>NC_079135.1:1910000-6910000 GCF_945859705.1 Episyrphus balteatus
AGAAGAAGCATGAAAGTTAAGTAGGTAGTAGGTACATATTTTTTTATATCTATAAGCACCATTAAACTTACACTGATAAAAAATAAACTGAGTTATAGAAAAATCCTTAAAAAATAAGAATGAGAAAATGTATTTTCATTGTATCCATTCTTTCAGATATTTATAAAGTTCTATTGTAATTTTATTTTTGGGGTTGTTGAAAATGGGTTTAGAGTTTTTTAACCCATTTTTTTAACTCTTACGTAAAGAGTACTAAATTACGGAAAAAATATACTTTTTTTGTGTTTTTGACGTAGGTATTTCACAAGAACGGATTTTGTAGAATAAAAGAAGAAAAAATTATCAACCATCTTACTTTCGATCAAAAGAGCAATGTTTAAAAAATCAGTACATTTTGAATGAAAAAAAAAATTCTACTGTAACGATTTTTTTCGAAGGAATATGTACATTTTTTTTTAAAGGAGAAACAATTTTTTGACATGAAATTGGAATCGTTTTAGATTTTTATTAGAAAAAATCGCATTGAAAATTAGGTTTTTACATTTAACCCTCTACTGCATGAATTATGATCGAAGTGATATAAAATTTTTTTTTACAATTTTTTAGCTTTATTAGGGGTTGAAAAAAGGTATTACATAGAAATTTTTATTTTTTTACATATATATAAATTTTTTGAAAAATAAACCATATATGGGTTAGTATGCAGCAAGGTAATTTCCAGCGAAAAATTAATAATCCATATATGGTTTAGTATGCACTCAAGGTATGTTTTGTAAAGTATGTTTTTATTACAGTGGACTTTTCTTGTTCATGGAATTTATTCAAACTCTTTCTTTTATCATTGTAGCAGAAGAACACATTCCATTTTCTACACATTTTGTACGTCTTCAGTCCGCAAATTTGACATATTGGCTTTTTTTTTGCCATTCATTGATATGGTCGATGTTTCCAGTTGGCACTGAATTCAACGACTTTTGCCCTTGGTTGTTTTTAGTGAATTGAAGTTTCGGTATAAGATGGGGATGGACTTCCGTGACTTGTATAACCCCCTCCCCTTTGTTTTGTTCCATCTCTGCTTTGATCACCTGCCAAAGTTGAAGGTCGTCCTCTTTTTCGTGACATTGTAGGTTTTAAAGATTTGCATATAAGTGCTCGGAGATGGCTTGTTTGATGTTAAAAAGAGCCAGAATCTGAAGCTAGATCATCATCATTTCGAGAACCAACACAAGTTATAGCATTTACACACTTATTTTTTCTATAGAAAGTCTTCGAATTTATTTTCCAAAAAAAATAAAAATCGTACAAAAATCAGTAATGTATGTCGCCAACGCATGATAACAGATATATGGTGTTTTGGAAAAAATGCCAAAAAAGACAAAAATTATTATAAAAACAAAAAACAAACTTCGTAAACATATAAAAGTATAATAAATACATACGAAACTTATTTTTAATTGAATGCAACTCACTTGTTTATTAAAAAAAAAACACCGGAAAAGTACACACTTTTATTCACTGATTTGCACTTTACACATTCTCTTGAAACAATGAGTTTATTTCAGAATCACGACTCTCTTACTGATAATAAAAACCGATTTATTATAAAAAAATAGACGGAAATTTATTATAGTTTTTTCTTTTTGACATTTGGTGCAATATAACGGAAATAAATCGATATGAAATCGATAAACCATATATGGGTTAGTATGCGGTAGAGGGTTAAAACCAAATTTTCGAATTTTTGTCTTCTTCTCAAAATAGAGTTTTATTTGACATTTATTGAGACTGTCTTTTTATTCTTTGAATTTGGTAGAATTGATGTTTTTAATATTAAAATACTTTTCTACGCAATCAATTTTTCGAATTGAATTTTTTGAAAACGGACCAATGATTTTTTATGAAATTTAATTTTTATGTGGCTTTTATTTTCTTTTTAGTAGCATAACATTTTCTTTTTTTTAATTTTTATTAAAATTTAATAATTTTTTTAATAATGGCTCTAAAAATTTTTATTTTTTTCTTTTTAAATTGAATGGATTGGGCCTTTATTTAAAAAATTGTAAGCTTGTGCTTTTGATAAAAAACATGAAAACATACAATTTACGGGTTTTTTTTAATCTTCATATCTTTTCTTGGAACCAAAAAACCGCGAATAAGGTTGCTTTAGTTGGTGAGCAAACTGTATCATTTCGTTTGCGAGAAATTCCACCTACTTGCAAGGATTTATCCTTTTTTAAGGTAATATAAAAAAAAAAATATGTTTTGCTTGATTGATAAAAGTTTTTTAATAAGTAGGACATAATCATAATTATTTTTAGAGAAAATTATCCTGCGTAAATAAGTAAATAACACTCTAAAATTTAAATTCCAAAAATCTAATAGTGCTGTACGTTAAATTTTGGTTGGTTAATTTTTGGTTTGGCTGCTAATTTGTTTCATTAAAAAATATGTTCATCTTCTCATAGAACAATTATTCATCATGGGAATATTTCATCAAAGCAAACAATTAAAAAAAAAAAACATTTATCAAAAAGTATCACTTCCAAATAGAAGAATATTGAAATAATTAATTAAATTAAATTGTTCCAATCGATCTTTGTAATGACTATTCGCATGACGTGCAAACCATTGTGAGCTGTCTTATCACTTTATTATCTGTCATATTTTGCGCTGTCCCATCGAGCTTTTTAAGTAAAAAGTTACTTGGCTTTTATGAAAGGTCTTCTACCTTAAAAAGAGATATCTATAATTTTCAGCTTCATTTACATAAATTCACAACAATTTTCTCTCAGTGTATCATATTAACTTCCTTGGATGGGAGACTTTATTAAGGCGCTGTGTGGTACAGGATACGATTTAATGCTCAACAGACGATACTCGTATCCAGCTTATCTATTAGGATACGTTTGAGAGAGCTTATACAAACATTTGTTTTTTTTCTTCATTTTTACTTTATTTTTTAGGTGTGATGGAACATTAATATAAGCACATGTAGATACACATCCAACTTATATTTTTTTTTGTACAAGGATTTAGTACGAGTATGTATATTTTTGATTATTTGAAATTCCTAGCCTTTTTTTTTTTGTTTAATGAATTTCAAAATATTCAAGAGAAAAAAGTTTATTTTTTACTTTAACGGTTATACCCTTTTTTCCTATTAAAATCATTTTTGCACGGGTAAATACAGATATTTTTTGGACTCAATAAACAAATCGGTTGGAAGGATTTTATCTATCTATTTTAAAATATTTATAATATTTATTCTACAAAAACGTGTAAGATATTTTTAAGGTTTTGTCAAAAAAAATATCTTTGATATTTACACAATCTCCGAGATAAGTATCTTAAAAACGTCATTTCTTGACTTTTAACAATACAAAGTTGATTCACATGCCATTGTGTTTGAATTTCCTTTTTTTTTTTTAAGTTTTGATATTATGATTTCTATATTCAGCATACATTTTATACCCAAGACACCGATTGAACACGGAAGATTACATCTTTGAGAATCCTTTTTTAAAAAATATTATATTCAAAAGTTTATGAATAGGAAAAAAAAAAATTTCATTCATTTTATTTACTGAGCAGTGAAAAACGCACGAAAAAAGGAAATGTATAATATTCTGAAAGAAAACAGACAAAAGTTGATGAGAAAAAAAATTTGTGAAAGTAAATATTGATATGAAAAGATTACTCCTTTGTGGCATTTGAAAAAAAACTAAAAAAAATATATGTATAATATTTTCCCTAAGCAAATATAAAGTATTTTCATATTTGGATTAAGTTGAAGTATCATCAGCCTATTTAAATCAGATTTTTGAAAGTTTTCCTTTTCTATATTAAATCCTTAAAAAATAGAGGAAATAATGCTTAAAAAATTTCAAGTTAAAACCAAAATCTATTTTCTTAGGAAAATTGGTTTAAAAGAATCTTCATTTTACAATTTTACATACAAACAATTCTGTCTCCAGTTCATTTATTTCTACCTTGTTCTTTAATTTATAGGAAATTGTAACCAAACAAAATTCATAACTTTTTCATGCATAAAATTTCAATTTTTGTTCGAACTTAAAAAAAAATTGACTTCTTTGACAAAAAAAACGAAAAAAAAAAAACTAGTCCCAATTTATGAGTGTTTTTGAAGTAGCTTCCTTGCAATTTATTTTAATTAATTCTCTATGAAATACAGCAAAAGAAATATTTAAAAAGCTATGTAAGTTTTGTTAGGACGAGTTTGATTTTATATTTTTTTGAAAAGAAAATTGACCTTAATTTTTCAAAAGAAAAACTCTCCAATATATTTGTGTAACGAAACGTTAACACAGAAATCATGCCTGTTTGTCCAATTTAATCATTTAATTTTCTTCTTTTACTATGCTCTTCTGCAAGCATTTTCAACTTCAAAAAGGACTCTTTTTTTTGAGAGAGGGACGATGAGGGGGTTATATTGAAAACGTTACATCATGTTATGGGTATTTAGACACTGAAAAGGTAGGTAGTTCTTTTGACAAACGAATAAAAAAAAATCGATTTATTTCCTTGGAAAATAGATTTTTCCTATTTTTTCTCATACCTTTTTTTTCACAATATTCCCATCTATTTATCTCATAAATACCCGATCCAATTTGAAGATAAAAAAAGAATTTTTTTTTCTAGGCCCAAAAAAACATAACCATTTTTACCCAAACCCATATTGGCCACTAGAACATTGTGACATTCATCACAATAAAAATGATGACTTGTAAATTTGGTTTGCAAAAGGGGGGGGGGGACAAAAATTACCAATTATTATCCACACACTCACCCTATCAGGATGTTAGGGTGGGTGGGAAATGATGGTAGATTTTATATGTCAGTAAATTCACGCCGATTAAGCAAGCTTTTTGCGTTTTTAATTAAAATAAATTGTGGGCGCCATCCACCAACATCAACGACAGGAAGACATACTACCACCATAACAATGTCGTTTAAACAATTCATGCAAATTGGAATTTTTGCAACCCGACCTACTGTTATTTTGTTCATGTTGTGGTATTATGGATTAAAGCTGAAAAAAATATAACCATCGGAAAAGGTTTGTGGCTGAATTTTCAAAAATAAATCTGATATTTTTTGGATGAGAATTGGGTTAATTTTTTCAATTTATATATTTTAAGATTTGAGTACTAAAAATGGGGTTAAATATTAGCCTATTTCTAACTTCACATCACTTTGAATAGTGTTTTATTCAGTTTTAGTCTGATTTCTAAAAAAAAAGAATTTAAAGTTAAAGAAAACTAAGATGGATTTTTCTTTGTTATTTTAAGTGTTCTTATTTATTTTAAAGGAAGGCCAAAAAAGGATATTTCCCGATCAAATGAATTCTCGCGCATTAATGGCAAAATCCAAAAAATTAAGTTACATAGTCGGGAAGGTAACACATTTCTTATAAAATTTTGTATTCTTGTGTAAGTCTATTATGCCATTATTCAAAAAAGAAAAAGTTGAGTTATTTTCTTGGAAAATAAAAAAAAAATTATAAACGTGTGGTATCAATAATAAACATTATCAGTATTCCATTATTATTGACTGATATTTGATTTCTTCTGGGAAACACGTGGAATAAATATTTCTTTATCCCGCATTCTATTAAAATGTATTGTGATTTCTTAGAAATTTTGTAGTTATTTGATCTGATTTTGCTGAACGTTTGCGACTTTATAAATGTGTTCTTTTTATCGAGATCAAATTCATCGACCTTGATTGTGTTGTTTTTTTTTTTTGCAATGTTTTTCCTGTAATGGATAACTTTTCTACTTTTTTTTCACAATTTCTAAGAAATTTAAAGAAATTTGTTTACCATTTTATATCCAAAAAAATGCGACTTCAAAAATACAAAAACGCTTTCAAATCTTATCAATTCTTTAACATTGAGATATACTTCTAAGAAATTAGTTTATATTGTTTTGGATTTATTCAAAAATTTAGAAATTTTATAGTTTTAATACTATTGTCAGGAGTCGAGTGAGCTGTTTTTGCTCTCGATATGATGACAAATAAAATGCACGACTGGGGTCACACGTACTTGCTCTTGCAGTTTAAAACACTTTTATGTAGTTTACTTGTAGATTTTAAGAGCTGCCTCTGTATAAATCAATTAAAGAAATTTTGTTGATGTTGGGGAAGAGCCGATATTTACGGCAAAATTTTGTTAAATGAAAAAAAAAAAATGTTTTTTTATTTGACTTTTTTTGAAAAAAATAAGAATGCAATTTTATTGTAATTGCTTTGAATATTACGTTTGTAAAGTTTAATCAAAATCGTTAGAGCCATTTTATAGTTATTTGGTATAATTTGAAAAATTTGTATGGGAGGTACACTTTTTTGACTTTTTTTTAGAAAAACTAAAAATGCAGTTTTGTTGCAATTGCTTCGAATATTACGTCTGCAAAGTTTAATCAAAATCGTTAGAGCCGTTTTCGAGTTATTTGGTTTGAATTGAAAAATTTGTATGCGAGGTACACTTTCTAAGCGAGATATAAAAAAACAAAAAAAAAAACCAACTTTCAGAATTCCATAAAAATCATCTGTACCAAATTTGAAGAAAATCCGTTCACCCGTTTAGGCTGTGGAAATGTGTACAGATGGACGCACAACCGCACATACGCACAGACGCACAGACGTACAGACGCACGGACGGAATTGCGGGACCCACTTTTTTGGAATTCTCCATCATCGTAATGTTGGTTTTGATTAAAACCTCAAATTTTTTTTTCGACACGAAACCAATACTTACCCTATAGAGCAAGTAAAAATACTGACATAAGAACACATTTTTGGAAAATTTAAAAATTGGATAAATGTAAAATCTAGAAAAATTTACAATTTCTCAAATTTGCAATAGCTGCGTGCTATAGACCTCTACACTAAACAGAGGTATGACAGTGAGCTCATCAGTAAAAATTTTGATATTCTTTATTGTAAGTGCTTTCGTTATTGATAAATGATTGTATTCTTATTGTATTGTATTATTATTTTTGTTTAAAAAAAAGACGGACCCTTTCTCAAAAAAAAAAGGAGAAAAAAGACTCCCTCTTTCATAGAAAAAAAATGTATTTTCCTCAATTAATCGCACTCTTCCTGGTCTTTTTTTTTTTCAAAATCATAGTTCTTATTTAATTGAGCTACCATTTCGGGGTATCTACTTGCGTGTGTAAATACTTTAAACGTCTGAAAGCTAAAATTTTTAATCACAGAGTAACTCGTATTAGTTAACATTTATTTAAAAATGGTTAAACTTTTCGAACAAAAATTTTGAAAATCATGGTTTTCAACATATATCATTTCACTTAAGCGGGTTTGACTGCGTCGGACAGTGCGGTATTTTGACCTAAAACGTGGTCATAAATCAAATTTTATTTTAAACTCCAGAATTAAGTTTATGTCCCATAACAGGTAGATAACAAGGGTACTACTCTTTAGTGAAGTCTATCTATAAATGTATTGGTCAAAAAAAAAAAGTGAGTTTTCTAAGTGTTTTTTTTTTTTTAACTTTAAAGTGATTTTGGTGAAAAATTTTGATATGGATATTAGGGTGGGTCAAAAGAATCGAAATTCTTTTTTTGATTTGGTACTCCGAAAAATCGATTGCTAGACACCTCTAGAATATACACACCAAATATTAATGGAAAGGTGCTCCGCTTTTCAATTTTCCATTTTAACATCAAGCTTCTACTTTAAAAAAAAATTATTTTTTTTATTTATTGACTTTTTAGCAAATTTCTTTTCATATTCTTGTAGGAAATCGAACGTTCTACAAAGAAGACCTTCTAAACGTTCTACGTTTATCTAACCGTTTTATAGATATTTGAGGTCCAAAAATCGAGAAAATCTATTTCAGTTTTTTTTTTTTATTTCTTAGAAACTATGATATTTATTAGAATAAGATCTTCACTATTTGACTAAAAACTACAATTTACCAGATCATTAAATAAGGATAAAATATTTCAATAATATTGGAAAAATCTATAGGTACAAAATTAATAAAAAAACGAAAAAAAATGTTTGTTCCTAAATTTCATCTTTAAAACTTAATTTCTTAAAAACTATTTAATGAGTCAAAAAAATAAAATAAAGAATGAATTATTAGCTTTAAAAAAAATTATAACACAGGATTGTACGTGCATTTTTTGATTTTTAATAATTTTTTTCTACTGTACCAAGAAAATGAAAATTTTTCCTTCCAATTAACTTTTAGTCATTTGGTACCTGTTTGATGTGAAAAATATGCCCAAATATTTTTGGCCAGATTTTAAACCGAAATTTTCCCTATGACCTAAAAGAGCTCAATATCGACATTTTTCCTTTTAAAATCACTCTTTCATTTATTAGAATATTTTTCAATTCCTTTAAAAATATGTTTAAAAAATAATGCGATCATAAAAGTTCAAAATTCTGAATAGTTTCCAAAATGTTAAACAATATAATCAATTCTATGTATTTTCCTCATTCAAGTTCTCTATGTCAATAACCAAACCTATTTCCCTTTTTTTTTTTTCAAATGGTAACACCCTGCTTTTGTGTGTTTTTTCCATTAAATTTTTCAAAACATCGAATTCAATATTCTCTTTTGTTTACTTATGATCAGTAAAAGGTAATAAATTATTGGTTAAAAAAGAAAAACAAAACAAAAAAAATATTCAAATGTGTATACTCTTACTTCGTTTATTGATAAAAAAATGCTTCAAGCTAAATATGCGGCCTTGGCACAGAGTGTCAAATTTTTATGGAACATTATTTCCAACATCGAAGGTATTATTAATATTTATTAAAAGAGTTTCCGACATTCAAAAAAAGTAATATTCGCACATGGCTACACGACAAAACGAAAAAACTCAGCCTTTATGGCGACGAACGACGACGAAAAGGACTCTAAGGATCCTTGCTTTGTTCAGTTAACAAAAAAGGAAGTGTACTCCTCGAGCCAGACAGTTACTCAATATCCTGTGATTGAGGACTCATGTGCGTAAGTCAATAAGCCAGAGGCCTTCAACACACAACAAATACAAATACCAAACATAGACTTTTTCCTCCTTTTCACTTTCACATTTTCACTTTCACACAATTTCTTATCAACTAGGTACCCTCTCCAAAAAAAGGATACAAAAATTGGACAATGGTGTCGTTCTATCGTAACTCTCCATTTTATTCTCCAATAACTTTGTCGATGGGTTATTTTAAGGATTTAATAGAAAATATGTTATATCGGCGCGTTGCCACATACTCTTACTTTTGCGCCTACAATTCTCAAGGCAAAACAGCAGCTGTATCTCTGCTTCTGCTGTATCTATATGTGTATACCGTCGCACACAAAACAAAGTGTATCTTTTCTTAGCAACCACTTGTTCGGCAATCATGGCATTGGCAGTGTATTTTAGTTGGTATCTTGAGTTCACCGAGTTAACAACACACAGCAAAAATTTCGACAAGAAGCTAAAAACTCTACCGCAAGGATATAATAAAATGTTTCGTGCGTGTCTCCAGATGATTGCAAATCTTTGACGTCGTCGTTGCTTTTTGTGAATCTTAATCGAGTGTGTGAATCTAATAAGTTTTTTGGGCCATCTTCTCGCCTCTCACTCAAAGTGGTTATACATTGGAATTTAATATTGAATTCATGAGAATGTTTTGTAGTTTATTTTTTTTGGCTAGTTTCGAAAAAAAAGCAATGAAATAAAAAATTGGGTGTGATAAGAATAAAGAGTGTTAATTTGGATTTCCTACGCATCGTTTGTATCGAATCGAAAGTGTTTTTTTTTTGAGAATATAATCAAAAGGACGGTTTTTTCTTTACTTTCTTTGGTTTTTTTTTCTGAACACGCATCAAGGAAAGAGGATAAAGTGTATGAAAGAATGTGCGAAATTTAATTAGCGCTGACGATAACTTTCGGATTAAGGCTAAGACTAAACGGATTATGGAAGGATAAGTGAGTTAATGTCTCTTCGGTTTTTTTGACTGGGGAGTGATTTAATGAGTTAAATCTTCGATAGATTGCTTTCGATATAGGAGTCAATTTCTGGCTTTGGTTTATTTTCTTTCGTAATTCCATTAATTTTATGGGAGGTTTAAAAGTACTTATTTTGAGGCGTTAATTTAGACATAAATGTTTGCATGTAATGGATATTAAGTTGATTGATTACTTTTTGATTGAGAGTAATTTGTAGATATTTTGAAAATACAATACATATTTTAATGAAATTAATTTATTACATTTTTTTTTTTTTTCAAATAAAAAGTTGGAAGTAAAAACTATTAAATATAAATAGAATTTTTTCTCAAAACTGTTTATTACTAGAAGTTACCATATAAGCTAAATAACTTTATTTTATGTTTTTTGGCTTTTCGATGGGTTAGTAATTTTAAATAAAAAAATATTGCTTTTTGTATTTTATATGTTTTTTTCATCAGAACATTGTACAACTGTATGTAAATTAATGTTTTAAATTTTGCGATACAAGTAGAGCAGAAATTAAGTAGGTACTTATTCGTAAAAAAATCTAGTACTTACGTAACTTCGATTTAAGAGAATATGCTGTGAAGACCGAGGGCACTTAAAGGTGTCAAATTACTTGATAAACTTCAAATATTGTAAAAATATGTTTTCTTTGACATAATTTCAAATAAATTTCAAAAAAATGCCAAAATTTATAAGTCAAATAAAGTTATTTCAGAAAAACCGTTAACTTAAAAAATATAATGCAACCACTTGGTCGCACTTGCTTTTAAAGTAAAAACAGCTTTAATGTTAAAGAAAATTATAATTTGATTTTTTTAAAAAATTTTGTCAGTAATGTAAAATAAAACCTTGGAAATAACGAAAAATCATCCGTACCACCGCACCGGTTAAGGCTGTAGCTTAGGGTGGGTTAAAAAAATCGAAATTATTTTTTTTTTTAATTTTACACTCCGTAAAATCGATTGCTAGACACCTGTTTCACAATTTTCCATTTTTACATCAATCTTCTACAAAAAAAAAAAAAATAGTTTTTTTATAGACCGACTTTTTAGCAAATTTTTTACATATTCTTGTAAAAAATTCTACATATACATTGAAAAATTATAATATAATCAAACGACCAAGACATATTCTTGAAGAAAACAGATTTCTTCACAAAAAAGATCTTATAAACTTCTTTCATTTATCTAACCCTTTGAAAGATATTCGAGGTCAAAGTTAAAAAAAATTATAAAAACATTTTTTTACTTTTCAAAATTGTCGAATGGATGTCATGACTGTTGTCTTGACATTTAAGCAAAACTATAAATATTAAAAAATTAAATATTTTAAGAAATTTCCTAACATTTAACCATTTTGGTAAAATAATAATCAATTTACATTTAAAAATAAAATTTCGAAATAATGCATCAATCCGTTTTTAAAAAAATTTTAAATACAAAAATGTTTTTTTTTTTTGGAAATTTTGTAAAATTTTAATATTACAGTTATTTTATAGGCTTTTCTATAGGAATTTTGTTGAGCCCGATAAGTCGTTTACGAGAAATTCAGAAATCAAAAATTTTCAGTGGCACGTACCATTAAAAACGTTACAAAAATAACATTTTTATTTGAAAAATTGGGCATTTTTTGTAGCATTTGCATCACACAAAATCAATCAAAATCGTTAAAGCATTTTGAAAAAAATGTATGTACTTTTCTTTTCAAGTAAAAACTTAATTTTTTTGAAAACTGTAATATCAGAGAAAGCGTCACAAAATACGAATTTTTCACGGTACTGCTTTAAAGTTTTTAAGTCAAAGTTTAATATTGAGCTCTGTTAAAATTTTGAAGTGCTTATTAATTTGAAGCGAGAAACAGTGTTTTACTAATCCAATGAATGGGTTTTCGAAATTTTACAAGAACTACATTTAATGGAAAACTGTTAAGATTTGGGGCGAAAAAGTTACTAAATTCTGAGAGCATCATAAGATATTCTTTTACTAATAGCAGTTTCTTTCAAAAAAATCTTCCAAAATTTTTCAAAAAAAAAAAAAAACTGGTATGTACGAAAGTTCAAATAAAGTTTCCATAAATTTTTTAAAAATAGATTTTTCAAAAAAAAAAAGTTAAAAAATAAACAATTTTTTTTTTTAATTTTTAATTGTTTAAATGTTATGGTTACCAAAACGCTTCATTATGAAAATATTTGTTGAAATCGGTTTAATCGTTTAAAAGAAACTAAGAATTGAAAAGGACGGTTCTATCGCAGGTTTCTTGAATAACGTCTTCAAAAACGTTTTTTTTTTTTCATTTAAAAAATTAGGTCTTATGTCACAAAAAAATTCAAACAGGTTATTTTTTGTACAACAAAAAATTTCAGTTTTTCGTTTAGAAAATAGCCAAAACTGAAAACTAGAAGTTACTATGTACATGGTGAAAAAAGATATGCTGGATACAAATGGAATTTAAAGTAAATTTAATTAATTTTTGTTTTTTTTTTTGCAAAGAAGACTTCCGATTCCAAATAAATGGACAAATCTTTTTAGTTTCTTAAAGGTTTCAATGTTAATGAATCTTTGTTTTGTAATTTTATTTTAAGACTTTGAATCATGTAAACTTATGTATGTGAATGCATTTTAGGATCAATTGCATTTTCAGTTCAATAAAGTGTCGGGCATTTAAAATCCGTACGATTACTTAATTTGCTTCAGGCTGATTGGATTCAAAATTTGCATGTCTTATTTTTTTCAAATAAATAGTGGAGTAACTAAAGCTCAAAAATTGGAACCCGGTCCAACAGCTTAGATTTTGATGATCTTTTTTTTAAACGTCGGTAATTAAAAATACTTTAAAGTCTATAGATTAAAAATTGCCGGTGTTGCCGTTTTGATTTTTTAAATTTGATTGAAGATTTTTGTGAACAAAAACAAATTTTTTTCAAAGATTGTCTAGGAAATTCAAAAAAAAAAAAAATATATGGGAGTGAGGGACAATCTTCCATAGTTCAAGCGATAGATGCAATTTTCTTATTAATTGACTTCAAACACAAAAAAAAATTATTTGAACACAACGGCAACACCTACAATATTCAAATATACATTTTTTAAAAGCTAGAAGTTTAGTCATATATGTAAAATTAAAATTAAGTTAATTGAATGAACGGTTTTTGAAAGAATGGTAATTAAACTCAGATTTTTGAAAAAAAAAAAAAATTATTGAAAAAATTTTAACATGTCGTTTTTTAAACATGGTCGTAATATAAAATGCATTTATTTTCAAATGTTTTTGGCCGCATTTATTATGATTTCAAATTATAAAAAGAAATGTCAATATGTATTACGGTTTATGAAAAAAATTAAAAAGTATTTCATTTTCGAAGAACTTTTTTAATAAAAGTTTTGAAAAAAAATGTAACTTATTTTTTTTTTAAAGTTCAACATCTTAACATAAAATTATTTTTTATACATTGAATAACCCTTACTGTTGAAAGTTAAATAGCAAAAATTAAAGTTCCTATTTACCACAGTCTTTGAGAAAATTAATTATTTCAATGCAAAAATTCAGTTTTAATAAAAAAAAAACCATTGAAATTGAAATAATTTTTCATTTTTTTTTTTCAAAAGTGTGATATATTTTACCTTTTTTGCTTCGAAATTCAACTGATAATATTTATGGCCAAAAAATTTTTTCAAATAAATTCATATTTTATTAGAAAAAGTTTGGAAAAAAGTCATTTTAAATTTTTCTAATAACATTTTTTTTTTAATTCTGAGTTTGAGGACCATTTTTTCAAAAAGTCTTGATTAAATTTAGTGGATTTAAATTTAAGAGATAAGAATGAGCTTCTGGCTTTTTAAAAATGTATTTTAAAATATTGTAGGTGTTTCCGTTGTTTTTAAAATATTTTTTTTGTGTTTGAGGTCAGAATGTTAGAAAATTGAATTTATCGCTTAAACGATGAAAGATTGTCCCTTACTTATATACTTTCCTTAAATTACCTAGAGAATCTTTTGAAATCATTTGTTTTATGAAATTTAAGCAAAAAAAATGGTTTTGTTAAAAAAAAATTAATTTTAATTTAAAAAAAACAATACATCAACACCGGCAATTTTTAATCGATAGACTTTAAAGTATTTTTAATTACCTACGTTTGAAAAAAAAAAAAATCGTCAAAATCAGAGCTGTTAGGCCGGGTTCCCTAATAATTTGCTTTAGTTACTCTACTAAAAGCAAAAGTTAACTTTAGTTCATCCCAAAATTCAATTTTCAATTTCCAACCAAAGAAATCAACATTTAAAGAAAATAGCTCCAGCTTCTAACGCTGTAGAGCAAAGTTCATAATGTCATACTGATTGTCATCTAAAATTTAATTTTGTTAAGAATTAAAGATGCGATAAAAGACTTTAGGCTTTAGGGCAGAGAATCAAAATTTTCTATTAAAAAAAAAGAAAAAAGATCATCACGAAACTTGGGAATCACTCTTTCTGTAATTTTAAAAAATTTTATTTAAAACTTTTTAATTTCATTTCCCTCATTTTAATTGGATGATGAGTTTGTTTTTATTACTCTACAAAACTAAATCAAATATTTAGTCTACGTAGCGCTAAATCAACCCCCCGACTACATTACAATACTTAAAGTCTTATATTCAAAATCTTAATAAAAAAAAATTCATTAAATTCGCCTAAAGTATATCAAAATTTAAACGTCTCACATTCCCACACGAAAAAGTTTCTTCATTCTTTGTTAATTGTTTTTGAAAACATTTAATTTTTGTTTTTTCATATACTTTTTTTATCCACTTTAACTGGTGCAAAGTAAAATAGAAAAACTTTTTTGTTTAGTTACACCGAAGTAAAGAGTGAAAAATAAATTGAAATTTTATCACTTTTAATTGAATTTAATCCACAACAACATTAAAATCACGAGTCATCTTAAGATTGTAGGTGCGATGTTTAAAATTGAAAATGGGCGCCACTACTGCTTACAAATTCAATTCAAAAATTTAACAACAACAACAAAAATTGAACTATAGAAATGTTAATCTCATCTCATTCAATAAAATAAAATTTACATAAAATATCTTAGCGGAAAAAGATATCACTGTTTGTTGAACAGAAAGACGTCCATCAATTCAATTTTAGTGTAGTGCGAAGTAAATGCAAATAGTTGAATATAAATTAGAGTTTTTTTTTTAGGGAAAATCATATATTGATGAGTTGGTCAGTGTTTCTTTGCAATTAGCAGAAACATAGAAATTGAAATCGATTGTACACGATTATTTTTTTTGTATCATTTTCAATGTAAGCTTTTTTTTTGTTAAGTGATGATTTTAGTATTGAATTATTTAACTTCTTTGTTTTAAAAAAATTACCTTTCAAAAAATTTTATTTGTTTATATAATCAATATTTTCACTCATAATTTTGAATAGATTTATTATGGAATTGAATTTTTTTCTTATTTATTAATGCAATTAGATAGATTAATGTTCTGAAACTGTTAAAAAAAAGAAAACAGAGAATGGAATTTGTATCTTATTAACGTCACGGTTGTGAAAGTTTTAAAAACAGAAACAACGAAAGCATTTGAAAAAGCTTTAAAGAAGCAAGATTTTTCGTCAGAGGAAGATCTTTTGCATTCTTATTTTCTGAAAATTTCCTTATAAACAATTGTTTTATATACAATTTCTCAATACCGTTATCAGTCTATCAACAAAAACCGATAAAAAATTTGTTTAAAATGCTCATTTAAAATAAATAAAATTGTTCACTGTGGCGTATACGTACTTTTTTTTTCTTCTAAATCATATTAAATTCATTCATTCAATTTTCTTGTTTTTCCATAAAGTTGATTTTACTATAATTTAATAGTCGACCATTACAAATGCCATTAATTATCCAAAAATAATGGTTTGCCCACTTAACGGTGGAATTATTCAGTTGACCTGTGAAAATGGTCATTTTATGTGAGGGAAAACATAAAGACATTTTTCATCACATTCCATTGTCACGTTCATATCGAGCTGTAACACGTTCATTGTTAGCCGTCGGTGATGTCGTTAAGCTTGAAGGTTTCCAGAATGAAGTGTTTTCTTTGAAAACCGCAATAAAAACAAAGAAAAACATTAAATCAGGACCTTTCACTTAGATTTTCTAAGAAAGAATTCATTAAAGTGCGTTGTGTCCGTAAAAGTAAAAAAAAACATGTCTGGAGGATAAAAAAGTTTTCTTTATTTTTTTTTAGTCTTCATGTCTTATCAAAATTCAATTGAAGTTTGTGTTGTTTTACCTTTTAGATTTATATTATTGTCCTTGTTGTTCAATTAAGTCCTTACAAATGCTGAAACAAATCACAATAACTTGGTAAAACTTTTATTATTTTTCTTTAGAAACAAAAAACTCAACTTAGATTTAAAGTAATATACTCATGAGGACCTTAAATGGTATTTATTTAATTGATTCAATAGGGCATTATGTGTCCATTAAGTTAATGTCCTTGAAGAAAATAGTAGAATTCATGTTAAATGATAAGAAAAAAAAGGAAACAAACAAGAGCAATTGGTAAAGTGAGTGAGTTTATTAGGGGACATAAATAAAACTGTATCTACAGCATTTTTTTATTTTATGGTCGTTTGTCCCTTAAGACCCAACAGCAACTTTGATCTTTCGCATATCAATTTTCTTGAATGGACCTTTTCTCCTCGACTCGAAATGTATATGAATACCAAATGATTCTCATTTATATTTCCAACCAATCGAATAATGATTCCTTTAAGTTTATCGTCTTGTTGTGTTTGGTTCTGTTATCGTAACTCTTCGTCATCTCTAAGGAATTTTTTTCAGAGTTGGAGATGAATTTCTAGTTTTTTTTTGAAAAAAGAATCACAGAACTTTTATTATCGGGTATTTCCCATGAGCAATGTCAGCTTGTCAGTTTTGTTCGTGTTAATTTTATTTTTTTTGGATAAGTTTCTTTTATATTTAATTATAATTTATTATCTTTATCATAATTCAGTTTTGTCTGGACTTTATTCAAAGGTTAAAAATTAAAAATTTTCCATTGTGGTATTTAATTTGTTTCATTTCTGGGAATCCTTTGAGAAAACAAGTTTCTTTGTATTTTTTTTTTTTAATTCTTATGAAAAAATGAAAAATTTCCAATCACATCACAAGCTGGATTTCATATCAATTACATTAAATTATTTTTGGTCGAGTGGGTGTTCTTTTGGCTTATTTATTAAATAATTAACATCTTGATACATTTTTTTTTTGTCAAGATGTCAAATTTAATGTGATTACCACAGACTTTGCACTTGGCAGAACAATAAATTCCTTGCGACTTTCATAATGTTCCAAATTTCCTCTACCTCTTAAGTGAAAAGTATTTTCTTTAAAAATAAAAGAAAACAAAAAACAGCAGGAGAAGTTAACATCTTATGCGGTCTTGTGGAAAGATTCTAAGAAATGATTCTTTTACTAAACACATAAAGAGTGTTTTTTTAAAGATTTTTTATACCAAAAGCTGAAGTTATTTAAAATGTGGTTGTCCAATGTCTACACCCTTGAAGAGAATATCAGAAAAACCAAAATATATTTTTTTTATTCTGTATTTTACTGATTTAAAAAAATTGACATTCATATCAAAAATGAGTACTATGAGTGGGTAGAAAAAATTAAGTATGCTAAATGTTTTAACCTTTGTTAGAATTATTATAATATTTTTAATTTTTTTAAGTCGCGATATAAAATGTGTACAATATATAAAATAAACTAAAAATATGAATGGGTTCATGACGTTTTGCTTATTGAAGCCACCCTTATCATTTTTCTGCAACGTCATTATAGCATTTATCCAGCTAAAAGCCTCTAAAAATACTTTATTGTCAAATCACGATAGGTAATTTAGATGCTATGATGCCATAGATAAGCATGATTTTTAATTTTTAACTTTTTTTCTCGCAAAAAATGTCTTCTCAAGACCAGAAATATATGACCTGTATTACCAAAAAAAAACATCCAAGTGAAGAAACATTCATAAGAAAAGAATTTTCAATTCAATTTGTATACCTACATGTTTTTTTTCATTGTTTTAATTGTTATATTGCTATTCGGAGGGTCCTTGAGTTATACCTATATGGTGAAAAAAACGCGACTTTTTTTACATTTAAAATATCACTGGAAGATTTCTTAGCGTTGTCTGCTTACATTATGTTTTTTTTTTTTTTACTTCCTTCCATTCTTGTTAACGTATTCACTAATACAGAATTTCAGAAATAAACTTCAAATATTCGGATTTTCGAAAAAAAAAAAATGTAGTGCAAATTTAATTTCACACACCAAGTAAATTTATAACACTTTTAAACGCAATAAGCTTTAAGTATGTATATGCAATGCAGTCGTGAATTAAATTTTACATTGCACTAGAACAAAAATTGTGTTGGTTCAGGTGATAAAGAAAATCTTACTGTATTTATAAGAAATTTCCATCCCAGAAGATAAAACAAAAAAGAAATATTATTGTTTTGCTTCTATTTTTTTTTTGTTGATTTTTCCCTTTGTACCAAGTACCATTGACAGACTCGAACGGGTTGGGGCCATAATTCTCAAAGTACCAAAATTACGTTTCCAAAATTCTTTACTCGGTAAATCTGTATTTTAAAATTCTGATTCTGAAGATTTTAAAATTCAGTTTTCTCAAATTTTGGATTTTAAAATTCTGTATTCCAAAATTCTTAAAAAAAAAGTAAAATTATTGTCATAATGCTAAAAAGTAGGTACGACAGTTTTTCTTTTTCTAAATTTACAGAATTATTAAATACAGAATTTCAAAAATTTTAAAATACAGAATCATGATATACCTACATCGGTATATCACAGAAATTTTCCACACACCATTCTTTTTCGAAACTAAAATTCACAATTCAATAACGATCCTTTTAGTCAAAATTCTGCCGGGGTCAAAATTCTGCTTTTCGAAATTCTGCTTTCAAAATTCTGCTTTTCAAAATACTGCTTTTCATAATTCTGTTTTACAAAATTCTGCAAAAAACTAAAAAAAGGGTTTGAAAAATGTGAAAAAAGGTTTTTAATGATAAATATCTTCGAAAAATAATAATTGAACATTATTTAATTATTTAGTCAAATAAAAATTGATATTCAAAACATTAAATAAGAAAAGAAACTTACTTTATCAGCCAACATCATTTCTATAATTAGTTTTCAGCGGTATACTCGTATAGATATGAGTTATAAGAAGTCAGTACTCTAAGCAGTTTGAAAATTACTTGTGATGGTTAAGCTGCAAGCAGAAAATACTAACCTAAAAAAACATTAATTAGGTGTATTAGGGTGGGTCAAAAAAATCGAAATTCTTTTTTTTGATTTGGTACTCCGAAAAATCGATTGCTAGACCCCTCTAGAATATACACACCAAATATGAGCTCTTTATATTAATGGGAAGGTCCTTCGCTTTGCAATTTTCCATTTTTACATCAAGCTTCTACTAAAAAAAAAATAATTTTTTTGTTAATTGACTTTTTAGCAAATTTCTTTTCATATTCTTGTAGGAAATTGACCGCTCTACAAAAAAGGCCTTATACACTTTTTTCGTTTATCTAACCGTTGAATAGATATTTGAGGTCCAAAAATTGAAAAATCTTTAAAAATTCGTTTTTTGTTCTTAAATTAAACTGAAAAATTATAATAATTAAACGCGCAAGACATATTCTTGTTGGAAATTGATTGCTCCACAAAAAAGGTCTTGTTAACTTTTTTCATTAATCTAACCATTCTAAAGATATTCGAGGTCAAAGTTAAAAAAAAATATAAAAACATTTTATATTTTTAAAAAATTTCCAATTCACTTCATTATTTTCAAATTAGCAAGATATATTCTTGTAGGGGCTTAAACGTTCTACAAAAAATTTTTTGGAATCAAATTGATTGCTTTAACCGTTTAGAAGATATTCGTATCCAAATCGCAATGCATACGGGTCATAAGAAAACTATTGAAATCAGTGAGCATTGGTGCACCTGGTGTATTTAGGTATAGTAAACGCATATGCTATGAAAAAAAGCAGAATTTTGAAAAGCAGAATTTAGAAAGACAGAATTCTTGAAGAAAGCAGAACTTTGCAAATCCGAATTTTGAAGTCAAACTTTTGACCCGCTCCCTTTGAATATTCTTTTCAAAAAACCTTTTTCATCTTTAAATTATTCTGTATAATTAAAAGAAAAAAAGGAAAGCACTTTTTCTTCTTCCAAAAGTAAATTTTTCTTTTTGCATTTTTTTTTTATAAATCTAAGTCATTTCCTTAGTTGTATTCATCAATTTATAAGGAAGTTATTTGGGTCCTTTTGCACCTTTAAGTTAAATAAGTTAGTCAAGTTTAACAAAGATTAAATACAACAATAATCATTATTCAAATAATAATAAATTAATCAAAACATTTACAGCTAAAGGCTAGACTATTTGATTGACATTTTATTAAATCAACAAGAATCTTCAAATCAGAACGTCATGTAAGTTTAAGTAATAAGTCATTGTTTCAATTTATAAATGTCATACTCAGTTGTTAAGTTTTATTAGTAATTTCCACCATATTGCCTCAGTTTAAGACCTACAAGTCATGATTAATGGGTTTTTAATAATATTACCGATTAATACCATTAATCTCTTTTTAGCGCCAAAGGCCCTGATAAATTTGTCTAATTTCTTTTTGTATACAATTTATGAGAGTCATGATAAGATTTAAACTGTTCATTCGTCTATTCAATATTTTTAAAGGTTTCTTGTGTTATATTACGAACTTTTTATCTAAAACTTAAGTAGTAAAAAATTCGACATAGAAAAGCAATCAGCTCAAGCTTTAGTAATTCAAAATCAATTTATTTACATCACGTAAAGAAAAATTCCATCCTTTTTGTGTGCTTTTGTTTTAAAGATCCTTCGTTCATTTTTAATTTAATTTGATTAATTAATTTTGTTCAGTCATTAAAAGTTTGTTTAACAAGGTGTTTCAAGCAAATTGAATTTGATAGTGAATTCTATTGTAAAAGGCTAAGAGAAACATAAAGAGCATAACATTGAATTGCTTTTGTAAATAAATGAACCTTCAAATTACTTCAGACAAGGTACACATTTAGGGCTTTTTAAGGCGTTTCGAATATTATTAAGGCCTAGTGGATACTATCATCACAAAAAAAACTATACATTGACTATATGACTATTGGTACTTAGAAGGTTTTCTTATAGAATTTCGTCTTATAATGACGAGTCATTTAATGAGCTTAGTGTGGTAATTATTTCGAATTGTCTGTAAAAGCATTACAAACTCATTACTTGGATGCTTCAAAAGGTGAAATTGTTATTGAAATAGACTAAATATATTTATTTTTATTAGTTTTTTTGATAAAGGATTATTTTAACGATATACCTAATGAAATCCTTTTTTCAATGCAATGAGCAGCTAATGACACTTGCGATTAAATAAAAGTAACTTAAAGTTATTACATTTTCACAATTGATATGAAAAAATACATGAAAATCCTACAAAATACATTGATTTACCTGAAAGGACAGACAAAAGTGTTAAGAAAGTCTTAAAATATAACATTTGGGAGTTTTTAAGAAAGAATTTTAGACTTTTAGTGACAAAAATTGTATAAGGTAGTTAATAGGTTTTTTGGATATAATAAATAAAAGAAAAAAATTGAAAATCTCTAAATATACCTACAAATTTTCTAACATTTTTCAAAAAAAAAAAATAAAAATAATAAAAGGTACGTCATTTTGAAGAAATACTTATAAATAACACTTAAAAACAAAATTTGAAAAATTGCAAAAAACTTCGAAAAAAAATCATGTGTGCAATCCACACGTGGTAGAAGTGAAACCATAAAAAATCATTTTTCTTACAAAAATAAAATCGAAATTATCTTTTTTTACATTTTTTTATTCCATCAACTTTAAGTCCATATTTTTTATATGACAACCCATAATAAATTTTATATCATCTGAAAGCTTATTATTTAACCTTGTATATGTATGTCGCTTAAATCATATTTCTACCATGCATACAAAAAGTAAGAATTTTTGAAGCTAAATATGGCGAAATTTCAAACTGAGAATACGGTACTTCCTACACTGGTGGCTGGCCATCGCACAGTGGTTCCATTTGTATGGGAAGTGCGGTAAAAACTCTAAATTTAACTTTAACTGATGGAAACTAAATTAAATTATTAAAAAAGTAATTTTTTACATAAACTATTTTATTTTTAATAGAATTATAACAATAAATTTAAAATCTCCTTGGATAAAGTCGATTTTTGATTTTTTTTTTTAATTTCTTTCATTAGAAAGCAATGGGTCCGAAGTTAATAATAGTCTATTTAACAAATCCGTGTTTGTTGACGTCCTTGATGTTTTTCGGGTGTTTTTCGAACGGAAAAACTTCACGTCTTTGTTTTTGGCTTCAGCTGCCTCCTCTGAGTTTGTTTAAAAACTGTCCAAGTTTCGTTGGCTTTTGCAGCACTGCCAACTTTTTTAGCCGAATACCAAATATTAAAAATATCGATTCGCTTGGTCATACTGTTTGAATCTAAAAAAAAAAATGGAAATCAGTGTTTTATTGCGGGTCAAAATTTTTAGACTTGCGCCAATCTGCGCTCAATAAGTCATATATATTCTGAAAGAAGAAAGAAGCACTAAATTTTGATGTATAAGAGATAACCAGCATTTAGCGGCATTTGTTGTTTTTTTTCCTCAGAAAAACACGAAAAATGAGAAAAACACAAAAAATGGATAAGTTCTAAAGCATGTACAAAAAAAAAAAAAAAATTAAAAAAAAAAACTCAAAATGCCTACATGATATATTTTTTCAATATTCCAATCACCTTTTTTCCAAAATTAACTTTAAACACTCTACAAAAATTGATTAATGCGAACTCGTATTTTCAGATATAATTTTTTTTCTAAACTGCGAAAAACACTCAACTTCGTGACGCGACTGAGAACCAACAACTAATTATTAATGAGAAATCTTACTGTCACTTAGTTGTCCCGTTATCATAGATAATTACTGCATTAAAAATAAACAATTTGATAAACCTTAAAATTTTGACTTTTGACCTATGGGAGGAACCACTGTGCATCGGCAACAGATCACCACAGGTGTTTTGAGGTATTTTTCAAGTTTTTCAATTTAAGATTTTGTAACTTGTAGAGCTGGTACCGTTATGTGTGATATATCAAATGAAAGGTAATGAGATAATACGAGTTTAGAAAAAAACAACATATTTTTACAGTTATCTCAGAATTTTGAATATGAAATTAATTGAAGTTTATTTTGAATTTATAGTTTATTTAATTACCTATCTACAGTATAAATTTCATTGAGCTATCTCTTAAAACAAAAAAGGCTACTGAAAGTAATTAAAAAAAAATAAACAAACTGAGTGAATGAAAAAAAAAAATAATTTTGAAATAAAAAATTAATTTAAATGAATTAAAAACTTTTTCTGAGCAATTGTGGTTAAGAAAAAGAACAAATAGATAAAGCTCAGAAAAAGGTTTAATTCATTTAAATTAATTTTGTATTGAAAAATTATTTTTTTTTTTTAATTCACTCAGTTTGTTTATTTTTTTTAATTACTTTCAGTAGCCTTTTCTATGAAATAAAACCTATTTTTTTTATGAAAATAAACTGGGGTTTAATAAAAAGCACAAAAAATGTATACTCTTAACGTGTTTTTTTGACTTAAATGATATGAAAGTGAAAAAAAACAACTTAAAAAACGAAGAAAGTTGTGTTTGATGCAAAATTGTGGAGAAACGGTTGTCCGCAGAAAAAAAAAGTTTTGAGACAAACTTAAACTGCAATAAATTCTTGATTGGTTCAAAAAAAAATCTTTCAAATCAAACGTAGTTTGGCAAAGATAAGGCCAGTTAAAGGACAAAAGAGAAAAAATCATAAAAACCGTGGTAACTCGAAAACGGGACGAAAATGAGAAAATTACCTCTTAAGTTTTTCGACTTAAAATGACCTCAGGAATCCATGGTTTTCATTTGGGGCGGTGACTGTGGGACACCTTGTATATTAAATTATTCATTCGTAAAAAAAGTTGAAATATGTATCAATTTTCCATGACATTAGCAGTTTAACGGTACCTCACATAGAACCTTTTTTTAAATTTCGAAATAGCTATTTTCCAAATTACTAGTCGAATTTCAACGAATTTTTTTTATGCAAAAACATTTATGTTGCTTTAATATAAATCAAAAACCAAATTTTTTGTTAAAAGTAATTTTTGGATTTAAAAAAAAAAATTTGAAAACGTGTAATTTTTGAAAATTGACATTGGTTTTACGCGTTGATTATAATTTTGTATAACCTGGCAGATCAAATTTATTTAAATTTTTTTTATTCAAAAAATTAGGTACTTGTTTAGATTTTTGAATTTTTTTCTAAAAATGCATCTTTACAAAAAAAATTAAACTGCATACTTTTTTCGGAACTCAATTTCATTTAAAGAGTTGTTTTTTTACATTTGAAGAACGAATTTACGTTTTTTCAATTAATTTACCAAATTTTTATAAAAAAAAAGTTTTTAGTTCTAAGAGCAATTTCGTGCGACCCAGTCGTGCATTTTATTTTTTTAAATTTGAATATATTTTTTTTCTTTTGAAAAATTAGTTCTTCCGACACATGCACTTTTATTTTAAAAAGTTCTTTAGTTTGGTTGAAAATCCATTTGTTATTTGGTTGTATTTTGTCTGTTCTGTGTTAACTGCTTTACAAAACAGAGAATTAATAACATGAAAGTTACACTTTAGGTAGCGGTTTTTTCCCATTTACTGATATAAAAATAAAGTTCAAAATTAGTCAACATTAATTTTGCTCCTTTTTCTTTTGCAATCTGTCACCAAAGTGCTTTCATGTTGAGCCTTAGTGCTTAAACAGCGTATCATCAAACGACCTATTAATTCAATATCCATTTATTTTTTCATGTTGACCTAACAATTCATTTATTCTGATGTGTCAACACTCAAACTTGAAGGCAAATTAATCATGAATTCTTCCAACTAATGTGCTAGATTTCATCAAAAGACTTGGATTTATAAATCCTGTTTTATTAGATTGTTCTTTTTTGCTTGCCCACCTTAAGGTGATGCGCTGTGTCTTGATAAGATAATAAATTTGTTTGTACCATCATGACTGTATTTGCAAAGCAATAAATTTTACTTGTTTTTCCTCATCTCCATCTAGAGCCAGACAAATATGAAAGAAAGAACTTTCTCCATTTAAAGAAGACCATTCTTTTGTGTTTCAGCAAAAGAAGAAAAATATATATTTCCAAACGACTACGCAGGCAAAATGTCTATTTACAATAAAATGCTAATCGTTATAGGAACGCGTAATTGTTTTTCTTGTTTTCTTCTTTTATTTTTTGTGTTCTAAGACAAAGGAAAAACTACAGCAGACACGAAATTTTCAGCATCATGAAATAAATTTCCATTATTCAATTTTGTGTTGTAAAACATTAAGGTGAGAGTTTTTTTTCTTTTTCAAAACAACAGGGTGTATTGATGTCAAGTTTAAGTTACAGTTGTAAGTGAATTTTGTTGAATTATAAGAAAATTCTGAAAGAATATTATTTTCACATGAATTCAATTATAAAAACTGTCTATAAAAGTCAGTTTCATTTCAATTTTAGGAAAAAAAAAACATAAAATTTGTTTTGTAAAAAAAAGTTACGTATACACCAGAGTGACCATTTATAAAAGCCATTCTATTGCTGACTAAATAATAAAATTAGTCAATGCTTTTTTGTCTAGTTTTCATCCCTGATTGTGAACGGGGTACTTTAACCTCTGACCGAATCTTCGGTCTTAAAACGAATTAAAAAAAAACTGTTGGGCGTGTTTTAAATAAAAAAAAATTAGCATAAAAGTAGAATGAGTTCACCACCCTGTATAAATTAATTCATTTTAAATTCACAAACAAATTCAAAAAAGAAATTCTTTCTCCCTATTTTCTGTAAATAATAATGTCTAAGGTGAATGACATAAATCACCAACAATTGAAAGCTTTCTGAATGAGAGATTTTCTGTTCACAGTTAATAGATCAATAATTTGCTTGTCATAAATTTTAATGTACTTTTACTTACATTGGCAACAATAAATTATTTAAGGTAAGTAATCAAAACGGTTTAAAAGAAAAAAAAAAAAAAAAATGTGCAAATACAAATATTGCTCTTAATTTAGATTTTCTATTTTAATATGTAGATTTCTTTTTGTTTTTTGTTTTTTTTTTTTAGAAGAAAGAAGAATATATAACTGAAAAAAACCTTCGTGTTTTATATTGTTTCAATTTGTTTTGTTTTTTTTTTTTATCTTATTTTTGTGAACATTGAAATAAGGTGCAGAAAGTTCGCCCCTTAAGTTTCAAAATAACTTGTGGCACCCCTCGTTAAAAGAAGTTACAACGCGCCCACATTTAATCACAAAATTGAGCTAAATTCAGACACCCGAGGTAACAAAATTAAATTTGCCTTTTAAAGCAGTTTTTTTTTCGTTTGCTTTAAGAAAAATAAAAGAAGAATAGAGATTTATAAAGTATTTTTTTCATGGAAATACAACTGCTTGGAGGAACATACATGAGAGAATATTTTTTTCCCTATGGAATGTTCTTTTAGAATTTTTGAATGTACTGTAGTCTTTTTTATTTGTATTTTCTTAAAAGGCATTTAAAAGCAATTTTATTAAAATGATATAAACCTAAATTAAGTTAAATTTTCTACGACCGGTGACAAGGTCATACAATTTAAACTGGAAAGAAAAGGGGGTATTCTATTATTACATTTAAAAGCACAAAGTGACATCGCATCTGTCTGCTGTTAATGATAGTTGATTAGACTGATAAATAAGTACGCAATGAAGTCTGTCCTAAAGTCTATATTAACAGCCGTACAGTGAATTCTTGAATCTTAAAACAAAAAAAAAACATAAAAGTTTTTATTAAATTTAAAGTAAATATTTTTTTTTTCATAATCTAAATCTCCAAGCAATTTAATTTCTTGAATAACGAAGAATTTTTAGAATTTTTTTTTCTGAATTTTTGGAGCCCTTTTTTTTAAGTTTGTTAAAATTTCAAAATTTTAAATAAAATTGGTAGATATGTCAGAAATATGAAAATAAATTAAGAATAATTAATTAATTAAAAATGAATTTTTGAAAGTTTTCCTAAATTTAAACATCAAGTTTAATAAAAATGTTTCTCTCAAAAACTTAGCTAAGTCCTTAGCAAGAAAGTCAGAAATAAATAAAATACACGACTGGGTTGCACGTACTTGCACTTAATGTAAAAGTTGCTTAGAATGTTAAAGTTTTTTATAACATCCAAAAAACTAAAATTTTAATTTAACTATAAAAAAAAAAAAAAAAGAATTAAAAAATTTTCAAAGAACAAAATCAAATTTTTAAATGGGTTTTGTCTTTAAACTGAGTACTTATGCAATTCAATTTCTTGTATAACAAAGAGTTTTGGTTTTTTTTTTCGAAAATTGTAGGAAACAATATTTTTTAGTTTTTTTTTTTCAAAAAAATTAAAAATAATCATTTTTATGAAAAAAATACAAAACCGACTTCCAAGGATAAAACTGGGTTTTATGGTTTTTCTAATAGTTCCTATGAACTGGGACGTTATAGCCACAAGCTTTCCAATACAAAAAGAATTCTCAAAATTGGTTCACTCAGTCCAAATTTATGAGGTAACAAAAAAAAAAAACAAAAAAATACAGACGAACTGAATACCTCCTCTTTTTTGGAAGTCCGTAAAAAAAAAATGGTAAGGTATTCTAAAGTAAAATTTCAAAAAAATTAATCAATCCGTTTGCAACAAATTTATTTTTCAAAAAAAAAACAAAAATTGTATTTTTTTTTTATCAAACCAATATATATAAAAGTTTTCGTTGAAATCAGCTCAGTCGTTTAAGAGAAATTCAGAAATAAAAAAACGGTTCTATGGCGAACTTCAAATGTAATAGAGAGTGAATAAACTGGTACTAAGTGTTTTTTTTACATATCAAATGCGACTGAATTCAGTTATAAAATCTTTACCCAGATAAATATTGAATTACCCGAATTGAAGTTATGTTGAAAATGGCTTCTGGGCCTGATTGCCATAAACCTTTATCTTTACCAATAAATAGCGTTACCATAGACTCTTCTTTTTTTAACTTAGACTAATGTGCCTGAAAAGAATCAAAACATTTAAACATTAAGAATTAAATGAGTCTTCTCGACGACTAAAGAATCTACTTTAAAACATAATACAGTTTTCAAAAACTGTTTCTCACATTCACATTTCGAAAACAAAAACTTTTTCGATTACTAAGTTCATTCACATGAAAAATCTAATAAGTTAGTCGGTGACAATAAAAAAAAAAAATATTTATTTGCAACCAAATCTGTGGAAAAATTTAATAACTTGAACTTCGACAATAACATTAAATATATTTTTTATTCTTTCTTCTTAAATCGGACTAACTTCTTCCACAAGTGACACCAGCCGGTGTGGGCCGAAAAAAAAGTTTCTTAATAAATAACCTAAGGGTTATTTAAGGCTACTAAAATTCTCTCAGTCTCATTCGTTGTCATGTCTCTTTATTCTGGAAGCCACTTGAGAATACTTAGAGGTTTTATTAAATCAGTCAATTATGGTTTTGAACTTGCAAAATATTTTCCGAATTCTTAAATTATTCGGAAATTTTGTTTAACCATAAAATTCAAATAAATTTAATACGTTTTTTTTTTTTTTATTTAAGGGATTTATTTCTTTTTCTGTGGTTTTCTTCTTTTTTTTTGTATAAGATGAAGAACCTTCAAAAATTCAAACGAATATAAAATAATAATCCCATTGCTATTTTTGAGGATTTTATTTGTAAAAATGCGGCATTTCATATAACAACTGTCAAAAAGAATCTTATTCTCATACCTTTCTTTCGTATAAGTTGTAAACCTACATCAACGAAAATTGTTCTCCATTTTGCGTTAAGTTGTTGAGTGTGAATAAATTATAAATTTCCTTTGAATTTAATATTGAGCAAGAGATTATTTACGCTGAGTTCAACAACAATTCAAAAAATGCTTGAAAAAATTCTCCAAAAGTAATACAAAATGTAAATTTATTTCTTACAATGTAATGCATTTGGATTTATTTATTTATTATATCCTTAACAACACTCTAAGGAAAAATTTCTTGTTCATTTTTTTATTGATCAATTTAATTCAATTTTTGAGGGATTGAGATTGAAACATTTGTTTCACAAAATGATTTGGCTATAAATTTTCTTGGTAAAATATGTTACAAAATTTATGAAAATGATTTGAAACTTTTCCAATTTCATGATTCATTTGGATATAAAATATTCAATTCCTTCCAATACGCACTCAAATATTCAAGTAAATCAAGTGAAAATAATTGTTGTGCCATAAAGAACGATTAACGAGAAGATTGAATGATTTACTAAAAAAAAAATACGTATACGCCACAGTGAACCCGTCATCTCTTCTAATTTGAACATAACGACTTCTTTAGCCTTTGGATAACTTTGAAAAATTGAATAAGGACAATTATAAATCAAAGAATATTAATTACATATTTCTAAGAAAAATATAGAAATAAGTCCTAACATAGCATTCTTTTGGAATTAAGGAAAGAAATTCCAAAAAAAGACTGAAAGTATTAAGAGGACATCCTTCTTCGAATACCGTAATTATTTTTACAGCTAATTCTCAAAATTAACAAAAAGTTGTTAGGGTTGCCATCTCGTTACCTTAAAATAATGAGGGTTGCTGGGTATTTATTCATAACTTTATTAACCCCTATCGCTCAAAACCTAAAGATTAAAGGGTTATATCTACTTTGAAGTAATATTTTCTTGTGATGGGAAGAGGAACAAATAGCAGGTATATTTTTACATAATTTCTAAAGAATGAAACATTTTTAGCAAATAATTGAAAATAGAGAATAGAAAAAAAAAATGAAATTTTGTGATGTCCAAAGATTAAAGGAAATGAAGTTTTATAAAAATTTCTAGTCATTAAATTCTATTTAAGTTATGGATTTCCATGATTTTGTATGAATCTCAAAATAGTACTAAAATTGTTGTCTCAGACATAAAAAGTCTGTTCATGGAATGGAATGGAATGGAAATTAAAAGGCACTTTACTGTCAATAACATACACAAAATAGCACCCACATCAACTCTTTCCCTGTTCATATCATTATCTTATTATTTGACAAAAAAAGCTTTTAAGTACATAAAACGCATACACCCACGTGCAAATGTGTCCTGAATTATTTCTGTAATTTCTATGTAGAAAAATTGAAAAAATGATTTTAGTATCAAAAAACAGTATTCTTTTATTTCTTAGGAAAAAAGGAGTAATTTATCTTTTGGGATGTTCTTAATGCATCTCACATTTTAATGTTAGATGTTTCATGAAGCTTATTATGGTTGTTTTCACGTAGACACAATAAACATTTACGACATCAAACCAAGGTGTCTTTTTGAACTGTGATATTTTTTCTTATATGAAAAATTACAGTTGATTTATTTAAGAAAAAATATATGAAAAGTAGGGTCTTATTTTAAGCTCTCACTTTTTATTAAAAGACTTTCAGTTAGAAAAAAAAAAACAATATCTTCTAAGGGAAAATGTAAATATAAGTCACAGTATGTCAAGTGTTATTTTGAGATAAGGAGCTTAAGTGTAGTCAATTGATGCAGAAATCATTCTTTATGCATAAATAAAACAAAACTTCAACTTTCACTCACTATTTCAAATTTAAAGTAAGTAAAAAAGTCGTGCTAGATAGAAAACATATTTTTGATACACTTCTTATTTGTGTACTATAGTCTCCATCACACAAGTAGCATTGAATTACTTAAAGAAAGAATTAATAACTATGAAAAGTATTACCTTATAGAGAAGAAATAACGATTAAATTAAGAAGCCATAAATGTTTTCCTTAATTTTTGAATGTTTCCCAAACTTCTACTGAGCTATCAACAAAAAATAAGTTAAGAAATAAATGCATTTTTAGATTACAAAATTATTTTGTATTTGAAAAGTCAAATTTTCAAAAACGGGACATTTTTTTTTATTTGGGTCAGTTGTGATTAATAAATAAAATTGTAATAAAATGGCATACGTACCTACTAACTTTATTTAATTTTTTTTTTTTTATCAAAAAAATATTTTTTCATCTAAGAGCCAATTTTTCAATCTTCTAATAAACAGTCAGTTAACTGTTCGACGAATAAAGTTATTAGGCTCATAAACAATCAGATAAAAACATTGAATTTTTAAATCAAGAATAATTTATTCTACAGAAAAACAAAAAAAAAATTGTCAAATTCAAAAATATTTAAAATTAAACGTCATTTTTATACATGATTGTTTTTGTTTTCTTGTTTTCCACTGTATTTTTTTCAAAATTCTTTCAAAACAGCTTTGACAACTGACACAATATTTTTATTGAGATTATTAGATTATTCCTTAGAATAATTTTATTCGTCTCTGAAAGAAGCAGATAGATTTATTCTTAGGAATAAGCTATATCTGCCTGTTGAAAAATTGATTTTTTCTCTATCCTTAGGAATAAGTACTAACTGACTGTTTAACTGACTATTGAAAAATTGGCCCTAAGAAAAACATTTTTTTTTCAACTAAGGGAAAAATATTACCTAATTATTTATTTAAAAATAAAATTATTCTGTTTTTTTAGTCAAATTGGATTAATAATTTCTTTGGAATAGCATTTATACATAAAATTATAAAAAAAAAAAACACAAAAAAGAAATCTAGTTTTAAGATTAAAATCATTCTAAAATCGTATTAAATTTAGTAATAAAATTTAAATTAATTTTGTATTCTTTTATTCTATAAAAAACTTTGACATTCTAAATTAAAACAAAAGAAAAAAAAAATAATAATAACGTGAGGGCCATCCAATCTTGTATTTTATTTTAAGTGCAAAGAAAATTTGCAAAATTAAAATACACGAAGTTGTATAACTTCTTGTATACAAATTTGGTAATTGTATGAGAAAAAAATAAGAAACCTAAATAAAATACATTCTTCAGTGAATTTGTGCTCTGAAAAAAATATAGAATTGGATTTTTTCAATAAAGATTAATTTTTAAAAAAATTCAAAATCGTTTTTTTTTTTTTTTAACTTATTTTAAATAAATACCTAATTTAAAAAATTTTTTTTTTTCGTGTTTTTTAATGAAGTTGGTATACTGTTTTATAGCAATTATAATTGAAAATATAAAACAAAAATTAAAAAAAATTAAACGTCTTGTTTTCAAGAAAAATTTTTAAAAATAAAAACAATTCGAAGTTTTTTTTAGAAAATCCAAAATTTTATTTTTTCATAATTTTGATTTATAATAATTTCTATCTGCGTGACCTTTTTCTTATAATATTGAATCCTAAGCGGGCTTTAGGTCTTTATTGAATCTAGATTGTAAATTATTTATCAACGTTTCGAATGTGTCTACGTTCTTCTTCAGGAAATATACAAAATCTGTTTAAATTTTAAGAGGCTTCTTAAAATTTATTTTGTTGGTTTTGGATGCTTTTTTATTTTTCAATATTTCAAAATTTAAAAATTCAAAGTCTTGAAAAAGTCGTTTTAAACTTTCGAAATTTCAAAACAATCTAGATTCAATAAAGACCTAAAGCCCGCTTAGGATTCAATATTTTGATTTATATTTATGTATTAAAAAAATGTATTGACGTAAGTCAAGAAAAATTTTGACCATAATCAATAAATAATTTATAAAAATTAAACGTTTTTATGGATGCCAGAAAAAATATTCTAAATTTATTTATTTTTGTATAAATTGCAGACTTCTAATGTATTAATTAACTAAAATTCTTGTGTTGCCAATAACTTTCAAAGGCCACTACGTTCAATTTTGCCTGCCAAAAATCCAAAATTGAGATAAAGGCATATTTGACATCCTGAAACAATGCCTCATTTATATGTAAACTAAAAACAGCGCATTTCCAATTCCAAGTGGCTCAAAATAGTCAATGAAGATGGGCACAACGATATTACTCCGTTGTAATCCTCAATAGAAAAATGCATTTATTACTAACTCTAAAAATTAAAAAAAAAAAAAATAGATATGCATTTGGGAAGCTTGAACAATATATAATTATTGTGCAAACTAAAAATTATAATTTTCCTACTACAAGTTGCTTAAAATCATTTTTGAAAAGCGCACTTACAATTCTCAACCTTTTCCCTTGTCAGTAAAATGCGTTTATCTCAAAACTACGAAAATGGATATAAGCCCTTTTTGCTTAGCACCGCAGTATAATTTAATAGAGTATTCATATTTTGAACTGTTTAGAGAGAGAGAGAGTTTCGTTTAAATAATAACTCTCATAAAACCAGCATTTTTTTATAAGAAATCTATAGCTTTATTTTTCAAAATCATCCAGAGACAAAGTCATCGCAGCATTGTAGTAACATAGATAAAATTATATCTCATCATATTAATGCTGGTGTTGAAAGTAATTCTGATTTTCGTTTTTAAAGTATTCGGAAGTTAAATGGAAAGTTTTGCATGGATGAACGTACTCTATGCGAAAAGAAGATTCTTTGTTTTGGATCCTTAGAATTTTTACACAATTGGTTCGTTATGCTCCTCTTGAAATATGTAATTTAGAGAAAAGATACCATATTTTATTCCTATAGAACACATTGATGTAATTGCTTAGCTATGACAGAGAAAATAAGGGACTATACAATTATAAAGAAAAATTAATTATTTTTATTTAAATAAATATTATTTATGATTATAACATGGTGTAGATTTACTTTTTTATTTATTCAAAGAAAAATGTCTTGTGGTTACATTAGTTGTATATTTTAGAACAATATGACCACAATAGCAAAATTCAGTACACCTATTCTGTATATGATTAAAGTACATAGAGTCTTAAAAACACTATTTCTAGTAGGTGTCTTTAACTAATTTTCTTTTTCTTTCAGTGTAAATAATAAAATCCACCCTTGACTCTGAGGGGTTAAAGCTACTGAAAACGTCGCAAACAGGTAGCAAGCAGTATCTCAAAAGAAAATGTAAGGAAATAAGTAAATTCACATTAAGAGAGTTTGTGTGTACACGCGTGTGTTTCTATAAATTCATAAGTCTATAGAACCGCAATGTCATCAGAATTCAGAACCTCTCTATTCAGCCACGTTTTCTCCATTCCCTATACTTGTGGTTTTCTTACGCAAACATTGATAAAGAATAAAAGGCTTCTATATAGCATAGGTAAAGGTACCTACCTACTCTATTTTCATTTCATTTCTTATTGACTCGATTAATAAAAAGAAGAAATAAAAATTATCGGTGTACAAGTAGATTATAGTATAGAATTGAAAGCATTGGCGGCACCGATTCTTCTTCTTGAATATAGTTTAAGGAAACTGAATTAATTAATACCAAAGTCAATAGCTAACAAGAAAAAAAAATAAATATTCATTAAAAGAGGAATAGGCGCAAATATCTCTTTTTTGTTTGATAAATAAAAGGACTTACGGTTGCGGAAGAACTTCTTTTATATTACCGACAGAAAAGAAAGAACGTCTTGAGTAAATAAAATACCTACCAAAAAGATAACAAAAACAAAAAAAATGTAAACATAAGAAAATTAATCTACGAGTCATGAATTCCAAATGTTTCACAATTTTTCGTTTGCAAAATCCTTTCCATTTGCAAATATTATTAAAATTGACAACCTTTTGTTATTTTTGCTAAGAATCAGGATGTATGACGTTTGCATATCCTTTTTAATGAATACAAAGAACAAAATCAGTTCGAAATCAATTTACATAGTAATTTATTCCGATTTGCAAAAAAAAAAAACTTTATCAGATTTTCCATTTTTAATCTTGACAGAGAAAAAAAAATCTTAATCGTCATAGAATAATTTATTCAAAGCAATTTGACATAAACTCAAAACCTTGCCCAAACCATTCCACCACTCTCCAAGTGAATTAAAGGTTGAACTGTCGAATTTTATTAATAGGGAAACACCATTAACGACTTCGCATAATATTGAAAAAAAAAAAAGAAATAAGATTGTTAAGGACATTATTTTTTTTTCTTCCTTTCTTGAGTGAATAAATTAAATGGAGGAGGTAGGGCGACAGCGTTAAATGTTTGTTTTTTTTTTTCTTCTGTTTTTTTCTTTGAAGTATCCTTGTCCGCCTTGAGCTTTGACTTGAATACGAAATTATGCGTAAGAGGAGAGTAAATATGCAAACATTTAAAAACACTTTCTTTTTAGTCTTTATGTTCTTCCGAGGGTTTGGTATTGAAATACCAGTTACGCATTATAATGCGTACTCTGATCCTTGAAGAAGGTAATTTTACGGCACACGCTTGGACATTGCTGTGATATAATAACAGTTTTAATAGGAATCGACGCTAGTAGGTTAATAATTTTCTTTGTTTCTTGGTCAAAAATTGAATTTTATAAAAAATATTCACTTAACCATTCTTTTGGATTATTTCTTATATGAAAAAAATACTCTTGCGGAATTTTTATTGGTTAGAAAGGATATTTTTTTTCCATTTGTTGTTTATCAATAAAAATATTTTTGTTTGTTTTCTTATTTCAAATAAAAATTCCAAAATATTAACAGGAAGGAAAAGGGTATAAAATTCATTTAAAGGACACGTGCGTGAAACCAAACTTTACCAATTTCCTTGTGATTCTTCACCTTTATACCTTTTTTGTGTCCTGCAAAAATTGTGAGACAACAATTTATTACAAAAATTTTTTTTTGTACAAGAAAACATTCTTTGAGGTTATCTAAAACCTAATAAGAAGAATCTACCTGTTGTGTAGGTAGGTATTTTTTTTTTCTTGGAAATAAATAATTTTTTTTTTTTGTTATTTCTTTCAATGTCCAGAAGCGTGTTTGTCAACTATGAAATATATTTCTCAGAATTTTCGAAGAATTTTAATCCTATGTCAAATTGTAGGGTGATTGTTTTGTATTTGTTATCAGATAACTTTAGCTAACCTAGGATTTTGTTTTCCTTGAAATGGATACAGATTAAAAAACGTGACCAAAAATGTGGACCTAGTGTAGGATGCTGAATTATGCTTTTAAACCGTTTTTTTCTTATAAGTCTCCAGGCCTTGAGATTTTACTCAAATCTGTGTTGTGGAAAAGTGAAAAAGTGACACCATTTTCTCCCGTTCCACCTGAAACTTTTAGCAGTGCGTTAAAAATAATTGGAGATACAAACATTTTCTATAACTTTTTTTAAATATAATAAGACCTAAGGGTGAATTGGAAAATTTAATCATTAAATAGGGCAAAAACTTGTAAAACAAAATTTGCAAAAAATTGGCAATCTTCTAAACGCGACGTTGTAGAAAGTTGAATTTTTTTAATCGATGGAAAAATTCATTCTAAAGCTAAAAAACGTTTTTGAAAAAATTCTAGGAAATTTCAAAACTAAGTTAAAAATGCTTTTTTTTTGTTAACTTAAACATGTGGTAGATCTATGACAAAAAAGTGATTATACTTAAGGGAATTTTTTTTTTGACAATTTGAAAAATGCCATTCAAAAGATAAGATAAAGATAGGTTTAATACGGATTTTTTTTAAGTCTCTGCGTTTCGAAATATGAATTTTTGAAAAACACCCACTTTTGTAAGGGTATTTTTGGGTGGTTTTTTATTTTTAGTAATTTTTTTTGGAAAAATCTCATACTTATAAGTAATTGGTGTTCTAAAATGATTTTTGACCGAATAAGAGAAAAACAAGTTTTCTTGTTCCAAGTTTTTTTTTTATTATTTTTATCTTTTTTTTTCCTTCAAGAGGTAAATAATAATAGGCAGGACTAAATTTGTGCGAATTTAAATCAATTTCTTATTCACAATTTTGAGATAACCGTAAAATAAAGTTGTATTTTTCAACATGTTCTATTTCTTGATCTAGAGCACATAAATTGGCGTTTACAAAATTTTAGCTTTTTTTTGCAGGCGTCATATAAAAGGTGAAATAATAAGCTTTCAGATGATATAGGATTTATTATAGGTTGTAAAATAAAAAATTGATTTATTGGTGTTAGAAGAAAAAATTTTTGTTTTTTTTTCACTTTTTTTCATGAAAAATGATTGTTTTCAATAATTGTTTTACGCAATGTAAGGATTTAAATATAGCTTTTTTCTTTAGAAGAAATGTTAAACTTTTTAATGGTGTAATTTTTTTGTATGTTTTTCACATAAAAAATGATATTATGAGAATAGAAAAGGTATTTTCTTAGATTTTTTTTTTGTAAAACATGTAGATATAAACAAAACATGTAGATATAAATTATGTTATGTCTTAATCTTTAGCTAATGTACTTTTCTATAAGGTTTATTATCTTATAACTTTTTTTTACAAGAAAGTTGACAAAATTCGTAGATATTTTTTTTTTTTTAAAGCACACTGTTTTCTTATGACGTTATCATGTAAGATCATCGTCCGTTAACCAACTTTACAGACAACCACTTTTTTACTTGCTCTGTAGGGCAAGTATTGGTTTCGTGTCGAAAAATAAATTGAGGTTTTAATCAAAACCAACATTACGATGATGGAGAATTCCGAAAATGTGGGTCCCGCAATTCCGTCCGTCCGTCTGTGAGTCTCACTATGGGACCAAACGATGTAAATCATCTCAAAATTCCATAACTTTTTTGTTTCTCAATATTTTTTTTTTGAAATTTTGCACAAATATACTACAATGTATATGCTTCAACTTGTAATAGAAATCAGAACTAAAAAAATTATGTATGTATTTATTATAATATTTTCAAAAACAGAAATTATGAAAAATAGCTCAAATTCATCAATTCATATACAAAATTATATTTTAAGTGTTATTTGTGTTAAATATAAGTGAAGTTATCCTATATATAATATATTGATAAGAAAGCAAAAATTAAAAGATTATAAATTAGAAAAAAAGCATACGAATGAAAGATAATATAAAATTCATTGCAGGTAGAATTTATTTTATAAGTAAGAAAAGAAAGAAAAAATGTGAAAGGGATAAGCATCCAAAAACGTAGAGACTAAATTAACCACTTTCTTAATAAAATCAAAATTATTGTGTATTTTATAAAACTCAAACAGCAAAAAAGGGTTGAAGAGGAAAAAAGTATTAAAACGAAATAGAATACGGAAATAATTTATATTTTATAGAGAAAGCTTTTAAAACAAAAGCTTGATATAAGAATTAAAATAGCGTAAAAATATAAAAGTTTGAAAAAATGGGATGAAATAAAATAAAATCAAATCTGCAGTTTTTGATTTGCGGCAGAAAATGGGACTTGAAATCCGTTCAGAATGTCAAGCTTGTTGGGAATTCCCTTTATAAGGGATCCCAAAAGTAATAATTTAAAATACATATCTCAAATTCTTACCATTTTCGATTAAATGCACTTCTTGTGAAATTTCGAAAAATTCCTACTTTGAAACAGTATTTTACTTCCCCTGTTTATAATTGATTTTTGATTTGAATCAATTATTTAATCAAAACATTATTTGTTTCGTTCGCCATATGGCAGAAATTAGTTAGCAGTTTTAATGAAACTCAATTTCTTACTTTTATTTTAGAGCAACACCCTAAAAAATAAATTGTACATTTTGAAACTGGTTTATCAATTTTATAGCTTGCCTAGTTATCACAGTTTTCAAAAAAAGTATACGAAATTCGGAAATTGAAGTTAGGATGAAAGATACTATAATTTGAATTCAACAAAACAAGGGTTTTCAGAGTAAAAAAAAAAAAAAAACAATAAAAAAACATAGGCTTTTGTTTAAACTAATTTGTAGCGAAATAATTTTTTTTTATTTGTCAATTGTTCCTAATTGTCAATTATTGCTTTAGGAACAGATTTGTAAAAAAACAAAAATAAATTATGAACAGGGGAAGCAAAATACTGTTTTAAAGTAGGAATTTTTCGAAATTTCACAAGAAGTGCATTTAATCGAAAACCGTAAATATTTGGGATAAACAAGTTACCAAATTTTAAGAGCCCCTTAAATAGCCTATAAGAATATTTCATTTGAATCATTAATTTTGAGATACCCTGTAGATGACAGTAAAAAAAAAGATCTGCAAACATTTTTGGAAAATTTATATTTTATAAATTTTTGACCGTAAATCAAAATGGCGCAAATATGCGCAAAATTTTATTTTTATTCCTTAATTTTGAGTAAAATGAGATTCTTAATTCATTCATAACTCGACATCGGCAGTCGTCGGCAGAGGAGAAATCTACAATTACTACCCATTAATTGTTATTTTTTTAAAAAATCAATTTAAAGTACATTCAAAAACAAATAACGGATTTATAAAGAAGAGATTCTAACCTTTTTGTTGATATACAACACTTATAAGGTTTCTTCACAAACTTCTGAGAAAACTAAGTTTAAACTGTTATATAAAATAGGACGAAAAACAATACAAATTTAAATGTAAGGTTCGAGACTCATTTTAAGTACTTTTATTCAAAATATATTAAAAACAATGTATGCTATCATAATTGCGCACATTTCTATTATGTTAAACAATCATTACTTTTTTGAAATGATCACATTTGTTAAAACCAATTTTGAGATGGTTTTGGTCGTTTGATCCCATTGTGCGTCTGTGCGTCCATCGGTACACATTTCCACAGCCTAAACGGGTGAACGGATTTTCTTCAAATTTGGTACAGATAATTTTTATTCTGAAAGTTGTTTTTTTTTTTTTTATATCTCGTTTAGAACGTATATAAAAGTGCTTTGAACTGCAAGAGCAAGTACGTGCGACCCCAATCGTGCATTTTATTTAATTTTGAACATAAACAAAAAAATTGTGTTTAAAAAAATATTCTTACTTGTTTTTTTTTCATCATTCAACGCTGAAAAAATTTAATAAAGATCTTTGAGTAGACTCGGAAAATCACTGAAGAAGTTGTTTTTGTCATTAATTTCAGCTCGTTTTGCAAAAAATTATATTTTTAATAAAATTTAACTCACAGCCAAATAATAGTTTATAAAGTTTTTTTTAATATTTTTAACAACTTCAAATAAAATTACTTTTTTGAATGAATTTATCTTAAAAAATTAAATGTTTCTTAGTTTTTGTTTCAGTGTAAGAAAAACTGCTCTATTCATATTCTTACACATAATATATCTCTTATGAATAAGCTCCTTTTTACCTGCTCAAATAATACATATTTCCAATATAATCCTTAACCTAAAGGAATAAAACTCATTAAAGAATTATTAAAGCATGCTGAGTTGAGGTAAGGTGGTTATCAAAATAACTCTATACAAATTCTATTAACTTGAATAGAAGTTTCTTTAACATACACAAAAAGTTGCCTATTTTTAGGAGGCAAAAAAAAAAAACAAGAAATTAATTATTTTATTGAAAAGTTTTCTAAGAAAATTATTAAAATTAACAAAATTTTCAAATTAACATGTCATTAACAAAGAAAATAAAGAATGAATTGACTTACCTATACCTAAATAAAATATCAAACCATTTTATTCATTCAAAGAAGAAGATTGATTTTTTTTTGTCAAATAAGATTTAATTAAATCCAGAAGTTTGTTCTTATACAAACTTTATTTTGGGTGGTAACGAACTAGGCACACGTGTAGTAGTAATTAATTTGTTAACAGGTAGGTATAAATAACATCCCTTCAATTAGAAGAAAGTTTTCTTTTCCTTTTTTCCACATCAATAGAGATTTCCTTGAAAGGAAACATGAAATAGTGGTAATCAGTTGCATAGTTGCGGATAAAATATTTCAACAAAAATACGCCCTAAAGTTAGAAATCAAATCGAAAGGTAAACAAATGAACACGTTAGATCTAAAAATACGAAAGAAATAGAGAAAACCCATTAGGAAAAGCTAATAATGGGCTGCAAGAAAGTATAGATAACAATCCTACTATCTTAAACGATTAATTCAGAAGCTTATGTTGTTAATTAAGATTCGTTAAGATAGCAAATGAAATTAATGAACTGAATGATACAAATATTTACAATGGCTTACAAAATTGGTTCAAAGTAAATTTTGTTACCACAGAAAAAAAAATAAAAAATTAAAATCTCCGCCAGTATTGACCTTCAACACAAATCGTTCAATGATGTGAAAAAAAAATATTTCCTTCAAAAGTTTGAAATTTCTTCTTTATTCGCTATGAGCTGTTTTTTGTTTTTGAACTTTTTCGATTAGACAAAACCTCAATGGCCTAAATAAAAATTACCCAGCATCTGTTTGGAAACTTTGCTACAACACAAACTCGTTAGAGGTTACCCAGCTCAAATGATATCCCCCTGAGGCATAACAATTAATATAATCCTCACTGTGAATATCGCCCCAAAAATCTAAACAAAAATATTTCGAAAAAGCTCTCCCCTATTTCCATCAACATCAAAAATGTTGTATTAAAATTTTATTACTCCATCATTTCAAGTTGACCACAATAATGAACAGCAGTTTCTCGGCGATTTATTTTTACAGGCCAATCTAGAGCGAGCGAGCTACAAATAAGTAAAATTTAATGCCATAAAAGACGAGAGAATCCATCCCCCCATTTGACAACGATGGATGAGTTTCCGGTGCCTAATGCCGCTGCATCGGATGAAATCCTTGGTGAGGAGGAATATGGTTAGTATAAAGGACATATACAGAAATTCACCTAAATATTCATTACTTATCCTTACACAAAACTAAAACCCTGCATTGCTATAATTTTGTTATTTTACAGAAAAACTATATTCAGCCCCTGCAGAGATAGTGGCGCTGCTGTCGGTGTTCTATGGCGGAATAAGCATAATAGCCATTGTGGGAAATACTTTGGTCATTTGGGTAGTGGCGACCACCCGCCAAATGCGCACCGTCACCAACATGTACATTGCTAATTTGGCATTCGCCGACGTTATCATCGGAATGTTTTGCATACCGTTTCAGGTGAGCATCCCAAAATGGTGGTGTTGGTACAGAGAGTAATATATTTTAACCCCGAAAGCTTGCACTATCATCATCATCATCATTCCTTTCATGTTATCCGCCATTACCTAAATCGAGCTCCAGTATAGCGACCGAACGCGAGCTGAATGTTGTTTGTTGTAGTTGCCATTGAAGCCGCCGCCAATTCCGCGGCTAAAGCCATTTCGGAAATTGGCGGTACTCTGATGTGTGCGCCAGGCATCATTCCAACTTTATGTATCGATTTGTGAAATTTTATTTCGTCTTTTTTTTGTATTGTTATGTTTTTGTTGTTGTTTCTGGTCTGGCTATTTAATTTCCGGTCTTTAATATTTGAAAACCTTCCACCCTCATTGCACCCATTTTCGTAAAATTCCCCCAAAATATAACAAAAACTAAATTCATTTACTTTCGTGGTATTATGAATGGTCTGAATTTATACTGAACTGAACTGAACTGAATTTTTGCCTTTAATTTTACAGTTCCAAGCCGCACTTCTGCAACGCTGGACCCTGCCGGACTTTATGTGTGCATTTTGCCCTTTTGTGCAGGCGGTTAGTGTAAACGTATCCGTTTTCACACTGACCGCAATCGCTATTGATCGACATCGGGCAATTATTAATCCACTGAGGTAAGTACTCGTTGGCAGTGTTGCCGTGTAGGTATTCAAATATTATTATTAGAAACAAAAAAAAAAGAAAATTGTATTATAAAAATTGTAAAAAAAACCCTGTCATGAAAAAACAGAAAGTCGAAAATTAATGACGAAAATCCATAAAATCCAAGACCCTGAATCTCTAACATAAAAAAAAATTAAAAACCCGAAAATTAAAAACATAAAATTAAAAATCATTTCACACAAAAATTAAAAAATCCTGAAAATAAATAATTTTGAACACACTATCCAGAAATACAACCTCCGAAACTCCGATAAAGAGTACAAATTAGCCCGATATCAGATTTTATTTTCAATTTTTTGTAAAAAAGTCTTAGGCTTTTGTTAATTTGACATTTTTTTAAATAAATTTGGGTAGTTTGTAATTTGGGTAAATTTTCAATAAAATGGGTATATATTGGCTAAAATATTTAATTCTGATTTTTGGCTGTTGTGATTGTTGGGCTTTTTCGTTACAAAATTTATTTTTTTTCTGGACTTTCGGAACTCTGGATTTTTATGAAAAAGGGGTTTTAAGTTTTCTAGCCCTTGACTTCTCTGAATTTCGTTCCAAAATATCTTATCAGTTTCTGGAGTTTCAAAATTTCCGGGAGATTTAGACTTCTTTGAATTTCGCTCAAAAATATATTTTTTTTTTTATTTTCTGGACTTTCTAGATTTTTTGTAGATTTTGACTCCTTTAAATTCAGCTCCAAAATATATTTTTCATATTCTGGACTTTCAGAATTTTGGGTAGAGTTTTATGAACAAGGGGTCTTATGTTTTCAGGCCTTTAACTTCTCTGAATTTCACTCCAAAATATTTTTATCATTTTCTGAACTTTAAGAATTTTGGGTAGATTTTTATTAAAACGGGGTCTTAAGTTTAAGGGCCTTTGTCTCCTTTGAATTCTGCTAAAAATTTATTTTTCAGAGTTTTGGGTATATTTTTTAATTTGATTTCTCAGTAAAATCTTTCTTCTTTAAATATCCTGGATTTTGGGTTTTCAGAATTTTTATTTGATTTCTCAGTAAAATCTTTCTTCTTTAAATACCCTGGATTTTGGGTTTTCAGAATTTGAGATTTTTTAATAAAATTTTTCTTAATTTTGGATTTCCTGAATTTAGGGTCTTATGAATATTGAGTTTCTTAATAAAATGTTTTTATATTTCATAAATGGTTTTCTGAATTTTTGGTTTCTCAATTAAATGTTTCTAAATTTTGAAATCTATTTATTTCGGGTTTTTCCGAAATTTGGATTTTTGATAAAAAATTTTCTAAATTTTGAATTTCCTGGATTTTGGATTATTATCAAATATCAACTTGCTTCTCTGGTCACACACAATCCACCCCATTTCTGATGTACTTTTCTAATTCTTTGGCAACTCTAATTTGAAATATATTTCTCTCAACACTCGTTAGCGCTCTAGCTAGACTCGAGTTTCGAGTTCCCTCTCGTTTTTTGGGGTTTTATTAATTACATATTAGACCAGCGGCGGCGCTATATGCGTGTGCAACCCAATTTCATTTTTGGTCCTGAAACCACAAAATATGCCTATTTAATTCAATAACGGAAATAACTCGGCTCTTTAGTTAAATAATAATCATGAAGTAACGGTATCCCATTGTTCCCGAACTTGTTCACAGAGTAAATATCGAAACACACAATTGGAGAGAGACTGGTAAATTGCGAGTAATAGAAAATATAATAAAGCCCCCCTGCAATGGCCATCATGGCTGGTCGCTATTGACTTTGGATTTAAAAATAATTGACTATGACAGAATCTCTTTGCCAGGATCAAATTAAACGGCAGAGTGTTAAAAAGATAAACACATTAAAATGAATATTGGGAGAATGAAAGAGAGAGATGAATCCTTTGGATTAATCTCCAAATAATGGAACATTGGTTTCTGTCCCGATGGGATAATTTAATGCGTAATTTTGGTCATCTGCCATATAAGCTGGCAGACCAGCTAAGGTACATAATCCCGGACCCAAAATCAAGAACAAAGTTATACCCCAATACAGAAAAAATTACTTAGCCAAAACACAAAGACAAAAAAGCCATTTAATTTGGAATGAGCTTTATGTTCAAACAAAAACGAAAAAAAGGAAGAAATACCCTGTCATCATGTTGTCGCATTCGAGTGGTGAAATGGGATTATCGAAGCATTTCCAAACAAGTTATTGAACTTGGGGCAGATGCCGATATTAGATTTAAAACTTCTGGACGACTTTTAAGACAGCAAAACTTTTCGAGAGAGGCGTTAGGTTCATCAAATAATAAATAAGTAAAGAAATGTTTGTGTGTGTGTGATTGAGGGAGTTGTGTTGTTGGATGTATAGGATTATCCTAAAACAACTATACCTACTTGTTGTGGCAGAGTCCTGAAAACTCTCCAAATCTTTTTGGTATCTTCTTTTGTTTGTATTATGGAATCTTTTTCCTTTAAAAGTAAATTGATACTTTTAATACCTATGTTTGAGTTTTGAAAATTTTTGTTATTTATCTTTGTCCCAGAAAATCTTTTCAAAACAAGTAACCGGATTCAAAACTTTTTGAAAGGACTTAGACAAATTAATTAATAAAGACTTTTAAGAACTTAAATGTTTTTTAAGGTACATTGACATAAAATAAAAACACACACATACAACATAATCTATCTTAACGAATATGATTTGACAAGTTTTTGAAATAAGTTTTAAGCGTAAATAAGCCAATGACATTTATATATCGACTGTAGAAGTTTTTATGTTGATATTAGAATCATATCAGTAGTATCATAAAGTTGGGATTGAAATATGGATCAAAACTATGAAAAAAAGTTCGATCGACTTTCAATCCACAAACTTATATTCCAAAAACTCACACCATTTTAAAGGAAGAAAAATATTAAATTGAAAAGGCTAGATTTTCAAACATTTAAATCTGAAAATGTATTTTTTAAAGACTTGAACTGAATTTTCAATATTTCATTTTAAGTTCGGTTTTAAGTGTTTGAAAATCAACTCAAAATGTCATATATGTAAATGAGAAAGAAATAAAAATTCGGTAAATCCGTGCTTTTGATTTTTTAAGCATTTTTTCTTTGATTTTTTTGGTTGTTGCAAATTTCTTTGAATGTTATGAATTTTTCAAAATCTGAGACCTTCTGTTTTTTTGTCTATTTTTTTTAAGAGATACATAACTGAGTTCTCAGAATTAAAGCCCCAGCTCTAGTTTGATTTTGGACATTCGGTTTTCTTGCGGTCTTTATTATTTGCGAACTTATTATTTATTGCAATTGATGGATCTTGGAGCTTTATGATTCTGAGTTTTCAAGTTTTAGATATGAAATAAAATGCACGACTGGGGTAGCAGCTACTTTCTCTTATGGTAAAAGTAAAAATATATAAAAAATAAGTAGATAATCCATTTTTAAGAAAATATTATTCACCAAATAAAAACGAAATTTCGACAAAATTCATCAATCCGTTTTCAAAAAATTGATTTAAAAAAAAATTGAAATATGGACTTTTTTTTTAAATCAAAAAATGTGTTTTTGGAATTTTTTTTTAAATTTGTGTACAACGTTTATCTTAACGTTTTCGTATAAAAAATTTTGATTGACGTCGGCTAAGTTGTTGACAAGAAATTCATAAATAAAAAAAACCGTTCTATGACAGATACCGTTTAAAACGGTACAAAAAATATTTTTTTTTATTTCATTTCAATACGAATATCTTCTAAACGGGTAAAGCAATCAATTTGATGCCCAAAACTTTTTTGTATAACGTTTAAGCCTCTACAAGAATATATATTGCTTATTTGAAAATAATGACTTTTTAGTGAATTTGTAAAATTTGAAAAGTAAAAAAATGATGTTATATATTTTTTTAACTTTGATTTCGAATATCTTTCAAATGCTTAGATAAATAAAAGAAGTTTACCAGACCTTTTTTGTGGAGCAATCTGTTTGCTACAAGAATATGTCTGGGCAGTTTGATTATTATTATTTTTCAATTTGTATAACAAAATTAATAACAAAAAACTAATTTTTAGAGAGTTTAATTTCCAACAAGAATATGTAAAGAATGTTGCTAAAAAGTCGATGTATAAAAATACATTTTTTTTTTGTAGAGATTGTTGTAAAAATTGAAAATTGTGGAGGACCTTCCCATTAAGATAAGAATCTCATATTTAGTGAGTATATAGAGGTGTCTAGCAATCGATTTTTCGAAGTAATAAAATAAAAAAAACTAATTTCGATTTTTTTTTTTTACCCACCCTAATGTATATTCAGCTTAAGGTTTTGAAAATTGATGAAACTAGATTATTGATCGGTTCCTCGGTTAATATGTTAGATAACTATGTTACTGGGTTGCTCGGTTTATCTAATTTATAAAAATTTCATGTCGCAGTGTTTATTACCAAACTCCTCCGAAACGGCTGGACTGATTTTAATAAAATTTTGTACACATATCGGTTAAGTCTGAGAATCGGCCAACATCTATTTTTCATACCTCTAAATTGTTAGGGTGGTCCAGCAAATTTTTTTTTATATCTTCTTGGAACGATCTTTTCGAAATATTTTGTGTATGTCGGGAAGTCTGAGAATCGGCCATTCGACCAACATGAATTTTCATATGATAAAATGGTTAGGGTGGTCCAACCAAAAAAATTTCTATATTTTTTTGGAATTATTTTTATTTTTATACCACTAAATAGTTAGGGTGGTCCAACCAAAAAAATTTTTTATGTATTTTTGGAACGATTTTTATGAAATTTTGTGGGTTCATCGGGTAAGTCTAAGAATCGGCAAACATCTATTTTCACACAGTAAATGGTTAGCGTGGTCCACTCCAATTTTTTTTTTTACAATTTTTTCAAGTCATGGCTTTATATTGTTTTCAAGGGGTTCAAAAAAGTTAGTTTTCCAACTCATATGAATAGTCTAAATTTGTAATATTTCCCAATCTAATTACAAAAACTTTAAGCCTACAAACATCAATCTCGATAATACGATCAATAGAACTCAAAAATCACATTCTTTTATTTATAAAGACCTGTATTTTGATGTTGTGACCCGATTTTTTTTTTGGAAAAGATTGACACACTCCAAAATTGGAAGTAAATAACAAAAGAGGCGTAACGAAGTCCGCCGGGTCAGCTAGTAACAAAGAAAATTTTGCATTTTTCAATTTCAATATTTTACTAAGGGTTTTCAGATTTTTTTATTAAAAAATCAAGCACTTTCTTATGCTTGGAAGCATTTGTTTCAAATCTTTAATCACGGTCTTGAATCTTAATGATTACAAACATGATTGAATATTTTTCACTTATTTGTACTAAAAAAAATCGAACTTTTTTTGGCCCTTGCATTTATTCCACTAGTGTTTTAACTCTTTGTTTTTTATTTTTTTTTTTTTTTGATATTCTTCTTAAATTTAAAAATGATTTTTTCAAGTAAAAAATATAAAAGAAAATGGGCACGTTCAGGAAATATTAGGGACTAAATATCTAGGCAACGTCATTTTCTGAACGGAAATTTGAGTAAATTGACTAAATTAGTTTGAATACATCATTATTGTCAAATTTTAAAATTTTCTTGAGAATTTTATAGATCGCGTGGGGCAGACACCAAATTTTACTTTACTTTAATAAGTAAATATTATTAATTACAATCTTTAATGAACTTTTTACTCTTTTTTCACACAAAAAGATTTAATTCTGTTGTAATTAAAAACAATCATCTGTCATGTTGACAAAAAAAAACTAATTTTCCAGTCAGAATTCTAATAAAATTACCTAAATTGGAAGGATTTTTTTTTGACAGTTGACCTATCAGAGACCGAGAAATTACTTAAATATTTAGACCCTAACGTTTCGGAACCTGCCCAATAACCCAACTTTCTTCCAAATTATACGTCAAATTGAAATTTTTTAATTGTACCTATACAAAAATGCGAAATAACTTTGACAAAAGCCTTTCAGATATCGTTTACTTTTAATTTTGATTAATTCATAACAATCGTCAACCAAAGTTTTTCGTGTCCCAAACAAATAAATTTGCCACTAACCACTAATTTAGAATATAACATGTTCTTACCAAATTAACTTTTATTATATTTATTTCTATTTCCAGAGCCCGTCCAACAAAATTCATATCCAAAATTATTATAGCAACAATTTGGGTGACTGCGATAGCTTTTGCCGTTCCCTGTGCAATAGCCTTTCGCGTTGAAACATTAAACGAACGTATAAGAGGTAAGCAAAAACTATATAATAAAGGAAGCAATTAAAAACCTATAAAATAAAACTAATAAATTAATAGAAAACGACGTTATTCTAAATGTGTCGCGTGAGTTTTGTTCCAACATCAATCTAACCGATGACCAATTACAATCCTATCGTTATTCTTTGGTATTTGTCCAATATTTGGTACCATTTTGCGTCATCAGTTTTGTATACATTCAAATGGCAGTTAAACTTTGGGGCACTCATGCCCCAGGTAATGCTCAAGATTCTAGAGACATAACATTGTTGCGAAATAAAAAAAAGGTATAATAAAATCAAAGTGATTTTTTTTTTTGTTTATTTACAATTTCACTGATTTTGCTGGTTTTTTTTATTTTTATTCCCAAAAAAAAAGGTAATCAAAATGCTAATTATTGTGGTTGTGGTATTTGGCATGTGCTGGCTTCCTTTACAATCCTACAATATCCTGTACGTAACCATTCCGGAAATAAATGAGTATCATTTCATCAACATAATTTGGTTTTGCTGTGACTGGCTGGCAATGAGTAACAGCTGTTATAACCCCTTCATTTACGGTATCTACAACGTAAGTATAGAAAAAATTTTGTTGAGAGAAGGACGACGATATTAAAGAGAATATTTACATTATTATTTTGTTTTTGTTTACATTTTTGTTTGTGGCTCAAAGACGAAATAATATATATATTTTGGGTTTTGGGGATTTTTATCTCAGAATTATTCTTTGTGAGGGTGCAAAGGTTTTTGTTTGTTTTTGCCACTTTGCCACTTTATGGTAGTAGTTGGTAAGCGGATTAAAAAAACAAAGTAATTCAACTTAAAAAAAAGGTCAAGTTATTAAAATTGGTGAAAGGGAAAAATAAGAGTTATCATAAGGGACCTTTAAGGGCAAATATTTTCTAAAATATAATATGAGTTAAGGAAGAGGGTATCTTTTTTAATGGAAAGAGTTTTTTAAAAACTTACTTAACTAGAGAAGAGGAAGTTGGTTTCAACACAAACAAAACACTTTTTTTGCAAATTATATTGACGTAAAATATACTGAAATGAAAAACAAAAGGTTCTACATAATTTAAATTATTAAAATGAAACATGCATCAATAATTTCAAACTGTACCTATATTATCTTATTCCATACTTTTTAGAGGTTCTTCTTAAAGTAGTTAGGCTTTGATTTTTGACCATATTTTTATATTTAATATTATGTATTTTTTTTTTTTTTTTTTTTTTTTTTAAACTGCTCTAAATAAGCTACTAAAATGGGCAACAAACTGTGGATTGGGGGTAAATCCTCAAAAAACAGAACTTGTCCTCTTAACAAAGAAATATAAAATTCCACAACTAGACCCCCCCTCTATTAATGGTGTTCCACTTAATTTTGCCAGCGAAGCCAAATACCTGGGTCTTATTTTGGATAGCAAATTAAACTGGAAAACCAACATACAAGAAAGAATAAGAAAAGCCACAGTGGCACTCTTTTCTTGCAAAAAAGCTATAGGGAATAAATGGGGACTATCTCCTAAAATAACTCATTGGCTATACACTGCAGTCATCAGACCTATTCTCACTTACGGGGTAGCAGTTTGGTGGACTGCTCTGGAAAAAGTAACATATCGAGACAAGTTAAGCAAAGTCCAACGTTCAGCCTGCATGTGCATCAGCGGAGCTCTCCGTTCGACACCTTCCGCCGCTCTTGATATATTACTCAATCTTCCACCCATAGATATATTCAGCAAGCAGGTGGCCGCGAGCACTGCTATTCGACTCCAAGCCATCTCTCAATGAACCAATAACTCTATTGGCCACACAAATATTCTGAATTCATTCGGATCAATCCACAGTCACTCCGACTACACCACCCCACAATTGGTTTTCGGCAATAATTATGAAGTCACCATCCCAAATAGATCAGAATGGGACAATGCCGAGTTTCTAAGAGATGATTCAATTCATTTCTATACAGATGGTTCTAAAACCAATGACGGAGTGGGTGGCGGGGTTTACTCCGATAGACTTAATGTTAGTCTCTCCTTCCGTCTCCCTAATCACTGCAGCGTGTTCCAAGCGGAAATAATGGCGATTAAAGAAGTACTGACTTGGCTCAAAGAAAACGTGATATCTACATCGGATATCCGCATCTTCTCTGATAGCCAGGCCGCCCTTAAATCGTTAGCTTCGGTTTCCACAAACTCCGTTACTGCCCGCGACTGTCGATCATCTCTCATGGAGATGTCAGAACAGTTTAACATTCACCTTTTCTGGGTGCCGGGTCACAGAGATATTCTGGGAAACTGTGAAGCAGACGAACTCGCCAGAAATGGAACTCTAATACCAATTTTACCCAATAAGGCAAATATTGGTATACCAATTGCAACGTGCAAACTCATGCTGAAGCAAGAAGCTATAGAGGCAACAAACATACGATGGTCAAACATTATAACTTGCCAAACGACCAAGCAGATCTGGCCTAGGCTAGATCCAAAACGTTCAAAAAATTTGTTGTCTCTAAGCAGATTGCATATCAGCTCTGTAATAGGTGTCTTAACAGGACACTGTCTCATAGGTAGACACGCCATAAGACTTGGCGTAATCTCTAACGACTTCTGTAGAAGTTGCCTTGATGAGGAAGAAGAAGAAACAATCCAACATCTTCTCTGCTCATGTCCTGCCCTTTCCAGTAGACGTAAAAAATACCTGGAAAAATATTTCTTAGAAGATACCAGTGAGCTAATCAATACTGACATCTTCAACCTTCACCGCTTTATTAAAAGCTCCAACTGGTTTAATTAGTGAGGAATTTCCTCACAAAATCATGGTATCACAACGGACCAATAAATGGTCTAAGTGTGTCAGTTGTTTTCCTGACAGCCATTTCTACCTAACCTAACCTAACCTTATGTATTTTGAGATTGAAATCTCGTAAAAAGGTTTTTCACAATATTATTATATTTTGTTGCCACTAGAGGGCGTTACATTTAGTTAAATATGATGTCTTTTAGCCAGTAACAAGCGGACAAACAAGACGTTTCCAACGATACCTTATTTGTCAAATTTCTACAAGTAGTTTAGAAAATATGGGGGAATGTGTGAACCAAAAAACAATTATCATATATTTTTTTTTTCAGAAAAAAAAAGAAGAATAAAAACTGTTGAAAATGGTTTTTATTCTACAACTACAATATACCAAAATAAGTCACTAATGAGTAAATTCCTTTTTTATTCAACTAAAATCAAAAATAGAAATGTGGAAGTTGTAAATTCCAATTTTAACTCATCAATGCCAACTACAGTTGAATTCATCTCATTGCTTTTTGTCTTCTTTAAAAAGTTTTTCCTCACAAATGATTAAAGTTAATTAAGGTATTAAAATAGCATAATTAAATAAAACAAGTGTAACAAAAATCACATCAACCGATTTTTGCAAAGCATTAAATATTTAATTATCTATGTTTAATGTTATGTTTATGTTTAATGAACTAACGAGTTTTAACAGCTGATGTTTTTATTCGCTGATTTATAGAGTGATACATTTTTAATTAACTTATTTTACTGAAATAGATTACGACCAGATTATTCAGTCTTTTGTCATCAATTAAATTTTTAGTAGTCAACACAAAGTTTTTTTGTTGCAAATTTTTAATGACTCCAATCTCGTTAAACAAAATGGACAGAATAAAAATCAACGAAAACCAATGCTAATCACAGTTTTCACAAATAAATTTACCATAATAATAAATTGATTAATTACCTTCTTTCATCTCAATATCACATTCTTTCCAGATTAATAAAAAAAGATTCAAAAACTCTTCCAAAGAATTGGGACGTTTTTCTGTTTTTTTGCAAACATTATTTTCCTACATACAAAGCTTCCCTCTATTTGTTGATAATTATACAAAACAGAAGCAAAAATTGTTTCGAAAAATTAAAATTTCGTTTATTTTTCTTGTGGATCGTTAAAAAGAAAAGTTTTGTTTGCTCGACAAAACCAATTAAAAATTGTTAACTGCATAAGTACGAGTGTAGACCAGAAAGAAAATAAATTTTCGTAAGAAATAAAAATTTATGACGAATTCCACATGTTTCATCATCAAGAAAATTCAACTGAATGGACATTTGCTTATAAACTTTTTTTTATGTTTCTTCGAAAATACAGGAACAATGTCGCAATTGAGTATGAATCGTAAAATGTTTCTGAATGAAATCAATGAAATATTGTGAAATTATGAAATTACATAATCATTTGAGATTTTCAATAAATAAAACTTTTATTACATGGACAAGAATTTTTGTTTGTTTACTTCAGTAAAAAAAAAAATTAGTAAAGAAATCTAATATTATGTATGTATCATAATTAAATTATATGGAAGTTTTGTTATTATGCTCAAGTCGGAATAAAAATATTTCGGAAGAAAATTTGGTTATTCAAAGTTTTAAAAATTGACTTAGGGATAAATCACATTTAAGTATACAAAAAATCACAAGTGAACTATGGACCTAATTTACCATATCTGTTGCCAAAATCCTTTTCTCCCTTGTAATTTTTTCTTATTTCAAATTAAAGAATACAGGAATATTTATTAGATTTTTTGTCAACTTAAACACTGCTTAACTTTTTTCAAATTCTGGCAAACATGCTTTATTTAATAAAAATATCACACTATTCAAGGTTAAGATCATTTATACTTAGACACAAGTTTGACAGCTATAAAACAACTACAAACATGGTTTTTGAACGCATTTTTCAAATTTAAGCAGTTGTTTAAAGTAAATCAACGTTTATAAATAATAGCCATTATTAAAAAAAAAAAAGAGGTTGTCTGTAAAGCCGGTTTACGGACGATGATTTTACGTGATAACGTGGTCAGAAAACAGGTTGAGTGCTTTTGTTTAAAATGGGTCAATTGAAGCGTTTACTTTTTTCAAACAATCATAATTTACAAGAAAAAGCTAAAAAAGAATACCTTTTTTATTTTCTCATTATATTAATTTTTTTATTTTAAAATCTAACAAAAAAAATTATGCAATTTAAAAGCCAAGTATTTCTTCTTAAGAATAAAACCATTTTTAAATTTTTCAAAAAGTATAAAAATAATTTATTGAAAACAACCATTTTCATCAAAAAAAAGCAAAAAAAAAACATGAATTTTTATCTTCTCACGTCATTAATTCCATTTTTTTCTCTAACAACCTATACAAAATTTTACACCATCTGAAAGCTTATTGTCTTAGTTCAAAATATGTATATCGATCACATCTATGAGACATCTACAAAAAGAGCTAGAATATTTTGAACTCGATTAAATTTCATTAAAAAAAGCAAAAAAACATTTATTTTTATGTTCTCCGGCTATGGAATCAATTTTTTTGTTTGACAACTTATAAAAAATATATACCATGTGAAAGCTTATTATTTCACCTTTCATATGAAGTATCGATCTCATTTCAAAGATGTCTACAAGAGAAGTTAGAATTTTTTAAAGTCAACCATGTCGAATTTCCAGACTGAGATTACGGTACTTCCTACACTGGTGGCTGTTCGGGGGGCAACAGATCTCCACTGTTATTTTGAGGTTTTTCGCAAGTTTCTTGATTTAACATTGTGTAGCTTGTAGTTAGTCTACCGCTATGTGCGATATATCAAATGAAAGATAATTGTATCAGGATGCTCATAAAGTTTAATAATATTTCTATCTGCACTTGGTCAAAAGTTATAACCTGTTGAATTCAAAAAATTTATTTTTTTTAATTTTGAGATAAAATTGTGTTTACGAAAATGATTGAAACTTCGCACACATATAGTCGTAGTCATGGTCTATCATTACTCTATACATTTTATTCCTGTATCTATTAAAGAAAAAAAGATAAAAATAAAAAACGATGAAAATCGGTTAAAAACGGTAAAAAAACGTGTTTTTTTTTTAACTTGTTTCTTCCGTTATTCAGTCACAACTCACTAAACGATTCCAAGTTTTTGCACATGTATGCATAAGGGCAAAACCTACATGTCCTATAAGTTTGAGATTTTTTGAACACTCAAAAAAAAAAAAACTAAAAATCAAAAATTACCCAAAAAAAAAAGTCGGATTTCTTAAGAAAAAAAATTTATCTCGGTTGTTTATGGAATATTCCCAACAATGTTATACCATTTTGAAAAGAGAATTGAACACACTAACTTTTAAGACAACTTGCCGAAACATTGTAGCGCATTTTTTTACACTACTCATTGAATTGAATTAGAGTCATGTAAAATTTTTTAGTACTAAGTTGGGTAAAAAAGTAATATTTTCTTTAAAACTGATACAGCTGAGTTAAAATTTTGATAGCAGGGTTATTCAAGGTTCCGTAACAAAAAAAAAAAATGAGAACAATTAAGATTTGTAGTCACGGCATTTTTTCGACTTTTTTTCAAATGCCCATAACTCCCAAAATATATGGCTGCGATTTTTTTTATTATTTTTCTGATAACTGTCACCACCTACCCTATCCCTATACCGTTTCGACGTTAACTTTTGGGACACCCTGTATATAAGCAAAAACATTATTTTTCCTGAATTCAATTAAATTTTTTTTTTTAATTTTTTAATTTATAAAGGAATTTTTTTTATAAAAAAAATGTAATTTTAATCTTCGAAGTTTTAAATTTTTTTATAAGTCTGACTGTTGGCAAATGCAACAAGATAATTTATTATGAATTGATTTTTTATAGGTAGGTATACATATATAGGCTTTATTCCAAAATTTTGCTCTTATACTGTTCATTTATATGTAAGAACAGCATAAGAGCGAAATTTTGGAATAAAGCCTACGAAATCACTAGTTATAACGATTTTTCGAAAGGTGGCCGGATACTGGAGACGGCCGTAAATAGGCAACTCTACCCTATATATAGAAAATTACATTTCATATCGATATACCTAGATCCTTTTATTTTTTAAATTTTCCTAAATAAAATATTACATTTTTTTTTTAAATATTTTATTTTTGAAAATTTAAAGAAAAATTATTAAACAAAAGAGAAAAAAATACATTTTTGGTGTTTTTAATAAATATCTTATTTTTTATATTCCGAGCATTTATAAGAATTTGAGGTAAAAAGTTTTAAATTTCAGAAAGTCAAATCAGAACTTAAATTTCCTTTTTTCCTTAACATTTAAATTCCATTTGATAAAAGCTTATTTTTTTTTTTTCTAAGTCAAAAAAATTAAATGTTATTATCCATATTGCGCTTTATTTTGTATAATTTATTTTTAAATGGTTCCTTACAAGCTGTATTTAAAGGAACTAATGGTCTCGTTTACCATATACTTAAATTAATTCTATTCAATATAAGTTTGAAAAAATATATTGATAACTATACCTTCCTCTAAACAGCTTCGATACAAATTTATTTTTCCCTATAACATCCCAATAACAATGAATCTCAACACAATAACAATCCAATCAAAGTAACTTTTATGTCATCAAAAGGAACATTATCTCTCATAAAATATAACAATCCGAAACCTTTTATTATAATAGTGCGCTAATTTTATATATTTTTTTGCGACAACCTACAAAAAATGCCAACAAAAACAAAAAAATATCAAAACAAAAACACAAAACAATCAAATAACAATTTAATAAAAATTGCTCATAAAACTCAATTTACTGCCTACATTTATTGGATTGAAATGTCTTGTGAAATAGGTTTACCTACACACAAACACACACACATGCACATTTATTTAAGAGTCCAAATGTCCAATAATAGGTATATAGAAATTTCATTATAGTAAAATATGTTTTTTTTTTTATTGTTTGTCTGCCACTCTTTTGGTCTCGTTTTTGGATCAATTTTTTTTTTTTTTAAAGAAAATCCTTGGTTAATCCCTTTCGGTATGAGGATAAACACAACTGACCACACTCGATTCCTATTTTTATATGAAGCTTTTTGTGAATAGGGTTAAAGGTATTTTTGTTGCTTTTGGGGGAAAAAATTTATTAACAACAACCGGAAGCATAACAGAAATTCATAAATAGATTTAGGCTAAGTAGATTTCTTTGTTTGCCCAAATCAAAAGGAAGACCGATAAAGAGGCTCAGTATTAAAGGCTTAACGATTAGCTAATCAAATACAGCAAAGAATGGTCAATAGAAAAGTTTGGAAATAAACATAGAACAAAATATGTAAATCTGGGTTACTGGTATCTGCTGAAATAAATTAAGTTTGAAATTAAATTTAAGGCTTTAATAGGAACATAAAGAGAGTCCTTGTTTTTGTTTTTGCTCTATCAAGAACCTGTGATATCAGGCAAAAATTATGTCCGAAATATCCCGTGATATTAAAAAAAGAAAATTCTGATACCGACCAAGGGAACCTATAACCGGTCAAGCTTGTGATATTTAGTAAGACCAATCGTTGTATGTGTTTTCCAATAATACGACGGCTACCCATTTTACTTATCGAACCAATCTGTGATATTTACCGTAGAAATCTGTGATATTTACCGCGAATATTTAGAACAACAACCCGTTTTTAGCTTGTGATAGTCCATTTACCGATGGCGCCCGTAAAATTGACAAGACCAACTTGTGATATCTTTTACGTCTAACCGTGGTACTTACTCTTGGCATTTGACGCTAAAACCTGTGATATTTACTGAGACAGGCTATGTTACTAAAGGGGTTCTGTGATAATCAGCAGAGCACCCTATGCAGCAAACCCGGGAACCCGTAATTAAATTGCTTAGTTTTATTCCCAGGATATTTATTTCGAAAATGTAGTATAGGGCTACCCATGATAGCTGCCGAATAATATGTGACATTTACCGAAGAAATCGGTGTTACTTAATAGAAAATTAGTTATAATTGTCATTATCTACTTTTGATACTTACCAAGGCAACCTGTGATAGTCACTGAGGACCTGCTATTATCACGAGAAATCCCGTTATATTTACAAAAAAATTCAATGTAGTTAAAAAGGTTTTCCGTGATATTACATTATTATAATATTTGCCAAGAAAACCCTTAAAACTGGTAAGAGCAAGCTGTGTTAACTTTGATGTCTACAATCGTGATACTTACAGATAAAACCCGTGATATTTACCTATATTAATTAAGGGGCTATTAGTGATATTAACGAGGGCCACCTGTGATACTTAGTGGGGCAATCAGAATACCTGTCAAGGATGTCTGTTATATGTACCAACCGGTATAAGCCGGAAAAATCTGTGATATTTAGTGGAGCTTTTTATGATACCCTGATATTTACCAGAAAAATGTGTGATATTAACACAAAATGTGTGGTTTTAAGCCAAGCAATCGATGATACTTACCAGAAAAACCTGTGATATTCACTGAGGAACCCATGATACTTAACAAGGAATACTATGATATTGAGCAGAACAACCTTGGATATTTTCTTAAGAATGGCTCTTCATTAAACTAAATTAATCTTTTATTTGTATAAAATATTATCTTATATCACAAGTTGAAATAACAGATAAGGGCTATTCCGCAAACTAAAGAAAATATTGTATGATTGGAATGAGTTTTGAAATAGACAAAACAAACCATTCACATACACATTTAATTAACATAAATTGGTCTGACAGATATTAAAGTTCTTGTCAGGACCCATTTCATTAACAGAGTTTAGTGAGTGACCACAATGTGTCGTCTATGTTTAAGGGTCATCTAAGGTATGTGCCCATAATAAAGGTTATCTTATTATTCTTTAATAAAAGTCATGAATAATTTTATTAGGGTGGTGGTAGATTCCTATTTAAAATTAAAAAAGATGAATAGACTTTGTTTGTCCTTTTTTGTGACACAATGTCACAAAGGAAAGGTAAAAAAAGTTTCTTCCTTTTTTTTTTATTCGTCTCAATTGAAGTTAATAGTATAAAGTTGAATATATATTTTTACTGGGAAAAAATAATTATGTGAAAATTCTTAGAAAATTATCTTCCCGATTTTATTTCATAATTTAAAAAAAATTATTTTAATTTAAATGCAAATATTTTAAATTTCTATTTTTATTTAATTTTTATTTTTTCTAGGAAAAATTCAAACGTGAATTCAACAAACGCTTCTCGATGTGTATTTGTAAATTTCAAACAACCCTCGATAATCAAGATCGAAATGTGTCCGTGCAAACCAGAGCCAGTTCAATTCGATCGACGTATGGCAATTCGTCGACACGATTTCGAAATAATGTCTTCAATCCGCACACGACTCACTTTAATCATTCGAATTTCCATCAACTGCCTTCGTCGCATCACGGCACATCCTTGTTCCGAAGTGGGAGTGTTAAAAATGCCAATAAGACCACAAAACTCGGCTATAACGTGATAACATTTAACGACACGAGAAAACTCCACCGCAGTGGAAGTCTAAACAGTTTCAAGACTCCTAATGGAGGTGGCTGTGGTAGCATTGGCATTGGCGGTCCTGGTGGTGTCCAACAACAACCACCGCCATCAGTTTATCAGTGGCGGAGGAATGATTTTAAGCCTTTGCATCCGAACGTTATCGAGGACACCGACGACGAAGCTATTTTATGTCCTTCAATTGAGGCAGCAATAACGACGACGATGACAAGTCCAAAGGATCTGATAACCACCTCACCTAACTCACAATCTACAACCATCACTAACAGTGTTCATCACATCAACGACGACCAAACTGAATCGTGTATTTGTGCCGACGAATTGGGTAGCCCAACTGAATGTGATGGTTCGTGCATCCTTAATGAGGTGTCACGCGTTAAGTGCGGTAATGAGAAATATGCTAGGACTGTTTATTTCGATGATACTAGCACCGGAACCAATAATAACAATCACCAGCATCATCAAGAGGACATGAAAAATGCTTGTTTGGAAATGAGCGAATATTCGCTAATCAAAAATCCAAATAAAATATCTAAAACTGTGATTTTTTAAAATATATAAATTTTTTAAATAAATTTTGTGATGTAAGAAAAAAAAAAATTGTAAATAAAAAAAAACAGAAATAACAATAGAAATAGAAAGTGTCGTAAATTTAAATTTTTTGTACAGTAAATGCTTTAATAATAATGAAATATTTTTTTGTTATTTTATTTAATAAATTAAAAAAAAAAAATTAAGTTAGTTGAATTGAATGACAATTCAAAGTATAACGAACAAAAATTATGAAAATAAAATGTTTATTAAAAATGTAAATAATCTAATAAAATATATTTTCTTTTATTTAAAAAACAATACTAGTACCTACTTATTACTTTTTAATGATGGATCATTTTTTGGAGGATAACATTTCTAGGTAATTGGCTGATACTAAGATTTATTAGAAAATTAATCGATTTTAATTTGTATTTTTGGAAGGAAATTTGTATTTTGGTAGGCAAAAGAGTAAAAGTTAGTATAAGAAATCGAGAAATTTGAGCTTGAATTTTCTGACTTCACAATGCAATACCCATACAAATAAAATGAACGACTACATTTTGAAACCTATAAAAATAAACACAAAATTCGTTTTATTTGATATATTAATTATATTTCTATAAGAAAAAAACATTTCAAAATTGTTAGAGCCGTTTTTAAAAAAAAAACTAATTTTTTATAAATTATTTTTTAGAAAAAAAGTTTTAAAATAAAATTGGTATGCCATTTTGTAGAAATCACTTATTAAAATCTAAAACCAAAAATTCTAAAAAAATCACAAATTTTCAAATTTTTTTTTTAATCGAAAAAATATTTTTTTTTTTCAAAATTTCTGATTTATATTAAAATTATATACATACATAAATGCTTTTGTATAAAAATTAATTTTGAAATACAATTAGCAGTTTGGCAGAAAATTAGATTTGATAAAAGCGGTTCTATGGCAGGTACCGTTAATAATGATTTTCGGAAAAAAAGTTTTGATCGAAAGATAGACCTTATTTAAAAACTAACTCAATATAAAACTAACATTTGAATTTTTTTTAACAAATCCGTTGGAGTCGTTTTCGAGAAAATTAAACTTTTCCGAAATTAGTATATTTTAGGTACCATTATTTTTAGTCAAAAAATTTTATTCCAAAAACCCCTATGGAGAGCCTCCAAAAAATGCTACATACCAAGTTTGAAGTCAATCGGTCCATCCGTTTAGGCTGTAGCTCCTGATACAGACAGACAGACGGACCTACTTTTTTGGGCTTTTTTTTGTACGAATACATAACTTGTTATAGTATAGTACCTATATCACAAGTAAAAATTTTCAAGAAAATTCATCATTTTGTGCAAAAAAATATTTTTTTAGAAATAATTTTGATTTTTATCTACTAAAAGTGGGTTCTGGAAATTTTTACAAAATCTTAAAATAACGTCAAAATAATTTCTTTTGTTAAAAAAAATTTCTGTTGAAATTGAAGTCAAGAGAAATTGTGAAATCAAGAATGCTTTCGATAGACGCGTTAACCTCACCGGTGCACAGTGGGTCACCTCTCATACAAAGTGCGGTCAAAAATATAATGACCATTTTTTTACTTGCGATATAGGTACTCTAGGGCAAGTTTAGGATTCGTAAAAAAAATCGAACTCGAGATAACAATTTTACATGACATTACGATGATGGAGAATGCCAAAAAAGTGGGTCCGGCAATTCTGTCTGTCTGTCTGTCTGTGTGTCTGTCTGTCTGTCTGTGTGTCTGTCTCTATCTGGAGCTGCAGCCTAAACGAGTGAAGTGATTTTCTTCAAACTTGGTAGTTAGCAGTTTTTGGTGATTCCCTAGAGGGGAAATTGAAATTTTTTTTTTTTATGACCAAAACTAACGGTACCTGCCATATAACGGAAATAGAAAAGGTAATTTTTTTCAAAAACGGCTCTAACGATTTTGATTAAAATTTTTGTGTGTAGTATTACACATAAGGGCCAACTTTTTAAATAAAAAAAATATTTTTTGTACCGTTATTAACGGTACCTGTCATAGAACGGTTTTTTTCGTTTCTGAATATCTCGTACAAAATTAACCCGATTTAAATGAAAATTTTTATACAAAAGTGTGTAAGTAAAGATAATATTAAAATTTTAGAAAATTTTCAAAAAACGCATTTTTGGTTTTTTAAAAAATATTTCAAAATTTTTTTTTGAAAAATCAATTTTTTTAAAACGGATCAATGAAAAATTTTGAAATTTAGTTTTTATGTGTAAATTAATTATTTCTTCAAAATGGCATACCAACTTTTTTTTTGAAAAATGTTAAAAAATTTTATATATAAAAAATTATTTTTTTAAAAAACGGCTCCTACAATTTTCAAATTTTTTTTTCTAAAAATACCTTTTTATACGAGAAATAAAATGGCATATTTGTTTTTTTTTTTTAAGATATTTTAAAACGGAGTTTTATTAATTATAAAAACAGATTTAATTTTTTTATACTACTTATGAAATTTCTTCAAAATATCAAATTTTAAATTTCTTGAATAAAAAGCTTTAACATTATAGTTACTTTAAGCATAAGAGCAAGTACGTGCGACCCCAGTCGTGCAATTTATTTTTAATGAAACACCTGCATTATCATTTTATATGATTTATTATTGCAAAAAAATGCATCAAGTCAGTTTTTTTAAATTTTGGTAATTTTCAAGAAAAATAAAAAAAGGTAAACATTTTTTTTTTTTGAAAATATAAAAAAAAAATGGTTAATGCCGGAAATGGACCTGCCTGTCAGTCGAGCACTTTACCCTTACCCTCTAGTTCAGTCTTTTATAAAAATAATAGTGCCAAAAAGGAATTTTTTTAGTTTTACGTTGTAATTTTTTTTTCTCCGTGTATCGTCATTTAAACTCGTATTACTCGAAAAGGGGAAAAAAGGGGAAAAAACGGCGCTATTATTTCGAAAGGTAGGACGGTATTCTTCATTTGAGAACTTAAATTGTAGAGGGCACTCGAAGGCAAACCAACTAAATCTCTAATTTAATAAAAATTGAGCTAAATAAAAATGGTTAAAATTGCTTCGCTAACGAGCCCTATTACAATTAGCTTTAATGTTATTTAACAATATAATTTATGTTTTTAGAAAGTATTAACCTTCTCGTTTAATATCCATAACAATTTAATACTGTTCACATTTTTTAACACCAGCTATCACTATCGCAAGTTCACACCTTATAACTGCAGCGATTAAAAAACTGTACCTTTTTTTATATACCGAATTTGAATGGCTATTAATAAATGAAAAAAAGGGTAACCGTCAATTTTTTTTTGGTTTTGGTTCGATGGGAGATTGTAGAACGTTGTTTAATCATTGGATTTTAAAAAATTGACATTTACTTTTTTTATTTTTGACCTATGGCGGGACCCACTGTGCGGTGTGGTGTATGAATTACAATTCTACAAATTTTTCGCAATTGTCTGACAAATACCGATTTCATAAAATATTGACAGTTGACTTATTTGTCAATAAAATATGACAATTTTTTTTAATATTTTGGTTGACATTGACATCCGAGAATTTCCGTGACTATCATTGGAAAAGTAAATGGGCACGTTAGGGACTAGACATTTAGGCAACGTCATTTTCTGAACGGAAATTTGAGTAAATTGACTAAATTAGTTTGGATGTAATGCTATTGTCAAATTTCGAAATTTATTTAAGAATTTTACCGGTCGCATGGGTAAGACACCAAACTTCCCTTAACTATAATGAATAAATAAAATGAATTATAACCGATAATGCACTTTTTAGTTGTTTTTTACACAAATAAATTTAATTTTGCTAAACTAATTTTGTAATTAAAAACAATCAGCTGTCATGTTGACAAAAAAAAACTTTCCTAATTTTTAAGGGAAAAATTTCTTGCCTAACTTTCCAGTCAGTTTTCCAGTAAAATTACCTAAATTGGAAGGATTTTTTTTGACAGTTCACCAATCAGAGGCCGAGAAATTACCTAAATATTTAGTCCGTAACGTTTCTGAACTTGCCCATTTTTTTTCGGTTCCACAAACAAATTGTCACATTTCAAATTTGTCGGGGAATTAGTGACAATTATTCGAAAAATCCCTGACAATTATATAAACTTTTTATATTGTCAAAATTGTCACCTGTCCTACTTGTTAATGTAGATGAAATAGGCCCTTGACTATTTTATATGATTTCTTGGTTTCTGAAACTGAATCCAAAGTCCATTTCAATCTTAAACTTGCTCTCTAACAAGTCTTTTCATTTTTCTTTTCCGATTCTTCACTTAATATATAAAAATTATAATTTTTTATAAAATGGATAGCAGAGTGTCTGTTTTTAACATTATTATTATCTATTTACCTAACTTAAAAAATATTGCTTGTATACATTTGAAAAAAAAAAATATCATGTGGCTATTATCATTTTTTCGATTATCTAAAAAATTATTAATTTAAAAAATTCCCCCTTATAAAATTCATTCTTAAATCCTCATATAAGATCATATACCAGCACCCTCGTGGTATCATTTAACTTTCCAGGAAGTCATGAATTTTGAGTTTTGAAAAGGATTCCGATATGGTTTACTGGTCACACGTACCACCATCATCTTCATCGTTATTTAACAAACAAACTTATCGACCTGTAAAATGAAGACCATAAAATGGCTTTTGTTGACGTTATCAAAAGAATTTTCAGGATGGATGTTAAATTTCCTGTTTTTGATAAATGAGTCCTTAAAAGGCAGGAATATTTTAAATTAGCTTGTTAGTGTTTCAAGAATCAGAAGTTTATAATTTAAGTAAATTGAATATTCGTGTAACTTTAAAGGAATATAATGAAATTATTGTTTATCAAATTAAACCAATTACTTTCCTTAATTAATGGAAGGAATTGTATAATAATATTTAAAGTCAAGAAAACTTGTAAAGTAATTACGGATTTGGCCATGGCTTGAATTCTTGGAATATTAACCAACCTCTTGTTAAATAAAATTCTTTGCTCTAAAGAACTCTCAAAGCAATATGTATCTTTAAAAAAAAAAATACAACAAAATATGTATCTACAGGAATTTAGGTTGAGCTTTTACCCTCAATTACATTGTTATTTTCAAATTTTATTAAAACCACCCTGTATAAATTTCATTTAATTAATAAGCTTACAATAAATTATAAAGCTTTCTCAATATTTTCTAATAACTTCTAAGAAAGCCAAAGACAAGAAAAATATTTTGGAGACTTCCAATACGTCTTGAATTGTGTTAACAATCTTATATAGCTTTATTTTTTAAACTTTTTTCCAGAAACTTTTCTTACAATTTCGAAAGAAGACATCTTCGAAACTTAATCTTAAATTAGCTCAAGACACAAACCATAAGAAAAAGCATTGTGTAAGCTTTTGTAATGGTATTTTTTCATATAATTCGTTACCATAAAACCATTCTATAATTAGGTATACAAAATGTAAAAACTTTTTATAAAGCTAAGGACAAGATACCATGTGTTCCATGTGCGTGTCAAAGTTGTTCATAGTGGCCCAGTTTTAAAAAACCTCCATTTAAATTATTAATCACGAGAAACATGAATGAACATTTGAAGTGCACGTTTTTTTTTTTAGTGGGAAAAAAATTGAAAATTCAAATCTGTTGTTATTGATCGGAGATAATTTGGTATTGTTTTCAATTTTAAATTGAAGGCTTGTTTAAATTTGATTTCAGTTCAACATAGACAGTGACAAGTTGAAGTTGACAATTTTTTTTTTTAAGATTTATTTAAGTTAAATTATACTAGCTACAAAAAAATGGAAGATACATTTTTGGATTGTAATCAAGGTTAGGTTAAAGAAAAGCATTTTTGTCACCAAAGTAGATAACGATTATTTAATTCTTTAGAACAACCATTGGAAGATTTAGATAGTTCATCAACACCAATTTGTGATTTTTATCGTGATGCAACAGTCCTTATAACTGGAGGAACAGGATTCATTGGAAAAGTTCTTATTCAAAAACTTCTTCGAGCTTTTCGTATTAAGAAAATTTACATGCTGATTCGAAGTAAGAACGACCTGAATGCTAATCAACGATTGGAGAAGTTTTTTCAAGAATCAGTAAGTTTTTTCATCCCATAAATTTCGCCATTTTACTTTTCGTATACGTAAAATTCAATTAACTCGGTTAAAAATGTGCTTCCATAAAAACAGATGGTAAATTGGAAAATTTTTCCCACGTACAATTTTCAACGAAAGTGAAAGTTACATTGAAAAGTTTCTAATCTGTGACACTAGATGGAGTTAACTTGGATGTCTATTTTTAAATAATGAAAGTTCTAAAAGAAGCTTCGCACAAGAGAATCAGTTAAAGCAAAAGAATTTGTGAATTTAAAACGAATATACTTTGTTATTAGTTGTTAAATTGAAAAAAAAAAAAACTTTAGAAAATAGTTTGTTTGCATGAATTTTAAATTGACAATATTCTGATAAAAAAAGGAACTTATTTTTTTTTTTTTAATTGATCGTATGTTGAAGGCAGAAAGAATTCTCTATTCTTCGCACAACAGAATTCTTGCGTGAGAGATAACCGATACATATCAACATTGCAAGCAAACATGTTTATTTATAGTGATAGTGCAATAACAATGCTCTTTTAAATGATTATCAAACTTTAGCAAAATTACATATTTAAATTTTAGTTATCAATAGAAAAACAAAAACGTTACACATACACCACATTGACCCACTTTAATTAATATCAATTTATAATAATAGACTTGAGCGAGATTCTTCGCTAATAATTTTTCCATATTATTTAAGTTTTTGTATTCTGAAAGGTTCTGAAAGGGTACAAAACTTGAATAATATGGAAAAATTACCTCATAAAAAAGTCGGATTTCTTAACAAAATAACAATGTTATACCATTTTGAAAAGAGAATTGAACACACCAACTTTTAAGTTAACTTGCAGAAACATCGTAGTGCATTTTTTTTTACACTACGGTTCATTGAATTAGAGTCATGTACAATTTTTTAGTACTTAGTTGGGCAAAAAAGTAATATTTTCTTAAAAACTGATGCAGCTGAGTTAAAATTTTTGAATGCATTTGATAGCAGGGTTATTCAAGGTTCCATAACAAAAGAAAAAACTGAGAAAAATTAAGATTTGTAGTCACGGCACATGAAAAACCGTTACAGGGTGACAATTTTTTCGACTTTTTTTCAAATGCCCATAACTCACAAAATATATGTCTGCGATTTTTTTAATTATTTTTCTGATATTTTTCACCACCTACCCTATCTACCGTTTTCGTTTCGACATTAACTTTTGGGACACCCTGTATAAAAAAAAAATTTTTTTCAAAAAAAAAAAAAAATGTGAATTTCAGTCCCTTTCTCGATAAAAATGAAGCCATCGTAACCTTAAAAATTGTTTAATTTAATATTTTTTACGAATTTTTAAAAAAATGTTACATGAGAGTAACGCTGGTTCCGAAAGGGTTAAAATGGGTCATGGTCGGTATGCCAAGTAACGCTTCTTTAAATACTCCATAGATAATGTCATTTTTGAGATAAATATTTAGAATTTTTTTTTAATTAGTTTGTTTGGTCCAAAAATAACGGGACCTGTCATATATCGATTTTAGTAAAATTCAATTTGTTCGAAAATGGCTCCAACGATTTTGTTAAAAAAAAAAAAACTCAAATGTCAAGGTCTATCTTTTAATGGAAAATTTTTTTTTTTTGAAAATCATTATTAACGGTATACCTGCCATAGAACCGTTTTTATTAAATCCGATTTTCTCCGAAACTACTTGTTCGATTACAGCAAAACTTTTTGTAAAAAAGTATTTACATAATTTTAATATAAGTCAAAAATTAAATTTGAAAAAAACTAGTTTTTGGATTTTTGAAAAAATTTGAAAATTTTTGTTTGAAAAATCAAATTTTCGAAAACGGGACATTGAATTTTTTTGAAATTTTTGTTGAAGATGTTGATTTTTGACAACCAATTTGCAAACCAATTTTATTTTAAAACTTTTTTTTTTCAAAAAACTATTTGTAAAAGACCATTAAGTATAATATAGATAACTGACTCTTCACTCTAATATGTGTATATGGGGTCTTCAGAATCCTGTTTTGAATGCACATATACACATACATAATGTACCTACTAACCATATAACACTTCAATCCATTGTAGTTTTTACTAAAATATTTGTACGTAAAAGTCTAAATCTGTTAAGTGTAAAGGATTTAATCTGAATTTTTCAGACACAGGCTGCTAATTTTAAGCCGGTTTAATTTTAATCAAATGTTCACATGATAAATGACACACATGTTTTTTGGATCTAGTTTTAGAATAATTTAAAAAAAATTCTCTTCTTGAAAATCAGATATGTCCCACCCTGACATTTTTAACTCATTTTCTTAATAAAAAATCATTAATTTTTCTATTACAAATTTGAAATCGATTAGCAAAAATCCTATCTCAAAATCTCTTCTTTTTTTTTCCCACCCGTGACAATAAAAAAAACTAGCTTGTCTATTTGTAAAAATAATCTCGGCCAGTTTAATCAATCAATAAATTTTACTGTTGGTATGTATTATGAAGGTCTATAAAATTTTTGTACAATCATGCACTGAATTTTAAAGGGAAACTATAAGTTCATTGTACAAGTGTCTCACCCGTGACTTGATATTCCCCATATGTTTAATTAAAAAAACTTGAAATCTTTCTCGGGAAAATGCGTTGTAATGCTTTATATCAATGAGGGTATGCTCGCCGGAATCCATTTCTTCCAATTTCGGAATCCATTTCTGCAAATTTTCGGTCTTGACAAGATCCAGGGATTGACGATTGTCGGTTGTTAACATAGCAACTAAGCAGGGTAGTAGGGTATGAAATGTGATGCCTTTTTCAAAATTTTACATAAAAACTAAAAATTTTCTGTTAGAAACGAGCGGCTTCAAAAATATGATAATTTTTATTAAAAAAATACCGGTTTTTATTTTACGTGGAACATACAAAAAATTAATTCAAATCGTTCTAAAAAATTCTCTAGAAACTATCTTGAACACAGTAAATTGTTAAAAATTGTATCTCTAATCTAATAGGTTGAATCAGGTCATTGTGGAGTATGAGCATTTTTTTTTCTTATTTTAAAAACAAATTTCACTTAAAAAAAAGTTATAAAAATTTTAAAATTGAAAAACAAGAAATATGGACGAGTTTAATTCAAGCTAAGCGAATAAGGAGTAAACTTGTTAAAAATTTGGGTCTGCCAAGTAAAATTTTAATTTTTAAAATAAAAAATAAGTGAAGCTTTTATCTTCTAAATTTCAATATGAACCAAAAATTAAAAACACGAATTTCTCTTTTAGATATTCGATAAAATTCGAGAAGACTGTCCGGAATTATTTTCTAAAGTTCAACCTATAAATGCGGATTTTAGTTCACTTGACCTTGCTATATTGCCTGCAGACAGAGATTTACTTCGCAATGAAGTTGAGGTAAGTGCATATCTAACTTAATCTTGATGTTAAAACTGACACACTACATATTACCAATAATATTTTTACCAATACCAAAAAACACAAACAATATCAAAAATAGTGAGATGATGTCGTTTAAGATATTTTTTTTAAATTTTACTACCGAAAAATGCCAAAAAATACAAACATTTTTTTTTTTATTGGATATAAGCCTTTTTCATTCAGTTAATCCGAGGACTGGTGTTTGATGAAATGAAATGTTCCCTGTTTTTTACCTTCTCCATAATCGTAATGTCAATTTAATCTTCGTGACAAAACCCAACAAATATATTCTCCTATTGTTCAAACAAAAGAGAAAATATCTATTTGTTTAATTTAGTTTAGATCCTAGATAATCCTTTTTTAGCATTTCCCCACTTCCTCTACTATTGCCATCACTTTGGCAATATCACTTTAAAAATATATTGCTTCATATTGTTTTACAACATCCTATCTGTCAATGCGTTCGTTCCCTGAACAACCGAAATGCAATTCAACTGTTTTGTACCCAAAAAAAAGTAAAAAAAAAAAAGAAAAAGCCCGAAAAATGTGCATTTCCTCCACTCCACTCACCTGTTGTTTGTACAATTTTTCATTATCCTTGTACACTCTCCCTTGTATCAGAGAGGAGAGAGGGTTTGTACTGGGTACTCGTATATATAGATAGGTGTTACGTTTCAACGCGTTCGCGTACTCAATTCAATTCCCCAATAAGCTGTACAAACATTAAAAACATCTCCTTTTTTTCACATCAGATAAACATTTTATTACTCTAGTCCTGAAAATGGTCGTAGTTGTGTTGTGTGTATGCTGCTGCAGCTGCAAGGCACAGCAGCACACAATTCAATGACAAGGATAAAACAGTCCCCCTACCCCCTCTCGGTTGGGGTGGGGTTTGTGTGCTGTGGAGTGTATGTTGCACCAAAAGTCTATATTTGCACAAATGTTCCTTTGGGTGGGGGTGGGGGTGTGTATTTACCCTTTTTTTTTGCTTCGAATTTACTCCTTTTTTTCTTTTCTCTTTTGTATCTATCGCTATCCATTTTTTTTAGATTGTATTCAACGTAGTAGCATCGGTGAAATTTAATGAAAAACTCAGCGATGCAATTGATATAAATGTCTTGGGGACGAAAAAAATCCTTGATTTGGTGATGGAAATGCGACATTTAAAGGTAAAAAAAAAATTAATTTATCCTGAAATACAACAACTAGGTCTATATATATCCTTTCTATGATGATTTTTGTATATCCTTTTTTTTTCATATATATATTGATTTGTAATGGCATCGTGTGTTGGTTGCAGTCATTCGTACACATTTCAACATTGTATTGCAATTGCAATCTGAAATTTATTAAAGAGCAGGTGTATGACAACGAAATTGGTTATGAGAAAATTATGCAGGTGAATAAACCGCTAGATTAAATTGGATTTTCCATTTATTTTTTTATTTTATTAATTTTTTTTTTTCTGTATGTGTATTTTTGGTTGTGGTTTCGTTTTAAATTAATTAATATTAACGTGTTTTGATTTTTATTAATATTATTATCGTTTATTGTTGTTGAAAAAATAAATTAATTGTGAAATTTAATTTGATTATTTTTTTTGTACAGATATATCGCGTAGTTGATGATAAGACTTTGGAAAAAATACGACATTGTTTGATTGGAGATATGCCAAATACGTATACGATGACAAAAAAATGTGCAGAAAATTTAGTTAATCATCAGGCATTTTTTCTTCCGGCTGGAATATTTAGACCTCCAATTGGTTAGTATATTTATTATTTGGTTTGTTAAAAAAAAAACCTTATGTTTAGAAAAATTATCATACAAATGGAAGTTATACTGATTTTGATGTGACAAAAACAAGGTTGAAAAATATACGCGGGTTAAGACCTATTATGTTTTGTGGAGATAGTTGCAAAAAACGGTTTTTTGGACTTTCACCAATTGAAAAAATCTAGCTTCGTCAAATCTGAAGCCATGTTAGATTTCTTTACAGTTTTGAATTGAATACCTTATGTTTGGTTAAACCACTTACAATTTATAATCTGAAAAAGTTAAAAAAAATCCATTTTTTCGTCATTTACTCAACTTCGACATCAATTTAAAGTACCTATATGTTCGTAGAACAACAAAACAAAATATTAAAAAACAACAAAAAACAATACCATTTCCGAAAGGCAGAAATGTACATTTAATGCTAATTTTTAAATCAATATATTTCAACCAAGTGTTTTTGAAATAATCGATTTCAAATTCAAAAATAGCCAAAAATATTTTTTTTTTAAACTCGTTGAATACTATTTTTGTTCATTCTGCGAATTTTAATACAAAATTGACTGATTTTTAGAAAACTGGCTCAATTCGATCCTCATCGAACAATGAAAACTATATGTTTCTATGCCTTCTAGGTTAGAAAAATTAGAAAAAAAAACTGATAAAAAAATAGTTTTTTAGTTTTTACTTTTCTCAAAATGTATCAAATTTTCTTTCCATGGATAAAAAATTATCAAAGTTAAGCCAATTTAGCTACTGAAAAATTCATTTGTTTAGCAGAGAAGATATTCTCATTGTCCAACAATTCATGAAGAAGTCTATATATTACTATACACTACTGTGTTCCTAGCCTTAATAAATTTGTATTTGATTTTGAAGTTGAGGGAAATATTGAATACAAATAAGCCGACCAGTGCCTATGTTCTGTAAATTTTATCACTGGCGATAAAATGTTTGAATGACTTTAAAATCCATTTAAAATCATCAAAATAAAAGAAATTTCGTTCAAAATCATAATTTCTTAATTCTGAATTTGAGGAATTTGGATTTTAGAGACGTTGAAAAACGTTTTTTGCCAGTGATGTTACAGAACAGAGGCCTAGGTTCGGTAAACCTATTTTTGAGTTAAAATGTTTTGAAATGAATACTGGTGTTTTTAAAAGTCGCTTGGTTGTACACACTCAAGCGGTAGGTACACTCCGCTTCAACTAAATAAGCACACAAATTTTCAAAGGTATTTTGTCCATTTTTTCCTAAGATTGAGCTTTCATGTAACATTTGATGATGTTTACCGTTAGCTTGTGATGTTGAGAAACCAAATCAGAAAGAATAATACCGCTATTTTTGTTCGTGTTCTCTTACAAAGCGTCCCATATGAAATAATGCAGTTTTTTTTTGCGTCAACGGTCTTTAAAGGTCAATATCTTTGTTGTTTGTGAGAGTTTTGAGGTGATTGGCATACCAAATGAAAGGTTGAAATGTTCTAAGTGAGATTTTGTCATTTAATTAAAATTAAAAAAAAAGTAGTAGATTAAAAGCTTTGAATACTGTCGACAGAGCTAAAATTAGTTTGTTAAAAGAACAAGTACTGACCGGGTCTGCTATAGCTACCAAAATTTATCGTAGTTTTAGTGTGTTGCCTATTCGTACCTCAGAAATAAAAGTTCGTACATTAAAAATATGAATTGAGGTAAAAAACGGCAAAAATAGCAGTTAATCGACGAGAAATTTTGAGATCTGCCTCCACTGGGGCAAAAATCAAACAAAAAGCTGTTGTTATTGCAAGTGTTTCAACACTCCGCAGAGTAATAAACAGCACGGATCATTTTAACTCATTGAAAGTAAAAAAAAAAAACAACTTTAAACAAGCAACAAAAAGGTATTCGTTTAGAATTTTCTAGACTCCATATGAGCTGGAGAAATTAGTGACGCAAAGTGGTTTTTTTTCGTTTATCAAAAGCCTCTAGATAGTCCCGAAAACTATGCGCTCCAAACCTACCACAGTATGAAAACGAAAACTTTAAACACATTTTTCTCGAAACGCGTCTTTTTCCGCGCCGTGCAACGTAACTCAGAAACTAATGAAGCTATCGACTTGAAATAAATTGTAAATTACTCGTTAACTTATTGGCCATTGCATGAACCTAAAAGTTTAATATAATTTTTACAATACATTTTTTTTTAACAATTTGTTTATAAAAAAACATTGTGTTTTTTCGTTTTTTTTTGTCTCTAATTTTTATTTTACACTTTTTTTTGCTAAATTTAGGTTCATGCAATGCGTATAAATATATTTTATTGGATAAAAATTTCCTTTATGATTATAAATAATTTTCTGCACCTGGGCATTGCACGGCGCAAACTCTAGACGCCAACTTTAAAGAGCTGTAGCGCCGCCATTTTGTTTTAGTTTTACTTCAAAAAAATTGTATCAATACTTCATAATGTCAATATTATCAAATACTTTTCTATATTTCAATAAATGCTTTCGGTTTTCCAAAAAAAATTATTGAAAAAGCTGTCTTCCAAAGGGATTTCCCCCCTTTAGTAGTTTGGAAGCTGGAATGCCAAACATGAACGTACAACATAAACAAATTTTTTTTATTTTGGCTTTTGTGACAAATAAAAACATCAGGTATTACCTACTATTTTAAAACGTTACGAATCTGCCCCGCTTTCAAATGTCAAAACGCAATTGCATAACATGACAGTATTACAATTCTGTTCTTTTCTTTTTTTAACCACGTTCATTTCTACGTCAAAATATTTCAATGCACGAATAAGGTTTAAAGTTGCCTTTAGAGATAAAAAGTTAAAAACGAAGTAGAAATTAGTTTCCAATTCTCCCTCAAAACTATTTTAGTTGAAAGTTGAACAAAGCTTTAAAAAAAAAAAACAAAATAGAACCCTTCTCTTCTTATTTACGCTTACTCGGAGGAATCAACATAATTGAGATAAATTGCTATACACATTTGGGGGAAAACTTTAAATAAAATGTTCTATTACAAAAAAGAAAAAGAAGAAGTGGTCGACCGAACGACCGACGCCAGCGCTGCCCTCGGTGGTGGTAAGAGAAGAAGAAGCACAACAATTATTATTATTGGAGCGCGTTGTGAAAAGCCACAAATATGCAGCGTCAGTATGCTTATCTTCCACAAACTTTATATCTGCAAGAGGACATTGTTGTAAAACTTCTTTATGAGAGGGTCCACTAACTCTGATGCTCTGGCACTCCCTTAAGTTGACTCAGAGGGCGGCAGCAGCGATGCTGTGTTGTAAAAGCGCAATAATGCAAATTAAACCGGAAAACTTTTCAAATATCAGAATACAAAATTTACAGCTCTAGCTTTAGGCCAATAACCCCTCCCCTTTTTACTCTAATAGTGCATTTTTTTTTTTTTTGAAAATTCTTGGTAGAAAGTAGAATAGTATATTATTTGGCTCTCGCTCACATAATTATTGTAAACATTTTTCGGTTGTTGTATCCTCATCCATAATAGTTATGTCAACTTACAAGGAACCTCTCCCCGGATGGACGGATAATTTGTACGGACCATCCGGAGTGTGTACCTGGTCGGCCAGAGGACTTGTCCGTTGTATCCATGGCAGGGCTGGGTGTAAAGCTAACCTCGTCCCGGCGGATTATTGTGTCAATGCTATGATAGCTTGTGCTTGGGACGTGGCCAGAAGGTGAGTCAAAGTCCTTTAACATCTTCTTTAGAATGTCATTTATTCTCATTAGCCGTCAATTTCTCTTCATGATTTCGTTTTTTTTTTCTCATTTTCTTTTTTTTGTGTTATCCACTGGAAAAAAGGTTTCAAATACGAAAATGTGAACGAACAGAGATACCGGTCTACAATTATATTTTCAGTGGCAACAATCTGACTTGGGGTCAGTACATGCACTTGGCCCGCAGGGGATTCCACGAACCGTTTGACAAGGCTTTATGGTAAGTCCGCTAGGATCAATAAATTTTCCTTTGCCCGCCGCACAACTTTTCTTCTTCTCTTTTTGGTATTTTCTGTTCGGCAACTGCAATTGTCTCTAACTTTTTTTCACACCAATCATGCATAGATGCATGCACGTGTGCGTTTTTAGCCGGAACATTAGACCGGACATGGAACATGGACAAGCAATGGCGCCTGGCCTTGCTGAAGCTATAGAAGAGAATGCCAATGATGGTGCGGTGGTTGGCGTTTGTCTCTCCGGAGGGACCAATGCTCTAGCCCCACATAAATCGCCAAGAAATGAACAACACAACAGAGGATGGATGTTCAAAAAAGGAAAGAAAATACAGAAGAAAAAAAAAATAAAAGGAAAACCAAAAACAAAAAAAAAAAATAGAAGAGAAAAGCTTCACAAAAGGATGAATTTATACCTCTTGCCTGTTGTTCTTTAGATACACACCATCCAGGATCGGAGCTAACAATTCGATATAGGAGACGTATGAGCGGAGTATAGAAGGGTCTTCAGTTTTGGTTTGGTAACCTTTGCCTTTGTTGTGCTCGTTAATAGTGAGTGTCTTTCAAATAGAGACATTTGGCAAAAATAATAGAAAATAGTTTAGAACTTTCGCCTCCAGAGGCCACTGTAGTCAATTTCATGCAATATCATACGGCTTATAACTAGCAAACACGAAAGACGCTTCCAACGATATCTCATTTATAGAATTACAATAAGTACTTAAGAAGTTATGATGCCACAGATGAACATGCATCGCAGACATATCTCTCTTTTCAGCTTTGCGAAAGTCAGAAAAAATGATAGAGCATGTAGATTGAGTCTAAGCGATTTTATATTTATTCTACAATTTTTAATTTTGATGGTATCTTTAATTTCGAGCGTCTTGTAAATAGACACATTTTGACAAAAATAACAAAAATTAGTTGATGAGTTTTGCCGATAGATCGCGTCGTGATCAATTAAATACAACGTTAGATGGCTTAAAACTAGCGGACAAGCAAGTCGCTTCCAACGATGCATCATTTTTAAAACTACGATGAGTAATTTAGAAGCTATAATGCCACATCGTCGCCTGAGAATTGTTTTGTCGTATACGCCAATTTTGGAATTTTGGGAAATCGCATTTTAAGGTTTGAGCTTTTATAAAAAAAGAACTGGCCGATAGATTTTTTTCAATTTTTAATAGAATATTTTGTGAGATATCTTCTTCATATTTATGTTGTCAAAATTGTCACATCTATTTTAGTTTTCAAATTATCAAGGTTTTTATCCAAAATCAACTTTTTTTTCCACCCCGTACACGTACGACAAAGTAGGCGCACGTACAACATTCCAATACTAAAAAAATAAATAAAAAAATGTTCACAGTTCGTTTTTATTTATTAATTAAACATTTAAAAAATAGTTTCTTATTACATAGAAGTAGTATTGGTTTGACTTAGAGGCTCAATTATTAAAATAAATAGATTTAAAATAAAGAAAAACCAAAAAATATGACCATTAACATAAAAAAAATTTAAAAAATATCTTAACAAAAAATAAAAGTCATCCTTCGGCTATGAAATATGAAAGAAATAAAATAAAAATAAACCAAGTTTGGTTCAATTAATAAATTAAATAAAAGTAAATTAAATAAATATCAAACTAAAGAATATATTCTAATTTTTGATTTGAATAACGCTTCATAATATTCTTGGTCTGATTTAGGCATAAATATGAAAATGCTTTTAATATCAATAATCTTATCCTTAGTTATCGAGTTAGATTTATTAGATTTGAAGACATTGGCTGAACAGGAGTTGCTATGGTAGACTTTTTATATGTTTTAAATATTGATGAGCTTTTATATTCCACTTTTCTACCGCTCGCTTTATAAAATAGTGTAAAAGTATCATCAGTATCATCAATTTGCAAAACAATAACGCAAATTTAGCGAAGAACAATGGCGCCTTAAAAAAATAATTTTCGACCAGCAGGTGTTTTTTGCGAGCGGGTGCAATAACAAAACTCACAGCAACCCTTTTTCGCTTCGTTCACGACAACGCGCGTGAACGAAGAGGCGCCACGGGCTCGGCGCCCACGACTACAGTCGACTTGTTGATCTTGTGTGTTCGATACAAGATCAATAAGTATACAGCAATAAAACAGCAACCTTTTTTTCACTTTACTTCATTGAAGACACCGCGCGCGAACGAAGTGTCAAGATCAATAAGTGTACAACAATAAAACAATAAAACTGCGACCTCTTTTCACTTCGCTCAAGACAACGCGCTTGAACGAAGCGGCGCCCGCGACCGACGGTCGACTTCTTGATCTTGTGTTCGATAGAAGATCAACAAGTGTACATATTTATAAGCGGTACTTGCGACCGAGGATGAGGTCAAGTATCTAGCGGCAGGAACAAACGACAAGAACCATGACAAAATTAAATACAACATTTGAGATGTCTCTCAGATTCACTTTTTTCTTCCTTGCACCTCTAGGAATAGTGCAAAACCTCAAGTAGCGCAAAGTTTAGTGCAGCCCTTAGTTTTTAAATTCATTGTCCTTATAGCACATGAAGTCCTTTTTTTCAATAAATACTTTTCTCGTAGGTCTATTATATTTGTTTATATTCTATTTGGGTCATATACCTACATACATGTAAGACAAAACAAGTTCGAAATTTTCTACCCTATCTGTTTTGTACGACGTACGACAAACCAATACTGAAGAAAAAAAAGCTGAAAAATACATAGAATTTTTGTCGTAAACGCCAAAAGTTGGCGCTTACGACAAACCAACGCTAATCCGATGCTTATTTTGTGGATATACGACAAAATGCACACTAATTATCTCAGTAACGGTAAACGATAGGACAAATCTGATAACAGAAATGAAAAGAGAACGTTCTAAAACCTATTACTACATATCCAGTTTAAAAAAGTGCATTTTGGCGTTTACGACAAAACAACTCTCGGGCGACGACATATGAACATACATCGCAAACATCGCGTATAGATTGAGTCTAAACGATTTTATACTTATGCTGCAATGGATCTATTATTTCGACCACGACTGTTTTAAATTTGTTTAACTCTATCTGACCAGCTTCGGAGGGAGCATAGAAAACGAGGTTGTCTGAAATACGTATGCGGTCTGGGCTTGGTTTTGGTTTCGCATAGCTACCGTATTCGAAGAACGGTATTTCAGGACTTGCCATACAGCATCCTTTCACAGAAATGCATCTTTTTCGTTTTGTTTGTATATTCGTAGATGTGTGTGTGTGTGTGTGTATTCTTATAGCCTATATACATTTCACACTTTGTCATCCATTTGTATTTTCCAGGTGCTTCTCGTACTTTATAATTCCATCGAAGCCAGTGCATCGTATCCTTACATTTTTGCTCCACAACGTCCCGGGCTATATTTTAGATTTAATTGCCATGACAACTGGACAGAAGAAGATGTAAGCTGTTTCCTATACACATTCTTTTCTACCAAAAAAGTGATTTACGTGTTGTTCCTTTTTTCTTCTTAATTTTTTTTTTATGATTTTTTTTCGTTCGTTTTAAAGTTACACAAAATCATATCGAAAAATTGCTAAAGTAATTGATATGATGTCCTGGTTTGGCTTGAAAGAATGGAAATTTGCAAATGGAAATATAGTCGAATTGGATCGCATACTCAAAGACGACGAACGAACTATTTTACCCTTTAATTTAGGTTCAATTAATTGGCCAGAATATTTTCATAGTTATCTGAGTGGAGTAAGGAGATATTTTTTCAAGGATACCGAAGATGAGTTGAAACAGCGAAAAAAGATTTATGGAAGGTTTGTAATAATTGTGCACACGCTAAATACTTTTTAATTACCTACTTTTTTTTTTGCAATTACATTTGTAGGATATGGCTGGTGCATATTCTAATGAAGACCACTTTTGGATTGACACTAATTATGAGCATTATGAAGTATTTTATGAAAATCTTAAATCTTATTCCACGGATGAATTTTTAAAGGAAAAACATTTAGAGAATAAATTTGAAAAATGGACCATTTTTTAAAAGAGAATTAGTTTGGCGCTAATTAAACAGATAAAAGACGATTTATCGGAAACATTATTTGTGTTCTAATTTGTTTGAAATAAAAGATAGTTTAATGAATTTTATTTCTCTTTTTATATAAAACCAGGCGCACAGTGGTGACTTTCATTCTTTTTTTGCGTCATAAATATTTTTGTTCGCTATTTAATTGGCAAAAATTAATGAAATTTGTCATTAAGGGGAATACGTACGAAGTACCAAATTTTATTCATTCAAAATGGAGGCTTCAAAATAGCAGTTTTTTTTACTGTGGCTATAAGCCATATTATATTTTATTAAAGGAGATGGGGCAAAATTAAATGGGACTTGGGCCATGAGCGAACATTAATGAGACTAGACTCGAATTGAAGCTGGAGCTTAGTACTCGTATATTCAATCTATGAATTTTTTTTTTAAATCGAAAGTCAGGGTCTTGAGATGTAAGGCTCCAAAGTTCGTTCTGATAACTCTTACCTGTCCGTTTTTAATTAAAAACGTTTTCAAAAAGGTATTAACCATTTTGCTAGGACCAGGGGTTTAGTCAGGACATGCATGTTTTTTTTTTATTGTATTTTATTTCTCATGCTATTTCATATGCTTGTTTCAATAAAACATGCTTTCTTTAATAAACCTGAACAACCATGCATGCCCTGACTAAACCCCTGGTCAAAGAAAAAGGGTTTATACCTTTTTGAAAACGTTGTTTAATGTAGACAAGAACCTCATCAAACAAATTTGATTGGAGTCTATATCTAAAAAAATGGACTCATACGTCAACACATACCTATTTCAAATGATAAAAAACTTTAACCCTCTTGGGGCGCCATCTAGTGTCAAAATAGAAATCTGAAAAAATTAGAGGATTTTTTTTTATTATTTAGAAACAATTTTTCCACTTAGGAACTTGATTCTCGAAAAAAACCACATGATTTTGACCGATGAAAATTTTCAACTGTAACTAATTCATTAACTAGAACGCTAAAAATTAATTTTATTTAGTTTTTTTCTGTACAGTACAGTATAATTACGGTTGTATAAAACATTATGCCACTACGAATTTTTTTTTTTTTAAGTCAAACTCAAAAAAAAACTGATGACGAATTTTTCAATATTTCGTGTGTTTACGTATTGTTGCAAAATGCCTTTATTCTTTTTGGAACTCTGTTTTTACCTGAATGAGTTGTTGTCCCGTGCTTGTAATGATTCAGCCACTCACAACTAAGCTTTTCCACCAGTTGGAATGAGGTTTTCTGCAGCATTTGGCTAAGAATCCCCAAAGAGCGTTATTTGTGGAATTCATCATTACCAAGCTTGTTTATTCTTTAATTTTTCTTTCTTAGAAAGGAAAGGAGGTGACACTCATAGAGTTGTAGTAGAAAACTATAATAGTAATAACTGTACAGAAAAAATAAAATGAAATACTAAGTTTTAAGCGTCACAAATTTGTGAAAATTTTCATCGGTCATAATCATGTGGCCACATACTGTACATACATATATTATATTTAAATTCAACAGTATTAAAAACTTAAACCATAATGGAATCAATTTCAAATAGAAATAAAATTTTCATATGTTTCTGAAAAATTAAAGTATAAGCATTGAATAATTACAAATAGAAGTGACACCGCAGATTACTCATGCGACTATAAGAGTACCGGAAGATAGATGAACTACATGTTTGCGCCTCAACTATCATGTATTTTTGAGTTGAATCTTAACTAATAATTTTTTTTAAACCTTTAAAAAAAATTAATAATTATTATTATACATTTCAAAGAGCTTATATTGATATAAGTTTTCGTATATTGAAAAGTCATATTAGTCTAGAGAACAAGGACGATGCCTTTTACTCCTACTGGCCTAGGTTCGAATACCGGTAAAAATTGAAATTGTTTTTTTTTTTTGCGGAGATTTTTTTTTTGACAAATTTAATTAATTTTTATTCTAGTAATGTAAAAAAAAAAAAAATAACAATCTCAATTTCCCGTCAGATTCGAACCTAGGCAGGTAAACTTAACAGACATTCGCCTTATCCTCTAGGCTATCTGCCTTTTTTGAAATAGGTAAACTTTTATCTATATGTATAAGCTGTTTAGGATTTGATTTTGGGTTGCTGGATTTGCTTTTAGATTGTTGGATTTGATTTGGATTGTTGGATTTGCTTTTGGATTGTTGGATTTGCTTTTTTAATTCAACGCACGATACTAGAGACAATGATTTTACAGCGGAAGTTTCCCTGGGTGTCCACTTCTATTTGTATTTATTCAATGGTATAAGTAAAACATTTTGTTTCAAAAAAATTTGCATATGGTAACCCTTCTTTTCATTAGCTGACAAAAGTTTGATTGGCAATAAGATTTTACTTTTCACATTTTTTTGCGAACAAATAAAATAGAGAAAATAATATCACCAAAAACTTAAAATTCAATAAACGGCTCAAACCATTGAATAATTACAAATAGAAGTGACACCGCAGATTACTCATGCGACTATAAGAGTACCGGAAGATAGATGAACTACAGGTTTGCGCCTCAACTATCATGTATTTTCGAGTTGAGTCTTAACTAATAATTTTTCTAAACCTTCATAAAAAAATTAATAATTATTATTATACATTTCAAAGAGCTTATGTTGATAAAAGTTTTCGTATATTCAAAAGTCATATTAGTCTAGAGAACAAGGACGATGCCTTTTACTCCTAGTGGCCTCGGTTCGAATACCGGTAAAAATTGAAATTGTTTTATTTTTGTGGAGATTTTTTTTGACAAATTTAATTAATTTTTATTCTAGTAATGTAAGGAAAAATTTTATCTATATGTATGAGCTGTTTAGGATTTGCTTTTGGGTTGCTGGATTTGCTTTTGGATTGTTGGCTTTGCTTTTGGATTGTTGCATTTGCTTTTTACTTGCGATATAGGTACTATATATCAAGTTATGCATTCGTACAAAAAAAAAAAAGTTGAGATAACATTTTTCCATGACATTACGATGGTAGACAATGCCAAAAAAGTGGGTCCCGGAAGTCCGTCTGTCTGTCTGTCAGTCTGTCTGTCTGTATAAGGAGCTACAGCCTAAACGGATGGACCGATTAATGTCAAACTTGGTATGTAGCGTTATTTGGCGACTCTCCAGAGGGGTTTTTGGAATTAATTTTGTTGGACCAAAAATAACGGTACATGTCATATACCGATTTAAGTAAAATTGAAATATCTCGAAAACGGCTCCAACGATTTTGTTTAAAAAATTTAAATGTTAGTTTTAAGCTAAGGTTTATCTTCCAATGAAAAAAATTTTTTTTTGAAAATCATTATTAACGGTACCTGCCATAGAACGGTTTTTTTCAAATCCGATTATCTCCGAAAGTGATTATTCGATTTCAACGAAACTTTTTGTGAAGAAGCATGTATATAATTTAAGTATAAACCAAAAATAAAATTTCCAAAAAAAATAATTTTTGGATTTTTAAAAAAAATTTGAAAATTTTTTTTTTAAAAATCAAATTTTCGAAAACGGGACATTGAATTTTTTTGAAATTTTGTTTTTAGATGTTGATTAGTGATTTCTACAAAATGGCATACCAATTTTATTTTAAAACTTTTTTTCCAAAAAATTATTTATAAAAAATTATATTTTTTAAAAACGGCTCTAACGATTTTGAAAATTTTTTTTCTAAAAATGCATGTTAATATATCAATCAAAACTGCATACTTGTTTTGGAGGGCAATTCAATTTTAGATTTTATTTTATTTTTTTAAAAAACGAATTTTATTTTTTTTTTCCAAATTTCTATATAAAGTCTTAAAAATTTAAGCAACTTTAACTCTAAGAGCAAGTTCGTGCGACCCAGTCGTGCATTTTATTTAATTCAACGCACGATACTAGCGACGACAATTTTACAGCGGAAGTTTCCCTGGGTGTCCACTTCTATTTGTAATTATTCAATGCTGTAAATATCTTCAAAACAAGTATAAAAAAAAATAACTTAATTTGTTGTGAGCAAAAAAATTTAATAATAAATGATATTAGTCAATATAATTGTTTATATGGTAACTTCGGGCATTATGGCGCACCTCTCAACTACCATACTTTCAATACTCGCATTTAAATAAAACCAATGCAGAAACTTTGGTCTCCGTCGAACACTAGCCTTGTGAAAATCGCAGGTCAGTGCTATTATTTTTGTGTCAAACAAAAAAGAAAACAAAAAAAATATACCGGTTCTGGGTTCCAATATAATATCGCTTTGTTTTTGTTTGTGTGTATATCGGTAACTATACAGTGCACGTGTTTGTTGTGAAGAGTGGAATGCAGAGTACAGTTTTGGTTTGGTTATATAACTTGTAATATTTTAAATGAAGTAAGAATTGTGTTTGGTTTTTGGTATTTTGTGAATATGTGTATATTTTGCAATATGGCGCAGATGCAATAAGGGCATTATGGCGCTATATTATACCCGACTGCGCCATAATGCCCTTATGTAAAACTGATTTCAAAAGTAACTTATATAATTTCTCGGCATTTTTTTTAATTTGAAAATAACCTCAATTTAAAGTTAATTTTATGAAAGTTATTTACAATTATATTTCTGAAATGCCGAATAAACGTAAAAAAAGTAAAGGGCTCCGAAGTAAATGGGGTTCGCCATATTGCCCGTACATAGGGCAATATGGTTTTTTTTGGACTATTTTTAATTTAATTTATTTTTTGTTAAAAAGCTTGAATTTTTATTCTTAAATAATTTATTTATGTTACGTTTTTATGAAATTTAATAAAAAAAAAAAATGATTGAAATAAAAATTGTTGTCCATAGTAAAGTTATTTGAGTTTGTGCTTAGGTATGCCATAATGCCCTAATTTACCCTACGGTATTTTTGGTTATTTTTTTTTACTTAAATTTTTTTTTTTTTTAAATTATTAATAGAAAAAAATATTTTATTTTACTCTTAATAGTCTTGAAAATACTGGCTTAACTGAATTTTTAACTCATCGGTACGAGTTAACCTAGACTCAAAAACTTTTGAAACATTTGTTTTATCGACAAATTGATAAAAAACAAATGAAATTCAAATTGATAGAACAAAAAATAAAATTCAAATATATGTTGAAAATATTGGATATTCTAACATACAATAAATTATATCTAAAATACTAAAATACTGTTTACAAGCTAAAAAACATTAGATATCTGAAGGTAACTCATTTGTCTCCCTGCCTAGACGCCAAAAAAGTCATTTCCAAATAACACGTTAATTATATTCACTCCCACGACACCCATGAAAAACACAGTCTACACAATATCTTAATAGCTGATCAGTGCCAGTAATAATTATGTCCTTAAATATGTATCGTATGTATATGAATTCACCAATAAATCATACAATATGTAGCTTAACTACTAAAACCTTTACCCAAATGGCATCAGCGTATACAACAACTTAATTCGTACGAGTGAACTTCTCAAATTAATATTTGTGTTTCACAAGTTTCGCATAGAGAATAGCTGCCTCGCACATAAATCTTAATTTAATTTTCCTTCCAAGACCTTAAATCAACATTTCTTAATCCAAAAACCAACCCCCGCCCCTTTCTCACTCGTCATAATGCAAACTTTCTGAGAGAGAGTCTTCCCTCTTTTGAACCTATATCCTTCTTCTATCTCAATTTGGTTCAAATTTTTCTGGCTGCTGCTTCTGGTGCTTATGGGTTTGGCCCACATTTTTCGCCTCGAAAACTGCAAACGCTGATGATGGGCAGATTTATCGTTCTCTATTTTTCTAGGGTGCTGATGCAATATAAGACTCCGATATAAACGTCATCATCATATAACGATGACGAGTGTGTGATGACAAGCGGACGTTGGCATTAAATGGGACTCGACTCCGACTTTCGAATAAGAAATCATAATAATGTGCAATGGTACATTGCAAGCGAGTTTCGCCCTAGAAAAAGCACCTCCTGGCTGCTTCCCTCCGCACTAACAACACTAACAACACACACATAAGCTACATAATTAAATGAAAACTATTTCAAAAGTACTTAACGTTCCATAAATCCGTAAAAACTCATAAACTATGATTTTATGCTTGCTCAAATATTGCTCCTCGAGAACGGGGAAGAGGACGAGCCCCAATCCAAGCCCGAGAAAAAGGGTTCAGCTTGTGGCTGACTGAGGTGCTGCTTCCTCACCAAGTGACACGTATCTTTAAGGAGAATCGGTGCGAGGGGGGGTCGTTGCCACCCCTAACGACCCTTGTAAGACCTATGCCAAAACTAAGTCATGTATACAACATTCTCCTGTGTTCGTGTCTAGTCTAGCACCCTTGCCTGCTTCTGCACGAATTCCAAACACATGTGTGCCATCAGCTAGAAGTGCGACTCCAACCCCTCCTATTCACCAGGCGGCGCCATCATCGCCAGCCTGGAGTTTTGATAGAGTAAATTGCGTTTAATTTTCAGAAAATCTAATTTAAAGTGCAGAAAATTAAATTTGCATTCAGTCTGTATAAGAGCCGAAGCGCACAGATGACGACAACGATGAGGGAAACTTTTGTGTTTTCTCTGGAAGGAAATTCCCTGCAAAAGACATCTTGTGAGAAGGAGGAGCAGCTCCTTAAGTCCCTCTCGCACTCCTGACGATGATGATGATGCTGCGAGATGCTTCTGAGATGGTTTGTACACGTCCTTCTGGCTTTTTCTTGAGTGTAAAGTGAAATTCTCATCTGGTATTCATTTGTAGAAGAAAGTTAATGGCAACGAAGAAGAAACGAAACGAAGCGTTTTTCAAGTTGGCACAAATAATATAGAACATATATGATGGGACTCGGGAGGCTCCTATCTGATGTTGAGAGGTTGCCATCGCAGTCGTAGGCCCAGCACACATGTAGTAAATAAATTTTCAATTTTTTCGCATCCTTTATTTTTATATTTATTTTACTTTTTTTTTTTTTTTTCTAAATTTTTAATTCGAATGCTTACACTTTAGAAAGCCTCTTGAATCTCGTGTTGAATGGTGCACTCAGGTAAATATGAGAAGGCTGATGATAATTTACGCATGTTTGTTTCACATTTAGCCACGCGTTACTGTGCCTCAATTCAAGGGTTACGATTACGACACGATTGCGAGTAGGTAATACATTAAGCGTGAGTTGATTGCAATTTGTTAAATGGGTGACCTTGAGTTGCGGTGTATACGAGTTTTGAAAACTTATTTATAGGTTTTTCGTGTTGAAGTACTTTTAACTAAGTGTTGAAATATGCTAATGTACTTGAAGAGTATTTTTTTGCATTGGTTTAAGGTCGAAGCTAATGCATTTAAAAATCAATGTTAGAATGTTTTGCAATTCTAATAGACTTGTTGAAAAAAAACCAATTACAAACTACTTGAGAAAGTATGAAATTCTACAAAAAGATTAAAGGTCTAAGATCTTCTTTTAATTTAAAAAAAAAATGCAAAAGGAACAAAAATAAATAGGTAGGTAAAGAATAAAATAAACTAAGAAAAAAGTACGCATACGCCACAGTGACCTTATTTTATTTTAAAAATTTACTACTTCCTATCAAATTAAATAGAACTAAAGTTGAAATAAAAGTATTAAAAGTAACACAAATAAAAAATTATACATATGTTCTTTTAAAAGAGTATAACTTAAATCGATAATAAAGTGGAAAAAATGTAGCTAAGAAGGAAAACAGTATTCTTGAAATTCTTGATATTACAAGGTCAAAATCAAAAACCCATGGCCTAATATTTTATTCTACACCCAAGTCAGTTTAAAATTGACAAAGCTAGGATTTTTGCAATTGCTGAACGAAAGTGGACAAAAATTAGGGGTATTCGCAATCCGGAGCAACAAAAAAGTGTTAAATTGTTAAATTTTATTTTTCTTCTACCACCAACTACGAATAGGTCGAATAGACAAATTTTGCACCATTGTATTTCTTATACTTAAATAGCAAAAATACAAAAGTATAACAAAATTGTAGTCTGTATATTTGGTTGTTTTAGTGTAAGAAAATGTTACACTCTTACAAAGATACGAGAAATACCCCTATTGTTTGTTGTTGTTGTTTGCCCTAAATCCAGATTTTGGGGGTATTTTGAAGACAAAAAGTAGGCCTCTTTACTATGTTTGACAAAACGTACAAGGTCTTGACTAAAGTAATATTTAAATGCAAAATTAGGCCCCGGGAAATAAGGCCCCAAAAGAAAAAAATGAAATAATGCCCCAAATCAGGGAATTTTTTTCATAATAAAATTATGCCCCAAATAAGGCCATAACGAAATGAAAAAAAGCCTCAAAAATAAATAAAATAAGGCAATAACTTCTTTTGATCTTTTTTTTGGAAAAATGGACTAAATCTCCAATTTTTCTTTTTCATAATGACCTTATTTTAGATAAATTGCGTAGTTTTGTCAGTTATTCTGTTACTAACTCATGCTTTTCAATGTAAAAATCTTACTGCAAACAATCAGCGAGTCTACAATAAGCGGTACTATGAGGCCCCATAAAATTAATCAAAATATTTTGACTTCGGATTCGAGAGCGGCCCCAGGAAATAAGGCCTCAAAAACAAAATGAAATAAGGCTCTAAAAATGAAACAACACCCAAGAATTTGTTGTTTTTTGTGTATTTTTTGGGGCGTTGTTTCATTTTTTTATTGCGGCCTTATTTCCTGAGGCCGCTCTCGAATCCAAAGTCAAAATATTTATGTACTTTTTTGGTTTTTGAAATATTAACGCTGTGCTGTTTTTGAGGTTATGCTCTAATGTACCGGTTCCTTTAAAAAACGTTGTCTTCTGTCAAAACTGTTTCAATCTTTCGATATTTTTTTTTTTATTGTATTAGATATCTTTATTTGTTTGTATGCGTACTAAAATATCCTAAAAAAGGAAATATAACGCCTCTTTTAAAAGTGGGATATTTTTAAAAGAAGGTCATTTTCAAAAGTAGGGCATTTTTGAAGGTCGAACGTTTTCATAAATCGGGCATTTTTGAAGGTAGTGCATTTTTGAGGCAGGGAATTTTTAAAGCTGGAGAAATTTTGAAGGTACGGCATCATTAAAAGGGCAGCCTTTGTGAAGTTAGGGCATTTTAAAAGCTAGAGCATTTTTTAAAGTAGGACATTTTCATAACTGGGGAATGTTTTAAGGTAGGGCATTTTTAAGACAGGAAATTATTGAAGGCACGGCATTTTTATATGAAGAGTATTTTTGAGGGTAGGACATTTTTTAAGGTAATCCCTTTCTGATGGTAGGGACGAATTTTTTAATATAAGGCATTTTCCAAGGTTGGGCATTTTAAATTATGTAGGGCATTGCCATTCAATGGCCTCCCCTGGCTACGGGCCTGCTTATAAGTCAGCAAATATATGCATTTTTTCACTCAAGATCTAATGGGCTCATTACGGAAGGTATCTAGTATTTAATATTAAAAAAGAAAAAAATAATTTGTATTTAAATTGCTTTTAGATTTTAGATTTCAAAAAGAATGTAAAAATGTATGTTTTTTGAGACTATACTTCATACAGATTATACCACAGCTGGTGCAATAACACTTAATATTTACATGTTTACTCTGGCTTTTAAATAAAATAAATATTGTTCAAACATCAGTTTGTTTAATTTTCCCCAATAACAAAAAATTAAAACACTCATCGACTTTCTGCATATCATTGAAAAAACCACTTTATAAAATAAAATCGCTAACCATACTACTTTTTGTGTATGTGTACTCTCAAAAAACACAGAGAGAGTGTAAAAAATAATAGCGCGAGTAAATATTAATTCAGTTAACAATAATTTCCGTTTCACTTTTCCTAATTATGTATGTTCAGTGAGATGAACATTGAACACCAACGCAACCAACTCATAGAGTAGGTACTTATTTTATTTTAACACAAATTGTAGACTCATTTTCGTTCCGAAATTACTAAATATACGCAACAAACTCGGTATACTCTCACTTCGATGCTGCCGCAGTAAAATACAAAAAAAAAAAAAAAAAATAAAATAAAAATTTATTTAATTTCGAAATTCAATTCAACAGTTAAAACTGTTTCCACATTCAATTTGTAACGGAGATGGTGTTGAAGAACAAAATCAACAACTCGGCGTCAATCATATACCGAGGACGAGTATACGAGAGTATAACATTTCGTATTTCGTTGAAAATTAAACATTTACATGCATCAACGGAACGCAATTCAATCAATGCCACTGTGCCTCTTCTTCCTTGCGCCTAGGCTCAATATTTACTTAGAGCAATTTGTGTATCAATGGAATGTATGTAGGCACAACACAACACATGTGTACAACATTCGTTTTGTGTGTTGAATAAGAGTGTGTACTGGGCTCATCGCGTTTGTACAGACAAACAAAAGGTGTTGAATATCAAATATGGTGACAAACAGAGAGGCAGAGCAGTCCTTGATCACACAAACACAATGTTAACAACGATTAATGTTTGAGATTTTTAATTGAAATTTTTACCAATTTTTTTTTCAATTTTTTCTCTGATGTTTGATTTGGCAAACTTGAATGATAAAGAATTGATGATACCTACACGACAAGAAACAATTAAAACGTTTTTTTTTCAATTTTGTTAGACAATATTCATTCAATTTACCAAGAAGATAAACACTCAGAAAACTCGACAGCTTCATTAACCAGTATGTTCTGTATACACGTTACCTTTATGAAAATGCTTACAAGCAAATTCAGTATTTTAAAACTTTTTTTCCATCCCGTCTAGAAGCTAAATAAGAAAAAAGCCTTTATCGTTCTAAAATTTTCCGACCCTTGGTTATTGGCTACCATCTAAAAAACTCAAAAAATATTCAGAAAAGGACATTAAGCAACCCCATACAGCCACAAATGATAGGAACATTGAAAACGAATAGAAAATTATAAAAGAGAAAAGGAAGTTGTCCTTTTTATATCCTTTTTGCCAGGAGTTTTGACTATGTGTTGAATATGAAAATACTTTATGGTTTCTGAATGCCAAAAACATAGCCAGACAACATGTTTGTCCTTAAAATTTCAATTATTATAGTTCTTTAATGGAGTTCTAATTAGAAAATGGATTTATGGGCTATTTACATGATAGCAAACAAAGTAGCTTACAATATTCTTTATACTGCAAACGAATATCTATTATTTATATTGAAGTTTTGTTTTGTGTACGCTCGCTAACCGGCCACACCGGCTGACTTATTTTCTTAATTTTTGTTTTAAATCAAAGAGGCATAAGAGGAGAAGGTTTAAGGCAAAACAAATTTAAGATTTTATAGGGTAAATAGGGGTAACACGACATTGAAAAAAGAGGCTATTTTCTAAACGGTAAGTCGTAAAGAGTTGACTTTTTTTTAAATGATAGACAAATTTATTCAATACCTAGTTAAAAAAGGTATTGAAAAAATTCAAAAAAAATTCAGAACCAAGTTGTGAAGGTTTTTTTTGCAGTCATACCCCTTCGATAAAAGACTAATCACACGTACGCAAAATTTTGCACAAAAATTTGAGTTACACCATTAGAAAGATATTAAAAAAAAATTAGGGGTCTAATACGGATTTTTTTTCATAGGCCCTGTATTTTGAAATACAAATTTTAGAAAAACAACTAATTTTTAGGGACATTTTTGAGTTGACTTTTATTTTTTTTTGGAATTTTTAAAAGTCTGCAAAAAATCTCAAACTTATAGGAAATATAGGTTTGAATCATGCGCATGTATGAGTAAAAGTGTTTAAAGTGAATATTTTTAAACTCATTTTATGAACTTTTTAAGTTTTGATCCTCTTTATCATTTGAAAATTAACTAATTACAGAGTCGAAAATTAGAAATAAATACAAGAAATGGCGGAACGAAGTCAGCTAGTACTACTTATAACTTATACTTTGAGTAAGATATGAAAGAAGATTGAATAATTGTTTAATGGAGTTTTTTGTAAAGAAGATTTTATTTCAGATAATTTTACTTTTTTGAGATTTAGAAAAATTGTAAAAACGATGAAAATTGAAACATTGCTTTGAAGGAAAAACAAAAAAAAAAAAAAACAAATCGCAAACAGACGATTGTCTAAAATTATACTATTGAACTGCACTAAAACCTAAATTTTACGTTTGGTTAAAACTTTACATTTAATATTTTCTCCAAAAAAGTACATTATTTTGAAAATAAAACAAATGGTCACTGTGGTGTATGAGTACTTTTTTGCATTGAGTATTTTATTTGGTATTGAATATTTAATACTATTGAAGTGTGGAGCACGTGAATGTGCAAATTAAGTATCTTATCTATGTAATCTTACAGGTTACCGCTGTTGCTACTTTCAAAAATGTGAATAAAAAAAAATGTATATACCTATGACAAAAATTATCTTTAAAACAATTTATGTGAATACTTGCATTTTCACCGCTCGTATGGAGATACTGTCACAATGTTTTTCAAAGTAATAATAAAATTAATTAAATGTAAACAAATTTTTTGTGATAACTTTGGTAAAAAAATGTAGGTACAACATATTTTACCGACTTCCAAAAAGAAGGATGTTTTCAATTCGACTGTATTTTTTTGTTTTTTTTTTTTTTTAATGTTTGTTACCTCATAACTTTACACTGAGTGAACTATTTTTGATAATTCTTTTTGTATTGGAAAGCTGGTTACTGCAGTGTTGTCCCATTTAATTCAATTCTGGCTATAGAAACTATGAGAAAAACTATAAAACCCAGTTTTGATCCATAGAAGTTTTCTTTTTTTGATAAAAATAATTATAACTGTTCAAGTATCGATATAAAAAGAAACAAAATTAATAAAGAAAAGTATAATTTGGTTGAATAAAAATTCAATATGAAATTTCTTGAACATTTTAATATTTTTTTCACATTTCATTTAATGTTTCCTTTAAAACAAAGTTGGCTTAAAATGATCAAACTTAAATTTTTTTTGTTAAAGTAGTCGAAATCATTGCCAATTAAGAAAATACAAGATATATTAAAATACTAGCTGATAAAATGCTATTTTCTAAAATTAATAGGTGGCGGCGCACAGTGGCCCATTTAGACAAAAGTGCTTGCAATATTCATTTTTCGGGTGGGTCGATAGTGAAAAACTTTTAGTATTCGAAAAAAATTTTCAATTTGGGTTATTGGTGTGCCTTAAAGAGCAAGTCAAAGTTAATAATTTTATACTATGAAAAAAAAATCTGTTTTTTTATTTTTTTAATTAGCTTTGAGTGTTAAAACTAGGAAGAGGGCTCCTAAAACGTTTTGATTTTTATTTTTTTTTTCAAATGCTGTGTAAATATTTAAACCAAAAATTAAAAAAAAAAATTAAAAAATTTATTTTTTAATTGTTTAATTTAATGTTTTTTGCACACTTTTTCGACTTCAAATTGCATAGAAAAAAAAGATTCCTACGTAATCAAACCAAGCTCAGCTGATTCAAAATCCTTATATATTTCTTAATAACGCTCAGGTGCGTCATTTTGCATCCAACTGAGCTAGAGCGATTTGATTTGAAAAGGTCAGTCATTTTTTCGACATTTTTTTTTTCATGTGTGAAAATAAAATCTTGGAAAATTAGAGTTCTTTGTTTTGTAAGTGGTGGATTTCAATAACATGATTTTTTATGAATATATTGGGGCCAAGGAGATGGAAAAGAGAAGAAAACAAGCGATCCAAACGCGTTTTCGAGAAGAGCTTGGACTTGATGTGGAAAAACCAAAGAAAGGCTATGGAAATACTAATAATGGAAACACTTCAAGGAGAACAATCAGATGCAACCGCTCGAATAACTGGAGTTAATGGAGAAGTTATTATGATGCTGAAAATAATACCTACTGAATGTTTTGAATTGCAGGGAAGTAGTGAATGCAGTTAAATTTAGAGAGTATACTAAGAAAACAGCAGAGCTTCTTAAAAAAAGTATCCTGAAAAACTACTCACGCCTACTCTTCACAAAATAATGGTCCATAGTCAAAATATCATCGAATATCAATCACTTTCACTTGGAGAACTGTCAGAAGAAGCCCAGGAGTGCAAAGTTAAAGACCACAAGAAGTACAGATATCAAAATACGTGCAAAGTTTCAAGGATTCGGCAGAATGAAGACCTATTTAACATGCTTGCAACCTCATCGGATACACCTATTTCTTCCTTAAGGCATGTAAGAAACCAAAAAGATCTGCAAGAACAATACTCTCCAGAAATTATGAGTTTATTACAAATTACCCCGGACTTAGATGATAGTTTTAAAGAAATCTAGTGTTTTTATGTCTTAATTTGTTACTTTTATCTTTTTCCACTGTTTGACTTGTAATATATCACTGAAATACATTATAAATGTACTCTTCTATAAAGAAAAATAAAAAAATTGCATAAAAATAAAAAACAAAAAAAATACTTTTCTCCCCACTGTTTCACTCAAATTGGTTCCTTTCCTTTTTCCCCACTGTGTCACCTAACTCAGATTACTTCAGAAATTGATTTTTGACGATTGTAATCAAAATACCATTATGTTTACAACCTTATCTAAAACTTCTTATTTTAACACCAAATTCTGAAACACCATGTAAAGTTTTTTTTTTTGAAACTCACAATTTTCATAGCCTTGGAAATTTCCTTCAAGATAAAAAAAAATTGTGGCGATGTCTTTATTTGTTTAGAAGATATTAATTTTGCAAGCAAAAAATTCAAAACGGGCCACTGTGCGGCGTTTTTGGGTTTCGGCTTACTAAAGTCGGAAAGATTGTTAAATTACCTTACTTTTTGTCAGAAAATGATAATAAATATATTTTTTTGATTAAAAAATTTATGAAAAGTACCACTGTGAGCTAATAAAAACGCAATTAAATGCAAAAATTCTACTTTTTTTTTTTTTGTTAACCAATTATTTAACAACATCGAAAAACAATGAAAACTTACGAAAGATTCATATTTCTTAGATTTATTTAATTAACTTTTCTTTAAGATTGAAAATTTCGAAACTAGTAATAACTGAAAGTAGATACTTTATCTTATAAATTTTCAATATTCATACAAGTAAACATCCTTATAGAATCCATCTATGAACTTTTGTCTTATAAGTAATCAATATTTTCTTTACTCAAACAATTACATAACACTTGAAATCTGTCAATTTGCATATTACAACTCATCTCTCATCCCTTTATCTTTTCTTTACTTGGATATAACAAAATCTTATAAATGTTATGTCAAGTATATTGAATTCAATTGTCCATATAAATAGTTCGATGATCTAAATTCAAACAATAGATCGAAATCTAAGGAAAAAGTAAAGAAAAAGGATTGCCAAAGGACAATAATGTTAGTGTATAAAATCGATTGGCAATAGAATAAACCATAAATCCTTACAATGTCCTCTGTCATGCATTGTTCTTTCTAAACGGTCCTTTTCTGGCAAATCGAATAAATCGTTGCGCTTTAGTTTTGCATGTGTGCGTTGTTCCATTTAGTAATATCATCAAAATGAAGGAGGGGCTTGAGTTGATGATTGTACTTGAATGATTTGTATTAAATGACCAAAGGACATTTTATTGAAGTGAAGGGATATAATAACAATGCTCGATTTATGAAATTTTTTAATCCTCTTATAATCTTCAGGGCTTCAAGTATTCTTCTTTGAACAAAAGAAAAATTTTCAAAGATTTGAAAATCCAATCATTTTAAGAACTGCCAAAAATTTGATTTATTATAACATTTTTCAGATCCTTAGGCTTCAGTTTATTTTATTTTTTTTTTTCTTTCAGTTAAGTCTTGAGGAAAAACTGTCTAAAGGTACCACAATGTAATTTCCTGAATGTTAATTAGACATTTTTTTTGTTGAATATTTGAATGACCTCATTTAATTTTCAATTATCTTCGCTCCCTCACACCTTTGCATAGTTTTCTGTAATTGAGTTTCTTCTTGTACAATTTTAATTTAGGTATCAATCTCTTTCCTTTAAAAATGGATTTTCCAATTTTCGTATAGTAAAATCAAAGCAGTAGCGCATTATAGTCATCTTCCTTGTTGATTTTAGATCCTTATTTTCTCTTCTGCTTCCGCCATCATATCGCCATCATAGTACCTCAGCTTTACCACACTTCAAATTTACTTGTAATTAAGTCCGGTACGATGATGGCCTGTGTTCTTCCAGAGAGAACTTTTCTTTCACATTCTTTTACGTTCCATCGCTCATGAGGAAATTTACAAAATTAATTGAATATCGATGAACAAGATAATTGAATATTGGTTTCAATCTCCGACACGACTTTGGTTGGGTTTTGGTGCGGTTAAAAGTATGGACGTTTGCCCGTTGATCAGGAGTACATATAGAAATTCTCATGAAATCTGAACTATTTGGACCAGAATCGCAGCATAGCAACAGCAATGGTCCACAGGTAAGAGGAAATAGCTAGTAAACCATGAAGCGCACGAAAATGAATAATTGGATGTCAACTGCAATTATTGGCGAGATGTTAATTTAACACTTGGTAAGCAATGGAAATTTCATTGGGATTATTATTTTAAGGTTAATTTTTTTAGGGAAAAATGTAAAAAAAATGCAATGTGGAGAAAATTTCAATTAAAAATAAATTATTAGGGCCATTTGCTGAATCGAAACTTAAATAATTTATGTTGAACATAAACTCTTATTCCCTTCTTTTTCTTCTGCGTAAACTGTCAAATTAGGATTTATGTAGAACTTAAATGCTTAAGTTTCAATTCAGCAAACGGGTCTTAGAGATATAAAAATTTTCTATAGCTTATTTGAAAGATAATAACCTAGAGTTAAATAGTTACTAATGAAGGATTTTTAAAAATTCTATCACTTAATAGGTTAAATAAGGGTAAAACAAAATAGCAAAATAGTGGCTGTTTTCTAAACCCAACGTTGTAGAAAAATGAATTCTTTTTAAATCGATCGATAAACTTATTGTAAGACTGACAATGGTATTGAAAAAAATCAAAATATCAAAACCAAGTTATTAAATGTTTTTTTTTTTTTTTTTTAACTAAAACATGAACTATGACAAAGAAGTAATTAGGTAGGGTACATTTTTTTTTTGACAATTTGAAAAATGCTAAATGCCTTACCTATATGGATTATTTTTTAAATCTCTGAGTTTAGAAATGTGAATTTTTGAATATTTTTGGGTGGGTTTTTATTTTTAGCAATTTTTGTAGGTTTCAAAAAATCTCAAGCTTATAGAACATTTATAGTTTATAGTTGTGCGCATGCATGTGCAATATTAATAGGTTTTCTTAATTGATTTTTGACCGAAAACGGGGAAAACAAGTTTTTTTGATCGTTTTTAACCGTTTTTTATTTTTATCTTTTTTTCTTCAACAGATAAATTAATTAACTTTATATTTATTTACAGTTATAGGCAGGACTATATTCGTGCAAAAATTCAATCAATTTCGTATACACAATTTTGAGATAACGGTGAAATAAATTTCTACGTTCTTTCTTATTATTTAACATTATTGAGCATGCTGATAATATTACCTCTCATTTGATATATCTGTTATAACAGCTCATTTACTACAAGCTACAAAATGTTAAATTAAAAGACTTCAGAAATACCTCAAAACACCTGGTGAGATCTGGCCATTATGGAGTACGTAATTTTTTTTGTAAAATTTTCATGTAAAAAAAATTATATTATGAGAAAAAAAGGTATTTTTGTAGCTTTTTCTTGTAAATTATGATATGATTCAAAAAGTTATTCCGTTTTTCTACAAAACATACAGATATAAATATGTAAGGTCTTAAATCTTTTTGCTTAAGAACTTTGCTATAAGATTTTTTATCATAAAAATTATTTTACAAGAAAGTTGACAAATAAATAATTTTTCGGTCATTTTTTTTAACAAGCCACAAAACCTGTTTTTTTTTATGAAGTTATCACGTAAAATTACTGTAAGTTTTTTTTTTAATTTTTTTCTCAAATTGCTGGTCAAATTTTCAGAAAGTTATTATATTTAATTCCAAATTAATATGAATTAATGTTTTGGTAATGTGTCAAAAACCTATTGCCACATAATATAAATTCATGACACTGATATGTCATAAAATAAAAAATAAACCGACAATTTTATATCAGGTCATGGTCTTTTCTAAAAAAAACTTTAAAGAAAAACCATGAAAATGCTTGACAGCCTTTCTATTTCTCTTCTCTAAAGAATGACATTTAAAACTAAAAATGAAAACAAAATAACAAAAAAAAATCATTTCCAAGAATACTATTGAAATTGCAGAATTTTTTTTTCATTTCTCAAGACATCACAAGAAAATACAAAAAAAAAAAAAAACCAAACTAAACTAAACTAAAAGCACAACTAAACGAAAATATAGAAGAAGACAAATTCAAAAGTGTTTTGCCTTTAAGCCATAAAAAATAGGAAAACAAAACAAAAATCAAACAAAAAACCAAAACGGCCATCAAACATCATTTGTACCCAACCTAAACTACTATAAAATCCGCCCACTTTTAGCACGCCCACTGCACGCAGACAGGTTGCTCCTTGTTGTTGTTGGGTGTTTAGTGTTTTTGAACATCACCTTGGGCTGATGCTCCGCTCTGACAAAATAAAAGCTCAACTCGTTTTGTGTCATATTTTCCAGATTAAGGTGTCAGACTGGTACAACAGCAGCAGTTCCGTTTTCGTTGTTTCTATTTTTTTTGAGGATGATGTTTTTGCGTATCATTCAATTTCAAATTATCGTTACCATGATAGGACTTTGACAAAGGACATTTTTCATCCTTTGGGGGGATTTTGGTTTTTGAGAGTGCTGGGTGAAATGTTTTCATTTTATCTCAACACTTTTTGATTTTTTTTTCTTTCAAATTGTCTAAACTGAAGGACATTTTTTTTTTTTTAATTTTGGTAACAACTTCATCTTAAACAATCAAATTGTTACTTTGTTTTTGGTTGCCAAGGACAAATCATTAAAAATTAATTTTTATTTTTATTTCTTCTCTCTCACATTTTTTTTACCTTTAAAAAAAATGACATTTCTTACAATTGCCGACATCGCAGCTGTAACATTTTTGATTTAACTTCAAAGTTTTTTTTTTATATCCTTCTCTTTCTTTCTCTTTTTTTATAAGTAGCTGATGGGTACAATTTTAAATTAATAATATTCCTCCGTAGACAAGACATGAAGAGTAAAATAAATGCGAAAACTTTAAGGATTCATCCTTAGGGCAAACAAAAAAGAAAAAAAATAAATAAACCGAAAGGATACTTACCTACTCAGACAGTCGGTTTATTTTGTGAATGTAATTTCCGTTGGAACGTTAAGGAGAAAATGATAAAAATGCGACACACGAAAATAAAAATAAAAAAAATAGGTATACAAAAAAAAGTTGAGTGTGAAGACTTGGAAGTTTTCATAATAATGTTTTCAACACTTTACCAAAAGTTTTTTCTCTGAGAAATTATATTTATGTAGTTGCTTAACAGTGGAGTTAAAAAAAATTGTTTAGCTGAAAATTTCGGCGCACCATCACCGCCGCACCACGTCTGCACCATGTCCGCACAGTTTATTTTATGTGAAAAATTTGCTGCACCATGATACATAATTTTGGATTATTGAAAAATAAAAAAAAAAAAAAACGACCAGAAGGAGATTCGCACCCGAATATCCAAAGCACTTTCAATTAGAAGTCCAACGCCTTAACCGCTCGATCACCCAATCATGTTTGTACGAACTGGCAGTTTGTTGCGGCGGTGGTGCACCGAATTTTTCATTCAAAATGAAATGGTGCGGACGTGGTGCAGTGGTGGTGTGGCGGTCAAAAAGTGATGCAGCGGTGGTGCGGCGGAATTCCATTTTTACTCGGGTGAGAAAATTTTATTTACTGAAGTTTCATCTTTTTTCAACACAAACTTCTACCACCGACTGTTTGTTGGTTGGTTGCAAAAAAAAAATAACTCAAATAGCAGTAAGTAAAAAGGAATTTGAACTTAAAACTTCGCATGTCGCACACCAGGACTCGGAGTGTTATACAACATAGAACACCAACAGCAGCAGCAGCAGCAGAGAGACACGAGAAGGATGAAGCAACAATTCGTTGCGCAACGCAAACTTTATGGGTTCTTAATGTGTTGATTCTGTCAGTGGCAAAAGTGCATCTTGTTGATTTATTTTTAGAAAATTACGTTTATTATAATAATAAGGGCATTGAGTCAACAAACAAACTAAAAAAAAAAATAGTGACAACAGTGTTTTCCAAAATAAGACTAAGTAAAAAAGAAAAAAAAAAACTTATGTAGTAGAAATAATAGACTGTAAGAATACAGAGTTGAAGGAAACGGATGCACAGCCCATAACTATGATGTAGCCATATGAAAGACAAACTACGAGGAATGGATAAGTTTTCTCTGCATTATAACTTTTAACACTCTTTTAACAACATACGAACTTTTATATATTGCGGGCGTGGAAAGGCGACAAAAGGGTAGGCTATGATTGTGCAGGTGTGTAAAATGGATAATGGAGCTTCGGCTTTTATATACAATTCTTGGGAAATATCAACATCATCACCCGGCAGCAACCGCATTTAAAGGAAAATATTTTTAAAACAGTTCCAACAAAGTTTTTTTTTTCTTTTATTTTTTTTTTTTTGGTGGCATGGCTAAAGTGACTTAGGTGAAGGTTTGATGACACAGTTTTGGTTTGATGACACAGTCTTTGTTTTTTATTTAAGACTTTGCTTCATCCTAGCGTTTTTCAGTTTTTCAGAATTGTCAGAAGAATGTTGATGATTTTCTATCGCACTTTAAGGTAAAATAATTTTTAACCAATAATGAGGTTATTGCACCGGCACAAATTCTTGAGATAATTGTTCATTACGCGCACCACCGCCACCGCACAACGTCCGCACCACGTTCGCACCATTTTAAAAATGTCTAAACCACCGCACAACGCCGCACCACGTCCGCACCATTTCATTTTGTATGACAAAATTCGCTGCACCACTGCCGCACCACGTCCGCACCATGAATAAAAATTCTATTATCGTACTTATACAAATGTTTAAATCGTCTTCGAAGTTATTTTGGCTTGAGCAACAAACTGCCAGTTCTTACAAACATGACTAGGTGGTTAAGGCGTTAGATTTCTAATTGAAAGAGCTCTGGACACGTGGGTTCGAATCTACTACTCGTCGGTAGTCTTTTTTTTATTTTTCAATTCAAAACTATTTACCATGGTACAGCAAATTTTTCATACAAAATTAAATGGTGCGGACGTGATGCGCAGGTGGTGTAGTAAAATTTTACGCCAAATGGCGGTGGTGCAGCTGTGGTGCGGCGCACACTGTGGAAATTTGTATGGGAGTGCGGAAAAAATTAAATAAAAACTGAACCACTGAATAGATTTGGATGAAATTTTCAGGGATGACAGTTTTCGTCGTAAGAAATTATTATTATTCATTTACGCCCACTGCCACGCCCTTTTAAAAAAAATTGTGAGAGTAATAAAGAATTCCGATTCTCAATTTACTTGTACTTATAGCATTTTTTTTTAAATTTTTTTGTATTATTGGAACCACCTCACCGATTTTAAATACATTAAATGGAAAAGAATAACTCATAGTAGGTACTGTTGTCGAGGTCCACGTCCACGCAAAATAAAAAACCCAAATTATAGTTAAAAATTATTAAAAAAAAAAACATTTTTTTCATTTTTTATACAAATTTTTCAAAAGTTTATTCTTTTAAGAGAACCATTTTTTCCTCAATTAAATGACTCTGATTCTTCTTAATAAAGGAATGGGTCAGATGATCTGTATTTTTCAATAATAATTTCAATTTAAATCTTGAGACATTCCATTAGATTTCTGCTTAGATCTTCGCATGAAATGCTTAAAATTCCCATTATTAATAAAATGTATAATAATAAGACGCATAATCCCTTTTCACTCGTTTTTAATTTGAATAGTTTTCAATATATTATGTACATACATTTCAGTTACATATAACGATAAGAATTACATATAAGGATAAGAATTTCAAGCTTGCAGCCAAAACAACAAAAATCTGACAAAAAGGAGATTTTTTACTTTTCAATTTTCTCAAAAACTAGAAGGCATAGAAACATATGGTTTTCAGTGCTTAGTAAGGAATTAATTAAGGCAGTGTTCTTCATTATTAAAATTGAATTCAAATCCCCAGCCTTGTCAACAATAGTATTGGATATGTTTTTTTTAATTTTTTTTCAAAATTTTGACTTTGAAATCGATTATTTCAAAAACAATTCACTTAAAGAACTTAATTTAAAAACTCAAATTAAGCCTAATATTTTGGCTTTTAAAAAAAGTGTCATTTATAACTGTAAGTTTTACCATTGATTTTTAATATTTTTTTGTTATTTTAAGTAATTTTTAAGAAAATGATTTTTGCGACCAAATGAATGAAATGAATGAATTGCCAATAAAAAACGCAGTGGCACCTGGTGGCACCCAAATTTGGCCTTCATCGAAAGGGAATTTCATAAGGAAAAAGTTTTTAATAGTCTCTAACTGTAGGCAAGTGTAGCTAAAATTATATATACAAAAATATGAAAAAATGAAGCCATTTTTTTTCTCTTTTCTTTAAATAATTATATAAAATAATTAACATCTTTAAAATTAATAATTTCTTCGATTTACAATAGACAAATGATGGCTTCTTTACGGAAAAATAAAAGTGTATGAGTCGGCTCAAGCTAAAAAAAATTACAAAGCTTTAATTTGAGGGTATTTTCAGTTCGTTTTCTATACTTTCAACAACTTGTCCCTTTACATAGCTCTAAAAAGTAAACTACAAGTCCGATTTTAGTAATTCTTTCTGATTTTGATTCAGATTTTATTCTAGAATTAAGAAATACTATTAAAATATTCTCCGAGGAACTTTAAATTTTGGACTTTTTTCCGCAAAATCCCCAGTGTGCGGCGGTCAAGAATTTTTTATTTTTTATTTCTTTTCTAAAAACTCAATTTCAATTTTTACTTGGGCTTTATTTTGAACTTGTTTTCCGATCCTCATAGAATCTTGTGAACCCTCACGTACAAAAAACAAATGTCAAAGATTTTCATAATTTCAGTAAAAGAACAAATTGTTATGTATATTATTTTTGAAGATCAAACATGGTTCATGAATTTCAAATTATTTCTTTGTTCTTCAAAAAGCTACCAAAGCTATATCATTTAATTTCAAAACACAAACTTCAAAACATAAATAAGTTATTTTAGAAAAGTAGGAACATACAAATTTCCTTTATTACAAAATAAAAACATGTTTTTGGGGAAATATAAATTGAGATAGGCCACCATTGTTGTGATAGCCTAAGATAAAACTGATACCAAGTAAGAAATAGGAAGATAATACTACTTGTTGGGTATTTTCAAAATTCACATAAAATAAGTTGCTTTTGTTTACCTTATCTGTTGTTATTTTACGCTTTGCAGGACAAGAAAATGTTGTCCATTTATAATCTCCTTTTCCCCGCACTCTTCTTTTTTACACAATAAGTCTCTTCCTTTTCTAAGAGAGTTTAGTTGTTCTACTTTATCTATATGAAAATAATAATGTTTTTTTAGAAAATAAAAGCCACGAAACATACAACATGCTAAGGTAGCAATTTTTGAAAGTAAGTTTCTTCCCCCCTTTCCCCTCTTCACTCCTTATCACTCCTTGAACGAACAACTTTTAACAATTAAAGAGAATATCATTGGGATAGAGCAAGCCAGAAAAACAAGGACACCTCTCACACCTCTCGCACACGAAACAGAACCAAGAGACAGTGGAGTCGTGTACGCGCTAACAACGCAGAGCAAACAACGGCATTATATTTGCATAGTAGTGGCATTAACACGATAAACTTTGTCCATTCTTTCACGTAATTTGTATGCAAATACGGATGAATAGGAGAAAGTTAAACTATTTGTCTCTCCCCCAAAGTCCTCCCGAGAGTTCCGTTCCGTTACGAGTCCCTATCCCAATCCCGATACACTGTTAATGGCCACTTAAGAAGATGTTGCCGAGCCACACTGCACGCAAAAGCCACGTTTATTTTCCAAGGACGTGCCTCTCTTTATGTCCTTGCTTGTGCCGGCAGTTGCTGCTTTTCGGAAAGTCCATTAGAAATGTTTCCCAAGCTAAACTTTTGAACTTCGCTTGATGATGATGATGATGATGACGATGATGATGGTGGCAATGCTGAGTAGCATAGAGAAGAGGGGGGGGGTAAAGTAATCAATGAAGACTGGCAGTTTGAGCGTTGATGCATTTGAGCAGCAACATGGCGCAATTAAGGGAATATAAAGTCTTTCAAAGAAAACAGTTACATGAATGTTATACACTAAGAACAACTATATTGATGGAGATGCGGAAGAGTTTCAAGTATCCAGACTTCCCATCACTAAAAAGGGCAACAATTTACTTCGATCTTAGTTGAGTTTTTTTTTTTTTTTTACTTTCTTTTCATTTATTGTGTTAATTTGATGAACTTAACTGATGTTTCTTAAAATACTGACATTTTGTAGCCTTTTTCAAAAAATTAAAAGTTAAAAGCTATTCAAATTTGATAGTGGTAATTGAATTATCAAAAAAGGACATAGGAAATATTTTATGCAATTTTATTATTCGGTTTGATATAGTACATTAGAATGTATTGGTAAGCGGTTTTTATAACTTAGTGCTACCCTTTGGAATATCATTTTTATCTATTTTTTTTACGCCCTTAAATTCAATTAATTTCAAATTTTATTGAAATTAGTTTCACCTAGTTCAAACAACTTTCCCGAGTAAAAAAAGAAAATTGAATTTCGAAAGAAAAAACTCAAAAAAATCTTGACAGTCTCACCACGCTGCACCACCGTAAAATTTCGGCGCCCCACCGCCCCACCACGACTGCACCACGTATGCACCATTTCATTTTGTATGAAAAATTCACTGCACCATGATACTTAATTTTGATTTTTGAAAAAAAAAAAGCTACAGACGAGAATTAGATTCAAACCCGAGTATCCAGAGCACTTTCAATTGGAAATCCAACGCCTTAACCACTCGACCACCAAGTCATGTTTGTACGAACTGGCAATTTGTTGCTTAAGTCAAAATAACTTTGAAGACAACTAAAACATTTGTACAAGTACGAGAATAGAATTTTTCATCATGGTGCAGACGTGGTGCAAGCGTGGTGCTGCGGTGGTGCACCGATTTTGTTCATACAAAATGATATGGTGCGGTCGTGGTGTGAAGTTGGTGCATACCAAATTAAATGGTGCAGACGTGGTGAAGTCGTGGTGCAGCGAATTATAAAAAAAAAAAATATTATGCAGCTGTGGTGCGGTGGAATTCCATTTTTAATCGCTAAGCTTCAAAATAAAAACAAAATCAATTCTAGTCCTCATTCTGGACACCAAAACTAACTTGAAAAATAAAAAGTTGGTAGCCTGTTAATTTGATTTTATTAACTTGTTAAGAAATCGAAATGCTCATAATCTAAAAGTCAAATAATGTTAAAAAAAAATCCATTTAATGTTCAAAACTCATTCAAGTCGAAGGCCAATAAATTCCATTTCATTGGTCATTCTCTTTAAAGTGTCATTTCCCAGTTCAATAAAAGTTTAAAACAGAAAAAAAAAAAGAAAATCGAAAAAAATACCATTTATTGAATTAACCTTAAAAATTCAACAAAAGCAACCGAGACCATTTATTAAGAAAAAACACAATCAAAGTCTAATTAATTAGAATAAATTGCTTTGTTCTTGAAAAGAACAGAAAACTTTTTCTATTCAAAAGCAGTCTCTACAAATGCATTTTCGTGCTTCCGACACAGCCAACAAGATACTCATTTAGATGTACTCGTTGTTGTCGCTCAATTCCGGATATCTAGCGCAGACGCGTTTCCATTTTAAACTTTTTTAAATGTAACCATTATTTTCTCCTCTTCGGATAACCTGGATAAATAATGTGGGAACATTTTTAAATGAGAATATTTTAAAAATAATAAATAAAAATAAAGTAATGGCAGTTTCAATGCTCTCTTTGGTTCAATATGAACTCTAATTTTTAATGCATTCTTTATCCTAAACATCAAATTTTCAAATTCTTATTTTATGTTCAAAAATCTAAAATAAGAGTTAAATTTATGGAAATTGATGAATTTATGTTTGAAACATTTTTCCCATTTTCATACTCATAAATTGCGTTAGAATATCTAAAAAGCAAAAGATTTCCTATAATTTAAATATTCAAGTAATTTTTTTTTAGATATTTACTTAGTTACATTAGTGCCAATATTAGTATGCAGATACACGTTCTCGTTGAAATATAAGTGTACTTATAGGCAGGAAGCTATAATAAACTACAAGATACACGACCTATAAATACCTTTTTTCCTTTATCTTTAATTAAGTAACCCACATTTGGTAAGCTGAAGATTCCCAAAAAAAAAAAAAGAAGTTGGTATACCTATATATTTCTTAATGTACTTCTTTATCTACAATCAGGGTTGCCATAATGTATAAATCTCTATGAGCTTATTATTTTTTACGTCTTAAATTTTGAATTTTATAAAGCAAAAGGGATTTGATTATTATTTATTCGTATTGAAACCAAGATTTTTTTTTGTATTAATAACACTGTGCAAGTCGAAATTTTTGACAGGCGCGCGATTAACTGTTTCGCCCTATTTCGGACCCGAGAAATCGATTGGCGTCATTAGTTTTTCGATTTATCGGTACGACTTCGAACAAAATTTTTTTTGAAAGATTTTCAATTATTTTGAGAATTTTCCACTTTTTTTAGTCATTTTTCAACCAAAAACAATATTTATATTGCTAAAATTCTGCTCAAACGTTATTTGCTACCTGTTGAAAGACATTATAAACAATCTTGAACAATTTATTTGAAAATTTAGTGATTTTTTTTGAAAAATTTAATAAAAATCGAAATTTTTTACATTGTTTATCGTTTTTTCGCTGTTTTTGTTCTCTTTTGCACAAATACATTGCATGTTTTCCATTAAATATTAATTTTACTGTTAATTTAGTGTTGGTTAAACTTCGACAGTCTATCGATAGCATCGATAACAAAAAAAATATCGAGTATATCGATACTTTACAAAACTATCGATAGTTTCAATACTTCCAAATTAATTTACCAGAAGGCTACCGATATTATCGATAGCTTTGAAATTAATTAAACACAATTTGAACTAGAAGTTAAGTTTTCGTTTGACATTGGATATAAACAACGAATTAACATAGTGTTTGGTAGATATCGATAATCACTAAATTTTCAAATAAATTGTTCAAAATTGTTTTTAATGTCTTTCTACTGGTAGCAAATAACGTTTGAGCAGAATAATTAGCAATATAAATATTGTTTTTGGTTGAAAAATGACTAAAACAAGTGGAAAATTCTCAAAATAATTGAAAATCTTTCAAAAAAAATTTTGTTCGAAGTCGTACCGATAAATCGAAAAACTAATGACGCCAATCGATTTCTCGGGTCCGAAACAGGGCGAAACAGTTAATCGCGCACCTGTCTCAAAAATTTTTTTCAAAAAACTTGCACAGTGTAATAATAAATTTATTGCAGTGTAAGTTTCAATATAAAATAAAAGTTTTCACTGTTTTTTTTAATTTTTTTTTAATATAAGGAAACAAACAAAATTTAATGCAAGAAAAAATAGTTTCCACTTCTCTCAAGTACTGATCTTAAGTAAATTTTTTACATCCATCACCTAAACTCGTAACAAAAAGTAAAATTAGTCCATTTTTTTTTGGTTTATAAAATAAAATAATTCCTTTTTGTCAAAAAAAAAAAAAATAAAAGTTATTTTACAAGTATAAATAGAATTTTCTTAATTAAAAAAACAATAGTTCTCCTGCTTAAATAAATTGCTTACAATGTGAAAAATTACACTTAAAATATTTTGAATCCTGTATAAATAAAGTTTCAGGTGTAATTAATTTTTTTTTTTCAAATGAAACTTAAATTTTCAGAATCAGGAGCATTTTACCAAGACTCGAATTAGAAACGATTTAAACGATTTTTTTCTATAGAAATTCGTCTGTAACATTTAAATTAAAAAAAAAATTCCCTCCTTTTGCTGCTGATGGCGGCAACAGTTGGATTTTTTAAAAAAATATTTCAAATGTAAATTCCAAAAAACAGCATGTTTTTTTTGAAAATATTATTTTTCTATTTTAAAGAAAATTAAAAAAAAAAGTTCCGATTAATAATTAAAAAAAAAAAAATCATGTGTGCAATTCACACGTGGTAGAAGTGAAACCTTAAAAATTATTTTTCTTGCATAAAATAAAAATCAAAAAAAATGTATTTCACCTTTTATTTGACTTTTCAATCATGTTTCTACCATGCCTACAAAAAAGTAAGAATTTTTTAAAGTCAACCATCTCTAAATTTAAGACTGAGATTACGGTACTTCTTACATTGGTGGCTGGTCATCGTCAACAGATCTCCATACGTGTTTTGAGGTATTTTCACGATATATCAAATGAAAGTTAATATTATCCGCATGCGTATTAAACTTAAATAAAATTGTCATGTGCCCTAGATCAAAAGATATAACGTGTGTAGGAAAAAAAACATCTTTTTACCGTTATCTCAGAATTTTGAATATGAAATTAATTGAAATTTTTTACAATTATAATTAATTTAATTACCTATCTACAGTACAAATTTCATTCATCTATCTGTTAAAAACAAAAAAAAAGAGTGTGTGTACACATGTACACGCGACTGAAGTTATACTTCTCATTCAGTTTTATGTAAATGAATTTCATTTGATATTTTTAATTTCTATTATTAAGTAATTAATCCCCACTTATTTTTTTTACATTTTTATCAAGTGAACAATAAATTAATTCTTTCATCCTCCTTGCGTCCATGTAGTTTTCAATTTATTCTGTGAAATTTACACATGTTGTGCGGTTCAGAACGTACGGTATACGCTTAACGACTTTTTTCAAAATTCCGAGAAAATCGGTTTTGAAAGTTGGGGTACATTTTTTTTCGAAAAATCCCCGAATCTTTTAACACTCCTGGAAGCTAAACCGCTTTAGAGCAATTTTTGGGAGTGATGCCAAATGATAGCTTGTGTCATGGGCCTACGCTTTGCACATTATCAGATTTTTAAAAAATCGCCTTCCATGTTAAACCACCACATCATGCCTTTTTTTTCAGAATCGCGCCTATTTTTTTTACTTTTAAGTTCTCCCGGTTTGAGAACGCGTGGACCTACAGCAGGCATGTCAAACTTGCGGCCCGCGGGCCGCATGCGGCCCACAACGCATAAATCTGCGGCCCATTCCACATTTTTAATAATTTTGAGTTTAAGTTTATAATTTACAGTACCTTGCCATATTATTAGGCCCAAGCGAAAAAAATGCAAATTTTGTTTCATGTTGCTCAATTTTCAAAGTTTTTGTCGATTTTAAATTTTGATAAAAAACAACGTACAAAAGGAAATAAGCTCTAAACGACGTTTTTTATGGATTTCATGACCGAGAGTTTCACGACATGAGAGTTTCCAGACCGATCCAATAATTTAATTTTTGTATAGAAGTATAACGTGACATTTTTAGTTTTATGGCAAGGACCCCATTATGCACAAATATAGAATCTTTGAGCCTCAAGCCTATTCCGAAATCGTAGAATCAAAACGAAAATGTCTTAATCCCTATTACACGTTATTATTTATGTTATTATTTATCGAAATTTATGAATTCTTTTACTTTTTTTTTAAGTTAATCCGTATCTATCTTTATCGGTCGTATCAAAAATAATCCGCACAAAAATATTAACTTTAATACTGAATATGAAAAAGGCTTGCAGATTTATGTCTTTGAAAGACAAGTTCTCTTGATTTTCTTCGCTTTTTTCCTGTTAAATGTACCTGTCGATGCGAGTTGTTATTTAAGTCATTAAGAGGAATGAGTTACCTATAAGATCCAGCCTAACTAACCTTGGTCTTAGAAAAAACATGGTAAATGGAATACATTAATGTTATCATTTTTCCTGTTTTTCATAAATTTATTTTATAAAAATTTTAGTTCTACTTTTTTCTGCGGCCCATACAAATTTTGATCTCGCTGTTTTGGCCCTTCGTTACCATTGAGTTTGACATGCCTGACCTACAGGAATGGGAGTTGTACCCAAATGTAGGTTAGAGTCCCCGCTATCTTTTGGCATCAAAAATTTTATTCATTTTCTTCAAAATTCCACGATATAGGCGTTGGAAGTTGGGGGCGCGAAAAAACTTCTGGGAGCTGAACGCTTTGATCTAGAGACAGTGGAGTGGTGCCATATGAAAGCTTATATTCTCAGCTACCCGATTGTGGTATAATCCGGTTTTTCGATTTTTTTCAAAATTCCGAGAAAATCGAGTTTGAAAGTTGGGGTAAAATCTTTTTTCGAAAAATCCCCGAATCTTAGAACGCTCCTGGAAGCTAAACCGCTTGAGAGCAATTTTTGGGAGTGATGCCAAATGATAGCTTGTGTCATGGGCCTACGCTTTGCACATTGTCAGATTTTTAAAAAATCGCCTTCCATGTTAAACCGCCACATCATGCCTTTTTTTCAGAATCGTGCCTATTTTTTTTTTACTTTTAAGTTCTCCCGGTTTGAGAACGCGTAGCACTACAGGGATGGGAGTTGTACCCAAATGTAGGTTAGAGTCCCCGCTACCTTATGGCATCAAAAATTTTATTTTCATTTTCTTCAAAATTCCGCGATATAGTCGTTGGAACGCTTTGATCTAGAGACAGGGGAGTGGTGCCATATGAAAGCTTATATTCTCAGCTACCCGATAGTGGTATAATCCGTTTTTTTCAATTTTTTTCGAAATTCCGAGAAAATCGCGTTTGAAAGTTGGGGTAAAATTTTTTTTCGAAAAATCCCCGAATCTTTGAACGCTCCTGGAAGCTAAACCGCTTGAGAGCAATTTTTGAAAGTGATGCCAAATGATAGCTTTTGTCATGGGCCTACGCTTTGCACATTTTCAGATTTTTAAAAAATCGCCTTCCATGTTAAACCGCCACATCATGCCTATTTTTTCAGAATCGTGCCTATTTTTTTTTTACTTTTAAGTTCTCCCGGTTTGAGAACGCGTAGCACTACAGGGATGGGAGTTGTACCCAAATGTAGGTTAGAGTCCCCGCTACCTTATGGCATCAAAAATTTTATTTTCATTTTCTTCAAAATTCCGCGATATAGTCGTTGGAACGCTTTGATCTAGAGACAGGGGAGTGGTGCCATATGAAAGCTTATATTCTCAGCTACCCGATTGTGGTATAATCCGGTTTTTCGATTTTATTCAAAATTCCGAGAAAATCGCGTTTGAAAGTTGGGTTAAATTTTTTTTTCGTAAAATCCCCGAATCTTTGAACGCTCCTGGAAGCTAAACCGCTTGAGAGCAATTTTTGGGAGTGATGCCAAATGATAGCTTGTGTCATGGGCCTACGCTTTGCACATTATCAGATTTTTAAAAAATCGCCTTCCATGTTAAACCGCCACATCATGCCTATTTTTTCAGAATCGTGCCTATTTTTTTTTGTACTTTTAAGTTCTCCCGGTTTGAGAACGCGTAGACCTACAGGAATGAGAGTTGTACCCAAATGTAGGTTAGAGTCCCCGCTACCTTTTGGCATCAATTTTTTTCATTTTCTTCAAAATTCCGAGATATAGGCGTTGGAAGTTGGGACGCTCACTTTCAGCTCAGCTCACTTTCAGCTCAGCTCAAATGAGCTAAGCTATATTACCTAGCTCAAATTTGAGCTGAGCTGTGAGCTGAGCTGAAATGTGAGCTTTTTGCAACCCTGGCGACTTGCCACATGGAAATTACCACATGCAACTTGCCACATGCAACTTGCCACATGTAACTTGCCACACGCAACTTGCCACACGCAACTTGCCACATGCAACTTGCTACACGCAACTTGCCACATACAACTTGCCACATACGACTTGCCACATGCAACTTGCCACATGAAACATGTAACTTGCAACGTGTTGTGTGTTTTATATTTGCCGTACTGCGGCGTACTACATTTTTAAATACTAAAGTACTGCCTACTCTAAAGGTGAAACGACAGCCCTGCTACCCAGGGTGATCGCGTCATAATCCCTTTGACATTCTTGTCAAAAAGTAAATTTTCATACCCACCCTCCCATAAGAAGTATAACTTCAAAAAGTTATAACAAGTTGAATGTTCGTGTCACGTTTTCGTTTCATCTTGTTTCAAATCACTACGATACTAAAGAAGTTTTCACTTCAAAAAAATTCTAAAAATGCTTTATTTAACCCTCTGTAGGCACACCTCTTTTTTGCGAATTTGGTTTACAATTTTTCATGTCGCTAGAACTTTTTTCGGTCTCACTATTTTATAGAGAATTAAATATGAAATTGATGTAGAATTTTCCAATGAATTCGAATATTGTATTCATAATTCCAAAAACATTTATTTTCAGTCTTATAAAGACACTTTTTTGTGACCACTATTTATTTTGTTCCTGCCAAATTCGCACCTGTGTGCAGGCAGAGGGTTAGGTATCATACGTATATATTTTTGCGATCATTTAAAAGGGTGTTTTCGTTATTCTAAAACGAATTAGAAAAAATTAATTAAAATTACAGTCGACTCTCTCTAAGTTGAACTTTCACCGGGCGTGGAAATTGGTTCGAGTTAGAGTAAAATTGGAGTTAGAGGGAGTTCGACTGTCGTACCTGGGCGAAACGCTTTGGATTTGATGTCACTTGGACTTTTTAAATTAATTTAAATAAAAATTAATACACCCTTTGTTCGATTGAAGATGGGAAGTAAAATAAAAGACTGAATAAAAGACCAATTCAAAATCAGGGACGTTTAAATGTTTATTCCTCAAAATTCTTAATATTAATAATTCAGATACAAAAAACATATTTTTAAACAAAGTACTTTTGGAACAAGTAACCTTTACAGCATACATATATATATATTCTGGTCCAGTCCATATCTTCAACACCCTTATTGCCAGTTAAAACTGTATTTTAAGTCATACCAAAAGCTACAGCTACTTAGGATCTCAAAATAAGTTTCATGTTGATTAATTTGGCAACCCTAGTACGTATAAACTCTTTTTCTATGATATAAAAATTCACAAAATATTTTTATCAAAACAAACTAAAAAAAAAAAAAAAAACAAGGACGAAAAAAGTTCTGCGAATTATTAAGAAATTATCTTTATGCATTTAACAAAGTTTATGTGCGGTTTTCTTTTAGAGCAAAGGTTAGAAGATACACGTATCCCACAAAACACACACCAACACACTTATCTGTTTTTTTTTTTCTTTTATATCGGTCTGTGGTGTGTTTATGTGGTATGCTCGTAAGTTTGTCTGGAATTGATCACTCTCTACTAATTTTATCTTCCGCTCCTTGAGCCAAGCTATGCTATGTGTATCTTTTGCAACTCAATAAATTTCATAAGGATATTGCGATGTGAAAGAGGAATTGGCATTTTGTATATGGTTGAGGTTGAAGGTGGTGTAGAAGGTAGTTTAAACGGCACCCGCAGTGTAGTCAAAGGATCTTATCTCTATTTCGTGTTTGTGTATATGAATCGTAACGGTTTCAAGGAGAAATTATGAATGACGTGATGTGAATGAAGAAATAAGGAACAAAAAAAATAGGTACATTTTGTCCCTTTTTCCATGTTATCTTTTTCTTCAACCACCTCTATGCCTAACCATCATCTACACCTTGGCATCGTCGTCGTCATTGCAAAAGTGTATATCAGAGAGGCTGCTCTGAAGTGCACTTTATGAAGTGGATAAAGAGGTTATAAGCCCTCTACGTCTTTCGCAGTCAGTGATGATGCTTCTGTGCTATGGTGCTTTGCCGGTGATATGATATGGTTTTTTGCAATGTTGATGCTGATGATGATGCTTGCGGTGTTTGCTGATGAGAAAAGGATACTCTTTTAGCTATTTGCATTTGCTAGTTCAGGTGTAGGTATCCTTGAAGCTTAATTTATCGTGCAGACGCTTGTCAGCATTTCATTCATTTATGTTTGTGTGCAAATGACCCGAGTTTTTTTTTTAGATCAACTCAATTTGAAATCATAAATTGATTATCCTTTTCTTCCTTTCTGGCTGAGAATTTAAAACACTCCTTTCAATCAAATTGTCCTTTTTTGAAACACACACACAGAAATGATGGGAAATTATTATCACATCATTTTCCATGAGACAAACATGAACGAAAGATTATCTCTTCTCAGGAGTCCCTTTCTCTGTATTAAGGAAGATGCCCGAATCCAAATAAACCTACATTAATTTATTATTTTGTAGTAAAATATCCTCGTACGAACATGAACACACTGAATACTGAACATCGAGACTACAGAACAGGCTGAGACTTTATTAATTGCCGTCTGCTAAATAATGGCCAAATTTATGAAGGCGATAATCTCCTAAAATACACCTTCCAACACACATCTATTTCTATATACCTATGAATAACTGAACAAGAGGAATTGAGCACTTTTTCTTGTGTTTGGAAAAGGTTGAAGCAAAATATAAGTTATAAACCGTTTTTGAGGACTTATTCAAACCTTTTAGCTATGATTTTTTTTTCCTTTTTTTTTCTGTCATTTTGGGTAATGTGGGTGAATAAGTTACTTTTTATACCAAAAAATTGGTACTAAGGACCTTATCATGATTACGTATATAAATTATACTGGCAACGAGAAAAAAAAAACTCGTTTAGAGAAAAGGGTAAAGTCCAATACACATTACAAAAACCTGCTGAAACCTGGCCCAATGGACCGGATTAATGTGTCTGACGAGGGTGTGAAACACAAGGTGAGTGTGTGCTGAAATGGGCCAAACCGAAAGGTAACTATACGTAGAGGTTCTCAAAGAGGCCTTGAGTTGAAGCTATACATGCTCTAGAAGAATGATGAATATACACTTAAAGAAAAAATTGGTAAGTTTTTAGTTCATTAAAACCAAGATTTCATTTAAAGATTACTGATATAGAACTGTTTATTGAAATTTTCAATATGGAACTAATTTTTTAATAAAATACCCATTTTTGTATGTGTTAAAATTTTCTTATGTAAGAAAATTAAAAAAGATCTTAAATTCTAGAAAGAAAGAAATTAAATGATGTATTTATTGTTATTGCAAATAAAAATATTTTGAATTGAAAATAAATACATTGCAAATTAAAAATTTTCTGCATTCAAAAAAAAAAAAAAATAAAATGCACGACTGGGTCGCAAGGACTTGCTCTTGTAGTTAAAAGTATCTTTATCTTAAATATCTTTTGGAAATTTTAGATTTTTTAAGTGTCGAGAAAAAAAAAAACATCGCAAGTTAAAAAAATTCAATTTAAATCTTTTTTTCAAAAACTTTTTTTTAAACTTTTTTTTAAAATTTTACAGTTCAAAATGATGTCTGTAAACTTTGAATAAAATTGACTTATGCTTTGATGATATATGAACCTTAAAAATATGTCAATTTTTGAAAAACACCAAATTTAATCAAAATCGTAAGAGCCGTTTTCGAGAAAACTGCAATACCTCGAAAACGTTGTATGGGAAATATGCGTTAAAAAGGAGATATTAAAAAAATAAAAAAAAAAAACGGTCCTAGGAAATTACGTAAAAATCATCTGTACCAAGTTTCAAGCAAATCCATCCATCCGTTTAGGCTCTAGCTCGATGTACAGATGGACGCACAGACCGACAGACGGCAGGACGAAAACCACTTTTTTGATCTTCTCCATCATCGTAATGTCGGTTTTGATTAAAACCTCGAATTTTTTTTCTACACGAAACCAATACTTGCCCTATAGAGCAAGTAAAAAAAAAAAACAATGCAAAATGTGTGCATCAAATATTTTTACTTGCGATATAGGTACTATATATCAAGTTATGCATTCGTACAAAAAAAAAAAGTTGAGATAACATTTTTCCATGACATTACGATGGTAGACAATGCCAAAAAAGTGGGTCCCGGAAGTCCGTCTGTCTGTCTGTCTGTCTGTCAGTCTGTCTGTCTGTATAAAGAGCTACAGCCTAAACGGATGGACCGATTGATGTCAAACTTGGTATGTTGCGTTATTTGGCAGCTCTCCAGAGGAGTTTTTGGAATTAATTTTTTTGGACCAAAAATAACGGTACTTGTCATATACCGATTTTAGTAAAATTGAAATATCTCAAAAACGGCTCCAACGATTTTGTTTAAAAAATTCAAGTAGTAGTTTTAAGCAAAGGTCTATCTTCTAATGAAAAAATTTTTTTTTTTGAAAATCATTATTAACGGTACCTGCCATAGAACCGTTTTTTTTCAAATCCGATTATCTCCGAAACTGCTTATTCGATTTCAACGAAACTTTTTGTGAAGAAGCATTTATATAATTTAAATATAAACCAAAAATAAAATTTACAAAAAAATAATTTTTGGATTTTTAAAAAAAATTTGAAAATTTTTTTTTGAAAAATCAAATTTTCGAAAACGGGACATTGAATTTTTTTGAAATTTTGTTGTAAGATGTTGATTAGTAATTTTTACAAAATGGCATACTAATTTTATTTTAAAATTTTTTTTCAAAAAATTATTTATAAAAAATTAGTTTTTTAAAAAACGGCTCTAACGATTTTGAAAATTTTTTTTCTAAAAATGCATGTTAATATATCAATCAAAACTGCATACTTGTTTTGGAGGGCAATTTAATTTCAGATTTTATTTAATTTTTTTTTTTAAAACGAATTTTATTTTTTTTTTCCAAATTTCTATATAAAAAGTCTTAAAAATTTAAGCAACTTTAACTCTAAGAGCAAGTTCGTGCGACCCAGTCGTGCATTTTATTTTTTTAATAGGTATTCGTCGAATTTCTTACCAATTTCCCTATTTGAAAATACAATCGCCAAAATGGTAAGAAATTCTACGAATTAAAAAAAAAATATTTGATGCACACATTTTGCACATATTTATTTTTGCAATGCAGAAAATTCTTTATTAAAAAACAAAAAAAAAAATTTTTTTGGGTATGGTTTGTTTCGCTTTTCTTATTTCGGTTTTTGGTTGTTTCGTCTTAGTCGATTCGCTATTTTATTGTTTCGTATTTTTGTTGTTTAGTTTTTTATTTATTTCGTTTTTCCTTATTTCGACAAACTTATACTCCGTTTTCTTATGACTTCGTTTTTAGTTTATTTTGTTATTGATTACTTCGTTTTTTCATTATTTCGTTTTGGAATTAAGTCGCCTTTAGTTCACTTGGACTTTTATTATTTCGCCACCAATTGTTTCGCCCATTTTTTTGTGGATGTTAATTCGCGCGAATTTTAACGCCCTTAGGCTATTAACATCCACAAAAAAATGGCGAAACAAATGGTGGCGAATAATTCGCCTCATTTTTAGTGCCTGTTAATTTTAAAAATGCCCAAAAAATAAAAAAAAAACAACGAATTCGTTACAATTTAAGGTAACAGATCTCTTATATTAAAACGATTTGCTTATCTTTAATCCAAAAGTCTTCAAAACTCAAAACAATCCACAAAACTGAAGACGGAATAACCAGATGCCAAAATAAACTTAAAGCGAAATGAACCTTGGCGAAACAACTCATTGGACTTGTAATGAAAATGCGAAATAAATAAAAATCAAGAAGACACAAGGCGAAGTTATAGTTGGTCGAAGTGATCGAAATACGAAGTAAACGAAAAACCAAATAAAGGATGGCGAAATAATCAAAAATAATTGTGTCAAAAACGAAATAACAGAAATCGAAGTAAAAAGGGCGAAACAATAGGCACCCAAATTTTTTAATGCAAAATATTTGTACAGTGGACTCTCGCTAACTTGAACATACGATAACTTAAAAAATCAAATAACTTGAACATGCTATTTTCTTGAACTTTTGTATTGCTGATTCTATAAGTTGAACAATTAAAATATTTGAAGCTCTATAACTTGAACAAATAAATTGTTTTTCAACAGAAATTTGAATTTCCTCAATAAAGGTTGTTTTGTGTCATTTACATTAATTTACTCGTATAATACAAAATTGAATAACATACAAAACGAAGACTTTTTTATATGTTCCAGTCACTTGAACAATCCAATACTCCAATAACTTGAACAAGCCTGGTTTCGCATGTGTTCAAGCTAGCGAGATTCCACTGTAATTGCAATACAAATTTTACATTCAATGCAAATATTTTTCAGTTGCAATAAAATTTTTTTTTAGTTTCTAATGAATTTTTTTTGAATTGATATTTTCAGAATCGTTAATTCCTGGTTTCTGCAATAATTGCAAATGTTTAATTTACGCCAGTGGCATTTAACTTTATATCAGTAAAAAAGCAACTCTTGATTGCATTAATTTACAAACCATTTTTTTTTTACAATTTTGCAAAAAAATAAATACGAGGAAAAAAAAACTCCTGAAGGTTAAATTAAATTTAAAAAAAATACGATAAAAGTGAAACTAATCATTAGGGGTTTTTCTTTTGGAATACCTTGTCATTTTCCTTTGAGAATGTCTATACAATATGAGAATTTTTTAATGTTAGACAAATAGGTTTTATTTTTATTATTTTACATTCTGAAAGAGTAAAATATAAAATAGTAGCAATGTACGAAAAATCATAACCATCTTACAAAAAATAAAAAAGCAAACGTTAATGTTTTAAGAAGATTTTCAGATTAATTTTAAATGATTCCTTTTTTAGTAGGTACCTATGCACATTAAATTGATAAGAAATCTTTTTATTTTTGCAGAGTTTTTTTTTTTTTTTAGAAAATTCTTATTAAATTGAAAAGACGTTCATTTTAAATTTAACAGAATTTAAGTGGATTCTATTATTTTAATAAGGAATATAATAGTTTTAAACAGATGAGATTTTAAGAGTACATCATCATAATTTAAACTGCCTAATTTTTCCCTTGTAACAGTTCGAAATGAAATAAAATTTTATAAAAGGATCTTAAAACAAAGTGAATTCATTCATTTAAATTACCTAATTCTCTAATCGTTTGATATTTTTTTACAGTGTAGACCGCTTACCTTACATAATGTTTAAATTAAATTATTCTTTTGTTGACTCCTCCCCCCTTCTCAAATCCTTCTTCATACATAAAATGAACATTCTAATAGAAAAAAGAGACATTTTAAACATGTGCTCCGGGTTTTTTTCTTCATTTTTTTTTTTTGTTCGTAGCTAGAAGCCGACATCATTATTATCCTTTTGTAAAATTTTATTATCCTTGTCAGGTGGTTAAATGTATAATATAGCTTCATTAGTTTTTCTGACTAACGGCGATTTATGTGGGTGTTCGGTTTTCATGTGCTGCTGTGAAGTTTGTTCATTTTCTGTCTGAAGTGGAAGTTAGACGAGTCAACGATTTTTGTTCGATTTTAAGTGACGAGACCTCTAGGATACAATATTGGCCGTTTTCGAGACCTCTTGAAAAACTTAACCTATAGAAAAAAAAGAGTGTGACTTTTTTTTAAATCTAGTTCTCTTGTAACTGACAGTATTTACATGTCTATATAGTTTGGACATTTTCTTTATTGCTTCACTTTATACTTTCTCTCTTTTTCTGGGTAGAAAAAAAAAATGATATTACAAAGTAAATACCAAAAGGATTTGTCGTTTATTTTTCTTTTTTCATATATTCTATTTTTAAGTTTCTCTCTCATTCTCTGTTCATGATGCTCAAGTATCCTATGTTATAAGGGTAACAAAGCAAATATTGTATAGGACTTTTTGCTCTTCTACGATATTCATAACACTTAAATTTTTAAAAAACATGATATTTTCAATAGGTGGACCCTTCAACTGCACGCTGAGAAGAATATTGCTTTTTGAACTTTAGCCACATGGAAGTAAGAGCCATATGAACTTAGGTATGTTATATGATGATGATGACAATGGTTTCTCTATGTTGTTGCATATGTGGAAGAATTTTCTGTACTTTCTAGGTATTAGAGTTGTTTTTTTTTTTTCAAAACATGAGTATAGTTTTGATGATTTTTTACTTATAGGTGGTATTAGGATACCGGTAAAATATATAAGTTGTTATGTTTACTTTTTTATCCTTTTATAACTGTGTCTGAAAAGTTATGAAAGTTTTTTTTTTTTGTTTAAAAGTTGCTTTAGGTTTCTAGTGGAACAATGTTTTGAAATTGAAACTATTTAGAATTTGATGATTTATAATTTTTTTTTTTACAAAATGAAGGGTTGTAAAATAAATTAAGGTACCTTGTTTTTGGTCCTCTGTTGCTATATGTTAATTAACAGTTTTTTTTAAATAACAAAAAATAAATACATGGAAATTTATTTTATTTAGGGCCAATTTTTAAAAAGTCAGTTAAGCAGTCAGTTAGTACTTATTCCCCAGATAGAGAAGAAATCAATTTTTTAACAGTCAGATATAGCTTATACCTAGAAAAAAAACATTAAATAGAGGAATAAAACTATCTGCTTCTTTAAGAGATGAATAAAAATTATTCTAAGGAATAACCTCAACAAAAATAGTGTGTCAATTTTCAAAGCTGTTCTGAAAGAAATTTTGTATACAAAATACAGCGGAATGACTGTTTATTATTAGAAGATTGAAAATTCGAGTCTTAACGTGATTTGTGCATGTACGATTTTTCAACAATTCATAAGTAACAGAAAATAAATCCACGAAAATTATAGTGTAAATTAAAATCATTCTTAAAATACAATTTCATCATTTCACTGATTAAAATTGATTTCAACTAACAGCTGATTCTTGTTTCCATATATTTGGAACACAAATCATTACATAGAAGATGCTCTAATCTCTTTCTGTTCTCATCTGTCAGTTTTTATTTCAATGATCAACTCTTACCTCAAATGCCTACTTGCAGTAGTAAATTTCCTTGACAAGGTTTTCCAATGATGTACATTTTTCAATGATAGTTATAACTGACTTGTCAAAAACCACTCCACTGATTTGTTTCAATGATAAATTTCAATGATAGCTATAATTGGCCCCTTAGCAACCGAATTATAGTAATCTTAGTCGGAATAGCTTCTAATGTAAACTTTAATATAAAAAAACCCTTTGTAAAAGACGAAAACTATACGACAATGTGTTTCCGAAAATGTATTTTCGAAAATGTTTAATAAAAACTAACATTACGTGACGTTGCGTTTTCTGAATGTACAAAACTTTTAAGAAAATACTTCAAACACACACATTTTTTTTTTCCGACTTCCAAAAAGGAGGAGGTATTCAATTCGTCTGTATTTTTTTTTTTTTTTTTATGTTTGTTACCGCATAACTTTGGACAGAGTGAATCAATTTTGATAATTCTTTTTGTATTGGAAAGCTAGTGGCTGCAATGCGGTCCCAATTTAATTTCGTTCAGTTTAAGCCATAGGAACTATTAGAAAAACCATAAAACCCCGTTTTGAATCATGGAAGTCGGTTTTGTTTTTTTGATAAAAATAATTATAACTATATTACATTATTTTTCCATTCTTTTCTATATTTTGTTTCTCACAAATTGCATCAAACAGTTTCTAAGAAACTTTAATTTAGTTTTTTTACCGTTTTGATTGAAGTGAACCGTTTGCCGTATTTCCAATTCAAAAGCGGTATCAATTCTGTTTTTTAAGGTTGCTTTTATATATTCTGCTTTTAACCCTCTACTGCATGAATTATGAACGAAATGAAATAAAAATTTTTTTAACAATTTTTTAGTTTTATTAGGGGTTGAAAAAAGGTATTACATAAAATTTTTTATTTTTTTACATATATATAAATTTTTAGAAACATAAACCATATATGGGTTAGTATGCAGCAATCAGCAAACAATTAATTACCCATATATGGTTTAGTATGCATTCAAGGTATGTTTTGTAAAATATTTTTTTATTACATTGGACTTTCCTTATTCATGGAATTTATTCAAACTCTTTCTTTTATCATTGCTGCAGAAGAACCGCTTCATTTTCTACATGTACACAATACGTTTTCAGTCCCGAAATTTGATATATTGGTATTTTTGTTTGCCATTCAGGGATATGGTCGATGTTTTCAGTTAGTACTGAATTCAACGGCTTTTGCCCTTGGTTGTTGTGAGTGAATTGGAGTTTCGGGATTAGATGGGGCTGGACTTCCGTGACTTGTATATAACTGCCTCAGCTTTGTTTTGTTCCATCTCTGCTTTGATCACATGCCAAAGCTGAAGGGCATCATCTTTTTCGTGACATTTAAGGTGTTACAGATTTGCAAAAGTGCTCGGAGATGGCTTGTTTGATGTTAAAAAGGGCCAGAATCTGAAGCTAGATCGTCATCACTTCGAAAGCCATCACCAGTTTTAGCATAGCACACTTATTTTTTCCATAGAAAGTCTTCCAATTCATTTTACAAAAAAAAAAAAAATTCCTACAAAAATCAGTAATGTAAGTCGCCAACGCATGATAACCCATATATGGTGTTTTGGAAAAAACGCAAAAAAAAGACAAAAATTATTAAAAAAAAAAACAAAAAAGAAACTTCTTAAACATATAAAAGTATAATAAATTCATACGAAACTTATTTTTAATTGGATGCAACTTACTTATTTCTTATAAAAAAATACTTGAAAAGTTCACACTTTTATTCACTGATTTGCACTTTAGACATGCTCTTGAAACAATGAGTTTATTTCAGAATCACGACTCTCTTACTGATAATAAAAACCGGTTAATTATAAAAAAATAGACATAGTTTTATTAAAGTTTTTTCTTTTTGACATTTGGTGCAATATAACAAGAATAAATCGATATGAAATCGATAAACCATATATGGGTTAGTATGCGGTAGAGGGTTAACACGAAATTTAATTTTCAAATTTGTGCTGTTGTTCTCTTATTTTTTCTACTATTTCTTTTCAAAAATTTTGTCAGCTTGTAATCAAAGGATACCAATTCAACTCATTTCTTTATTTTATGTTCATGGGTCTCATTCATATCGAAAGATAAAATTGATAACAAATAGTTCCTTCAAATGTCCTTCCAAACAAAGTAAAGTTCAATAATATAAATAAATTTTAAGTACAATATGCACAGTACATATTAATACTAAAATGCGGTCATCAAGTCCTGCTGACTTGAACGAAAAAAATCTTTCAAAAATGTAATTCCATAATTCATTTGAGGTCATTAAATTGTATTTTGCTAACTTTTCCCTTGTAAAAACATATATAAAATACAAACTTCTCTGCATATTTATTTAAAAAATATTACAATTTGAACTCCATACCGCCACCATTATCTTTCTAATGTACCGCATCTATCTGCAACCGAAATTTGCCATAAATATTCAAAAAACGTTCGACCCTGAACACAAGTAAAAACGCAGAAATACTGCATCGATGCCTTCATCGGTGGTACCGTGTCGTCAAAGTCTTCATATCGGTTGGTTGGTATATAGTCTCCTTGGTCGTTAGTGTAACCTCTCTCCGTTCCACACTCACACACAACTTTCACACACGAAACTTCATGTTTCTTCTTCATTCATCTCCTAGTTTACATGTGCTACAAAGTGCTTTCCAATTTTTATATTCTTCAACAGCTGGTGTGTGTCGTTCAAAAATGCCAAAATACCAAAATCGACAACGTTAGCGTATATCGAACCACCATACTTAAAAAAAAATAGAAAAAAAAAAAAAAATTGAAGACAACATACAAAGTACAAAATAACGAGCATGCTGTGTTTCAAAATCGAACGGTGTCTCCCCTTGCCGCTTGCTCCCGAGCAAACTCTGATGAGGAACTTGATGCGATAGCTATGGTAATATCTGAGAAATCGCTAGCTCAATTCCGATTTGTTGTCTATGATGGGTAACAAATGCGATATAGCTTTGGCCCATTTGGAGAAGGGAGGTGAAATAGCTTCCCTTCTGCCCCCTCTAATTCCACCGACTATATGGTAGTAGTAGGTTCTGACATTTATTTTATGTACCAAATTTCCATTTTATTATCTTGGAAGGATAACAAAAGCAATAGTAACAAGAAGAAACAGAAAGAAGCGATTCCATAGAACAAAGACTGCTGACTTGTTCTGGTACTAGCAAAATTTTTTTTTACTTTCCTTCGTCTTTTGTTCAAGGAGGTTTTGAACCGTTTGAAACCTTATACGAGAACAAGGAGAATATAGTTATACGTGTTTTGGTTGTGAAAACATTATTGCATTGATGTGAGCTCTGATACAAAGGAAAGTATAAAAAAAAGATGCTTATTTTGATCTTGACACGTATGAATACTACACACTGGAGCATCAGTGGCTGTGGTTGTCTTATACTGTTACTCTGCAAGTACCTATATTCTTAAAATCTACATACTCCACTACAAGTTGTTTCGTCTTTAGTCGGCAAAAATGGTGAAATAGGTTTCCGAGTTAGTTGAACTTTTGGAATGACAAAGAGTTTTGAGGAATATTCTGCTTACTATTTCAATGCAAGTTTATGTGTTTTTTGTTAAATTCAGTTTTTTGTATGAATTCGATTAATGATTTTTTTTTGTAGAACAATGTCAGAGAATAAGGTTTCTTAGTAAAACAATTTTGGTTAAATGATAAATTTTATAATTTTTTGAAGTGAAAACTTCTTTAGTATCGTAGTGATTTGAAACAAGATGAAACTAAAACGCGACACGACTTCAACTTGTTTTAACTTTTTTGTTTTAATAGATAAATTAATGAAATTTGTACTGTAGATAGGTATAATGTAGATAAATTATAATTGTACAAAATTTCAATTAATTTCATATACAAAATTCGGAGATAACGGTAAAAAGATGTTCTTTTCCAACACACGCTATATCTTTTGATCAAGTGCATATACAAATTTGATTTAACTTTAATACGCATGTTGATAACATAACCTTTTATTTGATATTATCACACATAACGTTAAGTGCTCTACAAGTTACACAATCTTAAATTGAAAAAAATTTAAAAATACCTCAAAACACCTGTGGAGATCTGTTGGCTATGACCAGCTACCAGTGTAGGAAGTACCGTAAAATCAGTCTGGAAATTCGACATGGTTGACTTTAAAAAATTCTAACTTATCTTGTAGACATCTTTGAAATAAGATTTATACATAATTATACAAGGCGAAACCATAAGCTTTCACATGGTATAAAATTTTGTATAGGTTGTCAAACAAAAAAATTGATTTAATAGCATGAGAACATAAAAATAAATTTTTTTTTGCTTTTTTTTATGAAATTTCATCGAGTTTAAAAAATTCTAGCTCTTTTTGTAGATGTCTCATAGACCTGATCGATATATATATTTTGAGCTAAGACAATAAGCTTTCAGATGATATAAAATTTATATAGGTTGTCATATAAAAAACATGGATCTGAAGGTGATAGAATAAAAATAGGTTGATTTTTTCTATTTTTTTTTTTTCAAGAAAAATGATTTTTTAAGGTTTCACTTCTATCACGTGTGAATTGCACACATGATTTTTTTTTATAGTTAATTACGGTTATATTTATAAAAAAATTGAAAAAAAATTAATCAGTAAGTGAATTTTTTCATTTTAAGTAGGTAATTCTTTATGAAATGCTAAGAAAACCTTTTTTTGCGCTCGATTTCGAAAAGCACTTTTCAAGAAATTTCATTTGAAGTAAGTTATATCATTGTTAAACAATGTTGAAAATGGGCTCAAAAAAAAAATTATAACTAAGATGTTTTAGAAAAAAAAAAATGAAAATATTATTAAGTAATCGTTTCTTTTTAAATAAAAATATTTTGAATTAAAAAAAAAAAAATAGGTATACCTATAGGTAAAAATGTTAATCGATACACAAAAACAAAGTTGCAACAAAATGTACCTACTGATTCGTTTTCAAAAAATTGATTTTTCAAAAAAAAATTTGTATTTTCTTAAATACACACATTTTTCTGTTTAATTTTTTTAGTTTCAACACTTAGGCCCAATTTATTCACTCTCCATTATTTTTAAAGGCTCCATTAAAAATTATAAAACTGTCAAATCGCATACAAATTGTAAAATTTCCCTTTTTTAATGGCGACTTTAAATTTAATGGAGTGTGAATAAATTGGACCTTAGTTCATTTATAATTTTTTTTTTCACAAAAAATTTCGTTGAAATCAGTTAAGCTGTTTAAGAGAAAGTCAGAAATGAGGAAAGTGGTTCTATCAGAGCTACCGTTAATTAAGGTTAAAATTTTTTTGTAGGTACATATTTTAAAAGTATCTACGATGTTAATACTGCCACAGTACTCACGCAAATTTTAATCAAAAGTTTAAGAGCAATTTTTGGAAAAATAAAATTTCTTCATATTGATTATATCTGCCGTAAAACCAATAACTATGAAGAAAATTCATTTTCTGTTTATTTTTGTCCTTAAAAATAAAATTTCAATTTCACCTCTAGAGATTTTTATAAAACTCATATACATAACTCATATAACATATTATTTTATTTTTATTTATTTTTATTTTTATTTATTTATTTCGTTATTGCTTAATAACAGTAAGATACAATATCTTATAATTTAGTTATAAGCTAATTTTACTATTAGAGCAAGCATAATTTAATATTAAAATACCTACTTCAAAAAGGATAATTTAATATATAATTCTTCAAAAACTATTAAATCTAAACATTTCCTGCTGAATAATATTTTCTTAAATCCTTTCGCATTCTGTTTGTGTCTTGTATTTCTTTAATACATCGAGGTAAAGAGTTCCAAAGGCGTACCGAGTTTACGAAAAATTGGCGCTCCGATGTTAAAAATGAATATCGAGGATGAATTAAATGATGAGATCGATTTGAGGCTGCAAATCTTATTTTTTCAAAACAGTAATGAGGTTTGTGTGTTAACAATATATTGGAGAGCAAGATCAAAGAGCGAAACTTTAAGTAATTTTCAAAAGACATATCCAACAATCGTGATTCGAGACCGGCCAACCTATCATATTTACGAAGTCCATAAACATAACGTACTGCACTATTGAACGCGACATTCAGCTTACGTTTACTTACATAGTTGCAATTACAATAAATTTCGCACCCATAGACTAAAATTGGTATTATCAAAGTCTTCACAAGAAAAAGACGTGTTTTAACAGGTGTAAACGACTGAGTTACCCATAAAGTACGCAGAGCCCCATACACTTTACCCACGAGTGAATTAATATGGTTATCCCAAGTTAAGTAACGATTAAATGTAACGCCGAGATTTTTTGCAGTTTCTACGTAAGTAATGGGCACAGTGTCCAGAACAATCGAAGGAAAATAGTTAACATCAAGATTTTTTCTTGATATTACCAGACTCTTAGATTTTGTTGGGTTTAAAACAAGGCAATTCAACTTGGACCAATTTACAATTTTCTCAATATCTTCATTAACACAAAGAACTGCGTGTTCAATTAACCCAAGGGGACAGCTTATATACATTTGGACGTCATCAGCATACATATGGATGGAGCAGTTTTTAATGATGGATGGAAGTTCATTCACATACATAGAAAAAAGTAGAGGACCAAGTATTGATCCCTGAGGGACACCGGAAACGTTAGGCAAGAAATCAGATAATCTATCTCTAATTTGGACAGCTTGTTTTCTGTCACACAGATAGGAATAGATGAGTCTAGTGGCACTTAATGAAAAATTGAAATTTTGCAAAAGCTTCCAACACAAATTAACGTGATTGACTGAGTCAAAAGCCTTTGAAAAATCAAGGAGCACCAAAAACGTGACTTCATCCTTATCCAACTTTTGCCTTATATCTTCTGTGACGCTTAGGAGTGCCGTGATACAGCTGTGCTTTTCGCGAAAACCCGATTGTTTTGGAGTAAGCAACGTATTGTCTGTAAGAAAAGAACTAATTTGTTTTTGCAGAATTCTTTCGAAGGCCTTTGACAGGAATGGTAATACTGCGATAGGCCTAAATTCATCACCTTTGGCATTTTTGGGAAGAGGGATGATTTTAGCTAACTTCCAGAGACTCGGATACACACCAGACATAAGAATGTTGTTGAAAATGCACGTTAGAAAAGGTAGGACAATTGGCAAGTTTATTTTTAAAAACTTAGGGTGAATTTCATCCAACCCAACTGCATTTGACTTGATAGAGAGTATACTCTCGACAACATCAAGACTATCTACTGAATGAAAACCGAAGCCAGATTCATTTGATTCTACAACATTAGCAAATGGATTTATGCTTAAAGGTAAGTGTTGTGAAGGTAAGGAGACGAAAGTTTTGTTGAGAACATTACCATCCGCATCTTCAACTGTGCAGCCTTTTGACTTTCCAATGCCAATTTTTTTAAGGTTGGTCCACAACTGACGTCCGTTTAAGGAAGTACTAAGCTTGTCAGTGTACATTAATTTTTTGGCCGATCGTATTTCCATTATAACTCTATTTCTAAGGGAGCAATATATACGCCTTAACTCATTTAGTCTGTACCGTTTCCAATCTTTATAGGCATTATCCCGTTTCTGCATTAAAATTCGTATATTGTTGGTGAACCATGGTTTTTCGCAGGGTTTAAAGAGTATCAAATAAAGTTTTAATGTTGTTAATGTTAATATAAATCAAAAATAAAATTTTCAAAACAAATTTTTTTTTCAAAAATCGATTGTTTTTTGAAACTTTTTAAACTTGTTTCTTTTTTTCAAAAATTATTTATAAGAAAGTCTTTTATTTAACGACTTTAATTTCGCATTCTTTTTTCAAACGCTTCTTTTTTGGTGCTCAAACTCAATTAAATTTTGATACAAAATTATAAAATTTAAACAAATTAAACTCTAACAGAAAGTTTGTGGTAACAAGTCACCCATTTTTTTTTTGTAAATATAACGGGTTTCAAAGGATATCAACTGTCAGATTAGCTTAACTATGTTTGTAGCTTACCAAATTAATTTTGACTTAACTATGTATATTGTCATAGTGTCAACTAATAATATATAATAATTAAAGTTTTTTTTCAGAAAAAATGTTACACATACACCACAGTACCTACATATAAAAGAGAGGGACGAAGGCCACTTTTTCAAAGGAAATCTTCAAGAAATTTTATAAAACGATGAGAGATATTACGAAAAATAGATTCTATTTCCCTCATTTAACCCAGATGGGCAATTTTCAAAAAAAATTTAATCAAAGTAAGAAAAGGCGATTGAAAAATAACACCAAAAAAAATAATACCTAAGAAAAATTTGTTAAAATTTGTTGGTCTTTATTTTTCAAAATCCTATGTTCAATTTTAATAATCTTATAGACTTAAAGACCAAGATACAAAATATTAATCTGTGCATAACTTTTTTTTGCGGGAAATCAAAAAAATTGTTAACAATGGGAATCATAAAACCATTTTTTACCTACCAATTTTTCTTGAAGAATAATTCGTTAAATTCAATGATAACGGCCTGAAAATCAATAACTGAGGGATATCAATAACAAATGCTAATAACACGTTTATAATGTATTATAACTAATTATTCCAAAACAAACACATTAAATAAAAAAAAAATTGATTTTAATCTAGTCAACGAAAAATAACAAAGAAGTAAAGCTTTTAAGCACTTAAGTTCCTCAATCTTCACTTTTCATTCACAAATGATGGTCCAAAATAATGATTTCAACTTGCTACTTTCTCAGAATCATCTTAATTAAAATTCCAAAAGTGTGTATTCGAAAACAAATAATTTACTGTACTAAAATAAATTTCAATTAAAGCTAATTGAGTGGAAAAAAATCTCTCCATTTTCCAAACAAACATTGAATACGTGTTTAAACTTTGCTTTCGAATGTTAATGCCAAAACCACACTACTTGTCGGATAAAATTTCAAAAAAAAAAAAAAAATCAACCTTAAGCACGTTTTTCAAAACAATAACAAAATAATACGAATACATTTTATCGGTATTCACAAAAACATGCACTTTCAATTGAGACTACCCTCTTACCCTTATTTTAATCCCCTCAACACTCACATAGAGGTGAAAAAGTTAAGCAAATTGGATCGGCCGTGAAAGCTCCTGAGGATAGACAATTTAATTGATTACATGAACGAACGAAACGATTTTGTGGTTTTTCCAAATGGTAGTTGTGAAAGGGGATTGAGGGGGTTGGTATGAAAGTGGTGTGAATTGTTCGTATATATACAAAACTTAAGTCATATAAATTTAGTTGTATGTGTCGCCACCTCGACTCGCTTCATTTAACTGCACGTGAAGTTGATGTCTTCTCAAGTGCGAATGTTGGAAACAAGACCAAGAAGAGTCTTTGGCAATTTTACGGAACGGAACGTGAGGTATTCCCTTTAAGCTATAATTAATCACTCTATTGTCAAGGTGTTTTATAGGAATCGCTGCTGGTATTACGACAGCTTTACATCTACATTTGGCTCCCAGCATGAGTCCTTTTTTGCACACGCAAGACCGACAAGGCTGACCACCAACCAAGAACATTTTTTTTTATATTTCCATGAGTGGCGAGTTGATTTAATTAGTCACGAGTCGCTGTGTGTCCTTGTCATTTTAATTAAAAAATCACTGCTTGAGAAATGTGAAAATTTTAATTGGAAATTTATAGCGATACACCACCACCCAATACCAACACCTATAGAAAGCAGCAGCAAGAAGCAGAATCAGCATCAGCAGTCAGGATCAGAATATTATTGAACAAAAACACAAAAAAAAAAAGAAAAAAGGATGGGGAACATTTTTTGCTTATTCCCACACAATCAAAGTAATTGAGTGAAGTCATTAAGCGGTGAGCTTAATACACATTCTTCTTTGAATACATTCTTCGATGGAATATCCTTGCAAAGGAATTTAAATTGTCAGGAATTCAAAATGTAAATGTCCAACACAGAAATATTAGAAAGGGAATGTAGAAAATTGATTTTTTTTTTAATTTGCCAACAAAATTCACAGGAAGGTAGAAATTACACTTTTATATGATTCTAATTTAATATCTTATTGCAATTCAAGGTCATTGCACAAAATAATCAGTACACAGAGAAAAATAGACCACATAAAATAGAACAAAAACAATAAGATTTCTCTATGGTTTTCATCCAAGAAGGAAACCTTATTAAAACAATCGGGTTTTCCTTATTGTTTTAAAATCTGCAAAAAAAGTAAAAAAAAAAACGATGACCAGGCTGGGAATCGAACTGGAGACTTCAAATCATTAGTCGCCAACCTTACCACCTGAACCAACCTGCCATGAAAATATTGATCGCGATTTTTGTTCTACTGCTAAGTTGCAAAAAAAATCAACTTTTCAGTCAAATTTTAATAAGATTTTCTCTATAAAAATAATAAGAAATCTCCTTGAAAAAACCTTATTAATCGTTGATTTTAATAAGATTTCCTTATGAAATGTATGGAAGGTAAAACAATATGGCAATCTGTTAGTTTTTAGCGGGTCATATTTTTCTCTGTGTAGTTTTTGAAACTTGCGAAGTAGAAAAACTACAACTGGATAAAGTTATTCAACATTTAGAATTTGTATATTTTTTTAATGTTTAAATATTCTTACACCTAAAACTTTTATGAACACATGAAACACGTTTTGTCTTTAAAAGGAGGGAAATAATTTTTAAACTACATACCAGCAATTTGCATAATCGTATTTAATTTGCTCCCAGGAGTGTGAATTGGGGACGATTTTTATTTGTTGTTTTTTTTTTTTTAGTTTGTTTTTGTTTTGGAGGAAATTATTTTTTTTTTTTTAAATAGTTTTATGAAGTTGCATTTGTATGTAGTTGAATATGGGAAATTGGTACAATAGATAGAGCATATTTTTTTTTTCAAATTTTCATTTCAATGCCATATTCTTAGCTCATTCGTGCTGATAATGTGTGTTAAAACTGTGTCAAGGATAAGAAAATTTAAACGCATTGATTTGAAAGGACTGTTTTAATCAGATAATATTATTGTTTTAGAATTTACTTATGTCATAAAAGTGTTTAAAAATTACATTAACAAAGTGAACAAATGAAAAATAACGGACCTAATTGGCTTCCTGTTGGAACACCAGAATTGACATTAAATTATTTCAAAATTATGTCAGAAAACTAATATCGGTCATTATAAAACAACATTTAAAAAAATTTTGACAAGATTACTAAACTTGTGCTTGGTACTGAAAGCAGCATTGCAAAAATGTTCGATCTGGATGAAATTGGTAATTTGTGAAAAGGTATAATCTCAAAGAAATGATTTAAGATTCCAATTATTGGAAGTATATGAGCTTTCAGGCCAAAATACACCGTTTTTTTTTTAGACATTCCTGGTATTTTAACAATGTTACGTTTAACACTCGTGCCCAAAAATTTAAGACTCTCATTAGGCAATTATTAAAAACCATTGAGCGAAAAATCATTATCTTATGCAAAAAAGTAAATTTTCATTATTATTTTTTTCAAAAACCCCAAAATATCTGAATTAAGGAGCAAAAGGGCCTTCAGCATTTGCAAAATTCTTTCTTTCTCAATTTAAAAAAAATTTCAGAAAAAAATCATTCAGACCTTTCCAAAGGGGTTGGGGTTAAAATGCCTGCTTTAATCTTGTTCTAGCGCTTAACAGCTATTTTGGCACATTCTATGTAGTTCCTCATCAGATTCTTTACTGCAACAGCTGTAACGCGCTTAAACAAGATCAAACTGAAAATTTTTCAATCAATTAATTGCTACAAATCGTTTAGTTTGACTGTTCTATTATGTATTTTAACCCTTTCGAACCCAAGGTACGAAAATCAATAATAAAAAATGTTTTTTCGGTATTATCGGGTCAAAAACATCACAACTAAGAAATATGAATAGCAAAACGTTATTTTCCAAAATAATAAATAGAAAAACTAATGTGTTATTCTCATGTTCAATGTAAGTAACATGCACTGCCTATGACCACCAAAAAAAAGTCGGAGAACTGAGAAAATAACTTTTTATGAAACTATAATGTATGCTACTTCTTCTAAGCAAAAAAACAAAACACTTTCTGCATTAACATTTTTATATCTTTTTTTCAAAATTATGACCATATTTAAAAAAAAAATTTTTGCAAAAAAAAAAAAATGTGAATTTCAGTCCCTTTTTCTATAGAAAAAAATTAAAGGTATGATATTAAACTAACTTTTTGTAATAACCCAGTAACTAGGCACTATTATCTTTCAATTAAGCCATCAAAACCTAACCTACGAATTTTTAAAAAAATATTACATGAGAGTAACGCTGGGTCCGAAAGGGTTAAAAATTTGCCCTGCTTTTGTATTTAAAAAAAAAGTATTATATTGTATATTTGGGGCACCCTAATAAATATATGCGAAATAAGAAACTTTTTCAAAAAATACATTTTCAAGAAAATACAAACGAGATTTAAAAAAATCCATGAAACTGTTTAAAAAAAAATGATTTATAAAAAACAAATTTTTTTTTTTAATTTTGAAAATGTATTTTTGAAATATTTATAAATTTTTTTGTTGAAATCGGCTCAGCCAGAAAAGAAACTGCTTTAACGGTGTAAAAATATATTTTATTTGCAGGTCGGCGAAAATTATAGAAAAAATATTAACTGCACACATTTATCATTAAAATTATTATATTTTAATGCAAATAATGTCATTATTTTAATGCAAAAAAATTTCGTTTTGCAAAATTTTATTTTTCATTTAAAAAAAAAAATATTTTTGTAATATTTTAACTAATTTTAAGAGTTTAATAATAAACAGACACTGTGGCGTATACGTAACATTTTTGCACTGGACAAAAACCTTAAAATGTTTCTTGAATACCTGATAACATAAATAAGCATATTGGGCTTAGTAGGAAAAAGTAAAAATGTCATTTAAAAACTAGTTTCATAAAAAAAAATATAATTGACAAAATAAATTAATGTTTAAGTATGTACAAGTTCTGTTTCGCAATAATTTCAAAATGACAGAAAAGCTTAACAATATATCCAAAATTCATACCCTATTACTAATTTATTTATTACTTTGCAAAAAACTCAATTTATTTTTTTTCTGTTCATCTTCTCTATAACAAGCTCTAACAATTCTTTGAAACAAAGGAATAAAGAAAAATATGATTTATGTTACATTTCAAGGACAAAACATATATAAAACTGACATTCTTTTAACTTTTTTCTTTTTGAGACAGCACAGGTATTTCATTTCATATAAAAATATAAACGACGTCGTCTCTTTGTAATAGAAATGTGACTGTCCACCTGTCAGCACATGAATGAAAAACCACCTGATATCCAATTCTGTTATAAATTCATTCTCTTCCTCAGGCACAACTAATCCATCCACACAAAACGCACAACATTATAACACCCTATCTCTGGTTTGTGTTCCCATTCCATTATAATCCCCCCATACAACTCAAGTACAATCACACACCGAGGACAAGGGAATTTATGTCTTTTTTTTTTTCCACCGGCCTCGTTGAACGCCGCGCAAAAATGGTTCCTTGGCCAATGAAATTTATGCGTTTTCCCACACATCTGAATCTGAAATTCATCCTCGTGGGACACGAATGACAACAAAAACATTTACCTCCAAGCCACGTGCTTGCTGATAATATGCTCTGCTCTGCTCTGCAAACTGATATCAGTCAGAGTCGTCGTAGACTCTTTGCTCATTTTCGAACTTGTCCAAAAAAAAAAAAATGTCCTTTTTCCTCCACATGCTTTGGTTAGAAATGTCATTTGATAAATTTTTGGGATATTTTCAATGCACCAGGACGATAGTGTGTCCTGATTTTGTTCTGGTAGGTCCTGGTTTCGGATAACTTTACTCTTCGGTTCTTCTCTTCTTCAAAATTTCTAGTTCGGATAAAAACTTGATAACCTTCTCTGAGCGATTATGCGCATAAAATACCAACCCCCTTCTTCCGGTTTTACCAAAAGCAAAAGACTATGGTCCTTATGGACATTAAATTTTGCCAGCCGATAAGCTCTTGGAATGTATGTGTTGCAACTTGCACCTCAGTTATTTTTGGAGTATCGCCGGAAGTAGACGTGTTTTCCAATTAAATCAGGCTTAAATTTTTAATTTTCAAAGTTTTTTTCACAGTTTTCCATCTGTCTCGATTATCATCATCATCCAGTAGACCGAAAACAATAACTGTCGTTAACTTGTTTCGCCGTGTTCGGGGGGGTTCTCCTGTAAGGATATGAGTGTGCGGTGCTTAACTAAAAAAGTGCCTAAGTCTGATTTCTTGCCTCAAGTTTAAGTGAAGTCCTTTTTTTTTTCATTAACAAGTCCTCCCAGGGGCTTCAAACGAGCAGAAAATAGAAAGGAAGAAATAAAAAAAAAAAAAAGTGAATTAAAACAAAAGAAAAGGACGAAGAATCAAAAAAAATAAGAAAAAAGTGAAAAAAAGAGAAAAAATCTTTAAGAAAAGTGCTGTGCTTGTGGAGTTTGAGTTTGAGTTTCTGCAAGTTTCTCCAAGTTCTTCCGCACCAACAACCGTTTTAAAATATTCACAAAGTCATTAAAAATTTAATGGATTGAGGATACTCGTCGCTGTCGGCCTCAACATAAAAAGGATAATTCAAGTATGGCTGGGATTATTCGGAGAAGAACTTTTGTTGTTATTTTTTTGTTTATTCTTTCGTTCTTATCCAAGTTGCCTTCTCTTCCCAAAGAAGAAGGACTTAGCTTAGAGTTTAGTTGAGAAATTGCCCACTCCTTGTTTTTTTTTCTTTTTACCGAGTTTTTGTTTACATAAAAAATATCGTCGAACGTGAAAGAGGAGTCTTACCAAAGCACACCCTGAGAGTCCTTAATGGAGAAATATTTACAGTTTTAAGCTCTGTAAGACATTGTGTGTGTGTGTTTTTGATCTGATCGAACTTGGGATTGGGAAATACCGTTTCCAGACAGACAGACACTAAACACCAGAGAAAGGCTCCTTGCTCCTGTTCCTTTTCCACAATGTTTGGCATTGAGTAGAATGATGTAGGGGGTGGTTCTGGGGCTGCAATTAATTATGCCGTGTTACGATATAAGGGTGAAATGGGATAATATTGCAACTAACTGCACTATGCTGGTATATAGGATTCAGTTTTCGCACTTCGCAGCTCTGTTGCTTGTATAGAAGAGGTACCTCGTGCCAGTTAACTATTATTCACAAGAAGGATTATCGCTGTTAGCTGGTAGCTGAGAATACAGAATTAAACTTGTATTCCATTTAAAAGGGGAGGGGGAGGAGGGTTGTTGCTATAAAGTTTTGCTTTGCTTTTAGCTGATTGCATTAATTCGTTTGATTTCCGGTGCTAGACTTCTCCTGCAGTGTTATTAATTCCTGACAAAAGGGATGAGGATATGGATAGGAATACACATATTTGCTTAGAGGCTTTTGTACACATGCAACTATATCGTAAAAGGAATTACTAACATCCGTTTGTGATGAGTTCTTGGAGAGAGAGAGATAGGAGGAGAGGAAGAAGCGAGGTTTTAATTAGATGTACACCAGGTAGATGTATTGATTGTTTGTTCTTGTTGAAGGAGTTTTAAGTTAAGCAGGATGTTAATCGTTTTTGTAAGAAAATGAGTCTTATATTCATTTAACTTTTGTGTTTTTTTTTTTTCTTTCTTTGAGGTCGGAGTATTTATTTTGTTTGCTATAGTGGTAATTAAATGTTTTGTGAAAAAAAACTGAAAATTCTTGTAGAAGTTAGATAGAGCAAAGTTGAAGAATGTTTTGAATGAAAAAAATACTAGTTCCTCCTCTTTGATCGTTTTTTTTTTTTTAAGTAATTTTCTTCAGAGGTAAAGAGAATAGTAAAAAAAAAATTAAACCAAAGACATGCGAGGGTATGGTCGTAGTTCTCTAGGTTCTTATTTAACTTAACGTAATACAGAAAACTTTCTATTAACATTTTTGTGAGTATTATTATAACGAAAATTTGGATTTTCTAGACAATAAAGTTAAAATTAGTGTCAACCTTATTTGACCATTTTAGTTTTTGATGAATGGAGTTCTCCTACAAAATTAGTAATACATATTTTGGAAAATGCTTAAATAAAATAATTGATAGTTAATTTAAATAGAAAAAAAATCTAGGAGTTTTCTGTAAAAAAAATTAATTAAAATAAGTATGAATATTGCCCAAATATGAAAAATAAAATTTTTCAAAAACTAGGAAGAAACTAATATGATTTTTGAGTTTACTGAACCCAAATCTATAAAATTAGATATAAATATTTCTGGAAAATTTTTAAAAGTTGAAAATTGTTGGCCAGTGTAATAATTGTTATTTCGGGCGAAATACATACGAGTATGTTATACGTTTCATACAAAATTTTTGAGCTACTGCAATTTTCTCAAAAACAACTGTTACTAGCAATTTTGAGTAAACTTTGCACAATTATAATTCCAATCAACTGAAATAAAATAGCATTTTGAGTGTCTATTAAAGTACCTACTTTAAAAACCAAAAATGGTATTTTCGCAAGAAGTCTGTTTTTCAAATTTCTTTAAAATTTCTTTAGATTGCAAGTAAACTAGTATTATAATTGCTTTGACAAGTGGAAGCACATGCAAAACAGTTGTGTTTTTTTTTAATTTCGCTCGATTAAATTTCAATACACTCTAGGTGATATTAGATATTAGATAGAGTGTGATGAACCAATACTTTTAAGCTTCCACTTTACAATTTTCAAATTTTTGACGTGCCAAGTTCCTTGGATTTTTACTTCCCATATATTTAATATAGGTACAAGTATAACAACTAATATAAAGAAGTTTAATAAGAAAAAAACATTCTAAGATAGATAATGTCAAAAACGTGCCTCTATCCCTAAAACGATTTTCTTAAAAATTGGTAACTAAGGGTTTTGGGGTATTTCCTGGGGGAAAATCGAAATTTTATTTTACCACCAAAATTATTGGTTCCAGCCATACATTTAAAAATTAACAACTTATACTTATCTCAAGAATGGATCCAACGATTTTGGTTATAATGTTTGTGTGTTTTGTCGCAAATAAGATAGTACCTACTCAGAGAAAAAAAGTTAATATCAGGACAACTTTTTTTAATAGTTAAAAATGGTTATGTGTGACTATTTGAATGGTCAATTGAAGTTTTGTCCATATTAACTAAAGTCAAAATATCTAACAAATCTCTTGACTATTCATATTATAATATATGTTAGTTTGTAGAAAACTTCAATTTACTATTCAAATAGTCACACATAATATAAAATAGTTATCCAGATTATAACTTATTTTTCTCTGATTATATTCGAGCAAAAAAAAACTAGAATCTGCATTGAATAAAGTGAATTTCTTAATGTTTTTTTTTCAAGAAGACTTCTGTCTTAAATCAAGCGGACAATTCTTCTTAATTTCTTGATTGTTTTAATTTAAAATAATCTATTTTATTAAATTAGATAATATAATTTTATTTTGGATTTCAAAACAGATTTACCTAATCTGAAAACACATTAATTTAAAGTGGATTTCCATATGAAAATGTGTAATGCACTTGAACACTTTAAATATTAATATAAGACGTCTAAAGATAAATCTAAAGAAATCGTTTAAGACTTCTGAAGCATTATTATAGGAGCATCTTTTCAATTTTTTTGTATGAATAAAAAATGAGACTTTTTACTGGAAGACAAATAAATTTTATTTTTATTATTCTGCCTATTGAAAATTATAATCTGTATCTTTTTAACAAATTTAATTTTTTACTTTTAAAATCATTCACTTAAAAACTATCAAAAACATTTTCGAATTATTGACCACCATTCGCTTTCAAACTTAACTTATCATCTGCTGACAGAAAAAAAAAATAACTACCAAACATTTGAATCGTTTATTTCAGAAACGACATAAGTCCATGAGCATAAACTTTTCAGGAGCAACAAAAAACTGTTTTTTATTTAAAATTCCGCAACACTTCAAATTTAGAGTATGTTGAGTTATAATCTAGCCTAAGATGCATTTAGAAACCTTTAAAATATAAATTTTTTTTTATGTCTTTGCAGGTTTTTAAGCCTTTAAAGTCGGTGGACTTATGTCGTTTCTGAAATAAACGAAATTTTTTTGGTAAAACTTTTGTTTTTATTTAGCTATAGTTTTTGAACCCTACTTTCGATTTTAATAAGTTAAATAGCAGTAGATAGAGTAAATTTTTACCTTTTTATAGATGTATAACTTAAAGGCTTGCGTGTCATGATGTTTGCCAAAATAATTTAAAACTGGTAAAATGTCATGTATTTAACAGTCAAAAATGTTGTCACCGGGTGAAATTTTTCCATATATTTTGAACCCTTTTCTTTCAGTTTACGTATTTTGGGGGGTCTGACATACTTAATTTTTTTTCAGAAGATGAATAACTATACATAAATGAGAAATTTCCAAAAAAATTTTTTTTGAAAAAAGTGGACTTATGCTGTTTCTGAAATAAACGATTCATTTATATAATCGATAGATAATTTTCACATTAAATTTAAATGATTCCTTTTTTTAAGAAAGTCTTTTAATATCAACTATAGTATGGGCATAGAATTGATAAGAAATCTTTTCATTCTTTATTCTTAGTGTAGTTATTTCTAGAGAGGAATTGAAGTTCATTTTAAATTTAACAGGGAATCCATTTATTCATATGGATTATAAGAGAAGATAATACCGCGGAGTGCTATAAAATAATAGGGTGGAAATTGAATATTGGAAAAATGTTTTTAAAAAATTGAAAAAAAAAAAAAAATTTAAATACCAAAACAGGCCAAAAAAACATGGAATAAGTCAAGAAGAGCGATTGTTTGAGTTGTTTTGTTTTTTTAACGGTATTTTTTTTCGGGCTGAGATAGTCATATGCATTGCTCTAAATAAATACAGAAGATTAAATTTCCTTCAAAATGCTGGGCTAAAAAAGTGTTTTCATTGAAAATTAATCGAAGAATGACCATTCGAATTTTGAACCCATCTTTATTTTCCCATTTTTTGTTTTACTCAAGTAAAAAATAGACCACAACAAAAAATTTTGTTTTACTATGTATAACACTTTTTTGTTTTGATTACTCAAACTCTATCAATATAGTTAATCGATTGCTATCATTAAAACTTTTGTTTTAAGTTTATGTAAGTTGTAAAAACGGAATGAGCCCAACGTTTTTAAACCGTTATACCTGTCTACCAGAAACCGATAGTAATAAAATTTTTGTCTCATTCTACTCAAATCTACATTATCTATATTTTATCTGAAGGTCAAACATCTGAAAACCGGAAGATACAGAAGCTATTCAGTTTTCTGCGTTTTCCCAACAATTTTGCAAAATGGACTTATTCCGTTCTTACAACTTACGATTCAATTAAATACATAATTAACTTCTAAGCCAATTTTTTTTAATTAAGGCACTCGCACTAATCTGATCATATCACTGTTTTGTTTTTTTTTTATTTTCTGACTTTCTCGTTAAGTTTTTCAACATTTTTTTCAAACACATTTTTGAAAATAAATGAATAAATATTTTTTGAAATCTTCTGATAATTATTATTATCAGAGGATTTCCAAAAGTATTTATTAATTTCAGACCAAAAATGCAGACAGAACACCTTGTTTCAATTTAGGCAAGTGAATGGGCAAAAAGTGAAATGCAGAACGTGAAGTCTCAAAAACTAATTTTCAATGAAATTCTTTTTGATATTTAATCAAAAGTATGTATATATTTTAGTTATCTTGACCACTAAGATTTTGAGATATCAAACATTTCTATTTCCAATATCTTTGAGAAAAATGTTATTTTTGAAAAAAATTAAATATGCATAAGACGATAAAATACTGCATTTTGAGATTGCATAAGAAGTCTGGCAAAATTAAACCGTGATGTAATTCGACTTCAAAATATTAAAACAAAATGATCTGAAGAATTCCTAATTGGACTAAAATCCGAAAAAAAAATTACCCCATTTCTCAACGTCAGCTACAGCTCTTGTTCAAACAAACACAAACAGATGTTTCAGAATTTGGAGGGGGCTCGAGCATCTGTGCTGCCTCTAAATTTCTAAGATTTTCAGTTAATCATGTATATTATGATGAAATCAGCTAAATAATAACATGATCTTGAAGGCTTGGGGGAGGCTTGAGCCCCCTGAGCCCTCCCCCCCCCCCTCAATACGGCACTGTTTGACTCCTCTAGAAGATGTAACTAGCTTTCTATTGTATCGTTGGTACTTACCCCGATTCCATTTCAGTTTGCAATCTAAAACTACTGAATATTTCATTTGTCAAATCGGATATTTAAGACCTTGCCTCGAAAACGAGATAATGAGATAATTTCTATTTTATTTGCATTAAATGAATTAAAAAAAATATCAAGTTAATATTTTTTTTAAAACGCACCTTAAACTTCATTGTGAATAGGTCACTTCATTTCGATTGCTTCAATTCGATTTAGTGATCTGAAATCTAATCTCAAATTTGATTGACTTTTTACCCTGAAAACTAAAAGTGTGTAGGTAAAAGGTATATAAACTACCCATCTAATAATTTTAATTTTATCGAAATCGAAAAGCATCAACGATTTTTTAAAAAGTTACTGCTAGCCACTCAGTTTTTCATCCAACCAATTTTATGAACGAAAAAACAATTTATTTAAAATATCAAAAAGTTTTTTTTTTTTTTGTGAACAGTTCATTGCACTGCTGACAAAAAAAAATATATATAAAGTCAGGTAGTCTACAAAATAATAAAATGCAGTGGACACAATGTGGCCATCTGCATAACACACAATTATTAACTCAGAAAAAAAAAATAGCTTCCAGCATCAAAACCTCTTTCGGTAGTCCGTTCTACAAAAAACAAAAAAAAAAACTACTACAAACACAAAAAACAACACAACCAACACAAAAGAACTTAAAAAATTTAACCGATGATGTTCATCATTTCCATTCTGCACTAAAGTTGGCCATTCACACAAACTATTGTTCCTTTTTTTTTTTTTGTCTTTTTGTCTGGCTGTGTTGCTGTTGGGGGTGGTTTAGTTGGGTGGAAAAACACTAAAATAAAAATCACACAAAAAGAAATATAAGAATTGGGGATGCCGATGCTGGGAGCCGGAGTCGATGCTCATGTCGAGCCCAAATTGTCTAAAACGAAAATTGTATATACAGAGACAACAAAACCTCAACAAGAAAACATCGAAATTTAGGGTGAGAAGGGGTAGGGAGGGCCCAGGGAACAGGGAACAAATAAAAAACACACTCTTTTGGAGCTCTGTGGTGTGCTACGATACCGAACCAAAAGGATACGATGACAATGAGGTATCTTTCGGGCATTCTAAATATTTATTTTCAGCCGGGTGGTTGACTGCGTGATGACTGTATTTAATGGTAGTATGCCCGAGGGGTAACTTGTCGGTTGGCGTTCGTTGGTGTGTTGCTTTGTTCACCCCTTTTTATTGTTGAACGTCATATAAAAATGATTGCTCGAATATTCAGTTCCTACTCCTGTGGAATGCTGGAGAATAAATTCCATTCCAGTTGTCGGTCGGATCAAGAGCTAGAGCAGAAATCCAGGAGTGTTTTTAGGGGCTGTTAGTGAATGGTGATGGCAATGGTGAGTAATAACCGCACGAAAAGTGCTCTTTCGGCAAGTTAATAAAGTGGTCAATAAATGTCACATTGACTTTGATAGAATGCGGTATGTGTGTGTGTATGAGTGAGGTGGGGTTTCATATAATTCCCTCGACCTAATGGAATAATTTAAAGCTAATTTATGCAAATCCATAACAAGGATATCCGATTAAAATCACCACATAGTTATTAATTTCCGAAACACTATACTTGCCACTCTCTCGGACTCCCCAGTCTCTCGGTAACGGTATCGGTTTTGTACTGGAGACCGATAACGATATACTGCGGGAGAGACGACGGTAGATATCTGGCTAGCGGGTGAAATGCTGTGGTTTATTAGTAACAATGGCGGGCGGTCAAATAAATGTCCTGTGGCAATTCACAGGCTAATAAAAACAAACAAAGCCAGAGAGAGCAGGGTTTTAACGTTTGTGTTGTTTTGTTCGTCCGTCGTTTTTGGTTCGTTCGTTCCCCATGAACAGTTATTTTAGCTCATGTTGCCGTTGGATCTTGATTACGGTAATTAGGACAACTGATTTCAACAACAGTTTTGTTGTTTTGTTTTAACATTTTATTTTTATTTATTTATTTTGTTGCTGGAGTATTCCACTCGAATGACAGGAAATGCGTGAAATGGAGCAATAATTTGACTGCAATTACACAAAATGGCTGAGAAAGTGGTCAAATTACACGGCGTGATTTGGGGGAAAATGAAATTGTCAGCAATTTTTAAGTTTTTTTTTTTTTATTGTTGCTTCATTGCTAAAGGATTTTGCTAGAGGGTGTACAAAAAAAGTAGTTTGCTATTGGAGGTGAAGAGAGAAAGGGTTTTTTGATGGATTTTTAGAGTGATTGCATCGTTCGGTTGCACAATGAGGTATTGCTAAATTGATTGTTAAATGGAGGCAAATAAATTTTAAATCAACTGTTTTGGGTTTTATATATTTTTCGGTCTGATAATTCAAAAACTCAACGAAAAAAAAAAAAACAACAAAAAATAGTTTAAATACTGTAGTTAAATTGATTGAGTGGGTGCAATTGTGCTATGTTTGATTGCATTTGAATGAATTTTTTTTTAGATATGAGAAAATATTGTTATAGAAAATTATATTTAGCTACTTGCTTTATTAACTCAGTACATAAATAAATGAATATATTTTTAGGAGTTGTTAAATTGCACTTAAATAACTAATTATAAGTACTAAAATTCATTCTTGAAGAATTATCCAAACAAATCAAAAGTTCGTCAGATATATGAAAAAATGTCATTTTGTCCCAACCTTGCGATACAAACCCGCACTTTGACCAACTATAAAATTTTATTTAATCAACTCACGGAATTTTTTTGTATATCATTTTTTAGATAATTTTATTGTTAATAAGTCCTACCTTTGTCATTTTCTGTTAAAATGAATAACAATGGAGCTATTCAATAAAAACGATACCAATCTCTTTTCCAAGATGGCGGCTGTTCCCAACCTCCAATTTTCCCAACAAATTGACTTTTATGATAAGGACAACCACCCGAACACATTCCATGAAAAAAATTTTGTCCCGCGAAAAATGCGATTTAAATTACTAATTTCCCTGGGCTATAGGTACATAAAAAGTTTTCAAATTTGTATTAATTTTTACCATAGAAGCAACTACGTCGTTTATTTAAACTACAAAGATTAAAATAAAGCTTCTCCAATAATAAAATTTTGTTCAACACACTTTTTTCAATTTAATATATTTACATTAAAATTTATCTGGCTTAAAATTAAATATACTAGCTTTAGCTACAAAAAAAATGTATTAATTTTTTTTTTCAAATAATTTGTACAAGTTTTTTAAACTGATTGAGAGCTAAAAATTGCATCCAATATTGTAAGAAAATAAAATGCACGACTGGGTTGCACAAACTTGCTCAAGTTCAAGTTGCTTAAATTTTTAAGAATTTTATATAGAAATTTCTTGAATGTAGGTAGGTATTATAAAAACAAAACAAAAAAAAAAAAAATTAAAAAAAAACATAACATTCGTTTTTCTAGGGAATAAATCAGGTCTGAAATCAAATTGGGCTCCAAAACAAGTATGCAATTTGATTTGTTTTATAAAGATGCATTTTTAGTATAAAAATTTCAAAATCATTAGAGACGTTTTTAGAAAAAAAAAGTTGTTAATTAAATTTGGTAAGCATTTTATAGAAATAGCTGATAATTCATTGCCACGTTTTAAAAAATTAGATTTTTCAAAAAAAAAAAAATTCCAAATTTTTTTATAAATCAAAAATTGTTTATTTTTTAAATTTTATTTAGAATTAATATTAAAATTATATAACTGCTTCTGTATAAAAACTTTCAGTGAAATTGAATTTGAGTTTGGCAGCAAAACAGATTTGAAAAAAAAGTCGATTCTATTTCTGAAAAAAAAAAAAAAAAAAAAAATCATTAAAAACTATTAGGTACTTAAATATTTAAAAATTTATTTTACTTTTCAAATTTCATTGCTAGTTAAATGCAATTGTTAATGAGTTATGAGAAAAATAGTGGTGTAACCCACTTTTTTTCAAAAATTAAGTCATTATAAGAAAATTATTATGTAAGTTTTTCTTTGAACAATGCAAAAAGTGACTTAGTCCACTTTCATAATCATGGGTTCATATATCTATTTTAATGCAAAAAAAATACATTTATTCAGCTAGCTACACTCAAAGCTAGATGGCACCCAAAAAAATGTTGTTTTAAAAAACCTGCTTTTTCTTAAGTCTCTCGTAGCTCAAAACTGAATTTTATGGCTTACGCCACTATTGTTCTTATACCCTCGAATATGAGACACGTATCTATGTATTTATTAGTCTCATCATTTTCTTTCTAAAAACCTAAAACGAAGAATGTGTATCGTCATCATTAGTGAAGATTTGCATTAAGAACTTGTGTTTTAGCAAAAATTATTCTCATTTCTGATTCATAATTCTTTAACCACTTTTTACTTGCTCTATAGGGCAAGTATTGGTTTCGTGTAGAAAAAAAAAAATCGAGGTTTTAATCAAAACCAACATTACGATGATGGAGAAGATCAAAAAAGTGGTTTTCGTCATGCCGTCCGTCGGTCTGTGCGTCTGTGCGTGTGTGCGTCCATCTGTACATCGAGCTAGGGCCTAAACGGATGGATGGATTTACTTGAAACTTGGTACAGATGATTTTTGCGTAATACCCTAGGTCCATTTTTTTTAGTTTTTCAATATCTCTTTTTTAACGCATACCTCCCATATACCGTTTTCAAGGTATTGCAATTTTCTCGAAAACGGCTCTAACGATTTTGATTAAATTTGGTGTACGTTATACTCTTATTGGTTCTAATAAAACTGCGTTTTTAGTTTTTCTCAAAAAATTCGGAGAACGGAAATATGGCGTTGCCGTTTTTCAAAAATTGACATTTTTTAAGTTCATATATTTGATCAAAGCATAAGTCAATTTATTCAAAATTTTAAGACATCACTTTGAAGTGTAAAATGTATAAAAAAAATTTAAAAAAAGTTTTTGAAAATTTTTTTTTTTTAAATTTTGGATTTTTTTTTCAACTTTCGATTTTTTTAAAATTTTTTTTTTCTCTACACCAAACAAAATCTTTAATTTCCAATAGATATTTAAGATAAAGATACTTTGAACTACAAGAGCAAGTACGTGCGACCCAGTCGTGCATTTTATTTCTTTATATGAATGTTATGCATTTAACTTGCAGAGTAGACTCAATTAATTGTAAGTGGCTACGATGCACAATAACAAGAACAAGAACAAAAATATTTCAAGGCGAGCAAGTGTATTGAAACATTAAACAAAGTATACCTACCTGCCTCCTTACTTCAAAAGAAAAATTTGCTTTTTATTTCTATGAGATTTGTCCTTGGCCTCTAAGTTCATTTACTTTTTGATCACACTGCTAAAAAAAAACCATTTCTATAACAAAGAATCATCATTTTTGCTAATTTAGCTAATAAGAAAATTCTAACTCAACCTAAAAAACTTTATTTTGAAAAATTATACATGACCATGAGCTTAATAATTTCTATACTGTATTCTTAGCCATTTCGTTCTCAATTTAAAATGATCCAAATTTAAATAAACATTTAATAAAGAAAATTCGTTCAATTTATAAAAACGAAAAATTAAAGTATCTCTGGCTCTTCTAAAGTTGTTGGCGGAGTAGGTTTATTATTCAAACTATCCACTGGGAATATTCTAACAAATTAAAATCATAAAATAGCTAACATTGCTCGCCAGATCCACAAAATTCTCTCAATTTTAAACATTCCACATAGCCAAGAAGAATATAATATAAAACAGTAAAAATGTATATTGTGTTGTATATAGAAAAGATACTATCTTTTATTTCTCTCCGTCGTCGCTGGTTGAACACCATTTGTTAAACTTCTGCGCCTTATTTCAAAATAAAAAAAAAAAATAAAACAACCAAAACGTGCGGATATACAAGCAGGAAAGGAGAAAAAAAAAAATATAATAAATAAAAGGCTCCCGCGGGAGTCACTGGGCTTTGTAAATCTTCGGGGATACATTAAACAAACGATACCTTAGCTACCCCAACAACAGATAATGTTGTGTGTAGTAGAAGCAACAAACAGCAGTTAAAGTAACGATAATGTAGGTTGTTCCATTTCATTTTTATAAATATTTAATATTTCCTATTATCCTTTCGGAAAATATACCTTAATAATACTCGTATACCAGCTCACCAAAACCAGCTAACAAATACGACCTTTAACATAGCCAAGTTAAGAAAGGCGTTCATCGAAACAGAAAAAAAAAATAATACCAACAAGATAATAATAGCAAATATCCTTAGAGAAAAATATTAACGGTATCATGAATAATATCTACACGAAAACAAACAATTTCACATCATATAAAACAAATGAGTCGGAACCAGTGGGTGGGGATAAGGAGGACCTCCAAGGACCTAATTCGTATCTTTAAGAAACATTTCAGAGTCCTTAAAGTTGCAAAGTAATAATGTTCAGTTTTAGTACCGCCAAGTGATTTATAATGAAGAGAGCCCAGCTATCGCCCCCGTGCATCATTGTCATCGTGTCGTTGTTGTTGTCGTCGCTAAGCCAAAAGTCTGGTGTAAGGTGCGAAGCACTTTACCGCAGACAAAACAGACAGAACTTTGGATGTGGAAAATATTCAAATTGTTCCCTTAGCCAAGAAAAAAGAAGAAGAATTGAAACATTTCCCAGCAACAAACTTCACTTTACAGACACACAGTGATTACTTTGCGCTATTAAATTGCATTTGAAAGTTTTCCATCAGCTTTCCAGAGTACAAGCTGAAGGTACAACAGACACCGGAGAAGTATAGGAAGAGAAAAACAGAAGCAGGAGCATTTCGGTGAAATTTCCCAATGGATTTCAAGGATGAGCCCAAGAAAATTTGAACGAATTGTTCATGTGTCGGTGTTCTGCTTCTGGTGCCAAACAACAGAACTTTATCCAAGTGGAGAGTGTCGGCATTGTGGTGAAGGAAATATATTTCTTGTTTTTTTCATTTTTTTGAAAAGTCAGCTGAACAGAATTCCAAAACGAAACAAGTAGAGTTTTGTGGTGATAGAGACCGCGAGAAGTTCGTCGTGCTAGTTTTTGTGATTAAAACTACACTTTGATCATGGTTGGCAGTAGTTGCATGGAAGACAATAAGAATAATGTACTTTTTGGCACACGCCAACGAAGAAGGTGGAAAGTAGATTTAAGCTAGGTTGAGAATTTTGTTTTGAAAGTTTTGTTGCTGATAGTTATACCTTCAGGTAATGGTTCAAATAGGAATTGGAATTTTGGTTTCTTGTCTTCATCAATACCAGTCATTGTCGGGATTTTTGTTTAGGAAAGTATTGTCTTTTTTAAGTATTTTGTGTATATTTTCAAAAAATTACTACTTTCAGCGTTGAATTTTATTTAAAAATTGCTTTACGTACGTACGTCATGTTAACATAGCTTATATTTTCTTTTGACAGAAATTAAATGGATTTAAGAAATCAACAAATTACAAAAAAAATTTCGATATTAAAAAAATAAATTTTTGGATTTAACTAATTTTTGATAAAATTATCGAAAACAACAGATTAATTTTTTTTAACATAAATGAGTTTTATGTGCTAATCAATATTTTCTACATTATGCTGGCATACCAAACTCTTTTTAATTATTTTTTTTAAAAGATTTTTTATGACAAATTAGTTTTTTGCAAAAAAAAAAAAAAAATAATAACAAAATTGCTCTAATCACTTTTAAATAGTGATGAGTTAAATTCAATTCATCTCACTATAAAGTCGATAGTTCAGAAATATCCAATTTTAATTTCATTTAGTTTCAATTTACCTAAATTTTAGCTTTAATTTCATGGACTTCACCAAAACGAAATTGTTGACCAACAAGATTAAGTGAATTAATAAGACGTGATAATAGGTAACGCTCTTACCATATTGATTTCAAAATGCATAGAACACAAAAAACTTATTTCAACAAAATACTCGATAACACTTCATTGAGCTAAAATTGAAGAAAAGATTATTTTTAGCAAAGTAGCAAATTTATTTATCTTGACTTTGATTACTTTATAGGTACTCTTGATTTGTTCTACAAATAAGTCCGTAGATGATAAAATTGACCTCATTGATTCTAGCTTGAAGTTAAAAGTTTTAATGACCCAAATTCGACAAATCGAAATGAAAAAGCCAAATATCCAAGCAGATTATTATTTGTCTTTATAAAACAATAATAACTTAAAATCCAAAAAAATTTAAATATCATTGATATCACTGCCAATCGAATAACAAAATGAAAAAAGGAAAAACATATTTTTTAAAATTTTATTATTGAACAAGCAATTATCGACAAAACCGGTCGTAATACGTCTTTGCAATCATTGAAAGATTTAATTTTTATCGCCTAAAGACTTTATTTGACTAGCCCAAACTGAAAATTTTGAGACTAGTTTTGTTAAGATTTAGGTATTGACTGGAAAAAAATATCCCAAAAACTTATTTTTCGTAATTTTTTTTCACAAAATAACTGGTCAGCTAAAAAAAATATTCATACTTACGTAATTTTGAAAAAAAGTGCCCAATTTCGTTGAAGTTTAAGACTTACAAAAAATGTTAAGGGTGTAGCTTGTAGGATGAACGCTCTATCTGGTTCTCTATGTTCTATATTAACTTAATTTTTTTTGAGGGAAACCCCAACGAAACAAAAATCTTTTTAGTAGTGTTTGTATAAATTGTCCGATTTTTCGTCTAAATTATGATTTACTAAAAAAAAAACTCCAAAAATATTATCAACATTTTTTATAGAGTCGAAATTATGTATAAAGTCATCTACTTAAACTGTAATAAATAAGAAAAAAACAGAAGTCTAGACAAAATTTTGGTCTTCGTGATCAAAATAATACTTTCAAAAGCATGATATATACATTTTTTTTGGTAATTTATATGCGATTAAAAAAAAAGATGTAAATTAACTGTTGAAAAATTTAAAATATTCCTAAAATTGTACAACCAAAACAAATATTTGCTATTTTTACAACCTGTTGAACATAACAATTTTAATAGGTCAGACATACATATATGTATTTATATATTTTGAAGCAGAGATCAGAAATAAATCTCAACCTTTCGAAAGGTTCCTTAATAACTCTTATTTGTTGCCATTTTCAATAAAGGTCGTAAAATAACCTTAACCGAAAAAATTTCGGTCAAGGTCTGAGAGAAACCTTTATTTTGTATTTTTTTATGTTTCGGTCAACTTGTGAGATTTATCGCTGAGAGAAAAAAATAAATCTCATCTGCAAATGTATCAATTCCTAGAGACATGGGAGTGGTGCTATATAAAAGATTATATTCTCAGCTACCCGATAGTGGTATAATCGGGTTTTTGGATTTTTTGTTTCAAAATCCCGAGAAAATCGCGATTGAAAGTTGAGGTAAATTTTTTTTTTCGAAAAATCCGCGAATCCTTGAACGCTCCTGGAAGCTAAGCCGCTTAAGAGCAATTTTTGGGAGCGATGCCAAATGATAGCTTGTGTCATGGGCCTACGCTTTGCACATTGTCAGATTTAAAAAAAATCATCTTCCATGTTAAACCGCCACATCATGCCTATTTTTTTCAGAATCGGGCTTAACTTTTTTTTTACCTTTAAGTTCTCCCGGTTTGAGAACACGTGCACCTACAGGGATGGGAGTTGTACCCAAATGTAGGTTAGAGTCCCCGCTCCTTTTGGCAAAAAAATTTTTTTTCATTTTTTTCCAAAATTCCGAGATATAGCCATTTGAAGTTGGGCGGGCGAAAACACTTCTGGAAGCTGAACGCTTTGAGCTAGATATTATAACATCGGTCTCCTGAAACATTTGAAATTGCATTGGTTTTGCTTGTCAACTCAAATCACAGTGGAAAACACATTTTCGTCTTTAGATTTTACTCTTAACGAAAAGAGATATAATCTTGGGTCTAAAGAACTTTGAGAGTCTATTTAGTTCATACATTATTTAATACATAAACTTAGAAAAAACATCCTTTTCATATTTATTTTTGCAATATAAAGACATTCTTGACATATTCGACATTTTCCTTTGAATTGACCATTTTTGATTTATTTTCAGCGAAAACGGTTAAAGGTTGACCTTTTCCATTTATTTTTTTTTTTTTTTTGTAAAAATCTCAACTATATTTAACTTTTAAAAATATATTTAATATTTAAAAAAATAAAAAAAAATCTCAACCGATTGACTGTCTCTGATTTGAAGTTACAAAGCAAGTAAGTCCAAAGTGGGGGAATATTTTTTTACTACAATAAAATAAGTTGTAATGTCAAGCTGTAGGTAAATAGTTTCCATTCCAAAAAGCAGAATAAAAATTTTAAATTCTCTAAGTCTGTAGGCATTATTCAAAATCTTTTCAAAAATCTTACATCACAACCCAAAAACCAAAACTCATACAAATTTATCTTAAGGAAATTATATTTAAATTTACACCAAATTGCCTCAATTCATTAAATTTAATAATTAAAATGATACACTTGCTATACAAAACCAAGTCTTTAATTCAAGATCGTCCTTTGATTATTACATGAAGTTAAAATTAACTTAAAAAAAAAGATCTACCTATTAATTTTATAGAATACCTACATCATCTGCACACACAAACACAGACACAAAAAGAAGAGTAATAATAATGATACTCAACGCACATAATAATGTATTTTCCACTTAAATCACCCTCAATCCATCACAAGTCGACATACATAATCACTCATTGTCTCATGTTCTAACAAAGAATTAATCTACTTCCAAGGGATAATCATGTCTGTTTGTTTGTATACATTTGAAGGCAACATACCATCTAATACATTGACTCAAATAAATGAGCAAACGGAATGTAATAATTCCAGAAAAAGGATTCAAAGTGAGAGAGAGAGAAAGACTAAAATCGCAATTTAAAGATTTAACCGACCGCACACACATATCCATGAGGTTGATTTATGAAAATATAAACACATTTATAATCTCCCTTTTTTTGCTCCTTTTTCTTTTGGGTAAGACTCCGCATCTTCTAAGAATTCATTTCAGGATAAACTAAATCACATTCATATGAGGAAAAAATGTATCCTTTTTACGATGTTGTAATCCTCGAAGTGAAAAGGATATACGAAAAAGGAAGATGTTTTTTTTCTTGAATGAAAAATCTGCAGACAAAGCAGAATTACAAACAGTCAAATGTTATAAATGAAAATTTGATTTACTTTCCAACACCCTCCGTTTTTCTCCTCCAAATGGCAAGTGCATGGGTGATTACACCCATGAAATATAATCTAAAAAAAAACGAACCTCAAAGATGCAGAAGAATTACGAATCATTTATTAAAAAAAAAAAAATAAAAATATAAAAAAAAATACTTTAAATGACAGATAGTGTTTGCTTCTGGTACTCCTTTTTTTTTTAAATCCACATTCACCTCAACATCAACAAATAACCCATTGGTCCTCGCCTTACGACGATGATGATGAACATCATGATGATGATGATGATGATTTTTCATAATTTATTTCTCACCGGGTCGAGGAAAGGGATACCAATTTTTTTTTCGCTTTCAGTTGAGTGCAAAATAAAATAAAATCCGCGTGCATCCTAAATGATTTAATACACAAATAAACTGCAAAACCCGGTTTGCCACGTAATAGAGTTCTTTATTATAACCCCCACAAAATTACACTGATAGAAAATATAATAAAATGAAGTAAAATGTAGTTAAAACATTTTTTTTTAATTTATTTTTTTTTTTATTTTAGAACAAAAATGCAATAAAAAGAAATTATTTTTAGAACTTTTTTAAAAGAAATGTTTAATTGAAGGTTCGGTTATGAAATCCAAAACAGACAACTTTTTTCGAACCCTTGTTAAGATTTAGAACTCTGCTCGAAATTTTAGAACTCTGCTTTAAGTTTTTTATTTATTTTGAAATTTGTTGGATTTTCTTCGCGTTAAGATTTTGTTGGAGCCTCTGTTAATGAGCTATCAATTTTATTTATGAAATTATGTACCTAAACAGTCTTGAAAGGTATATTTAAACTCTTCAAAAAAGTTTGAACTGGTTATTAAAAATAATATTTTTAGTTCAGTTGCTGTCAGCAGACAATTGTGTGTATAAATTTTCTCGGAATATAGAGCTTTGTTAAAGGAGCAGGTTTTCTTTAAGTACGTTTACTAATCAGTTCAGAGTTTATGTGCGTTTTAGTACTCTTCAAAAACTAATATTGCACTGCACAGTTTAATAAGTAATTTCAAAGAAGTCTTTTTCGATGCCTTTAAAAATGTGTTCTAAATGTTATGAAACTTAAATGTTTAATTGTTAAATTTAATTAATAAAAATAAAGCAAAAAAAAAAAAGCAAACATTTCTAAAAAGTTGACACACCAAATGTATTTGAACAATGAACAAAATAATGAGCAAATACAACATTTGTAAGATGTTTACAAGTTTTTAACATCAAGTTTAGTTTTTGGCAAAAGGAGTGAATTTACTCGTTTGCAGATTAAATTCACTTTAGTACTAAAAATAATATTCTTTTAATTTCTTTAAATTCTTTTGCTATACAAATACAATAGAAAATTATTCTTGATTCGAAAAAGGTGAATTTGATTTGCAAAAAGATGAGTTTGATTTTTAAGTGAATCAATCGAAATTTACAGATATGGAAATGTGTACTAAATTTAAAATATTAGATTAAATTTTTAGAACATGCTTTTTAGTACCTTAATATATGTGGTTAAATGTCATTAAAATTAATAATAGTGAGTAGGTACCTGTTTTCGCATAAATGTTCATATTAATTTTGGTACTAAAAAAATATTATAACTAAAAAATCATGTAGGTAAGTTTTCTGAACAATTAGTAGAAATAAAAATGCGTAAATTCATTTTGGATAGTCTCAAACAAATTTTTAGAGTTCCTTATTCAAATTGTGTTCTAAATAAGTCCAAAGGTGGCAATAAGTCGAAGTTAAGGCTTAATATAAAACTAAGGGCCAATTTTTCAATAGTCAGATAAACCTTAGATAGAGCTTATTCCTAGGAATAAAATTTTTTTTTTATATTGATATTTATTCCTCTGATGATAGTCTAACTGACGATTGAAAAATCAGGGCTAAAGCTTTTAAGAAAATTGGAGGGATTGAAAAATACAAAAACAGATAACTTTGAAGCTTAAGCTTTAGCTTAGCTGTGTTTTGATTGTAAGACAGAATTCGTTACTAATTTTTACATAAAGTAGTAATAATATAAAATATACAAAAATCTTCTGTTTTAAATTTTAGAACATATTTAAATGGATACCAAAAAAAAAATATTGATTGTACTAAAATTCTTTCAGCGTATCAAAAACTCAACCTTCATTTTCCCCATATTTTAATATTTTTGTTGAGTTCCTGCCCTATTATTGTTTTCAACCATTTCAAAAAAATAAAAAAAAAATAATATTAAAATAAATAAAAATCATATTTTTTTATATATTTTCTCATCGACAGAACCCAACTATGACGAGGCAGCTAGCAAGTCATCCAGGAAGTTGATGCCTTTCTCATCCATAAATCACTTGGAAACGTTTTTTGTATACAAAAATTAAAAAAAAAAAAAAATGATAAATAATAAAAAAAATCACCAACACAGATCATTGACAGGATAGCCAGCTTCCGAAATCAGAGATGTGTGGTGTTGCCCCAACTCCAGCCCCAACACAAATTTCTGACGACGACGAAGACCAGAGAGGCTTCATTCGGCAAACATCAACTAGGGAGACACAACATCCTCAACAAAAATAAAAAAAAAACTCTCCCAACCATCAGACAAGAGTGAATCAACAATAAAAATAACCCACCCATCCAAAGCGCTACATCAAAAACGCGAGAACCAATCCACTGAGTGTGATTTATTTTTGAAATTTAAATAAAAAAAAAAAAAAAAATAAGAAAAAATAAAACGAATTAATGCGCGCCGGGGCAATGCAGTGAATTACTCATAAACGAAAATCGATGCGGGTATTAATAAATCAAAAGATATTAAAGTGCCATAAGGGAGGGAAGGACGTAGCATTGTTGTCGTCGTCATCGTCTATACGTTTGACGAGTGAATTCGAGCGTGACTATAATTTCTCCATGAGGACCAAACGACTAAAGTTCGAAAGTTGTTATTAAGTGATTTCCGGTGCCAGAGTCGCAGCCGAGGGAGATATTTGCATTTTATGATTAAATTGTGACTTTAATGTGCATCGATCAGAAGTGGAATAGGTAGTCGCAATGTTTCTGTTAACCGTGATAAAATTGATATTGATAGCATTGAACATCTTTCCGCATCGTTTCACCAATCGGAAGGTTATGTTTGTGATATACTTGACCAATCTTGTGACACATGGTGAGTTTTAAATATTCAAAAAAAAATTTCATTTTTGTATTAATAAAATGTTTTGGGATTTAGGGATAGGATTTAAGAATCATAGGTTGGCAGAAAAACGAAAAAAAATGCCTACTTACTTTTTTGTGAAAGCGTATTATTATAGCTTTTTATGTGTGATCAAATATTTCTTTTCTTTCGCAAAAGAAAAAACACCCTTTTACTTAAAAATAATAGCAGAACTTTTAAGATTCTCACTTTTTCTGTCCAAAATCTAATACCTATATTTTTTAAATTCCATTAAAACCATATTTTTGCAGTGGATTTTTAACGATAATTCCTCTTAATTGTTTAAACTGTCTGATTAACGAAAATTCTTGATTTCAATACAGTACCATTTAGTATTTTTTTTTCTGAAATAGTAAAACTAGTTCTCTCCGGTGCAGGGAACTAAGTCCACGGGAACTAAGTCCACTGAGGGACTTCGTTCTCATTGAGTGGGAACGAAATCCACTTTAGGGAAGTGGTTTTCTTTCCCATTCAAGGTGGGATTGAATTCCACTCCCTAATGGGAACCTAGTACACACTCAAAAAATCAAAAGAGAATTTATTTTCAACAACGATTTTTTAACGAAAAACGAAAGTAATCAAATAAGCGTGATTTTTCGTAAAAGTACTTTTTAGTAAAAAAAATCGAGCAGGGGCATAAGTCCCGATTTTATGATATGTATTCTTTTTAAGTTGATAACACGGTGAATTGGAAAAACTTTTGCTCACATGAGAATCTATTTAATTTGTACAAGCCAAACTCGAAGCGGAAACAAATTTTGCCCAGGGGAGAATCAATTTTGAGGTGTGAAAATAAAAATTCGCGCGAATGTTTTTCCGCTTCGCGTTTGCCAAATTATAACACATCACTAACATACAAACATTTGCGTCTGCCTGGCGATCTAACAATACCTAAGCAGAGGAACGAACTTGCGTGAGCGGTCCACTTAGGATACTTAAAGTCGCCAATGTCGGGGTCTTTTTAACTAACTGAAACCTTGCCCGGCTCGCTTCACGCGTTCTCAGTATTTTAAATCCCTTTTAGGGTTCTTTATTCCGCTCATGGTATGTAAAATCGCCAGGAAGGCGCCAATAACAACACTTTTTTAAGTAAACTGTGCTTTGTCCCGTGGATGTTTATTTCAAATTAAATGGAACTAACATCCAATTGGGTTAGTTCCGTGAGTGTTACTTTCTTTTCAATTTCTTGAAAACTGGATTTCGAAATGAACTGCTGATTTTCCAGATTCTGTAAAAAGTCAATTTACAAACTCGCGACTCTTTTTCTTCTTATTTTACTTCTTCTTGGTGAAATGGGAATTAAGTTAACATTCAGAGGGAACGAAAACCACACGTTTTTTTGGGAATTAGATTCCCACCTAGCATGGGAACTTACTCCACTTTACTAAAGTGGGTTTCGTTCCCACTGAGTGGGAACTAACTACCTCAGTGGACTTAGTTCCCCGCACCGTTCTCTCCACATAAAAGAAAACAAATGTCTACTTTCCGAATGACACTAAAAAATAAAAGGAATGACTGATTACTGGGTACACGTACTTGCTCTTAAAATACAAATTACTAAAAATGTCTAAAACTTTTACATACAAAAATTGTTAAATGTATATGAAGATAAAAAAATTAACAAAATATACAAAAATCGTTCATCAAATGAAAAAAACAACCCTTTTGATGAAATTGAGCTCCAAAAGAAGTATGTAGTTGAATTTCTTTTATAAAGATGCATTTCGAAATCGTTGGAGCGGTTTTTTAAAAAAACTTATTTTTTTTTTAAATAATTATTTGAAAAAAAAGTTCAAAAACTTATTTGGTAAACCATTCTCTGGCAATAATTATTCAACATCTAAAACCAATTCAATGACCCGTTTTCGAAAAATCGATTATTCAAAAAAAAAAATTCAAAGTTCTTTTAAATTTATATTTTAAATCGTTCAATAACACTGGTCAACAAGGTTTTTGCCACAAGAACCAAAATATACTTTTCTAGTTGTTTTTGGGGTGCTAAATCCGAATCTGAAGTCAGAAAAATTTGATTGGCCTTCGTTTTTGAAATATTACCGTTAGAAAATGTCAAAAAACGTAATTTTGGCTGTTTTCGAGGTTATGTTCTTATGTGGAGTAATTAATTGTGAATAAATTTGTAACGGTGCCAATAAGAGCTAGTTTTATTCATTCAAAAAATGTTTAAATCTTTCCGATATCTCTTTTATTGCCCGAGATATTTAAAATTTAAGTAGCGGTCTTTGAATCAGAAACAACACTGGCCAACCAAATTACACTTTTTTTGCCACAAGAATCAAAATATACTTTTCTGAAGGTTTTTGGGTTGCTGAACTCGAATCCACAATCAGAAAAATTCTATTAGCCTTCGTTCTTAAAATATTACCGTTATAAAATGCAAAAAAGGGTTTTTTTTATAACGGTTATATTTCAAGAACGGAGGCTAATAGAATTTTTCTGATTGTGGATTCGAGTTCAGCAACCCAAAAACCTTCAGAAAAGTATATTTTGATTCTTGTGGCAAAAATTCTGTGGCCAGTGACTTAAACTTTAGATTAAGTTTAGTTTCTCTTTGACTTATTAAATGAAACTTAAGATATCTCGAGCAATAAAAGAGATATCGGGAAAATTTAAACAGTTTTTGAAAGAAGAATATCTGTTCTTATAATAACCATTACAAATTTGTTTATAATGAATTACCCCACATAAAAACAGAACCTCGAAAAAAGCCAAAATTACGGTTTTTGACATTTTCTAACGGTAATATTTCAAAAACGAAGGCCAATCAAATTTTTCTGACTTCAGATTCGGATTCAGCACCCCAAAAACTACTAGAAAAGTATATTTGGATTCTTGTGGCAAAAAAAAAGTTAAATTTTTTGACCAGTGTAATTGAAATAATAATTTGTGAGATAGCCAGAAATAAAAAAAACGGTTCTATTGGAGGTACTATTAGTATCGATTTTGAAAAAAAAAACATAGACCTTGTTTCAAAATTAATACTTAAATTGTTTGATCAAAATCGTAGGAGCCGTTCTTGATAAAATTTAATTTTTAAAATTTCCTATATGACAGGTATCGTTATTTTTGGTTCCAAAAAAATTAATTCAAAAAACCCTTTTGTACGGGATCCAAAAACTGCTACATACAAAAAGCGGATCGGCTCAGGGAATGGGAAAAAATAAATTAATAGTAGTAGTGTCCCCCCGCAACGATTAAATGCCCCAATTATGAAGTTTTAATATTTTTTATATTATTTATAATAGGAAAATTTCTTGGATCCAAGCTCATTCAAGAAGTTTTTTGTTTTTTTTTTCTCTGAAAAACGAATTTAATACTTTTATCAACTCTTATGAAAAAATTAATTTTTGGATTTTTAAAATAATTTTGAAAATTTTGTTTGATAAATAAAATTTTCGAAAGCCGCATATTGATATTTTGATTTAAGATTTCTTCAAAATGGCATACCAATTTTATTTTAAAACACTTTTTTCAAATTATTTATAAAAAATTAGTTTAAAAAAAACCACTCTTACAATTTTGAAATTTTTTTCTAACAATGCATATTAATAAAACATATTATTTAAATCATATTTTTAGCTATGACTATGTTCACTTTCATAATTAAGGGCACATTTAAGTGATGCTTCCATCAGTTTTTCTGCTTTTTAATTAGATTATTTCCCCCAACCCTAAAATTTCCAGATTATCAGAACTCAGAGCTTCTTAAATTTGACCTCTATACATAAAATGCAAACATTTACGTCATAACAGTAATGGCTTAATTTGTTATTTAGTAAAGAAAGTAAGCTCAAGATGATAATAAAGGATTAATGGTTCCTCGATGAATCTTGAGTTATAAATTATTAAGAAGAAACACTCGCTTCATAGATTGATTTCAGCTATAATAAGCTCAAAATACACTCCTCCATCCACATTTCCCATGATAACTCCTTTTATTTTAGTTACAGTAGAGACGAGAATATCTACATTCAATCTACATCTTATATCTTTTTATCTATTATCTTTATCTTTACGTCCGAATAACTGCCAGCTGCTTTTCATTCCATGCGGATGGTGGTGCTCTCTGTATAACTGTAAGTGAACATCTTAATTTGTTTCAGAGATCAGAATTGTATGCTCCACGTTCTAGCAAACTCCTTTGCTCTTTTTTTTTTTTCACTTCGCATAAGCTTCTACTTTTTGTGTTTCTATGAATCCACTCTACTTGTTTCGTGGTATCTAGTGTAGCGTCGTAGTCGTAGTCGTAGTCGTCGTCGGCAACGTCTACGTTGGTCGTCGTAGGATTCGCTCTTTCGCATACTGAACTCCAAACAATTAAATATTTATACTTCAATCTACTTTCGCTGATATACACGTTTTTCGGAATTTATACATGTAATAAATATAAAAGTGGGGTATAGTAGTCGTCGGTCGTAGAGGAACACACACACACAAGCAAATATTCAACTACAATAATACTGAAGGATTGAAGAAGAAGAAGCCTCTTGTTCCATTCCTCCAACACAGTCAGTTGAACACCAGGAATCCCTCTCTCTACCCATTTTGTACATAGAAGTCCTGTACCGCTGCTGATATGGTTTGGTGTTGTTTTGCCTTTTTTTTTACGTTTTCTTTTCATTTTACTCAAAAAAAAAAAAAAACAGGAAAAAAAACATTCTTCGACTTGAAAACCTCACAGCTACTGCATATCTACAAAATACACACACATTTCGGCACACTGAGCTGAGTCCTTCGAGGCCAGAGAAAGAGAGAGAGAGATCCTTATCAAAGTGATGGGGTATGGCAGTATAATACTAAGCACTTAACGTTTCCCGCTGAATTCTTTAGGGAATGCGGTGTTTTTTTTTTTTCTTCTTTTTTGTTTAACCAAAGCAGGGGTCGGGAAAAAGGTGGTCTCTTGGAAATGTGGTGTACCGTCATGAAAACTGAGAAAATGGAATTGAGGAAAATTTGAGGGGCTCTCATGGGGTTTTGATTGTTTTTTTTTTTTTTTCATTCATTTTTCTTCTCTATATCCTTTATTTACACAAAAAGCTATATCTACATATTCTCGTATGCAGTTTAATTGCGTGATTTATTTTAAATTAAAAATGCATCGTGTTTTCTTTCATTTTTTGTTTGTTTGTTTAAATGGCACAACATCCAGGATCGTAAATTATACTTGCCCTATATAAACAATGTGGTGGATATCACACTTGTGATTTTTTGAAGAATTGGAGGGGTTGATTGTTTAATTAGCAACCAGGATATTCATTTTGTATGACTTTAAGCTGACAGCTTTTTAACGAACTATTTTTCATCAACCTCGTAAAAAGCAATGTCAATGACTTTAAAGACAGATAAATTTAGACTGCAATATTTGAAAATACTTAAATAACTGTTTTTACTTATCAAATGTTATTGCATTAAAATAATAATTTAAAAAATTAAATTAAATTTAAATCAAGTTTGGTGCTCAGCTCTTTCGTTTTCTTTAATCGATCAAATAATTTCCGAATTTTTTTACTACCGAACTTAAAATTTCAAATTTTTACGTAGCATTCATGAAATAAATCTCCATTTTAGTAAATTGTGTGACCGTTTTCTTTAAAAAATATCGTTTTGTGGTTAAAATATGGTTAAGTTCCTAAAAAAACGTTTTAAGCAATAAAAACCACAAAACTGAATTTTTGATTTTTTCTCTCTACAATCATGAAGTAGTTTTTCCAATACATTAAATTTTAAAACAAATTCTGTTTTCATAATTCTTTATTAAGTTCTTCCGGAACCCTATAACTTTGGTACTCTTGGGTTTCCGTGGTTTAGGTTTAAATTGCTCAGAAAAAGTATTAAAATTCCCTGCTGGTTTCGCCTAAATATACTATCTTACCACACATTGTTTCCTTATGAAATAAAATCCTTCAAGTAAATTTAATTAGAATTTCATAACCTAACTTAATTACCTGTGTGATGGTTCATTATAAACAATATAATTATTATTTAAACTCTTGATTACAGTTAAAATATTAATTTTACTCTGTTCAAATAATTCCCACCCATAGACACAAACTATAAAATCTTTTGCACAATGAAAAGCAAGAATATAGCATTTTAAACATATTTTGCCAGAAAAACAAACACACACACTCACACATATTCATCCGCACATAAACAACTTTATATATAAAATATAGAAAATAAATCCAAAACCACAACCATATCCGAAGCCGAACCGTCAACATGGAGGCTTAATAAATGGTTTCCTGGTGCACACAAAGCCAAACCTTAAAATCATTTTTTGGCTCTAAAGCTCTCCATGTGTGTTTATATATATGATATATGTCATAATTTATTCATAACTTTCTAATCATTGCTTCTAAATATGAATGGGAAGCAGCATATTGTGCGTCTGGTGGAACAAACGTTTTTTTTTTTTGTTAACCATCGCATACACAAACAATAACTCATAGAAAATGCGAATCCAACTATAAATGAATTAAATTAATAAATGGTCGAGGGAACTTGGAATAAGATTATAAATGATTGGTTTATATTCCAAAAATGAAATAAATTTTGACAGTTATATGGAGAGTTGCAGATATATCCGTAACGTAAACCCGTATTCATACTCTCATATATATGGTTTGGTGCAATAGAAATGATTTTGAAATTATCTTATGCGAATGTTTTTGTTTATGTTTATCCTTAATCGAAAATAAACATTTTTGTAATGGTACTTGGAAAGTTTGTGGGACATTGTGTATATGGTTGCCAGGTTGGATTGTGATAATGATTTCTAAAATTAAATTAATGTTATTCCACAAACAATAAAACACTACTATTTGATGACTGATGAGTCCTTTCGGGGTTTAAAAAAATTGTAGAATCTTTTAAATGCACCTTAATGAAGAAATGTACATTAGGGTGCAGTGAAAAAAAAAGTTGTCTTATTTTTTGTTCTACATAGCCACAATGGGTGCCATTTGAAACTTAAATAACGGCTAAAAAGTTTCAGATCGATCATAGAAGTTTTAGAGGGTTCACAAGTCACTTGAAAAAAAAAAATGAAAATACCATAGAGGTTACTGTTTTACTCAGTTTTTTTGATTCGAAAAACATGTACATTATTATTTATTGTTCAATTTTCATTAAAAAATTGCGATTTTATTGACTTAAGGCCCTTACTGCAAGAATCCATGAGCGGCAAGCACTCCCAACCCCCATGATCCAGCCACGTAAAAACAAAAAATAAAGAAATTTCTTAGACAAAAATAGTTTTGATTTTTTGTTAATTTCTCGAAAATGACAAGATGATTTTGGATGCGGTTTTCCGTTTTTCTTAAAAAACAAATAACAGCATCGAATTTTAAAAACTTAAGTAGTACTTATTTACATAAAATTTTGAAAAAAATTAGTTTGAAATTTTTAGTTTTCAAAATTTTTATTTCGAAAATTAATTTTTCAAAAGCTGTGTCTGAAAATGGCCATATTAAACATTTTTGTAAAAGACGAAGTTTTTGGCTTTACAAAAAGGTATAGCACGTTATTGTAAGTATAACCGTTGATTTTTAATATTTTTTTGTTTCAAATTAAATAATTTCTTTTTTAAATTGCCCTTCCCCGCTTAACGAAGGGGAATAGACCCTCCTCCCATACAATTTTTTCTTGTCTCGACCGAACCTACACGCTCTAAGTTTTTGGCACATTGCACCATCTCTTCTGAAAATTGCTTCCAGTACATTACTTCCAACAAGCATGTACATTTTAAAGGGCGTTGTGAACCCTCAAGATATTTTTTGATCTGGCTGAGATTTGGTATGCTCTTTTTTGATGACTAATTGCACCCGTCCCTGGTATGTAGAAGAAGAAAAAAAAAAAAAAGTGCAGTTTCACTCCACCCTAATCGTCCCCTTAAAAGCAAAGTGACATAAATCAAAATTTCAAAAGTTTTATCAAATAAAGAATGCTTAAATTAGAACCAACATCTTAAAAAATTTTCATAAGTAGGTAAAATTATTTCTGAAATTTTTTTCTAATTTTTTTTTTTCTAAAACGTTCAGGGAATAGATAGAATAGAATAGAAATCCAAGATTTTTTTTTCATTTAAAATGTTGATCGTTTCCCTTAAACAAATTATTTCTACCCCGAAATAGCGTTTTGGGAATTATCTGAGTATTGGCCAAAATCAGAGGAAATGGAATATATGTACACCTTCGTGTTCTTTGCAATTCCACATATAGCACAATAATTTTGAAAAATAAGTTTTTACAATTTAAGGAAAAACCTACATTTTTTCAAAATATTGTGTTTGAGGAGCACAGTTAAAAAAAAAAAAACACTTTATTCATTTTTGTTATTAACAAAAATAAACTTTTTAAAAATTTTTATCTGAGTATTGGCGCTGTTGTCGTTTTCTTCAATTTTTTAATTGCGATAAAGGTAAAAGATAAAGGCCAAGTTTAGGATTCGGAAAACAATCGAACATTTTTACATTACATTACGATGATGGAGAAAGATGGTAGTTAACAGTTTTGTGAGATTTCCTAGAGGACAAATTCAAATTTTTTTAGGACCAAAAGTAACGGTACCTGTCATACAGCGGAAATGGAAAAATTATTTTTTTTTTATAAAAACGGCTCTTACGGTTTGGATTAAAATTTGTGTGTATAGTATTACACATAAAAGCTTTCTTTGGAAATAAAAAAAATATTTGTTGTACCGTTACTAACGGTACGTGCAGTAGAACGGTTTTTTTTTTTTTATTTATGAATTTCTCGTAAACAACAAAGCAGATTTTGACCAAAACTTTTATACAGAAACGTTACAACAATCATTATATAGAAAATTTTTAAATTTTTCAAAAAACACATTTTTGGATTTTTAAAAATATTTCAAAATCTTTTTTTGAAAAATCAAGTTTTTGAAAAAGGGTTGATGAATTTTATCGAAATTTCGTTTTTATGTATTGAATACTAGTTTTTTTTTTTTTAAATAGCATACCAACTTTTTTTTTAAATGTTAGAAAATTTTTATATATACAAATTTTTTTTTTTAAAAACGGCTCGAACGATTTTCATTTTTTTTTGTTCTTCTAAAAATTCCTTTTTATGCAAGAAATCAAAGATTTTCTAAAACGGTGTTTAATTACCTAGTTATAAAAACAGATTAAATTTTTTTAAACTATTTTTGAAAATCCTTAAAAATATAAAATTTTACATAATTTTCTTCAGTAAAAAGCACTAGAGTTACTTTTACCAAAGAATACCTACCTTTTAACTTTGGATTAAAAGTATATGAATTAATTCAGTTTTAAAAAATTTTAAGCTATTATGAAAATTAGAGCCAAAAACAAAAATGATTAAAAAATATTTCTTTTTTGTAAATAGAAAAAATCAGAAAGGATTAAGTTAAAAAAAAAAACAATGTATTGTCAGATACTCATGAACAAACCAATAAAAACTGAAACATTTATGTTTACAATTTTCCTAATTGGCAATCATAACCATGGTATTCCTTTGAGCACATTTTGTAAAAAATTCTGTTTCCTTTTTGTATTTAGACTTCATTAAAAAAAAAACAACCACCATTATGTACATATACTCGCACATAAAACCCGGAAAAGATATCAGATCTCAGATGGCAAAGGATATTTTTCCCATGTTTGAGTAATGTTACGTTCCATCTATAATACCTATGGTATAACCAAGCCATACGAAGAAGAGCGAAGGTGAAACAGTAAACTTCTTGACTTTGAATGATGAATGGCGCCAACGCTAACGCCAAAGCCAATGCCCACCCACTCTAATATCCACCTTATATTCTCTCAAACAAAAACACACATTGTATGTTTACTCTCGTACACACATCTGCATATAAACAAGTATATTTTACATACATATACTCTCTCTCACTCTACTATTATGTTTAGTACTTCGTGAAAGTTAAGTGAATGAATGAACACATCCGGAATTGAATTATTCAAATGTTAGCTTTGTCCTGTTTTGCCCTCACACTTCCTTCCAGGATACGACCTTAATTCACTTTTTATTATATCATTACTACTTATGGCAAAGTGTATGGATGCGATATAGGTAACGTGTGTTTGAATAAGTGTGAGCGAGTGTGAGTTGTGAGTAGAGCTGTCGAAGCTTACAGGAGGGGGAAAACTGGTATATCCATTAAATGAAAATTATAAGACCAAAGGAGTCGAGTCAAAAAGCTGTCATGAAAACGACGAAACAAACACAATGGATACAAAAAAAAAAAAAGTTAGGGGAGGAGGGGGTAGAGAGAGTTAAAGCAAAGTCGAAAGCATCATCATTGGTGATGGGAAAAATCGGTTTTCCTTTCCTTATTTTTTTTTGTATTTATTTTTTTTTTATTTCTGTTGTCGGAACAGAGCCCTCCTTTATTTCGATACATTTTTCTGGCCGTATAATGGAAAGTTGCCGCTTTTAGAGAAGAACGAACACGTAAACATTTTTTTTTCGTCGTATCGTTTTCAAAAACTTCTTAATGGGACTGTTGGTTCTCTCTCTCTCTGACAAAAGTAAGGGAAGGAAAGTGTGATGGTGGGGGATGGCTTTCTATATGTATTTATAAAGAGATTGCTTCGGAAGAAGAATTTTACCACAGAAATGATGAGGGTTTCTCATCGGTTTTCGTGGCTTTGTGCCTTCTTGGCTTTCTTATTTGCAGCAATTATAGTGAAAAGTCGTTTTGTTTGTGGGAGAGGAAAATGAGGTTTACGTTAAAAGGGAAGAAGGAACTTGTGGTACTCAAATAAATTAACAACGTTTATTACTTGTTTTTTTTTTTTATCTCTGATGGGATATATTGGGAATAAGTTAGGGGTTTTTCTGCGGTAAAATAACTTGAAAAAATATTTCAAATTCTTAAAGGCATCAGTTTTTGAGAGGATTGGAAATAGAATTAGAAAATTTCGATCAATTAGGACATGATTCTACCAATCAAGAATATTTTAATGCCTTGAGATTGAAAAATTACTGCAAATTTCTGACAATATTCCCGAAATTTATCTCTCTTTCCAACCTTTTCTAAAAAAATTTAATTGAGATGAAAACCATCTTTCACAATTTCCTCTAAAATGAATTTTGCGTGTTTCCCATCAAGATCCTGTATAAATAAATCCAAATAATATCAAAAAGTTCTTACCCCATCTTCAATCACCAATTCCAGACCGGTATTATACCTTGAAGACCTTTTGGGCTTTATTTTCAAATTGTTTACTTCTCATAAACATCAAGCTTCACCACTCTCTCACACTTTTTTTCTGGGGCGAAATCCATCAATTTATGAAATCCTTTCCCATGGAAACAGGAGCAAAGCAAAAAAAAAAAAAGGAAACCTCTTAACCTCTTTTTGATATCAATAAGCCAACAATTTAAGGCCAAAATGGAGTCCTTGACCGCAAACTAAGTCAACAGTATTTCGCCCTCATCATATCGTCCTTATCAATATCATCGAAGACGCGATAATATCAAAAAGAAGGGAAGAAAAGTGCCCATCAAGGTGGAAGAGAGGTCGACCAGAGAAAAGTGTTTCCTTAATGTAAACATTTCCATCTTGGTCCCATGTGCGACCGAACAACCTCTATCGACCCACTTTTAAGCTATATCGACTTTAGGCAATCATTCCAATGACTATCTTGGGGATTGTGTCATGTTGCCGACGACATTTTCGTCGTCGTCATTGTCATCGAACTATACTGCGGGCTGATGGAATATCAATATAAAGGATTTGTTATTGTTATTGGCCATTCAATAAGGACTCATTTCCGGGGTTTGTGTTTATGGTTATTTATTATTGAAATAACTTAAAGGTGGCAATCATAAATTTACGGGGCCAAAATTTTTGTGATTTTAAGGCACATTTGTGAGTAAGAAAAATGGTTCAGTAACCTTTTGATAAACCTAAAATAAATTAATTGCCATATTTTGCGTGAAACATTTTGTGTATCACGAACATAACGCCCTCTAGGGGTCTAATTTCCCTTAACCATATTAACCTATACACAATTATGAACAAGAGAGTAGATTTTTTGTTTTATATTTAGCTGGAGGCGGATTAATGAATGAATTTCAAACGAATTTTTAAGTAATTGGTTTTGAAAAAAAAAAATAATAATAATAAAAATGGCGCCCAATTAGAGGGTCACATGACTTTACAAAGTCATGACATTAACTGTATGTAAATTGAATTAAACATGCAATGGCTAGATTTTTTAACACTTCAAATGGACAGTCTGGTTTGATGGTAATTTGGTGTTTAGTGGCCGCAGTTAACGATAATAATACCAAGTTAAAAGGGTGTTACTTTCTGGAAATAATGACCAAAAAGTTAGTAAAAGAGTGTGAAATTCTGATTAATCTTTGCAATCACATATAAATGGTTGTTATTTATTTTTTCTATTCTCAATTTGTTAGTTTTTGTATATAAATGGAAGAAAATGCTTATTAAAATTTGCATGAAAATAGCCTCAATTTAATGTCATTTATTTATTCATGAAACAAAAAGATCCGATTTGGGTCAGTTTTTTGGGAGGGCAAAATGTACCTACTCTCAATAAGCCGATAACATAACAATCGGACATGCGTTTCTTGAACGTAAGCAATTTTCTTCCAATATAAGAGGGAGAGCTTGTCCTAGTTGTTGTTATTAGATTGTGGTATGGGTAAGTGTATATGGATGGTCTCTTTTGTGAATATGAAAAGATACACCTACTCTTATATTTTGTCTCTGGTTTTCGGCCTAAAAGTACTTGGATTTTCCTTTTTTTTGCATCATATTGGTATTAGGGTATATATTGGTTGAAATCTCAGTGATAAGGGGATAATGGTTGTCAGTTAGTATAAAGACAATAGCTCCCTTAGGGAAAACATCATGTTTGAATGTTTTAGTTAGAATGTGGGTATATTTGCTTTTCTTTGTTATAGGGTTTTAGGCTCCATGATGATTTCGATAGAAAAAGAATTTTTGGGGTAATTGAGTTGTGAATAATTTGCAATAAATAAATGTTTTGGGCGCAGCAATTGTTTTGAAGAGTAGAGAGAAAAGGAATATGAAAGGATTTCATTTGTAAAAGAGAATTTGTTGTCAATGCTTTTAACAATTCTGTTTTTTTTTCATTAAGGTACTCAGAACTGTTAAGTGCAGCTTAGTTCATTGTTAGAAAATTGATGACAAATTTGTAAAATAAATTTTGCCTCAATGAGTTTAAAATCGTTTGATAAAGTAAAACTTTTGTACCAATTCCATGTTGCAGATTCAAATTACTAATAAAGATTAAATAAAACATTTTGTCCTTTATGAGGCTTCTATCAGCTCTTTGAGTAGGAACTTTTGAAATACAGGGTGTCCCAAAAGTTAACGTCGAAACGAAAACGGTAGATAGGGTAGGTGCTGACAGTTATCAGAAAAATATTGAAAAAAATCGCAGCCATATATATTGTGAGTTATGGGCATTTGAAAAAAAAGTCGAAAAAATGGTCACCCTGTGACGGTTTTTCATGTGCCGTGGCTACAAATCTTAAGTTTTCTCATTTTTTTCTTTCGTTACGGAACCTTGAATAACCCTGCTCCCAAATGCATTAAAAAATTTTAACTCAGCTGCATCAGTTTTAAAGCAAAAATTACTTTTTTGCCCAACTAAGTACTAAAAAAATTTACATGACTCTAATTCAATGAACCGTACTGTAAAAAAAATGCCCTACGATGTTTCGGCAAATTACATTAGAAATTGGTGTGTTCAATTCTCTTTTCAGAATGGTATAACATTGTTGAGAATATTCCATAAAAAACCGAGATAAAATTTATTTTCTTAAGAAATCCGACTTTTTTATTAGGTAATTTGTCCATATTTTTTAAGTTTTGTACCCTTTCAGAATACAAAAACTTAAATATATGGAAAATTCATTGAATTAGAGTCATGTAAAATTTTTTAGTACTTAGTTGGGCAAAAAAGTACTTTTTGCTTTAAAACTGATGCAACTGAGTAAAATTTTTTGAATGCATTTGGGAGCAGGGCTATTCAAGGTACCGTAGCAAAAGAAAAAAATGAGAAAACTTAAGATTTGAAGTCACGGCACATGAAAAACCGTCACAGGGTGACCATTTTTTCGACTTTTTTTCAAATGCCCATAACTCACAAAATATATGGCTGCGATTTTTTAAATTATTTTTCTGATAACTTTCAGCACCTACCCTATCTACCGTTTCCGTTTCGACGTTAACTTTTGGGACATACTGTATATCTTATCAGGCTTTCAATGTTTTAAAATTTCCTAGAGATTCACAAAAAGTTTATGAAAGAATTTTAACCTAGGAATGATTCAGGTGGTTTTCTTTATAAAACGTTTTGATTTATGTTCAAAGAGTAAAAAAGTAAAAAGAAAACACTTTTTTCAATAATATTAGCAACCGTTTTTTTGTAATACAAAATTTCAAAAATTAAAAAAAAAGTAATAAAATTATCAATCGTTTTCGGAAAATTGATAATAAAAAAAAATTAAAAATGTACCTACCTATGTATTATTTTTTAATTTTTTTAATAATTCTTTTAATATTACGGTTCTTTAATCACAATTTTGGTTACAGAAGCAACGGTAGCATCTGTAGGGGTTTATAGAGAGAAATTACACGGTGTAACACTCAAAATATACGCGGGCGGAGACCTATCAGGTTTTGTAGAGCTAGTCGCACTGAATACGAAACGGTATTTGGCAAAAAACGGTTTTTTGGACCTTCACCCATTGAAAAAATTCTAGCTTCGACAATTTTTTACCCAATTTCGATTTTTTTACAGTTTCTGATAGCAGATAAATATACATTTTTAACAATGTATAAAACATGTAACTCGGTTGAACCACTTAGAATTTATTAGTTCCCAAAGTTAAAAAATTCTATTTTTTTTTGTCATTTGCCCAACTTCGGCATCAATTTAAAGTATATGTTTTCAAAACAACATGCTATTTAAAAAATATATTCTAAAACTTTATCTATTTCCCAATTTATCGAGGTATTTTTTATGAAAATCACTTCAAAATTGGCTTTCTATTTCAACCCAGATACAGAAATTCGAACTTTTAGGTATAGAACAAAAATGTTGTTTCGGCACGTAGTAGGATAACTTGGGCGCCAGGATTTGATAACGGGTTTTTGTAGAGGAGCTCAATACAAAAATTTTTTTCTTTGTGAGGGGGGTCTATCTCTCCCGTTTAGGTGGGAGGGGTATTTTTCTAAAAAAAAATTATCAAAATAAAAAAAAATCATAAAAAACAACGGCAACACTTACAGTAATAAATGATACCATTTCCGAAAGGCAAATTGTACATTTGATTCTAATTTTTAAATCAATATAATATAACCAATAGTTTTTGAAATAATCGATTTCAAAGTTAAAAATAGGCGAAAAAAATTTTTTTAAACTCATTTTATACTATTTTTGTTCAGACTGTGAATTTTAGTAAAAAAGTTACTCACACAGAAAACTGCCTCAATTGATTCCTTATCGAACAGTGAAAACTATATGTTTCTATGTCTTCTAGTTTATGAGAAAATTGAAAAATAAAAACAAAAAATATTTTGAAAAAAGAAAAATCTCCGCCCGCGTATATTTTAAAACCTCATTTTTGTAACACCGTGTTATTAGTTGGAGAATGGGGATAATCAGACGCTTTTGTAGAAAAATGTTCCTTCAAATTTGTCAAATCATTGATTAGAAATCAAGCAAATGGTTCTATGAGAGATACCGTTAATAATATTCCAAAAAATATTTCTTATACATCAAAACTTGGACCTTATACCAATAAAGCCCACTGTTTTTAATTGCTAGGGCAAGTTAAGGATTCGGAAAAAAAAATCGAACTCGGGATAACAATTTTACATGACATTAAGATGATGGAGAAGGCCAAAAAAGTGGGTCCAGAAATTCTGTCTGTCTGTCTGTAAGTACCTAGAGTTACAGCCTAAACTACTCAAGCTATTTTCTTCAAACTTGGTAGTTAACAGTTTTGGGTGACTCCCTAAACTGACGGACAAATTGAAATATTTTTTGAGGACCAAAACAAACGGTAGGTACCTATCATATAAGGGAAATAAAAAAGTGAATTTTTTTCAAAAACGACTTTAACGATTATGATTAAATTTTTTGTTAGTTTAACACAAATACGAGCCAACTTTTAAAATAAAAAAAAAAATATATTTTTATACCGTTATTAACGATACCTCTTATAGAACTGTTTTTTTGATTTATGAATTTCTCGTAAACGACAAAACAAATTTCAACCAATATTTTTATACAAAATACGCTAAAATAAATTTTATTTAAAAACTTTAAAAAGTTTTCAAAAAACACATTTGGATTTTTAAAAAATGTTTCAATTTTTTTTTTTTAAATTGACTTTTTAAAAACGCGGTTGAAAAATTTTATCGAAATTTCGTTTTTATGTGTTGAATAATATTTTCTTAAAAATGGCATACCTACCAACTTTTTTTTTTTTTGAAAAATGTTAGTTAATTTGTATCCATAAAAAAATATTTTTTTAAAAAACGACTTTAACGATTTTCGAAATTTTTTTTCTAAAAACTCTCTTTTATGCAATAAATCAATTGTCATGCTTGGTTTTGTGTAAAAGATTATTTAAAATGGTATTTACTCCAGTCAAAGCGTCATTTGACCTTGCGATGAGAGGCACTGTCTGTTTTTATTTCATGGATCGATGGGGGTATATTTAAAAGGCTTAACCCCAATTTCTCACCACCTGATCATTCTTTTTAGCGGAGTTATTCACAAAAATGCATTTTTTGGGATATTTTACTTCCAAGCTAATATCTTTGCTCCAAATTGTCGTAGACCAAAAACTAAACATACATTCTCTTTCTTATAATATTTTCTATCGTTGTGTGTAATTTCATTGTATTTGAAGGAGTAAATACAAAATGGCAGCCATTTAAAGTCAAATTCCTGTTGTTAAAAAACACATTTTTGTCATTATTTCGAAAAAAGCTTATATCATGATTGACATTTTTCTAACCTATTTTGTAGCCCTGTTCATGTTCTGCATTTTACAGAAAAAATGAGCTCTTTATCACCAAAGATGGCCGAGCTATTGATAAATGAACGCATGCAAAACCGGTGCGAAAACACCCAACAATATCGTTTTTTGGGAATAACTCGACTTCAGAATGTCCTACGGCAAAAAATAAAGCAATGAATTGTTCGTTACAACATTTTCTATCAATTTAGTGCACAATCTTTTTGTTGAAACAAATAAAAAATAAGTAATATTAAGTCAAAGTCGTTTTTTTGTTTAGCAAACTCTTGCCTTATTATTTTGCAAACGGTGCGAGTATTGGCTAAGAAAATAAAATATTATTGTAGTCCTTTAAATTATCTACAATTAAAAAAAAAAAATTAGCTTTCTACGACCCACGGGAGCCGAGGTATTATAATTTTAAGAAAGCATTAATCCGTACGAAAATTCAAAAAAATTTCCCTTGTTTATGATTCGAATACTAGTTCTCAGTGAGAGGGGTTGTTTTCATTGTTTCTTGTTATAAGAGAATTTGTCTTATGTTTTTTCGTTGGTCATTTGGACCTTTTTTAAAAAATTAATTACTCGGCTCGTGTGGGTCGTAGAGAGCTAATTTTTTTTTTAAATTGTAGATAATTTAAAGGACTACAATAATATTTTATTTTCTTAGCCAATACTCGCACCGTTTGCAAAATAATAAGGCAAGAGTTTGCTAAACAAAAAAACGACTTTGACTTAATATTACTTATTTTTTATTTGTTTCAACAAAAAGAATGTGCACTAAATTGATAGAAAGTGTTGTAACGATTAATTCATTGCTTTATTTTTTGCCGTAGGACGTTCTGAAGTCGAGTTATTCCCAAAAAACGATATTTTTGGGTGTTTTCGCACCGGTTTTGCATGCGTTCATTTATCAATAGCTCGGCCATCTTTGGTGATAAAGAGCTCATTTTTTCTGTAAAATGCAGAACATGAACAGGGCTACAAAATAGGTTAGAAAAATGTCAATCATGATATAAGCTTTTTTCGAAATAATGACAAAAATGTGTTTTTTAACAACAGGAATTTGACTTTAAATGGCTGCCATTTTATATTTACTCACTCAAATACAATGAAATTACATACAACGATAGAAAATATTATAAGGAAGAGAATGTATGTTTATTTTTTGGTCTACGATAATCTGGAGCAAAGATATTAGCTTAGAAGTAAAATATCCCAAAAAATGCATTTTTGTGAATAACTCCGCTAAAAAGAATGATCAGGTGGTGAGAAATTGGGTTTAAGCCTTTTAAATATACCCCTATCAATCCATGAAATAAAAACAGACAGTGCCTCTCATCGCAAGGTGAGGCCCTTTTTTCCGACGCTTTGACTGGAGTAATTGAATTAATTTAAAAATTAATATTGTTCAGTAAGAAGCTTTAGTATAGTTACTTTTACCATAACAGCAAGGACCTACGAGCGACCCCAGTCGTGCATTTTATTTTTAATTGTTCGAGCATGAAAATAAAAACATTTGTGAGTTTTTGGTTTTAAAAAAGGGTTACCTTTGACAATATTTGAAACAAAGCAAAGTAAATTAACCATAATAACAGCGTTATGGATGTGAACGAATCAATTTTTCCTTCTGCTAATTTTATACAGTATTTTATTTAACTGAGAAAATTTTTTGACCAGCGTAAACATTCTTAAAAAACAAATTTTCTCCTGAATATGTGCAACTTCATTGAACCAAAAAAAAAAACATGGTTGAAATAAAATACCTAAATGAAATCATTAAAATGTACCTATTTTCTGTCATTGTTTTGAACTTAAAGTGACTTCCTATTTTTGGAAGCAGACATAATCAAGCAAACCTCACTTAAACCACTCTATATCACAATCAACAATATCTCGAGAACAAATTTGTTCATCGACTTTTTATATTGATTCACACAGATCACACAGGTCGATTTAAATATAAAAACAAAATGAATGAAAAAATAAAATGACACCATGCTTTCCCTAAAACGTCTTTTATCTCCGATTTTTATCCCAAACCCAGCCAATCCACAGACAGACAAAAAAAAAAAAACAAATTAAATTTAATAAAAAAAAAAAATACGCACAGCATTTTGTGAGAGAAAAAGAGATCCTTTATTTATGGTCTACCAAAGAAGATAATGTGCCCGAAAATGTTCAACAAGGCTTCTAAATTCTCGCACACTTGCCCACATCCCCATCAAACACACATTCACACGGAATGTTTAAAAAAAAAATACCGAAAAAAAAAAACTAAAACTAAATCGGGCCACTTTATTCCTGCACTTAATTTGCACAAACTTTCTCACAATGTACCCACCAGCAGTGCCACACCATCATACTGAAGAGCTTCGTGCAAAAGTGCCTACAAAGTATGCCCCAACGACGATGATATGGCATAGAGAATATATACCAGGAAATATAATATCTTCCAAAGGAGCACACTGATATAACGAAAAAGAGTGTTTTTTTTTTTTTACTTCTTCCAGTTAGATGTTAGTCCTTTTGGCCGATATCCAAATCGAGCTATTTGTTGCCGCTATCTTAATGGACACCATACCATTTCACTTTCTCATAGTATAAGATAGACAAGACATAGAAAGTAGATGGTATAGAGAAGAGGAAAAGAATGCTTCAGACCTTGGTCTAGAATATCCTTGATGGCTTAGAAGTTTTTGCTTGGAAGATGCAAAGCAACCGAAAAGAAGAAGATCCCAATCCGAGAGCCAATTTAACAAGCACTTCAAATGAAAGAAAAAAAAAACATAAACTAACACACACACACACACACAGGCACATCAGATATAGTTGAATATATTGGGGAATAGAAGAAAATCAGTGCTCTGAAGAAATCATTTCGAAAAAAAACCGATGATTCGCCTGGCGTGGTACCTACATTAGAGGCTATTACTTCTACCAAAGTTGTTGCGGAAGAATGCACTCTCAATTTTACCACAATTTTTCTTTTTTTTAGAACAAATTAATGAAAATGGGAACAAGTCGCTATTTTATTTTCGATTTTCTTTTTTTTTTATTCTTTTCATTTTCTTGGTGATCATTGTGATAATTGGATTGTCGATTACAATCAAGGCCATGAAAGTACTACACAACATTTTTATTTTATACCAAAAACTATTTCGAACGTTGACATTATTGGATCAATGATTTTGTAAACGAAAAGGACTTGTTTTTTTTTTTCCAAATCAGTGAATTCTATTTATTTGAAAATTATTGTATCGTAGGATGTTTTTCTTTCAATGCAATTTGGCATCAGGACATTTATTTACGGTTCTGTGCAAATAGGGGCTGTAAAGGGCTGTAATTACAAAGTATTTAGTTCAAGATTGTCAAGTTGCCAGTTTCTGTCAATGATTTTCAGCCTTGACATTTTCTAATAATACGAACTTTTGAACAATCTTTTTGGCAGCTTTACATTTATGGGTAAAGGGTATTTATTTTATACTCATTTACCTCAGGGAAAACTCAAGGTATTATTCCCAAACAATTCCCTGCCACATAATTTCATTAAATTCAAAAACCTTTTATTATCTCCAAACAAAAGATCCAAGCTGCACAACCCTTAACTACTTAAGTAATATAAAACTATGAATCAGCGTCAAATCAACATCATGAACATTTCCCACCAAAGTAAAGCTGTCCTTCTATTTATTTATCTTTATAGTTTATATGAAACTGAATCCTCATCATCCTTAATATTCTTCCTTCTTTATGTATCCGTATATCCGTTTTCTATACTAACACACAAACTGGTCATACATATGTCTGTGAAAGTCCCGCTGCTGTCTCGTTTTGGATTAAAACAGCAATCCACTGGTCATCACTCTTTCATGCTCGACCAGTGTGTGCCTAGCATTTGTTTCTGACATAACTCATTATCCTTAATACCCTCATCACAGGGAAGAAACTAAGACAAATAACAATAAACGTATATACCCTTTTGTTTTGTTTGATTAATTCAACTGTATTATAACCATCAGTGTTCTTCTCTCTCTCTCTCATCTCTCTCAGAGTTATTCTCCACAGGTCTTACAGAGTGTCTTTCTTGTTTTGTCGGAGATATGGCATCCCAAGTGAATATTATGGTATCCATATGCCACCAGCATCCTTCCATTTATTTATATAAATATGGAGACGGAAACTGACCAGAAAAGGCAACTACAGCCTCTTTCACTATAACCACCTTTAGTCCATCATCATTCTCTATCTCTCTCTCTCTGATGGGGTCTTTGTTCAACACTGAACTGCTGCTGCTTAAGGACAAATAATTCCTGTGTGTTCTGGATAGGTGACTCTGATGATGGTCTCTGGGTTCTGGGGGAGCACGATTCAGACATTTGTAATCCTATATCCTTCTCGGAAGACGGCAATGATGACGATTAAGGAACAAAGTGAAGGTATTGTTTGTTATATGCTTTGCTCTGGATGTCATTCCTGGCAGGCATACAAAGTGTAACTAGGCTGTGAGACCAGAAAGAATTGTTCCTAGATACCTTCTTTTTTCCTTTAGAATAAGCTCTATCTGGATACCAATATGAACGTGACTGAAAAACTGAACACCAGTTGTGGCAGTGCCATGTTAGATGATGGGGACCCATGTCATTTAAATGTTTTGACAGCTTACACAAATTTGTCAAATACTGGACCTCTTAACAAAAAATTGTATAAAGTGGACACACTTGTTATAAAGCTGTTTCCTGACTTTGGAAATATTTAACTTGCTTCTAAGTCGGTATTGTTGTTTTTGTTCAAAAGAAATAGAGACATACAACCCTGCATAAAAACATATTTTTATTATAACGAAACTAAAAGGTGAAGTTGGTCAAACGATTTCAATTTTGGTTTTTGGCTTATAAATAATAAGCAGAAAATCACTTGTATATTTCGTTATATTTAAGTTTCAATAGGAAAAGATGTGGTTCTATATCTTTCTAAAATATAATTAAGCTTGATATTAGCTGTTCTGATAGAAAATGTCACGTTATTCCTCGATAAAAAAAAATCAGTAATTTTTCGGGCTTGAATTCCAAGGAAAACATTTTTTTGAGCTTATCCCCTTTGGTACGTTGTTTTAAAACAATCCGTAACACATGATAAATATAACCAAGGATAAAAACAGTCTGTAAAAAAAGTTGGGTGGAAGGGTGTTTGTTTCGAAGAGACACTCAAATCTGTAATTGGTCCCAAAAAGCCAATGATTCATTTTATTTTTGGTTTCGATGACAAATTGAACATTTATACTTAAGTTCTCAAACGTTTTACACGAATCATTGGGACCAATTATACAGATTTTACTGTCTCTTCGAAAAAAAAACACCTTTTCACCAAATTTTTTTTAATAAGAACTCTTTATTCTTGCTTTCTATCCCAAATTCAATGTTTTGTTTTTTTTTTTTCAAATTTCATCAGGGTGACCCATCATTTTTGTTTTTACTCTCAAAAGTAACATAATTTCTAAATTTCAATAGCGTACCACAAGTTTTACTCTAGTAATAAACACTTTTTCCAATATACCCATATTGTCTCTACACCTAAAAAAACACCCTTTCACATGAAAAAATTTGTATAGATTTATTTTATTCGTATTAATTGGAAAGAAAACATTTTTAATAAATTTCGTAAGGGTAACTTTTATGCCATTGATTTTATCGGGCATATCGCGGATTTTCCTTATTTCCAATAAAAAAAAAAAACACCCTTTCACCTAAAATATTTGTATAGACGCTTAGGTTCTTGGTTTCTGTTTCTGTCATACATAAATCAAACATATGTACCGATTTTCGTTGGTGTATTAATTCCGAATTTCATCATTTCTTTAAAAAAAAACACCCTTTCACTCAAGATAATCTTGTAGACTTTTTAGATTCTAAACTTTTTCACCAAGTTTAAAAAATTAATACAATTTATGTCAGCTGTTACGATACCTTTGTCACACATAACTCAACTCATAAAAAAAAAAACACCTTTTCACCAAAAATATTTTTAGAAATTTTATGAATCCGAATTTCATTAATGTATATTGTTTCTCACATGGTTTTTGATAATATTTACCTGTTGAAGTCAAAAAACAAGCATTCTTTGTTTTTAATCGGCAATAACTTTTCTAAGAGCAATTGTATTGACTTTATTTTTATGTCATAGATTCAGGATCATGATGATAATGCACAAACAATTTTGTTCACTATATTTTTTACCTTCACCCCCTCTAGGCCGCGAAAAAACACCCTTCTACCCAACTTTCTTGTATAGACTTTTTGACGTGATAACGTCTTATAAATCGATGAACCATGGCAGCCACCACAAAAAAGTGACGCCATTTTCTAACGTTACACTCTCGCACTTTCGCAGTGCGGCAAAAAATTTCAATTAAAAATTAAAAATAAACTATTAGAGATACAAAAATCTTCTATAGCTTATTTGAAAGAAAATAACCTAAAGCTTAATTTTTAAAAATTCCGTCATTTAATAGGGTAAACAGGGGTAAAACGTAAAGATGAAATTTGAGCTAAAATTTAAACGCAAAGTCGTAGAAATTTGATTTTTTTGCTATAGATAGATGAGACTAATTTAAGAATAACTGCATTAAAGAAAAAAATTCTAAAAAATTTTGAAACTAAGCTATAACGTTTTGTTTGAACGTTGTACACGTGTTAGGGCTATGACAAAATGATAATTTTGGGTAAAAGACATTTTTTTTGACAATTCTAAAGATTTCAGGTAAAAGATGAGGGGAAAAAAAATTAGGCGTCTCATACAGATTTTTTTCCAACACTCTGCATTTCGAAATATGAATTTTTGAAAATCACCTTGTTTTTTAGGGGTATTATTGGGTAATTTTTGATTTTTAGCTTTTTTTCGGAGCGTTCAGAAATCTCAAACTTATATTAATACTTATAGTTTCAATCATTTTCGTAAACACAACTTTGAGATAACAGTAAAATAAAATTTTAAAATTCAACAGGTTATAACTTTTGACCAAGAGCAGATAGAAATTTTATTAAACTTTTATGAGCATCCTGATACAATTACTTGTCATTTGGTATATCACACATAAAGGTAGACTTACTACAAGCTACAAAATGTTAAATCAAGAAACTTGCGAAAAACCTCAAAACACCAGTGAAGATCTGTTGCAACCAGAACAGCCACCAGTGTGGGAAGTTCCGTAATCTCATTTTGGAAATTCGACATGGTTGACTTTAAAAAATTCTAACTTCTCTTGTAGGCATTATTGAAATGAGATTGATACGTCATATGAAAGGTGAAATAATTAGCTTTCACATGGTATATATTTTGTATAAGTTGTCAAACAAAAAATTGATTCCATAGCCTGAGAACATACAAATAAATGTTTTTTTTTTGCTTTTTTTAATGAAATTTGATCGAGTTCAAAAAATTCTAGCTCTTTTTGTAGATGTCTAATAGACATGATCGATATATATATATTTTGAGCTGAAGCAATAAGCTTTCAGGTGGTATAAAATTTATTATAGGTTGTTATATCAGAAAAATAAATTTTTGGGTGATGGAAATGATTTTTTCACATTTAAAAAAAAAGGATTGTTTTTAATAATTTATTTTAATACTTTTTGCTCATTGTAAAAATTTAAAAATGTTTTTATTATTTAGAAGAAATGTTTTGGCTTTTTAATGGTATAATTTTTTTCTAAGCTTTTAAAATAAAAAATTAATATAATGAGAAAAGAAAAAAGGTAATTTTTTTTAGCTTTTTCTTATAAATTATGATTGTTTGTAAAAAATAAACACTTCAATTGACTCATTTTAAAAGCACATAACCTGTTTTCTTACGACGTTATCACGTAAAATCATCGTCCGTAAACTGGCTTTACAGACAACCTCTTTTTATCCTTGGTTCTCATCCCAAAAAGAAAACTTTTTGCCAATTTTCATGAGTGTAACAATTTTTTTATTTGTTGATTTTATGTATACTTTTTTACGTGTACTAATGAGACAAAAATAAATTTTAGATACTTCGACAAAAATTTTAAAATTTGAGCAGTATGAACCATAAAAAAGTATTTTTTTCACTTGGGCCTAATTATATGGCAAGGTACTGTAGATTAAGTATTAAATCTAATAAAATTTATCTACTCAGAAATGGACAAATTTTGCAGGTCACTATGGTGTATGCGTAACATTATTTTCTTAAAAAAAAAAATGATATTTACGTTGACCGTTAACTAAACAATTTTTAATCGTTTCAATGATGTTGATAACTAATTCATGCATAGTCTAAAAATTGTAAAATGACCTAATTACTTCAATTGCATTATATAGCTATTCGAAGTAATTTTCAGGTAATATTTGAAAAATAAATCCTTAGAATAAAATCCGGTTTATAATCTTTTAAATTATTTTCACTCAATTAATACACTGACTCACCATATCAAGTCAATTAAACCTCGCAAACTCTTTCTACCCAATTAATTAAATTAAATCCCATTCCAAAATTTCTATCAATTATGCATGAAACTGTCTATAAAATTCGTCGCGTTCACTATTATACTGTTATGAAGCTCTATGTAAAACGTTTTAATTAAATTTGATGCTTAATTATGCAAGCAAAATTCCAAGTTTCCTTTATCATATCCTCTTCCATTTATATAAAATAAACCTCCCCCCAAAAATGAAAAAAAAACTATACTCTTATACCTTTATTATAGAGCCAAAAAGAAAGGACCCATATTGATGAATAATATTTCTTTTGTTTTCTATGTAAAATAAAACATTTAATATAAATTCTATTTTTTGTTGTTGCCTTTTATTTTTCTTATTTAATTCACTTTCTTATTTTTTTTTAGTTATGATGGATGAACCACGTTTTGCTCAACCTATTCCAAACGTAACAGTTGCCGTAGGACGTGATGCCAATTTGCCTTGTGTTGTGGAACATCTTGGAACTTACAAGGTAAGTGGTTTGGTTATAATATAGAAAAAGAGGGAGAGAGAGAAAGAGACTGAAGGAGTAATATTTAAATAAATACAACATTTTTCAACGTAATTGTTTTTTTTTTTTTTTTTAATTCAAGGTTTTTTTAAGCTTTGTAAAAGTGCACTTTTCTTCCTTTGAAATAGGGTTTTTATGTTTATATTTTGTTAAAAGGATAAAATGGAAATTGAAGATGATGATGCAAATAGTGACCTCAAAAGCGTATAGTTAGCTAAGGAAAATTCAATATTTTATGTTGTAATAATTTATGTCTCTGTAATATCAAGGGTGAATAATATTCTCGTAATAACCTTTTTTTAGCAATTAAAGTGAACAAATTAGAATACATTATTAGAAGAACAATTTTCATAAAATTTGTATATTTTAATCGATATTTGGCAATCCAGTACATAAATCACTTTCATCATAGTCACATTTATCCTCGGGCTCATTACTGAAACACTTTGCATTTTGAACTATCTGCTTTCCATCATTATCCGTTGTAGAATACTGCATACACAAACCAAGAGGTCTTAAAGGTCTGATGTTACCCTCACCATAAACAACCAACACATTCCAATCAATAAATCCTTGACGATTGTTGTTCAAAAAATCAACCATATTATTTTCTTCCTCCATCCACGGGGATCTACCATGTTCAAGACTGTATTTAGTCAAACTATTAATTTGGGGCACAAAATTCCAGACTCTCATCATTCCACCACCCAAACTCCATGACAATAAATGACCTGTGTTGTCAAATGGTGCATCGGGATCGTCCTTACTCTTAGCGATCGCTTCCATATCTTCCATTTGTTTTTTAACTTTGTCGGAAGTGTATCGTGGCACCCCACCAACAGGCTTATTTGGGTAGTGTATAGTTGCTTTCAAGACTAAAGGAATGGTAATGGTTTTATTTTTGTAGTTAACATCTTTGACAATAACTTCAGTAAAAGGAGCTGGTGGATTTGGAATGGCATAAACCGAGACCAAATTGCGATGTCCTTGTATTATTTCAGCTTTAGTTACCAATGGAAAATGTTCCATAAAATCATGATGAAGATGCTGTCTTTTTGTTCGAATTCCAGCACAATGATCAGTATTTGAACTATGAATCAAATGATTTTTAAAATAAGATCTAACTGCACACGTTTCACTCGGAGCTTCATGGAAAAGAAAAATTGATCATTAAAGAAAAGAATACAAAAACAAGCAAAACTCAAAAAAATATATTTCTTACAATCTCGTCTAGTCCGAAATTTCGCACTGAATGCTTCTGTTGTGTCACAAAAAAAAAGAGTTAATTGAGTGAAAACTGCGAAACATTGAAGAACAGCATTGAGTTTGTTGTTTTTCATGATGACTAGAATTTTGTATAATAATTTGAAAAAAATAAGTAAATAAATAAAGTTGATTAATACGATGATACTTCACAGATAGTTGTTTGAAATATAATCTTCGTTTTAAATTTCCAAAACATTAAAGGTTAATAATCTCGGCACTATCAAATATTTGTTATCAGCTAAAAACTAAACAAATTTATATGGGTCACATGAGCTACTTCTTATAATAGTCGAAGTTGCTTAGAATGCTTTAAGTATTTATTTTCAATAATAACATAGGTACAAAAAAAAAAAAAATTAGTCATAGAAACCACATATTTACATATTTTGAAAAAAAATCATAATGGAAATGTGTTTTTTTTTTTATATGAATTTAATTTTATTCAATTTAAAAATTGAAAGCTGATTTTTAGCAGCCCTTTTATAAGAATGAGTAATTGAGGCAATATGACAAATTTGGAACATTGATGGGTGGAGCCGAAAATTATATTGGATGAACCAAAGCAAACATTTTTCATGTTTTTAAAAATGTTCATAAAATAAATGATAGCAAAACATTAAATAAATTTTTTGAAAAAGATAAAATTATTTAATTTTTTTTTTTTTTTTTGGAACTAGCGCACAGTGTGTCGTCCCCTTATGATAAATCATGTTTTTTTTTTTTGTTAAACATTATTATTTTTGCTATTAAATATAATTTAGAAGTGTCAACTCATATGAAAACATATTTATCTTACAAAATAACCTAGGTTATGTATTCAAAATATGATCCGAAACATGAGAACCTCGGAAATCGAAAATATTTTGAGAAATTTATGCGAAGCTTTCAGAGTGTATATTTCACGTTTGGTGAAAAATATAAATTATTATATATGAGTTATTAAAATTTCTGTGATAAATAGCCAAACAAATTTTTTTTAATTTTTAAACTTAATTTAAAAAAAAACATTGAAAATTATATCGATAATTTTTTTATATTATTTTGCCTTAGGTCTATACTTAATATTGGTAAAGTCTGGTCTGCTTCTGTTTGCGATTACCAGAGATATTTACATTATTATGTGCTACGAGTCAAGTACTCAAAATAATTCATTTTTTGAGAAACAGCTTCAAGGGGATCACAAAAATAAAAATATCGATGTTTTTAATAATTTTTAACCATAAACAAGTAACAAAAAGCTGTTTATGTAATTAAAAATATTTTACATATTGTTTTCAACAAAAAAAAACATTATATTTTTCTGCATACTAAATTTTTTATATAATTACTTGACCCGGCCGAACTCTACTGTGTATTATAGCGTATTCAGATTCACCAACCTCGCTGATATAAGAAGTTACGAAAATGCCAATAAAACGTTATTTCAAAATTTGAAAGCGATTGACAAAAAACTATTCGAGATTTGCTATGAAACGCAAATATATACACGATTTTTTTTTGTATAGAGAAGATAAACAAAACAAGTTGACTTCCACTTAAGTTTTCTCAAAGTAAAAAAAAAATATTGAAAAGATTTAAACGGGCATTAAAAGAAAACATTTAGGTCTTTTAGAAACTGTCACAAATTTATTTAAAATAAATCACAACGTTCAAGAACATAACCTCAAAAACTGTTAAAAAACGACATTTCAGATTTTCTAACGGGAATATTTCAAAAACGTGATAGAATTTTTATGACTTCGGATTCCAGTTCAGCACACCAAAAACCTTACGAAAAGTATATTTTGGTTTATACAGGGTATCGGGTAGAAAATGGATAAGCCGGAAATGGCTGATAGGTGCACTTTTGACTGTTCTGAAACCGAATAGAAAAAGTTTCTATCGCAACCAGTGTACTTTAAATTTTATCATCTTACGTTTTCTTTAACCACAACCACGAATGAATGAATTTTATTAATTTCTTATTTTTATAATTTTCTACAAAAATTGGCTCAATACATAAGAAGTTAAAAGTTTTTAAAACTGTTGCATCTTTTCTTTAAAAAAATTTTGAATTTTGTTTTTCTATGCAAAATGTGAAACAAATTTTTTTATGAAAATTTTCAAACACCTGTGGTATAAAAAAAAATCCATAGGAAGTTACTAGGAAGTTATTGGTACCAAAGTGCAAAAAAAGGCTATTAATTTAATAAATTATTTTAACTGTAAAATCTTAAGTTTTTCAAGTTTCTGCCACAAATGCATGGATTCCATCAGTTTTTTTAATCAGTCATATTTAACAATAATTCTTCCTACACATAACTATTAAAAAAGTGTTATAACCGTTGAACAATGGCTATAAAAAAATAATTTAACTTTTTTTTAATGCAAAGTAGAAAAAAAAATATTTGTTTGCTCAGTTTAAGCATGGGCATACAATTGTGCGTCGGGACAGCTTGTTTTGAGTTTTGACTTCGTAATGATCTCGTTTTAAAGAAAAATTGAGATTTTCGGTCCCGTTGGCCCAATGCAACCTCATCAAAAATGTTGCAATGTTTTCGAATTTGTGTTCAATTCCCAATCTTATTGGGCTACGAAAAACATCCAATATTTGTTAGATGCAATTTAATTTACAGTTAATATTGTAAGCCACTTCTTATTTTATCTTTTAAACTGGTTATTAGCAAATTAGCAAACAAATATTTTTTTTTCTACTTTGCATTAAAAAAAAAGTTAAATTATTTTTTATACCCATTGTTCAACGGTTATAACACTTTTTTATTAGTTATGTGTAAGAAGAATCATTGTAAAATATGACTGATTAAAAAAACTAATTTAATCCATGCATTTGTGGCAGAAATTTGAAAAACTTAAGATTTTACAGTAAAAATAATTCATTAAATTAATAGCCTTTTTTTGCACTTTGGTACCAATAACTTCCTAGTAACTCTAGATTTGATAAAAACTTTTACCATTCCGCAATCCCCTTTGGACGCGCATATTTTTAAAAAAGTTGGCCACCTACGTTCCTATGGATTTTTTTTTATACCACAGGTGTTTGAAAATTTTCATAAAAAAATTTGTTTCACATTTTGCATAGAAAAACAAAATTCAAAATTTTTTTAAAGAAAAGATGCAACAGTTTTAAAAACTTTTAACTTCTTATGTATTGAGCCAATTTTTGTAGAAAATTATAAAAATAAGAAATTAATAAAATTCATTCATTCGTGGTTGTGGTTAAAGAAAACGTAAGATGATAAAATTTAAAATACACTGAACAAAAAAAAGGTAATATTTTCTAAACTGGTTGCGATAGAACCAGTTCAATTTGTTAATTTGTAACTTTTTTTTTCTATTCCTGCCATAAACACACAAATAAAAAATATCAAAACTCCAAAAACTTAGCTGCAAGTATTTATGATAAACTTTTGTATGGGCTCGACACACTGTGTAGCGTTTTAATAATAAATCATTCCAATAACATGCTTTAAGTTAAGAAACAAAATTTATATCCTATTAGTTTTGTTGAAATAGGTATGTTTTTTTTTCATGCGTGAAAAAATAATTTTATCAGAATTCCATTGAAAATTAACTATTTCAAAATATGTATTAAAACTTAGTGGAGTAAAACAATTTTCCTACGGAACCGGACCGATCAACTCCAGTTTTATTTATTTATTTTAAACAACGGTAAATTATTAAAACTAATGCAAATTTAAAAGATTAAAATTTGCGTCGTTTTTTTTTTATTAAATTTTAATTTTTTTAAATACGTTCCTTCATAGGAAAGTGGGAATTGGTTTTCTGATAAAATGATCTTTATTCTTGGAAACTACATAATGTACCTACTTAGTTTCAAATTCCTAGATATTTTTTCCGAATTTTTCTTATTTTCTTATTTTTTAATCATTAAACGATCATTTTTTGGACTGAGATAAAGTCTATAGAAAGTCTCTAAGAAATATTGAAGATTTTTGAATGGCATATAAAATTTGTTTGTATATAATATCTTTTCTAGCGGTTTCAAGGATTTATAATATGTATTTTCTTTCTGAAAATTCTGTGATGACCTAAATGTAATGTATTTAAAAATTTACTTTTTCTCCATAATTAAATTCAAAATTCATGGGAACACAAGTTCAATGAGTAATCTTAGGTTGAACCAACAAATAAATTGAATATAAATTTTAAATATACATACTACGCTTATTTTTGAATAAAAATGTATGTTTTTTAATTTTTTGACATTAAACGTGTAAAGCGATTTTTAAAAAAAAAAGTCTGAAAAAAATGACTGTTTTACCAAGCTAAATTTCTAAAATTATAACAATTAAAAATCTGAAAAATGTTCACATGATAGCTACACTTAATAAAATTGAGACTGTAAAGTTTTAAATTTTTGAACAAATCGTTTGGCTGGAATTTAAAATTGATCGAATAAGGTCCAAGAGACCCCATGTTATTCCCAAAAGAAACTTCAACCGTTTGGCGGCACGTGTTAGAATTAAGTTAGAGACTCGAAAATTGGGGAATATTTTTTTTTAGTTTATTTTCAACCATATAAGATCCTAGGAGCATAGAAATTCTAATTATTTTAAAATAACGAGCACCTTATTGTGCACCTTGCAATTATTCACATCATGAAAAGCCACATTTTTTATTGACGAAAAAGTAGCATAGATTCCGCAGTTTTGGTCAAATTCAAAAAAAAATACGCCAATTTGTGCCTAATTGTTTATTCTTTCAGAATATAACCTTACTTAATTTTTTTGTTTGATTTATTTTGCAAAAAAAATTGGGTAAAGTTGAAAAAATTGAGAAAAAAATCACTTTTTCAAGATTTGTGGGATAAAAACCTACACTTAATTTGTTTAAACAATAGACTTATATACATCATTCAAAAGGAATGGAAATCCTCTTTATAAAAATATATAACATATTGAGAATTGTTAAAAAAATGACTGAGATATTGATAGATTACATCGTAAAGTCTGTAAAAATGGTTTTTTTTTTAATTACAAAAAAATGGAGGGTTCCAAAAATATAACAAAAATATTTTTATTCATTGTTCGACCATACAAAAAGCCTACACTATTTCATTTCTCGGGTGTATTTTCAGTGTCGCACCGTGTTATAGGTATATCTTTTTTTAATACAAAAATAGATTGATGCAGCTTATTACACTCGAAACTAGATGGCACTCAAAAAAGTGTTGTGTTGAAAAAAACCCTGTTACTTACAATTTTTTACAAATCCAAAAATTATTATATTTATCAAAACCCTTTTTTAAATTCACAAAACAAAGAACAATGAAAAATTGTTTCCAAAACAGTTTGTTCCACTTTATACTTAATATATAATCTAATCACCATTCAATTTTCCATTTTAAGCATACCTCTTTACTAAACAATACAATATGCCCTAAATTTCATTATATTATTGTTTTTGAATTAAAAAAAAACCTAAATGCCAAATTATTTCGCAGATAAAATCAAACTTTCAAATGAAAACACAATGACCAAAATAATTGTCCATATTTTTATTGCATCTTAATTATTTTGTAAATATTTTTGACATTTTCCATAATGCAATTTTAAATACACAATAATTCTAATGAAATTTTAAATAAATGCAAATCCAATATCGATATGTCCAAGTTGTTCAGTTTTGTCGTCCACATTCAAATATACAATAATAAAATAAATTTTTGGCTATTGTCAATTTTTGAGATTATCTAATTACAGTTTCTAAGTTAAGTTGAAAACAGTTTGTTATTACTGTTCTCATTGTTATTTATTTATTATAAAGCAAAACAATAACCGAAATAATATTTTGAGATAAAAAAAAAAATGAGGATTCCCACACAACCACACATCCCCCTTTTCTCTGATGGCAACTAAATCGAGTTTTAAAAACAAAACTTTAATCCCCAAAAGAGCTCGTTTCCTCGAATCAAATCCCGCAGCCTATCGATACATTTGTATATGCATGCATTTTGGCTGGCATGAATTTGGCGGCTAGGACAACTGCATTGGAAATTGGAATGGGGGAAAAACAGGGGGTAAACGATTTAACGTCCCCTGACAGACGACAGCGACGCACGGGCCAAAAAATCACTATGAATCTTTTATAATGTGTATAGAGACATTAAATTGTCATGTAGCGGACAGGGCATAACTCTGTATAGCCTCATGCAAACGCGAACATGCTCGGAATTATGATATCCAATTCGAAACCCAAAGGATTTGAAATATTAAAAGTTTTCCAAGCCAAAACATACATTCGCATATATATTCGATTGGGGGAATGAATAAACGCATGCACAACAAATATACGTGCGTTGCGGTGACCCCATCATCATTGCCATCACCTCTCTATACAACATGAGGCTCATATGCGAGGCACTTGACATAAGCCATTTCCGGCGACAGGGTACACCATAAGTGGCGTTCCATGAAATTCTACTCCATTATCATCATAGTCGAAAGCAAACATAATAAATGGTCGAAAGGCACGCCATTAGGCGAGAGAGAGTATAGGTATCCTGCCAACAACGCAAAGCAACGCAACGCAGCAGGGGATAAATGCCAACGAGAACGTGAATATTGACAGTTTAGCTGTAAAACTTTTCCAATTTACTCTTGGTTATGTCGAATTACTATGTGGAAATGGAATTTATGTCCTTTTTCAAAGAGACCATATGTTTCCATTGATGTTCCAAAAACGGCCTCGAGGTGTTGAAATCTATGCGCTTCGGCTACTTTGGCAAATGAAACTCTCGGGGCAATCAGTTTTTCGCTTGATGACAAGAGTGAATCGGGATTTAATAGAAATTTGGATTAATTTATTGTGTTACAGGATCAAGGACGAAATTTTAGAATTTCATTGCAGATGTGATAACACAAAAACAATGAATTTGCATAAACTAATATTTAGTTATTGTTGTATTGTATAGGTTTTGGACACTCAAAAGTTCTTAATAAATCGTTTGCTTTTTCACCCTCTTCAAACCTAAATGTGTATCAAAAATGCATAGGTATTGAATAAATTGACAAAACAAAATAACACAACTCTATTCAAATTGTCAATAAAATATATAAATTCTGATACATCAATAATACAAATTCCACGAGTAGATTTTTCTCAGTTTTTCTTTTTTTTTTTTTGATTTTTTTAACTTTTCGTTCGTTGAAAAAAAAAAAAATTTATAAATTGTCATTTTTCCTACCGGAAATAAAAGATTTACGATCAAAGTTATGCATCATCGTCATCGTTATTGGTTTCATTTTTTCTCCAAACAGGTAGCATGGATTCATATCGATAGACAAATGATTTTGACAATTCATCGACATGTCATCTCCCGGATACCACGCTACAGCATAACATATGACAATGCAAATACATGGCTGCTGCATGTGAATCAAGCACATCAGGACGATCGAGGATATTATATGTGTCAGGTTAATACGAATCCGATGATTAGCCAAGTTGGTTATTTGCAAGTTGTTGGTATGTTAAAAAAAATTATATCCACATTTTTCACTACAATTTCCATAAATTTAATATTTTTTTTTATATTTATTTTGGATTGACACCAAAAAAAAAAATAAATAATAAAAAATAAATTCATTCAAATAAATATAATTTCATACATATTTTTTTTCCAAAGTTCCACCAAATATCCTGGACATTGAAAGCACACCATCATCGGTAGCAGTTCGAGAGAATCAAAATATCAACATGACATGTCGGGCGGATGGCTTCCCAGCGCCAAAAATTATCTGGAGACGTGAGGATGGCGAGGAAATTGCTGTCGAAAAGAAGAAGAAAGGTAAAGGTAAGAAAATCGTGTCACAGTTTTTTTTTTTTTTTGTATGAATATTTTTTTTAATAGTATGTTTCCAATAACATGGTTGCCAAATTTGTTAATTTTAATGAATCTTAAATCAATTTAACTGCAATATTTATTTTATACTTATTTTTATTCGAATAGGAGTATCAACAAAGTTTTATGACCTTATCATTGTATTTACCAATGCCGAAGTAATTTTTAATGTTTCTATACAGAAAATCGAAAAACTATTTTATTTTAAAATTCACAAAAAAAACTATGAATTCGATATAAAATCTCAAAACTTGCAGGACTATGAAGAGTAAGCACACGAAATTTTTTTTTTTAATTTTATAAAATAACTAAGAATTTAATAAATTTCGGTATTTTTGATTTTTTATTTATATTTTACAACTTTTTGAATTTTCCGATCGGCTGTTACATTTTTTTTAATTTTTTAAGTAAATATGGTGGAAAGGCCTCGATATTCTAAAAAATGGAAAAAAAAACTGACAAAATTTTATACTAGATGTTGAGAAAACTTGTGTTCTTATAACGTAGGATTAGTCCATATTGTGATGTAGGTATTACAAAGTAATTTTTCTTAATTTTCACTTTATATGATGCTGTTATAAAATCAATAATATAAATCTCGCTTGCTTTAGGTTTCTTGTGGATATAACCCAATTCTTTTAACCTCTCTTTTTTTATATGATACTGTAGGGTTCATACTTCAGTTTCAAAATTTCGAAGCAACTTTGAAAAAAATGTGAAGTAGATTCAAAATTTCGGAAGTAGATTTCAAAATTAAACTTTCAGAGTATTTTATTTACAAAAATTTATTCTAAAAAAATTATTTTTCAACAAAATTGTTTTTCTGAACTTTATTTATTTAAGAAAAAAAAAAATCATGTGTGCAATTAACACGTGGTAGAAGAGAAACCTTAAAAAATCATTTTTCTTGCAAAAAAAAAAAATAAAATAGAAAAAATCTACCTATTTTTATTCTTTTACCTTCAAATCCATATTTTTTATACGACAACCTATATAAATTTTATATCATCTGAAAGTTTGTTGTCTTAGCTCAAAATATATATATCGATCAGGTCTATGAGACATCTACAAAAAGAGCTAGAATTTTTTGAACTCGATCAATTTCCATCAAAAAAAGCAAAAAAAACACGTATTTTTATGTTCTCACACTATTAAATCCATTTTTGTCCCTAACAACCTATACAAATTTTTACACCATCTGAAAACTTATTGTCTTAGCTCAAAATATATATATCGATCAGGTGTATGAGACATCTACAAAAAGAGCTAGAATTTTTTAAACTCGATGAAATTTCATCCAAAAAGCAAAAAAAAAACATTTATTTTTATGTTCTCATGCTATTAAATCAATTTTTTTGTTTGACAACCTATAAAAAATTTTATACCATGTGAAAGCTTATTGTTTCACATTGTATAATGATGTATAAATCTTACTTAAAAGATGTCTACAAGAGAAGTTAGAATTTTTTAAAGTCAACCATGTCGAATTTCCAGACTGAGATTTACGGTACTACCTACACTGGTAGCTGGTCATCGCCAACAGATCTGCACAGGTGTTTTGAGGTATTTTAAAATTTTTTTTAATTTAAGATTGTGTAACTTGTAGAGCACGTAACGTTATGTGTGATATATCACATAACGCGTTTTCGTTTCATCTTGTTTCAAATCACTACGATACTAAAGAAGTTTTCACTTCAATAAAACGGTTAGCTCAGCATAATCTTACAAATTTTTGATCAGGAATTCTTCAAAATCAGTAAAAATTACTTTGATACATTTTATTTATATCTTGAATTTGAATAATAATTGACCTCCATTCATCTTTTGAGATTTAAGTGGAGCTTTATTTCCTTAGGTCTTCTTAGGTTGGTGGTCCAAAAGAAAAAGACCGATTTAGAGAACGTAGTGATAAGCCAAGATAATGCGAACGCAATTAAGTTGTCACCCCTGCTTCCTGCTCGAAAACAATTGAACGAAGTCACACTTGAGAATTCCAAACCAAGAATTTCGAATTCCATTTGCATGACAGGTTGCCTCATCGATTTGGTATGTTGATTATTATTGTTTGTTTGCTTTAGTTACTATAAGTTGTCTTTTTGAGGATATTTAGATTTAGAAAACACTACTAAATTTGGTCACCAAGGCGTATACGTACTTTTTTTTTAATTCGTAATAACGTCTAGCTTAAACGTTTTAGCTGAAACCTCTCTAGAAAGTGAAGTGACATTATATGGTATTATTTGTTGTTTCAACATTTAGTACACCATATTTATTTAAAATAATTAAAATATCTGTCTGTAAATTACCCTACTAACAATTTTGCTTCTATAATGCTTTACACAAGCAATAATTGCATCTTTAAAGCTTTATAGAACCAAAGTTGTTTGTCGGGTATGAGTAAAATCAGTCCTGCCATATTGCTACTATCGAAATTTTTTGAGGGAAACTAAAAACGCAGTTTTGTCAGAATAGCAGAAACATTAACGTAAGAGAAGAAAATTGCAATTGTTCGAAAACATCGTAATGTTGGTTTGGATTTAAGTTTAGTAATTTTTTTTACAAGCACAAGGACAGCAGCTTGAGCAAGGGTTGAATGTGGCCTTTCACTCTTCTAGTAGCTAGTATCGGGAATATTGACTTGGCATATCAGTAGCCTGGAAGAAGATTTTTTATCGCTTACGATAAATGTCGGTTAACCTAACGGAATATTTTTTTTAGATACTGATAATGGTGAAAGAATTTTTATAGGCTCTCGGAAATTAAATTATAATTTTCCAATTTGAATTTAATTCATCAAATCTGGCAACCATGTTTATTGTATTAATGCAAAATGTAATATAATAAATATAAAGTCCTTCCCAAATGTCATATTTGGCCTGTTTGCTGTCGCACTCTACTCAAAATAATAAATGTAAAATGAACGACACTTTCATATATCGCATGAGAGCCAAAAACGACCGATGCGACTCTCTACTCTACTCTACCAACACGACACATATGACAACATTCGAAAAAGGATATATGTATATTTATTTTACTACTGCAGAATATACACCTTCTGTTGTCGTTGTCGGTGTATAGTTTGCACTAACGATAGAAAAATTGTATTTATCTCTTTTTTCATTTTTTCTTTCTTTATTTTTTTTTTTATGAAAACTTACGCCATAATATTTTGACCTGGACTTTGGCTGGATATACTACTTCCTACAATATGGATGGTCCTTTCACGTTATGACTTTGGTTTATTCTGTTGTTGTTGCTGGGTGTTGGTTTGGGGGACTATACTTTGACATCCGGCTCTGAACTGCCAAAATCCTTTCGACGAAAAAATATCAAAAAATAAAATTTATAAAACCTCATATACACACAGTTTTAGTGTACGATGGAGAGGTCCTGCCTCTGACAAAAGTTAGCCGAAACGAGATGGGAGCGTATCTGTGCATAGCAACAAATGGTGTCCCTCCATCTGTGTCCAAAAGGATTATCTTGGATGTTGAATGTAAGTTTTTTTTTCTTCTTCAAAAAAATGATTTTCTTCCTTTTGATGATTTTTTTTTTCTAATATTTTTTGTTCTTATCCTGATCATTGTCCTTCGTCGTCCTCTCGTCAGTGAAGTGAATTTGAAATTTGCTTCTGACAAATGTTCATGCATATGACATCTATTGCCTTGAATTGTCTATGATGATGACGGTACTAGAATAACCTGCAAAAGAACAAAAAAAAAAAACGTTTGTATGCCAAAGTGAGCATTCAGGATCGTCGTCGGTCGTCGTCGTATTCGTATTTCGTACTCCTCGTCATCATGTCTCGTTAGCAATTCGTGGCGCGTTTGTTCGAGGAAAAAAAAGGTAAAAGTAATCTCGAGTCCTGGCATGACGAAGGAAAATGACGACAGTTTTATTTAAATTTATTATTTTTTTTTTTTCGTCCTTTTTTTGGGAATGAGAGGGGTGGTAAGTTTGATTTTTTTTGGTCTGGGGGAAGGGGGGCAAAATGTGTTTGCAAGGATGTTATGTCTGTGTATGTAACGTAAACGTGTGTTTTTCTTTTTGTTTTGCAGTTTCACCGATGATATGGGTACCAAATCAACTTGTTGGGGCACCAGCTGGCACTGATGTTACTATAGACTGTCACACGGAAGCACATCCAAAGTGAGCTTATAATTTTTCACTTTTTCTTTTCCTGCACAAGTGTTACTTTTTTTTCATTTTTTTTGTTCTTTTTTTTCACTGATGTATCCGCCGTATAAATTGAATTCTAAAAATCTTTGAATTTTTTTTTTGAAAATATCTTTCTCTCGTTTTTTAGGGCAATCATTTATTGGGTATACAACTCGGTGATGGTACTTCCGAGCAAAAAGTACAAAACAGATTATACAGAGAATTCATACCGGTAAGTCTTAAAAATATCCTTTCTAAATTTTTTTGTCTGTGTGTTTTTTTGTGTGTCTTAAAGTTAACTGAGTGTAAAAGATGAATAATGATGTGTTTTGTCTTGAAGGAGCTATTTTTCATTCCGTTTTAGGAAGGGGCTATAGAATTTTAAACTTTTTTTTTTTCATCATCACTTGTGTTAAGTTTTATTTCAGAAATTAATGTTAAATGAAAAAAGGTTAACGTTGGAAAAGAAAAGTTTCATTTTTTTTTACCGAATTTATTGTCTTGCAAAAGAGTTTAGACAGTTTTTAAGGTTTTTTTTTTTTGTGGACCTATAAAACGCCTTTTTGAATTAACAATGTGTCTGCTGGTTTTTGGTTGAATTTTAGAAATTAGATTTACCACTTTTTTTTCTTGCCAAGAGTTTTGTTGTCAATGCATTTGAAATTATAAAGTGGTTTGTAATATTTTTTCACCTTGGCAAGTCTAACTTAAGTCACTTCATCCTTTGACAAGTTTATCAAAGAAATTGGATTTTTTTCTTTAAGTAAAGAAATAATAGAATTTTAAAAGTCAAAACCACAAACAAAACTTATTTCCAATATTTGGGGGAAAAGACTTCCTTTTTTTTTTACTTTTTTTTCAAAACTCAATACTTTGAAATTATTTTTTGGTTCTTTTTGTGTTCCTCTGTGAACATGTTCAATGTTCACTTTCAATTAGCTCCCCTCAAAGGTATTTTTATTCTTAGTTAAAAATCGGTGAGGCGTCATTTCGTTTACTATTGAAGAGTTCAATGATGTTCTTTTGGTCTTTTACACTTTGCACAAAGAAAAATAATGAATTGCAGTGTTTGAGTGAAAAAAAAGACTTGAAAGTAATGTTTTATTTTTGATTTTTAACTACTTCAAGGAGATCTTGACCTGATTAAATTATTGTAATGCTTATTATATTGCCATAATTATTTTTCGTAGCTTTTTCGACTGTTTGATTTTTTTGTTACTGAAATAAATGAAACATCTATTTGTATTATAAATGTGATATTGAATTAAATTGAATTAAAAAGCAATACAAGATAAATCAGTGATTATACGCCGACAATTTGTATTAAGAGGTTATATCTAGTTGTAAGCGCGAAAAAACGTTCTTTTTTGCGGATTTTTTGTGAAGAGGCATTTAATTATATAAACATAAAGAATACAAATTGTATGTATTAAAAGAATTCGATGTGTATTTAAAAAAATATTGGGTTCCCTTATTTTTGTAGTAGATCTCCTAGACGACCTCCAAAAAAAGGTTTCTGGCGGTGAGCAAGATATCTCTGATCCAAATCACCTAAAATTAAGAAATCCAAACGATTCATTTCCAGGACAGACAAAAACAGGTAATGAACGAAGGAATAGTCAAAATTTTGATTTTTGACAAAATGGCGGCTTCCCAAAAAAAATGTTTTTTTTTGACGAAAATTAAAGTGCTTTAAAAAATCGAATTATTTTCAAAAACTTTATTCCTTCGTTCATTACCTGAAAAAAAGTGACAAAATGCGTTTAAAAATTTTGGGAACCATGTAAACTTAGTTAAAAGTCTTCACAAATACGTATTTTCTTGGAAACTAATTCCTGTATCAATGTGAAATTTTCAAAATATGCAAAAAAAATATTTGATTTTTTTCAAATTACAACTATGTATAACCTCTTTCGTAAGTTTTTGTAAATAATTAAATTTTTTATCGATATGAATCCTTTAAAAAAATTAAAATATTGTAAGAAACTTAACACTATTCGAAAATAGAGAAAAAAAAAAGATTTTTGTTGTTTTTACTAAATAACTTATTTTTTGCTATGAGCATTTATGAATATTGAACATATCAAGGAAAAAAGAAGATACCTTAACTTTTAGCATAATGGCCAAGAAAATTTAATTCGGCTAAATTTTCAATAACTACTTTTTGTTGTTGTTGTTGTTGTTGTTGTTGTGTTATTAAAAATCTTTCTTGAACACATATTGTTCCAGTGGCTTAGGCCTAAACTCGAGGTATATTTCAGACAGACAGACAGATATCGTCATGCCATGTCTTATTGTTATGTGAAGTTCGAATTACAATTCCTTAACTGGACTTTTAGTACAAATAGCTTAATTTTACCGCAATCTGCGTACTTGGCTTTACCACCAGGGCTACCTTCGTAGATTTTCAAAAAGAGGCCAAAAAAGAGGATTTTGTTAAAAAAAGAGGACCTAATAAAAACAAATGTGAAAATAGAATAAGTTAAGTACGACAGTCACACGAATAACCTCATTTGCGCCTTTTCCGAAGCGCAACACAAACCTTTTAACACAATTTTTTAAAATTAAAATTGTATTATGTTCATACAATTTTAAAAACAGAATATTATAAAAACATTGCTTGTGCATAATTTCTTCAAAAAAGAACACAAAATTTATCAAAAATAAGCTTATTAAAATCAAATCAGCGCTAAACAACAGTAACGTATGTATATTTTTTACAATTGAGTCGTTATAATTGAAAGTGGTATAGGTCACATTTTCCTTGATTTTCAAAAATATGCCAATTTTTTTAATCAAACGTACATAATTTTAAAAAAGAGGAAAAAGAGAAACTAAAATATCAAAAATAGGAATTTTTTGACAATTTTTAAAAAGTGGATGGAAAGTGGATTGGGTGAAAAAAAGAGGAAAAAAGCCTCTTTAGAGGCGCAAAGGTAGCCCTGTTTACCACCAAATTAGAATTTTCGTCGTTATACTATTCTTACACTCAACCAATAAATTTAATGTCAAATTTTCCTCTTTGGTTGGTAGTTCGTTTTGTAATTTCCACGATTTCTTCTGCTATAGTTTTTAGTACAACAATTTGTTCATAAAAAAAAATAATTATGAAACTCTAAAAGTAATTCCTTTTTATAATCCTTAAAACGGTAAATTTTGTTTTTACTCAGTCCATTCCAGGGTTTAAAAAAAATATTTCTTTTAATGCATATGTTTTTCATTAAAAATAAAAAAAAAAAAAATATTTAGGTACTGCAAAAATGAAAAAAAAAATTGCATTAAAAAAATTTTGTATTGCAACTGGAAAATGTTTGCTTTAAAAAAATATTTATTAGAAATAAAAAATATTTGTATTGCAACTGAAAAATATTTGTATGAAAATAAAATTTTTACTGCAAATAAGAAATATTTAAAAAAAAAAAATTATTTATAATGCACTCATTTTGCATTGAATTTTTTTTCCAATGCAGAAAATTTTTTATTTGTAATAAAATATTTTTATTTGCAATAAATATTTATTTTATTTTAGGTATTTATTTTTTTTTGTTAATTGATATTTTTACAACCCTGGTCCAGTCCCTAAAAAGGCGTTCAAATATTTTTTTTTTTTTCATTTTAACAACAGAAAACATCGAAATTAATATTTTTGCTGAAAATCTTGTTTTCTGATGGCTTTCCATTTGAATCAAAAAGGCATATTACAAAATTTCTATTTTCGATGCTTATTTCCTTACCTTTCTAGCAACATACTGACTGTAAAATTAAGGTTTTAGAGAATGTTGTTAAATATTTTTAGTACAGTGTTACTTTTATAAACCATTTTTTCTGTTTGAACTTCCTAGTCTTATTGCTTAATATCAAAAAGGCTGACTTTTCGCTTAAAAATCATAATTCTTGAAATCCTTAGAGATATGCATTTGTATTTTTGCAGCCATGTAGTACATAAATACATATTTCAAGAATGAAAACTTTGAAAAGTTAAACGTAATAGACCGAGAGCCGGCAGCATATTTTGGCAGTTTTGATATAACCGAAATTCGAGTGTGCACATATCTAGATATGCACCAGAGTATCTCAACGGAAAAAGTCTGGCAGTGATCTTGTTCAGCTTTCCCTTTCCAGACGCATCCAAAGTGCAGCAAAAAATCAACTTTTGGCGTTTTGGTATAACCGAATAAATGATACACCAAAAAATCATAAAAAGTCCCCTGATTTCGAAACTGTGGGTACCGCAAGTTTCTTTTTCAGCTTTCCCCCCGCCAGACCGCTTTAAAGCATTTTTAAGTGCATTTTTCTAATAAAAAACCTAATTACTTATTTTCTGTTAGGTATAACCGTATGATGGTAACAAATTAATATTCTATGTCTATTCCAGGTCCAGAAAATATAATTTTTAGCCAGCTATTTTTCAGCCTTCCCTCTGCCAGAGGCATCCAAAGTGCAGTCAAAAATCAACTTTTGGCGTTTTGCTAGGTATTAACCGAATAAATGATACACCAAAAAATCATAAAAAATCCCCTGATTTTAAAAATGTCGGTACCAGAAGTTTTTTTTCAGCTTTCGGCCCGCCAGACCGCTTTGAAGCATTTTGAAATGCATTTTTCTAATAAAAAACCTAATAGCTTATTTTCTGTTGGGTTTAACCGTGTGATGGTAACAAATTAAAATTCTATGTCCATTCCTGGTTTAGAAAATATAAGTTTAAGCCAGATATTTTTCAGCCTTCCCTCTGCCAGACGCCCTTAAAGGTTTCCCAAACAGGTTTTTCCATACAAAAAACACCTAGTTTCTGTTTTTTTCTTATAAAATTGAAATAATATTTTTTTGTTTAGAGTAACCATATGATGGCCAAATATTAACTTTCTCTGCCTTTTCCTGATTTAGAAAATGTAAGTTTAAGCCAGTTTTGTTTCAGCCTACCCTCTGCAAGACGCCCTAAAAGGTATCTCAATAGTACGGGAAAGTTAGATTTTGCTATATGGGGGTCTGGGAAAAAATCCGAAATGCATTTTGACTTCAGGGATCGAAAGAGCATAAACCGAGGGATCGTAAGAGTCTAAAACCACATTTTGTACAACGGTACCAAGAGTCATTTTGTTTGTCCCTATACAAAAAATTGCAATTTTTTTGAAGTTTTTTGCCTACAGATCGAAAATGGTCTGTCAATATGACAAAAATAAGAAAATCACTTTTTGACGTGTTAAAAAAAAAAAAACACCCTAACTTTTAAACCAAAGGGATATTCGAAAAATGTTATTTAACATAATATATTGTAGAAAATTAAATTATTTCAAGTTTTTCATACATTGTTTTTCTGTAGGTTAACGTGAGTTATGCGAAAAACTAAAATTTTTATAAAAAAAAAAATGGCGGCTAAATGACTCTTGATGCGATTGTACAAAATGTGGTTTAAGACTGGCTTAAACTTACATTTTCTAAATCAGGAAAAGGCAGAGAAAGTTAATATTTGGCCATCATATGGTTACTCTAAACAAAAAAATATTATTTCAATTTTATAAGAAAAAAACAGAAACTAGGTGTTTTTTGTATGGAAAAACCTGTTTGGGAAACCTTTAAGGGCGTCTGGCAGAGGGAAGGCTGAAAAATATCTGGCTTAAACTTATATTTTCTAAACCAGGAATGGACATAGAATTTTAATTTGTTACCATCACACGGTTAAACCCAACAGAAAATAAGCTATTAGGTTTTTTATTAGAAAAATGCATTTCAAAATGCTTCAAAGCGGTCTGGCGGGCCGAAAGCTGAAAAAAAACTTCTGGTACCGACATTTTTAAAATCAGGGGATTTTTTATGATTTTTTGGTGTATCATTTATTCGGTTAATACCTAGCAAAACGCCAAAAGTTGATTTTTGACTGCACTTTGGATGCCTCTGGCAGAGGGAAGGCTGAAAAATAGCTGGCTAAAAATTATATTTTCTGGACCTGGAATAGACATAGAATATTAATTTGTTACCATCATACGGTTATACCTAACAGAAAATAAGTAATTAGGTTTTTTATTAGAAAAATGCACTTAAAAATGCTTTAAAGCGGTCTGGCGGGGGGAAAGCTGAAAAAGAAACTTGCGGTACCCACAGTTTCGAAATCAGGGGACTTTTTATGATTTTTTGGTGTATCATTTATTCGGTTATACCAAAACGCCAAAAGTTGATTTTTTGCTGCACTTTGGATGCGTCTGGAAAGGGAAAGCTGAACAAGATCACTGCCAGACTTTTTCCGTTGAGATACTCTGGTGCATATCTAGATATGTGCACACTCGAATTTCGGTTATATCAAAACTGCCAAAATATGCTGCCGGCTCTTAGACTATAAATATCTTCAACATTTTTAATTTTTCTATAACTATATCAAAAGTCTAAACTTTCAGGAACTTCCAACTATAACCCTTACCCTTCTAACCACGTCTTGTTTTCTATTTTCTTATCACTTCTTGTGAATAGTGTTCTACACAAATTGAAGTTGTCTGCAGAGTACTTAAAATTCCCCTGCCAACCACCCCTAGACAACAAATTCCCTATTGGCTTAGAGAAAAGTGTTATTTGTAGAATAACAAATGAGTATACAAGAAAACATATTTTCCTTTTTTTGTTTCCTTTTTTTTTTGTCGATTTATCGATAATAATAATCAACCAATCGAAATTCCTTGTAATTCCCAAAAGTCCTGTTATACCACATCGAGCACAAATAGCATCCTGTCCCGTTCGTTGCCTTTGCGCCGTGTGAAAAACAAAACTTCTTTATCAAACAAAAGAAAGAACAAAACAGTCTCCTTTGTGTAGTTCTTCTTGTTACCTACGAGCATATATAACTTCAGCTGCAGCCAGTACTCCCCAATCTCGAGCAGCTTTGTTTCTTAATATCCGTTTATTCTTCTAACGTTGTTTTTTTTTTCTTTTTTTTTTGCTTTGCCATTCCAGAGCGCACATGAAGTTAACGATAAGAAATTTACAATACGGAGACTTTGGCAACTATCGATGCATCTCGAAGAATTCACTTGGGGAAACAGAAGGATCAATACGAGTGTACGGTAAGTGTGTATATATTTTTAGGGTTACAAGTCGGTGGAAGGATGGTTCCTTTACCTTCTCCAAGCATACCAAAAAAAAAAGGAATGCAAATGTTGTATGAAGTAAAATTCTACCCCGATGAAACACAAATCCTCGCCTGCTGCATCTTCTTATTTCTTTCCATTCCCAAGGCATCCCTCCTTCTTCTCGTCCTGTTTAAAAATACATACTGTTTTATCTCCTTTATACTCTGTGCAACACACAACTTGAGGAGCACATCAACATTAGCGCTGCTGCTGATTCCCTTGGCTTTGGTCTGGTTCAAGAAACTCTTTACCTCGTGGCTTTATTTTCCATTTTCAATTTTACCCCCCCAAAACTTCTCTTCCATCTTATCCCCACAATCTTACCTTTGTGAGTTGCCTTTTTATTGAACATGCAATCCACCAAAATCTATAATGCAACGTCAAGGAGCTTTACAACAATCCCTAAGCCCCATTCATCCACACTGCTGCCGCCCAAACCAACATCGAGCTCAAATCAGCAGTAGAAGAGGTCAAAGGGGAGGTTGGACAAACTTTCGATCAGAAAACGTCTTAAGTTTATTGCTTTCCTGGTTTCTTATATCCTTCTCCAAGCAAAATCTGACTATCGGTATAGATTGGGTAGAAGAAAATGAAAAAAAAAAAACATAAAGAGCCTTTGGATAGTGAAAACAGGACAGGACGAGGACCAAAAAAAGGAAACCAGCTCCAAAGTTTGTCCTTTTTCAATCCAAACATTTCTGAAGGGAAAATATTTAAAATATTGATGATGATGGAAAATTTTCAATTGCCAGCGACCGATGGCATCGCAGCCAACGAAGCCATGCTGCATGTCTGTATGACAGGACGAGAATATGCATGTCCTTTGGATTTTTACACAGAAATCATTCACTGCTTTTTGGTTTATTTTTGGAACAAAAATTTACTCTAAAATTTGCAGTTCATTTGATAATACTTTTCGGACAGATGATTTTTCCAGTTTTATCGTACAGAAAAAAAAGGAAGAAGAAAAGAGTCTTTCAAAGAAACTAAAGAAGATATCAAGTTTTTTTTTCAATTGAATTTAAAGAAGAAAGTTTTTCCTGCATTTCCTTCCATTACCAGGAACCAAAACCAGTATGTTTGTTCATTTTTTTTTTTTTTAGAAAAATACCAGATAAGCATCAATATTTGCAAAATATCCTTTTTCATTTTTTTTTTCCATGAACCATACCTAAACCTATATAACTACCATGAGTTAGAATATTTACATAGGTGCTTGCATAGCATACATGAATGCAATATTTGCACAGATGTTTTAGATATTTTATACTTTTACCGGATGTCTAAGCGTTCGGTTGGAAATGGGACTTTTACTAATTTTTTGATACCAAAAATATAAAATAAATTAAAGAATTTTTAAGATTAAGAGTGAAAGCGTCGATGTGTGAATTTTTACTAGGCACCAGCTGATTTTCCACACAAATTGTTAATGGACATTATAAGATTTCTATAGGTAGGAGTTAATAATAATATCGGGAACTTCAATTCTCCTGCCCTAAAATTTGTATATTTTCCGATCAAGTTTTTTGAATAACTACAATGATCCAGCATTGTCAAAAAAAAAACAAACATTCACTGAATTATTCTCAGTTTCGCCAAAAAGAAACATTATTGTATGATATCTTGATAATACAGTAAAATAAGGAGAAAAAAGGTTTAAATCTCGGAATGAATGTTAGTAGAAATGTTTTTTGCTCAATATCTTCCTTTAACCATTCTATAACATAACTCAAAAGTCTAGAAAAATCTCATGTCCGCTTGTCGCGATTTCAAGGTCAAATCGCGAAATGGAGATTTTCAAAATCAGCAAAAATAGGCTATGGTATTATATACACATATGATACATGATTTCAAGGTATTTTTTAATGCTGATTCCAAAAAATCTAAAATCAAGACAATCTAACGTCTCTGGAAAAAGTTATACCTGTTTTTCATCTGTCAACTCATATTATTATAACAGTTGCAAACTTACTGCCGAAAAACCCTTAAAAGTTATGGTAGATGAACCGAATTTTGCATGAAGATTTAAGAATCCATCATTACTAAAAATCAAAACAATCCATTACAAAAAATATATATACCTACGAAATAATGGTATTTTTTGATGGAGGGGCAAATTTTAGGATATGCACTAAAGAAGATTCTTGTTCATCTTAGGAATAAGTGCTAATAGGCTAATTTTTTCATTTTAATCTTTGTTTGGATATTCTTTAACTACCCTCAAAAATCTAAAAAAATCTCATGTCCGCAGGTCCTAATTTTCTTGGTTTGAAGATAAGGTGCAGATTTGAAAAAATTGAAAAACTACTCTTCAGATATTTGTGTCAGATCAACATGAATAAGGTACATTACTTTTCAGGGATGGTCATATTGATTTGTTTGTGGGTTTTGTTGGAATCAGCGTTAAAAAATACCTTGAAATGATATAGGTTATGTTGGTATACATATAAGAATCTAAAATTTTCTTATTATTTTTTTTAAATCTGCACCTAACTTAGTTTAACCTGGAAAATAAGAACTTGCGGTCATGAGATTTTTTTAGATTTTTGACATAAGTTATAGAATATCCAAACAAAGATAGAAACAAAAAAATTAGCCTATTAGCACTAATTCCAAGATTGTACCAGGATGTTTTTTAGTGCACATCCCAAAATTTCCCCTTTTCTCAAAAAATACCATTTTGTCATAGATATAAATGTTTTTTTGCATTGCATTGTTTTGATTCTTAATGATAATGGATATGAAAACCCTCATGCAAAATATGATTCCGCTACCATTAATTTTAAAGGTTTTCGGTAGTAAGTTAGCAACTGTTATAATAATATGGGTTGAAAGATGAAAAACAGGTATAACTTTTTTCAGAGACGTCAGATTGCCTTGATTTTAGATTTTTTGGAATCAGCATTAAAAAATATCTTGAAATCATGTATCATATATGTATATAATACCATAGCCTATTTTTTCTAATTTTGAAAATCTCCATTTCGCGATTTGACCTTGAAATCGCGACAAGCGGACATGAGATTTTTCTAGACTTTTGAGTTATGTTATAGAATGGCAAAAGGAAGATATTGAGCAAAAAAAATTTCTACTAACATTCATTCCGAGGTTAAATCCTTATTTGACTGGATTATGAAGCCTTTTCTAGAATTTAAATTACGAAACAAAATAAATCGTAATTTTACTAAGAAGTGAAGATCATTAAATCTATATAGATTTTATGTTAGGTACCATTTGTCAATAATTAAATCGTTTATTTCAGAAGCAACATTAGTCCATGAGTATTTACTTTTCAGGTGCAACAAAAAACTGTTTTTTTATGTTAAAATTCAAAATACATACTTCAAATTTAGAGTATGCCGAGTCATAATTAAGCTTAAGATCCATTTAAAAACCTTTAAAATATAAACTTATTTTTAAGTCTTAGCGGGTTTTTAAGCCTTTAAAGTCGCTGGACTTTTCTTGTCTTTTCTGAAATAAACGAACTTTTTTTGGTAAAACTTTGGTTTTTCTCTAGCTTTTGGAACCTGCTTCCAATTTTAATAAATAAAATACCAGTAGTAGATATAATAAATCATTAACTTTTTATAGATGTGTAACATAAAGGCTTGCGTGTCATGATAGCTGCAAAAGTAATTTAAAACTGGTAAAATGTCAAAAAAGTTGCCACCGCGTGAAATCTTTCCATATATTTTGAACCCTTAACTTTAAGTTTTCGTATTTTGAGGGGTCTGACATGCTTAATTTCTTTTCAGAAGGTAGAATAACTATACAAAAATAAGAAAACAAAAATTGAGAAAACTGGACTTATACATTAGGGTGGAGTGAAAAAAAAGTTGTCTTATTTTTTGTTCTACATAGCCGGGATGGGTGCCATTTGGAACTTAAATAACGGCAAAAAAGTTTCAGATCGATCAAAGAAGTTTTAGAGGGTTCACAAGTCACTTGAAAAAAATGAAAACACCAATGAGGTTAATTTATGGAGTTTTTTTGAGTTTTTATTGTTTTACTCAGTTTTCTTGATTCGTAAAACATGTACATTATTATTTATTGTTCAATTTTCATTAAAAAATTGCGATTTTATTGACTTAAGGCCCTTACTGCAAGAATCCATGAGCGGCAAGCACCCCCAACCCGTATGATCCAGCCACGTAAAAACAAAAAATAAAGAAATTTCTTAGACAAAAATAATTTTGGTTTTTTGTTAATTTCTCGAAAATGACAGGATGTTTTTGGATGCGGTTTTCTGTTTTTCTTTGGGTGGAAAACCCTCTGGAATTTTTAATTTTTGCATTATTATTTTTTTCTCTAAAAATTTCATTTATCAACCGAAGAAACAATTTTATTGGTCTTAGCCTTGAATGGAGCCTCAAAAGACCCCAGATAGTCCCGAAACCCATGCGTTCCGAGCCTACCACTGTACAAAAACGAAAACTAAAACGCTTTTTTCTCGAAACAAATTTTTTTCCGCGCCGTGTAACGTAACTCAAAAACTAATGAAGCTATCGACTTAAAATTTAAAGCAAATCACTCCTTGAATCATTGGCCATTGCATGAACCTAAAAGTTGAATTTAATTTGTACAGTAAATATTTTTTTTAACTACTTCTTTGTAAGAAAAACACCTTTTTTTTCGTTTTTTTGATTTCTTATTTTTATTTTTCATTTTTAAAAAATAATTTTAGGTTCATGCAATTCGTATTAATATCATCTAACAGAAAAAAAAAATTCCCTTTTGATATAAGATAGTTTCCTGGACCTGTGCGTTGCACGCCGCAAACTAGAGGCGCCAACTTTGAAGGGCTCTAGAGCCGCCATTTTGTTATTTTTGGATTTGAAAAAAATTGTATCAATACTTAATAATGTCTTTTAAAAATTTTAATAAGTGCTTTCAGTTTTTCATAAAAAATTATTGAAAAAGTTGTCGTCCAGAGGGTTTTCCCCCCTTAAAAACAAATAAGAGCATCGAATTTTAAAAACTTAAGTAGTACCTAACTACATAACATTTTGAAAAAAAAATTAGTTTGAAATTTTTTTTTTCAAAATTTTGATTTCGAAAATTAATAATTCAAAAACTGTGCTAGAAAATGGCCATATTAAAATTTTTTGTAAAAGACGAGGTTTTTGGCTTTACAAAAAGGTGTAGCACGTTATTGTATGTGTAACCGTTGATTTTTAATATTTTTTTGTTTCAAATTAAATAATTTTTTTTTTAAATTGCCCATCCCCGCTAAACGAAGGGGAAGGGGTTATTAGACCCTCTTCCCATACGATTTTTTTCTTGTCTCGACCGAACCTACACGCTTTAACTTTTTGGCACATTGTTCCCTCTCTTTTGGAAATTGCTTTACTTCCAACAAGCATGCAAATTTTCAAGGGCGTTGTGAACCCTCAAGATATTTTTTGATCAGGCTGAGATTTAATATGTTCTTTTTTGATGACTAATGGCACCCGTCCCTGGTATGTAGAAGAAGAAAAAAAAAGTGCAGTTTCACTCCACCCTATTATACATATATGTCGTTTCTGAAATAAACGATTCAATTTACAGGAAGATCTGTCAAAAAAGTGACAGTAGATGTCAATTAATTTGGTAAAGACTTTATTTTTTTTTTTCAATTTAATGATGATACAAGAAAAAATGCTTGAACCAATTCTTGTTTCTGGCAAAAGTTCGATTGAGTTGGAAAAAAAATGTGAGCAAAAATTATAGACAACTAAATATTCTGAAACCTTTTTTTAGAATATTTTTTAAATAACCTCAAAAATTTGCATTTATAATAAATAAAATACAAATTCAAAGAAAGCATTTTTGGAATCGATATTTCAGTAATGAGTTTTTTTTTATAATTTTTTCATTACAAAACAACTGATAGTGAAAAAAATTGGGAAATAGTTATTAATAACTTTTAACGAAGATAAATTATATTTTGTAAAACTTTTAAAATTTCAATGGTTTTTTTTTTCATTCAAAAAAAAAAAAATTATTGATGCACAAAAAAAATGTTACTCATACACCCCAGTGATCGTTTAAGTTTAAATTCTTTTAAAAGAGTTCAAAAAAAATGTTATTGCAAATAAAATAAAATACATGACTGGGTCGCACGTACTTGCTCTTATGGTTAAAGTTTCTTAGGATGTTAAAGTTTCTTATATCATTCCTTAAACAAAAAAAATCTTGAATCAATTTTACGAAGAATTGTAAAAAAATATTAATTTTTTTTTTAAACAATACAAAAACCCTTTTAAATTATTTTAATCTCCAAACTGAGTATTCCAATTAGTTTCTTCTATAAGAAATGAAAGAATTTGTGGATTTTTTTTGCTTTTTTCAAAAATTGTAGGAACCGTGTTTTTTTGTTAAATAGTTTTTTCTTAATAAAAAAATTTAAAAAAATTTCAAAAAAGATTTGGTATATTATCATGAAGAAAATATTATTTAACTAATAAAAACAAATATTAACCGGTTTTCAAAAAATCAAAAAATTGGTTTTAAAAAAAAATTTTTAATTTTTTGGTTCAGAACATGGCACAATGGGTTGTCATACTAACTCTATACTTCACGGTTAGTGATTTAAGAAATAACGGAATGCCACACTCCGAATAACTTACTTTTTATTTTATAATTTTTGAAAAAGAAACAAAAAATCATTTTTTTATCTAATACCTATATTAAATAATTAAAACTTCAACATTCGAAGCAACTTTTACTATAAAACCAAACGTGCTTACGAGTCTTGCATTTTATTTAGGATGGTTTGATTTTGGCCACTAACAATTTTTATGTAGAAAAAATATTTTAACAACCTTGTGCTCAAACTTTCACCCTTCATGCGATTTACAACTATCAATTGATAGTTGATAAAAATACTTATTTAATTACTTAATTAACAAATTAATTCTCAGAAAATGGAAAGAAACTAGAAGCAAAATTTTGATTTTTCGTACGATTTCGAAAAATTTCCATTCTTTCAATAAATTTCAGCTTTCGTTCAGCTTAAGAAAAAAAAAACAAAACTTATAAAACACTTTCATATGAAAATTATAAAAAAAAATATAAAGCAGATATTAGAAGAAATTACCAAATTTCCTAGGTACATAAACTAAAACAAAATGCGTTGGTACAGAAGTTTTAGGACGATAAAAAATTTGAAATTGAATAAGTATTAAATATATTTACTTCTTTATTTGAAACAAAACTATTTTTGTGTCTATTCCCTCATAAACCATTTTGTATAAAACGTCTACTGTTTCAATTTTATCATGTAAAAAGTTACAAAAACACGTATACGCCACCGAGTAAGTAGCGAAAAATTGTTATTCTCAGTAGGAAAAACTTAAAAAAATCCATAAGAAACATCCTTAATAGAAAATATCCTTATCGTCTTGTATATTTTCTGCATTGTGTATGTGTGCAACTAGAAGAAAAAACTCTTAAACGCGAAAATAAGCGAGAAAATTGCTTCAAGATTACATTTTAATCCGTCGTCGTCGCATAAGTTTTTTCTTTTTTTTTTTTTTTTGTTTGGTTGGTAAAAATTCAAGTATCCTTTTACTCCTTATAGGTACCTTCTCCTTATAAACCATTTCACATTCTTCATCGTTGCCAAAACTAATTCTTTAAGCTCTTTCAGCACATTTGTTTTGTTTTATACTTTGTTTTTTTGTTTTTTATTTTCTTGTTGTCTTTTCTTCTTAAACATTTTTGATCCGCATTTTTAAGGAATTATAAAAATAAAATACCTTTCCATGTATACCACGACTATAATACCATGTAACCTGTACACGTATATAGATGAGATATATGAATAGCATCGTAATGTGTAATATTATCCTGGTGTACCTTACGAGTGTTTTTTTTTTTTTTCTTCTCTTGTATTTTTTTCAGAAATTCCTCTGCCATCGTCGCCATCGAAGCAAGTAACACATGCAGTTGTTGAGCCAAAAGAGAGTAAGTTAATAGCCAACTCATGAAGGTTTTATGAGTACTTTATCACAAACACATATACAAACTATAAGCTTAGTTTTTTTCAGAAGAAGAAAACAAACAAAAAAAAAAAATGTAAAAAGAAAGTAGAAAGCTAGGGATTTTTACTATTTTTCTAGAAAATGACATAAGAAAGGACATTCATAGTGATGACAATGTGTGTGGTAGAGTGTTGTAGGGATATTTGTGTGTAACCTCTTACGTTCTAGATACAAATCACATCATTTCGTAAAAATGAAATAGTTTCACTTGGACTCAGTGGAGAGGTGGGACTATGGTCCTCACTCCTCATCATGACGACAACGAACGAAAATTCCTTTTTGTACAGAGTAATCCTTTCATAGAAAGGATAACATAAATGTAATAGGTCCTTTTTCTATATGATAGCTAGAGCTAGGTAGGTAAGTACCTTTTGGCCCGTTGCAGCAATATTTATTCTTGGCCGCAATGAAACAGACTTCTCGAGGAGGATGAGAAGAGGTGACCGACGACGACAATGACTAGGACTACGACGACAACCGAATGTATGATTCCTGAGACAAATCGTAAAATAAGAGTTAGGTCTTGTCCGAGCAGGAAAACCATTGTTCAAGCTCATAACCTTTCTTTTATTTTTTTTTGGTCAGTTCAGGTCGGTGGTGGTACGGTGTCTATGTGTCTAGTGCAGTTAAAGTTTTAGCTCTCTGGTGAAGCCACAGCACATAGATTCTTGTCCAAAAAAGTGGGTGAATTAGTTTTTAGTCATGATAAATGGCATATCCTTTAAACATCCTGCCATATCGTATCGTGAGTAGATTTAAATTGCCGGAAAATTAAACTTAAGTCGGTGGAATGGTGAATAAAAAACCCTTTTTTTGCCAAAGCTTTCAATTCCTTTGTCATTTTTAAGTGAGTCCACTATGAATTATGGTTGCCAGGTAGTTTTAATTATTTGTGTAGGTTATTATAAGTAAAAACAAACGGAAAGCGACAAACTAGAACAGAGTAAATTTTACTCTTTTTGTTTTCCAGCAATAATTTACCTGAATTACCGTCAAACGACTAAGGAAATCCTTCCTTTATAAATTTTGCAAATTGACAGGTGTCAAAAAGTCAAATAAAGTGGATACTTAACTGTTTTAAAGTCATTAGGATAGTTTTTTTAATAAAAAGATTGATTGATTGAATTCCTAGGTCTGGCAACCCTACTCTTAGTTTATTTTTAGCATTTTTTTTTTTGTAGCTGACCATCTGCCAGTCAATTTTGTGTCCTTAATTTCTTCATTGTCGAGGATTTTGAGGATTGTATTGGACTTATTTGTTTTTTGCAAAAAGGATATAAAAGGTATAAACTGGACTCTAACCAATTTTATTTCTCAATTGTTTTTTTTTTTTTTTTTCATTTTTTTTCTGAGAACTGACTGACTGGACTGTTGAATGAGAGGGCATTACTTACTGCTTATTGATGAAAATTGGTTGCGGTCGAATGAGGATATAATATGTTTCTTCACGTTTGATTTTTTTTAGAATATCCTTTTTTTTTGCTATTCGAACTTAGTCCTTCTAATATATGCAGATTTTGAAGGGTTTTTTTTTTTGGGTTTTATATATTCATAAGTCAAAGAATAATCATTAATCTCTATTTGATGTCCTTTTTTTTGTGCTGTTGTGTGCTCTTCTTTATCCTTTTATCATTTTTCTCTTTGTCGATACAGATAATATAATTCCTCATCGAAATGAGACATCTAAAGTGATACAACCAGAGGTATTTCCAATGAAATCGGATTTACTTGGTAGTCCTGGTGGGCCGGGTGGGAGTGGCGGATCAATGGCGTCTGGTTCGAGCTCATCGTCATCAGCATCTGGTGGGTCAATAGATAGAAAAGGTTCACTGGCGATAGGAAAGAGTATGTTTTATACAGAAAATCCACCAAAGGAGTATGGACACTCCTCAAAAGGTTTGAGATTGTATTTTATTGTTTTTTTTTTTTTTTTTTAAGTCTTCTTAAAAGCTATAAATAGATAGATTTAGGTATAAAGAAATAAGGAAATTTTTACATTTTTTTTTTATTTTCAATGCATTAATCATGATTTAAGTGCTGACACAAACTGATTGATGAATGAATTTCGAGAATATTTTTATGTTGGATGTTTTTGAAACTTTTTCTTTTTTTTTGTATTTATTTATTGAAAGTCAGTACCGGTTTCCAATTTTTTTCCAATATTCTAGGAATAGAAAATGTCAAAATTTTAGAATGCAGGATTAAGGTTTATATAGAAAATAAAACAATAGTTTTTCGCATAAAAAACAATACCAAATTAAAATTCAAAAAAGGTAGAATTTAGATTTGAATAAAGCTTTTTATTTGAATTTTGCTTGACATTTTTCCAATTGAAAAAGGCAAGTTTTTGTGTGTATTATAACTTTATAGGAATTAAAAAAGTACATCCAGAATAATATAAACAAAAATATATTTTTTTTCGAGGCAAACAAATGCAATGTTCACTTAGCTTCCTTAATTATGACATGATTCATTGAAAATTGCAAAAGAACACAAAAGCTACAAATTAGTCCCATTTCGTACCAATTTTTTTTTTTCGAAATATATAAGTTAAATTTTTACGAGAGAGTCAAAAATCAAGAAAACGGACTAAGCTGAAATCAATAGGTTTTTGTACAGAAGCATAATATTAAAATAAAAAACACTTTATTTTTAAAACACATAAATATTCCTTTTTTGAAAATGTATTTTTTTTGAAATGGGTTGGTGATTTTTTTCCAAATTCAGGTTTCATCGAAATACCAATTTTTTTTAATGTTTACGCTCTTTACTTGCTCTTATGTCAAAACTTGATTTGATGATTAAAGCTTTTTAATATTAAAAAAAATTTTTTTTAAAGAAAATTTAAAACCAAAAACTTAAGAAATAATAAAAAATAAAACAAAAACATCTCAAAATTATTGTAAGCTCCATTAGAATTACGCCATTTAAGTTCTTGTTCGTTCGAGCAGTTTTTTTTTTAAATAGTCTTTTTTATATAGATAAAAATTAAAAAAAAAAAACAATCCATTAAAAACAAAATAGTTAATAATCGACATAATAAAAATAAAGTTTCAATTTTTCATCCATTTTCAAAAAATTGATTTTTCCAATGAAAAATTTTGAACTTATTTTACAAAATCCAAAAATTATTTTTTTTAATATGTGTTAATTTTATCATAAGATTTATAACAACTTTTTTTAACAAAAATGTTCATTGAAGTCGGTAGTGCCACCTAGCCAAAAGTCAGACATCAAGAAAACGGGGTATAGCAAAAATATGAACGGTGTTTTACGGTCCAAAAAATATTTTTTTTACTTCAAAAGTATGACCATATTTGCTACAGCCCAGTTTTTAATCAAAATCGTTATAGCCGTTTTTTTTACCATTAATTTTGGTCCAAACAAAAATTTAATTTTCCCTATAAGAAATAAATTATAATCATGCCTCAATTTTTTATTCCATATAGTCCAAGCGGCGACCGTCGAGTTACTTAGCTCATAAGGTTAGAGGTTAAAATTAGTGTCAAATGAAAGATAAATTGATACTGAAAATAAAAAAATAGGGTTGCCACTTCTAAAATGGGAACTTCCATGTGGCAACCCTATTTGAAAGGAAAAATTGTCACATAACTAATACATTCATATCTTTGTTATTTGGCCAGATAAAAGTTTTTTTTTAAATGCCAAACGAAAGTCAAAATATTAAAAAAAAATAATAAAATAATATAAAGGACGTGACCCTACAAATGTGGCAACCCCATCCAAATGAAAACAACACTGACAAAAATCTTCTTTGAACAAAACAGTATAACTTTTTATGCACTAGAAAGCTAAACTAAACACCATATTTTAGATAATACTCCCTTCTATTTAAAAAATGTCGGGTGCCACCTCGCAAATGCAGACAAGTACTCGGCAACCCTACTCAAATGCTAAAAAACGCAAAAATCACTTGTTTTTTGGCCAAAGTGTATAATATTTGATCGAGTTAAAGGCTGTAAAATACATTATGTTTAGCTTAGACTCTCTTCTATCTAAAAAATGTCGGGTGCCACCCCGCAAATGTAGACAAGTACTCGGCAACCCTACTCAAATGCTAAAAAACCCAAAAATCACTTGTTTTTTGGGCAAAGTGTATAATATTTGATCGAGTTAAAGGCTATAAAATACATCCTGTATAGCTTAGACTCTCTTCTATCTAAAAAATGTCGGGTGCCACCTCGCAAATGCAGACAAGTACTCGGCAACCCTACTCAAATGCTAAAAAACGCAAAAATCACTTGTTTTTTGGCCAAAGTGTATAATATTTGATCGAGTTAAAGGCTGTAAAATACATTATGTTTAGCTTAGACTCTCTTCTATCTAAAAAATGTCGGGTGCCACCCCGCAAATGTAGACAAGTACTCGGCAACCCTACTCAAATGCTAAAAAACCCAAAAATCACTTGTTTTTTGGCCAAAGTGTATAATATTTGATCGAGTTAAAGGCTGTAAAATACATCATGTTTAGCTTAGACTCTCTTCTATCTAAAAAATGTCGGGTGCCACCCCGCAAATGTATACAAGTACTCGGCAACCCTACTCAAATGCTAAAAAACCCAAAAATCACTTGTTTTTTGGCCAAAGTGTATAATATTGGATAGAGTTAAAGGCTATAAAATACATCCTGTATAGCTTAGACTCTCTTCTATCTAAAAAATGTCGGGTGCCACCCCGCAAATGTAGACAAGTACTCGGCAACCCTACTCAAATGCTAAAAAACGCAGAAACCACTTGTTTTTTGGCCAAAGTGTATAATATTTGATCGAGTTAAAGGCTGTAAAATACATCATGTTTAGCTAAGACTCTCTTCTATCTAAAAAATGTCGGGTGCCTCCCCGCAAATGCAGACAAGTACTCGGGTTGCCGAGTACTTGTCTGCATTTGTGGGGTGGCACCCGACATTTTTTAGATAGAAGAGAGTCTAAGCTAAACATAATGTATTTTACAGCCTTTAACTCGATCAAATATTATACACTTTGCCCAAAAAACAAGTGATTTTTGGGTTTTTTAGCATTTGAGTAGGGTTGCCGAGTACTTGTCTGCATTTGCGAGGTGGCACCCGACATTTTTTAGATAGAAGGGAGTCTTAGCTAAACATGATGTATTTTATAGTCTTTAACTCGATCAAATATTATACACTTTGCCCAAAAAACAAGTGATTTTTGGGTTTTTTTAGCATTTGAGTAGGGTTGCCGAGTACTTGTCTACATTTGCGGGATGGCACCCGACATTTTTTAGATAGAAGAGAGTCTAAGCTAAACATAATGTATTTTACAGCCTTTAACTCGATCAAATATTATACACTTTGCCCAAAAAACAAGTGATTTTTGGGTTTTTTAGCATTTGAGTAGGGTTGCCGAGTACTTGTCTACATTTGCGGGGTGGCACCCGACATTTTTTAGATAGAAGAGAGTCTAAGCTATACAGGATGTATTTTATAGCCTTTAACTCTAGCCAATATTATACACTTTGGCCAAAAAACAAGTGATTTTTGGGTTTTTTAGCATTTGAGTAGGGTTGCCGAGTACTTGTCTACATTTGCGGGGTGGCACCCGACATTTTTTAGATAGAAGAGAGTCTTAGCTAAACATGATGTATTTTACAGCCTTTAACTCGGTCAAATATTATACACTTTGGCCAAAAAACAAGTGATTTTTGGGTTTTTTAGCATTTGAGTAGGGTTGCCGAGTACTTGTCTGCATTTGCGAGGTGGCACCCGACATTTTTTAGATAGAAGGGAGTATTATCTAAAATATGGCGTATAGTTTAGCTTTCTAGTGCATAAAAAGTTATACTGTTTTCTGCAAAGAAGATTTTTGTCAGTGTTGTATTCATTTGAATGGGGTTGCCACATTTGTAGGGTTACGTTCTTTATATTATTTTATTATTTTTTTTTAATATTTTGACTTTCGTTTGGCATTTAAAAAAAAACTTTTATCTGGCCAAATAACAAAGATATGAATGTATTAGTTATGTGACAATTTTTCCTTTCAAATAGGGTTGCCACATGGAAGTTCCCATTTTAGAAGTGGCAACCCTATTTTTTTATTTTCAGTATCAATTTATCTTTCATTTGACACCAATTTTAACCTCTAACCTTATGAGCTAAGTAACTCGACGGTCGCCTCTCCGACTAATAGATAGTTTTAAAAATAGAGTTTTTTGTTTTCATAAGAACACGAACGTGCAAACCAGTCGTGCATTTTATTTTATTATTCAGAGATGATAAAAAAAATAAATTAGTTTGGATTTTTTAATGTAGAAGCTTAAATAAATACACTTAAGGTTATTTTAGCTTTAAGTTTTTTCCATTTTTTTTTTTAGTTTTTATTAAAACTTGTTTATTCTTTGCGAAAAATATTTAATGAGGAATAATATTATCTTTTTTTTATTAGGCTCTTCAGTACTGTACGGAAGGGAATTTTCCAAAATCAGCATTTCTCTATTCGGCTTAATAACACTATTTCTTCGGTTGAAAACATAATAAAATATTAATTAAAAACACAACTATAAAGCTTGTAATTTAATGCTATATCAAAATAAGCTATATCAGCTCTAAGTTTTGCTAAATTGGTTCCAATAATTTTAATTCTTTAAAATTTTAGTTCTAAAGCTTTATGTACATACTCCTAGTTCTTAAAACTAAAAAAAAAAAAATAACTAATATTTAATTTTATTTTGAAAAGAAAAACAAAATAAGATACAATTTTTGCTCATAGATTTTATATTAGAAATTCTGACAAATAATATTTAAATTATATTCATAGAAAGATGGAAATTATCAGTTTACAAAAATGAATTGAAAATAACAAAGATAGGCTTTTATCGGATTTTAATTGTATAGAAAAAAATCGACAAAATTATGAAAGAAAAATGTAAAAAATATGTAAACAAACTTAAAATATTATAATTATAGTCGTTACAACTACAAAATAAAAAAAATAAATCTTATAATTGTGCATCAAAGGAATTAAAGCTTAAATAAATTGTAATCAACAAAATAACAGGATACTATGGCAGGATGAAAAAAATATCAAAACCAATTTTTGTTTAAAATGTTCTCCAAAACATATCGAAAATTTCAATTTTTATAAATTCATATCCTCAAACATATCCTTGAACATATCAAAATTATTTTATTTAGATTTTTTTTTTCAATTTTAAATACCTACATAAACAATTTAGATCCTGTGAAATATAAAATTGCTTTTTTTTTAAATTCTTCATAAAATTTAAAAACCGTGCAAATTCTGCATCATCTCCTTGATGATGGACGGACGCGACCTGAAAAATGCATTTATGACAATTATTTAACACAACATCCGATTAATATCGTCACAGTATGCATATTGTAATGCAACAATGGCGGACAATTATTCGTCCTGTTTCATTACAGTAAATTCACGTTTTCCATCAAACCGTAGCAGAACATGGAAAACGGCGCAGTTACACACAGTTAAACGGAAATGAATTGTACATCCTTTTAAATCACAAGAGACCGCATCGTGATCCACCACTACCATGACCATCATCTCCAACACCGCACCCTTCCAATTGTACCATACGACCCCCACTATACACAACAATACCTACATTGCGGATGCGGAAGTTATGTCCGTGAAAATGTACAGATAAAACAATATTATAGTATACCTATAGGAGCAAAATTATTATTACGTTATAGTTAATATATAAATTTTTCTTTTCCACCAATACAACAGCAATATAATGAAATTATTACAAATTCCTGTTGCGTGCGCGTTTTAAAGTAATGTAATTGGCTGTGTGTTGAGTTTAATTCTTTTTAGCATGAAAGCAAAAAAAAAAAAAAAAAACGAGCGAGAGAGTATCGAAATAAATGAAGATAAAGAGGCAAATAAGCCCTGAATGATTTATTGATAGTTGTATACAGACAGACAAACAAAGCAAAAAAAAAGAAATTGATTAACAGTAAATATTTATCATCTGAGACATTCCATTCTTCCATTAATACAAAAAAAAATAAAAAAATAAAATAAGTCGGAATTCAGATGCCAACAGAAAAAATATATTTAAAGACAAGTAATTAATTAATTTTAATTATAAAGTAGTGCATTAAGTATAAAAAAAAAAGGATACTCAATTAAGAACCATGAGTAATGACATATACAATGTCATAAAGGATGAAGGATAATTTGTTAAAAAGCAAATAAATAAATTAAAAAATATTGTAAAGTTTAATTTTAAGTAAAAAAAAAAAAAAAAAAACAAACATGACAAATACTTAAATATACTTGTAAATATACAAATTAGACTCATATTGTTGCCTAAAATAAATATTAATTTTGTTTATAAATAAATAAAATAAATTACTAGAAACAAATTTAAAATAAACTTTTAAGGATTTTTTTTTTTATTTTGTAAAAAAAATACTAATTTTTTAATTTAAAAAAAAAAATTAAATAAAAATACGAACAATGTTATATACAAAAACAAAAAATATAAAAAATGAATGTAAGAAAAAAAAACAGTTTTAAATAAAAAAAATATATATGTATGAAATCTATCAAATAAATATAATTATTAAATATATCAATTCATTTATCGATGAGAATAAACATACAAACAAAAAAAATTGAAAGCGTAAAAACAATGTTAAATGCATGAAAAGAGATTTTAAAAGAAAAATAAATAAATAAAAATTAAATAAAAAAAAAATGGAATTAAAATGTAAATTATATAAAAAAAATTTAAAACAAACACAAAAAAAAAAAACAGAAGAAAATGGATCATAATGAAAAATATCTTGATTATAATGAACTATATATACATGAAAATATATATTTAATATGCTAATTGAATGATTTGTTTTATTTAATTGGAATAATTGGATGATTGACTTTCCTCCAGGGTATCTTCAATATTTATTTATTGAAATGGGTAATCAAATAGAACAATATTAATTGATAGATACTCATTCTGATTTAAAAGGTAAGAGAAATTGGAATATAAGTTAGAATTGCTTGCGTTTTAAGGATGATAGTTTTAACCCTCTACTGCATGAATTAATATTAGCGGACGAAAAAATTAAAAAATGCTTTACATGGGTTCTTTGGGTTGTTTCAAAACGGTTTTCATTAAAATTTTTTTTTTTAATTAATTTGTTTAAAAAATTTGTTTATAAGCCAAATTTGGCTTCGTATGCATTAAGGGGTAAGAAATTTTACTAATTTTATTTATTCAGATTATGTAAAGAATACAATTAAAAATATCAAAAGATAAATATTTATCATTTAAAAACAAAATAATTTAAAATAAATACATTGCATTACAAAAAGTTAAGAATTAATTCAAATTTGGCTCATTTTAAGCCATGGAACCGAGAAAAGCAATTTGTTTTTTCCGTTGAATATATTTTTTTCTGGTTCACATTCTTTCCACTGTCGAAGTAGGTCTTGCTCCAACATTTTCACCCACTCCCAGATCTTACAAAAGCTAAGAAGTAATAAAATTATTGAAAAATATTATAGGTGGGCCCCCCTTTCCCTGAAATTTGTGTGGTTACGCCGCCGGAAATGGGGTTAACATGTGAAAAATGTCTCTAAAAGCGAAGGGACTCCATTTCTGAATAAAACATAGCTTCCAAGCAAAATAACAATGTAAAGGAACAAAATTTACCAAAAAAAAAGTTTTATATATTGTGTAGATTTACAACCCCTGAATGCATACGAAGCCAAATATGGCTTCCTTACTTTTTGCCCTCCCAAGACCAGGCCAATAACTTTTTTTCAATAAAAATTGGTTCATAGCATACACAATTAGACAATCGATCCTAAATAAATTTTTAATTCCACTTTACTTTCCAAAGAAACGCAGTAATTAACACTTAAAGTATGAATATATTCTGCACTTTCGATTTCAATGCACACGACTGATCGACTCACCTGTGATCATAAAATACACCTATATTTTGTGTCGGACACACGAAAAAACTATCTCTATGGGTTCTCAGAAACACAAAGAAGAGGATTGTATTGAATCTTTACCATTTTTTTGTGACAGAGAAGAGAAAAGTGCTTTCAAACTGACAAAACCATATTTGGCTTCGTATGCAGTAGAGGGTTAAACATGTCAAATGTGTCAGATAGGAAGAAATATTTCTTGCAAATTTAAGATTTGACTCAATTTCATATAAAAAAAATAGAAGATATGATGAATCTACTCATGTATCGAGCTACAGAGTAGACGTGTTATTTATTGGCTGGCAAAGTAATCAAATTAATCAACTCATTTTATATTCGATTGTACTCGATTGAACCATATAAATTATCTAAATCAGTTTTCTATCTAAACAAACAAAATCAGTGACAGTGACACTTAATAAAGTTGTTTAAATCCACTCTAAATCAAAAAAAAAATTTAATTTTCATTGAAATAATTTTGTTAAATTCCCTTGGTTTCCTTACTGTTCTTTTTTTCTCTTGCTCATACCTTAAAAACATGTCGCATACAAAACGGTCAAGATCTAACTCCCCGTCGAACCTCAAGTCACCTGCAACATCACCAACTTCATTGCAACAAAATTCCAAAAAAGTTGCAATAGACGAAAACATATTGGGAACAATAATGGACGAGAAACTCAAACGTCAAAGTGACCTCATAATTTCACTCATAACAAATAAATGGAAGGAGAATAATGAAATCTTGAAATCACAAATGGTAACACAATTTGCCGAATTAAAGGAGTCGATTTCTGACATTAATGTAAGAGTAAATCAGCTTGAAAATAATGCATCTACTTTAAATAGTCAACATAAGACCGTCAAAACCGATATTAACGAAATCAACACCTCTCTATCTAATGTACACAAAGCGTTGGCCGACGCACAATCTCAAATCTTGGATCTGAACTCTCAAATAAACACATTCACACTAAAACAAGAAGAAATGGAAAACAAAAATGTTTCACGCGATGCCATTTTATTTGGAATACCCAATATCACAAATGAAAACATAAAATCATACTTTGAACACATCTGTCAAGTTATAAGAATACAACCACCAACTTTAAAAGACATCTTCCGTACACGCCCGCACCCGAACAGCAGCACCACAACCACCATCATCATTAAATTCCAATCTGCATACGATCGTAATTATGTCTTAGCATCGATTGCAAAGTTCCGCAAAGATCAAAATAGACAATTAAAACTAAGTGATGCTGGATTGGATTCAAACTCGAATATTTACTTGCGCGAGTGTCTAACAAAAAACAATAACAATATTTTGCATGCGGCACTTCAGCTAAAAAAACAGAAGTCACTTTTTTCTGTGTTTACTATGCGTGGTAATGTATTTGTCAAACGTCACCAAAACGAAGATGAAATTAAAATCGAAAACATCGCCAAACTTAACGACATTGCCAGCCTACAATCATGAATTTTGCAGTATTATTTTTATTTTAAATTTTAATCCAGTTGTTGTCAAACTTTTTCTATTAATTAATTTTAATACATTTTTTTTTATTCTCTTTTTTTTTTCTTTTTTATTAATTTCATTTTAATTTCATATAATTCATTTAAAATATTGTTTAATCTCTCCTTTTATATTATATTACATTTTTTTTTTTTTTTTTCTTTTTTAAATTTACATTTGCTAAAAATTATTCTTTAACCAAAATGGTTTTAAAAAACAATTTTATTTTTATTTTAATACATCTCCATTTTATACTTTACTTTTTTTATTTGCAGTTTTTATATTCACTGTCCTTCATGAGTTTGAGTTTGATGAGTTCTTTTCTGAACCTTTTATCAGCGCTTTCCCTTCATGTTATGTCTTTTCCTTTATTTTTATTGATTTACAACAAAAATGCAGTCAACTTATGAAAGAGGAATTTCAGCGAGTGGATCTAATCACGGAATCATGCGTTCGATGTTAGATGTTTTTTGCAAACAAAAGAATGGACTAAGGGTATGTCACTTAAATACTCAAAGTTTAGCTCCCAAATTGGATGAGTTCAAATATTTGTTCGAAGGCTCTAAAGTAGACATAATTTGCGTATCAGAAACTTGGTTTTCTAACCAAATTGAAGATGTGTTGTACAGGGTTCAAGGTTATAGAATTTTTCGTGGAGACAGAGTGGGAAGAGTGGGTGGTGGTGCTGCAATTTATGTGAAAGAGGGAATAAAATGTCGTTTTAAATGTGCATCCACAGTAGGTGGTTTAATAGATTATGTTTTTGTCGAGATCAAATCAATACTTGGAGATCTTCTTGTCGGATCTGTTTACAGACCCAACAAGAATATCGACCCAAATCCAGTTTTCGAACTTTTAGAGTCAATTTCATTGTCGTGTCCTAATATCATAATAGGTGGTGATTTAAATAGTAACCTTCTAGTAGAGAGAAGTATAATTGATAGCATGAGTACACTTAATCTGACCCCGGTCAATGTTTCCAGCCCTACTCATTTTACCGCCGATTCAAGTACTCTATTAGATGTCTTTTTTGTTAGTAACTGCAATGACGTACTTTTTTATAATCAATTAACAGCTCCCGGATTTTCTAAACATGATCTTCTTTTCCTGACATACAATTTCTCGGTAAACTATTCAGTTCCAAGTTTCCAATTTAGAAATTTCAATGCAATTGATTACAGTCAATTGGAAATAGATACTCGAAATGTCGAATGGGACCGTGTGTTATACATGTCATCGACTAATGATCAAGTAAACTTCCTCAACACGAATATACGCTCTCTTTTTAATGCACATGTACCAATTAAAACTAAAATTATAAAATATGGACTTCACCCATGGTTTACAACCGAAATTCGACTTCTTATGGAGCAACGTAATAAAGCCTATAAACTTTGGAAGCGGTATCGGTTAAACAGTCACTTACAGTTGTTTCGATCTTTACGTAATAATGTGGTACAAAAAATAAAAACATCTAAAAAAATATTTTATAGCAACAAGTTAAGTCCATCGCTTCAAGGTCGCCAGCTCTGGAAAAACTTAAATGATATAGGAATTGGAAAACAAAATTCTATCCCCGATGAAAACCTGGACTTAAATGCACTCAATCAAAAATTTACTAATTCTGCTTTACCTACTGTAAGTGTAGATACGACAGACTTGCCTCTAGTTAACTCCGCTGTTCCAAGATTTGAGTTTGAATGTGTAGATGATGTTGAAATTGTTTCTTCTTTGATATCTATTAAATCAAATGCAGTAGGCTTTGATGAAGTTCATCCTAAATTTGTAAAAATAATTTTACTAGTCATTCTTCCATTTTTAGTTCATGTTTTCAATAATATAATAACATCTAGCTGCTACCCGTCCCAATGGAAAATCGCTAAGATACTACCTTTTAAGAAACATAATAGCAATGATTACAGACCGGTTTCAATTCTGCCCTTTCTTTCAAAGGTTTTTGAGCGAATATTACAGAGGCAAATAAATTCACATCTGCGTTCAAACTGTTTGTTGACTCCAATGCAATCTGGGTTTCGTAAACTCCACAGTTGTATAACTACTACAATCAGTGTAGTAGATGACATAAGAGAGTCGATGGATGAAGATAAGGTAACATTTTTGGTTCTTCTCGACTTCTCAAAAGCATTTGACACTGTTGACCATACTAAGATGTGTAACAAACTATCATCTCTGTTTAGTTTCTCGAATTCAGCTGTAACTCTTATGTCATCTTATCTAAATCATCGAAAGCAAGCGGTTTCAGTGAAGAACAGTACATCTGATTTTCTTTGCACCACTAGGGGAGTCCCCCAGGGTTCAATTCTGGGGCCAATTTTATTCTCGATGTATGTGAATGAACTTCCTTCTAAAGTGTTATCTTCTGTCCACATGTATGCTGACGATGTCCAACTTTATAAAAGTTGTCCTTTAGGTATGATTGAAGATGGTGCGCATGCAATAAATAACGATTTGGATAGTATTTCGACCTGGTCTGAAGAAAATGGATTGTTTTTGAACCCTTTAAAAACAAAATGCTTGGTTATTAGCAAAAAGGTGTTGGATCTTTCCTACTTTCCTGACATTAATCTTAAAGGTTCAAAAATAAACTATGTTGAAAAAGCAAAAAATTTAGGAATAGTGTTTAATAGAACCCTTACATGGAATGACCACATTAATTCTACAATTGGCAAAGTTTATGGTGTTTTAAGGAAACTTTGGATGTCTCATAATTACACTCCACAAAAAATACGTATGTTGCTGGCAAAAACGCTCATACTTCCCATTCTTTCTTACGGTTGTGAAGTTTTTAGAAATTGCGATGCATCTAGCAAGAGAAAACTTAATGTTGCGTTCAATAATACCGTGCGTTATGTGTTTAATCTGAGACGATTTGATCGTGTTTCAAACTATTCGAAGTTATTTTTAAATATGCCATTTGATCACCTCCTTGCCTATAGGGCATTGGTTTTACTTTCGAATGTGATTGAAACTCGTCAACCTAGTTATTTGTTTGATAAGTTACGCTTTGGATCCTCTAGCAGATCTCATCAACTCATTTATCCACGATTTACATGCTTAACATCTGAGCGACAATTCCTAGTTAGCTCTATTCGCCTATGGAATTCTCTACCAGGGCAAATACGGAGGTGCGGCGGGACTGAGAGATTCAGGATCGAACTTAAGGCTCACTACTCTAATTAATATATTTTTTTTTTTTTTTCTTCTTCTTTCTTATATTAAAAAAACATAAATGGAGATGTATGTTAAAAAACTTAAAAACTTATACATTTTTGAAAATTATTATTATTATTGTTATAAATTATAATTGTTTAATATTTTTTCAATTTTGCTTTTATTTTTTGTAATTTTTAATTTATTATATTTGTATACTGTTATATTGTCATAAACGTATATTATGTTCTGTAGCTCAGCTCAATCAAATTTTTAAGCTTCACTTGCTATAAGATAATTTAAGTCTTAATGTGTAAGCATTTAATCGAAATAAAACTAAACTAAATATAAAAATATGAGTCTAGCATGTTTTTAAAAAAGTTCTTTTTTATCTTTTCATCGGCAAGCATGAGAAAAAGCCGGAACAAAAGTTTTTTCCGGTTATTGGAGTGTTGAACATAGGCCTAAAAAATGAAAAAGTAAAAAAGTGAAAGTTCTAAAAATTTTTAATGATTTTTAGAAATGAAAGACTAAAAAAAAAAAATAAACACCTTATGCAATGCTTTGTTTTTGCTCTAAAAATCAATTTTTAAGCTTTTTTTCTTTTTTAAAAAGTGGGCAAAAAAACATAGGTAGATACATACTCGTAGGTTTGACTGGTATATTGAAAATTTTCACAAATGAAGGGAATCTTGTGACTATTTTCTTTACTAAAACCGAAATATACAAGAAACTTGAAAGCTCAATAATCATTTTTATCAAAATAATAAATCCGACTTCCATGGATATGGTTTTTCTCATAGTTTCTATAGCCAGAACTGAACGAAAATGAGCACACTGCAGGCACCAGCTTTCCAATACAAAATGAATTATCAAAATTGGTTCACTCAGCCCAAAGTTATGAGGTAACAAACATAAAAAAATAACATTGTTTTAGGTGCAGCTGGGCAAAATATTTTTTTTGGAAGTGAAAATTTCTTAGTATCGTAGTGATTTGATACACGATGAATGGAAAAAGCGACAAGAAAAATCAATTGATTATAACTTTTTTGTTTTAATAGAAAGATGAATGAAATTTATACTGTATATAGGTAATTAAATAAACTATAATTTTGCATGATTTCATGTTCAAAATTCTGAGATAACGGTGAAAAGATAATCTTTTTCTAAACACGTTATATCTTTTCATCTAGAGCACATAATTAACTTTGGAGATCTGTTGCCAGTGTAGGAGTACCGAAATCACAGTTTGAAAGTTCGAAATGGTTCGGTTTGAAAAATTGTGACCTTTTCTATATGTCGTACAAATATGATTGATACATCATATTAAAGCTTAAATAATAAACTTTGATATGATATAAAATTTACTATAGGTTAGCATATAAAAAAATGAATTTAAAGGTTATTGAAGAAAAAAAGTTAGATTTTCTCGATTTTTTTTTTTTTTTCTTTCAAGAAAAGGGATTTTTTAAGGTTTCACTTCTACCACGTGTGCATTCTACACATATTTTTTTTTTTTCGTATACTTCTGAATTCTGAAGTCAAAATGAACCTTTCATTTTTTCTGACCAGTAATTAGAATTATTAAATTTTAAATACTCCGAGCTATTTATATTCCTTCGTTTCAATGTAGATGGCAACCTCAAATTGATGATGACATGCCTCAAAGCTGTGCATTTTATTTTGACACAAAAAAATCCGCAAAACTATTAGCTTATTGAAAAATTCAAACTTTTCAATTGATTTAAAAGAACAGTTGGTATTGTTAAGTTCAAAAAGAAAGATCCTGAGAGTTCCGTCAAAATGAAAATAGCAAGTTGATCTAATCAAATCGGGTTCTGGAAAACGGTCAAAACTGAATATCGTAAGAGAAATCCCAATTTTACATAAGTTTCTTTTAAATATTCTTTATTAAGCCTTATTTTATTAATATTTATCACTTATCAGTTTTCAGCTCTCAGTAGGTATTTTAAAACCTTTAAGTTTTAATACCATTTGGGTTTTTCTTAAACCAAAATCAATACATAAAATATAACACCATGCATTTTTTTTCCTCCACAAAGGTCCTTACATGAATATATGTACATAAGAGCATTAGCTTCACATATCTATATTCCATGAAGTAGAAAAAGAAAAAATTTATAGACGAACGTTTGAAAATATAACATTTTACAACAGTTTATCCTCGGGATCAAAAGAAAAGAACGAAAACGTGTGGATTGTAAAACGATTTTTCACCTTTTCTGTTCCACTCCTCTTGTGGCAAGTGTTGAATTTTCCATTTTAAGGTATACACCTTCAACCTCTTTATACGTGTATGTGTGTTGAAGTATTATTGATTGTGAATTATATGCAATGTACTACAATGCAATGTGCTGAAGGAGTTTTTGAAAAAAAAGAAGTAAAAATTGAATAAAGAATAAAATTCTTTGAATTTTCTGAATTTCTTCTGGATTACAGTCGGTCAAAAAAAATAATAAGATTACAATAAAAATTGACAATTGAAATAAATGATTCGGTAGAAGTGGGATCTATCAGTGTAAAATTGAGTTAAGGAGATTTGAAGAAATATAAATAAAAGTGGAAATACAACTATAAATCTCATAATACTCGTATAGTAATTATAAATACAAACATTTTGCATCTAAGAAGCTTGTTTCCCAAATAAATATTTCTTTATCTTTCATAAATCAAAACAAGATTTGCAAGGGTTCCACATGGATTCATTCTAGGGCCATAACTCTTTTGTTTAAATAAGTCTTTTATATGGAATTCAATATTTTGCAAATTAAATTCATCCTCTGTAATAAAATTTATATTCTCTTTTATTTCTTGCTAAGTACCTACACATAATTTGATTTTTTTTGTCATCTTAATATTGTAGAAAGTTATTCCAGTCTTACGAAGGGTGAATTTGATTTGCAATTTGATCATAAAATGATTGAATTTAACCTTAAAATTTTTGATTTTTATTCCAAAATTATTAGATTCAAATTTTTTAACATAGTAAAAATAGCTTAATGTGCCAAAGATCTAAAATTAAAAATGTGTAAAATTTATATTTTATTTCTTCTTTTGTCAAAAGAATTTTAAAAAAGTTCTCATTAGGACCTAGCTTAAAATATAATTACTCTACATAAAAAAACATTTCTTGACAGGTACAGAATCAAGTATAAATTTTAATAAAACATTAATATTTGACATAAATTGAATAGATTAATACATTAATTCATTGATTTCAATGGTTTTCCTTAAAAAAAAAAAAAAAAAAACACAAAAGTTCATAGAAAATCTGTCAAATGCATACAACTGATTCATAACCAAAAACTCATTTTATCGGAATTCAATAATATTTCCCCAAGACATTAGCATACTTACAACAAAACCAAACACAAAAAGAAACAACCCCACAATCAAAAATCATAAATTGAAAAACTTTCTTATAATATTCATTTTCCAAAGAACATACATAAATACCGACAACCAACTCGACTACTAATACCCATTTTCCTAAATCAAAAGTAACAATTTTTCTTTTTCCATTTCTTAAGAAATTTACCAAAAAAAAAAAAAAGAAAAATATTTTCTTGGCAACCAACACCACTCACTCTAACTAAGGACTATAAGGACTCTTTTCTGGAGTGAACAAAAATCTCTTTTTAATAGCTTCCTTCCTTCGAATAAATATATAAAAAAAGAAACAAAAAAAAAAATGTGAAGCATACCAATAATAGCTAGGCTCCACCATCATACTGCTGCCAACAACATATCCTCCAACTCCAACCAAGTCGAGTAGAGTAGAGGAGTATACCTATCAGTAATCGGGCCAGGAACTAAATGTGAAAGCCTACTAGCTCAATAAATGTAAATACGGTGATTTCAAAACAATTTTCCACAATTCAAGCTTCCAGCAACACCACCATCATTATTTTTTCGTTTTTTTTTTGTTCATGTCGATGCAGGAGCCAAAAACAAGGATATTTAAATTTTACTAGAAACCTTACAAGAAAAAAAAAAGGGAATTTTGGAAGGAAACGCGCCGCATTTTCGAAAATATTCATTCCCTTAAGAGCATCTACAAAATATACATTCAATATGAGGACACCGAGCGAGGCCGTGCAGCATACCTAATGTTCCTGATTTGGCCACAGCTCATACCTCAGAGTTATTTTTTTCCCTCTCTCTCCTTGGTTTCTTTAACTCACTGAGTTTGGATGGGTTTTGGGCATCGAGGCACAAAGTCACTCCTGGAAGAGCCTAAAGAAAAAGTTTTTGGCACTTCTCCAGTTCAAATACAGCCTGCTGCTGCTGATGCTCCTGCTGGTGACTTTAGTTGTGTGTGAAACGAGGGTGGTGATTATAGTGTGACCGTTTGGAGAATTTTGTACTTTTATCACGAATCAATAAATTTTACAAAATTTTTATGCCAGTTGTAGGAATTTTATGAAAATTTTATTTGCCAGAATATTCAATGATATTGGAGATATTAAAAAAAAACTGTGAAATATTTCAATTTGTTGGTCTAAGAACATTATTATTTTCTGCCATACGTCTGTCACCTTAAAATTATTTTCTCCCTTTCTTAAATAAAACATAAAATATGTACTAATACTTTATTATAATATTTTGTATGGCTTTACTAATAAGAAAAATTTAATTTGTTTTCATAATATCGTATTAATGTTGCGCCAGATGGTGTCATTTGGTTTCAGTTACTGAACTTTCAAACAATATAATTTTATGATAATCAAAAATTTTATTTAGTTTTGATGGCCCAAGAACATGTTTTTGATATTTCATAAAAATTAAAATCTGCCAGTCACTACCAGTTCCAAGGTCATTTTGTTCAAATTTTACATATCAAATGTCATTTTGATCTTTCGATCATACAATCTAAGCTAAATTTTCAATACCAACCGTTTTTATAATACGCTTGTCATTGTGTCTTGTTATTTTAGGTGCCAGATGTGCCAGTTACTATTGCCAATCACGTTAAAAGACATAATTGGTTATATTTTTATACAAAATTTTATTTATTATTGTTATCTTAGAACAAAGAAATGTTATTTTCTGCCATACGTCTGTCACTTTACTAAATTAATTTTTTTCCTTCTAAGGAAAAACAATAGACTTTTATAATTAAAATTCATTTATTGCTTTGCTAGATTAAAAATTCGATTTTAATTAAAAATATCGTAGTTCTGTTCTGCCAGATGATACCAGTTGCTTTAATATACTAATATTTTAAAAATAAAAATAATGAAATCTTTTCAGTTTTGTCTACCGAATCCATTAATAAGAATATTTTACTCAATTTTTATAATACTAAGCCATTTGTATTTGATATATCACATTTTTTTTTTTTTTGGTGCCAGTCAGTGTCAGTTTTATGGTTTTCGTGTTCATATATAACACAAATAAAGTTATTCTGAATATTTCCATAGTTAAAATTTCAAAATCACTTATTGCTGCCATACGACTGTCATGATATCTTTATAACAAAAGTGTCAGTTGTGCCAGTTGCAATTATTATAAGTTTTGAAAACTCATATTTAGTTGTATTTTTCGATAGAATTTTTTGAATGTAACTTTCGAATATAGAAAAGTTATTTTCTGCCATACGTCTGTCAATTTTTTCTAAAATTTTTTTTTTTCTAGAATATTTTCAAGATAGTTTTATAAGAATTTAAAAAAAATTGATCAATTCAATTAGCAACTATTGCATAAATTCTGGTCACACTAATATTAAAGTTGGTGGTGGCACTCGTGGCAGCAGTCAAAAGAGCATTAAGCGAGCATAAAAACCCACTTGAGGACTTTTTACGCTCTTATGCCCGTTCCGTAAATTTTACTTTTTTTTTATATATATTTTTTTCTTCTCTGCCTTTTCTGCCTCTTGCCAAGTTATGCCACATCCACAAGTCTCTGCCGCCGCGCTGCTGCCGCCTACTTGTTGTAAATAACATCATCATAATTTTGTCAGTTTGCATTATCTTCCACTTAAACTTTGGGAACTTATTAAATTATGGCCATGGTTGTGGTAGGATTGGGGGCGGTTTTAAATAGGTTTTCAGCTGATTCAGCGGCGGTAAAGGCGATGGTGGCGCGGCGTAGTGGTAATAGCGGCAGGCTTTCTTCTTTTTTTTTGGGAGGGTAAATTTGAGGGTAAGCTCAACTATTATATTCTACAAAATCGAGGTGGAAATTTCAAATTTAATAGCTCAGAGTTGGCATCTTCTATGATGGCGAGTGAAAAACATGATATAAATCTAAGTTCAGTTTAAATCAACTTCCTGGCTAGAATAAAAAAAGAAAAAAGGATGAGGGATGATGATGTCTATGGAAAGAATTGTTAAGGGTGGCCTTAACGAAAAATTGAAAAAAATGAAGATGCAAATTATGGGGGATCAAGTGAAAGAGAGAGATAGACAGTCTTTTACTTGCGGTGGAATGGTTTATAGTATCGTGATAGAAAACAAGTAAATATTTTAATTTTGCGTTAATGGAGCCTTCACAGAGTAGACTCTCAAGCTCTACAATCACGAATAAAGCCGATGCTGATGATGATGATGATGGAGATGGACTTTGTTATTGAAAAGAGAACTTAGCTTGAGAGTTATTATTTCTTTCTAGTGTCCTTGTCCTTATTTAAACTTTTTTTTTCTTCTTCTTTTTTTTTATTGTTTCTTGTTGCTGCTTATTTAGTTTTGCTTTTAAAATTACGCTTGGACAAGTTGTCAGGCTTTTGTTTTTTTTTATTAAAGAGGACAGTCGTTTTAATTAAAGGCTTTTAAGGAGTTGAGAAATGAGATAGTGATTTTATTTGATTGGAAGGTCTATCCAATGCGGAGATTAAGGTAGGTATAAGTATTATATCTATGGGTTTTCTATATTCTTAACTGTAATCAGTGTAAGTAGTGAAGAGCAATCAGTATCAAGGATTTAGAAGGTATTTTTTGTTTTGTTTTGTTAGTCAAATAAAAGGAACGCAAAAAACAGAAAAAACCAGAAAAGAAAGAAAAGAAACTTGGCTTTAGAATTTAGTTTAGAGATTTTTTTTTCTGGTAGATTTATTTTTTTTTTTTAAGGAAAAGGGTATTTACATTGCAAGTATAACTCTGAAACTTTTAAATTTGAAAACCTAAGATCATTGGTGGATAACAATTGTATGTTTGGATAGTAAAAACTCAAGCATGAAATGGCATAAAAATAAAAAATAAAAACGTATACGCCGTAGTGACCGCAGAAGAAAAATTAATAATACATTCAGTAAACTAAAATTAAGGTTTTTGACAAGCATATTATTTTAACAATTGAAATTCTAAGTAGGCTAAGGTTTAGCTTTTGTTACTATAACTATTACTATTTTATTTCCCTAGATAGTCTATAGACCCTTTTGAATGGAACAAATTCGTTCAAGAATTTTTATTACTGATTATGATTCCTTGGCATAAAAGAATACTCCAGCCAAAAGTGCTACCAAATCCATTTGGTGCATTTCTGAGAAAACCGCAACACTGGTCGGTTTTCAGTTTTTTTTTTTGATTTAACTCGAAAACAAAGCCTAACTTTGAAATGGTTCAAAGACATTTTTCATAGCAAATTAAATTTTCTGTCATGTTAAGATGATTAAAAAATTTTAAAAATTATTTTTCACTGAAATTCTAACCTAAAATCAAAGAAAAAAAAAGTTAAAAAATTGACGATTTTATTTTTTTTTACTAAATCAAGGGGCATTTTGTGTATGTAGCCGGTACGTCCAAACTTTGTACTTATGAAATAAAGTAGAGGTAAAATCCTTTGATAATATGCAATTTTTAATTTATTTTGTCAAGAAACAACTTAAATGTACCTATTCAAAAATTAGCACTTTTTCCAAATTTTTGACTTTTTTAGTTAAAAGCAAGTTTTTAAAACTCGATAAAAACGTATAAATTGGTAACTTTTAGACTTTTAAAGTAAACATACTTAGAGGGATTGATTTAATATAAACTAAATATGACAAACAAACAAATTTATTTGCATCCTTATGGGCTTGTGTTCAATTTTGTGTATGTGCATTTTTATAAATACAGATCGAATGGATCGACGGTCTATTGCATAGAAGAACATTTAATACCAACTCTTTTACTGTTTTCAATGGCCTGAAAAACAATTCTTGTAAAATCAGCGACCAACGAAAAGTTTCTCTTGAAAAACGAAAAAAATATTCAAATAAGTTTCAAACAACATAGGCCAGGCAAATTAGTAAATCAAATTGCATTTTTTGCTTGACAAATTTTTTTCATGGAACGTCTATGTGCGTATCGTAAAAATGAATTTTTTGGGATGGTAGAACATCGGGAACAGCCACCATCGTTTAAAAGAGGTCGGTGCCGTTTTTATTTCATATCTCCATTTTTACTCATTTAAACCAAAAATGTAAAAGGACAGATTTATTCCGTGAGTTAGTTAAATTCAATTTTATAGTCAGTCAAAGTCCGGGTTCTTCTCGCAAGGCTAGGACAATATGACATTTTTTCAAATATCCAAAATTGAAATTTTAGTTTTTAGGTCAAAATTAACGGTAGCTATATTCTACATCCTCCTTAGCTTGCCGACCGATTGTTATATACATTTTGGAACAACCCGTTTAAGTAACTCTAATTTTAAAATAAAGACAAATTTTCAACAAAAAAAAAAAAATTATTTTTGGATTTGAAAGCTAACATAAAAAAAAATATTAAAAAAACGACTTAAACGATTTTCAAAAATATTTTGTTACACAAAATATTAAATTGCATACTTGTTTGGAAGTCAAAACCAATTAAGGAGATATTTTTGTAACTTCTAACCGAAATATATACTAGGGGTATTCACGTAAACGCGGAAAACCCATAGAAACCGTAGAATTTTCTATCGGTAGAAATGAGCTGTCAAAATTTGTATGGGAAAAATATTCCGCAAATCATAGAATTTTATCTCACAAATTTGAAGCAGAAACCGTAGAAAAAAAAATCTGATAAACTTTGGGTGTGTTCAATCACCTATCTGGAATCCCCGTATATGGAATATCTTTTTGAACGCGATTTATGTCTTATTATTCACATAACCACAAATAAAATATGTTAATATTGAAAAGAAAATATTATTTTATTTGAGCAAATTACATTGTTTTATTGTTTCATAGTAATTTGCAAAATTATCTTGACTTAATTTTTTTAATAAAACAAATTTTATAATTTCAATTTGACGTTCAACAAACAGCTGTTTGATTCCCTTGTTTACGCAATTATTTTCTGCTGGGGTGTTCATTTAAACCTTTTGATTAATTTTCTATTTTTCTGCAAAGTAGAAAATTATCCCGTTACGTGAATACCCTTATTATGTATTTTTAAGTTAAACAAAATTTTATGATTTAAAAAAAAAAACTCCTTATGATTTAAAAAAGAAATTCTTTTTTCAAAATTCTGCTTTTCAAAATTCTGTTTTTCAAAATTTTGTTTCTCAAAATTCTGCTTTTCGAAATTCTGTTTTTCAAAATTCTGTTTTTCAAAATTCTGTTTTTCCAAATTCTGTTTTACAAAATACTGCAGAGTTTTGTAAATCATCTCCTCACAATTTTTGTTGTTTTCATTGTTTGTTTGACAAATCAATAAATTAAAAAAATATTAAGAAAAGGTGAAAATGAAAAGAATGTTCAAAAAATTGATTAAGAAAAGAATATTTTATATCCTTCTTTTTAGTTTCTAATAGTTCTCAACGGTTTTTATTAGCGAATTATTAGCTCAGAATTTAATGTAAAAAAAAATGCATTTAACTACATATCATTAAACTGGAACCTTCCCCTTTACCAGAATCTATGAGTGGTACTTGCATCGAGGAAACTCAGAAACTTTCCATACTCGGTATGAGTTTGACAAACCACTTTTTACAGAACTAGCAAATATTCGATATCAAGAAAAACGTCCTTAAAGCATACATTCTACTGAAATCCGATCTCTTCTTTTCCTCGAAACAGAAAAGATATTTCATCAGAAATAAACATGTGATTGAAATATTTGCCTTCACATAGGTCGCATTGGAGTTTTGATTATATTTTCGGTGAATTGAGTTGAATTTTTCGCTTTTTCCATACAAGCATCTCTTTTTGTTGGAAATGGAAGTTTTAATTTCATAGACATTTTGACTAAGCTTGGTGCCGCTTAGTCAAAATAGCAATTTTGACACTTTTGTTACAATGAAGCCAATATAGGTATTTCTTAACATTTCCGATTGAAGCTTCCCCAATTTTGTTCAGCATCGTTCCTTAACTAGTTCACCGCCTCTTTAACATTGTTATTAAATTCCAGGTTCACAAGTGACATATTAATATTGTAACTTGAACATTTTTATTATTAATGTTTGCAAAATTTTATTATTTCCTCAGAAAAAAAAGTACGTATACGCCATAGTGACCCATGAGTAAAATTATCAAAGGAACCTCCTAGGTATGTTATTTATTGCTTCATTTTCAAAGTCTTTATAAAAAAAAAAAAACAGCAACGAATAAAGTCTAGTCTAGTTCATAAAATAAAAATCTCAATCTACTATAGGTATTTCACCCACTTTCAACTGTTCAGATTGATATAAAATTAACAACCTACCATTAGTCACATGCATGGCATTAAAAAACACAAACACAATTTCAACTGTAAAAAAAAAATGTAAATAAATTCCTAGCTAATTAAATCACACCATCAGAAAAAGCAGAAAAGTGTAGAATTTACAATGTATGTGTGTGATGTGACACCATCTCATTGTTTTTAACCACAACAAACTAACAATCAGTAATTAACGCGAGTCAATTTTTCTCAATTAAGATCCACTAATTCCACATTATTGCTGCCCAGGATAATCGCAAAAAATAACACCATAAATAACAAGCTACACGAGAAAAATGTTTTTGCTTTTAATTGAAGCTCTACAATAATGCCTCACAAACATACTACACACCGCCACAATATAGGAGTCAAACAGAAAATATACACACAAGAGGACAACAGGACGACCGACGACAGGAGTATATAGAATCACAACAACACAATAATTATTATTGTAACCCATCACATTCCAGATGAATTCCTTCATTCATTGAAAGTGGTGAATGGGAATGAGAGTGGAAGGTGTAATACCACCCACACTTTTAGGTATTCTTTCACATAAAAGTTGATCTCTTATAAACCTCCCTCCCACCGTCGACAGTTAAATAAAACACCATCTATCGCACAAAGCTTTGCAACATACGAACCAACACATTACATTCCCGATTATCGACACACACACTCACACGAACAGTGTCGTGCAATTACACTGGCGACGGCAGGCAGTAGAACGGGAAATGGAGCTCCGACTCGTCGGGATGACTGCGGCGGGAGTGGCAGTCAGGGACAGGATAATAAATCCATTAACATTATGTTTCACCGCAATATGCGCCGTGCCGCGCGCCTTTCAGCACACAAAAGAGCGCCAATTTATGTGTGGGAAAAGTTTTTCCAACTTCAAAGGGACGACAACGGCAAAGTCGTTGTCGTCGTCGGCGTGTCTCTTTGTGTGAATTTCACATTACAACATGTAGATTGGGGTCGTCAGGACTCGCTGTATACGACCGACATCGCACAATCCAGGAGTGAAGGCGAGGGGGGCGGTTCGTTACTCTTGGCTACACATCAGAGCTATAAAAGCAGGGAAGGACTCGAAGGGTGTCCTCTGGAAATGTTTTCATCGTCATTTTATTGCAAACCTTAAATTGTGAATGAAATAGGCGTAATTCTTGACATATCCTCCACAGTCTCATTTCCATAATTTGTTAGGATTACCTTATGCTAATATATGGCGAAAAGGAACAACAACATAAACACACTTACAACGACACCAGCAACATCAACAAGGACAATTTTGTATATACTATATAACGGTGACAAGCGCATAATAATTTACGTACCAACTATTTTCAAATTTGTGGTAAGAAACAGAGACAGAGAAAGAGAGAGATGTCTTTATTTTTTTTTTTGTTTTTTCTTAGGAAAAGCGGATCAGTCAAAAAATGTTAACATGATGAGGATGTTGTGTGTGTTGTTTATGGATGCTTTTTTCTTTTCTTCAATATTTATGGAAATTATATTTAAGAAGATTCCAAAAATAAAATAAGGACTCTCGACTCGATGATGGTGTGAGTGAGAGAGAGAGTCTTTTATGGAAGAACATCAGTAGTAACAGTTTGTTTGATGGCTGGTTATCCTTTTGAACCCTAAACAGATGTTACAATTTTTTGATGTGAAGAGACAAAAATGTTTATGGTCTGTTTAGTAAAATTATGTTTAGGTTGAAGTTTGATCATGAGATTTGAATAATTTGTTAGTTTTTTTTTCATCTTATACAAAAGGATAAAAGTTTTCTATGCGATGTTGTGGTTATTGTGTGACAGCTTTGAAAGCGGTATGTGGGGCTTGAATTTTGATTTCTAGAGAAAAGTTTTGGTCGTCATAGGAAAAGTTTTTGGGAAAATTATTTCTTTTTTAAAAATGTGGGATAACAAAGAAGTCATGTATATTTCTCATTCATCGCGTCTTGCTTTTTGGATTTTTGAAGTAAATCCATTTTAACATACTCTTCTTTTAAATAGACTTGAACTACGTTGAACTTTTAGTTGTTTCTATTTAATTCATTGAGTTTATCAACAATATCAATGCTTTCTTAAAAAATTCTAGAATAAATAAAGATTCATCACTTCGTGAAATACGTTTTCAAAACCGTTTTCAAAAATGAAGATTTTTTACTTCAAGAAGTTTTTTTACAAAATGAAGATTTTCCGTTTCATGATAATTATTTTCAAAAGGAAAATTTTGTGCTTCATGGAGTAACGGCCAATTTCTTCACATGAGTACTAGCCCAGCTTAGTACCCAGTCTAGCTAGGACCGGTACTAGCACTGGTACTCGGTCCTAATGAAAAGTTAGTACCTGAGCATTTCTTCACATTTATAGGACCTGATCTAAATTCACAACGCGGTCCTAAAAAATAATTCGTATAAAACTGGTATAACTGTCATTTTGACAATATTTTGAAGTTTTAAATATATTATTATGATAATTCAGCAAATCAAACAAAACAAAATAGACAAAAACGTTTAAATTTAGTGAAATCACCATTTAAAAAATAATTAAAAAGGATTATAATGACGCTTAAGAAGACCTAACAAGAAAAAATGAAAATAAAAAAAGGTTAAAATTCAAGTTCTCTCAAGAAGTGTCACCATCAAAAATGGGATGTCATGCTCTATTAACTATGAAGTTCGCCTGCCGGAAGAACAATTATTTTAAGTTAGCAAATAAAAATTAGACGTTTGTACCTATGTACATACATATATATTTAAATAAAAATAACATTTTTTAAAAGCGCAGACTTTTTTGTGTGATTATGCCTCAAATAAATCATCGGTGCGAGTCGCGTTGTTAACTATAACTTGAAGAAAGGCGCCGACTTTTTGAGTTGTGGGACAGATGTCGTTTACCAATTCTGCATAAAAAATTAAATCAATTTTCTTCAACAAAAAAAATTACAAAAAGCACAATTTCGACAAAAAAAAAAATATTACAAAATCAGAATAAAAATCAATAAAAGCAAAAAGTATCTATTTGAAAAGACACCAAATCTCAAAACTGCTAATTAAATTTTGAAATAAATGCAAAAAATCCAACCAAATCAAGTATTATCGTCGCTAGACTGTCGATTTTTAGGTTCTAACTTTTAGGAAGTCCTAAGCAAAAATCGGTACCAATTTGACAGTACTAGGGCTTAGTACTTGTGTGAAGAAATCACTTAGGACCGATTTGAGTACTAACGATTGGTATAATAACCAGGTCCTAGCTGATTTTGAGGAGCTAGCTAGTACCGAGTGCTAACTAGTACTCGGTCCTAAATTGAGAGTTCTATAGCTTAGTACTTGAGTGAAGAAATGAGTTGATACCGATTTGAGTACTAACTTTAGGACTAGGACCGGTACCAGCGCTAGGACTCTTTGAAGAAATCGCCCGTAAGTGTTCTTTCAAAATGAAGATTTTTTGCTCCATGAAGTTTGTTTCTAAAATGAAGATTTTTTGCTTTATTATGAAGTATTTTTAAAAAATGAAGATTATTTCCTACAAGAAATCCGTTTCCAAAATGAAGATTTTTTGCTTCAAGAAGTTTGTTTAGAAAATGAAAATTCCGTTTCATGAAAATTATTTTCAAAAGGAAGATTTTGTGCTTCATGAAATACATATGTAAGTCTTCTTTCAAAATGAAGATTTTTCGCTTCATAAAATGAAGATTTTTAGCTTCATAAAATCCCTTTTCAAAACGAAGATTTTTTGCTTCATGAAATCCGTTTTGAAATCGAAGATTTTTTTCTTCATGAAGTCTGTTTCTAAAATGAAGATTTTTTGCTTCATGAAGTTTTTTTTCTAAAATGAAGGTTTTTTACTTTATGAAGTATTTTTCCAAAATTAAGATTGTCCCCTTCAAGAAATCCGTTTTCAAAACGAAGATTTTGTTTCTAAAATGAAGATTTTTTGCTTTATTAAGTATTTTTAAAAAATGAAGATTATTTCCTAAAAGAAATCCGTTTCCAAAATGAAGATTTTTTGCTTCAAGAAGTTTGTTTAGAAAATGAAAATTCCGTTTCATGAAAATTATTTTCAAAAGGAAGATTTTGTGCTTCATGAAGTAAGTCTTCTTTCAAAATGAAGATTTTTCGCTTCATAAAATTCGTTTATAAAATGAAGATTTTTCGCTTCATAAAATCCGTTTTCAAAACGAAGATTTTTAGCTTCAAAAAGTTTGTTTAGAAAATGAAGATTTGCCGTTTCATGAAAATTATTTTCAAAATGAAAATTTGGTGCTTCATGAAGTAAGTCTTCTTTAAAAATGAAGATTTTTTGTTTCTTATGAATGTAGTATGTTTCCAAAACGAAGATTTTTCTTTTCATGAAATCTGTAAAATCCGAATATTAATAAAATTGGAAAATTTGACAAAAATACATATTGGGTAGGATTATAGTAAAAAAAATAAATTTTATTTAAATTTCAAGATTTTTCTGTGCTTCATTTAAGATTTTTGCTGATTTTTGTAATAATTCTCCTTCGGATGGTGTAAGATTAAGTTTTATAATAGAAGTTATTCCATTTGCATGCAGTGCACAAGGCATAGAAAGAAAAATATCTTCTTCAATTCCGTACATTCCCTAAAAAAAAAAAACAAATTTTTTAATAGCTCATAGATAGATTTGTATTTAAAAAAAATACCTTTATAGCTGTTGAAACTGGCATAATAGCACCTGAATTGGTAAAAATCGCATCAACAATTGAAGCACAACTCAATCCAATTGCCCAATTAGTATATCCTTTCTTCTTGAGAATATCTCTAGCAGCATTAATAACTGCTAAATGAACTTCCCTCCATCCTTCAGCATCGTTATCAATCGAACCAATACGTTCATCATAATCTCTCAAATTGATACTATCAATATTAACAGCTGACCAAACTGCAACACTACTATCGCCATGTTCTCCAATTATACTCCCCTCACAAGAAGTCGGTGCAATACTTAAACGTTGTGAGATCAAAAAGCGAAAACGAGCTGAATCCAAAGTAGTTCCACTGCCAAAAACTCGATTTATTGGAAATCCTGATATTTTCCAAGCCAAATAGGAAAGAACATCCACTGGATTTGTTACCATCAAAATTATACTGTCAGGACTTGTTTTAACAATCTGTGGTATAATTCCTCGAATGATTTTTGCATTTCGTTCAAGAAGTGACAAACGTGATTCCTCAGGAAGACCAGAAACACCAGCGGTAATAATGTAAATTCTCGATCCAGCAGTTATGGCGAAATCAGTTCCGCCGGTTATTTTAGCATTTTTGACAAAACTCGAACCATGTTGAAGATCTAGAACTTCACCTTTGACCTTATTTGCATCAACGTCGATAAGGCAGATTTCGTTTGATATTTCCTGGGTAAGAATGCTGAAGGCGCATGCCAAACCAACATGTCCAGCACCGACAATCGTGACTTTGTTGCAACCAAATGACGGAATTTCAGCAATTTGGCTTAAAAGTTGGTCCCTGATTGTTGACATGGTTTTTTGAAATTGGTAGAAGACTGAAAGAAGAAAAAATGTGGTTTTCTATAAAGTCGGTTTACGGACGATAATTTTACGTGTCATAAGAATGTCCTAAGAAACCAAGTTGCGTACAACTTTTTGAATCCAATCATAATTTATAAGAAAAAACTAAAAAAATAACTTTTTTTTCTTCTCTCGTTATATCAATTTTTATATGAAAAGCTTATAAATAAATTACACCATAAAAATTAATATTTCTTCTACTTAAATTTTTACAATGCGTAAAAGGAATAAAATTAATTTAATGAAAACAATCATTTTTAATGAAAAAAGTGAAAAAATCAAACTTTTTTTTATTCCAACACCATTAAATCCATTTTTTATGTAAATCTGAAAGCCTATTATTTCAGCTCAAGATATTCATATCAACCATGTCTGTGCGACACCTATAAAAAGAGCTAGAATTTTTTGAATCCAATCAATTTTCACCAAAAAATCAATCTTTTTCATCTTCTAACACCATTAATTCCATTTTTTTATATGACAACTTGTAATATATTTTAAATTATCTGAAAGCTTATAATTTCACATTGTATATGATGCTTCAATCATAATTCTACGATGCCTAAAAAAAGTTAGAATTTTTTTTAAAGCTAAGCATGTCAAATTTTTCAAACTGAGATTACGGTACTTCCCGCACTGGTGACTGGTCAGTGGTTATGGGCAACAGATCTCCACAGGTGTTTTGAAGTATTTCTGAAGTTTATTAATTTAACATCGTATAGATTGTAGTAAATGTTCCGTTGGGACAAAAAACGTGTTTTCCCGTTGTCCTATGTGTTCTATAATTTTTCAGATTTTTTGAAAGCTCCAAGAAATTGCTAAATATAAGAAACCACCCGAAAATACCTCTAAAAAAGTAGGTGCTATTCAAAAATTCTAAACGCAAAGACTTAAAAAAAATTCCGTATTCGGTTATTATCTTTCAAATGAGCTATTAAAGATTTTTGTATATCCAATAGTTTATTTGTAATTGAAATTTAAGCCGGTAAAGCGGGAGAAAATGGCGTCACTTTTTCGTGAATGCTGCTATGGTTCATAGATTAAAAAAAGACGTTATCACGTCAAGAGGAAAAAGGTTTTAAAATTTTGTTGTCAAAAATACACTTTTTCGCTATCAACTAAACGCATTTTGATGAAATATTTAAAAAGGATCATTACAAGCTTTGATCATAATTACCAGTTCACATGCAAATTAACCCCATTAAAGGTTTCATTTAAAGTCATAAAACGGTTACCACTAAATTGGTGAATAAATAACACATTTCCTCCTGTGTGCAACATTAACACCCATGTTCTTGTTGCAACAACAATAACAACAAAAAAGTAGGAAATAATTGGTTTCTTTTGTCGCAGGTAATTTTAAGGTAAAACCAATTTTGAAATTTTCTCTTGGAAAACCATTTCCCAACAACCTTCGACTGCAGTCGAATAGAGAAAGAGACATAGACTTACCCTTTATTTAGCCAACGAATGTAGAACACCAGTTATATGGTTCTTGTTCTAACTGACACAACCAGCAATGTCATCTGGACACAATTGTGGTTTTCGCTTATACCTAACCTAACCTCGGTCAGAATAGCCATATAGCCAGCCGCACAGAGAACTTAATGTTTCCGACATATCCCACATATACGAAACGGTTGATAGGGTCAAACCTTCCCTTACACACACACTCATGAATCCTTTTTTAGCACACACACATTTATACAACAAGAACCACTTAAACATTCACCTCTTAAGTTTAATTGTGCAATTAAGATCAATATCATACACTGTTGTAGAGGATGACTGTAAGGGAAATGCGAGTCCAATGAGGTGGACATCAGCAGACGCATCAAGGACGAGGACGAAAACGTATAGGAAGGTGTGGTGGTGGCCAGAATGCCAGTGGTAGAATGGCAAGTTGCCTGTGGGCAAAGTTGTTATTCAAAGTCGACATGCTATTGGGGAATACACTGGGAACTGCCACGAGAATGGCGTTATTATTTGTCACTTCATGTGGACACATGCATGGCAGATGCCCGGTCGGACGCATGAGGTTTTCGTTTTCGGCAATTGTGCAACACAGTGTGTCGTCATATTCCCCCAATTGAGTGGTATGTAGTAGGCAATAGGTAGCACATCATATAGCCCAAATCTATTTGTGAAAGTGACGAGTCATGCATATACAACATCTCATGGCCAGCAATCTTCGACATTGCTAACGTTGCTGGAGTTTGGTTTTTGGAAATGTATATACGAGAGTAGGCATCTATCTCTCATAGGATCTCTATACAGGATGTATGAGATGCTAATGAAATTATCTGCAAAACCTCCCCGGACATGATCTTGACACCTGCCACGCAATACCTATGTTGATTTCAAATTATTATGGACTTTAAATAGACATGCGGATATACGTAGGAGAATGAAGACTATAACACTGCACACGATTAGTTATGCATACTTAATTGAGAGATTTAAGGTTAAAAGTGCTAAAAATACATGTTTTGTTTTAAGGAATTTTAGACTATCGATAAGAGGACTTTTTTTTCAATATTGGAGTGCATAAAAAACAATCGTTTTGATACAAAGATGTACCAAAAGTTTTGAAGTTTCACATTTAAAATAGCCTTTATCAAAATATATTTAAAAGTCATGGCCAAAAGCCCTTTCAGAGGCAATCAAATTTGAAAAACTATTTCGAACAGGAAAAAATTGTTCCAATTATGATACTTGCCAAAAAGTTGGCTATTACAATAAGGATGAAGGATCAGAAGAGTCTACAAAACAAAAAAAAAATTTCGAGAAAAAAATGAGGGGGTGAAGATAATCATTTTTGACAACTTACAGAAATAAAATGCACGACTAGGGTCGCACGTACTTGCTCTTATGCTTTAAGTAACTCTAATGTTAAAGCTTTTTATTCAAGAAAATTAGGAAAAATTTGATATTTTCAAGAAATTTCATAGGTAGTGTAAAAAATAAAATCTGTTTTTATAATTAATTAAACTCCGTTTTAAATGATGTTTAAAAAAAAAAAACAAGTATGCCATTTTATTACTTGTATAAAAAGGTATTTTTAGAAAAAAATTTTCGAAAATCGTAGGAGCCGTTTTTTTTTTAAATAATTTCTTATATATAAAAAATTTCTAACATTTTTCAAAAAAAATAGTTGGTATGCCATTTTGAAGAAATAATTAATTTACACATAAAAACTTAATTTCAAAATTTTTCATTAATCCGTTTTCAAAAAATTGATTTTCAAAAAAAAAATTTTGAAAAATTTTTTAAAATTCCAAAAATGCGTTTTTTGAAAATTTTCTAAAATTTTAATATTACCTTTACTTAAACACTTTTTAATGAAATTTTTTTATTAAAATAGGGTAAATGTTGTACGAGATATTCAGAAACGAAAAAAAACCGTTCTACGTTAGGTACCGTTAATAACACGGTGTTACAAAAATGAGGTTTCAAAATATACGCAGGCGGAGACCTATCAGGTTTTGTAGAGCTAGTCGCACTGATTACGAAACGGTATTTGAAAATCCCCTAACACCCCCAAAATCTGGAGTTACGGGCGAAAAACGGTTTTTTGGACCTTCACCCATTGGAAAAATTCTAGCTTCGACAGTTTTTTACCGATAGAAGATAAATATACCTTTTCAACAATGTATAAAACATGTAACTCAATTAAACCACTAAGAATTTTTAATTTATAAAGTTCAAAAATTCCATTTTTTTCGTCATTTGCCCAACTTCGGCATCAATTTAAAGTATATGTTTTCAAAACAACATGCTATTTAAAAAATATATTCTAAAACCATATCTATTTCTCAATCAATCGAGGTATTTTTTGTGAAAATCACTTCAAAATGGGCTTAGAGAAAAAAATTTTTCGATTTCAACCCAGATACAGAAATTCGAACTTTTAGGTAAAGAACAAAAATGTTGTTTCGGCACGTAGTAGGATAACTTGGGCGCCAGGATTTAATAACGGATTATTGTAGAGGAGCTCAATACAAACATTTTTTTCTTTGGGAGGGGGGTCTATCTCTCCCCGTTTAGGTGGGAGGGGCATTTTTCTAAAAAAAAAATTATCAAAATAAAAAAAAATTATTAAAAAACAACGGCAACACTTACAGTAATAAATGATACCATTTCCGAAAGAAAAAATTGTACATTTGATTTTAATTTTTAAAACAATATAATATAACCAATAGTTTTTGAAATAATCGATTTCAAAGTTAAAAATAGGCGAAAAAAAAATTTTTAAAATTCATTTTATACTATTTTTGTGCAGACTGTGAATTTTAGCAAAAAAATTACTCACACAGAAAACTGTATCAATTGATTCCTTATCGAACAGTGAAAACTACATGTTTCTATGTCTTCTAGTTTTTGAGAAAATTGAAAAATAAAAACAAATAAAAACAAAAAATATTTTGAAAAAAGAAAAATCTGATAAAATAATTTTTCAATTTTCTCAAAAACTAGAAGACATAGAAACATGTAGTTTTCACCTAAATTTCCCCTCTAGGGAATCACCAAAAACTGCTAACTACCAAGTTTGAAGAAAATCACTTCACTTGTTTAGGCTGCAGCTCCAGATAGAGACAGACACACAGACAGACAGAATTGCCGGACCCACTTTTTTGGCATTCTCCATCATCGTAATGTCATGTAAAATTGTTATCTCGAGTTCGATTTTTTTTACGAATCCTAAACTTGCCCTATAGTACCTATATCGCAAGTAAAAAATATAACCGAGACCCATGTGAAAAACTTTAAACACACGGAGGAAACAGACCACATAGAATTAAGCAGATCGCACCTTAATTTAAGCGGATTTCTGCATAGTTTTTTTGCTAAGATGACTTTCACCTTAAATTAAGGTGACAAGTCACATTAATTGCTTGAATGCGCAAATTAAAAAAAAAAAACTGGCATCCACCGCGGATCGAACCTACAACTGTTGGGTTACTATGCCAGTGCCTTACCACTGTGCTATCTCACTGTTGGAAATGAGTATGATAAACTGGAAGTAAAGCTAAAGTGTGACTGCATATAATTTCAAAATTTTTATTTTTTGTCGGTTTTTTTAAGATGAAGTTCACATTAAATTTAACTAACTTTAAGTGGAATCACCTTATTTTAAGCGGATATCACGTTATTTTAAAGTGACACTTTTTTCTCCGAGCACTAATGAAATTTTGAATGAGGATTTTGGATGAAGCAGAGATAAGACACAACCCATTTCCGGGTAATGTTGCGTTTTCGCAATGTCATGTTTGAAGACTTCTGGAACCTAACTGATTATAATTTAAAATAAACTAAAAATTGAAAGATAGTTCAATTATCTAATCGACCTGTTTTTGGATTTTTTTGTGAACAAAATTTTTCGTGCTTTTTTAGGACTTTCAAAATTCGATTGAGATAGAATTTTTGAACCCAATTTGTCATTTTGTTTTCAACAATTTTTTCAATACTTAGTGCATTTATGTCTAGTTCATTTTTTCATGAAAATATTCAAATAAAACTGATTTATATTCTATGTAAGAATTTTTTTTAAAATAATTTTGATAATGTCCATTTTCGGTGAGCGTTGCGAAAACGCAACATGAATTTTTCGGAAAACCAGAAGCTTTTCCAAAATTTTTTTTTTCACATTTCTAATAAGAAAATTAGATCAAAAACAATAAGTGTGTAAAATTTCAAGTTTCTAAGTCAACTGTAACTGGTAGTAGGGATGCAAACGATACATCGATGTTTTCAAAACATCGATGTTTTTGTTAAAAACATCGATGTATACATCGATGTTTCTTAAGCCGATACATCGCCGATACATCGACGTTAAATCTGCAAAACATCGACATCGTTCATTTTGTTACTCGTTTTTCTTTTTTTGCATAATAACAGAACTTGAACTCTCAAACTCAATCTTTTTTGTCTAGTGTTCAAAGCTTCAAAGTTTTTTTTTAATGTTTTCATTCAAAAGACTGTTTCTGTGTGTTCAGAAATCAGAACGCGACCATCAGAGGCGTACGTTGAGTTGCCGGGGCTCCGTGACAATATTAATTTTAAGGGGCCATTTCGACATTTTTTTAAAAAGGATATGTATATACGCCTTTCTCTTTTTTTGGGGGCCCCAGAAGTATGATTTGTTGGTCGCTTAGATTATTTTAGTAGCATTTTTTGAGGTCCCTGAGGATATATTTTTTCTACTTTATTTATAATAACAGTTTCCTTCTCTGCATTGTCTCCAGTCAGGGCCCTAGCGTCAGTTGGGGCCTCGGGGCACCGCCCCGCTTGGCCCAATGGTGTGTACGCCTATGGCGACCATTATTGACATGCTTGTGAGTTACGTTCAGAGCTCTGAACGTTAAAAAAATTGATTCCATTTGATTAGAATTGATGGTATTTATATATACATAAATAAAAACGAAAATCGTATTAAGAAAATATGTTTCATTTTGTTGATAAATTTGTCTGTTTTGTGGTACCTAAAAATTGAATTCAACTTAGGTTTTTGGGTTTTAAACAGATAAGACATAAATATTTTGTTCTTTAGATACAGTAGAACGTATTTATGTCCAACAAAAATACATCGGGACAACATCGATGTATCGAAGATAGAACCGATGTTTTTTTAACATCGATGTTGTAAATAAAACATCGATGTATTCAAACATCGATGTTTTTTTTAACGATGTTGCATCCCTAACTGGTAGCCGCCGGAAATGGGTTAAGAACAAGGTTGTTGCCTTTTTAAGAAAAAATTACATTCATAATAAATAGATGAAAAAAACTATGATAAAAATTGTACTTCACATAAAATAAGTAAAAATGAATCTGAGAAGTCTACACATATATTTTAGACAAAAGGGTGTTTTTTTTTTTTGGAAATAATCCGATTCAAGTCTGACAAAATAAATGCTATAAAAGGTACTTTAACGAAATTTAATAAAAATGTTGTATTTGCTAAATACCGTAATCTCAGTGTGGTATTTCGAAATGGTTGGCTTTAAAAAATTCTTACTTCTTTTGTAGTCATCTCAGAAATAAGATTGAACCGTCATTTGAAAGGTGAAATTATAAGCTTTCACATGATATAAAATTTTTTAATAGGTTGTCATTGCAAAAAATTGATTCAATAGCATGTGAAAATAAAATTATACCTACGTGTTTCTTATCTTCTTTAAGATTTTATAGGGTAAATAGGGGTAACACGACATTGAAAAAAGAGGCTATTTTCTAAACGGTAAGTCGTAAAGAGTTGACTTTTTTTAAATGATAGACAAATTTATTCAATAGTTAAAAACGGTATTGAAAACATTCAAAAAAATTTCAGAACCAAGTCTTGAAGGTTTTTTTGCAGTCATAGACCTTTGACAAAGCACTAATTAGAAAGATATTAAAAAAAAATTAGGGGTCTAATACGGATTTTTTTCATAGGCCCTGTATTTTGAAATAAAAATTTTTGAAAAACAACTAATTTTTAGGGACATTTTTGAGTAGTCTTTTATTTTTTTGGAGTTTTTAAAAGTCTGCAAAAAATCTCAAACTTATGGGAAATATAGGTTTTAATCATGCGCATGCATGAGTATTTTGCATAGGCCACTTTTGCTAAAAGTTTAAAAGTTAATATTTTTAAACTAATTTCATGAACTTTTCAAGTTTTTATCCTCTTTTTCATTTGAAAGAGTCGAAAATTAGAAATAAATACAAGAAATGGCGGAACGAAGTCCGCCGGGTCAGCTAGTATAACAATATATTATTATGATATAAATATTTTGTTAACATAATAAGGGTATGTTAACAAAATAATATTATGTTGAAAAAAAAAAAAAAAAATTTTTTTCGAACTTTTGATTCGTTCTTAATAATAATGGTCTAAAATAAATTTTCCCTATTAAAACAATAAAGAGGTGTATTGATTTTTTCCATTACAATGTATCAAAGATAGATATAGGATATAAACTCTGTGATGCCATTTAAATGCAAACAAACCACAAATATTTATAACAAATTTTGCATAAGTAATTGCATACAAGCATTTGTCCAAAGAAACCCCAGGTATTTGGAATGTTTCAGTATCTTGTGAATCCAAAACATACCTAAATAATGTACCTACAATTCTCTGCTTACAGGATATTGTTGTATATAGCTTTTACATACTTTCATATTATTTTGTGGAAAATTCTTTCTTGACACCAGATACAATTTGGAAAACAAAAAATGAACATTTCAATACAGTTACAAAAGAAATATTCTGTTTATGATGACTTTTAAAATAAAATTACTATTTTCGTTTGTTTTGAAGTTTCAAATCAAGGATGAATTAAAATATCTATCAAGCAAAATGACAATATTTAAAAATAACTTGAAAAAATAAAAATAACAGCACTTTTTACAATCTGAATAGTCTGTTTACAAAATATCGCCCTGAGGAAAATCAAACAAAAAAATGCACAATTTTCAATCCTGGAAAAAGTTTGTAGAGGCACAAAATTAAAACAAACATGAAAAGCAATCGTCCAAAACTGCGAAATAAGCAATTTTTCCAATCACTATAGGACTAAATAACTATTCAAGTAAGAAACAAAATTTAAAACCTTTTTCAAGGTCGTATGAATATGTTTATGAGTTTTTATTTATCGTTCCAATATTTGTGTGTTTTGATAGAAAATGTAGGTATTTTTAAAATCGATTTTATTTTAAATTTTAATAAATTAATAATAATAATTTAAAACTAAAAATATATTGAAAGCAACTGACTGAAAACTAATTTTAAATCAATTTGAAAATTATTTTCGATGGTTTTGAAGCTAACAAGCTGTTTTTTGAGCTTGGAGTTGAAGTCATTTGACTATTTTATTGAAAATTTAAATCGACTTTAAATTTTTTGCAATTGGTTTGAGACTCATTTGCAATCTGTTTAAAATGAAATTATTTGCAGAGTTAAAAGTTCACATATTCTAAATTGAAAAGTTTTTGAAAATCTTCAATTTTTCTCAAAACCATACTTCACCCTTTAAAACGTCTAAATCGAAAATAAAAATGCTTCCAGCTAGCAGTAAACTAAATTTTTTTTTTCTATTTCCAAAGTATTCCGTGCTTCCAGTTAATTCACTTTTGTGTTTCTATTTTTCTACAGTTTCAGGCAATTTTAAATTTTGTATAATGTTTACTTTTCAAAGATATAAATTGGAAATGCAAAATTTAAACAAAAAAAAAAAAACTCTCAACATGTGTGGAAAGTTAATTTTTGTCCAACAAAGGCAAATCTTTGCATATAAAATAGTTATTTTGTTGCAAATAATAATATTGGCAGTCAAACATTCATTGAATTTTAATGAATAAGTTTAAAGTGCGGGTGTGTTAGCAAATATGCCAAAGGGATAAATATCAACGCTGACAGTCTACCTCATCATTTGCATTCGTCATTGCGAGTTGCACCATTAATAGAAAACGGATTCACTTGAATACGTCGACGTCATCGTGATCGTTGGCGTTGCCTTTGAGGATGTCATGATGCGTTGACGTTCCACAGAAACACTTTCATTATTGTAATCAATCAACGGTACTTTATCTTTGAACATCCTTATCCTTCATCCAACACACACATGTCGCATATCCCCATTCCATCCAATGCAGGATATTCTGCTTACATGCATCCTTTTAATTCAACAACAGTAATAAAAAGAAAACAATATATGTCGCTGAGTGCGATGTTGATGCTGCTTGGTGCATATATCCTTTATGTTTGATGAAACGAAATGCATGCATATAAAATTGCAACAGCACTCGAATTGATTTTCAAAATTACTTTTACTTCTATCTGTTTGTGGATGTGAATGTGTAGCTGTGGTAACTGTGTATATTGCTGGTAGAAAGTGGACTTCATTTCATTTTCAAGAAGATATTATGGCTGCGCTGCGGCATTTCAAAAAGAATTGCCTCATCCTTTTTGATAGCAAAAAAAATTAAAAATATAAAAAAAAACTCACTCTCAAATTCTATCTATATAAATGAGTGAATACTGAGGAAAAGAAGGATATTCATGAAGCTTCCCCGCTTAGCTGGACAAAGAAGATGCAAAAGGCTAAGATATTAAGAAAAATATATAATTTTTTTTACTTTGTGTTTTTCTTTTTGTTTTGCATTCAAAAGCAAAAGAAAAGATTAATTTTTCATGGTGCTGTTGGTGATTAAGGAAAATCTTTGAGTATGCTTGAAATTGAAGAAAAAAAAATTATATTTTGAGAGGATAACACTGCAAAATGTCTTAAGATTCTTTATCAACAGTCTTACAAAGGTTGGGCCCCGGCGGTGCAGCTTTTTTAAAAAAATTGTAAATGCAACTAAATTTTAAATAAGAACAATTACAAAACAATACAATTCATTCTTAAACTTATTTTAAATGTCATTAAATCTTCTATATTTCTATATACCACCACGGTTGTAAATAAAATGCATTCGTTTTCGTTTAAAAAAAAAATAAAATTAAATCTAAAATTAAATTGCCCTCCAAAACAAGTATGCAGTTTTGATTGATATATTAACATGCATTTTTAGAAAATTTGATTTTTCAAAAAAAAAAATTTTCAAAATTTTTTTAAAAATCCAAAAATTATTTTTTTGGAAATTTTATTTAGGAAATTTTAGTTTTGTTGAAATCGAATAAGCAGTTTAGGAGATAATCGGATTTGAAAAAAACCGTTCTATGGCAGGTACCGTTATTAATGATTTTCAAAAAAAAATTTTTCATTGAAAGATAGAACTTAGCTTAAAACTAACATTTGAATTTTTTAAACGAAATCGTTAGAGCCGTTTTCGAGATATCTCAATTTTACTTAAATCGGTATATGACAAGTACCGTTATTTTTGGTCCAAAAAAATTAATTCCAAAAACCCCTCTGGAGAGTCGCCAAATAACGATACATACCAAGTTTGACATTAATCGGTCCATCCGTTTAGGCTGTAGCTCCTTATACAGACAGACAGACTGACGCACAGTGGTTCCCTGATGGAAAAAACCCCAAAAGTGAAACATTTTTCATAATTTTTTTTATTTGTTTTATTGATTTTACATAATAATTAAGTACATAATGCATAACTTTTAACTTTTTGCATAGCCTGGGTCTCGATTACATTTAACTCAAAGTGGATCCTTTAAAATTATCGAAATTAAGATTATTTTTTTTGCAACTTTTGATGTGTATAATTTGAATGAATACAGCTTTTTTGAAATAGAAAAATGTATTAGATTTTGTTAATGGTATAATTGTCCTTAGTTATGCATTTACTGTTTGTTGGATTTTTTTTTTTCAGTTTCAAGTTCAGTTTAGTCAGCATTGAAAGCCTGTTGAAAACACTATTTATGGTGTTAAAATAAATTCCGCCCAATACCGCCCTGGCTTGCTAGAAGCTTTTAAGTGTTAGATTACGTGTTCCTGAAATGCACTTCTATGATAACACTCGTCAACAAAATTGAACTTTTTTTTAACAAGAACCAAGATATACTTTTCTATAGGTTTTTGATGTGCTGAACTCGAATCCGCAATCAGAAAAATTGTATAAGCCTTCATTCTTGAGATATTACCGTTAAAAATGAAAGAAAATAGGTTTTTTTTATAACGGTTATATTTCAAGAACGGAGGCTAATAGAATTTTTCTGACTTCAGATTCGAGTTCAGCACATAAAAAACCTATAGAAAATTATATCTTGGTTCTTGTTAAAAAAAATCAATTTTGTTGGCCAGTGTTATCACAGAAGTTCATTTCAGGTAGTGTTTCAGGAACACGTAATCTATCTTGTGGCAAAAATCTTGTTGACCAGTGTAATTTTTTTAATTTAAGTATTATTTTGCTTAGATAAAATTATAATATGGTATAGTATTATCAAGAAAATGTTTTCAGCTGGAATTAAACATAGTAAGGCACAAAATAAATTTATTTAGTGTAAAAATGACTTACATCGTGATATCATTGCTGCAGAAAAGAAATTAAAAACTTAAATATGTTATTCTTAAAGTTCAGTTATTTATTTTGTCTTGATTGAATTTGTATGCAACTTTTTGTTAAATAAACTTCTTTTTTACCTATTATTTCTAGCTTTCAAAGAATATACCCATAAAAAATCTCAGTTCAGATAATAATCATTTGACAGTTTTCATTAATATGCTCTGCAAAATCTTTCTAGACAGCTTAATGGAAAATCAATGAGAACAGTTTGGAACCAAAAAAAAAAACTTTTTACTATGAATAGTTCAGAACAACCTCACTGAACAAAACGAATGACCACTTATAGCACCTAACAGCATTTGGGAGTGAATCCGATCTAAAAAGATTTTTTTCAAATCACTACTTTTTAATAAAAGTTTTAAATATCAATATTTTTTTACGAAGGCTCCTTATTTTTATATCATGAAGAAGAGCTTGTTTTATTCCACTCACATTTCAAATTTCAACAAAATCGGTCCACCCGTTTAGTTTTTACAACTTTTTTCCACTTATTCCATAGAGAGGAACCACTGTGAGACGGACTTCCGGGACTAACTTTTTTTGGCATTGTCTACCATCGTAATGTCATTTAAAAATGTTATCTCAACTTTTTTTTTTTGTACAAATGCATAACTTGATATATAGTACCTATATTGCAAGTAAAAATGATTTTTTTTAATGCATTTGTTTTTCATTTCAAATTAAAAAAAAATATTTATTGCTTGAATTGAAAAAAAAAAAATAAAACTGCAAGTGAAAAAAATTTGCATTAAAAAAAATTTTATTAACTAATACCTAAAATAAATAATTTATTGCAAACATTTTATTTTAGATGCAATTAAAATTTTTGTTAATGTAAATATTTTTCAATAATTGCATTAAAAAAAATATTTGTTGTACCTATCTAAAAATATTTTACATTAAAAAAAAAATGTTAATGCAACTGAAAAATATTTGGATTTTAAATAAAATTTTTATTGGAAATACAAATATTTTGCATTAAAAACAAATTTTATTGCAAATAAAAAATTTTCTGAATTGAAAAAATATTAAATCCATAATGTGTGCATTTTTTTTAACCCTCTGTCGGCACACGGCACAGTGCGGCGACTAGTGGAAAAAAATCAAAAAAAAGAATTTGCCAAAAATGTGAAGCAAGTATGCCAAATTCAAGGTATTAAGTCTGAATGAATAAATCGACAGTTAATTTATGATAAAGTTCAATTTTCTGTTGTCAGAGATCCTCAGAAGATCAATAAAAAAAAAACAAACAATTAGAGTAAGATTTGTAGTTACCGGTTAAAAGACCATTTACTGAAGAAAAAAGGAACATATGATATTTTTTTTGCTAGGTTCACATTCAGGAGAGAAAATATAATTATTCTAACTGCATATTTTTTTTCTACATGTAAATTTAAATTTTTTTTTAGAGTCCATATCAGCTTCTTTGTTCGTGGTAAGTACTAACTTTGATAAGCCATATATTTTGAGAGGGGCCAGATGGGAAAAAAGTGTTTTTATTTAAAGAAAGAAAACAATTATATCTTTTAAAAAAAGTAAGTTTTGTCTGCAGAAACTTGCGCTTTCTCTTGCAACAAGTGTTTGTTTACGAGTATTTTTTACATAATGTGTTCAGCTAGGGAGCTTTTTGATGTTTGTTTTTCCAACCCAACAGCCCGATTGCGTGGTGTTTTGCAGTTAATGAAGTCAAAACTAAATATGCAATCAAATTTAGAGCCTGAAAATCAAGAAATCTTAGCAAAACACTTGTTTTCTTATTTTTTTCCCGAGTTCCCATACATACAAGTTCCTGGATCGAATCATGTATACAAAAGTAGGCGTGGCAGGGGGCGAATAGGGTCGACACTATTTTGTACTTTTGAACTCGCCTAGATAATCAAATTTCTTCAATTTTATTCAAATTGTGCAAGCCGTTTTCTAGATATAAATATGCACACTCAGAAGTGGGCGTGGCAGGGGGCGTGGAAATTTCGCTAAAGTTTGTAAAACGTGTTGTTATTAGGTACATTAAAAAACAATTTTTTTTCCAACATCTCCATACAATCAACGCACTGTGCACGGGTGCGAATTTGGCAGGACAAAAATTAAAAGAGGTCACAAAAAAGTGTCTTTCTTTATAAGGGTAAAAATACATTTTTTTTTTGAATTGTGAGTACATTATTCGAATTTCTCGGAATATTCTATACATCAACTTCATTTATGATTCTTTATAAAATAGTGAGACCGTAAAAAGTTCTAGCGACATGAAAAAGTATAAACCATATTCGCAAAAAAGAGGTGTGCCTACAGAGGGTTAATATTCGTCGAATTTCTTACAGTTTTTCGTATTAAAAAAAATATGCACACATGCACACATTTTGCATTGAATTTTTTTTTTCAATACAGAATATTTTTTCAATGCAAATATTTTTCAGTTGCAATAAAAATTTATTTTTAATGCAATTTTTTTCCAGTTGTAATACATATATTTTTTTGAATGAAAGCAATTTTTTTTTTTGTTGCAATAATTTTTTTTTTTATTTCAAATTTCTTTTTTTTTCAATAATTGATATTTTTGCAACCCTTTACACAATACATACTTAAAAACACGAATTATAAAAAAAGGAGAAAATAAATTGGAAAGAATAAATGCACTACATAACACATCCTCTACGAAATAAGCTTCAAAACAAACACTCGGAATATATTACAATTTAATGGTTTAAACAACTGAGCCAACGCGGATAAGAAAAAATCCATATTGTAGCTTCTTTAACGAAGAAGGACTCTCTCTACCAAGGATATATTATATTTTATTTAATAATACATCCTTGAAGTGCACTCACGTTCAGGAGCAAAGACCCAATAAAACCAGAATCACTAGGGACAACCACTAAAACAGAGGCAACAAAAAAAGAAAGTTACACTGCACCAAATATGTAATCCACCCACAGTAGCAGACTTACAACATATTGCCACACAACACAACGAAACTCTGGGCATGATAAATAATTCGCAACAATTCAAGTGCAATATTCTGTCGACTGTTTTTCTTTGTTTTCTTTTTCGATTTTTTTTTTTTTTTTTTTTTTCTGGTCTGCGCTTGGCATTCAAGATATTATGTGCAACTGGACCAACAGTGATGCCAATACATCATCGTCGTCGTCCTTTAGTTCAATGGTCCCATAGGGCTCCCTCTGCTTTCTTCTCGATCGATAGTGTAAATTCTCAAGAGGATTTCATTTTAGAGTAAGATCCAGGACATTTATGTCAAATTGTGTCTTCATTTTGATTTCAAGTGAAAATTAAGACCCCAAAACGAAGTTCATGCCAAAACCGCACAACTTTTAGAAAGTTTTCATCTTTTATGAAATTCAAGCTTCTTAAAATTCAAGTTCACTTGAATTTAGCCTTTTTCTCTATTCTTTAATGACTGACGACAGAACAACCGAATAACTTTTCTACTTCATCTTTTGCTCATCAAGATGATGTACTTTTGTAACTTTTAATGAGACATGAATAAAATCAAATACACGGAGTATATTATCATAACCCAGGAACAGCATCAAGTGCAAGGATTCATCCATTTCCATTCATTCGAGGAAGGAGCTCATCACAGTGCATAGGAATCTATCCTGTCGCATAAATTCATACAAAACAAAGACCGCTCCTTGTGTGGTGGTTAGGTCCTTTCTGTGGCAAAAGGATTCCTCTCTATTATCTATGTCGTGTGTGTCGTGTCTATGCGTTGTATAGCAACGACTGACGACGACGGCAGCGGGTAGTAGTATTATGATGTTTGCTTGTTTTCGAATAAGGATATAAATTCGCACACAAACTATTTGTGTGTAGTGTCCTGAAATTAATTATGACGTTCACATTTGAATGGATTCGAGGAGGAGGAAGAGTCCTGGATGCTGCTCCCAGAGTCGTCCTTTCACTCTAGAGGGAGAGCCTCTGACTAAGTCACATATTATATCTATTCCATTGAATGTGACATCACAGCATGTGTCATTTGTGTGTTTGTTGGAATATGATGCTGATGACGCTGATGATGCGACAAAAGCCATAGGAGAGGACGTTTCAGCCATATCATCAGGCCAGAAGCCAAGCACAAACTTTCGCAATGGGATTTAGTGTAAAATAATTATTTTGACAAGCACCCGAACTGCACTGCATTGCATTCGTGTGGAAGTGGATGGAAGATAGGTGGCATGTTGGCCTGGTACTCATGATACACTCTGTTGCATGCAGGCATTTTGAAGCGAACCATGCTGCTGCATGTGCAAATGGCACTCTTGAGACTACTTTATAATTTTTAATGTGGCCGAAAGTTGTTAAAACAAACAAGGCTGCTGGCTGGTGGACGACCGACAGGGAGAAGTGTGTGTGAATGGTGCATGGTCAGGCTAGGGTTTTGAACTGTGTTATGTCATCAATGAATTAAGTGACTTATTAAAAATTAGTTATCCTTAAGGGGATAAGCGATAAAAAATGCATATGGAGAAGAGGTGTTAAGATGACACATGAAGTTAAACTTAATTTGACAAGCAAAGATTATATTTTTATGAGGCCTTAGTGGCACAAATTAAGGAACTAAGAGTTGAAAATAAAATTAATAAATCATTCTTTAAATTTAAAAAAAAAATCTTTTGAGCATGGTTAGGGTATATTATCATCGTACGTTAAATCGAGAATTTCTGATATTTTTCGCAGAACTGCGTTTATTAAGTTTTTCACTTCTAGAATTAAAAGGATTATTGTGAAAAATGCATTTTTCAATATTTGACCATTTATAACTATTAAGTTAATATAATTTGCAGTAAATCGAAGCTCTGTTTTATTTTTAAACTCAGAAATATTTTTTTTTTTTTTGAAATCGAAAAGACTAAAAATCAGTGGGAGTTTTTACTTGCGATATAGGTACAAGGTACATACTATGTATATATCAAGTTATGCATTCATATACAAAAAAAAACGTGTGTGTACACATGTACACGCGACTGAAGTTTTACTTCTTACTTTTTTTTTTGCAAAACTACAAATTTTATTTCTAATAACATTCATTAATTTCTAATAACATAGGGTAGAGTTGCCTATTTTCTGCCGTCTCCAGTTTCCGGCCACCTTTCGAAAAATCGTTATAACTAGTGATTTCGAAGGCGTTTATTCCAAATTTTCCCTCGTATGCTGTTCCAACAAATAAGAAAACAGCATAAGAACAAAATTTTGGAATAAACCCTATGAAATCCCTAGCTATAACGATTTTCCAAAAGGTGGCCGAAAACTGGAGACGGCCGAAAATAGGCAACTCTACCCTACCTAATAAGTTCAGGACTAATGATATTGCAATAGAAAACAATACCATTCTGATTAAAGAAAGCCGACTAGGCTCTTCAAAAATTTCACATCTTATTTCACATAATTATGTAGATTAAAAAAGAATCGATTTTTTGTTCAGTACAACAGACTTCGCGAATTATTTACGACAAGTAAAACACAATGAGATCGATTTTAATTCGATTTTAGAAGAAGTTTGTGTATGGGCAATTCCATGGTAACTCACGTTACATTCACAAAAATTTCCAACACATAAATAATTTTTTTTTCAATTTTAATGTAAATTGATACGAAATTATTATCCATGAATGGAGCATAACTATTACTTTCATAATTCACTAAAAAAATTGTCTTTATTTTTAACATTTACTTGGGAAAAATAAAAGTTTGATGGTAACTCACGTTACAAAAATCGGACACGAATTTTAAGGGTCCGACAGTATGAAGTTTTTATGTGAAATTAAGTATCTTAATTTGTTTTCAATGAAGATTCCATACATACAAAATTAAAAGCTTTTAATATGAGTGACAAAACCAAACATTTTTTCAATATTTCAAGGAAAAATTTTTAAATAATTAGGTAACTCACGTTACATTATTTTGGTAACTCATGTTACCTGCGATTTGTGGTTCCAAAAGTAAAAAAAAGATGCATTTTCACTCAAGTTTTGTTTTAATCGAATAGTGTGTAACGAAGCTTGCTTAAATGTTAACTTATTTTAGCACTCACCAGGGGATATTGTCATCGTCACTATTAGACTCATCATATTTTCAGTTTGCTTGTTTTTCCGTCATTTTCATGTGAAATTCTTCTGTTGCTGGCAAGCTTATGCTATAAAAATGCTTTACTGGTTGAACAGAATGAAAATTCGCTTGTAGCAAAGAAAAACGTCGTGGTACAAGATGTCAAATAAATTCGCTCAAAATGTAGAAAAGATGAACAGAATTATGTGGCGTACAAAAATGTCAATTGCCTTGAAAAAAAATAATTTTAACTAAGTAACCACATTAGAAACGTCAAAAGTCATTCCGCTTGTAGCTTGAAGTAAAAGTCGACTCGACTTGTACCACAGCGAATTTCCTTGCCACAGCCACAGCTACGTATTCTGGCACCAATATACTAATTTCATACTTTTTAACTTTGACAGCGACACAAGACACAGACACACATTCTGGTCTACCAGTTAAGATTATTAAACTCCCTGAATTTTTATGTTGCTATTTATAAATAGTAATTTTCTAATAAAAAAAGTAAAAATGACTGCATAATTTGTTCAAAATTCGTGTCCACTTTTTCATGGAATTACCCGTATGGCTTTTCATTCTTGCAGGGAAGCTGCCTATGTAATCAATTTATATTGAAGGTTTTGAGTGAACAACAACAACTTGTGTGTACTTTCAAATAAACTACAAGAAACAAGAATCTTATGTCAAAATTCAAATAAAAAAAAAACACTACTGGAAAAGTCAAAATGACATTTTCCTATAGCGTAGATAACTCAGCAGCTACATGTGCATTATTTGTGTGTGCATTATTGTGCCTGTTCACACGTGAAGAACGTCTAGGGTTATCATACGTTAAGAATTACTTCTGCGTATTTTGTTTTTCATTTTATGTTTAAAGAAAAATATAAAAATGGTTTTGAAACCAAATTTATGTTTTTTGCATCTTTGTTTAAAATTTTGTCACAAAATGACTTTGTAAATTTGCACTTTTCTCTTTTGGCAAATAGTAGTAATGGAATGACGACACCAGAAAGAGATGCGTACCTACGGGAACGGGTAGTTGTATGAAAAAATTCCAAACCAGAAAGTCAAAGTTCACGTGTGGAAAAGTTTCTCATGTAAACGTCGGTCGTCGCCGTTCCAGCTTGGAATTTTTCCACACGTGAACGCTGACGTAAATCACCGGTTTGGAATTTTTTTTCATACAATTTCCCGTGTGGAACTGTTCCGGCTTGGAATTTTTCCCTACCGTAGTGCCACCGTATTCACTTTTTCGATTTTGGTTTACAGCTGTGGTGAGTTAAAAAATTTATTTTTCCGAAAAAATCTTAAAAAATTGGGTGATTTGCCTACGGCCTCTAATGGCCCTATTCTGGCCAACCTCACAAGTTATGAGGACCTCACAAGGTGAGCTGATTTTGATTTTGTGAGGTTTTCGCGTCACAAAAACTTTCGAATTTGTGATCTGCTCTGAAGGAGGTCACAACTCACAAGTTGGATTTTTGCTAGTAAGAAGTTTGTGAGAAATAAATTTTTACAAAATCGAGTTATGATCACCTTGTGAGGTTTTTGTGACTTGTGAGGTTTGCCAGAATAGGGGGGTAAATCACTTGATTTACCATACAAATATAAAGGCTTGGCCACACCGGAGGGTACATGCGGTAGCGGTACGGGTATTTGTATGAACAAAATTCCAAACTGACACATCAACGTTCAGATGTGGAATTTCTTTCATACAAATACCCGTACCGCTACCGCATGTACCCTTCGGTGTGGCCAAGCCTTAAAGGCTTGGCCACACTGGAGGGTATGCGGTAGCGGTACGGGTAGCGGTGAGGGTACTTGTATGAAAAAATTTCCAAACTGACACATCAACGTTCAGGTGTGGAATTTTTTTAGTACAAATATCGTTACCGCTATACCGCATACCCTCCGGTGTGGCCAAGCCTTTAAATCTCCCCAAAACAAGATTTAGGCCGTTTTTGAATTGGGTTAAATACTTAACCTCTGTTAAATTTTTGACACTATTGTGGTGAATAAAAATGTTAAGTTGTTAAAAATTTAATGGGCTCTGGGACCAGGTTAAATTTTGTTGGCAGATGTTTTTTTTTTATTGAAAAGGAGTAGTATCATGGTAGAAAGAGGCAGAGAAAAATATTAAACAATAAGCTATACAACTGAAAATTTTTTTATTCACCTCAATAGTGTCAAAAATTTAACAGAGGTTAAATATTTAACCCAATTCACACACGGCCTTATAATCGAAATCGAAAATGAGGAAATCAAACATACCCAAACACACAGATTTTGATGTGCTGAACGCACTCATTTTCTTTTTTGACAACTTATGAAAAAAATGTCATAATAGGGGGGTTCACATTGACCAACCTACCGGACAGACTAGCTGCCATTTGGTCTGATCGGATAGTATTTTGATAATGGGAACACACATCCGACGGCCACCCAACTAACTATTTCGATGTTATAACGATGGTGAGAAGCTTCTCGTCATGACTAATTTCACACCTAAAAGACTCATATAACCCTGTTTATCATCAAAAAGGCCCCCTTTTTCACTCCTATTAAACTTATGAGAAGTGCAATGAAATACTCCTGTAAAGTTTCTCATCAGTAGCCGAAAGTGGTATTCGATCCTATAAGTGTGGGAAGAAGTACACTGTAAGACTACTGTAAAGTTTGTCATCAACAAACGCAAGTGGAGGAGAAATAAAAGGTGAGTGAGGATATAAAAGGAGTGGAAATAAAACGAGGAGAAATAAAAAGAAATTAAATTGTGTTGCATTTATGTTGATTTTTATTTTAGTATTAATTTATTTTTATAAAGTTTATCTGAGGAGCTAGGCCCAACTAGCACAACAGCTTCTATAAATTGAGATCTCTACTACTAAAACTACTTTTTATACAGCTTGTATTGAGCTTGCTTCAGAATTTAATTTCTTATAGAAGTTCGAACTTGTTTAACAACTTCTAATAAGTTGTTTAAATACTGTTAAAGAAACTTAAACGAAAAAAAAAATTGTTGTCGGAAAAGCCTGCTTAATGAATTTATACAAGCTTTACAGAAATTACCAAGTTTAGTAATTGATTTTTGGTTTTGATATTGAATAATCTAGCTCGGACACTTTTTGGTTTTGATATTGAATAACTTAGCTCAGACATTTTTTTTTTACATTTCTGATATTTGAACTGATTAAGTTTTTGATTTCATTAATGAATATACTAGGATGGCCGAAAGTAAAAAAGAATTCTTTTTTGTTTTTGTAGTTGTTTTTTTTTTTTAAATTTCGATAAGACATGTATTAAAGAGCTATACAAGTTCTTCCGAAGCTATCTGTCAAATCTCACAGCTTCGGTAAAGCTTCATTTAAACTTCTTAAAGAGTTTCAAACTTGTATAACGTTCTCCTTTTTCCATGCCCAACAACCTTACTAAAGTTTAAAAGAAGCTGAAATGTAGCTTTTGTAATATCTTAACCGAAGCTGAAATTTTAGTTGGGTATTGTGTAACAAAAAATAAAGTATCTTGGCACTACTGTTTTCATCGAGATAATAGGTGTGTTTTTTTGTTTATCTATATAGATTTTGTGCAAAAAAACGACATCGGGATTTTTGAAATCCATGCAAACATTTGGCATCACTGTACATATACTTTGGCAGCTGTCTGTCAAAAATGTTGCTTTTGTTTTTTTTTTATTTTAACTCCGAAGTGGGAAGGCCATTACATCCATGTTGGATGCAAACAAAAATTTTCATATGGCCATGGCATCCATGTTGGATTCAAAAAAATTGTTTTTTCACAAAAAACCATAAATTATCTGTATATTCTTAGCTACATTTTAAGACCATGACCATTAACATTAGTTGCGTCGTTCTTGTGTTATAAGCGTTTGAAGGTAGCCATATTGAATTTTTTTTCGATTTTTTAAAAATTAAATGTGAAAACTTTTTTATTTTTATTTCTAATTTTTTGAAAAAACTTTGGTAATTTTATATACATATCTGTTCAACAATCTTATCAGGATCCATTTAAGACTTTTATCTGAAAAGTGCATTGCGTATATCTCGAGATATTAACATTTCAATGCAATCATGTCAAACAAATTTTTGATTATTTTTTTCTATGAGAGTTTTTTTCAAACCTCGTTTTCTCCGCTTTTTTTTTTTTGTTAATATTTTCAGATATTTTTGTATGAACACAACAAATAAAGTACCTTGGCACTACTGTTTTTATCGAGAGAAAGTAAAATCTGGATAATTATCTGGATTTTTCAAAAATCTATACAGATAAAGTTTTTGTTGTTTTTAACACGTAAATTGTTTTGATTTCAAAAATCTCGATGTCGTTTTTTTGCACAAAATCTATATAGATAAACAAAAAAACACACCTAATAGTAAAATCTGGATAATGATCTGGATTTTTCAAATATTTATACAATTAAAGTTGTTGTTGTTGTTGTTGTTGTTGTTTTTAATGCGTAAATTGTCTTGATTTCAAATGTCTCGATTTCGTTTTTTTTGAGCAAAACTCTATATAGAAAAACAAAAAAGCACACCAAATAGCATAAACTTAAACAAATTTTGAATTCATTTAAAAAATAAAGAAATATCTAATTGTTAAATATAATTGAGAAAATTGAACGAAATTATCATCTTTAAATTGTTTGCATTTCCGATTTACAATTGTAGAGATAAAATTTAGTAAAGCGCGATTTGTATACTGGACTTTTGGCCAGAAATTCACTTTCTACCGTGTGAACATTAATTATTATAATGTGCGCAATAATTATGCCCATGTAGCTGCTAAGTTATTTAAGATTGGTACTTGTAATAGAGCTAGGTGGCGCTACTTGCTAATCCTTTTGACAGTTCTTGTCAAAAAGTAAATTTTCACAGTCCACTGCCGGAAAAGAAGTAAAACTTCAAAAAAAAGTTGAGATAGCATTTTTCTATGACATTACGATTATAGAGAATGCCAACAAAGTGGGTCCCGGAAGTCCGTCTGTCTGTCCGTCTGTCAGTCTGTCTGTCTGTAAACCTGTAAACGAAGCTACAGCCTAAACGGATGGACCGATTGATGTAAAATTTGGTATGTAGCGTTATTTGGCGACTCTCCAGAGGGATTTTTGGAATTAATTTTTTTGGACCAAACCAATGCTCACTGATTTCAATAGTTTTCTTATGACCCGTATGCATTTGGATACGAATATCTTCTAAACGGTTAGAGCAATCAATTTGATTCCAAGAAATTTTTTAAAAATATAAAATGTTTTTATATTTTTTTTTAACTTTGACCTCGAATATCTTTAGAATGGTTAGATTAATAAAAAAGTTAATAGAACCTTTTTTGTGGAGCAATCAATTTCCAACAAGAATATGTCTTGCGCGTTTGATCATTATAATTTTTCAATTTGTTACAAAATTAAGAACAAAAAACGAATTTTTAAAGATTTTCTCGATTTTTGGACCTCAAATATCTATTCAACGGTTAGATAAACGAAAAAAGTGTTTAAGGCCTTTTTTGTAGAGCGGTCAATTTCCTACAAGAATACGAAAAGAAATTTGCTAAAAAGTCAATTAATAAAAAAAATAATTTTTTTTTAGTAGAAGCTTGATGTAAAAATGGAAAATTGCAAAGCGGAGGACCTTCCCCTTAATATAAAGAGCTCATATTTGGTGTGTATATTCTAGAGGTGTCTAGAAATCGATTTTTCGGAGTACCAAATCAAAAAAAAAGAATTTCGATTTTTTTGACCCACCCTAATGTATATGTTCATCTGTGACATTATAGCTCCTAAACAACTTATCAAAATCTTACAAGTGAGGTTTCGTTGGAAGCATCTTCCTCTTCCACTGGTTAATGGCAAATTAACGTCAAAAAAACGGAAAACATGTAACACCTTTTAGAGACAAAAGTCATAAGAAGTTTATGGGAATAATTTCGAATCTTTTCAGTGATATATTAAAAAAAATTTAATCTTCTTTAAGTACAGAAGACACTCGGTGTAGTATTATTTCCCATATGAGATGTTGGGCATGTTGAGTTAGAGTTAGGAAGGCTAAAAACGTGCATAGTTGACAGACTAATTTTTTGTAAAAACAAAAATTCAGACAAAAAAAAAATAAACCCTCTTGTGAAAGCTACATATATTTATGTTATTTATAATTTTGTTAGCATATTATCCTTAAAGCACTCCGAATATAGACTGATTGCTTATATAAGTCGCTTTTTTTCAAGTTCATGGAAACGCTAATCAATTATCGTTTGAAGAAATATTTCGAACAACGGAAACTTCTTGAGCGGTAGCATAAATCTCGAAAAAAATTCCAAAAATTTAAACAGTAAACAATTTTTTTTTTTAAATAATTTTTAACTTAATCTTTTGTTGTATGTGTTAATTTATATTCATTTTTGAATAGCATGAAAAATTTTGTTGAAACATTTTTATATATTTTTTCTAGAATTTAATTTTTTTTTAATTTAAAAAATATTTTTGATATTGTCAATCAAATTTTATATAATTTTCTTCGTTTTCATTAAAAACTTAAAATCTTATCCCCGAACTTTGGTTTGTTAGTCCTAGAAATTCGTGGAATGAGTTTTAATTTACAAATATTTCCATTTTAATAATGAATTAAAAAATGTGCCTTAATCAAATTCAATACTCGCAAGGCAACATTCCAAATATCACATATCTATATACAAACAGACATCCATTTATATACATATTCGCATCCAATCACCATTAAGCATTACAAAAGATTCCCAACATATAAATCAAACTTCATTCCAAAGCATTCCCCCATTAATCTCTATTTCTCTAACATAACCTCTCAATCGAAATCAACTAAACTACACCCACACAGAAATACACACTCAAAACCACACACATCAAATAATATATCCTCAAGTGCAACTCTACATATTAGATATAGAGTCCTCCATCTAAAATCCATCCAAATCCAAAAGCTATAAATCCATTACAACAAATAGTAGTATAGTTTGCTGGATGTGCATTGTGCATGCAAATGACTCAAGGACACTCTATGGTTGATCAATTATACCAAATTGAAAATATTAATTCGGAAAGGTACATCGTTACCGCTTCATAAGTTAATCCTTTTGCACTTTGTATATCGCTGAAATACCACCACATTCTCCATTAGTAACAGTAACAGCTGATGTATAGATTTGGAGTTATACTCGTGTAGATACTTAAAAAATAAATTCAAAATAATTACATTTTCAAAAAAGCATTTCGGTTTCGAGTAATGACTTTGGTGCTGAAATCACAAAATTATCAAAAACTCTTCTAGGAAGAGGGAAGTGTATTTCTGTATTTGATGTATGCAATAATACTATTCAGTTGATATATTTCAGGGCATCTAAATCCGAAAGTAGATACCCAAACCCATATCGATATCGACATGTTAATCGAACTAATGCGTTTGGGATTCGCATTACTTCCCATATGCAACTAGCTAAAAAGCTACAGGAAAACACTCATCCTTCTCAATCACGCCATCCATCCGTAGTCGTATATATACACATTCCCATGTATTCAAGAATCTTATTCGCATCTGTTATATTTGGAATCCTTCGTGTCGGCTTTTGAGATGAAAATGTCTGTGTGAGTGTGTGCACTCTACCGTTTGAAGGTTTTCTGATATTCTTCTTCGGTTTTTTTATTTTTATTTTTACTCCCACATTTTCGTGAGATTTCACTCATTCAGTTTCCTCCAGGATCTAATACCCTAAATGGAACAGGAGGGTTTTTTGCTGGTGCTGCTGCTGCTTCCTCACACTCAAAACGATAAGTATCTTTTTCTTACACGGATACATATCTCAATTTATGTGTTACGTGACCTCATATTCATACAGGGTTTTGATCCTTGTAAAAGTGTTTTGGGATAAGGCTTCTCTTCGGGAAGAAAAACAACATAACCCTCGCCATGTTTACATGCAAACGCTTCAGTAGGGAAGACCTTTTAAGAAAATAATGTTAAAAAAAAATAAACAAAATTCAAAGAAACATGATTGCCAAAGGACTTTGTTTTAAGATTAATGCAGAAAGTATTGATATCACTAGTTTACAAAAAAAAATAAAAAAAAATTTTGGACACCAAGTGCAGTTATACTTTTCATATAGATTTGAGCCCATGAAACTCGAAAATTTTATCTAAAAAAATGATTATTAATTGGTTTTCGAGATATGATTTTTCAAAGTTTTTTTTTTTATTTTTTTTTTCCAGCTAAATAAATAAACAACAACCACTAAAATAACTTTTTTTTTGACACTCCAGATGTTTAGGTGCAATATATCAAAACATTTTAAAAAAATCGATTTTTTAATATAGTCCAGTCATTTTATACATTTGGAAATGCAAAATGACCGAGAAAGCTAAATTTTGGATATGTTGTATAGGATGGTTAAAAAAGCTTAACTTGAACTTTTCGACCAAGATTTCCTATGAGCTTTCTCCGCAATAACTTTTTTGACAATAACTCGGCTATCCTTTGAGATACGAAAATTTTACAAGGAGGTTTTTTGTAGCTTTTACCATGTTCTACATGCATACACATTTTTTGCTTATCATGAACCGTTTTCGAGATATCGATCAAAAAAGTCAAAAATTTACGATAGGTATGCGATTTGTTTTTTTTTTCGTATCTCGAAGGATAGAGCCGAGTTATTGTCAAAAAAGTTATTGCGGAAAAAGCTCATAGGAAATCTTGGTCGAAAACTTCAAGTTAAGCTTTTTTTAGCATCCCCTACAACATATCCAAAATTTAGCTTTCTCGGTCATTTTGCATTTCTAAGCCGTTTTTTCCGACATAATGACTGGGACTGGCCTAATAGTAGAATGAAACCCATTGAAAAAGGAGGTGAATATAATAAAAATTAAAGGAAAAATAAATTGCGGGAGAGCCGAGTCCGGGAAGTGGGTTGAGTTTCTAATGGTAAAAAATGATATATCTCGATTTCCGGCAAAACTACAAGTCTTATGGGAAAAAGTTATATGGCAAAGTTGTAGGTAATAAAAAGATTTACAAACAATTTTTTCACATAACCTCAAAATTTAGGTGAAAAATTAAAAAAACAGAGTTTTTGGTTTTTTATTTTAATCTTTTTCAAAAAAAAAAAAGTTTTTTTTTTCTACGAAATTTGGTGACAACTTACCTTATTATGTCTCAAATACACTAATTCATTTGATTTAAAATATTTATTTTTCACCTTATTTTGACTTAATATCAAAAAAAAAAAAACACCCTAATTTTTAATCGAAAATTCACGTGTCAAAATATCAGCTTTTTTCAAAAAGTCGGTGGGCATTTTGTTCGTTGAAATATCTTCTTCTTTTCTCGGAAAATGCAAAAAATGAAAAAAGCTTGAATTCGAAAATTTTTGTAATATTATTTAAAATGTTGGCCTATTTATTAAAATTTACACTTTAATTACTTAAAAACCATACGATTTATTAATTCAACATGAAATTTTACGGTTTTTCAGTAATTAACGTGCAAATTTTAATAAACAGCCAAAATTTTAAATAATGATTAAAAAAAATTTTCGAATTCAAGCTTTTTTTCAATTTTTTTTATCATATTCACCTCCTTTTCCAATGGGTTCCATCCTACTATGATTTTTTTTTACTTTTTAATATTTTTGAAGGCTTCGGCACTGGTCTAAAAGTAAAAGTAAAATAAAAAATCCAAATCTTTCGAATACTCATAGTTTTATATTTTTTATGTGTAGGGCACTTTCTGGCAAAGATAACAATAAAACTTTTTTTTTCAAAATCTATGGATAGGTTATAAAGAAAAGATAATTTTTGTAACGATCAATATTTTTGACTCTTTTTGTTACTTTTTGTGTTTTTTGTCTATAACTTGAAAAGGAAGCCGATTTTGAAAATTTTTATTAAGTAATTTTTTGTAGATAATAAAATTTCCTATCGATATAATATCTGTATCCTTATAAAAAAAATTAAAATTAAGATATTGTAAAAATCTTAAGAAAAACTATCAAAAGAGAGAAAAAAATGACATTTTTAATGTTTTTACCTAATTTCTTTTTTTATCCTTTGGATATTTGGATATCAAATATGGACTTTCAAAATCTAATTCTGATTGAGTGTCCATTTTGGCTGTAAACCAGTGTATCATTCTGAGGATTGCAAACTTGGATCTTGAATGATTCCAAATTAAGATGTGTAACGTGAGCCAGTTGTATGTTGAGAAAAAAAAAAAAAAAAAGCATTTCATTCTTAAACCTAACTTTAAACCTAACATGCAATCAACAAACTACCACTACTTTAATAAAAATATAATAATAAATAATAATAATAAAATTAATAAAATCATCTTAAAATAAAATCTAAACTACAATCTATCTACCATTCATACATAGTGGGAGGGAGGAGGTGATCATACACCACCCCCTCAACCTCGATTCATATTTTTGGATCCATATTCCATCTTCCACTTGTGGGTGCATATCATCCACAATATTTTTTTGGAGTGTATCTTGTACATCCCATTTCCCATAATGCATACAAGATATATCCCCCAGATAGTGGAAAAGCAGTGCTGGATAGTTCGCACTACAACAGGTAGTGGCGAATCAAATTTGCAAATTTGCCTTTGTTGTTTTTATCTCCATCTATCTGGGGCACTAAGTCTTTCGTTATTCCATTTATGTATTCATTATCATTCTCTTATATAATATAGTAAATCTAAAAGAAAAAAAAAAGGTCATTAAAAAAGAAAATAAAAAAGAAATAAATACCAAAAATAAAACTTACCAATTATGCCATCCATTCGCCACCACGTTTAGTTTTGTTTTCATAATTTACATAAAATAGTTTGACATTTCTTAATAACACTCTATCTGTCTCTTTCTTAAAGGAGAGAACGCAACTTAAAATTAAATCATCATGGATTTGCTTCCTTACAGTCCTAGAGAACATCCCTACAAAGTTTGATCAAAATCTAAAATGAGACAGCAATTCCGATTAACGCTTGCATACGGAATGACAGTTAACGGTCCATAAAAACTGTTGTAATCGAGAGCGGTGAAATTTTTTTTTTTAACTTTCTTATTTGACCCTTTTATAATGCAGTCCTATACTCGTTTTTCAGATGCATCGACTTTCCCTGGATTCCGAGGTATAAAGCTAATTTGACTCCACTATTATTATTCTCTTTGATTTTTTTTATAAATCATTGCTGAGTAAAATTTTTGTTTGATTAAATTTTTTTACGTTTGATACTAATTCAAACAGTTTATAAAAAGTGGAATTCAAATATTAAAGGATTATTCGAAATATGGCAGGTAGAAATACAGGTGCTGTATCTAGGAATGGTTTACCAAGTCCTTTTGTGAGATTTCCTCTCAGGACTCTTACGGAGGAGATGGAGGATAGGACATCTACAGCTGGGAGCAGTCCTAGTGCAATGTCCACTTTGAATGGCGAAGCTCTAAGTAGGTCATTGGGTGAAAATCCGCCTATGCTATATGGGTCAGATAGACCCAGTGGCATTTCAAGTAGGGGAAGTATTCGAAGTGAATCAAATAGGGAATTTGCTTTTCATCGAGCAACTATAGAAGAGATCGATGAAGAGAATAGCCTAGACGGCGTAGATGATGATAACGACATCATAAATCAGATTCGAATTTTACAGATCGAGGACAGAAATGTCCGTGCTGAGATGGAAGAGAGAAATTCACATCGCGAAAAATCTCGTGAATCATTAGATTCTAATCTTGGGTCAGGGAAAAGAGTTTCTGAGAAGATTGAAAAGAAAAGTCAACTCTATGAATCCGAAGCTGACTACATTAAAAAAATAGCAGAAGAAAGTATCTCAAATAAAATAGAATCGGCGATATCAGTGGCAGTGAGGGAATGTAATGATCGGACACTTAATATGTTTCACGATGGTATGACAAAAATGTTTACAAATGTGGAAAATAAGTTTAAAGAAATAAACAAAAAAATAAGTGAACTTGAAAACACTTCCACTTTTATAAAAGATAATGTTCCTTCTCTGTCTAAACAATCTAATAATACTTTTACGTTCAATTCAAGTGTTAAAAATCCGATAGTTCCTCCCACTGCTAACCTATCTTTAAATACAAAACCACCAATAAGTGGAGGTAACCAAACTAATTGTAGGGATACAGAAAACTTTAGAGATACACGAAAATTAGATGTACACAAATGGGATGTAAAGTTTGATGGGTCATCAAAATCTGTGTCTGTTGAAAGCTTCATTTTTAGAGTTGAATTCATGAAAAAGAATCATAACTTAAGCAACAAAGAATTACTTAAAAATTTTCATTATTTGTTGTCAGGTACTGCTCGGACATGGTACTGGCAGTATCTAGAGGAAAATTATTTAGCAAATACAATCCTCAACTACGAGGATTTGAAATCGGAACTTTTAAATCAGTTTAAGAATAAAAGAAAAGATCCTGAAATCCTTCGACAAATTATGGATAGGAAGCAACTTCAACATGAAAGCTTCGATGAATTTTATAGTGATATTAGGGGTCTCTTTTTGCAAATGCGAAATCGCCCTAATGAACAGGATTTGCTAGGGATTTTAATGCCAAACATTAAGGATAGGGTAGCAAATCTAATTTTTAGCTCTAACATAAGTACGATTCGTGATTTAAGGGAAGAATGTAGACGTGCTGAAATTCACTTAGCAACTAGAGAGAAGTTTAGAAAAAATGTTAGCGAAGTAGATTATAAAAAAACAATTTTACAAGAAGATGAAGGGACAGGTGAAGAAAGCTTCTTTAATGGCGAAGAAGAAGAATACGATATTGCTGCTATTCAACAAAATAGATTGAATACGAATTTTAATAAAAGAGGTTCAGGTCCACCTAAACAATCCGAAAGGGAAAAACCACATTTTAGTGGAAATGACCGCAAGAAAGAGGAAGGGAATTGTAATGCAAATTGTCCTTCAAGTTTCCATACAATGACATGCTTCAGTTGTGGACAGGGAAACATATCATTTAAATGTGCATCTTGTATGGGAAAAGTACAAGTCGGAAGTGCATCCGGGAGTCCACTTCCGACGAAAATGCAATCTCCTGCGAACCCGAGTCAAACGGAAAAATAAATATATTAAGAAGAATAACCAATGAAAATGAAATTGAACCAAAACCTGAAATACTACCTGTAAAATCGCTTCACCAACGGCTTCTTGATTATCAAGAAGCTAGAAAACGTATCTTTGGTGAGGAGATAGAACAGGTAACAAAAAAATCTAAAAATTATAAGAAGATTGAAAAATTAAGGGAGAAGTGTGCAATATTGAGGTTACATAAAAAGAGAATCGAATCATCGATTATAACAAATACAGACGACAATAGACCATATACAAAAGTACATATTGATGGAGAAGAGATGCTCGGTCTTTTAGACAGCGGAGCATCTGTTAGTTGTTTAGGGATTTGTGCAATAGATTTCTTAAGAAATCATAATATAGAAATCATAAAAATGAACATTGGGATAAAAACAGCTGATGGTAAAAATCAACAGATCTTAGGTAGATTCAAAACTAAAGTCTCCTGGGGAAATAAAACTGAAGAATTAGATATTTATGTCGTGCCAGGTCTTCAGCAAAAGTTATACTTGGGAGTAGACTTTTGGAGAGCTTTCAAGGTAGCTCCGAATATTGTGAGTGCTCTAGACATTCCATCACCGATGGTAGGACCGGATACTGATCCTGTACGGGATCTTTCACCAACACAAATTGGAGATCTAGAGCGGGTCAAGCAGCTGTTTCCTTCGTTTGCAGTGTTGGGATTGGGGAAAACTCATCTCGAAGAACACGTAATAGAAATGGAAGATGATATACCCATAAAACAGCGGCATTACCCAATCTCACCTGTGATACAGAAGTTGATGTACGCGGAACTTGACCGGATGCTCGAACTCGGAGTCATAGAAGTAAGCAATAGTGCATATAGTTCTCCAGTTGTGCTGGTGAGAAAACCTGGGAAGAACAGACTTTGCTTAGATTCACGTAAAGTGAACGCGGCTACAAAAAAGTTTGCATATCCGCTACCACATATCGAAGGTATTATAAGCCGCCTGCAAGATACACATTTTATATCCAGCATTGACTTAAAGGATGCTTTCTGGCAGATTCCACTGGAGGCCAAGTCAAGGGAGAAGACAGCTTTCACAGTCCCTGGACGACCATTGTACCAGTTTACGGTTATGCCGTTTGGACTGTGCAATGCCGCTCAGAGAATGTGCAAGCTGATGGACAAAGTCATTCCCGGTCATATGAGGGAGAATGTCTTTGTTTATCTGGATGACCTTTTGATCTGTTCACCAGACTTTGAATCTCACATTAAAGCACTAGAGGAGGTAGCAAAATGTTTGCGTGACGCTGGTCTCACTATTAACGTGGAGAAAAGCAAATTCTGCTTCAAGGAGATTAAGTACCTTGGTTATTTCATCGGTGATGGATGTCTTAGAACTGATCCGGACAAAGTCTCAGCGGTGAAAGACTTCCCAATTCCAAAGACTTCCAAGCAGCTCCGTCGGTTCCTGGGAATGACAGGCTGGTATAGAAGGTTCATACCAAATTTTGCGACCATTTCAGCTCCAATGACCGATTGTCTTAAGCAAGGCAAAGCTTTCTTCATGACAGACGAAGCGGTCAAGGCCTTCGAGGAGCTGAAAAACAAGTTGGTAACTGCGCCAATTTTAATAAACCCGGACTTCTCGAAACACTTTTACATTCAGTGTGATGCATCGACTTCAGGTGTAGGGAGTGTTCTTTTCCAGAAAGATGCTGAGGAGAACGAACGACCCATAGCATTCATCTCTCAAAAACTGAATTCCGCCCAAAGGAATTACACAGTGACTGAACTTGAATGCTATGCGGCCGTTCTGTCGGTAAAGAAGTTCAGGGCATATATTGAGGGATTACCATTCACAATAATCACGGATCATGCTAGTTTGAAATGGTTAATGACCCAAAAGGATCTGTCTGGAAGATTGGCCAGATGGAGTTTCAAACTGCAGGGTTTCGTTTTTAAAATCGAACACCGAAAAGGGGTCCTCAATGTAGTCCCTGATACTCTCTCACGAATCCATATGGAAGAGCTCAATCCCGAAATAGAAATGCAGGAAGTTGATCTCAGTTCTCCATATTTCTGTTCTCAGGAGTATGAGGAGCTGAAGAAGACAGTGGCGGAAAACAAAGAAAGATTGCCTGATGTATGTGTTTCGGAAGGTTTCGTTTACAAACGGACAGACATAAGAACCGGTGACGAGCTTCAAGAAGACAGAGCCTGGAAACTCTGGGTTCCGAAGGAGTTGCATGGAAACCTTTTGGAGGCGGCTCATAATTCACCAGCTGCAGGACATGGAGGAATCCATAAGACCTTGGCAAAACTGCGACAAAAATATTTTTGGCCAAACATGACCACCGACGTGCGGGAACACGTAAGTTCATGCGAAATTTGTAAGTGCAATAAACCTCTAACTGTGATATCACGACCTCCAATGGGTAACCAAGTCGTGACTGAAAAACCTTTTCAAAGGTTATACATAGATTTTTTAGGACCGTATCCTAAGACAAAATCAGGAAATACTCATATATTCATTTGTTTAGACCACTTTAGTAAATTCGTGTTTCTAAAACCCATAAGAAAAGCTACTTCAGCAACCATAGTGCAATATTTAGAAGAGAGTATATTCCATATTTTCGGTGTACCAGAGTACATACATTCGGACAATGGAAAACAGTTTGTATCTGAACTGTTTTCCAGCTTTCTCAAAAGATATGGGGTTAAACACATCAAAACTGCATTTTATTCGCCTCAAGCGAATGCATCCGAACGAGTAAATCGTTCAGTTTTAGCAAAAATAAGATCCTATTTGGAAACCGATCAAAGAAACTGGGATATGCATGCAAGCAGTGCAGCATTTTCTTTACGAAGCGTAATCCATGATTCCATTTCATTTGAACCATACTACGCGGTTTTCGGTTCACAAATGGTACAGCATGGAGGATCTTATGAACTTTTGCGAAAACTAAACGCGTTAAAAGATGGCAATATAGCTATAAGCAACACTAACGATAAACTAGAATTAATAAGAAAAAAGATTTTTGAAAATTTAAAGCTAGCACATGAAAAAACCACAAAAACCTATAACACACGAAGTAGGGACATAAAATACCAAGTAGGTCAAATTGTGTATAGGAGAAACTTCAAGCAAAGTAGTTTAGCAGACCACTACAATGCGAAATTGGGACCAAAATTTCTGAAGTCCATTGTTTTAAAAACAATTGGGAATTCTCTATATGAACTAGGTAATCTCAGAGGAGAAAAAGTAGGAACGTTCCATGCTAAGGATCTTCATACTTAAATCTTCAAAAATCCTGACAATCTGTACTGCTAAGTCAAACCTATGTGATTAATTTTTGTGATATACTATTCACTCTGACAAACCTACTTCTGTCAAAACCTTTACTTTTGGAAAAACCTACTTCTGTGATTAAACTGTGATATAAAACCGTGATAAACTTCTGTGATATTTTTAGTTTTTAAGAGAAAGATTTATTTAGTATTTATTTAGTATCAGAGATTTATATTTTTATTTATTTACTTATTTATCTTAACATAGTTTTATTTTTTTTATTTTCCTTTAACTTTAATGTGCAATATAGTTTTAAGGGCATTATTTTATTGATATGCAAAAGAATCTGTGGTACTAAGAAAATTTTAAATACATCTTTCATCTGTGATATCCACGTAACGTCCCTTTTATGTAAACTTTAACGTTCGGACTAACGTCCTCCACAAAAAAAAAAAAAAAAAAAAAAAAAAAAAAAAAAAAAAAAAAAAAATCTCGAAACACAGTATAAGCACAATCATGTATCTTAATAAAAGCCCGGCTGTAACAGTAGAGCATTAGTTCAGGGCGGGGCTCTTGCCACACGTTTGACGAGAAATAATTTGTTGAAAATCGCATATACATACAACCAGCACCACTCCTTTTTACGACGCTTTTGACCTCACGACCACTCAGCCAAAATCGTCGAGCTTGTAACGTGAGCCAGTTGTATGTTGAGAAAAAAAAAAAAAAAAAGCATTTCATTCTTAAACCTAACTTTAAACCTAACATGCAATCAACAAACTACCACTACTTTAATAAAAATATAATAATAAATAATAATAATAAAATTAATAAAATCATCTTAAAATAAAATCTAAACTACAATCTATCTACCATTCATACATAGTGGGAGGGAGGAGGTGATCATACACCACCCCCTCAACCTCGATTCATATTTTTGGATCCATATTCCATCTTCCACTTGTGGGTGCATATCATCCACAATATTTTTTTGGAGTGTATCTTGTACATCCCATAATGCATACAAGATATATCCCCCAGATAGTGGAAAAGCAGTGCTGGATAGTTTGCACTACAACAGGTAGTGGCGAATCAAATTTGCAAATTTGCCTTTGTTGTTTTTATCTCCATCTATCTGGGGCACTAAGTCTTTCGTTATTCCATTTATGTATTCATTATCATTCTCTTATATAATATAGTAAATCTAAAAGAAAAAAAAAAGGTCATTAAAAAAGAAAATAAAAAAGAAATAAATACCAAAAATAAAACTTACCAATTATGCCATCCATTCGCCACCACGTTTAGTTTTGTTTTCATAATTTACATAAAATAGTTTGACATTTCTTAATAACACTCTATCTGTCTCTTTCTTAAAGGAGAGAAAAGAGTACAGATAGAAATTATGTAATTTAAGTCGGCCATTTCTTTTTGCGGCGAATTCAAAAAGAAAGGAAAGTACCAAAGGATGTAGTAGAATTATTTATAGGAAGTTAAGATCGTAGCCGGAAATACGAATTCTAGTCTCGGTTACACTTTGAAAACAGGGAAAGAAGTAGTAAAAGCAATAAATAGTATTTTAGAATGTTTTAGGATTATAAGATGCAATATTTATACTGTGATACTAGTTTATAAGATAGGAATATACTTATAATCTGTGATATTAGTCATAAGGCAACCAAATATAGTACAAACAGTACAATAGTAGTGAATACTTGTTATATGTATAAGGGTAATACGTTACCCATATTAGGCTTGTAAGTACAAAAGAGTGAAGAGTACGAATGTTAATACCAGTAACTATGTCCAGCTACCCTACGGTTAAAGCTTATGTATCTCATAAAACAAAGAATTTTAGAAGTATATTGGGGGTCTTTGTTTAAGGGTTTAGACAAAGGGTAGTCATATGACCAAGAAATCTCAGTCAGATCAGTGTGAATCTTGTCGCAGAATTTTTGATTAGCAGTTGAAGAAAGTTTCACGAAGTTTTAAACCAATTTAGATTTTTTTTATTTTTAAAATAAAATCAAAGTTAAGACTGAAAAAGTGAAAAATTACAACAAATAATAAAATAAAAAAAATTCTAAGAGACAAATAAACTAAATTACAAGAAAAGTGAATTAAGTGAGATTTCGTTAATAAAGCTGCAAAGCCCCATTAAGCAGTAAAGGATTTCTTTTTAAGATTCAAAAAAAAAATAAGCAGAGGTATGTAGCTTCACCAGGCATAGATTGTGGTGACTTTATCTTGAACATTTTTTTTACATTCGTGTATAGGTACTCATTTGTAGTCCTGGGGCTACGAAATTCAAGGTGGACACAAAGGTGCCTCTGCCCCCTTTTTTATCAAGACCATAGATGTCCTGTATGAAGGTTGTCTGACAAAAGGAAAAGGAAGCCATTCAGTACAGGAATCCATGTCAAACGAGGGATCTTATAGATTATTAAATCTAGACGGGGACATTAGGATCTAAAAGGAGCTAGAAGCTGCGAAAGTTTAAACAAATAAAACGAAGAAAGAAAGAAATAAGTGACTAAAGAAAGAACTAAAGAGAACAAAAAAAAATAGAAAGAAGTGAATTAAAGATATATATATAAATTTGAATACAAAAAAAAAAAAAAAAAAGAATATCAAAGAAAGGTTCAAAAATTAAAGTAAAATTAGATTTTTTTAGTAAAGTAATTTTAAAAGTAATTTTAAAAATATAGAAAAGAAAAAGAGTGAAAAGCTTATCTGCATTTGAAATACAAGTATTAGTATCGGTAAGAACAAAAAAAAAAAATAAATTCAGTGATTTTAAAACGACGTTCCTGATACGTGCTGCCGGCAGGACTTCGAGGGACGTGTAAAAACGTGAGTAAACCAAAGATTTACATATATATACATATATATATATTTGTCTGGGACGACAAAGAATTCCCCAGATCCAACCTAAAATTACATATATATATATACTTATTATTAAGTGCAGATTTTTTGCTTCTATAACTATATTAAATTTTGATAATTTTTTTTTTCTTTAAATTGAATTTTTATGATTTTTATGAATATACTGATGAAACATCAAATATTAAAAATTTTTGAACTTTCAAACAAATGAAAATCTTTCATTGCTACCAGAATTTGGTGGTTATATTTTAATGATTTTAACAGCAGGATGATTTGCTAAAATTCGAAGCATTTGGTGTGTGAAGGGTCTTTGTCAGACCACCTAAAAGGAATGGACTAGAACGAGAACATGACATAAGATATATTTTTTTAGCTGGTAAGCAATATAGGGGCTATCTTCCACAACATGGGCCAAGGAAGATAGCGAAGGATATGTTTTCGAACATATGGGAGGGATGGCCAAGCGGATGCCAACAACACCGGGCAAACCTTCATGGTTCCAGCGAACCATTATCTTGAGGAGACGATGGATATAGGTGTTAGAATATTTTTATCTTGATAAACAGATAAAAATATATTTAGATTAGGTTAGGATAGCTTGTATTAAGGGGGGTTAATTTTACTAATATATTCTATTGGTAATTTCATATTTTAAAATTAATTTTATAGTTAGTTATAAGATATAGTTTATCTAAATTCAAGATAGATATTATTTTCTTTCATCATTTATCCATCCTTTCGTCAAGGTAATGGCATAGGCAATGTGCAGTATGTTCCTTTTTATTTATTTCTTTTCTCCTATCGTCCGAACAAAGTCCGTCTGATTAAAATTATAGATCTTTAGTTTTCTCCTTCTTCTTTTTAAATTTTTTTTATATACAATCGGCATGATTTTTTTGAGAGTGAGCCTAGAGTGTGAGTAAAGGACAAGAACCACCCCGTCCGACGAGCCTTAGCCGTGCCCGAGACAAGCATGCCGCCGTCCTTTAACGAAGCACAATATCGCCCCTATGGCCAAAACCTAGCTCATTTCAGATGGGAATAGGAGAAGGATGTATTATTTTTTGTTTTGGTGGCTTAGTAATTTGTAGTTTGAATTGATATGACAAAGTGGTCTTTGTTTTTATGCCTTGGCCGGCTTACATAGTTTTAGGTGTTTAGTTTTAAGTAGGGACAGTCGGGGTGGCAAAAAAAAAAAAAAAAAAAAAAAAACAAAAAAAACAAAAAAAAAAAAAAAAAAAAAAAAAAAAAAAACAAAAAAAAAAAAAAAAAAAAAAAAAAAAAAAAAAAAAAAAAAAAAAAAAAAAAAAATACAAAAAATACAAAAAAAAAAACAAAAAAATACAAAAAATAAAAAAATTGCTTGCTGTGGCTGTTCTAGTTTTTAAGTAGTTTTAATTAGTTTGTAAGTAGTTTTAATTAGTTTGTAAGTTTTTAAAATAAGAAAAAAAAAACGATAAGATTCCAAGTTTTTTTAAAATTATTTCTTGGTGAAAAATAAAAACCATTGAAATATTAGTATAAAAATAGTTATAAGGCCGAAAGGCATTAGTATTAAGAAAATTGAATTATAACTTAGAGTGCCCGTATAGGGCCAGTAAGTTAGTTGTAAGTAATTGATAAGTAGGCTAGTTTTTATGAATTTTTGTCTAGCTTTAAGATAGTTTTAAGTTGATGAAAAATAAAAAATGAATTGAAAAAAAAAAAAAAAAAAAGGATGTATTATTTGTGTTATTGCCCATTAATTTTATTTTCTTATATGAATGATTTTTTTTAATGGTTTATAATATAAACACAGTTGGCAACCATTTTCAAGAAACCATTTTATTTCTCTGGGGAGTAATGGTGGGCGATGGAAAGGCTTTTCTACGTCAAAACCCATGACATTTTTTTTTTTTTATTTTTTGGTGTTTCTTAAATCGTAAAACATGTGTACGCTCAGGTCCATTCCTAGACCCGCTATATGCTGTGTGTGTGTGTGTTTGAGTGTGAGATGTGGGTCTCCATCTTTGCCGATTTACTACTGCGAAAATGAGTATAACATGGATCATAAATAAAAATGTGACAAAGCGCGACATAAAAAGCTGAAAAACGAACAATTTATTGCCATTTTTCGGAAGAGAGGTTTTCTAAAGTTGTTTTGATAGGGCGCTGTACACTCTTTATACTTGTACACCCCGGACACAAAGCAAATAGTCCAACAACAAAAATAAAAAAAAAAGGATTCACACATACACAAGGGTCTTATGTGTGTGTTTTTGAATGGCTTTGAAAACGTCTCAAGCAAGGTTGGCGAAATAAGAGAGAAAAACTTTTTACCCCCAAAAAACCCATTTGTACGTCTTGGTTTTCGTTTTAAGAAAAAGGAACTTAACGCGTTTAACTGCAAATGCGTCCCGTCAAGACCGTTCTCGTCGCATATGAAGATATACAATTTCAATGGCAACTTTCAAAAACAACTTTTCAAAAAACCCGCACGTAAAGCCCCATGAAGGTTTTTGTACCTGGGGAAATTTATAGCTCAGCGTTAATTTAAACTGACATAGAGACGACGGCGACGTTTGTATAACTAAAGGGAAAGGGGATAAGGAGAGGTTACCTGTGTACCAGTACCCTAATAATTCCGAAATACACAGTATCCTATACTCTACTCATAATATTACCCGAAACGAAGCATCATACATATGACAGAAAGGGCGGCGGGCGGTAAGGCGGTAGCCCATTCCGGCCGTAACCTGCGATTGGATTAACTTAAAATTCATGACCTAGCAAAATATGTTTGTGAAATTTTAATTTATTTCCAACCAACTCCTTTATTAGATTATGAAATAATAGTAAAAAGGTAGGCATGGGAATATGACACATCGCACATAAATCATCAAAACACTGAGACTATAAAGCATACATTTTCCGACCTATTCGTATTCGTATATTCGTTTATAATGTGTGTTGGATGGAGTCGACCTCTGTTTTGGCAGGAAGGTAGGAGCCATTGCATTTGGGGTTTTTTATTTTTTGGGTTTGGGTTGGTTTCGGGCAAACGCTGGCTGCTGGCAGTTAATCTGGGACTGGGAAATTTAAAATGCAAAAATAATGTTGTCAGGTAGGAACGGTAAATTATTATTAAGTCCGAATTCAAATTGATATTAAATTAAAAGTTTTTCCTATGCGAAAAGTTGGTTTTAGTAGGAATTGTGTTTTTTTTTTTTTATTATTACCTTTTTTCCATTTTTTTTATAAAACAAAGTTATAGGAAAATTGTAATATTATATACAAGCAGAGGCAAGTTTGAGCACTTTAAATATTAATTATGCTTTTAATGGATACATTAAAATTGTATGACAAAGCAATTTGTGGGTGTATGTGTGTGCTTGTACCTATAGTTTTTGCTTCTCAATTTAATTTTGAGTGATAATATTAATTTAAAGTTATCAAATCTACTCTAGTGAAAGATGTCCTAGAAGTTTCACATTAACAGCTAGGACTGGTTATGGCAAAGTGATTTCATAGAGTGGACAGTGAATTGTTTTTTAACGGTACCTGGCATGTGACCAACAAAAAAAAAAAACCTTATTTTTTACGAATAATAAAAAATAATGTCCCACTAAAAAAAATGTTGAGATAACAATTTTACATGATATTACGATGATAGAGAATGCTCAAAAAGTAGGTCTTGAAAATCCGTCTGCCTGTCAGTCGGTCATTCATTCAGGATGTCTGTCGGTCAGGGCCAATCCACTTCAAACTTGGTACGTAGCAGTTTTTGGATCCTGTACAAAGGGTTTTTGAAAATAATTTTTTTGGAACATATGTAGGTATACATCAATTTTTGAAAAATTTAGTCTTCTCAAAAACGGCTCCTACGATTTCTATCAAAAATTCTTTCTTTCAAAAATCGTTACTAACGGTACCTCCCAAGTGATTTGCTTAATTTCAGCGAAATTTTTAAACAGAAGCACTTTTTTAATTTTTAACAAATCAAAAATAAAATTGGAACATTTTTTTTTGAAAAATCGAATTTTCGAAACTGAGACAATGAATTTTTTTGAGATTTTGGTTTTAGGTTTTGATTAATAATAGCTATAAAATAGCATACCAAGCTTATTTTAAAACATTTTTTTCAAAAAAAAAATATTTATTAAAATATAGTTTTTTTAAAAAACGGCTATAACGATTTTAAAATTTTTTTTTCTACAAATGCATCTTTTTAAAAGAAATTAAACTGCATACTTTTTTTGGAGCTCGATTTCATTTTTAAAGAGTTGTTTTTTTCTTTTAAAGTACGAACTTTTTTTTATTTTCATATAAATTTATAATAAATAATATTTACATATGTATAAGTAAGTCTTAAACATTTTTAGCATTTTGAATTCCAGGAGCAAGTACTTGTGACCCGGTTGTGCATCTAAATTTATTTATTTTTATATTCAGTCCAATAGCGTCAATATTGTCGTATAAAACAAATAAATAAAAAATAAAGTACGTATACGTCACGGTGTAATAGGAAGCTAGTAAAGCAAATAACAACTTTGGCCAAAGAACATTCCGAAATACAAATTTAATAAAACTTGCATTTAATAATTGATTAAAATCTTCATTTTCTTTATCGTCAGTGTTAATAAATTAACAGAAAAATAAAATCATTTCAAATAAGAATTGAAAATGTTAAAATTATGTCTTTGCTTATTTTTAAAATATTACTAGAACAAAAAAAAAAAAAAACAAACACATTAAAATCTTACACAAAACAAATAAATTAAATATATATAAATAGCATTTTGTATAATAACTTTTGATTCAATTAATTTTATATTCAAAATTCGGAGATAACGGTAAAAAGATGTTCTTTTTCAACACACGTTATATCTTTTGATCTAGTGCACATACAAATTTGATTTAACTTTAATACGCATGCTGATAACATAACCTTTTATTTGATATATCACACATAACGGTACGTGCTTTACAAGTTACACAATCTTAAATTGAAAAAATTGAAACATACCTCAAAACACCTGTGGAGATCTGTTGGCGATGACCAGCTACCAGTGTAGGAAGTACCGTAATTTCAGTCTGGAAATTCGACATGGTTGACTTTAAAAAATTCTAATTTCTCTTATAGACATCTTTGAAATAAGATTTATACATCATTATACAAGGTGAAACAATGGTATACAATTTACAATGGTATACAATTTTTTATAGGTTGTCAAACAAAAAAATTGATTTAATAAATAATAAAATAAATGTTTTTTTTGCTTTTTGGATGAAATTTCATCGAGTTTAAAAAATTCTAGCTCTTTTTGTAGATGTCTCATACACCTGATCGATATATATATTTTGAGCTTAGACAATAAGCTTTCAGATGGTGCAAAAATTTGTATAGGTTGTTAGGAAAAAAAAAATGGATTTAATAGCGTGAGAAGATAAAAATACGTGTTTTTTCGCTTTTTTTTATGGAAATTGATCGAGTTCAAAAAATTCTAGCTATTTTTGTAGATGTCTTATAGATCTAATAGATATATATATTTTGAGCTCTTACAATAAGCTTTCAGATGGTATATTATTTTTTATAAGTTGTTAGGGAAAAAATGCATTTAATAGCGTGAGAAGATAAAATTACGTGTTTTTTTCGCTTTTTTTTGATGAAAATGATTGTTTTCAATAAATTATTTTTAAATTTTTGGGCATTGTAAAAATTTTAGCATGGCTTTATTCTTTAGGAAAATTTTGTAAGCTTTTTAATGGTTTTAATTTTTTTTTTTTTTTTTTTAAATGATTTTTTAAGGTTTCACTTCTATCACGTGTGAATGCACACATGATTTTTTTTACCGTTTTTGAAGTTTTGTTGATTTCTTTCAAAAATTGTTTAAATCTTTCCGATATCTTTTTTTATATCCTGATATATCTTCAGTTGTTTCCAAGACTGCCCAGTGCCCATCCCTATTTTATAATATTTTTCTTAATGAAAGTTTGAACAAAATTCTTAAGTCTCTCATAAAAACAGTTTTCTTTGTTAACTGATCAATATGCTTCCAGGAATTACCACTCAAGTTTTAAAGAGGGTTATGTGTAAATATTTTCTTTAGTTCTTAGCCAAAGATGAAAATTTCCATCCATTTCTTTTTAACTTTGATTATTTTGATTTATATTTAGTTTGCTGGTAAGAAATCCAAACACAAAGTTGATGATGGTTTTACCTTGTTCTACCGAAAAACTTGTGTAGTTTTAAATTCTTTATCAAAGATGTTTACCTATAACTCTCTGTAATATGCAAATTGATGAAAATGTTTACTTTATTTTTTCAACACAACTTTTTTAGTTTAACGTATAACTGCATTCAATGTAAACAAGATAGTTTCTTTTTTTTTGCAAAGTTTGTTTGAAAAAAAAATACAGAAAAAAATAAAACAGAGAGAAGCAATAGAATGGAAAAGGATCTATGGTGATGGCGGCAGCGTAGCGGGGTCGGAAATGCTGGACAAACGTTGGTAAGCCTTTAGGGAGTTTCGATAGTATAGGACCATGTTAAATGTTTTACGTTTTTATTTCATTTTTTTTTTTTTACTTTCAATTTGAATAGTTTTTTTTTTTTTTTCTCTCATGTTTTGAATGTTGATGTTGCCTTTGGCAGTAACAACTTTACTATACAGTTTGTTCATAAAAAAAAAGAATGTAAAAAAAAGTTACATATTTCAATTCTGGGTTAGTATATTTGAGTGATTTTAATGCTTCATCATAAAATGAATATTTGAAAAAATGAAAACATTAACTCTAATGGAATGCATTACAAAATAAAATAAAAAAAAAAAAAAGACTAAACCAAAAAAAAAATTATCATTGATAAAAAAGGATACATGAGCAGCTTTTGTTTGATAAATTCTACAGCTTATCTGGTATAGCTATACATATATCTAGGTGATAGTATTGATTGAGTCCTTCTGATTTTATTTTCATTAAAGTGATTTGAATTCAGTGATTAATTCACGAATTTAAATCAAATTTAAATTTAAAATCAGCTTGTAAATTATTTAAATTGATTATGGCTTTACTTTGAGTTGTATTGTAATTAAGTTTGTAAAATGAGGGCTAATTTAACACGACATGAAATGTTTATATACCTTTTTCCAAGAATAAGCCCTTATTTAATTCACACTTTTCGTATTAAAGCACTTCTAGGTTTTCTTAAGAATCCTCTTTCCTTGTTGAGTGAACACGTTTAAAAATCTAAAAGAACATCTGAAGTGTCCTTTAGCCTGAAAAAGAAGTTTCCAAGTACTTGCATTTTACACACTAAGAGATTTATGTATACCAACCGTGCCCTTTGGCTGAAAACGAGATTCTTAATGATAAGTAAGGATATGATTGGAACAAGAAGAGATCTAGTTTTATGGTTAAACTTGTGTAAAGGAAAAAATATAACGAATTCGTTAAAAGGTATTTTATAATTTTTGACTGTGTTTGAAGGCTTTTTAGGAATTAAATGCACGACTGGGTTGACCACACTTGCTTTTATGGTAAAAGTTGCCCAGAATATTGAACTTTTAATGCAAATTTATGAGAAAATTTTAAAATAAATTTTATAAGAAATTTAGAAAATTTATGAATTGAAAAGAAAAATTTTGATTTATTGTATAACAAAATTTTTTTCTTAGAAAGATTTGAAAATCATTTGCTTGGAAAAAAGAATACATATATCGATCAACACATTAAAACAAAGTTTCAACAAAAATTCATTTTTAATCAGATTTCAAAAAATTGATTGTTCAAAACTAGACCTGAGCCTGCTGTTGCGTTAGCTGCTTTCAATCACTCTGCTCTTCAATATAACTGCTCACTTCCCAGTCCACAACTAACAAAAATCTAAACCAATCTTATTTTCGTTTTTATATTTACAATTATAAACATGAAGCGATTAAGTGAGCAGGAAAAACAGTAATAATGGCCGATGTTCTTAAGGATTTCACTGCTTTTAAAAGCAAATCTGCTCTCTGTAAATTCACTGCTCTTTTTCAGAAAATATTTTCGACTCTTTAAAATTTCGACTGCTTTTTTGTGATCATTCTAATTATTTGACTAACGATGAAAAGAAGCAAGGTTGTAGAGAAAAGTTTAACTGGATGATGGCAAAACAGAGAAGTTCTATTTGAATAACCATTGTTTTAGTGCAGGCATTCAAGGAGTTATTAAAAAACGGTAACTTACTTTTTACCGACTCACAGTGTGGCCGATGGTAGGAAAAGTTGGCAAAAATTATTTTTGTTCGTTTTTAAGTTTGTTATGGGTAAAAATACTATAATAAAGTACAAAACTGAGACAACTCTTGTGATTCTATGAAAAATTATTAAAAACGCACATAACTAAGAAGGTATCTGTTACCTTTAGCTTTGAAGTTGTTTGAGAAGGAGAATTGTTATTTAATTTTTCAATACTTTGAATTTACTGGTTTTATTATTTAAATAAGGTTTTTCTTAAAAAAATATAGTTTTATTGCTCAAAGATTTTTGACGTGACTCATTAATTGGTTTAGCAAAATCTTCCTAATCAAAAAATACACTGGTCAACAAAATTCAACTTTTTTTGTCCAAAGAACCAAAATATACTTTTCTGAAGGATTTAGGAATACTGAACTCGAATACACATTCAGAAATATTCTTTTAGCTTCCGTTTTTTTAAATATTAGCGTTATAAAATGCAAAAAAAAAATGTTATTTTGAATGTTTTTGAGGTTATGCAAATTATGGTTTATTATTTCAGCATAGTTTGACGCTAGTTTGATCTGTTTTTCTTCTGTTTAAATTTTTCCGATCTTATTTTATGCATGAGATATCTCAAGATAAGTTTCCATTTTGTTGATCAACACTATTTTCTTAAATTTTTAGCCAGCATGCTAACCGTACACACTCTAAATTGTGGCTAATAGAGTAATAGAGTAATTCTGATTATGTAGGTATACGAGTTCAGAATCTCTCACACCTTCAGAAAAGTATAATTAGGTCCTTGTGTCAAAAATCTAGCTGACCGGTATTGTCAGCACTGCCGGAATCTGAGAAATATATACAAAAAAATGGTTATTTTTAGCTAACTTCACATAGTGTTTACTTAAAAAGGGGCAAACATGGGCAACATTTTTTTAATTGACACGAAAGATGACACTCTCATCAATAAAGGGACATCAACAACAAAGCGCCACTTCACACCGTTATGAACTTTTTCTCAAGGAATTTGTATGACGAACACAAAACACGAATGATCCCAAAGACACATAATTCGAAAAATTATTTCAAACAATCTACACACTCATAATTCAAAAGAGAAATGAGAATCTAAAGCTTCCCTTTTGCTTGTAATTCCATATTTATTTCAAATTTTTATCTTTTGTTTTAACGAAATAGCACTTAAAACTTGAAACACCCATGGGAGCTAAAAAAAGTTAAATAACGAATAATTTCGTCAATGGTGACATTTTAAAGTGTAGTTACTCTCCCCGTTAGGCTAAAATCGGTTTTGTGCAGCCTATTAATCCCTCTATTAAAGTAAATTTGTATTTGGCAATTTCGGTACAAATAAAAAATAGCTATTTTTGCCAGCTTTTGATACCATTGGCCACACTGTGCGACTTCCAAAAAGGAGGAGGTATTCAATTCGTCTGTATTTTTTTTTTTTTTTTTTTTTTTTGTTTTATGTTTGTTACCTCATAAATTTGGACTGAGTGAACCAATTTTGATAATTGAATTTTTTAATGGAAAGCTGGTGGCTGCAATGTGGTCCCATTTCAATTTCGTTCAGTTATATCCATAGGAACTATTAGAAAAACCATAAAACCCAGTATTTTGACCCATGGAAGTCGGTTTTGTTTTTAGATAAAAATGATTATTATTTTTATTTTGTATTTCATATTTTCAATAATTGTAATTTAAATCAGGAAAAAATTTAAAAAGTATATTTGCAACTTTTGCTAATTCCTATTTAAAGAGTGATTAAATAGCAGCTATAAATCGCTGCTTTTTCAATATATTGCTCACTGCTCTTTAAAAATCGCTCTTTAGCACACCTCTATTAAAAAAAATGTTTGATTTTTTTTTTCAATTCCCTCTAGGCAGTCACCCAAAAGAGTGTTAACTACCAAGTGTGAGTCAATACACTGGTAATATAGAGATTCGTAAACAAAATCGAACCAGAAAGCACCCGAAAATTAAGGCATACAAAAGTTTGTCGAGTAGAACCTTTGAACTGAGTGTGTTGACAAGCTTAATCGGTATTTAGTTATTTCTGGTCATTCCAGAAAACACGATTGACCTCGTTAAAAATAAATAAAGCTTAAGATCATGCGTCAAGTCCAAAAAGGAGAATCAATTTTTGTCAAGAACCCAATCAAAGGTTCCAACTTTCGTCTTCAACGATACTTCAACTTTCAGATCCCTCGAAAAAGACCATTCCTGGCAGAACAATTTGCTGCCACAAACAGCAACGGTTATTTAAAAAAAAACTGAAATCAATCACGATTTTTTTGAGAAGTAGTATCGCTATACTATTTTTTGGAAAATCAGTTTAGTTTAACCGAGGTGGGTCAAGTCCAAAATTTTAGGTTTTTAATTTCATTCCTGACTTTTTTGATCAAAACTCTGCCTGTTATAATGGTAAACAAAAAAAGACCAAAAAAATCATGTGTGCAATTCACACGTGGTTGAAGTGAAACCTTAAAAATCATTTTTCTTGCAATAAAAAAATCGAAAAAATATAACTTTTTTTATTCCATCACTTTTTTTTTATATGACAACCTACAATAAATTTTATACCATCTGAAAGCTTATTGTTTCAGCTCAAAATATTTATATCGACCATGTCTATACAACATCTACAAAAAGAGCTAGAATTTTTTTTAACCCAATTAGTTTTCATAAAAGAAGCAAAACAATCTCTTTTCTCTTCTTACGCCATTAAATCCATTTTTTAAATGGATTAATTTTATATCATTATTATTTCACCTTTTATATGACGCTCCAATCATATTTTTACAATGCCTACAAAAAAAGTAAGATTTTTTTAAATCCAACCATGTCGATATTTCAAACTGAGATAACGGTACTTCCTACACTGGTGGCTGGTCATCGGCAACAGATCTCCACAGGTGTTTTGAGGTATTTTTCAATTTTGTTCAATTTAAGATTGTGTAACTTGTGGAGCATGTACCGTTATGTGTGATATATCAAATAAAAGGTTATGTTATTAGCATGCGTATTAAAGTTAAATCAAATTTGTATGTGCACTAGATCAAAAGATATAAGGTGTATAGAAAAAGAACATTTTTTTTACCGTTATCTCAGAATTTTGAATATGAAATTAATTGAAATTTTGTACAATTATAGTTTATTTAATTACCTATCTACAGTACAAATTTTATTTATCTATCTATTAAAACAAATAACTTCAAAAAGTTATAACAAGTTGAATGTTCGTGTCGCGTTTTCGTTTCATCTTGTTTCAAATCACTACGATACTAAAGAAGTTTTCACTTCAAAAATTAAAATTGTATATCAAGGTTTAATCTGACAAAACGTTCGCCGTACTTTGTTTTAAAATCAGTTAAATTTTAAGGCTGTGTCAATTTCCATTTGTTTGAAAATCAGTAAGTTTTGGACAGAATTCCAAATTCTCAGACGACATGTTTTTAAATCTAAAAACTGGTATATCGATATTTTGTTCATTTTTTTTTTTTTTGAAAACGGTTCAAAAAAGTTCAAAATTTTAAACTAAATTTTTTTGAAGGAATTCGCTAGCCTCATTTAGCCAAAACTCCATTATACCGGTAAATACAAATAGAGATTTTGTCGACAAAGCTAGCGTCTGAATTTGTTTAGAAATCGGTTGAGTTAAGATCATTCTGACCTTTTTCGCCAAAACTCCGTATAACTTTAAATACAAAAAATTAAAAATTGACATATCGAGATTTTTATAATATGAAGCTATTGATGTTCTTTTTTTGAAAATCGGTTGAGTTCAACGGAAGTGGCTTACAATTTTAGACTACAGTTTTTAAGTCATTTTTAACTCTTTTCGTTTAAATGTATAACGATAAATGAAAAAAAAAATTCAAAACTAGCGTATCCACACTGAACCAAAATCAATTCAGTGGAAAAATTATAAATTTCAAAAATTATAAAGAGCAGTTGCAATCAATAAATGCAATGAAATTAGATAACCTTGTTTGCACAAAATCTACCTAAAAAGTTTTGCTAAACTGAAGCTAAAAGTTAAAATTTGATAAAGTTAAAATGAATTCCGTTCAAATTTTGGCATTATAAAACTTCAAATCTAAATTTCCATTAACAATACCTAACAAAAACAACAACAACAACAACAATCACAACAAACTGTCTAGAAACAAGACAACTTAATTCAAAACGAAACGAAAACCTCAATTGGAATATTACTCTAATTTTCACTTTATTCAGTTTAAAAATAATGATGTAGATGGTTGATGGTATTCCTCATTTAACTTCATTATGATCTTGAAAAGGCATCCTTATACCAACACCAACTCCGGCATCATGTAATTATTGTTGTGTTGGTATATAAATAAACTCTAAAGAAACATCCTGTCATCCGGCGACCCGCGAAGTGGAACTACTCGTGGTCTGATCGTCTTTCACTTGGTCCATTTACCATCAACAAACCACTCTACACCGTCTTCCTCTTATATCCATTTCCATTCTTCCCATAATATCACAATGAAATTATTATGCGTTTTATTTTTGCCAGCCGCCATTTCTAGTGAATTGAATTGAAGAAAGAAGAAGAATATCAAAATGGTTAAAAAAAAAAATTAAAGAGAATATAAAAAACATCTAAGTGAAAGATTCTTATTCATCTCTGTTTCGGAGGTACCTACATTTCCATCGTTATTTTCCATTACGAGCCATCACAAAGGATAACAATGATATCTTAAGAAGGATGCAATGGCAAACTTAACAAAAAAAAAAAACGAACGAAAAAAAAACTCGGGCAAACAATTCACTCATTTTACTATTTTCTTCGGCGGCGACGGGTGGCGGCTGGTTTTTTTTTTTTTTTTTTTTTTCTTCTCGCCAGGACAACAAGGATAAGGAAACAACTCGAACGTTAGTACCAACCATCAGAGATGGCTGCTTTTATTTTTAAGTCTCTATTCCTAGTAAGATGGCAGCAGACGGGACATGGCGTGACGGTGGCGATGGAAAGTGGGGGTGGACTGGTACCTACTTCGTTGCCACCATGCCTTGGGGGAAAAGTTTTTGGTTCAGTTTATGTCACTGGGTCTGGTTGTAAGGATAAAAACATTTCCTTGTGAAGCGTTTTTCATGATGGAACAGACATGACTGCTCTCTAGCTCGCTAGCTCCAACTCCTTTTTCCTGCTGCCTCTATTATAGAATGATGATGTAGGTGTATTTACATACATACACCATAGCAAAGTATGATTCGGGAACAAACCATTATGGTATTGTTTATTTTCGAGAAGGGTTCTTGTTCCAATCGGCAATGGTTGGCCGAGGCTCTGTCTTTACGAGTTTCTATATGAATGGCAGACAGCAGAAGCAGCAGCAGCCAAGAAAAGGTGGAGGAATTGGGTTGCATTATGCACTTTTGATAGCAGCGAGCGCTTCAGGGAATGCAATTTAAAGAAACGAAATTTTGCCCAAAAGAATGTTGAAATTTGAATAATGATTGATTGACTTTTCCATAAAGAAGGATAATAATATTCATCGAAGACAAAAAAAAATGATAAAATTTGAATAAACTATGAGGATGATAGACGAAGATGTACATCAGGCAAACGAGGAAGGTTTTTATGGAATTTTCAATTTTACTTTTTTTTTTTGGTTTTGAAAAGTTGAATTGATTAAGGATCAACATTCCTTTGTTTATGATAGATCAGGGATTGTATAAATTTGTTTTGTAACAAATTATTCAGAAAAACTGACGTTTTTTGTGGAGGATAATGCAACTTTAAAGGTTCCTTCAAAATGTTGTATTTCAAGAATTCCCACATTATCCTTTAATTATATCAACATTAGAGGATTCAATATGATTTTCTTAGAACTATATAATGAAACTATACAAAACTATGGACACACATCCAATTAATTAAATTATTATACCAAAGAACAATTCCAAGTAGAAGATAAGAATGCGCAGACAATTAAATCATCACTGGAATCCATTCACAAGCTCTTAACTCAAAACACACACACAAAGACACGAAATAACTTCGCATCTTCCATTTCAAATAGTTTAACCATCGCACATTCTCATTTCATGGAAAATCTCATGGTTGTTGTAGGTATTGTACCTTTAGCTATGTTTACTAATGTTAAAGCATTTAAACATTTGTTTTGTTTGTTTAAAATAGCATCACGCTTCGTCGCTTTTCATTTCATTTCAACTAGGAGCAGGCGAGTGTTTTTCTTTGATATTTAAGATTCTTTCTAAGTTTAATCAGAAGTGTTAGCGCGTAAAAATGATTATCATGAAGTTTTAAAGTTGAAAAATCACGAGTCTGTAGTAGTTAAGCGATGTTTTTTATTTTTTTTTTTTTGTTTATTAAGAAATTAAAAACCAACTCCACTAAGTAGGAAAATATTCTGTGTCACCACTCTAAAGTGAAGACAACTTTTTCATATTAAAACAAAAACAAAAAAAAAAAAAAACAACAGAAAGAAACTTTCATAAACTTTTTCTTTAAATACTAAGGTTTTGAGATATTATAGAGAATAAAAGATTTAGAATGACTAGTAAAAATTTTTGGTAGTTAAATAGTAATTTTTTGTATCGATTTGATTAATTAGTAGAATTTTTCTATCCAAATATTTCCACAGAAAAAAAAAAATGTTAAGCATACACCACAGTGACCCAGTTCGATAAAAGATTCTTATAAGGATTATAAGAAAAATTACAGAAAATTTTACAGGCAAAATTTACAATATCCAAATGCTAACGTACAAATATTTTGTATAATAGTTTAATTTAAATTTTCTTTGACGTGATAACGTCTTATAAATCGATGAACCATGACAGCCACCACGAAAAAGTGACGCCATTTTCTTCTGTTCCACTTGAATTTTTTTGCAGTGCGACAAAAATTTCAATTAAAAATAAACTATTAGAGATAAAAAAATCTTCTATAGCTTATTTGAAAGATAATAATCCATACATAGTTGAATAAATTTGAAGGATTTTAAAAAAATTCGTCATTTAATAGGGTAAATAGCCAAGCTATAAATGGTTATTTATAACTAAAACATGAGGTAGACCTTTGACAAAGTAGTGATTATAGGTAGGGAACATTATTTTTGACAATTTGGAAAACGTCATTAAAAAGATAATAAAAAGTAAATCTAAGAATCTGATACGGATTATTTTTAAGTCTCTGCGTTTTGAAATATGAATTTTTGAAAAACACCTTCTTTTTGTTAGGTTATTTTTAGGTGGGTTTTTATTTTTATACATTTTTTATAGCGTTAAAAAAATCTCAAACTTATAGAACATATAGCCTATGACTGTGCGCATGCTTGCAGAAAAAAATAGTATTCTTAAATGATTTTTTACCGAATAACGGGAAAAACAAGTTTTTTTGTCCCAAGTTTTTTGGCCGTTTTTAACCGTTTTAATTTTTATCTTTTTTTCTTCAACAGATAAGTTAATGAAATTTATATTGTAGATTGATAATAAGCGACTGGGACTATAATTGTGCAAAATTTCAATCAATTTCGTATTCACGATTTTAAGATAAGGGTAAAATAAAGTTCTATTATTAACACGTTCTTTCTTTTTTCTAGAGCACATTTAAAATTGATTTAACTTTACTGAGCATGCTGATAATATTACCTTTCATTTGATATATCACGCATAACGGTACATTTAAAACAAGCTAAACAATGTTAAATTAAAAAACTTCAGATATACCTCAAAACACCTGTTGAGATCTGTTGCCCATGACCAGCCACCAGTTATGTGGGAAGTACCGTATTCACAGTTTGAAATTTCGACATGGTTGGCTTTAAAAAATTCTAACTTTTTTTTTAGACATCGTGGGAATATGATTGAAGCGTCATATGAAAGGTGAAATAATAAGCTTTCTTATGATATAAAATTAAATAGAAACAAATGAATTTAATAGCGTGAGAATATAAAAAAAAGATTGATATTTTTGGTTTTTTTTTATGAAAACTGATTGGGTTCAAAAAATTCTAGCTCTTTTTGTAGATGTCGCAGAGACATGATCGATATAAATATTTTGAGCTGAAACAATAGGCTTTCAGATGGTATAAAATTATTATAGTTTGTTTTATAAAAAAAAAATGAATTTTGGAATTGATTTTTTTTTTAACACAAGCACACACCCTGTTTTCTTATGAAGTTATCCGTAAACCGTTTTGTTTTTATTTTGTAATGGTCATTAGAAGAAGCTAATTTATACAAAAAATAAAATTTTGTATGTAATATATCAGGCAGACGGCAGAATAGCCATGTCATTATTCTTAAGAAAAGAAATTTGTGAAACAAAATTTTATGAAATAAAGAATTTATCTATCTATCTATCTATATCTGAAAAAAAAAAACTTTTAAAATAGGTGTTGAGCTCAGAAGAAAGTTTGATTTTTTTTTTTTTTTTCTTCTATAAAACTGATTTCTTGGAAAATAAAGCTTGATTTTTTTTATTAACATTTTTATGCACGCCTAAAAAATTTTCAACATTTGTGCGTAAAGAAATTGGTATTGTCGAACAAATTTATTTATTTATTTTTTTTTTTTTTTTTTCATTTAAAAAATCTGTATTTTTATTTATAAAAATTCTGAGTATTTATTTAGATCTGTACACACATTTTTTTTTTCAAATATGTACTTGCTTTTATGAGAAGAGTTGCTTAAAATTAATATTAAAGCTTTATGAGTTAAAATTGATTAAAAAATAGTGTTAATTTAATTTTTTTAGTTAAAATAAATTTCAAAAATAATATAAAATGTTTTTTTTTTTTTTTAATTGAAATACAAAAGAGGAGTGATTTTTCAAAAATTTGTTTTTGTTAATCAGAAAGTCGAAAAAACTTAAACTGAATTGTAATTTTTCATACGACTTTCAGTTTTCACTGGTTTTCAGAGTTTGATTTGTGGGATAAAAGTTGTGAAAAGTGACTTAAATCTCCTTTTGAAAAGTCACTATCCTCAAATAAATTCTAAACAATAAAAGTAACTTTTATAAATATTTATTTATTCCTCATTTAATTTGTTTAACTTTTTATTGTTCGTTTTTGCGACGCGTTTAGGAGCTGTTACTATATCATCAGGTGGAGTATGAAAAAATATTCCGTGTGATGATGGAGTAACAGTTCCAAAACGCATAAAAAAACGAAAAATAAAAAAGAAGGTTTTGAAGTTGTTAAATTTATAATTAAAATTAAGAGTAAATAAATTTTTTTTTTTATTTTTCAACAAAATAAAATATTAAACTACAACTTGGAGACAAATAAGCAACATAAAGTGTTTAAGGGAAATTATGGGTAGGGGTACCGACTACCGAGTTCAGGATATTTTTTTTTTTTATCCTTGAAATAAAATTTTGAACTTGTTTCTTTTTTATGACAAGATGACAACCAATAGAATTTCTATTTGGGTTTTCTTAAAACTTTTCACTTTCGTTTCCTGAATTTCCTTAATTACATGTCCTTTCCATTAGAAAAATTAAAAATGTCAATCTTAGGCTTTTTTTTTTTATTTGTTGTATTTATATTTAATTGTTCTCAATAAAAACAAAACATAAAATAAAATACCTATGTTGTTTCAAAAAAAAAAATCACGCGACCAAAAAAAAGCTATTTTCTTTTGTCCTGGATGTTTATTTCAATCAGCATTTTGCTCCTCTTCCTCTGCATTTGATTAGTAACACAGCAAGGACATTCCAGCAGAAAACATATACAGAAAAACAGAGATACAACCATTTCGAACAATGTCGTTTATTCTGTCGGAAAAGTGTCAAACATTTCAATAGTTTTCAATTCAATGAGAAAGTACAACCAGAGAGTGAGAGAGAGAGAGAGGGAATAGAGAGATAGAGTGTAAGTAAGTAACGTGTTGCTTTTGTGTTTCGATTCAATTCGATTGGAATCGACTTGTATAGTGCATACGATGTGTTCCCTATGTGTATCAAGGATACAATATCACGATGTACAGGGAGGACTCTCTCTCTCTCTCTCTCTGATGGTGTTAATATAGCAATGTCTCGTAGAATGTTATTATTATTATTTTTTTTTTTCTTGTAAAAGCAGATATATTGAATTTCAAACAATTGGCAATTGATGGAAGTATAATGGAAAATATATAGGAAGCTCAGTTCCGCCATTTGTGAGAACTGACATCCTTCTATACAAGGACTCTATTATCTTCATGTAGACATTATTATGTATGAAAAAGTATAGCTAAAGGTATGGCTTTGATGAGGAAATTGAATTTTTTTTTTGTAAAAACGTTTCTGCGGAAGTAGAAATATTAGTTGAATTAGTGACTTGAAAGTAACAGCTAAAAGAGTTATTTAAAGTGCAAAAATATCAGAAAAGTTAAATTTCCAAACCAACATTGTCAAAATTCACCTTTTTTATAGTGAAACAATCTTTCCGTGCGCCTAAAAATAGACTTCAAAAAAAGGAAATTAAATCAAAGTGACGAATCAGAGGAGCAAACTTCCATTTTCATAACTCGCAGGAAGACCTCATCACTGTTGCAATCAATAAAACGTATCACATTATGGCCAGGATATGAACTCTGAGCTCAATTCGTTTGACATTCAGCGTATCGCATATCTCCAGCTCACAACATTTCGCTAAAGAGACAATATCATCCAAAAACAACCATCATCCCGTGGCGCGAAGGTATAAGGTCTGTGATGATAGTGGTGGCATTGGCACAGGGATTGAAAATTAATGAACTGAATTATAGCATTTTGAAACAATTTCCGTCTACGTGTCGACAGAGAAGAGTGCGATGTCAGAGCCCGTCACTCTTTCAATTATCAGTCGTTAGTAGCGTGGTGAACACACTCTATAAGAGTATTGTGTTGAAAGCAAAAATAAATGTTTCATTTCTAAAGCTCTCAGATTTTATGCATAGAGAACTTTTCATCGTGAAATTGAAACTATAAACAACGACACTATACTGAATACTCTAACCCCACGACACGAAAACAGGAGCAGGAAGTCTATAGACGAACTGTCTAATGTGGCGAAGCGGTGGTGACTATCATCATTTTCATGGAGATATTCATCATAAGTTATTCAAAGCACAGACAGAGTGATGGCATTAAAATTATTATTTTGTGAAGTTGTTTTTTTTTTTGTTGATGAATTGCAATTTATTTTCATACAGGATGAAGGCGCAAATGCTTTTGGGAAATTCCACGAACTTATTCGCCAGTATGAACTCTGGCGCACTTAAAACAGATTTTCCTGTTTGATTGCATTTACAAAAGGATAAAGTAAGTTTTGTTTAGAATTGAAACGTAACGCACGTACAATGTACTTAAAAGCTTATTACACCTTCAGACTATAGTGGAGTTGTGATTTTATTTTCTGTTAAAATTTCTAGGATGTTAAGTTTTCAAAATAAATTTTGTTTATTTTTTATGGTATTATATCATTGAGTATAGCGCCTTCTAGCGTCAGAAGTAGAGCTGTTCTATGCTCTTTTAAATTTCACATTTTTCAAGTATAATTGATCTTTGTTCTTTTGTAAAAATTTACTGCTCTTTATCAAAAAATATCCTCGGCTCTAATATTCACTGCTTTTTTGTGAGCAATCTATTCTTCATATCAAATAATTTGATTAACGATTTAAAAGGCAAAGACGTAGAGAAAAGTTTAGGTACTATGACGATGAGGAAACAGAGAAAATCAATTTGGAGTTCCATTGTTTCAGTGCAGGCATTCAAAGCATTCTTTTTTTTTTATATTTCATTTTATATACTTGATATTTCATATTTTCAATCATATTTCAAATCAAAGAGAAATTAAAGAGTTACTTGTGGGAATTGGGAATAACTGCTATTCAAAGAGTGATTAAATAGCAACTAATATTAATAGCTGCTCTTTTTATATGCTGCTCACTGCTCTTTAAAAATTGCTCTTTAGCACACCCCTAATCAAAAGTCATGAGTTTGTTTGTTTTTAGCATACATTAATATAGACTTTAGACTATACCGCAATCTTCAGAGCCTACAGCTGACAAAAAAGCCTCTTGTCGGGACACCCTTACGACTTTCTGGGCTGGATGATGGCGCTTTTGGACTAAGTTTTTATTTAATACCTCTACCAGAAGTGATGAGCCTTAATAGGGACATGACATTACGATGATGGAGAATGCCCAAAAAGTAAATCTGGCAATTCTGTCTTTCTGTCTGTATATATGTTCATTTAGCTACAGCCTAAACGAGTGAAGTGATTTTCTTCAAACTTGGTAGTTAGCAGCTTTGGGTGATTTCTTAGAGGTGAAATTTAAATTTTTTTATGACCAAAACTAACGGTACCTGCCATATAACGGAAATAGAAAATTTAATTTTTTCAAAAACGGTTCTAAAGATTTTGATTACAATTTTTGTGTGTACCTAGTGTTACATATAAAATCCAGCTTTTGAAATAAAAATATTATTTTTTGTACCGTTATTAACGGTACCTGCCATAGAACGTTTTAGTTTTTTTTTTTTTTTTTTGGTTTTTAAATATCTCGTACAATATTGACCCGATTTAAACGAAAATTTTTATACAAAAGCGTTTAGTAAGGATAATAGAGGAAGGTGGCCTAAAATGTCCCCCCTAAGGAAAATGTCTCATATCTCAAAAAAAAAGTAACATTCAAACTTAAATGCTATATACTTTTTAAAGTTTAAAATATTACTCTCACATTTTTTTGTTTTGCGAGTTAAAAAAATTCCAAAAAGTATTTAAATTTTTTAATTTTCAAGACGTCTACTAGACGGGTAAAATGGCACACTGTCCAAACATACGTGATTTTTAATGAAAAATCGAGTCAAAAGGCTACTTTTCCATTTCCTTGGAACAAATCTTTCTGCGAGTCATTCAAAACCCTGTTCACGTTGGTTACTCGTCTCTGAAGTTTTTGAACTTCGAATGTTTTGGATGCTTTTTTCCAGATTTTGGAGGGAATCAAGTATACCTACTTTCCTCAGTCCAGGACTTCCTCTCTGTAGAGTATAGATCGTTTATGTTTAGCAACCATTTTCACTGTCAAAAAATGAAAATGTGAAAGTAAGTATGCCATTTTACCCGAGTAATAAGTAGGCCATTTTGCCCATTTGGGGTTTTTTGAATTTATGTTTTATACCAGTAATTTATTTAGAAATACTTCATGCATACATATAATAACTTCTTTTTCCAAAATACCATTTTTTTAAACTATTTTTTTGCAAAACAAAAATTCACAAAATTTTAACGAGTGTACTTTTTGAGGTGGTAAGAGACAGTTTGACCTGTCATATTTCAAATAATGGCTTGAAGTTGCTAAAATTTCGTATGTGTCGGTTTTTCCAGATTAACTAAAGAATCGAGTTCATAAAACTTTCTAATTATGTTCGATTCTACGATTTCTAGCAAACGGGGCCATTTTACCTTGGAATGCCATTTTAGGCCACTTTTCCCTGGGTATTAAAATTTTAGAAAGTTTTCAAAAACCACATTTTTGGATTTATAAATATTATTTCAATTTTTTTTTAATCAGTTTTTTGAAAACGGGTTGGTGGAAAATTTTGAAATTTTGTTTTTATGTGTAAATTAATTATTTCTTCAAAATGGCATACCTACCAATCTTTTTTTTTAATGTTGGAAAATTTTTATTTTATAAGAAATCAAATTGCATACTTTGCTTTGTGTAAAAGACCATTTAAAACGGTGTTTAGTCAATTCTAAAAAGGTTATTTTTTTTACATATGAAATTCTTTAAAAACATCAAATTTTCCCTAATTTTGTTCAATCAAAAGCTTTAACATTAGAGTAATTTAACCATAAGAGGAAGTTCGTGCGACCCCAGTTGAACATTTTATTTAGTGTATAAGAACTCTGATTTAAATTATTTTTAAAAAATTTTCTTAAGGACTATTTTTGTCTTTAAGTTAAAAAGTGAAGTTTCTGAAATACAATGTAGCTAATTGAAAGAATTTCATTTAACGACATATGTATTTATAAATGTAGAATTGTACAATGTAGAAGTTCATATATACTTCTCCTCAATATAACACCTCTCTCCAGATTTTAAACTTTATTACCTTAAAAATAATAAAACCTCTGTACTCTAACTCACTTTTGCACTTTTACTGAATGTTTGAGCTTTGTTGTTCGGCAGTAAAGAACCTTATGCTGACATAACAAACAAATAAAAAAATTGTAAAAAAAAAAAAACATTTTTTATTTATCTGAAAAAGATTCCATCACAACAAGTTACCACACCAACAAAAAAAAAAACAAACAAACAAAAAAACGCGAATGCCGCCCTTCTACTGAAAGATATCCATCTCATCAAACAATGAAGTAAACCATACCTACCTACTTTTACACCAAAAAAAAAAAAAAAACAGAAGTACCAAACTCATCGAGAGTTAAAATCCCCAGTGAACCCAAAAGCCACTTAAGGACCTAACACCACACCAAAAGGATAATGGCATTGACAGTTACACCACGAATAAATCCACTTTAACTCGGGGATTCAAAAACGAATCTGACATAGAAACGACTTAATCCGCACAAAGGAGAAAAGTACACGATTAATACAGACGGGTTTTTCTCCGGTTTGAGTTTGAAATTCGTCAATAAAAAAAGAGAACATTGAAGGGAGAGAGAGATTTGGGGGTTGTATACTACACCACCCCCGCACCAAAAAAAGAACAAGATGTAATCATTTTGCTTTTGTTATGTAAAAAAAAAATAAAAAAAAAAAAATATTTTGAGAGTGTCTAAGGTCGTTGCTATATACGCACCTGTCGCGCACCTGTGTGTTGTTGTTTTGGAAGGAAGAGACACTCTCTCTCGATGCCACAGCATATCTGCTTGGGTGCGACATCAAATTGAATCAATTTTTCGTCTTAAGTCATAAAATGTTATGCGTCCTGAAGGGAAACTTTTTTAACAAAAGAAAATCACTTTGCGTGTTCGATGTATGTGTGTGTGTGTGTGTGTGTCGTTATACTGAATCTGAATTTCATTTTCCTGTTTTCTTTGATCAAGGGATTTTATTATCATTCTCAAAATGATGGTGTAAGGGAATTATACCAAAAAGGTATCTAAATCTACATAAATATATTGTTCGTGGAATTCGAAGAAAAAAAAAATTTAAAAAAAAAACATCACAAAAAGTGAAAAATATTAATTTTAAACAGAATTTTTATCTTTTTAAATTTTATGGTATATTCCGCTAATTAATTAAAAGTGTCAATTTAGGCAAAATAAAAAAAATATTTATTAATTTTCCAACGATCGCCTAAGCATTAAAGATGCATATTTTTTACAACACGAGAAGGCTCTAAACTGGCTCTGGCCCACAATTTTTTTGGGCAAAAAAACAAAATGCAAAAAAACAAAATGTCCCCGTCGCTTCCATAGAATTTCAAATTTTTTTATTAAAAAAAAAAAACACTGTGCAAGTCGAAATTTTTGACAAGTGCGCTGTTGACTGTTTCCCCCTATTTCGGACCTGAGAAATCCATTGGCATCATTAGTTTTTCGATTTATCGGTACGATTCGAACAAAATTTTGTTTCGGAAGTTTTTTTCAATAATTTTAAGCATTTTGCCCGGTTTAAAGTAATTTTTCTTGTTTATTTTGCTATTTTTTCTGCTCAAACGTTATTAACTACCAGCATAAACTACTGGCTTTGTGAAAATGTATATCTTAGTAAAGAATGTGATGCCGATGTGTTTTTTTACATTTGAAGCCGATTTGTGAGAAAATTGCTTCTACCGCCTAAACGATTTAATCTTATAATTCACTCCAATGTAATTTTTTTCTGTAAATAATCTAGGTAATCCTTATACAACATTTTATTTATGAAATTAAAAAAAAAAAGTTTTGAAAAAAAATTTATTTTTAGTTTAAAAAACTAAACGGCAACACCGGCAGTTTTTAAGACATAGATTTTAAAGTATTTTTGATAACCGACGTTAGAGAACAGAAATTATCAAAATTGGATCTGTAATTTGCTTTAGTTACTCCACTAAAACATAATAAAACGATAAAAATGCAAACAAAACCAATTTTTTTGAATTTTTTCAACAAAAACTTGCTAAATTGTTAAATAAATTGCATAAAATTATTTATTTGTTTAATACTGCTGGTAAATAACGTTTGATTCCAATAAATAAGGGAAAAATTCTCAAAATTATTGAAAAAACTTCTGAAAAAAAATTCGTTCGAAGTCGTACCGATAAATCGAAAAACTAATGATGCCAATCGATTTCTCAGGTCCGAAATAGGGGGAACCAGCGCACTTGTCTCAAAAAAATTTTTGAAAAAACTTGCACAGTGAAATTATAAAAAATATGTAAAATTTTTAAGAATTAATAAAAAACAAAAATGTAACATTCGCTAAAAAATATATTTGAAAAATTTCGGAAAAGTTTAATTTCACGAAAACGGCTCCAACGATTTTGTTAAAAAAATTCAAATGTTAGTTTTTAAATGAGGTCTATCTTTTGAAGAAAATTTTTTTTTTTTGAAAATCAATATTAACGGTACCTGCCATAGGACCGCTTTTTTCAAATCGGATTTTCTGCTAAACTGCTTATTGTATTTCAACGAAATTTTTTATTCAAAAGCATTTATATACTTTAAATATAATAATAAAATTTTGAAAAAAATAATTTTTGGATTTTTAAAAAAAATTTTTAATTTTTTTTGAAAAATCAAATTTTCGAAAACGGGAGATTGAATTTTTTGAAATTTTGTTTTTAGATGTTGATTAGTGATTTCTACAAAATGGCATACCAATTTTATTTTAAAACTTTTTTTAAAAAAAATTATTAATTATTTATTATATTATAAAAAATTAGTTTTTAAAAAAACGGCTCTAACGATTTTGAAAAATTTTTTTCTAAAAATGCACCTTAATATATCAAATAAAACTGCGTACTTGTTTTGTGGGGCGATTTGATTTCAGATATTGTTTTATTTTTTTGAAAAATGAATTTTTTTTTTTTTTTTTTGTTTTTATATATTTACATTTTCTAAGTTTCTATAATATAAAAAGTCTTAAAAACTTAAGCAACTTTTTTTGAAAAACCAAAAAAATGCTGCCAGACAAAAGAATTCGGGCCTGGTTAAGACCTTTTTATTAATATGCCTTTTAACATTTTTTGGGTGACTTTATTCAATATGTCGTTGGCTCTCGCTCTATAGGAACTGTGTCAAATTAAAATTAGTAAATGTTTCATTCTTTGAAATAACGACGGAAAACGAGAAAACAATGCAATGTTTTTTATGTGCTTACAAAGTTCAAAGTTTAAGGCTATAAAATATAAGATGATTTTATCAATAGGTAGTGGTTCCATACTTTTACTCTCAAGTGTATATAAATTTAAAAACCGTTAGAAAGAATACTTTTTTTGTCAAAGCCTTCAACAATATATTTATATCATTTAAAAAATGGCTGAGTGTCGAAAACGTGTTTTGAAGCCTTAGATCCTTTAATAACGATTTTTTACATCCAAAATGGTAATGGTCATAAAATTGGTCCGTAAGATTTCATTACTTGTCTCTTAAACGGAGAAAATCGAATGCAGTAAAAATTATTCAAACAAAATATTACGCATACGCCACAGTGACCGCCTGAATTTAAACTTTAAAATTGAAAAAAAAAAAAAAAATAGTTTTGATGCTTATCAGTTTTCAATCCTAAATAATTCATTTTCAAAATTTTGTTTAATTATGTAAGTTTTTTTTTAATAAATTTTTGGAATTTCTGTTTCTGATCTTGAGATTTTCGGAACAAAAAAATGATAGAAAAATAAATTTCATTTCCATTTTCTGATGAAATTCCCCTTAACCCATAGACCTTTTTCACCTACGACGGCATTTGAAATGAAAACAAAAAGAAAAAAAAAAAACTCCAAACGAATTATTGCAAAAGACTCGTCATCATCGAATTTCATCGCGAAAACAAAACAAAAAAATTGATTACATTTCAACGCTGCCACCGCTTTCATCACTACTCCCTTCATCCTACGGCGCATTCAACAATCCCAACCAAACCACCTTGCCACTATTTTTCTGCCGCTGTGAATCAACACAACAGTGAGTATATCCGCATCCTCGCAAATGTCCTCTTCAATGGAAGAACAAACCCTCGAGCCTTAAGCCGCGAATAGGCCGGGGAATTGCTGACATAATTTGATATTTCCCATCATCTCTGGGTCTCTGGTTTTTGTTATCTGGGAAATCGTTTTAACAACTTTTTGGGGCTTTTCAATTTTTTTGTTTCTTGTTGTTCCTTTTTTTTCATAGTCTTATCCTGTTTTTTGTTGTTGTTTTTTGTTTAATTTTTGTATTTTTGTTTTATTCGAGGGGACAGAGGTTATTAAAAACATTTTTTATGTTGACGCTTTGTTTATTCGCCGACGGTGGATAGTGCTTTGTTTGTGTATATAAAAACCAGCAACTGGATATATCGAGCAGCAGGACTTTGGCACTGAAGTGGATATAATCAGGGGATGGGTAAAAGGGAGCACAAGAAAAAAGTTATATAGGTTCGTCCTTTAGAGAGAGAGAAGGCTGACGCGTAGCGTGCAGTTTGTATAAACTGGAACTCACTTTTGGTCATTATGCAAATGTGTTTTCTTCTTTGTGATGTCTAAAAGTTGTGTGTGTATTTTAAAAAGGCGGTAAATCGGAGGGCGGGCTATTTAATGGCATTTTCATTGTTAAACTGTTTTTTTTTTTTGTTTTTTTTTATTCCTCAAAAAGATAAAGATACAACGGACAAGAGAGAGGTTTTTCTTTTGAATAATTCATGTGTTTTCTTTGTAAAGCAACAGGAGTTACCACCTCCTCTCAGTGGAACGTAAGCGGAGGACAAAAAATACTCAACAACGACAATAAATTGCTTGTAAAAATTGCAAAAAAAAAGGCGGAAAATAAAGCCGAAACGCTTGCAAGAGGGAAGCTATGAAAGCAAATACGAGTAAGTATCCCGCTGCTAAAGTCATTTTACTCGGCTTTCTATTATGATGTCATCCCTAAATTATCCCTTTGTTAATCCTCCCTATCCTCTGTGTGTCGGTGTACATATCTCGCATCAGCCAACGTGTGTCATAAAGGGAAAGGTGTTTGGGGGTGGTATTTGGTTGAATGGGGGGTGGGTATCTTCTTCGTCCTTGGCAAGGATGTCGTCGTCGTCCATCACAACAGCCAGCGGTGGGATGGTGATTTTATGTTGTTGCCGTGAATTGTTATGTTATAATCTCAGCTTGTCGTAAATTCACGTATTTGTGAGAGGTGCGTAGATCCTGAACCACCGACACAACGACCAACACGACGACGACGGTTTGTGTATATTAAATCTTGTTGTTGTTTCGTCGTTGTGTTGTATCAAAAGATGAGTAAGTGGTAAGAGTAATTGAGGGAAAGGAACGCGTTGAGGTATTAAGATGGTCGAATCACTTTAATCGGGTTTATGTCAGTGAATCAAGATTAAAGTGATGCTTGGGGCGTTTGTATACGAGTATGCTGCTGATGGTCATAAAATTTGGTCATAGGCTTTAATGGAGAATGTGTTTGTTTTTTGTTATATTTTTTTTTCGTATTAAGCTGTTAACAAAATTTATGCTGAGCAAACAAGAATAAGGCAGCTCGCTGTTGCCTACTTGTGTACTTATGTGTGTAATAACGAGTTTTCTTTTAATTTGGCTTTTAATCACAGTTTTATGTGTTTAATTTAAGTAGTCATTAATTTTGAAAGTGTAGAAGAAAATAGGTACTTGAGTCTTTAAATCTTGATTGAATCAAATAATATTGGAGGACTTAATTGGCATTTGGTTAGGAAATGGACAATAGGGTCTTGTTGATATAATACAAATTTAAATTTTATACAGTATTTTCAAAATCGTTTGAGAAAAATAGAAGAGTATATTAAGAAATTTTATCAGAGACCACTAAAAAAGTAAAAGTAAAGTTGAGAAAACTTGCATTGCAAGAGACCCATTTCTGTCATAAACTTGTCAAAATACATACAAAAATAATTTGCCAACTTTTTTGGAATATTAAAAGTTTTCGAACATTTTTTAAAAAATAAAATACAAAAAAGAAAAATGTCGTCCAATTTATTTTTTCTCAAATTTTATATCTTTGTTTAATATGCTACACTTTCATATCATTGACAATCCTTTAACTTTTTTTGGCAATCCTTACCAATGTTTTAATTTTTGATTAAAAAAAATATTTTTTTATCAAAAAATGTTTTTTTCCCAATTTTCGTAGATGACTTATCATCTAAATATCGTCGCTTTCACGGCAAAGTGGCATAAGTCAGAATTTGCTTATTTTGCTATGAGATTGTATAATAAGTTTTATAGAAAACGCAAAAGGTATTTAAAAAAAAATAGTTTGGAATTATGCCGTTTTTTCGAAAAAATAGGACTATTTTCGACACTGTTTTTTCTGCTATGGAAAAAGTTATTAAAAGACAAAACTAAAAATATAAAAATATTATATTACATATTTTAACTCAATTTTATTTATTTAATAACTCAATTTTATTTAGCATACACGAAAAACATAAACAAAAACTTATTTAAATTCATTTTTTTAACGCAGTTACAGAACCGGACTTACAAACCATATGAAACAAAAATAAAATGCACGACTGGGGTCGCACGTACTTGCTCTTATGCTTTAAGTTACTCTAATGTTAAAGCTTTTTATTCAAGAAAATTAAGAAAATTTAAAATTTGATATTTTCAAGAAATTAAAAAAAAAATAAAATCTGTTTTTTATAATTAATTAAATATCGTTTTAAATGATCTTTCACAAAAACCAAGTATGCCAGTTTACATCTTGTATAAAAGGGAATTTTTAGAAAAAAAATTTCAAAAATCGTTAGAGCCGTTTTTTAAAAAAATAATTTTTTATATATAAAAAATTTCTGACATTTAAAAAAAAAAGTTGTTATGCCATTTTGAAGTAATAATTTACTTACGCATAAAAACGAAATTTTAAAATTTTTCATAAACACGTTTTCAAAAAATTGATTTTGCAAAAAAAAATTTTGAAATATTTTTTAAAAATCCAAAAATGAGTTTTTTGAAAATTTTCTAAATTTTTAACATTACCTTTACCTAAAATATTTTGTATAAAAATTTTCGTTGAAATCGGGGTATTCTTGAACGAGATATTCATAAATCAAAAAAACCGTTATATGACAGGTACCGTTAATAACGGTAAAAAAAATATTTTTTTTATTTAGAAAGTTGGCTCTTATGTGTATTGCTACACTCAAAAATTTTAATGAAAATCGTTAGAGCCGTTTCTGAAAAAAATTAACTTTTCTATTTCCGTTATATGACAGGTACCGTTAGTTTTGGTTCTAAAAAAAAAATTTCAATTTGTCGCCTAGGGAATCACCCAAAACTCTTAAATACCAAGCTTGAACAAAATCACTCGAATAGTTTAGGCTGTAGCTCGAGGTACATACAGACAGACAGACAGACAGACAGACAGACGGACAGACAGACAGACAGACAGACAGACAGACGGACAGACAGACAGAATTGCCGGACCCACTTTTTTGGCATTCTCCATCATCGTAATGTCATGTAAAATTGTTATCTCGAGTTCGATTTTTTTTACGAATCCTAAACTTGCCCTATAGTACCTAAATCGCAAGTAAAAATGCCGAAATGATGAAAAGATATTATAGGTTTGCTCTTTTACTATTTAAAATTTTTTTTAGTTGTGCGTTTTCTTCGAAAAAAAAAAAACAAAACCAATCCTATCGACGATAACAGCATAGCTAAAGAAATGCCATTAATATAATACAAAATGACAGGGATATTTTTGGAAATTAACAGAGAACCTAGAAGAAGTAGGAAAGCTCTGATTACACAGAAAAAAATGCGTTTTTTTTTTAATCAGTTCGGTGCTCTAAACTAAAAAATGACAAATCTCGACTTATGCTACTTTGCCTTGAAAGCGACGATTATTTCCTTTTTAAAATTTTTTTTAAATATTTTTTTTTTATAATAATTTTTACTTGCTCTATAGGGCAAGTATTGGTTTCGTGTCGAAAAAAAAATTTGAGGTTTTAATCAAAACCAACATTACGATGATGGAGAATTACAAAAAAGTGGGTCTCGCAATTCCGTCCGTGCGTCTGTACGTCTGTGCGTCTGTGCGGTTGTGCGTCCATCTGTACACATTTCCACAGCCTAAACGGGTGGACGGATTTTCTTAAAATTTGGTACAGATGATTTTTATAGAATTCTGAAAGTTGGTTTTTTTTTGTTTTTTTATATCTCGTTTAGAACGTATACCTCCCATACAAAAAAATACGATATTGCGAATTTCTCGAAAACGGCTCTAACGATTTTGATTAAACTTTGTATACGTAATATTTTAAGCAGTGGCAATAAAATTGCATTTTTATTTTTTCTCAAAAAAGTCAAATAACAAAAAAAAATTTTTTTCATGCCCTAAATGTCGGCTCTTCCTCAATATCAATTTTTTTTTAAATTTAGAGCCAGCTTTTAAAATCTACAAGTAGACTAACATAAAAGTGCTTTGAACTGCAAGAGCAAGTACGTGCGACCCCAGTCGTGCATTTTATTTTCCTGACAATTGCGTTTTTCAAAGTGGCAATCTTTGAAAATTGAAAGAAAAAATATTTTTGAACAAAAAATTTTATTCCTAGATTTTGTTAAGAACTTCAATTCATTTTTTAAGACTTAAGTAAGGAAACTAAAATGTTTTTTAAGCTGTATATACCTGACCTTAAAAAGTGTCAAATTTTTCTTTTTAATTTAAATGACCACTGTTGACCACTTTTTAATTTTTTTTTTTTGATAACCTTTAAAAAAAAAGTTTTAAAAAAATTGGGACCCGAAAGAACACTGCCAAGCATGTCGCCAAAATTTTGTATATTTATTTTTGTGTATTTATTTTTCTAAGCTGTACTTAAAATTCAAATTTATGAATTAAAACAAAAGTGATGATTTTTCTAGTTTTCAAGTTTTCAATACTTAATACAGTTTAATTTTTCACTGTAACAACTTCGTTCGGGCAATTTCAAATTACTGAATACAGAATCGGATTTTTCGAAATTTTGAAAAAAATACCCTCCTTTTTTTTACTTTCTAGAAAAACCACTGTATATTTTCAAAAATATTTAAGTTGTCATATGCTTTTTCTTTGGAGAGTTTAATGAGGAACAATTGTACAATTATGTGTAAATTTTGAAACAGAAATAATTAACTCATCATGTACAAATGCTCAATCCCGTGACGATGGAATGGCCCATTTATCATTATCTAAAAACAAAATTTCAAACTAGATCCAATTTCCACTTTATTTTTTTTTTAGTTCAAAAATGTGTTGTTTTTTTTTTTTAATTTTGTATCCAATTAAATTGTAGATAATTTAAATTATGTATGTAAAACGGAAGAGTCATTTGAGAGAAAACCTGAACAACCATATTATTTACAACCATATTATGTTTCATATAACAGGTAAGTGTATAACCTAGTAAAAATCCAAGCAAGTTTTAATCAAAATCATATCAGTCCTTCGCTGTTTTATCGTTCTGTTGACAGCTTTTAAATGAAATTAACAATTTAAATAGGTATTCATTATTTTAACCCTTCCTTTTTCTCGCTAGAATATGTCTCCAAAAGATTCTTTGTTAATGTCCTTCTGTTAAAATATAAATGTAATCTCTTCAGACATGATTCATATAAAAAAAAAGAAAAGAAAAATGTTTTCCATTAATAATCGCATTCCAACCTATACCACAACACCCATTTCCTGTCAATGTTGTCGTCTTAAAAAAAAAAAACAGTTTAAAGTGAAATTGAAACTACTCAAATTGCAAAAACCTCCTATAAGCTCTCTGTAAAGTGTTTCAAACCACTAAGCCATCTAAAAGTCCAACCACCATTTTAATGACACACACCAGCAATCGATGCGATGATGGTGCGGTATAGCGTAACCAACGATAAGCAGTATGACTTTGGTTAAAGTCACTCAAAAACTATCTAAAAACGTTTGACATAATCCGATAAAATTAGTGGCATTATATAGGCAAATGGAAGGCGAAGCCTTGGAACTGTGAATGTTGTCATTATCGCCAACATCATCATTACTACGGCTTTGTTTCTTTTTAACTGGAGAATGAACGAAGAACGTTGATGATGAAGACGACAACAACACAGACGAAGAAGAAGAAGACAAAGACATGGATTAACTGTAAGTAGTTTGCTAAACCATGATTAAGGAATATTTCAAGGACTACGGAAAAACAAGAAAAAAAAAATAATAACCACAAAGTAGACGAGATAACAATCAGTGGCGGACAAAACGTTATCAATTAACGCAGACATTCGTCTTCTTCTTCAGATTCTTCAACAAGATAAATATGTGTCAGAACATTCATTTTCCCTTTTTGCCTTTTTCTTTTTTGGTTTGAATCAAATCAAAATGGCCCAAAATGACTCATAAACTCAACTCGAATTTCATTGATGTACTGACTTAATTGCTTTATCCTTGTATACTTCCAAGGACTAAACAGAAGCAGCAGCAGTTCTTCTTCACAACCAGGACCAATTTATTGTGCCTCTAGATAAATGGAGGGGGATTTGAGTGAAAATATAGATGGATGATACTCCAGCCACCCTACTTTCGATTCCACAGGGAAGGATTTGGACAGATATGTATTTTAGAAAAAAGGCGAAAGGGCGAATTTGAAAAGTGTCTACAAATATAATTTAAAATAAAATGAACGACTGGGGTCGCACGTACTTGCTCTTGCAGTTCAAAGCTCTTTTATGTTAGTCTACTTGTAGATTTTAAAAGCTGGATCTAAATTTTAAAAAATTGATATTGGGGAAGAGCCGACATTTAGGGCAAAATTTTGTTAAATGAAAAAAAATGTTTTTGTTATTTGACTTTTTTGAGAAAAAATAAAAATGCAGTTTTATTGCCACTGCTTTAAATATTACGTATACAAAGTTTAACCAAAATCGTTAGAGCCGTTTTCGAGAAATTCGTAATATCGTATTTTTTCGTATGGGAGGTATACGTTCTAAACGAGATATAAAAAAACAAAAAAAAACCAACTTTCAGAATTCCATAAAAATCATCTGTACCAAATTTGAAGAAAATCCAACCACCCGTTTAGGCTGTGAAAATGTGTACAGATGGACGCACAGACGCACAGACGCACGGACGGAATTGCGGGACCCACTTTTTCGGAATTCTCCATCATCGTAATGTTGGTTTTGATTAGAACCTCAATTTTTTTTTCGACACGAAACCAATACTTGCCCTATAGAGCAAGTAAAAAATGAACAAAAGTATTAAAGAATTGATGAATTTCGCTTAAAAGTAGCTAAATAAAAATATTAAGAATTCTGAAAATTTGTTGCCCTAAAATATTAAGTAGGTAACTGGTTTGAAAAAATTTTGAATGTTAGATGTGATTTGACGAAATATTTCTTTTTCAAGCCTCTTCTTCAAAAGAAATTTTGATTCCTTTGAGTTTTAGTGAGAATAGAACTTTCATTTTCGTCTCTATGAGGAAAATGTATGAAATCCGTCCCTGGAATTCGTAAACTCCTATCAATTGAATAGGTATGAAATTCAATACAAGTTTGCTATAGCTTCTATAGAAAAGTGTTTTTGCCTTCTTCTTCTATTTTTTGCTTTTTTTCTTCTCCAGAATACAAAGAGCATTTTGTGAGTAAAATGGTAACCGGAATTGAATTTCCGCAAAAGTGTTTTCCTCAAACCTGCCGTTTTATTTTATATATACCTAAGCCCAAAGCCCCCACTATCTTCAACAACACCGATACACACGCTCTTCAAGACGTAGTTGTGCACCTTCTTCTTGCCGTTGTTCGTCAGCTCGTAGATTTTTATTGAGTGGAAATGTAACAAGTGTATCGCATTACGAAATCATTATTGACAGACAATTTATTGCACACTTGTTGAGGAGAGGACGACTCAGAGAAAGTCAGACTCGAACAGTCTCAATGCCAGTACAAGCTACAAGCCAGCCAGGCTCTAAGGGGTTGTTTAGTTGTTTGGTTGTTCGGTTGCTGTTCTATGTCTACCTATTGTTTGATTTTTTTTTTTGTATGTTTTCTTCTTGTTTTGTTTCTTTATTATTTTTTTTTTTTTGCTTCATCCCCACAAATGGAATAAGGTTTATTTAGGAATGAGTATATTTGTGTGGAGGAATGACGATATACTGAAGGGTGTTTTTTTGCACATTATGTTTCATGGCTTGCCTTATCCGGTTCCGGTTTGAGTTGTGATTTTGTGAGAATTCCAAAACAACAACAGTTGTTTGGTCTAATTTATTTGATTTCATGTTTTTTAAGTGAAAAAACAAACACTTGAGATGAGAATGTTTGGAATTTTTTTTTTTTTTATTTTTTTTATTTTGAACATGATAATGAAAATGATTGTCGCCCTTTTAATATGCTTGTAGGGAATTCTTAAAATAGCTACACATTCACAGCACACCGGCGTACGAATAAAAATTCCTTCCATATTTTGAATTGAAATGTTTTCATTGGGATTAGCTTAAGGGAAAAGTAGATTTGCTGTTTTTAGTGGAGGATTACGAAAATAGAATTATTTTCTTTTTTTTATTTGATTATTTTGTATGAATCACTTACTCAGTTCACTTATGATAGTTTTGCACTTTTTTGGGTTTGAAAAAGGGGGTTTTTACTCTTGTTGTTCAAAAAATGAAAACACTTAGTATTTGTCAACAGTCAAAGACAAAGTAATTATTATTTTTTTTTTCGATGCGTTTTTCTCAAAAACAACAGTTTGGTTCTTCAGTTGTCACTGTCTGCACTAACTTTGAAAATTGCAATGGTTTGAGTACTAAATTAAATTGAGAGACACTTTTCTTAATGTGAGTGTCGCATAATGTCAGAAAATCTAAGAATAAATTTTCAATTTTAGGCATTGCCAGATTTAAATAATAACAACACATAATTTGGAAAAAAGTATTCTCTAAATCAACTCATATTATTGCCAAGATGTTCAATATAAAAAAGTCAAAAAGGTGATTTTTGGTAATTTTTAAGTCAAAATACGAAATATTTTTTAATATCATAATATTAATAATTTTTTTTTACATTTTGCATCGAAAAACAAATTTCAAATTTTTACTTGCTCTATAGGGCAAGTATTGGTTTCGTGTAGAAAAAAAAATTTGAGGTTTTAATCAAAACCAACATTACGATGATGGAGAAGATCAAAAAAGTGGTTTTCGTCATGCCGTCCGTCGCACAGTGTGGGATTTCGCGAATTTAGCGGAATTTAATTCGAAAAATGACTTGTCTTGTTTGATGCCAAAACCGGTTTTTCTTAAAGCTAATAGATTGTAGAAAGTGATAACATAAGAATTGATAGGTGGGAATCATGTAAACAAAAATAAATAGCTTCGAAGTTGCAGTTGGCGATTTTTTTTCTGTTTATTTGGTGAAAGAGATTACTTTGCTCTTAATTTTTTCTCGTGCGTTTGGTGTGCGTTTTAATAAAAGTTTTATTTTTTTTATATTTTCTAAATATCAAGGTATAATTATTTAAGTAATTTTTTATTTCACAGGGTGTTTTACATTTTTGTTTTGGTGATTGAAGTTAAAAAAATGTGTTTTTTTTCGATTTTTGTACCTTTGTTAGAGCAAAACTTTAGTTATTCCGCGTTATTCCGCTTAGAGACAATATTCAATGCAAAGCTTGATTTATTATCTATCAGGAATCACTAAAATTTGACACCCCAATTTTGTTATGATATATTTTTTTTTTTTTTTCTAAATGACCATCAAAAAAAAAAAAATGATGGCATACCGTAAAAATCGAATAACTTTTTGGTATTTTGTTAGAAGAAGAATGTTATAGAATTAGAAACTTTTTACTTGCTCAATAGGGCAAGTATTGGTTTCGTGTAAAAAAAAAAATTCGAGGTTTTAATCAAAACTAACATTACGATGATGGAGAAGCCCAAAAAAGTGGGTTTCGTCATGACGTCCGTCGGTCTGTGCGTCGGTGCGTCGGTGCGTCGGTGCGTCGGTGCGTCCGTGCGTCCATCTGTACAAGTAGCTACAGCCTAAACGAGTGGACGGATTTTCTTGAAATTTGGTATGGATGTTTTTTTCGTAATTTCCAAGGTTGGTTTTTTTTTGTTTTTTAATATCTCGCTTAGAACATATACCTCCCATACAAAATTTTCGAGTTATTGCAATTTTCTCGAAAACGGCTCTAACGATTTCGATTAAATTTAGCACACGTAATGCTGTATATAGTTCTAACATAACTGCGTTTTTAGTTTTTCTCAAAAAATACGGATAGTGGAAATATGGTCTTTACATTTTTTTAAATCGCGGATGTCGGCTCTTCCCGTACATCATTATGGAGTTATTGCAATTTTCTCAAAAATGGCTCTAAGGATTTTGATAAAATTTTGCATACGTAATATTCAAAGTAATTTCAGTAAAACTGCGTTTTTAGTTTTTTTCAAAAAAGTCAAGTAAAATAAAAAAAAATTTTATTTAACTAACATTTGGCCTCCATGCCGGCTCTTCCCCTACATCAACCAAATTTCTTAAAAATGTATATAGAGGCAGCTCTAATAACCTACAAGTAGGCTAACATAAAAAGGCTTTGAACTGCAAGAGCAAGTACGTGCGGCCCCAGTCGTGCATTTTATTTTATTTCACAGGGTGTTCAAAAAATTTGTGAATTTGATTTTAAAATAGTTCCAATAAAAATACAGGGTGTTCAAATTCAAAGTTAACAGTAAGAAAAAAAAGAATTAAGTTATTTTAAAAATTAAAAACGAAAACTATCAATTAATAAAAAAAAAAGTATTACATCTGATAAAGGGTGTTCCAATTATAATAATAAAAATAAATTAATAAAAAAAAAAACAATTAACGCGTATTTTTCACAAAATTTGATATTTGATACTTTGAAAATCGGTATTAAAATTAATTTTACTTGTTATAAGTGCTGTGTTTTGTTATTGTGTGTATATGTACTGTGGAGTATTAATTTCCGTCTTTTTATAATGTGGTATGTTATTTGAATAATTAGCAAACTATCCTTTTAATTTAACAAAATATTTCGGTATTATATAATTTAAAGAATGTCTTTCCAAATAACAAAGAAGGACATATTTGATGTTTGGGTCTCAAAAATAAAAATTAAGCGCTTTGAGGCAGTTATGTCATTTGTTTTAAATGTTTTTGGTAACATAACGTTTTCTGAAGAAGCAGTTAAATCATTAAAGGCGTCTGTGAGGACAACTTGTTTTAAGTTAGATCAGTTATGGTCAAAAAACAGGAACCGTGAAAGCTTTGAATGCAAAAATGCTTCCTGGCTCAGTGGCTATTTAGTAATACCACAGCAAATATTTTACGAAATTCCTTCCCCTTCGAATTCTGCAAGTGTGGGTAGATCTAGAAAATCATTTAATGAGTGCTGTGAAAAAATGAAGGAGAAGAAAGTACAAGGCCTGTTAGACTTATTTAGCTTTGAAGAAATTTCAACTGCATATGAAATTAGTTTGCGAAAAAGTGGAAAAAGGAATTAGTAAGGGTGAAATTGTTTACATTAAAAACAAAAAATACAGCAAAAACAATTAAATAAATTCAAATTGGCTTTTTATTTTACAAGAATAACACGATTGGTAAAAACAAATTGTCTATTCCAGTTAAACTGATTTTTTTTCGACAGGAAGTTTACGGTTCTTTTAATTATTGATATCCTTGATGATGTATGGCAGAAAAATTTCGTGACAGAACACTTACCAATTAAAAAAAAAAACATTGATTGTGCATAAATAAAGCTACATAATTTAAAACATCCTTTCAAATAGTATCTTGTACGTTTTAGTAGCCTTTTAGAGAATAGTTTCTTTAGTTCATAAACAACGTCATTGACATATCGGTTTGCAAAAAACCTAGTCAATTCTGACAATAATTAACTTTTTTCTTTATTTTATTCATATTTGTCATAAAATTAAACAATAAATCATTCCTCAAAAGTTTTTTTTGTAAATTATGATTTTCAAAAAAAAAGTACTTTTTGGTGAAAATAACCTGTCACTTCAAAGCTCATTTTACAAAAACTTAAATAAAATATCAGCAAAATGTGAATTACATTTGATTGTATACACATATTCAATGAACTAATCACAAAAAAAACTACAACAAAATTTAAAATGCAAGCGTTATTAATTTTATTCCGCTAAATTCGCGAATTCCCACACTGTGCGTCGGTCTGTGCGTCTGTGCGTCTGTGCGTCCATCTGTACATCGAGCTAGGGCCTAAACGGATGAATGGATTTGCTTGAAACTTGGTACAGATGCTTTTTAGGTTATTCTCTAGGACCATTTTTTTTATTTTTTTAATATCTCCTTTTTAACGCATATCTCCCATATAACGTTTTCGAGGTATTGCAACTTTCTCAAAAACGGCTCTAACGATTTTGACTAAATTTGGTATACGTAATAGAATTATTGATTCTTACAAAACTGCGTGTTTAGTTTTTCTCAAAAAATGCGGAGAACGGAAATATGGCGTTGCCGTTTTTCAAAAATTGACATGTTTTTTAAGTTTATATATTTCATCAAAGCATAAGTCAATTTTATTCAAAATTTACAAACATCATAGGTATTGAAGTGTAAAATGTAAAAAAAAATTAAAAAAAAAAGTTTTTCAAAAAATATTTTAAAAATTGAATTTTTTTAACTTTCGATTTTTTTTTTTTTTTATTTTATTTTTTTTTTCTCCACAAAATCTTAAATTTCCAATAGATATTTAAGATAAAGATACTTTGAACTACAAGAGCAAGTACTTGCGACCCAGTCGTGCATTTTATTTTTAAAGAAAAGATGCAACAGTTATAAAAACTTTTAACTTCTTATGTAGTGAGCCAATTATTGTAGAAAATTATAAAAATAAGAAATTTATAACATTCATTAATTCATTCATTTGTGGTTGTGGTTGTGGTTAAAGAAAACGTAAGATGATGAAATTTAAAGTACACTGAACGAAAAAAAGCTAATATTTTCTAAACTGGTTGCGATAAACTTTTTCTATACTCGGTTTCAGAACAGTCAAAAGTGCACCTATCAGCCATTTTAGGCTTATCCATTTTCTACCCGACACCCTGTATAATATACTTATACAGTGTATATAACCCTTTCGAGCCCAAGCTATGAAAATTAACCCTCTGTCGGCACACGGGTGCGAATTTGGCTGGACAAAAATAAAAAAAAATTACGATTTTTCAAAAAAGTGGTCACACAAAAGTCTCTTTATAAGGGTGAAAATATTTTTTTTCGGAGTTGTGAATACAATTTTCGAATTCCTCGGAATATTCTTCATCAATTTCATACTTGATTCTCTATAAAATATTGTGACCGATAAAAGTTCTAACGACATGGAAAAGTATAAACCAAATTCGCACCCGTGTGCCTATCACGTCACAAAAAAGAGGTGTGCCTACAGAGGGTTAATATTAAAAAATGTTTTTTTTTTCAGTATTATCATGTCAAAAACAGAACAACTAAGAAATATGAATAGCAAAAAGTTATTTTTCAAAATAATAAATAGCAAAACTAATGTGTTACTCTCATGCTACATGTGAGTAATATGCACTGCCTATGCACACAAAAAAAAGTTGGACAACTGAGAAAATTACTTTTTATAGATCAATAATGTATGCTACTTCTTCTAAGCCAAAAAAAAACAAAACACTTTCTGGATTAATATTTTTTTATCTTTTTTTCAAAATTATGACCATATACGAGTGTAAAAAAAAAATGCAAAAACAAAAAAAAAAAAGGGAATTTCAGTCCCTTTTTCGATAAAAAAAATTAAAAGTATGATATAGGCATTATTATATTTCAATTAAGCCATCGAAACCTAAAAAATTATTTTAGGGAATATTTTTTTACAAAATTTTAAGTATATGTTACATGAGAGTAAGGCTTTTTGAGATTTGATTGGTAGTTTTGAAAAAAAAAAAAAAAAAAAAAATGATCGGTTATTCGACTTCAAAGCTAAAAACTCCACGTTTCTGACCTCTTTATGATCAGTTCATTTATTTAAAAAAAAGTGACGTGAGCCAGATTCATTTTGACTTCAGATTCAAACTCAGCACACTTAATTCTTTTGAACCGTATAGCTAGTTTGTTTCAAAGGCGATTTTGCTGCAGAATAGTGTTTCTAAAACTTGTTGATTTTTTATTAAGAATGGAACTTAAAATAAGTAGTCAGTAATGGTTTTAGGACTTGCAGTACCCTTGGGGAATATTTCACTCGGCGCCTTTTACAGAAATAAAACCTTCATTTTCAAATGATTTTTATGAAATTTTGGTCTTGTAGTTTTCATTATTAAGTTCTAGTTCTTTTATCATTAGTTCGTAAATGTAAAATTTTGTACATAAAAACCATTTTGGAAATTGGTAATCGGATAATGTTCTTTATTTAAAAACTTGATTTGAATATGCTTTTTTTTTCGGGAAACCAATTCAATCTGACAATCTTATCTCTGTTGAAAAAAAGCATTCAGAACCATTTTTAAAATGCATTATTTTTGAAACGACAACTTATACAAAAACTACGGGAAATATTTTAGACTGCAAATTAAATAGAAAATAATTGAAAAAACACCCGATTTTTGGACCAAAATGAAAATAACTTATAATTTTGACTTTTGACCAAATTTTAAAACACATATACAAATTTTATTTTTCAAAAATTAAAAAATATGGAAAAAGAAATACTTAAACAGACAGAAGTAAACAATCTAGAAATTCATTGGAAGTAACTTTTACCGTTTTGGAATATAATAGGCAAAAATGATATTTTTCACCTTTTTTTAAATTCGATATTTTTTAAGCGAATGGTGGGACAAAAATAAAAATACTAAATTCACTCATAGAAATATAATTTTTCCTTGCTTATCGCAATGTTAGCTTTGACACAAGGTCTATCTTTTGATGAATTTTTTTTTAAACGGTACCTTCAATGGAACCGTTTTTTTTTTTTTTTTAATTTCTGACTATCTCCCAAATTATTGCTCAAATATAAATCAAAAATAAAATTTTGAAAAAATAATTTTTGGATTTTTAAATAAACTTTGAAAACATTTTTTTTGAAAAATCGATTTTTTGAAAACCTGACATTGAATTTTTTTTTGAAATTTTGATTTAAGATGTTGAATATCAATTGGCACAAAATGTTATAGGTTCCAAATTAATTTAAAAAATTTTTTTCAAAAAATTATTTAAAAAAAATTTGTTATTTGAAAACGCCTCAAACGATTTTGAAATTTTTTTTTTTTCTAAAAGTTCATCTTAATAAAAGAAATTAAACTGCATAATTTTCTTTGAGCTCATTTTCATTCAAAGTGTTGTTTTTTTTTTTTTTTCATTTGAAGAACGAATTTTGTGTGCTTTTTTTTAAATATTTTTATACTCATTCTACATTGATTAAAATTTTTTTATAAAAGTAGTAGAAATTTTAATAATTTGTATTCTAAGAGCTATGTTTTTTGAAAACTCAGACTCTGTTTTGAGAAGAAAGTGCTTCCCAAAGTTTAGATATTAGTGGTACAAAAATGATCATTGCTTCACAAAGTATCTCCTTGAACTTACAAGGAATTGTTTCGTAAAAAAAATTTGTTTGTTTCAATTTTATTTTTTAATATTTTTTCAATTCTCAACCAAAACTAATAGGAATAAAGTTTTTCATTTTTCTATAGTTCTTTGAAAGTACCTCGTAGTTAATAAAGGTTTAATTCAGAAATTATAGTTTTTCAGACAATATAATTGAAGTCTGATTAAATGCATATCCTTGAATTTCTGTCAGATTAAAAAAAAAAAACTTTAAAATAAATAAAAAAAACAAAACTATTATTATTGAGACCAGAAATTAAATCGTCCAAATTTACAAGAAGGAAGCTAAATATAAACACAAGCATTTTGTAGCTGTATAATATTTATAAGGTCCTTACAAATCAGATGCAGGATGCATGAATAATTATAATCTTAAGGTATACTAATTTACCCATTCAAATTATTTACAACCTGCATGTGCGATGATAAACGGTATAATCTATAATCCCAGAGATTGCCTGACCATAATCGTATTATTTTTATAGATCTTCTACTTCAACACCTCCCTTCTTGATGCTATACTAACTGCTACTGCTGCTGCTTCACATATACATACGGTTTACGTTAACCCTTCTTAACACACATGGGTGCGCTCGGTGTTAGCCAACACTTTTCGTCCAAATCTTTACATACTCACAACCATATTTATATGAGCCTTCTTTAATGTTTAGTTGTTGCAGGAAGTGTAGAAGGTACATACTTTGCTTGCCACCCCAAAAAAGGTTCTATTCAAAATTGACTCTTCTCGCTCCTTCTCGACCTTAAATTAATTAACTTGAACGTAAACACTTTGTAGCCGGAATACCGGACAAGCATTCTCCACTTCCCATTCCAACCCATTTTTGGGTAACACCAACTTTGTGGGCTTTATATAAATTCCCCCCTTGATCCAACCGACCGAGCTTCGAAGGACGACAAGGACGACAGAGAGAGACGTCCATGAAGCATGCACAACACCAACACACAACACCATAGGAACCCTGAAACCTGGACAGCAAAGTTATTGACGTTCTTCTGGGGATTCCTTGAACATTCAAGTGCAGGAGTAGAGGTATCGTGTTTAATGGTCATTTTGTGGTCTAAAGAAGAAATGCATCGAAGTGAGTGAGCGGAGCGTCAGCCGGTAAAAGGCAGGATGTACCTTACCAAGAATATGCATTTTTTTATACACATCGTTTCTAAGGGAAATCAATTGATTTAAAGTTCAGACTAAAACTTCACCGAGAATGAATCATTTTCAATTTATAATAATCATCATCCATAACCTTTACCGTTTTTTTTAAGTTTTTTTTTTATCTTTCCTTCGAGCTCCTTTTCCTATCTATCTGTCTAGCTATTAACAGAAAAAGTAGTTCCTTAGACTTGCAAGAAGCAAAAGCAAGTCATAAAGAAAGAAACTTGGTTTAAAATAATGGGATGCTTATAGAAAAAAAAAACTATGCAAACTCTCATTCATATCTATAACTGCACTGCAGTGATAAACGCTCTCCTTCGGAAATTGCTTTTACCCCATTAACCTGTTTGTGAAGGATGTGTTTCTCCTGAAACTTTTTCTTTAATGTTATTTTTAAAAAGATAAATGTCAGGTAATTTTGAACAGAATGAGATAATAATAGTTAACTAGATACTAGCTACTACTTTCTGATAAATTATTGAGTTAAGGAAGAAATGAAATAAACCTCCTTTTTAATCAGTTTCCATGTCCTGTCAAAGAATATACAAAATTGAGATTCATATTCTTCAATAAAAATATAAAAATATAAAAATATAAAAATATAAAAATATAAAAATATAAAAATATAAAAATATAAAAATTTAAAAATATAAAAATATAAAAATATAAAAATATAAAAATATAAAAATATAAAAATATAAAAATATAAAAATTTAAAAATATAAAAATATAAAAATATAAAAATATAAAAATATAAAAATATAAAAATATAAAAATATAAAAATATAAAAATATAAAAATATAAAAATATAAAAATATAAAAATATAAAAAATAAAAATATAAAAATATAAAAATATAAAAATATAAAAATATAAAAATATAAAAATATAAAAATATAAAAATATAAAAATATAAAAATATAAAAATATAAAAATATAAAAATATAAAAATATAAAAATATAAAAATATAAAAATATAAAAATATAAAAATATAAAAATATAAAAATATAAAAATATAAAAATATAAAAATATAAAAATATAAAAATATAAAAATATAAAAATATAAAAATATAAAAATATAAAAATATAAAAATATAAAAATATAAAAATATAAAAATATAAAAATATAAAAATATAAAAATATAAAAATATAAAAATATAAAAATATAAAAATATAAAAATATAAAAATATAAAAATATAAAAATATAAAAATATAAAAATATAAAAATATAAAAATATAAAAATATAAAAATATAAAAATATAAAAATATAAAAATATAAAAATATAAAAATATAAAAATATAAAAATATAAAAATATAAAAATATAAAAATATAAAAATATAAAAATATAAAAATATAAAAATATTAAAATATTAAAATATAAAAATATAAAAATATAAAAATATAAAAATATAAAAATATAAAAATATAAAAATATAAAAATATAAAAATATAAAAATATAAAAATATAAAAATATAAAAATATAAAAATATAAAAACAAAATTGAAAGAACAAACTTAAACCTACATTTACATTAATTAATAACTTTAAAAAGCTATTTATCTTAAAAGTTATAGAAACAATAATTTAATTCTTTCCCAGTCCCATTCATTTTAATAATTATGTCTTTTAATACATTTAAATCCTGGTATAAATACCAAAACAACCTAAGTTATGTACTTTTCATTTCCTTTTTAAATTCCTTTCTATGTGTTTTTTTGTTTATGATTTTCCTATGATTTATATTTTAAAGCGTTTTAAATAATTTTATTGTTCCCAATTGAGAACATTAATGGATATAAATAAAATTTATTACAGCATTCAAATGCACGACTGTGAGAGGCAGAGTTTTTTTTTGTGTGATGGTGTGGATAAGTGTATTTGTTTGTTTGTGTATTTTATGATGAGGGGTTTCTATAAAATGAAAAAGAGTCTGCTCTCTGGTTTTATGAGATTTTGGAAAATTTTCAAACCAACACCCGAATGCGTTCAAAAAATAATCGGAGTGTGAAAAATTGTATTTTGTAGATTTTGTGTGGTAGGATATTATTTTATGAATGGTTTGAAGGGGGGTTGTATATAGTATAGTACCAGTTAGTCCTTGAAATGAATAAAATTATAAATGGTCCAAGGAGGAAAGAAAATGGGTAAATAATTCTGACAGAGAGCTGGAGCGTTATTATATATGAATGATTTCGAATTAAAATGTATAAGAACCCTTGTCAGTTTTCGTATATGTACTCATGAAATAAGGTATACTTTTTTGACTGGCATTTATGTTTGTTGGTAGTGGATTTGAATTTTGCCTTAATTTTGATAGAGGTTGGGTGTAAGTATAATTCTGTTGAATTGAATGGGTACACTGTGGTGTATGTGGAATATTTTTTTATTCATCAAAGTTGTCCATATTCAACACTTGGTATTAAATTTATGAGAATGTTTTAAGGATCAAGGTGTTGCATTGGAAGTTAGCCATTGGCTTTTGAATAAATGTTAATTTAAAAGAAGACTGAGGTAGATAAATTGTTAGGTTTCTTATGGAACTAAATATTTATTGGTGCTTAACTTTAAGCTCAAATATTAAGTTCAAATTCCTTCTTCAATATAAATCATCCTCATGATTATCACATTTGTTGATACTTAATCTCAAAATCAACCATCATCACCTTTTTAATTACTATCACTTCACTCTTCACCAAGTTCTTCATCAATTTTCAAAATTCTGAAGTATTTCCAAACCACAAGTGAATCCAACAAAAACCTTGATATTCTCCATATCAAGTTGCCTCCAAGGGCAGACCATATCGATTGTTTGTGCAAAGGATTAAAACGAGAGAGAGCAAACCAAGTGTACAAAAGATTGTCACCTTATTGAAGAGCAGCATCAGAGACCGATTATAAATCTTCCGGTTGTTCAAAGACACACGCTTCGTCAATTCATTTGACCAGCTTTTATTCCTATCTGTCAAGGCAAGGATATCCTAACCTTTACCTATCTTAGCTAGAGGATCCCAGGGACGAATTGAATTGTATGCATTCTATTTGAGAACACACACACGCACACCAAGAAGACATTAAATAAATAAATTCATTGTTTCGAGCTCGGGGATACCCTATACCTGTTTTAAAGGTGATTATATGTTATCCTATTGACGGGTTGAAATATAAACAACAGGCAATTGAGGAAAGGTATAGTCTTATCATTTCTGGAACACAACCTTTCACACGCTTTTAGTATGTATAAACTACAACATGCAAACAGAGGTATATAAGAAGAGATAGGTTTGATTCTTCAATAGTTACCTTAGCTCCTTTTAAGCAAATTCAATCATTTCGCACAAAGGTCCTGACATTGTGCTACCTACTCTCCTGTCAGCACCAATGAATTGAAATCGATATGATGGTTTAAAACAAGCGGAAGCTATGCTACCTCTAGTAGATTCTGGTTTAACAATAGGTGTCAAAAGTTGTTGAACCATGGCAGCATCCACGAAAAAGTGACGCCATTTTCTACCGTTCCGCCTGAAATTTTTAGCAGTGTGGGAGTAAAACGAAAATGCAAAAAAGTGGCTTATTTCTAAACGCGACGTTGTAATAAGTTATTTTTTTTAAATTAACAGATAAATTTATTATTAGGCTGGCAAAGGTATTGAAAAAATTCTAGAAAACTTCATAACCAAGTATTGTACATACGATTTTTTGTCCCAAGTTTCTTTCAGTTTTTTATTTTTATCTTTTTTTTAAGACGTGTACACCAATGGTTAATATGAATATTTTGAGCTGAAATAATAGGCTTTCAGATGATATAAAATTTATTATAAGTTGTCATATAAAAAAATTTATTTTTGGGTGATGGAAGGAACAAAAGGTTGATTTTTTCACTTTTTTCATAAAAAAATGATTGTTTTATAAATTATTTGTATACCTTTTGCGCATTGTATAAATCTAAGTATGGTTTTATTCTTATGAAAAAATATTAAGCTTTTTAAAAGTATAATTTTTTTGTTAGCTTTTCATATAAAAATTGATTTTCTATGAAGCCTAAAAAAATACCATAAAAAGTCAAAGTGTCACAATTTTTTTATCAACAACTGTACAAAGTCTATTCAAGCACTTTACCATAAAACACTTTGGTGTATGCACACATCACACCTTCCGTTTGCCCTGATGACGATATGCCGATGATGTTGATGCTGCCGATGATGGTGGTGGTGTATGGAAAAGCAAAGGCGAGTGCATCAAAGTGCAAAGAGAGGACAATTGGTTTCTGTCCAAAAAACCCTCTTAGCCCTCCATTTGCCAGTGCAAACCCTGAGTCCCAGCAAACGCAACTTGTTTACAATGACATATGGCAAAATTCGCATGGCGGTGTTGTGTTCTCTTTATCTATATAATGGCTCATGGAAGAGTTACTATCAATCCGACTCCTCTGTTATATTGTTGTATAGATTTGGTGTGTCTCTGGCTCCTGCTGTTCGTCCTGACACAATGATGATACTTCCCGCCCTAAAGATATAGAGAACCCAGCAAAAAGAGGGTGATGAGGGCGCTTTTTCTGCTATCCTTGCTGGATTGTCATATAACTTAGTATAGGTTTGAGTTGTCGGAGTATGTAGAGGCAGAATGGAGCAGCAGCAAACTATACAATTTGGTGCATTGTTTATGGAACTTCAGTGGTAGGATCAGCAAAGTTGATGACGCAAATGACGCATGCAAGCAGATTAATCGGAAATTACAATAAACTGTAGCGTTATAGAGATAAATATAGGAAAAAGGTTTATTCCATTGACGACTTGGTTATGTTGGCAGAGGAGCATCTAAAAGGAATCAATGACGATGGTAATTTTCTAGCAAAAATTTCATTGTTTCTACAATGGAAAATCTTGCATTTGTTGTACAAATTAATCTAGAGAAATAAGACACCAATTATCAGCCTTCTAACTGCTAACTAAATGACCATAATCAAAAGGCCTAAAAGCTATTAATATAAAATAAACTTTTACCAGGGATTAACTTTAGCAATTAATTTTTTTCTATTTATACCTTCTTGGAATTAGTATTACTTTGTTTCTCTTATTCTTTTGTGGATGAAATCATTTTACCGGATGTCATTAGTTTCCCTTTTTGTAAAAACACACATTCACACATGAAACGAAACACCCTTATATGATTGTTTGAATAAAGTCTGTGGTAATTATTGCTTCTTAAATACTCGTTAAGCAAAACTTTTAGTGATTAAGTCATTTATGGGCATTTTAACTTGTGTGGAAGAAAATTATTAATAAAACATTAAACAATGTGTATAGGAGGAATTTATTAGGTTATTAGTAACTTAAACTTTGTCAAGGTTTATGTTAACTTTGGAATTGACATTTAATGTTTGAGCTAATGTGAAAGTAATGGAAAGTGTTTATTAGGTAAGGAAACAATAATTTGCATTGGTCTTTTGACACTTACATACGTTAAGTTAGGAAAGTCAGTCTTGTTAGAGGTATATCGTTCTAATAGGAATGGAAGACAAGTTTTTAACGATTTATCGTTTTTCATCGTTTTGAGGGTGAGCCTAACTTTCGTATGTAAATTGCATTAATTAATACATTCTTAGAAGATTGCTAATTTTAGAGTAAATGGTTGAAAACAAACAATTTAAATAAATCTATTACCAAAAAGTTACAGTACCACGAACGAAAACTTCTGATGTTTACTTGAATTTCCATTCTTAGTGGCGACTTTAATTTACCAAACTTACTATGGCCTTCATCGTAACTGAAATTCATCTTGTTGCAGTTAATGCTGTCTGCTGTCGCTAAGAAAAAGGTCTTATTCACTAATATTAAAAACAACCTTCAAAGACAAGTAGATCCAACCTTTACCTAGGACACTTGGAATACCGTCAAACTTGACAATTATCATTTTCCTATTTCTTTAAATTTTGTATAGGTACGTTAACTAACATCCCAATATTGATTTTCGAAAGTATAATTTTCGAAAAGCCAATTTTCATGGGATGATTTCTCACCTAACCGAGATGGCCTTCCACTTCCATAATTGTTTTAAAGAAATGTATTACGATTTTGTCTCAGCCTTTAACATAAATGTTTTAGCTTTCAAACCCTAGTTGAGTCTTTATTAAAGTTTGGAAAGATTTTTTTTTTCATCTTTATTTATAGACTCATGTGCCTAAGATTTTTGAAAGTATGTACATTAGCGTGTGTCACTTTTGTATGGACGAAAAAAAATTATCTAATTTTGCAATGTAATAGTGGTCAAAAGTTTTGTTAGGGTCTAAGGTTTAATAATATGTAAAAAAAAATTATAATATCGTTCGCCTTTGGCTCGCTCAAATCGGTTGAAGTTGTTAGGAAAACAACGATTTTATTTATGAAAAAATGATTTATTTCCCTCGCATATTTTTTCGCAAATTCTTTACTAAGTGATCAATTGCAACAAATAAAAGCTTAAAAGTTTTTTTCTATATATACAGGGTTTTTATGATTTTTGCTCTCTTGTCCTTTAACTGGCCTTTTCTTTGCCAAACTAAGTTTGATTTGAAAGATTTTTTTTACAACCAATCAAGAATTTATTACAGTTTAAGTTTGTCTCAAAACTTTTTTTTCTGCGGACAACCGTTTTTCCACAATTTTGCATCAAACACAATTCTCTTCGTTTTTAAGTTGTTTTTTACACTTTCATATCACTTAAGTCAAAAAACACGTTAATGAGTATTAATTTTTAGTCCTTTTCATTAAAGCCCAGGTAATTTTCATAAAATAAATAAGTTTTATTTCACAAAAAAGGCTACTGAAAGTAATTTAAAAAAAATAAACAAGCTAAGTGAATTAAAAAAAAAAAATAATTTTAAATAAAAAATTAATTTAAATGAATTAAAAACTTTTTCTGAGCTTTTGTCGTTAAGAAAAGAACAAATAGATAAAGCGCTCAGTAAAAGTTTTAATTCATTTAAATTAATTTTGTATTTAAAAATTATTTTTTTTTTTCATTCACTCAGTTTTTTTTATATTTTTTAATTACTTTCAGTAGCCTTTTTTATGAAATAAAACTTGTTTTTTTTATGAAAATAAACTGGGCTTTAATAAAAAGGACACAAAAATTAATACTCATTAACGTGTTTTTTTTGACTTAAATGAAATGAAAGTGTAAAAAACAACTAAAAACGAAGAAAATTGTGTTAGATGCAAAATTGTGAAAAAAACGGTTGTCCGCAGAAAAAAAAGTTTTGAGACAAACTTAAACTGTAATAAATTCTTGATTGGTTGTAAAAAAAATCTTTCAAATCAAACTTAGTTTGGCAAAGAAAAGGCCAGTTAAAGGACAATAGAGCAAAAATCATAAAAACCGTGGTAACTTGAAAACGGGACGAAAACGAGAAAATTACCTCTTAAGTTTTTCGACTTAAAATGACCTCAGGAATCCATGGTTTTCATTTGGGGCGGTGACTATGGGACACCCTGTATATATTTATATTATTTGTTTTTGTATTCAAAGGGCGAAATTAAAAAAAAAAAACATATATTTGAAAAATTTTTTAAAATCCAAATTTCTTCGATTTCTTCCTATATTTTGAGCGAGCCAAAGATATTAATTAAAATGAAAATTGTAACCGCAGGATTTATTTTTGATAAGTAATGCAACTTTTAAAAGCTTTTACATTTGAAAATTCCATACTTTAGCATTTTGACACACCCTAATGTACATTAGGCCGATCCTAATTTGTTTTTTTCGAAAATTAATGAAGACATCAGCTCTCCAAATAAATAAAAAAAAAAATCCTCTAATTTTTTCAGATTTTTATCTATACCCCTTACAAAGTCGTGTTGTCCTGAGTCGGGCTCTGCTTCTACTCCTGTAACAAGTTGAAAATGTACATGGACTTTGCGTCTGATTTTTTGATTATTTCCATATATCTCCTTTACGACTTGATTGATTTTGTTCTAATTTTGCACAACTATACTAACAATGATCCTTAGTAATATTGCATTCCAAGATATTTTTAAAAATACATTCTTGAACCACAAAAAAATGGAAAAGGAAATCGATTTTTTTCGTACCTATAACTTGTAGTAGGTATACTTTTTTTTAGATTTCTCAAAAACGGCTCAAGCTATTTTTCGCAAACTTCGTCAACATGTCAATAGACAATGCTTAATCAATGTTGCATACCAAAAAAACCTTCATTAGTGTTTTAGTTTGTTTCCTTGTGGATTTAAATAGTTTTCTGATATTTTACCTGATAGGAGAGAATACTGTTTTTAGGTGCCAAGGGCTACTATATTTCTTTTTTGATAATTTATTTTTTTTAGCTTTCGTGAAAAAACACTTTGAATTCTCATCTTAAAAAATGATCAAAATTGAAAACTTGCTTAGTTGAAAAAAAATATGCTTTAAATTAACGCAAACAAAAATCTTCAAAATAAAAAAAAACAATGGAAATCCACCTTACAAAAAAACACCCTTAGAGCCCCCGCACACATTTTTTTTATTTTAAAACACGCAAATTACAAAAATCAGTTGTCTTTTCTACAAAAAACAAATTTTTAGGAAAAAATTTTTTTTTACAAAATACATTTTTTTTTGAAAAAACAAATTTTTAGGAAAAAAAATTTTTTTACAAAATACATTTTTTTTTTGAAAAAAAAAAACAAATTTTTAGGAAAAACAATTTTTTTACAAAATCCTTTTTTTTTTTTTTTGAAAAAAAAAATTTTTTTTCGTGAATTTTTTTTTTTTTGAAAAAAAAAATAAAAAATATTTTTAAATGCCCAATAGCCCAATATACAAAATTATTTGATTACGAGAGAAAAAATTGAGATTATAAATTTTTTAAATACTAATTATTATGCAAATATATTAAAATTTTCTATGTGCTGAAAATTCGCGCTATTCCGCGGCTAAATTTTCAAGAATTTGTTAGCTTAGGCCTCTAAGTTTTCATATTAATAACAAACATTGCGGGATCTAACAGGATCCGTAACCAAATATCTTATCATACACAAAATTCTTAAAAAAAAAACTTTATTTTGAACACTTTTTGACGATCACCAAAAAAATATTCAAATAAAACACATTTCATAAAATAAATTGTTTTTGAATAAAAAGCTAACAATTTCTCAAGACCGCACAAATTAGTCACGTGCCACGAAAATTCAATGATGAAGTTCAGACAATTTTGTTTTTTCAGCCTATTGTTTGTTGGAGTGTCTCGTACTTGTGTAACTCAATAGTAACGGCTAATTGCTTACTTTAATATTTTGACTTTTGTCCGCGTAGATCACGCAAATACCTCTATGCGCCCCGCACATCACTACAAACTTTCTATCGGCCAATAGTTTAGTCGGGTTGGGCTCCTAGTGTGCGCACAGGCAGCCGACTAAATAGTCAGCTAGGTAGGAAATATTTTAGTTTGAAGGCAGCAGAAGAAACGGATCGACATGGGTTGGTAAATATGGTTGTCACACGATGCAGTGCCTATTTATCTATGACATAACGGTAAAACTTTCATGTTAAAGCATTTTTTATTTTACACTTTTGATCAGGTATATTTGGTATAAAAGCTCTCTGGAGCTGGTATTTAAGGGTAGATCAAATCACCCGGTTGATTAAATTTTCGATCATACACAGAGAAAAATAGACCACATAAAATAGAACAAAAACAATAAGATTTCTCTATGGTTTTCATCCAAGAAGGAAACCTTATTAAAACAATCGGGTTTTCCTTATTGTTTTAAAATCTGCAAAAAAATAAAAAAAAAGATGACCAGGCTGGGAATCGAACTGGAGACTTCAAATCATTAGTCGCCCACCTTACCACCTGAACCAACCTGCCATGAAAATATTGATCGCGATTTTTGTTCTAGTGCTAAGTTGCAAAAAAAATCAACTTTTCAGTCAAATTTTAATAAGATTTTCTCTATAAAAATAATAAGAAATCTCCTTGAAAAAACCTTATTAATCGTTGATTTTAATAAGATTTCCTTATGAAATGTATGGACGGTAAAACAATATGGCAATCTGTTAGTTTTTAGCGGGTCATATTTTTCTCTGTGTATCACCTATACAAGAAATTTTTTATATTGTCTTCTCCTTTTGCCTCTATTTTATATTTTTCCGTTAAAAGTATTCTTCCACTGATTGCAATAAGTATTGATTTGGGTTTTTACTAGAATTTTAAAATTTTGTCTTATCCAGTTTCTGAACGCGCAAATTTTTCTTTTAAGACAATTTAATAGAGCAACCGTAAACTTCTTTTGAAGATATTTTACCTCAAGCTCAATAAATATTAACAATCAATCACATTCAAGGTATAATACCTCTCTCTATAGCTCCTCTAGCACTTAGGTACAATCAATTTAAAAGAACAGCAGTCAAGAGCTCATATTATTCAATTTCCTTTGCTTCTTTCCTGATAAAATTTTCTTATCATCTTCTTGAGTGTATTTTTCCTTCCTTTTAAACTTTTTTCTGCCATCATCCTTCACCTTCGCCCTTCATTTCTATACCAACTTTCAAGTCAAAACACTCAATTTATCGGTCGACACGGCGGCAACTATAGTCTATTTAATATGGAGAAGCATCATAGTCAATGCAATCAATATTACTCTGTCCGGGTAGAACGGAAGAACAAACCATACAACAGCAGTGAACCCGCTGGGACTTGTTACAGTTCCACTCCCCTAACCCACTTTCCCGTTTACAAAAATACCAAAGAAGCACTATGTTGAATCTCACGTTCTTCAACGCCCAACGCCCTCTATCGGTAAATTGAAAGTTTTGATTTATAGTTTTTGAACGCATTCCTTCGAAGTAGAGAAAAGATAGTGTGGGTCTTCAGTTTGTTGCTTAGGAAAGAGGGAAGAAAATGATGCCGCATATTCTGCTGCTTTGGCAACCAACCAAAGACGATGCATCCTGTTTTGTGAGTGAAAGGACTTATTTCAATATCCATTTGTCTTTTGTTTCCTTGCTTCTCTATCGGGGGAATCCTTTGAAGAGATTTTTCTTGTTGTTTTGGTTTCTTCAAACTCCCACAATTTCAATGCTGCAAGTTTTCATTTTCTTTGTTTCAGTTTTTTTTCACTTTTTCATAAAAAAAATAATCAATATTTTCAAGAAAAATGAAAAAACCGACAAAAGATTTTTGAACTTCTAACCCAATTTATCTGTCATTATTTAGATAACGGTGATAATACTTCATTCGGAAATGATGATGACATTTTGCATTAGATGCACCCCTAATTTGACTAACGTTTGTGAATATAATCAACAACAACACAAACACCAAAACATAGAGTATGTCCAATTTGAGGCCACATCAGGGTTTGTTAAGTCGTGGCTCCTCCTTCAACAACAACTAGCTTCTCCTTTATGAAAACCAAACTTGACAAACATGAAATTATTCTCTTGGTTAACCGCTACTTAGCTTCTGGAGCATCTGTGAACACAATTCCTTGCTCTGGCGGTTGGCAAATAGCCACAGAGCTCTCCCAAACCATTATTGTATTTGGTTATAAAGAGTGTATTTTCAGTGCCGCTGGGGGATATTTCTTCTTCTTCATTTTGTGTGTGAACACTCACAATCTTTTGAAAAAGATCCAAACAAAAAGGGTTAACCTACACTATCTTGAATGATACTTTAACAGTCATTTTGAATTTCTTCGGCTATCTTTTGGTCTATTTATGTCATAATAATATGTCAGAAATTGTCCTTGGGACTATATTTTGTTGTCATACAAAAGGTTAAGGAGACAGATACATTTGTTAAATTCTTGTAGATTAGGTAGGTTTGATAGTGGAAGATTGAAGCAATAGTTCTATCAAATCCTGCTCTCAAATAATAATACATTTTATTTTTCGGGCATTTGTACCAACCTTCTTTAAATCTGAACAGTTTTGGTAAAAAAGAAGTTTCGTAACGAAAAAATCTGACGCCATTCACTTGGGTGGTTCGCTTAACGTGTATGTATGTATATAGTACGAGGTACGACTTGTACGAAGCTTGCATGGATCGAGACGAGCGAGAACAACACCTGTAGGAGGGCAAACGCCGACACCAGCCACCAGTGAGAGAAGATCCTTAATCTCAGTTTTAATTTTGACATGGTTGCCTTCAAATTTTTTTAACTTTTTTGTAGATGACGTACAGATATAGTTGATGTATATTTTTAAAGGTTAAATGATAAGCTTTCCAATGATGTAAAAATATTGACAATATGATGTGTATAGAAAGAAAAAGTGTGTGATTTCATTAAATCTTTTTTATACTTTTTGCAAAACATATAGGCTTAAGTGGTGGTTTGATTTTTTAGAAGAAATATAAGGCTGATTAAGGTATAATTTTTGTTTTGTAAAGGTACTTTGGCATATAAAATAAAATGCACGACTGGGGCCGCACGTACTTGCTCTTATGTTATCATACCTTTTATGTCAAAGCTTTTTTGTAAAAATATTTTGAATTGGTTATAATTTGATTTTTTAAGGAATTTCATAAGAAATGCAAAAATATGTAATTTTTTTTATAATTTCTTAAGCCATATTTCCGTTATCCGTATTTTTTGAGAAACACTAAAAACGCAATTATGTTAGATTTACGTACAACATTACGTGTGTTAAATTTAATCAAAATCGTTAGAGTCGTTTTCGAAAAAATTGGAATAACTCATTAACGATGCACGGGAAGAGCCGACATCGGTGATTTAAAACAAAATTTTAATATCATATTTTCACTATACGTATTTTTTGAAAAAAAACTAAAAACGCAGTTTTGTTAGATTTACGTACAGTATTACGTGGGTCAAATTTAATCAAAATCGTTAGAGCATTTTTCGAGAAAATTGCAATACCTCGAACATTTTGTATGGGAGGTATATGTTCTAAGCAAGATATTACAAAACAAAAAAAAAACCAACCTTGGAAATTACGAAAAAATCATCTGTACCAAATTTCAAGAAAAACCGTTCACCCATTTAGGCTGCAGCTTCATGTAGGGGAGAGTGGGGCAGTTTTGAACACGGGGCACATTTGAACACTGCATATAAAATATTAGTATATCAATCTTTTTTAGAAGTATTTCGATATTTGAACCCGTCAACACGATATCCATAAATGTCAACGACTTTCCATCGTTATCTCGGCTGACTTTCAGATTTATAGGTGGAAGGTGATTTTTATAGTGGTTTTGCATTATTTCAGTTTTTTAGTTGTAAGAGTTTAAAAAAAAATTGGTACGTGATTTCAAAACGCAATACAGTTTTTGTTAATGGTTAATGAATTTTAAACTAATTGACGGTGAATTTTTGAATGAATATATTAATGTTTAATATTTATTCAACATTTTATGTCGTTGACACAGTGGGGGCAGTTTTGAACAAGTATGGTGGGGCACTTTTGAACATGTTCAAAACCGCCCCGAGCAGTTTGTATCAGACATTTTAAGGACACTTGAATGTGTTTTATTTAATAAATCGTAATGTTCTTATAAAAAAAATAATGACACTAGCATTTGTGGGCAAAATTAAAGAAAAAATGGGAATATGTACAACATAATTGAAGATTTAAAAAAATGCCTGAATTCTTCAAGTTCTGCTAGACTGTTCTCGATGAGAACTCGATTATATACCGCTTAAGCGTTATAGAAATTAAAGTCAAGCTACCTACACCAATTAATGCTCCTGGTACATGAAGAACATCCGCTTTGTTAACATTTGGATTTAATGTCTAGAAATATATCTATATACATATATTGAAAATAAATCTATTTTACTCTGAGAAGCAAAAATGGTATGAATACCATTTTTCTAAGATATATTTTAAATGAATTTTTCTTGGTTTTTGTTTTTCTTTTGAACTTATAAATGTGATAAACTGATAAATATAGTTTAAATTTTAATATTATTTTTTCTGAGTTTTTATTATTTGTTGGTTAATTGAATATGATATAATAATCAATTTGGAGTTTTTGTATGTTCTTATTAAAAAACTAATAAAAAGTTAAGTATTATTTATTCATTACAAGGAAATTAATACTGATGTTCAAAACTGCCCCTTTCATGTTCAAAACTGCCCCATACATGGGGCACTTTTGAACATAAGATCTAATATTGGTTTAAAATTAAAATTAAATATAAATAATATGCTAAAATAACCAGATATAATTTAAAATCGAAGTTCAATATCACTGCTTCATATAAATAAACTTAACAGATCAATAAATCGAATAAATATCTTTCTAGCAGTTGCGAAAGCAAAAAGTGTTCAAAACTGCCCACTCTCCCCTACACCTTTTTTTGACGACGCACAGACGCACCGACGCACAGACCGACGGACGTCATGACGAAAACCACTTTTTCGGACCTCTCCATCATCGTAATGTTAGTTTCAATTAAAACCTCGAATTTTTTTTTTGACACGAAACCAAGTAAAAATTGACATAATGAGAAATGCTAATTTTTAATTTAATTACATTTTTCGCTTTTTTACAAAATAAATATGTATGTATATATATTGAGCTTCAAAAATTATAAATTTTGACGTTATCACGTTAAACTATCGTCCGGAAACCTACTTTACAGACAACCACATTTTACTTGCGATATAGGTACTATATTACTATATATCAAGTTATGCATTCGTACAAAAAAAAAAAGTTGAGATAAAATTTTTCCATGACATTACGATGGTAGAGAATGACAAAAAAGTAGGTCCCGGAAGTCCGTCTGTCTGTCTGTTTGTCAGTCTGTCTGTAAACGAAGCTACAGCCTAAACGGATGGACCGAATTATGTCAATCTTGGTATGTAGCGTTATTTGGCGACTCTCCAGAGGGGTTTTTTTAATTAATTTTTTTTGGACCAAAAATAACGGTACTTGTCATATACTGATTTTAGTAAAATTGAAATATCTCAAAAACGGCTCCAACGATTTTGTTTAAAAAATTCAAGTGTTAGTTTTAAGCTAAGGTCTATCTTTTAATGAAATTTTTTTTTTTTTGAAAATCCTTATTAACGGTACCTGTCATAGAACCGTTTTTTTCAAATTCGATTATCTCCGAAAGTGCTTATACGATTTCAACGAAATTTTTTGTAAAGAAGAATTTATATAATTTAAATATAAACCAAAAATAACATTTCCAAAAAAATAATTTTTGGATTTAAAAAAAAAATTTGAAAATTTTTTTTGAAAAATCAAAATTTCGAAAACGGGACATTGAATTTTTTTGAAATTTCGTTTTTAGATGTTGATTAGTGATTTCTATGGCATACCAATTTTATTGTAAAACTTTTTATTCCAAAAAATTATAAAAAATTAGTTTTTTAAAAAACGGCTCTAACGATTTTTAAAAATTTTTTTCTAAAAATGCATCTTAACATATCAATCAAAACTGCATACTTGTTTTTTGTTTTGGAGGGTTATTTGATTTCAGATTTTATTTTATTTTTTTTAAAAACGAATTTTATTTTTTTCCAAATTTCTATATAAAAAGTCTTAAAAATTTAAGCAACTTTAACTCTAAGAGCAAGTTCGTGCGACCCAGTCGTGCATTTTATTTTTATAATAATTGTTACTTGAATTAATAGAAGAAAAAACTTGAATTGATATCAAAGAAAAAAAAAAACAGGTACTACCTGGATAAAAAATAAATAAATAATTATAATTGCACAAGTTCATAAAAATACTATGCAATAGCTTTACCGCTGCAGTCCCCGAATGCCACAAGTTTTTTTTTGCGAAGCGATGACTGTTTATCTGTTTTCTTCTAACTTTTAAAAAAACTTATAATAATGAAGCAAATGAGATACCGTTGGAAACGTCTTGATTATCTGCTAGTTAAAGGATATAGATGCATAAGTTTAAAGACAAGTAAGAACTTTTGCCGTAAAACGCAAGAAAAATAAAATAACCTTCATTATCAATCCTGTCCAATGCATTAAAAATTCCGAAAAAATTCAACAATGTGCTTGTGGTAAAAGTATCGATTGTCGATTATGCATCCTTTTTTTGTATCCTTTTTGGCTACCTTAACAGATGATACTAGTGGTCTGATTTCCCATGTGTCATCCTAAGTCATAGGGTCAGACAATGAAGATTTACATTGTTTTTTAGATTCTTTGACGTCTCACTTCTGTTTTTTTTTTCTCTTGTTTGTTTATTTGTTTTTGTTATTGCATATTATACCCTTTAGCTTGAATATATCTGCTATTGTTGCTGGTGTGATTGCTTTGAAACAATACACAAAAAAAAAAAAAACAAAAAAAAATATAAATTCCCAACGGGAATACCCATTTGCTCTATTTTGTCAACATCCAAAACGAGAGTAGGTATCTGTGCAATCCGAAATCGGAATCCATTTCCATTTTGGGTTCTTGGAATTCTTTTTAGGTTTTGTCCCACAAAAGTATCAACAGTATCTAAGACATAAAAAAAAAGTTAGATAGGGGATGATAGTGTCAAATGTGGCCAAGGGTTATAAAAGGTTAAACAAAAAAAAAAAATAAATAAACAAAACAAGAATCTCTTGATACTGGGTTCTCAGGTTTTGCTGGGGGTTAAGTTCTTAATTTGGACATTTTACACTTTGGGTATTTACTTTTGTCCTTTTACAGGTGTTGTTGCATGAAATAAGCTTATTTAGTGTCCAGCACATATTTCATTAATCTCCTGAACTAAATTCCAAAAGAATTAGCCAAATAAAGTTTAATGAAATGGCGCCCAACGAGAAGAATCTAATTTTTTTACTACAAAACAAAAATTTAAAAAAAGTCCAAGGATATTTCACCTGTCATTTCATTTTTTAATCTCTCCGTTTCTGTCTTTTTTTCAACACTAAATCTGTAAAATTTTCATTTCCAATCTTCATTGTTATGAAAATTGAAAAAAAAAAAATTAAAACTCTCAATTCACAAAGTGGTCTCTTCAATCAACTTACCATTACCATTCAGAGATAGCGCATTCAATTGTCATTTCATTATGTGTCAATCAGTATCAGTTACAGTTATTCAATATCCTGATTATGCAGAATTTGTATCTCATTGCTGACCAATGGGATTTGAATAGCTGTCTGTTGATGGGGAGTGATATGCACTTAAGGCACAATTTTAATTTATGTCACGACGGCGGCGACGACTTAAAAAAATATCATGATGATTATTATTTTATGTATCCGTTTTATGTAATGTGACAGAAATGGGCCAAAATAAAAAAAAATCGCTTTCCATTAAAGAAAGAGAAGGAAGGAAAAAACTTCAATTAAGGATATATAGAGACGAGTTTTCTGTAGTATACAAAGTACAACACATTCTGTCCTCGGGTTTATTAAAGGGACCTTTCATCAGAAATGCAACAGCCTTAGTTGACATTTCAAATCAACTCGACAAAGGACTCACTCTCTGCTCCAGAACCCAGACTCTGAGTCCGGAGTAAAAGTGGACAACTAGTGTAGTTAAGAATATGGGTGGTGCTGTACTCTACTCTGATTGTGTGTCAGTAAGTGTGTTAACAAATTTAGCTGGCATGGTCAAACGAAGTTATTATCATTCATTCACTCACTTCAGAATTTTTTCCCGGTTCCTTTCGTCTAGTTTTTTTTTTTTTTTTAATTTTGTTTAACTTTAGAGCAATAGGTTGGTCCTGTTTTCTGCAGAAGAAGAAAAAAAGGAGCATGTTCCACTCCATCTTCGTCGTCATCGTCAAGGTTTTGTTCGAAAAGGATACACAACCAGGAGCAATAGGACAACGAAGGAGCAACGGCTGCTGTTGTGCTGCTATAGTACTTGTATAGTGCTGCTGTAGTTGCACAACAAGTCCCATAATTAAACAGGGAGTCGCTAGTGTTGAAATTAAAGTTTTAATTACATATGGGAATATTTTTCGTCGTTATTATTTTTCTTGTGTGCACAATTTCGTCCTGTTCCGTTCCTTATACCATCGTCGTCGTCAGTTGTTGCCGCGGCGTTCTTATTATTTTTATTTTTATGTGAATTTATTTTTTTTTATTTTTATATATTTGTGTTGGAAAATTTAGATTAATGAGGAACCGAGATGGTCGCTTCTGGGACCAATAAGAGGGTTTCTCGGTTTATTTCTGATGCTGATACTGGTGGCTGCTTGAGGTGTAGAGAGTTTGTTGTATGATGATGTCATATGGTTGCGAGAATGATTATGAAAAATATTCACTATGGGAGTTCTCTGTGTTGTATTGAAGATGTGGTTTTTATTTTTGTTTGTTTTTGGATTGAAAGTAGAGTGATGTGCAAAACAATAAAGTAACAGTAATTTTTCATCGAGCTTCAACTTTTTAAAGTTTTTGATAGCAGAAAAGAAAAACAACAGAAAATGAAATTTTTTTTATATTAGCGATTTAATAGTGCAAAAAATATTTATGCACGGTTGCAAATACTCTTTTAGAAAAAGTTTCTTAAAATACTAAAGCTTTTAAAAATTCAAAAAGAATGTTTTTGATTAGGAACATTTTATAAGAATTTTATTCAAAATTTCAAAATAATTTTTAAAATTAAAAAAAAAATTGCTTTTTTTAAAAAATATTAATCAGCAAAAAAGTTTCATGAAAACAAATAAAATTAAAAAAAAAACAAAGAGGTTGTCTGTAAAGCCGGTTTACGGACGATGATTTTACGTGATAACGTCGTAAGAAAACAGGTTGTGTGCTTTTAAAATCAGCCATTTGAAGGGTTTATTTATTTCAAACAATCATAATTTACAAGAAAAAGCTAAAAAAAATACCTTTTTCTTTTCTCATTATATTAATTTTTTTTATTTTAAAAGCTCACAAAAAAAATTATACCATTAAAAAGCCAAATATATCTTCTAAATAATAAAACCATTTTTAAATTTTTACAATGAGCAAAAAGTATTAAAATAATTTATATAAAACAATCATTTTCATCAAAAAAGCAAAGAAAACATGTAAATTTATCTTCTCACGCTATTAAATCCATCTTTTTTAAATAATCTATAAAAATTTGTACACCATCTGAAAGCTTATTGTCTTAGCTAAAAATATATACATATATAGATCAAGTCTATGAGACATCTACAAAAAGAGCAAAACTCGATGAAATTTCATCAAAAAAAAGCAAAAAAACATTTATTTGTATGTTCTCATGCTATTAAATGAATTTTTTCCCTAACAACCTATAAAAAATTTACCATGTGAAAGTTTATTGTTTCATCTTTCAAATGACGTATCAATCTCATTTCAAAGATGCCTACAAGAGAAGTTAGAATTTTTTAATGTCAACCATGTGGAATTTCCAGACTGAGATTACGGTACTTCCCACACTGGTGGCTATTCATGGCGCAACAGATCTCCACTGGTGGTATGATGTTTTTTGCAAGTTTCTTGATTTAACATTGTGTGGCTTGTAGTTAGTCTAGCGTTATGTGTGATATACCAATTGAAAGGTAATTGTATCAGGATGCTCATAAATGTTTAATCGAATTTCTATCTGCTCTTGGTAAAAAGTTATAACCTGTTGAATTTTAAAATTTTATTTAACCTTTATCTCAAAATTGTGTTCACGAAAATGATTGAAATTTCGCACTCATATAGTTGTAGTCATGGTCTATCATTACTACACATATAATATTCCTCTATCTATTAAAGAAAAAAAGGTAAAAATAAAAAACGATGAAAATCGGTTAAAAACGGCCAAAAAACCTGTTTTTTAAAAACTTATTTTTCTCCGTATTCAGTCAAAACTCTTTTAACGATTCTAATTTTCACATGTATGCGCATTTATCAGCCCTACATGTCCCATATAACTTGAGATTTTTTGAACGCTAAAAAAAAGCTAATAATCAAAAATACCGCTAAAAAAGTAGGTATTTTTCAAAAATTCATATTTCGAAACGCAGAGTGTTGGAAAAAAATCCGTATTAGACTACTAATTTTTTTTCCTTCATCTTTCACCTGGCACCTTTAGAATTGTCAAAAAAAATTTCCTCTACCCATAATCAACATTTTGTCGTACCCACAACATCTGATCAACGTTCAAACAAAACGTTATAGCGGAGTTCCAGAATTTTTTAGAATTGTCTTAAATGCAGTTATCCTTAAATCAGTCTTCTCTATCTATAACAAAAAGAATCAACTCTCTACGACCACGCGTTTAGATTTTAGCCCAAATTTCTTCTTTGCGTTTTACCCCTGTTTACCCTATTAAATGACGGAATTTTTAAAAATCCTTCATTTGAATTAGGCTTTAGATTATTATCTTTCAAATAAGCTTTAGGAGATACAAACTCTAATAGTTTATTTTTAATTTTGAATTTAAATTTTGCCGCACTGCGAAAGTGTAACGCTAGAAAATGGCGTCACTTTTTTGTGGTGGCTGCCATGGTTCATCGACTTATAAGACGTTACCACGTCAAAAACTGATATTTTTTTATAAACGAAAATGTGTTTTTCAAAACATTTCAATTTGTTTTAAATCTATTCTAACTGGAACTCTAATTTGAATAAAGATTTTCGTTGAAGTACATAGGTTGATTTGTTAACGAGTGAAGCCAAATAGCTAAATTTTAGTCGACATACAAAATGATACAAATGGTCTTCAAAATTTAGCCGGGCACATTTTTATCGTTCACAATTTCATCGAAAAGAAAGTCAAGAAAAACAGAGAAAAAGAATGTCAGCTTGAACTGTGTATTGCTTATGCCAGAAATAAAAAGAAATCAGTTCTGATAAGTGCCATTTAAAACGGTTAAAATAATATAAAGGTCAATAAAATTTGGAAAATTTTGAAGAATAACATTCAAAAAGTTAATTTTTAACAAAAGAGGGGTTACTTCAAAAATTTTTATTAGTTCTAAAATGCATATTTTTGTAAAAAAAACTTGAATATGGAAACTACACGGTTTTAAAATATTCTTGCTTACTTAAAAACAAATGTAAATTCAGTGAAAGTGAAAATATAACTATCAGAGCGCGATTTGATAGAATTAAATAATGGTAAATAAAATTGATACACAAAAAAATTCTCTGAACTGGTTATGAGACTATGCTAAAATAAAAACATTAAATAGGTACCTACATGTTTTTACTTGCGATATATGTAGGTACTATTATCAAGTTATGCATTCGTACAAAAAAAAAGTTGAGATAGCATTTTTCTATGACATTACGATTATAGAGAATGTCAAAAATAGTGGGTCCCGGAAGTCCGTCTGTCTGTCAGTCTGTCTGTCTGTAAACGAAGCTACAGCCTAAACGGATGAACCGATTGATGTCAAACTTGTTATGTAGCATTATTTGGCGACTCTCCAGAGGGTTTTTTGGAATTAATTTTTTTGGACCAAAAATAACGGTACTTGTCATATACCGATTTTAGTAGAATTGAAATTGCTCAAAAACGGCTCCAACGATTTTGTTTAAAAAATTCAAATGTAAGTTTAAAAACAAGGTCTAACTTCTAATAAAAATTTTTTTTGAAAATCATTATTAACGGTACCTGCCATAGAACCTTTCAACTCCGATTATTTCCGAAACTGCTTATTCGATTTCAACGAAACTTTTTGTGCAGAAGCACCTATATAATTTTAATATAAGCCAAAAATAAAATTTGAAAAAAAAATAATTTTTGGATTTTTAAAAAAGATTTGAAAATTTTTTTTTGAAAAATCAAACTTTCGAAAACGGGACATTGAATTTTTTTGAAATTTTTTTTTTTCGATGTTGATTAGTGATTTCTACAAAATGGCATACCAATTTTATTTTAAAACTTTTTCTCCAAAAAATTATTTATAAAAAATTAGTTCTTTAAAAAACGGCTCTTACGATTTTGAAATTTTTTTTTCTAAAAATGCATCTTAATATATCAATTAAAACTTGTTTTGGAGGGCAATTTGATTTCAGATTTTATTTTATTTTCTTAAAAAACGAATTTAATTTTTTTTTGTACCTATATAGTAGGTACATACCTACATTTTCCAAATTTCTATATAAAAAGTCTTGAACATTTAAGCAACTTTAACTTTAAGAGCAAGTTCGTGCGACCCAGTAGTGCATTTTATTTTGTTGGTCGCTGAAATCAACTCCGAAGTCCATTTCACTCGATAATTTAAGATTTTTTTTATAACCTCAAAAAGTTTTCACAGAAACCCTGAAACGAAAACCTTTTTTGAGTTTATATCGAAAAAAATTAACTTCGAATTCGGTGTCTGCAACCGAAAAAACATATTTTTATAGCTTGTTTTTTTGTTGTTTAATTTCTGAGGGTTTTCGTAGACCGATATTCAGAAGTTCTAAGACCTGATTCGAATCAGGAGATACAAAACCCTGAGAAAATCATGATTTGGATTTGTACTAAACAAAAGCCATTAAGTATCAATAATAATTTATTTACCAACCAAGCACTATTTATAACGAATTTCTTCAAAGGGAAAATAAAATTTTGAACCCTCTATAAACTGCTTTTAAAAAATACTTCTTTATTGGACAAATCATTTCCAATGATGGCCTTTTTAACCCCACAACACACCCTTAAATCCCATAATCTGTCCATTCTTTTCTTTTTTTTTCTTTTCTTAGTAATTTATGCTCTCAATCTAGCAAATTTGTTCTATTGTTTTGCAAATTCTTTAAGGAAAGAAAAATGAATTTCTGGAAAACGTGACATATTAGCTTATCCCTCCCACATGTTCATATAAAACTGAGAGAATTCAATTGAGTTAAAGTGAAACCCGAAAAAAAAAAATCAATTTACATATATTTTCATACACATCAACAATGCCGTCTTTACCATAAGGGCACACGGGGCCCGTGCCCAGGGCCCCCATTCTCAGGGGGGCCCCGAAGGTACTTTTATTCTCAAAGCATTTTTGTCGGGCAGTTTTTTCTACACCTATACGGAATATATGTATATGTTTTCAAAAGAAAACAGATTATGTGGCGTTGTATGCGGACAAAATTTTAAATCCAAACGACCAAACCCAAATTCAATTTTCAAAAAAAAATAAGACAATAATATTTTCAAAAAACAAGAAAAATATCTTTTTTTCCACTGTAGGTAAGATTATTTATTATTTATTAATAAAAACAACGAATTCTCTTCCATTATCTTTTTCCTTAAATAATAACTTTGTTTGAAGTTTGCAAAACTGCAAATCAGTGTAAAAATATGTGTAGATTTGCATTAAAAGACGAAAAAAGAATCAATTCGTCGGCAAAAAAACATCAATACTTTTTCCACTGGAAAACAGTGAGATATAGATTTTTGAAAAGCAAACAGTGAGACATAGATTTAAAAAAAATTATTTTAACATGTTTCGTTTTTTTTTTGGCTTCTTTGTAATTTTTTTTGAAAAAAAAAATGGATTAAAATAACATAAATTAATTAATTATATACTTGTCAATTACCTAATTATTTGACGGTTTCGTTAATTTGTTTCACAAAAGACTGTCTCACTGATAGCACCCCTTTCAGTGAGACGTTGAGACAAATAAAATATGTCTTAAACTTACTTCAAAGTTTGGTTAAGCTATCTTGAAAACATTCTAAGATATACCAATTTAAAAAAAGGGTGTCTCACTGTTCGCACCTTTCCCGTACATGTTTTTTTTTTTTTTCAAAGCAAAATCGTTATCAGTTTTTGAGAAAATTGCTATATCTCGAAAACTTTATATTGGAGATATCCGTTGAAAAGGAGACATTATCATCATTTTTATCAAAAAAACAAAACCGACTTCCATGATTCAAAACGGGGTTTTATGGTTTTTTTTTAATAGTTCCTATGGCTTTAACTGAACGAAATTGAACTGCAGTCACTAGCTTTCCAATACAAAAAGAATTATCAAAATTGATTGACTCTGTCCAAAGTTATGCGGTAACAAACATAAAAAAAAAAAAAAATACAGACGAATTGAATACCTCCTCCTTTTTGGAAGTCGGTAAAAATAAAAAGATTTTTGTCGCTCTTGGAAATTACGTACAAATCGTCTGTACCGAGTTTTTAGCAAATCTATCAATCCGTTTCAGCTCTTTTTTTTCAATTCTTCAAACTGAAACTTATAACGGATACAGGGTATAATTATTGGCAGTATAAAAAGTACAATTATTGGCAGTGGCAACGATTGATGTCTCAATGCACGTATTAATGGGAACCCCTGTTAATAATGAAGAAACTAGGTACTTTATATGGAACGATATATTGGCACCCCTTTTTAACCATAACCATTGCCTTTAAGCCAACCATTGTACTTATTTTACTTTCCAAAAGGGCCCCAAATTCTTATGTGCCCAAGGGCCCCAGGATAGTTAAAGACGGCCCTGCACATCAATCCATCCAATTCAATCCGTCAAGATGAAAAATTATTCATTCTGGAAGTGGTATACTTCTCTTTTTGAATCATTCAGTCCAATATTAGGAATCAGTTTTGACAGCAATTTGTATATTTTTGGTTTTAAGGACAACCCAATTTGATTCAATTTAAAATAGTGCGTGATTTTACCACAAACCATTACGAAAGGGTTTGAAATAAGCTTTCAATTTACTTGCAATTTTTATGAAAACATTTTTTCTTTAATAAACTTTAATATTTCTATTAACTATTACTGAGGTTAAATACAAAGCTAACAAAAAAAAATTGATACCCTTATTTTTTTTTTTCCAATATTAATATAAAAGTGCTTCCCCCATTTTCTATACGTTTATAAAAATGCAAGTCCCTAAGGCATTCAAATTGACCCATATAAGATCCCTTTTTAACTGTTGAATTCGATATTATTGTATGTTTTCTTGTTTTCAATTCCCTTATTTTTTTTTTTACCATCAAACACACAAACACATTTATAGCAATCATGATATTACCGTAATCCATTGGCAGGATAAAAAAAAATCGGGAGCGTATCGGAATCCCGCTTTTTAAAATCCCGTTTTTCGAAAATCCCGAAAAAAAAGTTTCAAAATCCCGTTTTCTAAAATACCGCTTTTTTAAATCCCGTTTTCTGAAATCCCGCATTTTAAAATCCCGTCAAATCCCGAAAATCCCGATTTTTTTACAAAATACATGCTTAATTCACAAATAAAAAAATCATGAGAAATAGACAAAAAATTAGTAAAACTGATTTTTTGCCCACACAATATGTACCTTCAACACATAATGAAAACGGTATTTCTTTTATAAAAATATAAATGATTAAGGCCTTAAATTGAGTTCACAAGTAAAAGAAATTTCATTTATTTAAATATCAAAATTGTTGAAATGCATTTGGATGCATAAGTTGATAAGTTGATAAGTTGAAATATATTTAAATGAAATTTCTTTTGATTATGTAGTGTGTACTTAATTTAAGGTGTTGTGATCATTTTATGTTATTATTAATCTATGGGATTATCACGATTTGATTGTTCTTCTGAAACTTTAAAGTAAATATTAGTTTGTTAATTGATTTCTTTTTAGTATCACATTCCTTACTTTTTCTTATTTTTGTATATATTATATTTTTTGTTAAAGCTTTTAATTAAATGCGTTTAGAACAATGTCTCATTTTTTAATTTGTTTTAGTATCCCGATTTTGCAAGCAAAACTAGTTGTTTTATTTTAAAAAATCGCGCGATTTTTTAAAATAAAACAACTAGTTTTGCTTGCAAAATCGGGATAATAAAAAACGGGATTATAAAAATCGGGATTTTAAAAAGCAGGATTATAAAAAGCGGGATAATGAAAAACGGGATTTTAAAAGCGGGATTTTAAAAAACGGGAATATAAAAAGCGGGATATCGAACCCAACCCAAAAAAATCAGTTGTTGAATTTCTGTAATTGTCGAGAAAGACTCATAGTAATCCACAATTATTATTATTTTTCAGGACTCTCTCTGCTGGCTTCCCACTTTATTTGGATTGGAGAATATTTTGTTCAGGATGATGTTTTTGCACATCAACAGAGGTCTCATTGGGGGAAGGTAGGTTGGTTTAAAGAGAGCAGCTCTATGTGAAGAAGGAATAATAAATATTTAATCAGTTTTTCAGTTTTTTTTTTCTTCATCCTCTGGTTTACTTCATTCTTTTGAGTTGGATAAATACAATTGACCGGGTTTTCTGATTTTTTTTTCTTATAGAAGAAGCAGGTATCCCTATAAATCATAGGGGTACTCTTCGAACAATGAACTTTTTAATAAAAAAATTGCTTTTAACTTCTTGTTGGAGATTAAACTCTTAAACTTAAAAAAACTCACATAAGAATCTTTTAATTGATATTCATTCCAGGATAATATTGGCCAGGATGTATAATTTATTAAATACCTTCCTACTTTCAGAAATATTGAATTCCCAGTGCTGGTAACCAAGATTGGTATGCCACTTAACATTATTTTTACTTACAGAATCCGACACTGTTAAGTAGTGAGAAATACATTGCAATAGCCTCTTTGTCTGTTTTGAGAGCCTCAGTTTATAGTTGATTAAAATCTTTTTTTTTTTTAACTTTTTTGACGTGATAACGTCTTATAAAACGATGAACCATGGCAGAAGCCACGAAAAAGTGACGCCATTTTCACCCGTTCCACCTGAAATCTTTAGCAGTGCTGCAAAAATTTCAATTAAAAATTAAAAATAAACTCTTGGATATACAAAAATCTTCTATAGCTTATTTGAAAGATAAAAACCTAAAGTCGAATAACGAATGAAGGATTTTAAAAAATTCAATCATAAAATAGGTTAAACCAGGGGTAAAACAAAATTGGAAAAAAATAGCTATTTTTTGAACGCAAAGTTATAGAAAGTTGGATTATTTTTAATCGATAGATAAATTTATTGCAAGGCTAAGAAAGGAATTGAAAAAATTCTAGAAAATTTCAAAATAAAGTTATAAACTATTTTTTAAAACTTAAACATGTGGTAGACCCTTGAAAAAGTAGTGATTATGATTATAGGCAGGAGAAATAATTTGAAAATGACATATTCAAAAGATAATGAAAAAAGAATTAGGGTTCTGATAGGGATTTTTTTAAGTATCTGCGTTTCGAAATATGAATATTTGAAAAACACCTACTTTTTTATTTCTGCAAAATTTTCATTCATTTCACTATCACAAAATTTTCATTTCAAAATTTTGAGATAACGGTAAAGTAATGTTCTACTTTTCAACACATTCTTTCTTGATAATGATAATATTACCTTTAATTTGATATATCACACATAACGGTACATTTACTATACAATACCTCAAAACACCTGTGAAGATCTGTTAATTTTTTGTAGGCATCGTAGAAATATGATTGAAGTGTCATTTAAAAGGTAAAATAATAAGCGTTCAGATGATATAAAATTTATTATAAGTTGTCAGTTGTAAGTTAAATTGTGTTAAACGATTAAAAAGATTGATTTTATTTGCTTTTTTTGATGAAAAGTGATTAGATTCAAAAAAATTCTCTTTGTAGATTTCGTGCAGACATGATTGATATGAATATTTTGAGTTGAAGCAACAGGCTTTCAGATGGTATACAATTTTGTATAGGTTTTGAAAAAATAAATGTATAGGTTATAAAAAAATGGAATTAATTATGTTAGAAGAAAAAAAGATTGAGTTTTTTTTTACTTTTTTCATGAAAAACAAATGTTTTCAATAAATTAATTTCATAATTTTTACTCATTGTAAAAATATAGTTTTTTTTTTTAGAAGAAATATTAAACTTTTTAATGGTGTAATTTTTTTGTTTACCTATAGTTAAAAAAATTGATACAATGAGAAAAGAAAAAAAGGTCTTTTGTTTAGCTTTTTCATGTAAATTATAATATAATTCGAAAATTTATTCTTTTTCTACAAAACATACAGATATACGTAAATATGTAAGTTCTTAATCTTTAGCTTAAGTATTTTACTATAAGATTTATTATCTTATATTTTTTTTACAAGAAAGTTGTCAAATAAATAATTATTTATTAAAATTAATTAAAATTAAACTAAAATTAAAATTTTTTAGATCGTTTTTTGTTAAACAAAAGCACACAACCTGTTTTCTTATGAATGGCGTTATCATTAGTAAAATCATCGTCCGTAAACCGGCATTACAGCTGTACAGACGACCAATTTTTTAACTTTTTTTTTTGTTCATTTGATTCACACCCAAATTTGACAAAAATAAATTCGTGGTGTTGACAAAATATCAGCCCGCTACGACCCTTTATAAATCGTCGCTGTAAAGAAAAATTGTTCTAAGTTACAAAAAGCTAATTTTACAGTGGACGTTTTTTAAGTTTCAAATTGGTTTAAAGCGACAATTTTCTGCTCGTTTGCCATTCAAGTTATGTTTTTTATAAAGTTTGTTCTTTTCTCTTGAATAAAATATACAAGTTTACCTTATTAGTACGTGCTTACTATTTTTAAATATTTTTTAAAACTAAAAACCCAAAATTTGACATAGAACAATTCCTATACAAGTACGTTTTTTCCTTAAATAAAAAGTGGACTTGGAACAAAATATGATGGGACTTAGAACAATCAAGAATCCTCGGGCTCATTTTCAAAAGGCTTCTTCCCTGTTTTTATTGTTCTATGTCCCATTAAACTATATTATCTGCGGAATGAAATTTTTTTTGACAGAAACGATTTTCAAATTTTCAAAGAGCACCCTAAAATTAGTAAAACTGCATCATTAACTCATTTTCGGTAAAAAGTGGATTTAGAAAAGTGGACGAAATGAAGACCCACCAAAACTACGTTAAACCTAAACCTATTGCGACACAATTTGAACGGTATTAGGAGGAAACTAGTTGAAAGCAAATGGGTTTCCTAAAAAGCAGATAGAGTTAGAAGAGATGTCACACTATCTCGGAACTCGGTATCTTGAGACGAAATTTTCATCAGACTCATTGACAAGCAGCTGAACGACTAAATCTCACTGTCCACTATTGAGTAAATGATAACAAAATTACCAAACTATCATTTTCGTTGATGGAAAGAAACTAGTTTGCTTTCCTTTATAAAATTCCTTGCCAAAATTTCTTGCCATTTCTTACTATTAAAATATCATTTTCAAGTTTTCTGATGGAGTCAGATGGAGTCAAAAAATAAACTTTGTAAAGGAAAAGAACAAAAAAAAAATACTTTGCACACAACACAGGCTTTACCAAAAATAATGTGTGTCTTCTTTTCTCTATATAAAATGTCACAAAAGATATTCTTTGTCGACATCACAAGTTTGAAATGATGATGATGATGATGTTACCAAAAAGGGACTTTTCCACATTCACTAGGTATATGCACTCACTATGAACTTCAAACGCCAAAAAATAAAAAAAAAAAAATAAACTTTTTATATATAGTTTTATGGTGAAACTTTTTCACTTATCGTGCACATAAATTGATTTTCCTGATGACAGCACATTTTCAATTTTCACTAAAGGAAACTGGCATTGGAGAAACTTCACAGAGGGACAAAGAGAGAGAGAGGCTTTGCGTAGGTATACAGAAGCGAAGGGAAGCCTCAAAGTCAGTGCTCGCTCGCTCGCTCGGTTAAAGAGGCTGAACTTTTGAAACAAAAATGGATGCAGGTGTGCTGTGCATCTGTTCGCTATGATATTTCGCTTCGTTTATAATAGATGATAAATGAATACACACCAGAGTGCGCTTCCATCTACAACACATTCCACCCACTAGATTCTCATATATGCTATACACATACTTCGCCTCTCGCTCACAGGAAGGATTCGCATCCTTCCATCTTTGATGGTTATACTTTTGAAAAAGTTTCATCTGATAGATATACCTCTGGCACCTCTACATTCCCTTTCACTACTGCCGCAGGAGGCACACAGGATTCCCTTTGGTTTTAAATCTGCAGCAAAAGCAAGCAGCAACTTTTCACGGCTACCCAGAGATTATAACTGCAAAAGGGATTTCCTCAAACGATGAAGAAGCAAAATGTTGAATATCCGTGAAACAATGGCAAAAATGATGAAAGTATTAATTTGGAGTTTTGACATTTTATACAGTTTAGACAGTTTACAGTGTGTTGGAAGTTTCTTGATGGATAAGTGTATTAAATCAACGAGCAACGGTAAATGGATGTGATGTAGTGTTGCTGATTGATTTATTACTATTCAAAGTTATGGTGGAGATAGGTTGTTGTAATCAAGTCAGGGAAGGTTAATGATGATGTCGAATTGAAGCCTCGAGGAGCTATTTTGATTACAGATACTATTTGATTGATATTCATTTTGTTCAAATTGAATTATTGATTTTCCACCTCAATTGGTTGGCAATTGTTAAAAAATGACAACTCTTTCCTTCACGTTTAACCTTTTAGCACGATTGTCTTATTTCCTCTCGCTAGGTGGCGGTATAACCTTCCTCCTGTGAAATAAACAGGATGAATTTACGAGCAAGCTTGTTGTTGTGTTCGCGTCATTTCACATTCCCATTTCCTTCAAAAGAGAGAGAGATAGCACCGCTTAAAAGTTATGGCAAAGCATCATCAAGCCAGTCAGGAGGCCGTCAGTCTGTACTACGGTCGTCCAAAAACTGATGGTGATGATTTAACTTTTGTAATTTATTTTATCTGCACTTGTGCTGCTGCCTGCCATATTCAGAGCTCTTTACACAGTCGAAGCATATCCAAATATCCATCCAGGACGACCATCGAGAACGTGATATGAAATGGTAAGGATTCATCTTTACTTTTTTTTTTGTTGGACTGTTTTAAAGGAATGCTTTTGGTTGAATCTTTTTGCTTTTAATACGAATTTTGATTTTAATTTTAAGAATTTCATGAGAAAGTGGATCAAATTTTAAGTTGAACTAAGGTTTTGCCATCATACAAATAATAAAAAGATTTAAATTAAAATATGCACTTTTATGGACAAATATTTTGGAAAAAAAATTGTAACAATTAAAAAAATTGGTTTGTCTGTAAATTCGATAAATAAATTTAATATTTCTTCTAAAGAATAAAGCCATTTTTAAATTTTCACAATGCGAAAAAGGTGTAAAAATAATTTATTAAAAAGCAATCATTTTTCATGAAAAAAGTGAAAAAAATAAAACTGTTTTTCTTCTATTAACACCATTAAATCCATTTTTTTATATTACAACCTATAATAAATTTTTTATAATCTGAAAGCCTATTGTTTCAGCTCAAAATATTCATATCAATCATGATTTAACGACATCTCTACAAAAAGAGGTAGAATTTTTTTAATCCAATCAATTTTCATCAAAAAAAAAGGAAAAAAAAAACAATCTTTTTTATCTTCTAAGACTATTAAATCCATTTTTTTATATGACAAAAAATTTTACATCATCTAAAAGCTTATGTGAGATATATCAGCATGCTCAATAAAGTAAAATCAAATTTATATGTGCTCTAGATCAAAAGGATGGACCGTGTTGAAAAATTTTACCGTTATCTTAAAATTGTGAAATGTGAATACGAAATGGGTTGAAAAATATAGTTCTGTCTATTATATAAAAAAATAAAAAACTTGGATCAAAAAAATTTGTTTTTCCCGTTATTTGGTCCAAAATTATTTACCACACGCATGCGCATAAACATAAGATAAATGTCCTATACTGCCCATAATCTCGTAAAGGCCCTAACTACAAAATTTTCGATTTTGATTTTTTTGCAAATTTGAAATTAGGGCATTGTCTCTGATTTATTGTCATTAATTTTTTTTTAGTCTAGTCTTTAAATAAGTCAGAAAATTCCAAATATTTTTGAATTTTTTTTTTTTCATTTTTATATGCAAATTGCGGTATATTTGATTTTGTGTTTTCCTTTATAACTCAGAAGTATGAAAAATGTAGTTAGGGACTTTACGAGATTATGGGTAGTATAAGTTTGAGATTTTTTGAAATTGCTAAAAATAAAATACCACCAATTATAACTTGGTTTTGAAATTTTCTAGAATTTTTTGAATACCTTTGTTAGCTTTTAAAATATATATAAATTGTTAACAGCTAAATACGGTAACGGAGAAGAATTTTACGCGTCTTTTCTGTTACCGCTTTATCTGTGAATAATTTGGCTACGTTTAACCCTCTGTAGGCACACCTCTTTTTTGCGAATTTGGTGTATACTTTTTCATGTCGCTAGAACTTTTTTCTGTCTCACTATTTTATAGAGAATCATGTATGAAATTGATGTAGAATTTTCCGAGGAATTCGAATATTGTATTCACAATTTCCAAAAAGTTATTTTCACTCTTATAAAGACACTTTTTTGTGAACACCTTTTATTTTGTCCTGCCAAATTCGCACCCGTGTGCCGACAGAGGGTTAATAAGTTTTTCGAGAAACTTCGAAAACATCAACTTTATCATGAGCCTTTAAGACCTACTAAATTTCAAGAAAAAAGATTGCTTCTTCAACGCGATAAACTGGAAACAACGTCAATATGTATTAAAAATCGTATCAGTCATTTAAAAAAAAAAAACAACTACTTACAAAATTTCAATGATTGTTAGTATTGCAAGGTAGGTATGCCAAAAAGAAAATTCATTCATTTGTTTTGAAAATTTTGATTTTCAAAAAAAAAAAAAAAATTTCTTAATCCAAAAAATTAATAGGTCATATTTAGAATTTTTTTTTAAATTTTAATGTAAAGATAATTTTCACTGAAATCATTTATGTCTTGTACGAAAAATTTAGAAATCAAGAAAAAAATTCTATCTTGAAGTTTAACCGTCTAAGCGACAAAAACCGTATTTTTATATAACAAAAGTACGACGTAGCTTTTGTTCAAAATCTAGAGATATTTAATCTTTCTTTTGGAATTGCCTATATAGTACTACATTTTTGAAAATTCGGTAAAACATCTTCAAATAATTAAGACATTACTTCATTCATTTTTTCACAGGAAAATTTTTGTAGGAACAGTTTCATTCTTTCAAAGAGTTAAGTAAAAATAAATATTTTTATTTCCACAGGAAATCAAACCCTGAAGACCAAAAGTAAAAAAAAAAGAAATATCAATCTCTTGACAGGTGTAGCCTTTGTACAAAAAAATTGTTTTCTTGTATTTATCCAAAATTATTAAGTTAATAAATAAAATAATTTTAATTAAAATTGAAATAATTTAAAACGAAATAGGATAAAACTCAATAAATGGCTAAAAATTGGATAAATGACGCTTACATTTCCATATTTTTTTATTTTCAAATCCACTTCATATCCATTAGACTTCCTAACTTACACAATGATGTTCTCCGCGCGATTGATTGCAATGTTTTTGAATGTTAAAAAAAAAATCGAAATCAGCCAGAATGTGTTTTAGAACGATTGCACGTCATGTGTTCAATACAATAATTCTTCAATCGATGTATGCCCTCTTAAATGTTTCCTTTTTTTTGCCCATAGAATTCTCATTCCAAAACGAATATTTTAAAAAATCTTTCACGTTTTAGCCGTTTGTAATTTTTATTACAAAATATTAACGCTTCATGCGTTATGGGCTCCCGCTATACTACCATATAAAAATGGTGTTTTAAAGAAACTTTAAAACCGATATAATGTTTTTTTGTTGTTGTTTAATAACCAACAAAAACAGTCTGTCATCGAGGACAACCAGATTAACCACCCGTCGCACGTTGAAGAGTGGATATGTTGGTCTTGGTATATACCTATATTTTTTGGGTATATATTTGTGGTAGCGGCTTTGTGGTTCTTTCCCACGTTTTTTTTTTTTTTCAGTTTTATTTTTGTTTGAACTGAACTTTGTCGCTATCCCGCCCGTCATCGACCCAGTTGATGGGTTCTCATAACTTTTCGAGTTATTGTCAATGGCATCAGTTTATCCAGTTAAAATGCATGAAGTTCAATCATAATAAAGCATTTGACAGGAAATGGGATTTTAAATTTTTCGTTTTTTTTGTGTAACTAGCTTAACTGGCAATGGCGATGTCGTTTGGTCCAACAATGGCTATAAAATTTTAACATTTTTAAGTTTTCATGTTGTTGACATGGATTGTGTTAGGAATGGATACAAACATTCCAGGATCTAATAACTGTTTTAAAACAAAATTCTAAATTTGATTTATAAAATAATTAAACTTTGCCAATTTTTCCAATTATGGGTAATTTTTATTCATTTCAATATTTCGTGGAACTAAAAACTTTTTGCCAACAGGTAGGTAAATAGCTTCAATATTTTTATTGGATCCTAGAACTATTTATCTAATAAATTTGTTTGCTCTCCTGAGACCAGTCGTTCTCTGCCATTAAAATTATATTGATTAATGTTTTGTGAATTAAATACAAAATTTAATGATCCTTGGAATAGAAAACAAGCAGTCTCATAGTCCAAGTTCAATTTGACGGTTGAAAGAATTTTCAAAACTTAATAAAGGTGCTCTCCCACAAGCAAATTGATGAGGCGAAAAAATATACAATATTATAGTTAATATCTTTTAAAGAACATTTTCAGGAAGTTATTATATTCACTCCGAAGATGTTTCCCTTAAATACGAGTTAAATTACGGAAGTTAAAAAAATAAATATCTATATTTTAATGAAATTTAAAAAAAAAGTTAATTCTTCTTGTTTAATAACTTTTCAATATCTGCCATTATATCCAAATTTTTTCCAAATTTAAATTTTTTTAAAGCTTAATGAACCAAAATTCTCAAACCGCAGAAGTAAGTCAATGTGAACGATTCAGTATTTTAGAGCAAATAAAAAATATAGGTATAGAGGCATTTTGTTCCACGTTGGGCGCCAGTTATCATGAAATCAAAGATGTAGAAATTGTTGTGTTAATGGAAAGACTTGAATCCCAAAACTAAGTTAGATAGTGTGAATTTTTTCAATCAAATCGCAATATAAGAGAGGAATATGGTTCTGCGTTGGGCGCCAGTTTTTACTGAATCTTGAATCACCGATAGGGAATCTGTTATGTTTGAATGAAAAGTCTTGCATCTCAAAAGTAAGTAAGTGCAAATAATTTAGTATTGAAATGGAAATAGAGGAAAATAATTCTGCGTTGGGCGCCAGTTTTTACTGAATCTTGAATCACCGATAGAAAATCTGTTATGTTTGAATGGAAAGTCTTGCATCTCAAAAGTAAGTTAGTGCAAACAATTTAGTATTGAAATGGAAATAGCAAAATAGAGGAAAATGGTTCTGCGTTGGGCGCCAGTTTTTACGGAATCTTGAATCACCGATAGGGAATCTGTTATGTTTGAATGGAAAGTCTTGCATCTCAAAGTAAGTTAGTGCAAACAATTTAGTATTGAAATGGAAATAGCAAAATAGAGGAAAATAGTTCTGCGTTGGGCGCCAGTTTTTACTGAATCTTGAATCACCGATAGGGAATCTGTTATGTTTGAATGGAAAGTCTTGCATCTCAAAAGTAAGTTAGTGCAAACAATTTAGTATTGAAATGGAAATAGCAAAATAGAGGAAAATGGTTCTGCGTTGGGCGCCAGTTTTTACTGAATCTTGAATCACCGATAGAAAATCTGTTATGTTTGAATGGAAAGTCTTGCATCTCAAAAGTAAGTTAGTGCAAACAATTTAGTATTGAAATGGAAATAGCAAAATAGAGGAAAATGGTTCTGCGTTGGGCGCCAGTTTTTACTGAATCTTGAATCACCGATAGAAAATCTGTTATGTTTGAATGGAAAGTCTTGCATCTCAAAAGTAAGTTAGTGCAGACAATTTAGTATTGAAATGGAAATAGCAAAATAGAGGAAAATGGTTCTGCGTTGGGCGCCAGTTTTTACGGAATCTTGAATCACCGATAGAAAATCTGTTATGTTTGAATGGAAAGTCTTGCATCTCAAAAGTAAGTAAGTGCAAACAATTTAGTATTGAAATGGAAATAGAAAAAAAAGAGGAAAATGGTTCTGCGTTGGGCGCCAGTTTTTATTGAATGCACTAAGAATGCAATTATTAGAGATAAGAGACTATATCGAAGAAGTTCAGTTGCATAATTTCACTCACAATCAGTTAAAGAGACAGCCTTTCTACTTCACGAGACTAATATCTGGTCTTTTGTAGGGCGCCATTTAAAAAAAATCTCTTCTAAATGTAAACCTTGTTACCCTTGATTCTTTTCTCAAACATTGATTAAAAATTTAAATCAAAACACTTTCCTATAAAAAAAATTGTAAAATAAACACACCCTTGATTTTGCATTACAAAAAACAGTCACATTCAAAAGACTGACGAAATAAAAATAATGATTTCGGTGGTGTGACATTTTTCTAGAGAGCATGCACTCTTTTTCCAAAAAAAAAAATTCACGATTCAGTGACTTCTTTGTAATGAATATTTCATTACAATCTTATTGCACAAATTTGTATCTATATGTATAATATTCTATAGTCTTCACACATCTAGATACAATTTTGTTTTCATTTTTTTTCTTGTGTCTGTAACATGAATAGAAACACGGAAGAAGAAGATACAATTTCGATGAATCCGTCCAATTCGTGTCTTTTGCTGCAAAAATTCATTCATTCCTCTTTTCCTTCATATTCCCGTATTTCTCCATAATATTCCAAACTCCTGAGCAACAGAACCCAACCAAAGTGCCGAAAAAGAGTGCACATATTGTGTAACGAGAAAACGTATTCCAATTCATGAAACATGCATACGACTTGTATGTACGAGTGCGATGCATTTTGTTCCCGCCCGCTCTCGCTCCCTCTTTTTCCTTGAATATATTACAAAACATGGGGTCGTCGTATAGAATATGTGCATATCCTTTTTGGATATATATCTATATGAGAGTATTAGCGGAATCCATTTATATTGTTGGTGTTGTGCATTAGCAGTTGCACCAGTAGCAGAAGCTGCTATTGCTGCAGTAGTAGTCTAGTGTACGTATATCCAGGAATATTATCGCAATGTCGTAACCGGGTCACGTTTCGCTAGAAATAAATGTTTTCATTGCTAGTATCTATTGTACTTTAAACAGGAACTTCCCTTATATATGCTCCGGTTGCCTTTCCTGTTTCTGTTTCTGGTTCCCAAAAATTTTATAGCAGCTGGCTTGTGTTTCTACCTATTTTTTTTTTCTATAAAAACGGTTTGGAAAATAAAGTTCGAAGAAATTCTCAATGACTACGGCAAATGCGTTGTCTGTTTTTACTTTTGGTGTTTTCAATAACATTTGTTCAGAAATACTAACAATTTTGTATTGTATTAGAATTCCTTTTAAAAGAAATATACGCCAATACGGACTAATTTGAAAATAGAAATAAGATTCCATTCAATTGAACATGCATGGGTTTTTGATCTGAACTTTGCACTAAGGTTGCATAGAAATGATATAACTGTTGCTTCCAAAAAAAATTGTCAAAAAAGATCCGAATACATTTTAGTACACTTTAAATTTTAAAAATACTTTCAGACACAAATTATATAAAATTTTGTAAATTGGAAAACGTTGTAAAGCTTAGTTTAAAAAATAGATTTTAACAATTCGAAACTTCATTGAAAAAAAATTATAGGGATTCTAAAATTAGTCAAATAAGTCGAAAAAAGGCTAAACCTCAAAATGAATGCTTATAGAAATTAAATTTTTTGTGCAATATTTTTGTGTTTTGGCATTCTACTTGCTCCAAAATTCTAGAAAATTGTCATGTCCACAAGTCACGATTTTCCGAGTCAAAAAGCGAGATGGAAAATTTAAAAAAATTAGCAATAAAAGTGAAACAAACCTAGTTTCTAAGTGTCAAATATAAATTGACATAGGTACTAAAAAACTCACCTTAAAGTTTCAAAATAGTCGCTCCAATGTAAATACAAGTTTTTCGTAAGTACACCAGGAAAATTTAAGAGTCCATTTTGGGTATATTTTAAGAAAAAAATTGTTCTAATATTAGCAACATTTTTTGATGATTTGAGAAATCGCTTAGTTTCGTATATCTACAATGACAAACGTCCACGTTTACATTTATTCCTCTGTAAATACTAGAACCTATTTCTAAAAAGGAAACTGTTAAGGTCTTAATTTATAGCAGAACAACGCAGAAAGATATCAAGTAAATGCAAAACTTTCCTAAATTATTCATCATGTTAACATGAGCCTGCAAAATGGTCTTCAAAATAATGTTTTCCACGCTATAGCATTATTAAATTAGTAAAATAGTGTTTTCCTGAGTGGATTTTTAATTGGATTAAATCATATTTACAAGCAAGTTAAGAAAAGCGTATTCAAGTAAATTAATTTTTATTCTGAAGTTCCACAAGGTAGTCTTGGGCCAATTTTTTGCATTCCTTTTCATAATGAATTTTCAAAGATATTTCTTTTTATGAAATTATCTCGGGAGTATCAGAAAATTTGTCAAAGACGTTGGACTTATAGAACTTCTACTTTCAGAGTTATAGACTTGAAATGGTCGATTTTTATATTGTTTTTAACTAACGCTGATTCGAAACTCTAAAATTTAAGGTTTTTGGATTTTGAAATTGGGGAATTTTCAAGATTTTCAAGATTTTGGATTGTACCTATGGTTTTTGAGAATGTATCAGTCTCCAATATTGAGTTAATAAGGAAATAAATAATTAGCTGATGTACTTTTACTTAAAGCACACTTTTTATGTGTCAAATAAGTCAAAAACTTATAGCCCAAATTAAAAAAATTGTGTTTTTAATAAAATAAGAAAAGCGACTTAAATTGTTCATGAATTTTTAATTTTAAGTATCTTTTTTTTTGCACTATAATTGTTATTAAAGAAACAAAAATATTCTCACTAGGGATTGCAAGACGTCTCATATACATAGACCTTAAAGACTTAAAAAAAAAAAAAAACAGATCAATTAGAAAAGACTTGTAATAAACAACATAAGTCCATTTTTCCCAAAAAGTGTTTTTTTTTTTGGAAATTTCTCATTTATTTATATCTAGTTATTCATCTTATGAAAAAAAAATAAGAACATATGTCAGACCCCCCAAAAATGCGAAAACTGAAAGTAAAGGTTCAAAATATATGGAAAGATTTCACGCAGTGGCAACATTTTTGACTGTTAAATACATGACTTTTTACCAGTTTTAAATTATTTTGGCAGCAATCTTGACACGCAAGCTTTTAAGTCATACATCAATGAAAAGGTAAAGATTCACTCTATCTACTGCTTTTTTATTCATTAAAATCAGAAGCAGGATTCAAAAGCTATAGCTAGATAAAAACAAAAGTTTTACCAAAAAAAATTCGTTTATTTCAGAAACGACATAAGTCCAGCGACTTTAAAGGCTTAAAAACCCTCTAAGACTTGAAAAAAAATTATATTTAAAAGGTTTTTAAATGCGTCTTTAGATATATTATAGCTCGGCATACTCTAAATTTGATGTGTAGTGGAATTTTAACATAAAAAACAGTTTTTTGTTGCTCCTGAAAAATTAATGCTCATGGACTTATGCTGTTTCTGAAATAAACGATTCATTTGATAAATAGACCAGTGCCGATGCCTTCAAAAACATTAAAAAGTACAAAAAATCATAGTAGAATGAAACCCATTGGAAAAGGAGGTGAATATAATGAAAATTAAAGGAAAAATAAATTACGGGCAAACCGAGTTCGGGAAGTGGGTGGGTTGAGTTTTTAATGGTAAAAAATGGTATAGGTATCTCGATTTCCGGCAAAACTACAAATCCTATAGAAAAAAGTTGTATGGCAAAGTTATAGGTAATAAAAAGATCTACAACAACTAATAACAATTTTTTCACATAACCTCAAAATTTATGTGAAAAATTCAAAAAACCAAGTTTTTGGTTTTTTATTTTTATCTTTTTGAAAAACAAACATTTTTCTTCGAAATTTGGTGAAAACTTACCTTATTATGTCCCAAATACACTGTAATTTATTTGATTTAAAATATTAATTTGTTTACCTTATTTTGACTTAATACCAAAAAAACACCCTAATTTTCAATCGAAAATTCACGTGTCAAAATATCAGCTTTTTTCAAAAAGTCGGTGGGCATTTCGTTCGTTAAAATGTCTGTTTTCTGATGGTGTAAAAAAAAATTTACATTAGTATACTATAGAACATGTTCTTGTAAAATGCAAAAACTGAAAAAAGCTTGAATTCGAACAAATTTTTTTATCATTGTTTACAATTTTGGCCTATTTGTTCAAATTTACACTTTAATTACTCAAAAAACGTAAGATTTATCAATGTTACATGTTAAAAAAAATCCTTTGGTTATAAGAGTGAATTCAGGAATTTGGATAAGAAAGTAGCTTGACCGACTTCTATTTTGGCAATATCGATTTTTTTTCTTTGTTTGATTACCAAGGATAAATCTTAATTTCAAAAGAAAACTCAAAAAAACTCCTCGCTCAAGCCCTCTTCATCTTTGAAAATACGATAATATTGTGATACTCTACTTCTTCCTTTGTCTTCTTGAGTTTCCTTCTTAACATTTTATGCTTTCAAATAAATTTCCAAAAAAAAATGTAAAAAAAGCTAAAAATTTAAATTTAAACCTCTTCATTCTTTTTGCCACTTTTTGTATTCTTTTCTAAGTAATCTCGTTAACCTCTCTCCATCTCTCTGTTTTTCTTGCTTTGAGTTTTTTGTTTTTGTTCTCCTCACCCAATCAAGACGACACAACAGAAAAGTTATAATAAAAAATTGAATAAAAAAAACAAAAAAAAAAAAAAACCTGGCACATTATTTTTCAACTGGCTATCAAGAATGCCATCAGCGTTTTTTCTCTGTGCACTGTGCCTGGCCAAAGCCAAAGTAACAAAGAGTTGTTGTGAGTTTTTGACCCTTGTCGTTGTCAACGTTGTTGTTTTGAATGTCGGTTGTCCTCATGAACAGAATACTGAACTATGAGTTTATTCTGTTGATGTTTTTTACTTTTTTTTTTTTGTATATTTTTTTCTTATACACGGGAAGTGAAATTAAAACAACACTTTCGTGCAAATACAATATTACTGCAGGGTGTTCTAAAGAATCTAAAAGAGGTTGGAAAAACATCCTTCTCTCTGTTAGCAAAGTTAAAAGGTATTAGCTAAACAGAAAAAAAAAGAAATAAATAAATAAAAAAAAAAAAAGTGAGAAAGGTTCAAGGATCACGACAACGACGAAGCAGTTAATGAAACCTAAGGCGACATACCTTCCTTTTCTGCATCTCTCTATATACGAGTTTACGACCAAACGGTCTGTTACTGAGATTTCAGACAAATGGACGATATAAATGAATTTGTATCTGCTGGCCTCTCTCTCTCCAAAGTCCAGATAGAGACGAGTAATTTCTTTGCTTTTTAATCTGAGAATAGATGTCTCCTTGAAATCTACAGGAAGTGGGTAATTTATCTCCGGGGAATCGGAGATCGGACTTGAAAGGAATGTGTACGCCTAAAGTGTACCATGATGTTAACTCCCTAATTGCTGTCGTCCCTCAACACACAGAAAGGTTGGTATTTGTTTTTCCTTTTTTTTTTTTTTACTTGAGGAAATGAAATTAAATCACACTTCAATTCGAAGAATGTTGTAATGGATTCTAGAATGATGTCTTTTTTCTTAGATTCGGATTGAATTTTTTCTAGTTTTTATCTGAGGTGTTGATGATGATTTTTATCTTGCATTTTGTGAGAAAAAGAAGAGTTTGCAATGATATGGTTGCAATAAGGAATTGAGTTTTAAGTTTGCATGCTTTAATTGGGAACAGCTCTAATTCCAACTTAAAATTCTTCACTAAAATACTTATTTAGCAAAAAAAAAAAAAGGAGAAACATGCACAATCATTTTTGCTCCTATTAAACCCTTGAGCTGAAAAAAAAAAATTATTTCTCTTCATTTTCATTTTTCTACCATTTTCAAACAGAAGTAAAACTTAAATAACACTTCAAGAGGTACCTAATCCAAAAGGTACGATACAGTTATTGTCTTCCATATGCAAATGTCCTTTTTAAAAATAATTTTGCCACAAGAAGAGAATAGAAATAGAAATACGAAAAAACAGAAAGAATATTGCTACTTTCTGCAAACCTCTTAAGAAAATGTTACTGTTCCTTCTTTTATTTCAATATTCTTTTTCTAAAGACAAGCTTACTTCAAAAATGAACGCCTGATTGAGAAAGATTATATTCAAAGTACTTCAAGGTTTTCTAGCTGAAAAAAAATAATAGTGCAAATTGGTCCGAAATAACCAAGTAGGTAGTATTCTTTGTCTTAAAACAGTCTTCAAGGTATTCAAAGATGTTATCGGAAATGATCATTGCATTTTTATTGTTTGAGTCCTAAAGAAACCTGGAATATTTTGCAAAATGTTTCGTAAATTTACATAATTGCATTTAATTTTTTGTTCTCAAGAGGGTGTTAAGCTAGTAAATTTACTGTTTGTCTAAAAAGAGGAAGAACACGAGCAATATGGTTGTTATTTCAAATGAGAATTTCCTGAAAATAATTTACTATTATTCAGGTAAAATAAGACTTTTACTAATACTTTTACTTTTACTAGACTTTTACCAGACTACCAACTAAAATACTATCGTAAAAATTGGAAAATCAAGAACATGCTCAATAATTTCCTCTAAAACGGGAAACCTTCGCCGAGTCAGCTAGTAAATTAAAAAAAATGTATTCCTAAAATAGAATAAAATGCACGAATTGGCCACACTTGTTTTTCTTGTTAAAAAAAACCTATGTTAGCTATCTATAGGAAATTCAAACTTTACGAAATTTTTAGAAATAATAAAAAAATATTTTTTTTATTTTGAAAAAAAAAAAAACAATTATTTTTTTCCGTAACTTTTTTTTGAAAATTTAAATAATTCCAACTTGCCATTAAAAATATGTAAGCGAATGACAGAAAATGTAAATTAACGCAAAAAACCAAATCACCAAATTTCCGAGAAAGTGAAAACAACAATGAAATAAATTTTAATGTTAAAATGTATTTTTTTGAAAAACAAAATTACAATGCCTCACAGCCCAGCCAGTTAAAAAAAAAAATATCTTGTATAAATATAATGAAAATATATACCTAAGGGGATGGTTAAAGCAAATTTTCATAAAAATTGGTGTAAAGTTCTTCAAATTAACACTGTACAAGCAAACAAATAAACTAGAATTTTTAGAAAAAAATCATGATTTTGTATTAGGTACTTAGACAAAGTTTAGATAATAGAAGAAAAATTGAGTCAAAAGTACCCACTGTTAGTTTTGATCCCAAAAAAATTCAAAACTTCCAAAAATTCTTCTGTTCAATATCCAAAAATTCCTACATACCAAGTTGGTAGTGAGTTAACTTATTTGTTAAGGCTGTAGCTATTTATACAGACAGGCAGACAGACAAAAACCACATTCCCACTTTTTTCGTATTCTCTATCATTTTTAATTATTCAAATTTTGTTTATAGATTTTATAACATTTGAAAAATAATCAAAACTTTAAAGTGCTACATCAGCAACGTTTTATAGAAGAATTACAGCTTTTTCCTGGACGTCAATCCAGTCATCAGAATATTTTATTTCGTTTGTTTTTAATGCGTAGTGTGCGTAGTTATTGTTCACACTTGTGATTTTAACCAGACTAAACGAGTATGGATTCTAGTAAACTATATATTACGCTCACTTAGGCGTATACGTAATCTTTTTTTCTATTGTACCTTATACTTTGTATTGTATTGTAATACAAGTTTCTTTAGTTGGCAACGAGCTAATTGCCATTTGATTATATCTGTACGTTAAAGCTATAAAAATGTTCCTGTAAATTTAAATCACAACAAAAACATTACTGTTAAAAAAGAGCCAAGTTCTCCTATGTTTAAATTATGCTGGCACAAAAAGTATTGAGATGTAAAAGTGTACCAAGTTCTAAAGTTTGGGTTCAAATTCGTATCAATAAAATTTTGATTGTTCTCTTGACAATTTTTCTTTTAATTACCGATTTTTAAAGTTATTTCAAAAATTGCCAAGTAAACAATCAACATTTTATTGATACGAATTTGAACCCAAACTTTAGAACTTGGTACACTTTTACATCTCAGTACTTTTTGTGCCAGCATAATTTCAACTTAGGAGAACTTGGCTCTTTTTTTAACAGTAATGTTTTTGTTGCGATTTCACTACTTTTTGCAAGGTATGGCTGTAGAATTGAAAATCTCTATATTTGATGAAAATTCAGTGAAAATGGGCGGTAGCCACGCCCCCTGGCTGAAATTCTCAAACTTTAATTTTTTTTCTTCGTATAAACTACCATCTCTACCATTCTACCAAATTTCAAGATACTCCGATAATCAGAAGGGCTCTAAAATATTAAAGAAAATTCAGCGGAAATGGGCGGTTGCCACGCCCCCTGGCTAAAATTCTCAAATTTTATATTTATTACTTTGTATAAACTATCAGCTCTACCATTCTACCAAATTTCAAGATCAAGGGGCACGGTAGTGCCCAGCCAAGTTCTCTAGCAACTTTGGCACTACACCCTTATTTACAGGAAACAACTCAGGCCATTTTCGACCCCCCTCCAACTTCTATACCAAATATGGCAGAAATTTCAAACTCGCTCCATTTGTTGAACTAGTCGAAAACAAACTCCTTACGAAATTTCAGCTGCCTAGGATGAGTAGCTCCTGAGATATAGGGCTTCGAAAATCTCAAAAACCGTAACTGACTGACTGACTGACTGATTCACTCACTGACAGATCATCAAAATTATGGAGAACTTCCCGCTATCGTAGAAACTTGTAATTTTGGCACAGTGATGGGGATTGAGGTGCATACAAAGGAAAAAATCGAATATTTGAGATTTTCAATTCAGGGGGCGTGGTAACCGCCCATTTTCGCTGAATTGTCATCAATTATTTTAGAGCACTTCTAACTATCGTAGAATCTTAAAACTTGGTAGAATGATAGAGCTGGTAGTTTATACAAAGGGAAACATTTTAAATTTTAGAATTTTAGCCAGGGGGCGTGGTAACCGCCCATTTTCACTAAATTTTATCAAATTTTTTAGAGCACTTCTGACTATCGTAGAATTTTCAAACTTGGTAGAATGGTAAAGCTAGTAAGTTATACCCAGGAAAAAATTAAAAATTGGAGAATTTTGGATAGGGGGGTGGCAACCGCCCATTTCTGCTAAATTTTCATCAAATATTATAGAGCATTTCTAACTGTCGTAGAACCTTAAAATTTGGTAGAATGGTAGACCTGGTAGTTTAAAAAATTAAAATTTTAGAATTTTAGACAAGGGGCGTGGTAACCGCCCATTTTTTCTGAGTGTTCATCAATTATAGAGATTATAAGTTCTACAGCAATACCTTGCAAAAAGTAGTGAAATCACAACAAAAACATTACTGTTAAAAAAGGAGCCAAGTTCTATGTAGAAGTTATGCTGGCACAAAAAGTACTGAAATGTAAAAGTGTACCAAGTTCTAAAGCTTGGCTTTAAATTTGTATAAATAAAATGTTGATTGTTTGCTTGGCAATTCTTCAAATAGCTTTAAAAATCGGTAATTTTAAGAAAAATTTTCAAGAGAACAATCAACTTTTAATTTATACAAATTTAAAGCCAAGCTTTAGAACTTGGTACACTTTTACATTTCAGTACTTTTTGTGCCAGCATAACTTCTACATAGAACTTGGCTCCTTTTTTAACAGTAATGTTTTTGTTGTGATTCTACGATAATCAGAAGTGCTCTTTAATATTTGATGAAAATTCAGTGAAAATGGGCGGTTGCCACGCCCCCTCGCTAAAATTCTCAAATTTTAAATTTTTTCCTTTGTATACACCACAAGTCCTATCACCATGTAAAATTTCAAGTTTCTACGATAGCAGGAAGGTCTCCATAATTTTGATGATCTGTCAGTGAGTCAGTTACGGTTTTCGCGATTTTTGAAGGAATTTGGGTTCGGCGAGTTCAACAAATGTAGCGAGTTTGAAATTTCTGGCATCTTTGGTGTGGAAGTTAGAGGGGGGTCGAAAATGGCCTGGGTTGTTTCCTGTAAATAAGGGTGTAGTGCCAAAGTTGCTAGAGAACTTGGCTGGGCACTACCGTGCCCCTTGATATACATATTACATATACATCATTATATAGGGTACTAATAACTCTGGGTACTCTCAAAGAATTTTCGATTTTTTTTTGCGTTGAGGGAAAAATTTTAAATACGATTATTAATCTACAGATTTGAAGATACTTATAGTGCAATATTTATCTTAATGATTCACTGGTTAACAAAATTAAACTTTTTTTTTGTTGCCGAAACAAAAATATACTTTTCTGAAGGTTTTCGGTGTGCTGAACTCGAATCTGAAGTCAAAAAAAATTAAACAGCTCCCGTTTTTGAAATATTACCGTTAGAAAATGCAGTACTTCGGACCTTATTCTTTTATATAAGGAAAATGTTTTGAGCATATTTAGTAACGGTTTTCATAAGTACTATTTACCACCTTTTTAAATCTGTTTAAATCTTTCCGATATCTTTCTTACTGCCCGAGATATCCTCAGTTGTTTGGTATTTTTATAAATTTTATAACGTCATTATCTTCTTTATGATATATGAAGCCAAACCCACTTACTTTAGTTTGAGATATCTCGGGCAATATAAAAGATATTGAAAAGATTTAAACAGGTGTCGAAAGATGAAAAACAGTTCTTATAGAAACCGTTACTAAATATGCTCAAACAATTTTCTTTATACAAAAGAAGAAGGTCCGAAGAATTAAAAAAACGTATTTTTGCATTTTCTTACGGTAATATCTCAAAAACGGGAGCCGATTAGTTGTTTCTGACTTCGGATTCGAGTTCAGCACACCAAAAACCTTCAGAAAAGTATATTTTTGTTTCGGCAACAAAACCCTTGTAAACCAGTGTATTAATAAAAAATATTACATTTATATGTAAAAAATGCTGCCAATAAATTTGTAAAGACATTTTCTGTTGAAGCTTATTTCTAAACAATAATATGCTTCATTAAATAAATTTATACACTGACATATCGGTTCACGATATTATAGAGTTGATATGTAGTTGGAAAGTGAGTTGTTCATTAAACACAACAGCAAGATCTTTTACATCATTAACAATTTTAATTTGAGAATTGTTTAGTGAATATGATTGATTCAATGTCCAATAGCGGTGCCTTTGTAAAACAATCACAGTTTTCCTTGCTTTGATGATTATCTCTTAATTCATTATTGATGACACAATTATGCCAAAAATTTCTTTAAAATACGATAAGTCATAGGTGGAAAATCCGGGCCCAAGTTTTTTAACCCAAATTTTGATATCACATAAAACTTACTAGTTTTTATTAAGTTTCTTAAAATTTTCTAAAATTAATTAATTAAAATTGCTTGTTATAATTGAATTGATCCCTTTATAATTTCTAATCACAAATAGAGTCAAATTTTGAAATTCCTTTATCGACGGTGGGGGTAAGGATGGAAAACAAGATGTGAAACAAAACGCTTATATACATTGAAAAACTCAATTGAGAATGCAAATTTGCTTTGTTGGAAAATTAAAAGCAAACATCAACATTTCACTTTTTGATCAAAATGCAAAGCTATTTTCGTTTAGTTTGAAACACGAGCAAAATCCTCAACCTTCATCACCATCATCACATCACACAGCATCATCATCTCTCTATCAGACGACAATATAACGTTTACTCTCATACCCTCTCTCTCTCTCTCTTTCTGTTTTATACCACCAAAATGATGATCCTCTGCTATGCTAAGTTTAAATCCTTCTTCAAATGTGCGATGAAGTCGACATAAAAATGTCACTCAGCGTATAGAGAAAGAGAGAGTCCTGCAGGTGCATACTTTCTACAAGCTCCAAACTAGATGCTTTGGTGCATCCTGGCGAAAAGATGAATGTGGCGCAACCGCTAGCTGCTGCAAGGCAAAAAACAAAACGGCAAACTGCACGAGTTCATCGTCATTATGCGAAACGTGCCTTGAATCATAAGTAGTTATACCAGAGTTTGCATAGATGCGAGGAATAGAAATCCAATCGCCTGATGCCTGCCTGTTCCGTTCCAAGCTTCAAGGGCTTTAGGTCTATACACCTTCTTAGTTCGCTCTCGCATCACCATGCATGATGTCGATGTCGAAGGAGCTTAAGAGAATCACTTCCAAGAGTGAGGTGCTTTTCTACAACATCCACTTACACTTCCACTTCTTCTGGTGTGGTAGCCTGGTCTATATAGGTAACCCGGCGAAAAGTGATTGGACAAATATTGTTTTAGTGTGTAGTTTGGAAGTTGACGGCAGAGTATAACTTTTCTGGTGTGTTGTATGTAGATTGGGTTGCACGTTATATACGTTTTCCTAATACAAATGGGGAATGTGGTGCTTCTCTTGGATGGACGCCACTCTGCTACCGCCACTACCAACGTCGAAACTAAAATTATGGAGAACAGACGGTAGCGTGGTAATGTAATGGAGATAAGATTAAGGTATTATGTGAGTGAGTTCGCATCGAGTCGGGAGGATGAGGACGAAGGATTTATTGGTTTGGCGAATTGAGTGGGTGTAAGGAGAGTAAGGATGCTTGATGGATGAGATTTGCTTTGGTAAACTAATTTAAAATTTCTCTCTCCGAAGGTGTATCAGATGAAGTTTTTAAATTGACTTGAAATGGTTTTGCTGTTATATTTTACTCTGATATAGAGTTTCTAGGTTTTGGCATCAATCTTTATGGCACATGTTTGTTTGAAAATTTATGAATCTTTTTTAAAATTTAATTTGTTTTGCTTTGTTTAGAAAGATGTAGCGTTAGGAGATGTAACTATTCAGTTTAACATTCAAGTCGATAATCTAGAGATCCTTAACCCTGTGGTGCACCACAGCTGCACCATCGCCGTTTGGCGAAAAATTTCGGTGCACCACCGCCGCACCATTTCATTTTGTATGAAAAATTCTCTGCACCATGATACATAATTTTAGATTATTGAAAAAAAAAAAAACTACCGGCGAGAAGGAGAGTATCCAGAACACTCTCAACTAGAAGCCCAACGCCTTAACCACTCGACCACCAAGACATGTTTGTACGAATTGGCAATTTGTTGCTTAAGTTAAAATAGCTTTGAAGATGACTTAAACATTTGTATAAGTACGAGAATATAATTTTTAATCATGGTGCAGACGTTGTGCGGCGGTGGTGCACCGAATTTTTCATTCAAAATGAAATGGTGCGGACGTGGTGCAGCGGTGTGGTGCGGCGGAATTCCATTTTTTATTCGGGAGATACTTTGACAAATAATCACAAATTTAATTTTAATTCCTTTTACAGAAACCATAAATTAAATCCTTTGAAAATTTTCATATTTTACATCAAAATCTGTCAATATATAAAAATATGGTCCTTCAACCTGATTTCATTGTGTTTAAAATTTTTCAAATTAGATTCTTTTCAAAAAAGAACAACAACACCGGAAAAGAGATGAGTTACCGCGCGTTACCAATATATTCAAACAAAAAATCCTTTTATCCTGTCCTTTATTTCGTTGTGTTTTTTTTTTTTAAGCAAAAACTAATAGCCCCCCAAACCGAACAGAATAGAACCCCGAAAAACCCAAGTCATGTGTGTAGTAGGTATAAGAAGACATGCAAACTAAAGCGCAACAATAAATTGGATTAAAAGGGAACATTTAGCAAGAACAATGTAAAGTAGGACACGGTATAAGGATTTATGGCTTTTTAGTTCCATTGTAATTGCCAATCGATTTTATGTTTGTTATTGTCCTGGGCAATCCTTCTCCTCTATTATATACACAAACATACAAACACTGTTACATAGTTAGCTAACTGGCTAGCTAGCTATATCCCTCTTCCATCTATTTCCGGGTCTCTATATGTGGGATATGTGCATAGTGTAGCAAGGATATCTAAATGAAAAATACCATAAGAACACATGCTTCGAGGCTACAACTGTCGGTCGCCGTCGTAGAGTCCACGTCGTGTCGTGTCGTTGTCGGTGGCGTCATCATCGGTCCGAATGACTATTATTTTGTTCAATATAAAGGATATCCTATATAGAGTAATACAGATGTATCAGCGAGTAAGCGAGCGAAGGTCCTTTCAATTTCTCTCAGTGGTAGATAAATTTTTACCCCGAGATGCAGGATTAATTGGATTAAACGAACATAAATACTTTAGTGCTTGTTTGATATTTATACTCATATCCTTGGCATCAGATGGTGCGGGGGACACAATATAGTTACACATATAGTCGATTTTAGAACTTTATTGCTTTGTAAGTGTTTTCGACATTCCTTTATTTTTGGTGGATCTGTAGATTTGAGAAAAATAAAAATAAAAGTAATAAAATAGAAATTAAATTTTTTTGGGGTTCAGACCTCTAAAGATATAAATTTTGAAATGATGTACCATTGAGATCCAGCTTAAACGGTTTTCAAAGAATTTTTCATGGAATAGATATAAGAAATAATACAATGTCCGTCAAGTTCATAAGAAATTTTCGAAAAATCTACAATCTTTAAGGATACCTCCTTAGGTCATACTTTTTAGTTCTTGGAGTTCTAATTCATCATAAAGACTTTTTCTCTCATAAATTCGCGTCTTTAAAGAGGTTTTTAGGTCATACTTTTTGGTTCTTGGAGTCCTAATTCTTCATAAAGACTTTTTTCTTCCATAAATTGGCATCTTTAAAGAGGTCTTACGGGCATTTTATTTGGTTCTTGAAGTCCTTATTCATCATAAAGACTTCTTTCTTACATAAATTCGCATCTTTAAAGAGGTCTTTAGGTCATACTTTTTGGTTCTTGGGGTCCTATTTCATCATAAAGACTTTTTTGTTCCATAAATTGGCATCTTTAAAGAGGTTTTTGGGTCATACTTTTTGTTTCTTGGAGTCCTAATTCATCATGAAGACTTTTTTCTTTCATAAATTCGCATCTTTAAAGAGGTCTTAAGGTCATTATATTTGGTTCATTTTATTTGGTTCTTGAAGTCCTAATTCATCATAAAGACTTTTTTCTTACATATGTAAATTCGCATCTTTAAAGAGGTCTTTAGGTCATACTTTTTGTTTCTTGGAGTCCTAATTCATGATGAAGACTTTTTTCTTTCATAAATTCGCATCTTTAAAGAGGTCTTATGGGCATTTCATTTGGTTCTTGGAGTCCTAATTCATCATAAAGACTTTTTTCTTACATAAATTCGCATCTTTAAAAAGGTCTTAAGGTAATTTTATTTGGTTTTTTGAAGTCCTAATTCATCATAAAGACTTTTTTCTTTCATAAATTTGAAGTCCTAATTCATCATAAAGACTTTTTTCTTTCATAAATTCGCATCTTTAAAGAGGTCTTAAGGTAATTTTATTTATTTTTTTGAAGTCCTAATTCATCATAAAGACTTTTTTCTTTCATAAGTTCGCATATTTAAAGAGGTCTTAAAGTCATACTTTTTGGTTCTTGGGGTCTTAATTAATCATGGAGACTTTTTTCTTTAATAAATTCGCATCTTTGAAGTGGTCTTAAGGTTATTTAATTTGGTTCTTGAAGTCCTAATTCATCATGAAGACTTTTTTCTTTCATAAATTCGCATCTTTGAAGAGGTCTTTAGGTCATTTTATTTGGTTTTTTGAAGTCCTAATTCATCATGAAGACTTTTTTCTTTCATAAATTCGCATCTTTAAAGAGGTCTTAAGGTAATTTTATTTATTTTTTTGAAGTCCTAATTCATTATAAAGACTTTTTCCTTTCATAAATTTGAAGTCCTATTTCATCATAAAGACTTTTTTCTTTCATAAGTTCGCATATTTAAAGAGGTCTTAAAGTCATACTTTTTGGTTCTTGGAGTCCTAATTAATCATGGAGATAAATTCGCATCTTTGAAGTGGTCTTAAGGTTATTTTATTTGGTTCTTGAAGTCCTAATTCATCATGAAGACTTTTTTCTTTCATAAATTCGCATCTTTAAAGAGGTCTTAAAGTAATTTTATTTATTTTTTTGAAGTCCTAATTCATCATAAAGTCTTTTTTCTTTCATAAATTTGAAGTCCTAATTCATCATAAAGACTTTTTTCTTTCATAAATTCGCATCTTTAAAGAGGTCTTAAGGTAATTTTATTTATTTTTTTGAAGTCCTAATTCATCATAAAGACTTTTTCCTTTCATAAATTTGAAGTCCTAATTCATCATAAAGACTTTTTTCTTTCATAAGTTCGCATCTTTAAAGAGGTTTTAAGGTAATTTTTTTTGGTTTTTTGAAGTCCTAATTCATCATGAAGACTTTTTCTTTCATAAATTTGCATATTTAAAGAGGTCCTTAGGTCATACTTTTTGGTTCTTGGAGTCCTTATTCATCATAAAGACATTTTTCTTTCATAAATTCGCATCTTTGAAGAGGTCTTAAGGTCATATTTTTTGGTTCTTGAAGTCCTAATTCATCAAGGAATATTAATTCTTTCATATATTCGCATCTTTAAAGAGGTCTTTAAAAGGTCAAAACATTTCTGTTTTTATATCTCCTTATATCTGAGGTGGAACTTAAATTATTTCCACTAAAACTCATAATTTATCTTCCTGGAAAAAGAATGAAAATATTATGTATTAAAATTCGTTTTTGTTTTATGCGAGTCAAAAACCATAGTCTAACCATTTAAAGTAGGAAGGTAGATCTACTCATTAAGGTCTTAAATTAAAAATTCCATTTTTCCTTCAACATTTTGCAAAGAAATAAACCAAAAATCCACTTCTCCCAGCTAATGGTGCAATCATAATAAATAAAAAAAATTTTTTTCTTGCCCCAAAAAAATTAACAAAGAAACTAGACTGCATTTTGTGCGCCGCCATAAAGAAAATTCCCCCCACTTTCTGAAACGGAAATAAGCCTCCTCACGGATGGCACACAAAAAGCTACTTTCTAATTACAAGTCCATTAAAAATATAATTGAAATAAAGAGGCTCTCACATATTGTGTGTCTTGTGTGTGTGATGGCAAAGCAGCTAAAAAACCAACAAGATGCTCTATGCACTGCCAACTGGCAAAAACCTAAATTATATAAAAATGAAGTGAGTACATTAAGCTTTTGTTTTTTTTTTGTTTTTTGTTGTTGTAAGGACTTTCCCACATGTTTTAGTGTGAGAGAAGAGATAGCTGTTGCCTTTTGCTGTTCCTTTATAGCGAAGATGTGTTTTCGTCCTTGCAGTTTTGAACCTTCACTATAATAGTCACTATATAAAAGTCCTATAGTAACAATTGTAACCGCGAGAGCTGGAAAATTGCCAAGTGGGGTAGGTATTTGGATTTCAACTTGTATTGTTTTTTGTAAAGAGCCCACAAAAGATAGTTGGGGTTTGAAAAAAAACCCTAACGTCCGTCGTTTAAATAGTGTGAGCTGTGTGCTTCACGTCAGTGATGCCTGATCCTTGATATACAAAAACAATAAACAAAAAAAAAAGGTTTATTTTTCCGTTTCCGTGCTTGCACATTTGATTTAATACACTTTCTAGACATTAGACAGGACACTATAAAAAGGTTATGGTCGTTAGCTGTGCAAAAAAAAAAAACAAAAAAAGAATTTTGTTTTTTTTGAAAAAAAGTTTATAGAATATAATGCAACAGCATGTTGCAACCCAAGCAGATGGCTTTGTTTTGAAAACAAAAGCGAGATGGAGTTGCAAAGGAAGAGGCGATAACACTGCGTCAAATTGTGTTTTAATGTGTTTTATGTGTGATGGTGCTCTGCTCTGCTCCGCTACCGGTGACAGGATGGCAAGTTTTGTAATTTATATCGAACTAAATTTTATTTTTTTTTTTTGTGTGATGTTGGCCTCATATTGAGATAACAGATTATAATTTTTTTTTTTAAGGATGTCCTCTTAAAATGGTGTCAACTGTAAGGTTAAACTTAAATAGTTGACCTGATTTAAGCGATAGCATAAACTCAAGTTGCTTAAGGCTACTGATTTGGAGGTTTTTTTGGTTGAATAATTCAAAGTAGCTGGAGAGGTGCTCGTCAGGAGAATACATCACCAACACATTTGTACAATTTTGTTGAAAAACAATTTACACTATGAATGAAAACTCACTCCCTGCAGGCCCAACTATAATAGGAAAGAGCTCGCATAAGCTTACATATGTCAGAATCGAACCATCTGTTTCGTCATGTTTTTGAAAGCATACAAAGTAAATAGTTTTCCTCACATGCGGTATATTCTTAATGAAAGTTGAACAAACCACAGATATGCCTATTATAGCCAGTCTTATTTGATTGTGTGTCTTCGCTCACTCGCTTGTTCCATTTTGACACTAGCCCATGTAAAATCGTGCATTCAAATTTCGAGATTTTACACTAAAAAGTTTTTCTTTTGAAGAGAACCCGAATAAAATGGGCACCACCGCTGCACCACGTCCGCACTATGATCAAAAAATTTCTAAACCACCGTACCACCACTGCACCAAGTTTTGCACCATTTCATATTGAAAAAAAAAAGAAAAAATATGAAAAAAATTCAGTTCGCCACCGCCGCACCATGTCCGCACCATTTTTTTTTTTATGAAAAAATTCGGTGCACCACCACGCACCACGACTCCACCACGTCCACACCGTTTCACCAAGACTGCACCACGTCCACATCATTTTAATTTGAATAAAAAATCGGTGAACCACTGCCGCACCACGACCGCACCAGGTCCGCACCATTTTATTTTGAATGCAAATTCGGTGCACCACCACTGCATCACGGCTGCATCATAATCAAAAACTTGACTTTATGGTCGAGTAGTTAAGGCGTTGGACTTCTAATTGAAAGTGCCCTGGATACTCGGGTTCGAATCTCCTTCTCGTCGGTAGTTTTTTTTATTTTCAATAATCCAAAATTATGTGTCATGGTGCAGCAAATTTTCAAACAAAATGAAATGGTGCGGACGTGATGCAGACGTGGTGCGGCGGTGGTGCGCCGAAATTTTCCGCCAAACAACGGTGGGCTGTGGTGAGGCGATTAAGATTTTTTTTATTTTTTTCCTTAAAAGTTTAATTTTTATTTATACTCGGGAAAACAAAATGGTAAAAATTTAAAAATCAAATTTATATTTTTTAAATTTTTTTTGGAAAAAAGCTTTTAACTTTTAAACACTTCAGTTGAAGAAAAAAGATATCCCATAAGAACTTTATTTGTTCTCAAAATACTCACACAAATATTTTCAATTAATTCAAAAGCTTTTTACATAATTAATCTTATAGATTGTTATAAAATTCAAGATGTAACTACTATCTGACATTTTTCGGGTGTATGTCTGGTTACTCAATCCATTTAACAAAAATAATCGATTCACATAAACTATTAACACCAAGACACAAAACCATCCTCGTTTCGGTATAAGGATCTCTCTCTTTATTCCATTGAATTATTACATCAATTTCAAATGCAGGTTGAAGGGCAGCCCTGACCAGTTTATCCATTCAATTAAGGTCCAATCAGTGATTACATATCATCTCACTCTTTATACTCCTATACACTTTATATCCCTCCATCAAAAGAAGAGAACCTCTACTTCATTCTACCACAAAAATCTTTGAAATTCTGCTCCCCCTGCTCCTCTTTCAAAAACCAACGTTAAATTTAATATTGGTAGAATATGGCTTTGCACAGGCAGCATAGACAATGATTGAGATGAGGACGAAAACTGAACACTATTCTGTACAAAACGGCAAGGGAAGACCCTACTCAAATAATTTCATTTCGTTGTTGTTCGTCTTGTCAATATCATTTGCAGAAGACCCCCATTATCAATTATTATGTTCTTCTTCGAGCCTTGTCCTTTTCAAAAGGCTTTAATCGATAAGAGTGAGAGAGAGAGATAGGGAAAAGAGTGGAGAAACCAATGCTGACTGAGCATTTAGCTTCTTCAGAAATACCATAATAATGGGTATTTTCATGGTTAAGTCTAAGGATATTTAACCAGAAACATATTTTGTTTTCGGTTCGTTCAGGAGAATCTGCCTGTAATAGGTTTTTGTGCTTTAAACAAAACGTAAACAAAACACAGAGTATTCAATTTTTCATCCAAGCATGGTTGAAGAGAACATTGGATGATGAAATAATGATGCTCATGGAAGGAGAGGTTTTAATTATTGGATTTAAAAAAAATGTCTGTTTTAACAGACATTAATGTTTAGAGTAGTATTTTTAAGGATTAAAGGATTCAGGAAATTTTAAGGATATCATTGTACACCTGAGTAAGAATAGAAATTGAATTTTTAAAGAAAAAAATCAAAAAACATCTTGAATTCCGCACCACAGCTGCACCACCGCCGTTTGGCGGAAAATTTCGACGCACCCCCACCGCACAACGACTGCACCACGTCCGCACCATTTCATTTTGTATGAAAAATTCGCTGCACCATGATACATAATTTTGGATTATTGAAAAATAAAAAAAAAAAAACTACCGACGAGAAGGAAATTCGAATCCGAGTATCCAGAGCACTTTTGATTGCAAGTCCAACCAAACCTTACCACTCGACCACCAAGTCATGTTTGTATGAACTAGCAATTTGTTGCTTAATTCAAAATAACTTTGAAGACGACTTAAACATTTGTATAAGTACGAGAATAGAATTTTTGATCATGGTGCAGACATGGTGCAGAGGGGGTGTGGCGGAATGCCAATTTTACTCGGGCACAAAAAAAACGTCAGTACTGGCTGGATTAGTTGTTTGTTAACCATTTTTCTTCCTGAAAAACAGCTGAAACAAGTGAAGGGAAAAGTTAGTACTTTTTAACATTAAGGCTGCTTGCTTGTTAAACTGGAACGGATTGGAAAAGTTGACTCCAAGGTACTTTTTTGAAGATTGGAGCTCTATTTCCGTGCTGAATACTTTATACATATGTTATCACACCATTGTTGTTTTTGTTGCCCTTGTCCAGTTGATTTTACTGTAGATGATGTAAACCTTTTTTGTGGTCGCTCTCTGAGTATTCTTTAGGCCAATGAAATCCTTAGCTCGATTTCAAACTGTCATTTGCATCACAGCTGTAGTTCCGAAATTCTTCTAGGAAGTTTTATGTATCCAAAAAGAAACCAAGATGAGATAAAGTTCAAGCTCATTAAAATATAGAAATATTTTATTTATTCCTATTTAACCAATCTACTTAAAACAGCGAGAAAACAAGCTTAAACGAATCAATCGTTCAATCGAAATAAAAGGGGAAATAGGTTAATGCATTCAAGTTATCAAACAGATATTACGCTAAATATATTTTTAATTCTGTGACCTCTCTGTATTCTAAGGATTTGGACCCAATTTTTAGTCTTCAATACTTATGTTCCTAAAACATCTTTTCTTCAAAACAACTTTAAACATTATTCCTTATGTTAAATTTACCTTATGGCTTGGTTTGAACAAACAACCTTCATCATAGATAATCCCAAAAAAGTTCAACGTTATAGAATCAAAGAGACTCAAAGGTTAAAATTTGGCTTAAAATTTTCTTTATGTACTCATCTCTGATCCTTTTCACTTTCTTCCACATTATCCACCCATACTCCTTTACTCTACATAAAATTTCATAATTAAATGAAAACTATTTCATACGTAATTTTACTTAACGTTAACGTTCCATCAATCCGTAAAATAAAAAAAAAAAAATAAACTCATCATAAGCTATGATTTTATATGTGCTTTTACAAGCAAATGTTAGTTTTGCTTCATAATAATTTAGGGGCTGTGTTGTAAAACGGAGAAGAGAAGAGTCTACTTTTCGCATTATAAATGTTTGGTTTCGAAATATGAAGCATCATCATCCTCCTTTCTAAACGGCTCTAAGGATATAGGATGCACATCCTCTCTGGATGTCAAACAAAAACGTATATGGAGGGAGTCTGTGAAATGCATGTGCATCGTGTCTAATCTTCTTCTTCCACACAAAATACCTACCAACCTACATTATATTTTCCCCTAGGAAAGGGTGATTGAGGGTTCGCTTGAGGGTTTTCGGTAGAATGAATTGCGTTTAGTTTTGGGAAAATATAATTTTAAGTGCAGAAAATTTAATTTGCATTTAGCTTGTAAGTAGGGAAAACTACACACAAAAAACCCATAAACATAAACACACTCGAAACAATGCACACAAAATGGTGGAAAAGTTATCCTTCACAGAGATAAGTTGCGGGTAAGGTACTTTGAACTTTGAGTTTTAGCCTAAAATGTTTAAGTTTTTTGTTCATTGATTTTTTTGTTTTTGAAACTAGAACTAACTTGTATGTTTAAAGTCCAATTAAATACAAGTTTTACGATTAAATTGAAAAATGTTTTGACTAGTCGTGTTGTGTTTGTAAAGTAGAAGCCTTGTTTAGAAGAATTGATTTTTCTTCTTTCTCTGAATGGATTTCTGAACCAAAATTTAAAGATTTTGTAAACCACACGAAATTTCTTTTTTAAAAATTGTAAAATTGTTTCTTTTTTTTAACCTGACAATGGCCAAAAAAAGGGTTATTTGTTTGACCGGTACGTTTGTCTGTATGCTCATATGTGGCATCATACCTTCTAAACTACTAGGTAATCACAATTTGACAAATAAAGTATCGTTGGATGGGTCTTGTGTGTCGGCTGGTTAAAGGCTATGTGACGTGGCATAAAACTGATTATGGTTCCCTCTAGAGGCAGAGACTATAACAAAATTTTTTTTTTTAGGAATCACAAAACTTTTTTATCAACTATATGTAACTGCAGTCGATTCTTAATTCCGCTAAAGCAAATGGTCATTAGAACTGTGTCAGAGCGAAAAACTTGCCAATATCCTTTTTAAGTATTTGTTAGGAGAGAAATTCATAGTTAAAAGTTTAAAATAGCTCTGCTTACCGTAGAAGAATTTATGAATGTACCGAATATAAAATGGCCGAATATTCGACGGCATCTCTAGTTTAAATCGGTACAAGGAGTGATAAGTTATTTGATATAAATTGGGAGCGTTAGCGAGCAAGAAATTTTTTTTGAAGAAATAAATTTGAACCATTATTATAGCTCAGGGAAATTAGTCAAAATATGGGCATGAAATCGCATTTTTCGCGGGACAAAATTTTTTTCATGAAATGTGTTCGGGTGGTTGTACTTATCATAAAAGTCAATTTGTTGGGATAATTGGAGGTTGGGAACAGCCGCCATCTTGGAAAAGAGATTGGTATCGTTTTTATTGAATAGCTCCATTGTTATTCATTTTAACAAAAAATGACAAAGGTAAGACTTATTAACAATAAAATTATCTAAGAAATGATATACAAAACAATTCCGTGAGTTGATTAAATAAAATTTTATAGTTGGTCAAAGTGCGGGTTTGTATCGCAAGGTTGGGACAAAATGACATTTTTTCATATACATATCTGACGAACTTTTGATTTGTTTGGATAATTCTTCAAGAATGAATTGTAGTACTTATAATTACCTATAAAATGAGCCCACAATCGTTATTGTCACCATCGTATTGTAGAAGTAATCTAACTCCGAAACTCTCCATGTACTAGTCAAAACTAAGAAAAAAGCTGTTTTTTTGCTAGTAGGCCGAGAAAATTTTGGGAGTAGAGGTATAACCAAAATATAAGTACGCAGTTTTGCAGCCATACGCGTGTTAATGTCGATTTCAAAGGTCTGACAACTCTAATTTTGTGCTTTATACGGTTTTTGGGGGGTTAAATAACGTAAGTTTTCCAGTTAATGTGAATGGGCTAAATTTATACTATTTGAAATTATAAATATACAAGCTGATGCTCTATTATTTTTCCTAAATCTGGACACCTCAATCTCGGCTATGGGGTTAATAGAACTCACGATATAAGCTTTTTTAACTAACCATATCAGGCTTTTCAATTCAAATAAACAAACAAAAATCTAAACAAAAAAAGCTTCTAAAACACAATCGTATAAACGGCTTATATATAGTTCTAATGGTCACATCCTCATGATTGGGGTGTTCAGATTTAGGAAAAATAATAGAGCATCAGCTTGTATATTTATAATTTCAAATAGTATAAATTTAGCCCATTCACATTAACTGGAAAACTTACGTTATTTAACCCCCCAAAAACCGTATAAAGCACAAAATTAGAGTTGTCAGACCTTTGAAATCGACATTAACACGCGTATGGCTGCAAAACTGCGTACTTATATTTTGGTTATACCTCTACTCCCAACATTTTCTCGGCCTACTAGCAAAAAAAACAGCTTTTTTCTTAGTTTTGACTACACCGAAAAAAAAAATTGATAATAACAGCTATCAAATTAACATTTTTCAGTGACAAAAGTCGTCCAACAATTAAAATATCAATTTTGATATTTTATCATATCATTTTCACATTTTTTAATTTCAGATGGGATGGTGAAAATTTCACTTTGACAATTAAAATATCATTTTGACATTTTTTTACGTTTAAGTGGACAGTGAAAATTTCACTTTGACAATTAAAATATCAATGTTGACTAGATTTTACGTTTTAGTTTATTATAATGAAACCTATTTCTTTCTTTTTCTTTTTTATTATTTTTATTATTAAAAGAATTTTCTTTCTTTTTTCAAAACATTACTGAAAGGGAATATTCTTTACAAAATAATGATCATATTATTTTTTCTATTATAGGTGATATAATTGTTTTGTTATTTTCTCCCAAACTATGTGAAGTAAAATCTTAGTGCCGATCAAATTTTATCAGTAAATCATACATTTTACTTCGAAAAAACACAACGCGCCTTTAAATTAGTACACATTAAGAATTTTGTATTTAATATTTTTCAATAATTTGGAATGAGAAATTGATATGAAAAAATGATAATAAAATATCAAAAAAAAATTCCAAAATGTGACATTTAAATATCATCCTGATAATAAAAATGTTGTTTTAACATTTTAAATATCATTAAACACATTTTATAGAGCATTTTTGGCTGATATTTAAGAAATGTTAATTTGATATTTAAAAAATGTTAAATTGATATTGGTTTTTTTTTTTCGGTGTAGTACATGGAGAGTTTCGGAGTTAGATTACTTCTACAATACGATGGTGACAATAACGATTGTGGGCTCATTTTATAGGTAATTATAAGTACTACAATTCATTCTTGAAGAATTATCCAAACAAATCAAAAGTTCGTCAGATATGTATATGAAAAAATGTCATTTTGTCCCAACCTTGCGATACAAACCCGCACTTTGACCAACTATAAAATTTTATTTAATCAACTCACGGAATTGTTTTGTATATCATTTCTTAGATAATTTTATTGTTAATAAGTCTTACCTTTGTCATTTTTTGTTAAAATGAATAACAATGGAGCTATTCAATAAAAACGATACCAATCTCTTTTCCAAGATGGCGGCTGTTCCCAACCTCCAATTATCCCAACAAATTGACTTTTATGATAAGTACAACCACCCGAACACATTTCATGAAAAAAATTTTGTCCCGCGAAAAATGCGATTTAAATTACTAATTTCCCTGGGCTATTAGGCTTTATACAAAAAATTATTTCGCACAATTTTATACATAAAAACATTGAAAAATTAAATTGTTCTCCCACTGAAATTTTGTAGCAACAAATTGATATATTCTATTATATCAATTTAGTTCTAAATTAAATCGGGAATACTTAAAAATAAAAATTTTAAATAATCCAAGTTGTTTGGTATCAGCTAATTTTCTTATTTGAAACAATTTGATAATAGAAAGCTAAAAATATAACAAAATATTTTACATAGGTACTCTCTGAAATAAAAGGATAAGATGTCAGAAAGACTTAAATAGATTTAACGGTAATAACGTTTAACGGGATGTGATCGAATATTTTTGTCTTCGGATTCTAGTTCAGCAACCTTTTGAAAAAGTATAGTTTAGTCTCGACACCAAAAACCTTGTAGAGATACTTGTGTTTTTTAAAGGGTTCCTAAAAGCACATTTTAAGGTGTTTACATAGATCAAAGAGGTAAAAACTAGTTTTTTGAAAAATCCCTTAACAAACGTTGTAATGGACTACAAAATTGTTGTTTTTCCTCATAAAAACTTCATCGACAGCTTCTTTAACGATACGAAATTGGTAGAGACTTTTAGGGAGATTTTAACATAGGTAATTAAATTACTAAAATACACAAACAAATCATTTAGTACTGCAAATATTAGACTTGTATTTGTTTATACTACATCTTTTGATTTTCTGAAAAAAAAATTTTCGGGGGGGGGGGGGTTAAACCCCATAACCCCCTCCCTTAAATACGGCTATGAAGTTCACAGGTATCTCCTTTCAAAACTCTTCCTTTTTTTCTAACGCTCGGGCTGTGTTTGCCATATTAAGGTACCTAAGCTTAATTCCGTTTATATACTATAAGTATACAAAATACCTTCTGAAATACTTCTAAACAACGTTAAAGAAACGGTTAAATAAATTATAACTTTCCAAAACAAAATTGCTTTAGAGTCAAATTATGGCTAGGAGCTTCATAGATCTCCGTGCGTCTGGAAACAAAGTGTGGCACTAAATTATACTTGCGATTACGATTGTACCTAGTGGTACTACGTCGCCACTCGGCAAGTCCTAGTTAGAACCCTGATAGCATTTTCACAAACAGTTGTTTGTTTAACTCTTTTTAGAATTCCAAATGAGTTATACCTTTTTATTCAATAAAGTATCATTTAAAATCGCCCCTCATATTTAATAACTGCTTAGAAGACAAAAGTAGTTATTGCCTCGAATATCTAAATTATTCAATACCTATCTGGGGTCATATTGAAGTAATGGATAGTTTAAATTTATTCGTTTAAATAAAATTTAGAACAAATGTATCTCACCCAGAAGTGTACCTACACTTTCTCAAAAGAAGAAATTCCTTAGAAAAACTATAAAAATAGCATAGAAAAACAAATTTCTCCTACTAAAAGTATTTATTAATGAGTTCCTAGAAATTTTATAAGAAAATTCTCTTATTAAAGGCATCAAAAATCAAATAAAAAACAGTAATTAATTAAAATTTCTGTAATCCTCTTTTCTATTTAAAGTAAACTTAGCTGTGATTTCCTTTAAAATCATCAATTTCTTGGAAAATTCCAAAGAAATGTTATTTTATTTCGTTCAAGTAACTGTGCGAGAAAATAAACCTTGAGTTTTCTTCATCTCCTTATGCTTACTCTTCCTAGCTTTCTCTAACCTTTAAAACTTTTTAAACTTCTTTCATAAAAAAAAAACTATGGAAAAACAATAATAAATAATATGATCCATTCATCTCCTCTGGCAAAAATAAATACGCCATGAAGGAAATTCATTTAAATTTTAATTATTCATCAAACTTCCCCCACAATTAAATTCCAACGAATCCAGCTGATAAAAGGCTTACTTCCGTCATGCCCTCTCGTGGTAAATACAGACACATCTACCTCGCGAGATATAACCAAAACCATCATCATTGCAGCAGCCAGCACCATCACCTATCCCTTCACAAAAAGCTTGTCTTGTGGTGCAATCATTCCCACGCTTCTGCTGTTTCTGTTGCTGAAAAGGACAAAGTGTGGTACTGCCAACTCTCTCCCAACCGAGTTCTGTATCCTCTAGTATACTAGTGTTTGGGTTGGATTACCTTCATTCACGAAATGCAATTAATTTGCATTTTCTGCATTATCAGCTACCACAGAACGAAATAATAATAACTGAGCCAAAAGCGAGAGCATTCCCAAGGCAGCCAGCGCAAGGACTCTCCCCTCTCAATTGAAACCTCAGCGCTACACCCAAAAATATTAAAACAGTATATTTTTCTCGTTTGTTGTTGTTGTATTGTAGAGTTGTGTATTTTTAGCAAGCCAGGTAGGTTTACCTGGATGAAGTTTTGCGCGAGCTATAATAGTTGGCCAAGACCCACAGATAGTATATCGTTAGTGGACGGTTATAATGGTGCAAAAAGAAAGTTGTTACTGGAATAACAACAACCCAGACACCCATTAGTCCCTTTAGCCTTGGGATTCACACAGCAGATAGTACAATAGACATTTCGTTAATTAAATTCCATTATTTATCCTATGACTGTATAGGATTTATCGTTTTGCCCCCGTTTAAGGTCCAGCTTAATGAAGGGAATTGAATGACAAATCTATTTATTACATTTTCAAGGGTTGTAGCGGTTAATGATATTAGGACACAGTTTTAGGGAAATAGAGCATTTAATGCAAAACACAAAAAAAAGCTATTTTGTAATTTACCTCTAGAGGGCGCTATACTTAAATAAACTGGAGTTAACCTCGTTTATAACTAGTAGACAAGTAAGACGCTTTAATCGATACCCCATTTGTCGAATTGTGATAAGTAGTTAAGAAGTTATGAAGGAACATATGAAAAAAAAGGACTTAAAATAGCCAATAAAACTACTTTCTGATGAAAATACCATACTAGCATTGAGAATATTATTAAAGTGAACTATTTTAATATTATCGAGTGGGTAAAAAATGTCTTCAAAATTATAATGCCCGAAGCTCATCTCTTAAAGCTATTTTTTAAAAAGAAACTACATAAAATGTTTACCTTTTCCCTGAAAGCCAATTTCACCATACCAACCTATATATTCTGTGTGATGTCAATCCAACAAACAGCTTCATATAGGTACCCCAAAACCAATATCATGAATTTATGAATAAAATACTCTATGTTACTCGGTAAATAAACTTTATAAATTATTTATCCAATTCAAATGTATTCAAAAATAGAAAAGCAAAAAAAAATCGAAGAAAACTCGATAACATTTTTTTATCCAACTACACACCCCTTTTCACTCTTTCCATTTCCACATAGAAATACTTCGATATAGCATATCGTCATTTCACCAGAATGTGTTAGTACCCGATGTGTGTTGGTGTTCTTCGATTGAAAAGTCATAAAAATGAATGGTTAAAGTATTAGATACCAAAAACCGAAGTCATTTCGATCCGCTTTATAGGATTTTATTCGATGTTCTAGATAATGTTAGAGATAACTTTACAGGAACCAGAAGCTAGAAGCGCACACCACACATCACCAAACAGCATCGCACCGTTCATAATATCCTTTCCGTTAGAATATGTTATACTCTATATACGACGAGTAGGTACACGACTTTGAACCTTATTTTTTTTTTTTGATATTTTTTGTTGGAATTTCATTAAGTGTATGTTTACTGGTTTACGAATATATCCTAAGGGGCTTTTGCGAAAAAAAAAGGATAGACACCAAATTACGTATGCCACTTTTCCAGATGATCAAGTTTGAGTTTTATGAGGAGAAAAGAGAAAAAAAAATATTATATTGCGAGTCACTAGACATCTGTCAACAATTTTCGAATAAAAATATAGTGCTGCTTTAAATATTTAGAAAAACATAGAAACATTTGCAAAAATTGAAAGACTTTAACGCAATTTCTAACATAAAAGAAAAAATCAAATACCTACAATTTCCTAAAAAGAGGGATTTGGTCAAAAATGATTTTTGGTCTCTAAAACTGGCATATTTCAATATCCCAGGTTATAATTGGAAACAACCTGTAACATTTTCATTAGAATTTTAAAAAATTTGGGCCTAATTTATGAATTAATAGGACAAAAATGAAAACCAACACAATTAAATTCGCGACAATCGTTCAACCTATCAAAAAAAGCAAGACAAACACAATTCAGAAATTCTGCATCCAGAATTCCAAGAATCAAAAATTGAGAAAATCAAGAGTTCAGAAAATTCAGAATCCCAAAAACCCAGTATCCCAAAAATCCAAAATCCCAAAAAACTCATAATCCAGAAAACCCAAAACCGGCCGAAATTTTGAAAAAAATTTCCCATTGGAAATTTTGGATTTTCAAGATTCTGGGTTTTCAGCATTTGGGGTTTTCTGGATTTATGATTTTCGGAAATTACGAAAACCCAAAATCCAGAAAATTCGCAAGCCCATAATCCCAAAAATCCAAAATCCAGAAAACCCGAAATTCTGAAAACACAAAATCCCGAATGGGACCCCAAAAATTTGTATGATATGAATGGACAATTTTGAAGAATTTTTCAATTTTTCTGTTTTATTTTTGGAATTTTGGGCTTTCTGGATTTTGGGTCTTTAGGAATGTGGATTTTAGGGATTAATTTCGGAAATTTCCGACTGTCAAACAAGACCTTGATATCAAATGAATATTTTTCTAGCAGTTTCAAACTTAAGTGAATATTAGCAGGATACTGACGAATATTTTTTTTTTATTCATTTTTGTAAACAACATCAACCGCCTCATTTTTCATTCCATATCTTCTTTTTATTTTTTTTTATTTATTTTGTTATTTTAAGTAATTTACTACAATAATTTCGAATCTTTTAACATCCAACTTTTTTCGACCTTAATTCTTCTTCATAGGCCACAAACGCATAGAACCAGAAAAATTCCCTTACTACAAAAAAAAAACGTGCCTCCTTGCTTGCATTTTAATGATGACCTATTCCTGAATCCTGGACAAATGATAGGAACGACTAAAATATATACATCAACTAGATATAAAAACTTTGAATTTGTGTTGCAAAAATTGACTAGAGCTTATCCCTTTTTATTTATTTTACTTATCTTTTATTTTTTTTTTTTAACTCACAGATTCATAGAACAAACATCAACCTTCCAAAAGACAACTCGCTTTCGTACACAGGACAAGACCCTTTTACAAAGAATTTCCAAACAGATTCTTTTCCTCTGCATCACCAGCAACAGCAGAAGCACCCGGCAATCGTTTTTGGTTGTTGCTTGTTGAGGAAGATGGACGACAAATTTACTCTTGGTACACAGCACAGAGATAGGAGAGATCCTTTTTCATCAAAACGTGACTGCATTACGAAATTGTTTTTGTTCCAAAAAAAAAATTAAAAAAAAAAAGTAAAATTGTTTTTTGAAGAACGAAGCTATAAATGTAAGCAACAGCAAGTTGAGGTTGTCCTCGTCAGGATGATGAAGAGATTTATGACGATTTTCCGATTATCAAAGCATTAAAATTTCCCTCAAGAACATATTATTTATGGAAAACAACAACAAAATAGGAGAAGAAGAATAAAAAATGTCAAAACTTAATTACCTTTTGATCAAATTTTGATTTTTTCTTCTTGTGTCTTTATTCTTTTATTTATTCAGTTTTAAAGGTCATTGTAAGAGGAAGGAAAGACGACTGGAACCTTGAAATTCTAAGAATAAAGTGGGCTAGAATTATTACTTATAGATACTTGAAACGGATGAAATTTACAGTGCTTTAGAGATTTGGAAGATTTACCTGTTTTTGTTTTCTGATTATGGATTTTTAAGGTTTTAATTTCTAAGGACCAGAATTTTAAATTTTGGGCAATTTGCTAAAAAATCAACATCAGACAAACTCTACATCGTCTAGTACTTCCAGATGTTTTTCCGGAGTAAAGTTGTAATAAATAAGACAGTCTGAATACTTTAAGATCGAAGGTAAGTCATTTATAAATAACATAAACAGTATAGGACCTAAATGGCAGCCCTGTGGGATACCGAAATTAACAAAGAAGTAATTTGATGGACAATCTTTCAATAGCAGAGAGTAGGACCTGTTCAATTATTAAAAATTGAAGAAAATGTTCCCTAAATCCAAGACATCTTAATATTTTAAGCAAAATTTAATAGGAAGGCTTATCAAACGGCTTACTAAAAACTGTAATAAGGCAGTTCAACTGTTTCATAGTTTTAAACCTATCAAAACAGTTTTTGAATCGTTTCTATGAGTCTTTAAAATTATTTAGTTGCTTATAAAAAATTAAAGACCTTGCTTTTCTAGAATTGTAGTAATAACCGAGAAAAAGAAAAGACTTCCCAAAAGCTAATCCAATCACTTCTAAACTACGATGCAATTTTTTTTTTATTAAAATTTCGTAAAATGTGTGTAATTTCAATACCCTATTAACCTAGCAACAACCCACTCCTACCATACATTGCAACAATTTATTAGTGCCAAACATAACTTTGAAAATAAATCTTGTGCCATCAACAAGCTCATTTGCAATCAAGTTAAACAACTCTTGACCTTTATCTATCTCTGCCTGCTGCGTGTATTACGACTATATAATATTGAACTGCAATTAAAAATAAATTACAATCGGTCTTAACCGGGTCATTGATGTTTATGGGCCGCCCTATTCCGCAAAACCGAATTTAATTAAATCCTAATCTACTTGATTGTGTGAAATCTGGCTATCCCCCCTTTAAAATAACATGGATTTTAGAGGGTATGAGTATAAGAGTAGCGCAGGTTCATTGCCGTTATAGCCGAGGTCCTTGTGATATGTAGGTATATTTGCCTCTCTCTCTATGTTATTATCATATTGACCTCCCGTTTCTATATGATTTTCAGTGTGTCCTTTATACATTTTGATGTTAAAACACGCACAATATCCTCCGATTATAATTAATGGATTGCTATTGCGGATACACAACAGCCAAAATAGTTAGTAATTGTGGTTTTGAATTTGTGGATAATTATTATCTAAAGATTCGGAGAGCCAATTCAAGTAGCCTCTTTGACCTATAGACTATTAATTCTAAGAGGAAATATTATTCAAGGCATATAATAAAGGAATACCCTTTACAAGTTGGGCGTCAACAGGGATTTAGGACGTAAACATAAATATTTTCTTAGGATTCTCGGGTTGTGTTTTTGTTAGACTTTGTTTTTTTTTTTTTTGACGTGATAACGTCTTATACATCGATGAACCATGGCAGCATCCACGAAAAAGTGACGCCATTTTCTCCCGTTCCACTCGAAATTTTTAGCAGTGCGGAAAAAATTTCAATTGAAAATTAAAAATTAAAAATAAACTATTACAGATTTGAAAAATTCCATTCAAAAGATAATAAAAAAAGATTAGAAGTCTATTACGAATTTTTGTCTCTGCGTTTTGAAATATGAATTTTTGAAAATCACCTCCTTTTTTAGAGGTATTTTTGGGTGAATTTTTATTTTCAGCAATATTTTATAGAACATTATATAGTTTATGATTGTGCGCATGTGTTTACAAGAAATTGGTATTCTTAAATGATTTTTGACCGAAAAACGGGAGAAACAAGTTTTTTTGTCCCAAGTTTTTTGACCATTTTTAACCGTTTTTTATTTTATATTTTTTTTTCAACAGATAAATGAATACAATTTATACTGTAAATAGATATTAATGCAAAATTTCAATCATTTTCGTATTCACAATTTTGAGATAACTGTAAAATAAAGTTCTATTTTTCAACAAGTTCTTTCTTTTGATGTAGAGCAGAAAAAAATATTTATTTAACTTTATTGAGCATCCTGAGAATATTACCTTTCATTTGATATATCACACATAACGGTACATTTTCTACAAGCTACACAATGTTAAAATAAAAAACTTAAGAAATACCAGTTTGGGAAGTACCGTATTGTCAGTTTGAAATTTAAAAAAATTCTAACTGTTTTTGTAGGCATTGTAGAAATATGATTGAAGCCTCATATAAAAGGTGAAATAATAAGCTTTCTTATAATATAAAATTTAATGTAGGTTGTGATAGAAAAAAATTAATTTAATGGCGGGAGAAGATAAAAAAGATTAATATTTGTGCTTTTTTTGATGAAAACTGATTGATTTCAAAAAATTTCTAGCTCTTTTTTTAGATGTTGCACAGACATGATCGATATAACTATTTTGAGCTGAAATAATAGGCTTTATAATGGTATACAATTTATTATACGTTGTTATAAAAAAAAAAAAATAGAATTTTGGTTGATGGAAGTGATTTTTTTTATTAACTAAAGCACAAAACCTGTTTTCTTATGACGTTATCACGTAAAATTATCATCAGACTTTTTTTTCTCTTCAAACAATCTAAAGACTATCAAAATAAGCTTATTATTATTACACCCTAAATTGATTTTTCCTTAATTTCAAACCCATCACTTAACAGGGAAAAACTTTAAGTCTTTTCACACCAAAGAGCTTAAAAACGAACAAAATAATCTGTAATTTTAACAATTGCCACTACTTTGTGTAACGGTAAATGAGCATCAATAAAATGATTACTTTCAAAAAAAAGCTTGTAGTATCGAAGTTAATTGCATAAGGTCCTTAAATACAAGCTTGGTTAGCCTCAACCGCATTGAGAGAGTTCTTCTTCCTCAATATTCTCATGCATCACTTCCTCTTCTTCTTTTTCGTTCAGACAAAACTTTCTTTTTTGAGTGATAAAGTGGGGGATGGAGGATCTTGGGACAGGTTTGATTCTTCACTTAAGGCCCCCATAGAAAATGCATTCCATTATCATTTAACTGTAAAAGATGGTGTTGCTATGGACAGAGTGCAGAGATGAAGTGGAGAATATGTTGTGTGCATTTCGAGAAGTTTAAGTTTAAGTTGAGAAGATGAAAAACTTTGAAATTAAAATTAAAGCTTCCACATTGACTGTGTGTGTGTGTGTGTGTGTGTGTAGGTTGTGGCCTTTTCGGATGTGTGTGGTTTCTAAAGAACAAACTTTCAGGACGAGGACATTGAAACTTATTTTCCGCACAGCACAAACTTCTTAAGAGTCACGAATATATGAAATTTTAATGTCAGATATTTTCCGAATCCCCCAAAGAAATTTTGCAGACCAAAAAGTGAGAAGGGGGTTTAAATGGTTTTAAAACCACACCAACATCCATTTTGTGCCAGGCCCACTCTCTTTCAACTATCATTGGAACCATTTAATCATCATAAAAGGTACCATATCATAGCTCTATGTGTGCGAGGGTAGATATATATTTAAATATAATGTAGCAAGGGACTTACACAACTTTATTCCATTCGTTGTTTGTGTATATTTATTGATACCCTTGTAGTCGATGCAATTCTCAGAGGTATCATAATTTAAATGGATACAAAAAAAAGGATTCCCATAAAATCCTTGTATTTCGCATATTTATGTGAGAAAAAAAAGAAGGGTGAAACGTAAGCAAAATTTCCCTTTTAATATACTTTCAACTCTCTCCCTTAACATACTTACATACAAATTCATATAAGTTTAAGTATGATAAATAATTATGGCAAATAAGTGTGTGGTCTGACCGACTTGGAGAGGGTATTAAGGAATATACAGTACCTACACTCGTTCGTAATTGGATACATCGATAGTTTATGTTCGAATGATGAAGAGAGGGATTTCAGATTAATCATCTGATGGTCTCTCTGTAAATACTTATATAAAAAAAGAAAAACAAAAATATTAAGACTGCTTTATGAAATATGGAATAAAGTAGGTACTCATACTCAAGCCGTGTATTTAATTTGCAAGAATGCATTTCAATGCTACAAAAAACTTCTTTTGAGATAATATGAAATAATTAAATGAGGTCAGTATACCATTGAGAGATTTACTATACTGACTTACGCACTTGATTTTAAGAAAATAAAAAAAAAAACAGGTTAAGCTTATTTTTTTTAACAATCCATTATACAGATTATTTTACACAAAGATTGCAACTTCATATTTTCACTATTCAAATATTTTGAGAAAAACTAAAAATGCAGTTTTGTTCAATTAAATTGAAATCGTTAGAGCCGTTTTCAAGGCATTGCCACAACTCGAAAAATTTGTAAGGTAAAAGTTTTAAACTAGCAAATTATTCTTTGATTCATTAACTTTTAGTATAAAATAGCTTTTTCTAAATAAAAAAAATATATTTTTCAGCTGCAATTTTAAACCTTATCTCAAATGTTGTTAGGTACATTTAGGGTTGTAAAAAATCATTTTATTTTTAATGCATTTCTATTACAAATAAAAGAAAAATTATTGCAGTTAAAAAAATTTGCATTAAAAAAAATATTTATTGCATCTAAAAATATTTTGCATTACAAAAATTTTATTGCAATGAAAAAAAAAATGCATTGAAAATAAAATTTTTAGAAATTCGACTTGTATTTAAAAAAAAAAAACATATTTAATGCATACATTTTGCATTGATTTTTTTTTAAGGCAGAAAATTTTTTATTTGCAATCAAATTTTTTTTCAATGCAAAATATTTTTATTTGCAAAAAAAAATTATTTTCAATGCAACTTTTTTCATTTGCAATCAATATTTTGTCTTTAAATTTTTTTAGTTGCAATGAATATTTTTTTCCCAATGCAAATATTTTTCAATTGCAATAAATATTTTTTAGCAATGCAAATTTTTTTATTTGCAATAAATATTTTGTTTTTAAATTTCAAATGCATTTTTTTTTAATTGATATTTTTACAACCCTGGTTACATTGCATTACATTTTTAATCTTATCCGAAGATAAATCTACGGATAAGATACACTGCACTACTGCAGCTTGGGAAACTTAATCCACCGGCTGTCAAATGTTGTTAATATCGTTTTTTTTTTTTTTATTCAGAATGCTTACCTATAAAGCAATTTTAAAGACGTATTCACACCAAAATAAAAATTCACATAAAAAAGAATAGGATTGTTAACCCTCTACCGCATACTAACCCATATATGGTTTATCGATTTCATATCGATTTATTCTCGTTATATTGCACCAAATGTCAAAAAGAAAAAACTTTAATAAAACTATGTCTACTTTGTATAACTAACCGGTTTTTATTATCAGTGAGAGAGTCGTGATTCTGAAATAAACTCATTGTTTCAAGAGCATGTGTAAAGTGCAAATCAGTGAATAAAAGTGTGTACTTTGTGAGTGCTTTTTTATAATAAATAACTAAGTTGCATCCAATTAAAAATAAGTTTCGTATGAATTTATTATACTTTTATATGTTTAAGAAGTTTGTTTTTTTGTTTTTTTAATAATTTTTGTCTTTTTTTTGCGTTTTTTCCAAAACACCATATATGGGTTATCATGCGTTGGCGACTTACATTACTGATTTTTGTGGGAATTTTTTTTTTTTTGTAAAATGAATTGGAAGACTTTCTATGGAAAAAATAAGTGTGTTAATGCTAAAACTGGTGATGGCTTTCGAAGTGATGACGATCTAGCTTCAGATTCTGGCCCTTTTTTAACATCAAACAAGCCATCTCCGAGCACTTTTTCAAATCTGTAACACCTAAAATGTCACGAAAAAGATGATGCCCTTCAGCTTTGGCAGGTGATCAAAGCAGAGATGCAACAAAACAAAGCTGAGGGAGTTATATACAAGTCACGGAAGTCCAGCCCCATCTAATCCCGAAACTCCAATTCACTCACAACAACCAAGGGCAAAAGCCGTTGAAATCAGTACTAGCTGAAAACATCGACCATATCCCTGAATGGCAAACAAAAACACCAATATGTCAAAGTTGGGAACTGAAAACGTATTGTGTACATGTAGAAAATGGAAGGTGTTCTTCTGCAACAATAATAAAAGAAAGAGTTTGAATAAATTCCATGAATAAGGAAAGTCCAATGTAATAAAAACATATTTTACAAAACATACCTTGAATGCATACTAAACCATATATGGGTTATTAATTGTTTGCTGGAAATCGACTTGCTGCATACTAACCCATATATGGTTTATGTTTCTAAAAATGTATATAAATGTAAAAAAATAAAAATTTCTATGTAATACCTTTTTTCAACCCCTAATAAAGCTAAAAAACTGTTAAAAAAATTTTTATTTCATTTCGTTCATAATTCATGCAGTAGAGGGTTAAATCTGTTTATCACAAAAATTTGCAAATGAGAATAAAAATTTAAAGCTACATAAAAATACTAAAACAAATGCTAAAATTAAAGATCTTAAGGCAAGGTATGCTATTTGATCTATTTTGTAGAGACAGATTAAAAAAAAAATTTATGGAAATCATAACAATCTTTCAAAAAAATTAATATTTTTCATGAATTTTGTATGAAAAAATTAAAAAAGAAAGAAAAACTTGGTAGGAAGTTATTTTGAAGTTATTAATATAAAAAAGAAAAATTTCAAAATTTGTTCAAAAAAATAGGTACATATGTACCCAATAAACAAAGTGAAAAAAAATAATGAAAATTATTTTTATTTTTAAGCGGAGTGATTGAATATAATTCAATTAAAAAGTTAATAACTTTTTATTATTAAAAAGTTAAAGTGACCTCAACTCCATATGCGTTTCGCCCAGGTATGACAGTGGGCTCATCAGTTAGATGCTGTCATACCCTTACTAAGACGCAAATTTTTTTTAGGTGCAAGAATGTAACCATGTTCCCCTAAAATATTAAAATTCACAGTCTATTCAGGTTGTGATTTTTATAAGTGTCTGTATTCATGGACCAAAATTTGCGAGTTAAAAAAGTTCCATAAAGTATTTAATTTTTTTAATTTTCAAGACGTCTACAAATTTCACTGATCAAATTTACCCGGGTAAAATGGCACACTGTCAAAACATACGTGATTTTAAATGCAAAATTGAGTCAAAGGGCTCCTTTTCCATTTTCTTGGAACAAGTGGTGCTTAACCCCCCCAGATCTTTCTACGAGTCATTCAAAACCCAGTTCATGTTGGTTGCTCGACTCGTTTTTGTAGTTTTTGCAACTTTGAATGTTTTGGATGTTTTTTTCCAGGTTTTTGACGGAACCAAGGGCTTTCCTCAGTCCAGGACTCACTCTCTGTGCATCGTTTATAATTAGCAAGAATTTTCACTTTAAAAAAATGAAAATGTGAAAGAAAATATAAAATGACATGTGAAATAGGTATGCCATTTTACCCGAGCACTAAGTAGGCCATTTTGCCCATTTTGAGTTTTTTCAATTTAATTTTTATACCAAAAAATTTAAAATCGTTTTAAACCAACTTATTTCAGTAAATAAATAAGAAATACTTCATGCATACATACATTAACTTCTTTTTCCAAAACACAATGTTTTTTATACTTTTTTTTGCAAAAAAAAATTCACAAAATTTTAACCAGTGTAATTTTTGAGGTGGATAGAGACAGTTTGACCTGTCAAATTTCAAATAATGGCTTGAAGTTGCTGAAATTTTGTATATGTTGGTTTTGCTAGATAAACTAAAGAATCGCGTTCATAAAACTTTCTAATTATTTTCGATTCTACGATTTCTAGCAAGGGGGCCATTTTACCTTGGGGTGCCATTTTAGGCCACTTTCCACTACAAATATAATCTTGCCCATTATTTATCTACACTGTAAATTTTATTCATTTATCTATTGAAGACAAAAAGATAAAAATAAAAAACTGTTAAAAACGGACAAAAAACTTGGGACAAAAAAAAATTGTTTTTCCCGTTATTCGGTAAAAATCATTTTCAAAATTCTGTACATGCATGTGCATGATTGAAACCTATATTTCCTATAAGTTTGAGATTTTTTTGCAGAATTTAAAAAATTCCAAAAAAATAAAAGGCTACTCAAAAATGTCCCTAAAAATTAGATTGTTTTTTCAAAAAATTTTATTGCAAAATACAAAATACAGGGCCTATGAAAAAAATCCGTTTTAGATCCCTAATGTTTTTTTTTTTTTTAATATCTTTCTCATGGTGTAACTCAAATTTCTGTGCAAAATTTTGCGTAGGTACCTCTAATTAGTCTTTTGTCGAAGGTCTGTGACTGCAAAAAAAACCTTCACAACTTGGTTTTGAAATTTTTTTGAATTTTTCAATACATTTTTTAATTATTGAATTAATTTGTCTATCATTTAAAAAAAAGTCAACTCTTTACGACTTACCGTTTAGAAAATAGCCTCTTTTTTTCAATGTTGTGTTACCCCTATTTACCCTATAAAATCTTAAATTTTTTTTTGCCTTAAACCTTCTCCTCTTATACCTCTTTGATTTAAAAAAAAAATTAAGAAAATAAGTCAGCCGGTGTGGCCGGTTAGCGAACGTACACACAACCAAACTTTAATATATATAATATATTGTTAGTAAGTTAGTTACAATTACAAGTGAAGCAAATAAAAGCGTATTAAAAAATTATTTTTTGTTATTTACCTTTTTTTGTTTTCTTTAAATATGTATACAAACATTCATTTCAAGAAAGTAAAAAAAAAACTATTCTACTTATGATTCCAACATAAACATGGTTTTTACTAAAAATTAAATCCTCTTTGAAAAATGGAACTTGTTTTTTTTTCACCAAAATTGCAGGAGAAAAATACATTGATTTTTTTTGGTTCAAAAATAATTTCTAAGGATAATTTTTGGACTCTCCAGAAAAATTACTTTCTCTTTTGTAGACTCAGAAAATTGCGATACACACTATTTGAAGCAATTTTTTGTCGTCATTTTGGCATGTTTGATTTTTATTTTTAGTTTACTTTTTTTTTTATATAAGCATAGCTTTGCATAGGTAAGATGTATTGATTCGTTTAAAAGTTAAAAAAACAATTTGGAAGCAAATAAAAAGTCTTCAGTCCATGACCTAAAATATTAAAAATTATCCAACTTTTTGAAAAAAAAAAAAAAAAAAACAATGAAAAATGTCACAAAACAACCTTCTTATCTTTTAAATTTGAATGAAATTCAAGGCTACAAATTTTTCTTTTGCTCATCTCAATTCATCGCATCTCATCTTATCTCATCTCATATTTCATATTCTCTTATGATTATGTCTGTTTTCTTTTTTTTTTCATTTTTATTATTTTTTTTACATTTCTTTTATTTTTTTTTGAAATATGACTATCCACCTGTCAGCATAGAAAAACTAAACCACCTGATATCCAATTCTTTTTCAAATTCATTCTTCTCTCTCCCTAGGCAATAGGCAGTAATCCATCTTACCACCCCATATCATCATCATAGTGTATTCCATCAAAATTGTTTCTAAAACAAAAAAAAAAGAGGATTTGTATTTTTGTATTCCTTGGCCAATGAAAGTTGTGCCTTTTTTTTGAAAAATATAAAAAAATATAAATATCCTTAAATCTATCCTTGAGTTATGAAAACAACAAAAATATTCTCTCATTCTCATTGAGAGAGAGAGAGTAAGTGTTACTCTCTTTTTTCCTTTCTGTGATGAATACTATGGTCTTGTTCGAATTTTCGAAGATAAAAAAAGTCTCTAGAACTTTAAGCTATGAACACTGGTAATTTCGGGACATTTTTAATTTTCTTAAAATTTGCATTCAAGTTCTCTTTATAAATAACTCCCTTCTACGCAAAATCGAGAAAATTTTAAATCCTTGGATAAAACTGAGAACATTGCACTTTTCTGTTTAGATACTTTCCTCTTTGCGTGCGAAGCAGACGTGTGTTTTTCAAATCTCAAAAGGATTTTTTTTTTCTAATTTTGTGTGTCGAAAGCTTTCCAGGATATATAGTTTTTGCCATACTTCAAAATTGGGTTGTACATTAAATTCCGGGATACGGTTTTATATATATATATATTTTTTTATTATTCATTAGCACCATTTTTTAAAGGGGTTGCGTGTTTTATTAAAGGAATTGATACCCCATTAAAATTATTCGCAACATCAAAAATGAATCAAAACTTCTAGATAAAATTTAACGATTTTCCTTGGAAACTTTGTCCTAATTAAATTATAATAAGTTCAAAAAAGGATTAAGTTTCCTTTCCAGCTAAATCCTTTTTTGAATAATTAATAAAACGAGATGTTTACATTTAATAAGTCTTAAGGTGTATTTTCGACTTTTCACGACTATAGCTCGTCGTTAAAAATTTAATAAACAAAATATTGATTCCTAAAAATATCCTTAAAAAAAAAAGTAGGTAATTTAATTTCAAACCTTAAAGGCAAAACTCTTTCCCAAAAGCTTCTATTACCTTGAAAGATAGAAACCAGGTACCCCTCGCTAAAACAGCTTCGTTAAGATTTATTTTGTTTAACTTTGAGCGCTGCTTTTATATTTACTTAATTTTAATTGAAAATTTTTTGTTTGTTTTTATCACGATTGTGAATGAATTATTTTACCTTTTAGCCCTTTTAAATTCAATTTCTTGACTCGCTTGAGAAATTATTAGAGTCATATTATCTTTTTAAAGTCACTTAAATTGAAGAGGTTTTCTTTAATTTCGGTGATTTTTTCTCAGACAAACAAAAAAAAGGACACCAAAACGAGGATAATTTTTTTGTTTTGTGTCTGAACAACTACTAACGAGTGGATAATAAGCTTTTAGGGCTTACTAATGCTCCTTACCCACACCTTTTGATAATCTGTTCGAGTCCTCTCGAAAGTGTCTGGTATCTTTTTTTTTTGTGTGTTTTATTAAAAAATGGGGGATTAAGTATTACTTTGCAGTTTATAAGCTTTTGGTTGAATTTTAGTCTTTGCTGTATGAAATTGAATAGTCCTTTTTGTCCTTATTTTTTGTGTATATGCAGAAATTTATTTGATTTTGCTTTAAGCTGATTGAATTTATTTTTCGTTTGATATATCGAATGGGGGTGAGGGTATTTTCCCCCCTCTTAAATGAAGTTTCTCTTACAATTTTATTAATTTGTGAACAAAAGAAATTGGAAAATAGCCAAAAGGCTCTATTTTTATTATGTAGGCTCTTTTCTTTACTACCTACATATCCTCTACATGTCAAAGGGAATTATGTATTTAAATCTTTGCTTTGATGAAGAAATCTCTCTTCTGGGCTGCACACAGGACTCACAGGTAGATAAATATTGATTGTATTTGTGTGTGTTGTGTTGTGTGGGTAGAAAGGAGGATAGGAACCATCATCTCTATAAGAAGAAGGTTTTCTATTCTATTTTAACTTTATAGAGTTTACTTTTGTGAATAGAATTTTTGATTCTAAGAAGAGTAGCCTAAGGATATAAAATGGAAAATGAGATAGAAATTTTATTATTTGACCATCACACAGAAGGAGTTTTCTTTGATGATACTGATTCTGATGATGATGATGCAAGCAAAAGCAAAGGTCTTCTGATCTTTTAAATCGAAGTTTTATGGATGATTTCATAAATGCAAATAGAAAACTTAATTACAACAAATATTCAGTATTTATGATATTTCTAGATGATATTTAGTATAAAAGATCCGAAGTGATGCTAGAAGATAGAAATAAAACCAATATTGTATTAAATTTTATTTGTTTGAATAAAGAAAGCTTTTTATCTGAGGAGGGAATTTTCCGTAAAAGCAATACCTACACAACACAAATGGGATTGAATTGAAAGATGTGTTAAGTCAATTAAGAAAATGAAGTTTTGAGGAAAATAGTTCTTTACTGAGTTTTGCATCAAATTTATACACTAAATGAAGTTTATCTAATGAAGAAAGATATTTAAATCGATTTTTTTGAAGAATGGTGTAAGAAGATACTAAATCAAATCAAATATTTATTTGATAAGAGTAGGTGAGTAAAAAGGCTTAGATTTAAGACTCACTTCAACTTCAAAATTATCTATCTGGAGAACTTTATTATAAAATAAATAAAGTCAGGTTAGTTACAACATTTATGAATTTTTTGGGATTTGAGTTAACTCCGAATAGCAGAATAACTTTAAAAGGACAGAAGGAAAATTCATTGTTTTGTAGTTGATACAGTTTCGTAATCCTAGAATGTGGGAAGAATTCCAAGTAACATAGGTTTTGTCCACTGTCACGTTTCTAAAAGTACAGTCGAGTCCCTCTAAGTCGAACTAACTCTAAGTCGAATTACCCTCGTCGAACTTTTTCAATTTTGAAGAAAAAATATTAAATAAATCCCTCTAACTCGAACCGATTTTCGAGTACCCGTGGAAGTTCGACTTAGAGGTACTGTACATTGAAAGGGCCTTTCTAGAATTACAAATAATTTATTAAGTGTTCAACAGGATAAAAATTAAACAAAAAACTAGTAGGTACATTAAATTTTCCAACTGAACAGCAAAATATTACTCATACGACACAGTGAACCGCTATCATAATATGTACTTATATATCTTAGAATTATTTTTACATTTTTGTGAGAACTATACAAAGTACAGTAAATTTATTTTTTCACAAAAACGATCCAAAACCTATCTAACCTGACTTCAAGGTCTTTAAAATTGTTGCAAAGCATTTTTCCCAACTAAATTTTACGAGAAAAAAATAAGGTGAATTAATCTCAGTAAGATTTTGTTGATGGACTCCGTATAGTCCAGTGCATTTATGATAGTCATATCGTGGGCACAACGCCAAAACCACGAATCTGCAAAATTGTAGTTTTGAGAAAAACGGCTCCAAAGTTTTGGAAATTCATACAATCTTATGGGAACTCATGCTACGAAAAATGATATTTTAGGCTTTAAGGCAACAGATGGATGATTAGGGTCGAAGCAGTGGATAGAGGGACCGATAACAAGTTAAATGACGCATTAAAGTGAAAATGTCCAAAAATGCAGATTCGCGGTTTTAGCTTTGTGCCGACGGTATATGGGCGACCCAGCAGTGTGTAACACCCCCAAATTTTTTTGATCATTCGATAGAGCATTGGCTGATCATTACCCTGATTTTTCGAACTCGCGAAATTCACCTTTCGGCCGCCATTTTGGATTTTAGTTTTTGTTGAATATTTCGATTTCTATTTATCCTACATAAAAGTTGTTTATACAAGAAACGTAGGCAATTAAATTTCGCGTCTTTTATGATAAGAACACTTTTTCGATATTCTGAATATTAAAAAAGTTACAAGCCAACAAAGTAAAAAACCAGAAAAAATGAAAATTTTAAAGTTTTGAGCACTTTTTATCAAAATAATGAAAAAACCTTCCGAGATAAGATTATTTAGGTACCTTAAAATTTTCTACAACTTTTTTTTGCTATCGCTATAAATACAAAAGTTATTAATACTTTTTTTGTTTAAAATGCTCTTTTCTGTTTATGTTTTTTATCTTTACTTTTTTCTTAATTTTTTTTTTTACAAAATCTTGAATTTTAAATGATCAGTGAGTATTTTATAGCTTTATGTTACAAGAGAAAGTTCAGGACCTTCAATTTTTTTATATTTAAGTCTCTTCATTGCGTAAAAAAGGGGTATTTTTTAACAAAAAAGTATTAATAACTTTATTAATTATAGAGATACAAAAAAAGTTGTATAGCAGAGTTGTAGAGAATTTTAAGGCGAATAATATTTTCTCGATACGTTTTTTCATAATTTTGATAAAAAGTGCTCAAAACTTTAAAATTGTCACTTTTTTCTGTTTTTTTTTTTTTACTTTGTTGGCTTGTAACTTTTTTAATATTCAGAATATCGTAAAAGTGTTCTTAATATAAAATACGCGAAATTTAATTGCCTACGTTTCTTGTATAAACAATGTAGGATAAATAGAAATCGAAATATTCAACAAAAACTAAAATCCAAAATGGCGGCCGAAAGGTGAATTTCGCGAGTGCGAAAAATCAGGGTAATGATCAGCCAATGCTCTATCGAATGAGCAAAAAAATTTGGGGGTGGTACAAACTGCTGGGTCAAATTATAAATGCACTGGACTAGTATTAAAGTTTTACTGACTGGACTTCGGAGTCTCGCGAAAAAACGGGTTATGTATTTATTTTAACTGATACAGCAACAGCAGGGTTGTAAGAAATCATTTATTTTTAAATGCATTTTCCTTCCTTAACTTATTTTAAAGAAAAAATTTATTGTAAGTAAAATAAAAAATGCTTTTAAAACATATTATAAGATATTAAAAGAAAAAAAAAATTTAAATAATAATAAATTTATAATAATAATTAAAAAAATATTTTGCATAAAAAAAAGTTCAGTGCAAAATGTTAACAGGTACATACATTAAATATTTTACGATTTTGACTATTTGGCTTTACATAAGCTTTAATATTATACTTAAAACTACTAATTAAAGACAAAAAAATCAAAAATGGTAGAAATTCGACGAATATATAAGCAAAAAAAATGCACAAATTTTGCATTGATTGTGTTTGCAATATAAACATTTTTTTATTCGAAATGAATACTTTTTTTCAATTTAAAAATCTTATTTTTTTTATTGGCATTTTTACAAACCTGGTCAACAGTGGATGAACAGATCAACTGAAACTTAGGAACTCAAGTAGCACAAAAGTCTAAAATACACCAAAATATTTGGTGTATTTTTTGCACTTCCGTGATATCCATTTTGAATATAAAAAATACACCATTTTCTCGTACATAATAAACTCCGGGGTTAAAAAAGTATACCGATTTTGGTGTATAAATGGCGCTAGTGGTATATTAAATGATCTGGTTTTTTGGTGAAAATTATACCTTTGAAATTGAAAAATACACAATAAATCTATGGATAAAATCCACCATTTAAATTATTCTGATTTAAAATTGGACCCAAAGTTTATTTTTCACCTCAAACAGTTTGATGAATTCTAATTCACACCATTTCTTATGAAATAAATGAAAATGAATTTTTATTCACATTCATAATTTTGCCATACGAAACTATTGGTTAAATATGAATTTGTTTGCCTAATTTAAAAACAAAACACATTCTGTCTACTAATTTTAGATACTACCCCCTCTAAAAATCGAGCGCCTCAAAAATGTCAGTGAATTAATGATTTATTTTTTCGATTTTAAAAATCGGTTTTTCAAAAATTATAATTTTTGTGTTGTTTTACATATTTTTAGAAGAGTTATTTTATAATATAATTTACTGAATCGAAAAAACTAAGAATGCGGGATAATTAGGTCGATAAATATACTATTATAGTACAATAATTAATCGCTGTCTTCTTTTTTTAAACGGCGACCATTGAAAATTAAGGCGCCTCCCACTTATGCATTCTGGTGAATTGTATGTCCACAGGGTGTGCTTCCTGCAGAGAGTGTACAAAATATACCGTTTTGGTTGATTTCAGAATCGAATAATTTTATTCACCATTAATAGTATATTATAAAAACAACTGAATATCGGTGTATTTTTTTTACGGAATCTTAAAAAAATGTTGAAATTTCTTACAGAAAAGACAGTGGTATAATTTTTGTATCACTAATTTTGAGAAATACACCCTTTTTTTCAATTTCCTCAATTTTACACCAAACTTAATGAATTTAAACCAATTTATACACCAGTGTGCTACTTGAGAAGGTACTTGCTTAGATACTGGAACTGTTTGAATTTTCAAGTAAATGAGATAAATGTTAAATTGAAAACTTTCAAGACCAGTTTCACCGGTTGAAAAAACTAAGAAATATATGAAAAAAATATATATGAATAAAAGCTTTCCCTAAATCGAGATTTACATCTCTAACCAATCGAAAATTAAAATACCAAAAATCTTAGACAAAAATTACCTAATTAATTTTTGTTTCAACATCCCAGCAGTATTTCTAGGTAGGGAAAGTGAGGGCAAGACCGCACCTTTAATGTTTAACCGTTTTAAAAACCAATAAAAAAACATCTTTTAATTAAAATAAAGTGTTTATTCATTAATTTGTATGTTTTTTGTATTTAAAAAATACTGAAATGATAATACGTTTTGAAAAAACATCTAACAAAAAACGGTCTTTTCCCCACTTCCCCTATAGGTACCTATACCTATTTAAATAGTTTAGAGTTTTTTTTTTTAAATCGCTTTAAAATTATTTTGAATTGTTTAGAGCCGTTTGCTGAAATTAAACTTAAGGGTTTAAGTTCTACATAAAATTGTATGTGACAATTTACGCCGAGGAAAAAGCAAAGAATAAGAGTTGATGTTTTACTTAAATATTTAAGTTTCGTTTCAGCAAATGGCCCTTAATGAATTTCCTTTGCTTTAAAAAGCTTAATTTGGGTTAGTTTTTGTTTTTGTTTTTTTTTTTCTTTTTTGGTTTTCGTTCTCATCTTGTATAAAATAATAAAAAAAAAAGAAAGTATTGCATTCAATAATTAAATTGTTATAAGTTCAAGGTCCCACATATAAAATCAGCATAAGGTAGTACAACGCAAATTATTTTATAATATGTATTTGGAAGGTAAGGATACCTCCATAATTTCCCAATATTCTTCTAAAAATCGTATATTTACCTGAATGTCTTAATCGAAAGTAAACATTAAAAGTTCAAAAATCCACTTTCTCATAAAACGAAACACATTTTCATATATAGCCAAAGGTAAAATCGGATATTAAGACAAGGATATCGAATATCCACTCTGATGGATAAAATGTTTACATCTTTAAATAACGATTCGCATACTCTTTGTACCCCAAATAACACATATCATCCTTCATCCTAAACTCTTATATACGCAGTTGAAATATTCAAATAATAAATAAATATTTGAATAATAAATTGAACCAATGTAACTCATCAAAGATTGTGTAATACGAGACGAGTCGAGTTGAGGATGTCTCATACTGATATCACCTTTTCGCTTTCATCCGCATGAAAATAATATATTTTTGAGATATTATGCTTCAAGTGTATTTGTCTCTGTAGTCGCAATCGGAGTCTGGGGACCTTGAGTTTCTATGTTTTCATTTATTTAAAGGGTATCCAATAAATTACTTTGTGATTTGACATTTTTTTTTCGTTATTCTATAAATTGCTTTAACACCTTTATTCACTTCTGGACTGGTTTTGATGAAATTTTATATTCAAGTTGTCACTTTGATTCTTAAATTCATTATTTTACATTATATTGAAGAACTGATTTAACATTTCAAAAACAACAAATTAATAACATAGTACCCTTTTTTATTTTTTTTTGTTTTTTTTTAACTTATTTTGAAAAACAAACTAAACTACTACCAAAATTCATTTCCATAAATTTCATAGTTAGATTAAAATGTTGTTAAAATTTTCTAAAAGCCAAACAGCCACCACAAAATGGAAGCATTTAAGCTTCAAAAAGTTTCCAACCACGCACTGATTACTTTGCGCCCGAAAATTGCATTTTAAAGTTTTCCATTAGCAAGAATAACAAGTCAAAAAGTGAGAGAGAGAGAGAGAGAGAGAGCAAGTTGGATTTGGAGTGTTGAAATATTTCCTTGGAATTTCGCTGTTCCTAGTTTTTAGTCCTCGCAGACATCGAAGAGAACATTTTGCAAACTAGCAAATTTACAATTAGTAGAGAAAAGTGTTTACAACAAATTTGTGGCCATTTTTTGAGCTTATCAAATTTATTATAAAGGCAGTTTTTAAATATTTTTTAATCATGGACGCATATAAGTGAAAAATCAGTTAAATTATTACAATTGCCATGTTCAGCAGGTAGGAAGGTTAATTAAAGGCTTTTTTTTTTTATTTATTACGGGTTTATGTGTTCATCTGTTCCATCGTAACTTCTAAACTACTTATCACAATTTAGCAAATGATATATCGTTAGTTAAGTTAAGTTAAGTTACGTATCGCACTCTAGAGGAAAAATTCAGAATCTGAACATAAACTTGTTTAGGGGAGAGGGGGGTAAATTTGACACTTAGTTTTTAAAGGTCTGTATTTTCGAAAACTGTTAATGTTTTAAAATGTTTTGTTTTGTATTTGATTTATTGACTATTCAAGATTATACTAACAGTAATTTTTTTTTGTTTTACAACATTACAACTTTTAAAAAAATTATGTTTTCTAAAAAAAGTCATTTTGTCAAAAGGGGTACATTTGACAATGGTGGATTAAACCCCACATCGTGTGCATTACATTTTTAAAATTATCAGCGGATCTTACTCGTCTATTATTTAATTAGAAAAAAAATACATTTTTGGTTTTAAACAATCTACTAAACAATATAACGAAAAAAATAAATCAAAAAATTTATTTTCTAAAAAGAAGAAGAAAAAACAAAAAACCATAAAATATTTCAAAAAATCTCTCCATTTAAATCTTAATCAAAATTAATCGATGTCGATTTACTTTTAAATAATTTATTAAATAAATAATTCCCCAAAATCAACGTAAAAATGTGCCCAAATTGCAAAAGTCAAAGGTGCCCCGAAGGAGCTTCATAACTGTTTTTCTTTTTTTTCAATAACTAATACTATTTTTTTACAAAGCTTGTTTTAATTTACTTAACTTTAAGCATAGTGCTATCAAAATATTGATTCAGCATTGAAAAAACTTTTTATTAGGTTCAGAAATCGGTGGTCAAAAATAAGATCAGAAATACAGAAAACACGAAAACACGTGGTACTCCGCGAAAAGTTAATGGAAGACTGCGAAATTTCGCAAAATTTCTTTAAATCAAACTAAGCTTCCTTCTTCATCCAAACTATTGGTAATTAAGGGCACGATCATACCGAAAAACGCAAAGTCAAATGTGCCCCGGTGTCAAATGTACCCCCGCTTACCCTAATATACGAATCGTTATATTTTTTAATTGAAACCATTTTCTATAGTAAAATCAACATATTTATTCACTATATTGTACTTAACAGTATCTTCTTTAAAATAATGTATTTACCAAGTCACTCGTGGGGCAATGACTATAATTTTCACCCGACCGACACTCCAAATGACTAATAAACAAGAAGACATTTAATCTTATTGGATGATGAATAAGAAACTCGCGATGAGCAACAGAACAAATGGCTGACGGATGGACGGACATTCACATAAAGTAGTGCCTCTAGAGTCAATGGTGGTAATGTCAAAGGAACTAAAGCATGACTTTTACATTTGTAATCTAATATCCTAGAAGGAAGATGGCAACGACTATGAATGACGATGCCAGAATGAAGTATATTGTTTGTGAAGTCGTGATTATTTTTGACGTGACAGTGCATATAGCCTGGTTAAAAATAATGAAAATAGCATTGTCCTACTCTTTACTGTCAACTTTGAAAAAAAAAATAAAAGAAGAAGAAGAAAAAGTCGAAGCAAACAAACGTGACTTGAAATTTAATTTTTCCAAGTTAATAGAGAAGATATGTATGGTTTTTTGTTCTTTGTGTTTTCTTCTTGGTCAACTTTAGTTCTTTGATGTTTTTTTTTTTTCAGTAGACATTTTCATTTTAAGTACATTTTTTTTTCGAAAGACAAAGAGATTACTAAGGCTTTTATATCGATTGGTTATTGCTCAGTAAGAATATTAAATTTCTTCCATTTAATTCCATTTCGTATTCTTAATTTTTAAGATTTTTATTTTTAGCTATAAATTAATAATTATATGACAAAAAAAAACATTTAAAATCACTTTGCAAATCTGTTTTCATAGAAATCACTAAAGCTTATTACCTCAAAGGCTCTGAAAAATACACCTTTTTTACCTTTTATTTAAAAGCCAATAACTGATTTAACCATCTGTCAATCCATTAATGTCCTTTATTTCGCAAAAATTTAGTAAAAAAAAACATACTCTTTTTTTTTAAATCGAAGGGATAAAAGGTCAAATTGTTTATCAAATCAAAATCCTCTTTGATGAGGACTCCGGATATAGATATCAGTAATCTATTTGTGTATATTTATGTGTGATTGTTTTTTTTTTTCGTATTCTGATGAAAATTGATTACGGTTGAGTGTGATGTGTCAATCCATTACAGACATTCACTACAAAGTTAAGTATTTTTTTATCTTTTCGATTTTGTGAGAAATCATCAAGATTTATTGATGAAGTAGGATTTGCATTTGTCTTTTTTTTTGATTTTCGAAAAATAATTGATGGGTCATAAGTTATCGAGTGAAACCATCAGGATAATTCAAAAAACATATTTTAAATTCGAATTCATTTTCTGAAACTCAGATTTCACTTTTAGTAGGTAAAATAGTACATAACATCAACAAATAGAAAACAAAATTTTACACTCATGAGACATGGAAAAAGTTTGGGATCATAAGTAAGTACCAAGCATCAAAAAAGTCTGTAAAAAAAATGTTGGGTGGAAGGGTGTTTTTTTCCGGGACAAGAAGGAGAAGGTGAAGGTCAAAAATATATTGAAAAAAAATTGTCTGTCGAATATCATCATATGACACATGTTTTTAATTCATTTTTTGATGCTGAATCTAATGGTATAAAAATAAAGTCAATGCAATTGCTCTAAGAAAAGTTATTGCGGATTAAAGACAAGAGTGATTGTTTTTTTACTTCAATAAGTAAAATATAATCAAAATCCATGTGAAAAACATGATACACTGATGAAATTTGGGATGAAGGTTTTGGATAAAACAGGAATAAATGATCCATAAAGTTCTTTAAAATATTTTTGGTGGAGAAAGGTATCATAACAGCTGACATAAATTTTTTTTAATTTTTTAAACTTGGTGAAAAAGTTTTGTTTACTATAAGAACTAAGAATCTAAAGAGTCTACAAAATTATCTTGAGTGAAAAGGTGTTTTAACTTGCTCTATAGGGCAAGTATTGGTTTCGTTTCGAAAAAAAAATTTGAGGTTTTAATCAAAACCAACATTACGATGATGGAGAATTCCAAAAAAGTGGGTCCCGCAATTCCGTCCGCGCGTCTGTACGTCTGTGCGTCTGTGCGGTTGTGCGTCCATCTGTACACATTTCCACAGCCTAAACGGGTGGACGGATTTTCTTCAAATTTGGTACAGGTGATTTGTATGGAGTTCTGAAAGTTGTTTTTTTTTTGTTTTTTTTATATCTCGCTTAGAAAGTGTACCTCCCATACAAATTTTTCAATTCAAACCAAATAACACGAAAACGGCTCTAACGATTTTGTTTAAACTTTGCAGACGTAATATTCGAAGCAATTGCAACAAAACTGCATTTTCAGTTTTTCTCAAAAAAGTCAAAAAAGTGTACCTCCCATAAAAATTTTTCAAATTATACCAAATAACTATAAAATGGCTCTAACGATTTTGATTGAACTTTACAAACGTAATATTCAAAGCAATTACAAGAAAACTGCATTCTTATTTTTTTCAAAAAAAAAAAGTCAAATAAAAAAACATTTTTTTTTTTCATTTAACAAAATTTTGCCCTAAATGTCGGCTCTTCCCCAACATCAACAAAATTTCTTTAATTAATTTATACAGAGGCAGCTCTTAAAATCTACAAGTAAACTAACATAAAAGTGTTTTAAACTGCAAGAGCAAGTACGTGCGACCCCAGTCGTGCATTTTATTTTTTTAGGAAATGATGAAATTTGAAATTGGTACCTCAAAAACTGGAAAAAAGGTTACGCTAATGAAAATTGGTACAAATGCTTCATTTATAACAGAAACCATGAATCTAAGTAGTCTATACAAATATTTTAGGTGAAAGAGTGTTTTTTTTTTTTTGGGAAATAAGGAAAATCCGCGATAAGTTCGATAAAATCAATGGTATAAAAAGTACCCTTACGAAATTATTTAAAAATGTTGTCTTTCCCATTTGAATTACGAAGGTATAAAATAAGTTTATACATTTTTTCGTGTGAAAGGGTGGTTTTTTTTTAATAAATGTACCCTATTGAAATTCAGCAATTATGTTACTTTTGAGATTAGAAACAAGAATCAAAAGTTTCTATAAGAATATCTTGATTAAAAGGGTGTTTTTTTTTTTTTAGTGAAAACAAAAATGATGGGACACCCAAATGAAATTTGATGAAAACTTTGAATTTTGGGTAGAAAGCAAGAATAAAGAGTTTTCATAAAAAAATATTTTAGGTGAAAGGGTGTTTCTTTGGAAGAGACAGTAAAATCTGTTATTGGTCCCAAAACGCTAATGATTCATTTCATTTTTGCTTTCAATGACAAATTTAACGTTTATGCTTAAGTTCTTAGACGTTTTAACATGAATAATTCACTTAAAATTTTTAAAATATATTTTATAAAATGTAAGAAATATAAAAGGTTTTCTTTATATGAATGAAATTTCCTAAATTGTAAATACTGAATAAAAGAAATTCAAGAAATCCCCTGCAAAAGATACAAAAAAACTGTTCTCGTTAAATTACTTTTAGTAGGGGAGCCCAGGAAGGGATTTCGCGCGTTACTCGAGCGCGTCAGAAAATCATATGGGGAGAAAGCTTGTACTTAGTAATGTACTCCTACCAAATATAAAAGCTTGATACAGTGGTCTGTGTTGTGGGCAGCCCGTCAGATTAGTAAAAAAAAATCGATCCTCGGAAATACTCGAGCGCGTCAGATTAAGAAATGGTAGGTTAAGTACGTCCAGAAAAGTGTATATTTCAATAATCTGACAATTTGAGTGAGGCATAAGAAAATGGCGGAGGCACGAAGTTGTAAAAAAAAAACGTCACCTCGAAATACTCGAGCGCGATTAATTTTTTTTTTTTCTGAAGGGAATTTTATCAGGAACACGAAAAACATATAATCTGACGGTTTTCATGGGGCAATATAGCCAAAATTATCGATAAAGCATGAAGGTACAGTAAAAAAAAAATACAATTTTTTGGTTCATAATGCCGAGTTTTTAAGGTTTTTGTCGAAATATCTTAATTTTTTTATCTAATTTACCTACACTTATTATGTGGATACAGATTGACATAAAAAAATCATACAGAATTCATTAAAGTTGATAAAAAATAACGTGCCAAAGGGAATAAGCCCCAAAAGACGTTTTATATGGAATTCACTATCGGAAAATTTCCAAACCGGTCCAACACTCAAATTTGTGTATCGAGGAATAACGTGACATTCTTAACTTTATAGCAAAAGCCCCATCTTTAATAAATATAGCAGCTCCGATCGTCTGGTCATTACGTAATGTTCTTAGATTCGGGGTATTTTTTTCTTTCGTTAACCAGACGAGCAAAACTTATGACTTTAATTACGTTTACTTTTTAATAATAATTTATCATTCGAAGGAAAGATTATCAAGTAAGTATCATAACCATTTTTGCTTACAGAAACACGAGATGACGACAAAGTTGAAAAACAACCTGGAAAACGAATCCAGTTATTATCAATATTAAATTATTGATTTACCTTTGTATATAATATGTATATAATATAAATTTTGTGTAACATCCAGTAGGTATAATAACCAGAAGAAACGAAAATATTGTTTTATATTCAAAAACTGTCTAATTTTTTTTTTTTTCAAATTGTCAGATTAGCAATACACCTTAACATAATTGTCAGATTATCATTTAGGGTGACTCTGACATCGAGCTGAACCTACAGTAGAAAAATCTGACGCGCTCGAGTAACTTAAGTTAACAATTTTTTTTTACATTTTCAAAAATAATTTATAAGTCTAGGCCACGTCCAAATCGTCAGTTATTCAAATTGAACACTATTTGGAGTTTACTGAACGTACCCTCTCAAAATCTGACACGCTCGAATAACTTTTTTTTTTTTATTTTTTCTACCGCTTTTTGTAGCCACCCACCACTGTCTTATCGTCAGATTAATATATATCGGTTATCACAAAGCCAATGCGAGTATACCCTATTAATATCTGACGCGCTCGAGTATTTCAATGCGACAGTTTTTTTTTACATTTCCTTAACGTGTTTATAAGCTCTTATCCCCACTTAAATGGAAAACTTCCATATACTTTTTTTCGTTTTAGAACCTAATCTTCGCAATCCAATAGGTCCCCATGGCGCTCGAGTAACTGCAAATTTAGCATCTCGGGCTCCCCTACTATTTGGATACATCGCTGGAAATCCTTTTAATTCAACGCAAACAAGAAAAAAAATATATATCATTTTCATTTCTGTAATCAATCAAGTGTACTTTATGTGTGAAATCCCCCTCAAGTGCGATATGATGTGTCACACACATCAACACACACACACACACACACACTCACAGCAGCCAGAGCGTGTGTATCCTTTTAATTAAACGCAGCAGTAATAAACAGAACGCCATCATCCTCTCTCTTATCTTTCTGCTTGATCAAAGATTCAGCAAAAGTGCATGTGCATTAAATTTGCAGCAACTCTTGAAATGATTTTTATTTTGAAATTACTTTTGTTGCTTCAGCTTGATAACAGCTTTTTCTCATCTCATTTCTCTTGTCGACCAAAAAACTGTTCTTCTCCACCTTCTCTCAACTCTTATTCTAGAGCAGATGAATTCAACTTCTCAAAAACAAAAAAACGAAAAACAACAAAAAAAAAAACTTATCCTTTATGCATGCATAAATGAGTGAATAATCTGTAAAAAATAAAAATGGAAACATTTCACTTTCCGCCTTGCTGGACAAAGCAGAAGAAAATGGCTAACAGAAAAACTATCCAAACCAGTAGATGGAAGAAGAGAAGTGAAAAAAAAATGCAGATTTCACTTTTTTTTTCTCAAAGACAAAATTATGATTAACTTTCCATCCTTCTGCTGGTGATTACAAAACAAAAATATTGTGAACAGGATCTGATGGAGAGAAGGAAAATATTTAGAAGGACATTAGCAATTTTATCCTTTTTTTGTACAAAAATGAAACTGAGAGGTTGATATGGAACCGTATGTGCAGTACAGCTGTGCATTATACCACAAAGATTTTATAAAATGCTTTGCTTTTTGTTGTTTTTTTTTTTTGGAAAACGAATGAATTATCTGCTTTTTAATTTCATTTAAATTTGAAATGCATTAAATTTTTTGTTTTATTTATATGAATGTCCCGGTTAAAGTATTACATACAGTCTCCACTTCAGACAATTCTTCAGATTAAACCAAAAATAAAAAAGTTTAAATTTAACATGACCCACATAATCTAGATTCTAGACCATTTAATTAATGATGAAAGACAAACTTTCATCCGTAAGTCTCACTTCACATACAACAGTTTTTTTTTTTTTTGTATTTGGTAATTAAATGACAAATATTCACAGCAAAAAGTTGGTCTGTCTAAAAAGGACTTCACACTGCACATTCACACATACATTAATGGTGTAGCCGTAAGCGGTTTTCACTTAATTTATATATATCTCAAACTAAGTTAAAGCTTTCATTTTGAAATGCTCTTAGGCAAAGGTAATTAATTGTTAGTTTAAGTAATACATACATGTCTATTATATAAACGCAAGGATTTTGGTTAAAATAATTATTTACAAATTTGAATAATTATAATAATTACGTATAAGTACAGTCAAATTAGGTTTTTGGGATTCCTTAGAGCAGGCATGTCAAACTTGCGGCCCGCGGGCCGCATGCGGCCCATAACACATAACTCTGCGGCCCAGTCCACATTTTTAATCATTTTGAGTTTAAGTTTATAATTTAGATTTTGTGCTCCCAACTTTCGACATACATGCAGCTCCTTTTTTTTAACCAACAAATAAATAAGTATAGAATATGTCCCTACCTACTTAAAAACAAAATTATAAACTTTTTAAAACCTAGTGGCGTAAATCAGGGGAAGTTCTGTTATTTCTTAAAGCGAATATTCTGATTTAACCTACCAAACAGCTCTGGGTCTTGGAAATTTTTTTAGGTTTTGATGATAAAAACTTTAAAACCAGCATGCAATACGTCAAATTTGGGTAAGTTTGCATCGGTGGTCGGTCGTATAAAAAATAATCCACAAAAAAATTTAAACTTTAATACTGAATATGAAAAAAGGCTTGCAGATTTATGTCTTTGAAAGACAAAGTTCTCTATATTTTCTTCGCTCTTTTTCCTGTTAAATGTACCTGTAGAGGCGAGCTGTTCCTTACATAAGTCATTAAGAGTAATGAGCTACCTTTAAGCTCCAGCCTAACTAACCTTGGTCTTAGAAAAAATAGGGTAAATGGAATACATTAATGTTATCATTCTTCTTGTTTTTTTTTTATAAATTTGTCTTACAAAAACTTACTTTTTTTCTGCGGCCCATACAAATTTTTATCCTGCTGTTTTGGCCCTTCGTAACCATTGAGTTTGACATGCCTGCCTTAGAGGCTTAGAGGGGAAATGCCATAAGACCAATGGAAAATCATTAAAAATTACATGTACCCTGCCAAAAACTTTTTTTTTGATTTTTTTTTAAATATATAATGTACAGTGTAATATCGCTAACTTTATTGCATACAAAACCAGGCCTGTTAAAGTTATTGGATTGTTCAAGTTAATGGAAAATAAAAAAATGTCAATTATTTTTTTTTTTTTAAATCAATTTTTTGAGATGAATTTTCTTAAAACTTTGTTTAAATAAATATGTCCAATAATTTTTTTTTTACTTAGAAAGTTCTTATATACAAAAAAAGAACAATTTTTTAAAAAACCGCTCTTCGATTAAAAAAAAGTCTTAGAATTCTTTCTTAAACAACGAACATACTCCGTTTGGGGGTCTTAAAGATTTTTTTTGTAATTTTAAACCCCAATTTAGTATTGCGCTAACTTTTTAAGATTTTATTCTAAAAATGCTTTGTTATGCAAAAAATTAAATGGCATACTTTATTTGGTAGTCAAACTGTTTTTTTTTTTCTAATTTTAAAAGCGTATTTTATATTTTAATACATTCTGAGTACACAAATGGATAACGACTCATATAACATAATATTGTGAAATATTCCTGATTGTACATCATTTGTACACAAAAGCATTTATGTAGCTAAAATATAAATCAAAAATATTTATTTTTTTTTTCTAATAAAAACATTTTGAAATTTGAAAAATAAAATTTTCGAAAACGGGTAATTAAATTGTTTTTGGTATTTTGAAAGACAAAACAGATTGTAAGTATTTTAGAAATTTTAAATATATTAGAACTTTTATAGAAGTTTTACAATTTTTAGAGTTCTGAAACTTTTAAAAGGTTTTAAAACCGACCTCAAGCATGCTTTTGATTTAAATTAGACAGACTAAAAACTATAATAATAAGAAATTATGAATACAAATATTTGATACGCAGAAAACACTGATAATTTTAGATCAGATTGTAAAAGTTCAACAATTGGTACTAATAGACAGCTGACATATGATTTTAGATTAAATTTTATGTTCAAATTAATTTTTAAGGCTTGATTAGTTAACAAAGGACCCCGCACATTTTGTATGGGAAGTGGCCCTCGGTGAAATTGTCGGAAATTTTAGTATGAAGCCCTTGATCAAAAGTCGATATGGGCAGAAAATCGAAAAATGGACAGTTTTTAAAATAACGGTTTTTTTCCGATGACTATCTCAAACCTTTTATAAGAGTTATAGTAACTCTCTAAATTGTATGTTGCGCTATTATAATGTAGAATCCATAGGTTTTTAGGGTCGCTGAAACCGAATCCAAAGTCCATTTTGCCCCATGACGTCAGGTTTTCGAGATAACATCAAAAAAGAAACGAACATCTTTTTTGAGGTTATCTCGAAAACCTGACGTGATAGGGCAAAATAGACTTCGAATTTGGTTTCAGCGACCCAAAAAACATATAATAAACATAGTCGCACTCCCAGATCAAAAAACCCTACCCTTAAAACTTATGGATTCCACTAAAAAATAGCGTAAAACACAATATAGAGAGTTACTATCCCTTTTAAAAGGTTTGAGATGGTCATCGGAAAAAACCCGTTATTTTAAAAACTGTCCATTTTTCGACTTTCTACCCATATCGACTTTTGATCAAGGGCTTCAAGAGAACAACATAATAAAATTTCAGACAATTTCACCGAGGGCCACTTCCAATACAAAATGTGCGGTGTCCTTTTAAATTTTTTGTATTGATAATTTGAAACGTCTTTTTTTACGAATTTCGGATTTTGAAATATTTTAAACTAGTTTATCGTCAATGAAAAAGATAAGTAGACAGACCTCAAACACGCTTAGTATTATATATTTTAGTGTTGATAGTAAAAACAAAATGATTTATTGTTAAATTGACATATCACATTGTTAAATTGACAAGGAAACGATTCTTCATTGAAAATAAAACCCTGTCTTCCTTAAAATTAAAACAACAACTTTTATTTACAATTCTTAGTACTTTCTCTTTACATAATATAGTTTTAACACAGTATGTATACAAAAATTAAATAAAAGAGTTGATATTCAAACTTCAATAAGTTGAATACCTTTAAATAGAGAAAGCATGATGTTACCCAAATGCTTACAACAGAGAAATATTATTATCACAAATGCTTTTACATCCTTAATTGTTGTTTTTTGTTTAATGTTAAAGTTTTTTTTTTAAGTGCATAAATATTTTAATGTTGTATTTTTTGGAAATTATAACTTTTAAAATAAACAGAATAGTTGTAAGTTCTACAAAGAAAATCTTTTATTAGGTTGGTATTTTGTTCTAAGAATTAAAAATGTTGTTCTCGTAGGAATTTTGAAAGTAGTATCCTTTTTATTTTATTTTTCGTTTTTTTTTTTTCATTGTCAAAATAAAACTTCTATTTCTATGAAACAGAGAACAGCAGAAATAGCATTGAAAAAAAGTGTTGAGAAAGGTAAAGTTGCTGAAGTTTTTGAATATTTGTTTCCAAAAGTAAAATATGAATAATGTAACAGGAGACAAAAAATATAAGCCTCAAAAGAGTTAAATTAGAAGTAATATCATGGCTTATTGTGAACGAAATTTCGTCGCATTTAAAATAACATACAATCTTTTATCTTAATTCCAAATTATACCTCACCACCATTTAAATTCCTAAGTCTCTGTTTCAGATATACAGAAATTTAATTTTGAATATTATGCATATGTGTACACTGCGCCTTTTTATAGATTTTTTAAATTAAAGCAGATAGAGCAAAAAGTAACTATCTTTAAAATAACACGAATGAATCAATCATCTGGGATCGTTTAAAAAATTGAACTATATGCTCTACTACTACAACTAACCAACTGCAAAACGCTTTACATTGGTATTTGTATACCAAAAAATAATTCCAATCAGAAGAGTTTTTTTTTTTATTTCTGGCGCATTGAAAACGGAAGTCAGTGTCGGCATTGGAATCGGCACGGGACGCCATTCAACATATTCTCCTATATCTCCTCTCTATATGAAAATAGGGGATTGGGAATTGAAAAGAAAACTTTTCAAATTACGCAAACGACATCGACGTGCTGGAGGAAGCAACGGAAATGGCAGCAAATCAATGATGATACTTTTTTTATGCATTCGTATTATGTCGTTCGATCATGAAAAGTAACAATTTCTTGGCAAAACTATTCGTCATTCCGGAATTTGTATGCCGGATTCGGTTTTTTTTGTGAATCTACATAAAATACATTGAAATTTAAAAAAAAAAAAAATCGAAACTGTTGATGATAATGATGATTATTGTGATGCGTAGTAATTTTTTTAATATGAGAAAGGGGTTTCATGGCTGAAAAAATACATGAGCCAAGTTCTTGGAATAAATTTGAGCAAAGATTGAAATAATAATAAATTTTTGGTTTAAACATTCTTAATTTAAAAATAATTAAGTGACAAGTGAATTAAATCAAGCTTTCTTCCTCTCCTAATTCATTTTACAAAAACCTAAAATATTGCTACAATATTTCATTCAACGATTTAAAAAATTTCCTGTTGATATTTTTTTTTTCTTCAAAGAATTAGGAAAGAAATTTATTAGAAACACAGAAAAAATCATTGACAACCGACGAAAAAGATTAATTTAACAAAAAAAAAACCCATAAAATCTTAATCCCTTTTTTTTCAACAACAACCAACAACAAAAAAACACGACTTCTTAATCCAACAATTAAATCACAAAATATCTGTGAGACTTTGAAAATAAACTCAACCATCAACAATGTCTTGATACGCACAAGAGCAACCAACAACAAAAAAAAATCCATCTCATCTAATCAAAAATTGTGTACCTATGCGTAAACAAGATATTCACTGGCGGCAGCAGCAGCGGCGGCAGGCGGGTTGTATTTCACATCAACCGTAAACCCAAAAGCCACTTAAAAGCCTAACACCACACCGATGAAGGATATCGACCCTGACAGTTACACCACCAAATAAATCCACTTAAACTTAAAGGGATTTTAAGGGACTTACTTCGCGTAAAAGAGAACAAGACAAACCAACAACAACAACAAAAAAAGTTAGCTAGGTATCTAATGTAAAAGAGGCAAGGACTAACACACAGACAAAAAGGAGGTTTTTTTTAGGGGGGTCGAACGAAAATTCCCTCAAAGGACAAGATGTAATCATTTTTTTGCTTTGTTATGTTAAGCTTGAAAATCTAGGCCAATGTATATTGATATCTAAACCTGAAGGACCAGGATGACCGAGGATGAAAGGTAAGAAAAAAAAAAATGGAAAAAAACGAATAAAAATACTTCCCCCCCAATCATGCTGTGGTATTTGAAATCAAATCAATTCCTTTTTCGTCACAGGAGACGAAAATGGTTTTGGTCAAATGACACAACATTCTTAAGTACATTAGGCAAAGGTAGTATTGAAATTTGACACTTTGTAAGCTAGTAATCTTGACAATGTATCGAAAGGATTTACGATCTAATTTTTGATTAAATATGATTCACTTTAAAAGTAGGTATTCAAATGGAAACGTTTAAAATTAATAACCTGTTCGTCAATAAATTCCAACTTTTCCTCATCAAAACAGTGCTGAACTTGACCATTTTTACCACAAATTCTTACTCAAAACACCTTTTTCAAAAAACAATTCTATTTTAATTTGAAATCGATTTCAATAGTTCGTAGAAACCACTGTTTGCCTTTTTCTGTGTACTACATCGTGTAAGCTACAAATTGGCTAATACCCACATACACAAACATATTATAGGCCCACAACGATTTAAATCGTGTCGGTCGGTCTGACGTAACTTCCCCCAGCAGAGAAAGTCCAACGAGACGACAACGAACAACCATAACTACAACAAGTTTAGGTATCTAAAACATAGCAAAACTAACGGTAAAGTAAACTTGAAAAACAATTGAAAAGCATTTGACGTAATCGGCTCAAATTAGTGGCATGGATTTGATACTGTCATTATCGACAAAAGAGCATTACTACGGCTTTTGTGCGCTTTAGTCATAATAAACAAAGGCAATTTCCCTTCACTGTGACATCGAGATGTGGAAAGTGGAAATAGTTGCGGTTTTTTGGAAAATTTAACATTTAACATAATGTTTTAATTTGGTTATGGGAAGGTATTTTGTAGTGTGTTTTTTTAATACCTTTTTTAGGTAATTTTATAATAATCGTTGATACTTAAAAAGATTATATACAAAAATATTTAATTTTATTGCTTTTTTTTTGTATTTAATTTTTGAATGCAGTAATAAAAAATATCTAAAAATAGTTTCAAAGGTATCATATCGATAAATTTTATGAAAATGGTTTCTAATCTGATTTAATTCAAACAAAAAGTTATTTATATGAAGTCAAGAGTATCAATATCACTTAATCAACTAATTAACATCATTATTAACCTGAAACTTAGAATAAATTCAATTAGTCGTGATTATTATTAAAATTCTCATTAGGGTGCGCTTAAAATATTTTAAACTACATTTTATAGTTTGATCTTGAGTAAAATCTAGATTAATCAAGTCTGTTATCGCAGTGGCAATAGATAGAGTTTAAAAAAAACTCGCCTTATAGGTAAAAAAAAAAACATAATGTCTTCTTTAGAGCACTAAGGGTAGGGTTGCCAACCGTACTCTAAAAAAGAGTATTTTGCTCTATTTCACGTATGTGTACTCTATAATACCTATATATCTCTGATAGAGTACGTCAAAATACTCTTTTTTTACTTAAGACTGTGTGTACCACCACAAAAATTTTTATTACTAAGTTTAAAACAACGAGGCTTAAAATATTCGATATTATAATTTCTAAATTTTAAGAATAATTGTAATTTAGAGAGTACAAATCACAATAATACAAAATATACAATAATACAAATAATAGAGAGTACAAAAACAATAATTTCTTAGTCAGATTTAAAATTTTATTTTTTTGTTAATTCTAAGGAGTAAAGCTACATATTTTGAAAAACTTAAAAAACTATGTTTTTTATAGAAAAAATGAATTGCAACTGATGCAATTTTCATGACCTTGCAATGTTCATTCATCGAAATAATAATAAATAAGAAGCTCAAAAATTTATACCTTGATTTTTAACAAAAGAAAATCTTAAGGTTTTACATATAAATAAGGTTAGGTAGAAATCCGGGGCGTATACAGGTTTGCTTCTTGGAGGGGGGGGGGGGGGGGGGGGGTTCATGCCAATTTTTTTTTTTTTTTTCAAAAGTTTTGATAGCAGGCATAAACCTGAAAATGGGCTTTTTGATTTATTAAACATTAAAATTTGTGCGTTTTGCATTTCGAATCGAAAAGTTCCGAATGTAATTCTAAAAATAACCAAACAAAAACGGTATGAGATTCGTTTAAGTTTAGCGTTAAGTCTTAAAGCCTAGAACGCTGCTGATGTGAAACGAAATGCTTGCGGAATCTGGACCGAAAAATACTCAAAAATTGCAAAACATAATTAAAAAAAAGCAAACACGCATCGCAGAAAGACATGCAATGACAAAATGAACAACAAAAACAAACAAAAAAACTCAAAATGTCATTTTTCCACACACAATGAATGTCCCCGGCAATTGTTTGTGTGCGAAAAAGAAGTTTAGACTTTCAATTTCGTTGTGCCGAACAGCGTGCTACAGAACGAAAAGTTGAACGAAATTTTTGGTTTACCATTTCGTTGTTTCATTTTTGTATGGGATTTTTCGTTTCTTATCAGCAGCGTACTAGGCTTTAATTTTGACCAATTGAGGCTATCCTCTTCTACCTCTATTAAAATAGTAAAGACAAAAAAAAATAATTTTGGCGATATTTTGGAATTCGCCCGTTTTCGGGTATTAATCAGCGGTTAACAATATAAAAAACATTCAGTTGTATTTATTAGATTAAGCCCTGCTTTTTCAATCGTCAGATAGACTTTCAGAAGAATAAATGTAAATATAAAAAAAAACTTTTATTCCTAGGAATAAGCTCTAACTTAGGTTTATCTAACTATTCAAAAAATTAGCCCTAAGTGATATTTAATAATAATATTTAAATTGCCTTAGATAAGGTTGCTTACATTGCTTCATGACCCCGGCCCCCCCCCCCCCCCCCCCCCCCTTGTATACGCCGTTGGTAGAAATGGCTGTCAGGAAAACGACTGACACACTTAGACTTAGACCACTTATTGGTCCGTTGTGATACCATGATTTTGCAAGGAAATTCCTGACTAATTAAACCAGTTGGGGCTTTTAATGAAGCGGTAAAGGTTGAAGATGTCAGTATTAATAAATTCACTAGTATCTTCTAAGAAATATTTTTCCAAGTATTTTGTTCGTCTACTGGGAAGGGCAGGACATGAGCAGAGAAGATGTTGGATTGTTTCTTCTTCTTCCTCATCAAGGCAACTTCTACAGAAGTCGATAGAGACTACGCCAAGTCTTATGGCGTGCCTACCTTTGAGACAGTGTCCTGTTAAGACACCATTACAGAGCTGATATGCAATCTGCTTAGAGACAATAAATTTTTTGAACGTTTTGGATTTTGCCTGGGCCAGATCTGCTTGATATTAAATAAGGAAATATGAATTTTGAATTTTAACTTTTGGAGTCATACACAACACATAATGTTAAAAACAACAAAAAAATGTTATGTACGGCAAGAAGAATATAAAATACATTTTCAATACTTGAAATAAATGGTACTCTTCTTTTTTCTCTTTTTTTCGTCTCTAAAATCAAATATACTCTATTCTTTCTTGTAAAAGTTGGCAACCCTAACTAAGGGCCATCAGTTTTTGTTTCTGTAGTGTTGATCTGGAGTAAATTTTGGAGTAATCAACACTAAAAGCTAAATGTGTCTTTTTTGGACCACTCAAATTTCCTTTTTTTCTGAACTGATGACCCCTAGTGAAGTTTGAATTAATCAACGCTGTTAACTCAATTATAGCCATTGCGTTAACAAAAAAAACTCACGTTGGGCGCCAGTTGATAGCTTAAAATCTAAGTGTGTTTTCTTTAGAGCACTTAAGGCCAGTTTTTTTGTCAGCTGTTTTGACCCTGAGTACACTCTGGATTAATCAATATTTTTAACGTAGTTCCAGTTATAGAATAAAAAAAAAAAAACTAGCATTGGGCGCCATTTTATTACTTAAAAGCTTAGTGTGTCTTAGAGAACTAAGGTCCAGTTTTATTCTGCAGTGTTGACCTTGAGTAAAATTTGTATTAATCAACTGTGCTAACTCAGTTCCAGTTATAGAATTAAAAAGCAAACTTCTCGAATGCTTCTGTACTATTTTAGCTTTAAAAATTATTTTATATCAAGATATTGGTTGAAAATTGAAAGTTCCATTTAAATATTTGCCCCAAAAAAAGTTTTGTTCAATGGTTTCGTTATATCAACTTACCAACGCAAGAGTATGACAAATGATGTGTCATATTTTCCAAAACCTGGTGCACAGGTAGAGTACTTCTCAGACTTTGCAAAACTTCAAAAATAAAAGAAAAAAAAACTACATTCAACGAAGAGTTGGGGGGCAAAAGACTGAAACAATTTGCATACAATATTATTCACATCAATCCAATCTGTCTAAATGAAAAATGATTCCATGTTGAAATAGTGTTCGGTTATTATAACGTTTATTTTAAGTTGTATTTTATAAAATCTTCCTTTTGTCCATAGACATTTTTGGGTTTTGTCCTTTAACGTCGTTGGGACTATTTGATAGTTGTTGGTTTGAGAAATAGACACGTCCAATATTGCTGGATTCGTAAAATGAAAATTATAAAGAGGACTTGTATTTATAAATTGATTATGACATGTGTCGGCTTAAGGACACACAAAGAGGATTTACCTAGACTATTTACTGACAGTAAGATATGATTTAGGTAATTGTATATTATTTTATAATATCTTATTAAAGGACAAGTAACATCACATTCAAATTAGTTGAATTTTATTCAAATAAGGCAAGTATTTTTAAGTTGCTGAACACTTTTAATGCAGTTATTGGGTCAAACTAATTAAACTTTTTTGAGGTTTTAAATTGCTGTTTCCTTTAAGCATTCCCAGTTTTTCTCTTATATTTTGTAAATTATTCCATTATTCATATTTAACATTTTGAAATAAAAATTCAAAAACTTTAGCAAATTTATATCGTCCACCACTTTTCTTTTACTGCCATTTATTTTCTTCGAAGCATCTGTTGTTGTATATTTTTCTGTTTCACAAGAGTTTTATGTTAACTTAGCAAACAACAAAAGGAAAAGTAAAATAAAAAAAAAGATACTAGGTTCTTTCAAAATTCCTACGAGAACTACATTTTTAATTCTGAGAATAAAATATAAATCTAACAAAAGCTTTTCTTCCTAGAACTTTTAACAATTGTGTTGTAAGGGTATTTCCAAGAGTATAAAATATGGAGTTAAAAAGAAGCTTTACCTTTAAAATTGAACGTGATTTCTCTACAAGAACAATTTAAATAAATGCATTAAACTAAACTAAGGTTACCCAATGGCATTTAACAATATGACTTAAACTAATTGAAGTTTTCACATCAGCTCTTTTATTTAATTTTCTTACATTTTCTTTAAAAAATACCTGTTAACAGGCACAAAAAAAACTAAACTCATATTATATTTCCTAAATTAGTTGATGCTTAAAGATTGTCGAGGCAATTAAAGGAAAAAAATATATGGGGTTGAGGGACAGTCTTCCATCTTTTAAGCGATATACCTATGCAATTTTTTTCATAAATTGACTTCAAACACAAAAAAAAAAATATTTGAAAACAACGGCAACACCTACAATATTAAAATATACATTTTTAAAAAGCTAGAAGCGTATTCACATTTGTAAAATAAAAATTAAGTAAATTGAATGACGGGTTTTTGAAAAAAAAAATGGTAATTAAACTCAGATTTTTGAAAAAAAAAAAAATTATTGAAAAATTTTAACATGTCCTTTTTAAAAATTTTTCGTAACATAAAATGCATTTACTTTTATATATATTACACTGCTTAGCAAAATTAAACTTTTTTTTTTGTTATACTGAAGGTTTTCGGTGTGCTGAACTCGAATCCGAAGTCGAACACAATTAATCAGCTCCCGTTTTTGAAATATTACCGTTAGAAAATGCAGTACTTCGGGCCTTATTTTTTTATATAAGGAAAATTGTTTGAGCATATTTAGTGACGGTTATATAAGAACTATTTTCCACCTTTTTAAATCTGTTTAAATCTTTCCAATATCTTTTTTACAGCCCGAGATATCCTCAGTTGTTTGGCATAATTTATAAATTTTATAACGCCATTATCTCCTTTATGATATATGAAGCCAAAACCCACTTACTTCATTTTAAGATATCTCGGGCAATACAAACGATATTGAAAAGATTTAAACAGTTATCAAAAGATGGAAAACAGTTTATATATAAACCGTTACTGAATATACTCTAACAACTTTCCTTACATTAAAGAATTAAGTCCGAAGAACTCAAAAAAACTTTTTCTTTTGCATTTTCTAACGGTAATATCTCAAACGGGAGCTTATTACTTGTTTCTGACTTCGGATTCGAGTTCAGCACACCGAAAACCTTCAGAAAAGTATATTTTTGTTTCGGCAACAAAACCCTTGTAAACGCAGTGTTATGATTTGAAATTATAAAAGGAAATGTCAATATTAATTACGGTTTATGAAAAAAATTAAAAAGTATTTCATTTTCGAAGACCTTTATTTAATAGAAGTTTTTCTTTTAAGTTCATCATTTAAATATGAAGTTATTTTTTCTTCATTTAATAGCTATTATTGTTATAAGTTAAATAGCAAAATCTTAAAGTTTTAGTTATTTGCCAAAGTCAATTATTTCAATGCAAAAATTCACTTTTTATCAAAAAATCCAATGAAATTTCTTAATTTGAAAATTCTTAATTTTTTTTTTTTTCAAAGCTTTAATAAATATTACCTTTTCCTCTACGGAATTCATCTAATAATATTTATGGCCAAACATTTTTTAAAATAAATTCATATTTTACTACGAAAAAGTTTGAAAAAAAGTCCTTCAAAATTTTTTAATAACATTTTTTTTTCCAAAATTCTAAGTGGATTTTTTTGGATTTAAATTTTACAGATAGAAATGAGATTCTGGCTTTTTAAAAACGTATACGTAAACATTGTTATTGCCGTAGTGTTCAAAATATTTTTTTTTTGTGTGTTGAAATCAGTTTGTGAGAAAATTGCATTTATCGCTTAAACGATGGAAGGTTGTCCCTTACTCCCATATATTTTTTTTTTCCTTAAATTACCTAGAGTATTTTGGTTTCATTTGGATCGGCCTAGTAACAAACAAGAACAACTCTCAACAAGATTTTGTTAATTCATCACAGAGCACAAAAATAACGCAGGTATAACTTTAACTCTGGTAGGTATATTTAACTTTATTTCTGGTATATTTAATCATAATCTAGTTAAATATACCAGGAATAAGTTTTTTTTTCTCTGTGTATAACGGTGCAAATTTAAGGCTCTAGATTTTAGAAAACAGTGACTCATACGCAAAATTAGTACATTTTTTAAACATAAATGTAGCTTCTTATAATAATAAATAAAAACCTACAACTAAAGCAGAACATGACCACAATTTTAAATCATGCAGCATTAAGTTTACACTTTTTTGTCTTGATTACAATTTTTCATAGAATACTTTGCTTGATAGCTGAGAAATTTGTATATAAAAGCAGAAAAGAAAATAACCTTTTTTATATGCCATCCGCACTTTCTAACGTCATGTCATGTCGTTGTTAGACTTTATCCATGAAACTCTTATTATAAGTCGTATAAACGCGGTTGATATAATATATAAAAAAAACTCTCACATAGATAAGGTATCCTTCTCCTAGTTGAGTGGATAAGAGCTGTACCTGGACGCGTTATTAGTATGCATGCAGCTTTGTATTTCTTTTGTGGCAGCAGCAGTATGAGTATGAGTATCTTTTTATATTGCCTCCATAGAGCACATAGCAAATATTACATCCTTATATATATAAATAAATAGGAGAGTGAGTGAACGATCAGTTTCAGGCATTTCCACTTGACAGCTCTACACCTCTTCTATACACTACACTATACCAGTTCGTCTTCAACCAACCATACGATGCAGATATTCTACTATCTTCTTCTTATTATATTTTGTGAGAGTTTGAAAGGATTACGTGTGCAGGATATCGCACATAAAGTTTTTCTTCTTCTTGAAGTTTTTTTTTTTTTTCATCTTATCTCAATGCAATAAAGATGATTCCGTAATAATTCGCAGAATCCTTAACACTTTTTCATCCTTTTTCTAGATCCTGGATGGTATTGCTGGTAACTGTTAACTCGAAAAGGTATATTGAGAGTAAAGTAGGAAATTTGGTGTAAGAAATTATATTTTAGTCTCGTAGTGTTGTCAAAAGATTTGTATCCTTTCGGAGATTGCTGACTTCATAAAATAACTTAATTAAATGTAAATGTTTATGGGTCATAGTTAATTACACTCTGCTACTGCTGCTGTTTCGGATGTTATATGTACAAGAGTGAGAGTTGCGGGACGTGTTTTTGCAATGTAATATCATATTTAAGCAAATGTTTTGGATTTTTGTGAAATTGACTTGAATATGCTGTAGAAATTGAAGAGTCCTGGAATAAATTAAGAGATGTGAAATGGCATCAAGTTGAAGAAAAACAAAAAAAAAAATAAAACAAAATTGGTTAATCTAAGAATTTAAAAGGAAATTAACCAATAGAACGGAAAGAGTAAGTTTTAATCTTTTTAAAACTTAGATAAGTTATTACAGTTGAAGCACTTTCAAAGCTGAAATACTTTGGATAAACAAATTCATAGGTCTTTTTCTGACTTCCATCCTAAAATTATAACAAAATATCTTGAATACTCCATACTATTTAAAATAAACTGTTATACTAACTGTTATAAATTTGCATTTCTCTAATCATAACCTCCAAAAAACATATGATTGCTATTTTCTTGAAAAATGCCTTGAATATTCCATACTTTCAATAAACTGTTATATTAACTGTTATAAATTTGCATTTCTTTAATCATAACCTCCAAAAAACATATTCTTGCTAGTTCCCTGAAAAATGCCTTGAATATTCCATACTATTAAAAAAAAAACTGTTATACTAACTGTTATAAATTTACATTTCTTTAATCATAACCTCCAAAAACATATGCTTGCTATTTCTTTTTTATTTAGAGAAGAAAAACAAAAAAAATAAAACAAAATTGGTTAATCTACGAACTTAAAAGGAAATTAACCAATAGAACGGAAAGAGTAAGTTTTAATCTTTTTAAAACTTAGACAAGTTATTACAGTTTAAACACTTTCAAAGCTTAAATACTTTGAGATCAAAACCTTTAAATCACACTTATAAACCAAGTTCACAGGTCTTTTCCTTCTTTCAATCCTTTTTATTAAAAAATTCCTTGAATATTCCATATTATTTAAAAATTTAAACTGTTATACCAAATGTTATAAATTTGCTTTTCTCTAATCATAACCTCAAAAAAACATATTCTTGCTAGTTCAATGAAAAATGCCTTGAATATTCCATACTATTAAAAAAAAAACTGTTATACTAACTGTTATAAATTTACATTTCTCTAATCATAACCTCCAAAAGCATATGCTTGCTATTTCTTTTTTATTTATTTCCTTTTATTTCTCCTTGAGACTACAAATTTTTACATCTTCCAGTCATGTAAAAGTAAGGCCTTCTGCATATACGTTATACATTTTCATAGGGCATATTTCCGTTGTGATTTATTTATGCATTCTTTTGAAAATACTTTTTTTCATATTCTTATTTTTTTTTTTCGCTCTTATTAAATTTCATTTTTAATGGCAAAAGTTTTAGTGTCTGAAAAGTTGAACAAGTTTGTTTGGTATTTTTTTTTTTTTTTATTTTATGTGTAATCTTGTCGGTTGCTTATAGAGCTTGTTTAAGGATGTAAGAAAACTGAATAGACTGACTATGGGCTGAAAAAAAGACCGCACAAAGCATTGACGGCGACAAGACTACATACTTTACTCATGAGATAAGAATTTTAGAATGTCAGCGATATGAATTTTTTAAGAGGAGACTTTGACAATTTTATGGAAATTTAAATGGCTTTAGTTTTTTTTTATTGACAAAGGAGTTTTTTTTAAGAAGTTTAAAATTTTGTTTTAAATGTTGTTAAACTTTGAAAATAATTTGGCCACAGGAGAAGCTTTGTTCAACAGAGATAAGAGAAAATAGATGTTTGACTGTTTTAAATTCAATTGTTGGCAGTTCTATTTACAATCAGTGATTCTCTTTCCAATTATTTGACACTGATTTCTGGAGTTTAAGAATTGTGAATAAAAAGTGAAAATAAGTTTCAAAAATTGAATTCGACCTGAACTGAAAATATTATCTCTAATTTTGTTAAACCATAATAATCACAGATACTACGATCAATTTATTGAAAAAACAGCTGAATCTTAATTTTGAACGATTTTGAAAATATTTCGCATACAAAACAAGCCCCCTTTCATTTAAATCCAAAATCGTCCCTATACACTCGGGGTCACAGACTTCATAGTAAAATTTAAGTTCCTTTTCTAGATTGATAAATTATCAATCGTCTTCTTCATCCCTAATCTTACATACTGATACTTTTCGAAAAAAAAGTACGTATACGCCACAGTGTACGAGAACTAAAGTGCAAATAACACTGGTCGGCAAAAAAAACCAAAAAAAGTCGGGAGCAAGGACTTTGTAAGGTGATTTAAATAATCTTGAATGTGCTGAATTCAAAACAGTTTACAGATTTTTTCCATCACGTCTAGTTTTTGAGCTCTGCTCATCACAATTTTAGCTATAAAATCCCAAAAACCAATTTTAAATGGAATGTTTTTTTTTTGACATTTGATCTAAAAATATTATTTTTCCGTAATATTTTGCTATTTTTTCAACCAAATCAGGAGTCGAAAACTGAAATTTACTTCAAATCTGCTTCAAAAACCATAAGTTACCACCAAGATTTTGAGATATCATACCTTTCTATACCAAATATCTTTTAGAAAAAAATAATTTCGAAAATAAAAATAAACGTATTTAAAACGATAAAATATGGCTTTTGAATATTGCATATGTAGTTTTGCGAAAAAAAATTTTAAAGGTGATGAAATTCAACGCCAAAAGTACCACAAAAACGCGTTTTTGACCTGTTAATTTTTAAATATTTCGAAAACTTGATGTGCCAGTCAAATTTTGACTTTAGATTCGGAATCAGCACACAAAAGTTCTTTAGAAAAGTATGGTTTGGTTCAAGCTCCATTTTCGTTGCCGACCAGTGTAATTTGAATTTCAAATGTGGTCTGGATGCTGACACACCTTAACCGAAATTGAAAAATTTAACAAAATTTTCATCTTCTTGCCTTCTGAGTTAATAAATAAACAAAAATACAATATATAATTTTTAAATAAGAATCAAACATTTTTTATAAGTATTTCTTCAGCCTTGTAAATTCTGCTTATTTTTAAAATATTGCTAATCTAACACAAAAATACTGCTAATCTAACACAAAACAAAACTAATAAAAATTATCAAAATATATTAGTATAATTTTGGTTACTTGGTAACCTAAAAGTTCTTTTCAGTGATTTATTGGCTATCAAGCGACTGTAGCGCCATATCTCATTTACAGCGGATTTTATTTTCAAAATAAATTATTGGAATTCTTTCCGATTTCCCATCTAAATCCAAACAAACCAAATATGACTAACAACATTTTAAAGCTCTAAACTCTGAGCTCATTGAAAAACCTTTGAACTTTTATTAAAAAAAAAATGTATTTATATTAATGTACGAGCAGTACAAAAATGTCATTGTCATATATTTGCAAGTGCAAGCCAGCTGCACCAAAGGAATTTTGTAAGCTGGTGCAAGAGTGTGACTAGATCAGCACCAGCCAGACAGATATGCACCGTAAAATACAATAGATAGCCAGCAATGAAATCATTTATTTCGAGCAAAGAACGTGACCCGGTTACACGCCATTGTGATAAAATTGTTGGATTGTTGCTGATGGTGCTGGTATGGCTGCTGTTTCTGTATCAACCCCAGCATAACATTCAAGAAGATACACAAAACCGATTGTACGAATATTGTGGATATTTTATATGTATCCGGACGATGTGGAAAAGATTTCAAATGCAATATATGTGTGTATGGAGGATGTGTGTAATCGAATGGATGTTTCATGCATTTCGAATACGTTTTCTCGTTACAAAATATTATTTGAACTTATTCTTATTTCACCTTTTTTTTTGTAAAAAAGCAAAAGAGTCGCAAAAGAGATGATAATTGGATTGATTCAGTGAATTTTTTGAAATACATTTTCATTTATTTTATTAATTCTTAAAAATCCTTTTAATACAGTCAAATAAGGAGAAAAAAGGGGTAAATCTCGGAATGAATGTTAGTAGAAATTTTTTTTTGTTCAATATCTTCCTTTTGCCATTCTATAACATATCTCAAAAGTCTAGAAAAATCTCATGTCCGCTTGTCGCGATTTCAAGGTCAAATCGCGAAATGGAGATTTTCAAAATTAGCAAAAATAGGCTATGGTATTTTATACACATATGATACATGATTTCAAGGTATTTTTTAATGCTGATTCCAAAAAATCTAAAATCTGACGTCTCTGGAAAAAGTTATACCTGTTTTTCATCTGTCAACTCATATTATTATAACAGTTGCAAACTTACTGCAGAAAAACCCTTAAAAGTTATGGTAGATGAACCAAATTTTGCATGAAGATTTTAGAATCCATCATTATTAAAAATCAAAACAATCCATTACAAAAAATATATATACCTACGAAATAATGGTATTTTTTGATGGAGGGGCAAATTTAAGGATGTGTATACTAAAGAAGATTCTTGTTCATCTTAGGAATAAGTGCTAATAGGCTAATTTTTTCGTTTTAATCTTTTTTTGGATATTCTTTAACTACCCTCAAAAATCTAAAAAATCTCATGTCCGCAAGTCCTAATTTTGGAGGTTAAACTAAGTTAGGTGCAAACTTAGAAAAATTAGCAAGAAAAGTTTAAATTTGTATATGTATACCAACATAAGCGACATGATTTAATGGTATTTTTTAACACTTATTCCAAAAAACTCACAATAAGTCAACCTGACCATCCCTGAAAAGTAATGCACCTTATTCATGTTGATCTGACACAAATATCTAATTGTTGTTTTTCAATTTTTAAAATATGCACTTTATCTTCAAACCAGGAAAATTAGGACTTGCGAACATGAGATTTTTTTTAGATTTTTGACATAAGATATAGAATATCCAAACAAAGATAACAAAAAATTTAGCCTATTAGCACTATTTCCAAGATTGTACCAGGATGGTTTTAGTGCATATCCCAAAATTTCCCCTTTTTTCAAAAAATACAAATTTTTCATAGATATGAATGTTTTTTTCATTGCATTTTTTTGATTCCTATTAATAATGGATATGAAAACCTTCATGCAAAATTTGGTTTGTCTACCATAACTTTTAAGGGTTTTTCGGCAGTAAGTTTGCAACTGTTATAATAATATGAGTTGACAGATGAAAAACAGGTATAACTTTTTCCAGAGACGTCAGATTGTCTTGATTTTAGATTTTTTGGAATCAGCATTAAAAAATACCTTGAAATCATGTATCATATGTGTATATAATACCATAGCCTATTTTTGCTAATTTTGAAAATCTCCATTTCGCGATTTGACCTTGAAATCGCGAGAAGCGGACATGAGATTTTTCTAGACTTTTGAGATATGTTATAAAATGGCAAAAGGAAGATATTGAGCAAAAAAAATTTCTACTAACATTCATTCCGAGGTTAAACCCTTATTTGACTGGATTATTTTTGAATTCTTAAAAATGTAAACAAATTTTGCGTGTGCTCGGAAAACAGAAACAATTCTTCCTCCATATTTTTTTTATGCAGTTTTTCATTTTTTCCGAAAACAAGATATGAAATTAATTTTGTTTAATGCATCTAGTACAAATTTTGTACTTTGTCAAGTTAAATATAACGTTGTCTGCACGTTGGAGTAGATATATCCAGAAATAACCCTTTCCCGGAAAACAAAGATAACAACATTTGTTTCAATTTACAGATAAGTCTTATACTCTCTCTGAACAATAGGAGACTGGACGTGGGCAACGTTTAATAAACTTTGAGAGAGTCGTTAAGGTGTTTTATGCAGATTTGTTTGCTTGGCTGTGCTGTGTGTGGCTATGTGTGGCAATGTGTGGTGTGTGGGTGAAGTGTTTTTGTTATGGCAATCTCCCAAAAGATTGTCCTTTCTGGCACAAAAGGGACACACACCAGAACAACACAAAAATAGAACAAGAGTACACTACAATATGTAGGTTTGTAGGGTTTATAGATATAGAATGTAGTTATTGGAATATCTAGCCATTTTTTGAACACACAAAGACCCTAGAGCAGCAACAAAATGTGGGTTTTGCGTTTTATACTCCTCCATACACCACCGCACTCTATACACGTTTAAACTAGAGAATATATATAAAATTTTGCTCGAGTCTAGTATTCGATTTCATTTTAAGGGAAAAAGGTAAATTTGAAGTCACACAGGATACCTACGTAACTATCTGGAGGTATAGTTTTAGTTACCTTATACAAGTTGGTTGTATGCAATTGTGTGGTTTTGGAGAAAGGTGAATATACACATACGATAACTTTTGTATCTTTGCGTACAGTTCGTTCCATATGGGTCACTCTGTTTCTGGCCCTAGGGTCAACGGTTGGGTGAGCATTTTTGGTAAATGAAATTGTATTTTAAATAAGTCTATACTGTACTTTTGGCTTATAGGTTTTTTTTTTTTTTGTGTTGTTTAGAATTTGTTATTTTAGGACTTGTTCTTTTTCAATCTGTGAAAAGTTTTAGTTTCTAACTGAAACAGTTCTAACGTATATATTATATAGATGGCTCTGAAGCTGACAATTAGTTTTGAATGAAATCTCGAGTTAAATTTTTTTAAGGAATTGACGGTACCTTGACCCTTTCTAGTAATCAATATCAAACGAAAAAGCAGGAGTTTAAGATAGTACGAAGTAGGCCATTCAGACAAATCAATGGGTCATATTCGGAGGTACTGATTTTACTGAAGCTAAATAAATTTTGGAAATTCCCTCAACGAGGTGTCCTTGAATTTCTGAAACTCTATTTTTTTCGTTTTTTTATACCTCACTTAGAACGGATACCTTCCATACAACATTTCCGGAGTATTAGCCAAAAAATCACAGAAAAGGATTTTTAGGTTACCAAGTTACCAAAATTATACTAATATATTTTGATAATTTGTATTAGTTTTAGTCTAAGAGCCGGCAGCATATTTTGGCAGTTTTGATATAACCGAAATTCGAGTGTGCACATATCTAGATATGCACCACAGTATGTCAACGGAACAAGTCTGGCAGTGATCTTTTTCAGCTTTCCCTTGCCAGACGCATCCAAAGTGCAGCAAAAAATCAATTTTCGGCGTTTTGGTATAACCGAATAAATGACACACCAAAAAATCATAAAAAATCCCCTGATTTCGAATCTGTGGGTACCGCAAGTTTCTTTTTCAGCTTTCCCCCCGCCAGACCGCTTTAAAGCATTTTTAAGTGCATTTTTCTAATAAAAAACCTAATTACTTATTTTCTGTTAGGTATAACCGTATGATGGTAACAAATTAATATTCTATGTCTATTCCAGGTCCAGAAAATATAATTTTTAGCCAGCTATTTTTCAGCCTTCCCTCTGCCAGACGCATCCAAAGTGCAGTCAAAAATCAACTTTTGGCGTTTTACTAGGTATTACCCCAATAAATGATACACCAAAAAATCATAAAAAATCCCCCGATTTCAAAAATGTGGGTACCAGAAGTTTTTTTTTAGCTTTCGCCCCGCCAGACCGCTTTGAAGCATTTTGAAATGCATTTTTCTAATAAAAAACCTAATAGCTTATTTTCTGTTGGGTATAACCGTATGATGGTAACAAATTAAAATTCTATGTCTATTCCTGGTTTAGAAAATATAAGTTTAAGCCAGATATTTTTCAGCCTTCCCTCTGCCAGACGCCCTCAAAGGTTTCCCAAACAGGTTTTTCCATAGAAAAAACACCTAGTTTCTGTTTTTTTCTTATAAAATTGAAATAATATTTTTTTGTTTAGAGTAACCATATGATGGCCAAATATTAACTTTCTCTGCCTTTTCCTGATTTAGAAAATGTAAGTTTAAGCCAGTTTTGTTTCAGCCTACCCTCTGCCAGACGCCCTAAAAGGTATCTCAATAGTACGGGAAAGTTAGATTTTGCTATATGGGGCATGGGGGTCTGGGAAAAAATCCGAAATGCATTTTGACTTCAGGGCTCGAAAGGCATAAGGACACGAGTCGTAAACCAAATTTTGTTCAATCGCACTAAGAGTCATTTGGCCGCCATTTTTTTTTAAATATAAATTTTAGTGTTTCACATAACTCGCGTATTTTTGAACCTACAAAAAAAACAATGTATGACAAACTTGAAATAATTTAATTTTCTACAATATATGTTAAATAACATTTTTATCCCTGTGGTTTAAAAGTTAGGGTGTTTTTTTTTAAACACGTCAAAAAGTGATTTTCTTATTTTTGTCATATCTCTTTTACTTGAGCGTTTTTTAAAAAATTTGTTCGTTGTAAAAGTTGTAGATCATTTAATTACCTTCATTTGTTACAATATTGGTTTTTCGATTTGACAGACCGTTTTCGATCTGTAGGCAAAAAACTTCAAAAAATTGCAATTTTTTGTAAAGGGACAAACAAAATGATTCTTGGTGCGGTTGTACAAAATGTGGTTTTAGACTCTTTCGATCCCTGGGTTTATGCTCTTTTAATCCCTGAAGACAAAATGCATTTCGGATTTTTTTCCCAGACCCCCATGCCCCATATAGCAAAATCTAACTTTCCCGTACTATTGAGATACCTTTTAGGGCGTCTGGCAGAGGGTAGGCTGAAACAAAACTGGCTTAAACTTACATTTTCTAAATCAGGAAAAGGCAGAGAAAGTTAATATTTGGCCATCATATGGTTACTCTAAACAAAAAAATATTATTTCAATTTTATAAGAAAAAAACAGAAACTAGGTGTTTTTTCTATGGAAAAACCTGTTTGGGAAACCTTTGAGGGCGTCTGGCAGAGGGAAGGCTGAAAAATATCTGGCTTAAACTTATATTTTCTAAACCAGGAATAGACATAGAATTTTAATTTGTTACCATCATACGGTTATACCCAACAGAAAATAAGCTATTAGGTTTTTTATTAGAAAAATGCATTTCAAAATGCTTCAAAGCGGTCTGGCGGGGCGAAAGCTAAAAAAAAACTTCTGGTACCCACATTTTTGAAATCAGGGGATTTTTTATGATTTTTTGGTGTATCATTTATTCGGTTATACCAAAACGCCAAAAATTGATTTTTTGCTGCACTTTGGATGCGTCTGGCAAGGGAAAGCTGAAAAAGATCACTGCCAGACTTGTTCCGTTGATATACTGTGGTGCATATCTAGATATGTGCACACTCGAATTTCGGTTATATCAAAACTGCCAAAATATGCTGTCGGCTCTCGGTCTATTTTGTTTTGTGTTAGATTAGTAATAATTTAAAAATAAGCACATTTACATTACGTTATACATTTTTTATTCTTTTTTGGAAGCAAATTGTTTTTCTGTTTATTTATTTACTCAGAAGATGAAGATTTTGTTCAATTTTTTAGTGCAAGTGTTTTTTTTTTATTTCGATTAGGATGTGTTCGCATCCAGACCAAAGTTGAAATTCACATTATTTGCACTTAGTTCTCGTACACTGTGGCGCATACGTACTTTTTTTAATCGCATAGTGTCAGTATGTTATATTAGGGAAGAAGAAGACGGTTGATCATTGATCAATCTAGAAAATAAATTTCAAATTTACTATGGAGTCATGACCCCGCGTGTACACTATACACTACAGGGACAATTTTGGAATCAAATAAAACAGGGCTTAGAACTTGTTTTGTATGCGAAATATTTTCAAAATCATTCAAAATCAAAATTTTAGCTATTTTTTCAATCAATTGTTCGTAGTATCCGTAATTTTAAATAGATTAACAAAATTAGAGATACTAAGTGTCACACAAAAAAAAGTAAATATAACATCAAATTTTGATTTTTCAAAACAAATAAAAACTAAAAATTTTTTTCGTAATTAACAAAAAAAGTAATGATTTAAAATAGTATTTGGAACATTTTTAATAGCTTAAAAAAGGCTTCTGAATAAAAAATGTCATTGAAGTCCTAAAAGTCGTTTGAGTGAAAGTTAGATGTTAGAAATCCATGAAAGTAAATTAGCACTGTCTTACCTCGTTTCCCGATTTCGTTCAAATTATTATTATTTTTTTTTTTTTGTATTTGTATAAAGCAGCCATACCACGCAAGTTCACCACTGATAGTCAAAAAATTAAAGTGATCGTATAGCAAATTAATTGATGGTATTTAAATACTTATACTTTTTACTGAAATAATTTCATATTAATTTATTTCTTATTAATACCTTCAAAAAAAAAATGAGTTTTTGAATAAAAATGGAATAAATTAATACTCTTAAGGATTTCAAAGCAAGCATTATTTTTAAAACTGTATTGCCAGTGGACGCGCATTTTTATCAAACATTTAAATTCTGACCGTAATCAATTATTTATTGTTTAAACAGTGATTAAATATTTTTATTTGAAGCTATTTATTTTTCTTCAATATTTACATATTTTATAAATACGTTTTTTTGTTTTTACAATGCCACACCCGTTACATTTTTCAAGTGTTATAAAAATAATTTTTTTTTTATTTCCTTCAAATATATGCTTTATGGAAACGTATTAAATTTGGGGTCGAATCATCGCTTACGTTCGTTATAGACCAGTTTTCATTCAAAAGTCTACATCTTGGCTTCTAAAATTCACCGAAGCATACTAAATCGATTTTCTAACGTCACACCTGTTACATCTAATTTTAAGAGTTTGTGATGTTGAAAGATAGGCTAAAAAGTGTAATTTATTAACAATTAAATAAATTAGGTATTGAAGCTATTAAATACATTATTTAGCGAATATTAAACAAACCAGAAACAAAAAAATGAAGTAACTGTGTCACACCCGTTACAATGGAAATACCCTGTTTCTTTGTTTGTTGATAAGATTATTTAAGTCCAAGTTTTTTTGCTTCTTTTGGAAAAATCTTGGAAATCACTGAGCTTACCTCAGCATTAGTAAAATATGTCTTAGTTTCGAGTTAAAAGCGATTTCCAATGTTCTGATGATATTCACTTCCTGACGTTATTTCCGACGAAGATTTTCCTGGTAATTTAAAAAGAAAAATCTTCAAAACATAATTCAGCAAACATCAACAAGATTTTTAACAACTTTGTTTTCAAAATTTTTCAAAAAAAAAAAACCGATAAACCTGAAGAAATATAGCTTGAAGTCTTGAAAACTTAAAACTATAACTCCGAAAAAAAAAAAATGTCCAAGAAACTAATCTTAAAAGTAAATCTCAACTCTCTCATACTGATGAAAACTTGAAATAAAGTTCCTTGTTAATTCTGAAATAAATTCTCTGTGTGCAGAGACAATGCCGTCTTTACCATAAGGGCACACGGGGCCCGTGCCCAGGGCCCCCATTCTCAGGGGGCCCCAAAGGAACGAAAATTTCTCTCACACATTTACTCTTAAAACATTTTTGTCGGGCAGACCATTTACCAAAAAATTTTAGTTTTTATATGGCAACCAAACAATCAAAGTATTTTCTACACCTATACGGAAAATATATGTTTTCAGAATGAAAACAAATTATGTGGCCAAACGACCAAACCCAAATTCAATTTTCAAAAAAAAATAAGACAATAATATTTTCAAAAAACAAGAAAAATATCTTTTTTTTTTCACTGTAGTAAGATTATTTATTATTTATTAATAAAAACAACGAATATCTTTTTTATTATCTTTTTCCTTAAAAAATAATTTCGTTTGAAGTTTGCAAAACTGTCAAATTTGTAGTGCGTTTAAAATCAGTGTAAAAATATGTGTAGGTTCGTATTAAAAGACGAAAAAAGAATCAATTCGTCGGCAAAAAAACATCAATACTTTTTCCGTTCAAAAATGTTTAAGAAAAAATTATTTCCGGCTCGTCGACGGTACATCAATGTTTTGGTTCAATGGAAAACCCCATGGTACAAAGGTTGGCACCCCAAACATTTTTTAATTTTAATTGCGAATTGCTCTCGTATTTAATGATTGACACATAAATAAACCTTGAAAAAAAAAATGGTTTTTCAAAAAAAAAATTAATTTTTTTTTAAATCCAAAAATAATTTTTTTTAAGTTTCTTAATTTTAATATTAGTATAAACCTTTTTATGTAAAAAATTTCATTAAAATCGGTTGTGTCGTTTACATTAAGAAATCGGTTTTATGGCAAGTAGGTACCGTTAATAACTATCCAAAAAAATATTTTTCTTATTTCAAAATACATGTTTCTTTTTATCCGTTTTTAAGAAAATTGCAATATCTGGAAAACTTTATATTGGAGATATCCGTTGAAAAAGAGACATTAAATAAAATAAAAAAAAGGCTCTTGGAAATCACGTACAAATCGTTTTTTTCCTATTCTTCAAACTGAAACTTATAACGGATACAGGGTATAATTATTGGCAGTATAAATGTAGGTACAATTATTGGCAGTGGCAAGACTGATGTCTCAATGCAAGAATTATTGGTACCCCCTGCCAATAATACACACTAGGTACTTTATATGGAACGATATATTGGCACGCCTTTTAAACCAACCATTGCCTTTTAGCCAACCATTGTACTAATTTTACTTTCCAAAAGGGCCCCAAATTCTTGTGTGCCCAAGGGCCCCAGGATAGTTAAAGACGGCCCTGTGCAGAGAGGTTTTTATTCATCAAAAGTAACGTGTGTTTCATTTTAGTTATTTTTTCTTCATACGGTTTACCTATAAGTCTGCTGTGTATATGTGTGTGACATTGACTAAACCAACATCACATATACAAAAGACAAACAAGAGAAAACCAAGTGATACTTCAAAGAGGCGTTAGAGCATTGCAGGGTTGCTGCTAATCCGTTCTATAAGCCCGACACATTCCAGATTTTCCACAACAAAAACAAAAACAACAACAAAACTCGAAGCAACAACAACAACGGTAAAAAAAAAGGAAACAGTCAACAGAATTTTGCACTTGAGTTGTAGAGAATTATTTATCGTGACAAATGCACCTTAACAGAAGTGCAGATAAATAAAGCGGTGTATGGGGTTGGTTTGGTTTGATGCAGGCAGGGATGAATGACGAGAGGGTGATGGGTTTTTGGTTTTCCCGGATGTTGCATTCTTTTTTATTTATTTTACTTAGTGTGGTATGTACTCGAGAATACCCTAGAGAGTAATATTGAGAAAGAGAAAGAGACTAGCTACTTTGCTGCTGAACGTGACTGCATCTCAAGGATATTTTATTAAATATTCTTCGTCTTGCTTTTTATATAGTATAGCTGTGCTGTGCATTGAGCAGAGCAGCTACACTGCCGCCCTCTGTTTGTCTTGTGAAGAATGATATGGATTTTTCTTATCCGCCATGGCTCAGTTGTTTAAACCATTAAATTGTAATATATTCTGAGTGTTTGTTTGTAGCTTATGGTGTGCTCTATTGTCTTTGGTTTCTTTTTTTTTTATTATTATTATTCTTTGCAATATCTAAGGGATGGAGGGTGTAACAGAGATATGGCACTGCATTTCTCGGTAGATGATGAGAGTTGGTCTTTATTTTTTTCTATTGTGAATTCTGATATTTAGTAAAGAACGAAAAGTATGAGATGGTTTTTGTTAAAATTTTATTGTCATTGTTTGAAGTGGAGACAGAGTTGATATTGATTTCATTGAATATTTTCGTTGTTGTTTTTCAATTTGTTTTCTTAAACATCTCTCATCAATTTAATTGGATTTTTAATCGATTGAATGAATGCATTGTTTGACTAAAAAGACACAGATGTCTCGTTTATAATGGATCATGAATTGTTTTTAAAAAATGAAAATGATTTATTGTTGAAGCATTATTGATATTTTTAAGACTTACTTACATAAAATTTTTTTTTACTTTGTTACACAGTTCTCTTTTGTAATGAATTTTCGAGAAAAAACAAACCTAATTTCTTTTGAAATTAATTTCCATCATTTAATTAATATGTGCCGTCATCAAAAATTGAATTTCCAAAAAAACAAAAGGGGTTTCATCATTTTTCTTAAATCTGAAAATTATTTTTTTCAAAATTTAGTTTTGATTTATTAAAGTTATAGAAGGTGTTTATTTTTTAGATCTAGAATTAAAAGGTGAGTTAGGACGTCGTCAAATAAGGTGTTCAAATTTTCGATGACTTTTTCCAACATAGTAGTTGATATGTATTTCGAAAAATAACATAATTTTCAAAATACATTTTGCACACTTTGGGTGATATGCATAAAAATGTAGTACTTACTTAAAGTAAAAGGTGAAAGTAAATACTATAAATTCTAGTAAAAAGGTAAAATTAATTACTTAATTTCGTATGCATAAAAAAAAGTACCTGCTAGCAGGCAAATACTTTTAGTAGATACTAAATTCATCCAAGTAAATACTTTTTTTTTAGATGATTGGCATTCGTTTCGTATTTAAGTCTAGTAGGTATGCTGCTGTAGCGAAACGAAAATTTTCTTACAAAACAAGCACAACGAATTTGTTAACGAAAAATTTTTCAGCTTGGACAACGAAATTCTTACCTATGCCCGAACATTTGGAAAAATTAAAATCATTCGTCAGTAGCATTTAAATTTCCAGGGTATTTTACTTGCTAAAAAAGAGTTTTTTGACTTTGGCCTTACAAATAATTTTTTCTGAAAGTTTTACCGTATAATCCAATACAAATTTTTACTGTTTCTACAATTTGAGTTTGTGAACATCTGGTCGTGCTATTTTGTGAGTCAAAAGTAAACTTAACAGCAGCATAAAAAATCGTATTCGAGATAACAATCAGACATCATGGCTCTAACGGTTTTGTAAAAAAAAAAAAAATGTAGGTAATGTAGAAAATTTGGACCCTAAAAAAATCGAAATTTTGTAAGAAAAATCTATTTTGAAAACGACTCCATGAATTTTATTCAAATTTTGTCTTTATTTATACTTTTCTTTTAGAGCCAATTTTTAAATCCTCTAATAAACAATCAGTTAACTGTCCGACGAATAAAGTTATTGGGCTCATAAAGAATCAGATAACAACATTGAATTTTTCAATCAATCAGTTAACTATTCTACAGAATAACAAAAAAGAAATGTCAAATTCAAAAATTTTCAAAATTAAACGTCATTTTTATTCATAATTGTTTTTGTTTAATCAAAATTTCTTTCAAAACAACTATGACAATTGACACATTATTTTTGTTGAGATTATTCCTTAGAATAATTTTTATTCGTCTCTAAAAGAAGCAAATAGTCTTATTTCTAGGAATTGAAAAATTGATTTTTTTACTACTTGTCGAATAAGTACTAACTGACTGTTTAACTGACTATTGAAAAATTGGCCCTTAATGGTATAAGTACCATTTTTTTGAAAAAATTTGTGAACAATTTTTATATGAAAAAAACTTCTTTTAAAAAACGAGGCTTTAGATTTCCAATTTTTTTTTTTTTATTCTTTGTAATACATTTAAAAAAAAAACGTTTTTAAACTTTAAACCAAATTTTATATTATTTTAAAGTTTTTTTTTTTAATTTTAAAAAATTATCTTTTATGCGTTTTTTAAAAGATTTAATATTTCAAGCAACTTTTGACATAAGAGCAAGTACGTGCGACCACGTTTTGCATTTTTTTTTAAATTGCGAATTCCTTAATATATATTATTTATGGCTAATAAAGTTAATATACTATTGGCAATTCAAATATGATTCAGAGTTGAAATTATCTCAACAGTTTTGAAACTTGACATTACTTAAAATAAAAAAAAAAATTACTATTCATTTACAATAATGCCTTATTGATAAAGTTTTTTTTAAATTTAACTCTGAGCCCAATAATTGATCATTCTAAACTTTTTGGTAATTGATACATAAAAATTCTGCCATTTCGACAAATATTAACAACCATCCATTTTTAAGAAATACCATGAAAAGATTGCGTCAAAATATGACTCAAGACTGCTATTCATAAGTTTCATGGCTTCATAATAGCGGTTTTAAAACAAAAAAGTATATACTATCAATTTTACAAGTTGGTATTTTGTAACTTTGAAAAAATCTAGTAATTCCTAAAGTAAAAAAGTACTTACCAGTTTTTATGCATACGGAATAAAGTATTTACTGAAAAAGTTCATCCAAGAAAGTAGTTACTATGACTGATAGTAAATACTTAATTTTCAGCTTTTACTTGATTTTTATGCATATCAAAAATAGTATATACTTGGAAAGTCTCTAGTAAAAGCATTTACTATTTTTTATGCATATCACCCTTTGTTTATAAAAATCTAAACCATAGATAAGTTTAAACTAGGTTTGATATGCACAAAATTTGGATACAAAATGTTCTTACTTTACAATTTTTCAAATAAAAGCATTAACTTTTTTTTTATGCATGTGACCCATTGTCTCTTAACTCTATGAGATACACTTATAACCACTTGGTTCAAAAAGACCAAAAACAGTAGATTTGGAAAGTCCATATTTTATCCAATTTTAGCCGTATTCAATTTTTGTGACCATTATGTTGAAAGATAAAGTATTTTCTTTTCTCTTTTACATGTTCAATATCTATAAATGCTCAAATGATTTAGTAAAAACATCAAAAATTTCGTTTTTTTCTCTTTTATGAATAGTTTTTCTTAAGTTTTTTACAATATTTCAATTTTAATTTTTTCTTAAAGGATACACATCGATAGGAAATTTTATTATCTACAAAAAATTACTCAATACAAATTTTCAAATTCGTCTTGCTTTTCAAGTTATAGACAAAAATTCAAAAAGTAACAGAAAAAGTCGAAAATACTGATTGTTACAAAAATGTTCATATCTTTATAATTTATTCATAGATTTTGAAGAAAAGTACTATACCTACATACAAATTTTAAACTATGAGGACTCTAAAGATTTTGATTTTTTCTTTCAGTAATAAAGTTTTTTTTGTAGAAATTTTCTTTAAAAACTCGTTTTTTTTAAATGTTTTAATACATTGCACTTAAACATCTCGAGTGACCCAAAAAAGTTGTTTTAGCGTTTGTTGCTTATTTACTCAGCTTTTAGTTCGCCTTTTCTGTTCAGATTAGTCGTTTATTACTCAAGATATAGCCCGAATACTTAGTAGGCTGGAAAAAAAAACGACAAAAAACTTTGAAAAATCATATCTCGAAAACCTTTCCATAAATATTTGTTTTTTAAGTGATTTCCGAGTCCCTGAGGTCAAAGTACGTAAGAAAAAATAGTGGGATTGAGTGCCCATTTAGGCTGTAAACCAGTGTTTTTATTCAAAATAAAAATACAAGAATCCTTTTATCTTTCTTTTATCAATTTTTTCCCAATTTTTCTATATCTTAAAAAAATGTTTAATTGTTCCTAAGACCAACTCTTTTTAACAACCATTCTAAATATTTGAAAATTAAGTATACAGAAAAACTGAGACAAAAATGAAAAAAAAAATACATTATAGCCATAAAAATATTCACATATGCAATTAAAACTTGTACTTCAACACTCTTAACTCAAAACTCCTTTTTTGAATTTTTTTTATATGTGGTTTCCAGTCGTTGGCACTTGGTCTAATCCTGCTAGTGATGTCAATCTTTTTCCATTTTTTTTTTATGAATAAAAAAGTGCCAAACAAAAGTGCCAAAGGGACATTCTCCTCCAGTGTTAAAAAAAAAAATATAGAATCCCGAGGATGGAAAGATAATAATAACTTTGTTTAGCTGGCTGGCGGCGTTGAAAATGTTATGGCAGCTGAGTTTTGAATCACATCATGGCCATGCCACAATTATTTTAACCTAATTTTCAAATGACTCCTTCTTACTCACAAATTTTTGTTTTGTTATTGCATCCAAGTCGAAGTGAGACTGAATAAAATTTTATTCAAAAGCTGTTTCACTTTTTGATGGACATTAAGGGTCTGCTTATTTTTTTTTTCTTCTTCTTCTCATTTTTTTTTTATTAGAAACTTGGTGAATAATTTAAGTTGATATTATAACCATTTTGAATAAATATTAAATGTGACACATTGACAAGTTAAAATATTTTCGCATGTTGTTATTGTTATACCTATCTAACGGTAATTTAAATAAATTATCATCAATGTCATTTTGATCATCATCATCATCGTATTTTGTGCTGGAGTCGAGTCCGCTTTTCTTATCCAAAAAGATATTAAAATGTAAGTGCCTCAAGCGACTCTATGACTATCATATCCCAGGGACAAGCAGTTATTGAAATGAAATTCCTTGCCGTTGACATTGACACAAAATCGATTGGATAGCACTTTGTTTGAGTTAAAAAAGGAAGTCACGGGACCAGTTTTGTATAAAAAAAATCAACCCGTTTTTGCTCTTTGTAAGAAATTCATTTTGAATTTTTTTTTTTGTTCACAAAAGAAGCTTTGAAATGGCAGATATTGGTAGATTTTATAAAAATTTACTTCCAAACTAAATGAAATATGCATGGCAACTATGCAAATTAAGTTCAAAGGAATACAACAAAATTCATTCAAGATTCTCGAAGGACCATTAAAATCTAGAAAATATCCAATATTTCGTTGGTGAAACAGACATCAATTCACCAAATCATTTCGTGCATTTCGAAATCTTTTTTCTCATTTCCTCTTCCGTTCAAATAAAAATCTGTTGCACTAACCCAAAAGGAAGCCCTATTTGACAAAAAAAAAAATCCTTAATCTACATTAAAACGACTCCATGGGGATGTATGTTTGCCTCTGAGCCAGTTTGATTGTGTCTCTCTGTTTCACACGCCTCTTTTGTCACCCTGTTAGTGCAAAAACTTAAAACAATTAAACACAACAACAACAACAACTCCCGGCTGTGAATAGCCTAAGGGACTTTATGTAGGTATATCCAACAGAGCCAACAACCAAGACCAAATCCAACACAGAGCTTAATATTATTTGCATAGAGAGTCGCCTTAACACGATAAACTTTGTCTATTCTTTCATGTAATTTGTATGCAAATACGGTCGAACATGGAAAAGTTAAAAAACTATTCTACTTCCCATTCCGATACTCTTTTAATTGCCACTTAATAGTTCGAGTAATAGAGTTGCATTTTTTTGCTGATTTCTTTTATAGCAAAAGCATGATCCTTGAAGAAGGTATTGGAGTTTAAAATGAAAAAAAAAAAAATCATGTGTGCAATTCACACGTGGTTGAAGTGAAACCTTAAAAATCATTTAAAAAAAATCGAAAAAATATAACTTTTTTTTATTCCATCAGTTTTTTTTATATGACAACCTACAATAAATTTTATACCATCTGAAAGCTTATTGTTTCAGCTCAAAATATTTATATCGACCATGTCTATACAACATCTACAAAAAGAGCTAGAATTTTTTAACCCAATTAGTTTTCATAAAAAAAGCAAAACAATCAATCTCTTTTCCCTTCTAACGATATTAAATCCATTTTTTAAAAGACAACCTATAATAAATTTTAAAATTATTATATTTCACCTTTAATATGACGCTTCAATCATATTTCTACCATGCCTACAAAAAAAGTAAGAATTTTTTAAAGCCAACCATGTCGAAATTTCAAACTGAGATTACGGTAAGGTACTTCCTCTACTGCTGGCTGGTCATCGGCAACAAATCTTCACAGGTGTTTTGGGGTATTTTTCAAGTTTTTTAATTAAAGATTATATAACTTGTAGAGCACGTTCCGTTATGTGTGATATATTAAATGAAAGGTTATGTTATCAGCATGCGTATTAATGTTAAATAAATTTGTTATGTGCTCTAGATCAAAAGATAAAACGTGTTTAGAAAAAAAGCATCTTTTCACATTTATCTCAGAATTTTGAATATGAAATTATTTGAAATTTTACATAATCATAATTTATTTAATTACATATCTACTGTATAGATTTCATTCATCTATCTTTTAAAACAAAAAAGTTATGATCAATTGATTTTTCGTGTCGCTTTTTCGTTTCATCTTGTTTCAAATCACTACGATACTAAAGAAGTTTTCATTTCAAAAAAATAAAAACCGAACAGTTCTTTCATTGTATGATTTGGTTATGAGCGAGTACGCATAGTTTTTGGCTATATTTATGCATTATAATTTGTAAAATTTAATGGATTTTCTTCAAATTAGAAAAAACATAGGAAATTAGCTATTATTTTGCACTCAAAAATGAAAAAAAAAGGATTAATTTGCAACTTTATTTCTTAAGCTATAAAATGCAAACTTAACATCTGCTGTCGTGCCTTCAAGAATTTATTTTTCAGCTTTTCGTATTTGTTAAACTAAATGAGAATGTCAAGGCTTTTCTTAAATCTCATTCAAGGTTAAAAAAATATCCAAGATACTATAGTGACTTTAAATTTTTTGGAGGGTAAGTTGAAGAAAGAAAAATGAAGGAAATAAACAACAACTTTCTTCTGAATTTTGAAGCAATCAACTTTATGTTATTGGTATAATTTAAAATTAAAAACTAACAAGATTATAAAAAAGAAGGCAATTTCTGTACAGCCTTATATTTGTTTTATTTATTATAGAATACGCACTGACACTTCAAAAATCTTGACTAGCTTAAATTTGTATTAAAATAATTCAATTTTTTGTTCGATTTATACTTGGTCTATAGCTATGGGGCAAATTGGTTTCGTGTCAAAAACAACACGAGGTTTTAATCATAACCAACATTACGATTATAGAGATATAAAAAAAAGGGTTTTGGTCACACCGTTTATAGGTCTGTGTAAAAATTTCAACTGCCATTTAATAATAAACGATTATGATGAAAAAGATCTAGCCTTTTTTTAATAAGATCTTTATTTTGGAGGATTTTTTTTTTTTAAGATCTTTTAAACATTTAACTTAATACCGAGTGGTTTCCAGGATCCTTACCAAAGATGCAATAAAACCTAAGCTTGAATGATACTTTATTCGATTTATAATAAAAATAAGAAGATATTTCATATAAAAGCGTTCAATAGGAAAACCTATATCCAACGAGCTTCTTGAAGAGGAACTAGGAGTAGTAATATGGGGTCCTTATGCTTATGGTTTATGGAAACCCTTATGTTAGTTCTATACAGGGTGTCCCGACATGAGATAAGAAGGTTCTGAGGGATGATTCTTGGGCATATTCTAAGAAAAAGATTGTTCTACAGTAACTCTCTATCTGCAAAGTTGATACCTTTTAGCGATGATTTAAGAAAACGCTTACTTTGGTATGCCTTTACTCATGTTAATGTTAATAACTCCGTTAATACTTATGATAAAAACTTCATTAATGTCTTGATTTTTTTCTCATCCCGGGACACCCTGTATAATAATATTCCTATTCTAAAAGCATATCGTAATTCGTAATCTACCTGACTTGGTTTTTGAATTCCTGATCTAAACTGCTTGAAAAATTCATAAAAATGCTCCAAGTAAGCCTTTTTATACATCACTCTTATGTCTGTAGTCTGTACACTGTACTCTAGATTGGTTGACCGAGAACGTGAACGTGAACGAGATTGACAATTTTTGCTTCCCCATATGATATTTTTGGGGAAAACTCACTGTGAATTTTAAGAAATGGAAAGTTAAAATTGAAATATATTATCTATTCCCTCCCAAACTTTTATAAAGGGTGATTTTTTCAAAAGTGTCAACTGATTTATTTTAAGTACCTATTAATTTTATAATGGTAGTATTACTATAGGTATTTTACTATTTACTATATTTTTATAGTGGAGTAACTAAAGCAAATTATGCCCTTAAATTGCCTAGAAAATCTTTTGGTTTCATTTAATTCACAAATTTAAGCATCAAAAAATTACCGACGCGTAGTTTGAAAAAAATATCATCAAAATCGGAGCTGTTCGGCCGGGTTCCCTAATATTTCCATTTTTTAGCTTTACACAGAGAAAAATAGACCACATAAAATAGAACAAAAACAATAAAATTTCTCTATGGTTTTCATCCAAGAAGGAAACCTTATTAAAACAATCGGGTTTTCCTTATTGTTTTAAAATCTGCAAAAAAATAAAAAAAAACGATGACTAGGCTGGGAATCGAACTGGAGACTTCAAATCATTAGTCGCCCACCTTACCACCTGAACCAACCTGCCATAAAAATATTGATCGCGATTTTTGTTCTAGTGCTAAGTTGCAAAAAAAATCAACTTTTCAGTCAAATTTTAATAAGATTTTCTCTATAAAAATAATAAGAAATCTCCTTAAAAAAACCTTATTAATCGTTGTTTTTAATAAGATTTCCTTATGAAATGTATGGACGGTAAAACAATATGGCAATCTGTTAGTTTTTAGCGGGTCATATTTTTCTCTGTGTAGTTACTCCACTATTATCCTCTTTTTGAAAAAATGATAATAGATATCGTCGACGTAAAGCAAAATTGTTCTAAGTCACAAAAAGCAAGTTTTACAGGGGACGATTTTTAAGTTTCAAATTGGTTTAAAGCGACAATTTTCTGCCTGTTTGCCATTCAAGTTATGTTTTTTATAAAGTTTGTTCTTTTCTCTTGAATAAAATATACAAGTTTACCTCATTAGTAGGTGCATACTATTTTTAAATATTTTTAAAAACTAAACCTTAAATTGGACATGGAACAATTCCTATACAAGTACGATTTTTCCTCAATTAAAAAGTGGACTTAGAACAAAATATGATGGGACTTAGAACAATCAAGAATACTCGGGCTCATTTTCAAACGGTTTTCAAATACGGAAAGAGCACCCTCAAATTAGTAAAATTGCATCATTAACTCATTTTCGGTAAAAAGTGGATTTAGAACAATTTTGCTTTACGCCGCCGCCCCGCGCCGCGCCGCCGATATGTCGAAAACGTATTTTTAATATGTATTCAAAAATTAGTCGTAAGACTTGAAAGCCCAGTCTGTAAAGTTTTAACACAGAGTCAAACAACATAAATTAACAACGAACAACTTCACTTTTGTTTTTCAAGTAAAAATCAGTTGGGCTTAAAACGCTTTGAAAAATTTTTAAATTACCTACACGAAACAACATTTATTTTCAGAACTCATAAAAATTGGTTCACATAAAAAACCCTTTCCGCCAAAAGTCGTAAACGTAAAAAACATTACTTACTCACTCCTTTCTCACTTAATTTTTTTTAATTTTATAAAAAAAAATACATAAAACACTTTCAACTCCCAATATTTTTGATAAGCTTCGTAAAATGTTTTAAATTTTTTTTTTAAATTGTTGAAGCCATTAAAAAAAATATTTTTGTAGATATATAAAAAATAAAATTTTCGAAAATTAAAAAAAAAATGACAGCTCGAAAAGGTCACTGATTCTGCAAATTTATAAAACTTGTTGTAATTATGTCCACATAACTATACTTCTTGTAATCCTAATTAATATGGCACATTTTCTGAATTGTATAAAAAAAATCTCATACAACACATGTTTTTATGTGCTGTCACACAAAGAAAAAAAAAAACCTTCCGTTTTTCCCATGGAATGCACTTAGTGCTATTTATTCGAGAAGTTAATTAAAAACCGGAAACACCATAAAAATTCTTTCGAGAAATCATTCAAATACTCTGCAAGTACACAGAATTAATCATATCCCTTTTTCATTCACATTCCACATATCATATACAAAAATATGCTAGTTTTAAAAGAAATTCCTGGAATCAGGATTACGATAACGACGACTCTCATCCGTATTTCCATTGAAATTTGTTTTTGTTTTTCGTTTTGTTTCAAAAGTGCGGGTGACCCACCCACATGTGCATTGCTTGTGGAATCACTGAGTCAAACAATGAAAACAGAAAAAACAAAGAAGGTCATTCCGAAAGGACAGCGCACTTTCCTTCTTCCACTTTGCACTTTCCATTTCGTCGAGTCAACGCTTTTTGCATTTTAACGTTTGTGATTGTCATTGCGATTTTTATCGCAAAAAAATAAAAAAAAAAAAAAAACACCCGTACAGCGCGATAAAAAGCAAACGTGTGAATGGAAACATGAAGAGCAAAGAGGCTTGGAAAAAAAAGTAAAAAAAAAAAATAAAAACTTCAAAAGGGAATTAAGCAATTTTTCGCGCTATGCCAAGCAACACGCAGAGTCAGAGTCCCACACATTTCCATCACACTTATCATTTTTCCATGTTCAAAGTATTTCATCAGAGAAGAGTGTTGCTATAGCAGTCCAGTGCCTAAATGGTGTGGGTACATATTTGTGTTCATTCAAAATAAAATAAAAAAAAAAATAAAGGAAAACATTAAAAGGGACCACTCCCCGCCAACACCAACCAAAAACCATCGCTTCTATATATACTACTTCCATTTCCGGCCAATGATGATGGGCTCTGGCACGATGTTGTTCAATCGTGTTTAACAAATAGGTCAAAGTTCTTGTTGATCTGATTATTATTAAATTAATGACCCGTTAAGAATTCGTTAAAAGGACATTCAGCGAGAGCTTTGGAATTTTAGGAATGGTCTTCCTCTCTCCCAAATCAAGTGGTATGGTGTTTTTTGTTTGTGTTGTATTGTTGTTGTTTAGCCATAATTAATGGATTTGACGGCATCGTTCTTCGATTCTTGGGGGCTAAAGTTAATGGTATTGTTTTCGGACCTATTGTTGCTTCGTTTGGTTTGGTCGTTTTGTCAGGACATTAAATAAACGATGATTGTTTCGATAGTGTCGACAATAAAGGCTATCCTAAGTGATGGCATCGTTTGTTTGTTTGGTAAGAGGTAATGACAGCAAAGTGATTGAGTTATTTATTTTAGATTGATAAAAAGGCATGAAATTGTTTAAGGTTTTTTTTTGTTTTGCTTTTATTTATTAGATTTTGTATTAAATGTGATTGAACAATTGAAAAGTCCATAAAGGGTTGAAGGTTGTCATCATTTATCAAAATATTTATTCAAATTCAACGAAATTTACCGTTTTTAAAACGCTATATCTTTGGAGCCATTAGACCCACAGAGATAATCTTATGTTCTAATGATTTAAAATTGTTTTAACTTTAAGACTGTGGTTGTTTAATTGTTTTTTTGACGTGATAACGTCTTATAAATCGATGAACCATGGCAGCCACCACAAAAAAGTGACGCCATTTTCTAACGTTACACTCTCGCACTTTCGCAGTGCGGCAAAAAATTTCAATTCAAAATTAAAAATAAACTATTAGAGAGATCAAAATGAAGGAATTTTAAAAATTCCATCATTTAATAGGGTAAACAGGGGTAAAACGGAAAGATGAAATTTGGGCTAAAATCTAAACGCAAAGTCGTAGAGAATTGATTTTTTTTGCTATAGATAGATGAGATTAATTTAAGAATAACTGAATTAAAGAAAAAATTCTTAACAATTTTGAAACTAAGCTATAACGTTTTGTTTGAACGTTGTACACGTGTTGGGGCTATGACAAAATGATGATTTTTGGTAAAGGAAATTTTTTTAACAATTCTAAATATGCCAGGTGAAAAATAAAAAAAAAATTAAGCGTTTTGGGTAATTTTTGATTTTTATCTTTTTTTGGAGCGTTCAAAAAATCTCAATTTTATAGGACACGTAGGTTTTGGCTTATGACCTTATGCATACATGTGCAAAAACTTGGAATCGTTTAGTGAGTTTTGACTGAATAATGGAAGAAACAAGTTTTTAAAAAACATGTTTTATGATCGTTTTTAACCGATTTTCATCGTTTTTTATTTTCATCTTTTTTTCTTTAATAGATACAGGAATAAAATGTATGGAGTAATGATAGACCATGACTACGACTATATGTATGCGAAGTTTCAATCATTTTCGTAAACACAATTTTGAGATAACGGTAAAATAAAATTTTAGAATTCAACAGGTTATAACTTTTGACCAAGAGCAGATAGAAATTTTATTAAACTTTTATGAGCATCCTGATACAATTACCTTTCATTTGGTATATCACACATAACGGTAGACTAACTATAAGCTACACAATTTTAAATCAAGAAACTTACGAAAAACCTCAAAACACCATTGGAGATCTGTTGCCCCCCGAACAGCCACCAGTGTGGGAATTACCGTAATCTCAGTCTGAAAATTCGACATGGTTGACTTTAAAAATTTCTAATTTCTCTTGTAGGCATCTTTGAAATGAGATTGATACGTCATATGAAAGGTGAAATAATAAGCTTTCACATGGTGTATATTTTTTATAGGTTGTCAAACAAAAAAATTGATTCCATAGCCTGAGAACATAGAAATAAATGTTTTTTTTTGCTTTTTTTTAATGAAATTTGATCGAGTTCAAAAAATTTTAAATCTTTTTGTAGATGTCTCATAGAACTGATCGATATATGTATATATTTTGAGCTAAGACAATAAGCTTTCAGACGGTATAAAATTTTTTATAGGTTGTTAGATAAGATGAGAAGATAAAAATTCATGTTTTTTTTGCTTTTTTTTGATGAAAATGATTGTTTTCAATAAATTATTTTTATACTTTTTGCGCATTGTAAAAATTTAAAAATGGTTTTATTCTTAAGAAGAAATACTTGGCTTTTAAATTGCATAGTTTTTTTTGTAAGCTTTTAAAATAAAAAAAAAATAATATAATGAAATAAGTAAACGCTTCAATTGCCTCATTTTAAACAAAACCACACAACCTGTTTCACGTAAAATCATCGTCCGTAAACCGGCTTTACAGACAACCTCTTTTTATTATCAAAACTAGTCTTTTTAAAGTTTAAATCAACATATTCCGAAATTTTTTTTTTGGTATTTCTTGCATTTTTCGAGTTCCAAAGCTAACATTGTTCATTCGACTATAACTATAAGCAATTCTCCCAAAAATTAAGGCTTTTAGACTTAGCTAACAATGTTGAAGAAACTAATATTTCATCATAAATCTATTGTTTGAACTATTTATCAAGGCTTTCAAAATAAATTAATAATAATTACACTACAAGGCCTTATTTTTTTTTTTTTCTTACAAAGTCCTGATTTAATTTTCTCAGAACATTAAATAAAAGCAGAAGAAACTTTAACGAACAAAAAAATGCTAAAAAAAAGACTGCATCGTCTTCGTCTTATGTTTAATTGAATCATAAGTCTTGTATTTATTCTCGCTCTGCTGAACAAATATGCAAAGCAAACATTTTTTACGAGATTGCATTTTATTTTTTATCCATCTATCCCTCTCTGTGATTTTTCCCTTTTAACCATTATGAGTCTTAAATCGCTGTGCCATCCGGGGGATTGCTGTGCTGTCTTTTCATAATTTTTCCATGTGGAAATAATTTTATTATTTTTTAACAAAATGCAAACAAAATGAAAACAAAACGAAAAAAAAACTTCTTGAGCAGTCAGTCATTTGCATCACTGCACGGCTTTCGTTCGAATTTGAAACCCTTAAAAATTTATCAAACAAACATTTTATGAAATCCTTAAAATTGACCTTTTTGTTGGACAAAAAAGAGGGAGAAAGCTGCATCCACCAACGTGACTTTCATTTTGAAATGTATTTAAAAATTTAATAATGCACCCAGCGAGGATTACAATTTTCGTTTGTATTTAAAAATTTATAAAAGGATTCCCTTCTCAGTGGGGGGGAACTTTAGAACAATGTCCTGCGTGTTATTTTCCACCCTCATTTTTCTACCAATAAATTAAAAGTGTTTTGCAATATTTTGGTTTGATTTTTTTTTTTGTTTTTTTGGAGGGAGTCCTTACATAATTTTTGAGATCACCTTGCTTCAGTCATGTCATGATGTGAAAGTTGGTTGGGGCATCGTCCTGACTGGCGATGATGATTTAACTCGTGTAATTTATTTTATCTGTGCAGCATCAGTGGGGCTCTGCCCCCATGTTCAGTTTTAATATACACAACAGCCAAAGCTTATATATATCCATCCAGGATGACGACGTACGTGATGTGAAATTTAAAGACCCATCATTTTTTTTTTTATCTCTCGTTTTGGTTTAAGTTTTTGCATGTACAAAATATACAACTGTACATGTGTACATATATGTAAAACCTGTATGTGTGGTTGAAAAAAAAGGTGACATCTGACGATTTTTCATACTGCTGGTGAATTTGACTCCCTTAAAAGTTTGAGATACTATTTTTTTGAGTATTTTTTTTTTTTTCATTCTTTAAATTATTGTATGATATTTCGAGTTCTTATATATGCCTCCTCCGCATATATACAGTGCGGAACTAATGCCCTTTTGACGTGCATGAAAAACCAACGCACACGTTTCCGCCATTTGTATTCTTTATTTCGAAACATTTTACGTTTTTTTTACATGTTCACCAAATACATGTTTCGAACATCGACCCCGCTGCCGTGAGTTCTTTTTATTCTGGTTCTGTGGCCTAAAAAAAATGTAAAATATAGCTATCGAAGGCTAAAGAATCAGTGCTTTGATGATTTATATAGTTTTTTGGGATATGAACCTTTTTTTTATTGATGAGGGTTTTGGTTTGAAAAAAAAAAAATATAATCTGTCGATCATGAATTGAGAATAAAAGAGACCAATTTTAAAAATGATTTAGGTACAATATCTAAAAACAAATTATTAAAATTCAAATCAGAAAAAAAGAAAATTATTCTTTAAAATAAATTGGTCACAACATTGTGGATAATTCTCGATACCTACTTCTAAAAAGTTGGAAATAAAAATCATTACAAAATTGGTTTTCTGATAAACAACTACCTAAAATCATCGAAATAAGTATTTTGACAAAATGAACATTTCTCGATCTAAAGGGAATAATCTGTTATGGTTAAAGATAAAATAGGGAACCCCACAGAACCACCGCACAATGGGCCCAAAGGACCATTTGCGTCTCAAAAAGGGTTTTTATGAAATTTAAATTTTTGGTAATTTCTTTACGGAAATGAATCAAGGGAAAGTCAATCTATATGTTTTCATTAAAAATTGATTTTTAAAATGAGTTCCTCTATTACAAAATTGTATCTGAAGTCTCCACTTGAAAATACTTTGTTTGATTAACAAAATAAACCAAATCTTCACGATACGTTTTCAAAACTATATTTGAATAAATTATATAAGTGTTGTATGTCGTTGGAAAGCTTATTTTAACTTCTATTTATATTGCTGAAAATAAAATTTTTTAAAAATATATTTTTAAGTAATATTATTTTTTTCACGCCATAAGCTTTTATTTGCAGTTTTTTAATTTCGAATTGAGTTTTAAATGTTTCCGCTGTCTTCCGCTGTCTACTTTTTTTGTTCTTTGGTTTATGTACTAAAAGATACAAAAAGAATTGGCTGCTTTTATCTGCTTTTCTTTGATAGAGAACGATATATCTGTCGAAAGACAAAGTACAAAAAAACGTATTTTGGTGCATCCTGACCTGTTTCAGTACATATATTGAGTTCTATTGATCGCACTGTCAAGATTGATGTCTTCAAGCCTTCGGGAAATGACAGAGCATCAGTCCTTATATTCAGAATGTGATTTTGTGTTATTTTGGTCTACTCACATTAATTGGAAAACTAGCGATATTTAACCTCTCGGAAACCATATGAAGCCGCGATTTAAAGCTGCCAGACTTTTGAATTCGTTATTAGAACGCATAATTCTATAAAACTGCATTCTCACATCTTGGTTATACGCTATACCTCAACTCCCAAAATTTGCTGTGGGCTCTTAGACTTAGTATATGCACCCGAAATTGAAGATATTTGTATTTTGAACAATTCAGTCATTGTACTATTAGAAAAAGTCTAAGGTAGCAGAAAATTGTTAGAATTTAATATTGTAATTGTTGAAAAAAATTTCATCTAGGTATGGAAAAAGTTAGATAGAGATTTTATTTACTGATTTTGATTTTACTCGAAGATTTTCAAAAGAGCCGTTTAAAGTATTTAATTAAGAAGGATTTTCGTGAAAATTGACAACCATTTTTTTTTTCAAAAGCGTAGTTTTTCTACTATTTCACTTTGCCTTACAAACGACTTTATTTAAAATGAGTATAATCAATATTTTTCTTATAATTTTTCAATAAAATAGCTTTAATTTCAAATAACGTAACACAAACAAACTACATTGAAATGTATTTTTTCTTTATTTTATACTCATAAAAATAATTAAGTAATTTTAAGACACGAAGGGAAGGCCTTTATAAAATTAAGAAACCAGTTTTATCTTATTTTGCAAAATTTGAGAAAATAATCTTTTAAGATACAAAAGTTACAGATTTTTGAGACGTTCTAGCCTAGTCAAAATCGTAGTTTTTTAGCTTTGAATAAACGTCTAATACTTAAATAAAAATATCAGCTAAAAAACAGTGTGTCAAATAATTTATTAAACATTTCAGGTAATATATTCCTAATTTGAGTCAATTATTTTCAGACGCGAAGAAATGACAGATTTTTGGAACGCCATAGTCGAGCCAAAATTGTACTTTTTGAACTTTGCCTAGCTTTTCAAAGATCAAAATTTCTGATACATTAAAGATTATATGTTCCAAATTTGGTTTAATTATTTCAGGAGACAAAAAAAGTTACAGATATTTTTAAATACCCAAATCAAGCGAAAATCGTACTTTTTGAACTTTGACTAATTTTTAAAAGCTTAAAAATAATTTTAATTTAAAAAAAAAGTAATTTGAATGATTCGTTATATATCAAAGGCATTATGTCCCAAATTTGAAGCAATTATCACAAAAGACAACAAAGTTACAGATTTTTGAGACGCCTAAGGCCATATGGGCCCACTGTGCACCGCCAAAGCAACGTCTGCTACTTGGAATGTTAAAAAACGTTAATGAAATAACAATTTTAATTTTAATTGAAATTTTTAAAAACTAAAAAACTTGGTTTGAAAACTTAAAAAAAAAACATCTCTTTGAATAGTTTGGACCTGTTATTAAAAATTTTTGACGCAATATTTTAAATAGTTTTTTAAAAGTAAAAATTTTCAAACATTTTCAAAAAAATAAATAATTATTGACTAACTTCAAAACATGTTTTATTTCAAAACATGTTTAGTGAATGTTTCGATTTAGCATGTTTTTTATATACACGTCATTCAAAACCCTGTTTATGTTGGTTGATATAATTGTTTTGAAATTTGTCAATAATATGGGCGTAAATAAATTGCTCTACTGAGTAGGAGAAAGTGGCCTAAAATGGCACTAAATGGTAAAATGGCCCATTTGCTAGAAATCGTAGAATTAAACAGAATTAGAAGGCAAAGTCCAAATATACCAAATTTTAACAACTTCAAACCATTATTTGAAATTTGACAGGTCAAACAATCTCTAGCCACCTCAAAAAGTACACTCGTTAAAATTTTGTGAATTTTGTTTTACAAAAAAAACTGTATACAAACATTGTATTTTGTAGAAAGCAGTTAATGTATGTATGTGTGAAGTATTTCGCATTAATATATTGAAATAAGTTGGCTTAGAATGATTTTAGATTATTCGATATCTGTAGGTATAAAACTTATAAACACAAAACCAGCAAAATGGCCTACTTAGCATTCGGGTAAAATGGCATACTTTCTTTCACATTTTCATTTTTTTAATAGTGAAAATTGTTGCTAAACAATCTAAAGAGAGAGGCAGTCCTGGACTGAGGAAAGTGCTTGATGCCGTCCAAAAATCTAGAAAAAAACATCCAGAACATTCGAAGTTCTGAAAACTACACTAAGGAGACGAGGAACCAACATAAATAGGGTTTTGAATGACTCGTAGAAAGATCTGGGGGTTATTTAGCACCGCTTGTTCCAATAAAATGGATTTTTTTTGCATATAAAATCACGTGTGTTTGGACAGTGTGCCATTTTACCGTGGTAAATTTTCTCAGTGAAATTTGGAGACGTCTTGAAAATAAAAAAAAATTAAAAACTTAAGAAGTGTATAGCATTTAAATTTTAATGTTACTTTTTTCGAGATTTGGGACATTTTCCTTAGAAGGGTAATTTTAGGCCACACTTTTTTGCTGTTGCGGTTGCAACGAAAATTTTGTTTGTTTCAAATTTCATTTATTAAATATATACATTACATTGTTTTACAATTCTTAAAACACAAAAATCTTTAAGAAAATATACCTATACAATTTTTGACAAAAATCTGGTGATTCGTTTACTCTTTTTCTTTATGACATGAAACCAATACGAACTTGCTTTATAGAGCATGTAAAAATAAGTACAAACATACATATGCTTTTCTCAGCAAAATTTCAATAAACAAAATTTCAATAAAGCCCAAATTCAAAAAATTGATTTAAAAAATTGTTTTCTTTTTTTTTGTTTTTAAGTCTAAAAATATTTTTTTTTTTAAATCTCAGTGACAAGTACCATTTATTCAACAAAAAATTTTTATTTGAAAAATATTCGCTTTTCCATAATGGCTTCCTATTTACTGGTGCCAGTTACATCTGTTAGTAATTCCTGTTAATCTTAACTGGTATAGTTTTTTTTCTTAAGAGATTAACTACAGTTTAAGAGACAAAAAAAATCAACATTAAATATTCAGTTTAGACCACTGAGAAAAATTAGTTAAGTGGTGTAATTTACATTCCACAATCCTCACCTCCTTTTAATCCATACAATTTGTAAAAATAGTGTAATATCAATTTTTATTCTTTTCTTAGTGCCGGTTTGTTCATAGTCGATTATCTTTTAATCAAGGATTATTCCATACAAAAATCCTTAATTAAAAGATAATCGAGTGTCAACAAACCGGCCCTTAGAAATGTGAAACTAAAAACAAAAATATTATATAAATACTCTTCTGAGATTTTTTTACACATTTCTAAGAAATATTTGTGCATTATTCACCTAAACATGGAGACGAAAGTAAAACTGAACAATGTACCACACTTTTTGTTTAGCAAAAAAAAAACTTAGGTGAGGTGACCAATTCCTTGAAATATCCTATACCAAAACCAACAACATCCACATCCTCCTACACTTTTACCTACAAAACACTGCAATAGCAAATAATTTTAGCATAAACACGTAAAGACCGTTCCGGAAAGTTTATTAAACGTTGCTTACGTCGTCGTCGTCCATGTTGTTGTGGAGTCGGTCTGAGGTGAGGTGTAAGTGAGGGCTTTTGGAAAATTCAAATTAATGTTTTTTTTTTTAGTTTTAGCTTACCCTATATGAAGTTAGCTCTTGTTTTGTGGGTGAGGAAAGTTCTGGACACACGACTTATAAACAAACCCACGTTACAGTATGTTGCATGTAAATTTATACCAACATGTAAAATCTAAAATGAAGAAAAAAAGAAGAAAAAAAAAAACAACAAAAGTTTTGGATATGGAAACTTTTTGCATTTCGCACTTTAAGGAGAAAATCAGATTATATACAATTTTTAATTACATGTTTTTGTTATATGAAGTCTCATTGTTAATAAATTTCAACTTTTCGGAACTTTGTTGGGCTTCAAGAATATCCAGAATTCAAATTACTTAGAAACATTAATTACATTTTAGAAGACTTTTTGATGATTTGAAGATGTGGAAAATACCACAGTTGAAGGAATAAGTGTGGCGGTAAGAAACTATAAAACAGGACAACCAATTGAGTTAAATTTCCTCAAAATTCATTAAGTTATTTTAGAAAACTTTAAAAAAAGTACCTTACGTTTCTAGCCTTTTTTTTATTTTAAAATACAAAATTTTATTTAACTTAACTGCTAAGTAGGCCTACAACGCAGTTAGAATAGTCAAAGAAATCCAAGTTGGTGTTGAAGTAGCTTCAAAAAAGTAAAAAGTCTTTCTATAATGTTATTCCGTCCACTTACCTCATTATAATGTGGTACAAAATTTTAGCTGAGCTAATTTCGCATAAAATAGCATTTTAAAGTTTTATTTTATAACCAACCGTAAATCAATTACAGCATTTCCAATTTTCATTGCATACTTTTGGGACGCTGTTTAAAGTACTACTGTAATTACTACACGGTGAGTGATAAAAGAAAACTTTAAAGGACAATTTTATTTGGAATTATCTCAGCTACAAGTTTGTAGAACACTATAAGCGGCTTAGCTTTCTCTAAAACATACTTTTTTCAAATCTTAATTTTTCAGAAAACACAATTATAACCATTTTTCTATCACTGAATCATCATAGTCATCGTATAATAAACTAAACACCAAGTCAACTAGAATTAATTGAGTTATCAAATCTACATAATAAAGTACAACATCAAGTCTCTCCACAGAAAAAAAAGGATAATAAAGGCAAACACATTGGGTATCCATTAACACAAATTGCGAATGGAACTAATCGTTTTTATATTATTCACTCTACGACTATTAGTTACTATATCAACGACAAGTGCTCCTTTTTATTTTTTGCACCCTCAAAGCCTCAAAAGGATGTGAATTAGTGGGTGTTTTAGTAATTCTCTATGGATTTGTACAACCCACCACATCCGGCAGATAGCTCGAGCTGTGCGAAATTCAATAAAATTCTGTTTCTGTGTAAAAGTGTTTTCCATCTTCCATCTAGTTTCTCTCTCTACATTTTTTCTCTATTCGGATGTATTGTGATATGGTGGGTAGATCTAACCGGAAATGATTTTCCACAAAAGTGTTTCCCTCCCGGTTTATTTCATATATTGAGAAGCGATACGTACTTTTTTTTTTGCTTTTGCTTCTCTTCTCTTCCTTCCTCTTTCTGTCAGTTCATAGATTTTTATGGAGTGCGGCAGTGGTTGGGATATTATGTTTGTGGTGTTACAAGTGTATCGTATTACCAAATCATTATTGACAGACTATCTATTTATTGCACACTTGTTGAGAACGAGAAGAGAGTTTAACACTGAAGGGCTGTTTGGTGTGTGTTTGGTTTATTTTTGTGCTTTTATTTCTAGATCCCTTAAAGATTGATGATAATGTGGCTCTTATGTTTTTGGGGGTTTTAAGATATTTTTATCAGCTCTTATCATAAAAATACGAAAAATATGTTTATTAAGGTTAAAGAATGGTTTGCAACAATAAAAAAAAAGAATCAAAATGGTCCACTTTATTTTTTCTTCATCAAAAAAAGGACTTTGTTGTTTTGCCCTCCGTCTGGACAAAGACGTGTGTGTATATAAATCCCATTTTTCTTAGAAAATTCCAATTAAAAATCAACATTGATTGTCTTTTTAAATTGTCCCATTCCCACCATAAACCTACTTCCAATTAAGCTGGTTTAAAAAAAGAAATATAGGGGTCCTGCTTTTAGACGAAAACATGTTATATCTGCACGTTTAAAAAACCGTACAAAGGACTTGAGTTTCGATTTTCGTGTGATCCTTTTTCGTCCAAATTTCTTGTAAAAAAAACGCGTCGGTGAAAAAAAAAATAACAAAGTAAAATTCTCAATTAAAAGAAACTCAATAAAAGATACAGAAACACTGCAAATTAGTTCAATATGAATGTGATATACCCTATAATTGTATTTAATTTTGTGTTTCCTTAATTTCCAAATACAACTGTGGCTTGAAGAAAATTTTCGATTTTAGCACCCAACATTTACCTACCTTTGTAATTTATCTTATCAACAACTTGAACATTTTCTATAATTACGTCTCTATATAAATATGCCAGAAGAAAATAAAACCTACTTTGTATTTGGTTAAGGATTTATGAATAATTTGAAATTCCAATAACACACATTATTATCTTAAAAAAATTTCTTTTACTCGACAAGGGTTCCTCTGTTCCATCATAAATTCTAAGCTAATAATCAGAATTTAACACATGGCGCATCCTAGGAAGCGTTTTAGTTGAACAGCGGTTAAAGACTGTTTTATGTCACATTATTTGGCTCATGACTATCTCAGGAAAAATTAGACCAAAAAGACTCAAAGTGTGATGTTGAAAATTAAAGTGTCTCTAATCACAAAACTTGCACAAATTCTTTAAAAGCATTCTGTGTGATCTTATAAGTCTCCAACATCAAGTTCCTAATTTCACCTAAAAAATTCAATTTTCTGAAAGGTAAGTCTAAAAACACTAACCTAATTAAATTTGTATCATATAGCCACTCAGCCAGTCGATGCTATCTCCTCTGATTTTATTGGCTGCCCAAGAAAGAATTTCTAACATCGGTTGCAAAATAACCGAAGTTATAAAATAACTGCAAATAACCGTGGACAGGTTATTAAAATTCTCTGGTTAAATTTGAGTTATAAAAAAACCCAGTATCTTCGGAGGCTCGTTTTAGGTTAAAATTATACTTAAAATAAACTTTTTAGTAAGAAATTGGTTTCAAAAATTCTATTTTTAAACCAAGAAAATATTTTGGGTATTTATTTACTTTTCTTAAACCCAGGTTACATTCTGGTAGTTTTTCAACGCATTTTTATTGGTTAAATAACCAAGTTTCTTCAAAAAAATTTCAGAAAGTATTTTAATAACACTTTTTTGATCCAATGTTTTCAATAGGTTTTTAAATAACTTCTGTATTTATGTTTTAAGGGTTACAAAATAACTAAATTTTAATTCCAGGTTTCAAGTAAGTATTTAAAAAAAACTCATTTTTTACACAAAAAGCTATTTTTAGGCTAGATAATAACAAAATTAGATCTTAAGTTTGAAACGAGATTTAAAATTACTCACTTTTTTTCATTAAAGTGGTTTATTGGTTTTAAATTAACCCATTATTTTGTAAGTATGCTTACAAAATCCCGTAAAATTATAAATTTTAAATTGTCCTTTCTCAGTTTTGAATCTGCCTTCTTGAAATTCATATTTTCTTACGTTGATAACTGTGACTACAGACTTTATTTAAGACTCATAGTTTCAAATCTTATTTTAGCTACCTCCGTGGTTCTTAAAGGTATTCACTTTAGTCCTCTTCTTGTATCCGTACCTATAAACGACATCGAAATGGATAAAAGTTCTTCAAGACCATAAAATCTGCTCATGACTTTACTTTTACTCAATAACGGACCTTACATCAAAAGGGAGGTAGGTCCGGATTTGATTTTTTTTTTGGACATACAAAAAAACCGTTTTTACAAAATTTTTACAATTAGCATATTTTCACATTTTTTAGCCAAGTTGCAGGTTGAATAAAGAATATTATTTATTTAAGTAGTGCCAACTACCAAATATTAAAAAGATTTCCATATTAATTTAAATTTTTTTTTTTTTAAATAATTTGATTTTTAGTAGAGCTTTTTTAAAGAAAATTCTAATTAAAATGAAATGAAGTTCACTTTAAATTAAACAGATTTAAAAAGAATTCCATTAATTTTAACAAGAAATCTTATTGTTATAAAAAAATGGGATTTAAATTGGGAACAAAACTAACAAGCTTACAAAATTTTGAGTTCACAAAAACAACGAAATTTAACACTTTGTCTTCTTCTTAGTGCAATAAACAACAAAACAAAATCAACACACCCTACAAACACAATATACTTAAACTAACAACCCCATAGACACAATCCAACAAAAGAAAAAAAGAAAATAAATTCAAAAATAAAAAGGAAGAAGCAAAAAAAAAAATCACTGCAAACGCGTTCATCCAATCTTTCCACCCAGTGACCGCACCCTCTCTGATGCCATTAAATGAATTTTCAGCAATCAAGATTACGACAGTCATTTCCAACAACGAACGTCCAGCGCTCACGAGGTTGAGGTTGACTTCAACAGCGTTACTAATTCTCAACTCGACTCCCAACCATGTCGCATAAGACCGAACAGAGTCGACGGTAGTAGTAGTAGCCACTGAAAAAGAGTAATTTTTGGGCAGATTAGTGATGCCACTTGATATTTTCTCTCAAACACTTTTGGGGGGAAATGTTTATTTATGATGTCATTAAGGACCAATAAAAATGATTTATAATTATGTTTCTCTTTCACAGTTAAGAGTAAGACATCAAATAATCATCTATCTGATAAAAAAGGTTAATTCGAATGAGTTACAATGATAAGATGGTGTTATGTTGATAAATTACTAAAATCGTATTAAAAGAAAAGTCCGGTTTAGGTACCTACTTTTTGTCAAAAAAAACTTGACCTAGTTATTAATTCTTAAGAATCCTGGACAAGGTCTTGTACAGATAGTATCTGCTCATATAAAAAATGTAATACATTTACTTAAATTTTAGTACAATTTGTGTTCAGCACTTTTTCGAGTTAAAATTAAAAAAAAAATAAACTTAAAATGGCATCACTTTTTTACACTTTTAAAAATTTGTGAACTGGCCTCCTTGTAGCCAAGCCAGAGTGCTCCAACTCTTATTGTCGCATTCACCGAGGCACAGCGAAATAAAGACCAGGACATTCCGAAACGACACGAAATTTCCTTTATTTTATTTTCTGTGTTTTGTTTTTTTTTTTTTTTTTACTTTCCATTTCGACGACTCAACAGTTTTTGCGTTTACGTCTCTCTGATTGTCTTTTTATCGCGAAAAAGGATATATTTTTTTGTCCAGAACACAAATTTAATGAAATCCTGGAGATACACGAGTATGGGATGTGATTTTGGATCTTTGTTGTTTTTTTTTTTTTCTTTTTTTTTTTTTTTGAATTAAAGTGACAACTTGTGGTGAAAAAAGTGGGAGGTATAGAGGTTGAGAGTGTTAATCGATTTTTGAATTTCTTGTCTTGCGTTAAAAAAAAAAAAACACGTTAAAGGAATGCCATGGTGTTAAATCATGTTTAACAAGTAGGTCACAGTTCAAGTTGATCTGATTAATCCATTTGTATTGAATTAATGATTTTCTGTAGGATTTTTTTTTTTTAATTTTGAAAAGGCTGTTTTTTGAGTAATGACTCTTGAACTGGAGAGGAGACTCGACTCCTTGATATAATTAATAATTGTTCTTAGGAGCCTGTTCTAGAGCTGATTATGATGTCAATTTTTTTTTTAACTTGTTTCTTGTTGATGTTCTTGACTTTCTGATTAAGTGTTTTTGTTGAAATGCGTGAATGTGTTCGATGAATTTCAATGAAAATGGAGGAATTTAATTGATTTGTTAGGTGGCTTAGTAGGGAAATTTGTGATTTATATTTTTATGGCAAGCTTAAACTAAATTTGTCTCATTCTTATATCTTCTCCAAGTTAAAATAGAAATTGAATTTTTAAAGAAAAAAATAAAAAAAAAATTGACCGCCGCACCACGACTGCACCACGTCCGCACCATTTCATTTTGTATGAAAAAGTAGGTAATTTTGGAATATTGACAAAAAACTACTGACGAGAAGGAGATTTTAACCCGAGTATCCAAAGCACTTTTAATTAGAAGTCATGTTTGTACGAACTGGCAATTTGTTGCTTACCTAAGTCAAAATAACTTTTGACTTAAACATTTGTATAAGTACGAGAATAGAATTTTTGATCATGGTGCGGCGGTGGTGCACCGATTTTTTTCATACAAAGTGATATGGTGCCGAAGTGGTGCAGTCGTGGTGCGGTGGTGGTACAGGGATTTTTTTTTTATATTTCTCCATTTTTTCAAAATGAAATGGTGCGGACGTGGGGCGACGGTGTGGTGCGGCGGTTTAGAAACTTTTTAAATGGTGCAGACGTGGTGCAGCGGTGGTTTAAAAATTTTTAATCATGTTGCATTTTTACTCGGGCCATAAACCAGAAATTACAAGAAACAATAAATGGAATTGTAAAAAAATGGTTTAAGTCATTTAAGAACTGAGTTGCTAGAAAATTTTACCCAGGTACTTTAAAACCTTCCGAATGGTCACCAAACTTTCATCAAATTCACGTTAAAATCATAACAAAATTAAAGTTTTACAACTGCATTCTTATGTATTTTGTGTGAGTTAATTTAAAAGACTTATTGAGGCATAATAATCCAAAGTTTCCTCTAAAATCTGCTACTTTTTATGAAGGCAGCCATCAAATCTACTTCTACTTTCTCTTTGAATTAGCCAAAAACGTTTTCATAAATTATTATGAATCAACTTCAAGGCTGAATGGTATACCTATAAGCTTGCATTTGATGGCAGTAAAACTATGAATTCAAGTTGAACTAAAAAAAAGAAGAAACAAAACTGCTGACATGAAAGTCTAGAAATCAGCTTGTTCATGAAAATAAGGTTGAAAGTCAGAGATGAACTAAACCGTGAGGTGCTGGCAAATTTCATTTAGAAAAACATCAAAATATACTCTTTTCGGCTCTGAAAAAAAAATGTAAAGTCAGTATTTTGTTTTTTTTTTTTTATATATATATTTTTGTTTAATCCTTTCGTGGTTGAAGGTTTTTAAGTCTTTACTCGTTTTTTTTTTTTTTTAATTTTTTTGGTTGAATCTTGGATGTGAAAATGTTAACGACCACAACATCATGCAAAAACAGACAAAAAAAAAACTATATGGTTGATGTACATATACACGGAAGCTAAAAACTCATTTTCTCAGGATAAGAGAGAACATTTCAAGGACTCTAGAGAGAGTATTATTGCCATATAATGTAGTTTTTTTTTTCCCAAAAAGGTGTTTTTCGTTTCGTTGTTATATGAATATGTGTGGAAATGTTAGAATTTTAGAGAAGAGGTAAAAGAATGTACTCATATTTCATTATAATGGGCAACATGTTCCTTGGGAAAGGTCAACACGGGATGAATAAGATGACTGGTGGAAAAATGAATACTGGCAATGGACATTATAATAAATAGGTACTATATTCTCCAGTGTGCGGTCTTGAGTTTTAAGCTAAAAATATATATAATTTCTTTTAATCCTTAAGTTTGTAATAAATAATAAAGAAATATATTCGAACAAGACTTTTTGATTAGTTTCCATGACATTGCTTAACGACTTAGGGGCTATGAAGTTATTATAGTGGCAGACACCAAATGATTTTTTATTTCACGGTAAACTGGCAGTAGCCATTTTTATCGTTTAATCCAAAGAATGGGAACATTTTGGTTAAAAAATAACACGAGTGCTGTAAAGAGCTTTTTGTCAGAAGCTGGGTTGCACTGTACTTGTCGGAACTGAAGAACTGTATACAAAATTTGAATTTAAGTCTATTAAGAGAAGAACTGGTGAAATTACATCTAACTTCTCTACAAGTTGGATGTTTAAAGGCTTTATAAATTAAGTGTTTCTTTAATTCTTAATAAGAATGGTATAACAAAATTCAGGGAACATAAATCTATTGGCCTGAAAAACTTTTTTTTATAAATTCATTTAGTTTCTAAGTTGGTATGAGCATTATTTTGAGATATACTAGTTACATACCTACTTCATAAAATTATGAAGACTTTTTGCTTCATAAAAATTCCTTGCTTCTGAAGACATTTTGGGTTGGGGTCAAAATTCTGCCGGGGTCAAAATTCTTTTGTCAAAATTCTGCTTTCAAAATTCTGCTTTACAAAATTCTGCTTTCAAAATTCTGATTTTCAAAATTCTGTTTTTCAAAATTCTGTTTTTCAAAATTCTGCTTTTCATAATTCTGTTTTTCAAAATGCTGCAAAAAATTAAAAAAGGGTTTGAAAAATGTTAAAAAGAGCGCGCTTTTTAACATTTTCAAAACCCTTTTTTAATTTTTTGCAGAATTCTGTAAAATCATCTTCTTGAAAAATGATCTGCTTATAAAATAAAATAATAAAGAAAATAATTCAAAATTTTTTGACTTATCAAATAAAGATGAATATTCAAAAATTTGAATAAGAAAAGGAATATTTTGTATCAAACAACATCGGTTCCAATAATTTATAGAATTTATTTAAAGAAAATCAGTCTTTGCATTTTAAAAAATATTTGCGACACTTAAACAAAAAAATTTAGGAAAGTGCCAATGTTGAATTACATTAATGAGGTGTATTTTTCCTTAGTCAACGCATATGCTATAAAAAAAAAAAACAGAATTGGCAGAATTTTCTTGGTTAAGTATAATAATGGCAGAATTTTGAAAAGCAGAATAGAAAAAAAAACAGAATTTTGAAAAACTGAATTTTCGTTAAAAAAGCAGAATTTGCACAATTTTGAAGCCAGAATTTTGACCCGATCCCGACATTTTGATTCATTAATTTATTTTTGCTTCATAAAAAAATCTTTGTTTTTGAGGATTTTTTGCTTTATAAAAACTCCTTTGTTTTTGGAAACTTTTTTTTCAAAAGAACTTTTTGTGTTCTGGAGACTTTTTGCTTCATAAAAACTTGTTTGTTTTTCTATGCTTTTTGCCTAATATTTTTGAAGGCGTTTTGCTTCATCCATTTATGTACATTTTTTCCTTCACTCAAATTCTTTGTTTTTGAAGACTTTTTGCTTCATAAAAACTTGTTTGTTCTTGGAGACTTTTTTCCTCATCCATTAATTAAGACATTTTGCTTCATAAAAGCTTCTAAGTTTTTGTAAAATTTTTGCTTCATTAAAAATTGTTTATTTTCTTAAGACTTTTTGGTTCATAAAAACTTATTTGTTTTTGTAGACTTTTTCCTTAATCCATTCATGAAGACTTTTTGCTTCATAAAAACTTGTTGGTTTTTCTAGGCTTTTTGCCTAATATTTTTGAAGGCGTTTTGCTTCATCCATTTATGTACATTTTTTCCTTCACACAAATTCTTTGTTTTTGAAGACTTTTTGCTTCATAAAAACTTCTTTGTTCTTGGAGACTTTTTACCTCATCCATTTATTAAGAAAATTTTCTTTATAAAAGCTTCTAAGTTTTTGGAAACTTTTTGCTCCATAAAAAATTGTTTATTTTTTTAAGTTTTTGCTTCATAAAAAATTATTTGTTATTGCAGACTTTTTGCTTAATCCATTCATGAAGACTTTTTGGTTCATAAAAACTTCTTTGGATTTGGAGACTTTTTGCTTTATTCATTTGTGAAGGCTTTTTCCTTCATACATTTTCTTTTTGTTTCTGAAGACTTTTTGCTTTATACAAAATTGTTTGTTTCTGAAGTATATAGTAGATGGTAATTTCCAATGTTATATCAATGACTGATTTAACTTAAATTCCAGAAAAATACATATTTAAAATAAAATAATTGTTAATTTGAATCATTTCAAAATTCTCAAACAAAACCTCGAACTTGTTGGTGGCTGATTAAGTTTTTTGATCCCCAGTTTTATATGTTGGCAAAGTCCTCCCGAAAATAAATTGCACGACTGGGGTCGCACGTACTTGCTCTTATGCTTAAAGTAACTAGGTATAATGTTAAAGCTTTTTATTCAAAAAATTTAAAATTTGATATTTTGAAGAAATTTCATAAGTAGTATAAAAAAATTAAATCTGTTTTTATAATTAATTAAACTCCGTTTTAAATTATCTTAAAAAAAAAAAACAAATATGCCATTTTATTTCTCGAAAATTGTAGGAGCCGTTTTTTTAAAAAATAGTTTTTTATATGTATATAAAAATTTTTTAACATTTTTCAAAAAAAAAGTTGGTATGCCATATTGAAGAAATAATTAATTTACACATAAAAACTAAATTTCAAAATTTTTCATTGATCCGTTTTCAAAAAATTGATTTTTCAAAAAAAAATTTTGAAATATTTTTTAAAAAAACCAAAAATGCGTTTTTTGAAAATTTTCTAAAATTTTAATATTATCTTTACTTACACACTTTTGTATAAAAATTTTCATTTAAATCGGGTTAATGTTGTACGAGATATTCAGAAACGAAAAAAACCGTTCTACGACAGGTACCTACCGTTAATAACTGTACAAAAAAATATTTTTTTTATTTAAAAAGTTGGCTTTTAAGTGTAGTACTACACACAAAAATTTTAATCAAAATCGTTAGAGCCGTTTTTGAAAAAAATTAACTTTTCTATTTCCGTTATATGGCAGGTACCGTTAGTTTTGGTCATAAAAAAAAAATTTCAATTTCCCCTCTAGGGAATCACCAAAAACTGCTAACCACCAAGTTTGAAGAAAATCACTTCACTCGTTTAGGCTGCAGCTCCAGATAGAGACAGACACACAGACAGACAGACAGACAGACAGACAGACAGAATTGCCGGACCCACTTTTTTGGCATTCTCCATCATCGTAATGTCATGTAAAATTGTTATCTCGAGTTCGATTTTTTTTACGAATCCTAAACTTGCCCTATAGTACCTATATCGCAAGTAAAAAAATCAAGATGTCACCATTTTCACCATCAACTTTTAGATCTTACAAGCTCTAAAATGTCGAGAAAACATTCGTACACAAAATATGGACAATTCTATTAGTTTTAAGTTTATCTCTTAACTGAATACTTCAGTAACCAATTGTGATTTACAAAAAATCAAGAAAACGGTTCATGGTTTAATTTTACATTGCATTTTCTTGAACGCTACTCATTAAGTTTTTTTTTCAAATGAAATTCGAAAATTGTGACCTCTCGAAATATATCCCATCCCTCATCGATATTTTTTCTAAGGGTCAATTGTTTTATAACTTTGTTTCCTTAATGCTCTTTTAACCTTAAACTTACGGTCAAAGTCCATTGTTTAACTTTGAATTTCGTTTTTTTTTTTTTAATTTTCCAAAAGTTCAAAATCTTTTAATGGCGAGATTATATTTATCCTATCAAATTCTATGCTCACTTTCAATTTTTTAACCCGATTTTCTTTCAAAGAACAAAACTCAATATTCAATTATCTTGTTCATCGATATCCAATTAATTTTGCAAATTTCTACTAAGCGCTTTGGTGAAAAATAATCCAGGAGATCAGTAAATTCTAGAGGGTTTCATTAAGTCCTTCGTTGGATTGGGTTAGTCTTTCTAAAAGGAAAGGAGTTGGAAGAGAAAAAAAAAAGAAGACAAAGTTAAAGATTCTTAGAAACCACTCAGGAGGAAGGAGTAACCAACCAAACAACGCTAACGTGCGGAACATGATTATGATGATGATTTCTTTGTTTTGTTTATATAGTTCACCAAGGATTAGCTGGTATTAGAGAGATAGTATCCAATTTTTTTTTATGTAGTTTTAAACTTTTTTTTTTCGAAGAAAAAATGGTGAAAGTATAGATTGGATAAAGGTGATGGTGACCTTAGAGGAATTCAATTATGTTCCATTGCAAAAATTAAGGGAAAGTAATTAAAAATTAAACTAGGATACTTCCTTCTCGGAAACTAACTTTAATAAAGGAAGGAAGAAACTGCATAAAAATTTGTTAAATATTACAAATTTCTTTTGAGGAAAAAGGATGAAGAAAAGTTTGAAATTTTTAAAAATATTGAATTCACTTATGTTTCTATTAACTTTGTCTTCAAAGTCCTTCTTAAGCACTGAAAGTCTTCCCAAACAAACTTTTCGGCTTCCATAACAAATTTTAAGCAAGCTAGTTCTTGAAAACTTGATAAATCCAATACACACATAATTTAAATTTCCTTAAGCAAGTATAAATGTGACCATGTTGGAAGACATTACAAATCGCGAACTATCCTGATTGAATTAAATTAAGGTGTCAAAAATATTAAGACCCTATGTCATTTTTTGAGTGATGTTTAAATTTTTCGGAAATCAATTGTCAACAACTCACTTTATTGTAGGTAACTTACTGACGCATTTCCGTCAAGCCTTGACGAAAATTTAATTTCCTTTTTTAATGAAAATGACAAGTATACAGCAGTTTTATATAGATTTCACTATGACACATAAAATGTAGGAGAAAATAACCAATCTTTTACTTCATTTTAACTCATCATGAATTTCTGAGGTAGGCATCACAGACACAATGACAAAGAATATCCTTAAGGGTATGTGTCAGGGCCAAAAAATGATTAAGACTTTGCGCGAAGCTCTGTAGAATCCACATTTTTGAGAAGATTTTATTGAAATAAACGATTTTGGATTAAGAATATATTTGGTGACATATATTAGTGGCTTAAAAAAAAAAATAAAAATTTTGTAGTTGTCAAAATCAGTAAAAACTATGAAAAATCGTCAAATTTAGATGTGTGTTGTTAAGAACCGCTGGGAAATTCATCAAATGTTATTTTTTTATTTGTGAATATTTTTTTTTTACATAACAACAAATACCTTCAAGTCTCGACTGAATCGTTTTTTTGAAATTTGTTATAATTTGTCTGAAAAAAAATATTGCCAAACCCCGAAAAAAAGGGCAAATTTCCAAAAAACATCAATGCTAGATTTCGCATAACTTTTAAAGTTCAAAAGTTATAGAAACAAAATAAACTGTTTTTTAAAGCCTGAAAATTCATTAACATTACTGTATTTTTTTTTTTTTTATATAAAAAAAATATGAGTTTTTGGAACAAAAAATCTGAAAAAATTATAGGTTTGGTGTCTTTTTTTTTGTTTTGATGGCGGGTAATCCATAAATAATTTTTTTTAAATTTTTTTATTATTTTAATATGATAAAATATATTTCAGAGCTGGGATCTGTTGATTGTTTTTTTTAATTTTTTGGATCAAACATACTTATAAACGCAGTTGAATATGTCAATATGTATAATGTCGTTGTGAAAGAAGGGAAACCTTGACAATAACAATTTATTTTTTTTATTTTTTTTTGTTATTTTGTCAATAAGTTCCAATAAAAAAAAATATTTTTTCATGCATGGTATATTTAATTTTAATTTTTGAAATTGTGTCTATTTTGCGTTTTTCACCTAAAAAAATTCTTCGATCACGCACACAAATAACTTTAGTTCAACAAAATTCCACTGCTAAATCAGCGCTAAAAAATTCTCTTTTCGCTGTATTCTCTTTTTTTTTAATAAATCCGCTCTCATTTTTTCTCACTTTTTTGTTTGACTCTCGTCTCGTCTGTTTTTTTTTGTTTTATTTTTTATTTGTCTCTTTTTTTTAAATGCTAGACTTTGTGGAAGGTCAGATTTTTTTTTTGTTGCAAGATATTTGCTTGATTTTTGTTTATGGGTGACAGTAATTGTATGTTTTGTTTTCAGAGAAGTAAGTTAGGTATGTACTGTTTTTTTTTTTGTGCATGGTCATGATTGTAATATTTTTTTTATCGTTGATGAACGAATATTACTTTTCGGTACATATATAGTGTATAGGAACATAGCTTGCATACATAGTAAAGTAGGTAGAATTAGTTTCGACAATTTTTTTTTCTTTATTGGTCTGTTCTATAATGAAAAGTCATAAAACACAAATAAAATACATTTTCGGGACATCATCCTGGTCGTGTGCCACTACCAGCGTCCTCGTCCTCGTAACCGACCAGACATGGTGTCGTCGGTCGGCGGCGGGCGCGTCGGCGTGCGCTAGCCATTAGCATGCCTACGTAGATATTGTTGTTAAAAATTTGTAAACACTTTTGGGTAGGATACAATCTATCTACTTTTATTTCTTTCAAGATACTTGTAAATAAAATCTGTATAGTGTATTAATTACTAGTTGGTCTAGGTACCTATCTTGAACATTGGTTGGGTTGAAGAGTAGGTATTTTAAAGGACAATTAGAATTTACTAAATCATAAAATCAAATGGTGAGCGAAATTCTGCAACAGACAATGAATGTTTCACCAATCCATTGTTCATCATCACCTAAATGATCAAAAAACATTTATTACTTTGCCACCGCATGACGCAGCGCACTGATAGAAAGCACCAATAAATATTTTTCAATATACATATAGGTAGGTACCTACCAGCCTACCTATTACTTTGTAACACTACTGCGAAAAAAAGAATTAGCTACCTAAATTGAAAAAGTGAAAGGGTTGCGAATCCTGCATAGCTAGATATACCTACATAATTATGTACCTACATAGGTACTATAATATTTTTGAAATGTCTGATTTCGCCTGCCGTTTTTTTTTATACATATATTTTTCTAAGAACCTATACAAATATCATTAGAAAACAAAAGATAATAAAACACATGACATAGCTAATTAGATCCAGCAAACAAAAAAAAAAAGAACTTGTTATTCATGCGTAATACATATTATTTATGTTCATAAGTAAAGGATAATATAAAAAAAAATCACTGTTCTGCGTCTGCCTGCCTAGCATTTTTTTTCACACATCCCATGAATGAAACAACAAAAATGTATCTCCTTTGCCGTCTGGTTTTTTGCGTCGTATTCTTGTGCATAGAGGTATTTCTTTTCTCTATCTTCTTGTGTGGCTTTCCATTTTGTTTTTGTTTTTTTTTTTTTTGCTTCACTTTGAGGGAAAAAAGAGTCGAAGAGCAAAAATGTTATTCAAAGCTGTGAAATCATGGCAAAGAGAAGTGCACTAATACATTCAAATTCATTTACATGAGATTTAAGTTGGCTGCTTGGGTAGACCTGCCCTTAACAATTCTTCATCTTTTACCTGTAAACTGATATGTCTGTGCTATGATGATATGATATCCTTGCTGCTTTTCTCTTGTCAAAGTGAATATTATGGACATTTTGTTATTTTACTTTTCCGGAATTAAATGAGATATTTTTTTTTATTAAAATCTTATTGAAATTCAGTAAGGTGTTGCATTTCTTTAAATTATTTAATTTTAAATATTTTTCTGGCAATTGTTTGAGTTATGTCAGTTGATAGAAGTAAAAAGTCTCCAAAATAAAATAAATTTTAATGAAGCAAAAAGCCTTTATAATTGGATAATAACTTATTTGAGCAACATTTAAAAAAAAAAATTCTAACAAAAATGTATGCCATTTAAATGGTGATATCTACTTTCGTTTTGATTTTCAAAAAAATATTTGAAATTTAAAAATATGGGATGGGTACGATTGACCGCATTTTAAAATCTCGTTTTTAAAATCTCGCATTATGAAATATCTTAAATGGAAATCTCGCAATTACAAAATCTCGCTTAACGAAAGCTCGCAACATTAAAATCTCGCAAACTAAAATCTCGCATTGAAATAAAATATTTATAAATTCGCGCGCGCGAATTCTGGATTCTAAGAGCGAGAAAAACAAAATTGTATTTTGCTACATCCGAAAAGATGCCGTTATTTACATATCAAGCAGTCAGTAAGTTGGCATCACTCTCTCTACAGCTGTAATATAAATTTATTGTCGAGAGTCTAGTTCTATGGAAAATTTAAGCTTCAGCAATCGAGATCCAAAAGAAATACTAAACGAAGGAATAAAACCGTTATTCGCAATACATCTTTACAAAAAACATATAAAAAACGACTTCAACTGTCAAAAATTGATTACTTGCGAAGCATAGCTCAAAACCTCTCGCTATCTTAAAACTATTGTTTTTATATGGAATTATGTATATTATCTTTACTTTTTGTTTGTTAACTATTGAAGTAATTTATTTTTCAATAAAATGACTTTCCTGGGAATTTATTATGTGTTGTTTTTGTTATTTTTTGTTGTTTATTTATGAGAAAAAGATAGAAGAGGTAAAAGTTTGTTATATGCATATTAGACTTCTATTTCATAGTGTTCAAAAGATCAACTGGATTAAGGATTAAAAGGACTTAATTCAATCGAGTTTGTCGAATTTTACAATGCGAGATTTTTGTGGTGCGAGATTTTGTTTTAGCGAGAATTTTATGCAGAAGCGAGATTTTTTCTAAAAATGCGAAATTTTGGTTTGCGGGATTTTGAAAATGCGAGATTTTCTTATGTAAGATTTTAAAAATGCGAAATTTTGTTTTTCGTGTTCATGACACTGCAGAACGCAGTAGTTTAACGCATAAGTTTAAAATAAGCAAAAATATATATAAATTTAGTTGATTTTTTTGAGTGAAACTAATAGTTGTGTATTTTATTATTTATCAAAGCTTAGCTGGTCAAACATTTTTTTTATTATTTTTTGGTATTCTATTATGATGTGTTGTTAAGTCTTAAAATGGAAGAAAATCTAATTTTGTTTCAAGACCTTAGGCCTTTTATTTCAATTATTTGTTCTGACTTCGTCGAGCGTTTTAAAAATATATCCGCATGTATCTTTCGTGAAATGGTGCTTAGGACCTCGCTCAATATTCTATTTATCAGAATCCGTAAAAGGTTTTTGTGAATAGCTGCGGCCCCCATACAATATTTTTTTTTTTTTGTTCAGATTTATAGGCCAAAAACGTATTTTCGATATTTTCAAAAATCGTAAATCAGATTTTTGTGAATCTCAAATTACTTTTTTAGACTTCTCATAATAATATGAGACAAAAAGATTAAATAAAATTTTTCGATATCTTGCTTCGTTTTCGAGATATAGATAGTTTTGATAAACAACTCCCAAAATCGATTGCTCGATGTCGGCTCTTCCCCATCTATTTTGTACATATGTACTCATATCGGACTTATAATTATATATATATATATCTGAAAATCAATAAGGCACTTGTAGAAATACATATATTTAATATAATTAAACTGGTTTTCATAGCAAAAATTAAGTGCACTTGGAACCACGAATTTAGTTCCGTTAGATTGGCAAAATTTCACACTGTGCGCTCCCAAAAAAAATCCAATATAATACTTTTTGAGCATTTTTCTTCATTTTAACTGCGAAGGTCTGTTAAGTCGTTAGAGCCTTTTTTGGTCATATGGTAAGTACCATTATTTTTGGTCTTTAAAAAAATCAATTTCCGCTCTAGTTAATTACCTAAAACAGTTATGTGAAGTGCCAAGTTTGATATCACAGAGGAATGCTCCTTAAGCAACTCTAACTCTTGTCCTTTTTGTTGCTAAGCCTTCTTTAGAATGTAACAATTTTTCAAGCTTTTATTTGGTAGAAAAAAACGCACTTAACTGTTCCTACAACAAACCATTTTGATAATCATCAATTTTGAATAGAAACTTTAACTATCAACAAAGTTTTCAGCACAACAATTTCCTTATCGTAGGTCATGGTTCGTCTTCTTTTGAAACAAAGCAAAAAAAAAAAAACAGCTTAGAAAAACTGTGTTGGCCTGATGACAATGAGATAATTTTGTTTTCTAAACTTCTGGCTAAAACAATGGAAAAGAATAAACAAAATTGAATTTTTCTAGGCCTGAGTATAAGACACACAAATAATTATCACAAAATCACAATGAAGCATTTGTCTTTTAAGCCAAAAAAAAAAAAAAAAAAAACAATAGCAAAACAAAAATGGTACAAAAAAACCAACACCCCAGATTTTTACCTGCCGATTCTGCAAAGAAAAAAAAAGACAACCACCTTGGGCTGATTCTGCTGAAATAAAAGCTCAAAAACTCTCATTGTGTGTCATAATTTTGTTCTCTTTTTTTTTCTTCAAAGATTAAGGTCTGTCAGCCTACAAAACAGCAGCAGCAGCAGCAGCAGCAGCAGCAGATTCTGTCTGTCGGTCGATGGCGGATTTTCTTCGCTTTGTCTTTTGCTCTGGCGTATTTCATTATATCGTTCGTCGAGATATCAGATAAATGTCTTTTATAAAAAAAAGGGTTTTTTTTCTTCCCCCGAGGGAGGATTTTTTTACCTGAAAACTTTTAATATTTTTTTAACGTTTGATGTTTGTTTGTATTCCAGCTTTTGAATGCGTGACGTCACTTAAGGACATATTCATCATATCAGATTTATTATATTTCTCTCCTGAAAACATACCTAAATTAATTTAAAATTCTTAAATAAAAAAAAATTCAACTTAAAGAAGCGTTACAACAGCACCCAGTAACAACAACAACAACAACAACAAAAAAGAAAAACATGATTTCTTCAGGGCATTCCATTAAGTTGAATAAAGTGCAATGCTCGAATACTCGTTAGCATACTTCGTCCTTTGTGAATGTAATTTCCTTTTGCCAGTGAAGAAATAAGCAAAAAAAAAAAAAAAAACTATTCTACAAAAAATGTGACACATTCTAAAGAAAACAAGTGTGAAGACTTGCAAGTTTTCGTAATAATGTTGCCAGCAGCACCAAGTTTTGGGGAACTTTTTCCTCTCTATCCGCAGATGCTTTATTTACTTTACTCTTGTGACAGTGGTCTTTACAAGTTTGCTGTCATCATCCTTTGGGAATCAAATAAAAAAATACAAAAGACTTATTTTTTTTCAAAAATTTGCAAAAAAAAAAATAACTTCTAAGCCTTTTTCTATTGGAGGAAGTTTTTTTTTTACATTTGATTGTGTGTGTGTTGGAAAAGTTTCTCAAACTACTGTCGGCAACAATTTACACTACAAATAAAAATTCCGTCTGTCGCAGACTATTAGAGACTTGTGCTACTCTCGATGCACATAATGTAACGCAAGTTTATGGGTCCTTAATGTGTTGATTCTGTCAGAAGCAAAAGTGCATCCTTTTGATTTATTTTTGAGACTTTTGCTTCACTATATAATAAGGGACATTTCACTATAAGAAGAAATAAAAAATCTACAAAAAAAAAAAAAACCTTTAAAGTTGTAAGAAAGGATGAAAGTTGTATCTTGATAGAGTATAAACATAGTTTCTGTGTGAGCCAGAGGGCTTAGGGAAGCACACAATAACTAAGAGAAAAGGAATACGCGAGGGATGGTTAAGTTTGCCGTTCTCAAAATAAAAACTTGCGTACTTTTTATGAGTATGTTGAATTGTTGATGTTGAGGGTTTTAAGCCAGAAAGAACGAGAAGAGATGGTGTTTGTTGGAAGAATATTTTGAAGGTGGTAGATAGTATAGATACCTCCTATAGTTGCATCTGCAAAATTTTTCAAAAAATTCAAAAAAAAAACACACACACAAAAAATGAAAAAAAAAAACAACGTTCCTGCCACGACGACGACACCGAAAAGAAAACATGGTTAAAGTTTTTCAAAAGTTGTTGACTAAAGTGACAAAGGTGAGGGTTCTATGAGACTTAACGGTGTACGCGGGGAACCGGTGATGACTATACCTATACCTAACAGGAGATGGAAACATCCTAATGGAAGTTCTATCCGACATCTACTTTCCGTCTTCATCGTATACAACACTGCTGGCTGCTTGTCGACATTAAGGTGACTTTAACTTTTTTTTGAAAAACTTTTGAAATTTATAATTAGCAGAATGGTGCTATTTGGGATGGCTTACATGGGATCTTCCTTTATTTTTTTTTTTTTTTTTTTGTTTCTTTTTTTTTTTTTGAAAAATTCTTGAGAGAAAAGGATTAGCAATTTATTATTTAAAGGTTAAGTGGAAAATGATTCTGTCGGATTATCAATCAGAAAAAAAGTTTGTTTTACTTTTATTTGCATAAAGATAAGAGTCCAAGTGGATGTGGTTAAAAGAGAGGTAATTATGGGAATTAAGCAATTAATGTTTGAGATTATTTGATTTGGGGTTTTTGAAGAAGATTAATAATTTGGAATATGTTCGATCTATATAAAGGAACAAAATTGGTTGGATATTAGATATTTCAAAAAAATATGAGCTTGGATATGTCGACAAAGAATTCGAATTTGAACACACGGTCCATTGATATTTATTGGGAAACCGACGAAGTTACCAATACCAGAGTTACGGGCGACAGAGTTACGAGCGTCAAAGTTACGCGAAACCTTAGTTACGAAAAACTAGAGCTACGAATTCTAAAGTTATGTTAAGCTATGACATGTGATTTTTGGGTTGGCAACAATTGCGAGGAACGACATGGAATTATGGAAATACAAACAAGAGATTAACATTTTTCTCATTGGTCAGAACTAAATGAGTAAAGCGAAAATAAGTGTTACTTAATCTTGTAAAATTTTGATTGGATAGGTATAGTACGGCCGTCAAAGTTACGCGAAACCGAAGTTACGAAAAACTAGAGTTACGAATTCTAAAGTTATGTTAAGCTATGACATGTGATTTTTGGGTTGGCAACAATTGCGAGGAACGACATGGAATTATGGAAACATAAATAAGAGAATATCGATACGTAGGTGCAATATTATTTGGACAAATAAGAAGTTAATTTCAATTATGTCCCCCAAACTTACATAAGTATACTTATGTTTTTTTTTCTATTTCAACGTTTTTGCGATCTTCTCACAAAAACAAAACCATATATGTATATCTATACCTATCCAATCAAAATTTTACAAGATTAAATAATACCCATTTTCGCTATACTCATTTAGCTCTGACCAACGAGAGAAATGTTAATCTCTTGTTTGTATTTCCATAATTCCATATCGTTCCCCGCAATTGTTGCCAACCCAATCACATGTCATAGCTTAACATAACTTTAGAATTCGTAACTCTAGTTTTTCGTAACTTCGGTTTCGCGTAACTTTGACGCTCGTAACTCTGTCGCCCGTAACTCTGGTATTCGTAACTTCGTCGGTTTCCCGTCCAACTAATATTGCAAATACGTATTTTTTTTTCTATTAATTAATATAATTATTCATAGCGTATTTTGCAATACCCACTTTGTTATTATTTATATTAAAATAATGTGGTGAACTGTTGTTGCAATTGTTGCCAACCCAAAAATCACAAGTCATAGCTTAACATAACTTTAGAATTCGTAGCTCTAGTTTTTCGTAACTTCGGTTTCGCGTAACTTTGACGACCGTATTTCTGTCGCGCGTAACTCTGTTATTCGTAACTCCGTTACCATTTCATTTTCTAAACGGTAAGTTGTAAAGAGTTGACTTTTTTTTTAAATGATAGACAAATTTATTCAATAGTTAAAAAAGGTATTGAAAAAATTCAAAAAATTTCAAAACCAAGTTGTGAAGGTTTTTTTGCAGTCATAGACCTTCGACAAAAGACTAATTACAGGTACGCAAAATTTTGCACAGAAATTTGAGTTACACCATGAGAAAGATATTAAAAAAAAAAACTAGGGGTCTAAAACAGATTTTTTTCATAGGCCCTGTATTTTGAAATAAAATTTTTTGAAAAACAACCTAATTTTTATGGACATTTTTGAGTAGTTTTTAATTTTTATAAGCCTCCAAAAAATCTCAAGCTTATAGGAAATATAGGCTTTAATCATGCGCATATTAAAATAATGTGGTGAACTGTTGTTGCAATTGTTGCCAACCCAAAAATCACAAGTCATAGCTTAACATAACTTTAGAATTCGTAGCTCTAGTTTTTCGTAACTTCGGTTTCGCGTAACTTTGACGACCGTATTTCTGTCGCGCGTAACTCTGTTATTCGTCACTCCGTTACCATTTCATTTTCTAAACGGTAAGTTGTAAAGAGTTGACTTTTTTTTTAAATGATAGACAAATTTATTCAATAGTTAAAAAAGGTATTGAAAAAATTCAAAAAATTTCAAAACCAAGTTGTGAAGGTTTTTTTGCAGTCATAGACCTTCGACAAAAGACTAATTACAGGTACGCAAAATTTTGCACAGAAATTTGAGTTACACCATGAGAAAGATATTAAAAAAAAAAACTAGGGGTCTAAAACAGATTTTTTTCATAGGCCCTGTATTTTGAAATAAAATTTTTTGAAAAACAACCTAATTTTTATGGACATTTTTGAGTAGTTTTTAATTTTTATAAGCCTCCAAAAAATCTCAAGCTTATAGGAAATATAGGCTTTAATCATGCGCAAGCATTTACAAATTTTTAAATAACGGGAAAAACAAGTTTTTTTGTCCCAAGTTTTTTGGCCGTTTTTAACATAGGCCATATTTTACATAGGCCACTTTTGCTAAAATTTTAAAAGTTAATATTTTAAAACTCATTTTACGAACTTTTCAAGTTTCGATTCCCTTTTTCATTAAAAACGTTAACTAATTATAGAGTCGAAAATTATAAATAAATACAAAAAATGGCGGAACGAAGTCCGCCGGGTCAGCTAGTATCTTTATAAGAAAAAACTTTTAAACTTATATATGTTGGAATTGAACACTTAGTAAAGAAGCTGCGATATAATATGGAAGGAAAAAATACATTTTTTCATATAAATTTTTTTCCTAACGGCGAACGATATTATGATTTTTTTTAACATATTATTAAACCTTAGACCCTAATAAAACTTTTGACCACTATTACATTGCAAAATTAGAGTACTTTTTTCGGCCATACAACAGTGACACACCCTAATATACAAGGTCTTGTCCAGAAGCGGACTGGGGGTCAAAGGGCCTCCAGGGACTTTTAGGAAAAGGGCCACAAATGCATAATTGACTCTCAAAATTTTTAAAAAGAAAAGTTGATGATATGCAGAAATTGTTTCTTGATATTTAGTTTTTTCACGTTTATTGATCTATAATATAATAAAGGCGGATCAATTTATTTGAGTGATTGAAAATAAAAAAAAAATGTACAGGGCTTAGTTATATAACATTCATTTTAAATCGTTAAGTGGGTGTTACTTTCAGTTTAGTCAAAAGAAAATATGTATTCTTTATATATCTAATATAAGGCCATTATATATCAATAATATATAGAATGTCACTTTTCATAAAAATTTCTTACTAAAAGAAAAAATCAAAATCTTTCGAATCCTCATCGTTTTAAATTTTGCATGTGTAGTACGTTTTTTTGGAAAAGTTAACAAAATACTTTTCTTCAAAATCTATGGATTTTGTGACTATCAATATTTTCGACTCTTTTTGTAACTTTCTGCGTTTTTTGTCTATATAACTCAAAAAGCAAGCTCAATTGAAAATTTTTATTAAGTAATTTTTTGAAGATAAATAAATTAAGAAATTGTAAAAAACTTAAGAAAAACTATTCAAAAATGGAAAAAAACGACATTTTTGATGTTTTTACTAATAGTTTTTTTTTACCTTTTTAGCATTTTTAGATATAAAGGAGAAAAGAGAATACTACTTTATCTTTCAACATAATGGTCACAAAAATTAAATACGACTAAAATTTGATAAAATATGGACTTTGAAAATCTACTGTTTTTGATCTTTTTAACCATTTTTCTTTAACAAATTTTGCAAGTAGAATATCTTTATCAATATAAAGCATTATTTTATAAAAAAACGATCTCATATGATATTGTTAATCTTAAATCCCGAAACTACTTTCTAAAGATAAAACCGCGGAGTGCTATTAAATGAGAGGATGAACATTGAAGATAGGGGCGCAAAAGCGCAGTTTTTGGGGTTTTCAATATATCTCGCAAACAAAGCAAAATTTGTATGTATGTATCGCATTTAAAACTTTTTTTTGTAGCGAATTAAATTTCCTATAAGAATAATGTTTTTTTTTCCTGTAAAAATAATGTTTTTTTAGAAATTGAGAAAAAAATTTGCGTACCTAACAGTCGAAAAAAAAACATTAAGGAAAATCAAAAATTTAAATTTTTTTTATTTTTTGTTATTTTGGTTGTATCTCTTTTTGGGCTGAGTTAGACATAAGTATTGCTATAAAAAAGATTAAATTTCCTCCAAAATACCGAGCTTATTAATTTTTTTCATTGCAAATTAAATAAAGGATGAACCTTTTCTTCGTATTTTTAACTTTACTCAAGTAAAATGGAAATATTTGAAGGTACGATAACTTAGGAACCAAGAAACGATATCGGTTTTTTTGTAGAGGGATCTAAAGCAGCCCATAGACACCACACTTGTGTGCACACCGCAGCGCCAAAATCAAAAGTTTTTGATTTTTTTGTGTTGGTGTCATGATCGGTGTGCCGTCTGTGGTGCGGTGTACACACAAATGTGCGCACAAGTGTGCACACAAGTGTCTTGTCTATGGGCCGCTTAGTACAGTGATTGTTTATTATGGAAAGGGGGGGTCTATCTGCCCCCTTTTAGGCGGGAGCGGCAATTTTCTAAAAAAATAATTTAAATAAAAAAAATTATTAAAAAACAACGACAGCACTTACAGTTATGAACGATGCTATAAGTTTTTACAATATTTTAATTTAAAAAATTTCAAAAGGATGCATATCGATAGGAACTTTAAAGTGGAGTATCGAAAGCAAATTATTATTGTAAAAGATCCATAGGAGGCCTACATTGAGTAAAGGGCCGCAAACATAATTCTGTATACCCCGAAAGATCCATAGCAGGCCTACATTGACTAAAGGGCCACAATATGTTTATATTGACTAGCAACCGATCATTTTATGAGAAAGTTTTCTTTTACAAAATAGAATTTCAAGTGCTTTTAAAAATTTTCTTCTTGCCCGAGGGCCTACCGGGAAAAATCCCGGTTGCCCGGTGGGCCAGTCCGTTCACTAATGAAATTGGTATCAAATGAAAAGTGAGGATAAGCACATTACGTGGGTTAAATATTTTCAAAATCGTTGCTGACGTTTTGGAGATATTGGAGTTTGAAGTTTCGGATTTCAAAGTCAAGATTTCAGTTATTTTTTCAAACATTTAATCGTAAAATGCGTAATAATGGATGTACAAAAATAATATTAATATCAAATGAAAGGTATTTTTCTTGTATTGAAATTGAGCAGCGTGCAAAAAATCACTGAGATATATAAAAATGCACCAAGTTCAACGATTTAGTTTTAAATTTAAAGCGATGAAATTTGCAAGCAAACCATGTCCTACTCAATCCTCTTTTGAAATAAAAAAAAAAAACATTCCTACTTAACCATTTTCGGCAATGATTCTAGGCTAATAGAATTCAACTTACCCTCAGACAAATTCAATTGCAAAGAATCAAAATAAGAACAATCGTTTATAATACAAAAAACAGTTAAACAATAATAATTTCCATTGCAAAAGCTACTGAACCATTTTAAGTTTTTTGATCCGTTGAGGACACTGCGGTTATTGCTACCCATTATTCATCGTTCCGTTTCCGTTATAGTGTTTTCGAAGGCGTTTTTGTTCATTTTCATGTTTCTGTTTAAAACAAAAATAAAAACTAAAACCTACAAAACTTCCACCATTCCCTTGAGTTTACTCTGCAAAATCCACAATAAACGCCCAACATTGCAACTCTTGCAAAAGTGTGCACTTGATGTGACAGTAAGTGGGCGTTTTTGCTTTAGAGCGGTGCTGGTGGTGGGTGTTATTGGAGGGTTAGAAACGAAACGATTGTTCGTTTCGCAAAATTAATATAGTGTTTTCGTTTTCTTGCTTATGGTTTTTAAGGTTAATTATATAAGGGCTTTCGAGGCAAGATTGTGGCTAACCTAAAAGTTCGTCTTGCTGTTCTTGTGCACTATATTTCTTGCAGGCAGGCGTAACTTTTTTAACTTTATAACGTTTATATACACTTTCATAAGGTAGGTTGTATGGAGAAAATGAGAGAAAGCGAGAAAAATTAATCTTCTTTTGCATCATGCTTGTGTGTTTCATAGTGTTTTCACTGAAGGACCAGAGAGGAAATGCATTTCCATATATCTTTTTTAAAACTCTAAAATATGGTGACGACATTTCATTTTGTGTATGTGTGTGTGTGTTTGGCTTGGTGTGAGGTAAAACTTTGAAATAAAAATTGAAGATTACATTGACTATGTGGCGGTCTTATATGCGCTCCTCTGGTGTTTGGCATCCAAAGAACTCAAACAAACTTTTTTGCACAAGGACATACGAAGAAACTTTGCCCAGCAAACTTTTCGTCACCAGACATATACAATTTTAATATTGGACATATTTTTTGTTTTATTTTTAACAGACAAGAAAGAATCAGGACGTCTTCGTAGAGTAATTTTAAAGACTTTATAAAATTGAAAATAAAAAAAAAAAAATATTTTAAAAAGAGCTTAAGACTTGTTTAAAAAAAAAACTCCTTTTTTAACAATTTGTATCTATTAAGTCATTTGAAGAGGTAGGACAATGCTTTTGTTTTTATTTGTATTGGTAAACAAAAAGAATCAACCAGGACCAAAACATTTAAATTTTCAAAAAGTCCTCAGTAGGTTTGTTAAGGACTATGAGAGTGCCTACTCATATAACAATTCACCCTTGAAGGCACTCTTGGGTTCCTGAAATTCGTTCGAAATAAAAATAAAAATCCATCATCCTCTCATCAGGATATGTATACGACGAGTATAATGCACTCTGTGAACTGGGTTTTTCCTGAATTACCATTTAAATTAACTCCAGGACTCTGAAGCTGAACTCTTTATTAAGCTCGTTTATCTGCCTGTGTTTTCATTGTTTTTGTTTTTTTTATCCTTTTGTTTATATTTTCTTTCCTTTTTTTTAATTCAACATCCTTATTAAAGATTTCCTGGCAGACAATTTAAATTTGATTTAAACAATTTGCTTTAATTTCAAGCAGGGGCGGATCCAGGATTTTTTTCTGGGGGGGGCACAAGGGACGGATTGGCAAAAAAACAGCAATAACAGTTAGAAATAAAGTGAAGTACCATACGAATGACTAACAAGCAGAAAATTTTAACGACCCACAGTGGTCTAAACCTGGCCAAAAATATTTAGGCACATTTCCCACATCAAATAGGTACCAAATGACCAAAAAGTTATTCGGAAGGAAAAATTTTCATTTTCTTGTTACAGTAAAAGCCACTTAAGTGCTAACCCTCTTACTCCTGGATTAGCCGGAAGAAAAAAAATACAAGAAATCAGAAAATGCACGTACAATTCTTTATTTAATTTTTTGACTTAAGTTGTTTCACCAAATAGTTTTTGAGAAATTAAGTTTTAAAGATGAAATTTTGGAAAAATAATGTTTACGTTTTTTAATTGATTTTGTATAAAATTTTGCAATATTATGGACATAATTATACCATTAGTTAATGACCTAGTAGTTTTTAGTCAAATACTAAAGACTTCATTCTAATAAATATTAAAGTTCCTAAGAATAACAAAAAAAACTGAATCATACTTTTTTGCCGGGAAACCCAGTTTTGTTTTTTTTTTATTTGCATTAACCTTTTGTAACCCAAGGTCGTAAATTTAAAAATTAATAAGTCAATCGATTGGCCTTTATCTTTAATAAAACACGTATTTTTTAAAAATTCAATAAAGTCATTATTTACTTAGTTATTTCGATATTTTGGGAGTAAAACAAAAGTTTAAATAATTTATTTTTATATAAAAATGCAAAAATTCAAGCAAAAAACTATCTAATATTAATTTTTAGGCACTTTCCTAAAATCCAAAAATAAAACCCCGTGGGGTTTACTAACAAAAACTATTTTTTTTCTGAATTTCGTAGTTTTTACACAAATTTGCTTATTTTCAAAAAAAACCCCAACTTTCAACATTAACTGTCAATTAAAAACTATTGGTGCTATTTATTAGAAATTTGAAGTACTATTTCGATAAAGCAATACTTAAAGATTATAATATTAGAAGCTTCAAAAGAAAAAAAAATAGTTTGTAGAGCTTTTATGCAATCTTTTTCGGTTTGTTACAGAAATGTCACATGGGGCTACAAGGGGTTAAATTGTTTTATACCTCAAGAATATTGTGTTCAAATTGTAGGTCTCTTGGAGCCAAATTGACCAAGTTATGAGTATTTTAATACTTCCCTTAGGAACGTTTTAGAGCCGTTTTATTCACTAAAAGTTGAAGTCAACTTGAGGATTTTTATTCTCAACTTGTAATTTTGTTTTTCTTCACTCAAAGTTGACAGTTTCAACTTTAGATTCTCAACTCTCGAGTTGGTCAACTTCTGGTTTGCTCAACTTCCGAAAAGGGAGCAAACCTGAGAGTTTTCTGTGAAATGTCATATTTTTTTGATGCTAAATCGTGGCAAAAACTTTTTTAATTCTGTTTTCATAGACAAATTGAGAATTAAACTTATGGAAACACATTTTCCAATCGCAGAACATTATTATTCATTAAAGAATTTTCATACACATTTTGCATTGATTTTGTTTTTACATCCCGACAACATCGCTCTTGCGCGCACACACACACATACACACACTTTTACACAAAAAAAATTATTCCTTTAAAATTAATTTTTGCAGAAAAAAAGCAAAGCAAAATGCATTTAAATTTATTACTAAAATGAATTTGACATTTTGACAAAAAAAAATTGCACCAGAAATACAGAACTTCAATTTAAAATGACATACTCGATTGTTTTTTTAAATTTGAAACTGACAGTATTAGTATAAACTGTCACAAATATCCCAGGGATATTTTTCAAACTGGAAGTTGAGAAAAAAAAAGTGAAGAAAACAAATGTTCAACTTTTGTTTCAACCTTCGAGTTGATGTCAACTCTCAAGTTCGCCAACTCTCGAGTTTGCTTCAAGTTGAGCAATAGTGAAGAAAACCGCCCTTAGTCTTTTAGTCCAGAGTTCAAAACTTTAAATCGTTATCCCCACAACTAATGTTTTCAACGCCGGTGCTCCTCATAACTTCAAAACTACTGCACCGATTTTTTTGAAATTTGGAACACTATTTTTTTTACATATTTTTAGAGGTATCCCTGGAGAAATTTTCTCAATAAAATAATATTTATAAAAATCTATAAGTAAGGGTCGCTTTTGAGGAGTTTTTTTTCAAGGGGTCTTTATTTTCGGGGTGCAAACTTGGGCAAACTTCTGAAATGCAAGTTTGTTCTACATATCCAGCAGTTCTATAATATATAGTTTATGCAATTTTGTGACGTGTTCCGCTATTTTAAAAACACTAATGTTAAAAAAAAAAACAACGAAAAAAGTGCAAATTTTTTGACCCCTCTGTATGAAAAAATAGAGTTGCATATACAATTATTTTTTTTATATCATTCAATGTCATTCGATGTCCATATCAAAATTTTTCACCAAAATCACTTTGAAAATTCACTTTTTTTTAAATCGAAAAAAAAAATCGTGTGTACCCAACAAATAGCCGTTTATTTATTTGTGAGGTTAAGCTATTCATGGGAAAGGAATGCAACAATCAACAAAATTCGCATTTTCAGCCAGAAATAGACAAGAGTTTCACTCAAGTTCTTTCTGTTATTATTCATATATTTTTAAAACTCTTATAGTTTGATTTCCTTTGCTTTAAGTATGAACTTTAAGTTCTGGGGGGGGCACGTGCCCCCGTGCCCCCCCCCCTGGATCCGCCTATGATTTCAAGGCAATTACAGACAACATGGCACCATCATGAGCATCATCAACATCGTCATCTGTAATATTAAATAAAGAGGTACTTTGTAACCCATGGTGCGCCGCCGTTCACACCCCATTCAACACTCCCCCTTTTTTATTAAATTTTGATTCGATAATCATTTTCAAGCGTTTAGACTCATTAACAAGTTTGCCTTTTGACGCGCCATCTAAATCCGAAATGTATTAAAATAATTGAGGCGACAAAGCGTATGTGATACAAATGTGACTTCTAAACCGAAAATATATATTTTATTATAGGTACGTGCCAAAAGCTAGAAATCCCTTTTTTGAATAAAATGAAAAGTGAGTGGCTCTGATGGTTGAAGGGTGCAGTGTGGTGGCGATGAAGAGACTCGTGGAGTAGAAAATTGGTGTTGAGTTTTTGGTTTAAATGAATGTAATGTGTCATATAGAATTTTTGTAAGTGAATGAGGGGGTGAAAGGGGAATATAAAATAAAATGATTAAATTATTTTCAACCTACGTTTTTTGGTTAATTACGAATAATGTAATACGTAATTATAATTTAGGCTTATTTTTTTTTTACTTACAGTCTACCTACTTAAACGTGCGTAATACACGTATACATAATTTAATGCGGATTTTAGTAGAAATGCTTTCAAATGTCGGCGGAGCTTAAAAAAAAAAAACTGATGGGCAGCATCATTACCTATCATAATTTGATTATTTAGCGGCAAGCCTTGTTAAAATATTAAAATAACCTTTTTTTTATATTAAATTAAATTTAAATATAATGATGCATGCGGAATAGTAATCACTTAAGTGATTTTATCAATTTATAGTATTATTTTAAATAAAATACTAGAAAATATGCTTTGTGATGTTCATTTACAATTATTAAATCAACAATATACTGAAAATTAAAAATGGAATTTATTCCTCGAAAATACGTTAGAAATTAATTTTCAAAAAAACAAATTATATTTGTTATACTTAAAACTTAAAAAATAAAATACTTGGTCGCACGTATACTTGCTCTTTTCGTGGTTCAAATAGTATTGTTTCATTGTTTTTGTTTGGTTTATATTTGTGTTTTTGTTTGATAGATATCCATCATTATAATTGCATCATCCTTGTAGCTCCTTGGAGTATAATTTCCAACCTAAACTCCTAATCGATCTGGTACATTTAACTATGACTTTACAATCTGGTGTGAAATTTCAAATGTCGGTAAGATAATTTTAGTTTTCAAAGTAGTTTAAAAAGGATTGGGGTCAAAATCCCGAAAACCGAAATGCCGAAAACCCACAATCCCGAAAACCCAAAATTACGAAAACCCAAAATACAGAAAACCCTAAATCCCGAAAACCCAAAATTCCGAAAACCAAAAATCCAGAAAACCCTAAATCCCGAAACACACAAAATTCCGAAAACCCAAAATCCTGAATACCCCGAAAACCCAGAATCCAGAACACCCAAAATCCGTGCGCAATTTTTTTTGGGATTTCGATTTAGAAAACAATCCTAAGTGTGAAATTAAGGTGTAAACACGTAAAAGCAATATATGTGTATGATTCTATTAATATCTGTTGATTTGAAGTTCTAATTGTGCTTTCAGGAGTGTTTTTTTGTGATTGAGTTAAGTTGGAAAAATCGTTGAACTAAAATCAATAGAATTATGAGTTTGAATATTTAACTACCTACCTATGGTAATTGTATGTTTGAATGTTATTTAATTCGTTTTCATTTTATTTTTCGGGATTTTGGGTTTTCGGGATTCTGGGTTTTCGGGATTTTGGTTTTATGGGATTCTGGGTTTTCGGGATTTTGGGTTTTTGGGTTTTCGGGATTCTGGGTTTTCGAGATTTTGGATTTTCGGCATTTTGGGTTTTCGGAATTTTGGGTTTTCGGGACTAAGGGTTTTCTGTCCGTCTAGATTTTAATTTTGGATTTTGATAAAAACTTTGCTATAGCTAAAATTATGTAAATTTTTAAACAAGCCTTTATCGAATTTAGTTATTCATTGAGTATCGCATACTGTTTTGGTTTTCCAAAAAAATATTTTTTCAACGTTTAACATATAAACAAGGAACATTTTAGTTTCTTGAAAGAAAAAAGTTATGAAAATAATTTAATTATTACTAGCCGACCCAGCCCTCGAAATTCGAGTGCCAATTTCTTTATTTTTTTTTTATTTGCAACAATTTTGAACACAATTATACCAAAATAGTTTCTTTATTTTTTATTGTATTTGTTGTTGTTTTCTTGCGATTAACTACACTTTTTAAAGACAAAATACACAGGAATGTATAATATACCTACTTTTTGATATATTTTAAACGATTTAGATTTAGATGCTGCATGACAAAGCGTTTTTCTTATGAGGTTCGGGGAAAACTAACAAAAACGTCTTTTTTGTTCCTTAAAGCCTACAATAACCTAAAAAGTGAAAAAAAAGGAAAAATTTACAAAATTAAATTTTTTTTATTTTTTTCTAGCGCTATTTGTTTTTGTTTTTTTTAAAGCAAAAAATAATGTAAGCTGTCTGCATCATTACACAGCTACACAAAAAAAAGAAAAGTTCTGACCTGGGGTTGCGACTATATTTTTCATATAGTTTTTGGGTCGCTGAATCCAGATTCGAAGTTAATTTTCCCCTATCACGTCAGGTTTCCGAGATATCCCCAAAAAATGCCAAAACCAAAAAAACAAAAGTTCTTATTTGGGGATGCGAGTATGTTAGTCGGATGTGTTTTGTGTCGCCAAAACCGAATCCGAAGTTTATTTTGCCGTATCACGTCAGGTTTTTGAAATATTCTCAAAAAATGTCAAAACAAAAAAAAATTCTTATCTGACAATTTTTGAGGATATCTCAAAAACCTGACGTGATACTGCAAAATAGACTTAGGATTCGTTTTTAGCGACACAAAAAAACATACGACTAACATATTCACACCTCCAGATAAGAACTTTTGTTTTTTTGGTTTTGACATTTTTTTGAGGATATCTCAGAAATCTGACGTGATTGGTGAAAATTAACTACAAATCTGGATTCAGCGACCCAAAAACTATATGATTTACATATTCGTACAACCAGATCATATTCTTGACATTTTTTGAGGTTATCTCGAAAACCTGACGGCACAACAGATTCGGATTCGGTTTCAGCGACCCAAAAACTATATGACAAATATAGTCGCAACCCCAGGTCAGATTTTTTTTTTGTGGCTGTGTTATTTTTGATTTTAAAGGTATAACTACAACGGCCACTTTTTGCAAAAAGTCAAAAAGTGAAAATTTTCAAACTCATTTTGTGACAGTTTTTCCGAACACAAAATTAAAAATAATGATGCAGAAAGCTTATTTTTTGGTTTAAAAAACATTTTTTGTAGTTTTTTCTAAAAACAAATAGCGCTAGAAAGAAATAAAAAATTTGTACTTTTGTAAAATTCCCACTTTTTCACTTTTTATGTCATTGCAGTTATGAGCTTATGGCTTAAGGTAAAAAAAACTGTCAAAAAATGAGTTTGAAAATTTTTTTTCTCGCTAGCGTAATTTTTTTGTAAAAAAGAGTTAACAAATTGTTTTTTATACAAAAAAAAATATATGCATTCAGCGTTTGAAAATTTTCACTTTTCTACTTTTTCACTTCTTGACCCAATGTAGTTAAGGCTTTATAGGAATAACTACAACGGCCACATTTTGCAAAAAGTCAAAAAGTGATAGATTTCAAACTCATTTTATGACAGTTTTTACGACGACAAAATAAAAAATAATGATGAGAAAAGCTTATTTTTTGGTTTCAAAAAATTTTTTTGTAGTTTTTTTTCAAAAACAAATAGAAAGAAATAAAAAAAAATTAATTTTGTAAATTTCCCACCTTTTCACTTTTTAGGTCACTTTTAGATATGTATAATGGCCACTTTTTGCAAAAAGTCAAAAAGTGAAAATTTTCAAACTCATTTTGTGAGAGTTTTTCCGACCACAAAATTAAAAATAATAATAAATATCTGAACGCATTCACTAAAATTTTCCTGGAAAACTTGGTCAACCTCCACTGGTGAAGAGGTAAACAAACATATTTTCCCATGCTAATTACAACAAAAAAAAGCAATTTTCAGTACAAAAAACGTTTTTTTTTTTTTTTTTTTTTTTTTATAATAAGCGCGCACTAAAGGGATTAATGTACCCTTAATATGGTGAACACAGTACGAGCATTAGGAAAATAGGGAGGGGTTTGAAAGGAGATACCGATGAACATTAGTTTTGAAGTTCTGAGTTTTGAAATGGGATGGGAAAACAGAGGCGGGTAACGCGTTCCACATTCGTGTAGTGCGGCTGAAGAAAGAATCTCTGTATTTGACGGTACGTCCGAAGTTGGACTCTAGGGTAAACTGATGAGCATTCCTTGAAGCGCGAGTATTACGGTTGAATTGTTTCAGGGGAGGAATGCAACTAGCTATTTCATCGGAGCACTGCTTATAAAAATAACGATAGAACAACGTGAGACATGAGACGTTACGACGGTGCTCGAGAGACGTAATTGTATCAGTTATTGATCTATCACCTATCATTTTTATAGCTCTATTTTGTATTCTATCCAAGAAACTCAACGAGGTTATTGGAGCACCTGCCCAGATGTGGGAGTTATATTCAAGCTTTGGACGAATGTACGCCTTATAAATAATTGCTAGATCAGACGGGGAGAAAAATTTCTTGCATCTTCGGAGGAAACCTAAACATTTCGCAGCGGATTTAGCGGTGTCAAATATGTGTTCATTCCACAGGAGGTGGTTTGTAATGCACATACCGAGGATGGAAAGCTTTTCGGTTTCTTCGATGCAAGTACCACTCATGGATAGTGGCATGGGAGACATGTTCCGCTTTAATGATAGTAAGCAGCATTGAGTTTTGGAAGCATTAAATTCTACGCGATTTCTTATTCCCCATTGGACAATGCTATTAAGATCAGAATTTAATGAGTTTATCATATTTAGCCGTTCAAGATCCACTTCCGAAGAACTTGGGCGAGAATCAGGAAACGAATATGAAAAACTGAGGGTACTATCATCTGCAAAACAGTTGAGTGGATTAGAAGTTTCAGACAGGATATCATTTATAAAAATGAGAAAGAGAGTCGGAGACAGAACGGAGCCCTGTGGCACACCAGCATTTATTTTGTGGGTTTCAGACTTGAATCCATCCAAAACAACTTGTATTGAACGGTTCGAAAGGTAATTTCTAATCCAACGAAGAAGAGATTCATCGACTCCAAAAGCACGCATTTTCGAAAGAAGAGCTTGATGCCAAACTCTATCAAATGCCTTTGAAATATCAAGTGCAACAATCTTACTTTCTCCAAAACGATGTAAAGATTTGTTCCACTGCTCGGTGAGATAAACTATCAGATCACCAGTGGACCTGTTGCTACGAAAGCCGTACTGCCGGTCATTAAGAAGCTTCCGTTCCTCAAGATATTTCTTAAGTTGAAAGTTAATCAACGTTTCCATGACCTTGGAAAGAAGGGACGTAAGTGCGATCGGTCGGTAGTTTGAGGGTGAGGAAGATTCGCCTTTTTTAGGGATAGGCTGGACAAATGCTGTTCTCCATCCACTCGGAAAGAGACCTGTAGAGTAGGACAGATGGAAAAGCTTACGCAGTGGTTTTGCCAGCGTGGAAGAACACCTCTTCAGAACGATGGGGGGGATACTATCCGGGCCAGCGGATTTGTGTATGTCAAGATCTTTAAGAACTCTTGCTACTGTACGAGTGCGAAAGAAGATTTGTACCATAAATCCGTTTACGCGCTCAAGTACTGGCGGAGTCATAACACTATCAGGCAGTGTTGAGTTGGCAGCGAACTGCCTCGCAAGTAGGTTAGCTTTGTCAACAGAGCTAACAAATGGAGTGTCATTGAAGACGAGCGTTGGAACCGACGACGAGGTAGTGTTGCGAATATTTTTTACAAATGACCAAAAATTTTTACTACCTTTGGGACATTGTAGTATTTTTTGCCTTAATTCTTGATCATGCAAAAATTTGGTTCGTCGAATATGGGCGTTGCTGGCCTTTCTAGTTCTAGTTTGTTTACATCTTCACCAGCCTAGAAATGACATTCGCTGGAAGTTTCCCTTACCACAAATATCATTCCAACAGGTAGTGCGATAAATAACGCCCTCTCCCTTCCGAAAATTTAAACCTCTGCAAGCGTGAAAAAAAAAATGAAGTGTGAATGACAAATTTGAGTGAATTTGGTGGAGGTTGAATGATTGAATGATGGAATTTGAACGAATGGAACATGAAACAGGTTGAATTGAATCGCAAAATGCAAGGTGCAAACACAATGTCTTAAGGCGATTACACTTTGCATTTTCTTATTCGATACTTTTTTTACGTAGTTGAGCTTAGTTAAAACGTAGCTCAACAATATCTAAATAGTTAACATGCGATCTTAAAACAACGCAAAAATGTGAAACCACCTTAATGTTTTTTTGATTTTCGCTGAATGTTTCTTGAATGACACTTCATTCCAGTCGATTGGAAATTTTCCAACAGATAATCCAGTTGTTTTTGTTTTGTTTTGTTTTTTTTTTTACTAAAATATAGAATTTTAATTTATTGAATTTACCTATTTCGGTTATAAAAAAAACATTAAAAAAATTAGATTCTGCACTCCTAGAGCAAATTTCTAATCGTTCAGTATATAATATATGCCCCTTCGGTTTTTGTGGGCCGCGTAGTTTGTACCACAAAATTCGCGTTCGCCGTTTTATTATATTAAGCAATTAAGTCACAAAATTGGACTTTTCAGGTTCTTATCGAATTTTCTTATAAACTTGTAGGTATGTTTGTATATTGTCATCACAAGGAAATACTGTGAAGAAGTTTAACACCAGATGATCCCAAGAGAATCCACAATTGATTGAAACCGCCACCAAGGGTTAGTCATCTTAATTGAAAGCAATGATGTTTGTTATGACGAAGTTGTTGCAAAAATTTGTAGAAGTTGTCTCTTTTTATAGGTATACCTACCAAACCTAAACTGATTTTAAAAATTTTACTTTCATTCGAACTATGGCGGTGACTCTTGGACACCATCTGATACATGGAAATAAGAGAATACATAGACAATATTTGAACATCCGCATCCTATCATATTCCCTACAAAGGTCAACTGATTTCATGTTAACGAATTTTTTAACTAAAATGGTCACTGTGGCGTATGCGTATTATTTTTTCCATTAAAATACAAAAATATGAATTTTTCTGATTATTATTTTATTTTAAATGCAATTTTAAACTAATTTGTAAGTGAAATTAAAATTGTGGAAAGGTTGCAATTATATTGTAAATCTACTGTGAATGAACATTTTAATCAACTAGGACTTCAATATTAATTTAAAGACTCAAGATATGCAGAAAATTGAGTCAAGGTTTTCGTTTCTCTTTTTTAATCCTGAATAAATTATGAAATAATACTCCTTCGGGAATTTATTTTGTTTGCTTGTTTTGTTTTTGTTTTTTTTGTTAAGAAAACAAACCAACTCAATCAAAAACATAAATCACCGCAACCGAAAACATTTCAATGATGTCAACTGCAGTTTTCTTTTTAAACAAATTTTTTGAAGCCAAAAAGGTATCCAACCAAACAAAATGCAACGCCACCACAAACGTCTACCGTCATACCGCGTCATTGTCACCAATCCAAACCAAAAAAAAAACTCCTTGCTCCTGCTCCATATTATTCTGCTGTTGCCGCTGCTGCTCCTGATTCTACTGCTGCTGCTTATGTAGCAAATTGTTGCCATAAATTATTATGAACCATCTCCAGAGCCAGGACAACTATGCTAGCTGCAAATCCAAAGATAAGTACGAAAACTGCTGATGTGAATGTCTGCATATCAACCTGGATAATAAAAAAAAAAAAGAAAGGACGAAGAAAAAAAAATAAACACATTTATAAGGTAAAAATGAAGAGTGAGGTGCTAGAATTCCTGATGCACGAAAACTCTCAGTCGTACTCAAAACCCAAAATGAAAAACGAGAATGTGGTTGTTTGTGTTTTGAAAAATAAAAAAAACTTTACTCCCCCTGTGGTTAGTCCTTGTTTGGAGGATTCTTGTTTTCACCTTTGCAAATGGCAACGACGAGACCACAATATCATGCAAAAGAGCACAAATGGCTAAAAACTCATTTCCAACGGATAAAGGAACATTTTAAGAGATCCTTCTCACTAACAACAACACCACCACTAAGACAAAAAAAAAATAATATTATTCGGCAGGATACCTCATCTCTACCTGGGTACACCGTTATTTTGCTATTCTTTGATATACGTTTTAAGGATGCGAGAGAGGGGGCCAAAAAGGTCGCCCCGCAATCCCGCATTGATGGTACTCATTTTTCACCAAGCATGCTACTTGTCAGGCGGCAAAGGTCAACGTCAGTTGCTTTTGCAGGATGTATAAGATGCCACAATGGCATACAATAAAACAATCTGCCACGTTGCAGTCTCGCAAATACTCTTGCTTGCTTGCTTGCTTGGTGTATTATTGTGTATCGTATCCTTGGAGCTTGGAGCTTACATCAATTTCTGCAAAAAAATACCAACATGGCAACATATTCTCGAAATAAATGGATTAACTGCACTTTGCACAGCAGAAATGAGGAGTTCATGGAATAACTCGAGAAACAAATTTATCGTTTTACTCTCTGTTTGTTTCGTCGTTCGTCGTTGTCCTTGTCGTTTGTTCGTCGTTCGTCGTTACGTTTTCGTATCAGTATTGTCGTCATTTTCTGCTTGGTGCTGGATCTGGATGGTGTGAAGGCTATGAACCGAGAAAATCCATTAACAGTGTCCCCACTCGAAAACTTTAGCTCTTCGGGTCACATGCAGAGAAAACTACTTACCCTCAAATCATCAGTTTGGATCTGCTTCACGCACCGCGGTTTTGGCGAGTGCCAGACTTTTCTCTGGTAATCCATTAGTCCGGCCTCTGTGCTTCGTCGTAGCCTGTAAAATAATCGAAAAAAAGGGGGGAACATGTGAGAATCTCATGTGTGAAATCTATGGACTTTTCGTTTTGGCCAGACTGCGTTCTTGTGTAATTACTCTTTTATATGTGTGTGTGACTATAAGTTACCTGAATTTCTGGACGTTTCAGTTTGGTAGAGAAAGTTAATTTATTGAGTCGATTTAAATGGTTTCATTAGTATTCAAACAGTGAGAAAATTTTGGCATACCTATAGGTAGATTTTTAAGAACTGAAGGAACTTTTCAAATGCATATTATAAATGTCAAAACTTTTAATTATAAAATAAATCGAAGACATATTCACAGGTGGCGCATAAACTTGCTTGTAAAATGTGAAACTATTTTCTTAATTTTATGGTTAAATTAAAATTATGGGTAGCAGTTTAGTCAAAACGTACAAAATTAGCAGTTATTCAATTAAAACCTTGCCACAATTTACTTATGGTTTTTGGAAAACGTTCCTGAAAACTGGAGATTTGGGGGAAAAAAAGATCTGGATACATTTTTGTACTGCTTTGACAGAAATCAATATCTCATGAGACAGTCCTTTAGTGCAGTTTTGACTTTCTTGACCGAAACTTTGCTCTAAGTAAAATAAAATGCACGACTGGGTCGCACGAACTTGCTCTTAGAGTTAAAGTTGCCTTAAATTTTTAAGACTTTTTATATAGAAATTTGGAAAAAATAAATATCGTTTAAAAAAAAAATAAAATCTGAAATCTAATTGCCCTCCAAAGTAAGTATGCAGTTTTGATTAATATATTAAGATGCATTTTTAGAAAATAAATTTTCAAAATCGTTAAAACTTATTTTTTTTAAATAATTTTTTGGGAAAAAAGTTTTAAAATAAAATTGGTATGCCATTTTGTAGAAATTACTAATCAACATCTTACAACAAAATTTCAAAAAAATTCAGTGTCCCGTTTTCGAAAATTTGATTTTACAAAAAAAAAATTTCAAAATTTTTTTAAAAATCCAAAAATAATTTTTTTGGAAATTTAATTCTTGGTTCATATTTAAATTATATAAATGCTTCTTCACAAAAAGTTTAGTTGAAATCAAATAAGCAGTTTCGGAGATAATCGAATTTGAAAAAAAAAAAACGGTTCTATGGCAGGTACCGTTAATTTTCAAACAAAAATTTTTTCATTAGAAGATAGAACTTAGCTTAAAACTACTACTTGAATTTTTTAAACAAAATCGTTGGAGCCGTTTTTGAGATATTTCAATTTTACTAAAATCGGTATATGACAAGTACCGTTCAAGACGAAGTGATCTGAGCAATTTTTTTTTTTTTTTTTTTTTGAAAATCGGTTCAATTTCACGGCGCTGCGCTTTTGAAAAAAGTCAAAAATGTTGAGGGCATTTTTGACTCTTTTGGTAAAAACTTAGTTAGAAAGGTAAACTAAAAAAAAAGCTAAAAAAAGTGTATCGAGCTGTACTTTTTTTGAAAATCTGATCATTTGATGGTTTTCGAAAATTCATAAGTATCATTTTTGCTAAATTAAGAGTCATACATTTTAAAAGACATTGCATATCGTCAAACTAGATCAGACAAGACAGCTTCAAGACAGTATACAGATAAAAAAAAAACTCAGTCAATGCCAGACTTATAGTCATCAACAATTGGTCAATTACTTTGATGTAAGCTTAAAACTCGAATTGATCTCTCCAGAAAAACGGTTTTTTGAGATGATAATGGGGGAATATTTCGACATGAGTGACGTTTATAATAATTCATTTCAGAAGCGGGAATACTTCGCGATGATTGCAAAAAAACATCGGTCTAAAATTGCTTTATCCAGTTATGTATAACAAAAAAAAATTATGTGTGCAATCACACGTGGTAAAAGTGAAACCTTAAAAACTCAATTTTCTATCCTTTTTCTTTCATCACCTTTAAATCGGCTTTTTTAATATGACAACCTATAATAAATTTTATATCCCATGAAAGGTTATTTATTTAAGCTTTAAATATGTTTTTCAATCATGTCTGTCCCACATCTACAAAAAAAACTAGAATTTTTGTTTTCATCAAGAAAAGCAAAAAAAAAATCAATCTATTTTCACTTCTAACACCATTAAATCCATTTTTTTTCAATGACAACCTATAAAAATTGTATACCATCTGAAAGCTCATTATTTTATCATTTATAATAATTCAATAATATTTCTACTAAGCCTACAAAAAAGTAAGAATTTTTTAAAAACAACAACAAAAAAGTTATAGTCAATTGATTTTTAATGTCGCTTTTGCGTTTCATCATGTGTCAAATCACTACGATACTAAAGAAATTTTCACTTCAAAAAGTACAAAAGGCATGAGTACCTACTTTTTTTCTAACAAAGTTGTAAAGTTTTGTGCCGAAAAAGTGTCATTTGCAGGAATTTTGTAGTTGAAGCGCAACTGCGAACACGTGGCAAAACTGCTTCAAATAAAAGTGGTTGCTGGAGCTGGTTTAAAAATTTAAAATTAGTGAAGTGATTTTGACTTAAAAGGCAAAAAACAGAAGGGTTAAAAAATTCAAAGACATGGAAACGACTGCATCAATGGAGGAAGATTTGTGTCAAAAACATGCCCTTACTTTGGTTTCAATTGAACCCTAGAATAAAATTTCCATGCCTTCCAACCCCTTTATTCACCAGATATTGTCCTTGTCGATTATAAAATGTTTCGGTATAAATCTGATTACGTGACTATAAGCCCGTACAATAAAAGATACGAAAAATTGTATCTATCCTTGAATGGCCTCAAAACATGAAGACTTTTTTTTCATCTTTACAACATTACATTTCTTGTTTTTAAATACCTACCAATTTTGATTATAACGTGTAACTCATGTACAATTTTTTTGAAGTATTAAAAATTTGTACCCTGATGATTTTGATTACAATTTGGAAATACTAAACAATAGAATCAAAAAGTATACCTTTAAGTAGAAAAATAGTTTTACACTTTTACACCTATGCACTCAAGTGTTTCTCTTTCCTTTTAAAAAAAAAATTCACAAATAAAATAAGTGAGTCTTAGACAAGTGAAAACTTCGTCAACCAAAAACCTTAGAAAATAGAATTAAAAGCATATAAACGTTATGTCTATAGTCCATATACAAAAATTTTCTTCCATCAAAGTCCCCACACAAAATGGATAAATGCCGTTAGTTAGATTACATAATAGTCATTAAATCTAAAGGTTTTGATCCATACAGTAGTCAACACAGCACACCAGCATTTCGTGTTCTTTTGTTATAACCCACAGGAAAAGACCAACTTTCTGCACTCAAATTATGTAATGAAGTTTCCTCTTTTCGAATTTTCCATATTATTGCCATACAAATTTTCATTGCAACACCTCTCTCTCTCTTCATCTCCCTCACAAAACACTCTTCTCTCAAAATATGCAACCCCCCTCTAAAAACTAAAGGGACAACTTTTATGGATATATGTAAAAATGGAACATAATAATTCAAATAGAAAAATAAAAAAGAAAAAAAAATATTCCACATACGCCACAGTGACCTAACACCAGCGCACCCAGTCATATCTTTTACTCACATTGAATTTCTAGACAAATTCTGTTCCGTTTTCCGACCTAAAGTCTGTGCTGAATATATTTCTATACAGAAACAGCAGCAGATGTCAGTCAGCAGTGTTGTAGTGTATAGTTGGTATAGTAGAGTGCTTTTATTCATAAAGTGCTGACAAGGGTCTTAATATACATTTTAATTCAAAATCATTGCAAAACCTGGTCTGGGTTTAGTTTGCAGTGACTATGATGATGGTGAGTTTCCTAATGTCACATCATTTAATTTTATTCATTTCTAGTTATTCGTTCGCCTCTTCAAAACTACAAGAGAACTGAGGAGAAAACTCGAAAACTAGAAAACAAGAACATCATCACCGAACAACGAACATAACTACGAGAGTGCGACAGACACAATTTTGTGCACACTCGAATTGTTTCAAACATCGCATCGTCGTCGTGTCGTTGCTGGAGATTAAATTTTCCAAAATCGTTTGTCGGTGTCGGTTGGTTGGTTTTTGGTTGAATTTGCCAGCATTATGAAATTGCAGTTTAGCATAGAACTCACACCCTCTCGTACTATAGTTAAATTGTGCATTTGAATGCTTTTGTAATAAATTTCATATTTCCATTAATGTACTCAACAGTGGACAGTAAAACAGTAAATTTATAATAAATTGTCCTAAATATTATTTTGTGGGAGTTATAGAACAAGACTTTGGAATGAGAAAGGATGTCAAGGTACGACAGTTTGATTTGGTCGACAAAAGATGTGCATGTTTTTGTAGGAAATTTTGAGTTACATAATAATTATGTAATTGTCTCTGGACAGAAAGTTAAGTGAAAGTTATTGTTACTGGCTTTTATAGTTGTAAGATGATTACATGCAGTTAAAAGGTTTCAAACAGTGAATGAAAACTTCAAAATCTGTCGAAATTCATTTGTATTAGTTTTTATTTAAGACTCGAATTTTTGTAAGTTTCTTGGAAAATTTAACAGTTAGAAAATACCATTTCCGTCTACATTTCTGCGTGCAGAAAAATAGATAAAGATGAATAGGTCGTTTGGTACAAAAATGCAATAAGTGAGATAAACCTCATGTTTGGAAGCTTGATTTGAAAATGATTAGATCAATTTACATTGAAGTACCTGGAAACTTGAGATAGTGAGTCTTTTGAATTACACTTAAATTACGTATCTTACTTTGGCGGACACTTTGTGGCGGAATCAAAAAAAATTTATCTCATTAATTGTAGCTAATTAAATGCTAAGTTTTTGCGCAAACCAAAAATTTATAGCTCGCATAGTTTTTGAATTATTGAATTTTCCGCTAAATTAAGTCTGAAGTTAGCGGACAAAATCTGAAATGATTGAAATTAATGAGTTTAGTTGACCTCCAAATTTGTAGCTTTTTAAATGCTTTTCAATTACATTAACTTGGTTTTTGTAATATTCAAGATTTTGTTTTAAAAACATAGCTCAAAAGTAACCTTTCAAAATCCAAAAAAATGCGAAATTCAAAAATTTCGTGCATTGGTACAGCGAACAGGAGGTGCACTTTTTAAACTTCAAATTGCAATAGAAAATGACTGAGAGGAGCTACAAAATAAATTTTTGCGCAACAATTTTTTTTTTGCAAAGCTACAATTTCTAGAAAAGAAAAAAATTAAAAAATTCAACTTTTTTCAAAATTTTGACCGTTACATATGAAATTGAGTCTTATTTAAGCGGAATATTGAATAACAAAAAAACTAAACGAGCTACAAAATCGAGATTTTTGGATTTCGTCTTAATCTAGGTTAGCTACTTCAAATTTGTGCAAAAAATTTTTTTTTAATTTCGCATTTTTTTGGATTTTGAAAGGTTACTTTTGAGCTCAAAAACGGTTTGAGCTACAAAATTGGGGTTTGTATCAAAAATAATGTATTCAAAAGCTATAATTAATGGAAAAAGAAAAAACTTAAAAAAGTGAATTTTTAAAAAAGTCTCCACTGACTCGTCAAACCGGAAGTGCACTTCTGAAACTTTAAGTTGCAATAAAAAATGACTGGGTGAAGCCCAGTTTATTTATTTTTGCGCAACAAATTAGCATTTAATTAGCTACAATTTTGGGCATCAAAAAAATATTATTTTTCTTACTTTCGTCCGCTAACTTCAATCTTATTTTAGCGGAATTTTGAATAACAAAAAAACTGTTCAAGCTACAAAAACCAAGTTAATGTTATTGAAAAGCATTTAAAAAGCTACAAATTTGGAGGTCAACTAAACTCATTAATTTCAATCATTTCAGGTTTTGTCCGCTAACTTCAGACTTATTTTAGCGGAAAATTCAATAATTCAAAAACTATGCGAGCTATAAATTTTTGGTTTGCGCAACAAATAAGCATTTAATTATTTAGAGATAATTTTTTTTTGATTCCGCCACAAAGTGTCCGCCAAAGTAAGGTACGTACTTAAATTCTTCGTGAAGAATGTTTTTTTTTCTGGTTCAAAATGATAATTTTTCTGAATGAAGCACAGAATAATCATATAGATTTGAAACTTTGTACATACATATATGTAGTTTGGATGACAACACAATATTTTGGCAGTCCGGACCCTATGGAGGGGTATTTGAGGGGTTGAAACACCTTAAATCAATTTTGGCCTACTTCCAATTATTGTCTCGAACTGAAACTTTGTACACATAGTGTAGTTCAGATGACTACACAATATTTAAGTGGTCCGGACCCATGGGGAGGGGCTTTGGGGGCTAATACAACCCAGGTCAAATTTAACTTACTTTCAATCATGATAAGACTAAAAAGTAAAAAACAAAATATATAGTTTAATGAACTATAAATACGCTTTTATCACGCACTAAAAACTATAAAATAACTTAATTGACTTATTGGAAATGGTTAGATAAAAAAGCGTAGAGGACATTTTTGTTGCGTGTATTTCATAAAGTTTGAACAAAGCGGTCTATGCTTTTTGATCTTACCATTTCCAATAAGTCAATTTAATTATTAATCTCCGAACTTAAAAAAAGAATAGTTTCAAAAAACTTTGAAATTTTTTCAATATTAAGTTATCAAGCATTGATTTTTTTTTAATCTAATATAGTATAAAAATCTCGTGTCGCAGTGTTTGTTATCAAACTCCTCCGAAACGCATGGACCGATTTATATGAAATTTTGTACACATATCGGATAGGTCTGAGAATCGGCCAACATCTATTTTTCATACCTCTAAATTGTTAGGGTGGTCAAGCCAAATTTTTTTATGTTTTAAGAACGATTTTTATGAAATTTTTTGTATATATCGGGTAGGTCTGAGAATCGGCTACTATCTATTTCTCATACCACTAAATGGTTAGGGTGGTACAACATTTTTTTTTTTAATATATTTTTGGAACGATTTTTATGGTATTTTTTTGTGCATATCCGGTAAGTCTAAGAGTCGGCTAACATATATTTTCATACCACTAAATGGTTAGGGTGGTCCAAGCAACATTTTTTAACAAAATTTTTAGAACGATTTTGTGTGCATCTGTGCATATCAAGTAGATCTGATAATCTACCAAAATTTATTTTCATAAAAATTAAATGGTTCGCCGCAGCATTTAAATTTCAAGTTTCGTCTTAGTTAGTGCAATTCCTCAACGAGTAGTGCACCCGGTTTTTGTTATTTTCGATTTTGTTAACTCTCCGCTCATAAAAAATTGAAGAAAGCCAAAATCTGTTAAAGGGAAAAAATATTTTTAAAGTGGAGTTAAAATGAACATAAGAAAGAGCAAGCCACCTACACAATCTACATATGAAACGAAATCTTAAACAAAAAAAAACAAAAAAATTCATTTTGACTCCGCATTTCATCAGCTCTATAGAAAAGTTTTATTATTTGTGGAAATAACATTTTCAAGATATAATAATTATATTAATTAGAATTGGACTTAATTGAAATGGGAAATTCGAAAGTTTCTGAGATAACAAACATAAAAGCGAAATACAGTCGAGTTTATAGCCTTTAGATTTTTAGAAGTTGCTACAGCAAATTTAAGTCTGGTAGCTTTTAATTGCTGCTTTATATCGTTTTCAAGGAGTTAAAAACGGTAAATTTTCAACTCATATGAATAGGTAAAAATTCATACTATTTAATATTCTAAATGCAGGAATTGATGCTTTAAGCCTGAAGACATCAATCGTGACAATGCGATCAATACATCTCAAAAAGCACATTCTTTTATTTAATAAAGACCTATATTTGATGTTATGCCCCGATTTTTTTTTTTTTTTTTTTTTTTTTTTTTTTCAAAGATTTTCACACTCGAAAATTGGAAGTAAATAGCAGAAAAGGTGGAACGAAGTCCGACGGGTCAGCTAGTATTCAATATTCTAATACGCATATAAAAGTAAAAATCTAAAATAGCAAAAAATTTTAATTTTGGAAACATTCACCCCAGATTTTAAGATATGCCCAGCAATACCATGTTGGAACGACTAGCTCTTGTAGTTCAAAATATATTTTTAGAAGATTTTTATTGCAAATTAAGGTTTTTGATTACTTGATCAGAAGAAAAAAAATTATGTATATTTTTTTTTATTTTTGCCAAGACTTTTTTTTTTGGGGAAAATTTTAGTGCGTTTTATCTTTAAAAATTATATGCAATATTTGTCAATACAATACATTTAAAAAATGATTCACCCTTTGACGAAATACAAAAGATCTAAAAACTAAACTAAACTAAAAACTATATTGTAACAACACATTATTGTTGTTAGCATGCAGTACAGCCTTTGCCTATTATTATTTTTATATTTTATTTTTATATAAGTTTAAAATCAATGTCGCCTTTGACTATAATTTTAATTTTTTATAATTATTTATTTTTATTTTCTAAAATTCAAAGCCTCCTAATTATTTAATATTTTTTGATTGTTTTCTGGCTATAAAAGGAGAGCCGAAACTAGAATTAAATCACTTTCGATTTGACCAGGAAAGAGTCAAGATACTACAGAGGTAACACTTACCGCTTCTTATCCTTAGCTTCTTTTCTGAAAGTATTATTACAGTGTTTCCCTACGCCTTCTGTAATAACTGCGGAACACCAACCGCATAATAGCAAAGGGTAGGAACACCATGATAATATTCTTTCAATAGAAGTAGTTCCAAAATTTGTTATTTTATTCATCCTCGATTGTTCAATAAAGCTACTATTTTAAATTATCTTGTGGTGTCAGAGTTTTATTTCGGAAAGACCCCACGACATCTCAACCGACGAAAGCATCCTGCTACAATGTCAATTTTCCAAAAAAAGAGGAAAGGCCATCCGTTAGCCAAATTTTAATTCAAAGAATATTAAAATAAATATGTATTTAATTCTCAGATTTTGCATTGAATTTTTTTTTCGATGCAGAAATATTTTTATTTGCAATAATGATTTTTAATGCAAAAAATTTTTGTTTTAAATAACATTTTTCTTTTTAATTTCAAATGCTTTTTTCTTTGAGTATTACAACCCTGGTAATGACAATATTTCTATTTTTTTTTTTTTTTTTTTTTTTTTTCTAAAAAAATTAGCTTTTGTTGCCAGAGTCTATTTCAGAGTTTTCTACACCAAATAATCAGGGACCTCAAAAATCAGTAGTTGAGTCCGATTGAACCTTGGAAAATAAATGTTATGGTCTGTATGTTTTAAAACGTGTTTCGAGAAGTCCAAAAGCCAACCTCTTTTGATGTTTTAAAGTCGTTGATGCACCTGATATAGCAAGTTTTGACATGATCTCTGAATTAAATGCTGAACATTACCTCTTCTAGAATAAATAATTTTTTTTACCAGAATAAATAATTTTTTTTTTTTACATATACAAAATCCACCCATTTTAAAATCCTCTAAAGTTTTTTTAAGCATTTCATAATTCTTTCAAGAAATAAACAAAATCAAAAAAATTTCATAACCCTTTGCTTATTAATTAAACCAATGCTTAAAACCTTTATGTACAAGGTTTTATTCTCTTCTAAAATGTTTGGCCTGAAGTCTTAAAAACTCTTTGCTCTTTTGACTCTTTGAAATTCTAAACAAAACCGCCTTTTAAGTAATTTTTCTTATACCATTTTTTTAAATTTTGATAAGTTGAAACACAAAACACATGACTTCATGAAGAAGAGACTTGACAGTCATTGCTTTTTCAGATAAATTAAAAGCATTTCGTTCTAATAGATTTCGAAGAAAAACAAAACCTTCTTCCGTAGCTTAATTTAATGAAAAAGTGATTAATATTCTTGTAGGTATATTTCAAGCTCATAGCTTTAAAATGATTAGTTTTTGGAAAACAAATCTTAAGGAACTGCAAGCTGAAAAAAAAATCTTGTGTAGATATTATTTTCCCAGAAACTCCAATACTTCTAGGTGAGAAAATAATTCCAGTAAAATTTAAATACATTCACTTTTCTCTTTAATTTCTATTCCTCGAAAAGTAAGACTAAAAAGTAAAAAAACAAAATATATAGTTTAAAAAAACTAAAAATACGCTTTTATCACGCACTAAAAACTATAAAATAATTTAATTGACTTATTGGAAATGGTTAGATAAAAAAGCGTAGAGGACATTTTTGTTGCGTGTATTTTATAAAGTTTGAACAAAGCGGTCTACGCTTTTTGATCTAACCATTTTCAATAAGTCAATTTAATTATTAATCTCCGAACTTTAAAAAGAATAGTTTCAAAAAACTTTGAAATTTTTTCAATATTAAGTTTTCAAGCATTGATTTTTTTTTAATCTTCTAATATATAAAAATCTCGTGTCGCAGTGTTTGTTATCAAAGTCCTCCGAAACGTATGGACCGATTTATTTGAATTTTTGTACACATATCGGATAGGTCTGAGAATCAGCCAACATCTATTTTTCATACCTCTAAATTGTTAGGGTGGTCGAGCCAAATTTTGTTATATGTTTTTAGAACGATTTTTATGAATTTTTTTGTATATATCGGGTAGGTCTGAGAATCTGCCACTATCTATTTCTCATACCACTAAATGGTTAGGGTGGTACAAAATTTTTTTTTAATATATTTTAATTTCTATTCCTCGAAAAGTGTTTTTAAATAAATTTTCTCAGAATATAACTTACCCATAAGTTATGATTTTCTTCAACGGTGATCCCTTCTGCACAATATTGACCATCTTCTGTGGTGGAAATAGTTGAATTTCCGACAAATCGCAAATTTCCTTTTCCTTAAAGGTATCCGAGATTATTTTATATGCTGTGGCCACATCCACATGAAAAGCAAATCCTTTGGCAAAACGAACAAAAATACAAAAAAAAAAGGACCAAAATAATAATACGCTCATTAAAATGTGGTATTAAAAGTTTATTCTTTACGGTTGGTTGCGGTGTATTTTAGCATCATGCAACTGCAAAAGTGTACTATGGTGGTTTAGCCACAAAAAAGCTTTAAAGGTACCTTTTCTAATAATACCTTTACCCTTATCCTGATTATGATTGAAGGAGATGGGGTTGGAACAACTCCCCAAATCCCTTTTCTAGAGATTTGTTCGCCTTCATAAAGCTTTCGAGTTCGTAGTAATAGAAAATATTATTATTTTTATAATTTTCAAACGGATAATATATTCAGTTCATTTCAACCGAATGCCTTTCAGTTTTCAGATTTACCACCGAACCGACCAACACACTGTCAGAGGGAAAGGACTCACACAGTACTCACACACATCGCTCTGTGCTGTGATGATGCTGTTTCTGTCGGTAATGCAATCGGCTTATCCGTCTATGAACTGAACCGAAGTACAAAAGTACATTAAAAGGATTTCTGATGTTCCAAATGAAAATGAGAATGAAAATGCATGTTTCAGCAAAAGACTTGGAATATTGCATAACGTTGTAAGCTCATTTTGGGGATTTGCAGTTTTGATTAAGGATGCATGTTCGCTTGATTATTATTTTTTTTTTTTTCTGTTTTTGACTGAGTGAGAGTGTGTTGGTTTTTTTTTGTGTGTTGCTGTCAGTATGCTTGCTCACCTCCTTGTTTAATTTTTGCCACGCCATACTCGGGATCATGCCAGTTGGATGCTTCGCTAGTTTTTGATTGTACTCTTTTTCTGTGATTACTAGCAGTAGCGGTGATGGGGTCGATTTTTTTCCGCTGCTGCTGCTGTTCCGCTGATGTCTGGCTGCCGTTGTCTGATGCTGCTGATGAGTTCTGGTCTGGAGGTAGTGATACAGAAGCGTACAATTGAATGGCATCTGGATCTTTTGTGTGCTAAGCCAAAACAAGATGGTTTTTTTTTAACATTTTTGCATATCCATTTTATATTCGCGGTATTAAAGAGATTCGTGGAGGTAAATGAAGAAGATTCTTATATACTTACTAAGAAAAAATCACGGTTGTAGACGATATCTTCAATTCCAATTTCCAGTGAACTATGAACCAAATCGCGTAGGGTCTTTATGGTTTTTGGTTTTTCCATCAGTTGTGTTCCAACTATGCTAGCCGAATAGAATTGGTAGATGCAGTAGGAGAAGAGAAGACTGGTAATGATTACACAGCGACACGAGAGTAGATTCGTGGAAAGTGATAATCCTGGCAAAAAGATATTAAGGTTTTAAATGAGTTTTTTGAGAAGATAACACAAAGTGTTGTGTTTTTTTATATTAAATGGATTTTAAAGGAATTGTATTTTAAAGGAATTGAAGTGAAATTAGTTTTCAAGTTTGTTGCATCTATTTTTAAGTTAAACAAAAAGGGCTTATTAGTATGTCTTGTATCTTCTCAGCTAGTGGTTCTTAGTTCTATTTTATGAAAACTCTATTAGATCACAATCGGGACTTTAGTAAACAAAAATTTATTTTTTAAAGAAGAAACAAAATCATAAAAGTGTTGTGGAAATACAAAACATTTTTAAACGGTAAGTCGTAAAGAATTGAATTTTTTTTTTTTGAATATGAAATTAATTGAAATTTTGTACAATTATAATTTATTTAATTACCTATCTACAGTACAAATTTCATTCAACTATTTATTAAAACAAAAAAGTTATAACATGTTGAAGTCGTGTCGCGTTTTCGTTTCATTTTGTTTCAAATCACTACGATACTAAAGAAGTTTTCACTTCAAAAAGTATTGACAAAATTTAAAAAAAATTTCAAAACCAAGTTATGGAGGTTTTTTTGCAGTTATATACCTTCGACAAAAGACTAATTACAGGTACGCAAAATTTTGCACAGCAATTTGAGTTACACCATTAGAAAGATATTAAAAAAAATTAGGGGTCTAATTCGGATTTTTTTCAAAGGCCCTGTATTTTGAAATACAAATTTTTGAAAAACAACTAATTTTTAAAGACATTTTTGAGTAGATAGTCTTTTATTTTTTTGGAATTTTTAAAAGTCTGCAAAAAATCTCAAACTTTGGAAATATAGGATTTAATCATGCGCATGATTTTGTATTTGGCATAGGCTAGTATCTTTTATAAAGTAAAATTCTAGAAAAAAAAGTTTTTTTTTATAAATTTTAGGAACCAATACAAATCATTAAAAAACGAACAATGTGTGAAAATGCTACTTATTTTTAATTTTTCATATAAAAATTTTAGTTAAAATCAATTGAATCATTTAAAAATAAAATATATACACCACAGTGAACCTTTTTGATATGACTAAATTTTAAGAATTTATTTCATCTATAAAAAAAATATTATTTTAAGTTTGTTTGCTATTAAGCACAAATTCAAAAAAAAAATCATCGAAACATTTTTCAAAAAACAAAAAAAAATTAAGACATTAAATTTTTTCAGGCATGCATGTGCTCTTAAGATTTGAAAACAAAAAATTCTCTCAAATTCGGTTTGAAGAAGAGTCAGAAATTACAAAAATTTGTTCTTTCAAAATTCTTATATTTCTGTAATTTTAAAACCAAAAAGTGTTTAGAAAAACACTGGTGATATCAATTTTTAAAAAATCTCTTTTTTGAGCTCAAAAATGCTTTTGGAAATCAAAAATTGTTCAAAAAACGACTTTAAAAAAATGGCTTTATAGTTTTTGTATACAGATAAATGTAGTTTTTATGTATAGGGGAAGTGGGGGCAAGACCGCCTATGGTGGCAGGACGGTTTTTATACTATGTTTTATGAAAAACAATTAAATTGAGTAAATTTTGTGATTTTTCATCAAATTGTCATGTTTTGTGTGAAAAGAAACTTGTACTTTTGTTAAGGGGGGAAATTCCTCTGGACGACAGCTTTTTCAATAATTTTTTTTGGAAAACCGAAAGCATTTATTGAAATTTGGAAAAGTATATGATATTATTGACATTATGAAGTATTGATACATTTTTTTTTTTTTTTTCAAGTAGAAAAAACAAAATGGCGGCTTTTCAGCTCTTTAAAGTTGAAGCATCGAGTTTGCGCCGTGCAATGCCCTGGAACTTATGAGGCTTCATTTAAGGCTTAGACCACTGAAAATAGTTCCTTCGGTTGATAAATGAATTTATTAGGGAAAAAAAAAATAAGGCAAAAATACAAAATTCCAGAGGGATTTCCCCCCTTAAATGAAATATTTATAAGTCTTAACTTTTTATTTTTTTGTAACAAAAGTTGGGAACCGATGAAAATATAGCATACGTTTGTGATAATTGCAAAAAGATTCCAAAATTTAAGATATAAATGGTTTTATTATCAACAGAAGTTGATAGGGTGGTCTTTCCCCCATGTAGGTTTTTGTTAGGTGTTTTTTCAAAACGTATTATATATTTTGTTCAATATTTTTAAATCACCAAAAAATTATTTTGTAATAATAGATATTTAAAAAGTATCCAATTTCAAGAAATACTTTTTGTTTTGTAAAATAATTGTTCTTTTACGATTATAAATTTTGTTTCAATCTTCCATTTATCCAAAACATTGAAATGTGATAAGCGTGAGAGCTTTTTTTTAATTCTTCCTCATAGGTAAGCAAATTGAATACTAAAAATTCTTCACATTTTTTTTTTTTTTTTACTTTGAATTTCGCTATTTTATTGGATCTTTCAATTTTTTGATAAAACCTACAAAATATATCATCGATTGACAAACTTTCATCACCCGTTTATAAAAATCAAAAATAAAATAAAAATTAATGTTCAAATTCCTACCTTGCTGACAAATTGATCCAATATAAAAGAGCATTGACTCCAGCATTATCTCCCATCGTTTTTTATTTGAAATATTTCCATCTGTCTTGCAAAAGTATTTCATCCAGAGACTAAAATATTTCTTCAAACTTTTCCCCATCTTCAAACTACCACCAGTTTCACTATGGCCATGGTTATTAAGTGAAACTACAGCATTGATCGGACCACTAACTCTGACACCATTATCAATACAATCAATTTCACTTTGCTCCAAGACAGAAGAAGCAACGCCTTGGCCATAATCCATCGGGACTTGTCCTTTTTTTCTTCCTATTCCAATTCCACCAACAGCTTTGATGTTAAATCTTTCCTTTCTCAAAGTTATTGCATTTTTGTTGGAATTCGAGATGGTGTTGGTAGTAGTCTCATCACTTTTTCTTCCCTCGGTATTTGCGAACCCTTAAATTGAAAGTTTTGATTTATGATTTTCGAGTGCATTCGCCTTCGTCTCTATGGCAACTCTGCTGAGAATGATGAAGACGATGGCGACGATGGAAAACTTACAAGCAGCTGCATCTCTAAGGAAACCAAGTCGTGCCAAGGGCATTGTATCCTTTTGAGTGAAAGGACTTACTTCAATATCTACTTCCATTGTAGTTTTCTTCCTTAGGGGATTGTGTTGGTTCTTAGTGTTTCTTACATCGATTGCATTTATTTTGCTTTGTTGTTGTTGTTGTTGGAATACTGACGATTTGTCAGAAGAATCTATAAGAAATGAGAAGGGAATTTACAATATGAAACATTTTTGCATTTACTTACAACCTTCTTGCATGATTTTCTGCTCTACAATTGTCAAAACACCCAAAAGAGTTATAGTTGCTGCTCCGACAACTGCCACGAGTATCCAAACATCATTGGCAAAAGGTTGAAGGAACTCAGTTTGGTCCGTTCGGATAGTTCGTGGATGTCGGAATATGAAGCATGGTCTGCGTTTCACAAAAAATAAAAAAAAAAAAAATAACTTTCAAACAAGTGATCCATGAATGGTAACACTCTTTTGCGTACCCTAATTTAAATAAACACTAAACACCAAAATATAACTAATTTGGGGCAACATTAGGGTTTTGTTTGGCCATCCGGGACATTGCCAATCCGCCCCCAACCAAGTTGACAAACATGAAATTATTTTCGGTCAACCACTACTTAGCTTTTGGGAGAGCACATCTGTGATGAACACAAATCCTTGCCCCAAACCTAAATTCGGTTGGCAAATACCAAAATTTGAAGCTTTAGAATCCACCCACAAAAGCAATACATCCAAAATAGAGGAGAACTTGTGAACATATAGAAAATATTTTTCAAAGAGATCAGAAGTGGGATTTTGACAATTGTGCTATGGTGACATCTTGTCTTTCGGTTATCTGGTTCAATGCCACATAATGAAGTGCAATGTTTCAAAGAATGATTTGCTTGTTTTTAATTAGGTCAAGGGCAAGTTGAGGCAACTTGAGTACACAAGGATTGAATTTTGTCAGGAAATGGATTTGGAAAATGATTTGGAGGGAAGTAGATTTTGAACCCTTAGTTTTGTTTTCAAAGGAAAAAAGGGGTGGAAAAAATTTAATAAAACGATGGAGGAATGTTTGGCAAAATAGCTAATATTTTGACGAAAATTTGAAACAAGAAGATATTTAAACTCATCGAACGCTTCTGAATCCTGGAGTCCTTTTTTTTATTGAAATACAATTTTCTCTTTAAAGAAAGAGGAGACTTCTTGAAATAAAATTATCTCATGTAAGCCAGAGTCTTCACGAAAAAAAAAAATTATGACGAGACAGGACTTCACGAAGCTTAAAGTATAACCTTAAAACCTCTCTTAAGATGCGAAGTTATAAAACAAAAAATGCTTCATGATGAAAAAGGACTTCAAAAACAAAAAAAAAGGCCTTAAGACCTCTTTAAAATGCGAAATTATGCAAAAAAAAAGTCTTCATGATGAAGTAGGACATCAAGAACCAAATAGGATGACCTTAAGACCACTTTAAAGATGTGAATTTATGGAAGAAAAAAATCTTCATGATGAATTAGGACATCAAGAACCAAAATATATGACCTTAAGACCTCTTTAAAAATGCGAATTTGTACAGGAAAAACGTCTTCATGATGAATTAGGACTTCAAAAACCAAAAAAAAAGACCTTAAGACCTCTTTAAAATGCGAAATTATGCAAAAAAAAAGTCTTCATGATGAAGTAGGACATCAAGAACCAAATAGGATGACCTTAAGACCTCTTTAAAGATGTGAATTTATGGAAGAAAAAGTCTTCATGATGAATTAGGACATCAAGAACCAAAATATATGACCTTAAGACCTCTTTAAAAATGCGAATTTGTACAGGAAAAACGTCTTTATGATGAAGTAGGACATCAAAAACCAAAAAAGAGACCTTAAGACCTCTTTAAAATGCGAAATTATGCAAAAAAAAGTCTTCATGATGAAGTAGGACATCAAGAAACAAATAGGATGACCTTAAGACCTCTTTAAAGATGTGAATTTATCGAAGAAAAAGTCTTCATGATGAATTAGGACTTCAGAAACCAAAAAAGAGACCTTAAGACCTCTCTTAAGATGCGAAGTTATGAAACAAAAAATGCTTCATGATGAATAAGGACTTCAAGAACCAAAATAAAGACCTTAAGACCTCTTTAAAATGTGACTATGTACAGGAAAAACGTCTTCACGATGAATAAGGACTTCAAAAACCAAAAACAGAGACCTTAATACCTCTTTAAAATGCGAAATTAAGATTTAGAACTTCAAGAACTAAAAAGTATGACCTTAAGACCTCTCTTAAGATGCGAATTTATGAAACAAAAAATGCTTCATGATGAATAAGGACTTCAAGAACCAAAAAAAAGACCTTAAGACCTCTTTAAAATGTGACTTTCTACAGGAAAAACGTCTTCATGATGAATAAGGACTTCAAAAACCAAAAAAAGACCTTAAGACGTCTTCATGATGCATTTGGGCTTTAAGAACCAAAAACTATGACCCTAAGACCTGTTTAAAGATGCATATTTATGCAAGAAAAAAGTTATGATGAATAAGGACTTCAAGAACTAAAAAGTATTACCTCATAAAACAAATACAAAATCTTAAAAAAATCACTAAACAATAAAATTTATAAGAAAGTATTCTACTTTTGTATTCAATTTTACTGCCTATTTTTAGGAGTTTTATAAGAATCCCATTTTGATGGATAACCCTGGTAGGTTTCTCTAAAAATATAAAACCATTTTTAAAATTATATTTAACCAAACAACAACAAAAAAATCAATCAATATAATAATCCAGTTTTAAAGCACCCCAAATTCTACCTTCTGTAAGAATATTTGACGCCTCTTGCACCCCCAAAACCCCTTAAAAAGTAATATTTCATTCCATTGAACAAGAACATGCCAAAGTAAATGTATTCTCGGTGACATATTTTCCCTCTTTACAAAGTTTTCATTTAATTTTACGTTTGCCCACGCAATCAATCTTCACCAATATTTTCAATATCTCTATAGATACACCAATTCACCTATCTACCTTTTACATATACCTTAAGCTGCACTTAACTTGTAAAATGAAAATTTATATCCCATCTGTGTCGAAGGATTTATTCCCAATTAATGTGGCAAACGCCCAAACCCCCGTCCATTTGTTTGTCTATAACATCAACATGATAGCCCGCCGCCTATAAACAATCTTCTTGGTGGTTAACCAAGAAAAATGACAATCTAAACGCACACACCTCCTCGAACAAGAAAACAGTGTCATCATTTTTCATTCGATTGACAGCTAACAATATGCCAAATTAAAACCCCACTTTCCACCACAAAACATAGCATTTTGTTTGGTTGGCTATGGTAAAGGTGTTAGATATATCTAGTCGTGTATTGTGGTGGCTGAATGACACTCTCTGTCTCACCTGGCAATCCATGTCCTTGTTGTGTAATCAATCACCTTGGCACGTTCTATCCGAAAGAAAATCGGTGATCCACCGATATCAGCCTGACGTCGTACAAGTGCTCCTATCATTCCATCGAATTTTCCATTTTTCAGATAGCCCCAGGAGGGAGTACGCGACATGACCATGCTTTACACCAAAATAATAATTGAAAGTATATCCAATCCATGTGAGATAGTATAGAGGAGCAAGGACACACATTTTAAATAATATATTGATTGATAAATTCTTTAAAGTCGTTTACAAGGACACTCAAGACGACACTCACAAGTATATTACTTACCTGAAATTAAATAAATCCCTGACGTAGGAGAGGAGAGCGAAATTGAAACGATTCATCGAATCCAGGTGGGTGTCATATTGCTGTGTCAAGTAATCCTCCAAGTTGTCCAAGTGATTCTTGTTGGTTATCTTCGAAAGAAAAGGAAATCTTAAAGCTCTACAGACTCCTTAAGACTCACACAAACACTCTTGTAAAGAGACAAAGCAAACACAAGATCTAGTGTAAAGTAGCAAAATTAAGAATTTAACCCCAGGACACATGAGGGAAAACAAAGGATGAAAAGATGGCCTCAGCATTTGACACCACCCAACCAAGAATCTTTAAAATTCAGAAGCACCAAATGGTCTTAGGTTTCAGATTGTTGATACTTTGGCCAGAGAAAGAAAGAGTGAGTGAGCTTGACAAAATGGCAATTGGGATTCCTGGAGGGTCTTATTTGTTTGTCCCATGCTATCTCTTTAAGGATCCTGAGCTTGCGGCTGACACAATTTCAAATGAAAAAGGAGTAAGAAAACCCTAAGAAAAAGAAACAAATGTTAAATCATCATTGGTTGACCCTAAAAACAAAGATGACACATTACGATGTGTATTTTCACATGGGAAATCAGAGATCACACGTATATCCTTTTTTTCAACATTTCCCACACATATGATTCAACGACTTGGAGAGGAAGGAAATATTAATTCAGAATCAATACTCACCACAATCATGCAACGGATGTAGGCATGTTTCATGTCCATTCTACGGATGATTGCGGTATTTTGTCGATACCATGGTTGCAATTGGAGGCCATTATCTGGTGAGAAGTTTCCAATGTGTGTTATGTTTAGACTGCCACCGTATTGGAAACCAGGATTCCTGTGAAAAATTTAGTGTTTTAAGAATATGAATTTAAGAACATTAGTCTTCATTATGAATTAGGACATCAAGAACTAAATAAAATGACTTAAGACCTCTTTAAAGATGCGAATTTATGAAAGAAAAAAGTCTTCATGATGAATTAGGACTTCAATAATCAAATAAAATGACCTTAAGACCTCTTTAAAGATGCGAAATAATGAAAGAAAAAAGTCTTTATGATGAATTAGGACTCCAATAATCAAATAAAATGACCTTAAGACCTCTTTAAAGATGCGAATTTATGAAAAAAAAAGTCTTCATAATGAATTAGGACTTCAAGAATCAACTAAAATGACCTTAAGACCTCTTTAAAGATGCGAATTTATGAAAGAAAAAAGACTTCATGATGAATTAGGACTTCGAGAACCAAAAAGTATGAAATTAAGACCTCTTTAAAGATGCGAAATAATGAAAGAAAAAAGTCTTTATGATGAATTAGGACTCCAATAATCAAATAAAATGACCTTAAGACCTCTTTAAAGATGCGAATTTATGAAAGAATAAAGTCTTTATGCTGAATTAGGACTTCAAGAACCAAAAAGTGTCACCTTTAGACCTCTTTTAAGATGCGAATTTATGAAAGAATAAAGTCTTTATGATGAATTAGGACTTCAAGAACCAAAAAGTGTCACCTTAAGACATCTTTAAAGATGCGAATTTATGAAAGAATTAAGTCTTCATGATGAATTAGGACTTCAAGAATCAAATAAAATCACCTTAAGACCTCTTCAAAGATGCGAAATAATGAAAGAATAAAGTCTTCATGATGAATTAGGACTTCAAGAATAAAATCACCTTAAGACCTCTTTAAAGATACGAAATAATGAAAGAAAAAAGTCTTTATGATGAATTAGGACTTCAAGAACCAAAAAAAAATAGGATGACCTTAACACCTCTTTAAAGATGCGAATTTATGAAAGAAAAAAGTCTTCATGATGAATTAGGACTTCAAGAATCAAATAAAATCACCTTAAGACCTCTTTAAAGATGCAAATTTATGAAAGAATAAAGTCTTCATGATGAATCAGGACTTCAAGAACCAAATAAAATCACCTTAAGACCTCTTTAAAGATACGAATTTAGAAAAGAAAAAAGTCTTCATGATGAATTAGGACTTTAAGAATCAAATAAAATCACCTTAAGACCTCTTTAAAGATGCAAATTTATGAAAGAATAAAGTCTTCATGATGAATCAGGACTTCAAGAACCAAATAAAATCAACTTAAGACCTCTTTAAAGATACGAATTTATGAAAGAATTAAGTCTTCATGATGAATTAGGACTTCAAGAATCAAATAAAATCACCTTAAGACCTCTTCAAAGATGCGAAATAATGAAAGAATAAAGTCTTCATGATGAATTAGGACTTCAAGAATAAAATCACCTTAAGACCTCTTTAAAGATACGAAATAATGAAAGAAAAAAGTCTTTATGATGAATTAGGACTTCAAGAACCAAAAAAAAATAGGATGACCTTAACACCTCTTTAAAGATGCGAATTTATGAAAGAAAAAAGTCTTCATGATGAATTAGGACTTCAAGAATCAAATAAAATGACCTTAAGACCTCTTTAAAGATGCGAAATAATGAAAGAATAAAGTCTTTATGATGAATTAGGACTTCAAGAACCAAATAAAATCACCTTAAGACCTCTTTAAAGATACGAATTTAGAAAAGAAAAAAGTCTTCATGATGAATTAGGACTTTAAGAATCAAATAAAATCACCTTAAGACCTCTTTAAAGATGCAAATTTATGAAAGAATAAAGTCTTCATGATGAATCAGGACTTCAAGAACCAAATAAAATCAACTTAAGACCTCTTTAAAGATACGAATTTAGAAAAGAATAAAGTCTTTATGATGAATTAGGACTTCAAGAACCAAAACGTGTCACCTTAAGACCTCTTTTAAGATGCGAATTTATGAAAGAATAAAGTCTTCATGATGAATTAGTACTTCAAGAATCAAATAAAATGATTTTAAGACCTCTTTTAAGATGCGAATTTATGAAAAAAAAAAGTCTGCATGATGAATTAGGACTTCAAAAACCAAAAAGTATGAAATTAAGATATCTTTTAAGATGCGAATTTATAAAAGAAAAAAGTCTTCATGATGAATTAGGACTTTACGAATCAAATAAAATCACCTTAAGACCTCTTTAAAGATGCGAAATAATGAAAGGAAAAAGACCTCTTTTAAGATGCGAATTTGTGAAAGAAAAAAGTCTTCATGATGAATTAGGACTTCAAGAATCAAAAAATAAAATGACCTTAAGACCTCTTTAAAGATGCAAATTTATGAAAGAAAAAAGTCTTCATGATGAATTAGGACTTCAAGAACCAAATAAAATGACCTTAAGACCTCTTTAAAGATGCGAAATAATGAAAGAATAAAGTCTTTATGATGAATTAGGACTTCAAGAACCAAATAAAATCACCTTAAGACCTCTTTAAAGATACGAATTTAGAAAAGAAAAAAGTCTTCATGATGAATTAGGACTTTAAGAATCAAATAAAATCACCTTAAGACCTCTTTAAAGATGCAAATTTATGAAAGAATAAAGTCTTCATGATGAATCAGGACTTCAAGAACCAAATAAAATCAACTTAAGACCTCTTTAAAGATACGAATTTAGAAAAGAATAAAGTCTTTATGATGAATTAGGACTTCAAGAACCAAAACGTGTCACCTTAAGACCTCTTTTAAGATGCGAATTTATGAAAGAATAAAGTCTTCATGATGAATTAGTACTTCAAGAATCAAATAAAATGATTTTAAGACCTCTTTTAAGATGCGAATTTATGAAAAAAAAAAGTCTGCATGATGAATTAGGACTTCAAAAACCAAAAAGTATGAAATTAAGATATCTTTTAAGATGCGAATTTATAAAAGAAAAAAGTCTTCATGATGAATTAGGACTTTAAGAATCAAATAAAATCACCTTAAGACCTCTTTAAAGATGCGAAATAATGAAAGGAAAAAGACCTCTTTTAAGATGCGAATTTGTGAAAGAAAAAAGTCTTCATGATGAATTAGGACTTCAAGAATCAAAAAATAAAATGACCTTAAGACCTCTTTAAAGATGCAAATTTATGAAAGAAAAAAGTCTTCATGATGAAATAGGACTTCAAGAACCAAATGGTATGACCTTAAGACCTCTTTAAAGATGCGAATTTATGAGAAAAAAAAGTCTTTGAAATGAATTAGGACTTCAAGAATCAAATAAAATGACCTTAAGACCTCTTTAATGATGCGAATTTATGAAAGAAAAAAGTCTTCATGTTGAATTAGGACTTCAAGAACAAAAATTATGACCTTAAGACCTTTTTAAAAATGCGCATTTATGAAAGAAAAAAGTCTTTATGATAACTGAGAACTTAAGGAACCAAGTGCATGATGAATTAGCACTTTAAGAATCAAATAAAATCAGCTTAAGACCTCTTTAAAGATGCGAATTTATGAGAAAAAAAAGTCTTCGAAATGAATTAGGACTTCAAGAATCAAATAAAATGACCTTAAGACCTCTTTAATGATGCGAATTTATGAAAGAAAAAAGTCTTCATGATGAATTAGGACTTCAAGAATAAATAAAATGACCTTAAGACCTCTTTAAAGATGCGAATTTATGAGAAATAAATTGCACGACTGGGGTCCAACGTACTTGCTCTTATGCTTAAAGTAACTATAATGTTAAAGCTTTTTATTCAAGAAATTTAAAATTCGATATTTTGAAGAAATTTCATAAGTAGTATAAAAAAATTAAATCTGTTTTTATAATTAATAAAACTCCGTTTTAAAATATCTTAAAAAAAAAACAAATATGCCATTTTATTTCTCGTATAAAAAGGTATTTTTAGAAAAAAAATTTTGAAAATTGTAGGAGCCGTTTTTTAAAAAAATAATTTTTTATATATAAAATTTTTTTAACATTTTTCAAAAAAAAAGTTGGTATGCCATTTTGAAGAAATAATTAATTTACACATAAAAACTAAATTTCAAAATTTTTCATTGATTCGTTTTCAAAAAATTGATTTTTCAAAAAAAAATTTTGAAATATTTAAAAAAAAAACCAAAAATGCGTTTTTTGAAAATTTTCTAAAATTTTAATATTATCTTTACTTACACACTTTTGTATAAAAATTTTCATTTAAATCGGGTTAATGTTGTACGAGATATTCAGAAACGAAAAAAACCGTTCTATGACAGGTACCGTTAATAACCGTACAAAAAATATTTTTTTTATTTGAAAAGTTGGCTATTATGTGTAGTACTACACACAAAAATTTTAATCAAAATCGTTAGAGCCGTTTTTGAAAAAAATTAACTTTTCTATTTCCGTTATATGGCAGGTACCGTTAGTTTTGGTCATAAAAAAAAAATTTCAATTTTCCCTCTAGGGAATCACCAAAAACTGCTAACTACCAAGTTTGAAGAAAATCACTTCACTCGTTTAGGCTGCAGCTCCAGATAGAGACAGACACACACACAGACAGACAGACAGACAGACAGACAGAATTGCCGGACCCACTTTTTTGGCATTCTCCATCATCGTAATGTCATGTAAAATTGTTATCTCGAGTTCGATTTTTTTACGAATCCTAAACTTGCCCTATAGTACCTATATCGCAAGTAAAAAAAGTTTTCATGATGAATTAGGACTTCAAGAATAAAATCACCTTAAGACCTCTTTAAAGATGCGAATTTATGAAAGAATAAAGTCTTTATGATGAATTAGGACTTCAAGAATAAAATCATCTTAAGACCTCTTTAAAGATGCGAATTTATGAAAGAAAAAAGTCTTCATGATGAATTAGGACTTCAAGAACCAAAACCTGTCACCTTAAGACCTCTTTTAAGATGCGAATTTATGAAAGAATAAAGTCTTTATGATGAATTAGGAATTTAAGAATCAAATAAAATGACATTAAGACCTCTTTAAAGATGCGAATTTATGAAAGAATAAAGTCTTTATGATGAATTAGGACTTCAAGAACCAAAAAGTGTCACCTTAAGACCTCTTTTAAGATGCGAATTTATGAAAGAATAAAGTCTTTATGATGAATTAGGACTTCAAGAATAAAATCATCTTAAGACCTCTTTAAAGATGCGAATTTATGAAAGAAAAAAGTCTTCATGATGAATTAGGACTTCAAGAACCAAAAAGTGTCACCTTAAGACCATTTTTAAGATGCTAATTTATGAAAGAATAAAGTCTTTATGATGAATTAGGACTTCAAGAACCAAAACGTGTCACCTTAAGACCTCTTTTAAGATGCGAATTTATGAAAGAATAAAGTCTTTATGATGAATTAGGACTTTAAGAATCAAATAAAATGACCTTAAGACCTCTTTAAAGATGCGAATTTATGAAAGAATAAAGTCTTTATGATGAATTAGGACTTCAAGAACCAAAAAGTGTCACCTTAAGACCTCTTTTAAGATGCGAATTTATGAAAGAAAAAAGTCTTCATGATGAATTAGAACTTCAAGAATAAAAAAGTGTCACCTTAAGACCTCTTTTAAGATGCGAATTTATGAAAGAAAAAAGTCTTCATGATGAATTTGAACTTCAAGAATAAAAAAGTGTCACCTTAAGACCTCTTTTAAGATGCGAATTTATGAAAGAATAAAGTCTTTATGATGAATTAGGACTTCAAGAATAAAATCACCTTAAGACCTCTTTAAAGATGCGAATTTATGAAAGAATAAAGTCTTTATGATGAATTAGGACTTCAAGAACCAAAAAGTGTCACCTTAAGACCTCTTTTAAGATGCGAATTTATGAAAGAATAAAGTCTTTATGATGAATTAGGACTTCAAGAATAAAATCATCTTAAGACCTCTTTAAAGATGCGAATTTATGAAAGAAAAAAGTCTTCATGATGAATTAGGACTTCAAGAACCAAAAAGTGTCACCTTAAGACCATTTTTAAGATGCTAATTTATGAAAGAATAAAGTCTTTATGATGAATTAGGACTTCAAGAACCAAAACGTGTCACCTTAAGACCTCTTTTAAGATGCGAATTTATGAAAGAATAAAGTCTTTATGATGAATTAGGACTTTAAGAATCAAATAAAATGACCTTAAGACCTCTTTAAAGATGCGAATTTATGAAAGAATAAAGTCTTTATGATGAATTAGGACTTCAAGAACCAAAAAGTGTCACCTTAAGACCTCTTTTAAGATGCGAATTTATGAAAGAAAAAAGTCTTCATGATGAATTAGAACTTCAAGAATAAAAAAGTGTCACCTTAAGACCTCTTTTAAGATGCGAATTTATGAAAGAAAAAAGTCTTCATGATGAATTAGAACTTCAAGAATAAAAAAGTGTCACCTTAAGACCTCTTTTAAGATGCGAATTTATGAAAGAATAAAGTCTTTATGATGAATTAGGACTTCAAGAATAAAATCACCTTAAGACCTCTTTAAAGATGCGAATTTATGAAAGAATAAAGTCTTTATGATGAATTAGGACTTCAAGAACCAAAAAGTGTCACCTTAAGACCTCTTTTAAGATGCGAATTTATGAAAGAATAAAGTCTTTATGATGAATTAGGACTTTAAGAATCAAATAAAATGACATTAAGACCTCTTTAAAGATGCGAATTTATGAAAGAATAAAGTCTTTATGATGAATTAGGACTTCAAGAACCAAAAAGTGTCACCTTAAGACCTCTTTTAAGATGCGAATTTATGAAAGAATAAAGTCTTTATGATGAATTAGGACTTCAAGAATAAAATCACCTTAAGACCTCTTTAAAGATGCGAATTTATGAGAAAAAAAAGTTTTCATGATGAATTAGGACTTCAAGAATCAAATAAAATGAACTTAAGACCTCTTTAATGATGCGAATTTATGAAAGAAAAAAGTCTTCATGATGAATTAGAACTTCAAGAATAAAAAAGTGTCACCTTAAGACCTCTTTTAAGATGCGAATTTATGAAAGAATAAAGTCTTTATGATGAATTAGGACTTCAAGAATAAAATCACCTTAAGACCTCTTTAAAGATGCGAATTTATGAAAGAATAAAGTCTTTATGATGAATTAGGACTTCAAGAACCAAAAAGTGTCACCTTAAGACCTCTTTTAAGATGCGAATTTATGAAAGAATAAAGTCTTTATGATGAATTAGGACTTCAAGAATAAAATCATCTTAAGACCTCTTTAAAGATGCGAATTTATGAAAGAAAAAAGTCTTCATGATGAATTAGGACTTCAAGAACCAAAAAGTGTCACCTTAAGACCATTTTTAAGATGCTAATTTATGAAAGAATAAAGTCTTTATGATGAATTAGGACTTCAAGAACCAAAACGTGTCACCTTAAGACCTCTTTTAAGATGCGAATTTATGAAAGAATAAAGTCTTTATGATGAATTAGGACTTTAAGAATCAAATAAAATGACCTTAAGACCTCTTTAAAGATGCGAATTTATGAAAGAATAAAGTCTTTATGATGAATTAGGACTTCAAGAACCAAAAAGTGTCACCTTAAGACCTCTTTTAAGATGCGAATTTATGAAAGAAAAAAGTCTTCATGATGAATTAGAACTTCAAGAATAAAAAAGTGTCACCTTAAGACCTCTTTTAAGATGCGAATTTATGAAAGAAAAAAGTCTTCATGATGAATTAGAACTTCAAGAATAAAAAAGTGTCACCTTAAGACCTCTTTTAAGATGCGAATTTATGAAAGAATAAAGTCTTTATGATGAATTAGGACTTCAAGAATAAAATCACCTTAAGACCTCTTTAAAGATGCGAATTTATGAAAGAATAAAGTCTTTATGATGAATTAGGACTTCAAGAACCAAAAAGTGTCACCTTAAGACCTCTTTTAAGATGCGAATTTATGAAAGAATAAAGTCTTTATGATGAATTAGGACTTCAAGAATAAAATCACCTTAAGACCTCTTTAAAGATGCGAATTTATGAAAGAAAAAAGTCTTCATGATGAATTAGGACTTCAAGAACCAAAAAGTGTCACCTTAAGACCTTTTTTAAGATGCTAATTTATGAAAGAATAAAGTCTTTATGATGAATTAGGACTTCAAGAACCAAAACGTGTCACCTTAAGACCTCTTTTAAGATGCGAATTTATGAAAGAATAAAGTCTTTATGATGAATTAGGACTTCAAGAATAAAATCACCTTAAGACCTCTTTAAAGATGCGAATTTATGAAAGAATAAAGTCTTTATGATGAATTAGGACTTCAAGAACCAAAACGTGTCACCTTAAGACCTCTTTTAAGATGCGAATTTATGAAAGAATAAAGTCTTCATGATGAATTAGAACTTCAAGAATAAAAAAGCGTCACCTTAAGACCTCTTTTAAGATGCGAATTTATGAAAGAAAAAAGTCTTCATGATGAATTAGAACTTCAAGAATAAAAAAGTGTCACCTTAAGACCTCTTTTAAGATGCGAATTTATGAAAGAATAAAGTCTTTATGATGAATTAGAACTTCAAGAATAAAATCACCTTAAGACCTCTTTAAAGATGCGAATTTATGAAAGAATAAAGTCTTTATGATGAATTAGGACTTCAAGAACCAAAAAGTGTCACCTTAAGACCTCTTTTAAGATGCGAATTTATGAAAGAATAAAGTCTTTATGATGAATTAGGACTTCAAGAATAAAATCACCTTAAGACCTCTTTAAAGATGCGAATTTATGAAAGAAAAAAGTCTTCATGATGAATTAGGACTTCAAGAACCAAAAAGTGTCACCTTAAGACCTTTTTTAAGATGCTAATTTATGAAAGAATAAAGTCTTTATGATGAATTAGGACTTCAAGAACCAAAACGTGTCACCTTAAGACCTCTTTTAAGATGCGAATTTATGAAAGAATAAAGTCTTTATGATGAATTAGGACTTTAAGAATCAAATAAAATGACATTAAGACCTCTTTAAAGATGCGAATTTATGAAAGAATAAAGTCTTTATGATGAATTAGGACTTCAAGAACCAAAAAGTGTCACCTTAAGACCTCTTTAAAGATGCGAATTTATGAAAGAAAAAAGTCTTCATGATGAATTAGGACTTCAAGAACCAAAAAGTGTCACCTTAAGACCTTTTTTAAGATGCTAATTTATGAAAGAATAAAGTCTTTATGATGAATAAGGACTTCAAGAACCAAAACGTGTCACCTTAAGACCTCTTTTAAGATGCGAATTTATGAAAGAATAAAGTCTTTATGATGAATTAGGACTTTAAGAATCAAATAAAATGACCTTAAGACCTCTTTAAAGATGCTAATTTATGATAGAATAAAGTCTTTATGATGAATTAGGACTTCAAGAACCAAAACGTGTCACCTTAAGACCTCTTTTAAGATGCGAATTTATGAAAGAATAAAGTCTTTATGATGAATTAGGACTTCAAGAATAAAAACACCTTAAGACCTCTTTTAAGATGCGAATTTATGAAAGAAAAAAGTCTTCATGATGAATTAGGACTTCAAGAACCAAAAAGTGTCACCTTAAGACCTTTTTTAAGATGCTAATTTATGAAAGAATAAAGTCTTTATGATGAATTAGGACTTCAAGAACCAAAACGTGTCACCTTAAGACCTCTTTTAAGATGCGAATTTATGAAAGAATAAAGTCTTTATGATGAATTAGGACTTCAAGAATAAAAACACCTTAAGACCTCTTTTAAGATGCGAATTTATGAAAGAAAAAAGTCTTCATGATGAATTAGAACTTCAAGAATAAAAAAGTGTCACCTTAAGACCTTTTTTAAGATGCGAATTTATGAAAGAATAAAGTCTTTATGATGAATTAGGACTTCAAGAATAAAATCACCTTAAGACCTCTTTAAAGATGCGAATTTATGAAAGAAAAAAGTCTTTATGATGAATTAGGACTTCAAGAACCAAAAAGTGTCACCTTAAGACCTCTTTTAAGATGCGAATTTATGAAAGAATAAAGTCTTTATGATGAATTAGGACTTCAAGAATAAAAACACCTTAAGACCTCTTTTAAGATGCGAATTTATGAAAGAAAAAAGTCTTCATGATGAATTAGAACTTTAAGAATAAAAAAGTGTCACCTTAAGACCTTTTTTAAGATGCGAATTTATGGAAGAATAAAGTCTTTATGATGAATTAGGACTTCAAGAATAAAATCACCTTAAGACCTCTTTAAAGATGCGAATTTATTAACGAAAAAAGTCTTTATGATGAATTAGGACTTCAAGAACCAAAAAGTGTCACCTTAAGACCTCTTTTAAGATGCGAATTTATGAAAGAATAAAGTCTTTATGATGAATTAGGACTTCAAGAATAAAATCACCTTAAGACCTCTTTAAAGATGCGAATTTATGAAAGAAAAAAGTCTTCATGGTGAATTAGGACTTCAAGAACCAAAAAGTGTCACCTTAAGACCTTTTTTAAGATGCTAATTTATGAAAGAATAAAGTCTTTATGATGAATTAGGACTTCAAGAACCAAAAAGTGTCACCTTAAGACCTTTTTTAAGATGCTAATTTATGAAAGAATAAAGTCTTTATGATGAATTAGGACTTCAAGAACCAAAAAGTGTCACCTTAAGACCTTTTTTAAGATGCTAATTTATGAAAGAATAAAGTCTTTATGATGAATTAGGACTTCAAGAATAAAATCACCTTAAGACCTCTTTAAAGATGCGAATTTATTAACGAAAAAAGTCTTTATGATGAATTAGGACTTCAAGAACCAAAAAGTGTCACCTTAAGACTTCTTTTAAGATGCGAATTTATGAAAGAAAAAAGTCTTCATGATGAATTAGAACTTTAAGAATAAAAAAGTGTCACCTTAAGACCTTTTTTAAGATGCGAATTTATGGAAGAATAAAGTCTTTATGATGAATTAGGACTTCAAGAATAAAATCACCTTAAGACCTCTTTAAAGATGCGAATTTATTAACGAAAAAAGTCTTTATGATGAATTAGGACTTTAAGAACCAAAAAGTGTCACTTTAAGACCTCTTTTAAGATGCGAATTTATGAAAGAATAAAGTCTTTATGATGAATTAGGACTTCAAGAATAAAATCACCTTAAGACCTCTTTAAAGATGCGAATTTATGAAAGAAAAAAGTCTTCATGATGAATTAGGACTTCAAGAACCAAAAAGTGTCACCTTAAGACCTTTTTTAAGATGCTAATTTATGAAAGAATAAAGTCTTTATGATGAATTAGGACTTCAAGAACCAAAAAGTGTCACCTTAAGACCTCTTTTAAGATGCGAATTTATGAAAGAATAAAGTCTTTATGATGAATTAGGACTTCAAGAATAAAAACACCTTAAGACCTCTTTTAAGATGCGAATTTATGAAAGAAAAAAGTCTTCATGATGAATTAGAACTTCAAGAATAAAAAAGTGTCACCTTAAGACCTTTTTTAAGATGCGAATTTATGAAAGAATAAAGTCTTTATGATGAATTAGGACTTCAAGAACCAAAAAGTGTCACCTTAAGACCTTTTTTAAGATGCTAATTTATGAAAGAATAAAGTCTTTATGATGAATTAGGACTTCAAGAATCAAAACGTGTCACCTTAAGACCTCTTTTAAGATGCGAATTTATGAAAGAATAAAGTCTTTATGATGAATTAGGACTTTAAGAATCAAATAAAATGACCTTAAGACCTCTTTAAAGATGCGAATTTATGAAAGAATAAAGTCTTCATGATGAATTAGGATTTCAAGAATAAAATCACCTTAAGACCTCTTTAAAGATGCGAATTTATGAAAGAAAAAAGTCTTCATGATGAATTAGGACTTCAAGAACCAAATAAAATGACCTTAAGACCTCTTTAAAGATGCGAAATAATGAAAGAATAAAGTCTTTATGATGAATTAGGACTTCAAGAACCAAATGGTATGACCTTAAGACCTCTTTTAAGATGCGAATTTATGAAAGAATAAAGTCTTTATGATAAATAAGGACTTCAAGAACTTAAAAGTATCAAAAGTCTTCATGATGAATTACGACTTCAAGAACTAAAAAGTATCATCTTTAAATATGCAAAATTATGGAAGAAAAAAGTTTGCATGATGAATTCGGACTCCAAGAACCCAAAAGTATGAAACTAAGATATATTTAAAGATGCGAATTTATAAAAGAAAAAAGTCTTCATGATGAATTAGGACTTCAAGAACTAAAAAGTTTCACCTTAAGACCTCTTTAATGATACGAATTTATGAAAGAAAAAGTCTTAATTGTTAATCCTTATAAACTTTTATAAATCCATGAAAAAAATCTATCAAGCTCTCCTTAAACTATTTTTTGCCTCATACTTAAATTCTTGCAAATTAAATGAACAATACTCTATGAAGTTATTGTCTATTAATATTCTCAACAACTAAACAAGAATGCATTGCTCCCTCTTATTCTATTTAAAAACCAATACAACTTTATTGGCACTTGAATACGTCAATAACCATTCTATAACATGATATATGGAATAATAACAACAAAAAATAAACCTGCTTCTATACCTCAAGAACCATATCTCTCTCTCTCTCCATTGCATTCCAGAATTATGAGTTCTTTAAATAATCTTCAATCAAAAGTCCTTAACTACATCAAATGCAATTTGTTGTTGTGTCTACTCACTCTTTGCGGAGCTATCAACTGGAAATCTTTGTGTTCATACAATCATACAAGACTTCGACTACGACTACACGAGTAGAGTACCTCTATATTGACATTTTGTTTAGATTTGGATCAGGACGATGATGATGCACAAGCAAGCAAGCAATGGATAAACATCATGATGATGGGTAAAGTTACATACTTACCAAACGTCATACAACATGTAGTAATCCCTCTTTGAATGTGAATCTGGACCCTCATTGATTCGCTTTGCCAATATTAGCTCAGTATTTATATTGATGTTGATTTTTTCTAGAAACTCCTCAATAAGCAATATGTTCTTCTGCTCCTTCTCTTCCTTCTCTTTGGAATCAGTAGAGTTGAAGACTTTGTTGTCACTGACTTCGTCGTCATCGTCTTTAACGTTGTCGTTGTTCTTTCGGCCATCTCTATTGATTTTATCATCCCCTGATGAGATTCTCGTAGTGGCATTAGGGACTGGATCTAGAGCAGCATTAGAAGTATCAACAGTGGCAGTAGTTGGGATATCCTGCAGCAGCTGCTGGGAATCATTCCGCACATCACTATCTTCATGGTCGTCGTCATCATCATCTGCTTGCCGATTAAAAGTATAATCCTCAATCAAAAGCCAATGATATGAGGAGTTGAAAAGTCCTTTGTTAGAAGCCTGAGATGTATATTTGTAAGTGTGTATGTGTGTGTGTGTGATATAGGGGATAAGTGATGTGGTCGGTTGGTTTTTGCATGTGTATATGTAAAAAAGAAAAGAAAAGACAGAGAAAAACAAACTAATTACATATTTATTTATTCTCCTTTTCTTTATATCGCCTCCAGATCTATCCCGACAGGAAGACCAACCAACCGAGATAGACTGGGCTGGACAAAAGGAATAGTCTTGTGTTTTTTTTTTTAGGATTTTCTTTTCTCCAATTCAAAGGAGCTTGGGATGAAGCCTGGATAATTGTGGATTACCGAGTCTTCCTCGACAATTACGGAAATTCAACAACTGATTTTTATCGTGCCACTGGATTATGGTAATGGCACGATTGTGATGGTAAATGGCAGAGTGTTTTTGTATGCAACAGTTTTTTTTTTATCCTTCTTCTTTTTCTCTATGTTTGTATGTCAGTTGAATGGTTGGATATAGTTGGGTCAGTAAGAGGATTGGATTGGATGATGGTAATACTTAAAGATAGCGTTAACGTCAATTATCCTTAAATGATGCATTAATTTTGTTTTTTTTTTTTTGTATCGAGAATATGATAAAGTGCTGCCAATTAGTCATTTAGAGAAAAGGTAGTATATGAAAATTTTATCTTTTCAGCCTTTTAAGCTTTAGGTACTAATTCTAGATTTGAAGCTTCAGCTTTTCAAATTTCTAAGTGTTCAAACCCTATTTTGCTTCTATAAAAGCCTAAATACAAGTCCTATAAGCCCTTATAGAAGCAAATTTTGCTTCTATGTGTACTTTTTATGGGACCAAAAGTTATGACCTCAAGACCTCTTCAAAGATGCGAGTTTATGAAAGAAAAAAGTCTTCATGATGAATTACAAACTCAAGAAATAAAAGGTATGACCTTAAGACCTCTTAAAAGTTGCGAATTTATGAACAAAAAAAGTTTGTATGATGAATCACGTCACCTTAAAACCTCTTTGCAGATACGAATTCATGAAAAAAAAAGTCTTCATGGTGAATTAGGACTTCAAGAACTAAAAAGTATAACTTTAAGACCTCTTTAAAGATGCGCATTTATGAAACAAAAAGTCTTCATGGTGAATAAGGACTTCAAGAACTACTAAGTATGACCTTCAGACCCCTTTTAAGATGCGAATTTATGAAAGAAAAAAGTCTAGATGATGAATTAGGCCTTAATGAACCGAATCGTACGGCCTTAAGACCTTTTTAAAGATTCAAATTCATGAAAAATAAAATGCACGACTGGGTCGCACGTACTTGCTCTTGTAGTTCACAGTATCTTTATCTTAAATATCTATTGGAAATTTAAGATTTTGTAGAAAAAAAATCAAAAAAAAAAAATCAAAAGTTTAAAAATTAAATTAAAAAAATTTTTTTTTTTTAAATGTTTTTAAAAATATTTTTTTTTAACATTTTATACTTAATGATCTCTGTAAATTTTAAATAAAATAACTAATGCTTTGATGAAATATATGAACTTAAAAAATATGTCAATTTTTGAAAAACGGCAACGCCATATTTCCGTTCTCCGCATTTTTTGAGAAAAACTAAAAACGCAGTTTTGTTAGAATCAATAAGAGTATTCCGCACACCAAATTTGATCGAAATCGTTAGAGCCGTTTTCGAGAAATTTGCAATACCTCGAAAACGTTATATGGGAGGTATGCGTTAAAATGGAGATATTAAAAAAATAAAAAAAAAAACGGGTCTAGGGAATTACGTAAAAATCATCTGGACCAAGTTTCAAGCAAATCCATCCATCCGTTTAGGCCCTAGCTCGATGTACAGATGGACGCACAGACGCACAGACGCACAGACCGACGCACAGTGGGGAACCTTATATGGGAGAGTGGAAAAAACTCCGTAAAATCTAAACTACTGGACCGTTTTTAATGAAATTTTTAGGAATAATAGGAAATAAGAAGATAAATCAACACCAGTAATTTCCGCCCACTGCCCCGCCTACTAAAGTGAAAAATGGCTATTTAAGTTGAAAAAAGTCGAAAACTAGTACTTTTGTATGAAATTTAACGAAGACAACGTGACTTGCAGTAACCAAAATATGCTTTTCTGAAGGTTTTCGATGTTTTGAACTCGAATCCGAAGCCATAAAAAATTAATCAGCTCCTGTTTTTGAAATATTACCGTTAGAAAATGCAAAAAAAGTTTTTTCTTGACTATTTCTTGCCTTGTTCTTTTATATAAGTAAAATTGTCTGAACATATTAAGTAACGGTTTATATAATAACTGATTTCCTTCTTTCAAGACCTGTTTAAATCTTTTCGATATCTTTTTTACTGCCTGAGATATCTTGAGTTGTTTGGCATGATATATCTACCATATAAATTATACCGTCATTATCTCCTTTATGATATATGAATCCGAACCCACTTACTACATTTTAAGATATCTCGGGAAATAAAAAAGATAACCAAAAGATTTAAACAGGTCTTGAAAGAAGAAAAATAGTTCTAATATAAACCGTTATTCACGTTGTATGGGGATCTGGAAAAAATTCAATTAAAGCTTAACCACTGAACCGATTTTAATGAAATTTTCAGGCAAGATTATTAAAAGCAAGTAAACCAAAATAATATTTTCTTGCAAGCTTAATTATTGTTTAAGACTTCTTAAGAAATTTAAGAAACAATTTCTAGGTTTTAATTTTAGTCATATCTTTATTTTAGTTTTTTTGTGCTCTGAGGGCCATTTGCTGAAACGAAACTTAAATAATTTAAGTTGAACATAAGCTCCTATTCTCTACTCTTTCCTCTCTACCACATAAGAGTTTATTTAGAACATAATTAAGTTTCGATTCAGGAAACGGCTGTGAATCTAATATTCGTAAATCATAAAATTTTAAATAAATTGCACAAAACGTTGAAAACCGTCCATTTTGTATGTATTTTTCGATTTTTTTTTTTAATATGTAGGTATTTTCAAACTAACGTCAGATTTGAATTCATCAGATCAAAATACATATTAAAACATATGATTTTTAAAAAAATCTTTCCATTTTTTATTATAATCTGCTTTTTTAGAAAATACGTTTTTCACATTTGCTTAGTTTCAAATTGCTCTAAAAAGTTTATTAGGACGAACTAGGATGAGATTTTTGTTGCCAAATGTTGCTGAGACTCAACACTATCATATGATATGAGTCCGCCCACAGAGGAAGTAGTTAAAACAATTTTTGAACTCAAAATTCCCGAAAATTATAAGTATTCTTAAAATGAAAAATCGAAAAATTTTTTTGTTCCGCTAAACTTGTAACTGATATTGTTAAATTGTTTATTTTTTATATATTTACAAAAAAAATTTTTTTGAAAAGTCAAAATTTAACTGATTTTATACCATTTGAAAAATACTCGTGTTTACATCAGTTTTCATAATTTTTCAACTTTGAATACAAATTTCTAAGTCTAGAAATTTTTTTTCAAAGAAATGCTTTCACATCCTGATTCTACAACATAATTACTGTAAGCAAAACTTCCAACATATACAAAAATCCAGCTTTCACACGCATGAGTTTTTTCCACTTTTTTCCCACTGTGCGACGGACGGCATGACGAAAACCACTTTTTTGATCTTCTCCATCATCGTAATGTTGGTTTTGATTTAAACCTCGATTTTTTTCTACACGAAACCAATACTTGCCCTATAGAGCAAGTAAAAAATCTTCATGATAAATTTAGACTTCAAAACCAAATAGTATGACCCTTATACCTTTTTAAAGATGCGAAATTATGAAAGAAAAAAGTTTTCATGATGAATTGGGACTTGAAGAACCAAAAGTTATATGTACTTTTTATATAAGAAAATTTTAATTTTAAATATTTTCTTATACAAGCAAATTTTGCTTCTATAAAGCCTTACAGAAAAAATTGATAATGCCTCTATAGGAGAAAAATTTGCTTCTATGAAGCCTTACAGATGATAATACAGCTTCTGTTAGCCTTTATAGAAGTAAAATAGTTAGTTGGGAAGTTCCCAGAAAATTATGGAATAACATCCGAATGTCTTGTCAAAATGTAGGTAGTTGAATTTCATCAAACGGAACAAACACAAAACAAAACTTACCATTTCCAAGACCTTTCGACTGGCAATATTGCAAGACAAATCCAATACAACAATTTGTCGCAAAACTTCACTTCGAAGGAACGTTGCAAGCAACTCGGATGCATTCATTGTCCCGTCGTTGGACTTATTTTTATTTGCAAAACTCTCACTTGCTTGGTAACTATTGATTAATAGATCTATTCGCAGAATTTTAATTAAAACACCCTTTGGCTGAAAATCTGATGCAGAGCTTCGTCGTTCTCCACGTTCACTACGACGACTGCGACTATGAACAGGCCATTCACTTGAACTGAAGCTGCTGGAAATGTTGACACCATCAATCGTGTGTCCCTTATTCGGACGACGACTACGACGACGATTATCCTTGCCTGTGAAAAACGATCTCAATATTGTCAGCGTGTCAATATTAATCGATGTCCTCGTTTGCTTTCGCTGCTGCTGTCTGGTTGGTGATGGTGACCCATTGCCCACGTCACCATCACCGTCCAGGCCACTGCCGTTCCCATTATCCTGCTGGCATGTTAGCAAACTTACTCTCGGTATATGCTTGTATTGGACAAGTTCATAAATTAAATGATGTAGCATCCCTGGGCTGCCTGCAGCACTTTCCAGATGGTTGACATCAATATTGTTCGACTTTTTGTCAACAAAATGCTTGCTATCGAAGAAGAGTTCTTCTTGTTGTTGTTGTTTTTGTTGCTGGTGTTGTTGTTCTGATGCTAGTGATGTTTGTCGAAATAGCCCCCGAGTGTAATAAGATGCAATTTTTGGCTTTATGTTTGCCTTCTCTGATGTTGTTTGCAATGTTGTCCATGATGCGTTTGCGAATCGATGTAAAATTATTGCCATCAGAAATAGAAATGAAACAACTGAAGTGTTGGATTTTTTGTGAAGTTTATTGGAATTCATCTTGAATGTTGTTGTTTTCATTTGCAAATCTTAACGTGAAATGTATGATTCTTTTTCAATTCTGGAGTTTTTATACTTTTGAAGTCTTTCTATTTAATGGTTTTAATCATAGTTTGATGATTGATTTTTATAAATTGAAAAAAAAAAAATCAATACACTTGAAGAAAAAAATGATATTAAAAAAAAATTATAGAACTTTGTAACAGTTAAAGCTAATACTTCGTTGCGTTAAATTTTTAGCCAAGCTATCATTGCTATAAAAACTTGTAAAAAACAGTGATAGTCCAGAGAAATTTTAAAATGAAAAATGTTCTCACTGTCTATCTCTTACACTGCTCTTATGGTTTTAAACCAGTCATCTCCTGAGCAGAGAGTTTGTAAACGCAATTTCTTTTTTTATAGTGAGGATGAAAAAAAGAGGGCCTAAGTTGCAACCTTAAGGAATTCCAAACTTCAACAAGGCAGGTTTAAAACCCAGTGAGAACAGTTCAAAAGTTAAGTCTTCTGAAGTCTGTTACTAAAATCAGTAAAGATAACGTTGATTTCATATTCATTCCCTTAGAATGAAAAACTGTTGCATTCTAGATTAGTGGTTGGCCCTCTACTTTTCAGAAACTCGTGTTGCCTAATAAGCAGCTTGCGGCGATATGCTTTCCAATATCTTGAATGAAAGTGTGGCGAAGTACCATCACACTTTTCAGATTAAACCAATATATCACAGTACATTATATCATCATAGGACAACTCATCATGGGCATGCTGATCATGGAAAAACTCATCACAAGGTGCTGTTGCAACAATTTTTTTTAGTTCAATTTATTTATTTATCTATTTTTTTTTTAAGGGGTTATATCTAGTTGTAAGTGCAAAAAAACCTTCTTTTTTGTGGATTTTTTGTGAAGAGGCTTTTAATTATATAAACATAAAGATAACATATCCATATAGCAAATTTAATGTATTAAAATAATTCGCTGTGGATTTAAAAAAATATTGGGTTCCGTTATTTTTGTAGTAGATCTCCTAGACGACCTCCAAAAAAAAGGTGTCTGGCGGTGAGCAAAATTTCTCCGAAACGGCTGGAGTAATCGGCTTGAAATTTTTACACAATTTTCTTAGATACTTTTGTCAGGTAATGAACGAAGGAAAAAGGTTTTTGACAATAATTCGATTTTTTAAGCCACTTTAAAGTGTAAATTTTCGTGAAAAACAACGATTTTTTTGTTTAGGAAGCCGCCATTTTGTCAAAAATCAAAATTTTGACTATTCCTTCGTTCATTACCTGCATTGGTCTATCCTGAAAATGAATCTTTTAGTTTTTTTAATTTTAAGTGACTTGGATCAGAGATATCTTGCTCACCGCCAGAAACCTTTTTTTGGAGGTCGTCTAGGAGATCTACTACAAAAATTACGGAACCCAATATTTTTTTAAATCCACAGCGAATTATTTTAATACATTAAATTTGCAACTAGATATTACAACTAGATATAACCCCTTAAGTTACATCACCAAATTGAAGATAACTCTTTTGTTGTTAGAAAATTGAAAATAATGAACAATTTAAGATTTAAAAAACAGTTATTTTAAAGAGTTTTTTTTGTTCAGTGCAAAAAAGAAATTAAAATATCCATTTTCTTATTATTTTTTTTTTTTAAGAAAATATTAAATGCCATTTTATCAATTACCAAATCACTTTGACAATGTCAGAAATAATGGTTTCTCAACAAAGGTATGCACTATGCATAATAATTTTATAATGACTAAAATACCTTTGACATTGTTTTTTTGAAGTACAGGTTCATTTGTAACCAATTTGAATGTCCTTCTGTAGACGACATTTAACTATTTTGTGATTTTGATTGAAAGAAAAAGAAGAAATGTACCAACTTGAATACTAAATTAAGTGAATTAAATCTCAAATCTCTTTATTTTTAATTAAATTCTTTAAAAATTACAGGTTATGAAATATTGCATATGTTTAGGAGCGCAGTTAAGAAAACCTTTTCCTACTTTTAGGAGCTTTTATAATTAAAATTGAAATAAATCGTTAGTTTCTCATCTTTTTATAAGATGTTATGCTAAATTAAATAAACTATGCATTGGATGATATGCATAAAAAATAGTACCTAAATGCTTTTAATTAAAAAAATTGTAAAGTATGAACCTAGTTTATACTTATTAATTTCTTATTGATATTACTTACTATTTTTATGCATACGGGCCTTTAAGTCTTCTTACGGGCCGATTAAAATGATGAAAAGTTTTTTCGAGTCACGCTAGTATTTTTTTGTTTTTTTGTTAATTTATTTTTATTTTAATCCTTCGTTTTGGTTCTGATTGTGAAATTTTGCTTTTCAGTTCAAAATCTAGCCAAATGAGTGCTTTTTTATCGGAACACACGAAACTTTAAAAAAAAAACTAAAAAAAGAGATAAACCCTTTTCATTGAACACACACACACACATACTTTACATCGCACGTCGCATCGTCGTCATCGTCATTTTGAATGGATGTGCTTCGACTGAACATTAAGCAGAATATGTGGGCGCACAGCAGTGGTGCAGATAAAATAAATTACACGTGTTAAATCGTCACCATCTATAGGATATCCACGAGACTACAACACGGGGTGTGGTGCGGTTTCGTTGGTTGGTGGTGGTGAAGGCTTCACGGCCTTTTAACAGCAGGAGCTCTGGAGCTCAAATTGGGGAATGGGAACTGACGTGAACATCAAAACGCAACTTTCAACTTGGAGTCGGCTTCGTTGTATAGTCGAAATATACCTACTCACATCGTCATATAAAATCGTCGTCGTCGATGTGCTGCATAATGCCTACCATGGGGCCGGTTACGCTGTGATAGGCGTGTGTAGTAGGTGAAGTGTCACGGTAAATTGTTTTAACGTCATTAAGGGGCCAGCAGTGATTTTTCGGAAGGCTATTGTTTAATTTTTAATCCCGGCTACCCTTTTATTTTTTTTTTTTTTTTGAGGACATAGCACGTAAAGTGCTTAACCCTCTTTTAAAGCGATATAGCTTAAAGTATTTTATTTTTTTATTATTATTATTTTTTTGTTTTCAAAGCTTGAAAATTTTTGATGAAGGGTTGCGCTACGATGCTAAATGTAATGCATAAAAGGGGAAAAATTAAGCACATAACTGGGTTTTAAATATTTGTTTGAGAGTGATGATAAAAACATAGTTTTATGACAAACAAAGGAATGTTTAGCTGTTTTAAACGAAAGGATATAAATTAAATTTTTTTTTTGTTAAATTTTTGAAGAATTTTAAGAAAGTTGTGACTGAATAAAAATGAAATAACTTTTTTTCATTTGTTCTTTTATTGACTTTTTACTGAACCCATAAGTTCCCCTACAAGTATTTCGTGTTAAAAACTATTTGTATGAATTTTTTTTTTTTTTACTAAAATAAATTATATTTCATCATCAGGATTTTATGAGATTAGAGATTTTTTTTGTATTTATTTAAACGACGAAGGACGTAGCTTAAAGTAGAAGGAAATACAATTTTTAACAAATGGGCTTCTTATTTCAAAATAATTGTTCACATGAATAGAGGGAAAATATAAGTAACTTTATTTAACTAAGCTATGAACTTGGCATTGAATCAAAAGTGTCGTAGTTAATATTTTTTTTTTCTTAAACCATAGCGATTATTTGTCTTTATTTATTAAATATTAAAAATAATATAATAAAAAAAACTAAATTTGTTTTCTTTGGAAAGACAAAAAAAAAGTTATACAGTCAAAAACATCGAAATTCTTTTTTTTTTTTGAGTTTGTACTCCGGAAAATAGATTGCTAGACACCTCTAGAAAACACACACCAAATATGAGCTCTTTATATAAATGGGAAGGTCAGTGGGTATGGGTTTGGATACGAATATCTTCTAAACGGTTAAAGCAGTTAATTTGATGCCAATGATTTCTTTGTAGAACTTTTAAGCCCCTACAAGAATATATATTGCTTTTTTGAAAATAATGAATTTTTTGTGAATTATAAAATTTTTAAAAGTAAAAAACGTTTTTATAATTTTTTTTAACTTCGACCTCAAATATCATTAGAATGGTTAGATTAATAAAAAAACACCTTTTTTGTGGAGCAATCTGTTTCCTACAAGAATATGTGTTGCGCGTTTGATTATTATAATTTTTCAATTTGTTACAAAATTAAGAACAAAAAACGAATTTTTAAAGATTTTCTGGATTTTTGGACCTCAAATATTTATTAAACTGTTAGATATAACGAAAAAAGTATTTGAGACCTTTTTTGTAGAGCGTTCAATTTCCTACAAGAATATGTAAAGAAATTTGCAAAAAAGTCGATTTAAAAAACAATGATTTTTTTTTAGTAGAAGCTTGATGTAAAAATAGAAAATTGCGAAGCGGAGGACCTTTCCATTAATATAAAGAGCTCATATTTGGTGTGTATATTCTAGAGGTGTCTAGCAATCTATTTTTCTCAGTAAAAACTCAAAAAAAAAGAATTTCTATTTTTTGACCCACCCTAATTTAGATGCAATGTTTTATACAGAGTTATTTAATTTTTTTTTTAACTTTTTTTTTACTAAATATGTTTTATAGATTATGACAATTTAGTAAAGAAACACTTTTTTTCAATTGAGACATCAATATGCATTTACATTCATTGAGTTAAAATTAACTCTATATCCCGTTGGAACCAAAGAAAAATTACAAAACACTCATTTCTCAAAAACTTAAAAAAAATTAGTGTTTATCGTTTTTTATGCTTGACAAAAGTAATAAGCATAATAACCTGAAAGCATTCGAAATTTCAAAAAATATTTATTGCAAATATAAAAAAAAGCATTACAAAATTTTCAATACACACCGAACATTTTCTGCAATAAAAAAATGTTGTTGCATTTTTTGGTAAAAATGTTATTTTTATTGTTAAATGTTTATATTTGAAGTAACATTTTTTTAAAGCAGAAAATCTTCGGCTTTACCAAAAATAAATTTTTTTCATCCAAAAAAAGAATGAATTTAAAAACAAAGATAAAAAAAACATTCATTCTTTCACCTAAATTTTTTTAAGACTCATTGAGACTTAGAAACAATAGTGTAAGTTCACGTTAAAATTTTTGGTACAAACTCCGGATTTAATTTCATCTCGACTTTTTATATCCTCAAACTAAGTCTGGTGCTTATATCTATTAAAAATATATTATACATTGTACGATTAATGGTTTCTGCTAATTTTAATCAAGCGATAAATAAATATTACATACGTTTCAAAATATATAACTGAGTGGGTCAATGTGGTGTATGAGTAACATTTTTTTTTTTCCAATTTACCCATGTACATTTTAAGTGGTTTAAAAAACTGAATGGGTTATATCAAAAATTTAAAAAAAAAATATTTTCTAAAACTGAACAACAAACTACATAACTCTTCAATTGAACCGTTTATTTCAGAAACGACATAAGTCCATGAGCATAAACTTTTCAGGAGCAACAAAAAACTGTTTTTTACTTAAAATTCCACAACACTTTAAATTTAGAGTATGCCGAGTTATAATCTAGCCTAAGATGCATTTAGAAACCTTTAAAATATAAACTTTTTTTTAGGTCTTTGTGGGTTTTTAAGCCTTTAAAGTCGGTGGACTTATGTCGTTTCTGAAATAAACGAAATTTTTGAACCCTACTTTCGATTTTAATAAATTAAATAGCAGTAGATAGAGTAAATCTTTACCTTTTTATAGATGTATAACTTAAAGGCTTGCGTGTCATGATGTTTGCCAAAGAAATTTAAAACTGGTAAAATGTCATATTATTCAAGAGTTAAAAATGCTTCCAGCACCAGAAATCTGGCTATAACTTTTGAATCCTGAGGACAATTTTAATGAATTTAATAGATATAAATAGAGTAATTCTTTACCTTTTTATAGATATATAACAAAAGGGGGTGCGTGTCAATATTGCTGCCAAAATAATTTAAAACTGGTAAAAAGTCATGTATTTAACAGTCAAAAATGTTGTCACCGGGTGAAAATTTTCCATATATTTTGAACCCTTTTCTTTCAGTTTTCGTATTTTGGGGGGTCTGACATACCTAATTTTTTTTTCAGAAGATGAATAACTATACATAAATGAGAAATTTCCAAAAAAAAAAAATTTGGAAAAAGTGGACTTATGCTGTTTCTGAAATAAACGATTCAATTTTTGGTGCAGTCTCTCAGAGTCAAGGTCCTCCACCGTCCGGCCAGAATCTTCAGGTACCCAAAGAGATTTTATTCATGCTCCAAATTTTCGCTGATAATTTTGTTATTATAGCCCTCCACTGCTGGAAATATTTTATGCACCTAGATATTATTTAAAAACCAGTCAAAGCATTCAACACGCGTATAATGTATTATTGAACATGCAATGATCTCACGTTTATATAAATTGAACGTGAATTTCAGAATTTTTTCTCACTTTACACTCTAATAATAATAAACAAAATAAATTTCACAATTATTATTTTTTGATGAGGAAGTTAGTTATTATATCTCCATTAATTTAGTAAAGCTTTATAATTTCTCTTGAAAAACATATAATTCTAAATTTGAATCAAACTATTATCTAAAAGATATTCAAATCTCTCAAGCAATGAATCCCAATTCTTGAAATTCTCCAAACACTTTCAATATAATTTCTACCCAATTGCATTTCCAAGAACACAAAACTTGCCTTGTTCTTTCAACTGAAACTAAACTATATACCTCTCAAAGCTTAAGGGATATTAATTTTGAATTTAATCATACAAACATACAGGAAGCCATTTACCATATAGAAAATTTAAATATTAAGTATTATTGTGTTTATATTTCGGAGAATATAAGTCAGTTATACTCCATTAAAATATTGATTAATGTCTAAATAAGACACACAAATTAATGGCGCTTAAAGATGCAGAAAATTAAACGACTTCAATTTGACGCATGGTAAACTTTAATAAAATGTTTTTTTTATACAGTTCACCAGAGTGAAACATGGCGCAGTTTATCTTTTAGTCAAAGTGATGGTATTGGTGTTTGTTGACGAGGGAGGGCTTACAGAGACGGATTTCAAAGAGAGATGCTTTCACATTTTAACTGTTGAACTTTTAAACAAGGACATTTTGTATTCCTCGTTATTTTGTGTTTTTTGTTTCAAAAGTAAGGGAACGATTTTATTTAGAAATAGTAATAAAAATAAACGGTCCCTCTCTCAATTAAGTTAAAAGCGACTTCAAACCAACAACGACGACGATGCGATGCTTTCTCCATTGCCATAATCCATCGATCGATGGGTGAAACTATAAAAATCGAAATGTCCAGATAAACGTCACATCGAAATGTCTAAATGCTGCTTTACACAACTTGTTGATGGTTCAAAAATGCTTGCACATTTATTTTCTTATTTTTTCTCCATTTTTTTTTCTTTTTTAAACTGTTCTTTTTCACAATATCAAATTTAATTTTGTTAAAAGCTTTTCGTTTTATTTGATAAAATACATACCTAACCTACATGTGTTTCAAGTGTGTAGGTGTTGTGTTTGTATATTGGAAAAAAAAAGGAAAATATTAAGTCGATAAAATTGATTGAAGTGTTAAACGTTGGAAAATATGAATGGCATTTATAACGATTGTAGGTTTCGGATGCTGGCTAAATTATTAAATCGTTCAGGGATGCTAGAATTTTAATTTTACAAATGTTTTTTTATTAGTTTTGTACCAGCTCCCAAATCAATAATTACGGTTTAACATTTTATGAAGGACCCTTAGTTATTGTTAGTACGTGCACAATACTAATACATTTTTAGAAAATATACAAAATGAAAAAGGTGTGGTTTTGTATGCAGACACGATTTTTGATATTTAATTATTAATTTACTGAATAAGGATGGAGTCAAATTGAAGAGGTTGTGGTGGTTTTTATTTTTATATTTTATAATAATTGAATAAAGCACGAATTTATATGAATATTTGACAAAAAAAAAAACGTACAATAAGTCCTGAGCCATAAAAACTATTTGCACTTTTTTCTATCGCAAAATGATATTACCCTTGAATGGTTTCTATGTAAAAAATTGAAAACTTTTGAAATTATTTCAACAGAAAAAAAAAACAAAAAATTAAGTTTAAAAAAGTTCTTATCTATTTAATTTTGTCCAACAAACGGTTTATGCTATTTAATCATTTGTAAATGTATAAAAAACGTCGAAATGATTAACAAAAAAAATAAATAAATTTCTTATGAACACAAATTTTCAACTGGTTTATTCATTTCTTAGATTCTGATGTATTACAAAATTCTGTATTTTAAAAAAGTTTTAATCCTAAATTCTGTTTTCAAAAATTATTTAATAAAATTATTATGTATAGATAATATACATAAATGTTTCAATAGTGAAAAACTGCGCTTTTTCAATATCAAAACGTATTTTATTGTTTTTTTCATTTACAGAATTTTTCGAAATACCGAATTTTCAAATTGTTTTTTATAAAGAAATTTAGAACACAGAATAGCGACCTTTTTTAACTTAAAAAATAAAACACAACACTATTACATTTTACTTGACAGAACACTAGCTTACAAAAAAATCTAAAATTTTTTGACACCAATTGCCGTTATACTTTTCGTATATGTAGATTTAAACGAGAAAACTCGAAAATTGTATTTAAGTAAATGTTTATGGATAGGTTTTCGAGATATGATTTTTTAATGTTAGCTTTTTGTTGTTTTTTCACGCATAATTAGGTACTATTCGGGCCATATCTTGAGTAATAAATAACCAATCCGAACAGAAGAACCGGCACCATGAAAGCTGAATAAATAAGCAAGAATATGGAATAAATTTTCTAAATCACTTCAGTTGCTTAAGTGCAATGAATCAAAAAATTAAAAAAAAAAACGATTTTTTAAATTAAGTTTAAAAAAAGAGGATACTTTTCTTAAAAATATTATTTATAAAGTTATGTTATGACCATACAAAAATTCGACTCTTTTTGTTACTTTTTGATTTTTTGTCTATAACTTGCAAAGCAAGCCGAATTTGAAAATTTTTATAAAATTAAAAAAAAAAAATCTTTTAAAAAATTTAAGAAAAACTATTCAAAAGGAGAGAAAAGAAGTTTTTTACTAATGAGCACCTAGAGTGGCCCAGCCTCTTAATGGGCTTACGATCCAACAAAATTGTCTTTTAAATAATGATTACACATACGCCACAGTGACCATTGAAATTTTAACTTTGAAAACTGTTGCCGTTGTAACAAGAAATGAAACGATTGATGGTTCAAGTATGGCTTTTTTTTCATTGCAACATTTCAAACTAATGCATATCTATTATGTTCAATTTGTCTGTACGTGGCATGAAATTTTCATAATAGTACTCTTGTTCTCGAGTGAGTACCTTTTATGGTAAAAGAAAATTAATTCATTTATTTTGATAAAGGAAAGAACTTATATAAAAACTAATAAAAAAATAAAAAACTGATATACTGGAAAAGATGATTTCCTTTAATCATTTTAAGCTCAACAATCAATAAGACTCAACATAAGTGTTTTTTTTTTTTTAATCAAGGTCAATCGACAAACTTAAAGGAAAAACAATTTTCCGTTTAATTCTTTGTTTTTATTTTCCTAACTAAATCCCTAAAAATAAGCTACCATCACCCAAAGGCTTATCACTTGCACAAGCTCTCTCTCATAACTCTTGTGTGTGCAAAGAGCAAACTAACGTATTTGAGATTTTCTTTTCAAAATGTGCGCTCGCATACACCGCACAAGACGGGCGGCACCACATCATACCCGTGTGAACTCCACTTTTAGAAAATTTTCTTCCACCATCGTTTTCGTGCTTCAGCACTTCGTTTTATCCCAGAGTGCACCTCTTGGCCTCTTTGAGCTTGAGTAGCTTAAGAATATGCCAAAGAGTGAAAGCAAAAAGATATATACAGCAGCACACAGAGAGAAGAAGTGTGTTTATTTTTGCAACAACGTGCGCAAATATACTTTTGCCTCTACGTTTTGTCAGCAAAGCCACACACCTGTATTAATATGGTGTGAGTGTGAGTATATAGGGTTTGTGTGTTGCATTCGAGTATTTGCTTATGGTTTCTTCTATAAACGAAATGCTTAAGTGTATAAATATATACATTGGTTGAGGGTGAGGTTGAGATGGTTTCGGGGTGGTTTTTAAGGTTTTGTGGAGTCTTCTTAAAGATTTTGCATAGCTATGACATTTTATTAATATAATCCTTGTTTTAATCCTTTGCCAAGAAAATGTTGACTTTTTGATTTAGTGAATGTAAGAAAATATAATTAATTTTTGGTTTTTAATGAAAAATATGATATTGACAGAAAGACTTTTGTTTCAAATTAATATGAAAGTATTAAGAAGGATTTAACTTATGACCCTCGTTTTGATTTCTTGTACAAATTGAAGGATTCCCAACAAGACTTGAGATGCACTTTCTCATATTCTTTGACTTTGTTAATACTTCGCAAAATTAGTCCTTAAAAAAAGGTTATATTTTATAAACGATTCGAACCGCGACAGGCCTCCAACTAACTGTAGACCAGTGTCGATGCCTTCAAAAACATTAAAAAGTACAAAAAAATCATAGTAAAATGAAACCCATTGGAAAAGGAGGTGAATATGATGAAAATGAAAGGAAAAATAAATTACGGGCGAGTTGAGTTCGGGAAGTGGGTGGGTTGAGTTTTTAATGGTAAAAAATGGTATATCTCGATTTCCGGCAAAACTACAAATCCTATAGAAAAAAGTTGTATGGCAAAGTTGTAGGTAATGAAAAGATCTACAACTTTTGTATCAACAATTATTTCACATAACCTCAAAATTCATGTGAAAAATTAAAAAAACCGAGTTTTTGGTTTTTTTATTTTTATCTTTTTCAAAAACAAAAATTTTTTCTACGAAATTAGGTGAAAACTTACCTTATTATGTCCCAAGTACACTGTAATTTATTTGATTTAAAATATTAATTTGATTACCTTATTTTGACTAAATACCAAAAAAAACACCCTAATTTTCAATCGCAAATTCACGTGTCAAAATATCAGCTTTTTTCCAAAAGTCGGTGGGCATTTCGTTCGTTAAAATGTCTATTTTCTGATGGTGTAAAAAGAAATTACATTAGTATACTATAGAACATGTTCTGGTAAAATTCAAAAAATGGAAAAAGCTTGAATTCGAAAAAAAAATTTTATCATTTTTTACAATTTTGGCCTATTTATTCAAATTTACACTTAATTACTCAAAAAACGTAAGATTTCATGTAACATTGATAAATCTTACGTTTTTTGAGTAATTAAAGTGTAAATTTGAATAAATAGGGCAAAATTGTAAACAATGATAAAATTTTTTTTTCGAATTCAAGCTTTTTCCATTTTTTGAATTTTACTAGAACATGTTCTATAGTATACTAATGTAAATTTTTTTTTACACCATCAGAAAATAAACATTTTAACGAACGAAATGCCGACCAACTTTTAGAAAAAAGCTGATATTTTGACACGTGAATTTTCGATTGAAAATTAAGGTGTTTTTTTGGTATTAAGTCAAAATAAGGTAAACAAATTAATATTTTAAATCAAAAAAATTACAGTGTATTTGGCACATAATAAGGTAAGTTTTCACCAAATTTCGTAGAAAAATTTTTGTTTTTGAAAAAGATAAAAATAAAAAACTAAAAAACCAAAAACTCGGTTTTTTTAATTTTTCACATGAATTTTGAGGTTATGTGAAAAAATTGTTTATACAAAAGTTGTAGATCTTTGCATTACCTACAACTTTGCCATACAACTTTTTTCTATAGGATTTGTAGTTTTGCCGGAAATCGAGATATACCATTTTTTACCATTAAAAACTCAACCCACCCACTTCCCGAACTCGACTCGCCCGTAATTTATTTTTCCTTTAATTTTCACCGTATTCACCTCCTTTTCCAATGGGTTTCATTCTACTATGATTTTTTTGGGTTTAAAAAATTATCGACCCTGGTCTACTGTGCCAAGTCTGAAGCTAAAAATTTCAGGAACAGAAGCCATTTTAAAGAGCTCCGAATCAATTAAAAATAAAATGCACGACTGGGTCCAGGGGCGTACACACCATTGGGGCAAGTGGGGTGGTGCCCCGGGGCCCCAACACGTCAGGGCCCCGTAAAAAGACAATGCAGAGAAGGCAACTGGTTATAAAAGTATCGAAGCAAAAAGATAAGATATTTGGCATGAATCACTTCGGACAGAAGAGACTCAAGTAGCACAAAAGTCTAAAATACACCAAAATATTTGGTGTATTTTTTGCACTTTCGTGATATACATTTTCAATATAAAAAATACACCATTTTCTCGTATATAATAAACTCAGGTGGTTAAAAAAATATACCGATTTTTGGTGTATAAATGGCGCTAGTGGTATATTAAATGATCTGGTTTTTGGTGAAAATTATCCCTTTGAAATTGAAAAATACACAATAAATCTATGGATAAAATACACCATTTAAATTATTCTGATTTAAAATTTGAGCCCAAGTTTATTTTTTACCTCAAACAGTTTGATGAATTCTATTCTATTTCACACCATTTCTTATGAAATAAATGAAAATGAATTTTTATTCACTTTCATAATATTGCCATAAGAAACTAATGGTTAAATATGAATTTGTTTGCCAAATTTAAAAACGAAACACATTCTGTCTACTAATTTTAGATACTACCCCCTCTAAAAATCGAGCGCCTCAAAAATGTCAGTGAATTAATGATTTTTGTTTTCGATTTTAAAAATCTGTTTTTCAAAAATTATAATTTTTTGTTGTTTTTACATTTTTTTAGAAGAGTTCTTTTATAATATAATATACCGAATCGAAAAAAACCAAGAATGCGGGATAATAAGGTCGAAAAATATACTATTATAGTAAAATAATTAATCGCTGTCTTCTTTTGTTAAATGGCGGCCATTGAAAAATATGTCGTCCCCCACTTATGCATTCTGGTGAATTTTATGTCCACAGTGTGCACTTCCTACACCAAAGAGAGTGTACAAAATATACCGTTTTGGTTGATTTCAGAATCGAATAATTTTATGCACCATTAACGGTATATTATAAAAACAATTGAATATCGGTGTATTTTTTGCACGGAATCTTAAAAAATTTTTGAAATTTTTTACAGAAAAGACAGTGGTATAATTTTTATAATAATAATTTTGAGAAATACACCATATTTTTTCAATTTCCTCAATTTTACACCAAAATTAATGAATTTACACCAATTTATATACCAGTGTGCTACTTGAGGAGACAAATTATATTGAAATTTTTTGAAAGAAAAATTTGGGGCCCCAAAAAATATTACTAACATAATTTTAGCGGACAACAAATGATAGGTACATCAGGGGCCCCAAAAAAAATAAGTGGGCGTATACCTACGTACTTTTTTATTTGTTCTTATTTTCTATATCAAAGGGGCCCCAAAAATTTAGTCTTGCCCCGGGGCCCCGACAACTCAACATACGCCCCTGACTGGGTCGCTCGAATTTGCTTTTATAACTAACAACTTTTTATATACAAATTTTATAAATGTATAAAAAAAAAACTTAAAATTCGATCTTAAAATATAAAAAAAAAAAATAATGTGTGCAATTCACACGTGGTAGAAGTGAAACCATAAAAAATCATTTTTCTTGAAAAAATTACACCATTAAAAAGCTTACAAATTTTCCTTAAGAATAAAGCCAGGCTTACATTTTTACAATGCGCAAAATGTATAAAAATAATTTATTCAAAATAATAATTTTTCATGAAAAAAGCAAAAAAAATCTTCTTTTTTTTTCTTCTAACACCATTAAATCCATTTTTTTTAACAATTAATAATAAATTTTATATCATCTTAAAGCTTATTACATAACCTTTTATATGACGCTTCAATCATATTTCTACGATGTCTACAAAAAAAGTAAGATTTTTTTAAAGCCAACCATGAAATTTCAAACTGGGGTTACGGTACTTCCTACACTGGTGGCTGTTCATCGGTAACAGATTTTCACAGGTGTTTTGAGGTATTTTTCAAGTTTTTCAATTTTAGATTATGTAACTTGTAGAGTACGTACCGTCTCTACAGCATGCGTATTAAAGTAAAATCAAATTTTTATATGCTATAGATCGAAAAATATAACGTGTTTAGAAAAAGAACATCTTTTCACAGTTATCTCAGAATTTTGATTATGAAATAAATTGAAATTTTGTACAGTTATAGTTTATTTTATTACTTGTCTACAGTATAAATTTCATTTATCTATCTATTAAAACAAAAAAGTTAGGTATAATCAATTGATTTTTCCTGTCCTTTTTTCGTTTCATCGTGTTTCAAATCACTACGATACTAAAGAAGTTTTCACTTGCAATAAACGACTCTTTAAATGAAATTGAGCTCAAAAATAAGTATCCAGCATCTTTTATAATGATGCATTTTTAGAAAAAAAAAATTTCAAAATCGTTAGAGCCGTTTTTTTTTAAAGTATTTTTTTATAAATTATTTTTTGGAAAAAAAAATTAAAAATAAATTTGGTATGCCAATTTGTAGAAACTTTTAATCAACCCGTAAAACCAAAATTTCAAACCAATTCAATATCACGTTTCAAAAATTTAATTTTTCAAAAAAAAAATCGTAGGAGCCGTTTTTGAGAAAATTAAACTGTTCCAAAATTGATATAATATGACAGGTAGCGTTATTTTTGGTCTAAAAAAATTAATTCCAAAAAACAGGATTTAAAAACTGCTACATACCAAGTTTGAAGTAGATCGGCCTATCCGTTAAGGCTGTAGCTCTTTAGACATACGGACTTTCGAGACCGATTTTTCGCATTCTCTATCATCGTAATATCATAAAAAATTGTTATCTCAACTTTTTTTTTTACGAATAACTTGATATTATAGTACCTATATATCGCAAATAAAAATTAACACAATTGTCTAGAAAGAATTTACCTACCTGTCAATACTCCATTAATAAATTTAAAAAAATATATTAATTCTGTGAAATTTATTTATCAGCTAAATTAATTCATTTCTAGAGGAAGAGGGAGAGAGAATTGATTGCTCTAAAGTAGCTTTATTTTAACTTTTTCACTTTATCTGACTCCCACATGGTCTGCTCATCTTCCACCCTTTCCATTTAGGTTGTAGACTTAAAAAAAAAAAGTTTTTGAACATTTTCAATATTCGAGCACTTCACGTTCAGTGTTTGTACAAGTGAATCGGTAGGAACTGGAGGTAGTAGTCAGTCCACTCGATATAGGTGTACACGGTTCGATATTTTCGCCTCTGTAAAATACTGTAGGTACCCTCCCAATATTGACGTAAGGTTATAGTCGAGCAGACACACAGAATATCACAACATACAACACACATATTCAACACAAAAAAAAACTGAAACCTTTCGCAAAATAAAAAAAAAACCTAGGTAAAAAACACAATTTCGAAATGTATAACTTGTTACCGAGTGCTAGGAGTATCTCTTTTCTATTTTTTCGAGGTAGGGGTTACTTCACGACCTTCTTTTTTTTTCGTACCTACCTGCACAATTTTTCCGAGCATCCATCCTTTCTCAACCGACATCATAACAAATGGACTGTTTTAGCAATTTTTTTCGGGCTTTATTAAAAAGTTTCTTGTTTACTTTGAGTCAAGTGGTGAATGCGATGGTGGTGTGGTGGCGTTGGTTGGTGAAGTGATGGTGGGCGGTAGAATTTGCAGAATGCAGAATGGAATCAACAATTTGCATATCGCAAAGTTATACAAAAACATGTACACTCTTCCACTTTCCAGCAAAAGGTATAGGTTTTAAAGGATGGACAAGGATACGTTTACCTTTTATATAGTCGGTACATTTGTGCAAGCAAAAAATTGCTATCCTAAAAGTGTTTTGTACAAGCAAGAAAAAAATGACTAGAAAACTTATTTTTCAATTCGATAGTTGCAGACTTTTGTATTTTTTAATGTTTTTGCTATACAAAGTAAGATTAACAACTAGTTTAAGTTGTATTTAGAGAAAAATAAAAATCGAGTTCGAGTTCTTACCTGAGTCGAGTTGCGATGATTCGGGTTATCTTGAGTCGGGCTATGGGTTGAATCGGACTGTCTTGAGTCGGGGTGTACAAAGTCGTGTTGTCCTGAGTCGGGCTCTCTTAACACTGTTGTATGCATGCACAGAGAGAAAATAAAGGGATGACTTTATTTCTTGTATATTTAACTTTATTTTTGGTATATTTAAATGATTTCTGGTAGATTTAACTATATTATGATTAAAAATACTAGAAATAGTTCCACGCAGTATTCCAGGATTTATTTTTTCTCCGTGTGTTCATTAAAAATATTATAATTTATTTATCAATAAACAATTTAAATTTCTATGAATTTTGCGTATTGAGGTCAATTTGAGAAGCAAATACAAGAGTCCTTAATGAAATACTATATACTTTCTAAAATTATTCGTAACCTATTTATTTATTAAAGAAATTCCATTATTGTTGTTCTTAATACAAAACCTTGTATACCTATAGTTTTTCGCCAAATAGCATTCGAAAGATATAAAAAACTATAAATGAAAATTGATTAAAACGCTATTTCCATTATTGCATATAACAGAGATATCCTGCAGCCATTAAAACCCAAACCGGATACGACTAGAGCTCTTCTTACTTTGTGGCTAAACTATTTTCGTTGGAATTATCGATAGTTTTCTGTATTCAATTAATGTTTTATTTCAAGAGAAAGAGAGATAGAAAACTACTGAACTAAAAATTCAAAAAAAAAAAAAATAAAATAAAATTGGAAAATTTCAAGGTTTCATTCAGAGATAGAGACTTAACTATAATTTTGGTATGCTTCCTGTTCCTCTTTTCCACTGGCAAATCAATTATTTATTTCGTATTTTGAGCAAAAAAAAAGCTGATAATGCAGAAAATGTAAAATAATTGCTTTTTCGAAAATTTTTGCTAGAAGGTAAGGTAATCCAACCTTTTAAATGTGAACACAGTTTTATTGAAAGGAATAAAGTATACATTAAGCAGGATTCTTTGAAATGAATACAACCAAATTGTACTCTCGCTTTTGGTTTTTGCAAGGGATTTTCAAAGATTTTAGATTATAAAATGTTTCTATGTAGTTGAACATGAAATTCAATAATAATTAATGTTGTATTTCAAGTCTAGATAGATTTTATTCAAAGAGCTTAAAAGTGTTCTTGCAATAATATTGTAAGTTAAAAAAAAGCTGGAAGATTTGTAATAAAAAACGAAAGCGGAATAACTCAATTTTGTTTTAAATATTCAAATTTCAATTCTTAGACATGATTTATCATTTGTTGTATTTTGTTTTTGTTTTTAAATTAGTATTAACGTACCGGGCATAGAACCGTTTTTTTCATATCTGAGTTCCTCTCAAACAACTTATACAATTTCAACAATTTTTTTTACAAAAGCATTTATACAATTCTAATATAAAAAAATTCTAATAAAAAATTTTTTAAAAAAATTAATTTTCTTGGCTCCAAAAAGAATTTTGATTGTTTTGAAAAGTTTTTGAAAACGAGATATTTAATTTATTTTGTATTATTATTTTATTTATTTTTTTTTTTTTTCAAAAATTAATGGCGTTTTCGATTGGCTCTCCGGAAGCGTCTGGTATCATTCAGAAGCCTTCTGAAAGTGTTTTATTCACCCGAGTTTGACAGGCAGAACGCTTCTCAGAATAAAAATTCTCTTCTTGATTTCAAAACAGAATTCAAATCAGAATTCACTCAAATGTCAAAATAAAAACACTCAATCAGTGTTTTTTTGTTTTTCATTCAACAATTCATTGTTTTCTGAAATTTAAATTAATTACAAATCAAAAATGGATACATTATTGGATAAATAACCATTTTCTTCGAATAATAATTCATAATTTTCCAACTCTAACACCATAACTTTGGTTTGCAAGAAAAAAAAATTATACAAATATTTGACAATTGAAATTTCAGACAAATAAAAAAAATAGAATTGAGTGGAAGCGATTTGACCTGTTCCATTCGATTTCAGAATGAGTCAATTCTTGAGTGAAACCAATCGAAAACGACATAAGTATTTAAAAAACATGTCTAGCGATTTTATTTTTTTAATTGCATCTTAATACTTGTTTTGAAGTTCAATTTCGTTTAAAATATTGTTTTTTTACTTTGTAGAACAAATTTCATGTTTTTTTTTCTATATATTTTATTTAATTTAACCAATCTGTTTACTAATGATATTGGTATCAAATGAAAGGTGATGTTAACCACATTACATGGGTAAAATATTTTTAAAATCGTTGGTGGGGTTTTGGAGATATTTAAGTTTGAAATTTCGAATTTTTTACAAAAAATAATATTGGTATCAAATGAAAGGTATTTTTCTTGTTCCAAAAATCTGTAATTGGTACCAAAAAGCCAATGATTCATTTTATTTATGGTTTTGATGACAAATTAAACATTTATAAATAAGTTCTTACACGTTTTACGCGAATCATTCGCTTTTTGGGACAAATTACAGATTTTACTGTCTCTTCGAAAAAAACACCCTTTCACCAAAATTTTTTTTATGAAAACTCTTTATTCTTGCTTTCTATCCCAAAATCAATGTTTTCACCAAATTTCATCAGGGTGACCCATCATTTTTGTTTTTACTCAAAAAAACACCCTGTTAACCATGATATTTTTATAGACACTTAAGATTCTTGTTTCTTATCTTAAAGGTAACATAATTGCTAAATTTCAATAGGGTACCACTAATATTACTCTAGTATTTCACACTTTTTCAAATAAACCCATATTTTACTTCTAAAAAAAAAACACCCTTTCACATAAAAATAAAATGCACGACTGGGTCGCACGAACTTGCTCTTAGAGTTAAAGTTGCTTAAATTTTTAAGACTTTTTATATAGAAATTTGGAAAAAAAATTCGTTTTTGAAAAAAAATAAAATAAAATCTGAAATTAAATTGCCCTCCAAAACAAGTATGCAGTTTTGATTGATATATTAACATGCATTTTTAGAAAAAAAATTTTCAAAATCGTTAGAGCCGTTTTTTAAAAAACTAATTTTATATAAATATTTTTTTGGAAAAAAAGTTTTAAAATAAAATTAGTATGCCATTTGGTAGAAATCACTAATCAACATCTAAAAACAAAATTTCAAAAAAGTTCAATGTCCCGTTTTCGAAAATTTGATTTTTCAAAAAAAAAATTTCAAATTTTTTTTTTAAATCCAAAAATTATTTTTTTCAAAATTTTATTTTTGGCTTATATTTAAATTATATAAATGCTTCTTCACAAAAAGTTTCGTTGAAATCATATAAGCAGTTTCGGAGATAATCGGATTTGAAAAAAACGGTTCTATGGCAGGTACCGTTAATAATGATTTTGAAAAAAAATTTTTTCTACTGAAAGATAGACTTTAGCTTAAAACTAACATTTGAATTTTTTAAACAAAATCGTTTGAGCCGTTTTCGAGATATTTCAATTTTACTAAAATCGGTATATGACAAGTACCGTTATTTTTGGTCCAAAAAAATTAATTCCAAAAACCCCTCTGGAGAGTCGCCAAATAACGCTACATACCAAGTTTGACATTAATCGGTGCATCCGTTTAGGCTGTAGCTCCTTATACAGACAGACAGACAGACTGACAGATAGACTGACAGACAGACAGACAGACAGACGGACTTCCGGGACCCACTTTTTTGGCATTGTCTACCATCGTAATGTCATGGAAAAATGTTATCTCAACTTTTTTTTTTGTACGAATGCATAACTTGATATATAGTACCTATATCGCAAGTAAAAATGTATAGACATACATTATTCGTAGTTCCCATGGGAAAGAGAACATATTTAATGAATTTCGTAAGGGTACCATTTATACCATTGATTTTATCGGACTTATCGCGGATTTTTTCCCTATTTCCCAAAAAAAAAAACACCCTATAACCTAAAATACTTGTATAGACTTTTTGAGTTCTTGCTTTCTGTTATAAATGAAAAATTTTTACCAATTTTCATTGGTGTAACAATTTTTTCCGAGTTTTTGTGGTACTAATTCCGAATTTCATCATTTTTTGAAAAAAAAACACCCTTTCACTCAAAATAATTTTTTACTTTTTATAGATTCTCAATTCTTATACCAACCAAAACTATTTCACCAAGTTTTAAAAATTAATAAAATATAAGTTAGCTGTTATGATACCTTTCTCACACACAACTTAACCTATCAAAAAAACACCCTTTCACCCAAAATATTTTTTAAAACTTTATGAATCCTTGGTCCCTGTTTTATCTTAAACCTTCATCCCAAATTTTGTCAGTGTAGCATGTTTTTCACATGGGTTTCGGTTATATTTTACCTGTTGAGGTCAAAAAACAAGCACCCTGGTTTTTAATCGGAAATAAATTTTCTTAGAGCAATCGTATTGACTTTATTTTCATGTCATTAGATTCAACATCAAAAAATACATTGAAAACATGTGTCATATGATGATATTCAACAAACAATTTGTGAAAAAACACCCTTCCACCCAACTTTTTTTTATAGACTTTTTTTGTACTTGGTTCTTATCCCAAAAGCAAACTTTTTGCCAAGTTTCATGAGTGGAACAATTTTTTTTTTTTTTATAAATGCCTATTTTACCTGTACTATTCTTCAAAACTTTAATTTCAATTAAAATTCAATGAAAAATAAAAGCAAGTTCTTGAAGTTTGTCAAGAAAATGAAATATTACATGGTTAATAGGGTGGGTCAAAAAAATCGAAATTCTTTTTTTTTGATTTTGTACGATTGCTCGACAACTCTAGAATATACACACAAAATATGAGCTCTTTATATTAATGGGAAGGTTCTCCGCTTCGCAATTTTCCATTTTTAATCAAGCTTCTTCTAACAAACAAAAATCATTTTTTTATTAATTGACTTTTTAGCAAATTTCTTTACATACTCTTGTAGGAAATTGAACGCTCTACAAAAGAGGTCTTATAAACATTTTTCGTTTATCTAACCGTTTAATAGATATTTGATAATTTTTATAATTTTTATTTTTATATACATATTTATTTTATAATTTTTTAATTTGTTACAAAATTATTAAGAACAAAAAACGAATTTTTAAAGATTTTCTCGATTTTTGGACCTCAAATATCTATTAAACGGTTAGATAAACGAAAAAAAGTGTATAAGACCTTTTTTGTAGAGCGTTCAATTTCCTACAAGAATATGTAAAGAAATTTGCTAAAAAGTCAATTAATCAAAAAATGGTTTTTTTTAAAAGCTTCATGTAAAAATGGAAAATTGCGAAGCGGAGGACCTTCAGATTAATATAAAGAGCTCATATTTGGTGTGTATATTCTAGAGTTGTCTAGCAATCGATTTTTCGGAGTACAAAATCAAAAAAAAAAAAAGAATTTAAATTTTTTTGACCCACCCTAATGTTTAATATACATAATTAAAGTTTGATTTATTTTTGATTCTCATAGTATGTACAAATTTTGTATGCAGTTAAGAAAAATGCATAAATTTTCCATGGTGTGCAATGGTACCATTTCAAAAGTGTTCTTTCTCCCTAAAAAAAACACCTATTAACTCAAAATATGTTGATTGTCATATTTTATTATTTTTTTTCTATGGTATATGAATCGTTTATACAAAATTTCATCAGCCTATCATAACTTTTAACGTGATGGTCGAGACATTTTGTTATTAGTTTTATTCGATTGGGCATTTAAAAATACCTTGAAATCAAGTATCATATTAATAAAAATGTTTTATTACCTACCTACTCTATGATATGCAACAAAGCGAGTGCAACACAGAAAAACTCCTATATCTACCCTTCCGAATGGAATACAAGGTGGCACAATATCTCAAAATAACTCTTATATTGAGTACTACCAACGATGTTAATTTCATCCTTTTATCACAAAGTGCACGATTTTGTTGCTAAGCCGCCCCACTAAAATTCTTAAGTGCTATTTTTCTCGAAGTAGAAGTAGTTAAGTTCTTTAACATATTAAATTGAAGTCTATTCATTTAAAGAGTGTCATTTTCCCAAAAAGCTTTTTGTCGATTTTCTTAGAAGTTTCTTAAACAAATACTTACTCGTATACCTTTTCATTTTGTCAACAACAACGATGCACCATGAGCATTGATTTCACAAGCAGTCATTTTTATGAATAAAACAGTTGTTTTTTTTTTTTTATGCATGCGAATCTATAGTTATACAATTCAAATGTATTCACAAAACAAACCCTTTTTGCATTGTTGACAATTCCAAAAGAAATCAAATCCCTTCTGTGTACGATCAAAAAAGTGTATTCCTGCGAAACCATAAAAAATAATGTAAAGTACTCAATATACCATTCCGATATTTTTGTGTGATGTGTCCTTTCACAATCCGCCTTAAAGGATTTTATATTTCGGTGTTAGGTAACAAATAGAAACACCATCACCATACCGCACCGCATAAATTAGGTGAGGCACCTTCTATACAGCCACTTTGAACCCTTTTTTTTTCTATTTGAATCTCATTATATATAAATTCAGAGGTTTAGACTGTATCAAAATAATGTATATATCCTTCATCTTCTATACTTCTACATCCTCTACATCAAGGATATCAAAATGAAAATAATTTACGTATGCCATTTTTCCGCTTGAACACGTTCGAATATGAAAAATCGGTGCTGTTGCGGCTCAAACGCCTTCATCCTCACTCAAAACTCAGCAGAAAATAAAAACAACAACAACAAAAACGAAAAAAGGACGTGACAATAAACATATTGTGCAAGTTTTGTTGCTAAACATCCTAATAACAACTTCTGGCACACAAAAAGAATCCATCTTCCATCCTAAATCTCTCTGATGAGCTTATAGCAATATATATTCAGGTCCAACTTTGTTGTTGTTTGGGTCCCTATTTTGTTCAAAAACAGCAGCAGCATTGTACAACAATATCAAAAGGACAGTCTAACAGATGTTCCTTTGGCCGGAAATAGAAGGACGACAAATCTATTTCCAAACTGGCTTGGTTATTGGTTTTGGTTTGCTCTGGCTCCTATTGCCCATCCTCACACCCACATCCAAGCATACTCTATTCCTATAGAACACGAGTTTACATCTACTTTTAATATATTGCTTCGACTCCTGCAAGTCCTTTTGTGAATTCCTTACAAAATTTGGATACTTATTGCTGTTTCCTAGAACACAATGGAAGAGTTGGAATCTTCTTCCTCATCCTCCCAGAAGAGAAAGAGAGGGTATGGATGATGTTGTATAATGTATATATAGAAATGCGTCTCTGATGCCAAGAAAGCACAATCAAAGGATGTTCATGTTTTCCCCATCATATGGCATTATACCAATTTTCCGATAGCAAAAGAAGGGACCCGCATCGAGTGTTTTGGAATAAAAATGAAAACTTGGAAGATTTATTAGGATACAACTGAAGATCTATATATACAATATATGCAGAATGGGAGTTATTGGAGGCGGAGAAGGGTGTGGTTGGCACCACAGGGAGAGAGTGAATACTCTCTACCTTCAATATGTGTGTAACAGATATCGAAGGATATACGTGACCGATTGATCTTTGATTGTTTCATTTTGTTCACCATTTTAAGTTGGTCCTTTTTGTGATTTTTTTTTTTTTTGCTGTTTTGATTTTGGCAAAAGATTCGTGTGGCTTGAATTGATTTCTAAATGACAGAGAAGATTTTATATTGAGACGAGCTATGCAAAGGATGCATGCCAATTGGAATTGGTATAACATCAGGACTTTTTTTGTATACCTAACATAATAGAGGTCGTATTTTTAATATCTGAAGATTTATTAGCACTAATATTATATTTTTTGGTTTGTTTTTTTTTGTCTGTTTTTCTAATTTTGGACGCAGTGGGTTGTAACAGATTGACTTGGAAACGGATGGCCTAAACTAAATTATGTTCCGGTAGATGAGTTATGATAAATTTATGTGATTTTTATTTTGAAAAAGGAAGGTATGTATGTTATTTTTATCAAATTACATAAATAACTGCCTTTTTTTAATTTAAAAATAATTGAAAACGATATTTTGTTTTGTACCAAGATTTTTCGAAAATGAAAAAAATTAGAAAAAATTGACTTGAAAATTATGAAATTCCCTTTCGCATTAGCAGCATAAGAAACAGTAGCTCTCTACAGTTTAGATTATAATAAAAAAGTACGCATACATCATAGTGACCTTGAGTTTTGTATTAGTACACAGCAGCTCTAATATCAAAGGCTTAATATTTCAACATAATCATAGGTCACTGTGGTGTATGTGTACTTTTTTTTTTTAAATTAAATAATCTCAAAATGTTGATAGTCAATTTGTGATGAGTTTATTTGATGAACATTAATTTTGAGGTGTTGAGTATGCCAAACTGCCTACAGTAACGCGTTATGAGTTACGATACGAATGTCTCTTTCATGGTTGATATCTGGTTGTCATATGATACATTGCGCTATGACTGGGTGTGAACTGTATGAAAAGACCATACAATGCATTTTCATGCTCAGTACAAACTTTGCCAATAAAAAAGATAGTAGTGGTAATGTTTTTAACAAAAATTCATACATAGGCAAATATGCATAAAGGTGGTCCACGCTTGTATGGAAAAATAAAATTTTCAAAAAGTGGTCGGGCCACCCCCTAGTTTGGTTCCACATCTTATTTGTGGGTTGGGGTCAAAATTCTGCCGGGGTCAAAATTATTATGTCAAAATTCTGTTTTACAAAATTCTGAAAAAAAAAATAAAAAGCATATTCCAAACTCTTAGCAGAATTTTTTTCTTCAAAAAATTCCTAACAGAGTTTTCAAAAGCAGAATTTTGAAACACAAAATATAAAAAAAGCAGAATTTTGAAAAAACAGAATTTTCTTGAAAAAAGCAGAATTTTGAAAACCAGAATTTTGAAGCCAGAAATAATATTGCGAGACGACGAGAGCGAGACCAGATTTTTTCTTGGTCATTTAAATCGAAAGCTATTTGGTAATGTTAATATTTGTTTGGGTATCTGTCTATTTTCGACAGGAAATAGAGGAATGTGTGTAAAAAGAAGGAAATTATTTGGCCAAACATCGAAAACTACACCGAAAAAAAAAATTTGATAATAACAGCTATCAAATTAACATTTTTGAGTGACAAAAGTCGTCCAACAATTAAAATATCAATTTTGATATTTTATTATCTTATCACTTTGACATTTTTTAATTTTAGGTGGATAGTGAAAATTTCACTTTGACAGTTAAAATATCATTTTGACATTTTTTTTAAGTTTAAGTGGATAGTGAAAATTTCACTTTGACAATTGAATCATTTATTTTCAAAACATGATAAGTCCATATGCTCAAGAAAAGTTTCTCACAACATAGTTTTTTTATTTAACAAGTTTGAGCTATACTTTAAATGTAAATATTATCGTTATATATCAAAGTATCTACTGATAAAGATTTGAATTCATAACAATTAATAATATTAACCTTTTTGTAGGTTTAACAAAAAATATTCAAAATGGACTTATCATGTTTTGAAAATAAACGATTCAATTAAAATATCAATGTTGACTAGATTTTACGTTTTAGTTTATTATAATGAAACCTATTTCTTTCTTTTTCTTTTTTATTATTTTAAGTATTTTCTTTCTTTTTTCAAAACATTACTGAAAGTAAATATTCATTACAAAATAGTGGTGATATTATTTTTTCTATTATAGGTGATATAATTGTTTTGTTATTTTCTCCCAAACTATGTGAAGTAAAATCTTATTGCCGATCATATTTTCTCAGTAAATCACACATTTTACTTCGAAAAAACACAAAGCGCCTATAAATTAGTACACATTAAGAATGTTTTATTTCATATTTTTCAACAATTTTGAATGAGAAATTGATATGAAATTAAATATGATAATAAAATATCAAAAAAAAATTTCCAAAATGTGACATTTAAATATCATCCTGATAATAAAAATATTGTTTTAACATTTCAAATATCATAAAACAAATTTTATAGAGCATTTTTGGCTGATATTTAAAAAAATGTTAAATTGATATTGGTTTTTTTTTCGGTGTAGAGAAAAATTTTACTCGCGCTACGCTCTTGTCTCGTCGTCTCGCAATATTGTGAATCAGGCATGACGCCACTTCCAAGCAGTGGTACCACTTTACTTCAATTGAAGTAGATCTACTTCTTTTTTTCCAAAAAAAATTAAATCTACTTCCTACTTCGCACCATCACCAAAATATCGAAATCTAATTCATTTTAAAATTTCTGTTCCAATCTATTTCAAGTTATAAAAATTTAAGCCAAATCTACTTCTTTTTTCAGAAAACCAAAAATTTGACTAAAAAATTTTATAAAACAATGTATAAAAATACATTTACACCGAAAATATGTAGTTTGAAAGAATTCAATTTTTTTGTTTTTACTAATTAAATTATTTAACTTAAGTAAATTTAATAGAATTATTTTTTTTTATATCGATTTTTTATAAAGAAAAGGATATTTTGAAATTTACTTCGATTTTTCTCAATCTACTTCCATTTTTTCCTCAAATCTACTTCGACTTTTTTTCTGCAAGTGGTAACGCTGCTTCCAAGTAAATTTCTTCAACAGGAGTAGTAAACTTTGCACTTTTTTCTTATTATTATTAATTATTGCTCACATTTTTTCTTGCGACATCGGTACTATAGGGCAAGTTTAGGATTCGTAAAAAAAAAATCGAAATCGAGATAACAATTTTACATGACATTACGATGATGGAGAATGCCAAAAAAGTGGGTCCGGCAATTCTGTCTGTCTGTCCGTTTGTCTGTCTGTATGTACCTCGAGCTACAGCCTAAACTATTCGAGTGATTTTGTTCAAACCTAGTAGTTAACAGTTTTGGGTGATTCCATAGAGGACAAATTGAAATTTGACCAAAACTAACGGTACCTGTCATATAACGGAAATAGAAAAGTAAAACGGCTCTAACGATTTTGATTAAAATTTTTGAGTGTAGAATTACACCAACTTTTTAAATAAAAAAAATATTTTTTTTACCGTTATTAACGGTACCTGTCATAGAACGATTTTTTTTATTTATGAATATCTCGTTCAAGACCACCCCGATTTCAACGAAAATTTTTATACAAAAGCATTTAGGTAAAGGTGATATTAAAATTTTAGAAAATTTTCAAAAAATTCATTTTTGGATTTTTAAAAAATATTTCAATTTTTTTTTTTTTTAAATTAATTTTTTGAAAATGGGCTTATGAAAAATTTTGAAATTTCGTTTTTATGCGCAAATAAATTATTTCTTCAAAATGGCATACCAACTTTTTTTTTTAAATGTTAGAAAATTTTTATATATGTATATATAAAAAATTATTTTTTTGAAAAACGGCTCTAACGATTTTCGAAAATTTTTTTCTAAAAATTCCTTTTTATACAAGAAGTAAACTAGCATACTTTTTTTTTTGTGAAAGATAATTTAAAACGGTATTTAATTAATTATAAAAACAGATTTTATTTTTTTTTATTTTTTCTTGAATAAAAAGCTTTAACAATAGAGTAACTTTAAGCATAAGAGTAAGTACGTGCGACCCTAGTCGTGCATTTTATTTAAAATGTAAATGATTAAAAGTACAAAACCTAAAAATTGAACTGTTAGCAGCACCCTCTTCCGCTTAAGATAGCAAATTGAAATTTCACAACGTTAATGTTATCGATAAGTGGAACAAATTTAGGTGGCCCGAGACATAAAAAAAATATTTTTTTTGACGACCCTAATATGCATGTAACGCTTGCAAGTTGTACAAATTTGGTTTAGCCCTGACTAAAATTTTTAACTCACCGTTTTTTGCTGGTATTTTATGCTTTAACTGTAGTTTAAACATGTGCTTAGCAATTTGAGTAACTTTTCAACTATAAACCATTGCTTAATCTCAGCTTAACCGCCAATATTCTAAAACAAAAAATTTTTCTTAATGATCGTGGCTGCCTAGTGCCTATCCTATTTCTATTTTCGAACATTTTTTAACTTTATGTTGTGTCAGTTTAAATTAAGGTTCTGCTATAAATTTTAAAATTTGGTCATTATTACTTTTCAAACATAATGACAAGCTGTAATGTAAAAGCTCTTTTATGCTGTCATATCAATAAGCGTTTGGTTGTTTTTTTTTTTTTTCTTAAAAAAAATCAGATGTTAGAATTCTTTGAAAAATGCGGATGTCTTAGCAAATAAACTAGAACAATTACATTTAACCCCCTCTTATCCCCAACCAAAGATACATTGTTAATGTTAACAACTAAATGTGTTGTGTACGTATATGTTGTATCAAACCGAGTAGAAATTGGTAACATGCGTTTGCTGCTATCACAAAATGTTTCCCTCCTAAACGAACCCTCTTTTCCAGGGTTGACAATAAATTTTGTTCTTATGTCTTTGTCTTTGTTTTTTTTCTTTTTTTTTTTTAGATTTTTATGTCGCGTTTTTGTCACATTTTTATTTATGATCCATGTTATGTAATCATTTTGCAGAAGTTTCTATATAAAAATGTTGAAACAAGCCCTCTATACAACTTAAATGGACCTGAGTACACACATGTGGTACAAATTTTGGGAAAATGTCATGGTTTTCAAAAAAAAAAATTACTACTTCCCTCCCAGATCTCTTCTGTAGAATTTTTTTTTCTAACCCCCAAGAGAGATACACAACCAAGCAAAGATTTTCATCGTCTTTAAGTGTTTTTCCTTAAAGGGTCTATGTGTTGTGTTTTTTTTTTTTTCAGTTCTCCTTCCATGTGGCATAGAGTATAAGAATGTAAACACGAGACAACATTCTTTTGTGAAGAAGTTTATTTTGTGAAATTTTTTAACACTTACAAGGTTCAAAAATCCTGTATGAATATGAGGTCACGTAACACATAAATTGAGATGTGTATCCTGCCTGCAGAGTAAAAATAGAAGACACTTATCGTTTTGAGTTGGAAGTATGTAGCTATATATTTTTTTTTTAGGGGGAAATGTTTAAGACTTAAGGATTTTTTTTTTGTTTTCGGGAATGAAATTGTTAAAATTCCTGATTTCTTAACACGTTAAACAGAAAAACAATGTTTAACGTGGGAGTTTCTTTTTTTGAAATAACTCAAATTTGAAATAATTTCCAGTTCAGGGAAAAAAAAATTATAACTAAAAAAAAAGTCTTCCACTTTTCGACTTATGGAATACGGTATACAGGTGAGGTTACTCTAGGGAAATCATTACAAAGAAAGAGTTTAAAATCAAATAATGTCCCATTAGAAAGGAATAAAGATGTCTTCACAATTTTTTAAGGGATTTCTTCAAAGGCTACGTGATAAAGGAATACAAACTGTCCATAATGGACAACTATAAAAATTGAATCCTGATTGAGTATAGTCACAATGAAAAACGTCTAGCATCGAAATTGTTCCTAGAAAAATAGACTTGAATAAAATTCCTCAAAAAATCTGACAAAGAGTGAATTTCTGTAGACAAGATTTACAGATAAAAAAAGAACTTTTCAATCACAAAAATGAATTCCAGGAAAGGTTCACTTTACGCAAAAAAAAGTAATCATCATCTCATCTACGATTTTGGCAACGATTTCAATAGTGCACAGATTATTTCTTCAAGGTACATACCTACGACCTACTAGATACAATTTTATTTTCTTGGAATGACAAAATGTTTTGTATTTAAGAGTATTGGAAAGTACATAGTAAGTTTTTTTGGTTCAACATGTTTCATGTAAATCTTTTCATCATGATAATTTCTTTTTTTTTTGTAATTTTAAAAGTTTCTTAAAAGAAGGTTATATTAAATTGATGTCATGAATACTCACGGATAAAAGTAGATGATTGATGAGTTCTTGGCAATAACTTAACTTTGACTTTACTCTGCTGGCCAATTGCCATTTCAATTACTCTTTCTATCAGATTTAATCTGAATCTTTAAAATTTATAACAATACGCCGTAAAGTATTGAGAAATGTATCATCACATTCTTACAGATGTTTTTTTTTTTTTTTGTAATAGTAGATTTCATTGACTTTTATCGTCTCATTCCTTTTATTGAATAATGATAGTGTGACATAATCAATGGTGTCAGAAATATTTTTTGATCTAGGTTCCTCATTCATAAGAGGCAATCAGATTGTCAAAACCAAAGAAGTTGTATGCTAACTATTGATGCCAATAGTATCTACAGTAATTTTTCTCAAAATTTTGTCTGAATAGAGTTGCTTTCCACCCAATTATAAAGTCTTTCATTTTTCATTTTTGACACAAAAATGTGATCAAAATTATTTGTTCGTATTTTCAAATGAAAAGGGATCTTTAGAAGTGTAAATTAATAAATACAAAAATTATTTAACATATTTTACAATTTTTGTAATTTGTATTAACCAATAACATATTTTAATATAAAAAAAGTTACACATACGCCACAGTGACCCGCAGTTAAGACGCAAACAAATATTATAGCTGACTAAACAATTACACCAGTTGTTGAACATTAAATAAATGTCAAAATATTGCATTTGAGATTCGAATATTTCGAAGCCATTAAAATTTAATATAGAAAGCGAAAATGAGTAAAGTATTTTTAACCCACTAACCCACGCAGAAAACAAATCATCATAAAATAAAATGGCGGAACTTTTTACTTTTATACCTGATGGGATAGAATACTGCGAAAATTACATAATGTAGTACTAAGTTTTTAGGTACAAATGGCTACTATACTTATATTTTGTTAATGTTTCTTTTTCAGCTTTCGTGAAAAAAAAAACACTTTGAAATCTCGCCTTTAATGATCAAAATCAGAAAAGCAAGCTTGCTTAATTGAAAAAAAAAATGCTTTAAATAAAGTTAATACCTCTATATTTAAAAGCAAACAAAAATCTTCAAAATAAAAACAAAAACACTGAAAATCAACCTTATATAAAAACACCCTTAAACAAAATCGCGAAAAAAAAGTCGATCCGGCAAGCACTACCTTTTCACTTATAATAAAAGAAATGGATCGACATGGGGTGCCAAATATGGTTGTCACATGATGCAGTGCCTATTTACTTATGACATAAAAATCTTCTCAAAATTGTATCTTTTCTAAAATATTTACTAAACCAAATTTGAATTATTTATATATTAGCAGAGTAACTAAAGGTCAAAAATTGGCAATATTAGGGAACCCGGCCGAACAGCTTAGATTTTGATGATCTTTTTTTTCAAACGTCGGTAATTAAAAATACTTTAAAGTCTATAGATAAAAAAATGCCGGTGTTGCCGTTTTGATTTTTTAAATTTAACTAAAGATTTTTGTGAACAAACAAATTTTTTTTCAAAATTTTTTCTTAAATTTCATAAATTAATTGATGCCAAAAGATTGTCTAGGAAATTCAAGGAAAAAAAAATATATGAGAGTGAGGGACAATCTTCCATCCTTCAAGCGATAGATGCAATTTTCTTATTAATTGACTTCAAACACAAAAAAAAATGTTTGAACACAACGGCAACACCTACAATATTTAAATATACATTTTTATAAAGCTAGAGGCCAAGTCATATTTGTAAAATTAAAATTAACTTTAATTGAATTAAGGGCTTTTGAAAGAATGGTAACTGAACTCAGATTTTTGAAAAAAAAAATTATTGAAAAAATTTTAACATGTCGTTTTTTAAACTTTTTCGTAATATAAAATGCATTTTTTTTCAAATATTTTTGGCCGCATTTATTATGATTTGAAATTATAAAAGGAAATGTCAATATGTAGTACGGTTTATGAAAAAAATTAAAAACTATTTCATTTTCGAAGAACTTTTTTTAATAAAAGTTTTGAAAAAAAATTTAACTTATTTTTTTTTAAGTTCAACATCTAAACATAAATTTTTTTATTCATTTAATAACATTTACGGTTGAAAGTTAAATAGCAAAAATTTAAAGTTCTTATTTACCAAAGTCTTTGAAAAAATTAATTATTTCAATGCAAAAATTCAGTTTTTATAAAAAAAAACCCATTGAAATTGAAGTAATTCTTAATTTTTTTTCAAAAGTGTGATATATATTACCTTTTTTGCTTCGAAATTCAACTGATAATATTTATGGCCAAAAATTTTTTTAAAATAAATTCATATTTTATTAGAAAAAGTTTGGAAAAAAGTCATTTTAAATTTTTTTAATAGCATTTTTTTTTTTAATTCTGAGTTTGAGGACCATTTCTTCAAAAACTCTTAATAAAATTTAGTATATTTAAATTTAAGAAATAAGAATGAACTTCTGGCTTTTAAAAAATGTATTTTAAAATATTGTAGGTGTTGCCGTTGTGTTCAAAATATTTTTTTTTTTTGTGTTTGAAGGCAGTTTGTGAGAAAATTGCATTTATCGCTTAAACGATGGAAGATTGTCCCTTGCTCCCTTATATTTGTATTCCTTAAATTACCTAGAGAATCTTTTGCTATCATTTGTTTTATGAAATTTAAGTAACAAAAATGGTTTTTTTTTCAAACAAAAATTTAATTTTAATTTAAAAAAACAATACGGCAACATCGGCAATTTTTAATCTATAGACTTTAAAGTATTTTTAATTACCTACGTTTGAAAAAAAAATCGTCAAAATCAGAGCGTTCGGCCGGGTTCCCTAATAATTTGCTTTTGTTACTCCACTATATCTTGAATATTTGTCTCATTGCAATAATTTCGATATGAACTATCATGGAACATTATATCATCTTTCGAAGTAATTACTGAAACTGACCCTAATCACTCTGCTGACAGAAAAAAAATACCAAATATTTAAATGTGAGTTTCTATTTCTATTATGATGGTTATATGTACTAATGTGGTTAACCTCAATTTTGTTGACTATTTTAGCTTTGTTTTACATTTAGAAATCCTTGTTTTCACACAAAAAGAACTATAACTAGGTAATTAAACTAAACATATGCTTGGGTCCTAGAAAATATTCCTAATTGAGGTTATATAATGTGTTCATAATGTAATTAGTCTTTTGTTCTTATTTATGTTTGAAAAACTATTTTTAACTCAAACCAACCTTGTAAGTATACATATTTATTTTAATGGTTAATTAGAATTTAAAAAAAGGTTCATAATATCTATATAAAGGTTCAGGCAAATTAAAACTAATTCTCTTTAACAAAACATTTGCCCTTATTATGATTATTTCATTTAGTTTACTGAAAAGAAAATGAAGGAATAAAGAATTTTTATTATTATTATTTAATTGCAAGTTTTCAATTGAATTTTGAAAGAGAAAAAAAAATGCTAAAAACTGTTTTTTTTTTTTGTTTCTTCTGAAATTGCTCAATTATTTTTATATGTCATCAATCCCTAAAGTCCCTTATTCAAAAATATTTTTAAATCACAAATTCAACTGAAATGTTAATGAAACAAAATTGGAAATCCACAGCTTTGAACAAAAATGTTTACATTACAAGAATTGATAAGTATACATAATTATCACATATCAACCAACGTAATCGTAAAATTTTGAGAACTTATTATTAATAAAAGATGGCCCAAAATCAGGTCATCAGAGAGAAAAAATGTTCAGTTTATGGAGAAACTAGCTGACCCGGCGGACTTCGTTCCGCCATTTCTTGTATTTATTTCTAATTTTCGACTCTGTAATTAGTTAATTTTCAAATGAAAAAGAGGATCAAAACTTGAAAAGTTCATAAAATGAGTTTAAAAATGTTAACTTTTGAACTTTTAGCAAAAGTGGCCTATGCAAAATACTCTTTTATTTTACCGTTATTTCAAATTTGTCATTACAAAATTAATTGAAACTTTGTACAAATATAGTCTTGCCCATTATCTATCTACACTGTAAATTTCATTCATTTATCTATTGAAGAAAAAAAGATAAAAATAAAAAACTGTTAAAAACGGACAAAACACTTGGGACAAAAAAAAATTGTTTTTCCCGTTATTCGGTCAAAAATCATTTTAAAAACTCAAAAGTTTGTACATGCATGCGCATAATTAAAACCTATATTTCCTATAAGTTTGAGATTTTTTGCAGACTTTTAAAAATTCCAAAAAAATAAAAGACTACTCAAAAATGTCCCTAAAAATTAGGTTGTTTTTTAAAAATTTTTATTTCAAAATACAGGGCCTATGAAAAAAATCTGTTTTAGACCCCTAATTTTTTTTTTAATATTTTTCTCATGGTGTAATTCAAATTTCTGTGCAAAATTTTGCGTACCTCTAATTAGTCTTTTGTCGAAAGTCTATGACTACAAAAAAACCTTCACAACTTGGTTTTGAAATTTGTTTGAATTTTTTCAATACCTTTTTAAACTATTGAATAAATTTGTCTATCATTTAAAAAAAAAAGTCAACTCTTTACGACTTACCGTTTAGAAAATAGCCTCTTTTTTCAATGTCGTGTTACCCCTATTTACCCTATAAAATCTAAAATTTTTTTGCCTTAAACCTTCTCCTCTTATGCCTCTTTGATTTAAAAAAAAAATTAAGAAAATAAGTAAGCCGGTGTGGCCGGTAAGCGAACGTACACAAAACCAAACTTTAATAAATACAGGGTGTCCCACAGTCACCGCCCCAAACGAAAACCATGGATTCCTGAAATCATTTTACGTCGAAAAACTTAAGAGGTAATTTTCTCGTTTTCGTCTCGTTTTCGAGTTTTTATGATGTTTGTTCTCTTTTCCTTTATCTGGCTTAATCTTTGCCAAACTGCGTTTGATTTGAAATATTTTTTTTACAACCAATCAAGAATTTATTACAGTTTTATTTTGTCTCAAAACTTTTTTTTCTGCGGACAACTTTTTCTCCACACTTTTGCATCAAACACAATTTTCTTCGTTTTTTAAGTTGTTTTTAACACTTTCATATCATTTAAGTCAAAAAAACACGTTAATGAGTGTTAATTTTTTGTGCTTTTTATTAAAGCCCAGTTTATTTTCAAAAAAAAAATAAGTTTTATTTCATAAAAAAGGCTACTAATTAAAAAAAAATAAACAAACTGATTGAATTAAAAAAAAAAATAATTTTTAAATAAAAAATTAATTTAAATGAATTAAAACTTTTTCTGAGCTTTATCTATTTGTTCTTTTCTTAACCACAATAGCTCTGAAAAAGTTTTTAATTCATTTAAATTAATTTTTTATTTAAAAATTACCTATTTTTTTTTTATTCACTCAGTTTGTTTATTTTTTTTTTTTAATTACTTTCAGTAGCCTTTTTTATGAAATAAAACTTATTTTTTTTTTTTGAAAATAAACTGGGCTTTAATAAAAAGCACAAAAAATTAATACTCATTAACGTGTTTTTTTGACTTAAATGAAAGTGTTAAAAACACCTTAAAAAACGAAGAAAATTGTGTTTGATGCAAAAGTGTGGAGAAAAAGTTGTCCGCAGAAAAAAAAGTTTTGAGACAAAATAAAACTGTAATAAATTCTTGATTGGTTGTAAAAAAAATATTTCAAATCTTTGGAATAAAACGTAGCTTGGTAAAGATAAGGCCAGTTAAAGGATAAGAGAGCAAAAATCATAAAAACCGTGGTAACTCGAAAACGGGACGAAAACGAGAAAATTACCTCTTAAGTTTTTCGACTTAAAATGACCGCAGGAATCCATGGTTTTCATTTGGGGCGGTGACTGTGGGACACCCTGTATAATAGATTCTGAAATATTATGTTCGCTTCTATTTTTCTAGGGAATATGTTTCTAAAATGAAGTAGACAATTTAAAAGTAGGGCATTTCGATGGAAAATTCAGAGAAAACAAAAAGCATTTTAAAAGTCAAAGTAAGAAATCTTTCTCTTTCACTAAAATTACATTAACTTCTACTCCCGCTTAACAAAAGGCTCAAAGTTTTCATAAGTCTTGAGTCCGAAACCTCAAAAATTTTGAAACTAATTTATTTTTTTTTTGCTAACAAAGGTTTTCTTTAAAAAAATCTATTGTTCTTGAATTTCTTATTAACATTCCTTTTTATCTATGTCAATCCTAAACAACACAAAAAAAAAAGGAAAACCCTCTCTATTAAAGTTGTGGCAACAAAACGCATTACTCCTTGTTAGCAGCAGCAGTAAAAAAAAAAAAAAAACTTCAAATTAATCTCATCTAACTTATCACTTTTCCAGTTAAAGACTTTTATCTCAATGGGCCATTTCCGACAACTTGTTTAACTACCTATAGAGAAGTACAAAGATAAACCGTCGTCATCGTCCTCGACGTTGTTAGCTGCCACCAACCGTCGCGCCTGTCGTTTAGGTAGTCATTTAGTTAGTCGTCCTTTTTCCCCGGTGCATTGAATTTCTTTTGTTCCTTGGTGGAAAATGCCGCAAACTTCACTCACAGTTTCATTTTTAAAGTTTACTTTACTTTGTGTTTGCTCGTGACGTGTTGGCTGGAAAATTGTCTATACTCTCCTGCCTCCTCGTTCAACTCGTTCCACTTCTGAGTGCCTGTAGTTCTAAATACATCGTTGTCGTCGTCGAGTCGGTTAAGTGTTGTTTGCAGTTTGCATATCCAAGTGCATACAAAAAAAACCAAAGAGGAGAGAGGGAGGGTTTTATATGAAAGTTAATGAATGCCAGTGACAACTTTGGTGGTGTAGGGTAGGGCTAGGGCATAGAGGGCGTTTGGGGAATAAAAAGAAACTACTTCAGCCCCTTCTTGCATTCTCATCAAATGCACTGTGTTTTTGCTTATACAACTTTGACTTTTCATCAAATGTCAGTATACACTTTGTTGTGGGATCAAGAACTTTGCCGGTAGGTTTAACTTGAAAAAAAAAATAGTGCTTATGTTGTGTTAGGCATTGTATTGTTTTTAAATTAAAACACTATTTTTGCTATGGGCTGTTTGAGAGACTTGACTTCTGAGAACATAAAATGCAATTTTAATTCTTTGTCGGTGTTGTAATTGAGCTGAGAGAGTCAAAAGTTGTTATGGAAATGAAGTAATTAATAAAGTTGGATGTGTTAGTTTTAAATATCCTTTGAATGGGATTAGATTCTTATTCTATACAAGTGTCGTTAGTTCATTTGATATATTTTTATAAAAAGAAAACTAAACTAAAATTTCTTTGAAAAAAAAATTGGTTTTCACCGTTTGTATGTTATGCTAGAACTAAAGCAAATACAGGGTGTCCCGTAATAAAATTTAAGGGATGATTCTTGGGTATATTCTAGGAAAAAATTGTTCTTCAATAACACTTTATCTACAAAGTTGATACTACTTACTGATGATTTGAGCAAACTTAACTTAGGGGTAACCGGAGCTAGTTGGGTCCAGGGGCAAGTAGACTAACTACCAATAGCTAAAAAACTGAACAATTTATATTAAGTTTATTCTTGTTATTACATTCATGTTGCCTTTCGCCATAGTTGGACGTAGCTCAGAAGTTATCCTGAAAAAAAAACAAGTTTTTGCCTTCGTGAGTAGTTTTTTGGTTCTCTTTTCTTTTTTTTCTTAATACCGACTTTTCACAAGCCGATTTTAGCCGCAAGATCAAAGTCGACTAGGATTCTTCTACGGTGATTGTCTTATTAGTCATCTTCGGCCTACGACGTTCACACGAATCGACTTATCACGAAAAGCTTCGCCGCATGGCTAAAACGACTCGTGAAAAGTCGGAAATTCGGCATAAAGTCAATGTTTTTTTTGGAAAAAGAGCAAGTGAGTGTTTGTATTCAAAATACGTAGTTACACTGAACCAAAAAAGTACATAAAATTAATCAATTCGTACATTAATTTAATGTAAAAATTCATGGCAAATGAGCCAATGTACAAATTCATTAAATTTAAGAATCTTTTTATAAACAAATTCATAAGGGAATGAATCTTTCTTAAAAATTAAGAATGAGTTCTTAAATTTTATGAATTTGTTCATAAACAAATTCGAAAATGTTCGAACATGTTTAAGAAAAGTTTCTTTGATTTTAAGAAAAGTTTCATAGATTTTAAGAAAAGTTTCTTAGATTTTAAGAAAAGTTTCTTAGATTTTAAGAAAAGTTTCTTACATTTTAAGATTATTTCTTGAATTTTATGATTTTTTTCATAAATTTCGTAAAAATTTGAATGAAATGTTGCTTAAATTTTATGAAAAAAATAATAAAAGCTATGAATTTTTCTTAAAGTTGTATGATTGTTTTCATAAAATATAATACGCTTTTCATTAAAATGTATAATACATTACCATTTCCATTTCAAGCCTTTAATTTGTTCCTAAAAAAAATTGTATCCCAAACAAACAAACAGCAAAAGAAAACAACCCAGAATCTTAAACAAAAAAATGAAAATTGTTTTTAAAAATAAAAGAAATTATTAAGTTTAAACGATATAAAAATGTTTTATTGATCATTATCACTATAAATTTCAGTATAAAGTTAATTTTTAATTTAATTTTACTTTTTTAATGGATGCATCATCTGGAAAGATAGAAAAAAGATTGTATTAGTAAAATTAATATGTACTATTTGATTTAAAAAATTGAAATAGCTAGAAGGTTAAATTATCTTTAACCTTATTGTAATCGGCAGCATTAGACTATGGAGCTGAAAAAAAAAACAAAAAAAAATTTAATAAGTTGGGGAAAAATAAAAATATAAAGAATTTAGGTTGATAATATTAAGTTAAAACAAAATTAAAATATTTAGAGAGATAAAATAAAATTCAACACTTACAGTGCGGTTCACATGGTTAGACGCACCAATTTTCGTTTACATAAATTTCATTTTTTTTGTGTGTGTGCAAGAATAACCAAAAAAATTATATTTATTAGAATGGTTATTTAGTTCTTAATAGAAAAACAAAAAGAAATATTGGGTGAGTTGAAGTTAACGGTACTTTTTAGTCCTTCTTGTCTGTGATGTAAGAAAAAGGGCAGCTTTTTTCGGTTCACATGATTAGACGCACACCTTAAATTAGTTAGTTTGGCGAGATCTATTGCGCTGATTTGATTAAATTTGGAAGATTAAGCATCAAGAAGTTATTTTTTAGTGATTTTCATTCAAAATCTGTTAAAAAAGTTCTGAGCGCGAAAGAATAAGGGAAAAATGACGCGTTGGATTCCGAAGGTCTTTCCATAAGCCCCATTGCCAAAAAAATAGGATGAAGTGACTATTTCAAAAGAAATTATTTAAAAAACAGTGCCTCCTACGAAAAAAACTTCAAAGGAGGAACAATAGAAGCTTTAACTCCTCAGGAAAAATGAAAATGTATGAAAAAAGCGTCAAAAACAGCTCTATCCCCGAGCAAAATTAAAGAAAAAGCTCGGCTAACGGGAAGAACATCAATTTTTCGGTGAATTTTTTTGAATGCTGAACATCCGAGATTAAAATAAAACTTAAAAATAGTTTTTAAAAAACGCCATTTGAAAGAAACAGCGGATGGAGATCGCACGTCTTCACATAACGTGGGAAACAAGTTTTTGAAGTTTTTTTAAATTGGCGAAATGTGTTTTTTCTAATGAAAAAGAATTTAATTTGAATTGTTCTCATGGGTATTACCACAAATTTCACGATTTTCACTAGGAGGAAAAGTTTTTGACACTTCAACATTCAAGAAAAGGAGGAGTAATAGTTTTGGGAGCCATTTAATATTACATTCGATTTAGTTTTCGTTTCAAACCACTCATTTTTGCAAATGGCGTTTTTTAAAAACTATTTTTAAGTTTTATTTTAATCTCGGATGTTCAGCATTCAAAAAAATTCACCGAAAAATTGATGTTCTTCCCGTTAGCCGAGCTTTTTCTTTAATTTTGCTCGGGGATAGAGCTGTTTTTGACGCTTTTTTCATACATTTTCATTTTTCCTGAGGAGTTAAAGCTTCTATTGTTCCTCCTTTGAAGTTTTTTTCGTAGGAGGCACTGTTTTTTAAATAATTTCTTTTGAAATAGTCACTTCATCCTATTTTTTTGGCAATGGGGCTTATGGAAAGACCTTCGGAATCCAACGCGTCATTTTTCCCTTATTCTTTCGCGCTCAGAACTTTTTTAACAGATTTTGAATGAAAATCACTAAAAAATAACTTCTTGATGCTTAATCTTCCAAATTTAATCAAATCAGCGCAATAGATCTCGCCAAACTAACTAATTTAAGGTGTGCGTCTAATCATGTGAACCGAAAAAAGCTGCCCTTTTTCTTACATCACAGACAAGAAGGACTAAAAAGTACCGTTAACTTCAACTCACCCACTATTTCTTTTTGTTTTTCTATTAAGAACTAAATAACCATTATAATAAATACAATTTTTTGGTTATTCTTGCACACACACAAAAAAAAATGAAATTTATGTAAACGAAAATTGGTGCGTCTAACCATGTGAACCGCACTGTACCTACTAAATTCTATGTTTTGCTTTAGTTTGCAATGACAATGTACAGGATTAGTTGAGAATCGACTTTAATATGGTTTTTATTTTGTGTCGATTTTTTCCCCTTTGCCGATCCAAAGTTGAAGATGACGTATGTGCCTCCTTATTTCACAAAAATATCAAATCACGATTTTTAATTTTAAAACATGCACCTAAAACAAAAAAAAATTAAAATATGTTTAATATATAAAAGAAAGCAATTTTTAACATTCTATGTTTTTATACTTATCTGAGTATATGGGAAAGAGGCAACGGGAACCACCAATATTTTAAACTGTTACTTATACTCTTCAAATTGCCTCCGTGGTTGAAATGCTTTACACTGTTTATAATAAATATTGTCTTTTATTCACAAACTTTTATAACTTGTTTCGGCAACAACCGTCCACTTTGAATATCAGATTTTAAATGAAATCCTCAAAGAAATCTTTCTGAGGCATAGATTCAGAACAACAGTTATTATTTTATAGATTGATGAAAAAGTACATAGACTTTAAGAAAATATACTTAAACAGTCAAAACGTAAGAATTTTTTCATAAATTATGTGTATACTTTCATAATATTTAATGAATTAATTCTTAAATTTTGGAAAAATATGAATTTCGAACTTAAAAAGTATGAACAGATTCTTAAATTTTAAGAATAAATTCTTAATACCGAATACAGGATAACGGTAAAATATTCGTTATTTTTCTATTAATGAAAAAATACATTCATTTTAAGAAAAAGTACTTAAAAACACAAAATTAATGAACTTCTTACAACACTGTAATTTTGAAAATTGATTTTATCACTTTAAGAACTGAAAAAAAGTCAATTTTAAAAATTATCTTAACTCGAAATACAACTGAATGGAAAATAATAGTGAATTTCGTTCATAAAAGTATGTCCAGATTCTAAGATTCAGTAAAATATTCTTTCGAATTGGGGCTAGAAGTTTATGAATTTATTCATTAACCTTCGTATTTGTTCTTAAAAAAATTCATACAAATATTTTCCATAGGAAGTTTTTTATGAAAACTTATTCTTAAATTTTATGAATTGTTCTTAAAAATAATTTTTTTTTTAAGAATTCGTACTTAAATTCAATGAATATTTCTTAAAAATTTATGAATTTCGGTTTATGAACGAGATTCATAGTTTTTAAGAATAGGTAATAATGTTTTCAGTGTAGGTTAGGTTAGGTTAGGTTAAATGGGCTGTAAGTTGATGTTGTTACCGTCACACTTAGATCAATGTAGATCCCTTGTGATACCCTGAAGTATTTATAACCTCATTAAAAAAGTGTAATCCTATGAATCCTATGGTTTTTCGAGCCACTTGTTAGACTTGACAAAGTTCAGTAGGCTATTGCCTGACAGTTCTGATAGTTCTTCTAATTCATTAAAGTAGTTCCCAAAAAATGTTTTTCTAGTGCGGCAGAGTGCTGGACAGTGACAGAGGAAGTGAGTAGTATATTCCTGTTCGTCCTCATTGCCGCAGCCATCTGTATAAGGGATCTTAAGGAAGGTTTACTGAGTAGTAAGATCTTATTAGATTTTTTCTCGTCATAATTCGGCCAAAGTTTTGCTGGTGTGACCGCCTTTCCATCTTTCCATCTGTGAGTGAATAAATTGGACACTAGTGTTTCTTTTTTTTTAAGATAAGTCAAATTGGAGTCTAATATCCCCGGTCTCCACTACTTTGGAACCCCTTTACTCAGACAAATGATAATTTTCTTTATTAATACTGATAGTAGAAGGTACGTTAGGATGTTAATTTTCAGACGAAATGTACATTCTTTGTAACTACGTTTGAAAAATCAAATATTATTAATTTTTAGAGGCTGTTCATTTTTTCTTGCCCATGATAAGTTTTTACTTTTAAGGGAAATTATCTTTGTGAAATATGTGTAATAAGCATGTTTTATTAATTTATTTTTATGCAACTATAATGGACATAGAAAGTCAGTTAAAAGTTTAACAGAAAACTCATACATTTTATGATAGGTACTTCAGAAAAAAACTTGCACCAGGTAAAAATTAAAAAAGAAAAAGTTGTTTATTTTGCTCCCGTACAAATTATCGAAAAAATTTTGCCGAACTAAAATTTATCCCATACAAATGTATCGATAACTTGTACCTATGGGAATTTTATCTCGGCTAAAATTTAGCTCGATCTGCGTACCAGGCTTTAAGTCTTAAAAGGTAAAGATCATTTTGATCAACATCCATAAGAAAGGATTTGGCTTTTATTTTAAGTTAAAATATTATGAGGATATGTTGCTACTAAAAGAAATTCTATAAAAAAAATGTCCCGTGAAAAATGCAATTAAATACTTTTCCCAATTTCCCAACGCTATTAGCCATTGTTGGCATTTTCGTTAAATTTTGTATCTTATTTTTTTCTGAATATTTTTAAAATGTTAATGTTTAATTAGTTTTATTGAAAATTGAATTTCGAAAACAATTGATAAGGTAAATAAATAAAATCTAGTGTAGGAATTAAATTCAGTACCTTTAGATTTCGTATGATTGCATTTGAATTCAATGTTTTTAGAAAACATAAATAACGTTTGTTTTTATTAATGTTTTTTTAAATTCCTCCTCTACAACGTGTTAAAAACAACTTGAAAAAGAATTTTATTCATTCAAATTTCTCAGTACAAGTATTTTATTTATGTACATTTAAAAAAAAAAAAATATTTTGAATTCCATAAAATAGTGTGTTGTAAATCTGACAGAGTTGAAACTTTTTTAAATTTATTTCGTTGTAAGCTCATTTTAAATCATCATCACACACACAGAGTGGTGATGCAAATTTATAACTTGTCCGACCATTAAAAGGAATTCATTTAAATATCATTAAATCTATAGTGGCGAGAATTAATCCAATACGATTTATATTATATTAACGTGAGAATATGTATATTAAGTTGCATCAGTGTCTGCCGGTGCCGTGTCTGTGCGGTGAGTTCTTTTCATATTATATATACATTATTACACTCTGAACGTGTTCTTTATTGTTTGGAACGATGATGATGGGATGGATAGAGAGCACGGTGGTCTTGAAAACGCGGCAGGTTTTACAAAAATGGACCAAAAAGTAATGATGCAGATTTGTTCGAAATGATCTCAGGATTCAAAATTTGTAAATTTCAAAATCGTACCTGATCCCTTTTTTGAGTTACAGGCATTATACATATATATATGTACATACATTTGACTTAGAATGGGAAAAAAATTAAACAAAAGCACATTACAATGTCCTATACCTTTTTTGAAAGCTAAAATATACTCCTTGAATTTGATGTTTATTTGAAGTTAATTGAGTAACTAACTTTTGAGAAATTTAATTTCAAAGTCAAAATTTTTAAAAAAAATAATTTTTTGTATATTTAAGTTCATTTTTAAATTTGAATTACAAGGTATACATTTTTTTTTCAAAACTGAATGATCTATTTAGTTCTTAGTCAAATCCTTAAAAATAGATGCAAAGAACTATTCTCTAGTTTTTCAAAAATGGAAAAAAAAGATTTGTACTTTTATTTGTGTTTTATTTGTTCCCAAGGAAAAATTTGTGTAATGGTTATTTACTCAACAGATTTGTAAGTTCTAATCACACCTAGCGCGACTTGGATTCAACCCCAAGAACGTAGTGCTATTTTGGCTCCTTTTTTGGGGTTTTTTGTTCAATTTTGGTGTTTTTTTTTTTGCCATTTTTAGAGTTTTGTATTTTTTTTTTTTAATTTTTATATATTTTTTAAATTATTTTTATTACGTTCTGAATATTTCAGGACTATTTTTGAAATGTAAGAGTTATAATGCTACGTATAACAGAAAAATATCCCACATTACATAGGTTTCAGTACAGCTGGGGTCCTCAGGGACCACAAAACCTTTTCTCGATTTTCATCGTGAGAGCCATTTTTCATGAATCCATGTTGACTTTTCGCGTTAATTTAAAAAAAGAAGACGTCCTGATCAGCAGCGGGCTACCGTGACCTTTTTTCCATTTGATTTGAGGCTAATTTGTTTTTTTTTTTATTTAAAAAAAAAATTAGGAAAAAGCTAAAAAAAAAATTTGGGAAAAAAGATATGTACATCTTTCCTTGAATCTCAAAAACTAAGATACTTTTATACATCCGGTTTTTGTTTTTGACTTAAAATCAATGAGAGCATTGGTTTGTGTAAAAAAAACTATGCCCTTTATTAAAAACAATTGAATAAAATAAACTTAAAAAAAAAATATTTTTTTCTAAAATAAATACTTTAAAATTAAATTTCTCAAAAGCTATTTACTTAATCAACTTCAAATAAACATCAAATTCAAGGAGTATATTTTAGCTTTCCAAAAAGGTATAGGACATTATAATGTGCATTTGTTTTTTCTTAAATTTTGTTTTTCCTATTCTAAGTCAAATGTATTTATACGTATAATGCCTGTAACTCAAAAAAGGGATCAGGTGCGATTTGGCATCCTGAGATCATTTCGAACAAATCTGCATCATTACTTTTGAGGTCCATTTTTTTAAAACCTGCCGCGTTTTTGAGACCACCGTGAGAGAGGATATACATGAACACTGGACAGGCCGGTGGACGATATACCCCTACTTGGACATCATATTTAAACAGGACGAGTCACTATCCTGGAGTTTGTGTCTGAATCTGAACTATGGACGTTACGTTGTTCAAGTATTACCACGCCGACCACGCCGTTGATGATGTTAATCAGATGTAGTGTTTAATTATCGTAAAAATATTTTTACATCAAAAAACAACATGTACACAGACAAACACACAAACATTGTACATATCTAAAGGATAGACTTTTGTTAAATGTCATGTAGTTTGTGAAGGTTAAACATTGCATGCCCATCAATGTTGAATATAATCAGAGCTTATTTATTATATACACCAATTTATACAAATACAAACCTTTCCTTTTTTGCATATGACTATATAAAGGTCTCTCGTATACAATCAGTCTGTCTGTTTATTCAGTTGTGAATCAAAATCGAAATCAAAAATTATTCTAAATTTACCTATTTTAAGGATTAAATTTTGTCTAACTAAAAAAAAAAAACAAAAACAACAACAAATTCGACAAATGAAATGTTTGGTTGATGTATTTACCGTTGTTGTGGTCTTATAGTTGTAAATTTGTTTTTAATGAGATTAATTTAAATGGATTGGTTGTATGCCATTTACCAATAGGTTTATGCACTCACATGAATAGGTCTAAATTAACTTGGAATAATGATGAAAAAATAATTCTCTAATTTTTTTATCATTTTCATTTTCGTCTATTAGAGTCCATCCAACCGAAGTAGACATAATAAAAAACATATTCAAAAAATACTAGTACTAGTACTTTTCTATTTGTAAAGATATTTGCTTTGTTTCCATTGCCAATCCGAGTCCGCACCACCGCCGTTTGGCGGAAAATTTCAAAGTAACAACCGCCGCACCACGACTGCACCACGTCCGCACCATTTCATTTTGAATGAAAAATTCTGTGTACCACCGCAGCACCACGACTGCACCACGTCCGCACCATTTCATTTGAATGAAAAATTCTGTGTACTATTGCAGCACCACGACTGCACCACGTCCGCAACATTTCATTTTGTATGAAAAATTCGCTGCATCATGATAAATTTTTTTTGGAGTATTGAAAAATAAAAAAAAAACAACCAACGAGAAGGAGATTCGAGCGCGAGTATCCAGAGCACTTTCAATTAGAAGTCCAACGGTGGTGCAGCGGTTTGGAAATTTTTAAAATGGTGCAGATGTGGGGCAGCGGTGGTGCGGCGGTTTAGATTTTTTTATAATGGCGTGGACGTAGAAATTTCTGATAATGGTGCGGACGTGGTGCAGCGGAATTCCATTTTTACTCGGAAAATGCACTGGAAATAAAACCTATGACGGCCAAACTCACAATGTTGCTTCAATTAAGTCTTACAGGAGATGCAGTTCAATCTGCGAAGCTTTATAGAAGCAAAATTGTTAATCGGTGTATTTTCTGAGATACCGAATTTAGGTGTGACAAGCTTTAGTAGTGCTATTTTATATACAAACATTTCTCTCTAGTACACTTATGAGAACAAAAAACACTATCAGCTCTTGATAACAATATTTATCAGAGTATTAGAGTGTACTCCCTTAAAGGGCAAAAGGAGTGAAAAAAGGTTATATTTTGGACCTTTTAGAGTTTTATATCGTGTAAAATTAATCATTCAAAGAAGCTTTTCTGGATCATTATATGAGCATAATTTTGTTAGCTGTTAGTAACCAGCTTCGAAAACTTTACTTAACTTGCGCTTCAGCTTTCACTTCACCATTGTGTTCACAGCCAGTTAATCAGCATTAAGAAGAATACTTCATAGTTTAAATTTTTTTTTGTAAAGGCTATCGCTTTGTCATTTTTTGATGCAAAAACAACTATTGATACGAAAAACATTCAACTATTGATACAAAAAAAAATTGCTTCTTGACTCCTGTCAAAAAATTTAAACTTTTCATACAATTTCACACTTCACCCCCAACAGTTCACATTCACTTTCTGATGTGTATGAGTGAGAGGTTAAATTACACTCTTAAATGTTTATCTTGGCATCAATAAAACTACGGCTCGAATCGGTAAAACCCCTATTTTGTCCAAATAAAATAATAAATTAGCTACAGTTGATCAATCCTTCCATGATATTCCTCAAAATTAAATAAGTTTCTAACATTTGCTTAAAAATCAAAAATTTAACCCTTGAAAAAAGTTTTCAGATTGAATATTCAATACTTTTGGCTTCGTAAAAATCGATAAACCTATCTCTTACACTCCACAAGCATAATAGATCACCAACATCTACATACAAAACATCCTCAAACACATCAACTCTATGTTGTTCAGTTGTCTCAATCAAATTCATATTATAAACAATCAATCCTCAAACCATCTGCGAATTATGGACTTGAAAGTCCACAGTACCTACCACCTAAATTTGCGCTATACGCACCCTTGTCCAAATATCATATTATACTTAAGCAACATATACAAACCTGGTCATTCATTGGAAAATTTATCCTTCATTTCAAATGCAGGTCTTTAACCATCTTCATAAACCTAACCTATACTCCTTCAATTGAGTCTCAATCAGCAGAGTAGATATCTATACTAAACATTTACCAACAATATACCATTACCCACCCACTGACAAGCAAAAATATCTGCAATCATCCAATTGGGTTAAATATTGGTTCACAAATTGTTCTTGAACACAAGGATAGTAGCTTCGTATAGAAGACCTTCTTCCTTATAAACCCAACTCAAATAAATCCGTTTATTGTATATCCTGTCAATATCATTTGCAGGTGACCCCCATTATGAGAATGTTCTCCAGTTTGTTGTCCTACAAAAGCTTCTTCTTCATCGCTTCACTTCGATTAGAATTGAATTCAAAACCCAATTGAGCATTTAGTTTCGAAATCCATAATGTATTCATGGTTAATCATGGACATTATAATTTCACAATGAACTTCATCTTCATCTTTCTCAAGAAAATGTCATTACTAGCATGCAGAGCTATTGAAATTGAAACTTTTTGTTCTTATTCATTTTGAGAAATGATGAGAAGGACATTTTAAGCTCGAGTAAAAGCTTTTGATGTACCTAAACATGTTTATGTCATAGAAGAACTAGGAAATGGGTACTTTTGGAATGCAGAAGTTGTTGTTAAAGTACTACTTCATTCAATAAGATTTATGCCGAGGTATTAACTAACTAAGTATTAAATTAATTAACTTTACAGAAATCAATATGAACTCATGACTGAGTAAGTTTGATAGAAAACATAACTTTGCAATTTATCTGTCGTCTAGACTAAATAGGAAGATTAAATTAAGATTAATTGATATTTCTTTGAGAAAGAGAGTTCCAGAATGAGTTTAAGTCCAGTGCATTTATAATTTGACCCAGCAGTTTGTAGCACACCCAACTTTTTTTGCTCATACGATAAAAGGTTGGGTGAATATCATAACCCTGATTTTTGGCACTCGTGAAATTCACCTTTTGGCCGCCATCTTGTCTTGGATATTAGTTTTTATTAAATATCTCTCTCTGAATATTAAAAAAGTAACAAAAGCCAAAATAGTAAAAACGAAAAAAAAATGATAATTTTTTTAGGTTTTGAGCACTTTTTATTAGAGCTGTGTAAATCGATAATTTCAAAAGATTCAATCGTTCAGTTCAATGCTTCGTTCTTTTCAATCGTTCATTTTTCCGATCATTTTGGTTTATTTTCTTTTTGGTTTAATGTTAGCCTTGTTCCATTGGAGGTAAGGTTCCCAACCGTACTATAATATATAGTACTATATTTGGGCTTTACGTACTATATACTAGGTGTGTTTTTTATTACCACCGGTCTTAACTGGTTAAAAAAAACGCCTCGGGGCTTAGCGAGAAAAATTGGCAGCACTGCATACTAAATGTTCCGAAATCAGCTGAAACAAAAAAATATAAAGTTGTCGTATTTTTCGCTTTTGGGGTTTCTTGTGTGTTTTTGAAAAAAAAGTTTAACTAACTGTTAAATAAATATTTAAAATAATAATTGTCATTCCAAACATCAGTTTTGATGTTTTTAAACAAATTCTAAACAATTTACGAACAAGTTAATTTGGTAGCACAGATTTAAATCTGTTGAAAAAGTTAAGCCCAGAGAATTCTCCGGGCTAAACAACTAAGCCCAAGGGGCTAAAATGTTGTTGCATTTAACATGTAAATTGCTTAGCCCCAACTGTGTTTTTTTTGTCCAGTTAAGACCGGTGGTAATAAAAAACACACCTACTGTTAAAGAAATATATAGTACGCAAAAATACTATATTTTAATGAGGTGAACGAAATCAAAAACAAAAATATTTCTTATGTTGATTGAACTTTATTGCTTTATATTGTCCATGTACATATCTGAACTCGCCTAAACCTAGCCTACTAAGGCCGTGTGTTGATTGAGTTAATTTTTAAGTTAAAGTTTTCATCTTCGGTAAAATTTTAGCCTTCTCTACAGGAGGATACATTTAAACCTATTTTATTCACAACGCTAGTGTCAAAATTAAACCTAGGTTAAAATTGTCACCTAAATTTTAACGCAATTAAAACACCTCCTAAATGTTTTTAAGATATTTTATATTCCATTTCTGCTAGTGAAGAGTTCACAAAAAGTATTTTTTCAATCATGATTCATGAACTCAAAACGGCGAAAATTGAAATGTTGAATATGAAAAACCTTATGATAATTTTTTGTCTACAAAAAAATTTTGAATAATATCTACAAGAAGTGCAAAAAATAAAGGTTTTACAAACAATAATATGCAACAACTTTAACAAAAATTCCTTGACTTCTTTATTTACTTATAAATACTATATTTGTGTGGAAAGTACTATATTTTTTTACAGTTTTTCCTCAAAATACAATAATCGGTTCCGAAAATGTTGGGAACCCTAATTGGAGGTGGTATTATACTAGCCCCGTTCCATTGGAGGTGGTACCTAGTTTACTCATGAGTAGATCTAGTACTAGAATTAACACATGATCTTCTACTCGAGGAGATAGGAATCATTGTATATATATTTCCATAGTACTATCATAAAGTGAAACGATCTTAGGAACTCTAGTGGTGACTTGAAAAAGCAGAATTTGTATGAAAAAAACACACTGAGCTCCGCCTCAAAAAAGTGGCGACATGAACTAACACTAAATTCTACTTCATGATAGTACTATAGAAATGTATTTACAATGATAGGAATGTGTAGTTGTTGTACTAGATTACTACTCACGAGTAAACTACCACCTCCAATGGAACAGGGCTAAATAGTAGATGTATTGGTTAATCTAGTACTATCTATCATCTACTCATGCTCTTCTTCCCGAGTAGATACGATTTGTATTGAATTCGATGAAAGTGCGTTCTATTGGAAATCGCTAGTAAACTACTAGTAGTACTTTGCCAACTCTCAAAGGAACAGGGCTTTTGTTTTCAATGCTATGAAGCGTAGATTTTTGAAGTTATACTTCTTTTGCGGCGATGAGCCATATAAATTTTCATTTTTGATAAGAATGTCAAAGGGATTATTATACACGATCGTCATCTCCGAAACTAACAATTGGGCAGCAGGGCTGTCGTTTCACCTTTAGAGTTGGCGGTACTTTAATATTTAAAAATGCAGTACACCGCAGTACGGCAAAACAAACACGTGGCAAGATGCATGTTTTATGTCGCAAGTCGCATGTGGCATGTGGCAAGTACCATGTACCATGGATATGTCTGGGACTCTTAATTGTTGTTGTTCCTATCATGCAGGTGATATCCCCGACAGCGTTTTTCGTCCGTGAGCTTGAAAAAAAAAAAAAAAAAAATCTATTGATGGTCCCAGTTTCTTGAGCACATTGAACATGAATTTAACTCCGCTTCGGTTTAAAGCTTTTTTTAACAGAAAGAAAAAATATATTTCAGTACCTACAACTTATATGGGTAATGTAATAGCAACTGTACTTCTATTAGGTACAAGAAATCCAATAGAATTGAAGGACCTGCAGCAAATAGTGTCAGTAAGTCAAATGACTTGATAAATTTGATTGTTATATGTATTTATGGCGGATATCATTCCATTAAAGTGATTTATCCAACTGTGTTCTACTAATAAATTTCACTCAGTCACTCCTAGGTCCTAGGACATAAAAACAAAACAATAAAACAGAAAAAAAAAGTACACAGAAAAAGAAGAACATTATTCGAGTTAAATGGCTTCAACCGTTTCCCCAGTTAAACTAGATCCTAGGACCAAAAGCATCCGCCATCAACATATAACATCTATATATACATACTGCCTGGAAAAACCTCAGACAAATTCATATGCCAAAAGAGATTTCACGAAGGAAATTTATTATGATTGTCTTCTGCAGGATGCCATTTGGTGAACTGCTGGACACGGGCAGTACATATACCCTCGCTCGTAATAGTTCAAGAACTCTCATGGTTGCAGTTCCATGTAACAAAAAAATACTATGACCTGGCATGCGTTATAATTGATTGATTCATATTTTTGTGTAGATTTTTTTTTTTGTTTCTACTCTCTTGTGTCCTTGTAACTATGAAAGTTAATAAAATCTAAAACATTCCCATGAGATGTAGTTTGGTCACAGACATGACATTTAATACAACACCATCAATCTCGAAATAAAGTCCATGTCACAGAAACCAAAAAAGAAACATGCATATCATACCAAGAGTTTATGATTTGACCAGCTTTATGGTAAAGGTTAAAGAAAAAATGATTCCTGTATTAAAAGCTGATTTTCGGACTAAATAACTAAAAAAAGAAAACTATTTTTAAAGTTCGCTCGTATAAAGTTGGAATGTGAATGTGCTTAATATGTTAATTTGGGGGGTTAACAAAGTACTTTTAGTTAGTTTGCTAGCGATTTTCAATGGAGCGTATCTGCTGTAAACGAAATCAATGAAATTCCCATCTACTCGGGCATAAGAGCATGAAGTTTTAGTAGTTAACTTACTGAAATTAAATTTGTGTTTAAAAATTTTATTAGTAAATCAGCAATTGCAAAAAGTGAATGTGAACTATTCAATGTGAAACGTAAAATCGTATGAGAATTTTTAGTATTTTCTTTCAAAGGTTTGAGAATCAGATCCTGCAATACATCAACCTCTCCTTACAGTCACAAAACAAAATTTTGCAGTGTGCAATAATTTTTTGTGCCGAAATAAATAAAAAAAAGGTGCTAGGGTTACCATTTGTTATGTTTTATCTTTATCAAGTTTGAATATACTAGAGCCTAAGTGAAATAATTTCGTAAATTAGGTCATTCAAAAAAATTCTATAGGTACGATTTAACATTCGAAATGAGATAATTTGCGAAAACAGGCTTTAAATTGTACGCACAAATGCAAGTTATATTATATTGCATCAAAAATTAGCATAGGGTAACCTTAACAAAAATTTACATGTAGAATACTGTTGCTGCGATTTTTAACTTCTTTTTTTCTTCATGTTGATTAAACTGCAAGAAATAAAAGGAAAGGATATTTTTTGTATGTGAATGTTCGCATATTTGAAAAATTTACGGAGAAAGAGGACTAGTTTTGTTTTTGAAACTAACTTTTTACATACAAAAAAAATCCATACTAAATTTAGAACTCTGAAAAAAACAGTTTTTTTTAGTTATGACAGTGTTCAAGTAAATGAGCGATATATTCACATTTTTGACCCTTCAAAAGTGAAAGATGTTTACTAACTAATGTAAACAGAGCACAGTTATTATACTATGTTTCCACCTACGCTAAATCCAAGATTTAGCTAAGTAGATTTAAAATATCTCGAGATTTATTTTAAATCTAAGATGTTCACCTACTTTTAATCCGAGATTTAGAATAAAACTCTAGATTTATGCTAAATCTACTTAGCCAAATCTCGGATTTAGAGTAGGTAGAAACGTAGTATTACCAATAAAACACGACAATTGATTAATTTCAACTCTCAATGATTTCATGACTATTCATTTTTGTATTATGTTGTATGTTAAACCCATTTAAAATTAACGGTCACAGACACAAAATCATTTTTAAAAAAAGTAGTAAACCTTTCTTACATATGATATTGTAATAGATCCTAATTGAAATGCACAGTGCTGCCAGAAAGCAAGTTAAATCAATGGTACTTTTTGAATTTTTGTTTTTATATTTTTTTTTTTATTTATTGCAGTTATGTACTCTTCTTTTTCGGCTTTTGTATCAGAGTGAACATTAATTTTTTGACAAAAAATGTCGAAATGGAGAATTTTTAGTTATTCTTCTCCATTTCGACATTTAAATTTTTGGCGAACAACACTCTTTTTTTCATTATATAAATTGTGGATGTACTTTTATTTGTAGGTAGTGTAATTGTATGAAGAAAGTTATGGGGACTTTTCACGAGTCGATTTTTGCCGTGCGGCGAAGCTTTTCGACTCGTGTGAACGTAAGCAGGCGACTAAAGTGACATTCCCCATAGAAAAATCCTAGTCGACCGATATATCGTGCGGCTAAAATTGACTCGTGAAAAGTCGGCACAAATGTATGAAGAAAGAAATAAGAAGAGAAATCTGGAAGACTGAAAGGTCAATTTTCAGTTGTGTAATTTTGGTCATACAATTTCCCATCATCAATGCCTCTCCTTCATACGTACATATTGTACGTATTGTATCTATCGCCCTTTAATTTTCTGCATGCAGACGTATGTAAATCCAGCATAAAAGTAAAATCTGGATAATTATCTGGATATTTCAAATATCTATACAGATAATAAGGTTGTTGTTGTTTGTTATACGTAAAATTTTTAATACGTAAAATTAAATAAATGTTTTAATTTCAAAAATCTCGATGTAAATTTTGTTCAAAATCTATATATGTAGATAAATAAAAAAACACACCTAATATTTTCACTTTTGTATTTTTGCTAAAAGTGGCCAGTAAAGTTAAGGTTTTTACTTCCCAAACTTGTCCTATAAAAATGTTTTTAAATCTAAAATGCATCTCGTAAATAATGCTGGATTTACATATACGTCTGAATGCAGAAAAGTAAAGGGGGATAGATACAATACGCACAATCCGTACATATCTAACGTCTGTGGTTCTTAAATACTGTGTTTCCATTCAATCATAGAGGAAGGTATTTCTTTCTCTATGCTTTCAATGCAGATCTGGAAATGCAGAAGTATGTTAATCCAGCATAAAGCCTTAACTACATTGGCTCAAAAAGTGAAAAAGTACAAAAGTGAAAATTTTCAAAAGCATTTTTGTATAGTTTTTCAGCCTGAAAAATTAAAACAAATGATGGAGAAAGCTTAGTTTTTGGTCTTATAAACAATTTATATACTCTTTTTCACAAAACTATTGGGCTTTTAAGCAATCTGTCTTTGTCTTTTTCCTTTCTATCATAACTGTTTATTAAAGAAGTACAAGAAAAAACCAACCAATCAAATCGAGTCAATTCTGAGGAAAACAAAAGCGTACATGCATAATACACGCCACTGGCTTAAAAGCCCAATTGGGCTTTTAAGCCAGACGTCAGTGTCAAAAATGAAAAAAAAAATTGAAAAAAAAGTTTTGACAGTTCAATTCTGAGGAAGATTTCAAGGCGCAATTTGATTTGATCGAATGTAAAAGAAAGTTGTGAAGTTTTGGAAAATCATTTTTTTAGTGGCAATATTTATTAAAAAATAAAAAAAACTACTATTTATTTAAAATTGTTATAAACAAATAAAAAAACAAGTTAAGTGAAAATGGTGATTTCTTGTTGTTTTATAAGAGAAATTTACTTTTGCATTGAAAATCGCATTTATTTTGTTTTCCTCAGAATTGCTTCGATTTGATTGGTTGGTTTTGTCTTGTTCTTCTTTAATGAAAAAGTTAGAAAGTCAAGTTAGAAAAGAAAAAGACAAAGACAGATTGCTTAAAAGCGAAATTGCGTTAGCCAGAAAAAAAATATTTTCACTTTTGTACTTTTTCAAAAAGTGGTGTATGTAGTTAAGCCTTAATACCCTTTTATTTTATATTTGCACACTAAAATAGAATTATCTTGGCACCACTTTCCAAAAAATTTCCCATTTTCATTCGACATATGGGAACAAAATGCATTTTTCTCTACTTGTCAAACTTTTCGTCCGTGTTTTGTAGTGCTGCACTACTGCGAGCAAGTTTAGAAATTTTTTGTATTTTTAATTCATAAAAATTAAATAAAATACACATTTAACTATCAAACACCATTCCTAAAAACAATACAAACTATAAACTTGATAAGTTTAAACCAACTTGAATCTTATTAAAGTGCATTCTTCCTAAATAAAACGAATGAAATGTGCTCCAAGACACAATTAATTACCAACCCAAAATAGACCATTTGGATTATCAAATTGATCTACGAATAAAAAAAATGTATGTTTAGATATTTACTCAATAAAATGTTTAATTAATTAATAAAGTTTATAAATTTTATTTAGTTTTGACATAACAATGCTACCAATAAAAGAAAAAATACCCGAACTAACTAAAACCGATATAACAGTGTCAGCCGATGGAGTCGCCAAATTGAATTTTGGTTTTCTCGATGAACAACATGGAGACAGTAGTCGAAGTAGTCTAGAACCGGGTGAGGTTAAAACTCCTCCATCTAGTCCAGCTGTCAAACCTAAACCTGTCCTCTCACCTTTGACCCTAAACGAATCGGTCATGGATGAGGCAAAAAAGAGGGAAGAACTGAAGTCAGCTTCTCAAGCTGAAGCTGCTTTATGCCAAGATAAAGTTCGTGCGATAATGGAACTCGATGCTATTCGAGAAAAGAAAGAAGCCGAACGTAAGAAGATATTAGAAGATATAAAGATTGCAAAGCAAGTCCGATTGCACAAAAAGAAGAAGAAAAAAGAAAAGGAGAAGGAAAAAGGTAAGAATTTTTAGAAAATTATAAATTGAAGGGAAGACCTTCAAACATTGCAAATACTCTAGCTTCGTCAAATAAGTCATTTGAAGTCATTTGATTAAAACTTAGTATTAGTTTAGTTTGTAAATACTGTCAGAACAAGAAAGAACAGAAAAGTTCAACTTTGTATTTAACAAGATCGACAGGTTGTCTACAGTGGTAAATATTCGTTTAAGCGCATTGCAATATTTTCATGTTTTCGCCTTGGTATGAGTGATTTGTCTTTTTTCTCCCACAAGTTGTTACCAAAAAGTTTCGTTGCAGTAAGTTACTTTGAAAAAAAAAAATGATAAACAATAAAAATCTATGCAGTTTGGATTATTTTATAGACAAATAAAATGCATTCCTTATTAGTCTGTACTCTCAAATAAATTATCGTTTAAACGCAGCAGCTTATTCCTTAAAAATAACAGTTATCCAATTAAATTTTTTTAATTTTTGGATATTAGATGGTAAATTCATATTATTTCTAGAAGATAAAGTGAAAAAAGTAGGTAAATAATTTAAAGTTTTCAGCAATCATGGCAAAGGGAAAACGCTTGAATGTTCAAGAAATTGATAAATTTAAGTTTCTTACGTCTCAAACCCATGTTTCACTTTCTTACGGACAAATCGCAAAGGAAATACAAAGATCAGAGTGTTTTGTTAGCAATTTCTTGAAAAAAAATTTAAGTTATGGAATAAAATTGAAAAAAGGCAATACAAAGCAGCCTCGAAGAAAAAAAGGCCAAGTTTTTCAAGACGCTACTAAAAATCGGCTTAACTGTAGGCAAATCAAGAACAAATTAGATTTGCCAATAGCAAAACAACACATTCCCAGAATCCTTCTCCAATCCAGAGGGGTAAAATTGCATAAAATGATGATAAAACCCAAACTTACAGCCTTACACAATGTAAAAATGATGATAAAACCCAAACTTACAGCCTTACACAATGTAAAAAGATTAGATTCTGCAAGAAATATTATGCATTGGAAAGATGAATGGAAAAATGTATTTTTTTTCACATGAAAACAAGTTTAACTTGGATGTTACTGACTGTAACAGTTGTAATTGGCATGATATTTCGAAGAAAAGTGCTCTCCGAAGACAGCAGAACTTCGGCAGTGATATGGAGAGCATTTTCAATTAATTTAGAGCTGCCTATTTGTTTCATATTTCAATAAACATAAACTCCAAAATGTTCACAGAATTGTTGGACGATGTTTTCCCTTCATTTATGGATGAACAGTAAGAAAAAAAAGTTGATTGATCAACAAGACAATGCTCTAATCCATGTATCTAAGGAGTCGAAAAAATGGTTTCTTCAGAAAAACATCGCTTTATTGGATTGGCCAGTTTGTAGTACTGATTGTAATTCAATGAAAAATCATTGGGGGATACTTGCATCAAATGTTTATAAAAATGGAAGACAATATGATACCATTTGGGGGTTTAAAAAATGTATCCAGACATGTTGGGAAGAAATAGACCCGGAAGCTAAAAAAACTGACGCATTCAAATGTCAAGCTAGGTTTTTGAACTTATTACATATTAGTCTATTAGGCTGAAAAAGCAATCTTTACGCTTAAAACTTGGTGAGAGCTCGTCATAAAATTGATGTCCAAGAAGTTTCACATAAAAACTAAACAAACGTAACGAAAATATTCACAGACAAAGACGGTAACGGAGAAGACACGTACGGTCTCCTCCGTTACCGTTTTTAATTGTGAATAACTTGTCAATAATTGCGAAGAAAAAAATAACAAAAATAATAAAAAATTATAAAAATTATTTTTATTTTAAGTGGAGTGATTGAATATAATTCAATATAAGTTCAAGTGACCTCAACTCCAAAAATTAATAAAGCGTTTCGCCCAGGTACGACAGTGGGCTCATCAGTTAGATCTGTCGTACCCTTACTAAGACGCCTTATTTTGGTCGATGTTTACCGACACTATATAAAACTCACAGCATGAATATACTGTGAATTATAATATTCTAAGGGAATTTGTTTAAATTCAGACACTTAGAAATTGTATGCCCGTGGTCAGGCTTATATAATAACGAAGAAAAAAATAACAAAAATAATAAAAAATTATTAAAATTATTTTTATTTTAAGTGGAGTGATTGAATATAATTCAATATAAGTTTAAGTGACCTCAACTCCAAAAATTAATAAAGCGTTTCGACCAGGTACGACAGTGGGCTCATCAATAATTGGTTGAGTTTTCTTATAAATTTCTTTGACACAAACTTTATGATGAGCCTTAACGACTCACCAAGTTACCAGAAAACAGATTGCTTTTTCAGCCAAATAGACTGGATAACAAGCGTAAATATGTCCTCTTGTTATTAATCAAAAACTCTTAAGAAATTAACTTTTTAAAATCTTATTTACTCTTACTTTTATCACAATCAAACAAACAGCTGATAATTATTGACACTTTTCACTCACTTGCTTTATCTCAAAAGTAGGAGCAGAAAAACTTGAACTTTTCTGTGCTGAACAAATTCATGAAACATAAAATGAGAGATTGTAGAAAAAGTTAAGGTGAGTTTTTTTTCATGAAACACAAAAACTTGTACCTTTTGGATCTTTTCTGTTTTTTTCTGTGTGGATCAGTTTAATTAAACAGACCTATTGTTTTAAAAATTAACATTTTTAAGTTCAAAAGTATGCTTAAAATCGAGGTTTAAGTGGAGAAAATGTCGTAAAAAACACAATTTTTAAAATTCTTGAGATTTTATTAACTAAAGCTTATTAATTAAAATATGTATATACTTTATAGATATTGTTGGAAAGGTTAAAATATCTTCTCTAAAGGTTCAAAAATTAAAATCGGTTAGAAATTGACGAAGCTAGAGTATTTGCAGTGTTTGGAGGTCTTAAAACCGTTTTTTGCCCCTAAATCCAGATGTTGAAAATCAAAGTATGCAGTTTTGATATATTCAATTCAAAAATTTGGCTGATACGTGTCATGTTATTTTATTTTTGCTCTCTAATAAAATAAATATTACTTCAAATACCTTTCGTGCTGTTTTTTGGGGAATTATTTCTCAAACATCGAACTTCACGGTTTTGACTTTTAAACGTCTATATCTCGAGTTTCAGATTTCTTACATTTTTTGTTTGTATGTGTGACTTCTATATATTAACAATATCTATCGATATGAGTTTTAAGGTTTTCGCGGTTGTTAAGACATGACATTATTAGGGTTTTTAGGAAACGTTCGGGGTGAGTACAGTAGTGAACTCACTTTATAATTACATATATATAACGCGGATAATCCTAAAAACCCTAATAATGTAATATCTATCGATTCCAGTATCAATCTTTTTTCTATCACTTTTTGTTAAGAAAATAGGTTTTTAGCCATTTTCTAAATTTTCTGTTTTTTTTAGACATAATAACATAACTCTCAACTGGTATAACGTTGATGGTAGTTCGTCCTATGGCGGGATCTTCTACTATCAAGTGACAATATTTTTTGTGTTCACCGCTGAATAGCAAAAAAAAAAAAATTAATAACATCTTGTTTGTAGAGAATTTTGTAAGCTTTATTTTATACTTTGCCATCTTTGCGATCGGGTTGCAAATAACAGAGATATGATGAAAAAACTAGATTAGGTCCCCTTTTTGTCAATATTGCCGATCCGGGCCTGGAGGTAGAGGTCAGGACTTTAACTACGTTCAATAGTATGCCTTTATTTATGTCTCCACCAATTTTCAGTTTTTACCTAATTAATTTTGCTATTTTTGCTAATTTGACTGGACTAAAGACTGTATTTTCTATTCTAGAAACACCGCTTGAAATCAGTGAGAGCGATGATATAAGTGAAGGTGAATTGCCAAGGAAGCGACACTTGGGCACTGGTAAACTCACTTATGATAGTCCCGATGATGATGAAGAAGATCTGCATAGCAGCCGGGCGAGTAGTATTGAACGAGGAGGAGGTAGCAAAGAGCCGCCAATGAATTATCAAATGGGTTATCCTCAGGATAATTTTAAAAGATTTAGGCCAGTTGGTCCACCAATGCATCCATTTATGCGAGGTGGTGGTCGAGGAAACTTTCATCAGATGAGACCACATCATCGACCTAGATTTGATGGTCGCGGTGGAATGAGAGGTGGGATGAGAGGATTTTTTCGACCTCATGCTCCTTTTGGGGGAATGGGTGGTGGTGGTCCGAAGCATCGGTTTCCTGCACCGCATTATCGAGAGTATTTATTTAATTTGAGATTTTTAGTGAAAATGGATTTAATATAAAAATTTATTTCAGAACTTTTGTCGATCAACGCCCTAATAGTCCAGTTAATAGAATACAAAGTTCTGTTGTACATCCGCCAGCTGATAAATCTACTCTCAAGTAAGTTTAAATAATTTTTTAACTTGCCAAAAATTTTCAACTTTTTAAAATATTCCAAAAAGATTTATATCAAATTTTATAGATTTAGGTTCAGTAAGCTCATTTGATGTATTTAATTCTTCACATTTGGGGTAATGTTCATATACTAATTTTTAAGTTTTTCTTTATTTTTAGCGTTTATAAAAATTTTCCAGAAAAATGTATACTAAACTTAATGTATTCGGAGTCAGAAAGCATAAAACTGACATTCATTAATTTTTAGAAGCTCTATTTTTTGAAATATTTTAGTTTTTCACATTTTTGTAGTAATTTCGTACTAATTTTAATGTTATGATTATTATTTAACTGTTTGTTAACAACTTCCAGAAAATTTTTTATCGAACCTAATGCATTTGGGTTCACTAGCCTAAAAATCAGACTGGTTCCTTTCTAGGAGCTCTAATTTTTTATATATTTTCATTTTTCACATTTTTGGGGGTAGTTTCACACCATTTTTTTAGTTTTTCTTATCACAAGCGTTTTTACTTCGAATGCAATGTATTTCGGTTCACTAAGTAAAATACAAGAAAAAAGTATGAATTTGTATGCCTTTTTATGTATGAATTATTTAAAAACTAGAGCTGGTAGAAAAAAAACTAATGTTGTTTTCCGATCAGCAACCTCCATTTAGTAAAAAATGATAAACAACTTCTATTCTGTTCTCCATACGATCCGGATTTTAAACATAAATTCATCTGTCCCGCTGGGACATCTTTTTTTCCGTGTTGGGGAACGGCTAGAGTCAAAACTCAGAAAGTTTCGACTTTGAATATTCAAATTTGTAAAGTCTACATTCCACAGTGGTACCGATTTCTAAGAAGGGCTGCCATAGGGGATTATGGTTAGGATAGCAACAAAATATACTTGAATATGTGTGAGAATATATTTTTTTAGCAATAAAAAATGAATTAATTTAAAAACAATTGTTTTATTAAGAAATCTTGTATATATTTAATAAATAACAAAATGTAAAAAGAAGCCTTGAATCTACATACAAACAAATGATAAGTTATTTTTTAAAATTATTTATTTGGTTTTTTTTTCAATTTCAGTCATAATTTTTATGTTACATTTCAGATTTAAAGCTTGCTTAATATCATATATTTTTATAAAAATATGTGCAAAAACTTAAGGAAAACATAAAAACTTAAAAAAAAAAAATTTTTTTTTGAAAAAGTTTTAAATATGAGAAATATGGGTAAAATTGAAACAATGAGTGTGAAAGAGTCAGTCGTAGCCCGTCGCACTTACTCGCAGACAGATTCAATTGTTTAAGAAACTACACGTGCGAGAGAAAATTTATGTATATGAATCATGTATTTATATTGATGACAACATAGTTAAAAGTTTCGGTAAAGTAAGAAGAAAAACAAAAGTATGGAATTTAAACCTGTAATTTTCTAGTCCGTTTTTTATTGAAAATTTTAAATAAAATTGAATTGTAAACTCTTTAAATAAAGTACATACCTTCAACTTTAAGTTCAATAACAAAAAAAAAACTTTAAAAATAATTTTAACCGAAAAATACACTTAAAAGTTTAAGTTGATTCGGGACCAAAAATAAAGCATTGAAATCAGACTTTTTTCGACAACTTTTCATGGTCGATATGAAAAGTTGCGTTATTTTCTCAAAATGTCTGTTATACTATCTTAAAGAATATGCTTTTTATAACAAACTAGCTAACCCCACCCGCTTCGCTGAGTGCATTTGAATCATTTATTTTCAAAACATGATAAGTCCACTTTTTTTCAAAATTCGTTTTTTTTTTTGACTAAATTGTTACTCTAGGGATAACCACGTCTATCTTCAAAATAATGTAGTATCTACTCCATCTATATCCGATCTTACAGCTAAGCGAAATATTTTTTTAGTATCAAAAACAGGATAAGTCCCGGACTTATCATCTTTTGAAAATAAACAACAGCTTTTTATGTGTAAATGCTATATTAAGCTACTGGCTGAAAATCTTAAGTTTAAAGCTTCTTTAAAGTTAAAGAAGCACTCCGAACATTATACATTATTTTTTAATCTCAAATACTATTTTGTGATAGACTGGAGATGAAAGCAAAATTGTGTACCCATTTTAAAAGTAATTTCACATCCGTATATTTTCAAAGTATGATAAGTCCAAAAGCGTTTTTTTTTTTGAAGTTATACTTCTTTTGCGGCGTTGGGTATGAAAATTTACTTTTGGAAAAGAAATGTCAAAGGGATTAGCAAGTAGCACCATCTACCGCTCATAATAATTGTAAAACAGTTTTGTTATGGTATGAACCAACTTTGTGAATTTTAAAGTGGCGTATTCAAAAAAAAATTTGGAGGGGGCTGGAAAATTTTTCAAAAATTTTTTAGAAGGGTACGAAAAATTTTTCTTTCTAATTTATTTAACTTTGATCGAGAGTGAAGCACTGTGCTGCGGTACTGACAGTGGTATAGTAGCATTTAACTGCTCTCGACGTTTACATATTCGTACTACTGTCTCCTGTTTATAAAGTTCTTGTGTCCCAAACATTTTACAGCAGGAAGTTGAGTTATCCTTAAAAAAACACTTTATTTTGTTATGTTCCGCAATTCGACCGAAAGTGAATTGAAATCATAGTCTTCATTTCGGTTGATTTCGAAAACTTCGAAATTATTTCGAACTGTCAAAACTGAAAGATCATCCATTTTTATTTGTTTCTGAAGTTAAATTATTACTGCTGGATGCAATTTTATCGGAAATTTTAATGAAAAAAAAGAAGAATTCAAAGGAATAAATAAGGAGACACACATAATGTAAGTTTTGATAATATTAAAAAGGCACCAAATCCACGAACAGAAATAAAGTGAATTGAATGCGATCAGAAAATCTAAATGAGTGAAAAATCCAGAAAATGAAAGTCTGAAAAGCTAATTTTTCATTAAATTATTTTTGATGTTTAATCCGAAATATATATTTTTTCGAAATATGTTGCTTTTTTAATCCAAATTCGAAGCCCAAACTGAAATTTGCTGAAACAAACAATTGTGTTGACCACTGAGAAATTCAATTTCCAATAGCTTTGAGAAATATGTATATTATTTTTGAAAAAAAGTGTTTATTGAGATTGCATAAGAACTTTTTCAAAATTAAACGGTGATGTTATTCGACGTACCCCCCTCAATACGCCACTGAATTAGAAGTATAACTTCAATCGCGTGTACGTACATTTGTGTACACACCCTCTTTTTTTTTATCTTTTGAACTATCGCTCCAAAAATTAAAAACGAAACGGTATTTTGTACCTAGGCAAAAGTTCTACAAAATATATTTTTTATAAATTTTGCTACACACATCAAAAGAAAATAGAACGTTTTTTTCTTCTCCTGCAAAATTTTAAATCATGGACTTATTATGTTTTGAAAATAATGATTCATTTATAAAAAAAATTTAACCTGTGTGAAAATATGTTAACAATTGCGCTCATGGGCAGTCTTGCCCCAGTCATATCATATCTGATGTACTGGGGTCGAATTACAGCATACGATTACGATCATTCGTTAACGTTTTTACTATTTAAGAAAAAGTTAAAAATTTTATTTTTTCACTGAAAAATACAACTGACATGACACATGAACAATTTGATGAAAAATCACAAAATTTACCATAATTCTTCGGCGCCTCAACTGAGCTTGGTAAAACTTACAGACGTGTTCGATTATACTAAAAGGCACGTATTTTATATTGCAAGTGTTGCCAATTTTACTTTTTTTCATACAACGTAGTACAAAAATGGTCTTGCCCTAGGGCCGCCAGATAAAATAATATTAATGTCGGGACAACAGGTTTTAAAAGTCGGGACAAATCGGGACACCAAACAAACTTATTTCCTACATTTTTTCGGATGGTAAAAATTCCCTGTTTTGACAGTTTTCTAATTTTGAATGCGGACCTAAAATATAATGGAGTGTGAATAAATTAAGGCTAACAGCTTTTTATCTAAAGCTGGAAGTTTTTCATTTTGGAAATTCTAAGCTTTTGGCATTTACCAGATTTCAATTGTCTGAACTCTAACGAAAGTTATAGTGCTTACAAACATCAAGACGCCACAAAATATCTCAAAAACATGTTTGTAAATTTGGGCCGGTAGTTTTACTATTCATTTATACACGTGTAATAATAAAAGTGGTAATATATTTTCACCAAAAGGGAAACAACACGTAGCAAATGTTTTTAGGAAGAAAATGTCACCTCAGCTAAATGTTTTCGAGAGAGAACAAAAATCATTTTCATCAATTTCAAGGGTAAAGCCATTATGAATGTGTTATATCTGAGGTTTCAAAAACTTACTTTTCATTGACATTTCAACATTGTATTTCTGTTTTAACGGTTTAAAAAAAAGATCAAAATGTTTGATGAATATGATTGTTCGAAATCAATTGAAATTGCTGCACATCAATAGTGATTCATTACGCAGTCACATTTTTTTCTTGCCGAACGATTTCAAACAAAGACAGATTAAAAAAACAGAATGTCGGGACAATATCGGGACATTTTGTCAATCGGGACGTCTGGCAGACCCCATAGGCGGTCTTGAACCCCATTTCCACTATACTTTTTTATTTAAACACGAACATTGTTCCAATATTTTTTGTAAAAATAAGACCGAGGATCAGAATGTGTGTATTGCAAATGTGGATTAAATGACGACGCTTTTGCTGATCCTGAGTAATGTTATCTTAACAATAATACCAAAGTCAGGATTTAAACGATAATAATTAATAATTATTTTGAAGCCTGTCTTAATTAATTTATTAACAAATTAAGCTAAGTTAGAATTTTAAGAAATCGAGAGTGTTTCTTCACTCGTACAAATTAACAGCAATGTAAAGATGGAAGAAAAGGTATTATTTTTTTTGATACAAACCATCTACATATTAATACCTTTCAAACAAAAAAAAAATTACCAAAATCGGACCAGCCAAACTCGAGTTTATCGGCCACACACACTTAACGAACTCATTTTTATATATAAGATATAACGAAAAATGACGTCATTATATTGACATCGATATTTCGGCCTATGGCCTACTACGGAACCACTGTGCATTCGTGCGAAATCTGCAGAAATCTTGTTATCAAATGCATATGTTTTCAAATGGCCTCTTTCTAAATCTGGATAAGTCCCAACTAATTGCAATACCTAAAAAGCATATTGAGACATCATTTTCGTTTTTGTTATGCTATTTTTGTATGGGATTTTTTGTTTCGCATCCTCAGCGAACTATCTGAAGACATTAATTGTTTTCGAAAAAATGTCGATTGAGTTTATTTTTGTTGTTTATTTTGCCATTTCATGCCTCTCTGAGCTTCGTGTTTGCTTTAAATTGATTATTTTGTATTCCAATTTTTGATACGTTACTGGGTAACAAAATGAGCAACAAAAACAAAAAAAAAACTCAAGCTTCATTTCTAAACACAAAATTAATGTCTCCAACAATTATTTGTTTTCGAAAATGAGGTGGAGACTTCTCGAAATAAACTGGTCGAACAGAGTGCTGTTGATGGAAAAGCAAAACCATTGAATGAGAATACATTCACTTTTTGTATGGGATTTTTTGTTTCGCATCAGCATCGTACTAGGCTTTATGTATAAATGCAACAACTATAAATTGTTTTATAGAATTCAGTGCTCACGTCAATTCAATAATGTGAACAGGGCAATTTTTTTTAGTTAACCTTTTTTGTTTTTTGTTTAAATTTGCAAATAAATATACGTGATTCACATCAATAACAATAGAACCTTTCTTTTTTTAAAAAGAACTCAAGAATAACAACAATTGCTGATAAAATTTTGAAAAAAAAGACAATTCATACCATTTTTTGACACTTTTCTCATTTTTTTAACTTTTAATTTTTCTTTGCTTTATTCAAAATTTAAATAATTTGGGTTTGCTCATGTAATAGTGATTGCAAAATTGTGGTGTTTTATTTCATCTCAAAAGTTTTATCTTTCAAAATAAAAAAAACTGTTTATTGACTAAATCTGTAGGTTTGCAGATTTGATTTACGTATATTACGTTCAAGGAATGACCTCACCACACAGGTATTCGGTAGCGATACGGGTAATTGTATGAAAACAATCCAAATCGGAATTTCAACGTTTAGAAGTGGATTTTTTTCATAATATTGCCAGTACTGCTACCGCATACTTTTCTGGTGTGATCGTTTCTTAAATCTTATCGTCCATAGTTGTAAAATAGCGATAAATGTTGCATTAAAAAAAAAACGAAAAAAGACCTTTTTGATGTTTTTTCTAAATGGATCTCACATTTCCTACAGAGTAGACTTTATTTTATTGTTTTAGGGCTTGTTCAATTTTGTAGCATCCGAATTGTGTTTCAAGGCTACCAGCAACACTAATGATCTTGTATATTTTCTTCATACTTAGTACAATAAAAACCATTTTTTCTTTTTTTCAGATGGACAAAAACTGAACCATCAATTTCCTATTCCTTCAATGCCTCCACCATCAACACTGGAATTGAAAAAGGAATTGAAAAGATGCGTAAAGCTGCAAAGAAAAAGAAAAAAGTAAAGAAAACCAAAAGCCGAAAAAACAAAACTCATGAAAAATCCAGAAAGAAGAAACCAGAAAAACCAAAATCAAAGAAAAAATCACGAAAGAAGCAAAAAGAGAGTAAAAGTAAAAGATCTTCAAAAAAACATAAAACTGATGATGAACCACTTCTATTTGAGGATCAAATCAAAGAAGAACCTACCCCCCTAAAGATTAAAATTAAAAAAGAAGACAATGAAGAGTGTTGGGATGAAAATAAGGAATCAACTCCAAAAGTTCGTCCAGCAACTCCACCAAAAAGTTACAAGCACATGAATGAAAATGAAAAATCCTTAGAAGAAAGTCAAACAGAATCACCACCTCGTCGACATAAGAAGAAAAAGAAGGACAGCAAGAAAAGAAAACCGAAAAAATCAAGGTCTAAAGAGAAACCCGATGAGTCATTTAGTCCAAACCCATTGGAACTTATACAGCAGCTTCGAGATTCTGTTGATTCTCCACAAGGAAGAAAGTCTGAATTGAAAAAAATCATAAACATAGAAATTAACAAGGAAATATCTCTAATTCAGGGAGATGAAGGAAATATATTGATCAAAATCGAAAATGACGTTCAGGCAGCACCGATATCGATTCCAGATGAATCCAATAAAAGCTCTATTGTCTCCCCGGAGCTAGCAGTCACTTCTAAGAAGGTGATTGAAGAACGCCCAAAACCACGTAAAAAGTCATCATCAATTGAGTCACAATTTGGCTCTACTCCTCCTATGCCAAGTGAGAAAGAACAAAAGCAAGAAACTCCTAAGGAAGACATTAGGCTGAAAAGTAGGTCACCAATTAAAACCCCCATTGCGTCGAATGAAAAGAAAAATCTTTCCTTCGAGAAGAAATCCGATGAGGTCGTGGTCAAAACAAAACCGATCACTCCAACCGAGCGTCGGAACCCATTCACTGGCAAGCCAATACAAAACCGATCTCGATCAAATTCTAGAAAACGCATGTCCACCCCAGAAAAACGAAATCCATTTGCATCACGCAAAGATGAAAGTATGGACAGACAACATCCTAAAAGCAATCGTCGATCTCGTTCAAATACTCCCTTAGGTGGATCTGCAGGTAAAAAATGGACAAGATCACGATCAACTTCGATGGATAAGTACGATCGACCATGGAATCGTTCCATGGAAAGGCAAAAAAAGTCATTTGACAGATCCTTTTCCAAAGGCAGACGGTCTAGATCTCCAAAAAGAGGTTCTAGAGACATATACAATAAACATACACCTGATCGCAAGTTTGATCGGTCATTTTCCAAATCCAGTAAGTCGCCTGCAAGTAATCCATTCAGCTCGAAAGAACGAATTCCTCCTCGCGGCAAATCACCGTTTTCTTCTAAAGATCGCAAGGAATTTAACCGACGATCACGATCACGTAACCGTTCAATGTCAACTGATAGACGAAATACCTCCCTGGAGACACCAAAAAATCAATCAGATAAAAGACAATCATCTTTATCGCCCATGCAATTATCAATGGAAGAGCAGAAAAAATCTTCACCAGGCAAAAAACCCCCTGAGTTGGTGAATAAAACCGAAAAGACCTCAAAATCTGATTTAGTATTTGATATGTTCGCTGAAGATGTACCCGAGGCTCCAAAGAAACCACTGAATAATCCTTTCAAAACCAGGCGATCTCGTTCCCGAACCCCGCCGCCATTTGGAAAAAATACAAACTCAAAACCCAAGACCCCATCCTCAGATAGACGTGAAACTTCTTCAACAGAATTTCGAAAATCTGCCAATAGATCGCTCTCTCGTGATAAGCAAGCAAGACCTTTCCACAATAAATCTCGATCAAAAAGTAACGAACTCTCGACTCCTAAACCTAAAATAACCCATACTCCAAAAACACCCAAATCTGACAAACCCAGTGTGAAGAAATTGACTTCGGAACGTCTTTCATTTATCGATGATCTTATACCGATAAAAGATAGAAAAGATAAAATATCAGGAGTCGAGAGTCCAGACACTGACGATTACATGGACAATTGGGAGAATGACGTTGATTTTATGTCAAATCAAGATAGTTCAACGCCAACAAAACGTTTGGACATAAAAAAAGTCCTAAAAATAGATCAACCAAAGAAACAACAACCATCTCCTTTGGTCATAGAAAGTGAGAAGATCAATGATGGATTTGAAAATCCTCTCCTTGTTAATCCAAGTCCACCACCTGCAAAGGAAGGTGACGATCAAATGAAGCATGTTGATGTTTCTGTGGTCAGTTTACCTCCTGCTCAGGAAGTGGTCAAAATTAAAGTAGAATTGACAGAAACAAATGAAATTGATCAACCAAAAACTCCTACGAATGTAGTAAAGAATCCAGTTGCTGGAGAAGATAGAAGTGTTCTCTTTGGAATGCAAGAGCTGTATGATCAATTTATAAAAAGTGTAGAAGGAACCGGTGTGGATATGTCAAAGATTAAGCCGAAAGATAAAACACCAGAAACGGATATTTCCCATGCAGAATCAGAATCCACCGATCATAAAGAGAGTAACAGCTCATCGACTTCGACTACATCAACCATTTCCACTTCATCGTCGTCTTCATCATCCAGCTCGAGTTCATCGTCATCATCTTCATCTGAAGAAGAGAAAGACGAACCAGATACATCAAAGAAAAAGACCAAGAAACGTAGTAATCGAGTTGCAAGTGATTTCAAGAAAATCCAACAATTGGAAGAGAATCTTGCAAATATACAAAGTATGCGAGCAAATTATGATTCAGGTGATGAGATTGTCGAGGAGTTGAGGAAGATGGAAAATCTTCTCCTCCAAGAAAAGAACTTAATTTTACAGAAATATGCTAAAGATCTAACAACAACTGATTCGGGTGTTGATTCCACGAAGAGTAGTTGCGAAAATTTAGCTGTACAGCCCCAGTTTATACCCACTCTACAAGAAGCCAGTATGGACGATACGAAGGTATCCGAGCAAGAAGACATTAAAATATTCGATGCTAATCGAGAGGCAATTAAATTGACAATATCACCAATGAAGAAACCCAAAGCAGGTGTGGCTAGTACTTCATCGTCAATTAAAGCAATTGAACCTTTGAAGCATGAAGAAGATGCAGATTTTACAGAGAAACTTCTAGCTAAGCCGGTAAAAGAAGTGGCAATTGTAAAGCCAATGATTGATACAAACTCGTCAAGGTCAAGTGAAGATCGTCGTTCGAGTGGTGAGAGGTATAGCAGACGGGAAACTCGATCTTCGTCGAGAACGAGGGCTGTGAGGCCGAGAATGCGTTCACTATCTGTAAGTCCGCGGAGAAGAGGAAGGTTTTCATCGCCTCAACCACGACGTGGCCCAAATGGTGAGTAATTTCATGTTTTTTTTTACTATTTCTCGCAGTATTTTCCTTAGGTCAACGAAGCTATCATTTTTTAGACAATTTTATCAATCAAATACTTCCGCCTGATCTTCATCTTTCTATTACATATTCATACGTCACTTCTTCACCCTCCCATATTCTGCACACTCTCTCCTCCTTTTGAATACAGTACCATATTTCTCTCACCTCATTTATAAGTGTGACATTTGCTTTTCTCCTTGTTCTTTCAGTCTTCCATCATGCTTCCAAATTCCTTCTTTGTACCACCTGTTATATCTTGAGTCTTTGATTGGCTCCCGTCTCTAATTTTCCTGTCCATTGTCCAATCCCTCGTATCCGTTCATATTGTCTTGTCTTCCCTCCATTCATTTCACTTCTTCTCTTCCTTGTTCCCATTGTGATCCTCTCCCCCGTCCATCTCTCTGTCCTTATTTTATTTACTCTAAACATTTTCTCTTCTCTTCCTGCTCTTATCATCTTTTTGTTTCCTGTTTCACCATGTATCCTGGAGTTTGCCATTCTACCAATAACGTCCATTTGAGGTACATCTCTTGTAGCGTTTCCATTACTCCTCAATCGGGCACATGCCAGCGTTCCCCGATACGTTTGGTAAAAATTCGTTTGCTTTATATTTAAACCCCATGACTTCTTGTTTAAAACTTCCTTGTATCACAAAGTCAAAGGCAAACAGAAACTATTTCTCCTACCTCTGGCACTTTTCAATGTAGATATCGGGTGTTTTCATCTTTCGTTTGTTTTATACATCACTCAAACTTCCCAAGCCTTTTAGTTGTTGTGTCAGTCATTTACGTCAGCGGTAAGAGCCCAGGAACTGTAAAAAATCCAATTGCTAGAGGATGTCGTGAAAGCTCCTTAGAGGCCTGTGGTCGAAATAACCCATATAAAAAGTTTACTGAGAACTTCGGCCTTACTAAAATTAGTGACTATACAGTTGATTCTGTGAATGAATTCTTTCGCTAGTGCCATCTTTTGGGCCTACAACCTTCCTATTTGCAAAAGCTTGCACCGGTTACTGCCTTGAGAAATGTTTTAACTGAAATACCCCTTCCCTTTTCCACTCTTCAGGATAGTGTCGATGTCGTTGGCTCTGCTTGTAACTTTTTGGGAATACCGCCGATTCCTACCACCTCTTATTGTTTTCCATCACATTTCGTGATGCAACGCCATATTTGGTCATATTTTACAATACAAACTATTTAACGCCAACAAAACCTAAACAATTTCCTAATCCATATCGAATATCATTACAGCTCGGTACAGGGGTCGTCGAAGCCGCAGTCGCTCCCCTCTACGTCGTCGACGTCGACCGGATCCTATGCCACGTAAAGGTCGAACTCACTCACGCTCCCGGTCACTATCACCATGTCCACCAGGACGACGTCGATCACGAAGTAGCTCATACGACAGACCATTCTCTAGGTCTCCACTCCCATTCAAACCACCATCACCGCCGATGCAAAGAAGTTCATCACGAAGTCGTAGCATTTCTCCCACCGGACGTAATTCTCAATCCATATCGCCTTCTTATCACTACAACTCACATCGTTCGTCGTACATCCCCCAAGATTCGTCCTACTACTACCCAGATCCATCAAATCGCATATCCCTCGATGCCCGAATAAATATCGTCCTCAACGGTCAGGATGGTTCAGCACAAAATCCTTATGGCGGCTACAACTACAGTACATATGGATACATGTCTTTGCCACCTCAACCAGGTGGTCCGCCATCAAATTATCAACACATGAACTATGCCAATCAGTATGTCAACACCTCCGATCAACAAGTCTATTCTAATATACCAACTATCAGCTCAGGAATGAATAATTCCCAATTTTTCTACGATGAACAACAACCCTACCCACAGCCATCACAATCACAACCATCGTCTTTGTTAAAAGAACTGCCCAAAGCTACTGCTGTAGCTGTGCAAAAGGGTAATGTACTGGAAATTGTTCCAAGCATGGAAATGCCATCGATCAAACCGTCAGAGGAAAAGAAGGATCAACCACCGGAACCCACAGTCGAAGTTAAGATTGAAAAAGTTAGTCCTGAGAAACCAAAAGCGAAAAAAGTTAAAAAGATTTCTGCAATTTCGTGGAGAGAAGAAGTCAGTAATAGACACATTGCATCGGCTGTTTTGAGACTTGGCAAAGAATCTGATGGAAATGCAAGAGGAATTCTCAAAAAAATGGCAATGGAAGAGTAAGTTTTGTATATATTTGTGTTTCTTTCAATTTAAATTCATATTTTCTCCTTTTCTTTCTTTTTCTACAGAAAAGCTCTAAGGAAAAAGGTTTACTTCGAAGATGGTATTTTCCCAAATCGTGACAGTGACGAAGAAGATCGAAAAGCTGTTGATACCAAAATTCGTCGAAAATTGAAGGCTTTACGCAAGAAACACGGTCTAAAGCCAGCTAAAGAAATCGAGGTGGTAAAGCCTGAATCCAAGAAAGATGTAGATCCCGTGGAAGATGAGCTAAACTTTAAGATTGATCCAGAACTCGACAGTCTACCACCACCTCCGCCACCACCTGGCTCACCTCCGGCTAATTTAGAACAACCAGTCTATTTGAGACCTCCCACACCAACTCCCCTGTTCTATTTCCATTTCGATGCAGTTGTACATTCAATGTATGTCTCGCAAATGGAAAATCCCATTCCGCCGCGTCTCCTCAATCCCAAATTAGTTCCGCCAAACTTAAATGCTGCTCCTGGAACTGCTGGAGCTACAACAGCAACAACTGCTGCTGCAACAACAACTGCACCTGCAGCTCCATCTCCCTCGACTACAGTCTCACCACCATCTTCAAATTCTAAAAAAGATTCAAATCGAGATTATTCTTCACCGAAGCAGAGCAAAGTGGCAGTTCCACCTGCAACAAGGCGAGAAAGTCCATCAATCAAATCAAATGCTATTGCAACGCCACCACCTCAACGACCTGCATCACCCAAAATATCGCCAGGCATTTCCCCAACCCAAGTAGCTTCACCGAAATTCACAAGTGCATTTGTTAGCGCAAGTGGACCTCCTGCTCGTCAATCGCCAATTGGATTCTCTGGTGTTCGACCGGCGGGACTAACTCGACTGCCCCAATCACCTCTTGCTAGAGCTGGACCTCTACCTGTTATACCGCATCAGTTTAATGTACCACCTCCTAATATGACTGCCCCACATCCAGGGCCACATTCTGGATCACATACTGGACCAGTCCATAAGATGATGCATGGTACACCTCCTCCACAGTTTTTCATGCGAGGGCAAGCTCCCATGGACCTGCACAATATGAGAAATATGCCACCGATGATGCGCAATATGATGCCACCAAACCATCTTTTACCCGGAAATGGCCAATCTCATCACCAAATGCATCCGCAACAGCAACATCCACAACAGCAGCATCCACAACAACACCCCAACCAACATCCCCAACAAAAGCATTCGCAACAACAGCAAATGCTCCAACATCCTTCTCAAATGTCCCAACAACACCATCCGCTCCAACACCAGCAAATAAGTGGTCCGCCGCATATGAAACAACATATCCCGCAGCATGTACAACTACATCCCACACAACATTCTCAACAAATGATGCAACAACTGCCCCCACAACACCAACAACAGTTGCCACCTCAAATTATGCACCATCAGCATTCGCATTTACCACATCCGGGTCATCAATCTCATGCCCCACATCCACAGGCAATGGTCGCCCCATTTAATATCCAGAGAAAATAGTTGTAAGAGTCTTTAATTAGGCCTAGTCTGAGAGGGGGCGTTAAGAACACTCCTTTAATTAATTTTTTATTTGTTTTTGCAATATGCACATGAAGTAATGTAATGAATTTTAAAACACAACTGAAACATGTCAGTGAGATGGAAAATAGAATAATTTGTATTAAATAAGAAAATATATGCGACATTTAAGAGCGCAGTCTTAGAAATAAACGAAAGTTATACATTAAACTTACTGTTAGTGTTTTTTTTTTTTATAAAAATCAATTTCTAAATGGCTAAAGTCTAAGAGTTTTAAACAACGTGGCAGAGGAAGACATCATTTTAGATGTAGGTGGGCTTAACTAGAGACCTCAAGATAGCGACTGATCAAGAGAGCTTCTCGTCCTCGTTTTTAAATTTCCGTATAGTGTTAGTATTATTTTTGTGTTGAGGTCCAAAAATGCTAGTTCTGCTAGAATCATTTCTAGGTACGATTTGAGAAAATTGAATGGTTCGTAGGTAGAACTGAACAAAATGGAGTGAAATCGGAGAAATGAGAGGCAACGTTTTAAGCCTAATTACAATAGAAGTCATGTTTGTACTTTTATTTCATTATTTTAAAAACGAAACACGGATCTTTGCAGACCCTAATTAACGTTAGCCTTGATTTGAAACAAAATATATATATACATACAGCTTTTAAACTAAAACTAAAAGATTAAAAAATATTTTTCGATTATGCGATTCATTTTCGAAATATTTACGGCTGTTCTGATTTCCATTCGAATCCTATTTTCTTCCGTTTTTAAACTCCGTATTCGAATTCGAACACATTTTGCGAATTCATAGGTGTTTCGAAAAACGAACGGTTCTTCAATCCGACAAATTTTGGCCGTTTTCAATCCGGGTAGCAATTTTCTATCGGAAAACAATATTCTCCAACAACAAAAAAGTCGAATGGAAATCAGAACAACCGTTTTCAATCCGTACGCATTAATATTCGTTTCCGTTTTCATATTCGAACGAATATAAGAACAGCTGCAATTGATGCAAATGACAAATCAATTTTGGGCGTCTTAAAACTAAAGGACTCAATTTATGTGATTTCTTTCATTTGAAGAAAGCACCCTTATATAAATAAATTTAAATGTAAATTTTAAAAGCATAACGTGAACTTTGAACAAAAACTACGTTTTTCGATCTTCTAAAAAAAATATTAATAAACACCTAAAAACTAATTACTTAAAGAAAGAAACTTTAGAGCTTTTGTGTAGAAAAAAAAAAACATTCAAACTGGTTCTGCCATTAATCACAGTGATCAATCATGAATAGCAAGTGCCCAACACACAAATTTTTCCAGACCGTTGTTTATCATTTCTTACTAAAAAAAGGGTGCTGATTCCGAAAACAACAGTTTTTTTTCTAGCAGTTCTAGTTTTTAAATTATGCATATATGAAAAAGCATACAAATTCATACAATTTTTTTTATTAAAAAAATTTGTTTGTATTTTTATTTTACTAACTGATCCGAAATACATAACATTTGAAATAAATTTTTCCAACAAAACTTTAAAAACGCATGTGATAAGAAAAACTAAAAAAAATAAAATGCACGACTGGGGTCGCACGTAGATTTTACGAGGTGCCTCTAAAATAAATTTTAAAGAAATTTTGTTGAGGTTGGGGAAGAGCCGACATTTAGACTAAATTTTTTTCATATAAAAATTTTTTTTTTTTTGTATTTGACTTTTATATAAATATTACGTATACAAAGTTTAATCAAAATCGTTAGAGTCGTTTTCGAGAAATTCGCAATATCGTATTTTTTTTGTATGGGAGGTATACGTTCTAAACGAGATATAAAAAAACAAAAAAAAACAACTTTCAGAATTCCATAAAAATCATCTGTACCAAATTTGAAAAAAATCCATCCACGCGTTAAGACTGTGGAAATGTGTACAGATGGACGTACCGACGCACGGACGGATTTGCGAGACCCACTTTTTTGGAATTCTCTATCATCGTAATATTGGTTTTGATTAAAACCTCAAATTTTTTTTTCGACACGAAACCAATACTTGCCCTATAGAGCAAGTAAAAATAGTATGAAATTACCCCCAAAACGTGAAAAATGTAAATATCAAAAAAAATTAGAGCTCCTAGTGTGGTTTAGGTTTAGTGAACCCAAATGCATTAGTTTCTATAAAAAAAAACTCTGGAGAATGTAAACATACAGTTAAAATATGCATACACAACTTTAAAATTAGTACGAAATTACCCCCAAAATGTGTAAAACTAAATAAATATTTTAAAAAATAGAGATCCTAGAAATTAATGAATGTGATTTTTAGGCATAAATCCATACAATTTGATATATGGAAATCTTTCTGGAAATTTTTAAAAAGTTGAAAATTGTTGTCCAGTGTAATTAACTAATTGGAAACTTTTGTTAGGAGCTGAGCAAGAGATTAAAATGACATCTGGGGATCAATTTAGCCCTTCAAATTATATCTTATCGTATTTCCTGTTAATTTTAAACTTTAATTGAAATAAAAAAAACGCATTTCTTTTTACTCCTTCATCAGTATCTACTTTTCATTATATTTTTTATTAAACCTAATTATTCAATAATATTATTAATTATGTAATTTTGTATTGTTTTCCATATTATTTCTTGTTTTTTCTTTTTCATTATATTATTTATTTATTATTATTACAATTGTCCAGTGATTTGCATAATTTATTTTGTGTATCGTTCACAAAATTTGCTTGCTTGCATTTGCGTGTGTTAATTAAGGAAAAACTTTATTTAAAAGAAAAAAATTATAAATATTTTTTTAATAATTTTACATTTTGCGATATATTATAGTCTATTTTTGTGATCAAGTTTTTTTTTTATTATTATTTAAATACTAAAAAACGCTCACTAGTACAAAATAATCAAGGAAAACAAAAACAAATTCTAAAAAAAAAAAAAATGCAAAAAGACCCTAAAACGCATAACTTTTTAAGCAAATCGAAATATTTTAAACAACTTATCTTTAAAAAAAAAATAATAATTAATAATAATATGTATTACTTTTTTTTTTTGTATAGAATACTTATAAACTAATTATACAGAACTTTCTTTTGCGGATAAAGGACTGGTCAAGATTAGAACATGGTTGTGGTGTGTGAGATAAAGAGCCAAAGAAGTACATCGTAGAATCAAGTCATCACAATTTATTAATAATTAATTACTTTTTTTTATATTCACCGAGGAAAAAACTTTAGTTTTTTTTTTTTTGTTAATTGGTTTTTTTTACTTTTTTTGTGATGCGATATACAAAAATTTAATCGATTTTCACATTTGAATAGATTTTTCTCACAAAAAAGTTTGTACCGGCATATCCAACGGTGCCGCAAATGAGACCTAGCGCTCCGCTGAAAAGCGCCATGTAGCCAAAATAGAATGCCGTTTGGAAGAGGCCATACATCCTGAAATTCATTAAGCATTAGAATATTTATAAAAAAAAAGCCAACATTTTAAACATACTTGGTTTTAAAGAAGAAATAATAAAATGAATACGCATAGACGTAAATTGACGTTGATGCGGCCGACAGAAAACTCGTCCACTGCCACCGGTAATCCTCGGCATTTAGCAAGAAATACGTGCATACAATGGTTACACATACGGTGACGATTGTTAGAATAGTAAAGACCAAAAGCATAAAACCGTAAACGTAGTATATTTTGTAAGCCCAGAATGACGTAAAAATGAAGTACCTAGAAAAGATTGTTTTCAAATTAAAATTATCCGCTTTTGATTGAGTAGATTTATGTTCAAGTACATTTCAATGAAAATCGAACCAAATGGTAAGACACCTCCAAGGAGAATAATAATCGCTGGCTCCATAAACCACTTCTTCTCGGGTATGGGCCTAGGTACAGCATTCACGCGGCACGGATAGTCTGGTTGGCCATCTAAATTGCGTCCGACTACTGTTCCCACAAGGGTTAGTGGAAGAATAACGAAGAAACAGATGCAGGTGACGGCAACCATTGTACCGAATGGAATTGCTCTCGAGGCGTGATAGTAAATAGCGATGAAATTGATGAAAAACGCTGTCCCACAGACAAAGACAGGTACCAAAAATGCCGACATTACCATTTGTCGTATCCACATGCGTCCGCCGAGACGAGCATACAAAGAACCACCAAAATAGCCATTGATTGGGGATGTGGCGGCATAAACAAATATCGCAGTTGACAAAAGAGATCCTCGTCTTTAAATAGAAATATTAATTATTTTTTTTCAAAGGAATGTTATTCTTTTTATTTTTGTTTGCTTACTCTGTATATAGTTCTCCTACAATTGCAAAAATAATTACACAAAATACAACTGAGATCAATTGATATCCAGCGCCGATTAGAGCGGAGAAGAATAAACTATGTTGTGGAGTTCGAAAAACATCCCCATGAACTTGTTTCCAACCATATTCGTCACCCAAGTCTCGTTCCTGTGAATAAATTTATATCATTAATAACGTGTTGCAATACACCAAAAATAAATAAAAGGGTCGATGTTCAATACCCTTTCAAACTGTCTGATGAGTTATCTCAGTCTTTGTCATAAAAAAGTAAACATTAGTAGATAAAGATAAATATTTTGGGTAATTACTATATCGAAGCTACAAATAATGATGACAGCAAAGGGGAATAGTATTAAAACAAAATTCTTATTGATTTTACTATTATTATAGATTTGTTTTAATTTTGTTTTCTTTATTGATTTTAAAAAAATGTATTACAAAAGGACACTTTCGAAAGCAAAAATACAACTAAAACTTAAAAAAAGGACCATGAAACCATGATAATTTAGCGAATTAATTTACAGTTTTCAGGATCATTATGTATGTTTCGAAAAAAAGAATAGTTGTAAGAAAATGCGGTCTTTAGTGATTTTGTGTTATTATGTACATACATTATGTTTTTATCGCATACTTATTCAGACCTATTCTGAATGAAAACTTTCGGTGAAATATGTTGGAGAAAAGGCTCTTAATTAAAAAGCTTTTATTTTTGATCTCTTTTCGCTTTTTCATCAATATTAACGAAAAGGGAACAATAGAAAAGAAACGATATTTTTTGAATTTATGGATTGGGAGCATTTAATTCACAAGAAATATTTTTACTTCGAAATTTATGATGCGAAAATTCCCACTAACATTTTTATTTGTAATATTCCCCATTTCAGCCAAGCCTAATTAGGTGATGTACTCTTGATAGTTGTGACCCTGCTTGCCAGGTGAGATCGTCACTTAACTTGCAAATCGCTCCTAATATTATTTGTAAATTGAGCCTTTCAAAAAAAAAATTCGAAGTTCGGAAATGGATATCGGACGTCCTGAAATGCAAAACCTGATGGTCCACTTCTAGACTGATCTATAAAAGTTTCCGGAGAGAATTTCTTTTTTTTTCAGTACTTTTGATAGATGTTAAAAAAATATTTTAATTTACAATTTAATCAATTGGAGCTTTTTAAATAAGAATAAAACTATTGCAAGATATTTGATTTATAAGCCCATTTTATACTTTTTTTTTTTAATTTTCAATGCGAATGCGCGAATTCTAGCGGTCATTTCAAAAATTAAAATAAAAAAAAACTTAATACTTTTTTGTACCCAATGAAACTTTTACGGTGGGTTTGTTTTTATTTATCAATTTCATTTTTTACAATGTCGCTCCGGTCTAATGGGTATCCAGATCCACTATCATAGACAAAAAAAGTGCTATGAAATTCGGCAGCATATTTTTCTCTTTTTTCCATTCATTGGCATTGTTATAATCATTGTCTATATATTTCTATAGTGCTATCATGAAGGCGAATTTAGTTTTAGCTCATGTCACCCCTTTTTTTAAGTGGCGCTCATAGTGTATTTATTTCATAAAAATTCTGCTTTTCCTAAGATAGTTTCTTTTCAAGAAATATTGAAATACATATGTAAACAATGGTTATAATAGCAATCTCAACGTTGAAAAAACGGTTTACCTACGAAAAGCCGCAGTTCTTAAACGAGCATTTAAAAATTTTGCAATTTTTAACATTGAAATTTTGAAATCTTAAATGTCATTTAAATGATTTGCATCGACATCGACCTAACTTTTTCGCGATCACGCAACGATAGTCCAAGGAAATTTTAAATGCAAGTTTTTTTTTTTAAATTTTGATTGATGCTGCGAGACTTTTAAATAAAAGATTTTTAAAAGTTTTTTTTTAATATCACTCCAATTTATTTTCTATTGACCTTTATTAGTTCAGAAGAGGATATTTTGTTTTAAACTTAAGCTAAGTATACACGATTGGAAGATCTTTCAATGAGCATCCAATGAGCTGCAAACTTATAATTTTTTACCAATTGGCAATTGTATGTTTATACCGTTGTATCATTTTATTTAAAATCTAGACAAATCATTGGTAGAAAATCGGCCGACAATTTTTTGTCTTCCAATTAAAAAAAATCTGTTTACATGGTTGGAAGGCTACCAATTTTTTTTGTCTCTTTTGACATATAAAATTAAATTTTTACACAGTTGATAAATGTGTATGATGAAAATTGGTGAAAATTCGTTGCGAAAAATCGACCAATATTGGAAGATCTTCCAATCGTGTATACAAAGGGCGTGTTCAAGACTAAAGATTCAGCCAAGGTCATTTCTGAATGAAAATTTAGGTAGACGAGTAGTAGACAAGTTAGGGAGATTTTTATTGTGTAACTTTCTAGTCAACTTTATAACAAAATTGCATGAATTGGAACGATATTTTTTACAAATAACCAAGCAGAAACTCGAAATTTGACTAAATATTTAGTCCCTAATGTTTCTCAACCTGCCCAAAGCTTTACAGCTATACTTTTTTTCTTTTGATAAAAAATGCCATAAGAATCTTCAATTGTAGAATTAAAACAGAACTAGATTTTCATCAATTTGCTTGTGTTAAAGGTCATCATCATCATAAAATCAAACACATTAATGCACTACGCTGTGTTCTACACTAGCTATGTGATTCAAATTATTTTTTTTTTTTTGTAATTATTCAAATATTACAAAAATAACAATGTACGTTAGATGTCAATAACCTCGTAAAATGCTAAACCCTTGAGGAGTACCTATCATATTTTACATATTTTTCAATAAAATAAAAATGAATAAATTAAATATTCTGCTCGTTAACTATAATAAATTTGTCTATCAATAATTTTGTTCACACCATCTCTGTCTATACCTTCCTTATGATACAGCAAAATGATATACACTAGAATAATAGATGCTAAAATAATAAAATGCACGACTAGGTCGCACGTACTTGATCTTGCAGTTTAAAACAATTTTATGTTAGTTTACTTGTAGAATTTAAGTACAGTACACATAAGAGCTGCTTTTATTTAATGAAATTTTGTTGATGTTAGGGAGTCGACATTTAGGGCAAAATTTTGTTAAATAAAAAATTTTTTTTTTGTTATTTGACTTTTTTGAGAATATTTAAAAATGCAGTTTTATTACACATTTGATTTAAATATTACGTTTTCAAAGTTTAATCAAAAACGTTAGAGCCGTTTTCGAGTATTTTGCTATAACTTGAAAAATTTGTATGGGAGAAACACTCTCTAAGCGAGATAATAACTTTCAGAATTCTATAAAAATCATCTGTACCAAATTTAGAGAAAATCCGTCCACCCCTTTAGGCTGTGTACACTAGGGTGGAGTGAAACTGCACTTTTTTTTCTTTTTTTTTTTTTCTTCTTCTACATACCAGGGACGGGTGGCATTAGTCATCAAAAAAGAGCATACCAAATCTCAGCCCGATCAAAAAATATCTTGAGGGTTCACAACGCCCTTTAAAATGTACATGCTTGTTGGAAGTAATGTACTGGGAGCAATTTTCAAAAGAGATGAAGCAATGTGCCAAAAAGTTAGAGCGTGTAGGTTCGGTCGAGACAAGAAAAAAATCGTATGGGAGGAGGGTCTATTCCCCTTCGTTTAGCGGGGAGGGGCAATTTAAAAAAGAAATTATTTAATTTGAAACAAAAAAATATTAAAAATCAACGGTTATACTTACAATAACGTGCTATTTTTGCCTTTTTGTAAAGCCAAAAACCTAGTCTTTTACAAAAATGTTTTATATGGCCATTTTCTGGCACAGTTTTTGAAAAATTAATTTTCGAAATCAAAATTTTGAAAAAAAAAACATTTCAAACTAATTTTTTTCAAAATTTTATGTAAATAAGTACTACTTAAGTTTTTAAAATTCGATGCTGTTATTTGTTTTTAAAGAAAAACAGAAAACTGCATCCAAAAACATCTTGTCATTTTCGAGAAATTAACAAAAAACCGAAACTATTTTTGTCTAAGAAATTTCTTTATTTTTTGTTTTTACGTGGCTGGATCATGGGGGTTGGGAGTGCTCGCCGCCAATGGATTCTTGCAGTATGGGCCTTAAGTCAATAAAATCGCAATTTTTTAATGAAAATTGAACAATAAATAATAATGTACATGTTTTTCGAGTCAAAAAAACTGAGTAAAACAGTAAAAACTCAAAAAAAACTCCATAAATTTACCTCTATGTTGTTTTCATTTTTTTCAACTGATTTGTGAACAGTGAAAGTGAACAAAAAATAAGACAACTTTTTTTTCACTCCACCCTAGTGTACACAGACTCACGAACGGAATTGCGAGACCCACCTTTTCGGACTTCTACATCATCGTAATGTTGGTTTTGATTAAAACCTCAAATTTTTTTTCGACACGAAACCAATACTTGCCCTATAGATACGGTGACCATATTTCTAGAAGCAAAACCCGGGACGGATACAAAATTTGTTGGATCGTTTTGAAAATAATGATTTTCAAAATAAAAAAAAAAATTGAAATGAAATTTATGTAGCTGGGTTCTTTACTCTTCCATATGTTGTCCATTATTCGAAAAAAAAAAAACTTTTCCTAGTATAGCTTTTCAACTTGACAAATACAAGGTGGAATTAAAAAATTGACGAAAAATTTTAAAAACTAAAGCCTAGTCTAGAGGCGAAACGAAAATTTTCATACAGCACAACGAAATCGTAAACGAAAATTTTGCTTTTCGTTGCACATTACGCAGCTTACCCAACGAAATTTGACCAGTGCTGGAATATTTGGAGTTTTCTGTCGTTTGTCACTCACATTTAGCTGTCCAGGTAATTTTTCTTGCTCCAACAGAGTTTTTTACTTGGAAAAATTTTCGTTTTGTTTCAGCAGCATACTAGACTTAATGCTTTGATCCGAAAAATTAGAAAAACTTTTAATTTTCAATCACTGTTTTCTTGTTCTAGTTTTCCGTACATTTTTTTTTAATTTTGAGTAAAACAAAAATCAGAGAATTTTCAAATACGGGACAAACACGGGACAAATTACAAAATACGGGACACTTATACGTCCCGGGTTTCCTGAATAAAACCCGGGACAAGCTGTAGAAATACGGGACAGTCCCGGGTAAACCGGGACGGATGGTCACCGTACCTATAGAGCAAGTAAAAATGTACCTACGTAAAGAGTTATTAACGCTGGAATGTTAAGCTGTATATAAAAAACAGAATGTCTGTTGCATTAGAAGCTTAAACTCTTCACACAACCAAATTGTATTTCTTTCTATTTACCCAGCTGTTTACATTCTACGATCACAGCAAACAAAATAATGTTAGCCTTGATCGTATTAGATAAATGACGCAGTCTATTTATACTCTGTTTGGCTTTTCTTTAAAAAAGTACATCATTTTGCAATTTGATTTAAAATTGTTAAAAAATTATCTCTTATCACAAAGACAAAAAAAAAGATACCGATAAAAAAGTTAACGCTACTCGCATTGTTGGCACTTTTTTTTCGATCGCGAGCTAATAAACTCTAATAAACCATTATTTGAACTCACCATATCGTCCATTTCTTCATCTTTGCTATATCGTGCATAGTCTTTGCGCAAAGTCCTCATCAAAATCATCGACACGAGTCCAACCAAAAAGATAACCATCATAAAACTATTAAATATGCTAAACCAATGAATCTGAAACAGAAGAATTTGATTATAAAATGGACAGAGAATCATTTGATAGTGTAATTACTCTATGTTGGAAGAAATTTGGATCCAAATACTTGTCGAAACGGTTTTCAAACTTAACCGGTGTCAACTTCCAAATGACTTCATAAGAGAACTTAATCTTGGCTCCAGGGACAAGAAGCTCCTTCTTCTCTGTGGTAAGATTGATGTCAACAATCTGTTTGCCATTGTAACCGATTTCGAACTTTTTGTGGGTGTAAATAAAGTATTTGTTCTCCCTCTCGGAACGTTCACCAACTTTACCCCAAATTGGCAGACCGTCGATATACATTTGATACCAGTACTCATTCTTAACGGCATAAGTGAAAGCTTTGACTTTGTCTTCAGTCAAATCGACCATGCAAATGACAGTCGTCGAGACGTCGACTGTGAAAAAAAAGTTAATCACTTTTTTGTTGACTATTTTAATGGATTTTACCTTTGAAATCAATCTCATAGCCACTGAATTCTAATTCAACACCCTGCAGAGCCTCACTGAGTGTCTCATGGTAATGGCTAATGCTTTGTTTCGATCCCGAGCAGAAGGGCAATGAGAAATATGCATAAGTTTCTTGGCGATTGTGATAGGGGCCGACAGTGTTCATCCAGAGAACAACTTCTTCTCGGTCATTGTACTTTAACAAATTAATGAATCATTTAATTTCATTGAATTTTAACAAATTCCCTTTTTATAATATGTAGATAGAAAAAAAAGAAAAACTTACAATATGATTATGCTCATCGGAAATTGCTCCAAACACGCATAAACAAATTATGAATACGTGGGCAAAAAACATTTTTTTCTGCAACAATTTTACAATAAATAACAAATAACTTGGATTATTGTTGAATTTTTAAGTTATTTGGGACTTTAGATTTTTTGCATTTTTTGTGTAGATTTGATTGCAAAAAAAAATAATAAGAGAAAAAAATTGATTTCGGTTATGGATGTGAAGAAGATGTGAAAATTCTAAACACGTCAACTGACAGGCGGGGGACGATTTTTTTTGTGGTGGTATGGTTTTTTTTTTTTTTTTTTTTGATTTTGTGCAGGCGTTGACTCGATGTGCAGGCGTTGATTTCGATATTTTGACAGCTGTTTTAGTGGTGAATATTTTTGACATTTTCTGGTAGCCATCTAGAGGGGAGTAGAAAAAAAAAACAACTTTGAGGTGAATAAAATAATTTCTGATGGCACGTCTGCACTATGAAAATTGTTATTTTTCCTTAAGGCAGATGCCACACTCAGTATAGTGTGAAATTTTTGGAATAATAGCCCTGTTCCATTGGAGGTTGTAGTTTACTAATAGTAGATGTAATCTAGTACTATCATCTACTCATGCTCTTCTTCAAGAGTAGATACGATTTGTACCTATATGAATTTGTTGAAAGTGCGTTCCATTGAAAATTACTAGTAAACTACTTGTAGTACTTTTCCACCTCCCAAAGGGTTAATATAATAGGTGTGTTTTTTTGTTTATCTATATAGATTTTGTGCAAAAAAACGACATCGAGATTTTTGAAATCAAAACAATTTACGTGTTAAAAACAACAAAAACTTTATCTGTATAGATTTTTGAAAAATCCAGATAATTATCCAGATTTTACTTTCTCTCGATAAAAGCAGTAGTGCCAAGGTAGTTTAATTGTTGTGTTCATACAGAAATATCTGAAAATATTAACAAAAAAAAAAAAAAGCGGAGAAAACGAGGTTTGAAAAAAACTCGCATAGAAAAAAATAATCAAAAATTTGTTTGACATGGTTGCATTGAAATGTTAATATCTCGAGATACACGCAATGCACTTTTCAGATAAAAGTCTTAAATGGATCCTGATAAGATTGTTGAACAGATATGTATTTAAAATTACCAAAGTTTTTTCGAAAAATTAGAAATAAAAATAAAAAAGTTTTCACATTTGATTTTTAAAAAATCGAAAAAAAATTCAATATGGCTACCTTCAAACACTTATAACACAAGAACGACGCAACTAATGTTAATGGTCATGGTCTTAAAATGTAGCTAAGAATATACAGATAATTTTTGGTTTTTTGTGAAAAAACAATTTTTTTGAATCCAACATGGATGCCATGGCCATATGAAATTTTTGTTTGCATCCAACATGGATGTAATGGCCTTCCCACTTCGGAGTTAAAATAAAAAAAAAACAAAAGCAACATTTTTGACAGACAGCTGCCAAAGTATATGTACAGTGGTGCCAAATGTTTGCATGGATTTCAAAAATCCCGATGTCGTTTTTTTGCACAAAATCTATATAGATAAACAAAAAAACACACCTAATAAATACAAGATGAGTGTGGCAAGTAATGCTGTCTTCAAGAATTAAATTATCATAATGCTTCTGTAACGAAAATGAGTTCCGGTTACAGTCAGAAGCGATCTCAGGGTGATGTTATGGTTTTTGCAATGTTTTTGCAGCTCTCGAAACCTAATAATTGACACGATCGTTGTTAGTGAGCTGTCATATCGTAGATTTTGTCCAAATATTTGACAGGGTCCAGTTGTACAAACGTCGCCGATTTCAGCGGATTAGCTGTAGATCAACTGTGGTTCAAGGATGAATTTAGTTATTTCAACCTATATGGACCTAGAACCAGTGCTAAAAATCAATTTTACCACCGAATTCAGAAAAAAAAGTTGCTGAACCACGGATTAAATATTTCTACAACTGGCCCTAGGGGTATTCAGTGTAAACTCTGGGTAAATCTGGTAAAATGGTAAATGTGACAAACAAACTGTCAAATCTACACAAAATATGTATGACACGTTAACCACTTTACCACGTTCAACAGGGTTAAGCCTGGTACGCTGCTCGCGCTAAATTTTAGCTGAGATAAAATTCCCATACAAGTTATCGATAACTTGTATGGGATCCATTTTATCTCGGCTAAAAATTTTCGATAATTTGTATGGGAGCTAAAATTTAGCGCGAGCAGCGTACCAGGCTTTAAGCGTTAAAGCTGAAACACAATCACGCTTTGCCGTCGATTTTGACAACTGCCAGAAGTTCAACCATACGAAACCTGTGTAACCTCACACAATGACGCTTTTTCTACGTACGCTTTTTTGACAATCGTAAGGACCCGTAATAAAGCGAGCAAAAGTTCAACCAGACTGAACTTTTGCTCGCTTTCTGACATTTATCAGACATAGTTACATTCACCCACATAATTATTGGGCCAAATGTGAATACAAAAAATTAATTATTACAAAACTAGGTGTTTTTTTGTTTCTCTATATAGATTTTGCACAAAAAAACGACATCGAGATATTTTAAATAAAAACGTATTAAAAACAACAATAATTTAATGATGTTGTAGACTGAGTTTTATTGTTTGTTCCGTTTAAAAAACAATTTATTTTGATTGGTTTTGTTTTTATAACTATATGATTAAAGAATAAACAAATTTCTATGCATTTTTTAAACACATTAATATCCTTCTTTATTTTCCCACTTTTTAAATCAAGATAAAGACTTGGCCCAATAATTTTGTAAGTCACTGTGTTTTTTTTATTTGACAGCAGATTTTATGTTTCAATCAGCTGTTCGAAGTCAAAGTGACAGAAGCGCGCTTTAAGAATTTCTCAACGTAACGCGATGACGCGTCTGGCAAAGCGTGATTGTGTTTCTGCTTTTAAGCCTAGCACGCAGCTGAAACAAAACGAAACATTTTCAAGTCTCCAAAGTAGATTTAAGACTTAACTACATTGGCCACTTTTTGCAGAAGTTAAAAAGTGAAAATATTTCTTTTCTCGTTATCGCAAATTGTTTGTAAAAAAGAGTATTCAAATTCACAGTACACATAAAAAGGTAATATATTCCGAACTGACATTGGTCGCCAGATTGTCAAAACATGACACTTTGGCGACCAATGTCAGCTACCGAATTCTTAATTGTTTAAAATACCGACGAAAAACGCACAAAAACCGATAAACCACGCACACCACTAATTTTTAAACAATTATTTACCATTTTCCGCGATGAAACACGAAGAAAATTTGTTATTTTTCAATTTATAATATTTTTAAATGACATTTTATAAATTAAAACAAATTTCCTGTTTACTGCGATTGAAATATAAAAATTAAAGGCCGACCTGACAGATTGGTGCCCATTTTTGACAAACAAATTTTGACAACGTTCGGAATATATTACCTTATTATGTGTACTGTGATTCAAATTGTTTTTTTTTTTAGATCGAAAAATAAGCTTTCTGTATCGTTTTTCTAAATTTTTAATTTCGGTACATCATCACAACATCAGTTTGAGAATTTTCACTTTTGAACTTTTTCACTTTTTAGGCCAATGTAGTTAAGGCTTTACTCAGAGTATGCACCGTTTCATGAAAACCCCTACTGCCGGACAAAATAAGATAAGTGACGTGAACAAATGAACCAGAACCATCTTGGGTTATGTTTTTCGATGTGCTGATTCAGAGTCCGAAGTCCGTTTGGCGCAGTCAGTCCTTTGTTTTAAGTAATGTCCAAAATACCACTTAAAAAAACAATTTTTTGTGGTTTCACTCAAAACCTGGCTTTTACGGTATAAACTATACCAAAGTAACAATTTAGGTTCAATGAAAGCTATTTTTTGGCTTCTATTAGAAGTTCTATAAGAAGAAAGCTCATACCACGCTCGTAATTTTAAAATCGCATGTTAACAGAATTCAAAAAAGTTTTAATAAAAGTGAATTTTTGTGAGTTAGAAATAGCCACTGGAATAGTGGATTCATATAAAAATGTTGACTCAAAATGAGGAACTATTATACCTAATCAGTTATGATCTCTTTTTTTCTTTTATAAAAGTGATAAAGAATATATCGCATTAGTACCACTTCAGTACAACATCTTTTGTGTTATTTGTCTGTGGCAATAAAGATAAGTGACTCTGTCTCACTTTTTTCTGTTTATATAGAAAGAGATGGCCAATTTTAAAAGTACCAGGTCAAAACATCAATAGGAGTCAAGAAATTTGGTATAATTTGTTTGAAATCCACTATCCAGTGTATTATTAGGAGATAGAGCTTAGAAACCAACAGTTGATTGCGGTTAACAAAAATCAAATTCACTTCATCCTGTGAGGTTTTCTTGGGTTTTCCAGAATCGTGGTATTTATTAAATTTTAAAAATCTTTTCCATAAGTGCTTAAACTTTATTTTAAACAATTTTAAGAATCTTACAAAATAGTACACAATTTGACGGTTTAATCTGGGCATCTTAACTAATAGCAGGCTGACTTTTATATAATTTTGCGTAAATACCATCTTTGGCTAGTAACTGTTGATGATTGCCTTGTTCGACTATTTTTCCATTTTGTAAAACACAAATCAAATCTGCATTATGAATGGTCGTAAGTCGATGAGCAACAACAATGCAAGTTCTTCCTTTGCAAGCTGTATCTAGAGCTGATTGTACAATCTGTAAAATATTCAAATTTATTAAATTTAATTTTTGAAATATTTCAAAAACTAATGATAGTTTATAACAGTTTATAACACGATAAAACAATTATTATGAGCGCCTTCTTAAGTAAGCTCATCCCATTAACAAATTTGCTTCTATAAAGCCTTACATGAGCTAAAGAATCATAATGCTCTATAGAAGCAAAATTGCAAGTCGCCCGACAAACAATTTTGGTTCTATAAAGCTTTACAGATGCAATTGTTGCTTCTGTAAAGCATTATAGAAGCAAAATTTTTATCAAAATTGTTAGTAGGGCGGGTTGACACGGATGTCTTTGGTTACGGATTCCCTGTTATAGATGCACACAAACTATTATAAATTGTTATACCTGCATTTTTAAAGAGATTTAACTTACCCTTTCACTTTGCAAATCTAATGCAGACGTAGCCTCATCCAACAATAAAATTTGTGGATTCCTAACCAAAGCTCTAGCAATGGCAATTCTTTGTTTCTGCCCACCCGACAGCTGTGTACCTTTCGCTCCAAGTTTCGTTTCAAATCCATTTGGCAATGCAACAATAAACGAATGTGCATTGGCAAGTTTTGCAGCTTCAATAATTTCATTCATTGAAACTTCTCTGTAATTATCACCATAGGCTATATTCTCAGCAATTGTCTTTTCAAACAATACTGGTTCTTGAGAAACAATACCCAATCGACGACGAAGTGTTGGCAATGCCATGTCCTGTTCAATATCCCTACCATCTATGCACTAAAAATAATAAATTCTGTTATACACGTCATTACGTCAGTTTGACATTTCTTACGATTTGTCCTTTATCAGCATCGTAATATCGTAGTAAAAGTTGAATGCAAGTTGATTTTCCACAACCAGATGCTCCAACCAATGCAACTGTTTTTCCCTGTAAGATTCCCAAATTTAAACCATTCAAGACTTGGACATCAGGCCGCGTTGGATAACGGAACGAAACGTCATTATACGTCACTCCATTCACTGACGTATCGATTTTTAAGTTATTCTCTGAATGACGTGATGATTTTATTCGTGGTTTTCTATCAACAATTCGAAGTAATCGATGACCAGATATGAGAGCTGTTGTAAATGATGGAGCAAATGCTAGAGATGTTGCCAATATTAAAAGACCATAAAGTAGAGATTCAGAAACTCTATGTAGAAGAATAAAAAAAGCTAATTAGAGGAAAAAAAATGCCGAAATAAAAATTTTACTTAATAATGTTGTAGTATTTGATCTTTCCTTCTGAACAAAGAATTCCACCATATGTCAATGCCACAGCATATCCAAAATACAGTATTGCCATACCACTGGAATTGACAATTCCTCTAAAACGAAGCCTCTTCTTTAGAAGCGCTTTGTATTTTTCGACATCTTTGTTGTATTCTACTATTAGCTGAGGCTCTCGACGAAGTCCAGCTACAGTTCTGATGTTGGCAATAGCTTCTGTTGCAATTCGACTTGTTTCTTCGAGAGTCCGTTTTTCGTGAATTGCTGAACTTGCTGTGTATCTGAAGTTAAAAAAAGGATATAAAGATGCCAATTAAGCTTACTATCATAAAATTTTATTTCTAGCCTCTATAGACTTGTTAGTTGCATTATTCAATAAATAAGTTTAAGGTCGGTAAGGCAGTTCTAATTTTTCCATGGGAAGTGGCATTAAAGTTTCCAATATCGGCCACTTACGTGGCACTTACTCGAATGTGCAAATGGTAATGAGGATTGTTAAGAACCAGTTTCCTGGTCTCCACTGTTAAGGTTAGAGATGGTAATGCAGTGTGTATTTAAAAAGACAGGAAGCGATTCGCTGTAGTTTTTAATGTTGGCCACTTAAGTGTCAATCGTCTCTATGTATTGTAATTCAAGTTATTGCCGTTTAAAGTGCCCAATATTACAGATTTTGAAAGCCATTTTGAAAGTAAAACAATTTTGGAAAACTGTCACTACTTTGCCGACTTTACTGTAAAACTGCAGCCCTTAATCCCATTTCTGATATGTTAGATTCTTAACATCTAAATGAAAGAATCAAACACAAATCTTACCTTGCTTCAAAAACGATTGACCCCACCATAAATGGCGATGTACATAGACACGCCAACGCCATCTCCCAGGAAAAATAAAAAGCCAATGCAATACAGCAAACGAAATTCGATACTGCTTGAATCATTCCACTCATCGGTTGTCCAATTGCACCTTGAACACTGGCAGCATCTCCCGATAACCTGGCTGAGAGTATACCAACACTATTATCCTCATCATCAAACCATCCGATTTCTTGTGCAAGAATAGATTTGAAAGTTAATGATCTGCAAAGAATAAACCTTATGTTATAAACTTCCATAAAAAAAGGGATTCAACGTGAACCTTAATTTAGTTGTAAGTCCAATACCAGCCAAATTGAAAATATATGTTTGAATAAAACAAATTGCCGCTACAACAACTCCAACACATGCACAAATTATTGACAAAAGAGCTGTCCTTGATATAACCTTTTCAGGATCAGTTTCTGCCAAAGCTGCATAGAATTCTCCAAATATATAAGCATAAGCTGGTTGAATACAACCATAAAGTATGGCACAAAAAGTTCCAAATATCAAATAACACCATTCACTCCGAGCAATTTTCAAAAGTCTTGTAAATGTCCTCCAAAATTGAGTTTCCTCTTGCAAATCATCATCACTGAAAATACTTCTGGCAATAGTTGATGCATTTGAAAATCGATGTTTGTTTAGTTGGTTCTTTTCAAAATTGATACTTGTCTGATCAAAGGTTATGTCAAAATTCTTATCTAAAATTGAAGATTATGTTTGTATTCATTAGTTTATTCTAATTTTTTTTACCTTTTTCGAGAATATCTTCTTCATTTGCATCTCCATCGTTGTATTCATGAGCTGTTACCATGTCATAATATTTACCACGCAATTCCATTAAATCTTCATGAGAGCCTTCTTCGACTGCCTTGCCCTCATGAATGAAGACAATTCTATCAGCGTCTTTGATGGCTGAAAGACGATGAGAAACAACAATTGTTGTCCTGCCTTTACTGGCTGCGTTGAGAGCTTTCTGGACTATCTTTTCAGAATTATAATCGAGAGCTGAGGTAGCTTCGTCGAGAAGTAGAATTTTTGGATTTTGAATCAAAGCTCGGGCAATTGCAATTCTTTGCTTCTGTCCACCAGACAATTGAATGCCCTTCTCACTGATTGAAGTCTCGTAACTCTGAAAGTAAAAAAAAAAAAAAAAAAACAGTATTGAACGCAAAATATCCATGCTAGTATGAAAAAGAATTTCTTAATTGGCGCCCAACACCGGATTTTTCTTGGTAATTTAAGAAAAAATTCAATATGTTGTATCTTTTATGCAGTTTAAGCCAACATATGATAGTTCTCTAAGTCCAAAAATAGTAAATTAGCTCAAAGAAAATTATCTTAGCATTGTTAAAAGATCTTAACTGGCGCCCAACGTATACCTACTTTAAAATGGCGACCAATAAAAGCCTTTTTTTTAGGCAACTTAACTTTTTTGTGACTTTAATCAATTTTCAATTTGTATAATCTTGGTTACATATGTCAAAGACTTGTATCCTTAAAAAAACATAAAATTAGACCAAAGAAAAATAGTTCTACAACGATCAAAAATATAAAATGGCGCCCAATGTTCTTATATTGAAGTCCCGTATCTCTGAATATTATTAGGATTTTGATGTTGGGACGTCAAAAAATATGCCTAAAACTTTAAACTCGAAATATGTACTAGCGAATTAAAAAAAAAAATTGTTAAATGGCGCTCAACGAAATTTTTTTCTTGAGAAATATTTGCAGCTTCTACCTAAGTATCAATCCAGTAAAAAAAAATAAAAAAAGGCGTAGACAACTTTAAGGCTTACAATGTTTGAAAATCTTAAATGGCGCCCAACTTATGTTCATTTTATGAAATATGACTTTTTTAGGCATTTTGTTTAATAGTTATTCATTAAAAGCATTTTTTTTTACTTACAAATGGTAAATCAATGATGAAATCATGTGCTCCAGCAGCTCTGGCAGCTGATTCGATTTCCTTTTGCGAAGCATCTGGTTTGCCATGTCTAATATTTTCTCCTAATACAAAAGAAGTATGATTATCAAAAGTATTTTTTGCAAACCTAACTTACCGATTGTGCCTTGAAATAAAACAGGTTCCTGACCCACAACAGCAATATTTGATCGCAACCATGCTACATTATATTTCCTAATGTCCAATTGATCTAGAATCACATTCCCAAATACTGGATCATAGAATCTTTGTAAAAGTTGAATACAAGTTGACTTTCCACAACCAGAGTGACCAACAAAAGCCACAGTTTGTCCAGCTTCAACTTTCAAGTTTAGTCCCCTTAAAACAATTACATCTTCACGGGAAGGATATCTAAAGAAGACATCTTGAAATTCAATATCTCCCTTAAGTCCATAATTGAGAATCTTTCCATCTGCAGACATTGGATCGATATTTGTCGATGAGTCAATAACTTCATATATCGGTAATGCAGAGCCTCTTGCTGATGAAAAATTATCCAAAAACGGTGAACATCTAGCAATGTGATCGGCTCCAACAAGAATTCCAAAGAAAGCCTAGAATATTAAAGTGAACAATGAGTTTGGGGTTCTTATGGCCAAGATTTTTCATACAATCATTAAAACAGCTGGTGTATACTCGGGATCGGTTTTTCCACGATCTTCCAACACTAGAATTACTCCATAGTAAAACGCAGATGCAACTGCGAAAAACAACATTGATCTGGTGATTGCATCTCCTGTCCCAGTGAAGACTCCTTTTAATTTACTGGCTTTGTGAGCTGGAAGAAGGAGTTTATCAAAACGTTCAGACTCGAGTTTCTCTCCACCAAATGCAACAACAGTTCGAACTGCACCGATTATTTCTTCAACCAAACTACCAGCCACTACGTAAGAATCTTGTTCACGTATCGTAAGTTTGCTTTGGTACTGAAAATAAATACATTCAAATCCTCTTTCAAAAACTAGATAGGTAAACTAACCTTGGCTACAATATAATTTGAGCATAAAACCAAAGGAATATACGAACTAATAGCTAGAGTTAGTTTCCAACCATAGACGAAGGAAATAACCACAACAATTATGCAACCGAGACCTAAATTGGTAAAATGACCAATTTTTTCCGATATTCCGTCACGAATTTTTTCCATATTGCTAAGAGATGACAAAATTATATAGTTTCTTTTAAATAAATCACTCTTAAAATTTACTCTGTGATTCGGACAGCAAAATTTTGATTTGATGCAACATCATGCCAACCGATGTCCTTTCTTAATGTTGCTTCAAAAAATTTCCTTCTCATTGTTGAAGTGATTCTAAGAGCAACAATATTAAGAATATCAACGAAAATGACTCCCGAAACAAATAAAACAATGGAAATAATGGTCAAAATGTATCCAAAAGCCCACGAATCATTTCGTAGTTCAGCCATGTTTTCTTGTTTTGTTGCATTTGTTCTATGAAAATAATAATTTTGTTTCAAATTTTATGTAGGGCATTTATAAGACTTACAATATTTTTCCACCACCAAACAAAGGTAATGAAATAGTTTTTGATGAAGTTCCAAAACCAAGATTACGATCGACAAACATTGCAACCAATTCACTGTAGACTATTATACCAGCTGGATAAACTAACGCCTTGACGAGGCACGAAATAAATGCAATGAAGATGAGAAAATAATCCAATGATGTAGCATAGCGAAATAGTTGAAAGTAGCTGATAGATTTGTTCTTGTTTTTGTCATTTTTTGTGTCCTTGGAGCCCCTAGAATTAGAAAATAGAATAGCTCAATTAGTTTAAATCAAACTTGTTTTAGAGCGGGTGAAAGGGAAACAAGTTACTAGTGTAAAAATGGCGCCCAACGCAAGTGTGTTTTGTTCTGTATTATCTTTGGGATTTCAAGAAAGCATATAAACATTTATTTGTTTTTAAAAAGTTCTCTAAAAATTTCAAAATGGTAATAGTTCTAATCGTATCTAGCGTAATCAGGAAATATAGGAATACGTCAAACAGTAAAAGTAACTTGAAGTAAAAAATCCCTACAAAAGTTGACTTAGTCCTTAAAAAATGACATTACACGCAGCGTTGCCAACCCAATCAGTCAAAATTATTCCTCACTTGAAAAAAATTATGCCTTTTCAAAAAAATTATGCCTCAATTTAGATTTCTTAGTTTAAGTTTGAAAAATTATATACAAAAACTGCAAGTACACAAAACAAAATGTTTTATTAACTAATATTTATACATTAAGGCTACTTATTTGTCACGAAATGGCAACTTATTTTCGTCGAAAGGAATTTTTCAAGGGAACTAAAATAATTATAATAATTTTTTTTACCTGTAGTCCAATAATCACCTATTTGCAAGCGTTTTACACCTTTTTATAGCAACAAAATCGCTTTTTAAAGATTCTTTTCTTGTAAAATTGATTAGTGTGGACAAAATTCTTCGAAAAATTAAACACTACCAAGAACTAAATGGTAAAAACAAATTCTGTAAATAAAATTTCGAACGTTTATTTAAAAAATACCTATATAATTTAACAGTTTTTTTTAAATATATTTTTTAAAAAATATAAGAAACTTTTAAAATATAAATCAAGAGTGTAATAAACAAATTTATGCCTTTTCGCCAAAAAATAAGCCTCAATGACTTAGCTAATCAAGGGGCACGGTAGTGCCCATCCAAGTTCTCTAGCAACTTTGGCACTACACCCTTATTTACAGGAAACAACTCAGGCCATTTTCGACCCCCCTCTAACTTCCACACCAAAGATGCCAGAAATTTCAAACTCGCTTGTTGAGCTCGCCGAACCCAAATTCCTCACAAAATTTCAGCTTCTTACGATGAGTAGTTTCTGAGATAAAGGACTTCAAAAATCGCGAAAACCGTAACTGACTCACTGACAGATCATCAAAATTATGGAGACCTTCCCGCTATCGTAGAAACTTGAAATTTTACATGGTGATAGGACTTGTGGTGTATACAAAGGAAAAAATCGAAAATTTAAGATTTTCAATTCAGGGGGCGTGGTAACCGCCCATTTTCGCCGAATTTTCATCAATTATTATAGAGCACTTCTGATTATCGTAGAATCTTGAAATTTGGTAGAATGGTAGAGCTGATAGTTTATACAAAGGACAAAATTTAAAATTTGAGAATTTTAGCCAGGGGGCGTGGCAACCGCCCATTTTCACTGAATTTTCATCAAATATTATAGAGCACTTCTGATTATCGTAGAATGTTGAAATTTGGTAGAATGGTAGAGCAAGTAGCTTATACAAAGGAAAAAATTTAGAATTTGAGAATTTTAGCCAGGAGGCGTGGCAACCGCCCATTTCTGCTGAATTTTCATCAAATATTATAGAGCACTTCTGATTATCGTAGAATCTTGAAATTTGGTAGAATGGTAGAGCTGGTAATTTATACAAAGGAAAAAATTTAAAATTTGAGAATTTTAGCCAGGGGGCGTGGCAACCGCCCATTTCCGCTGAATTTTCATTAAATATCTTAGAGCCCTTCTGATTATCGGAGTATCTTGAAATTTGGTAGAATGGTAGAGATGGTAGTTTATACAAAGGAAAAAAATTAAAGTTTGTGAATTTCAGCCAGGGGGCGTGGCAACCGCCCATTTTCACTGAATTTTCATCAAATATAGAGATTTTCAATTCTACAGCCATACGTTGCAAAAAGTAGTGAAATCACAACAAAAACATTACTGTTAAAAAAAGAGCCAAGTTATCCCATGTTGAAATTATGCTGGCACAAAAAGTATTGAGATATAAAAGTGTACCAAGTTCTAAAGCTTGGGTTCAAATTCGTATCAATAAAATTTTGATTGTTTACTTGGCAAATTTTTGAAATAACTTTAAAAATCGGTATTTAAAACAAAAATTGTCAAGTAAGCAATCAAAATTTTATTGATACGAATTTGAACCCAAGCCTTAGAACTTGGTACACTTTTATATCTCAATACTTTTTGTGCCAGCATAATTTCAACATGGGATAACTTGGCTCTTTTTTTAACAGTAATGTTTTTGTTGTGATTACTGATTACACGATTCTAAGCTACTTTTGGAACAAGAGCAAAATATGTGCAATCCACTTACATAAAATATTTTATTAAAAAACTAAATCAATTAAATATAATATTTTTGTTAACTGCAATCAAACGTTATTTAAATTTATTCATAAATGTAGACATATCAAAGTCTCATAAACCATATTATTTCTAATTTGAACAATATTACAATACATTTTAGTGCAAATTAATTAACTTGACATTTAATACCTAGTGCAAATTTAGTTAGAAGTAGAAAGTAGAGATTTTCCCGAGTTCGAAGAGAATTCAATTGAACTACGGTGTCGATGGTTACAAACAATTTACATACATAATATTTGTTTAGGTTTTTCTTAATCGATGCGAATGGTGGCTCGTGAACCGTGAGTCATCGGTAGCACTACTCATGAGTAATGTGTCAACATTTGGTTTTTCTTACCAACATACATAATTAAACATTGGGCACGTTCAAAGAGCTAACATAAAGCTATCGGATAGCTTTTTGTTGTTGTAAACAATGTTAAAAATTAGCAAGGAAACGAACCATTTTCTGTCAAAAAATAATCTGAAGGTATCCGAGAATTTCTGGTATACCTCAGGTATTCAAGTGATCAGCTGATAAACATTTAGTTTTTTTTTATTTTGATTACTTTTCGGGCTTAAAAATAAATACAAATTTGCAAGAAATAAAGTCAAAGCGATTGTGCAAGTACTATTCAACAATAAAAAAAAATGTAATTTGCTCAAAATAAACAGTTTCCTCTTCTCAATATTTTTTGGTAGCTGCTTGGGCAAGCTATCTGGATAGCTCTTCGTTCAAAAAGATATTCCAGATACGGGTATCCCAGATAGCCTATCCGATAGGTGTTTGAACGTGCCCATTGTCTTTCTGAATGTAAATAACACTTCTATTTTGTTATACTTCTTGCAGTATAAACATTTTTTTTCGGGGTAAGAAGGAGTGAAATCACTGAAAAAATTCATTGTTTAGAAATTTATGATCAGAACTAAAGTTACTTAAGCTAACCTAAAACAAAAATCTTTTGTTTTCTAAAATTTCTACCAAACCATATGTCGAGCATGACTTTATCGATATTCTGCGTTACAGCGTTACATTAAAAAAAAAAACAATCCTTCAACCCTTCAAGTACCATAAATGAGCGACAAATTTAAAGGAAATCATCCAAAATTGGATAAGTGATGATTCCTCGAAAGACGCACAAGGAGAATCTTCAAACAAAAATGGTAGCCTAGTCCCTAGTGCCTTAAACTGACTCCTCCGAAATCACGCTCTAAAAATAATGAAAAAAGAAAAAAACCTCATCCAAAGTTAATAATGTTATGTTCATTAATTCGATAGCCTTGAAATCGATGAAATAGAATATTGGTATCGATTTGATGTTCCTGGGTTTTATTTAAAAATCTGACGTAAATTAGATATTTGGACGATGGTGAACTTTAAAGGTCTAGGAAATTAAGACTTTCAAATAATTTGGCAGAGAGAAAAACTACTTCATAACTATTGCCACTATATGTCATCACAATCAACTTGGTGCAACTTCACAAAGCATTTGTCAAATTACGAAAAGTAATTTAAAAGATATGATGCCACAGATGACCACACATGTATACATACCGGTCAAGCACACAACAAAATAGCTCACACAATCATCAGCATCATCGAAAAATAAATAAAGCAGAATTTTCAGACAGTGGCGTATTAAGAAAAAATTTGGGAGGGGGCTGAAAAATGTTTCAACAATTTTTTAGAGGGTAAATGTGCGAGAAATTTTTCTCTATTTTTATTCATCTTTCATCGAGAGTGAAGCGCTGTGCTGTAATACTGAAAGTGGTGTAGTAGGATTTTACTGCTCTCGACAGATTCGTACTAGTGTCTCCTCCTTTCACATTCAGAGTACCTAGAAATTTTTTCAAAGTTCTTGTGTCCCAAAAATTTTACACAAACAGCAAGGAGTTGAGTCATCCTTAAAAAAACAACACTTTATTTCGTTCGAACTTAGTCATGTGCTGAATTCAAAACTGTTTACAGATTTATTCCTATCACGTCTATAGTTTTTGAACTATACTCACCACTATTTTCGATATATACGCCCATGTTCCGCAATTCTACCAAAAGTGAATTCAAATCTCTTTTCAATTTCACGTGAAATGAAATATCTATATTCGTCATTTCGATCGATTTCGAAAACTTCCAAATTGCTTCGAACTGTCAAAACTGAAAGATATTCAATTTTTATTTCGTTTCTAAAGTGAAATTACTGCTGCTTCAATTGCAGATTCAATGAAATAGGCCCAAAATTCACGAACAGAAACATGGTGAATTGAATTCGATCAGAAAATCTAAATGAGTAAAAAAATGCAAAACACCTAATTTTACTTTCGGCAAGTGAATGCGCAAAAAGTGAAATGCAGAACGTGAAATTCTCAGAAACTTATTTTGAATGAATTTCTTTTTGATGTTTAATCCGAAATATATGTTTATATTTGTTCGTAATATGTTGCTTTTTTAATCCAAATCACCTGTTGAATTTCTATTTCCGATATCTTTGAGAAAAATATTATTTGAAAAAAGTAAATATAGGTACATAAAAAGTTTTTCAAAATTAAACGGTGATGTAATTCGACGTCAAAATACTAAACAAATGATCTGAAGAATTCGGAATTGAATAAAATCCAAAAAAAAAATTACCCCAACCCTCAACGTCAGCTAAGGTTCTTACTCAAACAAACACAAACAGCCGTTTCAGAATTTGGAGGGGGCTCGAGAATCTGTGCTGCTTCTAAATCAAACTAACACGTTTCAGTTAATCATGCACATTATGATGAAATCAGCAAAATAATAACATGATCTTGAAACCTTGGGGGGGCTTGAGCCCCCTGAGAGAGTATTTTTTTGTTAATTTTCTTAACCCTAATAATGGGTTCAATTCAATTCAATCTACATTTACATATGTTTAGTTTCTTTTCGAAAATTATGTTAAAATTGACTTTGTTCATTTTTGTGGTTTTAGTTTTCCTTAACCAAAATTTAATAACTTATTTAATTTTTTTTTTTTTGGAACGCTTTTGCTACAGATAATACCTATGGTGGAAAACTTTAAATCTGAATTAAAGGGACTATTACTAAAGTATTTTTACACTTGCACTCTTGTTGATTAAAAACAAAAACCTAGCCAATATCCAAACACTCTGAAAAAAGTTATCAGTTTGATCTTTCTTGTTATAAAATAAGAGTTCAATAGTTAAAACATTATTCTTAAACTGTCGAAATTTTGCACAAACAAAGCAATCAACAGAATTTCATTTAACTCAAAGACATACAGTTTAACATGAATCAATAAAGATCCAATGTCAAGGTCTTAATTTATTTTTAATTAGTTAAAGTCAACTATAAATTAATACAAATTTAACAGAAAAAATCTATTCACTCACATTTTAATTCACTTATAGAAAGTGCACTTTAGTAATCCGTAATTGTTTTGATAAGAAACACCACAACATTTATATCTTAAACTTTATTAAAATAAATAAAAAACCGTTATCTGCTTAATAAACTTTGCATTCGTCGAGGTGCAAAATTCTTTCAACAGAATGGCTAGAGATCTAAACAAGAACTGATAGCTTTCTAGACAGAAAGTTTGTGGACATGCTGTTTCAAGACCCTAGGAAGACTTTTTTTTGTTCATATATAAATTTGACTACGTCAATTATTTATTAATTCGAAACTTAATTGTTTGAATTGAACAGTAAGATAATAAATCATACGACAGTGTCGTATGTTATTGCTTATATTTTTAAAATTATATTTTTAACATAAATTTAATGAATATGTTTTTATCGAAAAATAAGTAAAAATCAGATTGGTGGTTTTCAAAACAAAATTTTTAGACACAATATTCTATTTTAAAATAACAAAATAAAACTTCCTTCAAATAACAAGTAATTTTTTATATGAATGCAGACGTGTCCCATTAAACATACATCACAAGTAAAAACTAAATGCGAATGGCACGTTTTGTCCAGACAAATTTACGGTATAATTTCAATACAATGATAGTTTCAATTGATTTTATTCACTATAGTTAATTATTATGCCACAATGTAGAATATTATATTTAAAAAAAACTGAGACAATTTGATTTGATTATAGTTTTTGTGTGGGAGATCTAACAAGGATTTTTTTTTTAAACTACAACTGAGAGCAAATATTTGAGTTGAGGTGTTATTATATTGATCATCGAGTATTTAACCTTTATAATATTAACTCAATTTGTTTTTTATAAATTCAATCGAATGTTAAATGTAGTAGATTAAATATTATATAAAAAATTAATATTTAGAGAGCAGATGATTATAGAGGTATTCCAATTATTAATTGATTATATCTTGAACTTGAAAACTTCCAGGGTTGTCATATAATAAATTAAGGATTTTATGAGTAGTTACATCATGTTAATAAAATCATCATATAAAATTTTATTAATTTAGATTAGATCTGACAGCTTATCCATTCAACACAATTTGACAGCCCATACTTCACGATTTGCTTATACCTTCATCAAATATGTTAAGGATTAGTTACAAAAGCCATCCTACATTTTATGACATTTTAGTCTTATAGATTTTGTACTGTCATTTTTTATTGTCTGTTTGGCAGGTGTCCAAGAATGTCAGATAACAGAATTTAAATTTGATATTAGGATGAAACACTGCGGCACTTCAATTTCTAAATGGGTTACCTATGTAACAATTTTACTTGCATAAGGTCCATTTTCTTCGATTCGGCAAGCTATAGTTTGTATACGTTTAGTTTAAGGCTTACTTACGCAAATCATCCATTTTGGAAATAAAGGAAGTCTCCTTAAGGCTATCTCGAAGTGTTTAGAAGAAGCCTTGTAAATATAAGTTAAAGAAGACCTTTATAAGACCTGTTTGAACCGTTGTTCTAAAGAAGCCTTCTATTTTTAAGTGATAGAAGGCTTTCATAAGACCTGTTCCAAGAGGTTCTTGTAAGTATGCAATGTTTTCATCTCTCAAGTATGCAATGTTTTTCACCAATAAGTATGCAAAGCTTTTATCCTGCAGATATGCAATGTTTGTAACGCTTTAGAAAAAAACTGCATTTTTATGTGAGGTTACAATTAGCTCCCTTTTTTCCCACTCATATTTAATATTCGAGTATGGTCTACTGGTAAGGTGCAGAGGTACGTGGGATCGATTCCTGGCCGGGCCATGTGATGAAAATAAATGTTGTGTTCTTTTTCAATTTAAATAATATTCTCATCGTTTCGGAACAACAGAAAAAGCAGTGGAATTTCCAAAAAAGGAAAAGAAACAAAATGGGAAAAAAATTAAAATAAATAAAATAATATGTAGAAAATACAAAACAGAAAAAATCAAAAGAAAATAAAAAAAATTAAATAAAATTCAATTAATTCTTTTTTTTATGAATTTTCTACAACATTTTCTACAACACCTTCAACAACTTCTATAAGGCCTTATTATAACATCCTACGCAAGTAATCCGGTTTGTGCATTAGATAAACCCTCTGCAGGAAGACCTCCGTAAGGCCATTTTAAGCTGTTTGTCACAAGCTATTAGCTTGTGGATTACCTGTGAAGGAAAGTCCTATGCAATTTCGGTAAAATGCGAGGTTAGAACAGAATCGTGAGAACTGTCAAATATGTTTGTTGTTGTTTTTTGTTCTAACTCACGAAACTGTTATGTCCTGTTCTGCTCTGATCTAACTATTTCCTCGTTGAACAGATCTAAAGTTAATCACCCATTTCGGACATTAAAAATGGTGGTTTATTTCATGAAAAAATAAAAAGTATAAAACGAAATTATTCTTCTACGTGTCATTCTTTTATTTAATATAGCCAAAAACTTAATTGTTAAAATTACACTCAGAAGTTAACTAAAAGCTTAAAAATATCTATTCAAAGCTGGGCTGTGTCTTATGAAGTCTAGCATAAAGTCCATCTCGGGCAATCAGTTGACGATGATTGCCTTGTTCAGCTACTTGTCCGTTTTGTAAAACACAGATGACATCTGCATTTTGAATAGTGGACAATCGATGTGCAATAACAATACAAGTTCGCCCAGAACATGCCATATCAAGAGCTTGTTGAACAACCTAAAAAAAATTTCACTTAGAATTCTTAAGTTTATTTTTTTTTACAAAATCAAACAAACCTTTTCACTTTGCAAGTCCAAAGCTGATGTTGCCTCATCTAGCAATAAAATCTTTGGATTTCTAACCAAAGCTCTAGCAATTGCAATTCTTTGTTTCTGTCCACCAGACAATTGAGTACCTCTTGAACCCAGTCGAGTGTCATAACCCATTGGCAATGATATTATAAAAGAATGGGCATTGGCATATTTCGCTGCTTCTATGATTTCAGCGATGGAAACATTTCTGGAATTGTCTCCATAAGCAATATTTTCTGCAATTGTTCGTTCGAATAAAGACGGTTCCTGAGATACCAAGCCTAACTTTGACCGAAGTGTTTCCAATGATAGATCAGTCTTAATGTCATTTTGATCTATATTCTGGGGAAGAAAAGGAAGTTTTTAACGGTTTTTTTTTTTTTCAATTAAGAAGGTGCTATCTTACAATGTTTCCATTATCAGTATCATAAAATCTTTGCAATAGTTGAATACATGTTGATTTTCCACAACCTGAATTTCCAACAAGTGCAACGGTTTTGCCTTTTAGAACTTCCAAGTTGATACCATTCAAAATCTGAGCATCAGATCTTGTTGGATATCTGAATTCTATATCCCGGTAATGAACTCCATCCATATTATGATTCACTTTGCTAATATTGTTGCATTTGTTAGTGAGAGATTGAATTTTCGGTTTTCTATCAATAACTTGGAATAAACGATGAGCTGAGACCAAAGAAGTTGTAAATGCTGGGGCAAATACAAGTGATTGAGCCAACATCAATGATCCATACAGCAATGTTTCAGAAACTCTAATTAAATGCATTGAAAAATGACCATATCGAACAATAATGGAATTCTCTTACTTGATAATGTCTTGAAATGGTATTGAACCTTGTGCAACAAGAATTCCTCCATAGGATAATGTAAACGCATATGCCAAAAAAAGAAAAGCTTGAACCAATGAATTAATGATACCTCGGTAACGAAGTTTTTTCCTAATTTCCATTTCGCCTTTTCTCATTTCTTCGTTGAACTTATTAATGAGTTCCGATTCACGTCTCAAACCAGCTATTGTTCGAATATTGACAATAGCTTCAGTTGCAATGCGACTTGCTTCCTCGAGAATTTGTTTTTCACGCAGCATTGAAGATGACATGAAACTAAAAAAAAAAATATCAAGAAAGTTCAAATAATCAAAGAGTCTTATAACCTTGCTTCGTAGATTACTGATCCAAAAATAAATGGACATGTTGATAAACACATTAAAGTGAGCTTCCAAGAATAATAAAACGCTATAAATCCACTACAAATGTAATTTGAAAAGGCCTGAATCAATCCACTTAGAGGGAAACCAATAGCTCCTTGTATATTTGCAGCATCTCCAGCTAAGCGAGCTGATAAAGCTCCTACGCTATTCTTTTCTTCATCAAACCATCCGATTTCTTGTTTCATGATTGATTTAAAAGAAAGAGATCTTATTCTTATTGTGAGCCAGGCTCCAGCAAGATTAAAAAGGTAGGTTTGGAAGAAGCAAGATATTCCAGTGATGATACCAATGATCAAACAGCAAATTGAAAGTACTGCCGTTCTACTTCGGGCTTCATTTTCATCGTTTTGTGACAAAGCTGCGTAAAATTCTCCAAAAGCTATTGCAAATGCAGGAAATGTGAAGCCATATAAAGTAGCCGCAATAACTCCAAAAATCAGATAACTATATTCCGGCCGGGACATCTTGAAAATCCTGATAAATATCTTGACAAATTGAGTCTTGTCTTCTTTTTCATCTTCGTCATTCTTTGGGTCAATGAAAACCGGTGTCTCGAAATTAGCAACATCTTTTTGATTTTTATCCAAATTATTGGCATTAAGCTCGAAGGACTTTTCATAGATTCCAAGTGGCTTATCTAGAAGATAGAAATTATATGAAATTCTGAATAAATTGTTAAAATAACTTACTTTTCTCTTCAACATCTTGATCATTTGCATCGACAGTTTGTAGATCACCAGCATGAACCATGCGATAGTACATTCCTTTCATTTTCATCAAATCATTGTGAGATCCTTCTTCGACAACTTTTCCCTGATCTAGGAAAAATATACGATCTGCTGATTTAATAGCTGACACTCGATGAGAAACGACTATTGTAGTTCTTCCTTTACTTGCAAGGTCCAAAGCTTCTTGGACAAGTCTTTCGGATTGATAATCCAAAGCTGAGGTAGCTTCGTCAAGAAGAAGAATTTTAGGGTTTTGGATCAGCGCCCTAGCAATGGCAATACGCTGTTTCTGACCACCTGATAGTTGAGCACCTTTTTCTCCAATAACAGTTTGATAGCTCTAGAGTTCAACAATTAATTTTTTTATTGAAGAACTTAAGAGTCAAATACTTACTTCTGGTAAATTGATAATAAAATCATGAACACCAGCTAACTTAGCAGCAGCTTCGATTTCCTTCTGTGATGCCGAAGACTTGCCATGTTTTATATTTTCCCCAACAGTTCCCTGAAAAAGTATTGGTTCCTGTCCAACACAAGCAATATTAGACCTCAACCAGTTTATGTTATATTTCTTTGCATCCAACTCGTCCAGCAGCACCTGTCCAAAAGCTGGATCATAGAATCTCTGTAGAAGTTGAATACAAGTTGATTTTCCACAACCGGAAGAACCAACAATAGCAACAGTTTGACCCTGTTTCACCTTAAAGTTCAAACCCCTAAGAACGGATATATCATCTCGAGAGGGATATCGAAAGAAAACGTCTTGGAACTCTATTTCACCTCTGAGTCCATTGTTCAGAACTTTTCCACCCGCTGACATGGGATCGATATCTGATTTGGAATCAATGATTCTAAATATTTTTGCTGCAGAACCTTTAGCAGTAGCAAAAGATTCTAAGAATGGTGGTAACCTAGCAATATTATGACCTCCAACTAATATTCCAAAGAATGCCTTAAAAAACATACTTGAAGATAAAAAACTCTCCAAAAAATGTCTCCAATACTTACAATCATAAGAATTGCTGGAGTATAATCTTTGTTTTCCTTATCTCGATCGGCTAAAACCAGATTCACTCCATACCAAAAAGCTGCTGCACATGATATAAAGACCAAACCTTTCAAAACTCCATCACTTAACCCAGAGAAGGCTCCTTTCTTCGAACCTGCTTTTCGAACAGGTACCAAATAGTTATCATATCGTGCGGATTCTTTATTTTCTCCAGAAAATGCAACAATAGTTCGAATGGAACTAAGAACTTCTTCAACCAGATTTCCAGCTCTTGAATAAGAATTCTGCTCGAGAATTGTCAAACGGGTTTGATGCTAAAAGAGAAAAGTTTTTTTAGGGCAATTTTTCTTGGAGAGTCTAAGACATATATATTCACTTTTGTAACGTAATAGTGCATAGCTAGTACAATTGGAATATAGATGACCACTAGCATAGTAAGCTTCCAGCCATAGCCAAACGATATGATCACCGTTGCAATAAAACCAATCACCAGATCAAGAAATTGTACTATTTTTTCAGAAATTCCATCGCGAATTTTTTCAATATCACTGAAATTTTCAAGTATTCACTGTAGCTTGATTTCAAAAACTCTTCAAAAGACTACTTACTTTGTCATATATTGGGCAAAATTTTGCTGTGTTGTAGTATCATGCCAGCTAATGTCTTTCCTAATTATAGCTCGAAAGAGTTTCATTCGAATTCGAGTTACTTGTTTAAGACCAATTGAATTAAAAATATCGATAGCAGATGTTCCTGAAATAAGGACAGTTCCAGCCATGATGGCAAATCCCAATCCACATGCAATTGAATCATTGTAGAGTTCATTATTGTTCTCTTCTCTTGTGGCATTTGTCCTAAAAAATTATCAGCTTTTTTGAGACTATAATATTCAAGAATGAGTAATATCAACTTACAATATTTTACCACCTCCTAAAAGAGGTAAAACGTAAGTTTTTGAACTTGTTCTAATAGCAAATTTTCGATCAACTAACATTGCTATAAATTCACTGTAAACTATTATAATTGCCGGTAGTGCCAAGGCCTTGAATACTGTCATTATTAATCCAAAGAAGAGCAACAATAATTCATAAGAAGTTGTAAAACGAAAAAGTTGAAAGAAGCCAACCGTTTTTATTGGTTGTGTGGGTTCTTCTTCAGTTTTTTCCGTAAAAGATTCGTCTCCCAAAGAAGGCCTTAATGGATTCAAAATTTTGTAATCATTTTCTTTGTATATATAGATTCCAGTTAGTACTTACCACTTTTTGACAAGGGACCAGATCAATTCAAATTGTTTAAGTAATTTTCGCACATTAAACAGCATTGTTAAAATAACGTGATTCTGTTTAAAATTGCTGATAAAAGTTTTGCGATCAAATTTTTAAGGATGAGTTGAAGACTAGTTTCTCAGTATTAACGATCCCAAGGATTTAACATTGCCTTAAACTAAGATGTATAACATACAAAAATTTAATCAAAGTTAGTCGTTTTTCTCCTTTAGAATCGTTTGTAAAGGAGATATTTAAACACAAAACAAATACATCGGACCTTGGAATTGGTAAGACTTTTTCAAATGAACATTTTTTTTTTCATGAAACCAATACATGAGCAATAAAAAAAGATCAAGATTAGACTAATGTCTCTAAGATTGTGAAATATGCGAAATTAAATATGAAATTGATATGAAATTCTTTTTTTATATTGATTTCTTATCAAATAAAAAATTCTTAATCTATTTCATCAGATTTGCATGCCTTGGTTATCTTTGATAAATTTTTTGGGATTTACTGTAGGCTAGGTTATGCACAGTACAAGTGGCTGTTAGGAAAACTGCTAGCATATTTTAGCTAATAATAAATCCATTATGATAGTGATAACTCATTATCACACTTGTAAAAACCAGCAGACTTTTGACAAAAAGATGGAAGTTGTAGATATCTGGTATTTATCAGATTACTAGGATTATCAATTACGAAAAAGAATAATTTTTAATGGGTGTAATTTTTGTTTAGAGTATAAAAAAGGATGAGCAGAGTAGGTAGAGCTGCCAGATAAAATTTTATTAATGTCGGGACAACAGGTCTTTAAAGTCAGGACAAATCGGGACAGCAAAAAAACACATGAAATTGAAAATTTATAAAAATAAAAAGAAATAAAAAAGTAATAGACCAGTGTGAATCCAAACTTTTCCATAGGTAAAAATTCCATGTTTTGAAAACTAAACTTAAAGAAAATAACAAAGTCTTCATCCATAATAACTAAAAACTATCAAGTGATGGATCTCTTAGTTGTAGGTACCAAGCACCAAATTCCATTAAATTTAACGTTCCCTTTTGAAAGAAGGAGTTTTAAAAATTGTATGCGATTTGACAGTTTTTTTTTTTATTTTGAATGTGGACTTTATAAATAATTGAGAATGAAAAAATTGAAGCTAAAAGCTTTTTATGTTTAAAATTTTAATACACGAAAGTAAAAAACAATAATGGACCAATCATTTTACTTTCACACATGTTCTTAGTAAGGAAATGTCAAATGTTATTCATTTAATTTCATATAGCAGTGACTTTGATTTTCTTCCCCAAAGTTTTCGAATGAAAACGGATTGTCGGGACAAAATCGGGACATTTTGTAAATCGGGACAGATATCGGGACAGGGTCCAAATGTCGGGACTGTCCCGCTGAAATCGGGACGTCTGGCAGCCCTAAGAGTAGGTGAGGAACATCTTGTAAGTCCTTACATTTTAGGTTATAATTTCATTTTCTGGAAAGACTGAACCAATTCCCCGATTTTTTAAACAAAAGCTTTGAAGCTCCGTTAGTGTATGAAGCGTTCACAGCAATTTTTTTTGCTAGTTCCACTGCTACTTTTTTTTTTCTTTTTGTATTTCGGTTTTCAAAATTTTGATACCAAAATTCTGTATTATTAATTTCTATAAATTCAAAATTTTCTATTTTAAAAAATCTGCATTTCAAAATTCTATATTCCAAAATTATGTAAATTGAAAGATCTATGTTCGGGATTCTCGAAATACTAATTGCGTAGTTTTTCATACCTTTTTCGCGCAACACGCCACAACATTGCATAACATATATATTATTGAAATTCTGGACATAGAACAATCTAGCATTTCAAGAGTTTGCCCAAGTTTGCAACCCCGAAAATAAAGACCCCTTGAATAAAAAAAAACTCCTCAAAAGCGACTTTTAATTTTAGATTTTTATAAATTTTATGTTATTAAGAAAATTTCTCCAGGGATACCTTTAAGAATATGTATAAAAATAGTGTTCCAAAGGACCATGGGCATTTTGGACCCAATTTCAACATTGCTCAACAGTGATGAAACGCATGTCAAATGAAAGGTCTTGAGAAGTAATTCAATTTATTATATGGGGGTAAAGTCGAAATCGAGCGCAAAAGTGGTGTTTTGGACCATTTTATAAAATAGTACTGAAAATGAAAAAAAAATATATTTAAAAAAAGTGGCAACACTTACTATAAAGTGTTTAACCTTTTTCAAAAGCTAGACATCCCACCTTTAATTCAGTATTAAAATAAAGTTATTTCTTTTAATAGTTTTCGAAAAAAATGATTTATAAATAAAAAAATGTAAAAAAATAAGGTAAAATCAAAATATTTAGTACTATTTTTTTTCCTCAAGACCTTTCATTTGACATGCGTTTCATCACTGTTGAGCAATGTTAAAATTGGGCCCAAAGTCCATACAAAAGTGCCCATGGTCCTTTCAAACAATCGGTGCAGTAATTTTGAAGTTATGAGGGACACCGGCTTTGAAAACATTAGTTGTGGCGAGAACGATTTAACTTAATTTACCTAATTTAATTTGAACTCTGGACTAAAACGCTCGTAAGCAAAGTATTAAAATGCTCATAACTTGGTCAATTTGGCTCCAATAGACCTACAATTTGAGCACAATATTCTTGAGATATAAAAACAAAACTTGGTTTTCCGGAACAAAAGTATGTTTCAGTTTTTTTTATTCTTAGGAACTTTAATATTTATTAGAATGAAGTCTTTAGTATTTGGCTAACAACTACCAGGTCATTAAATAATGGTATAAATATGTCCATAATATTGCAATATTTTATACAAAATCAATTAAAAAACGAAAACATTTTTGTTTTTATAAATTTCATCTTTAAAACTTAATTTCTCAAAAACTAGTGTGAAAAAAATAAAATAAAGAAAAAAATAATTACTTTAAGAAAAGTTATAGCACAGGATTGTACATGCATTTTAGGATTTTTAATATTTTTTTTTTCTCCCGGCTAATCGTGAGGTAAGTGGGTAAGCACTTAAGTGGATTTTACTGTTAGTTTTTCCGAATAACTTTTTTGTCATTTAGCACCTATTTGATGTGGAAAATGTGCCCAAATATTTTTGGCCAGGTTTTGCGTCGTTAAAATTCGCTGCTTGTCAGTCAGTCGTATGATAATTCACTTTATTTCTAACTGTTATTGCTGATTTTTTTGCCAATCCGTCCCTTGTAGGTATAAGATACTACTTTGATAGTAACTACTTTTTTTGAGCTTCTGATTACTTAAAAATGTCTTGACTTCATATGTCCTGATTTAATTGAAATGAATGATTCTGTGATTCAACTTAACGTTGTTACTTAAGTTTAAAATTGTTATATTCATAAGCTTAATTATGATTAAATAAATTAAACTGAAATTTGTAGTTTAGATTTACGATCGCTTTCTGTATAAACTGTAATAAAAATAATTCAAAACATCGCTGTAAAAGTAAATATAGACTAAAGTAGCTTTAACTATTTCACATCAAATAAAAACCTAAAAAAAAATATTGCTACAAATTTCAATATATTTTTTTCCCAATTTATGTTTTTCGAAAAAAGAAATTTTTTAATGGCCTCGTCAATCTACGCAAAATGCATAAGTATAGTGCAAATTGTTAATAAAATTTTCAGCTTGCAAAATTTGATTGGAAACTAGAATTTAAAAAAACATTTTTGTAGGTACATAGTTTAAGTTTAGCAATGTGAAACGATCTCTTTTAACTGAACGACAAGCTGATTTAAGCGATTTTTTTTTGTCTTCTTTGACTCAAAATTAAAATAAAAACTTAAAAAAAAAATTCTATTGCATTGGAAAACATTTCTCAAGCAAGCATTTTGTCGATCGTGTTTCATTTTTTAACTTTCATTATAAAGTACAAATAATAATAAACAGGTAGTTTTCCATAACAATGTTTTAAGGCAAAAGTTTTAAAATCCATTGCATTTTAGTACAACAATGAACTTTCATTTTTCATTGAACGTCGAATTCCTATCAGCCTTTTCTCTCGCTTTTTGACCTCGAACATTTCACATTCCACAAGATTTGTTAAAATTAAATAAAATATTATAAAAACCGAGGTAATTTGTATGAAATAATTGATCCGCCTTACTTAAAAAAAAAATAATAATATAAGAAGAATAAACACAAAACACAAAATTGACTTTGAAAATATTGTCGGATTCAAAGAAAATAAAAGATTTAATTAATTTTTTTTAGTTACCGTGGGTAAACACTGAAGTTTTAAAATGTGACTATTTTAATATTAACTAAGTTCGTTACTAAATTTGCCTTCGAATATTTTATTCCAATATTGTACTAAATAGTGGAGTTTAAAATTAAATTGTTTCGTATCTTCTTCACAAATCAGAATATTATGATATATTTTCCCACCTTATAAATTGCTAGAGGGATCATTAGAGTCAATCATGTCTAATATATTGCCCATTAACTGATTGTATCTGAATGTTGACAATTTTCAAAGTTATATTCTAAATTATATGTATAACAGTTTCAAAATCTTAATAATTAAACAGAGAAGGAAATATTTGAAAAAATTGTTTCAGTTTACTGAGAACTTTATGAACGAACACTTGGAAATTGCCGTTTTAGATGAATTTTTGAAAGTGTTAGAAGTTGATCTTTTCCAATATTGTTTTTCGATATTCTAAAATTCTCTTTGATTTCTGGGATTTTTTGAACTTCTACCTTAGCTTAAAGAAAGTATATATCATAACGTCTTTAAATCATTTAAAGAAGTAAAAGATTTCTTACTTTCATATATAATTTTTATTTTAACTTAAACGTGACGTTCTTTCTAAATTATTACAAAAACAAATACTTAAACTATTTAATGGACAGATTATTTGAAAGTCATAAAACTTAGACCTTTATGCATTTTTTTTTATTCAAAACTGGGTTGTGTTTTATGGAGTCTAGCATAGAGTCCATCTCGAGCAATCAGTTGATGATGGTTGCCTTGTTCAGCTACTCGTCCATTTTGTAAAACACAAATGACATCTGCATTTTGAACTGTAGACAGCCTATGTGCAATGACAATGCAAGTTCGTCCTGAACATGCCATATCAAGGGCTTGTTGAACAACCTATAAGAAGTTCACTTAGAATTTTTTTTCAGTTTTGATACTTTCAAGAAATACATACCTTTTCACTTTGCAAGTCTAAAGCTGATGTTGCCTCATCTAGCAATAAAATCTTTGGATTTCTAACCAAAGCTCTAGCAATTGCGATTCTTTGTTTCTGTCCACCAGACAATTGAGTCCCTCTTGAACCCAATCGAGTATCATAACCCATTGGCAGTGATATGATGAAAGAATGGGCATTTGCGTTCTTTGCTGCTTCCATTATTTCCGCAATTGAGACATCCCTGGAATTGTCTCCATAAGCAATATTTTCTGCAATTGTTCGTTCGAACAGGGATGGTTCCTGAGATACTAAGCCTAACTTTGATCGAAGTGTTTCTAATGATAAGTCAGTCTTAATGTCATCTTGGTCAATGTGCTGGGGAAAAAGATGTTTTGAAAAAGAGTTTTCTGAAATAAGAAAAGCGAACTTACGATATTTCCATTATCGGGATCATAATATCTTTGAAGGAGCTGAATACACGTTGACTTTCCACAACCTGAATGACCAACAAGAGCCACAGTTTTGCCTTGTAGAACTTCCAAGTTGATACCATTTAAGATCTGAATTTCGGATCTTGTTGGATACCTGAATTCAATATCTCGGTAATGAACTCCCTCCACATGATTCAATTTGTTCATATTCTTGCATTTGTTTGTGAGAGATTGAATTTTCGGTTTTCTATCGATAACCTGGAATATTCGATGAGCTGAAATCAAAGCAGCTGTGAATGCTGGAGCAAAGGCGAGTGATTGAGCCAACATCATAGAGCCATATAGAAGGGTTTCAGACACTCTAAAAAAAATGATATCGGTGAATATGTTCTAACAAAAGATGATTCTATTACTTGATAATGTCCTGGAATGGTATTGAACCTTCTGATACTAGAACTCCACCATAACACAATGCAACAGCATAGGCGAAAAACATAAACGCTTGTCCCGAAGAATTGATTATTCCTCGATAACGAAGTTTTTTCCTAATTTGTACTTCGACCTTTCTAATTTCTTCGTTATACCTTTCAATAAGTTCACCTTCTCGTCTCAACCCAGCTATAGTTCTTATATTGACAATGGCTTCAGTTGCAATACGACTTGCTTCTTCGAGAATCTGTTTTTCACGAAGCATTGCAGCGGACATGGAACTGGAATTATAAAGAAAACTTCAAAAACGGGACAAAGGAATTGCGAAGAGTCTTAACCTTGCTTCATAAATCACTGATCCAACAATAAATGGGCAAGTCGATATACACAGAAGAGCAAGCTTCCAGGAATAGTAAAAGGCAATAGTTCCACTGCAAATAAAATTTGAAAACGCCTGAATCAATCCACTTAGTGGAAAACCAATAGCTCCTTGTACGTTAGCAGCATCTCCAGCCAAACGAGCTGATAAAGCTCCTACGCTGTTCTTTTCCTCATCAAACCATCCAACTTCTTGTTGCATGATTGATTTAAAGGACAGGGACCTAATTCGTGTTGTAAGCCAGACTCCAGCAAGATTGAAAAGGTAAGTTTGGAGGAAACAAATGATCCCAGTAACGATACCAATCACCAAACAGCATATTGATAGTACTGCTGTTCTGCTTCGGGCTTCATTTTCATCATTTTGTGACAAAGCTGCGTAGAATTCTCCAAATGCAATTGAAAATGCAGGATATGTGAAGCCATACATTGTAGCCGCAATAACACCAAATATCAGATAACCAAACTCAGGCCGGGACATCTTTAAAATCCTGATAAATGTCTTGACAAATTGAGTCTTGTCTTCTTTTTCATCTTCATCAGTCTTTGGGGAAACGAAAACAGGTGTCTCGAAATTGACAACATCTTTTTGATTCTTATCCAAATTATTGGCATTCAGTTCGAATGACTTTTCATAGATTCCGAGGGACTTTCCTGGAATATAAAGGAAGTTATGTTATTCTGGAAGAAATGTTTAAAAAAACTTACTTTTCTCTTCAACATCTTGATCATTAGCATCGACAGTTTGTAGATCACCAGCATGAACCATGTGATAATACATTCCTTTAATTTTCATCAAATCATTATGAGATCCTTCTTCGACAACTTTTCCCTGATCAAGGAAAAATATACGATCTGCTGATTTAATAGCTGACAATCGATGAGAAACGACTATTGTAGTTCTTCCTTTACTAGCAAGATCTAGAGCTTCCTGAACAAGCCTTTCGGATTGATAGTCCAAAGCTGAGGTAGCTTCGTCAAGAAGAAGAATTTTAGGGTTTTGAATGAGTGCCCGAGCAATGGCAATACGCTGTTTCTGACCACCTGATAGTTGAGCACCTTTTTCTCCGATAACAGTTTGATAGCTCTAGGGTTTGAAAATATAGCTAAATAACGTTCAAGTTGAACTTAATGCTTAAAAACTTACTTCTGGTAAATTGACAATAAAATCATGAACACCAGCTGACTTGGCAGCAGCTTCGATTTCCTTCTGTGAAGCTGAAGACTTTCCGTGCTTAATATTTTCTTTAACAGTTCCCTGAAATAGCACTGGTTCCTGTCCAACACAAGCAATATTTGATCTCAACCAGCTGATATTATATTTCTTTATATCCAAGTCATCCAGCAACACTTGCCCGAAGACAGGATCATAGAATCTTTGCAACAGTTGAATACAAGTTGATTTTCCACAACCGGAAGAACCAACAAGAGCAATAGTTTGACCTTCTTTAACTTTAAAGTTCAAACCTCTGTGAACAATGATATCCTGTCGAGATGGATATCGGAAGAAAACATCCCTAAACTCTATTTCACCTCGAAGTCCATAATTGAGGATTTTTCCATCGGTTGACATTGGATCGATATTTGATTTGGAATCAATGATACTGAATATTTTTGCTGCACAACCTCTTGCTGTAGCAAATGATTCTAAGAATGGTGATGTTCTAGCAATATTATCAGCTCCAACAATGATACCAAAAAATGCCTTAAAGAATTGTTAGTTTTTTTTCGATATCATCTCCAAGAAAAGGTGATACTTACAATCATAAGAATTGCTGGAGTGTATTCTTTATCTTCCTTATCACGATCGGCTAAAATAAGATTCACTCCATACCAGAAAGCTCCTGAACATGATATAAATAGTAAGGCTTTTAATACTCCATCACTAAAACCGGAGAAGGCTCCTTTTTTCTGACTTGCTTTTCGAGCAGGTACTAGGAAGTTATCATATCGAGCGGATTCTTTCTTTTCTCCAGCAAATGAAACAACCGTTCGGATTGAACCAAGTATTTCTTCCACCAAGTTACCAGCACTTGAATAAGAATCTTGCTCGAGAGTTGTTAAACGACTTTGATACTGTTAAAGGAAGAAAGATTGGAGAGTTTTCTTGGAGACTTTTCAAAATAAATACCTTTGTAACGAAATAGTTCATAACTATTACGATTGGAATGTAAACGCTCACAGCTAAAGTAAGCTTCCAGCCATAAGCAAACGATATAGCAACGGTTATGATGAAACCAATAATCAGGTACAGAAAGTGAGCGACTTTTTCAGAAATTCCATCGCGAATTTTTTCAATATCACTGAAATAATCGAGTATTCATTACTTCGGATTCAAATTTCTCTGAAGCACTACTTACTCAGTCATATTTTGAGCAAAGTTCTGTTGTGTTGTTGTATCATGCCAACTTATGTCCTGTCTCATGATAGCTCGAAATAGTTTCATTCGCATTCGAGTCACTTGCTTCAGAGCAATTATGTTAAAAACATCAACCGAATAAATTCCGGAAATCAACATTACTATCGATGTAATAGTCAGCAACAGTCCATAAGATATCGAATCATTGTAGAGTTCTCTATTGTTCTCTTCTCTTGAGGCATTTGTCCTAAAAAATTATCAAGTGTTTTAAGGCAATCGTTCTTTAGAATACTCAATATTAACTTACAATGTCTTACCACCTCCTAAAAGAGGTAGAAAGTATGTAGTTGAACTTGTTCCAGTAGCAAGGGTTCGATCAACTAACATTGCTGTAAATTCACTGTAAATAATTACAACTGCTGGTAATGTCAAGGCCTTAATTCCTGATGTTATAAATCCAAGGAAAAGTAAAAATATTTCACATGGCGTTGTAAACCTAAAAAGTCTAAAGAAACTAATTGGTTTGATTGGTTCTGTGGGTTCTTCATCACATTTCCCTGAAGAAGTTTCTTCTCCCACGGAAGACCTTAAAGAAAAACAAAAAACAAAAAAAAAACAATTTGATTTGATCAATTAATTATTATTATTTGATTCATCCTTGAATGATGTATTTCAATCACAATCACACTTCTGAATAAATTCTTATGAGGCCGACATAATATCAAAGCAATTTTTTGTATATAAGTCTACCTACGTTTTATGATGATGATGATGCGTGTGCTCTTAGAAAGATCGCTAGAAAAGTCAACAAAGTTAGGTCATAAAAGTCAATTGAAAGTTTAATTTTCAATTAAGATTTATTAGTGCAATTTTTTTTTGTTTTAACTTTGTATAGAATAGAAGAAGATGTGAAATTATTAATGATAAAATGGTTTATGCGGATGCAAGCAATATTTATTGCCCTTGAGATGTTTTGACTTTTTTTTTCTAATACATAATAACTTATTAAATACATTTACTGTGAATATTGCTTTGAAAACAAATAATTTTGAGCCCAAATTTTTAGAAATCTATTACCGTTAACATTGAACCAAAAAGTTTTTTTTTTTTTTTCAATTGAGAGTTCATGCCCCCAATTTGATTTTTATGGTTATAAATAAGTCTTTGTAGACTAATGTTTTTATGTATAGCTACATTAATGACATTGGAATTTTCTTAGCACTTTTTAGAACATTTTTCTCTAATTAGACCTTAAAAAGTATTTCGCTAAGTTCATGCGGACTCAACCATACAATGAACCTCTCTTTTACAGAGTTTATCGAAATGGAGAGAGAAGCTGAGAATTTACAAGTAAAATAGCCAAGAAAAGTCGAATGATTAAATTATTTAGACAGTGGTAAATAATTGTTTACCATAGTCGGTCACTGTTGCGTATGTGTAACCTTTTTAACATAGAAATCAAATTCCGATTAATATAAGTCTATCTTCTACCTACCAAAAAAAAAAAAAAATACTTAACCTTTTTTAACTATTCACTGAACTTACACAAAAAAAAAAAAAATAAATAAATAAAAGTAAAAAGAAGCAAAGGAAAAATCGTTCAACATCGTTTAACATCCTGAGCTCCTGACTCTAGTTGGACTAGGATTATCCTTTAATAAGAATTAGCCTTTAAGGGGGGAAATCCCTCTGGAATTTTTTATTTTTGCATTATTTTTTTTTTGCGTAATAAATTTATTTATCAACCGAAGAAACTATTTTCAGGGGTCTTAGCCTTAAATGAAGCCTCAAAAGTGCCTAGATAGTCCCGAAACCAATGAGCTCCGAACCTACCATAGTACGAAAACGAAAACTTTAAACGCATTTTTTTCAAAACTAGTTTTTTTTCCGCGCCGTGCAATGTAACTCAAAAACTAATGAAGCTATCGACTTGAAATTTGAAGCAAATTACTCCTTAACTTATTGGCCACAACACGAACCTAAAAGTTGAATAAAATTTGTACAGTAAATATTTTTTTTTGACTACTTCTTTGTAAAAAAAAAACATGGTTTTTTTCGTTTTTTTGATTTCTAATTTTTATTTTTCATTAAAAAAAATAAATTTAGGTTCATGCAATGCGTACTAATATCATCTAACGGATTTAAGATGATTTCCTGGACCTGTGCATTGCACGGCGTAAACTAGAGGCGTCAACTTTGAAAGGCTCCAGAGCCGCCATTTTGTTATTTTTTCATTTCAAAAAAAATTTTTTTCAATACTTAATGATGTCAGTAATATCTTGTCTTTTTCCAAATTTCAATAAGTGCTTTCAGTTTTTCATAAAACAATATTGAAAAAGGTGTCGTCCAGAGGGATTTCCCCCCTTAATATGATGAATTCCAATCCATACCAAACAGCTAAGAGACACATATATCTAGGCTGAATGTCAGCATGAGTCACACTTTTTCGTGCATGCAGCCAATGTTTATCGATAAGACGTTATCACATCCAAAATATTTGGGCTCGAACATAGTTCTTCTGTTCAATGCAATATTTCTAGAAAATCTGTAGAGAAAGTTGAAATATTTGAATATCTTGGAATTACTGTTTCCATCTTTCAGCCTTTTCAAAAAGCTAAAGTCTGTACTGTGACTGTGAAAAAAATGAGCAAAAAAAAACAAATCACCGACAGAAAAATAAAAGCCATATTTTTTTTGAGAACTATGCAAATCAAGGAAATAATTTTTCACGAAAATTCTCCTAAGCCGAGTTTTTGTTGTTTGACTCTGTGAAAAATTCGTACTGACTGCATTTCAAACTTTGAAGTCTCATAAAAACGTTGAATTTGTGCTTTTTCATAGATGTCACATGATCGCTCACGGGTCGTTTGAACACGACACTACTCGAAGTGTCTTGCACTCCAGATTTTTTGATGAAGAAATGTTCCTTGGGGTCTAAATAGTAAGAAAAAAGCTTTTTTAAAATCTTTTATCGAGCTATTCGTTTTTGCGAGCTTAATTAGTTATCAAAAAAGCTTACTTTGCTTACTTTCCTTCATGTTTTGGCTCATAACTCTGTTAATAATAACGGTAAAAATTTAAATAATGGCTCTATTTTTAGAAGAAATATGTCTCTTTTCAACTGCGTTTCAATTAAACTGATATCATTTTTGTATCAGATATTCCGTTCATTTTTTCTGCCCTATTCGATTTCACTAATCGAAAGTTTTTTTTTATAGAAGTCAGGGTATAATTTTCTAATGGTTTTTTGTATGCTGAATTCAAATCCGAAGTCAAAAAAATTCTATCACATCACGTTTTTGAGATATTACCGTTAGAAAATGAAAAATACCCTTTTTTAACAGTTTTTGAGGTTATGTCCTTTTTCGTGATAATTTTTTATAATTATATTTATAGCGGTTTCTCAAAGAACTAAACTTTTTCTTTCAAAATCTGTTTCAATCTTTTTAATATCTCTTTTCCTCTCTGAGAAATCCTAAGTTGAATTCAACATGTTTGGAGCATATCTTATGTTCGTTTGGGTTTCATGGCAATTCTCAAAAAATTCTTTACCGATCGCTTTCAAATTTTGACATAATATTCTATTTGCATTCCTTTAAGTTTTTTGGCAAGTTTATAGGTAAAGAATTTTTTAAGAATTGCCATGAAACCCAAACGAACATAAGATTTTTTTTTGACTTCGGATTCGAATTCAGCATACGAAAAACCATTAGAAAATTATACCCTGACTTCTATAAAAAAAACTTTTCGATTAGTGAAATCGAATAGGGCAGAACAAATGAACGGACTAAAATTTGAATATCTGAAGATTTAAAAATGATATCAGTTTAATTGAAACGCAGTTGAAAAGAGACATATTTCTTCTAAAAATAGAGCCATTATTTAAATTGTTACCGTTATTATTAACAGAGTTATGAGCCAAAACATGAGGGAGAGTACGCAAAGTAAGCTTTTTTCATAACTAATTAAGCTCGCAAAAACGAATAGCTCGACAAAAGATTAAAAAAAGCTTTTTTCTTACTATTTAGACCCCAAGGAACATTTCTGCATCAAAAAATCTGGAGTGCAAGACACTTCGAGTAGTGTCTCGTTCCAACGACCCGTGCGCTTTCTCAACCGTTTACGTTAGTAAATATTATGAGTCTATGAAACATATTAAGTAGGTAAATTAGACAAACTCAGATTCGTGTTTGTAGCAACTTTAATCACACTAAAATGAATTATGTAAACCAGAACTTTTATAATTTTGTATGGACTAATACGAGTCTTCGAAAACTTTTTCCCGAAAACCACGTTTTAAACATGGCATGAAAAGACTGTAAGTTTGAATTAAAATTGTTAAAAAATATTGATACCATTTGTTAACATTCGAGCTGATTTTCAACTCACGCCAATCGCAACCATCTTATAATAATCCATGCTTTTTAATAAATAAAAATATACCCATTTTAAAATTGATTTTTTTGAAGTTTTTTAAGGTTTTATGATTATTTAATTTTCTAAAATTTGAATTTTAACTGAAGCAAATACTTTGCATAACTTTCATTTATCAAAAACAGAGTAAGATCGTGTATCTCATTTCTTAAAGCTGTACTATGTTTTGTTTTTACGTTTGACATGTAATGTCAACAGAAATACAAAAGTTTTAAAATAACCATAACAAAATTATGGTGGTTTCTAAAAATAATCACAATACCAAGTATTTTCTATTTGTTAAATATGCACTAAAATATTGAAATTTTAAAACAAAACTCTTGCGATAATTGGATTGATTTCTCACATTTTTAATCAAATTTTTTCTCTGTTGCCTTAATAATCCTTGTTTAAGACATTCAGACAAAAACAAAAACGATTGCCAACTCCTTTAAAACAACTCTTTATAAACGAATATACCGGAAACTTTTCTTCGATGATTGTGCGTTTTCTTTACTCCTACCGAATAGAACCGAACCGATAACATCAAATATATCACGAAGACTGAGAATTCTTCAGGTCTTGAAATTGCCTTAAATAAGATCGATCTCACTTGAGTGAATTGGAATTGGAAATTGGTTTAGATAGTTTTGTATGGGTTTGCTCATTTAACGCATGGGACAATGAAGTGTTTCAATATGAAATTGTTCCTATATCTCTACTCACAATGTATATATCTTCGAGTACATAGTTTCGTAACTATTCGAAGCTCAATAATTGTGAATTTTAAATTTCATATTGATCTATCTATATTACAAAGAATGTAGAAGCACATGTTAAAGAGTTCAGAGATCGTTGTTCATCTAAACAAGTAGTATCTAATGGTTGGAATGACGTTGAAGAAGATACACATAAATAAGAACTTTTTGATTGAATCATTCGATTTGTTTTGTTTTTGAACAAGAACAAAACATCGTCTGGCCTGATACACAATTTCTTTTGATTTTGTTTGAGAAGATATGTATTAAATAATAAAAATAAGTAAATTTAAAATTTTACAATTGGCAATAAAGGGTTAGTGTGATAATAAGTGGGTATTGATTGTTGATAAACATTGTTATCTGGCGTCATATAGTCGATTAGTGCGAATAAGTACGCCATGTTATCTTAAGTAGATTGAATAAATTAGTAAAACTCTCTAATATTTTGAAATTGATAACATATTTTACAAACAAGTGATATCTCTTGTTGAAATATCATGTATTTTATTATGTATAGGTGATCACTTTTTGCATTTACTTACTTACTTTAATTAAACGATTTTTTTAAATTTTATAACACTTACTAACTAAATTTTAAATGCTTTCTTTTGATATTCTTGGACTGCAACTAGCATTCTCAAATTTTCAAAAATAATTCAAACAAAATTGCATACTTTTCGGGATATACAAATGCATAAAGGTACACTGAGGGAAAAAATAAATTGAAGTTGAAACGTCTTTGTTTTAAAGATGAACTGCTTTGATTTATGTGACTTTTAGATACGAAACCATCCAAAATTAACTTTCTTTCCACGTTGATTTTAAAATGTTTATATCTTCAACGCAAAATCATTCCGAATAATAGTTAAATCAATGTGGTTTTCATTGATTTTATGTTGTTTTATGGTGGCTTTTACCTCAGTGTAGTGCTGCCATTTCTAAACAGTGAGTGATGATGCCAGACCACTTGCTTTGACAACATACATAAGACCATTATCTTTCAAGGGTTGTAACACGCAATGTAAAATTTAATTATGTTACCGTTGATTCAATGTTGAAAACACTAACATCAAACAGTTTTAAATTCATATTGAAATATTTTGAATTTTTGAAGTGAAAACTTCTTTAGTATCGTAGTGATTTGAAACAAGATGAAACGAAAACGCGACACGACTTCAACTTGTTATAACTTTTTTGTTTTAATAGATAGATGAATGAAATTTGTACATTAGATAGGTAATTAAATAGATTATAATTGTACAAATTTTCAATTAATTTCATATTCAAAATTCGGAGATAACGGTAAAAAGATGTTCTTTTCCAACACACGTTATATCTTTTGATCTAGTGCACATACAAATTTGATTTAACTTTAATACGCATGCTGATAACATAACCTTTTATTTGATATATCACACATAACGGTACGTGCTCTACAAGTGACACAATCCTAAATTGAAAAAATTGAAACATACCTCAAAACACCTGTGGAGGTCTGTTGGCGATGACCAGCTACCAGTGTAGGAAGTAATCTCAGTCTGGAAATTCGACATGGTTGACTTTAAAAAATTCTAACTTCTCTTGTAGACATCTTTGAAATAAGATTTATGCATCATTATACAAGGTGAAACAACAAGCTTTCACATGGTATAAAATTTTGTATAGGTTGTCAAACAAAAAAATTGAATTAATAGCATGAGAACATAAAAATAAATGGTTTTTTTGCTTTTTTTGATGAAATTTCATCGATTTTAAAAAATTCTAGCTCTTTTTGTAGATGTCTCATAGACCTGATCGATATATATATTTTGAGCTTGGACAATAAGCTTTCAGATGATATAAAATTTATATAGGTTGTCATATAAAAAACATTGATTTGAAGGTGATAGAATAAAATTAGGTAGATTTTTTCTATTTTTTACTTGCGATATAGGTACTATAGGGCAAGTTTAGGATTCGTAAAAAAAATCAAACTCGAGATAACAATTTTACATGACATTACGATGATGGAGAATGCCAAAAAAGTGGGTCCGGCAATTCTGTCTGTCTGTCTGTCTGTCCGTCTGTAAGTACCTGGAGCTGCAGCCTAAACTAATGGACCGATTTTCTTCAAACTTGGTAGTTAGCAGTTTTTGGTGATTCCCTAGAGGAGAAATTGAAATTTTTTTTTATGACCAAAACTAACGGTACCTGCCATATAACGGAAATAGAAAAGTTAATAAACGGCTCTAACGATTTTGATTAAAATTTTTGTGTATATTATTATACATACAATAAAACTTTTGAAATAAAAAAAATATTTTTTGTACCGTTATTAACGGTACCTGTCATAGAACGGTTTTTTTTATTTATGAATATCTCGTACAAGACTAACCCGATTTCAGCGAATATTTTTATACAAAAGCGTTCAAGTAAAGGTAATATAAAAATTTTAGAAAATTTTCAAAAAACACATTTTTGGATTTTGAAAAAATATTTCAAAATTTATTTTTGAAAAATCAATTTTTTGAAAACGGGTTTGTTAAAAATTTTGAAATTTCGTTTTTATGTGTAAACTTATTATTTCCTCAAAATGGCATACCCATATTTTTTTTGAAAAATGTTAGAAAATTTTTATATATAAAAAATTATTTTTTTAAAAAACGGCTCTGACGATTTTCAAAATTTTTCTTCTAAAAATTCCTTTTTATACAAGAAAGAAACTTGCTTACTTGGTTTTTTGTAAAAGATCATTTAAAACGGTGTTTAATTAATTATAAAAACAGATTTTATTTTTTTTTTAATTTTCTATAATTTTCTTGAATAAAAAGCTTTGACATTAAAGTAACTTTAAGCATAAGAGCAAGTACGTGCGACCCCAGTCATGCAATTTATTTTTTTTTTGCAAGAAAAATGATTTTTTAAGGTTTCACTTCTACCACGTGTGAATTGCACACATGATTTTTTTTTTTTTAATTTTATAAGACCGCAGCTTAGGTTTCAGTTCATAATAATAAATTTCAACAGTCAGTTGGCTTAAGGGTAAACCACTCGACAAGTAACCCATAAGAATAGCAAGATTGATCCACAGTGGCTGCTAGTACTTTTTTGTGCTAGTGGCTGCTAGTACTTTTTTTAGGTGTAGGTACTTTTTTTCAAAGACGAAAAAACTTTGGCTAAAAGATATTTTTAAGAATCTACAAAAATTTGTTGTTTCACTTTGATTTATCAACATCGAAAAAATCGAATGCCTTGTTCGATTTCACTAGTCAAAAAGTTTTTTTTTCTAATGGTTTTTTGTGCGCTGAGCTCGAAGTCTGAAGTCAGAAAAATTCTATCACATCACGTTTTTGACATATTACCATGCCAAAAATCAGAAAAATAGTATTTGGGACGTTCAAAATTTAATATCTCAAAAACTTTGCACGTTAGAGCTATTCTAGTGCTTGATTCAAAATTAAAAAGGTCAATGACCATTAGAGATGTGTAATTTGGTTTCTATGGAAAATTATTTCTCGCCAATATATTACTGTCATTTACGGAAAAATCAATCTTAAAAATCGTTTTTTTGTTTTTTTCAATTTTTCTCAATATTTTCTAAAACAAAAGTATAGTTTTTCCACACAATCTTTAAAAAACGTTTTTAAGCTAAATAATTGCATTCTAAACTTTTCAAAAATCAAAAATTTTTTCGGTAACTTTTTTGAGTGAAAAATAGGCTATTTTTTCAAATTAAATTCGTCAAAAATCCAAAAATTAACTTTTTGCTCAAAAAACATTTTTAATAGATAGAAAACATAACAAAGTAATTTTTAACCAAGTTTTGTTAAAATCCAAGAATTTTTATAAAAGATAAAAATAAAAAATTAAAAAATCGTATTTTTGCTTTTTTTTCAATATTTTTGAGGTTATAGAAAAAATTGTTTGAGTAAAAGTTGTAGACATTTATACTACCTACAACTTTTGCATTTGACTTTTTTCGATAGGACGTCTAATTTTGACAGAAATCGTAAAAAACCATGATTTTTGACACCCACCCCACTTTTTCGCCCACCCACCCCCTTTCCTCCAATTTTGTTGTGGGCAATTTATTTTTCCCCTTTCATATACCATTTATCCTAAATTTTCCCACCACCCATATGCTGCTAAAATTTTTTTTATTTTCAAAAATTATTGGCACTGGTCTATTTGCCAAAAATTTTGTTTTTATTTAATGTACTGTGGTACCGATTTATTTTTGATTCAATAGTGGATAGAGCTCTCCTTTGATCTCGAAAAATGTTTAAAACGTAAAAATATCAAAACAATGAGTACAAAAATTAGAAAGAAATCACCTCTTGACTACACAATAACTGGCCTTCTTGTGTTAAAAACAGTATTGAAAACAAAAAATGGTCGATACCAAGAATATTGATGAAATTCAAAAAGCAAAATTTTGGAAATCATTTGGCTTAAAAAGATATGGTTTTAGGCTCAAGTTATACTTATGTATATTACTAACTTAAGAGGTAATAATACCTTGTAGTTTTTTTTTTTTTACCTTAAAATAGGTTAACTATTAATTTTCAAACTCAGACCTTTAAATTTGGGTTTAAATAAATATAGCACTTTGGCTTTTTTAAAAATTTTTGTTTATCGTGCTCAAAATTTAAATTTCTAAAAATTCTGAATAATAGCAACACATGGCGCGTTAGTTATTGCGATTAACTATGGCACCAGAGGTGCGGGTTCAATTCCCAGCCTCCACAACCTAAAATAAAAAAAAAATATTTTTTTCAGTTGTACACTGCCTCTTGTAAGGAATTTGCAAAACCTGTAAATTGTAGGTCCCTTCTACTCTTGCAAATTAATTATAGGCACATCGGTTGTGAGTAACTAGGCTTTGCTCTTTCATGGGGTGCCGCATGTCTAAAATGCCAACTTTAAAAAAATTGTAAAATTTCCCACCGAAACGCTGTTATACTTTGAAAAACGAATCTTAAAAATAACACATCAAATTCCTTAACTTATACATCATCTTTATTATCATCATTTATTTTTTAATATTTTTGTTTAAAACTAATAAAATAAAATTTTTCATTTATTTTTCAATAAAAATATTTTTAACAATTTACACAAAATTTATATTAATTACAAATAATCTTATAATTAATGCAAAAAAAAAAATACTATGGCTAACTCTGCATATTTTCTAAAAATATAGAATATATTTCGAGATTCAAGTTTAAAAAAAAATTTAACAATAACGAGGACAAAAATAACATAAAATTATAACCCTAACTCATGTTTTGTCTTATGCCAGCATATATTTTGAAAATATCACAAGAATTTTTTTTTATTAAATTATTGTAAAATTAGAAAAATAAGAACGGTATATCTACACAAGCAAATTTAATAGGGAGTTCATTTTTCAAAAATTTACAAAGTCTCTCCTAAACTAAAAGGATATTTACAATATTCGAATCAAGTCACGATTTTCGAGCTTTTGAAGTCTATTAGAATTTCAAACATAAACTTCTCCATTTTTAGCTTCTGGTGTTCCACCTTTTGTCAATGTTGTCGGTGCTGATGTTGAATTATTTTCATTAACAGAATTTGGCATAAGGCTATTATTATTGCTCGATGAAATTTCATTTGAATTAATTGCAATATGAGGATTTGAGGAATTATTTCGATTTTCCATTTGATGATTGAGTGATCTTTGAGAGAGCTTCCGCTCGAGTACATAGGAATCTCTTATGAAGGCATCATTAAAACTACTCGTTCGTGAGATTGGTGTATTATTTTCGTTCTTCACAGTGAGGAATCTGTTATTCGATGGATTTTGTGCTGTTTCCGATACTGAAACAGCCGAAACCGAACGTGGAATTGTCAGGGCTAAGGGTATCGTTGACATCATTTCGTTCGAATTAGATGTGGTTATTTGAGGCATGGAAACTATATTCAGAGTTCCTGAAGGCATTGAGTCAGAAGTTGACGTAGTGACAGTGAATGGGAATGATAGGGTTGTCACCGGCAGATCTGAAAAAGAGAAGATCAATATTATTTTCGTTGTTTTTAGTGAAAACTTAAAAAAAAACTTACTTGAAGGACTCAAAGACACAGTTCCGAAATTAACATCTTGCAGATTCTTCGGAAGAACAGCTTGAGCAAGTGCAGCTGTTGCTGGATGTCCCGGAATGAGAGTGTTGTTCGATGAACAACTATCCATTTCTTTAATCGGAGAGAGCAGAAGAGTTCCCAGAACCTGCCCATCCTGTCCGCTAGTATATGGATACATATTGTGTGACGAAGCCAAATGTGAAGCCATAAGTTCAACTCCACTAGCTCCCGACGTACTGGTTCCCGTCGGAAAGATCAGTTTGTTTTCCTTTTCCACACCTTCCTTTGTTACGTCTGGTGTCGGAATGCGAGGTCTGTTTTTGGGCACAGCCACGTTAAGGCCATTAACATTAAGCCTTGAATCTATGTGTTATAATAAACAGACAATTACACTTACTTTTCTAATAGGATCTCAACTGTAAACCTACTCTGCTTGTTTAATTGCTTTTGTACACGCAATGACTTCCGATGGACAAACTTCTCATAGAGACTCGGTTTTGACTGGAGTTGCTGATGTTGTTGTTGCTGCTGCAATATGGCCAAAGGAAGTCCAGATTCTGGACTTGAGTAGACCGAATTCAAACGGTTCCGATTGAAGGCAGTTCCTCCTGAGGAATATGCTGTTGATTGACTTCTCATCGAACCCATTCGTGAGAGTTGACGTGTGAGCCAGTTGTTTTTGCGACGTTCAACCATTGGTGTATCCACACTTTCCTATAAAATGGAGACAGTTTAGTTTTTTTTTGGATAAAAAATGTTATTTTTAACTGTTTTTTCTTACATAATCTGCGTAAACATCATCAGTCATATTTCGCTTGGTGGGCATAATGTTGGCATACATAGCATCAGCAGTTTTGACCTTATATTTTTCGGCAGATCCTTTAGGTTCATTGCGACGATAGTGTTCTGAAGCAACAGTGTAAGGCAAGTCCTTTGGCACAACACACTCCCAGTACTGATCCCGCAGTAGCTCAGGATGTTCTTCGTGCATTTCGTCGACAATCATGTAGGAAGCCTAAAATTGGAAAAAAAATCAAGTATTATAAATTAGAATATCAAGTTAAAAACAAAATGCTTTCGAAATAGACATCCTTCTCTAGTTGATATTCTTTATAAACGCAATGTCTTAGATGCAAGAGTAAGAAAAATGAGCTAGGTGAAAATTACAGACACATACATGACAACGAAGAACTACACTACAACCACAGTTTATTGGGATTGAGAAGGCATTAAAGCTAACCTTCAAAGAACTAAGAAAGCCTTTGCTTTTGCCTTTGTTTTTTGTCATTTTTATCGTTAAGAAAATTATATTGTCATTTATAATTTTGCCAATTTGTTATAGTTTGTGCAAAGTTTTTTTTTTTCAAAAATATTCAAAAATCAAAAACCCGTTTTAGACCTAAAAGTAGAGTAACTAAAGCAAATTATTAGGGAACCCGGCGGAACAGCTTAGATTTTGACGATTTTTTTTTCAAACGTAGGTAATTAAAAATACTTTAAAGTCTATAGATTAAAAATTGCCGGTGTTGCCGTATTGTTTTTTAAAATTAAAATTAATTTTTTTTAACAAAACCATTTTTTTTGCTTAAATTTCATAAAACAAATGATAGCAAAAGATTCTCTAGGTAATTTAAGGAAAATATATGTATAAAAGGCAGTAAGGGACAATCTTCCAACGTTTAAACGATAAAAGCAATTTTCTAACATTCTGACCTCAAACACAAAAAAAAATATTTTGAAAACAACGGCAACACCTACAATATTTTAAAATACATTTTTAAAAAGCCAGAAGCTCATTCTTATCTCTTAAATTTAAATCCACTAAATTTAATCAAGACTTTTTAAAAAAATGGTCCTCAAACTCAGAATTCAAAAAAAAAAAATGTTATTAGAAAAATTTAAAATGACTTTTTTCCAAACTTTTTCTAATAAAATATGAATTTATTTAAAAAAAATTTTTGGCCATAAATATTATCAGTTGAATTTCGAAGCAAAAAAGGTAAAATATATCACACTTTTGAAAAAAAAAAATGAAAAATTATTTCAATTTCAATGGTTTTTTTTTTATTAAAACTGAATTTTTGCATTGAAATAATTAATTTTCTCAAAGACTGTGGTAAATAGGAACTTTAAATTTTTGCTATTTAACTTTCAACAGCGAGGGTTATGAAATTAATAAAAAATAATTTTATGTTTAGATGTTGAACTTTAAAAAAAAAATAAGTTACATTTTTTTTCAAAACTTTTATTAAAAAAAAGTTCTTCGAAAATGAAATACTTTTTAATTTTTTTCATAAACCGTAATACATATTGACATTTCTTTTTATAATTTCAAATTATAATAAATGTGGCCAAACAAATTTGAAAATAAATGCATTTTGGTCGTAATATGACCAAGTTTAAGAAACGACATGTTAAAATTTTTTCAATAATTTTTTTTTTCAAAAATCTGAGTTCAATTACCATTCTTTCAAAAGCCGTTCATTCAATTAACTTAATTTTAGTTGTACATATATGACTAAGCTTCTAGCTTTTAAAAAATGTATATTTGAATATTGTAGGTGTTGCCGTTGTGTTCAAATATTGTGTTTGAAGTCCAATTTTTAATCTATAGACTTTAAAGTATTTTTAATTACCGACGTTTGAGAAAAAAGATCATCAAAATCTAAGCTGTTCGGCCGGGTTCCCTAATATTGCCAATTTTTGAGCTGTAGTTGCTCCATTATAACTGCTTTTTCGAAAATTGATTTTTGAAAGCTGTTCTGGGTTATAAAAGTTTTTCTTAGCAATATTTGGTGATATTTTTTACTTGCGATATAGGTACTTTAGGGCAAGTTTAGGATTCGTAAAAAAATCGAACTCGAGATAACAATTTTACATGAAATTACGAGCCAACTTTATTTTTGTACCGCTATTAACCGTGCCTGCTATAGAACGGTTTTTTTTTTTTGGTTCTGAATATCTCGTACAAAATTAACCCGATTTCAATGATTTATACAAAAGCGTGTAGGTAAGAGTAATATTAAAATTTTAGTAAATTTTCAAAAAACACATTTTTGGATTTTTTTTTAAATATTTCAATGCAATTTTTTTGTTGTTGAAAAAATCAATTTTTTTTAAAACGGATCGGTGAAAAATTTTGAAGTTTCGTGTAAATTAATTATTTCTTCAAAATGGCATACTAATTTTTTTTTTTTTTTTTTTTTTTTTTTTTATATAATATACCTACCTATAAAAAATAATTTAAAAAAAAAACTTCTCTAACAATTTTCGAAATTTTTTTTTGTAAAAATTCTTTTGTATATAAGAAATCAAATGGTTTTGTGTAAAAGATAATGCAAAACGGTGTTTAGTCAAATATAAAAACAGATTATATTTTTTTTTCACTAGGTACTTATAAAATTCTTTAAAAATATCAAATTTTCCCTAATTTTGTTCAATAAAAAGCTTTAACATTAGAGTATCTATCTTTTACCATAAGAGCAAGTACGTGCGACCCCAGTCGTGCATTTTAATAAATAACGTTTCCGAGTTTTGTTTTAAATACACGTACAGTTATATAAATAGCACTGAAAATCCGAACTCATTAACCAAGTTTTGAGAAAAAATCCTTATATGAGTTTGTGAAACAGAAACTCGAAAGACTATTTTACAAATTTATCATTTCGCATTTAATCTATTTTTTTTTTTTTATTTTTTTTTTAAAAACAATGTTTAAACATGACAAGAATGTTTAAGGGGGAAAATCCCTCTGGAATTTTTTTATTTTTGCACTATTTTTTTGTTGCCTGGTAAATTTATTTATCAACCGAAGAAACTAATTTCAGTGGTCTTAGCCTTAAATGAAGCCTCAAAAGTCCCTAGATAGTGCCTAAGCCCATGGGATCCGAATCTACCACAGTACGAAAATGAAAACTTTAAACGCATTTTTATCGAAACGCGTTTTTTTCCAATTAATTTTGTACAATAAACATATTTTTTAAGAATTTGTTTATGAGAAAACATTGTGTTTTTTCGTTTTTTTTTGGTCTCTAATTTCTATTTTACACGCCTCGCAAACTCGAGGCGTCAACTTTAAAGAGCTGTAGAGCCGCTATTTTGTTTTTTTTTTTACTTCAAAAAAATTGTATCAATACTTCTTAATGTCAATAATATCATATACTTTTCCAAATTCGATAAATGCTTTCGGTTTTCCAAAAAAAAAATTTTTGAAAAAGCTGTCGTCCAGAGGGACTCCCCCCCTTAAGGGTTTTTTGAATTGCTTGGTTTGTAGTCATTACTTTTGAAATATTAAATTCAGAGGTCTTGGAAGATTTGGAACTTAACTAGGAATAAATTATTTTTAAATAATAAACTAACGGCCTTATCGAAAACTATCAATGTTGGGACTTTTTTGCACAAAAAATTGCGAAACTGCTTTTGTTTGCCAAACCCCAAACGTTTAATGTTATCTTGAGTTTATTTCTTTTTACTAATTCAAAATTAACCTCCTAAAACTTTTTGCGTCTTAGAAAACAAACACTTTTTATCAACTTAGGTATTCATTTAAAAAGCCGTAGAATTTAAAGCATACAAAATTACCCAAAAGGCATAATGACTGGAATAAATTCAATTGGCTTCCGCTGCAAAAAAACTAAAATAAATTGATTTACTGTCGCACTTAGTGTAAATTAGAGGCCAGAAATATTTTTATTTCATTAATGTTAATTTAAAATTTTAAGCTTCGCATCATCGTAAAAAAACTAAAGACTCTTGACTTTAAATAAATTTCACGAAGTGTTTTGCCAATTAAAACAAAGTCAGAGACCCAACCCAACTTTCCGTTTTAATGGTTTAATTCAGTTTTTTTTTTTTATTTTGGTTTCACTTTCAACCATCAAAAGTAAGGTGTATTGATAACAAGACGTGTTTTTTGTTTGTTTCTGGACTGCCCAATGCTATCATACACTTAAAAACATGTGAATACTACCAACACCCGCTTGTAGTTGAATTTTTGGCAAAAGTTGTATCTTTTGTAGTAGCCACATGTCGCCACATAAACATGTCAACACGCAAGGAGCCAAACTTGACTACCTGCCCTGCATTTATCAGAAAAAAAAAAAATGTTTATAACAGCTGAGTTTGAAGTCTACAAGTCATTTTTTACAATAAAAAATAAAACAATTTTTTGGTACAAATGAACTGATAATACAAATTAGTTTAAACTTAATATATTTCAACCGAATTTTCGACGCCATCAGGTCACGTCTTGAAGTTTGGATTTTGGAATAGTTAAAAAGATATAAAAAAAAAATTAAAAAATAAAAAGTGAAAATAATTCAGTAACTGTGTGTTTGTACTTTTATTTTTGTTGTGCAATAAAGCAATCTTATTTGTAGTCACGTATTTTGAAATTGCATTATAATTGAAAACAAAATATATATCTACGATAATTTATTAGTATTTTTTTTAACTACTTAAGCTCTAAGCAAGGCAAATTAAAAATTTAATGGATTTTTGTCGTGTTAATCTTTTACTTTGCAGGAGAAGTATGTTTTTGTATTTATTATAAAAACTGACAATAAATGCCAGTCAAATCAATTTGAGTTTTATTGCTTTATTTTTTTTGTTTTAAATAAATTGTTAGAATTGTATAACAATTTATATTACATGAAAGCAAGTTGTTTTTAAAGTAGACACACATCTATTTTTAGAATGAAAGATTAAGAAGAACTAGAATCAAGTGTTTGATTGACAAGTAAATGCCCTTCGGTATACTAACTTTTTCTTCGATCTTCAAGCTAAATTATTACAAGAAATGAAAACGACTTTCACGCAAATTGGAAAATAAAAATCAACTTTTGCACCCAACGCATTAGTAAAACAATAATTGTTGGGGGTTTTTATTTTTATGATGGTTTTATCGAAATAAAAATGCGGGCTTTGAAGGTTTCAAAAAGTTATAAACAAAATTAACTGTTGTATTTATTAAAAAAGACATACATGCTCGTATGTAAACTGGTAATAATGCTCTTTAATATGAATTTGTTTTCAAAATTTCAATCCAGTTTTGTTAAATGCAAAAAAATAAATCTTCATTATTTGAACTTGAGATAAACAAAAAGGTTTTATCGATAGAAGACTGGTTTGTAAAGTTGTTTTGACGTCTTGACATTCGGGTATCTATTGTTTATTGAAGACATTTTTAAGTTTGATTTATGAACTAAGATAAATATGAACGTTAATATAATGTCATAATAGGTATTATTGAAGTCAGATTTATAAAATTTTTGTCTTAGTTTGTCTATTCAGTGAAGTTCAAGGGGAATTTTAAACTATTCAAAAGTCTACATCTTAACTTGAACTCAAGCATGAACTTGAACATATTTTGTAATCACACTTTCGGCTATGAAAACCGCATCATGTTAAAATAAAAAATTGTTTTGTTATTTTTTAATCAAATGAGGATATCGTTGGCACAAGAGGACACTTCAAAAAATTTATGGAAAACAGTGGAGTATTTGTGAAATAAAATGTCTCAAAACACGTTAAAAAAAGTTAAAATAAGGTTCATAGAGACATTATAGCGGGGGTCCCGAGTAAAACTAGAAATTAAATTTTAAAGGAAAAAAAAAAATTAAAAAAAAAACCCTTGACCGCAGCACCATAGCTGCACCACCGCCATTTGGCGGAAAATTTCGGCGCACCACCTCCGCATTACAAATGCACCACGTGCACCATTTCATTTTGAATGAAAAATTCGGTCCATCACCGCCGCACAATGACTGCACCACATCCGCACCATTTAATTTTGTATTCAAAATTCGCTGCACCATGGTACATAAATCTAGATTCGAACCCGAGTATCCAGATAACTTTCAATAAGAAGTATAATGCCTTAACAACTCGACCACCAAGTCATGTTTGTACGAACTGGCAATTTGTTGCTTTAGTCAAAATAAATTTGAAGACAACTTAATCATTTGTATAAGTACGAGAACAGAATTTTTAATCATGGTGCAGACGTGGTGCGGCGGTAGTGCACCGAATTTTTCATTCGAAATGAAATGGTGCGGACGTGTTGCAGTCGTGGTGCGGCGGTGGTGCAGCGAATTTTTTTCATACTTTTTACAATTCAATCCCAAGAAGACTTAGTAGCTTCAAAATCCTCAAATTAGTCTGGTTTATCTAACTTTATAAGAATCAAACGAAGAAGTAACTATTCCTTATTCGTGACGAAGAAGCGTTTAAAATAAAAAATAAAATTGCTATAAAATTGTCACAAATCATGAATCTAAGAAGATAAAATACGGTTTGCTTATTAATTAAAATAAAATATGCTTAATCATTCATTTTACGTCAGAAAGTAAAAGTTTTTAAGATAGATCTTATGACTCAGAAATGCAATTCTTTATGTTTATTTCTCTTGAATGATCTTTTATAAACGGTATAACCAACAATTAAACAAGTACATTTAATAATGATTTAATATTCAATTCTAGACCGGTCAAGCCTTTTTCGCCCTCAATAAACTATTTTTTTTTTTTCATACTGAATAATTTTAAATTTTATTGTATACTTTGTTTCTGTAATAACTCCGAATAAGAAATAATAAACGAAATTCTTGGAAGAAATTGCTGCAAGATATACTCAGAAGGAAAATCTTTTATACGGAATTCCCCATAACTGAGATAAATAATAATTATTCAACCAAATAAGTCCCTCACGATGTGTTAATTGTTAAGATTTTTTTTTTCTTCTGAATAATTGTTATGGGTTTAATTTCTGGTTTTACTTAAGATTGTCTGGTGACTCATTCATCTTGCTCCACATGCAGTTGTTAGGTACTGGTTATTTTTGTTTTCTTTGAATTTTCAAGGATAACACTTGATTTAAAGAAAGTACACAAACAAGTTTAATGTTTTTTTTTCAACTTACCTTAATGTGTCGGTCTATCAGCCAATTCAACTCGATATCATCGTCATCTTCTCCAAATGGATTAATTAGCACCTCAGCAACTTTTAGCCATCCCACGTAAAACACGAACTAAAGAGAGAAAAGGTAAAAATAGATTTATGAGTAATAATAAATAAACTTAACTTTTTTGTAAAGAAATCAAAACATGCAACTAATTAAAACAAAAAAGCTTAAAAGTTAAAAAAAGTCAGAAAAAGAAATCATTTTCTTGAACTTTTTCTCCAATTTAAGTTCCATGAACTCTATGAACAAAACATAAATTTATTTTTGTGAATTTAAGTTCAAATTCCTAGATGAATTCAAATCAATCAACTTACTGATTGAATGATAAATTAACTCAGGAACGTGTTGATGGAAATAATAAAAACAACAATCAAAAGTTCATTCTGCGGTGAAGGTTAGATTTCTGAAGACTTTAACAAATATTGTCAAGAAATGTGCTGCGGGTAAAATTTCTCGTTGAACATGTTTCAGGGTCAGAAGTGAGAAATTTAGTATGTGTCACGTACTGACACGTGTTAGCTCAAATACTTTTCAAAACCATGTGTTTTTCACAAAAAACATTTACCGACATAATTTTTTTTGCCAATTTTGCCGGCAAAATATCTCGTTGTTTACTGACATTAATTGCATATATTTTTTTTAGCACCTTCCATCAATATTTGTCAAGTTATTATTATTTTATAGCCAATTCAACCGCATTATTAGGTATATTCTAGGTGCGCATAGCTGTTAACTAGTGAACTTTTAATGTTTCATTTTGCCCATAAATTCTTTTCCTATTGTGGATTGTGGTTAGCAACCAAACACACACGTTTCAAGAGTGATCATAAAAAAAAAATAACAAAAATAATTAACACAAATTTCCGGCACCGAGCGATCTTGAACAACATACCCGTATACATGAAAATTCTAATATTATTTTTTTTTGCATTGCGGTTACTATTGTGCTTGATATTATTTTTAATAGTTTTTTTGTACTAGATTTAAAGTTAAAAAAAAAAAACAACTTTTAATTAAAAGTGTTACGCAGAAGCAGAACAATGCGGTGTTGTTGGTGATGATGGTGTGGTTTGTGGTTGTTAAGAATTGATATTTTCAATAGGTATTTGAACCATTGTATTCGGAGAGTATAATATTATAGTTGAACTAATTCAAAATAATCATATTATAATACAAGTAGGTATGTTATGTCATATGAGACATTAAAAACAAAACCGACACAACACATAGAGGTATTAATTTCCGATAGGAGAGTTGAGGTTTTGTTTTTAGAATGATATAGTACCTTTTAAGTACAAGTTTAATGTTAAATTCAATGGCATCGTAAAATTGAATTTTAGAAAATTTATTACTATTGATATTAAAGTGATGTAAAAAATTTATATTTTGGAACTTGTATACACGTGATAACATCGTAAGAAAACAGGTTGTATGCTTATGTTTAAAATGAGTCAAACGAAGCGTTTATTTTCAAACAATCATAATTTACAAGAAAAAGCTAAAAAAAAAATTAACTTTTTTTATTTTCTTATTATATTAATTTTTTTATTTTAAAAGGTTACAAAAAAAATTATGTCATTTAAAAATCACTTCCATCATACAAAAATTCATTTTTTGATATAACAACCGATAATAAATTTTATACTATCTGAAAGCTATTGCTTCAGCTCAAAATATACATATATATAGATCATGTCTATTAGGCATCTACAAAAAGAGCTAGAATTTTTTGAACTCGATCAATTTTCATCAAAAAAGGCAAACAAATATATAATTTTATCTTCTCACGCTATTGAATCAATTTTTTTTAATGACAACAAAAATTTATATCATGCGAAAGCTCATTATTTCACCTTTTATTTGACGTTTCAATCTTATTTCTGTGATGCCTAGAAAAAAAGTTAGAATTTTTTAAAGCCAACCATGTCGAAACTCCAAACTGAGATTACGGTACGTCCCACACTGGTGGCCGTTCATGATCAACAGATCTCCACAGGTGTTTTGAGGTATTTCGTAAGTTATTTAATTTACCATTTTGTAGCTTGTAGTGAATTGTGTGTGATATATCAAATGAAACGTAATATCACCAGGATGCTGAATAACGTTAAATCAAATTTGTATCTGCTCTAGATCAAAAGATATAACTTGTTGAAAAATAGAACTTTAGTTTACCATTATCTCAAAATTGTGAATACAACGTTGATTGAAATTTTGCACAAATATATTGTGTGCTGTTTATTATCTATCTACAATATAAATTTCATTCATTTTTGTTTTGAAGAAAAAAAGATAAAAATAAAAAACGGTTAAAAACGGTCAAAAAACTTAAGACAAAAAACTTGTTTTTCTCGTTATTCGGTCAAAAATCATTTTAAAATACCAATTTTTTGTACATGTATGCGCACGGTCATAGACTACATGTTCTATAAGTTTGAAATATTTTTAACACTACGAAAAATTTAAAAAAATAAAAACTCACCCGAAAATACCCCTAACTAAGTAGGTGTTTTTCAAAAATTCATATTTGGAAACGCAGAGACTTAAAAAAAATCCGTATGACGTTTTTCAAATTTCCAAAATAAATTTTTCCTACCTATAATCTCTACTTTGTCAAAGGTCTATCTCAGGTTTTAGTTTTAAAAAACCATTTATTACTTAGTTTTGAAATTAAAAAAAAATTTGTTCAATACCATTGTCAGTCTTGCAATGAATTTATCTATCGATTAAAAAAAAATTCAGCTCTTACATTGTCGCGTTTAGAAAATAGCCAATTTTTTGAAATTTAGTTTTACCCCTATTAAAAGATGGAATTTTTTAAAATCCTTCAAATGTATTTAACTTTCAAATAAGCTATAGAAGATTTTTTTACCTCTAATAGTTTATTTTTAATTGAAACCTTTGCCGAACTGCGCAAGTGCGAGAGTGGAACGGGAGAAAATGGCGTCACTTTTTTGTGGTGGCTGTCATGGTTCATCGATTTATAACACGTTATCACGTCAAAAAAGTACTCTTTTTTTTTAAAGTTTAAGTTTATAATGCTATTAAATCTTGCATTTATTTTGGTAAGAGATAAGATATCGCACGAACTTGCTCTTATTGTTCACGTCATTTAAAAAAAAAAACTAATTTTTTATAAATAATTTTTTGAAAAAACAAAAGTTTTAAAATAAAATTGTTATACCATTTTGTAGAAATTTACTGATCAACATCTAAAACAAAAATTTCAAAACAATTCAATGTCCGGTTTTCGAAAACTTAATTTTTCAAAAAAAAATTTCAAATTTGATTTTTCAAAAAAAAATTTTCAAATTAGAAAAATTCAAAAAATTAATTTTTTCAAAATTTTATTTTTGGCTTGTATTAAAATTATATGAATGCGTTTTTACAAAAAGTTTCGTTGAAATTGAATAAGTAGTATCGGAGAAAATCGGATTAAAAAAAATACTATTAATAATGGTTTTTAAAAAAAGTTTTTTTTTTTAATTCAAAATGAGAAAAAAGATCGATGAGAAAGAAAATTTTGTATCATGCATTAAAAATGGTCACTTATTGAAATTATACAAAAAAGGTTACTCATACGTCAAAGTGACCCACATTCCATAAACAATATGCTTCTAACTTTGACTCCGAGATATCAAATAACAAAGGTACTCGTTTGATACCTTTATTGATATTCAAAGTTTTTAAACTGAAAGTAGTGAAATTAAGTCAATCTGTTGTGTATTCTGTTTGTTAACTCTATTATTATAAATAAAAGGCCATTAAAATGGGATGAAATGTGGAAATGGCAAAACTAAGTATAAAAAAAATGAAGTGACAAATTTTTATTATTAGATTCTAAGCCATCCAAAACAATATTCCTTACACAATAAATTTATTTTTTTTATAATTTAAGAAAGCAAGTCACTGCTTGGTACGAGAATCAAATAAAATTTTCTAAGAAGTGGGTATTTTTTTTTTTTCAACTCCAAAATAATTTTTCTCGAATATCATTATTCAAATTGATTGATTGTTACATCTACTAATTTTCATGTTCGAAGAAATAACATAGAAATTAACAGGAATATTTATAATTTATCTTGTGAATAATTTTTTTTCGTTGATTCTAACATTTTCGTGTGCACGAAATTTTTGTCTTCTAATTATTTCTATCTACGTGACTTCAAGCTAACTTATGATTTATTTATTTCTAGTCCTTAAATTATGGAGTTAATATGTGTTTTTTTATCTAAATAAGTGCCTATTTCTTTTTGAAGAAGATTAAAGTTTCAAGAAAATAAGGACTTTTTTCACATAAATTCTAAGCCCTCTAAAGACTAACCAAGCTTATGAATTTGTAATAAGTTTTAATTTGTTGCCTTATAATAAGAAAACTCTATGACATAATAATAATTAAGTGCTACAAATTCCACAACGAACTTGGCGTTCCAAAACTGAAAGGGATAAAAATAATAAAAAAAAGTCATGTGTGCAATTCACACGCCGGCGTAATAGAATGGAAACCTTAAAAAAAAATTATCTTGCAAAAAAAAAAAAGAAAAAAATCTACCTATTTTTTATTTTATCTCCTTTAAATACATGTTTTTATATGACAACCTATTTATTTTATATCATCTGAAAGCTTATTATTTCAGCTTAAAATATTTATATCGTGCATGTCTATACAACATCTACAAAAAGAGCTTATTTTTTTTCAAACCATATCACTTTTCATCAAAAAAGCAAAAAAAAAACAATCTTTTTTCTCTTTTAACACCATTAAATATATTATTTTAAATGACAACCTATAGTAAATTTTATATCATCTGAAAGGTTATTTCGGGTTGGGGTCGAAATTCTGTATGTTGCAAAATTCTGTATTCAAAATACTGTATGCCAAAATACTGTATGTCAAAATTCTGTATGTGCAAAATGCTGTACGAGCAAAATTCTGAAAGTCAAAATTCTGTGTAGCAAAATTCTGTTTGGTCAAAATACTGTATATCAAAATTCTGTACATCAAAATTCTGTAAAAATGCTGTAAAAAAATATCGTTTTGATAATGTAAAAAAGTGCGCGCGCACTTTTGTACATTATCAAAACGATATTTTTTTACAGCATTTTTACAGAATTTTGATATACAGAATTTTGCCGTACAGAATTTTACAAAACAGAATTTTGCAAGTCAGTATTTTGTCCATACAGTATTTTGACGTACAGAATTTTGTATTTACAGTATAATGACGTACAGAATTATGGTCTCACAGTATTTTGACCCTACAGAATTTTGTCGTACAGAATTTTGACAAGCAGAATTATGACCCGCTCCCGGTTATTTCACCTTTTATATGACGTATGAATCATATTTCTACCATGCCTAGAAAAAAAAATAAGAATTTTTTAAAGCGTCAACAATTTTTCAATTTAAGATTGTGTAACTTGTAGAGCTCGTACAGTTAATTGTGATATATCAAATGAAAGGTTATGTTATCAGCATGCGTAGTAAGGTTAAATCAAATTTGTATGTGCACTAGATCAAAAGATATAACGTGTGTAGAAAAAGAACATCTTTTTACCGTTATCTCAGAATTTTGAATATGAAATTAATTGAAATTTTGTACATTTATAGTTTATTTAATTACCTATCTATAGTACAAATTTCATAAAACCAAAAAGTTATAACAAGTTGAATGTTCGTGTCGCGTTTTCGTTTCATCTTGTTTCAAATCACTACGATGCTAAAGAAGTTTCCACTTCAAAAAAATTGAAAGAATTTGGCCTTCAGTGCAAAAAGAAAAAAGTATATTTTCTCAAAAAACAAAAAATCTACTATCAAACATCTGAAAAAATGTCACTCATTTTTGACAATGTTTACCACGTTTTAGCATTGATAGACGCATGAAGGTTTCATTAAAGTCTGTTCAGATAATGTAAAACTATTTTTTATCAACATAAAAAAAGTAAATATAAAAACACTCACTTGTAACACTGTAAACAATGGGAAGTACAAGTCTGTGTCGGCTTTTCCATTTCGACTTGGCATATTTGGAAGCATTTGTTTGCCTACAACAGCGGCAATAAAATAAATATACAACACCAATGTGACAACCTGAAATGACAAATTATAACAAAAACAAAAATATTAGTGCATATAATAAAAAAGATAGTTCCGTACAAAATTTTTCCGCTTGCATCATTTTTATAAAAAAAAACAAAGATTATGAGCTCAAAAGTCTGCATCATCTGCAGTGTAAAAAAAAAAAACTCAGCCTTACCTGTGTGTATACCAATGGCACGCAAACCGTATCGTAACCAATCAAGCCGCCAAGCCTTCGTCGGATATCAGACAATTCCACCAGAATTGTCTGAACAATATGATCGGATGAGATCAGACCGTCTTTTCTTGCACGATTAATGATGTTTGTCGCCCACACCAGAGGCATCCAATACTTGGACATGGGACTTTTAGCATTCATCGTCTCGAAGATTTTCATCTCGCTTTCGTGCATTAGCCCAGCATCCACAAGATGCTGTGTCGATGGGAAGCGTCTTTTAACGCGCAACGATATTCGCTGCAGAGTGATGACATAAGCCAAGACCATGTATCGCATAATATTACGACGCATCAGTCGTCCTGTTTCATTCTATAGACAAAAGGAAGATTGGGTTACAGAAAAGACTATAAGAGTATTATTTGTCAAGACTTACTCCTCCATTGGAGTTAGGAATGGCAGCACTTATGAAAAGGGCAAGAGTGTCTGGCCATGGCAGTAATCTGTATTGCTCCCACCATCTCTTCACCACCAGACTTACATAGAATCCGAGCACAAAGGACATTGGGATGGTTTCACTCTGTTCACCGAAGTAAACTCGGATTTTGGCAAATATTCTGGAAATTCAAGATACAAATTGTTAATAATTTTTGTTTTTTCTTTTCATTTTTTGTTTTGAAGAACTTGTTTATTTAAATCGTTCTTGTTGTGTAGCTTGGCTAGAGACACGCAGACATTGCAGTATAAAAAAAAATTAAAAACACGTTCCCGCAGGGGCAAAATGCCAATCAAAAACCTATACAAAATGTGGTTATTTAAATTTGCGAAGCGGTATTTATTTATATATCTTTTTTTCTTGTGTTATTGATTAGCACGTGTTGAGGTTTTGTATCTTTTTTTTGTTGGTAATTTATCTACGTTTTGATTGTTTTTAATTTTTATTTAGATAAAAATTAAACAAAAAATAATTATTAATAATAAATTATACTCACTGTTGTTGGTAATCATTAAGTACAAATCTATAGACTAAGTTAATGGTATAATATAAACATAAATAAGCAATCAATTCACGCCACACTAATTTGTATACACTGCCACGCCATCTGAAAAGATAGAAATAAATGATTTATTAATTTTGATAAGAAATCAATTTTCTATAGTAATAATAATAATTCAAATAATAGTAATTACAATAATAATCTTATAAAACTACTAGCTTGTCTTAAGATACGCTCTTCTGTTTTTTTTTTTTTTTATTTATAGTAAGTGCAATGCGATTAGTTTCTTAAACAAACTAATTTTGTCTTGAATTTTCTTTTAAAATTTTTGCCGAACCGGCTGCCCCCGTAAGAAACACGTTACTCTCATAATTTTAATTAATGTCCTAATAAATATTGGTAAGTATCACGGGCTACCCCAAAAAATTACAATATAAGGGAACCCGGCCGAAAATACTTTAGATTAAAAATTGCCGCTGTTGCCGTTTTGATTTTTTTTTAATGTAATTGAAGATTTTTGTGAATACAAATTTTGTTTAAATTTCATAAATTTACTAATGCCAAAAGATTGTCTAGGCAATTAAAGGAAAACAACTACATGGGAGTGAAAGACAATCTTTCATCGTTTAGGCGATAAATCCAATTTTCTCACAAATTGACTTCAAACACCAAAAAAAAAAAAAAATATTTGAACACAACGGCAAAACCTAGAAGCTTGTAAGCTTGAAAAATTAAAATTAAGTAAACTGAGGAAAGGGTTCTTGAAAAAATGGTAATTAAACTCAGATTTTTGAAGAAAAAAAAAATATTGAAAAAATTTTAACATGTCCTTTTTAAAAAAATTTTCGTAATATAATATGCATTTATTTTTTAAATTTTTATGGCCACATTTATTATGACTTCAAATTATAAAAGGTTTATGAAAAAATTGAAAAATATTTCATTTTTAAAGAACTTTTCTTAATAGAAGTCCTTATTGTTGAAAGTTAAATAGGAAAAGTTTAAAGTTCTTATTTGCCAAAGTCTTTGAGAAAATCAATTATTTCAATGCAAAAATTCAGTTTTTATCAAAAAATCCAATGAACTTGAAGTAATTTTTATTTTTTTTTTAAACTGTAATAAATATTACCTTTTCCTCTTCGGAATTCAACTGATAATATTTTTGGCCAAAATTTTTAATAACTTTTTTTTTCCAAAATTCTGAGTTGAGGACCATTCTTTCAAAAACTCTTGATTAAATTTAGTCGATTCAAATTTTACACATAGAGATTTGAAAACGTGTATGCAAATATTGTAAGTGTTGCAGTTGTGTTCAAAATATTTTTTTTTGTGTTTGAAGTCAGTTTGTGAGAAAATTGCATTTATCTCTTTAACGATGGAAGATTGTCTTTTACCCCCATATATTTTTTTTTTCTTAAATTATCTAGAGAATAGTTTGGTATTATTTATTTTATGAAATTTAAGCAAAAAATTTGGTTTTGTTAAAAAAAATTTAATTTTAATTTTAAAAAACAATACGGCAACATCGGCAATTTTTAACCTATAGACTTTAAAGTATCACGGGCACCCGGTAAATATCACAAGTTAAATCGTAAGTATAAGGATTTGCCCCAATAAATATCAAGAGTTTTTGAAGTAAGTATCACAAACAATTCCTGTAGGTCTCTCAAACTACATGACAACAAACCAGACACCTCAACGATAGTTAAACCTTCCTTACAAGTTTTGAATTCAGAAAAAAATTTTAACTAACTTCAAATGTTTAACGAACCTCTATCTGAGACTATAATTTTGCTTTCATTTGTCAATACAAAATTTACACAGACTTTATGTCTTACAAGTTTAATCCGATTACCAACTTGCAAATAAAAATAACAAACATATCAACTTTAATTACTCACACATCGTCCAGGGTCATATGGTATGTGTTTATTGGAAAACGATTGGAAAATACGATTGAGAAAATCAAATTCAAACTTTGCTTGCTTGCAGCAATCTATCTAAATATCGAATGCTTTCCGTCTATAGCGTCAGCCAGCGTGTGTAGTGCTCTAGTTTCCTGTGTGACTATCACATTCAAGCCTTATGTAAGATCGAACTCATACAACTATCCACAAAGTGTGTATGTTTTGTTACTTGTAAGATGTAAAGACTCGTGCTCGCTTACCTTGATCTTGGACGCAATTTGTATTGAATTCAATAATATGGTAGAACGCGCGACAAAGTGCTGTCGTCATAATTTATCTTATCGCACAATATCGATTTGTCTGGCGGTGATACTTGTTTCAAAATCAGTTGTGAATACTACAGGGGTTCTCTATCGATATTGGCGGGACATGAATAAAATTAAAACTTGACTGATGTCAAACAACTTTTCTAATTAAGGAAATCATAATTTATTGCACTGTCTTTCACTCTAGATTTCTGTTTGTATGTGAGTAGACATGAAGATTCCATCAATTCGAACTCGAAACCAAAGTTTATTATGATGTTATTTCCATCATTTGGCAATCATCAAGCTCAAACCACAAAAAAAAAACGATTGAAGTGCGTTTGATAGTAACATTTCTATCTTTCACAGGTGTTTTTTTTTTTGTTTATCGTTATTGGTTGTTGTTTTTGTTTATTTTGTTGTTTTTTTTTATTTCATCAGGTGGTAATTAAATGAAGATAAATGCAATCATGGAATTCGACATCGAATTTCGTGTTTTTTATGGACATCATCAATGTTCAATAGAAGTTGTTGTTATTTTGTTGATTGAGTGATGTGTTTATTATGGTTGTGGCGTTAACTTAATGAATTTTTAATAAAATAAAAAAACAACAACACGTTCCTTTAATTGATTAGTCGTTTTTCTATTTGATTTGAAACCTGACTCTGTCGGTTTTTGTTTGAATCTGAGAGAATTCAAAATATGGAAATGCACTTTCGATACATTTTGTTCAAATTGTTCAATCATTTTACAAAAAACAAAAAAAGAATTTTTAAATCTCATTTTATGTAGACAAATAAACAACATAGATATTTAATTAGCAAACAATGTGAGAAAGTGATAGGTGGGGGTTAGGGTTATCGATATTTGTCATATCGTCGCCGTAAAGCAAAATTGTTCAAAATTGTTACAAAAAGTAAATTTTACAGGGCACGATTTTTAAGTTTCAAATTGGTTTAAAGCGACAATTTTCTGCTCGTTTGCCATTCAAGTTATGTTTTTTTATAAAGTTTGTTCTTTTCTCTTTAATAATACTCGGGCTCATTTTCAAAACGCTACTTCCCTGTATTTACTGTTCTATGTCCCATTAAATTATATTATCTGTGGAATGATATTTTTTTTGACAAAAACGGTTTTTAAATTGGGAAAGAGCACCCCCAAATTAGTAAAACTGCATCATTAACTTATATTCGGTAAAAAGTGGATTTAGAACAATTTTGCTTTACGTCGACGATATATGTACGAGTAGGTACGTATAAGTACGCATAATAATGGGAGAAAGAGGTTTTGATTCAAAAATGCCTCTAGGTAGCGCTACTTTAGATAACTTTATAAAGATCATAACCAACGAACAAGCAAGACGCTTCTAACGATATCACATTTTACAATTTATAATAAGTAGTTTAGAAGTTTTAAGGGAACATACATGCTTCAAAATATAAAAAAAAGCTTAAATACAGAAATGTTTTGCTACTCTGCTACTAAGTAAAAAAGTAAGTATTTAAAATTGTTCATGATTCATACAAACTTTTCAGTTGATTCTGAACTACAACATATTAAGATTTCATTAAATCTGAATGAGACCACTTTCCCAGGTCAAGGTACTTTTGGGTACTTTAAAAAACGAAACTTTAAGAAAAACCAGAAAAAAATAAAATGCATGACTGGGGCCGCACGTACTTGCTCTTATGATAAAAGTAGCTCTTATGTCAAAGCTTTTTAAGAAAAATATTTTCAATTAGGTAGTCAAATTTGATTTTTTAACTATTTTCATAAGAAATGCAAAAATATGTACATTTTTTGTATGGTATTTCTTACGCTATTAGCTATATTATAATCACTTAAAGCATTATGTATGTCAGATTTAGTCTAAGTAAATCGTTAGACCCGTTTTCGAGAAAATTGTAATAACTTATTAACGATGTACGGGAAGAGCCGACATCAAGGATTAAAAAAAAAAATTAATATCATGTTTCCATTATCCGTAAAAATGCAGTTATGTTAGATTTACATATGTATAACATTACGTGTGTAAAATTCAATAGAAATCGTTTGAGCCATTTACGAGGAAATTGCAATAACTCATTAAGATGTACGGGAAGAGCCGACATCCGCGATTAAAAAAAAAAGTTAATGTTATATTTTCACTATCCGCATTTTTTGAGAAAAACTAAAAACGCAGTTATGTTAGAACTACGTACAGCATTACGTGTGTTAAATTTAATCAAAATCGTTAGAGCCGTTTTCGAGAAAATTGCAATAACTCGAAAATTTTGTATGGGAGGTATACGTTCTAAGCAAGAAATTAAAAACAAAAAAAAAAAAACCAACCTTGTAAATTATGAAAAAATCATCTGTACCAAATTTCAAGAAAATCCGTCCATCCGTTTAGCCTGCAGCTTCATGTACAGCTTTTTTTGACGACGCACCGACGCACTATGGGACGAAACGAGGTTAAGCGTCTCAAAAATCTGTAACTTCTTTGTTTCTTTGAATAATTGAATGAAATTTGGAACATATTATCTTGAATATATTAGGAACTGATGTACTTAAGTATTGTTCTGGTTAGTTTGTTTTAAAAGCACAATAAATATATTTAAAGTTAAAAAAATATTTTTTTCATACAAAAAATGTACGATATAATTTAATCTTTTTTCTAAGCAATGGAAAACAAAAAAAAAATGGTCCGACAGGGTTTGCCATAGTTCCTTACTTCGAAACTCTCAAGATCAAATATAACCTTTTTCATAAAATTTACGTTCCAAAACATAAAATTGTGTTTTAATAAATTCCTGTTATCATAATAGTCTTATTCTAAAGGTACATAACTCAGTACTTATCGAAGTAAACATATTATACTGTTAACAACAATAAACGATTACTTTTATTTATGAAAAATAATATTATTTTGTTGAATGAGCAAAACGCATAATTAAAGGAAAAAATTTTTCTGTATACTTTTGTTTATCGTTATCAGTCATTTGTTGACAAATGGACTAAGTTATTTCCAAATTAAAAAAAAAAAACACTTCGAATAAAGCATAGTGAGGTATCATTAATAACGGTTTTTAATTGTTTCAAAAGATGGATTATTGCGTAGTTTATATTTTAGTCTATTCAATGGACAGATAAGAATGTATTTTATTTAAAAAAATAAATAAATTATAATAGGGAAATTAATGGAATTGATTTTTTTTTAAGAACATTTCCAAACATCCAATGCAAAAATTGGAATTCTTCAGTATTCTATTAAAAACAATACCGACTAAAAATTATAAGAACAGGGGTCTAATATCTAACAGAGCCACGATTGCCACACTGCGTAAAAATTTCGTGGCAATCATTAACGAAAAATACTAAAGAAAAATCCTCTATAGTATTTTTTTTATTTCTCGGAATGACTTTGGAAATAAGGATCAGGATTTCATTTATTTTGTTTACCGTTTGGTCTGCTAAATGAAAACTATCAAGTCAATGAATGAAAACGAGTGAATTTGGTGCGTATACACCCATTAGCTTCTTCAAGAAGGCTATTATACATGTGAGCTTAATTTTACCGTTTTTTTTTTTAATTTTTAACACAAAATTATAATTATTTGCAAAGCCAATAATATGAACTTTTATTGTGCCAAATTTGAACTTTTTAAATTCAAAATTGCAAAAGTAATAGATTTTTAAAGCTCAGAATAAATAAAAAATAAATTCTCTCATTATTCAATTTCGCTTGTAAAACGAAAAAGGATGAAAATGGGAAATTTTTTATTTTTGTTTCTTAATCTACAACAAAAATAGAATACAAAACAGTCATTAACTCAGCGGAGGCAGCCGGAGCCAACATAGAAAACTCTAGTTGAAAACGAAATAATGAGAAAAAAACTCACCACACTCAATTTTTTTTTTTAAGTTTACTGTTCCATTTAATACAAAAAATTCTTATAGTTTTGGAAAGAAGAGATTACAACTCAAGTAGCACACTTGTGTATAAATTGGTGTAAATTCATTAATTTTGGTGTAAAATTGAGAAAATTGAAAAAATATGGTGTATTTCTTAAAATTAGTGGTATAAAAATTATACCACTGTCTTTTCTGTACAAAATTTCAACATTTTTTTAAGATTCCGTGCAAAAAATACACCGATATTCAGTTGTTTTTATAATATACCATTAATGGTGCATAAAATTATTTGATTCTGAAATCAACCAAAACGGTTTATTTTGTACACTCTGTTTGGTGTAGGAAGCACACCCTGTGGACATAAAATTCACCAAAATGCATATGTGGGAGACGCCATATTTTTCAATGGACGCCATTTAAAAATAGAAGACAGCGATTAATTATTTTATTAAAATAGTATATTTATCGACCTAATAGTCCCGCATTCTTAGTTTTTTCGATTCATTATAAAATAACTTTTCTTAAAAAAATGTAAAACAACACAAAAATTATAATTTTTGAAAAATGGATTCTTAAAATCGAAAAAAAAATCATTAATTCACTGACATTTTTGAGGCGCTCGATTTTTAGAGGGGGTAGCATCTAAAATTAGTAGATAGAATGTGTTTCGTTTTAAAATTTGGCAAACAAAATCATATTTAACCATTGGTTTCTTATGGCAATATTATGAAAGTGAATAAAAATTCATTTTCATTTATTTCATAAGAAATGGTGTGAATTAGAATTCATCAAACTGTTTGAGATAAAAAATAAACTTTGGTTCAAATTTTAAATCAGAATAATTTAAATGGTGTATTTTATCCATAGATTTATTGTGTATTTTTCAATTTCAAAGGGATAATTTTCACCAAAAACAGATCATTTAATATACCACTAGTGCCATTTATACACCAAAATCGGTATATTTTTTTAACCACCGGAGTTTATTTTATACGAGAAAATGGTGTATTTTTTATATTCAAAATGCATATCACGAAAGTGCAAAAAATACACCAAATATTTTGGTGTATCTTAGACTTTTGTGCTACTTGAGAAGCTTTACAAAAATATATAACATTAATAAAGTTTATTAAAAAACTAACGAAATATCTGAGTTCAAAATGTCTCTTTTCAAAAATAGCAAAATATAAAATAACAAAATGCGGTGTTTGAAGGTTGTTTTAAGTACCTAGAATAAATATTATGTAGAATAAATATACTGTATCGCAAAGAGCTCTATTTTTATATAATAACCCCATCATTAGATTTTTGAAATTGCGAAATTCGTGAAAACCATTTTTGAGACGCTCAACCCCATTTCGTCCCATTGTGCGACGCACGGACCGACGCACAGTGGGGAACCTTGTATGGGAGAGTGGAAAAAACTCCGTAAAATCTAAACTACTGGACCGTTTGTGATGAAATTTTTAGGAATGATAGGAAATATGAAGATACATCAACACCAGTAATTTCCGCCCACTGCCCCGCCCACTAAAGTGAAAAATGGCTATTTAAGTTGAAAAAAAGTTGAAAACTAGTACTTTTGTATGAAATTTAACGAAGACAACGTGACTTGCAGTAACCAAAATATACTTTTCTGAAGGTTTTCGATGTTTTTAACTCGAATCCGAAGTCATAAAAAATTAATCAGCTCCTGTTTTTGAAATATTAACGTTAGAAAATGCAAAAAAAGTTTTTTTTTTTTACTATTTCGGACCTTATTCTTTTATATAAGTAAAATTGTCTGAACATATTTACTAACGGTTTATATAATAACTGATTTCCTTCTTTCAAGACCTGTTTAAATCTTTTCGATATCTTTTTTACTGCCTGAGATATCTTGAGTTGTTTGGCATGGTATATCTACTATATAAATTATAACGTCATTATCTCCTTTATGATATATGAAGCCGAACCCACTAACTACATTTTAAGATAGGTATCTCGGGAAATAAAAAAGATATCGAATAGATTTAAACAAGTCTTGAAAGAAGGAAAATAGTTCTAATAGAAACCGTTATTCACGTTGTATGGGGAACTGGAAAAAACTCAATTAAATCTTAACCACTGAACCGATTTAAATGAAATTTTCAGGCAAAATTATTAAAAGCAAGGGGAAGCAACTCCAGAAATTACCGCCCACTGCCACGCCTACCAAAAAGAGAAAATAGGTTTAAACCCTAATTATGTTTTTTTTTTCATAAATCCAACTTTAAAAAAGGTAAACACAATAGTGTTGAAAATTATTCAAATTTATTTTGAAATTTATTTGTAAATTTGTTGCTTGTTGGAATATCTGAAAAAAAAAAAAATAAATAAATGGTATTCCCTTTTTTATTGAATTGAAATCTTTAAGTAGTGAATCTAATATTCGTACCCCAGAAAATTTTAAATAAATTGCACAAAACGTTGAAAACCGTCCATTTTGTTAAGTATTTTTCGATATATTTTGTTTTATATGTAGGTATTTTCAAACTAACGTTAGATTTGAATTCATCGGATAAAAATACATATTAAAACACATGATTTTTAAAAAAATCTTTCCATTTTTTATAACAATCTGCTTTTTTAGAAAATACGTTTTTTCACATTTGCTTAGCTTCAAATTGCTCTAAAAAGTTTATTAGGACGAACTAGGATGAGATTTTTTGTGCCAAATGTTTCTGAGATTCAACACTATCATATGATATGAGTCCGCCCACAGAGGGAAACAGAGGAAGTAGTTAAAACAATCTTTGAACTCAAAATTCCGGAAAATTATAAGTATTCTTAAAATGAAAAATCGAAAAAAATTTTTTTCCGCTAAACTTGTAACTAATATTGTTAAACAGTTTATTTTTAATATATTTACAAAAAAAATTTTTTTGAAAAGTCAAAATTTTACTGATTTTATACCATTTAAAAAATACTCATATTTACATCAGTTTTCATAATTTTTCAACTTTGAATACAAATTTCTAAATCTAGAATTTTTTTTTTGAAAGAAATGCTTTCACATCCTGATTCTACAACATAATAACTGTAAGAAAAACATCCAACATATACAAAAATCCAGCTTTCACACCAATGATTTTTTTCCACTTTTTTCCCACTGTGCGACGGACGTCATGACGAAAACCACTTTTTCGGACTTCTCCATCATCGTAATGTTAGTTTTGATTAAAACCTTGAATTATTTTTTTGACACGAAACCAATACTTGCCTTATTGAGCAAGTAAAAAACTGTTTAATGTTTAAATTATTTCGGGGTTGTATTTTTAATACATACCGTTTTTGAATTAAAATATAACAGATAACCTGATAATTAAATCATTGGATAGTTTTTATGGAATTCTCCAAAGCTTTGTTTCAAAAGAATCAAGTTTATAATTAGGTCCGCAACGGTGCATTGAGAGTGTTGAGTGTTTTTTTTTTTAACGGAAACTTTACATGTCAACGGATGACCATGGAAGTTTTATTAATTAAATTTAATATTTCTCTTGCAATACTTACACACCTGTTTTTGAACAAAGGTTGGAACCAAACTCTTTAAACCACAAAAACCACTTTTTTATGATCTCTTAAAATTTTCTCTCCCAAGTTTTATATTTTCATTTGCACCACAGCTTATGGAATCCAATAAAAAGAAATATAATGATAACTTGTCTTAAATTAGTGTAGCAGGTCAACAAAATACTTAAAATGACCTTGGGTTTTCTTAGTATTTCTACTTTTATTTTTACAAACACACAAACAGGTTGTCCACTAACGTGACCCAAAAATAAAACTTAATGAAGTGATTCTGAACGTTAATTATGTCAGCTTTTGATATTTTTTTCCGTCAACATTGCAATCATAATTTAAGTTTCATTCATAAACTGGAAACTAATTTCAAAGCTTAAAATAAAAGAAACTTCTTTACTTCAGAAATCAAAAACAAAGAAAGTCTGGTCTGGAGTATTAAAAACAATAAAAGAACCAAAACAGACACAAAAGTGTGCCCCATTAAAATTTTGACACAATAAGTTTCAAAGGAGTTCCCCTTTTTCAATCGAAAACCAGGCTATCACCATAAATTGTGATACAACACACTTAATATCCCAAAATGGCATTGCTATTTTGTCGTGTGCCGAATGAGTAATCTCTCCTTTGGCAGTCATATGTGTCCCCAAGAATTTTTTTTGTTGTATATTTTGCTTTGAGAGTAAGTAGTTGGCTGTGGTTTGAAGTTCTTAGTTGGTTAGAGTGACCATCTGTTCTGTATTACATAGACTCTGTTGGTCTTTTTATAAAATGGCAAACAAAATTGTGTGCAGCTTTGAAAATGAGAAGTTGTTAGACCAAAAATTTTTATATTTAAATGTCTCCTAAATTTCCGTAAAAATTAATGAGAACTACTCAATTGAAGTTAGTGCAATAGAATTAAATATTAATATGATTATGAAATTGCTTCACTTAAACCTCTGTAAGGCCTTATAGAAGCTGAAATGTAAGTTGGGCGTTGAAAAGAATTTTATCATGATGGATTACAAGTACAAGCAAAATTGTTAGTTGAGATATTAACCAGGTTACTTTAACTGCTCAATTTGCAATAAAAAGTGAATTCAGGAAAAAAAAGATTACATTATTTACCCTTTTCCTAAGAAATGGTCACCCAATAAAAAATATAATGAATGTGGGAGAAATATGGATTTTAATATAAATCTAAGCTACGTGACGTTACCAGGTTCGTTTACCTTAAATGACAACCAAGCACTCTCTGATTCACCTGTTTATTTTTTTCTTTTGAAATTTATTAGGTGCGGAAGAGGAGGGTAGAAAATCATTATCCACATATTTATGCGTAAATTCTTCGAAATATTTACTTTCATTCTTATCACATGTAAATGTAAGCTATAATTGTTGATGTCCAGCGATAGTCGGTATGTTGATAAATTTTGTATTCAGAAAAGCATTCGCCGCCGCTGTTCATTTTATTTCCCGTTCATATTTGCGGTAATGTTTCTGAATATTCATGACGTGCTTTTGTATATTTTATAATAAATTTTTATTTGAATATTCTCATCATAAAATGTTTTTGAAAAAAAGATAGTTTTTTTTTGTATACGATTTTCTTTTAAATCAAAAAATTGTAATTTACAAATTGTATGTAGTTTTTTTTATTCGTTCAAATTCCAATCTATGTAATTTACCTATTTATCAATTTAAAATTTACCAACTAATTTATTTATTTTTAAAAAAATTTATTTATTTAAATAAATACCCGGTTTAATACTAATCTAAAACCTTTAACTAGATATTAAATGCTTATAATTTGTATTTTTATTTTAATTTTAATTCATCAAAATTCAAAAGATGAAACTTCTATTTGCTTTCAAAGCCTTCACCTAGAATTAACAAGACGATACAAAAACTCAAACAGAAAAAAAAGAAACATTCTCGTGAGTAATAATCATAAACTCTATCTTACGAGCCCCCTTTTCAATATTATAAAACTAAATAGGCTAATTATCCTCTGGGCAGTGGCGTACGTTGAGTCGCCGGGGCCCCGGGGCAAGGCTAAATTTTGGGGCCCCTTAGATACAAGGAAAAAGTACGTATACGCCATATAGTTTTTTTTGTATGGCTTATTTATTTTAATGTTTTAATATGTTCGTAATGCACTTTGCTATACTAACTAAAAATGTCTACCATAAAAGTAGTATATACTTGTACTAGGGGCCCCCAAAATTAAATATTTAGAGACCCCTAAAATAATTTTTTTTTTAGCTTGGAATTGATAGTTCTTGGGGCCTCTGTTCTGAAGTAATATGTACACATTTGATTTTCTATCATGAAACATAGTTTGTTTCGTTTGGGGTCCCTGAAAAATTATTTTTGTTACCTCAAAATTAAGTGCTTAGAGGCCCCTAAAATATAATATAATTTTTTTGGAGCCATGAATTAATAGGTATTGGGGCCTCTGTTCTGAAGTAATATTCGGAATGCCACCAATAACAATGTTTTTATCTTGGGCCCTGATGTATTTATGTTGGGGCCCCTGAATTGATATTTAATTTTCCATTTGATTGTTTTGAACCACTGAAGTAATAGCTTAAATAAAATTATAATTTTTCTTTTAAAAAAGCAGTTTATTTTTTTGGGGCCCCTGGGGTAACCTTTTTTTAAATCAATATATATGGTGTGGCTACCAATGCATTATACATTACACTGAATAACATAATTTGTCTCCCTTGTATCCGAGGTGATTCAAATACATTTTAATTTACTTTGTAACTTAATTTATGCTAACAGTTTCCTTCTCCGCATTGTCTCCAGTGGGGGCCCTCGGGTCGGTCGGGGGCCCCAGGGCGCCGCCCCGCTTGCCCCAAGGAAGTGTACGCCCCTGCCTCTGAGAGAATAATCAGGGTAATAAATAAACAATTTCATTGTGTGTACTACTTGAAACATGGTGATGAGTTTCCCTTTGCTAATAAAAAAAAACACCCTTGTTAAACGTAGAACAAGTCTCATTTCAAATTGAATCATCAACTTAAAATAAAAACACACATTTTTCTCGCACGTTTAAGATTCATTAAAAAATACGACGACCGACGACGGACATGAGAAAATCTAAATCTCTATATTAACTATGAATTAAAAATACAACAAAACAAAAATCTATTATTTTTTTCATTCATTTGTTTAAACAAATATATTTTATACCAGACATGGACTCATTCGTATTACATTGAAACAAATAAAAGATTCTAGGTGAACCAGTAGTGTGTCGCACGACATCAATGTTGACAACGTGAAAATTATATTCGAACTTCAGCTTTTTTATGTATGCTGAACATGACAGTATATTAAAAAGTGAAAATTCTAACCTAGCAATTCATTCAATTTAATTAACTAATTAATTGCAACAAAAAAAAAACGTAACAACAAATATAATAATTATTATTATCCTCTCAACGCAGACTAAATCTATATCATTTATCTTAATCATCTTCCGCGACTTGAGTCGCATTCTAATTGGATTTAAGCCACATCTCTTTATATGGAAATGTTTCACGTCACCTCACCTGTGTGCTATAAAGTTTAAGGTAATTTTGAGGTTTTATTTTATGAATTGAAATCTAGGTTTTTTCTTTCTTTTTTTTAACATGCAATGGGTGAGGGTCAGTTAGGGGGTGGTAAAAAAATTCTATCTCTTTTCAAACTAAAAAAAAAATCATACAAATAACTCAGGACCAGACACTTGAATTTAATATTTATGAAATATTTTAATAATCATAACGGGAATTTTGTTTCAAACATAATCATTGTCATTGTCTTGATACATAGGTAACATGTCAAATCTGCCAAACGAATTCATCTCATCATTCTGGTTTCATATGAAAATAGGTCACTCGATTTTATGAGAATCAACAAGAACGAAGTTTTTGGTGACACTGATTCATGTGAATCAATAACGTACTTGCTCTTTAAGTTCAAAGCAGGTGGATCTAAATTTTAAAAAATTGATATTGGAGAAGAGCCAACATTTAGGGCAAAATTTTGTTAAATGAAAAAAAATTTTTTTTGGTATTTGACTTTGATGAGAAAAAATAAAAATGCAGTTTTATTGAAACTGCTTTAAATATTACGTATACAAAGTTTAATCAAAATCGTTAGAGCCGTTTTCGAGAAATTCGTAATATCGTATTTTTTTGTATGGGAGGTATACGTTCTAAACTAGATGTAAAAAAACAAAAAAAAACCAACTTTCAGAATTCCATAAAAATCATCTGTACCAAATTTGAAGAATATCCATCCTCCCGTTTAGGCTGTGGAAATGTGTACAGATGGACTTTTTCGGAATTCTCCATCATCGTAATGTTGGTTTTGATTAAAACCTCAATTTTTTTTTTCGACACGAAACCAATACCTGCCCTTAGAGTAAGTAAAAAAACGGATTCATCTCATAATAATCTGGTTTCATATGAAAATAGGTCACTCGATTTTATGAGAATCAACAAGAACGAAGTTTTGGGTGACACTAATTCATGTGAATCAATAAAAAAAAACGGATTCATCTCATAATATTCTGGTTTCATATGAAAATAGGTCACTCGATTTTATGAGAATCAACAAGAACGAAGTTTTTGGTGACACTGATTCATGTGAATTAATGAAACATGCTTCGTTTAGATAATTTTTCGTTGACAAAAGTCAATCAAATCAAAGGTACCTACACGTTTAAGGATAATTATGTGAGAAAATACTCAAAGCATTTACTTCAGGGCTTACTCAGTTTCGTGTTGAAATTCGTAGGAAAAGAAACTCTTTCCATAGTTTTGTTCTTTAAAGAAAAAACAAAAAAAAAAAAATGTTTTTATTTTGGATTCTAGTAAAACGCAGGAAAAAGTCCTCCGTATTTTGACGGAATCTACACGCCCTAGCCTTGTGCTTTTTGCGAATAACTCAAAATTTCATATAAGAGCAAAAATATGCGACTCAGGTGCATAACTAATTTAATTAAATTTTATTGCGTGACACACTGTTTGGCGTGGATTGGTTTGGAATCGCATATATCGAAAAATTTCCGGGGTCTGTGTCAAAACGACCTTACCAGACCATTGAACCGTGGCCGTAGCTAAATGTACTCAACTGGAACCGTGATGCTATGGTGTATGGTGTTTATTGTGATGTGATGTGATTTGATGCTATACACCACGGCGGCACGGTGGGTGCTGTTGATATATACGAGTATTTAAAATTACTAGGCTGTGAGCCTCATATATTATACTAGTATTGTCTATGAAAATATTTAAATTTTGCAATAAAAGATTACGCAATAAAGACGACGACGATGATGATGATGATTAAGTTAAAAAGTCATGGACTTTTATCTTAGTTTTTGTTGTTGTTGTGGTTTGTTGTTCAATGCGTGCCATTGCCATTTATTTGCACTCTTAAGAGGGAAATACCTACATTGTCTTTAATTGTTTACTCAAATTGTCGAGATTTAATTCAAACAAAACTTAAACAAATTTGTTTATTTTTTTCTTGTTTAATAAATTATTCTCCTCAGCATCATCATCAAAATAAAAATAGATTTTTGTTTTGATAAATAAAATATCTTTTGAATTAAATTAAATAAGAAATTCCCATAGAAAAGTATTTTCTGCTTACGCGGAGATCAATCATATCATCAATTCTTAGAATTCCCATATTAAATTTAAAAAAAAAGTTGATTCTGATTGAATCGGACACCTGCGGCTTTCTCTGGTTAGAACCGTCAACAAGGCAGTTTATTTTGTTTTTAAGTAGGTGCAAGTGCACATTACCATGTAATTAAATGATTTAATGATTTGGAAATTGGATGCTCCTTTCGTGGGGTTTATTAAAGTGTCTAGATTTTGATTTGTAAATAAGTAATTGTAGGAGTATTATAATGAATACAATATTCAAAATTATTTGTAAAAGAATAGTCATCTTGACATTATTAGGGTTTTATTTGGAGTTCCACAAGGAAGCCATATTGGACCACTTTTATTTATTCTTTTTCTAAATGATATTTCTAAGGATATTTCATTTTGTTATATTCTTAAATTTCCTGACGAATTCAAACTTTTTTACAGTTTTACGAACGTAATTACTATTTAGCTTAGTTTTCGTTTCCAAGCTTCTTAAATACATAATTATCTCAATCAATAAAGACTCTAACATAACTTTCTACTTATTGTTAACCAAGTAAACAAAAATACCCAAGGTTATTACATTCATTAGTTAAGTTATTTCTTTTTTCTTTTAGCTAAACAAAAATTCGCGTGTGTATATATAAAATAATAATAAAAATTTAACACGCAAATTATTATTTTAAAAAATTATTATTTTTGTTTTTTGAATTATTCATTTGCGAAAATAAGAAACAACGAAGACTTAATTAAATGCTATATAATTAATTACCTCAGGCATTTCCATCACTAATGGCCGAAACGGAATAAGTCAAATTTTAATATTGATGGAAGAAGTTTATTCTTTGTAACAAAATAGAAAGGTTCATACTTCAAAGTGTAAAATCTATATACAAAGTATATAAAAATGTTTATTTTTGCATAATTGAGAAGGTATAAATATGTATAAGACTGACAGACAAATATCAATTAAAACATCTAATGATTTTCAACATGCAATTTGATTTAATGATAGATCCGGCACCTTTACGCACATGGTTGTCAAATCAAATATGAACACAAAAATAATTAATTTAAAAAACAATAAAAGCCGGCTGATGCTATTTGACAGATATAAACCTTTAAACATAACATTTACTTTTTATTTTCTATTCTAACCGACGAGAAAATTTATCAACAAATTCAATTACATCTCGTTGTAGGTACGGAAGTATTACAGAGATTGATCTAAGCGAATTTTGACGAGCACAATTTTGTATTGTAAATTTGTTTCTAGTTTTCCATTCAGCAATTAAATTAACCTTAAACATCTCTCAGTGTGGAATCAAGCGATTAACACTTTTTTTTGATGATGAATGTCAACCCTTTTCTGAATGATAGTTTTTGACGTAAATAAAATTACTTAATGCTGTGGAATTTTATATGTCAGTTGGGGAATTAACTACGGGAATTAAATACGATCTGGTATTAAAAATGTTGCAATAATAAAATAATAGACCAATTTTTAAAAATAAATTTTTATTTTATAATTTTGGAATAAATGAATTCTGATGTCGGAAATGTACTTAAAATTGTTGTATTTTATATAACAAAATAGCTACTCTTAGTCAATTTTTTTGTATTGCTGGAAATTTTCAACCTAATAAGAAAAGAGTACCCTGAGAACCATTAAATTTTTGGCAAAACTACTAGAAAAAAATTAAATGATTAAGAGTTTCACACAGGTAAAAAATACCTAAGTTACCTACGTAATTAATTTTTTTTGCATAACTGGTCACTGGGTCGAACTTTTTATATAAAAATTGAATGAAAAATCTAAATAAAAAAACAACAACAACAACAACTAGGTTCTTATAATTGATGTAAGAAAGTCGAATTTAATAGTTTAGGGTAAAAGCAGATGAAATGGTGCACCTAAATTACACTGGTCAACAAGGTTTTTGCCACAAGAACCAAAATATACTTTTCTAGTAGTTTTTTGGGTGCTGAATCCGAATCTGAAGACAGAAAAGTTTGATTGGCCTTCGTTTTTGAAATATTACCGTTAGAAAATGTCAAAAAACCTAATTTTGGCTTTTTTCGAGGTTATGTTCTTATGTGGAGTAATTCATTATGAATTAATTTGTAACGGTGCCTATAAGAGCAAGTTTTATTCTTTCAAAAAATGTTTAAATCTTTCCGATATCTCTTTTATTGCCCGAGATATTTAAAATTTAAGTAGCGGTCTTTGAATCAGAAACAACACTGGCCAACCAAATTAAACTTTTTTTGCCACAAGAATCAAAATATACTTTTCTAAAGGTTTTTGGGTTGCTGAACTCGAATCCACAATCACAAAAATTCTATTAGCCTTCGTTCTTGAAATATTACCGTTATCAAATGCAAAAAAAAGGTTTTTTTTATAACGGTTATATTTCAAGAACGGAGGCTAATAGAATTTTTCCGATTGCGGTTTTGAGTTCAGAAACTCGAAAACCTTCAGAAAAGTATATTTTGGTTCTTGTGGCAAAAATTCTGTGACCAGTGACTTATACTTTAGATTAATTTTAGTTTCTCTTTGGCTTATTAAATTAAATTTAAGATATCTCGAGCAATAAAAGAGATATCGGGAAAATTTAAACAGTTTTTGAAAGAAGAATATACCGTTACAAATTTGTTTATAATGAATTACCCCACATAAAAACAGAATCTCGAAAACAGCCAAAATTACGTTTTTTTAGCATTTTATAATGGTAATATTTAAAAAACGGAGGCCAATCAAATTTTTCTGACTTCAGATTCGGATTCATCACCCTAAAAACTACTAGAAAAGTATATTTTGGTTCTTGTGGCAAAAAAAAGATACATTTTGTTGACCAGTGTTATCTTTTCATTCATTATCCAGAAATGTATAACAGCTTTTCCATTACTTTTTGGTAAAGAAAGAAAAAAAAAAAAATAAAATAAAACAAAACAAGGCGCTCTATTCTACTTTATATATATTTACAGGTAACCGGTAACGCATCATGTTTTTTTGTCAAAACCATTTTTTTTGTTTAATTTAAAGAGCGTTTTAAAAAGAAGTTTGTAGGTACTAAAATATTTATTTTTATCGTCTTATATAATAACTATTATATTAATAATTGTAGATATTTTGAAAAAAATCTTTAACTTACTTCCATAAAATTTTCCAAAAACATCCAAAGCTGCTTCCATTGGGAACTTCACCTGAATATGATACAGTCATATTGCTTTCTCGTTTTGATAAGCTCTGTTCAAAATATTATTTTAACAGGGCTCAAACGAGTTATTTCCTTCCACAAATTTATATCATTTATATTTTTAATTTTTTTAAAATCTGGTTCGAATGAAAAAAATTATAAAGAAATGCAAATCAATTTTCTGCTTGGTAACACTCTCTTTTAACTGTTTTGCAAATCTAAACACGGTCTTTTTCCACTTAATCTACCTTCGTCGTCGTTGCCGCCGTGGTAGACATTATTTATTTTTATTTACTATTTTACGCACAATGTATACACACAATGATTATTTTTTTTTTAATTTTACTTTCTGTATTTTTTATAAAGGTTGAATAATAAATAAAAAGATTTTTTTTCTTTTTAATTTACATAAATAAACACTTCACTTTTTGTTTTTTCTTTTAAAATTGGCAGACATTTTTCTTTAAGAGGTTTTTTTTTTGTTATGGTGTCGCTATCGAATGGAGGCCAGTAATGGAGATTGAATCCTGAATCAATCTGGAAAAGAAAAAAAAATTGTAGAAATGAAACATTCAATTTTAAATTTTACAAATGGTCAGAAATAAATACCACAAATTTCTAGAGTAACAGAATATAAATAAAATAGAACGAAAAAGTTATTCAATTTTTTTCTAAATGATCCTAAATTTATTCATAGTTCTCTCTGAGGTTAATTTTTTTTTTTAAATGCATCGGCAAGTTATTTTAAATTAAATAAAAAATTGCTTCGCAATAACATTCAAATAAAATACCTACATAATGTTAACACCGTGACAATTCAATGAACAAACTATCAGCACGTTCATTATTGAAAATTATTGTTGCAATAAATTTTTAAAAGTTTTAAGTGCAAACTGCAAACTCAGTCGAAATAGAATCTATTTTCTTAAATATCAGTTCACAATTTCGTCAACACTCAGTCAGTAACCAATACTTAAACAAATTCCAAGAATTACAAAAACAAAATTCAAAAAATAAAACAAGAACAAATCAAAATAAAAATAAAAAAAAAAATACTTAAATTACACAAAAGCGGTTGGTGCATATAGCAAGTCTAGAGCCAAGCTTACGTAATTAATTGTGTATTTCAATTTTTTATCGCCACCAAGTTAGCCTTTTAACTTCTAGAGTGTATCTTTGGGATATCGTATTTTCATGATAAATTTTTTTATTGTTAGATAGGTTCAATCGATGTAATTCATTTTCGAATTTGATTTGTTAATCGAATTTCGAATAGATTATGTCTGTCTTCATTAATGAATGGATTGTTGTAGATTGTAAAACACTTAACTTTGACTAATTGACAGCAAGTATGTAGATGTAGCTTCTGGAAGAATGAACAATAAATACACTGAAGTCATATCATTAGCCAACGACACATAACATCGAAATGTTGATTAAGACATTAAAATAAAGTGTTTTAAAATTTGTGTTTCTTGCTATTTTTTTTGCTTTTTATGCAGGTGTGTTTGGGAAAATTAAATGAGGCTGACAGACCAATGACGACAATGATTTGACGTCCGGTTGATGATTCGGTATATAGTAGGTACTAGGTATTTATTGCAACGTGAAATGTCAAATTTAATTCGCACTTAAAGAGAAGTAATTGATTTAGCAATCAAAAATCCATTATATTTTATTTCTTTTAAAGTTTTAATGGAACTAATACATCAATGTCTTACTTTAAGAACCAAATAAATTAAGCGCGTTAAAACAATTTCATTTAGAGACAGAGATATTTCATTTTAGTAAAATAAAAAGTTACTTTTGGGTGAATTAAATTCCTTGGAAGCATTTTAACCTAAAAATTAAATTATCAAGTGGCCCAATAAAAGAGAACTACAGGTCACTGCGGCGTATGAGTGACACTTTCTTCTGTTTATAGAAAATTATAATGTTCTGATGATTTAGTAATCAAACTATTGCCATTAGTCTTTGCATTTGAACGTAGATTTGGAATCTACTTCCTCACAACTGTTTTTTTTATGGAATTAAAAATATTTTTAATTTTAATTTTTTTGTACATTTAAATATTCAAAACTATCTATTATATATATTAAAGTTTGGTTTTGTGTACGTTCGCTAACCGGCCACACCGGCTGACTTATTTTCTTAATTTTTTTTTTTTTTTTATCAAAGAAGTATAAAAGGAGAAGGTTTAAGGCAAAAAATTTAAGATTTTATAGAATAAATAGGGGTAACACGACATTGAAAAAAGAGGCTATTTTCTAAACGGTAAGTCGTAAAGAGTTGACTTTTTTTTTAAATGATAGACAAATTTATTCAATAGTTAAAAAAGGTATTGAAAAAATTCAAAAAAATTTCAAAACAAAGTTGTGAAGGTTTTTTTGCAGTCATAGACCGTCGACTAAAGACTAATTAGAGGTACCTACGCAAAATTTTGCACAGAAATTTGAGTTACACCATGAGAAAGATATTAAAAAAAAATTAGGGGTCTAAAACGGATTTTTTTCATAGGCTCTGTATTTTGAAATAAAAATTTTTGAAAAACAACCTAATTTTTAGGGACATTTTTGAGTAGACTTTTATTTTTTTTTTTGAAATTTTTAAAGTCTGCAAAAAATCTAAAATTTATAGGAAATATAGGTTTCAATCATGCGCATGCATGTAAAAAATAACAAAATAACGGGAAAAACAATTTTTTTTTGTCCCAAGTTTTTTTTGTCCGTTTTTAACAGTTTTTTGTTTTTATCTTTTTTTCTTCAATAGATAAATGAATAATTTACAGTGTAGATAGATAATGGGCAAGACTATATTTGTACAAAGTTTTAATTATTTTTGTAATGACAAATTTGAAATAACGGTAAAATAAAACTCTATTTTTCAACATATTACATCTTTTGATCTGGAGCTTATAAAAATTTGATTTATCTTTATTGAGCATCCTGATAATATTACCTTTCATTTGATGATAACATATTTTAAGCGTGAGAAAATAAAATTACAAGTTTTTTTTGCTTTTTATATATATTAAAGTTTGGTTTTTTGTACGTTCGCTAACCGGCCACACCGGCTAACTTATTTTGCTTATTTTTTTTTAAATCAAAGGGGAATAAGAGTAGAAGGTTTTAGGCTAAAAAATTAATGATTTTATAGGTTAAATAGGGGTAACATGACATTGAAAATAGAGGCTATTTTCTAAACGGTAAGTTGTAGAGAGTTGAATTTTTTTTTTTTTAAATGATAGATAAATTTATTGTAAGGTTGAAAAAGGTATTTCAAAAATTCTAAAAAATTTCAAAACTAAGTTGTGAAGGTTTTTGTGCAGTGAAAACATCTGGTAGAACTTCGACAGAAGGCTTATTAAAGGTAGGGAACATTTTTTACGGAAACTTAAGTTACACGATTAGAAAGATACTAAGAAAAAAATTTAGGCGTCTTATACGGATTTTTTTCATTGGCCCTGGATTTTGAAATTTGAATTTTTGAAAAACAACTAATTTTTGGGGACATTTTTGAGTAGTTTTTTATTTTTTTGTAATTCTTATAAGCCTCCAAAAAATCTCAAGCTTATAGGAAATATAGGCTTTAGTCATTTAGGTAGACTTTTTTTTAGGTAATTTTTCCATATTATTTAAGTTTTTGTATTCTGAAAGGTTCTGAAAGGGTACAAAACTTGAATAATATGGAAAAATTACCTCATAAAAGAGTCGGATTTCTTCAGAAAAAAGAATTTATCTCGGTTAATTATGAAATATTCCCAACAATGTTATACCATTGAGAGAATTGAACACACCAACTTTTAAGGCAACTTGCCGAAACATCGTAGTGCATTTTTTTTACACTACGGCTCATTGAATTAGAGTCATGTAAAATTTGTTAGTACTAAGTTGGGTAAAAAAGTAATATTTTCTTTAAAACTGATGCAGCTGAGTTAAAATTTTTTAATGCATTTGATAGCAGGGTTATTCAAGGTTCCGTAACAAAAGAAAAAAAATGAGAAAAATTAAGATTTGTAGTCACGGAACATGAAAAACCGTCACAGGGTGACCATTTTTTCGACTTTTTTTCAAATGCCAATAACTCCCAAAATATATGGCTGCGATTTTTTTTATTATTTTTCTGATAACTGTCATCACCTATCCTATCTACCGTTTTCGTTTCGACGTAAACTTTTGGGACACCCTGTATACCTATATTTTAAAAGTGGAGTAGCTACATTTTAAATACTTCAACAATAATTAAATGGACGGTTTAAGTTTGGCACTGACAATTTTAATCAATCCGTATAGTTTAAATTTTAGAGGTAACTGTGGCGTATACGTAACATTTTTTTAATTGAAAGATTCTATAACCAACTAATTAGACAGGCTGGGGGAATAATAATTATATACAGTATATAATAAAGTTATTTATAGTTTTTTTACTTTTAATTATGGTAAAAACTGACATTATTTCAAATGTTATAAAGAACCAAAAGAACTAAAATGTTTATGATTGGTGTAGTATGTTTCATACATTTAAGTCAAATTAGTGCAACTCTGTTTTTTTAGTCAAACATTAACTTTTATTATTGGGTGAAATCAGATACATCTTTAATTTTTTAACAGAGTCATGGCATATTTTTCTGCTTAAAAGTTCGAGTGAAAATCTCAATTCATCATATTAATATGTGTCGTTAAACTTGTAATATAACTTTACGTGTCTGGGGAGATGAAAAATGAACCAACTTATCTCTCTCTTCTTCATTGAATGTCCTTCAATAACTTTGTGACTCAAACTTTGACTTTAATCTAAAGTTGTTATTTTATCGTCAAAGTAAAAATCCCCCTTTTTTGGAAAAACCCAAACTTTCATTGACTGCAATTATTTTGCTTTTTTTTTATTCTTCTTCGAAAAATGTTAATCACATTGTTATTCAATATTTACCATACCATCTTATTTTTTTTTTCATTATTCCTCTTTTGACGTAAAACAAATCTTTTTGTCGTAGCTCTTCTGAGATTTAAATCGTGCAAAAAAAAAACCAATTCATAACAATTAGGTACTTAAAAATTAGTTTAAAATCTTCTTGTTACTTTAAGACGTTTATTTGTTTGAAGATTTAACTACAAACAGAACAAAAATCAAGCAATTTATCAAAAGCTATTAAATTCCTTAAAAAATCAGTCTGCATCCGAAAATAACATAGGACTGCCAATAATAATAAACAATAATTTGTTTAGTGTTTGTGTGGCAAAAAAAACAATATTAATGTTATAAAAGATGTGTGAATTTTTATTTGTTTGACTCACCTACGACTCCTAAAAAAGATTTAGGACCAGCAATAAAAGTGACGAGTTGCAGCTAATTGCAAATTGGCTTTATAAGAGTGGAAACTGTTCATTATAAAAAAAAGTATGTAGAAAAATTCATTTTTTCGGTTCAATCAAAGAAAGTTTGTTTTAGGACAAGGACTTTAAAAACATTTTGAAGTTTACTGCAGCAGTATTTTTTCAACATTCTTATATGTAAATTAGTAGTTACACTTCTTCTAACGAAATTATTTGATTCGAAATAAAGCAGTGTTTTATTTTTGGAATTCAGTACAGCAACAAAATGCAGTTTAAAAAATTCTTAAATAGCATTTTTTCCTCAAATTGACAACAAGAAAAACGATAAGTAGAATCAACGTGAAAGGTATTAGGTGAATGGAGTCAATGCCTCAATATTACCTTCTACCTTACATTGGTTGTTTACTTAAGAAGTATTTTGTTTATTGATACACTTTCAAAATTAATTTGAAAAGTTCAGACTTTTTTGCAAGTGGTTTTCCTTTTATAAATTCAAACATAAGAACCTATTTTAAGAGTTAGGTAAAAGCTGTACGGTTAACAATTTTGATGTAAATTCTACGATAATTTGGGTTAAATTATGGACAACATCAAAATTTTATTTAAATGTATAATTTAATTCTAATACAAAAGGTTTTCCTGAATTTAAAGATTTAGTTTATTATAATCATATTTCTTTCTTTTTCTTTTTTATTATTTTAAGTTTTCTTTCTTACTTACTTCTTTAAAATGAAACAAAACAAGTCAAATCTTATGGCCGATCAAATTTTGTCAGTAATTCATATATTTTACTTCGAAAAAACACAAAGCGTCTTCAAAATAGTGCAAATTCAGATTTTTAATTTTCTATTTTTATCAGAAAAAAGGTTACCAAATGCATTTTTCTGAACCAAATAGTTTAATTAAGATAGTTTTTCAGACACAATCCCCTAAATCCGGGCACAAGAAAATTTATTTTTTTAAATTCTTAACAAGATAAAGTTATAATTTAGGTGCAATGGAATTAGTTTTTAATTCAAATTTTCTTATATTTCAAAACTTTTTAATACATTTAAATTTTTTTTTGTATTTGAAATTAATAAAATAAATTATTAAAAACTGTGTAATAAAATCGCAATATTAAAAACTAATAATTTTTGTTTTGAAAAACGTTTCAAAGGTTTTATTAAATTTTTGACAGACGTCTTAACCGTGTACCTTACCAGGGGGGCGTACACACCATTGGGGCAAGTGGGTCGGTGCCCCGGGGCCCCCAGCACGTCAGGGCCCCATAAGAAGACAATGAAGAAAAGGCAAATGGTTATAAAAGTATATCGGAGCAAAAAGATAAGATATTTGACATGAATCACTTCGGACACAAGGGAGACAAATTATATTTTTCAGTGAATTGGTAGCCAGCCTAATAATATTTCATCTATAAAAAAAATATCACCTCAGGGGTCCCAAAAAAATAAATAGCTTTTTTGAAAGAAAAATTACATATTACCTTGGGACCCCATAAAATATTACTTCCATAATCTTAGCGACCAACAAATGATAGGTACATCAGGGGCCCAAAAAAAAAAATAAGAGGGCGTATACGTACTTTTTTATTTGTTCTTATTTTCTATATCAAAGGGGCCCCAAAATTTTGTCTTGCCCTTGGGCCCCGACAACTAAACGTTTGCCCCCTGTACCTTACATTTTGTGTTTACTTAAGAATCATTTTGTTTATTGACACACTTAAAATCGCAAATATTTTCGCAAATGTCTGACCTTTCAAAATTATTTTGACGGGTTCAGAATTTTTTGCAAGTGATTTTATTAATTCAAATAAATTAACCTATACTCTGTTTCGGCATTTGTGTACTAATAGTTATTATTTTATGATTTTATTTTAACATACCTATAAGTTCTATGTTTCTCAAAGGTTTGGGATTTCTTAAAAAAACATTTCAGACCTTACCCAATCAAAACCATTTGAAACCCCGTTTACCAAACCTTTAACAGAAGTCAAGCCATATACGTTTCTTATCATATCAATGTCATGAAAGTTTATTCAAGTAAATAAATTAAAAAAAAAAACTTTCAAAGCGAGTTGATCTTTTTTTTGAAAAGAAAACAAAAATTACGACGTATTTGTCTCTATTACTTGAATCTACCTCAAGATTAAAATAAAAACTTGACATTTGCATTTTATCTCCAGGCCAATAGGGTTTTGTATCTTTCATTTAACAATAAATAAAATACAATAACAGTTTGGCAGAGATGAGCAAGCGCCATGTTTTCGTTTCTTGTTTCTTAACAATATTGATTGAATAAAAATCACAAAATTAAACAACAACAACAATAACAACTGTATCCATCACAATAATTACGAAGCAAAAACACCGTAAAACGACAGCGACAACGAAGACGATTTGTGATTTATTAACAAAAGTTGTGTTTTATAGTCATGATGATGTAGAGAACTTGTAATCGATCGGAATTTTATATCGTTTTAAAAGAAAACGATCCCCCCGTCAATTTTGTCAGAGAAACAAATAAAAAATAAATTAAAAAAAAAATAAAATGAAGATGAATTTCCATCGTCATTTTTAATTTAATATAATCAAAATAACAAGGAAATCGTGGGTTATTATAAAAAGAAACTGGTCATGTCAAAAGAAACTGATAATTTGTTGGACGTTTTAGGGATAGTCGACACGGATGATTCTAAGAATTTTGTTTACAAAGAAAATAAATAAAGATAACTTTGTAACAATAAAGAAGTCTAAGTCCATTATTATACATTGACTAATACTGACCATATTCATTTATTATTAATTTCATAAATTAATATGACTTACACCTTTAAAAGAAAATAAATTAATTAATTTTAATGGCAAAGAATGTGGATTTATTTAGAATTGATTTATTATAAGTAAACAATCAATAACTTATTCGAAATACAAAGTAGATTAGTTTGAATATTTTTGAATGGATATTTTAATTCCGAAAATTGATTAAACTTTGTTTACAAATTAAAATGTTGAATTTAAAATTTATGACCACACTTTGTTTATTTAAGTAGCTCTTTGCCAGAACCCTAACTAATAAAAAAAAAACACAAAATTTGTTCTTCAAAGCAATAAAAAAACATCCGAAATTAAATTGCCCTCCAAAAAAAGTATGTGTTTTATTTGATATATTAAGATGTATTTTTAGAAAAAAAATTCTAAAATCGTTGGAGCCGGTTTTAAAAAAAAACTATTTTTTTATACCTAAATATTTTTTTTGGAAAAAAAATTTTGAAATTAAATTGGTATGCCATTTTGTAGAAACGCCTAATCAATATCTTAAACCAAAATTTCAAAAAAAATTAATGTCCCGTTTTCGAAAATTTGATTTTTCAAAAAAAAATTTTCAAATGTTGGTAAATAAGAATCAGTTATTTAATCAATAGTAGAGTAACTAAAGCTCAAAAATTGGCAATATTAGGGAACCCGGCCGAACAGCTTAGATTTTGATGATATTTTTTTTCAAACGTCGGTAATTAAAAATACTTTAAAGTCTATAAATTAAAAATTGCCGGTGTTGCCGTTTTGATTTTTTAAATTTAATTGAAGATTTTTGTGAACAAAAACAAATTTTTTTCAAAAATTTTTCTTAAATTTCATAAAATAATTGATGCCAAAAGATTGTCTAGGAAATTCAAGGAAAAAAAATATATGGGAGTGAGGGACAATCTTCCATAGTTCAAGCGATAGATGCAATTTTCTTATTAATTGACTTCAAACACAAAAAAAAATATTTGAACACAACGGCAACACCTACAATATTCAAATATACATTTTTTAAAAGCTAGAAGCTTAGTCATATATGTAAAATTAAAATTAAGTTAATTGAATGAACGGCTTTTGAAAGAATGGTAATTGAACTCAGATTTTTGAAAAAAAAAATTATTGAAAAAATTTTAACATGTCGTTTTTTAAACTTGGTCGTAATATAAAATGCATTTATTTTCAATTTTTTTTGGCCGCATTTATTATGATTTCAAATTATAAAAGGAAATGTCAATATGTATTACGGTTTATGAAAAAAATTAAAAAGTATTTCATTTTCGAAGAACTTTTTTTAATAAAAGTTTTGAAAAAAAATGTAACTTATTTTTTTTTTTAAAGTTCAACATCTAAACATAAAATTATTTTTTATTCATTTAATAACCCTTACTGTTGAAAGTTAAAAAGCAAAAATTTAAAGTTCCTATTTACCACAGTCTTTGAGAAAATTAATTATTTCAATGCAAAAATTCAGTTTTAATAAAAAAAAACCATTGAAATTGAAGTAATTTTTCATTTTTTTTACAAAAGTGTGATATATTTTACCTTTTTTGCTTCGAAATTCAACTTTTCAATATTTATGGCCAAAAATTTTTTTTAAATAAATTCATATTTTATTAGAAATAGTTTGGAAAAAAGTCATTTTAAATTTTTCTAATATAATTTTTTTTTTTTAATTCTGAGTTTGAGGACCATTTTTTCAAAAAGTCTTGATCAAATTTAGTGGATTTAAATTTAAGAGATAAGAATGAGCTTCTGGCTTTTTAAAAATGTATTTTAAAATATTGTAGGTGTTGCCGTTGTTTTCAAAATATTTTTTTTGTGTTTGAGGTCAGAATGTTAGAAAATTGCATTTATCGCTTAAACGATGGAAGATTGTTCCTTACTGCCTTTTATATATTTTCCTTAAATTACCTAGAGAATCTTTTGCTATCATTTGTTTTATGAAATTTAAGCAAAAAAAATGGTTTTGTTAAAAAAAATTTAATTTTAATTTTAAAAAACAATACGGCAACACCGGCAATTTTTTATCTATAGACTTTAAAGTATTTTTAATTACCTACGTTTGAAAAAAAAAATCGTCAAAATCAGAGCTGTTCGGCCGGGTTCCCTAATAATTTGCTTTAGTTACTCTACTACAAAACATTATTTATTTTGTTCGCCATATCCCTACAAATTAGTTAGCAGTTTTAATGAAACTCAATTTCTTACTTTTATTTTATAGAGCAACACCCTAAAAAATAAATTGTACGTTTTGAAACTGGTTTATCATTTTTATAACTTGCCTAGTTATCACAGTTTTCCGAAAAAGTATAAAAGATTCGGAAATTGAAGTTAGGATGAAAGATATGTACTATAATTTGAATTCAACAAAACAAGGTTTTTCAGAGTAAAAAAAAAAAACAATAAAAAACATATTCTTTTGTTTAAACTAATTTGTAGCGAAATAATTTTTTTTATTTGTCAACTGTCCCTAATTGTCAATTATTGTTTAAGGGTGGATTTGTACAAAAACAAAAATAAATTATGAACAGGGGAAGCAAAATATTGTTTTAAAGTACGAATTTTTCGAAATTTCACAAGAAGTGCATTTAATCGAAAACCGTAAATATTTGGGATAAATAAGTTACCAAATTTTAAGAGCCCTTTAAATAGCCTATCAGAATATTTCATTTGAATCATCAATTTTGAGACACCCTGTAGATGACAGTAAAAAAAAGATTTGCAAACATTTTTGTAAAATTTTTATTTTATAAATTTTTGACCTTAAATCAAAATGGCGCAAATATGCGCAAAGTTTTATTTTTATTCCTTAATTTTGAGTAATATGAGATTCTAAATTCATTCATAACTCGACATCGGCAGTCGTCGGCAAAGGAGAAATCTACAATTAAAAATTAAAGTTGGCCAAATTACTTCCCATTAATTGTTATTTTTACTTGCGATATAGGTACTATAGGGCAAGTTTAGGATTCGTAAAAAAAATCGAACTCGAGATAACAATTTTACATGACATTACGATGATGGAGAATGCCAAAAAAGTGGGTCCGGCAATTCTGTCTGTCTGTCTGTCTGTCTGTCTGTCTGTCTGTCTGTCCGTCTGTCTCTATCTGGAGCTGCAGCCTAAACGAGTGAAGTGATTTTCTTCAAACTTGGTAGTTAGCAGTTTTTGGTGATTCCCTAGAGGGGAAATTGAAATTTTTTTTTTATGACCAAAACTAACGGTACCTGCCATATAACGGAAATAGAAAAGTTAATTTTTTTCAAAAACGGCTCTAACGATTTTGATTAAAATTTTTGTTTGTAATACTACACATAAGGGCCAACTTTTTAAATAAAAAAAATATTTTTTGTACCGTTATTAACGGTACCTGTCATAGAACGGTTTTTTTCGTTTCTGAATATCTCGTACAAAATTAACCCGATTTAAATGAAAATTTTTATACAAAAGTGTGTAAGTAAAGATAATACATATTAAAATTTTAGAAAATTTTCAAAAAACGCATTTTTGGTTTTTTAAAAAAATATTTCAAAATTTTTTTTTGAAAAATCAATTTTTTGAAAACGGATCAATGAAAAATTTTGAAATTTAGTTTTTATGTTTAAATTAATTATTTCTTCAAAATGGCATACCAACTTTTTTTTTAAAAAATGTTAAAAAAATTTTATATATAAAAAATTATTTTTTTAAAAAACGGCTCCTACAATTTTCAAAATTTTTTTTCTAAAAATACCTTTTTATACGAGAAATAAAATGGCATATTTGTTTTTTTTTTTAAGATATTTTAAAACGGAGTTTTATTAATTATAAAAACAGATTTAATTTTTTTATACTACTTATGAAATTTCTTCAAAATATCGAATTTAAAATTTCTTGAATAAAAAGCTTTAACATTATAGTTACTTTAAGCATAAGAGCAAGTACGTGCGACCCCAGTCGTGCAATTTATTTTTTTAACAATCAATTTAAAGTACATTCAAAAACAAATGACGGATTTATAAAGTAGAGATTCTATCCTTTTCATTGATATACAACACTTATAAGGTTTCTTCACAAACTTCTGAGAAAACTAAGTTTAAACTGTTATATAAAATAGGACGAAAAACAATAAAAATTGAAAATGTAAGGTTCGAGACTCATTTGAGGTACCTACTTTTATCCAAAATATATTAAAACAATGTATGCTATCATAATTGCGCAAAATTTTTTTATGTTAAACAATCATTACTTTTTTGAAATGATCAATTTGTTAAAACCAATTTTGAGATGGTTTTGGTCGTTTGGTTTCATTGTGCGTTTTCGAGAAAATTAAACTTTTATAATTTTAAATTTAAAAATGTATGCCATTTTCAAAATATCGTTTATCAACATCTAAAAAATAAAAATCATCAAACCAATTTTCAAGAAAATGTTCAAAAAATATATTTTTTTATCCATCCAATATGCGGTATTTTTTTTTAAATATATTATAGTCTTAATAATATACCTGGTAAATCGCTACTTTTACTAGAAATTCAAAATTAAAAACAATCCATTTTGTAATCAAAATTTTTGGACATTTTTCATAGAAAATAAGCTTTTTCATACTAGTCTAGTTAAACAGATATGATGGGAATTACCCAGTATCTTTTAGTAATTTAAACTCTAGGTATCGATAGTTACTTACAAATAGGCAGACATAATTCTTTTTACTTGCGATATAGGTACTATAGGGCAAGTTTAGGATTCGTAAAAAAAATCGAACTCGAGATAACAATTTTACATGACATTACGATGATGGAGAATGCCAAAAAAGTGGGTCCGGCAATTCTGTCTGTCTGTCTGTCTGTCTGTCTGTCTGTCTGTCCGTCTGTCTCTATCTGGAGCTGCAGCCTAAACGAGTGAAGTGATTTTCTTCAAACTTGGTAGTTAGCAGTTTTTGGTGATTCCCTAGAGGGGAAATTGAAATTTTTTTTTTATGACCAAAACTAACGGTACCTGCCATATAACGGAAATAGAAAAGTTAATTTTTTTCAAAAACGGCTCTAACGATTTTGATTAAAATTTTTGTGTGTAATACTACACATAAGGGCCAACTTTTTAAATAAAAAAAATATTTTTTGTACCGTTATTAACGGTACCTGTCATAGAACGGTTTTTTTCGTTTCTGAATATCTCGTACAAAATTAACCCGATTTAAATGAAAATTTTTTATACAAAAGTGTGTTAGTAAAGATAATATTAAAATTTTAGAAAATTTTCAAAAAACGCATTTTTGGTTTTTTAAAAAATATTTCAAAATTTTTTTTTGAAAAATCAATTTTTTGAAAACGGATCAATGAAAAATTTTGAAATTTAGTTTTTATGTGTAAATTAATTATTTCTTCAAAATGGCATACCAACTTTTTTTTTGAAAAATGTTAAAAAAATTTTATATATAAAAAATTATTTTTTTAAAAAACGGCTCCTACAATTTTCGAAAATTTTTTTCTAAAAATACCTTTTTATACAAGAAATAAAATGGCATATTTTTTATTTTTTTTAAGATAATTTAAAACGGAGTTTAATTAATTATAAAAACAGATTTAATTTTTTTATACTACTTATGAAATTTCTTCAAAATATCAAATTTTAAATTTCTTGAATGAAAAGCTTTAACATTATAGTTACTTTAATCATAAGAGCAAGTACGTGCGACCCCAGTCGTGCAATTTATTTTTTTATATTTTTGGTATGAAATAATAGCAATTAAAATTCAAAAGTTTTTATTTCCTGAAGGTGTTTTTCTAAAAACCTTAAATCTAACAATGAATTGATAAAATTTCCTTCAAATTTTGTTTAAACAATTTGATATAATGCTTATTCATTTCTAGTTGTCTTTTATGTGTAAAATTTTAAATGTTTTTATTTGCACAGATTGGTTTGAAAGAATTGTTGATAATATTTTTGTTTATAAACGATCAGGATGTAGATATCTACATTAATGTTAAAAGCAGTTAAACACTTTTTTTTTGTTGGTTAAAATCAACTGTGCAAATTTCTGTGAAATGAAAAAAAAAAAAAGAAAACAAAATCACCTTAAAAAGAGGTTAATCAAATTTTTAACAAAATTTTGTATAATGTTGATGTTATTGACAACAACAATATTATAACAAAAAAAAAAAAAAAATAATCACACGAAAAGACACTTTACCTTACAACCAATATGGCCTTTGTGAATTCTCGTTCATTATAACTCAATTTCTTTATTTTATATTTGAACAGAGTGTAAAACCAAGAAATTGCATGGATACAAAATATTTCTTGTAAATGAGAAAATTAATTAAAATCGATTGTTTCATAATGATTCTTCAAAAAAATAAGGGATATAAAAATAGGGGAAATAATAAACATCTTCTGTAAAGTGGAAAAACCCACATCACTTGATTAAATACAACATTGAATTTGTGTACTTTTATTCTATTGATTTTAATTAGCTTGTACGTATTTAGCTTACTTTTACAATATTTGCTAAAATATTCAGTAAAAAAATATGGTTGAAAGTATAAATATCGCATAAGTACAATTGGATCTAAAATCTTGGAAAAAATAGTTATCATACGTAATTTAAATTCTTTGAAATTATAACCAAGAAACAAATAAGACTTTGAAGAAAAAAATCATTTTAGATAACATTTGAGAATTTTGTTTTTAATAATTTGTAATATTTGTTTTTTATTTTTGAAAAATGTAATAAATTTTCGAAAATTGATCTTTCTTAAATGCAGAAACAAAACTATGGGTATTATAACGTAGCATATATACATTAGACTGATTCAAAAAAAATTTTTTTTGTTCAAAGAATTACCGAAAATATTGTTGGAAATGACGAAAAAAAATACTGTAAAAGTTTCAGCCCTTAATGTTAACATTTAGTACCGCCGCATCGCAAATTTCTATTTCCCATACGATTCGTATGGGAAAGATTGTGTATTTGTGTTTAATTTTTTTTATCTTTTTAATGGTTCATCCAAAAGGTTTGACAAAATCGTTTTCTCTTATAAAATTGTCCGTTTTACAAAAAAGCTGTTATTAATTTTTTTGATTTACCCCAGCTTTTCGAAGTTATTCAACTTTAAAATATAAAAAGTAATTTTTTCTCATTTTTTTCCGATTTTTTGACGAAATTATTAGGTTTTTCAAAAAATTTAGCAAAATTTTCGAATATTTGTATTCTATGTTGTGTTTTGGTATCACAGATCCTTTTATATAACTCTCAAACCCTTAATACTATCATATTAGATTTCTTCAATAATTCAAATTATTCATTTTTTCAACTAAAAATTATTTTAATTAATTTTTCGCGTCCGTTTTTTACGAGAAAATGATTAAATCTAGCCTTTTTGATGAACCATTAAAAAGATAAAAAATTCTAAACACAAATACACAATCTTTCTCATACAAATCGTATGGGAAATAGAAATTTGCGATGCGGCGGTGCTAAACGTTAACATTAAGGGCTGAAACTTTTACAGTATTTTTTTTTCGTCATTTCCAACAATATTTTCGGTAGTGCTTTGAACAAAAAAAAAAAAAAATTTTTTAGAATCAGTCTAATATACATACATAAATCTATGTATATTAGACTGATTCCAAAAAATTTTTTTTTTTTTTGTTCAAAGAATTACCGAAAATATTGTTGGAAATGACGAAAAAAAAATACTGTAAAAGTTTCAGCCCTTAATGTTCTAAATGTTTTTAGACGATTATGCATAAAAAGTATTTAAATTTTGATTTCAAAGTATGATGAAATTTTGTTTATTTTAAATTTTAAAGAGAGAAATAGAGATACATCCGTATCAGTTACAGTTTTAACTAATAAATTAGTAGGAAATAAATAACAACAAAACTCTATTAATATCAGGTTTTTTTCTCCGAAATATATTATTACCATAAAATTTGTGTGATTTTTGTTATGCAAATTTCTTAAAGTGTGTTTTATGTGTGCTGCTATTTTTGTAGAAAATATTATTAGGACAAAATTTTGTTTTCTGTTTAGGGTCAATGTGGGTAAATGTAAACAGGGGTAAATGAGAACATGGCTCATAACAAGCTTCAGTTAAATCTCTTTGACGCATACATAAGTACAAATCGCGGACGCATGTATCTTTTAACTTATACGTCAAACTCATTGCTGTCAAGAGAGAATTCATTCGACGAGCGTATTTTCCGTGAAAGATAATTTTTTAAAGTGTCAAACAAGTCGTTAGTCTTTCAGAAATATTAAAAATTTTTGCAGATTCAATTAAGTCAGTACAATTTGCAAACACTTTTTAGTTTCGAATTTTGATGTAGATTCTATGTGAAACAAACAAATTTTAAAATACAGGACATTTATGTCGATTTGCATGTGTTTACATTTACCCCAGAATATTTTTCATGATGGGAAAATGTAAACAACGTATTCTGGGGGTAAATGTAAACATGTATTTTTGCTGAAATTATTGGTTTTAATAAAAATAAAGTAGTTTTAGTTAATTACTATTGCTAAAGTGCCACGGAGTCACACTTTAAAGTAGCCAACACATCGTTTTCAGTGAATGTTGTTGCAAAATCGGTCATTGACGTAAAAAAAATAAAAATATGACGTTCAGAGCTGCTCAGGATGCATATTGGGTGCCTATATAAAGAATCAAAGGAAGAAAACAAAAACTTTTATTGGCATTTGAAAAAGTTTTTTTCAAATACCTTCTTGAACGTTTTTCAAGTCGTTATCCATATAATAAAGAGGAAAATCTAAATTTTAAACCACTGTTTACATTTACCCCGAATTTGTAAAAAAAACACAAACATGGTGGGGTATTTGTAAACATGCCATATTTGACAGCAATTTAAACAATTTGGTTAATATTTGTTTATATTTATAAAAAAGAATTGCCATCATTTCATATTTGCATTTGAAGATACCTGTCAAGTTGTTCCGTAAAATCATATTAAAATCTAAAGTCAAAAGAAAAAAAAAGACATGAAATTGTTTACATTTACCCACATTGACCCTACATGTAAAGTGACTATAAGAATTTTAGGTTAAAAATATTATTAAAAGATTAGGTATGTAAATTTAATGTTAAGTTAAATAGAGCGTCTAATATTAATTTTTTGAACGATCTATTTGTTTTATTTTAACAATTTATTGGAATATTTAATATTAAAATTTCTATAAGAATGTGGATCGGAGAGAACGATTTTGAAAATATTTTTTTTTTTTTTAGTTTAAAAAAAAACCTTATTTTATTTCGATTGCAACTAATGAATTACTTGATAATAAAATAGATTCAACTATATATGCAAGGCTTTTTTTTCTACGTGAAAAACATCATCTTTGCACATAATTATTGATTAAAAAAAAAAAAAAAAAAAAAAAAAACTTACAACAATTGATCGATAAAGAATTTCAAAAGCAGAAACAAAAAATAAATACCCTTTCTCAAGTGATGGGGTAACTCCACTTGCCTTCACAAGGTTAAATTTCAAATGAAAAAAGATTTTCAAATAAAAAAGGGCCTACACATGTAAATCTTTGCTGAAGTTCGAGTGAAAGTGCAGTGAGTGTCATTACATTTGTCAAAGAATATTTTGCAGCAGAACTTGTTAAAAATAGAATGCAAATACCTCAAATACTTTTTCCACATTGATTTAAAAAAATATAAAAAGTTTTTAATTTTCCACAGTGTTATCAGTAAATTATTAGAATTCAGATTGGTTTTCGGATTGTACAAAAAAAAATTAAATCTTAACAAATGCCTACAAAAAGTATGTACCTAAACTAATTTTATATTTTAAATATATCTCAGGTTTAGATTTTTTCATAAAGTAAACCCATTATGTAAGATTTCATGTTACATATAGATTAATCTTACGGTTTTTGAGTAATTAAAGTGTTAATTTTAATAAATAGGCCAAAATTTAACATAATGATTAAAAAAAAATATTTCGAATTCAAGCTTTTTTTCATTTTTTGCATTTCCCGAGAACATTTACCATAGTTTACCAATGTACATTTTTTATACCACCAGAAAGTAGAGATTTCAACTAATAAAATGCATACCGAATTTTTGAAAAAGCACATATTTTGACACGAGAATTTTCGGTTTAAAATTAGGGTACTTTTTTGATATTTAGTCAAAAAAAAAAGTGAAAAAAATAAATATTTTAAGTCAAGATTATTTTTTCACCAAACTTCGTAGAAAAATTTTTTTTTTGTTTGAAATAGATAAAAATAAAAACCAAAAACTCGGTTATTTGACGAATCGACGCATTTTATGAGTTCGGATGAGTGTTCTTCGAGATACCTATAAAAAAAAAAATATATTCATCTCCTTTTTAATGTTTTTGAAATCTTCGGCCCCTGGTCTAATTGTTTTACATAACAAGCTTTAACATAAGACCAAGTACGAGCGACCCAGTATTGAAATTTATCTAAGAATTTTTCTTCATTTTCTTAATTTTGTATCAAAAAAAAAAATATCACTATAAAAAAAAATATTGTAATATTGTTTACTTTTGACAAAAATTGAAAGAAAAAAGTTAGATATTTTTCCTGTTTAGCTATTTTTCTTCAAAATTTTTAACTTGAAAATAAAATGGTTTTCCTTAAGTACACACTAGTATTTAGAACAGGTATTTTTTTGCCAACTACCTATTTATTTATTTTTCAAATTTAACTCAAATTGCTAACAGAAATGCACTACCTAAATATTTTTTTTAACTTTTTTTGATTTTTAGACATAAATTTAAAAGTTATTTGAATTTAGTATTCAAATTTGTTTTTAATGTTCCAATTGGATCGGGTCAAAATTCTGGCTTCAAAATTCTGCTTTTTCAGCGAAAATTCTGTTTTTCAAAATTCAGCTTTTTTTCTATTCTGTTTTTCAAAATTCTGCTTTTTAAAATTCTGCTTTTCAAAATTCTGACAGCATTATATTTGAACAAAAAAATTCTGCTAATTCTGTTTTTTTTTTTTTTTTTATAGCATATGCGCTATGCGCTGGCTAAAGAAAAATACACCTCATTAATGTAATTCAACATTGGTACTTTCCTAAATTTTTTTATTAAAGTGTTGCAAATATTTTTTGAAATGCATATACTGAATTTCTTTCAAATAAAATATGTATACTAATTGGAACCGATGTGGTATATTCCTTTTCTTATTCAAATTTTTGAATATTCATCTTTATTTGATAAAGTAATAAATTTTTAGTTATTTTCGGAAATGTTTAGTATTAAAAACCTTTTCTAAATATTTTCAAATTTATTCATTTATAAAACAAAAATTAATTAGCATTTAAAAAATGACAAATTATGTAGGTAAGTAATCAAATAAGCAGATAATTTTTCAAAAAGATGATTTTACAGAATTCTGCAAAAAATTAAAAAGCGCGCGCTTTTTAACATTTTCCAAACCCTTTTTTTTAAAAAAAATGGACTACAATGTTTCTTTAATGAAATTAACTATTATCTCTAAACAATAATCAGCTTTAATCTTCTTTTTATATTATCTTAAAATAGCTTTCTTCAATAAACACTACAAGTCGAAGAAAAATAGAAGACCACCACTCTTATTGTTGCACAATCTGTACTCAAAAACAACATTGGCGGTATTGCTCTTTGTTTTTGCACTCCAATAATTACTTGTCGGTATTTTTTTTTTTTTAGTTTTCGGAACTCTCAAGGCCATTCTGAGATTTCCCCGAAAAATGAAAAAAAAACTTTAATTTAAACAGAAAGTGCGGTTTAAGTATCATGGTACGAATCCGCACTGTGCATTATCTACCTATGCTATGCATATGCACTGCACATCAATCAGTTCATGTTGCTATGTGAAATACCAACCACATTACCACCTGAATGAAAAATGTTTTTGCTGCTGCTTTAACCGTATATCAGCTAAAGAGAGAGAGAACTCTCAGCTTTGTCCACATCATCATAAAGGAACTTTATACTCTCGTAGTTAGACAGAAAGTAATAAAAAAAAAAAAAATAACAGCTGTCACCTGTGTTGATGTTATGGTCGATTTACTCTCCAAAACCGTTTAAAACGTGTGTGTAGGTGCCAAAATAATTTTAATTGAATTCCATTTGATAGTAATTTTCCGTTAATTTGTTCAAATACCTCAATCATTAGGTATTATAAAATATAATCCAATTAAATGCCTACACAATTATTTGACAAAAAAAGATGAATTCCAAAAATGGTATTGGTGTCCAGTAAAATTGTGGTTAACCAAAATTGTGATGATACAAATAAATTTATCAATTGACAGCACAAAAATTCGTTTATGCTCTTAAAATGCTCAACAAAGAGATACACAAAGAGATAAATTTGAGATGAAAAAAATTAAAAAAAAGAGACTTTAAGTGATCATTTTGGAAAAAAAAAAATCTGTCTTTTCTTTGTGATAAAAAAAATAAATAAAAATAATTAAAATTCCAGAATAAATAAATTCATGATTATTTTTCACTCACTTTGAAAAATACACACTTTAAAATATTCTTTTTATCCAAAATTAAAATATCCAACACGGATTTCTCTAAATTTTTTCCCAAAATTCACTTTGAGGAGATTTAATCTTTTTTCAATTCAAAATCACATTTTTTCTGAAGGTATCTTAAAAACCACACACAAATTGATCGAAATGATTTTAAATAAAATCTCACAAAAGATAGATTTTGTATCTGTATCTTTTATTTGTTTAGGTAAAAATCGAGACAATAACATTAAACATTCATATCCGCGGACGGTGTTTATTAACTTAAGAAGACAAGATAGATACACCACAACCGACGGTGGCTGAATTTATCGAAAGACTGAATATCTACTTTACTGAGATACACATTTGAAGTTTTAAAACGAGCCACCAGCAAGTAATAAAGGTAAATCTAGAAATCAACAGGTGAACTGAGTTCGAATTAAACTCTCGTCAGAGCTCTGCAATTCAGCTTAACGATCTATTTAACGATCTTTTCGAAGAAAAAAAAAAAAATAATAAATGTTTCTCTCTTTTTACCTGTTTATGAAATACCTGTTTTTGACAGAAAAGCTTTTTTGAGAGCTTTTGTTAAGATCGTAAGAAAAGTTTATTTGCATGCGCCTAAAACTATAATTAATTAAATTTTGGTAAATCAACTTTATCTATATTCAAATATTTTTTTTTAAGGTTGCTTGATCAAATGGGTGTTTGACCCGTTCTGTATTTCATAATGCAGAGCTAAATGTAAAAAGTGATTCACCTTTTCATGAACAGTCTTTTACTTTACGAGCAACAATCGGAATAAAATTTTGTGTGAACATTCGTTATTTAGGTTTTTTTCGAAAATCAAGTTCCTAAGTGGAAAAACTGTTTCTAAATAATACAAAAAAAAATCCCCTAAATTTTTCAGATTTTTATTTTGACGCTAGATGGCGCCCAAGAGGGTTAAAGTTTTTTCTCATTTGAAATAGATATAATGTTGACTTATTAGGCCATTTTTTTTAGATTTAGCCTAAAATACTGAAACATTTTTGAATTTTTATTTTATTTTTCATGCTAATCATATGTAGTGAGGCGGCTTAGCATTAAAAAAGAGTTCAATCGTGCAATTTGTGATAAAAGCATGAAATTAACATCGTTGGTAGTACTCAATTTAAGAGTTATTTTGAGATATTGGGCCACCTTGTATTCCATTCGGAAGGGTAGATACAAGACTTTTTCTGTGTTGCACTCGATTTGTTGCATATCGTAGTATAAGCAATGAAATATTGTATTAATATGATACATGATTTCGAGGTATTTTCTAACGCCCGATCGAATAAAATCAATACCAAAATGTCTCGACCATCATGTAAAAAGTTATTGGACTCTTTATGAATTGTCTTTTACTCAAAGAGCAAGAGTCAAAATATTATCAAGTACTCCTTGAAAAAAAGTGGTAGGTTGATAAAATTTCGTGTGGACGTTTCATATACCATAGAAAAAAATAATAAAATATGTTCATCAAAAAATTTCAGGTCAAAGGGTGTTTTTTTTAGCGAGAAAGAACACTTTTGAAATGGTACCATTGCAGCACATTGAAAATTTTTGCATTTTTTTGAACCGCATATATATTTTATACATCGTATGAGAATCAAAAATAATCAAAAAATGAATTATATTTACCATGGAATGTTGAATTTTCATGCAAAACTTAAATTGCTTGCTTTTATTTTTTATTGAATTTTCATACAAATTAATGTTTTGAAGGAGTGAGGTGCAAAAGTAAAAGTATGAAAAATAATTGTGCAGTTTGTGATAAAAGGATCAAATTAATAGGATTGTTAGTACAATATGTAACCCTCATTTTAAGATATTGGGCCTTTTAATATTTCACCTATGAGGATGTACATGAGCCATCTAATAATCACAAATTTCACAAAACTTCATTTAAATTGCTTTCTGTGCATCGTTATAAACATCTTTAAAAGTAAAATATTAAGTGGCCCAATATCTTTAAATGAGGGTTATATATTGTACTAACAATCCTATTAATTTGATCCCTTTGTCACAAACTGCACAATTATTTTTCATACTTTTACTTTTGCACCTCACTCCTTCAAAACATTAATTTGTATGAAAATTCAATAAAAAATAAAAGCAAGCAATTTAAGTTTTGCATGAAAATTCAACATTCCATGGTAAATATAATTCATTTTTTGATTATTTTTGATTCTCATATGATGTATAAAATATATATGCGGTTCAAAAAAATTCATAAATTTTCCATGTGTTGCAATGGTACCATTTCAAAAGTGTTCTTTCTCGCTAAAAAAAAACACCCTTTGACCTGAAATTTTTTGATGGACATATTTTATTATTTTTTTCTATGGTATTAGAAAAGTCCACACTAAATTTAATCAACCTACCACCTTTTTTCAAGGAGTACTTGGTAATATTCTGAATCTTGCTGTTTGAGTAAAAGACAATTTATAAAAAGTGCAATAACTTTTTACATGACGGTCCAGGCATATTGCTATTGGTTTTATTCGATCGGGCGTTAAAAATTACCTCGAAATCATTTATTATATTAATAAAAAGGTTTCATCAGCTATACTATGATATGCAACAATGCAGGTGCAACACAGAAAATCTCTTGTATCTACGCTCCTGGATGGAATACAAAGTGGCCCAATATCTCAAAATAACTCTAATATTGAGTAATACCCATGATATAAATTTCATGCTTTTATCACAAACTGCACGATTTAGATGCTAAGCCGCCTCACTAATGCTTGTTTAATAAAACATGCTTGATTTAATAAACCCAAAAAAGACATGCATGTCCTGACTAAACCCATAGTCGTAGAAAAATGGTTTATACCTTTTTGAAAAGGTTGTTTGATAAAGAATAGAATCTCATCAAAATTTTTACATTTAGGCCATATCTAAAAAAAATGGCCTAGTAAGTCGATATATACCTATTTCAAATGAGAAAAAACTTTAACCCTCTGTACACATGTATGTACATATATAGAAAATGAAATAAAATAAAATGCTCAACTGGGTCGCACGAACTTGCTCTTTTAATAAAAAAAGCTTAGAATGTTAAAGCTTTTTAAGACATTCATTAAACAAAAATTTATTTTAATAAATATTAATTTTTCATTAATTTTATGGTAGAATATTTTTGTAAGAAATGCAAAAAGGATTCAAAATTGTTTAAAAAAAAAAAAACGAAAACATCTTTTTGAATGGTTTTAACCTTCAAACTGTATTTTTTTTAAAATTCTTTGCATATTTGTTTCGAAAATTGTGAGAACGGTGTTATTTTTAAAATATTTTTTATTAAAAAATTTCAAAAATATTTCAATGAAAAAAATTATTATGATTATTCGACACATACAAAAAATTTAAAACTTTTTTTTTTAATTAGTTTTTCAAAAAATATAAAATTTATTTTGTATTAATTTTTTTTTGGATTTTTTAGGTATATATAAATTAAAAAAATATTTTCTAAGAAAACAGCTTTTTTTTAATAAAGTGTTTGTTTTGATCATTTATTTACAAATTCGTGTTTTTTTATTTATAAGCAAAAATTTTATGATTTTTGTTTCCATTTTTGTACACTACAAAAAAAAAAAGAAAAACAATTTTAGTAGGTAAACATTTTCAAATTATATCTTAAACATAAAGATAATATCAAGTTAAAAAAAATTACTTTTAGTATAATTAAAAGTATTTTTATATTTCAAACTTGGCATCTGGTATTTTTTGAGATAAGTGTTGAGATAAGTATTGCAGTTTTTTCAACCAAAGAAATCAAATCTGCCATACAACTGTTACTGGCCGAAAATTTTGAGGTAATATTAAGTTTTATGTTAGCAATTCCATTTAAAATCCAACAGTTGCGTGGGGATTTTACTCAGTTTCAAAACTAACTTTTTTGTTCATAGGAGGCCAACAATAATGACATTGATAAAAAATTAATAATACTAATACAAAAATATTACGCATACACCACAGTGACCCAATTCCATATTAATAAATTTCCTTTAAAATATCTTATAAGAGTAATTTGACTTCAAAAGTGATGATCAAATCAAACGGTCAGTACATTTTTCAGTTGAAACTCTTTACTTACACGAAATTTATATGAAATTTAATTTGTTTTTTATAAAATTAAAAAAAGTTGTACACTCACTATACAATTTATTTGATCATAACTATTTGTATGCTTCATGATTTTTCTCATTCAAATTTGATTAAAATTTTTTTTTATTTTTGTACTATAATGAACAAATTAAAACTGAAAAAAATCAAGTATTTAAATTAAAAAAATTATATTTGGTTTCACTTTCTTTTTTTTCTTGAGGAAAAAATTATAAACTAAACATTAAAATTTGTCACAATTAATTTTAAAAATATAAATAAAAATTAAATTCTTTGCTTATATAAAAAAGAGTAGGTATCTCTTAAAATAAATTTGACTTAAAATTTAAGTCCAGCTTGAACTTGATCCATCAAATTGGCTGATTTTTGAAGTTGTTCAATTTCAGTTGGAGTCAAAATTTGTTTAACAATTGATGTCACACCATTTGAGTTGAGGACACATGGCAAGGAAAGGAAGACATCTTTGTCAATACCGTGCTCACCCTAATAAAAAAAATAATTAATAAATAGTCATAAATAAAACAAAATATCTAAACTCTTACCATAACAGAAGTAGAAACAGCAACAATACTGCTGTAATTCTTCAAAATGGCGGATGTAAGCGAAGCAACGCTCAAACCAATGGCCCATGAGGTGTAACCCTTTAGCTTGATGACTTCATACGCACTGTCTACAACTTGTTTATGTAATTCATTCCATTTCTCTGGATCCTCAGCTGTTCCAATGCTTGGGTTCAACTCCCTCAAGCGAACACCAGCAATGTTAACCCCAGACCATACTGGAACACTGCTGTCACCATGTTCACCGATAATCCAACCGTGGCAGGATGTTGGGGCAACATTCAAACGTTGCGACATCAAGAAATGAAAACGCGACGAGTCCAAGTTAGTTCCACTCCCAATAACTCGATTCTTTGGTAGTCCAGATAGCTTCCATGCGACGTAAGTCATAATATCCACTGGGTTAGAGACCATTAGCAACATGGCGTCGGGACTGTTTGCCACCAACTTGGGAATTATTTGTTTCAAAATGTCAGTATTACGTTGGACTAAAGACAGGCGGGTTTCACCCTCCTTTTGACGCACTCCAGCTGTAACAATGCACAAACGTGAACCAGCGGAAGCAGCATAATCAGTGCTAGCTGTGATCTTGGGGTTCTTTAAGAAGTTGGATCCATGTTGTAAATCCATCATTTCACCCATCAACTTGTCTTCACACACATCAATGAGGCAAATTTCGTTGGAGACATTCTGGGCAAGAATACTAAAGGCACAAGCCATACCCACTTGACCTACTCCAACAATGGTGATTTTATTCCCTCCTGAAGGCAGAACATCGGACACCTTGGTAATGAGATTATCCTTAAGGGAAGTCACCTTGGGACTTAAATCTAATGATAAGTAAAATGAGTCAGTTAATTTTTTTAACACACAAAAAATGAGTAAGTTGCAAGAAAATTACTTTGTGATTCTTCATATTGGTTTACTGGTGAAATAGGTTTCGGACTCATAATGATTCTTTGTATCTATCGCCGCCGCAAAGGGGAAGTACTTTTATTATATTACCACGATGTTAACACTAGGAAATAGTCTTCTAGACTGACTCTTTGAATTTACTGTTGAACTTATATATTAATGTTTGTGATTCAAATCCAAATGTATACATTCACAACAGCACGTAATTTGGGTCTGGCTGGATACAAATGTGTAGGTGAAGGTGTAGCACTGTCAAAGTTGAAAGATACAAAAATATAATCTTCTTCGATACAATGCATTGCAATGGATAGCTGGAATTGTAGCTGTAGCTATACATTTGTGTTGTACAAGTCGATGGAACTTCAACTTTTGGGATAAAAATTTGACACTTTCTCAGATCAACTGGATAATCAACAGAAATCTAAGTATAACGAGCTACGCGTTGCAGAAGACTGTTGCTACACAGTTAGCGATAGTGACATTTTTGACTACATCGAATTTTTTAGGCTTCATTTTTTAATTTTATGCTCAATTTTGGTTATGGGTCATTAGTCCGTCATGTGCATTTTGCATAAAAACAAGCAAGCAGCGGGATCTAAAAAATAATTTCAGGTTAAAGCACATCATCTTAGGGTATTTTTCGATGCTGAACCAGATGAAAAAACACTTAATAATTTAAAATTAAGAATCGTTGTGGTTAAATTGTGAAATATTGGTGGTTTTATGAAAAATTTCATATTTGTTATCTTCGATTGATGCCCTTTCAAGCCATATGTGGCTCATTTTAATCGGTACTGGTTTTTTTTGGGCATTCTTCTTTATTTAACACAAATTAAAAAAATATACACATATATTATAAATTAAGAAAACACCATATTTATTGGTACATTTTCTAGTGGTGTACTATACTATGAAGAATGCCAAATTCTGTCTGTACCTCGAGCTACAGCCTAAACTAATGAAGCGATTTTCTTCAAACTTGGTAGTTAACAGTTTTGGGTGATTCCCTAGAGGACAAATTAATTTTTTAAGGACCGAAACTTACGCTACATGTCATGAAATAGAAACGTTAATTTTTTTTTTTTAAAAACGGCTCTTACGATTTTGATTAAAACATAAAAGCTTCCTCTGGAAATAAAAAAAATATTTTTTGTACCGTTATTAACAGTACCTGCCATAGATTGAGGTTTTTAATTTATGAATTTATCGTAAACGACGAAGCAGATTTTTTATACAAAAACTTTAAAACAATCACAATATAAAATTTTTAAAATTTTTCAAAAAACATATTTTTGGATTTTTAATAAATATTTTAATTTTTTTTTTTTTGAAAAATCAATTTTTTTGAAAACGGATTAAATGAATTTTATAGAAATTTCATTTTTATGTCTTGAATAATATTTTCTTTTATTTTGAAAAATGTTAGAAAATTTGTATTCAGGTATGTATAAAAAATAATTTTTTTAAAAAACGGCTCTAACGATTTTCAATTTTTTTTTCTAAAAATTCCATTTTATGTAAGATAACAAATTGCATACTTGGGTTTGTGAAACAGATCATTTAAACGGTGTTATAAAAACAGATTTTATTTTTTTACACTATTTATGAAATTACTTAAAAATATAAAAATTTAAATTTTTCCTAATTTTGTTCTGTAAGTAGCTCTAAAATAAGAGTTATTTTATACAAAAATATAATCTTCTTCGTTAACGTATGATCGTAGTCGTGTGTCGTGATTTGACCCCTGTTTATTTACTTTCAGATTTTCAAAAAAAAAAAAAAAACAATTAGTCCTTTATAAATATTGAAGTTTAGTTAAAAAACAAAAGCCGATCAAGAATCAGATTTGTAAGTCTTTAAAAAGCTGAAAAATTATGAAAAATCCAAATACCTGTTTTTGAATTGGAGTGATCACCGAGTTAAGTTTTACACTCGATACAGGAATTTATGAGATCTGAGGATCGTAGAGCTCTTCATTGATTGTAAAATAGCTTGTAAAACATTTATTCCATTGATTTAAGACTTTCAGAAAGTATTTTCAATATTTTAATACATATCTTCAATTAAGAAACAGTAAAAAAATAATTTTTCAGCAATGATGATTTGTTTAAAAAATTTCTTCAAAAGATGTATGTAGGTACTTTCATTGTGTACATGAATTGTAACCCCCATATGTACCTACATTCTTTTACATATTTGTCTGCTATGAACTGAATGATATTCATTGAAATTACTGAAACTGAGCAATTAAGAAACAAAAAATAAACAAATTTAAAAAATATGCTAAATTACAGAATTGATTTTGTAGTTCAGCAACATAATCTACCGAAAAACGACAAAATAAAAAAAAATGTTACACATACACCACAGTGACCAACTTCTGCATTATCAAACGCAGTTATTAAAAGACAACTTATATGATATTTTATAAAACTAGACTTATGTCGAAATTGATGATGGCAACTAACGTTCAAGACATCTTGAAACTTTAGTAAAGTATGATATGATTTTCATTTAATCAAAACCTTTTTTTTAAATAAAATTATAAACATTTTTCACACGTTAAATTTTTTTGGCCATGTAAATAGTGAAGAAGAAAACCAAGTACAATAAAGATTTATTCTGAATAAAAATTGTATTTAAATTTCCAACTACAATATTATTTAATTTATTTAACTTATAACTACTTTCAAATCCATGACGTTAGTTGTACATTTAGCAGTTTGTTTTTTTTTTTTTATTTTTTACTGTGCAAAATTAATTGCTTACGCGGTGCAGGTAAAATACTAAAATGTTTATTAAATTTTATTTGTTTAGTAATATTTTTTCTTTCATTTTAATAATTAACTATTAAAAAAAATATTTTTATAATTTTTCTAATCCATGACATATTTCCATCATCTTTCGAATTCTTCGTATTCCCATGAAAAACTTTTCCAATCAATCCATTTAGCTAATGAGGTAGTTTCGGTTGACTTATAGTATGTTTCATGTTTTTTTTTTTCATATAAATTTGATTAAAAATTTCTTTTATTTTTATACTATGATGAACATAATAAAAACTGAAAAAAAAAAAAAATTAATAAATAAAGAAAACAAAAAATTTAAATATTTAAATTAAAAAATTATATTTGGTTCCACTTTTTCTTTTTTCTTGAGGAAAAAAATTATAAACTAAACATTAAAATTTGTCACAATTAATTTTACAAATATAAATAAAAATTAAATATTTTCTTATATAAAAAAAAGAATCTCTTAAATTAAATTTGACTTAGAATTTAAGTCCAGCTTGAACTTGATCCATCAAATTGGCTGATTTTTGAAGTTGTTCAATTTCAGTTGGAGTCAAAATTTGTTTAACAATTGATGTCACACCATTTGAGTTGAGGACACATGGCAAGGAGAGGAAGACATCTTTATCAATACCGTGCTCACCCTAATGAAAATAATAATTAATAAATAGTCATAAATAAAACAAAATATCCAAACTCTTACCATAACAGAAGTAGAAACAGCAACAATACTGCTGTAATTCTTCAAGATGGCGGATGTAAGCGAAGCAACGCTCAAACCAATGGCCCATGAGGTGTAACCCTTTAGCTTGATAACTTCATAAGCACTGTCTACAACTTGTTTATGTAATTCATTCCATTTCTCTGGATCCTCAGCTGTTCCAATGCTTGGGTTCAACTCCCTCAAACGAACTCCAGCAATGTTGACACCAGACCAAACTGGGACACTGCTGTCACCATGTTCACCGATAATCCAACCGTGGCAGGATGTTGGGGCAACATTCAAACGTTGCGACATCAAGAAACGGAAACGGGATGAATCCAAGTTAGTTCCACTACCAATGACACGGTTCTTTGGCAACCCTGAAAGCTTCCATGCGACGTAGGTCATAACGTCGACTGGGTTGGAAACCATTAACAACATAGTGTCGGGGCTGTTGGCTACCAACTTGGGAATAATGTGTTTCAAAATGTCGGTGTTACGTTGGACCAAAGACAAACGGGTTTCGCCTTCCTTTTGACGGACACCAGCTGTGACAATGCACAAACGGGAACCAGCTGAAGCAGCATAATCAGTGCTAGCTGTGATCTTGGGGTTCTTTAAGAAATTGGATCCATGTTGTAAATCCATCATTTCACCCATCAACTTGTCTTCACACACATCAATGAGGCAGATTTCGTTGGAGACATTCTGGGCAAGAATACTGAATGCACAAGCCATACCGACCTGACCGATACCAACAATTGTGATTTTGTTACCAGCTGATGGCAAAACATCGGCAACCTTGGTAATGAGACTATCCTTTACTGAAGTCATGGTGGGAATATTTTCTGAAAAGAAGAATAAAACAATAAATGAGTAAATACATAACAAAAAAAGTTAATTATAGTAAAGAACATTTACTTCGAGGTAATTGGTAATGGAATAATTTATTTAAGTATCTTATTTGTGAATAAGTTGATGAGCTCATAAGAATTTTATTTAATCTAAGTGAAAACATTTTCCAATGACTACGATGCTAACACCGAGGAAAAACCTTCTTTATTGAGCAGAACTATGGTCTAACTTTAGAACTTATACGAATTCGTGTGTCTATGGTTCGTATGAATTTGAATAAATTTATATTAATTGCATAGTCACTTGATGCGCTGAAATTTATTTTCACAAGAATTTCATAATATTAAGAGACTTTCTATCATGTAAGCTTTACTATAGTATGAACTGATAAGCGCAAACTCAAAAATTTCATAACAATGTCTACTAACCGGAAATCTACTTTAAAAATTATCTTTTTTTTTGAAGTTATACTTCTTATGGGAGGGTGAGTATGAAAATTTACTTTTTGACAAGAATGTCAAAGGGATTATGACGCGATCACCCTGGGTAGCAGGGCTGTCGTTTCACCTTTAGAGTAGGCAGTACTTTAGTATTTAAAAATGCAGTACGCCGCAGTACGGCAAACATAAAACACACAACACGTTGCAAGTTACATGTTTCATGTGGCAAGTTGTATGTGGCAAGTTGCATGTGGCAAGTTGTATGTGGCAAGTTGCGTGTGGCAAGTTGTATGTGGCAAGTTGCATGTGGCAAGTTGCATGTGGCAAGTTGCATGTGGCAAGTTGTATGTGGCAAGCTGCGTGTGGCAAGTTGCATGTGGCAAGCTGCATGTGGCAAGTTGCATGTGGTAATTTCCATGTGGCAAGTTGCCAGGGTTGTAAAAAGCTCACATTTCAGCTCAGCTCACAGCTCAGCTCAAATTTGAGCTAGCCCCCAACTTCCAATGCCTATATCTCGGAATTTTGAAGAAAATGAAAAAAAAAATTTTTGATGCCAAAAGGTAGCGGGGACTCTAACCTACATTTGGGTACAACTCTCATCCCTGTAGGTCCACGCGTTCTCAAACCGGGAGAACTTAAAATTAAAAAAAAAATAGGCACGATTCTGATAAAATATGCATGATGTGGCGGTTTAACATGGAAGGCGATTTTTTAAAAATCTGATAATGTGCAAAGCGTAGGCCCATGACACAAGCTATCATTTAGCATCACTCCCAAAAATTGCTCTCAAGAGGTTTAGCTTCCAGGAGCGTTCAAAGATTCGGGGATTTTTCGAAAAAAAATTTTACCCCAACTTTCAAATGCGATTTTCTCGGAATTTTGAAAAAAATCGAAAAACCGGATTATACCACTATCGGGTAGCTGAGAATATAAGCTTTCATATGGCACCACTCCCCTGTCTCTAGATCAAAGCGTTCCAACGCCTATATCGCGGAATTTTGAAGAAAATGAAAAAAAAAATTTTGATGCCAAAAGGTAGCGGGGACTCTAACCTATATTTGGGTACAACTCCCATCCCTGTAGGTCCACGCGTTCTCAAACCGGGAGAACTTAAAAGTAAAAAAAAAAAATAGGCACGATTCTGATAAAATAGGCATGATGTGGCGGTTTAACATGGAAGGCGATTTTTTAAAAATCTAATAATGTGCAAAGCGTAGGCCCATGACACAAGCTATCATTTGGCATCGCTCCCAAAAATTGCTCTCAAGCGGTTTAGCTTCAAGGAGCGTTCAAAGATTCGGGGATTTTTCGAAAAAAAAATTTACCCCAACTTTCAAACGTGATTTTCTCGGAATTTTGAAAAAAGTCGAAAAACCGGATTGTACCGGAATTTTTTTTTATGATAAAAAAAGAAATATTTTACTAAAAAAAATAGAAATATATTTACTATTAAAAAAACCAAGAAAAAAGATCACGAAAAATTATCTGTTTTATTTATAAAAATATCCATGTGTTAAAATAATTCCATTAATAACTAAAACCAAACATCTTAAGCTATGGTGTTTTATAAAAGTTTAAAATATCTTCATATTTCATTATACTTTCCAAATAAAAATCAATGTATCCTCTCACCCATCACAGCTCAGCTCAGCTCACTTTACCTTAGCTCACCCAACAGCTCATCTCAACCATCAGCTCAGCTCAACCATCAGCTCAGCTCACTTTCAGCTCAGCTCAACTGAGCTGAGCTATGGTACATAGCTCAAAAGTGAGCTAGCTCAAAATTTGCTGAGCTGTGAGCTGAGCTCAGCTAACTTTTGAGCTTTGTAGCAACCCTGCAAGTTAAATATTGCTACTACTAGTGCTGAAGCACACACAATCCTCATAAAATTACCATTAGGGCTGTAAAAGTAACGACAAAATGAGTACCCGCATGTATACGTTACTTTTGATACTAGTACCCGCATCAATAATATCGTTACTCGTTACTTTCGTATGTTTCGCATTTTTCGCATGTTTCGTATGTTTCGTGTGTTTCGCATGTTTCGTTACTTTCGCATGCTTCGTGTGTTTCGTACATTTCGTATATTTCATGTATTTGATACGTTTCGTATGTTTGGTATTTTAAGTATGTTTCGTACATTTTGGTATAAGGGTGTAAAAATTTTTTTTTTTGAAAAAAACCAAAAACAATTTCTATAATCTAAGCTACATTTTAAGGTCATAAACATTAAAATTAGTTGCGGCATTCTCATGTAATAAGAGTTTAAAGGTAGCTAGCGTAAGCGATACAGTTATTGACACCCATAAGGAATTTTTCAGTTCACACAGCTGGCAAATATAATTGGTATGGATATGTGAAACTCTTAGTACATTTTTAAATACCTTACTCAATTGTTTTTCATTATATTTGTATTAAAATCGGTTAAGAGATTCGTGATACTGTTAAATTTTGATTTTTCTAAAACTCTACCAAAATATATATTTATTGACACTCTTGTACAGCTATTGACATCACATATTTATACAATTATTGACATACTTGTACAACTATTGACACCACATATTTATACAATTATTGACATATCTTCAAACAGACAGTTGGAAATACAAATTACGATTTTTTTGTTGAGGCTGATTTAATCATTTTCTTAAACCTTTACGCGGCACCCTTTGAAGGGTGTCGACTCAAAAATGCCTTAAACTAGCCGTTCGCCTGTTTTATGGCCCAAATGGATTTTCCTTTTTGTCTTCTTCAAGAAAACCCTTGACGGTATGAAGTACATCCTCTCCCAAATAACATTTCAGCTTCGATAAAGGTATTACCGAAGATACATTTCAGCTTTTGTTAATAGTTAGGTTGTTGGGCATGGAAAAAGGCAACGTTATACAAGTTAGACCCTTTATAACAATGTACTTATAAGGTCTAAAAGAATCTTAAACGAAGCTTTACCGAAGCTCTATCGAAGCTTTTAGATTTGACAGATAGTTTATAAATTGACTAACCAAGCTTATCCGAAAAACAAACTTTCTTCGGTTAAGTTTCTTTAGGAGTATTCAAACAACTTACTAAAAGTTGTTAAACAAGTTCGAACTTCTATAAGCAATTAAATTCTGAAGCAAGCTCAATACAAGCTGTATCAAAAGTGGTACCTGCGAGATTTCAATTGTCAGAAGCTGTTGTGTTAGTTGAGTAGTTCGAGGAATATGAAAAAATTTGGCTGCAGCCTTTTTGGACATCTTTTGTATCCGCACAGCTTCAAGAGCGTTTTTCGAGCTTAGTATTCATTTAAAAGAGTGATCTATTTATTGACACTCTTTATAAGTACAACTATAGACACAGTGTCAACGTTTGTACTCCAATACAAGACAGTTATTGACACAGGGGTGTCAATTATAGAAAATGTTAAAATCTTAAGACAGTAGTTGACACCCCATTTTATTAAATATATAATAAGAGAAAAACAATAAAAATACATTAAATCCTTCTCCAGGACATTAAATTTCATATATTATAAACTTTTATGATCATACTTTTACTAAGTACAACATAATTATCGACTTACATGTTAAGACTCCTTAACGAAATAGACACTTTTTTACCAAAAAACACACTCTCGTAACAGTGATGTTTACGTTTCAAAATTTAAAACAAAATTGAGTAGCTACCTCCCAACTAAAAACAAAGAGTGAGAGAATAAGAAAGAGCGAAGAAATTAAAAAAACGGTTTATATAAATCGTTTCGATTTTTTCCTATAAAACGTTCTTTACGAAGAGGGTGTCAATAACTATATTGAAATTTTGCAGTGTCAATAATTGTATCACTTACGCTATATTGAATTTTTTTCGTTTTTTTTTTTAATCAAACGTGGAAACTTTTTTGATTTTTTTCCAAATTTTTAGACAAAACTTTGGTAATTTTTTGTTTATATTCTTTCAGTAATCTTATCACAATTCTTTAGAGACCTTTATTTCAAAAGTGCAACACGCAGATCTCGAAATATTAACAATTCAATACAACCATGTCGAACAATTTTTCATTTATTTTTTCTATTGAGAGTGATTTTCAAACCTCGTTTTCTCTGCTTTTTTTGTGTTGAAAATTTTGCACCGAAAATAAACTAATTTTTTGAAAAACCAAAAAACTTTTGCACATTCTTAAGCTAAATATCAATACCATTAACACAAAGGCCATAAACAGATTGGTTGCGTCGTGGATATACATATTTCGACCAAATAGAGAAAATACAAAAACGTCTCTTTTGATATTTCTGTATAAATTATCGATAACACAATGATTATTGAACCTTGACACTACTGTTTTAATCGAGACAAAAGTAAACTCCAGATAATTATCTGCAGTTAGCATTCTGACTATGGTAACGATACCAACACGAGATGCGAAATGCGACAAATTGAGTGTATCACTTCATTTCGTATCTCTTACATCGGATTTAGTATTGAAACTGGAAAGTAACGTTTCGTTACTCGTTACTGAAGTGAATACCCGCATTTTAGTAACGAATACATACGATTTGCTACAGCTCTATACCGAACCGATACGAGATGCGAAATAATGCGCACACGACAAATGCAGTGTACCATTTTGTTTTCGTTTCGCATTTCGTATATCCAATCCAAATTGGTATTGGAATTGGAGTATCGTCGTTACTCGTATGTTCCGTATTTTTCGTATGTTTCGCACGTTTCGCACGTTTCGTATGTTTCGCATGTTTCGTTACTTGTTCAGTACCAGTAACGAAACATACGAGTAACGAAATTATTTGGGCAGTAACGTTTCGTTACTCGTTACTGAAGTGAATACCCGCATTTAAGTAACGAATACATACGGTTTCCTACAGCTCTAATTACCATATCGCACATTTAATGCGCAATTTATTTACTTTCGTTAACCATATACCGTACGTTCTGAACCGCACAACATGAAAAAATTTCACAGAATAAATTGAAAACTACATGGACGCAAGGAGGATGAAAGAATTAATTTATTGTTCACTTAATAAAAATGTAAAAAAACTAAGTGTGGATTAATTACTTAATAATAGAAATTAAAAATATCAAATGAAATTCATTTACATAATACTGAATGAGAAGTATAACTTCAGTCGCGTGTACATGTGTACACACACTCTTTTTTTTTTTAAAAAGAACTCAAGTGGAACTAGATCAAATTTGTGTGTTTATTATGGGAAAATGCAATATCTTTAAAATTAAAGTGATGTAAACTATTTAAAAACCATATGTATAATTAAAATAAAATGCACGACTGGGGTCGCACGTACTTGCTCTTGCAGTTTAAAACACTTTTATGTTAGTTTACTTGTAGATTTTAAGAGCTGCCTTTACCTATATAAAATTAAAGAAATTTTGTTGATGTTGGAGAAGAGCCGACATTTAGTGCAAAATATTGTTAAATGAAAAGTAAAAGGTTTTTGTTTTTACCGTTTTTTGAAAAAAAAGATGCAGTTTTATTACAATTGCTTTGAATATTACGTTTGTAAAGTTTAATCAAAATCGTTTGAGCCATTTTTGAGTTATTTGGTTTGAATTAAAAAATTTTTATGGGAGGTACACTTTCTAAAATCATCTGTACCAAATTTGAAGAAAATCCGTCCACCCGTTTAGGCTGAGGAAATGTGCACAGATGGACGCACAATCGCACAGACGTACAGACGCACGGACGGAATTGCAAGACCCACTTTTTTGGAATTCTCCATCATCGTAATTTTGGTTTTGATTAAAACCTCAAATTTTTTTTTCGACACGAAACCAATACTTGCCCTATAGAGCAAGTAAAAATGCATCTATGACTCTATCTTGATCTGATAAAATAACTCTTGAAAAATGTGAAATTCTACAAAGTCAGGCACAGTTTGTGTATTTTGAAGTTGTTGGAAAATAAAATACTCAACTGGGTCACACGAATTCTTAATTTTGAAAACTTTTTATGTACAAATTTGGTAATCATCAGCCAAAAATTATAAGGGTGTATATATGACAAAAAAATATATTTGGGATAAATGAAAACAAAATTGTGTGTTTATAATTATAAGACTAAATTAATTTCATCAAAGCTCAAAACAAAAGCTTTTAAAAATTTGAAATACGAAATTGTGTTAAAATTTTGTTTCATTTTTAATGAAAAATTTTATTTGAAATTTATTGAATATGTATTGTTTTGCTTAAAAATATCAAATGCGAATCTTTTTGAGATACACTCTTGAAAAATGTATGTGACTTTTGCTTATCATTATTTCTACATTAAAAACTGTCTTTTTAAGACGACCTCGTTTTTTCAGTTGACGAAATGTAAATTTGAAAATAACATGAAATTCGTACTAAGATGCAGTTTAAGAAAAAATCCTACAGTACCTACCTACTATAAGGTTAAAATATGCCATGGAAAAAAAATATTTTTGCCTGGAATTTAAAATAACTTGTTCAATTAGCAAAACTAAGGAACTTCAGCTGCTTTAATACACAACAATTCGTTTACAAATTTTCAGAGATAAGAACAACCCTAATGCACATATTCGAATCAGAAAAAGAAAATATTTTTTTTTTTTTCAAATTTCCATAAAAGTTATATTAATAGGTACCACATTTTATGAAAATTTTTACATACTTGCCCTATACAGCAAAGTGAAAAATGATGAAGCATATTGAAATAATGAAGGAAAACGAAAAATAATAAATAATCAAGTTTCTTAAGTTTTTCACTGTTATTCAATCCGACTTAAAACTGAAGTCATCAGAAAAACATTTTGGTCAAACGTCTAAAATTTGTTAAGCCTCACTTATCGCAAATCTAGTCCGAAGAGACTTTAGGAGACGGAAGAACTCTCCCAATAAATTCTGAAGCAGCTAGGGATAAAGAGAATTTTCGTTAAGAATTTTTGTTAAAATCTGTTTCTCGTAGAACGATTTTGAAAGCGCTTTGAAAATGTATATTGTGTAAACTTTTGGAGTTTAAAATGAATAATTTTTTTTTTAATTTCTACCAACTCAGTTATAATTGTAAGAATCTACCTAATAGAAAAAACATTTGATTTTGAGAATTTTCTAATACTTTTTGTTGTTTCTACCATAGGAACCTGCTGTTTAAGTTTCTCCTGGTGCTCTTGGCCAATCAAATATATATTCATTTAGGTATTGAATTGAAAACTTTGTACATTAATTTTTATAGTTGTTTTTAACACCAATTTTATTTGTTTATCAAATTACTGTAAATAAAGTAGGTCTTCAGTAATAAACAAAACAGATTGTTGAACTAATCTCACTTCTGCAATAAGAATTTATCTTAAATAGCAAAGTAATAAAGTAATTCAACAAATTTCTTCTCATTAAATGTTCGTTCTTGTTGATTCTCACTTTTTCAAATGACCCAACTCAATTGGTAAAATGCGTCAATAAATCAAAATTATTTAAATTGTTCCGAAATCCAAAAAGAGTACACACTCTCGCATAAAATTATGTTTGACCTTCAAAGAAGTCATATCATAAACCGCCCTTATGAAAGTCTATAAAATTTCTATGTATACAAAAATAATAACTCACAAACGCTTCGTCCGCAATAAAATGTTGAAAGTCAAATTACTAAAAAAAAAAACCATTCAAATAATTTAGTTCTTTTTTATTTTGATTAACTAAACACACATGGATAGGAAGTATGGGCCACCAAAAAAAAAAACTGTATCTGTTTATTAGTTCTAGGCGTATTTTTAAATTTCAATAAAAGAGAAAAAAAAATGCAATTTAGATAAACAGCGGAAAGAACTTTGGACATTCCAATGAATATTGAGTGTTTATGTATAAAATGAATGAGTAGGTACTTCAAATGAAACCTACACAATTTAGGTTGATAAAGTGTTAAAAATTGTAATCGATTTCTTATCTATGAGTAAACATATAAAAACAAAGTTCTAAGGAAAACAAATTGTCATTCACTTCAAATTAACCGCTCACTGGAAATAAAAAAAAAAACTTATCATCACTATCAACAAAAATAAAAATAAAAAACATTAGTTCCAATTTAACGTCCTTCAAAACTTCGTCTCAAAGTCAAACAAAAAAAAAAAAGACCAGGATAATGGAAAAGCTTTTAGAGAGTATTTGAGCTTTCTTTAAAAAGGTGAGACTCCTACTCCATCGTCATCATCATCATCATTAAAACCAGACCAAACAAAAATGAGCGAATGTTTTTCTCACCTCAACCCAGTTTCAGTTTCTGAAAGTGAGAAATTTTACATAAAAAAATTTATCTCTGTTTGGTGCATTTAAAACGCATGTCTCGATGAAAAGTGCAAGTATTCGGCTTTAAGGGTTGTTGCACTATCGCAAACACCCCCAATGAAGGTCATAGCGGTTTAGTGGCGGTTTTTTTCTATTTTTAGAAGAAAAAAAGCAACAAAGAAATTCCCTTGTTTGAGGTTTTTTTTTCTGAGTAAAAGAAGAAAGTGGTCTCCAGTTCTGGGAAGGAACAGATTTATTTATAGATTTCGATGAAAATAGATTTCGTCAACAGAAACTTTGGGGACTCACATGTTTCTAATTAAAATTGTTTTTCTGATATTTTTTCTAATTTCAATGTAATTATAACAACAAACACTGGATTGTGAGTAAGTCATACGGAACGATGCAATTTGATGAGATCACAAAATAAAAAGATTGACAGCAATTAATTGAGATAGTTTTTTAAGATAGTTTTTTTGTTCACATAATTTTATTTAAAAAAAATTAGTAGCTTACATTTTTTGTTTAGGTTTTTCAAAGGAAATATTTATCAGTTTTTTTTTTTTTATCACAAAAAGTATCTTATATACTTTTTTTTTTCTTTTGAACGTCTACACACTTTGCGGGTTCTCTGCGAACTGAATGAATGTTTTGAATGTTTTGAATGTTTATTGAAGACTCAACACACAAATGGAAGGAATACAAATTTTTTATATCTTTTTTGGAAGGCAAGGAATTGCGTTAGGGAGAATGTTAGATACACACCAGCCGGTTTTCTCTCTTGCCGCACAAAATGATGACGGAATTATATTCGAAAAGAAAGCTTTTTGTACATTAGTTCAAGGTGACCTTTGGTAATGTTTAGAAGAGTACGGCAATAATAAAATTTGTATATTTTTTTTTTTGGTTTCTGGAAGCAATGAGTATGTATTTATATAGATAAAAAAGAGGTGTGCGTGCCTTAAATCAGCCAAGTTGCATTTGTAAACTTTTGGTAACTTTTGAAATTTGAATTTTTTTGTTTGGATCATTTCTGGTTATCTTTTTTTGGAAGGGTTATTGGTAGACACTGTTGGCAGATTTGATTCATAAAAATTTTGACATTATGACGTATGAATATCTTGAGTTTGTATGAATCATTGGGACTTGGAAACAAGAAGATATTTTTTTTTTAATTAATTAATATCTACACACTCAACAGCTAGATAGATCGTGAAATTCAGCAAATAGTTTCGTGATCAAAAATAATACTCAATTAAGTGGTTGTGGTTTTTAAGATTAATAAAAATTGCAGTATTGCTCGTCGGCTAATACAAAAAGAGGAGTTTTGAGGAATTTTAATTTTAAGCGATTAATGTTTAGTTAATGTCATTTAAATAATGTTTATAATAAATTTAAAATTTTTTTTAGTTTATTTTCACATTTGTAAGTAGGAATTTGCTCTACAGGGTGTCTCGTATTGAATAAAAAAGTGTTGACACATTACATATATTGTGAAATTCATTGGCATATAAAGATTATTCCCATTTTTATTAGAAAAAGATACCCACCTCCACAGTAGCCCTTTGAACTGACATAACAAAAAATCAATTCTAATTCATTGAACACACTGAAAATTATGACTAGGTACTCGTAAAAATATTTATGCTTGCTTTTCAAATTAAATTTTCCTGTGAAACACCAATTTTATAGCTCCAACTCTTTTTGAAAAATTCAAATGTTCTTTGCCTATAAAAGAAAGCATCACATTTGAGTTTCCATAATCCTTAAAAAAATATAAAATGAATTTTTTGGCCAAAGAAGAATATAAAGTATATGGGGAGAAAAAATCCAGTAAAATAATTGCAATCTTTGATTTGGAAGTATAAAATGTGGAATTTTAAGCTTCTTTTGGGCTCATTCCAAAACAAATAGTGCATAAACAATGCAAATCAATTTTCAAAAAAAAAAAATTGTTGACTGTAATTTTTAGTTTTTCAACATAAATTTGTCTAATTTGATTACGGGACACCTTGTAATATCAACACTCTATGGTCAATACAAACAACTTCTTCGTGAACTTTTTGATTAAAATAGATTAGGAAAGTCAAAATTTTAAAGTTTTAAAAAACCACTTAAATGCCTGTTGTTTCTTATAGATAAATGTTATTAAAAATTTTATTTGTTTGCTAAACCAATCAATTCTTAGTTTCTTTTTTCAATGCAACTCAAAACTAAGCACTTATAAAAACCTAAATACATAATACCTTCCATAAATACATATAAGCTCTTACTGTTCTTATCCTTTTTCACCTTCTTCAATATTTTACATACCTATTCAGTGTTCACTGAAACAATTTATTATTAAAGATTCTACTGGGTCGTATATTCTTGCTTATAGGAATAATTTAAAACCTAAAACGTTTCCATTAATCTTGTATGTAAATCGAGTTTAATTTAGCTCCCTTACAAAATTCTCTACAAAATCTTAGATCAACTTTGTTTTGGAGAGAATTTTGAATGGGAGCTATGATTTTGCGTTACAATATGAATTAAAGGCTAAATAAAAAAAAAATCTTTTTTTTCTTTTTCCTAAATTTATTATCAGATCAGCTATTAAAATATGTCCTTCAATCCAAACGGACATAAGAAACAATTTATTTTTTTTTTAATTTTAAAATCGATTCTATATTTCATAAAAAATTAAAAGAAAAATTTTAGAAATAATTTTTTTTACTATAATTTTTTAAGGTGCTTTTTAGCTGCGTTCCTTTGGAAATATTTATCTACTTTTTATTACTTAAAACTACTTTGCTATACTGAAAAAGTAGTTCAAAGCTGCTTTAAGTACTAAAAAGTAGATAAATATTTCCAAAGGAACGCAGCTTTTATTTCATAAAAAATTAAAAGAAAAATTTTGGAAATAATTTTTTTACTATAATTTCTTAAGGTGTTGATTCTAAAAGTAATTATGTTTGTCTGCACGAAATTTAAGCATTTTTTGTAGGCTTTATGTGAGTTTAAATACAAAATTTGAAATTGTGACTTACATATCGTCGCTAAACTGCATTTTTTTTTAACTAGGTATGCAGTCTTAAGTTTTCGAGGGTCCTTTTTCAAAATCTGTTATCCGTTTTTTTTCTATCTCTTTTCGTTGCTGAGATAGGGTAGAGTTGCCTAATTCCGGCCGTCTCCAGTAGCCACCTTTTAGAAAAATCGTTATAACTAGTGATTTTGTAGGATTTATTCAAAATTGTTACTAAATATTCCTAAAATAACAATATTCTTATTATTCTTGTTATTCAGTTTTCTTAGAAAAAATAACTTTTTGTGAAGTGATCCAATCGGGTATGGTTTTTTTTTTCTAATTTTACTGCCGAAACCCACTATCGTAATTAGTGTTTTGTGGAAACAATTTTCGAGCTAATGCTTTGAAATGTTGTTTTTCTTATTAAATATATATTATTCTTCAAATAAAATAGGTTTTAATTTTAAGGGGGGGGCCGAAAAAGAACACAAAAAAAAGCTTTGAAATTCAAGAGTTTCCTGTATTCGGCCCCCTTTTATTGATAAAAGTTTAAAAAATGGGGACAAATCGATACCTTTTTTAATCATTTAATGTTATAACTTATTAACAATCAAAATTGTTTCTAAATTCTTAAAACACAAAGATTTAAATAAAAAAACATTCAATTTATTTAAGCTTGACCTAATAAAGTCAGTGGCCGGAAATAGGACACTAGATGGCCGAAAATAGGAAACAAAGGCCGGATTCAGGAGAATCGGACTAGACAAATCGGAATCGGATTAGACAAAAACTTAAATAAAATATTTTTGGGAAATATTATTAACTTTTTTTTTAACCATACCGAAAAATTGATAAATAAAGTACATTTTATTTCAAGAATTATTCAAAAATGTTGATATTTGACGTTTCTGTGCTTTATTTTTTGAGACAAAATTTTTAAGGGGCCGGCTACTAGCAACTCTACCCTACTCACGTTTTGTTTCACGTAAACACCACATTTTGACATTCACGTCAAATTTTTCATGTAACTTTTGAAAATTTTGAGAATTGTTTTAACGTACGTTATGTTTTTTTTTTTGTGACATACGTGTATATGATTAAAAAAACTTCTGATTTTCATGGCAAACTCATTTTGGACAAAAATTTATATATTTTGAAAGCTAAACGAATTTCAGATGTCCAACAACATGTACCTATATAAAAAAAAATTTTTACTATATATCATATACATACTAAAAATCAAAAAAAACCCAGCTGTTAGTTCTTTCGCAATAATCTTCCGAACATTGAAATGCACCGAAAAAAAAAACCAATATCAATTTAACATTTTTTAAATATCAAATTAACATTTTTTAAATATCAGCCAAAAATGCTCTATAAAATGTATTTTATGATATTTGAAATGTTAAAATAATATTTTTATTATCAGGATGATATTTAAATGTCACATTTATGAATTTTTTATCATTTTTTCATGCAATTCTCATTCCAAATTGTTGAAAAATATTAAAGAAAAAATTCTTAATGTGTACTATTTTAAGGCGCTTTGTGTTTTTTCGAAGTAAAATGTATGATTTACTGAGAAAATTTGATCGGCACTAAGATTTTACTTCACATAGTTTGGGAGAAAATAACAAAACAATTATATCACCTATAATAGAAAAAATAATATCACCATTATTTTGTAAAGAATATTCCCTTTCAATAATGTTTAAAAAAAAAAGAAAGAAAATTCTTAAAATAATAAAAATAATAAAAATGAAAAGGAAAGAAATAGGTTTCATTATAATAAACTAAAACGTAAAATCTAGTCAACATCGATATTTTAATTGTCAAAGTGAAATTTCTACTATCCACTTAAACTTAAAAAATTGTCAAAATGATATTTTAATTGTCAAAGTGAAATTTTGACTATCCCACCTGAAATTAAAAAATGTCAAAATGATATGATAAAATACCAAAATTATTATAATTGTTGGACGACTTTTGTCACTGAAAAATGTTAATTTGATAGCTGTTATTATCAAATTTTTTTTCGGTGTGCGATTTCCCAAAAATGTAAAAATGGCGTATACGGCACTTCAATACTAAGGCGACGATATGTCAGTTTGCTTCTGAAAGAAAAATGTGCCCACCTTAAAAAACTATTCTTTTTCAACGAATTTCGTTCTTTTAAACATTTTAATTTGTTTTTATTTTTTTATATCTACAACCTGCCTTAACTATTTACCTACTTTTCTTTTTCAAACCTGTTTTTATTTTCTTTCATAAGAATGATGACAACGACGTCATTATTGTGCATTCACCGCCTAAAGAATACAAAACACTTTAAAATACTTTCGTAATGCATGGGTACTCTACGTACACAAATTCAGTTTCCTTGTCAATTTCAAGAGGCAAGAGCATTGAGAAGTAAAAAGGTTGAATTTCATCATAACACTCTTACCTCACATAACAGGTAATATACCTCAGATTGAGAAACGGCAAACGAGGAATGAATCACGTAGGTTCAACCACACTGTGCCAATATATGCATTTTCTGTTTCTGAAAGAGAGAGAGAGAGAATTCACTATTACCGGCTTTTTTGTTTTGTTTTATTTTACAAAATATCAAGCTGACGATATGCATGTGCCTTTGGCCACATGCTGAATAAACATATCTGTCAGACAAATATTTTTATTCTCAATGTTATTACAGTTGGACGGACAGTCTGTTAATTTAATGCAAAATAATTTCAGCAAAATGCTTTAAAATTAACTCATTCAAAAGTGGTGATTCCCATTCTAGTATACAATAAAATGCTATTTTTAGCTTCGCTACGTATGCTAATGCCTACGTATTGATATTAATAAGATTAAAATTATAATAATCTTGACCATAAAGCTCTGAATGAAAATTTTAATATCAAATGTATAAATGTACCTATACTAAATGAATAGTTTGGTAACTATCCGCACAAATGTTGCACAATGTCAATTAAACTGTAACCTACAGTAGTGCACATAATTAACATAGTGACAGTGTTGACCTACTTATACAAACAAAAATATGCCAATATGTATTTTAATGTCAAACAAATGATTAATAAACATGAATTTTATAAATCTACTTCTTAGGATTATTTTGTACTAAAAGAAAAGTTTACTTTATTTCAAAAAGCTATACTTTAGAACATACTAAACATTATCAAATACAAAAACCTTTTTTATGGTTTGTGTATTAGATTGCACAATAATACTGATACATTTTTACTAGAGATGCCACTGAGTAGTTGTTTTTAAGTATTTAAATCATTTTTAAAAGTAGTTAACACAACCATCAATAGATAGCGCAGTTTCATAGCCGTTGAGTAATTTTCAATTTTAAACTTGCAACGAATATAATTAGGTATATAAACACATAATTCTTTTGAAAAATATTTTCTTATGAAAAAGAAATAGAATAATATTCTGTGCAGTTTGATTAAATGTTTGTGTGGAGATAATGCAAACAAAAAATAACTAATAATCCAGTTAAATAAGGGTTTAACCTCGGAATGAATGTTAGTAGAAATTTTTGCACTTATTCCTAAGATGAACAAGAATCTTCTTTAGTGCATATCCTAAAATTTGCTCCTCCATCAAAAAATACCATTATTTTGTAGGTATATATATTTTTTGTAATGAATTGTTTTGATTTTTAATAATGATGGATTCTAAAATCTTCATGCAAAATTTGGTTCATCTACCATAATTTTTAAGGGTTTTTCGGCAGTAAGTTTGCAACTGTTATAATAATATGAGTTGACAGATGAAAACAAGTATAACTTTTTCCAGAGACGTCAGATTGTCATGATTTTAGATTTTTTGGAATCAGCATTAAAAAATACCTTGAAATCATGTATCATATGTGTATAGACTACCATAGCCTATTTTTGCTAATTTTGAAAATCTCCATTTCGCGATTTGACCTTGAAATCGCGACAAGCGGACATGAGATTTTTCTAGACTTTTGAGATATGTTATAGAATGGCAAAAGGAAGATATTGAGCAAAAAAAATTTCTACTAACATTCATTCCGAGATTTACCCCTTTTTTCTCCTTATTTTACTGTATTATAATCTTAAAGTTGGAATTAGCAATTTTTTGAGGTAAAATTGAGGTTTAAAGGTGCTTTGGTAAATATGGTTTTATAAGTGTTTTTTTTTTAAATTTGTTATTGAAAATTTTGTATAATTTGTATAAAACATAATGTAGGAGCATATAAATTTAGGTAAAATCTAATTGCATATGATGTTCAATAATTTGCTATTCTGCTTAAAAGTTGAAAAAATCGTGTTTTTTGTGTTTATTTTTATATTAAGTGGAGAAAATTTTAAATTATTCCGCATTATTCCATTCAGAATCTATATGTATTTTAAAGCTTGATATATTAGCTTTCATTTTGCGTGTTAAATTGCTGCGCATAACTGCGACACCCATACATCTTTTTTCCATTTTCGAGCTAGCCTTCCAGAAAAATAACTACTATGGAAATAATCAAAATTATATGGATTATAATGTTAATTTGAAGCGTCTTTTGTGTGGATTTTTTTTGCCATTAACAGGTGTATTAAATGGTCTTTATTCTTGTTTGATAAAGAATCAATTGAGACAGTTGGATTTATCAATCAATTTTGTATTGACAAAAACAGTCTTTTAAAAATAGTATTCTATGTGTTTTTTTTAACGTTTTTTTCCCAAAATTTTGACTTTGAAATCGATTATTTCAAAAACTATTTATTAAAAATAAGAATTCAGTATAAAATGTTAGCTTTTGAAAAAGGTATCATTTATAACTGTGAGTGTTGCCGTCGTTTTTAAATATTTTTTTCTTTATTTTAAGTAATTTTTTTTGAAAATTGCCCCTCCCTCTTAAACGGGGGGAGATGGACCCCATCTCCCGTCACAAAAAATGCTTGTATTTAACTCCTCTTCAAGAATCCGTTACAATTTTGTACCTTCTGAGTTATCGAACTTTTGCCCAAAAATGACCCCCATTAAACCTCTTTTGGTTGATAATATGAAAAACTATTAACAAAATTGTTGTTTAATTTCATTCTGTATATATTTGTTATAAAGTCAACAAAAAAAATTCTCGAAAAATTGCGTCGGTCGGTCGTCAAAAAAGTTCTCAAATATTTTTTTTTCTTCCTGCGTTGAAATTTGATTTAGTTTATATCACTTCACGATTTACTTTGCACATTTCTCATTCTTATCTCAGAACTCGCTCTTCTTCAAGCTTACCTTCATAAATAAAGTTACCTTATTCTTGTTAACACACAACACGAGCTCATTCCTTGGACATTAAGAGATTAACATAATTCAAACTCCTCGAGGATTCCTGGTCTCCGTAGAGTTATTCCCTTTAATTGTTTGGCAATTTCATACCAACACAGCATAGTCATGCAGAATTGTGTGGATGCATCTTGTTGGCGCGTAAATCAGACCACGAAACCTTTCGCCAGTAATCCATCCATCCATAAATATTTCTGCTGTTTCTGCCTTCAGCGCATAAATAGCCACGAACTCCCTCTGCACAATGTCACACTATGGTCCAGGGAGTTCCATGTTCTGTGTGTTAATTGCCAACATAAGGCATTAATATTCATGTTTGAAATGACTTTTAATTTAAATTAGTTGGAGAAGCTACAACTACATATAACAGCAGCGCCATCTGATTTGAGATATATAAACTCCTTGTAAGGAACCGAGTAAATGCCAGCACAACCATAAATCTTAGAAAGGACATCCAAGACTACCTAACCAACAACGACCATGCTTTAAAGAAGAACAAGAACAAGAGGCGACTTGTGAGAGTGTTTTGCCGATGATTCGGTGTGAACAAATAATAGCAACGACTCCGACTCCGAACAAACACCAGCGAGAAAGGAGAAGCCATTACCAGGAGATCTGCATCTCGACATCGGCATCATGCATATCAGCTTAGCGCACATCCTTGACTCAATTTGAAAACGCATTTCATTTATATTTGCAAGGAGAAACTATCGATAAGGATCTCTCTGTTTTTAGTGCTGAATCTGAATGTCGAAATGTGGCTGCGACTCTATCTGTGGGGATGCACCAAACCAAACACGTATGTGCATTCAAATAATTCAAATTTCCCAAAGGATATTTCCAATTCAAAATTCCCTGTAGTTTAAGTTTTTTTTTTGTTCATTTTTGCATATATGAAGTAGAGAGGTGTGCTTTCACTTTTTTATTTTAATGTTTTCCTTTTAGAATATCCTCACACCACCGACTACCTCCACCACTTTTGCCGGTATCACGATACAGATCAGGAAATATAAAGTTGTTGTTGTTTTTTTTTGCTTATTTTTTTTTGAATTTGAATTCAGTTTTTAACGAGCACGGTTTTTGTATAGTATTTGCATTTGAATGGAGTATACGAGCATAAATACGGTGGTGACCCAGATAGATATGCGATGTTACGTGTGCAGAGAGTTTTCTGTATATGAATCTTTTGTTTTCGACACGTTCTAAAGTGAATATGCAATATTCTTGGATGTTTTTCAAGTTCTGTTTGGCTTTTTTTTTGTTTTTGTATTTTTTTTTTTGTAAAGTGTGTGGCGGTATGAATTTGTCTTCCATTTAGATAAACGTTGAGTCAAGGTTTTCGTTTAAAGAAAGGATCCCATTTAACAGAAGGTTTGTTTTTTTTTTGAAAGAAATGTCATTTCAAAGGAACAAGCACACAACATTTAAAATGTATCAAAGTCAAGCCTTAAACTGTCTTATATTGTTGAATTTTTACTATAATAGATATGTCAATCTAATGGATCTTTTTATTTTGTGCACAAAAATGATTTCAGTTTCTAGTTTTAGAAAAAGGCTAGAGTAGTTTTTATATTGAAAATCATGTTGACGAACAGATTTCTGACAAGTAGTGCATCCTTTGGACAATTTTTTTGTGGTGACTGAGTGATACATTTTTTAATCAGACCTAATAAATAAAATAAAAATAAAAAAAAAAAACTGAAAATTCATATATCTACAGAATTACTAAATAAAAATCTGTTGTTTTCGTAAAAAAACATCATTATTTGAATGTGTCTTAAATTTTGTTTGCATTGAGGCAAAATGTTTTAAAAAATATAAAGTAGAGTAGATACTGTTTTTATTAAAAAAAAAACGATGAAAATCGGTTAAAAACGGCCAAAAAACCTGTTTTTTAAAAACTTATTTTTCTCCGTAATCAGTCAAAACTCTTTAAACGATTCCAATTTGCTCATGTATGCGCAGCCTACATGTCCTACATGTCCCATATAACTTGAGATTTTTTGAACGCTCCAAAAAAAAGCTAATAATCAAAAACTACCCAAAAATACCCCTAAAAAGTTAGTATTTTTCAAAAATTCATATTTCGAAACGAAGAGTGTTGGAAAAAAATCCGTATGAGACACCAAATTTTTTTTCCTTCATCTTTCACCTGGCACCTTTAAAATTGTAAAAAAAAATTTCCCCTACCCATAATCAACATTTTGTCATACAACACCTGATCAACGTTCAAACAAAACGTTATAGCGGAGTTCCAGAATTTTTTAGAATTTTTTCTTAAATGCAGTTATCCTTAAATCAGTCTTCTCTATCTATAACAAAAAAAAATCAACTCTCTACGACCACGCGTTTAGATTTTAGCCCAAATTTCATCTTTCCGTTTTACCCCTGTTTACCCTATTAAATGACGGAATTTTTAAAAATCCTTCATTTGGATTAGGCTTTAGATTATTATCTTTCAAATAAGCTTTAGGAGATTTTTGTATCTCTGATAGTTTATTTTTAATTTTGAATTTAAATTTTTTGCCGCACTGCGAAAGTGCGAGAGTGTAACGCTAGAAAATGGCGTCACTTTTTTGTGGTGGCTGCCATGGTTCATCGATTTATAAGACGTTATCACGTCAAAAAAATTTTCTCAAACTATCTAATTTTTTGTTTTCTAAAAAGTAAGAACAATTCATCCCAGGGAACATTTCAGCGAGAGAAAAAATTAATCAAAAATAAAAATAAAAGCGACAAATACAAAAACGTGTCACTTCCTTAAAGAACTCATTCAAATAAATTGAACTCAAAAATTTCTTACAATAAACTGACCGAGATGACTTGTTCCATGATGATCTGTTTTGTGATATTTTTCAATAGAGATTTTGAATTTAATTATATTTTTTTCAGAAAAAATCTTTTTCAAAGAACCTGAAATCTATCTTGTAAAAACGTCCCAGAGTACCAAAATTAAATTAAATCTAACTGAAATGCAGAATATATAACACTTAAAATAAGGTAAAATGTTGGCACATAATTTTCATGCCCTAAGACCTAAATACCCATGATTTTGAAAATCTTAATACTGAAACTAAAATATCATACAAAAGCAAGAACATTTCTGAAAATTGTGTAAAATTTTTGTGTGTTCCAAAATTTGTTTGAAAGTTCCAAATTCTATGGATATAATAATAATCGTGATTCAAGAATCCTAAAGAATATAAAAACCCAAAGCAAAAACTACCTCAATAACATTTTTTCAGAATTTTTGAAAATCCAGAATTCAAAAATCCAAAATTTAGAAACACAAATTAAAAAAAAAAAATAAAGATAAACCATGAAAGGCGCAAAAATTGTGGACACAAAAATGAAATATTGGAAAATTATTGTTATCCTTAAAACTCCAAACATTAATTCAATACGAATTAATAGATAATTTAAAGTTTCCTTAAATTTATATAGTGAAACATTTCTTCAAAAATTAAAACCAAGAAAATCAAGGTAGGTACTAAATTTCAAAATAAAATTTCTGAAGACTCAGAATCACAAAAAAAATTCAATAAACTTAATGATCGAGTTTTGCAAAAATCCACACATATAAAATAATAGATTTAAAAAAAAAAAAAGATTTCTCAGAACCAAAAATACTCGGAAGCTTTCAGAATTCTTTAATAATTAGATACCTATCCAAAGTTTAAGAAAACCATAATTTTTTAAAATTATGTTATGCAGAAACTTTAGAGTATCAGAATGTACAAAACAAAAATCACGAAAACAATTTCGATAAAAAAAATGAAATTATGTAATATTTCCGAAAACCAAGAATTTCAAACAATACCTATAATATTAGCACACAATTATATAAAAAGCAGTGCAAAATTAAAATTCCGAAAAACTGAACATAAGATTTAATTTTTGAAAACTACTTATTACACTGGTTTACAAGGGTTTTTTTGCCGAAACAAAAATATACTTTTCTGAAGGTTTTCGGTGTGCTGAACTTGAATCTGAAGTCAGAAACAACTAATCAGCTCCCGTTTTTGAGATATTACCGTTAGAAAATGCAAAAAACAGTTTTTTTTTAAGTTCTTCGGATCTTATTCTTTTGTAAAAGGTAAATTGTTAAAGCATATTTAGTAACGGTTTTTATAAAAATCTTTTCCATCTTTCGATACCTGTTTAAATCTTTTCAATATCGTTTGACTGAGGATATCTCGGGCAGTAAAAAAGATATCGGAAAGATTTAAACAGATTTAAAAAGGTTGAAAATAGTTCTTATAAAAACCGTTACTAAATATGCTCAAACAATTTTCCTTATATAAAAGAATAAGGCCCGAAGTACTACATTTTCTAACGGTAATATTTCAAAAACGGGAGCTGATTAATTTTTTTGACTTCGGATTCGAGTTCAGCACACCGAAAACCTTCAGAAAAGTATATTTTTGTTTCGGCAACAAAAAAAAAAGTTTAATTTTGTTAACCAGTGTTATCCAAAATCTGTAAAAAATCCGAAATATGCAAACCAATTGATTCAATTTCAATTTTGTCGTATTCAACATGCTATTTATAGGTCAAAAAAAAAAAATTTGCATCCGACAGATTACAAAAATTTATAAAATCAAAAATTTAAATATTTCTGTTAGCTACCAATAATCTTGGTATTAATAAAAACTTAAAAATTATTTCAAACTCCGACGCCATATTTATTTATTATTTTTAAATTTTTATAAGCAAACCAATGAATGCAATAAACTCTATATTTTCTTCCACCCATAGATCATTGTAGCCACGCTAGTTGGATTATTTCATTAATAACACACCTCAACTATTACAGGTATGGCCTGAATGTGCAATGCAATGAATCCCTGATAAGGATCGTTCGGTTTATTCTTGGCAATAAATTCCACTCGATACACATATTAAAACAGTTTCCTAATAACATTTTCTCGCCTATGGATTGTCTTCTTCCACTTAAAGACTATAGACTCTTTTACTTGGAAGCCCTACTGAGCTTGCTATACACAACAGCAAGATATCCTGCAGAGCGCGGGATAACTTCCTTTCCTCACAACATCTTTGTTTTTGTTTGGTCCATCTGGACGTATACTCTAGGTATAGTAAGACCTGAGCCGTGGCATATATTATTTTGCATCTCGTGCCTCTTACAACTTAATTATTATTTGGACCGCTGTCAGGGGAATGGAATATAAGTGATAAAATTTCCACCACACATTGCCCAGGGGGGAAATTTGTTGGTGTGCCGCACTTGCATCATTCTTTATATACCTGCAATTTAATATCTTCATTCCCCCTCTCATCGTTTTTATAAGAAAAAAAAAAAAAAAAAAAAAAACTTTCAGATTTCGATCGATCTGCGCGGTAGTTTGAGTTTATCGCAGGGAAACTATCTCGAAACGAAATTAGCATAAAAACGCAATTTTCGAAATATTAGCACAAATACGCCACACTCAACACTGGTTTTTTTTATACACTCTGAGAGCTGCTCTGGGAGCTTGGAGCGAAAGAAATGCGCGTGCGTGCGAATGAATATCACCGATCGATTCGGCCAGATAAGGCGATGACTAGGAGAGTCTTCTTCCTTTCCAGAAGCTGCCAATCCCAGGTAATAAGTTTAAAAAGGACTCATTATGTGTGTAAGTTTGTATGCATCATCGATGTATATGTATGAATGGTGTATTTACAGGGTAATGTCAAATCGATTAAACTTGGCAGACAGCACTGAGCTTACGTGATTAACGAAATGCAAATGGCGTGATATCATCGATGGACTTTTACGTGTGCTGTGCGATTATCGGGTAGGAAATTTTTTCAACTTCATCGCAATGTGTAGAAGCAAGTGTGTAGGACGAAGATATGTTGTGTATAGTTCACTCTCCTTACCTCGCACTAATTGCCTTAAAAATCCATTTCATTATTTTACTTTATTTTATTTTTCTTCCTTCAGGATTGATGGAATATAGGGACTCACAGAAATGTATTTTTTTTAAGTTTGTTTTTCTTTCACTGTCGCGGTTGTTTCGCAATCCAAAACAACACTTGTATGGACTCTCTCCACTTGTGTCGACGTCTTCTTCCTTTTCACACTTTATTTAAATTTTGACATGAATTCGGCTGGTCTTGTATTTTTTGTTTTTGTTTCGTTTGCTTTGTGTATATCCACGTATTTATATCTATAGCATTTTTGTTGTTTAAATCCACATTCAATCCGTTAGTGCGATGAAAGGTTTTGAAAGGAGAATGAAATCGTTTGCAGTCTGAGCTGAAATAATTCGATTTTGAAATTTTATATATTTTTAGGTGACAGATTTACATTGATTCCGAAGCGAAAAGAGGAATATAAAAATCGTTGTTAATACCAATTTCGAAGAAAAGTTGCCTTGAAAAGTAGGAAGAGTGAATTGAAAATCTGATATCAAGTAAATAAAAGTGTCATATTTTTGCTTTGGATTATAGGGTATATTAACCCTCTGTAGGCACACCTCTTTTTTGTGACGTGATAGGCACACGGGTGCGAATTTGGCTTCTACTTTTTCATGTCGCTAGAACTTTTTTATGTCTAGTGTTTTATAGAAAAAACGTATATGAAATTGATGTAGAATATTCCGAGGAATTCGAATATTATATTCAAAATTCCAAAAAAAAAATACACTGTCACCATTATAAAGAGACTTTTTTGCACCCACATTTTTGAAAAATTTTTATTTTTTAATTTTTGTCGTGCCAAATTCGCACCCGTGTGCCGACAGAGGGTTAAGGAATAGTTAAAAACAAATTGGACTCGATTATGTATGTCCGACGCCCGTAACACCTATCTCACACTCTAGTAAACAACTACACCAAACTCAACATTTTTAGTTGACAAGTCGGTTAGTTTTTAGAAAATATGTCAGCGGAGCAACCCAGAAAATTTTTAGTCATTCTGAAAACTGTAAATAGACTTAAATTCAAATTTTGCACAGCACGTTACTCCCAAACTACTCTTTTGTCTCTCTACACTTTCGTCTCTCCTGTACAATTTTGATTTTGGGAGTAATGAGGTTTCTTTATGAAGCCGACGATGGTTTCATGTCAAAAAAAAAATTGAGGTCTTAATCAAAACTAACATTACGATGATGGAGAAGTCCAAAAAAGGGGGTTTCGTTTTTTTCGTAATTTCCAAGGTTGTTTTTTTTTGTTTCTTAATAACTCGGTTAGAACGTGTACCTCACATACAAAATTTTCGAGTTTTGCCAATTTTCTCGAAAAAGGCTCTAACGATTTTGATTAAATTTTTCACAATTAAAGTAATTACAATAAAACTGCATTTTTAGTTTTTTTCGCAAAAAGTGAAATAACAAAAAAATTTTATATTTAACAGCTAATCTAATAATCTACAAGTTAACTAGCATAAAAGTGTTTTGAAATGCAAGAGCAAGTACGTGCGGCCCAGTCGTGATTTTTTTTGTTTAAGAAGCGTCTGAGTAGCCGCAATGTTAAAATTTGGCAATTATTTGTCCAATAAACAAATTTTATATGTTAAAAAAAAGTTTAATTTTTTTCTTTTTGAAAATCGATTTTCTCAAAACTGGTCCTTGAATTTCTTGGTATTTTGTTTATATGTGTGAAATAATCACGTCTGCCGAAGGGCGTGCAAATTTTGTTTTTTTTTTGGAAAAAATTTGAAAATTTTTATATACAAAAAATATACATTTAACAACCTTACCTAATCTAATCCATTTTATAAAATTTCTGTGACCGCTTCTAAAAGACTTTTTAGAAGCTACATAAATGTTTATTAAGCTATACGTTGTGATGAAATGAAAAAAAACAGAAAAAAAAAACAAAAATGAAAGAAATATGTTGCACATACACCACAGTGACCCAACTTACTAAGCTTTTTTCCTAAAAAAAATATCCGAATCAAAAAACCAAGAGTTTCCGAAATAATAAACAACATTTCCATGATATTTAACAGTTTTTACTTGCCTCCAAAGTTTAAAAGAAAATGGCTATTTACATATGTCCGCTCTTGAATTCAGAAAAAAGTTGCTATAAAAATATAGTTTCTATAAACTGATCGGAAAAAAAGTTAAATTATGTTTTAAAACTACTGATTTCGCTTGCTTGCTAACACTTAAACTTGTATATAGTCAAATTTGGTTGAATTGGTAAGTTACGAGCATTGCTTTGCAAAACCTTGCAGACTACAGTTCAATAATGTTCTTTAAGACATGCTGCTAACTCAAGCATCTACTATGATATGAAATCTTCATTTCCTAAACATATAAAAGTACCTACATAATCTGCAAAAATTTAGATCTGTCGATTTTCATTAGCCTGTTTTTTTCTTAAAAAAATGTAAACGAAGCTACAGCCTAAACGGATGAACCGATTGATGTCAAACCTGGTATGAAGCATTATTTAGCGACTCTCCAGAGGGGTTTTTGGAATTAGTTTTTTTGTACCAAAAATAACGGTACTTGTTATATACCGATTTTGGTAAAATTAAAATTGCTCAAAAATGGCTCCAACGATTTTGTTTATAAAATTCAAATATAAGTTTAAAGACAAGGTCTAACTTCTAATAAAATTTTTTTTTTTGAAAATCATTAATAACGGTATCTGCCATAGAACCGTTTTTTTTTTTCAAATCCTATCATCTCCGAAACTGCTTATTCGATTTCAACGAAACTTTTTGTGAAGAATCATTTATATAATTTTAATATAAGCCCAAAATAAAATTAAAAAAAAAAATAATAATAATAATTTTGAAAAGTCAAGTTTTCGAAAACGGGACATTGATTTTTTTTTGAAATTTTGTATTTAGATGTTGATTAGTGATTTCTACAAAATTGCATACCAATTTTATCTTAAAACTTTTTTTCCAAAAAAATTATTTATAAAAAATTAGTTTTTTTTAAAAAACGGCTCTAACGATTTTGAAATTTTTTTTTTTCTAAAAATGCATCTTAATATATCAATCAATTTTATTTCAGATTTTATTTTATTTAAAAAAAAAAACGAATTTAATTTTTTTTTTTTGTACCTATTTAGTAGGTACCTACCTACATTTTCCAAATTTCTATATAAGAAGTCTTACAAATTTAAGCAACTTTAACTCTAAGAGCAAGTTCGTGTGACCCAGTCGTGCATTTTATTTTTAATATTCGTCGAATTTCTTACAATTTTGGTTATTTGACCATACATAAGGTTCAATATTATAATTAAAATAGCTTATGTAGGTATGGTCAAATATCCAAAATTGTAAGAAATTCGACGAATATTAAAAAAAATATTTAATGCACACATTTTGTATTGCATTTTTTTTCAATGCAGAAAATATTTTTCAATTGCAATAAATTGTTGTTTAAATGCAATTTTTTTTCATTTGCAATAAATATTATTGCTTTATAGTTTTGGTTGGAAAATTTATTTTCCGTCGGCTTTTTTTGTCGTATTAATTATTGCAATGCTGCCTTCTTCAGGGGAACTTTATTTAGAAGAACAAATTACATTATTAGTAAAGGAGATGGGGCAAAATTATATGGGACCTGGGCCATGAGCGGACATTAATGAGACTAGTCTCAAAATGAAGCTGGAGGTTAGTATATTCAATCTATGATTTTTTTTTTATTTTTTTTTTTTTTTTTTTTCAAATCGTAAGTCAGGGTCTTGAGATGCAAGGCTCCAAAGTTCGTTCTAATAACCCTTACTTGTCCCTTTTACATGCAAATATCATGAGAGCTACAAGAGAAATATTGATGTCAAATGAAAGGTTTTTAGTGTAGTTAAAGACTAACCTTTTAAACAATATATATTACACAAAACGAAGAAAAAAAAATCGATTCATGTTCGAAATTATTGGCATTTATTTTCAAATTAAATATGCTTGCGATCGACACGTACGCATGTGTAGTTATAAAACTGTTTTAATTTAAGTATGTATTTTGTAATCTTGTTTATGTAAACAAGTGAGTGTAGCCCAGAGTTCATCACAAGTAATTATAGTTTTTGTGTCTCTCTAACATAATTTGGTCAAATAAACAAGCTTCTAATCCGCATTCTTAAAAATTCAAACAGTTTTATAACTATACCTGCGTGTTGATTGCAAGCATATTTAAATTGAAAATAAATAAATATTTTGAACAAAAATCGATTTTTTTAAATAACATTTTACTTTTCTTTATTTGTTCGCCGTTTCTTTGTTTTGTGTAATATGTATTTTATATTTTTTAAAAGGCATTAAAACAACCTTTCATTTGACATCAAAAACATCAATATACCACTTGTAGTTCTCATGATATTTGCATATAAAAGGGATATGTAAGGGTTATCAGAACGAACTTTGGAGCCCTGTATCTCAAGACCCTGACTTAGGATTTGAAAAAAAATTCAAAGATTGAATATACTAACCTTCAGCTTCATTTTGAGACTAGTCTCATTAATGTACGCTCATGGCCCAAAAACGCCCCATCTCCTTTGTTAATAACCCAAACTGTTATATACAAATAGGTCAATAAAATCATCTTTAATATTTTTGTTTTAATGAAATTTTTTTTTTATTTGCAATAAATATTTTTTAAAAAATTGTAATGGAAAACAAATGTATTATTTTTTATAACATTGCTAATTCACCTGAAAAAAAAACTAGGTTTCCACATCAAAAGTGTTTAATTAGTTTGACTTTTACTTATTATTTTAATTTTTAAAGTCATCACTAAACATTAAAACAGAAAATTGATTTAAGAAAACAATGTTACACATACACCATGGTGAACCGATTTCATTAATATTTATTTCCATATGTTGTGTGACTATTTTCTATAACAATAAAGATAAGGTTATTTTGGGTGCGCTTTATAAGTGTCCAGGGGTCAACAAATGAAGTAACAATATCAAGTTTTCAAAAAAGGAACAAAAAAAAATATTTTACTCATGACTAAAAAAAAACGTTCATACTATTTTTCAAAAATATTATATATTTTATAGTCTTTGGAAGAATATTGAATAAATGGACACTACTTGGACATTTTTGAAAAAAATATTCCAATTTATGATACAAAACTCGGTTGCAAAGTGAATATTCGATTGCAATTCGTTATAAATAATCTCAATTCCCATGACCCAACGAATTCAGCACTGATTCTAATGATTACCGGCAGGGCATGCCAGCGTATCGCCTTGCATCGCGGTATGGGACTCCTTTTTTTTCTTTGTGCCGCGAAACAAACACACAAGATCCTCCACCACTCCACCCGTATCAAAAAATTTGACACTGCGACTGTGACTCGCACTGCTGGTGCTGCTTCTGCTGCTGTTACTGCTCCAATTCCATTTGAGGAGACACTAACAAAAGAAAAACAACAACAAAATCATCACCACATGCACCATACTAAGGCACTGAAGCATTGAATCATCTCTCTGTATGATGATGGGATGGGCGAGGATTTTTTTTGAATTGGTTTCACATGCTTTCATAACGACATTGAAATGGAATTTGGTATCTTTTTTGGAAAAGAAAAAAAGTTCACCCTGGCATTGTATTTTGAGCTCACTCTAGACTTCAGGCCATCATCATCATCCTCATCGATCCAACTAAGAGAGAAGAAGTGCTAAACAGGATCAGGATGGAGTGGAGTGACGTTGAAAGGACGAGGCTACCTAACAAATTTTTATATACATTTCTGTCGGTGTCATTTGGCATCAGTGTACGCTTGTTTGACCAGTGACCAATTTGAATTGAATGCCCCACGATTTTTTGGAGGCCGCTGTTTTTTCTTTGTATTCCATGCGCGCAATGGGATTATTCTATGGAAGTTTGGCCTCAAAAAAATATTAAAAAAAAAAAACAAAAACAAGGAATCATGAATGACCGTGAAAAATAGTCGTCTTTTTGCTTTGTTTTTGTCAAAAAAGTATTCGTTGCGTTTGGTAAACTTAAGTCGACAGGTAGAACCTCATCGAACACACCTTTTTTTTACACCGGCACTTTTGAATTTAAAGTATTCCTTTGCACACATAACAATCGATCGGTCGGACAAGCATTCAATATGCATTACATCATTTGGGCTTGCACTCAATCCTACGAAAACAGTAACGAAATGATGGCGATGCTGATATCGATGTGTTGTTGAAATCAAATTTTGATCGATTATTGTTCGGAATGAGACCATGTATTTATTGGGCTTGCATCATGAAGTAAAGTATTATAAAACGGAAGTCTTTTAATCTGAAACATGCATTTTAAATAGGTCTTTCACAGATTATAAAGGCAAGGGTATATTATGTGATGTCTAAAAAAGTTTCATGTTTTTTTAGATTTTCTGAAAAAAAGCTATAAGTTTCAACTTGACCTTCGTCTTTTTTGCCCTAATGCGGCATTCACTTCATTCCAAGACATCTTGTTGCAAGGACTTTCACTTATAACGGCTTCATCATCAGCAATAATTAGATAACTGATTTATTTTTGGATCCATCAAGCAGAAAGTTAAGTGTTGTGATAAAAAGTAAAGGACTCAAGACGCTTCCCTGGGGCACACCAATTTTGATTAAGAAATCTTTTTCTTAGCTTCGTTTTTACTTGCTTGTACGTTGTAATTCGCGCGTAGAACCTTTTTTGTATCAGAGAAACCCAGATCTCGTAGTTTTTTAGCCTTTTCGGAATGTTATTGAAGAAACACGATGTTTTTTCATTCTGATTCTTATACTCTGGATAGCATCTCTGTAGTTGATTTATCCGAAACGAACTCGCACTCGTAAGCAGACAAAAGAATTATTTTTCAGTGTTGGCTATCCACAATTCATTCAACGATCTTCTATGGTGTTTAAAATCCAGCCTAATCGCGGTTTTGTATATACAAATTTTTTTGCAGTTTGGGAGAAGGTCACTGAGCCATCTAGATCCGATGTTTTAACATGACAAAACTAATACAACAGAAATTTCACAACACGCACCGCAACAAAATATTTGATCGAGCGTTGTCATGGTGTTGCAAAAGTGTTGTGGCTATGTTGCTGTGGTGTTGTGGCGATATTTTGACGGTGTTGTGGATGTGATGTGGTGGTGTTGTGGTATTGTTGTGGCGGTGTTGTGGGTGTTTTGTGTCAGTATTGTGGCTGTAAAGTGAGGGTGATGTGGTGGTGTTGTGGTGGTGTTGTGGCAGTGTTGTGGCAGTGTTGTGACGGTGTTGTCGTATGTAGTGTTGTGGTGGCATTTTGACGGTGCTGTGGAGGTGTTGTATGGGTTTTGTGGCATTATTGTCCCTGTAATGTGTCGGTGTTGTGGTAGTGTTTTGGTGCTGTTGTGGTGGTGTTGTAGCGATGCTGTGGTGGTGTTGTAGTGATGTTGCGGTGATGTTATGGTGGTGTTATGGTGGTGTTTTGGTGGTGTTATGGTGGTGTTGTGGCGGTGTTGTAGGGTTGTTGTGGCGGTATTTTGGCCATGTTGGGACGGTATTGAGGTGGTTTTGCGACGGTGTTGGAGCTTTGTTGTAGCGGTGTTGTGGTGGTGTTATGGTTGTAAAAAGCCCGTGTGGTGGTGGTGAAACGAAAACAATTTTTACTTGGGTTCTGAGAACCCGTGGGGTAATCAACCATTAATGAACAAAACAAAAAAAATCTACATAAAATTGGCTTTTATCTATTTATATTATGATTTAAGCGTTCTTGTCACCTTTAAGAAGCGATTTTATTTTTTTGCAAAATATTAAAATTTCTCTTAATCTTTGACATTCTCCCGTGTTGTTTGCATTTTTAAATATCACAACGCAAACAAAAAAACATGTCTTTAAAAACAAAAAGTTGATTAAGTGTCACCCCTCATGGTTAACTCCCCCCCCCCCCCCCCCCCTACACTCTACTTACCCCCATCTTGGCATCATCATCATAGCAATTGCATACATATTGCATAGCATATATCCTTTCAACTTGTAGCTCCTGCTCAACACACGTATGTTTTCTCTAATTGCAGTCAATGTCCGAATGCAATCAGAACGTAATCCCTTGGGCGTTATAGTGTTATGGTCGTTGTTGGTCGTCCGTCCGTCGTCGTCGTCGTCGGTCGTGGTAATGGGATATAGAGTCTCTAGAACATATAAAGTTGGCGGCGGTCAATGGTTTTGTGTATATTTTCATTCAGCTAGCGGATGTAAGAGAGAGAGTCCATGAGTTCACATTCTCCATCAGTGGCGGTGGAAAAGACCGAAAAAGCATTTTTGAAGATAACAATCGTCCTGGGCTCGAATGTTGGTTTTCCGTCTCTCTGGCTTCCTGCTTCTCATTGTGTGTGGCTCTGCCTATACTATACATATAGCATGGGTCCTGATGGACCTTCTCTCATGGTAGTTTTGTGTGTTCACTTAATTTTTGTTTTTTTCTTCTCACTTTGAGGGTAGAAGTGGAATCTGCTTTGCATTGAGTTAACCCTTTTTTGAATTCATGCCAATTGGATCACTTGGCTTGGGCTTAAAAGAAGGAGGAGTGAGTTTTGTAATTTTTTGTACAAAAAAAACAAGGATGGGGGATATAAAGTTCCAACCATTCTCATTCCAATTTTTAATTTTTTTGGGTTCCGTTTGTGTTCTGTTTTTGTGTTTTTGTTATTTTTTTTTTGGTTAATTCCAAGTACAAGTACTTTAACATCTGTCTTTAAAGGGGAACTGACAAATGTATGTTTTTTCGTTGGGATCTTAAATCCATCTGGCATTGCGTGTTTTATTTTGATGTTTTTGTTTGGTTAAAGGAAGGTTTAACAAATGAAACCCATGTTTTGGTTGGAGTTTAGGGACAAAAATGGAGGTGTTTGAGTGCCACGCCTTTTTCAAAATAAAATGGTCAAAACCACAAACTTATGTCCTTATTTTCTTCCAAAGCGGAAATAACGCCATTTTTGTTGTGATGACAGTTAATATAGTTTCTATATAAGTTGCATTAAAATTGTGATCAAAAATGACAAAACCTAATGAATTAATGTTTTTAAACTTGCTGCAGGCGTTGTCCACTTAAAAATTCTTATCAAACAAACCGATACTCGTTTAACAACAACAAAAAGTCAAACAATAAATTCATTCTGCATAGACACACCAAACATTTTTCCACAACTTACTACAGACACAATAGATAGACAGCTTGGGAGAGAGACACGGAAAAATTAAACATTTTTTTATTTGTTGAAAACCTTCAAAATCTATACACCCGTTCCCGACTTGACTGGGTTTATAAATGTGACAGCCCCCAACTCTAAGCTAGCATAAAGTCGTAAATATTTTTTGAGTTAGCCAATGAAAGGGCTCTTAATGACGACGGAATGTATTTGTATGTGATCTGTGTGCAACATTTTTGTCACTGGACATGCCACAAAACTTTTGATGTTGATATGCGATATGGAGGACTTTAAAAAAAAATTGAATGAGGTTTTTGAGTCTATTATTGTGAATTTTTACAAAACAACACACGACCGATTGTGGTTGTCGGCGTTATTTTAAAATACAACACGGTCATAAAATAAATCGAAAATCAGACAGCGGTCGTTTGATATGATGCCTTTGAGTTTATAACGATGACTTGACAAAATAATAATAATGACTGTTAAATGGTTTGTCGACTTATTATTATTTATCTATGAGTTTTTTCAAAGTGACATACATTCTGGTTTATAATGCAGACATGAATTTTGAAATAAATTTTATTTATGTTTTTAAAATGTTAAACTTATTTATGAGAAATCGTGATATTTTAGAATTTAATATTGTGTTATTAATTTGAAATTATTGTAAGAACTTATAATTTAAAGCATAATTTCCTTTTGATATACATACTCGTTTATGGACATGTTGGCAAATAAATAGTCATTAAAGTTATAAAAAAAAAACAAATGTTTGGTATTGGGCTACTATTTGCCCTTATTTTCGGCTCAAATAAGCTATCTGATTATTTCAAGACCCTGCTTTCCAGGCATGGTTTAATTCGTATTAGGGTTACAAGAAATAAAGCCGATATACCCGAAACCTCACTAGCATACTAGGAACTTTATGGGAACAGAGATAGCTGAAACCTCGAAAGCGAAGAAAGGAGAAAAAATGGTTCAGCCAAATATATTAACTTCCAAGCATTCCACTGATAAGAATTCTAATTTCCATAATGTGGAATAATTATTTAGTTTAAAGTAAGTGTGAATTATAAAAATAAACGATAGTTACATACTTAAATAAATTTATTTTAATGTCATCATGTAGGTGGTTGACCAGGTTTCAGACTTCAGTTTCAAAATTTCGAAGTAGATCCGGAAGTAGATTTCAAAATAAAACTTTCAGAACATTTATTAAAAAAAAAAATATTCTAAAAATTATTTTCCAATAACATTTTTTTTGTAAACTTGTTTTTTTTTATTATCATTTCTAAAAAACACTCGCTCGTCTTCGGGTTGCAACGCTGCTGTCTGGTAAAACGGTTAGATTCAGCATAATCTACCAAAATGTTGATCAGGAATTCTTCAAAATCAGTCAAAATCATTTTGATTTATTTAATTTATATCCTGATTTCGAAATGACCTCCATTCATCTTTTGAGATTTCAGTGCAGCTTTATGGAAATGCCTCGACCAAATTCAAAATTGAAATTCCAGCTTTTCAGAATTTTTTTAAATAATCATAGCCTCAAACACATTATCAGTCTAAGACCTAATATCTGGAAAAACCCAAGATAAAAAAAAAAAAAAAACACACAAAATTGGAAAATCCAAATAATCTAAGAAATAATAAGAAATCTACAAAATCTGGAACGATCCGAAATTAAATAGTAGTACAGTAACTAAAGCAAATTATTAGGGAACCCGGCCGAACAGCTCTGATTTTGAGGATTTTTTTTTTTCAAACGTAGGTAATTAAAAATACTTTAAAGTCTATAGATTAAAAATTGCCGATGTTGCCGTATTGTTTTTTAAAATTAAAATTAAATTTTTTTTGAACAAAACCATTTTTTTTGCTTAAATTTCATAAAACAAATGATAGCAAAACATTCTCTAGGTAATTAAAGGAAAAAAAGTATAAAGGAGTAAGGGACAATCTTCCATCGTTTAAGCGATAAATGCAATTTTCTCACAATCTGACTTCAAACACAAAAAAAATATTTTGAAAACAACGGCAACACCTACAATATTTTAAAATACATTTTTAAAAAGCCAGAAGCTCATTCTTATCTCTTAAATTTAAATCCACTAAATTTAATGAAGAGTTTTTGAAAAAATGGTCCTCAAACTCAGAATTAAAAAAAAAAAAAATGTAAAAAAAAAAAAAATTTAAATGACTTTTTTCCAAACTTTTTCTAATAAAATATGAATTTATTTAAAAAAAATTTTTGGCCATAAATATTATCAGTTGAATTCCGAAGAGGAAAATTTAATATATATATTACAGTTTAAAAAAAAAATTAAAAATTACTTCAATTTCAATGGGTTTTTTTTGATAAAAACTGAATTTTTGCATTGAAATAATTGATTTTCTCAAAGACTTTGGTAAATAAGAACTTTAAATTTTTGCTATTTAGCTTTCAACAGTAAGGGTTATTAAATTAATAAAAAATAATTTTTTATTTAAAAGTTGAACTTTAAAAAAAAAAAATAAGTTAAATTTTTTTCCAAAACTTCTATTCAAAAAAGTTCTTTGAAAATGAAAAACTTTTTAATTTTTTTCATAAACCGTAATACATATTGACATTTACTTTTATAATTTCAAATCATTATAAATGTGGCAAAAAAAAAGTTTTAAAAACCACATGTTAAGATTTTTTCAATATTTTTTTTTTTTTTCAAGAATCTGAGTTGAGTTACCATTCTTTCAAAAGTCCTTAATTCAATTAACTTAATTTTAATTTTACAAATATGACTAAGCTTCTAGCTTTTTAAAAATGTACATTTAAATATTGTAGGTGTTGCCGTTGTGTTCAAATATTTTTTTTTGTGTTTGAAGTTAATTAATAAGAAAATTGCATCTATCGCTTGAACGATGAAAGATTGTCCCTCACTCCCATATATATTTTTTAATTGAATTTCTTAGACAATCTTTTGGCATCAATTAATTTATGAAATTTAAGAAAAATTTTTGAAAAAAAAATTTTTTTGTTCACAAAAATCTTCAATAAAATTTAAAAAATCAAAACGGCAACACCGGCATTTTTAATCTATAGACTTTAAAGTATTTTTAATTACCGACATTATTCCTAAAAACTGAAAATTTAAAAAATCAAAATAATAAATTCAGAGTGTCGAAACATTAAAAAAAAAAAACAAAATTTTCTGGAAACCAAAGTGTTTCGCCAATTTTCCATAAAATAAAAATAATCTCGGAAGCCCGGAAATCATGTAACAAATTTTATTAAAAAATACAGACATGATCTCAACATCACATTAAAAAAAAATAAAAAAATATTTAGAATTTAAAAGCACAAACTATTAAAAACTGAAATCCTATAAATCCAATGTTCAGAAAATAAAAAATCCCGACCACACGAAATTGAAAATATATTGAACATCCAAAAATCCAAAAACTCAAAGTAAATTACGGACAGTCTTTAAAAAAAAATTATTACAAACTATAAGAATACAGATAGAATTACAATAAACAGAGAAACCCCAAAAATGTACAATCATATTACCCTTAAAGCCTTTATTTTCAGAAAACTCAAAATCTAAAACCCAAAAAATTAGAAAATATAAAGTTAAGTACCTAATTGATTTATTACTTTCAATTCAGAAATGTCAAAATTTACAACTCCTAAGATTTTCGAGTAACCAAAATTCAGAAAACTTATCCCACAACGCAAAATTTGGAACACACAAAATAAAGGATTCTTTGAGGACGAATAACCTCTAAGGTAAAATGTTTGAATTTTGAATTTACTAAAAACCGGCTAGAGGGAATAATGAATTAGCAAAAGAGTTCCTTTAATCCGAAAAGGGGTAAACTGGGGTGAAACTGGGCTTAAATGCACCTTAATTTGTATAATTTGTAGCTTAAGTTCCCTCATGATTGCCCCTAGCCGATAAGGAAAAATGTCCAAAGTCAAAATTAAACAAAAATAAAATCATACCTCGGTATACAAAATGGGATATCGTCTCTAAAGACTAAATGGTTTTCATAAACTTGAAAGGGCACCAAATTTATTTATTAACTAGTTTGAAGCTCCAAAAAAGATTGCTGTTTTGAAGAAAAAGCAATCAAAAACTCGTTAACCTCGATCACGTTTGTAAAATCTCTGCCATTTGAGGATATAATAAAAATGCCACCAAAAGTGAGTACTTTGTGGCTACCGGTATTATTTTTTTTTTCGAGCACAGATTATAGAGGGCACCCCCATATTAAGTTGTTCCGGGGAATTCAGACTCATTGATATTCATAATGATAATCGCAAGAAAATTAGAATATTACAATGTGCAGGTACATCTTCATTTGATCGACTCTTGGTTATAAGCTGGGCTTCTCTCTCGTGATCTCTCTCCTGGATTAAGTTAATTTTTTTCGTTGTTGTTGTTTATAAACACGCGACAAGGACTCTATCTATATACAGTGCCACCATAGTAGATTGCTATCACCCAGTCAAGACATATTCTCTCAAACCGATGGCCATGTTTATGCAGATTAGCGCAGGGATACTGGGCCTCTGAGTCTTGATATTATTTCAGCCTCTGGAATCTATATAGGTAAGAAGCTTGCGCAAACAGCAAACATATATTGAGGAAAAAGGAGTATGTTTTCCCTTCGGGGCATATTATTCAGTGGTAAAGGTTTTTTCTCTCACTCCTTTGCACAGAGGCGTGCGATCACGATCGTATCTGGCGACGATCGCGGCATATTGTTTCAATGTAGCGCCTACCACGATCAACAGTCGTTACTATTATTGTGCTGCTTCCACCCTGGGGGAAGATATTGCGGCAGGTTTATCTTCTTTTTTTTTCTTCCTTTTTTATATTTTTTTTGTTGCGACATGCGACAAATAGTGGGAAACTTAAAGTAGAAAGTCGCCCTTAAATTTAGATTGCGATGGCACGTTTGACTTTGGGAACCGAATCGAACCAATGCGATCGTTTTACTATCTTATTGCGGATCTTAATGCGATCTGGTAATTTATATAGAAGATGTTGGGCAAGATTACTCAATTGCCCCCTAAGTTTGCACAGCGGCCAGCGTAGAGTGTTCAATTGGATAACGAGCATTGTGCATGCGTACTTGAATAGTTTGCTGATTCCATTCCATATGTTTGTTTGTTGGAAAAGTAAATGAGAGAAGGAGGGTCTTTTTTGGGAGATCGTGTTGTTTGGAAAATAAAATCAACCACAAAGGGGGCAATACAATACATTCACCCCCGGTAATGTGGGATTTATTTGAATTGAGAAATTGCTTACATGCGAACATACAACATATCTAACATGAATGTAAGGTCAAATAAATACCCAATTAAAAATTTAAGGCCACTTTTTAAAGCTTTATGCTTATCTAAAAATGCGAGATTCTTCGCAAAAAAATAAATCGCAAATAATTTGAACGTTTTTTAAAATAAATAGGTAACTGAATTCAAACCAAATTATTTTTTGTCATGAATAAAATAGTCGAGTAACTAAAGCTCAAAAAATGGGCATATTAGGGGACCCGGCCGAACAGCTCTGATTTTGATGATCCTTTTTTTCAAACTTCGGTAATTAAAAATACTTTAACGTCTATAGATTAAAAACTGCCGCTATTGCCGTATTGATATTTTAAATAAGATTTTTGGAAACAAAAACATTTTGTTTTCAAAAATGTTGCTTAAGTTTATTTTAAATACTTTTACATCAAATGCAGTTTTCTCAAAAATTGACTTTAAACACAAACAAAGTATTTGAACAAGACGGCAATACCTACAATATTTAAATATACATTTTAAAAAGCTAGAAACTTATGCCTATTTGTAAAATTGGAATTAAGTTAATTAAGTGAAGTGTTTTTTGCAAAACTGGTCCTCAAACTGTGAATTCTAAAAAAAAAAGTGTATTGAAAAAATTTTAACATGTCATTTTTAAAACATTTTCGTATACCTAAAATATGCATTTTTTTCAAAATTTTCTGGCCATACTAACAACTGTTATTTGAATTCAAAAATGCAAAATGTCTATATGTATTATAGTTTATGAGAAAAATTAAAAAGTTTTTCAATTTGAAGACCTTTTTACTTGCTCTATAGGGCAAGTATTGGTTTCGTGTAGAAAAAAAAATCGATGTTTTAATCAAAACCAACATTACGATGATGGAGAAGATCAAAAAAGTGGTTTTCGTCATGCCGTCCGTCGGTCTGTGCGTCTGTGCGTCTATCTGTACATCGAGCTAGGGCCTAAACGGATGGATGGATTTGCTTGAAACTTGGTACAGATGCTTTTTAGGTTATTCCCTAGGTCCGTTTTTTTTATTCTTTTAATATCTCCAATTTAACGCATATCTCCCATATAACGTTTTCGAGGTATTTCAAATTTCTCGAAAACGGCTCTAACGATTTCGTTTAAATTTGGTGTGCGCAGTACTCTTATTGATTCCAACAAAACTGCGTTTTTAGTTTTTCTCAAAAAATGCCAAGAGCGGAAATATGGCGTTGCCGTTTTTCAAAAATTGACATGTTTTTTAAGTCCATATATTTCATCAAAGCATAAGTCAATTTTTTCAAAATTTACAGACATCATAGGTGTTGAAGTGTAAAATGTAAAAAAAAAATTTAAAAAAAGTTTTTCAAAAAATTTAAAAAAAATTGAATTTTTTTAACTTTCGATTTTTTTTTTGTTTTTATTTTTTTTTTTAGATATTTAAGATAAAGTTGCTTTGAACTACAAGAGCAAGTACGTGCGACCCAGTCGTGCATTTTATTTTAATACACTTAGGGGCAAAAAAATGGAATCAAAATTTTCGTTCTGTAAAAACGATAATTGGTCAGGATGTAATTGACATACATGAATGTCAATTGCACCATTAAAAAGCTTGAAACAAAAGCTTTAAATTAATGCTAAGAATTAAGAAATCCGTTCACTTTATAAAGATCCAATCAACATAAATAAAGTATGTAAGGAAAGAAAGACTGAAATTGAAACAGTGAGTATCTGTAAAATTCAACATTAAAAAAAAATGAAGTGCAATTTATTGACAGACAACGTCAAAAGTAACGTTAGGAAAAAAAGACTGAAATTGAACCAGCGAGTATCAAGAAAATTTAACATTTATAAGAAAAAGAAGTGCAGTTTATTGACAGATAGCGATGATACTACTGTATACATTTTTATGTTTTTACCAACAATTCAAAGTAAAAAATTCAAGCTTTTAAATGAGACCATGAGACTAGAAGAAACATTGTTTTATCCATTGCAATTTTTGTTTTTAATATAAATAATTTATTTGATTCCGTTTTTTTTGCTCTTAAGTGTAGAAGTTTTTGAAACAAAATTATTTAATTTTTTTTCTAAATTCAACATTTAAATATAAAGATATTTTTTATTCATTCAGAAGCACTATATTGAATGTTAAAAATTTCAAAGTCCTAGAGAAAATCAATTATTTTAATAGGTACAACAATTCAGTGGCGTATATCCCCCTGATCCCCCCCCTCCCCATTGGGATCGATAATTGTGCAGTATAAACAGTCATGAATAAATAAGTTGAAGAAGCGCACTTTGAAAAAAACGCTATTGATTTCGAGTTCTTGATTAGCTTGAAGGTTATAAATATGGTTTACCAACTTTCGTTGCCATTAAGTCGGTGTTTCAAAGAGTGAATTTAGACTTGGTCCAAGCAATGGAGCTCGCTAAAGATTTAAGGGATCAACTAAAAATTAAACGGGCAGAAGACGACTCATTTTCGAAAGTTTTTTGTATATGGGAAAAATTAGCTGAAATCCTTGACATAGGCGTTAAACATAAGAGAATAGTGAAGCGACAAAAGAATCGTTCGAACCCTTCGGTTCAAAGTACCAGTAAAGAATATTTTCGTGTTACTGTTTTCAATCTTTTTCTCGATTTCTATGTAATGGACCTTGGAGAAAAATGTACAAACCATGAAAACACACTAGAAAGGTTTCCGGTTCTTTCTAAGGATTCTTCGTCTGAAATAGACAAAGCAGCTAAAAAATTTAATGAAACTGTTGAGTTTTACCAAAAACTAGACCACATAAAATAGAACAAAAACAATAAGATTTCCTTATAGTTTTCATCCAAGAAGGAAATATTATTTAAACAATCGGGATTTCCTAATTGTTTTACCGACTTCCAAAAAGGAGGAGTTATTCAATTCGTCTGTACTTTTTTTTTTTGTGTTTGTCACCTCATAACTTTGGACCGAGTGAACCAATTTTGATAATTCTTTTTGTAGGTATTGAAAAGCTGGTGCCTGTTCAGTACCATTAGAAAAACCATAAAACCCAGTTTTGATCCATGGAAGTCGGTTTTGTTTTTTTAATAAAAAAAATACGATCATGTACGAGATCACCTATTCCAACTAGTGCCAAGTTGGAAAAAATATGAAATTTTTACAAAAAATTTTGAAAGATTTTGTACATGAAAAAAATAAGAAATCTCTATGGAAAAACCTTATTAATTGTTGATATTAATAAGGTTTGTTCATAAAACAGTTCAATAAGGAAATCTGTTGGTATTTAGGTGGTCCTGGTCATATTTTTCTCTGTGTGAAGAATGAAAAACTCAGAAAAGATATTTGATCAGAAGGAAAAATACTTCCTCTATGAACTCATTGAAAGCGCTCGAAAGCTGCACCGAAAAAAGTTGTCATGGTATTTATATTTTATTAAAGATATTAGCTACACTGCTGGTTTCTACGTCAACTACCGAAACAACTTTCTCCAATTTAAAGAGAATAACAACAATACAAAGAAGCATTATTAAAACTTAAAAAAAATTTGCGAACTAGATCTATCCCCCCCCCCCCCCCCCCCTTAGCAAAAAGCTATCTACGCCACTGCAACAATTCAATTTTTATTAAAAAAAATCCAATTAAATCGAACTAATTTTTATATTTTTTTTTTTTTTCAAAACTATAAAAAATATATTCTTTTCCTCTTAGAAATTCAGCTAAAAATATTTATGGTCAAAAATTTTTTAATAATAAATTTATATTTTATTATTACAAAGTTTGAAAAAAAGTCATTTAAAATTTTTTTAATAACATTTTTTTTTTTCAAAAATCTGAGTTTGAGGACCATTTTTTCAAAAACTCTTGATTAAATTTAGTGAATTTAAATTTTACAGATAGAAATGGGCCCGTTGCGTCCAAATTTTTTTTGCGTTTGAAGTTAAAGATTGTCCTCTACTCCCATATATTTATTTTTTTCCTTAAAGTACCCAGAGAATCTTCAACATCATCAGTTTTTAACGTATAGAGGTTAAAGTATTTTAATTACCGACTACGCACTAGGAGTATTTGCAGTAAAAACCTGGTCATAAGTCGATTTTCTGAAAATCAAAATTGACACCAAAAAGATTGGCAAAGTGAGTGCACAATAAACCTGTGTCAATATGCTGCACTCATTTTTTTGTTTTTCGATCGTGTCTTGTTAAAAAATGAGTTTAAAGTTAACTGTTACATCTACCTCATTTTTATTTGAATTCGAAGTATTTTGGTAAGTGTTATTCTATATGCGATATCGATATAAATCTAAAAAAATTTAAATGGAGAATTCTTCTTCAGTTATTTATTAACGATATTAATAAAGTTTTGAAAATGTTAGATGGTTTTTTCTATTTTAATTCGGGCTTAGAACTAGTAACTAAAAACTTGATATTTTTGGTAAGGTATTATTTGAACTTTAATGATTTTGTTTTGGTATACCCCGTTATTCTGCGATGAATTGAAACTAATGAGTTAGTTTATATATTCTTTAACACAATGCAACAAAAATTGGGTGCTCTTAGGTGCTCTTTAGAGAATTGAGGATCAATTAGTTTTTCACTTTCTGATAGAAAATACTCCTTACTTTATGCAACGTTTTTTATTTTTAATTTATATTTACTGATGTTATTAGTGTATTTTATTTTGGGTGACACTACAAAATTGATTTCAAAAACATCGTTTTTTAAAATAAGTTAATGAAGTCAAATCAAATAATGCTTTTCTCATGAATAAAATCGATAATTTGAATTCATAAAAACAAATAGCAATCAATAAACATAATATGCATCACTCATTCGCAATCAATTTGCTTCACCATTACTCCTAAATAATTTACCACAAAATGTTTCAAAACTCATATTAAAATGTATGTATGTTCGTCGTCTACCTTCAAGCTATACATTTTACCACAAAACACAATTCGTGTTTGTATGTTAGTTGAAACCATATATTCCAATATAATATGCCTCTAATATTCGGATTGGAGAACGCAAAAAATGTCGGCGATGTCGTGACCAATTAGCCTGCAGCGCGCACTTGCTGCATTCAGCAGAGTGTCTCGCAGCTGTGGCCGTTGGTTTTGTTGTCATCGCCATCGTCGTCGATAGTCGCCATAGTAATTCCTTAGCAATATTATTAAAGTTCGGGCGTGCCCGAACTATTATGCTATCGGCGGCGGCCCATTCGACATTATTAATACTAAATTCTATAATATTCAATGACCAATTGTTAAGTAATTCCCTTGCAGTCTGTGTGTTCAAGTTTCGCACATTTAAAATCAAATAATTGTCATAATTGAAATGAAATAGGAATACACGCTGACGACGAGGTCGTGATTTGAGTGGGTGGATTGGTTTTAGTTGGAATTGGATTGGCGCCCGTAATGACACTAAAATACCTTAACCATAATTGTGTGATTTTTGCACAGGGATGTTAAAGAGGATAGGAGATCTTAAGATAATTTACATTTCTCAATAAATAGAAAGTTTGAGTTCAATTCCAACTAAATTTGAACTTCTTTAAAGTTTTGTAAGGTTGTTGATCATGGAAAAGGGAGAACCTTATACAAGTTGGACCCTTTATTACAGAAGCTTTACCGAAGCTCTACCGAAGCTTTGAGATTTGATAACAATTTCCGGGCTAGATTATTCAATATCAAGACCAAAAATCAAATACAAAACTTGGTAATTTCAGTAATGATTCTATATTTTCATTAACCGAAGCTTATCCGAAATACAAGTTTTCTTCGGTAAAATCTCTTTAACTTATTTGAAGTTGTTTAACAAGTTTGAGCTTTTATAAGCAATTAAATTCTGAAGCAAGCTCTATGCAAGCTTTATAAAAATTAGTACCTACCTGTGAGACTTCAATTTACAAAAGCTGTTGTATTAGTTGAACTTCTCAATTTTCTGAATCTTTTTTTGTAAAATAGTATGGCGTGTCCTTACAAAAAAATACCTTAAATTAAATTTTTCTTCAAAAAACTTATAACATCCCTGTTTTTTTTCAATTAATTTTTGTTTATAATGAAACCGATATGTTTGGTATTTAGCTTAATCCGATCGATTGATTGTAATTGGTTCACGCAATACCACAAGTTGACCATTGCGTCGTCGTGTCGTCCGTCGTAGTCGTCGCTAGTAGTTGTTTTGTATCTAAAAAACAGTCGCTCGCCTGACAGCTATCAACATTTTTCTATGCGACTAGAGTTGTCTGGTAACTGATAGCAAACTGTTTGGCACAGCTAAAGCCATATTCCCGCATCCTGCGTAAACTGCCAACTATTCGCAAATACCAACAAATGGCGGATATTTGTAATTCCGTTTCGGTCGCCGGTCGGCCAGAATAATGCAAATTGATTTATTGCCTACAATCAGGTTCGGTTATCAAAGATATTTGGTTTAATTAAGTGGTACGCGCGGTCACAGATTGCGTGCTACCCTACCGTCCGTTGTGATTTAAGCTCTATAAGAAGTCTCTCTTCGTTCTTTACCGCTGCCGTCGGTCGTACCGTGCACCGCCCCACCCTCATAGTCTAAGCATGAAATCGTTTATTATATTAGGTAGGCTTTCGGCCCAAGTGAGTCTTTTAAATAAGAGATTCGCACTCAGCACCATTTCAGCACCTTTTCGACTTGGGCAATGGCGCAATGGGTATAATACAGATACTTTGGAGGTGCTTGTGGTTCAAATCCCAGATTTAACCGCATCAGCGACGACGGACGTCGTCGGTCGGTCCAGCGAGGACTGTGTGCGCGTTATGCTCACGTTTTAAACGAACATTAATGTCTCACAGGTAAAAGTGATTTTTGATTTAGTGTTATTTGAATTGTGTCGTTGGTTGATTTGTGGCCAAAGCCTCAGGCCTTGGGCCAAAACGAAAACGAACAAGTTCGTAAGGACTTTTGCTTAGTCGAAAGCCAGCAAACAGCTGCCTTCTCCACTTGTAATAGCGCGATGGCGTTTAAGTTTACGTTTTCTTAGAGCCTGGCTAATTCTTATTTGATTTTCGTGTTGCCTTCGGTTTCGACTTTGGTTAGGTTTGTTTGTTTGTCTGGGGACTGCGCAGTGTTGCCTGGTTAGTCTTGGTCTTGGTTTGTTTTTGGTGGTACATCTGATCTGATGTTGTTTGGCTCACTCTCTCTGGTTTTTGCATTGGAATGTCATTAGTTGGCGTGTGGAGTAACAAGTGTTTAGCGCTAACGAATTTGGCTACTAAATGTTGTTATGTAGGTGGCTGGGCTGGCTATGGTTTTAGTGTACTGATTGGATCATTTATTTTAGAGTTTTTGGTTTACTATAAGGTTTCAAATGCATTCAATTTGACTAATGGACGTCAATTTGTTTGCTTTTCTCATATTGTGTTGTCGATTGTGTGGCGTTAAACGAGAAAACAAGAAAGTTTATATTCAAACCAGAGTAGCGGTATTAACTGACATTTTGAGTACACAAGTGCACAAAGTGTCTTGTTTTGGTGATGTTGAGAGACCTTTTAAATCGAGGTATATTAGGGTGGACCATGATTTTCGATAAAACTTGTTTCATTTATTGCGATTTTGTTTTTTAGATCTGAATAAACTGAAAAAGAAGTTTGAAAAATTGTACCAAGTGCCTTCAATCCATATAGGTACCAAATATTCAATAGGACAATAGAATTTTAAAAAAGTACTAGCTGCAACTAGAAAATCAAGTTTTGTGTACAATCAATAAAGTCATGAGTGAAGACAACAACATTAACCCTCTGTCGGCACACGGGTGCAAATTTGGCTGGACAAAAATGAAAAGTGGTCACAGAAAAGTGTCTTTAAAAGGGTGAAAATACATTTTTTTGGAATTGTGAATAAAGTATTCGAATTCCTCGGAAAATTCTACATCAATTTCATATATGATTCTCCATAAAATAGTGAGATCGAAAAAAAGTTCTAGCGCCATGAAAAGTATAAACCAAATTCGCAAAAATGATGTGTGCCTACAGAGGGTTAAATAAGAAAGATAACGTTAATAACGAAAAGATTAGAAAAAATTATATAACTGAAAAATAGAATCGAATGACAATCAACCTCTTAATGTTGTATACGAGTTAATATTCAAAACAAAAAAGTTTGTCGCACGTACTTGCTCTTATGGGAGCAAAACGAAACAAAATTTTTTAAAACTCATTTTATACTATTTTTGTCCAGACTGTGAACTTTAGTACAAAAATTACTCACACAGAAAACTGCCTCAATTGATTCCTTAAAGAACAGTGAAAACTATATGTGTTAAATTTGTCTTAATTATATGTTTCTATGTCTTCTAGTTTTTGAGAAAATTGAAAAATAAAAACAAAAAAGATTTTGAAAAAAGAAAAATCTGATAAAATAATTTTTCAATTTTCTCAAAAACTAGAAGACATAGAAACATATAGTTTTCACTGTTCTTTAAGGAATCAATTGAGGCAGATTTCTGTGTGAGTAATTTTTTTACTAAAATTCACAGTCTGGACAAAAATAGTATAAAATGAGTTTTAAAAAATTTTTTTTCGCCTATTTTTAACTTTTAAATCGATTATTTCAAAAACTGTTGGTTATATTATATTGATTTAAAAATTAAAATCAAATGTACAATTTTTCCTTTCGGAAATAGTATCATTTATTACTGTAAGTGTTGCCGTTGTTTTTTAATATTTTTTTTTTTATTTTGATATTTTTTTTTTATAAAAATGCCCCTCTCACCTAAACGGGGAGATATAGACCCAACTCCCGAAGAAAAAAATGTTTGTATTGAGCTCCTCTACAAAAACCCGTTATCAAATCCTGGCGCCCAAGTTATCCTACTACGTGCCGAAACAACATTTTTGTTCTATACCTAAAAGTTCAAATTTCTGTATCTGGGTTGAAATCGAAAATTTTTTTTTTCTAAGCCAATTTTGAAGTGATTTTCATAAAAAATACCTCGATTGATTTTGAAATAGGTAGATATAGTTTTAGAATATATTTTTTAAATAGCATGTTGTTTTGAAAACATATACTTTAAATTGATGCCGAAGTTGGGCAAATGACGAAAAAAATGGAATTTTTGATCTTTGACAGCTTATAAATTCTAAGTGGTTGAACCGAGTTACATGTTTTATATTTATAAAATTGAAAATAGGTAAAAAATTGTCGAAGCTAGAATTTTTTCAATGGGTGAAGGTCCAAAAAACCGTTTTTTGCCCGTAACTCCAGATTTTGGGGGTGGTAGGGGATTTTCAAATACCGTTTCGTAATCAGTGCGACTAGCTCTACAAAACCTGATAGGTCTCCGCCCGCGTATATTTTGAGTGTTACACCGTGATATATTATTGCATTATTTTAGTTCCCAAACTAAGTTTGCCATTTAATTTTTTGTATAACAAAGGATTTTAGTATTTTTGTTTTTGGAAACTGTAAGCAGAAAAAAAATAAGTTTTTAGTTAAAAAAAAAAATTCAAAACTGCTTAAAAAAATGGTAGTTATTTATGCTGTTCTTAATAAATTATTATTTGAAGTAAAAAACAAAATCTCAAAAAACAAATATTAAAAAAAAAACAAATAGATTTTTTTTTGGGAACGGGTCGTTATTCTGTATTTCAAAATTCTGTAAATCCAAAACTCTGCAAATTTATTATTCTCCTTTTTGGAATTCTCTATATGTGATGAAATACATATATGAAGATTTTGGCTAAATATATCTCGTATTTTGGTATTTAAGGTATGTCACTCAAATTCAATCCAATTATTTAGCTGTAAGCCATAATGCAAATTAATGAGGGACATATTTTACTTCAAAACGTTTTCTGGAAAGAAAATAAAAAAAATCTGTACTCAAAAATTCTGTTAATGATAAAAAAAAATATTTTTTTGATTATGAAAAAAGTGCGCACTTTTTTCCGTTATCAAAACAATTTTTCTTTTATCATTTACAGAATTTTGGAATACAGAAATTTTAAGTCCAGAATTTTGTCCTACAGAACTTTAGAATACAGAATTTTGAATTAAAAAAAAAAAAACAGAATTTTGAATTTACAAAATTTTTAAATACAGAATTTTGGAACATACAGATTTTCGACCCAAACCCATTTTTTTCCAAAACCGAAGACATTTTTGTGTTAAAATTGTTGTCAAATAAGTCAGAAATCAAGAAAACGGGTTTATGACAGGTAGGTCCATTTAAAAATGTTCTAAAAGCTATTTTTTTTTTTTAATTTTCAAACAAGTACGTTATATGTACTTAAAAAAATGTTAATTTTTGATGGTTTCGTATCTTAAGGTCACATAAATCAAAGTAGTTTATCTTTGAAACAACGACGTTTCAACAATAATTTATTTTAACTCAGTGTACGGTTTAACTCACGTAAAATAAGTACGATTTCTTAAAACATTTTCATGATTTCTTTAGATTTTATCATTTGTACCAAATCTAAGGTCTACTTTGTCAAAGTTTAAGTTTTGCCAGTTCGTATTTTCCATTCATTGAATTCAAGCCACAAATTCCTTAATTGCCTTTCATCACTCAACATTGTATTTGCAACAAACTCTCAAACAAGCGCTATATAATCTGCCCTTCACTACATCTCTTCAACTAAACTTGAACTCCTCATTCACCCAACACAACATCAGAACAGAAATAATAATTGTCGCACCATTCCGCTTTGATTACTCTCTTGCCACTTGCATCATCTATACCTTCGGATGTCCTTACAACATCCCATCATGATGATAAAATAAATATGCCCCCAAGAAGTGAAGAGTGCTGTAAAAAAAAAAACAAGGAGGATTCAACAAACGCGAGAAAACTATCCAAGCAATCATCACGGATTCACGGATTATTACCTCGACTATGCAAAAAATTTTCAATCCGATCAACGAAAGAAAAAAAAAAATATATACTAAAACAGTACCTTGTGACCCAAACATGCGTTACATGGGACCTTTGAAGTCTTTTGAGGTATCAAAACGTGTGGGGCTATCCTTTAACGAGCCTACAATGCAACCGGTTGATTTCAAAATTAACTCACGCTCACACACCAGGGAGCAGCCAGCAAACGATGATGATGATGACGATGATGGTGTCCAGGAGATAGAAGGGTGAATCGATTCAAAAAACCAAATGAAACTTCGTCACACAAGGGATAATCCAGAATCGAGCTCCCTCTCCCCTCTCCTCCCAATGCGATGGAGCATTCAGCATTTATCCCTGCTGCTCCTGCTGATGATGATGCTGTTTCACAATCCCAATTATTGTGTACGCAATTTTCTTGCAGCGGATAACAATGACCATCTACGGATTTTTTCTTTTGCATCTAAACTCGAGAGGAGACTCATGAGTTGCATCCATTAAGTGCGCGGCTGAATCGTCTACTTGGGGGCACCTCACAGAAGCTTGGACCGAGCAAAGGCCTGTGTGTGCTGGTTGTCTTCTGCATCACCAAACTATCGTCGTCATCATTTTCATCATCACATTAGAGCGCGTCGCTGTTGTCCGTTGTCGTATAGTCATCGGTCCTCCGCCTTGAGATGGAAAAAGAGAGTGTTCCTTGGTAATTTCTAGAGAGGTGAGCCTTTACGCACGGATAAACGCGCGTCTTCTGTCCGGCCGGCAGTCGCAGTTTCTTGCGCATATGCAGCAACCCAATCGGGAACATAAACTGCATGTCTGCTTGGTCCGTCTCTGTGCCTTGGAATGCATGCGCAATTATTTATTATTCACTTGTTAAGGGTTCATGTGCTAGAGCTGAGCAATGCAATGTTGCTTATACTTTTGGGTTGAATATGGTATTAGATCGCGCATATATCCGCTTGTAGGCTTTTTCGTGGAAGCGGTATTCTTCTGTGAAGTTTCTTTTATTCCATAGATACAATATGCCTTGTTGTATGTTGGGCTCTGTAGATAATGGTAAAGAAAAAAATGCTTTGGTCATCTTTTTAAAGGAGGAGGAACTTTATTTTGAGAGGCAGAGAAGATTCAAAAGCAAATACAATGTCGTTGGAGGCGGTATAGCAGCCAGCGCAGCGGTGGCGTGAGGGCGTTTAGAACAGAGGTTCATATACCTACTGGCAATCTTGAAAGGCAAACTTCTTTTTGGACACCAACCTTCTTTATTGAGAGGCATACTTTTGGCAAACAAACGGTATGTGTGTTTTTATGAACAAAAAATATAAATGAGTTATAATGCAAATACACTGAAAAAAATTCTGCAAACTTGCATTTTTTAAACATTTAAACAGACAAATTAAATATTTGGATTGGTATTTTTTTTTTGTTGAGAAATTAATTTTTTGAAAACGGGTCGATAATTTTTTTTGAAATTTTTTTGTATGTATCTAATAACAATTTTTTCCAGAGTGGTACACAAATTTTTACTTGCGATATAGGGCAAGTTTAGGATACGGAGAAAATCGAACTCGAGATAACAATTTTAAATAACATTACGATGATGGAGAATGCCAAAATATTGAGCAATTCTGTCTGTCCGTCTGTGTGTAACTCGAGCTGCAGCCTTAACTAAACTACTGTAGCGATTTTCGTCATACTTTGTAGTAAACAGTTTTGGTTGATTCCATAGAGGAAAAATTGAAATTTGTTTTAGGACCAAAACTAACGGTAGGTACTTGTCATATAACGGAAATAGAAAAGTTATTTTTTTTTCGAAAACGGCTCTAACGGCTTTGATACAAATTTTTGTGTGTATGCCAACTTTTGAAATAAAAAAAATATTTTTTGTATCGTTATTAACGGTACCTGTCAAAGAACGGTTTTTTTTTAAATGATTTTCTCGACATAGATAATTTCAATCGAAATTTGTATACAGTTAAAATAAACGTTATATAACAATTTTTCAAAACACACATTTTTGTATTTTTAAAAAATATTTCAAATTTTTGTTTTTGAAAAATCGATGTTTTGAAAACAGGTTGATGAATTTTATCGAGATTTCGTTTTTATGTGTTGAATAATATTATATTAAAAATGACAAACCAATTTTTTTTTTTTAATGCAAGAAAATTTTTATTTATAAAAATTTGTTTTTTTTTTTTTTTTTAAACGGCTCTAACGATTTTCGCAAATTCTTTTCAAAATATTTCTTTTTATGCAGGAAGTTAAATGGCATACTTGGTTTTGTGTAAAAGACCAGTAAAAACTGTGTTTAATTAATTATAAAAACAGATTTAATTTTTTTACGTTACTTATGAAATTCCTTAAAAATAACAAATTTTAAATTTTCTCTAATTATGTTCAGTGAAAAGCTTGATCATTAGAGTTACCACAAGAGCAAGTACGTGCGACCCCAGTCGTGCATTTAATTTTTTTGAATATTTGAAATCGACCACTTATCAATAACACGGTATAACACTGAAAATATACGCGGGCGGAGACCTATCAGATTTTGTAGAGCTAGTCGCACTGAATACGAAACGGTATTTGAAAATCCCCTAACACTCCCAAAATCTAGAGTTACGGGCAAAAAACGGTTTTTTGGACCTTCACCCATTGAAAAAATTCTAGCTTCGACAATTTTTTACAAATTTTCGATTTTTTTACAGTTTCTGATAGGAGATAAATATACCTTTTCAACAATGTATAAAACATGTAACTCGGTTAAACCACTTAGAATTTATAAGCTGTCAAAGTTCAAAAATTTCATTTTTTTCGTCATTTGCCCAACTTCGGCAATTTTCAATTTTCTCAAAAATTAGAAGACATGGAAACATATAGTTTTCACTTTTTTTTTTAAGGAATCAATTGAGGCAGTTTTCTGTGTGAGCAATTTTTTTTACTAAAATTCACAGTCTGGACAAAAATAGTATAAAATAAGTTTAAAAAAATTTTTGTTCGCCTATTTTTAACTTTGAAATCGATTATTTCAAAAACTATTGGGTCTATTATATTGATTTAAAAATTAAAATCAAATGTACAATTTTTCCTTTCGGAAATGGTATCATTTATTACTGTTTTTGTTGCCGTTGTTTTTTAAACATTTTTTTTATTTTGATTATTTTTTTTAGAAAAATGCCCCTCCCACCTAAACGGGGAGAGATAGACCCCCTAAAAAAAAAAGGTTTGTATTGAGCTCCTTTACAAAAAATCGTTATCAAATCCTGGCGCCCAAGTTGTCCTACTACGTGCCGAAACAACATTTTTGTTCTAAGCCAATTTTGAAGTGATTTTCATAAAAAATACCTCGATTGATTGAGAAATAGATATAGTTTTAGAATATATTTTTTAAATAGCATGTTGTTTTGAAAACATATACTTTAAATTGATGCCGAAGTTGGCCAATTGACGAAAAAAATGAAATTTTTGAACTTTGACAGCTTAAAAATTCTAAGTGGTTTAACCGAGTTACATGTTTTATACATTGTTGAAAAGGTATATTTATCTTCTATCAGAAACTGTAAAAAAATTGAAAATGGGTAAAAAATTGTCGAAGCTAGAATTTTTTCAATGGGTGAAGGTCTAAAAAACCGAAGGTCTAAAAAACTCTAGATTTTGGGGGTGTTAGGGCATTTTCAAATACCGTTTCGTAATCAGTGCGACTAGCTCTACAAAACCTGATAGGTCTCCGCCCGCGTGTATTTTGAAACCTCATTTTTTAACACCGTGTAATTCAGTAAACTCAGAGTCCTTTAAATTCTTGATGATAAATAAATTTTTGATGATAACCTGAATTTTTAGGAAAGTGAAAGCTAAGCATTCGAATATAAGAACGAAACCAAAAATTCTTAAAATACAAAATTTTCAAAATTTCATAATCCCAAAGAAACAATTTGTCTATGTCCCAAGATCTTGAGAATTCAAGATTATATAACAAATTTTAAAGATTAAAAAAAAAAAAGAATCTGAATTTTTAAATATTATGATAAGAAATCTACAAAATAAGAAATTCAGCACACTATTTAAAATGAAGATCCGATTGCAGGTGGCCAAGGCACAGAGGAATAGGTAGTTGGCTGCAAAGCCGGCACCGTGTGTCCAATTGTCGTTTCAGCTTTTTTTTCAAATTTTAAATTCAAAGTTCTAAAATATCAAAAACACAAGGATTCTTTTAAACAGAAAATTAATAATCTCGCAAGCCCAGAATTTATAAAACACAGAACTACCAAATAAACTCCATATTCAATATGGAGGTCGGACAGAATCCCAAAATTCTTATTTTTTTAAAATCTAAAACTGACAAAAATGAGGATAGTTTTTTAATACTTATTCTTGGAAATGTGTTTAGATATAAGGTTTAAAAAAATTGATTTTTAGAGATTTTTGGTTTCTTCGGTTTTGGTGTTTTTTAAAGCTTTGTATTGTTCATCATAATTTTTAGAGTTGAAAAAATTCCTTAATTTTTTCGGCATTTTTTCGTTTTTCAAAGTTCAGAAATTCTTATATTTTAAGTCTTGATTTTTATGTTTTTAAAGATTCTGACCTCAACATACTTTACATACGATTTTTGTCTGAAAGAGTTTTTAGATATAAGAGGTAGAAGATGTCCAGTAATTAGATTTTCACGATTTTTTGATAAAGTGTTTTTTTATATTCTGACCTAACCCAAAACATTAACTTCAGATAATAAAGATTTTCATTTAGCATGGAAAATTCGCTCTAGTCGAAATTTAGGCATGACTTTTTTAAGACTTGCAAAACTTTGGTTATTCAGGATTTTGATTTTTTTTTTTGATTTTTGGGAATTAGTTTTTAAATTTTTAGATTTGTTCGGATTATAGTTTTCAGATTACGACCACTTAACTAACTGCAAATAGTTTTCATAACGTATTTGTATGTTGTTAGAAATTTGGAAATTTTAATTTTTTAAAACAAAGAAAAAATTACTAAAGTTACATTATTTTCTCAAAAATTTGCTGCTTTTACAAGAAATAGATAACAGAAATCACAGAATCTTTTAACTGAAAAAAATAAGCTTTTACTCCATTATACCATAAGTTTTTTTTTGAGGTATAACGGTGCAAATGGTTTTACATACAAAATCAAACAATTTTGTTCCAACTTTCCCGAAATATTTTTTGTTCTTGGAAAAACCAATTTTTCTCTCCGTGCTTAACAACATACCATCACCAACCGCCAGTAGATCCATAGAGTGAAAACATTTCCTATAGATGATACTCTACCACAGTCAGCTTCGGCCTCATTCTGAATACATCAGCATACGCAATGAAACATGGATCTCATTGCAAGGAGCCAACAAAAACAGACAACGCTTTGATCGCGATCTCAGATTCATGTATTCATGTTGCAAATTTATGTACAAAAGGAATTCCACAGGCTTTTGTGTGTGTATATTCAAGAATAAAGAAGGTCCAAGCCAACAATTGGGAATAGAATATCCGCGTCTCATCCCAAAAGAAGCCCTATAAACTATAAGCAATGCCCAGCATGTGCACTATTCGCCACAAACAGAACGCGTAAACTAACCACATGTAACAAAAGGCTGAACATCTCAATTAACTGCTGCTCAGCTTTCAAAGAAAAGAACCAAACAAACAGACATCAGTATCTTTCTGTATAGGTAAAGGCTTAGGCTAGAAGACAGCCTATAGCCTGCGCAACAAAGTGCTGCACATAAAGAATAATCCTGGCATAGCAATCAAAAGAGTGTTGCCTGTTCCCAGCAGTGTTCCAAGTTCCAACAACGCAGCAACTTTCAGTTAATATTAGCATTTAGTCTGATACATGATCGTGGTGGGATCCTGCTTACGCGCTAATTATTCAAATTAATTGTACTGCTTAATAATTTGCGGAACGTGCGCTGGAGACTAGGCTGGAGCCAGTCAAGTCCGAGATCGAGGAGCTCGCTCTAGCATCCTTGTGTCTATGTGAATGCCAAATAAAGGCACAGTAGGATCCCTAACTAACGATCGGTAATTAATACAAGGCAACAGCTTCACACTGGTTACGCCAGCTAGATTCATAGCTCTTCGACTTGGCTTGACTACGACTTCGGCATCAAGACAGTTAAATGCTCTACGATGCAGCTTAATTGAGTTGTTCGGTGTCTATGGGCAATCTGCGCACAAACACTTGACTGGCTGCGACACGTCACGTTGACAATTGACATGCGAGAAGTCGTTTAACGGAAGCAGCTTCGTTATGGAGTCGATTTTTACGAATTTATTTTCGTTGGCTTGTTAGATGGCGCTCCTATCGACGAGTTATCGACTCCTATCGCGGTGGGGCTTGCGCTTGGCGAGAGCAATGTCACAGGTTTGTTGGTTTAGACGCGCGTGATGTTGGAATGTGTAGCTGTATAGTTGCCTGCCACTTGCTTGTGCGCTGTCCAAGTGTCCAATGTGTCAGAAATTACTTGGATATGTTTCGTTTAAATTCGATCTCAGTTCGATGGTGTTGGGTAGCTTAAGAGTTGTGGTGTGCAACTTTGTGTGGAAAAATTATTGAAGTCTGACAGATTCACAAGTGGAAGAGGTGTGTCTTGAGCGTGGATTGGCGCCCGCTTTATATGTTCTCACTAAGCGGATAATTTAGATAAGGGGCTCTTCGTGCGCGATAGCTTGGCGCAATCGTTTAAATTGGATTAAATCAGTAATTAGTATAAAATGAGAAGATATCCATGGAAAAAGAAGGCTGGCGAATGGGAAACTAATGTAACAGTGATTATTGGTCTGGTTTTTGTTGAATGCTCGCACTTCGTTGGGTAATGCCAACCAAATAATTATGCAAAATAACTTTTTTAAATGGTTTTTTGAAGGAAGACATCTTGAGAGAAACTATGTAAATAGAAGAAACTTAATGGAAGGTTATTTAACAAATTGAGCTAAGTCTATTTAATAGCATGTTACCAGTCAGTGTGTTCTAAAATAGGAGCAGGTATACGAAACTCAGTAACGCAGTAACGCATATTTTTGTTTTGAATTTAAAAAGAAGCAGAAATACCGAAACTAGAAACTCAAGTCAAAAGTTAAATAAAATTTAAGTGGAACATCGAAGTAAAAATGAAGACATATTTTTGATTTTTCAGAAATTTTACAGAGTAACGCATATTTATTTTGTATTTAAAAAGTATTAGAAAAACCGAATCCCGGAATCCAAAACTCAAGTCAAAAAATAAAGTTGAAAGAAATTAAAGTTAAGTATTGGAGAACAAATGAACAGACATCTTTGATTTTGTAGATGAGATGTGAGTAACGCAAAAAGTACCAGAAATACCAAAACTATTAAATAAAACTAGAAGTAAAAAAAAAAAAATCGAATTGAAACATCGAAGAAAAAATGAAGACAAATCATTGATATTCCAGAAGTTTGACAAAGTAACGCATTTTCATGTATTATTTTTTTAATTTAAAAAGAAGCAGAAATTTCGTATCCAGAAATTAAAGTTATAGCTTATAAGGTAAAAGAAGAACAAAGTGCAACATTAAAAAAAAAGAAATGAAAAAACATCTTTGATTTTGCAGAAATTTGACAGAGTAACACGTAACGCAAAAATATCAAAATCAGAAGCCAACGAAGTAAAAAATCAAAAAAGGAGACTTTGATTTGATTTTGTAGAAATTTGACAGATAACAGCTTGTTTTTTGTTTTGTATGTACAAAGTAGCAGAAATAACGAAACCAGAAAATATTGTTTGAAGTAAAAGAAATTTAAATTGGAACATCCAAGAAAAAACAATAGACATCTTTGATTTGTTCAAATTTGACGGAGTAATGCATATATTTTTTTTTGGTTTTAAAAGTATAGAAATACAGAAACCAGAAAATCAAACCAAAAGAAAGTTAAAGTTTAAAATAAATAAAAAGGGGGCATACATATTTGACTTTTTTTAAAATAAGACAGAGTAACGCAGAGATTTGACAAAGTAACGCATTTATTTGTTTTGTAATTAAAAATTAGCAGAAATACTGAATCTAGAAAATCAAGTCAGAAAGTAAAATAAAATAATCAAAGTAAAACATCGTAACATTGCAAAAGCTTGACAGAGTCACACATATTTTTTATTAAAAAAGTACCAGAAATACCAAAACCAGAAACCATGTCCGAATTAAAAAACAACAAAAATCAGAGTGGAACATCGAAGAAACAATGAACGTAGATCTTTGATTTTGTAGAAATTTGGTAAAGTAACCCATATTTGTTTTATACCAGAAATAACGAAACCAGAAAATCAGGTTAGAAAAAAAAGAAATAAAAGTTAAATCCAAGCAAAAATGAAAAAAACATTCGGAAAGTAAAATAAAAAGTTCAAATTTGAACAACGTAATATAAAATTAACTATTATCTTTGATTTTGCAAAAATTTGACAAAGTAACGCATGTTTTTTTTTTGTATTAAAAGGAAGCAGAAATACCAAAACCAGAAACACATATGGGAATTTAAAAAGTAATCACAGTGGAACACCAAAGATACAATGAGAGTACATAATTGATTTTGCAGAACAGAGAAACGCAGTAACGCATATTTTGTTTGTATTTGAATTGAACATTAAAACCTTCATTTCATCATTTGAAAGTAGCAGATGTGCAATTTTTCTTCCACTTCACTTTTCCCCTAACTTTTTTCTTCTAACAAGTGTTGAATCCATTCACTCAAAGTTCTTCTCCTTCCTCCTTCCAAATGTTGTTTTATTTTTCTTAAACACTGCTTTGTGTTAAACTTCTTTGAAAACATTCTCTATTAGCAAAAACAAATAAAAATAAACAAAAACATTCTCGAATCAAGAAAGAAAGCAAGTAGCTTACATTTCCTATAGCACGCTAATATACTCTTTTCTCTTTGCGGATTGTCAACATGCAGCCCTATTAGTCCGGGCCATGATTCATATGCATATCGTTTGGAGTAAGCTTGCAAGGTGATGGTTTGTTGTTTTTTCTTCCGCCAGTCACCACGTCGCCGCCACACCAAACGTTTCCGTTTTCCTCGACGACGCGACGAAGTCAAGGAGTATACACTATTTGCACATAAACATAAAACTTTAGAATATTAATTCTGTGGAAGACATTTCCCTCAGAGGCAAAAAATGTATACCTGCTGCCAAAGAGCGTCTTTAACTGCGCTACTTTCATCATTCCTTCCAATATATTCCTCTACAAAGGTAAAGGTATAGTTAAAATGTTGTACGATGGTAGAGGACTTTCGGAATATTCCTGAAAACGAAAATCCCATCAGGGAAAGTATATTGCAATTCTTCCAAACACCTCGAGCCAGTTAGGCACCATCATCATGCCGATACCGATGCCATATATGAATATTGCTTTACCAGACGAAGACGAGTGAGTGATTGCGAGTCAGTCCGCACTGTAGGCCATGAAATCTACGCCTCAGCCTCACATGACGTGCCCACCACATTTACACGAAAGTCGTCTTGCTTCTGAGATGCTGCTGCAGCAATATACTCTGCAACATTTGTATGCATCTCGAAGCTGCTGGTACGCCAGACAGCCAATGTTTGCTCTCCCAAGCTACTTGCTGCTCCAACCGCTGCGCTGCTGCTGTTGCAGCGATCATAATTAAACTGTAGCAAATAGATCTACATAACACGAAAATCGTGCCACACGTCTGCATTTCGTTTGGTACGGAATCACGACTTTATGCGATGCAGATGGAAAGGTACTTTTTCCTGCCTGCTCCATCCAGCCTGAAGAAGGAGAACACACAATGAAGTTGCTGAATACTGCCCTCATTCAGGTGAAACCACACACCAACAAACCAACATAACAAATGTACATATGTGAATTTCGACTTTATTAAGGTCGTCCAAATAAATGATGATGATGACGAAATGGAAAGATGTTTGTTTTATGTGGAAAACAAGGACGAAGTTTCCTGCTCCAACCAACGAACGCCACCGCAGTTAAAGTAGCAAATCAACCAACACTTCTTCTCTACATTTCGTCTTTCGTGTGTCTGTGTTGACTTGTGATGGAAGAACGAACTTTTTTTTTCTGTGGTTTGATTTCAATTAATCATTTCCTTGGTTCTTTCAAATGAAAAGAGATAACCAGCCATATTGTCGAGGACATTGGGCAAAAAAAAAAGGTTAGGCCTTCAACTTTTGTGTTAAATAGAGTATACAAAAAAAGAGGGTAATGAATTTTTGGCAAGCCTTGAATAGTCTGTCATTGAGTGTGGATTGTGGGTTTTGTCGGTTGTTGATGAAAGTTCATGAATTAAATTTCGAGCTGTGAAAAAGATTTATAAATGTCACCAGAGTTTAGTTTGGTGGTTCTTTGTTTTGTGGCAACACCCTCAAAAACGTTTAACCTTACCCACAATCAAGACCTTTTGTGTCAAAAATTGATTCTTATTTAATTATATGTTTCATCTGTTTAACATGCGATGTCTTAGGGTTGTTTAACACTGACTCTTTAGCAAAATTGATGATTAAAATTAATTGAATTCAAGACGAGTAAGGCAGGAAAATAAAAATGATGGACGAAATATAATGAGGTTAAACCAACTTTAATTTCAGCCTCGGTAAAGGTATTACAGAAGCTACATTTCAGCTTCTTTTTAACTTTAGAAAGATTGTTGGGCATGGAAAAAGGAGAACGTTATACAAGTTTGATTCTTTATAAGAATCTACTTATAAGGTGTATAAGAAAATTAAACGAAGCTTTACCGAAGATCTACCGAAGCTTTAAGATTTGACAGATAGCTTCGGAAGCTCTTTAATACATATCTTATCGAAATTAAAAACAGCAAAAAAAAATGTTTTCTTTTTTAATTTTATCTATAAATTCATTAACCAAGCTTATCCGAAAAACAAGCTTTCTTCGGTTAAGTTTCCTTCCCGACAAACAATTTTGGTTCTATAAAACTTTACAGATGCAATTGTTGCTTCTGTAAAGTATTATAGAAGCAAAATTGTTAGTAGGGTTATCTACCAGTGTTTAAAACAACTTATTAGAAGTTGTTAAACAAGTTCGAACTTCAAAAAACAATTAAATTCTAAAGCAAGCTCAATAAAAGCTTTATAAAAAGTAGTACCTGCGAGATTTCAATTTACAGAAGCTGTTGTGTTAGTTGGGTAAGACCTATGAAAATGCCCGGTTGTATCTACCTAGTTTATTTACATGATAATCCTGAATCTGTGTTGATGGAAATCTAAAACTTCCCCTGAGCTAATGATTTAAAAAGATGAAACTTCCTTTTCAACTTCTTTGCTTTGAAAAAAGTCTATATTCCAAAGGCAGTTGATTGGAAATATAACTTTTTTTTTATCAATCTCAAAGCTTTTTAGCAAACCAGGCTTGTGAAATTAACGCGTCATAAGGATATAAACATATGAGTTAATTATTTGTCAGAGGTTATTTGTGTAATTATAATTTAGATGCAAGTTATTTGTATTCTTTTTTTTAAATTGAGGACTGTTTGTATTACTTCCTTCAAACCCTCATGCAAACGAAGTATTATGCCATTCCCTTTTACAAACTGAAATATTCAATTTCCTACATAAAAGTCAAGACTTTTACAAAATAGTTATTAGACTCAATTATTGTTAAAGTTATAGTTTCTTAACAATGGAGACACTCTGGCGTATACGTAACCAAAATAAAAACAAATCCCATACAATTGCGATAAGGCAATAAATTCGTTCCAAATCAAAAGTAAGTCGAACTTACTGTTCAATATCTAATTCCTATTTGGTAATAGTCACAGTCATCGTCTGCTGGTCAAAACTCAAGCAAGCTTCCTTCGTTAGGAGTATATTTTCCAGACCAATTTTAATACTCAACAAGCTACTTATTGCCCATTATAGCCAAGGAAAACAAATCTCCCTAAAAAGGAAAAAGACACCAACTACAAAACCGCGCATAGTTAAGTTATACTACATGGAAGAGTGCGGCGCATATTAATTTTCCCCTTGTCTTTGGGTTCATCGCGGTTCGGTGGGCCAGACAAATCCACTGCATGTCAAAATAATGGCAAGACACATAACATTTACAGCCTCGCCGCCGTTACAGAGTGCAACACTATAAGTTGACTGCCAAAGTTGCAGCGCAACACAACACAAAACCCAATCTTACGACATAAATTAAGAGAAATGTAAAATCAATTTTAAATTGAAAACGACATCGAGCATGTAACGATTACTAGTCCGGTGCAGTGGTGTGGTAAGCGTGGAACACTACTCTGGCTCTCGAGTATAAACTTTGCAACGCTCAGCGGTCGTAAAAATTATCGAAATACTTTCAAATGCCGCCCAAAGAGCCCCCCAAAACAGCACAGCGCACAGAAATGCGGACCAATTGGTTTCGGGTTTATTATGACTTTCGTTGTCGATAGGACAAGGTGGCTTCTGGGACCAGCTTCTGGGACGTCAAGGGTGTGTGTGGGGCCTGGGCTTCAAAGCATTTCGTGAAGTCATAAATCTTTAACTTCAAATGGCTGGCAATGACAACTGTCATGAGCTTTGTACGCCACAGAGCCAAAAGGTACTCATAGAGTTTGAGATTTTTGTTCAGAGGATTGAAGTATCAAGCAGAACCAGCATGTTACAAGCAATGGCTATGTGACATTTTTCAAAAAAAAAACATGAAAAAAATAAAACAAAATTCACTTTTAGTATTTTTCATTTTCGATTTTCTTTAAATGTGAGCATAAAAGTTATACAAAATAGTGTCGATAGAGGGATTTTTGATAAATCAGTGATGCCACTTTACGTTTTTTAAGAATAAAAAAACTTTTTTTAATTTAAAAAAATAGAGTTGACCTCGGGCTGAAAGTTTTTAACATAAACAACATTTAAGACCGATAAAATTAAGGCTCTTATATATCTTAAAAGTTGAAATTTTACTATCAAGTGAAAATTCTTATAAAATGTCAACTCTTTTGAAGAAAGGACTAAGACTTTTTCAACAAAATTCACTTTCAGTATTTCATATTTTCGGTTTTCTTTATATGTTAGCATAAAAGTTATTACAAATAGTGTCGATAGAGGGATTTTTGCTAAATGAGTGATGCCACTTTATGTTTTCTAAGAATAAACAACTTTTTATTTCAGTATAAAAAAATTGGGTGGATCTCAAGGTTGAAACTTCTTAATATGAACAACATTTTAGAATGATAAAATTAAGGATCTTATAAATCTTAGAAGTTGAAATTTTACAACTTTTTAAGACAAAATTCTTTTACAATGTCAACTAATTTTAAAAGATAGATTATAACTTTTTCAAAATCAGTCATGCTTTTGATATTATTTGCATTTCTTCAAAAAGTTTCTTATTCTTTAAATGTGAGAATAAAAGTAATACAAATAATGTCGAAAGAGGGATTTTTGCTAAATCAGTGATGCCACTTTATGTTTTCTAAGAATAAAAAAAACTTTTTTTTTATTAAAAAAAATATGGTTGATCTCGGGCTGAAAGTTTTTAACATAAACAACATTTAAGACCGATAAAATTAAGGCTCTTATATATCTTAAAAGTTGAAATTTTACTTTTTTTTAAGTGAAAATTCTTATAAAATGTCAACTCTTTTGAAGATAGACTAAGACTTTTTCAACAAAATTCACTTTTAGTATTTCATATTTTCTATTTTTTTTATACCTATGTTAGCATAAAAGTTATTACAAATAGTGTTTTAGAGGGATTTTTGATAAATCAGTGATGCCATTTTATGTTTTCTAAGAATAAACAACTTTTTATTTCAGTATAAAAAAATTGGGTGGATCTCAAGGTTGAAACTTCTTAATATGAACAACATTTTAGACCGATAAAATTAAGGATCTTATAAATCTTAGAAGTTGAAATTTTACAACTTTTTAAGACAAAATTCTTTTACAATGTCAACTAATTTTAAAAGATAGATTATAACTTTTTCAAAATCAGTCATGCTTTTGATATTATTTGCATTTCTTCAAAAAGTTTCTTATTCTTTAAATGTGAGCATAAAAGTAATACAAATAATGTCGATAGAGGGATTTTTGCTAAATCAGTGATGCCACTTTATGTTTTCTAAGAATAAAAAAAAATTATTTCATTACAAAAAAAATAGAGTGGATCTCGAGGTTTAAAGTTCTTAATATAAACAACATTTTGGAACCGATAAAATTAAGTCTCTTATAGGTACATCTTATAAGCTGAAATTTTACAATTTCTTAAGTGAAAATTCTTATAAAATGTTGACTCTTTTCAAGACATAATACGACTTTTTCAAAATACGGCATTGCTTCAAAAAATTACATTCATTTCATCAGAAACGATACAGTCATTCTCGAGATATTCGACATTAAGTACCAAAAAATGGCAACACTTATTATTGATTCAGACAAAAGTTACCTTGGTTGCTGATAGAGACCAACCTTTAGGCATATTTAGTTCTGCGGTGTGGAACAATTGGCGGCCTCTTATTGAACGCGGGGTCAGCCGACAACTAAACACACACCGCTCCGCAGATCTTTTGAGCCTTTCTGGCTTCTTTTTGGGTTCATTTGCCGTTTAATTGAAAGTTATTGTATGCCAGTAGTATTTCTGCTAAACGAAAAGAAAAGCTCCGCAACCAGCTTCATCGAAAGGGAAAACGTTGTGAAGCTCTAAGCAACAAGATTATGGAATAGTTTAACTGTGTTGTGAGATGACAAGAGGTGGTGTATCTTGTTCGTTGCGGGAATCACGGCCGACCGAGAGACGACCGACGGACCAAAAGACGCTCTGTCATGCTGACTCTCTGGAAATTTATGAAGATGATGATTACCATTAGCGCAGTTGTGTTTTGTTGTTGTTGCAAGTATAAACATTTTGATGCATTCAATGGATTCCTTATGTGCAATAGCTATAAGCTAGGTAAGGTTAGGTATTTGGAGCTAATAAGTCTGATTGTCTGTTTTTGGTGGCTTTTGATGGCGCGATGTATTATTGAGACGGTGGGGTTCCCTTTTGTTTAATGTTTAACGTGCAAATTGTTGTCATTCAATTGCGACGATCATTTCTGGTTGCAGCATGTTGCATGTCTTGGACATGTTGTGTGTTGCCTTTCGCGACATAATGACGAGTTTCTTGTGGATTTTTGTTTTTATTTTTTATTTTCAATTTAAATGGCTACAACAACTGAATTCTGTTACCTATGTATGTTCGATTTGATAGAAGCGCCAGAGGTCTGTCGTCGTTGCCTTTTGAGCATGATGGGAACTAACAACGTTAAACAAAAATAACATGTCATTGATTGATCGCAAAATAACATATACCAAATATCAATTGTTAATTAATGAAAATATATTAATGAATAGGATTCATAAAGAAGAAGTAGATTGTATCGAAATATGATGTTTGGAGAGAGGATTGTTCAATGACAATTAACTGGATGCAATTTATACAAGTTAAGTTTTTAAGTACATACTGCAAAAAAAAGTTTCAGACCTTATACAAAAAATGTTTAGAATTTTAAGATGGACCCCATACCTTTACTGCCTGTTAAAACAAATCCAAACCATTTTAAAAGGGGTAAAATGTGACTTACAAATTTTAAATTGAAGTTACTTTTATGCCAAGGAATCATATTCAGCAATTAAAACTCTTGAAAGAATTTGTTATATTAAAAAGGGTTTATTCAATAGACTATTAAAGAATAATTTATTAAATTTTTACAATACTTGAGTAAAAAAATTTCAACTTGAACTGCAATGTAATATTGCACACTATTGACAATTAGTGGAGAATAAAGCTCAAAAATTATCAATATTAGGGAACCCGGCCGAACGGCTTGGATTTTGATGATCTTTCTTTTTCAAACGTTACTTTAAAGTCTATAGATTAAAATTTGCTGGTGTTGCCGTATTGATTTTTTAGATTTAATTGAAGATTTTTGTGAACAAAAAAAAAATTTTCTTAAATTTCATAAATTAATTGATGCCAAATGATTGTCTAGGAAATTCAAGGAAAAAAAATGTATGGGAGTTAGGGACAATCTTCCATCGTTCAAGCGATAGATGCAATTTTCTTATTTCAAACACAAGAAAAAATATTTGAACAAAACGGCAACACCTACTATATTTAAATATACATTTTTAAAAAGCTAGAAGCTTAGTCATATTTGTAAAATTAAAATTTAGTTAATTGAATGAAGGGCTTCTGAACTCAGAATTTTGAAAAAAAAAAAAAATTATTGAAAAAATTTTAACATATCGTTTTTAAAACTTTTTCGTAATATAAAATGCATTTATTTTAAAATTTTTTTGGCCACATTTATTATGATTTGAAATTATAAAAGGAAATGTCAATATGTATTACGGTTTATGAAAAAAATTAAAAAGTATTTCATTTTCCAAGAACTTTTTTTAAAAGAAGTTTAAAAAAAAAATTTAACTTATTTTTTTTTAAGTTTAACATCTAAATATAAAATTATTTTTTATTCATTTAATAACCCTTACTGTTAAAAGTTAAATAGCACAAATTTAAAGTTCTTATATACCAAAGTCTTTGAGAAAATTAATTATTTCAATGCAAAAATTCAGTTTTTATCAAAAAAAACCCATTGAAATTGAAGAAATTTTTAATTTTTTTTTTATTCAAAAGAGTGATATATATTACCTTTTTTGCTTCGGAATTCAACTGATAATAATATTTATGGCAAAAATTTTTTTAAAATAAATTCATATTTTATTAGAAAAAGTTTGGAAAAAAGTCATTTTAAAATTTTTTAATAACATTTTATTTTTTAAATTCTGAGTTTAAGGACCATTTTTTCAAAAACTCTTAATTAAATTTAGTGGATTTAAATTTTAGAGATAAGAATGAGCTTCTGGCTTTTTAAAAATGTATTTTAAAATATTGTAGGTGTTGCCGTTGTTTTCAAAATATTTTTTTTTGTGTTTGAAGTCAGATTATGAGAAAATTTATTGCTTAAACGATATGGAAGATTGTCCCTTACTCAATTATATTGTTTTACCTTAAATTACCTAGAGAATCTTTTGCTATCATTTGTTTTATGAAATTAAAGCAAAAAAATGATTTGGTTAAAAAAAATTTAATTTTAACTTAAAAAAAACAATACGGCAACATCGGCAATTTTTAATGTATAGACTTTAAAATATTTTTAATTCACTGGTCGGCAACGGATATAGAGCAAGAACCAAACCCTACTTTTCGAGAGGAATTTTGTGTGCTGAGTCCGAATCTGAAGTCAAAATTTCACTGGCACGTCACGTTTTTGAAATAATTGAATATTAATAGGTCAAAAACGCGTGTTTTTGGGTACATTTGACATCGAATTACAGCATCGTTAATTTTTTTTTTTTAAAACTACTTATGCCATCTCAAAACGCCATATCAACACGTCCTAAAGGTATTTATATTTTTTCAAAATTATTTTTTTCTCAAAGATATTGAAAAAAGAAATTTATGATAGATATCTCAAAATCTTGATTATATTTTTCAAAGTAATGAATGGTTTTTTGAATCAAATTCCATCTTGCGTCTTCTGATTTGGACTTATAAAGAGCAACATATTACGGAAAATATATATTTTTGACTAAACATAAAAAAAAACTTAGTTTTTGAAGCTTTATATAGCGAAAATAGTGATGAGTATAGCTCAAAAACTAGACGTGATAGAAAAAATCTGTAAACAGTTTTGAATTCAGCACACTTAAGTCAATCAAAATCACCTTATAAAGTTCTTGCTCCCGACTTTTTTTTAGTTTTTTGCCGACCAGTGTTACCTACGTTTGAAAAAAAAAAATCGTCAAATTCAAAGCTGTTCGGCAGGGTTCCCTAATAATTTGCATTAGTTACTCTACTAAATGTTATCACAGTAGATACAATATTTTGTTTTATAAAAACACAACATGTTTAACCTGAAAAAAATGTATTAACATAGTTTGATTGAAAATTGAATTTAAGCAAAAAAAAAAAAATCTCCCTGACTTGAAATTCCTATGCAAATGACTTGCCATAATTTTTTTTTTTTTTGCCAAAAAAGGCATCAAAAAATCCAACTCCTCACAGTCTGTCAATCAAAAAATCCTAATTTACAAGAAAAAGTCCAAATTGAGGACAAAAAACACAGAAAGATGATGTTGGCTTGGTCAATCCAAAAAGCCAATCCAGCTGCATCATCATCATCATCATCATCGTCGTGGTCGTCATCGTCATCGTTATGACTCCAATGCTAATTCACCGCTCAAAACTCCCATCTAGCAGCGAGACCAAGAGATAACGATGTAGGTACTTTGGTTGGGGCTGCGGCTGGGAATTTTATTACCGCGTCGTCGTTTAGCATACAATTTGCAAAGACTTCCATTCTTCCAATTAAACTTGCTGATCCCCAGAGTCGTCCCCTGGTTTTTCGAATTGGAGAGACGCACGGTAACCGCACTCGACTATTGTGTCCCTAAAAAAGAAATTATAATAACTGTGCACTTACAATGCGCGATGCAATGCTTGCTTGCTCTTTGCTGCTGGAATGGAAGCTTTGTTATATGGGTTCGTTGAATTTCTTCATTTTTATATGAAAGGGCCTGTGGCCCAATTGACATGTACCTACCGTGCATCAGTGCAAGCCCTGCGGCGGCTGCGGCACTGTGCGCACTCACATCATGGTCCAGTGACAGGGACAAATGTTCCAGCAACAGCAGCGATCTGCTGCTGCTGGCCAATGCAAGTAGTTGGTATGGCTAATATAACATTTTTCCAAGATGCACTCTCGAAGCCAGTAGCCAAAGAGTCTTTGGTTGTCGTCGCGTCGCCATTGCCATCGTCAGGCTCCCCGGAATTAAAAGCAACGTGTAACCTATTTTTGCCAGGAATGACAAAGGATGTCATCCTCCACAGAAAGGCATACCACCGCACTACCAAAGCCCTCCTTCTTCAACTTGGCCAATTGTTTGTATTATTTTGTTATCGACGAAGGAAATAAATTGAATTTCGTTTGCATATGAAATGGCCAACGTAACCCGTAACGCGGTACAAAGGTCCACCTCGCCTTGCCTCAAGTCCAACAAAAGCCTGTGAAAAATGAAAAATCGACAAAATAATTCGTCGAGCCTCGAATCGGCCCAAAATACAAAAATAAATAAATTGAAATGGATAAATCCAAAATTTCCATATATGGGAATAAGTTGTAAGCCTTTTGTCTTTGCTGCGCTCGCAGCGCTGCTTTCAGTCTCGAGGCGTATTCAGTAACAACCTCAGTTTTACTAACAACAACCAGCAACAACAACAACAACAACAACAATGTCAAGACCAAGGCAATCATGGATATTATTTCATTATTATTCAGTGGCTCGACAACAACTGTTATTTGGTATTGGTATTTCTGTTATGCGGTGATGGGGACTTGAACTTGACCAAGGCAGAATATAGTTGGTATCACGGTAGTGAATATAGTGGCATGAAACAACCCAAGGGCCGACTGTTTCACAAAAAAAAAAAACCACGAAGAATAAATAATTGAATAAATGTCTCAATTCGTTTAAAAAAAAAAAAAAAAAAAAACACTCGCTTCCTGATCCTGACTGCACCTTTGGCTTTAAAATATGATTTGCGAACAGTAATCCGCGGACAAAGCAGTAATCCTTGTGAAAGTTATAAAAGTTAATTGATGGCAGCTAAAAGTAAATGGAATGGTTTTTATTTTTGCAGTGCGCAGTTGAGTGCAAGTACTTTATAGGTCAGAGGCATTTTATATGGAGAATAAACTTTACGATTTGGTTGCATAAATTTAGTCTTTAAGTGAATATTTAGGTGGAGATTTTAAATAATTGTAGTAAATATGATGGATTCGGGGATGAAATATTTGCATTTTTAGATTTAAATTTTTTATCTCCGAATATTTATAGAGCAAATAAAATATTTGAATATTAATAGCTTAAAAAACCTTAAGCCAAACTTTATTCAAAATTCTGGAAGGCTCTATTAAGACTTTTTTTAATAAATCGCTCACGGAATAACAATCCTATTTTGGAATTTTCAGAAAAAAGTATTTAAAAAAAGGATTCCTTCCCGAGTAAAAATGGAATTCCAACGCTACACCACGTCCGCACCACTTTTTGACCACCGCACCACGTTTGCCCCATTTCATTTTGAAAAAAAATAAAAATGAAAAAAATAAATATGAAAAAAATTCGCTGCACCACAGCCGCACCATGACTGCACCACATCCGCACCATTTCATTTTAAATACAAAATTCGGTGCACTACCCCCGCCTCACCACGTCCGCAACATGATCAAAAATTCTATTCTTGTATATATACAAATGTTTAAGTCAATCTCAAAGTTATTTTCACTTAATCAACAAATTGCCAGTTTGTAAAAACATGACTTGGTGGTCGAGGTGTTAAAGCGTTAGACTTCTAATTAAAAGTGCTCTAGATAATCGGGCTTGAATCTCCTTCTCGTCGGTAGTTTTTTTTTTTTTTAATTTTTCAACAATCCAAAATTATGTATAATATTGCAGCGAATTTTTCATACAAAATGAAATGGTGCGGACGTGGTGCAGCGGTTAAGCGGCGGTGGTGCACCGAATTTTTCATTCAAAATGAAATAGTGCGGACGTGGTGTAGTCATCGTGCGGCGGTGTTGCGCCGAAACTTTCCGCCAAAATGCGCGGCGGTGGTGCAGCTGTGGTGCAGCGGTCAAGATTTTCTTTATTTTTTTCTTTAAATTTGTTTCAGAGGAACTCTCACGTGGAATTCACAAAACCTAAAGTTAAAGTAGTTTAGATTTTAAAATAGAAAAATTTACTTGACATTTATTTAACAAAACTAATATAATAAAAATACAGAATTACGAATTAATAAAAAAAAAAAAAACAATTAATAAACTGATTCTTTATATTTTAGTTATTAAAAGTTGATTTAGACTTACCAAAAATAAAATGCATGACCGGGTTGCACGTACTTGCTCTTATGGTTAAAGATGCTTGGAATGTTAAGACCGAACTATAAAAGACATGAGCTCCCATAAACGAGTATGTACAAATTTTAGGTTAATTTTGTCATTAGTTTTATAGGAAATGTAAAAATGGACTAAAAATTGTTTTTAAAATAACGAAAACACTTTTTTAAATGTTTTTAATTTGTAGATACATATAATAAACAATTAAAAAATTTCTATATAAAAAATTGTTTGAATAGTTTTGTTTTTAGTACCTAGTTTCTTTTTTAATAAAAAAAAAAATACATCCATCATCGTAATGTCATATCTGATTTTTATCTCGAATCCGATTTTACTTACGATTTTTATATTATAGTATCTCAAGCGAAAAAATTAATACATTATTAACGGTAACGGTACGTATCTGCTACTGCTATACAGGGTGTCCCACAGTCACCGCCCCAAATGAAAACCATGGATTCCTGAGGTCATTTTAAGTCAAAAAACTTAAGAGGTAATTTTCTCGTTTTCGTCCCGTTTTCGAGTTACCACGATTTTTATGATTTTTGCGCTCTTGTTCTTTAACTGGCCTTATCTTTGCCAAACTACGTTTGATTTGAAAAATTTTTTTTGCAACCAATCAAGAATTTATTGCAATTTAAGTTTGTCTCAAAACTTTTTTTTCTGCGGACAACCATTTCTCCACAATTTTGCATCAAACACAACTTTCTTCGTTTTTTAAGTTGTTTTTTACACTTTCATATCAGTTAAGTCAAAAAACACGTTAATGAGTATTAATTTTTTGTGCTTTTTACTAACCCCCGTTTATTTTCATAAAACAAATAGGTTTTATTTCATAAAAAAGGCTACTGAAAGTAATTAAAAAAAATAAACAAACTGAGTGAATTAAAAAAAAAAATATTTTTCAATACAAAATTAATTTAAATGAATTAAAACTTTTTCTGAGCTTTATCTATTTGTTCTTTTCTTAACCACAATTGCTCAGAAAAAGTTTTTAATTCATTTAAATTAATTTTTTATTTAAAAATTATTTTTTTTTTTCATTCACTCAGTTTGTTTATTTTTTTTTAATTACTTTCATTAGCCTTTTTTATGAAATAAAACTTATTTTTTTTTTATGAAAATAAACTGGGCTTTAATAAAAAGCACAAAAAATTAATACTCATTAACGTGTTTTTTGACTTAACTGATATGAAAGTGTAAAAAACAACTTAAAAAACGAAGAAAGTTGTGTTTGATGCAAAATTGTGGAGAAATGGTTGTCCGCAGAAAAAAAAGTTTTGAGACAAACTTAAATTGCAATAAATTCTTGATTGGTTGCAAAAAAAAATTTTCAAATCAAACGTAGTTTGGCAAAGATAAGGCCAGTTAAAGAACAAGAGAGCAAAAATCATAAAAATCGTGGTAACTCGAAAACGGGACGAAAACGAGAAAATTACCTCTTAAGTTTTTTGACTTAAAATGACCTCAGGAATCCATGGTTTTCATTTGGGGCGGTGACTGTGGGACACCCTGTATAACCGTTTTCGTGATTTCTTATAGCGCAAATTGATGGTGAAACTATAACAAATTTTGACATGAAAATAATTTTTGGGTTTGTTTAAAAAAAAAAAAATTATTTTTGTAATTCACACGTGGTAGAGTGAAACCTTAAAAAATCATTTTTCTTGAAAAAAAAAATACACCATCAAAAAGCTTATAAATTTTAATTGAATAAAGCCATACTTAAATTTTTACAATGCGCAAAAAGTTTAAAAATAATTTATTCAAAACAATCATTTTTCGTGAAAAAAGCAAAAAAAAATCTTTTTTTTTTTCTTCCAACACCATTAAATCCATTTTTTTTATGACAACTTAATATAAATTGTATATGTATCATTTGAAAGCTTATTTTTCAACTCAAAATATTTACATATGTATATCGACCATGTCTAAATGTCTATACAAAATCTACAAAAAGAGCTAGATTTTTTTGAACCTAATCAATTTTCATAAAAAAAGCAAAAAAAATCTTTTTTTTTCTTCTAACACCATTAAATCCATTTTTTTAAATGACAACCTGTAATAGATTTTTTATCATTTGAAATCTTATTATTGCACCTTTTATATGACGCTTAAATCATATTTCTACAATGACTACAAAAAAAAATCAAAGTATTATTGATCAATTTTTTGAAACAGACAAACACGAATTTGTTTGAAATTTTTTTAAGACTCTGACCAATTGAATTTACGTAAAGTAAATCGGAAAAATATGGTAGAGAGATCAAAACTGACTACATACACAAGTAAAGGTCGTATACGAAAGTGATGTATAAAGTCTTGGTAACATAGGGATTCGAAAATCGGAAAACCAACATTTTGAAAAAAAAAAAAAAAACAAGGAAAGAATTTTCTGTTGCAAGAATTTGATCGATGTGAATACAAAAAGAGAGATCCTTATCACACAATGCAAAGATCACGACTTGAGATGAGGAATGAGTTCATTGTGAAAGTGATACATTCTATAGGAAAAGAGGCTAGACAATTGCTACTGAAAAATAAATTTTTTTAAAAAACTGTACGAATTTCTATTGGGTTGGGGTCAAAATTCTGCCGGGGTCAAAATTCTTTTATCAAAATTCTGCTTTCAAAATTCTGCTTTTCATAATTCTGCTTTTCAAAATTCTGCAAAAAATTAAAAAAGGGTTTGGAAATGTTAAAAAGCGCGCGCTTTTTAACATTTTCCAAACCCTTTTTTAATTTATTGCAGAATTCTGTAAAATCATCTTTTTGAAAATTTGTCATTTTTTAAATGCGTATTAGGTAATGTTTGTTTTATGAATGAATAAATTTGAAAATTTTAAGAAAAGGCTTAATATAAAACATTTCCGAAAATAATTAAAAATTTATTAATTTATCAAATAAAGATGAATGTTCAAAAATTTGAATATAAGAAAAGGAATATTTTGTATCAAACAACATCGGTTCCAATTAGTTTACATATTTTATTTGAAAGAAAGTCAGTATATGGAATTCAAAAAATATTTGCTACACTTAAATAAAAAAAATTAGAAAAGTACCAATGTTGAATTACATTAATGAGGTGTATTTTTCTTTAGCCAGTACATATGCTATAAAAAAAAACAGAATTGGCAGAATTTTTTTGTTCAAAAATAATGCTAGCAGAATTTTGAAAAGCAGAATTTTAAAATGCAGAATTTTGAAAAACAGTGTAGAAAAGAAGCAGAATTTTGAAAAGCAGAATTTTGAAGCCAGAATTTTAACCCGATCCCTTTCTATTTTTAAATGTTTAATTCTTTTGTAATTCAACCGTTCAAGTTAAAAGTGACCTTATAACATTCCTTTCTATCCCTGCACTCAGATGCACTTACAACAACAGCAAAAATTCTATACAATAGATCATTTCAGGGGGATGATATGCACATCACTCACCCCGGATGCAATCGTTTGTGACACAGCCACAAGATAGAGCAAGAGAATCTCAAGTTAACGCCCCATTTTGGATGTGACTTGGAAAAATTTATCGTTCCCAGCCATTTGATCTTATCTCCCTCAGCAAGCAGCATAAACTGATTCCCAATACAGATTAATATAAATGGAAACAACAAAACGCTTCGAAACACGGTCAAGATTCTATATAGTATCCATCCTTGCTGTTCATCGTCATCATCATCATCATCGTCGGTGGGTCTTCGTCGTAGTTATCGTCAACCTGTAGGGGCTTTTTGGCCAACAAGCTAGGGATTGGGGGATAAACGAATAAATGCTTGATGCTAAGATGTGGTGTTTCTAGTCCTGCTGGCATGTGCATCGTCGCCGTCGACTTTGGAACAATGATGGTGTGTGGTGTGGTGTCCTCCTAGATATGTTCCAGTAATTATATGTTTGCACTAGGTGCGCTCTAGGAACATACCTTAAACTTGCTTTTGCAACTTTTGCTGCCCCATCATCAGAGAGAGAGAGAGCAGAAGATGAAAGAATGTATCTATCGATGTGTCTTGGTTGTATAGTATATTCTCTGCGTTGCACACGTTCGATATTATATTGGTCCACCTACCGATTATTGGCTACGACACTGGAGATTTATTGAAAGCCAGTTCTCACTTATTTTTCCTTCTTTATTGCCTTGGTCTTTCTCTTGGTACGTATTTTCTGTGTGTGTGATGCTGAGATGGCCTTATAGCATATCCAGGCCGGATGCTGGTCCTGGTATGCTGCGTTCAACCTATTGAGGTTGTGGGTTCATTAATTGCGCCTTCGGTAACGTTTTGGAGACAAATTGGAGTAGCCTCTTTGAACCTGAAATTAATACCCGCATCCTGTAATTGCAGTTGCTGTGTGCGATCCGGAAAATCGTCTTTATAACAACCACACACAGCTAAGGCTATACTTGGTTCATATATCGGATCGGTGTAGTTCTAAAAGCCAAAACGATTACCATCCGCTTAGGGGTTGAATTGAGTATTAATTGCTATCTGACAACGATGCAACCATTATGAGCTGATGGTTACAATCTTATTTCTACAAAATATAGCTTTTGAATTCCATGTGTGTGTGTGTGTGTTGTTAAATTAAGGAATTTAAGAAGGGAGTATTGAGAACAATTTATCTTAAAACATTTTGTTAATAACCTAGAGGTCTTTTAGTATTTTAAGTCGAATAATTGACACAATGCGTTTCGATTTAATGGTAACGGAACTCAGGACAACTCTTGTCGGATGAACAAAATATCGTCGTATTTGAGGCAATGTCCACAAAATTCAAACATTCAATATGAACGTAGATTTCTCAAGGACGTGTTATTTTGTCAGAAAAACGTATAATCTTACAAGATGCATGATTATTTTTACCAAGACCAGCTGGAATTTCAATGGACTGATCTTTGCTGTTACAAATGGTGACTCGTCATAGCCGTAGCTAGGATTTCATTTCGGGGAGGGTTAGCTTAGACCGACCAATTTTTCTTACATATTTTTACATGCGAGCGTAAGCGAGCAAAAATAATTTTCGAAGCTTTTCTTAGCCTTATAAAGAAAACTGTTTCGCAAAATATCATATAAAAAAACACTAGATACAATCAAAGGTTTAAACTGCAATAAAATGACAAATGGACTTTTCGCTTAACTAATGGTTTGTATAAAAAAAGCTATTTAGAAATAACCAAAAATTAATGTTCTTATCTCTTAGTCTGTTAATTGGGTTAAATATATAGCCAAAGACAAATTTTTGACATCCAAATATGTGTTGAATATTAAATTAATACATTTTTGACGTTTTGACGGCTTGAAATTTTAATTAAGCTGCAAAAAAAAGATTTAATGGTGTTAAAAACATATTAGCAATTCATTACAATTTCAAACTCCCAAAACGCGTTGTGCTTTGAGTTTTGTGTTTGTTCAACGTTCTTGAATTATTTTTTCAAATTTCTTCGTTTCCTAAAAATTTTGAACATTTATTTGCAAAACTACACAAAACCCCGTTTATCACAATAAACACAAATTTAATCTGCACCCAGAACATCGCAGGATATATCTTGAACAACTGAAATTTTATGTTCACCTTTATAGTGTCTATATCCTTTCCTAAATATTCAACTCAATTCACACGCGACCTCAATATCGAATTCAGGTTGAAATCTTACACCTCAAAGAATTGTTTTCATTAAATTTCAATGTAAAATATATTGTACCTTTGTATATCACGTATGAATTTGAAAAATAGAATTTTAAACCCCTAGTTCCGAAGTTCACCAATATATTTTCCTTTACACCAGTTTAAGATTCAAATATAGAAAGTACAAAAATAATCCGTTTTCGTCAATATTATAACGTAGTGGAGTAACTAAAGCTCAAAAATTGGCAATATTAGGGAACCCGGCCGAACAGCCTAGATTTTGATGATCTTTTTTTTCAAACGTCGGTAATTAAAAATACTTTAAAGTCTATAGATTAAAAATTGCCGGTGTTGCCGTTTTGATTTTTTAGATTTAACTCAAAAATTTTTCTTAAATTTCATAAATTAATTGATGCCAAAAGATTGTCTAGGAAATTCAAGGAAAAAAAATGTATGGGAGTGAGGGACAATCTTTCATAGTTCAAGCGATAGATGCAATTTTCTTATTAATTGACTTCAAACACAAAAAAAAATATTTGAACACAACGGCAACACCTACAATATTCAAATATACATTTTTTAAAAGCTAGAAGCTTAGTCATATATGTAAAATTAAAATTTAGTTAATTGAATGAACGGCTTTTGAAAGAATGGTAATTGAACTCAGATTTTTGAAAAAAAAAAAATTATTGAAAAAATTTTTACATGTCGTTTTTTAAACTTGGTCGTAATATAAAATGCATTTATTTTCAAATTTTTTTGGCCACATTTATTATGATTTCAAATTAGAAAAGGAAATGTCAATATGTATTACGGTTTATGAAAAAAATTGAAAAGTATTTCATTTTCGAAGAATAAAAAAATAAAATAAAATAAATAATAAAAGTTTTGAAAAAAAATGTAACTTATTTTTTTTTAAAGTTCAACATCTAAACATAAAATTATTTTTTATTCATTTAATAACCCTTACTGTTGAAAGTCAAATAGCAAAAATTTAAAGTTCCTATTTACCACAGTCTTTGAGAAAATTAATTATTTCAATGCAAAAATTCAGTTTTAATAAAAAAAAACCATTGAAATTGAAGTAGAGCAAAATTTTGGAATAAACCCTACGAAATCCCTAGTTACAACGATTTCCGAAAGGTGGCCGGAAACTGGAGACGGCCGAAAATAGGCAACTCTACCCTATTTTTTGTGTTTATGATGTATTATTTTAAAAGTGAACTCTTAGCGAACCCTGTAAACCCCCCCCCCCTCCCCTAAATACGGCTATGTGACTCGTGATGCTAGCGGGATAACCCGCGATTTTACCGCGCAAAACTGTGATTTTACCGGATTGATTTGAAAATTGAAAGAAAAATAAAGGAAAACCCATTTTAATGAACTATTTCTTGATTTCAAAAGAAAGATTTATTTTATTTACCGAAGAAACTAGTGATTAAAATTGGAAGATCGGTGATTTTATGTTAGCAATTTGTTATTTACAGAGTCAAATCGTTGTATTACGGGAGTAAGCCTTGAATTTATTGGAGCAATCGAATTGACCCCTGATTTTACCAAAAACTTTTTTATTTTACCCGTAATTTCTCCAGACTGATCCGTGATTTAATCAATTTACGCGTGATTTTGTCATTGGTTTAACCGAAGTGATTTCTGAATTTTATAAGGCAAATGTTGATTTTAATAAACTCACCCGTGATTTAACTGGAACTATGTTACTTAACGGTACAAAAGAGACTCTTGACCTTAGTGTACTATAAACGTGTAATTTTGTTCGGTGTTATCCGTGATTTTATCGTGTTTAGCCTTGATTTTTTGTGATAAACTCGTAATTTCACTGAGACAACCCATGATTTTGCCAAAAAAAATCCATTTTACGGAAGTTATTCCAATGATATTATCCGTGATGTAAATAAATGAAACAATCAGTGAGTTTTAGAGTGATCCGTGATTTTAACGAACCGATATGGGTTTTATCAAGAATATCAAAGATCCTTTACACCGAAGTGACTTATTGACTCAAATTCTGATTTTTTTTTTTTTTTTTCAGTGAAACAGGTGAGGTATGTGATTATACCAAGATGACTCATGGGTTTTTCTTGGTAGATCCCATGATTTTGTTGGAGAACCCTTAATTTTACTAAGACAACCTATAATTTAACGAGAACTAAACATAGGAAAAATCTTCAAAAAAAAAAACGAGTTACACAAAAATGAAAATGGGGTATTTTCATTTACCGATCTTGAGGATCCATCAGAACTTCCTATTAGTCATTGGGACTATTAGAAATATGTGGCCATACCCACTAGTATGATTTTGTTCTGGGTGAAATTAATCTAGCTACATCCAAATAAAGGCCAGCATTTCACTTTAACTGTTGATCTTTTAGTTTGAGTAAACCAAACCAGTACTGACAGTATACTACTAAATAAGTTTTTAACATCTCCCCATCGTTACTTATTCTCCAAAAACCAATGCATGCCTTCCTTGTTAATTTATTTTTTTATTTTTTTATAATTCACACTGTGTTTTGGCACTTTAAATTTGGATCGATGTTGATCTTGTGTTGTGAAAAACTATCTTCCGATTGCCAAAAAATGTACTCTGTAAGTTTGATTTACTGAGATTATATTCAAGATCACTTTAAGTCTTCAATACTCATCTTCCCGTAAAGAAATTTTGCGAGAAATTTTACTTCTTTAAATATAACTAGATAAAATTAACCAGAAATCTTTTTAAACTTCTTACAAAGAAGCTCAAATTCCTTATTTCTTTAAAACTGTTCCTTATCCCGCTTTTGATGCAGATCAATGCTGAACCCATACCAATTTGGAGTGATGCACTTAAATTCTTACTCACCTGTCAGTATGCCAGGTGATTGTTAAATTGTTGTATGGCTACAACAACAGTTTTTATTGTTGTTGTTGCTTTTGGTTGCCTCTTGACAGACCGACCACCATTTAACAATGAATTTAAATCAGAACTTCACCTTGACTTCGATATTCTAGGCGGTAGGTAAACGTCGCGGTATAATTGATGATCTTAAGTAGTTTTTCACTATCGGGTGCAGTTGAGAGTTGAATCACGAAGTGATTTAGATCGGAAGATCGTTTTTGCAATGAGCCCATCGCAGAAAAAAACTAAAACTCATACAATGGAAGTAGATGAATTCGGTGAAGGAACGACGACGAGCGTTCTTTCATCGAGCGGAGTCACTGATCTCCGTTGAACTTCCTTCCTCTATCTGAAATTGCATCAAACAAAAATGGAAAAAGAAAAAACCAACAAAAAACAACCTATTCCGTTCCTACGCACAAATGTGTGCTCGCGCGCGCGCGCGTACAATTCTCCGAAATGCACGGCAGTTTGAAAAGATCTTCAATTATGGCGTGTTATGCAATTCCAGGCGGTGTTGTGGTGCCCCAATATCGATCATAAGCCCTCGTTCGGGTGTAGATCCAAATCCGTTTTGCTAAGCCTCTCAACAAATCATCTCAGAGCTTAATTCTCTGAGCTGAGGTACTTTTCCATCATCGTCGTAGGTCAAGATCCTTATCGTTGTCGGTCGTTGTTGGTTCGTTACAAGCTGAGCTGCGCCTGCGCCTAGGCCATTGCCAGACTGAATGGATTAATAACTTGTACCAGAGCTCATACGGAAATTATACCAAAGCAAGGCAAATCCACACAACACACATGGAACAGAGCGAGTCGCTAGAGATGACATCTTCTTGACAAACTGAAGAGAATCATTCGCGGAGTCAGCTTCGCCCCTAAGGACATGGCTCACATGTCTTGATGATCATTTTCTGGAAACATTTCGACATCTTAAGCGAATCGTGTCTTTTTCTAGAATTACTTCACAAGGAGCGATGAAGTGATCCGATAGAAGACAAAATAGAAATGTAATTCTCATTGGATTTGGTCTGGTCCGGGTTTGGGATCGGGATCGGGGTTGGCTCTACTATTGCCTTGTCTTTGTACGTGAGGGCATGTTCGCGCAGAGATTTTTTTTTTACAGCTTTCCATGCTTGAGAGTCATGGATTTTTCAAGAGGACGACTCTGGATTCCCAGTCTCGCAATATTGTGGATAGAGAAGTCGTCGCAATATCATTGCAACTAAGTTAATGGAGAAAACCTACACTCATCAGACGGACAGACGCGAGTGTGTCATTCGTGTGCAGATTGGAGTCGTTGTTACCTTTATTTTTTGATTTTGCTATAGCAACGCCGCGCGGCGTTGCACCATGCGCGCCAGCCGGGTACACTATGATTTCTTCTTGTCTACCATAGAGAGGCAGCAGGAGGCTTATTATAATCTCTCTCAAGTTGTCAGGTAGACATATCTTGATTGGTTTTTGCGGATCTTGGACTGCATCTCGCATATGGGAAAGATATTGCATGGTGGTTTAGGAGATATAAATAAATACTCCTCTGGTTTTTTCGCAACATGAAACAAAATTAAAAAGTTTTTTTTTTTTTTTTAATTTATTTTATTTTTGTTCATTTTGAAGAAGTATTTTAATTTTGTTTTATAAATAGTTATTATTTCTGTAACTGATCTGCATGCGCTTATGACTAATTTTTTTAAATGGCTTTTTGGAATATGATTGATAAACTTGTGGTAAGAAATATATAAAAATAGAATCCACATGAAAACCCCTGTGGCGAGTGATAATAGTACGTAGAGTTAGTTATTTAAATATCTTTTTTTATTTTTTCAACATCTTATCAATAAGAAAAATATTAAAAGTTAAAAATTCATGTTATTTAAATAAAGAACTTTATGCAAGTCATTTATTTATTTTTCATGGTTATAGGAATATCTTACAACTTCGTTAAAAAAAAAAAACAATTTGAAAAAAAGTGTTTATACAGTGTTTTCGAAATTTCAAGTTCGCATATCAGCTCTTTCGTTTAGCTTTCTTAAAAAATGAATTCTTCACATTTGTCATTGAATTTTTAAAAGCTATATACAAAAATTATTGTGTAAGACATTTTTACTCAAAAAATTGTGATTTCAAGAACAACTAAAAAAGGGTAATATCTCGTATAATAAATATGGTTAAATTTCAATTTGACCGAAGTTTACAATATGAAATATGCATTTCTCTCAATTTTAAGAGCAAATACGTGCATCGTCTGAAATAAGAATTTCTTTTTTTCAAAAAAAAAAAGTCAAACGTCATTCAAAAGTATCTATTTAAAAACGTTTAAGAGTAGAATTGAAAAAATCACTCAAAGATAAAGTAAAACGTTTTGTTCTTAAATTACTACTTAAAAAAATTACTTTAACACTAAAAATGTGTATATAATTCGGCATAAACGTTTCATTTGCAATAAGAACCAAAAACTAAGACATTGCATCGAAATATATCTTCTATTTTGGGGTTTCATAATGCGCTGGATTTCAATCATTAATTTTTAATAAACTAACATAAATGTTAAAGGAAAAAATATGTATTTAAAAAAAATTTTTCTAGAAGCTAATAAAATTAATTAAAAAAAAATAAATAGCTAAATAAATGTATGACAAGATAAACAAAAAAAAAAGTAATGACTAAAACAAATCAACAAGTAAAATAGGCATGTAAAAAAAAAATTGTTACACTCATGAAACTTGGCAAAAAGTTTGCTTTTGGGATAAGAACCAAGTACAAAAAAAGTCTATAAAAAAAAGTTGGGTGGAAGGGTGTTTTTTCGCGGACAACAATGATTCATTTTATTTATGGTTTTTATGACAAATTAAACATTTATAAATATGTTCTTACACGTTTTACGCGAATCATTGGCTTTTTGGGACCAATTGCAGATTTTACTGTCTCTTCGAAAAAAAAACACAATTTCACCAAAATTTTTTTTATGAAAACTCTTTATTCTTGCTTTCTATCCCAAAATCAATGTTTTTTACCAAATTTCATTAGGGTGACCCATCATTTTTGTTTTCACTAAAAAAGAAAAAACACCCTAATAACCATGATATTTTTATAGACACTTTATATTCTTGTTTCTTATCTTAAAAGTAACATAATTGCTAAATTTCACTAATATTACTTTAGTAATACACACTTTTTCAAATATACCCATATTTTCTAAAAAAAAAACACCCTTTCACATAAAAAAAAATTAAAGACTTACATTATTCGTAATTCCCATGGGAAAGAGAACATATTTAATGAATTTCGTAAGGGTACCATTTATACCATTGATTTTAACGGACTTATCGGAGACTTTTCCCTATTTCCCAAAAAAACACCCTTTAACCTAAAATATTTGTATAGACTTTTTGGGTTCGTGGTTTCTGTTATAAATGAAACATTTTTACCAATTTTCATTGGTGTAATAATTTTTTCCTAGTTTTTGAGGTACTAATTCCGAATTTCATCATTTCTTAAAAAAAAAAACACCCTTTCACTGAAGATAATTTTGTACACTTTTTAGATTCTTAATTCTTATACCAACCCAAACATTTACACCAAGTTTTAAAAATTAATAAAATTTAAGTCAGCTGTTATGATACCTTCCTCACACACAACTTAACCCATCAAAAAAACACCCTTCAACCAAAAAATAATTTTAAGAACTTTATGAATCCTTTGTCCCTGCTTTATCTTAAAAATTCATCCCGAATTTTATTAGTGTAGTATGTTTTTCACATGGGTTTCGGTTATATTTTACTTGTTGAAGTCAAAAAACAAGCACCCTTGTTTTTAATCGGCAATAACTTTTCTTAGAGCAATCGTATTGACTTTATTTTTATGACATTAGACTCAGCATCACAAAATGCCTTGAAAACATCTGTCATATGATGATATTCGACAAACAATTTTTTTTTCAGTATATTTTTGACCTTCACACCCAGCCTTCCACCCAACTTTTTTTTATAGACTTTTTTTTGTACTTTTTGTCAAGTTTCATGAGTGTAACAATTTTTTTTTTATTTCTTGATTTTATGTACCTACTATTTTACCTGTACTAATTTTTGAAATTATGAAACAAACGAAAAAAAAAATGTTGCTTCTAAAAAATAAATTAACTACTCAAGAACCCTTATAAAAGACTTAAATTCTTAAACAAAATCCCTAAGGTCACACAAATTCATCTGTCGACATTAATGAGTTTTCAAATATAAATTCCCAAAATTTCATAGACCATCTTAATAATTTGGAAATACGTTAACATCGAAATTAAAATTCTGATCATTGCTGATTTAGTGGAAATTCCTCTGCAATCTACCTGTGCTGTGTTGGTCCACATCTTCCAGAAGATAAATTATTCCCTGTTTAATATTCAACAATATATCCTCAAAAGGTAATAATCACCTAACAGCACAGCAGCCACTCAGATATGGAGACGTATAAACTGAACATCTTGCGTCACATATGTTTCGACATTGTCCAACTATTCGACTAATTAACCCCCAGGGGGACTTCTTGTTCTTGTTTAAGTTTTTTTATTTTTATTTTTTGACAATTAATAACTGCATTTGTCCACACACAAACACATTTAAAAAAAAAAACAAGTGATGATCCAAAGTGACTGTGTCCTCATTTTCAATTCAAAGTCGAACTTGGTTCCAAAAAGCCCAAGCAAAAGGGAACACACCACAAAAATTTGATTAATCACTCTGATGGGGATAATAAATTAAAAATCTCAGCAATTTTGAAAGTCAATTAATCAACATTCCCTTTTAACAAAAGAGAAAGAAAAAGAGAGGGAGAGAGAGAGCCAGCGAACGCAGAGTGCGTATGGAGAATTCTAAGAACGGAATCCAAAGGGTGGCCATGGGGTCATGAAACCCCTTTTTAACTTTATTCTTACATTTGTTAAAAACTTGTTCTTTGATGAACTTCTGTTACAGGCATTATTTGTCTGTCAAAAGCCAACTCAAAAACTTCAAATAAAGCCTTCACCTTAGGATTACAGCCTTGAATCACCCCTCCAACTAATTTCCTTACTTCCGCACCTGGATAAACTAAGTAGCCTTCAGAAGAAAAATCCAAGTGCAGGCACGGATGGTCGTCTTGTAACACTCTGCAGAAAATCAGACTCTTAGTCACCACTGCAAACATTGTAAAGGTACCTTCCTTGGCTATCTGGCTATAAGGAAAAAAGGGGTATTCAATATCATTTGCTGGAGGGTAAATGATGCTCGAAGTAAGCAGGGGGTAAACATTATTTGCAATTGCGCTGTTATTTCCGTTTGTACTTCTTCGTCTTGATTTGATAAATGAAATGCTTGCCACAGAAGCAGAAACGTTTCTGATATCAAAAAGATACTAAAGAAAAATACTTATGCTTGTCCATGGGGCTCCACGAACTAAAAAGGAACATTGCATTGTTTGGTTGAGTCTTGCGGGTTATTGTGGTCACTGCTCAACTTTCAACTTAATGTGGCAATTTTAATATAGAAACTTTATAATAATTGGATAATTAAATGATGACTTAATTTTGTTGCCCAGGTGCTGCAGCAGCTGGTTGCTTCTTCTATTGATGATTGTATTCAGCTAATATTAGAGGAGGAAGGTGTTCGAGTTGATTGCTTTGGATGTGTGTGATGCGGTGTGCTTTGAATGGGCTAATTCTAATAATAATACACATTTGTGGTTTGTCTTTGAATGCACCCATTATGGTCAACTAATGTTAGCAATTAAACACGCTGTCATGGAATTAGATAGGATAAAAGATTTAACAAAATGAAGATTTTCCAATTCATTGGAGTCATTAGATACGGAATTATAATTTATAATCGACAAAGAATAGGAATTAGAATTATTAAAAGTTTAAAGTAGGGAAGTTGTTTATTCAGACATTCGAACAAATTATTTTATTATTTTTTAGAAAAAAAAAAAAATGCTAAAATTAAAATGCAATGCAATTAGGAATATGTTTATAAGACATCTTTCACGAAAAAAGTAAATAATATAAAATAAGAAACAATTTGAAAATGAAATCTTTCACAAATTTAAATTCATTATTGAGGATATTTCAAAAATTGATAGGGGTGGTTGGGGCAACACCGCCTATGGGGGCAATACTAAAACGTATTATCTTTTGTTCAGAATTTTCAATTTTTGACGTGATAGTGTCTTATAAATCGATGAACCATGGCAGCATCCAAGAAAAAGAGACGCCATTTTCTCCCATTCCAATTGAAATTTTTAGCAGTGCGACAAAAATTTCAATTAAAAATTAAAAATAAACTATTGGAAATACAAAAATTTTCTATTGCTTATTTGCAAGATAATAACCTAAAGTTGAATACTAATGAAGGATTTTTAAAAATTCAATCATTTAAGGGGGGAAATCCCTCCAGACGACACCTTTTTCACTATTTTTTTATGAAAAACTGAAAGCACTTATTGAAATTTGGAAAAAGACAAGATATTACTCACATTATCAAGAATTGAAAAAAAATTTTTTGAAATGAAAAAATAACAAAATGGCGACTCTGGATCGTGTCAAAGTTGACGCCTCTAGTTTGCGCCGTGCAATGTAACTCAAAAACTAATGAAGCTATCGACTTGAAATTTGAAGCAAATTACTCCTTAAATTTTTTGGCCACAACATGAACCTAAAAGTTGAATAAAATTTGTACAGTAAATATTTTTTTTAACTACTTCTTTGTAAAAAAAACATGTTTTTTTTCGTTTTTTTGATTTCTAATTTTTATAATATAATAATATATATAATAAATTTAGGTTCATGCAATGCGTACTAATATCATCTAACGGAAAAAATTTCCTTTTTGATTTAAGATGATTTCCTGGACCTGTACATTAGTTGACTAGAGGCGTCAACTTTGAAAGGCTCCAGAGCCGCCATTTTGTTATTTTTTCATTTCAAAAATTTTTTTTTTTCAATTCTTGATAATGTGAGTAATATCTTGTCTTTTTCCAAATTTTAATAAGTGCTTTCAGTTTTTCATAAAAAAATAGTGAAAAAGGTGTCGTCTGGAGGGATTTCCCCCCTTAAATGATTGAATTTTTAAAAATCCTTCATTAGTATTCAACTTTAGGTTATTATCTTGCAAATAAGCAATTGAAAATATTTGTATTTGCAATAGTTTATTTTTAACTTTTAATTGAAATTTTTGTCGCACTGCTAAAAATTTCAGGTGGAATGGGAGAAAATGGTGTCTCTTTTTCTTGGATGCTGCCATGGTTCATCGATTTATATCACGTTAAAAATAAAAAATTCTGAACAAAAGATAATACGTTTTAGTACTGCCCAATAGGCGGTGTTGCCCCAACCACCCCTATCAATTTTTGAAATATCCTCGATAATGAATTTAAATTTGTGAAAGAATCGTCGATTTTAATTTTTTCATTTTAATTGTTTCTTATTTTATATTATTTAATTTTGGTCTTGAAAGATGTCTTCTAAACATATTCCTAATTGCATTGCACAATGCATTTTAATTTTAGCATTTTTTTTTTCTAAAAAATAATAAAATAATTTGTTCGAATGCCTGAATTTAAAAAGTTGATTTTTTTTAATCGCTAGATAAATTTATTAAATAAATTTTCAAAAATGTCAAAACCAAGTTATGTATATGTAAATGGTTTTTAAAACTAAAACATGAGGTAGACCCTTAACAAAGTATTGATTATAGGTAGGGAGAGTTTTTTTTTTGAGAATTTAAAATATGCCATTCGAAAGACAATAAAAATAAAATGCACAACTGGGTCGCACGAACTTGCTCCTAGAGTTAAATTTGCTTAAATTTTTAAGACTTTTTATATAGAAATTTGGAAAAAAAAAATAAAATTCGTTTAAAAAAAAAAATAAAATAAAATCTGAAAATAAATTGCCCTCCAAAACAAGTATGCAGTTCTAATTGATATATTATTAACAAGCATTTTTGGAAAAAAAATTTCAAAATCGTTAAGGCCGTTTTTTAAAAAAACTAATTTTGGAAAAAAAGTTGAAAAATAAAGTTGGTAGGGTAAATTAGGGCCGTATGGCATACCTAAGCACAAACTCAAATAACTTTACTACGGACAACAATTTTTACTTCAATCATTTTTTTATATTAAATTTCATAAAAACGTAACGTAAATAAATTATTTAAGAATAAAAATTCAAGCTTTTTAACAAAAAATAAATTAAATTAAAAATAGTTAAAAAAAACCATATTGCCCTATGTAAGGGCAATATGGCGAACCCCATTTACTTCGGAGCCCTTTACTTTTTTTTACTTATATTCGGAATTTCTAAAATATAATTGTAAATAAGTTTCATGAAATAATTGTTAAATTGAGGTTATTTTCAAATTTAAAAAAATGCAGAGACATAATGTAAGTTAATTTTGAAATTAGTTTTACATAAGGAAGTATGGTAGTTGAGAGGTGCGCCATAATGCCCGGTGCGCCATAATGCCCGAAGTTACCCTATGCCATTTTGTAGAAATCACTTATCAACATCTTAAAACAAAATTTCAAAAAAATTCAATGTCCCGTTTTCGAAAATTTGATTTTTGGTTTATATTTAAATTATATAAATGCTTCTTCACAAAAAAATCGAATAAGCAGTTTCGGAGATAATCGGATTTGAAAACAAATTTTTCATTGAAAGCTAGACCTTAGCTTAAAACTAACATTTGAATTTTTTAAACAAAATCGTTAGAACCGTTTTCGAGATATTTCAATTTTACTAAAATCGGTATATGACAAGTACCGTTATTTTTGGTCCAACAAAATTAATTCCAAAAAACCCTCTGGAGACTCGCCAAATAACGCTACATACCAAGTTTGACATTAATCGGTCCATCCGTTTAGGCTGTAGCTCTTTATACAGACAGACAGACAGACGGACTTCCGGGACCCACTTTTTTGGCATTGTCTACCATCGTAATGTCATGGAAAAATGTTATCTCAAATTTTTTTTTGTACGAATGCATAACCTGATAATATAGTACCTATATCGCAAGTAAAAATTTAGAGTGTATTACGGATTTTTTTCTAAGTCTCTGCGTTTTGAAATATGAATTTTAGAAAAACACCTACTATCTTAGGGGTATTTTTGGGTTGGTTTTTATTTTTATCAATTTTTCGTAGCGTTGAAAAAATCTCAAACTTATAGAACATATAGTTTATAGTCAAGCGTATGCATTTGCAAAAAATTGGTATTCTTAAATGGTTTTTGACTGAAACAAGTTTTTTTTTGTCCCAAGTTCTTTGACCGTTTTTAATGAGAAGGACTATATTTCGTAATAACAATTTTAAGATAACGGTAAAATAAAGTTCTTTTTTTCTTTCTTGTGATCTAGAGCTTATACAAATTTTATTGAACATGCTGATAATATTACCTTTCATTTGATATGCCACTCATAACAGTACATTTACTACAAGCTACACAATGTTAATTAAAAAAAACTTTAGAAAACACCTGTGGAGATCTGTTGCCCATGATCAGCCAATAGTGTGGAAAGTACCATATATTCTCAGTTTGAAATTTCAACATGGTTGGCTTTAAAAAATTCTAACTCTTTTTGTAATCATCGTAGAAATATGATTCAAGCATCATATAAAAGGTGAGATAATAAACTTTCAGATAATATAAAATTTATTTTAGGTTGTTATATAAAAAAATGAACTCTAAGGTAATTGAAAAAAAGAAGATTGATTTTCTTGCTTTTTTTGATTAAAGGGTTCAAAATATTCTAGATCTTTTTGTAAATGTTGTGCAGACATGGTTAATATGAACATTTTGAGCTGATATAATAGGCTTTCAGATGGTATAAAATTAATATAAAAAAATTGATTTAATGGTGTTAGAAGAAAAAAAGTTTGATTTTTTCACTTTTTCATGAAAAATTATTGTTTTCAATAAATCATTTTTATTAATTTTACAAAAGTAATGGATCAAACTTAACCTGTTCAAACCTGACTTGTCCCGTAATTGCAGTTTTCAAAAAAGTATAAAATTCTCCAAAGTTGAAGTTAGATCTAACAATATTACAATTTGAATTCAAAAAAACATGTTTTTTCAGAGCAAAAAATTGGTTTTTATGTCAAATTGAACGATTTTTTACTCAAGTTCTTAGTTCTTGTTTTATAGTCTCTGTTGTTTTATAGTCTCTGTTGATTCCTTCTTCATCTTTATTGCAATGCCTCTACTGCTGCATTTTCATATTCGTGAAGAAAAACCTTACTATAAAATAAACAATTCTTAAGAATTTTTTCAAATCACCTATAGAAAACTCTTTTCAACAAACATACAAACTTCAAACTCAAAGTGTTGTTACCTTTCAATTGAAATCAAATTTGTGCAATTATGACAGAACATTAAAAACGTGGTTTGCATTTGATTTTCAAGGAGCGGGCTAAAGCCTTCAATTAGAAGCAAAAGAAAAAAGGCCAACAAGTAAAAACCTGCGGGATATCACACAACACAAAATAACTCAGCACCAGCACCATTGAGTACCTAGAATGGATTATATAGAATAAGTTTTGCCAATTGTTATGAAAAATCAATACATACGATCAAGATTTTTCATATTTATTTAAAAGCAAACAGGCACAGGTTTCATAGTGCTAAAGGAGCGGCATGAAATGTCAGGTCAATGGTTCATGAATGACAGAAAAAAGTAAATAAATACCTTTTTTTCTAACATTTTGTGTTGATACAAATAGAATGAGCATAGAATTTATTGTGACAGAAATGTTGAAGTGGTAACAACATTTTGTCCCAATTTTGTTTAACAAATCATTAGGTTTAACATAAAATGTTGCAGAACTCATAAACAAGATTTCAAGAACTCTAGCCGTGACGCAGTCATACTCAACCCTATCATTTTCTCAGGGATGTCGTGATTGTGACAAAAGATGGAGTCCAACTTTGTATCAACTCAATTCTAGTAGTCAAATTTAATTGGGGGATTTCTCTTACTATCTCTCGTTTTCTAGGTTTGAAAAAAATGTAGTTTTTTGTAGAAACAGAAAAATTTGTCCACTTCTCGTTTTATATCGCTGTCATGCTTCGAGACATGACTTATTAAAATAGCGTGACTGTCTAATCCGAGAATCTCCCCCACGTTACACTGTTGCCTTGAAGAGTCACATAACACATATGCGCCCCCAAATGACAGACGGATTCGTTTTCTTCCAATTTTTTTTTTTTCAGTTTGTTTGTTTGTTTTAATTCAACTACACTGTTTTTGTTTTTTTCTTGTATTTTTTATTTGATTTGAAAAAAATTAAACAAAAACATTTCCACCGCAAGAAAACCAAATCGCGACAAAATTCTTCCTTTCGCGTCGAAAACAATCATCATCGTCGTTCTACAGTTTTGTTGGCTCGGATCGGATGCATACCGCGAATTTCAACATTTTGTCTATTTGCTTGCCCCGGTTATATGCGGCCAGGACAGGAATAATCATCATCACGACAATCGTGTCCTTTGCGCGCGAAGTCTTCTCTCCCAAACAAACGGGGATTGGTCAAATTGGTTTGGAATTCAATCCTCCGCCATCATCATCATCATCATCGTCATCGTCGTCGTAGGAAATCCAACGACAGACACAGAGTAATCCCTCTCTGTGATGTTTCTGCTGTTGTTGTGTGTTCGGCACAACAAAAACGCGGTGACAAAACAAATCTACAAATAATTTTCGCTTTCGAAAGGCACACGGACAGCATTCCAATGCAGCGCAGCAATGTTGGAGAGGCGAGTCTCCTTCAGCCAGAGAGCCTTCAATCGCCTACTGTGAACCTAATCCTCGTGTCCTGCCTTATTAGCCAGTTAGCGGCTGTTGTTGTTGTCGCCCAACAAATGCAGATTTTTGCCAGCCCTTTGAGTTTGAATAAATTGCAATGGCAACGTGAGGATGTGCAAATATCACCTAGCACAGCATGTTGCTGTGTGATGATGCTGATGCTGCTGACTTGACTTGTGTCGTATCTTTGTGCTCTGCAACAACAAAGCATATAATTCAATTAGCCCTCTGTGTCTCCATCATAGCAAATATATAAAAAAGCCAGGCTCAAAAAGGATGTGTGGCATCTTCGCAAGAGTTGATTTGGTTGAAGGTGAATTTCACAAGGCAATAAGAAGAAACAATGGCAATGAAGTCTCATTTTTAGTGTTTCAAGACTTTATCCCAATCTTTCTTTCGTATGCTGCATCATAAATCGTAAAAGTACTTTCTAATATAGCTAAAAAGGTTATAAGGTAATGTGTTGACACTTAATTTGTGCTATCAACATATGTGACAGACCTTATGCAACATGTTGCTAGAAAAAATTTATTAATTTTTTTCTTTGTATCAAGAAGAATTTGATTCTGAAAAATATGCTAGACACTTTCAACAAATAGCGCGAGGAAATGTTGCTGGGAATCAGAGCTGCTATGTTGGCATGTTGCAATAGAAAGTTATCTAGACACAACAAAGTTTTAGTATTGAGTGGCTTTTTGTTGCTAAAGATGAAGAAGGAAAGCAAGAAGTTTAACATTCAAAAAAATACTAAAATTGATTATATACATTGTATTGAATAATGTTGCTGAAACTTAAGTTGCTCTGAAACTGAACTTCGATAAGAAATTTCACGTTAATGTTTAAATGTTGCCAGCAATTTTGTGCTTGCCGATTGATATGACAAACAAATTAACAAATTGTTAGAAATTGCATTTTAGCAACATTTTGTTGGTATACAACTAACAACACACTAACAACACTTTGAGCTAAAAAAATATTGTTTGAAAACAAAAATGAATATGTTACATATAATTTTCTTGAACATAAAAATTTGCTTTTCAAAATTCTTTTGAAACTTAAGCATCATACAAATGTTGCTCTGGAAAGTAATGATAAATTAGAGGCATAGATCAAGTTATTAATATACTATATGGAAACATCTTTAAGCTTCAAATGGCCTAAGGAAAATTTAGTCAACATGTTGCCAGGAAACATTTTTTTAAATTTTTACAAAAACCAACTGCATCCTTGTCAACATTTTGCAACAAAATGCAATTAATTTCCCTAGAGCGAATAATTTTTTGCTTTTATTGCAAAGAACTAAAAAATCATGTTTAAATCGACGATTTTTATTGTTGCAAAATGTTGCTATAGACCAAAGTTACAGTAGACAAAGCCAACCTGTGTCTTCATTTTGACTCAAAATACAGGACATTATTTTTTGAAGTCCACACAAGGATTGCAACTTACTCTTGAAGCAACATGTTGCACGAGAAATTCTGTTTAAGTATTTGTTGTATCCCATATCATACAAATTTTCTTCTGAAAAATTAGCTTGCAAAGTTGGCTATATTTTGCATTAAAGAAATGTTGCTAGAAACACAAAATCGTGTAAGACGGGAAAATTTTGTATTACGAATTGGAAACAATTCATTGGTATTGACAATAAGCGTTAAACATAGTATCTCATTGAATGTTGCTTAAGTTAAAATTAAGATTTTTCTATCATCATGTTCCCACGCAAAACAAATTTCAGCAAAAAGCATTATCCGAGAATTTGTTGCGAAATTGATGATATTTTGAATGGAATTTAATGAATTTGTTGCAGACAACTTCCTCCGTAAAAGTTTAATGGGGACCCAAAATTTTGAGTTCAATGCCCAGAATCTCAGGACCCAACGCTCTTGAGCTTGTTTCTTTATCTTTATCATGTCATTTTGAATTAACATGCTAGTGAAATTCTCTTAGCATCATGTTGCTAGTTCGCCTCAATTCGTTTAAAACTTAACGAAAGAAATAACAAGTAACAGGATGATGGCGATGTAAGGCTTTTGAATGACAATTATGACAATTACAAGGACTGGTGATGGTGAAGGTGATCTGTCTCTCCCTCTCTCTCTCTCTCTTCGAAACCCCTCCCTCTGCTGGCATCGCATGACTCCATGAATTCTGTCACTTCTTTTATGTTGTGTGAATCTGAATATTTCTGTGAAAGGGGCCTCTTTAAGTTGATTTCCTGTCAGATTGTTTTTAAGTTTATGTCTGCTTGCATCCAGCTCAAAAACCAGAGCATCATTTCGTCGTGTTTTTTTTTGTATTTTACCAAAAGGCGCTTTAGCATCTTGTTGCTGGATAAAGTGTTGTGGGGACTTGGTCGCCATAAGCAAATTTCCCGATAATTGGTTTTGTTATGTTCTCTGCGATGCACTGACTGACCATCAGTCAGACAGACTAAAACGACCAAACGCCCATCGATGCATCCGTGACCAGATTTAAAAGCTGTCAATTGTAACTCGCTCCGCTTGGCAACCATCATCCAAACCAAGTGAGTGGTGATAGTAAGACTCTGTTTGCTTCGAAATGAAGTTGTCGACGACCAACTGACTATACGACTCTGACTCTCTGCGGGCTCAAAGTGTAAACATATCCATTTGATGGGAATTATGTCAAATTGTGGGTATTGTGCTGTTTGTGCAAATTTGCATATAGAAGATTGAATTTGTCGTCATGGTCATGAACAGATCTTTTGGAGGCTTTGTATGGTCTTTTCTATATTGGAGACCTCGCAGGAAGTGTAAATCTGCATTTTTGTTCTGTCATTCAATTCACAGTGTGAGATACTTGTTTTGTTGTTTTTCTAACCTTTTTTGTATAGAAATAGAGAAGATTATAATTTAATGAAGCTCAATTTTGAAAAAAAGAGAAAAAGCCGCAAAAGGCTTAAATTAAAAATTAAAAAAAATAAAACGAAGACCGTTCCACTTCCATTTCTGCCAAAAGTACTTAGCTTTTGACCATCAGCTTCAAGCTGTTCATTTCATCCTACACGAGTACCTTCTCGTTCATACTCCAACTACCAATTACTCCAACAATTTCTATGTTCAAATTCTGGAATCTACCTTTTCAACCAGAATTGGCTGATCCGCAACAAAAATGAGAATTTGAGTTGTTGCCAAAAGCCAAAGCCACTCTTTAGTGGTCAGGATGCCACAAAACTGAATAAAAGTACATCGTTTGTGTTTGTGGTCGAGGAAAACGCGAAGGACTACAAAAAAAAAAAAAAAAAAAGCCAGAAATTCATGTTTGAATAAAAGTTTTTAGTTTGTTTTTGTGTCCGCTAGGGCATAAATAATACTTTTTTTTATCCCTGTGTGTGTGTGTATCTGTTGTTACCTGCCGCACGTTGGTCATTCATAAAACAATTGGTTTAATCCAATTTTAGTTTATTTTTTTTTTATTCATTTTTTTTTGTGCCAACAAATGATTGCATTTTGAGCATCATCCCAACCTACTTTCCTCTCCCAAAAAAAAAACACCACCACCGCATAGTGAGGGAACATTGTAACAAAATGTAACGTTCCCGATATGTGTATTGCAACGAAATTACCCAAATAAATCATTTTTCTTGACACGAAGGAAGCAAAGAGTGCGTTTCTCTTGGCCAATATAACCTAAAAAAAAAAAAATAATAATAATAATAATCGATGAATGTTGTAAGGCTTTCATCGACTTTGAGGAAACATGATTGTTATCGAGTGCACATCTCTAGATTGTTGGTTATTAATTTGTGTTTTGCATGAATCGATAAAAGCTGGAAATCTCAGTTTTATGTGATTTTCGCACGCGAATTTATGTTTATTTTTTATTTTTTTGTTACATAAATAGCCAGAGGCTTTAATTGAAACCGGCCTTAAAGTGTCATGTCTTAATCATACCTCTCTGAACACACTTTATCGATAAATTAATGAAAAAAAATCGATGATTTCTATAAAAACTCATTACCGAAATTGGGGATAAGATAGTCAGAGAAGAGTGAGAATGGATAAAGAACTTCAATGAACCATATCCAGAGAGGATATCATTTGTTCGAAGAAAATTCATCGTTGTCTGGGAAGTTCAATTGTTCGACTCAGTTCGGCGTTAATCCTTTGGAACGGTAAAAGCATTGATTTCTACTTTATCCTTCCTAAAAGTCTGGCTGCGTGAAATGAAATTCAATGCCGATTCGATAGATGACGACGACTTTGTTTTTTTTGTTTTTTTTTTCATTCTCTCTTTCCTTCTCTTTTTTTCCCTTTTTTATTGGTAGAAAATTGGATTGTGTGGTATTAGAAATGTCCTAAGGACTTAATCGCCGAAGACGCAGACAAGTGCCTTCTTTAAGAGTCAATCAGGTGGAACTAATTAATGAGAAGGGGATTAGGGATTTGGTGGCTGTTTTTTTTTTTTTTTTGCAAAGAAAGAATAAGAAGAAGAGAGCACTGCAAAAACTTTGTCGATTCGAGTGCCATTGAAAATTTTTCGTGTGTTTGTTGGAGCTTGAGAACTATACTACAGATTTTTGAATTGGATGTTGTCTTGGTAAAGTTGTGCAATTTGAAAATATCGAAAGGAAAGGGAAATCAGGTAAACAAATTTTATATAGACGATAGAAATTATTTTGGGATTCTGATAGTTCAGCAATTTCATGCGCAGAGGAAGAATTTTCTGCAATTTATTCATTTTGTAGTTTTAATGAGGATTCAATCATTAAAAAAAAAATAAAATAAATAAAATTTACTATTATATAGTTTGAAAAAATTTATGAATACCTTTTTGTCTTCTGAAAACAAATGAATTGTTAATGATTCAAACAAGAACTCTCTCAAGGCAATTTTAAAACATCGGGTAAGTGTTAAATAGTTTACCAGTTTAAAGCTACACTTGAAACTACTATTATTCAACATTTAACTCAAAAAAATTTATATACAATTTTTTGCATTGAATATTATTTGCACTTTTGTGACACATTAAATTGTCATTTAAAAGTTATGAATAAAAATAATTAAAAAAAAAAAAATAAAATAAAATTAAGTTTGATGCTCAGCTCTTTTGTTTAAGTGAAGAATAATTTTTTGCTATGCCTATACTGACTGGATATTGTAATTTTTTAATTGGAGTTGTATCGGAATAATAAACTAGCGAAAGAAAAAGTTCTAAATGGTTTATGGGCATATTTTCAGAAAAGATTTCACTATCTCTCTGCAGCATCATTTAATTTGTGGGATTCTCGAACTTGATGTCTTATCTTAGCAAAATCCTATAAATGAACTCTATAAGTTCTATTTATAAATTAATATGATTATAGAAAATAAATATAATCAAAATGTACAAAATAGTATAAATTTTAAGAATTAAATATTTTGATATACCTACCTACATTTCTTGTGTGCCTAAATATTTAAATGATGCTTTAAAAAAAATAAAATTTTAAGACATATTTTAGGAACAACGTCATAAAATATAGGTCCTAATCATAAATAAAGAAGAGTACTTTGAACATATATGTGCCCTAAATAAGGACAAAGTCTGTTAAATTTTTGAAAATTGTACCGCTTCATAACTTAAAAGGATTAGGTAAATGAGTAATTTCAACCGAAACTTCAAAAATAAATTGCACGACTGGGGTCGCACGTACTTGCTCTTATGGTAAAAGTTACTCTAATGTAAAAGTTTTTCATTGAACAAAATAAGGGAACATTTAAAATTTGATATTTTCACGGAATTTCGTTAGTGGTGAAAAAAACATAAAATCTTTTTTTATAAATAATTAAATGACGTTTTAAATGATCTGTTACAAAAAACTATGTATGCCATTTTATTTCTAGTATAAAAAGGAATTTTTAGAAAAAAATTTTCGAAAATCGTTAGAGCCGTTTTTTAAAAAAATAATTTTTTATATATAAAAGTTTTCTAACATTTTTCAAAAAAAAGTTGATATGCAATTTTGAATAAATAATTAATTTACACATAAAAACAAAATTTCAAAATTTTTCACCAACTCGTTTCCAAAAAATCGATTTTTCAAAAAAAAAATTTGAAATATTTTTTAAAAATCCAAAAATGTGTTTTTTGAAAAATTAAAATTTTTTTTAAATAATGGTTGTTTAAACGTTTCTGTATTAAAAATTTGGTCGAAATCTGTTTTGTCGTTTTTGAGAAATTCATAAATCCAAAAAACCGTTCTATGGCAGGTACCGTTAATAACGGTACAAAAAATTTTTTTTTTATTATCAAAGGAGGCTCTTATCTGTAACAGTAAGCAGAAAAATTTTAATCAACATCGTTAGAGCCGTTTTTGAAATAAATCAACTTTTCTGTTTCCGTTACATGACAGGTACCGTTAGTTTTGGTCCTAAAAAAATCACCCAAAACTGTTAACTACCAAGTTTGAAGAAAATCGCTTCAGTAGTTTAGGCTGTAGCTGGAGGTTCTTACAGACAGACAGACAGACAGAATTGCCGGACCCACTTTTTTGGCATTCTCCATCATCGTAATGTCATGTAAAATTGTTATCTCGAGTTCGATTTTTTTTACGAATCCTAAACTTGCCCTATAGTACCTATATCGCAAGTAAAAATTTGTATGCCTACAGTTGAAAAAACACTCAAAATAATTAAATTTCACCAATTTAAAAATATAGAAACGACATTTTTTAATTAAATGACTCGCGAAATATGATTCTATAAAGTTCTTGTTCTGATTAAGTTGGATTATTTAATTATTTGAAAAAATAACAGCTTTGTTAATGTTTGAATAATTTAATTATTTTCCCATGTAGGTAAATTCTTATCAGAAACTTTTGAAACACCCTGAATTTATATTTTAAAAAGAATTAAAAGAATTTCAAAAAAATAAAGTTTGCTGGTCAGCTCTTTTGTTTAAAAGAGGACAATTGGCTAAAGTGCTTATTTATCTATGCCCAAGCTTTAATCAAGTATATTAATGAAGAAATCTGGAAATTTTTAGTTTATTGGACCTCCTTGAAAGGTCACGAAATATTGAAGAAATCGCAATTATTATTGGTTTCTTTTATTTTAATATGAGATATAAGAAATGCGTTTTTCTCATTCATTCCTCTCATTACACTCCGCAGGGCCAAGTATTTTTTTTTTTTTGCTTGCTAGAAAGTCCGAAGCAAGTAATAATAATTGTGAAAATATTTTGCTTTTCCAAAATTTATTGCAGGCACCGTTAATTTTTATTTAAGGTCTTATTTTATCTATTCAAAGAACATTTACACTGCAATATTTTTGTAAATGTTTTTTTACGCATTTTTTTTTATAGATTTTATTTATTTCGGAATTGAAAAATTAGTTAGTTCGATGCTTTGTTTTTTTTTTCGCCTAAGGACAGTAATTGAAATTTTGAATACTAATCTGTCAACCCTTTTGGAACTGCAATTATTAAAATGACTGCTATAAATTCCTACGCAATATTATCACAAAACATATTTCAAACGTCAATTAATTTATGTCAATTGAAAATGACAAATGAATTTAAAAATGTCAAATGCTCAAATCTAACAAAGAAACCCAACTCCGACAAAAATTAGTCAAACAACATCTATTCACTCGTTTATTTATCACCTATATAACAATTTCTCGTCTATACAAATTCGAACATTGTCTTTGTGCAAAGCACAAAAATATACATAATTATACAAAAAGTCCATTGGTTTGGCATTTAGATTGGACATATATCAGCACATGATAAATTCGAGTACCACCATCTGTCCCGCTGTGAGTATTATGAGCCTGACAATTTGCTCAGAAAAAAACCAAAATCATTCTCAATTTTCAATAAGCAGCAGCGATCTGCCGCTTATACCGCTGCCAAACCATCTAAACTATCCGAATACCAACTTGTAAGACCGCGCAGAGTAACCGAAGAGAGAGAGAATTATCCCTATGAAAAGCACCTGACAATGACCGATGGGATTCCTTTCTTTCGGAGTGTTCAGTCTGGAATTATTGCTTCAGTGTGTGGAGTGAGTCTCTTGCATAGAATGCAGCGGCAAGGCAAGACTATGGACATGGACAGGAGGTCCATTCATTGCGCGCGTCTTTGGAGGAAATTGTGTCGCCAGATGAATGTGAAGGAACGACGCGTGTAGGTCGATATGTTTGTACCTTCTGTTCCCTCCTTAAACCTACCTTCCTCATCCATTGACCAACAAGAAACTCTTTTTGCAGCAAGATTATTGATGAGGTTATTAAATTTCCAAAAGGATGTTAATTTAAAATCGAGTCAGTGAACAGAGGAGAAGAAATAACCACCGAGATGACTATCGAACATACATGCGCTTTGGAATCAGTTAGCACTCAGAACGCGAAGCGCAGAATATGTCCAACTGGTAGACTTCGTTCAGCTGAATTGTTGCCCATCATAGACGATAGACCCTCCGTTTCATATAGATTGCCAACGCGAACGCATGTTGCCATATCGGTTGCTCTTGCCCAGATCTTCTATCTTGCTCGCAGCAGCGCGTAGCAGAAATGAATACGAATTCCTTGGAACTTCAGCAGATAGATGTTTGTCAGCAGGTTCTGCCTAACAGTTTTCTGACAGATTTATGCTAATATCAAATGAGGTTTTTTAGCCTACACTCACACAAACTAACTCTTTCATGTGGAACTAAAAAGTTATTATCTAAGTCCAGCCATACGCATAAAGTGCTGCCATTCGGACAAGACAGGACACACGGACAGGGACAGACACCCGGACTAGACAGCCCGATATAAATATAATCAAGTAGATTTGATTATTTGAACAGGGCCCTCCAGATTGAGATTCTGGTGCTGCAGCACCATTCGCTGAATGGTCAGCCGTGTAACTTGTCAAATGGAACACGGGCCCTGTTCGCATTGAAGGCAGTTTGTTATCCGCCAGAGATACTGTGCACAATGGTTGTGCGCGAGGTTGTCAGTTGAAATTATGCATCTATGAGATTTATCAAGAAAAAAATAAAAACAAGATAAAAGAAAAAAAAAACTAAAGAAAAATAAAAGAATTACCAGTAGTCAATGCGAAACATAATCAAAAAGGCGTTTACATGGCCGCCTGTGTGTGGTTGAGGTTTCAGCTTTGTGTGCGTTAAGAGCAATTTTCTGGAAGTCGTTTCCCGTAGGTGTTGGACAAGATGTACAAATAAGCGCGCGAATTGCAAAATTGTAATTTATACTATCGCATCTTAGAGTTCAGTTCGCGATGCCATGTGGAAGGCGAATTATTATATTATACCAGGTCTCTTGCTGAGCTATGATTTTTTTTTCAATTTCGTTGAACGTTGATGTAGGCTTGTAACAATGTAAAAGGGCAAGACTGCAATTAAAATTGAAGGTTTTATGGAAGAACGCGCATTATTGATTCTGATAGGATTACCTGGCATCAAAAAAGATTGCGATAATGCAATCTAAATCAACATAATAAATTTAGTCAATGAGTTAGTGGAAATTTTAGATATGGCTCAGATGTTTGTGAGTATATTGGTTGGGGGTATTTTTTAATAATATATACGAGTTGGTGTCCTTTATTTTGAACATGCAACAAGAGCATTCCTTTATTCCTTGAGACCCGAACTGTTTTTACCGGGGCAACCAGTTATTTTAAGCAGTTGCCTTTACCACAGAAAAATTCATGACTTTAAAAGAAAAGTTCATGAAATCCAGATTTTTACAGGAACAATCCTTGATTTTAGCACATTCCCTAAATTTTTCGACCCGAGTAAAAATGGAATTCCACCGCACCACCGCTGCACCACGTCCGCACTACTTTAAACATTTCTAAACCCCCACACCACCGCTGCACCACGTCCGCACCATTTCATTTTGAATACAAAATTCATTGCACCACCGCCGCACCATGTCTGCACCATTAACTAAAATTCTATTCTCGTACTTATACAAGTCTTTAAATCGTCCTCAAAGTTATTTTGACTTAAGTTCGTAGAAACATGAATTGGTGGTTGAGTGGTTAAGGCGCTGGACTTCTGATTGAAAGTACTCTGGATTATCGGGTTCGAATCTCCTTCTCGTCGGTAGTCTTTTTTTATTTTTCAATAATCCAAAATAATGTAGGTATCATGGTGCAGTAAATTTTTCATACAAAATGAAATGGCGCGGACGAGGTGCAGTCGTGGTGCGGCTGTGGTGCGCCGAAATTTTCCGCTGCAGTGGTGCAGTATTTTTACTCGGGAAGCAAAAGTGATTTTATCGAAATAGTTTCTGGGTTAACTGCCGCAATCTGTTATTTCATCAAATGACACCTTGTTTTAAAAGAAATCAAGCATTCGAAAGCCGCGTTGGTTACTAATGGCACTTTTTGCATATGAAGTACAACGGTCTTGTGGTGTTTGCTTTTACTCGAGTTCACTTTACTTTGCAGAAATAAATTTTTGATTTCAGTAAATCAGACTTTTTCTAAAATTTTTGATTTGGAAAGCCTTTACAAATGCCAGAAACCAATCTTTAATTTTGTTAGCCGTCGTTTTGTTTAGTTCAATACTTATCCGCTATGATAAAATTATTCAAAAAACAGATACAAATAGGAATACTACTGTTTAGATAAATTTTTGTCAGCAATTCAGCAAAGTTTAATTGGATAAAATAGGGAGCTATTAATGGATTTTTAAATTTCCTAAGACCGAGAAACTTCTTAACAACTTTATTGTAAGCTAATCCGTAAAAATAAAAATTTTTCTCTCATATAGGTACAAATTAAAATTCTCACCCCTTGCAAAATATTTTTCTTAAAATTGCTCAATAAATTCTTCAGATTCAATTTTTCTTTTTTTTTTCCCCTTGAAGTTTTATGCACTTGCCCTTATCGAAAAGATCGAAGTTAATAATAATCCCTTAGCAAATCCCAACTAATTTAATTTCACACCTCATAAAGTCCTCCTTGAGAGAGGATTTCTATATCCTAAACTATAGACACAAAACATAAAGAAACACACAAAAAAACAACAAGACCACAAAGCAACGCAATGCCTTTGTCTACGCTTCTCTCCTGCGGGCATCCAATAATAAAGAGTCCAACGGATTCCGATAAAAATTATGAAAATGACTTAATTCTGCTGAATTGATCTTAGCTTTGCACCACCACCAACCATACAACCGCGCACCGATACGGTCATCATCATCGCCAATTGATTGCCTTAAACGTTCTCTCGTCCATATAAAAAGCTAAGCACCATAGGTCTGTCCTAACCATTGAAACGAAACGAGATGAAAAAGAAAAAAAAGTTTCTTAATCAACGCTCCGGTAGAAACCCATCTATCTCCTAGAACGAAAACAGCAAAAATAAAAGCGCAATAATAATAACTTGGGATGATAGTCAAGGGCACGCTTGTCCCTGTAATCAAATCCTCTAGCACAGACTTCTAGAGCATACGGCGGCATATCAAATTTTGTGTTAGCTGTGTGCGCGTAAATTGCGGCAGAGAGAAAAACTCAGGACAGGTTTTCAGTTTTTATATAGCAAAAAAAAAAGGTCCACTGACTTTAGCTATACTTATGGATGTGTAGAGCCAGCGGCCATCCCTGTGTGATGAGTGCGCGATCGCTGAAACAGTGCACATATATTTAAATACGGTCTTGAGCCGAGGCAAGCGCATCAGATCAGGCCCAAAGAGTAGATCAAAAAACAGCACCACAAAACCACAACCGCACCGCAGCCGCAACTCTCATATAAGGAATGCGCGCTTTACGAGCGCAAATTATTTATCGCTCTTATCCACTCTTAATGGTGACCAATAAATCGCCTTAAGTAGATAAGGAGGATTCATTCCCTTGGCGCGCGGAATTCTACATATGAGTTGAGGCATTATACGAGTCAAGTCGAGTCGAGTATAGTTCTCGCTGGCAGCCAGCGCACCGCACCGCACATAATATGAGTTGGCTGAATGCACATTGCACATGTACACACAATGCGGCGTTGTTAGCGGAGAGCTTTGCTCGATGCGGACACCCTGTGGGACACATGGTTTGGTCTCTCGGCCAGCCGCAAGGACAACATACGACATCCTCTTGTGACATTCTGCTTGGGTACTTGTCATCTTAATTAAGCCAACAACAGGAATTATTAGAGATCGCTGTAGCGAGTTCTAACTTATGACCAGGATCAGATTTGCTAATTGGGTTGAGTGTGATTTGCAGCTTGTTCGTTTGTGTAGTGTAGTGAGTAACAGAGCGGAGGTAGAATGAGAAATTTAATTTTTTTGTTTTTTTTTTTTTTATTTTGGGTAATAAATCTAAACTCAGACTCTGCAAGAGAACTGTTTTAAAAAGTGTGAAGTCCAAAAAACAAGACAATAACAGAAAAAGTTGCATCTAGAATGGCTTGGTAATAATTGAGAAACTTGAGTACTACTACTTCCAAGAAAAAAATAAATAGAAAGTTTTTAACTAGTTCTACGGACGTAGGTAGAAGATTTGAGATTACAGTGATTTAGAGCATGCTCCGAAAAACTTTAATGAACTTCCTACCATTTCTTATTATTTTCCAGTGAGATCAGACTTTGTATAGCCCGTCTTTATACACATGAAAGGAGAGGCTTCGTTTTATAGGACTTTAGGAACTGATATATAGATAATATTGATCCCTCAGCTTTAACCAGTTTTTTCTAATTTTATAACTGACAGGTGAGTTAAGTCAGAACATTTACTTTAAGAATGACCCTCCGATCAAATATTTAAAAACTCAAAATTATTACCGGTCTTGAACTCTTGCGTTCAGTTCTAAGTTCCTCAGCCAACCACTAAAAATTTGGAAACTCGTGTCATCGTGAACTACTGTAAAGCTAACAGAAACTATTGTAAAGTTAACAAGACGTATTTTAAAGTCAACAGGAAATAGTGTGAAGTCAACAGGAAATAGTGTAAAGTTAACAAGACGTATTTTAAAGTCAACAGGAATGATATAAAGTCAACAGTAAATAGTGTAAAGTCAACAGGAACTATTGTAAAGTCAACAGGAAATAGTGTGAAGTCAACAGGAAATAGTGTGAAGTCAACAGGAAATAGTGTAAAGTCAACAGGAACTATTGTAAAGTTAACAAGACGTATTTTAATTCAACAGGAAATAGTGTAAAGTAAACAGGAAATAGTGTAAAGTCAACAGGAACTATTGTAAAGTTAACAAGACGTATTTTAATTCAACAGGAAATAGTGTAAAGTAAACAGGAACTACTGTAAAGTTAACAAGACGTATTTTAAAGTCAACAGGAAATAGTGTAAAGTCAACAGGAAATAGTGTGAAGTCAACAGGAAATAGTGTGAAGTCAACAGGAAATAGTGTAAAGTCAACATTAACTATTGTAAAGTTAACAAGACGTATTTTAAAGTCAACAGGAAATAGTGTAAAGTCAACAGGAAATAGTGTAAAGTCAACAGGAACTATTGTAAGGTTAACAAGACGTATTTTAAAGTCAACAGGAAATAAGGTTAAGTCAACAGGAAATAATGTAAAGTCAACAGGAACTATTGTAAAGTTAACAAGACGTATTTTAAAGTTAACAGGAAATAGTGTAAAGTCAAAAGTAACTATTGTACTGTTAAAAAGAATCATCTCAACAATTCGACTTTAGCTAGCCACAGTGCTTCTATGTAAGTTTTTTTTGTTTTAAATCGACGCACGAGCTTAAACATTGCAAATTTTGCATGAAACTTTGCCACAAGAAGTGAATCTATTTAAAAATTGTAAGAAAACGCCTTGCTACAATTTGCAATTGGGCAGGGTTCAAGAATGTTAAGCTAAGTTGAGTGAACTTCAATATACCGAGAAAGATGATCTCACCAAGGAGATTTTGTACGAACTTTTACACTAGAAGCATGATTGTTGGTTAACAAAATATGACGTGAAGATTATCGTAATCTAAGGTTCGAAGCAATATACGACTCGAAAAATCTCACAAAATTTCAAAGGTGTAGGTATCCGTTTGGAATCCTTAAAGTCTTCATTCTAAATGAACCTTTTTGATTTACAAAGGTTTCCAGAAAGTTGTAATGCGTTGCCATAAAAACGAAATTCCGTCATAATTGCATTAAAGTTACTTCAAGTACTTAACAATATTGTTTCTTTTTTCATAAGAATAAATTTTAATTAGACTTTTTAATTCCAAATCTCTTTAAATTTATAATTTATGATGACCTATTAATAGAGCTTTATATACGCCTTGCGGAAATGACTCTGTCTCAGACACATTCTTATAATTAATAGCTAATAAGTTCAACACGCAAAATAATAAAATTCACAAAGAACCAACAACTGAATTTCCAATTATTATTATTATTCTCGAGAATAGAAGAATAATCCTCTAGCCCTGCAGGGGCTTCTATATCTCCTCTCTATACGCCCATAAAAACAAAAAAAAACAAGCTCATCCACATGTTCAACATAATATAGAGTCACTCTCTAGTCGCCAATACGCTAGTTGTTATTATTAAATCGTAGAGTCTAAGCGCGCTCTACTCGTATCTATATAGAATAGCCCCTCTCGATCGTTTGCCATTCATCTTGATTGCCCGAATATGTTTTTAAAAGAACCCAAGCATTGCAAATTGGTCCGATATTCCAAAAAAGACCCTCAAGCGTTAGTTGAGAGAGAGAGAGGATTTGTTTTGTTTTGTTTGGTTGCATTTTATAGTAGATACCTATTCTTGCCACATAACTCTTCCTTTTTCCTGTTTCGCGCTCATCGTCATCATCATCATGGTCGTCTTCATCGTCGTAGAAAACACCAACTTCTCTAGCTTCTGATATTATGGATGACCGATGATTACCGCCAATGAATAATAAAGCCGAATGCGCGGATGAAGAACTCTCTGCGCGAAGCCGAAAGAGTGTGTGGATATGATGAGCTGCAGCAACATCAGCAGCAACTATAAGAGTGTATATGTGGACCACCAGAGGCTAAGCCCAAGCGTCGAGAGGATGATGATGATGATGGAGTTGCTGTTCCCGAATGCCCAATGTGTGTCTTTACATATGCCAAAGTGTTAAAGCAGGTTTATATCCCACCAACTGGAGCCAAATGTCTGCTTCATTCTGGCAGTGATAGTGCCGGGAATTAAGACATTTACTCCATGATGCCAAGGTACATATTTACGAACAAAATAAATAATAAAAAAAAAATAACAACAACAACAACAACGAAAAAAAGAGCACCGTGGCGTGCGATTCTCTACGGGCGCAATGAGTAGACAGAGACAGACAGACTGACTGACAGGCCGAGCTTGAGTTTGTTCAAGAAATCGTGTATCAAATAGTGAGACCAGATTGTGCATGAACATATTTTCAATCTTTTAACAAAACAATTCTCATAGGATATAAACCTATATCCATATTAACAAGAGTCTTGAAGCTATCCCCAAGCTTCCTCTCTGCTATCTTGTTTGATTGCTTAATAAAAGAGCTAGGATAGGAAGATATTTTTTTAACAAAACCATTTATTACAGTTTTTTTTTTTGTTAATCTTATTTATTAATATAGCAAAACTGCTTTAAATTGAAAAAAAAAAAATAGAAAAAATTAATTTAAGTTTTTATAACTTCAAAAAGTTTTGATCTCAACTCTTTTGTTTTTCATTTTTGATAGGTACCATATGACACTTTTAGGATTATTAAAAAAATAGGTCTCGGCATAGTAATCAGACAATTATAAAAAAAGTTTTAAAAAAAATGGGTGACGCGATTCTGCCTGTCTGTGTCTATCTTCAATTGTTACCTTAACTAGTAAACCGATTTTCTTCAAACTTGGTAGTTAACGATTTTTCATTATTCGTTAGAGGGAAAATTGAAATTATTTTTTTAAGACGAACATAAACCGTACTTTTATTGATTTTGTTGTGAAAAACAAAAACATTTTAGTAACCTAAATGTTAAAATTATGAAAAAATTTCCAAAACATTTTTTTTTTCGATTTAAAAAAAAAAATATTATTTTGGAAAATTAAATTTTTTGAAAAAGAACCATTGAAATTTCATGAAAATTTTTTTTTATGTCTTAACTTTTTTTTTCAATTTTAGTGGCTTTCAATTTTTTTTTTTAATTTTGAAATTTTGTATATTCAAAAAGCTTTTTTAAATGAAAACGGTTCTAAAAATTTTATAATTTTTTTTCTAAACATTCTTTGTCATTTGAGAAATTAAATTGATTTAAGGTTATTCTCAGTAAAATTTTCCATAAGAGGAAGTAAGATGGACCCAACCATTAACATTGTTAAGTATTTATCCCTCTTATTCAAATTAATTTAATTTATCTCCATCAACAATATATAAATTGATTCTGCAATGGTGCGAACTTGCTGAGTCTGCTAGTAGTGCTAGTATATCATATTTGGCTTGTCAGTTATAATATAAATACAAAAATCGGTTGCAGTCTTCTTCAATACTTTTGTATGTGTTATCTACTGAAAATAAAAGCACCCAATTCATTTTCATTTTGTACGGAATTTCAACCCAAAAATGACACATTTTTCGACGTTATGTGCCACAATTTCAAAACTTGAGAAAAGTTTAAAATGGTAGGCACTTATTTTTATAGGTACAAAATAGTTTTTCAAAATGTATAATTTTCTTTTCTTTGATATACAAACGTACTTGTAATTCCCGTACGACGAGATACAAAATTTGGTACATCTTTAGAAAATTAACTAAAATATAGAAATGTTAGTAATATAACAAATATTTCTTCTTATTTCTTTTAGATTTGTCTACATTTTTTCTTGTTAAATTTTGTGTTCTGTTCTTTTTTCTCAGTATTTAAAATTTACCAAAAAAATCTGATCATACGCTTTGACGAATGTATTTAGTTAACCCTCTGTCGGCAGACGGGTGAAAATTTGTCAAGACAAAAATAAAAAGTGGTCAGAAAAAAGTGTCTTTTTAAGGGTGGAAATACATTTTTTTGGAATTGTGAATACAGTATTCGAATTCCTCGAAAAATTCTACATCAATTTCATGTATTATTCTCTATAAAATAGTGAGACTGAAAAAAGTTCTAGCGACATGAAAAAGTATAAACCAAATTCGCAAAAAAGAGGTGTGCCTAAAGAGGGTTAATATTGTTTAAAAATTTAGTTCGTTTACAAGTTCTATAATTTGTACATGAAAATGAAAAAAAAATCAACATTAGAAAGTACCTACTTGTATTCGTGTGTTCTCTTTATTCTCTTTGTCATCACTTTCTAAAATAATTTTTTTTTTAATTCGTCCTAACTTACTTCAGCAATACAGACTACAAAAATGAGTACACTTATGGGCACGATTGTCAAAATCCCTTTCTTTTTCACTCTAGGCTTTCTTAAATTCTTTTTCAATTCTTTTTTAGAGGAAGCGCTCTTGAAGTCATTTAATTTTTAATTAACGTTTGCTGTACCAAAAAACATTTTTTCGATATTAGTTAATTATAAAGTTCAATTTTAAGTTTTCTTTTAATTCGCAATATATCCTCCGTTTTGCTTACAATTTTTGTAGTTATACATATGTTAAGCAGCACTAAAGTCTAAAACTCCAAAAAGTTGAAGAAAAATTAGTTTAAACTTTAGTTTTACCAGTTCAGAGTTTTGACCTCAACTCTTTTGTTTTACACTTCTATATGTGATTTGATCCTTTTTCAATGCGATCAAATTGGAATAAATAAAATTATATATTCGTGATATTGTCTTAATATTGTTCCAAAAGAAGTTGTTTACAAAATTTTGGAAATCCAATTATTACTTAAACCATAAATCACATATTTTTTTTAATTATTTTTTTAGTTTTTGAAAAAACCAAATATGATCATCATTTGTAAAACATCAACTTTAATTTTTTCTTCAAAATGTCTGTACCCTAAAATTGAGTACCAACGGTCACTCTATTTAGTTAAATCATCTTGTGTCGTTTTTCTTAGCACTTGTTTGCGAGATTCCTTAAGAGAACCCCACCATCACACACAATGCAAAGAACAGAACACTCAAGCTGTGTTGCCATAGAGAGATGAAGAATAAGATGAAAATGATGATGATGATGGTCATCATCTACACTGGCCAAGGTATCACAAAAGATCTGCGCACTGATGCAGAATCTCATCCTGGAAATCCCAGGAAAAGAGATTTCAAACTCCCTCCCCAATTTGAATGGCCTCACCTCACGTAGGTTATTTTCTTCAATAACAAAAAAAAACAACTGTACATTGGACATAAATAAGGTTTCCTGCGCGCATCATTGGAATGGCGGGCTATATACGAAACAAAAACAACAACGAAATTCATGATGATGACGACGTTGGCGGCGTCGGTGGTGGCGGCCTACAAGTGGCTTGTAATAAGCTCCAAGTGAACATCTCTTGGCGGTCGGTGGTGGTGAGAAGGTGTTGTGCAGATTGTATAGTTGGCTTTGGCATTGTTAGAGGTGCAATTTTCATTCCACATTGTTGTGGACCTCTCGATCGCCGTCTCCACCTTCTTCTCGGGCGTTCAAGTTTGAACCAAGTGCGGATCGTCGCACTGCTTGTGCGAAGTGCTTCAATTATTTTCGGCTGTCTTGTGGCATGGCACAAAAAAGAGGTGGGGTTTCAAGGGAGTGCCAGTGCTGAGAGATACTGTGAAGGAATGCTTCTTTTGCGGCCAATATGATTTTAGCCAAGATAAATTGGTATTGTGCGTTTTGAGGACGGGTTCGCGCGATAACCTCTTTGGATATCCTCGTAACCTTAAAGTTCTACTCTTCCCCTCTGAAATCTCTCCATATCTCTTTCTCTCTCTTCCATTGTCTCTCTTTTCTGTGAGTGTTTGATATCTGATTGATCTGCTTTTGGATTTTTTGGTTGAAATTAATAATAAATCGTGATATGGAGTGGTCTTCATCTCCTGTGGTTCCTGATGCAGGACTTTACGACTTGCGCACATCTCAGATGATTTGATGGAAGGAATTTTTATCGTACACAATTGGTCATTGCACTTGGCCAAGGCACTAAAGAGCGACTATTATCGGCTCGTGAGATTATAATTAACTTGGTTGGCTTTTATCACAGATTGCCAATCGACAACCGCTGAATTTGAAGTAAGTTTATGATTGCTGTGCGAGGTCAGAAGCCTGCAGGGAGATATTGAATCAAATCTTTGTCGATATATTGATGTCGAAAGCGATTCTACCACTACTCGCTTAAATCCGAAGAAAGTATATCGCGCTTTCAATTATTTTAAAATTAACAGATCATATTTATTTCGGAAAACAAGTTTGTCTGGCGGGCATTTCTCTGGAATTACCGTCAGCCAAGATTCAAATCAATATTTTTTGCATGTGAAGAGGTTATCCTAAAGGTGGATCTCGATGGATTTCTTTTGAAGTTTTTTGTTCTTCAAAAAAGATATTTGTAAGAGATTTAAACAAAAGGCGAGGATTTAGCTAGAAGCAAGATTTATAAAGTTTAAACACTGTGGATGTACAAAATTTGATGAATGGTTTATGAAATCATCAAGACGTTAAAAGAATTTGATTTGAAAAGAGGTATATTTTATGACAGACAAATTTTGCTAAAAAATAAAGTACCTACGAGCATTGTTGAAAATTAAAGTTCCCGCTTAGATTTTTGGTTAAAATCCTATATTCTGAATCAGCGTACATAGATGACTTCTTCTTTTAGACTTTATGAAGCAAACAAATCTTCATTTTTGAATCGGATCTCATGAAGCAAAAAGTCTTCATTTTAAACGGATTTCATGAAGCAAAAAGTCTTCATTTCTTAAAAAGATTTCATGAAGCAAAAAGTCTTTATTTTTGAAATGGATTTCATAAAGCAAAAAGTCTTCATTTCTTAACAAGATTTCATGAAGCAAAAAGTCATCATTTTTGAAACGGATTTCATGAAGAAAAAGTCTTAATTTTTGTAACGCATTTCATGAAGCAAAAAGTCTTCATTTTTGAAACGGATTTCATGAAGCAAAAAGTCTTCATTTCTTAAAAAGATTTCATGAAGCAAAAAGTCTTCATTTTTGAAACGGATTTCATGAAGAAAAAGTCTTCATTTTTGAAACGCATTTCATGAAGCAAAAAGTCTTATTTTCTTAAAAAGATTTCATGAAGCAAAAAGTCTTCATTTTTGAAAGGGATTTCATGAAGCAAAAAGTCTTTATTTTTGAAACGGATTTCATGAAGCAAAAAGTCTTCATTTTTGAAAGGGATTTCATGAAGCAAAAAGTCTTCATTTTTGAATAGGATTTCATGAAGCAAAAAGTCTTCATTTCTTAAAAAGATTTCATGAAGCAAAAAGTCTTTATTTTTGAAACGAATTTCATGATACAAAAAGTCTTCATTTCTTAAAAAGATTTTATGAAGCAAAAAGTCTTCAGTTTTGAAACGGATTTCATGAAGCAAAAAGTCTTTATTTTTGAAACGGATTTCATGAAGCAAAAAGTCTTCATTTCTTAAAAAGATTTCATGAAGCAAAAAGTCTTTATTTTTGAAACGAATTTCATGATACAAAAAGTCTTCATTTCTTAAAAAGATTTCATGAAGCAAAAAGTCTTTATTTTTGAAACGAATTTCATGATACAAAAAGTCTTCATTTCTTAAAAAGATTTCATGAAGCAAAAAGTCTTCATTTTTGAAACGAATTTCATGAAACAAAAAGTCTTCATTTTTGAAAGGGATTTCATGAAGCAAAAAGTCTTTATTTTTGAAACGAATTTCATGATACAAAAAGTCTTCATTTCTTAAAAAGATTTTATGAAGCAAAAAGTCTTCAGTTTTGAAACGGATTTCATGAAGCAAAAAGTCTTTATTTTTGAAACGGATTTCATGAAGCAAAAAGTCTTCATTTCTTAAAAAGATTTCATGAAGCAAAAAGTCTTCATTTTTGAAACGGATTTCATGAAGCAAAAAGTCTTCATTTCTTAAAAAGATTTCATGAAGCAAAAAGTCTTTATTTTTGAAACGAATTTCATGATACAAAAAGTCTTCATTTCTTAAAAAGATTTCATGAAGCAAAAAGTCTTCATTTTTGAAACGAATTTCATGAAACAAAAAGTCTTCATTTTTGAAAGGGATTTCATGAAGCAAAAAGTCTTTATTTTTGAAACGGATTTCATGATAAAAAAGTCTTAATTTCTTAAAAAGATTTCATGAAGCAAAAAGTCTTCATTTTTGAAACGGATTTCATGGAGAAAAAAGTCTTCATTTTTGAAACGGATTTCATGAAGAAAAAAGTCTTCATTTCTTAAAAAGATTTCATAAAGCAAAAAGTCTTCATTTTATGAATCAAAAAGTCTTTATTTTTGAAACGGATTTCGTGAAGCAAAAAGTCTTCATTATTTAAAAGGATATCATGAAACAAAAAGTCTTCATTTTTAAATGGATCCCATGAAGCAAAAAATTTTCATTTTTGAATCGGATCTCATGAAGCAAAAAGTCTTAATTTTGAAACAGATTTCATGAAGCAAAAAGTCTTCATTTCTTAATAAGATTTCATAAAGCAAAAAGTCTTAATTTAATGAATCAAAAAGTCTTCATTTTTGAAAGGGATTTCATGAAGTAAAAAGTCTTCATTTTTGAAACGGATTTGATGAAGAAAAAAGACTTCATTTTTTCAACGAATTTCATGAACCAAAAAATCTTCATTTTGGAATCAGATATTCTTTTAGTCTGTAAAAAAAGTTGGTATTTGTTTCAATCCGTACTTTAATTTGAAGACTTCTCATTGCCACATACCAAAGCAGTCTTGAGTGACATGGCTGATGTTATTTTCTGACAAGAATTAAAAATTGCATAAAATCATTAACCTGCAACCAGAGTATCTCTCTGGTACATTGTATAACAACTGCATTGAAATAAACATGACTTTTAATGTTTTCTTGTCATTCCCCCGATAGATGTTGTCAATTCTGGGAGGTTATCAAAATTTATTTTAAAAAATCAAAAAATTAAAACCGAAAATCTGTTGCAGTCTACAGTTGATATAGCATTTCCTGTCCATGTTCAGAATCTGCAAGTATCCCCGAAAATAAAATCATGAATATTTAAACTTTTATTCAATAAAATCGACTAAAAAATAAAAAAAAAAACACCGCTACTGACACCAGTCAGAGTAAAATACCAGCGGGCGGGACTGTAACTACTCAGTGTACCTACAAGAAAATAACTGACAGCATAAATATTGGTTACTCTGGAGACCAATTCGGATGCGAATGTTTTTCAATTAATTAAAATGCCGCGTTTATGAAATACCATCGGCTACTTTGCCTCATGCATGCCATTCCATATGATCTCTCTCACCATCATCAGCATCACTCAAACACTCTGGAATTGGGAATCCGCTCCAAAATTTAATACTCTCTTCTCTTTTCCCCTCAAAATTGCCACAAAATCGATTGTTTTTTGTTCCTATCTATCAGCCCCAAGCATCGTTACATATTTAACCACCAAAAATGTCCTTCTGCGCTGTCTAATTAATATTTAATAAACGGAACCCCGAGTGACAAAGGACGACAATGTGCAGAAGACATGGCAATGCAAGAGAGCTGCCGCAGGAATTTCTCTGCTCTGTCGCAGTGCTCTGATCGATTCACAATAAAACACGATTTTCGAATTTCTTTCTTGGTGAATTTAATAAATTTGAGCATTCTTAATCTCCACCTTCTCTCCTGTGGGATGCAATGGTTTTCCTACCTCTTCAAATACTTGGACAAGAGCATCAGTAAAAAAAGGTAACAAAAAACAGCGCCACCAAAATGAGAAAATGAGAAGCTTCGATCGACATTGTGGAGAGGGCCTCCGAAAAATGTTTCCCGAGTTAATAAATCACTATTTGACATTTGGGGCATCGCGTATGTGCGTCACGTTGCACGAAATTTAGTAAGCGCTCGAACATAAGACAAGGTGACAAAAAGCATATTGGGCTCTCTTGTACAACTGTCCATAAACTACCATCATCATCGTCAATATGCCTGACATTTTGTTGCTGCTGCTCTAAAGTGCTGGAGCTGGTGTTATTCGATGGACAGACGGACGGGCGGTCAACATTGTCAATACCAGACGAAACCACAAACATCAAGTTGAAAGTGGCATCAGTAGGTTAGTTTGTGTGAGTGTGTGTGTTTGTTGTCTTAGAGAATGATATTCGATTGAAGGTTTTATAGCTTTTTTTCTTGTTTGACTTTTTTTGATTTTATTGATTTCTTTTGGAATCATTTAGGGCTTCTTTTTACGGTTTTCTTGTTTTTGTTCCAGACCCCATCACCAGACACAGAGACAGAGAAAGAGACAAGACAGAAATAAAAATGTATCACAATGTTTGGCTGTTCAAATTGGAATAAATAATGTTTGAAAAGGGCTTAAATTGTGTCATTTTGGAAAAGAACCGGAACCATTTTACAAAGATGTTTTCTGATAAGAAATCAAATTTGTGTGAAGTTAAGGCAAAGCACAATGTAAAACGTGTAAAGGTGGAGTTGCTACAATTTGTTCGATTCACATATTTTTTCTTCACTTTTCAAATTGAATTATAAATAAAAAAGACATTAAACTGAAACGATTTTAAAAATATAATCAGCAAGCTCTTACAAATTTGTTAATTTTATTTCGGGCAACAAAAAAAAAAAAAACAACATAAAATTGATATGCTTTCAGAGTTCAGAAGGAAAGTTCATTCTTGTTGATTTATCATTCACTTAAGTTTTAAAAAATGAAGACATTTGATTCATGAAATTTCTTTCAAAAGTGAGGACTTTTTGCTTCATGAAATCGCTTTGAAAAATGAAGACTTTTTCCTTCATGAAATCCCTTTAAGAATGAAGGTTTTTAATTTTTTTGAAATCCGCTTCAAAAATGAAGACATTTTGCTTCATAAAATCTGTTTAAAAAATGAAGACTTTTTGATCCATGAAATCGCTTTGAAAAATGAAGACTTTTTGCTTCATGAAATCCCTTTAAAAATGAAGGTTTTTAATTTTTTGAAATCCGTTTCAAAAATGAAGACATTTTGCTTCATGAAATCTGTTTAAAAAATGAAGACTTTTTGATTCATGAAATCGCTTTGAAAAATGAAGACTTTTTGCTTCATGAAGACCCTTTGAAAAATGAAGGTTTTTAATTTTTTGAAATCCGTTTCAAAAATGAAGACATTTTGCTTCATGAAATCTGTTTAAAAAATGAAGACTTTTTGATTCATGAAATCGCTTTGAAAAATGAAGACTTTTTGCTTCATGAAATCCCTTTGAAAAATGAAGACTTTTTGCTTCATGAAATCCCTTTAAAAATGAAGGTTTTTAATTTTTTGAAATCCGTTTCAAAAATGAAGACATTTTGCTTCATGAAATCTGTTTAAAAAATGAAGACTTTTTGATTCATGAAATCGCTTTGAAAAATGAAGACTTTTTGCTTCATGAAATCCCTTTGAAAAATGAAGACTTTTTGCTTCATGAAATCCCTTTAAAAATGAAGGTTTTTAATTTTTTGAAATCCGTTTCAAAAATGAAGACATTTTGCTTCATGAAATCTGTTTAAAAAATGAAGACTTTTTGCTTCATGAAATCCCTTTCAAAAATGAAGACTTTTTGCTTCATGAAATCGCTTTGAAAAATAAAGACTTTTTGCTTCATGAAATCCCTTTAAAAATGAAGGTTTTTAATTTTTTGAAATCCGTTTCAAAAATGAAGACATTTTGCTTCATGAAATCTGTTTAAAAAATGAAGACTTTTTGCTTCATGAAATCGCTTTTGAAAAATGAAGACTTTTTGCTTCATGAAATCCCTTTCAAATATGAAGACTTTTTGCTTCATGAAATCCCTTTGAAAAATGAAGGTTTTTAATTTTTTGAAATCCGTTTCAAAAATGAAGACATTTTGCTTCATGAAATCTGTTTAAAAAATGAAGACTTTTTGATTCATGAAATCGCTTTGAAAAATGAAGACTTTTTGCTTCATGAAATCCCTTTGAAAAATGAAGACTTTTTGCTTCATGAAATCCCTTTAAAAATGAAGGTTTTTAATTTTTTGAAATCCGTTTCAAAAATGAAGACATTTTGCTTCATGAAATCTGTTTAAAAAATGAAGACTTTTTGCTTCATGAAATCGCTTTTGAAAAATGAAGACTTTTTGCTTCATGAAATCCCTTTCAAATATGAAGACTTTTTGCTTCATGAAATCCATTTGAAAAATGAAGGTTTTTAATTTTTTGAAATCCGTTTCAAAAATGAAGACATTTTGCTTCATGAAATCTGTTTAAAAAATGAAGACTTTTTGATTCATGAAATCGCTTTGAAAAATGAAGACTTTTTGCTTCATGAAATCCCTTTGAAAAATGAAGACTTTTTGCTTCATGAAATCCCTTTAAAAATGAAGGTTTTTAATTTTTTGAAATCCGTTTCAAAAATGAAGATATTTTGCTTCATGAAATCTGTTTAAAAAATGAAGACTTTTTGCTTCATGAAATCGCTTTGAAAAATGAAGACTTTTTGCTTCATGAAATCTGTTTAAAAAATGAAGACTTTTTGCTTCATGAAATCCCTTTCAAAAATGAAGACTTTTTGCTTCATGAAATCGCTTTGAAAAATAAAGACTTTTTGCTTCATGAAATCTGTTTAAAAAATGAAGACTTTTTGCTTCATGAAATCCCTTTCAAAAATGAAGACTTTTTGCTTCATGAAATCGCTTTGAAAAATAAAGACTTTTTGCTTCATGAAATCCCTTTAAAAATGAAGGTTTTTAATTTTTTGAAATCCGTTTCAAAAATGAAGACATTTTGCTTCATGAAATCTGTTTAAAAAATGAAGACTTTTTGCTTCATGAAATCGCTTTAAAAAATGAAGACTTTTTGCTTCATGAAATCGCTTTGAAAAATGAAGACTTTTTGCTTCATGAAATCGCTTTGAAAAATGAAGACTTTTTGCTTCTTGAAATTACTTTAAAAATTAAGGTTTTTAATTTTTTGAAATCCGTTTCAAAAATGAAGACATTTTGCTTCATGAAATCTGTTTAAAAAATGAAGACTTTTTGATTCATGAAATCGCTTTGAAAAATGAAGACTTTTTGCTTCATGAAATCCCTTTGAAAAATGAAGACTTTTTGCTTCATGAAATCCCTTTAAAAATGAAGGTTTTTAATTTTTTGAAATCCGTTTCAAAAATGAAGATATTTTGCTTCATGAAATCTGTTTAAAAAATGAAGACTTTTTGCTTCATGAAATCGCTTTGAAAAATGAAGACTTTTTGCTTCATGAAATCTGTTTAAAAAATGAAGACTTTTTGCTTCATGAAATCCCTTTCAAAAATGAAGACTTTTTGCTTCATGAAATCGCTTTGAAAAATAAAGACTTTTTGCTTCATGAAATCTGTTTAAAAAATGAAGACTTTTTGCTTCATGAAATCCCTTTCAAAAATGAAGACTTTTTGCTTCATGAAATCGCTTTGAAAAATAAAGACTTTTTGCTTCATGAAATCCCTTTAAAAATGAAGGTTTTTAATTTTTTGAAATCCGTTTCAAAAATGAAGACATTTTGCTTCATGAAATCTGTTTAAAAAATGAAGACTTTTTGCTTCATGAAATCGCTTTAAAAAATGAATTTTTGCTTCATGAAATCGCTTTGAAAAATGAAGACTTTTTGCTTCTTGAAATTACTTTAAAAATGAAGGTTTTTAATTTTTTGAAATCCGTTTCAAAAATGAAGATATTTTGCTTCATGAAATCTGTTTAAAAAATGAAGACTTTTTGCTTCATGAAATCGCTTTGAAAAATAAAGACTTTTTGCTTCATGAAATCCCTTTAAAAATGAAGGTTTTTAATTTTTTGAAATCCGTTTCAAAAATGAAGACATTTTGCTTCATGAAATCTGTTTAAAAAATGAAGACTTTTTGCTTCATGAAATCGCTTTAAAAAATGAATTTTTGCTTCATGAAATCGCTTTGAAAAATGAAGACTTTTTGCTTCATGAAATCGCTTTGAAAAATGAAGACTTTTTGCTTCATGAAATCTGTTTAAAAAATGAAGACTTTTTGCTTCATGAAATCCCTTTCAAAAATGAAGACTTTTTGCTTCATGAAATCGCTTTGAAAAATAAAGACTTTTTGCTTCATGAAATCCCTTTAAAAATGAAGGTTTTTAATTTTTTGAAATCCGTTTCAAAAATGAAGACATTTTGCTTCATGAAATCTGTTTAAAAAATGAAGACTTTTTGCTTCATGAAATCGCTTTAAAAAATGAAGACTTTTTGCTTCATGAAATCGCTTTGAAAAATGAAGACTTTTTGCTTCATGAAATCGCTTTGAAAAATGAAGACTTTTTGCTTCTTGAAATTACTTTAAAAATTTAGGTTTTTAATTTTTTGAAATCCGTTTCAAAAATGAAGACATTTTGCTTCATGAAATCTGTTTAAAAAATGAAGACTTTTTGATTCATGTAATCGCTTTGAAAAATGAAGACTTTTTGCTTCATGAAATCCCTTTGAAAAATGAAGACTTTTTGCTTCATGAAATCCCTTTAAAAATGAAGGTTTTTAATTTTTTGAAATCCGTTTCAAAAATGAAGATATTTTGCTTCATGAAATCTGTTTAAAAAATGAAGACTTTTTGCTTCATGAAATCGCTTTGAAAAATGAAGACTTTTTGCTTCATGAAATCTGTTTAAAAAATGAAGACTTTTTGCTTCATGAAATCCCTTTCAAAAATGAAGACTTTTTGCTTCATGAAATCGCTTTGAAAAATAAAGACTTTTTGCTTCATGAAATCTGTTTAAAAAATGAAGACTTTTTGCTTCATGAAATCCCTTTCAAAAATGAAGACTTTTTGCTTCATGAAATCGCTTTGAAAAATAAAGACTTTTTGCTTCATGAAATCCCTTTAAAAATGAAGGTTTTTAATTTTTTGAAATCCGTTTCAAAAATGAAGACATTTTGCTTCATGAAATCTGTTTAAAAAATGAAGACTTTTTGCTTCATGAAATCGCTTTAAAAAATGAATTTTTGCTTCATGAAATCGCTTTGAAAAATGAAGACTTTTTGCTTAATGAAATCGCTTTGAAAAATGAAGACTTTTTGCTTCTTGAAATTACTTTAAAAATGAAGGTTTTTAATTTTTTGAAATCCGTTTCAAAAATGAAGATATTTTGCTTCATGAAATCTGTTTAAAAAATGAAGACTTTTTGCTTCATGAAATCGCTTTGAAAAATAAAGACTTTTTGCTTCATGAAATCCCTTTAAAAATGAAGGTTTTTAATTTTTTGAAATCCGTTTCAAAAATGAAGACATTTTGCTTCATGAAATCTGTTTAAAAAATGAAGACTTTTTGCTTCATGAAATCGCTTTAAAAAATGAATTTTTGCTTCATGAAATCGCTTTGAAAAATGAAGACTTTTTGCTTCATGAAATCGCTTTGAAAAATGAAGACTTTTTGCTTCTTGAAATTACTTTAAAAATGAAGGTTTTTAATTTTTTGAAATCCGTTTCAAAAATGGAGATATTTTGCTTCATGAAATCTGTTTAAAAAATGAAGACTTTTTGCTTCATGAAATCGCTTTGAAAAATGAAGACTTTTTGCTTCATGAAATCCCTTTAAAAATGAAGGTTTTTAATTTTTTGAAATCCGTTTCAAAAATGAAGACATTTTGCTTCATGAAATCTGTTTAAAAAATGAAGACTTTTTGCTTCATGAAATCGCTTTGAAAAATGAAGACTTTTTGCTTCATGAAATCCCTTTCAAATATGAAGACTTTTTGCTTCATGAAATCCGTTTCAAAAATAAAGATTTCTTGTTTAATAGAATCGTTTTAAAAAATGAAAATTTTTTGCTTTATGAAATCGCATTCAAAAACAAAACAACTTTAAAAAATGAAGACATTTTGCTTCATGAATTCCGTTTCAAAAATGAAGACTTTTGGTTTAGTGATTCATGAAATCCGTTTCAAAAATAAAGACTTCTTCGTTCATGAAATTTCTTTCAAAAATGAAGACTTTTTGCTTCATAAAAAAACATTTAAAGAATGAAGACATTTTCCGTTTTGAAGACTTTTTGCCTTATAACGACTTTTCTTTAAATGAAGATTTTTTGGTTAATGGAGAAAAGCTCTTAGGCGATATTGAAGTTCTCTATTGTCATTATTTCACTAGTCTCCAGGCCAAATTCCAAGTTATTAATCCGTAGTTTTCAACCGAAATGTTTATTTTCAAATAAAAAATACTTGTTAAGAAAACATTCTCAATTTTTGAAATTTAATTGGCCAAACCAAAAACAAAACAAACTGAAAAAAAAACCCTCCAAAGCTACATAAAAAGGTCCAAAGTAAAATTATGCATTCTGTCAACGGTAGAAGAATTTATAATCACTGATATTCACCTCAGCCAAAACCAATTGAAGACACACAACTCTTCCTCTCGGAATTAACCAATTTACGGATGCTACGCATCATCGGTTCCAATCGCCACATAAGACTCCAGAGAAATAAGCAAACAGAAAAAAAAAAAAACTTCCAAAGATAATACAAAGATGCATTCCACGGTATATGCCCACACACTCCAAACAACTGCATGCGTATTTCGGAAGAGTCTCGAAGATTTGGTTCCAATTCCAATTTAGTTCGCCTTCAAAATCTGGCTAACACAATCGAAGACCAAATAATGAGGCTGTAGGATCGAAGCAAGAAGACCCACAGTTGCAGTCTTTTTTACCATCAGCAACCAACCTCAGTTACCTACTTAAAGGTGAGTGAAAATTATGCTCCTTCGAGTCCATTTAAAGTGAAACTTTTTAAGATAACAAATTTATTGTAAAACCTTTCGTCCCTTGTGTTTTCGATTTTTTATTTATTTTGTTTGGCAATCAGCAAGGAGAGAATCCCCTTTACTCGAAACCATCTCAATATGCAGGTATCTTTGGGTCCCCATTTAATTTTGTCATCAATGGCGGCGCGACTGATTGCTGAATCGCACTCCTTCAAGCTTTTGTTTTGGTTTTATTTTTTTCCTATACCTTGAGTCTGACCATCAATTTGGCTGCCGCCAACGACATGTTGTAGCATATCTCAAAATAATCCATCTCAGAAAAAGACGATATAGGCTGAGAAAAAGTGACCTGAAAAGTTAAAATTTATTGAATAGAGTGGAAATACCGTAAAACATGAAGATCTTTTTAAGAATCAAAAAGTCTTTTGAACGACTAGACGGATTTTGCTACTGTTTTACTATTCAAACAGAAGCTTTTACGTTTTTAAGCTGATAAAAAAGGAAGAATGTCTTTTTTTACTCTTAAAAGTCAGTCAATTACGGGTTTTTTAGGCGCCAGCTTGAACTTGACCGTAACTTCTGAAATGTCATGTTTTTTGAGAAGATAAAAGATTCTTCGATATTTTTTAAGTACGTGCTCCAAACCTTTCTTTTCTTCCTTTGATAAACTGAAGACAACAAATATTTAACCAACTAATTTTATTGCCAGTTAAACGGTAACGAAGATAAGTTCGTTGCAGGTCAAAAGTGATGCATGTTGAAGAACGAAAAAAAAAAAAAGTCCAAAACCAAACACTATCTACCTGTCTTTTAAGTAATTACTGTACATCAACCTCACAAAATTATCTACCCAAATTCGTAAGATTGTCGTCTGAAATTCGCAAAATATTTTAGCTGATTCTTGACCATCAATTCCCCTTTCTTTCTACCACACAAGTCCCCCAAATCAGCTCAAGACCCAAGCAAAGAAAGAGGTTTTTTTTGTTTTTGATTTCAAATACGATTACAAGCCGAAATGTTCAAATCCAAGGAAGACACTAATAAACTTCATTGTCCTACTCCACAAGTCCATGTTGCAAAAGAGTTCAGGAAAAAGTAAAGGATCATTGAGAGAGTCGAGAGGTCCCGAAAAGTTAAATAAATAAAAATAAACAAAAAAATAAAATCCTGCACACGTAGCGCCAAAATAAAATTCCATTCGACCATTTTTGGTCATTTTAACTTTGGTTAGTGAATTAAGACTTTTTTTTTGCCTGAGGATCTGGGAAAGGATTGAAAAAAGGGGAGAGAGAGCCTGATGATGGTTTTTCATGTCCTCAAAGTAAACAGGCATATGTATACTTTTGCTGCTGTTTGTGACTCTGGTTGACTTTTGTCATTTTTGCGATTTCGTAAATCAGCGACAGGCAACAACTAACTACTACTATACGACGATGATCATACAAATCAAGTGAAATATACAAAGAAAGCAAATCACACAAAACAGTGAAGTGCTTAAGCATTGAACAAGAAGAAGAAGAATAAAATGAGTTTTTTTTTTTTTTTTTTTTTGATTTTTTTACTTACACGCAAGTTTCGTGTTTCCAAATGTTTTGCAATCGACTCAATTTGTTATTTGAGAAGCCCGGGAGATATGTGTAGATTCGACTACAAATGAATCCAATACAGAAATACACTGAAAAAAAACAAACAATTTTTACCATATTTTTCACTAAACGGTTTTAGAAGTTATACTTTTTAAGTTTATTAGGTAATTGATAAAAATCAAGAGTGAAAAGTGAGAGGATTAGTTTCAAAAGTATAATTTCTAGGTAAATTAACCATAAGTGATAAGTAGTAAGTGATAAATAGTAAGTGATAAGTAGTAAGTGATAAGTAGAAAGTGATAAGTAGTAAGTCATAAGTAGTAAGTGATAAGCAGTAAGTGATAAGTAGTAAGTGATAAGTAGTAAGTGATAAGAAGTAAGTGATAAGTAGTAAGTGAGAACTAGTAAGTGATAGGTAGTAAGTGATTAGTAGTAAGTGATAAGAAGTAAGTGATAAGTAGTAAGTGAGAACTAGTAAGTGATAGGTAGTAAGTGATTAGTAGTAAGTGATAAGTAGTGAGAGTGATAAGTAGTAAGTGTTAAGTAGTAAGTGATAAGTAGTAAGTGATAAGTAGTAAGTGATAAGTAATAAGTGATAAGAAGTAAGTGATAAGTAGTAAGTGAGAACTAGTAAGTGATAGGTAGTAAGTGATTAGTAGTAAGTGATAAGAAGTAAGTGATAAGTAGTAAGTGAGAACTAGTAAGTGATAGGTAGTAAGTGATTAGTAGTAAGTGATAAGTAGTGAGAGTGATAAGTAGTAAGTGTTAAGTAGTAAGTGATAAGTAGTAAGTGATAAGTAGTAAGTGATAACTAGTAAGTGATAAGTAGTAAGTGATAAGTAGTAAGTGATAAGTAATAAGTGATAAGTAGTAAGTGATAAGTGATAAGTAGCAAGTGATTAGTATTAAGTGATAAGTAGTAAGTGTTAAGTAGTAAGTGATAAGTAATAAGTGATAAGTAGTACCTAATTGATAAGTGATACCAAAAGAAACGAGCCATTAGGGTTAGTTGAAAAGTGACGATTGATAAGTGATTATAGTACATGATTGATAAAGTGATTGATAAGTGATTGATACTGATTTATAAATAATTGATAAATTGATACATAAATAGTATGAAGTCAACTTAACAAACAGTTCCTAATATTTGCTTTGCGAAATCTTGCCTGGGGTTGAACATGATAAAACAAACTTACGATAAATGGTCAACAAAAGTCATTACGCCCGATAAAAAAAATTACTCATACGTCACAGTGACCAACTCAGTTAAATCGCAATAGATCTGCAAAAATATATTTGCGGAATAGAAGAATACCTATTTTTAAGAACAGATTGAATACCTACAATTCATTTCATTTTTTGTATTTTTTTATCAGAAAAGTTTTTTTTTCAGTGTACTGCTAAAAAAAAAACAGTGACACCAATTTTTGTGTTTCAGCTGAATTTGGCGACAGACGAGAAACAGAGGTGTGCGGTTTTGACCTCATATCCTTAGAACAAGCCTTACAATTGACAGTTAGTCGAGTCTCCACTGTAGATTCGAGTTTAAAGCGAAAAATTCCATCCGTTATGTCAAGTCGGTAAATCACAATCTCTAACTTACTGGCTTGTAGCTCTGTCAGCTGAGGTCGACACTGACCCAACAGCAGCAGCAACAAAACCACCACCATCAGAATCAGCACCAGTAACAGTAACCAACAACACAGTTCAAAAAGTCTCTCTGCAATGACACTTTGCGCGTATAGTGGCTCCCATTTAGCCATCATGGGACACAATAACTTACGGTAAATGCGTATTAACACGCCAACGCATAGATCCCATTAGCGCGCGAAATTTGCATAGCAAAGCAATCATTTTGGAAACTCTGGGATTCGGCTGTGAATTTCACGCCCAGGTGAATGGTGGCGATGGCGATGGCTTTTGCTGCGAATATCCCTAGCTTTAGCTTCACATAGGTTTAATATTGCCGAGGAACTAATGTGTCATTAGGAGCATTTAATTGACAAGAACGTCAAGCCAAATTAAGCCACCCGTATACGCACTATGCCACGTTAGTGTGAGTGTACAGAATTTCGGAGGAAATAGTTATTTTAATGATTATTTTGGGGCGTTCGTTTCACGGCTATTGGATGGTGATTTTGTGAGGATTAAATTGTGTGTTGTCGTTCGTGCGAAAAGATTGCTCTTCATTATGTGGAGCAGCATGTGCGAACAATTGACTTTTAAATGCGTTGATATTTAATTCTAATCAAAATGGAAATTCCTATTTTTTTTTTTTTTTTTTGGTAGGATTAAGGATTTTTGCGGAAATTAGAACAGCGTGGTGCATGTTTAGATAACATAATCAATAAATTCTAGGAAACAAATTGTAGCTTTGTTGACTATTTAAAGCTTTAAAATGATAATTAATGGAAACAGTTTTAATTTTCTGATTTACTACAAATTAGGACCTTTTTTAACGTATTTAGGGGTCTCAATAAAAAAAGTTTTTACTTTTAAAAGCTAATAAGTCAAACATGCACAAAAGGAAAAAATTGTGTACAGCTAAAAAAGATAATCAAAGTCGAATAAATTTTCACATTTTCTTGGGGTCTTAACAAAAATAACTATATTTTTCTAAGAATAAATACATAGAACATTTAATTTTTTTGTATGCTATATTTGTAACTCATTGAATGAAAGCAATTTTGCACAGCTAAATTAAAGAGTTTCAATTAAAAACAATATTTTTGTATATATTTCTCTAAGGTCTTAACAAAAAAAATCTTGATCTGAAACCGAATGCTACCTTTCAATTTTATAAAGATTTCCGTATACATTATGATGAGAATTGCGACGAGTTTGAAAACGAGTAGGTTGATATTTATTTTAAAATTTTTGTTAAGGTCTTTAGTAAGATTTGAGTAATATCAAGATTGATGTAATACAAATAGTAAATTTAAACGTGAGTCAATAAATTCCAGGAAACAGCTTTTATAGTTTTTTTTTTACTATTTTAAGCTTTAAGATGAAAAAATTAATGAAAATACTTGTTATAATTTCCTGATTTTCTACAAATTAGGACCTTTATTTTATTATTTGGTGAAGAGCACTTTTTAATCTTCCAGACATTAAAATCAGGGTTGATATTTAAATGTAATTGATTTGCAGTCAAAAAAAAAGCTACTAAAAGTATAAAATTTTCATAGGTATATAACGTATTAAGGGGTCTCAATAAAAATAATGTTTTTACTTTTAAAAGCTTAAAAGTCTAACATGCACAAAAGAAAAAAAATGTGTACAACTGAAAAAGGTCATAATCAAAGTCGAATAAATTTTCACATTTTTTTGAGGTCTTAACAAAAATAACTATGTATATTTTTTTTAAGAATAAATAGAACACTCAACTTTTTTGTATGCTATTTTTGTATCCAAATGAAGTAAAGTAGTTTTGAACAGCTAAATATAAGCATTTAAAATCGAAACATATTTTCTAAGGTCTTAATAAAAAATCTTCAAATTAGGAACTTTATTTCGGGTTCGATGTCATTAAGGAATTAAGATATTTTAAGATTTAATTTGCTTCTTTCAAACTATAACCCATTTGGCAAGCTTGAGTCACCTGTGTGCACACGTTAAGACCTCCAGATCAGTATGTTATCTTTCATGCCCACATTCAGAAGTCCTGTAACCTAACATGTTCTTCAGATATTCAATTTGTATCTTGAGATATTTAAGATGAGCTGGAGTTGCATATTACAAAATATAAGTTTCTAATCTATCTTAACAGTTATGTTGGATCTGTATTATATACCTCCATACGCAAGCGCAACGCATTGCACATAGCTTAACCTGGGCTATTCATCTACAAGAAGTATGTGAAGGCAACTTGTAAGGAATGAAAGAGGCGCACCAGCCTCTCAAATTCCTTTTTTCCCAAAACATCTAAACTAAGACCAGTGCGAATATATTGAAAAGACCCCAACAGACAACCGTTTGGTATTTTTCTTCTCTTCTCGAACTAACTAATGCAATTAATATTCACTGCCGATAGGTAAACATTATTTACGTGCTGAGCCTCTGTGTGCGCATAGTTCAGATACTTGCCCAGGTGCTCCATCCATCGCAGGCGAGAAAGGCTTAAATGGGGAGTTTATTTTGTTTGTATTCTTTTTGGGTTTGTTTTGAGGTTAGAATGGTTTGCAAAGAGAGGTATTGATTGCACATTGCAAAGTCGAACTACCTACCTCAACAATGTTTTGTGCTGCTGGAACACGTGTTGATTGTTTGAAGTTCTATGTGTTGAGGGGAGGATAATTTTATTTTGTAGGTATGAACATGGACTTGGAGGCTGTAGAGAAAACTTTTCACATTTTTTTTTAAGGTCTCAAGAAGAGAAATTTATTAATTAGCCTTTTTTTGTTTATAAAGGGTCAGTTTAAAGCTTTTTTAGACCATTTAGTTGTTATGGAAAATACAAGAAAAAAACTATAAAAATGGTCATTAGTAATTTTTTAGGACCTTACTTAGTTTTATAAAATTTTTTGATTTTAAGAAAATATTAGTTTTTAACATTTTTAGACTTTACTAAGACAACTTATCAATACAGATAGTAGAGTGGATTTAAGATGCTAACATTGACAATATTTACATTATTTTTTTGAGGTCATAAGTAATAACACGAAATTTGTTTTATTATTTGGCGGCGAGCAATTTTTAGTCTTCCATACATTAAATTCAGATTTGATATGAAAATGTGATTTTTTGCAGTTAAAAAAAGGCTTCTGGAACCTCAAAATTTTCATATATGTATCACGTATTCAGGGGTCTCAATAAAAATAATGTTTTTACTTATAAGTCTAACAGGAACGAAAGAAAACATTGTGTAGAGCTAAAAAAGATATTCAAAGTCGAATAAAATTTCATATTCTCTTGAGGTCTTAACAAAAATAACGATATTTTAGAAGAAATAGAACAATTAACGTTTTTGTATGCTATTTTTGTATCCCAATGAATGAAAGTAGTTTTGTTTTGAAACAATATTTTTGTATGCATATTTTCTAAGGTCTTAGTCAAAAATCTTGATCTGAAACCGAATGCTACCTTTCAATATTTTATAGACTTCCGTGTAAATGATGATAAGAATTGTGTTTGAAATCGAGTAGGCTTATATTTATTTTGAGATTTTTGTTAAGGTCTCTAGTAAGATTTGAGTAATAGTTAATTTTTTTGTCTAGAATTATCAAATTTCTTAAATTATGTAGTACAAATTGTGAATTTATACGTGAAGGAGAAATCACCAAGCTAGAATGTTATTTTTTAAAATTTTATATGAGGTCCCAAGAAAAATTTCAACTAATAACTTAAACAATTAACTTTCAGATAATAATGAGTTGCTTTAGAGATTAAAAAAATTTCTTGAAAGGCAGAGTAAATTAAAAGTAATTTTATGTTTTATATATTTTAAGGTCTCAAACCAAAAGATTCTATACCTATTAATTTTTTTATTTTGTTGCATAAAGGTTTGAGATTAAAACTTTTACAGAACATGGAAGCTTATACAAAAATAGCTATAGGTAAACCTAAAAAGTGGTAAGTGGAACCAACATATATTAGTGTTTCAGTTTTTCAAGGTCTCAAGAGATACAGATGCATATAGTTTCTCGATAATAGAGGTATTAAGTATAATTCAAAAAATTATATTTCCATGATTTAGAGAACCGAAGTTTTGCATAGAATTCGTTAGTTCCGATTTTATATTTTCCAAGCTGAAAAAAACAGAATCTTATTCGAAGACCATCAATCTTATACGTTATTTAAAGGTTTTCATCATTTCAAAACAAGGTTGATGACTCTATACCTGTCAAAGTATAAAAATTACCAAGCTCATAGAAGCCCTTGTTTCCCAATGTATAATAAACATTTCAAATTCAAATAGAAAACCGTTCTGAGAATGTCAATATTTATTGTGTCCCACGGAGAGGGTCTCTCCTTCTCTGTATTGTGTACTGCATCAATGATCCCTTTGTTTGTATCCAATAGCTCCTTTAAGAAAAAAAAAGCAGCGTTATAGATGACTTCCTTTGCTATTGTCTTTACTCTGATTTCATATTCAATAAGCGCGCGCATTCAATTCCAAAACCGTTTAGAATAATTCAGCCGTTAAGATTTGAATATGTGTCTTTCCTATTTTTCTATACTCCAGAATCAGTCCTTCGTCTTGTCTCTGTGATGCAACTTTGTGCGCTGAAGATTTCGTTCGAATTGTAATTGCAGAGCGCACCCAGAAATCACTCGAATAACTTTCGGAATTCCCCTGCACTATTCCACATATATATCCATTCCCAGATGATGATGCATTGGTCCTATATCCTTGCTATAAGGTTGTATCTTGCAAAAACTATTTCAGTCTCTCTCCCATAGTCTCGCAGTGAGCCACAGGAGCGATTTTCTATATTCGCTGAATTAATCACTGGCGCGCATTTTAAATATGGAAAAATATTCATTGGACATTGCGCATAGCACAGATGCAGCATTGTGCAGTGCAGAGCTCCCAGCATCCGCAAAGACTCATCTCTGGCCATTATGCGGTTCACAGCCAGTGGTCTACAATCATGAGCCTACAGCTGCTGTTGCTATTGCTGTAGCTGCTGGGTGAGCCAGTCTTATTAACCCCTTACAGTAAATCAAACGAAATTACATTTCTCAGAGGTCCATATGGAGCTATAAAGCTTGATGGCATTCGAATAGGATAATATCCTTTTTTTTCCAGCACCAACATATTCCTATTCACATACAAGATAGGGAGAATCTGGATATGACATTCGTTTTGTTGGCATATACAGAAACCCCCTTCAAACCTGGAAAAAGGATGGAATGGTCATTGCGGACGTCTTCTTGTTTTTTTTTTTTTTTCATTTGTTTTTGAACAAATTGCCGAAGCAATTCGTACGACATTATGATCGATGACAATCCATTCGGTATTCGAAATGGGAATTCCCAATGCAGAAGTGGATATTGATTGAGGATTTATGGCATTGTTGCGGCAAGGAATAATATGGCAAGCATAGGGTTGGAGTGGTGTGGTAAAGAGACAGAAGACATTTCGCTGTAGAGTTCAGATGGACTTATCCATCATCATGTTGGGGATACAGCGCCCTCTACTCCCTCTTTATTCTAAGACAAACAAAAGCAAAAAAAAAAAAAATACCCTCATCCCAATGGAAGGCAATTGAAATATGAGAAGATATCTGCGAAGAATGGAGAAGTTTACATTAGAAAATATTGAACATGGTTAAAGTAAACTGTCGTATCGCGATCGATCGATAAAAATTCGTTAAAACGAATTGTGAAGGCGTCGTCAGAGTCGTCCCGTCATCATCATCGTCTTTTGCGGTTTGCCTGGGATTGTAATTGAAAACTACCATCCCTGGGTTGACTGGAAATCGATTTTATATCGACTAATCGAATTTTTAGTCTCCTACGCATGATGATTTATGAAAGGTTCTTTATTCGCAGGTCGTTGACAAATTGATTTTAAGTTCGATAAAGATTGAAGATATTAGACTTGAACTGCTATTAAATAGCTAATGAATGGGGTCTCAAGAAATTATTAATAGCGAAAATTTGAAGGTAATCAACTCAATCAAACCAGAAAACCTCACAACTTTCCTAGTAAATATTATATAATAAAAGACAGCTTTTTACTTGAACTTACTTAAGTGTTAAAATTAGGGTCTTAAATTATTATTCATTTAAAGGGAATATCCTTTATAATAAAAAATAGCTGCTTACTTTTAATTGTAATCAAATAGAAAAAAAGCAAAGATTAGACTTGATTTTTTGGTTGTAAACAATGTTTGAGGTCCTAAGATATATGTACCTAACAAAATATACGAAAAACTGAGCTTTAATCCACCATCTTTTCTGTTAAATTGAAAAATTTGTAAGCTCTTACAAAATATGAAAATATTTAACTAATACAATTTTTTGACTATAAATATGTAATAGAGGTCTTAAGAAATCCATAACGAAATCTGTAAAGAAAAACGAATTAGTCAAACTAAAAAACTTAAACTATTTTGAGAAATTTTGAAACTTAGAAAATATTTAATTTAACTTTTATTTCCAAATTGAGGTCTTAAAATATTACTTTCAGTAAATTACAAGAAAATAAAAGTTTTCATGTCAAAAGTATCTGCTTATTTAAAATAATGCTCTAATGTTTAATTACTAAAAAGTGAAGATCTAGTTGTTCTGACTATTTTTAGATAATGATAATATCTGAGGTTTTTTTATTTTGAAAATAAAAATTTTTATTAATTCAGATTGAACTTGCGAAAAAAATTTGCTGCTATAAAAAATTCATAATCAGGGTAACTTATTTAAAATAAGGCTCTAACCTCTGACGTAAGATTACTAAAAAGAAAGACTTAGTTCTGACTATTTTTAGTTATTAAAAATGTCTAAGGTCCTAATATTTTGAAAACAAAAAATTTAGTGGATTCAGATTGAATTTACAAAAATAAATGTTTGCTGAAATAAAAAACTTTTAAACAGGGTACCTAAAAAAAAGTAAATTTTAAACTGGTTTAAAATATTAGAGGTCCTAAATTCTCCCTATTTAAACCTTGAGAAATCCAATCTAATCACACTTTATATATCTGTTGATCTTGTGTGAAGAAAATATTAAAAATATAAATATTTTAAATATAAAATTCTTAGCTTGGGGTCCTAGAATTTCTAGCAGATATTGAAATTGGGGTCTTTAATTCTATGTAACAAATGAACTTGGAAAGAAGAACCTAATAATAGAAAAAAATTAATTACGATTAAGAATTATGACATAAATACTTCTGAAACATTGACAATTGAGGTCCCAAATAAGTCCAAAGTGACAAACAAAAGAAGAAAATCATTTTGAAAATGTTTTTTCTCATGAAAATAGTGACGAAAGTCTATATAACATACGAACCGGAATATATATAGTTGAGGTCTTAAATATCATGTATTTATATTTTATTTATTTTCAGTAGGTAATGGTTGTTTAAGTTTTAAAATTTAAGTTGTGGAAAATTGTAAATATCTTCTAATTTAAAAATTCAAGAAAGATAAAAAGAAAGGTACATATAAAGTTTTAATTTAAATAATTGGTGATTAGGACCTTACAAAAACTAGTAGCAAAAATTTAGGAATTAAAAAAAATTCTTGTAAGAAAGCAAGAAACTTTTGCTAACTAAAAATTATGCTGCTTTGAAAAACTGAAGCAAATGATGCAATGATACTATTTTGAACCATGAGGTCCTAAGCTATTGTTAACCAAACAAAATTATGTAATCTTAACTTTAATACAAAAGATTCTATCAAATCCAAATATTGTGTTCAAGGAAGACCAAAGGCAATAGAAGACTGAATTGCGTACAAAACTTTAGATAACAATTGAGGTCCTAAATATTTATTAAGATGAAAAAATTCCTTCCTCTGCAATGTAACGTGTCTAGGAAACCAAATCAAGCTAACAATCTATGATATAATAAGTTCTTAGATTAAGACCCTTTCATAAGTCACAAATCATAATACCTGACATTCTTTTATCCCTTTTCATTGATTGATTTTTAGTAAATAAATATAAGAGTATTCCTCTATTATCGCAAATCACAAAACGCTAACTAGATCAAATCGCAAATCGGATACTACACTATTATCAGACATAAGACCTTCTTAAGCCCAGGCACTCCTTAACACTCCATAAATAAGATTGAAATAAGTCCGTTGCGTTGCTTTTGCCGTGTTGTCGTCGTACCACTCTACTATGTGTGTTGACTTTTGCTTTAACGACAACTTTTGCCTTAAGTATGACTCCAATTATGAGCATATCCAAACAGATGGCCAATCAGACACTAACATACGAGTTCGGTCGCGTCGTCGCAAAACCTCCTCTCCTTAGGCTTATAGTTTATATGCAATTTTATCAGCATCGTTATGGTGGACCGACGTCGAACTCATTTACGTAATACCTTAACAACACAAGATCGGCTTTACATCATCATGTTTTGAATTCCTAATCCCTATTCTGATGGGCTTACAATAAATGTATTTGACATCTACCCTGAGGGACTCCATGGTGCAGAGGAGCGAGTCTGGAAGAGGAAGACTGTCCTAAATATGCACTTCGCGCCCGTCCTGGCAGAGTATCTCATCCTGACACATCCTTAAATGATTATTTGTTCAATTGAATCGCGGTAACAAAAGTCACTTGGCGACACTGTTCCGCTGCGGTGCGTGGTGGGGGGAAGGTCTTTTGTGTGCCCAGAGTTCATGGACGTTCGAGAAGAGGTCTGCGAGTACGCGACCACCAACAGTAACACATCGTATTTCATTTTACTGGGGCTCTGGTTTTGGTCCATCGATACAACGCACCGCCATAGACCGGTGACGACGGACAAACTGCAGACCGGACGTTGTGTTGTCGCTGTTGTCGTCGTTTGCATCGATTTACCTTTAATCTGGACTGGACATTGAGCAAATTATTGCAATTGAAAGGGAATAATGACTACAAAACTACACACCACCATCGCATCTCCTCCGCCATCGCCGCCGCCGCCGATTGCGATTCTCTCAATTGTAAGTGCGGCTGAAGTGTGCAAAACTGCGGCAAAGACGATGGACAGGCATATACCGAGTTCGAATCGAGTCGAATGGAATAATAAACCTTTAACGAATGACGCTGCTGTTGGTTCTGTTTGCAGAGTTGATTTTGTTGCAAGTTTGCAAGTTTTCTAGCCCCAACGCAGGCATGCAGAGTAAATTCTTTTTAGCATATTTGCCAGAGGCAATGCTTAACATTCCACAGGCTGTTATTCTGAAGAAGATGGTTGCTTTCTCTAGGATCAAACAACAACAACAAAAAAAAACCTCTCATCGAGTACCTACAAACCAAGACGACGCGACGAACCAATCCATAATCCGAATACGAAAAACGAACTACAAATGACAATCGATGCGTAATGCTTGGACTCTTGAGTGTTCTGCGGTGTGTTTGCCTGCCTGCCGGATGGATTTCAATAAAATTTGTTGTCCTTTCGAATTGAATTCGAATTCATTGCTTAAGCCGACAAGTATGAGTAATCTCTGCAACAAGTACCCACTTTTTGCCAATCGATATGTGTATTTTTTTTTTAAAAAGGTATCCAAAGGAAAATTATCTTCTTATGGAATTCGTCTTTCAATGCCAAACAAGATGATTTTAAAAATGTGTAAGTATTTTTCAGACTTACAAAAAAAACAAAAAAAATACATTTCTTTAGGATTTTTTACTTGCGATATAGGTACTATAGGGCAAGTTTAGGATTCGTAAAAAAAATCGAACTCGAGATAACAATTTTACATGACATTACGATGATGGAGAATGCCAAAAAAGTGGGTCCGGCAATTCTGTCTGTCTGTCTGTCTGTCTGTCTGTGTGTCTGTCTCTATCTGGAGCTGCAGCCTAAACGAGTGAAGTGATTTTCTTCAAACTTGGTAGTTAGCAGTTTTTGGTAATTCCCTAGAGGGGAAATTGAAATTTTTTTTTTATGACCAAAACTAACGGTACCTGCCATATAACGCAAATAGAAAAGTTAATTTTTTTCAAAAACGGCTCTAACGATTTTGATTAAAATTTTTGTGTGTAGTACTACACATAATAGCCAACTTTTTAAATAAAAAAAAATATTTTTTGTACCGTTATTAACGGTACCTGTCATAGAACGGTTTTTTTCGTTTCTGAATATCTCGTACAACATTAACCCGATTTAAATGAAAATTTTTATACAAAAGTGTGGAAGTAGAGACAATATTAAAATTTTAGAAAATTTTCAAAAAACGCATTTTTGGTTTTTTAAAAAATATTTCAAAATTTTTTTTTGAAAAATCAATTTTTTGAAAACGAATCAATGAAAAATTTTAAAATTTAGTTTTTATGTGTAAATTAATTATTTCTTCAAAATGGCATACCAACTTTTTTTTTGAAAAATGTTGAAAAATTTTTATACATAAAAAATTATTTTTTTAAAAAACGGCTCCTACAATTTTCGAAAATTTTTTTCTAAAAATACATTTTTATACAAGAAATAAAATGGCATATTTGTTTTTTTTTTTAAGATAATTTAAAATGGAGTTTAATTAATTATAAAAACAGATTTAATTTTTTTATACTACTTATGAAATTTCTTCAAAATATCAAATTTTAAATTTCTTGAATGAAAAGCTTTAACATTATAGTTACCTTAAGCATTAGAGCAAGTACGTGCGACCCCAGTCGTGAAATTTATTTTTGGAAAAAGTGGCAACGTGATATGAAAGCAATAGGTAATTGTTTTTTTTTTTTTATTAATTTCTTGTCATCAAAATACATAAATCGCTTTCAAAAAAGCAAACATTTTGAAAAAAATTGCATTTTTTCAGTAATTTTTGCTTTAAAAAAAAAAATTTTTAATTTTGTACACTTTTAAAAATATTCAGGGTCTGCTTTATAAAAGTTTATTCTGAAGAGAGCTTTCAGATTTTTAAAAAAATGTGAAATTAAATTTTATTTTTAAATACTTGAAGTAATCTAAGCTCAGACGTTACGCTAGAGCCTCGATTTTGTAGTTCGATAAGTTTTCATGCTTTTCAAGATTCCGCGAAAATAAGACGAAACCTCATAACGGTAAAAATTTAAAAAAATTCGAATTTTCTTTTTTTTCTTAACAATGCACAAGAAATTGTAGCTTTTCGAAAAAAAAAATTTTGATGCAAACACCAATTTTTTGCTAAAACATTTTAAAAATTAGGTATTTAAGGATTTGTTAGAAAAAATTAATCTCAAAAGTAAGCTTTCTGTTGCACTTTTCAAACTTAAATTTGAAACATAAAATTACCCACGGGAGTTAAAATATTTATTTTTGATCAACAGATAAGAATTTTTAAACCTTTCGGAACCAGCGTTACTCTCATATAACATATCTTTAAAAATTCGTAAAAAAATATTCCATTAAAATATTTTTTAGGTTTCGATGGCTTAATTGAAAGATAATAATGCCTAGTTACTGGATAAGTACAAAAAGTTAGTCAAATATCATACTTTTAGTTTTTTTTTTTATCGAAAAAGGGACTGAAATCAACATTTTTTTTTATATAGGTATGGTCATAATTTTGAAAAAAAAATATAAAAAATGTTAATAAAAAAAGTGTTTTGTTAAATAGTTATTTTCTCAGTGTTCCGACTTTTTTGGTGGTCAAAGGTAGTGTATGTCTATGTATAACACATTAGTTTTGCAATTTATTATTTTTAAACGTAACTTTTTGGTATTCATATTTCCTAGTTGTGATGTTTTTGACACGATAATACTGAGAAAAAAAAACATTTTTAATATTGATTTTCATAGCTTGAGTTCGAAAGGGTTAAAAAAGCTACAATTTTAAACACGGAAAAATAATAATTGTCTTACCCTCGTCGTTTTAAGAATTTCAAAAAAGTATTTAAAAAGCTAAAAAAAACCATGCGAGCAGTGGCGTACGTTGAGTCGCCGGGGCCCCAGGGCAAGACTAAATTTTGGGGGCCCTTTGATATTTGGGGGCCGCTTAGATACAAACTCAAAAGTACGTATACGCCATACATTTTTTTTGTATGGCTTATTTATTTTTAGGTTTATTTTAATGTTTTAATATGTTCGTAATGCACTTTGCTATACTTACTTAAAATTTCTATCATAAAAGTAGTAAAGCGTTGTACTAGGGGCCCCCAAAATTAAATGTTTCGAGACCCCTAAAATAAAATTTTTTTTAGCTTAGAATTGACAGTTCTTGGGGCCTCTGTTCTGAAGTAATAAATACATAGGTATTTGATTTTCCATCATCAGACATATTTTATTTTATTTTGGGGCCCCTGAAAAATTAATTTTGGGGCCTTAAAATTAAGTGCTTAGAGGCCCCTAAAATATAATATAATTTTTTTTTTTGAGCCAAGAATTAATAGGTATTGGGGCCTCTGTTCTGAAGTAATATTCGGAATGCCACCAATAACGTAATGTTTTTATTTTGGGCCCTGATGTATTTATGTTGGGGCCCCTGAATTGATATTTAATTTTCTATTTGATTGTTTTGAACCACTGAAGTAATAGCTTTTGAGGATCCTCAAATATGTAATATTTGTCATGCCATCAGAAAATTTGATGAATATTTTTGGGCTCCTTAGTAATAGATTTTGGGGCCCCAAAACTAATATTTGATTGGCTCTCAACTAACGGGGTTCCTGAAAAATTATTTTTAGGGACCCTTCATATAATATTTTTGAAGCCCCGAAGTAATATTTTTTGGAGCTCCTAAAGTAATATTTAGTAATCCATCAACAAATGTAATTTAATTTAAAAAATAATTTTTTTTATTTAATTTTTTTTTGCCGCCCCGAAGTAAAGGCTTTTGGGGCCCCTGGCCTGAAGTTGTTTTTTGCTTTTTTGGGGCCCCTAATGTATTATTTGTGGTTGCAAAGATTTTTCAAGTAATATTTTTTGGGGCCCTAAGATAAAAGTATCTGCCAAATTAAGAGCTGTTTAAGCTCGGATTTATCCGGATAGCTAGTTACCATACGTATTCTGTAAGTCCACAAGATCCAAGAAAAAATCAATAAAAATTTGGTATTTTTTTTTTTGTTTATGTAATAAATCAATCCAAAAGTTGGAAATTTTTCACACAAAGTAGAAAAATTATATGGGCTTAGGCCATGAAATCATCATTATATACAAATAATCTTGCATTGGGTTCTAGAAATATTAAAAAAAGATGACAATTTCATAGTTGATGATGAAGCAAAAGTACCTAAATTCATACATAATATGGCCGAATTTTCCGTAAATTTTGTCAGATTTGTGCAGGAAACTACAAAATATGTTTTCCAAATGTCCAAGAAAAATATTACCTCAACTAAGACAAGAGTTAAAAAAAAGTTAAATTTTATAGTTTTCTATAAATTTGCACGGCCATAAAAAAGTTTTCGAAGTTTGAGCATGCTGCTTTTGAAAATTGTCTTAGCCATAAAAACTTTTTTATAGATCAACTAATCTAGCCATAGTTCCGTCCAGCCATTCAGTGGCGGAAAAGCGAAAATAATTGACTTTATTCGGTAACCTGGAGTTTTTTCTTAATTAGTCATTGATGTTACACGAATATACGAAACAAAGTAATAAAATTTCCTTTGAGCCTCATTTTATTACCATGAATCTGGTGGTTGAATGTGAAATTAATTGAAACATGGTTCCACTAATAATATACATAAAAATTCTATCTTGTCTCTCTATCAGATATAACCTTGTAGAATCTTTGTAACTACTCTTAACCAACTTTTTTGCATATAAAAAATAAGAAAAAAAATATATAAAAACTAATTAAATCACCCTCGATATTTAATTACATTTTTTCTTCTCTTTTCTTCGACGGAACCTAGTCACCAGCTCTACATGCAACTTCAACCAATCTCCATCTCATCATCATCAAAACCAATAAAAAGTCATTCCATCTCAAAACTCCACACCACCATGGTCATCATTAACATACCAACCGAACCAAACCGAACTCCGACAATGAGTCGGAAGGTTGGTATGAATGTTTCCTAGGGAACCTGCATCCCTTCCAACAACAACAAAAAAAAAAAGTAAAAAAAACTCAAAAACTTTGTCTCTTCATTTTACTCTTCAACTTTGCAGTTGGAAATGTTTTAATGTCGCTACGCAAATTTTTCGATTCTCGTTTTAATGTGACAACTTTTGTAGATTACACCACAAAATCCACAGCCCATGCATGAGACTAGAAGAAGTTGCATGCATCCAAAAGTTTTGTCTCATAATTTTCCTGATTTTGATTACTGCAGACTGTTTGATGAGTTTTTATAGCTCATCCAAAATGATGACCATCATCATATTACTAACATCATCATGGACCATAATAGTTTTAAGGTGTATAGTCCCTTTTTACCCCCTAATCCCCTACCCACTTTTAATAGAAAAATTGAAAAAAAAAAAACTAAAAAGTTTTGATTTTGAAATCAGAGATATTTTCACAGTTGAAGTACTTTTGGAGCATTCCATCACAGACAGAAAGAGAGAGAGAGAGAGTTTTACAATCAGGACATCATCATCATAGTAAAATGGATGAATGGATGGACGAATTTCACTACCGTTAAGCAACTCCAAATAAGTATAATATTGAACATTTTTCAGTGCACTCATGCATAGGTTATGAAATTGAATTTTGTCCCAGCTCTGTCTCTTTACTCATCGCTCTTTGTATGTGGTGGTTTTTATTGCATTTCCTCTTCCGGTCGTATATGAGTAAGGTCTGTTGGGGAATGCGCGTGTAGAAATTCTTGGATAGTGGAAAAAGTTTTGCACAAAATTTTTATTTAATTTGAAAATGGGAGGAAGTTTCGTTTGGAAATGTACATATATGTAAAAATCTGTCTCCAGAGCATGAGTAACGGAGTAACGCACAATAACGAGAGCTCTTTGCTTCTTGAATATTAAATAATATATTTTTCTTTTTTTGTCAAAGCTTTTGAGGTGCTCTTTTTGTGTAGGTTGTTAATAAATTTTATCCTGCGGGAAGTTTTATAATGTTTGCAAGGACTTATATGATGAGTTACATGAATAGATGTTTGAGTAGTTGAAGAACACGTGGAACTAAAAATAAAGTTACGTACAAAAGGAGATGAATTTTTTTTGAAGTAAAAACTTCTTTAGTACCGTAGTAGAAAAAGCGACAGAAAAAATCAATTGATTATAATTTTTTGTTTAAAAAGATAGAAATTCATACTGTATATAGGTAATAAAACAAACTAGGTATAATTGCACAGAATTTCAATTAATTTCATATTCAATATCCTGAGATAACGGTGAAAAGATGTTCTTTTTCTAAACACGTAATATCTTTTGATCTAGAGCTCATACAAATTTGAATTAACTTTAATAAGCATGCTGATAATATTACCTTTCATCTGATATATCATACATAACGGTACGTGCTCTACAAGTTACACAATCTTAAATTGAAGATGACCATTTACCAGTGAAGGAAATTTCGCCATGGTTGGCTTTGAAAATGTCTTCATTGTTTTGTTGTCATGGTAGTAATATGATTAAAACGTCATATTAAAGGTGAAATAATAAGCTTTCAGATGATATAAAATTTATTATAAGTTGTCATATTAAAAAATGAATGGATTTAAAGGTGATGCAATAAAAAAGTGAGATTTTTTCGATTTTTTTTTTTTTTAAGAAAAATGATTTTATAAGGTTTAACTTCTATCACGTGTGAATTGAACACATGATTTTTTTTATTATTTTTTTTTTAATTGAGCAAAATGACTACAATAGGTATGAGTTGGAAGGTACACAGTGCTCTTAACATGTTGAGTTGATATTTGTTTGCTGAAAATTTTTAAAATAAAAATCATTTTTCGGTTTTCTAAAAAAAAAATGCAAAAGAATTTTTTTTAATTTTAATTAAAGCCCAAAATCAATTCAAATAAAGAAATAGTTTGTTAAAGTTGAAGTTCTTTTTAGTGATACTACTTTTGACTTCAAAGTAAAAATTTCCAAAAGTTTGTGAAAAACGAGAAGTTAAAAAAGATGAGATTCTAATAGAAAAAAAAACACATAAAATTAATAAAACCAGAATCATATAAAAGGTATGAAGTAGACATACATAAGAAGACATAAAATATGCAAAATATGTGCAAAATTTTAATTAATTTCATATTCAAAATCCTGAGATAACGGTGAACAGATGTTTTTTTTTCTTTTGATCTTTTGATCTAGAGCACATATGTACAAATTTTATATGAAAAATACCCCAAAACAACTGTGGAGATTTGTTGCCGATGACCAGCTACCAGTGTAGGAAGTACCGTAATCTCAGTTTGAAATATCGACATGGTTGGCTTTAAAAAATTCTTACTTTTTTTGTTGACATGGTACAAATATGATTGAAGCGCCATATAAAAGGTAAAATGATAAGCTATAAGATGATATAAAATTTTTTATAGGTTGTCATATAAAAAAATGGATTTAAAGGTAATAGAATACAAAAAATGGAGATTTTTTTATTATAAATATAAAATATAATTGAGATTTTTTTATGTTTTTTTGCAAGAAAGTTTTAACTTCTGCCACGTGTGAATTGCACACATGATTTTTTTTGTAACAGTGTGTCTTCCTCGAGTTTTATAGTTCTGTTCAAACACACAAACGCCCCAATCCTCCTTGAATTTTCGGGCTCACAATTATTAAAAAAGGAAGTAATATCGAAGATCTTGTTGAACAGTCCAATCGATTGCGGCGTGATTCACTGAAAAGGAATAGGTACCTATACCAGTACCTATACTCTCTCTCTCTCTAAGAACTTCGCACAAAACCACAGTGATACACCACCGACTTGAACCTGTGTTCCTTGTCGTGAACTCTGGATGGATAGTTATCACCTATGGAGCTAGCGGCAGCGGTGGCGCACGGTTGTCCAAAATGACTTATCTCGTTGCAAAAATCATAACTTTTGAACGGATTGAGTTAGCGGTACAATTTTTTTTTTTATTTGAAGGACATTTCTAGGGCTGTTATATGAATGAATTTCAATAAAATTATTTCACAGGGTGTTTCGGAATCATCGGCCAAAAACAGATTTTCTTTAAAAAAAAAGTTTAAATTAAAATTGGTATGCCATTTTGTAGAAATCACTAATCCACATTTAAAAACAAAATTTCAAAAAAATACAATGTCCCGTTTTCGAAAATTTTATTTTTCAAAAAAAAATTTCAAAATTTTTTTAAAAATCCAAAAATTATTTTTTTTGAAATTTTATTTTTGGCTTATATTTGAGTTATATAAGTGCTTCTTCACAAAAAGTTTCGTTGAAATCGAATAAGCCGTTTTGGAGAATATCGGATTTGAAAAAAAACTGTTTTATGGCAGGTACCGTAAAAAATCCATTCGGTTCCATGCATTAAGCCGAATAGGGTATGTGTACCAATCAATTGTTGATTCAAAATAAAAATATTTAGCTGCGCATGCTTGCGCACTGCCGAGATTTTGTACTTTGAAAAAAAATGAAGGCAGAAGGAACAGATTTTCTTTAAAAAAAATGTTTAAATTAAAATTGGTATGCCATTTTGTAGAAATCACTAATCCACATCTAAAAACAAAATTTCAAAAAAATACAATGTCCCGTTTTCGAAAATTTTATTTTTCAAAAAAAAATTTCAAAATTTTTTTAAAAATCCAAAAATTATTTTTTTTGAAATTTTATTTTTGGCTTATATTTGAGTTATATAAGTGCTTCTTCAAAAAAAGTTTCGTTGAAATCGAATAAGCCGTTTCGGAGAATATCGGATTTAAAAAAAACCGTTCTATGGCAGGTACCGTTAATAATGATTTTCCAAAAAAATTTTTTTCATTAGAAGATAGACCTTGTTTTCAAACTTATATTTGAATTTTTTAAACAAAATCGTTGGAGCCGTTTTTGAGCAATTACAGCTTTACTGAAATTGGTGTATGACAAGTACCGTTATTTTTGGCCCAAAAAAATTAATTCCAAAAACACCTCTGGAGGGTCTCCAAAAAATGCTACATACCAAATTTGAAGTCAATCGGTCCATCCGTTTAGGATGTAGATCCTTATACAGACAGACAGACAGACGGACTTCCGGGACCAACTTTTTTGGCATTCTCTATAATCGTAATATCATGGAAAAGTGTAATCTGAACTTTTTTTAGATGTGAATTAGTGATTTCTACAAAATGGCATACCAATTTTAATTTAAATATTTTTTTTTTTAAGAAAATCGGTTTTCGGCCGATGATTCCTAAACACCCTGTAAAACAATTTTCTTGAAATTCATTGGTGTAACAGCCCTGGAAATTTCCTTCAAATTAAAAAAAAAACTGTACCGCTACCTCAATCCGTTCAAAAGTTATGATTTTTGCAACGAGATAAGTCATTTTGGACAACAGTGTGGCGGTGCGCACCACAACCGAACCAACCAACAACGACTTCGAAGTCAGAGAGTCAAAGTCAGAGTTGGCTTGCCTGCAATCCAATAATGAAACTGAAATGAAATCCAAAACGCTGACGATGAACAAGCATCTTCTGTCCAACTGTGTGAATTGGCCATTAATCATGTCTGGTTCAAGCAATATTATACCTTTGGTAAGTTTTAAGGAAAAATAAAAAAAAAAAGAAGAAAATTCACAAAGACAGGCTGAATCAGTTCTTTAGTTTTTTTTTTAGGTTTCAGTTTTTTTTTCATTTTTTTTTTATTTGATTTTATCGCAACCAATTCATCAGGAGTGGAAATTAATGAAATCTTTGCAGCTCAACTACCATATACCTCCATCTATATGTCTTATGACTTCCAACAATGCTCCAAGAGTTTTCGTTTTTATTTCATTTCGTTCGATCGATTGTTTGCGGAACAGAAGCCCAAAGTCGTAATTCGTGATCAATGTTGGTATTTTTCTGAAATATTTCGGTTCTTTGAAGAAAAAATGCATTCGAAGTTTTTGTTGTTGTGTTTTTGGTTTGTAATTTGTGTGTATCATTGACTGAATGAGATTGTTTGTGCAATATAAATACCATCCGTTAGTACTTTTGACTTATTATTATTTTTATTATTTTGTGACCTTTGAATTGAAAGAAATGTTTATTGCAAAAGAATTTCGAAATAATAAAACGGATATGTTGCGAAATAATATTGCTATTTGACAAGACGGTTTTTAAAAATATTTTTATGGTGGAGAATTTGAACCCACAACTACAAAGTCTTTTACTCAGTCGTAAATGCAAGCTAGATTCACAAATCGAAGACACAAGTTGCAGATACAAGTTGCAGATACAAGTTGCAGACACAAATCAAAGACACAAGCCAATTGAAAGTACTAATAACTGACAAAATTTGCATGCTCAAACTGCGATACAAATCCAAGACACAAGTTGCAGGCACAATTCGCAGACACATGTAGCTGACACATATCCAAAGGTAGCACAATTATGTTGGGACTCGTATCTCTTCGAAGTACGTCTACGACTTTTTTCTTTTACTGAAATAAAAAAATATTTTTTTCCTAAAATGAAGCTTTGGAATGTAAAGGTAAAAGGTTAATGTCGTGGATGCTCCATGTTCATCCAATAATTTATTCCCAATCAAATTCCTTTAATTCATGTAGGTATTCAATTTTTATTTTATATTTTTTTTTTTTTTCGATTTCACCATCAACATCGTCCTGCCAAAAACCAAACTCAATCTCGATCTCATCTCCCACAATTTTAAGCCAGACAATATGCTCCTGTTTGTTTGTAGTTTTTTGTTTATTTTTGAGATTCCCTTCTTGGTTGTAGTTCCCATGTCTGACGTGTGTTTCTGAACCAAAATCAATTGCTAAAAAAAAAAAAAAAAAACCAAAACCTTTTGGTATCCTTATAACGAGCTAAATTCGTTGAAGCGATAAATTTTGAGAAATTGACTTTTCCGCTGTTAAGAGAGTCTATAGATTGCCAGAAAAACAAAGAAAAAAAAAACATAAATCGTGATTAATTCCACCAGCATTCTGGTTGCCACCATCAAAATAGTTCATTTTTACTCTCGCGCGCTATCTTAACGACTCGACGGACGACAACAGCGAGGAATTGAAAAAATGCATATAAAAGCAACTTCAGACTTTGCACGCCACTTAAGAGTATTGCACATTCCCAATAGAGGGAATATTTTTTTGTTTATTTTATTTTTTTTGTTTGGGGTTTGTTTGTAAAAGGAGTTTGTTATTCCAGAGTATATGATAGCTTAAAAATTTACAGCTCCCAGTTGCTCCATAACCAACAGCACCATCATCACCTCAACTACCACACTTGGAATCAGCTTCAGCAGGAAGGTACTCGACAACGATTAGGAATCGGAATATGGCACGAAGTTTGTGTAACATCGCGTTCTATTTGCCACGGATTAATTTCTTATGTCATGATCTTCTAGTTTTTCGGATTTTTTTTACTTGGAGATGAAAAGTGTTTAAAAAAAATATTGTTGAACAGGTTGAAGAAGTTGATCACGCAGTGTTTTTTTTTCAGGAAGACTTCTTAATTTACTCTCTAATAACTAAAAAGGTCAGTTCTTCTAATGATCAAACAAGAAAGGACATATTTTATGAGATTAAGTATTTCTTTTGGATAAAATTCGTTCAAGGTGGTAAAAAAGCTGCTCTGGTACACAGCAGCTCTTTGGAAATCTTTCCATAAAAATTTAACTGTTTTAATTTTTTGGCTTTTTTAACATATTTCCACTGTGTGAAATGGATTCATTAAATATATTTCAAAATAAAAACCTGAATGTGTGGGAGTTCTTTTGGCAATTCTCAAATTTTTGAAACAATGTTATTCTTCAACCCTGGCAACCCTGCTCATTGAGACCATTATTATTAAATTAAATAGAAACCTTCTGGTTTTATCATATGAAAATTAGAACTCATTCAGTATCAGGTCCAAAAAGGTGCTTCATTTTGGACACATTTTTCAACAAAAGGTTTACGTTAGGTAAAATGTTTAATATTTTTTCTAGAGAAAAAAGCTATACTTAAATTTTTACAACGCGTAAAAGCTATAAATAATCCTGTCAAATAAGGGTTTAACCTCGGAATGAATGTTAGTAGAAATTTTTTTTGCTCAATATCTTCCTTTTGCCATTCTATAACATATCTCAAAAGTCTAGAAAAATCTCATGTCCGCTTGTCGCGATTTCAAGGTCAAATCGCGAAATGGAGATTTTCAAAATTAGCAAAAATAGGCTATGGTATTATATACACATATGATACATGATTTCAAGGTATTTTTTAATGCTGATTCCAAAAAATCTAAAATCAAGTCAATCTGACGTCAATGGAAAAAGTTATACCTGTTTTTCATCTGTCAACTCATATTATTATAACAGTTGCAAACTTACTGCCGAAAAACCCTTAAAAGTTATGGAAGATGAACCAAATTTTGCTTGAAGATTTTAGAATCCATCATTATTAAAAATCAAAACAATCCATTACAAAAAATATATATACCTACGAAATAATGGTATTTTTTGATGGAGGGGCAAATTTTAGGATATGCACTAAAGAAGATTCTTGTTCATCTTAGGAATAATTGCTAATAGGCTAATTTTTTCATTTTAATCTTTGTTTGGATATTCTTTAACTACCCTCAAAAATCTAAAAAAATCTCATGTCCGCAAGTCCTAATTTCTTTGGTTTGAATTGAAGATAAGGTGCAGATTTAAAAAACTTCAAAAACTACTCTTCAGATATTTGTGTCAGATCAACATGAATAATGTACATTACTTTTCAGGGGTGGTCATATTGATTTGTTTGTGGGTTTTGTTGGAATCAGCGTTAAAAAATACCTTGAAATGATATGGGTTATGTTGGTATACATATAAGAATCTAAAATTTTCTTATTATTTTTTTTAAATCTGCACCTAACTTAGTTTAACCTGGAAAATAAGAACTTGCGGTCATGAGATTTTTTTAGATTTTTGACATAAGTTATAGAATATCCAAACAAAGATAGAAACAAAAAAATTAGCCTATTAGCACTAATTCCAAGATTGTACCAGGATGTTTTTTAGTGCTCATCCCAAAATTTCCCCTTTTCTCAGAAAATAAAGTTTTGTCATAGATATAAATGTTTTTTTGCATTGCATTGTTTTGATTCTTAATGATAATGGATATGAAAACCCTCATGCAGAATATGATTCCGCTACCATTACTTTTAAGGGTTTTTCGGTAGTAAGTTAGCAACTGTTATAATAATATGGGTTGAATATGAAAAACAGGTACAGTATTTATCGCTTATAAGAAACACGCTTATAAGAAAACCTCGCTTAAAAGAAACTCGAACAAAAGCACCGTGTACTTTACCATATATTTTAATGTTGAATTATGTGTTTATAAGAAACACGTTTATAAGAAAAACACTGATAAAAGAAACATTTTTCAAACCACGAACTTTCTTGCTCACACATAAAGTTGGTTGGATTTAAGAAACTTTCAAAAAAATCACGAAACTAAAAAAACATGAACCCTTAAGAAAAAATCAATGAGCAGTGTTGCCAATAGATTTATCTGCATTTTGCAGATTTTTAACCCATTCCCAGACTTTTGAGAACTATAAATCTGCAGTGCACATTTTATCTGCAGCTGAAACTTAACCTTTAAAAGACAAAAAAGGATAACATTCCAAAAACTCCAGTAAAATGTCAATAAAATTAAAGCCAAAGACGAACTAAAACATCATTTATTTTGCCAAAAACTACCTACAATTTTTCCTATTTAAATAATAGAGTTGTCAAATCACCTGGAGTTTTTTCATAACGTTCAGTACATTTTTGATTTTATATTGGAAAAAGCCCAACAATACAATAAAGCCACACTTCCAGGGAAGAAACTAATGATACAAATTTATCAATTCAAGCGAGGAAAATTACTCTCGAAGTAATTGTTTTAGTTGAAATCAGTTCGAAAACTTTTTCAATGGGAGTCTCCCAAATTTTAAGAAATCTGCATTGCAGATTTTTTCGTCATTTTTGCAGATTTTTCCAAATATTTTCATGGCGACACTGTTTGAGTTTGACATTATTTGAAGATAATTTCAGTTCAGGGTTCAATTTGTTGTGTTTGTGTTCTTTATATCCCTGCTGTGTTTGCCTTTGCTAAAAATGTTGCGAAATAATGGCTGTGTTCCTTTGGGCTCAGCAAAGTACTGAATATCTGAATCCATCTGAATCCATTCAAAGACATTTTTTCTATTGAAGAAATGGTGTTGAATACAACCAGAACTACTTAGCAGTAGATACTTCAGGCCAAAGGAACACAGCTAATATTTCACTTAAAACTAAATTAATACATAATCCTTGAATAAATTAAATCGGGAAAAAATAGAAAAGAAATCTGTGAAAAAAAATATAAAATAGCTACATTCTATGTAGTTATATAATTGGATTGAATATTTAGGCGAGGATAAGTTTGTGGTACTACTGGGTAGGTATATTTGTATAAGAAACTTGTTTCTTATATCCGTTCTAAGAATATAAGAAACACTCGGTTATAAGAAACAAATATTGTGCAATTTTGGAGTTTCTTATAAGCGTTATGTACTGTATAACTTTTTCCATTGACGTCAGATTGACTTGATTTTAGATTTTTTGGAATCAGCATTAAAAAATACCTTGAAATCATGTATCATATGTGTATATAATACCATAGCCTATTTTTGCTAATTTTGAAAATGTCCATTTCGCGATTTGACCTTGAAATCGCGACAAGCGGACATGAGATTTTTCTAGACTTTTAAGATATGTTATAGAATGGCAAAAGGAAGATATTGAGCAAAAAAAATTTCTACTAACATTCATTCCGAGATTTACCCCTTTTTTCTCCTTATTTTACTGTATTGAAAATGATTTATTGAAAACAAGCATTTTTCACGAAAAAAGTGAAAAGATCAAACTTTTTACTTCTAACACCATTCAATCCATTTTTTTTTTATATCACAATTTTTAAAACATTTTTTACCATCTGAAAGCCTTTTGTTTCAGCTCATATTAAATATTCAATATTAATGTCAATAATGTCTATACGACATCTACAAAAAGAGCTAGAATTTTTTGAACCCAATCAATTTTCATAAAAAAAAACAAAACAAAAATCAATCTTTTTAATCTTCGAACATAATTAAATCTTTTTTTTTATATGACAACCTATAATAAATTGTATACCATCTGAAAGCTTAATGTTTCACCTTTCATATGATGCTTCAATCATATTTGTACGATGCCTAAAAAATGTTTGAATTTTTTAAAGCCAACCATCAACCATGTCAAAATTTCAAAATAAGATTACGGTGCTTCCCACAACTCACAAATATAGTCCTTTCTATTGTCTATTTACAGAAATTCCAGTCACTTACCTGTTGAAGAAAGAAAGATAAAAATAAAAAACAGTTGAAAACGGTAAAAAAAAAACTTGGGACAAAAAATTTCTTTTTAACGTTATTCGGTCAAGAATCATTTTAGAATGATCAAAATGTCCATTTAAGTTTGAACGCTCCAAAATATTGATGAAAATAAAAAAACACCCAAAAATACCCTTTAAGAAAGTAGGTGTTTTTCAAAAATTCATATTTCAAAACGCAAACACTTAAAAAAAATTCGTATTAATCAATTAGATTTTTTTTCATTATCTCTTGAGTGGCATTTTAAAAATTGTCAAACAAAAATTTCCCCTACTTATAATCACTAGGTATACCTACTTTTTCAAAGGTCTTTAAGTAAAAAAAAAAAACATTTATAACTTGATTTTGAAAATTTCTAGAATTTTTTTAATACCTTTGATAGCCTTACAATAAATTTATCTAGCGTTTAGAAAATAGCCACTTTTTGCAATTTAGTTAACCCCTGTTTACTAGGGTGTGTCAAAATGCAAAAGTATGGAATTTTCAAATGTAATAGCTTTTTAAAGTTGCATTGCTTATCTAAATTAAATCCTGCGTTTACAATTTTCATTTTAATTAATATCTTTGGCTCGCTCAAAATATAGGAAGAAATCAAAGAAATTTGGATTTTTAGAGGTTTTTGAAACATAGGTATGTTTGGATACAAAAAAAAATATATTAAATTTTTTTAAGCTTTCACGTGAAAGATAATTGCAAGAAAAAACTTTTAAGCTTACCTATATTTGTTGGAATTGAACACTTAGGCCCAATTTATTGACTCTCCATTAAACTTAAATCTTCATTAAAAATGGGAATTTTAAATTAAAAAACAAAATTCGTTTAATTCAGTCTCTTTTAAGGAATTTTTTGAAGTTTCACATCATTAATTAATTGAGCATTAAATTTTAAAGCCCTTTTAGTTAAAATGCTAATTCGACCTTTTAAGGCCCAATTTATTCACTCTCCATTATTTTTAAAGGCTCCATTAAAAATTATAAAACTGTCAAATCGCATACAAATTTTAAAATTTCCCTTTTTTAATGGCGACTTTAAATTTAATGGAGTGTGAAGAAATTGGACCTAAGGCCCAATTTATTCACTCTCCATTATTTTTAAAGGCTCCATTAAAAATTATAAAAGTGTCAAATCGCATAAAAATTTAAAAATTTCCCTTTTTTAATGGTGACTTTAAATTTAATGGAGTGTGAATAAATTGGACCTAAGAGGGATTTTTAGAGCAAATTGAGGTTTTAAACAGGATTTCTATTTATTCACTCTCCATTAGAGTCAAATGTCATTTCTTTATTGTTTAATTTTATTAATTTATTTGAAAAACGTCAAATGAGCTAAAGAATTATTAAAACATATTAAAACAACAAAACAATTATGAATAAAGTCCAGGCGCGAATTTTGTTGTACGTACATACATACATACATATGTAAATGTATTTATTCCATAAATAAGTTATGCATATATAAAATGACTGCAATTCACCAGAAATTCTTTAATTTTTATTTAGAGGGGAGAGACAACAATTCATTTTAGATTTTTAATAGACACAAGATTCAAAGAAAATGCATTTATTAGCTCAGAAAGGCACATATACATAGAACTAGATCTACTAGATTTATCTTCTCCACTTAAAAAAAAAAAAACTACTAGTAAAACCAATCCGGGTTGAGGTGCTGCATTATATAATCATTTCAAAACATTTCAGAACACTTTTGTATATCGCGACTCTCGTCTGTGGGATTTCGTCTTGCGTTTTCAGCTACAAAATAATTACGCGCCTTAGTTTTTATGTTTTTTCATATTGTTTATAATTAAAATCTTCAAATTCAATTTGACAAAATCGTTGCTTTTGACAGTTTGAATTGAAAAAAAAATAAAAATTCCCTAGGATATTTTTAACAGAGTTTTAAATTTAACGTTTCCATTAAGAGTAAAGGCTTTAACTAAAGAAGAGTGAATTAAATGAATTTTTAATGAAGTTTACTTAAAGGCGTCAATAGTTTAAAATCGCTTTTAACTAAAACGATAAATTTCAAAATTTAATGGAAGCTCAATAAATCGGCCCTTAGTAAAGAAGCTGTGAAATAATAAGTGAATAATAAAAATCATTTTTTCATATAAAATGGTTTTTTTTTTCTTAACAACTTCAACCGATTTGAGCGAGCCAAAGACGAACGATATTATAATTTTTTTTTACACATTATTAAATCTCAGACCCTAATACAACTCGCGACCTTAGAACAACAGGGTTCTAAGTACACCTAAGTGTGTTTTGAGAAAAACGCTTCTGAATATTCAAACACCTTTATACCGTCACTGTGTATGAAAAGTTTGATTTTTTGTTTGCAATTCGATGAGTTTATAGAAAATCTTCAAGATTTTAGCTTAAAAAACTTATAAAAACACATTTTTAACCCTTAAATTTGACTTTAAAAAACCGTATAGGACTTCGTTGCTCAACGATGAGACAGTTAAATTTAGAACAATAAGGTTCTATGTACAGTTTTTGTTCATGTGACCTTAGTTGTTCGATATTGAAGACTTGGAATGCGTTAAAATAAAAAGATTTAAATAATTTATTTCTTTTTGTTTAAGAGTGGTGGATTGCAGCAATTATTTATAGTTTTGAGAATAAATTCTATTTCAAAATAATAAACAAAGTCTAGTTGCTCAGCATTCAATTTTTTCGTTTAAACATGTAACAAAGTTCTGACTGCAACGTTGTTTGAAGTTAGAACCCTATTGCTCCCAAATCAAATCGAAAAAGAGGCAGATAGAACTCTGTATCTCTGGATATTTTGTGAAACAAAGTTCTAAGTGGAAGTTAGAACCATATTGTTTAAATCTCAAACGAAAATTGTGCAGATAGAACTCTGTAGCCCAGCTTATCTTCGAAACGGAAAGAGATAGAGCAAAATAGATAGCGGGAATCGAAAGAGCACCACGATTTTACCTAGATTTGATATATAACTCATTTTTTTCAAAATTGTCGGTTAGAACCTTGTTGTTCTGAGGTCGCGAACTTTTGACCACTATTACATTTGAAAATTAGCGTACACTGAGGGAAAAGCCACCATAAAACAACGTAAAATCAATGAAAACCACATTGATTTAACTATTATTCGGAATGATTTTGCGTTGAAGATGAACATTTTAAAATCAACGTGGAAAAATGTTAATTTTTGATGGTTTCGTATCTTAAAGTCACATAAATCAAAGTAGTTCATCTTTGAAACAACGACGTTTCAACTTCAATTTATTTTTTCCCTCAGTGTATTTTTTTTTTCTTTTACCCTAATTAATGATAGAATTTTTCAAACTTTTTTTTACTTTTTTTCACAAAGAAATTACAAAAATCTTGAGAAAAAGTTTTGATTTTTTCTAATTACATTGTATAAAGAATATTTTGAGCTAACAGTACAAAAGTTGAAGTTAATTTTTTAGTAAAAAAACTAAATGATAAAAATGCACGTAAAAACCAATATAATTTAACATAAAGTCTTATCAAAATAGTATATTTAGATTGGAAAAGCAAATTTTATGAATAAAAACATGTTGACATATTCCATAGATTGAAGAACCATTATAATCATTCTTTTTCAGTGTTACCGTTATTTGATTTTGTAGCTCTAAACTTACGGCTACTTGAAAAATTGATAAAAACCCCAAAAATACTGCATTTTTTTTTAACTTAATACATATTAACTTTTATGCAGATTTTAAATTTTTTGTTGGTCTTGGTCATAGTACTCATAATGCAATAGCTCATGAACTAAACCGTTTCGTGGAAATTGTTCCGTATAAAAAAAATTCAAATCAGCCTGACAAAGTTGCATCCTCATCGTCAACCCATCCTTTTTCCTACCAAATCCAACTAAAAAAAAACCACAAAAAACTTCATCAAGAAATCTCAACTTTTCTATGAAATGAATAGATCACGACATCATTTTAATTAAACATCATCGAGTATCTAATCGCAGATCAATTAAGATACTCTCCGCATCTATTTCATTTAATAAATCTTTTTCATTCGAACACTTTATTTTTTTTTCCATCTTCTTTACTTTTTTTCACTTAACAAACAAGACTAAATGACTTTCCATCACAGAGCTATAAGAGCTTTAAGAGCTCTCCGGTGACGATAAATTCAAGATGAAGACAATCTCATTGAACCCCTGACTTCTTCAACGACGACCCGCACCTGTTTCGAAGGCATCCCAATGCAATGGTTCCTATTACAAGCATCACCTCTTTTATAGAGATAGAGAGTTAGAGCAGTTAATGATGAGAAAATTGATTGAATTTGTTGTGACTAGTCTTTTGGTCCGGATGCAAGTAGCCAGGCCATCAGCAACTGCAAACGACGACGACAGAAGCGCAAAATAATTTATCACCTGCGGTTTTACACTGAAAGAGTCGAAAACTAGCTGGCAAGGAGGCCGACCGCTGCTGCCACCGTCACTGCTGTCGGCCCCAACAGCCAGCCCAGTCACAACCACCGGAACAGTGGACATGTTGTTTGCTTTTTAATGAGTCTATTCAGTCAGTCATCGAGACCACACTCCATCTAACTAGGAGGACCATTGTGACCGTTTTATGGATTTTATTCATCATGCCGCTTACAATAGGGTAGAGGGTAGGGTTGCTGAAGCTAGAGCTGGTCGATCAAATTCCATTTCGCGAACATTTCCTGGTCCATGTGATGGGACAAAGTGAAAGTGTCCCTATATCTCTCTATATACTGTAGGCCAGTCTTCCATTGGAAGGTATTCCTTCCTACTCTCCTCTATCAACGAACGGTATCACGACAATGGGTGTGTCTGACTCTGACGTCTGCCACTGTTTTGTCGTTGGATATATATTTTTTTTGAAGCCTCTCAAGCCTCACGTTTATAGTTAGTGATTAATACACATTTAGTTATAGTCCCCAAACGCCCTTCCCTTATCTCGCGTCTTCCAACCTGGAATTCTTCAACAAAGAAACGATCTAGCTTAGCGGAAAGATTTATGACCAATCGCCGACAACAACGTAAGGTTTTTTGTTTATCGTTTTCCATCTCGCAGCAGCGGCAGCAGGCTTAGCATCATCGCACGGAACGAGAGCCTAGCGTGTCAATTCTGATGATAGTACACTAGGATAAGGATATTCAAATTTTTGTCTTTTCCGGCGTTTTCATCAATTAATTTCAAATCGCATTCGATTTGAGTTGAGAGCCATTGCCAGGGATTTGGATTTTAGTGATTAAATGGTTGAATGTGATTAAACATTTTTGTTAATTTAAAGGGAATTATCTTGTTGTATAAATATAATTCCTAGTAGGCTTACAATTTTATGCTAATGATACAAAATGATACAAATGTATGTATCCTATAAGCTTTCTTTAAGGGAGTAAGTATTGGAGGTGATTTAAAAATTAATTTAAAAAAGTAATTAACTTCAGAAATATTAGCGTTACGCGTAACGCAACAAACTACTGTTAGTTTTGTATTTTTTTTGACGTGATAACGTCTTATATATCGATGATGTAAAGATGTTGTAAAGACATAGTTGATAAGAATATTTTGAGCTGAAGCAATAGGCTTTCAGATGGTATAAATTTTGTTTTAGGTTTAGTAGAGTAACTAAAGCAAATTATTAGGGAACCCGGCCGAACAGCTCTGATTTTGACGATTTTTTTTTCAAACGTAGGTAATTAAAAATACTTTAAAGTCTATTGATTAAAAATTGCCGGTGTTGCCGTATTGTTTTTTAAAATTAAAATTAATTTTTTTTTAACAAAACCATTTTTTTTTGCTTAAATTTCATAAAACAAATGATAGCAAAAGATTCTCTAGGTAATTTAAGGAAAATATATAAAAGGCAGTAAGGGACAATCTTCCATCGTTTAAGCGATAAATGCAATTTGCTAACATTCTGACCTCAAACACAAAAAAAATATTTTGAAAACAACGGCAACACCTACAATATTTTAAAATACATTTTTAAAAAGCCAGAAGCTCATTCTTATCTCTTAAATTTAAATCCACTAAATTTAATCAAGACTTTTTGAAAAAATGGTCCTCAAACTCAGAATTAAAAAAAAATGTTATTAGAAAAATTTAAAATGACTTTTTTCCAAACTTTTTCTAATAAAATATGAATTTATTTAAAAAAAATTTTTGACCATAAATATTATCAGTTGAATTTCGAAGCAAAAAAGGTAATATATATCACACTTTTGAAAAAAAAAAAAATGAAAAATTACTTCAATTTCAATGGTTTTTTTTGTATTAAAACTGAAATTTTGCATTGATATAATTAATTTTCTCAAAGACTGTGGTAAATAGGAACTTTAAATTTTTGCTATTTAACTTTCAACAGTAAGGGTTATTAAATGAATAAAAAATAATTTTATGTTTAGATGTTGAACTTTAAAAAAAAATAAGTTACATTTTTTTTTTAAACTTTTATTAAAAAAAGTTCTTCGAAAATGAAATACTTTTTAATTTTTTTCATAAACCGTAATACATATTAACATTTCCTTTTATAATTTGAAATCATAATAAATGCGGCCAAAAAAATTTGAAAATAAATGCATTTTATATTACGACCAAGTTTAAAAAAACGACATGTTAAAATTTTTTCAATAATTTTTTTTTTTTCAAAAATCTGAGTTCAATTACCATTCTTTCAAAAGCCGTTCATTCAATTAACTTAATTTTTATTTTACATATATGACTAAGCTTCTAGCTTTTAAAAAATGTTTATTTGAATATTGTAGGTGTTGCCGTTGTGTTCAAATATTTTTTTTGTGTTTGAAGTCAATTAATATGAAAATTTCATCTATCGCTTGAACTATGGAAGATTGTCCCTCACTTCCATATATTTTTTTTCCTTGAATTTCCTAGACAATCTTTTGGCATCAATTAATTTATGAAATGTAAGAAAAATTTTTGAAAAAAAATTGTTTTTGTTCACAAAAATCTTCAATTTAATTTAAAAAATCAAAACGTCAACACCGGCAATTTTTAATCTATAGACTTTAAAGTATTTTTAATTACCGACGTTTGAAAAAAAAGATTATCAAAATCTGAGCTGTTCGGACGGGTTCCCTAATATTGCCAATTTTTGAGCTTTAGTTACTCCACTAGTTGTCATATAAAAAAATTGATTTTTGTATGATGGAAGAAAAAATACGCGGATTTTTCACTTTTTTCATAAAAAAATAAATAAAAAATTATTTTTTACCTTTTGCGCATTTTAAAAATTTAAGTATGGTTTCGTTCTTGAGAAGAAATATTTATCTTTTTAGTGGTTTAATTTTTTTAAGCTTTTTATTAAAAAAAAATTAATATAGGTAATGAGAAATCTTTTTCTTGTAAATTATGATTGGATTCAAAATTTTCTTTTAGTTTCTTTAAGAAATAGCTATGCAAATTATTTTTGATCTCAAAAGGCATTAAAAACGCTCTCCATCTGACGAAACCTTTAGGTTTCCTCGATAATTTAACCCACATTGAAAATATCGACTTCACAACTTGGAAAAAGTAAATTAAGGATTAATTAGTGTGAATTTAAATGGTCACTGTGGCGTATGTGTAACTTTTTAATGACAAAACCTGAGTGCAAAATATTTTATTATTATGTAATAAATCCGACAAATAAATCTATAGGTACTTTTTGTGACTTTTTAACTAGTTTTAATCATGCGAAGATTTCAAACTGAATTGAGAACCAGAGAGTCACTCTAGACAGTGTTAAACAAATAATTTCAAGTCAAAAACTGCCAAGGATAAAGATTTCTAATTTTTGAATGGCTTGACTTTTTATGGTTGAATTTTTATCGGTACACTTTGGAATCAGAAATAATCTCGACAATTCAACCAGCCCGTTTTTTTACATTAGACATATACAGGGCCTAATTCTTTGTTCATTGTGATATAATTTATTATTCAAGTAAGTCGAAATTTGTATGGATAAACCGTTTTTTTCAGGTTAGGTTTTGATTAGTACAAATACAGACCATATTCTCCTGAATATTTTAAAATAAAATTAAAAATCTCAAGATACTGGTAAAAATCTTATCAATAATTCCACTTTCCATCTCCATCAGAAATAGCTACCAGAACCGAAAAAAAAACAATCTAAGCCAATTTATAAAAACTTAATAAATTCCCGTTCCATAAAAAGAAAATCCTTCCCCAACTACCTTTGATCCGCTTTAGGCTATAACCAACCACATTATATATGTATATTTAGTTGGCCCTAATTCACTAACGAATTCCCATATGCAATTTATTTTGATTGCACTCTTTAAACCCCATAAAGGATTCTATATACCGTTCCTTTATACGTATAAAGTTCCATCATTTATTTGACACTCGTCTTAAGGCTATCAAAGAATATTTGAGTAGAGAGAGAGCCAAACGACAACGATGACTGCTATACTTCATCTGTCCTCAAAAGGAATCAAATCAAAACAGTTATAAAGAACAAAAAGTATACAATGTAGATATAGGTATAAATCCACACCTTAAAGGCCTAAATATATCGAAGAGATGAATCTCTAACGTCAGTTCGCTCTCTCTATGCCACCGTGCCAAACACCATCTCTGAACCCTAACCAAGCTATCACCGTATAGTTCACCACCCACCCATCAAGCCTCAACAAAGCCATCATCATCATCATCATCGTCAGCATCATCTGAGCCATCACAGAGAGAGGCTAACCAGCAGCTGCAGAGGCATCTCAATTGCAAATTCATATATGCACACATCCGGCATAGATAGTCAATAGATAAGGCCACAAAAAGACCTACACCCTGTGCCCGAGATATCAGATTTTGAGGAACCCAAGTAGTAGGAGACGTCGTCGTCTGATGGTCTGGACTAGCTTCAAGAGTCTGGCTTTGCAAAATAAAAAAAAAATTATAACAATTGCGAACATGAAACGAGGCCAAACAACCATCGACGTGTGAAGTCGGAGTCTTAAATTGCTTCCTACAAAAGTGCAAAGTTTAGATCTGATTAGGAAAGGGAGCGTAGATGCAATAAAAGGGCTTCATCTATATTTTTCTAACTAATCTTCGCATAGAGCACACAAGAGAGGAAGGTATAGAGAAGACTATAAATGGATTTGGGGGTGTTATATGTGACTTTCGTTCCACTTTCCAACCAGGTGTTGCTTTGTTACTATGTAAACCTAGGCCAGACGGAGATACTGATGGCTAAGCTCATCATACGAAATGTGTCACTCGAGGATTACGGAGCAATATAGAGGGAGCCACTATATAAAGCAGCATCCGATTCTCGTTTATGATAAATGCCTTTTTCGAGCTACAAAACGGGACATATCCATATTTAGTCATATTCATATTCATGGTAACTATACTTTTGAGCTTCGCAGCCAAAGGAGTCCCGTTGCGTTCAAAGGATGCAGACGGGTAAACAAAAACTGTAGATGATATCGATTTCATTGTTATTAGGCGACAGTAATAGGACAGCGATCCGAGCGGTAAACAACCACTCTGTTCATAGGGCTAAAGTCTTTTATGGAAACGAAAGTTTATGATCCAATTTTACCTTTAAAACTTTTGGCTCAATATAACGACTCGAAAGCCTTTTATCAATTCACCGAAATTAAAAAAAAAAAAGGTTGTCTGTAAAGTCGGTTTACGGACGATAATTTTACGTGATAACGTCGTCAGAAAACAGGTTGTGTGCTTTTGTTTAAAATGAGTCAATTGAAGCGTTTACTTTTTTCAAACAATCGTAATTTAAGAAAAAGCTAAAAAAAATACCTATTTTATTTTCTCATTATATTATTTTTTTATTTTAAAAGCGTACAAAGCGTAAAAATTTATTCAATTTAAAAGCCAAGTATTTCTTCTTAAGAATAAAACCATTTTTAAATTTTTACAATGCGCAAAAAAAATAAAAATAATTTATTGAAAACAATCATTTTCATCAAAAAAAGCAAAAAAAAAACATGAATTTTTATCTTCTCACGTCATTAATTACATTTTTTCCCTAACAACCTATAAAAATCTATACTATCTGAAATCTTATTGTCTTAGCCAAAAACATATATATCGATCAGGTCTATGAGACATCTACAAAAAAAGCTAGAATTTTTTGAACTCGATCAAATTTCATTAAAAAATGCAAAAAAAAAACATTTATTTTTATGTTCTCACGCTATGGAATCATTTTTTTTGTTTGACAACCTTTACAAAATTTTATACCATGTGAAAGCTTATTATTTCATATTTCATATGACGTATCAATCTAATTTCAAAGATGCCTACAAGAGAAGTTAGAATTTTTTAAAGTCAACCATGTCGAATTTCCAGACTGAGATTACGGTACTTCCCACACTGGTGGCTGTTCGGGGGGCAACAGATCTCCACTAGTGTTTTGAGGTTTTTCGCTAGTTTCTTGAATTAACATTGTGTAGCTTGTAGTTAGTCTACAGTTATGTGTGATATACCAAATGAAAGGTAATTGTATCAGGATGCTCAAGTTTAATAAAATTTCTATCTGCTCTTGGTCAAAAGTTATAACCTGTTGAATTCTAAAATTTTATTTTACCGTTATCTCAAAATTGTGTTTACGAAAATGATTGAAACTTCGCACACATATAGTCGTGGTCATGGTCTATCATTACTCCATATATTTTATTCCTTTATCTATTAAACAAAAAAAGATAAAAATAAAAAACGATGAAAATTGGTTAAAAACGGTCAAAAAACGTGTTTTTCAAAAATTTGTTTCTTCAGTTATTCAGTCAAAACTCTTTAAACGATTCCAATTTTTTGCACATGTATGCATAAGGCAAAAACCTACATGTCCTAGTTTGAGATTTTTTAAACTCTCAAAAAAAAAAGCTAAAAATCAAAAACTATCCAAAAATACCCCTAAAAAACAAGGTGTTTTTCAAAAATTGATATTTCGAAACGCAGAGTGTTGGAAAAAAATCCGTATTAGACGCCTAATTTTTTTTCCTCATCTTTTACCTGGCATCTTTAAAATTGTCAAAAAAAATTTCCTTTACCCAAAATCATCATTTTGTCATAGCCCCAACACGTGTACAATGTTCAAACAAAACGTTATAGCTTAATTTCAAAATTTTTTAGAATTTTTTCTTAAATGCAGTTATTTTTGAATAAGTCTCATATATCTGTAGCAACAAAAATCATTTCTCTAAAACTTCGCGTTTAGATTTCAGCCCAAATTTCATCTTTCCGTTTTACCCCAGTTTACCATATCAAATAGGTAAGCTATAGAAGATTTTTGTATCTCTAAGAGTTTATTTTTAATTTTGAATTGAAATTTTTGCCGCATTGCGAAAGTGCGAGAGTGGAACGGGAGAAAATGGAGTCACTTTTTTTGTGGTGGCTGTCATGGCTCATCGATTTATAAGACATTATCACGTCAAAAAGTGGTTAACTAGATGAAATAAAAAAGAAATGGAAACTTTTCTAACCGAAATATATATATATTCCTAGATGCGTGCCTATTATTTTAGTTATCAAATGAGGAAAAACCGTAGTTGTCCTTAACAAACATTAACTTCCAGTGTTGAAATACGTACCATTGCTTATAAGTTATCTATAACATTTAATGAAAACGTCCCTTAAGGAAATTTCGAAATCCCAAAATGTTTGCCTATTTACTTAGACAACCAATTCAAACTCCCTCAAATTCAGTAAGGACATAAGTAGACATTAGGCAATCATTAACTGGCATATAATTTTCAAAAACACAGGAAACATCTCGAAAATTAAATTGCAATACCTTTTGTGTCCCTTGGGGAATATCCGCTTAATCAACCGCAATTTTGAAATTAAAAAAAAAGTGAACAATCAAGCAGAAGTAATAACTCAGTACAAATGTGTATTCAAATCAAAATTGCAGTAAGGCTTAATTAAAATGCATCGATTTTTTTTTTTTCATTTCCGTTAACAAAATCATAAAACACCCTCATCGTTTTGAGGGTGTTGAAAGTAACGCCTTATATGATGCACTTTAAGGAACGTGCTGAAAAAGGGTGCGATTGCATCAACACCCACCAAAGTGAAATGAGACAAAAACCTTTCATCTTCAATTTTATATGAATATAATGCGTTATTGCATTATATCGCCTCTGGGAGCTTAAAGGGTAAATAAAACACACGTCACCCTAATGAGGCAACTCTAGAACACTGCTCGAAAGCTTTGTCTGAATGCCAGGCACTGTCTGAGTGGTACAACTTAAAACCACTTACGAAATGCAGCTTCAGCTTTGATGTTGCAAATGAAAACAAAAAATAAAATCTTCTAACACAATAAAAAAGGTTCATTCACAGTTGAGACCGAATCTATGCGATCTTAACCTTCACTACAGACGATAATGCACCACCTGGGTAAGTTTGTGGCACATTGTTGGTTGGCTTCCAGGCATACTCAGCAGCAAGCTTGTATCAATAAAATGCCAAGTAGCCATAACAATATACCCACCCCTTAATTCTGTTCCGTTTTTTTTTTTGTGTAACTTTTAATAGATATTTAATTACCCCATACTACCAGCTTAACATGGTTAAATGAACTTTTAGGTCAGCAGCCTCAAGCTGACATTCCAATAAATTATGCATCCAAGCGTATAAACCTACAACAACATAAGCAGGAGCAGTGTGAGATGAATGTTTGATAAGCAACAAATTTCATCGATTGCACTAAATTATCCTTGGAGGCCGCAGCTGATTATGATTTATGGCCTCCTTGAGATCGAATCTCCCTCATCCCGCTTCCCAGTTATAGAGCTCACACCCCCACTCGATGGTGGACCGCACTCGTTTTCGTTCATTCGGCTCATGAAGATGGATAACAATAGAAAAAAATGTCATCTCGTCTGAACAATCAAATTTATCAAGCTGTCAGAACAAGATTATCCAGGTAATAACTTACAATGAAAGTCATTAATCCAATTGTGGAACGCGTCTGTCGTCCTACTGCGCGTCTCCATATCGCTTCAGATGAATTAATCTTCATTCGAGTTCCAGCATTCAAGCACATGAAAAACTAGGAACCTACTTTTCTTTCCCTCAAAATGTAAAGAATATGAACAAAAAAAAAAACCAATCGATAAATAGATAACAAGAGCACTTTTGACAATGTTCTTTCATTCTTTTTTGTATTTAGGTTTCTTCTCTTTATAAGGGAGATCTTTATCTTTCTAACGCCTTAAAGGTTATTAGAAGGATTGTTTGGAATAGAACTGTAAATGGTTTTTATAAGGATTGGCATGGCATGGCGCTATGTTCGTTCTGGGTGGTCTAACGAATAACATACAAAAAAAAAACAATGAAAACAACTCACACTGATAGAGTAATCATCAGTCCACATGGTCCACCGCACCGGTCAGAATTGTGTTCTTGTCGATTTGGAACAAATTTAAGGCTTCATGGGCGGTCCAATGACCGATTATGATGATGATTAAGATAAATTGATGGTGAAATTCATTTGTTTAAGTAAGGTATTTCCAGTAAGAAGTTTTCTTCTTTTTTTTTTAATTTTGAGCAAATAATTTTTGCGCAAAATTATTAATTTTATCATATATTTTTTTTTATTTTTTTTCGTCACGCAACATTGACTGTATTTGGATTAAATGCAAAAAAATCGTTTTTTGTTTCAAGGGATGAACGTAAATACGTTTCGCAAATGTTTTAATCTTTTCGCAAATTTTTAATTTTATTCGCAAATGATTTAATACTGTCGCAAATGTTAAATATATGCAATGATTTTGCTTCGCAATTTTCAAACTGGCTGCTTTTATTGTTTGCAAATCAATATTTCATTGAATTTATGACAAAAATTATGATTATTTTCATTTTTAAGATACCACGATTTTGCGTTGCTAAAATTACAATTTATTTCAAATTTGTACACCATAGCTAAGAACTATTGTTCTATTGAATCAATGCACAAAAGATAGATTTAACTTCGCAAATCATAATTTTATTTTGCATTGTTCACTTTCACATTTCACCAAACTACCACGTTTTTGCGTGACATTAATTTTATTGCTAAGTTACTTTGCACTAAAGCAAGCAAGCGCCAGTTTCTTATTTTGTTATTTTAAATAATTTGAAATTTATTCTAAAAATTTTCCATTTTCTGAATATTTTCTTGCAAAATCGGTTCGCAAACCATAAATTGCATGAATATACATACATACATATACTTTTCGAACCTGCAATTTTTTATCTTGGTAATTTGTTTGCAAAAACTGGTTCTGTTCATTTACACCTATAGTTCATCTTATTCCAATTTCAGACAATCAAACTTTTCGCAAATGAACTTATCTTTGCGCAAATATCAAATTTGTAAAATTTCAATACTTTGCAACACAAAATTTGACAGCTTATATTGTTCGCATAATATTTATGAGAAGTTGATTTTTTCCAGCTCCTTTTCAAAGAATACTCTGCTTCGCAAATTAAATAACATATACGAAGAAAAATAGTGTACTGCGTGTACATTGGAATTTTTCCAATCTTGTCTTACTTTGCATTGATTTATTTCACATTTAATTCCGTTAATTTTATTTGATATATTTTGCACTGAAGATATTTTAAAAATTACTTATTTTGTTTGCCAAATTTCATTTCGCAATTATGCTATTTACAAAATTTTTAAGCAAAAGATAAATATATTATGCGACTTTGGTTGAAATATTTGGTTTGCCTTGATAATTTTTGCAAAGTTGTTGTTGGTTTTGAATTTCACAAAGCATTTGACTTCGCAAATTTACGAATTTTGTAACATATATTATTCTATTTCGCCATTTTGTTCAATTTTGTTGATATTTACTTCGCAACTTGATGATTTTCAAAGCAGTATTTTTTTATTTTTATTTTATTTTAAAAAACATTTAATAGGTTTTAATCAGTTCGTACTTTTCTAATATATCTCACAATTTTTCACATTTCTTGATATTACAATTTTTCTATGAATAAATGCATAAGCACTGCTATTTTATTAACATCTTCTTCTTCTTCTCCATTATCGACGACAGTCATGATCTCGAATGGGATCACAGCTCTCCCACTTTACTGCTTTACACTTTATTTTTATTAACATCTTATTAATTTTAATTGCTGGAATGTGTTGAAATAATAATTTTATTTCCGAATGGTTGCCTCGCAAACGAAAAACATGTTTTTACTGTTTCGCAATAGATCTGGATTTTTTTTTAGTATTATTAACACCTTTTTCATACTAATTCTATCGAATCGATTTAATTTATTACTTGGATAAACATTTTTTTGTTTCGCAATTACTTCATAACAATTTCGCAAGCTGTAATATTACTTCGCAAATTTGTAATTTTATTTCGCAAGGGAATATTATATTTATATTTTATATTATTATTGATTTTTTGTTATATTCTTGCAACATTTCTATATGATTTTGTAAGAGTTTAGAAATATTAATTTCGCAATTTTGCAAGTTAAATTGCTAATTTATATTTTTTTAAACAATATTTTTTTTTGCAGGTACCTACCTAAATTTAAATTTCTTGTTTCTTCTTACATTGCCAAACCGATCTCATCATAGACCAATTGGTCTCTTTTTGCTCGTTACCAAAGTATATATGTCCTATACGTATAAGGATTGTAATGGTTGTTACAGGTACACATGCTACACCAGGATCATGATGACACCGAATATATTAGCAATGCCAGCGAGTGGCAATCGACCTGAAGGTAATACCAATTCCTAGCAAAAGTTTTTATTATTTTTTTTTTTTCCAAAAAACAAGCCAATCTCTTCCTCTGCCACACATCGCACCGCGCAGCACCAAAAGAATCTCGCATCATGCTCCCAGCTGTATATTGAATGTGGTGTATAAGGGCAGTCTTGTTGAAATGCACAACATTCGCTGTAATAATGCAAATTTTATTGCAATTTCACAAAATACCTCCGCCATAAATCTACGCGAAAAATGGTGTGTGTTATTCACACACGACACGAAAGAGTGCCATAGTAATAGAAGGAAGAAGAAGCCTCAAGTCAGAAAATGATTACTAAAAGGGAAGGATTTTATATGGAATTATTGAAAAAGGGCGCAGGGCGATGATTTCATTAAGTCGAAAGCAAGTTTTTGCATTCACAATTTGACAGTTAGATCCTGATTCCTTTGAAGGACCTTCTCAAAACTAAAATTTAAAGATTCTTAGCTTTTTAACACAACACGCTTTTTATACTGAGCCCAGGGCCCTTACAATATAAATCCATCCCTGGATTCTTAAAGGCTATACTTGGGTTGTTCTGAAAATCACCCCTACAATGCTTTGACTATGGCCAGTTATAGCAACTGCAGCCGGTCGGTGGTATGGTGCGATTTTGTGTTGTCGTTGTCGCAAGGATTTTCGCATATATAAAACACTTCCTTTGGTGTTGCGGCCGTTCTATGTTGCGAAGCAGGCCATAGAATGGCCCAATGTCATGATATTCATTCCACACTCACATCGCTCGCTCTTAACTTCGGCGCGTTCAATGCGCCTTCTTCGTCGAGGTATAACATTCCTCAAATAGGTGACATTAGAAGCAACATGCAAATAATTAATAGCATTATAAGATGCACTCACGAAATCTGCGAGCTACACACTCTGGCCCCCTTCCGCATACTCGTTTACTCACCCGCTTGGCTCGGTGTTTGCACAAACGATGTCGAAGTGTAGCAAAGGTGTTTTTGGTTCCGTTTTTGTGTGATTTTTTTTTTTTGTTTTTCTGTTTGTCATTTTAGATCTATGAGCTGTTACAACGAACGATATTTTCCCATCTCGAGCTGCTTCCTTCCAGCACCTTTTTAGATAGCTAGCTGATGTGTTCGCATAAATATTCCAACGACGACGACCGAAGAGACGTTGAGATGGTTGTATGGTGCCGTTTGGCAACAACTAACTCTCGGGGACATTAAGTCTAGATTCATAGTCAGAGTCAAATGCGTTATAAGAAAGGTATATTTATATGAGCCTTTCCCTTCCTTATAATATTGAGTGAGGAAGTGTGCAATGGTACCACCACCACATGATTTAGGTGGCGAAATATTTATTCCTGCGCATCCTGTGTGTACGAATAGTCGCTTTACATGGCACGATGACAGTCATTTGCATTCGAGGAATCTTCTCTCCCAAAAATGGTACCTACTCGTTTATATATTGCCATCTACTTATGTGAAAGAACAAGGATGTATACCTTCAAGTTTTATTGTTTGAATAGGAAAATCTTAAAAAAAAAATCACACTCACAGACTCTCTAATGGACGTACAGATTTATGGGGGTTTTATGTAGTTTGGCAAGAAGAAAAAAAAAAATAACAATCAATTGGTGTTAACGAGACTTTAACGAGATTTAACAAAAAAACTTTTCGACTTTTGATTTTGAAGTTTTTACACCAAAAAGGTTAAGAAAACATTTTAGTTAGTATTGAAATGGTTTGAAGTTTTGCCGATACCTATGTTTTGATTTTTAAAATTCTTGTTAAATAAATGTTTGCCTTTTAGAAAGTCTTATGGTCGATTTCATAAACATTTAACAAGCTTTTAAAATTTTAAATGACGTTTTTTGTATGGGACAAACGTCATTTTAGGATGTAAAAGCCTGATAAATATTTAAAAGGACTTTATGAAACTGGTCATTAGTTTTATTTTTGTAAACAATTGCTTCTGGCTGAATTTATCAAAGCTTTGTTGTAACAGTTAAAGGTTTTGTTTTTGAATGAAGAGTGTGCTAAATTTAATTTGAAGAGCCACATTGAGCCCATGTCTAGCAGGAAACAATGATGATTTATACAAAACCTCATTTTTTGAAATTATGATAAGTAGTTTAGAAGTTACGAGTGAACAGATGAACATTTGAGGCCCATAAAAAACTCAGTTTTGCTTACAAAATTTGCATGAAATTGAAATTATTTCTTCAATAGTTACTAACAATAAGTAACTTAGGGGAAGGGATAGTTGAACGTGGAGAGTAGGGTGGGTCAAAAAAATCGAAATTCTTTTTTTTTTTGATTTTAAAGTTAAAAAAAAAATATGAAAACATTTTTTATTTTTCAAAATTTTCTAATTCACTGAAAATTCAATATTTTCAAATTAGCAAGATGTTTTCTTGTAGGGACTTAAACGTTCTATAAAAAGTTCCTTGGCAGCAAATTAATTGCTTTAACGTTTAGAAGATATTCGTATCCAAACCAATGCCCACTGATTTCAATAGTTTTCTTATGACAAGTATGCATTGCGATTTGAATACGATTATCTTCTAAACTGTTAAAGCAATTAATTTGCTGCCAAAGAACTTTTTATAGAACGTTTAAGTCCCTACAAGAAAACATTTGAATTTGAAAATATTGAATTTTCAGTGAATTAGAAAATTTTGAAAAATAAAAAATGTTTTCATATTTTTTTTAACTTTGACCTCGAATATCTTTAGAATGGTTAGATTATTGAAAAAAATTATTAAGACCTTTCTTGTGGAAAAATTTGTTTCCTACAAGAATATGTCATGCGCGTTTCATTATTATAATTTTTCAATTTGTTACAAAATTAAGAACAAAAAACGAATTTTTAAAGATTTTCTCGATTTTTGGACCTCAAATATCTACTAAACGGTTATATAATTCAAAAAAGTGTATTTAACCTTTTTTGTAGAGCGTTCAATTTTCTACAAGAATATGTAAACAAATTGGCTAAAAAGTCAATTAATAAAAAAATTATTTTTTTTTGGTAGAAGCTTGATGCAAAAATGGAAAATTTAAAAGCGGAGGACCTTCCCATTAATATAAAGAGCTCATATTTGGTGTGTATATTCTAGAGGTGTCTAGCAATCGAATTTTTGAAGTACCAAATCAAAAAAACGAATTTCCATTTTTTTTGACCCACCCTAATGGAGAGGTTTTACTTACTGAACAATTTTAATTAATTTTTCGACCTATGTCACTTTGTCAGTTTAGTGTTTTTTAACTTATAAAAACAAAAGAGATTTTCTTGCCTGCGCCTTTTTATTGTAATATCGGAAAAATAACTCCTAATTGAATTTTCCGAACTTATACCTATCAGTGTTGTCGTATACTTTAAATTTTGAACTGGGTGCAAACAAATTCGATAACACAAAAATAGCGGATTTTTTGACTCTATATACTTATTAAATATTCGTACCGTAAATGAAATTCATTCATAGGGAGTAGTAAGGTTCGATAAACTACAAGAAATTTCGGGATAAAAAAAGTCTTCTTTTCTTAGAAACAATTTTTCCGCTTTTAAAAATGTTTTTGAATTTGATACCTTCCAACTTTAGTCGCTCCCGTTTTTTAATCTAACTTTATGCTTTTCAAAGTGAAAAAATAATGAAAATTATTTTTATTTTTAATTTTATGCTTTTCGACAGTTTTATCGATTTTTCATTTAAATTACAATTTCTTAAACCAATTGTATTATTTTTTTTTAATCGTTTTTTTTAAAACGGCATAAGAATAAGTAGGTATAGGTACCTACTAAAAAAAAAAAAAATAAACTTGTAGTTTGAATAATGGCAAGGAACATAAAAAGTACCACAAGATCTTGTGGTTCAAAAATACCTCAATATCAATATTAGGGTGGTCCTTATTTGTATGGGAGAAAAAAAATTATTTTTTTTTACTGAGCACCCGATTTTATTGTTCCTATGCATTTAAAACGTGTAAAAAAAAAATTTCAAGAAAATCGGAGAATATTAAAACGTCCCGCTAAAGCCTAAACCTAAAGCTTAGTAAATAAGAATCCAAGCAATGTCTAATTTTTTTATTTTTGAAGTGATAATTTCATAAATATTATTAGAAAAACAAATATTATTTTAAATAAATAAATTTTTGGATTATATTTTCATTAATAAATGACATTAAATAAGCCTTCGTAACGAGTTTCGAGACTTTCAACAATAAATCCTGGGTATTTTTGACGATAATTTCGCACAGGCCGAAAATGTTGAATGAAAATTACACTGTGCAAGTTTTTTTTTCAAAAAAATATTTAAGACGTCTGCACCATTGACTCAATATGTTCGGATTTTTTTCATTAACAAAATATTATTTTTTTAAAGAACACAAATTTTACCTAATAGGTACACAATAAAAATGCAGTTTATTGTACTGAATTTGCTAAAACATAATAAAAGATGTATGAGTACATATTTGTTTTAATCATGAATTTTTTCTCCGAGTAATTTTGTAATAAAAAAGAGCCTTTTTGTGATATATGATAATTTCTAGTAAACGTTTAAGCCGATTTAAACGAAAGTTTCACAGAAGTGTTTAACCTTTAAATCAAAAATTTCAAAAACTGACAAAAAAAAACACTTTTTTGGTTAAATAAATCATTATTTTTTTTGGAAAATCAATTTTTTAAACTTAGTTTTTAAATATTGATTAAAATTTTCTTATAAATGGTGTAAACTGTTTTTTTTTTTTATTCAAAATGTTGGAAAGTTTGTGTATGTCTCTAAAAAATATTTTTTAACTATTTTAACGATTATCCAAATTTTAATTCCTGTTTTTATACAAGTAATTAAACGACATAGCTACTTTAAACAACAAAACGATGTTTAAATAACTATAAAAGCTAATTTAACATTTTTTTTATTTCAAGTTTCATTAAAAAATCAATTTGTATTTGTATTTTGTAAAAAAAAAGTGGATGGTGTTAAAATGGCAGATTCTGAATATTTTTGTCACATTTCCAAATTCACGAGTTAATCTATTTTCTTCAAATTTTCTATGGAGTTCTAAAAGTTTTCTGCTTTTTTTTTTAATATAGCTATCACTTAGCCGTTTTCTCGAAAACTACTGTTCAATACCAATTTAAGCTGCTGTGCAACTTTAACTTAAATCAAAACCAAAATATTCGAATATTTTTTTTAAACACAATTTTTCGAATTTTAATATTAAATCTATTTATTTAAAACTTTTTTTTTCAAAATCCAAAAAGGGTTAAAATGTTCATCCATAGCAATAATTGAAAAAAAATAAATATGAAAATTGGATCATTTTAAGTTTGGAAAAAATTGTCTAAAGTAATATTTAATTGCTAGTTGAAAATCTAAATTATCGTACTAGTACTATGACAGCTCTGACTCTTCTGATAAAGCAAAAATCTTAACGGATAATTTGAGTCTAACTCTACTTCCACTAATTTGCAATTCCACTCAAATCAGTATGCAAATTCCAATCAATAGGAAAGTACTTACCCACAACATAAATTTGTTTAATTCAAACTTTGTGTTTAAAACACCTGTTCAATTCGGAATCTTTAAAGAAAATATAAAATTACGAGACAGTGCCTCAGAGGTAAGAATTTAAAGAATGTCCCTTAATGATTTAGAAAAAAAAACTAATAAATTAACAATAAATAATAATTTATCATAAAAAAGACAAACAAAAACAATTCCACACATTTTTTTTTCTCTTCATGTGAACTCTCGTTACTTCCAATAACTTAACAATGACAATCATATAGATTATTGAATATTCATTCCACACGCCATTAATTTACATGATGTTTACCCACAATCAATAACTCACAAGAGAAGACATTGAGGCGGCTTCGGCTTTAAATCAAAGAGTCTGTGCTCCCTCATAATCCCAGGCAACAGGTGTTTTTTTCTGTTTTTTTCTTGTAAACACTAATTACGATTCATTGTACAATTTCCTGGTAAAGGTATTCTCTCGCACTCTCAAGTCTCCGCAATCAGCCTCAGCGGCAGCAACGAATAGGCCTTGACTTTCTTTGTAAATTTGCAAGCCTGACTTGTCAACTTACCTGTCCACTTCCTCCTAAGAGTATTTTTTTAACTTGTCAAGATTTGCGCTGACATTTTGACAGCTAAACGTCAATTTAAAATAGAGGTTCTGAATAAAAACCAACATCGATCTGGGCATGTGTACATAACCTTAAAAAAAAATAGAAATAAAAATAAAAATTAGTATTCAAAACATTCGGAGGGAGTCATTGTGGGAATTGATGATTTCGGAGGCTCTGAACCCGTCACCAGCCAACGAACGTCATCGGAGCCATCGATGCACCACCGCACCGCAATAATGTAAAACGCATGATGATGGTCAGTGTGGTCACACTCACATCGAATTGAAGGGGAAGGGGGAACGAGTAGTGACGAAGGAATTTCTAATTTTTTTGGGAATCATCGAAAACACGAAACAGTGAACTGTTGATGGAGATTCCGCTGCGATATGAACCGAATCAATCCATTGGGATCATATTTCTTCAAATGGTCGTCGGTCGTTTCTCGACTGGTGCTGGTAGTGATATGTTTTTTTTGTGTGTCTTTTTTTTTGGGGGGGATAGAGACACGTCATTAAGGTGAAGACTTCACGACATATCAAGACATATTTTATGCAATGGCGCGTTGAGACATTTTTAGATAACAATCTTTTGAGGTTTTTTTTCCAACTTTTTTATGAAGACATCACGAGAAGTTTTTATTTTATCAGGGACATGTGATATACATGTAAATTTTTGAATGAGATTCCTCCAAAAGGCATTCTTTTTTATTAGAAGTGTTTTAGGTGGATTTCTTTGAGATTGTTGTCATGAAAAGAGTGATGGGGTTGAATTCGATATAAATAAAGAAGCTCCGATTGTGACCTACGCATATTATGTTTCGAAAATTATGGAATAAAAATGTAAATCACTTTGGAGGTGAGTGATAGAAAAAGGGGTGATGTTTTTGGATGAAGACACTCTTCTCGAATTTAGACAGATACCTACGTTTATTTGACGTCGCTTTTTCGAATAGAAAAACGTGAAGGTAGGTGCAAATTATGACTTTACAATGTAGGGGGCCATCAAAAAACAATATTTGACAGTAAATGTATAACATTGAGAGGTGTCTTATCGCTGGCAGAGATCTTTGAAAAGGGTTTATGAAAAACTTTGGAATTTACCATCGAATGAAAATGGGATGTGTACTTATTTTAAGTGGGAAACGTATATAGATTTCTGCGGGTTTTGATTATTTTTGAATTTTCAAAATAGTACGTGTGATTGATTTGATATAGGTACAAATGCATAAATATGATTTTTTTGGGGATTGCCACCTTCGTTGTTAGAATTGTAAGCTAAGATAAGAGTAACAGCAATACAATTATGCTTCTTGGAATTTGTGAATCATAAAAAAAGGGAAAAATGCGAGATTTCATGTTAGGAAAGACACTCCTTGACATTTCGGGACTTGAAATGAATTTAAAGAATTTTTATCAATTTCATGTAAAAGGAGTCCTACAATTTTGATTTTCTGCTCCGAAGGAATTTACACTAAATATTCAAAACTAACATTAATTCTTGAAACGCATTCTCCAATTTATTTATTTATTATGTTCAATTAATTTTAAAGAAATAATGAACAAGGGAAATTATCTGGATTATATAAAAATATACAATTTACAAAATTAAAATTTTTAACGACGGAAGTTAACGGAGTGTGATATAATTTATTATCTAATTGAAGTTTAAACAGAAACCTGGAAAATTTTAAAATTTTGCGTCATAATTCAGAAATCTCACTCGATGTTGTCTTTTTCAAGCACTTAACTCCATAGCCGTAGCTAGGATTTCATTTCGGGGGGGGGGGGGGGGGGGTTAGCTCAGACCAAACAAAATTTTTTTTAGAAATCACAATACTTTGTATCAACTATATGTAACTGCAGTCAATTCTAAATCCCGCTAAATCAAATAGTCATTTTTAGGAGAGGAATTCGTAGTTAAAAGTTTAAAAAAGCCCTGCTTACGGTAAACGAATTTAAAAATGGCCGAATATTCAGCGGCATCTCTAGTTTTGTAGGTACAAAGAGTGATAAGTTGGTTGATATAAATTGCGAGCGTTAGCGAGCAAGAAAATTTTTTTTAAGAAACAAATTTTAACCATTCTAAGGCTTTATAAAAAAAATTATTTCGTACAATTTAATAAATAAAACATTGAAAAATGGACTTTTTCTTGCACTGAAATTTTGTAGCAGAAAATTGACAGGTACATTCTATCTATTGAGTTCTAAATGATATTAGCAATACTTAAAAACCAAAATTTTAAATAATCCAAGTTGTTTGACATGAGATAATTACACTGGTCAACAAGGTTTTTGTTACAGAAACCAGGGTATACTTTTCTATAGGCTGAGCTCGAATCCGAAGTCAGAAAAATTCTATCACATCACATTTTGGAGATATTCGAAAATGCCGATTTTTACCCAGTTTTCAAAGTTATTTTTTAGAGTTTACTTATTTTTTTTTTAAATTAAATTTGTAACAGTTTCTAAAAGAATTGTGTAAAAATTTGAAAGCGATTGGTACAGAACTTTTCGATATTTGCTATTAAAAGCAAATAAATATGAGATGCCCCAAACACTTTGATTTCAAGTCATGATTTCTCGAGGAAGAAAATAGATATTTAAAAGATTTAAACGGATTTAGAGAGACAAAACTTAATTCTTTTAGAAACTGTTACAAATTCAATTTAAAAAAAAAAATAAGTAAACACTAAAAAATAACCCTGAAAACTTGTAAAAAGCGGCATTTTCGATTTTCTAACGGGAAAATCTCAAAAACGTGATGTGATCGAATTTTTCTGACTTCGGTTTCGAGCTCAGCACACAAAAAAGCTATAGAACAGTATACCCTGGTTTCTGTAACAAAAAAGAAGTATAATTTTGTTGACAAGTGTTATACTTCACTTTGAAATTTAATAATAAACTGAAATTGTTTAATTTTATAATTTGAAACAAAAGAATAACGAAATGTTGTAAATACAGTGCTTTGCAAAAGTATAATCGCACCATATAAAAATGCTATTTATATAAAACCGAGTATTGCAGCGACACCCTACTATTTTTTTATTAAAGGGGATCAAAAAACAAGAATATTGAGAAGAACAAAATGTCCCGTTACTTTCTCTTATAATTTTTAGAAATAAAAACAAGTTTTTCTTCCATTGCAAAAGTATAATCGCATTTTTTTTATTTTGAGTATGGCCAACAAGGTTTTTGTTACAGAAACCAAGATATACTTTTCTAAAGGTTTTTTATGTGCTGAGCTCCAATCCGAACTCAGAATAATTCTATCACATCGCGTTTTTGAGATATTCCCGTTAGAAAATCGAAAATCCCGCTTTTTACCAGTTTTCGAGGTTATTTCCTAGCGTTGGTAGGTACTACAGTCTCTGAATAAATCGATACATTTATTTTCGCTTATATACTGGATTTAAGGTTAACATAGAACAAAAGTGGGTAATAAGCAACTGAAGATATCTCGGACAGTAGAAAAGATGTCTGAAAGATTTAAATAGATTAAAGGGTAATATTTCAAAAACGAGATGTGATCGAATAAGTCCGTCTTTGTATTCGAGTCTCGGCACCAAAAACCCTGCATAAGTACTTGTGGTATTTAAAGGGTTCTTAAAAGAGCATTTTAAGGTGTTAACATAGTGCTTAAGGAAATGGTCAAAGAGATAAAAACTCTTTGTAATGGACCAAACAATTTTTGTTTTCCTTTATACAAACTTCATCGACAGCTTCTGCAACGATGCAAAATTGGTAGTGATTTTAAGGGAGATTTTCATATAAGTAATCAAATCACTAAAATACAAAAACAAATCATTTAGTGCTGCACATATTAGACTTGTATATGTTTATAATATAGGTATCTTTTGATTTTCTGAAAAAAAATTTCGGGGGGGGTTAAACACCCAAACCCCCCCCCCCCCCCCTAAATACGGCTATGCTTAACTCAATCTGATTTATCCTGAAATCCTGAAAATTTTGGGGTAAGGCAGTATAAAACCTCAAAATCAACAGAAATGAGTAACATATTAAGCGGATAAAGGACAGCATTCCCAAATTATTTCTTCACAATCAGAGGTCAAACACTGTTAAATTATGAAAACAAATTATTTCAAGCTACCTACCTACTCCTTTTGTATGGCCGAAAAAAAAGTAGGTACCCTAATTTTGCAATGTAATAATAGTGGTCAAAAGTTTTATAAGGGTCTAAGGTTTAATAATATGTAAAAAAAAAAATATAATATCGTTTGTCTTTGGCTCGCTCAAATCGGTTGAAGTTGTTAGGAAAAAAAAACGATTTTATATGAAAAAATGATTTTTTTTCTTCGCATATTATTTCGCAGCTTCTTTACTAAGAGTTAAATTCCAACAAATATAAGCTTAAAAGTTTTTTCTTATAAAAATATATATTTAATATATTCATTTTTGTATTCAATCGGCGCAGTTTAAAAAAAAAAACATATATTTCAAAAATCTCTAAAAATTCAAATTTCTTCGATTTCTTCTTATGTTTTGAGCGAACCAAAGATATTAATTAAAATGAAAATTGTAAACGCAGGATTTAATTAAGATAAGCAATGCAACTTTTAAAAGCTATTACATTTGAAAAATCCATACTTTTGCATTTTGACACACCCTACTGTGTATTTCAAAAAATATTGGGTTCCGTTATTTTTGTAGTAGATCTCTTAGACGACCTCCAAAAAAAGGTGTCCTACGGTGAACAATATATCTCTGATCCAAATCACCTAAAATTAGAAAACCCAAAAGATTCATTTCCAGAATAGACGAATGCAGGTAATGAATGAAGGAATAGTCAAAATTTTGATTTTTGACAAAATGGCATTTGAAGCACATTTTAAAGTGGCTTAAAAAATCGCATTATGACAAAAGTATCTAAGAAAATTGTGTAAAAATTTCAAGCCGATCACTCCAGCCGTTTCGAAGAAATTTTTCTCACCGACTTTGAAAACACAGTTCCGAGAAAAACGGGTTTTAACATTTTGGGAACCATGTAAATTAAGTCTTCACAAATACGCTTTTTTTCCAAAACTAATTGCAGTATCAAAGTGAAATTTTCGTTCAACATTGTTATATATTATGTAGATTCAAAATATGCAAAAAAAAAAATTATTTGATTTTTTTCAAAATTACAACTAGGTATTACGCCTTAAGATCAGGTTTGTTAAAATATCAATTGACAAAAAAAATACATTTGAAATTAAAAAAAAAATATTTATTGCACATTAAAAAAATTTGCATTCCAAGAAAATGTTATTGCAAATGAAAAATATTTGCATTGAAAAAAAAAATAATAAAATGCACGAATGGGTCGCACGTACTTCCTCTTGTAGTTCACAGTATCTTTATCTTAAATATCTATTGGAAATTTAAGATTTTGTTTACTGCAGAGAAAAAAATCAAAAAAAAAGAAATCCAAAGCTTAAAAATTAAATTAATTTTTTTTTTCAAAAATATTTTTTTTGTACATTATATACTTCAAAATGATGTCTGTAAATTTTTAATAAAATTGACTTATGCTTTGATGAAATATATATGAACTTAAAAAATATGTAAATTTTTGAAAAAAACGGCAACGCTATATTTCGTTAGAGCCGTTTTCGAGAAAATTGCAATACCTCGAAAACGTTATATGGGAGATATGCGTTAAAAAAGAGATATTAAAAAAATAAAAAAAAAACGGGTCTAGGGAATAACGTAAAAGGCATCTGTACCAAGTTTCAAGCAAATCCATCCATCCGTTTAGGCCCTAGCTCGATGTACAGATGGACGCACACACGCACACACGCACACACGCACAGACCTAAGGACGGCAAGACGAAAACCACTTTTTTGATCTTCTCCATCATCGTAATGTTGGTTTTGATTAAAACCTCAAATTTTTTTTCTACTCCAAACCAATACTTGCCCTATTGAGCAAGTAAAAAAATTAAATGCAAGTAAAAATATTTTGCATTTGCTTAAAATTTTTTACGAGATCAATTTTCAATATTGAAACTTATTTCTATTATAAACAATACAAAAAAAGTATGTTAAAAATATTAAAGCTTCCAAAAAAAATTAACTGTATCGTAAAATAATACGGTTCTGCTGTAATCCAACGAATAATTCGTTACGATACGAGTACCTAAGTGATATCTGAATGTTTTCAAAACCCACAGTCATCGATCTTGATATTATTAACCTAAGGCCATGTTCTTGTTATGTACAAGTAAATATATTGACATATCATCTTATGAGTCAACTACTATCTTTTAAAACACAAATTCAACTAATTTGAGAACCTCCAATACTCACTTCCATTAATTTGTATTAAAATAAATTCATACGCATTGCCATCTGTAGGGAACCGTTGTTCGTTTGACTACAAAATCAGATAGAACTCCGCAAACAGTCCATAATATACCTCTACATTCAGGCAATTTCATGTATGAGCTCATTTTATATGCGCAAAAACTTATCCGCAATATCCGACTAACGGAGAGAAGAATCTCAGGTGTCCACCAAACAATATATCGGATCCCGAAATTCCACAAAAAAAGAGGAACAAACGAAACAAAAAAAACTCTTCACAATAAAAATGAGTGTGTGTGTGGGTAGAACGATAGTTCTATGCCATATATACATACAAGCTCAAAAGCATTCCATAATTGAAGCATACCTCGCGCCTCACGTTCAGCTTTCCTGCATTTCAGCAACAGTAGCACAAACGCAAATAGCCAATAATCATAATAATAATTTTTTTGTGCACATCCGCCAACCGAACCGCCAATGCAACTCGAATTTGTGCAGTTATTCCGATTCACCCAAGACCATTTGTAGCTATTTAAATCGCCTAAAGAGGGCGGCAGTTGCTGTGTTAGCTGTTGGGTGCAGCCTCAGAAGAGCAAGAGCATCACCCAGCAAGGCTAAACGGAAACGTAACAAAAGTGTCACACTGGTCAATGCCTGCGAGGAGTCATGGCTACAATGAAAACGATTCTATCGCACCAAAGCTGGATAACAAAGGACAAGTGCGGGCATTAACAGTTAAATGCAATCGATAGGAATCTTTACAGCTTCGTTGGTGCCTTGGGTTGGGACTCAAATGCATGGTGAATGCAGTTAAATTTACATAGCGAACGAATTGAATTGACAATGTGTGTTTTCTTCTGTGCTGGATTAGACAATAGCTGAAGAGGCTAGAAAAGCCAGCCACAGTCAACACAATATAAAGGCGAGAAGCTGGAAGGTACTAGGTATCCCAGGAAGCGCTGGTCTGTATGGTGACCCGATCAGGCGAAGATTAAGCGGCCTACAAACTGCTTCCATTCGCCATCTGGCAATGGGCTTCCCAGCCCAGACAAACCTAGGAACGCTCCTCTCAGCTCAGCAGACGACCGAAGACAGACGCAAATCGGAAAGATCGATCGGGATATGCAGGATGTTGCTGCTTCTCCTAGAAGAGCTCCAACTGAAGACTTGAGGAGTCTTCATCTATAAGAGCTGTGGAATAAATTGCTGTTTACGTAACTGTCCTGGCAATTCTTGCAACTTTGATTAACATGTGTAGATCGAGACGTCCGCGCTGACAGCTCAATCCGCTGACGAGACTTCTTGAGTTTTTATTTGACGATTTATTGCTGGCTTGCTGCGCTTGCTTCAGCTTCAACTCCGGTTGCTTTTGCTGTTTTCTTCTCTCAAACTGCTGCTGGGCTTAGGGGGATTCGATCTCGTTCGAATGATAGGCGAGAGGACGTGTTGGCTGGCTGTGCGCGATTCGGTCATGAAATTCACGAACTGGTTTATGCCACTGATATGCAGATATCAAAGACGAAGTTATACGAACTGCGTACGCACAGTTTGGCAGAAGCATTACTTTTATCCGGCAAAGTGATCGGATTGTTCTTATATTATATTTTTGTTGTTGTTGTTGTTGAAAAGAGTTAAGGCCCCTTGGTTCAGACACAGACATCAGGTAAGATATATTTTAATACTCTATCGAGTATACAGGTGCTGGGAACGTGTCATTATTGTGACTACTCTTGTAACATGAGTGAATTCAAAAGGGACCAAAAAGTTGTGTATCCGAGAGTCTAAAGAGTCAGACCCAGATCAGCACACAGGAAGCCATAATTAATGTATCGATGATGGTGCGCACGAGCGATCCGATTGAAATAAATATTCATACAAGTTCGTTTTGCTGGGCTTTTCGGTCATGTTTCCATCATGATCTTGAGAATTTTTTTTTTTTCATTCAACACCAACAACCTTATTTTGGAAATCTGTTCGATCTTAATTACAGACGTCTGGTTGCAGTGGATGTGTTAAGAAATAAGAGGTTTTCCAAGGAGGTACTACTTTTGGGAAATTTTTTTCTCAACATGTTAACTCGATATGGAGAAGGTAGTTGGATTTGATGAAATCAGAGTTAGGAATGATCTCCTAAGTACTTATTGCAGTGTCCCTTTTACTTAATTCTATCAAAGCTTGATAGAATTAGAAGTACAAAGATCCGAGGAAGCCTTCATGTTAAAAATACCATCTCCCAAAAAATTGAACACGACCGACTCAGTTGGTATTGCCATGTTCAAAGGAGAGATCCTGAGAACCCCGTCAAAAAATATAACGTTCCAACACGAAATAAAAAGAAAGGTAGGCCTAAAAACTCCTGGTACAAGCAAATGCAAAAACACCAGCATTCAGTTGGCCTCAGAAACGGAACAATACAAAACCGGGAGGCTTGCCGCCGATTTCTGAGGTCAACCCGGCGAACCCCACAGGCGGATCACTAGTGTGAAGCAGTAACGTGGGAATGTTATGACCCCCTCGACATCGAGATCATAACAGCGCCGAGAAAAAGGAAGAAGAAGAAGAAGAAGAAGTCCCTTTTACTTAAGAATTACTTATAATTCTAATCGAAAAAGCACTTCAAAGCTAAATTGCCATATCGGTTCAAACAAAAATAATGAATTGAAAATACATTTTTCGAAAACGAATTATTTCGTTTTTTGAAATTTTTGCTTATCAAATTCTTTAAAATATATAAAAAATATTATGTTATTAAATTTTTATACTTAAAAACGCTTTTGACCAAAGTTAAGTTCTTTACGTATTTATTAATTTTACACAATAGGATCACAATTGAAAAAAAACATAACTACAATGCAGTTCTGTTCTGCTTAAAAAATCTCCACACCGAAGAGCTAAACTTTGGCCATGCAATCATCCACTTTTTTATCACGAATCACGATACACCGAAAAAAAACCAATATCAATTTTACATTTTTTAAATATCAGCCAAAAATGCTCTTTAAAATGTGTTTTATGAAATTTAAAATGTTAAAACAATATTTTTATTATCCTGATAATAAAATTATTGTTTTAAATGTCACATTTTAGAATTTTTTTTTTGATATTTTATTATCATTTTTTCATATCAATTTCTCATTCCAAATTATTGATAAATATTAAATACAAAATTCTTAATGTGTACTTATTTAAAGGCGCTTTGTGTTTTTTCGAAGTAAAATGTATGATTTACTGAGAAAATTTGATCGGCACTAAGATTTTACTTCACATAGTTTGGAAGAAAATAACAAAACCCTTGTAAACCAGTGTAATAGAAGATAATAATCACCACTATTTTGTAAAAAAACTTTCACTTTCAGTAATGTTTTGAAAAAAGAAAGAAAATACTTTTATTAATAAAAATAAAAAAAAGAATGAAATAGGTTTCATTATAATAAAAACGTAAAATCTAGTCAACATTGATATTTTAATTGTCAAAGTGAAATTTTCACTTATCCACTTAAACTTAAAAAAATGTCAAAATGCTATGATAAAATATCAAAATTGATATTTTAATAATTGTTGGACGACTTTTGTCACTCAAAAATGTTAATTTGATAGCTGTTATTATCAATTTTTTTTTTCGGTGTAGTTTTAAAGTCAGTGTAAGCTCTTAACCTTTACTGGTTATGGTAGCGTACTAAGTGTGGTTTTTTTAATTTTCATCCCGGGCTCGACAATATCTCGAGAGTGCAAAAGCCCAAAACTCCGAAAGCACAACAACAATTCATAATAAATAGCTGAAGTTGCTTAAATTTTAAATTATTAAATAAAATATATAACATAGAGGAAGATTGAAAAGAAAGACGGTTACAATTCCGAAATTCTGAATCCAGAAAACCTTAATTTCGAAATCGAAAAAGCCATAAAAAGAGTAAAAATAAATTAATCTATTTAAAATAAAATGCACGACTGAGTCGCACGTACTTGCTCTTGTTGTTGAAACCATCTTTATATAAAATGTCTATGGAAATTTAAGATTTTGTTTAGTTTCGAGAAAAAAAAATCAAAAAATTAAAATTGAAAATATAAAATTTTTTTCAAAACCTTTTTTAAATTTTTTTTTAAATATAACTCTCTAAAATGATGTCTGTAAGTTTTGAATAAAATTGAATTATGATTTGATGAAATATATGATCTTAAAAAAATGTCAATTTTTGAAAAACGCCAACGCCATATTTCGGTTCTCCGAATGAGGAAAACATGACGAAAACCACTTTTTTGTATCTGCTCCATCATCGTAATGTTGGTTCGAATTTATTTTTTCTACACGAAACGAATAAACTTGCCCTATAGCTATAGAGCAAGTAAAAATATATCCATTTAAAATAAGATGCACGCCTGATTCACATTTAGCATGTGAAAAATTAATTTAAATTGAAAAAATAAATTTGTTTTAAAAAGTGCAAAAACATAAATTTTTAAATGGGTTGTACATCCAAACTAGAACGCCATTTAATTTTATGTATAGTAAACATTTTTTTTTTCTTAACTAAATGGTTTTTTCGAGTTTTTTTTTTAATATTCTTAATAAATCTGTTTTCTTTTTTTTTTTAAACAAAAATTTGAAACACTTTTCAAAAAAAACAAAAAGAATTTGTAATTATTAAAAAGTTAGTTTTCGAAGTACTAAAACAAATTTTCATATTAAACAAAAAACAGAGTGTTAATTTGCCCTTAGCCAATTTTGCCAACGTTTTTAAAAATTTTATTATTCATAAATTTGATATTCAAAATATTATTTCAACTTTTTAATAATAATGATAACACTGGTCAACAAATTTGAATTTTGCCACAAGAACCAAGATATACTTTTCTAAAGGTTTTTGGGTTGCTGAACTCGAATCCGCAATCAGAAAAATTCTATTAGCCTCCGTTTTTCAAATATAACCGTTATAAAAAAAAACCTTTTTTTTGTATTTTCTGACTTCAGATTAGAGTTCATCAGCACATAAAAAAACCTATATAGAAAAGTATATTTTCGTTCTTGTAGCAAAAACCTTGTTGACTAGTGTAATTGATGTTAATATTCTTGAGTGACTAAATTTTCTTAGTTTGTTATCATACCTATTTTTCTAAACACCCCTTAAGTTCCACCATAAAATTCAAGTCAAATCCAAAGTCATCATCATTTTCATAACTTTTATCATCTTGATCCATCTCCATATAATCTGCAACAATGCATAATTCAATGCAAGTGCGGGAAACCAGAACAACATCGTGTTCCTTTTTAAAGATTCACACAAAGACACGGTTCGATGAAATTCTCAGATATCGACTTGATAGATACTAAAAGTTATAAAAAAATAGTAGAAGCCATCGAGATGTAGGAGGCAAAAATATCAGCATTTTATCTTGTTGCAATGCAATACGGGTATAAAATGCTAGTTGAAAATTCCTTTCGTGTTTTTTCAAAAAAAAATACGGGCACACATGTTGTATATACGGTATCTAAACTCTTTAGCTTGACTCGCGAGCTCCTGAGGTGGTAGCAACTAGCAGCAGCGTACAACATCTCTCCTCGAAACATACAACAACTACAGTTTGTTGTTTGCTAGCAATTTTTGTTGAAGAATTCGACCTGATATATACCTGGCAACGGCTTCTGTTCCTGTTGTTGCAACATGGCTGCATGGTTCCCGTTGATGGTGGTACTTTGTGATCTCTGGACACGTAACGTATATTATGATAATAAAATATTATTCCTCACCATACATCATTGGATTCGGATTGGGTTGGGACTGAGGATGATGATGGGAATGTATAGTTTTTCATCCTTCGATCAATGATGGCTCTGATGGCTACTTTTGTGGTTATGGTTCATTTGGTAAGACTTTTTGATTCGGGTGATGGCTTTTAAAAGTTCTTAGGAAGGACAGTCTTGTTATATGTTGCAACTTATTATTATGCTAATCAGTTTTTTTAAGCTTCCTATTGAATTGTATCTGATTTGACTTTGCTTTTAAAAATCACATCTCAAAGGCTTAAGGGAATTTCTATTTTTGTGTTCCAGTCCAAGAATTATGTGTTCCTTATGAATTAGAATTTACTCTAACTGTTCTTCTTTCTTTACAGCTGACAAAATTCGACTGAAAAAATGGCTCTTCCTTACTATTATCCACCATCTGTTCCTCTGGGACCTGGAGTTGCTTCTATGTCATCTGAAAGGGTCACTCAAATTTACCAACAACATAACCTTCAAACAATGGCTTATTTACAGAACGTTCAATATTTTCCTCCGATTCGTTACAATTTTACACCAATTCCATTTAAACCTTATTATACAGCACCAATTAATAGTTTGTTGAAACCACCAACTTGCTACCCGGATAACCTGCCATTTCCTCAGACAGTTCCGAATATGGCTTATCCAGTAGCACCTGTGCCGTTTAGACCTGTACATTATACTCCAACAGCTCCGAGCTTTCAATCTCAGCTTAGACAAGTTGTGAAACGTGTAGCTGAATCTGATGCTCGAATGAAAGCTGAATCGAAAAGACTGAAGGCTAGTGAAAGTGAGTTTAGACCTGTAAGTTCAAATGGATCATTGGACAATAAAAGACCCTCAGATTTGATAGTAATATCTGATGACGAAATTCCAACACCAATTTTGGAATCACAAAAACCCCTCTATGTTGGAAATAACCCCACTGTTATTCCAGATCCTGCCTACGAACAACAACTTTTACAGCAACCAGGACTTGGGCAGCAGTATATTACGAAAATTCGAAAACTTGTCGAAGGATTTCCTGAGACGGTTGAAATTAAGAAAAGTCCATCGAACAAATCTTCTACAAAAGAGAAAAAAGTTCGTCAAAAGTGCACCAAAACCAAAGAAACTATTTCTAAAAAGAAGACAACTCCTGAACCTAGTGAACCATCAAATGAATCAAATTCAATGCCAATCACTTGGCAAATTGATTACAACTCACAAGACAAGGATCATGTGGTTTTAGGATCAAATGGGACATTAATATCAAGAACTTTCTACGAAACTATTCCATGGAATAGTTTTAAGTTGAGTACCAGAATTTTAGTGCAGTACTATTTTACTCCGTTTGCCTTGGCAACACAAAAGATAAACGGGGACAATCAATTGGATAAAAATATCATTGATGATATTGTGAATCATATTATGGTCAAATGTGGAGTTGGAAGAGTTTCGGTTAGACATAAAATTGAATGGATATGCGCTGATGAGGCTCTTAAGAGAAAACAAAAGGTTGAAGAATTATGTTGAAAACTTTAATTTTTATTGTTGTAATATTTGACATTTTAATGTTATCGTTTGATTTTTGAATTCGTTTCAAGAATATTTAAAAAAAAAGAAATTTTTGTAAAATTTTCCTTTAATTATCTAAAAATGTAATGATAATTTTTTTTTGTTAAGCAAAAATCAAATAAGCAAGTATAACTCGCACAAAAATTATTAATATTCGTTATTAAATAAATTATAGTTAATTACTGTAAGTGATTTTAACTGATAACTGATTCGTAAGATTTTTAACTACCTACATGCTTTCAAAAAAATAATATATTTTCGTATTGTATATGTGTACCTAAGTTTAAAAATTTCGTTTTTGATGTGTGTAATGTATAAAATCACAAATCGGTTGTTTTTTTTTATAGAAATGCAATTGTTATAAGATATATAAAATTTAAATATAACTTAAGTTGACTAAATATATTTTGTACTTAATAAATTGTGGTTTACAGAAATATAACTGTTATAAGCAAAAACTTAAACCTAATATAGGTTTTAAGAACTCTATTATTTAATGAACACAATTTCAAAAACAATTTCAATTTTCTGTTGTTTTTTTTTTCACAATTGATAGCTATGTTGTAATCTTAAAAAAAGGTTTTTAATTAATTAATTTTTTGAAATTAAAAATTTTAGAATACAAATTTTCTATATTATTTATTTATTTATTTTTGACGTGATAACGTCTTATAAATCGATGAATCATGGCAGCCACAATGGTATTGAAAAAAATTCTAAAAAAAATTTCAAAACCAAGCTACTAATGGTTTTCTAAAACTAAAACATGAGGTAGACCTTTGACAAAGTAGTGATTATAGGTATAGTGGATTTTTTTTTGACAATTTGAAAAACGTCATTCGAAAGATAATAAAAAAAAAGTTAGGAGTCTGATACGGATTTTTTTTTAAGTCTCTGAGTTTCGAAATATGAATTTTTGAAAAAAACCTATGTACTTATATTGGGGTATTTTTGGGTGAGTTTTAATTTTTTTTTTTTTTTTGTAGCATTCAAATAATCTCAAGCTTATAGAACATGTAGTTTATGACTGTGCCCATACATGTGCAAAAAATTGGTATTTCAAAATGGTTTTTTTTTTACCTTTTTTAACCGTTTTTTATTTTTATCTTTTTTTTCTTCAACAGATAAATAAATGAAATTTATATTGTAGATATTGTAGATAGACAGGTTCTATCTTTTGATCTAAAGCAAAAACAAATTTGATTTATCTTTATTGAGCATCCTGATAATGTAACCTTTCATTTGGTATATCACACATAACTGTTCATTTACTACAAGTTACACAATGTCAAATTAAAAAACTTGCGAAATACCTCAAAACACCTGTGGAGATCTGTTGATCATGCACAGCGTGGGAAATTCCGTAATCTCAGTTTGGAATTTCGACATGGTTGGCTTTAAAAAATTCTAACTTTTTTTCTAGGAATCGCAGAAATAAAATTGAAACGTCATATGAAAGATGAAATTCTAAGCTTTCACATGATATAAAATTTTGTATATATTGTTAAATTATATGTTTTTTTTTTTGCTTTTTTTTGATGAAAATTGATCGAGTTGAAAAAATTCTAACTCTTTTTTGAGATGCCTAATAGACATGATCGATATATATATTTTGAGCTGAAGCAATAAGCTTTCAGGTGTTATAAAATTTATTATAGGTTGTTAAATCAAAAAAATGAATTTTTGGATGATGGAAATGACTGTTTCACTTTTTTCATAAGAAATGATTGTTTTTAATAAATTATTTTAATATTTTTTGCGCATTGTAAAAATTTAAAAATGGTTTTATTATTTAGAAGAAATATTTGGCTTTTTAATGGTATAATTTTTTTTGTAAGCTTTTAAAATAAAAAAATTAATATAATGAGAAAAGAAAAAAGGTAATTTATTTTTAGCTTTTTCTTGTAAATTTTTATTAAATTATTAAATTTGACCGAAGCATACACTTTCAAAAATATACATTATTTAGTTATTAAAGTCCAGAATTAGCAAGTTTCTTGTATAGTCTAGGCAAATGGTATACTGGCAATCTTCAGAAATTATTTGAAATGAAAACTTAAAGGTTATGAAATAAAATTCTAAAGTCATATAAACGATTTAAAAATATGGAATTGGTACAAAACTACACAGACATAAAATTTCGTTGAAATATTAGTTGCAATTATTTTACTTGAAGCACAAAAACTAAATTATGAAGAAATATGATATGTTATTACTTCATAAAGGAAAATGAAGCTATTTTTTTTAATTGATTTTCGAAATACCGCTCAGTCACAAAAGTAAGTATACCTATAAAGGCTGTACCTATGCCCTTACTTTGCTAAACCAAGACCTAACAGATTTTTGAAAAAAAAAAAAAATCAAATTTAAGAAAACACTTTCTGGATTTTCATTTTTTATATCTTTTTTTTTCAAAATTATGACCATATAAAAAAAAACTTTTATCAAAGAAAAATTGTTAAAAAAAAAATTAAAAGTATGATATTTACCAAACTTTTATAATAATAATAATAATAATTTAACTATATGCCTGTAAGACCTAAGGTCTTTTAAATGCAACTGCACGGCACTAGTTAGAAGGAATAGAAAGATAGGAAAGATTTTTTGTTGGTACAGTGAATTGAGAATAAGATGATTATTATCTCATATAGTCCCACTTTTTGTACTAATCCAGTAACTAGACATTATTATATTTTAATTAAGCCATCGAAACCTATAAAAAGCTATAAGAATTCGTGCACCTAAAAAGTCCAAAAACCATAAAAAAAAATTATGAATTTATTTTCATTATTTTAGTTTTCTGTTTTCTTTTCTTATAACTTCAGCCAGACCACGGGCAATATTTTTTAGGTTAACGAATTTTATCAAATTCCACTAGAAATGTTAAAATTCACAGTATGTTTATGATCAAATTTTAATAAATCTCGGTAATCATCGACCAAAATTTTGCGTCTTACAAAGGGTACAAAAGCATCTAACTGATGAGCCCAACTGTTTTACCTGGGCGAAACACACATTGGACTACAACAGGTCATAAAAAAACTTTTTAAATTGATTATTTTTTTTCAAACATTTATACAAATGATTAAAAAACTATTTTCCGAATTTTGAGCTTTATTGGCGCTAAAATTTCCTAAAAAGGCAAAATTGATCTTTAACTTTAAAAGTTTGAATATTTAATTTTATGACCACGCGCTTTTGAAGGTTTTTAGAAAAGGAAAAATTAAAATTAAGAAGTGTTCAAATTATAGTGAATCAGAGAGCAAAGCGCGGGTTTCATTGCTGACCAGATTCCCAACAAGAAGTTAAAAAAATCTATGTTTTGATATTGAAAAATTTTTAATTCATGACGAAGCTGTCTATTAATTTAAAAGCTCGCAAAGCCTCGTCCAATACATTTTTAAAATGTTTTTTTCTTATGATAAAATTCTAAAAATTCTATTTTTGTATCTTTACTCGTATTTTAGATTTCTGCTAATCGCTACATGTATCAACATTTACTCAATAAATAATTTTAGAATTTCAAAACAACATTCATCTGAAATCTGCTTTTGGAAAAGATTTCCAGGAAAATCTTTGTAAATATTTTAAAAATCCTTAATAAAATTTTAAACCAACACAAAAAAAATTTTCAGAATTTTCATTCACTCACAACGGTGTCTATTCCAATCGTTGTCATTTATTCTCTGCAATTCCATGTTAAAGCAAAGATAATACCTGTCAATTTAACAAACTAAGCTCTTTTCTGAAAAATATTAATGCCTTACCCAGAAAACCACCATCCATTGATGCGTAAATAAGAGGATTTTCAGTTTAAAAATAAAAATGCAAAAAAAAAAATGATTTTTTTTTTATTTTCTGTGTTCACTCGATTTCACAACAATCATTAATAACGAACCACTATACCTACTATAACGGAATTTTCAACAACAACAATAAATTTTAGACTCTGCTCTCACACAGAGGAATATAAAATCAAACAAAACAACAACAAAAAAAATCCTTCAACCACAAAAATAGCAAGCAATACTCCCGCAGGACTAAAAATAATCAAAAAAAAAAACGAAAATTGCCAGTTCCAGGAACAGACGAATCCACAACAACAGAAAAGCGATTTCGATAGCGATATAGCGAATCTAGTTAGTTACCTGAATATTGCATTGTTCCATTTTTGTACAGAGCACAAGGTTCTTCTCTCTTGTTGAGGACATAACTCTACAAAAACTAGCAAATAATATTCCTGACTTCTCTTATATTATGTATATTTAGGTGTAGGTACCAAAAACTATACAACTACAACTCTAGAAAAAGGATCATAAGGACCAAGAAGTCAGAAGTGCGGTTTGGATGGTGTACAGTGGTTCTTCAAACTTTCAACTCTTGACTATGAATTCTGTTCTGGCTTTTTGGCTCCTACTTTTGCTCTTGCTCCTCTGCTGCTGGTATAGTGGTCTAACCTTAGTCGGGTTACGGGTTGAATGTCATTGTCCGGAACTATAATACAAGTCCAGGTCGATGGTGTTATTGGGTGGAAGTATTCCAACCCAACCTATAGCCACCTATAAGAAGGGGTAACATTTTAAACTGTTTCTGGTGGATTGTGCCTCTCCAGCGGCAGCTTTGTTTAATATTTATTAAGTTGGCCATTTTTTTGTGGGAGTGCTTTTTTCTTCTTTTTTTTTTATTGTGTTGGTGAAAGGTGTTAAAAAGTTTTGCGACGAATATTTTAATAAAATTCTTTGCCCTTTAGGGTTGAAAAAGTTTTCTTTTTCTATTTTTATTTAACATAAACTTTTTTAAGGACTCTAGTTTTTGCCTTTTTCAGATTCAGAAGGACTCTCCATTGCGGTTGTTTGTTTTATCATAGGACTTATTGTAGAAGTAAAATTGTCATAAAAAAAAAATACAAAATAGACGAAAAGCAAAAGTTACCTAAAAAAGGCATTGACAGATTCTTACCAATTTGATAATTTTTTCTTTGAATTCCCGAGTAAAAATGAAATTCCGTCGCACCACCACTGCACCACGTCTGCCCCATGATCAAAAATGTCTAAACCACCGCTGCACCACGTCCGCACCATACCACTTTGAATGAAAAATTTGGTGCACCACTGCCGCACCACGACTGCACCACGTCCGCACCATTTCATTTTGAATACAAAATTCGGTGCATTACTGCCGCCAAACCACAACTGCACCATGATCAAAAAGTCTATTCTCGTACTTATACAAATGTTTAAGTCGTCTTTAAAGTTATTCTGACTCAAACAACAAATTGCCAGTTCGTAAAAACATGACTTAGTCTTCAAGTGGTTAAGGAGTTGGACTTTTAATTGAAAGTGCTCTGGATACTTGGGTTCGAATCTCCTTCTCGTTGGTTTTTTTTTTTTTTTATTTTTCAATAATCCCAAATTATGGATCATGGTGCAGCGAATTTTTCATACAAAATGAAATGGTGCAGTCGTGGTGCAGTGGTGGTGCACCGAATTTTTCATTCAAAATGAAATGGTGTGGACGTGGTGCAGTCGTGGCGCGGTGAAATTTTACGCCAAACATCGGTGGTGCGCACGGTTAAAACTTTTTTTTATTTTTTTCTTTAATAATTCAATTTCTATTTTTACTCGGATTCTAAAAAATTTCTTGTAACGGATTTGTATTAGCCTTGAAGTTCACTTTTAACCTCTGTGTAATTCTCATCAATTGCTGACTATCCCTCTTTAGCCTCACTTTGAATGGCTATTTATTTTTCCCATCCAAATCGGGGTCTTCATCAATTTGTGTGCCAAACACCACATCGCTTTGCTGTCCAACCACAGAGAGTTAGCAACCATCAAGACAATTTCTTAAGATTAAAATCTATCATCATCATCATCGATAGCTTTTTAATACCAGTATTATAAACTCAGCAATGTGTTTTTGTTCTTTTAGGTGAACAACCTCGTTACGAGTGTAACCCAAGACGAATGACAGACTTTTCCAAATACCATTTATCCTATTCCATACACACAAAATGCCCCTGGTAGTTAACCACAAAACATTCCATTCTGGCACTGCGGTATTTCTATTCCTCGACCTGGGCAAGCCTCCAGGTTCCCAACACCAGCATCCTCTTTTCCTCTTCTTTTAGTAATGGGTATGGCGGCAGCACCAACAACCAGCAGAAGCAATTCGGCGCACCACACAAACCTTCGATCACAAGTAATTCAATGCAAAAATTAACAATTAAAAGCTGTAAATTGATATTTTCCCTTTTGTTTGGTTGAGGAGATGCGCGATGCAATGGTTTTGGTTTTTGCCTTTGACTTCAAAGCCCCCTGGCTTGGTCATTGTAAACATTGGTATTTTCATTACACGGCTATAAAGCGCCGGCACTGGAAACTCACCTTCCCCAGTCATCATGGTTCACCTTGTCCGGTCGTCCGCCAACCTATTGACGACGACCATGGCGACGAATCTTCGATGGGAAGATGTTCTGCGGTGGATAACTCTCTGGTTAATGGTAACTGGTAACATACCACAAAACAGCGAAACTGATTGCCGCTGAATGTTTCTTTGGGTTAGCGTCATTCCTATGACAAACAAAACATAAAACACCATTAGAATGCTATGGGGCTGGGAATATCGCAGAGTGGCCTTGGGTGCTCAAAATAAATTAGTGTGACCAGAATGTGCTTTTTGCAAATGTTTCCATTTCCCAGAAGTAAGAAATCGCAGTCAAAACTGGTAAATCGGAGCTAAAACTGAAAAATCGCAGCCGATAATATAAAAATGGTGGTGAAAACTGGTATATCGTAGCTGAATCTAGTCAAATGTTGGTGGAAACTATTGAATTGCCTTTATAACTGTTAAATCGCTGCCAAAAGGTGACAAAAAGTATGCAAAAGCTGTTAAATCGTCAGAGAAACTAGAAAATCGCTTCCGAATATAGAAAAGTGTCTTTAAAAACAGGAAGATCGTAGCTGAAATTGGTTAAATGTAAGAGGTAATTTGTTGATTCGTCCCTGAAACTAGTATATTGCAGCCAAAACAGGTAATCAAAAATGTTAGTGAAATATGTTAAATCGGCACTGAAACTGGCAAATCGCAGCCGAAAATACAAAAAAGGTGGTGAAAACTGGTATATCGTAGCTGAATCTAGTCAAATGTTGGTGGAAACTGTTGAATTGCCTTTATAACTGATAAATCGCTGCCGAAAAAGATAAAAAGTTTGTGAAACCTGTTAAATCGTCAGTGAAACTGGAAAATCGCTTCCGAATATAGAAAAATGTTGTTTAAAACAGGTAGATCGTAGCTAAAATTGGTTAAATGTTAGTGCAAGTTGTTTAATCGTCTCTGAAACTACTATATCGTTGCAGAAACTGGAAGAAAACTGGTGAAAAAAGTCAAATCGTTACTGAAACTGAGAAATCGCAGCCGAAAATAGAAAAACGTCGGTGAAAAATAAAGATTTTAATTGAAACTGGTTAAATGATAGTGGAAACTGTTGAATCGCCTTTAAAATTGGTAAATCGCTTCTGAAACTGGTTAATCATAAGTGAAATTGGAATATTTTAAAACTGGTAATCACGCAGCCAAAAATATTAAATCGTATAGGAAACTGGTAATTTATCGCTGAAATTGTTAAATTGAAGCCTAAACTGGTTAAATTGCCGCTGAATAATAAAAAATGTTACTAAAAACATTTAAATTTGCGCTGAATCTAGTAAATCGCAGCCACAACTGAAAGCGCTGACGGTTTAATTGCCGCTGAATTTACAAACTCGCAGCAGAATCTGGTAAAATATTAGTTTAACTTGTTAAATTTATGCTGAATCTAGTAAATCGCAGCCGAAAATGTTAAAATGTTATCGACAACACTTAAATCGCTACTGAAGAACGTAAATCGCAATGTTAACTGATTAATCACAGCCGAAAATAAAAAAATGTCGGTGAAAACAGGTAGATCCTAGCTTAAACTGGTAAAATGTTATAAAAACTGTTAAACCGCCTCTGAAACTTGTAAATCGTTCCAGAAACTGGACAAAATTTGGTGAAAAATTTTAAATCGTTACTAAAACTGATAAATCGCAGCTGAAAATAGCCTTTGAAATTGGTAAATCTCTTCCGAATCTGGTTAATCACAAGAAAAATTGTAATATTTTGGCAACAAAACTTTAAATTGAAGCCTTAACTGGTTAAATTGCCGCTGAATAAAACAGAATGTTAGTAAAATCTATGTATCTAAATAAATTTAGGCTGAACTTAGTAAATCGCAACCGAAAATGGTAAAATGAAATAGACAAATTGATTACACAAGCAGCTGCCCTGCAAGTATGAAAACTACACAAACCTCTTTTAATTGACAACAGTTAAATAACTGCTGTCAAACACAAATCGCAGTGTAAACTGATTAATTGCTCCCGAAAATAGAAAATTGGTGTTGAAAACTGGTAGATCACAGCAAAAAATTGGGAAATCACGCCAAAAATCTATTAAATCGCAACCGAAATCGTAACTGAATTGAAGTTGTAGCTTTAATCGTCTTTCCACTCAATTTATCAATAAAATTAAACTCTAAAAGACTTTTTTGATTTTGATTTAAGTTTTCACACGTGACTGGTCACCCCAAAACAATAGTTATTGTCAACATTTTTACCCTGTCCAATCTATCGAAATCGTCATATCATTGCATTGGCTTGGGCTGATGTTGCTGTTGAATGCTGCTGTTGTTGCTTCGCTTTTCAATTTGAACAGATGCACCTATTGGAATTGCAATTGACAGGGGACATGATTCCTATCCGTTGCACTGGCGGCGGAGGTGCGGTGGCCACCAACAACAACAACAACAACAAACAACAACGACATTTCGACGACTATGAAGTTTTTTGAAAGACCCAACTTTTCTCTCTTCGACCACCGACCGACAGCGGAGAACAAACAAAACACAAACATTGAAGAGCTGCGCTAGCCCTAGCTCAACATCAGAGCGAGCGATGACAATGACAAAGAACGACGACTAGACGGATTATCTTAAATTGCCAGATTAGATGCTATAAAGCGACAATTTAATGTGACAAGCGAATCTTCGCTCGCTCTCTGTGTGTGTTGCAGCGCGGTGGATGGACGTTTGGAGGCCGCCAAGATGACTGCACTGGCCCATAGGCTCATCTGCGCGTCTGTATGTTACCAGGCAGTACCTAGAGCCGCGTGTCGTAGTTGTCGTTGTTTTCTTTTCGCAAGTCTTTGGGCCATGGTCAGGCCCGCAAGCCTTCAGCCATATCATCATCAGCAGTAGAGGACTACTTCTTCTAGAGTATTAAAGGCAATCAAATCATTTGCCAGGCGCGTTTGATGCTTTCGCCCCAACATTATCTTTTTCTATACAACAACAACAACAACAGCTCTAGTGAAGGCAATGTCACATGTTGACAAGCCCGCAAATTGTAGGACGACCAAGACGACAATTGTCGAAGAGTTCTTGATGCTCTGATGATGATGATGGGATCCTTAAAGGTGGCGCAAATGTTTGCATTGTTCCATCTCAAATGTGACATGATTGCTGGCTGGCGCGGATAAAATACAATGTGTGTGATCAGAAAATACTCCTATAGCGACTGTATAAAAGCTTTATAGATGAAATGTTTTGTGTGCGCAGCAATTAAGGATGCCGAATACTTCGTGTAATTTGACTTTGAACATTTCATTCAATTCAAAAATGAAAGGAAAACATTGCTACTTGAACGACAGCGTACGCACAAGCAAAAGTGATGTGATTGTTGAGGCAAATGGTAGTTGTCAGGTAATCTAGTACTATTTTTTTTGTGGATAGGAAACCAGCTTTTATTTCGACAGCGACAGTGTTATTGTGGTATAATTTTATTCGAGTAGTCTTCTTATACCAAATTATTTACAAGCGTAGAAATGATTCCAAAATGGCGACCAAAAGAATTGGTTCCTGTCAAAATTGAAAGCCAATCCAATATCCTAGGTAATTCCTACGCTAGTAAAAATAGAAATTGAGTTTTTAAAGAAGAAAATAAAAAATATTGAAAGCCGCACGAGAGCTGCACCACGCCTGCACCACGTTCGCACCATTTCAATTTGTATGAAAAATTAGCTGCACCATGACACATTTTGGATTATTGAAAAATAAAAAAAAAAAAAAAACTACCAACCAAAAGGGGATTCGAACACGAGTATCGATACTCGGGCACTTTCAATTAAAAGTCCAACGCCTAAACCACTCGACCACCAAGACATGTTTGTACCAACTGACAATTTGTTGCTTAAGTCAAAATAACTTTGAAGAACGCTCAAACATTTGTATAAGTACGAGAATACAATTTTTGATCATGGTGCAGACGGGTGCGCCGGTGGTGAACCGAATTTTTCATTCAAAATGAAATGGTGCAGACTTGGTGCGGTGGCGATTTATAATTTTTTTAAATGGTGCGGACGTGGTGCAGCGGTCAAAAAGTGGTGCAGACGTGGTGCGCTAAAATTCCATTTTTACTCGGGTACATGGCAACTCTGTTTCTGGATATTCTGTGCCTGAAACTCTACTCCAAGTGTTAAAGAAAGAATTTTCTATTTTTGAGGGAAACCGACACTTCCGTCAACCATATTGAATTTAGTACCGAACAGTGGTCCGTTTTGATTTTTTTGGTTGCAAAAATAGTGTTGCCTGCCACCGGTGAATCCGTAGGAATTCATTAATTCTTTTCAAAAATAAGCAACTTCCTTGCATTAATCATTCCGAGAGTAATACCCCAACACTATGTCTTAAAATCCTTCCCAAAAGCCTTTACTGTCAAGACTTCCAGAGTTTCAGTATACATTAGGTAGGTTTTTTCCTAAATGGCCCATGTGTCATGTTTGCCAAAACGTATGGCTTAGACAGCACCAGAGAGTGCCCTTAATTAATGAGAATACAACACCAGGTCAACACTAAATAACTTGTAACTATGTGTTATGTTCCTACAACAACAACAACATCCACTGACTGTGATAGCAATAAATAACATACCTTCACAAAATTCCACCATCATGCACTGCACATGCACAAATCCATGCTTACATCTGTAATCGTCCGTGTTCACAAAGACTAATTCTTTTTTTTTTATCGTCTTGTTGGTTTTTGTGTATTCAATTTTTTTTTGTTTGGAAAGGGAAGAGGGTTTGAATGAAGCTTAAATGAAAATACATCTTCGCCAAAACTCCAAATGAATTGTAGTAACTCGAGGCTTAGCTCGTAAATCTTCACCAAATCGGTTAATCGCATTTCAATATCCAGATATGCAAATTTTTTGCCACCTTTTGCTCGAAAGGGTTCCTTTTTGAGAGCTGAGAGCAAGAGCAAACACAGTGGCAGCAAGCCTCCTTCCATCTAAATGAATATCTGTATAGATATTCACTTCCATATAGGTACATAAAAGCCTTTAACTTTGAATCCTATTGTTATTTCGGGAAGTCGAAGAGTAAGAGAGAGAGAAACTGCAGCAGCAGATAGAGAGAGAGAGTGTATATAGCAGAGCAGAGCATAGTAGCCAAACACAACTCAAGCCTTTTATGCAAATCGGCCCCAAGTCTTAGATACTGAAGCGTTGGAAATTTGTCTTAAATGTCACACCGAGTATCTGTGCCACATAACTCTTCTATACAAAAAACTATGAGGTGGAAACTGGGCCTGCTGTTGCAATACAACATATAGCTTCAGTTACGTTTAGGTAGAAAGAGAGACGTATGATATGCTTGCAATACAATATCTTGCAGTAAAAATTCAAATTTGATGCCGAATTGCTTTTTCTTTGTTGGAAGAATATTTCTATATGGAATATAACCTTTCGTCCTGAGTTCCTTGGGTTATTTATACTTTTTTTTTCCTTTGGACGAGATCTCAAATCGATTAAGAAAAAAATAAAGAAAACAAAAAACTGACTGTCAAGTATAAAATGAATGCAGTCGACATACAAAAAGATGCGAAGTTATTTTAAGAGACATTTTGCAGTGAAAATAAAACTAAAATTATTGATTTTCTTTCATATTTTAACGCAACGATAGAAAAATTTGTTTTTTTTTTTTTTTTTTTTTTCAAAATTCAACTAAGCTGAGGTTAAAATTTTAAAATGTTATAACTTATAAGTAAAAAAATGTAGAAATTGTAGGTCAATAACATTTCTGATGATGATTTTATACGAATTATTGGAAATACCTACAAATTAGTACACCAACATGATTCCCTTGTGGGACACCAAAGGTTTTAGGAAAAAAACGGTCCGAATGAGGGCTTTTGGTTCCAAAAAAAAAAACGGTAGGTATTGGACATAGCTCCACAAAACTTAAGTCCATAACTCCATAATAGTTATAAATGCAACTATGTAGGTAAGTCTACAAAACAACATGTGGAGTTAAATCCCAGTTGATATTTGTTTTGAATGGAATTCTCAAAAATGAAATTTGGGCTCTGTGAAAACAGTAAGATTGGTATGAAAAGGGCTTGCTGCCGTTTTATAAGCCCCCTGCTTGGGCTCACTATAGGATTTGGGGTAGGTGCAAATCTGGGTATATGAAAGGTTTTCAGTCCACGAAGGTGGGGGCATAATTCCATTATGAACTAATATTTTGAGGACTTATTTTCCTGCTTCACAGTTTTATCTATCTGCTGAAATTGAGTCCAACTTGAGATCAGCTATTTTATGGAATAGGTTGCTTTGAACGTCTTGTTTCATTTGGAGTCAGAATGGTAGGAAAATTTTGGACCCAAATTTATTGACATAGAAGCTTCAAAAAACTTTTCTGTGAAAAACTACCAAAAATTGGTGAAAGGTTACAATTTCAAGTCTTACTAAGTAATAGTCAAATAACAGTGTAGTTTCTGAAGTGCAAGACTGTTAAATCTAACAGTTCTATTTTTTGTAATAGTTGTTTAAGGTTATGGGGCAATCAACGTAACTATCTAGTTTTTGGACTTGGATTGGAGTTTCGACATAAATTCGTCAAAAATACATAAAATGCTTGAAAATAACACAGAATGTTGGTGATTGTACTATTAATAATTTATTGTTGACAAAAACGAGGTATAACCGCTTTAAAATTAATAAAATTTCTTATAATTTCAACCAGAAGTTTTCTCTGTGGGAATAATAATGGTTTCCAAAATATTTCTTATCAAACACCATCAATTTTAACGAAAGGGAAAGTCTGTCCCAGATTAAATGCACATTATGTTCTATTAGAAAAGCTCGACGATTTTCTATACATAGCAAAAACAAAGATTTATAACCTCAGTAGCGAGATTATAGCGATAATAATATAAGTTTGAATAATAAATGTCATAAAATGCCTAGAAATCGGTTATTTTGTAACTTTAAAGCTGTAATTTTTCGTTAAAAAAAACCCTAAAATCAATTAAGAAACTTACGTTTCAAACTGGATTTAAAAATTCTTATTTCGTAGGTATCAGATTTATTTTTACCATTTATTAACTTTTTTTTAATTTTTTTATGGTTAATTTATAACCAATTCTAAACATCAAGTTATAGCTTATAGTGGAGTAACTAAAGCTCAAAAATTGGCAATATTAGGGAACCCGGCCGAACAGCTTAGATTTTGATGATCTTTTTTTTCAAACGTCGGTAATTAAACATACTTTATAGTCTATAGATTAAAAATTGCCGGTATTGCCGTTTTGATTTTTTAAATTTAATTGAAGATTTTTGTGAACAAAAACAAATTTTTTTCAAAAATTTTTCTTAAATTTCATAAATTAATTGATGCCAAAAGATTGTCTAGGAAATTCAAGGAAAAAAAATATATGGGAGTGAGGGACAATCTTCCATAGTTCAAGCGATAGATGCAATTTTCTTATTAATTGACTTCAAACACAAAAAAAAAATATTTGAACACAACGGCAACACCTACAATATTCAAATATACATTTTTTAAAAGCTAGAAGCTTAGTCATATATGTAAAATTAAAATTAAGTTAATTAAATGAACAACTTTTGAAAGAATGGTAATTGAACTCAGATTTTTGAAAAAAAAAAATTATTGAAAAAATTTGAACATGTCGTTTTTTAAACTTGGTCGTAATATAAAATGCATTTATTTTCAAATTTGTTGGCCGCATTTATTATGATTTCAAATTATAAAAGGGAATGTCAATATGTATTACGGTTTATGAACAAAATTAAAAAGTATTTCATTTTCGAAGAACTTTTTTTAATTAAAGTTTTGAAAAAAAATGTAACTTATTTATTTTTTTTAAAGTTCAACATCTAAACATAAAATTATTTTTTATTCATTTAATAACCCTTACTGTTGAAAGTAAAATAGCAAAAATTTAAAGTTCCTATTTACCACAGTCTTTGAGAAAATTAATTATTTCAATGCAAAAATTCAGTTTTAATAAAAAAAAAACCATTGAAATTGAAGTAATTTTTCATTTTTTTTTTCAAAAGTGTGATATATTTTACCTTTTTTGCTTCGAAATTCAACTGATAATATTTATGGCCAAAAATTTTTTTTAAATAAATTCATATTTTATTAGAAAAAGTTTGGAAAAAAGTCATTTTAAATTTTTCTAATAACATTTTTTTTTTTAATTCTGAGTTTGAGGATAATTTTTTCAAAAAGTCTTGATTAAATTTAGTGGATTTAAATTTAAGAGATAAGAATGAGCTTCTGGCTTTTTAAAAATGTATTTTAAAATATTGTAGGTGTTGCCGTTGTTTTAAAAATATTTTTTTAGTGTTTGAGGTCAGAATGTTAGAAAATTGCATTTATCGCTTAAACGATGGAAGATTGTCCCTTACTGCCTTTTATATATTTTCCTTAAATTACCTAGAGAATCTTTTGTTATCATTTGTTTTATGAAATTTAAGCAAAAAAAATGGTTTTGTTAAAAAAAAAGTTTAATTTTAATTTTAAAAAACAATACGGCAACACCGGCAAATTTTAATATATAGACTTTAAAGTACGTTTGAAAAAAAAAATCGTCAAAATCAGAGCTGTTCGGCCGGGTTCCCTAATAATTTGTTTTAGTTACTCTACTATTAAATGAAAGCTGAAAGCTTAAATACAAAGTTTAAACAAAAAACATTTTTGAGATTTAAAACGAAATATCTTGTTTTGTTGCCCAATTTTAATATAATTTTATAACTGGTTATGAAAAACCTTATTAGCTTATTTTATTGTTAATAATATTACCAATTTAATTTCTAATGTTAAATCAGTTTTGAAATAAATTGTTTTATTGGTTATTTTTATTTGAAATGTGGAATAGATTTGCAAAAAGCTAAGTTTTTGTGGTAAAACGTTTTTTTTTTTTGCAGAAAGAAGCTAAATAGTCAAAAAATTACTTTTTTTTTAACTTATGACATTGATTTTTCGTTAGAAAATAAAACCAATTTTTGTGAAACCAATTTTTCAAATACTCGTTTTTTAATACCTATTTTTTAACAAGTATATTTTACTAACACAAGATTATTAACTTTTTATGACAAGTTTCGAGTTATTATTTATTAATAACATTTATTTTACTGTTTCCAAACCACATGAAATAATAACAAAGAATAAGTCGGATAGAAAATTCATCTGAAATTTGTTGCTATAAAAAAATTTCCATTTATTACTCGAGCAACCATTATGATTTTAATAAAACAAAAAATAGGTTTGTTTTTAATGTTTCACAAGCATGTTATCGATTTAATCAAATTATTTCAGTGTTAATCGTTAAAACAGTCAATAAAAAGTTACAAAAATACTTTTTAATTATTCGATATGCATGACTGCAACTATTAATTGATTTAAACAGCCTCGTTAAATTACTGCCACACACCATAATTTCCCAAGAAAAACAAAAACCATTTGAGTGATCACTCAGTTGTAGCTGCATAAATCAAAAAATTGATTTTCAACTTGATGGGGGCTTAATACTATTGGGAATCGAAAAAAATGTCCCAACATCGCATGCATGGGCGGTCGTGCAAAGACAATCAAAAAAAATGTTCAATATTTTCCAGAGTAACCTACCTTTTACCTAGTTACAACTATGCCCACTTAAGGCCAATGTGAGGGTTCAATTGGATTTTTACGGTAGTAATGCTATATAAACCAGATGGCGATAACCGTCGTCGATTCGGTGGGCCAGTTTCTTCTACAAAGTAATATAATCCATTTAATGTGATTTACCATTGCATTGGGAGAGTGAATAGCGTGTGTTTTTGATGGGAATGTCGATGCTCAACGAGCGGTCTGATTTATGACACATCGATCTCTACCTTGTCACTTAAGATTGTCTTCGATCTTTTTGTGATCGTAATTCACTTGGTGGAAATCTTGGAAAAAAGGTTGGTTAGTTCTCTTTTTTTCCGTTTCTTGTTTTCTGATAAGGGAAGGTCTAACATGATTTTGATGTCACAGTCAACATCAGAAAGCTATTAATGGTGTATATTCTAGGTATTCTAAAAGGAGAGAACTTGAAAATCATTAATATCATATCATTACTTGTAGGATGAAAAACATAGCTAGAATTTTTAGCCCGAATTTTGATGATAAGAGAACATTTTTGGTAGTTTTCTAAATTATTTATTGACTCTACTTAGAAGTTGATTTAGGATCATTCAAAAAAACTAGTAGGAACAAAGTTCATTGTTAATGGGTTAGAGGGAAATTTATAGCATGACAATCGAATTATTCACTTCTTATCCACTTAGAAGACTTTTCAAAGAAAATTCCGACTTCTTTAACATTCTTTCTAGATCCCGCACAGTGAAAGTAATTATCCCTCTTTCCATTTAACTTTAATCATCATTCCAATTTGAATGACAAAGTAACATCTAAATTACTATCACTCTCCTACCTACCAACCATCGCTCTCGCAGAGTGCCGACACAATAAAATAAGTTGACACTTTTAAAAGCGTTGTCAAAGCATTTCTCGGTTCTCCATCTGACCAGGCACTCACGACGATACAACTCAACCAGCAATTAGTCCAAATCTTTTTTTTTTATATATAATTAACGCAGAGTCTCGGACTAAACGCATCTGGCATTCCGTAGATCTTCATATTGAAAAAGAGTCAAACACTTTTTCTATCTTTTCTTTACCCACCATCAAGCAAACCTGTGACTAAATGATATGGCGACGCGGACGACTTTACTTAACATCCATATTACTACACACCACTCACAATTATTACTACAAACGGCTTCCCTATCATTAAATTAATATGGAAAAGAGCAGACACGGCGGACGACGATGAAGAACCCGATGACTTAATGGATGCCATCAACTCCGCCACCGCACTCAAAGACGCGTTTAGTCAAAGCCAGTCAAAGCAGAAGAAAAAGGCAATACTTTTTTTTCGTTTTTTTCTTTTTTTTTTATTAATTACTAAACGGAAAGAAATGCATTGCCGCCATTGAAGAGATCATTGATCTGCCTGCGCAAAGAAAATTCCTGATTCTTTTCGTCTAACCGCAGATTAGGTACATTGTGTGGTTTGAACGGTGGCGATGACGATGACGATGGTATTGGTATAGTAGCAAGGTGTAATCCACTCTTTTTAATCCAGTTCTATAGACGAAAAATCAGCAGGTTACAGAGTTAGTCTTCACTAAAAGAACTGACCACCTGCAAGTCGAGTTCATGAAGTATCATCTTAATTACGTCCAAACAGCTCTCCGTATTCTCCTTGCCGAAGGTTGTTGAAGATTGTTTTTTCTTAAAAAAAGACTTAGAAGAACTGACGCACACTCATGACGGGGATCATATCTTCATTTGCATTTTTCCAACAAATGATTTTAAACTGGGTTGCCACTTGATACATAGTAATATTTTCAACTTTCTTCTTCTTCTTTTATAAAAACTAAAAATTTTAAGCATAGAAAAGAATACTGTATAAAACATGCATCCTTAAAAGTTTTATCTTGAAACAAAAATATATGTCTCACTTCCTAGAAAAGTTAAACGAAAGAGCTGATCTGCGAACTTGAAAATTCCTTAAAGATCAATTTTGTTATAAAAAATAAAATGCACGACTGGGTCTTATGTTAAAAATTGCTTAGAACATCAAAGTTTTTTAAGAAAAAGTTTAAAAAAGAACATTTTTCATTTAAATGTATAAGAAATTTAATAAAAAATTGTTGTTAAAACTACAAAAAGAGTTTTTTGATTTTGTAGTTCGAGTTCGATTTTTCTTACGGTTCCTTAAGTTGCCTTATATTAGCTACATAGAGCGCAAGTAAAAATTTTATATAATTAAATTGTTACTACCCATTTTATTAACCATAATGGCACAAGTTGAATTTATTTAAACCAGAATTAAAAAAAGTTGTTTTATGTTTATAGTATCACATGATGTGTTTAATTTGACAGAAAACTAGATGTTTTAAAAACTTGATTCGACTTTAGAGTTTTTGAAAAAAATTAGGAGCTAAAGTCATAAATACATTTTTTTTTTTACACCAGTTCAATGAGATGGGGCCTCAGAATAAAAGGCAAGCCACGGCATTAGTTATTTATTTATTTGTTTTGCAACCTTTTGTAAAAAATTATGACTTTCCGTAGAAAAACCTAAAAGTAACCGCTACTGAGAAAAATTAAAAAATAAAAAAAATAATCAAACTGATAAATTCTACGATTTTTTTTTTTTTTAATTTGCCACGGTACCTACCTTATCACAAAATAACGTCACTTTTCAAAAATAAAAAAATACAACATTATTCAAAAAAAGATATAAAACATTTATAATTTTTGTAGGTACTAAAAAAAACCTTGAACAATATAAAATAAAATGCACGACTGGGTCACACGTACTTGTTTATGTAAAAGTAGTTAACTCTTACCTATTTTAAAACAAAATTAGTTTTTATAGTTACTTAAACACCGTTTAAAATGATCTCTTACACAAAACCAAGTATGCCATTTGATTTCTTGCATATAAGAGAGTTTTTAGAAAAAATTCGAAAATGGTTAGAAAAAAAATAATTTTTTATATATAAAAAATCTTTAACATTAAAAAAAAATTTGCTATGTCATTTTTAAGAAAATGTTATTTAACACACAAAAACAAAGTTTCTATAAAATTCATCAACCCGTTTTAAAAAAATCAATTTTTCAAAAAAAAAAATGTTGAAATATTTTTTAAAAATTCAAAAATTCTTAAATAAAATTTGTTTCTATTAAAGGTACCGTTAATAAGTGTACAAAAAATATTTTTTTTTATTTCAAAAATTGGCTCGGGAACGGGTCGTTATTCTGTATTCCTAAATTCTGTATGACCAAAATTCTGTATTTCAATAAAAAATTCTGTATGAACATAATTCTGTATTCCTTTCTTCTGCTTTTCTATTATTCTTTATTTCAAAATTCTGGAAATCCATTGTTCTGCTTTTTGGAATTCTGTACCTATACCTTTTTTTCTTTCCTGTTAAACAATTTGTATTCAATTAACAAATTAAGTATAACAGTCTATAAAAGCCGTTTGGTAAAACGCAAGTTAAGGGGGGAAATCCCTCTGGACGACAGCTTTTTCAATAATTTTTTTTAAGAAAACCGAAAACATTTATTGAAATTTGGAAAAGTATATAATATTATTGACATTATGAAGTATTGATACAATTTTTTTGAAGCACAAAAAAAAAGAAAATGGTGTGCTCTACAGCTCCTTAAAGTTGACGCCTCGAGTTTGCGCCGTTTAAATTAAGTAAATTAAGTAAGAAAAAAAATGTAAAATAAAAATTAGAGAAAAAAAAAAACGAAAAAAACGCAATGTTTTTTGATAAACAAATTGTTAAAAAAATATTTCTAATGAAAAATTTATTAAACTTTTAGGTTCATGCAATGGCCAATGAATTCACGAGTAATTTTCAATTTATTTCAAGAGTTACGTTGCACTGCGCGGAAAAAAACGCGTTTCGAGAAAAATGCGTTTTAAGTTTTCGTTTTAGTACTGTGGTAGGTTCGGATCGCTGGGTATCAGGACTATCTAGGGACTTTTGATTCTTCATTCAAGGCTAACACCAATAAAAAAAGATTCTTCGGTTGATAAATGAATTTACTAGGAAAAAAAAAAAAAAATTCAAAAATAAAAAATTCCAGAGGTATTTCCCCCCTTAAGGACTTACATAATGTTCTGCATAAAACCTCATGTGACAGTTTTCGCAGAGGAAAAATTATTGAATAAGAGATTATGTATATAAAAATAAGTTTCGATTCAGACCTTACAAAAAAGACAAAAACAAATAAAAAACAACAAAATGGTGAAATATGTATGAAGATTCTTGGCTAAATATTACTAGTATTTTGGTATTCAAGGTATGTTTTTCAAATTCAATCCAATAGCTGTAAGTCGTATGCAAATTAATTGTGGAGGTACTTTACTTCAACATTTTCTTCAAAGAAAATACCAAAAATCTGTACCTACTCCAAAATTCTGTAAATGATAAAAGAAAAATTGTTTTGATACCTAATAAAAAAAATTGCGCACTTTTTTTTCATTATCAAAACAATTTTTCTTTTATCATTTACAGAATTTAGGAATACAGAATTTTGAAATCCAGAATTTTGTATTTACAGAATTTAAGAATACAGAATTTTGAATTTACAGCATTTTAAAATACAGAATTTGGGAATACATAATTTTGGAATCCGAATTTTGGCACGTACAGAATTTCGACCCCAACCCGTTGGCTCTTATGGTGTTATACTACAAACACAAATTTTAATCAAAATCGTTAGAGCCGTGCTTTACTTATTAAGTTAAAACCACAAAAATTAGCTCATGGAATATTGAGTCATTTGGTATGATTTCCTTTCTATCAATTTATACTTAAAAAAGTTGCTCTATCACCAAACCTGCAAATTGTTCAAATTGCAACATTCTACCGGTGAAAAACTAAAAAAAAAGTGGCAACTCTCGTAAGAAGACCAGCTTTTCTTAAGGTGGCTAAATCCATTTCATTTTTTAAAAGATTCTATACATATACAACATTTAAATAGAAAATAGCTGGCGGCTTGAAAAACAGTTGTTATCTCTTGGCGACGGATAGAAGTATTCAATAAAACCAGAAAAAAATTTACATAAATAACTTAAAGAAACAGAAGACACACACTTGTCCATCAACCAGAAGATAGATACCTTTGATGAGTGCGATCATTTTCATATAAATCGTTGTGATAACCAAATATTAGTCTAAAAATCCAACCAACTGCCGTCACACAGACATCAAAAAGGCGTGATCCAATTTTAATTTGTTTGCCAAAAAAAGATCTAAGAAAAAAGACCGACTGAAAAAAAAATGCAAATAATTGGTTTGCCAAACTTCCAGTTACAAAGAGTAGATCAATTCCAAAATCCCAAAAGTCAATCGGACAGTCGTCGGCGGCGGTGGTGGTCCAATGCCAGTTTGAGTTAATTTCAAAAAAAAAAAGATGCACCACGAAAAGAAGAAACTCACAAATTCGTTCGCCGAAAAAGAATGCAATCGTTGCTCGTAGCTCTTCCAAGTAAATTTGTGAAGAATTCCAACTGTGCACACGCACGAAAAAGGGAGGAATTTTTCACGAAACTTCTCTGCTACTGGATTCCAAATTCCCCACACAACACAACAATGATCATCTTCACCGTCGTCGGTTGTCTCCCAATCCCAAACATACATCCCACAAATGACTAAGACGCAAACGAGAGGATATAATTGCTGAATGGATGATATCCATCCAGTGCAAAGTGGCTGAAATCGATATCGAGCTGGGAGAGAGTAGAGGTATTCCGGCGAATTGCCGGGATCCCTTTTTACCCACATGATTTGGGAGCTTGGCTTGATCAAGTCATTTTTGGTGGCGCTTTGCCATCAGCCATCAGCGCAGTTCTTCCTTTTGCAAAACAAGAAAAGGTCCTTAAGTCCGAAATTACTCGGTTCCAGGGATAATTCCAGCAGAAATATCTAAGATTCCTGTGCCACCGAAAATAAAACGTCTGATGATCGGCTTGCAAAACGAAGAAGTGCGGGCCCAATCGTGATATCCACCTGTGAACCTTGTTACTTCGTCGCAAGATAATTATCTGCCTTTGCGACCAATGAGTTTGGCCAAACGATTAGTCTCGTTGCAGCAGCAGCTTCGACTTCAATGGGAAGGTGGGTTGACGATTGCAAACGATTTAGTGGCATGCTGGAGGCTGCCAATCTTGTTTACCTCCGCCGGGGGCTTGAGGAATTCGGTGACAATTTTTTGGCAAAAACTCCAGATCGTTAATCTTCTGCGATGGTTATGTTCCTTTCGTTTATTTGGTTTCATTTTAAGGTCAGGTCGGGAGGATGTGTGGCATCATTATTGGCTTCGATGCGAGGATGTGTGGAGCCTCGACGAATTTCTTGAGGATTTTGTTTAATTAACTCGATCTAAATAGAGGAATTTTTAGGATCGTTTCTGTCTTCGGCTTCGATATGGAGTTGTTTGGTTCTTTTTTTTTTAATGATTTCGTGAGTTCGGTCTTACCTTTGTCTGGTAGGTAATTTGGTTGCGTCTTCATTGAAGCTTTTTGGATTATTTGAAATTTGTAACATTTTTTTTTTTTTGGATCAAAACCAGATCAAGCTCTTCCGTGTGAACGAAGCAAAATTCTATTTCAAAGCCAGTTTTTATTGATTAATTGATAGACTCGTCATAAAAATGATTTATAAATAATGAATGACGGTTCCAGTTTTTGAATTCCTCTTTTCACAAAAAAAAAAGGGAAGAAAAACCAATCATTTAATCGAAAAGCTCAATCAAAGATCGTGATGATCATGATAGAAGGGAGTAGCCACTTCCAGCGCGATCGCAAGATCACCGCAGATCAGAATGCGATCTTTTATGAAATGCCAAAAATTTGTGTAGAAACTTCTGGCCAATCTCTCTCGCGCGCACTCTGGGACTCCAATGAGGACTCTTCCTAGTTTAAAAACCATTCATGATATTTCAAAAACTCACCTAACCCAACCACTAATCTTCCTCTTCGCCCAGTTGGAGATAATCTAACCATGCCATTGAACCGATGCATGATTTATATGGCTGCTGAATGAAGATCTCTCATTCTTGGGGCTGGCGGGATAGTTGGACAGACCGCAGCATGCGCCCCCCTGCAGCACCGCACCACCGCGCGTCGCCGTCGTTGGAACACCAGAGCATCAGAGCAGCAGCATCGCAGAGTGCGTGACTGGTTTAGGATGTGCTACATGACTAGAATAATGTTGCATAACCGCGAGTTTGCATCGCGCCGTCCGTCGTTGTCTGTGATGTTGTTGTCGGATGTCGGATCGGACTTCGGTCTTCTTCGACAACGACGCAAACGATCGTTGCATATATACATTTTAGTCGATCGTCGTCGTCATTCTCATCATCGACATTGGATTGAACGTTGTTGTTGATCGTTCAATTGGAATTGTTGAACGCGATGTTTCTCATTCATTTACTACTGTTGCTGGCTTAGAGAGCCTAATCGCTGCGATGTAATTACCTATTGATTAAATTGAAGTTTTTCGCATGTAATTCTCTCTCTTTTTTCTCTTTTTGTTTTTTGTCTGTGTAAAGTATAAGTGGATGTTCCCGAGATGTCGATGATGCCAATGATGCTGAGAGGCGAAGTTGTTTTGTGGCATGACCGTATGCATAGCATACTTCTACCTGGCTTGTTAAAATTGAATGCGAATGCGAAACAAACCCAATGTGCGTTGGAACTTGGAATGCTACAATGATAGTTTTTTTTATGTTTGATTGGTTAACAGAACTTGATTCGATAAGATGATAGAATAGAAAACGTTTATGGTAGGTAGCAATTAGAAAAAAATCAAAAAAAATATAGAAGGAAGCAAGATGTTCAATAATTATTTTCTAACAAAAAAGTTGAATTATTTGTTCATTTTTGATGAATTTTAAAAAAGCACAGCAATATTACAGAAATCATTGAAGAATTGTTCGATTTTTATTGGAGTACATTAGGGTAGCATTTTGGGGACTTTACTTTTTATAAAAATATTCATTTTTCAAATTATCAAATAACTCTAACTTTCTTCTAAGAAATTTGTAAGGGGAGAGCATTGATGAATGTCATAATTTTAAGCAAAAAAGTGGAATAATTGAAAAATGTTATGTTTTGTGGACTACGACTGAAAACACGTTTACCTTTCCAAATTAGATTTAGAGTTATTAAATTTGCCCGTTTCATTAACCCAAATTGCCAAAAATTTTAATTTGGTGCAAGTCCATTAACATTTGAAAGGACATTTTTTCAATGACTTTATCGAAATTAAATAAGTAACCATCACAATATAGGTCGATTTGCACGATTTAGGCGATTAAAATTAGTTTATGTTGAATTCTGTCTTTAAACCATACCTATAGCTATACTTTAATGGGAAATAATTTACTTCTTAAAATAAACATGTACAGTAGAACTCGCTTGACTTAGCTCATTTAACAGAAAAAACCTATATATTACAAGTACATATATCCTTCAAAGTTTTAATTAATGAATAAAGCCAAAGTTTTTGTCGTTTGGTTTCACTTAAACGGGTTTGACTGTATTATTAACTAACACGTGAAAAAATAAAAGCAAAAATTAAAAAAAAATAGTTACTCAGAGTAAATTCTTATTTTAATCTAAAAACTTTATTTATTCCAGTCAAATTGTATTCAGACTCCTATAAAAGTGGAAAGTTAATGAATGAATCAGAAGTTTTTGTCAAGAAATATGAGAAATTATAGAAAAAAAGAAAAAAATTGTTTTTTTTTGTAGTGTTGCTTGAAAATTGATTTTTTTTTTTTCAGTGTATATGGAGTACATCTTATGCCAGTCGAATTAAAGTTCGTTGAAAAATCACCAGTTTTTTGAGTAGAACACACAAAATACTATTTTCAGGCACTGGTTTTATAGACTTTCCAAGCTTTTTTGAACTGTTTAGTAGGTAAAAACCATAAATCGTGTTTGCAAGTAGTTGAAATATGAACTGTTGGTCAGGTTCCCCTCTTCCATTCCACATAAGCCGTTTTTTGAAAACGTGAAGTAATATCCCCAAGTTACAAAAAAAAAAAAAAAATCATGTGTGCAATTCACACGTGGTAGAAGTGAAACCTTAAAAATCATTTTTCTTGAAATAATCATTTTCAGCAAAAAAACAAAACCGACTTCCATGGATCAAAACTAGGTTTTATGGTTTTTAAAATAGTTCCTATGGCAAAAAGTGAACGAAATTGAAATGGGACCACACTGCAAAAAAGAATTATCAAAATTGGTTCACTCAGTCCAAAGTTATGCGGTAACAAACATAAAAAAAAAAAAAAATAAAGAAGTCGGTAAAAAAATAGAAAAAATCTACCTATTTTTATTCTATCACCTTCAAATCCATGTTTTTTATATGACAACGTATATAAATTTTATATCATCTGAAAGTTTTTACTTTAACTTAAAATATATATATCGATCAGGTCTATGAGACATCTACAAAAAGAGCTAGAATTTTTTGAACTCGATCAATTTCCATAAAAAAAACCGAAAAAACACGTATTTTTATATTCTCACGCTATTAAATGCATTTTTTCCCTAACCACCTATGAAAAATTTAATACCATCTGAAAGCTTATTGTCTTAGCTCAAAATATATATATCGATCAGACCTATGAGACATCTACAAAAAGAGCTAGAATTTTTTAAACTCGATGAAATTTCATAAAAAAAAGCAAAATAAAATTTATTTTTATGTTCTCATGCTATTAAATCAATTTTTTTGTTTCAGAACCTATAAAAAATTTTATACCATGTGAAAGCTTATTGTTTCACCTTGTATAATGATGTATAAATCTTATTTCAAAGATGTCTACAAGAGAAGTTAGAATTTTTTAAAGTCAACCATATCGAATTTCCAGACTGAGATTCCGGTACTTCCTACGCTGGTAGCTGGTTATCGCCAACAGATCTCCACAGGTGTTTTGAGGTATTTTTCAATTTTTTTCAATTTAAGATTGTGTAACTTGTAGATCACGTAACGTTATGTGTGATATATCAAATAAAAGGTTATGTTATTAGCATGCGTATTAAAGTTAAATCAAATTTGTATGTGAACTAGATCAAAAGATATAACGTGTGTTGGAAAAGAACATCTTTTTATCGTTATCTCCGAATTTTGAATATGAAATTAATTGAAATTTTGTACAATTATAATTTATTTAATTACCTATCTACAGTACAAATTTCATCAAGTTGAAGTCGTGTCGCGTTTTCGTTTCATCTAGTTTCCAGTCACTACGATACTAAAGAAGTTTTCACTTCAAAAAACAATTTTTTAAACTTTTCAAAACTCAATGAATTGACCATACCCGCAGGTTTTCGCAGCAAGTTTTTATATCATTACCTTACCAAATACAAAAAGTTTACTGTGCAAATAAAAATACTGCCAGATAGGGGGCGATAATATAAAAAAATTCTTATTAAAGTGAAAACTTCCAATTTATTTATTGAAAAATGTCCTAGAACTTATTAATTGTTTAAAAAAACCGTTACATATAAAAAAAAAATACCAAAAACCATTATTTATTAGTAGTTTTATTAAAATTCAATACTGGTTTGTTGAAAAAAAAAAAAACATTAAAAATGTGAAATTCTAAAATTTGATTACACTGGTCGGCAACGGATATAGAGCAAGAACCAAACCCTACTTTTCGAGAGGAATTTTGTGTGCTGAGTCCGAATCTGAAGTCAAAATTTCACTGGCACGTCACGTTTTTGAAATAATTGAATATTAATAGATCAAAAACGCGTTTTTTTTGGGAACATTTGACATCGAATTACATCACCGTTATTTTTTTTTGTAAAACTACTTATGCAATCTTAAAACGCCATATTAACACTCCTAAAGGTATTTATATTTTTTCAAAATTATTTTTTTTCTTAAAGAAATTTATGATAGATATCTCAAAATCTTGATAATTTTTTTCAAAGTAATGAATGGTTTTTTGAATCAAATTCCATCTTGCGTCTTCTGATTCGGACTTATAAAGAGCAACATATTACGGAAAATATATATTTTTGACTAAACATAAAAAAAAAACTCAATTAAAAATTAGTTTTTGAAGCTTTATAGCGAAAATAGTGATGAGTATAGCTCAAAAACTAGACGTGATAGAAAAAATCTGTAAACAGTTTTGAATTCAGCACACTAAAGTCAATTAAAATCACCTTATAAAGTTCTTGCTCCCAACTTTTTTTAGTTTTTTGCCGACCAGTGTTATTAAAATTGAACTTTTTGGAACATCAGTTTTTAACCTTCCCCGCAATTTTTGACAAGTGTAGAAGTTTGGATGAGACATTAGCATTGCTGACATTATTCTCTTACTTTGACTAGGTATTTAAAAAATTATTACCATTACTTTGAAAAACTGACTTTTGGCCGCGTAAATCGACCTATTTGCATCGTTCAAAAATGGTTGTTTTTCTTTATCTTCAAAAACATAGTTAAAAAAAAACATAAAAGAATAAAAGCATTTCTCTTTTTGTTTTAGCTTTCTAAGAAAATTCCATTTTTTACATCAATGAGTTTCTAACGTGAAATTTTGAAGTTTTTTACATCGAGTTTTTTATACTAAAAAACCAGCACAACACTGGAACCGCTTGCTAATTTTATTATTATTTCTTATTATCTTTTTCATAATATGCATAAAAACATACAAATCTGTAGGAATTTGTCATTCAAACAAAGAACTAGAAAACAAAATTTTCAAATAAATGTTCGTTCTTGTTGATTCTCATGAAATCGAATGACCAACTGAATTTTTTTCGCAGGTATGCTAGATTATTTTGTTAACTGTTCATTGGGGATATAAAAATATTTTACAAATATATTGATTTCACCGTTATATCTTGGTTATATCCTTTTTAATCAAAAAAATCTAATTTAATGTTTCATCGGTCTTAAAAGCCAAATCTGTAACCAAATATCTTTTACTTTACCCCTTTTTCCATAATCTAAAAAAAAAAAAAAAAAACTAACACAGGTTACACAATCTCAATATGATGTCTGTTGTAAATGTAATCGCTAGGTAACTTTTAATTACAAAAAGTCCTCCTTTAGATTTTTAATTGCCATTCATCGTTGGTTGCTCCAGCTCCACATCCACATACATATATCGAGAAACAAATTGAGGTACTATACCAGACGAAAATTGTTTGAATATGCTGTTTCAATATAGGAAGCCTACTCTCGCTGTCTATTGACAACCTCTCTTGAAATTGAATATGCATTTGATACGAATAGACATCACATCCACTTCAGTTCAGTAAGGGTTACTGTACTCTGTTACTGACTCAATTTCGAAGGATCTCTCTGTAATGAATACATGTTCCGTGACCAGAGTACACAAAATCAAATGAGAGAAGTTCCCCCTCATCAATTGTTTTGCCAAAAACCAAACTCTCCAGCCCACACCTTCTTCCAAATTGAAACGATGAATGTTTGCAGATGATTTCACTCGATGTCGCATGAATTCGATGGATGGAAAGCTCTCTGTTAGAAGTAGTTGGTTGGTGACACTAATCACTGTCACGCTGCTGATGCTGGTTGATGATGATGATGAAATTGTTAAGGATCCACATCACAGAACAGCAGCTAGAAGTTGTTGTATCTTGTAGCTATCTGTAACTAAATTGGATTTACATCATCATCATCATCATGATTCATGACTGCATCACCGCAAGCTTAGTCAAGAACAGCGGATTAGAAAAGCAAGAGGTTTACAACATATCTCTCTCAAACAATGCCCGATTCTATTTCTTGAAAAGATCAACTTCACTGACTCCGTCGACTCTGCGCGACTTTGCGATGGAATGTGCATCAATTAAAAGAAACAGGTGTCGAAACTGCAGCCGATTGCATAATCCCACGACTCAATCAATTTTCATGCAAATTAGGATCTCAGATTTCACGGTGTAACAGCAAAAGCAGGCAGCAGCATCGGCATCTGCTTCGTCAGTAAGCTGGATAGAAACCAACCCAAATCCATCACACAAAATACAAATTATGCATTTGTTCGGAAAGACAACTGACATGGCGGCCCCGGCCGCCGTTGCGGTACGATTACGGATGCGGATGCTGCGGAGGAGTATAGTGTCGTTGTTGTCTTTCGTTCGTCGTAGTTATCAGAAGCAGTCAGTAGTTGTAGGCAATGGAGGTACTCACGACTTTTGTGAGTTTCTCTTGTTCCTAGGTTTTGGAGCGCATGCCGCATGCAAGTCGTCATTTCGTCAGTAGAATTGCACGCCATCGTCGCCATCCCAGGAAACCAACAAAAATATTGGCGCTCGATTGGGTTCGGATAGCGCGCATTGATGATGCGAAACTAAATCGGGAAAAGTGAAAGGGAACCCAGGTAATGCAGTTATGAGATTCTATTCGGGTTTTTCGGTTGAAAGGTTTGTCTTCTCTCTCTCTCTCCTGTAACGCAGTCTATAGTTTGTTTAAAAGCTTCGTCTCGAGTTGCATTAACATCTTTTGGGCAAGCTACAGTGCCAGTGTGTGTTTTAAGGCACGATTGATGTTTTTGGCAAATTCAACGAATCGCTTGTTAATTGGTTTTAAGTTCAATATTTGTTTGCTAGGTTTTGGGGGACCTAGGTTAGGTAAGTGAATGGTTTTTAATGCAAGAAATGAGTTTTGGGAATTGAATTTTCGCAAAAAGCTTTAGAAAACAGGGGATTTTTCCAGTGAACAGTTTCTGTGATTTTCGAAAACTCGATGAAGTTAAATAGATTTGGCAATTTGAGCGAACGAAAGGAGGAATTGAGTTAAAGGAAATAAAAATCGTTTTCATGGATATTAACCATTTTTTTTTCTTCGTATTTTGCTCCAAAAAGCCTTTTGAATTATTAAATCAAAAAGTTTTAGATTCAAGCTGCATCACATTCATAGGAGGTTGGATTGTGACAGACGACTCTATCTCCACCAACCAAACTGTCTTCAACGCCAGAAAGTCATAGCTCAACATTGCCATTCTCATCTATCTCCACACCAGAAAGAGAGGCTTAGGCTTATATGCATTTATTCCTGTTCTCCCAACATCGCATCCATTGCATAGAATATAGAAAATGTCCTCGCATTCGTTCGCATAAGCAATCATCAGCCAGCGCAAACAGCGCAACATGCATTGTGGCACTATTGTTGCCAGCGAAACACGCATAAATTTCAATGCGAAGCAAAAAATCGCTCCGCGGATGCTGATAATTTATCGTGAGAAATGTCACACAGGGTGCTGTCATTGTGTTTGTGTGTCCTAGAGTCATATTATAGTCCTCCCAGCAGCGAATATAAAGAGCCTGATGGGTTGGCTATTATACCACTCTCTACTCCAACCCAGGCTTTATATATACTCTACTGTGATTTCCACTTAACATGTCCATTCTAATACCCATTCATAGATCAAAATAAATTAAATTCAAAGCGAACGAATGTGGTGGAATTTTGCGCGAAATTTATGCGCATGTAATAAACTTCAAGTTGCACTGGGGATAATAAATGGCATCACAATCCTGCCGCAGCCAGTCGAAGAGAGAGTCGCATTTGGGTTTTGTATGTCCTCTTGACACCACCACCACTATACGATTACCACCGCCGCGACTCTGGTCGCGTTCTGTTGTCGTCCGTCGCCGCGCTAGTGTAGAAAAATCGTCATTCTGATATGGTTGCCTCTATATCCCAGTTTGAATTTTTTCCTATTTAATAATAAAGGGAAAATGTTTTTTTTTTATAATATTGTTGCCAAATGAGGTGAAATAGAATATTCGAAATTATGTAAGCTTGTAACTTCGAAAGACTTTTCTACTCAAGAACCATTGAATCCTTAAAGTCTTTCGAGAGATAAAATACTTAAAAGTTAGAAACTTCTAAAAGTTTTATATACTTACAAGTTAATTGAAATTTGAAATTCGAAAGAATCAATAAAAAATGTGCTGTAAAATTCGACAAAGAATAGCAAGTGGATTTAATTTTTGTTCCGAAATGCTATGAGAAGAAGGATATATTTAAATTATCTACTATGTGCTGTCTAAAACACTTTCTGTATTCAGATATTTCGATTTCGAATTTTCGAAATTGTAGTTTTTTCCCAATTTTCGTTATAAGAGATCTTATAGAGACTTGAAACTTGTTGTTCTTATACAAATAAGTTCCTTAACATTCTTGAATGATAACTAAAAATTATCAAAATAAGTTGTTTATTTTTACCAACGTTGGCAACACTCTTTCTAGATCTATTGCCTCTCTTTCTCCATTCATATATGGCCAGAAAGTGTTTCACGGTACAATTTTTGCATATTATATAGGTAGAGGTACCGACACTGCTGTGCGGCTATAGGTCGCGCCCTTCTCGCTCGTTTAGTGTTGCGACTTCTAATTTATATTCTAACCAAGTATGACCCTTTAAACTGCCATCTATTCATCGAACAACTAACTATAAAGGAAATAAAATGGGGATTTTCCTTTAAGGAGCGTGAAAGCAATAACACAATCACACACATTACTAGTTTTCGATTCATGTTGCACGCGCAGTTAAATGGTGTGTTAGGGGCCAGGAAGCTATATGGCAGGAACTTCCAATTCGAATCTGATTGCACAAGCATTAAAAAATAGTGTGATGACAATAAATTTTAACCTAGACACGAACTTTTCTCTCAAAACGACGATTGCGACAAAAACTCAGAAGAAGAAGGAGAACATTCGACGTGCGACGCACTGCGAGGTATATAATTCAAGTCGACACAAAATGTGTCCTTGTCGAGGTCTAACGTACATTTTTAGCATAAAAAAATCTTTCATCGGTGTTCTTGTGACTGTGTATAAAATTATGGCAAAGGATGAATAGGGAAACACTGCGATGTAGGATGTTGAGAGATTTTCTGTGAATGCAACCTGCCAAAATAAGGATGCTTAAATGGAAATGAAAAGTTTTTTACGGCTACGGACCTTAAATTACTGTGAGAATGTAGATTTCCGTAAAAAAAAAACACTTCCTCATTATTTTGTCATTAATATACCGACAAAAGACTTTAACTTTTATAGATTTGGTCACAATTTTTAAAGAAAAAAAAAATCTTGACCGCCGCACCTCAGATGCACCATCGCCGTTAGGTGAAAAATTTCGGCGCACCATCCCCGCATTGCACCACGACTGCACCACATCCGCACCATTTCATTTTGAATGAAAGATTCCGTGCACCACTACCACAGCACGACTGCACCACGTCCGCACCATTTCATTTAGTATGAAAAATTTGCTGCACCATGATACATAATTTTGGATTATTGAAATATAAAAAAAAAAAAAAAACTAACGACAGGAAGGAGATTCGAACCCGAGTATCCAGAGCACTTTCAATTAGAAGTCCAACGCCTTAACCACTCGACCACCAGGTCATTTTTGTACGAACTGGCAATTTGTTGCTTAAATCAAATAACTTTGAAGACGACTTAGGTCCATTTTCTTCACTCGGAGTTGAACAAAACTTGAGAATTTTTATATTAAAAATTCTCAAGTTATGTTCAACTCCGAGTGAAGAAAATGGACCTTAAACATTCGTATAAGTACGAGAATAGAATTTTTGATCATGGTGGCGGTGGGGCACCGAATTTTTCATTCAAAATGAAATGGTGCTGACTGGTGCAGTCGTGGTGCGGCTGTGGTGCAACGATTTTTTTTCCATTAAACTTAACATTCGGTTACGACTCCAACTTCTTGTAAAAATATAAGAATTACAATACCATCTTTTACTTTATTTCTAAATATTTCTTTTTTTTTTTCAAAATTCAATTGATCTCCCACACAAGTTAGAGTAACTACAAAATAAAACCTTTTTATGAAACCATAAAGCAAACATTATTTTTGTTCTTTTTTGAAATTCCATTGACTGAAATACAACTTAACCCCCGACCATTGAATCACCGCTATCAATTTTCCCAACATCCTGTGAAGCATAATAGGTATCCATTTTTTTCCGGATAACTTCCTTTTATCCAATCTTTTTTTTTACCTTATTTTTTTTTTGTTGCTTTTATCCTTTGTGCACGCGACGGAGAAATCGTTTCAAATTGGAAACGTAATTAAAACTCATTCATTCACAGAGGTAATAAATTTTCCTTTAGATTAACTCGTAAATGGAGGGTAAAAATTGTGTGACTTTCACCACCCATCGCATTTCTGTTCATCAATCTCATTTCGTTCTCCTTCCCTTTTTTCTCACTAGAAAAGGCTGTGCTTTTAAAATGCTTTCTTAAATGCTATTTTATGTATGGGATTTTGATTTCTTGTTGCTTTTTATACAACATCCGGCTGGCGTATTAATTCGCAACAGTTAAGGTTTCTGTTTCCTTAGATATTATATGACTTAGCTATATATTCTCTGGGTGCTAGATGCCTTAAATTCTAAAAGTAGAATTGTAAGAGTGTTGCTTAACTTCTCCATATTCAATAGTGACGCGGGGCGGAGGAGGCTCAGAGTGTGTACTTAATAATTTAAAAGCATACGTTTGATGTATAAAAAGCTCATCTAAGGCCTGTTTTGTCCCCAAGAGAGTTTTCCTTACCTCTATGTCCATAGGCGGATCCAGGGGGGGGGGGGCACGGGGGCACGTGCCCCCCCCCCCCAGAACTTAAAGTTCATACTTAAAGGAAATCAAACTATAAGAGTTTTAAAAATATATGAATAATAACAGAAAGAACTTGAGTGAAACTCTTGTCTATTTCTGGCTGAAAATGCGAATTTTGTTGATTGTTGCATTCCTTTCCCATGAATAGCTCCATCTCACAAATAAATAAACGGCATTTGTTGGGTACACACGAATTTTTTTTTTCGATTTAAAAAAAAGTGAATTTTCAAAGTGATTTTGGTGAAAAATTTTGATATGGACATCGAATGACATTGAATGATATAAAAAAAAAAATTGTATATGCAACTCTATTTTTTCATACAGAGGGGTCAAAAAATTTGCACTTTTTTCGTTGTTTTTTTTTTTAACATTAGTGTTTTTAAAATAGCGGAACACGACACAAAATTGCATAAACTATATATTATAGAACTGCTGGATATGTAGAACAAACTTGCATTTCAGAAGTTTGCCCAAGTTTGCACCCCGAAAATAAAGACCCCTTGAAAAAAAACTCCTCAAAAGCGACCCTTACTTATAGATTTTTATAAATATTATTTTATTGAGAAAATTTCTCCAGGGATACCTCTAAAAATATGTAAAAAAAATAGTGTTCCAAATTTCAAAAAAATCGGTGCAGTAGTTTTGAAGTTATGAGGAGCACCGGCGTTGAAAACATTAGTTGTGGGGATAACGATTTAAAGTTTTGAACTCTGGACTAAAAGACTAAAACGTTCCTAAGGGTAGTATTGAAATACTTATAACTTGGTCAATTTGGCTCCAAGAGACCTACAATTTGAACACAATATTCTTGAGGTATAAAACAATTTAACCCCTTGTAGCCCCATGTGACATTTCTGTAACAAACCGAAAAAGATTGCATATAAAAGCTCTACAAACTATTTTTTTTTTTTCTTTTGAAGCTTCTAATATTATAATCTTTAAGTATTGCTTTATCGAAATAGTACTTCAAATTTCTAATAAATAGCACCAATAGTTTTTAATTGACAGTTAATGTTGAAAGTTGGGCTTTTTTTGAAAATAAGCAAATTTGTGTAAAAACTACGAAATTCAGAAAAAAAATAGTTTTTGTTAGTAAACCCCACGGGGTTTTATTTTTGGATTTTAGGAAAGTGCCTAAAAATTAATATTAGATAGTTTTTTGCTTGAAGTTTTGCATTTTTATATAAAAATAAATTATTTAAACTTTTTTTTTACTCCCAAAATATCGAAATCACTAAGTAAATAATGACTTTATTGAATTTTTAAAAAATACGTGTTTTATTAAAGATAAAGGCCAATCGATTGACTTATTAATTTTTAAATTTACGACCTTGGGTTACAAAAGGTTAATGCAAATAAAAAAAAAACAAAACTGGGTTTCCCGGCAAAAAAGTATGATTCAGTTTTTTTTTGTTATTCTTAGGAACTTTAATATTTATTAGAATGAAGTCTTTAGTATTTGACTAAAAACTACTAGGTCATTAACTAATGGTATAATTATGTCCATAATATTGCAAAATTTTATACAAAATCAATTAAAAAACGTAAACATTATTTTTTCAAAATTTCATCTTTAAAACTTAATTTCTCAAAAACTATTTGGTGAAACAACTTAAGTCAAAAAATTAAATAAAGAATTGTACGTGCATTTTCTGATTTTTTATATTTTTTTTCTTCCGGCTAATCCAGGAGTAAGAGGGTTAGCACTTAAGTGGCTTTTACTGTAACAAGAAAATGAAAATTTTTCCTTCCGAATAACTTTTTGGTCATTTCGTACCTATTTGATGTGGGAAATGTGCCTAAATATTTTTGGTCAGGTTTTAGACCACTGTGGGTCGTTAAAATTTTCTGCTTGTTAGTCAGTCGTATGGTACTTCACTTTATTTCTAACTGTTATTGCTGTTTTTTTTGCCAATCCGTCCCTTGTGCCCCCCCCAGAAAAAAATCCTGGATCCGCCCCTGTCTATGTCCTTTGTGCGAGTTAAACCTGGAGTAAAAGTCAACAATTTACTTGTTGTAAGGTAAAATAATATTATTTGTTGTTATAAGGACGAAGGAATGTAATTCAATACAAATTTTTTATAACGATGATGATGATGACGATGAAGATGACTTATAAATGTGTATATGAACGCATTTAATGGTTTCACGGTAACTGTTACACAAAGTGTATAAGAGTCTGATTCTTATATCCTTTGAAGGATGATAGGATCCCTTGGATTATGTATAAAGTGTGTAATATTTTGATTTATTTAGCTCTTTGATCTTTTTGATGGGGTTTTTTTCTCTCACTTTTTTAAGTAATCATTTTTAGGTTACAGAAATGTATCCAGGAAGTCCTGTCATCAGGATTGCTGAAAAAGAAATAATAAGACTTTTCAGAATACCAAATTTAGGTATCTTAAGTCAAAATTTGGATCTACAGGTCAAATTAGAGTTAAACATAGCCTTCTGCTTAGAAATATGAAAAAAAAATTTGCATATGTTGAAAAGGCTGTATTTTGGTCATTTTTAGATTTACATTGACTGTTATTGGGCTCAAACTCTTTCAAATATGGTAACGATTAAAATGAATGGTGTTTGGTGTAATATTAATCAAAAATGTGTCTCCCGGGTTTGAAATTACCGCTGCACCACGTCCGTACCACTTTTTGACCTCCGCACCACCGACTGCACCATTTCCACACCATTTGATTTTGTACGAAAAATCGGTGCATGAAATGGTGCAGACGTGGTGCAGTCGTGGTGCGGCGGTGGTGCGCCAAATTTTCCGTCAAACGGGTAGTGGTGCAGTTGTGGTGCGGCGGTCAAGATTTCTTTTATTTTTTTCTTTAAAAATTCAATTTCTATTTTCATTCGGGTGTCAAAAACTTAAAAAACTTTGAGAATTGTTTGTATTTTTTCAACAAATTTCCCTTCAATTCTCAAAGTTTTCCGAGACAAGCCATTCTTTAAGAATTAAAAAATCACATTTTTTCGTCATGGATAAATACAGCTTTCTTGAAGTTTCAAATTGTACCCTCCAACATGTCAAATAAATTCCGTCTGTACAAATTTATTCTACCACCTCAAACAAAATTCCATTTTTCACATTCTTTTCTCAAAACCAAACTAAAAAAAAGGTACCTGTTTCGTAGTTACAATCGTTGCATTCATTTCCACACTTACATTCACATTCACACATCGTCAGCAACACAACATCACAATTTAAAATTCTGTCTTGGTTGAAACCCAACGAATAAATTACCAATGTTAATTGCATGTTTAAACTAATTAATTGTCGCCAGAGTGCGCTGTCTGTCCAGTCGCATAGTCCAGCAGCCAAACTCCACACAGTTGTGTGTCCATTTCTTACCGAGAGACACCATAGAAAAAGCTGTTCATCAGGACCAATTTCAAGCCATTTCCACAACTCATGTTTGCCTAGCGCGCGAATATTGTATGTTCATATACACATCGCGCACTCACTCTCTGTATAATCATGCATGCAATTTATGAGAATTTCAACACTCAGGTGATATTTTAATTTGCCTTTGGGTTTTATAGGACCAGGATCCAACAACAAAAAAAAAAAAAAAGTCAAAACACCTCGCTGCTGTGTGTAACAAACCAACTACCCATTTGAGCAGAAGTTGCCTCCGATTTGCTGCCGAGCAGCAACAATCACCCCCAGGAAACTTAAACGACACTAAGTTTTTTTTTTATTTATTTTTTTTGACAGTTTTTCCGCACACCACCAGCAACAAATGTGAAAAGAAAAATGTTAACTTCAACGGAAAAGTCAACAATCGTTGAAAAATTTTCGCCTTTAGCATAAAAGCCGACGGGGTAGCTAGCTCTGATGGTGTTTATTATTTATACCGCATTTTGCATATCTTAATTTAAAAAAAAATATTTTGTTAGCTGGAGCAGATATATTAGTTACAACGCTTTGTATATGTTTTTGGACTATTTCCGTTGTCGTTATATTCTTTTGTAGGTGGTTCAAAAGTTGAATTATTAAAATTCACATAAAAAAATTTAAAAAAGTTTGGGCCACATAGCTACCTTAAAACTATGTCAAAAATGCTTTTATAAAAACTAGTAATTGAGTTGTAAATTTTAATCAAGTCAGTTCAAAGAATTTAAAAAATATAGTGACTTGTAAAATACAAATAGAGTTTGAAAGTTCTGCTCATATACTTCTTAATCATTATCATAATCGGCGTTGCGAAGAGTTGATTGAGATTTTGCAATTTAATTTTTGTGCATACTTAATTTTTGCAATTTTACTGCTATTTTCATACCTTAGCACAGTATTATTGCAAATTTTTCATTTCGCATTTATCTGGCATTTCGATTAATTCGCAATGCATTGTTTCGCATTTGATAATTTTATATACCTAGGTGCTTTTAGTTCTAATTACTCATAAAGCTGAATTGTAATGTGATATTGCAAAATATATACGATGTGAAGTGAAAATTGGCAAAACTGTCTTTTGTGGCTTATGAAAAAATTATTTCGCAATTTTTATTTTGCTAATTGATTGTTGTGCATACCTACTTTATTTTCGCAATTTGACTGTTATTTGTGTAACCAAACAAAGGATTATTATACATTTTCATTTTCTTTTGCATTGCCATAGTATAAGTTCGCATTTGATTATTTTGCATATTGCTATTTTGGTATAAAGCTGTATGATTTTGCAAAAAAAAAGATAGTTTTTTTTAGATATTTCTTGCAATTTTTAATTGTTGCTCAATTTCTAATTTTGCAATTTGATCGGTTTGCATGTTTCGCAATTTTACTACTATCGTTTACTTCAGCAAAGCATTAATTCGCATTTTACATTTCACATTTATCTAGCATAGTAATTTATTCTCATTGCATTGCAAACAAATATGCGATGCGAAGTCTAGTTATAAGGTAATTTGGCCGAGTACTTGGGGCAAATTTTAATTGAAAAAACATTATTTCGCAACTTTCATTTTGCAAATTGATTCTTTTGCATAGACATATTACTTTCGGAATTTTACTTTAGCAATTGTATTGTACAATTGTAAAATTGTATTGCCTTTATATCTTAAAAAATATACGATGTGAAATGCGATTTTGAGGTAAATCGGCCGAGTAATTTTGGCAATTTTTAATAAAAAAAAAATAGTTTCGCAATTAATCATCTTGCTAATCGATACTTTTGCATACTTAATTTTCACAGTTTTGCATACTTTATTTTCACAGTTTGACTTTAATTTTTATACCTAGTATTATATCGCATTTTTCATTTCGCATACGCATTTCATTGCAATTTGTTCGCATAGTATTTGATCGTTTTCTTTTTCTATGATTTTGCGAAGTGCGGTTTTGAAGTGCGGTTTTAAGCAAACATTTCATTTCTCATATTATTATTTGATCATTTTCCATAGCGCTATTTGATTAAAAAGCTTTGTGATTTTGCCAAAAAATATACGATGCGAAATAAAATTAAGCAAACTTTTTTTGTGATTTGAAGCTATTCCAAGTATTTTTTTTTTTTTTTTTTTTTTTAATTTTGCGAAAAAATAATTCGCAATTTTTTTGTTTTGCAAGTTGATCGTTTTGGTTGAGAAAAAATTGTGTTAAGAAATCGTAGTTCAATTAAAATAAATATATAAAAAGAGTCCTTTATTTTGATTTGAAAAATACCTCGTAATTCTTAATAGTCCCCTTTTTAAAAGAACTTCAACTTCTAAACAAGTGTGCTACAAATTGAAGGAGCTACACCTCGTAAAGCCTCCACCAACGCTTAACATTTCGATTAGAATCTCCTCTTTTAAAAATCGATCTTTAGAAAACCCCTTGGCATTTGATATTTTTGTATACAACGAGACAATTGAAGTTTATCTTTATGAATCATTCAGGTTATATTGAGACATAATAAATATTGCAATAACTTTGCCCCCAGTAATATACACACACTCAGTAATACAGTTTATATAAACCTGATAAACGTCTATTCCCTATTAACGTCTTGTTCCACTTCCAGAACTGCAAATGGCTATTTACAAGAGTATTAGATCGCAAAAAAGACATGTCAGAGCCTTAGCCTCTTAGCCGTCCGCCACCATCAAGCTCTATAAGCTGGGCCCCTAACTTTTTTCTAATAGAGTCGTTTGGTAATCGTCCCTCGTTTGTCGTCGGTCGGTTGCTAGTCGTACGTATAGGCCAAGTAATACACTCGAGAGTCATTTAGGTAATTGTAATAAATTTACAAATATTATTCCATTTTCTGCTATGCCACTTATTATTTTTTCTTATTTTTTTTAAGGCAAAAAAAAAAGGTACGTATGGGTTGAGTTGAGAGAGGAAACTATCATGCGGTCACGGCAATATCCTTATTGAGATTGTGTTGAAGAGAATGACAGGCAGAGAATGAATGGTCAAGCCAAAGAATATATGCGTGGATGGATGGTAATTGTATCCTTTTGTTAGTTTAAATTTTTATAAATGACTCACTGCGACAGCGATATAGTCAGTAATAACTGTAAGGGGTTATATTGAGGAATTAAATTGATCTAGTTTGTTGTTGTTGTTGTTATTTTTAAGTGGGTTGGGAATAATGATACAAAAATTCTGTAGACAATATGGTGGGTTGATTTAACAACAATAAAAAATAAATTGGATTATGAAATTTTTTCGGTTGTTAAAAGAACAATATTGGTACATGGACAAGTCTATTAAAAGACCTCTACGACCTACGAGATTACTTTGTATTTATTTTGAACTCGAAGAAATACAAATTCCACAAAAAAAACAATGTCTGAAATATGATGGACATGTAGGAGGAAATGAATAAAAACGTAAAAATGCTCTGCAATGATGTAGAATTTACGGTTTTCAGATTTTAGTTGGAGTACATAAGGGAAGTATCTTTGGACCATTACTATTTATAACAATAATTGACTAATTTGTTTGAGGATTATTTGTGAATTAATCAGTTACAAGTTATTGATTGGATATTAACTGTTGGTATCGATTAATCGAAAATTGCAAAAATCCTTGATTGAAAAATCATGAGCCTCTCAAAAGCATTATCTAAATACCAAACACATACATATTAGGTTTTGAAAAGATTTTTGACCCTTTAAGAACTTTTGTAAAGATTTTGAGTATCGGGGATTTTTTTTGAAGTTACTCGTCGGTCAGGACATTCAATTTTGTTTCGTATAATTTTGAACAATCTTAGATTTTTAGAATTTTATATGTTTTCAAAACTTGAGAACTTTCAGGATTCTAGCTTTCTAAATTCTGATTTTTACTTGCGATATAGGTACTATATATCAAGTTATGTATTCGTACAAAAAAAAAAGTTGAGATAACATTTTTCCATGACATTACGATGGTAGAGAATGCCAAAATAGTGGGTCCCGGAAGTCTGTCTGTCTGTTTGTATAAGGAGCTACAGCCTAAACGGATGGACCGATTAATGTCAAACTTGGTATGTAGCGTTATTTGGCGACTCTCCAGAGGGATTTTTGGAATTAATTTTTTTGGACCAAAAATAACGGTACTTGTCATAAATAACGATTTTAGTAAAGTTGAAATTGCTCAAAAACGGCTCCAACGATTTTGTTTAAAAAATTCAAATGTTAGTTTTAAGACAAGCTCTATCTTCTAGTGAAAAATTTGTTTGGAAAATCATTATTAACGGTACCTGTCATAGAATCGTTTTTTTTTTTTTTCAAATCCGATTATCTCCGAAACTGCTGATTCGATGTCAACGAAACTTTTTGTGAAAATGCATTTATATAATTTAAATATAAGCCAAAAGTAAAATTTTGAAAAAAAATAATTTTTGGATTTTTAAAAAAATTTTGAAATTTTTTTCTGAAAAATCAAATTTTCGAAAATTGGACATTGAATTTTTTTGAAATTTTGTTTTAAGATGTTGATTAGTTATTTCTACAAAATAGCATACCAATTTTATTTTTAAACTTTTTTTGCAAAAAATTATTTATAAAAAATTAGTTTTTTAAAAAACGGCTCTAACGATTTTGAAATTTGTTTTTTTAAAAATGCACCTTAATAAAACAAATTAAACTGCATACTTGTTTTGTGGGGCGATTTGATTTCAGATATTGTTTTATTTTTTTGAAAAATTAATTTTATTTATTTTTTTTTTTATATACCTACATTTCCCAAGTTTCTATATAAAAAGTCTTAAAAATTTAAGCAACTTGAACTCTAATAGCAAGTTCGTGGACCGAAAAAAATAGACCTTTTATAAAATTTATAAAGAAAATTGCCAAAACTTTTAATGCACCAAAAAATGGTGCAAAATTACAGTTGACGTTTATTATTTGCAGTCGATTTGTTAACATTTTAGATAACGTATCGTCTTTCTTTAGAGAAAAAAGAGTGTGTGTACACATGTACACGCGACTGAAGTTATACTTCTCATTCAGTATATGTAAATGAATTTCATTTGATATTTTTAACTTCTATTATTAAATTAATTAATCCACAATTCGTTTTTTTACATTTTTATCAAGTAAACAATAAATTAATTCTTTCACCCTCCTTGCGTCCATGTAGTTTTCAATTTATTCTGTGAAATTTACTCATGTTGTGCGGTTCAAAACGTACGGTATATGGTTAACGAAAGTAAATGAATTGCTCATAAAATGTGCGATATGGTAATTTTATGAGAATTGTGTGTGCTTCAGCACTAGTAGTAGCAATATGGAACTTGCAGGGTTGCTACAAAGCTCAAAAGTTAGCTGAGCTCAGCTCAAATTTTGATCTAGCTCACTTTTGAACTATGTACCATAGCTCAGCTCATTTGAGCTGAGCTGATTGTTGAGCTGAGCTGTCGGTGAGCTGAGCTGTTGGGTGAGCTAAGGTAAAGTGAGCTGAGCTGAGCTGTGATGGGTGAGAGGATACATTGATTTTTATTTGGAAAGTATAATGAAATATGAAGATATTTTAAACTTTTATAGCTTAAGATGTTTGGTTCTAGTTATTAATGGAATTATTTTAACACATGGATATTTTTATAAATAAGACAGATAATTTTTCTCTTGGTTTTTTTAATAGTAAATATATTTCTATTTTTTTAGTAAAATATTTCTTTTTTTATCATAAAAAAAAATTCCGGTACAATCCGGTTTTTCGATTTTTTTCAAAATTCCGAGAAAATCACGTTTGAAAGTTGGGGTAAAATTTTTTTTCGAAAAATCCCCGTATCTTTGAACGCTCCTGGAAGCTAAACCGCTTCAGAGCAATTTTTAGGAGTGATGCTAAATGATAGCTTGTGTCATGGGCCTACGCTTTGCACACTGTCAGATTTTTAAAAAATCGCCTTCCATGTTAAACCGCCACATCATGCCTATTTTTTCAGAATCGTGCCTATTTTTTTTTTTACTTTTAAGTTCTCCCGGTTTGAGAACGCGTGGACCTACAGGGATGGGAGTTGTACCCAAATGTAGGTTAGAGTCCCCGCTACCTTTTGGCATCAAAAATTTTATTTTCATTTTCTTCAAAATTCCGCGATATAGGCGTTGGAAGTTGGGGGCGCGAAAAAACTTCTGGGAGCTGAACTCTTTGATCTAGAGACAGGGGAGTGGAGCCATATGAAAGCTTATATTCTCAGCTAGCCGATAGTGGTATAATCCGGTTTTTCGATTTTTTTCAAAATTCCGAGAAAATCGCGTTTGAAAGTTGGGGTAAAATTTTTTTTCGAAAAATCCCCGAATCTTTGAACGCTCCTGGAAGCTAAACCGCTTGAGAGCAATTTTTGGGAGTGATGCCAAATGATAGCTTTTGTCATGGGCCTACGCTTTGCACATTTTCAGATTTTTAAAAAATGGCCTTCCATGTTAAACCTATTTCCTATGCCTATTTTTTCAGAATCGTGCCATTTTTTTTTTTACTTTTAAGGTCTCCCGGTTTGAGAACGCGTGGACCTACAGGGATGAGAGTTGTACCCAAATGTAGGTTAGAGTCCCCGCTACCTTTTGGCATCAAAATTTTTTTTTTCATTTTCTTCAAAATTCCGAGATATAGGCGTTGGAAGTTGGGGCGCTCACTTTCAGCTCAGCTCAAATGAGCTAAGCTATGGTACCTAGCTCAAATTTGAGCTGAGCTGTGAGCTGAGCTGAAATGTGAGCTTTTTGCAACCCTGGCAACTTGCCACATGGAAATTACCACATGAAACATGTTGCTTGCAACGTGTTGTGTGTTTTATGTTTGCCGTACTGCGGCGTACTGCATTTTTAAATACTAAAGTACTGCCTACTCTAAAGGTGAAACGACAGCCCTGCTACCCAGGGTGATCGCGTCATAATCCCTTTGACATTCTTGTCAAAAAGTAAATTTTCATACCCACCCTCCCATAAGAAGTATAACTTCAAAAAAAAAACTTAAAAACATAATCTTGGTGCTATTATCTTAATTAAATTTAATTAAACAACCTTTGATTACCTCTTGCTCATACCTTTCTTTTTACTTTGACAACGAAATGACCTTCCTAATGTCATAAATTCATATTTATGACATGTCCTTGTTAAGTTTTTCGTTAAACTTAAATGAAAACGAAAAATCTTTAATTAGTTTGTGTTTTTAAATTATAAAAATTTTTCTTTTCCTCAAAAATGTATCCCTTTGAAGCCTATAAATCACTCAAGCAACCAACCATTTATCGTCTACTTATTCTTGGCATCATAAATATTGATTCTTCTTCCAGTATACAAGCAACAGCAGCAGCAGCTGGCTATCAAAGAGGCTTATCTGTGCATTTACATCTTCCTCTCATTCGCTCGGTGGAAGTTGAGTTCAGTAGCCAAAGGCAATATAAACAAATAAAACAAAACAAAAATTTGCCCTAACTTTTGGATCAATCTTATACATAAAAGGGAAGTCCTTTTTTTTCTTATTTTTATTATTTTTCCAATTTGTGAATGTTTTTTTTTTTTTTTTTTGAAAATATTCTAATAATGAAGACAATGCTAAAAAAAGATAACAAACAATGTAAACATTTTGGAAAAAAATGCAAAATATGAATGGAATTGATATTAATTAAGAACAAAAGGGGTAGATTGTAGATAGATGATCTGTTTGTAGTTTGTAGTTATTTTCTGGTCTCTGTGTGTGGTTGCATTGTTCTATAGCCACAGGCGGAACGACCAATTGCATTTATTGAAATTAAATTATGGTTTTGTTATGTTAAATATTACCAACCTGCATAAATTGTTTGTGTTTTCATATACAGAAATGAATTTTTATGCAATTATTTAAATTTAAAATTAAATGAATAAAATGAGTTACCTACTTAAAAATACACACATTTTGTATACTCTTCTTATTTAAATTATTATAATATGATGCTCAGACAAAATATGCGAAAATGAATGAATTTTCAAATTTAATGCATGATTTGTCAGAGGCAAAGCTGTCATTACAAAAAAAAAAAAAAAAAAAATGTTTTTGACAACATTCAACAAAAAGAGTATGAATTTACAATGATATTTCAACATCAATTTGAATGATAAATAGTGTGATAATAACTACGCCATTTTTATGAGTAAATATTAAATATGAAGTGAAAAGTTCTTTAAAAATGCTGTATTCCTTTATAATGTGTACCTTTAATGGAATATAAAAGTAAAAATAAAAAATAATATTAAATTGATGATTTGTTTTCAATATTTTACTTTTTTTGACGTTGACAGCTCTTTTAAACTCAAAAAATTGACAAAAACAATGAAAACAAAACTGCTGGTCACAAAATAAATGTATGTATTAGGGCGTTCGTTATTTAGGTTTTTTTCGGGAATCAAGTTCCTAAGTGGAAAAACTGTTTCTAAATTAAAAAAATCCCCCAAATTTTTTCAGATTTTTATTTTGACACTAGATGGCGCACAGTGGGGAAAAGGCGGAAAAAACCCAACTTTCGGAAGTACGATTTATTTTGATACTGCACGTGTTTCTAACAGTATATTAGTTGAAGAATCAGAAAATGAAAACTGTTTTTCAAAAAAAAAATTGTGGTCCTGCAGATTATCGCTCAAAGTTGAAAAACAGTGAAAACTGATAAAAATACAAGTAGTTTCAACATTATCTATTTTCCTTAAAATTTAAAGGTTTGAACCAATTTTTTTTTGTAAATAGGCTTAAAATAAATTGACAAACAATATGGTACATTAGTTTAGCGAAAAAGAATTGAATACAATTTTTTTGACAAAAAAACATTCAATTTTAGTGACTTTTTAGGTTCAAATTAGGTTTTAACTACTGCCTCCGTCTGCCTCTGTTGGCGGATAGGTTTTCCTAGATAGTATTGAATCTCAGCAATAGTTTAAAAAATCTCACCCGAAGACGTCCGTATTCGGTTTTTATAGCAATTTCAATCTGAAAAAGTCATTCAAAAAACAAAAAAAAAAAAATAAGGCAAAAAAGAAATATGCAGCTATTTTCGCCAGACAAATCTTTCTAAATGTATTTTGGTATGCTGAATCTGAATGTGAAGTCCGTTTTGCTAAACAGCCCAAAATTTTTGATAAGATTGCAAAAAAAATTTTTAAACCCACAATTTTAAAGTTTTTCCCAATTTAGTCGCTGTTGGGATCAGGAGTTTGTGTTAATGAAACCTGCATTGCACATTTACCTATTAAAACAAATGTTTTTTTCACTAAGCCACTTTTTTGACTTTATTTATAACTATCGGAATCGGAATACAGTAAAACTGGTTATTTGAAGATTCTCTTATCTTTAGTTCCACTTGTTTCCAAAAAAAGGATGGAATGATTTGATGGAATGTTCCGCTAATTGAAGGAAAAGTTTAGGGTTGGTAGCCGTTTAAATTTTAATTTAAATTTTTCTTTGAAAATTTTTGATTTTTTTTTTTTTTTTGATTTATGTAAAATTAAAACGGTATTTATTAATAAAATGTTCAAATAAACTCAAAAAAAATTGATTTTTCTAAAAAAGGGATTGGAAGTAAGTCATTTACAGCTGCAAAAACTTGATTTCTGATTTTTTAATATAATTTTTTTTTCTGAGTGGGCGTGGCAATGGGTGGTCATTGGTGTAGATTCGTCTTGCTATTAGCTACCTTTCCTGCAAATTTCATGAAAATTGGTTCAGTAGTTTAGTTTTAATTGAGTTTTTTCCGGTCTCCCATACAAGTTGCCCCACAGTGTGGCGCCCCAAGAGAGTAAAAGTTTTTTCTTATTTGAAATAGGTATATGTTGACTTATGAGGCCATTTTTTTAGATATAGTCTTATTGTGCAAATTTTTGACGACGTTCTTTTCTATATTAAACACAATCTTCAAAAAGGTATAAACCATTATTCTAGGACCAGGGGTTTAGTCAGAACATTCATGTCATTTTTGGGTTTTATTTTATTTTACATTCTACTCATATGCTTGTTTTAGTAAAATATTTTATACATTTTTGAAGAGGGTGTTTAATATAGAAAAGAACCTTATCAAAAATGTATATCTAAGAAAATGGCCTCATAAGTCAACATATACCTATTTCAAATAAAAAAAACTTTAACCCTTTTGGAGCGCGATCTAGCGTCAAAATAAAAATCTAAAAAAATTAGAGGATTTTTTTTATTATTTAGAAACAGTTTTTCCACTTAAGAACTTGATTCAAGAATAACGAACGCCCTAATGTACCATATAGGTACATTCACGTAGGTATGTCCATTTATTGACTTGAACAAAGTTCGAAATAATATGTCATGTGGTATTCTGTTGTTGAAGTTTTAATAATGAGTTTCATATTTTAAAGTAAATATGACATCTTACTGAAGTTACTCAGTTAAAAAAAAACTCATAACTGCACAAAAATGAATTACCAGAAAGCAAGAAATATACATAAGAAAGAAATGTAGATACTTGATTTTATTGCTTAAGTCAGTGAAATTCAAAATTAGGCCATACCTACAAATTATTTATTTTTCTAATTTTGCTTGAAGGTTATCGATGTCAAAATGCACCTTTTATTATTATTATTTAAGAGCATAGTAGGAAGGTGGCCTAAAATGTTACAACTAAGGAAAATGTCCCATATCTCGGAAAAAAAGTAACTTAAATGCTATAAACTTTTCAAAGTTTAATATCTTACTCTCAAATTTTTTTTGCTTTTCAAGTTGAAAAAATTCCAAAAAGTATTTAAATTTTTTAATTTTCAAGACGTCTTCAAATTTCACTGATCAAATTTAACCGGGTAAAATGACACACTGTACAAACATACGTAATTTTAAATGCAAAATATAGTCAAAACCCTCTTTTTCCATTTTCTTGGAACAAGTGGTGCTAAATCCCCCCAGATCTTTCTACCGCACTTTTGACCTTATTTTTGTGCTGTTTTTTGTTTTCTTTTGAAGTTAGCACAATTTTTTTATCTTTTCATTTTTTATCTTTCTTAATATCTACTTTTAAACATAGTTGGGAATTATATAAAGCCAAAATAGTCAATTTGTTATGAAAATAAATAGGGAAGATATCAAAAATTGAGCTTTATAAACAAAAAAATCAAAAAATAGCACACAAAAAAAGGTCAAAAGTGTGGTTTGCTACTTTGACACTTTTTGAACTTTGTTTCAACAAAGTTTGATTTTTTTTTCATTGAATATGAACAGTTGTACTTAATTTAAAAGTCGAACATCTGTTTTTCATCAATTAGCTAAATTTTTAGCTTATAAACAGTTTCGCAAAAGAAGATTCTATAAATGCTTATTCTGATCGCCATTTTGGGACCACCATTTTAAGTAAGAAAAAAGTTGGTAGCTTTTTCGTATATCTTATACTTATTTACTTCAGTGTTTTAAATTTCATCACTTTTCAGCAAGAAATGACCGTGAAAATGATTTTTGAAGCCAAAAAGCACCAAAAGAACCACTGTGCGGCAAAGAGAATAATAAATAGCCAATGCGTACTTCACCGAAATATTTTTATATCTTCAGCGACTTAATGGCTTTCACTGATTGTGTCAACTTCAGGGGGGAAAACCCTCTGGAATTTTTTTATTTTTGCATTATTAATTTTTTGCTTAAAATAGTCATTTATCAACCGAAGAAACTATTTTAGTGGGCTTAGCCTTAAATGAAAGCTCAAAAGTCCCCAGATAGTCCTGAAACCCATGCGTTCCGAGCGTACCACATTACAAAAATGAAAACTTTAAACGAATTTTTCTTGAAACACGTTTCTTTCCGCGCCGTGCAACGTAACTCAAAAACTAATGAAGCTATCGACTTGAAATAAAGTGCAAATTACTCGTTAACTTATTGGTCATTGCATGAACCTAAAAGTTCAATATAATTTTCACAATAAATATTTTTTTTAATAATTTGTTTATAAAAAAACATTGTGTTTTTTCGTTTTTTTAGTCTCTAATTTTTATTTTACACTTTTTTGTGCTAAATTTAGGTTCATGCAATGCGTATAAATATATTTTAACGAATAAAAATATCTCTTTCGCTTATAAATAATTAACTGGACCTGGGCATTGCACGGCGCAAACGCGAGGCATCTACTTTAAACGGCTGTAGAGCCGCCATTTTGTTTTTTTATTACTTCAAAAAAATTGTGTTAACACTTCATGATGTCAATAATATCATGTATTTTCCCAAATTTTAATTAATGCTTTCAGTTTTCCAAAAAAAATTCTTGAAAAACCCATCGTCCAGAGGGATTTCTCCCCTTCATTTTTAATTCTTATTTGGTAAAAATAATAATTTTACAAATAGTTTATAAAAAGGAAAAAAAATATCGTAAAAATATGATTTTTGCCATTTTTTACAAATTTTGAAACACATGCGCCACCGAATTCATTAACCAATTTTAGTCAATTTTTTTTCTACTTAATATTTAGCTCAAATGAAAGCTTTCTAAAGCTATTATATTCAAAAAATAATATGTCAGGGTGGTAAATTTTTTTTGTAAAAATACCATTTTTTTTAATTTTGTCATACTTCAGAGCCGATGCGCGACCGGAAGATATGAACTGTTTTTGATTATTTTTTAAACCCTTATTAGTCATCACCATTCGCAACTTTTCCGCGCTATTGCGATTTGAAATTCGAAAAAAAGTGTTTTTCGACCCACTGTAACATACATACATACATTAACTTCTATTTAAAATTTTAGCGAGTGTACCTACATTTTGAGGTGGCCAGAGACAGTTTGACCTGTTAAATTTCAAATAATGGCTTAAAGTTGCTAAAGTTTCGTATATGTCGGTTTTGTCAGGAAAACTAAAGAATTGCATTCATTAAACCTTCTAATTATATTAAATTCTACGATTTCTATCAAGGGAGAAATTTTAGGCCATTTTCCCCTTACATTAGTTATATTTTCTTTCGCTCCAATCCAATGCTAAAAGTTTTCAAGCTCCAAAAATACGTAAAATTCTGAAAATTAAAGACTGTTCAAAATTATACGAAACAAAATTGAATATGTCCTGATGAACCGGTAACTTCAAAAAACATTCCCGGAACTCAAAATCTTTACAAATATTCTTGAAGGCTCAAAATCTTTTCAAAACTTAATAGGTATGTGTTTGGTATTTAGGAAATTGAATTTTGTGATTGGAGGCTCATAAGTACCTACTACATGATTTCGCAATCAAGGATTTTTGCATTTTTGGACTCTACTCGATTCCAAAAGTTTATTTCTTCATTTAGGAATCAGGAGTTATCCTCATTTTGAGCGATTATAAAATCATTAGTTTTAAGTTTTTTGGTCTTCAGATCTTGATTGTCCAACTTTAAAGTTTTCAAAGATAACAAAGGGTTCGGGATTTAAAATTTCAAGAATTTATGAATGTTTGATGTTCTGATTTATTGTGAATTTTATTGTGTTTTGAAAATTTTAGTACCAACAATTTTAAAGGGGTTTTTCGGATGGTCGATTTCGATTGACATCAAACTAAATGTCTATCGTTTTTTTTTTTTTTAATCTCCGGAAGGGCTCTTGAAATTGTTTTCTTTTCTTTTTTCATTTAACTTATAAAACTTATAAAACTAGAATTATTATACTAAACTGCAAAGCTGTTAAATCGTTCAATTCAGAAATACCAAGACAATACCATTCTCTCTATACCCATTTTAGAGACAAAAATAATCATCCTTATTACGGTATACCTTTGCTATAACCTACAACAATCTTCCCTTTTGAAGAATAGTTGTTTGGTGTAATTGATAGATTTTTCCGTAATTCTAACATACAAAATCCATTTGCTGGCACCACTTCCACTACCGCCACCACTGATTCTAGGTTCCAAGAGTCTCCCCCGTGGACACACTAAATTTCACCCAGCTTATTCCGCACTTGAATTATGTTCCCACCTAATCTTGCTTTCATCCTGTTTGCTATCCCCAGCTTCGAAAACAAACTGTTTTGCATTATTTGTTTGCTTCCTTCCCGAACTTGCAACTGATGCAACTCTGCGGTGTAGTCATTGCCGGGTTAAAGAATTGTAACACAAGCCCTGAGGAAAAGAGCCAACAATAACGAATTATGCCCATGAAAAGCCCGTGCTGCTGTACACTGGTGGTGGTGTTGCACGTCCGTGTCCGTCCCGTTTGCGGTCTTCCTCGTCGTCCTCTCTTTGGAGCACGAAAATATCTTTCTATTGTGTACATAAGGAAGATTTCTTTGTGGTCGCTTCTGCTTTTGGGTGCACCTCCTAAATATTTCGGCTGAGTTCAATCGCGATGCTGACTTTGGCTTGGCTCGGTTTGGAATGTGCACCAAGAAGTCATGCCAGACCTTCTGCGAGCGCATAAATAGATATTTATTCCTAGACGTTAGATATGCAATTGATATTAATCACGCGTGTAATGCCGTGCGACGCCGCCGCCGCTCGCTGCTGCCGTCTTCGTCCTCGGTATATTCGTTGTCGTTTGGCTGCCACCAACAACTGCTGGGCTGATGGCATAAAACCTGTGAAAAGGCCAAAGTCAAGCCACCACAATAGGAGCACCACCAGAAACAATCTGTGAAGGATGCAACCCCAAACGACCCTGAGGTATAGATTCACACTGTTCCTGCATGTCGTCCCATCTGCGGAGAGCCCTACTCTAAATAGGCATCTTCTTCTTCATCATGGAGATGGCATGGATCCCCATCTTCTCTTGGATGTTCCATATCTTCTTCCATGCCGCAAAATATATATTTATGGACATCAACGATCGATTATTATTGTTATTATTACCAACTTGGAGAAAAGGACTATTCATCGTTAAAAAATCTTCCTGCTATATGCTTTGTGACTTGGAAGAGGAGGTCTGACGAAGTGTGCAGAGGCAGAAAAATCGATGATTCTTCGGTTCGATTTGGTGGATTGTTATCGATTGTTTTCGTTTTTCTTTGTACCCGCAAGTGGAAAGTGTTGTCTCTTTGGGAACGTTTTCACCTTCGATTATTTATTGGCGGTCTATTGTTGGTTGGTAGTTTTTTTTTTTTTTTGGTCTTTTGCTGATGGTATTCGTACAGATATATTTTTTAGTTGGTTTTTGAGAAAGGGACGACTTCCATGAACTCACTCGTTGTCGTCAATATCCTCGCTTTTGTGGTCGTGAGTTTTCCCTTTTTTTTACTTTAAATGGGATTACCTTAAAATTGTTAGCAATCGGATCGGAACAAAAGCTGAATGTCATTCGAATATGATTTTTTTTTTTTTCAGTTTGGTTTTGTTGCTGTTTTTGGTATGGAAAAGATAAATTATGAGACGCGATGACGGGCAACAAATGAGAGGTGAGAAAATGGAGCACGAAAATCTTTTCATTTTTTTTTTTTCGTTTGTTTATGTTTTTTTTTTTTATTTTTGAAGGGCAGATATGAGAAAGAGAAATTTTTTTTCAATTGATTAAAAAAGATCGATAAGATTTGTGGATACAATGTTGGAGAAATGGTTGCTTAAAAGATTTAAGATTAGATGAAAACATTGAAACGAAAACGATTCATTTTATTTAAAATTTGAAATAGACCCAAAATTTGTACCTATGTGTTTTTAACAGGATTGTAGGTAAAACTATAAATTTAAGAAAATGCATTTGAAATAAAAAAAGTACATATTTGCAAATAAAAAATAAATTGCATTAGAAAAAAAAAATATTTTTGTCAACTAAAAATATTTTGCATTAAATAAAATATCATTGCAAATAAAATGTTTTTATTTTTTCAATATAATTTTTTGTTTGCAATAACATTTTTTTTAATGCAAAATATTTTTATATTTGCATTAAAAATCGTTTTTTCCATGCAAATATTTTTCAGTTCCAATAAATTTTTTTGTAATGGATTTTTTTTAATTGTAATGGTTTTTACCATTTTTTTCAAGCTCATACGAGAAAAATTTTTAGTTTGTTTTAGTAGTGGAGTAACTAAAGCTCAAAAAATGGCAATATTAGACAGCTCTGATTTTGATGATCTTTTTTCAAACTTCTGCAATTAAAAATACTTTAAAGTCTATGGATTAAAAATTTCCGCTGTTCCCGTTTTGATTTTAAATTTAATAGAAGATTTTTGTAAACAAAAATTTTTTTTCAAAAATTTTGCTAAAATTTCATAAATTTAAAAATAAAGGAAAACAACTAGGTATATGTGAGTGAAGGATTATCTTCCATTGACTATCGTTAAGGCGATAAATGCAATTTTCTCACAAATTGACGGCAACACCTACAATATTTAAATATACATTTTTAAAAAGCTATAAGCTTATTCATATTTGTAAAATTGAAATTTAGTAAATTGAAGTAAGGTTTTTTGAAAAAATGGTAATTAAACTCAGATAAAACAAAATTATTGAAAAAAATTTAACATGGCGTTTTTAAATCTTTTTCGTAATATAAAATGCATTTATTTTTCAATTTTGTTTGGCCACATTTATTATTATTTGAAATTATATACAGTTTATGAAAAAAATTAAAAATAAATAAAAATTAAAAGTACCTACCTATTTCATTTTCGAAGAACTTTTTTCAATAAAAGTTTTGAAAAAAAAAAATTAACTAATTTTTTTTTTAAGTTCAACATTTAGGTAAATATAAATTTATGTTTTCTTCATTCAATAGCCCTTGTTGTTGAAAGTTAAATAGCAAAAGTTTAAAGTTTTTATTTGCCAAAGTCTTCGATAAAATCAATAATTTCAATGCAAAAGTTCAGTTTTTATCAAAAAAATCCAATGAAATTGAAATAATTTTTAGTTTTTTTTTTCAAAACTGTAATAAATATTACCATTTCCTCCTCGGATTTCATCTGATAATATTTAGGGTAAAAGCGGGTGAGATGGCATACCTTTTTTGTTTTTGTCATTTTTTTCAAAGTAAACCACATTTCATATTTCTAACAATCCAAAAATGTTCTATATTCAATATCCAACGTATTGTTTGTTTTACAGAATTTTATATTTTAAATTTATATTTTTAAATTAATATAGAAAAAAAGTTAAAAAAAACCATCTTCCCCTATAGGGTGGGTGAGATGGCGCATGAGTTTGTTTTAGGTTTCTATTGCCAAATTCATTGCACAAATGGTTGAACGATGTGAAGGAGTCAAGCACCAATGCATGCTGTATAATAGATTGCAACTAGTCGTCTTTTTTATAAAATTTGAACTTGGCTGAATTACTTAAAAAAAATATTTTGAGGGTGATATGGCACATGCTAAAACTATACCCATTAAAAAAATTCTAGTAGGGAATGCGCCATTTCACCAGCAAAAAACTGCGCCATCTCACCTTTTTGCGCATAACTCATATTCGTAAGCACCCATAAAAAGCAGATAGAACTAGAGCTCAGATTCCACACGCAATGCATAACTTATACTCTCTTGTATGTATTGGTGTATCAAGGGCATCTAAGATCCCAACGACTCACAAAATATCGGAACCAAAAAAAAGGGCAAAAAAAAAATTCGAAAAAAATCATCACATGATTTGCTTTGAAATTTTTTTTTATTTTTTGTATCACAGATAAAGAAACGATTACTGGCTACTTCGATTTAAAATATTTAAAGAAAGCTAAAAATATTTTTCGTACATTTGTAGAGCAATAAATGTAAAAGATATTTAAAGTGCGCCATCTCACCCGCCGCGCCATATCACCCGCTTTTACCCTATGGCCAAAAATAAAAAAAATTGAAATAAATATTTTATATTTTATTACGGAAAAGTTTGAAAAAAAAATCGTTTAAAAATTTTTTAAAACGTTTTTTTTTTGTTTCAAAATTCTGAGTTGAGGACCATTCTTCAAAAACTCTTGATTAAATTTTAATACAGTAAAATAAGGAGAAAAAAGGGGTAAATCTCGGAATGAATGTTAGTAGTCATTTTTTTTGCTCAATATCTTCCTTTTGCCATTCTATAACATATCTCAAAAGTCTAGAAAAATCTCATGTCCGCTTGTCGCGATTTCAAGGTCAAATCGCGAAATGGAGATTTTCAAAATTAGCAAAAATAGGCTATGGTATTATATACACATATGATACATGATTTCAAGGTATTTTTTAATGCTAATTCCAACAAATCTAAAATCAAGACAATCTGACGTCTCTGGAAAAAGTTATACCTGTTTTTCATCTGTCAACTCATATTATTATAACAGTTGCAAACTTACTGCCGAAAAACCCTAAAAAGTTATGGTAGATGAACCAAATTTTGCATGAAGATTTTAGAATCCATCATTATTAAAAATCAAAACAATCCATTACAAAAAATATATATATGTGGGTTTTGTTGGAATCAGCGTTAAAAAATACCTTGAAATGATATGGGTTATGTTGGTATACATATAAGAATCTAAAATTTTCTTATTATTTTTTTTAAATCTGCACCTAACTTAGTTTAACCTGGAAAATAAGAACTTGAGGTCATGAGATTTTTTTAGATTTTTGACATAAGTTATAGAATATCCAAACAAAGATAGAAACAAAAAAATTAGCCTATTAGCACTAATTCCAAGATTGTACCAGGATGTTTTTTAGTGCACATCCCAAAATTTCCCCTTTTCTCAAAAAATACCATTTTGTCATAGATATAAATGTTTTTTTGCATTGCATTGTTTTGATTCTTAATGATAATGGATATGAAAACCCTCATGCAAAATATGATTCCGCTACCATTACTTTTAAGGGTTTTTTGGTAGTAAGTTAGCAACTGTTATAATAATATGGGTTGAAAGATGAAAAACAGGTATAACTTTTTTCAGAGACGTTAGATTGCCTTAATTTTAGATTTTTTTGGAATCAGCATTAAAAAATACCTTGAAATCATGTATCATAATGTGTATATAATACCATAGCCTATTTTTGCTAATTTTGAAAATCTCCATTTCGCGATTTGACCTTGAAACCGCGACAAGCGGACATGAGATTTTTCTAGACTTTTGAGTTATGTTATAGAATGGTAAAAGGAAGATATTGAGCAAAAAAAAATTCTACTAACATTCATTTCGATGTTAAATCCTTATTTGACTGGATTATTTAGTGGATTTCAATTTTATATAGATAGAAATGAGATTCTGGCTTGTTTTTAATTTTTTTGTAGAATTTTCTAAAACAGAATTATGAAAAGTAGAATTTTGAAAAACAAAATTTTGGAGGCAGCATTTTGACCTCGCTTGAATTTTGACCCCAACCCTCATTATAACCTTTTCTTCCTTTCTGCATTTCTAGATTATTTTTCCAATTTATACACTCGCACGTGAAGTGATCTGACATTGAAAAAAAAACGTATTGCGGGTGTTTTTTTTTTAATTCACTTTCCTTCTTCCATTGAAGTAATAAAAAAAAAAAAACAATAAAAAAATATTCATCAACAAAACAGTTAATAACGACCTTATTTCCTTTATTTTTTATAAAAAACGACGAGTATCTTCGAAGAACTCAAATCTATAAAAACAAAAGTGTATACAAAAAACTGTGAACTCACCAACCCCGAAAACAATTAAACTGCACAAAAGATTTATATCCGTGCTGGCCGTAAATTAAATAAACGAACAAAATTTAATATCCATTGTTTTGATTGGATCAACCCATCGACGACGACAGATTATTATCCAAAGTGAATCGTTTGGTCATGACGATAGTAATGAACTCTGGCAACTGACGACATCCCCAGACCGTAAAATGTGATGTCATAAAACCCAAAAAGTCATCATTTTCCCCTAGATCTTCGGTCAATATACCCAAAAACTCATATCGAAAAAGTCTTTAAGACAAGAAAATAGGGAGTTTAGAGGAAGAAGACCCTGGAAATGAAACACGTCTTAAATTTTTATTATTCGGGTATCTTATCTTCTTATCGCAAGAATTCTCCAATTAGTTACAAAAAGAGACGTATAGTAGGTACACTAAAACTAAATATGAGGAGGACATTGGAATATGTCCTTTCATTAGCAAAGTTCCTATGGAGCTAACTAGATGGCTGTAGAGTTCATGGTAAAAGGACAAACACACAAATGAAACGAAAAGTGGTTTTGTTCTCTTTCTTCAAAGTACTCGTTTTCCCTCCTACACAATTTGGCTTTGACCCAATTATACACATCCTTGGGAAGCAAATTTAATGTTAAGTGTCCTGGGCTAGGATGCCTTATTATCGTTTAACTTTTGGTCACAAGCAAGTCGGATAGCTTACATTGTTGAAAGATAAAGCTCGATGCTCCAGTTGGCACCAATTAAGATGATTCAAAAGAGTCGCCTTTAAGAGTGTATATCCTTATAGTCCTTACCATATCTACTTTCAGGACAAAATCCTGGGAATTCTATTATTTGCCATGGCGTGGATATTCTGGTTCATGTTGGATACAAAAGCTAAAATTTTGCAAATCGGATTATCCTTTTTCCAAGTATCCTTTCGTTTATTCTTTCGCCACCATTGCTACCACCGTTATATTTATATGAAACGTAATCCGAAAACCCATTCATAGGGCATTCTTCATGACAAGTCCGTGTTAGCGTTGAGTTTTCTTTGCTTTTCCAATTCAATAGTCTGGGTTTAGAGATTGAACAGAGAGAGAATTTCCGATGCAGCGACACAGTAATTGAATTGCAGAATCTATTCGGAGCAGTTTTTTTCTTCTGCTGCTTTCAAAATAGAGTTTCCCAGTTTTGTGTGCAACACAAGAGTATTCAGCGAGTGTTTACCATAGCTTAGTAAGCACTTGAAATATTTTTTGTGTCTGTTTTTTTTTTTTTTCTTTTTATTCAAAAAGGAAGTCTGTGGTGAAGAGGTGAAAATGTTGCCATTTACCTGAAATGAAGGTATACCGAGGAGACTACTGGTAAATTGAATTTCGTCAAGTACAGAAACACAGGTGAATGTTTCGTAATTTCATGAAAAATACTCCAGACTCTGGAGAGCATGACATCGTTTTTCTGTAGATATACGGTCTCTGTGATTGTATATCTGAGTTTCGTTCCTTTTACAGGAGAAATAGGGAAGGTACCTACCTTGCATCCATTTCCAATAATTAAGTTATTTTAACCGAGATATTTCTACAATTCAATTAAATTTATTGATTAATTGCGTAAAAAATGTCCTTTGCAGTAATTTTTCGTGTTGTAGGTAGATTTCATCAGCAAATAGTACCTATATCCTTGATATACAGAGAGTATAGGAAGACTCTAATGGGTTTTACTAATTGGTTATATATAATTAAGTTTCTTTGATATACTGCCTCTTTGAGAGGGTATTAATTTATTTAATGCAAAATAAGTTTATTTTTTTTCTTTTGGAAATTTTGCTCTGAAAAGCAGATTGTAAATAAACAAGAGTACCTATATACAATTAGTTTACAGAAACCAATTTAAAATTTCAGGAAGTTCAGTTTTCGATAAAAAAAAAACAGATATTTTGTCACTTTTAATATCAGAACATTTTTCATGCTCAAAAATATCTCGGAACTTTTGCTTTGAATACAATATTTAGCTTCAGTAAAATGCATCTTAAAACAATACGATGCACGTCCGTTTAAAATAAGTGGAATCCGACTAAATTCTGTTAAATTTAAGGTGAAATTCATTTAATTTTAATAGTAGAGTAACTAAAGATCCAAAAAAGGATATATAAGGGAACCAGCTCCGATTTTGATGATCTTTTTTTTTCAATCATCAGTAATTAAAAATACTTTAACCTCTATAGGTTAAAAATTGCCGATATTGCCGCATTGATTTTCTAAGTTTAATTGGAGATTTTTAAGAACAAAAAATTGTTTTGCTCAAATTTCATAAATTAATTGGTGATTTTCTAAGAATTTATTTGAACTCAACGGCAACACCTACCTACTGTATTTAAACATACATTTTTAAAAAACTAGAAACTTGTTACTATTTTTAAAATTAAGTTAATTGAATGCAGCGTTTTTGAAAAACTGGTCTTCAAACTTAGAATTTTGAAAAAAAAGAGGTTGTCTGTAAAGCCGGTTTACGAACGATGATTAAACGTGATAACGTAGTCAGAAAACAGGTTGTGTGCTTTTGTTTAAAATGAATCAATTGAAGCGCTTACTTTTTTCAAACAATCATAATTTACAAGAAAAATTTTTTTATTTTAAAAGCTTACAAAAAAATTATGCAATTTAAAAGCCAAGTATTTCTTCTTAAGAATAAAACCTTTTTTAAATTTTTACAATGCGCAAAAAGTATAAAAATAATTTATTGAAAACAATCATTTTCATCAAAAAAAGCAAAAAAAAAACATGAATTTTTAACTTCTCACGTCATTAATTCCATTTTTTCCCTTACAACCTATAAAAAATTGTATACCATCTGAAAGCTTATTGTCTTAGCTCAAAATATATATATATTGATCAGGTCTATGAGACATCTACAAAAAGAGCTAGAATTTTTTGAACTCGATCAAATTTCATTAAAAAAAGCAAAAAAACATTTATTTTCATTTTCTCACGCTATGGAATCAATTTTTTTGTTTCACAACCTGTAAACAATTTTATACCATGTGAAAGCTTATTATTTCACCTTTCATATGACGTATCAATATCATTTCAAAGATGCCTACAAGAGAAGTTAGAATTTTTTAAAGTCAACCATGTCGAATTTCCAGACTGAAATTACGGTACTTCCCACACTGGTGGCTGTTCGGGGGGCAACAGATCTTTATTGGTGTTTTGAGGGTTTTCGCAAGTTTCTTGATTTAACAATTGTGTAGCTTGTAGTTAGTCTACCGTTATGTGTGATATACCAAATGAAAGGTAATCATATCAGAATGCTCATAAAAGTTTAATACAATTTCTATCTGCTCTTGGTCAAAAGTTATAACCTGTTGAATTCTAAAATTTTATTTTACCGTTATCTCAAAATTGTATACTTTTTTCCTGTATCTATTAAAGAAAAAAAGATAAAAATAAAAAACGATGAAAATCGGTTAAAAACGGTCAAAAAACGTGTTTTTTAAAAACTTGTTTCTTCCGTTATTCAGTCAAAACTCACTAAACAATTCCAAGTTTTTGCACATGTATGCCAAAACCTACATGTCCGATAAGTTTGAGATTTTTTGAAGGCTCCAAAAAAAAAAGCTAAAAATCAAAAATTACCCAAAAATACCCCTAAAAACAAGGTGTTTTTCAAAAAAGTCATATTTCGAAACGCAGAGTGTTGGAAAAAAATCCGTATCAGACGCCTAATTTTTTTTTTCCTCATCTTTCACTTGGACTTGGCATCTTTAGAAGTGTCAAAAAATAATTTCCTTTACCCAAAATCATCATTTTGTCATAGCCCCAACAGAAATCCGCTTGATTTAAAGTGAAATCCGTTTGTTTTTATGTGGTCTTTTTTCTCAGTGTAGAGTCGTCATTACTTTTTTTCAGTATATTGAATGAAAAACTACATTCCAACCAAAATGTATAACAATGTAGTTGAGCCTACAACACCTCTATAAAAACAAAAATATCGGTCATCACAGACATTTTTAACTTATGTCTTGTATGGACAAACGAAAAAGTATACCCAAGTACAGCATAAGCAACAATATATACAAAATCATGATCCCAGAAAAAAAAAATGGCTTAAAGTGGATCGACAACAATCGCTTTTAATATGCAAAGCAACCTGATGTGACGTCCTTAAGCTGCCCTCTTGTCTCCGCAAACTACTACCAATCGTCGTTTGGCCACCAAAAAACTCTCTTCTGAAGCAGCACATGCGCTAATGAAGTTATGAATTGGCACGACGTTATTCGTATGCAGCCGGTAACTGCATAAACTTTTTTTTTTACATCAGCCAGCATGCATCCGATGGAGGCGGTATGATAGGAAAATGGAAATTTTTCCTTTTTTTCCATCAAGCAACGGCGCGCAACGGCCAGTTTCTATAGACAAGTTGTCGTGATTCGTGTGACATACTGTCATACTCTCTGGCAAGGTAAGATTTCTTCGTTCCAGTGACGTTTATGCCCTCTTGTGCTGCTGGCTGGCTTGATTCACTATCGAGGTTCTTGTGCATATCTCAATATTGTTGAATTTTTCTGAATATATCTCATTAGTCCATGAAAGGGGACACACCAATCCAAAAAGATATATCTCTCTAATCGAGGTCATTTTTATAACTCGGAGAAGAAAAGATGAATTTTTTAGGTTAAGGAAGTTGAGAATTTAAAAGAAGGCTTTGGAAACTTGACTTAATGTCAAAAACGACAAAAAAGCGACAAATTCTCGACAAATTATGAAGAAGTCAAAATCTTTTGTGTAAGAAGTCGAAATTAATGCTTCAAGTTCAGTTAAATAATAGCTCAAATTGTGAACGAAAAATGTCCCAATAAATTAGCGACAAATTAACGGCAGTTTACAGCAATGATTAGATTGTTCTTATGCAAAAATATTGTTAATAGTTTCCCATAACAATTCAACCAGCAAATCCTACTAATCCATGACCTCTAAGGAATTCTTTCGAACTTTTTTCTGTTTGTGGTGGTTTTTGCGATAAAAATCCTTGTCATTCATTGCAGCAAACGTGTAGAACACTCAACAAGACCCATTATTGGCTTCCAAATTTGGCCAAACTAATAACTTTTCTCAACACATCGAGCGCGCGCTAGATGCAGCACAGCTGCACAACACAAAAACCTCAAAAGTATAAAACAAAAAAAGAAAACCAGAAAAAAAAAATTCAACCTCCTGATACCATGGACTTGGACCATTTGCTCTTTGGTGGGCATCCTCCATGCAACAGCCAAGGTAAACAAAAGCCACTACCATCATTGCCACCACTATCATCGTCATCATCATCATCATCATCTGGTGCTGCTCCTTCAGGCTTATCTGAAACGGATGATCAAGAAGTTCGCCCTTGCGCTGCTGCCCAACAACGACGTCTTCCACAAGCCCATGCGGTATCCTTCAACTTGGTGAAACCGGAGAGGGACACACAAGAGGGTTATAAAGGTTTTTCGTTCGCGTTCAACTCTCTCGTATAGCAGAGCCTTAGAAATGCCCAAAAATGGTAATATACGGCTGGCGATTGTGATAAGAAATCAGCAGTGGTGAATAAATTCACATGATTCAGAGCGAGCGGCTTTCGCAAAAAGGATGCGAATCTGTGAATTTATGTTAGATAACCAACGCGAAGCTAAGTGATTCTGCAGATTCTTCTGTTCTGAGAGAATGATGGCCTCATAAAGATCCCGCTTGAGAGGACGAACGGACGACGACGCGAAAAAGATGAGGTTCACTCGCGTCCTAAAATATGGTTCTGCGAAAGATTTCGATAGCCAAAACCGAAAAGTCATATCAAATGAAAAAAAAATAATAAAAACAGAGAGAGAGAGACAAATAAAGAGTGAGAGAGAGAGCTACGGGTATAGCGGTCAGTGAACGAAAAAAAAAAAACGGTGTACGGTTTTGGTCGTACTCAAACCATCTACAGGAAGAGGAAACTATCGCAAAAGAATGCACCAAGAAGAAGGGCAAATGGGTTGCTTCCATTTGTGGGCTAAAGCTAGATGGTAAAATAGGTAAACTTCTGTTTTCTCTTTTTTTTCTATTTCTAAGACAATCTTAATGCGCATTGCAAATCAGCGCTTATCTGTGAGATACGAAGTGCGCATTTGCCGTAAGACTAACCTCAACTTGCATCAGAAGTTGTTTGTTTTAATGTCGAATTACTCTCTGAGGAAGCCCAATGGGAAAGATGTCCGATTTGAGAGATTTCATATTTATTTTCAACAGATGACAGGTGATCCTTTGTTATGGGTAAAAGTTTTATTTGTTGTTTGTTGTTTGTGTGAAATGGATAACTGAAGACAAGAAAAATGCATTCAGTTTAAAGGTTATAAAGTTTCAAAGTTCTAAATCACAAAGAAGTACAATCAAAGTGTTCTTAAAAGGGGTCTTAGAAATTATATTGCGGAAGTTCAAATCCTAATACTTTGTTGCAATGCTGAATTCGAACTTAATACAGTTTTTTCAACCAGAAACCATTTTTGTATAAAATTTCTGATAAACTATGAAATAAAAAACTGAAATCCATTAAACCCAGAATCAGAAACATAAATTCTAAAAATTCTAGAAATAGACAAAATTGTACGCCGTTGAAAAAGATGAATTTTGGAAAAATCGAGATTTTATATAAAAATCTACATTGTCGGATTCTGTCTTTTGGGTTGAAGGATTTCATGATTTTGAATTGTAGGTACCTATGACATCTTAATTTTTTAAAAATTTGAGCTAAAGATTCGATGTCTTACGATTAAATAATGGTTACGGGTTTCTGTAATATAAGTTTTTCAGGATTTTGGGATTACTTACGCGATATTCTGAACTTTGGTTTGATTTTCTGGGTTTTGAGTTTTTTTTTTTAAATTTTATTTGTCTTAAATATTTTAGGATTTATAAATATTTTGCATATGGATTTGATTAAGAGTTTTGGGAGTTTTCGATATTTTCAGAATTTCACAAATTGAGTTTCAAAATTTTGTGTTCTAGAATTTCGGAATGACTCACCAGGGTTCTTTGGTATCAAGCTTTTTCTGAATTTGGCGTTTAGGACATGGTTTTCTTAGTTATATAGAGTTCCTCAAACTACGTTTTTTTTTATGATTTTGAGTTTACAGTATATTGTATTTTCAAGCCCTTCAAGGTTTTAGAATTGTATATATTTCGAGTTTAAGAAATTTTGTGATTTTGAGATAATCGCTTCTTGAAATTTCGTGTTTTGTAAATTTCTGAATTTCCGAATATGGTTTTTTGAAAATTTGATCTCAGATATACGGATGGCTTAGAGCTGAAGTGAACCAAGTCACAAAAAGTTAATTTGGAGATATATGTAAATACGCTACCATTGAATTTTATGGGGCAAAATTTTTCTTGAACAAATGACAATTTGAAACGAAATAAGAAAAGAGTTAATGCTTGCACAAGTTTTAGTACCAGATTTGAATTTTTTTTGACTTGGTCCGTTACAGCTGTGACACCTCCATATGACGTTTTAGTTAAGGGTTTTAAGGATTTGGAGTTTTTAGAATTATTACGTTGTATGCATTTTCTTTCAAGAAGTAACTAATGATTTTTCAGCACTTGGCAATTTTCATTTAAATGGGTAGATATAAATCGTTTGAAGTTTTAAGGATTTTTTTTTTAATTTAAATTTTTTAAAAATTTTTTAAAAAAATACAAGAAATAGTAGAAATTCAAGTTCTTATCAGATTTTTACATTAATTTAAAATGCTTACTGGTAGTTTCGCCCACGGTTAAAATGTACAAAAAAATGTCAAAGTTTATCATTTGCTTAAATTAAAATTGTCGATGTTTTCATTATATTCCTTTATATAATTCAAGCGAGTGTTTTTTCAAAAGACAAAAATAAACAGTGATTTGATATCTGTGCAATGCGAAAAAAATGCAGCAATTAGCCATACGGTTTCCGTTTTGTTTTTACCACATTGTTTGTTAAAAATTCCTCTTTAGAAATTAAAAACCAAAAATCTGATTACCTTACTTACCCAAGCTCCAAAATAGCGTTTTTCTTAAGTAAAATTGTTGTTTCTATTCGAATAATACACTGTTTATATCAATAAGTATGCATAATATGCATATGCACATAAAAAAAACATTTCATTTTTTGTCAAGTTTTTTTTTTTTAAGAAAATTCTTATACAGATACTAAACTTAAATTTCACAGTATTTATTTTCTATTTGTTCTCACCAACATGAGACTGCTTATACAAGATGAGGCATAACACGGACAGACAAAAATTTTTTATTTCAAAATTCAATAAGTGCGAAGCAGAAATATAGTTATTCATCTAGTTTGCATCATTGGTTTTCGAAAAAAAGTCATGACTTCGTTTATCGTGTACAAGCAAATGAAACGATATCTACAATCAATTATAAGGAGTTTCTTTTTTGAAAACATAAAAAATACCTTATAACAAGTATTTAGCATTATTTAAACAAAATTGAAAGCGATAAACTCATTATTTGATTTTTGTTCTTAAAAAAAGATTACGTATACGCCCTATGCCCAAAAATAAGAAAAATTATAATTATCCAAAGCTGGTGGGGAATTGGTTTTCAGAATTGATAAAAGATAATGCCAAACCGTCTTAGCTCCACAAACTTTCAAATCTTGAATTTAAATTATTATTTTTTACTTGCTCTATAGGGTAAGTATTGGTTTCGTGTGAAAAAAAATTCGAGGATGGAGAATACCAAAAAAGTGGGTTTCGTCATTCTGTCCGTCGGTCGATATGTGCCTCTGTACACATTTCTACTGCCTAAATGCGTAGACGGATATTCTTTAAATTTAGTTCAAAACCATTTAGAATTTTGAAAGCTGTTATTATTTTTTAATTTTCTTATATCTCACTTAAAAGTGTAGGGCAAGCGAGGGTAAATTTGACACCGGGGCACATTTGACTTTGCGTTTTTCGGTATGATCGTGCCCTTAATTAACAATAGTTTGGATGAAGAAAGAAGCTTAGTTTGATTTAAAGAAATTTTGTGAAATTTCGCAGTCTTTCATTAACTTTTCGCGAAGTACCACGTGTTTTCGTGTTTTCTGTATTTCTGATCTAATTTTTGACCACCGGTATGTAAGTGATTTCTGAACCTAATAAAACAGTTTTTTTAATATTGAATCAATATTTTGATAGCACTAAGCTTAAAATTAAGTAAATTAAAACCAGCTTTGTAAAAAATAGTATTAGTTATTGAAAAAAAAGAAAAAAAGTTCTGTGGCTCCTTCGGGGCACCTTTGACTTTTGCAATGTGGGCACAGTTTTACGTTGATTTTGGGGAATTATATATTAAATAAATTATTTAAAAATTTTGATTAAGATTTAAATGGAGAGATTTTTTGAAATATTTTATGGTTTTTTGTTTTTTCTTCTTCTTTTTAGAAAATAAATTTTTTGATTTTTTTTTCGTTATATTGTTTAGTAGATTGTTTAAAACCAAAAATTTATTTTTTTTTAATTAAACAATAGACAAGCTAAATTCGCTGATAGTTTTAAAAACATAATGTGGGGTTTAATCCACCATTGTCAAATGTACCCCTTTTAAAGTCAAATGTGCCCCGGTCCGGGAACACTTTTGAAAAAATGACTTTTTTTAGAAAACATGATTTTTTTAAATGTTGTAATATGTATGGTAATACAAAAAAATTTACTGTTAGTATAATTTTGAATAGTCAATAAATCAAATACAAAACAAAACATTGAAAAAAATTAACAGTTTTCGAAAAAAAACGGACCTAAAAACTAAGTGTCAAATGTACCCCCTTCTCCCCTAACAAAAATTTTCAAGTTATTTCAAATTTCTCAAAGACGACTATACCGATTTTCATTAAACTTTGCATAGGTGATAAATATCACAGTTGCAATAAACTGCATTTATAGTTTTTTTTTTCAAAAAAGTAAAACAACAACAAAAAAAAAGCAAGTACGGACGAATAAGTCGTGCATTTTATTTTATAATGATGTAGATTTAATTCCCTTAGATGTTTTAGAAAATTGATTATAGTTTTGAAAAGTGTTCCTAAATTTTCATTGCGAACATTTTCAAGTTAAATTTTTAATTTTTTTACCTGAAATCACTAAAATCTTAGTAAGATGAAGTTCTGCGTATACCAATTGTTGATATGATTTTATACTTACCCTCATGTAATACAGATGGGTTTCCAAATTCTTCTTCTTCTTAGATAAAATAAATTACATTAGTGAAGAATATCACAAATAATAAGCCAAATCCATTTAATTTTTCATAATATTTTTATTTTAAGACCATGATAAAATTGTTTTTGTAGTTTTTTTCATATTTTTTTTTTTATATTTTTATTTTTAAATTTCATAGATTTTATCTGATTTTTTACTTTCTTAATTATAATTATTAACTTATTAAAATTCTAATTTTTCTCCTTTATTTTACAGAGTTTTACATTGCAAGTTTTGTAGTTTAACTATATTTTCTTTATTGTTATTAGACTATCAATTATTATTAAACTTAAATAAATAATCTTTGGCATTTGTTTTTTTTTTTATTTATTTTTTTTATATAGAACTTTAAAACTTACACAACTAAAGAGGAATGCAATTCTGAGTTTAACAATAGTTATTTTAATTAATTATTTTTTTTTTTATTTGTAGTTTTCTTACAATAAAAGCATTTATTTTTTCTTTAATTTTATATTATTTTTTAAATTTAAAATTTATTTACAAAAAAGATTTACAATTTTTTTTTTTTTTTATTTACAAAAATTAATTTTGAGTTTTTTTTTATAAATAATCTTTTGAATATTTCTTTTTGTTCAAGCCTGGCTTTTAATGTTTTTTTATCTACAATTTGTTAATATTTATTTTTTTATTTAATTTTTAAAATTATGTTTTTTTATGATATGAACAGTTTTTTTGTTTGTGATTTTTTTTGTTTAGAAAGAAAAAAATTCCATAATAAAAGTTCTTGATTAATCAGAAAGATGAAGAGAAATACGCACAATAAACGAGTATCCTATTCTACAATGATAGATTGCTTTGAAAATAAACTTACAATAGCGGCGGTAACGAACTGATGCAGCCCCCCAAGTATATTGGATTTATTGTTGGCCTGCAACAACAGCAACAAAGTATCCGTCCGACGAGACTTATCCCAACCCCAGCATGTTATACACTCTGACACCACAGGCATTCATCCTCAATGGCCACTCTAATTGAGGTGTCATATTCTTTTTTTGTTCGAGTTTTTTTCTATTTTCGAAAAACATGATGCACACAAGTCCTCTCTTTTCGAAGCGGATGGATGCCTTTACTTTCGCCTTCTCTGCTCATTTGCCAACAACCACATCCCGTTTCTTTATTTAGGTCAGTCGAACCGCATAGTAGCTTCCGGGGTGGCAAGGACAAGCCAAGTGCAAAAAGTTGAAATAACTGTGCGTTCATTCGAAGTTGGGGCTGGGGTCGGAGCTGGTTGATGGAGATACAATATCGTACAAATGGCGATGGATGGATGAATACATGACATGGAGGAAAGATACTTTGCTGTTAGTTCGGTTGACTGCATGTCGCTTCAGCTTCAGCCCCTAGAGGATTCGAGGTTTTCGTTGTAAGGCGGAAACACGGTTTCAGCTGGGCACAACGAGGGTTGAAACGTTTGGCCAATTGCACGTATCTGTGGTAATGGGGGCCATGTTGGAGAGGCTGCTGCTGCTGTGGTGTTGCAGTTGTTGCAGGTGATTCGGATGCTGTTGCTGCTGATGTTGTGGCTGCTCTTGGTGCTGGTGGTGGTGATGATGATGCGGGGGATGGGGGAAGTGATTATGATTATGACGATTGTGCTGCTGTTGATACAGTTGCGACTCCTGGGGCTGTAACGTTGCTTGTTGATTAAGCTGCTGCTGAATCTGCGGAGGCTGCTGCTGACCATTCAATCCTCTAATACTATCCGCAGGATGTGCGGTGTAAATGTTGCTTCGCCGTAGATGGTTGTTGTTATTTGGCCGCTTGTTTCTCGACCACCATTGAACATGAGTTTCTATATAAAATAATGTTGGGTTTGGATTTTGGTATTTTTAGTACTATTTTTTTGAGCTAAAATTTTGTATATATTTTTTTATTTTATTGTGCGTTGTGGCTTTTTTGCAACAAGAGGAATGATTTTTATTCATGTTTTCCTTATTGGAGGTGGTGGTGGTGGTAGAGGTCGTGTGGTAATATGATTGGTAGTAGAGATACAAGTAGTAGTAGAAGCAGAGGTGGTGATATTATGATTCGGATTATGATTATAGTAGATGGGAAGCCGATAAATTGATGGAAGTGGAGGATGTTGTTGGGGTTTCGTGCACTTACCATTTCGATTGTTCGATGATTTTTTTCTGCAAATACAAAGAAAAAAGAAGAAAAATGTGTGTTTGTCATTTAAAATTGAATGAAATTGTATTATTAGATGGTTTTTTAGTTAAATATTTGTATGAACCAGTAACGTGATTTAATGATACTGAAATGAAACTAAGCTTTTTTGAATAAGTTTGTAGTCCTGAAAGCAAATCTGAAGACGAAACTTTTCTATCAGGTCAAGTTTTCGAGATATTTTTAAACAAAGTTGACAAAAAACGGTTTTTTTATTTTATATTTTTCATATGAATATCACAAAAACATTATTTAATTGAACATTTTTGACTTCATATTCGAATTCAGCAACTCAAAACCTTCGGAAAATCGGTATTTTTTAACAAAATTTACTTACCTCTTGCATCTAACGACTGTAATCATAATTATTGCACCTAGTATTGCTGATAATATTGAGACTATGATAAGCGTAAGTGGCCATCCTAATTCGGATGCTTTCTCTGCAAAGAAAAAACAAACAAACAAAAACAAATCAAATTATGACCGAAATTCATCATGGAAGAAGTAAAAATTCTTTAACAGTTCGAAACAATGACTTACCTATCGTTCCTTCAAATATGAATGTACTTTTAGTTGGCATTGCCCATGAGCACAAATCACACGTAGTCAGTCCATCAGTTATAACAGGTTCATCCATTAAAAATGGCGGCCTTGGTGGTGGCGGTACAAAACGTCCATTAAATAGACCGTTTTCACTAGCATCAAATGGCAGAGGTGAATTAAAAAATTCAGCAGCATCTTCGAAGAATTCAAATGTTGATGATGATGATGATGATGAGGAGGCAGATGATGAAGAAGAAGATAATAATGATGACGCAGTCTCTTCATAATAAACAGCATTTGAACCTGATGCTAATAAATTACCTACACCAGGTGGACTAAACGTGGCAGGTATATCAAATGATTCAGATGATGGCAGGAAATTTGGTAATATTGCTTCGGCATTTTGTTCAATTCCTCCAATTCCACCACCACCACCTCCATCGTCAATATTAATTGATGATGGGAATTGTGTTCGGTTCCTCAATGTAGATGTTGTGTAATTTAATGGACTGGCTAATACAGTTACGAGTGATGGCATTTTTCATTAAAACTATTCAATAAAATTTTATTGAGTCCTGTGGGGGGTTGAGATATTTGAATTATTTTTGTTTGAAGCTTTGCAGAAACAAGTCTTATGTTTTCATTATGACGGTAGTTTATCTGGAAATAAAAATAAAAATTTTTTTTAGTTAGTTGGAATAATTTATGGGTCTTAAAATTATCTTAAATATAAATTTATAAGGTCTGAACGGTTAAAACTTTATAGATTAGGTTAATTACAAGGAGGTCTTAAAAAGGACACCATAAACAATGAAATGCTTTTTACACATATCTGCACTTTATCCAAACATTTTTGCAAGAAAAACGATTCTCTTGTCGAAAATCTCTGTGCTAACTTCAAGTATATTTCACTGTTAAGGTCTCAAGAAAAGTTGATGACAGAATTTCATTTCCAACAAGGTTTTAAAACAAACAATACAAAATTATACTATTAGTCAAATTTAAATGTGAAAAGATGATATTTATATTAAGGTCTCAAAAGAAATTGGGCTATTATCAAGTTAAAAGATCCTCAGGGCCTAATTAAGACTAATATTTTACTCAGGGTCCTAATAAAATAAGCATCTTTTAATACAAAAAATACCAATATTTCTTAGTCTTAGACTATTTATAATTCTGTTGTATAAAAATTTTATTGCGTGAGAAAAACTAATCAATTTCACTTTGAGGTCTTAGGTAAATAAAACTACCCAAATAATCTACAAATTTTAAGAGAAAGCGATTGCTACCCAATATGAGTAATTCTTATCAGAATATATCAATTTAAGGGTCTTAAGAAAATGTTTAAGGGCTTGCAGTGTAAAATTTAAGCTTTTGATCACGTAGGCAAAAATTGGGCAACCAATAATAAATATCACCAATATTATTTTCCATAAAGGTCTTAAGGGAAATCATATTAAAAAATTCTGAGACCCTAATATGAGCCAATATTTTTTTCGAAATCCTAATTTTTCTTTATTTTTTTGACAAAATTACTCTGATGGTAAAATATCAATAATGTTTTGAAGAAAGAACAATAAAATTACTTAGCTAGAATGAAATTTATAGACCCTGGTTGCAGTATATAGTCATTTTAGGGTCTTAAAAAAGTACTAATATTAAAAACTTCTACGATTTTGGCCTAAAACTTATCTATAACTTATAGGTTATATCAATTAATGAAACATGTAAATATGTAGTGTATATCAAATTATATCGAGGTCTCAAAAATACCTGAAAATTAGGACCCCGTTTATCAAGTGTGATATGATTGAATTTATAGACGTATAACTTACCAAAGCTATTTATGGATTTTTTTTTGTTATTTTTCCTAACCGAAAAATAAATAAATTTTTGTTTAACAATAATCCAATTAAGAATAACAATTTAAAATAACAAAAGAAACGCATTGAATTTGAGACAATTTACAGCCTTGCGCAACCCAGCAGGGCGTGTAATTTTTTTTTTTCTGTTCTTCCTATATAATTTTTGTGTGTGGCACCCATTCTCTATGGAGAAACGTCATGTCGTGAAGAAATTCCTGGCAACAAATTTGTAACAAACAATTTGTGAGCTACCTTACCGTCTATATCTGGAGGTGGTAACCACACGTTATATTTTATTTGTAGGCCTATCTATAGGCCTACGCACCAAGCTGTTGACGTTTTGAGAGCCAAATGATTTATGTGCGTGTGGTACACGCGCGTTATGATGGTAACACACCCCAAATCATATCATACCCGCAACAATCCAAAGAAAAAAAACCATTATGCTCATTGGCAAATGTAATACAATGTAATAATGTTTTGAGGCTATCTGGTTTTTCGTTTTATTTTCTATCAAGAGGGTGTCAAAGTTTTTATTGCTACTGTTTTTTTTTCGGTCCCAGAAGTGGTAACAGCTTGGATATCTCTCGCACCACAATGAGTTGCTACTTGTCAATATTCTGGCACTTACATTCAGCTGTCAGCTATGTGTCAAGAAGCAATGTCATCTTAAATGATTGGCAGACTATATTTTTGTTTAAGAACAGTCTAGAGAGGTCCACTCCCTAAAAAAATATGAGGGAATATCAAAAATCCGTCTAATCCGATTACAACGAGAACCCATTGTGGGTGCGTGGTTTTGGCCATTCACCAAAAGTTAATCACACATTTACCAGACAGCCAAAGAAAACAAAATTCCTCTACAATAGAATTCCCACAAAAAAAAAAACCCCCAAGGAGGTGAGGTGAAAGAAGGGTGATGAAATGTCGTCAACTTTTCATAAAAGCAAATGTAAACATAAGAGAGTCCAAAAGAACGGATGGATATGATGGGTTTTATGGTACCAGTACCAGCAGCACTATGGTCTCTGGGAGCAAGATATGACAACTCAAACACCGCATCACAGGAAAACCAAAAGAGGAAACACAATAATTTTTGAAATAAAAAAAAAGAAAGGAAAAATAATGTGATCCCTCCTGGCCTCTTATATGTTCAAATGGACGATGTAATTCGAATCAAGTTTGGGTCTTCATGGGTTGTTTTTTGTTGTTGGTTGGTGGGAGTTGACTTCTGATTCTGATGATGGTGGCAGGAAGGAAGGAAACTTTATTTTGATAATAAAAATATTATGATCTTCAATTTTTATAAATCTGACAAGTTCGGATTGAATTCTTCTTTATGCGTATTCCATTCTTATGACGTGACATTGATATGGGTTTTTTTTTCTTCTTTCGTTTGGTAGGTATTTGGTTGAAGGAGAGTGAGTTCCAATTTATTTATTCATATAGTTGTAGTAGTTTGGAGAAAAATATGACAATGAAATTCAAGGCTTAGTCATATTTGAATGAGGGTGTTGAGAAATTGTTTACTTTTCTATTGACTATTTGCAAGTTCATAACTAGATACTGTAGTGGTTGGAGGAAAGATGTATTTATGATGTGTTAAGCTGTCAGTAATTTTGCATGTCTGATATTGCTTGACTTGTAATTATTTGTTGCAAATGACACCTATTTGTGGGAAACAAAAATAAAATACATGAGAGAAACTGGAAAAAGAATGGATTTTATAATATTTATGTCAGAGAGACCTTGATGAAAGGTGCAACTTTTTTTGTTCGACGGTCATAGCAGTTACCAACCTTTAAGGGTCATATTTCGACAAAATATCAAAATCACAATATTTAAATAAATTATAAAACTACTATGAAAGATTTGTTTTCAATAACATTCTGCAAAATATAGTTTAATTTTTAAGACCTTATTATTTCTAATCCAAGAAGCTTAATTCATGAAAAAGAATTATTTCGTTCTAGGACCCCAAGACGAAACTAAAACAATTTCCCCAAATTAAAAATTCTATACTTTTGAGGTTTGGAAGTATCTATGTATTATTATTCTCAATTCGATTTCCTCAAGAACTTAAGGCCCAATTTATTGACTCTCCATTAAACTTAAATCGCCATTAAAAAAGGGAATTTTAAAATTAAAAATCAATTTCGTTTAATTCAGTCTCTTTTAAGGATTTTTTTGAAGTTTGGCATCATTAACTAATTGAGCATTAAATTTAAAAGTAGTTTTAGTTAAAACACCAAATTCGACCTTTTAAGGCCCAATTTATTCACTCTCCATTATTTTTAAAGGCTCCATTAAAAATTATAAAACTGTCAAATCGCATACAAATTTTAAAATTTCCCTTTTTTAATGGCGACTTTAAATTTAATGGAGTGTGAATAAATTGGACCTAAGAGGGATTTTTAGAGCTAATGGAGGTTTTAAACAGAATTTCTATTTATTCACTCTCCATTAGTGTCAAATGTCATTTCATTTATTTTTTTTATTTGAATTATTATTTTATTTGAAAAATGTCAAATGAGCTAAAGAATTATTAAAAAAACATCACAATTATGAAAAAAGTCCAGATTAGAATTTTTTGTAGGTATACACACATGCATTTGTACCATAAAAAAGAACAAAATTCAAAGAAATTAATGCATTTCTTGTCTACTTCGCACAGATAATACTAGATCTACTAGATTATATTCTCCACTTCAAAACTAATCATTTTTGAGATGCTGCATAATACATACATAACATACATAACATTGCAATTGAAGCCATGAGAAGAAGAGATATAAAGCTTACTTCTAAACCAATGACACGAGATGAATGCCGATAACACTTAAATTTAAGTTGTTATTTGACACCGATGGAAAAAATTAAAAATTTCACTTAACTCCTTCTTCTTCTCATGGTTTCAATTGTAGGTTGTAGCATTCTTTGGTTACCACTGGTATATCGTTAATCTCTTGCATTTTCTGGCGTTTTCAGCTGCAAAATACTTACGGGTCATAGTTTTTTGGTTTTTCTTCCAATTCAAATCTATTTGATTTGACAAAATTGTAGCTTTTGACAGATTATTTTTCAAACAAAATAAAAAATCCCTAGGATATTTTTAACAGAGTTTTAAATTTAAAGTTTCCATTAAAAGTAAGGACTTTAACTAAAGAAGAGTGAATTAAATGAATTTTTAATAATGTATACTTAAAGGCGACAATAGTTTAAAGAGGCCGTTAACTAAAGCGATAAATTTCAAAATTTAATGGAGGCTCAATAAATTGGCCCTAAATTCAATACAAACTTAAAACAGAACACGTTTTAAGTTTTTAATCATTTGCTTATATTTTTATTCGGCGCTTTTGAGCCTATAAATGCAGAAAAGTGATCACAATAGGATTGAGTTTTTTTCCTGAAGTAATATCTTTTATTGCTTATTTTTGTGAAAGATTCTTTTTTTTTAGAAGTCCTAAAAAAATGTCTTAAATGAGGACTCTAAGGCACACGTTTAATTCGAACAAATTTCTTTGTTTTTAAATTAATTGCTTATTTTTGTTAAATGAATTTTACTGTGTAGCTATTTTTGTGAAAGATGATATTTAATTTAGGACCCTACGACACTCACTTTTGCAAATAACTCAATTTACTTAAAATATTTGCGACTTTTGAAGTTTTTAATTGTTTTCTTCCAAAACTTGATTGAAACAATTTTGCTACCAAGCACCCGACTTTCGTTTAAGACTTTACAGGTCTAACAGCTATTTAACCTATGTATGTATGTTGCCAAATTGAAGACCGTTTCAAATAAAACGCCTATCGATTTAAATGCCTCCAAAGGCAAAGAATATTGAGTGAATTAGAAGAAAGCTGAACAACTCTACATAAGAAATTACTTTTTGAAGTTTTATAATTCACAGTGTGTTTTATCGAGAATTTAAAAAGTATTTAATTTTTTTCTAAACTTCATATATGAGGTGCTAAATTAACAAGTTTTGACAGTTCCGTCAAAAATTAATAAGTTTTATGATTTTTACGGTTCAGGTTGAACAGTTTTGGTTAGGATTGCTTAACGTTGTTGCTCAATTTATCAGTGTTATTTCCTTTCAGACGAAATTCATTTTGGGATATTCAAATTCTTGAGACCATATAAAATTTCGGAAGTTGCATTTTCTATTTTACAATTGTTTTTTTAATCGAAATTCCTCTAAAATTTCCCACAACATAAACTTTAACGATTTTAATTCCAAAAGTTCATTCAGGAGAAAAAAAAATCTAATTAATAACCAATATCAGTTATCATTGAATCTTTTCCCAAAGTTTTCCTCAATATTTCTCCAAAAAAAATATCAAAATAATTTTTTTTTTTTTGATTTTTAATTACGAGCCATCCACGTCAGAGGTTAATACACATTTCATGCATTATAACGCTCGTTTCCTTAAAACTGTGTGTGGAGCGAGCAAATCAATTTGCCTTCGTTAACTAACATTTATAACAGCGCATCATAATCCGGCCATATAAAATATTTGTGTTTAGTTGGGTTGGATTATACTACTGCTATATAGCTTTTATTAATTATGTTTTATTGCACCTGACTTGTAGCTGGCACCATTTTCTCCATTTAGAATCTTTGAAATTAAAATGAATACAAAAAAAAGCCAACACATTTCTTCTCTCACAACCAACGAACGTCTAGAACCAGGTTTTTTTTCTGTATTATATGAAAAACAAATCTTAGCCGTCGCGCTTTTGACAGGTAATAAAAACCCCTCAGGCTAACGAATCCAAATGGCATATAGCTAAGCCTCCAGCTGTGCTACGATTGAATTCCCATATTCAGCTAGTGGAAGCACACATCCACGTAGATTTTTTTTTTGGTGAACTGGAAAATCTATTTCGCTTACTATTCCCCCTTTAACCCTGGTGATTGACCACAGCCAAGACGAATATCACAAAAAAAAAAACTAATTTTAGAGAAAAAAAGAAAAACAACCAACATCGAATGGCCCAAAAACCTATAAAAAGAAAACAGTTGTTTGGGCGTCATTAAAGCCTGTTGCCTGTTGCCAGATTAATGACCCACCTCGCAGAGGGGGATCAAGTTCTCTCTGCTGTATCAAGTTAGTTCACTTCTTTTGTAGTCTTAACCACCGCACTAATGCGAGAACAAAAGGTGGAAATACCTTTTTATATATGTATTTTTTGTTTGAGTCTTTACTACTTCAAGACCGCATCAAAGTCCAGTGGCAAATGCAATTGCGACAATGACAACGACAACGGACAAACAGACAACAGAACAACTCAACCGATCGATAATCGTCATGACTTTGACAGATCATACATCACTTTTTTGTTTGCCCCACCAACCATCGCCATCGTCGTTATTTTCGTTTCCGTTTTAGAAAGAGATCGGAGCGGTCCACCGAAGGCGCTTTGTCCAGGAGTTTCTTGTATAAAAGTTAATGGTTGCTACTCCTGTTAAGTTGCATTGCGCAAATTTGTATCAATTAAGCTATTAACTGCAGTTAGTCACATCGCGCATCTTCGCCAGTATAGTGTATTCGGTTTGGATCTAGTTCTGTTTGTGTGTGATCACGTTATGACCATAAAAGGATGGACGGTAACAAGATGGACACATTCTGATTGGCAACATTGTTGTGATTAGTAGTTAACGTGCCTGGATGCGGCGGATGGCCATGTCTTATGGCAAGCTTGCATCGCACCGGCCGGCAGGCAGGCAATTGACAGAAATTAAGTGATAAATTTTGTCTTTTGTTATGACTTGTTTTTGAAAATTGTTCCTGTGTAAGCATAAAGGCTTTGAAGTGGCCTTTAACTGGTTTAAGAAGGTTTTGGTCAGCTTGCTTGCCAATCAATGAATTCCTTTCAAAATAAATTATTGTCCTTAATTATTTTTTTTTAAGACGGGGAAGTAATTGGAGGAATTAGTTTTAGTTCATTTTTTGGAAAAGGTTTATTAGGAAGTTTTGAAATCTTAAAATATAATACTTGTTTTCTGTCCAACTTCTGTTTGCTATCAGAGATCTTAAAATACCCATCAAAGTCTTTGTCACATATAAATTCTAAAACCTTCCACAATAAATCATTCCAAAAAGGCTTACCTTTTCCTGATGACAAATAAAGTCCTCATCTTAAGCATTTTCCTTGACAAACTTTATGATCGTTGTCGCACAGACAAAAATCCATTAGACATTTCTTATAAAATTTTCAATTGAAAAATACGAATTGACCCCACACACCTGGTGTAACCTACCATTACCATTATGTTGGTGGAGGCACAACTCTTTTTTTTTTTATCTCATAGATACATTTATGGTAACATGAGCTTATCATATGTGCCATCCGCTAAATATTTTCTATAAGGTACGTTTATATATTTTTTGTTGGCTAAGAGAAAAAAAAAAATTCAATCTTGAAAGACATTTTAACCGTTGGGTGTCGGCAGCAGCGTATAGATATGATTTCACCATAAAAAGGAACAACGCAATGCTGCTTATTGCTTTAACTTCTTAGGCAACCAACATCAACTAGGCAACAAGAAGAAATACAACAACAACAAAAAATTCGTAGGTATAATGGCAAATTAAATAAATGTCTTTCATTTGAATGCGTTTACAAGTAGGTACAGCGATTATTTTGAATAGGCTATAGGAGTGGTATTTGACAGGAGCACATTGAAGGTAAATTAGCGCCTTGTGCCAAGAAAGCATTTTGAAAAATGTACCTGTTACTTCTACTTCTACTTCTACTTCTACTTCTACTTCTACTTCTACTTCTACTTCTACTTCTACTTCTACTTCTACTTCTACTTCTACTTCTACTTCTACTTCTACTTCTACTTCTACTTCTACTTCTACTTCTACTTCTACTTCTACTTCTACTTCTACTTCTACTTCTACTTCTACTTCTACTTCTACTTCTACTTCTACTTCTACTTCTACTTCTACTTCTACTTCTACTTCTACTTCTACTTCTACTTCTACTTCTACTTCTACTTCTACTTCTACTTCTACTTCTACTTCTACTTCTACTTCTACTTCTACTTCTACTTCTACTTCTACTTCTACTTCTACTTCTACTTCTACTTCTACTTCTACTTCTACTTCTACTTCTACTTCTACTTCTACTTCTACTTCTACTTCTACTTCTACTTCTACTTCTACTTCTTCTTCTACTTCTACTTCTACTTCTACTTCTACTTCTACTTCTACTTCTACTTCTACTTCTACTTCTACTTCTACTTCTACTTCTACTTCTACTTCTACTTCTACTTCTACTTCTACTTCTACTTCTACTTCTACTTCTACTTTTACTTCTACTTCTACTTCTACCATCTACCATCTACCATCTACCATCTACCATCTACCTTCTGCCATCTACCTTCTAAGTTCTACTTCTATTCCTAATTCTATTTCATCTTCTTCTAGTTTATATTGACAATTTAAAAAAATATGAAATTAAAATTTGTTTCTAAAGCAAAAATTGTTCGTTCTTTGTGATTCTCATAATTTGGAATGACCTAGAACTTTAATTACCTTCGATTTAAAGTTAGTATTCAAAGACTTTGTGTGAAAATAAAAATGTTAAAAGTTGTTGGACCACTTCCGTAACGGTTTCCATTTTCTAATACTATCTGTCATAATTTTCAAAAAGTAGTATTTAGTACTATTTTGTTTCTATCAATTTTTCAAAATTTCAATTGGTAATAGAGTTGCCTGAAAAATTCGTCAAGTCTTGAATATTTACAAATATAAATCCGTTCATGGAATATACACCCCAAACCACACTGTGCCGGTGTGTGCTGAAAAAGCCTAAGCTCCCAGGAGGAAATTCATTCAAAATTTATGTTATAAAGCCCCGATTTCTATTCGATACAAGTTTGCAAACTTTCCTAATCACTTGAAGCTATACAAAACAGAAAAATCAATACACCAAAGTATAAAGAAGACGAAGCAAGCAGAGGCACCAAATTGAGGCGTATACACAAACACCATATCGTCGACACACATTTCTGATGATGCGAATTTGATACCTTTACCTTGAGGGGGGAGGGTGCCAACGATCTAGGTATACGAATACGAATAGATTCCCGATTTTCTACTCATTCCAATTCGCAGAAAAGGATTTCCTCCTACTGATTTGTTTTCCGGTGTATTGTATTGAATAAACTTCCTCCTTGTCTGTCGTCATCATCATCGTATATACATAATCGCACGCTTCTGCTTATAGTAGGCACCTTTTCCTATCGAATCGAATTGTCCGTCTGTCTCTTCGATATTTTTGTTGTTGTTGTTGTTAAGGCGGCTTTTCAATTCGTATCTAGTTTTAAGGAGTGTTACATCAGAGAGTCTTCCTCCAGAAAGATGGGTTGAATTGAATGGTGTGCTCAACCATTCAACGCAATCACAAATTACAATCGGGAAATTAATTTTTACCTATATGCTTTGCGAAATATACCTACAAGAAACAATCGCACAATTGAACTTAGAGGCTTTTCTTTTAGAGTTTGGGAGAGAGAACTCACACAAGTTGGATCTCAAGAATTTTGCGAAGTGGGTTGTATTACTGGAAAATTTCGAATCGAAGATGAAATAAGCTGCAGGGGAAGGTGATAAGAAAAAATCGAATTGAAAAAATCGGCCATGTTTTTTTATTGTTTCTTCCTGGAAAATAATACAAACATTGCAAAGGTACCTAAATATTGTGTTTGTATTTCTCCATGTTTGAACAATAAGACATTGAGAGTTCCAAAGTACTTATTTGTGATTCCTTAAGAGGTATATTTATGATATCGTATTTACCCAGCTAAAGAGTATGGGGGTGAGGACAATATAGACTTAGACCACAACATATCAAAATGAAGTGAAGTAAAGTCCTTTTTGCAAGCTTCTGTGTACATATATTTTAGAACAACAAATGCTTAAATTGATGTCCTTGATGTAGAAGGTTCTCATTCAACTGTATTATGGATTCAATGAATTTTCGAGAAAATGAAAATGTTTTTGTTGACATAAAACGTAACAATACAAACACACAAGAGTATTTATAGAGAATATTGAAAATGGTAGATTCTGAAGAAGAGCCTTGAAGGTGTACCTTACCTATAAAATGGTAAGTTGCTTAAAGTAGATTTTCTTCTACTAGATACCTACAGGATTTTCACTTAAGCTTATGTGAGAAACTCAATTCCATATTTTATTAGATTTTACCCTTAAAATGTTGTGTTTGTAGCAAATATTTTAATATTCTGATTGGGAAAGCTCAAGGTTTAATTGGAATTTCAATTAAGATTTCAATTAATTAATGTAATGAATTTGAAGATTTAATATACCTAAATAAAGTGCCATCGTGACATTATAAAGCCATATGAGTAATGTAACGTAAGGGCAAATTTAAAATTCATTTAGGCCAATATGTATTTAAATATTTCGACTTATGTCACTTTGTTTTGAAATTCATAAGGTCGTGTAGAAGTAAAACAAGTTTTTGATAGTGTTTTCATTAATTTATAGAATTTAAAATCTCTATTTTAATTTTTAAGTTTCCTCAAATTTTTAATTAACTAACATCGAAGTCGTTCAACATAATTGTTTTACAAAAATATAATTTTTTTAAACTTTTTAAACCCTATTTAATAATTCACCTCACTATTTTATGCAAGAAATAAGAAATTATTGAAGTTTAGATTTGTTTCCAAGTAAATACACGTCATTTCACATATTGTTCGTTCTTGTTGATTCTCATAATTTCGAATGACCTACAATTTCCATTACCACCCGATTCAAAGTTAAATTTCAAAGAATGTGTGAAAATGAAAGTGTTTTAGGTAATTTTTGACCGCCTGGGTAACGGTTTTCATTTTCTGTTTTAACCCTTTCGGACCCAGCGTTACTCTCATGTAACATTTTTTTAAAAATTTGTTAAAAATATTATATTAAACAATTTTTTAGGTTTCGATGGCTTAATTGAAAGATAATAATGCCTAGTTACTGGATTATTACAAAAAGTTAATCAAATCTCATACCTTTAATTTTTTTGTTTCGAAAAAGGGACTGAAATTCACATTTTTTTTTTTTTTTGCAAAAATATTTTTTTTTTATATATGGTCATAATTTTGAAAAAAAGATATAAAAAATGTTAATGCAGAAAGTGTTTTGTTTTTTTGGCTTAGAAGAAGTAGTACCTATACATTATAGTTTCATAAAAATTTATTTTCTCAGTTCTCCGATTTTTTTTTGGTGGTCATAGGCAGTGATGTTACTTACATGTAGAATGAGAATAACACATTAATTTTGCTATTTAATATTTTGGAAAATAACTTTTTGCTATTCATATTTCTTAGTTGTGATGTTTTTGACCCGATAATACCGAAAAAACATTTTTTAATAATGATTTTCATAGCTTGGGTTCGACAATGTATAACAAAATGTTAATTTTATTTTAAATCTATAAGTATTTTTTTCATAATCATTTTGTATTCAAGTATCTCAAATCAAAAATTGTCATTATGATGCCAAAGCAACATGTTTTTGAGCTGATTTTGCTCACAGATTCTCTTATTTAATTTGAAAAAGCTTTTCTACCTACACGGTTTCCGTTGTAAAAACAGAATTGTACCTACATATATTTCTCGGAAATTATTTTCGGCTGTTAGATTAACTTTGGAAATTCCTGAATTGACTTAAAAATAAAACAATTTTCAATCTGAAAAGCGATTTGCTTCCTTCAATTATTCTATTCATAGGAATTTAATATCTTTGTAGAGAAATGTCAAAAGTCTATCAACAGCTTTTTACTTATTTTTAGAATTTTCAATTGACTGACAGCAAAGTCAGCTTTGACATAATAATTCCATCTTCATATTAATTTTCGAAGGGATTATATTTTTTTTCTAAGAAATCTAGATAAATATGGAAAAAAAATAAAAGATTTAAATTTTCGGTAAGGCTCTAAAAATAAAATAAGAATTTTTCTGACAATATTTCATTTTCATTATGAAATCACATTTATTGCGGTAAAAAAAACTTCATCTGTTCTTTTTTTCGTTCTTCAAATCCTTATTGCAAGAATTGTGATTCCACATCCAAGTTGATTAATCATTTTGAATATAAGCTTTTGTTTTGTATAATTTTATTCTCTATACACACATTTTGAAATGTGTTTTGTTCTTCAAGCTTCAAGAGAGAGAGATTCATTGTGTGTTTTTCTTTTTCTTCGTCGTTCTTCCTTTACATTGCCACTGGTGAATGAGTTTTGTATTATATATTTTTGCCAGGAAATCTCATTCTTGACGAAGGCCATCGTACTCTTCTCTGTTGTTAAGTGTTACACACCTACGTTGTCGTCGAGTCAGAGTCAGAGTAGGGCCACCTCAAACCTCCAGCTCCACCCGCCTACATACAGTTTTATTGTGTAAAACAGTAGGCAAACGAGGATAATGGATTCTAATATCTTTACTTCCTCTTACTCTGCTTGTGCTGAGATTTACCAACAAACCCAAAACCAAAAAACCCTCCTGCACCACATCTCTCCCCATCATCACTCTCATCATCATCAAAACATTCCTGCTGCCAACTGGAGCAAGAAAACGCCATCATCATGAAGAAACAGCATAGGCAAAGTTTGCGTATCGTCTCAAGAGACCACTTGCCAACAACCTACCGAAGAACAATTCCCTCTCTTCGAGATTCCGCATATATACAACAGAATGTTATATTTCCCAGACATACCATTTATTCACATTTGTTGCAGATCTCTTCCATCTCGTACCTTCCACTTTTGTAGGTATATTTTCTGTATAAACAATTGACACCGTCATATTAAACTTTTCTTATATGAGTTTGTGTGTGTTTGTTTGTACCTTTTGGGTTAAAGTATCGTGTTCTATTAAATTCATTTCACTCAAAGTATCTTACCTCGGCTCTATGAATATAAATCTTGAAGCTAAATTTACGAATTATTTGAAGACGTCTAATTTTGCATTAAATACGTATTTCATTTCATTTTCTTGAAGAGTGGTAACAACCCAAAGCTCTATACAAGGATATCCTACCTATTTGAGTACTTTTGTGTGCGGTATAAGAAAATTGTGTCGTAAAATTCAATATTCTTCTTTTGATATTTGAGAACCTTTTTTTTTCGGGTTTTGGTATAATTGTCAAATTAAAAAGAGCTTCATGATGATTTTCTAGGAAAATGGGTCTTCACAATGTGAAACGATTTTTTAAAATATTTTTATTCTTTTTATTTATTCAAATATATTTAAAAGTACGCATTAAAAATGCTGAATTTGTTTTACAGAGAATTGCTCAAACAATGTCAAATTCCACAAGTTATAGCTTCTTAAATACTTTCATAGAGACTTTATTAAAAACAAAAAAGCTTATAGAAGTTATAGCTTCGTTAACAGTCTTTTAACTTTAGTCCATACAATTTTAAATCTCTGTTTGAATTCGTAAAAAATTCTAAAAATTTAAAATCACTTAAATTCCGAAAAATAAACTAATTTAAGCAATTTTTTGCATCATTTTTGTGCAAAAATATAATTTTATTTAAGTTTTTAACTCTCTACAATCTTTCACCTTACAAATTTAGCCAGGAGTTAAGAAAATATGAAGTTTAGATTTGTTTCCAAGAAAATACACGTGATTTTACAAATTGTTCGTTCTTGTTGATTCTCATAATTTCGAATGACCTACTTCACTACGGCCGATTAAAATTTTACTTTCAAAGACTTTTTGTATGAAAATGAAGAGATTCCTCTGGTTAAAAAAATTAATTCAACACGATTTGTTTTTTTTTTTTTATTTATTTAGTGGAAACATTTTAAAAATTTAAAAAATTTGTATTTACATAAACAAAGAAATCTAGAAAAAATTACTTTTCAATACCAAAAGCAACTTCTAACAAAAATACAATTATTGAAATTATCAATCCAATCATTAAAAATTTCCATGCAAATTTCAATTGATCAAATGTCAGCGGAAGATGAGCATCTTCATCAATAACTTCTGTATAAATTTCCGATCCAAAACCAATTGCTTTAGCTTGTAAAATCACATCTGAATCCCACTTCTGAGCCAAACCAGTTTGTTGAATTTCTATGATGAAATTATTTAAAATTTCTTTAAATATAGAATTATTTGCCAGTAAAAAACCTAAATTAATTTCATTAATAGCTTCTCGAGCTATTCGAAACAAACTAGGTCTATACAAAGATTGATAGTCGATATTGATTTTGCATCGATCTTCTTCCATACAATAGGCAAAACTTGTATTACGCATTGACATACATTGTGAAATAAATGTTGCATAATAAGTTGGTCGAGTAATTTGTAAGAATCCTTTTGGGTATGTCAAGTCCTTTATTATATGCCACTGATTTTCTGAAACCATTATTGGAACATTGTTGTCAATCAGGTCTTGAATGGTGTCAAATTGTTTTATTTTGATGAAAACTGTTAGAAATGATTTAAAATATGATACAAATAGATTGCAAATAATGAAAGCAAATAACAACACGATGAAGTAAAAACGATAATTTGAAGTAATTGGTTTTTGTGTCGGCGAGTACAACAAAGCTAAATAAGTATCACTGAAACTTGACCAAATGTCGATTTTTGAAGTTTTTATTTTGTCAAGAATTATCTTAAAAACTCCGATGAAGAAAATTGATAATCCAATACAAAACCAAACTGCTACTGAAAATGGTCTCTGAAAGTATTCGTGTGGAGAAATAAATCCATTTACAGGCACCATTAAAACATGTCTTGTAATTGACACTGGATAACTTAAATCAAGATTTTTCACAGGACTAAATAGATTCATGTTTATATCAATCCTGTGGTTCAAAGTTAAATCAACAGTACTTTGAAGAACTGCAAAACTGAAATTCTTTTTAAATATTTCCATAAAAGTTGCATTGTGTCGTTTAAGAAATTGTAAAAATGTTTTACCAATTTTCCCACCAATACGATAGTGTCCTTTTTCATTTGGATACCAGAATGTTCTTGGGACATCTTCTAGAACAGTTGTTCGTAATTCATAGCCATTAAGATCTTTCATTGCATCAGGAAGTGGTCCAATTTTTGCAAGATCTTGAATTGTATTTTCTGCAAATGGAAGAAATGCATACGATGAAGTGTTGGAAATTATTCCAAATATTCTTGTGAATTTATTTTCAAAAAACCATGAAAAGTATTCCATTAAATTATCAAAATTTTGTGTTGAAACACTAATAAACTTTCTAACATGAAGGCTTGTGATGAGTTCTAGCAGCAGTTTGGGATATTTTTGTTCTTCTTCTGTCGCAATATGAAACACGATAACTGCATTGTGAATTTTCCTGAATTCTTCGGTGAAATCAGTGTTGAACAGCAATATTGGTATGGTGACATGACAGTTTATAAAATCAAACAAAAAGTCTTCTTCCACTCCGATGAAATACACATCCGCTGAATCACTACTTTTATGAACTTTTTCAACAAGTTCAGCTAGATCCTTAGAAATTCCCTTTCCATAAGCACTTTTTGTAATAAGCGATACAAATGTAATGAATCCGGAAATAAGCATGTTTTATTATTATTTGTTCTATTCAACTTGGAATACTAAAGAATACTACTGAATAATGTGTTTTCTGTTCAATGTTATAATACTGACAGATTAATTGTATGAAATTATTTTTATTGATTTTGAAGTACAATTTACCATTTGGATATAGATTATATGAAGCTTCTAATGACAAGAGAATAAGATAAAATCTAATGTTTTTGTTGTTAATGTTGTCAAATTATAGTGTATGAGTATCCTCAAATAGTCGTTTGTGTAACAATGTTTTTCGGATTTATTATTTGTTTTTTTGTTTGCCGATAAAACATATGCAAGAGGTGGAGTCTAGTCCCGAGTAAAAATAAAAATTGAATTTTTAAAGAAAAAAATAAAAAAAATCTTGACCGCTGCACCACAGCCGCACTACGACTGCACCACGTCCTCACCATTTAATTTTGAATGAAAAATTCGGTGCACCACCGACACACCACGACTGCACCATATCCGCACCATTTCATTTTGTATGAAAAATTCGCTGCACCATGATAAATAATTTTGGATTATTGGAAAATAAAAAAAAAAATACTACCAACGAGGAGGAGATTTGAACACGATTATCCAGTGCACTTTCAATTAGAAGTCCAAGGCCTTAACTACTCGACTACCAAGTCATGTTTGTACGAAATGGCAATTTGTTGCTTAAGTCAAAATAACTTCGAAGAAGACTCAAACATTTGTATAAGTACGATAATAGAATTTTTGATCATGGTGCACCGAATTTTTCATTCAAAAATAAATGGTGCGGACATGGTGCAGTCGTAGTGCGGCGGTGGTGCAGCGAATTTGTTTCATATTTTTTCAAAGTGAAATGGTGCGGGCGTGGTGCAGCTGTGGTTTGGCATTTTAGAAATTTTTTAAAATGGTGCGGACGTGGTGCAGCGGTGGTGCGGTGGTGGTGCATCGAATTTTTCATTCAAAAATAAAGGGTGCGGACATGGTGCAGTATAAGTGCGGCGGTGGTGCAGCGGAATTCCATTATCTAATAGTATGTTCTGACTGTACTTTAAATTTTCTTCTTTAACCGTTAAAGAAATTATTAATCAAATATTTAAAATGTCAATTCGAAACTCTTGGACTTATTCTGTAGGTACACTTTGACATTACCATCCTGTAACATTATATTTGCCAAAAAAACACAATATCAAACCAAATGAGGTCTCGTTTTAACGACTGTATAAGAACCCATTAAAATGCTAAAAAAAAAACACACACAAAATGTTAGCATTACAACATTTACACACATTTTTATTTTTATGTACCGTACCTACATTCGTAGGTAGATACGCAAACAAGTCGAAAATTGAAAAGTCGTATATAATACATAAAAATGTCAAACCAACAATATGTAAGTACAGTGGTATTGGTAAATGTAATAAAAATAAGAAAATAAAAATATCCAAAAAAATACTTACACTCACTGACAGAATGAGAAAAAAAAAATAAAAATAATACGCCAAATATTTCATTTATTTTAGCACAAGGGCCGTTTATCCGGTTCTCGGCGATGTGTGAAATGGGCCTAAGGGTTGTCCGTCGTTGTTTTACAGTGTGCTCTTCTTCCCCTTCTATCTCCCCCTATACAATGCCCGTCTGTCTGTACACACATTTTGGCTTAAAAACAAAACAAAAACAAGACGAAAAGAAAAAAACGAAAAACTCTTTACTTTTGTGTGTTTTTTGTAGAGAATTCTGCTGTGTAGAGAGACCCCCTTCACGAGAGGGGGGTAGTAGAGTTAACGAAACGTGGTAGGAATTCAATTCAAGTAAAGCAAAGAATGAAATTCAATATCATCATACCCACTGTGTTGTTAGCCATGCAAGATATTATATCACACAAACACACACACACACTCGAATGTACCCACGTTTTAATATAACAAAAAACCATTTGCTTCCCCTCCCCGATTGTCCTGTCGCAATCTACCGGCGCAAAGCTATACAAAACGCCTCCTCTCTGGCTAAAGAGTGATATCATAGAATTCCAGGATAAAGGAATTTCGTCATTTCGCGCTTCATTTCAAACACACATTCTGACATATCCCACATCAGCAAGAGTGTCAGAGAACGGGACGGGCGGGCGGAGAGGTGTCTGTGTGTCGTCCTTATTGTATTCAAGTGCGAAAATGAAGTGTGAGAAGCAGAAACGCAGGTGAAAAGGCGATATATTTGGACTTGCAATGTATAGAAGCCCTCGCTCTATACTTTTACCTACCATTATCCTATCCTGTTCTGGGCTTCCTTTCTGGGCCTTTTCTGGTGGAAGTGTGATGTTTCACGAATGATTACGCGTAATGGTGGCAAATTGCAAAGGACCACAACAAACCTAAAAAAAAGAAGGACGACGAAGCACAGACGACTATTTGTCGGAGAGTGTTGTCACTTTTCATTTTGCCCATTGTCCTTCGGTCTTTGTTTTAACCCTTTCGGACCCAGCGTTACTCTCATGTAACATTTTTTTAAAAATTCGTAAAAAATATTAAATTAAACAATTTTTGAGGTTACGATGGCTTAATTGAAAGATAATAATGCCTAGTTACTGGATTATAACAAAAAGTTAGTCAAATATCATACTTTTAATTATTTTTTAATTGAGAAAGGGAATGAAATTCACATTTTTTTTATTTTTTTGCAAAAAAAATTTTTTTAATATATGGTCATAATTTTTAAAAAAAGATATAAAAAATGTTAATGCAGAAAGTGTTTTGTTTTTTTGCTTAGAAAAAGAAGCATACATTATAGTTTCATAAAAAGTTATTTTCTCAGTTCTCCGACTTTTTTTGGTGGTCATAGGCAGTGCATGTTACTTACATGTAACATGAGAAAAACACATTAGTTTTGCTATTTAATATTTTGGAAAATAACTTTTTGCTATTCATAATTCTTAGTTGTGATGTATTTGACCCGATAATACCGAAAAAACATTTTTTAATATTGATTTTCATAGCTTGGGTTCGAAAGGGTTAACTTTTTGATAAAAATTCACACCTCCTTCTTTGTGTTGTTTTTGAACTCTGTTTTTGTTGTGTTGTTATAATCCCCCTCTCAGCATGTCTCCTTGAACAAAATATGAACAAAATGTCTCGAAAAAATAGTTTTTTGTTTTGTGTCCTTTTTGTGGAGCCAAACAAAATTCCCATGACACAGAAGAACATTTAATTATATTTTTCTCTAGGTACTTTTTATACCCAACCATTGTCGACATTTTTTCTACAGTAGTCCCTATACACAGCGATACAGTTACAATCCAATCTTCTAACTGATCCCTTAAGATCTCCTTGGGAAAAATATACAACTTTTCAGATGAATATTGTCCTGATGCCAAACTAACTGTGGAAAGGAAAAGTCACTTTTCGCCCACCATCGAAAAGTTTGTTGTTCGAATTGGTGTCCCGTTTGTCCAGGCTTACCAACAAACCCTGTAACTCAATTCTATACTTTTTCTTCTCCAAAAAAAAAGAAAGAAAAAAAAACTACAAAACAGTTTAAGAAAATTCCCTTCGGTTTTGAGTGGGTGACACATTTCAAGTCTTTTTTTATTTTTATTCTTGCTTGTCCTTATTTATTTTCTTTCCCAGGCGATTGCGGTTTAGCTTTTTTCAAAGTCCTTTTTTTTTATTTTTTTGTGTTTTTCTTTTTGAAAAGAAAGCAGAAAATTATATTTTGAAGGGGACAAAGTCTAGTATATAGTTGTTGTTTTTTCCCTTTTCACACTTTGAATAAAGTTTTTTCTTCGACCATCTCCCCCCTCCAACTCTTATTTGTCCCCTCTGGTTACAGTTTATAGGCCAGCCTGGTAGGCTGATAAAAGTATTTAAGTTTTAATCGCCCATAAGGATAAGAAAGTTAGAGGGAAAAATTTATAAGATTTTTTTTTTCTTGCCATGAAACGAAAAAGGCAATGTGGGTGAATAAGTGGGTGCCCAGAGAGGGAAGTCACAGAACCTACTACTACTCCGAGGAGGGTTGTATTATAATCTTGGAATCTGTAAGAGGGATATAAATTTTAAGGTTTTTTTTTTTGGCATCATCTGCGTTGAAACATTTAGTGGGAGTAAATAAGCTTTAAGTTGATTAACGATATTTATCGGTTGGTTTAGGACAATATGGGTTTAAGTTAAAAAAAGGGGGGCCTTGAAATAATTATTTTGGGAAAAAGCAAGTCAAACAAAAAGGAGGGTAAATGGATTATTGATTTTTGTTCGTTTAGTTTTTCTTTTACACAAAATTTTGGTACAAACACCAGTTTACATCCAAAACAACAGGAGCAACTTTTTAACGGAAATTCTCAGCCTTTAACAAAAAAGGGTTTAAAATTTAAGAATTTATTTCGAACTGATTGTAGATTTGTTGATTAGAAAAGAAAAAATAACTTTTAAAAATATTTTCCTTGATGTTTTATTAACATTTAGTCAACAAAAAAAAATTATTTTCTGCTCAACACTCCACTAGAGGGTGCTTTGATCATAAAACAAAATTATTTCAATAGTTTTAGTGAACGAATTAGTCGTTTAAAAAATTTATACGAATTCCTCGTTCAATTAAACTACTCTAGATTTTTCATATAAATGTTCGTTCTTGTTGATTCTCATGAATTCGAATGACCAACTTCTTAGTTGCATGGGAATCAAGTTTTGGTGACTTGGTAGTAATTGATCCCAATTTATAATTAATTAGCTAGTTCTGTCATCGTTTTAGAATATATGATATAATTCTTGTATTACAAAGTAAGGAAAATTAGTGAAAATAGACGTTGAAATAAATTCGTCGTTCAACGTAAAAAAACGTATTTTTTTCTTAAATGTTCGTAACTTTCATTGTGCTTATCTCTTTAAATTTTGTTCTTAATTCATTTAAATAATCTCCTAACCCTCATTTAATCTACCAATAAAATCACTTTTTCACGTAGCGGCAGCAGCTCAATTCTCATTTATAGGTAATTTGTTAAGGTTTCCGAAAACAAATTAAATTTTATATGTTTTCTATAATTACAAAAATTTCCTTCAACAAAAAAAAATTCTAATCGATGTCACGTTCTAGATGATGATTACAAGCAAAGCCTTTATTAATAGCCGAATGATGACGGTGGCGGCGGCAACTGGCTACCTAAAAAAAATGTAGATATAAGACCAATGCCACCGTTGAGCCAGTCACTCTGCCACCCAAGTGTGATGTTGTAACGGATGAAAATAATCATAAGAAATTCATAGGAAACACAGAAAAAATAAATTGTTTAGATCAGAATGTTTGTTGCATGATATTACCAACCGCCGACACTGTTCGTTCGCCGTGCGTTGCCTCCTCCGACATCATCAACAAGGTGGTAAATAAAATATCTTCATTCCAATACACACATAGTAACTTTCCAGCTACTGTTTGGGATACATTTTTTGGCGGGCTATAGGTCTAGGATTGCAGTTTGAAATGATGTACCTTTATACCTACTCTACTGCTGATTCGTGGTAGTGGGCTGAGAAAGGTGCACACCTTAAAGGGAAACGTGATGAGAATAAATTTCTTGATACTCCAAACTTTCCAAACACAACACAATAAAAAAAAAAAGAGAATCCCCCTTTAGAACATACTTTTAGTACCTGTACAAGTTGTAAACCTATGAAGGTACCTAAACCGTCTTCCTGGTGGGCACACACACAGGTTGATTTCGGATTATTTCGTTTTTCTCTACGAAATGCAAAATACTTAAGATAGGTTTCTATTTCTACTATTTGTTGGGTAATTATTTTACCTTCAGTAGAAATGACAGGATATTTGTATGGATACATTTTTTTTTTATTGCATAAAACGCATCAAGAATTGAAGGTGTGCACTAGTCGAATATTTTGCTTGCTAAGCCAGACTTGTGTGGGAGGTCTAAAGTGTGAATGATTACCACAAGTGGTGGAGAAATTTATTGCATACGTTAGGTACTGTTAGGATATTGCTTCCTCAATTGAGGAAGGACGGAAATTAATAGGACTGATGTTCTAAGTAAGGTGGTAAGAAAAACCATCCTGGTATGATTTTTGTCAGCGGTTTGTGGCAAAAAATATTACTTTTGCCATATAGAACCTAATAGAATTGGTCTTATCGACGTAATTGAGTTACCTAGCCTCGAACTCAATTTCCTCCCACAGATTCTCTTTTACAGGTCAGAGCTATATGTTTACCACATGAATGCTTCCGCTTTTATACGGTTACTTGAAAATTATTTTGAGATAATAATTTCATTACTGGTGTAGCGCGGCTACTCTACCAAATGTGATGCCCTTATCGCTGTTACTCTGTTACTGAAGTTGGATGCTTCAAATAAATCGCGCCATCAATTCTAACCCCACTGATATGGTTGTTTTCATTGCAAACCATCAGAGGAGGAAATTCTGTATTTGTCAATAAATAATCCTTGGAGCGTTGGGTAGGTATAGCTCTGACCAAAACCATGGTCAGAAAATCCAAATAGACTTTAAATATCAATTACCTACACTCACTCTGGATGTGGTGCTCGCTCTTGTTTGTGTTTTAACTAATTGTGTGCAATTAAGTAGCGTGGGCATTGTGTGGCTTTATTTATCCTGAATTAATTTTAGCGCAATATCCTGTTAGTTTTTATCTAGAGTTTATGTATATTGCACCAAACAAAGTAACAGCGTTGGAGGAAAGACAACATTTTCATCATTTCCATGTTTTTTTTTTTTAACTAAAAAAAGTTTATTTTTATCCCACATATAACTAGGAGGCGCTTCGAACATAAAATAGAATTTTTTTCGATAATTTTATGGAACGATTAAGTCGTTTTAAAAATCAATACTCAAGATTTTGTCATACGAAAGAATGTTCGTTCTTGTTGATTCTCATGAATTCGTATGACCAAAATTCTGTTTTTTTTTTGTTTTTGTTTTTATATATAGAAATTTATCTATGCAATATACCAAACCTTAATTAATTTCTGATATTAGTTAGGACCAAGACATAACGTGTAAGATTATTGTCAATTCATAGTCCAGGATTTACAGTTGTTAAATAACATTCGCAGGCATAAAAATCAAGTACTTTAATTATTTTTTTTAATTTAACCCTCTGTAGGCACACCTCTTTTTTGCGAATTTGGTTTATACTTTTTCATGTCGGTAGAACTTTTTTCGGTCTCACTATTTTATAGAGAATCATATATGAAATTGATGTAGAATATTCAGAGGAATTCGAATATTGTATTAACAATTCAAAAAAATGTATTTTCACCCTTATAAAGACACTTTTTTGTGACCACTTTTAAATTTGTCCTGCCAAATTCGTACCCGTGTGCAGACAGAGGGTTAAAATTTGTATGAAGTCACAACAGGCCTTTCAAGAATTTAAACCGTTAAAAATACATGAACAATTTTAAAATTCAAATGAAGATCTAGAATGGTGTTGAATTAATAAAAAATTTATTTCTTTTATCTCACTGACCACTAAGAGGCGATTTGATAATGAAGTAGAATTCTATCGATACTTTTCTAGAACGAGTAAGTCGTTTTAAAAATCGATACAAATGCCTCCTTCAAAAAACAACTGAAGATTATTTCATTTAAAAAAATGTTCGTTCTTGTTGATTCTCATGAATCAGTATGACCTAGATTTTTTTTAAAGAAATTTATCAATGCAATATACCAAAACCTAAATTAATTTCTGATATTATTTTAGCCGCAAGACCTAACGTTTAAGACTATTGTCAATGTATAGTTTAGGATTTACAGTTGTCAAATAACATTCGCAGGCATAAAAATCAAGTACTTTATTTTTTTTTAAAGTTTAAAATTTGTACGAAGTCACAACAGGGCTTTTTAGAACTTATACCGTTAGTTAAAATTTCATGAACAATAATTTTAAAATTCAAAAGAACATTTAGGATGGTGCTCATATTCAATGAAAAAAAAAAAGATGCTAATGAATAAAAATTTATATTTAATTCGAAAAAAAAACACATATTTTACTAAGATTTTTAATCTTCCTTATCATGATCTTACACCTTAATAAATAAATTAATTCAAAATTGAGAAAAAAAAAGGAAAAACTTAAGGCAGTATAAGTTTTCATTTTCCAAGCTGATTACAAATTCCATATTAATCAATAATAATCGGATTTTTTTTCCTCTCTCTCTTGACTTATACCTTCAAACCAAATAGAAAAAAAAAAAATAAAAGCGACGATAAAAAAAATTAATTATGTTCTTAATTTGAAAAAATGAATGGAAAATATAACTTTCTCAAAAATGTTAATGAAGCTTAAAAGTAAAGGCAGTAAAGTGTGCTGCCTTTTTTACACCATTAGCATATTTCAATATCTACACACACGCCCCCTGAATCAGAAAAAAAATATTAAATTAAAATAATAAAAATATTAATTTTTTCAAAATTCTTGTGTAAGTATCTAAATAATTCACCACAAGGCTGAATTCTTGAGATAGCCAATATTCATTTTAAACATAAACTTTTGGAACGAGTGAAGCACCATCCTATTGGGACAGTAAAAAATGGATGATTGATTAATTTTTCTAGGTCTTTCTGTTTTTTTTTTTCTTTTTTTATTATTTTGATTCTCGAGAGATTTTGTAACAATTTCCTTTCTTAATGCGACTTACATTGTCCCATTTATGCCCTGGAGAATAAAAAACGTAAAAAAAGAGTATGCCTCTTGTGATTCCTGACTAAAGAATCGCTTTCTTTGAAAAGCCTGTTGGATTGGAGTGCGTTTGAAGATATTTTTTGTTTTTTTCTTATTGAGATTATTTCAGCCTCTTCATGTCACTGTTTTTTTTTTTTTCGTATTTTTTTTTTTTGTTCTTCGACATTGACTCGAGGCACAGAGTAATGATAAATGATGAATTCAAAGAAACAACATTAATAGGCCTTAGCTTTCATTCATTCTTTTTCCTGCGCCTTTTTCACCTTGTTTTTTTGTGTTCTTTTTTTGTTTTTTTTTGTTGTTTGGTTTGTTGCCAGTTAAATGGAATTCTATATCCCTAACTGCTCTCTTAGATGCTCATAATAGCCTTTGATAGAACCACCGAGTAGCTTAAGGATTAAATGTTTATTTTTTCTTATCTTTTTTTTTGTGTTCCTTTCTGTTTCAATGGAGAAGATATCCTTGAAGAAAAACAAAACAATACAAAAAAAAAAAAAAAAACAACAACGAACATTTTGTTTAAATGAAAAAAAAAGAAGAAGACAAAAAAACGCTGAGATAAAATACCATTTATTCGCTTATCACTGATAATATCCTGGATATACCTCTATATATAAAGTGGAAAGTGAAGATGCTGCTGATTTCATATTCTACTTCCATCAAGGACCAAAAATTAAGTTGCCACATGATGATGGCAGTGGCTGATGGTAGTGTGTAGGATGTTCTTATTTTTTCGGTTATTCTCCTCGTCCTCTTTGTCGTTTTCAATTTTATGAGAATATTTCGTTTTTTTTTTAGTCCTGATCCTGATATACACTGTTTTTTCTGGTGGATATATATTTACTTACACACGAAACGATATGATTTTGGAGATACCTCCTGGGTGTAATAATCGTAAATATTGTATCCACTCCTTTTGGTTAGTCCTTTATATTTTTTTTTTTTTTTGCTTCTTCCTGATGGTGTCTTTTCCTTAATCTCCAATTGCTATCTCTCCTTTTTTTTTATTATTATTTTTGTTGTTTTTGTTATTTTGGCTGTAGGTATATAGTTGTCCTTTTGATGCTGTTGATGGGTTTTTTTTGTCTTCTTCATTACGATAGTTTGGAAAATCCTTTTAGGGCAATAATAAACCTATACACACCAGGAAACAAAGATGTAAGTGGTTGCCAGGATGTCCTATTATTGTCAATTTTTATATACAACCAACATTTTGTGTATTATTAAAAGTTGAGCTACTTTTCGATATAAGATGGTTATAGTTAATATTTTTTTGTTAGAAGTGTCCTTTTTTTGTTGTTGTTTTTATGGATATTGGATATTTTGAGTGTTTTTTATTGTTTATGGACTTTTATTGGATCCTTTTAGAGGAAAAAACTAATATTGAAGGAAATGCTAGTGGTTATCAAATTTTTTAGGAGCGAAATATAATTTGGGGTTAAAATATTAACATTTAGTGCCCATTTGTAGAAGTTAAACGTCTGGGGTTCGAGTCCCAAGGCAGCCTTTTCTTTTTTGTGCAAAATTTTTTTTAAATTTTTGTATGATGTTATTATGTAAAATTATATCGTCTGTAAGCCAATTTACAGATAAACAAATATTATTTTGCTTTACAGTCAAGCAAACAAGTTCATTTGGTCATTCAGTTAGGTAAAAAGTGGTTTTCACCGAAAAAGACTGTTCAAAAAATGGTTCAAAAAGACCAAAAACAATAGATTTTGAAAGCCTATTTTTTATATACAATTTAAGCCTCTTCAATTTTTGTGTCCATTATATTGAAAAATAAAGTATTTTCTTTTCTAAGTTATATTTTTTAATAATAAATGCTCAAAAGATAAAAATAGACTATTTAGTAAAAACATAAAAAAATATCGTTTTTTCTCTTTTTTGAATATATTTTCTTAAGATTTGTACATTTTTTGAATTTTAAAACTTTTTAAAAGGATACACATCGATAGGAAATTTAATTCTCTACAAAAAACTACTTAATAAAAATTTTCAAATTCGGCTTGTTTTTCAAGTTATAGGCAAAAACTCAAAAAGTAACAAAAAGAGTCGAAAATATTGATCGTTACAAAAATGGTCATAATCTTTATAATATTTTTCCATTGATTTTGAAGAAAATTATCTTTTTATCTTTGTCAAAGGAGTGTCTTACTCATACAAAATTTTAAACTATGAGGACTCGAAAGATTTTAATTTTTTCTTTCAGTAATAAATTTTTTTTGGCAAAAATTTCCTTTAAAAAATCGATTTTTTAAAAATGTTTTTATACTTTGCGCTTAAAAATCTTGAATGAATCAGAAAAGTTGTTCTAGTGCTTCTTGCTTATTTATTCAGCTTTCAGGTGCGGGGTTTTCTGTTCAAATTAATAGTTTATTACTGAAGATATAGCCCGAATACTAAGTGTACTGGAAAAAAAAAACACAAAAAACTTTGAAAAATCATAATATCTCAAAAACCTATCCATAAACATTTTTTTAGATAAGATTTTTGAGTTTCCTGGGCTCGAATCTATATGAAAAGTATAACGGCACTTGGTGTCCAAAAATTTTTTTTGTAAACTAGAGTCTTTCTTATTGAACTTTTAGGTACATGTGTTTGCATCCGAAAAACTTAGATTTTTTTTTTCTTTTTTAAAAATTGGAAGTCTCAACTTGGCTTGGTAATGTTTTTTAGAGCGGAATTTATAGTCGTTACTCAATTTAAAATTCACCATTTCATCTTTGACACCGGTTTAGTAACATTGTTGTTATGAGGTTATAACTCAAACTAATTCTGCCAACTATCATACATTTTATAATGGAATATTCATTAGAAGACAAGTTCAAATCGTTCTTCATCCCGCAAACACGTGACATCAATCAAAAACTGAACCAAGCGTAAATGGTAGGTACCACACCATGTACTTTGAGATTAAAATCTTTTTAACTACAAGAAATTAATCATCTCCGTTACTTAAAAGTGAACCTCCTTAAAAACCAAAGAACAAATCTTAATAAAATGAAAACGGGAACAAGAACACAACATACATAGAATCTACTTTATGTATATGCTAGCTGATGTTAAGAAAAGATATACCTACTCCCGAGCCAGACTCTGGGAAGATGACTTCTTCCGATTAAGTCATTGTTCGTTGAGAGCTAATTAGTCGTAGATAAAAGCTTTTCCGTGTCATCGTTCGTCGTCTATATTCCATAGTAACCACCATCATCATCTTCAAACTCTAAATAACAACATCTTTTCACTCCTTCATCTCCTCCCCAAAAACAGAAAAAAAAACATAATAAAAACGAAGAAAAATAAGTTACAAAATTCCAAGGCCTTCTTAAGTGCGTGTTGATTAAGTCATTAAATCGCTAGACACCCGAGCGAGGTTGAGTGGTGGTGAGGTATGTGTGTTAACTGCATACCATACAATGTCTTTTCTCTAAGATTATGTCTTGTCGTAGAGTCAGAAAAGCAGGTAGCATCTTGAAGCTACTTTTGGATTCTTTCTCTACCAAGATAGATAGAGATACCATATGAGTATGCGAGCGAGGTTTTCAAAGATAGCTCTGACATAATTATTTTTTTTTTTTTTTTCAATCTTAAGTGTGTCGTTGGCGGACCAGTACCCTAATTTAAAAACAAAAAAAAAAGAAGTTCGATTTCGGGTGTGAGACTTTTATTGGTTTTCTGTCGAAAACTTATCATTTTCCATTTTTTTCGGGAAGAAATTCCATCTTCCGCACTAACTTTGACTGTAAACCAATTTGTCATGGAAGAAATCATAATATTCTCGAAGAAGAAAAACATTTCTAATTTTCAACCCAAGTGGTGATAAATAACAGATTGTGGCCACAACCAAAAAAAAAAGACGTTATAAGTAGCTTTTGTGCGGGAAGAAAAAGAGCTTCAAGCTATTGTATGATTAACCATTCTTATCATAGAGTCAACATCATTTCTATAAGACTTCTTCTTCTTGTTCTTCTTTGTCGTCTTTTTTTTGGCAAAACAAAATCAAATCATCATTTTTGTGTTCTTCTTGTTTGTGTTTTTTTGGTTAGGAGAAATGTATAAAAAGTCATAGACTAAGAACCTTTTAACAAAAGCTCTTCGTCGTCGGTCGTCCTTTCCAAGGATAACAATTCATTCAGCACACCTACGCCAACGCATATCTTCTATACCTTCTTGGTTTTTGGCTTTGACTTTATATAATATGTTGATGGCAGACACGTGCACACACAAACACAACAACTAATTCAAGTGGAAAACAATCTAATTTTGTTTTCCTTTCGTGAGCAGTTTTGATAATCATACACACGAGAGAGAGAGGTCGAAAATATATACACAAACAAACAAAATAAAAAAAAAAAATAACAAAAAATTATGTAACACAATGCCATGGTTGCCAGGGTTAAGGGAAGAAGACAAGAAGACGAAAAACACACACCACGAATAAAAAAAGTTTATAGTTGGTTTTATGTTGATTGACCTTTAGTAGTTTGCTGGTAAGACAATGATACCATCAAGCTAGAATAAAGTTAAAGACCAGACAAATTTAAAGATCTAGAGGTGAATGATTCTTGAAGCAGAAGTATTGGAAAAATTTCGTAATGGTATTTATATTATTATCCTTTTTTCAAAAAAAAAAATATTTCAACAATGGCTAAGATACTTCTCCCTGTTCAGTTCTTATTTAAACAGCTGACAATTTTCATTAACAGAATAGAATTTCTGAAATCAAAAACGACTTTTGTCTTTTTAAAAGAGGTAGACTTTGCACAGAGAAAAATATGACCCGCTAAAAACTAACAGATTGCCATATTGTTTTACCGTCCATACATTTCATAAGGAAATCTTATTAAAATCAACGATTAATAAGGTTTTTTTAAGGAGATTTCTTATTATTTTTATAGAGAAAATCTTATTAAAATTTGACTGAAAAGTTGATTTTTTTTTGCAACTTAGCACTAGAACAAAAATCGCGATCAATATTTTCATGGCAGGTTGGTTCAGGTGGTAAGGTGGGCGACTAATAACACTGTGATAGTTCAAAAAACCGACAGAGGGCTCTTATGTCTACTAAAGATAATTCGAGTATGCTGAACACGATGGCGTTCTTAGTTTTTCTGGATTAGGTCAAATAAGAAAGATTTTTGCGTTTGAAATTTTGTTTGCACATGCCAAAACTGAGGGTATAAAACACCATATATTTTCCAATTTTTGATTTTTATCGATAAAAAAATGATGGAAAATCTATTTTTTTGGAAGTATTATTCGTAAAAGAAGTTATTTGAAAAAAAATCTGTCGAATAACTATTTAAATCATTATTTTTTTGGCAAAAAAACGTCGATTTTTCTTCAATTTTTCTTACATTTTTTAAATATAAAGGTACAAATGTATGCGAAAACTCAACATTTTTTTGTACACATCTTGTATGTGTTAGTACTCTGGAATATTATACATATGTAGATGTAGATATTTAATTAAAAAATCAGGCATGGTATCAATATTTTTATTTAATTTTTGTTTAAGTTCAAAAAATCATTTTTCTTTCAATTTGTTTTAAAATTAAAACATATTTACTATTACTTCCATCTGCATTATATGAGCTTACATACACAACACATAATATATTTGTCACAGTCCCCGCTTAACTGAAGAAAATATTTAAAGATCAGAAACGTGTTTCAGATAAGCGGGTTTTTCTCTTAAGAGGGTTTCTCTTAAGCGGGTTTTTATGCTACTTGAGCCCATGGGCATTTTGCCCCCACTTCCCCTACATATGTATTGCATTTAAACTTTTTGTAATTTTTTTATTTTATAAACTTAAAAATTAAAAAAAAAAAAAACAGTGTTTTACTGCTACTTTTTCACTCTTAAGCTTAACTAATATTGTAGATAGGTAGGAACTGCCTATTCGTATTTGTAAACAAAGCCATATTCTATCCTGGAATACAACATCAAATCGTTGCCACCGAGTGCTGCATTTAAATTTAAGTAATACGAAAAATATTAGAAAAATTGAAGAAAAATCGACGTTTTTTTGCCATAAAATAATGATTTAAAATGTCATTCGGCAGATTTTCCATCATTTTTCATCGATAAAAAATCAAAAATTGGAAAATATATGGTGTTTTATACCCTCAGTTTTGGCATGTGCAAACAAAATTTCAAACGCAAAAATCTTTCTTATTTGACCTAATCCAGAAAAACTAAGAACGCCATCGTGTTCAGCATACTCGAATTATCTTTAATTGATATGAGAGCCCTCTGTCGGAAAAAAAAAGTTCAATTTTCGAACACAGTGTAATTTGAAGTCTCCAGTTCGATTCCCAGCCTGGTCATCGTTTTTTTTATTTTTTTGCAGATTTTAAAACAATAAGGAAAACCCGATTGTTTTAATAAGGTTTCCTTCTTGGATGAAAACCATAGAGAAATCTTATTGTTTTTGTTCTATTTTATGTGGTCTATTTTTCTCTGTGTGAAAGTCCATATTTTATCCAATTTTTATGCAATTTTTCTCATCATCATGTTAAAATACAACGTAATCTTCTTTTTTCCTTCACATATTTTATATCTCTATCACAAATAAATAGTAGAGGTAAGATAAGCATTTAAACACAAATTATTACACTCATAAAACTTGGCAAAAAGTTTGCTTTTGGGATAAGAACCAAAGGATGGGAGCGGGTCATAATTCTGCTTGTCAAAATTCTGTACGACAAAATTCTGTGGGGTCAAAATACTGTAATACCATAATTCTGTACGTCATTATGATGTAAATACAAAATTCTGTACGTCAAAATACTGTATGAACAAAATACTGACATGCAAAATTCTGTTTTGTAAAATTCTGTACGGCAAAATACTGTATATCAAAATTCTGTAAAAATGCTGTGCGAGCGCACTTTTGTACATTATCAAAACGATATTTTTTTACAGCATTTTTACAGAATTTTGATTTACAGAATTTTGATGTACAGAATTTTGAAATACAGTATTTTGACCAACCAGAATTTTGCTATACAGAATTTTGACTTTCAGAATTTTGTTCCTACAGCATTTTGCACGTACAGAATTTTGACATACAGTATTTTGGCATACAGTATTTTGAATACAGAATTTTGCAACATACAGAATTTCGACCCCAACCCATAAAGGATGATAAAAGGCCTATAAAAAAAAGTTGAATGAAAGGGTGTTTTTTTTCGAAGAGACAGTAATATCTGTAATTTGTCCCAAAAAGGCAATAATTTATAATAAGACCACTAAGAGCAATCATAAATGTTCAATTTGTCATCAAAATTCGAAACCAAAAATAAAACGAATCATTGGCTTTTTGGGACCAATTACAGATTTTATTGTATCTTGGAATTGTTTTTATGAAAATTCTTTATTCTTGCTTTCTATCACAAATTCAAAATTTTTCACCAAATTTCATTATGGGGACCCATCATTTTTGTTTTACTCAAAAAAATACAGTTTTAAACATTACATTCTTATAGACACTTTATATTCTTGTTTTCAATCTCAAAAGTAACACAATTGCTGAATTTAATTAGGGTACCATTACACAGCCACACAAAAAAAAATAAAAGTTCTGACCTGGGGTTGCGACTATGTTTTTCCTATAGTTTTTGGGTCGCTGAAAAAAATGTCAAAACCAAAAAAAAACAAAAGTTCTTATCAATGGGTGTGAATATGTTAGTCGTATGTTTTTTTAGTCGCTTAAACCGAATCCGAAGTCTATTTTGCCGTATCATGTCAGGTTTTTAAGATATCTTTAAAAAATGTCAGAAAAGAACTTTTTTTTTTTTGGTTTAGACATTTTTTGAGAATATCTCAAAAACCTGACATGATACGCCAAAATAGACTTCGGATTCGGTTTAAGCGACTAAAAAAAACATACGACTAACATATTTACACCTCCTGATAAGAAATTTTGTTTTTTTTTTTTGTTTTGAAATTTTTTTGAGGATATCTCGGAAACCTGACGTGATAGGGCAAAATTGACTTCGAATCTGGATTCAACGACCCAAAAACTATATGACTAACATATTCGGACAAATGGATCAGAGAAAAAAAAATTTTTTCCTGACATTTTTTGAGGTTATCTCAAAAACCTGACGTGATGGGACAAAACGGACTTCGGATTCAGGTTCAGCGACCCAAAACTATATGAAAAACATGGTCGCAACCCCAGGTCAGAACTTTTACTTTTTTTGTGTGGCTGTGTTATTATTACTTAGGTATCTATTTTTTTCAATATACCCACATTTTTGCTACACTTATAAAAACACCCTTTGACACGAAAAAAAATTTATAAACTTATTTTATTCGTAGTTCTTATGGAAAATACAACGTTTTTAATAAATTTCGTAAGGGTACCTTTTATACTATTGATTTTATCGGACTTTTAGCGGTTTTCCCTTATTTCCTAAAAAAAAAACACCCTTTCACCTAAAATATTTTTATAGACTACTTTAAATCTTTGTTTTTTGTTATAAATCAAACATTTGTACCAATTTTCATTGGTGTAACATTTTTTTCCCAGTTTTTGTGGTACTAATTCCGAATTTTAAAATAAAAAAAAAACACCCTTTCACTCAAGATAATTTTGTAGACTCTTAAGATTCATAGTTCTTATAACGAACAAAACTTTTTTACTAAGTTAGAAAAACTGACAAAATTTATGATACTTCTCAGCCATCAAAAAAACACCCTTTCACCAAAAATATTTTTAAGAACTTTATTAATCTTTTATCCCTGCTTTATCCAATACCTTCATCCAAAATTCCATCAGTGTATCATGTTTTTCAAATGGATTTCGTTATATTTAACCTGTTGAAGTCAAAAAACAAGCACCCTTGTTTTTAATCGGCAATAACTTTTCTTAGAGCAATCGTATTGACTTTATTTGTGTGTCATTAGATTCAGAATCAAAAAATGTCTTAAGAACTATATTTTTTACCTTCACCCCCTCTTTCTTGTCCGCGAAAAAACACCATTCGATCCAACTTTTTTTTTATAGACTTTTTTGATTCTTGGTTCTCATCCTGAAAGCAATCTTTTTGACAAGTTTCATTAGTGTGACAATTTTTTTTTTTTTTGTCGTAAAAAGCTATATTAAATCAATAATAAAAACAAGTCCAATTTTTTATGATGCTTATTCTTCTATACTCTACTTTTTTCAGTATTATATAGAATTTGTTTTATAAAACCAAACTTCTTCTATTTTTTTTTTTTTTATTTGTTGATTTTATATATGTAGGTACCTAATATTTTACCTGTACTATGCTGATTTCTAAAAACGAGCGATACATAGTTCTATTTAATCTACAATCCGAAATTTTGAAAAACTTGATTATTTCTTCAGTTTTGTTTCACATTGGAATAAATCACTAAATCAAGAATTAATAACTCTATGTTATCAACTTATTGAAATTCTCAAAAGTTCAATAAATGTTTCACACGAAACCGTGTATTGATCATTTAATTAAAATCCATCCATTCGACACTTAATACCTTTTCTAATCTTTCTCTCCCTTAAATATTCGATTCACACATAAAATCCATGATTATTATCAAAACATCAACAAAAAAAAACAAAAAATACCAACCATTCTTTTTATTTCGATCATATACATTATATCGACTACCAAAAAAATGTATAGATATAATAGCATAAGCCTATAGACAACATAATAAAGAAATAAATAAAGATTAATTTCTCAAAATCGAATAGCTTATTTGTTTACCTATTTTTAAAACCATTAAGAAACTAAAAAAAAGATAATTTTCTTCTTCTCACAAAAAAAAAAGAAGAAGAAGAAAAAAAAAATTAATAAAGCTTTTTTTATAAGCCTGTCGCTTCTGTAATATTTTATCGACACGATCAGATTATAACTTCCAAACAATTTGGTCGGACGACGGTTTTATTAAGCGTATATTTCTTAGTTCGTTGAATCAATGCACGTCAATCAGATAAGACAAACTAATTAATGCTACATTATATATCTACCTCTCTGATGTGCCATTGTATAAGACAAGAAGTATGTAGAAGAAGAAGACAGAGAGTGAGGCTCTGCGATAAGTTAAGTTGATGTTGATTGGTTTACAAGGGTATCAATTACATACGACATAGCATTAGCCTATAGATTCCTTGAAGAAATTCGAATTTTAAATACCGTGCATCAACTCTGAAGCAGCTATGGAGGCATTAAAATATTTGAAACTTAGAGACATAAACAAGGATTCTTTTGGAAACTCATTAAATTTGTTTTAAAGGGATTGCCTTAAGCAACAATTTGGAGTCATTCAAATTGAAGACAAAAATAGATAATTTTGGCTTGTTTCAAATCGTAAAATAGAATTTGGAGTATTTTTTTTTTATTTATCATAAAATATTTGCACTCTTCAAGACAAAATTAATAACTATCAAAATAAATAGTTTTCAAAAATCCATAATAATTATTGGTACAAAAATTTTTCCTGAACAAGACTATTGAAGTTTAATGCAGTTTAAGTTTTTTTTTTTGTTTTTCTTCAACTGGCCAATTGCCAGTTCTTGAAAAGAACAGTTAAAACATAGAAATAAAATCATTATGAAAACTATAGCTATATTCATCTTCAGTATTTGGTGGTGAGAACAGTTACTAATATCAGTTAAAACTTATCTGTATTTTGGGTGTCACATTTTCCCATTTGGATTTTGTTTCTTCAAAAGTCACAGCTTTACAAATGTCTTGCAATTATCTGACAATTTTGAAAAGCTTAGAAGCTAAAGATGTTATGTAAAATTTTTAAACGTAATCAATGTTAAAAATTCTTTTTCCTCATAAAAAAAATGTATGTCATCTCATCAATAAACTTTATTTTTAGCTCAAAAAGAACTAAGTAGATAGGGAAATTCTAGTTGGATACTTTACTTAGTTAAGTTGACATTATGTAGGCTATTATTCAAATAAGTGAAATATCAAACCCAAAAACATTTTTCCTGGAAGAGATTTTTTCAGTTTTATTTAAAATCTAATAAGTTGATTGATTATTCTTTTAACATGAAGAAATGATAGGTATTTAGCACTTGTGTACCTACTTGTCCTTACACTGTCAATACTAGAGCGATACTTAACTCACTGAGCTTGTCGAGGCTGTCAATTACATTTAGGTATACTGACCAAATTGTAATTTTTACGTTGTTTCTTTTACAATAAACAATTGTTACTACTTACTACAACTTTGTTGTAAATATTAAATACCATTGTTGATGTAATTTTTCAATTTTCACAATAATACTTTATTCACTCTTATGTTAACAAAGCTAACTATACGTTTACAAAACCTTGCTTGCGCTTAAGTTAAAGAGTTTTTTTTTAGGTATTAAAGATCTTCTTGAGTTGAAACTTTGAAATGGAAATGGTAACGGAGTTATAAATACCAGAGTTATGCGCGACAAAGTTACTCGCGTCAAAGTTAAGCAAAACCGAAGTTACGAAAAACCGAAGTTATGAAAGACCAGAGTTATGAACACTAAAGCTATGAAAATATATATGGCTTTTTTGAAAAAAAAAGTAGTTTGGGTTTTTTGGATCCAGTTTTCTGTTTTTGTTAAAAAACAAATAAGAACATTAAATTATATAATTTAAATTAGCACTTAAATATATAAAATTTTGAAAGAAATAAGTTCGAAATTTATTTTTTTTTCACAATTTTGATTTTGAAAACTAATTTTTTTAAAAACTAGTCAATTAAACAGCTTTATTTAAAATCATATTAAAAGATATAGTTTTTGGCTTTACAAAAACGTACAGTACGTTACTTTTGGTGTAACCGTTGATTTTAAATATTTTTTTTCCAAATTAAGTAATTTTTCTTAGAAAATCCCCCCTTCCGACTAAACGGAGGGGAATAGACACCCCCGTCCCATACAATTTTTTTTCTAGACTCGACTCAACCTTCACGCTCTAGCTTTTTGGTACGTTCCTCCCGTATATCGTTCATCTCAATGGTTGCCAACCCAAAAACATCGTTTTATAGTATTGGTGTTCATAAATCTGGTTTTTCAGAACTTCGGTTTTTCGTAACTTCGGTCTTTCATAACTTCCGTCTTTTATAACTTCGGTTTTTCGTATAACTCTGGTATTCATAACTTCGTCGGTTTCCCGAGCAAGACTACATACCTACAGGATGTTTTCATGACACAAGTTGCAGATTTTTAGAATAACTTTTCGAATGTAAAGCAAATTTCAACAATTAAATCTTCCTCAAATACCTTAAACACTAAATTACTTAAATTAACTTAGGGTGACGATCACAGTTCAGGACAGATCTTGGCATCAACACTGATGTAGACTTTTTTTACTTGCGATATAGGTACTATAGGGCAAGTTTAGGATTCGTAAAAAAAATCGAACTCGAGATAACAATTTTACATGACATTACGATGATGGAGAATGCCAAAAAAGTGGGTCCGGCAATTCTGTCTGTCTGTCTGTCTGTCTGTCTGTCTGTCCGTCTGTCTGTCTGTAAGAACCTCGAGCTACATCCTAAACTACTGAAGGGATTTTCTTTAAACTTGGTAGTTAACAGTTTTGAGTGATTCCCTAGAGGAGAAATTGAAGTTTTTTTTTTAGGACCAAAACTAACGGTACCTGTCATATAACGGAAACAGAAAAGTTGATTTATTTCAAAAACGGCTCTAACGATTTTGATTAAAATTTTTCTGCTTACTGTTACAGATAAGAGCCTTCTTTGACAATAAAAAAAATATTTGTTGTCCCGTTATCAACGGTACCTGCCATAGAACGGTTTTTTTGATTTATGAATTTCTCATAAACGACATAACAGATTTCGACCAAATTTTTAATACAGAAACGTTTAATCAATCATTATTTAAAAAAATTTAAAATTTTTCAAAAACCACATTTTTGGATTTTTAAAAAATATTTCAAAATTTTTTTTTGAAAAATCAATTTTTTGGAAACGAGTTGGTGAAAAAATTTGAAATTTTGTTTTTATGTGTAAATTAATTATTTATTCAAAATTGCATATCAACTTTTTTTTTGAAAAATGTTAGAAAATTTTTATATATAAAAAATTATTTTTTTAAAAAACGGCTCTAACGATTTTCGAAAATTTTTTTCTAAAAATTCCTTTTTATACTAGAAATAAAATGGCATACTTTGTTTTTTGTAAAAGATCATTTAAAACGGTATTTTATTATTTATAAAAACGGATTTTATTTTTTTTGTACCACTAACGAAATTCCGTGAAAATGTCAAATTTTCCCTAATTTTGTTCAATAAAAAACTTTAACATTAGAGTAACTTTTACCATAAGAGCAAGTACGTGCGACCCCAGTCGTGCAATTTATTTAAGTAAGGTAATGCTATTTTTACTTTTTCTTTATCACTGACATATTCAGGCCGGTATTCTTCAAGTGCTGATAATGGTCTCGAACACCTTTTAAGTTATGATCGGTTACTGTGAAAACTTAACTTATAAGTTATAAGCCTCTTAAGTTATGAGAGTTCCACAGACAAGTTTATATGTTTTTAGTGATCTCATACACAATCGATAAATTGAAAGAAAACATGAATTCGAAAAAAATAACTTTGGTTCAAATTTTTATAAGGAGCTAATTAAGGTAAAATATTTTCTGAGTTCTTTAAAATTTCAATAACCTGTCAAATTATGGACAAGGTAAAATTGGGATCCTCAGTTTTGCTAAGGTTCTCTGATATTTGGTTAACTTGAATCGAATTTTACCTAGAAAATATTTCAATCACATTTTTCTATCATATTTTTTTGACATATTTGAAACATTGACTTTTCGAAACAATTCTTACTTTCAGCAAAAGATTCAATTTTTTTTAGGTAGAGGAACGAAAATATTAGGTAGAAATCGTGCCTCAAAACTCTCTAACTACAATAGCAGTTAGTGAGTTTTTCCTTTGAAACCACGAAATACTAATTTTGATAGCTTACATTATGACAATTTTTGTTTTTGTTTTTCTCACCCTTTTACGTGACTAGGTATCTGTTCTTTGGTCACAAAATTTTCAGTAAATTGGAGAACATAAATAAAGTTACTTAACTTCTTTTAAGTCTAAAATATCGGAACCCCGCATTAATGTGAACTGTGTGACACAGTATAAAGCATTTCCTTTCAGCATAATCTCAAATATACCGATAATTCACAGTACCTGGGGCCTATTTCATAGATAATACATTACATACATTGTATGATATTGACAGTTCTGATGTATTATTTTTGTTTCATAGAAAATTTGTATGAAGAACTGTCATACATCAGTGTATGAACGGAGAATCGACTGGAAGTATTCCAATGTTGTATGATACTGTTTCATAGAAATTTATCATACATTGTTTTAATACATTTTGTGTGAATTTTTCATACATTTCATACAGCAAGTCATTTTGCTGTAAACAAAATTTATTTACTTAATAGAAGTATAAAAATGGCAGTTTTATGTTCATAATTTAATCATAAGGAATATGCACATAATATATTTTGTATTTTTGCAAAGAAAATATTAATTCATTGTCTTTTCTTGTTTTATTTTTAAATATCATGACACGCAAGTTTCTGTTACTTTTCGTTTTGGTTAGTCAGTAAAAAAAATTTCCTACACTCCAACAAAACCTAACCTCACAATTCATTCAAACTAAATGTCAAAATAAATACATCAACTACAACAGAATAGATTTTATACATTACTTCCAATGAAATCTATGAAACAAAAAATTGTATGTAATGTATGAAAAAAATTTTAATGTATGATGTATGTAATGTATGTGATGTATCATCTATGAAATAGGGCCCTGGCTGGTAATAACAACAAAAATTGTAACCTTGCAGTTTCTAGAGGGTGCATTTTGAAATTAAACTAATCAAACCCAAACATTGCCACACATTAATTTTCGAGACAAAATTAAAATACATAATAAAATCGAACAAATGCCTGTCAATTTTACACCACATTGTTTTTATCACATCATTTTTATTTTGACAGAAGGCAATAATTTAATCTCATTCGTTTATTTTGAACAAATACTTAGCGGTATTTTCAAATAATTTTTCACCAAAACTCTTCCCTAATTCAAATTCACTGAGAAAGAACCTACTTAGAAAAACTAAGTTAAATAGGTACTTTAAATTTGCTTTCAATTTGTTTAAATCTTTCAACAAAAATAACTCCACTCACCTTAATTTTCTTTTTCTAACGGGAAACCTCCTTCAACCAATTTATCAAACTACAAAAAAAAAAAATCCAGGGTGTTAATAATCCTCAGGAGAGAGCAAAAGAGAATCAACCTCTTTTGAGAATTGATCCCATTTAGGGTGTATTCACAGTAAATAAACAAACAAACAAACAAAAACGCACATTCCAATTCACCACCTCACCAAGGAAATCGCGAAGAAATAAAAACAAACAAGAAGAAAATTCCGATTGCTTACAATATAGGCAGAGGCAACTATAAACCTATTCGTTTTTACTACGAAGGAATATAGAGAATCCCGAAATCACTGCTTGTTGTCGTTGTCGTCGTTTAACGAAACGACACACCCCGCTAAAAACTTTCACACTTTTTCAATTTTTCCTTTTCACTTTAAATTTTGTGAATTTTTTTAAGTAAATTTTCTCTTAATAATTCAAATAACTTGAATTCACAGATTTTTAGGTTATTTTTTAACCATAAATTCCACAAAGTATGTTAATATACAATTATTTATTTTTTTTTTGTTTTTTTTTCTCGATTTTTTTTTTTTTTTAAATCCGATTTTCAACTGCAACGCAGTCCGTTAATTCAAAGAAATCGCCTCGTACAACTTGAACCGGTCTCAAGCACTGAATCACACTCAATGCCAAAGCCACTGCAAGGGGGGCCTCTACACTCTACTATGGAACTCGGAATCGGACTCGTCGCGGTCGTTTCGGTATCGGAGCTGCTCGGACTGGATGAAAAAATATAGATGGACCTAGCGATTGACCATTACACTTCTATAGTCGTTTACTCAATCGAATGGAAAGCTCGACCAGATTGACGGAGAACCGAAATCGAATCGGACGGGAAATGCCAGTACCACAGCCAGAGCTACGAAAAATGAAAAATCCCCAGGCATGCGTTCTAGATACACGGAACGGATTCCCGAATGCCAGGCTACGAACGAATAAAAACAACAACAACAAAACAAACTTGATGTTGTGCCTGTATAGTTTCTTCCATCCAGAGAGGAGGTTTATCTTTTATGGTGTCTTGTTGAGTTGAATTTTGCTCCTCTTATTTTGGGTAGTTAAAAATATAGGAACGTAAAGGTAAATGAAACATTGGTAAGACTCAAAGAGAAATTGTTTACACCATTTAGTTGGATTTTATAGACAGGTTTTAAGAAAAAGAACTCAAATTCAACTTCAAAAACAACCGGTTTCTGCTAAAAGATACATTTGTATCTTTTACTCGACTCGCAATCATAAAACCACTCATTCTCACCTGTGTTTACAAACTGGAATGTGAACCTAAACAGGTATTTAAAACCAACTCAAACCACTCTCAATGGAAACTTATACCTGTTAAAATTTAAAATGCAATTTTCCCCTCTTAAAGATTTCCAGTAGATATTCCAATTGGAGTTGAAATACTGGAATTGGATTCCTAAATCTCAACTCCCACTCTTTTGTAACTTTTTTACACCTGAAAATGAGTGGAATATTGCAAACAAGAAACTCAAGAGTGGGTTGTTTTTTTTTTTAATTTTAAATTTATATCTGGATTTTTGAATACCTTTTTACCTGAGAAACTAAGCTGGAGGAGTGGAAAAGTGTTTCTTTCTTCTTCTTCTCTCTGCTTGAATTTTCTATATGTATAAGCAATAAATGCTGGCTGGAGTATAGCGATAAGTGAAAGAGCCAATTAATTTACCTTTAATTCAAATTCAAAGAGAATCAACTAAAGGTAAATTAACTACTTCAACAAAGACGATGGAAGGTGGAAGGCGGGTTTGGTTTGAAAATTGAGAATTTGCGATTGATGCTGGTTAATTCATTAAAATTTTGATTGACATTATCAATGGATTTTAATTGAGAGACTCTTCAAGATTCATTCGTCTAATCAGTAAATATTTCAAATTAAATGGAGATTTTTGTAACATGTTTAATAACATATTTGCATTATTATTAGGTACACATTGGATAGGAAGTAGGTATATAAGATAATTTAGAATTTATTAAAGAGGAGTAAAAATTTTATTTCCTCTTTAAGATATTAATAACACTGGTCGGCAACGAAAAAAGAGCAGGAAGCAAACCCTACTTTTCTAAAGGATTTGCTGAGTACGAATCCGAAGTCAAAATTTCACTAGCACGTCACGTTTTTGAAATACTTGAATATTAACAGGTCAAAAACTCGTTTTTTGGGTACATTTGACGTTAAATTACACTACCGTTAAGTTATATTTTTTTAAAACTATTTATGTAATCTCGAAACGCCATATTAAAACGTCCTTAAGTTACTTATTTTTTTTTCAAAATTATTTTTTTTCTCGAAGATATTGAAAAAAGAAATTTATGATAAATATCTCCAAATCTTGCTAGTTTTTTTTTTTATGTAATGAATGGTTTTTGAACCAAATTCCAGTTTGCGTCTTCTGTTTTTGACTTAAAAAAAGCAACATATATTTTTGACTAAACATCAAAAAGAACTAAATTGAAAATTAGTTTTTGGGAGTTTATAGCGAAAATAGTGAAAAGTAGCTCAAAAACTAGACGTGATAGAATAAATCTGTAAACAGTTTTGAATTCAGCACACTAAAGTTAATTAAAATCAACTTACAAAGTTCTTGCTCCCGACTTTTTTTTTGTTTTTTGCCGACCAGTGTAATTAAATAAAATGCACGACTGGGTCGCACGAACTTGCTCTTAGAGTTAAAGTTGCTTAAATTTTTAAGACTTTTTATATAGAAATTTGGAAAAAAAAAACAAAATTCGTTTTTGAAAAAAAATAAAATAAAATCTGAAATTAAATTGCCCTCCAAAACAAGTATGCAGTTTTGATTGATATATTAACATGCATTTTTAGAAAAAAAATTTTCAAAATCGTTAGAGCTGTTTTTTAAAAAACTAATTTTTAAAAAAAAGTTTTAAAATAAAATTAGTATGCCATTTGGTAGAAATCACTAATCAACATCTAAAAACAAAATTTCAAAAAAGTTCAATGTCCCGTTTTCGAAAATTTGATTTTTCAAAAAAAAATTTTCAAATTTTTTTTAAAAATCCAAAAATTATTTTTTTCAAAATTTTATTTTTGGCTTATATTTAAATTATATAAATGCTTCTTCACAAAAAGTTTCGTTGAAATCGAATAATCAGTTTCGGAGATAATCGGATTTGAAAAAAACGGTTCTATGGCAGGTACCGTTAATAATGATTTTCAAAAAAAATTTTTCTATTGAAAGATAGACTTTAGCTTAAAACTAACATTTGAATTTTTTAAACAAAATCGTTAGAGCCGTTTTCGAGATATTTCAATTTTACTAAAATCGGTATATGACAAGTACCGTTATTTTTGGTCCAAAAAAATTAATTCCAAAAACCCCTCTGGAGAGTCGCCAAATAATGCTACATACCAAGTTTGACATTAATCGGTCCATCCGTTTAGGCTGTAGCTCCTTATACAGACAGACTGACAGACAGACAGACAGACAGACGGACTTCCGGGACCCACTTTTTTGGCATTGTCTACCATCGTAATGTCATGGAAAAATGTTATCTCAACTTTTTTTTTTTGTACGAATGCATAACTTGATATATAGTAGGGGAGAGTGGGGCCAAATGTAACACTTTTTTCTAAAATCGATGGTTCTCCTACAAATTTGAAAGTGGGTCAACCAGACCTTTTTTAAATTAAAGACCCATGTTTTAGCTCCAAGATCCATCATAAAAATTTAGCAAAACATAACGGTAATGTTGAAAAATAAAGCTTCCAAAAAAAAAATCGTGTTGTTTCAACTTACCCCATATACGGGGCAAAGTGTAACACATACCGGGGTAGGTTGTACCAAGAACTAAAAATAAGAGAAAAATACCTTTATTTGTTTATATTTATTTATTTTTAATTAATAACAATAAAAACAAACCTCAGTCATGAAATTTTGGTGCAAATTTGTAAAAAGTGGAGCAAATCCAAGATTTCCAGAGAAAATTTGACAGTAGTCTTAAATAAAAATTATTCGAATTCATAAATTGTTTTATAAGCTTTATGAATTCAAGTGTTGGTTCAAAAATGTGTTTCCAATTTCAAAATAAATACAAATTCAATTACACAGAGAAAAATAGACCACATAAAATAGAACAAAAACAATAAGATTTCTCTATGGTTTTCATCCAAGAAGGAAACCTTATTAAAACAATCGGGTTTTCCTTATTGTTTTAAAATCTGCAAAAAAATAAAAAAAAAAACGATGACCAGGCTGGGAATCGAACTGGAGACTTCAAATCATTAGTCGCCCACCTTACCACCTGAGCCAACCTGCCATGAAAATATTGATCGCGATTTTTGTTCTAGTGCTAAGTTGCAAAAAAAATCAACTTTTCAGTCAAATTTTAATAAGATTTTCTCTATAAAAATAATAAGAAATCTCCTTAAAAAAACCTTATTAATCGTTTATTTTAATAAGATTTCCTTATCAAATGTATGGACGGTAAAACAATATGGCAATCTGTTAGTTTTTAACGGGTCATATTTTTCTCTGTGTACAAGCATTCATATTCAGGGTTGATAATTATATTAGGTAAACAATTTTTCAGTATAGGTAGGTTTTTACATGTTACAACTTGCCCCGGAAAAATGTTACAACTAGCCCCAGCATGAAATTTGGCACATAAAATCAATTTAAAAAAAAAGCGAAACTGATGTAGACATAACATATACACGCAATTTGAGCCAAAACACAGTTGCATATAACAAAAAAACACTTAGCACTCTATCTTTTTCGGGTAAAGAGGTAGACCAAAAATAAAATTAAAAAAAAAAGTTACAAACATGAATTTTTTGGGCACCACTAGTGTAACTTCTCACCCTGTCGTCTAATCTTCATCTGAAGAAAATGTGCCGGTAGATATGCAAAAATTGAGCATTTTTCTCCTTTACGCGTTTCTTAATATTGAAAGGAACATCGCTTTTTTTAGCTGTTAATTCTTACCCCTGTTACATTTAGCCCCACTCTCCCCTACCTATATCGCAAGTAAAAAACGCAGTTAACATCCGTGAAGATGCTATTGACTTATAGATAGTGTACTGACTATGGGTTTAAATTTTCAACTTGATGGTTTAAATTTAAGCCTGATCTACAACAGGCTAAATCAAAACCTATTTTATTCAAAATATAACTAAAGTGAACATTTAAACCCAATTCACATACGGCCCTAATAAGAAATTGACAGGAAATCGTAGGTATATTTAAAATTCGTTAAAGTACCTCATTTTTGTATTTAAAATTGAAACTTTTTAAGTAGGTACACGTAACTGAACATTGACTAAGTGCATTAAATGAAAACTTCTCCAAGTTGTGTAGAACTTTTTTAGATATTATGTACGTAAGTACTTGCTAAACGTCTTTTTAAACGTCTCTATAAGAATTATTCGATAAAATGCATATTAATTCACTTACAGCCTTATTTATTAGATTTCACTAAACACCTCTAAACGGCTGCATAAAGTTTTATGTAGTCTTTATGCAACACGTTAAATAAATTTCTATTTATAAAACATTTTCTTAGCCATTATAGTTATGCTAGGTTTGTCTCCAAATAAGTACTAAAAATGGAAAATTAGTAGGTACTTTTAATCACTACAAAAAATTTTATCTGTCCATAAAATAACTCCATCTGATTCGAAAATAAACAAAAACAAAAGGCCAAAATTTCTTGTAAATTATAATATCAGGAAAAAAATCTCCAAATTTCTTATTTTTTGTTTTAGTTGAAATACAAATCATGTTTTCTTTTTCTTATAATTATGTGAAGTTCAAATGACATTTATGCTCTAATCAACCTAAATACGCGTTTAGCTTATACAACCTCTATTAAACGTTGCATAAATTTTATAAATAACAATTTTCTGTTTAAAGACATTATAAAGAGTACATAATGCTATGAACTGTCTATGATGAGTTTATAAATAGGGCTGTTAGTGAATAACACACCAAGTGAAAAATGTAAAGGCTAACAACATTTTTCGACTTTCTTAGGATATTTTCGAGAAGCTACAATATTCTAGATTTCGTTTTATGTTGTTGGTATATCATTTTTTTAAAAAGCTCTTTTTTGCCAAACTTCATTTTAATCATTTTATAGATTTTATTCCAACTTCTTTTAGTTTATCATTTTATTAACAAGAATCTGCTTTGTGTATGTGCATTTTTTTTTTTTCTTTTTTTGTTAAATTGCTGAACTCTTGAACAACAAATTTATTAAAACTCAAATAAAGTTAAGTTTGTGAATAATTTAAAGAAAATGAAATGGTTTTTCATAATCAGGAAAAACAATGCTACTCAATAACGCATTTTTCTGAATAATATGACGTCGATCTAATTAATTACCTACTTTTTTACTTGCGATATAGGTACTATAGGGCAAGTTTAGGATTCGTAAAAAAAAATCGAACTAGAGATAACAATTTTACACGACATTACGATGATGAAGAATGGCAAAAAAGTGGGTCCGGCAATTCTGTCTGTCTGTCTTTCTGTCTGCCTGTATTATCCCTCGAGCTACAGCCTAAACGAGTGAAGTGATTTTCTTCAAACTTGGTAGTTAGCAGTTTTTGGTGATTCCCTACAGGGATTAAAATTTTTATGTGTAGTATTACGCATAAGAGCCAACTTTTGAAATTAAAAAAAAAATATTTTTTGTACCGTTATTAACGGTACCTGTCATAGAACGATTTTTTGGTTTCTGAATATCTCGTACAAAATTAACCCGATTTCAACGAAAATGCAAATGTTATGCAAAAGCGTTTAGATAAAGGTAATATTAAAATTTTAGAAAATTTTCAAAAAGTGCATTTTTGGATTTTTAAAAAATATTTCAAATTTTTTTTTTTGAAAAATCAATTTTTTGAAAACGGGTTGGTGAAAAATTTTGAAATTTCGGTTTTATGTGTAAATTAATTATTTCTTTAAAATGGCATACCAAGTTTTTTTTTGAAAACTGTTAGAAATTTTTTGTATAAACGATAAACGATTTTGGGAATTTTTTTTCTAAAAATACCTTTTTATATAAGTAATAAAACGGCATACTTGGTTTTTTTTTTAAACATAATTTAAAACATTGTTTCTTGAATAAAAAGCTTTAACATTAGAGTTACTTTTAGCATAAGAGCAAGTACGTGCGAACCCAGTCGTGCATTTTATTTTTTGTTACAAAAAATCATATGCATAATTAAGAAAAAAATACACGGTTGGATCGTACAAATATGATCTTATGGTAAAAATACGGGATCGGGTCAAAATTCTGGCTTCAAAATTCTGCTTTTCAAAATTCTGCCTTTTTAGCGAAAATTCTGTTTTTTTAAATTCTGCTTTTTTTCTACTCTGCTTTTCAAAATTCTGCCAGTGTTATATTTGATAAAAAAAAATTCTGCCAATTCTGTTATTTTTTTATAGCATATGCATTGGCTAAAGAAAAATACACCTCATTAATGTAATTCAACATTGGTACTTTCCTAATTTTTTTTATTTAAGTATCGCAAATATTTTTTGAATTCCATATACTGACTTTCTTTCAAATAAAATATGTAAACTAATTGGAACCGATGTTGTTTGATACAAAATAATTCCTTTTCTTATTCAAATTTTTGAACATTCATCTTTATTTGATAAATTAATAAATTTTTAAATATTTTCGGAAATGTTTTATATTAAACCTTTTCTTAAAATTTTCAAATTTATTCATTCATAAAACAAAAATTACCTAATACTCATTTAAAAAATGACAAATTTTCAAAAAGATGATTTTACAAAATTCTGCAATAAATTAAAATAGGGTTAGGAAAATGTTAAAAAGCGCGCGCTTTTTTAATTTTTTGCAGAATTTTGAAAAGCAGAATTATGAAAAGCAGAATTTTTAAAAACAGAATTTTAAAAAAGCAGAATTTTGATAAAAGAATTTTGACCCCGGCAGAATTTTGACCCCAACCCGAATTATTATAGATAATATGGAATGTAAAAATTAAATTTATTTTTATAATTACAAAAACAGTAATTTAAGAAATTTTAGTAAAAAATATAAAAAATTGTTAGCGAAAATTATTTTTTACCTATAAGGAAATTTCAGAAAAAAATCATATTAGTTAAAAAAACAAGTTGCTTTCTTTTTAATTTTATTTCAAAGCCAAAAATGTAACTAAATTTTGAAAAACTTTGTAAATTTATATATTGCGATTACTTTAACTTAAAATAACAAAATATTGTTCTATGACAGGTATCGTTATAGTAACAGTTAAAACAACATATTTCTTAATATAAAAGTACGACCTTATTTGAGTTTTTTTTCCAAAATCATAACACGTTCAAGGTATTTCTGATGTAGAAAAAAAACTCCAATGAGGCTTATCTAACAATTTTACAGAAAGATATAAAAATGTAGGTACTATGTTATACCATCATATGGGTATCCTATCATGAGACTGGTCATCACAAGTTTTGATTGTAAAAAATTTATTTTTTGTTCAATATTTCATTGGAATCGTTTTCTTTTAGGAAGGGACATTTTCTGACGGTTTTTGTTTTTACTTTACTTAAAAATTGTTTCTGTTGATGAAATAATCACTATGATGTATTGCCATTTGATGGTAGGTCCACGATTACTTGGTCTACGATTAGCAGTGGCGTTATAAGTTAAATTCAAAGTTCAAACCATATATCAGCTTCCACTCCAATCATGACTTGAGCTCTGGAAGGAGAGCTATTTCCCAATTATGAATGCCAAAAGTTTTAAAAAGTTGATCACAAGTTATAGTTTTGCTTATACTTATTGCGACAGAAAAGAAAAAATACAAGAATATTTGATTGAAATGTCACTTTTGAAAGAAATAGAATCATTTGAACAATGGAAAAACTACACTGAGGAAAAAGCTACCATTAAACTACGTAAAATCAATGAAAACCACATTGATTTAACTATTATTCGGAATGATTTTGCTTTGAAGATGAACATTTTAAAATCAAAGTTTAAAAAAGGTTAATTTTTTATGGTTTCGTATCTTAAAGTCACGTAAATCAAAGTAGTTCATATTTGAAACAACGATGTTTGAACTTCAATTTATTTTTTCCCTCAGTGTATGGCTTCTGGGAATATTATCTTAAATTAAATTAAAGCTCTTGAGAACTTCAATTATTTAATTTTCAACAAAACCAAAGTAATAATACTCTTAACATCTTCACACGAAAGCTTATATAATTTTTATAAGATCAAAAAAAAAAAAAAAAAACAACCTCTAATTATTTAGTAAGATTATGTTTAGGTATACAAATCTTGGTATAACAACCCCAAGTTTATAATCCATATTGCATGTTTAAAGTATATTTACTCAATCCGATGATCCCTCTTTATTCCCTAGTTAAGCCTTCTAGTCAATTACTTCTTATTCTAGCCAACACTCTTGAGGTACCAATCATCTGAGTCAAGAAGTGAAAAGTACCTAAAACCTATCCCCAACACATAAATGCAAACCTCTAACAACAACAAAAAAACACTAAAAACATCTAAAAACCGAAATAAACAATGTCGGAAGGAATGCCTTGCAGCATAAAGTTACTATGCGAAAATCAGTCAAAACCAACTCTTGACTTGGTTGCTGCTGCTGCTGCTGCTTCTGCTGTTGTTGATGCACCATTCTCGCTAAGATTGCACCTTTTGCATAGGACCCGGGATCCATCCATCCATGCATCCATTCGTCCGCCTCGATCTCGCACTCCTCTCTTTTTGTATACGAGTTAGGTACTATGCTTCATTGTGAACCTGTGCTGAACATTCTATACCACGTTGGTCGTCCGCGTCCGTTTATGCCGCTGTTAGCAGTGAATTTTTCCTTTAACGACTTAATTTGCAAATTACACCCGAGAGCTAATTATAATTTAAGAAAAAAATAAAAATAAAAAAAAAAGGAAAAAAATTTAAACGAAAAAGTTCTTCCCGTCCGTTCACCTTTGAATGATGCCGTGTCCGTGTCGTGTGTGTATGGATACAAAGTTGCCCACAGAGAGAGAGTGTCACTGTCGGAAAGAGCCATATGCACCTTATTTGCATTTCAAAACTTTGCACACACAAAATTATAAGAAAAATAAGCAAAAAAAAAAAAAAATTGGTGTCAGTTTCATCGCACGAACCTGTCATGGATACACCAACCGTATACCGACCAATCGACCGGGCCGGTATACCGCATCAAGCAGGTATTTTTTATTTTTTGATGAGCTGCACCGGACATTTGAGAAGAATGAATGGTGTAATCTACACCTACTCCTCACTGTCATTTGTCCATGAAATTACATCATCAGAGGTCCTGCAGGCGAACAAACCATCTTGCTATCAAAAATATGACTGTTCTATACCTGCTTTCCCTACCTGACGTACCTCTCTGGGCTCTGTGCCTTTGCTGGTGTGCTTGGGTCAACATCGATCCTTATTTTTACCTTTATAGATACTGGCTTTTTACGGTTTTTACCTTTGTGCCAAAGCAAGAGAGAAAGAGTCAGGGAATACCTGACTTTGATATTTTAATTAAAAATGTTTACCACCTTTGCATAGTATGTACTATGTGGGTTTATGTGTTTGTTTGTAACGTCTCTCTATGTTACGAAGAAAGACCATGCTGATGATGATGATGGGAATTGAAGTAAAGAAATACCTGGCTTTTGGTCCATTGATGGGGGACTACTGTTATTGAACTGCATCATGTGAAAGACTGCAGAGATTATTATTTTTAATTTAAAAGTCGTACTAAGGAATTGTCTTGATTTAAGATACAATACTTCATTTTTACTTAAGAATTTTTACTATGAACTATAAAAATTCAATAAAAATGTTTTGACCTTTTTAGCCATGCCTCCTGACACAGTTTGGATAGAAAAAATAAATAATAAAACAATATTGAATTGAAAATTTTAGAAATTTATTTTTAACAGCTTCAATTTCAATATTGTTTGTTTTGGAAAGAGTCAAGGTTTTCCATTCTTACTTAGTTATTTCACAGAAAATCTTTGTACAAAAACGTTAAGCTACATAACCCTAAAAAATAAAAATTTTCACAACATTTTGAAAAAAACAACACATTTTTGGTTTTTAAAATATATTTTAAAACTTTTGTTTAAAAAATCAATTTTTTTGAAAACTAGTTGATGAATTTTTTCGATGTTTAATTTTTTAATGATATAGGAAATACAAACCAAAAATGGAAAAATGCAACTACGATCCATAATCAGCACTTCCTATGACAGTCATTATGCCTTGAAATTTGATGCATTTGAAAATTGCAATTGGAAAAAGTTATTTGGTATTTAAACATGGACCAAAGATGTTCAGCAATGGACTTGGTGCGGAGTGAATTGTGGATGCTAGTGCCGCAACCGATATGTAAAACCCACATAAAATAAACTATTTGAAAGGTCAAAGACTGGACATCAACAGTTATTTTGTCTCATAAGTTACTCATACACCACAGTGAACTGTTTTTTTTTATGTTCCTTAGTTCCGAAATATTTTTCAAACTAAATTCTAGCTAAAGTTAGAGAATATTAGTTTTTTTCAAAAAAAAGTAAATCATTGTTTAATTCACTTGCACTGAACCAAATCCTTCCGTAAAAACAACAAAAAAATTCGTTGAGCCAACGAAAATTTAATTAATTTTCAGCCAGTGAAAAATTTAATTGGCTCACCGAAATGGCTTGCATACTTTAATGAAGAACTTCATCAATTAACGAAAACTGCCGTTTTTTAACGAAATTCTTTCATACAATTTTTCGATCGAGGAGTAATGAATTTTTACATCACTTTACGAAATTTTTTTCATCAATTAACGTAAAATTTAATTAAATTATGATGAAAATTTTCGTTTGTCAACGTGTTTTTTGATTAATTTCTGCAAGGAACTTTCGTAAGCTAACGAATTTTTTCGTAAATTCAATGAATATTATTATTAAATTACGAAAAAATATTCATAAGCTAACGAAACTTTTCGTTGTGTTAATTATAGTGGAGAATATTTTCGTAGACCTATGAATTTTTTCGTAAGCCTACTTTTTTAATAAAAACCCTGAAATTCAAAAAAGTAGAGTGGAGCGAAATTTTTAAACATTAAAAACATATTTTGAATTTTAATTTTTGAATTTTTATTGATCTAAATTAAATACATGGAATAAAAAAAAATTAAATTAAAATCATGAAAAACCTGGGAAAATATATCTACTCTTCTTAAGGAGGTACATAAATGAATATTTGGGTTTTTTGGGTCGGAATAAAGTCGTTTTGACATCTTTGGAATCTGAAATAAAATAGAAATAAAAAAAAAAAATAAAATAGGTATTGTAAGAGACAAGAATATTTTTTTTTATGAAATATAGAAAACAATAATGGAATGGTTATACTTACATTTCTAAATCTCATCGTTCATCCACTCTTCCCATATATTTGAGAATGTTGACGTACACCTTTTAAGATTTTTGAAAATATTAAGGAATCAAAATTATTGGAAGTCAGTTTACAATTTTACTTACCTAAAATGCTCGAAGAAATGGCCCAAGTACCAGCTAAGAAGAAGTTTTTTATCAGCTTTTTGATCGCTTGGAAATAAAAACACCACTTTTCTTATACCGCTTAATAAGTCTTCGCACTTCATCGAGGTTGAATTTAAACTACCAGAAATGCACACAAGAAAAGAAAATACGCGTGCTCTCGTTAGTCTACGTTTTTACTTGCTCTATAGGGCAAGTATTGGTTTCGTGTAGAAAAAAAAATTTGAGGTTTTAATCAAAACCAACATTACGATGATGGAGAAGATCAAAAAAGTGGTTTTCGTCATGCCGTCCGTCGGTCCGTGCGTCTGTGCGTCCATCTGTACATCGAGCTAGGGCCTAAACGGATGGATTGCTTTGCTTCAAACTTGGTACAGATGCTTTTTAGGTTATTCCCTAGGACCGTTTTTTTTATTTTTTTAATATCTCCTTTTTAACGCATATCTCCCATATAACGTTTTCGAGGTATTGCAACTTTCTCGAAAACGGCTCTAACGATTTTGAATTAATTTAGTATACGTAATAGACTTATTGATTCTTACAAAACTGCGTTTTTAGTTTTTCTCAAAAAATGCGGAGAACGGAAATATGGCTTTGCCGTTTTTCAAAAATTGACATGTTTTTTAAGTTCATATATTTCATCAAAGCATAGGGTAAAGTCGGGTGATATGGCACCACGGGTAATATGGCACCCTTTCAATATCTCCCACTTAATGACTTCTTTTCAAAGCAAAAAGAGCAAATTATAATTCAGTCTGACGTAAGCTTTCAGTGGATGCATTCGGATCCGCAGTAACCATTGCCACTTAAATTTAAAAAATGGACAAACAAAAAAGTGAGTTCAATTTGAGCGAAAATTTTTTTTGTGTAAAATTGTTGTACGTGTGGTTCCAAAAGTATTTGACGCCGAGGGTTCATTTTAACACAAAAAGAACGGTAACGGTTGTATTTTTGTGTTTGCTCATTGCAATAACTAAGCAAACGTGATTATTCGTGTCATTTGAGGGAAACAGAAGTGTAGTCAAATGGGGGATATGGCACCCAAAAACCTCGGGATATATGGCACCGGTGCCATTTCCCCCGCATATACTTTTGAACCTATTTATATCTCAACTGACAATTATATTTACAAAAAATTTCAGCAAACCAGGCCAAGTGGACTAAAACCCAGATCACAACAGCCGTTGGAGCCGCTGAATGTCAAAAAATGCAGGACCTAAGCATTTTGCGATTCCCTTCACACTTCACTACATTAAAAAGCCTTTTTAAATGACCAGAAACTAAAAGTTTGCCAAATAGCTTTCAGATTGGCTGTAAAGTGCGGAATAAGGCAGTAATCATAATGTCACTTTGGGTCTCATGATTCGTGTACGTCTTTCAACAACACATGCAACAAGTGCCACAAAAAAATATCAAGAAGAAATAGGGTGCCATATCACCCTCGATTAGGTGCCATATCACCCTCCATTTTTTCAATCATGTTTTTTTTAATGATTTTTATTTTTGCAAAAAATAACAAGAAATTATCTTTGAATTATACTTATGTACCTGTTTTGTATTTAAGAAATAGTTTTAAAATAAATCTGCTTTTGTTTGAAATAGATATCTTCTTTATTTCTCAAGTACCTAATAACGAAAAACGAAAATGGGTGCCATATCCCCCGACTTTACCCTAAGTCAATTTTATTCAAAATTTACACACATCATAGGTATTGAAGTGTAAAATGTAAAAAAAATTTAAAAAAAAAAGTTTTTCAAAAAATATTTTAAAAATTGAATTTTTTTAACTTTCGGTTTTTTTTTTTTTATTTTTTTTTCTCCACAAAATCTTAAATTTCCAATAGATATTTAAGATAAAGATACTTTGAACTACAAGAGCAAGTACGTGCGACCCAGCCGTGCATTTTATTTTTTATGGAAGGTAACAATTTATTTTCGTTAAGTGATGTATTTTTGCGTAAGCCGATGTAATATTTCATTAAAATGATGAAAATTTTTGTTAACTAATGTTGAGTTTCATAAGAAGATGAATTATTTCGTAATTTAATGAAAAATTTGATAAAAAAAAACGAAAAAATCTTTTTTAAGCAAATTTTTTTCCGGAAAAATGAGTATGAAATTTTTTGTTAAGTGATGAATATTTTCATTAAATTGGATTTCTTGACTCTAAAAAGGGTGAAAAGGTGTATGAAATGTTTTCATTAAGTAATGAAATTTTTCATATTACGAAAAATTACATATTTGCGTTGAGCCAACGAAAGTTTCGATGGGCCAACGAAAATTTAGTGTATGAAACGATTTTCGTAATTTTACGAAATTTATTATTCTCAGTGTGCATTAAAGGTTGTTTGAATAATTCTTCTTTCTCAAAAATATAATGTTGAATCATTTTTCCTAACAACATTTTCAATTCGAAAAAATGTCTTTATTCAACTTCCTTGACTTAGGTAATTATCAGGTAGGTACTACCTTTTTCCTCATCTTAAGAAAAAAAAAAAAAAAAAACAACATAATGAAGTGTACCAAGACACTCATGCATATAAAAAAAAACCATTATGCACTTACCAGCAACTCTAGCAACAAGGTGATAATTACAATCGAGCCTTTTGCCATGGTCATCCAATTCATCAACATTCCACCTTTTTAAGTGATTGATCCTTGTTGAATCAAACTCTATAACTAATTACTTAAAAGCCAGTTTTGTGTGTGCACAGAGAAAAAGACATTTAAATAGCCTTCAAGGCAAACACCAAACACATCCATACAAATTAATAATGAAGAAGAATCAAGAGAATCCTATCACTACAATGCGTGCCATTTAACTTAACTTGATGGTCGTTCGTCCACCAAAGTCGTTGGGAATAACACGAGCTTAATGAGTTTTTAATTAAACACGAGCACAACACCAACAACAAATACTAACACAATATAAATATAAATCTATTCGTAGCAACGCGCTATTATTATGGATAATGGCTATAAAGGTGGCGTTGATGGTGAGAGATGCAAAAACCCGTCCTAACATTTTATTGTGCAAAGGAAGGTACATGTGTTTGGGGGACTCTTGGCAAGTTTATCATCTTCACACAGCCTACTGAGGGGATAAACAAATTGTCCTGAGAAAAGCTATTATGTATTTAGGGGTGCCTAGGAGAATTGCTAGACCATCAGCTTGAGCATATCAATTAATTTGGCTTAAGGTTCCTCTCTCTATGTTTTCTGATGGTGTTCAGGGGGGTTTTCCTTCCAGGTTTTCCTTGATGATGCTTCTAGCTAATCACTTTATAATGGAAAAGGAGTTCATATTGAATGCATTTGAGAAGGGTAAAAAATAAAATGCACGACTGGGGCCGCACGAACTTGCTCTTGCAGTTCAAAGCACTTTTATGTTAGGTTATTATGTAGGTTATTAGAGCTGCCTCTATATACATTTTTAAGAAATTTGGTTGATGTAGGGGAAGAGCCGGCATGGAGGCCAAATGTTAGTTAAATAAAAGTTTTTTTTATTTTACTCGACTTTTTTGAGAAAAACTAAAAACGCAGTTTTACTGCAATTACTTTGAATATTACGTAAGCAAAATTTTAACAAAATCCTTAGAGCCATTTTTGAGAAAATTACAATAACTCCATAATGATATACGGGAAGAGCCGACATCCGCGATTTAAAAAAATGTAAAGACCATATTTCCACTATCCGTATTTTTTGAGAAAAACTAAAAACGCAGTTATGTTAGAACTATATACAGCATTACGTGTGCTAAATTTAATCGAAATCGTTAGAGCAGTTTTCGAGAAAATTGCAATAACTCGAAAATTTTGTATGGGAGGTATACGTTCTAAGCGAGATATTAAAGAACAAAAAAAAACCAACCTTGGAAATTACGAAAAAAACATCCATACCAAATTTCAAGAAAATCCGTCCACTCGTTTAGGCTGTAGCTACTTGTACAGATGGACGCACGGACGCACCGACGCACCGACGCACAGACCGACGGACGTCATGACGAAACCCACTTTTTTGGGCTTCTCCATCATCGTAATGTTAGTTTTGATTAAAACCTCGAATTTTTTTTTTTACACGAAACCAATACTTGCCCTATTGAGCAAGTAAAAAGGAAAAAAAGGATTAAGGCCTTATCTTGTTTTTATTGAGTATAATTTCGTTTGTTTTATTGTTTTGTTTCGTGTTGAAACATCTGTGAAATATTTTAGGAAAACAATCCTTTTGACGTGATAATGTCTTATAAATCGATGAACCATGGCAGCATTCACAAAAAGCGGCGCCATTTTCTCCCGTTCCACCTGAAATTTTAAGCAGTGCGGCTAAATAACCTATTGGAGATACTAATAACTTAAAGGTGAACACTATTGAAGGTTTTTGAAAAATTTAGTCACTAAACCGTTAGAAAATGCAGTACTTCGGACCTATTCTTTTATAAAAGGAAAATTTTTTGATCATATTTAGTAACGGTTTCATAAGTACTATTTACCACCTTTTTAAATCTGTTTAAATCTTTCCGATATCTTTTTTACTGCCCGAGATATCCTAAGTTGTTTGGTATTTTTATAAATTTTATAACGTCATTATCTTCTATATGATATATGAAGCCAAACCCACTTACTTCATTTTGAGATATCTCGGGCAATATAAAAGATATTGAAAAGATTTTAACAGGTGTCGAAAGATGGAAAACAGTTCTTATAGAAACCGTTACTAAATATGCTCAAACAATTTTCTTTATACAAAAGAAGAAGGTTCGAAAAATTCAAAAAAACGTATTTTTGCATTTTCTAACGGTAATATCTCAAAAACGGGAGCTGATTAGTTGTTTCTGACTTTGGATTCGAGTTCAGCACACCAAAAACCTTCAGAAAAGTATATTTTTTGTTTCGGCAACAAAACCCTTGTAAACCAGTGTAATTTTATTGCTAGGCTAATATAATGTAGGTATATCGAAAAATTTTAAACAATTTCAAAACTAAGTTATACCTAAATGTTTTTTTTTTTTTAAACTAAAACATGTGGTTGACCTTTGACAAAGTAGTGATTATAGGTAGGGGTATTTTTTTTTTTTTTTTTTTTTGACGGGAGGAAATCTTCAAAAGACACTTGGCAGTATTCGACACCAAGTAGTGTGGGACTCTTAACCACTAAAACCACCTCTTTATCAGGACCAATCTTGAGAGATCGACATCAGATTTTTCTTTCTTAACTTTGTAAAATCACTTTGGGGGAAGTTTAAACTTTTAATACTTTCCCATGTTTTTTTAGACCATAAGCTCATGAGGCTTGGTTCTTCTTAATCTCCGAACATGGTTTCTTGTATTCAAGACGGACACCATTTCAGAATTGGTATGACTTTGCAGTCTCTGATTATGCGATACAGCGTATTTTTTAACAACTTCTGTAACCGTTTCTATTTGTAGGTCACGATGTAGATCGCTATTTCTTATGTACCAAGGTGCATTAACTATTCCACGAAGGACTTTGTTTTGGAATTTTTGGATGATTTCGGTATTTGTTTTCTTTGTACAGCCCCATAATTGGATACCATAGGTCCAAACAGGCTTTAGTACTTGATTATACAGCATTATTTTGTTTTGGGTTGATAAATCAGAGTTGTTACCAAGTAACCAGTACATTTTTCTATATTTCAAGTTTAGTTCTTCTCTTTTCTTTTTGATGTGCTCTTTCCACTTTAGCTTTGCATCCAAAGTCATTCCAAGGTATTTGGCCGTATTGGCGTAAGGTACAGCTTGATTATTAATGAATATTGGAATATTGTTTATCTTTTTATTTGTAAAGTTTATATGTGAAGATTTTGTTTCATTGAGTTTGATACGCCATTTTTCGGTCCAATCTCTGACTGTGTCGATGGCATATTGCAGCTTTACTGCTCCCCTAGAGACACATTTGTCGGGTACCAAAATTGCGGTATCATCTGCAAAAGTAGCCATTATGGTGTGATTCCCAACTGGGATATCCCTTGTGTATAGTAAATACAGGGTAGGACCTAGGACACTTCCTTGTGGTACACCGGCTTCTATTTTCTTCAATTCCGAATATTCTTGATCGTACCTTACTCTAAACAATCGGTCTGAGATGTACGATTTTAATATTTCATAGTACTGTCTGGGAAGATCCCTTTGCAGTTTGTACTCAAGTCCCTCATGCCAAACCTTGTCAAAGGCTTGAGCAACATCTAAGAAAATAGCTGAACATACTTGTTTTTCTTCTAATGCTTTTTCTATTACATCCGTTATTCTATGAACTTGGTCTATCGTGGAATGTTTATTTCTAAAGCCAAACTGATGATTTGGGATTAACCTTCTTTCTTCTATAATTTTGCTAAGTCTCTTCAGAAGCAGTTTTTCAAAAACTTTTGCCATAATTGGTATAAGCGATATTGGTCTGTAAGACGTCACTTCTGTAGGTGGCTTACCTTGCTTGGGTATGACAATAACTTCAGCAATTTTCCAATGGTGTGGGACATACCGTTGCTTAAGGCATGCATTTATTATATATTGGAGTTTTATGAAGGCAGTTATTAGATCGTAACCTGGTGATTTTTTATTTGATAGTTGATGTAAACACCTACTTTTTATTTCATTTAATCTTAAACTAAAAGATAATGAAAAAAAGTTAGGGGTCTATTACGGATTTTTTTCTTATTCTCTGCATTTCGAAATATGAAAAATACCTATTTTTTTAGAGATAGTTTTGTGTGGTTTTTATTTTTTAACCAATTTTTTGGAGCATCCAAAAAACCTCATTGGTATTTTAATAAGATTTTTAACTAAATAACGTAAAAAACAATTTTTACTGTCCCAAGTTTTTTTTTACCGTTTTTAAGGTCTTTTTTTATTTTTGTGCATTGTGCATTTTTCGTATTCACAATTTATTTTTCGACACGTCCTTTCTTTTGATCTAGAGCACATAAAAATTAACTTTATTGAGTATACTGACAGTATTGACTTTCATTTTATATATTACACATTACGGTACACAATCTTAAACTAAAAAACTTCAGAAATACCTCAAAACACCTGTAGAGATCTGTTGCCCATGACCAGTTATCAGTGTGGGAAGTACCGTAATCTCAGTTTGAAATTTCGACATGGTTTGCTTTAAATAATTCTTAATTCTTTTGTAGGTATCGAAGAAATACGATCGAAACGTCTAATGAAAGGTGAAACAAGAAGCTTTCACATGATATAAAATCAATTGTAGGTTGCAATAGAAAAAATTTGATAAGATATTGTGAGAAGATAAAAATATATGATTTTTTTGCTTTTTTTGTTAAAATTGATTGGGTTAAAAAGATGTCGTATAGACATGATCAGTATAAATATTTTGAGTTAGAAGAAAAAAAAATATGATTATTATGCTTTTTTTCACCACAAATTATTGTTTTCAATTAATTCTTTTTATACTTTTTGCACATTGTTAAAACTTAAGTATCGCTTTGTTCTTTAGAAAAATTGCTAAGCTTATCAATGGTGTAATTTTTTTCTAACCTTTTCATATAACAAAATTGACATAATGAGAAAAAAAAAACAAAAAAGTAGTTTTTTTAGCTTTTTCTTGTCAACTATGATTGGATTCAAAAATTTATTCCGTTTTTCTACAAAACTTACTTTCAGATAAGAATTATTATCTTATAAATTTGACAAATAAATCATTTTAAGATCATTGAAAAAAAAAAGCAAATTCTGCTCTGTAAATACTCCGTATGACTGACTGCAAGTTATTATTGTATCAAAATCTTAAACCATTAAGCGTATAAATACAAAGTAAAGGCCAAGGAAAACAAACAATTAGGCACAAAATGCATGACAAAATTTCATTGTTTTGTTGCATAAGTTATTTGCAATTTAGCATCGAAAACAATAAATTTCATAAGCAAATAACTACTTTCACTTGCATAATAAAATAACAAAATTGAACAAAAAAAAAAAAAAAAAATTGAAAGTTCCCGAACAAGAATCTAAGTTTATTGGAAAAATATTATAGGTAACAAAAATTTTCTGTACATCAGGCAACAACATTTATCTTGCTTTGCTCGCTGGGCTGCCATTGTGTATATATCCTCGCGAATTGTTGAAAAAACTAAACGCTTAGCTGCGCAACCATCAAATACCAAACAGAAAAAAATAACAAGCTTAACAACCTTTGCTGCTATAGTGCATCATCGCATCGCCCCAAGAGGTTGGCAAGGTACCTCTACCTAAGCCAATCTATACAGCTAGTAACATTTTCAATGTGATTTTTTTTTTTTTTATTTTCGGTCTCCACCACCGACACCCTCTTCATCGTTAACCAAACTACAAAAAAAAAAAACCTATCGACTTCAAAAAGCTATAGCTAGCAAGTTATAATGATAAATGTACTGAATTACTATGATAAATGCAGTAAATTGCTGAAAGGTATAAATCAATAATAAAATAACGTGGACGTGTGGTGCGAAAGGAGTAAGACATAGTGACTCTCTGTAGACTTGTCGGCTTGTCAGTTGAATTACACTTTCGAACAAGAACAGTAGCAGAGGATAGTCCAAGGCTCTCTTTCTCAAAAAAGAAGCCATACTATACTAACAAACGAAACAAGCTAAAGTTATTTATATTATATGAAGGTATAGAGGCAGTGTATATATAGAGTATAGAACGGTGTGAATGACTGAACTGTGCGCAACAACCGCAGCGGACAACAGAGCGACATACTACAACTAACTATTGGAAAGATGAAGAAGATCGAGCATCCGGGCTCTGAAATGTCATTTGTTGCGTTTTTACACTGATAGAAAAAAAGTGTAGAGAGCCTTTTCGTTTTTTTTAAGGAAGTTGAGAGTTTTTTTTCTAAATATTTTCAGCTCTTTTAATTTCCCTTTTAAAATTATATTTGTTTGTTTTAACGTCTTAGACTTTTTTTTCGCTGACATATGACATTCTGACTAATTCACTAAACTAAGTAATGTTGCCTAAAAGCAGTAACTTTTGATTTACTTTTATATAATTTTAAGTCAAATGCTACAATAAAGCAAGAAAATTCAGCGATTCAAGTTATATACCAGATTGTGGAACAGTTACAAGCTCGTTACACAACATTTAAGAAGTTGTCCATAACGTAATGGAAATTGTATATTAAGTTTTTAAGATTATTAAGGTTTTCTATGAAAAGCAATGTTACGCATACGCCACAGTGACCCGAAACGTCAAATCCAATAATTAGGGAAAAACTGCATTTAAAGATATAGTCACTTGAAAAATGTGTACATTAGGGTGGTTCCTATCCGGTTGGAAATGTTGAGAAACCATTTCCACACCTCCTAGCGAGGGTGAATAGAGCGCTACCTAATAACTCTCGGAGAAAGCAAAGTCTCAAAGTGAGTGGGAATGAATTAAGTCCCTAGTGCACAGCCTCCTAACGAGGTTGAAAGAGTTATATATATAAAAAAACTAAGAAAAACTTTTATTTAAAAAAATCGGAACAATTAATTAAAATTGGACCTCTGACACCATATAGACCAGTGCCGATGCCTTCAAAAACATTAAAAAGTACAAAAAAATCATAGTTGGATGAAACCCATTGGAAAAGGAGGTGAGTATGATAAAAATTAAAGGAAAAATAAATTACGGGCGAACCAAGTTCGGGAAGTGGGTGGGTTGAGTTTTGAATGGTAAAAAATGGTATATCTCGATTTCCGGCAAAACTACAAATCCTACAGAAAAAAATTGTATGGCAAAGTTGTAGGTAATAAAAAGATCTACAACTTTTGTATCAACAATTTTTTCACATAACCTCAAAATTTATGTGAAAAATTCAAAAAACCGAGTTTTTGGTTTTTTATTTTTATCTTTTTCAAAAAGAAAAATTTTTCTACGAAATTTGGTGAAAACTTACCTTATTATGTCCCAAATACACTGTAATTTATTTGATTTATAATATTAATTTGTTTACCTTATTTTGACTTAAAACCAAAAAAACACCCTAATTTTCAATCGAAAATTCACGTGTCAAAATATCAGCTTTTTTCAAAAAGTCGGTGGGCATTTCGTTCGTTAAAATGTCTATTTTCTGTTGGTGTAAAAAAAAATTTACATTAGTATACTATAGAACATGTTCTCGTAAAATTCAAAAAATGAAAAAAGCTTCAATTCGAAAAAAATTTTTTATCATTGTTTACAATTTTGGCCTATTTATTCAAATTTACAGTTTAATTACTCAAAAAAAGTAAGATTTATCAATGTTACATGAAATCTTACGTTTTTTGAGTAATTAAACTGTAAATTTGAATAAATAGGCCAAAATTGTAAACAATGATACAAAATTTTTTTCGAATTGAAGCTTTTTTCATTTTTTGAATTTTACGAAAACATGTTCTATAGTATACTAATGTAAATTTTTTTTTACACCAACAGAAAATAGACATTTTAACGAACGAAATGCCCACCGACTTTTTGAAAAAAGCTGATATTTTGACACGTGAATTTTCGATTGAAAATTAGGGTGTTTTTTTGGTTTTAAGTCAAAATAAGGTAAACAAATTAATATTATAAATCAAATAAATTACAGTGTATTTGGGACATAATAAGGTAAGTTTTTACCAAATTTCGTAGAAAAATTTTTCTTTTTGAAAAAGATAAAAATAAAAAACCAAAAACTCGGTTTTTTGAATTTTTCACATAAATTTTGAGGTTATGTGAAAAAATTGTTGATACAAAAGTTGTAGATCTTTTTATTACCTACAACTTTGCCATACAATTTTTTTCTGTAGGATTTGTAGTATTGCCGCAAATCGAGATATACCATTTTTTACCATTAAAAACTCAACCCATCCACTTCCCGAACTCGGCTCGCCCGTAATTTATTTTTCCTTTAATTTTCATCATATTCACCTCCTTTTCCAATGGGTTTCATTCTACTATGATTTTTTTTGGTTTCAAAAATTATCGACCCTGGTCTAATAACCAAGTTCATAAACAAAAAATACCAAGACTGGAAAATTTCGTACGTCTTTCCCCCCGAAACCCTTTTGTGTACAGTACTGTCTGTGAATATATGTGAAAGCCACCACGTTGGTAAATGACGTTAACACGCACACATTTATAGATTCACGACATTCACCACACCTCGCAGCTTGTAGGCAAACGTCAGTTGACCGCCGAGTTTCCAGTCTTGGTATTTTTTGTTTATGACCAAGTTGCTATTCATCTTTAATAGTGGCGGGAGAACTACTTCTTTATTGTTTGAAGGTTGACGATTCTCGATTTTCTTTGAAAATTTCACCTCTAATTACATATATTTTTGCTTAGACTAAATGTGAATTGTAAAAACTAAACAATAATTCTGGTACAAAATTACACATTATCATAACTCTTAAATATAAAATGTTGTTGTTGTTGTTGCTGTTGATGGTGCGGTGATGGTTGGTACGCTTTATAGTCCGGACGGTACGGTTTCTTGGATTTTATAGTCCGGGCGTACAGTTGCAAAAGGTAATAGTGGTAATAGGACAGGTAAATAGTTCGGGCGGTATGGTTGACTGGTGTGTATAGTCCGGGGGTGGGGGTTATGGAGAGAATATGTAACGCTTCGTTACAAAATAAAAACCTGCAAAAATTAGACAATTTTGTTTTCGCTATTTGGAACTAATTGATACATATCCACCGAAAAAAAAAAACAAACAATAACAATTTAAGGACCACCTTAATGTACATAAGAGCTTTAAAAGAGGAATTATACTTCGTATAGCTAAACTAAAAAAACAAAATAACTTTTTAAAAAACAATTTTTTCCATTTTGATGCCGAAACCCAAACAATTTTTTTGGGATTTTAATGGCATGAGTTAAAAAAAACCTGGCATTAAAATTGTTTTATATTATTGTTATAAATATTAGAAATATTTAAATTTTTAAACAAAAATTATTCAAAATTTATATAGGTTTTAAGCGGATTATTGAATTACGAAAAATGGCTCAAAAAGACCAAAAACAGTAGATTTTGAAAGTCCATATTTTATTTAATTTCAGCCGTATTCAATTTTCGTAACCATTATGTTGAAAAGTAAAGTATTTTCTCTTCTCCGTTACATTTTAAAATATAAATAAGATACAAATAGACTATGTATGTATTTAGTAAAAACATCAAAAATTTCGGTTTTTTCTCTTTTTTGAATAGTTTTTCTTAAGTTTTTTACAATATTTTAACTTTAATTTTTTTTAAAGATTACATATCGATAGGAAATTTAATTATCTACAAAAAATTACTTAATAAAAATATTCAAATTCAGCTTCCTTATCATGTTATAGACAAAAACACGAAAAGTAACTAAAAGAGTCGAAAATATTGATCGTTACAAATAGATTTTGAAGAAAACTATCTTGTTAGCTTTGCCAGAAATTGCACAACACATGAAAAATATAAAAGTATGAGGATTCGAGAGACTTAGATTTTTTATTTCACTAAGAATTTTATTTTGGAAAAAAAAATCTTTAAAAAATTTGATTTTTTAAATGTTTTGATAAATTGCACTTAAGCATCTGGAGTGACCAAAAAAAAGTTATTCCAGTGTTTGTTGCTTGTTTATTAAGCTTTCAGGTGCCGGTTTTTCTGTACAGGTTGATGTTTGTTACTCAAGATTATAGCCCGGATACTAAGTATGCTAAAAAAAACGACAAAAAACTTTGAAAAATTATATCTCGAAAACGTATCCATCATAATACATATTATTTGACGGTAAGAAATGGCTTTATTAGATTGCATAAGTAGATTCGCAAAAACTAGTAAACGGTAATGTAACTCGACGTCAAAACTACCCAAAATTCCCTCGTTTTTGACCTTTTTATATTCACAAATTTATTAAAATTTAGATTTCGGATTCGGAATCAACAAACAAGAATCCTATAAGACGGTCCAAATTCCAATTTCGTTGCAAACCCAGTTGAATACATTTTTTCTCTCAGTGTAGAATTGCATAGCCTCATTGTCGTCGTTGTTTTTGGTCGTTGTTGTTGTTATTGTTGTTGTTATGTTGTAGGTGATGATTAGTTGCACTCTGTGTGACTATGTCAGGCCGTAGCTTGTAGTTGAAAGATTGATGTGACAATAAGATGGCAATTGAGTTCGATTTGCTTGCACCTTCGTTTTCCTGTTAAGCAACATTAGAGCCAAAACTGATGATAGGGGAAGTGTGGTTATAAATGGCTTCTGTCAAATCGCATGGCTGCCATCATAGTTATAGCGCATGCTGGAGTCGCTTGAAGATAATACCTGACTTGCTAGCTGGGAGAATTTTTATATAAATTTGCATGCGAATCTATGTGAAATTTGAATTTTTCAAAGAGCAAAACGATATCTGCCGGATACCCATCTTGACCTCTGTTATAAATTTTAATGTATTGGTACTCACTCTATAAAGGTGCCTCTCATCACTAAGGTAGGTATACCTTCCACAGCATCTACCTACATGATGGGCTGAATTTTTTTTTTTGCTTTAACACCAAATTGCTGGGAAGATTAGAACAATACCGCGGTGCTTTATTGTTGCCATGGTATCTCTCACTCTCTATATTGTAGTTGGGCCCAGACATTCCTCGAGAATCTCGAGACTCGCAAAGAGCTAACATGTGACAGGATAAGTAGTCTCGCGCAATCCTAGACACGAAATGAATGCCTCGGATGGGTGAGTAAATTAGTCCAACCAGACCACACAATACACCAAACCATAGCAAAATAGCTGTTCGGTTAGCAGCAGATATCTGCAGCCACCTTTCGGGGCCAGACACTATGCAGATAACTGCGCTCTCAAACACACTGGCCTTAACCGACCGGACGTGGAGCGCTGCACGATTGCATATCCTAACTGACTGACATCCATGACGTTACGTTCAAGATACAAACGTTTTTGCGCTAGGAGACTTTTTAAACGAGCACAATTCACATTACTATGCAGTTATTTGGTCGCTCTCCCTCTGTCGCCTGTGTGTGTGTGTGTGTTTGTGGCAAAAAAGATGGCGGCATGGCGCGTGAGTGCTGCATAAGGAGGCGATATGAAAAGCGAGTGCACAGCATAGGACCGTTGCACCCGCCTGCTTGCCTGCCATCATCATCATCGTCTTATGGTCGTCACATTCATAAAGATTGGATTTTTATGTGTGCTGGCGCAACGGCGGCGGCGGCGGCGAGTGCAACGCGAATCGGGCATAAAAACGCGAACGGGCCGAACAGTTTTTAAAAGTGTTCCCATGTTGCGATAGGGCCTTATCAATTGCCCCATGAAATGAATGTGGCCCAGAGAGATTGGCCACAAGCATAAAAAAATAAAAGTGCTTTTTCGATTCGGTTCTTTTTTTTTTGTACTTTTTGTTTGGGTTTTTTAATTCCATGCGAAAGTTTTGAGAGTTTATTGGCCTCTTTCATCAAAGAGAAAATATACTTATATGCATTTATCTTCTCTGTTGTATAGCTACTAAATGACCTATTGGAGCGCCCTCTGTGAGTTATAATCGAGAGGGCATTATCTAATAAAATCTAAATGAATACTCTCCGCAATCATTATTTGCAAGGGATCAAGATTTATGCGGCGAATTCGTTTAAAAAGTAATTGGCTTTGAATTGAAAGCGGGTGTCCCGTTCGCGTTCCCTTAAAGAAAAAATGCAACTCTTCAATCACTTACATCCCACGCTGGCACTGATGTTGATGATGGGATCGCGATGTAATACGCTTTGTGCGCAACCTACACATCCGTTTTCGCTTTATAATCCTTCAGCATTGCGGCCGGCGGCGGCGCATCTGCATTACACCAGCTCTATAACCACACATCTACTGACTCTCTTTTGGTTATCAGAAAAGGATTCTGATCCAATTAAGGGGTTCTTAGTGGTGGTTTTGGCTAAAGCTGAAAGTGAACCCAATCAACGGCAAATGACAATTGCTATTAAAATTTATTAACTTGAAGTTCAATTAATGAGACAGAGATGTTGAATTTACGACTTTCGAGATTGAGGAAGTTTGTGCGTGCATTAGGGAAGTTATCAAGACCTGCTGAAAATTAGAAATGGATGAAATAGAGAGAAAAGAAAAAATAAAAGCAACGTGTTTGCTTCCACATGGTTTTAACTCAACTTTTCAGTGCACAATTAATCTTGGGAAGTCAAAGGACAATTCATCACAGCTGCACCACCGCCATTTGGCGGAAAATTTCAGTGCACCACCACCACACCACGACTGCACCACGTCCGCACCATTTCATTTTGTATGAACAATTCGCTGCACCATGATACATAATCTTGGATTATTGAAAAATAAAAAAAACTAACGACGAGAAGGAGATTCGATCCCGAGTATCCAGAGCACTTTCAGAGCAGACGTGGTGCACCAAATTTTTCATTCAAAATGAAATGGTACGGACGTGGTGCAGTCGTGGTCCAGCGGTGGTGCAGCGAATTTTTTTCATATTTTTCCATTTTTTCAAAATTAAATGGTCCGGTCCAGCGGTGGTGCGGCGATCAAAAAGTGGTGCGGACGTGTGGTGCAGCGGTGGTGCGGCGGTATTCCATTTTTACTCGGGTACAGAAACAAATCCTAACAAATTCGTTTAAGTTGGTCATATAAATATTTAAATTTGTCCTTATAAAAGCAAAGACGGACACTTTGTTGCCAATAGGAGCATTATACAACGCTTATGCGAGTGTGAAACGATTAAATAGGTTTTTTTTTTAATGAAAAAATATGATCAGTTTGAGGGATACAAGAAGAGTGGAAAACTTGATAAACTTTTCTAAAAGCCAAATAAGGCTCTCCTATAAAAGTCATATAAGCTTGTAAATAGTAAAAAGTTAAAAAAACTTATTTATTCTTTTATTTTTTAAATTTGGATCTCGCTTTCTATTCTTACCTTTCTATATGGACTACTTTTTTGGAACCGAATAATTTTGTATTCAAATTCTATTTCAAATCCGCAAGCTTTATTATCATTCAATTCACCTCCTGACCTTCGAGACTTGTTTTTTATACCTATAAAAATAAATTCTATGCTTATACACTCAAAAAATTTCATGTGTAAATAGTACTAATAACTGCGTACATTCTACGAATTTTATTCGTGGTTTTCAGCCACGAATATTATTCGTAAAATAGACGTATATTAGTACTTTTACCAATATTTTATTAGTATTCGTAGAAAATCATGCGTATATTGTACGAATACTATTAGTAGATTTACATTCCCATTCGTACATTGTACGAATAGTATTGTAGTATTTACTAATTCATTCGTACATTGTACAGCACTATTCGTATATTGTACGAATAGAATTGTAATATTTACGAATGGATTTACTAATAATTCGTACATTATACAGTGCTATTCGTATATTGTACGAATGTTATTTATTGTAGAACTTTCCGCCATTGAATTTTTTTTCCTGAAATTTCCTGAAATATGAATTGTTGAAATAATTACCCAAGCATATAACTGTACTGCAAAACTACAAAAATATATTTCATTAATATTTTACATTTATATAAATAAAATGAATGTTTTTTTATCTTAAATATTATACCATATGTACTGTATTCCACGGTGTTCATATTGTTTGTCTTGGAAGGCCACTGAAAATATATAAACATTTAACATTGAAAATCCTTCGAAAAAATGTCTACTTACTACAAACATTTTTAGAAAAGCTCCAGTAACCAGTGACAGGTTTTGATATCGTCCGCCATTTTTCAATTTGTTAAGCTGATTGTTGACGAATTTCCGATGCTAACCTTGAAAGAATATTCCAAAATGAAAGTAAAAAGGCACTTAATAAATCAATATTTATGAAATAACATAGATATATGTATATTTTAATGTAACATTAATGTTTCACAACAATGAATAATTCTTAAACATAAATTTACTCACATGGTTTTTGCTATAATTGTAGTCGTTCGTTCGGTTTAGTAATCACTTTATATATCCACGGTAAACTTTATATTAAATGTACATAGCTATAAAGAAACAAGCACTATCTTTTGACGCACTGAAACTAAACTATTTTTATAAACTTTATATTTTAAATTATATTAATTTTATGTATATTTCCAACGAAATATAAATGTTATACATGCGACGACACGCGTATTGCAACTAATTTTTTGATGCTATTTAGGAATGGAAAACGTTTAACAAATAACGGAAATAACGGATATTTCGGTTCAAAATTGTTGCAACTCAACGAATTATTCGTACATTCTACGAATAATGCGTACAGGTACCCTACGAATGAATTTGTCTACTAATATTAGTATTTACTTAGTAAATAGTACGAATTTATTAGTAAATACTACGAATGTAATGCAAGAAATTACGAAGTCATTCGTACGAGTAATTTACTAATGTTATTAGTAAAATGTACACAATAATTCGTACAATGTACTCATAAAAATTGTTTAATTTTCGTTTACGAATGAAATTAGTACATTGAACGAATAAATTCGTGGATACTACTACAGTTATTCGTAAAATTTCACTAATGCATTCGTAAATATTTCACTCCACGAATACTGCGTGTATTTTACAAATATGCGTACAATGCACGAATATTTTTCCTACGAATGCCATTCGTAGCTGTTTTACTAATAAATTTTTTGAGTGTAAAGATTTAAAGTTAAACCTGTTAACTTACTCTTTCGTGGTTTTATGTGGACTCCTTATTCAGTGAGACAAAATTATTTTGCAATTCTAAACGAACGACTTATAACCTCTGAGATAGACTCCTGCATATAGTAGCACAATAACAATAATCTCCATCAAAATAAGGTGCTGATGACTTGACTCCATACCGCTTTCACTGCAATCCTTTTATATATGCTGTATAGCCTCATCACCAAGAAACGAGAGAGAACAAAATCAATTTAGCTATATAGAATGTCGCACCCATGGATTCGAAATGCGATATAAACTGCCGGAACTCGGGTGCCACATCTAAAACTCATCATTCCTCCATCATATTTCTTTCTTTTCTTGGCACAATATTGACTGACATCGTCACTACCGTTCTCGTCTTCGTCATCAGTTGGAATTCGAACTCTATAGTTTGTTTGGTGGTAAAGAGAGGATATGAAGTGGATTTCAATTCTTTGAGGTTTCGACGACGACTTCCATGACATCTGTTCAAAAAAGGTGATAAAACAGAGAGGGAGAGAGAGAAAATAGAAAGAGACAGTTCAGGATCAGGAACTTTGTTGAGTGATTTTTCTCGAAGATTGGTATTAAATTTAATTTATATTGGACTTGGTGTGTTGGCTGCTGATGATGATGATGCTGGATTCTGAATGGTATGACTATGAGTTTCTATAAGACGTGGGCAAGGATTCAAAGGAAATAAATTGGCTGGTTTATTTTTCATTTTTTTTTTTTGTATTTGCAATGAAATTGCAATTGAATAGAAAACAGCGCACAAGTGGGTAGAAGAAGAAGCTCGATTGATTGAAAAGCTGATAATAATAAGAAAGTATTATTCTAAAGAAGTTCAATTTAGCTATGACGAGAGAGAGATGACTTTAAAACTTGATATTCTTAGAATTTAAAAAAATGATTGATAGAATCTAGGTGTTTTTTAAAACAAATAAGAAAAAATTAGATATATTTATGTAGGTATTAGATAAAAAAGTAGATAAAACAAATAACCTACCTTATTACCAGAAATTTCGAAAAAAAGTCTTGCCGTATCGATGGTAGAAAGAAGTGAAATGGGTATAATTAGGAAGAGTTTACAAATTACACTGGTCGGCAAAAAAAACAAAAAAAGTCGGGAGCAAGAACTCTGTAAGGTGATTTTAATAAACTTGAGTGTGCTGAATTCAAAACAGTTTATAGATTTTTTCCATCACGTCTAGTTTTTGAGCTCTGGTCATCACAATTTTAGCTATAAAGTCCCAAAAACTAATTTTAAATGAAATGTTTTTTTAAATTTGATCTAAAAATATTATTTTCCCGTAATATTTTCCTATTTCTTCAACCGAATCAGGAGTCGAAAACTGAAATTTACTTCAAATCTGCTTCAAAAATCATAAGTTACCTTATCCACCAAGATTTTGAGATATCATATCTTTCTATACCAAATATCTTTTAGAAAAAAATAATTTTGAAAATAAAAATAAACATATTTTAGACGATAAAATATGGCTTTTGAATATTGCATATTTAGTTTTGCGAAAAAAAATTTAACGGTGATGAAATTCAACGCCAAAAGTACCACAAAAACGCGTTTTCGACCTGTTAATATTTAAATATTTCGAAAACTTGACGTGCCAGTGAAATTTTGACTTCATATTCGGAATAAGCACACAAAAGTCCTTTAGAAAAGTATGGTTTTGGTTCAAGCTCCATTATCGTTGCCGAACAGTGTTATTATTTTTTGTAATATTAACAACATTGCATTTAAATTAAGTTGGTTTAATTACATATTCAATGCTTAAATATATGAGACCGAATTTAAGGAACTTTCCCGTTTTCTATCTTCTGAAGCAGTAATTATAGAGTGTCAGAACCATGACATAAAACTATTAAAATTTAAAGGTAAATAATTCTGCTCCCACACACTTTTTCAACAACTATTATGATGGAGAGAAACGATGAAACGGTTGTACGAAAATTTGTATTTGTATGTCCTATCAAGGAACGATAAAATGCAAAGAAAAATCTTATATGTAATTATTTTTGTAGCGTACCTACCCTCTATAGTTTTCGTCTAATTTGACAGTACTATTACAAATTTGTCGATAACAATTTTTTTCTTGAAAAACCGATAAGTTAGTTTTTTTTTTAATTTGGAGATCATTATTTAATTGCCTAAGATGTTATTTTAAGAAATTACCTACAGTGTGTAGCTTTTTTACACCGATTTTTTTACAGGGTTTTTACATGTAAAAAACTCGATGTAAAAAACTTGAAAATTAAATGTAAAAAACTCACTGATGTAAAAAATGGTAAAAAATGAAATTTCTATAGAAAGTCAAAACAAAAAATTAGGTAAATTACTAAATTCTTTTATGTTTTTTTTCAACTATTTGGAGAAAAAGAAAAACACTACAATTTTTGACCGAGGATTACTCAGTTAATTTAATTAAGTTTGTTCCTCATTTAAATTTAGAAGGAAAATGCTTGATTTTGTTTGTTTTTTAACGTAAAATAAATGTGATTTGTAATGTAAATGGTCTTAAAAACATCCCCTTATAAAATTTGTTAACTTTTTTTGCAATTATGTATCCGAATCTTCAGTGCCTTCTTCTGACACATTTCTTAGAAGAAAGTTAAACTTATTTGTCAGAATTTCTTTATCGAAAAAAGGATAAAGTTCATAATCGATTGTAAGGTTTGCAAAAAAATTTGTATTGGATTTGAGAAACACAACTTTTCAATGTTTATTGCTTGTGGGACTGGCATTTTATAACCTGTTTTCACTAGAGTCCAAATGGGATAATTTCAAAAATAAGATCATTTCAAATGTCAAATCGTAAAGAAATTCCTTCCTTATGCCGACTTTTCACGAGTCGAAACTTTTTGACTCGTGTGAGCCTTAGTCACAGGTGACTAAAGTGACAATCGTCATAGAAAAATTCTAGTCGACTCAAGCCGTGCGACTTATCGTGCTACTAAAATCGACTCGTGAAAAGTCGGCATAATGACATTATTTGCGAAAATATCTCATTTGTCCTTTAGAGAAAAAAGGCCATTAATGACTGGAAATATTTTTTAATTAATTATAATTTATTTCCGTTTATTAGAATTCAATGCAGCAAAAGGAAGTGTTTTAAACAAAATCTATATATTTTGAATGGCAACCTCTCAAAATGAATGCGCTTTATTAAGTTTTTACCTTTTTTACCGTTCTATTCCTAACATTTTTGACGTTTTTTTAATTTTTTACACTTATTTACCATTTCTTACGGTTTTTTACACAAAAAATGTAGGAACATTTTTTTACACGAAATCGCCAATCAGTGATAACCTACAACCATTACCAAAAGAACCAAAAAATTGCAAAAGCTATCTCGTAATATTGTAATAATGTAATGTAATAAAATTTATATACTTACATTCTGAATTTATTCACGAATTTCTTGTACGAGTATCTTTATTATTTATAAAATGATAACATAAGAATTACCGACAAATTAATAATAATATCGATATTTATCGATGTCACTTTATCGATAACATCGACATATTATTTCGATATCACTTTATCGATAATATCGATATTTTAAAAATCGATAGGTATACCTATTTATCCAAATCAAATATTTATTTAAAGTATATTAATCAATGAACAATTAATATTATAGTTAAGAAAATATCAAAAAAGTTACCTAAATCGATATCCGATGTAATGATTAAACGATGAAGAACTTAGCTCAAAAATATAGGTAGGTATGTTGTTTTTGCATCGATAAACTTTTTTTCATTTTTATTTCCGATTAAGAATAAAAATCAAGTTTAAAATGTATAGATTTCGATGTTTTCGACTTATATATAAATACTTCAGTAAACTGTAGGTACATATCTACTAAATTATTTCTGAAATACATTGACTTTATGAGAACTAAATTTTTAAGTTAAATCCAAAGTAAAATCGACTTGAAACATATCCTGTACTTGAAGTACTTGGTATACACCTCCCAAAAAATCCATAACACAAATCTTCACCCGTTTGTAACAATTCATTTTTTTTTTTATTTTGTTTCATTTATTTTCTCGCGTTCTACTTAAGAAACGAATGTTGATGAAGTCACGATTCCTCTTCGCCAAATGAAAGCTGAGCCCATTGATATCAAAGGGGGACCCACCACGCGTCCGTACAGAACCACATTGCATACCGTTACCGCCGCCACCAATGCCACCGTCTTAAAAAATATTACGCTCGCAATTCTGTTCAAACTAAATGAAGATATCACCGAGCTTCGCGGACGTCAAAAACACAAAACCAAAACAAAACCAAGAAACAAATAAAGAACTCCCCAACCAAAATCCAAAAGGTATCTCATTTTCATCCTCCTCTCTCACATATGCTCGTACATAAAACAGACTGCTCCTGATGCTGCATCTGCATCTTGCCGTAGTCGATTATTCGGTCTTTGAAAATCCGAAAAGATTCATTTCACTATAGTCATCCCGCTACCAAACAATCCTTCCTGTGTTTTTCTTTAGTGCAAAAGACGCCCAGCAATTCTAGAAATTTAAGAAATGACAAACAACTGTCTCTGCGTTTGTGCCAACATACTTATATACACGAAGGTATCTTCCAGATACTTTCTCGTACCTCTTGTTGATGCCCGTTCCCGCACTCGTTGGATGTTTACTCGAATTGGAAACCAAATTAGTATGTGTCTTCTTTCTACTATCGGGGTGGTTTTAGAGAATTAAAGAATCTTCGAATCACAATCTTCTATCTTCTCTTGCACTGTTCGCGCTCAAAGACCTCCAAAGTGATATCACATTTCCTATATCCTCGTCTCCTAGTCATCATCATCTCCAACCAAACACACATTTCGCATTCCTAATTTTCATTTAGAAGAGTTAGTTTCATTTTCCATGGGTTTGTGACTTTTCTGCGGAGCTTGAGTTGAGTATGTAGGCCTTTATAATGAAGGTATACAGCAGAGAGGTAAGACGGGTTAGCACCAGCATCAGCTATAACATATCCGAGAACCTCTAACTAATACAATATCAAGCAATTTACGTTTGCATTCAATTAAAAGCAGAATTGTGGCAAAGTTACTTAGAGTTCTATAAAAATATGGTTGCCAAATGAGTTTTTTTTTTTAAGTTCAAGAATTCTAAATAAACTGCTTTTTAACTCTTTTTCACAAAAGTTTATGAATCCAAAATCAACTTGGAAACAAAATTTGGGAATCAAACTTTTAAAAGAGTCGAAATGTTTCTTAGAATGAAAATTTTAAATAAAAATAACAAAAATATTTAAAAGAAAGAGAAAAAGTTTTATGGAAAAAAGATCTTCAGAACCTTACAGGCACATAGTTCAACCGACTACGTTAGCTTACTTAAAAACGCAACCTTTTTAACATCTAAAAGTTTACAACTAAATTTTTTCCAAAAAAAAACCTAACCTGGCAACCATGGTTGCCTATCATTTTAAATAGATTTTTGTCTCTATTTAACGATTTCAAGTAGCACAGAGCGCGCAAAACTTTGTATGCGAGTGCGGTGTGGTAGTAGATTTGCAAGCGATGTTGGCAATGTTGATGACAGTTCAAGGAATCGACAAGCTGCAGGGATTTGCCATCAGAAATTCAGAGAGCTTCCTTCTTCCCGATACCACACAATTTAGCTCAGCTCGAAGAGTGGAGTCTCTCTTGAAAAAGTCATGGTCACATGGGACATAAGTCAAGTTAATTTATTGGTTCATTCTGCCGCCCGGGGAAAATGAAAATAAATTAGCATGTATGTCTCAAAAGAGAGAACATCACTATTCAACAACAACAACAAACCAAAGAACGATGAGGTACTCATCGAGTTGGATTACCTTCCAACAAACAACAACAAAACAAAAAACAGCAAAAACAACTGCATTTAGCTAACGCGATAGAGTTGTGAAATCCGATCGATTGTTCCAGTTGGTAATTGATCAGATAATTTTTCTCTAACACATAGAAGTAATACCACCAATTCAGCTGGAGATGAGGATTTCTTCTGAGGAGTCGTCTGTATAGAAGTTTTTGTCAACTCTGGGAGATTTTTCTTGATTTGAAGATCTCTAAACGGCAATTAAAATGGAGATGTGATTGAAAGTAGACAATTTTTGTTTTGAGACCGTTTCGTTTGTGTGACAGGTGTTTGCTTAAGCAGTGACAACATTTTTAATGGCTAAATAGGGTGCAGTTTTTTTAAGTTGTTGTTGTTAGGTATATGAAAAGTCGCCACGATTTAACTAAGTGAAATCTCATTAAATTCAGGTGATGACTTCCTTTGCTTCTTCAAAACAAAAATAACCGCTTTGAAATTTGTTTTCGTTAGTTTTTTTTTTTTGTTGCAATAATTAAGAATGATTTTGTTCCTTAATTAAGACTTTTTTGTTTAATGATCCTTTGGGAAATAATTTGGCAAAATTAAAAACTCTTGTAAAATATTCGGTATATGGTCAATATGGTTTCTTGATTCATTCAGCAATAAAATATTTTTTGTCAAGTGTAGAAAATGTTATGTTTTATAAGGGTCAAAATCATGGAGGTGGGAAATTTCGATGACCGAATTCTTAAAAAATCAACTTTGTTTTATGATAAAAATTTCATGCTCAAATGTTCGCTTTAGCCATAATTTGTCGGTTCATGAACGGGCAGAGCACAAAAATGTATATTTTTCAATTTACCGCAAAACCCCAAAAATTAGTACTAGAAAAACGTTCCCGGAAATGATGGTAATCTCTTCAAAACGACTTTAGGGGTCTAGAAATAGTATCAATGTGAATGATATACTATTATATTAAGGTAGTAGGTCATAAATAAATGAAATATAACTTTATTTCTTGGGACAAAGACCGATTTCTAAAAGACCATAAGTAATTTTTTCTTTTGTTTTCTTGTAACTTTTTTTGATAAAAGTGTATATTACAGCCATACTTAGATAGACTACTAAGTAAAAATACCCAAAAAATGCAAAATTATGAGTGTTAGACTACATTATTTATTCAGATTCAAAGAGCGTTCCCGGAAATGACGTTTTGACCTTAATTTATTTTTATTTTTTATGTCACAAAGTTAAACGAAATATTTTTGAGATTATATTGCAGTGGCCTCGATTTTCGATCATAATATCACCAAAAAATTAAAATTTCAATCTAACTATACCCCAAAACAAGCGTTCCCGGAATGACGGTTAATTGATGTACGCTACTTAAAAATGAAACTAAAACTAGCTTCTTACATATATTTTATATATTTATCCATAAAAATAAGCGTGGAATGATAAATGTATATAAACTCAACTTTAAAAACTGTTTGCAGCACAACATGTAAGTTAGATGATTAAAATATTGATACATTAAAAAATGTTGCTTTTATGCGTCATTTTTCTTGGGACAACTTTTATTAATGTATAAAAAAAAAAAACAAAAAACTTAATTTTTTTGTAAGAGATGTACCAATTTATAAAAAGTATTGTTTATGTGTAGTATTTAGAAAAGAAATACTTAAAAATAATTGACTTTAATGTGTTTTTAAGTCATTTGAATATCAGTTTTTGAGTTATGAACATGTCCGGGAACGCTGTTTTTGGGTATATACAATTTAAACTTTTCTAACCGAAACAAATATAGGTATTCGTATATGCGTGCCTACTATTTTAATTGGTAAATGAAAAAAAAAACTTTAAATAAATGTTATTTTGATTTAAAAAAATGCCTGGACATCAAATTTTCCACCTCCATGATTTTGACCGATAAGAGAAAAAAGTTACGTATACACCACCATGACCCGCTACAAATGTAGTATTTATTTAAATTTTTTTTTATTATAAAGAGGCAATGTAGAATGTCTTAATATTGCGCAACACCATCAATATTTGCTCCTAGCATATTGTAGACTGTTCTTAAAGGCATAAACTCACTCAAGACAGCGATAGAATTAGACTAACAAAAATTCAATTGTATCAGTTCAAAAAGAAGAGACGTAAAAATATGTAGATCGTCACAAAGAACGACAGCACACAGATCTTGATGCACTTTCAAGACGATCTTGTTGCTTGGACTTGGCGAACATTTTCAAAAAACCATCTTGGGATGAGATGTCTGATAAAAATCTCATATCTTAGGCATTTTGGGAAAACATTTTCTAATCGTGTTTAACGAACTTTGATTGTAATTTCAAAAAAATCTCTTAAACTGTAACCAATCTGCTATGACTTTATAAAATCATCAATGAAATGAACCTTATAATACTCCCCTTTAATAGTCGTTGCACATAGAGGTATTTGCGTGATCTACGCGGCCAAAAGTCAAAATATTAAAGTAAACAAATAGCCGTTACTATTGAGTTAAACAAGTAGGAGACAAACCAACAAACAATAGGCTGAAACCCCACTCTTCTCCAATTGCTAGAAATAAAAAAAATAAATTGCACGACTGGGGTCGCACGTACTTGCTCTTAGAGTTAAAGTTGCTTATATTTTTAAGACTTTTTATATAGAAATTTGGAAAAAAAATAAAATTCGTTTAAAAAAAAAAAAAAAAATAAAATCTGAAATTAAATAGCCCTCCAAAACAAGTATGCAGTTCTGATTGATATATTAACATCCATTTTTAGAAAAAAAATTTTCAAAATCGTTAGAGCCGTTTTTTAAAAAACTAATTTTTTATAAATAATTTTTTGGAAAAAAAGTTTTAAAATATTTTGTAGAAACTACTAATCAACATCTAATAACAAAATTTCAAAAAAATTCAATGTCCCGTTTTCGAAAAAAAAAATTTTCAAATTTTTTTTTAAAATCCAAAAATAATTTTTTGCAAAATTTTGTTTTTGGCTTGTATTTAAATTATGTAAATGCTTCATCACAAAAGTTTCGTTGAAATCGAATAAGCACTTTCGGAGATAATTTGATTAAAAAAAAAACGGTTCTATGGTAGGTACCGTTAATAATGATTTTCAAAAAAATTTTTTTTCATTGAAAGATAGACCTTAACGTAAAACTAACATTTGAATTTTTTAAACAAAATCGTTAGAGCCGTTTTCGAGATATTTCAATTTTACTGAAATCGGTATATCACAAGTACCGTTATTTTTGGTCCAAAAAAATTAATTCCAAAAACCCCTCTGGAGAGTCGCCAAATAATGCTACATACCAAGTTTGACATTAATCAGTCCATCCGTTTAGGCTGTAGCTCCTTATACAGACAGACAGACGGACTTCCGGAACCCACTTTTTTGGCATTGTCTACCATCATAATGTCATGGAAAAATGTTATCTCAACTTTTTTTTTTTTGTACGAATGCATAACTTGATATATAGTACCTATATCGCAAGTAAAAATTGTCTGAACTTCATCATTGAATTTTCGTGGCACGTGACTGATTTGTGCGGTCTTGAGAAATTGTTAGCTTTTTATTAAAATTTAAGTGATTAATTTTTTTCTGGTGAAAATAGTGATAGATTCTGAAAATACAGGTATCTGACTATTCAAAAACAATTTATTTTATGAAATGTGTTTTATTTTAATATTTTTTTGGTGATCGTCAAAAAGTGTCCAAAATAAAGTTTTTTTTTTTAAGAATTTTGTGATAAGATATTTGGTTACGGATCCTGTTAGATCCAGCAATGTTTGTTATTAATATGAAAACTTAGAGGCCTAAGCTAACAAATTCTTGAAAATTTAGCCGCGGAATAGCGCAGATGCGCGAATTTTTAGCACATAGAAAATTTTAATATATTTGCGTAATTAGTATTAATAAAATTATAATCTCAATTTTTTCTCTCGTAATCAAATAATTTTGTATATTGGGCATAAAAAAATATTTAAAAAAAAAATTAAAAAAAAAAAAAAAAAAATCATGAAAAAAATTTTTTTTTTCCAAAAATTTGTTTTTTTTGTAGAAAAGACAACTAATTTTTGTAATTTGCGTGTTATAAAATAAAAAAAATGAAAAAATAATTTTGGCCGCTTAGATTGTTGAAATACCTCTATGTGCGTTGGTCATATATTTTGGCCCAAAAATGATGTTTAAATGTTTATATTCCATATTTTGACTTTCACACTCATTTAATGCTATTTAATGCAACTATGAAGCATTTGAGTTCAATGAGTTGAAGTGGTTTTTTTTAAAGATCTTACATATTCTAAGGTTTAAAAAGCTTGATCCCAAATATATTTGAAAAATTTCATCTCATTCATGTAAATCAAAAGAACACACCTCTAAAAATTCAAAAATTCAAAAAAAAAGGTACCTTTTAAAGTTAACCGCTTTTTGTTACTCCAAATGGACACTATCGAAAAGGAATTTATATCAACGCAATATCGTTTCTTGCATTTCGAACGCAATTTTTCATCAGCAATTGCACAAACGACTGCCCTTTGGCATTGCCTCTCCCCAATCATCTGGCATATCTTTTGGGGATACCTTTAACAAATACCGCCTCTGGTCAACGAACGTACTATGTGTTGATACTATTCCGACCACATTTCATAGAGACGAGAGGTGAACAGCTTGAATATTTATTGTCCCCTTGTGTAATTTATGGCTGCATTAATTGAATTTAAAAACGAAGTTACCGCAATTACTTTTCAGGAGTCAGAACTTTTCCACAGAAACTTTGTATTATATGAAAAATAAGAAAAATTTAAATATAGTATGCTTTTTGATTGGGGACAAAAGAATTCACTCCAATTCGTTTACAAAACGACAACTGCAACACGACGACGCACGATGATGTTGATGTTGAAGTTGATGATGACGATGATGATGAAGGCCTTGTGTTTGGCTTGTTTGTCCATTCTGTTGACTTATTTTTCTTTCAGCCTAATTAAACGAGAGTAGAGATCCAACTTGACATACCAACAACACCGCACACGCGTATACAACGCGAATAACAAAAAAATAAAATACCTTTCCGCACCCCACCAACGAACAACTGTTTTATTCGGATGACGACAAAGATGCTGAAAGTGGACACATTCTGGCTTTGTGGAACCTGATCTTGGCAAAGGAATTTAATTCTGCTTGACTCAATGAACCGCAATGCATTTGGTTTTCTCTAGTTTTCTGCTTCTAGTCCGCAGTCGCAGTTGAAGCAGCAGCAGCAGCAAACAACCCAACCGTCATGAAAGTTGCCACTGCCTTGTGCATCACAACAACCATTCCTTGCCATGATGCCTTGGCCAAGACGACACAAACAACCAACAACCGATGATGATGCTCTATAATGATAGATGTATGTGTATCAGTATGCGAGATGGCGATGACCATGCCACTAGGTTTCAAACAACCGTCGCAGAGTCGTTTTCTTAGCCAGCCTCTCAATCGGCCATCCATACCCATCGTCTTAGGAATTATCATCTCAAATTTCAGGCCCGTAGTTCATAGAAAAAGTGCTACTCTTTATTGAACTTCCATTGATATCAATTTATTTACGAGGTACCACAAGGCTGCATCTACGGGCCTGTATTGTTCATCTTATATTGTCGTATTGGTCATCGTTGTTCGATGCTTGTGGCTGAATATGTAGTGCTGGCTCTAGCTGCTGCTTAATTATTGAAAATGCTTAAGGAAGGAGGGATCACTAGGAACATGACAGCTCACCGTGCTGTACATCATCATGCACCAAGCCAGCCAGCGACTTAACGAAAAACCTAGGGGACAAAAACGTTTCTGGGGGAAAATGCAATTTTTCTAGTTTCTTCGTCTTCTTCATCTTCTCTTGATTCTTCTTCATCTTTTTATCCATTCTATTAATTTACCTTTGATGTGGTCCTTGGCGTGTTGGCTAGCAGAAGCAGCCTACCTCCATCGCTGAAGCTGGATGCGAGCTTAAAAAAATGTGGAGCAAAAAAACTTGTCTATGAAAGGAAAAATTAGTTATTGTCGATTCGTACATGACGCGGGGAGTTTTTCTTCGTCATCGTCGTTGGTCGTCTTATTCTGCTGCAGGAGTTGGATATTTTGTATGCAGAAGGTTCCCGGCTTTTGATAGAAAAATACCCGTTCCAGGTATAGAAGCCGATATCCTATAGAGTGCGAGTGGAGGAAGCTTTGTAATTAGTGTGGTCGCGGAAGAACTCTGTGCGAATAACATTTTATGCCTATTTGGGTGTTAATATAATTATGTGTGTAAGAGTAACGAGTGACGAGGTCCCTCTTCCTGCATATAAAATCAATTCGCAGAGGAGGGAAGACTGCGTTGGAAATGAGAGAGCAGTTTTAGTATAGTACCTGTTGTCCAACTGAGTTCTATACTACATCTTGCTGTGCTGCTGGCAGATCGGGTACCCTAATTAAAAATTCACATCATTAATGGATATATACTCTCGTCTGGTCTTGTGTATAGAAAGATAGCGAAGGGATTATTTAACGCGTTTTATTCTTTGATGGCAGGCGGAGCGCATGTAATTGATATCTGATTTTCTCACGGAGTCGGGAGTCTGCATATAGCCACAGAAACAACTGATGATGGGACGAATCGGTGTGGTGTGGATGTTGATCCCTGTTGTTTACCTTTTGCTCATTAATTGAATCGTCCAGCTAAGGGTGCTGCATGTTGATGATGCGTTCATAGGTTTCACTGTGTCAGGATTCAGAAATAATGACTGACAGTATAGACGCACAAGAAGTGAAGTGAAATTAAGTTTTGTTCATAGAGCGGTAACCTATTGTGAAACCTAAAACGGTTTCAAGATGAAGTTTGAGTACAGTTGCAGTATAAGTGCATGGTTGTGTAAATGCAAAACAACAAGTCTTTGATGTTGACTAAAGTAAAGGGTATCAGAAAGAAATATGTATTTAATATCGAAGTTTTAAGTCCTGGAAGCATTAAAGATTGAAGTTACTTATAATAAAATAAAGAAATAAAGGCTTTATGGAAATGGAGAAGTTTTTTTCTACAAATTTGATTGAACAATATTGTCAATTTGAACTAAAGGTGTGAAACAAGGGTAATAACCTAATTTTTGACACAAACTTCATTTTCTAATATCTAGTATTTTGTGCAGTTTAGCTACATAACGTCAATAGAGAGGTCAAAAGAAATAATTTTAAAGAAAAAGTTTTTTACTTTGTGAGTGGTGTTTTGTTGTATTTTTTTACTTTAAAACATTTAAAGTTACATTAAAGCATAGCTCGTCGAAACACAAAGAAATAACGAATTAAAAAAAAATCATGTGTACAATTCACACGTGGTAGAAGTGAAACCTTAAAAAATAATTTTTCTTGCAAAAAAAAAAAAAAATAGAAAAAATCTACGTATTTTTTATTCTATCACCTTTAAATCCATGTATTTTATATGACAACCTATAATAAATTTTATATCATCTGAAAGCTTATTGCTTCAGCTCAAAATATTTATATCGACCATATCTATACAATATCTACAAAAAGAGCTAGAATTTTTTGAACCCAATCACTTTTCATCAAAAAAGCAAAAAAAAATCAATCTTTTTTCTCTTCTAACACCATTAAATATAATTTTTTTAAATAATAACAACCTATGAAAAATTTTATATCATCTGAAAGATTATTTTACCTCTTTTATGACGTATCAATCATATTTCTACCATGCCTAGAAAAAAAGTAAGAATTTTTTAAAGCCAACTATGTCGAAATTACAAGCTGAGATTGCGGTTCTTCCTACACTGGTGGTTTTTCAATTAAAGATTTTGTAACTTGTCGAGCACTTACCGTTATGTATGATATATCAAATAAAAGGTAATATTAACAGCATGCTTATCAAAGTCAAATAAAATATTTGTGTGCTCTAGATCAAAAGATATAAGGTGTTTTGAAAAAGAACATATTTTTACAGTTATCTCAGGATATTGTATATGAAATTAATTTAAATTTTGCACAATTATACTTTATTTAATTACCTATCTACAGTATAAATTTTATTTATCTACCTATTAAAACAAAAAAGTTATAGTCAATTGATTTTTAGTGTCGCTTTTTCGTTTCATCTTGTTTCAAATCACTATACGATACTAAAGATAAAGGCTTAAAACTCGAAGAAAAACATTTCTGATTTCGGCACAGAAGCAATAATGTTAATATTTTTTTGAAGAAATTTTGGAACTATCAAAAAAGTGTTCTCTTTAATTTACTGCTAAAAACCAAAATTCGAACTTGATGAAAGTTTCCCAAAAAGCTGACGATCTCTTCAAAACGAATGCAGCGGTCTAGATAATAGGCCCTAACCCCTTGTAGAACCATGTGGCATTTTTCTGTAACAAACCGAAAAAAATCGCACAAAAGCTGTAGAAACTATATTTTTTTTTCTTTTGAAGCTTCTAACATAATCTTTAAGCATTGCTTTATCCAAATAGAATGCCATATTTCTAAAAAATAGCACCAATAGTTTTTAATTGGCAGTTAATGTTGAAAGTTAGTATTTCTTATGAAAATAAGCAAACTTGTGTAGAAACTACGAAAAACTAATTTTTCTGGACAAACCAACGGGATTTTATTTTTGGATTTTAGGAAAGTGCCTAAAAATAATGATTTGATAGTTTTTGACGTGATAACGTTTTATAAATCGATGAACCATGGCAGCCACCACAAAAAAGTGATGCCATTTTCTAACGTTACACTCTCGCACTTTCGCAGTGCGGCAAAAAATTTCAATTCAAAATTAAAAATAAACTATTAGAGATACAAAAATCTTCTATAGCTTGATAATAACCTGAAGCTTAATCCAAATGAAGGATTTTTAAAAATTAAGTCATTTAATAGGGTAAACAGGGGTAAAACGGAAAGATGAAATTTGAGCTATAATCTACATAAACGCGAAGTCGTAGAGAATTGATTTAAGAATAACTGCATTTTAGAAAAAATTCTAAAAAATTTTGAAACTAAGCTACTCGTACAACATTTTGTTTGAACGTTGTACACGTGTTGGGAATATGACAAAATGATGATTTTGGGTAAAGGAAATTTTTTTTGACAATTCTCAAGATGCCAAGTGAAAGATGAGGGGAAAAAAAATTAGGCGTCTGATACGGATTTTTTTCCAACACTCTGCGTTTCGAAATATGAATTTTTGAAAAACACCTTGTTTTTTCGGGTAATTTTTGATTTATAGTTTTTTTTTTTTTCTCAAACTTATATGACATGTAGGTTTTGGCTTTATGCATACGTGTGCAAAAAATTGAACTGATTGATTGATTTTTGACTGAATAACGGAAGAAAAAATAGGTTTTTTGACCGTTTTTAATCGATTCTCATCGTTTTTGATTTTTATCTTTTTTTCTTCAACAGTAAGAGAAATAAAGTTTATGGAGCAACGATAGATTATAACCAGGACTTATGTGTACAAAATTTCAATCATTTTTGTAAACACAATTTTGAGATAACGGTAAAATAAAATTTTCAAATTCAACAGGTTATAAATTTTGATCTAGAGTAGATAGAAATTTGATTAAACTTTAATAAGCATCCTAATACAATTACCTTTGGTATATCACACATAACGGTACACTAACTACAAACTACACAATGTTAAATCAAGAAACTTGCGAAAAACCTCAAAACACCAGTGGAGATCTGTTGATCATGAACAGCCACCAGTGTGGGAAGTAACGTAATCTCAGTCTGGAATTTCGACATGGTTGACTTTAAAAAACTCTTACTCCTCTTGTAGGCATCTCAGGAATATGATTGAAGTGTCATATAAACAATAAGCTTTCACATGGCATAATTTTTTTAGAAGTTGTCATTGAAAAAAATTGATAAAATAGCGTGAGGACATAAAAATAAATGTTTTTTTTGCTTTTTTTAATGAAATTTGATCGAGTTCAAAAAAATCTAGCTCTTTTTGTAGATGTCTCATAGACATGATCGATATATATGCTTTGAGCTAAGAGAATAAGCTTTCAGATGGTATAAAATTTTGTATAGGTTGTTAGGTAAAAAATGGAATTAATGACGTGAGAAGATAAAAATTCATGTTTTTTTGCTTTTTTTTTTATGAAAATGATTGTTTTCAATAAATTATTTTTATACTTTTTGCGCATTGTAAAAATTTAAAAACAGTTTTATTCTTAAATAACATAATTTTTTTTTAAGCTTTAAAAATAAAAAAATTAATATAGTGAGAAAATATAAAAGGTATTTTTTTTTTTTTAACTTTTTCTTGTAAATTATGATTGTTTGAAAAAAGTAAACTCTTCAATTGACTCATTTTAAACAAAAGCACACAACCTGTTTTCTGACGACGTTATCACGTAAAATCATAGTCCGTAAATCGGCCTTACAGACAACCTCTTTTTTTTTGTTTAAATTTTTGCATTTTTATATAAAAATAAATTATTTAAACTTATTTTTTTTAGCTCCCTTAATATCGAAATATGTAACTAAGTAAATAATGAATTTATTGAATTAAAAAAAAAACGTGTTTTATTATAGGTAAAGGCCAATCGATTGACAAGGTGTTACAAGGGGTTAAATAAATTTAGTTAAATTTTGTATGTACATATGTCAGAAATACTTGGGCCATAAGATATTTTTTTTCGTTTGTTTGGTAGTATTTTTGATAAGAGCTTATATTCTTACTTATAAATGAAACTGAAACTGACTCATAACATACATTTAATACAATAAGGTATCCTTTAAAATAGTTATGCGATGATAAATCTATACTGTCAGCTTAAAAAAAAAATCATGTGTGCAATTCAATTCACACGTGGTAGAAGTGAAACCTTAAAAAATCATTTTTCTTGCAAAAAAAAAAAAAAAATAGAAAAAATCTACCTATTTTTATTCTATCACCTTCAAATCCATGTTTTTTATGTGACAACTTATATAAATTTTATATCATCTGAAAGCTTATTGTCTAAGCTCAAAATATATATGTCGATCAAGTCTATGAGACATCTACAAAAAGAGCTAGAATTTTTTGAACTCGATGAAATTTCATCAAAAAAAGCAAAAAAAACATTTATTTTTATGTTCTCATGCTATTATAGTCCGGTCAATTTAGACATCCGAGGTTACATTAATTCCCAGCAAGCTGAAAATTGGTAGGATTGTTGGAAACACCATCATAAATTAAATCTAAAAAGTCCTCATCGATCCGAGGTCTGGAAACAAATTTACGGGGGGTCAAAGGTCACAAAAACTGGTTTTTCACGATTTTCAGCAAAACAGTAAGTCTCATCAAAAAATTTTCAATACAAGAATTGTAGACCAGATTATTATATATAAAAAGTGTCATGACACTTTTTTTCCTAAGACCCACAGTTTCTTAGGTATAACGATTCAAAAAGTTGAAGTTGAGTTGTAATCGTCATAATCTGGCCTATTCTGAAAAAAAACTCCTAACTGAAAAGTTCCTGAAATTTCATTATTCATCTCCTTAAACGAGAATATTTTTAAGAAAGTTGGCCACCTAAGTTTCTATAGATTTATTTTATACCACAGGTGTTTAAAATTTTTCATAAAATACTTATTTTACATTTTGCATCAAAAAACAGATTTCAAATTTTTTTTTTACGAAAATGTGCAATATCTTTGCAGTTTTTAAAGCATTTATGTACCCATACAATTATTCTAGAAAATTATAAAAAAAGAAATATATAAAATTCATTCATTCGTGGTTGTAGTGAACGAAAACACAAGATGATAAAATTTAAAATACACTGAACGAAAAAAAGCCAATATTTTATGAACTGGTTGCGATAGAACTTTTTTCTGTCTGTTTTTAGAACAGTCATAAGTGTAGCTATCAGCCGTTTTAGGGTTGTCCATTCTCTATTGCACACCCTGTATATATTCAGAAATATTCTAAACAAAAATTCCCAGGGAAAGGCCCCAATCTGAAAAATGGCGAAAATTTTAATTTTTTTTTTGGTTTCCATATTCTTAACCATTGAAGAACGAAATTCAAGCTAAAAAAATAATTAAATTTCAGGAACTTTTCAGTTAGGAGTTTTTTTTTCAGAATAGGCCAGATTATGACGATTACAACTCAACTTCAACTTTTTGAATCGTTATACCTAAGAAACGGTGGGTCTTAGGAAAAAAAGTGTCATGACACTTTTTATATATAATAATCTGGTCTACAATTCTTGCATTGAAAATTTTTTGATGAGACTTACCGTTTTGCTGAAAATCGTGAAAACCCATTTTTTGTGACCTTTGACCCCCCGTAAATTTTTTTCAAGACCTCGGATCGATGAGGACTTTTTAGATTTAATTTATGATGGTGTTTCCAACAATCCTACCAATTTTCAGCTTGCTGGGAATTAATGTAACCTCACCCCCTAATTTTAGTCTAATTTGACCGGACTAATTAATTCAATTTTTTTGTTTGACAACCTATAAAAAATTTTATACCATGTGAAAGCTTATTGTTTCACCTTATATAATGATGCATAAATCTTATTTCAAAGACGTCTACAAGAGAAGTTAGAATTTTTTAAATTCAACCATGTCGAATTTCCAGACTGAGATTACGGTACTTCCTACTTTGGTAGCTGGTCATCGCCAACAGATCTCCACAGGTGTTTTGAGGTATTTTTAAATTTTTTTCAATTTAAGATTGTGTAACTTGTAGAGCACGTAACGTTATGTGTGATATATCAAATAAAAGGTTATGTTATCAGCATGCGTATTAAAGTTAAATCAAATTTGTATGTTCACTAGATCAAAAGATATAATGTGTGTTGGAAAAGAACATCTTTTTACCGTTATCTCCGAATATTGAATATGAAATTAATTGAAATTTTGTACAATTATAATTTATTTAATTACCTATCTACAGTACAAATTTCATTCATCTATCTATTAAAACAAAAAAGTTATAACAAGTTGAAGTCGTGTCGCGTTTTCGTTTCATCTTGTTTCAAATCACTACGATACTAAAGAAGTTTTCACTTCAAAAATGCAGCAGTATTTTTACGTTAGAGGATCAAAATATTGATACCATCAGACAATTTCGTACAATTCGTCATATTTATTGGGACAAAATTATAAATAATGATAATATTAAATTTTTTTTGTAAGACATTTTTTATAAATTTGTGAAGAATATTTTGAAAAAGTGGTGTCAATAAAGTGCTAAGTAGTTCGATTGCTAAGTTTCAAGTTTTTTAATTCATTTCATTCTATTTTATTTTACTTTTGACTTTCAAAACCTTTAACAATTTCCTTCATACCTTCTGTTAAATTATAAAACTCATTCATCCGTTCCCGAATATTTTAAATGACAATTAATCGATTTCTAAACATGCTTTTCTTAAAAAGAAATACATAAAAGAAGAAAATGTCAATTTTATGGAATCTTTTTAATGAAACCTTGAGCGTTCCTTACAAAATTTATCAATAGTTTTTTTTTTTGCTAATCTACATCTATCAAAAAATAATGTTGTTACAAGCCACGAGCGCATGTAACATTGATTTTCTCTCGTTAAAACTTGATTACGCATTCCTTAATCCAGTATATTTTGATTTATTACTCCTCTCATGCTCATGACAATTTCTAGAAAATTGCTTTGGAAAAATTATTCAAGCATGCAAAAACCCCAAGGATTCTTCAACTTAAATGAACCAAACTACTTGTAACTTAAGCCCAGCAGCTATTTAAATAATTGAAGACTATACCAACACACACCAGAATAGAGTCGCATCTTCTTAATACTTTTGCACAGAGAAGAAGTGTCCAATCAACTATCTGTACTTTTTTCTTTGATATTCCTTGCCACACTGATTCTTTAACCATTTTTGTACATAAATCGATATCTAATACTTAGACAACCGACGACGAAGAACACCAGCAAACGGCTTCTATAGAAGAGATAGAGATTCATCAGCTTCTCATCATTAGCCATTGGAAATTATGTGAGCAAGAAGTTGATGTTTTCTTGGATTGTGAGGATGGGGATATGGGATAAATATGTTGTATCTTCTATCTCTGCAACTATTACTAACTACTCTATCCCCATGTGTGTGATTTGATGTATCTAAAGCAGTTAGCACCTGTCGCTGTGATTATTCATCGCTTGAATTAATATAACTGTTGCGTGTTGCAAGAAAATCAATAGTAGACTCTAGACTTGCAAGCAACATCAAATAAGGAGTCCAAGAATCATGGTAGTAGCTCTGTTTTATGTTCTATATGTTCGATATGTCGAACGTTCAATGTTGAACGTTTGATTGAGATAATAATCGAACAAATCGCCTAAGCACACTGCTGCATGGGGAATATTATATAGGAAACAAGTTGAAGTAGTAATTGGTCAGCTAATTGGATGATTAAATATAGATTTGTGTGATTAGATAGATAGTTGAGGTTTAGAAATGATATTGAAAGGATATTATTCGAATGAAGGATGTATTTAATAATTGAAAGGATATTTTATAAGATTGGTGGTAAAATATTTGGGAGACGGACACATTCTCGAAATTTTGAATCCAGAAAACTCAGAACCCTAAAAATCCAGAATGCCGGAAACTCAGAATCCCGAAAATCCAAATTTTCGAAATCTCAAAATTCAGAAAGGCCAAAATTTGTGCAAATTTTTTATATTATAAAATTTTTCGTGATTTCTTTATCCCATTCGGGATTTTGGGTTTTCGGGATTTTGAGTTTTCGGGGTTTTGGATTTTCGCTGGGCTTTCGGGATTTTGGGTTTTCGGGATTTTGAGTTTTTGGGATTCTGGGTTTTCGGGCTTTCGGTTATCGGGAAAATGACCCCAACCCAAAATATTTCTAAAATCATTTTTATTTTATATTTTAAAATTTCCTTGGTGATTGATTGAAGTGTAAATTTGTTATAAAATCCAGAAAACTCAAAACCCCAGAATCCCGAAACCCCAGAACACCGAAAGTCCGAAATTTCGAGAACCCAAAATCTCGAAAAACCAAAATCCAAAATTTACTCGAATTTTTGGTGATTTCGGGAATCCATTCGGGAATTTGTGTTTTCGGGATTCTGGATTTTCGGGCTTTCGGTTTTCGTGATTTTGACCCCAACCCAAAATAATTCTAACTTCATTCTCAATTTATATTTTAAAATTTCCTTATTGATTGATTGAAGTGTAAATTTGTTATAAAATCCAGAAAACTCAGAACCCCAAAAATCCAAATTTTCGAAATCTCAAAATTCAGAAAGGCCAAAATTTGTGCAAATTTTTTCGTGATTTCTTTATCCCATTCGGGATTTTGGGTTTTCGGGATTTTGAGTTTTCGGGGTTTTGGATTTTCGCTGGGTTTTCGGGATTCTGGGTTTTTTGGATTTTGGATTTTTAGGATTTTGGATTTCTGAATTCTGGGTTTTCGGGCTTTCGGTTATCGGGAATTTGACCCCAACCCAAAATTTTACTAATATCATTTTTATTTTATATTTCAAAATTTCCTTGGTGATTGATTGAAGTGTAAATTTGTTATAAAATCCAGAAAACTCAGTACCCCAAAAATCCAGAATCCCGAAACCATAGAATACCAAAATTTCGAAAACCCAAAATCTTGAAAAACCAAAATCCCAAAATTTATTCAAATTTTTCATTTCATATAATTTTTCGTGATTTCGGGAATCCATTCGGTAATTTGTGTTTTCGGGATTTTGAGTTTTCGTGGTTTTGGATTTTCAAGATTCTGGGTTTTCGGGATTCTGGATTTTCGTGATTTTCGTGATTTTGACCCCAACCCAAAATATTTCTAATTTCATTTTTATTTTATACGTATTTTCAAATTTTCTTGATTGATTGAAGTGTAAATTTGTTACAAAGAGAAACTAAGTGGTTCCTGGAAAATTCCATCCAAAATCTTCAATGAAAATGGATCCGATTTTTTTGCTTTGTAAATAAATTTCTTACTAAAACGAACAACATTTAAACAATGTATTCACCCAAGATAACTCTTCTGCAAGATCTAAGAGAAGACCAACAAAAAAAAAAAAAATAAAACGTAAAAATTATGGAATTGATTCAGAAAAATATGGGCATTCTCCAGAGTCGTCGTCGTCGCCTCGTGGCTGTTTTGTATTCAATTTGGGATTCGTGGCCAAGATTGTCATCGGCGATAACGCCGCCACCACCGCCGCTGCCACTGCTGTTGGTGGTAGCTGGTATAAGTTTAGAGAGATACCTCTACAACTTATAAAAACATACATACCCTACCCATACCCACCTTCCCTAAGCACAGGGAGTATTGTGTAAAACAAGCCTTTTAGCAAAGTGTTTTAGTGTTTTTGTGTGAAGGCGCGCGAGCCTCCGAGTTCCTTGCGGTATCTCTTTTAATACAAAAACAAAAAAATACAACAACAACAAAAAAAAAAAACGCAACAAACTCTCAGTGTTGTGTTAACAATCGACATCGATCCACGAACAAAATAACATAACACCACAATGAGGCAACAGCAACAACAACCAACAAACAAAACAGCAACAACGAATAAAAAAAATAAAAAATAAAAAGGACAATAGAATTTCTCGGGTGTGATTTATTTGTCTACCTCTTTTACGGTTGTTTAGAGTTGTGGCCGGCCTGGATTTCAGCATTTGTATCCCCGGGTGCATTCCGCGCGCCCGGAATCTCATACAATTCCAACCTCAACGCCAGGGTAAAGAGAATTATACACAGGTAAAACGGGCAAACAACAGGCTGTTGCTTGGGGAATTATTGGGAACTCGTTAGGCATTTTTTGATTTCAGTTTCGGTTTTCATATGAAATCGAATGTTGTCACACATACTTTTCGACTAGGTAGGTATACATATTTCGAGCTCTAAAACCTAGTTAATCAGAATAAAGGATACAAAAAAAAAAAAAATGAAACGAATCTTCTTCGACTTTGATTCGAATCGATTTTTCTTTTGTTTTTTTTTTTTTTTTGTTGCTCTTTTGAGGTTTTTTTTTTGTTATCTCAAGGACTGTCAATTGGATTGCGGGGGCACTCTTCAGAAGGTGTCACACCGAAACACCATTTAAATGTCGTCGTTGTTGTGCTCTCGTGGGGTTCAAGAGAAGTGAATAAATATAGTGCTCTGGTTTGTTTGGTATTGGTGTGGATAATATAGGCTTGGTTATAGATCGAAGAGACGAGCCAGAGGAGATCGTGATTTAGGCCAATAATAAGTGATGGGCACGAAAGTGAAAGTCACCACTGAAGATTAATGTTTAATCTTCGAGTGTGTAGCATTTTTGGTTTTAAAATAATTTATGGACTTGGATGGAGAAGATGCAACATGGAAAAATGAGTATATTTTTGTAGAAAATTACTGTTATTTTGTATACATTGTACAAATTTCGTGTGAAAAATAAAATAAAATTTTGCAGTTTGAACGTAAATTAACACTTACAGACCAGTTTTCAAAGCTAAGGAACTTAAACCTGAATTAATTCTGTAATTCGTTCTGGAATTTCGTTCAATTTTTTGAACTAAGACTTTCATAAATGTATGACATGTTCATGTTCGTCACTGTTGTAGATCCAACTCTGTCTATCTCCCATGATAATCTCGTACAAAAATTATTTGAAAAATAAAAAAAAAAAACGGTTTACGTGGCTGGAAAAAATAAAAGCTTCTTGGCTAAGTAGGAACAGAAGATTTAGAACCTTAAGGAGTTAGACTTATGCATCTAAATAATTAAGGAAAGAATTTCAGGGATTCATTCATGAAAAATTTAAATTTTTTTAAGCGAAGAAGTAGAAGTAGTTACAAATTAACAAAAATAAAGTTCGCTGCTCAGCTCTTTCGTTTAAAAAGAAGCCATTTATTAAGCTTTCTTAAATACGCATGTCAACCTTTTATTTTCATTTAAACTACGATAATACGTAGAAGTAATTGTGGTTTCATTCATTTTAAGACTATGCACAGGGTGGCACACCAAATGTGCTACATTAAATAAGAATTTCAAATCACTTTTTGTAATCGATTGATTTCATTTATTTGTTTTTTTTTTTACAGAAAATTATATTTTATTTTAAACAAAATTTTTTTTTTTTTAATGATGGTAGACCGCAAATAAATATCCCTCGCATACGCGTCACCTAATCAGAAAATTGTTCATTGCGGTTTGAAAACGCCGAAGTTGGGGTCGCCTTAATTATATTATTATATTTCGGTTCGAGTTGCTTAGTTCTTTAATCCAAATCTTTTATTCACGGTTGAACTCAAGGACTGGTATTACAAAAAACACATTATATACATTGTATTTATTTTAAACCATGGTGTTACAAAGTATTTTAGCTTAATTCTGTCATCCATAACAAATCAATTTATCATCAACGACATTCTATACCTATCGAGATCTGAAAACACCAATACCGTAATATTTTTTAGGTGCAGTATGACAATTTCAAGCTGTGTCGGTAAAAAAAAGCACACATTTTATAAATTATGACACCTGAAAGTTCTACAAAGTGGACTTCTATACATATAAAAATTGAATAAACACAAATCTTTAACGGACATGTCCATACTTCATTCTACATAGCACCCAACTTCTGCCACTTAAAATATCAACTTGTGTATATCTATCTAAAAAACCTTTTTTTTGATCACGTTTGTTTTTTATTTTCTTTATTTTTTTATTTTATTTTTGTGTGTTAACTCTTTTATCACTTCTATCTAACAATCACTTCGACTGATGATTTTGCAGATAAAAACCCACGATATGATGTTTGTTTTTTTTTTATATACATATATATTTTTTTTCTTTTTGTGGTTATTGTTACTACAGCTTGTTGGATCCCAAAGTTGCAAGATTATTTATGAGACTTTGCCATCAACCAAAAAAAAAAAAAAAAATAAAAATTCTGGTTAGAAAAATACACCAAAAATGAAATATTCCTTTGCAATAATTTTTGGATTCTCGCCTTCCCATTCATCAAAAGATTATTATCTTTTCGTTTCACAGAAAATAAAAAAAAAATAAACTTGAAATTTTGGCAAAAATTGAACGTCGTTGTCGGTCGTGTCGTGTGTTTTTCTTAATATACGGTGCGGGGGTACAAACGATTCCAATATGATGCAGAAACAACCTATTTCTGTTCAAACAGAAGACAACAAAAAAAAAAAAATATAATCATGAAACCGAAAGTATGACTCAATTCCTTTGAAGAAATTTTCACGTTGAAATTGGAATATCTACACTGAAAAAAACTACTGTCAAATTTTTATTTTGAAATAAGTGAATACAAAATTGAGTAAATAATTTTACATAGATTTGATATACCTATATGTAAAAAACGTCATAACTAAAACAATTTGATTGGAAAATAATACCAAACAATTGTTCCTTGTGGGTCGAATATTAAAAAACTGGTTTTGTTGATCGTAATTCTTTTGTGGAACGCATTTATATATTATTTTAAGGGATAGGTTTTAAAGTTTTCAGTTGATCTTTAATAATAAGGCCCAACAGTCAATAGCTAAAACTTCTTTTATGAACAAAAATTTCAGGTGTTTCATAAGGAAAACACTGTGGAACGTATTGTTGGCAAGAAAATGATAGCATTGAGAGTAGTGACTAACACTTATTTGAAGTTAAAATGAATTATTGATAAAAAAAAGTTGTCATAATGTTACCCTGAGTTCCAAAACTGAAAATATGTGTGGAACGTTTTCAATATCACCTGAAAATAATAAATGAATGCATTTAACTGGTTGTAACGAAGCATGTCCAGCTGTGGAAAGTATTTTTTTTTTTAATTTCCAATATAATTTATTAACAGAAGAAGACATCAGATAATATAATCATACAGATATCTTGTCTGCTCAGTAAAATATGAATCATTTTTTTTCCTTACCAGACATTCAGACAAGCCTTACCAGACAAGGAGCTTTCAAAAATAAAGCTGAAAAAGCTCTTTTTCAATTGGACATTTTTTTCTCACTCACTCTTATATTAAAGAAGAGGTTTTTTTCAAAAAAGAAGATGAGCGAGATGATTTTGTGTGTATTTACTGAATATTTTAAAGCTTTTGGAAAAGCTCTTTTTTTGGTCAATTTCAGTTTCACATATCATTTCTCTCCATATGAATAAGACATCTGTATAATTTATTATCTGTGCCTACAGTCTATTTGATGTAAAGATAGAAAAAGGATTATGGAATATTTGTGGAACGTGATAATTTCTTATTTCACATGCGGCTATTCCTTGAACCAAATTTTGGAACGTATTTATTTTTCTTACGTCACATGCTGCAATATATTGAGTTTGATTGAAAAAATAAAAACACCTAGAACATTTTTGTGGAAGGTAATGAATTCTAATTTCACATGCGGCCTTTATTTGAAAATAGCTGTAGAACGTAATTTTTTCCAACTTCACATGCGGCCGTACTGTCGTTTTAATTGAAAAGGGAGAATAATACCTTGGGAACTCTTGTGGAACGTAATAATTTTGTATTCCACAAAACAATAAAATAAAATTTTCAATAAATATGTCTTACAATCTGCAAGATTTTAAAGAAGACGGTAAAGATAAGTGAAGATAAAAGAATTATTTGCACTCGAGGATCTGTGTTTGCATATAAAATAATCTTAAAACTCACAATTTTTGCGTTGAGTTAAATTCACCTAGTTTTTCTTGTGGGTGTATTTCCTGCTGTTTGATGTCTGAGAGCAAATAATTTTATAAGGCACATTACCCAAAGTGACTTGCATAACTTAACACCTTGCTTGTAGCCACAATACTTAATTAACCAATTCACCCCTTTGCATTAAAACCCCATTCAATATTGAGAGATCAGACTAAGTTCAGGTGACTTTGTGTTGGCCAGAGTCAATATTAACGCCGCCGCCGTTAAGCCGCCTCCACCATCTACCATCACTATAACAACGTCCTTCGTCATCATTATCGTTGTGCGCGCGAACAAGGAGAAATACAAAGTAAATATCATTCCTTCGTGATTATATCATGACATCCAAGGATTGTGACAAATGATGGAAGTATGATTCAGACGCACCCGTTCTATGATGGTTATTAAGTTAATTTTTCCATTAATAACCTTGTCCGTTTGCCCCTTGGGATGTAGACGAAACAAAAAAAAAAAGGACTCAAGAGCAGAGACGCCTTCAAATATAGCAAAGCACCCGCACTTCTTATTCCACGAACTGAGGAGAGTACCCATAATAAAAATTATAATAATAATTGTCATTGTCACTGTCACTATCACTGTACTTAATGTAGATGCGTTTTGTTTTGTTCCCACATTATCTACCCAGCTACTGATGATGTGGTTACTGCCCTCATTAAAATGGAAACTAACCATTCGGTCCTTCTCGTCGTCGTAGTATGCACTTGAACATAGGTAAACCGCATTTAAATTCAAGGCACAATCCGATGCAGTTTAGTTCAATGTTCAATCCCTATCTCTCTGATGGAATGGAACTTCTATAAACCGAGAGAACTGACCGAGGTTCCATTTGCTGCAGCGTCATCGTCACATATCTTTGTGGAAATCCTTTTGTGTGGGGGTGACTGAAAATAATAAAGAATGTGGAGAGTATATAGACATTGGACAGTAAGCAGTGCTTTTTGTATGGCAAATGAAGCGCGGTCTTATGTCAGTTTGATTAACTATTGTCAGTTTGGTGAACATGTGAGAAAATTAATTGCTTTAGACGTCTAATTTTTGTTTTATACGAGTGGGTAATATGCAGATACAGTATTTATCGCTTATAAGAAACACGCTTATAAGAAAACCTCGCTTAAAAGAAACTCGAACAAAAGCACCGTGTACTTTACCATATATTTTAATGTTGAATTATGTATTTATAAGAAACACGTTTATAAGAAAAATACTGATAAAAGAAACATTTTTCAAATCACGAACTTTCTTGCTCACACATAAAGTTGGTTGGATTTAAGAAACTTTCAAAAAAATCACGAAACTAAAAAAACATGAACCCTTAAGAAGAATTCAAAGCAACCTGTGCAAATGTCATTTGAGAAGTGTTACCAATAGATTTATCTGCATTTTGCAGATTTTTAACCCATTCCCAGACTTTTGAAAACTATAAATCTGCAGTGCAGATTTTATCTGCAGCTGAAACTTAACCTTTAAAAGACAAAAAAGGATAACATTCCAAAAACTCCAGTAAAATGTCAATTAAATTAAAGCCAAGGACGAACTAAAACAACATTTATTTTGCCAAAAACTACCTACAATTTTTCCTATTTAAATAATAGAGTTGTCAAATCACCTGGAGTTTTTTTATAACGTTCAGTACATTTTTGATTTTATATTGGAAAAAGCCCAACAATACAATAAAGCCACACTTCCAGGGAAGAAACTAATGATACAAATTTATTAATTCAAGCGAGGAAAATTACTCTCGAAGTAATTTTTTTACTTGAAATCTGTTCGAAAACTTTTTCAATGGGAGTCTCCCAAATTTTAAGAAATCTGCATTGCAGATTTTTTTCGTCATTTTTGCAGATTTTTCCAAATATTTTCATGGCGACACTGTTTGAGTTTGACATTATTTGAAGATAATTTCAGTTCAGTGCTCAATTTGTTATTTGTTGTGTTTGTGTTCTTTATATCCCTGCTGTGTTTGCCTTTGCTAAAAATGTTGCGAAATAATGGCTGTGTTCCTTTGGGCTCAGCAAAGTACTTTTTAGTGCATCTGAGTCCATTCAAAGACATTTTTTCTATTGAAGAAATGGTGTTGAATACAACCAAAACTACTTAGCAGTAGATACTTCAGGCCAAAGGAACACAGCAAATATTTCACTTAAAACTAAATTGATACATAATCCTTGAATAAATTAAATCGGGAAAAAATAGAAAAGAAATCTGTGAAAAAAATATAAAATAGCTACATTATGTAGTTATATAATTGGATTGAATATTTAGGCGAGGATAAGTTTGTGGTACTACTGGGTAGGTATATCCCAACAAACATTATCCCTTCTATAAAGCTTTACAGGAGCAACATAAACACCTGTAAAGCTTTATAGGAGCAAATTTGTTAGTCGGGATTTGTATAAGAAACTTGTTTCTTATATCCGTTCTAAGAATATAAGAAACACTCGGTTATAAGAAACAAATATTGTGCAATTTTGGAGTTTCTTATAAGCGTTATGTACTGTATCGGGTTGTTTTTTTTTTTTTTTTGTTATGGGTTTGGTGGAATGCATCACGTTTTTTTGACTTTGATTACTTAGATATGATGACTTTCCGAATAATTTATACAAACAATTCTTCGAATTCAAGGAGTAATCTAGTAAAAGGACTAATAAAAATGATATTTCAATACCAAGCAAGGGAAGAAAGAATCTTTGAAGAGATTGTCCGTCAGATGTCTTGTTGTCAGCGGATTTTTAAATATTTTTCTGAGGTCTTCAAATTTTATCTGATTTTATTATCAGAAAAAAAGCTTTTCTTTTTTAAGTTAAGTAGGAAATTTATATTTTTTTAAGAGACAATCGTCAAGTTCTTTCACAAAAAGCCATAGCCGATAATACATATAAATAAATAGGAAATTAATAAGTTTGTGCTATACCTAATCTTTTTTTAATAAATTAACTGGACAAGGACACCCGAGTAAAAGAGAAATTGAATTTTTAAAGAAAAAAAAATAATAAATAAAATCTTGACCAACGCACCACAGCTGCACCATCACCGTTTGGGGGAAAATTTCGGTGCACCACGTACGCACCATTTAACTTTGTATGAAAAATTCGCTGCACCATGATACATAATATTGGATTATTGAAAAATAAAAAACAAAAACAAGCGACAAAAAAAACAAGCGACAAGTATCCAGGGCACTTTCAATTGAGGCGCTTAGCGCCAAAACGGCCTAACCCCAAAAATTTTGTTTTGAGAAAAACGAATTAAAAGAAAATCATATTTTCAGGGTTTTTTTTTTTATTGGCTTGTAAAAGTTATAAAAAAATATTATTTATTTTTGTTTTATTGCGGTTCGATCTGTGTACTCAGTTTGATTTTTTTGAAAATGTGGGTTAGGCCGTTTTAGTTCTGAGCGCCTCAATTAGAAGTCCAACGGCTTAACCACTCGCCCACCAAGTCATTTTTGCACGAACTGGCAATTTGTTGCCTAACTCAAAATAACTCTGAAGACGATTTAAACATTTGAATAGAATTTTTGATCATGGTGCAGACGTGGTGCGGCGGTGGTGCACCGAATTTTTCATTAAAAATGGAATGGTGCAAACATGTTGCAGCAGTGGTGCGGTGATTTAGAAATTTTTGATCATGGTGCGGACGTGGTGCAGCGGAGGTGTGGCGGAATTCCATTTTTACTCGGGCAGCCACTAATTAACAAAAGCTGAAAACCTTGTTTAATGATTTGTATCTAAAAAATTATAAAAAGGGTAGAATTTTCGTTACAAAAAAATATCAAAATTCAATTTTTTTTGAAGAATCTTTATTTAATTCCCATAGTTATCGAGTGATTCCCCTCCTCCACATTTTATTGATTGGCATTTAAGATATAATCATTTATATTCTTTTTAATATGAACACTTGTTTGAATGTCTATATCTATTCACTTTTTTATCTATAAAAATTTATCTAACATGAGTAAGTACATTCAAAAACTCATTATGCTTTCAAATCACCTGTGTCCCATGGTTTCTCATAGCATTTGTATAAAATTGTATACACCTTTCCCATTATGAAAGAGATAATGTTCATTGAATTAACATTTATTAATAAAGACATTAATTTTTGTGAATATATTTCCTTTTGAGCCTTCAAATGCCACATAAATACATAAAATACACACAAAAAAAATATTTAAAAAATCAAAGAAAAAAAAAAACAAATATCCTGAAACCTGAATTGTCACGCACAGAGTTCCAAAGGGATATAGGTACTATAGACGACTATGGCATCGTATATTTTTTTTTTCTTTGAGTTTTTTTTTTTGTCGGCACGAAGGAGATTTCCCTTTGTACTTCCATAAATCAATTCTTTCCCAAAAAAGTCCAAATACAGCTTTAATATTCGGTTGTTGCCCGTCGTCGTCGTCGTCGTTTGCCTTCGCCTTCGCCTTCGACTTTGCCTTTGAGTAAAAGAGTGCGAGTCTCTTTTATTCGAAACCAACCAAAACAGGAATACACTTCATCAATCCCCCACTACGTAGAGAGTTAAAGTAGGTATAGAATTCCGTAAAGGGAAGAAAACATAAACTCTCATCTCCAAGAAAACGAAAGAATTATGAATGCAAACACGACTGAGAAATGTTAATTTCCTCTGAAGTCTGAAGGCGGCGCGACGACAGCACCAGGATCCACCAAAATCTACCTATGTTGTAGATGATGTGCGGCAGAGGACTCTATACAATTCGTCTGAATCGTAGTCATCGTGGAATGCCCATGCTGAGAAATCCTTCAAAAACGGGGTGATTCTTAATTTTTCACAACACAAGAGAAGATTTTTTGGGTTTCGAGTTCTTTTGGTTCTCGCACCCAGGCAACCATCATCAAGACAAGTGATGAAAGGTCTGACCGAGTTCTGTGTAACACACTCTTTTTCCTGTTTAACGATGATGATGAGAATGATGATGATGGAGTTGAAGCTTCTTCTTCGAGCGACCAATTTATTTAGAAAAGGGTGCTGCTCTGCCAATAAGTGGCAAACAAGACCCAAATATGACCAAATTGTTTTTGGCATTCATCACAATGGGAATGATGTGTACTAATATTATTTGCCTGTGTGCACATCTAATCCACTTAAGTGCCATTGTTCCGCGGGCTTTTCGAAATGAGATCTTTACATTGTTGTGTGTTGTTTGAGGTTGAGGAGAACATCTCCACAGTGCCAAAGTGGCTACGCCCAGCAATGATTGCTGAATGATCTTCCCAGGTAAACAATGAACCGTACATATTTGCTCTCACCTTTATTTACCCTTTAATGGGCGGATATTAAAAAAAAAAAAAAAAAATGGTTGCCAACTGTGATGAAAAATAAGAATTTTAATTTTTTTTTTTTTTAATTTTGAATACCATCAAAATGAGCTGACAGCAGAAAAACAAAATGATATAAATATCATCTACTTAATATTTAATCGAGTCCAAGAAATTATTTTATTAAAAAAAAAAAATATATGTCAAAGTCCAATAACTTACAGTCGCAACAGAAAAATAAGTCATGGTCTACCAAATCTTTATGAAAGTTATGTGGGCAACGTGAGCAAGTATCAGTTGATTTTACTTTTTTCTTAAACTAAAAATTCAATTTTTTCAACAATAATTGATAAAAATTTTAACGCAGTTGGCAATAATGTTCAAGGTTATAATAGCTGACGGATGCTTCTGCCACCATTGCGCTGCCACTGATGATACCTGCTTTGTTCTCCATCGTTGCTTGCTATTTATTTTTGCCCGATCGATGATGAGAAAGATCTGGTTAAACTAAAGGCTAAGCCGCATTCAAATGCAAATGGTTTTGAGTTTTTGTTTTATTTATTTTTTGTTTGTGGTCCTGATGTGCTAGTGCCGTGTGTCTGGTGCGATGATCGGTTTTATCTGAAAATTATTATGAAGCCAAGTAGGTATATTCACTTGATCATGCGAACACATCAAAAGGATTAGAAAAAGTCTTTATTTGTTGTACGAGAGTGTATATTTTGTTGACGGTTTTTTACCTATCATTTTCGTTTGATTGTCCTCTCTCTTGAACCGGTTTCATTATTCTCGTTTAGATGATTTTTTGGGCATTTTTATAGTGTGAGTCGTAAATTTGTTTGGCACAAACAAAAGGACTGCCATGCCGGGGCTCTTTGATTTCTCAATTAAGTTTGAAAATTAAATTTAACGAGCTCCGAAAAATACTCACACAACACAAAAAAGAAGTTATAAGGTGCTTCTAGGATTATTGAGTTAATTTCATTATTTTTATTTTTTTTTTTTTCTATTTTGTAGTTTGAATAAAATTCAATGTTGAATTAGTTTGAAGTGAAGTTATGTAGGTTTATTGAAAACACCCTTAACTATAAGTATCACATTTATTATAGATTAGCTGGACATGGTTTTCAAATTACCTAATTGAAAGTGAAGTAGTGTGGTGTGGGATTTAACCTGGCTATTATAAATGGAATAGAATACAAGTGGATGTTTAATTAGGCAAACGTAAATGAGATGATTTGTTACATATTTTGTGTTCAATTAATTTTAATTGACTGTGGAAATATTTTTTATGACTTTGGCAAATGGTTTTCTTAATAAAAAGCTAATAGGTTTTTTTTAATAATGAAGTAGGTTTTTTTTAATCGATAAAAAGAAGGTCTGGTCAGTATACATACGGATTGAAATTTCTGAAAAAAATTTTATGCATTAAAAATGTTTATTATGGTATTGGTTATTTTTCATTATTTGTTAACTCTTAACGGTCTGATGTCACATATCGGTATGCCTGTGAAACAAATCTAACTGGGCTTATTCGATGCACGATTAAAAAATTCTGTAGTAGTTTTTAATACTACCTTTCAAATTAGGCCTTTTTCAAAACAAGAATTATTAGTTTTGAATATTGCGATTTTTTTACACAGTTTTTTAATAATTTCAAATATAAAAAATTAAAATGTAATCAAAAGTACCTATTGAAATATAAGAAAATTTGAAATTAAAACTAATTTCTTTGCACCTAAATAGGTAATAAAATAACTTTATCTGGTTAAGAATATTGAAATAAAATACTCGTCCTCTTTTTTTTTTAATACAAGAAAATCAAATTTTAGTCAAACTGTATTAAAACCGTAAACGAAAATGGAAGCCATTTAAAAAAAATAAATAAAATTTTTGGTATCCGGATTAAGGGTTATCGCTATCTGAAAAAGAATATATGTAAAACAATTTTGGGTTCCGAAAAATGCATTTGGTAAGCTTTTTTCTGATAAAAAATAAAAAATCTGAATTTGCAATATTTTCAAGGAAAATCTACCTATTTTTTATTCTATCTCCTTTAAATACATGATTTTTGTATGACAACCTCCTATAATAATTTTATATCATCTGAAAGCTTATTGTTTTTCATCAAAAAAGCAAAAAAATCAATTTTTTTTCTCTGTCAACAGATCTCCACAGGTGTTTTGAGATATTTTTCAAGTTGTTCAATTTAAGATTGTGTAACTTGTAGAGCTCGTACAGTTAATTGTGATATATCAAATGAAAGGTTATGTTGTGCACTAGATCAAAAGATATAACGTGTATAAAAAAGAACATCTTTTTACCGTTATCTCAGAATTTTGAACTGTACATTTATAGTTTAAGTACCTATCTACAGTACAAATTTCATTCATCTACACTGAACCAAAAAGGTACATAAAATTAATGAATTTGTACATTAAATTAATGTAAAAATTCATGGCAAATGAGCCAATGTAAAAATTCATTAAATTTAAGAATCTTTTTAAGAACAAATTCATAATAGACCAGTGCCAATGCCTTCAAAAACATTAAAAAGTACAAAAAAATCATAGTAGGATGAAACCCATTGGAAAAGGAGGGAAATATGATAAGAATGAAAGGAAAAATAAATTACGGGCGAGCCGAGTTCGGGAAGTGGGTGGGTTGAGTTTTTAATAGTAAAAAATGGTATATCTCGATTTCCGGCAAAACTACAAATCCTATAGAAAAAAGTTGTATAGCAAAGTTGTAGGTAATAAAAAGATCTACAACTTTTGTATCAACAATTTTTTCACATAACCTCAAAATTTATGTGAAAAATTCAAAAAACCGAGTTTTTGGTTTTTTATTTTCATCTTTTTCAAAAACAAAAATTTTTCTACGAAATTTGGTGAAAACTTACCTTATTGTGTCCCAAATACACTGTAATTTATTTGATTTAAAATATTAATTTGTTCACCTTATTTTGACTTAATACCAAAAAAACACCCTAATTTTCAATCGAAAATTCACGTGTCAAGATATCAGTTTTTTTTCAAAAAGTCGGTGAGCATGACGTTAGTTAAAATGTCTATTTTCTGATGGTGTAAAAAAAATTTTACATTAGTATACTATAGAACATGTTCTAGTAAAATTCAAAAAATGAAAAAAGCTTGAATTCGAAAAAAAAATTTTATCATTGTTTACAATTTTGGCCTATTTATTCAAATTAACACTTTAATTACTCCAAAAACGTAAGATTTCATGTAACATTGATTATGTTATCAGCATGCTTATTAAAGTTACATCAAATTTGTATGTGCACTAGATCAAAAGATATACACAGAGAAAAATAGACCACATAAAATAGAACAAAAACAATAAGATTTCTCTATGGTTTTCATCCAAGAAGGAAACCTTATTAAAACAATCGGGTTTTCCTTATTGTTTTAAAATCTGCAAAAAAAAAAAAAAAAAACGATGACCAGGCTGGGAATCGAACTGGAGACTTCAAATCATTAGTCGCCCACCTTACCACCTGAACCAACCTGCCATGCTAAGTTGCAAAAAAAAAATTAACTTTTCAGTCAAATTTTAATAAGATTTTCTCTATAAAAATAATAAGAAATCTCCTTAAAAAAGCCTTATTAATCGTTGATTTTAATAAGATTTCCTTATGAAATGTATGGACGGTAAAACAATATGGCAATCTGTTAGTTTTAAGCGGATCATATTTTTCTCTGTGTAACGTGTATAAAAAAGAACATCTTTTTACCGTTATCTCAGAATTTTGAATATGAAATTAATTGAAATTTTGTACATTTATAGTTTAATTACCTATCTACAGTACAAATTTCATTTATCTATCTATTAAAACAAAAAAGTTATAACAAGTTGAATGTTCGTGTCGCTTTTTCGTTTCAAATCACTACGATACTAAAGAAGTTTTCACTTCAAAAATAATAATAAAAAAAAAAGAAATATCATTATAGTAAACTGAAACTATAAATTGAGGAATACGTCCTTGATTTTCAATAGAAAAATATTTAAATTTAAGTAAATTTTGTATTAGACTAAAAAATGTATGCAATCAAGTATTAAATTTAAATAAAATTTTGGTGCTGCCTAAAACCCAAATTTTCGTTGAATCTACACCAAAAATTTTTAAGCGTGTAAACGTAAAATTTTACTTTTACTGTTAAGAATAAAATTGAAGTCCTTTTTCAAAATTAGCTGTAATTTAAGATTAAGGTTAAAAAAAATTGGTTTTACATATATAACTATGCTGCAGTTGCAAACTATTTAGATATTTTGAACATTTTACACATTTTGCATTTGAAAACTCGGCTTACTAGAATCTGAGAAAAGATTAAAAGTCGAGAGTTAAATAAACCTATGAGAAATGTATAAATCTTTTCAATTTCAAAATGATTTTTAAGTGAGTGTTGTTGCAAATACATAAAACTTAAATTAACCCTTTCGGACCCAGCGTTACTCTCATGTAACATTTTTTTAAAAATTCGTAAAAAATATTAAATTAAACAATTTTTTAGGTTACGATGGCTTAATTGAAAGATAATAATGCCTAGTTACTGGATTATTACAAAAAGTAAGTCAAATATCATAGAAAAAATTTTTTTTTTATATATGGTCATATAATTTTGAAAAAAAGATATAAAAAATGTTAATGCAGAAAGTGTTTTGTTTTTTTGCTTAGAAGAAGTAGCATACATTATAGTTTCATAAAAAGTTATTATCTCAGTTCTCCGACTTTTTTTTGTGGTCATAGGCAGTGCATGTTGCTTACATGTAACATTAGAAAAACACATTAGTTTTGATATTTATTATTTTGGAAAATAACTTTTTGCTATTCATATTTCTTAGTTGTGATGTTTTTGACCCGATAATACCGAAAAAACATTTTTTAATATTGATTTTCATAGCTTGAGTTCGAAAGGGTTAAAAAAAAATGTTTAAACTAATGAAAGTGGGCCATATTAGCCTTTTAGTTTTTATTTTTAAGCTTATAAGGTAATCAGTACTATTAAAAAAGGAGATAAAAATTCTTTGTTTTTTTTTATTATCTTTAAGTTTAAACTCAAATAAACTAAATTATTCTCGCAATAGTTTTTGTTCGTTTGAAGGTTATAAAAGATTTCAAACTTTATAAAAATATTTATAGATTTGAAAAAAAGGTTTTAAACTTAAATAATAAAGCTACTTTTGTTTAAACACAAAATTTCTAAAAAATGAACGGATTTTTTGTTAAAAAAAAAAAACGAAAATACAATAAAAAGTACAAAGAGCAGATTCTTATATCAATTAGGAAAAAAAAAACACTTTGGGGTTTAAAAAACTTCGAAAATCATTTAATTCATCACTTTTAGAATTAGATTTTTTACTCAATTCATGTGTTTGAAATTAAAAAAAAAAAAATTTGTTAACTAATGTCTTTTCCTTGTATTAGAATTTGTACACCTTACTCCTGTCTTAATATCATTCAGAAATTGAAAATATAAAAACATAAAAAAAACTGATGCTCCAACATTATGAAAACTTCTGAATCGATTACCTTGACGAATAATATTACGAAACGGGTTCTGCAAATGACAGTCCAAAAATTATACGGTTCATCCTAATCTACAATTCATATAAAAGATTCTTCAAAAATCATTGAACTATGCAAAGTGCAAAGAATTCGCATTTTGTAACAACTTCCTATACGGCTGAAGTTTTTGGTTTCTCCCTCTCTTCTTTTCTGTGAGTTTTCTGTTGCTTCCAGATCAACCTCTGTATCTTTGAATGTTTGGCTTCTCATAGTCAATTCCCTTGCGACTCATGTCACTGTCAAAGTTTCACATTTTCATCCTCATTTCTTCGGTTTGCAGCTGGTTTTTATAAACTCTTCAGATCTCTCAGCTGTCACTCATAGCACAGAGCTCACCAGAAAAAGTTTTATATAATTTTTTGTTTTTCTTATTATTTTTTTGTTGAAGAAAAGAGAATGCATCCATAATTTAGCATAAATTTTGAAAGCCAAGAGCGCTCATTTTGCCAAACAGTCATAGTGCACGCGTTACCAGTCAGCTCCCTGAGCAAAACCACCTTCGTCATGATCGAAGGAGTTGTTTTTATTTTTTCTGTTGATGTTGACTCTTTCCTGATCGAAACAAAGTTTTTCAACATTTTGGTGATTAAAGGTAGCAGGAAACGGAAGCATTTTTTGAACAACATTCCTCTAAACTGATTGCTTCCAAAAATGGCCAAGATCACAAATGTTTGTTGTATACAGGTTTTGCTCCGCTACTAAGGGGGGACACAAATTGTGATGCAATCAGGTTGATGATCGTCGAAGCTGGAGGAACAGAAGCCACGACAGAAACACACTCGCGCGCAGTCACTCCAAGCCCAATCCAAAATCTAAAACCAAACCTGGCCCGCCTGGAGGCGATGATTTATTTTGTGCTGTCAAACCAAAGCCAAGTACGCTCGAGCACAGTATGCGGCTTAAAGTTGATTAACTATGCCCATGCGTATACCGGCTTACAGAGAATATGCGTGCAACACACAGACTTGCCAGCTTAATGAAAGCCCCTTTAGATCTAAACAAATATGTTCTAATACAAAAGGAACTCAGAAACTGGGACCAAGCCCAAGGAAGTCATCATCTTCCATGTGGCGAAATGGAAATGCGCATCAGAGGGCTTGAGATATGTATACTTGTGATTCACTCTTTGGTGCGCGCTTCTGTATGGGATTTGCTGCTTCTGCGGTGGTGGCGGTAATTTGCATGACATAAAAGTCTTACACAAGTTGGGAACTCTTCCGCGTATATTGCTGTTGACGGTGACGATGGCATGGCAAAGGCGGTTCGGTGGCGGCGCAGTTCATTGGCATATCAATGAAAAATGACTTTGTTATTCTTTGAAGATCCGCAAGGCAAAGTATAACCAGCCGCAGCAGCAGCGAGAATGTGTTGAATTCTGTCCGAGTGGCAATTAAAATCGTGTCGGACTGAATTAAGTGTGACTGATTGACTTATATCATACGATATCTTGCATGACATAGAGGGATTGTGTGCTTTTCTTCAAAACCTTGCTAGCAATAACAGTTTAAATGGTTTTAATTTCTCAATATAATCGGAATTCAAAGAATGACTTAAAGGCTTTCAAAAATTAAATGCTTCCGAAACGGTGGTTTGCATTTGACATAATCGTCTTTTGGGAACAAAATTCCTGGTTAAAAAAGAATTCTAAAAAGAAAAGGCATGAAAATTATGTAAGGGCATGCAAGCCTTTTCTAAATTCCACTAAGCCTTCGAAAAAGCTTGTAAATATCAACTAAAGAAGATTTTAAAGAGTTTCATGGTTTCTCAATCTCAATTTAATCTTAAAAACTTAGTGAATTTATTCTCTAGAATGTACAGTTATGTATAGGGATTATATTCATAGGAAGTTTTATGGAAGCTTTATAGAAGCTTTTCGTAATTTTAGAGAAAATATTATATATAATAGGTTTGAAGTTAGTACTCGAATAAAAAACTGCGTCTTTCAGTTTTTTTTTTAATCAGAAAAAAGAAACTTTAACGAAGAAAGTGCTTCCATAAAGTCTTTATAAAGAAGTAAGACTTGCATCTGAAAGTAACTAAATTTTAAAGACTAGATTACTAATGAAACTTGCGTCAAGCTTGTAAAAGATCACAATAGAAGCATGGTAAAAGGGAAATATGTATTTCTATAAAGTTTCCACTAAATTCTTGTTTTCAAAGAACGAGTGATTCATGTGTCATAAATTTGTGAGAAAATGTTTCAACTTTTCTGAAATTTAAACCATGGACACTAAAAGGATACCAATAGAGTTGCTCAACTTCTAGGAATGCGTTTACCGAAGTTTTTTTAGAAGGAAAGGCCTTAATTATATCAAAATTGAAATTTATAAAATGTTAACATAACTTGGAAGACGACACGGGGAGTTTAAACTTCTAGTAGAAATTCTTTATAGAAGCTTAATAGAAGGGTTATAGAAGTAACATCGTTTGATTGAAATAAAATGTTTCCAGATGAAGAACAAAAATCATTTAAAAACGTTTTGAAGTGTAAAATCTTCTAAAATAGTCAATTTTAGAAATTCATATAAAACATAATGACATTTGTAAAGAAAATAAAAGGTTAGTTATCAAATACATTGTAAAGCTTCTATTTAGTTGTCAAAAAAAAAAAAAAAAGAAACCCATAATAAGCCTCCTTCGCACGCAACAGTTATTTTCCAGCTAATTTTGCGAGGATTCGCATTGTGATGCAATCTGCACGCGCGTTAAAATGTCAAAGACGTGCAGGCCTAAGATATGATATTGCCTCTTAATACGGGACTAAGCCGTAATATGCGAATACAAAAGCCACACAAAATGCCTCTTCTCTGGCTTATATGACTACGTCTATAAACGTATATAGCGTGCGCCTACCCACGGTATTAACTAGCGTCTATTATTATTATTGTGACCCTGCGCACAACACACATATGAGGAGGATGCGAGCGGGTGGATAGATAGTTTTTTGTATAAATAGAAGAATGAACCATATTGGTCGGTCGAAGTTCCTCTTTCAATATAATATGCGCGCACATGTGGGTAATAGCCACGGCTAACAATAGGACACTTCCTCGATAATAAATAAACACATTATTCCCAATCTGGCGAAGTTGCGACGAGTATCTCTTCCCCCAGCAGCAGCTGTGCAGTGCCGTGTTGCTGCAACAAAGAAGGCTACAATATTCAGATGGAACGGACTATAGCAGCATGGCGGCGGTCCAAATCTCTCGGCTAAGACGACACACACAAAAATTGTCAAAACACCACACAAACAGTTAGAAGAGTTAGAGAGAGGAAATAGTATCTGGCAGTGAAAATCTCTAATGGACAATTCGCGCACCTACATGATGCTGCTGGCAGCGGTACACGAATGTGTGTTCTATGCGAGAGACTTGTCCCGCAAATGGAAAAATATGGAAAATCTAAGATCACAAATGCAGTTTCTCCTCTCTCCACTGCATCGCAGAGTTCTGGGTGATGACTGTGCGTTGCTTGTGTCCCAATAACGCACCACGATGCGGCATATAGCTAGCACTGATTATGGACCTGGGATAACGAATAGGAAGAGCGTCTTCTCGCGCGTTCAAGAAAAGTTCTAGAAAGACGCGCGCGCGCGTATACATAGAGCGTTAAAACGGTCATCCCGCTTTGGTGAAAGGGAGATAGACATCGCACTCGGGAAGAGACATTGTCCTGCGCCGACAACAATTTTCCATACAACCTTTATGGTTATAATAATAATAATATTTGTGAACATGTCCAGCATTCTCATTAATGCTGCGATTTCGGTTCGCACACAACAAAACAGACTCTAGGCTAGTCTTAAGCATATCGAACACAACAAGGCTAACAGCGAAATGCAATATTCTCTGCACCGTCGTCGAAGGCTTATCGGGTCGCATGAAAGAATGTCGCGGTTCTGTTGTTTTGTTGTGTGCCATCGGGGACATGAACGACTTGCAACAAACAACGCGTATATACCAGAACTGGCTGTTAATCTATATTTGTATTTATATACGAAGCTATCTCTCTAGAAGCTGGGCAAAAGATATTATTCTCTATGGGTTCGAACGCGTTTTGTGTCCTTTTCGTCTGTTTAGGATGCGAATACGAAATTATGTAGTTCAATAATAGTGCGTGTTGTGATGGAGGACAAAATTAAGCATACATATAGGTATGTGCTTTTATACATATATATGAGGTACTAGACTTATTTAAGATTCAATAAAATACAGTGGAGGTTATAATTGAGTGGATATTGTTAAAAGAAAAAGTGAAATTATAGAAAGTTCGTACGTCAGCTCTTTTGTGTTGAGAGGGAAAATTTATATTGAACACAGTTTAAAGATGGGAAATTAAGTTTTTGATCAATATGACAGTAAAATTAGTACATAAATATATTAAACTTACTTTAAGATAATACCTATTGGAGCTCAAATGATACATTATCGAATATTTTGAATAAGTAAGAAAAAATAGACAAAATGTCAGTTATTTTAATGAATTATTTTTTTTATAACCGAAGATATAATATAATAAAGTCATACTACTCATTTTGGTTTGTGATCTTTAAAAGTTTGAAGAAAGTTAATTTCTAACTTCACAAGATTTTAAACAGAAATTGTTTCAGGACGCAAGAAAAATGTTTGCCAAAGATAAATATTCTTCTCTATTATTTCAAATTTAACTTTTTTTTTAACTATACACAATTTTGACGAAAAATTATACAAGAGTTTTATTCACTGTACTTAATTTTACCAAAAATGGATCAACTGGCGTTGTAAGGTTGAAAAGTTACAACAGAAAAACTTTTTTCGAATAAGGAACAACATAAAGATGAAAGAAGAAAGAATTCAGCTAAATTTCAAAAGTTTTAAGGACATACAAAATGTTGAATTAGATATTACAAAATTTCAAAATCATTTAAAATAAAATTAAAATGTTAAAAAACAGCTCTCACTATTTTGATTAAAAATATATTTTATTTTTTAGAATTTATTAACAGTTTACCTATTATAAAACCGATTTCTTGATTTCTGACTTCCTCGTAAACAACTTAAATGATTTTAACGAAAATTTTCCCATAGTTTCAGAAATCTTGATATCAAAAATAGGAAAAATTATGAAAACTCATTTTATTTACTTTTGTTTTTGAAAAACCAATGTTTTCAAAACAATCCAACGAATTTATAATCTGTCCCGGGTTTTGCCCCTAGAAATATGGTCACCGTAACTATAGAATAAGTTTAGGGTTCGAAAAAAAAAATCAAACTCGAGATAACAATTTTACATAACATTATGATGTTAAAAAATAACCAAAACTAACGGTACCTGTCATATAACGAAAATAGAAAATCTAATTTTTTTCGACAACGGCTCTAACGATTTTGATTCAAATTTTTGTGTGTAGTGTACACTTAACCCTTTCGAACCCTAGCTATGAAAATCAATATTAAAAAATGTTTTTTCGGTATTATCGGGTCAAAAACATCACAACTAAGAAATATGAATAGCAAAAAGTTATTTTCCAAAATAATAAATAGCAAAACTAATGTGTTTTTCTCATGGTACATGTAAGTAACATGCACTGCCTATGACCACCAAAAAAAGTCGGAGAACTGAGATAATAACTTTTTATGAAACTATAATGTATGCTACTTCTTCTAAGCAAAAAAACAAAACACTTTCTGCATTAACATTTTTTATATCTTTTTTTCAAAATTATATGACCATATATAAAAAAAAAAATTTTTTCCAACAAAAAAAATGTGAATTTCAGTCCCTTTCTCGATAAAAAAAATTTAAGGTATGATATTTGACTAACTTTTTGTAATAATCCAGTAACTAGGCATTATTATCATACAATTAAGCCATCGTAACCTAAAAAATTGTTTAGTTTAATATTTTTTACGAATTTTAAAAAAAATGTTACATGAGAGTAACCCTGGGTCTGAAAGGGTTAAGAGCCAGCTTTTGAAATAAAAAAAATATTTTTTGTACCGTTAGGTATTAACGGTACCTACCATAGACCGGTTTTTTTTTTTTTTTTTTTGTTTTTTAAATCTCACACAAGATTAACCCGATTTTAACCAAAGGAGATGGCACATTTTTCTATGGAGCTTGGGCCCAGTGTGTTCACTAACGAAATGGGTATCAAATGAAAGGTGACGGTAAGCACATTACGTGGGTAAAATATTTTCAAATTCGTTAGTGGGGTTTTGGAGATATTTGAGTTTGAAGTTTCGGATTTCACAATCAAGATTTCAGCTAATTTTTCGAACAATTAATCGTAGAATGCGTAATAATGGGTGTACAGAAATAATATTGGTATCAAATAAAAGGTATTTCTCTTGTCTATAAATCTGTATCAAAAGTATTTTTCTTTGTTAAAAAAAAAAAATACATATTAGGTATTTACTTCTCAAAAGGTGATTTTTTTAAGCGAGGCATTTGGCACATCGAAATATCAAAATATTCAGTGGTGACATGCACTTTTTTTTTGTAATTTTTCGATAGCTTAATGTGTTACCTTTAATTCTATATATAAAATAGTTCTATAAAACATACAAAAACCTTATAATAAGCAAAATACACAAAAACGCGCTGAAATATGCCTATTAAATAATAAGAATAGAAACTATAGTTCAGTCAATGGGGAAAAATCTGGAAAAAGCTATGATGTGAGCTAAGTTTGAATGCAGTATTGAAGAGGGGTTTATCCCAAGTACAAATCTCAGATTGCGTATTGTTTGGTCTTGTGGGGCGACCGCCATTTTGAAAAACGCATTTGTCTCAATATCTCGAGAACGACTGGTCGGACAGAAAACTAGAGAGGACTTTTTAGATTGGAAATTAGTTAATCTTTCTTTTTCTAGTACATCATTTTTCTCTAGGAGTTATAATTTCAGAGTTACACTACCGAAAATTGTGTGTTTTTTGATATTTTAAATATTTTAAACAACCCTTAGAGTTAAGTGCGGAATTACTGAGAATGAGATACTTTGCGGTTCTGTTACTCTGAAAGTATAACTCCTAGAGAAAAATGATATACTAGAAAAAGAAAGATTAACTAATTTCCAATCTAAAAAGTCCTTTCTACGCATTCTACGATTAATTGATCGCAAAAATAGCTGAAATCTTGATTTTGAAATCCGGAACTTCAAACTCAAATATCTCCAAAACCCCACTAACGAATTTGAAAATATTTTACCCACGTAATGTGCTTACCGTCACCTATCATTTGATACCCATTTCGTAAGTGAACACACTGGGCCCAAAAATGTGCCATCTCCTTTGTATACAAATCATTTAAATAAAGGTTATATTAAAGTTTAAGAAAATTTTCAAAAAACACATTTTTGGATTTTTAAAAATATTTCAAAACTTTTTTGTTGGAAAATCTAATTTTTGAAGTTTCGTTTTATGTGTAAAATAATTTATTTCTTCAAAATGGCATACAAACTTTTTTTTTGAAAAATTTGAAAATTTCTTTTTTTACCTAAAATCGGTGTTTAATTATTTGTAAGAAACAGATTTTATTTTTGTTAACACTATCGCTACTTATGAAATTTCATGAAAATCATAAAATTTTAAATTTTTCGTTATTTGAATAAAAAGCTTTAACATTAGACTTTTAGCATAAGAGCAAGTACGTGCGACCTCAGTCATGCATTTTATTTTATTAAAAATCAATTTTTTTTTTTTTAAATAGAGTAAAGGATTTTTTTGAGAACTTTTCAAAAAAAACGTGTTAGTGAATTGAATAAAAATAACCGGCAATAATTTGCAGATTTTGAGCTGTGGTTACAGTTTTTTTTTTTACTTCAAAAAATACATGTAAGTACTTCTATTTTAAAATTATATTTTTTGTACAAATATTAAACTCTTTATAATAAAATTGGTCACTTCGTACGGCCTCTTCTGTAAATACTATACAAGATTGGCCTTAGACCCTATCTATCCGCAATCACCGAACACATTTCATGTCCACATTGTTGGTGAAATAATACAAGGCCATGGTTCTGTGTACTGATTCATTTAAAAAGTTTTACTTATCCATTCAATTTAAAAGCCATTGTTGCTGCGAGCTCCTTGTAGGCACCCGCCTCTCTCTGTTTAACCGTGATTGTAATATTGTGCGACTGTCTCCATACTACACACAATCACGCACCCCCTGGCTCTTTGTCTACCGCACCCAACCAAGAAGATAGTCCTTTGGATGGACTGTGTTGTATATAGTTTTCTCATCCTATTCCCAAGAAAGAAGATTGCTGAATTATAAATAACTGCACCACACACACAATATGGCTACTGTGGAACATATCCTCTGATTCTAGCGCCTAGTTATCATATTCGTCTATGGACATTGCAGCCAGCACCATCGACCGTATTGGTTTTTTTTTCATTTTTCGTTCCGCAAACCGCACACACAGCTCTCAGCCATGTCATTGATGGGATATGTTTGGTTCTAACCTCAAATTGGCCATAGACCGAGATTATGCGTAATAATGTATCCACGCACAGGAACATCCCAAGCTTATTAGTGTGATGAGAAATCGGCTGCTTCCATTTGGTCATGGCCTGAAAGATGCGGAGACAGAGCACACCACTAACAGGAACAAAGTCTGAGTATCATTTTGGTCCTGCTTGCTGCTGCTGACTGCTGTATTATATGCTTCCTGCTCGTGTGTCCGTCATAAACATAAAAATGTAAACATGGGTTTCTACGACATTGTGGCCTCTTGAGAGTCTCAAGTGCGACCCTCGAGAGCGTGTTCCATTGTGTCTTGGGTGTATTTTTCTTAACAAACAGTTTCAAGTGGTGTGTACTCGTACTGCTGGGGTATATGATGCGAGCGAGCATTCATTTCCCAGAGGATGAAAAAATAACACAACCTTCTCGGTTCTTTGGACAAAACACAAAACTCCATAGCACGCAACCAATTTGATACTTTTTGATTGGACACAAAAGCAAAAAAATAAGTCCTCTCTGGTGCTCAAGCTCTCAAGCACTCATGATGCGACCAGATGAATTTTTATTTAAACCTAAACCTCAGCTAAGGGTCAATTTGAATTTTCGGTCAACATACACGAAATTTGTTTTGCTTAAATTGGACAACAACCGGCAACGAAAAGTTGAAGGATTTTCTCTCCTCTCGAATCGAAAAAACTTATACAGATGGCTGCGAGTCCAGTTCGCAAGGATGCAACTAGGTGATTAAAAATTTATAAAGAGGTGTAATGGAATTTTAAATGCGGAATGGACTTGCTGCGGACTACCGTGAGCATAATTTTCTTCCTGATCCACGTGCCCTTTTGTTTTGGATTTTGTACAGAAATTATTATAAAAATTTTGGTTTTTTTATTATTTTGCAAAGGATTTGGACAATTTACTTTGAGTTCGTGCCGGTTGTTAAAAATAAAGATAAATGCACCTGCTTCTTTGGCAAAAGACTTGAACTTGAATTCATTTGATGGAATTTTCGTATGATTTTTGTTGATGATGGTTTCACATGATGCGAACAGGAAATGATGTGAATTCGGTGGCGAGTATTTTTATATGATGAAATCCTAACGGCACGATATGTTTGTTTGTTTGCAGCTTGCACGTCATCCATCAGTCAGATGTGAGCAACTGCTTCTGGATATAAAAATTGCAAAGGATGTCCAAAAGAGCGGAATAATTAAGAATAAATTCGTTTCATGATTTATAGACTGTGTAATTTTTTGGCAGTTCTTTTTAGTTGGAGAAGTGACATGATCTGGAAGTATAAGTTATGCTTACAGGTGATATAAAAGTTATATCGCCTTTTCGCATTGAATGTATAAAAGTATCCCAGATTAAAAAAATCTCTTTCTAATGTTCAAAAATAATAAATTAAATTAGGTTTTTTTAAAACAGTGGATTTTCCATCAATAAAGTTCTCTTGAGTGATTATTCTTGAAATTAGTTGAATTGCATTTCAGACAAATGTTAAATAAAATGCACGACTGGGTAGCACGAACTTGATCCTAAGGCTCAAGTTGCTAGAAAAACACATAAAAATCGTTTTTCAAAGGAATAAAACAACATCTGAAATCAAATTGAGCTCCAAAACATGGATTTAATTTCATTTGTTTTATTACGATTCGTTTTTAGAAAAAAAAATTCAAAATCGTTAGAGCCGTTTTTTAAAAATCTACATAATTTTTTATAAATAATTTTTTGGAAAAAAAGTTATAAAATTAAATAAACACCTCAAACTAAAATTTCAAAAAAATTCATTGACCCATTTTCGAAAATTTAGTTTTTAAACAAAAAATTTTCAAAATTTTTTATAAAATCCAAAAATTTTGTTTTTCAAAATTTTATATAAAATTTATATGTAAATAAGTATAAAAGCTTTAGCATAATTTTTGAAATTGAATTATAAATTTAGGGGAAAATCGGATTAAAAAAAAAAACTGTTCTATGGCAGGTACCGTTAATAATAATTTTCGAAACAAAATTTTTTTTTTTCTTTAAAAGATATCGACTGTATTATCGTTGAAGTCGTTTTAGAGAAAATTAAATTTTCCCAAAATCGGTATATGACAGGTACCGTTAGTTTTTAACCAAAAAAATTAATTCCAAAAACCCCTCTGGAGTGTCGCAAAAAACCGCTACATACAAAGTTTGATGTAAATCGGTCCATCCGTTTAGGCAGAAGGTCCATTTATATAGACAGACAGACGCACTATGGAACCAAACGATGTTAATCATCTCAAAATTCCATAACTTTTTTGTTTCTCAATATTTTTTTTTTTTTAAATTTTGGCACAAATAAACTACAATGTATATGCTTCAACATGTAATAAAAATTAGAATTAAAAAAAATTATGTATGTATTTATTATAATATTTTCAAAAACAGAAATTATGAAAAATAGCTAAAATTCATCAATTAATGGCTTAATTTATGTACAAAATTATATTTTAAGTCGTTGTAATTTGTGTTAAATATAAGTGAAGTTATCCTGGACCTGGATATAAGAAAGCAAAAATTGATAGATTATAAATAAATTCAAAAAAAAATCAAAGATAATATAAAATTCATTGTAGGTAGAGTTTATTTTTTAAGTAAGAAAATAAAGAAAAAATGTGAAAGGGATAAGTATCTAAAAACGTAGAGACTAAATTAACCACTTTCTTAATAAAATCAAAATTATTGTGTATTTTATAAAACTCAAACAACAAAAAAAAAAGGTTGAAGAGGAAAAAAGTATTAAAACGAAATAGAATATGAAAATTATTTATATTTTATAGAGAAGACTTTTTTAAATAAACAAAAGCTTGAGATAAGAATTAAAATAGCGTAAAAAAATAAAAGTTTGAAAAAATGGGATGAAATAAAATAAAATCAAATCTGCAGATTTTGATTTGCGGCAGAAAATGGGACTTGAAATTTGTTCAGAACTTGTTGGGAATTCCCTTTATAGGGGATCCCAAAAGTAATAATATAAAATACATATCTCAAATTCTTACCATTTTCGATTAAATGCACTTCTTGTGAAATTTCGAAAAATTCCTACTTTGAAGCTGCATTTTACTTCCCCTGTTCATAATTGATTTTTGTTTTAACAAACGTTCACTAAAACATTTTAAACTAATTTGTAGCGAAATAATTTTTTTTTTCATTTGTCAATTGTTTCTAATTAATAATTATTGTTTAAGGGCAGATTTGTAAAAAAAACAAAAATAAATTATGAATAAAATACTGTTTTAAAGTAGGAATTTTTCGAAATTTCACAAGAAGTGTATTTATTCGAAAACCGTAAATATTTGGGATAAACAAGTTACCAAATTATAAGAGCCCTTTAAATAGCCTATCAGAATTATTCATTTGAATCATTAATTTTGAGACACCCTGTAGATGACAGTAAAAAAAAGATTTGCAAACATTTTTGAAAAATTTTTATTTTATAAATTTTTGACCGTAAATCAAAATGGCGCAAATATGCGCAAAATTTTATTTTTATTCCTTAATTTTGAGTAAAATGAGATTCTAATTTCATTCATAACTCGACATCGGCAGTCGTCGGCAAAGGAGAAATCTACAATTGAAAATTAAAGTTGGCCAAATTACTTCCCATTAATTGTTATTTTTTTAAAACAATCAATTTTAAGTACATTCAAAAACAAATGACGGATTTCTAAAGTAGAGATTCTAACCTTTTTATTGATATACAACACTTATAAGGTTTCTTCACAAACTTCTGAGAAAACTAAGTTTAAACTGTTATATATAAAATAGGACGAAAAACAGTAAAAATTGAAATGTAAGGTTCGAGACTCATTTTAAGTACTTTTATCCAAAATATATTAAAAACAATATTTGCTATCATAACTGCGCACTTTTCTATTATGTTAAAGAATCATTACTTTTTTGAAATAATCACATTTGTCAAAACGAATTGTGAGACGGACTAACGAACGGAATCCATTTTTTTTGCATTCTCTATCATCGTAATGTCATGTCTGATTGTTATCTCAACTTTTTTTTTTTTGTAAGAATGCATAATTTGATATAAAGTACTCATATCAAAAGTAAAAACAAAAAGAAAATAGAGAACAATAAAAATTTCCCTGCGGTATCCAACTATGACTCTATTAAAAACCCAGCTGAAAAAAAAAACCTATAAACTATTTAACTAAACCAGTCGGCACCTCGTAAAAAAAACTAAGACAAATGACAATAGATTGATATTGATATGAAATCTACTACCTTGTTGATTTCCTAATTAATCAAGTCCCTCAATTTTCAGCTGATATAACTTCTTTAGACTTTTAAGTGCAGCTATTAGTAACACTTCCGCCGACAAAAGAACACAAAAAAAGGGATATCACTTGAAGTAAAAAAAACTACCGCGCAGATGTGACGTATCAATTAAATTACCCCTATTTCCATCTATTGTCCTAATTCACATGTAATCAAAAATACCGAAATACAAAAAAACTCACCTGCACGAACTATGTCAATGTCATTGTTATCAATTCATAATGCCCTCGAATAGAGTTTGAATTTTTGAATATCTCTCCAGCTTCAAGAGTCACACGCACGCATTCAAGGTAAACGCAATGAAGAATTGAGCTGTCTCGATGAAGGAACCCGCATGGACTTAAAAAAAAGATATAAAAAGGTCATGACAAAATACAAAATGTCTTATAGGTGTTTAATTAGTTTAATTAAGGATATCTCGGTTTTTTTTATGTTGTGTTGCCCAGATGGATTTTTTTTTTCTTTTTTCATTCCACAAACAACATGTTACATGTGAGTCGTCGTAACTCGTAAATTGTGTATCTCTCCTGAACGAGACTCTGAACATTTTGTTACATAACGAACCCCCGATTAAAATGTTGGGAAGGGAGAGAAACAGAAACATTTTAATGAGGTGTAATATGTTTGTTCAGCGGGCGGTACTGGTAAGGTAGACTGGCACTGGCACACGGTGAAGGAAATGTCTCAATTTCCAGGCCGCTTATTAAATTGTCATAGATTTCGCGGTAAGATAAGTTTTTTTTTTTCTTCTTGTTTTTTGTTTTGTTTAATAATATTCTTTTTTTTTTAATTTGAATAAAATGAATTATGAAACAAGATGGAACAAAAGAATTAACCAACATAAAAAAATGGATTTCCATAATTTTGTATTTATAAAAATATGATATCTTGGGGTTAATTGAAATATATTTCATTTTTTTAGAAAGGTTACCAAAAATCACAAAGGGGAAAGAATCTATATTTTTCATGTGAAATAAGGTTAGAAAATGTGTAGGCCTTTTGTTTTTGGTGAGAAGTAACATGCAACAAAATGATTTGAATATTATGTCAAGAAATTGAGACGTGACTCAACTAAAAACTTCTTTCAAATATATAAATTTTTAGATCGTGCCGAGATTAGTGTAAACAAATGTCTAGAAAGAATTAAATTGAAAAAAATCCCCCTTTTATATTTTGGCGCCTAATTTTCCAATGGGACCAACTTTATGAATAATGACTTTATGATTGAGTATTTCGAGCCAAGGGAATTCTATATTCAGTGAAAAAATTTAATACATTCGTAGGTTTTAACATTTTTTTTTGTTCTTAAAAAGTGCCCATCGAAAATATTTGCACTTTTTCTTGAACATTTGAAGATAAAATTCAGAATTGGTACCAAATTAAGCTATGGAAATTATAGTACCTACCCCATGAAAAATGGTAATGGTCTTTAAAGTTAATTGTTTCATTTTATCTTGAATAAAATGAAAGAATGAAATTTTCCATAGAGCTACCTGTGAAAAATTTAGGTATTTCAAAATTCGTTTAGTTCCTGAGAAAGACCTTTTCAATGTTCAGTTTAATGCAGAAATATTAAATGGACTTGATCCATTATTATTCTGAACGCCTCATATCCAGAGATCAGAAATAAATCTCAACCTTTTGAAAGGTTCTTAAATAACACTTATTTGTTGACATTTTCAATAAAGGTCATAAAATAAAAAAGAAAAATTTCGGTCAAGGCCTGAGAGAAATATTTATTTTGTATTTTGTATGTTTCGGTCAACCAGTGAGATTTATCGCTGAGAAAAAAAAAATAAATCTCATCTGCAAATTAATCAATTACAACATCGGTCTCCTCAAAAATTCGAAATTGCATTGATCGTCCCAGCGACTCAACTCACAGTGGAAAGAACATTTTCTATCTTTATATTTTATTTTAAGCGAAAAGAGACATTATCTTGGGTGAAAAAACTTTGAGAGTCTATTATTAGTTGAACTTAATACATAAACTAAGAAAAAACATCCTTTTCATATTTATTTTTGCAAAATAAAGAAATTTTTGTGATATTCGACTTTTTCCTTTGAATTAACCATTTTTGCTTTATTTTCTGGGAAAACGGTTCAAGGTTGACCTTTTCCATTTATTTTTTTGTAAAAATCTCAACCTTTGAGAGATATTTTAAAAAATATCAACCGATAACCTTTATTTTTTGATTTTTAAAAATAAATCCCAAACCTTAACCGAAACCTATTTAAAGTAAGGTTTTAACTCTCATAGAGAAACCAGTTGAAAATAAAGGTTGACTGTTATTTCGGATCTCTGCTCATATCATAGTTAAAAGAGTGTTTTTTGATTGGGAAAAAAATGACTTAAATTTGTTAATAACGTTACATTTAGGATAAAAAGCAAATATAAAGAAACATCATAAAGTAGTTTTGAAAGAAAGGGTGATTTTTTTTTTAGAAGGGAGTGAATTTTGTAATAACTCGCAAAAAGTCAATGATTAGTTTAGAACCTCTAAAAACTTTAGCATAAACGATCAATTAGTCATTGAAACCAAAAATAAAATAAACCTAAAAATGCCATTTCAGTGAAATTTAGTAATAGTCTTACATTAGTATAGGTAATAGGAGTAAATAGTGTTTTTTCGAACAAGTGAAATGTAGAGATTTGGAACGAAAATTTTGTTCGGGTGTATTTTTGTTTCCGTCACTCAAAAGAACACCCTTTCCCCGAATGACTCATTTTATATTTGTATTCCCATTACAAATAGAATTTTTTTATTTATTGGTATAAATTCATAATGAATCATTCGGGTTGGGGTCAAAATTCTGCCGGGGTCAAAATTCTTTTGTCAAAATTCTGCTTTCAAAATTCTGCTTTACAAAATTCTGCTTTCAAAATTCTGCTTTTCAAAATTCTGTTTTTCAAAATTCTGTTTTTCAAAATTCTGCTTTTCAAAATTCTGTTTTTCAAAATTCTGCAAAAAATTAAAAAAGGGTTAACATTTTCCAAACCATTTTTTAATTTTTTGCAAAAATTTGTAAAATCATCTTCTTGAAAAATTTTCTGCTTATTTGATTATTTACCTTCATAATTTGTCATTCTTTGAAAGCAAACTAATTTTTGTTTTATAAATAAATAAATTTGAAAATATTAAGAAAAGGTTTTTAATACATTTCCGAAAATAATTAAAATTTTTTTAATTTATCAAATAAAGATGAATATTCAAAAATTTGAATAAGAAAAGGAATATTTTGTATCAAACAACATCGGTTCCAATAAGTTAAACATAGATTTTATTTGAAAGAAAGTCAGTCTATGCATTTTAAAAAATATTTGCGACACTTAAACAAAAAAATTTAGGAAAGTACTAATGTTGAATTACATTAATGAGGTGTATTTTTCTTTAGTCAGCGCATATGCTATAAAAAAAAAAAACAGAATTGGCAGAATTTTTTTGTTCAATTATAATGCTGGCAGAATTTTGAAAAGCAGAATTTTAAAAAGCAGAATTTTGAAAAGCAGAATACAAAAAAAGCAGAATTTTGAAAAACAGAATTTTGAAAAGCAGAATTTTGAAGCCAGAATTTTGACCCGATTCCGAATCATTCACTTTTTTGGGACTTAAGAAATTTACTTCACCCTCGAAAAAAACACACTTTCATCCAAATTTTTTTTATAAATTAATAGAAAAAATCGAAAAAATGTAGCTTTTCAAAAAAAAAATTTTTAGATGGTAGCTCAACTTCTAAGTAAGAATATTCAAGGTTTTGTTTCACTAAACGCCCAAACTCCGATTTTGTAGCTCGATAGGTTTTTTTTTTGTTATTCAAGAAGCTGAAATAAGACAAATAGTAGAGTAACTAAAGCAAATTATTAGGGAACCTGGCCGAACAGCTCTGATTTTGACGATTTTTTTTTCAAACGTAGGTAATTAAAAATACTTTAAAGTCTATAGATTAAAAATTGCCGGTGTTGCCGTATTGTTTTTTAAAATTAAAATTAATTTTTTTTTAACAAATCCATTTTTTTTGCATAAATTTCATAAAACAAATGATAGCAAAAGATTCTCTAGGTAATTTAAGGAAAATATATAAAAGGCAGTAAGGGACAATCTTCCATCGTTTAAGCGATAAATGCAATTTTGTAACATTTTGACCTCAAACACAAAAAAAATATTTTGAAAACAAGGGCAACACCTACAAGATTTTAATATACATTTTTAAAAAGCCAGAAGCTCATTCTTATCTCTTAAATTTAAATCCACTAAATTTAATCAAGACTTTTTGAAAAAATGGTCCTCAAACTCAGAATTAAAAAAAAAAATGTTATTAGAAAAATTCAAAATGACTTTTTTCCAAACTTTTTCTAATAAAATATGAATTTATTTAAAAAAAATTTTTGGCCATAAATATTATCAGTTGAATTTCGAAGCAAAAAAGGTAAAATATATCACACTTTTGAAAAAAAAAAAAAAATGAAAAATTACTTTAATTTCAATGGTTTTTTTTATTAAAACTGAATTTTTGCATTGAAATAATTAATTATCTCAAAGACTATTGTAAATAAGAATTTTAAATTTTTGTTATTTAACTTTCAACAGTAAGGGTTATTAAATGAATAAAAAATAATTTTATGTTTAGATGTTGAACTTTAAAAAAAAAATAAGTTACATTTTTTTTCAAAACTTTTATTAAAAAAAGTTCTTCGAAAATGAAATACTTTTTAATTTTTTTCATAAACCGTAATACAAATTGACATTTCCTTTTATAATTTGAAATCATAATAAATGCGGCCAAAAAAATTTTAAAATAAATGCATTTTATATTACGACCAAGTTTAAAAAACGACATGTTAAAATTTTTTCAATAATTTTTTTTTTCAAAAATCTGAGTTCAATTACCATTCTTTAAAAAACCGTTCATTAAATTAACTTAATTTTAATTTTACATATATGACTAAGCTTCTAGCTTTTAAAAAATGTATATTTGAATATTGTAGGTGTTGCCGTTGTGTTCAAATATTTTTTTTTGTGTTTGAAGTCAATTAATAAGAAAATTGCATCTATCGCTTGAGCTATGGAAGATTGTCCCTCACTCCCATATATTTTTTTTCCTTGAATTTCCTAGACAATCTTTTGGCATCAATTAATTTATGAAATTTAAGAAAAATATTTGAAAAAAAATTTGTTTTTGTTCACAAAAATTTTCAATTAAATTTAAAAAATCAAAACTGCAACACCGGCAATTTTTAATCTATAGACTTTAAAGTATTTTTAATTACCGACGTTTGAAAAAAAAAGATCATCAAAATCTAAGCTGTTCGGCCGGGTTCCCTAATATTGCCAATTTTTGAGCTTTAGTTACTCCACAAACCCAATATTTTTCGTTTATAATTTTTAAAAGTAAATAAGTTTCAATTTATATTCTTTTTTAGAAATTTTTGATTGTCAAATTTTTTTTGATAGACAAATTTTTTTCCTCAAAAATTATTATTTAAATTTGCAAAATTTTCCAAAAAAAAAACACCTTTTAGAATTTTTCGGAACCCGAATACTTTTTTTCAAATAAAAAAAAAATTACTCTTCGGAACAAAAAACATATTTTTGAGCTACCAATAAGGATTTTGTAAACAACCTACAGTTTTTTATCTAAAACTATTATAGGTACTGTTCTTATTAACGAGTGCTTATTTTAGCAGAATTTTGAGTTGATTTGTTTGTTTAACCAACAGTTTCAATTTCTGAAAGTAAAGGTTTTGATCACATTAAATTTTGTACCGACTAATATTATTCTTCCTCCATAAAACGATTTTTGTAGAAGTATGTATAAACCGAAGCTATCTTCACAATTATTATATTTTGTATGTTGTATAGAAAAAGTCAATACATTTACATTACAAATTGTTCATCTTGATTCTCCTCTCTATATTTACCCAATTTCCCGAAAATTCTGTTCATCCTTATATTTATTTATGTTCAAAAATTAATCTCAATTATTCACAAATATTGATATTGATGTTAGTAATTCTCGCATTTACATCTGCGGGTTCCAACATTAACATCATGGCCACACATGTATTATTTCCTCCCAGTTCAAACACAATTCCATACAAAACCAACCAATACTTCAGCTAATAGTGTTAATCAAGAAACATAATATATCGGCATTGTTACCAGATTTCATTTAATTAGCTCAACACCCGATGTCATAACCCAGAATATAAATCTCACTTTGGATTTCCAGATTTATATAGAATCTATAACATATAAAAAAGTGCTAGAAAAAAAATATTGATCATTTAAATGGAGAGGGGGCTGAAAAGAAGGCTAAACTTGGTGTTCATATAGAACTCACGTATTCGAAACGTGATATTGCCTCTCTACGTTTCATTATATTATTCTCTATATCCAACAACGTATCTATCTGTCTTTTTAAGCTGCAGAATATGAGCATAATAATTCGTGATAACACTGGTCAGCAAAATTTGACTTTTTTTTTGCCACAAGAACGAAAATATACTTTTCTAATATTTTTCGGGGTGCTGAATCCGAATCTGAAGTCAGAAAAATTTGATTGGCCTCCGTTTTTGAAATATTACCGTTATAAAATGCTAAAAAACGTCATTTTGGCTGTTTTCGAGGTTCTGTTTTTATGTGGGGTAATTCATTAGAAACAAATTATTAACGGTTATTATAAGAACTGATATTCTACTTTAAAAAACTGTTTAAATTTTCCCGATATCTCTTTTATTGTTCGAGATATCTTAAATTTCAGTTAATAAGCCAAAGAGAAACTAAACTTAATTAAAAGATTAAGTCTCTGATCACAGAATTTTTGCCACAAGAACCAAAATATACTTTTCTGAAGGTTTTTGGGTTGCTGAGCACGAATCCGCAATCAGAAAAATTCTATTAGCCTCCGTTCTTGAAATATAACCGTTATAAAAAAAAAACCTTTTTTTTGCACTTTATAACGGTAATATTTCAAGAACTAAGGCTAATAAAATTTTTCTAATTGCGGATTCGAGCTCAGCAACCCAAAAACCTGCAGAAAAGTATATTTTGGTTCTTGTGGCAAAAAAAGTTTAATTTGGTTGGCCAGTGTTGTTTCTGATTCAAAGACCGCTGCTTAAATTTTAAATATCTCGGGCAGTAAAACAGATATCGGAAAGATTTAAACATTTTTTGAAAGAATAAAATCAGTTCTTATAGCCACCGTTACAAATTTACTCACAATGTATTACCCCACAAAAAAACATAACCTCGAAAGCAGCCAAAATTACGTTTTTTTACATTTTCTAACGGTAATATTTAAAAAACGGAGGCCAATAACAATTTTCTGACTTCAGATTCGAGTTCAGCACATCAAAAACTACTGGAAAAGTATATTTTGGTTGTTGTGGGAAAAACCTTGTTGACCAGTGTAATTACATCACTATAATGAGTTCCTTCCAATCGAATCGAATCCAATCGAATCGAATTGAATTGTTTGGCCAATGAGCCTACTGGCGATGCACAGTCGTGCGCGCTTTTATATTATATATCCAACGTTTGTTCACATTAGCGGCTTTTTGAAAAACTAATTCACTTGCCCGCATTTATCTGGTCTATATCCACGAGATACATATATGTATCTCTGAATTGAACACGAATCATTAAAGAATTAATCAATGCTATACATTTTAGTTTTTTCCCTCTATTTCATAGTATCTAGTCCGTACTCCATGTTCTATAGAACCAGACACACCAGAGTCATGCTGGGAATAAAACCCAATTTGCTATATTTTCCATTCCGGCAAGAGGGCAATTGTGAAAATTTATTTACCCCGTTTTCTACCCTTTAACTAACACATAAATGTTTGTTTTTCCGAATGAATTGAAGGTTTTTGCAAAATTTTAGAAAATACTTTCGATTAGAAGGCAAAACACAGAAGGGAGATGATATTGGGGAATAATATTCAAAACGAGTTAAGATTTGATTTGTGGCTGGGATTTTATTGTCTATGGAAATATTATTTTCGACAATGGTTTTGCCATAGTTTTGTTATCTCTCTTTTTGGTTATTGTGTGCGACTGAAAGCAGACAGAGAAAATTTTTGTTTTGTTTTGTTTGACAATAATGATTGTTATTGTTTTTCATAATATAATGAATGAGGAAAGTTTTGTAGAAAATACTTTCGTAGTTAGAGACAATATTTTGAAGCTATTGGGGAGGTGATTTTATTTAATGTTTTGTTTTATTCATTTAAAAACGTATGTTTTTCAACTTTGACTATTAGCATTACTGTAAATATTTAACTTTTTGAAGAAAAGATGTAAAAATAAGTGCCTATTTAGAAGATTTGAATTAAAAGTAACCTGCGAAAATCAATAATTTTTAATTAGGTTGTATTTTTTTCGGAACTATCGAATTGTTAAAATATTTTTTTTCGTTATAGAAATATTTTTAATTTAAAAAAATTTTTAATATTTTATATTCTGGTATAAGATAAATGGAATATTTTCTTTTTTTTTAATTTAATTATTTTGGGATCATAATTTCAACGCCTTGCAGCCAATAACCAGCGGACGAGAAAGACGCTTCTTATGATATCTTATTTGTCACATTGCGATTTGTAGTTTAAGAGTTATAATGTCACAAATGAACATATTTAATTTCATAATTTGCTCATACATACCAGTCAAACAACACACAATTTCCTTTTAGGTTTCCTGAAGTTAGGTGAAGATAAGTTTACAAGCGAAATGGCGCGATTCTGAAAAATGGTACTGTGACAAAATCTCATCTAATGTCGAGCGGCGCACATAGGAGTATTTGCAGTCGATTTTCTGAAAATCGAAATTGACAACAAAAAGTTTGGCAAAGTGGGTGCAAAATAATCACGTGTCAATATGCTGCACTGATTTTTTTGTTTTTCGATCGTGTCTTGTTAAAAAAATGAGTTCAAAGTTAACTGTTACATCTACCTCATTTTTATTTGAATGCGAAGTATTTTGGTAAGTGTTATTCTATATGCGATATCGAAGTGTTGTGATAGAAATCTAAAAAAATTTAAATGGATAATTTTTCTTCAGTTATTTATTAACGATATTAATAATGTTTTGAAAATGCTAGATCTTTTTTTCTATTTTAATTCGGGCTTAGGACTAGTATCTAAAAACTTGATATTTTTGGTAAGTTATTATTTGAACTTTAATTATTTTATTTTAGTATACCCCGTTATTCTGCGATGAATTGAAACTTATGGGTTAGTTTATATATTCTTTAACACAATGCAACAAAAATTGGGTGCTCTTAGGTGCTCTTTAGAGAATCGAGGGTAAATTAGTTTTTCACTTTCTGATATAAAATACTCCTTACTTTATGCAACGTTTTTTATTTTTAAATTAAATTTACTTATGTTATTAGTGTATTTTATTTTGGGTGATCTTAATTAAGGTTGGGGAAGAGAGAAAAGAAACTGAGAATTGCTTAGGTATTAGGGATGAGGAAAAAATTTGAGAAAAATAATGTCGACCAGGCGGAGTACAGGCCATTAATAAATTTTTTTAGTTTTTGGTAAAAAAAATAAAAATAACAAAAATTAGGTTTATATTGTATTTTCTTGTAGGAATACTCATTTTAAACAGAAATAATAACAAAAACCACAAAAAATAATTATGGCCAAGTTTTTGATGGCAATACTTCTATGTGCGGCGGCTGCTCACAGTGAAAAGAAGGTATAAGAATAACGGCATTTTTAATATCTCGTGTTAAAATGAACAAAACATAATATATTTTATGTAAATAACCATGATTTAAATATAAAAAAAAATAAATAAGTGTTTCATAGCAAACATAATAAATGCTCCTGTTTAAACAAAAGAGCTGAGCAGCGAACTTTATTTATTTTAATTCTTTTTATTTTTCATTTAGAGCCGATTTTTCCATCGTCTAATAAACAGTCAGTTAACTGTTCGACGAATAAATTTATTAGGCTCATAAACAATCGGATAACAACATTGAATTTTTCAATCAAAAATAATTTATTCTACAGAATAACAAAAAAAAAATTGTCAAATTCAATAATATTCAAAACTAAAAGTCTTTTTTATTTATAATTGTTTTTGTTTTCTTGTGTTCCTCTGTATTCTTTGTCAAAATTATTTCAAAGCAGCTTTGACAATTGACACAGTATTTTTATTGATATTATTCATTAGAATAATTTTTATTCGTCTCTAAAAGAAGCAGATAGTTTTATTCATAGGAATAAGCTATATCTGCCTGTTGAAAAAATGATTTTTTCTCTATCAGGAGAATAAGTACTAACTGACTGTTGAAAAATTGGCCCTTAAGAAAATAATTCTATTCTAAACTAAATTAAAACTGCAATAAGTAGCTTAGAAGCATGGCCAAAATACTATTTAGTGCCTAAAAAGTTGTCCCTTCCTTTGGTTGAACTTCATTTTTATTGAAGAAAAAGTACAAATTAGTAGAAAAACTATATTGGAGTAATAAAATTAACATTATTTTTTAAATTTAAAAGTTTTAAACCCAAATTTGGATTGGATTGTTTGCAAATCATGGTAACATTGTATTTTATCTTGTTAATGCAATGGTATTTAAAGTTTTAAAGCTGATTTTTTGTAACACAATGAAATTAACTATTAATTGAATTTAATTTTTCTGTGATTAAACTTCCTATAGTTTCAAATGGGAATATCAGAGAGCTTAATTATATGATTTTACAAATAAAACTGAAATTTGCAGTAAAGTAACGCTGTTGTTTGGTTTTGATCACTTTGTGTTTAAACTGTCATAAATATAGAAATATCATTCAAAACATCGCATCGGTGCAAATGTTATTTTATAATAGATTAGAGTTTAACCATTTTATGTCAACTAAATTAGGTATATGAAAATATATTGATAAAAATGTATTTTTTTTTTTTTTTTTTTTTTTTTTTTGAAAATTCACTGTCCAAAGGGACAACTTTTAAGGCACTAAATAGTATTTTGGTAAATATAATCTCCGCGGGATAGTGGATTTCTTAAAAATGTTAAAAATTTAACTAAATTATGCCAATTTATGACCTTTGAAATACATATACAAGATTTGATTAATTATTATTAAAAAAAAAAAAACTGCATCCAGCCCAAATTAAATTGGAATTTTTATAAATCCACTCTATGTTGACTGAATGGCGCCCAAAAATCATGTGAAAATCCCAATAACTTTACAAAGGATCATCATTTTACATCAATTTCTTTTTATTTTTATTCATTTTCTTTGCATAAAAAAGACTGCAGTTTAAAATTCAAAGAACTCATCAGTCATCGATCGCTGATGGGTAATTAAGCACACGAGAGATTAATGATATCAGGCAATGTCTTAATCGAATTCGATTGCAAATTAATCATTGCGAACGTTTCATGTCTTTGTTTTTTTTTTTCTTTTTAAAACAGTTTTGCCAGTTTTTTCTCAATCGATCTTGAATCCAACCTTCAGTCAATGAATATGATGTATAGGTCTTGTCTTTTTTTCCTATACCTTTGCAACCAGACATCGAAGAGAAGAAGTTAAATTACAAGGCTCTGCCGCTTTTAATAAGACGAACCAAAAAACGCATTTAACTTAATTCAAGCGATTATCGTATCAGGCAATCCTATCTTTCGTATACGATTACACAGCCGACTTGCACCTTCTTTGTCGTCACCCCAGCTAGCACCGTGTCGACATTTACATACCATGACGATATGGTATCAGCGTATCATACAAAAAAAAAAACTAGATCGTGTTGTAGACGAAGAAGTTGGAAGTTGGTATCGCAAATTAGCTATAATTCATGTCGTCTGTCCTCTCGGGTGTTTTGGTTTTCGTATAATGTTATCGTGTATATACTCTGACTGCTGCGTATGATGGCATATCAGCTGAAAGTAAACGTTGATTGAAGACTGTTTATCCGGCGGCGCCCCACCTTCAATTATGATCTCTTATTTCTCCATTAATTGGGATGTCCAATCCATCCTTTCAAGTACCTACAGTGTACACATTTATACGCTGTACGTCAGACGTCACATCCTTATCCTTGGCTGATGGGAAATAAGAAGCTGTTGTTGGATGCAATGGTTTGGTGTTATGGGTTAACAAAATTAAATCATTATTCTCTTGTTAGCCTAATCAACATAACACACAACATGACAGCTGAACACAAAGATAGCTGGAGGCGCCTTCATCAACCGGTACAATCACCTATCCGTTCAAGCTGTCAATGAGTGGTTAATATGGCATATCAAAAAAAAATAAAATTGAGATTTCTTGTTGCATGTTTTATGCAATTGGCAGGATTTTTTTTTTTTTTGCTTTACTGTGGGTTTTGGGTTTATTGTATAAGTAATTGTTGGTACTTTGCATGTTAACTGTGATTATGAATATCACATTTCAGCCATTTTTTTGATGTCACGCACTAAGTGATACTGCATGATTTAAAAGAAAAAAAATTGTTGAAAGATGATTAAACTTGTGAGTAGGTATGTTTTTGGCATTTAAGAGTATTATTTTTATTGGAGATGATGATGGGATAAAATATGGAATAACTGATTGTAGAACTAAGCCTCATATTAAGGTTGAATCGAAGAAAGTCTTTTAAACTCCATACCTCAAAACACCTGTAGAGATCTGTTGCCCATGGCATGACCAGCCACCAGTGTGGGAAGCACCGCAATCTCAGTTTGAAATTTCGACATTTTTGGATTTAAAAAATTCTAACTTTTTTTGTAGACATCGTAGAAACATGATTGAAGCGTAATATAAAAGGTGAAATAATAAGCTTTTAGGTGATACAAAATTTATTTTAGGTTTTGATATAAAAAAATGGATTTATTGCTGTTAGTGATAAAAAAGATTGATTTTTTTTGCTTTTTTTATGAAAACTAGCAGACCCCTCGAAATTCGAGTGCCAATTTCTTTATTTTTTTTTATTTGCACAGTTTTAAACACAATTATACCAAAATTGTTTCATTATTTTGTATAGTATTTGTTGTTGTTATCTTGCGATTAACTACACTTTTTGAAGACAAAATACACAGGTATACATACTTTTTGATATTTTTTAAACCTGATTTAGATATTGTTGAACTACGTTTTAACTACGCTCAACTACGTAAAGAAAATATCGAAAAAGAAAATGCAAAGTGTAATCGCCTTAATGCATTGTGTTTGCACCTTGCATTTTGCGATTCAATTCAACCTGTTTCATGTTCCACTCGTTCAAATTCCATCATTCAATCATTCAACCTCCACCAACTTAACTCAAATTTGTCATTCACACCATTGTATGTCTTTGTAGGTTCTCGTCTTAGCTTAGCTGGTAGAAGCTTAAATTTCCGGAAAGGAGAGGGCGTTATTTATCGCACTTCAAGTTGGAATGATATTTGTGAAAATTTTAATGAATGCGGTCAGATATTAATAAGGGATTAAGGATAGGTTCACATTTATTAAAGGTGCGTTCAGGTGTTGATCTTCACAGTATACAGTAGTAAAAAGGTAATCCGTGGTACTGTGTGGCAGTGAAGTTTTAAGCAAAACATCCCTTTGAAAATGAGAATCGACATTTTTTAGTCAAACAAATCAATTCTTAAGGCTTTACCACACCAACTGCGTAGCACGATAACGTTTTTTTTTATGTTAAACCCACACCTACAATGACGTAAAAAGTGAAAAAGTGGGAAATTTACAAAATTAATTTCTTTTATTTCTTTCTAGCGCTATTTGTTTTTGGAAAAAACTACAAAGATTTTGTTTGAAACCAAAAAATAAGCTTTTTGCATCATAATTTTTAATTTTGTGGTCGTAAAAACTGTCACAAAATGAGTTTGAAATTTCTATCACTTTTTGACTTTTTGCAAAAAATGACTTTTTTCGCTTATTTTTTTGTATAAAAAAACTTATTTCATTGTATAAAAACAATTTGTTAACTCTTTTTTAAAATTACTCTAGCGAGAAAAAAAGTGAAAATTTTCAAACTCATTTTTTGACAGTTTTTCTTAACTTAAAATCAAAAATAAGGATGCAGTAAGCTTAATTTTTGCTTTAATAAACAAAAACAAATAGCGCTAGAAAGAAATAAAAAAAAAAATAATATTCCAAATTTCCCTTTTTTATTGTTATTGTAGATAAGAAACAAAAAAGACGTTTTTGTTAGTTTTCCACGAACCTCATAAGAAAAACGCTTTGTCATGCGGCATTTGGTGTGCGATAAAATATTAGTGCCTTTTATGCAAAAATGTAAACGTCTAAAAGTGAAAACTTGGTAAAATGGTAAAGTAACTGTCAAATTCAAATTCAAATTTCAAGAGAGAAAAGGACGAAGATATTTTTCATTTGTATCAAAAGTGTTTACAAAAGATCAGACCTTAGTAGGTATCCTACTAACAATTTTGCTTCTATAATGCTTTATAGATACAACAATTGCATCTGTAAAGCTTTATAGAACCAAAATTGTTTGTCGGGCAATAGACTCGATTTTAATAGAATTCGATTTTAACTAAAAAATTCATGGTAATAAAACAAACATCTTACTTCTAAACTTAGATAACTAAAACAATGAAAGTTAACCATAGTTAACATGCGATCTTAAAACAACGCACCAATGTGAAACCACCTTAATGTTTTTTGATTTTCGCTGAATGCTTTCATTCATTCATTCATTCAGTCATGAATGACGAACCCCACAAGCGGATCACTAGTGTGAAGCAGTAACGTGGGATAGTTATGATCCCCTCGACATCGAGATCATAACAGCGCCGAGAAAAAGGAAGAAGAAGAAGAAGTCATAAATGACATTTCATTCCAGTCGATTGGAAATTTTCCAACAGATATTCCAGTTGTTTTTGTTTTGGTTTGTGTTTTTTTTTATATCGAATTTTAATTTGTTTAATTTCATTATTTAGGTTTAAAAAAAGTAAAAAAATAAATAGATTCTGCACTTATAGAGGCCATTCTCTATCGTTTAGTGTATAATTTATGCCCCTTCGGTTTTTGTGGGCCCGGTATTTTGTACCACAAAAACCATGTTCGCCGTTTTATTATATGATGATTGATTGGGTTTCAAAAATTTTAGCCCTTTTTTAAATGCCGATGCGATACAATTTATTATAGGTTTTGATACAAAAAAAAAATGGATTTAATGGTGTTAGAAGAAAGAAACTAAATTTAAGCATAACCCACCCACCCCTCAATGCACTTCATCAAAATCTAATCATTCATTTCTACCTGCCACTGAATCACGAAAATATTGACACCTTTGCCTTATTGATATTCAAAGTGTAATTCCAATACCTCCCATCAGTACCTTTTTTTTTTTTTTTTGTTATTGGCCAAACTCAATATCAAAATGTCATATCCGAAAAATCTCAACGGACACACGACATCTCATAATATTTACTTTTATTAGAAAAGTTTATGTCAACCTTCCGCGTGTATCAAGATTCATGTCATGTAAAGAAAAACAAAAAATTCCCTATGCCACCAAAAAAATTTAACATGACACAAGGACAAAAAAGAAAAAGATGAATGAACGCGTTATAATAATGCCAGAAATTTATCCGCCCCCGTAAGGTTCTTTTCAAATTTCTGACTTGTTTTCTTTATTTTTTTTTTGTTTTGTTCCAAGACACTACCAATAACACAAACAACGAAAGGTATAAAAGGTTTGAGAAGCTTTTATGACTTGAGGCTGTCTCTTCGATTTATAACCACTGCAATGGAGTTGATGGCAATGGCGGTCGATGGTGGCGGTGGTGGTTTGTAATCGGATTAGGCAACTGCACTTCAAAAGCTAATTCGATCTTTTGTGACAAGCTACGTGAGCTTGTTGCTTCTACTTGTTTAAAGATATATAACCAACCGAACCGGCAAAAATAATTACATGTCAAGACACTGACAGTCAATTGACAGCTTCTTGTGACAATTTTTTTGTTGGTTTTGGTTTTTTGTCTTCTTTTGATCACAGGTAGGAAGATTGTACTCGTATTAGAGGTAAATCATTGTCATAAGCTATCACAACATTATTCGAACATAAATCACGTCAACTATATAAGATTTAAAAGCTGGTGAATACGATGAGAATTTTTTTTTTTTTTTGCTTTTATATAGTAAACATAAATAACTACTACAAACTGTGATGACGAATGATGATGTTGGGCTATTATCTAACAGCTTCTGTGCGAGAAAATTACTTACTTAGTCTTGAAGAATAAAAAAAAATTATGTGTTTTTATGAGTTATGAGTAAGCTTTGTCAAAATGAAGTATTTATAGCTTAGAGGAGCTCTGTTTACATTATGCAAGGACTTCTAAAAAGGACCAATTTTTTTTTTTTTTTTTGAAAAGACACATTTTAAGAGTAAATTTAAAAAAGCAATTACGAGACTCATTCTTAAACTTATAAATAGGGAGAAACAATCCAATCATGAAGAATCGACGAGTGAGTGATATTTTCCTAACTAATGTACAACCAAAAGCAAAAGGGCTACTAATACAGTAAAATAAGGAGAAAAAAGGGGTAAATCTCGGAATGAATGTTAGTAGAATTTTTTTTTGCTCAATATCTTCCTTTTGCCATTCTATAACATATCTCAAAAGTCTAGAAAAATCGCATGTCCGCTTGTCGCGATTTCAAGGTCAAATCGCGAAATGGAGATTTTCAAAATTAGCAAAAATAATCTATGGTATTATATACACATATGATACATGATTTCAAGGTATTTTTTAACGTTGATTCCAAAAAATCTAAAATCAAGACAATCTGACGTCTCTGGAAAAAGTTATACCTGTTTTTCATCTGTCAACTCATATTATTATAACAGTTGCAAACTTACTGCCGAAAAACCCTTTAAAGTTATGGTAGATGAACCAAATTTTGCATGAAGATTTTAGAATCCATCATTATTAAAAATCAAAACAATCCATTACAAAAAATATATATACCTACGAAATAATGGCATTTTTTTGATGGAGGGGCAAATTTTAGGATATGCACTAAAGAAGATTCTTGTTCATCTTAGGAATAAGTGCTAATAGGCTATTTTTTTCATTTTAATCTTTGTTTGGATGTTCTTTAGCTACCCTCAAAAATCTAAAAAAATCTCATGTCCGCAAGTCCTAATTTTCTTGGTTTGAAAATAAGGTGCAGATTTTAAAAAAATTGAAAAACTACACTTCAGATATTTGTGTCAGATCAACATGAATAAAGTGCATTACTTTTCAGGGATGGTCAGGTTGACTTGTTTGTGAGTTTTGTTGGAATAAGTGTTAAAAAATACCTTTAAATCATGTCGCTTATGTTGGTATACATATAAAAATTTAAACTTTTCTTATTAATTTTTTAAAATCTGCACCTTATTTTCAAACCAAGAAAATTAGGACTTGTGGACATGAGATTTTTTTAGATTTTTGAGGGTAGTTAAAGAACATCCAAACAAAGATTAAAATGAAAAAATTAGCCTATTAGCACTTATTCCTAAGATGAACAAGAATCTTCTTTAGTGCATATCCTAAAATTTGCCCCTCCATCAAAAAAATGCCATTATTTCGTAGTTATATATATTTTTTGTAATGGATTGTTTTGATTTTTAATAATGATGGATTCTAAAATCTTCATGCAAAATTTGGTTCATCTACCATAACTTTTAAGGGTTTTTCGGCAGTAAGTTTGCAACTGTTATAATAATATGAGTTGACAGATGAAAAACAGGTATAACTTTTTCCAGAGACGTCAGATTGTCTTGATTTTAGATTTTTTGGAATCAACATTAAAAAATACCTTGAAATCATGTATCATATGTGTATATAATACCATAGCCTATTTTTGCTAATTTTGAAAATCTCCATTTCGCGATTTGACCTTGAAATCGCGACAAGCGGACATGAGATTTTTCTAGACTTTTGAGATATGTTATAGAATGGCAAAAGGAAGATATTGAGCAAAAAAAAATTCTACTAACATTCATTCCGAGGTTAAACCCTTATTTGACTGGATTATACGTGTTTAACTGGTATGTATGTTTATCTATGAGATCAAAGCATTTAAGCAACTTATTGCAGTTTAAATTTTATTTTAAAAGCAAATTATTTTCTAAAGTGAAAAATAAGAAGAATTAAAATAAATAAAGTTCGCTGCTCAGCTCTTTTGTTTAACCAAGAGCATTTATTATGTTTGTTAAGAAACATTTTTTTTTAAAATTTTTTATATTTAAAGCATGGATATTTTAACAGGAGATATAAAAATGCCGTTATTATCATAAATTGTCACTATGCGCCACCTCGTGAAGACGTAAGATGAGATTTAGGCAAAATACCATTTTAATATATATTAAGGATTTATAAACAAAACAAAAAAATCAATAATATTGTGTGGACCCTACAGACTTACGCATCAGTAGCGAACAAATCTAAAAACCTCCATTAAAAAAAAAAAAACAGTATCTACTTTCCTTTCGATTTCATTCCACATTTCAATCTTTTTCCTTGAATTAAATTCACCCAAAATAAAAAAAAAAAAAAAAAAAACTCCAAATTGATGTCAATTTCATGAATAATTCCAATCGAAGTAGGTACTCTCAGCGCAACAACTTTTGAAACCACAATCTTTGACAAAAAAAAATCTTTTTATTTCTCATTCCAATTCTGAATAAGTTAACAAGTTTTTTTTGTTTGTTTTTTGTTTTGCATAGTAAAGATCATTCACGTTATTCTTCCTTATTTTTCAAAAAGTCGGTATATATTGAATATAGACCCCCTAAGCTAAACATTGAATTCATCTTCACTTCTACCGCAATATGAGAAAAGATGTGCGCGATGTATCTGTACGACAACCAAGGAGAGTATTATGCAAAATTATTTCCAATCCTCTAACATCATTGTAAATTCCCCAAAAAAACAAACAAAAAAAAGTATATAAAAATATTTCCTCCCTCGCAATTGACATGCCAGCAAACAGGGATTTCCTGATAACCATGCGGTCTTCCGCATGTAAACGCTCCATTAAAATTCCACCTTCCTTTCCAGCTTATACAAAATACACACATACACACAGAGATATAAAGTTAGCTAGCTAAATAAAGACATTAACTTCTAACCTTTTATATGGCAACTCCTTAAAATTTTACGCAACATTAAAAACCCTTCTCTTTTGTGTTGTATGGTCGACTCCCAAGAAAAAAAAAAGAACGGAACGAATTTTACCCATATTATAATTATGGTTGCCACTTTTGGAAATTATTCCTGCAAATTTAATTTTCAATCCAAAAATGTTGAACAAATAAAATATTTATTCTAGTCCTAGGTTTGCATGTTCTCGAAACTGAAAAAAAAGCCTTAATCCTTGCCTGATTTTTATAAAAGACTAAAGACTACCTATATTTTATAAGAAATTATTGATAAATTTAGATATCCTAGATGAGAATTCGTGACATTAGAAACTGCATCAAAATCCGTTAAATAGTTTCATAACGTCCAAAAAATTCGTAAGAAAATTGTAAATTAATTTTACCAAAGTGGCAACCATACTTTATGATGCCCAGTCATAAAGTTAGACATTTATAAAATAGCCACAGCAATGCCGATTTGCATGCGTGCTTTTGTCGCAAATTGTCCGTCTGTCTTTCTGTCTGCACACAATCCAATGGACTCAAAAGCTTGCAACTCGAGGTATTTTATATCTGAGTGTGTCCGCCCCTGAGGGTAAAATCTCAAGAACTTCGATTTGCCTTGTTTTGTGTGAGATGAATGCTGTGTGCAATATGGCACAGGTGGAACCTGAGGATAATTCCGATAGAATCTTGACGATATTATATGTGGGTAGGGCTGTGGCTAAAATGTGAATAGTTTTCATCGGCTCAGCTCAATCTTTGTTAATCTGATAAAATGATTTGCTATGTTATAGGATGAGGTTGTATTGTTTTGCATAAATACTTCATACATTCTGAGGTTATATTATTGAGGAAGTGGAAATCAAGGTAACCGTTATTATATGGAGGAGAGTTCAATGTGTTTTATTGAAATTCTTGTGGTTTTTATAATGAAGAGAAATTTCAAGTGGAAGTTCTTGGGTGGTTTAAGGTTTGTAACCAAAGATATTTAGCACATTATTTGGGTTAATATAGTTTGCTATGTGGTAATATACAGGAGGGTAAAAGGGCACTAAATGAGGAATAATATAACCAACTTCCGAAATTCCAAAAATTCAAATTAGCTTTGTTTAAAAAAAAAAAAAACTGTTTAAATTGAAAATAGTAATAAACTGAAAAAAAAACATTAAATTAAAAACAAAAACCATTCACATTCTCATTGAGTAACAAGACTCGCATTAGATACATATTGCATCCAACAAAATGCCACATCTCTGACTTGTTGGATCTTAATTTTGATTTATTAAGTTAAAGCTAAAAAATTACCTGCAACCAAATTATGATGAATAACAATAATTTAAAAAAACCAGCTTTGATTAATATTTTTCAAGGCTTAAAAATTGTGTATGTCACATTGAAGCCGCTTCATACCAATTTAAAAAGTGAAAGATCTTTATTAATTGGTTAAACATTTAGTTATTTTTTGATGGAGGAATGTTGTTAAAATAAATGAGCGAGAATAAAGATCTAATTTGTTAGTTTTGAGGATTATTTTTTGTATTATGAATGTAAAATAATAATTATAAATGGTTTTGAATTAATTTTTTTTTTTTTGTATGATAAATGTAAGACTCCACTTAAGATTTATCAGGCATGTCAATTGTACCGAAATTGTGTTTTTGTTTTAATTTTAATATTGATTGGAATATTTCGAAAGCGTGATTTTCTACAGTATTTTTGGCGTGATAACGTCTTATAAATCGATGAACCATGGTAGCATCCACGAAAAAGTGATGCCATGGCATAAATTATTAGAGATACAAAAATTTTCTATAGCTTATTTGAAAGATAATAATCTAAAGTTGAATAGGTACTAATAAAAGATTTTTAAAATATAAATAAATAAAAACGGGTAAATAGGTGTAAAACGAAATTGCTGTTTTCGAAAGTGGCTATTTTCTAAATGTTTTTTTTTTTTAAACTAAAACATATTGGAGACCTTAAACAAAGCGATGATTTTATGGGTAGTACGGATTTTTTTCTTCGTCTCTGCGTTTCAAAATATGAATTTTTGAAAAACACCTATTTTTTAACTGATATTTTTAGGTGTTTATTTATTTTTAGCAATTGTTTGAAGCTTTTTAAAATCTCAAGCTTATAGGACATACTAGCTGACCCGGCGGACTTCGTTCCACCATTTCTTGTGTTTATTTCTAACTTTCGACTCTGTAATGAGTCATAATTTCCAATAAAAAAATTGAATCAAAACTTGAAAAGTTCGTAAAATGACTTTTAAAATATTCACTTTTAAACTTTTAGCAAAAGTGGACTATGTAAAATATGGCCTATGTTAAAAACGGCAAAAAACTTGGGTCAAAAAAACTTGTTTTTCAAGTTATTCGGTCAATAATAATTTTAAAAATTCAATTCTTTGTACATGCATGCTCATGACTAAAGCCTATATTTCCTACATATAAGTTTGAGATTTTTTGCAGACTTTAAAAAATTCCAAAAAAATAAAAGACTACTCAAAAATGTCCCTAAAAATTAGGTTGTTTTTCAAAAAAATTTATTTCAAAATACAGGGCCTATGAAAAAAATCCGTCTTAGACCCCTAATTTTTTTTTAACATCTTTCTCATGGTGTAACTCAAATTACTGTGCAAAATTTTGCGTACCTCTAATTAGTCTTTTGTCGAAGGTCTATGACTGCAAAAAAACCTTCACAACTTGGTTTTGAAATTTTTTTGAATTTTTTCAATACCTTTTTTAACTATTGAATAAATTTGTCTATCATTTAAAAAAAAAGTCAACTCTTTACGACTTACCGTTTAGAAAATAGCCTCTTTTTTCAATGTCGTGTTACCCCTATTTACCCTATAAAATCTTAAATTTTGTTTTGCCTTAAACCTTCTCCTCTTATGCCTCTTTGATTTAAAAAAAAAATTAAGAAAATAAGTCAGTCGGTGTGGCCGGTTAGCGAACGTACACAAAACCAAACTTTAATATATATAATAGATAGATAGGTACTGGGCATGAGCATGCATATGCAAAAATTGGAATTTTAAAATGATTTTTGACTGAATAACGAAAAAACAAATGTTTTTGTCTCCGTTTTGACCGTTTTTTACCTATTTTTTGTCTTTTTTCTTTAACAGACAAATTAATGAATTTTATACTGTAGATAGATAAATAAGAAGGACTATACACTGAGGGAAAAGCCTCCATAAAACAACGTAAAATTAATGAAAAACACATTGATTTCACTATTGTTCGGAATGATCAACGTGGAAAATAGGTTAATTTTTGATGGTTTCGTATCATAAAGTCACATAAACCAAAGTAGTTCATTTTTGAAACAAAGACGTTTCAACATCAATTTATTTTTTCCCTCAGTGTACTTGAGCAAATTTTCAATCAACTTCGTATTCACAATTTTGAGTAAAATAAAGTTCTATTTTTCAACATGCTATATCTTTTGATGTATATTACATAAAAATTGTATTTAACATTATTGAGCATTTTGATAATATTACCTTTCATCAGATATATCACAATTAAATTTAAAAATACCTCAAAACACCTGTGAAGATCTGGTGCCCATGACCAGCAAACTGGTGTGTGAGAAATACCGTAATCTCAGTTTTAAATTTCGACATGGTTGACTTTAGAAAATTCTAACTTTTTTTATAGGCATTGTTTTAATATGATTGATGCATCATATAAAAGATGAAATAATAAGCTTTCAGGTGATATAAAATTTATTATAGGTTATCATATAAAAAAATGGATTTAATGGTGTTCGAAATTAAAAATTTTGTTGTTTTTTTTTATGAAAATCTTTTATAGATGTCATGCGGACATGGTTAAAATGAATTTTTTGAGCTGAATCAATAGGCTTAAAGATGGTATAAAATTTATATAAAAATATGGATTTAATGGTGTTAGAAGAAAAAAAGTTTGATTTTTTTTTTTACCTTTTCAATGAACAATGATTGTTTTCAATAAATTATTTTATGCCTTTTACGCATTATAAAGATGTAAGTATGGCTTTATTCTTTAGAAGAAATGTTAAATTTTTTAATGGTTTAATTTTTTAATATAAAAAAATTGATAAAATCAGAAAAGAAAACAAAAAAAAAGGATTTTTTTTGCTATTTCTTGTAAATTATGAGTGGATTCAAAAAGTTAAAAAAAAAAAACAAACAGCTCTAACAATACAAAAAAAATGTGTTAAAACATATGGCCTAGAGTTGATATTTCTGAAAGTGGAACTTACAAGCCTACAAAATCTTATTGTACCTGCTCGGATGTATTCCATGGGGTGTTTTTGTCATTTTCAATTAATCAATATACAAAATACGAAATCACACAATTTCATACCCTTGCCTTATCTACCTGGAATATTTGTTTAAGTTTTCATCAAAAATTTGAATTTGCCTCAGTTCTATTTGAATCCCCTATCGATTAAGTACAGAGACCTCTGTAGCTTTGATGCTTCATCCTTTTATTTATATTTGTTTGTGTCTAAAATTTAATAAACATTTCATACTTCTTCTTCTTCTTCTTCTTCTTGCAACTGAAAATGATTTAGATTTCTCTTCAAGAACATCACACACAAAAGTCCCTCAAGCACTCTTTTCCAAATAAACTTAAAGAAATACAAAAAAAAAAAAAGAATCATCCATGTACATCAAAAGTGTACACCAGGGAACAGAAACACACACACAATAACTCCAGAACTGCACTTGACTCCGTTTGGCAATCTTTCAAATGGAACTGTCATCTTATCGGAAGCTATGACTGCTGTTTCTGCTATCTCTACTTTCTCTCTTTTTCTCTTTGTTGAACTGTGTCGTTTCCATATTTCAATACTGTACATGGCTCGTATCGTTCTCGTACTACAAGATTCTTTCAAAAAAAATATCCATCTCTCTAAAAAGAAGAAGAGGACACAAGAAGGAGGAAGGTGTTCCTCCTTTTCTCAACTTGAGCTGAAATGAAAAGAACGAGAAGAAGAAGATCTTGAAGCATAAATCATCTTGGCAGTCCAATGATTTCTTTTTTCTAATCTTTCCCAACTTTTGCTCTGTAATGCTCGGGGGCGTGTGTTCGTTGCATAAAATATATTATTTGTGTATATCTCAAGACTCGCAAGCTTCGTTTTTGTTCGTTCGCACTGCCACCTCTTAGCTCCTTTCATTCCTTTTTGGTGTAGAATGCAATTTATTTAGCAAAATGACAAGGCTGGGTGCAATTGTCAGTCCCCATGTTCCATTAAACAAATTTGAAAAAAAAAAGACAGACAAATGTCCGTCCGTCTTGAAAATGTTTGCCAAGGCCCAGGGAATTGGGAAATTGTTTTTAATTTTTATTGAAAACAATTCAGAAATGATTGTTAATTAATTTGCAAAACTGACCCTGCACTTAATTAAAAAACCCACGAGAATGAATGCCATCAAGATGGAACAGAGCCTATACCTCTGCTTCGGTGGCAGTTTGTGGTACTTTACGACTCGGCGATTGGTGGCATTGATAAGATAGCAGCGACAATCAAAAAGCGAAGGAACAGCGAATTCGAATAATCGTCAACATCATCAGGGCGATGGAATTATTTCACAGTTTTGGATATTTTAACTTCAATATGCACTTAAGAAAGTTTCCTTTTTTTTGTTGTTGTAAAACTTAGGTACTCCACCCGCTGCGACAATAAACTTGGCAATGAATGCCTTAACCAGAGCGAGTTCTTTGCTCCCCCATCAGCTTTATCAGCCCCAGCTGAGGGAGTATAGAAGATATTATTTTTAGATCGTAAAATTATCTCGTCTTCGCGGTCGTCGTGGATGTGAATCATATAATATGCAGATTTTTAAGATTGTCTTAAAGGAATAGTTGGAGATAACAAGAAATGAAAATAAAAATCGTATCGCTAAAATAATAATAAAAAACAAAACAGACTGTCATAATTGTATGGCAATGCGCATTTGGCCTCTAGAATATGAATAATAAATTTGGTGAAATCATTGAAATGGTCTTTGGAGGGTTGTTAAATTTAATAGTTTAGGGGGTTTGGTGCAGTAATTTGTCACAAAAATATCGCTTATGGAAGTCGTCATTTTGTTTACGCAAAATGGTAAATTTTATTGAAAGGACTTTGTTTATCTTATCGGAATTTTTTTAATTCGGTTTGTGGAAAAAGTTGAGGGGAAGTTACATATGTTTTTGTAAATATTATTGAATTGTATCCTGGTCAATAACGAAAAGGGGCATACAATAGTTAGAATCCATTTAAATTTTGACACTCAACTCTTGTTCAAAAAAACCAACTCATGGCATTTTTAACCCCTTTCATAAATTTATAAACTTATTCAAAAAAATTCAAAATGTCAGAAACTTCAAACTTGCATTTTTTTTGAGCTATCTAATCCATAAGCAAGTCATTGACTGGTAGATTATCAAAATCATGGAGAATTTTCCGTTGAAAACCTAAAATTAGTCACAGATGAAGAAATTTTGATTGTTTTACTTGGCAATTTTTCTTTTAGTTACAATTTAAAATTGTAACAGTAATAGGTACCAACAAAACTTAAATGATACAAATTTGACCGGGAAGATAAATAAAATGAACGACTGGGTCGCACGCAGTGGCGTATTGAGGGGGGGGGGGGGCTCAAGCCCCCCCCCCCCCCAAGCCTCCAAGACAATGTTATTATTTAGCTGATTTCTTCATGAAGTACATGATTAACTGAAACTTGTTCGTAAATCTTAGAGATTTAGAGGCAGCTCAGATGTTTGAGCCCCCTCCAAATTCTGAAAGGGCTGTTTGTGTTTGTTTGAGTAAGGGCCTTAGCTGACGTTGAGGGTTGGGATACATTTTTTTCGGATTTTATTCCAATTCGGAATTCTTCAAATCTTTTTTATTCGGTATTTTGGCGTCGAAGAACATCAACAATAAATTTTGTAAAACTTCTTATGCAAACATCGTCTTTAGTATATTTACTTTTTTTGAAAATAATATTTTTCTCAAAGATAATAGAAATTTTTGGTATCTTAAAATCTTAGTGGTCAACATAACTAATGGTTTCTTTAAGGAAATTCCAGTTTGCGCTTCTGAAAATTAGTTTTTCAGACTTTCACGTTCTGCATTTCACTTTTTGCGCATTTACTTGCCGACAGTGAAATTAAATGTTCTGCATTTTTTCACTCATTTTGGATTTTCTGATCGAAATCAGTTCACTTTGTTTCTGTAAGGGAATTTGGTGCCTTTTTCAATGAATCTGCAATCTTTGGACAAAATTTGTTGTTAATTTATTTATATCATTATTAATCGCTGCCTCTGTGTTTGCACCTCATTCGCTTTACACTTTACCTAATTAATTTTTATTTGAGTATTTACAAATTGCAATAATATTGCCCATGTTCTGCATTTCACTTACATACATATTTGATATGTCTTATTTTTTCTTTTAAATTCTGCTTTTTTTCATTAAAATTGTAAATAAAATTGCATTTATGCAACAAAATAAAAATGGATGATACTTCAGTTTTGACAGTTCGAAGCATTTACGAAGTTGTCGAAATCGATCGCACATCCATTTCACGTGAAATTGAAAAGTTATTTTAATTCACTTTCGGTCGAATTGCGGAAAAAAGTAATGAGTAAAGCTCAAAAACAAGACGTGATAGAAATAAATACGTAAACAGTTTTGAATTCAGCATATGACAAAGTTCATGACAAAGTTCAAACGATGTAGTGTTTTTTTTTTTTTTTAAGATTACTCAACACCTTGCTGTTTGTGTAAAATGATTGACATACAAGAACTTTGAAAAAATACTACTTTGACTGTGAAAGGAAGAGACAGTAGTACGAAGCTGTCGAGAGCAGTAAAATGTAACTTTCAGTACTTCAGCACAGCGCTTTTCTCTCGATCAAAGACAAATAAAAAAAAGTGAAAAAATGTTCCTACATTTAGGTACCCTATACAAAATTTTTGAAACATTTTCCAGTCCCCTCCAAAATTTTTTCTGGATATGCCACTGGTCGCACGAACTTGTTCTTAGGGTTCAAGCTTCAAGTTGGTAATATTTTTAAGAGTTTTTATTTAAAAACTAAGAAAATTTATTTGAAAAAAAAAAACTCAAACTAAAAAAAAATATTTTTTTGTATAAATCATTTTTTGAAGAAAAAAAATTTACATGCAATTTAGATTCAATTTTGAAGAAATTATATTAATCTACATCTTAAACCAAAATTTCCCAAAAATAATAAAAAAATCAAAACTTTTTTAAAAATCCAAAAATTATTTTTTTTTTTTTAAATTTTAATTTTAGCTTACATTAAAATTATGATTTTTTTTACAAAGAAAAAAAAATCGTTGAATTCGAATTATTAGTTTCGGAGAAAATTGGATTTTAAAAAATCGGTTCAATGGCGGATATCGTTATTAAAAAAAATTTTCATTAAAAGATCGTTGGTGCCATTTTTGAGAAATTTCAACTTTACTAAAATCGGTATATGTTTTTGGTCCAAGAAAACTACATAATTCCAAAACTCCTCTGGAGAATCGCCAAATAACGACACATAGCAAGTTTGACATTAACCGGTCCATCCGTTTACGCTGTAGCTTCATAAACTGACAGACAGACGGACTTAAGGGACCCACTTTTTTGGCATTCTCATCATCGGTATGTCATGGAAAATTGTTACCTCGAATTTTTTTTTTTTTTTTACGAATGCATAACTTGGTATACAGGGTGTCCCAAAAGTGAACGTTGAAACGAAAACGGTAGATAGGGTAGGTGGTGACAGTTATCAGAAAAATAATTAAAAAAATCGCAGCCATATATTTTGTGAGTTATGGGCATTTGAAAAAAAGTCGAAAAAATGGTCACCCTGTGACGGTTTTTCATGTGCCGTGACTAAAAATCTTAATTTTTCTCAATTTTTTCTTTTGTTACGAAACTTTGAATAACCCTGCTAGCAAATGCATTCAAAAATTTTAACTCAACTGCATTAGTATTAAAGCAAATATTACTTTTTTGCCCAACTAAGTACTAAAAAATTTTACATGACACTAATTCAACCTAACTACAACCGTAGTGTAAAAAAAATGAACTACGATGCTTCGGCAAGTTACCTTAAAAGTTGGTGTGTTCATTTTTCTTTTCAAAATGGTATAACATTGTTTAGAATATTCCATAAATAACCGAGATAAAATTTATTTTCTTAAGAAATATCCGACATTTTTTTTAGGTAATTTTTCCATATTGTTTAGTTTTTGTATTCTGAAAGGTTCTTTAGTATCATAGTGATTTGAAATAAGATGAAACGAAAAAGCGACACGAAAAATCAATTGATCATAACTTTTTTGTTTTAATAGATAGATGAATGAAATTTATACAGTAGATAGGTAATTAAATAAATTATGATGTTGCAAAATTTCAATTAATTTCATATTCAAAATTCTGAGATAACTGTGAAAAGATATTCTTTTTCTAAACACGTTATATCTTTTGATCTAGAGCACATAACAAATTTATTTAGCTTTAATACGCATGCTGATAATATTACCTTTCATTTAATATATCACACATAATTTTAAGTGCTCTACAAGTTATATTATTATTATTTGAAAAACTTGAAAAGTACCTCAAAACACCTGTAAAGATTGTTGCCGATGACCAGCCAGCAGTAAAGAAGTACCGTAATCTCAGATTGAAATTTCGACATGGTTGGCTTAAAAAAATTCTAACTTATTTTGTAAGCATGGTAGAAATATGATTGAAGCGTCATATAAAAGGTGAAATAATAAGCTTTTAGGTGATATAAAATTTATTATAGGTTGTCTTTAAAAAAAATAGATTTAATGGCGTTAGAAGAGAAAAGAGATTATTTGTTTTGCTTTTTTTATGAAAACTAATTGGGTTAAAAAAATTCTAGCTCTTTTTGTAGATGTTGTATAGACATGGTCGATATAAATATTTTTAGATGAAACAATAAGCTTTCACATGGTATAAAATTTATTGTAGGTTGTCATATAAAAAAAAGTGATGGAATAAAAAAAAGTTATATTTTTTCGATTTTTTATCACATTCTATAGTCACAGTATTCATTTGCCTTGAGTTTGCTATTTCTCTAGCTCATATAAAAAGTTGCAAATAATCAGTTTCACTAATCAGAAATTATGTCGCTGCAACCTGTTAATTCTTTTATGATTGGTTTCGTCGTCTTGAACAATTAGCACAACCGACACCATGTTTATTATGAGAAAATTATCCTCACCACTTTAATCATTGTGTGATTTCTGCAGATGCAGTTCCAGCGGCGGCGGCGATTACTTTTACAACCATCCAATTTGTTGTATTCACTCTAATTACGCCAACCAGCTGAGACCCAAGAAATCACACAATCCCAATTTCCAAACACCACAAACTCAAAAAAAAAAACTCAATCTCATATCAAAAGGTTTCAGAAGTGGGATATGCAGGGTATACTGTCATATAATGTACTGTTCTTGTAGTAGTTTAGTAGTTGTCATGTCAAGTTTCGTGGTGCAGTAATTTGTAACGATGCTAATTGAGTTTTTCATTTCGCATGTTTGGCAATTTTTCTGTGAAAATTGCACTCTGAAATGGAAACAAAAGCTGAAGGCATCATCATCAGCAGCAGCAAGCAGGGAACGTTTGTCATCATTAACTCAACTCTACTATAACTCGGCTACTCTATGACACAATCGTCAGACTGGAACTAAATAGATGAGGCTACAAGACTATACTTCTCGAAATGCAGAAATATATATATAAAACAAGTGATCATGGCTTTGGTTTGAATTGTCACTTCATTTTCGATGACATCTCGGTCTGACAGTTGTACACAGGGACACACTAGCTGGATGATGATGATGATGATGACATTTTCGCAGTCAACTGGCCAACTAAACCACAACAATTTCCATTAGCCGAGGTAATTACACAATGGCTCCTTTTCTGACCGAAGAGAAGCGGTCTCCGGACGGACTGGTGCCTGCAATTATTTTTGTTGTTGTTGTTTTGGTTATTTTTTTTTTTTTTTTTGTATATTTTGCGTGGAAAAATTCAATTAGTTGGGAGAAGTTGCGTTCGACAAATGTACGAGTAACGATAACGAGTTGCATTATGTTTGTATATGAACTCTTGTAGGAAAAACAATTTTTCAATTCGTGTCAGAACTCTTACAGAATGAACATCTAATTGAAATGATTGAGCACCTGACCACACGGGACGCGCTCGAAACACATAACATTGAGCTGCAATTGCATGACAATTTGACTCTTGTTGTGGTTAGTTAATTTCTGAAATAAAAGGTTATAAAAATGCGAGTAGTAGGTAAGTAGTATGCCAATGTACGAGATTTGTATCAATGGAAATTGTTTCGTCTTTGTATTTTATTTAAGGTGTAGACACGAGAGTAAATAATGTAAGTTTTTCTTTAGACATGAATTTAATGTTTTCAATTTAGTTTAATTGGAGTAATAGAATTTTTGCGCTTATTTAAACTGTTTAAGGAGAATAAATCAACTGATTCAATTAAATAATACAACTTTCGGCTCTCTTTTATAGTGGAGTAACTAAATCTCAAAAAATTGCAATATATTAGGGAGCCCGACCGAACAGCTCCGATTTTGATGATCTTTTTTTGATAAGTTAATAGGTAATTAAAAATACTTTAACCTCTATAGTTTAAAAATTGCCGCAGTTGCGGCTTGCTTGCTCTATAGGGCAAGTATTGGTTTCGTGTCGAAACAAAATTTGAGGTTTTATTCAAAAATAACATTACGATGAATTCCGGAAAAGTAGGTCTCGCAATTCCGTCCGTACGTCTCACAGTGGGGCAGAATAGGTCGATTTGTGATATTAATTACTTCTACTAATAATAAGACATTTTTTGTCACTTTATTTGGTTTTGTAACTAAAGTTAACAGACTTCTTGAATTTTATGAACTTTTTTCCATTGAAATTTTCATTTTTCTCCAGGAAATTAAGTAAGGGGACAAAATGTTAATACATTTGAGAAAACCTATAATTTTGAATTTTGTTTTTTTTTTTTTTTTTGTTTAAAAAGTGAACTTTATTTTAAGAAATAGTTCTTCAGTTTACCCTTAGAAAAAAATTGTATGGAAAGGGGGTTGTATCACCCCTCGTTCCGGTGGGAGGGGCAATTTTCTGAAAATTTAACCTTAAATAAAAAAAAAAAAAATACATAAAATCAAGAAAAAGACATAGAATGCTGTGCAATAGCTTTTTTGAAAGCTTATTTTGTATTCTTTCAAATAATTTTGGATTTAAGTAGTTTTCGCAAATACTTTTTTTGAAATAAAATTTCAAAGTCAAAACTTTGAAAAAACTTGTCAAATTTGATGTTCAAGTTATTTTTTTTTTTTTTCAAATTTGCTTACTGAGGTGGGATTTTTTTTAAAAACCTTATAGCCGCATCAATTTTAATTCGAAAAAATTAATAATAAATTAAATTAAAAAAATATTTTAATAAAAAAAAAAGTAAAAAACAAAAGCACTAACTTTATATAACAAATCGCCCTGTTTCACGAAACTTCTTATAATAAAATAAAAAAAAAAAACAACTTTTAAAAAGAAAAAAAACATTGTTTATAAGTAATCAGTGCATGATTGTCAAAAAAGAATGATTTTGTAATTTATTTTAATAAAATCAAAAAAGCACTTTCTTCAAAAAAACCGTTTTTTGATGTTCAAAATTTCATTACAAATATTTTAGGCAAACATTCAGCAAAATTGTTTATATGGGCTTATAGAGTAATTGCTCATCATGCTTTCTCCATTTTTAGACTTGCTAAATATTTGCCTAAACAGAAGATTTTGAGAAAAAACTTTAAGGTTCGTTTCAAAAAATTCATTATTTTCTCATTCAATTTTTAAGTATAAGAAATTTTTTTTTAAATTTTTTCTTTCAGAAGAATAGTAATTTACATACTTTTATCTATGCGAGAAATTTGTATTTTATTTTTTTCTCAAATAATTTTGAGTTTTAACAAATAAACAAAAGGACACCTTTTTTATTACTTATTAAAAACTGAATTTTTGCTCTAAAACTCTCAACTTCAACCGCATGAATAAACATAAATCAAAGACTTTGAACAAAACAAATATGCTCATCTTATCAATTTTACTGTTAAGTTTAGAAATCGTGATATTTTTTTCCCAAAGCTTTAGTTTAAAAAATAACCTTTATATCACCACACTATATTTGGCTGCCCCACTGTGCGTCTGTGCGTCCATCTGACACATTTCCACAGTTTAAACGCGTACAGATGATTTTTATAGAATTCTGAAAGTTTTTTTTTGTTTTATATCTTAACTTAAAAAAGTGTACCTCCCATACAAATTATTCATGTTATACCAAATAATCTCGAAAACGGCTCTAACGATTTTTATTAAACTTTGCAGACGTAATATTCATAGCTTATTACATTTTCAGTTTTTCTCAAAAAAGTCAAAGAAAAAATTTTTTTTCATTTTGCAAAATTTTTCGCTAAATGTGGGCTCTTACCCAACAACAAATTAAAAATTTATGCAGCTCTTAAAATCTACAAGTAAACTAACATAAAAGTGTTTAGAACTGCAAGAGCAAGTACGTATGGCCCAATCGTGCATTTTATTTTAAATTTAATTGAAGATTTTTGTGAAAAAAAAAATTGTTTTCAAAAATTTTGCTTAAATTTCATAAATTAACTAACGTCAAAAGATTGTCTAGAAAATTAAATGAAACAAAAATATGGGAGTAAGGGAAAATTAATTGAACACAACGGCAACACACAATATTTAAATATACATTTTTAAAAGGCTTAAAACTTATTTGTAAAATAAAAAATATGCAATTTAATGAAGTGTTTTTAAATCATCAAATTTGAAAAAAATAATTGTATTGAACAAAAATAACGAACTTGAACTTTAAAATTGAATTGTATTGAACAAATTTGCATTTATTTTTCATTTTTTTTTTTTGCATATTAATTTGTTAATTGAATTCATAAATGAAAATGTTAATATTTAGGTATTACAGGTTATCAAAAAATTTAAAAGTATTTCGTTTTCGAAGAACTTTTTTTTAATAGAAGGTTTTGAAAAAAGATTTTAACTTATAGTAGAGTAACTAAAGCAAATTATTAGGAAACCCGGCCGAACAGCTCTGATTTTGACGATTTTTTTTTCAAACGTAGGTAATTAAAAATACTTTAAAGTCTATAGATTAAAAATTGCCGGTGTTGCCGTATTGTTTTTTAAAATTAAAATTAATTTTTTTTTTTTTAACAAAACCATTTTTTTTGCTTAAATTTCATAAAACAAATGAAAGCAAAAGATTCTCTAGGTAATTTAAGGAAAATATATTAAAGGTAGTAAGGGACAATCTTCCATCGTTTAAGCGATAAATGCAATTTTCTAACATTCTGACCTCAAACACAAAAAAAATATTTTGAAAACAACGGCAACACCTACAATATTTTAAAATACATTTTTAAAAAGCCAGAAGCTCATTCTTATCTCTTAAATTTAAATCCACTAAATTTAATCAAGACTTTTTGAAAAAATGGTCCTCAAACTCAGAATTAAAAAAAAAATGTTATTAGAAAAATTTAAAATGACTTTTTTCCAAACTTTTTCTAATAAAATATGAATTTATTTAAAAAAAATTTTTGGCCATAAATATTATCAGTTGAATTTCGAAGCAAAAAAGGTAAAATATATCACACTTTTGAATAAAAAAAATGAAAAATTACTTCAATTTCAATGGTTTTTCTTTATTAAAACTGAATTTTTGCATTGAAATAATTAATTTTCTCAAAGACTGTGGTAAATATTAACTTTAAATTTTTGCTATTTAGCTTTCAACAGTAAGGGTTATTAAATGAATAAAAAATAATTGTATGTTTAGATGTTGAACTTTAAAAAAAAAAAATAAGTTACATTTTTTTTTCAAAACTTTTATTAAAAAAAGTTCTTCGAAAATGAAATACTTTTTAATTTTTTTCATAAACCGTAATACATATTGACATTTCCTTTTATAATTTGAAATCATAATAAATGCGGCCAAAAAAATTTGAAAATAAATGCATTTTATATTACGACCAAGTTTAAAAAACGACATGTTAAAATTTTTTCAATAATTTTTTTTTTTTCAAAATCTGAGTTCAATTACCATTCTTTCAAAAGCCGTTCATTCAATTAACTTAATTTTAATTTTACATATATGACTAAGCTTCTAGCTTTTAAAAAATGTATATTTGAATATTGTAGGTGTTGCCGTTAATTTATGAAATTTAAGAAAAATTTTTGAAAAAAATTTGTTTTTGTTCACAAAAATCTTCAATTAAATTTAAAAAATCAAAACGGCAACACCGGCAATTTTTAATCTATAGACCTTAAAGTATTTTTAATTACCGACGTTTGAAAAAAAAGATCATCAAAATCTAAACTGTTCGGCAGGGTTCCCTAATATTGCCAATTTTTGAGCTTTAGTTACTCCACTATTATTATTTTTCAAAGTTCAACATTTTAATATAAAGTTATTTTCATTCAAAAGCTCTTGTTTTTGAAGGTTAAATAGCGAAAGTTTTTAGATCTTATTTGTCAAAGTCTTAGAGAAAATCAATTATTTCGATACAAAAATTCAGTTTTTAATCAAAAAATCGAATGAAATTGAAGTAAATTTGATTTTTTTTTTTCAAAACTGTAAAATATATTACCTTTACATTTTCGGAATTAAACTAATAATATTGTAGGTATAGCCAAAAAAATTTTAAAATGAATTCATATTTTATTACGATAAAGTTTGAAAAAACGTTTTTAATAACCTTTTTTTTAATTCTGAGTTTGAGGACCATTTTTTCAAAAACTCTTTAGTCAATTAAGTGGATTAAATTATAAGAGATGATAATGTGCTTCTGGCTTTTTAAAAATGTATTTTTAATTATTTTACTATTACCGTTGTGTTCAAAATTAGGTATTTTTTTTTGTGTTTGAAGTCAGTTTGGGAGAAAATTTTATCTATCGCTTAAACGGTGGAAAATTGTCCAATAATCCTATATATTTTTTTCTCTTAAATTACCTAGGGAACTTTTAGGTTTCATTTAATTCAGAAGTTTAAGCAAAAAAAATTGGTTTTGTTAAAAAAAAATTATTTTTATTAAAAAAAAAAACAATACGGCAACATCGGCATTTTTTAACCTCTCGTTTAAAGGAGTTAAAGTATTAAGTATTCAAAAAAATATCATCGAAATCAGAGCTGTTCTGCCGGGTTTTCTAATAATTTTCTTAAGTTATTTCACTATTAGTTTAATTGAGTTTTTGAGTTCATTTAAACAGTTTAAGGGCCAATTTTTCAATAGTCAGATAAACAGTCAGTTAGTGTTTATTCCTCAGATAGAGCAAAAATCATTTTTTCAACAGGCAGATTTAGCTATTCCTAGGAATAAAACTATCTGCTTCTTTCATAGACGAATAAAAATTATTCTAAGGAATAATTTGAAAAAAAATTTATGTCACTTGTCAAAGCTGCTTTGAAAGAATTTTGACAAAAAATACAGAGGAACATAAGAAAACAAAAACAATTATTAATAAAAATGACATTTAATTTTGAATAGTTTTGAATTTGACAATTTTTTTTTTGTTATTCTGTAGAATAAATTATTCTTGATTGAAAAATTCAATGTTATTATCTGATTGTTTATGAGCCTAATAACTTTATTAGTCAAACAGTTAACTGACTGTTTATTAGAAGATTGAAAAATCGGCTCTAAGGAGAATAAAAATTAACTGATTCAATTAAATTATACAACTTTCGACTCTCGTTTAACTTTTTAATCAGTTTTATTATTAAAATTAAGAATAAAACTTTAAATTCAAACAAATCTTGAATTTTCCTGAACCCTAACACATACACAATGCATACATTTTCTTTTTCGATTACTAAAACTGCCAATCTTCATTCTTGTATTCCTTCGCTTTTACTTAAGCCTCCATCACAAAAGTTTTAAAATAAACCAAATCTGACACTTTGTTCACTTCCTCTTTTCTGTGTTGTTCTGTTATCATTTCCCATCCAGGCATACAAACTCTCAAGAACATGACACATGAATCAATTAATACCACTTACAAAGTTGCATTTGTTTTTTATTTTGATTTTTTTGTTGTTGTTGTTGTATTCTCATTGTCGTCCTTGTTTTCATCCTCATCGTCGTTTTGTAGAAGAATCAGCAACAGAGTATACAGCAGTTAGTTGTAACATCTTCTTGTTCTTCCTGTCTTAATTAATTATTTCATTCTCGCTGGGGGTGTTGTAGGTATATACAAAATATAACCCACTTTTACTTCAATATGGCAGCAGAGGGTTGCTTGTCTTTCTAAATAATTCCTCGACACCATTCCAACAAACAATCTCCAAGGATTTATATACATTTGTACGTTACTTAAGTGAAGATAGGAAACACAAGAAAAGAGGGAACTTCAGGACATGTGATGAAAGGATTTAAGTTTGATTTTTTGTTAAATTCATTGTGACATTTGAAGAGGGTGGCAGAGTTTCCAAAATTGGCTCACCCCAAAACAAAAATTAAACAAGATTGGCCAATTCGAACCCTTTTTTGAATTACAAATAAACTCCTTTTATACTAAGTCTATTAGAAGAACACCACAAAAACATGGCACTTTATAGCCGAAAGGCGATGAAAAGTGTGCAAGAAACCTTAAAGTGTTCGATTGGAAAGCAAAAAACGGAAGGAAATTCTTAGAAATAACTCATTCCCCCGCACAATATTGAGTGCGAGAATGCGAATTAAAACGGAAGGTAATTCTACAACAGCCCCATTTGTAATTTGAATATCGCGTGCGATTTTTCATGCTAAATTGCGACATGGTCTCTGAAGTGGAAGCAATTATACACACTGACTCTATACTTACGTGTATTTCTTACCTATGGGAAGGGGGAAAATGGTTTCATGTGCAATTCTAGGAATTTCATCAAATACCCGTATTTTTTTTTTTTTCTTTATTTCCTGTGACAACAAACACATGGATTGGATATAGGGGATGCATACTTAGCATACTAACTCTCCTCATGACAAAGCTCGTTTTCCCCGTTTTGTGGCAAAAAAATGTCTAATTAACCATGTGTGTGCTTTGTTGGAAAATGGAATGCTTTTGGTGAGGCTTAGTATAATCTAAGACCCAATCCATACCACCCAATATATATTCTCAATTGAATGCCATTCACAAGTGGAATTCTATAAATCGTGAGTTATCGGAATTGTTGGGTTGTCGCAGGATAAACAAGTAAAAAGAGACTGTGGGGACGGGTGAATGCGACGACCGGTGATGGTGGTGGCAACGCAGACGGTACCTTTTACGGTTTTTTTGTTTAAGAAATTTTTGCGCACAATGTAGATTTCATTTTCCCTAATTAAAACGAAAAAAAAAAAAAACAAATAAAAAGAGCACCTGCATCTGCAACCTGCAAAGCACCAAACTTTACTCTTTCTTTCGTTGAGAGAAGATAATTACCAATTTAGAGAAGAAGTTCAGGACCGTAGACAGAAGTCTTACTTGGGGCTACGTCTCAATGTAGCTTTTCTAAAAGTTAAAAATTAAATGTGAAAGAAGAGAAAAGTTTAAATATATGGTTTTTGATAGATAATATTTCCACAATTAATAACGGGATTTTTAGAGGGGGTCTTTGCCCCCCTTACGTGATACAAATACTTGTATTAAGTTTATTTATAAGAATTTTTTAGCATTTTGTTGCGCCGAAGTTATAATATCCGTCCCAATGATTGATTTAATAACAAAACAAAAGAGCTGATCACCAAACTTGATTTAGAATCAAAAATATAAAAAAATAAATTAAAATTAAAATAAACTTAAGAAAAATATAGAATATTTTGATTCTATATGGATCATCTACCGCCCCCCTTTCATCTACGTCCATGACCAAACACACTCTTGTCGTGTAATCCTTAAATTCTCTGTTTTCAACATATAAAATGGAATTCGATGGCGATTTAATTCTTTTAATTTTTATTTTTAATTGCTTCGAGAATGGGAATTTTCGACAATTGTTCAATGAAGAATTCCTCTCATATCCCAATTTATATAGTCAAACTGGCATTCAAAACTTTCATAAAAGTGAATTCAAAGAGACAATGTATAAAGGGGAGACAAGAAGTTTCACAATCATGATGCATGAGTGACTAAGGTGACATTAAATAAATTAAATGCGCTACCAAAAACCCACAAAAGACTATCTGTGTGGCAGTCAAAAGCAACAAAGTGACACCATCATCGACAGTAGCAGCGGTGGCGGCGGCAGTAGCAACAGCAGGTTATACCTCTAACCTATCGAGAGACAGGGTTTGAGTAAAATTGACGCTATAGCTGATAGCTTTAAATCAAAATGATTTATTATCAAAACGATTGTTGGACAATGTGTGTGTGTGTCGACTAGAGTTGAGTCGCACAGACAAAGTTTGAAAATTGTTTGGAATCATCATCATCATCAACATTTCTGTTGACAGTTCTAATTGATGTAATATACCTACCCCAAAGGTGTTTTTCCCCATATTACATGTACACAACTGTGTTGCTTTTTTTTGTTGTTTTTGGTGGTTTTTATGTATTTTGTTGGAATTGAAAAGAAACTAAAGACAAGTTGAAAAATGATAGTAATTTATTTGATTGATTGTTGTCATAGTCAAAGTTACTAAACAGTAGCCAAAACCAAATTAATTCCTTTTGAATAGTTTTTATTATTGAAAATTGTATAAGAAAAATTGCCTTTTCAATATGGGCGAGTATTTGGATGACATTTTTACTTGCGATATAGGTACTATATATCAAGTTATGCATTCGTACAAAAAAAAAAGTTGAGATAACATTTTTCCATGACATTACGATGATAGACAATGCCAAAAAAGTGGGTCCCGGAAGTCCGTCTGTCCGTCTGTCCGTCTGTCCGTCTGTCCGTCTGTCTGTCAGTCTGTCAGTCTGTATAATTAACTAGTGCCTAAACGAATGGACCGATTGACTCCAAACTTGCTATGTAGCAGTTTTTGGAAGCTCTCCAGAGGGGTTTTTGGAATTAATTTTTTTGGACCAAAAATAACGGTACCTGTCATACAAAAATTTCGGAAAAGTTTAATTTCACAAAAACGGCTCCAACGATTTTGTTAAAAAAATTCAAGTGTTAGTTTTTTAACAAGGTCTATCTTTCGAAGAAAAAATTTTTTTTTGAAAATCATTATTAACGGTACCTGCCATAGGACCGCTTTTTTCAAATCGAATTTTCTGCAAAACTACTTATTGTATTTCAACGAAATTTTTTATACAAAAGCATTTATATAATTTAAACATAAACCAAAAATAAAATTTTGAAAAAAATAATTTTTGGATTTTTAAAAAAATTTTGAAAATTTTTTTTTGAAAAATCAATTTTTTGAAAACGGGACATTGAATTTTTTTGAAATTTTGTTTTTAGATGTTGATTAGTGATTTCTACAAAATGGCATACCAATTTTATTTTTAAACTTTTTTTTCAAAAAATTATTTATAAAAAATTAGTTTTTTTAAAAAACGGCTCTAACGATTTTGAAAATTTTTTTTCTAAAAATGCACCTTTATATATCAAATAAAACTGCATACTTGTTTTGTGGGGCGATTTGATTTCAGATATTGTTTTATTTTTTTGAAAAATTAATTTTATTTTTTTTTGTTTTTTATATACCAACATTTCCCAAGTTTCTATATAAAAAGTCTTAAAAATTTAATCAACTTGAACTCTAAGAGCAAGTTCGTGCGAACCAGTCGTGCATTTTATTTTCTAATGGAGCCGGGTTTAAGGTGTGGCGGTGTTTGAAATGATTGTTCGTGTTCGTTAGTGTCAGTGAAACTAACTATTAAAGTCACATTAAAATTACTAACTGTGCTTATTAGGTTTTTAGTTGCAAGAGTATCACTTATCAGTTTCCTTAAGAGGAAAAGTAAGAGGAATAAAATGCACGACTGGGTCGCACGAACTTGCTCTTGGAGTTAAAGTTGCTCAAATTTTTAAGACTTTTTATATAGAAATTTAAAAAAAAAAAAATAAAATTCGTTTAAAAAAAAAATAAAATAAAATCTGAAATTGAATTGCCCTCCAAAACAAGTATGCAGTTTTGATTGATATATTAACGTGTATTTTTAGAAAAAAAATTTTCAAAATCGTTAGAGTCGTTTTTTAAAAAAACAATTTTTTATAAATAATTTTTTGGAAAAAAAGTTTGAAAATAATATTGGTATGCCATTTTGTAGAAATCACTAATCAACATCTAAAAACAAAATTTCAAAAAAAATCAATGTCCCGTTTTCGAAAATTTGATTTTTCAAAAAAAAAATTTTCAAAATTTTTTTAAAAATCCAAAAATTCTTTTTTTTGAAATTTAATTTTTGGTTTATATTTAAATGCTTCTTCACAAAAAGTTTCGTTGAAATCGAATAAGAAGTTTCAGCATTGAATAATTACAAATAGAAGTGGACACCCAGGGAAACTTCCGCTGTAAAATTGTCGTCGCTAGTATTGTGCGTTGAATTAAAAAAGCAAATCCAACAATCCAAAAGCAAAGCCAACAATCCAAAAGCAAATCCAGCAACCCAAAATCAAATCCTAAACAGCTTATACATATAGATAAAAGTTTTCCTATTTCAAAAAGTGGAGATAGCCTAGAGGATAAGGTGAATGTCTGTTAAGTTTACCTATCTAGTTTCGAATCTGACGGGAAATTGAGATTGTTTTTTTTTTTTTATTACTAGAATAAAAATTAATTAAATTTGTCAAAAAAATATCCGCAAAAAAAAAAAAAAAAACAATTTCAAATTTTACCGGTATTCGAACCTAGGCCAGTAGGAGTAAAAGGCATCGTCCTTGTTCTCTAGACTAATATGACTTTTCAAAATAGGAGAACTTATATCAATATAAGCTCTTTGAAATGTATAATAATATTATTAATTTTTTTATGAAGGTTTAAAAAAAATTATTAGTTAAGACTCAACTCGAAAATACATGATAGTTGAGGCGCAAACCTGTAGTTCATCTATCTTCCGGTACTCTTATAGTCGCATGAGTAATTTGCGGTGTCACTTCTATTTGTAATTATTCAATGGTTTCAGAGATATTCGAACTTGAAAAAAACGGTTCTATGGCAGGTACCGTTAATAATGATTTTCAAAAAAAAAATTTTTTCATTGAAATATAGACCTTAGCTTGAAACTAACATTTGAATTTTTTAAACAAAATCGTTGGAGCCGTTTTCGATATATTTCAATTTTACTAAAATCGGTATATGACAAGTACCGTTATTTTTGGTCCAAAAAAATTAATTCCAAAAACCCCTCTGGAGAGTCGCCAAATAACGCTACATACCAAGTTTGACATTAATCGGTCCATCCGTTTAATCCGTAGCTCCTTATACAGACAGACAGACAGACAGACGGACTTCCGGGACCCACTTTTTTGACATTTTCTACCATCGTAATGTCATGGAAAAATGTTATCTCAACTTTTTACTTGCTCTATAGGGAAAGTATTGGTTTCGTGTAGAAAAAAAAATTGAGGTTTTAATCAAAACCAACATTACGATAATGGAGAAGATCAAAAAAGTGGTTTTCGTCATGCCGTCCGTCGGTCTGTGCGTCTGTGCGTCTGTGCGTCTGTACGTCCATCTGTACATCGAGCTAGGGCCTAAACGGATGGATGGATTTGCTTGAAACTTGGTACAGATGACTTTTATGTAATTCCCTAGACCCTTTTTTTTTATTTTTTTAATATCTCCGTTTTAACGCATATCTCCCATATAACGTTTTCGAGGTATTGCAAATTTCTCGAAAACGGCTCTAACGATTTTGATTAAATTTAGTGTACGTAATACTCTTACTGATTCTAACAAAACTGCGTTTTTAGTTTTTCTCAAAAAATGCGGAGAACGGAAATATGGCGTTGCCGTTTTTCAAAAATTGACATATTTTTAAAGTTCATAAATTTCATCAAAACATAAGTCAATTTTATTCAAAATTTATAGACATAATTTTGAACTGGCGAATGTAAAAAAAATTAAAAAGAAGTTTTTAAAAAAAAATTTTTAAAAGGTTTTTGAAAAAAATAAATTTAAATGTAATTTTTTTAACTTTCATTTTTTTTTTGTATTTTTTCTCGACACTAAACAAAATCTTAAATTTCCGATAGATATTTAAGATTCGTTATCTTAAATATCTATCGGAAATTTAAGATTTTGTTTAGTGTCGAGAAAAAATACAAAAAAAAAATGAAAGTTAAAAAAATTACATTTACTTTGAACTACAAGAGCAAGTACGTGCGACCCAGTCGTGCATTTTATTTTTTTTGTACGAATGCATAACTTGATATATAGTACCAATATCGCAAGTAAAAAATTAATTATTTTAACGATTTGATTTAATAATGCTAAAGTAATTATTTGCTTAGCGAACAAAAAAGAAGTCGCATTTTGTATGATATGGTCTCATTTCAACTTTCGAAGTAATAACCACTATCATCACGTGTAGAGGAGCAGTGGCTCATTGCGTGCAGCTTTCAATTTACAACTGCAATTATGTATATGAATTTAAAAAAAAATTAAATACCTATCTTCATTAGGGTGGGTAAAAAAAAAATGATTTTTTTATTAATTGACTTTCTATCAAATTTCTTTACATATTCTTGTACGAAATTGAACGCCTACAAAAAAGGCCTTCCAATCTTTTTTCGTTTATCTAACCGTTTAATAGATATTTGAGGTCTAAAAATAGAGAAAATCTGTTAAAAATTCGTTTTTTGTTCTTAATTTGACAAATTGAAAAATTATAATAATCAAACACGCAAGATATATTTTTGTAGGAAATTGATTGCTCCACAAAAAAGGTAACTTTTTTCATTAATCTAACCATTCTAAAGATATTCGAGGTTAAACTTAAAAAAAATTATAAAAACTATTATACTCTTGAACATTTTACAATTCACTGAAAATTCATTATTTTCAAATTAACAAGATTTAGTCTTTTAGTTTTTTAAACGTTCTACAAATAATTCCTGAGTATCAAATTGATTGCTTTAATCGTTTAGAAGATATTTGTATCCAAACCAATGCCCACTGATTTCAATAGTTTTCTTATGCGATTGCGATTTGGATACGAATATCTTCTAAACGGTTAAAGCAATCCATTTCCCATTAATATAAAGAGCTCATATTTGGTGTGTATATTCTTGAGGTGTCTAGCAATCGATTTTTCGTAGTACAAAATTAAAAAAAAAAAATTTCGATTTTTTTTGACCCACCCTAATATTCATCTATTCCTTCATAGCTTCTAAACTAAGTTTCCGAATTTGACATATTAGGTATCGTTGAAAGCGTCTTTCTTTTCCATTGGTTATAAAAGTTATTAGCAGGGATAGGATGTTGTGGAATTTGCCTTTTTTTCTTGCTTAATCGTACGACATTATAGATTAAAAACAAACACGTTTTTCCCCCTCGTGCCAAATATATGTATTTTATTTTGCCTTTTTTTTGCCTTTTCTTTCGTTATTGCCTTTTTTTGCCTTTTCTCTTGTTATTGCCTTTTTTTTGCCTTTACCTACCTACATATGTTTTTTATCTTTTTAGCGTCTTTAAAGTAATGCCTACACTCAAATATACAAACAAATAGGAAACTTACTCAATATATCTATATTAAGGATCACTAATTACACCGGCACACAAAACAAAAAGTGTAAAAAAAAAGTGTCATGTACCAGAAACCAGACCGGTCACCCTCCAGTTTTGAGCTGTGACTGCATTTGGTTTGAATTTGTATGACTTTTATGGAGTTTTTTGCATTTTTCTCAAAACTGAAGGGTGTTCGGGCAAAACGGACTTGAAATTCGAATTCAGCGGGTCCAAAAACATATAGAAAGATAGGTCTGGTTCCTGGTACATGAAACTTTTTTTTTTGTGTGCCGGGGATGAAAGCGCGAAAGTGCCAGCACAACAAAAAAAAAAGTTGTATGTACCAGGAACCAGACCTATCTTTCTATATGTTTTTGGACCCGCTGAATCCGAATTTCAAGTCCGTTTTGCCCGGTCACCCTCCAGTTTTTAGAAAAAATGTAGAAAATACCCCAAAAAAGGCAAAAAACATCCTTTTTTTAGTTTTTTGCATTTTACTCAAAACTGGAGGGTGACAGCGCCAAACGGACTTGAAATTCGGATTCAGCGTGCCCAAAAACATATAGAAAGATAGGTCTGGTTTCTGGTACATGACACTTTTTTTATTTTGTGTGCCGGTGTTATTAACCCCCCACTAACGAATTCGAGTGAAAAGATTTACCTACAATCCAGTCATAATATTTGGAAATGCAAAATGAACCGAGAAAGCTTTTACTCCAGTCAAAGCGTCGGAAAAAAAGGCCTCACCTTGCGCAGAGAGGCACTGTCAGTTTTTATTTCATGGATCGATAGGGGTATATTTAAAAGGCTTAAACCCAATTTCTCACCACCTGATCATTCTTTTTAGCGGAGTTATTCACAAAAATGCATTTTTTGGGATATTTTACTTCTAAGCTAATATCTTTGCTCCAGATTGTTGTAGACCAAAAAATAAACATACATTCTCTTCCTTATAATATTTTCTATCGTTATATGTAATTTCATTGTATTTGAGTGAGTAAATATAAAATGGCAGCCATTTAAAGTCAAATTCTTGTTGTTAAAAAACACATTTTTGTCATTATTTCGAAAAAAGCTTATATCATGATTAAAATTTTTCTAATCTATTTTATAGCCCTATTCATGCCCTTTATTTTACAGAAAAAATCAGCTCTTTATCACCAAAGATGGCTGAGCAATTGATAAATGAACGCATGCAAAAACTGTGCGAAAACACCCAAAAATATCGTTTTTTGGGAATAACTCGGCTTCAGAATGTCCTAAGACAATAAATAAAGCTATTAATTGTTCGTTACAACATTTTCTATTGATTTGGTGCACATTATTTTTATTGAAACAAATAAAAAATAAGTAATATTAAGTCAAAGACGTTTTTTTGTTTAGCAAACTCTTGCCTTATTATTTTGTAAACGGTGCAAGTATTGGCTAAAAAAATAAATTACTGTTGTAGTCCTTCAAATTATCTACAATTAAAAAAAAAAAATTAGCTCTCTACGACCCACACGAGCCGAGAAATTAATTTTTTAAAAAAGGTCCAAATGACCAACGAAAAAACATAAGACAAATTCTCTTATAACAAGAAACAATGAAAACAACCCCTCTCACTGAGAACTAGCATTCGAATCATAAACAAGGGAAATTTTTTTGAATTTTCTTACGGATTAATGCTTTCTTAAAATTATAATAAGAGTGCTAATTTTTTTTTTAAATTGTAGATAATTTAAAGGACTACAATAATATTTTATTTTAATAGCCAATACTTAAACCGTTTGCAAAATAATAAGGCAAGAGTTTGCTAAACAAAAAAAACGACTTTGACTTAATATTACTTATTTTTTATTTGTTTCAACAAAAATAATGTGCACTAAATTGATAGAAAATGTTGAAACGAACAATTCATTGCTTTATTTTTTGCCGTAGGACATTCTGAAGTCGAGTTATTCCCAAAAAACGATATTTTTGGGTGTTTTCGCACCGGTTTTGCATGCGTTCATTTATCAATTGCTCGGCCATCTTTGGTGATAAAGAGCTCATTTTTTCTTTAAAATGCAGGACATGAACAGGGCTAAAATTGGTTAGAAAAATGTCAATCATGATATAAGCTTTTTTCGAAATAATGACAAAAATGTGTTTTTTAACAAGAAGAATTTGACTTTAAATGGCTGCCATTTTATATTTACTCACTCAAATACAATGAAATTACATATAACGATAGAAAATATTATAAGGAAGAGAATGTATGTTTATTTTTTGGTCTACAACAATCTGGAGCAAAGATATTAGCTTAGAAGTAAAATATCCCAAAAAATGCATTTTTGTGAATAACTCCGCTAAAAAGAATGATCAGGTGGTGAGAAATTGGGTTTAAGCCTTTTAAATATACCCCTATCGATCCATGAAATAAAAACTGACAGTGCCTCTCAGCGCAAGGTCAAATGACGCTTTGACTGGAGTATTTTACATTAAACAAATTTTTTTTAATCAAGAAAATACGATTGGAGAAGTTCTCCAGATTTTGGACAAAATCAAAGAGATTTGAAAGCCGGGTTGTTAGAAATTACTACAATTAATTTTTATATTTCATTCTTTTTCTCAATAAATGCCTTTTTATGCCTTTTTCGGAGTTTTATTTTGACTTTTTCTAAGTTTTTAGGTCCACAAGATCCTATCCCTGGTTATTAGATACCCACATAAACAAAATGTTGATAAGACAGTGGCGTTGCAAATACTTTATCAGGAAATTATAATCCAATAAAATCCAGCTTTGAAACAATTTTTTTTCCCATCAAATAGAAATAAGTCAAATTTCATTTCTTGAACTTTACTTTCATATAAAAAGGACTATTATAGTGTGTAGTGCCAAAGTCACTGAGGAATTTACCCATTGACCCACTCAAAGAGTTTCTTGTTTAAGTGGTTAATATTCTCATAAACAGAATATCCAAAATCACTTAAATGAATCCATTAGCTTGAAGCATAAGAAAGTCCAAATTGAATGTCCTTTAATAAAAGCTATCTTATGCGCCGCCAAAAAATTGATGTCTTTTAGGTTGAGAAAGAGAAAATGAAATTCCATTTCCTTGTCATTACACATTTATTATATATGTTTCGAGTTCGAGTATACGGACATTCTATCTCAATGATTAATATTCAGTCCAGTGAAAAAACATATCTCTGTCGTATATAATTTAATTGATACTTAAGTATCACTTAATCGGTCCCTAAAGTCTGAGAACTTTCACCACTCTTCCTGGGGACTATCTCATTTTGGGATGTGTGTATTGTATATTTTACCTATAAATTTTATTGAACGACAAAAATGAATATGGATTGACAAATTATTGTAATTAGCAAATTGATTACTGTCGATTGCCCTTTAACAACTATAAATGTATTTCAATAATAAATGAGTGGAATTTTGTTGGAGAAGAATCTCAAACATAAAGAGAATATGGATAGTTAATGAGATGAAATGGTATTTTTTAAATAAATTATTTTTATTCCTGTTTGGAATATTCGAGATTTTAGAATTGAATCCTTTCTTAAATTTATGTTTAAGGTAGATTATTGGATTCTTGAAACAATAAAGCATGACTAGAAAATTGGCAAATTTAATTTTTATCAATTGGAATAGGTTAGAAACGGTCGATTTTTTAAATGAATCTGAACTTATAAATGCTTTTGGTCCTTCGATCCGGATTTTGTCATGTTTTGTCAGCTAGATGATCTCACAATAACTTAGAAGGAATTTTTGAAAACAAAGCTTTCCAATCTTGAAATCTGATCATCTCAAAGTCTTTTGTTAAAAGATGATCGATCCCAAAAGACCGATTTTCAAAAAACCAATTATAAACATGTGTATAAAACTCATGCATTGAAGACTCCTCTCGAAGGTAATCCAGCTTTATAAGTCTTCCGTTGATGATACATTCACATCTAGAAATCAAACTCAAAGGCACTTTACATCGAAAAGAGTTAGGGAAAGAGATCAAGCTGTGAATTTAAATCGTTTTCGGGATTATCCATGTTTCCGGTCCTGAATGACAGATTAATCTTCCTGGATTCTATTTTTGTTCATACATATACCGAATGTGAATGCTGCTCCGATCTGAGAATATGTCTGTGTATCATGGCAACATTTGCTGAACCATGAATGGTTGACTCTAATCAAAATGGACAGAAGCAAATTGCAAAGATGTGTACGTAGGTATTTCTGGATGGGATATGCAGAATGACCAACCAACTCCATGTTCGTTGGAGAGGCAAATGTGTGAGTGTGTGTTAATATATGTGATGAAATGACATATAAGTTTACAAAGGACAAGTCTGACACTTCAGTAACACGAAATAGAAACTGAATTTAACAATGATTCACGGTACAAAGAAGGCGTTAGGAGTCGGCGTTGGGAGTGGGACACGTGTATAAATTCTCGCAAACAAAAAAAAAAAGAGAATCAATAACATGTTTGTCTCAATCAATCAATTTCCTTTTCCTTTTTTTTTCAAGTTTTATTTTTTATACGATTGGTATTCCTTGATTGCAAATAGTTGTCTTTGTTTGTTAGTGTGTTTGTGTGTGTATTTTTAAGAAGCCGTGTCGCTTTGAGCTGAAAATAGCCAAAAGCCATTTACTGTGTGACTCGACGCTGTTCCTTCCTATATTTGCCGCCGCTCTCATTTTCTAAGCCTGCGGTACAAAAGTTATTTTTACTTTTTTTTTCGATTTTACCCTGACTTATCCCATAAATCGATTGGAATATCAAGTTGCTATCTAGCGACCACATAGAGATCATATAAATCCTTCGGAATGACTTTCGATGCAATTATCTTGAACTTCAGGGCGCGCGCTCCAGAACAAGAGCGAGCGAGGGACATTATAAGGGGTTGGCTTCGCTGAAATGAAATTAAGTGAGTCTGCCTAGAATCAAATGGTGCATAGTTCCTACACACGTTTAGCTTCTAGGATCTGGAGGCTGTCATAAATAACAATCATCACACAAACGTACGAGAATATTTTCAAAGAGATATGAGGTAGAGCTCAGAGGTTTTTAGTTGGGGAACAAGTTTCATATGCCTAACAGAAGTTAGGCATTTTTTTAAATGAAAATAAAAAAGAAAAGAATGAAATAAGTGAAAAGATGAGGTGAAGTCAAGTGAAGTCAAAATTTTTAATCATGAAAATGATTTTTTGTTAAATTTCATTCAAAGTTTGCTGATGATCATTTTTGATATAAGAAATAATGTTTTTTTTCAGAAGAAATGACGATAATTAGAATTCGATTAATTCAAGCTCAATTTTATTTGTTTTTATGGGAAATCATCAATCATAATAATGAAGGAATTTTAATATACAGGTAAAAAGGTTTTTTTTTTGGATATTAGGGGAAAAGTCGTTACTATTTAAATTACAAATAAAATAAGTTTTGTTTCAAAACCATGGCTGAACTTTTTTTTTTGGAAATTTAGTTTTTTCTTCTAACATCATTAAATCCATTTTTGTATAGGTATCAAAACCTATAATAAATTTTGTACCATCTGAAAGCCTGCTGTTTCAGCTCAAAATATTGATATCAACAAAATCTGCACGACACACAATGGGGCAAAATGGCAAAAAGGTGGCATTAAATCAATCAAATGAGCTGGACACTTGAAATTTGGAACAAATCCTACTTATACAAATGTTAGTTCATAGCCAAAATTTCGAATGGTCACGTCCATTTTTAGGGTTACCACCCATACATTTTTTTTTCAAAATTTTTCGGAAAATCCTCAATCAGTTTATTTTAAACTTTGAATGCCTTTTATAAAATAGTAATACAATTGCAATTATAAAAAAAAGTAAATAAAAAATAAGGTTGACAATTTTGAAATTTTGTTTTTTTTTTTTTTACTATTCTATTACTATTTTTTTGAAATAAATTTATTCAATGAATTATGTATAGTAAAATATTTTATTATACATAAATACGCATTTAATAAATGAAATAATTAAATAATTTAGATGTATTTTTCACTCTCAATTTTTACTAAAAAAGGTGCATTTATAGAAAATGATGTCATCAACTAAAAATGAACAATTCACACAGGGTAGCAAAAAGTAGAAAGAAAACTTTTCATATTCTAAAACTAAACAAAACGCAGAACAAAATGACATATAAAGCTTATTGGCGTTTTACGGCGAACGCAACTAAATAACTAAGGCTCTCAGAAGAGAGCTGAAAAACACATTATTTCCAGGTTATTTTTCATTTTTGACTACGAATTAAAATATTTTGAATGCATATTTTTCATAAAAAGAAAATTCATTAGAACGTACCCAAGCTCACTGATTCCATTTCAAAAAGATTCAACTTAGTACAAGTTATAAGTAATAAACAGTACACAATTTACTGAAACAACCCAAAATGATAAAAAGTCGTAAAAGTTCTACCCAAAAGTGATCTTTCTCTTCCTTTGAGACAATCTCCTGAATTACACGTGGTTAAAATTAATTTTTTCTCTCTCATTTCTAATTCTCTATTATATTTCAAAGAGAAATAGTTGGGTTATTCAAAACAAAGCTTAACTTTATGATTTGATTAAATGCCAGCTTTTTTGAGTTTTGCCCCATTGTGCGACAGCTAAAAAAAAGAGCTAGAAATTTTTGAACCCAATCAATTTTCATCAAAAAAAGCAAAAGATCAATCTTTTTATCTTAAAACACCATTTAATCAGTTTTTTATATCACAATCTATAATAAATTTTATATCATCTGAAAGCTTATTATTTCACCTTTTATAAGACGCTTCAATCATATTTCTACGATGCCTACATAAAAAGTAAGCATTTTTCAAAGCCAACCAAGTCGAAATTTCAAACTGAGAATACAGTTCTTCACACACTGGTGACTGGTCATGGGCATCAGATTTCCAGAGGTGTTTTGAGGTATCTTGAGGTAGGTTAATTTACCGTTATGTGTGATATATCAAATGAAAGGTAATATTATCAGCATGCTCAATAAAGTTAAATCATATAGAAATAATATTTTACCGCTATATTAAAATTGTGAATACGAAATTGATTGAAATTCTACACAAATATAGTCCAGCCTATTATCTTTAACAGTAAAAATTAGGTTCATTTTATCTGTTCAATAAAAAAAGATAAAAATAAATAAACGGTTAAAAACGGTCAAAAAACATGTTTTGCACATGCATGCGCATTAGGGTGTCCGTTATTTCCCAAAGTGATGTTTTCGGGGATGACACCCCCTAGATCGAAAGCTTAGGGCCTAAATAAGGGGAATTTAGCAAAAAAAATTTGTTTGGGGGTCATTAACCCGTGCCTCTAGGGTCATACTTTCCCCATACAAATTTGTATGGGAAATTTTTAACTCATACATAAAATTTTTTTTCTCTCGCGTTAAATCATATATTTTTTTAATGTTTGATAATTCTGGTTGGAAAACAGTTACTTTAAAAGATCACATTCAAAATTTTTCCGTTAAAAATTTTTTTTATATTTTATTTCGGTTTTTGAAATTATTAGCTGTTTTCGTGGTTTTTGCTTTCACCTATCACACAATTTTAAATGCAGTTTTATTGTTTTTTAATTCTTTTCAAATATTGCATTCACAAATTTGTGAATAAATAAAAAATTTCAATTTTTTGAATTTTTTTTTTTAGTTTTTGCAGTTATAATTTTTGCATTAATAATTTCAGGTGGAACGAGAGAAAATAGCGTCACTTTGTTGTGTATCCCGCCATGGTTCATCGATTTATAAGACGTTGTTACATCAAAAATCCAAACAATGATATTGATAATAATAACTGAACCTTCTTAATATAAGAGTATAATAATTTATCATTTTATTTAAGGACAGTTTTCCAAAAGTCTTTAACCAAAAACGTTCCAGAAATAACAGTTGAATCATTTTTGTATTTGATTTGTCATGACCTATATGTAGTTCAAACAAATCTTCATTGCACCAAATGCGTTCCCGGAATGATGCATTTGAAATGTTATTTTAACAGATAACCCTACGTAATTGAATTTGAAAATGCTATTTAAAGTCTGTTTGTAGACTAACCATGAAATCTTTAATTAAACATTTTTGTTTGTATTGAAAAAAACTTGAAGCTTTTAACATTAGTTAAGAGTGATTTATAATTTGCTTTGATATAATTTTACTGAAGATTAGATAAATTAATTAATTCCAATTAAAGTATTTAGGTGAAGGAATGCAGTTTACAGAGATAGACCTAAATGCACACGTGGTGCACATAACTTTGATGACCACAATAATCTACCTTCTAAAAATTCCATTAAAGCTGTTTATATGCCTTTGAGGAGAACAAGATGATTTTAAGGTCATCTCATCTCATCTGTGGCACATCCAAAGTATAAAACAAAACAAATCAAAAGATCCATACATCACGATGTGTCGATAAATGTTCTTTCAACAAAAAAAACAAGAAACAATACAAAAAAAAAAGGTAACCAAACACACCTCCTAGACAGACTTGGCGCAGAAAAACAGAATTTTCTTGCTGTAGTTGCTGTTGTATTCCGTCCACTTGTCAATTTATATGGTCGTACTCGATGTCAATGTGGTAGCAATTGTCGTAAAGTTGAAATGTTTCTTTTTCTGAAGCTTTGGATTCAGCTTCAGACTGTGAGACTATGCTGCAGCAGCAAGCAACTATAAAACCTATGCTCCACAAATTCCAGTTGAGTGGTCAATCTTTCAAACCTTGTCACCGCAGCTGTTGGGTAACTTTTAGGAGTCTTCATAGTCTCGTTGACAATATGTCCAATCTGTCCCCGGATCCGTAGAGGGAAATACACGAAACAAACAAAAAAGTATATACCCGTGTTTTTTAAATTCTTTTTTTGTTTGCCTTTTTTTTTAATGTCTCTCTGTTTGAATGTTTTCATTTCGATTCGGTGTGTTATGAAATGACACTGACCGAATTGAATAAAAAAAAATAACAACACTAACAAAAAACTCAAGGCGTAAATTGACAGCCAGTCAATTGAAGACAAAATTTAGAGGACTCAAGCGTGTCACAGTGATTGTATAATGTAACTAGGGTTTTGCCCACGAGAGCTGTCTCTGTGCCAGAGATTACAAACTTTTCGGTTTCTTGATATTGTGACAGAATTGAGTAAGAAGCAGAAAGGAGCTTTTGATAGCTGACTGCTAAATGCAACTGAAATTATTGTCTCTTTCCACTGAATTGGCTGTGAAGTGCAAGACGAATTGCGGCTTAATACACCGGCAGAATGGTGTCAATAATCAAACACAATTAGGGCTGTAAAAGTAACGACAAAATGAGTACCCGCATGTATACGTTACTTTTGATACTAGTACCCGCATCAATAATATCGTTACTCGTTACTTTCGTATGCTTCGTATTTTTCGTATATTTCGTATGTTTCGCGTGTTTCGTATGTTTCGTATGTTTCGTTACTTTCGTTACTTTCGCATGCTTCGTGTGTTTCGTACATTTCGTATATTTCATGTATTTGATACGTTTCGTATGTTTGGTATTTTAAGTATGTTTCGCACATTGGTATAAGGGTGTAAATTTTTTTTTTTGAAAAAAACCAAAAACAATTTCTATAATCTAAGCTACATTTTAAGGTCATAAACATTAAAATTAGTTGCGGCATTCTCATGTAATAAGAGTTTAAAGGTAGCTATATTGAATTTTTTTCGTTTTTTTTTTTTAATCAAACGTGGAAACTTTTTTGATTTTTTTCCAAATTTTTAGACAAAACTTTGGTAATTTTTTGTTTATATTCTTTCAGTAATCTTATCACAATTCTTTAGAGACCTTTATTTCAAAAGTGCAACGCGCAGATCTCGAAATATTAACACTTTAATACAACCATGTCGAACAATTTTTCATTTATTTTTTCTGTTGAGAGTTATTTTCAAACCTCGTTTTCTCTGCTTTTTTTTGTGTTGAAAATTTTGCACCGAAAATAAACTAATTTTTTGAAAAACCAAAAAACTTTTGTACATTTTTAAGCTTAATATCAATACCATTAACACCAAGGCCATAAACAGATTGGTTGCGTCGTGGATATACATATTTCGGCCAAATAGAGAAAATACAAAACGTCTCTTTTGATATTTCTGTATAAATTATCGATAACACAATGATTATTGAACCTTGGCACTACTGTTTTAATCGAGACAAAAGTAAACTCCAGATAATTATCTGCAGTTAGCATTCTGACTATGGTTACGATACCGACACGAGATGCGAAATGCTACAAATTAAGTGTATTACTTCATTTCGTATCTCTTACATCGGATTTAGTATCGAAACTGGAATCGAGTCGTTACTCGTATGTTTCGTATCTCGTACGTTTCGTATGTTTCGTTACTTCAGTACCCAGTAACGAAACATACGAGTAACGATACTGTTTAGAAAGTAACGTTTCGTTACTCGTTACTGAAGTGAATACCCGCATTTTAGTAACGAATACATACGATTTGCTACAGCTCTAAACACAATTATTAAAAATGGTGACGTGTGATGCAAGTACTCGTAATGATATGTTACATCGAAGTTTTTACTACTCGAAGTATTGCTGAAGCAAACACAAGATTTCTAGACGCAATAAATTTCTGTGCACCAAGTCCGCACCATTTCATTTTGTATAAAAAATTCGGTGCACCACCGCTCACCACGACTACACCAAGTCCGCACCATTTTATTTTTTATGTAAAATTCGCAGCACCATGATACATAATTTTGTATAGTTGAAAAATTAAAAAAAAAAACTACCGATGAGAATAAGATTCGAACCCGAGTATCCAGAGCACTTTTAATTAAAAGCCCAACGCCTTAACCACTCGACCACCAAGTCAAGTTTTTACGAACTGGCAGTTTGTTGCTTTAGTCAAAATATTTGATCATGGTGCAAACGTGGTGCGGCGGTGGTGAAGCCAATTTTTTTATATTTTTTTCATTTTTTCAAAATGAAATGGTGCAAACGTGGTGCAGCGGTCGGTGGTGTGGCGGTCAAAAAGCGGTGCGGACGTGGTGTAGCGGTGGTGCGGCGGAAATCCATTTTTAAACGGGTTTGAAAACCTTTAATAATTTTCGACACTATTTTGCCCGGATTTTGTATGAAATAAACGCAAAGAAAAGTTGTTCTCTATTTGAAACAAGTGTCAAGATGTTTGAAGACTACAAACATGTGGTAATCAAAGGTTTTCTGTAAAAAGCTTGATCACGTTCGATAGACGCAATTGAGTGACAATTTTTAGAAATCCTTCGGAGAAGGATCGAAGTCATTGATAGTTGACTGCATAGAGCAATCAAATCACAGCTGCACCATTTTATCGCGTGAGTGTTGCAATTCTCAAGATCTATGAAGGCAAAAGGGGAAATTATGTTTTTTTTTATTTTTATTTTATTTGTTGGAATTTTTCACGCAGCAACTTTGGTACAGTTCTGATTTTATTTTTTTTCTTTACAAAAATTCTCCATCGACGACGATCTATACTTTTTGGTTTATGCGCGTTTGTCTACAAATTCAAGACATCGTTCCGCACCAGAAATTCTTCAACGTCTTTGTAACGTAATTGAAGAAATATTCTCTCCTCTTCGTGCATCGCGTCGCGTCGCATCGTCTGTTCTTCTCTCTTCGATGGGTTGCCAAGGAGGACACAATCGAAGTTGTCTAAGTTGGTTGGGCAACACACAAACCAAAATGATAACAAACAAGTTGGCGGCACGTTTTCTCTCTAAGGTGCGGTGCGCGATGCATGGTAAGTTTTTAAGTAACGTATACCTTCCACACTACACATACGATTGTATCCCTTGGTAGAAATGCTTCATTCTTAGCCAATATATAGAATTTTCTTTGTTTTTTGTTTTATAAAGAAAGAGAACTCTGTGGTTGATGACCAAAAATGGTGAAAATTATATATGTGATTTTTAAAAAGTGTATGACTTTGGATAAAAAGTTAATTATTCAAAAGGGTTTCAATATGGTTTCAATACGTATAATACATTGTATTGTAGTTTTCAGGTATTATGAAAATTATTAACATTAACATTTTTAAAATTGAAATTTGTGAAGAAATGAAGAATAGGTGTCCTTAATTCAACTTATGATAGATATCATTTAAAATTACAATATTTTTTCTGTTAAGTATCACAGAATTTGCTAGAAAGTAATTTTAGTTTCATCGCCATGTATCACAGTTTGTGCTAAGAAGTATCACAAATTTGACTTGCAAATAAACAGATTAAGTTTGCCCTGTTACTTATCACAAACTGGGCCATTAGGTATCACAGGTTGGGCAAGTCGAAAGTTGGTATCATTGGTTATACCGAAAAATATCACGGAATATCAAGAACTACCACGTATTGCCCCAGAAAATTTGAGCAGTTGCCCTGGTAAATAGCACGATTTTTTCCCGTATCACGGGATGTCCCAATCTGTATCAAGAATTTTCCCGAGAAGTATAGGACTAGTTGCTCTGGGAAGTATCACAGTTCATCCCACTCAATATTATAGGTGTCCCTGCTTAGTATCAAAATCAGCTTTGGTCAGTAGCTCGAACAGGTTGGTTCAGTATCTAAACCAGGGTTGTAAAAATATCAATTTAAAAAAATGCATTTGAAATAAAAAAATAATTATTGCAAATAAAAAAAATTTGCATTGAAAAAAAAAGTATTTATTGGAACTGAAAAATATTTCCATCAAAAAAAATTTTATTGCAAATGAAAAAAATTTGCATTGAAAATAAAATTTTTATTGCAAAGAAAAATACTTTGCATTGAAAAAAAAAATTTATTTCAAATAAAAAATTTGCGTTAAATATTTTTTGCAATGCTCGCTATTTTGACCATACATAAATGCACACATTTTGCATTGAATTTTGTTTTTTTAATACAGAAAATTTTGTATTTGCAATAAAAATTTTATTTTCAATGCAATTTTTGTTCATATGCAATAACATTTTTTTTAATGCAAAATATTTTCAGTTGCAATAAATTTTTTTTTTTTTTTTCAATGCAAATTTTTTTCAGTTTAAAATTATTTTTTTTTTTTAATGGAAATATATTTTTTTTTTTTTTTCAATACAAATTTTTCTAATTTCCTAAATATTTTAGTTCAACGCAATTATTTTCAGTTCAGTTTTTTTTTGCAATAAATATTTTTTTTACTTGCGATATAGGTACTACAGGGCAAGTTTAGGATTCGTAAAAAAATCGAACTCGAGATAACAATTTTACATGACATTACGATGATGGAGAATGTACCTCGAGCTACAGCCTAAACTATTCGAGTGATTTTGTTCAAACTTGGTAGTTAACAGTTTTGGGTGATTCCCTAGAAGACAAATTGAAAATTTTTTTTAGGACCAAAACTAACGGTACCTGTCATATAACGGAAATAGAAAAGTTAATTTTTTTCAAAAACGATTTTGATTAAAATTTTTGAGTGTAGTATTACACATAAGAGCTAACTTTCGAAATAAAAAAAAATATTTTTTTTATCTTTATTAACGGTAAATGTCATACAACGGTTTTTTGATTTATGAATATCTCGTTCAAGACCACCCCAATTTCAACGAAAATTTTTATACAAAAGCGTTTAGGTAAAAGTGATATTAAAATTTTAGAAAGTTTTCAAAATACTCATTTTTGGATAGGTATTTAAAAAATATTTCAAAATTTTTTTTTTGAAAAATCAATTTTTTGAAAATCTGTTTATGAAAAAATTTGAAATTTCGTTTTTATGCGTAAATAAATTATTTCTTCAAAATGGCATACCAACTTTTTTTTTGAAAAATATTAGAAAGTTTTTAGGTAGCTATATATAAAAAATTATTTTTTTAAAAAATGGCTCTAACGATTTTAAAATTTTTTTTTTCTAAAAATTCCTTTTTACATAAGAAGTAAACTGGCATACTTGTTTTTTTGTGAAAGATCATTTAAAACGATATTTAATTAATTATAAAAACAGATTTTATTTTTTTTTTTTAATTTCTTGAAAATATTAAATTTTAAATTTTCTTTAAAATTTGAGTAACTTTAAGCATAAGAGCAAGTACGTGCGACCCTAGTCGTGCATTTTATTTAATTTGTAATGGAGAGCAAATGCATTAAAAATAAAATGTTATTTTACAAACCTGATCTAAACAACACGTGTTGGCCTTCTTAATATTAAAGACTGACTCGATAAGTAAAGTAGATTGGTAAGTATCACGGATTGCTGCAGAAATCACCAAAGGTAACTTCGTTTTGTATCATGGGTTGCCCTTGGTAAGTATAATGGAAATATTAACGGTTTATATGTTAAAAAAAGCGAGTTTCCCCCAATAAGTATCACAGCTTAGTTTATTCTGTTACATATCACAGATTTACTTGATTAGTTTAATGAACTGTTCCACTTAGAATCACAGATTGCCCAGGTTAGTAACACGGAATTAACTGATAAATGTCAGATTTGTTGCAGTAAGAACTGTAAACGTGTTAGGTATCACAGGTTTCTCTAGCTAGTATCATGGGTTGTCTCACTTGGTTCACAATTTAATGCCGTTAGGTATCACAGGTTAAACTGAGTTGTCCTCCTAAGTATTACAGGTAGCCCTCGTTAATATCACGGAATATTCTAGTAATTGTAAGATTGTAAAGGTATCACGTGTTGCCCCATGAATTTTCGCCAATTTTCTTATTGCGTATCACGAGCTGCAAAGTAAGTATCAAAGATATCACATGTTTCTCATTCGCTTTCCCAATAGGTATCACAAGTTGCCAAAGAAAGTATAATGGATATTGGATGGATATATCACGGGTTGCCTCTTGAGTTCCTCTGGAATGTTTAAGAGGTATCACGGATTTTTCGGATTTTGCAAAGGCTTTTAACAAATGATTTGTTCCAATATTTTTTAACTTTTCACATACGACCTAAAATGTTTGCAAAAATAAATTTCCGCACAACAATTTTTAGCACAAAGCTAATTTTTTTCATCCAACCAACCAATCTAATCTCTATATTCACGCAGATCAAGCTATCACTTTGACAAATCCATTCATTCATTCATTTAGCCCTTTTCCATCCATCAGTCTCCATATCTCAAGTCCAGTTTATAGTGTGTTCCATGGTTAAATATTTACACCATTGTCCGATCGATGCGAACACAAAGACAGCCGACAAAGTTCTTAGAACCTGTCAAACAAACAGGATGCAGCATACTTGAAAGAAGAAGGAAGACCTCTTCAAATTCCATGGACGATAGAATGTAAATTGTCACTAATCTGCGCGAGTGCGCGTGTGCGCTCGATCTTCTCTAACATCACACAACGATGCGACACAAATATTTGAATTTGAAAAAGAGAAAACAGAAAAAAAAAATCAGAAAGAAAAACGGTCTTCGTTGGTCTTTATCTCTCTCAAGCTGGACCGCCACGACCATCAGCAAGATCTTCTTCAGATGGGCAAATATTTACCAACCTCGCGGCGACGGCAATGATGACTGTCTTTCTTGAACAAAAACAACGCAAAAGTATACCCTCTCTTATTCTTGATTTCAATATTATACGAGATCGGTTAAATCATAAACTATAAAGTCCAGTAGCGCGCTGGTGGTAATAAGCGGGTGTCCACTGTCACAATAAATCCCATTGATCTATGCATCCAATTGGATCTCATGTTACAATTAAATTCAATAGCTAGGCGGCGCTAATTGCAGCACAGAGAACTTCGAATCGAAGCAAAGAATCTACAATGGCTCTGTGGCTATTTCCACGCACAGAGGATGCTGGGATCCGGCCCGCTCTCTGCGATAAAGTAGAACATTTTATTACAATTTAATTCACCATAATTGTTGGTTCTGTTGCGGACTGTCTGACGTTCTTTAGGGGGTATCTTGATCCCCTTGTGTGTATATAAAGGCGCCCAAACCCCTCCCTCTCTCTCTGTTACCTGGGGATAGTTTCTTTATGCGGGAAAACGCGTGCGTGTGTGGGCAAAACAAACCAAAGGAACGTCCGTGCGCTCTGGATGATTAAGATTACGTCTGCACAAAACTCAATGAAATGCAAAGAAATAATCACAATAAATGCAATAAACCGACAACAATAACAATAAAGTCGTAATAACAACAACAAATAACAAAATTGGTGTGAGACTTGAAAGAAGACTCATCTGCACCAAGGCTTTGCCAAGACCGATTCAAGTTAATTTTGCTATTTTCATACACAGCAAAAAAACATCGACAAAAGACCCTGAGAATGAGAAGTGCATGTATACACATTCATTGTTGGCAGAAAATTAAATGCATCAATCGAGATAAAAGCCTCGCTTTGGTAGGTAATGATCCAATTTTGTGTCCGTTTGCAAAAGTTATTATGTGACGGGAATGAGTGGGTGATAATGCACTTCTTCGCGAGATACAATATGGTTTTTGATAAAAGCGCGACTTGACTGCACGGCCAATATCGGGATAAGCCGTAAGAAATTAGCTATAAAAGGTATCATGCCAATGGTATGTTAAGTTATGATCTGTAAATGTAAAAATTGGAGATAGAGTCTTCAAGTAAAGGAACTAGGTAAAAAGAGTTATAGTATGTAGAATACGAAAAAGTGGCAGCTCCAAAATGGCGGCCAGAATAAGCCTTTAAATTGAATTTTCTTTTTCAAAATAGTATAGCTATAAGCTAGAAATTTGCCTTAATTTTTGTCAAAAAGGTTTTGGATCTTAGATTTAGAATTCATAGATTCATATTCAATAAAAAAAAAAAATTGAAAACATACCCAAAAAGTTCCAAATTAGTAAAACATACTTTAAGACCTCTTATTACACTATTTCATGGATTATTTTTTTCATAAAAATTTTAATATTTTGGGGTTATATGGTTGCCACCTACGTTTTTAAGTAATTATGATATGAGAAAACTTGATACCTATAATAAAAGATTTCAATGTTCAATAAAACTTTTTTTACTTGCTCTAAGGGCAAGTATTGGTTTCGTGTGGAAAAAAAAATTCTAGGTTTTAATCAAAACCAACATTACGATGATGGAGAAGATCAAAAAAGTTGTTTTAGTCATGCCGTCTGTCAGTCTGTGCGTCTGTGCGTCCATCTGTACATCGAGCTAGGGCCTCAACGGATGGATGGATTTACTTCAAACTTGGTGCAGATGATTTTTGCGTAATAGCCTGTCCGTTTTTTTTAGTTTTTTAAATACCTATCTCTTTTTTAACGCATACCTCCCATATACCATTTTCGAGGTATTGCAATTTTTTCGAAAACGGCTCTAACGATTTTGATTAAATTTGGTGTACGTTATACTCTTATTGATTCTAACAAAACTGCGTTTTTAGTTTTTCTCGAAAAATTCGGAGAACGGAAATATGGCATTGCCGTTTTTCAAAAATTGACATTTTTAAAATTCATATATTTGATCAAAGCACAAGTCAATTTTATTCAAAATTTTAAGTCATCACTTTGAAGTGTAAAATGTAAAAAAAAAAATTTTAAAAAGTTTTTGAAAACAAAGGAGAATGGGCAAGTTTGTATGAAACGTGGACGTTACGCGGCCAGGAATGAATTTGTTATTTTTTGATGTAATTAAGGTTTACATATATTGTGCAGAAGTTTTATCCCTGTGACGTATTTCAATAACGGATAAAATGCATTTTTGCATTTAACACTTTATATATGTCTCAATGTTATAACTCAATTGTGTATTTTAAGTGCAAAATATTATTTTCTGTCATTTTCCCTGAGTCTGAAGACCTTTATCTTGAATATCCAACCACTAAAACCCAAACTATAAGCATTTTAAAACAACAAATTCAAGCCTATTTTTAGAGTTTTGTTGTTCAATTTTTTGTTACTTTGAATTGTTTGAAAACTTTCGAACCTGAAATGGTTGTCTTGAAAATCTTATATTATGAGTTCTATTGGTCGGATTTTCAAGATTAATGTCTTCATGCTCAGGGAAAATGACAGAGCATCATATTTTATATTCCATATAAAAATATAAATCAGTTTTTCCTTCATACATTGAACAATGCATTAACAATACTAATACTGCATTATCTTGCATTCTTAACGCAATACAGCGAAACGTCCATAGTAAAAGTTTTTCCTGGGCTATAATTCTTTCATTTGATACCAATTTTATTGATGGCCGCTCAACGTCCAAAATGCCCATTCTCCTTTTTTTTTTATTTTGGATTTTTTCTAACTTTTTATTTTTTTTAAATTTTTTTTTCTCGACACTGAACAAAATCTTTAATTTCCAATTGATATTTAAGATACCTAAAGATACTTTGAACTACAAGAGCAAGTACGTGCGACCCAGTCGTGCATTTTATTTTATTTATTAATGTGACTTTTTTATTTAAATAAATAATTTTCTGTAGGTTTTTTGTCAATTTTTTATTTTTTATTTTCGGCGCAACGTTTCGGCTTTCGGAATGGTTATACCCTTCATCTGGCCTTAAATATTTTAAATTACATATAACAATTTATAACCTTAACAAAATATATATATAGGTACCTTATTTAATACCTACAATTCTCAGTTTTATTGAACATTGAAATTTTTCATTATATTTTCATATTGCCTTTAAAACACAGTTGGCAGCCATATAACCCCGAAATATTCAATTTTGTATTAAAATTAAATAGAAAAGATGTCAATATTGTGCTTATTTAATAAATAAATCCATAAAATAGCGCAATAAGAAGTCTAAAAGTGTGTAATTTCATGATATTTAGTCGAAAAAAAGGCAGTGCAAATGAATTTTGACGCCAAAAAGCACCATGGGGACTACTGTGCGGCACACAGTGGATCGAAACTGTGAAAAAGTGGTCATGGGGCTGTAACTTCTGATCTAATGAACGAATTTTAAAACGGTTTTCACTATATTGCTTCTTGAAATTCACAGAATTGAATTCAGTAAAAAAAATACAAAAACTTTTTAGTTCTTTAATTTTTTTTACCTAAAATATGAGTTAGCATACAAAAATTACCAAATCCTTTTTTTACTACGCAGAAAATTATTAATTTACATTGTTGTCTCATTTATTAATTAAAAAAAAGCGTTTACTTTGTTTAACAGTCTTTTAAAATACTGATAATTTGCAAAAAAAAAAATCTTATGAATAAAAAATAGATTAAAAATGAATGAAATTGTATATATGTACCTATTTTTTAAAGCAATTTTTTAAACAAAAAACTGGATTAGTAGTAATCTAACCTACATAAGTTTAAATTTTCCAAAAAACCAAAAAAAAAATACTTTTTATTTAATGAAACGAGAAATAATTCAAATAACAATTTTTTTTTAAGGCAAATTTTAATTCGAAACCATCAATTTTTTTTTCTTATTTTAAGCTTACTTAGTACGCTGCTAAAGCGAAACGAAAATGTTTCTAAGTCTCCAAAGTCAATAGCGAAAGTCAAAATTAAATAAAGTCAATAAATTAAAACTAGAAAATAATTTTGAAGACAAAACACTTGAAATAAAAATTCACAAGGCGCAAATTTCTTTTGGACCAAGAAATTTGAACAAATCGCACTGGTTAACTCAAAATTTTGTTTTGCTTGAGGTGACATCATATTTTACACAATAACATTATATTTATATTTCTAAGATTTTAAATAATTCCTGAATAATTAATTGCATTATTTCTAAAAAGGAACTTGATAAAAAAATTATTTTTTTATAATTTTGAACAGTTTGTAAATAAACAGTTTTTCGCTGATTCAGCGAGAATTTTTTTTTTGAGTTACTAAGGTCTTGTAATATACTAATCAGAAATATAAGTGAAAAATTATTGAAAACTCTCCAAGTATTCAAATACAGGTAAGAATGTCATTTAGCATAACAAAATTTTTCTTTCTGCTGTTTTTGTATGAAAATTTTCGTTTCGCTTCATCAGGATACTGGACTTTATAAATTGAAATTTAATTTTTTTTTTTAATTAAACATAAGTTAGATTGCTACTTTATAATCCAGTTTTTGTTGAAAAATACATATGTATGTATATAATATTTCATATGTTCGTTCATTTGTTGATCGATCTGAAAGTGCTTTATTCCTAAAAAAAAACTTAAAAATTAATTGTTTTTACTCATTCTTTCTTTAATTTTATGTCAATCTGATTTACATTATGTATCCAGTAGTTACATTCTTGCTTTTAACTACCCCATGCCACTTTTAGATAGCCAAATAACACCAAGCCTCCCCCTTGCAGATTAGAAAAAATACTACCTTAAGGGTTAAATTTACAAAGATGGTGCTCGAAAAAACGGGGTCGGATTCGGTCGGATCCAAAAAAAAAATATTATACACAAAATACTAAGCTTTCATTCTAGACTACTTAGAAAGCTTGCATATGTAAGCATTTTTTTAAAAGCCTTTTCAAAGTTAAGTGAAATTTTTAAAAAGGGTTTAAGAAAAACGGGTTTTAGAATTATTTAGAAATATAATTTTGTGATTTTTGTCTTAAAAATATATTTAAGATATCATTATACACTGAACCAAATCCTTACGTAAATACAACGAAAAAATTCGTTGAGCCAACGAAAATTTAATTAATTTTCAGCCGATGAAAAATTTAACTGGCTCAACGAAATGGCTTTCATACGTTAATGAAGAACTTCATCAATTAACGAAAACTTTCGTATTTTAATAAAATTTTTCATAAAAATTTTTGATCGAGAATTAATGAATTTTTACATCACTTTACCAATTTTTTTCATCAATTAACGTAAATTTTAATTAAAACATTCGTAAGCTAACGAAGTTTTTCGTAAATTTTATGAATATTTTAATTAAATTACGAAAAAATATTTGTTAGCTAACGAAACTTTTCGTTGAATTAATTATTTTTTTAGTAGATTATTCTTACATTCTTTTCGTAGAGTAACGAATTTTTTCGTTAACCTACGAATTTTTTCATTCATTTTTCTTTTTATAAATATTTAATTGGACCTGTTAAATCATTGATTTAATAGTCCAAACAAAAAATTGGCGTTTATCACGGTGGAACTCACTTGGACTCATCAGTTGACTGACTTATCGTGAAACACCTTGTCAATACGCAAATATTGTTTATATTCAGCTTTACTTAAATGGATTTTTAAACAAAAACCTAATGTGAACTATATCCAATAAGATTAAATTTTCAATATTAAAACAGAAATGCACACAAGTCTACCTTTTTTTTGTTTTTTTTTTTTTTTTTTTTGTAAGGCAACGATTTTTTTCGTTAACTGATGTATTTTTTCATAAGCCAATGTAATATTTCATTAGTATATGAAGATTTTCATAAGTTTATGAATATTTTCGTTACTTAATTAAAACTTTTCATTGAATTGGATTTTTTGGCACTAAAAAGGGAGAAAAATTGTATGAAACGTTTTCATTAATTGATGAAGGTTTTCATATTACGAAAAATTACATATTTTCGTTGAGCCAACGAAAGTTTCGTTGGGCCAACGAAAGTTTCGTTGGGCCAACGAAAATGTAGTGTATGAAAGGATTTTCGTAATTTTACGAAATTTATTATTTTCAGTGTATTATGGAAAAAATTTACTTCAAGAAGATATCTTAAAAAATGAGCTAGATACAAGAGTATGAAAATTGCTAAGAAAACCATCATTTTTTTTCTTGTGAAATGGTCCCCACTTGACCCTCTGTATCTTGGGAACCAAAACATTTTGATAAAAAAAACTTGTGGATTATGAAAGAAGGGACAATTATCTGTGCAATCCAAAAAAAAATTCGTACAATAAACTAAAAAAAAAAACATGTGTGCAATTCACACGTGGTAGAAGTGAAACCTTAAAAATTATACGGTTCTTCTTCTATTAAAACAAAAAAGTTATAATCAATTGATTTTTCCTGCCGCTTTTTCGTTTCATCTTGTTTCAAATCACTACGATACTAACAAAGTTTTCACTTTAAAAATATTACCATTAAAAAGCTTATAAAATTTTCTGAAGAATAAAGCCATACTTAAATTTTCATAATGCACAAAAAGTATAAAAATAATTTATTGAAAACAATCATTTTCATCAAAAAAAGCGAAAAAAACACGTAATTTTATCTTCTCACGCTATTAAATGCATTTTTTCCCTAACAACCTATACAAAATTTTATACCACCTGAAAGCTTATTTTTTCACCTTTCATATGACGTATCAATCTCATTTCAAAGATGCCTACAAGAGAAGTTAGAATTTTAAAGTCAACCATGTCGAATTTACAGACTGAGATTACGGAACTTCCTACACTGGTGGCTGGTCATCGGCAACAGATCTCCACAGGTGTTTTGAGGTATTTTTCAATTTTTCCAATTTAAGATTGTGTAACTTGTAGAGCACGTACCGTTATGTGTGATATATCAAATAAAAGGTTATGTTATCAGCATGCGTATTAAAGTTAAATCAAATTTGTATGTGCACTAGATCAAAAGATATAACGTGTGTTGGAAAAGAACATCTTTTTACCGTTATCTCAGAATTTTGAATATGAAATTAAATGAAATTTTGTACAATTACAATTTATCTAATTACCTATCTACAGTGCAAATTTCATTCATCTATCTATTAAAACAAAAAATTTATAACAAGTTGAAGTCGTGTCGCGTTTTCGTTTCATCTTGTTTCAAATCACTACGATACTAAAGAAGTTTTCACTTCAAAAAAAATCACCCCATGACCGGAATTTTGTACTAGTCGATCCACTGTGCTGCGCGGTGGCGGCGGCGAAATTTTTCGCCAAACGGAGGTTTTCCGCTGATGCGGTGGGCAAGAATTTTTTTTTATTTAATTTAATTAATTTAATTTTTACTCGGGAATAAATTACTTGTGTTAAAAAAATCGAGTTAAAAAAAAAATTTTTTTATCTTCATGAAATTTCCTTCCCGCTTTCTTCAATAGAAACTAGTGATGGGAACTATCGAATGATTTAAACTATCGAATAGTTCATTCATTCATTCGAATAAACACTATCGAATAAAACTATCGAATAAACTATAGAATATACTATCGGATAAAAACTATCGAATAAACTATCAAACCGAAAAAAAATATTCAAATGAAAAAACTGTCGTTTTAGAAAACTATTCGAATGAATCGTTTAAGAAAACTATTCGAATGAAACAAATATTTGAATGAAAAAACTATCGAATAAAAAAAAACTATTCGAATGAAAAACTATCGAATGAAAAAACTATTCGAATGAAAATAGTAACTAAATGAATGAATGATTTCAAACTATCGAAAGAATGAATATTTTACAACTATCGATAGTTTGATAGTTTTTATTCTATAGTTCCCATCACTAATAGAAACGTTGACTCATTTACGATACAATAGTAAAAACATAATTTGTTTTACTCTTATCTCCACTATAAATTAACGCAAAACAGCATTTCAATCCAGAAAATATGTAAACAAAAACGTTAATTAGCTCGACCAACTAATAGGTTATTAGTGGAAGACATAATAAGCTTTCGATGTTATAAGACCAGCCTTATTAACGAATTCCAGAAAAATCCAGAAAACTCTATATGAACCACAAACAAAGACTAAGGCTCTTAAATATGACTATAATTTATTTAACAACTGATAACGAATTTTAATAACCCTACTCCTTTTTTTTTTTCTACTCCAGGGAATGTAAGTGTGCAGACATTTAATAAACAAAATTATTATAATTAACTAAGAAAATCAATAATATTATAATAATTGCACTCTTATACAATCTCAGTAAAACTTTTAAACGTTTCAAGGCTGAAGAAAACATGTTTTTTTAGTTTACCTTAGAAGTTCAAATTGATCACACACAAAAATGCATATTTTCAAGTTCATCTTATTTCTTTTGCTCGTAAGAAGTGTTAAAAGTACTAAAGAGTTCAGTGAACTCATTCAAAGAGTTTATAAAATAAGTGATTCATCGGATGTCTTTTTCATCGATGCAAATGAAGATTTTCTCACTCGTTTCATAAAAACTGAATTCTTTATACCAACATCATTATTTAGTTCTAATTTCTTAGAAGAATTCAGAAAGATCAATAATGCACTCATTGTTTTATCAGTACCCGATAGAATACACAAAAACCATTGGATAGTACTGCATAATCTCATCAAAAAACTTCAAGTGAGAAAATTCGTTATTATTTCCGCCAAAACTTTGAACGAATTGAACGAATTCTTCACTTATTTTGCTGAAAATAAATTTACAAGAATTTTTGGAATTATTAAAAACACTTCTTCGTATGCATATCTTCCATTTGCTGATAACCAAATTCACCAACTAGACAAAATCGAACCACTTCCTGACGCATTAAAAGATCTCAATGGTCATCCTATTCGTACAACAATATTTTCAGCTGTTTCTAGAATATTTTGGTATCAGAATGCAAATGGACAAAAAATGATTGGAGGCAAATTTGGCCTAATATTTCTGCAGTTCTTAAAGAAGCATAATGCAACTTTTGAGGATTCGGTTAAGGTACCAATGAATGCGGCTCCGAAAGTGATAAAAAGGCTTCTTCGGAAAAACGAAATCGATATAACTTTGAATGGATTTGGTCCACAAAAAAATGTCGACTTTAGTTATCCAATTACAGTGGAAAAAATGGTCGTTATGGTGCCGGTTAATGGATTTCTTCCACCGGATGAATATTTTGCAAGACCATTTTCACCAACTGTATGGCTTTGTATTGGAGTTACAGTGGTCTTTATTGCATTTTCTAAGACCATAACTGACAAAGTAATAAATTCAAAATGGGACTTTTGGTTTGCTTTTAGTGATACCTACAATAATTTATTAAGCTTGGCTACAGAAAAACCAATAACATCGAATTACCGCTTTTATTTGGTGGTATTTTTGTTCAACTTTATAATCGGCAGACTGTTTGGTGCATATTTTCAATCATTTCTAACAGCTTTTATAAAAATTAAACAATTCGATACAATTCAAGACTTGATAGCTAACAATGTGTCCCTTATGATAATAGAATACCAATGGGAAATGATAAAGAATACTTCATATCCAAAAGGTTTGGAAAAAATTATTCTACCAACGAAGCCGTCGGTTTATCTTCCGAAAGTGATGTCGATGCGAAATACAAATTATGCCTATGTCATTGGTGAAGATAGATGTCAATTTTATATTGACTTTCAATCATTGTATAGAAAAAGTTTATTTCGGAAAGCTCGAGAAACTATTAATAGCAACGCTCTAGGATATTTACTGCCGAATAATTCGCCGTTTAAGGAAATTTTGAACACATTCATTATTGAAGTTTTAGAAACTGGTTTAATCCAGAAGTGGGATGAAGATGCACTTTATCAAGTGAAGACAACAAGTTTTGGATCGGATATGTATAAGGATTATGTTTATGAGGAAATTCATGTTCCATTGACAGTACATCAGTTGCAATTTGCATGGAAATTTTTAATGATTGGATTGGTAATTTCAACAGTTGTTTTTGTGGTAGAATTTATAGTTGGTATTTTTAAAAATAAATGGTCTTAAATTTATTATTTAAATTTTTATTCGTGTCAATAAAAAGAAATTAAAAAAAAAAAACAAAGATCTGATTTTATTTTGTATGGAAACAATTTTAACGAAACTGCTTGCATTGTCAAGTCATATAATTAACCCGGACTATGTTTCGTCAGATTTAATAAAATTGTGAAGTTTAAAATAGATATTTAGTTGCAAGACTTTTTTGCTCTATAAAACTTCATAAAGAGGAATGTTTCATAACCTATAACCAACAGCCAAGCAAGTCGCTTTCAACGGTACCTCAATTACTAAATTATGATAAGTATTTAAGAAGTTATGAAGAAATATATATATGCTCACAAAATTCTCTATTCATTTGTTCCCTCTAAACTTCTTAAATATTTATGATAAGTAGAAAAAATAGATATCTTTAAGAGCGTCTTACTTGTCCATTGGTTATAGGCTATGCAAACTCTTCGAATATGAAACAAAACTGAATTCCGGTTAGTTCAAGACTATTTTCATCTAAAGAGCTCAATTTTTTAGACTATTTTATAGCCTATAACCAACAGCCAATCAAGTTGCATATAACGATAAGTCAATTATTAAATTATGATACGTACTTTAGAAGTTATGAGGAAACATATGGTTACATATTTTCATATGCATTTATTCCCTCATAACTTCTAAAATACTTAGGTATGATAAGTATAGAAAAAATAGATATTGTTGAAAGCGTCTGGTTATAGGCTATGAAAACTCTTTTTATAAAAAGTAAGTCGAATTAAACTGAACTTCGGGTAGTTCAATACTATTTTCATCTATAGAGCGCAATATTAGATATTGTTTAATAGCCTTTAACCAACAACCAAGAAATTCGCTTTCAACGATACTTCATTTATAAAATTATGACTAGTTGCTTAAAAGTTATGAAGAAACATACATGCTCACAAATTACCATGTGTAGTATATATTCCCTCATAACTTCTAAACTACTTGTGATAAGTCAAAAAAAGAGATAACGTTAAAAGCGTCTTATTCCTCTGCTGGTTATAGGTTAGGTTAAATCTGTTTATGTGGCGCCCTCTACAAGCAAAAGCAACCCAAGTAACAATTTCAAACCTCGGTTACAAAATAACCAAAGTTATAAAAAAAATAACTGCAAATAACCGCGGTCATAAAGCGGCTATAAACGGGTTGTCTGTGGTTAATTTTAGGTTTGAAAAAAAACCAGTATTTTCGAAGGTTTGTTTTGGGTTAAAATTATATGTAAAATAAACTTTTTAGTCATAAATTAGTTTAAAAAATTCCATTTTTAAACTAAGGAAATATTTTGGCTATTTATTTATTTTTATTAAACCCAGGTTACATTCTTGTTATTTTTTCAACCCAATTTTTTTGGTTAAATTATAACCTCAGTTTGAGGTTGGTTTTAAAATAACCAAAGTTTCAGAAAAGTTAATAACTCGTTTTTGACACAAAGTCATAAATAAGTTTTTAAATAACTTCTAGTTTTGTGTTTTAAGGGTTAAAAAATAACCAAATTTTGACTCCAAGTTTGAAGTAAGTATTTTAATAACTTTTTTTTTGCACAAAAAGTTTTTTTTAAGTTAGAATTTAACCAAATCTGATCTCAAAGTTTTAAATAAGTATTTTAATAACTCTTTTTTTACCCAAAAAGTTATTTATAGGTTATAATTCATTGATGAACTAAACATTTTTTTCTTTTATAGCTGCATTTCTATATATTGGGTATTTTAAAAATCTTATATTCTTATTCGATTATATGAAATAGGTGTCAGTTTGGCACCAGCTGCCTTTTGTGCTTAAAGGGTCATATAAATTTGCATGATGTGGAATAAGAATGCCACACATTTTGTTCAAATCGATGATAAATTGTGAAAATTTTTTACTTATCGAATGGAGAATATTTTTCATGCAAATCACGTAAAAGAATCTCAAGCTAACTCAACTTATTATGAGGCTGTTCACTGCGATGACATTGGTAGAATAGCCCACCAAGAACCTCTCGCAAACAATACATCCTCCGAAGCGAGGACACCTTGTGTAACATAACGTTAAGCCCACATTGGACCGTACTCCAAACACGCAATTTGCCGCATCACGGAAAGGACTCAAAACACAACACACAACAACTCGAAGAACATTCCCAACTGTCAGTTGGGGTGCCGCTGTCAAATAATTTTCACAACTTTCTAACAAGATACGCGCAAAGCCCCCGAATGACCAGACCGTTGGGCTGGGACTTTGGGAGTGACCATCATCATCCTGGTTTGTGTTCGACTGTGTTGGATTTTTTAAAAGAAAAAAAAAAATATTTAATTACTATGCACACACACTCCAATAGCGACCAGCGTCATAAGTTGCTTGCAGCGCATGCAGCATATAAAAAACGATCAGTGTTTTGGAAAGCGTCTCGTGCAAACGTCCGGTCCGTCGCGTTGTTGTGTTTCCCAAGACTTCTGACACCAACGCGCAGGGCGTACAACGCAGCGCGAACATCCTTTCGCAAGTAAATCACTTCGTCTTCTTGCTTTTTCTTAGCTGTCGCGTTGCCAGAGCGAACCTTGCGGCTTGCGCCGCCGTTGCCAAAAAATCTTACAAATGTTCGCAGACTTTTTTGGTTTTTCGGTGAAGATTCTAGACATGCATTTACCACTGACACAATGATGAATGGGAACACGTTCACGGTGTAATTGTCGATGATATCCTGCCGTACACACATGTTAATCTCTTAATTTGGGAATATACACTCGTGGTAAGTCGTCCGTCGTTGTAGTAAATATACGTTTTTAAAAGTTCGCAAGGTATGAGGTATGATGACGAAGATGACGATGAGAGTGTGAAGGGCTGCTGTGGGGTGAATTGTGTCAGGAGAAAAAATAAAAAAAGGCAATGTGAATTCTTCCTGGCAGGTTGAAGGCTCTGGAGAATAATAAATGAGGCTTTGGCCAAAATAAATTAACACGTTTCTTTTGGTTGTTGGGAGAAGAGATTCGTTTGTCTTAAAGGAACATTTTGATGGGAGAGGTTGGTCCATAGTGAGGTATATCATCAGAGCCAGGCAGTTGCCCCTCTTCCTTGATCACACATTCGTTCGACTTCGAAGTTATGTGGCAAAATAGTTCTCATAATTAATGTGTTGTGTGTATTTGCGCAGATGAAGGATAATATTTCTTATGGTCTGGACATTTTTAATAACTTAGCTTCAGGAATGAAGCTTTTTAGCTATTAATCAAGAAATGGGAACGAAAATTCGAAGTTTCATATGATTTTTGGAGAAAATTAAGAGAAAAGCTTTGAAATCAAAAATTTTTAACAGATAAAATTTTGGGAAGAATAAGATTCACGCAAAGTAAGAGTTGTCACGTTAAAGAATTTCCACAGTAAATTTAATAAAAGAAATGTCCAATCTTGTGGTAAGACCATTAGGTACTTTGAAATTGAGGTGGATTTGTTCACGTTACATTACTTTACTTTATGTCACATTACGTTACGTTACGCTATGTTATGTTACGTAACGTTATGATATGTTACGTTACGTTAATTTGAAGTGGCTGACCGAGAGTAGCTAAGTTTTGAATCTCTCATGATACCTCATCAATTAAGGACAGATTTTTTGAGTTTGTTACATTATTATTTTTTTATAAGATTTTAAGATAGTTTTTTTTGTGTTATCAATTGTATTGTTGTAAAAAGTGAAGACTTTTTCCTCTAAATTAGGTACAGGGAAATGGTGAGGGAGGAGAGTAACATCAACCGTATCACACAACATTCCAAATCAACTCAACAGATTTGTTAACAATATAAACAAATCAAAATCTTATAAAATTAAGCTCTTTCTTATAGGGTTTCTAAAAAGCTTCTATCGCGAGTTATAGAAATATTTCTTCTTAATCTCACAAAATTAAGCTTCTATAGGGTTGATATAAGGCTCTATCGAAAATTGTTGTTTTTTTTTAAAGAAGTAACAATTTCGTTAAATGTTTTATCAAATTTGTGTTTAAAAGGCTTAGTACTGAACTTCGGAACACATAAACATTTATTGGAAAGCTCTTAAAAGTCTAGTTCCAACAATTCTTACAAATAAAATTTTATATATTCTACTCAATTCACTCAATTTTTAGGGGCAACTGCCTAGTCTTTTTACTCAAATAAGATTTGTTGTTAAAAACTTTTTAAGAAACTGAAAAAAGTAAGATGTTAGGTATTTATTTTCGGCAAAGCTTCTTTTTAGCTTTTTTAAGACCTTTTAGTGGCAGTTATATTTCAAAGAAACCTTACCAAAATTTAACAAAGTCAAAATATAAATCCTGTTATGCCTTATACACACAGGCTATAAATAATAACAAGTTGAAAATTTTTCCTGACTTAAGGTAATTACGGTCTTGACTTATTTTGACTTATGCGCAGTTGTAAGACTATCATCCCTTTGCGTGCGGTCTTGATCATAACCAGTCAAACTTACCTTTTTTATTACCATAGGTACGAATATCATTCAGAGTATCTAATTTCATGGCATTTCGTCAAGAAATGGCCGTGCAAATGAATTTTGACGCCAAAAAAGCACCAAAGGCACCACTGTGCACCTGCCGCTGCCGCAGCACAGCCGGACGCTATCATTTTATATGGAAAATTCCATATGATCGACAGAGCACTTTGAATACGCAATCTAAAGCCTTAACCAGCTGTTGTGGTTCTCAAAAAGCAGTATACGGCTGCGGTGTTGCGGCGGTAGTGCGGCAGTAGTTCTGCAGCAGTGCGGCGGTCCTGCGGCTTTAGTGCGAGGGAATTCCATTTTTACTCTCAAATTTTATTTATATCCTACGTATTAGCAAAAAATCCTTTTTTTCTTAATTTGTAATGGAATATACATTTTTGTGCTTGCAGTTTTTTATACTTACCCAATATTAGAAAGTCTGCTCGGAAAAAGGTTTTCAAATATTAAATACAACAATAAATCATATAAAAAAAATCACTCATTTTAATTCTTCTTAACAAAAGTCAAAAGAATATGTTTGTTTAATTTATTTCATCCACTGAAGGCATAAATTTGGTTTTATTAATTATTCAAATTGTTCACTTAAGAAAAAAAATTCCTAAAGGGAAATATTTATTTTGATTAAATATTAAATTGTTTTGGTCGTTTTTTTTTTACTTTCACATCTAACAAATTGTATAATTTAGATTTTTAAAACACATCTATTGATTTAAAATAAAAATTTAATTATTTCCATGAATATAATATTTTCTCAAAAAAATATATTCCACAAAAAATTCCACTGTAGAAATTGTCAATCCGATTATTAAAAAATACCATGCAAACTGCAATTGATGTAATGTCAATGGAATCGGTGATTCTTCATAAACATCATAATCAGAATCTTTATAAATCGTTGATCCAAAACCATTTGCTTTTGCTTGATAAACCACATCTGAATCCCACTTCTGCAGCAAACCCGTCTGTCTAATTCCAATTATAAAATCATTTAAAATCTCTTTAAATGGAGAATTGGGCGGTATTAAATATCCAAAATGATGACTGCAAATAGGTTCTCGAGCTTTGCGAAATAAACTCTTTCGAAATAAAGATTGAAAATCAATATAAAAACGGCATCTATCTTCAGCTGATATATATGCAAATTTTGTATTTCGCATGGATTGAAATTCCTGCTTAAATGTCTCATAAGCAACAGGACGAATTATCTTATTCAATCCTTTGGGATAAGCCTTATTTTGAATAATATTCCATTGGTAAGTTGAAAGCATTACGGAAATATTGTTGTTGACAAGGTCTTGAATGGTATCGAATTGTTTGATTTTAATGAAAGCTGTTAGAAATGATTGAAAATAAGCAATGTACAGATTACCAATAATAAATGCGAACAAAAGTACCAGCAAATGAAAACGGTAATGCAAAGTTATTGGTTTTTCTGTAGACAAGTTTATCAATGTTAGATAGGTTCCACTAAAACTTGACCAAATATCAACATTTGAAGTTGTTAATTTATCAATAACGATCTTAGCCGAAGAAATTAAGACAACAGACAATCCAATACACAACCAAACAGTTGCTGAAAATGGCCTGTAAAAGTATTCATGGGGAGAAACAAATCCATTGATTGGAACCATTACGACAGAATTTTCAATTGACACTGGATAGCTAAAGTCCAAGTTTTCAGGTGACATAAACGAATTCATGCTTATGTCAATTTTGTTTTTTAGAAGTGCTTTGAAATAAGCTTCTTCAAAGATATTTTCAATAACTATAATTTTGTAACTTGCGTTATGCCTTTTTAAAAAGTTTAAAAATGTTAGACCGAATTTTCCTCCAATAACTTCTTGCCCACTTTTATTGGGATACCGAAAAGTTCTTGGTATATCGTCGTTAATATTTGTTCGTAGAGCAAATCCATTAAAATTTTCCAAAGCATCCGGTAAATGATCTGTATTGTCAGCAAGTTGAAATGTTGGATTTTCAGCATAAGGAAGAAATGCGTAAGATGATGTATTTTTAACAATTCCAAAAACTCTTGTGAATTGATACTGAGCGAAAATGGAAAAATACTTAATCAAACTGCTTATATTATTTGTTGAAATTATGACAAATTTTCTAACCAGAGTGTTTTTAATGAGATTTTTCAGCACTTTTGAACAGTTTTGACCATCATCTTCGGGAACTTGAAATACAATGATAATATTGTTAATCTGTCGAAATCTGTCTGTATAATCAGCATCAAAAGTCGATATTAGTAAGGAGACATCAGCTTTTAAGAAATCAGTTAAAACTTCGTCATCAATTCCGATAAAATACACCACAGCTGAATCACTTTCTGCGTAAACTCTTTCAATTAAATTCTGCAATTCAATATTTTGCGTGTGGATAATTATAAAGAGCCGCGATAGAAATGAAATAAACTTCAATGAAACCATTTTCTTGGTTCAACAAGTTGCGAGTAATTGTAAAATGCAACTGAATCAATGTTTTCTAGTTTGTAAAGCAAATGGCTTAGTGTTCAAATTAATTTATATTAACTATCATAGTTTTTTGAATATTTAATCTTAACGAGTAGCTATTTTGATGAATTTGTTAATAGACACGTATTTTTTCGCAATTAATTTATTTGTAACAAATAAATTTAAATAAAAAATGAAAGCTTTTCAAAGGAAGAAGAAAAAGAAAAAAGATTATTTCTATAACTAAAAAAAATATATTCAGAATTGATAATATTAATAATTGCATAGGATCTTCACTATACTTTGAAGTAAAAAGTAAAATTTTGTGTTATAACAACCCTTATTGCCTTTAAAAACATTTAAAAAAATAAAGATTTATTTATTTTTTTTTTTTTTGGTCATACCAATTCATGAGAATCAACAAGAACAAATATTTATTTGAAAATTTTAAGCACTATGCTTACCTGTTTTAAAATTTTAAAATAAATATTCGTTCTTGTTGATTCTCATGAATTGGTATGACCGACAAAAAAAAAATAAATCTTTAATTTTTTAAATTTTTTTAAAGGCAAGGGCGTTTTGTTTGTTTTCGAGAAAAAAAAATACTGAAATAATAATAATTTTCTTTTATTTAAAAAAAAAAAAATTATCTACGTTATTTTTTTTCAAATAATTTATACGCAAAAAACACTGGTCAACAAGGTTTTTGCCACAACAACCAAAATATACTTTTCTAGTAGTTTTTGATGTTCTGAACTCGAATCTGAAGTCAGAAAATTATTATTGGCCTCCGTTTTTTAAATATTACCGTTAGAAAATGTCAAAAAACGTCATTTTGGCTGCTTTCGGGGTTATGTTTTTATGTGGGGTAATACATTATGAATAAAATTGTAACGGTGGCTATAAGAACTGATTTTATTCTTTCAAAAAATGTTTAAATCTTTCCGATATCTCTTTTACTGCCCGAGATATTTAAAATTTAAATAGCGGTCTTTGAATCAGAAACAACACTGGCCAACCAAATTGAACTTTTTTTGCCACAAGAACCAAAATATACTTTTCTGAAGGTTTTTGGGTTGCTGAGCTCGAATCCGCAATCAGAAAAATTTTATTAGCCTTAGTTCTTGAAATATTACCGTTTTAAAATGCAAAATAAAGGTTTTTTTTATAACGGTTATATTTCAAGAACGGAGGCTAATAGAATTTTTCTAGTTGCGGATTCGAGTTCAGCAACCCAAAAACCTTCAGAAAAGTATATTTTGGTTCTTGTGGCAAAAATTCTGTGACCAGTGACTTAATCTTTAAATTAAGTTTAGTTTCTCTTTGGCTTATTAACTGAAACTTAAGATATCTCGAGCAATAAAAGAGATATCGGGAAAATTTAAACAGTTTTTGAAAGTAGAATATCAGTTCTTATAATAACCGTTACAAATTTGTTTATAATGAATTACCCCACATAAAAACAGAACCTCGAAAACAGCCAAAATGACGTTTTTTGACATTTTCTAACGGTAATATTTCAAAAATGGAGGCCAATCAAATTTTTTTGACTTCAGATTCGGATTCAGCACCCCAAAAAATACTAGAAAAGTATATTTTGGTTATTGTGGCAAAAAAAAGTCAAATTTTGTTGACCAGTGAAAGTTTTTTGATACCTTATGTATTATGAAAAGTATAACAAACCGAAATGTCCATTAACCCTCTGTAGGCACACCTCTTTTTTGCGAATTTTTTTTTTTAATGCTTTTTCATGTCGCTAGAACTTTTTTCGGTCTCACTATTTTATAGAGAATCATATATGAAATTGATGTAGAATATTCCGAGGAATTCGAATATTGTATTCACAATTCAAAAAAAATTTATTTTCAATCTTATAAAGACACTTTTTTGTGACAACTTTAAATTTTTGCCAAATTCGCACCCGTGTGCGATAATTAAAAAAAAAATTACCCATTTGTCACATGATTGTATATATTTATTCATTTTATTACTTTAAAGAAATCAGTAAATCACTAAAACCATCGACATAGAACATTTTTCGTTTCCCAGTCTTACTTTATATTTCAAATTAAAAACATAGAAAAATGAATATTTTTGTAATAATAAAATTTTATTTATGTGTTTGCAACAAATACTATATTTTTAATCTATTAACCCTCTGTAGGCACACCTCTTTTTGCGAATTTGGTGTATACTTTTTCATGTCGCTAGAACTTTTTTCTGTCTCACTGTTTTGTAGAGAATCATATATGAAATTGATGTAGAATTTTCCGAGGAATTCGAATATTGTTTTCACAATTTCAAAAAAGGTATTTTCACCCTGATAAAGACACTTTTTTGTGAATACCTTTTATTTTTGTTATGCCAAATTCGCACCCGTGTGCCGACAGAGGGTTAAAAAGAAAATGACTTTTTACAGCAATGCAGCAGAGTGAGAATGTGTTGGGTGTATGTGATTCTCAAAAAAATCAATCTACTAATCGTATCGAGTTCAAAAACAATGGTAAAGTTTAAAACACATAAATAAAAAAGTATTTTTTTGTATGTGTAATTTTCATCCCATTTATAAATTCCTATAACTTTGAAAATTTATTTCGAGCCATTATAACAAAATCCAGTCAATTTAATACAATTTTAACCTTCCGCAATCAATTCTTTCAAACTTTCCACTTATTTTCCATCTAATTTCTTAACAAGAGTTGTAAATAAAATAAAAAAGTGTATAAAAAGCTATAAAAATAAGAAACTCTTGCGTGTTACCGGAAATAAAAAAAAAAAAAAAAAGAAAAACACCCAAGACCGAATACAAACGAGAGTATAATACATTTTCTATTGGTTCACATCAAATCAAGCACCGCATCTAATTGCTTTGTGGTCAACGATTACCTTCTTTTATAGCCAAGATTCTTTACCTTAACGACGCTATTGACGCATTTATTTCGAATCCACAAAAAAAGACCATAGCTACCCCGAACCTAAACAAACCTTAGAAATCCTAAAACCACAATCTTTGAAAAGAACACAAAAAAAAACAAAAATGTAAGGAAACTAAAGGAACAACGAAGCTACAAGCCACATTCCAGTTAATGAAAAATAAAAGTATAGAAAAATTAAATCGTGACCAAGTCCAATTTTGTTTAAATTCAAAGAGAGTGGTAGTTCTCGTGCAGCAAAACACACTCCCGCATCTTGTATGCCTCGATTTTGTTACGAAAACGAAAACGATCCCACTTCTGATTCGGCGGGATGCCCTTAAGGGATTCCGTGTAATAGAGACATTAAAATTGCTCGCCTTAAATACGTGCGGCCAGCTTTGGAAGGCCTCTCTGTGATGGGAAAATTATTGATTCATCATTATTTGCCCATCGGACAAGACCAAGACCACTTTCACTGTCAGTGATGGTTATGGTCGTCGTCGCGTCGTCGGTCGGAGATTTCAGATTGTGATCGAAATTTTAAAAATGTTTGTGCAACGTCATCGATGCTGGTTATCAGCACTAATCTGTGGGTGTTTGCCAGGAACGAATTGAATTAAGTGGGCAGATTGGAGAGGGATTGCAAGTTCAATATGAGTCTTGTGGATTCTAAGTGGAACTTAAATATCTTTTAATTGATTTATTCCTTCTCATACTTATTTTCATAATTTTATAAAATGCACATCACGCAGTCAGCATTTACTTCCGATAACAGTGGAAATGGTTCAATCGATTCAAATTGAAGACGACGTCAAATTCCGAAAGAAAAAAATAAAGTTTCATCGAAATTGTTCGATGAAAAGTGGGTTGAGTGCATCATTAGTTGCAATATTCTTCACGGGCGATTAAATTCCCCCTCGACACTCACCCCAAAATCCAGACCCAGATCGAGACCGAGAGACCCAGGGAATCATTGAATCATTATTTATAACAAAACGGATGTGCATTGTCCACATGATTAGCTGTGAGTACGAGTTACGAGAGGAGGCAGAGAGATATCTTTCTTGCTTAGAGCTGGCGTCTCTCTTGGCACACCACAGACCCAGGCAATCACGAAAGTCAAAGCCACCAGTTGGAGTTGAAGTTGAAGTTGGAGTTTTGTGTTTTGTTGCTGACTTGACTTCCAAGAAAAAACTGGAGTAACACACACCTACACGAAGTATATTTTTAATAGAGAAGCTGTTGTGCCAGATGCCAAGACCAGAGAGACTTCGGTGTATACCAGAGACTTGGCATTGATTGTGGTGGCTTTTTTTTAGTTTTTTTGTTTGCTTATATATGTGCTGCCTTGGTGTCAAATCTTTGATGATCTCTTTTCTTGAGGCGCGAGTTAATTAACCTTGCGACCTTGCATGGCATTTCTTCTCGTCTTGCATTTATAAGGTATTACCAACATATATACTCGTATGTATGCATGAAGTAAAGGTATAATGTGTATGGGAGTGAAACGGTTTATTAATGTATCTCAAGAGTTTTTTTTTCGTTTTGCTTCCGGCTATATAAAGTTGAGTTTGTGATTTAAATTAGAATGGTGCAGTTGCTTGTGTAACGGGACACAAAACAATGCAACTCAAACAATCAGTATTGGCAATCTTTGATAGATGACCCATGATCATTAAGAAGTTTGAAGACTTTTATAAGTAAGTACCTACTGCAAAGGGGTCTTTGACTTTTTGGTTTCAAGATATTGAAGATATCTTTAAGTATGCTAAGAGTTATCTCTTAGAATCAAGTTGGCTTGCAACTTTTTCTGTTCTCGTTTTACTTCTGTTACCAGCTTATTTTATTTTTATTATTTACCACTAACGCAAAGTTTTTGTCATGAAGACTTTTCTCTTTCATAAAATCCGCATCTTTTAAGAGGTCTTAAGGTTATTTTATTTGGTTCTTGAAGTCCTTTTTCATTATGAAGACTTCTTTCTTTCATAAATTCGCATTTTAAAGACGTCTTAAGGTTATATTATTTGGTTCTTGAAGTCCTAATTTATCATGAAGACTTTTTTCTTTCATAAATTAGCATTTTAAAGAGGTCTTAAGGTTATATTATTTGGTTCTTGAAGTCCTAATTTATCTTGCCCACTTTTTTCTTTCATAAATTCGCATCTTTAAAGAGGTCCTTTATTTATTTAATTTGGTTCTTGAAGTCCTTTTTCATTATGAAGACTTTTTTCTTTCATAAATTCGCATTTTAAAGACGTCTTAAGGTTATATTATTTGGTTCTTGAAGTCCTAATTTATCTTGCCCACTTTTTTCTTTCATAAATTCGCATCTTTAAAGAGGTCCTTTATTTATTTAATTTGGTTCTTGAAGTCCTTTTTCATTATGAAGACTTTTTTCTTTCATAAATTCGCATTTTAAAGACGTCTTAAGGTTATATTATTTGGTTCTTGAAGTCCTAATTTATCATGAAGACTTTTTTCTTTCATAAATTCGCATTTTAAAGAGGTCTTAAGGTTATATTATTTGGTTCTTGAAGTCCTAATTTATCATGAACACTATTTTCTTTCATAAACTCGCATCTTTAAAGAGGTCCTTTATTTATTTAATTTGGTTCTTGAAGTCCTTTTTCATTATGAAGACTTTTTTCTTTCATAAATTCGCATTTTAAAGACGTCTTAAGGTTATATTATTTGGTTCTTGAAGTCCTAATTTATCATGAAGACTTTTTTCTTTCATAAATTCGCATCTTTAAAGAGGTCCTTAGGTTATTTTATTTGGTTCTTGAAGTCCTTATTAATCATGAAGACTTTTTTCTTTCATAAATTCGCATCTTTAAAGAGTTCTTAAGGTCATTTTATTTGGTTCTTGAAGTCCTTTTTCATTATAAAGACTTTTTTCTTTCATCAATTCGCATTTTAAAGAGGTCTAAAGGTCATTTTATTTGGTTCTTGAAGTCTTTATTCATTATAAAGACTTTTTCCTTTCATAAATTCGCATTTTAAAGACGTCTTAAGGTTATTTTATTTGGTTCTTGAAGTCCTTATTAATCATGAAGACTTTTTTCTTTCATAAATTCGCATCTGCAAAGAGGTCTTATTTTCATAATATTTATTTCTTGAATTCCTAATTCATCATGAAGACCTTTTGTTTTCATAAATTCGCATCTTTAAAGAGATCTTAAGGTTATTTTATTTGGTTTTTGAAGTACCTAATTATTCAAAACTTAAATTGGTGAACATTGAGGTAAAAGAATTTTGTCATATTGAATACTCCACCTTGAGCGCCACTTAAAATCAAAAGCTTTTCGTGCAAAAACCAAAAATCCTTATGAAAAAGCTTATATGGTTTGTAAATTCATGAAAATTTTCTTTTCTTCCGTTTAATCGTATGATCAAAAATAAATGTTCCACATTGGGCGCCATTTTTCTTATAAGCTATGTGGCATGCCAATTTGATTTCACGATTTACTCAAATAGGTTCATATGCATACTCTTTTTATCTGTGGTTTGTATGAAATACAAAATCAATGCCAAACGTTGGGAGCCATACAAAAGTTTACAAAGTATTTTACTCAAACAAGAAATTTCAAAGAGAAAAGTTAACTATTTAAGTATGGGAAACCATTTTCATTCACATCAAATGATATAAATGTTCTCTTCGTTGTCCAATTTTTTTTTTTCACTAATCTGTTGCCCCGAAATAATTTTCCTTCGGCCATTGGCCTCATAAAATCACCATATCCCACATTTTCCAAACCCGAAAAAAAAAATACCTCTTAATCTAAATGTTTTAATTTAAATTCAAAGGCCATTTTCATTTTCTATAAAAAAAAAAAAAATTGAAACACAAAACAAATGACATCAAACTAAAAAAGAGGTTTAAATCATGTTTCTGATAACCTCAATAGCTCAATTTTTCTTATTCTTTTGTCTTCATCGAGACTTTATTCCAATATAACACCATTAAGGTGTTAACTGTATTTTTTATGTCTAGAATTTAAAATGAGCCAAGAACCAACGTATCAACCTTGTTAGGTATTTTAACCTTTCAATCAATAAAATAAAAACCCGTTAACAATGTCACTTCTCTTTCACATATTATCACCAAGCGTTTCTGTTATCAATATTGGCCCATAAACACCCACCACCTTTTTTTGACCATCATCATCTTTTGGTCGGTCGTTGTCGAGTTAATGAAAACGTTGGACCTTATTTCACTTAGCACAGCGATTAGGCGAGAAACTGCCATAACCCTCTCTCTGCACCTAATCAAACTATTTTTTATGGCTTGTTGTCGGTCAAATAGCACAATCTCTACCGTAGCTCAGGGTCTGCTTAAAGGCAGGGCCCCATCATAGAGACAGCGAGAGACTGGTTGTTGTTTGGTTTGATGGCGTAGCCTACCTATAGGACACAAAGTTCTTATCGGAAGGTTTATCTGCAGCATCATCAGATGAAATACCTAAAGTGGATTGAAGCGCAAATGGACTTGAACTGGCCAGCACATCGGCTGACGGCTCGGCAGTTGGCGGTCAAGCCCTCAGTAACCCTATCAAGGATTCAATCTATTTTATTGTTATTACGTGGTGGCGTAGCGGGGTATGCCAAACAATAAAATACAAAGAAAAAAGTACAAACCAGTCTCTATGTCAGAGGAGAGAAGATGTGGATTGTGGGTTGTCAATTCCTTAAAAAAGAGGGAATTCACATATTTGCGGACGCACAAATTGTCACCGATGCGTTGCGTCGGACGTGTTCGTCTTCTTCGTTATTTGGTTTGTTCTGAGGCGTGGTAAGTGCTTTTAACCATCTTGAATGAAGTTGGTACAAGAGCTGATCGGATGGTATGGATGCAGTAAGAAGAAAAATTCTTTGAAAAAAGAAGGGTGCACTGCAAACTGCAGTCTGTGCCTCATTTTAAGCTGACTTTATTGGAGCCATTAATACCCTATCCAGATGGCCTTTGATGAGTTATAAGTCTTGTGGTCGCAAATTTGCAAATTTCATTTACTAATTGAGACAAAGTATCTATTAGTTTTGGCACTTTACACAGGATTTGGATTAAATTGTTTAAATATTTGCCACAAATTTTAAATGAAACTTTAAAAAGAAGTTGAAACGAGTTTGAAAGAGATATTTGTTTGGATTGCTTGTGAAATTGATTTAGGGGAAATGTGAAAGTATGGGTTTTTAAATGAAGATTTTCACTTTGGTTGACTAAAATACTAATTTTAACTCCTTATTTCATGAAACCCACTTGCTTTTACCAACTTTGTGAAACATACCTACATATTTGGAGTTTTTCCAAAAAAAAGTTTTAGTGACCTTTGATCCCTTATATCGGAAACTGTAAATATAGACAAAACAGACTGTTAAAAATGTTGTTTTTTCTTTGACTTTTTTCGTCTTCTTTTTTCTTATTGCGAAATGTGCTTAAAATAGTACTCGATAAAATAATCGATTTCAACTAATTTGACGAAATTGGAAAAGCAATATTTTGGAAAGAGAAACGGTTTCAATCTCAAATTAGAGAAAATTTCATTGCGTTCAAAGCTATGATACGTCTTTTTTTTAAGATTAGTTATTATGTTTCAAAGATATCTAAATACGCGAATTTATGAAAGAAATATGTCTTCATGATGAATTTGGACTTCAAGAACCAAATAAAATTACCTTTTGACCTCTTTAAAGATGCGAATTTATGAAAGAAAAAAGTCTTCATGATGAATTAGGACTTCAAGAACTAAATAGTATGACTTTAAGACCTCTTCAAAGATGCGAATTTATGAAAGAAGAAAGTCTTTATGATGAATTAGGACTTCAAGAACCAAATAGTATGACTTTAAGACCTCTTCAAAGATGCGAATTTATGAAAGAAAAAAGTCTTCATGATGAATTAGGACTTTAAGAACCAAATAAAATTACCTTTTGACCTCTTTAAAGATGCGAATTTATGAAAGAAGAAAGTCTTTATGATGAATTAGAACCAAATAGTATGATCTTAAGACCTCTTGAAAGATGCGAATTTATGAAAGAAAAAAGTCTTCATGATGAATTAGGACTTCAAGAACCAAATAAAATTACCTTATGACCTCTTTAAAGATGCGAATTTATGAAAGAAGAAAGTCTTTATGATGAATTAGAACTTCAAGAACCAAATAGTATGATCTTAAGACCTCTTTAAAGATGCGAATTTATGAAAGAAAAAAGTCTTTATGATGAATTAGAACTTCAAGAACCAAATAAAATAACCCTATGACCTCTTTAAAGATGCGAATTTATGAAAGAAGAAAGTCTTTATGATGAATTAAGACTTCAAAAACCAAATAAAATTACCGTATGACCTCTTTAAAGATGCGAATTTATGAAAGAAAAAAGTCTTTATGATGAATTAGAACTTCAAGAACCAAATAGTATGACTTTGAGGCCTCTTTAAAGATGCGAATTTATGAAAGAAAAAAGTCTTCATGATGAATTAGGACTTCAAAAACCAAATAAAATTACCGTATGACCTCTTTAAAGATGCGAATTTTTGAAAGACAAAAGTCTGTTTGATGAATTAGAACTTCAAGAACCAAATAGTATGATCTTAAGACCTCTTTAAAGATGCGAATTTATGAAAGAAAAAAGTCTTTATGATGAATTAGAACTTCAAGAACCAAATAAAATAACCCTATGACCTCTTTAAAGATGCGAATTTATGAAAGAAGAAAGTCTTTATGATGAATTAAGACTTTAAAAACCAAATAGTATGACTTTAAGACCTCTTCAAAGATGCGAATTTATGAAAGAAAAAAGTCTTCATGATGAATTAGGACTTTAAGAACCAAATAAAATTAATTTTTGACCTCTTTAAAGATGCGAATTTATGAAAGAAGAAAGTCTTTATGATGAATTAGAACCAAATAGTATGATCTTAAGACCTCTTGAAAGATGCGAATTTATGAAAGAAAAAAGTCTTCATGATGAATTAGGACTTCAAGAACCAAATAAAATTACCTTATGACCTCTTTAAAGATGCGAATTTATGAAAGAAGAAAGTCTTTATGATGAATTAGGACTTCAAGAACCAAATAGTATGACTTTGAGGCCTCTTTAAAGATGCGAATTTATGAAAGAAAAAAGTCTTCATGATGAATTAGGACTTCAAAAACCAAATAAAATAACCGTATGACCTCTTTAAAGATGCGAATTTTTGAAAGACAAAAGTCTGTTTGATGAATTAGAACTTCAAGAACCAAATAGTATGATCTTAAGACCTCTTTAAAGATGCGAATTTATGAAAGAAAAAAGTCTTTATGATGAATTAGAACTTCAAGAACCAAATAGTATGACTTTGAGGCCTCTTTAAAGATGCGAATTTATGAAAGAAAAAAGTCTTCATGATGAATTAGGACTTCAAAAACCAAATAAAATTACCGTATGACCTCTTTAAAGATGCGAATTTTTGAAAGACAAAAGTCTGTTTGATGAATTAGAACTTCAAGAACCAAATAGTATGATCTTAAGACCTCTTTAAAGATGCGAATTTATGAAAGAAAAAAGTCTTTATGATGAATTAGAACTTCAAGAACCAAATAAAATAACCCTATGACCTCTTTAAAGATGCGAATTTATGAAAGAAGAAAGTCTTTATGATGAATTAAGACTTTAAAAACCAAATAGTATGACTTTAAGACCTCTTCAAAGATGCGAATTTATGAAAGAAAAAAGTCTTCATGATGAATTAGGACTTTAAGAACCAAATAAAATTAATTTTTGACCTCTTTAAAGATGCGAATTTATGAAAGAAGAAAGTCTTTATGATGAATTAGAACCAAATAGTATGATCTTAAGACCTCTTGAAAGATGCGAATTTATGAAAGACAAAAGTCTTCATGATGAATTAGGACTTCAAGAACCAAATAAAATTACCTTATGACCTCTTTAAAGATGCGAATTTATGAAAGAAGAAAGTCTTTATGATGAATTAGGACTTCAAGAACCAAATAGTATGACTTTGAGGCCTCTTTAAAGATGCGAATTTATGAAAGAAAAAAGTCTTCATGATGAATTAGGACTTCAAAAACCAAATAAAATTACCGCATGACCTCTTTAAAGATGCGAATTTTTGAAAGACAAAAGTCTGTTTGATGAATTAGAACTTCAAGAACCAAATAGTATGATCTTAAGACCTCTTTAAAGATGCGAATTTATGAAAGAAAAAAGTCTTTATGATGAATTAGAACTTCAAGAACCAAATAAAATAACCCTATGACCTCTTTAAAGATGCGAATTTATGAAAGAAGAAAGTCTTTATGATGAATTAAGACTTTAAAAACCAAATAGTATGACTTTAAGACCTCTTCAAAGATGCGAATTTATGAAAGAAAAAAGTCTTCATGATGAATTAGGACTTTAAGAACCAAATAAAATTAATTTTTGACCTCTTTAAAGATGCGAATTTATGAAAGAAGAAAGTCTTTATGATGAATAAGAACCAAATAGTATGATCTTAAGACCTCTTGAAAGATGCGAATTTATGAAAGAAAAAAGTCTTCATGATGAATTAGGACTTCAAGAACCAAATAAAATTACCTTATGACCTCTTTAAAGATGCGAATTTATGAAAGAAAAAAGTCTTTATGATGAATTAGGACTTCAAGAACCAAATAGTATGACTTTAAGACCTCTTCAAAGATGCGAATTTATGAAAGAAGAAAGTCTTTATGATGAATTAGGACTTCAAGAACCAAATAGTATGACTTTAAGACCTCTTCAAAGATGCGAATTTATGAAAGAAAAAAGTCTTCATGATGAATTAGGACTTTAAGAACCAAATAAAATTACCTTTTGACCTCTTTAAAGATGCGAATTTATGAAAGAAGAAAGTCTTTATGATGAATTAGAACCAAATAGTATGATCTTAAGACCTCTTGAAAGATGCGAATTTATGAAAGAAAAAAGTCTTCATGATGAATTAGGACTTCAAGAACCAAATAAAATTACCTTATGACCTCTTTAAAGATGCGAATTTATGAAAGAAAAAAGTCTTTATGATGAATTAGGACTTCAAGAACCAAATAGTATGACTTTAAGACCTCTTCAAAGATGCGAATTTATGAAAGAAAAAAGTCTTCATGATGAATTAGGACTTTAAGAACCAAATAAAATTACCTTTTGACCTCTTTAAAGATGCGAATTTATGAAAGAAGAAAGTCTTTATGATGAATTAGAACCAAATAGTATGATCTTAAGACCTCTTGAAAGATGCGAATTTATGAAAGAAAAAAGTCTTCATGATGAATTAGGACTTCAAGAACCAAATAAAATTACCTTATGACCTCTTTAAAGATGCGAATTTATGAAAGAAGAAAGTCTTTATGATGAATTAGAACTTCAAGAACCAAATAGTATGATCTTAAGACCTCTTTAAAGATGCGAATTTATGAAAGAAAAAAGTCTTTATGATGAATTAGAACTTCAAGAACCAAATAAAATAACCCTATGACCTCTTTAAAGATGCGAATTTATGAAAGAAGAAAGTCTTTATGATGAATTAAGACTTCAAAAACCAAATAAAATTACCGTATGACCTCTTTAAAGATGCGAATTTATGAAAGAAAAAAGTCTTTATGATGAATTAGAACTTCAAGAACCAAATAGTATGATCTTAAGACCTCTTGAAAGATGCGAATTTATGAAAGAAGAAAGTCTTTATGATGAATTAGGACTTCAAGAACCAAATAGTATGACTTTAAGACCTCTTCAAAGATGCGAATTTATGAAAGAAAAAAGTCTTCATGATGAATTAGGACTTTAAGAACCAAATAAAATTACCTTTTGACCTCTTTAAAGATGCGAATTTATGAAAGAAGAAAGTCTTTATGATGAATTAGAACCAAATAGTATGATCTTAAGACCTCTTGAAAGATGCGAATTTATGAAAGAAAAAAGTCTTCATGATGAATTAGGACTTCAAGAACCAAATAAAATTACCTTATGACCTCTTCAAAGATGCGAATTTATGAAAGAAAAAAGTCTTCATGATGAATTAGGACTTTAAGAACCAAATAAAATTACCTTTTGACCTCTTTAAAGATGCGAATTTATAAAAGAAGAAAGTCTTTATGATGAATTAGAACCAAATAGTATGATCTTAAGACCTCTTGAAAGATGCGAATTTATGAAAGAAAAAAGTCTTCATGATGAATTAGGACTTCAAGAACCAAATAAAATTACCTTATGACCTCTTTAAAGATGCGAATTTATGAAAGAAAAAAGTCTTTATGATGAATTAGGACTTCAAGAACCAAATAGTATGACTTTAAGACCTCTTCAAAGATGCGAATTTATGAAAGAAAAAAGTCTTCATGATGAATTAGGACTTTAAGAACCAAATAAAATTACCTTTTGACCTCTTTAAAGATGCGAATTTATGAAAGAAGAAAGTCTTTATGATGAATTAGAACCAAATAGTATGATCTTAAGACCTCTTGAAAGATGCGAATTTATGAAAGAAAAAAGTCTTCATGATGAATTAGGACTTCAAGAACCAAATAAAATTACCTTATGACCTCTTTAAAGATGCGAATTTATGAAAGAAGAAAGTCTTTATGATGAATTAGAACTTCAAGAACCAAATAGTATGATCTTAAGACCTCTTTAAAGATGCGAATTTATGAAAGAAAAAAGTCTTTATGATGAATTAGAACTTCAAGAACCAAATAAAATAACCCTATGACCTCTTTAAAGATGCGAATTTATGAAAGAAGAAAGTCTTTATGATGAATTAAGACTTCAAAAACCAAATAAAATTACCGTATGACCTCTTTAAAGATGCGAATTTATGAAAGAAAAAAGTCTTTATGATGAATTAGAACTTCAAGAACCAAATAGTATGATCTTAAGACCTCTTGAAAGATGCGAATTTATGAAAGAAAAAAGTCTTCATGATGAATTAGGACTTCAAGAACCAAATAAAATTACCTTATGACCTCTTTAAAGATGCGAATTTATGAAAGAAAAAAGTCTTTATGATGAATTAGGACTTCAAGAACCAAATAGTATGACTTTAAGACCTCTTCAAAGATGCGAATTGATGAAAGAAAAAAGGCTTCATGATGAATTAGGACCAAGAACCAAATAAAATTACCTTATGACCTCTTTAAAGATGCGAATTTATGAAAGAAGAAAGTCTTTATGATGAATTAGGACTTCAAGAACCAAATAGTATGACTTTGAGGCCTCTTTAAAGATGCGAATTTATGAAAGAAAAAAGTCTTCATGATGAATTAGGACTTCAAAAACCAAATAAAATTACCGTATGACCTCTTTAAAGATGCGAATTTATGAAAGAAGAAAGTCTTTATGATGAATTAGGACTTCAAGAACCAAATAGTATGACTTTAAGACCTCTTCAAAGATGCGAATTGATGAAAGAAAAAAGTCTTCATGATGAATTAGGACTTCAAGAACCAAATAAAATTACCTTATGACCTCTTTAAAGATGCGAATTTATGAAAGAAGAAAGTCTTTATGATGAATTAGGACTTCAAGAACCAAATAAAATTACCTTATGACCTCTTTAAAGATGCGAATTTATGAAAGAAAAAAGTCTTTATGATGAATTAGGACTTCAAAAACCAAATAAAATTACCTCTTTAAAGATGCGAATTTATGAAAGAAAAAAGTCTTTATGATGAATTAGAACTTCAAGAACCAAATAGTATGATCTTAAGACCTCTTTAAAGATGCGAATTTATGAAAGAAAAAAGTCTTTATGATGAATTAGGACTTCAAGAACCAAATAGTATGATCTTAAGACCTCTTGAAAGATGCGAATTTATGAAAGAAAAAAGTCTTCATGATGAATTAGGACTTCAAGAACCAAATAAAATTACCTTATGACCTCTTTAAAGATGCGAATTTATGAAAGAAAAAAGTCTTTATGATGAATTAGGACTTCAAGAACCAAATAGTATGACTTTAAGACCTCTTCAAAGATGCGAATTGATGAAAGAAAAAAGTCTTCATGATGAATTAGGACCAAGAACCAAATAAAATTACCTTATGACCTCTTTAAAGATGCGAATTTATGAAAGAAGAAAGTCTTTATGATGAATTAGGACTTCAAGAACCAAATAGTATGACTTTGAGGCCTCTTTAAAGATGCGAATTTATGAAAGAAAAAAGTCTTCATGATGAATTAGGACTTCAAAAACCAAATAAAATTACCGTATGACCTCTTTAAAGATGCAAATTTATGAAAGAAAAAAGTCTGTATGATGAATTAGAACTTCAAGAACCAAATAGTATGATCTTAAGACCTCTTTAAAGATGCGAATTTATGAAAGAAAAAAGTCTTTATGATGAATTAGAACTTCAAGAACCAAATAAAATAACCCTATGACCTCTTTAAAGATGCGAATTTATGAAAGAAGAAAGTCTTTATGATGAATTAGGACTTCAAGAACCAAATAGTATGACTTTAAGACCTCTTTAAAGATGCGAATTTATGAAAGAAGAAAGTCTTCATGATGAATTAGGACTTCAAGAACCAAATAAAATTACCTTATGACCTCTTTAAAGATGCGAATTTATGAAAGAAAAAAGTCTTTATGATGAATTAGGACTTCAAAAACCAAATAAAATTACCTCTTTAAAGATGCGAATTTATGAAAGAAAAAAGTCTTTATGATAAATTAGAACTTCAAGAACCAAATAGTATGATCTTAAGACCTCTTTAAAGATGCGAATTTATGAAAGAAAAAAGTCTTTATGATGAATTAGAACTTCAAGAACCAAATAAAATAACCCTATGACCTCTTTAAAGATGCGAATTTATGAAAGAAGAAAGTCTTTATGATGAATTAGGACTTCAAGAACCAAATAGTATGACTTTAAGACCTCTTCAAAGATGCGAATTTATGAAAGAAAAATGTCTTCAGGATTAATTAGGACTTCAAGAACCAAATAAAATTACCTTATGACCTCTTCAAAGATGCGAATTTTTGAAAGAAAAAAGTCTTCATGATGAATTAGGACTTCAAGAACCAAATAGTATGACTTTAAGGCCTCTTTAAAGATGCGAATTTTTGAAAGAAAAAAGTCTTTAGGATGAATTAGGACTTCAAGAACCAAATAGTATGACTTTAAGACCTCTTTAAAGATGCGAATAAAAAGTAACTTGACAAGAACAAAACGGCCATGCATAATCCAAATTTTAAGAACTTTGTTATTAATGTTATTAATGTTAATGTTATTAAGCTCCCAAAAGCATTCATTATTTTTGCATATTACTTCCCAGTTTATGCCCCATTGAAAATCTGATTTTAAAAAAGCCACTTTCTCAAATAATGACCTTTACAATTTTAAAGAAATCCAAAGCAATTATGTTCACGTTGATTTTGTGGAATGTCCAATAAAAATGAAAAAAAAAAAAAAATTCAAACGACAAGAGTGATCGCTGACCTCTGACGACTGATCGTAGTCGATCCTGATCGTCGCCGTCGTCGTCGTAGTCGTTGATCGTAACAAGCATCACATCTATTACACGGTCCAATGCAAAAGAAGTCTCTCAAAGTCTGTTTTATATATACGATCTTGATCAAAATCTGTGCACGACAGGTTGAGGTGTCTGTATGGATTCTGGCCCAGGCATCCAATTGATCGTGATTTTAGATGACATCGCGATCGGTTGTAACATTGCAACTACAAGACTCTGATAGAGTTAACATCTCAAACTTGAGAGGGGTGAAGCAGAACCTTTTTTTTTTCTTTTTGCAGAATTAATTTTTTTTTTATTTGGAGACCACTTGGATCGAGGACTACCTGAACAACAGTCAGGGAGTCAAAAGCTAGTAGAGGAACTAGTTGTTCGCCCCCCTCCCCCTTCGAACATGATGGAAGGAGAGAGCTATGAAGGGATCGTCGTCGTCATTCGATCGAACAGCCAGCCGATCATTATCTCCGATATCGACAATGCAATTACATCAATTAATTAATAATGTTTGTAGACCGGAGGGTCTGTGATGGAGCTGCGCGGTGACGTTGATGCTGTGGTACCCGTGGGCACAATACCGCTCTCCGTCTGTCCAAAAGCGTTTAAAGGCACACACTGTCAGTGTGCAAGATAAATTGTTGCTACGATTTTTTGTCACGTCACGACATATACGTATACATGCCCCGAATGAAAATGAAAATGCGGATCTGCCGTGGGATATTCTTGGGCTTCAAAAGAAGTTTTTTTTTCGACTTGATCTTCCCAGTGGACAACCAAGTGCATCGCTTGATTGATTCCACCGCTCAGTGGCATACAAAATTCGCAAGCAGTAATGCAGTCTCTGTGTGCGACCATCCAAGATTTGACCATGAGCCGCTGTATAATATACCAACAGCAGCGGAAAGGCAAACCTTATAATGTGGAACCGATTTAGTTCAGTCCATTGAATTGGGTTGTTTAAGCCATCGCAGGCAGCATATATTGGTCGTGCACAGGTTCGGGTTTTGGGCCTTAATTTCTGTTGCATAAGCAATGAGCAGCGCGCGAATGATTAATTAACATTCTCTACGCCATGAGGTGCTGGCTGGTGTTTCATGATCGATCGTTGGCGGTCAGCAGAGGAAGTTCGCCGCCGACGAAAGAAAAATGAGTTTGGACAATCAAAGTATAAGCGTTTTGAAATATCGCATATAATGTGGCTACTTAAGTGCGGCATTAAAGCTTAAAGTGCACGCGCGTTTATAATAATAGAGGAAATAATCGTTTTTTTTTTCGGAGCGGAGTGGAAGTTTTTGAAAAATAAACTTTCTGATTAATCGAGTAGACATTGGATAGGCATTAGACAGCGCATATATGGATATTATTGAAACATTCGTCATGGCAGAAAGAGATTGAGATTTTCACTAGGACAAACGGTAAATTGTTTGAGAACAATAGCATTTTTGTATAGCTTTTTACTGCATGACTTTATAAAACCTTAAAGTTTTAAATTTCTGTGATCTATGAGATCATGGAAGTCTCACAATCTCTTCACAAAATTCCTTTATTTTTTTTGAGAACCATTTTGAATGAGGGAATTTTCTGAAGACCTCGTTTAATACGCCTTTCTACTCGAGTAAAAATATGAATTGAATTTTTAAAGACAAAAAAAAAAATCTTACAGCCTCACCACAGCTGCACCACAGCCGTTTGGCGGAAAATTTCGGTGCACCACCGCCGCACCACGTCTGTACCACATCCGCACCATTTCATTTTGTATGAAAAATTCGCTGCACCATGATACATAATTTTGAGTTATTAAAGAATAAAAAAAACTACCGACGAGGAGGAGATTCGAACCCGAGTTTCCAGAGCACTTTTAATTAGAAGTCCAACTTGAGACTTGACCACGAACTGGCAATTTGTTGCTTAAGTCCAAATAACTTTGAAGACGACTTAAACATTTGTATAAGTACGAGAATGGAATTTTTGATCATGGTGCAGACGTGCTGCGGCGGTGGTGCCCCGAATTTTGTATTCAAAATGAAACTCACAACAACTCATGTTTCTAGCTCAAATGAAAAGGCTTTGTTTCAATAATTCAAAATGAGTGCAGTCGTGGTGCGGCCGTGGTGCACCGAATTTTTCATTCAAAATGAAATGGTGCAGACGTGGTGCAGCGAATTTTTTTCTTATTTTTTAATTTTTTTTTAATGAATTGGTGCGGACGTGGTGCAGCGGGGTAGAAAGATTTAAGTCCAACAACTTGTTGCATCGCTGGAATACTCAATTTTCTGTTTGAAAAATAAATCTTCTTCAATATTATTCTTTCATAGTCACTGTTTCATAAATCAGATTTCCTTAATACTTAAACTGTTTGTTATCCTGTCTCTTTTCTGTTTAAATTAAGGCTTACCTTTTAGTCTTCATTGTTCTCAAATAAAAACAAAATCCCCAAACACAAAATTAGTTCGAGATTCCTTGAACCAATTTGCAAATTTGAGATGAGTTCTTATAGAATCTTTACCTAGAGTGGTCCTTCTTTAGTCTTCTTCCCCTGAAAACGACTTTTAACATCACCACAATATCGATATAAAAATATAAAATTAAAAGAAAAAAATCCTTAAAGTCTCTTGAAGATTTCGGCAGCCAATTATAGGGCTTGCACCAACCACATCTCAATTTGGCAAACTGACAGGGGATCATTATTTATGAAGTTGATCCCTGGAATTAAGAATTTTATAATAGAAGATTATTCTTTGTTATTTCAATATTTTAAATCTGAAAAGTTATTTTTTTTTTTTATTTTTAGAGCTTACCTTTACTATAGTTAACATAAAGGTAACTTTATTTTGACAGACGTTTAATCATACTCTTACTTTTGTGGTATTCGATGAAGGGAAATATTTAACGTACAAAAATGGGATAGTAAAATTTGAATTAAAAGTTTTTTTTTTCAGTTGCTTAAAAAATGCATTTATTCTAGATGATTTGCTTTTTCGAAACGATTCCATACATTTTATATTTTATAGGTTTTAAATGTTGGCAAGTCCCATCGAATCAACCTGAATACACTGTGTTATAAAATATAAATCATGTTAATTACTTTGAAAATAACCTCCAGAGAATTTGGAGACCGTTTTAAGGTACATTTTGTATAAACAGTTTTATTGTTCTGTTATTTATGCTGAATCAAATAAGCTTTTATTCATCAAAATCATTTATAAATTGTGGAAGCTATGATTTGTCATAGCCCAAATAACCTAAAAAATATGAGTAAATTGCAGAAATCCCCAATTTTAATGTGGTTTTCATTGTTTTTTGCAATTTACTCAAAATTTTTAAAAGTTTTTGGGCAAAACTGACAACAGATTCGGATTCACTGTAAAAATCTGAAACTGACCAAAAAATTACTGAGTAAAAAATCATTGAAATCTGAAAACATGAAAAATAGTTTTTTTCAGATAACTTGAAATTTTTTAGGGTCTATGGAAAATTTCAAGTGCCGAAATAGGATCACTTCCAAAGTAATTAACATGATTTTAATTTTGTATCACAGTGATATTAATAATTTAAAAAGAAGTGAAAAAATCAATTTTTGAATTTTTTAAATTAATTTTTTAATTTTTCTTTTTCAAAAATTAATTTTACGGAAACGGGTTGATGAATTGCTTCGAATTTTATTTTGTGTTGATTTTCTTAAAAAAGGCAAACCCTCAAGAAATCATTAGTTTAATGTTTAAGTTGTTAAAAAATTAAATATTTGGTCACCTATAAGCCCCTATAAGCAAATTTGTAGCACTTTGAAAATTTAAATAATTTTTTTATAATTAATATTGAAGCAACTATGGTAATGAATTTTTTCTCCATTATTCAAATAAATTTTTTATATTGGGCATAAAAAAAGTAATTTTATTTAGTTTTGGTAAAAAAAATATATTTTGCAAAAAAATTATAGTAAAAATAACTAGTTTTAGTTATTTGCGTATTACCAAATAAAACAAAATCAAAAAATAATTTTGGCCGCTTAGATTGATGAAATATCTCCTTGTGCTGCGCTTTTAACTTTGTCTCAAATTCAGATGGTAAAGATATGGCGTTGCCGTTTTTTTTTTGCGAAAACTGACATTTTGGGTTTTTGCGTTTTTCTCGTTTAAGGCTAAATGTGTATTAAATTTTCAAAAAATTGGATAAAATTTTAAAAAAATTATTATTTTTTTTAATTTTTTTTAACCATAACGATAAAATTTCAATGGTTAGCTAACATTTCATGATATTTACAAGTTATACACAAAATTTTGATTTAATTAAATAATTTTAATCTAATGAACCAGAAAATTTGTTTCCGGCTACTTTTACAAAGACTTCGCGGAAGCAATAAATTTCAAAAGAAAATTTGGAAGTACATTTTTATGGGATTATTCTAATGAAATAGGTTCATAAATAAAATAGAATTACTTTATTAAATTTAATTAAATGGCGTCAGTCGACTTTTGACTCACACACCGGCCCGATTTAATATCTTTAATTATTATTATTTTTTTTTTCTTTTTGACAATCAGAATTATGACAAGTTGAAAATTCTAATTATTTTTTAACACCCATCTCATTATAATCCCATGATTTACATTTTTTTTTTCTTAGATCTTATATCTCCCAAAAACAAAAACTAAAATACAACATTGCCATGCGTTTTCCCACGATTATTGCTGGCGCACTGTTGTCCAAAATGACTTATCTCGTTGCAAAAATCATAACTTTTGAACGGATTGAGGTAGCGGTACAGTTTTTTTTTTAATTTGAAGGAAATTTCCAGGGCTGTTACACCAATGAATTTCAAGAAAATTGTTTTACAGGGTGTTTAGGAATCATCGGCCGAAAACCGATTTTCTTAAAAAAAAAAATATTTAAATTAAAATTGGTATGCCATTTTGTAGAAATCACTAATTCACATCTAAAAAAAGTTCAGATTACACTTTTCCATGATATTACGATTATAGAGAATGCCAAAAAAGTTGGTCCCGGAAGTCCGTCTGTCTGTCTGTCTGTATAAGGATCTACATCCTAAACGGATGGACCGATTGACTTCAAATTTGGTATGTAGCATTTTTTGGAGACCCTCCAGAGGTGTTTTTGGAATTAATTTTTTTGGGCCAAAAATAACGGTACTTGTCATACACCAATTTCAGTAAAGCTGTAATTGCTCAAAAACGGCTCCAACGATTTTGTTTAAAAAATTCAAATGTAAGTTTGAAAACAAGGTCTATCTTCTAATGAAAAAAATTTTTTTGGAAAATCATTATTAACGGTACCTGCCATAGAACGGTTTTTTTTAAATCCGATATTCTCCGAAACGGCTTATTCGATTTCAACGAAACTTTTTTTGAAGAAGCACTTATATAACTCAAATATAAGCCAAAAATAAAATTTCAAAAAAAATAATTTTTGGATTTTTAAAAAAATTTTGAAATTTTTTTTTGAAAAATAAAATTTTCGAAAACGGGACATTGTATTTTTTTGAAATTTTGTTTTTAGATGTGGATTAGTGATTTCTACAAAATGGCATACCAATTTTAATTTAAACATTTTTTTTAAAGAAAATCTGTTCCTTCTGCCTTCATTTTTTTTCAAAGTACAAAATCTCGGCAGTGCGCAAGCATGCGCAGCTAAATATTTTTATTTTGAATCAACAATTGATTGGTACACATACCCTATTCGGCTTAATGAATGGAACCGAATGGATTTTTTACGGTACCTGCCATAAAACCGTTTTTTTTCAAATCCGATATTCTCCAAAACGGCTTATTCGATTTCAACGAAACTTTTTGTGAAGAAGCACTTATATAACTCAAATATAAGCCAAAAATAAAATTTCAAAAAAAATAATTTTTGGATTTTTAAAAAAAATTTGAAATTTTTTTTTGAAAAATAAAATTTTCGAAAACGGGACATTGTATTTTTTTGAAATTTTGTTTTTAAATGTGGATTAGTGATTTCTACAAAATGGCATACCAATTTTAATTTAAACTTTTTTTTTAAAGAAAATCTGTTTTTGGCCGATGATTCCGAAACACCCTGTGAAATAATTTTATTGAAATTCATTGGTATAACAGCCCTAGAAATGTCCTTCAAATAAAAAGAAAAATTGTACCGCTAACTCAATCCGTTCAAAAGTTATGATTTTTGCAACGAGATAAGTCATTTTGGACAACAGTGTGGCGTTTAAAACAAACAGACGTTTTCATTCGTCGTTGTGTGTCAAGGGTTAACACCATTCATTCCAAAATGGTAGCCAATTAATTTCTCTCAAAAAAAGCAAATGATTTTAGGTATATTATTCAAAATGATGCCCCGTGGCTCTAGCCCAATATAATCAAAAAGAAACAAAAAAAAAAAAATATTAAGTCCCAAAAAGCCTCCAACTACTTTTTGTTTTGGTTTTTTCTAGGAATTTGATTACCTTTTGCGGAACTCGAGCTCAATAATTCCTTCAGCACTATATTCAATTGATAAGATCTATTAAAAACGATATACAAATTTTTTCTCAGATCGTTTGACATATTAATTGGAAAACTTAAAAAAAAATTATAGTTTGGGGGAAAGATTTAAATTTTTAACGATCGATATTATTTTCGCCTATAATCGCCTCCAATTTGACAATTTAATTACGAGATCAATTTGACTGAGAGTTTTTGATCATTTTTTGGTGCCTTGAGTGTTTTTTATTTTGATTTTTTTGGTTAAGATGTTTGATGGGAGGAAATTATATCTTTTATCTGAAAAAAAAAAAAAAAATATTGATGAGGCAGGTTAAATGAGTTGGCGCGAAGGTGTGAGCTACAACACACTCCAATACTCCAGTAATCAGCGTGAAGCCCATAAATTAAATTATTTTCCCCTCTTACGAAATTGCCCCTGGGTGTAACCATAGAGTGTAACCATCATCATCATCATCATATTCCGCCATCCAGGCCCAAAGTGTGATTATGGTTAGGTGAGATACATTTTTTGCTTTGAGACCATGCAACAATAACTGTTAAGGCCTCTGAGCATTATCATCAGACAATCTGGGTATTGGTAATGTCAAGGTTGAAATTTACGCAAGTTAAGATTTTTTTTTATTTTGATTTATTGTGAGTTATAGGGGCAATTAGAGTGAGAGTGTGGAAATCATAATCTTTGCGGTCGGTAATGAGAGCTTTTCGTAATCACACGGCTCGCCTCTCAAATACATCAAAAATAGGTGCAACAATCAAACATTTGGAAGAAGGGAAAGTAAGTCATTTCGAGAAGTGCGCTTAATCTATTTTGATTTTTTTTTTTCGAGGTCCAAATTTTGGATGAGTTAATAAAAAATTGGAATTTTGTGGGAATAACAGATTGTTCAAGATAATCAAGATATTTTAATTTTGGGAGGAAAGAGATTTCACCTTTTTTTCTGACAAGTTTATCAAGGTGAAGGCACAACATACAATTTGTAGAAAGGGGTTTGTTTTGCATTTCCTTCTTCTTAAAATCTTATGGTAGAAAAAAGCTTTTATGATGAATTAGGACTTCAAGAACCAAATAAAATGACCTTAAGACCTCTTAAAATATGCGAATTTATGAATGAAATAAGTCTTCATGATGAATAAGAACTTCAAGAACCTCTTAAAATATGCGAATTTATGAATGAAATAAGTCTTCATGATGAATAAGAACTTCAAGAACCAAATAGTATGACCTTAAGACCTCTTAAAATATGCGAATTTATGAATGAAATAAGTCTTCATGATGAATAAGAACTTCAAGAACCAAATAGTATGACCTTAAGACCTTTTAAAATATGGGAATTTATGTATGAAATAAGTCTCCATGGTGAATAAGGTTTTCAAAAACCAAGAAGAATGAACTTAAGACCTCTTTTAAAATGCGAATTTATGAAAAAAAAGTCTTCATGATGAATTAGGGCTTCAAGAACCAAATAAAATGACCTTAAGACCTTCTTAAAGATGCGAATTTATTAAAGAAAAAAGTCTTCATTTTGAATAAGGACTTCAACAATCAAATAAAATGACCTTAAGACCTTCTTAAAGATGCGAATTTATGAGAGAAAAAAGGCTTCATGATGAATTAGGACTTTAAGAACAGAAAAGTATGACCTTAAGACCTCTTTAGAAATGCGAATTTATGAAAGAAAAAGTCTTAATGATGAATTAGGACTTTAAGAGCCAAATAAAATGACCTTAAGACCTCTTAAAATATGCGAATTTATGAATGAAATAAGTCTTCATGATGAATAAGGACTTCATGAACCAAATAGTATTACATTAATAAATCTTTAAAGATGCGAATTTATGAAAGAAAAAAGTCTTCATGATGAATTAGGACTGCACAAACAAAAAAGTATGACCTTAAGACCTCTTAAAAATGCGAATTTATTAAAGAAAAAAAACTTCATTTTGAATAAGGACTTCAAGAACCAAATAAAATGACCTTAAGACCTTCTTAAAGATGCGAATTTATTAAAGAAAAAAGTCTTCATTTTGAATAAGGACTTCAAGAACCAAATAAAATGACCCTAAGACCTTCTTAAAGATGCGAATTTATTAAAGAAAAAAGTCTTCATTTTGAATAAGGACTTCAAGAGCCAAATAAAATGACCTTAAGACCTCTTAAAATATGCGAATTTATGAATGAAATAATTCTTCATGATGAATAAGGACTTCAAGAACAAAAAAGTATGACCTCAGAGCCTCTTTAAAGATGCGAAATTATCATGGTAGGTTGAACTAAAGTTTCTAAATTTTTGAATACAGATGAGTTTTTTTAGAAAACTTCAAACTAAAAATAGAAAAGTCCTTAAATCTCATCCAAATATTGAAATATTTGAAAAATCTTTACAACCCCATATTCGACTCTCTTTTTTTTAAGTGGGCGCCGCTGCTGGCAACATAGCCAAACGTAGATATCCAAATCAAAGGAAGAAAGGAATCCACACACTGCAGAATGCTGACTATAACTTTGGATATGGGTATTGGATTGGGTACCCCATCATCACCAGCAACAAGCGCATACAAAAAACTCTCGGGCACGTAATAGCAACATACACTCCATACACAATATAAAACAAAATAAAAAAAACTCAACAAAGCCATACAACAACGAAGTAACAAACAACAACAAACAAAAAATAAAACAACGGACAAAAAAAACGACAGAAATTGTCACTTAATTGCATCGCAAACGTGATCAAAGTATTTGCAGCATCTGTGATTATCTGATTTTGATTTGTACCTTGGAACACAAAGCTAATGCGCACTATAACCAACCACCATCACTACTACTATGACATCAATGTGCGGTAGTTGGGGGTCTCGTGCGATTCGGTCGCGTCTGACACCGCACACCGATGAGATGACGACGATGCGACACACAGAGCAATTCTATGCAAGTTTACAATTTTTTTCAAACACATTTGAATGGGAGTCTTATTTAATGGTTGCCACTTTTTTTTAAATTTCAAAATCTAACAGCATCTTAGAACTATTTTAGAAAATCTTTACGTTTGCTGTTCTTCATTATTTTCCTTGAAGTTGTTTTCCAAAGTGTAAATTGTTTTTAACAAAAACCAGAATCTTTTTATTGTAACTTGGTTTTTTTTTTAGTACAGTACCTACATATTTGGTTTTCATGTAATTTTTCTCCGAGTTGAGTGCTAAAATAGATTTGTTTAAAAATAAAAATTCTTTTTTTGTATGCTACGGCTCCACCCAATTCAGACATGGATCAATATTGACTAAACTGTGTCACATTATGTATAAAAATATTTCCGCTATAACATATTTCAAAATATTTTTATTCAATGTTATTATAAACCCAATAATTCTTTTATAATTTGATAGCAAGAAATGATCAAAATACTTGGATAAACGAACAAAGTTCTAAATTTTAGTACAAACATTTTCTAGGAAAAATTTAAAACAAAATGTTTTACATAAAGTTTTTCAATTTCTAAATTTAGTACAAGTTAAGATCAAAATACTTGGAATAAAAAGCAATAACGAACCAAGTTCTAAATTTTAGTACAAACATTTTTTGGGAAATATTAAAAAAATAATATCTTATACAAATTTTTTTTAGTAGGTATCATATTGTTGAATTTAGTGCAAGCTAAAATTCATAATGTGGAATTAAATACAAACGAATTCATTTCCTTTTTTTTGAAGTTAATTGTCTATTCTCTTTATTTAGTACAAGAGAAAATGACATAAAAATCCGAACTAAAATAATTTTAAATATTCGAAGAAAAATTATTTTATTTTAAATTTTATCATCATTTGGCAACCATGTTTCTGAGTTGTCTATATACAATGCAGCTTTTCTAGGCTTATCTCGCGAGAGAGAGAGCGCGCGCGCGTCTCGTCCGCCTCCAGAGCCTCTCAAGGTAACACGGAAGTCGTAAAGGATACCGATCGCTATCGCGCGCAACACATCGCATCGCTATTATACCTACGACCGACTGTGTTTTGGGGCGAAACGAAGCGAAGAAGTGGTATAAAAGTGAACATGAGGCGATGCTAAATGTCACAAGAGATATACAACAAAAACGTACCACCGCGAAGCCGCACAGCCCAGGAACTACACGCTGCCACAACCATCGCATCGCATCAGCACCACCATCACCGCCATCGCAAGCTTAGATTTTTCACTAAATTTTCAACTTAAAACCTGGATGTGATGTTTTTGGCTACGATGTACACCTACTCGCGTGGAAACGCGTGCTAGCGCTGAGCAAATAAGAAAGATACACTAAGCCAACTACTCATTACCATTTTTCGCGCAATGGTGTACATTTTTTCGGGAGGAATTCACGAAGATTTGCATACATGGAGTTTGTATGGTGTGCTCCACCATCATTTGCACTTTCCCAGATGAGCGAGCGAGGGCTTGAAAAAAGTAAAATAAGCCCCAACTTAACTATCAGGAAAAAAAAGAAGAATTAAATTCGGGAACATTCAAGCGTGAACAAAAAATGTGACATGCTCGATGTTAAGTGTGGTTTTTTTTTGTGTAGCTTCTCTTTTTTTTGTCTATTTTTGCGAAGCAACAAATTTGTACAGGAAGTCATGAAGTTGTGCTGTGCATAACATTGCGCAGGACATGCTAAACAGTATCGGCATGTTCTGCGCACTCCCCCAGGTGCGATTGTAGCTCGGAGTGCAAGTATACGTGAATGGTTCCGAAATGACATACAATCTCTTGATCATTCTCTGCTCACTGCTACTGGTGCTAAGGAATTGAAATCTTGAAATCTGGAAAGAAAGTTCATCTGATGCTCCAGTATCTTAAAGTGATCCCGGGCAAAATTCCCAACTCCTTTCTAAAAAAAAACTAAGAAAAACAGGAAAAGAAACAAAAATTTACAAGACAAAAAACCAGCTCTATACGCATTTAAAGAAGTTGCTACTTGTATTGCAAATGATTTATTCATTTGCGATGCAGCACGCGATCGTTTGCACAAATCACTTCACACGGAACTGCTATTAGGAGGCAAACAACATGATGCAGACAACGATGATGATGACTACTACAACAACGACGACGACGGAAAACGCGCGATGAGAACGACGAAGACGCGATCGATTCGTTTGCGATCTTTCTCTCTTCCATATCTGTCAGTTAGATGTGGAATGGGTGAAATTTACATGGAGATTTTGCTCATGTTAGCTGTCCATAAGCCATCAGCAGTAACATCTTAATGGAGAGGTGATTTCCATCGGACAGTAGACACAACAACATAGAAGGTCATTGCAGAGTCTAAGTTTATGTGCATATTTTTGTTAGACGTAAAAAAGTTTGATTTATTTTCACCGAGATAGGAGATAATTCTAAAAAAGTCGTTTTAAAATTCTATTTCTATTGTTTTTGGAAGTTTTTGTGAGTCAAAGCAGTTTGTGACTCAATAATAGGACCCTCATCTTCCCACTAATTTTTCTTAAGCGGACAAAAAAATTGATTGATCACATACTTCGATTTTAGACCTCAGTCTTTGACTCCAGCCAAAAATATTTGTGATGAACCTTATTCGTCGGGAACTTGAGTTGCAGACTTGAGTCACTGATTTTAGTCGCAAATTTAAGTCACAAATTTAAGTCACAAACTTGAGTCGCATAAGTCAAAGGTTTGAGTGGGAGATTTCAATTACAGCTTTAAGTCACATATTTGAGTCCCGAAATCGACTCGTAGATTTTAGTCGCAGTATATTTAAGTCTAATATTTGGGTAAAAAGATTTGGTTCGCTGATTTTAGTCCCAGATTTGGAGCGTAGACTGCACTCGCAAATAAAACGTCTTATAAGTCGATGAACCATGGCAGCATCCTCGAAAAAGTGACGCCATTTTCTACCGTTCTACCTGAAATTTTTAACAGTGCGGCATAAATTACAATTAAAAATTAAAAAGAGACTATTGGATTGGAGATATAATAGCTTATTTGAAATATAATAACCTAGGGTGAATATTAATGAAGGATTTTTAAAAATTCAATCACTCAATAGGGTAAATATGGGTAAAACAAAATTGCAAAAAAGTGGCTATTTTCTAAATGCAATATTGTAGAAAATTTAAATTTTTTCTAATCGATAAATAAATTTATTTTAAGGCTAACAATAAAGGTCATAAAATAACCTTTATTTTTAAAAAAGAAAAATTTCAGTCAAGGTCTGAGAGAAACCTTTTTTTTTGTATTGTTGTATGTTTCGGTCAACCAGTGAGATTTATCGCTGAGAGAAAAAAATAAATCTCATCTGCAAATGTATCAATTCCTAGAGACATGGGAGTGGTGCCATATGAAAGCTTATATTCTCAGCTAGCCGATAGTGGTATAATCGGGTTTTTGGATTTTTTTTTTCAAAATCCCGAGAAAATCGCGTTTGAAAGTTGGGGTAATTTTTTTTTTTTTTGAAAAATCCCCGAATCTTTGAACGCTCCTGGAAGGTAAACCGCTTGAGAGCAATTTTTGGGAGTGATGCCTAGTGATAGCTTGTGTCATGGGCCTACGCTGTGCACATTGTCAGATTTTTAAAAAATCTTCTTCCATGTTAAACCGCCACAGCATGCCTATTTTTTCAGAATTGGGCTTAACTTTTTTTTTAACCTTTAAGTTCTCCCGGTTTGAGAACGCGTGCACCTACAGGGATGGGAGTTGTACCCAAATGTAGGTTAGAGTCCCCGCTACCTATTGGCATCATCCGAGATAGCCGTTTGAAGTTGGGCGGGTGAAAACTCTTCTGGAAGCTGAACGCTTTGATCTAGATATTAGAACATTGGTCTCCTGAAACATTTGAAATTGCATTGGTTTTGCTTGTCGTTACAGCGACTCAAATCACAGTGGAAAACACATTTTCCTCTTTAGATTTTACCTTAAACGAAAAGAGATATAATCTTGGGTCTAAAGAACTTTGAGAGTCTATTTAGTTCATACATTATTTAATACATAAACTTAGAGAAAACATCCTTTTCATATTTATTTTTGCAATATAAAGACATTCTTGACATATTCGAGATTTTCCTTTGAATTGACCATTTTTGATTTATTTTCAGCGAAAACGGTTAAATGTTGACCTTTTCCATTTATTTTTTTTGTAAAAATCTCAACCGATAACCTTTATTTTTGATTTTTAAAAATAAATCTCAAACCTTAACCGAAACTATTTAAAGTAATGTGGTAACTCTCAGAGAGAAACCGATTGAAAATAAAGGTTGATTGTTATTTCTGGTCTCTGTGTAGGGGACATTTTTTTGACAATTTAAAAAATGCCATTCAAAAGATAATGAAAAAAAAATAAGAAATCTGAAACAGATATTTTTTTAAGTCTCTGCCCATGACCAGCCACCGTAATATCAGTTTGAAATTTCGACATAATTGGATTTAAAAACAAACTTTTTTTGTAGGCCTTGTAGAAATATGATTGAAGTGTTATGTAAAAGGTGATTTAATAAGCTTTCCGACTGTATAAAATTTTTTTTTGGGTTGTCATATAAAAAAATAGATTTAACGATGTTAGAAGATAAAAATGACTGACTTTTTTTTGCTTTTTTGATTAAAATTGATTAGGATTATAGGTTGTGATATACAAAATGGATTTATTGGTGTTAGAAGAATAAAAAAATGATTTTTTCACTTTTTTCATGAAAAAATGATTAACTTCAATACATTTTTTTTAAACCTTTTATGCATGTAAAAATTTAAGTATGGCCTTATTCCTTAAACAAAATATTAAACTTTTTAATGGCGTAATTTGATGAGAAAAGAAAAAAAGGTATTTTTTTTTTAGCTTTTTCTTGTAAATTATGATAGGATTCAAAAAGTTATTCCTTTTTTTCTACAAAACATACAGATATAAAAATATGTAAGGTAGACTGATTCAAACATTTTTTTTTTCTTTTGTTCAAAGCATTGTTGAAAATATTGTTGGAAATGACGACAAAAAAATACTGTAAAAGTTTCAGCCCTTAATGTTAACATTTAGTACCGCCGCATCGCAATTTTCTATTTCCCATACGATTTGTATGGGAAAGATTGTGTATTTGTGTTTAGAATTTTGTATCTTTTTAATGGTTCATCCAAAAGGCTTGACAAAATCATTTTCTTTTATAAAATTGTCCGCTCTACAAAAAAACTCCTATTAATTTTTTTGATTTACCCCCGCGTTTCGAAGTTATTCAACTTTAAAATATAAAAAGTAATTTTTTCTCATTTTTTTCCGATTTTTTGACGAAATTGTTATGTTTTTTCAAAAAATTTGGCAAAATTTTCGATTATTTGTATTCTATGTTGTGTTTTGGTTTCACAGATCCTTTTATATAACTCTCAAACCCCTAAAACTATCATATTAGATTTCTTCAATAAATTCGAATTATTCATTTTTTCAACTAAAAATTATTTTAATTAATTTTTCGCGTCCGTTTTTTTTAAATTTCATAAATGCAATCTTGTAGAGTGTTCAATTTTATACAAGAAAATGATTAAATTTAGCCTTTTTGATGAACCATTAAAAAGATACAAAATTCTAAACACAAATACACAATCTTTCCCATACAAATCGTATGGGAAATAGAAAATTGCGATGCGGCGGTACTAAATGTTAACATTAAGGGCTGAAACTTTTACAGTATTTTTTTGTCGTCATTTCCAACAATATTTTCAACAATGCATTGAACAAATTAAAAAAAATTTTTTTTTGAATCAGTCTAATGTAAGGTCTTAGTCTTTAGCTTAAGTACTTTACTATAAGATTTATTATCGTATAAGTTTTTTTTTTACAAGAAAGTTGTTAAGTAAATAATTTTTAGATAATTTTTTTTAACAAAAACAAACAACCTGTTTTCTTATATCGTCCGTAAACCGACTTTACAGACAACCAAGTTTAATGTTTAATGTGACACACAGATATGAGTCACAGATTTAAGTGTCACAACTGAAAAGTTGGTTTAGTCGCAAATTTGAGTAGAGGATTTAAGTCCTAATATTGAGTCATTGGTTTGAGGCGCAGATTTGATTCTAAGTTCTTCACAGATTTCAGTGGAACAGCTGAGTCGCGGATTTGAATCACAGATTTAAGTCGCAGATTTCAGTGTGACATTTGCGTCCGAGATTTGAGTAGAATAATATTTGAGTGCTTTTAAGCATTTGATAGGTTAAAAAACTTATTTTGTGTTTTGCTTAATGCTTTTTGATTTGAATTACATATTTTAAAAAAAAACTGTCTTCCTTCTTTTTCCACAATTTTCAGCTAATAATAACTCCAAAATCCCTTATCTATTTGAATCACACAAAAAGCTGTCAAGGGGAAGTGATTTCAGAAATTGTTAATATTTTGAGTTAATTTCCATTTCTGTCCTGAAAGAAAAAAAGTTCTTCAAAAGTATTTATAATATAAAACCACCTCCACCACCTTTAAAAAAAAAAATTAATTCCCATCGAACACTGAATGTAAAAGATTTACCAAAACCCTCCCTTCTATCCTTGATAAACGAAGAAAAACGGTTTTTGCAGTTGGCAGAAGTACCTAGAAGAAAAAAAAACTTTTTTAACCCTAATTTTGTTCCCTTAGCTCTGATGGATGGAAAATTGTAGAAATGTTGGTTTTGGTATATTTTTAACCCAAGAAGGGGAAACTTTTCAAAGTTTTATTTTTTTTTACACAAAAACGTTTTTGCGGTAGCACAGTAGCAGCAAAAAGTGAACATAAGACACCCTCACTTTAAAAAAGAAAGCAATAAAAAATACTCTTAGCAAAAAATAAAAGTATAACAAAAAGGTACCTTCCTAAATTATGTCGACCAACAACAAAAAAAAAAAGGAAGAAAAAAAAAAGTTGAAGGATAATAAAAGAACGTGGACCTGTTCTGTTCTGTTCTTCTTACAAAACAGCAGCTAAACTAGGCTCTTTTTTCTGTGCTTGATGATGGCGCGGGAGTTTTATTTTCCACAGATACACGTCGCGTCGTATACTTTTTTCAAACGGAGGAGGCGAGGCACAATGGGCCCAAAGGACCATTTGCGTCTCAAAAATGGTTTTTATGAAATTTTAATTTTTGGTAATTTCTTTACGGAAATGAATCAAGGGAAAGTCAATCTATATGTTTTCATTGAAAATTGATTTTTAAAATGAGTTTCTCTATTACAAAATTGTATCTGAAGTCTCCACTTGAAAATACTTTGTTTGAGTAACAAAATAAAGCAAATCTTCACGATACGTTTTCAAAACTATATTTGAATAAATTATATAAGTGTTGTATGTCGTTGGAAAGCTTATTTTAACTGCTATTTATATTACTGAAAATAAAAATTTTTAAAAATATATTTATAGTTAATATTATTTTTTTCACACAATAAGCTTTTATTTGCAGTTTTTTTAATTTCGAATTGAGTTTTTAATGTTTCCGCTGTCTTCCGCTGTCTACTTTTTTTCACAATTTTGTTCTTTGGTTTATGTACTAAAAGATACAAAAAGAATTGGCTGCTTTTATCTGCTTTTCTTTGATAGAGAACGATATATCTGTCGAAAGACATAGTACAAAAAAACGTATTTTGGTGCATCTTGACCTGTTTCAATACATATCTTTAGTTCTATTGATCGCACTGTCAAGATTGATGTCTTCAGGCTTTGAGGAAATGACAGAGCATCAGTTCTTATATTCAGAATGTGATTTTGTGTTAATTTAGCTTACTCACATTAATTGGAAAACTCGTGATATTGCCAGACTTTTGAATTCGTTATTAAAACGCATAAGGCTATAAAACTGCATTACTCACATTTTGGTTATACCTTCACTCCCAAAATTTGCTGTGGGCTCTTAGAGTTAGTATATGCACCCGAAATTGAAGATATTTGTACTATTAGAAAAAGTCTAAGGTAGCAGAAAAATGTTAGAATTTAATATTGGATTTGTTGAAAAAAAATTCATCTATGGAAAAAGTTACATAGAGATTTTATTAACTGATTTTGATTTTACTCGAAGATTTTCAAAAGAGCCGTTTAAAGTATTTAATTAAGAAGGATTTTCGTGAAAATTGACAACCAGTTTTTTTTTTGTGTTTTTTTTTTGCTCTTTTCTGAAAAGCGTAGTTTTTCGACTATTTCACACTTTGCCTTACAAACGACTTTATTTAAAATGAGTATAATCAATATTTTTCTTATAATTTTTCAATAAAATAGCTTTAATTTCAAATAACGTAACACAAACAAACTACATTGAAATGTATTTTTTCCTTATTTTATACTCATAAAAATAATAAAGTAATTTTAAGACACGAAAGGAAGGCCTTTATAAAATTAAGAAACCAGTTTTATCTTATTTTGAAAAATTTGAGAAAATAATCTTTTAAGATACAAAAGTTACAGATTTTTGAGACGTTCTAGCCTAATCAAAATCGTATTTTTTAAGCTTTAAATAAACGTTTAATACTTAAATAAAAATATTAGCTAAAAAAACAGTGTGTCAAATAATTTATAAAACATTTCAGGTAATATATTCCTAATTTGAGTTAATTATTTTCAGACTCGAAGAAATGACAGATTTTTGGAACGCCATATTCGAGCCAAAATTGTACTTTTTGAACTTTGTCTAGCTTTTCAAAGCTCAAAACTAATTTGCATTTAAAAAAAACTACGCTCAATGATTTCTGATACATTAAAGATGATATGTTCCAAATTTGGTTTAATTATTTCAGGAGACAAAAAAGTTACAGATATTTTTAAATACCCAAATCAAGCAAAAATCGTACTTTTTGAACTTTGACTAATTTTTAAAAGCTTAAAAACAATTTTAATTTAAAAAAAAAGTAAGTTGAATGAGTTGTTACATATCAAAGGCATTATATTCCAAATTTGAAGCAATTATCACAAAAGACAACAAAGTTACAGATTTTTGAGACGCCTAAGGCCATATGGGCCCACTGTGCGAGGGTGCCCTGGCTTTAATGTTCTGTAGTTTACGAAGATTATAAGACCTGTCCCGAAGGCGTTTTATGTTTCTCTCTTGTCTCATTTTAGGGGGTTACACGTTTTATTCATTTTTTTTTTTTCTATCAACTTCTAAACCAAGGACTGAATGAAGGTAGTAAGTTTTGCTTTTTTGAGGGTGGAAGTGTTAAAATTGCATAAATGGAGAACTCTAGTTAGAAGTATAAACGTTATCTGGAGCATAAAATCCTAAGTATATTGTGAAAAGGTACAAGTCTTAAGGCGGTAGGATATAAAAATTTATGAGTGACCTCATCAAGAGAAACATATTTCATATGACTCTATATCTCCCACTCATAGATCATAACCTTTTTTGTCCTGGATAATAAATGCACTCTCTTACAAAAAGACCTTGGAACCTTGTTGAAGTTACAATCCTAATTATTTTATACGAGTTTCCAAGAAAAAAACAAACGAAATAGATAGTTTCCATTTCCCATCTTTTATCTTTTTTAACAAATCTTCGTCATTGATCTATCATTGCCTCCTAACCTCTTCGATTTGTCTTCAAGATGAAACAAAAAACAAAAAATACCTCAACACCTACCGTGGCTATATTATATTCACGAGCGTGTTCGCAGAGTATAGACCCATAACACACACAAAACGAACTTAACCTCTTGGGTCAATGGACATCGTCATTCATTGCCTCCTAAGGTAGGCTATATAGCTTTGCCTGGTGTTCAGCTTCAAGACTGTCTGGTGCAACACAAACACACCCAGTTTTTCTTCCATGGACTATTAAACGAATGTTTTTCACCTGGGACTCTTGTGTGTATACATTCCGAGAGTGGGAGTGGGTGTGGCACCAGCAAACAACGATTCGAGCTCCATCTATCAGAAGAGAGAATTCCAGATGAATTCAAATTATATCCTCTGTCTTTGCGATAGGATATGATGTCGAGTGGTCATCCCGCGCGCGCTAATTAACAACACAAATGTTGAATGTTTATTTGTCGTTGCACTCATCGACGGGACACACGAGTGTGCTGGAGCAACAATGTGTCTACAGTTTTTGTTTGCCTCTTTGTGCCAATCTGAATCTAAAACCGTGGTCAACTCGGTGGTAAGACAGGCTTTTAATTACCTCTAGAGCTCGGGCGATCTCCGCGATCTCCCATCTAGCATCTCTGTAACAGTCTTCAACGGCATGCTTACTCCCGAATGACTTCTGCATGGCATTTCTATGATTTATGATGCTAAGAAAGTTCGATGCTGTGTGTCCTGTTGTTGACGCCAAGAGGTGGTGTGGTGGATTTTGTGTGTGTGGAGGCACCTCTGGCTCTGCCCCTGCTGGTGAGCTACCGGCATGAATTCACGATAGAGTCTCCATCTCCGCCATAAAGGATGTCAGGTTCTCTCTCTAGGTTGTTATCTACCTACACTTTGAGTGTTCGAGAGTGATCAACGACTACTGTTCGGATTTTACCATATTTTGCAGAAAGATTGTTGCAGAGATGCCAGTTAGCACCTGTCGTTGGGTAGATTATTTATCATGTGCACCAAACCGAGGACATGGAATTGCAAAAAAATAGTCATCTATTAGATTCGAGGTATTATATACGTTTTGATGCTGATTGCCACTGTTGTTGCTGCTGGCTGATGCATCTTCGCATCGCTTCGCACAGAGACATATCTGAGAGAAAGAAATTGTGGATTTTTTTGTTTATTTTATCTTGTAGTGATTTTCGAACGGTGACTGGCGACATTAATTACGCAATGGTACCTGGCAGCAGCCGCAACGGACAGAGAGTTGCGATGAGGCGGACTATCACGCGATAAGAAGATTTTGTGCGGCGCGCAATGATGCAGTTTTCCCACAGACTTTTGCAAGATGCGTTTTGTTATGCTTGCGGCGCTGAAGTTGACCCCGGGGGTAAAGTGACACACATAATACTAACAGACAATAATACTAATTATACTGAAATTAAAATTCATGATTTTTAGTGTCGATAAGAAAAAGATCGTTACTTTGGGGGAAAAACTGTAAAATTGTTGATAAAAGTTAATTGCTTACTTAGTTACCTACTTTTTAAGGCTATGCGTTGTCTTACTCGCAGGAAAACGTGCAAAAATCTCGCACCTTAGCAAAACACAACAAAAATGAGATTCCATTTACAAGAAAGCACGACAGAGGGAATTTAAAAATAAATTCCAAAACCCCAGTGAAAGGAATTTTAAAAGCTTTTACAAAAATTGTCGTTAATTTTTTGTAGGTATAATACGTCAAAATGTTTGTGTTATACATAAGAAAGGATAAATTGAAAATATCCTTTAAAACAGAGTTTTTCACATTAAGTTCATGCTTTTGAAAATAAAATTCATGTGAAAATGGAATTCAGCCATTTCTAAATCAAGTTTAACTTTTTTTTTAATTAAGAAAAGATTTCTATAAATATGTACATATTTATTAATTAAAAGAAAAACACGAAAAATGTTAAATTCCTACATGAAAGGAAACTTGAAAAATATCCATAGAAAAAATAAAAATAAAATTAATTTTTTTCATTTGCAAAAAAATATTCCGCATACGCCATAGTGACCGTATATTCATAATTAAATATTAACTTTATGTGGGAACGTCCTATAAGGTTTTGATTTATAATCAAACATGGATTTAGATACAACAGCGCTAGATAGTGGGAGCTTTCATACTTTTTGGCGTAAAAAAATCATTTGAACTTTAATTTCTTAACGAAAAAGAAAGGATTTAGTTGGTGGATACAGTAAACTCCAACTTTTTTTTTTCAAAATTGTATTTAAGTTTTTTTTTTAATTGACATGGTGTTATCTTAGACTTTGGTTATCTTAGAATTGGTAAATTACATATCTTTAATTAATTGTTTTTTTTTTTATTTTGATTCCTTTTCATAAAAAAATAACTATTTTGGTGTTATATTGTGGCCAACTTTGTTTTAAGTCAATTGAAAAAAAAAAAAACACGAAACTGCAATATTCAACCAAACTACGCGTAAATAATTAATTTTTATTTAACCAAGATGTACTTTTCTAGTAGATTTTAATATTCTTAATTAGAATCCGAAGTACAAATACACTAACCCAAAAAATTAAGGGAACAAAAAAAATCGTGATTATTTTAGTGATTTTCGATAGGCTGTTTCTGAGTAAAAAATGTTTGTATCATAACAAAAAGCATGTAAAAGCTAAATTTTTTTTGTTTGAGGATTTTATGACTAAATATTTTATTTGAAATGGTAAAATAGCTAAATTCAGTTGTAACTGTTCACAAACAAAAAATTTAAATTTTTTTTTTATTTTTACTTTTCTCTTAAAAAAGTGATAAAATAATTATTATTTTAAGAAAAGCTTTTTATTTGGCTTAAAGATTCGTTTTGTTTCAAAATTCTACGATTTCTTTTAGACAGCAATATCAGTCGTCAAACCAAAAGCCACACTTTTCACTTTGACTATCAATATCTCAACAACCAGCAGGTCATTTTACTAAAAATTCAAGGATACATTTAAAAACTTCATTCAATTCTCTACAAAGAAATTTAGTTTTCTTTGTTAAAAAAATTTTGAAATCAACTTAGAAAAGTTATCAAAATAGGCATTTTTACGAATTTTTAGAAAATGTACAACTATTTTATATCTACCTATGGGTGATAAGAGTAAACTAAGGCCTAATTATTAAAGCCTAGGATACTTGAAATTAATCTGATTTACTCATCGAACAGTTTTTCTGTTGTGAGGGTTTAAACTTTTGAGATGAAATAAAACACCATAAATGACTTAATTCTTATCACTTTTTTATAAGCTTTTATATAAAGGCTTTTTGAGTTAAATTGAACATTTTAGTAATACCTAAATATTGTTTTAATTTTAGACAAACGAAAGAAAAATCAAAAACTTTTAAAATTAGGAAAAATATCCAAAAATGGCATGAAAATTTTTTGTTTTCAAAATTAAACTTTTTCTGAAAACGTAAGTTCTTAACTTTTCGTAATTTATTTTTTTTTCTTTTCAAAAATAAAAAAAAATCTAAAAATTTAAAGGTTGAGTTTGTCAAAATTGATCTATTTAATAATCACATTTACCAAAAAAAAATTTTTTTTCCTACCTAACAGCACATTTCTATGAAATGAAATGAAAGATCTGGCTTTTTATGAAAATAAGAACAGTTTTTTGCTTTAGCTTCAACTATTGTATGTGAAGGTATGTAGCTTCAACTATTGTATGTGTAGGTTTATGTATCTACCTGTACAATGTCGAATATTCTGACTTGTTCCTTTCTGCTACTACATAGTAGCCATTTATTAAAACATGACACTCGATTAAGATCTCTAAATCGATTCTTTTAAAAATGCATGACCTACCCTCAAGTTAAGTTATCTAAACGCCATAATCGCAAGTTAAAAACTAGAACAATGCAGGAAAAACCTAGACCAACAAAAATCCTATTCCACATAGAAAATATTTCATTTGCGCGTAGGCAGGTGTAAAAAACAGCTCGATATTATTTCTAGCACGTATCTAAAAAAAAAGACTACTTTGTATTGTGATACAAAACCAAGATTCGATGCAGCTATGCGATTGAAAAATGAAGCCTCACCAACAAACTAGCTATCAGCAAGCAGCAGGAGTCTCCTATGTCCTACAACTCTCGTAACAGTGCTTTTCCCTCTTATCAAAGCAAAATAATCTTTGCCGCATTCGATTCGATAACTTTTCGCACGCACATTTTCTTTTTACCTAAGACTTTCGACGAGTATTATAGGTCCCCCAGGTAATTTGCATAAAGGTTATGCAAGATATTGGAATTGAAGCGTCGCGTCGCAATCGTGTCCCGTCTTCGTTTATTTTGTTGTCGATGAATCGGTTTTTCTTTTAGTTTTATTTATTTTTTTCTTATTTTATTTTAATATTTGAAACTAAAATAATGTGTGTTTGTGGCTTTTTTATGCAAATTATCTTGGGAACTAGGAAGTCGTTGTAATGTGGTGTTGTTTTGTTCTCAATTGCATAATTCACAGCCTTTGCATTTTAAGAAGGCACTCACTCTCGCACTAGGCACCTTTTGTATAGTTTATTGTATGTGAAGTTTAGATGCATTATCTCTAAACTGAAACCCTCTTGTTTCAAAAACGTGTCATTTGTAGGTTTTTTTTTCTCCTTTTTTTGTGTCCTTTTGTTCAAAGTATGTCTTTGGGTGGGCCATTCAGGGCAGAAAAAAAAATAACCATTAGAGAGGAATTTATTTTTTTGTTTAACTGACCAGCATGACACCATCCAGAGTCTAAAGTGTTATATCTACTAACTTTGGAAAGTTCAGGTCAAACGTGTTACACTTCAAGTGGTGAGATAACAATGTTTGTTTTTCATCTTTTGTTTTTTTTTTTTTGTTTTTGTTCAGAAAAAATAAAAAAAACTTTAAGGGTTAAGTGATGGCGTGTATGGGGTTAAAAGCACGTTCTGCTCTTCGGTAGATGTTCGTTTTTTAAGTGTTTGCTTTTTTTCCTGTTGTTCTTGGAATAGTTGTTAGGAGAAACGATGACGATGAGATAGAGAGGGTATTTTAGGCTTTATTGTGGTTTCAAGGAAGTTGATTGAGGTTTTTTTTGTTTGTTATCATTGTGAAAATATAGGTCATTTTGGGTAAACGTGACCTGATAAATTTGATGTCTTTTATTTTAGCAAACTAAAGTAAAGAAAAGGTGTCACAGCTTGTTGGGAGGCATTTTAAATCCCATTGAATAAACTGCTAGGAAATCAAGGTCCTGAAAAGTCAAAATGCCTTTTAGAGTTGTTTACTTTCAAAAAGCATTTAAAATTCACGCAGAAACTTCGATTTAAATAGAAATTTTTTTTATATGAAAGACCTTTTCTTTTGAACAAACATCCAAAAAATCTTCATGAAGCAAAAAGTCTTCTTGATTCAAAATAACTTCATGAAGACGAAAATTTTCATCAAGAAACAAAACTTCTTCAAAAATATTGAAGAAGATACGAGACTTCATAAAGGAAAAATTCTTCATAAAAAAGAAGACTCCATGAAGCAAAATTCCTCATAAAAATGGAGCCTTCATGAAACAAAAAATGTTCATGAAGCAAATATTCTTCATATAAAAGAAGGAATTTATCGAGCAAAAAAACTTCACGAAGAAACGAGAACTCATGAAGTAAAAATTCTTCAAAAACAAGAATACCTTGTGAAGCAAAAAAATGAAGAATCGAAACTTCAAGAAGCCAAAAATCTTCATGACACGAGACTTTATGAAGCAAAACACTTAATGAAGACACGAGACTTCACAAAGCAAAAAGCTTTATTAGTAGAGTAACTAAAGCTCAAAAAATGGCAATATTAGGGAACCCAGCCGAACAGCTTAGATTTTTATGATCTTTATTTTCAAACATCAGTAATTTAAAATACTTTAAAGTCTATCAATTTAAATTTAATTGAAGATTTATGTGATCAAATTTTTTTTTTCAAAAATTTTGGTTAAATTTCATAAATTAATTGATGCCAAAAGACTGTCTAAGAAATTTAAGAAAAAAAAATCTATGGGAGTGAGAAACAATCTTCCATCGTTTAAGCGATAGATGCAATTTTCTTATTAATTGACTTCAAACACAAAATAAATATGGCTCCGCGAAATTAGGCCCCAGGAAATAAGGCCCCAATAAAAAAATGAAATAAGGCCCCAAAAAAATACACACAAAACAACAACAACGAAATTTCTCAAATTTTGGGATGTTATTTCATTTTTTGGGGCCTTTTTTCATTTTGTTTTTGGGGCATAATTTCATTACGAAATAAGGCCCCCATGAAATTAGACCCCAACACTTATTTTAGGGCTTACTTTCATTTTATTTTAAAAACAACTTGGGGCTTTATTTCATATTTCATATTGTGGACTCCCTATTGGTTTGCAGCAATATCTATACATTGAAAAACATTAGTAAGTAACAGAATAGCTGAAAAAATCGGGCGATTTTTTAGCTATTCTGTTACTTACTAATGCTTTACAATGTAAAGTATTGCTGCAAATCAACAGGGAGTAACAGAAAAGCTGCAAGAAATTGAAAGGCATTAGTTTGCAGCACGATCTTTACATTGAAAAGCATTATTAAATAACAGAATAGCTGAAAAAATCGCGCAATTTTTTCGGCTATTCTGTTATTTAATAATGCTTTTCAATGTTAAGATCGTGCTGCAAACTAATGCCTTTCCATGTTAAGACCGTGTAGTAAACCATCAGGGAGTAACAGAAAAGCTACAAGAAATCGTGCGATTTCTTGCAGCTATTCTGTTACTCCCTGATGGTTTGCAGTACGATGTTTGCATTTACATTAATAAGTAACAGAATAACCGAAAAAAAAACACAACAACAGTTTTAAACATCCTTGAGGAACAATTTTAAAAGTTCCGTCCATAAAGATGGTTCTGTTAGTTTGGGGTGATATTTCATTACCAAAAATAAATTAATTATGAAAAAGAAAAATTGGGGTCTTATTTCATTTTTCTAAAAAAGTTCAAAACAAGTTGGGGCTTTATTTCATTTATTTTTGGGGCATTTTTTCATTTCGATGGAGACTTGTTTCACTGGGGCATATTTTCATTTTGAAAAAAAACCCAATTTGGGGCCTTATTTCATTTTTACTTGCGATATAGGTACTATAGGGCAAGTTTAGGATTCGTAAAAAAAATCGAACTCGAGATAACAATTTTACATGACATTACGATGATGGAGAATGCCAAAAAAGTGGGTCCGGCAATTCTGTCTGTCTGTCTGTCTGTCTGTCTGTCTGTCTGTCTGTCTGTCTGTCTGTGTGTCTGTCTCTATCTGGAGCTGCAGCCTAAACGAGTGAAGTGATTTTCTTCAAACTTGGTGGTTAGCAGTTTTTGGTGATTCCCTAGAGGGGAAATTGAAATTTTTTTTTTATGACCAAAACTAACGGTACCTGCCATATAACGGAAATAGAAAAGTTAATTTTTTTCAAAAACGGCTCTAACGATTTTGATTAAAATTTTTGTGTGTAATACTACACATAAGGGCCAACTTTTTAAATAAAAAAAATATTTTTTGTACCGTTATTAACGGTACCTGTCATAGAACGGTTTTTTTCGTTTCTGAATATCTCTTACAAAATTAACCCGATTTAAATGAAAATTTTTATACAAAAGTGTGTAAGTAAAGATAATATTAAAATTTTAGAAAATTTTCAAAAAACGCATTTTTGGTTTTTTAAAAAATATTTCAAAATTTTTTTTTGAAAAATCAATTTTTTGAAAACGGATCAATGAAAAATTTTGAAATTTTGTTTTTATGTGTAAATTAATTATTTCTTCAAAATGGCATACCAACTTTTTTTTTGAAAAATGTTAAAAAAATTTTATATATAAAAAATTATTTTTTTAAAAAACGGCTCCTACAATTTTCAAAATTTTTTGTCTAAAAATACCTTTTTATACGAGAAATAAAATGGCATATTTGTTTTTTTTTTTAAGATATTTTAAAACGGAGTCTTATTAATTATAAAAACAGATTTAATTTTTTTATACTACTTATGAAATTTCTTCAAAATATCGAATTTTAAATTTCTTGAATAAAAAGCTTTAACATTATGGTTACTTTAAGCATAAGAGCAAGTACGTGCGACCCCAGTCGTGCAATTTATTTTTTTTTACTTACAGTCTACCTATTTAAACGTGCAAGCATCATTATGATGGTGTGTTTTTCAAATCACGTATACATAATTTAATGCGGATTTTAGTAGAAATGCTTTCAAAATGCGGAGCTTAAAAATAAAAAAAAAACTAATGGGCATCATTACCTATAATAATTTGATTATTTAGCGGCAAGCCTTGCTAAAATATTAAAATAAACTTTTTATTATATTAAATTAAATTTAAATATAATGATGCATGCGGAATATTAATCACTTAAGTGATTTTATCAATTTATAGTAAGTATTATTTTAAATAAAATATTAGAAAATATGCTTTGTGATGTTCATTTACAATTATTAAATCAACAATATACTGAAAATTAAAAATGGAATTGATTCCTCGAAAATACGTTAGAAATTAATTTAAAAAAAAAAAAAAAAATTATATTTGTTAAAATTAAAACTTAAAAAATAAAATACTTGCTTTTTTCGTGGTTCAAATAGTATTGTTTGTTTGTGTTTTTGTTTAATAGATATCCATCATCCTTGTAGCTCCTTGAAGTATAATTTCCAACCTAAACTCCTAATCGATCTGGTACATTTAACAATGACTTTACAATCTGGTGTGAAATTTCAAATGTAGGTAACATAATTTAAGTAGTCAAAGTAGTTTAAAAAGGATTGGGGTCAAAATCTCGAAAACCGAAATCCCGAAAACCCACAATCCCGAAAACCCAAAATTACGAAAACCCAAAATTCCGAAAACCCAAAATCCTGAATACCCAGAATCCAGAACACCTAACATCCCGAATGGGATCCCGAAATCCCGAAAAATTATATAAAATGAAAAATTTGCGCAATTTTTTTTGGGATTTCGATTTAGAAAACAATCCTTAGTGTGAAATTAAGGTGTAAACTAGTGATGGGAACTATCAAATAAAAACTATCAAACTATCGATAGTTGTAAAATATTCATTCATTCGATAGTTTAAAATCATTCATTCGAATAGTTTTTTCGTTCGATAGTTTTTTATTCGATAGTTTTTTCATTCGAATAGTTTTTTCAAACGATAGTTTTTTCATTTGAATTTTTTTATATTCAATTACTGTTTTCTTTCAGTCTATTAGATTGTTTTTTTTTTTATTCAGTCATAATTTTATTTCTCTACTATTTTCTGTCTGTCTGTCTGTCTGTCTGTCTGTCTGTCTGTCTGTCTGTCTGTCTGTCTGTCTGTCTGTCTGTAAGAACCTCGAGCTACAGCCTAAACTACTGAAGCGATTTTCTTCAAACTTGGTATTTAACAGTTTTGGGTGATTCCCTAGAGGAAAAATTGAAGTTTTTTTTCTAGGACCAAAACTAACGGTACCTGTCATATAACGGAAACAGAAAAGTTGATTTATTTCAAAAACGGCTCTAATGATTTTGATTAAAATTTTTCTGCTTACTGTTACAGATAAGAGCCTCCTTTGATAATAAAAAAAATATTTTTTGTACCGTTATTAACGGTACCTGCCATAGAACGGTTTTTTGGATTTATGAATTTCTCAAAAACGACGAAACAGATTTCGACCAAATTTTTTAATACAGAAACGTTTAAACAATCATTATTTAAAAAATTTTTTAATTTTTCAAAAAACACATTTTTGGATTTTTAAAAAATATTTCAAAATTTTTTTTTGAAAAATCAATTTTTTGGAAACGAGTTGGTGAAAAATTTTGAAATTTTGTTTTTATGTGTAAATTAATTATTTATGCAAAATTGCATATCAACTTTTTTTTTGAAAAATGTTAGAAAATTTTTATATAGAAAATATTATTTTTAAAAAAACGGCTCTAACGATTTTCGAAAATTTTTTTCTAAAAATTCCTTTTTATACTAGAAATAAAATGGCATACTTAGTTTTTTGTAAAAGATCATTTAAAACGGCATTTAATTATTTACAAGAACAGATTTTATTTTTTTTGCACCACTAACGAAATTCCGTGAAAATATCAAATTTTAATTCTTCCCTTATTTTGTTCAATGAAAAACTTTAACATTAGAGTAACTTTTACCATAAGAGCAAGTACGTGCGACATCAGTCGTGCAATTTATTTCTTTTGGGGCCTTATTTCCTGGGGCCTAATTTCGCGGAGCCAAAAAATATTTGAACACAACGGCAACACCTACAATATTAAAACATACATTTTTAAAAAGCTAGAAGCTTATTCATATTTGTAAAATTAAAATTAAATAAATTGAATAAAGGGCTTTTGAAAGAATGGCAATTGAACTCAGATTTTGAAAAAAAAAAAATTATTGAAAAAATTTTAACATGTCGTTTTTAAAACTTTTTCGTAATATACAATGCATTTATTTTTCAAATTTTTTTGGAAACATTTATTATGATTTGAAATTATAAAAGGAAATGTTAATATGTATTACGGTTAGTGAAAAAAAATTAAAAGTATTTCATTTTCGAAAAAACTCTTTTTAATAGAAGTTTTGAAAAAAATTTAACTTATTTTTTTTTTTCAAAGTTCAACATTTAAATATAAAGTTATTTTTTATTCATTCAATAGCCCTTATTGTTAAAAGTTAAATAGCAAAAGTTTAAAGTTCTTATTTACCAATATCTTTGAGAAAATCAATTATTGCAATGTAAAAATTCTGATTTTATCAAAAAAATCCAATGAAATTGAAGTAATTTTTATATATTTTTTTTTTCAAAACTGTAATATAATTATATTACCTTTTCCTTTTCGGAATTCAACTTATAATATTTATGGCCAAAATTTTTTTTTTAAATAAATTCATATTTTACTAAGAAAAAGTTTGAAAAAAAACTTTTTAATAACGTTTTTTTTTCCAAAAAATTTTGTTGAGGACTATTCTTTCAAAAACTCTTGGTTAAATTAGTGGATTTAAATTTTTCAGGTAGAAATGAGATTCTGGCTTTTTAAAAACGTGTCTGTAAATATTGTAAGTGTTGCCGTTTTGTTCAAAATATTTTTTTTTGTTTTTGAAGTCAGTTTGTGAGAAAATTGCATTTATCGCTTAAAAGATGGAAGATTGGCCCTTACTCCAATATATTTTTTTCCTTAAATTTTCTAGAGAATCTTTTGCTATCATTTGTTTTATGAAATTTAAGCAAAAAAAAAATATTTTTGTTCAAATAAAAATTTAATTTTAGTTTTAAAAAACAATACGGCAAAAAATAGTCAAAATCATAGCTGTTTGGCCGGGTTCCCTAATAATTTGCTTTAGTTACTCCACTATATGAAAAAACAAGACTTCATGAAGCAAACATTTTTCATAAAAAAACGAGACTTCATGAAGCACAAAATACGTTTAAAAGGCCTTAAAAATATTATTTAACTCAGAAATCGTTTTGTAAATTAAAGCCTATCTGTAAATTTACCAATATGTATCTATTAGTCAAGGTTGCTGGCTAAAGGGAAAGTTTAATTAGACTGAAAGTGATCTTCTTCTTCAAAAAAAAATAAGTTAAATAGGCATTACTTTCCTTAAATAAATTGAGATCTCTTAACTCTTAGTGTCTTGTTTTTATTATAAAGCTTCTGGGAAGATATCTGCTTATTTCGACGGCAGAAATCCCATTATAAAGTGATTAGGCTTGTGTAAGAAGTGGGAGCCTACTAGTGAGTCTCAAAAACAAAATTAAAAAGTGAAAGGGACAAACTGACTCTCTGGCAAAATCTACTGAAAAATTACCGAAGCCTATGAACTATTCGTTAAGGTATAATTTTTACCACTCAACATTGTGCTGTGCGAGCGCAAATTGATTGGACCGCGTTATTGTGAACAATCTTCCCAGGCACCTGTCCTAACTGGTGATCATAACTCAGACCAGAGAGGTCGCACTCTATGCACTATTCCACCAGCATCATGAGAGCTGATGGTCTTTTTCTCAGTTCATGTCAATTTGTCCTCTCATTTTTCATTTTCCACCTTGAAAATGATTAAGAAGCCTCCAACACATTGGAGAGTGAGAGCGACGAGTCCTGATGAGATGTTTCCTTTTCCATCGCGACTTTGGGAATTATAATCACCTCACTTTGAAGCCTAAATTCAGGAATCTTAAAGACCTTTACGCACTCTCAGTCTTCTCGCAGGTCTTCAATTAAAAATACATTAAAGCCAGCACCATTGCACAAAACTCTGTCTGCTTAAAGGTGGAACGCGTGTTGTTGAGGGGTTGGACATTGCGTTATGTCATTGCTGGAAGGCGGAATGGATTTTTATCTTTCTTGGTACACCGCGCATTTATAAGAATATAAGAGAGATGTGTGTGTTGTTGTTAAAATGTTAAACAATTTGTTCAGATACCAATTGCATAAAGGGAGAGAGACAGAACCAAAAATTTATACTCAGGTAGGTCTTTAAAGAAGTATTATAGTGCGATGGTATGGATGGGTAGGTATATGGCGCCTTCTCATGTTACAGGCGACTTCCGGTTAGCGTGGCGTTTCATCTAATTAAGAGATAACGAGCAGTAGTATACAACGATGTAATATTAAACAGGGCCATTTCCTTATTTGAGGTACTTTATAAGACAGTGAGAGGGCTTATAGAGATGTGTTTACATATGAAGAACTTTGTAATGAAATAGACATATACAAGTTCATTATAACTGGCATCCCGAAATATGTACAAGTTGAGAGGTGTGTAGCTGATTTAGGGATAGGAGAGATGAGTGATGGCTAAAAGTTGGGGACGTCATGTAAACAAACATCATAATAATTATTTTAGGGTTCGAAACTGACGAAAAGATGGGAAATTTTGAAAGCACATAATATGATAATTATTTTGCTGTTAAGATGAATCTATTAAAATTGTTTCATGAGAATTTACCTAAAGTAATAATTTTTGTGTGTTCACGAAAACAGGAGAAGATCAAGAAAAAAGACATTTCGGACACTTCGAAACCGAGTCAAAAATAGAAATTTAATTTTTTAAGAACAGCTACACCACCACCGTTTGGCGGAAAATTTCTGAGCACGACCGCCGCACCATTTCATTTTGAATCAAGAATAACTTAATTGTGTCAGATTATGTATAAAAAAGAAAAAAAACTTAAAACAAATCTTGAAAATCACCGCACCACGGCTGCACCACGTCCGCACCATTTTATTTTGTATGAAAAATTCGCTGCACCACGATACATAATTTTGGATTATTGAAAAATACAAAAAAAAAAAAACTACCGACCAGAAGGAGATTCAAACTCGAGTATCCAGAGCATTTTCATTTAGAAGTCCAACGCCTTAACCACTTGACCACAAAGTCATGTTTGTACGAACTCCCAATTTGTTGCTTAAGTCAAAATAACTTTGAAGACGACTTAAACATTTGTATAAGTAGGCGAAAAGAATTTTTGATCATGGTGCAGACGTGGTGCGGCGGTGGTGCACCGAATTTTTCATTCAAAATGAAATGGTGCGAACGTGGTGCAGTCGTGGTGCGATGGTTTAGAATTTTTTGATCATAGTGCGGACGTGGTGCAGCGGTGGTGTGGCGATCAAAAAGTGGTGCGTACGAGCGGACTCGGGAACGGGAAGCAAACAATTTTAAATCAATATTCTAAATCTCCATAAAGCAACACAACAACATTCAATTTCTAAAAAGACTGTTATCATACAAGAACCTTAAATCCTTAAAAAAATTCAATGGAATAACTACCAATTTTCGTAACTTCCAAATACCAAATTATTTGAAGAAATATACAAAAAGACCCAATTTGAGAAAATGAATTGCTTCCACTTAAAGGTTGCCCCGATGCCCTTTAATTGGATAATGCGGCAGCAAGAGATCTGCATGCGTGTCACCATGGATAGATAAAATCTTGAAGCTGATTCAGTTCGAATGCGTTTTGCTTTCCTACGCAAAAAAAAAAAAAACCAAGAACGTCACCGTCTTCGTCTTCATCGTTTTCTTCTTCTTCGACAATATCTTTCAAGTCTCCCCCAGTTTTATAAAAACAAACGAGAAGAAAAAAAAAAAAAAAAACAGAAACCATCACCCAGACCTACATTAACATAGCTGAAGCCTGTGATGCAGCTGCATCTGTTGCTTGTTGCTGCCGTTTTGTATAGCAGGAGCAGTCAAAACCCTTTATCTTCGATTCACTTCCCATCGAACCCGTTGTTGACCTTCGTTGCATGCCACTCTCACAGTTCGGGACCAGGCTGGCCGGCGTCTTTAAAGGCTCACGCAAAGCTTAACAAAACATCCTTTTGACAAAGTTGCGTTCGTTTGGGTGTAGGTACACATTCTGTACTGGTTTGGGTTTTTTTTCGTTTGCGCCATTACTGTCTTCGAAATCGGGACCAATATACTTGTTGTTAAGACCTCCCTCCAATGTCACCATCGACATACAAGTATACCAAAGGTAGACAGACAGACGAGACAGACAGACACATCTCAAGTCTTATCAGAGTGGACTTATATTTAAGCGAAATGTCACGCTGCTGCTCGCAATATCAAGATCACGAGGACTAAATGTGAAGTGAATTTAATTGAAGAGCGGATGCGTTTTATGTCGTCGATGCTCCATCGTTGTCGTAAAGAAAATTCACTTTGACTTTTATATTAAAATGTCGACAGATGTGTGTCGGTGTGTGTCGGTGCGGTGCGGTGGTCTGTTTGCATGTTGATATTGGTTTCGGTTTTGGTATGCAGATTGAGCAGCATATCAGCGGGATGGTAACTCACCGTCACTGTCACCATCATCGTCGCTCACTTCATCGAGCAGAGCAGAGAAGAGACCAATTACTTTCGGCTTCAGTATAAATATCGACTTGGTTCGGCATCGAATGGCAAGATCAGTGCACAACGATCACCAGATGGCGGGTAGATCTATGGCCTTTTAATTGCGTTTAATTTCATCGATATACACAACCACATAAAAACAATCTCCAAACTCCGATGGAAGACTAGAGATGAAGTTGTTATTCCTTCTTCCACTGAGCAGCGTAAGATCGTTTAGTCTGACATTTCTGCCACTCACCTTTGAGGTCGACTCTTATTCAGCTTTTATGTGTGCTATGCATGGGGCTTGGATTGGATTGGATACGAGCGTTGGGTCGGTCATCGTGAGTTTGGAAAACCATAAATCACCGGAATTCAGAACGAGTGAACTATGGAAAGTGGAATCTAACTCATTTTAATTAAGACTTAAATTATTGCTCTGAGTCTGTTTGGTGCTTTATGCCACACACACAGACTGTCTGGTAAGACTCGGTGGGGTGCTTAGTTCGATAGTCGGTGTTGATGTGGTATTGGAGTTTTGCTTGGAAATTAACGACCCATTAGAAGATTGTCGAATTATGATTGCACAGGCTCATTGAAGTTGAAGTTTGGGCAAAATTTAACGTTAGAGAAGAAGGTTTTAGATTGAAACGAGTTTTGAGGGTACTGCGGGACTTTTTGTTTATTATAGTCGATGAATTGAAAGGTAGTTTATCAATTAGATTGCGCTCATTTCATTTATGATTAATTGTTGATATGATTTTTGGATAAATTTAGTTATAAAAGAAATTTTTTATTCACATGAATTTTTCGTTTGCGATTTGGGTACACATTTTAATGAAAGGGTGTCTTTTTCGAAAGACAGTAAAATCTGTAATTGGTCCCAAAAACTCAATAATTCATGTAAAACATCTGAGAAATTAAATATAAACGTTTAATTTGTCATCGAACTCAAAAATGAAATGAATCATTAATTTTTTGGGACCAATACCTAACAGATTTTACTGTCTTTTCGAAAAAAAAAACACTATCCTATCTACAAAAAAAACACTATCCCAAATACAAAAAATAAAATTCGTTTAAAAAAAAAAAAAAATAAAATAAAATCTGAAATTAAATTGCCCTCGAAAACAAGTATGCAGTTTTCATTGATATATGAAGATGCATTTTTAGAAAAAAAAATTTTCAAAATCGTTAGAACCGTTTTTTAAAAAACTAATTTTTTATAAGTAATTTTTTGGAAAAAAAGTTTCAAAATAAAATTGGTATGCCATTTTGTAGAAATCACTAATCAACATCTAAAAACAGAATTTCAAAAAAATTCAATGTCCCGTTTTCGAAAATTTGATTTTTCAAAAAAAAATTTTCAAATTTTTTTTTTAAATCCAAACATTTTTTTTTCCAAATTTTATTTTTGGCTTATATTTAAGTTATATAAATGCTTCTTCACAAAAAGTTTCGTTGAAATCGAATAAGCAGTTTCGGAGATAATTGGATTTGAAAAAAACTGTTCTATGGCAGGTACCGTTAATAATGATTTTCAAAAAAAAAATTTTCATTGAAAGATAGAAATTAGCTAAAAACTAACATTTGAATTTTTTAAACAAAATCGTTAGAGCCGTTTTTGAGATATTTCAATTTTACTAAAATTGGTATATGACAAGTACCGTTATTTTTGGTCCAAAAAAATTTATTCCAAAAACCCCTCTAGAGAGTCGCCAAATAAAGCTACATACCAAGTTTGACATTAATCGGTCCATCCGTTTAGGCTGTAGCTCCTTATACAGACAGACTGACAGACAGACGGATTTCCGGGACCCACTTTTTTGGCATTCTCTACCATCGTAATGTCATGGAAAAATGTTATCTCAACTTTTTTTTTTTTGTATGAATGCATAACTTGATATAAGTACCTACATATATCGCAAGTAAAAAATGTAAAGACTTATTTTATTCATAATTCCCAAACAGGAAAGACAACATTTTTTAATAAATTTCGTCAGGTTAACTTTTATGCCATTGATTTTATCGGGCTTATCGGTTATCGCCTATTTTCCTTATTTCCAACAAAAAAAACACTCTTTTACCTATTATATTTGTATTGATGCTTAGATTTTTGTTTTTGCCAATTTTCATTGGTGTAACATTTTTTCTCGGTACTAATTCCGAATTTCATCATTTCTTAAAAAAAAAAAACACCCTTTGATTCAAAACAATTTTGTAAACTTTTTAGATTCTTAGTTCTTATCACAAAAAAAACTTTTTCAACAAGTTTGAAAAATTAACAAAATTTATGTCAACTGTTATGATACATTTCTCACACATAACTCAACCAATCAAAAAAACACCCTTTCACCAAAAATATTTTTAAAAACTTTGTGTATCCTTTGTGACTGCTTTATCTAAAACCTTCATCCCAAATTTTATCAGTGTATCATGTTTTTCACATGGGTTTGGATTATAATTTACCTGTTGAAGTCAAAAAACCTTGTTTTTAATCGGCAATAATTTTTCTTAGAGCAATCGAATTTTTATGTCATTAGATTCGGCAAAAAATACCTTAAAAACATGTGTCTTATGATAATAATCGACAGTATATTTTTGACCTTCACCCCCTCCCTCTTGTCCGCGAAAAAACACTCCTCCACCACGACAGATTTTTTTGATCCTTGTTTCTTATTCCATAAGCAAAATTTTTGCCAAGTTTCATGAAGTTAACAGTTTTTTTTTTTATTTTGAAGTGAAAACTTCATTAGTATCGTAGTGATTTGAAACAAGATGAAACGAAAACGCGACACGAAGATTCAACTTCTTATAACTTTTTTGTTTTAATAGATAGATGAATGAAATTTGTACTGTAGATAGGTAATTGAATAAACTATAATTGTACAAAATTTTAATTAATTTCATATTAAAAATTCTGAGATAACGGTAAAAAGATGTTCTTTTTCTACACACGTTATAAATTTTAACTTTTCTTGTAGGCATCTTTGAAATGAGATTGATACTTCATATGAAAGGTGAAACAATCACATGGTATATAGGTTTTTATAGGTTGTCAAACAAAAAATTGATTTAATAGCATGAGAACATGAAAATAAATGTTTTTTTAGCTTTTTTTGATGAAATTTCATCGTGTTTAAAAAATTCTAACTCTTTTTGTAGATGTCTCATAGACCTGATCGATACATATATTTTGAGCTTGGACAATAAGCTTTCAGATGGTATACAATTTTTTATAGGTTTAATTTTTTTTTTCAAAAAAATGATTTTTTAAGGTTTCACTTCTACCACGTGTGAATTGCACACATGATTTTTCTTTTTATTTTATGTACTATTTTACTTGTACTTATAAATGAGTAAGTGACAGAGCCAAACTTTATTAAAACCTAAAAATAAGTTACAAATCAATTTTTAGTTTTATACCAACAAGCATCTATTATTTCAGAAAAAAAAAACATGTTCCTAATCTCTTACAATTTTTAACCACATTTTTCGAACTATCCTTCTATTCAGTCAAGCATTTATTTCTTTGGTGTTAATTCAATTTATGTAAAAGAATGTTTAACTGCAAACAATTTTCCAAAATGAAACAAAAAATGCATAGGTAATGCCAATTTTCCTTTCATTTTCCATTTGAGCTATCTCTTTAAATCTTAATTTTGACCTCTTTTCTGGCTTGATGCTGTGGAGTTATTCGTAAGAGTGTAGACAATAACAAACATTCACTCCTTTCAATTTAAATTAAATTTCAATTCAATGCTTCTCTAACTCTAGTAATTTGATATCCTCCACCGACCGCACTGCTGCTGGTTTCTGTTGCTGTCTTTGGCTGACTTGGTTGGTTACTTGGTTTTTGGTTGTTGGTTTATGGTTCTATCGTTCATATAGTCTGGGACCAGGACAGCCACAGGACGCTGCTGGCTGTTTATATCTACATAAATACTGTGTAAGCCCCGCAACAGCACCAAACACCAGCACCTTTATGCAGAAGTCAAAAAAATCTTTTTTTTTTATATATTTTTGCTACATCATTTTGAATTTGGTTTCTGGGATTTGGCTTTGCTTTGGAGCGTAAAGGTTTTTGCGGTAGCCGATCATGCGGAATTAATGAATAGGGATTCTCGTTCTTGGATTCTGTGGTTTTTGTTTTATATACGCAGTCTTTCATAAAATCGAATATTATATCGATTGAGATTTGAAAAGAGGGAGGATATTATATTTTTATACAACATTTTGGACCACTCGACTGAGTATAAGGATTTTTAGGGAGCTTACTGCAAAGCAAAAAAAAAGGGACACTTAGGACCAATGCCAATTTATTTCCAATTATATGCGCATTAATCCAACCGGACAGGATACTAAGAATTAGGGACTCTCGAAAAAATAGAAGCTCCAAAGAAGCTTTTTATTCGACATAAGAGAGTACCAACTTGAACAACAAAATATTATAAAGAAGCTGAATTGGCAAATCCCTTTTGTGACAAAAAGAAATATCAATTTCTCATTTTCTTGAGCCTCGGAGTATCGCATAAAGTCATCATAATCATGCTTTGACTTCCTTCTACCATATAATCATTCAATCTTCTAAAAATTTACGAGCAATATTCACTGCCATTGAGGCTAGCAATCAAATCCAAGTCAAATTAGGTTTTTTTTAAGGGAAACTTTTCAAAATTACCGCTATCAAGATGGCTAAACAACTTCCTGCCTTCCTTTTACATCTTTCTCTTCTATTTTTCAAGTCGTTTGTATAAATTTCACTTTGAATTTTACAAGCTTTTGCTATGAAACGGCTTTTGTCAATTCATAAAATTCAGCCATTTTTGGAAATTTATATCATTTTGTCAAATGTAGCAGACATGATTTTATGATTTTATGTTTCTTTTCACCATCATCAGCGCTCTCCCTACCCTCACTTTGTCTTTTGATAAAATTACCAAAAAAAAAAAGAAGACAAATTTCGCGAAAGTGAAATATACTCAAATATTTCGAAAAATGTGTTCTCATGGGGGGGCCCTCCTTCAAATAAAATAACAATAAAAAAAAAAAAAAAAACAGCAGGGAACACTATTCAAACGATTGACAGTGATTGGGACTTTATCGCAGCTGAACAATCTTCCTCTTCGTCGTTTGTGTCTTTTGTGTAAAGTATCTGGAAGGAAATATGGCTAAGGAACCGTAAATTGAATTGAAAATTGCACAAAAAAAAAAAGCTGTGAAACAATTGTTGTTTGGTCGGGGGCGGATTTTGAGTGAAGGATTTGATTTTTTTTACCTTAAATTCAAATAAAAGTAAAAAGTAATTGAATTATTTTTGAAAATTGTGTATTCGACAAGAGATAATTTATTTATCCATTTGTTGGTACCACTAAAAGCTTTCTCTTAACGCTCAAAAATCCACATGAATCAGTCCTTTTTGAACGCAAAAAATCTTTGAAAAATTATTGTTTATTTTTTGTTTGAGGGAAAACATTGATACAACGAATACCTAATGTTTAAACCTTTAATTCTTATCAAATATCAAACATTTTGAATGCATAAAAAAAAATGTGGCACTAAAGGACTGCCGCGGTAAAGCTATTGCATTTTTTTTTTTTTTTTCAATCAACCTTGTTTATATTTATTCATGCAATGTTTTTTTTTTATATTTATTCAAGTTCTTTCTTTGAGATTAATTCAAGTTACTGATTAACGGACGATAAATTTTCCGTTAAAACGTCATAATTTTTTGAAGATCCAATACATATACACTAGCCCAAAAAATTAAGAGAACAAAAAAAAAATCGTGATTTTTTTAGTGATTTTCGATAGGCTGTATCTCAGTAAAAAATGATCGCATCATGACAAAATAAAAAGCATGTGAAAGCTCTATGCTTCTAGTTTTAGGATTAAATGTTTAAATATTTTCTTTCTAACGGTAAAATAACTAAATTGTTGGAACTGTTCAAAAACCAAAATTTACCAATTTTTTTTTAAATATGGTGTTTTATTTCATCTCAAAAGTTCAAACCCTCACAACAGAAAAACTGCTTGATGAATAAATCTGAAACTTTGCGTACTAATTCCAGGTATATTAAACTTCAATAATTAAGCCTCAGTTTAATGTTATCACCCATAGAAATAAAATAGCGGTAAATTTTCTAAAAAACCGTAAAAATGCCTATTTTGATAGCTGCTTTTCTAAATAAATCTCAAAAATAAGAAACCATTTTGTTTAACAAAGCAAACTTAATTTCTTTGTAGAGAATTGAATGAAGTTTTTAAATGTGTCCTTGATATTTTGTACAATGATCCGTTGTTGAGATATTGATAGTCAAAGTCAAAAGTATGGTTTTTGGTTTGATGACTGATATTGCAGTCTAAAAAAAATCGTAGAAGCTTGAAACAAAATGAATATTAAAGCCAAATAAATAGCCTTTCTAAAAATAATAATCATTTTATCAGAAAAAAATTTTCCACTTTCTTGGGAGAAAAGTAAAAACAAAAATAAATTGGAAAATTTTGGTTTTTTGAACAGTTCCAACAATTTAGTTATTTTACCGTTAGAAAGAAAATATTTAAACATTTAATCCTAAAACTAGAAGAATAGAGCTTTCACATGCTCTTTATTTTGTCATGATGCGATCATTTTTTACCGAGATACAGCCTATCGAAAATCACTAAAAAAAATCACGATTTTTTTATTGTTCCCTTAATTTTTTGGACTTGTATATTATAAAAAAGGGCAAAAAAAAAACTGATTTATGTCAATTTCTTTATGCAAAAGTACCTATATAAAAAAAATTATACCTTTAATAAGCCTAATATTTCTTCTAAGGAATTAAACCAAAACTTAAGCCTTATTTGTTTTGTAAGAAGTGTAAAAATGATTTCTTGAAATCACACATTTTTCATGCGAAAAAAAGCGAAAAAAAATAACTTATTTTTCTTTACATATCACACTGTCAATATTTTTATATGACAACCTATAATAAATTTTTTATCATTTGAAAGCTTATCATTTCACCTTTAAAAATATGCCTCAACCATATCTGTACGACATCTATAAGAAAAGTTGCAAATTTTTAAAGACAACCATGTCAAAATTAAAACTGAGATTAGGTACTTTCTTTTTAATTTAATTTCACGTTCAATTAATAATAATGATTGAATATAAGGCAATCACAAAAGGAATCCGTCCCTGTTATTCCTTTGCCAATCCCTAAGAAGCAGAAGTAATAATATTGATTTCGCCTCATCAAATGGGGGAGTTCCGCTGTTATATTATGGTGTAGTAGGTACTTGGTACTTCTTAAGATGAAACAACATTTATTTATTTTTTTTTTTTTTTGAGACTTTTTGTTCTTCACTGAGCTATGCTTTTAAAACCATCAAAGGTCACATATTTTTCGATTGTTAAATCACGTTTTGTATGTCAGTTTCGGCTTTGCTCCCGTCATAATCAAACAATAGATAAAGCAAGAGTATAAAATAGATACAAAAGCGAGTATAGGCTATACAAGGGAAAGAGAGAGAAACAAATAGAACATATAGCAATGTCCAAAGTTAGAACTTTAATCATAGCTCAAAATCAAGCACCCGTTTGCTAGATAAAAATTTATGGGAATCTCGATATCGATGGAGAGGTATAATATGTATTATAGCGAGATGGTATCACACAATATCTCCTCCATAGTACCAGAGTTGACAGGGCCTAACCCGCCTATATAATATATTTTGGGCTTCACATTCACTTCACACTGCCTGCGATTGCGATGATGATGGTGAATTCTGAGTATGACCTAGTTGAACTATTTTTTTTTTCTGTTGATTTCGTTTTGTCTCGTTTTGTGTGCTTTAAGTGTTCAAAGCTTTTTGGGGGGGGGGGGGGGGGCTATTTGGAATGAAATAATGGGAATGGATACACTGAATTGACATTTAGGAAAAACTGGGGGATTTGTATAGATATAATGCCAATGTGCCATGTGAACAAATACGACCTTCGAATTTTCGTTTTGAAGTAGGTATAGAACTGATGGTTGCTTGCTAGCCTGGTGATGATGTCGACGATGATGTAGTGGAAAAATCTTAGTCAATTGTCTTTGGTTATAGGGTCTAGGACAATGGTGACCCACTTTTGAGATTCTAAAATGGAAGAACTCTTCTGTGTAGTGGAAATGGATGCAAACAAAAAGATGCCTGCATTCAATGAACTTGTATAAACAATGTCAATATGGACTTTGACAGCTTGATTGAAACACGTTTCGATTTAAAAGGAAGGTTGTTGGTTATTACTATTTTCTTTTGTATAACAGATGGGTCGTATTAAGATACTGAACAAAAATTATAGGAAATAGCTTTTGTTTAGAGAAATTCATCAGAAATATTTTTGGGCCAAGAGACCTAGAAGAAAGAAAAAGAAGAAAAAAATTGGAACATTATTACCGAAGGGCTTCATATTGGACATTATTCCGGAGAAATCAAGAGGTCTTAACAGTTGCAATTAGATTATAACACTTTCTATTTGCTACACTGACTGGCACATCTTGAGTTTTGATCAAGACCGAGAATTTTGAGCGGCTTATTGAATACCTACATAAATAAATTGAATTTCAACTTTTGTGCGCCGCACCACGGCTGCACCACGTCTGCACCATTATCAGAAGTTTCTATTGTGCCGCACCATGAATGCACCATTTCATTTTGAATGAAAAATTCGGTGCACCACCGCCGGCCGCACCACGTGTGCACCATGATCAAAAATTCTAGTCTCGTACTTACCTATACAAATGTTTAAGTCATCTTCAAAACTTTTTTGACATAAGCAACAAATTGCCACTTCGTACAAAACATGACTTGGTGGTGGTAGCGGCGGCGGTGGTGCAGCTGTGGTGCGGCGGTCAAGTTTTTTTTTTCTTTAAAAATTCAATTTCTATTTTTACTCGGGAATATGACAGTTCCGCTAATTAATATGACAATTTTTGAGTCATTATGACACGTTAGGTAATCAATAAAAGTCAGCATTAAAGAATTCCCACCCAATTCCATCCTCCTTTTTTTTAACTTTTCAGAATCAAAATAGGTCAAATTGCAAACAAAATTCTAAAAACATGTTACACACTAAAAAAATCTCATGTCCAATCAATAAACTTCTGTCACAACAAAGTCATCTAATCTCCCTCTCGCTAAATAAAAATGCGAGCGCGGGAAAAAAACTTTCATTGATAGAAAAATTTCGTACAATTGTTCACTTGATTCACTTTAAACTGAAAAAAAAGTAAAAAAAACTCGTGAGCAACCTTGCCAGAGAGACTCACTGTGTGCACAGACTCACTGCCTCCATCAACGATCCAACATCAAATTGATCACGATTGTCAATTATTTAGGCACCATAACCTCAAATATCTTTCACCATGACAGAAACCACTGTCATGCCATTTCGCTGTCTGTCCCGCCCCCGCGTGGAAAAACAATTTGCTGGTGGCGCGCTCTTTTTCCGCCACTGGCACTGTCCGATTGAAAACTGTCGCTGATGGAAAACAAAAAAAAATAAAACAAAAAATTCTCCCACAACAACCGCGATCACGAAGCGCAACTTCAAACCACAAACGACGAAAACGATCAAATGAAAGTCATCTTCATAAATATTGGTGTTGGCGCACCAGCAGAGGATAGCATCCATATTGCCAGCCTTTACACCAGTATACAAAGTCAGTTCCAGCAGTCGCATTGATACACTGATCCCATACTAAAGATCCTGACCCACTGCGGGCCATGCTGGCCCGTTCGTCGTCGTCGTCGTCGGTCGTCATCGCCAATTTTGTATAGTGAAACGCTGCTGCACTAGCAATCTCTCCCGCTGATGTTGGTTCAGTAGGTGAAGTAGTTTCTGTGCAGTGAAACTATCTCGGGGATAATAAATTGTCCGCATTCGTTTGTGAGTACGAGATAGGACGAGTACTTTCGATTTTATATATTTTTTGTGTTTGGCTTTTGGCTTTGGGGAGATTTTATGAATGTCATCTATACGAGCAAGGATTTGGTTATTATGGAAGCAGGTCAAAGTCGTCAAATTTGAAATACTCTTTAATGGAAAGTGATGGTAATATTTACTGAAAAAAAAAAGAAATGTTATGTTAAAAAAGGCTAAAGCCTGGGGCCTATAACCAACATTTTAGCAAAACATTCTTTTCAGTAGGACCTTTTGAGAATACCTAAATGAAATAGCGATATAATGTCTTAAACTATATCCAAAATAAAAGTTTTTTTTGGAAGAATCATTATTTTTAATAAAAATTACTTCGGACTATGCCAAAAAAATCTATAAATGGACCCCTGAGTGGACGTTTTATTAAAAACACGTCTTGAAAATGACGATCTAAGATTTCCGTCAGTGTAAACTTTAAATTATAATAATTATTAGAAACTATCATTATTTACCCAACTCCTAAAAAAATGGGTTGGGTTCGATATCCCACTTTTTATATTCCCGTTTTTTTAAATCCCGCTTTTTAAAATCCAGTTTTTCATAATCCCGATTTTCATAATACCGTTTTTTACTATCCCGGTTTTGCAATCAAATCACGCGATTTTTTAAAATAAAACAACTAGTTTTGATTGCAAAATCGGGATGATAAAAAAATAAAACAAATTCAAAATTTAATTAAAACCTTTAACAAAAAATATAATAGATAAAAAAAATATGAAAAAGTAAGGAATGTTATATTAAAGAGGAATCAATTAACAAACAAATATTTACTTTAAAGTTTCAAAAGAACTATCAAATCGTGAATCTATTATATATATTAAAGTTTGGTTTTGTGTACGTTCGCTAACCGGCCACACCGACTGACTTATTTTCTTAATTTTTTTTTTAAATCAAAGAGGCATAAGAGGAGAAGGTTTAAGGCAAACAAAAAATTTAAGATTTTATAGGGTAAATAGGGGTAACAAGACATTGAAAAAAGAGGCTATTTTCTAAACGGTAAGTCGTAAAGAGTTGACTTTTTTTTAAATGATAGACAAATTTATTCAATAGTTAAAAAAGGTATTGACAAAATTCAAAAAAATTTCAAAACCAAGTTGTGAAGGTTTTTTTGCAGTCATAGTCCTTCGACAAAAGACTAATTACAGGTACGCAAAATTTTGCAAAGAAATTTGAATTACACCATGAGAAAGATATTTAAAAAAAAAAATTAGGATTCTAAAACGGATTTTTTTCATAGGCCCTGTATTTTGAAATACAAATTTTTGAAAAACAACCTAATTTTTAGGGACATTTTTGAGTAGTCTTTTATTTTTTTGGAATTTTTTAAAAATCTGCAAAAAATCTCAAACTTATAGGAAATATAGGTTTCAATCATGCGCATTCATGTACAATATTTTGATTTTTGACCGAATAACGGGAAAACAAGTTTTTTTGTCCCAAGTTTTTTGGCCGTTTTTAACATAGGCCATATTTTACATAGGCCACTTTTGCTAAAAGTTTAAAAGGAATATTTTTAAACTCATTTTACGAACTTTTCAAGTTTTGATTCCCTTTTTTATTTAAAATGTTAACTAATTATAGTGTCGAAAATTAAAAATAAATACAAAAAATGGCGGAACGAAGTCCGCCGGGTCAGCTAACATAAAATGATCACAATACTTTAAATCAAGTACACAATCACAATCAAAAGAAATTTCATTTAAATATATTTCAACTTACATATATTTGGATGCATTTCAACAATTTTGATATTTAAATAAATGAAATTTCTTTTACTTGTGAACTCAATTTAAGGTATTAATCATTTTATGTTTTTATAAAAGAAATGCCGTTTTCATAATGTGTTAAAGGTACATATTCTTTATGCTTTACTACGCAAAAAATCAGTTTTACTAACTTTTTGTCTATTTATCGGAATTTCAGAAGACGGGTTTTTAAAACTTTTTTTCGGGATTTTCGAAAAACGGGATTTTAAAAAGCGCGATTCCGATACGCTCCCAAAAGAAAAAATTTCGCCAGGTAAGGTCGTACTCTTTGAATTTCTTGGAAAAACTATCTCCTGTTAACGCTTTGTTCCAAAAATAGTTCTTCAAATTAAAGATTGTACAAATTAGCATCTAGACTTGTTTCTAATGAAACTTTATGTTCACTAGTTCTATTACTTCAAATTCTATTATATCTAAAACACAATCACTAATTGGCGCCCGGGAAAGGAATTTAATAAAAACTTCTCGAAAAACCTAAATCACTTTAGATTGTTTTACATTGCAATGAACCTATTCTATCGTTATTAAGTCTATATTATTTAAATTCGAATAGCTATGGGATTCACTTTATAAGGCCGCCAAAACAAAAATTTATCAAGTTCGCATCTCAGCTCTTTTGTTTAGCTATTTATTTTTCTCTCTTTCAAGTAGCTGGGGCGTTTTATCACAGTTATTTAATTTTAAAAGTTGTTAAAAAACGAAACTTTTGCACACTTCAAAAATAAAAAAAAATGATAGAAAATGGCGCCCGGGTAAGGATTTTTTTTAAATGACCTAGGATTTGTGAGTTTTTTTTTTATTAATAATCGATAGAAAAATTAGCTTAAAGAATGACAAAAGTGCTGAAAAAATTCTAAAAAAAAATTAATACTGAGTTATGAACGGTTTCCTAGAAAATAATACAAAGGATAGACCTTCGACAAAGGGGTTAATTAAAGGTATGGCAAATTTTTTACAGAAATTTTAATTATGCCAATGGAGTATCACAATTTACTATATTATTCCACAAGATTGTCCATAGAAAATGGTGGTAAATCTGTACGTGCAATCACGCCGAAAAAAAAGGATTAATGGAATATAAACTGACATTCGTCAATAAGAATCCTCTTAACTATTTGGTTTTGAATTACCTTGCAGTCATTTGTATCATTAAAATTTTATCTTCACTCAAATTGTATTTCAAAATCACATTTCATTTTGAAAATTGCAATCATTTATTTGGAAAAACAGGATTATTCCAATTCACTATTAAACTATCGAACTAATTTGCCCTCCTTGTTTGAACCATTGCAATTGGACAATATGCAAATTTACTCCATATCGTACCAACCAAATTTGGAGCATATAGCAGTGTCATCCATTCACTATAACCAAGCGCCACATAAGGCACAAAGCAACAACTGATGCATCGTCCTATACATCCTCTTTGGAATATCACAAAAAAACACCCGTTGAGTTGCATTGCCGCGCATCTTCTCGACAGATTTAGCTTTATCGCTGAATAATTTTCATTTTAATATCAAAATGAGACTTCCTCTCTCCTCTCAAAATCTCCTCCCATCATTTGCACTCTGCAATCTGCTCGCCAATCCTTAATACATTGCAAGCCACACTAAAAATCAGCATGGCTATCAGCAAACTTAATCAGTTTTATTATTTCCAATATCGGATGCAGCCGATTGTGGAGTGAGTGTATACAGGTTCGGTACCAGGTGATGGAACTCATCACCAGCGGGAATCCAATCCAATCCAATTCAATGGCCAGAACCAGAACCAGTAGGGAAAGGTTGCTGCCTGGCCATTCAATTATTTTTTTTTTTTCATTTTTTTTTTTTTTTGTCTTTTAATCACACAAAACTGTCAACTTGGATAAGTGCATTTGGCCATTTCAACGAATGAGAGTGTCTGGCTTTATGTTTTCAGAGAGGTCCAGCTTCCTCGACATCTTCCTTTATTTTATTCCTCGTAGAAAAATGCCAGTTTAATACTCTCTTGTTGCATCTCCAGTCCACATATGGGATATAGACTGCATGCTTTTCATAAAACGAGATGTTCACCTCACCTTCATTCTGGGACTGGGCTGGATGTCCTCTCTTTCTCTTGGTGCATGGCCCATTTTTATTGTGGCCATTAATGTGATGGCTTTGGTGAATTATATTTTATGGTCACAAATTTGAATTAATTGAGATAAAGTGGCCATTAAAGTGTCGTTTAACATGGTATTCGGATTAATTTTACCCCAAGTGCAACTCTGGAATGAAAAGCTTGTGTGCTCTGCTCACTGCTCTCAGAGTGCACCATGCGAGTACACAGACATATTATCTTTTATAAAAATATAAGCACTTGGTAATTAATACAAGTGCAATACGATCAGATTAATATATACCTCCAACCTACACAAGCTGAGGAGAGCAGGAACAGGATGCGATTCACTATATAGTCGAAACGCCAAGTCGAACCGAACCGATATACGATAAAGATACGCAAAAAAGAGAGCTTCATCGAAATCAGATAAGCTTCGCGTATCGGCTTTTTAAATTATTTTATTTTGCGCACATTTTTTTTATTATTAAAATGCTGAAAGGCGAGTGCGTCTACAAGTTGGTAAATAAATTTAAATAATGAATTGCGGAAAGTTAAACAGAAGCTGGGCGCTGCTGGCACTGGCTGGATGGAGTTTGTTTCTCCAGATCATTTAACTTGTACATTATCCGGTGTTTTAATGCAGAAAAGGTTTATTTTTTTTTGTTCAGTGCGATGGAAAATTATGTAAAGAAACTTTTATATGGTAAATAATAGCCTGCTGGGTTTCAATGCCAATTGAATACAATATTGATTGTAAATATATTATAAGGAATTTATTTTATTAACAAAAACGTTCATAAAACCTCGTTTAAAAAAAAAAAAGTTTTTACCCGGGCGCCATTTATTTTCTTTTTCGTGAGTTGGAGAAAATGATACATTTTTAAGGTAATATTTGTATTGAGTTAAACCTTTGGGCCCAAAGGTACCTCATTTTGCAACAAAATATTTTTAAAATACCGTTCTTTAAAAGGTTAAATTAAAGGTTAAATAAAACCATTTCAAGACGCTCGTTTGTACAGACTCAAATTTACTCAAGTTTGCCACCTATTATTGACTTTTCGAATTTCATAATTTTTTTTTTTGCTGATATTGGAAGTTTAATAAATGTTAAAAATAATATTCCAAAGTATTTTTAAAAAATTTCAATTCTGTCAAAAATTATAAACAAATGAAATTTTGTACTACATACTTTTTAAAATTACTGTATCTCAGTTATGAAAAAATAGAAATTAATGAAATTTACTAAAACAAAATTTTCAAATAAACAACAAATTATTTATAAATAATTTATTTTGTTATAAACAATTGAAATTTTTATTTCTATAGTATGTAGGAAAACAATATTTCTTATATTCGATTAGAAATTTTAAAAGCTTTCATAATCTGAAAGAAAATTGTAGTGCAAATCATAAAAAAAAGGGGAAACCGACGAAGTTACGAATACCAGAGTTACGGGCGACAGAGTTACGAGCGTCAAAGTTACGCGAAACCGAAGTTACGAAAAACTAGAGTTACGAATTCTAAAGTTATTTTAAGCTATGACATGTGATTTTTGGGTTGGCAACAATTGCGAGGAACGACATGGAATTATGGAAATACAACAAGAGATTAACATTTTTCTCATTGGTCAGAACTAAAGCGAAAATGGGTGTTATTTAATCTTGTAAAATTTTGATTGGATAGGTATAGATATACATATATGGTTTTGTTTTTGTGAGAAGATCGCAAAAACATTGAAATAGAAAAAAAAAACATGAGTATACTTACTACTACTACTCGGGCGCCATTTTATGACGTTATATTTAAAATAAAAAGAAAAAGAAAGAATTCTAAGTAAATTTCAAACTCAGGAATTGGTTTGAAAAGGCAGTTAAACGCAATTTTGTGAGGAAATATTAATGTTCCTAAATTAAAATAGTTTCATAAATAGAAAGGGTGTTACCAGAATTCAACCTCAGCTTATTACTTTTTTTTACTAATTTACAAATAAAAACAGTCTGCGTTGAGTGCCATTTTGTCCTTTTTTCGATCAGTTGCAGGAAAGGTTTTTAAATTAACACGCTTTCGAAATGTCCTTGCTCGGGCGCCAGTTTAAATTTGTTTTTATAAAATCTTCTTGCGTTGATTCAAGGGACTTTAAAAAATAATAAGTTCTCTATGGCAATCTCGGAAAAGCTGATATTCCCGGAAAGGTGATTTCATACCCGGGCGCCATTTTTTCGATTTAAAGTTGAAAGAGTAGTTTTCCTTCAAATTATATTTCAAACAGACTCATTGGTCTCTTGAAATTCAAGTGAATTTCTCCTTACAGAAAAATAAGATTGAAATAAACCTGGAAACATACAATCATGCATTTGATTCTACCAGCAATCAGCTTACAAAAAACTATAGGTATACCCTTGGCAAAAAACCGCCTTGAAATCAAACAAGTACCTACATATATAAAAAAAAATAAAATAAGCAAAACTAAGTTATATCTTTAATATTGAAGCTCGTTACCCATTAATCAAAACAGAAAACTACAAAGATATGTCGAACAAAAAGCCATTACGGATACGGTTTGTAGTTACGAATGGTTCTTCAACTTTTAGTGGTCTTTAAAGTGATTATATGGCACTGTGGTGCGTTGAGCATTCACATTTTTGCCATCTTCTTTTTCTCTCCAAATTATATTACAGTTTGCGAGTGAGTTGGTGATTTGTAGGCGTCTTTGGTCTTTACAACCCCTAAGGGCCTTTATTGGCAGGATTGCCAAATTCAATTCAAGATTATTCAAATAAAAGATGCATTTTTTCTTCTTCAAAATTTAAAATTTCATTTATAAGCTGTTTTTGTGAACAAAAACATTTTGAGGCCTAAACCAAATTTCTCACAAAGAAACTAACAGGCAATTTAGCTGAATATGAATTTTGAAACCAGCTCGCAGAGAAATTTAATGAAAGTTACAAAATAATGACACCTTGGCAACCCTCTCCTCATTACCGTGATTTTTAGTGTGGTAAAGGTGATTTTTATTACCTTAGCAAAAAAGCTGGTTAGACAGAGGGAGATGTTTTCTTTTGTTGTTTACTTCCAAATCATATATAACCATAACCATGCTTGAGGAGATTGTTGTAAATATTTGAGAATATCGTTTCGCGCGAAAGGAATCACCCAGCCAGCCCCAGAGGGCAATTAAAAAGACCGAAAATAAACCTAAGCATCAGAGACAGCTTCTCATCAAAATTGGCACTGCCAATTCCATGGTTACGTTTCATAGGACTCTCAACCGAAACAGAGACCTCTCTGTTATACCACTGCCACTGATGATGATGGACAAGCTGCCGTAATAAAACGTGTCTCTGAGATGGGATGCGACCAGCGAGTTGCTGAAATGGTCTCTATGGCTCTCTGGGAGGAACACCACCTTCAGGGATGTTCGTGCGAGAACACATTATTCGCAGTAACGCCTCGTTAATTTATGATCAGCTTTAGCCGGCTTTTGTGTGTCATTGTGTGAGTTAGTAGGTATGTGTGTGTGGATGACCATGTCCATGACCATTTCAATTGCTCTTAGAATTGAGCGCGTAAATCCTTGATGGTTTGGTGCGACTTTCCGCAAGGTGGATGCGGCACTGCATTGCACAGAGTCCATATAGCAAGAGAGCTGAGAATGAGAATGACACGCTGGACAACAACGACCGACGACAACACAAAACGAACGACCACGATGGACAGGAATGAGAAGAATTTCGCCTTCATTATTGCTTGCTGCATGCAGCAAGCCCAGCAGAACGCATTGACAAACAGGGGACGAACGGATGATCGTTACTGGCGGCAAGGGTCGTTAAGAATTCCATTGGAATGGTGACACCGCTGCGATGCTGCGAGCTGGTTGCAGTGATTGCGCGGGGTGGAAAATAGCTGATATTCTTATAGTTTTTTATTTTCTGCTTGCAGTTTTGGGCTGCAGCCACACCTGGAACGCATCTGCACATTTAATTACCTTTTGCGCCAGACTTATGCTATGGTGTTCATGGAATTTTCTCTAAGCTAAAGCATCATCGTCATCATCATCGTCGTATCTCGTATAACCAATGCAGGAAGGCGGTAGGCTTAAGGCACACAAAACACATACCGAACCGATAAGCCGCCACATACCTGCCCTGACAAAGGATTCCGCAATTAATCTATGTGCTTGACCATCATCCATCGCAGTCACTCTTCAGTGTGTTTTGGATTTGGTTGTTGAAATTGCTTCCTTGTGACGAAGTAGAGGTTTTGCTTGCATTCGGCAGATTCAATTATTATTTAACACAAGTTTCCCAGCGCAGCGCAGAAGATGTGTGCTAGGTTGTGGTATGGTTTTCGTTGTGTGGTAAGGAAGTGAAGGAGTTTCCATAGTGCAATATTCTGCAACATGCAGAGATTAGTTGGTTAGGAAAAGCCGGCTTATTCGATAAAGGGAATAGGTCAAAATGTGTACGCTGTACGATGTATTGAAATGACCTCTTGTTATAGAATGATGTACGGAAATTCATAACTATCTAATTTAATTATTGGGAACAACATTTCAATTTGTGTTTGAAAACGCCATTTTGGAGTTAAGAAATAACATACAGGGTGTCCCACAGTCACCGCCCCAAATGAAAACCATGGATTTCTGAGGTCATTTTAAGTCGAAAAACTTAAGAGGCAATTTTCTCGTTTTCGTCCCGTTTTCGAGTTATTACGGTTTTTATGATTTTTGCTCTCTTGTCCTTTAACTGGCCTTAACTTTGCCAAACTACGGTTTATTCGAAAGATTTATTTTACAACCAATCAAGAATTTATTACAGTTTTAGTTGGTCTCAAAACTTTTTCTTCTGCGGACAACCGTTTCTCCACAATTTTGCATCAAACACAATTTTCTTCGTTTTTAAGTTGTTTTTTACACTTTCATATCATTTAAGTAAAAAAAAACACGTTAATGAGTATTAATTTTTTGTGCTTTTTATTAAAGCCCAGTTTATTTTCATAAAAAAAAATAAGTTTTGTTTCATAAAAAGGGCTACTGAAAGTAATTAAATAAAAAATAAACAAACTGAGTGAATTAAAAAAAAAAAAAATTTTTAAATACAAAATTAATTTAAATGAATTAAAACTTTTTCTGAGCTTTATCTATTTGTTCTTTTCTTAACCACAATAGCTATAAATAAATAACAATAAACTGGGCTTTAATAAAAAGCACAAAAAATTAATACTCATTAACGTGTTTTTTTTTTACTTAAATGATATGAAAGTGTAAAAAACAACTTAAAAACGAAGAAAATTGTGTTTGATGCAAAATTGTGGAGAAACGGTTGTCCGCAGAAGAAAAAGTTTTGAGACCAACTAAAACTGTAATAAATTCTTGATTGGTTTAAAAATAATCTTTCAGATCAAACGTAGTTTGGCAAAGATAAGGCCAGATAAGAGAAAGGAGAACAAAAATCATAAAAACTGTGGTAACTCGAAAACGGGACAAAAACGAGAAAATTACCTCTTAAGTTTTTCGACGTAAAATGACCTCAGGAATCCATGGTTTTCGTTTGGGAAGGTGACTGTGGGACACCCTGTATAAATATCATCATACATTTGAAAATTGCTCAAGATTGGTCGATAAAAGTGACCTTTTTCATAATTTGCTGTTCTTTGTATTTTATCAGATTTCATAATCTTCCATAAAACCCCTATTAGAAAATGTTTCATTGTTCATAGCCAACGGACAAGCAAGATGCTTCTGGTTATACCTCATTTGCCGAATAATATTAAATAGTTTAGAAGTTATGAAGGAACATACATAAAAACTGCTTAAATAGACAACCATCCCCTTTGCTAAGTCAGTCGTAGTCAAAAATTAAAAAGATACCTAAAAAGTTGCATAATAAATAAAATGCACGACTGGGGTCGCACGTACTTGCTCTTGCAGTTTAAAACTCTTTTATCAAGAGGCACGGTAGTGCCCAGCCAAGTTCTCTAGCAACTTTGGCACTACACCCTTATTTACAGGAAACAACTCAGGCCATTTTTGACCCCCTCTAACTTCCACACCAAATATGCCAGAAATTTCGTCACATTTGTTGAGCTGGCCGAACCCAAATTCCTCACAAAATTTCAGCTTCTTACGATGAGTAGTTTCTGAGATATAGGACTTCAAAAATCACGAAAACCGTAAGATTTTCAATTCAGGGGGCGTGGTAACCGCCCATTTTCGCCGAATTTTGATCAATTATTATAAAGCACTTCTGACTATCGTAGAATCTTGAAATTTAGTAGAATGGTAGAGCTGGTAGTTTATACAAAGGAAAAAATTTAAAATCTGAGAATTTCAACCAGGGCGGGCGGCGCACAGTGGATCGAAACTGTGAAAAAGTGGTCATGGGGCTGTAACTTTTGATTTAATGGAGGGATTTTAAAACGGTTTTCGCTGTTTTGCTTCTTGAAAATCATACAATTAAATTCAGCCGGAAAAAAGGCCAAAATTTTCTTAATTCTTCAAAATTTTGACCTGAAATATCTGATAAGAAAAAAAAAAATACCAAATCCTTATTTAATCACGAAGAAAAGTATGATTTTACTTTGTTGACTCATTCCTTAATTCCAAAAAACGTTTACTTACTTTAAGATTCATTCAAAGTTCTGAAAACTTCTACAAAAAAATTCTTCTGAACAAAAAATAGTTAAAAATTGATTTTCCTGTAAAAGTATGTTTTATTTGGAATTATTATTAAAAATATCAACATAAATATTTAAAAAAAAATCATAATTTAAAAAATTAAAAAAAAAAAGTAATTCAATGGTAAATTAAGATATAAAAAAATTCAATAAAAAAGTAAATTATGAATTCAATAAAAAATAAGAAAAAAAAAAAAACAGAATATGAAATAAACAAAGGTATTTTTCAGAAATTAAGTTAAGCTTTCTTCAAAGAAAACTAAATATTATTTTCCACGATTTCAACGGGAACACAAAGTAATTTCAAAACCTCGTCTGGAAGTTCATTTTTTTTACTACTTGTAAGGCAAGGTGATAAGAATGTAATGTAAGGATCAGAAAGTATAAGTAAATTGTTTAATAAGTCTTCGTTGGTAACAATCCTGTTCATTTTTCGAGTAGAATTCTCACGAATTCTACGAAATTCTTTATGTTTTGCTTCTGAAGCTTCTTCTGAAAGCTTTCCGATGGGAAGCAAAGCATGCCTGATTATGTCGGCTCCATGGACTAGAATTTTGTGGACTGTGGGAGGCATAAAATACCAAGGGTATTCGGATACATACATTTCAGCTGTTTCATAAGCAAAAGTTTGAAACTCATCTGCATTTATATCTTCGCCAGATGCCATTGTTATCAAAAGTATATTAATTCTTTGAATAAGAATAATATTTAAACCAGTGATGTTCGAAACTATGTCTGCGTTGCAAAAAAATTTTCTGGCGGTATTGCCATCATTTGTCGTTCCTTTGCCTTGCTTCACAACATCCACAAGTAGCCCAAGCCTTGATCGCAGTTTTTCTTGAATATCTTTTTTCTGAATAGCTTTCATCGCTTTGTGCTCTTCAGTTTTTGCACACCAATTTTTAAATCCTAAATTATAAGAAACATGCAGAAGCCATTCCATGCACCTTATCCATGCATGTAAGGGCGAAATACCAAATTTGAAAAATTCTTCATTTTTTTCTTTTTTGCATGCAATTTTCAAGTCGTTCATCTCACTTGACTTAGCTTGACAAATGTAACAGCGCTGAGATGATGAATTATTGGCAATACTGTTACAGATTTTACCGTCAATCATGGTTAGCAGCATTTTGTGTTTAATTTTAAAAGAATCAACTAATGTTGGCAAAAGATTATCAATTAAATTTTGAATCTCTCTATTTTCTTTTTGAATCAAGCTTTCTGTCTCTTTTTCAAATCGAAACCTTACTGGCCTACAGTAGCGGGTTGAAGAGGGTTTAGGATTTTCCCATAGAACAGTTTTATCTTCTTCACTGTAAAGTTTTATCGGCACCAAACTAGTCATAAAAACTGATGAATCATTAGAATTTTCAGAAGAAAACTTCTGTTTATAAAGACTTTGGCCCGATGCTCCATCGAACCCCCATTTAGTGATTAAACAAAGGTCATTGGTTTGCATATTTGAAATTTGAATGCATTTAAATAAACTTTTTGTTGTTTGGTTTAGTAGAGCCTGCATATCAACTGTAGCACTAATCTCATCGATTAAAATACTGGATTTAGGTGGATAATATTCCTGTTTTGTTTTCTGTAATGCGTAATAAGATGGATATAAATCCACTCCATGTTCTTGTGCACATTTTTTTAATTCAATATATTGCGCTTTACTAAGGCCTAGTGTTACAAACAGTGCTAGCGCTTTTTCGTTCGAAATAATAGAACCTTTAGGATTTTTGTTAATGCAGAACTCATATATTTGCTTTGAATTTTCTGGATTTTTAATTAAAAAATCGATTACCTTTGAAGCATCAAGGTTTCCTTCCGCTTTGAGCTTCATTTTTGAGGCATAAAGCAGCTCGTTACTGCCAAGACTTTCCCGAATTGATTGCGTTCTTTTTCTTTTTTGGCGTTCACTTAAGCTGTTGAAATCCGTAGATATAATTGAAGAGGTTGATGGGTCAGTCCCAGTTCTAAAATCTTCTTGGTTGAATTTAGTCTCAAGCCATTTTTTGTTTCTTTTAAGAAACCTTACTTTGTTATAGCTACATTCTAAAAATTTTGTTCTCAAATTAACGCAAAACTTACGGAAAAATTCACTCAAGTGAAGTTTGCTGCCCACAAATTTTGTATTGCTTTTCGATAAAACATAATCAATCAAATATTTATGATCACTTAGATCCCGACCGTTTTCTTTTAACACGTTAAAAAAATCTTCGAAACTATGTTGCACCATTTTCACACACTTTTCCGGTTTGGGTTTTTTCACTTAAATAAAAATGATCTAGACTAAGTGTTTAGTAAATCTTCACTAACTAACAAAGAGAGCAAAAAATAACAGTTATATAGAAAGCAAAATCTTTTCTTTCTCATTTAAATTTCTTGTTAGAACAGTTACATATGAGATAAGGAGAAAACATGTATGTAAAACTTTCTAAAAGACAATAACTAATAACAAAGCGTGCTCCTTTCTCCCCATCCCCCTTTTACCCTCATCTTCCATCTTTAAATCAGAGATGAATACTAGCTTCATATGTAGTATTTCAAATACATTTCTTTTTTGTATGTCATCTTTAAATAATTTTTATAGATTATTGTATGGACTAGGTATAATAATATCCCCCAGGGGAAAATCTGAATGATGTTAAATCAAATAGTTCTTATATCTTTCATGAAAATCATAATTTGATACTTACTACCTTTAACTTTAAGAAAACCTAAAAATTTAATTTACTATTTTGTTTTTGAATTTTTTGGTCAAGCTCCTTAACGTTATGTATTCACTAGTTATATTGCTTTAAACTACCCCATGCCACTTTCAGCTAGCCAAATAACACCAACATTCCCCTTTGCAGATTGGAAAAAAATACTACCTAAAGATTAAAATTTACAAAGATGGTGCTCTAAAAAACGGGGTCGGATTCGGTCGGATCCAAAATTTTAAAAATATTACACACAAACTATTAAGCTTTCATTCTAGACTACTTAGAAAGCTTGCATATGTAAGCATTTTTTTAAAAGCGTTTTTAAAGTTGAGAGAAATTTTCAAAAAGGGTTATAGAAAAACGTGTTTTAGAATTATTTAGAAATATAATTTTAAGATTTTTTTCTTAAATATATATTTTAGATATCAGTATCTTATCAAAAAAATTTACTTCAAGAAGATATCTTAAAAAATGAGAAAGATATAAGAGTATGAAAATTGCTAAGAAAAACATCATTTTTTTTCTTCTGAAATAGTCCCCACTTGAGACTCTGTATCTTGGAAACCACAGCGTTTTGATAAAAACAACTTGCGGATTATGAAAGAAGGGACACTTATCTGTGCAATCCAAAAAAAAAATCGTTCCATAAACTAAAAAAAAAAAATCACCCCATGACCGGAATTTTGTACTAGACGATCCACTGTGCGGCGTGGTAACCGCCCATTTTCGCTTAATTTACATCAAATATTTTAGAGCACTTCTGATTATCGTAGAATCTTGAAACTTGTTAAAATGGTAGATCTGGTAGTTATTACAAAAGAAAAAATTTAAAATTTGAGAATTTTAGACAAGGGGCGTGGTAACCGCCTATTTTATCTGAATTTTCATCAATTATAGAGATTTTAATTTCCACAGCAAAACCTTGCAAAAAGAAGTGAAATCACAACAAAAACATTACTGTTAAAAAAAGAGCCAAGTTCTCCTATGTTGAAATTATGCAAGCACAAAAAGTACTGAAATGTAAAAGTGTACAAAGTTCTAAAGCTTGGCTTTAAATTTGTATAAATAAAATTTTGGTTGTTTACTTGGCAATTTTTCAAATAGCTTTAAAAATCGGTAATTTAAAGTTAAATTGCAAAGGGAACAACCAAAATTTTATTTATTAAATTTAAAGCCAAGCTTTAGAACTTTGTACACTTTTACATTTCAGTACTTTTTGTGCTTGCATAATTTCAACATAGGAGAACTTGGCTCTTTTTTTAACAGTAATGTTTTTGTTGTGATGTTAGTTTACTTGTAGATTTTTAGAGCTGCCTCTGTATAAATCAATTAAAGAAATTTTGTTGATGTTCGGGAAGAGCCGACATTTAGGGCAAAATTTTGTTAAATGAAAAAAAATAAGAATGCAGTTTTATTGTAATTGCTTTGAATATTACGTTTGCAAAGTTTAATCAAAATCGTTAGAGCCGTTTTCGAGTTATTTGGTTTGAATTGAAAAATTTGTATGGGAGGTACACTTTCTAAGCGAGATATAAAAAAACAAAAAAAAAACAAACTTTCAGAATTCCATAAAAATCATCTGTACCAAATTTGAAGAAAATCCGTCCACCCGTTTAGGCTGTGGAAATGTGTACAGATGGACGCACAACCGCACCGACGCACAGGCGTACAGACCCACGGACGGAATTGCGGGACCCACTTTTTTGGAATTCTCCATCATCGTAATGTTGGTTTTGATTAAAACCTCAAATTTTTTTTTCGACACGAAACCAATACTTGCCCTATAGAGCAAGTAAAAATATAATGTGAAAGCAAAAAGAGTCCAAAGAGGCTATGTGAAATTAGCTTCCCCAAATGCTAATGTTTTTTTTTTTTTCAAACCTGCCTGGATCGTTTGCCCAAGGTTAGCCCAGAATATCCCAAGATTATTTTTTCGTTAACCCACAATTAGTTCTAAAATTATAACGGAATTAATTTTTTTCACCTCAAAAATCACAAAAAGTAATTTTTTGTATTGAGTGTAAAAATTGTTGGTTTTGCACTGTGGTTAGTTTGCCCAACGTTAGTCCAGGATAGCCGAACTCTTTTTTTATTCCACTATTTTTTCATATCAAAACCCGAAAAAATTGCGATTTTTTTTTCCTGTGAAAAAGTCGTTAGTTTAAAATCGTGGTTTGCTTGCCCAAGGTAAGCCCAGAATAGAACAATTAGATTTTATTCACCACACCAAAAAAAAAAAAAAAAAAAATACACATACGCCACAGTGACTTTTTTAAAATTTATAATTAAGAAAAATTAAATCCACTGGTGTTTGCGCCTCAAATGTTATATATTTGACTTAAAATTTTCACGTGATTGAAAGTAGTCCACTTAACATCTGTTAAGAAGTTTAAGTTGATTTGATTCACTTCACCTTAAAAACCACAACACACAAATATTTTTTCAAGTGTAAAAATCATTGATTTTTTTTTTTGGTTTGCCATATAAGCACCTAGAAAAGCTACATGCTTAGTAAAATCTATACAAAAATTATTTCAAAAGTAACAATAAATATAAAATGGTTTGCGAGTTGATTTCTTTTTCAGTACACGAATAGTACTTTTTAAAACTTTCTGAACTAACTTTGGTAATTCCAACAAAATATCACTTTTTTTATTTGCCCACCATAGTTAAAAAATTATAACAAAAAATTTTTTTTCAAATTACCAATCACTTAAAAATCAAAATTTCATTTTTTTTTGTCAGAGTAAAAATTGTCCTTTTTTTAATCTAAATAGTTTTCTCACCAAAAATTAGGATCCAATACCTATGAACGTATTCTGATTATAAGTGAATGAATCATAAAAAATGTTAAAAATGGGAATGTAAAATGCAAAGTGTTTATTCCTCCACTACCGAGATCTATGCCCTTGGAAGCCTCATTTAATATGGAGAAATTTTTCACTTTGGTTAGAGGAACAAATAAAATGGGAGTTATTACCAGCTGATTGTATTTTGAAAATAAGTCAATATTTATATAATTTGACTCGGTGACATGTGTTTTCAAATATATTTCGGCATAGTCCAATTAATATAGGTTTGATCTATAAAAGCTTTTATCTTCAGGCAGTTTCTATTACGATTTTATGTAATCAGCTCATCAGCTTTTGTGACTTAGAACAATTTTGCTTTACTGCAACGCAAAAAGGAGTATTTGCAGTAAAAACCTGGTCATAAGTCGATTTTCTGAAAATCAAAATTGACACCAAAAAGTTTGGCAAAGTGGGTGCAAAATAATCATGTGTTAATATGCTGCACTCTTTTTTTTTGTTTTTCGATCGTGTCTTGTTAAAAAATGAGTTCAAAGTTAACTGTTACATCTAGGTACTTCATTTTTTTATTTGAATGCGAAGTATTTTGGTAAGAGTTATTCTATATGCGATATTGAAGTGTATTTGGTAAGTTATTATTTGAACTTTAATGATTTTGTTTTATTATACCCCGTTATTCTGCGATGAATTGAAACTTATGAGTTAGTTTATATATTCTTTAACACAATGCAACAAAAATTGGGTGCTCTTAGGTGCTCTTTAGAGAATCGAGGGTCAATTAGTTTTTCACTTTATGATAGAAAATACTAATTACTTTATGCAACGTTTTTTATTTTTAAATTAAATTTACTGATGTTATTAGTGTATTTTATTTTCGGTGATCTTAATTAAGGAGAAGAGAGAAAAGAAACTCAGAAAAAAATTTGAGAAAAATAATGTCGACAGCCGGAGTACAGGTACAGGCCATTAATCAATTTTTTTAGTTTTGGTAAAAAAAATAAAAATAACAAAAACTAGGTTTATATTGTATTTTCTTGTAGGAATACTCATTTTAAACAGAAATAATAACAAAAACCACGAAAAATAATTATGGCCAGGTTTTTGATGACAATACTCCTATGTGCGACGAATTAACTGCAACATACACGCCCTTAGATGTGAAATAAACCCTTATAGAAGCCTTACAAAAGTCATTAAAAATATCCTTTTGTATATTGAGCTTAATGTATTTGAACGTGTTTTTTTTTTTTTGTAATAACACTTTTGAAAACCCATAGATTATTCGAAAATACTCCAAAAAACCTTTTAAATATTCAATTTCCCAGTCAAAAGCCGTCATTCTTCCAGCTCATAAAACGTTCTAATTAAATACTTTCAAACTGCAATGCAACTTTATAAACAGAAAAGACAAAGTGTCATCTCAAATAATAATCAACGCTTGCTCATAATCTCAATTTCAGCATGCGACTCCATCAATGTAAATTACCTGTTTCTTTGCTACTTGCAAAGAACTTGCACAGCATCATAGTTCCCCCCTCCCAGTAAATAGTAGTACAATATCTCTTCTGAACTCGTAACAAAAGCAGCAGCAACTCATTCTGGGCAGAAACAAATTGATTCCTCTCTCCTAGATCAGGATATTCTTGTAGTTATTTCAGACTTGCAAGTTGCGAACATGGCCAGGCAGCGCCCAGCTGGCAGCAAGGCGCAAGGCAGGGGCACAGACGTAACACACACAGCTCATAGGGGAGGTTGTTCAGCATTCAAAAACAATTTCATCGTCCATCTCTCATCCGAGCTCAGGCAGCTGAATACACTTATGGACAGGTTGGGATACTTGGGCTGGGGATATCGAGATTTGCATGCGGTCAGTTTAAACACGTTTTGCCACCACCACCACCGCCGCCGCCGCCGCCGCCGTGCGCCACTAGAAGACACACAGCATCAAGTCTGTGTTTTTGAGTCTCAGGCGACCGATGTCTTCGTGTGCTCGGAATATTAATTACGATTTCCGAATAAATGATCTTTTAATTAATTTCCACTTCAGCCTCATCCAAAGAGATTCAGATTCGCAGGTTTGGTTTCGCAGTTTCATCTTCATGTTGCAAGGATTTCTGATGCGAAGTTTATTGTGTTTCCCGCTTAAGGAACACTGTCTAGCCGCCGCCCGCCCCATCGTCATCATCATCGCATCATTGCTGGGGCGCTCGCGCGCGGTTTATTAATGATTTCATTATGAATTAGCATTTGATGAGGTTCATCGGTGGTGAACGGCGATGACTCAGTTCATTACTCAATTTGTCACGTTCGATTGGCCAGTAGATGTGTCTTCGATTAGCAAAGACACATGATGAACTCTTAGGACCTGTTTTGTTTCTTTTTTTGTTCGTTTCTGATTTTTGTTTGGTATTTTGGAGAAGGAAGTCTTAAATGTTGCTTTGAAACGTTACGTAGTACAGCGATAATTCTTACTCGAGCTTGACAAGTAAATTGCTGCTATACACCACCACCACCGCCATCACTGCGCCGCCGCGCCGATTTGCAGCGACCTGCCGGTAATGCTAGGTATTCCTTCATTCGACAGAGTAAAACAAAAAAAATTAAGAGTCTTGAGAAAAAATAACCCATCTCCCAAACACACATGCACATGCGAACCACAGATCAGCAGCCCGCTCGAGCACTCGTCCTCGCCATCAAGTCGAGGAGTGAAATTCCAATGAAACAACTCTCGAGGAGCTCATGATTTACTGGTAAATCATTGGTTTGGATGGTTTGGCGAAAGATTTTGCGCGAAAATTTCCTTCATTTTTGGAATTCGGTAATTGCTATATTGTCAAGACACAAGAGTTCGAGTTGCTTGCTGTTGTAGTTTGGTTATGTGGATGCACCTCGATGTATACCTACCTTCTACTTCATTTGATGATGGCACAAGGTAATTTCCATCGCGCGCAACAAGTTGAAGGCATAATTTTGGATTAAGTCAACTTTTCTTTTGTTTTTCGTTTTGGTCTTTTAAATTCGCACCTTTGCGAAATTCAGAGACCAATCATTGAACAGAGGAGAAAAAAAAACGCGTTCAATCAATTCATATAAGTACACCACCAGTCAAAACAAATTGACTTTTATGGATCACGAGAATGTGTCAAGAAAAGTCCAAGAATATTAGTCGAAAGCGTCGAACATGCGGGCGAAAGAAAAAAAAAATCTTAAACTGCAAATTGAGGCTAATGATTGATGAACAAAAAGTGTGAAGGTGGACTCAGCTTTCCAAATATGGCGAGAAGAGATCCTGCCCTTTTTCAAAAGAAAATTTATTCACATCCAAAAGCATACATTTTTTAAAATGATTACAAGGTATGTGACCCATTCATCACCGTTGAAAAAGCGGATAGATTAAAAAAAAACGGCTTTAAATAAGAAAATATTTAACCATTCGTAGCTCGTAGTTTTGAATTTTTAAATTTTCGAGGGAAATTTAGTATATAAAAAAAAACACACACACACACAAAGAACTAATAAAATTCAAGCGAAGAAGATTGAGCTGAACAAAAAAGTGTACTTACATTATTCCAAAAATCAAAAAAATACAATAAAACACAATAAAAGAGCTTGAGAAAGTATTGATTCTGTCATGAAACTTAGAATGACAAGATCTTTTCCTAAGTAAAAATCAATACTTATTGAAATTTTGGACGATTCTGGAAATTTTCTGAAATTTTAAAACAAATCTCAAATTTTTTATTGGAAAATCAATTTTTCGAGTACGGATCAATTTCATAGTATAGTAACTAAAGCAAATTATAAGGGAACCCGGCCGAACAGCTCTGATTTTGACGATTTTTTTTTTCAAACGTCGGTATTTATTAATTAAAATACTTTAAAGAAGGGAGTAAGGGACAATCTTCCATCGTTTAAGCGATAAATGCAATTTTCTCACAATCTGACTTCAAACACAAAAAAAAAAAATATTTTGAAAACAACGGCAACACCTTAAATATTTTAAAATACATTTTTAAAAATCCAGAAGCTCATTCTTATCTCTTAAATTTAAATCCACTAAATTTAATCAAGAGTTTTTGAAAAAAATGGTCCTCAAAATCAGAATTTCAAATAAAAATGTTATTTAAAAAATTTAAAATGACTTTTTTCCAAACTTTGTCTAATAAAATATAAATTTATTAAAAATTTTTGACCATAAATATTATCAGTTGAATTGCGAAGCAGAATAGGTAATATATATCACACTTTTGAAAAAAAAAATTAATACAAATTACTTTAATTTCAATGGGTTTTTTTGATAAAAACTGAATTTTTGCATTGAAATAATTGATTTTCTCAAAGATATTGGCAAATAAGAACTTTAAACTTGTGCTATTTAACTTTCAACAATTAGGGTTATTGAATAAATAACAAATAACTTTATATTTAAATGTTGAACTTAAAAAAAAATAAGTTAAATTCTTTTTCAAAACTTCTATTAAAAAAAGTTCTTCAAAAATGAAATACTTTTTAATTTTTTTCATAAACTTTAATACATATTGACATTTCCCTTTATAATTTTAAATCATAATAAATGTGGCCTAAGAAAATTTGAAAAATAAATGCATTTTATATTACGAAAAAGTTTTAAAAACGACATGTTAAAATTTTTTCAATAATTTTTTTTTTTTTCAAAAATATGAGTTCAATTAGGTACCATTCTTTCAAAAGCCGTTCTTTCAATTAACTTAATTTTAATTTTACAAATGTGCCTAAGCTTATAGCTTTTTAAAAATGTATGTTTTAATATTGTAGGTGTTGCCGTTGTGTTCAAATATTTTTGTTTTTGTGTTTGAAGTCAATTAATAAGAAAATTGCATATATCGCTTGAACGATGAAAGATAGATTTTTTTCCCTTGAATTTTCTAGACAATCTTTTGGCATCAATTAATTTATGAAATTTAAGAAAAATTTTTGGAAAAATAAAAATTTTTTTGTTCACAAAAATCTTCAATTAAATTTAAAAATTCAAAACGTCAACACCTGCAATTTTGTATTTATATATTTTAAAGTATTTTTAATTACCGACGTTTGAAAATAAAGATCATCAAAATCAAAGCCGTTCGGCCGGGTTCCCTAATATTGCCATTTTTTGAGCTTTAGTTACTCCACTATCATAGGTACATTGTTTATTTTTGTGTCGATAAATGTTGTTTTTTATTTTTTAAATTTTGTAGGTAGGCTTAAACTATTTTTTGTAAAGTTTTTATTTTCTAAAAAATTGTGTAAAAAGATGTTTTTGTAATTTTAAAAACAGATTTTATATTATTTTTTAAGTTTTTGTAAATATAGTATAAGCCGTGTTTTATTGGTACTCAGTATTTTACTAAGTAAATATTTTATGCTGCAAACAACAAAAAACGATAACTTTTATTTATTTTTTATAATCCTATATTGTTGAAGGGTCAAAAATGTATAAGTCTATAAAAACATTTTCTCTGTAAACCAACAAATACAAAACATTTGTTTATCCTTAGCAATCATTTGTTGTTGTTTCCCGTGTAAAATTTTACTGAGCTAAGTACTGAGTTACCAATAAAACACGGCTATAGTCATATAATTAAATACCTAAGAAATACTTTTAAACAAATTTTTACATGAATTTAAAAAGCCCTAATAATGTAAGCAACTTTTCCCCATAAGAGGAAGTAGGTACCTACATACGTGCGGCCCAGTACAGCATTTTATTTAATCTTTAATCTCTTATACTTAAAGCAAATGTATTTATTATTGCCATTATTGGTTTTTCACAATTGTCCCACCCGTGACAAGAAGTTGTACAACCCGTGACATTTATCACTCATTTTTCTTAAATATTAAAATATTGTATTAGGTATTATATTAGTTCGCTTTTTAGGTTATAGAAGCTACGAGTATATTTCGTGAACTAGGTCAAAAAATTTTAATACAAAATTTGAAATAGATTCGCTGAAATTCGGTAGGCTAGAGAGACTCAATCTCTCTTCTTTATTGTCCCACCAGTCAAGATTATCCTCCTCATTTTCAAAAATAATCGAATTAACATTTTTTCTTTGTCCCAGTTTACTAAATCAACAAGCTTTACTCTTGGTGTTATCAAAGTCTATGTAAATTTTGTAAAATTATAAACTCATTCTACAATTGTCCCACCCGTGACATTTTCAAATAAATTATGCTTTTCACAATTCTGATTTTTTAGTTTTTTTACGATTTGGCTTTATTGACATACCGCAACACCTACAAAGCCTAATATAATCGTAGATACCAACTATACCTACTATAAATAATTTTCTTTTATGAAGTGCTCCAAGAATTACTTACATAAATGGACTACTAATTTATTTAATAACACTGACCAACAAGGTTTTTGTTACAGTAACCAAGTACCAAGATATACTTTTCTATAGGTTTTTTTGTGTGCTGAGCTCGAATCTGAAGTTAGAAAACATGTACATATTACTTTAAGTTTTTTAAATATTCCATTTTATATCAGTTTTCGAAGTAATTTTTTAGCGTTCTGTTATTTGTTTTAATTAAATTTGTAATGGTTTCTAAAAAATCTAAATTTTGTCTTTCTAAAGGAATAACTACAACGGCCATAAAGTCAAAAAGTGAACATTTTCAAACTAATTTTGTGACAGTTTTTCTGACCACATTCCATTTACATTAAAACAAATAACCAAACGTTAAGAAATAACCTCAAAAACTGGTAAAAAGCGGAATTTTCGATTTTCTAACTTGAATATCTCAAAAACGTGACGTGTAAGAATTTTTCGGACTTCGGATTCAAGCTCAGGGCAACAAAATCCTTTAGGGTCAGTTGTACAAACGTGCTTCAGCCTCGGATCAGGAATTTAACCCACCGATTTCGGCGGATTACCTGCGGGTAAACTTCGGTTCAAGCATGGATGTGGCTATTTTTACATATGTGGACCTTGCACGGGTACTAAAGCCGGAACCTTACCACCGATTTCAGAAGATAAAAGTTGCTGATCCACGGATCAAATATTTGTACAACTGGCCCTTAGAAACGTTAAATTTGGTTTATGTAACAAAATAAAAAAGTTTAATTTAGTTGATGATTGAAGTAATTAAAATTAAAAATAAAAACATAAACAATCATCTACTTCTGCATTTACCTATGCAATATTCTAAAAATAAAATTGGCCAAAACAAGAGATTAAAAATCTCTTTAAAAACACCTCTCTCATCCATCAACATAAATAATAATTCTCTTGAGTGTTTTCCCATTTAAACTAGAAACAAACGAAACTGAAACATTCCCATATTAATTCCCCCTCTTTTCTTGTTTTGCATAAATGCACTCAATCGAAGAAGAAAAATAAAAATCCAATAAGAAAATAAAAACTGGTCGTTCTCTCTCAATGTGAAGGAGAACACCATTAACATTAACTGTGGAAACAAAAAACTGGAAATTGAAATTGGAGTTATAGGAACGGAATAGAAACACTTTACTCTGAGTAGGAAAAAGAGGGGAAGTTCAGATGGAAAATAATATATTTCCATTTGTCAAAAGGGGAAAAGGGAACAAAAGTTGTTATACAAACGAGTAAAAGAGATACCAAAATAGAAGAAATCCAACAAAACAACTATTCCCATATACAAAATCCCACTCAACACTTCCAATATTTGTGTTTTCCAATTAAAAATAAAAACAAACTTGTTCACCATATTTTGTTTGTTTTGTTCCTTTTGTTGTTTTTCGTCGTCGGCTTGCTTCCTGGAAGGCATAGAAATATCCAAACAACCGGTAAAAGCAATTGGAATGGTGAAATATTGTGGGGGGACAAAAACAGAACCCAGATGCAAACAAAACACACTCAAACCAGTTGTTGTCATATTAAAACACTCACTCAATTCAAAAAATTCAACTCAACTCCAACAACAACTGGAGTGTAGGGTTGTTTTGGATTGGATTTTGTGTCGCCTTCATCCAACATCGTTGTCGTCGCCGTTTGCCGCGTTCGCATTTTCCGTGGCTCCGCTTCAGGTTCAGTCGAAGTTGAGCACTTTCTGTTGTTCCACTACAGCAGTTAAAGAAGCTACAAACCACACACAATTCGAGTGTGTCAACGTTCGTTCGTTCGAAGTAGGAAAAAGCGTGCGTGTTTGAGAGCTGTCATTTATCGTAATTCTCAAAGTCGATGGTTTTCAGATGTTTTTGTCGTAATTTTGTCTGTTGTTTTTTTCTGCATTTCGCCGGTTACTAGTTCTTAGATTGTCCTTCGAGTAGATGGATGATGAACATTTTTGTCATCCTTGAAAGTTTGATTTTGAAAAGAACTACTGTCATTGTCGTTGTTATAAACAAAACACCCTGTTTGTTTTGAAGAAATGGCCGTATTAGCATTCGGTTAATTTACCGCTAATTTCTATTCTAACACAAATATTATACCGTTATTGCTAGCTGCCATTTTTATGCAAAGTATTTTTAATGGTGAAAAATAGTGCTCGTGTGATTGAGTGAGTGGCGATTGGGCCCTTTTTTTCTGTGTTCAACTACCGGATATCCGGATTGGAAAATTGTGTTTGAGTGCGCTCTAATTTGGCGCTAAAAATTACAAATTCAAAAGTGAATTTAAAAAATACGATAAAGGATAAAAAAATTGTTTTTGTTGTTTCTTTTAAATTTATTTTCTTTTATGAATGACCATTGACCAAGAGGACAAACATAAAACCGGATATCACAAAAGCCTCTTTTGCAGAGAAACAGGTGAGTTGTACCCCTACCCACCTCTTTTTTACCCTTTTGTGTCTACACCACAGTCTAGACGAAGACTTCTCAAGAGACCCGCAAAACCACTTATGTGCGACCCCCTACAATTTGCTTTTCTGTATAATTACAATATTTCCCTCACACATAACGGTGTTATAGGGATATGTCAAGTCTTGCTATTATTTATTCCGGAAAATAGGGAAATTCTGATTTGGGTGTGAGGGAGTGTGTTTTTTGTGTTGTGTTATGTTGCAGAATACCAACAGAGTATTTATATGGTTCTCCTGTTGCAAGAAAAAAAAACAAAGTAGGGGGCGCTGATAACATCCCCTACACACAAATGACATACCGAAGGGTGTGATATTGCAATATTATGTAGTAGAGCTGTGTGCAATTAGGGGGCTACCACATGTTTAATAATATCCTTTCCTTTTCTGGTTTTACAACCATCAGAGATAGCTACCACCTACCAGAGCAATGTTGTTGGCTGCATTCTGGAATGGGTTTGGGGGGAAATTTACAAATAATACCTAGTACCTCCTATAGTACGTGCATATATCCCTTTAGGGTTCAAGGGAATGCTTATGACAGTCGTCTCAAGTGATTGCATGTGACATTGAAAAAAAGAATGAATGAAAAACAAGGAAAAAAAAAACACAGGAAAATGTTTCAGTTCAGTTTTTGTTTTAGCTCAGCTGGAAAGGATTTTCCTCGCGTGATTGAGATGAAGATGGCAAGATAATGAAGGAAGTAATGTAGAACGTCTGGGAACTTAAATTGGTTTGGGAAGCTTGAAAATAAGAAGAAAAAAAGAAAAAAAAATGATTACTTTATGGCGGTGTGTGTTTCGTTCAGTCTATTTAAATTTAATGAAAGAATTTAGAGGATTACCATGATTTTATCCACAGCTTTTGGGGATAATAATTTACAAGTAGTTAACTACGTAGTATTTTCTCTAATTCCTTCAACGCAATTAAACTTAGAAAATAATACCTGTGATGTTAAGGCTCATAGCTAACCTTGAATGTATTTTAGGTAGTGATGTGAACTATCGAATAAAAACTATCAAAATATCGATAGTTGTAAAATATTCATTCATTCGATAGCATCAAATCATTCATTTAGTTACTATTTTCATTAAAATAGTTTTTTTATTCGATAGTTTTTTTCATTCGATTGTTTTTTATTCGATAGTTTTTTCATTTGAATAGTTTTTTATTCGATAGTTTTTTTTATTCGATAGTTTTTTATTTGATAGTTTATTCATTCGAATAGTTTATTCATTCGAATAGTTTTTTTCATTCGATAGTTTTATATTCGATAGTTTTTTCATTCGAATAGTTTTTTTTTATATTCGATAGTTTATTCATTCAAATAGTTTTTTTTATTCGATAGTTTTATATTCGATAGTTTTTTCATTCGAATAGTTTTTTTTATATTCGATAGTTTATTCATTCGAATAGTTTTTTCATTCGATAGTTTTATATTCGATAGTTTTTTCATTCGAATAGTTTTTTTTATATTCGATAGTTTATTCATTCGAATAGTTTTTTTATTCGATAGTTTATTCATTCGAAAAGTATTCTTAAACGATAGTTTTTTCATTTGAATAGTTTTTATCCGATAGTTTATTCGATAGTTTTTATTTATTTTTACCTACCTAGGCAATTTAAAAAAAAAAAATCACGAGTAATAAAGTTTGATTGAATTAGAAACATGAAGATCCGAGGCAATATCATACAATATTCCGTTAGACATGATCGTGAACTAAAGAGTAAGTTAGACCTTCAAACTCCATTTAACCTTAGAGCTATTTCAAAAATATCAGTACCTACCTATTCGTATGTGATTTATGATCCCCTCAACATAAAGATCATTACAGTGCCGAACAAAAGCAGAAAAATACTTATAAGTATGTACATATTTAAAAAAAGAAAATTGGTATACAAAATTTCAAAATATTTTCAAAAAAAAAAAAGAAGAAACATTATGATTTTCAGTTTTTTGGTACCAATAGCAGACATGATCTAAAATTCAATAAATTTCAATTATCGTCAATTCTGTCAAAATTGACGAGTTTTTGTTTTTTTCATTTTATTTTTTAGTATACAGTAGTCCAGTTGATTATGGGTACTATGCCTACTCCTTCGAAAGGTGATTTCTAGAAACCTAGAACATGTTTTAACAGCAAACTTGTTCAGGATCCGCCATTTTAAATTAAAAATGCCAACAAAGTGGATTTCAGAAAATTTTAAGGAAACACTTCTTTGACAGCATAAATTAGGTTACACCGGTCAAACTTTTGAATTTCGTGAAAAATGAAATATCCATGTGAAATTTTATCAAAAACATTGTTTGCAACAAACTTAAAGTCCTATTAGCTTGATTTCATACTGTTAAAGTTTTTTCTCAAAATTTGGTGAAATAAATCTTAGGTATTTTTAATTTTTGTTTAAAAAGGAGCTCCGTGAAGCCACAACTGCGACCTCAAAATGTTTTAACCAAACTTGTCTAATTTGTTTGCCCATGTTTGTCCACCCAAAATTTTAAAAAAATTTTAGAGCAATTTTTTTTTTTTATATAAAGTCTGAAAAATCGTCTTAAATGCTCTTAAACTCTTGAGATAGACGTATAAAACCTACTACAATCGTTTGTCTACCTTGAGTTCTATATACATACCAAATATTATCGTTTTTTCACTCACCGCTTAGGAGGAATTCAAAAACAAATCTTATTTAGCAACTCTCATACGAAATATTATTTTTTCTAAAATCCCCAGAAATTATTTTTTTTTTTTTTTCAAAATTCAAACGGCAATCGTTTGTCCACCTCGAGAAATGTATACAAATAAAATTATTAGGAGATATTTAAAAAACAAAATTTGTACTTAAAAATTCAAAGTCCAATAAAATGCCCAAAAATTATATTTTTTTTTTCAAAAATTCAAATTTCTGTCGTTTTCCCACCTTGAGTTCTATTTTGCATACCAAAAATCATCGTTTGTCTACCCTACATTTAATCAAAAAACAAAATTTTGTACTGAAAAATCGCAACAAAAGTTACGCATACACCACAGTGTATCTATACTGAAAATTTCAAAATCCCCAAAAATTACTTTTTTTCAAAAAAACTCAAATTTTTGTAATATCTTTCGATCTAAATTTAACTTTTTTGAAAACTGTAAAATCGGGAAAAGTTTTTATAATAATAAACCAGTGTCAAAAGTAAGAAATTAAGTTTTTATAAAACTTGGAACTGTAAATTATTAAGCGGCGAAATTACGAATGAAATAAAAAATATTTTGATTGATTAATTGTTATTAGGCAATGTTTAAGTGAAAGAATTGTGCAAAGTACGGATTTTCCGAAATTTCACAAGAACTGCATTTAATCGAAAACCGTAAAGATTTGGTATGAACAAGTTACCAAATTCTGAGAGACCTTAAATTGACCTATCAGCATATTTCGTTTGATCCATTACTTTTGGGCTTTGGGGCACCCTGTATATAGGATCTCTGTGTATAAATCAGAACTCAATTTTGTTCACTGGTGATGATAGTACTAACTTAAACCAAATTACTATGCACTGTACCTAACCCAGTTTAACTCTTCTAAGTTCACAAAAAGACTGCAAAACTGACTCTCAGGTCTCAGTATTTGTAGTATGCATATGAAATAATATGTAACGTACTGTTATTACATTTGTAATCTCTTAAAAAAGCAATTCTTAACTTTATAATTGGAAAGGTACTTCATAAAAATTACTTTATTAATGTAAATCTCTGAAAAGGGCTGTCAATTGCTTCAGTGAAAAAATTAAACAACATATTTAATTATCTCATAATTAAAAAAGGGTTAAGGTAAACTTTAAAATGCATGTACGTACTTAGTATTTAATGTTAGTTAAACTTTTAATTGCGAAACATTTTTTAGTGCATAAACTTGAACCCTTAAAAATAATGAACAAATTCAATTTGATTACTTATTTACAAGAACACTACTTTCAATTTCAAGGATTATATAAAATAACGAGAATTTTCATTTTACTTCATTTTGATAACCGCGAATATGTTTTTCCAAAAAAAATTACTAGTTCAGAAATTATCTTGAATATTTAAAGATTTTCCCTAAAAAAACTTCCATTTCAAGATGATTTAAAAGAAAACCCATTGAGACTCCTACCAAACCTCTTCTAGACCTTTAAAAAAGATTGTTAAAAACTATATATAAGTTCAACATCAGGTCGAGATGATAAAGAAAAAAATAAAAAAAAATCTAATAACATTATTATGTCTAAGAGAATGAAAAAAACCTAATCAAAACAAAAACTTATAAAAGTTGAATGAACTAAAAATAAAAAAAAAAAATAATAATAATTCTTCCCTCTTTCTTTTTTCTTATTCTATAAAATGCTAAATACATTATCCCGGCATAAAACGTGCACAAAGAATGGGCAAAAGACATCTTTCTTTTCGTCTACATTTTCTCTCTTTGCAACTAAATAACTAGACTTTGATCTAATTAAGGGTATTTTTAGGTTTATTGCATTTCAGGTTTTCTTCTTCCTTAAGAGATAGAAATACATATAATAAAAAATAAAAAAAAGAAGATTTTTACTCTATGAAGAAAAAGAGATAAAATCTTTGAAGGATGTCATACAATGCCGGAGGATAGTTTTCTCATAGTTACGTTATTAATAATTTGATTGTGAAAGTTTTTTAAAGGACCTTTATGAAAAGGCAAACTATGATGTATAAATAGTTTTGAAACTTTTTTTTGTCTTCATAGAGAGTTTTTTATATGCAATCAAGTTATTCAACTACGCTACACACACATAAAGTATCTTATGATTTTGTATGTATTCAAGCTTGAAAAACAAAAATTATACTAAGAAAATTAATTCTTAAGAATTTAAATATAACTAAATATATTGAAAATAAATTGTTCATTATACAAAACAAATTCAATGTGCAACTTGTTCAAATTTGATTTAAAAATATTTTGTGGAACGTATTTATTTAAAAAAGGGGTTGTGGATTGTAGCTTTGATTTTTCACGTTTAATTTTCCACTTGAAATTTGAAGGCTTTCCTACGACTTCGAGTGAAGTGAAAAAATTTGTACGTTCCACAACAAATTGTACCTTGAAATTTAATTTTATCTCGAGGGCCTAAGTTAGTGAAAAAAATGTTGGTTCACAATAATCACAATGCCTACACATTTGAATGTTTTTTTCTTTTGAAATTTTTAGTTGAGAAAATTTCACTTCGATCATTTTTATTGAAAATTAAGTTTAAATAAAATAATTTAGACTTAGTATTCAGTTCAATAAAAAGTAAAATATTCCTAAAAAATTGATTATGTTAGATTTTTAGCAATACATTCCATAGCATCTGTTTTTCGATCTTAAGTCGATCTTAAGTCCTTTTATAATTTCTAAGCCATTTTGTCTTTGGATCAATTCCTTAGTAATTGGTTTTGTGGTCGAAACATTATGTGGAACGTGTTCAGGTTTCATTTCAGAGAAGTATGACTCTAAAAATTGAACCCACTTGGAATACAAGTTGTGGAACTCAAGTTATTACCTTTTCGTTCTAAATTTTGTACGAAATATTATTTTCTACTCGAAATTTGTAACTGAATAAATACGTTCCACAGCACCTTATATTCAATAACTTGAGTTTTCAATAAGATATCAGCCAGGGTGCACATTTAATTAAACTAAAGAAAGTTTTGATTTAGAATATATTCGTTTAGTTTCTTTTGAAATGGAATTTGTGGAACATGAATGAATTATAAATTTCACTTCCACAATTTTTCGGTGAAAACTTAATTTTTTATCCAAGCTTTCCCTTATTATAGTTTATGATGTTTCTGGAAGAAGCATTCGAAATTAACGTGAAATTTTTAGCAATACGTTCCACACCATCTATTTTATTGATAAATGTTAAAGTTTTCCACGATACCTTCCACAGCGAATTCTCATAAATTTAAGTCATGAGCCGCATCAAATTGTGGAACGCTTGAATGTTGCATTTTATAAAAACTGAGTAGAATTACGTAGAAAATCCATCGAAATATAAGTTGTGGAACGTAGGTTTTTAACTATTAAATTTACTTTTAGTAAATTTGATTTTTCTCTTTTTGAAATTTTTAAGTAAGACACTTTTGAATAGAGTAAAATGTAGAAACATACGTTCCACAAAAAGTTACAGCTAATACAAATGTGATTAAGTTATGAACGTCAAATGTTAGTAAGAACTAGGCTTTTATTTAGCATTTTCATATAATTTGGTGAAAAAAAAAACTATTTGTTATGCGTTAAAAAAATGTGGAACGTATTTATTAACCCTAAATAATTATACCTACATTCTATTAAAATTGATCAATTTGCCAAAAAAACATACTTTTCATTTAAAGAAAAAATTAAGTTGTTATTCAAAGTTTCAAATTTGTAGCCTCTTGACAAAAAAATAAAATAATTGTCCCCCTCATTGAGTCTTATTTAATCATTTTACCTTTGTCAATTTTTTAAAATTCCAAAACAATTAACTTTCCCTACAACGACGGATGACATCGTTTAAGTTTACCGCCAAAACTCAATTAGTCGCTTAGTCTAAAATAAATTTAAACAAAAAAAAATGATTAAACTTAAGTACCGCCTTGCGTGCAAAGCCAAAGCAGGCAAGAAAAAAAAAACAAGGGCGCTCTCGAATAGCTTCACAATCCACATTCCTATCTCGTACTCGTAGACAAAACAAGACTTCTAAAAACCGATCTCCCTGTTTTGTGCTCTGTGTGTGGAGAAGACCTTTTCAATTAGTATCTCTCTGTGATGTGAGAAATAAATTCAGTTAGCAAACAAAAAATAACAAAAAAGACGTCACACAAAGCCAAACCGCCAGAGAAGTCACCAAAAAGGTTTTGACAAGGGAACTTGAAAAAAAAAAAGTTTTTAAAAAACACCGAGCGACAAATCGGCGAATGTCATTAATTGAAATGCATAAAAATCAAATAAAATACTGATGGATCCTTTGGCAGTGCAAATTAACCAGACGGACGATTGACGACGCGACAGTCTTCAACTAGCTACACGACAACTGCCTGAGAGCGGTTGGTCACACAGCTAGCATATCGTGAACCTCTGTGTACTTCTTCTTCTTCCACTTTTGTTGTTTTTGTATGCAGCAAAGCCACGAACCATTACCACCGACCGGGGCAATCTGCTGCTGCAACATCCAGCATCCATCGGCAGCAACATCGCCAATATTATGATTATTATTGTTATTATTTTTATTCGACAGTTGAATTGCGTACTTAAGTTATCTTTATGGATGTGGCTTTTAATTAATTAATTATTCTCTCATTAATAAAAATGCTGCCGTTGCTGTTGCCTTTGCAATCTGCTCAATAGCAGCACCCTCCTCTCCTGTATACTCTGTGCACTGGTGCTTCTGCTTCCGATGCTGCTTTCTGAAAAACCTCTCGAGTGGTTTGGTGTTTTGTTTTTGGCATCAGAAGAGAATAACAAAACCACGACGACAATAGGTATAGTGCTGTGAGTTTGTGGCTGCTTTTTGCTGTTGCTAATGTTGAGCGCCTCCTCCATGATGGAAGTGGTAATGGTGCTGCTGTTGGAGTACTTCTGTTGCACGAGATACTTCTTTTGGTCGTGCATACTTCACTGCACTGCATGCGGTCGTACCTAGTCGGTCTTCGATGGGTTTGTTGTTTGGGGACGGAAGATGCGACGAGACGCGGTTTCGATTTATAGTGATCACGTCTACGTAAGAAGACTAAATGCGCACCAACCCAAAAGCCGCTTACCTATATGGAATGAAATTTTTATATTTTTCCATCGCACAATATTCCCTTTATGCCAGCAGAGGTATTCCTTGAGAGTTTCTGTTGTTGATGGTTGCATTGCAAATCAAATGCAAAAGAAGAAGAATGAATGACTGTCTCGTTTGTTAATTAGGGTTACCAGATTTTTATGAAAAACCTCCTCTTTTAAACACTCAAAGAAATGAGCTGATTCACTATGGTGTACTGTATTCTAAAATCATTCTTTAATGATCTCTAAAAGTAAGAAGCTGGTAAACAATTAAGTATTGTAAAATCTTCTTATTTCATCTTTGAGAAAAATGGGTTGATATTCAATAAAGTACTGTACTCTATAATCTTAATTTTTTTGAGTACACATACAAGTTCTCTTTTCTGAAATCATCTTCTCTGAAAAAATATATAAACATAATGATGTAATGTACTAAGAGTACATTTATCTCTAACATAAGTGTGTTTTTTCCAAAGAAATAACATACTTATTACAATACTATACTGTACACTTAAATGTGCTTCAGTGTCTCTTGATAAAATGAGTTGGTACACAATAAAGTACTTAGTTACCTATAAATCTACACGAAGTAATATTGTACTCTTAATTTCTATTGTACTTTTTTCATGATCTTTAAACGAAATGAGTTGCTACACAAGATCTAAGATCTTCAAATTTGTTCCTTAAAAGAAATTAGTTTGTACAATAATGTACTGTACTCTAAAAATGTTCTCTCATGATCTTTCCAAGAAATAAGTTTTACACAATATAAAGCTCTAAAATCTTCTGCTTCTTTTAAAGAAATAAGTTAGTTCACAATGTACAACTGTACTGTAAAATCTTTTCCCATGATCCTGAAAAGAAAAAGATAAGTGTACACAATATAGTATTGTACTCTTAAGACTTGGAAATTGAAATGAGTCGATTTACATTGTGGTTTTCTAATATCTTCTTCTTCAATCTTTTAAGGAAAAGAGTACAGTGTAGTACTGTAATCTTAAATCTTCTTCTTTTTTTAAAACAAATTGGTTGGTATCTACACAATAAAGTACTCTAAAATCTAATTCCATTATTTCAATAAGAAATTCAAGTTGATACAATACTGTGTACTGTTAAATACTCTTTAATTTTCTTCCATGATCTCTAAAAGAAAACTGTACTCTAAAACAGTACTGTACTCCGATATGTTCTTCGATGATCTTTGAAAGAAAAGTAATAGTACTAATAATAATTCTTTCATTACAACTTTTAAAAAATGAGTTCTTGGATTACCAGATTTTTATGTTATTTTTGATTAACTTGAAGAACTTATTCATAAGGTTAAAAGTTCAAGCTGGTTACCCTAATTGACCATATTATGGAATTTCATCTCTTTTTCCTCTACGATGGGCCCATATGACGACTACGGTGTTCCTATTAAGGGTCGTCTTTTTGTTTTTTTAATTTTCATAAATAATCAAAACAACAGTAGTTGACAACAACGACGACGACGACGCATGGCGGCAAGGTGCAGGAAGAGCGTCGAAACAACAGTAGAATCGTTCGTCAGTCGTTTACATATAGTCGTCTTCTTCGAGGCATTTAATAACACAAAAAAAAAAAGCGTAGGAAAATCGAGGCTGCTGCTACAGTGCATTAACTTGGCTCTACAAGAACCCCCCTTGACTGCACGGTGTCTGATGCAGAAATAAGTTTTCTCATGTGCACACGCGGTGGCAGAGAGAGGACCACCTTGTCGGTCGAGGATGTGCCGTCGCCGCCGCCACTGCTGCTGCCGCCGCCGCCGGTGAATGCCAAAGTAGGTAAATGGTGGCGCAGCCTTAAGCTAGCAGCAGCGTCGATGAGACAGGTGATGCTGTGTTTAGCTGATGTACTACTTCATGTTGCGATTTCGTGATAATTAACGAATTTTGTTTTTGTTTTTTGTTTCCTTTTGTTGTTGGACTTGGATTTTTGTTGTTGTCGATCCAAAGTCGAACAAAAGTTCCTATACTAAACAAAACAAAGGAGGTCTCTAAAAAAGATACCTATGGTATGTGGTTAATGGTATGTAATTATCGTGAATCGTGAGTGATGTTTTTATTATAAGAGAAAGTTAATCGATCCATATATTGAAGATTTAGGACCAAGGTCAAGTGTATAAAAACGTGAAATTTAGTAGGTTGGTAGACGAGGATCGAATTAAAAATGTGTCATGAAAAATGTTTAATTTGTCCTCCTACTCATCGATGAAGGCGAGTTAAATGGTTATTTGTAGAAAAAAAACTTTAAGACCCTCTTTCATCTGAGTGAGTTCTTTTGAAGCTATTTCAAAATATCAAATTTAGGGTTTTATCAAAATATATTTGCCTCAATTTAAAAAGTTGCGATTTTAACTCTCAAAATATTAATTTTTGATAAAAACAAAGTCTAACCAAGAAAGTCAATATAATTTTTTCTTAGTTTAACATCCTATAGAAAAAAAAGTCATGTGAGCAATTCGCACGTGGTAGAAGTGAAACCTTAAAAAAAGAAAAAATCTACCTATTTTTCATTCAATTTCCTTTAAATACATGTTTTTTATATGACAACCTATATTAATTTTATATTCTCTGAAAGTTTATTGTTTCAGCTCAAAATTTTTATATCATTCATGTCTATAAAACATCTACAAAAAAAGCTTATTTTTTTCAAACCAAATCACTTTTCATCAAAAAAGCCAAAAAAATCAATTTTTTTCCCTTTTAACACCATTAAATATATTTTTTTTTAAATGACAACCTATAGTAAATTTTATATCATCTGAAAGGTTATTTCACCTTTTTAATGACGTATGAATCATATGATATGTACTTGCTACACTGGTCATCGTCAGAAGATCTCCACAGGTGTTTTGAGGTATTTTTCAAGTTTTTCAATTTAAGATTGTGTAACTTGTAGAGCTTGTACAGTTAATTGTGATATATCAAATGAAAGGTTATGTTATCAGCATGCGTATTAAAGTTAAAAAATTTGTATGTGCACTAGATCAAAAGATATAACGTGTGTAGAAAAAGAACATCTTTTTACCGTTATCTCAGAATTTTGCATATGAAATTAATTGAAATTTTTTACATTTATAGTTTATTTAATTACCTATCTACAGTACAAATTTCATTCATCTATCTATTAAAGGAAAAAAGTTATAACAATGTGTCGAGTTTTCGTTTCATCTTGTTTTAAATCACTACGATACTAAAGAAGTTTTCACTTCAAAAATGGTTTCACAAATTTAAATTTTTTCAGACAGGATTCGAAGGTAAGGATGTCGTAGCTGCTGATTTTATTTCCTACTAAGGAATCCCAAAATCCAAAATTTGGAAATTCGAAAAATGTGGAACCCAAAAATCCAGAAAATCAAAATCGTAATACCTTGTTAACGGAATTGAAAAATTGATCTACGTGAATCCTCAACTGCGACCTTCCATTTTTTTTACCAAACAAGCCTAATTCGTTTGTCCACCTTTTTTCCATATGATTGTCCAGTGACCAGCGCGTTAAGGCGGCCACAGTTAAGTAACAGTAATCTAATCTCATGATTGCAAAAGAAAATTTACCAAATAGGCTTTATGTGAAAAAACTTTAGATTTCAGGTTAATATTTAAACAATGTTTACCTGTCAGCAAAGTTTGTTTCATTTACAAGCTTTCCAGCATAAGGTTTAATAACACTGGTCGGCAAAAAAAAAAACAAAAAAAGTCGGGAGCAAGAACTCTGTAAGGTGAGTGTGCTGAATTCAAAACATTTTACAGATTTTTTCCATCACGTCTAGTTTTTGAGCTCTGCTCATCACAATTTTAGCTATAAAGTCAAAAAAACTGATTTTAAATGAAATTTTTTTGGACGTTTGATCAAAAAATATTGTTTTTCCGTAATATTTTGCTATTTTTTCAAAGGAATCAGGAGTCGAAAACTGAAATTTACTTCAAATCTGCTTCAAAAACCATAAGTTACCTTAACCACCAAGATTTTGAGATATCATACCTTTCTATACCAAATATCTTTTAGAAAAAAAAAGTTTTGAGAATAAAAATAAACGTATTTAACACGATCAAATATGGCTTTTGAATATTTCATATGTAGTTTTGCGAAAAAAAATTTAACGGTGATGAAATTCAACGCCAAAAGTATTACAAAAACGCGTTTTTGACCTGTTAATATTTAAATATTTCGAAAACTTGACGTGCCAGTGAAATTTTGACTTCAGGTTCGGAATCAAGCTCCATTTTCGTTGCCGACCAGTGTAATCTAATAGCATCATTTAACATTTCGGAGCATTTCTTCGAAATTACTTCATAATTTTCACATTTTTTAAGATTTTTTTTGAATTGATAATTGTAACTTCTGAAAAACAGAACCTAATCATTTTCTGTTAGCCTAGAGATGATAGAAAGTTTATGTGGCTATCCAAAGAAGCAGTCATTCTAGAATTTTAATCGAGAGAAATTTTAAAACCAAGTTCGCCAAAATCAATGAAACTCTTTCTGACAACTTCTTTTAATTTATTTAACTTCTGCTACAATTTCTTCTTCTTCTTCTGTTTGACACTGTTCAAATCTCGATGTCGAGGGCTCTAGCCCCGAGTTTTTCCTCGAAAAATCTGCCAATAAAAAGTCCTAAATTCGTCGTACAAAAATGTCGGTCAAAGTCCCGCTTTACCTTTTCTCCATTCATTGACTGGATTAGTTAATGTTCTTTAAAATTTATTCGTTCAACATTTTTATGGGTTCATTTGGTATGACTTCAAATCTAAGCTCAAAGACATTATATTAAATTTATGATGTCAACCTTTCTTCTCCACTAACGATTCTTTAAATCATTATTTTGACACATGGTGACAATATTTTGAGGTAGAAACAACAAATCCTATTTCTCTCCACTTTTATTGTGTGCGGTGAGCCACTAAATCAAACTAAAAATAATGTTTAGTCTTGAAACTATACCTACCTGGAAATGTAAATACAGAAATAAATTATAAAGTAAATAAGTTAATGACTATCACACTTTAACCTTTTGCTAATAAATTCAGCATTTTAATGAGTCAGACTATAAAATTTGACAAATTACCAAAACAGACTTTGTATTATTTGAATAAGAAGGAGCAACATAAAATTTCTAAGAAACCTCATCGTCATCAGTTGAAAAATTAAAGAGAAAACCCTCTACAATCGATGATGGGTTTCGTTGAAAGATTTTGCCATTGCGACGAATATTTCCAAGAAGAATAACAACTCTCTATCTAACTGTTTACTCACATATTGCACCAGAATCAGAAACAGAATCAGCATCGCAGGCTTCAGCAGAAGTTGAATATAGTTCTGCTGATGGACTTGGAAGGAGTTTGTTTGCGAAATAAAGATTTGTTTACATTTGCATTTCGTACTGGTGTGTTTGGGATAGTGACAGTCTTTCGTCTTCAATCGCCATATCGTCTCCATCATCTTCATCATCAGGAACGAACTTCGGAGAGTATCTTGTGATGGTGATGTGTCAAGGGAGAGTTTGCTGAATTGTTTACTGTTTACTGTCACAGAGTGTCAGCATTTGGAAAACAGAAAACAGCATTTCTTCTTCTTTTCGGTTCGGTTCAGTTCGTTGTTGTTTTGACCAACAGAGCGCACAAAAGGCTACCGGCCGACCAAACAGACGACCTACCGAACGACCGTTCGACTTCTTCGTCTGCTGTTTCTTCTCTTTGCAGTGTGCGGAATTAATTCATTCTGATTGAATTACTACCGAAAATGCTTCGTATGCAAATTAATTTCATTCGTCGTCGGAGTCGGTCGTCTTCCTTAGGAACTTCTACTCTTCGTCGTTGTCGACTGACTCAAAACTCAAACTCTCAGCATCTCACCAAAAGCCCATAACAACTTTACAAACTATACAACTGTGAACCAACTTGACAGCTCCAAGTGTGTACGAGATAGTAGTTATAGCTCTACGAAGTGTAGATGTTTTTTTTTTTGGTAAACACATGCCCCCAGATCCAGATGGAGACCTTTTCTTCAAATGATGGTTCCCAGCTGACAACTTGTATCTTGAAATCTAATTAAAATCGATTCTTGTCAGTTGAGTTGGCAAACGGGTTGATAACGAGGAAAAGGGGGAAGGAAGAAGACAGACCAAATGTATAATCAGAAATTGTAACAGCTTCTTTTGAAGTTCTGTTTGCTTTTTTTTATTTTGTTGTTGTTGTTGATCGAGTGTGGAATCTGTGAGTAGGTGGACTTAAGGAAAGAAGAAGTTCAATTTAAGTAGGTAATATTGAAGATTGAAGAATTGTGTGGGAATTTGTTTCTTTTTTTTTCTTCTTTTTTCCAATCTAAGTAGTTTACGAAGTGAATTTTTTTGGTTGAATTCGTGAATTTGAGGTTTTTTTTTATGATTTGATTTAAAATTCATTACGTGAATTCAATAAAACATAAAAAAAAGGGTGAATGTGAATCGAACCTGACCAAAATTGTGTTCTTCATTTTGATCGATCACGTAATTGCTTAATGGGTTGTATCTTTTTATAAGAGTGTTGAGATGAGGGTATCTATTTTTTTTTTCAACTTTTTTTTTTTTTTAGATTTCCCCCAAAAGACATAACTTTTTACAGCTTTGTGCGGACTAGATATAATTTAATTGACAAAATTTAGCCATTAACTTTAAAAAACAAATAATAAAAGTTAAAATCGTTAAGAAGGTGTAGGTTGGTTTGGTGTTGTAAATAGGGTAAGTATAGAGTTTTATGGGCTATTTGGGTTAAATTTACATGAAATGGAGTGGTTTTGTAATATTACAACATCAAATTACTATATTTTGGAATTTTATTTTTATGACTCTTTACAATTTTGTTTAAGTTTTTAAGGTTTTTAGGTTGAACAAATTTTACAATCAAGTCAGGTCCGAAATGGAGTAAATGAATGGTAAGAAGACATTTTAATTTTCAAAGAAACATTTTATTATCTTGTTAATATTCGTACGAAATTTAAATATAAATGACTTTGTTGATTGTTGCATTAATTTGCTTCTATCGGGAAACCGACGAAGTTACGAATACCAGAGTTACGGGCGTCAGAGTTACGGCCGTCAAAGTTACGCGAAAGCGAAGTTACGAAAAACTAGAGTTACGAATTCTAAAGTTATGTTAAGCTATGACATGTGATTTTTGGGTTGGCAACAATTGCGAAGAACGATATAGAATTTTGGAAATACAAACAAGAGATTAACATTTTTCTCATTGGTCAGAACTAAATGAGTAAAGCGAAAATGGGTGTTATTTAATCTTGTAAAATTTTGATTGGATAGGTATATTTATACATAATGGTTTTGTTTTTATGAGAAGATCGCAAAAACGTTGAAATAGAAAAAAAAACATAAGTATTCTTATGTAAGTTTGGGGGACATAATTGAAATTAACTTCTTATTTGTCCAACTAACCTACGTATCGATATTCTCTTATTTATGTTTCCATAATTCCATATCGTTCCTCGCAATTGTTGCCAACCCAAAAATCACATGTCATAGCTTAACATAACTTTAGAATTCGTAACTCTAGTTTTTCGTAACTTCGCTTTCGCGTAACTTTGACGGCCGTAACTCTGTCGCGCGTAACTCTGTTATTCGTAACTCCGTTACCATTTCGCTTCTATCATTTAAGTACTTTTCAAGATTTTTTTTCTAGTCTCTGGGTTTTGAAATATGAATTTTTGAAAAACACCAACTTTTTAAGGGTTTTTTTGGGTGGGTTTTTATTTTTAGCAAAGCGTTCAAAAAATCTCAAACTTATACAGGGTGTCCCAAAAGTAATGGATCAAACGAAGTATGCTAATAGGGGATCTTAAGGGCTCTCAGAATTTGGTAACTTGTTCATCCCAAATCCCTACGGTTTTCGATTTAATGCAATTCTTGTGAAATTTCGAAAAATCTCGACTTTGCAACAGTATTTTGCTTCCTGCTACCATTATTGATTTTTGTTTTTTACAATTCTTTTACTAAGACATTGACAAATAATTAGGAACAATTAATTAATCAAAATATTTTTTATTCCATAAGCCATTTAACTAACAGTTTCACCACAAGTATACACCACAAGTCCTATCACCGTGTAAAATTTCAAGTTTCTACGATATCGGGAAGTTCTCCATAATTTTGATGATCTGTCAGTGAGTCAGTGAGTCAGTTACGGTTTTTGCGATTTTTGAAGCCCTATATCTCAGAAACTACTCATCGTAGGAGGCTGAAATTTTGTGAGGAGTTTGGTTTTTACGAGCTCAACAAATGTAGTGAGTTTGAAATTTCTAGCATCTTTGGTGTGGAAGTTAGAGGGGGGTCGAAAATGGCCTGAGTTGTTTCCTGTAAATAAGGGTGTAGTGCCAAAATTGCTAGAGAACTTGGCTGGGCACTACCGTGCCCCTTGATTTAGGTTTTGATTTAAAAAAATTGACTTTAAGGTAATTGGAGAAAGAGAAGATTGATTTTCTTGCTTTTTTTGATGAAAATTGATTGGGTTCAAAATATTCTAGCTCTTTTTGTAGATGTCGTGCAGACATGTTTGATATGAATATTTTGAGCTGAAACATGGTATAAAATTTATATAAAAAAAAAGGATTTAATGGTGTTAGAAGAAAAAAAGTTTGATTTTTTCTCTTTTTTTTCATGAAAAATGATTGTTTTCAATAAATTATTTTATAACTTTTACGCATTGTAAAAATTTAAGTATGACCTTATTCTTTAGAAAAAAAATTACCTTTTAAATGGTGTAATTTTTTTGAAAGCTTTTCATATAAAAAAATTGATATAGTGAGAAAAGAAAAAAAAAAGGTATATTTTTTAGGTTTTTCTTGTAAATTATTATAGGATTCGAAATGTTATTCCGTTTTTCTACAAAACATAAAACATACAGATATAAATATGAAAGGTTTTAATCTTTAGCTTAGGTTCTTTACTATAAATTTATATCTTATAAATTTTTTTACAAGAATATTGACAAATGAATAATTTTTAGATAACTTTTTTTTAAACAAAAGCAAACAACCTTTTTTCTTATGACGTTATCACGTAAAATCATCGTACCTAAACCGACCTTACAGACAACCACTTTTTTCAAATTTTAAAAGGGTTTTGAAATCTAAACTAAAAGTATCAATTGATTATTTGTTATTCCCATCTTTTCCTGGGCGCCATTTTATCTTTTCCTTAGAATCGCTTCTAAAAAATATGTTCTAGCAAGATAGGTAATACATATACATCGTCTGGTGGAGGTTTAACCACAACGTTTCAAACTTCTCAAGGTTATTAACCTAGAACTTAAACCTGTGAAGACGAAGCCAGGAATCAGTTCTCCAGATTTTTCGTATTTTTTAAGCATGAAAAATGTCTTATTTAACATTTTAAATTGAATTATCTCGAAAACGTGACCTGATAATACAAAATGGGCAATCGAACTGAATTCACCCTGCAAAGATCTGAATTTACTTAATTAAAGGACAAAAACCATGTTTAGCTTTGACCAATTTAAAAAATATCAAAATATGTAAAAGCCTCCAGTGCAAAGCAGTACATTGTGTACCATTGTAATCCTAATATTTCGAATAACCCCTTCATCACAGTCATTTGGCAAAGTTTACCTTACCTACTCATCAATTGTTTAAATCCAGGAAACCATCAGGCAGGAAATTAACATGTTTTGCAGGCGAATAACAACAAGACTTTCGATATAACGAATCCAAAAAATTGGAATTTCAAATTTATCTGCAGGCATAAATCAGACATCAGCAGCAGCAGTAACATCAACAGCAGAAGCAACAGAAACACAGCAGCGTGTCGTTTTTCGTTGTTTTATTTTTTGTTCCGTCTGTCTGTTTCATCTTCCCCCAAACCAAAAAAAAAAAAAAAATTGTTATTTGTAGAAATTTTGGAGAAGAAGTCGAAATTTTGTTGTGATTTTATTTGGTTGTTTTTCAAATAAATTTCAGGGCGCTGACAGGCGCTTGTGTTAAGACCTAGCTTTTGTCTTTTTTGCCGCGTTTGGTGTGGTTTTCGAATTTAACCACAAAAATAACAAAAAAAAAAAAAGCAAAGATTTAAGAAACAAAAAAAAAAAATTAACAAACAAAAATGATGCATGACTTAATTTGGAAACATTGTTGGAGGCTTACATTTTTTTTGTGCTTCGCGGGTTTTTGTTTTAGCTTTCGCATCACACAAGCTTACTCACCAACAACTTCTCCCTGGCTAATTAAGTTCTTAGTTTTGTGAATTTTTGGCGGTTGACAACCTTGTCCGGTATACGGCAAAGGAATTTACAAATTAATGCGAATTCAAAGGTCTGTGGCGGGATTAATTGTTTGATTTATATTGGAAGACTCCTCCTCGCTCTCCCGCTCGACTTAAACAACAACAAAAAAGGTGGGTGTTAATGACCGGTTTGTAAGAATAACGAAGAATCGCTTTATCAAGTGATAAAGTTAAGTAGACATATCGTTAGTTTGGTTGTAGATACGAGTAGATACTTTTTTTTTCGTTTTTTTTAATGATTGAGAGACTGAATTAATCATGATTAGGAATCCTCAATGAATAATTATACGAAATTAAATGAGCCAGTACAAGAAATCCAAACATGGAAAATGATGTCCAACATATTAATTGTATATAGCCTTGACTTTTTTTTTTTTTCTTATTTACATCATCTCGGGTCTCTCTATTTCATTTCAATAGACTTGGGACTTTGATGATGATTATGATGAACATTATCTATTGCTCTAAGCGGAGCAGGTTTTTTTTTTATTGAATTTTTTGGTGCGGTTTGTAATTTGAAATAAAAAATAAAAAAAAAAATTAGATAAATGATAGATATTATGTAAATACAAAGGTGTCGGAATTTTACAAGTTAAATGTAATCAACAAGAAATCATATCAATAAGTTTGAAACAAAACAAATAAAGCACAAATTTAGCCTTGATACATTAAAATTGTGCGTGGAGGTTTATTAGTTTATTTTAACGAAGTTACCAAAAATATGTGACCTTTTGATTTATGTATTTAAAGCTTTGAAGCAGATGCGTACGTTGAATTGCCGGGGCCCCGGGGCAAGAATAAATTTTGGTGCCCAAAATGATTTTTATGGGCCCTTTGAAAATAAGAAAAAATAAAAAAAAGTACGTTTACGCCATTCTTTTTTGGCTCCGCGAAATTTTGCCCCAGGAAATAACGCCCCAAAAGAAAAAATGAAATAAGGCCCCAAATTGGGGTATTTTTTCATAATGAAAATATGCTCCAGTGAAGCAAGGCCCCATCGAAATGAAAAAATGCCCCAAAAATAAGTGAAATAAAGCCCCAACTTGTTTTGAACTTTTTTAGAAAAATGAAATAAGGCCCCAATTTTTCTTTTTCATAATTAATTTATTTTTGGTAATGAAATATCACCCCAAACCAACAGAACCATCTTTATGGACGGAACTTTTAAAATTGTTCCTCAAGGATGTTTTAAACTGTTGTTGTGGTTTTTTTCGGTTATTCTGTTACTTATTAATGCTTTTTTCAATGATCCCTGATGGTTTTTTACATTGAAAGGCATTTGCTTGTAGTGCAGCACAATGTTTACATTGAAAATCATTAGAAAGTAACAGAATAGCTGAAAAAATCGCGCGATTTTTTCAGCTATTCTGTTATTTAATAATGCTTTTCAATGTTAAGATCGTGCTGCAAACTAATGCCTTTCAATTTCTTGCTGCTTTTCTGTTACTCCCTGTTGGTTTGCAGCAAAACTTTACATTGTAAAGCATTAGTAGGTAACAGAATAGCTAAAAAATCGCGCGATTTTTTCAGCTTTTCTGCTACTTACTAATGCTTTTCAATGTAAAGATATTGCTGCAAACCAACAGGGAGTCCACAATATGCGATACTTTGCCAATTCTGGGTCCTTGATAAGCGGAATTTTACAACAGTTTTTTTGAAAGATAATTTAGTGTACCTAGCATTTTTATGTAAATTATGAAATATTAAATAAAGTCCCAAATTGTTTTTAAAATAAAATTAAAGTAAGCCCCAAAATAAGTGTTGGGGTCTAATTTCATGGGGGCCTTATTTCGTAATGAAATTATGCCCCAAAAACAAAATTAAAAAAGGCCCCAAAAAATGAAATAACACCCCAAAATTTGAGAAATTTCGTTGTTGTTGTTTTGTGTGTATTTTTTTGGGGGTCTTATTTCATCCTTTTATTGGGGCCTTATTTCCTGGGGCCTAATTTCGCGGAGCCTCCTTTTTTGTTTGAGAACGGGGTCCTGATATATTAATTGTTGGTCGGTAGGATTACCTATTCAAATAAGTAATAGGTTTTTGGGCCTTAAAATAATACTTAATTTTTCTTTTAAAAAAGTAATTTATTTTTTTTGGGCCCCTAAAGTATTTTTTTGAATAAACCTATAAGAATATAATTTTTTGTCGCTTGTGTCCAATATTAGGTATAAATGTCAAATATCTTATCTTTTTGCGTCGTACCTACTTTTTTTATGATATGTTTTCTTCTTTGCTTTGTCTCGAGTCGGGGCTCTGCCCGGGGCACAACCCCGCTTGCACCAATGGTGTGTACGCCCCTGGATTTAAGAACTTTTACTCCTTTGAATTCATGTAAATTTGTCTAAAGAGTTCTGTACACATTTCTGAATATTTTTGTTCTCTTTTGTGTCATGTTCATTAGTTTTACAATTTCAGGGGACTTTGAATAATTACATGAATACAAATATGTTTGAGAGGAAATGGTAACGGAGTTACGAATAACAGAGTTACGCGCGACAGAGTTACGGCCGTCAAAGTTACGCGAAACCGAAGTTACGAAAAACTAGAGTTACGAATTCTAAGGTTATGTTAAGCTATGACATGTAATTTTCGGGTTGGCAAAAATTGCTAGGAACGATATGGAATTATGGAAACATAAATAAGAGAATATCGATACGTAGCTACAATATTAGTTGGACAAATAAGAAGTTAATTTCAATTATGTCCCCCAAACTTACATAAGTATACTTATGTTTTTTTTCTATCTCAACGTTTTTGCGATCTTCTCACAAAAACAAAACCATATATGTATATCTATACCTATCCAATCAAAATTTTACAAGATTAAATAACACCCATTTTCGCTTTACTTATTTAGTTCTGACCAATGAGAAAAATGTTAATCTCTTGTTTGTATTTCCATAATTCCATATCATTCCTAGCAACTGTTGCCAACCCAAAAATCACATGTCATAGCTTAACATAACTTTAGAATTCGTAACTCTAGTTTTTCGTAACTTCGGTTTCGCGTAACTTTGACTCTCGTAACTCTGTCACCCGTATCTCTGGTATTCGTAACTTCGTTGGTTTCCCGTTTGAGAGTTGCTATTTACTAAGCCTAACTTCTTCATTGGGTTTCGTGCCATAAATTAATTTTATTTAAATAAGAAAGGTATAAAACATAAATAATCCATTCCCCGGCGCCATTTTATGATACATTTTTCGAATTACTGCATATTCTAAGATTGTTTTTGGTGTTTGAACTAAAAAATTGAACTAACTTGTTGCAGAAAATTAAAAAAAAATTGTCAGTTATTCACAATCCTTGTATAGTTCAACACAAAATAAATATGCAACTTAGCAAAAATATTAGAAAAACCGGATCTGTCAACTTGATATATTTATGTTTATGGTTAAAACGATTCATATTTAACATTTTTTCTGTTTCAAAAAAAAATACCAAGATCTCAATTATTCTGGTTTCATTTATTTCAAAAAACAAAAAACATAAGAGGCAACAAACAGAAAAAAGACCACTCAAACTTATTTATTATGCCTGGCTCATCTAAGTCTTTACTTACAAATTACATCTCAAGTAAGACAGTATCATAGCCAGTCACTGTATAGACTTGTTCTTCATTAACATTTTTATAAGGATGCTAACCTACCGGTGTTTCCATCATTTTTCTCTACTCTTTTTTCTATCTCAAACAGAGAAATACCTTCTAGCAATTTTGCAATAAAACAAAAACAGAAAAAAATAAAAGAAAACAAGTTCTGTTGTTACGGAATGTTCCCTTCTTCCCTTTAAGGACTTTTTCCATAAAAAAAAAATTAAAATAAAAAAATAAACTTAGAAAGCAGGAAAACTGTATTTGTAACTTCACTCTGGTAAGCACAATAAGTAGCCAAGTAGTGCCAAGCCGTTAACATAAGCATCACTCTGAATCTCTATGAATTTCTAGATCTTTGAATCTTTTGTATGGAATGATTCTGCTGCTGCTATGATGTCTGTGTAAAAATGATATAAGAACCACTTCTCTTCTACACTGTTGCTTGCTGTCTGTACCGTTTTTTTTTTTTTTGTTTTTTTTTTTTTTTTCATTTCACTCTTCTTCATCATTGCTGTTGCAACTGTAAGCTAAGCATTAATTTTGTATATGCACCTGTGTGTTGCAGTGTCTACTTTGGAATAGATAGAAGAAGAATATTCTCTCAATTCTCATCCTCTAGCCTTGATGCCTTTGTCTGGTGTCTATAGTTTTCCTAACGTTTCAATTGACACAAATGAATGCTTTTTTTCTTTCTTTTATTTTTCGTATTTTTTGTATGTGTTCATGTTTTTTAACTGAAAAAGCATCTGCTTCATCAGGATTTTTTTAAGTATTGTTGCCAGGTTAAATTCGTTTCGCAGAAATTGATCAAAAATATTTTAGTTCGCAAAATTGATCATTTCGCATTATTATGTATATAAAAGTTTATTTGATGACGGATATATTTGGCTTGAAATAATGTGAATTTTGTTAAATATTAATACTTGGCAATTTCGAAAGCTTTATTTCGATTTTTTCATTTTGCACTTGTTAATGCATTTTGCTCTTATCTTGTATTCAAGGAATTGAATTGATTTTTTTCGGAAACTTCAAACAAAACTACAAATTTTTGTTTCATTTTTTCGAACTTATTATACATAAGTTTTTGGTATATCGAATATCGCAAGTTCGATTAAAACCAAAAATATTAATTTAGTTTTAAATAAATATAAAACAAACGTTTTTGTTCCTATTTATGAATCTGCAATCTCTTTTGCACTTCTATAAGCTAGTTTTTTCACACGTTATCAAAGTTGGAATCAAACTTAAATATTTTCTAGACCAATTTTCAGCTTATATTTGGTGTTGCGACCACTTCGCAAAATATGTTTACAATTCGCAAATCATTCTCCTACAAAAATTTTTTTTTTTTTGTAATATATTTTGCGAAGCAATAATATTGTTAACTGAAACATGAAAATAGAACAAAAACAGAAGGAAGTATAGAAATAGTGAAAATTCAATCGCAAAATTAGGATATTTTGCGATTATTAAATTTTGCAAATTTCACCCTAAGAATAATACGAATACTGTCTTTTTCAATAGTTTAGCAAAGTAAGAATACAAAAAAACGATTTTCACTTAAAATTCAAATTGCGATCACTTCGCAAATGGTGTTTACATCTTGCTTATTTATTGTTTTACATACAAATTTATCAATCAAAATGTTTTGCGAAGTGAGCTCATTGCGAACTTATACTAACAAAAAATTGCTTAAAATGCAAAAGGCCATATAGAAATTGCGATCACTTCGCAAAGGGTGTCATATTTATGCTTATTTCATTTTGCAAGATTTTCCCTAAGAAAGTATTTAAGAAAGTACTTATATTTGTATACTCAACACGATGAGAAAATATTTCATAATTATTATACACATCAGTTTTTAGTTACCTAAAACTAACATTGCGATTTTGCAAAATATGCTCACGGGTCGCAAATATTTTTTTCATCTAAATTTTTGTATTAAAATAAGTACCTATGGCGAAGGGAGCTCTTTGCGAACAGAAACTAGAAAAAAGAAGAAGAACTGAATAGTGCGAAATTATCTTGTAGCGCAGTTTTTCTTTTATAGCCAATAATCGTTTGCAAGATATCTTGAAAAAAATATAAATATAACTCAAGTGTTGCATTTTGTATTGCATTTAGTTTGAGAATTTAGACTATTAGGAAAAATGCGAACTGATAGTTGAACTGCGAAATGGCTTTTAAAAATAAGACAGTATTACAAAATAATGTTTTTGTATTAAAAAAGACCATTTTTCTTGAAATAAAAAGTTCAATGAAGCTATGGGGCTAACATGTACTCATTTGGCAACCATTGCCATTTGCAAGAAGAGTCTTTTATTGATGCTTGGTTTAGGGTAGTTTAGTAATCTGTAAGTTTTTTTCACTGCGAAGAACCAAAAAAAGTAACTCAGATTAGAAGTATTAGAACATATAAGCTAGAGAAATGAGTGGGTTAGGTAGATTGGCAATACATAAAAAAAGAGTTAGTAAAAAAAGAGTTAAATCAAAGAAAAATCTTAACTTAGGCAACAGCATATCAGAAAAGCAATTCTAGATTCCTTGTTTTCTTTTTATGGAATCAGTCAACTTTTATGTTGGTCGGTTGTCCGTTCGCCAATAGGATAGATAGGAGGCACCTATTTTTCTACATTTTTTTTCTTCCTTAAGGGAAATTTTTTTGTTCCAAAAGTAACAACAACTAAAAAGCCTAGAAAACTAAACTAACCGCAAGCAGTGGCATGAACAAAAGCAACAGCATGGCGAAAACAAGGCTCTTTATTTCTGTTCTAGTTTTTCATCCAGTTTTTTTTTTCATTTTCTTTTTGTTGATGTGTGTGTTTTTTTTTCCTACGGTTTCGAATGGCAATCCGTCGTCGTCGTCATTGTCGTCTTGGTCTTCTTAGTCGTGGTCGACTAATGTTCATCTTGAACATTCCCGAACGAATCGAATCGAACTCATTATCATCATCTGGCTTGGTCAGCAGCAGCAGCCCCACCATCATTCTACACCTCTCACAGCACCTCCATAAAAATAATATTCCAACTTGGAGTCATCATCTTCTATCTTCATCGTTATCCTGAGCAGAAAAGATATCTACACCTAAGCAGTTTCATATTCTGTTTCTGTTAAATAAGAAGCCTGATGCGAGATCTTTGTCCATTAAATCATAGTGGCAGTAGCAACAGCGGCAGCTATCACTCCATCACCCTTAGATAGAGTGATGAGGAAGAGAAGATAATCCTTGTTGGAACGCGCGCGAGATTCCATAGCAAATGATTCTTGTCAAACACAGAGACAAAAAAAAAAATACATGTTTTGCGCTGGAAAAGTCGTCATCACAAAAAAAAAAAAAACAAAAAAAAAAAACACAACAACAACATAAAACTCGTGGTCAACATTAAACATGGAGTAGGTAGAGTATAGAAAAAAATATAAAAAAAAAAAAGATAAATTGTGGATATTAATGGCGTAAGTAGAAAGAACAGCTTTTGTGTCACTACTTGACGACAAGTAACATGACACATTCTGTCTGATAACTGACAGTCATAATATCTTTGTGGATTGGTTTTTAACTTCTTAGGCTTTGGTGGAAATCTGATTGCGAGAACGTTTAGTTTAGGGGGAAGTACCTCACTTATATCCCCTATCTATCCCTACTTCTCTATTTGAGGAAGAAGATTATATTTTCTGAACCAGAGTATACTTGTATTTATAAAACATGATGTTAGGTGTCAAGTTTAATGGTAAAATGAAACTTTGACTGGCAATAAAATATTTATTATTTTTTTTTGTTATGGAAAATGACAAGACACTTTTTAAATGGAGTAGGTATTAAGTTGTAAATCATGTACTTAAGGGTCAATGTTTGAGAAGTTTGTTTAAATTGAAATTATTTTTTTTTACAAATTTGCTAAGAAAAGTGAAATACATAACAGAACAAGGCACGAGTACGATGACTGAGGCGACAAGAATTGATAACGGTATTTTTTACTATGGGGGGTTGGTCTATCTCCCCCCGTTTAGGCGGAAGGGGCAATTTTCTAAAATATAACGTAAAATACAAAAAAAATTATTAAAAAACAACGGCAACACTTACAATTATGAATGATACCTTTTTCAAAAGTCAGAATTGTACACTTAATTCTAGTTTTTAAATCAAATTATTTCAATTAATAATCAACTTTAAAGTCAAAATTTGGGGAAAAAAGTTAAAAAAAAAACATTAAATACTTTTTCTACCAAGACTGTGAATTTAAATATTAAATTAATCAATAAAATAAACTGCCTCAATCAATGTCTTATCACATACTGAAAACCATATGCTTCTATGCCTTATAGTTTTCGAGAAAATTGAAAATAAGAAAATTACATAATATGAATAAAAAGAGAAAAGCATCGAAGAAAAATTTTTGCAGATAAAACTGTTTAGCAATTTTCATTATTTTTAGCGAAGGAGGAACAAAATCTATGCTATTTTTTTATTGAAATTTCAACTGACCTAGCTTCTGGAGGAATTTCTCTATGAAACAACAAGGAAGCTGTTAAAGTAGTTTTTCCAAAATCCCTGCTTTATCTAACTTCTCTAAGCTCAATTATCGAAATCATACCCAAATTAGCTTTGACCACTTGAATCACTTCTAAGGAACTTTAGAGATCACATTAAACGAATTCATACTTTATATATAAGAAAATTGCTATTCGGTAAAGCTTTATACAATCTTTATAGAAGCAATAAACTGTGATATTTCAATTTTTCTATTGTTAAGGATGTGTTAGTTGGAATAGGCTTTTCATCTGTGAGAGAAAAAAGCAACACTTAAAAAATGTCTCAAAAATACAATTAAGGTGGATGCGTTTTTAATAAAATATGAATAACAGTCCATAAATTCGACGATTTAATAACATTTGGGTAATTTTTCTATTTTTTCACGAATGAAATTAAGCATTTTCTTAAATCACCTCTAAATGGTATAAACTTTTTGACTTATTGTTGAATTTTTTTTTGAAAATATAGGTATGTGATATATCTCGAAAGTGAAAGTAATTTTTACAAAAGCAACATAAACACATAAAATCGAATTTAAAATAAGTAGGCGTTTCTGAACACATATTTTCTTAAAAAATTAGAATTTACTTCCAATCTTTACAAAGCAGAAATCAAAATGAAAGTCGTCCGAATAAATAAATAATAAAAAAAAATATTTAAAAATAAAAGTGGGCCGATACAATATCTTTCAAAAATCAATTTAAAATAAAACCGTTTGTTGATTTTTATGACATAGATGACTTTTCTAATTAATTTAACTTATATTAGTTTATGATGAAGCTAAATTTTTAATAAAATTCTTAGACCCAAAAAAAACTTAAACTACTATTTCATTCACCTCCTTTTTTTTTATTTTTATTTAAATAAAAAAAATACAAAATTTATGAAAAATTATGTAAATAAATAACTGTGACAAGCACATTAGTATTGTGTCTGGGAAGCCCCACCCAATTCCAAAAATTATCTAATAAATTTCTCCACTTATCGGTTGGGACCCTCCTTATCACGTTTACACGTCGCGTCGTCCCCACCAAAACACACCAAAAAAACACACCACACACATCTACACACCCCACCATCACTCACTTAAATTTGCCTAAAAATGCGTTTTCATTTCGAAAAAATCAATTAGCATCCAACAGCGGTCCGTTGGCGGTCACAATTCTATCAAATAAATTAATTCATAGTCCCATAATGAATGTGAGAGACATATGTTCCAAATAATGTTCAACCATGCAGCCTCGAATATTATTACCATGTAAACGACCTCGCAAGATGCGCGGACTGATTCCAATGATTTAATGACCCAAACATAAGTTCTGTATGGTAATTTGGTTTCTTAATTAAAAAAAACGAAAGAAGGAACAAAAAAAAAAGTTAAATTATGTTCGTGGTTTAATTCCTGATTATAACAGAATACAGCCAGAGGGCAATAACACCTGATGATGATGATGACGACGACCAAGGTGTATCGCAAACCATCAGTCTGGAACACCTGATCCGTTGGTCATTCTTCCGGCTATTTATCTATCACTATCTCTCTCTCACACATTCTCACTTAAGAGAGAAGTTTGAATCCTGAAACTGGGCCTGGGTGAATAATTGCTGGCCAAGGTCCAAGTTCACTAAGGAGATTAATCATATTTCGCGGCGCAGCAGATGGCACTTCTTGAATGCGCATTCCACAACTTGCAACATCCAGCATGTGCATGGCTCTAATCTCTGGATCGCCATGTCTTATTTATGACGCTTTGTGCTCGCGTAATGGTGATCTGCGATTATGAAATTCGCCAATGTCTTCCTGACCACACATCGTGTGTTTGTCGTCGGAGAGATTCCAAAAGTCCCACAAAAAATACAAACAAAAATCCACGACATTTATTTGAATATCTCACAGATATAAGTTGTAAGGAACTCTGGAACACCAGAACAGAACAAATGTGTGTCACATCGTCGTCGTCATCATCAAGTAAATGTTCCGTGAGCAGCGATAATGACTTCATTCTTGAAATTCCTTTTGTACGTTTTTGCCATTCATAAAGCTTAAGTGTCACCTAATCGGATTAAAGTTTAATAGGTATGCAAGGGGTCTTGCTGTTTTGCGTAAGTTTACATATCTTTCTCTCTCTCAGTATTATTTTTTTTTTTTTATCACGCAGAAACTCGCCGCGGTTGTATTTGAATGGAAATGGAAAACTTTTATTGAGGCTTTTAGGAAAGGTGTCGAATGGCCAACAACAAAAGGTGTTAATGGGATTGTGGTCATTATAGTTGAGAGAGTGTGAGATGTGGGATATCTACCCAATCACTTAATTAACAGAATATTGCTAATTACTGATACATTCGATGGAGATAATTTTATTTATTCGGTTAAGTGAATGGGATTTTAATAGCGGATTTATAAAAAAAAATGAAATGATAGAAAGGTGTTAAGTGTGAGAATGAGATAAACAGGTGTTAAAAGGTCGATCTTTGAGTTGCTAATGTTATAGAGCCTTATTTTTTTTCTTATTAAATAGGACACCCATGTTGTAAAAATGGGAATTATTTGGAAAAATTAGAGAGAAGAATTAACACAGAATGGCGCCCGGGTAGAGAACAACCTTATAGAAGTAAAAACAATAAGGTTGGTCACTACCCGGGCGCCATTTTGTGTTCATTTTCTTCAAAAATTGATTTTATTTAACTCAAAATACAAATTCAAAACGCCTAAGATCGAAATGAGAACTGTTAAGCCTGTTCCCGGGCGCCATTTTTCATATTTCTCCTATAAAATGATATAGAGTCGCAACAGAAGAGAATTTAGTTCTGATGAAAGTTAATTTTAAGAGGAGAAATATCTAGGATCGAATTGAGGTCTTTTTAGTTTGTACCCGGGCGCCATTTTTTCTTGATTTAAAAGCAAAAAGTGAAACTCTGAAGGCTGAAGTTATTTATAAAAGGCATGCAACACTTCTGGACAAAATAAAAGCAGTGTGGTTTGTTCCCGGGCGCCATTTCTTAATACTTCACCATTCTGTTTCAAAACTTTAACTATGAGTCCGTTTATATTTATTTATACAATCATAAGTACCAGCAGCATATTGCATCAACATTATTTCCTTATAAACACACATGTAGAACCATTTAATTTGCATGCACTTAAAAGCTACTTCTCCCCAGGAAGCAATAGATAACACTTTCCAACTCTGCATGAAGAACGTGAATCCCTATTTTGTGTGTTCCCATCCCCCAATCGTATTTAATTCACATGGCACGATGAGACGACAAAAATAAACAAACACTCCGTATGTTGCATGCCACAACACAACAAATACAAAGTTAACAAAACACAGAGCAATAGAAACTTTAAGGTTTACACCACTATTATGTCCCGATGAAAAAGTCCCAAAGGCGATATTTTGCGCGAAATCTGGTTTCCGTCAAGGCAGCTACGCATTTTATAGTCCTTTCTTCTTTTTTTTTCTGTTTTTGTTGTTGGTTTTTTACTTCAATAGCCAATTGAAAAAGGATTTTTATCGTAACGCAACAAATAGGCTTATCGCAAAGGCGCATCTTCCTCTCTGTGCGTTTGTTTTCTAAGTTCAGCCTTACGGCGCATGCAGCTATATAGTCGGAAAGGCAAGGAATGCTCATAGCTTGGAAACCTATATAAAATGTTGCGCTTGGGAGACAATCTCAGCCTCCTCTTAACGTCTCCATCCCACATAGATGAAAACAATTAAATGGCCAAGTATAGACTCTAGACTTCTTCTTTGCTGCTGATTCCCGGATGACGCTGCTGCAGCTGATGCATCCGACCTTTCTTCCTTGCGGTGCCGGCCGTAAGAAATTGATGGACATTAAGATAGACTTGTACGACCACTTGTACGCAACCACAAAACAACCAAAACTTACACTGTTGTGTTGCATTTCTCGTGCAACAAGCCTTGCGATTGCAACGTTCGTTGGTGGTGTCGTAGTGCGTCGTTGTCGTCATCGTCATCGACGGCATCGTGCTGGTTAATAGAAAATTGCATCAACAAAAAGAATGGTGAAATAAAATTGAATTTAATGCAAAGGTGCATCTAATTTGTACGAAGAATAATAATAAGTTGGAATGTGTACACACTGAAGATTGTAAATAGTTGCTATAAATGTAATAGGAGCCTTAAGGTTGACCATTTTGTTTGCCATTTCCTGGATAATATTACGTTTAGTTTGTTTTGGAGAATTGGCAATGAGTGTCTCTGTGTGTGAATCAATAGAATTTCAAATAAATTTAGTAACAATCTTAAATGGTCGATAGCCATGGCAGGAGTATTGATTTCGTGTCATTAGTGGCGTTTTGCTGTCCAGAAGCGAACTTTTTTAGGTGATAGCGATTTTTTGCTTACAAAGTGCGGAATGGTTGTTTTTTTTATGGAAGTAATGCTAAAAGCAAAAGAAATTAGGTTTAGAAACAATTTTATGTCAAAAATGGAACAAATGTAGGTTTCTTCTCGGGCGCCATTTTCGAAATTATAGCCAAATTGAGTTTAGAAAAGGGAAAAGCTAGATACTTAATGAGGTCACTCTTTGTCACCTTAATAAGAAGTCTTTGCTGTTAGAAAGATTTTTTTCCGAAAAAAAAATTAAGGATTTCGCCCGGGCGCCATTTTCATATATCCATTTAAATGGATTTTCGGGTTGTGTAATGTAAGAATATAACTATTTTTAAAATTTGCGAAAAAAAAGCTGAATGATGCAATTTAAAGGCTTCTTGATACAAATTCAAACAAAACTGGCGCCCGGGTAGCGACCAAATCCTAGTTTTCTGCCTTTTGAATCGTTTATGCCGCTTTCCTTATAAGATACATCATTTAAACTTAGTTTGTATACTATTTTTGTCAATTAATACATTAAAAAAAAAAAAACTGGCGCCCGGGCGAGAGTTAAAAAGCTCCTGCTTTGCTATTTTTAACTAGAAAATAGTTAAAAATTCGTATCTTTTGCCAAGACTGGACTTTTAAATTGTTTAAATAATCGTAATAATTTAAATTTCCACATAAAACAAAAACAAATTGAAAAAAGATCCCCAAATGGCGCCCGGGCGAGAATATTTTTTTCTTAGAAATCTGGTTTCTTTGAAATATTCTATTATTTTTGCCTGCATACAACCGTTTACCTATCGTTTGTCTTAAAATAAAACTAGGGGTTAAGGGTAAATAAACTTCTTACTTCAAGCAGCTTCTTCTAACTGTTGTTAAAAAGCGAAAAATTTGTCTTTTAAAAAAATTTAAGAAAAAACCAAACCACACCTTAAAAATCATAAAATTTTACACAAACATATTTCTGCATAAAATGTGTCCAATCATGACAGACAGACATGATTGTCATGATGGAAAAATATATACACACTCGTTTGTTGTATTTTGTTGATGTCAAATGGCCTCAAGTTGTAAGCAATGTTGTTGCACAACATTTTCTTCTGTCATGAACATCACTCGATAAACTGTCCCAATGGCAGATGGTCATTCTTCTTATATGAGAACTCTGTGCAAAACTTTTTAGAAAGAAGAAGAAGAGTTGTGTCCATGTCGATTGTCGTCGACACTAAACCAATCAGTACAACTCCATAAGTAGACCTGACGATATGACGATAGCGATGACTATACGACAAGATCGATGAAGAAGAAGACTGAAGACCGATGAGGACGACACAACACGACCTCTCTCTAAAGCACACATGTTTCAACTCTCAGTCCAGGAGAAGTTTATACTCGTAGCCAAATTTGGAAGCCAATCAAATTTAAACTATTCCAGGGCACAGCTCTAAACTCAGAAAAAAGCCTATAGAAGACCAGAAGACCATCATCATCAGACGACCTGCGGACTTGGATTCAGGAATCGCGCAACATTCCTTCGTAAATGGGAGCATGTTGTTTTAGAAAGACCACTGCCCGGTTCGCATCCGTTGGCATGGCTTAAAACTTTGCCAACTCTATTCCTCTATTCCATTGGGATGAATGAATGAAAACCAGGAAAAGATACGAGTGGAATGGAAATTTTTGAATACTCACAGCCGCCACCAGCTCGACGATGGAATGAAATCATAACCTTATACGGCCGACTGAATACTCAGCGATATAGAATTGCCAAGCAATTGAGTGGTGACAGTGCAGCAAAGTGGTATTCAGTGTGCAAATGTCAAAGTGTCCAATTAAATAAAATACAATTTGACAAAAAAAAAAACACCAAACGGCAAACACCAAATTGTCAGTCTCTCGGTTCTGGGCAATGAGGAGTTTCCGTTTGGTATCGGGTATCGAATTGCTTAGATCAATGTTAGAAGGAGACAACAACTTCCAGAGCACACCTGGCGCGCAATTACTCTGCTCTTGGTTATGTAATTCAGTAATTTAGTCTTGCAGCATTGCATTACCTCAACTACTTGCTACTGACATTCACCTCGATATGTCTTAAAACGACGACGATGATGATACCTGATCCGAACCGCGAGTTAAATTACCGCCGCGAGCAAGCTCTCTCGCGCAAGAAGTTGGAATTTAATTATGAGTACTTGCGCGAGTACTCCACCCCATGACCACAGCAGCGTGTTTTCTATTTCCATCTCTTCTATTGTGTGACAGTGTTTGTTATTGGAGTTGGAGTCTTCACCGCAGCCGGCGGCGCGGCGACGACTCGCAGGTCTAGGTCAAGATTGAAATGCGAAACAATTTGATCGAGATTCGCAATGCGCGTTCGCAAAATGTATCTTTTAGTGCTGCTGCAGCAGCTTCTATTGCGACGACAATCCATTGTGGATTTATTCAAGAAAACAGACTAAAACCTAACAAAAAGATGGCTTGGTTGTGCGGTTTTCCTCTTTTCCGATCGCGCGGTAAAATAGCTTCTATCGAACGGATATTGGTGTTGCGCGCATTTGATGCACGCAGTCGAGGAGTTGCGAAATTGCCCACTAATGGCGAATCGTAAAGTTCATTGTAACTGTAATTAAAGATCTCTGACTGTGCAGATTTCTCCAATGTTTGCATTTTCTGTTTATTTGTATGTTTTTTTTTTTTCGTTTCATGTGTTGTTAAGCTGTTTTGAGGTTAGGACAAGAAAGGAGGTTATTGTGCGTTGCAAAGCGCTCGCGCGTTTAAAACTGCGGTTTACGATATATCTATACAACATGCCTACCCCCCTCGGGGCTATATGAGGCTTTTATTTGTGACGACCGCATAGGTTAGCAATTTTCTATTAAATGTGTTTTTTACTTTTGCCAATATGTTTTTATTATTTGACTTGAATCTTATGTTTGTGTGTGTGTTATTTTATTGCTGAACATTGAATTGGCATTTATTTTAAATTTGTCGCTTGGATCAAGTTACATATTCTTTAGGTTAAACGAAAAAAACTTACATTCAAATGCAATTGAACCCAATTTTTATTTTTTTTTTTGTTTTAATTTGTGAACAACATAAAGTCTCGAATAGCTTCAGGTGGTGAAGTGGTTTGCTACATGGCATGAGTTCAGAAAATATGACACTATGTTGGTTTTTCACAAAATCATGTTTAGTTTTTGTTGGTTTTTATGTCTGTTTTTTGAGTTTTACACAAAAATTTGATCTTACTCATCGTGGGAAAGATTTCTGTCTTTAGAGAGTACTTTGCCCTTTTATGGTGCAATTGAGGTAGGCGCTTTAAAGTGCACGTTTTTTATGATAAATTTTAATTTTGTACGAAATAGTGATGGGTGATATTTCGATAACTTGATAATAGTGATGGGTTATGTATCGATTAAAACTATAACTAAATAATCGATATTAACGATACATATTAGATTATAGATGCCTGGAAAATATTAGCTGCTTTCCTTTGGAAATATTTATCTACTTTTTGGTACTTAAAGCTGCTTTGAACTACTTTTTCAATATAGCAAAGTAGTTCAAAGTAGTTTTAAGTACAAAAAAGTAGATAAATATTTCCAAAGGAACGCAGCTATTAGTTATAAGACGTCTTATCAGTATTTACCATGGAATTGTAACTTAGAGACATTTATTTGAATTTTTGAATTATTTTTTCCAAATTTTTATTAATTTTAGTTAAAAAAAAACCTCCATCACAAAACTCTATCGTACGAAATATCGCCAAATAAATATAAAAACGACATGACTTTCAATGTTTCTTCTGTTCATAAAATAGGTGACACAAATTCATGAGAATCAACAAGAACGAAGTTTTTTTTATTATTTTATTTTTAAGAGGCAGCGCTATTTTCACTGTTTGGTTGTTTTTATTTTTTTGGTAATGATTAAACAAAACTAGGAAAGTAGGTTGTATAAAATGAACTCTTCGTTTAACAATCTCAAGCTTTTTGTTTATTTTTGAATATTTTTCTAGTTTTTGGTGGATTCAAGGCAAGATTATATAAAAATTTTAGTTTGTGGTAGTGATTCGTCGGCGAAGCTGTTCTTTCCATTTTTTTTTTTTGTTTTTATAGAGATAATATATCATTTTGAGAGTTTTTCCGTAGCAATATATGTATCAATATATCTTACAAGAAAGTAGCTAAAAAATTTTTTTTTAATAGAGGTAGTGGCGTTAAAATTCTTGTCATTTCGAAACTACTGCATAGATTTTAGAGATTATGGTCTTCAAATGTTGCTATTGAATTAAGGAGTTATGTTCTATATTTTTACTGTAAAATATTATGCTAATAAGCGAGAAAAACGTGGAAGCAATTCGTCGTTCAATTGAAAAAAAAAGATATAAATAAACGAAACATCGTTCCTTTTAAGGCACTGAATGTGCTATGCGCTTCGCGTGACTTCAAAAATAATAAAACTCAGATTGCTCATGTTCTACTGTTAGGTAAATAAAGCTAAAACCTTTAAAAACATGTTTTAATCCAAAATTGAAAACTATTTTTGTTCAGTGCATCTGAGCTAAAATATACCTAACTTCAAACATCAACACAAAATTCCCCCCACCCTCCATAACAACTCTTAACAAAACACAATAATCGTAACAAGCCCTCTTAATCTTTGAAATGTATCTTTTGATTGATATTGATACACTTTCACCATCAGCCGCAAACACCACTTATGGCCGTTTTACTGCAGCCAAAACTACTAGTAAGGACACACAATTAATTGCGTATTGACAAGTTGCCACTCTCCTTGCAAAAATATATCGGCAATATCGCGACTCACTGTGTGTGTTTCTATGACATACCTTTAACTCTATCTATCAGAGAATTCGTTTTAGATATCGCAAAATGGATTATAGGCGCGCGTTACGTATACGGAGACAAGTTTTCTTGTTAACGCGCTCGTAAAACATGAAAACTTATAGCTATCTCAAATCAATGATCAGAGCGACGCGACGCGGCGCATTACAACTCTTAAGGAGGAGAAATTGAATTTGATCTCAGGGCGCGCGCTCAAAGAGGCAATAAATGCGCACAAAATCAGTCGTTCAGTTACCCACAAGAGAAGTTGATACAAAAAAAAAAAAAAATAAGGTCGACTGTGCTGTGGTTAAAGAGTTATGATGATTATATCTGATCCAATGCTGATGGCTTCAAAAAAGAAGCACAATATCGCTTGCAGAATTTGAGGTCTCTAAAAAGTAAAACGTGGTTTAATGTCTCCTGATACAGATCTAAACCTCTTTTAAAAGAATGCAGGTATAAAATCAAACTCTATATAGAAGACCGTTGGGGGAGGGATTGCTCTAAAAGGTTAATGAGTTGTATTACAAGTCATAGAAAAAAACTTTCCCTACTATCTCACACGTTTTCGTTATTGTCGGTCAAACTGCACAAAAGAGGTCACTTGACAGCTAAACATTAAAACAAATGACCAGACCAGGTATAGTTCTCGCAACATGATGTGGAGAAAAGATTCCCAAGAACGTGTCCAACTCGTGTTTCTTTACACCTTTTACACCTGCCACGAACAATCAAAACAAACAACACACAACAACAACAAGAAAATGGATCATTTGCTTGGAAGTTTATTGAGAGAAAGGCCTAGCAATGTGCGCCCCATTAAATACCTCCCAACCGACCCTATAAACAATCTAAGCATTGACCAGGCAATAAATTCACCAGAATTAGATATAAAAAACTAAAACACTGAGCTATGATTAAAAATTCAAATCAAAACAACAATCCAACAAGGCATCGCATCAGTTTAATGTGTTTTTATGTTGTTATAGACGTGCGAGTAACTCCGTTGTAGGCCTTGAGATGTGTACAGCTAATGGCATTTTTTTCTTTCTTTCTTTCTAACTTAGTTTATGGAGTGCTGTGCGCAGACTTAGTCTAGTCTTAGCTTCTTTTCTTTATGTGTAATTTAATTAGATGAGTTTTAATAATTACAGGTTGCAAACAAATAGATAGATACTTGGTTACCTACTGTCGAAGAATTCCTATTAGGTAGCCACAAAGTCATGTCCATAGTCGCCCCATCTATAGACTCAATTGTATAGTATAGATAAATATAGGTATGACGTTTGCTAAAGAGTCTTGAAGTCAAGAGAGAAGAAAAAGAAGAAGAATGAAAAAAAAAAAATATGCAACATCCAGCTGGGCGAATGCGAACACACATTACATATTCTATACACAATGTTGGCATTCAAAAGGTATATTTTCTAGCTTTGGCATGATCGAACAAATTTATTATGACTGAATTACATTATCAATAAAAATGCACTGCCCACCCACAGAGTGATGTGTGGTTTTTAATGTTGTATTTTTTTTTTGCTTAAAGTCCTTTCTCAAGGAATTTTGTTATAACTTCAGTTTTTTTTTGTAGAATCAAAAAATGTTTACAACGCAAACGAGGCTCGTTAAGGAATTGTATTTTTTTTTTCTTATTTTTTAAGTCTGCAAACAGAAATATGATGTTTAGCTCGTTAGGTTTTGCTATTTTTAATTGTTTTTTGGAATAAAACGTACGTAAAAACAGTATCAGTGGTGTAATTTTTAGAGCACGGAATGTTTAATTACAAAAATCATTATGCTAAAAGAGAAACCTTGCAACATCAGTTTGCAATGTATCAAAGAAAAATAATAAACAACTTCGACCTTTTTCATGATCATTTTTAAAAATTAATCTTATCTATTCTCTTTCCGTGAAATTGCAATCAGTTGTTCTGGAAAGTATTAGCATTTCCAGTATCTAGCAGTGTTCCACAGGGTTCCATATAAGGTCCCATATTTTTTTTTTTACTTTTTAAATGATGTCATTGCATTTGTCTATTTTAAAGTTGTCGTCTTGACATGTTTGAGAGTAGTTGTTTTGATGTAATCACTGATGAACACTCATCTTTTAATCATTTTTCAATTCAATGCGATCTAACTTTGAATGATCTAAGTAAGTGCCTTGAAGGTTCAACCAACATTTTACAGACATATCATCATAGTAAAATTCATTATAAAACAACTCATCATAAGACAACTCATCATAGGACAACTCATCATGTGAAAATTAGCATGGTTCAATTGAAACCATTTCATTTTTTTTTTTCAATGCAATTTTTTAGGGAGACAAACTTTTTTTTTTTTTTTTGTAGAAATTTCGCCTAACCAAACATTTCGCAGTAAAAATATTTTTTTTCCATAAAATTCTTTCCCATGTTAAGTAATCTTTATTTGTCACTAAAGTTGCAATTCTAAAGAAATCTTTTCGCTCACAAAAGTTCCTCTCAAAAAACAGTCATTATGCCACCGGCATTTTCTTAAACTTTATTTTCTTTCAACTCTTCTTCATTAAAAAAATCACTGCATTTTCTTTCTTTCGACACACAAACAATTCATAAAATTTTCAAACAAACCAGCAACAATAAAAATAGAAAATAAAAACTCAGTCAAACTTTTGATATTAAAATTAGATAATAACTTCTTCATTCAAAATTTACAGAATTACTTTTGCATTTTGCGGCAAAAAAAGTTTTTTCAGTAACAAAAAAAAAAAAAAAAATCTTATAAATTTCCATCGCTCTGAATAATATAAAAGTTTTCTTCTTTGCGCGATGCGTCACTTTCTTTGTCTTCATAATAATAATCTTTATGCATTTCTAGGATTTGGCTTGTGCTTGGTTGGTATAGGAAAAACTTTTAGTACACTAACTTATCCACCTGAAAATTTACATTTCTATTCTTTAAGTTAAAAAGTTCATCCACAATAGTTATTATCTTCATAACTTGACTGACTGTGTAGTAGGGAGTAGGTGTATCTGTAACTAACTACAAGAAGTACCCCAAACGCGTTTACATTTTTCTTGATAAGATTTTCGTTAAAAATTATTTTCGGTGGAATTTTGATTGCTCCTCCATCGAAAACTATGTATATTTGAAATTCAAATTTCAAAAACCTCTCTATAATAAAGTGAATACCTTTCATCTCTGCTTCCATTCCTCCACCAAACTCCTCCATCTCCCATCTCAAAAACTATAGAATCAGCTTTATGACACATCCCTATAATATTATACCCATGACAAGATTCTCAACTAAACGATCTGAAAATTCATGACTACCAACGATGATGATGACGACGCCATCGCATTGCCTCAAATTTCATTTAAAAACTTCAAAGACTAAATCTGCCGCGATTGGCTTTTTAGTCAAAACGTCTCAATTCATCTTATAAATGCTAATCCATTAATAAAATATTTACATTCTGCGATTAAAGGTATTCGAATAAATAAAATAGTGTTTCGATTTTTGATCCAAATAAAATAAAATAAAAAAAAAAAACAAAAAAAAATGTTTAAAGCAGAAACAAATTAACAAATTTCCGCAATTAAATTAGCATAGGGTTAAAAGGAGCATCACGTAACAGTGGTACAATAGTGTGTAAAAATTGGATAAAATAATATTTAACTTAACAAATTCTATAGAAACTGAAGTCAATCTATCCAAAAACTTCCATCTGCATTCTTCACTAACTAAATCAAATATAAAAAGATTATGCACGCGGTGCTACAAGCAAAAATGCGTGTTTTTGAAGTTAAAAAGTTTACTAAAATTGAAATATTTATAACATTTTGTCCAAAATTCTTTTTGATATAAATTTTAAATTTTCTATAATAAATCCATAAAAAAAATTAAAAACACTTTTCGGTGAGATAATTCCAATTTCAGATTTAAATGCCCCACTGTATTCTAAGGCAGACGCACTCCCATAGAAATTTCACAGCGCTAGAGAGCCATTAGTTTCGGTTTTATTTCTGGACTTGTTCATAAATTAGTTCGACATAATATTTATTTTGTTTTTTTTTCGTCTTTCTTTTTTATTATTAGGTATTCCTTAAAGTGGGTGCCAGCCATTCCAATAAGCAGCAGCAGCCGTATATAGTAGCTATAGCTGCAATATTTCTCTAGAAAAAAAATTAATGAAATCCAGATTAAGTGGTTATGGTGGAATCCCAAAGTGATTATCATGATCACAGGGAGAATGAGTGAGTGAAAATAATACCAACTAGATTCTCATCAATCGTTTGAAATGACTTCAATAAAAATGTCAGCTTATATTTTATGTTATTTTTTTGAATTTGTTGTTGAGTTTGTGTTAATTTAGAAACTTTAAACATTTTTGCTTAATTTGGAATGATTTGAATTTAGTTTTTTTTTGAAAATTTATAGCTCATTGAAATAAATGATAAATAAATAGAGAAACACTATTTAACATTAAATATTATTGGTAGATCGTAAAATACAGTTTATTTCTTTTGCTTCCACATATCAATTAGGAAGACAGAAGACTCTATTAGGATTTGATAATTTCAAATCTCCTTTAAATACTTAAGTTGATTGCTATCAAATAGAAGCTTATGTCGTAAATATTAGTTGAAACTAAATGGGATACATTTTAATATGATGATTTTGTTGGTAAACACACATGTTTGTTGGTTGCAGACATTTTCTTAGGTGTTTGCGAAAATAAAAAAAAACCAGAAATAAAGAAAAATGATGGACCTGAAATGGAACCCTGTGGAACTCCAAAGATATTAGTAAAAGTTAAAAATTGTATATTCAAAAACAATGTTTATCAGAGAAATACGATGATACAAATTTCGTCTTTTCTTATAATGTTGATCTTGTGAATTTTGGTTTTCACCTTTTGAGCACGCAAAATTGTATTCTTATATGATTCGTTCTTGTTCATTTTCACCATTTTGAATGCACATTTTAACTTTGGAAATGTTTTTGCATGTTAAAATTGGTTTTCGCTGATTTTGAATTTGAACAATTCGTTCTTGTTGATTCTCATCATTTTGAATGACTACTAAATCTATGAAAATCTGGTTATTTTAATCAAACTAATGGCTCATTACTTTGATTTTCACTTTGTGAGCACGGAAATATTGAAAATTCTTAATTTTCTTTGATGGTTCGTTCTTGTTGATTCTTACCATTTTGAATGCTTCCTAGAACTATGTTTTTTAATGCAATAATAGGTTTTTCTTTATTTTAAATTTGAACAGTTCGTTCTTGTTGATTCTCATCATTTTAAATGACTAAAAAGTATATGAAAATCTGGTTATTTTAATCATATCTACTAGGCTCATTATTATTCTTTAATGGTTCGTTCTTGTTGATTCTCATCTTTTTAAATGACTAAAAAATATATGAAAATCTGGTTATTTTAATCATATCTACTCATCATTTTGAATGCTTAATAGAACTATGTTTTTCAATGCAAAAATAGGTTTTTGATGATTTTGAATCTGAACAGTTTGTTCTTGTTGATTCTCATCATTTTAAATGACTAAAAAGTATATGAAAATCTGGTTATTTTAATCGTATCTACTAGGCTCATTATTATTCTTTAATGGTTCGTTCTTGTTGATTCTCATCATTTTTAATGACTACTAAATCTATGAAAATCTGGTTATTTTAATCAAACTAATGGCTCATTACTTTGATTTTCACTTTGTGAGCACGGAAATATTGAAAATTCTTAATTTTCTTTGATGATTCGTTCTTGTTGATTCTCACCATTTTGAATGCTTCCTAGAACTATGTTTTCAATGCAAAAATAGATTTTTCCTTATTTTAAATTTGGACAGTTCGTTCTTGTTAATTCTCATCATTTTAAATGACTAAAAAATATATGAAAATCTGGTTATTTTAATCATATCTACTAAGCTCATTACTTTGTTTATCACCACGGAAATGTTGAAAATTCTTTATTATTCTTTAATGGTTCGTTCTTGTTGATTCTCATCATTTTGAATGACTACTAAATCTATGAAAATCTGGTTATTTTAATCAAACTAATGGCTCATTACTTTGATTTTCACTTTTTGAGCACGGAAATATTGAAAATTCTTAATTTCCTTTGATGGTTCGTTCTTGTTGATTCTCACCATTTTGAGGGCCTACCTGAAAATTGAAAATTTGATTGTTTTTCACTTCGATGACTCATACCTACTAATTGCAATTAAGTTTCATTTCGATTGCATAGGTACCATTTTTATGTTTTTAAAATCAGACAGAAAATACCTTACATAAATTTGTTAAATTAGAAAATTGTGTATAGATACCCTATCTAGTTCACCCTATTTGAGTTTAAAACGAAAATATAATAGGCCATCATCAAAAGAATGTTTATGAATTAAAAATAAGCCTTGTCATCTTTAGTTGCCTTACATCAACTAGATAAACAAAAAACTCATAAAAATGTATGAGTGCCATCCATTAATTGGATGCTCGTCATCATCATCACACAAAAGCCCAGACATTTGCTTTAATATTATTATTTATACAAAGTCATCTCAATTCGTCAAATTAGTTCACATATGGGTTGTCGCGCACACATTCGGCTTAGGCAAAGGCCACAGATGTACATATTTGTTGTCTAACGCAGGCAAATATATACCATTTCCGTGATGTAAACTTAAGCTAATGGACATTCCGCGCAGTTAAATTAGTCTCATAATTGCATGCACGCTCCCGAAAGAAGCTATACTAACTATTCGCACGCAACACATAGTTCTTCTTCGTTCGTGTGGCATAAGTCAAATTGCGGTAGATTGCATTCCCGACACATGCAGGCACACAACACACAACATGCCAGCCCTCTATGATAATCCCCAAGCGCAAATACTGTCCGACTGTGTACGCATTTAAAAACAAAAGATTTGCGCGGATCGCTTGTCGTTAGTTAAATTGGACGACAGAGCGAGACAGTGAGTAGCCACTGTTGTTGGTGGTTTTGCTGCTGCTGGCTATTCGCACGCAAAGCTATGCGGCTATTTAAGAATTTGTCTTGAGAAAAAGACATTGCGGGAGCGTCTTGCTGCGCGCAAAACTTCTCTGAATAATTTAATTATTTGCTGTCATAGCATTTCATAGTTGTTCTTTCTGCGTTTGTCTGTTTTTTGTTTTGTTTATTTTGTAAAAACAAAAACAGAAATGTGCTTCGCATGTGGAAAGAGGCTTCCCCCATATACTAATTGATCGGGACTATTTCCTGGTGTGCTTACTCATCGAGAGCCATCGAGATGTGCCAAAAAATTATAGTCTCTCGTCACGAGGCAATCTTCCAACAATCACTTTGGCTTTGACACTTGCAAAGTAGGTACTTTCCATTATATTCCCCAAAATGTCAAATATTAAAAACTTTTTGACAGTTGTATCCGAGAGAGAGCATTTAAAATTAATAGCACTCGCGCCATTTGTCTTCATATCTATACTAAGTGCACATTTAGCCACAGGAATGATGCAGCCCTTTATGAAAACACACTTTGACTTTGACACTCTGTGGCATTTATTTAAATTATTTAAAATTAGAGACACGACTTCGGTTCGAATCAGAAAAGAGGCAAGAGTATAACTTTGTTATTATATATGTGCTTGTGCCTTTGCAAAGCTGTGTTAGCTGTGTTATTAGCAAGCAGGATATACCTGACATGTTGTATTTGCTTGCATTTACTGTCAAAATGTTGACACGAATGTTAGGGAAAATATTGGATCAGGAGAGTTTGGAGGAGGAGTAAGAGGATTGAAAAGAGTTGGGAAAAATCCATTCATTCATTCTATGCCCATTGACGACGACGAACGAAGCCAAATATGTTAAAGGAAATGAGACCTATCAGCCATTAGTGTTTGTAATTTATTTAAACCTCATTTTGACTAATGTACTTTTGAACTGTGCTGAAATCCATATAGTACCTATACGCATGTTGATGTTAAATGAGATACAATATTGCATTAAGGAAGGAAACGTTCATTTTGTTGATAAGTACGTATGTAGTAAAAGGGCTTTTGTTTTTATTAGAAACTGCTTTATACGTTTCAAAAGGATATACAGAGAGGAAGGTTGAAGGGAGAGGTAAATTAATTAGCTTGTCTATGTCATGTTCGGTTTGTTGTCGCAAATCGATTTGAATCCACTTTATTTGAGATAGAGACGGAAGGATAATTATTTGACATTTGTACAACGAGGATTGATTGAGAGAGAGAGAATAGTTCATGAGGAAGGAACATAGAACCGAGGTTTTGAAATGTCTCGTTTAGATTTATAATGAATAATATTGTGGCGCCATTTGAAGCCAATAACGACATGTCGCGTAGATAGAAACGTATTTTGAATGCAGACAACAAATATTTTGGTTTAAGTTTAAATGTTGACATTAAATACATATATCCGATTTGTATAATCGGATTTTTATTGTTAAACGACTCAATCAAAAGCGTGAAAATGAACCAAACTGATCTAATGTATTGAAAATCAATCAGATTTTCATTCCTCCACAATGCACTGACAAGAGAAGGTAAATATCAAACAAACAAACGAGCTAATTATTTCAGAGAAAAAGTCAGATATTCATAGTTTCTGTAGGCACTCAAATTGATGAGAATGAACAAGAACGAGCTATTGAAGAATAAATATGAATTTTCAATGTTTCCGTGCTTAAAAGGTCAATGTACCCGAAAACGAGCTATTAATTTGATAAAAACAGTCTGATTTTCATAGTTCCAGTAGGCCCTCGAAATGATGAGAATCAACAAGAACGAACCATTCAAGAATGAATCTCAATTTTAAAAGTTTCTGTGCTTAAAAGGTCAATGTACCCCAAAACGATATATTAATTTGATAAAAACAGTGGTTCTAGTAGGCCCTCGAAATGGTGAGAATCAACAAGAACGAAGCATTCCAGAATAAATCTGAATTTTCAATGTTTCTGTGCTTAAAAAAGAAAAATCAAAACAAACAAACCATTAATTTAATAAAAACAGTCAAATTTTCAAAGTTTCAGTAGTCAATCAAAATGATGAGAATCAACAAGAACGAACCATGGAGGAATAAATAAAAAATTTTCGTTATTCTTTCTTACTTGCAATTTTTTTCTTTCTCTCTGATTTAAAAGGAAAATCTGAAGTCGCAAAGAGCGAAAAACTTTCCCAATACTCCAACAACAATAGAAATGTTCACAATTTCCAAAATGGTCAAAGTAAATATCATTCAATTTGCCTCAATATCCATTATGGATGTTGTTTCTTTTTTTTGCGGTGTACCAACGCTACTTACAAATGCGTTTAGTTTCTCTCCGCCATACAGTAAGTCTCGGCGTACGTACTCGTACGGCAGCATCAACAAGCTTTTTAACAACTCAGCAATTCCATATTTGTTAAGTGCCGCTTGTGATTACTTCTTGCGATTGATTGATTTGGAAAATTTGAATTCATTATACACATGGCGAGTGTTTGGTTAGTAGACGTTTGTGCGCCCATTCGATTCCACCAGAGACTGAGTATCTACTTCTGAGAGCATGTTGAGTTGTTGTGCGCCCCCAACAATATCGAAAACAAATCGAAAACTATCGTGCGTTTATATACGTCTCCTTGCTTCTCGATTTAAAACCAACTAATCGTGACTTCTGTCGGGGAAATCATGTGAAGATTGTCTGTCTGTCTAGATAAGAGTAGACACAGCTTACGTATACGAATCGTACGGATACGAGGAAAAAGCATATTGAAGAAAGATATATTTTCATATCCGAGTGTTACTCGTATATTATAACAACTTCGATGCATATCATCAAACTCATTTGAGTAATTGGCTGCGAAAGTGGTTACAAGCTTGATTAATTACTATCAAGTTTTATTCGTATTCGTATTCATGATGTTATCTGACTACCTAATTGAATTCCTGGATTTTTTGTTTAGAGTATGTATATGCAGCTTCTGGTATATAAAAGTTATTTGAAAAGATGAAAGAATAATAAAAATGATCAACTGAGGATATTAATCAAGCACAGAAAGTGATAATATTTTTTTTTTGCTTTTTTTTCTTTGTATTTGTTTACTTGAAGTGAAAACTTGAAAACAAAAAAACACAGGTGCGACTTTTGTGAATAGATTTGCTGGCTGCTACCTGCAAGTTGTAACTGTATCTTTGTTGTAAGTTTTTTTATTTCTTTTTTCATTGGGTCCCCCTATTCAAGAAATAGTATTTGAAAAAAAAAAGAATAAATATTCGTCTTTTAAGAGACAAGCTTTGGTGTGTCGTCTATGCGACTTTTGTGTAATTCGTGTAATTGAAATTTATCGCATTTGCATTTTTAATTTATTGTTTCGTGCCAATAGCTGTACCTACTTTAAAAGTTTTTTATTATTTTATTTTATTTATATTTGTGTTAAAGGAAAGGTATTGTTTTCGTGAAAACCCAAATTGGACAAACAAACAAACTAAGGACCAATTGGAGTTATGTATGTTTTTCCGAAAACCCTATTATTCTGTATAGTTCGAGCAATTAAAATGTGAAAAAGAAGATTTTTCATTGTTTCATGGCTAAAAAGGGTGAAATCCAAGGCTTTTTAGCCATTAATTTGATAAAAACATCAAAATTTTCTTAGCACAGTGGGTAGGTACTCAAATGAATGAGAATCAACAAGAACGAACCATTGAAAAATTAAAATCCGAAATTTTAATTTTTTAATTTTTAAAAGGTTAATATCAGCGCAAACGAGCTATTTAAGAAAAACAGTCGGGTTTTCACAAGAAATAACCATTCAAGAATGAATTTAAATTTACAAAAATACTGTGCTCAAAACCCAAATTAGACATGAATTTCGTAAAAACAACCAGATTTTATTTTTTGATAAAAATAGTCAGATTTTATTTTGATAAAAATAGTCAGATTTTTATAATTCTATTAGGCACTTGAAAGGGTGAGAAGCCGAAAGGACAATTCTTTGAAAAATTAGATAATCTATAAATTATGTATTTACGAGTATATACCTTCAAAAAAGTGATTCTTTTTCATAAAAAATACTCGTGTGAACTCAATTTAACAAAAAGGTAGTCTTTGCTCAAAAATAGATAAAGCCTTGTACTTTAAGGAGGTTAATTAGAACTACAAAAGGATGAATTTGATTTGCAAATGAACAAATTTAATCTGAAAATGGTGAGTAGGTCTGCGTTTGGTTTTTAAAACTTACTTAGTCCAGATGTTAGAAGACTCAACAACTTAATACTAAGTCAAAGTGCATTAAACGCCTCCTTACCCTTCCAGACATAAAATATTTATAAGTTCTCAAGTAACTGTTTTCAATCAAGTCTTTTTATCAAACAAAAAATAAATTTTTTGCTACACCTTGTCAGTTTGTCTCTTTTTCATCAAATTTTGGTGTCCCTCAAGGGAGCCGTTTCAATCCACTACTATTTATTTTTACATAATGTGATGCGATTTTCATTTGTAAGAAGTCTTCTGTCTAGTTAAAGGTACTTGATTGGTTTAGTTTATAAGTCAATAATTTACTTTCATTAAACGTAGACTTCTTTCCAATTTTAAGATAATACATAAAAAACATTAAGGCCTCAGACCGAAAACATGCGACAAATACATGGATTTAATTAAAAAGTAGCTTAAAACCAACCCACAGAACTTGTTGTTTTGGGCTTGTATAATCTGATTTGTAAAATGTTCACACACAAAGTAGCTTGATATACACAAAAGATACACGTATCTTTAAGACCAATTGAAGCTTTTTGATTTTTATCGGTTCACCTTTTGTGGATTAAAAAAACCAAAAAAGTAAAAAAAAAACAAGTAACATAAATCGTTTGATTTCTACTATAACAACCACCATTATCGTCTTTGTATACCAAAAACTACAAAAACAAAAAAATTCAGCCTATAGCTGAGAATTATCTTTCTGCTAGCTAAGCTTGGAATATAAAAATTTGTTCGGATATAATTTTTCTTATACAAAAAATCAACCATAAATCTTGAACAACCGCGCATGGAACCTCGCATGCATGCAAGTGGCTTTTTAAATGGTCGACGTTGAGATCAACACCATCTAGTGTATATTATTAAACATTTTGACGCCGCCACCCGACATCAACACAACACCGCGCGAACTGCGAGCTCAGCTCAAAAACCAAAAGCCGCGTCGTCGTTGTCGTTGGTAACATATAGCTGCCGCAGACAGATAGACAGACATATTTAGGGCGCCCCTTGCAAAAGAAGGCAAACAATTTTCCACGTTAGCTCTCAAGAAGGTAAAAAAAAAAAAACAACAACCTCAACTCTATAGAAGTAAATGTCTGAATTATAGCAAATTAAATCGGAAAATAATGGTAAAGTTGTATATTTAGCTAAAGCATGAGATCGCTTTTGGTTGTTTTGTGCGGAATAAAGAGTTAAGAGGCGAGAGAGATAAGTGGATAAGATACTGAAATCGTGGTAACAATGAATTTTAAAAAGGGGCTCAATTGCAACAGCCGCGGTTTAGGTTCCTGTTCTTTTTTTGGGAAAATAGAATTACTTAACCTAAAAATAGAAATTTTTATGACCTTAAAAGAACACTTTTTATCTTACTATTATTTTAAAAGTCTAATTCAATTAAGTCTTGATAATTATTGACTAACTCTTTTTTCCATTTTTGCAGATTACTTTCCGGTCTCATCGCATCAATTAAGATGTCAAACGATGGTCAGTTTATGATCTCTGCACTTCTTCAACAAACCAAATTACCAACAACCAAGTTCTTCAGCAAAACATCAACTTCTCAATTTAATTATGACATAAATGTCACACTTTTTGCAGAAGATGTTGCAAAATTCTCAGCAAATGCGATGAACAATAATAATTATTATTTTTATCGCAATACGTTTATTAATAAAACTCGATCTAATCCAGGGATTGGTGCTGTACAATTAATACTTCGTTGTCGTCGTTTCCTTACGTTTTCGTCTCGTCGTCGTCGGTCATAAAATCATCCTTTCAATATTAACAAAAAATACAAAAAAAAAAAAACAAACTCGGCGACGTAATTAAAATTCAGAACGCCGGACGTTGCAACTACAGAATTTATGTGACAAATTTAACAGCCCACAAATACGTTAAATGCGAATTTTACGTTTATTGAAATTCCGTGTTAGTGAGAGTATATTACATGCGTGTCCCTCTGTTCATCGTTTTACGTTTCGTCTTCGGTCGATTGGGTAAATTCTGTGTATTTCTTTAAAGCAATCATCGTCGATGTATGTATAAAAAAAGAGTATAAATAATAAAATTGAAAAGAAAATCGCTTCTTTTATTTTTTTGTAAACAATTATAAGTGCCTATACAGGAAATTGGAAAAATTGTGTTTGTAATTGGAAATAGTTAAAAATAGTGTTTTAGTTTTGTTAAAAAAAAAAAATAAATTAAAATCTTAAATAAAATCTTCTAACGAAAAAGTATTGGTGATTTTGGAGAGCTAAAGATCTTGCAAACGGACTTAAAGGTATGTATTTTCTTAAACTACCTCTTCCTTATGCAAAACCACTACATTAAATAGTTTAAAACAGACATTTCATTCCCAAACTATTTTCACTTTTAATTTCTTATAATTCACATTGTGTCTTACCCAAAAGTATCATACGAAAAAGCAAATATTTTAAGAAAATTGTCTTTTTTTTGTATTAGCCTAGTTTTAAGTCAATTGTATATAAAACATAAGCAAAACTAAAAATAAATCTTAATCTAAAAACAAATGCGAAAATGGTCAATTTTACGATATCGTCCAGTGTGAATATCAATCAAGTTTACAGAAATAAAAAAGCAAAGCAGAATAAATATTCGTCTTTTAGCTTTACTTTAAAAGTTTTTATTATTTTATTTTATTAATTTGTGCTTAAGGAAAGGCATTGTTTTCATGAAAACCCAAATTGGACTTTAACCCGAACAAAATTGATGAGAAGTAAGAAACAATTGCATTTATTTTATTTTTTAGAAAACGCTAATAAAAAAGGAGAACTGTTGAAGACTTAATCTGATTTTTCATTGTTTCAAGGCTTAAAAGGGTGAAATCCAAGGCACAAAAGCCATTAATTTGATAAAAACAGCCAGATTTTCTTAGCACAGTGGATACTCAAATGGATGAGAATCAACAAGAACGAACTATTGAAGAATAAATCTGAATTTTCAATGTTGAAATCAATGTGAAAATCAAAGTGAACGTGGTATTCCGTTGTGGAAAAAATAGTCAGATTTTCATAATTCAAATAGGCACTCAAAATGGTGAGAATCAGAAAGAACTAACCAGTCAACAGAAATAAGATAGAGCCGAAAAAAGACAGGCAGAAGCATTGGAATTCAGAAACGAAAAGTTTCCAAGCGAGTACTGACCATTAAAATCCAAAAAATCATCTTCCATGAAAGAAAAATAAAACCAAACTCTTTAAATGTATTGAACTAAAAATAAATTTGTTGCAATCAAAATTTGTGATGACCTGTCTCATGATGGGTTGCCCATGATAAGTTGTCATATGATGATATGTGCTGTGGGCTGATTCGAAATTCCAGAGGTATTATTCCACTACAATACAAGACTTTATTTACTGTCAATAAATTCTATCGATCGTATTACGAATGATCGTGAAAGAATTTTCGAAATTGAAAAACATAAAAAAGTAGGTAATTTCTTTTCCAACAAAGAAATAGCAACCAAATTAAGTTTTCTAGATGCAAGATGCAGTTAGGTAAGGTTAAGACGCAGTTAATTAAGACTCTTAATCTGCAAAAGTTGTTTTGTTATTGAATGAATCATTTTGAGGTAGATTTCGTATTTTTTTTGTTTTTGCATTCAGGTACTAAAGTTTGAATTTATGGTTAAAAAAAGAAGAGAAAAACAATATTCGTTTTTCCAAAAATAAGTATGCCAAACAATTCCTTTGAGTTTAAATACCTTGTATTCGGTCATTAAGGATCACGTCATAGCCGTATTTAGGGGGGGGGGGGGTTTTGGGGGTTAAACCCCCCCCGAAATTTTTTTTCAGAAAATCAAATGATATATTATTAACAAGAACAAGTCTAATACGTGTGGCACTAAATGGTTTGTTTTTGTATTTTAGTGATTTGATTAACTATCTGGAAATCTTCTTTAAAGTCTCTACCAATTTTGTATCGTTAAAGAAGCTGTCGATGAAGTTTTTATAAGGGAAAACAAAAAAATTTTAGTCCATTAAAACGTTTGGTAAGGGATTTTCTAAAAAATGAGTTTTTGCCTCTGTGCCTATTTTCTTAAGCACCATGTTAACACCTTAAAATGCTCATTTAAGAACCCTTTAAACACCACAAGTATTTATGCATGGTTTTTGGTGCCGAGAATAAAGTATACTTTTTCAAAGGGTTTCGGTGTGCCAAACTCGAATCCAAAGAAATATCACCGTTATGGCTAGGCGCACACATGCGATTTTAGTCGCGCGATTATTCAGTCGCAAAAATGAATCACAAGGATTTCAATGCCTGTGAACACTAGGGTGGTCCTTAGGGGAAAAAAATTGGGGACGCTCCCTAGAATGGTTCCAAATCAGGAAAAAAAATGCCCTAATTTTTTCAAATTTTTATTCCTGACCCCCACTGACCCTATTTGATTAAGAAGTTTATATGTATAAATGATCAAACATCCGCAATTTACCCAATATTGGACACTGAATATCGCTCCTTCTATAGTAACTTCTTATCAAAATATTGCCAGGAAGGGTGAGAGATAAAAATATGAAAAAAAAAATATGGTATTTTTTTGCTGATTTGGAACCGATCTAGGGGGCGTCGCACTCAATTTTCTCAAAAGAGTAAAATAAGGACCACCCTAGTTAACACACACGCTTCCCGCGATTAAAAATTTGAACAGTCATTGAAATTCTTGTCATCGAATTTGCTACTGAATAATCGGGCGATCAAAATCGCATGTGTGCGCCTAGCCTAAATCTTTCCGACATCTTTTCATCACTTTTGTTCTATGTGTACCTTAAATCCAGTATATAAGCGAAAATAAATACATCCATTTCTTCAGAGAGTGTAGTACCTATGTACAACATTTCGTTATTTTTTTGTTTCAAATTATAAAACTAAACAATTTCAGTTTATTGTTAAATTTAAAAGTGAAGAACAACTAGCTCATGCCAAACAACTTGGATTATTTAAGGGCCAGTTGTATAAACATGGTTCAGTCTCGGATCAGGAATTTAACACACCGATTTTGGAGGATTAGCAGGGGGTCAACTTCGGTTGAACCATGGATGTGGCTGTTTTAACATATCGTGTCGTCGTAAAGGAAAATTGTTCTAAGTCACAAAAAGAAAATTTTACATTGGACGATTTTTAAGTTTCAAATTAGTTTAAGTGACAATTTTTTGCTCGTTTGACATTCAAGTTATGTTTTAAATAAAATTTGTTCTTCTCTCTTTAATAAAATATATAAGTTTACCTCATTAGTAGGTGCATACTACTTTTAAATATTTTTTGAAACAAAAAACCCCAACATTGGACATAGAACAATTCCTATACAAGTACGTTTTTTCCTTAAATAAAAAGTGGACTTAGAACAAAATATGATGGGACTTCCCTGTTTTTATTGTTCTATGTCCCATTAAATTATATTATGTGCGAAATGAAATTTTCTCGACAAAAACGGTTTTTAAATCCGGAAAGTGGTAAATCGGTAAAAAGTGGATTTAGAACAATTTTGCTATACGCCGGCGATATGTGGACCTTGTACCAGTGCTAAACCGGAACATTACCAGTGATTTCAGAACATAAAAGTTTTTGCATCACGGATTAAATATTTGTACAACTGGCCCTAAAATTTTTGTTTTTAAATATTGCCAATTTAATTTAGAACTCAATAGATAGAATGTACCTAAAAATTTTCCGCTACAAAATTACGGTGCGAAAAAAAGTCCATTTTTCAATGTTTTATATATAAAATTGTACGAAATAATATTTTGTATAAAGCCTAAGAATGGTAAAAATTTGTTTCTTCAAAAAAATTTTCTTGCTCGTTAACGCTGGCAATTTAAATTCGATAACGGTAAGCAGAGCTATTTTAAACTTTTAACTACGAATTCCTCTCCTAAAAAATACTTTAAAATGAAATTGGCAAGTTTTTCGCTTCGACAAAGTTCTAATGACCATTTGCTTTAGCGGGATTATCGGGAAAATCGAGTGCAGTTACGTATTATAATTGATACAAAGTATGAAAAAAAAAAAAAAATGTTGTTTGGTCTGAGCTAACCCCCCCCGAAATGAAATCCTAGCTACGGCTATGGATCACGTTATGCATCACATTTGTATATGCTACATGCCGCATCTTTGAGAGAACCTTGCAGCAGCATGTCTGCAGTATACCGACCGACATATATCTCCAACGGCACCGACCGCGCATACAAAATGCCAAAAGTCTTTCGTTCCACTTTTCTGCATGAAAGCATTAATTTACGATGCATTTAATATGATTTGATGTCTTCATTATGAGAGAGAAACTTCGTACATATTATATTTTTGGGAAACATTTATTCATTTTTTTATTTTTTATTTTACTGTGCCCCGTTATTCTGGGGATTTTCGTTTTATAGCAAACGCAGGCAAAAATTTTGCATTATGATGATTCTTCTGTCTTTCATGTCTAATGAGCTGCAGCTTTTTAATTATTTTATATTCCCATAAAGATACATCCGACATTGCATGTGTGGAGTGTATTCCTGGCTGGGGTACAACGAGTACAATTCTATATGTAAACTCAGGAATAAATTTCAAGCAAAATTTATTCATATAAAAAAAAGATAAAAAAAAACTAAAATAAACGTAAAATGAGGAAAATGTCCGTTAACAATGAAGCTCTTAACAATGCCAGCCCCAACAAGACGATATGATGATGATGATGATGATCGTCGGGTTGTGTAACTTGTATAATTCTATTTTTCCCATTTTTGCTCTTATAAGCTTTCTGGATTTCCTTTATATTCGCTTACAAACTAACTAACTACACCACTCGTTGGGTCGTCGCAATACAATCAACCTGCCACAAATATGGAAGACTAGGCTATCTTTGTTGGACTTGTATCTGTGGTTGTACATTATATTACTTTTGCTTGACCACAGAAAAGTTACATATTCAAATGGCGATGCATTCGTTCTAAGTGCAGAGTATAGAACCATTCCGTGCCGTGTGCTTCTATATAGTACCTATTTCCCCCCTCAAACAGAACACACAATCAGCTCGAACTGATTTTTAGATTTCATTTCGTGATACAAATGATCTGCTTTTCCTGTATATGTATTCGCCCCAAGTGGGTATTCCCTAAATGGACAATGGATAAGTGCAGTTGTCCTCAATTTTTAAAATGGTTTTGTTAGCTCTAGCTAGAGAACCACCAGGACTAGAACCACACCGACCAACCGGGAATATAGTGCTGGTTTGCAACATGATTTAGGAATTCCTTTGTTCACCGGTGAATAATTCTGATTTGGGATTTTTAAAGCAAAACAGAGTCCAGAGAGCAGTGGCGTAGATAGGGGGGGGATCAGGGGGATATATCCCCCCCCCATTGGGATCGATAATTGTGCAGTATAATCAGTCATGAATAAATAAGTTGAAGAAGCGCACTTTGAAAAAAACGCTATGGATTTCGAGTTCTTGATTAGCTTAAAGGTTATAAATATGGTTTACCAACTTTCGTTGCCATTAAGTCGGTATTTCAAAGAGTGAATTTAGACTTAGAGAAAAATGTACAAACCATGAAAACACATTAGAAGGGTTTCCGGTTCTTTCTAAGGATTCTTCGTCTGAAATAGACAAAGCAGCTAAAAAATTTAATGAAACTGTTGAGTTCTACCAAAAATTAGACCACATAAAATAGAACAAAAACAATAATATTTCCTTATAGTTTTCATCCAAGAAGGAAATATTATTTAAACAATCGGGTCCTAATTGTTTTACCGACTTCCAAAAAGGAAGAATTATTCAATTCGTCTGTACTTTTTTTTTTGTGTTTGTCACCTCATAACTTTGGACCGAGTGAACCAATTTTGATAATTCTTTTTGTAGGTATTGAAAAGCTGGTGCCTGTTCAGTACCATTAGAAAAACCATAAAACCCAGTTTTGATCCATGGAAGTCGGTTTTGTTTTTTTAATAAAAAAAATACGATCATGTACGGGATCACCTATTCCAACTTACTATAGAAATATTGGTCACAATTTTTTTTCTAGTGCCAAGTTGGAAAAAATATGAAATTTTTACAAAAAATTTTGAAAGATTTTGTACATGAAAATAATAAGAAATCTCTTTGGAAAAACCTTATTAATTGTTGATATTAATAAGGTTTTTTCATAAAACAGTTCAATAAGGAAATCTGTTGGTGGTCCTGGTCATATTTGTCTCTGTGTGAAGAATTATAAACTCAGAAAAGATATTTGATCAGCAGGAAAAATACTTCCTCTATGAACTCATTGAAAGCGCTCGAAAGCTGAACGGAAAAAAGTTGTCCTGGTATTTATATTTTATTAAAGATATTAGCTACACTGCTGGTTTCTACGTCAACTACCGAAAGAACTTTCTCCAATTTAAAGAGAATAAAAACAATACAAAGAAGCATTATTAAAACTTAAAAAAAAAATTGCAAACTAGATCTATCCCCCCCCTTAGCAAAAAGCTATCTACGCCACTGCCAGAGAGTATAGTATTTTTGTGTCTGCTTAGTGCGCGCTTATAAATGGAGAAATACTCTCAAACAACGGTTTTATATTCCTCAAACCAGGAATAGGAATATTAGATACCTTCCTCCTCTCCTACCAAAATCATGTGAGTTTTACTTAACAAAGAATTTTCAATTAGTGAATAGCACATGTTTTTCAACAGAATTCAGTAAATCTAGATGAAAATTGTTGAAGTTATTGTGGAAGGAAGAAAGATTTTTTTTTGTTATTTTTCTTTCCAACATTGAAATTCTGAATAGAAATTTAAGGGTTTTTGTATTTTTAAGAATAGGACAAAGAGTTTGTGATTTAAGGCCACAATTAAATGTTCTTGGATCGCATAGTAAAATTTGTGGTTAAAAGTTATCTCTTTAAATCACATATAATTTCTTCTTTAAGACTTCTATAAGATAAAATTTCTCTTGAAGTTTAAACTTCTTCATTAGTTTTATTAAATTTGCTTCAAAATATTTCAATAAATCAAAGTGAACTTCGGTAAGACTTCGATAAAAGTTCTTATAGAAATTAAATGAGAGATGAACTTCTAAATGGACTTCTTTAAAAAACTTGTATGCAGATATATGTGTAATGGTCTATAAATTGCATCATGTTCTGCTTTCGTTTTGCTTTTGAAACACTAGCGAAGCTTTACAGAAGTTGAAATTTTGCTTTTGTAATACCTTATAGAAGGTCATATCTATTTTATTTATGAATGCATAAAATATTTTCAAAACTCCTCAACTTAACTCTTACTTAATTATATTATTCGATTAAGAGATATTGTTTTACATTCAATGTTTACTTTACAGATTTATGTTGAGTTTAATTTTTGAGTTAAATAAACTGAAAGTACAAAACTTTCAATGAAATTTCTATCTGTTTGTTTGTATGCTTGAATATATTACAAAAAACCCAATGTTTATTACCCATCCCTTACCTAGGAAAAAAAAAGTTCAAAAACACACTTCTAGTAATTGCATACGTTAAAATAAAAATCCAAAGAGAAACAAAAAATTTAAAAAAAGCTGCATACATAAATATTGAAACTACACACACACAAAAAAAAAAACATAAAGTAATACAATTTTCCTCTGAAGTAATTAACAAACCGAGTAAACTAATAAATTAGCACTAGTTAGAGAATATTCTGTGTGCGGTGCGATGCTATGCGGCTCGGGCGCCACTATGCTAACAAAAATGCCGCCGCAACTCTCTCACCTCCTCCGGCACCACCGGTAAAAAAGTTAAATCCTAATATTATATGTATAGACCGTTATATATGCACTTTTGAAAGTTTCCGTCGGATTCAATGGATGCTCTTGTGTTGGTTTTTCATAAAACTATTTTATTAAAATAATCGCCACCGCTGCTCTGTTCTGTGTAAACCAACTGCGTGGTAATTGATTTTTTTTTTATTTTTATATATATATTTTTTTTTGTAACGAATGTACATTTAATATTAAAATTTGAAATTCAAACATCGTGTAAATTGGTAGAGGTTTTTTTATTATAAAGAAAAAAAAATAATAAAGGTAAATGAAATTAAAATAACAGAAAAAGCTTAAACCAACTGTCCTAGAGGTTAAAATAAATTGGGAATTTATGTAGAAAATTAAACAATAAGCCAGTTTTTTTGTAAGTTTTTGTATAAACTGAATAAATAATTGTTTCGTTATTCGTATGGACAATGTTTATTTAAATGTTGGTGAATTTTATTGTATTTGTGTAAAATGGATTTTTTGTACGTTTATGATAATTCACTGGTCTGCAAAAAAATTCTCCCTTTTTTCTACAGGATTTTTGTATTCTGCTTCCGAATCCAGAATTTTCCTAGCACGTCACGTTTTTTAGATAATTCTGTTAGAAAATCTCAAAAACCCATTTTTCGCTGTTTTCGAAGCAATATTTTGGCATAATGCAATCTTTTTCTTCCGAATCCAAAGCCCGAATGTTCCTAGCACGTCACGTTTTTTAGATAATCCTGTTAGAAAATCTCAAAAACCCATTTTTTGCTGTTTTCGAAGCAATATTTTGGCATAATGTAATCTTTTTCAACTAATTTTGTTGCGGTTAATGAATTGTTTTCTTTCAAATTCAGTTTCAATCTTCTTAACTTTTTTCTTCTCCGAGTTATCTCAATTTAAGTAAGTTTTGTAGGTTTGGCATATCTTACGATAAAGAAACTGATCTTTAAAAATTCATATTTCTTTCTCCGAAGAACAAAAGTGTACTTTTCTAATAGATTTTAGTGCGCTGATTTTGAATCCGAATACAAAAAATTTCGGCAAGCTCTCGTTTTTGAGATATGGTAGTTTTTTTTTTAAGTTTTCTAAAAAAAACTTGATTTTGTGATTCGCGTTTATCTCAAAATTCTGACTAGATAAAATTTATTTGACTTTGGATTTGTACTCAGCACAGCAAAAACCATTCCTACACGGAGAAAACAGACCACATAGAATTAAGCGGATCGCACCTTAATATAAGCGGATTTCTGCATGGTTTTTTGCTAAGATAACTTTCACCTTAAATAAAGGTGACAAGTCTTGAATGCGCAAATTAAAAAAAAAAACTGGCAGCCACCGGGGATCAAACCTACAACTGTTGGGTTACTAGGCCAGTGTCTTACCCAGGGGCGTACACTCCCTTGGGGCAAGCGGGGCGGTGCCCCGGGTCCCCCGACCGACCCCAGGGCCCCCACTGGAGACAATGCAGAGAAGGAAACTGTTAGCATAAATTGAGTTACGAAGTAACCAGGGAGACAAATTATGTCATTCAGTGTAATGTATAATTCATTGGTAGCCACACAATATTTATGTATATTGATTTTAAAAAAAGGTTACCCCAGGGGCCTCAAAAAAAATAAACTGCTTTTTTAAAAGAAAAATTATAATTTTATCTTAGGGCCCCAATAAATATTACTTGAAAAATCTTTGCCACCACAAATAATACATTAGGGGCCCCAAAAAAAACAAAAAAATATTATTTGAGGATCCTCAAAAGTGGTTCAAAACAATCAAATGGAAAATTAAATATAAATTCAGGGGCCCCAACATAAATACATCAGGGCCCAAAATAAAAACATTACGTTATTGGTGGCATTCCGAATATTACTTCAGAACAGAGGGCCCAATACCTATTAATTCTTGGCTCCAAAAAAATTATATTATATTTTAGGGGCCTCTAAGCACTTAATTTTGAGGCCCCAAAATAAAAAAAATTATGTCTGATGATGGAAAATAAAATATGTATTTATTACTTCAGAACAGAGGCCCCAAGAACTATCAATTCTTAGCTAAAAATTTTTTATTTTAGAGGTCTCTAAATATTTAATGTTCAGGCCCCTAGTACAAGTGTTTACTTCTTTTATGAGAGACATTTTAAGTAAGTATAGCAAAGTGCATTACGAACATATTAAAACATTAAAATAAACCTAAAAATAAATAAGCCATACAAAAAAAAAACGTATGGCGTATACGTAATTTTTTTTTTTTTGTAACTAAGGGGCCCCCAAATATCAAAGGGGCCCCAAAATTTAGTCTTACCCCGGGGCCCCGTCGACTCACTGTTGGAAATGAGTTTGATAAACTGCTAGTAAAGCTAGAGTTTGACTATAATTTTAAAATTTTTATTTTTGGTCGGTTTTTTTAAGATGAACATTCACATTAAAATAAGATTAAGTTCACATTAAATTTAACTGAGTTTAAGTGGAATCACCTTATTTTAAGCGGATATCACCTTATTTTAAGGTGTGGTGAAATTTAATGTGCTCATCATCTTATTTTAAATTGACACTTTTTTCTCCGTGTAGGAGAAACAAATCTGAAGTCTTCCAATGCAGTTTATCGAATGGCTTATGACAAATAAGATATTTCTAAATAGAAAAATAGTACATAATATCATAGTTTTCTTTACATATTTGACTTTTTAAATATAACGGGCGTTGAGATCTTAAATTTTCCTTAATTAAGGTGTTTTTCTTCATGTGATATTTACTTAAAACTTTAGAATAATAGTTTTATTTTTGTACAAGGTCAACCGAATCGAAAAGGGTGATTTTCTACAAACTACTGATATTTTTCAAAAATCATTTTTTAAAAAATGGTACGTTCTAGAATTTATCTAAAACCCAGATTTAGATTCAGGAAAGTTAAATCTTTCATAATTTCAAAAATTTATTTGAAGGAGAAAAAAGAGATACATTTTGCAGACTCGTGAAGTGTTTGAAATAATAAATAATGACACTCCTTTTCATACGTCATAGAGCCATAATACTCAATGGGTCATAATATTCACTGGGCCATAATACCCGAATTTAATCAGAATTCATAATTTTTTTTTATTCAAAATTAGTATGCTCTTTAATAGGTATAAGGTTTCTGGCTAGATTTTGGCATTTAAGCATTGTTACGTTATGAAGATTATACAATGAAAATAAATAAAATCCGTTTGTATTTACTTTATCTAAATATTTCTCACCTCACATCACACTTTAACCACACCAACCCATCAATTTCAAGTTATTCAACGCCATTCAATTAAGAACCATTTGTTTAGAACAGACTTTTAAACAAAATCTCTCATACATGGTCCACTTAATATAATTCCAATTCCTGTCAAATAAAATATTTCTCAAAAATTGTATTAGTCATAAGTTCATCGAATATAATCACTTGATGTCAGTTAAATTCAAATCTAAAGAGAGACCCATTAATCCATTACCAATGCCAGTTCTGAGTAACCCACTCCACAATTCAACTTCGCAACTCAAACCCAACACAAAACACTCAATGAAATGTCATTGTCAAGATGTGTGATGGAAAGCCCTGGAGGTGTGTGGATTAATTTCCTCACTGACGTGACTCCATATATGCAGACAAATAACCCTCGCCTGTTTATTTATTATTTTTTTTTTTTTTTTAATTTGCATTGTTGAAGAAAAATATTGGGCGACGAAGTGTGAACTTAAACCACATGTACATGACGGTTATATTCCCTCCTCTCATTCCTTCGATTTTTCAATTTTTCGAAATATTATAGACGAATTTCAGTTGCAAACCGTTGAACTAAAAAAAAAAAAAATAAACATAAAAAATGGCAATGGTAACTGACACCTCGGTGAGTACAGGATACAGCAGCTATAGCGCAGCAGTTCGAAGCTGCTGCAACCAAGTGTGAACTGTATTCTTAACAAATTGGACTTGTATTTACCAAATACACACAGACACTCAGTCATATTGTCATTTTTCGTGAATAGAAGCTCGATTGAGCTTTCAATTAGTCACGAAGGAATATTTTATATAGCAAATTCCTCGAATAACTCGAGCGTCGGGAATTAGAAGTCGACTTTAAAACCTTGAAATCTAATTCTCTCCTCTTTATACATCGACACGAGGATCATGATGCATTGACACCTGCCTGAGGTGAATTTGTAATTAAAATAACTTAAACTCTGCATTTTTTCGAAAAAATGTGTAGCAGTCAACTGGCAACTTCTACAACAACTGTCGATGGTAATGGCAATGGTAAATGCAAATGCGATATTACAAACAAGCAGGGGTGTGTAGTGAAAGTTGTAAGTAATTAATCTTCTAACCACTAAAACACCCCACTATACTGTGACTGTCGCACGTTGCACTTCATTGCATTCTCAAGGCAGGGCAAAGGGAAACACCACCGCGAAGCCTTACAACCTTACATTTTCAATCGAGAGTAAATTTTAAGTTTTTTTGTTTTTTGTTGGTTTTTTTAAGTCCAATCCCAATTCTCTGTTGCTGATGGTCTTGAAAAACGAACGAATTCCTAACGAACTTATATAAAACAACAACGACGATGAGTACGAGGACGACGACGATGGAATACGAAATAAGGATGATGTTGGTGATGATGATGACACTGACGACAACAGACGACACGGAGGACAGACGAGGACAGGACGACGACGATGTTATACCCCAGAGAGGAATACAATTTCATATATGAAATGCGTGGTTTTAGACCACAGTTCTGTATGTTGCTTCTGCTGTTGGTTTGGTTTGGTTTGGTTTGGCTGATACTTGGACTGGACAGAACGGATGTCATGGTGATGATGCCACACCGCACGGCTGCCCTTATATATATTTTATAATGTTATGCAGAGAAGTGAATTGCAAGGATCGCAGCAAAAGCAACGTATCAAATTTCACTCTGTCATTTGCATTCAATCGGTAAGCAAAAGCAGCAGAACAGCTCCCTTTCTGTGGTTCTGTTCTGAAAACAGAACTAAATGTCTGCGACTATCGATGGAAAAATATTTCATTTCATACTCGCTTCGCGTCTATATGAATATTCAAATGGCTTAAAGTTTTGCGAAGGGTTTGGAGGAGGATTTTTTGTTGGTTTTTATGGAGGGGAAAAAGGATTTGTGTTGCAGAATGAATTGTAATTGTATCGCTTGAAGTGATTTTATTAGGTGTCACTTTTTTTTTAACGACACAACTGCCTATAGATGCAGTTTAATACTTTGTAGTAGGTAAGTCAAACGTTGTTGATGGTGGGAAAGGGCAATCATTTTTTTAATAGACTTTTGTATTAGTATTCAAATCTTCGAACTGAAATGGTTTTTTTAATCCACAGAATAAATTTTTTTAAGGATTCAATAGTAAATTGATAAGGTTAATTTTTATCCAGTAGAAAAATTTTGATCTTCTCGAATGTACTAATTGCACTGAGTTACACGCAAAATATACAAGGGCGGATACTTATCACGTTTTGTAGAGCTAATTTCACTGATTACGAAATGTTGTTTAAAATTTTCGTAACACCCACAAAATCTGGAGTTATTGACAAAAAAAGTTTTTTTTTTTTTGATCTTCACCCATTGAAAAAAATCTAACTTAGTCAAATTTGTAGGTACCCATTTTAGATTTTCTTGACAGTTTTAGATAGAAGACATTTAGGCCTTTCCAACAATATATAAAACATTTAGTTCAGCTAAAGCACCTAGAACTTATAAGCAGACGAAGTTAAATAAATTGCACGACTGGGGTCGCACGTACTTGCTCTTATGGTAAAAGTTACTCTAATGTTAAAGTTTTTTATTGAACAAAATTAGGGAAAATTTGACATTTTCACGAAATTTCGTTAGTGGTACAAAAAAAATAAAATCCGTTTTTATAAATAATAAAATACCGTTTTAAATGATCTTTTACAAAAAACAAAGTATGCCATTTTATTTCTAGTATAAAAAGGAATTTTTAGAAAAAAATTTTCGAAAATCGTTAGAGCCGTTTTTTAAAAAAATAATTTTTTATATATAAAAATTTTCTAACATTTTTCAAAAAAAAAGTTGATATGCAATTTTGAATAAATAATTAATTTACACATAAAAACAAAATTTCAAATTTTTTCACCAACTCGTTTCCAAAAAATTGATTTTTCAAAAAAAAATTTTGAAATATTTTTTAAAAATCCAAAAATGTGGTTTTTGAAAAATTTTAAATTTTTTTAAATAATGATTGATTAAACGTTTCTGTATTAAAAATTTGGTCGAAATCTGTTATGTCGTTTATGAGAAATTCATAAATCAAAAAAACCGTTCTATGGCAGGTACCGTTGATAACGGTACAAAAAATATTTTTTTTATTGTCAAAGAAGGCTATTATATGTAACAGTAAGCAGAAAAATTTTAATCAAAATCGTTAGAGCCGTTTTTGAAATAAATCAACTTTTCTGTTTCCGTTATATGACAGGTACCGTTAGTTTTGGTCCTAAAAAAAAAACTTCAATTTCTCCTCTAGGGAATCACTCAAAACTGTTAACTACCAAGTTTAAAGAAAATCCCTTCAGTAGTTTAGGATGTAGCTCGAGGTTCTTACAGACAGACAGACGGACAGACAGACAGACAGACAGACAGAATTGCCGGACCCACTTTTTTGGCATTCTCCATCATCGTAATGTCATGTAAAATTGTTATCTCGAGTTCGATTTTTTTTACGAATCCTAAACTTGCCCTATAGTACCTATATCGCAAGTAAAAATACAAGTTTTTTCGTCATTTACCCAACTTCGACATCAATTTAAAGTATATGTTTTCAAAACAACATGCTTTTTTAAAAATATATTTTAAAATAGTATTTATTTCCAGTATAATGCTTACTTGGGCGCCAGGATTTGATAATAGTTTTTTTGTGGAAAAATTTAATACAATCATTTTTTACTATGGGAGGGGTCTATCTCCCACCCCCCCCCTTTAGGAGGGAGATAAAATATAATAAAAAAAAATTATTAAAAAACAACGGCAACACTTACATAGGTAAGTGATACCATCTCCGAAAGGCAGAATTGTACACTTAATTTTTATTTTTAATGTTTTTTTTTTTTTAATATTATATAAATTTAATATTAAGAAAAACTCATTGAATAGGTAATTTTTTTGTGCAGACTGTGAATTTTAATACAAAAATTGACTGATTTTTAGAAAACTTCCTCAACTCATTCCTTATCCTTATCGAACAAATAAACTACTTTTTTTCCAAAGATTTTACTTTCTCCAATTTATTTTTTTTTTTATTTTTCAATTTTCTCAAAACCTGCTACCTCAACCTTGTTTTTGTCAAACAGTGTTATCAAATAATTAAAAAAATGGCGCCTGAGCAGAGACATCATTGAGGTTGATTCACTATAAACCACAGTCTAAGATAGCAGACCTCACTCCTCCTTAAAACGTAGGACTTCACTTCTGGAACCTAAGTCCTTTATAAAAAGTGGAGAAGCACTTCAAGATTTGTACTTTCCTAACTCAAGCACAACTCAATTTGTTCTGAATTTGATACGCTCATCACGTATACATATTTCTGTTATAACCGAATGTGAATTATAAGACACAGAAAAAATACCTTATTTCTACTAAATGCATAGAGCTTATTGTTGATAGTCGTAAATTAGACGGTTGAAAGCAGCGTTACCGCTAAGCGACTTTTTTGAAGCCTTAGCGACCAACCGACGACTTTTTATTCCAAGCGACCTTTTCACCAATTTCTTTATATCGACTTTTTTTCTAAAAATTGTATTTCTTTTTTACCTCTCAACATTTAGAGCTTCAATTTCTTTTTTCGTTCTGAACGTATTCTGAGCTTGTTCAGAGCGCGATCGATGGACTCAGAATAAGTTATCGCTCTCTGAGCAGACCGAGTTGAATGCTGAACAAGCATTTAGCAAATAGAAAAAAATTTCAAACAAATAAAATAATGGTACAAGAGTGCAGTAGTCGGTCTAGTTTTTTTATTTTAATTTTAAAAAATTTATTTAAGGGCTTGAGAAGATAAAAAAGATTGATATTTTTGCTTTTTTTTATGAAAACTGATTGGGTTCAAAAAATTCTAGCTCTTTTCGTAGATGTCGTGCAGACATGATATGAATATTTACAGCGGAAACAATAGGCTTTCAGATGGTATAAAATTTATATAATAAAAATGGATTTTTTACCTTTTCCTTAGAAAAAATATTAAACTTTTTAATGGCGTAATTTTTTTGTAAGTTTTTCATAGTTACAAAAATTGATATTATGAGAAAAGAAAAAAAGGTATTTGATTTAACTTTTTCTTGTAAATTATGATAGGATTCAAAAAGTTATTCCGTTTTTCCACAAATCATACAGTTATACACATATATTAGGTCTTAATTTTTAGTTTAAGTAGGTACTTTACTATAAGATTTATTATATCTTATAATTTTTCTTACAAGAAAGTTGACAAATAAATGATTTTTAGATCATTTTTTTAACAAAAGCACACGACCTGTTTTCTTATGACGTTATCACGCAAAATCATCGTCCGTAAACCAACTTTACAGACAACCACTTTTTAGTTTCTTATTTTGTTATTTTTTTATTGTTAATAAAAACTTTGTTTCAAGACAACTTGTGTTTATTTTTCTATTTAAAAACATATGAAAACGGTTTAGCGACCTTTTTTTTCTCATATAGCGACATTTTCGACAAAAAAGCGACTTTTTTTCAATTTTTTAGATTAACGACCTTTTTTTTCTGAAAGCGGCTTTTTTAGCGATCTTTCAAAAATTTTCAACGGTAACGCTGGTTGAAAGACTTAGAAACCCATAAGTTGGCTCCGTTAGCGTTTTGACATCTAAAATTTATTTTTTAAGTACAATTCATACATACTTCTTTAACAACCTCTCAAACTTAAAGTCTGTTTGTGTATTAATATTTTTTATAGTCACAGTACCGTTAGGAAGGGAGCAATGAATTCTTGTTTTTTTTTTAAACTACTTTTCTTAACCAACTTAAATTTGACTGCTCGAAATTTTTCTGGATTATTAAGTGAAGTTCAGGTGAAGAAAAATGAATGGTCGTTCCTTCGCCACAAAAAAAAAACTCACTCAAAGAACCCTTTAAACCTTAAACCATCAAAAAGGCCTTAAAACACAAAATTTCCAACCAGAAGCAACCATTTTAATTACTTTTCCTTTTTTACCTTGAAAAAAAAAATCTGCGTATATAGACTCTTTAATTTACAATCGTTTATTTTTTAATACCTTCATGAAACTTGCATTAATTTTTTTTTTTTGTTGTTTCTGATATTTTGAATAAACCATCCATTTGTAGCGCCAGGGTTTTTATTTTTTTTTTTTGCTCCTTGCTGTTGATGGTAATTTCATAAAATTAAATTCACTCTGAATATGCATTTAGGTTTTTTTTATTTTTCTTCTTCTTCTTGCATCTTCATCAAAACAGAAAATAATAAAAAAAAAAAATGAAGAAAAAAGGCGGTCTCATAAAATTTAATAGACCTTAATCGAAGTCCTCTTTTTCCTGCAAGCGTATTTTTGTCTGCGTTCACTGGTCTGCTGTGAAAATAAGGAAAGAGAAATCAAAAAAAGGATAAAAGTTATCACACATAAAAAAAAAACGTTTAAATTTCTTTCTTTCATCAGTATTTTGGAAACCATCTTTTATTTCCTCATTCGAAAACCATTGTCTTGTGACCTTTAATCTAGATTAAGCCGATAAAATGGTCGTAACAATCAATGATGATTGGAATAAGAAGAATGGAATTAAAATTTAAAAACCTCTATGTTTTGCTTTGGTATTTCAGAAACAGTTAACTTTAGAGTTAAACTTTTGCAAGACAATTTGAAGACCATTAAATTTCCTATCAAAATGAACTTAATAATTTTTCATGAATCTTTTATAGTTTAAAAGTTATAAGCTCGTCAAGATTGGTAACTTTAAAAAAGTTATGAAATTCTACTAGACTTTTGTATCTTGTTTTTGCTGTGCAAAAAGAAATTGGCAACAACCATAGAGAATATAAATTCTATAAATACAACTTCTATAAACTATTTTTTAATGAAATGAAAGCTATAAAGATATGAAAGGATCCTGCTGAATGAAGAAGAAAGACCAAAAATAAGATGAAAAAAAAACAGAATCCAAACTGGATTTGCGTATAGTTATATTATTAAGGCGCATGTCAGCTTGCAAACAGTTGTAAGTCTCACAGCGGGTCGCATAAACAGACCTATAAGACATATACTCTTGCAATCAGCGGGCGGTATTTTGTGATGCAAATCGATTTTTGCTACACGAATGCAAACATCTCGAATAAAGTGGTTATTTTAATATTTTTTTTTCTGTTTGTTTGTTTGTTGTTTTTTTTTTTAACATTTTTAAATTTCCATTTGAAGCACAATTTGTTTTGAGACTTAATTGTATCAATTCAATATGATGATATGTAATTGGGACAATTTTTTTTTCTGTTTTTCAATATTTGCTATCCAAATGTAGAAAATGATATTTATGCATATGCATGGAAACTCAGTGGGATGCTTTGGAGTTGGATGCGTAGGAAATGAGTTAGTTTTGAATAAGTGCCACTAATTTTTGATGTGATGTTAGTTAAAGTTGAGTAGGTTATAACTGTATCGGGTTTTGTTTTGAGATTTTTTTTAAATTTATTGTGATTGAGAGAATTATCATTATCATTAAAAATAAGATGAAACGTTTAAGCTTATTTAAATAATATGTTTACAAGACGGCACGTGCCTCTATTGTTTATGCTTGTTAGGTTTAGTAGTTCTAAGGAATTAACGAATTCAAGATCATAACGTTTTCAGCTTTTTAGAATAGAAGCATCTTTATTATAATTAGTGTGTTTGTTATAAACAAATCTATGGAAGACAATATGTCATTAACATGGCCCACTCGTAGACTCTTCATTATGGATCGACCCATTTGTGTCAGAAGCCTTCGCTATTAGAAGCTTATTGTGGTGCCTTACAAAACGAAGTTAAATACCTATAAAATTGTCAGATTCCATAGCAGATGTTATCAATTTTATCTCCAAAGCCTTGGGCTTGAGAATTTTCGAATGAAAAAGTAATTTGTACAACTTTATTTTCAGCCTATGTTCATCATCAAAGTTAATTTCGTCTTTTCACCAAGTTTTTTTTTAATCACTTGAGTAGTTCACGAGTTTAAGTGGAACAGACACAATACCTTAATTGACAAGGTCTTTAATTTTACGAATGGATAGCAAAGGCATCTAGTTCAGCCTATTTTGTACTTAACTAAATTATTTTAAATTAAACAAAAAAAATGTTACACATACGCCACAGTGACCATATAAATTTAAATACTGATACAAAATATCCTATCTCTGAAAAAAGTATACCATAGTAAATTAAAAAAAAACGGAACAGACACAACTTTGAAAACTCATTGCCATCTTAAACCTCGAAAATCTAAAATACAATTAAACTAAAAATTTTGCAACTTACCTAAACAAAAATAATGAAATTGTGAAAAATATAAATTTCTACCTATTTTCCCGACCAATTTATTTTTCAAAATTACTTAAAGTAGCAGCGATGGTTAAATTAAGGCCATCATTGATTTCTATTTTATTAAATTTCCTATTCTGAATTCGATTTGAATGTCGCAGTAAAAAATTCATTATAAAAAAAAACCAAAGACAAAGAATGCAAGGGATTTCTTTTTTCCTGTGTCTTTATTGCAACAAAAACACTCTCTCAGATTGAATGAATAAAAAGAAAAGAAAGAAAAAAAAGGACAACACCCTAGAACAATGCTTTTTACACAAAAAACCATCTGTGTGCATTTTAAATTGTGTTTTATCTCAACTCATCCCGACAACTCCTTCACTTAAAAAAAAATGAAGAAAAAAAAAAACGAGAGATAAATTTAAAAAAAACTTTTTCGCTATTTTTGTCGGCATCTTTCTTATAAGGTAATGAACGAAAAAAAAAAGATGGAAATTCTAAAAAGAAGTAAGAGAAGTGGCAACGTCATAGGGTCCTAGCAGAAAAATAAGAAGACAAAAAAAATAAAGAATAACCACATCTAGCGAGAGATCCTCCTGCTCCTGGCTGTTTTTTATTTTTTTTGCTTTTTTTCTCAATATTTTCATCTCGGCATCCTATTCTGCTCACAGAGAGTTGCTCCTGCATTAGAATTCCATTGTGAAAATTTATCGCTTGGTATAACATCATATTATTTCCTCTCCTATTATTATTTTCCGCTTTTTCAATCTTTTTTTTTTCTTCTTTTTAGTTTTTTTTAGTCTTGTAGTCATGAGGTTGTTTTTTTTTTTTTTTTTTTTTGTTATGAAATATAATTTAATACAATATTTTATTTTTTTTGCTTATCTTATATGAGCAATGAGGGTATATATAGTGAATTCTTTAAGAGTTGAAACAATTGGTTAGCATTTATGAAAATGGCAACCTTTGGGCTTATTTTTAGGTTATCATTCGGAAAGATGCATGCTGCAGGAGTATATTGTATACATATTGAAATGTTGTAATGCTTCAATGGCTACAAATATGCCGATGCCAATGTAGATGCCGGCCTGCCTGCTGCATCATATATCGGTGGGCAGAATGCAAATATTTCTATTTCTATATTTATTTTTGAAAATGTGGAAAAGGCTATAAGAGCACATGCCCATGCACAAGCACACTCATGATATAAATATTTTGCTTGGTAAATTTTAATAGAGCATGTACCTTTAGTCTTTGGACATAGCTATCTTTAATGAAAAAGAAGATATTTGCATAAAATATTCAGAGCACAAAATATCTATTTTTTGCAAAATTTGTAAATTTCCAGGTGTCTCAAATATGATTAATACAGTATTTTTAGATTTTGTTGCTCTTTTACAAATGAAATTAATAATACTTTGCAAACCAAATTCACCCTTTAACAACTTATCGATAAATTAACTTTAATAAACTTTATAAATAAAGGAAATTTGAAAATGATTTTCAACCTTACAACTAAAACTATTTATTTATTTATTCTTTCATCATTCGTTCTTGTTGATTCTCACAATTTCGAGTGACTGCTGAATCTTTGAAAATCTGATTGTTTTTGTCAAATTAATAGCTCGTTTAAGTTGATATTCGCCTTTTCACCATGGAAAAATTGAAAATTCAGATTCAACGGTTCGTTCTTGTTGATTCTCATCATTTTGAGTACTTACTGAATCTATGAATAATTGTCGATTTTTATCAAACTAATAGCTCATTTGCTTTGATTTTTACATTTTAAGCACAGAAACAAAATCAAGTGAAATGTTTAACTTTTTTTTCTGTCGAAGTAAAATGCAGTCGACATCTTTCATCTTTTGTGATATAATATTAATTAACTAACCTAAGCTTATTGTAAATACTCTAAATACCAACATTCAATTTCCACAAATTGTCCCAATTCGAAAATTATTATTAAATCAAATTATAAACCATTACAACCGCACTTTGCCTGATTGGCTGCAAATCATTAATTTTACAAATTGATACAAAGCAGCTTTCACCATCTCCATTATACTCGTACTCGCATAATAAATGTTGGTTGGTAATGCCCTCATAAGATTATTCCCCTTTAAATGCGAACCACAAATGCTATTAATTAATTTAATGTCAACCTTAAGTTCCTGTTATACAAAAAAAAAAAATTTTTAAAAAAACATATACAAGCTCTCGAGATTAATCCCTTGAGCATTGTACAATTTATTTATTTGTATTTTTACTTTCGAAAGCATAACACGTAGGAAGACCAAAAGTAGATACGTACATCTCGTCGCGACGTACATTCCAACGAAAAAAAAAAACTGATTGTCATTATTGGCAAAAATGTGTCACTATACGCAACAAATCCCGATAAAAAGCAATTGAATTTCTCAAATTGTCAGAATTCTTTGGGTCACTTCCTTTTAGCGAGGTGTGCATAAAATTACATCAAACCACAACATCGTCACATGGTAACTAACGAGCAGCATCGCCACCATCATCTTTAATGCATTGCAGAAAATTAAAACTTAAATTTATCGATGGAAAGAATGAAAAAAAGTGAAATTCCAATAAAACGCGTTGATACAACACAGACAGACAGATTGTTTACCAACAAATAACTGACAACTACTCTCTGCAATAGCTGCTGCATCGGCAGAAACAGCAGCAGTAGAAGTAGTAATCAGCAGTTTCAATGAGAAAAAACAGAGTTGCCAAAATGTTTTTTTTTTCTACATTAAATATCCTTGCTTTTCAAACTTAACTTTGTAAAATTTTGTATTCAAAATCATTTATCGTTTATTATACCAGTCCTTATACCTATGTATTTTAATACAGCAATCGTTATGCAAATAGCTTCAAACTGGAATAAAATTTTTAAAATTCCTTAACTTCTGTATCCTAAGCGTAACCAGCTATCGGTCATTATACCAATAAATTCTTCCGAATATTATACGAACCCTTTAAATCCCCAGTATAATAATTATACCAGTTTTTTCAAATTCAAAGCAATCCAACCATATATTTGTGACTACCATTATTTACACTTTTACTAAGTAAGCTGTAATTATACCAGTCACTTAGGGGTTCCGTCATTCAGCCATTTGGCTAATCATTAAAACTTTGTTTATTTATACCAGTCATTATACATTTAAACCAAATTTACATATTAATAAAAACTAGGTTTAAGTGTTTATACCAGTCATTATAGCAATTATACCATTCATTACATCCGCAATTATACGAAGCATGTAAAATTTGAAACCTCATTACATTTCCACTATGTTTTTAAGAATTCTATTTAAATTATACCAATCATTTTATCATACATTTGCTATACCTATCAATGTACCTTTCACTATACCATTTAAATTATAAGACGTTATGAAAATAAGAAAAATATTTCCTAGATTTGATTTCACTCATTTATTGGTATAAAATGGTCTCAATCACATATCAGACCATTGAATGCGTTATTATACAAATAATTATACCATTTAAAAAAATTATCATTATTAAAAGTCGTGACTAATTATTTAGTCTAAAACGCTGTGTACAGAAGGAAAATTTGTATTTGGAGTGAATTTCTACAGAAATCATATAGGAGATTATTGGTATAAACTGGTCTAATTCCAATTTGAAACTATTCAGTGTGCCTTTATACCCATCATTATACCAGTTAATTAATAAACGGGACAATTTATAAATGTCCTCTTAACTGGTATAAACTGGTCTAAATCTAATCAGACTAGCTTAATAGAATGCAATTTAAACACAATACAAGAATCTCATTAAACTGAACGTTATTCAACTGAAAAAAAAAATAATGGCAACCCTACAAACTTAACAAACTCCATGCACAAAAAAAAGTACAAAAAATGCAAATCTCAACTTAAGAACTCAATTTACTTTGGTCATTATTTAGTTGTCTTTAGCTGGATTCTTTGCACTTTTTTTTACAAGTTTGAGTTTTTTTTTTTGTTGTATTTTGTTTGTTGTTAAGCTGAGCACTTTGGTAAATGAGGAAATGAGGCAAAAGACTCTGAATCTCTAAGTGGAAGTAGAAAATGGAAACAAAACTTACCTCAGGAAGAATATAGAAAGAGAGACAGAGGAAGAAATAAATTTAACAAAAAAAAAAAAAAAAAAAATAGAATAAAACTGGTGAAAAATAACCGCAGAATTTAGTCGAAAGGAATTTTTCTAGCTTTTCTTACCTCACACAATATTTTTTTTTTTTTTTGTGTAAAGGTAAAAATGGATGTGGATTATACACAGAAACAAAATATACATCTGGTTGAAAAAAAAAACTATAATTCTCTACAAAAATATGTACACACTTCGTGTATATTGTAGATGAAAAGTTATCCATCTGTGAAATGAGAAAAATCGCGTTTTGCGTTTTTAAGCATCATCATCATCATACTTTTTTTTTTTTTGAGGTGGCTTTTTGTGTGTGTTTATTTTTCTCTCATTAGTTAGTAGCTAGTTTTCTGTACTTAATATTTTACTGAGGTAGCTCAGGTTTTTTTAGGAAAGTTATGAGACTTTTTTTTGTTGGTTTTTCAAGTTTTATTTGTTCAAGAATGATTGTAAACACAAAAAAAAAATACAAAGAATCAAGAATAGTTTCTGCAATTAGGTTTTTATGTTTTGCACCTTGCCAATTTGGATAATTTTGTTAGCATAATAAAAAGAAGAAATGAAAACCTCATAATCCAATTATTGTAGATTGTTTAACTTACAATCAGCGAAAACCACAACTTTTTTTGGTGCCACTTGCATGAATGAACTCAATATTTGACACGGTATAGGCAAGTATAATATTGTTTTGTCGTTTTTGCTGAGTTTAAATTTGAGAGATTTGAAGTCTTAGTATATCATCATATGCATATCAATCAGTATTTTGATCTTTTTTCTTACTTGAATATAGCGTAGCAACAGACTTTGTGTAGGTTAGCATGTATGTTCCCTCAAAACTTCTAAACTAATTGTCATAATTTGAAAAATGAGAAATTTTTTAAAGCGTCTTGAATGTCGGCTGGTTATGGGCTATATTACGATCTCTTATGCGACGCCCTCTAAACTCAAGAAATATGCTTTAATAGATAAATGAATGAAATTTATAGTGTAGATAGGTAATAGATTAAACTACAAAATTTCAATTAATTTCATTCTGAAAAATCTGAGATAACGGTGAAAAGATGTTCCTTTTCTAAACACGTTATATATTTTGATTGAAACCCAAGAACTTGAAAAATACGTCAAAAAACCTGTATAGATCTTTTCCATAAGACCATTTTTGTAGGCATCGTAGAAACATGATTGAAGCGTCACATAAAAGGTGAAATAATAAGCTTTCAGATGATATAAAATTTATTATAGATTCAATGCCGTCTTTACCATAAGGGCACAAGGGGCCCGTGCCCAGGGCCCCCATTCTCAAGGGGCCCCAAAGGAACGAAAATTTCTCTCACATATTTATCCTCAAAACATTTTTGTCGGGCAGACTATCTACCAAAAAATTTTAGTTTTTATATGACAACCAAACAATCAAATAAAGTTTTTTCTACTCCTTTACGGAAAATAAATGTTTTCAAAATGAAAACAAATTATGTGGCGTTGTATGCGGACAAAATTTTAAATCTGAACAACCAAACCCAAATTCAATTTTCCAAAAAATAAGACAATAACATTTTCAAAAAACAAGAAAAATATCTTTTTTTTCCACTGTCCTGGTCATAAGTCGATTTTCTGAAAGTCAAAATTGACACCAAAAAGTTTGGCAAAGTTGGTGCAAAATAAACATGTGTCAATATGCTGCACTCATTTTTTTGTTTTTCGATCGTGTCTTGTTAAAAAATGAGTTCAAAGTTAAGTGTTACATCTACCTCAATTATTTGAATGCGAAGTATTTTGGTAAGTGTTATTCAAAATGCGATATCGAAGTGTTGTGATAGAAGTCTAAAAAAATTAAAATGGAGAATTCTTCTTCAGTTATTTATCAACGATATTAATAAAGTTTTGAAAATGTTAGATATTTTTTTCTATTTTAATTCGGGCTTAGAACTAGTATCTAAAAACTTGCTATTTTTGATAAGTTTTTATTTGAACTTTAATGATTTTGTTTTAGTATACCCCGTTATTCTGCCATGAATTGAAAATTATGAGTTAGTTTATATATTCTTTAACACAATGCAACAAAAATTGGGTGCTCTTAGGTGCTCTTTAGAGAATCGAAGGTCAATTATTTTTCACTTTCTGATAGAAAATACTCCTTACTTTATGCAACGTTTTTTATTTTTTATTTAAATTTACTGATGTTATTAGTGTATTTTATTTTGGGTGATCTTAGTTAAGGTTGGGGAAGGGAGAAAAGAAACTGAGAATTGCGTATTAGGGATGAGGAAAAAAAATTGAGAAAAATAATGTCGACAGGCGGCGCGGCGTACAGGCCATTAATCATTTTTTTTAGTTTTTGTTAAAAAAAAATAAAAATAACAAAAACTAGGTTTATATTGTATTTTCTTGTAGGGATACTCATTTTAAACAGAAATAATAACAAAAACCACTAAAAATAATTATGGCCAGGTTTTTGATGACAATTAATCTATGTGCGACGGTACATCAATATTTTGGCTTTTGGTTCAATGGAAAACGCCCGCCATGGTACAATGGTTGACACCCCCAAACATTTTTTAATTTGAATTTCGAATCGCTATCGTATTTAAAGATTGACTCATAAAATTCATTAAATGCATTAATAAAAAATTGTAAAAAAAAAAAACAATTAATTTTTTTTTTTAATCCAAAAATAATTTTTTTTTAAAGTTTTCTTAATTTTAATATCACTATAAACCTTTTCATGTCAAAATTTTCATTTAATTGGCAGTATAAAACTTACAATTATTAGCAGTGGCAAGGTTTGATGTCTCAATGCACGTATTATTGGCATCCCCTGCCAATAATAAAGACAGTAGGTACTTTATATGGAACGATATATTGGCAGCCCTTTTTAACCAACTATTGCCTTTTAGCCAACCATTGTACTTATTTTACTTTTCCAAAGGGCCCCAAATTCTTGTGTGCCCAAGGGCCCCAGGATAGTTAAAGACGGCCCTGTATAGATTGTTATTTAAGAAAATGGATTTATTGGTGTTTGAAGTGAAAAAAGATTGATTTTGTTGCTTTTTTTGATGAAAAGTGATTGGGTTCAAAAAATTCTACCTCTTTTTGTAAATGTTGTATAGACATGGTCGGTATAAATATTTTAAGCTGAAACAATAAGCTTTCAGATGATTTAAAATTTATTATAAGTAGCTTTTTTCATGAAAAACCATTGTAAATTTCTATCTTCGTGACGTTTTTCTTAAAATATTAAATCCTAAAAACGCTTAGGATCATGCGCGTAGGAAATGGGGGACCTGGGTGGGCCAGGCCCACCCTAGAAAATCAATGGCCCACCCTAGAAAAACCGACAGTTCTACGGAACTTTTAGTCTGGTTTTAGCTCCCACTACCTTTTTTTTTTTTAATACCGCTTGCTGAGAATTATAGGGCTGTATGTAGTTTAATAATTAAATTAATTTTTTAACTAAAATTAATTTTTTAATTTAATTTAATTTTTTACAAAATTAAGATTTTTGGACGTCAAATATCTTTTAAACGGTTAGATAAACGAAAATGGTGTCAAAGGCCTTTTTTGTAGAGCGTTCAATTTCCTACAAGAATATGTAAAGAAACCTGCTAAAAAGCCGATTTATAAAAACATGATTTTTTTTAGTAGGAGGATAATATAAAAAATGGAAAATTGCGAAGCGAAGGACCTTTCCGTTAATACAAAGATTTCATAATTGGTGAGTATATTCTACAGATGTCTGGCAATCTATCGGAGTATAAAATCAAAAAAAAAATCGATTTTTTTGAACCAGCCTTGTGTTTATGTATATTTTTCTTAGTCAGCGATATGTATAAATACCCCGTTTATATGAGCAGTCTAAAAGGTCGGATTCAATAATTAGCTTTTTCAATGTGTGAATTGTGTTAAATAGTTAACAGCATGTACAATTTTTGACACTATTGAGGTTAATAAAAAATTTTCAGCTGTTAAAAATTTATTGGGCCTTAGATTGTGTGTGAATCGGGTTAAATACTAAGCCGAGAATATATTTTTGACACTTTTGAGGTGAAAGGATAATTTCAGTTGTCAAAAATTTATCCTGCTCTAAGAGCCGGTTTAATTTTTATTTTCAGAGAATACATTTTTTGCAAAATTTTTTGAGTATTTTTTTCAATAACTAATCAAAAACTGAAAATAAAGAAAGAAAATTGAAAAAGTAGTACAAAATTATGAGTGTATATTAGGAAAAATTTATATTTTTCAATAGGTATATTTCATTTTATTGATGATGAAAAAAATTGTTAGTTACCCATTAACGGCAACACAGAAATAAAATTCACATGACAACGCGTGTTGGAAGTTTGTAAATTGTTAATATTTATACTTTTTTTTAAAATCATTATTTCTTTCGATTTGCAGAAAAAAAATATTTATCTACGTTAAAAATGTATCCAAATTCACACAGCTAAATTGAGCTAAAGATAATGTTTTATTCACCAGACATTCAAATGTCAAAAATGTATCCTCTGCTAAATATTTAAAATATGGCTTTAGAGTCATATAGTCACCCGCATACAACAACTTTTAATTACAAATTTTTATTTTTATATGTACCTACACTTCTGGCTTAAGTTTCAAGAGCACCTTAAACAAAAAAAATAAAGCAAATAAAATTGAAAACTTGGAAAGGTCAGTTTTTAAAGCCAATCGCTGTCATAAATTGCGACTGAATTCAACTTTTGTGTCGCTCAAAATAAAAGTGATGTAACTCCATCCAATTGCATTTTGATATAACAAACTTTAAAAAAACGGAATACCATATAACACTAAACAATATAAAAAGAAAAACCAGTAACTATCAAAAGTATATTGCGTATTTGGAGTTGATTCCTTTTTATATTGAAAGATATTAACAAAATACGATACCATTGAACAAAAAACACACATTTAAAAAAAAAAATGAGTTGCCGATTACATTACCGATCGAATATATTATTATATTATGCTTAATGTAACTATAATGTTAAAGCTTTTTATTCAAAAAATTTAAAATTTGATATTTTGAAGAAATTTCATAAGTAGTATAAAAAAATTAAATCTGTTTTTATAATTAATTAAACTCCGTTTTAAATTATCTTAAAAAAAAAAACATTTTATTTCTCGTAAAAAAAGGTATTTTTAGAAAAAAATTTTCGAAAATTGTAGGAGCCGTTTTTTAAAAAAATAGTTTTATATATATAAAATTTTTTTAACATTTTTCAAAAAAAAAGTTGGTATGCCATATTGAAGAAATAATTAATTTACACATAAAAACTAAATTTCAAAATTTTTCATTGATCCGTTTTCAAAAAATTGATTTTTCAAAAAAAAATTTTGAAATATTTTTTAAAAAACCAAAAATTCGTTTTTTGAAAATTTTCTAAAATTTTAATATTATCTTTACTTACACACTTTTGTATAAAAATTTTCATTTAAATCGGGTTAATGCTGTACGAGATATTCAGAAACGAAAAAAAACGTTCTATGACAGGTACCGTTAATAACGGTACAAAAAATATTTTTTTTATTTAAAAAGTTGGCTCTTATGTGTAGTACTACACACAAAAATTTTAATCAAAATCGTTAGAGCCGTTTTTGAAAAAAATTAACTTTTCTATTTCCGTTATATGGCAGGTACCGTTAGTTTTGGTCATAAAAAAAAAATTTCAATTTTCCCTCTAGGGAATCACCAAAAACTGCTAACTACCAAGTTTGAAGAAAATCACTTCACTCGTTTAGGCTGCAGCTCCAGATAGAGACAGACAGACAGACAGACAGACAGAATTGCCGGACCCACTTTTTTGGCATTCTCCATCATCGTAATGTCATGTAAAATTGTTATCTCGAGTTCGATTTTTTTTACGAATCCTAAACTTGCCCTATAGTACCTATATCGCAAGTAAAATACCGATCGAATATATTATTAAAAATAAACTTTTTGCTAATTTTAAGTTATTAAAAACAACAGAGCGTGGCGAATTATTTGCCAATTAAAGGAGCAAAGTAAATAAAATGCACGACTGTGTCACGTAGTTGCTGTAAACTAACACTTATGTTAGTTTACAGATTTTAAGGGCTTCCTTTATATAAATTTCAAAGAAATTTTGTCGATGTTGAGGAAGAGCCGACATTCAGGGCAAAGTTTTGTTAAATAATTTATTTTTGTTATTAGACTTTTTGAGAAAAACTAAAAATGCAGTTTTACGCTTGCAAAGTTTAATCAAAATCGTTAGAGCCGTTTTCCAGTTATTTGGTATAACTTGAAGAATTTGTATGGGGGTAAACTTTCTAATTAAGGTAGAAAAAGAACAAAAAAAAAACAACTTTCAAAATCACTGGTTTATGTTTGTGGAAATGTGTACATGAAAGTACAGACGCACGGACAGAATTCCTAGATCCACTTTTTCTTAATTCTCCACCATCGTAATGTTGATTTTGATTAACACCTCAAATTTTTTTTTCGACACGAAACCAATACTTGCCTTATATAGACCTAGTAAAAAAAAATTGCACACTCATGGTTATGGCTTCAGGTCGATGATAACATCTGGCCCACCCTAGATAAAATCTCTAGCTACGCCCATGCTTAGGATTTAATATTGAAAAATGATTGTTTTGAATAAATTATTTTTATACTTTTTGTGCATTGTAAAATTGTAAAAATTTAAGTATGACTTCATTCTTCAGCTTTTAAATGGAGTAATTTTCGTTTTCAAGAAAAATAATTTTTTGAGGTTTCACTTCAACCAAGTGCGAATTGGACACAATATTTTTTTTTTAATGGAAGTCTGAAACACTAAAAATCCTCTAAAACGCTCAAAATTATAGATAGAACTATAAAAAAATTCTTACAATCAATTGTCCAACTCGATTTTTTTGAATATCTCCTGAACGTAGAAAGGATACAAGATGGTTGATACTTCTTAAAAAAAAATTAAAACCTTCAAAGCTATGAAGTTGAAAGAAACTCTTAAGTGGTCATAAATAAATTATAAGCTTTCTTTTTATAAAAAAAAAATCCAAAATAATGTTTACCTACACACCACAACTTGATGGTTTACCTTAAGTACCTTGTCATTAACTTGACGTTGTTTTTTTTTTATAATTCTAAAGCTTTTACCAAAAAAGTAACTGGAAAAAAAAGATAATGTCCTCCCTTACAAATCCTCTAAACCTTCTAACTGTGACCTAAAAAAATATTTAAATATTTTTTGGTGGTTTTATAGAAAAGCTTATACCTTCGAAATTTTGTGGTTTAGCCCTTTGTGAAGAGATTATGATTGTAAAGACTCTTTTACATACAACGATTTCACGCTCCTTAATTCTAAACATATTTAAACAAAAATATTAAAAAAAAAAAGAATTAATACTCAGCTTTTTTTTTAAACTAACAAGTAAGGACTTAATGCTTAACAATTTCATCTCGCTCTCATGTACCTTTATCAAACATACACAAATGTACCTATATGATGCATATTTTATCCCCTATGGACATTGGACAACAGCTAAGTTGTGAATTTGTGCAAAACGACGAAAGTGCAAAGGGATATAAGCAAAGTATACACGCTGCCATGTATGTCGAATATTTCATGCACCAATTCACTAATCCCTAAAACAAGTAATAAGGAAACCCATATAGTCATTCTCATCCTGTGAGTTTCTGTATGTGTACACATTTGTGAGGATACAAAAAAAAGAAAATAGCTCCCCACATGTTGTGTATATGTGTAATGTATGTTTGCTTTCTGGCACATTATTGTCTGTGTCCCCATCTCGCATCCAGAGTATAATAATTCCAGTAATGCAATGAGAGAGTAATGCATACACAAGCGCTCATCCATCCTGCTTTTCCACACCACGGACATTTAATAATTTTTTTCTTCTTCCCTTCGTCCCCATTTTTTTTTTTTTTGTGTTTTGTTTTATATAAAGTTAGTACAAAAGACTATGTAAACAATCCTCTTCCTGAGCAAATCCTGGTCTATTTTTCGTATGAGTTTTGTTTACAAGGTGTACCACCACACTGTTTTGTGTTCTCCAGCAGCGCACCGCTTCACACAGAGAGGATCAGGATGATTGTGGTGCACATTTATAAGAAGAAATGCTCCTTAACTTGTTAAATTTACATGCGGTTCAAAGGATTTGCCAAGAACCAAAAAAATACACACAAAAAACAAAGCCCCGCCGAAAAAAATACGAAAAAAAAACTCATGTGTCTTTTGTTTTGAAGATAAAAACAATTGGAGAAACGAGTGATGTTGTTTAGGGGAGGGGAGGGAAAGAGGGTAGGTAATATTATGGCGGTGATGGTGGTTGAACATCAAGCTATTCGTTCGCATTAGGAATTACATTTTTAAAGAAAAAAATAAATGAGATGCACAGGACCATGTGAGATCCTAAATAAGACGTCAGTACCGTACTCCTTTTTTGTAAAGAGCCAGGGACTCCAAGTTTTGAAATAATATACAAAAAAAAAAAAATAAAATAAAAAATATAAAAGAAAACGTGTGAAAAAGCGTACGAATTATGGAGGAGGTAATGCACGCTTAGACACTATACAAAGTTGTCTTTCTATTTTTATTAAGGACTATGATGATGACGATGAAATCCATGTATACGTCTGGCGTTAAAAGGAATTGCAAGGAAAAAAAAAAGGAATTCCCATATCCCAAGTGGAAAAAATATTTCGGTTCGTTGAAGAATAATACATATTTGTATGGGAAAAGGGAGTAAAATGGGGCATGAATGAAATTCGAAAGCTTTTTTGACGCCTCTTGTTCTTAGATTTTTGTTAAAATAATTGAGCGGAAGATTTATTTAATGATTTTTGTACAATTAAAAATAATATTTTTTATTTCTTGAGATTTTAATGAATAGTCCTTGTTCAGTTATTTTGTTTTTTGTTAAATTCTGTATCCTCAGTTGGGCGCCAGTTTACGATATTCGTGCCAGCCCTTTTTAGAAAATCTAAAGAAAAGTGGTTGTCTAGGTGGCAGATTTTAAAGTCTTATGCGAAGCCTGTTATATTTTTGAGTTTTTCTGAAATCTTAAACAAAAATGTCCTCACTTGGGCGCCAATTTAATAATTTTTTTTTCTGAATCTAGTAATTTTTGGCATTTTTTTTTTTTTGAAAAGTGTCAGGTCAAGCAATACCTTATTTTTTTAAATTCTGAAGTAACTAGGCGTCTAGGCAGATTCTAGTCCGGGTGCCATTTTATGAAGTAAATTTATAAAATAAAACTTGAGCACTATTTTGTGAAGAATTTTGTATGAAGAAAGGCAATGCTTGGGTGCCAATTGTCAAACTGATTCTTCACCGTATAGTTTGGTTAGGTTAGGTTAGGTTAGGTTAGGTTAGGTTAGGTTAGGTTAGGTTAGGTTAGGTTAGGTTAGGTTAGGTTAGGTTAGGTTAGGTTAGGTTAGGTTAGGTTAGGTTAGGTTAGGTTAGGTTAGGTTAGGTTAGGTTAGGTTAGGTTAGGTTAGGTTAGGTTAGGTTAGGTTAGGTTAGGTTAGGTTAGGTTAGGTTAGGTTAGGTTAGGTTAGGTTAGGTTAGGTTAGGTTAGGTTAGGTTAGGTTAGGTTAGGTTAGGTTAGGTTAGGTTAGGTTAGGTTAGGTTAGGTTAGGTTAGGTTAGGTTAGGTTAGGTTAGGTTAGGTTAGGTTAGGTTAGGTTAGGTTAGGTTAGGTTAGGTTAGGTTAGGTTAGGTTAGGTTAGGTTAGGTTAGGTTAGGTTAGGTTAGGTTAGGTTAGGTTAGGTTAGGTTAGGTTAGGTTAGGTTAGGTTAGGTTAGGTTAGGTTAGGTTAGGTTAGGTTAGGTTAGGTTAGGTTAGGTTAGGTTAGGTTAGGTTAGGTTAGGTTAGGTTAGGTTAGGTTAGGTTAGGTTAGGTTAGGTTAGGTTAGGTTAGGTTAGGTTAGGTTAGGTTAGGTTAGGTTAGGTTAGGTTAGGTTAGGTTAGGTTAGGTTAGGTTAGGTTAGGTTAGGTTAGGTTAGGTTAGGTTAGGTTAGGTTAGGTTAGGTTAGGTTAGGTTAGGTTAGGTTAGGTTAGGTTAGGTTAGGTTAGGTTAGGTTAGGTTAGGTTAGGTTAGGTTAGGTTAGGTTAGGTTAGGTTAGGTTAGGTTAGGTTAGGTTAGGTTAGGTTAGGTTAGGTTAGGTTAGGTTAGGTTAGGTTAGGTTAGTTAGTAACAATCATTGTTTCTTCCGACAAGGCTTATTGTGAACTATATTGTTGCAAGGTATAATTTTCTATGGTCAAGTGTAGCTTCTTCTACGTCACTCATGACTCTTTTACTTGGGAGCTAGGGAAATGATGTAGGGTCACAGCGAACAAGTTTCCACATTAATATCTTGTCTTTAAAATTGCCCATTTTTGCGCCACTCCCTTACAAAAACTAACGATTGTCCTTTTTTAAATGTTTTTTTTTTTTTGTATTTTTGGGTAAAAATTTCTTACCATCTCGTTTTTTGTCTTGTTTTATTATTACTCAGCAAAGACAAAGCTTAATCCTTGGCATGGACGTTACGAAAACGATATAAAACAAAACAAAAATTCTAGGATGAGAATAGAGTATAAACGAGACATAACAGGAGCGATGACGATGGAGGACGACTTCCTTCTACCAACCAACCAAACAATATTGTACCTACTCGTTCACATATAGAGAAAGCAAAGAAAATTCAGGACTATACCGAATGCACTTTAGCCTGTCTGAGCCTTAAACCATGACCCGGCCAGATCGGGTTTGGTTCAGATCGGGTCGTGAAATATGAAGAGTGGCACTTGAAACAGACACATTTAACAAAAACGTGGTCCTCCTGGTTGCTCCTGATGCCTCCTGGTCTGGTCCGTCGTGCGGTGCGGTATGGTTGGTAGATGACTGGCGCAACCAGGATGATGAATGACAGGATATAATCCTCTTTAAGAGCTCTTCTAATTGATAACAAGTGCAGCAGTACTGGTGTGTGGACTCTGTCGTCATCATCGTCGTCGTCCATACAAATAAACATACAAACATACATATCCATATGCAATGCGAAGATCTATTCGAGAAATCTCTTCAGGAAATTCAGCCAGACATACTCTGAAATCAAGGAAGAATGAAACGGGATGAGAGATAGACGAGGTATAAAAGTTATGGAGAATGTATATTGTGAGGATGTGTGATGTTATTGTTGTTGTTGTTGCTTGTTCAATGTTATACCAATTGCTCAACGATGTATGAAATTTTATGGAGCAATGCATTGCAATGAAAGATGCAACCAATTTCCAACACAACCTATCTCTCTCTCACTTCGTCTCTCTCTCTCCATCTCTTTGTTTCTGGATCTATATGTACAATGGTGCGGTGTGATGGTGGTGCGCTGGTGTTAAGAGTAATGGCGAAGAGTTGTCATTTATTTTGAATGCCTTTCAAAGGACATGGACAATAAATAGATTTAATGCGATGATAACTCTAGGGAAGCCATGCGGAAGGAGGACATCGTTCAATTTTCTATTTTTGTTTTTTTGTGTTATTTGGAGAAGATATAGAAGAGAGATGAGAATATGAGTATAGAAACTTTTTATTATAGCAGAGGGCCAATGCAATAATAAATCGATAGATGATGTCAAAATGAAGCTACTACAAAATATTTGCCAAGCGATGCAACTTTTCAAATAAAGGCAAATGGGGATTTATATTTTATATGGAAATTGGGATACAATAAAAATAAAGGAAAATTCGGTCGAGTTCGAGAATTGAGAGTTAAAAGGTAGCTTTTTTGAGTGATAAAAAGGAAATTCTGTTTGATTTTATTGTGTTAAATAAAATTTCGTTCAATAATTCCATAATATTGTAAATGGTTTTAATTTGTTTGCTTGTTAATTCTTACGAATTTCTTCCAATCGAAAAGCCCTTTTTCATAACAAACCACACACATGAAAAATCTGTATACCTACAAAAGAATAAGCACTCAATTAACTCGCAAAATAGTGCAGAGAGGTAGAAAATTAATACCGACTACCGAAATCAATATAAAAGCTGCTTCTGTTTTAGGTAGTCCCCAAATATTGGAAGAGAAATAAAGGTACACACAAAAGTAGTTTCACGCTGTTTACCTTTCTTCCAGGAATAGAAGCCTTACAAGATTTATAGTATTTTTTTACTGGGAGAGCTGTGATCCCATTCGAGATCATGACTGTCGTCGACAATGGAGAAGAAGAAGAAGAAGACAAGATTTGGAGTATTGCTTAATAATCGTCGTATATAAAACTTAAAGCCTCATTTGTATGTTCCTAAGATTGTTACATGGTTAACCCTCTACTGCATGAATTAATATTAGCGGACGAAAAAATTAAAAAATGCTTTACATGGGTTCTTTGGGTTGTTTCAAAACGGTTTTCATTAAAATTTTTTTTTTTAATTAATTTGTTTAAAAAATTTGTTTATAAGCCAAATTTGGCTTCGTATGCATTAAGGGGTAAGAAATTTTACTAATTTTATTTATTCAGATTATGTAAAGAATACAATTAAAAATATCAAAAGATAAATATTTATCATTTAAAAACAAAATAATTTAAAATAAATACATTGCATTACAAAAAGTTAAGAATTAATTCAAATTTGGCTCATTTTAAGCCATGGAACCGAGAAAAGCAATTTGTTTTTTCCGTTGAATATATTTTTTTCTGGTTCACATTCTTTCCACTGTCGAAGTAGGTCTTGCTCCAACATTTTCACCCACTCCCAGATCTTACAAAAGCTAAGAAGTAATAAAATTATTGAAAAATATTATAGGTGAGCCCCCCTTTCCCTGAAATTTGTGTGGTTACGCCGCCGGAAATGGGGCTAACATGTGAAAAATGTCTCTAAAAGCGAAGGGACTCCATTTCTGAATAAAACATAGCTTCCAAGCAAAATAACAATGTAAAGGAACAAAATTTACCAAAAAAAAAGTTTTACATTTTGTGTAGATTTACAACCCCTGAATGCATACGAAGCCAAATATGGCTTCCTTACTTTTTGCCCTCCCAAGACCAGGCCAATAACTTTTTTTCAATAAAAATTGGTTCATAGCATACACAATTAGACAATCGATCCTAAATAAATTTTTAATTCCACTTTACTTTCCAAAGAAACGCAGTAATTAACACTTAAAGTATGAATATATTCTGCACTTTCGATTTCAATGCACACGACTGATCGACTCACCTGTGATCATAAAATACACCTATATTTTGTGTCGGACACACGAAAAAAACTATCTCTATGGGTTCTCAGAAACACAAAGAAGAGGATTGTATTGAATCTTTACCATTTTTTTGTGACAGAGAAGAGAAAAGTGCTTTCAAACTGACAAAACCATATTTGGCTTCGTATGCAGTAGAGGGTTAAAAAAAAAAAAAAAACCATACGAAAATTGTGGATTTAAATGATTTTATTCCTTATATTATTGATCACTTGCATTCATGAATCTTGAAGATAACATAACAACGAAATTGTATTTCGAAGAATAATACTCACTATTTTAGTCACACTAATCTATGAGAATCAACAAGAACGAACGTATTCATTGTTCATTTATTTAAGAAATTACTTATTTTCTTGACAAAGATTGAAGTCCAATAACACTAGTTTACAAAAACATAAAATTTTTTTAGACACCAAATGCCGTTATACAATACTTTTCAAATAGATTTGAGAACAAAAAATTCGAAAATCTTATCTAAAAAATGTGTATGAATATGTTTTCGAGATATAATTTTTCAAAGTTTTTGTCGTTTTTTTTTCACTATACTTAATATTCGGGCTATATCTTGAGTAATAAATAATCAATCTGAACCGAAAAACCGGCACCTGAATCTGAATAAATAAATCAACACTGGAATAACTTTGTTGGGTCACTCCAACATTATATTATATTATTATATTTTGTATGTGTAGTTCACTTCCTAGGTAACAAGATAATTTTCTTTAAAATCTATGAGTAGGTTATAAAAATATTAGGGGGAAGTGGTCACCCTTCGTACAGTTTTTACTTATTTTTTTTTAGTTATTTATTTACTCACTCCAGCTTCGAGGAAATGGACTTTATTTGTAATATGTACCTATATTATTACACTTTACAAAAAAATTTGACACTTCTAAGTCAAAAACTTAAATAGTTATAGCCATTTTACTGGGATTAGATTTTTGTACGAATCCTCCCCACCCGTGGGGTACATTCGTACAGGATATTTAAAATGTTAATTTGATTAACTTTTGATTTGTCAAATGCCAAATATGAGTTTTAAAACATTTAATTACTTATTAATTTATTAATTAATTGAACTTGACTCAGAAAAAAAAAACAAATAAAAAACTTAATTTTTCGCGATTCGACGATTCTGAAACAAACTATTATTTACATATATAAATATACCAACCTTAATTAACTATAGAATGCGAAAAACTTATTATAGAGGTTTAAATTTCATTTCAATAAAACTGTAACTCCGTGTTTTGATTGTTATCTGCTCAAGAAAATTTACTGGCGGGCATACGTATGCGTACGAATGTGCCCCATGTTTGACTGTACGAATGATCCCCAAGCTGTACATAATGCAGAAAAATCGATTTTTGAAAAAATGTACTGAGATTTTGCAATATTTATAATTAAAACACAAATTTAACACTTTAATCAACAATTCTTGATTACTGTTTAGCCAAAAACATACTTAACTTAAACACAACATGACATTAAATGTATACATACAAAAATTACTCAGAGCACTAAAAAACACTAAAAGTCTTGTGGCGACCGAATCCGTTGCACTTAGGATTCAAAATTTATCTAGCAGCTCGGCGCCTACTATGTCTATGCACTAGAGCCGTAGCAAATCGTATGTATTCGTTACTAAAATGCGGGTATTTGCTTCAGTAACGAGTAACGAAACGTTACTTTCTAAACAGTATCGTTACTCGCATGTTTCGTTACTGGGTACTGAAGTAACGAAACATACGAGATACGAAACATACGAGTAACGACCCCATTCCAATTTCAATACTAAATCATCCGATATATGAGATACGAAACGAAGTGATACACTCAATTTGGCGTATTTAGCATCTCGTATCGATATCATTACCGTAGTCGGAATGCTAACTCCAGATAATTATCTGGAGTTTACTTTTGTCTCGATAATAACAGTAGTGCCAAGGTATATTTGAGTTATCGATAATAATTTTTATACAGAAATATCAAAAGAGACGTTTTTGTATTTTCTCTATGTGGCCGAAATATACCCATGCCGAAACCAATGTGTTTATGACCTTTTTCTTAATGGTCTTGAAATGTAGCTTAAAAATGTACAAAAGTGTTTTGGTTTTTGAAAAAATTTGTTAATTTTCAGTGCAAAAATTTCAACTAAAAAAAAAGCCGGTTTGAAAGTTACTGTCAATAGAAAAAAAAATGAAAAATTGTTCGACATGGTTGTATTGAAGTGTTAATATTCCGAGATCTGCGCGATGTACTTTTGAAATAAAGGTCTCTTAAGAATTGTGATAAGATTACTGAACGGATATAAACAAAAAATTACCAAAGTTTTGTCGAAAAAATAGAAAAAAATAAAAAAAAGTTTCCACGTTTGATTAAAAAAAAAATCGAAAAAAAATCAGTATAGCTACCTTCAAACTCTTATAACATGAGAACGCCGCAACTTAAATTTATGTTTATGGCTTTAAAATGTAGCTTAGATTATACAAATTGTTTTTGGTTTTTTTCAAAAAAAAAAATTTTTTTCACTCTTATACCAACGTACGAAACATACTTAAAATACCAAACATACGAAACGTATCAAATACATGAAATATACGAAAAGTACGAAGCATGCGAAAGTAACGAAAGTAACGAAACATACGAAACATGCGAAACATACGAAACACACGAAGCGTACGAAATATACGAAGCATACTAAAGTAACGAGTAACGATATTACTGATGCGGGTACTAGTATCAAAAGTAACGTATACATGCGGGTACAGCCCTACTATGCACACTAGTAAGCACGTGTTTGAATACCGTTTAGTTTTTGTTTTATGCTCACTGTACGAAGGGTGACCACATCCCCCTAACTATCAATATTTTCAACTCTTTTTGTTACTTTTTGTGTTTTGGTCTATAACTTGAAAAATTAAGTATTTTTTTGTAGATAATTAAATTTCCCATCGATATGTATCCCTTTAAATAATTCTAAAATTAAAATATTGTAAAAAACTAGAGAAAAACTATTAAAAAACAGAAATAAAAGACATTTTTGATGTTTTTACTAAATTATCTATTTTTATCCTTTGAGCATTTATAGATATTGAACATGTTACGGAGAAAAGAAAATACTTTATCTTTCAACATTGTGGTCACAAAAATTGAATACGGCTAAAATTGGATAAAATATGGACTTTCAAAATCTACTGTTTTTGGCATTTTTGAGCCATTTTTCTTTAACTTTTTTTTTGAAAAGTTGTATCTTGAAAACGTATCCATCGTAATTTTTTTAAAAGTGAAGTTCCTGAGGTGAAAGTTTGTAAGAGAAAAATAGTGTGATTGAGTGTCCATTTTGGCTGTAAACCAGTATAATGAGTTAAAATAGAATAATTTTCACAAGAAATTTTAGAAATAAAATAGAATTTTCGAGAATCGTTTTCGAGTCGTTAATTTCTTAAAATAACTATTTTATTTATACATTTTTCTTCCAAACAAAGCGGAGTGCTGCTTTGTTTGTGTCGAACGTATTTCTTTGTTTCTTAATTGCTACCAACATAAAACGTCCTTATGTCAATTATATAAGAATAAATAAGGCACCAGTCCATAACAGAATTCAATTCTATACTCATTAAGTTTCAAAAGCAATTTGCTTTGCTTAAAAATTTTTCTGTTTTCTGCAGTCCCCTAATTTATGCTGGAGATTTTCATTTACAACTATTTCCCTTTTTTTTTTCTTAATATAAAAGAAGAAAACTGCTGCTGCTGTTGGTTTTATAGCTGTCAAGAAAAGCTCCTTCAACATGGCCTTCTTGCAGAGAATTTTCCACATGAAGAAATAAACATTTAACTGCAACAAAATTTTGTTTTACACTTTTCTTGTGTCTTGTTTATATTTATATTTTTTATCAACGAACAACTTTCATATAGATTCTTTAGTATTGCATAAGTCCTTATAGCGTTTGGAGCTATAAACACAACCCTTTTTGACACTTTTCTAGACGTAGCCAGCAGAGTTCGCTCATCTGTCTTCTTAGATTTTACTTTCTTGTTTTTATTTTCAAGGAATTACTTGTTAGTTTTTTGTTGTTTTTACTGACGGATGTTTTAACTGCATTCACTCACACGTGTGAGCGCTTCCTTTTCTTGAAAATTTTGCTCTGCTTTCCTGCAACGTTTTCTGACAACGACACAGAAAGAAAAAAAAAAAAACGAAGAAATAACACAGTCTAGCAAACGCCAACAACGTTATAAAATCACTTCACACACAGCTTGTTTCCAGTATGTGTACCGAAGCACAAAAAAGAATAAGAAAAAAAGTTCAAAGGATAAAGGATATACCTTTGCTATTCCAGGTGGGTGTTAATGGCAACTTAAATCTTGCGCTAACTTTCCCTATAACCAAGGATGCACTATACTATTGGTTTAGTGGAAAGGGAAGTAGAAAATTAATGAAATTACATGCAGCGGTGTGTTTTGAATATTCATAATCCAACTTAAGGAGGTGATATCTGGAAAATATTTTCCACCATAACACAACAAATTAAGCTAAGAAAGAGGTTCTCTTCAAAGTTAACCGTGTTCAGGTACTCGAAGACTGGGTTACTTCTAGATATAGGAAGTTTATTTAATGCTTTAAAAAGCATTTTTTTTAATGAAAGAAAATTCACTGGGAACCCTTCTTCTATATAAAATGAAGAATCTGCATTTAAACTTCGCCCCCTATTAGTTGCATCTCTCTGATCTCAATGTTTAATAGGAAGTTACACTAATTTAAATATCATATCCCCACAATTCTGCTCTGCCATCACTCTTAATGTGTCAACTTTCATTTGACTTTGAAGCAAGTTGACTGGAAGAACTTTTCTTGTTGATGACAGCTGCTGGTAAATTAGCCGATAAGAGTTGTCAAAACCAATCGCAAAAAATATATCTACAATTTTATATATATGAAAGAAGGTATGTCAAGAATGAAAGAGAGTAGTCTGACAAGTAAAATTAAAAACAAAAAAAAAGAACATATAAACATCAACAGGAAGGTCAGGAATACAAAATTGCAACATATGAGGTAAACAACATCCTGACGACGGATGGACGGGTTCAGAAGGGTTCGTGCTGTCTGCTAATGTGCTGCTAACCATGTTGATTGACATTTGACGACTTTTGATGGGCACGATATGTTATGCATGTCAGTTAAAACATCAGCGCATTGTGAGTGACTTCAGTTTATGTGATGTTTTTTTTTTATTTTGTGTTTATGTTTAACTTGGTTTTTGTTTTAGTTTTTTTTTTAGTCCAGAGTTTGTGTATGTTTTTGCTAAAAATATGCATAACTCGATGAGTTGTTTTTTTGTTTTGTTTTGTGGAAATTGAACGCAAGCAACAGCAGGCATTTACTTTGCGAACGAAACGCATCAAGTCGATCCAATGGACACAAGGAGGTACAAATAAGTTTTGCTTGCGTAACTATCAGCAGCAAACGTTGCGTGAAGTACAATTTAATTAGCAGCAAAAGATGTAAAATTGTAATGATTGACATATTAACAAGCAAAAGATTATGGTCAATGTTTTTGTGTGAATGTGCTTTGTGTGTTGTGAAGTTGTTGGTTTTTTGTAACAAGGATATTGCTGGGGAATAAAATTGAGCAGAACTTCTCTCGATTGATAAGCTCTTAGAAATGATAAGTTGCAAAAATCAAATCTGGTTGTTTTTAATGATATACAAATTATAGATTCCAGTTATTGAGTTGACAGTTTGCTGAAGCCAAACAAACATTTTTTTTTCACTAAAAAAACCTAGGAGACACAACAAACCCCAATTGATTACAAGTTTTATTAAAGCGAAAGCGAAATTCTTCGCAATTTTTAACTTAAATGGTCACTGTGGCGTATGTGGAACATTTTTTTCAATTTTAACTTGTGATATAGGATATGTTAAGGATTTATAAAAAAAAACTCGAGATAACAATGGGAAATTGCGGAAAAATGCGGAAAATTGGCTCTCTATCCGATTGTCTGCCTGTGAATATCTGAAACTGCAGCATATGCCACTTAAGCGAATTACTTAAAACATCGAAAATAAGAGTTTTTAGTGATTCCCTTGAGAGGAACTTTAAAATTTATTTTGAAATTTTTTGTTGAAAAATTTTTGTACAAGAATGTTTTAGTAACTTTACTGATAATATTAGGAAACATTTTTAAATAAATAATTTTTATAAATGAATTTTTTATCAAAAAATTTTTGTGAAGCATTATTTTTATGTTTGGATTAATATGTCCTTTATATTGGCATATGGTTTTCAAAAAAAAAAAAAAAATAATAAAGTTTTTCGTTCTACAGAATTTCAAAAAAAAAAAATTTAAGTTTTTCGTTCCACGCAGAATTTTAATATCGTCGGTTCAACTCACTAACTGCTACTGAAATCGTATGTAGTTAGTGAGTTTTTCCTTGGGACCGACGATATCATATATATCATTTATATTGGCATATGATTTTCAAAAAAAAAAAAAATTAATGTTTTTCGTTCTACAGCTCTAGTTCCTTTGAAGGAAGACACTATTCAAACAGATTTTTTTGTAATTTTAAAAACTAAACTTTTTTTTGTTTTTCGTAAATTTCTTACCTATAAGATTAAATTAAAAAAATCGTTTATGAATTTTAAAAAAGCCTTATTATTTACAAAAAAATTACCATAAAAAACAAGTACGTGCGGTCATGCATTTTATTAAAAAATAAATTGCACGACTGGGGTCGCACGTACTTGCTCTTATGCTTAAAGTAACTATAATGTTAAAGCTTTTCATTCAAGAAATTTAAAATTTGATATTTTGAAGAAATTTCATAAGTAGTATAAAAAAATTAAATCTGTTTTTATAATTAATTAAACTCCGTTTTAAATTATCTTAAAAAAAAATAAAAAATATGCCATTTTATTTCTTGTATAAAAAGGTATTTTTAGAAAAAAATTTTCGAAAATTGTAGGAGCCGTTTTTTAAAAAAATAATTTTTTATATATAAAAATTTTTTAACATTTTTCAAAAAAAAAGTTGGTATGCCATTTCGAAGAAATAATTAATTTACACATAAAAACTAAATTTCAAAATTTTTCATTGATTCGTTTTCAAAAAATTGATTTTTTAAAAAATAATTTTGAAATATTTTTAAAAAAACCAAAAATGCGTTTTTTGAAAATTTTCTAAAATTTTAATATTATCTTTACTTACACACTTTTGTATAAAAATTTTCATTTAAATCGGGTTAATGTTGTACGAGATATTCAGAAACGAAAAAAACCGTTCTATGACAGGTACCGTTAATAACGGTACAAAAAATATTTTTTTTATTTAAAAAGTTGGCTATTATGTGTAGTACTACACACAAAAATTTTAATCAAAGTCGTTAGAGCCGTTTTTGAAAAAAATTAACTTTTCTATTTCCGTTATATGGCAGGTACCGTTAGTTTTGGTCATAAAAAAAAAATTTCAATTTCCCCTCTAGGGAATCACCAAAAACTGCTAACCACCAAGTTTGAAGAAAATCACTTCACTCGTTTAGGCTGCAGCTCCAGATAGAGACAGACACACAGACAGACAGACAGATAGACAGACAGAATTGCCGGACCCACTTTTTTGGCATTCTCCATCATCGTAATGTCATGTAAAATTGTTATCTCGAGTTCGATTTTTTTTAGGAATCCTAAACTTGCCCTATAGTACCTATATCGCAAGTAAAAACCCTGGTAGTGCTAACTAGACACTCAAGATGGCACCTTTCGAAAATGTTAATATATGAGCTTAAAATCGAAAAAAAAGTCTGCTCATAACTGTCGTAATTTTATAGTAGAAAAATGGCACTTTATAAGTTTTCACATCGGTATTTTGAAAAAAAAAAACTGTCTTTTTTCCGAATTTCCCATAATTACTTAGTAATAGATTTTTTTTCAAAATTCTTATTTCCTATAAATTTGGTCACAATCTTTGTTTTTTGGGCGTTTATTTGTTAAATGTTGTCGATTGATATTAGATTCTGGAAAAATTAACAGTAAAAAGAACAATTTTCTAAGTTAATACTTAAAGGGACACTGTGGCGAATGTGGAACATTTTTTTCATATATTTTTTTTTATGAAGAAAATGTTTCCTTCCGCTTGATAAATATGCAAACCAGTTTAAGTTGATAGACTATTTTTGACATTAACAAATGAAGTGGTTTGTTGAAGTTTAACAGCTGAAATGTTAGTCTTTGTACTTTTTTTTAGAATTATGAACACATTGATACATGGTTTTCAAAGTTTCATTCAAAAATTTCTATTAAAAGTGTCTCCTTGTTTTCAACGATTAGGATTTTGAAATTTTAAATTGAACTTCTTTTCAATTCCTTACGATACCATTCTCAAGAATCTTTCACTAACGGCACTCATCAAATCCGGCAAAATTTTTAATTTGATTAAATTGAAAATTTTAATTTTCCAAGACCATGGATCCCATTATTCTTCTAATTCATTTTTTGTTTTCGTTCCATTTCAAAGTATTTTAGCATCAAAGTCATTTTCCTAATTCACAAAACAAGTCTATTCAGCCGGAAAATAGTTGTCCAGTACAAAGTCCTTGGTACTTGAGATTAAATACCAAAACTGTCCGAGCCTAAAGAAAAATCTTGCATAGCCCAAAGCACATTCAAACAAAAAATAAAAAACATTAAATCACAGAGGAAACTTCATCTACGAGTATACTTCTCTATCAACACAATTTTTCAACCACTCACTTCTTTTTTTTTTTGTTATTTTTAAACTGCATCAAAATCTGTTTTAAAGCAGTCAATGTCCTTTTGACGTTTCTTTGCACAAAAATAACAACAAAAATAAAAACAAAAAGAAATTTGAACTCTCTCTCTACGAAAAATTAAATTCTTCTTTGTAAAAATGTACTCTCTGAATCCATTCAACTCGGCTGCATTTTTCGTTCGTTTCTCGCTATTTTATTTTTCCTCAATTATTATTTGAGACTACGACGATGATGATGATGAGGATGACGAAAAAAATAAACCAACCAAGCCAAATAACAACAAGAACAACAACAAAAAACAACTGCAACTAAAAAATTGCCTACTCACAATATTATCCTTACCATGTCGTTGGCAGATTTATCCTTATGTAACCATGTTAACTGCCATCGTCTGGAAGTTTGAAAAATGTTAACTTAAACAAATACAAAAAAAATAATAATAATAAAACACAAACATAACCAACAAAAAAAAAAAAACAATTTTTTTTTTGTACAAAATCAAAAAAAAAAAAAGTAATAATAAAGTAAAAATTACGTTTGGAAAAGAGTTGGTGCCAACCAGCCAGCCGAGGATAAGGCATATAAAGGCTTTTGCTGTGCTGCATAGGTTTTTTTCTACAACAAAGGTATATGTAAAAATGTAACTGTATATAAACATACATGCAACCTAAGGGTGCAACAAAAATAAGAGAAAAAGGATAAGAGACGATAATTGTTGTACAAAGTTTTTTTTTTAATTTTCGTTTTTTTTTTTTTTTGTTTAACTTCTCAGTGCATTAAATCTGTTTACAGAGATTTAAGGTTTTTTTTTTCTGGAAAAAAAAGCTTTAAATTTAATTATTAGACTTTTTTGTGCGAATAAATGAATGAAATTGTCTGTCTGGCTGTCTGACTCTCAAACAATGTTATGAATGATGATGAATTGTTTTTTTTTTTCGAAATGCTTGCAGAGTCTGAGAGATTTTTGTTGAGCCTTAATTAAAGAACAATATTGAAGTAGTATATTTTCGATTTTCGCTTGAAAAAACAAGCCAACTTTCTTTCAAAACAGTATTTAAAACTCTCAAAATTTTTCAAGCAGTTAAAACACACAGGTTTAAAACTGTAACTACTTGGATTATTGAATAAATAATAAACCCTTTATTATCGATTTTTTCCACAAACCTTGAGCAGTAAAAAGACATTTTGTGCAATTGAATGTGAACTATAAAAAATAAAGTTTAAAATTCTATAGGATTTTTTAATTATAACAGTTTGGAGGAATGAATAACAAACCCTCTATCATCGATTTTCTCCACAAAATTTTGGCAGTAAAAAGACATTTTGTACAATTGAATGTGAACTATAACGAATAAAGTTTAAAATTGTATAGGATTTTTTGATTACAACTACATATTTGGAAGATTGAATAACAAACCCTCTATCATCGATTTTCTCCACAAAATTTTGGCAGTAAAAAGACATTTTGTACAATTGAATGTGAACTATAACGAATAAAGTTTAAAATTGTATAGGATTTTTTGATTACAACTACATATTTGGAAGATTGAATAACAAACCCTTTATCATCAATTTTTTCAACACACCTTAGGCGGTAAAAAGACATTTTGTGCAATTGAATGTGAACTATAAAAAATAAAGTTTAAAATTGTATAGGATTTTATGGCCTATTACAACTACATATTTGGAGGATTGAATAAAAAACCCTTTATCATCGATTTTCTCCACACAGCTTGACCAGTGCCTAGTGAAAAGACATTTTGTGCAATTGAATGTGAACAATAACAAATAAAGTTAAAATTGTATAGGTTTTTTAATTATAACCATTTAAAGGATTGAATAAAACAACCTTTATCATCGATTTTCTTTCCACACCTTGGGCAGTAAAAAAAAAAACATTTTGTGCAATTGAATGTAAACTATAACAAACAAAGTGCAAAATTGTATAGGATTTTTTAATTATAGTTAACTTAATCAATAATTCTTATAAAAAAGCATCAGACTATTTTTGAAAAATAAATTTAGGTACATATTAGAGGTTCCACTTAAACGGGATTGACTGTATTCCCTTGAATTCAACAAACTCCTATCTAATTTCAAGTTTCTCATAAATTTTTATAAAAATGTTTTGCATATCTAAATTTGTATCTGATTTGTACTGACTATAGTTTTTTTTTTCTTTTTCTTTTCAGAAGGTAAACATTCCACTGGAATATAATTCGAGGTTCTTTTCAAACACTCATATAAATATACAGTTACTAGGTCTTTACCTATTGTTTGACATTAATGAAACGTTTTGTAAGTAGAACATTCCACAAACATATATATTTTTTTTGTATTTTTGTCTAGCAATTTAATCGGTGAAAGGATTTGACAGATTTCGGATACCGTTTAAATCTTTATATAGCTATTCCCTCCACCGAACTGTCCGCATCAACAGTCCGTCCGTCTCCCAACGAGACGATTGATAGTTTCGCTGACATTTTTTCAATTGTCGGTTTGATCGATTTGTTTATAACTTTATTGTGGCGTGCAACGGCAGCAGTTACTTTTGCTATAGCTTGTTGCTTGCTGTTGCTGGCTATTTCTATATAGCTTGGCTTTGGTAAGCTTGTTGGGTGTTTAGTTTATTTTATAATTGATTGCGAAAATGTTAAGCTGCGGCTGACCCGCTTTGATAAATCACCCTCAAGGCAAATGATTAAGAAGTCAATTATGTTGGCCATTAATTACAATTTCGTGCAGTAAGCTTCAAAAAAGATTAAAAAAAAAAACAACAAAATAAAAGAAAAAATCGAATAAACTTGCAACACAAAAGAACTTGTGGAGAGATGTGGTGATATATATTTCTTATTTTTTTTTTTATTTTTTTAATAAATACAAAAACAAAAATGGTATTGTCGATTTTTTGTTTTGTAGGCATTGTTTTTTTATAAAGAATTGAATATCAAATGGAAAGTAAAAAGAAATTGGAAGGGAATTCCATTTCGATCGAGTGAATAGAAAAAATTATATTATTGTAGCCAGTGGCATTAACTATGGCGTGCGAGATTCATAAAAATACAAATATATTCGTGAGAATTATGACAAAAACAGTTTTTGGTGATAAATCATACCTTCGAAAATAGTTTATTGTTTAACAATAAATAGAAAAGAAGAAAATAGAAAGCAAAAATTCAAGTAATTTGATCAGTTTTCAGCTTCTGTTGCAGAGTAGATTTATTGTTTTTTTTTTATTTTTTCGAGGCGTTTGTGGTCGATGATCTTTAAATGAGAATAGTGCGAGACAAAAAAAAGTAGGTATCTAATGATCTTTGTTGTTTTTGAAAGCCTTAGGGTATAAATCAAATTTTAGTCATCACGAAGGTATCAGTGAATGGTTAATCTATCAGGAAAAAGGTATTGTGTCAACGGATACAAAATATTTGGAAAATGTAAACCATCTAGAAAAGTACAAAAACCAATAGAAATGGAAGTTTTATGAGGAAACTGAATTATTTGGCCTATGACCTTTTCAAAAAGATATTCCCCGTAGCTGAAATAAGAGAAATCTATAAAAAAATTTAAATTTTAATGTTGAATCTATAAATGCTCAAAGGATAAAAGTAGACTATTTAGTAAAAACATCAAAAAATGTCGTTTTTTTTTCTCTTTTTGGAATAGATTTTCACAAGTTTTTTACAGTATTTTAATTTAAAATTTCGATACATATCGATAGGATATTTAATTACCTACAAAAAATTACTTAATAAAAATTTTCAAATTCGGCTTGCTTTTCAAGTTATACCTACATAGGTAGACAAAAACTTAACTTTGTAACTTATCTTGGATTTTCAACAAAAGTATCTTGTTATCTTTGCCTTAAAGTGTACAACACATGCAAAAACTAAAATTATGGGGACTCGAAAAATTTTGATTTTTTCTTCCAGCAAGAATTTTTTTTTTGTTAAAAATTTTCTTTAAAAAATCGATATTTTTAAAAATGTTATGATAAATTGCTCTCAAACATCTGGAGTTACCAAAAAAAGTTATTGAAGTGTTTCTTACTTATTTATTCAGCTTTCAGGTGCCGCACAGTGGGGAAAAGGCGGAAAAAACCCAACTTTCGGAAGTACGATTTATTTTGATACTGCACGTGTTTCTAACAGTAAATTAGTTGAAGAATCAGAAAATGAAAACTGTTTTTCAAAAAAAAAATTGTGGTCCTGGAGATTATCGCTCAAAGTTGAAAAACAGTGAAAACTGATAAAAATACAAGTAGTTTCAAAATGATCTATTTTCCTTAAAATTTAAAGGTTTGAACCAATTTTTTGTGTAAATAGGCTTAAAATAAATTGACAAACAATATGGTACATTAGTTTAGCGAAAAAGAATTGAATACAATTTTTTTGACAAAAAAACATTCAATTTTAGTGACTTTTTAGGTTCAAATTAGGTTTTAACTACTGCCTCCGTCTGCCTCTGTTGGCGGATAGGTTTTCCTAGATAGTATTAAATCTCAGCAATAGTTTAAAAAAAAAAATCTCACCCGAAGACGTCCGTATTCGGTTTTTATAGCAATTTCAATCTGAAAAAGTCATTCAAAAAACCAAAAAAAAAAAATAAGGCAAAAAAGAAATATGCAGCTATTTTCGGCAGACAAATCTTTCTAAATGTATTTTGGTATGCTGAATCTGAATGTTGAGTCCGTTTTGCTAAACAGCCCAAATTTTTTGATAAGATTGCAAAAAAAAATTTTAAACCCACAATTTTAAAGTTTTTCCCAATTTAGTCGCTGTTGGGATCAGGAGTTTGTGTTAATGAAACCTGCATTGCACATTTACCTATTAAAACAAATGTTTTTTTCACTAAGCCACTTTTTTGACTTTATTTATAACTATCGGAATCGGAATACAGTAAAACTGGTTATTTGAAGATTCTCTTATCTTTAGTTCCACTTGTTTCCAAAAAAAGGATGGAATGATTTGATGGAATGTTCCGCTAATTGAAGGAAAAGTTTAGGCTTGGTAGCCGTTTAAATTTTAGAACTAACCAAAAAAAAAAAGTTTCCAAGAAAGTTAAATTTTGAAAAAAATGCCATACCTACCGTTTTTGGATATTTTTCCTTTTTTGAAAATTTTTGATTTTTTTTTTTGATTTTGGTAAAATTTAAACGTTATTTATTAATAAAATGTTCAAATAAACTCAAAAAAATTAGATTTTTCTAAAAAAGCGATTGGAAGTAAGTCATTTACATCTGCAAAAACTTGATTTCTGATTTTTTAATATAATTTTTTTCTGAGTGGGCGTGGCAATGGGTGGTCATTGGTGTAGATTTGTCTTGCTATTAGCTACCTTTCCTGCAAATTTCATGAAAATTGGTTCAGTAGTTTAGTTTTAATTGAGTTTTTTCCGGTCTCCCATACAAGTTGCCCCACAGTGTGCCGGTTCTTTTGTTCAGATTTATCGTTTATTACTCAAGATATAGCCCAAACACGAAGTATTAGAGTGGACCAAAAAATTATTTTTCATAATTTTGATTTGCTCTACCGGTAACTTGTTTTCTCGACACAAAATAAAGCTACCATAATTATTTCAGAATTTTTCGATGATGTTTAAGGGTTGCGAGCACCCCTTTATTGAAAAAAAGTATTTTAGTTTTTAATTTATTCAAAGCTTAAATAATTTTTTAATTGAAAAACTGTTTGAGAAAAAAGTCTTGAGTATAAATAGATCCACTTATTTCAATTTCCTTTTTTCGAAAAAAAAAATATTTTTGATTTATTCCCAAATGTTAGAACTCGAAATTAGTGATAAATGCTGGATAAGCCTTAAAACTATTTTTTACTGTGTTTTATAGCTGTTAAAATTATTCTCATCGTATTCTTCATTAAATTAACTTTAAAAACCGATGTTTTATATTGCTCAATTCTTCTTAAATTAAATAAAAATAATTTTTTTTAAATATCTAACCAAACCAAAGTGAAAGAAAACCGAGGGAGAGTAGATACTACATCTTGGGCGCCGAGATTTGATAACAGTATTTTGTAGAACAGTTAAATACAATTATTTTTTATTATCGGAGGGGTGGTATATCTCCTCTCGTTTAGGCGGGAGGTGCAATTTTCTAAAAAGTTACTTAAAATGATAAAAAAAAAATATTGAAAAAATACTTAATATAAATAAAAATACACTTAATTCTAATTTTTAAATAAAGTTATCTCAATCAATTGTTTTTGAAATAATCGATTTAAAAGTTAAAAATTGTGGAAAAACGTTTAAAAAACATTAAATAATATTTTTGTCAAGATTGTGGATTACAATACAAAAATGGCTGATAAAATAAACTTACACAATTGATTACTAATTCGTCTCAAAGTCAATTGATTACTTATGAAATACGGAAATTCGTATGATTTAATGGTTTCTAGTTTTTGAGAACATTGAAAAACAGATACACTTTTTTTTATCACACCTGCTCGAGATCGTACTTCTGGGTTCCACGAAATCTCATCTATTCTAATTCGTCTCAAAGTTAATAGTAGTTTAAAAGTGGATACTGGGAGTACTGTCTTAATTCTAGTTCAAAAGTAACCTTCTCTCTAGCCACTTTGCAAGTTCGATGCGATTTGGCATTTAGATCTTTTTAAGCTATCATTAACCTACTTCATATGCCTTTAGCCATGGCATGTCCTTGCATCGAGGAAACCGAAGAACCATTAATTTCGAAGAACTATTTAAAGAATTTCTGCTCGCACTTTTGGGCGACATCAGTACCAGACTTTGATCTAAGACTAAACCTTTAGTATCCATAAGTTTCCATGAGTGAAAGGCAGCTTGGTTTCCTGATGGAATGTTTTTCCTGGTGAAAAAGTTGACCTAGAAAAATATTGAAATACATTCAAATTCATGAGAAGTTTCTAACCCATTAAATATTTGTACCAAAACTTCAACAAAACGACCGATTTCCCATTCTTTAATTTTTGATTAGCAAAGAATCGATTTGAAATAATTCATTTAACTATAAAAACTGATTGTATTCGAGGGTAAATCTAATTCCATAAATTATTGTCCAAAAAAAAGTTTAAAATTCATGAAACCCATTCATATCTTATCCATATTTAAAGTAAATGCTCTTCATAAATATCCATTTTGTTCTTTTTTGTCTGCCTCCTAAAAAAAAATTCAAAAAAAAAAACACTTCTTCATAAAAAACTTCAACCGAAAAAAAAAAACCGAATTGAAGACCCCCCAATAACATATGGCCACTCTCTTATTCGAATCTCCTTACTCGCATCAAGCATCACTCAACATATTAATTCATTTCCGATGAATTTCTACAAAATCATCATCATCATCGCATTGAGATATACTCCAGTCAAAGCGTCATTTGACCTTGCGATGAGAGGCACTGTCTGTTTTTATTTCATGGATCGATGGGGGTATATTTAAAAGGCTTAAACCCAATTTCTCACCACCTGATCATTCTTTTTAGCGGAGTTATTCACAAAAATGCATTTTTTGGGATATTTTACTTGAAAGCTAATATCTTTGCTCCAGATTGTCGTAGACCAAAAAATAAACATACATTCTCTTCCTAATAATATTTTCTATTGTTGTATGTAATTTCATTGTATTTGAGTGAGTAAATATAAAATGGCAGCCATTTAAAGTCAAATTCTTGTTGTTAAAAAACACATTTTTGTCATTATTTCGAAAAAAGCTTAAATCATGATTGACATTTTTCTAACCTATTTTGTAGTCCTGTTCATGTCCTGCATTTTAAAGAAAAAATGAGCTCTTTATCACCAAAGATGGCCGAGCTATTGATAAATGAACGCATGCAAAACCGGTGCGAAAACACCCAAAAATATCGTTTTTTGGGAATAACTCGACTTCAGAATGTCCTACGGCAAAAAATAAAGCAATGAATTGTTCGTTACAACATTTTCTATCAATTTAGTGCACAATCTTTCTGTTGAAACAAATAAAAAATAAGTAATATTAAGTCAAAGTCGTTTTTTTGTTTAGCAAACTCTTGCCTTATTATTTTGCAAACGGTGCGAGTATTGGCTAAGAAAATAAAATATTATTGTAGTCCTTTAAATTATCTACAATTAAAAAAAAAATTTAGCTTTCTACGACCCACGGGAGCTGAGTTATTATAATTTTAAGAAAGCATTAATCCGTACGAAAATTCAAAAAAATTTCCATTGTTTATGATTCGAATACTAGTTCTCAGTGAGAGGGGTTGTTTTCATTGTTTCTTGTTATAAGAGAATTTGTCTTATGTTTTTTCGTTGGTCATTTTGACCTTTTTTAAAAAATTAATTTCTCGGCTCGTGTGGGTCGTAGAGAGCTAATTTTTTTTTTAAATTGTAGATAATTTAAAGGACTACTATAACATTTTATTTTCTTAGCCAATACTCGCACCGTTTGCAAAATAATAAGGCAAGAGTTTGCTAAACAAAAAAACGACTTTGACTTAATATTACTTATTTTTTATTTGTTTCAACAGAAAGATTGTGCACTAAATTGATAGAAAATGTTGTAACGAACAATTCATTGCTTTATTTTTTGCCGTAGGACATTCTGAAGTCGAGTTATTCCCAAAAAACGATATTTTTGGGTGTTTTCGCACCGGTTTTGCATGCGTTCATTTATCAATAGCTCGGCCATCTTTGGTGATAAAGAGCTCATTTTTTCTTTAAAATGCAGGACATGAACAGGACTACAAAATAGGTTAGAAAAATGTCAATCATGATTTAAGCTTTTTTCGAAATAATGACAAAAATGTGTTTTTTAACAACAAGAATTTGACTTTAAATGGCTGCCATTTTATATTTACTCACTCAAATACAATGAAATTACATACAACAATAGAAAATATTATTAGAAAGAGAATGTATGTTTATTTTTTGGTCTACGACAATCTGGAGCAAAGATATTAGCTTTCAAGTAAAATATCCCAAAAAATGCATTTTTGTGAATAACTCCGCTAAAAAGAATGATCAGGTGGTGAGAAATTGGGTTTAAGCCTTTTAAATATACCCCCATCGATCCATGAAATAAAAACTGACAGTGCCTCTCTGCGCAAGGTGAGGCCCTTTTTTCCGACGCTTTGACTGGAGTAATATAGAATTGGAACGAAAAAGTAAAAAAAAAAAAAAAAAAAAACTCCTAAAGTGTCATTCCGACAATCCATTATCATGGTCGGAAGCACAAATGGAGGCAAAAACTCTCACATTGATGAGATGAAAAATTTTTTTTTGTATTTTGTTTGTGTTTGTTGATGTTGTGCCTCCAACTTTTCAAACCTTCAGGCAGGTCCGCCTCAAGTGCGTCAGCACCAGTCTTCTCTCTTCTTTTTTTGATGTTTTTGTGTGATTTTTTCTTTTTTTTTCAAAAGCGTCAGTCAGTCAGCAGTGCACTTTAGAAATGGAAACTGTAGCATTTTGGGTGGTCGTATTGGACGGCACACGGCTGCCGCAGAAATGTGTTTCATGTCGACATCGACCTACAGCTTGTCATCTCTCTCTCCGTGTGAGCGCACTTGTTTTCTGTTCACGCGCGCCCCAAAAGATAATCACAATAGGATTGCACTTCAATCAGTTTTCAGTTTTCCCCCGAAAAAAATACAAAAAAAAAAAAAGAAAGAAATCAAAACTTCGGGGCTCTTAGTGCATATAGAGTGCGTGTAAGGCCTTGAGGTGTTGCAGCAGGTTTGTCCGCTTAATATACGTACACGACCAGTTGCGACTGTTGCTGTTGTTGTTGTTGTTGGTTGCCCATCAATCAACTTTGAAGTATGCCTAATGGTCGAAGGTCTACGGTAGAAAAATTTAAATTTTCAATTTCAAGCTTCTGGTCGCTATAGGTTGTGATGTTTTGGACTTTTGGACATTTGAAGTATAAAAGTGGCGCAACAGCATTGGGAACTGCAGCGGTCTGAGTTGGTAAAAGCGAGAAAGAGGCGGAATTTCTGTGTCGTTTTTCTTACACCAAACATCGCGCCCGGTTTAATTGAAGTAACGAACACTATTGACATGTGGGCAGTGGTTGAGGTTATTTTTTTTTTTTATTTATTTATTTTTGTGGGACCGCTTGGCGTGTTTGACGGAATTAATTGGTGTATTGGCGAATGATTGCCGTAATTAGAGATTTTTGTGGGCGGGGTGACGATGTGGCACATTTGATTGACTTCCATGAAGTTTTTTTTTTTGTTTTTTTCTTAGAAATTTCCATGTAATTGGATTATAAATTGGGTTGAAAATGTATGTATTGATTAATTAGTATTAGGGATCCAACGAAGGTAGGCTGTAATCCAGTTTGGAGCTTGCTTCCGTTCCATTTGCAGGAATTTTTAGAGGCTTTTGAAATTATTGAATGGAGTATTAGATAATTGGAAAGAAGAATGAAACAATTTCGTATTTCAAGCAAACCCCTTTATAGACTTGGATTTTTTTCAAGCTTTTAACACAGTGCTTAAAGATGACAGACAGCTCAAAAATGTGTGATAACACATAGATGTAAAAGTCTTGTCATATTAATTATTTTGATGGTCGATAGTTAAATAGTCCATTTTCAACTAACAACCACCATAGTCAATTTTACAATTTTGACAAATTTTGGTTGTTAAAGTGACAATTTCGGTTGTCAATATGGCAACTACCAAATTTTTATAATGATTAGCGCTTTAGTGAAAATTACAATGTTATTTAAAATTTAAAAAAATGCACGACTACTGGGTCGTACGAACTTGCTATTAGAGTTCAAACTGCTTAAATTTTTAAGACTTTTTTTTATAGAAATTTGGGTAATATATGTGCATTGAAACAACAAAAAAAAATTTAAAAAAAAATTCGTTTTTCAAAGCGAAAAAACAACATCTGAAATCAAATTGCCCTCCAAAACAGAGTTAAAGCAGTTTTATTTCATATAATTAAATCGTTCAAAATCGTTGGAGCCGTTTTTTAGAAAAGTTTTAAAATAAAATTGGTATGCCATTTTGTAGAAATCACTTATTAACATCTAAAACCAAAATTTAAAAAAAAGAACAATGTCCCGTTTTCGAAAATTTGATTTAAAAAAAAAAAAAAAAATTCAAAATCTTTTTAAAAATCCAAAAATTATTTTATTATTTTTGTCTTAGGTACCTATATTTTAATTATATAAATGCTTTGGTATAAAAAATTTCGTTGAAATACAATGAGCGATTTGGCAGAAAATCAGATTTGAAAAAAGCTGTTCTATGGCAGGTACCGTTAATAATGGTTTTCAAAAACAAAATTTCATCAAAAGATAAAAGCTAACATTTGATTTTTTTAACAAAATTGTTGGAGCCGTTTTTGATAAAATTAAACTTTTCTGAAATAAGTATATGACAGGTATTGCGTTATTTTTGGTCCAAAAAATGTATTCAAAAAACACCTCTGTGATGTTGTAATTTTTGAGTCCAGTTGTCAAAAAAAATCTTGCCATATTGTATATTTTGGCAATCAATACGACTACGGCTGTTTTTTATTATTCAAAATTCAGAGCTATAGAAAATACCTAATTCGTATGGAATTTCCAATTTCGACCTAAAAATTTTTTGAATGTTTTCTAGAAAATTAGAACTAAACTCCTGCTCAAAATTAACGCACACTTTTTTTTTCTTTAGTTATACCCCTGCATCTTGTTTGAAATGGCTTTAAAATTATTTGTTGTATTTTTTTGTGTTTGCTTATTGTTTAGCAAGTCAGAAAAATGCTAAATTGCAACAGTATTATTAACCAAAAAAAAGATAAACCAAATTTAGCAATTCAAGGTCTGAAAACTGATATTAAAATAATTTTTGTTTTTTAAGAAAAAAAATTTAAAAAAATGGAAACGCGTGACAGTTCTTTCCAATAATTTTTTTCAATACTTGGCATTGTCTCCTCTAGCGCATATGGTAATTTGGAGTCGTCTATTCATTCCACGAATTAAGTTTTGAAGGTTTTGTTGTAACTTTTCTTTCACTGCAGTTTTCTGTTAATCAAGAATGCTTGGAGGTGGATTTCGGCAGCAAATGCATTTTTTTCAACATTTCCTAGACATGTTCTATTGAATTTACATCCGGATATCTGTGTGGTCAATTCAAAGGTGGCACATTTTAATCATGAAGATATTCTCAAACCACTCTAGCATGCATTATCGTGCATCAGACTGATTTGTGGACCAAATCTAGGGGTGATTGGAACCGCATGCTGTTCCAGAATATCAGCCAAGTATCTTTGGGTACTTAAATTAGGTCTAGGAGATCTCACTAACTCCGTAGGTGTTGTGAGGCAGAGTTTACTCCATGAAAATTTATGACTCATCTCTAAAAGGTTCGCGGGTTGACAGATAGACTTCAGCATACCTCTCCAAATCTTCCCCACAAACATTTTATTCAATACCTTCAATTTAAGCTAATTCCTGTCTTATTTGAGAAAATAACCACGATACTGTGAGATAAAGTAATAGTAGGACTTTTTTGTAAAATAAATATGATGTGCGTTAAATTTGAGCAGGAGTGTAGTTCAGTAACATTACATACAAGTATGTCCTCCAAACTTAAAAAAATACAAAAAATTTGAGATTTTATGATCATATTTCCTTTTCGATGAGTAAGTCCTACAATCGTGTCTTCGTTTCTCCATATTAACTAATATAACAAGCTTTTGTTTTGTAGAAACTAATTTTTTGTATTTTCAAAAAAAAAATAAAAATTATATTCTCAACTTTTTTGTTCAAATATGTATATGTACATTTTTAAAATAAATATGTAAATGTTAAATGATATATAATTTTATTAAATCATTTTGGTCATTGATAAGAATCAACAAGAACGAATATTTTATATGCGAACAATTGTTGAAGAAATTTAATCAAACTACGAATTATTACTATTTTGTTAAAATAACATAGAAAAACTTTATTTTGACTCAAAATTGTCAAAAATCATTTTATTATTAATGCATTTGCTCTCCTTTACAATTAAAAAAAAAAAAATGTTTATTGCAAATAAAAAAATTTCCATTGAAAAAAAGTATTTATTGCAACTAAAAATATTTTGCATTAAAAACAAAAATTTTATTGCAAATAAAAAATTTTCTGCATTGAAAAAAAATTCAATGCAAAATATGTGCATTAAATATTTTTTTTTAAATATTCGTCGAATTTCTTACAATTTTGAATATTTGACTATATCGCACCCTCAGTGCAAAAGAGCGAGAACTCAAAAAAGTTCATTTCGAGAAAACGCTTCTGCAAAATACATACTGACTCTAAACTTTCCCTTATAACTTTCCATGGGACAGCAATTTCCATAATGTCAAAGCTCTATTACAAGAACCATTATGTTTATTTTGTAGTTTTAATAAATTTATTTTTAAAATTGTTTAAATTAGGAAAGAGTTTGACTTTTAATATAGTAGGAATTGGATAAAAACAGTCATAATCTTTCGAATTTTTCGTTTACGTTAGCAACAAGCCCTTCGAAAGAAAGGTAATTTGAAAAGCAACATTTCCTCATCATTATCTCAAAAATGTCATTGTTTGACATATCGCTCTTTTGTACTGAGGGTGCGATATATTTATTAGCTATTTCAACTATAACTTTTACCGTAATATATGCAAAATTGGAAATTCGACGAATATTAAAAAAAATATTTAATGCACAGCACACACTTTGCATTGATTTTTTTTTTTCATGCAAAGATTTTTTTATTGGCTATACAATTTTTTTTTTAATGCAAAATTTTTTTATTTGCAATGAAAATTTAATTTGCAATGCAAATTTTTTCATTTGCAATACGATTTTTTTTAATGTAAAATAAATATTTTTTTTTGCAATGCAAATATTTTTTAGTTGCAATAAATATTTTTTCTTAGTGCAATTTTTTGTATTTGCAATGAATATTTTTTTTAAATTTTAAATACATTTTTTTCAATTGATATTTTTACAACCCTGATTGAATAGGGTTTCAAAGAACATGATTTTGCATCTATTACGAAAAATTAAGCATTAGGCAGTCAAATTTAAATTCGATACTTGGGAAGATTAGCTATTAGACTGATTAAAAAAAAAAATTTTTTTTTGTTCAAAGCATTGTTGAAAATATTGTTGGAAATGACGAAAAAAAAATACTGTAAAAGTTTCAGCCCTTAATGTTAACATTTAGTACCGCCGCATCGCAAATTTCTATTTCCCATACGATTTGTATTTGAAAGATTGTGTATTTGTGTTTAGAATTTTTTATCTTTTTAATGGTTTTTAAAAAAGGCTAGATTTAATCATTTTCTTGTATAAAATCGAACGCTCTACAAAATTGCATTTATAAAATTAAAAAAAAAAACGGACGCGAAAAATTAATTAAAATAATTTTTAGTTGAAAAAATGAATAATTCGAATTTACTGAAGAAATCTAATATGATAGTATTAGGGGTTTGAGAGTTATATAAAAGGATCTGTGAAACCAAAACACAACATAGAATACAAATATTTGGAAATTTTGCCAAATTTTTTGAAAAACTTAAATATTTCGTCAAAAAATCGGAAAAAAATGAGAAAAAATTACTTTTAATATTTTAAAGTTGAATAACTTCGAAACGAGAGGGTAAATAAAAAAAATTAATAAGAGCTTTTTTGTAGAGCGGACAATTTTATAAAAGAAAATGATTTTGTCAAGCCTTTTGGATGAACCATTAAATAGATAAAAAATTCTAAACACAAATACACAATCTTTCCCATACAAATCGTATGGGAAATAGAAATTTGCGATGCGGGTGTACTAAATGTTAACATTAAGGGCTGAAACTTTTACAGTATTTTTTTTTTTCGTCATTTCCAACAATATTTTCAACAATGCTTTGAACAAAAAAAAAAAAAATTTTTTTGAATCAGTCTATTAGCTATGTTATAGAAATTGGTTTATACTTGTTTTTACTTCAGTTAAACATTGGAAAATCGTATACGAAAGATGTATCTAAGCAAGATACTGATGATTGAATTCACACGCTCAAGATAACAGTGAAACAAAATACACTTCCATTGCATTATTCCCATCATTATAGACAATTTGAAAGTAAACGATTTTTGGAAGCAATTTCCATTCAAGTTAATATGATTGTTTTCTAACAAGAACACATTTTAAAAGTCAATTTTGCCGACACGTTAAACTGCAACCATCATACAAAGTAAGGTGCTCCAAATTACTGAACTAACTTGGCCATAAGGAACTCTTAATTTTCACTGAACCAAATCCTTACGTAAATACAACGAAAAAATTCGTTGAGCCAACGAAAATTTAATTAATTTTCAGCCGATGAAAAATTTAATTGGCTCAACGAAATCGCTTTCATACGTTAATGAAGAACTTCATCAACTAACGAAAACTGTCGTATTTTAATGAAATTTTTCATAAACATTTTTGATCGCGAATCAATGAATATTTACATCACTTTACGAAACTTTTTCATTGATTAACGTAAAATTTAATTAACCACGGTCATATTTTTCGTTAGTCAATGTACTTTTTGATTAATTTATGAAAGAACTTTCGTTAGCTAACGAATTTTTTCGTAAATTTAATGAATATTTTAATATTAAATTACGAAAAAAATATTCGTTAGCTAACGAAACTTTTCGTTGTATTAATTTTTTTTTAGTAGATTTATTGTTAATTATTTATTGGACTTATTAAATTATTATTAATTTAATAGAGTCCAAACAAAAAAATGGCGTTTCGACCCGGTGGAGCTCACTTGGACTCATCAGTTGACTTATCCGTGAGACACCTTGTCAATATGCAAATATTTTTTATATTCAGCTCAACTTACATAGATTTTTAAACAAAAACCTAATGTGAACTATATCCAGCAAGATTCAATTTTTAACCATTAAAACAGAAATGCACCCAAGGCAACGATTTTTTTCGTTAACTGATGTATTTTTTCATAAGCCAATGTAATATTTCATTAGTATATGAAGAATTTTCATAAGCTTATGAAGATTTTCGTTAGTTAATGTTGAATTTCATAAGTTAATGAATTTTTTCGTTACTTAATTAAAACTTTGATTAAGTAAGGAAAAAAATCGTATTTTTGTTCTTTAAAATGAGTATGAAATTTTTCGTTAATTGATGAATCTTTTCATTGAATTGGATTTTTTGGCACTAAAAAGGGAGAAAAAGTGTATGAAACGTTTTCATTAATTGATGAAGGTTTTCATATTACGAAAAATTACATATTTTCGTTGAGCCAACGAAAGTTTCGTTGGGCCAACGAAAATGTAGTGTATGAAACTATTTTCGTAATTTTACGAAATTTATTATTTTCAGTGTTGTTGTTATGATAGCCATTTGGTGAAATTGAAAGACGTGACTCTCATTGGATAAAAATGAGAATTTTACATGCGTTTGCATCGTGCATTTTATACTTATATGTACTTAAATGAACTAACTAATTTATCCAAAGTGAAATATTCTTTAAATAAAAAAAAAAAAAGAAGTTCTGTCCGGCAATTAATTAAATTTCTAAGACGGCATCTTTAATAGAATTTTATAAAGTCACAGTTAAAAAACCAATATAATCTTTTTTTCTTGGTGTGAAATATCTACTTAAACGGCATATGGCAGAGATACTTTATCTTTACTCCGAGAAGATGCGAAACTAAAAAGATGTATTTGCGATTGTAAATTGAATTTCATTGCAAATTACATTCATAATATGAAGTGGAGATACTGAACGAATTCTCGAACTGGAAATATATAAATATATTGCCCATCGCCATCAACTTAAAAAATATTAATACTCCATTGAATTCTGTAAGAACCAAAGAAACAAAAAAAAACAACAATAACCAAAAACTATTATTGGCTTAGGGACTTTTAACGACTTTTCTCGGGAGTCAATGAATTACAAAAACACTCTCAATTGCTTAAGGGCTCGGCTCGAAGAGGCAGTTAAAGGCTAAAGTGCTAAAGCTTAACACTGGGCAAAAGGCGATAATTGCATTGGAATGTTATTCGCTTGGTTTATGATGCCATAAACATAATTGGAATATCGAATTTAGAGATACTCTTGGATTTTTCGATTCGTTCGATGCGGACATTCAAGGATAAAACGAATTTAGTTCGTAAAATTAATTCAAAATCTTTGCACAGAAAAAGAAACAATATTTGGTAAAGACGATTTGTAGTGGAAGAAGACAAAACAAAAAATAAACAACAGAAGCTTTCGTAGGTATATTGAGGGAATTTTTTTTGCTAGTAGCGATGCGAATTGATGATTAATGATGATGGTTTTTGTAAAGATGAGTTTGAGCATTCGCAGTTAATAATATTTGCGCGCCGCATATTCATAGTGAATCATTTATTTGCATTTATCATTTGGAAAAAAAACTATGAGAAAGATACTTTGTTGTATTCATTAAATCATTGCGTTGCGTTGTGTTGTTGGGGTGCTTTATAGAGGTGTTAATGAAGAGGTGGAGTTCGTTTGGATTATGATTAACTTATTTGCGTGGTCTATTAAGTCAATTAAGTTAATTGTTTGCTTGAACTATTCTTTTATTATTAAAGTATTAAAAAAATACTTTAACCCATTATATAAAGAAACAAACAATCTAGAATTTCGAAAATCAGAAGCGTCAAAAATCGAAAATTCAGAATCCCGAAAACTTAATACAGTATTTATCGCTTATAAGAAACACGCTTATAAGAAAACCTCGCTTAAAAGAAACTCGAACAAAATCACCGTGTACTTTACCATATATTTTAATGTTGAATTATATGTTTATAAGAAACACGTTTATAAGAAAAACACTGATAAAAGAAACATTTTCAAACCACGGACTTTCTTGCACACACATAAAGTTGGTTGGATTTAAGAAACTTTCAAAAAAATTACGAAACTAAAAAAACATGAGCCCTAAAGAAAACTTCAAAGCAACCTGTGCAACTGTCATTTGCGTTTGACATTATTTGAAGAGAATTTCAGTTCAGTGGTTAATTTGTTATTTGTTGTGTTTGTGTTCTTTATATCCCTGCTGTGTTTACCTTTGCTAAAAATGTTGCTCAGCAAAGTACTTTTTAGTGCATCTGAATCCATTCAAAGACATTTTTTTCTATTGAAGAAATGGAGTTGAATACAAGCAGAACAACTTAGCAGTAGATACTTCAGGCCAAAGGAACACAGCTAATATTTCACTTAAAACTAAATTGATACATAATCCTTGAATAAATTAAATCGGGAAAAAATAGAAAAGAAATCTGTGAAAAATATAAAATAGCTACATAATTATGTAGTTATATAATTGGATTGAATATTTAGGCGAAGATAAGTTTGTAATACTACTGGGTCATGGTATAAAAAGAGACGGTATGATCATTAGAACAAACTCTGTATCGAGAACTGTCAAAACTTAAAAATGGCTACTTAAGGTTTTGACAGCTGCCTATTGAAATTGTTGTTGTAATCAAATTTGTCTTGGAAATTATTTGTTGCTTTTGACTTTGCCAAGTATAAAACGTCAAAACCTTATTACCCCATTTTGTAAGATGGCGGCTCTAATGATCATACCTTGTCTTTTTATACCATGCTACTGGGTAGTAGATGTGTATAAGAAACTTGTTTCTTATATCCGTATAAGAAACTTGTTTCTTATATCCGTTCTAAGAATATAAGAAACACTCGGTTATAAGAAACAAATATTGTGCAATTTTTGAGTTTCTTATAAGCGTTATGTACTGTACCCAAAGATCTAAATTTTCGATAATAGTTTCATAATTTTGAGCCATTCACACCAAAAAATGAATTTTACCAAAAATCTTAAAAACACAAAAATTCCAAACTGCTTAAATTTAAAGTTTGAAAAAGTAGCAAATTTTAACAAAATTAAACTTTATCAAAACCATTCTGAAAATTCTAGGATCACAAAAATTAAATTATTAAAAAAACTGAAAACCCAAGACACCCAACTACCAAATATCCTTGGATATTTCACACAAGTTTGTATTCAAAACCGTAAAAACTAAATATTTCGAATAATTAGTATGTGTAAAATGCAGACATTTGAATATTTAGGTATCGAAATCTCATATTTAAGAGGAAAACAAAAATAATAATGCTGACAAATAGTTCCTTAATTTCTATAACTCTTAAACTTGAAAAGAAACCCAAACATCAACTTTTGATAAAAACAATCGAAAATTCAGAAAACCAAAATTACGAAAACGCATACTTCCGATTAATACTAACTACTTGTCAGATAATAATTCCGAAAACAATAATTACGAAATATTTCATTCGCAAAATCTAGAAAGCACTTTTTTGTAAACAAGAAAATCCAAAGTATCTAAAATAAAAGTGCCAAAATTAGCATCCTGAAAAACGGTAAAAATCTAATTTTTCACCTTTCAAACTTTTTGGAAACAAAACTTTGCAACCAGAATGGATTTGGGGTCTATGTTCAAACAATAAATAAAATTCTTTACAAAACGTGGCAAAGCTAAAATCCGAAACCCAAATTTCCCGAAAATACCGATTTAATCAATTTGTGTTAATTTTAATAAATTACGGGATTAAGGTAAGAATCATAAAATCCGTAGTTCAAGTAGCTATTTGACGTGTTGGGTTCTTGAAAAATTGGTTAAAATAAAAATTTTGTCAGATTTTTTGGAAAAAAGTCCAATAAATTTAGCTGATTGTTAGAGTCCTCAAAACTTAATTCCAAAAACCCTAAATCCCAGAAATCCATTAAAAAAATAATAATTTTTGTGCTAACGGCACTCATATTTAAAAAAAAAAATATACACCGTAAAAAATCAACAAATTTAAATTTTGAAACCGAAATTACCTAATCCCCAAATATTATGATTTGTACGAAATTGAATAATTTTCGAAAAAAAATAAAATTTGTATATAATCATGAAATAATAAAATTATTGATATTATAAAACACAAAAAAACCTCACATTTCAGAAAATTTAAAGGACAAAAAACTTTCAGTATTGAAACATAAATATTTCCAAACCTGAATTTTATTTTATATGTGCTACCTACTTACCATTCCCAAATTTTGAATTCTCATTCAATCTATTTCTAATTCCCAATAAAAGCAAAACAAGAAAACACTATTTTTAAATGACAACTTAAGACGGCAAAATTTTTGGTCCAAATTTACCATTTAATAACACGGTTCTTAGTTTTATTTCATGTCTCCCTTGAGCCTGCCCAACTTCACATTACACATAATAACGATCTCGTTTTTGGCCATTTCCAAAAATCCCCAAAGTAAGCTCAAATATAATAAAATCACCAAAAAAAAAAAAATGCTTCTGGCTTACTATGTGCATTCATTGTACTGTACATCAGTCCCAGTAGCAGCAGTACAAAACTACTTTTGAGAGCAATCGAATTGGCAATTGAAGAAATCCCAAGGTGAGGACACACAAAGTGGTTTGCACAGCAAAAAACCTTGCCACTTGGTTGCATATATAAAATTGCATCTTTTCAAACTCAACACACTCTGTACTCTGGCACATTTATATATGTGAAACAAAAGAGTCATCGATTTGTTAAGTCCCTTTGGATTTTTGGTGTGCTTAGTTTTACATTTTTTTTTTAGATTTTTGTCATCACCACTGCACCGAATGGATGGACACAAAATAAAAGGGACGACGACGACAACAATTGCATACTGTAATGGGATGCATCCTTTCTTGAAAGAAACCAAACGAAACGAAGAAACCCTTTGGACTGGTTAAACGACACGAAGAAGACCAAAACTAGTTCGTACATAAAACGTCTTCAATTGCACCGTTGCTTGGTTGCTGAGCGACAATAAAAGAAAACACGATGTATGAACGACAAAACTAAACAAAAGTGTTGCCACCTTGAACTAAATACTTTAAACCTTCAAAAGATTCCAGATACTTAAAATTTTAGAAAAACTCAAAGAAACTAAAATTCTATAATTTTTTAATAGACTCTGTACATTGGCAACCCTGCCCTTGAGACTTACCAAAAAAAAAAAATCGAAAATAAAATTCTTGCCAAAGAACGCGAACGACTTTAATCACTTTGAGTTGTGCAATACACAAACGACATCAAAGGATTTCCCTTTATAGTGAAGGAGGATGCGATTCCTCGATTGGCGCGAAAGAGTAGGCTGGCAACGAGTACCTCATGGATGCGAAACTTTGGAACCCAAGAGCCGAAATTGCATGCAACGAAGACGATGACTGTAACAGCGCACAAAAAAGATGCCGCCTCTCCCGCGAATTCGCACAACCAAACCATACACAACACCAGCAGCAGCAGCTAAAGACAAACAAAAGAACGCGATGATGCGGCCTGAACAGTGTTGTGGTGGCGGGCGGTGATGGGCGACAGCAGCAGCAGCGGTGCAGCCAAATACCACTATCCAAATGATGCAACTCCACGCGCTTAAAAGATGCAGGAAAGAGGTGGTGTACAACTGCATCCCCATTGTTATTATTATTTTTGTATTTGCTTTTCATTGGCATCCGTTTTCTTATGGAAGAGAAATATAGAGGAGAGAGGATGGGAGAGAAGGATGTGTAGGGTCTGTAGGACGAGCAGCACACACATGTCCTGCCTTGTATTTGCCTTGGCTGCAGTCCAATTTACAGCAGAATGTTTTCACGGGCCTGGTAATAAAAGTTTCATTTTCCAGGGGCGGAGTTAATGAGTTACGGATAGTTCCGGTAAGAAAGGCGCAACTTTGTAGAGGGCCCCGCCAAGAAAGAGCCATATTTGTGTGTTAAAATCACATTATGCAAAATTAATGAACTTTTAATAACTGAATTTTAAATTTCTGTATTCCAAAACTTTTCTTCTTGAAATTCCATTGCCAAACTATTGGTTTCCAAAACTTTCGATTAAAATTCGATTTGAACTTTTATGTAGAAGCAATGGTATATATTCGTTCTTTGAATACAAAATTATGATCTCAAAACATGGTTTGCAAAGTAAAACTTAATTTTTTAAAGATTAATAAATCCGCCCCTGCATTATCATAATCAAAACGGTGCGGAGGCTGCATTTGCATTCAACGAATGTAGCTGCTGCTGTTCTTGCTTAAAATAAAAATTTTGAAGGGTGTATTTGGTTATAAGAAAAACTTAAGAGACAACAACACCAACAACAACCCAACAAGCACCATCACATCGTCATCGCACACAATCAGCTATGTGGCTTCTGGGTGCTCACCCTTTGCCACCAAGAAATTCTCTTCATTGCAAAAATTTTTATTTCTTTTTTATTTAATTTTAAGTTTTTTTTTTTTCATTTTTTTTCTTCCATCATCATCATCGTCGTCGTCTTCATTTCTCTCTCTCTCTAGTTGTCTTGTTGGAAATATGTTTAACATTTGGTTTGTTTGATTTGTTTCCTTTTTTTTATTGCATTTTGAATGTTTTATTTCCCGCCGCACATGGTCTGATCGAACAGGTTGTGAACATTTCAATATTTGTGTATAATTTGCTACAAAAAAAAAAGAAACTACAATTTGATGTTGAGTTTTAAAAAGGAAGGTGGGTCGTTGTTCAAAGACAAAGAAAAATGTATAAAGATGACTTAAAAGGTTAATCAAATCGAAAAACGATGGATTTGAACTTGCTGGAAGAAATTAAAATTTCTTTTTTTTGGAGAAATTTATAAAAACAGTTGCAATGAAATTGAAATTTGCATAGAATATTGTCAGCATACCCAATTTTATGCTTCACAGCTCATTTTTTTTTCGAAAAAAATATAGAATCAATCGGTTGTCAGCAACACACTAATTTATAGGTGAAAAGTTAAGAGAACAATGAATGAAACATTGTGGAATGAATTCAATGAATACATTCCACACTGTTTCATTCAAAGTTTTCGAAAAATGTAGAAACATTTTGTGTTCCACAGTTTTGTTTTATGAAAGTTATTTGTGGAACGTATTTTTTAACATTTCTTCGTCACTTTATTATATTTTTTCTTGGCTCAATACGTTTTGTGGTACTCATTCAATTTCCATTTCACAAAAGATGATTCAATTTATTAATCCTTGGATTTCTTTTCTAAATTTTAACACCATCAAACAGAGAATGGAAAAAATGTGGAACGTATGTATTTTTTTAAAACATAATAAAAAGTTATTTTTCAACTAACTTTTCCTGAATTCAAAGAACGTTCCACAAGACCTTAAAATCCTTTTCTGACGATCTGAACCAAAATAAAATAGACTTAAATAGGTATTAATAAGATTGTAGAATGTTAGAAGAAAATTTTACTCTAACGATTTCCTACAAATATATCATTCCCCCATAAAAACGTTTAAAAATTTAAAGGATCGAAAAAAAAACAATAATTATTTCCCTTCGAGAAACGTGCTGAAAATTACCACCATATTAAAAACCAATTTCCGATATCTTCGTATGAGAGTACCTATACTCGGCGTTATGTCTGTAATCATTGATATAAAACTGAAAATTTATTATCGACCTTTTAAAACCCCTCCAGACACAATTTATTTTAATTTCTTCTTTTTTTAACGATTTTCATTTGAGTTGAAAATCGAAAGAAAAAATTGAAAAAAAAGGATATAAAACTTGCAGAAAAATCCTTTTCACTACTCAACACCTTTCGATCGAGAGAGTGCAATTTTAATTTCATCATTCGTGCGAAATTAATCGTTTCACATTTCTTATTGAAGAGTTTTATGACATTTCGAGAACCTCCCTGTTCTTCAACAGAAATGAAACATGAAGTATTTTTTTTTTTTTTATTTTGTCTGTCTGTTTTTGTTGAAATTCTTCTTCTTTTACTTGGGAAAGAAGAGTTAACCAACGATTGGCCTCAACAACCACAAGTCAAAATAATAAAATAAAAAAAAATTGTTAAAACAGGAAAAATAAAGGTGAAAAACAAAGACAAGCGTCAATTAATTTCCAATCGAACGACTTCGATGACGGCAACAACGACAACGACGACGATGAGACTCAGGACTGAAGAACGTAGAAACATGCATGTGTACCTACGAATACCTTGAAATATTCCATCCAGGAAAAAGATATGTCTGAACCAGCGTTGTTCCTGGAAAATAAATATAAGGGGCCATTTTCGGGGCCATTTCAACATTTTAGGGGCCATTTCATTTTTCATGTAAAATTTTTTTTTTAAAACACATACCAAAACACATAAACTAGGTATATTTTGTTTATTTAATTATTTTTTCTGATAAGTTAAACACAAACTAAAGATATACATAAGTAGGTACTATAGTCTATAGATACAAATAAGCAGTGTTGCCGTTGGGAAACTCAAAACGGTCGCAAAAAAGGGTCACTAAATAATAATAGTCTAATAAAAAGAAGGTAATAGAAAAACTTAAGCCCTGGTCTTTGGATCATTTCATCACCAAATGGCGAATCCCGCAATGTTCGAAAACTGTAATTGATCTATACCTCGCAGTCTATTGGTTTGACCGAATAAGTTATTTGATCCAAATCCAAACTGTTTCTTCTATGTTAGATATAACTTTATAAATAAAGTCCCCAAATTTTTTTTAATGAAGATCGAACAACCGGGGCTTCCGAACTACCGAACAAGGCCAGAAAAATTGGTTCTTAAAAATCTAATATATCTAATTTATTTTGGATTTTATTAAATATTTTTGTTTTTTTTTTGGCCATAAACTTTTATAAATCATTTTAGTCTTTTTCCCAATGAAATAAAAATACTGAATACTTCAGAAGCCTTTATCAATCAGGTTTAAACTAGATATAAAGATAAAGGAAAAGAAATATCATTTGTCGTCCTTTCTCTTCAGTGAATGCATTCGCAAAATATTTTGACAATCGATCTTTAGTCGATAACGACTTAAAAAATCATCAAGTTGTTAACTCAACTAATTTATTTTGTAAAAATGCATGTATTAAGTAAAGAATTTCATTAAATGGGGCCATTTGCTGTTGGCCCTGAGCACGGGGTCAAAATATAAATTCTTGGGCCAAATGGCCCAATTGGGCACATTTGCACAACGCTGGTCTGAACTCTGGAGAGTAAATGTTTTTTTTACCTTTGTGTTATATTTTCTTTTAATTGCCTGGGAATTTTAATGGCCAGGAAGGGCAACTCGTGATTCAGTTTAATTTCGTAAAAATGATGACTAGACTCGCATAGATGAAGGAAGGTATTGCCAATTTATAGATTTATAATTATTATTAAGGTTACCATTTAAAAAAAAACACACAGTGTGGGCTTTTCAAAATATCAGTAAGTACATGATTGGAATGTTTAGAATTTGAATAGATTTTTTTGTAGGCAAAATTTAGTTTTAGGTCGATTAGAGTGTATCGACTTTTTTATTTTTACCCATTTTTTGAATTTACAATTATATGCAGTATAGGTACATTTTTATATTGAGTAAACAAATTTCATAAGAGATGGTCACCGTGCTTGTAATGGCTTCTGATCAGCGATCATAGCAAATGATTTCCTAGAAATTGACGCATGCATCTGGAATTGAATAAACTTGGATATTGGCAGTAAATTTGTAGTTTTTAGTATCTGACTAATGCCAGTCAAAAAAATCAGAAATCTGTTTATAGTTTTTCATACCAAAAGAAACACCATCAATTTTTACTTTCGATAGGTTTATAAAAAATGATTTGTTTGAAACTGTTTGATTGAGAAACAGTAAGTTCTTTTCACTTCATTATTGCCTATCTAACTACGAATTGAATTTGAAAAAAAAAAAAAAATATTTTTATGAGATTTAACGGTCTGTGGAACGTATTTGTTTTTATTTCAAGAGACATTAATAATTTTGAATTATACTTTTAATATGTTTAGTTTTTTTTCAAACTTTTCTTAAGAAATCTTTAATATCTTTCTCGCGTAATAAATCATACAATAGGTTCCACATTTTTTGTTCCAGTCCGTATTGGAGGCGTCAATATTTAAGCTCATTTCTAAGACCGACAGATAATGTTCAAATTGAAGTAAATAATTCAAAGAAATTAGCCAAAGTGAAATTTTGAAATTTACGTTCCACAGCAAAGGTGAAATCTTGAACAACTTCTTACTATTATTTAAACCTCATACCATTTTATCAGGGTCTTAAATCTAATATTACTTATTACAACAAAATTCTTAGAAACCAACTCAAACATCTGCTTCTTGTTCTTGTTTAACTTAACGACACATATAAGTAAATACATTCCACATTTACTATGTTTTTGAAATACGACCAATGAAATCTAAAATTGGTGTAAAAATTATGATTTTTTATGAGAATTTCCTATCCTTCTACAAAACAAAAAAAAATATTAATGAAACGCATTCGCTTTGGACGAACATTTTATATAATAGTGAAAAAGTCTTTAAGATTTAACAAATTAATTAATTTTTCGAGAAAGAAAAAATTTTAATTTTTATTCATTATGGAACGTATCTAACATTTTTGTTACATAAAATCTGGAAATCATTGAATTGTGAAACGTATAAATCATTTTTATTGCACCGATTCACATAATGATTCATATTTGAAGAAGAAAAAAAAAACTGAATACCACCCTTTATTGCTTGTGGAACGTATCTACCATTTTCAATCCACATTTATGCTGATGAGCGGCGAAGAAAAATCTTTTTGATATTTAGTCAAAGACTTTCTACTTGAAAAATAATATAATAAAATAAGGCGTTTAACATATTTGTGGAACGTATTCATTTTTCAGTCCGCAAATTGTTGTTTGACATATTTTTAGAATTTTTTAAGCATTAAAAATGATCTAGCTATAAAGATATTGTATATCAACAGGAGGTCCGTAAAAATAGATTTGAGCAATCAAATAGATAAATGTGTCTTGAAATACCCTTTAAAGCCTAGCAATGCAAAATCTAAGAACAAAGCTATAACAACGGTACTTTTAATCATTTAAAAACGGATCCCTTTAACACGCACTCCCCATAAGGTATGGAAAGTAAAGAAAAACAATTTTCCCCCTTAAATGATCATACAAAGTAAGCGATTGCGGCGGCGATGGCGGCGTCAAGTGTATATAAGACAAATACTATGTCTTCGGCACAATATCCTCATATCCTAAGTCACAAACTAAATAAATCACCATGCTCATGGCTAAGCCGTAAATAACTGGGCAGAGTGCAGCAGATCTGCGAGCTATAAGAAAGAAGAAGAAATACCCCAGCCAGGATGAGTAGTGGTTCCTGCCGCAAGAGACATGTGAATCTCTCCATCTCGCGTCGTCATCGTTCATTGCGCCAATGGAGATATCTATCTTTCATCGCTTTGGTGGATATAGACCGCGACGAATTTTCATTCATTCATGCATCATGCGCGCGCACATACACACACAAAACACACGAGTTGTTTTGGTCGCATCTCGTCGCTTTTTTGCATATTTTTTTTTTTTTTTTCGTATTTCATCTCGTATATATATGAAACGATTCATTTCTAGGCATCTCTTTTACACATTTCTCTTCCTTTAAAGAAGCACATTTTCAACAAACAAAAAAAAACGAAAAAAAAAATACCCTTGAAGGAAAGAATTCAGCGTGCCTATGGATTTGTGCGCGAGCGCGATTATCATGACCCGACTGTCACATAAACAACAGAAATTGATCTGTAAATCATTGAATGGCTGTTTGGCGGCAATCTGCTCTTATATTTTTTTTTTTTATTCTGCGAAATATCTGCGAGAAAAAAACAAACAAAAAAAAAGTCAGCACAAAAAACAAAACAAAAAAAAATAGAAGAATAAACGTCCAAAATCTAAACATCCAGTGCATCATCAGGGAAGTGATAGAGCCTTCTCCGCATATCTCCATCCACCTGGTTCTGGTTCAGCCCCGATTGACAGAGATAAAGCGAAATTACCTCAGCTAAATGTGTTGTAATAGGTCTCCAACACAGTTTTGGTAGGGTGACCAGAGGAGAAATATTTGTTCAATTTTAATGCTTACGTTCCACAATGATCCACATGCTACATATTTTATTTCACTGTGGGCGAATTTGATATGTTCTTCTCAGGAAAAATATGTTGAATATTTTCCACCCATTTGTGATTCAAATATTTATTTACTTGTGGAAGCTAAGGTAGGTATACAACTTTTATGGATATAATCCTTGAATGCTTTACAGACACTGTTAGCTTTGACGGAAAATGTTTTTATAATAATGAAAACGTCTTAAATTCCACACAATAGTTCAATTTTGTGGAAGGGAAAATATCTTAAATGTATCATTTTATGGATTGTGGAACGTATCTATTATTTAAGTGCATTGAATGTGGAAATATATAAATTGTGGAACTTATAAATCATTTAATTTACGGATTCACTCAGTAATTCATATTTGTAGAAGAAAAACACTTTAAATGTCACCCTTCATAGCTTGTGGAACGTATCTTCCATTTTCATGCTCATTTTTATGTTCCACAAAGCATTGTAAAGTAAAGAAATAAGGAAGTGAATTGATAAGAAAAGTAATTCGATATCGTTTTTTATTTGGCTGCATAAGCATCTCTTGAAATACGATCCACATCAATTTACGGCCCATAAGACCTTTTTTGGAAGACCTGAATTAAAGGGAAAGAGGTATGATTCTTTAAGGAAACAGAAAATTGGTCAACCAAACACTTTTAATCGGCTGTGAAACGTTAAATTGACAATTTGTGATTGTGGAACATATTTGCTATGGAATATGAGTAGAGTATATGTGGAATGTTTAAAAGTTAACTGACGTAGGTTATTTTATAAACTCTGGTAACCCTTTACCAAATGACGATGTCGACAACGACGCGACGGACGTTGAGAGTCTTGATGATGGTGCATCGATTGGATTGGTGCGTCCCCATCGATAGATTAATATACGTGTGTGTTCCTGTGCCTACGTTCTCATGTCAACATGCATACCTACTAAATCATAGCATCACACACAGCCTCTATCCCTATACTCGTAACTTTAGAAAGTTCAATATCATTTTTCTCGAGAACCAAAAAAAAAACGACAACACTGCACAAAAAAAGATTAAAAACCCTGCAAGACTGTGACTATTTCCGTGAATGAGATTTATTAAACTTTTCATCTCTTAAAACATTCTTGGCTTGCTTTGTCTTCTATATGAGATCCAACAATTGTACAATTTACCTTCTTGATTTGGCCTCTGAGACAGTTGATAGATCTATCGCGATTATGCCAAAAAGAAACCACCGAGTGTTTAAATTTATTGTGTGACGTCTATTTTCCTGATTGATACAAACTTCAAAAAAATGAGCGAATTATTATAGTCATATATCTTCATGCAAAAAAAAAAAAAAACTAAAAACGTACAAAAAAAAATTGCAATATAAATTGAGTTATAATCCAATCCAACATTTGCCAGGTGGGAGCAATAGTGTCAGAGTTAATTCGTCAATTTGATTGACTTGATTATGCCCACACATCTATTTATGGGCAGGCGGCAATTGTATAAAAATATCAAAAATACATATAAAAACAAACACAGGCGGACAACAAGCATAACGTTTTGTGTAAAAAATAAAAACACAAATATAACATAGAAGGCGTTTAGGCTGTCATGTTAAACAAGTGGCTTTTATAATGGACCTTAATTTTCTTATATACACATATCAATTTTGGTTTTGTGGTTTAAAGTTGATTCGATTGGTTTGCCATTTGAGTCTTTATTTGTTTATTTTATTAAAAGCATTTTGCTGTTTGTAACTTGTTTTTAGTTTTAATTTGAATTATTTAAAAATTACAGAAAATGTTAAATAATAAAATATAACAAATTGGTACTAAAATTTAATAATTATTATTGAAATCTATTTTTAAGGTATATCTACCGAGTAAATTTAGATTATGATCTAAAATATGTTTTGATATGGCTAGATTTTGGTTATTAGATACCTTTATTTTGTTGAGAAAATTCCAAAATCAAGAGCGCAAAAGAATCAGTTTCCCGAGTAAAAATAGAAATTGAATTTTTAAGAAAAAAAATTTTTTAAATCTTGACCGCCGCATTACTGTTGCACCACCGCCATTTGGCAAAAAATTTCGGAGCACCACGTCCGCACCATTTCATTTTGAATGAAAAATTCTGTGCACCACCGTTGCACCACGTCAAAATAACTTTGAAGACGACTTAAACATTTTAATAGCTACGAGATAAAAAAAATTGATCTTGGTGCAGACGTGGTGCACCGAATTTTTTTTCATATTTTTTTTAGTTTTTCAAAATGAAATGGTGCGGACGCGGTGGTCAAATTCGGCGGCGGAATTCCTTTTTTACTCGGGTTCTTGCACATTCTTCGAAGTATTTTTAATGAACATAAATATCAAATAAAGCAGTTTAATAATAAGCTTGTGAGTGGAAGTTATTATCATTTTTACTAAAAGCATCTAAAAATTGAAAAGAAAACAATCCTCGAAGGTTCTCCAATATTCTTTTTTTTACAAAAAAAAAAAAAAAAAAAAACAAAATAACACTATAATCATTTTTATCAAAAAAATAAAACCGACTTCCATGGTTTTGTTTTTATTTTTTCTCATAGTTTCTATAAAAATAACTGGACGAAATTGAAATGGGACCACACTCGAGGCACCATCTTTCCAATACAAAAAGAATTATCAAAATTGGTTAACTTAGTCCAAAGTTATGCGGTAACAAACATAAAAAAAAAAAAAAACAGACGAATTGAATACCTCTTCCTTTTTGGAAGTTGCTTACAACTATGTCATAAAAAATGTTTACTTAGAATATAGAACTGAATTTGTTTGATCGGCTAAGAATCATTTGAGGAATTCATAAATTATTTTGCCATAAAAACATAAAAGTCAAAGTCTTTCAATTTTTTTTAAAGACTCCTTACTGTGGCATAGTTAACCCCGGAACTGATAAGCAAATCTCCAAGCAATTAAAAAAGTATTCCACATGAACCCCATCAACCCATTCAAATCAATAACTTTAATCCCAGTGAATGACTCCTGAAGTGCTTGAAAACACTACACACATTACATACAAATACCTACAAACAAAAAAAAACTTCACCCTAGAACAAAAGAATCCATTCAAAATATATCAACCACTCTGCCTATACAAACACAAAAAAGAAGAAAAATAAAAAAATTCCAATAACTTCCCCAAGTATTCTATAGTACCATGACCTTCTTTTTTTTCTTTTTCCAACAGGACTATATACTGACTATATTCTTGCGCCATCAACCTCAATTCAAACACCCACACAATTCAATCCTTTCAAAATAATTATAAACTTATTGAACTCTGATTTCTTTGAAATGCAAATGGCCCCAAATGTACGTTATCGTCATCTATATCTCTCTCTCTCTCTATAAAACTCCTATAAACATTGTATATGACTCCGCACTCTTGTCTTTGTATAAAAAAAAAAAAAGAAGTATTTTCAAAAAATTTCAATATTCATTCAAAAGTTTTTGCCAAACAATCACAGTTGCAAATAAAGCACTTAATCAACTGCAAAAACAATACGAAACTTCCCCCGTTTACACTCGATTTGTATGAAGTTTTTACATCAACACAAATAATTCAGAATCCTCTTCTTCTGGCTCCCCCTTATACACTTTTTCGATTAACTTTTATTCGTTCTTTCATTCTTCATACACAAAAACGGGACGGGTTAAAGGGGGATAAAAAAAAGTTGGCAAGTACCAGATTTTTCTTACCCCAGAAAAGTTCCGGAAAACCATTCATTCAAAATTTTCCAATGGCAACTTGTGCTGTGCCAGCTCCAAGCTGATGCCTGCTGCCATCATGTAACAAATTAAAAACTTCCTTTCCGTTCGTTTCGTTTCGAAAAATGGATGCGAGTGTTTGGTATTTCAAAAATTCACCATCCCCCTCCTTTACCAATACCAATGTTCGTTCTCTCTCTAGAGTTCCCATGTCGATTTGAGTTTTAAGTTTCAATGGAAAAAGCATTAATTATCCAAGGGCTTGAACCATCAGAACCACACCATTTTCCGGTTCCCCCATCACACCCTTCGTTGTTTTTCGAATAATTTTATTGAAAACTTTTGCCGAGTGTATTTGCTGCGTGTGTATAGAACTCGAACTCAAAAAAGTGAATTCAATCCAATTGTAAACACCACTTGACTGGCTGAAACATTGTTTACATTTGACTTAAGCTTTTTCCGAACAAAATCTCATTTTGAAAAACCGAAAATCTGGCATTTTAGTTAGAAACCAAGACCAAACAAACTGACAAAAGGGTATAAGTTATAATGGAAATCACATGCTTCGAGTTGCATTCAACGAGGCACCTCTTTCGATTCGAAAGTGCACTTAAGATAATAGAACTTCGTTAGTTGATTCTCAAGACCTTATGTACCTCTTGTAGCTCTACCTCCTTTTCGGTATTCGTATGATGGCTGAAGCCTCTAGGGGCTCTTATGTGTGTCATATTATTAAAACTCTCCAGGGGCGGGCGTTCGGTTCGTCAGTTGGTCGGTCGTGTCGTTATAGGATTTCTCAGAAACTCACAAATATTAGTTCAAATGTTAATCGAATTGAAGTGCACACGAAGCTGTTTTCATTTCTGGAGCACCATCATCGTCATCATCGTCGAACTGGAGTCGTTCGAAGAGAAGAAGAGGGAGCACTTAACTTGACGAAGAAAACGAAGAAGAAGAAGAGTTAATAGTTTGTTATGATGAGGAACTGTGCCAGAGAGAAAGGAATAAAAATAAAACAAAAAACTGAAGCTATTGGGGTTAATGGAACGACTTTTAGGAAGGTCAGCAGAAGCCAGACCCCAGCACTATTTGGATATTCATGCGATGGGCTGTGAAGATTAGAAGGAAGTGGAAGTAAGTTTTTCCGATGCGTTGGAGTGAGTGAGTGCCTTGTTCTTCTTTTTCTTCGTTAGTCAATGAGTTAAGAAAGTCATTTGAAGCATGATGACCCTTTTAAGGAAATGAATTATTATGTAGACTTTGTGTTTGACATGATAAGAATTAGATTGCAGTCATTATGCGGGAGGCATAAATACACTCAAAGTGCGTCTTTTTATTTATAGAATTTTTGTTTAGAGCTTTTTTGAAGTATGGTATTGAAGATGGAAAAGTTGTTAGGAGTTAAGAAGTATTTGATGGGATAAAAAGAGGGAATTTTTAAGATTATGTTTTTAGGAGATTGGAGGATAGATGGTTTATTCTTTTCCATTTCTGAAAAAGTCTGAAAGTTTATAAGATTACTTAGAAGTAAGTATCCAATTCATATATAGATATATTTGATTTTCTGACATCTAATTCAGCTTTTGATAACTTTTTCTTCTCGACTGTTAAATAAGTCCCGTGCTGCTTCTTTCAATTATCTGTCTTTTATTTCTCAAATGACACTTCTATGAGTTCTTGATTCGTTCTTCAATAAAAAACAAATCAGAAAATCCTCGACTCCATGGATTAAAGCCTCAAAGCTTCGTAAATTGATAACACTAGTCAATGATGTAATAATAAAAGAACTGGTACTAACGTCTGACAAAAAAACAAGTGACAAAAAACAAAAACTATTCGTTTTTTGGAAAAAAGGTCTCTTTTTTCAGCAACTAGTTTAGATGTTATGAGGAAACATATATGTTCATTATCATAAAAACCTGTTAAATACATAACTTTTTTAAATACTCCGTGCAGTCATATCAAATTGCACAGTTTCTGAACAGCCTCTTCGGTGCTTAACCCTCTACTGCATGAATTAATATTAGCGAACGAAAAAATTAAAAAATGCTTTACATGGGTTCTTCGGGTTGTTTCCAAACGGTTTTCATTAAAAAAAATTTTTTAAATGAATTTGTTTAAAAAATTTGTTTATAAGCCAAATTTGGCTTCGTATGCATTAAGGGGTAAGAAATTTTACTAATTTTATTTATTCAGATTATGTAAAGAATACAATTAAAAATATCAAAAGATAAATATTTATCATTTAAAAACAAAATAACGTAAAATAAATACATTGCATTACAAAAGGTTAAGAATTAATTCAAATTTGGCTCATTTTAAGACGCATGGACCCGAGAAAAGCAATTTGTTTTTGTCCGTTATATATTTTTTCTGGGTCACATTCTTTCCACTGTCGAAGTAAGTCTTGCTCCAACATTTTCACCCAATCCCAGATCTTACAGAAACTAAAAAGTAATAAAATGATTGAAAATTATTATAGGTGAGCCCCCCTCCCCCTAAAATTTGTGGTTACGCCACTGGAAATGGGGTCAACATGAGAAAAATGTCTTTAAAAGCGAAGGGGCTTCATTTCTGAAGTAAAACATAGCTTCCAAGCAAAATAACAATGTAAAAAAACAAAATTTTCCAACAAAAAAATTTAATAAATTGTGTAGATTTACAACCCCTTAAGGCATACGAAGCCAAATATGGCTTCTGTACTTTTTACCCTCCCAAGACCAGGCCAATAATTTTTTTTCAAAAAAAATTGGTTCATAGCATACACAATTAGACAATCGATCTAAAATAAATTTTTAATTCCATTTTACTTTAAAAACAAACGCAGTCATTATCACTTAAAGTATGAATATATTCTACACTTTCGTTTTCAATGCACACGGCTGATCGACTCACCTGCGATCATAAAATACACCTTTATTTTGTGTCGGACACACGAAAAAACTATCTCTATGGGTTCTCAGAAACACAAAGAAGAGGATTGTATTCAGTGTTGCCGCAGCCTTTTTTAAAAAAGTAACAAAAATTTTCAAAAAGCGTAACAAATAGGAAAAAAGCGTAACAAAATAAAAAAAGTCATAAATCGAATCTTATCTTATTTGAAAGCTTATTATTACGAAGTCTACCAGGCTGCTGCATCGAAAAAGAGGTGAAATAAAATAAACTAGTAAAATTTTCACTTTTCAAAAAGCAGAACGAAATTTTAAGTATAGCCTAATATGAAGCCAAAACAAAATTTTATCAACGAAATCAAAATTTCAATATGCTTTCCGTTTTTCAGTACACAGCTGCAAAAAACAATTCCGGATTATAAGGAGAGTTTTCATGGCCCTTTTTTCTGTTATAAAGAACTGTGTTGACGGTGTGATTTTTTTATTTTTAATTTTTTTTTGTTCAAAAACGTATTTTCTGATATTTTTTCTTGATTTTAATTTAATTTACAGAATTCTCGATGATATTTTTTCGTTATCATTTTCCCTTACGACTTTGAGGACTTAGTTTTATTATTTTTAATTGTGCCATTTTTGTGTAGGATTTTTCGTTTCTCATCTAGGTTTTAATTAATGAAGTTAAAAAAAACGTTCTACTGGAGTCGGAGGGGAACTATTTATTAGGTGTTTTATCTTTCTGAAAAATAGCCCTGCATTTTAAACAGTTTTGTCTTTTTGTGTATTGTTAAAAGATATTATAAATCCTCAAGAGCTTTAAGATTATAGAAACATTTTAAGATTGATAACTGTTGCATTCGAAATTAAAGTGCATATTTATTTATATTATTTTCTTTACTGGTTAATAAATTAATTATACGTACAAAATACGTTCAGGAACTGTATGAGTTTCAATATTTCTGTCTTTAATACTGGGGAATAATTTAAAAACGGAAAGGTAGAACAATTTATGAGAAGAATTTCTTGGCTAGAGCGTCTAACCTAAAAATACAAATTTTATAATATTAACACATTAAATTTTCCCAACTCCATCCATTTTGTCCTTAGCAAATAAAAATAGGTATACAAAAAATAGATTTAAAACGTTTTTACCATAAATAGATCATTGTTGCCTGCAAAATAGTCAAAGTTATTCGATAAATTGTCGAAGAAAAAAGTGCTTCCGGTTGAAATTTTCAATCTATTTCAACGAAAAACAAACAAAAATTTTACTGAAAAAAAGTGTAACAAAACGGAATAAAAAGTAACATGGTAACAAAATTGTTAAATATTTCAAAAAAGTAACACTTTTGTTACACTTGTAAGTTACAAGTTGTAACATTGTGGCAACATTGATTGTATTTAACCTTTACCATTTTTTTTGTGACAGAGAAGAGAAAAGTGCATACAAAAAGACAAAACCATATCCGGCTTCGTATGCAGTAGAGGGTTAAAGAATATAAATGTGTTAAAACTGTCAAAAAATTTCATAAAACTTCCTATAAAATAGATTCATTAAGATGCAAACTAAAAAGCTGATGCAACTAATTTAATCAAAATTAACAATATTAGTAGTTATGAACTCGTAAAATGAAAGTTAAGATATTTGTTTATTATTATTGGTGCATGTTCCGAAAAGCGCCTAAAGAAAACATACCAATAAATGGTTGTTTAACAAAATTATAATCAAATATCTCTCGACAACGAACCAACACACACGATATTTTCTCCTTTGGGCACTCGCATCACTCTCAAGAGGAAATGCGTCTATTTTATTGACTTCAAAGCATCAAAATTGCTTAAAGCATTCATTTAAACTTGTTAGAAAAAACTTATAATGAGTAAAGGAAACATCTTTTGGCATTTTAACAAAAAAAAAAAAATAGTAAAAACTTAAAAAAGAAACCGAAAAATCTCAAATAATTACTCAATCCTCCTCAATAATCTCATCTTCATTCATGATACTCGATGGTTTTGTCGGTTCATTTAGAGTGGCTGATACGACAATGGCGATGCGATATGGTGGCGGCAAACCAAGAGCGGAAACGTGATCCTAGACGGACATGTATCTGAGTACGGTATCTGGTTTCCGAAGAGATACATAGTTACATATCTCTGGCGGAACATTATCTTCTGCAGTGCTTTTGGCCAAAACAAAACAAAAATAAAAAAAACGGCCAAAAGATTTGTTTCAAATTGCCAAGAAACTGGAATCCAAAAAAAAAAGTCGAAAAGGGAGGAGGAGGATGTGTATCTAGTATCTATCTTATGTACATCTCTCAAGGCACTCTCAATGTTGTTGTTTTTCGTTTGAAGTTGCTAGTTTGATCTATTACTAGCACTCATTTGTGTGAGTGTGTGTGCAACATAAAAATCGTGCCTATTGAAAAATTGTACTGCAAAATCAAAAAAAAAAAAAAAAAACTAAAATGAAAATCGGTAATTTGCTGTGTCATGGCAAGACTGCTATTTGTACACATAGTAACCGGCATTTTCTCTTTGTTTTTTCCATTTTTTTTTTCTTTTATTTCTTAGATACTTGAAACTCTTTTCATTCGTTTCGACCACAGGTAGGTCTATGTAATTGCAGGCAATGTTTTCCTTACGTGTTCTGTTGTTTACTTTTTTTTTTTTTTTTTGGATTTATTTTCGGGCTATTTCCTTCGAACCGAAGAGAGTGATTATCGGCAGACATTCGGACATGATACCGCACCCAAACAGACACCCTCTCGTCTTAGACAGACAAAGACGAGATGGATTTTGATAAAATTATACCAAGGAACTTGTTGGTCGAAAGGGAATTGAGATTATGTAATCTAGCGGCGGCTGTAGTGGAGTTCCTTCAACTTCAATTTTTTTACAAATTCCCAAATGATAATTATTGCTTTTCACTTTTTAACAAAATCTTTGAAAAAGGAAACAATATTTATGTTTGGAGTAAGAAATTGATGAGGTTATTTAAAGGACTTAGGAGAAACGAACTTTTAATACTCTAACCAGCTTAATAGACCAGGGTCGATAATTTTTGAAACCAAAAAAAATCATAGTAGAATGAAACCCATTGGAAAAGTAGGTGAATATAATGAAAATTAAAGGAAAAATAAATTACGGGCGAGCCGAGTTCGGGGATGGGTGGGTTGAATTTTTAATGGTAAAAAATAGTATATCTCGATTTCCGGCAAAACTACAAATCCTATAGAAAAAAGTTGTATGGCAAAGTTGTAGTAATATAAAGATCTACAACTTTTGTATCAACAATTTTTTCACATAACCTCAAAATTTAGGTGAAAAATTAAAAAAACCGAGTTTTTGGTTTTATATTTTTATCTTTTTCAAAAATAAAAATTTTTCTACGAAATTTGGTGAAAACTTACCTTATTATGTCCCAAATACACTGTAATTTATTTGATTTAAAATATTAATTTGTTCACCTTATTTTGACTTAATACCAAAAAAACACCCTAATTTTCAATCGAAAATTCACGTGTCAAAATATCAGCTTTTTTCAAAAAGTCGGTGGGCATTTCGTTCGTTAAAATGTCTATTTTCTCATGGTGTAAAAAAAATTTTACATTAGTATACTATAGAACATGTTCTAGTAAAATTCAAAAAATGAAAAAAGCTTGAATTCGAAAAAAAATTTTTATCATTGTTTACAATTTTGGCCTATTTATTCAAATTTACACTTTAATTACTCAAAAAACGTAAGATTTCATGTAACATTGATTAATCTTACGTTTTTTGAGTAATTAAAGTGTAAATTTAAATAAATATGCCAAAATTGTAAACAATGATAAAAATTTTTTTTCGAATTCAAGCTTTTTTCATTTTTTGAATTTTACTAGAACATGTTCTATAGTATACTAATGTGAAATTTTTTTTACACCATGAGAAAATAGAAATTTTAACGAACGAAATGCCCACCGACTTTTTGAAAAAAGCTGATATTTTGACACGTGAATTTTCGATTGAAAATTAGGGTGTTTTTTTGGTATTAAGTCAAAATAAGGTGAACAAATTAATATTTTAAATCAAATAAATTACAGTGTATTTGGGACATAATAAGGTAAGTTTTCACCAAATTTCGTAGAAAAATGTTTGTTTTTGAAAAAGATAAAAATAAAAAACCAAAAACTCGGTTTTTTGAATTTTTCACATACATTTTGAGGTTATGTGAAAAAACCGTTGATACAAAAGTTGTAGATCTTTTTATTACCTACAACTTTGCTATACAACTTTTTTCTATAGGATTTGTAGTTTTGCCGGAAATCGAGATATACCATTTTTTACCACTAAGAACTCAACCCACCCACTTCCCGAACTCGGCTCGCCCGTAATTTATTTTTCCTTTAATTTTCATCATATTCCCCTCCTTTTCCAATGGGTTTCATCCTACTATGATTTTTTTGTACTTTTTAATGTTTTTGAAGGCATCGGCACTGGTCTATAAGTGAAGTATAAATAATGCATTTTTCAGTTTTTAGACTAGAGAAGAAATTGTTATTCAGAAAAAAACTCCAAAACTTCGTTCGACCACTTCAACTACCGATTTCATCGGTTAAAAGAAAAAGTACACATTTTTAGCCTTAAAAGTAGCTAAGACTTTGTCGGAATCGTAAAGTGTACTTAACCTGAAGTATTGTAGAGAAAATGTTTAACCCTCTGTAGGCACACCTCTTTTTTGCGAATTTGGTTTATACTTTTTCCTGTGGGTAGAACTTTTTTCAGTCTCACTATTTTATAGAGAATCATATATGAAATTGATGTAGAATATTCCGAGGAATTCGAATTTCGGAATTCTCTTTTGGTTAAAGATTGGAGTCGCCATAACCGTCTTGCTAGGGCGCTAGTTACATACAATAAAGAGTTCTCTTCTAAGTAGTTTGCTACCTTTCACAAACTGGTTTTGTTAATTTTAACTCATTTTGTTATTTATATTGTTTTGAGGTTAAGAATTGATAAGGTATTTGCTGAACATTGTACTGTATTACCTATAGCCTATAGCCAAGGACTAAGCAAGACGGTTCTAATGATATCACATTTGTCAAATTTGTTATCTTATTTTTTTATTTTCTGCAGTGTTTTTGTATGCACTAATTTTATTGAAATAAATTCTAGTGAGCTAATCATGGTCTTAAAAATAGTTCACACTACAGACTACATGTTTAAATAAATGTTTATGAAGGTTTCATATTTCACAATAAAAATCTAAACGCCATCGTTATAAAATATGCTTTTTTATGAATATTTAAACAAATATTTTTTTTTTCATATTTCACTTCATTAAAAATTCAGACAGATATTATTTCGATATATTCTGCTAAACTTTAATTTACATTTTTAAAAATTCAATCTAAGCCCTCTGTTGGATATTGTTTTTATTAATTTTTTATTTAAAAATTTATTTTCCAAGTATAAACTCGCATGCATGGGAAATGAATTTTATCAAAAAAATAAATTCTGTTTCCATCTCCTGTTTTAGGTTACCTAACAGTTTGCATAAATTTAGGTCAATAAAATCGATTTTAATATAATGAAAAACCAAAAAAGAGTGGTCCACTCTCTGGCTGATGGTCTGGTATGAAACATCTAACAACTCAACAACCACAGGGGCATTGTTTATAGGGGCTCAAATGTTTACCACATCATTTTCAAAACATATTTATGATTGTAATAAATTTAACCAACAAAACTTGTATGTCTTTAGATATATCGATGGAATATGGAAGAAGAAGATTTAAAGCTTTTGGAGAGTATATGCATGCTCTGGAATGTCGTAACACTTCACCTGTCAAGGTGCTTACCAACAAACTGCACACAGGCATTTACAACAGCAATTCATTCGATTTATGATCATAAGGGTGTGTGATGATGTTTGGTTTCTATAAGATGACGACGACGATATGACGAGACGACCTTAAGAAAATCAAATGTCATACATTATTTATGTCATTTGATTTGCAGTTATGTGTATTGCCCACCACAATGAAATATGTTTGAGTGAAAGGATTCAAGACTCGAAGACAGGGAAGTAATTTAATATGAAATTGTTAACAGCAACTACAATTCAGAAGTTTACCTTCTTACATGCCAGACACATACCTTGTCTTTACCATTACCTTTGTCAATAAATAAATATGCGTTGCGTGTGGTGAATTTTAAATTTTCCTGTATACAACATTTAATCAGTCAGGCAGGGCAAGTCAACACCAACACCTTTGTCATTATTTTAACAAATTCACAAATGTTAAAGGGTGTTTTTTTTTAAAGGGTAGTGGAACTTTTAATGGTTTGAGTTTTAACTTGGGTTTTTTATTGAACTCATGGTATCTTTTTAACCTTTAAATTCAGTTATTTTAAAGCTAGTTTTGAACTTCAGGACTAGAATTTGTTATCCAAAAAATTGAAAAAAAAAAATAATTGTTGGTAAAAATAAGGCTGATTTTAAACCCAAGTTTGAAAAAGGTATTTTTAAGCCCATTTAAAAGCCCCCAAGGGTTTTAAAATACCGAGAAAAAAGGATACAAAATTCCAGAAGTGAACTTTGGGTTACTTTTAGGTTTATTTTTTACCGAAAAATTACTCGCAGTTACAAAATAACCAATTTCTAGTTATTAAGTTATATTTTTACCGCGTAATATTTTTACCTTGTTGTGTTTCTGAATCAATTTTTAATTTGTTTCACATCTCGTAGCTTACAAAAAAACACCCTTTACTATAGGTACCTAATTTTATATTAAAAAATACAAAACAAAAATTACTTTCAAGCGATGGTGGTGTCTGGTGTGGCTATTGCGGTGCCCACTTTATTATCTCTGCTGTGTGCCTTGCATTAAGGCGGTCGGTCTCAACACTGGCAACTGCAAACAAACCGACCCCCAACCAAAACACTGTCACCTTCCTCGACACACTCCACAGGACTCGTCGTCGTTGGTTTCGTCGTGTCGGTCGCGAACAAATACAAGCGGTAGAGCGATATCAATTTTAATTAAATTTGCATGTAAATATGAAATTTATGCGCGTCTCAGATCATTCTGTGATATACTAATTCAATTTGGCCGATACGTGCGCTCTTAATAAGTTTATCTACGTTATACCTACATATGTTTTTTGGGTTTTTTTTTATATATATAAAAAAGCAGATGCAAGCTGCATTGGTTGTTGTTATTTTTCATTTTTTTTTTTTTTTTGTTTGTTGGTGACGGACGCAGGCAAAAACACGGCAGAGTGTATTATTTTTGTTGTGTAAATTTTAGAGATGCATCAAGTATACTTTAGGTAATGGAGTCGCGATTGAACTTTAATAAGTTGTGAGCTGCCATCAGTAAAGTAGAGATGACAAAGTTTATATACCTATAACATGGTTATACCATGATTCATTTAACACACCTCTTTTGAGAAAATTGTTTAAGGAAGTAGGCGAAACATTTAGGAAAAGACTGCTTATTGAATATTGTGTTTATAAAGGTTTGAAATACGAGGCGATGATGGTTTTTAAAAGAATAACTTAGTGTAATAGAGATCACAACAAAAACATTACTGTTAAAAAAAGAGCCAAGTTCTCCTATGTTGAAATTATGCTGGCACAAAAAGTACTGAGATGTAAAAGTGTACCAAGTTCTAAAGTTTGGGTTCAAATTCGTATCAATAAAATTTTGATTGTTCTCTTGACAATTTTTCTTAATTATCGATTTTTAAAGTTATTTCAAAAATTGCCAAGTAAACAATCAAAATTTTATTGATACGAATTTGAACCCAAACTTTAGAACTTGGTACACTTTTACATCTCAGTACTTTTTGTGCCAGCATAATTTCAACATAGGAGAACTTGGCTCTTTTTTTAACAGTAATGTTTTTGTTGTGATTTCACTACTTTTTGCAAGGTATGGCTGTAGAATATAAAATCTCTATATTTGATGAAAATTCAGTGAAAATGGGTGGTTGCCACGCCCCCTGCCTGAAATTCTCAAACTTTAAATTTTTTCCTTTGTGTAAACTACCAGCTCCACCATTCTACCAAATTTCAAGATTCTACGACAATCAGAAGTGCTCTATAATAATTTATGAAAATTCAGCGGAAATGGGCGGTTGCCACGCCCCCTGGCTGAAATTCTCAAATTTTAAATTTTTTCCTTTGTAAAAACTACCAGCTCTACCATTCTACCAAATTTCAAGATTCTACGACATTCAGAAGTGCTCTATAATAATTTATGAAAATTCAGCGGAAATGGGCGGTTGCCACGCCCCCTGGCTGAAATTCTCAAGTTTTAAATTTTTTCCTTTGTATTAACTACCAGCTCTACTATTCTACCAAATTTCAAGATTCTACGACATTCAGAAGTGCTCTATAATAATTTATGAAAATTCAGCGGAAATGGGCGGTTGCCACGCCCCCTGGCTGAAATTCTCAAGTTTTAAATTTTTTCCTTTGTATTAACTACCAGCTCTACCATTCTACTAAATTTCAAGATTCTACGACAATCAGAAGTGCTCTATAATAATTTATGAAAATTCAGCGGGAATGCCGGTTGCCACGCCCCCTGGCTGAAATTCTCAAATTTAAAATTTTTTCCTTTGTATAAACTACCAGCTCTACCATTCTACCAAATTTCAAGATTCTACGACAATCAGAAGTGCTCTATAATAATTTATGAAAATTCAGCGGAAATGGGCGGTTGCCACGCCCCCTGGCTGAAATTCTCAAATTTTAAATTTTTTCCTTTGTATAAACTACCAGCTCTACCATTCTACCAAATTTCAAGATTCTACGACAATCAGAAGTGCTCTAAAATAATTTATAAAAATTCAGCGGAAATGGGCGGTTGCCACGCCCCCTGGCTGAAATTCTCAAATTTTAAATTTTTTCCTTTGTAAAAACTACCAGCTCTACCATTCTACCAAATTTCAAGATTCTACAACATTCAGAAGTGCTCTATAATAATTTATGAAAATTCAGCGGAAATGGGCGGTTGCCACGCCCCCTGGCTGAAATTCTCAAGTTTTAAATTTTTTCCTTTGTATTAACTACCAGCTCTACTATTCTACCAAATTTCAAGATTCTACGACATTCAGAAGTGCTCTATAATAATTTATGAAAATTCAGCGGAAATGGGCGGTTGCCACGCCCCCTGGCTGAAATTCTCAAGTTTTAAATTTTTTCCTTTGTATTAACTACCAGCTCTACTATTTTACCAAATTTCAAGATTCTACGATAATCAGAAGTGCTCTATAATATATGATGAAAATTCAGCGGAAATGGGCGGATGCCACGCCCCCTGAATTGAAAATCTCAAATTTTCGATTTTTTCCTTTGTATACACCACAAGTCCTATCACCGTGTAAAATTTCAAGTTTCTACGATATCGGGAAGTTCTCCATAATTTTGATGATCTGTCAGTGAGTCAGTGAGTCAGTGAGTCAGTTACGGTTTTTGCGATTTTTGAAGCCCTATATCTCAGAAACTACTCATCGTAGGAGGCTGAAATTTTGTGAGGAGTTTGGTTTTTACGAGCTCAACAAATGTAGTGAGTTTGAAATTTCTAGCATCTTTGGTGTGGAAGTTAGAGGGGGGTCGAAAATGGCCTGAGTTGTTTCCTGTAAATAAGGGTGTAGTGCCAAAGTTGCTAGAGAACTTGGCTGGGCACTACCGTGCCCCTTGATTATCATATTATTTAAGTTTTTGTATTCTGAAAGTTTCTGAAAGGGTACAAAACTTGAATAATATGGAAAAATTACCTCATAAAAAAGTCGGATTTCTTAAGAAAAAAAATTTATCTCGGTTTTTTATGGAATATTCCCAACAATGTTGTACCATTTTGAAAAGAGAATTGAACACACCAACTTTTAAGGCAACTTGCCGAAACATCGTGGTGCATTTTTTTTACACTACGGCTCATTTAATTAGAGTCATGTAAAATTTTTTAGTACTAAGTTGGGTAAAAAAATAATTTAAAACTGATGCAGCTTAGTTGAAATTTTTGAATGCATTTGATAGCAGGGTTATTCAAGGTTCCGTAACAAAAGAAAAAAATGAGAAAAATTAAGATTTGTAGTCACGGCACATGAAAAACCGTCGCAGGGTGACCATTTTTTCAACTTTTTTTTTCAAATGCCCATAACTCCCAAAATATATGGCTGCGATTTTTTTTATTTTTTTTCCAATAACTGTCACCACCTACCCTATCTACCGTTTTCGTTTCGACGTTAACTTTTGGGACACCCTGTATAGGTTGTTTATGATATGAGGAGATAAATTATCTGAAAGTAATAATTTCAAAAATAGAAAAAAATATCAAAATATGGAATGAAAAGTTTTTTTTTGAAAAATTTTAATTTTTCCTTGGTTTATTCAAAATTTAAACGATATTTATTAATAAAATGTTCAAATAAACTCGAAAGAATTTGATTTTGCTCATAAAAAAGTGATTAAAAGTACCTAAGTCATTTAAAGCTGCAGAAATATGGTGTTTTTTATATCATCTCAAAAGTTCAAAGCCTCACATAATAAAAATTGTGTGATGAATGAATATGTAACTCACTTTAATCTTATCGCCCATAGATTTAAAATAGCGGCTCATTTTCTAAAAAAAAAACCGTAAAAATGCATATTTTGATAGCTTTTCTTAATTGATCTCAAAAATAATAAAAAAAAAATTTTTAACAAAACAAACTTAATATCTTTAGGTAGAAAACTGAATGAAGTTTTTTAATATGTCCTTGAATTTTCTGTAAAGTTATTCGTTGTTGAGATATTGATACTCAAAGTCAAAAGTATGGTTTTTGGTTTAAGGACTGATATTGCAGTCCAAAAAAATATCTTAGAAGTTTGAAACAAAAGAATCTTGAAGCCAAATAAAAAGCCTTTCTAAAAAAAATAATCATTTTATAAAAAATTTTCCACTTACTTAAGAGAAAAGTAAAAACAACAAAAAATTGGAAAATGTTGGTTTTTTTGGGCAGTTAAAACGATTAAAACATAAAACCCTAAAACTCGAAGAATTAGCTTTCACATGCTCATTGTTTTGTCATTATAAGATCATTTTTGACTAAGATATAGCCTATTGGAAATCACTTCCCTTAATTTTTTGGGCTAGTGTATAATAAAAAAAAAATCATGTGTGCAATTCACACGTGGTAGAAGACCTTAAAAAATCATATTTCTTGCAAAAAAAAAAAAATAGAAAAAATCTACCTATTTTTATTCTATCACCTTCAAATCCATGTTTTTTATATGACAACCTATATAAATTTTATATCATCTAAAAACTTATTGTCTAAGCTCAAAATATATATATCGATCTACAAAAAGAGCTAGAATTTTTTGAACTCGATCAATTTCCGTCAAGAAAAGCGAAAAACACGTATTTTTATCTTCTCACGCTATTAAAAATGTTAAATCCATTTTCTTCCCTAACAACCTATAACAACCTGCAGCATCTGAAAGCATTGTCTTAGCTCAAAATATATATATCGATCAAATCTATGAGACATCTACAAAAAGAGCTAGAATTTTTTAAACTCGATGAAATTTCATCAAAAAAAGCAAAAAAAAAACATTTATTTTTATGTTCTCATGCTATTAATTCAATTTTTTTGTTTGACAACCTATAAAAAATTTTATACCATGTGAAAGCTTATTGTTTCACCTTGTATAATGATGTATAAATCTTATTTCAAAGATGTCTACAAGAGAAGTAAGAATTTTTTAAAGTCAACCATGTCGAATTTCCAGACTGAGATTACGGTACTTCCTACACTGGTAGCTGGTCATCGCCAACAGATCTCCACCGGTGTTTTGACGTACCTATTTTTAAATTTTTTCAATTTAAAATTGTGTAACTTGTAGAGCACGTACCGTTATGTGTGATATATCAAATAAAAGGTTATGTTATCAGCATGCGTATTAAAGTTAAATCAAATTTGTATGTGCACTAGATCAAAAAATATAACGTGTGTTGGAAAAGAACATCTTTTTACCGTTATCACCGAATTTTGAATATGAAATTAATTGAAATTTTGTACAATTATAATTTATTTAATTACCTATCTACAGTACAAATTTCATTCATCTATCTGTTAAAACAAAAAAATTATAACAAGTTGAAGTCGTGTCGCGTTTTCGTTTCATCTTGTTTCAAATCACTACGATACTAAAGAAGTTTTCACTTCAAAAAGTCAATTTTTAGAGAAAATAAAAAGGGTTGTCACAATTGTAACTAATTTTTTAAAAAATCCAAAAAAAATAGCATGATAAAAGGTAGGTATTATTTCAACGCTTTTTCTGTCCGCTATTTTGAAGCCGCCATTTTGTATAAAATAATGTGAGCTGTTTTTTTGTATTCTTCATATTTCGATTCTTCCACTTTATTAATATTGGATATGATTTAGGATTTAGCGCCCTCTGTAGGGAAGGGTTTTTTTTGCACTATTTTTTTTTTAACGTTCAGTGATTGCAAAAAGTACTTTTTGACAAGAATATGACCCCCAAAATTATTTGAATTAAAAATACATAAGTTCCAAATTTCGTATGTGTCAAATGGTTTAAAAAATTTATTAAAATCAAAATTTTCTTAAAAAAATATCTCTGAAAAGTGACCAATTGAATATTGAAATAACCTTGTTTACAATCACGATGAATAGAAAATCAATATTGTTAGATGTTATTCGTTTTTCCCTTCTCGGCTTATTAAAAAGTCTACTGTCTACTTTCCCTCAATACATAAGACCTTATCGATTGTTAGTATTTCAATATTTTAAAATTGATTTCAAGAAAACATGACAGATCGAAGAAAAAAAAAATATGTTAAAACATCTTCGTAAGACAACAAACATCGTGCAGCATCCCTAAGTAGCTAATATTTTATGTTAAAAACAAGTTTATTTGTTTTTGTTTTATTTTTTTTCACCTACATTTCTGACAGAAGACTTCTATAGAATTAGTTATTATTGACTTCCTCAATATATAACAAGCTTTTTTCATGTCCAAAAGATCTAAATAACTTAATTGAAATGTTGCCCGAATCAAGAACCTTATAGAAGACATAGACATCATCAAACAAGCCTCTAATCGTAAAACAAAAGAAACGAATACAACAAAAAAACTAAAAACGAGTAGGTGAAGCGTATCCAAACGAATAGGCTTTGGTTTTGGATTTCTGATTTCAAATTTTCGGCGAAAGGTCTCAATAATATTGTTATCTTCTCGCCGAAGCTTGACTTGAAACTTTAGTTATGGAGCACCTACGTGATGCGGTTGGCCTAAAAGTACACATAAATTTGCATTGGAATGTTGGTAATTTTTTTCGTCTTCTTTCGAAGAAGAGACGATGAAAAAATAACACAAAGATGTTAATAGCATAATTCGATTGTTTATTGCCAGACGATTATCAAAGCTTAACATGTTAGTTTTAGATTAATTAAGCCGAACACGCCTTTTTAAACTCTCTCAATCTTTGAGACTACTTAAAAAATTCGATATGGCGCTGAATCTAAATATAAAAAAAAAATTATAACAATCCAACCATATTATCCCATTTAGAGAAGAATGAAAAAAAAAAAAAAGATAATTTAAATTCAAATCCGTTTAATTATTGCGACAGTTATTGTTGTCATATTTTACACGGATGACAGTTGTAGTGGCCTGAAAGTGTGGGCGCTTGATTATTGTGTATTACACGATGGATTTACATGAATTGTTTCTTTTTTTTTTCTGACTCGTTGGAAATGGGTAGAAGAATGAAAAGCTTTTAAGAGAGTGTCTCTTTTGTGTGTCCACTTGTTTCATTGTCTTGCGGGAATATGAATTTATTTATGAAGGAATTATGTCGAGATAAGATGGAAAAAAAAAAAATAATGATCGTGTTGTGGGAGATTGACTTGTTGATAAATTTTCTGAATTCTTTTTTTATTGTTATGGATTGTTATTTGAAAAGAGATTAAATAATTTGAATATAATTAAAGAAAATGAATTGGCTATATTTTCGAAAGGTCGAACGTACTTGCTCTAATGGTTAAGGCAGTCCATAAAACTAGGAAAGGTACTATCGGCTGATAAGGACAAAATAAAAGAATTGGTTTTATTTAGAACTTTCTTTCAATTTTCAGTCTGTTAGAGGGCGCTATATTTAGTAAAACAAAACGCAACATAACCTATAACCAGCCGACAATCAAAACGAACTCAAAGATATATCATTTGACAAAATATGGAAAGCATTTTAGAAGTTATGAAAGAACATATATGAGCATAAATATCAAAATTTCTTTAAATTGACCAAAAACTATTTTAAATCCTTATATCAAAACTTAAAGCTTGGATATTTTTAGATAAGATGTTTTTATATTTCTTTTATTAAATAAATTCAATACCAACTTTCATTTGATACTGAACTCGTATACTGGCTTCATAGTAGATATCATGGATATAATTCTTTCACAAAAAAAAAAAAAACTGAAAACAAAATTTAATATAAAAAAGTCTTAACATTTGAAATAACATTGAAAAAATAGGGCTCTAAAGTGAAACAAATTTAATAAAAAACAAAAAGCCTGCTTGCTTTCGAATATAAACAGAAGTGGTCCAATAGCAGACTCTTGTGGTATGCCAACAATTTTCCAATTAATGTCTGTCTCAAAGTAAATGTATTCAACCTTATCAATTCTTCCAATTATCGCACACTATTCTCATGACAATTCATCAACGAAAATTGCATTCCAAAAAATAATAATAATAATGGTCTAATAACTGCACCCAATGGCATACCATTCAATTAGATACAAATACTTGTTTTTTTTTTTAATTTGCGGTTATTTATTTTTTTACAAAAGTGTCACTTTTATTTCGGTCAATAATAAGTCTCCCGTTTATAAAACTAAACATTCATGTTGAATTATTTTCTATGTATTTCCTTATGGTGGAGCTTGTTATTGAGGGTAGTTTACTGGAAACTTAAAAGTATACCGCTTTTTTAGTCACACTCTGACCATTTACATTTACCAGACTCCATCAAGTGGTCATAAATAATCCAAAGCACGGCGACACACGGCCAGTGTTCACTCAGGTTGTTTCAGTAAAAATTAAAAAAAAGTTAAAAAAATATCTCGTCGCACAAAGTATCTCACATAAAGTGTTCAATGTCCAATGCATGCAGCAACAGCAGCAATAACAGCAACCAGCAAAAGCATGCATGACGACGCATGATCGACTCAATCACACGAATGATAAATTGCAATTGCATCCGAAAATTGTGTCCCAACTTACGATGCGTTCACTAATTAATTAAAATGCATTTATTTGAAAAATCCATATATGCGCATTCTTGCAAGTGGCGATGCGAGATTCGATGGCAGCGCGCATAAATGCGAGAGACTTGCCATTTTTTTTCTTTTTGCTGTTTTATTATTTTTGATCGGTGTCGGCCGAACCGAATGGTTTTTTGCTCGTCGAGGAGAAAAAAAAACAAGAAATTCCTGTGTATTTTAATGTGAATTCGGGTTTATTGGACTTGGACGAGTTCCACACGAGCAGAGTTTTACGTGTGCAGGAATTTTAGTTCGCATATTGCAGTGCAAGACCCTCGAAGGAGCTGAAGGAAAAATACTGAAAATATGATGTAGATGGCAGAAAGAGAGATGAAAATCGGGGAGATGTTGAAGGTTTTAGCAATTAATTTATTTTCCATGAGTTGAGTGTAGATTAGATATTGTAATGGCCGATTAGCCAAAGTGAAGTGATTAGATGTTGAATAATTTTAATAGGTTTTAATAGGTTCCGCTTGGGTTGTCCCTATATTAGAATTGAAGAAGGATGTGTTTTTTTGAAAGATCACAGGGCTTTGAAAGCTGATAGAAGACCAATTTTCGACTAAAAACTAAAAACTAAAAACTAAAAACTAAAAACTAAAAACTAAAAACTAAAAACTAAAAACTAAAAACTAAAAACTAAAAACTAAAAACTAAAAACTAAAAACTAAAAACTAAAAACTAAAAACTAAAAACTAAAAACTAAAAACTAAAAACTAAAAACTAAAAACTAAAAACTAAAAACTAAAAACTAAAAACTAAAAACTAAAAACTAAAAACTAAAAACTAAAAACTAAAAACTAAAAACTAAAAACTAAAAACTAAAAACTAAAAACTAAAAACTAAAAACTAAAAACTAAAAACTAAAAACTAAAAACTAAAAACTAAAAACTAAAAACTAAAAACTAAAAACTAAAAACTAAAAACTAAAAACTAAAAACTAAAAACTAAAAACTAAAAACTAAAAACTAAAAACTAAAAACTAAAAACTAAAAACTAAAAACTAAAAACTAAAAACTAAAAACTAAAAACTAAAAACTAAAAACTAAAAACTAAAAACTAAAAACTAAAAACTAAAAACTAAAAACTAAAAACTAAAAACTAAAAACTAAAAACTAAAAACTAAAAACTAAAAACTAAAAACTAAAAACTAAAAACTAAAAACTAAAAACTAAAAACTAAAAACTAAAAACTAAAAACTAAAAACTAAAAACTAAAAACTAAAAACTAAAAACTAAAAACTAAAAACTAAAAACTAAAAACTAAAAACTAAAAACTAAAAACTAAAAACTAAAAACTAAAAACTAAAAACTAAAAACTAAAAACTAAAAACTAAAAACTAAAAACTAAAAACTAAAAACTAAAAACTAAAAACTAAAAACTAAAAACTAAAAACTAAAAACTAAAAACTAAAAACTAAAAACTAAAAACCAAAAACTAAAAACTAAATGAAAATTAAAAAATGTAAAATGTAAATTGAAAAATGAAAAACGAAAACTTAAAAGTGAAAAGTGAAAAATAAAATAATATTAAATAATAATGAAAAAATAGACAAAAATTAATGAATTCTGAATACAACAACTTTTGACTCTATCTTCTTCTAATGTAAAAACTTTAAAACTATATGATCTTCTATTCCAAACAGGGCTAGATAATTTATAACCATGAATATGTTCAAACACAATTCAAGTCTATTTTGCATTTAAAGGTTTCTTCTTTCTTCAATTTATTTCCAATTGATTTATTTTACGAATTTGAATTTTAAGCAAATTTGCAGAAGTTAATTGATTCGTTTTAAAGTAAATCATTGTGTGGGGGTTATTCAGTAGCTTCTTTGTTTGAGATAAGGACCATCACATATAACCAACAGAAACTTGTTCCAAATAGTTGGAGGTGTTTTTATTTCGTGGTAAACAACTCGTGTTTCCATATTTAATTTATTTGATTAATTCTTCATTAGTGAAGATTAATGGTTTGAAGCTTCTATTTTTCTTAATTTGTGCCCATAAAGTTGTTAGTTTTGCATATTTATGTGGCAAATTTAGCAACTTAAAAAAATTGCCATTCAGCTTGAAGCTCATTATTTTGTGCCAACACAACTGGAAACTTGAACCTGACAAAGCAATAAAATGCTTCTGTTGTTTTTAGCTCTTAATGCTATGACAATGATCAGAAGATGTGCTGATCATGATATTGGCTGATCACCATAGCAGCAATTTCTGTCTTCGTTATCATTATTGAATTGCTTCGTTCGAAGAGTCTAGGATGGAAATTCTGACCAACAACGACGTTTTATAGATTTTGCTCTCGCACTCATTCTCATGGCCAATTTCCACCCGAAGGCCAAAAGATCACAGAATCTGATATTAATTTCGTTCTTACTTTTATTTTTTCTCCAAATCTCTGTGTGTTGAGGAGAAACAAAATTTCAAGAAATCGAAATAAGAATTTGATCACGAATCGAAATCGCACCGAAGACATCGCGCTTAGGTTAGCTGCGGCGCGCATCCTATATATCTCTCTTAGATTCACTTTCGTGATCTTTGTTGCGCGTTTTATTGCTTTCGGGGGGCAAAAACTCTTTTTTTTTCGTCTTCTTTCAAAGTCAATATATACCTGCTGGGTTGTAGCTGTAGCTAGCTTGGGCGATCAGTTTTAGTATCATATCGTTGGACAACTACACGACAAAACAAGAAGATATTTTCGCCGCAAATGAAAATCGAAAGTCGTGTCTTCTATAAAAACGTTCCTAAAACAACATTCACAATCACTCCGGGGCCTGAAACTGCTGTGGATTGGGGCTTGGACTTACGATTTGCTTTGCACTGGCAAGACCAGACCGGGCCGGAGCATGTTGATGGAGAAAAGGACCACTTTGCCACCCAAGCGTGCGATTGTAGAGATTTTTATTTGTTTCTTTTCTTTTACCTGAGCCTCTGGACTGCATAAGTTCGAGTATACCTGTGTTCCTGGTGTATAAGTTGTTAAGTTAAGATTGTTTACCAAAATTAAAGATGAGCGAATAAAGAAATAAAAATTCAAACCAGCGAAAGATCTTTAAGAGAAGATTATGGCACCTACCGCAAACTGGGGTTCAAGTTGGAGGTTAACCCACGATGACGCCATAATAACTCTATTATCTGGGGCTTTAGTGTTTTTTTTCGAAATTGTTGTTGTTTTTTGTTGTTGTTGGTGGTGGTGTAGTCCCAAGTGGTTGTTTGGCGCTACAGTTTGGCACAAAAGAGGTACACTTTGCTGATTTGTGTATAACATTGAAAGATTTACAACATCACTTAAGCAAACATTTTTATACTATACTGGCCGATGTCAGGTGGGATGGCGTTTGTCGTTGTGATGTGGTTGTCCATGTTGATGATGTCGATGTGGTATTTAGGTGGATTGAGAAAGGAGAGGTCTTGCATCTGAAAATTATGATGCGAGGGTGCTTCAAATGGTGATTTGGAGGAGTAAACATGAATTGAAAAGGTTGTTGTGATTCATATCGACACAAAGATGAGATAAGTTCATCTAAAAGTTGATGGTTTTTTAAGATGATTTTAAGACTTTGATAGGTGAAACTTTATGTTGAAGGTAAATGAACTCAGGTTTTACAAAAACCAAGTATAATGAAGAAAATATGAAAGTGCAAAAACTTAATGGTTCTCCTTGAAATTCCTTTGAGAAAGATAGTTTTTTTTTAAAGTCACGAATAATAGTTAGAAAGTAAAATAATTAATTAAACAGTTACGGAAAAAACAATTACCCAAATTCTTGGCAAAACTTCTTTGAAAACCATTATTTTTTAGGTAAATCTAAATATTAGCAGAGTGCCTAGGAAATCCTATAAGGGGTGATCCTTGACTTCGAAGAGCAGCTAATGGCAACTACTTATATGATACAAAGAGCAATACGACAACTGAATTTTTGGGATGAGTTATCCATTACCCATAAAGGTCGTAGTATATCTACATATCGTCGCCGTAAAGCAAAATTGTTCCAAGTCACAAAAAGCAAATTTTACAGGGGACGATTTTGAAGTTTCAAATTGGTTTAAAACGACAATTTTCTGCTCGTTTGCCATTCAAGTTATGCTTGTTATAAAGTTTGTTCTTTTCTCCTGAATAATATATACAAGTTTACCTCGTTAGTAGGTGCATACTATTTTTAAATATTTTTTAAAACTAAAAACCCAAAATTGGACATAGAACAATTCCTATACAAGTACGTTTTTTTTTTTTCTTAAATAAAAAGAATATTTGGGCTCATTTTCAAAAGGCTTCTTCCCTGTTTTTATTGTTCTATGTCCCATTAAACTATATTATCTGCGGAATGAAATTTTTTTGACAAAAACGGTTTTCAAATTCGGAAAGAGCACCCTAAAATTAGTAAAACTGCATCATTAACTTATTTTCGGTAAAAAGTGGATTTAGGACAATTTTGCTTTACGTCGACCATATGTAGAATATCGATTTTACTTCCCTTCCGGGAAGATGAATTGTGAACACTTACTGAAGCTATTCTAACATGTTATTCTGTCATGTGTCCCGATTGAGCTATACGAAATATAATTTTGTGTTATTGGGATGGTTTGTTCCAAGTTGAGTTGAGAAAAGCTGATCTTTACCTTCTTGGCATCTATGTTGAGGTTATTTGGGATTAATATTGTCACAACCAAAAAGTAATTTCGATAACAATTTGGGAGCTTTATATAGTAAAATTGTTGCTTAGTTGAAGAACTAATTTTTTTTACTTAAGAAAAAGAACACGATTGTTTCGTTAAATCTATTTTTGAATGACTAATTCAAAACCGTTGCGCATATTCTTCTACCAGATGTCGTTTTCGAAATATTTCAATTTAAAGATTTAAAACAATTTAAAGAAAAACGATAAAAATAGCAGTGTCCTACTAATTGAAAAATAAAATTGATTGCTTCTCCCATCAAAAAAGAAAAATCATTTCCATTTATCAATTTGTTTACTCATTTCACTATAAAAAAAATCTAATAAAAAAAAAATAGTTTTCGAGCTAAACATTTAACTTCCACACAAATGTTAACAGCTCATAAAATCAACATCTAAACGACTTCCATTTTCTCCATGATTTAACATCATCACCGAACTCTTTTTTGAACTCAAAATGTCATCTGAATAAATTTTCAAAAAATAAAAAAAATTTAAATCATTTTATAAACAAAAAAAAAACAGAACGAAAAACTAAAAGCCAGCATCCACAGATGCAAATGACGATTATCATCGTCATTGGCTGCCGCATAAAAACAAATATCAAAGGAACATCAGCCGAACAGATGTTCCTCCCCAAAACCATCATCATCATCATCCAGCTCGACACAATCGCGATACAATTTCCACGGAAAGTTTTTTTGATTTTTTTTTTTTCAATTTTTTTTTTTTTTGTATAAAATTTTATATACAAATAAATTTAACCCGAACATCATGCTGCGGCAGAGGAATTCACAAATTTCATTCATTAATTGAATTTGCCGCAATAATTCATTAAAATTCAACACAAATGCTCGTACTTGGTGGCAGTGTTCATCTCCTTTCTCATCCCATCAGGAACTCCAACAACTCTACAGCTCTGCTGGATGGTGATGATGGTGGTTGGTTCTTTTTTTTTTTTTTGTTTATATCTTGATGGTGGTAATCATCTGAATAAAGGATTATCTGCGTGGATAATTATCAATGAATGAGAGGACAAAAAAAATAAAATCAAAAAATTTTTAAGGACGAAAATGCTTTTCAGCGAACGGATATCGCATGTGGCGCCCAAATGAATGTTGACAGAATTTAAATTACTGCTAATTAATAAATTTAAAAAAAAAAAAGGGTTATGGAATGGAATTTCTTCTCTGCTCTCTTGGAATAATAAAAAGTCTTTTTATTCCATTTTTTCTTCTGTATTTTATTTAAAAGAAAAGAAGAAAAAAAAATAACAAATGCGGTGCTAATGAAGAACAATGAAAATTTAATATTAAAAAAACCAGAAGGGTTAACCGAACGCGCGTTGAACTGAAATAAAAAAAAATTGTCCTTAAGAAATAATTGTCCCTTTCTTTTCCCAAACAAATATTCTTGAAAAATTTAATACATTTTTTTTTGAGAAGATTCATTGAAAACAATCATAAAAATGTTAAGTCACACTTATTGAATTTTACGAGTGTTGTGACCAAAAAATTTATGGACAATAAAAAAATGTTTTCAATGTTTTTAGACATTGTACGAGTAATAGTCTTGAGTTAATGGTTTTTCAAGTATAAAAATGCGGGTTCTTTTCAAATTTATGTCAACCGAAAATAAAAAAAAGTGAAGTGTGTTCAAGAGCCTGTAACATTGTAATGTAGGTACCTTAATGATAATAATGTTGCTGATAACAAATGTGTTTATAGCAAAGAAAAATTTATTTTTGGAAATACATTTTATAGGGAATATAAGAATCTAACAAGTTATGGAGTTTAGGTAGGAGTAAACTTGTTGACAGTTTTGTAAAAAAAAAGAATGATAAAATATAATTTTATTACTTAAGTTTAAGTCAAGTCCAAATAGTTACATAAAAAAATATTGTTTGAGCATAATATTAATTCTAGTACATTATTTTATTTCCAATAAAACGAAACAATTCGTAAAAAATATGGAAAATAGTTTAATAAAAGTGAGATGAAGACTTATATACACCGAAAAAAAAATTTGATAATAACAGCTATCAAATTAACATTTTTCAGTGACAAAAGTCGTCCAACAATTAAAATATCAATTTTGATATTTTATCATATCATTTTGACATTTTTTAATTTCAGGTGGGATAGTGAAAATTTCACTTTGACAATTAAAATATCATTTTGACATTTTTTTAAGTTTAAGTGGATAGTGAAAATTTCACTTTGACAATTAAAATATCAATGTTGACTAGATTTTACGTTTTAGTTTATTATAATGAAACCTATTTCTTTCCTTTTCATTTTTATTATTTTTATTATTTTAAGAATTTTCTTTCTTTTTTCAACACATTACTGAAAGGGAATATTTTTTACAAAATAATGGTGATATTATTTTTTCTCTTATAGGTGATATAATTGTTTTGTTATTTTCTCCCAAACTATGTGAAGTAAAATCTTAGTGCCGATCAAATTTTCTCAGTAAATCATACATTTTACTTCGAAAAAACACAAAGCGCCTTTAAATTAGTACACATTAAGAATTTTTTATTTAATATTTTTCAATAATTTGAAATGAGAAATTGATATGAAAAAATGATAATAAAATATCAAAAAAAAATTCCAAAATGTGACATTTAAATATCATCCTGATAATAAAAATGTTGTTTTAACATTTTAAATATCATAAAACACATTTTATATAGCATTTTTGGCTGATATTTAAAAAATGTTAATTTGATAATTAAAAAATGTTAAATTGATATTGGTTTTTTTTTTCGGTGTAGGAAGCGGTAAAGGTGTTGAATTTTTTTTAACTAAAAACTGTAAAGCGTTTTCTCAACAACTCACGTTTTTAAAAAAGTTGGTGATCCTCATAACTTCAAAACTACGGCACCGACGCTTTTGAAATTTTGAACACTATTTTTTAAGCTATTGTATAGATTTTATCGTGGAATGGGGACCGAATCAAGAAATTTTGTAACGAAAAACCTGAAGCGAACCATCCACTTGGGTCGTTTTCTTAAAGTGTATGTTTTGTATATGGTTCGGCTGTTCGAAGCTTGCATGAATCGAGACGAGCGAGAACAACACCTGAGGGAAGTACCGTAATCTCAGTTTTAATTTTAACATGGTTGTCTTTAAAAAATTGTGACTTTTTTTGTAGGTGTCGTACAGATGTGGTTGATGCACATTTTTAAAGGTGAAATAAAAAGCTTTCAGATTATATAAAATTTATTTAAGGTTGTCATGCAAAAATATTGACAGTATGATGTGTAAAGAAAAAAAAGTTAATTTTGTTGCTTATTTCATAAGAAGTGTGTGATTTCAAGAAATCATTTTTATACTTTTTAAAAAACAAAGTTTTTAGTTATGGTTTAGTTCTTTAGAAGAAATATAGGGCTTATTGAAGGCATAATTTTTTTTCATACTTTTGCATATAAAAAAATTGATAAAAAATAATATGCAATAGCTTAACCGCGGCAGTTTCTAAGTGCCTCAATTTTTTTTTTTTTAGGTTTGTTTATAATTTTTATTTTACTTTAACGGATACATAAGTCGTTTTTTCTTAAAAATCAAGTTTTGATTTTTTGATTTTTATATTTTTGATAAAATGTTATTTTACTGAACATAGGCGAAACAAAACATTTATTTTTTTACTATTTTTTTTATAATGCTCAAATTTCTATGAACAACAAATTTTTTAAAGTTATTTTACATTACGTTACGTTACATTGCCTAAAGTAAAGTTGCCTTGTAATACATATTCTGAAATCCGTTTTCTCAAGTAATAGAGTTTCAAGATAGTTCCAGATTGATTTAATCTTAAATTTTTCTAAAAAAAAATCTAAAAATCAAATAATCTCATAAAATGACAATCCTCATCAACCTTTTTTTATATTAAAGTTAACAATAAAACGTCCCCAATGCAAACAATAAAGATACTTAAAAAAATCTTCTTTTTCCAATTAATTTAAAAAAGAATACAAAATTCTCCAAAGTCTTTACCAACTTTCTCTCTTTTTTTATCTTTTCAGACCTATGCCGGAAAACTCAAAAACAACAACAGCTTATAGGTACATCACCCCTCAAACTGTACTCACACAATATAGTCAACATCATCGTCATTGCATAATTTTCACCGTTTGTTTGTAATCATTGTAATCAACATCAACATCATCGTCGTCGGCGTCGCTCATCGTCTTGGTCGTGGTTGTTGTCGTCATTGTTGTTGAAATAATCACGCAATGTTTCCACGACTGTCCGGTGCGGACATATTCTCAGGTGCCACCACAACAGTGCGTCCAGTTTTTCCCAATAGCCGACTAGCATCATTAACCCACTCATCAGGCTCATCATCGGCTGTGGACAGTAATGGTGATGATGGCAGAGATGACTTCAACTTCAACAGCAATAGCAATAATAATGGCGGCGGCGGCGGCTATGCCACACCGGGATCTACAGCTTATGGTTCAGCGCCCGATGCGTCTTCAACAATCCAAGACATCACCTCCGATAGCAGTAGTAGTTCAATTAGTAATTTCTTCCCGGACGACGAGGACTGGTGGTCGAATGCGATCGAAGAGGATACCTTCGATTCGCCGTTGGCCTTCGATGCGAGCGAAAACGGCCTGTGGAATGGACGTTTTGTACCACCGCCTCCACGGCCGCCATTCTTGGATGAGAGTGTTTCGGCCGATGGTCTTACCACCTGTGATTTATGCACGTGGGCATGGCAAAGGAATGCCTACTTGGGGGATGGTTCGTTGGGTAAGTAAAAAAGTTTTTGTTTTTGACTTAAAACCTATTTGTCACGCATCCTTAGTTGTATACAAGAGGGATCTCTCTCACCCCCTCATCAATTCTCACCCTCTCTCTCTTTCTCTCTCAACTCCAAACAATTTTTAATTGCCAACGATTTTTCCAAACAAATTAAGCATCTGCCCACCTTCTCCACCGACATCATCGTCTTTATCGTCGTCGACGTTACGTCGCGTCGCGACCGCCGTGCCGTCGGCAAAGCAATGTTTCCATGAGGGCATCTCAGGAATAATTTATCGAATCGATATTAGATGTCGATTCATCATCCCACTCCTCTCGATGCATGAAAATAAATTATATTGGCGAAATAGCAAAGAAGAAAAAGAAGACTTCCTCGTCATCGCCACCATTTAATGTGGTCATATAGACAAGGGTACCTTACCTACGACGAAGCTATGATGGTCTTTCGATGGAAAGTCTTGAAATACTGAAGAGGCTGTGAGTTTAACTTCAAAAAAAAAAAAAAAATAATAATAATAAAATAGGGAATGACTATTAAGTAAACGCCCCCACTCTGGCTGGTGTCTTGAGGAAGAGTAAACATTACGTGCGGTAGGGTAAATTCCATCATCGACATTGTGGAGTGTCTGCTAGAAAAAAATACCAAAGCGGACGAGCATGTGTTTCTATAATTAAAATTTAATCGAAAGTGTAAATTTGAATAAAGACGAATTGATCGTTTGTGGTGAAACTCTGATGGGGTTTAAGATGCACCAGCGTCGTCTCCGGTTCTCAGAATGAGGAAGTTTATTTTGATTCAAAAGTGTAGAGTCTTTGTGTTTTTCTTCCACGAATAGAATGTGTTACAAAAACAGTTTAGAGATCTACTAAAAGAAGATTTTTTTCAATTTTCATATTTTCTGTGGAAAAATAAATTTTTCTTGCGTCACGTTACAACACGTTACGTTATATTACTTTACGTTACATTACGTTACGTAACGTTGCATTTTATTATGTCCCTCCTAGTATCGATTTGACGAAATTTCTTTTAAAAAATATTTTGATACATTAACATAAGGTAACCGTTTTGACGTAACGTACAATCCTCATTCCATTTTTTAGTAAATTTCTTCCAGTTCTATCCTGTCGTTGTTTGACAAAAAAAAAACTCAAACAAAATGATAAATTACCGATCTCTAACAAGGTGTTCTCACCCACTGCCCAGCTGTCGCAACATAACATAACGCATAACGAAGCGCTAACCAGTAGTCAAGTTATTGGAGAGACATCTCGTCGGGCCTCATTAACAAGCAACTAGAAGTTGAAAATTCCTGAATTATATTCGTATAAACATCCACGCATTCTATCTTCTATCTAAAGACAGAGACCCAACACTTGACGACATCCGTAGTATTTGTTTGGCATTTGGCCCAAAGGAATAAGTAGATATTTTCTATTTGCCACTCCACCTCTTTGTTTGTGGAGATACGACGATGATGACACTCTCTTTCTCTGTATAGAAGAATTTTAATTTCATCCTTAATGAGGCGAGCGCCGATCTTGAATTCCTGCGTCACTCATCTTCTTCACTCTCCGTCTAGTTTTTAGTCACAGTTTTGGTCATAGTAACAGCTCTGACTCTGGAACTATTTTACTTTGTGGTGAATCATTTGGCACCCAGACAACCGAGCACATTTCTTGCGAGCCCAGACATGACACACGCACAACATCGGTACATTGATCAAGTCACCGCACACAATTTTGTGGTGCGATGGTAAAATGTCAAAGAGTTTCAAATCCAGGAAGGATCAGTCCAATAAAATGTTGTACATATAGGGCGGTTTTGTGAAAAATAAAACAAACAATTTTTATCGGCATTTACGTTTGATCTTTCCAACATCAGAAATATTCAATTCTTTGATCTCCTCGTGGGGATGTCTTTTTTTGGTTTTGTTGAAGAAAAACACAAAAAACCAATCGAACGGAGGGAAACCAGAGTACCATAATTTCCAATGATAATATACTAAATTTAATGAACGGGAAGCTAATGAATTTATTGAAGAAATACATATTTTGCTCTAGATTGTGGTATGACCTGCATTCAATATGAACAGGGTGTTCCAATAACATTATTGTCTGAAAGAAATTAATATTGCAAGCAATTTAGTATTATTCTGCCACGACTTTTAAACTGTATTGTAAGAATTTTAAAACTCTGATAGTGGTTTGATTTGGTTTCTCCATGACACAACAATCATTGTTTTTTCATTTAAAATATTAATATCATTTAAACTCAATAAGTTGTTAAATTCTAGTTTAAATTTAAAATATGGTTACTGTGGCGTATGTGTAACATTTTTTTTTTTTTTTCTGTTTAAGAAATAATAGAACCTGTTGTTCTGTATTAATTTCTTAAATTTATTTTTTGGGAGAACCTAGTCGTTTACGTTTACGTTTTTTACTTAAAAGAATATGAAATATAAAAACTCTTGAAAATTAGCTAAACAAAATGAAAAAAGGTTTTATACAAAAGTAGTTAGAAAGGATTTTTTTTCCAATAGGTAGAAAACAGTTTCAAAAACTACAAAACATGATAGGCTTTCGCCAGAGTACCTTATTTAGTGTTACATAGTGTTCTTGAATTGGTTTTTTAAAAGATATTAAAAATGTCTCAAATGGTTTTGAACTGGAAAAAAAAAAATGCACGACTAGATCGCACTAAATTACTCTTGTAGTTCAAAGGATCAATTTATTATCTTACCAAATGAAAAAAAAAAGTGTCGGAACTTTTTGAAAATTAATTTAAGATGGTCCCAGACTTAAAAAAATTATACAATGAATAAAAAACTAAGTAAACGCAAATTTTCAAGCCTTTATTATTTTATTTTAAACCGTGTCGAACTAATTTTCAGTGTTTCTAATATTCGGTGATATTAGTTTTTTATTATTTTACTTAAAAATTCGGTAAAACTGTTAAAGTTGATACAAATTTTTTCAGGAAAAAATTATTTTAAATTTGTATACAAAGTTTTTAGTCAGAAAATCAACATCATTCAATCAAGGAAACTGACTTGTATCCAACTGAGAAAAAATAAACGAAAAACAATGTTTCGTGTACTCTTGATATTTCTAAAAATATTTACTAAGAAATTCTAGATAAAAATTGAATATTTTCTTAAAATAAAAACCGTCCCGATATTTTCAAAAATTCAATTTGAGAGAGAAAAAGTTTTTTTTTTAAATATTTTCCGATTTCAAAGTCAAAACGTGTGAAAAAAAAGTTTAAAAAGCACATTGAGTACAATTTCCACAAAGACTGTGGACTTCAATACGAAATTGATCGACAAAGTAAACTGCCTTAATTGATTTCTTATCAAATCATGAAAATCATAATGTTCCTATGCCTTCTACTTTTTGAGAAAATTGAAAAATAGACAAAATACTTTCTTTATCGGAATCACTCGTTTATTTCAAAAAGAATTGATTAAAATAATTTCATTTTAAAATTAATATAATTAACTATTTATGAGTCCTTTTTTATTAAAAACAACTTCAAGTATTACTTTAATACTATTAACAAGTTTATTGCATGTTTATTTCATATAACATAAGTTTACAATTATTCATAGTTCAATTTTTATTATTACATGTTTTGTTTTAAGTTTACAAAGGTTTTAACATAGATAATAATCTTGACCGCGCGCTGGTTGGAACAAAAGACTACTAGCTTACTAACAACGAGAACAGGAAAACGAAATTAACAAGGGATTAAAAGCTCCACTATGTTTTTGGCGTCGCTTAGTTGCTAAGCCAATTTGATGTTCTTCATTTATTGCTGCTCATCCCATTCTTTGCAGAAGTTGGGGCTAAGCCAATGTTATCAGTGATTTACTATAATTGTTCTCCAACTCAGTCTTTGCAGAAGATGGATTTGGAGAAAATGTGCAAGCTTTGAAATTAACACACAGTGGTCTTTGTTTGTGCAAAATCCGCGAGTGTGAATATAATTGGTTTTGGAGATCTAGTAAGAATGTGGATCCTATCTATTATATAACAATATTAGGTTTATAATTCTAGCTTTTGAAAAAAGTATCAATCAAAACTGTAAGTGTTGCCGTTGTTTTTTAATAATTTTTTTTTATTTTAAGTATTTTTTTTTAGAAAATTGCCCCTCCCGCCAAAACGGGGGGACATTGACCCCCCTCCCATGGTGAACAATGATTGTATTTAACCCCTCTACAAAGTCTCATTATCAGTTCTTGGTGCTTAAGTTATCGTACTTTCCCCTCAAATGTTTCTGTTTTACTTGAGTAAAACTAAAAATGCGAAAAAAAGATAGATTAAAATGGCCATACTTTAATTTTCAATGAAAAAATTTAGTGAGCACAGCATTTTGAAGGAAATTTATTCTTCTTTTTTTCTTTGGAGCAATGTTTATGTCTATCTCAACCCAAAAAAAAATGTACAACTAAAAAAACAAAAAAACTCAAAAAATCGATTTTTTTGATATTTTTTTTATGATTGTTCCGACTATTGTGGTATGGAAATTTTTTTTTTCAATTTTTAAAAAACATTATACCAATAGGAAATTTAATTCTATAGAAAAAGTTTTATATGCAATATATCAAAATTTTGCTTGGTTTACGAGGTATATTGAAAAAACCAAAAAGGGGGCTTTTGCACCCCTATCTTCAGTTTCCACCCTCTAATTTAATAGCACTCCGCGGTTTTATCTTCTTTTATAACCCATTCAACGATTCCTGCAATAAAAACCCGTGAACGTCTTAGTTCCTTTCTAAACTACATAATCAATAGCCTATAAAAAAAGTTGGCAAATATAAATATAGTGCTAAAATAATTAATTTTTCTATTGTCGTTGCAAAAAAAAATCCAAAAGACAGTTTTAACCTTAAAATTTGTTTTATTGACTTTCTAACTTTCGGACTAAATCGAACAGAGTTATAACCAAATCAAATTATAACTATATAGTAAAAAAAAAATTTTAAATACTTACAAAAATTAGAAATTTTCTAAGTGCATGTACCACTTACAAAAATTAGAAAATTTTCTAAGTGCATGTACCACTTAGAAAATTTTCTAATTTTTGTAAGTATTTTAAATTTTGTTTACTATGCTGTGCTCTTGTGCTAAAATATAAGCCCTAAAAAAAAATTTGCATTGGCGCTTCCAAATTTTCTATTTTCAAACAAATTGCATTTGCAAAATAAAGTTGTTTCTCTTCACTTTTGTAATTTGCCCATAAATCGTTATGCAGGAAATATTTTAGTATTTTTCCATAGAAAATTAAACGCATTCAAAAAAAATCAGCTGTGCAATTCACACGTGGTAGAAGTGAAAACTTAAAAAATTATTTTGCTGGAAAAAAACTATCAAAAAAATCTAACTTTTTTTATTCCATTATAGTAGAGTAACTAAAGCCGAACAGGCCGAACAGCTCTGATTTTGACGATTTTTTTTTTCAAACGTAGGTAATTAAAAATACTTTAAAGTCTATAGATTAAAAATTGCCGGTGTTGCCGTATTGTTTTTTAAAATTAAAATTAAATTTTTTTTAACAAAACCTTTTTCTTGCTTAAATTTCATAAAACAAATTATAGCAAAAGATTCTCTAGGTAATTTAAAGGAAATATATAAAAGGCTGTAAGGGACAATCTTCCCTCGTTTAAGCGATAAATGCAATTTTCTAACATTCTGACCTCAAACACAAAAAAAATATTTTGAAAACAACGGCAACACCTACAATATTTTAAAATAAAGCCAGAAGCTCATTCTTATCTTTTAAATTTAAATCCACTAAATTTAATCAAGACTTTTTGAAAAAATGGTCCTCAAACTCAGAATAAAAAAAAAAATGTTATTAGAAAAATTTAAAATTACTTTTTTCCAAACTTTTTCTAATAAAATATGAATTTATTTAAAAAAAATGTTTGGCCATAAATATTATAAGTTGAATTTCGAAGCAAAAAAAAGGTAAAATATATCACACTTTTGAAAAAAAATGAAAAATTACTTCAATTTCAATGGTTTTTTTTTTATTAAAACTGAATTTTTGCATTGAAATAATTAATTTTCTCAAAGACTGTGGTAAATAGGAACTTCAAATTTTTGCTATTTAACTTTCAACAGTAAGGGTTATTAAATGAATAAAAAATAATTTTATGTTTAGATGTTGAACTTTAAAAAAAAAAAATAAGTTACATTTTTTTTCAAAACTTTTACTAAAAAAAGTTCTTCGAAAATGAAATTCTTTTTAATTTTTTCCATAAACCGTAATACATATTGACATTTCCTTTTATAATTTGAAATCATAATAAATGCGGCCAAAAAAATTAGAAAATAAATGCATTTTATATTACGACTAAGTTTAAAAAACGACATGTTAAAATTTTTTCAATAATTTTTTTTTTCAAAAATCTGAGTTCAATTGCCATTCTTTCAAAAGCCGTTCATTCAATTATCTTAATTTTAATTTTACATATATGACTAAGCTTCTAGCTTTTAAAAAATGTAAATTTGAATATTGTAGGTGTTGCCGTTGTGTTCAAATATTTTTTTTTTTTGTGTTTGAAGTCAATTAATAAGAAAATTGCATCTATCGCTTGAACTATGGAAAATTGTCCCTCACTCCCATATATTTTTTGTCCTTGAATTTCCTAGACAATCTTTTCGCATCAAATAATTCATGAAATTTAAGAAAAATTTTTGAAAAAAATTTGTTTTTGTTCACAAAAAACTTCAATTAAATTTAAAAAATCAAAACGGCAACACCGGCAATTTTTAATCTATAGACTTTAAAGTATTTTTAATTACCGACGTTTGAAAAAAAAAGATCATCAAAATCTAAGCTGTTCGGCCGGGTTCCCTAATATTGCCAATTTTTGAGCTTTAGTTACTCCACTATTACCTTTAAATGAATTTTTTGAACCCATTCAATTTTCATCAAAAAAAGCAAGAAAATCAAAAATTCTTTTTTCCATTACTTTAAAGTCCATTTTTTTATATGACAACCTTAAATATTTTTTATATCATCTAAAAGCTTATTTTTTCAGCTTTAATATGATGCTTCAATCATATCTGTACGATGCCTACAAAAAATGGAAGAATTTTTTAAATCTATCTGTTAAAACCAAAAAGATATAATCAAAAATTTTTACTGTCGCTTTTTCGTTTCATCTTGTTTTGTTTTAACTTCAAAAACTGAAACGATTTTTCCTTAAACTAATTGCTTCAAAAGTTATTCAAGGTCAATTTTTGTTTTACCTCTCAATTTATTACAAAATTGAAATGAAACGTTGTTATAATTTGATAATAATCTTTTTCTATCACTTCAATGAAAGTTGCCAAATTGGCACACCCTATATCTGTGATTTCAATTTGAAAAGCGATTAGGTACAGAGAGGGCTGATTTTTTGTTATTATTTGTCCATCCGTCAGATTGGATGGCATATTGGCAACTGCTCTTTCTCTACGAAACTACGACGACGATCTCATCATGTGGGTGTGCGCGCATTGCACAATCTAAGTAAAACTAAAAAAAACAAAACAAAAATTCCAAAATAAAAAAAAATAAAGATTATTTTCAATATGCATCCTGAACTCAGCAGAATACAACAACGTCTTGCATTGTTTAGGAATCGAAATCGATGAATAAAGAACTTCCCTAATACAACGTTGGTGGTCGGCTTCGGCAGCGAAGCAGGGTCCACACGCTTTGCACAGCAAAAAAAGATTACGTTTCATTTTCATCATCGATGAATGAATCAAGACTAGGGGAGTATAGGGTAGGTGTAGTCTGTGTACCTCGCTCGATACCAACCGAGCAACGAGAAAATAATGCGAATGCGGTGCAAGATGAATGTTTGCGTTTTTAATCTTTTGTTTACTCAAGATAGGGAATGGAGGCTGAACTCAAATGACTCGATTGTGTGAGCACACACGAGGCAGGCCCCGCAAAACTATATGTGATTCTCTCTAATTTGGAGGTGTGAAGAAAATCACTTCCGTGTCGTCGTCGACTGTATGACTGACTTCAACGATGATGATGATGACGATGAAAAAGACGCGACTCTAGCTCGTCTAATGGGAAGGCCCCCGAGTACCTACATAGCATCAGTTTTTTTTGTTTGGATGGTGTTTGGAACTCTCCTTTGGCGGTATTTGGCTAATTTATGAACGAATAACTAATTTTTCTTCACAAAAAAAAAAAAATATCCATAAGGTGTAACCTATAACTACAAATTAGTTTAGGGTCGGTTGCTTTTAGAATGCTAATGATGGCGACATTTTCAAGACGCGCATCATCATCATCATGAGGCCATAGCTTTGCGCAGATATCTTGTCGATGTTTGGTTGGATTTTTCTCTCTCAAAAAATATCTTTGTGGGTTAAGATAATAATTAAGGTGAAAGGCAGGCTGACTGCCTGTGCCTAATAGTGTGGCAATGGGGACCGACCGACGGAACTATTTGAGATTTATTACCAATTTACAAAACTTTACATCCATCCATGTGGGAATATTGTTAATGAATAAGAATAGACTTTAGAGGAGACAAGGTGCAGCTTTAGGGTTGGTCGTCTATCTACCACACCATAATTATTATTTTATGAATTTTTGGGAAAAAAAATTATGAAATATTGAAATGTTATATACAGCCCGCAAAGAAGGTGATTTTTGTTTGATGAAAAAATTATAACGGTTGGTGGATATAATTATTAAATTAACGACTGGATGTAGTTCACACGGGTTTTGTATTGTTTGAAACATCTAAATTATCAAAATAATCCCGAGTTAAGTTAGATAGCAGAAAAAGTTTATCCATAGATTTGGATTAAAATTAATGCAAGAAATTTGAGATAGAAAGTTGGAAATGGGTTTTTTGGAAAAAAAATCTATTCTTAAAAGTTTTTGAAATTTACAATCTGATTAAACCTTCAGCTTGTAAATTATTGGAATAGACTAAGAATTTTTTTTAAAGAAGAAGACATTTGTATGTTTTACCGTCACTCTTCTTTGTAACTTACTTCTTCTTACAACGATAAAGGAAATAGATACCGTGTCGAATGCTTTCTCGATGTCCACAAAACTCTGGCGGAGTTTTCCATCCGTTCCAACTGACTTCTTTGAATTAAATTCAGCAATAATTTCCAGCTTCTATAAAATTTCGATAAAGCTTCTCTCCATGAACAAAAGAGAACGTTATACCACTTATAGTTCTCTTTAGCCATTATAATATCCTATAAGGTCTTATAGAAGCTTTAAGGAAGTTTTACCTAATTTAAGTAGATGGAAAATTCTACAATTTCTATTGCAAAAGTCTTACCGAAGTACACTTACATGTAGTTTTTGAAACACTTCTTAGAATTTTTAAAGTAGATATTAAAGAAGTTATAACTTTCAAGAGCGATTTTTTGAGAAAAACTATAGAATGCCAACTAACATTCCAGCTTCTATTAAGCTTTAAGGTTATTATCTTCGATAAAGCTTCGGTAATGTTTCTCTACATTTATACCACTTATAGTTCTCTATAGTTCTTAAAATATTATTTTTATAGGATCTTAAAGAAGCTTAAAAGAAGTTCTAACTTCTGGAAAATTCCATTAGCTCTATAGCCCAAGTCTTAGTGAAGTGCACATAAAGATCTTGAATATTTCTAATTGAAAGCATTTCTAAAGAAAATTTTAAAGAACTTATAAGAATTTTTTGGAAAGCATTATAAAAGCCTTTTATATGAAGTATAACCTCTTTATTTAAATCACATGTTTTTGGTAGGTGATGATTATGCTTTTAAAGAGCTATTTCTACCTCTTAATTTAAACGAATTGAAAATTAGATTCTGCTGAAAGTTGAAAGAAAACTATTAAGAATCAATGATTTAGACCCGTTTGCTGAATCGAAACTTAAGCATTTAAGTAATACATAAATCCTTAGGTATGTGACAGTTTACACAGAGGAAAAAGTAGGGAATAAGTGTTTATGTTCAACATAAATTATTTAAGTTTCGATTCAGCAAATGGCCCTTAATTGTTTTTAAATTAAGTTGAAGAAAACCTCATTTTAGAAATACAAGATTGAAGAGAAGATTCAAATGCACAAGTTAACCCAAAATTCATTTCTGTAAACACAATTGTTATTTGTTTCTTTAAAAACTGCTCCATCTTACTAATTCTCCATATTATTATCAGCTACAAGGTAAGGTACTGCTACTTTCGTGAAATTTGTCTTGTTCCAAATTCAAAACTGAAACCAAACATTATAATGACTCTATAAAAGTTTTTAGCTCAAAATTTTATGGAGGTTCTTAGTTCTGATTTTTATTTGTGAGAAAAAAACTACAAACAACCTAATTTACCCCCTTCCGAAAACTGTTAAATTAATTTTCTCGTGATTTCTAACAACCCATAAAGTAATTTATCATCAACAAAAAATACTACACACGCTATTTTCTATCTGCACCTCTCAACTAGTCACCATATAAACTATAACGAAAAGTCACTGACCTGACCCTGGATATAACTAATTAGACCCTGCCCTGTCATTACTATTACTCGTTTATAACATATTTGCCAAAACAAAACAAAAAAAAAAAACCAGATACATAATTCAACATGCAATTTCAACTAATATCCCGTCCGTCCAAGTGCCAGTCACGCAATAAAAATCCTGGAAATCCAAATCACTTTTTAAATGGTCCCCCCAGTCTGCTAAAGTTATAGTTGTGTGGTGTATATGCCTGCCCGCCCAATTGCCCATATGCTATATAGCGCATTATGGCATTTGTTGTTTAGTTCTTAGATCCTAATTGCCTGAAGAATAAATCCTATTACCAACCACACACACAAAATGACTGGGGCTGACCAAAGCGGTCCAATAAAATAATCAAACAAAAATGAGAGGAAACAAAAAAAAATCAAACAGAACTTACCACAGCCATTAATTTCGATTCAAATGTTAGAAAACCCTGAGCGCGTTCACTCCACCACATGCCGCGCTAGTCTAAACCATTGCCGACCGGCCGATTTCGTGCCGTACTCGTATGTATGTCTGAGTTTTGTGGTGTTGTGAACAATTCAAAACAAATTTTCATTTCGATAATTGGCAATGGCAGCAGCAGCAGCAAAAGTGGTATGGTGGCGCTTTAGTCTCGCTGCCGATCACGATGTCCTGATATGATTACCCTATGTGGCGGCCGCCTCAATGGCCTTAATGTCTTAATTTCGCCGCGCAATGGGCATATAAAAAAGAATTAACTCGACAAAAAAAAACTAAAATTGGAATGCAAAAACGACATAAAAAATGAAATACAAGGCAAAAAAGGACTACAAATTGCCCTAAAAATATAAAATAAAAAGGGGATAAGGCGGAGGTTTAGAACGGGTCTGTATGCGAGTTTAACTTCTCTACTTTGGTTTTTTTTTTGTAGTTGTTTTATTTCCTGTGAAGCCTAAAGGCAGCTTTTTTCGCATTTCGCCGCTTTGCGCGCTGCTGTGAGCTGTGCATTTCGGAGTGAAACGTTTAATTTAAACGCAATTAGCTTGTGTGTGTCAATTAATCACGATTTCGCGGCAACTACACCAACAACAACAACAACAAGCAACTTGGTGGTGATATGATACCGGTTGGCGGCTCGGCGGCGGTTTCTGACTGATGTGGGATCAGGTAGAAGCAGCACGAAACGTGAAACACGAAGAACGAAGAAGATTACGCTCAAAAGTCCTTCCTTCGGCCATTACCGCACTTCGTTGGCAGTGTTGTTGGGAACGCGTTAAAAAAGGAAATTGTATATAGATAAAAATGGCCGACTCATAATGCGTGTGTATGCAGATGTCAGTCAGTCACTATGACGCGCAACGCAACTCAATCGACGAAACTCAAAACTCATTCTTGTCAATGAGTGTGCTGTGAGCTGTCATTCGGTAGATTTAACGTCAACTTTGACGAAGTCTTCAAGATTCAGAGAGGTGCTCGGTTCGGTGGAAGGTTTTTTTTTGTACCTGTCTCGATCCCCGAATGAAGATGACGATAATGGCGATGGCCATGATTATTATCTTGACGGTATGTGCAACTCGTTTTTTTTTTTTTAGTTTTTTTGGTCTCCTTAAATTGGTATAAATTACCCCTTTTTCACCTGTAACTTCTCCTTTACTTTTATATATGGCAGGAGATTAGGTTGTTGGTTTCGAGTAGGTTGCATCTTTGGGTTTTTTTTTTTTTTTTGAAAGGTGCTCATTAGATACAAGAGTTTAATGGGGATTTTTCGCGCCGCCACTCTTGCTGTTGGAAGTGAACTCATTATTCTTGCACGCATGCATCCACTTAAGCTGGGGCTTGTTATGAGTTATTAGCTCAAGTGATTGGTTAATTTTTTTTGTATCTTTTTTTTTGAAAAAAATTGAGGTCATGTGCAATTATGAAGGCAATATTGAGAGAAGCTTATAAAAAAAAAAAGAAACGGTTTTCACACAAGCGGAACCATGAAGTTAATGGACGATTTGTAAAATTTTACAGTAACTTGTGCATTTGAAGCTTCAATCTTGTATTTTGTAAAATGAGGTTTTATTCAACTTATATTTAAAAACAATTAAATCATTGATTCTTAATAGCTTTCTTTCTTTCAGTAGAATTTAATTTTCAATCCGTTTTAATCAAGAGGTTTAAATAGCTCTTTTAAAGTATAATAAGCACTTACCAAAAACTAGTGATTTGAATAAGGTGGTTATCCTTCTTATAAGGCTTTTATAAAGCTTTTCAAACAAAAAAAATCGCTCATAATTGTTATAACATTTGTAAAATCTTCTTTAAAAATCTTTCAATTAAAAATATTCAAGATCTTTATGAGCACTTCGCTAAGATCTGGGTTATAGAGCTTATAGAATTTTCCAGAAGTTAAAACTTCCTTTAAGCTTCTTTAAGACATTATAAGAATAATATTATATGAACTGTAGAGAACTAAAAGTTCTATAAGGTTCTCTTATTTTCATGGAGAGAAAAATTTCCGAAGCTTTATCGAAACTTAAAAGTTATTAAAACTGAATTGTAAGTTGGTTTTCTATAGTTTCTCTTTAAAAATCTTTCTTGAAAGTTATAACTTCTTTAATATCTTCTTTAAACATTCAAAGAAGTGTTTCAAGAATAATTATAAGTGTATTTCGGTAAGACTTCCCTAATAGAGCTTGTAGAATTTTCTGTCAGTTAAAATGAGGTATAGGTACAATTTCCTTAAAGCTCGGAATTGATAAGAAACAAAAATATTATCAACCGCACAAAGCCTAAATGTCGATAAAAGCTAAAGGGTGTTTTCATAAACGTCGGAAATCTGCGTTAGTACAATCGTCTTTCTGCTTTGCTGCATTAATGAACACACCAATTCTGCAGAATGTTTGCAGGCCTGCGTTAGTACAATTTTTAGGAGAGTGTCCATAAACGTCAGAAAAAAAAATATAAAAATGACCACAGAATGAGTTTTGTTTTTCAGTTCCAGAAAACATGTTTTTAATAACACGGAAAATTTTTAAACCGTGTTATATTAGGGTGGCACAAAAAAATAATACATTTTTTCTTCTACTTTTAATAGTGGAATAAAAAAACAAGTTGTTCACATTTGAAACAAATTATTGAATGCAAAAAAATATTTTCAATTAGGGTGTTCATTTGAAATTAGTTTTACTGCACAGAAAGTTTGTTTGCTATAGCAATATATATTTAATTCATATCAAACTAATTAAATCGATTTAGTTTGAGAAGTAAATTTAAAATATACAATATTTCTGAGCCCCCTAATACGAAAATGCCTGCTCAATTTTACATTATATTTCATACACCATGTCCTACAAACTTTCTCTGTAGTGAAAATTATTTTTTTTTTTCATAATTAAAAAAAAAAAAATTGAGCCACCCTAATGTAATTTTTTTTATTCTTCGATAATTTGGTCAACATAATACCCAACGTTTACTTTTTTTGAATTCCACAGGAAACTGTAGAAGTTAACATTTTTAAGAGCCACCCTAATACGAAAAAAATCAATTTAAACTCGTTGTATCAAAAAACACGATTTAAAAAAATCATGTATGAACAATGAATCCTTTGATTAAAAATATTCAAAGCATTTACCTACTGCAATTCGCGTTTTAATTGTATGAATCACTTCTAATAGTCATTTCGATTCCTTGAAATTACTTGCAAACTAAATTTGCAGCTGCTACTGTGTCCCGCTATCTAATCTACATAAAATCTAAAAAAAATACATTAACAATTAATTGAAGTAATCGCATGGAAAAAATCAATTTTTCTAATTGAAAATCTAAACCTAGAATTTGCACCGGAAAATACAATCATATAGCCCTGCCTTCTCTCTCTCTCGCTCTCTACTTTAGTTGACCCAAATTATCCACACTTATTCTTGTTATGTTCTCGCAAATCATTTTCAAAAACCATGCAATTATTTTGCATCCAGTTTTCAAGCTGTTTTTATTTTTCTTTCCAAATTAACTTGGACGCACATAAGACACCATCGTGTAATCGCACAAGTCGCAAAAAAACAATCTCACTCAAAAAAAAAAAAAAAAAAACCATCCTAATGCCGAGAAAATGGGTTCAGGTTCAGAAATAGAATAACATCTAACATGTGATTACCTTCGCAGTTCAAAGTCCGCATACATAAAACCGATGCTCATTCGGAATGATTAATGGGAGCAAAAAGATGTAGATAGATAGATACTTTTTTTTACACCCAGCTGCCTGGTGCACTGCTGCTGCGGTTGATGCTGATTCTGATGCGAATGCATCCAATTTACGTATCGAATGATGTGTTATTAATATTTCTGCAAAGATATTATGTTCGAAAAGACCCAATGCAGACCAATTGAACGACGACGATTCTGTGCGGACGGGACGTGTTGTAAGACTCATTCTGTGTATAACTGGACCTGATTTTTTCACACTATATTCTCTCGGTCAAACGCAGGTAAAAACGACCAAAAAAAAGCCTCTCACGACGTGGGGCCTATATAATCAGAAAAATAATAATCACCTGTGTCGGTGTGGTGCAAATTGAGATGTGAGAATTTGCTCACCCGACCCGGATAATGCGCGCAATGATACGCTGGTCTGAAGTATTTCTCGTTTGAAGAATTATCGCAGATTCCACAATAATGCCATAAATTCTTCAACCACATCAAGCCAACGCACCGCACCGGTCAGCTATCTCTATTTTTGTTCAAATAAAACACCAAACAACTGTGCGCTGGATATGTAAATATTTACTCGTCAGGTTTACCGAAATGCTGACTTCTCAATCAGCTATTTCTTTTGGGAAATCGAACCCTGGCAAAGGTTTTAAAAAAATTGATTCCCCTAGTGTCCCATAGATACTTATCACAAAATCCAATATACGTGCGTTTCTTTTCTTTTCCTTATCAAAGTCACAGGCCCAAGCAAACAGAAGAGGGAGCAGAAGACTCTGACTGAAAATAAAGAAAAAAGGTATTTCATTAAATTTTCTGAATATCCCTCATCCGCTTTTACTTGCTTGAGAATTTGAACAGGTAATATCAGACCAAGACCTTTTGAGAACTCTAAAGTCAATCAAGAAGAAGTATTATTTACCCAAAAGAGAGTTCTAGCAAGGGAATTCATGCACAAGATAAGCAAAAGACTCACTTCTGATTGTATTTTGTTGAAAAAAGGGGACTCTCTGAGCAATAAAATCCGAATGATAAATAACTCATGGGATTGGTTTCCGATTTCAGAGAGGGTTTTTTTTTGTGTTGTTGTTTGTTGGAAAATTGGTGGATTTCTATTTTTGTAAAAGAACGATTTTTCAATTATTGACTTTAATGTGTGTATATAGCATAGTCCGATTAGGTTATTACTTTTTTGAGAGCCACTTCTTTACATTCGACTGATAAGAGAAAGACTTGTTGGTCATTTGGTTTGTTTTTTCTTCGGTAGGTTTGGTGGGATGAGAAAAATCATCAAGATGATTTGGGGGAAAATTTAAGATTTGTCTTGAAAAAAACTTTGGTGTTAGTTAAAAATATTGGAAATTTTAGATAATTTTAATGAATTTATGTATATTTTTTTTTTTGAGAGGTTACAGGTGTTTTTTCCTCTTCTGGGCGGCTTCTGTGTTAGTAATAATTTGTTTTAATCAATATTCTAAAAGCACTTCAGAAAACTGATTTTTAATTATTTTTTTAAAATGCCTAATTTTGCTTTTCATGAGACTTTTTTTTAGATAAGACAAAGTAGCTTGAAGCTCTTAGTTTTTTAAGGCTAAATGGTAAACTAAATCGACCATATTGTGTAGGAGTTTTGACCCCGAGTCGAAAGTCCAAATAAAGCAGAATTGAAATATTTTTGAGAAAACAATGATTTTCTGGTTACATTTTAAAAGAGCTTTCAATTAGCATTCAATACGATAGCGGAAATATTTTATCGATGTTTTTTTAAAGTGCCCGGAGAAAAAAGATCACCTTAAAACAAGCGGATTCTGTATTAAATTAAGCGGATTTTTGCATTGAGTTTTTCCAAGATGACTTCCACCTCAAATTAAGCGGAAAAATCCTCTTTATTTCTTGAATATGCAAATTTCAAGGAAATTTACTTAATTTAAGCGGAAAATCTTCATATTTTTATGTGTAAATATTTTTCCTCAAAAAAATGTGACAGAGCCATTACAACTGTTTGGTCACTAAGCGAGTGCTTTACCATCAGTCTATCTAACTGTTGGAAATAAGCAGGCTTGATTAACTGCAACTAAAGCTGAAATCTGATGATTATTTTAACATTTTAATTTTTTTTACAGTTTTTTAAGATGAAAATTCATATTAAAATGAAATGAAATTTACCTTAAATTAAACAGTATTTAAGCGTGTTCCACTCATTTCAGGCGTGTTGTTTTAAGAGGGTGGGATCTATGGTAGATATCATCTTATTTTAAGGTGACGTGGTGGGATCAAATCCATAATTTTTGACTTAAATTTGTATGTGGAACTTCGGCTTATTAATCATTGAACAAAATTAAAAACCATATAAATTAATAGCACGACTGGGTCGATTAAAGTTTTTTATATAAAAATTCATAAAAGAATATTTTTAATTTCATGTTATAAGAAATTTGATAAGAAAAATTAAATGAAAAAAAAAATTGTTTTTTAAAGTTAAGATTAAACACTTTTTTTTTTGGTTTTGACGTCATTTAATTTCTTGTATACAAATTTGCATTTTTTTTCAAATAGAAATTTGGTTGGCCATTACAGAAAATGTAAACTGATACTCAAAGACCAAGGTTCAATAATATACTCATTGACCGCTTCTCAAAAATTTGAATTTACTTAATTTTTAAATTAAGGCAACTTAAATGTTTTCTTTTGGAAAATTTCTACCGAGCAAATCGCTCCAGTGATTAGGGCTGCAGTTACAGACAGACGGAATTCTTTGCGACTCACTTTTTGATGAAAGTCCAAATCTAAAACGTATATTTCTAATTGAACAACGAATTATTGCAAGTGTATTCTAGGTATGTAGTTACATCAATATTAATACAAAGTGATCCTCTTATTCAGTAGCAATTTAATAAAGCTTTTTCTACAAAATTGAAGAAGTTTTAAAAAATGATGTTTTATCTCTATTAAAAATCTTCTTCTTCTTAATTTCTAAAATAGATCCATTGCAACAAAATGCAACGAAAAAAGACCTTCAGAGGTCAAAAACTCAGTTTTTGTGTGCTTTTGAGGTCGAATTACATCATCGTTAAATTTTTTTTTGCAAAACTTCTTATGCAATCTAAAAAAGCTATACATATTTTATCGTTTAAGAGATGTTGCATAAGGCATTTGTACGATATTTCAAAATCGTTTACATTACCAATCTTTGTTTTGTTTTTTAAGTAAATGCTAATTTTTGACTTCTGATTTGGAATTAACAAAAAAAAATAAACCAAAAACGTTAAAATAAAAATTATTGAAAATTAGTATTTGGGACCTTACCTATAGCAAAAATATTGATGAGTACAAGTCAAAACTCGCAAAAAACAAGGCTTGAGCACAGGGGCGGATCCAGGATTTTTTTCTGGGGGGGCACAAGGGACGGATTGGCAAAAAAAAAAACAGCAATAACAGTTAGAAATAAAGTGAAGTATCATACGACTGACTAACAAGCAGAACATTTTAACGACCCACAGTGGTCTAAAACCTGGCCAAAAATATTTAGGCACATTTCCCACATCAAATAGGTACCAAATGACCAAAAAGTTATTCGGAAGGAAAAATTTTCATTTTCTTGTTACAGTAAAAGCCACTTAAGTGCTAACCCTCTTACTCCTGGATTAGCCGGAAGAAAAAAAATATAAAAAATCAGAAAATGCACGTACAATTCTATGCTATATTAAAGTTAGTAATCTATTCTTTGTTTAATTTTTTGACTTAAGTTGTTTCACCAAATAGATTTTGAGAAATTAAGTTTTAAAGATGAAATTTTGAAAAAAAAAATGTTTACGTTTTTTAATTGATTTTGTATAAAATTTTGCAATATTATGGACATAATTATACCATTAGTTAATGACCTAGTAGTTTTTAGTCAAATACTAAAGACTTCATTCTAATAAATATTAAAGTTCCTAAGAATAACAAAAAAAACTGAATCATACTTTTTTGCCGGGAAACCCAGTTTTTTTTTTTTTTATTTGCATTAACCTTTTGTAACCCAAGGTCGTAAATTTAAAAATTAATAAGTCAATCGATTGGCCTTTATCTTTAATAAAACACGTATTTTTTAAAAATTCAATAAAGTCATTATTTACTTAGTTATTTCGATATTTTGGGAGTAAAAAAAAAGTTTAATTAATTTATTTTTATATAAAAATTCAAAAATTCAAGCAAAAAACTATCTAATATTAATTTTTAGGCACTTTCCTAAAATCCAAAAATAAAACCCCGTGGGGTTTACTAACAAAAACTATTTTTTTTCTGAATTTCGTAGTTTTTATACAAATTTGCTTATTTTCAAAAAAAGCCCAACTTTCAACATTAACTGTCAATTAAAAACTATTGGTGCTATTTATTAGAAATTTGAAGTACTATTTCGATAAAGCAATACTTAAAGATTATAATATTAGAAGCTTCAAAAGAAAAAAAAAATAGTTTGTAGAGCTTTTATGCTATCTTTTTCGGTTTGTTACAGAAATGTCACATGGGGCTACAAGGGGTTAAATTGTTTTATACCTCAAGAATATTGTGTTCAAATCGTAGGTCTCTTGGAGCCAAATTGACCAAGTTATAAGTATTTTAATACTACCCTTAGGAACGTTTTAGTCTTTTAGTCCAGAGTTCAAAACTTTAAATCGTTATCCCCACAACTAATGTTTTCAACGCCGGTGCTCCTCATAACTTCAAAACTACTGCACCGATTCTTTTGAAATTTGGAACACTATTATTTTAACATATTTTTAGAGGTATCCCTGGAGAAATTTTCTCAATAAAATAATATTTATAAAAATCTATAAGTAAGGGTCGCTTTTGAGGAGTTTTTTTTCAAGGGGTCTTTATTTTCGGGGTGCAAACTTGGGCAAACTTCTGAAATGCAAGTTTGTTCTACATATATAGCAGTTCTATAATGTATAGTTTATGCAATTTTGTGACGTGTTCCGCTATTTTAAAAACACTAATGTTGAAAAAAAAACAACGAAAAAAGTGCAAATTTTTTAACCCCTCTGTATGAAAAAATAGAGTTGCATATACATTTATTTTTTTTATACCATTCAATGTCATTCGATGTCCATATCAAAATTTTTCACCAAAATCACTTTGAAAATTCACTTTTTTTTTAAATCGAAAAATCGTTTATTTATTTGTGAGGTGGAGCTTTTCATGGGAAAGGGATGAAACAATCAACAAAATTCGCATTTTCAGCCAGAAATAGACAAGAATTTCACTCAAGTTCTTTCTGTTATTATTCATATATTTTTAAAACTCTTATAGTTTGATTTCCTTTAAGTATGAACTTTAAGTTCTGGGGGGCACGTGCCCCCGTGCCCCCCCCCCCCCCTGAATCCGCCTATGCTTGAGCAGTTCGTCAAAAGTAACAAAAACTACATTTTCCATATTGAGTAAACATATCAGGAGTTTAACGTTACCTACTATAGAATAAAACTGTAAAAGCCAATAACATGAAACATCATAGTTAAGCCACTTAAGTAAGTTGAGCATATACATAATTCCTGTATTCGTAGCTATCCATAAAAGGTGTAACCAAGATAAAGATTATCTGATTTTTCTACCCAGTTACTTCCGAGTTGGAAGAAAACCATTAACTACACTGAGAAAGACAGTAAACAACCAATCGATTATTACCAATATGCGTAGGAGTTGTTCTAAACGCCTTTCGTCTTCTAACTGACAACCATGATGAAACCTTCAATATAGATCTTTAAACTCAGGAACTACAAGGAAGTAAAATGTTCTGCTCTGTATTGATTTTTTTTTTGTTGTTGTAATTTTTTTAAAAGAACAGAAAAATATAATTGCAAGTCATAAATCAGGATCATAATCGAATTTAATCTGTCGCTGTCACCATGATGTTTTAAAATCCATAACATTCACCTTTAAGCCATGGCGCGAGCACTGAGCACTCATAACAAACATACCAGCGGGCCACAACTTATCAAAGTCAAAACTTTTTGAAAAGTTTCAATCTCGTCTCTCGACTCGATGCGAACGTCAAACATTTATAAATACATATCCCCCGCACTCAACTCACTGACACTGACCTATCATCAGCTCGCAGTTCAGCTTAGAGCTCACAAGTCGAAGTCAGGCCAACTCAACTACCACCTTTACAAGGCACCCATCATAACGTTGTTGGCGTTCTGGCCCTGGCATCTGCACCACCATCACCAGCATCACCACCAAATCGAACACATCTTTTGGCGATCATCGGCTGCTTCGAGCAATCAATCATCATCATCATCCTGCTGATCTCAAGTCGCACAACATCGATTACTCCACTTGCTGATAGCTGAGCCATTTGTCTTGGGCCCGGTCGGCTGTCTGTCTGTCCCCGGACTCACGGATCCATATAGCCCCATGAGCGCGCATTCACAGACTCTTTGTCTTTGGCAAGAAGTGACGACAACGACGACGATTCGTGGATTAGCCAACCGACAACCGACCGACAAGCAACGTGTGGAGGTGAAGTTAGGTGCACCTATCGAGCCTATCGAGCTGGCCGGGGAGAGGAATGACTTTTCAGACAATTATCCGTCTAGGACAGAGGAGCATGAAGAACGTGTACAATGTATGAGCCAACAGCAAAAGCATTCATACCTCCTCATCCTCTCGCTTTGACTGGAATTGCAAACAAAAAGAATTTATTGCACATAATGGTCCAATAAATAATACGAGTGTGTCTAGGAGTTGCCATTAAAACAATGAGAAGTGTGCAAGCCCAGAACAGGACGATCGACGACGACTGTGCGAGGAACACTTTTGTGTTCCACTCCTTTCGCCTACTTCTATATGTGTTGCACGATTTTTTCTGCTGATGGTGGTGATGCTGAAAATGCTCGATGGTATAGATGGTCTGATGCTTTTGCTGCTGCTGCTGCTCCTGCATTTACCTCGCCCTGGCTTTTGGTCTAAAAAGATGGGTTTTCCTTTTTTTTTTCTCTTCCCCGACTTACACCTTCGCTTTGGCATTTGGGAAATATTTGTGTGAGCTGTAGTTTCTCGAGCTCAAAGCTGCTGCTGCTATTCAGCACCACTAACTTCCATTTCGGTTTTTTTTTCGGTCGTCTCGCGCGTCTGGGTTCTCAGCAAGTGCGCACTTTTGACAGGGCGGTGGTGTCAGATGTGTGGTTTTACGATTATTACACAAAAAAAAAAAAAAACAATATTAAAGAAAAACTTGTAAAACAAGAAAATAAAACTAAAAAAAAAAAAAAATTGGAAATACACAAACGAAACGGAAATCTAGTTTGATATTAGTTTTTTGTGCCCAGCCTTAAAAAAATTGATTTACAGAGACAATTATGAGGCGATGTTGAAGGCGGGTGGTGTTGGAAGGGCGTTATAGACCTCTTAGTATTATTCGCCATATACATTTTATATACGACTAACTTTAGGTTTTCAATTATGTGGTGTTTTTTTTTTTGGTCTGTCAAATTTTTGTGGTTTGTGGTTTTCATATAGTTTTTTTGTTCTTTTCGAAAAAGTGTGGAATTTTTTGTTGGCACATTACAAGCTTCAATTAATTGTGGATATAGAAGGCTTTGTTAGAATTTTTTGTTGGACTTTTGTTCACAATGGAAAAAAAAAAATAATTTTTGGTCTTTTAATTTAGTATGTGCACATACTACAATTTTTTAGAATTCACTTCGAAATTGCAATTTTATATGAAAATGGGATTTTATTGTATTTTTGAGTTTCAAAGTTTCGTTGAATTTGAACCCTCTGGCGTGACAGTCCATCGCTATAACCATTAGATTGCGAGGTACAAAAAATTACTGAATCAATAATACCTTTTTAAGAAGGAATTAAGAAGCTCTGAGGAACAGTGTTGTGTCGTTTTTTAACAGGTTTTTTTTAAATGTAAAAAACTCGATCTAAAAAACTTAAAAATAAATGTAAAAAACTCACTTTTGTAAAAAATGGTAAAAAAAATTTAATTTCTTTAGATAGACAAAACAAAAAATGAAATGATTAAATTATTTGATTTTTGTTTCAACTATTGAAGTTTTTTTTTACTTGCGATATAGGTACTATATATCAAGTTATGTATTCGTACAAAAAAAAAAAGTTGAGATAACATTTTTCCATGACATTACGATGGTAGACAATGCCAAAAAAGTGGGTCCCGGAAGTCCGTCTGTCTGTCTGTCTGTCAGTCTGTCAGTCTGTCAGTCTGTCAGTCTGTCAGTCTGTCAGTCTGTCAGTCTGTCAGTCTGTCAGTCTGTCAGTCTGTCAGTCTGTCAGTCTGTCAGTCTGTCAGTCTGTCAGTCTGTCAGTCTGTCTGTCTGTCTGTATAAGGAGCTACAGCCTAAACGGATGGACCGATTAATGTCAAACTTGGTATGTAGCGTTATTTGGCAACTCTCCAGAGGGGTTTTTGGAATAAATTTTTTTGGACCAAAAATAACGGTACCTGTCATATAAAAATTTCGGAAAAGTGTAATTTCTCGAAAACGGCTCCAACGATTTTCTTAAAAAAATTCAAATGTAAGTTTTAAGATAAAGTCTATCTTTGAACGAAAAATTTTTTTTTTGAAAATCATTATTAACGGTACCTGCCATAGAACCGTTTTTTTTTAAATCCGATTATCTCCGAAACTGCTCATTCGATTTCAACGAAACTTTTTGTGACGAAGCACTTATATAATTCAAATATAAGCCAAAAACAAAATTTCAAAAAATATAATTTTTGGATTTTTAAAAAAACTTTGAATTTTTTTTTTGAAAAATCAAATTTTCGAAAACGGGACATTGAATTTTTTTGAAATTTCGTTTTTAGATGTTGATTAGTAGTTTCTACAAAATATCATACCAATTTTATTTTTAAACTTTTTTTCCAAAAAATTATTTATAAAAAATTAGTTTTTTAAAAAACGGCTCTAACGATTTTGAAATTTTTTTTTCTAAAAATGCATGTTAGTATATCAATCAAAACTGTTTTGGGGGGCAATTTGATTTCAGATTTTATATTATTTTTTTAAAAAACGAATTTCCTTTTTTTTTCTTTCCCATATATTTAGATTTTCCAAATTTCTATATAAAAAGTCTTTAAAATTTAAGCAACTTGAACTCTAAGAGCAAGTACGTGCGACCCCAGTCGTGCAATTTATTTTTTAAGAAAAACACTACAATTTTTGAATGATTTAAACTTTATTAATTTGATTAAATTTGGTCATCATCTAAATTTGGAGGAAATGCTTGATTTCGTTTAGTTTTCAACATAAATAAAATGTAAATTAATTATTAACGCGACCTTTTAAATGCTAATGGATTTGCGCCAAATTTTTTTTTAGAAATTTGGGTTTATGAAGCGGACAAATTTAATAACCTTAAAACTAATTTGGAAAAGTTTCCGCTTTTCATTTCAGTCGTGGTCCAAAAAAAATACCTTTTTTAATTAGTCCACTTTTTTGATTAAAATTATGCCAATCTTCAATGTCCTCTCCTGACAAATTTTTTAGAAAAAAGTTATTTGGTAATTTGTCCGAATTTGCTACAGAAAAATTGATACAAATAATATGAAGAAAGAGTACACTGCAATAAATTTTGTATTGGATTTGAGGAGCTCAAAATTCATCTCTTCGAAGTTTAGAAATTTATTGTGCAACTGGAACTGGCAAAATAATCTAATTTGGGATCTAAAGATAACAGGCCATTTATGACTTTGAAAATATTTTTGTAATTACCTAATTAAACGCATAGAATTCTATGCCGCAAAGTGAAGTGTTCTATACAAAATCTTTATACTTCAACTGGCAACCTTTCAAAATGAATGCGAATACCGTTTTATACCATTTTTTAGGTTTTTTAAGTTTTGTACACGTTATTTTCCATTAATATTTTTACGAATTTTTACACAAAAAATGTAAAAAAAAATTGTTTACACGAAATCGCCCATCAGTGCTGAGGAAATAAAAAATAAAATGCACGACTGGAGTTGCACGTACTTGCTCTTGCAGTTCAAAGCACTTTTATGTTAGTTTACTTGTAGATTTTGCGAGCTGCCTTTATATAACTTTTCAAGAAATTTTGTTGAGGTTGGGGAAGAGCCGACATTTAGGGCAAATTTTTTCAATATGAAAAAATTGTTTTTTTTTTTTATTTGACTTTTTTTTGGAAAAAACAAAAAAGCAGTTTTATTGCAATAGCTTTGATAATTATGTGTGCAAAGTTTAATCAAAATCGTTAGAGCTGTTTTCGAGTTATTTGGTTAAATTGAAAATTTTGTATGGGAGGTACACTTTCTAAGCGAGATAAAAAAAAAACCAAAAAAAAAAATAAACTTTCAGAATTCCATAAAAATCATCTGTACCAAATTTGAAGAAAATCCATCCACGCATAGGCTGTGGAAATGTGTACAGATGGACGTACAGACGCACAGACGCACGGACGGAATTGCGAGACCCACTTCTCCATCATCGTAATGTTGGTTTTGATTAAAACCTCAAATTTTTTTTCGACACGAAACCAATACTTGCCCTATTGAGCAAGTAAAAAATAGAAAGCTTTAAGAGGCCTCCGTAAACATTTAAAAAGAAAATTGGCAAAACGGATTTCAAAAAATCCAGTAAAATGTTTTTTTTTTTTTTTTAATCGCTTAAAACTATCAAATGGATTATAACATTTTTAAGGAATAACGATTTGGTATGAGAGAAATTCTTTTCATTTCAATCTTTTTTTTTCTTTATTTTCAAGTATTTTAAGTTTTGAGTAAGTTAAATCGCCAATAGATGGCTTTTCTTGGAAAATGTTGTGATCTGGAAAAAAAAAACAATTTGTTAAAGATCTTCGAATCTGATTTCGAACTCTTGTCCGGAGACTTCTTAAGTAGAATTGAACTCGATACTTTATATGAAGTTGTTACGTTGTTAATGGTTGCTTTATTAAACTCTTTATTCAATTCCGAATCACTGTTTACGTATAATTATTTTTCAAACAAAAAATTACTTTTCACTAAGGTTTCACTTCTCAAGCTCTGTGAATGAATCACCTGAGCCATTTATTCGAAAAACAAGATACCAAATCAAAAACAAGCTTTTTTTTTATAAAAATACTCGTTGATATAAAATCGTTTCCCAAATTACCCGCAAAACAATGAAGGAAATCGAAAAATAAAATTCAAATCATTCTTGTCGATTTTTATGTCCAAATTACCTGATTGCTGTCATTCTGATCATTTAATGATGCTCATTTGCTTGCAATAAAATGTTTCGTTTCGACTCAAGTCGGTTTTACATGCATTTTGCATTAAGGTCACCACACATCACCGAAAAGAATTAAATTCCAATTCAATAAAAAAATATATATCCCGTCGTCGTTGCCGGCGTCAGTCGTTGTCGAATTGTTGGTCATATACCGTGTATCCACAATAAAAATCAATAATAAACAAATTCCATTTCCTCTCTTGGTCAAAAAAGGAACAGCAAACAATTAATGACTTTTGCGCTGTGATTTACAAAGTGATCCAGGAAGTTTCACCACTCCCAGCATAAGTTTCTGATGATGTTTCTGACAAGTCGATGGTGGTGAGGGGCGGTGTTTGGGACACTTTTTTATTGACCACCAAACGGCACCAAGAACCACCCGTCTATAATTTCAGCCAAGAACCAATTAAAGGGTTGCGAACTCTGCGATGCGTACCGAATGCCAATTAAAAACTCTTTTATATCCTTTACAGTTGCTTAAAGTCATAAAAAAATATATGTTGTTGTTTTTATTTTTTTGTATTTCATTTTTACATCTGAGTTCAGTTAAGAGAGAGAGAAAAATTGCCAGTATTTTTGTTCCGAAGAATGTCACAGAATTTCCCTTCTTTTTGGAGGTCACGCTCACGACTACAGTCAGTTATACTGCCAGCTACCACTTTTCGATTGTAATTGGATTTTTATCAAAAATAAAATTTAAAAAAAAACAATATGGCTACTCTGCGAAGCACAGCTTCTCTGTCATTTGGATCCGGTTAAATCTGCTAGCCAGAGCGACTTGACCCCATGCGGCTTGGTAAAATGACACATTGAAATATGTCCCCTGCTCCCAACATGTGACAAAGAAACATTCTTTTCCGAAATGCAACACGATATGATCGAAGAGAAACCAAAAAAAAAAAAATAAAGGAAATTTTTATTTTTTTGAAAAATGAAGTGTTACGCCGCTCGACGACACATCACATAAAAACCCCAAACCCAGCCAAAGTCGAGCCCGTGCGAGGAGGTCCTCTCTTACCAAAAAGGCCAAATAATTTGCCAAAATTCAGCGGAACCAATTTCCAGGTAAAAGTCAGTAAATTCGCAGTCTCACACAATCAAGCTCTTTGAAACCAACCCAACAACCATCAGGGAGACCCCCAAGGGAGATTGCACATTTTTTTATTTTTGGGTGAAACACTCGAGTAATGTTTCTTTTATTTTTTGGGGTCAATTTATTTATGTTATTTTATTTGATTTATTTTTTTTTTTTTGTATTCTTTTTTGATTGGTAACCGCGCAAAACGACCAACGTAGACGATGATGACGACAAAAACCAAACAAATAACGACGACAGATTGGTATGGTGTTTGGCTCTTTTTGAATTGTGAGGTGACAAAGGTGAATTTAGTTGGCAATTTTTGATTACGAAATTGTCTGTGAGATTTTGTATTTAGTTACAAAATATCTTAATAGAATTATTTAGGCCAGGTTGTCTATGGGGTTATTTTTGTTATGTGCAAATACTGGTTATTTGTTATGTCAGCACCTTTTTTGACGCAATCAACAAAAAAAAATCTTGTAAAAGGGTGCCAATTGGTTGCACCGAATCTATTATTAATTAAACGCATTTATATTCATCATGGTATTATTTTGACGTCCTTTGAGCTAGTTTCAGTTGAGCTTAACATATTTTCTTGGTATTTTGACTTTGTTAGAAAGTTTTGAAGTCAATTTTTTTGAATGGTATATTCACATTTGTATGTTGTATAGGTACCTTAGTACTTTTTCATAATTTGCCATTTTCCTTCTATCCACTTCGAATATATCTGTACTCACCAGCATTTTTTGTGTTGAGATATCCGTTAGATACAGAACCTTCCAGAAGAAAACTAAAAAATGAATCCTTTAGTCCCCTGGTACTAGTTTTCTTGTCAATATTCAAAAATTGTCTTGCAAATTAGACCCAATTTTGTGGTAGATTTACTATCGGACAAAAGTCAACCTAATTGCAAATGCATCGATAACTTTTTTTTACAAAATTTCAAGTCGTAGTCCGACTTAGTAAAATTGTCATTTAAATTTTCATTAAAAATGCGCAGAGTATTTTGTTCTGTCAAAGGTGGGATATTGAAAAGATTGTTTTATTTGAATCTTTCCCAAAACATTCGTAGCTTCTAAAAAAAACGCGATTTAAAGGGTATGGCACAGTCAGAATTAAAAAAAAATCGATGTTTTTTCTTACATTTTCAGAACAATGTAATGAAAATATTATTTGAAAATGTACATAAATCTTATAAACACATTTCCATGTTATTTTATAAACTTTGGAAAATATAATTCAATCTTGCATGAAATGTGCCAGATCTGTTTTTTCTATCATTTTTCGTATTCAAAGTTTTGAAAATTCATCTTTATTTGATAAGTTAAAAAAATTTGAATTATTTTAGGAAATTTTTAGTACCTGTTAAAAACCTTTTCTTAATATTTTCAAATTTATTCATTTGACAAATTATGTAGGTAAGTAATCAATTAAGCAGAAAATTTTTCAAGAAGATGATTTTACAGAATTTTGCAAAAAATTAAAAAAGGTTTTGGAAAATGTTAAAAAGCACGCGCTTTTTAACATTTTCCAAACCCTTTTTAATTTTTTGCAGAATTTTGAAAAACAGAATTTGAAATAAAAATACCAATTTTGAAAGATTTTGATTTTATTAAAAACGACCCTAACGACTTTGTTAAAAGAATTTGAAAAAAAATTTTTGTTCGAAAATCATAATATCGCAAATAAGTCAATTCTATTAAAAAACCATTTCCGGCGGCTACCAGTTACAGTTGACTTAGAAACTTGAAATTTTACACACTTATTGTTTTTGATCTTATTAGAAGAAATAACAAAAATTTTGGAAAAGCTTCTGGTTTTCCGGAAAATTCATGTTGCGCTTTCGCAACGCTCACCGAAAATTGACCTTATCAAAATTATTTAAAAAAAAAATTTCTTACATAGAATATAAATCAGTTTTATTTGAATATTTTCATGAAGAAATGAACTAGATATAAATACAATAAGTATTGAAAAATTGTTGAAAACAAAATGACAAATTGCGTAGATTCTACATACCTCAAATTTTTCAGGAGCTCGAATTTTGAAAGTCCTAAAAAAGCACGAAAAATTTTTTTCACGAAAAAATCCAAAAACAGGTCGTTTTATCATTGAATAATTATATATAGAAGTGACACCGGAAAAAACATCCGCTTTGTTTGAGGGGTGGCGCTACAATCGTTACAAGAGTGGCGCCACAATCGTTTTAGGATTGTGTATTCGATGGCCGAAAAATTCCTTAAAAGGACTTTTGGTTACTAAGTAACCACAACTACTATATTATTTATATTTGGTGTATTTGTATTAGTTTTGTTTTGTGTTAGAAGTGTGTTTGTTTATTTTTGTTTCTGTAATATTCAAATTTAATTTATTTTTAATTTTTGTAATATTTTGAATTGAACATTTATTTTTGAATGTTTGATTCTTATGTATATTTGAAAGGATTTTGTTTTTCTGTTTTTATTAACGACAAGAAGATTTTTCTTCAACTATAGAGAGTTTATTTAATTTTGACTAGGGTGCTTTTTGTAATAATATCTAGCTGTAGTTCACATTATTTAAATGTTGTCTGCATGCACTGTAGCATATACTTACTATTTTCTTAAACCCCATATGCAAGAGTAGGTAAGGATCAAGTTCATACAATATGGCCATATTACACATTATTTTAAAGTATTTTAATGCATATTTCAAATATTTTAATACAATACGAAACTATCTCAATTATTTGCTTAAAATGATTTATGTATGCGAACAAGAACTTTGGATTTACGGCTTTGTTCAAATTTGCAGTTTTTACAAAATGTTAAATTTTGGGAAAAAAATCTTTTCGTACCATTTTTGGATACTTTTCTCTGTTTTTAATTTTTTTAATCTAAAATTTAAACGATAATAATTAATAAAATGTTGAAATAAACTCACAAGAATTTGAGTTTATTTGAAAAAAAAAAAAACTGTAAAAAGGTCTATTTTGATCGCAAATGTATGAAAATGTGGTTTTAGATAGTTCCAATGATTTTCCTATTTCACCATTTGAAATAAAATATTTGGTTCTAATATCCTAAAACTAGAAGAATGTAGCTTTTACATGCTCTTTTTTTTGTCATGATACTATATAGTCAAGCTATGCATTCTCACAAAAAAAAAGTTGAGATAACAATCAGACATTGCATTACTATAGCCCTGTTCTATTGGAGAATACTAATAGTAGATTTTTTGTTCATCTGTCAGTCTGTCTGTCTATAGCTAAACGGATCTACCGATTAACATCAAACTTGGTATGAAGTATTTTTTGGAGACTCTCCAGAGGGGTTTTTAGAACTAATTTTTTTACCAGAAATAACGATACCTGCCATATACCAATTTAGGAAAAGTGTTATATTCTCTAGAACGGTACCAGTAATTTTGTTTAAAAAAATTATAAAATAGTTTTTGGGCAATCATGGAAATTTTTTAAAATTATTATTAACCTACCGTAGAACCGTTTTTTTCAAATCTGATTTTCTGCCAAACTGCCAATTCAATTTTAAAGTTTTTATATAGTTTAAATATAAAACAGTAAGACAATTTGGAAAAATAATAGTTTTTGGATAAAAAAAATTGAACACTTTTTTTTGAAAAATCAAATTTTCGAAAACCGGAAATTAATTTTTTTTGACATTTTAGTTTTGAATGTTGAATAGTGATTTCTACGAAATTGCATACCAATTTTATTTTTGATTTTTTTTTTTGTTTTAATTTATTTATAAGGTTCCAACGATTTTGAAATTTTTTTTCTACAAATCTTTCTTAGTAGAAGAAATCAAATTGAATAGGTACTTGTTGGAGCTATCACGAATTCTGCTTTGTTCCTTTAACTTTTTGGACTAGTGTATAAAAACAACTCAGGTTAAAAGCTGCACTCGTTATGAAACTCAACTATTAAATTTAGCCGAGCGTTAGCCTTGTACCTGAGTATTAAATTGTTTATTGGTAGGGTGAAATACAATAGTCGGAAAAAGTATTTTGACAAAATTAACATTTTTTTAACTGATGAGAAAAATCTATAACGGTTAAACATTAAATAAGGAAGTTGACGGTTATTTAATAAGTATATTATGGTGAATCTCATGATGGTCAATGTCAGTCATATAGTTGGTATTATGCTTTGAGGCTGCATTTTTTGTATAAAAAGTACTAATTTTTGAGGGAAAAAAGTATTTTGACAAACGTTCTCTTTCAACGTTGGTAAGGTAAGGAAATGCATTTTGCGTGTTTCAAGCATGTATACAACTGACAGAGTTATTAAGGCTCCGATTTGTAAAAAATTGGACAAAACGGCGGAACTTAACATCGAAATTAGTGCATCTTCTGTTGCAAGTCATAATTTCGGTGTGTCTGTTAAAAGATCTGTGGAGAACTGAATTTATCACGGGAAACTAAAAATTACCAAATATGACAACACTAAAATATAATTATCCTATGCAAAATTTGCACGAATGGACAAAAAAATGAAAAAATGCATTAAAAAAAAAGAGACGCATTTTGAGGAATTCACTTTAAATCCGGAATGACTGCAAAAAGTCTGGATTTGGAAATGCCATTCTCTTATCAAAAACTTTGTGAGCAAAAGTTCCCTTTACAGGAAAGCTCGAAGAAGACAATTTTACCATGTTTATGGGGAGATAATACAGTATTTATCTCATAAAACAAAAATCGAAAAAAATTGAATTCTCAAAGGAACATATTGGTATGCTTCTTTCATTCAAAAACAAAGTTTCATGGACCACATTCTCACAAATTTCTATCTAAATGATCCGGGAAACGCAAAGGAACTGTTGAAACTCCGTAAAAATTTGGTCAAGTTTGTTCCAGAAGCGAAAAGCACAACAACATGTCCCTTTGAGAATTCGATTTTTTTTAAATTTTTTTTTTATGAGATAAGTACTGTATTATCTCCCCATAAACATGGTAAAATTGTCTTCTTCGAGCTTTCCTGTAAAGGGAACTTTTGCTCACAAAGTTTTTGATAAGAGAATGGCATTCCCAAATCCAGACTTTTTGCAGTCATTCCGGATTTAAAGTGAATTCCTCAAAATGCGTCTCTTTTTTTTAATGCATTTTTTCATTTTTTTGTCCATTCGTGTAAATTTTGCATAGGATAATTATATTTTAGTTTTGTCATATTTGGTAATTTTTAGTTTCCCGTGATAAATTCAGTTCTCCACAGATCTTTTAACAGACACACCGAAATTATGACTTGCAACAGAAGATGCACTAATTTCGATGTTAAGTTCCGCCGTTTTGTCCAATTTTTTAAAAATCGGAGCCTTAATAACTCTGTCAGTTGTATACGTGCTTGAAACACGCAAAATGCATTACCTTACCTTACCAACGTTGAAAAAGAACGTTTGTCAAAATACTTTTTTCCCTCAAAAATTAGTACTTTTTATACAAAAAATGCAGCCTCTAAGCATAATACCAACTATATGACTGACATTGACCATCATGAGATTCACCATAATATACTTATTAAATAACCGTCAACTTCCTTATTTAATGTTTAACCGTTATAGATTTTTCTCATCAGTTAAAAAAATGTTCATTTTGTCAAAATACTTTTTCCGACTATTGTATACACTGAGCCAAAAAACAACGTAAAATCAATCTAAACCACTTTGAATCAATGGAAAATCACTACATTTTTAGCCTAAAGTGGAAAATGATTGAATCAAAGTAGCACACTTTAAATCAAAGTTGTTCACACATTAAATCAAAATTGTTCACACATTAAATCAAAGTTGTTCACACATTAAAAAAATAAAAAAAGTAAAACTGGCATCCGCAGGGGATCGAACCTGCTATACCTGGGTTGACAAGCTTGTGCTTTACCACTGTGCCATCTCACTTATAAAAATTGATGTGACAAACTGTAAGTTAAGCATAGGACGACTTTTTAGAAAATTAATGAATATATTTTTCACCATTGATTCAATGTAGAACGGATTAAAAATTACTATGCGTTTTTTCTCTGGGTGTATATAATTCAGTTAAATATTTAAGTCAGCCTTAAATTTGATTATTGGTAAGGCCCGTAGAAAATAAAATTTACCAATTATAAGTTTTGGTGAATAAAACTTCTTATTCAGACTTCTTTGACACAAATTTATTTGTCATGAAGTAAAGTTATCAGGTAGAGTTTCGATTCAGCAAAAAAAGGCGCTAGTTGTTACGCATTTTATAATATTGCCAAAAAAAATATAATATAAAAAAATAGCAATCTCTGTGGGGATACGAACTCAAAGAGCAAAAGTAAAGAGCAATCACCTTGTCACCTACGCTAATAGGACTATTGAAATAAGTGTAACTTTTATGCCCTATAAGCTATAACGTGCCTAGGATATACAACAATAATTATTTAATTTTGTTCAAATTCTCGTCGTTAATAAAAATGTTTTGTTTTTAGTTTCGAGTTACTATGGATACATTTATAATGTCAAATAACTTTTCAATATTTTTGTTTGATATTTGTGTAATTTTGTATGTATGAGTAAAATTTCCATATTTTCTTTTTTCATTTATAGGATGTCGATGTGTCGATAAGATTTATTTTTGTTTGATATTTGTTTTATGTTTTATGTGTGAGTAAAATTTCCTTATTTTTTTTTCTAATTTAGGATGTCGACATGTCGAAACGTTTTATTTTTATTTGATATTTGTTTTCTAATGTTTGTATTAGTGAAATTTCCTTTTTTAAAAACAAATATTTGGAAATATAATTTTCTAGGACAAGCCCCATTCTCTCTGGACATTTTTTAGTACATCTGATTGCCGAAAAAAATAAAATTCTGTGGCGCTAGAAACTATCGGTGTCACTTCTATATATAATTATTCAATGGTTTTATATATAAACTAGCCGACCTGCCCGTTGCATAGCGCTTCGCTGCTATGGTTATGAGTGGAATTATATAGTGTTTTATGTATATAGTTGAATGTTGGTTAGATTGTTTGTATGTTTGTTTGATTGTTTGATTGTGTGTTTGATTGTGTGTTTGATTGTTTGTTTGATTGTTTGTTTGATTGTTTGTTTGATTGTTTGTTTGATTGATTTTTTTCGATTGTTTGTTTGTATTGTTTGTTTGATTGTTTGTTTGATTGTTTGTTTGATTGTTTGTTTGATTGATTGTTTGATTAAGTTGTTTGGTTGGTTATTGGGGTGTTTGGTTGTTTGTTGGTCCTTGTTTGTAGTTTGGTGCTTGTTGCTTCTTTTTGTTTTTGTTGTACACATGAATACATTTAATCATTTAAAAAACTACTTCTTGGACACGTTATAGGAATAAGGGTGGGGTTAAAGTTTTAGTGGGGTTAACAGTAAAGTGTGTTTGAGTTTGTTTATATGCAAAGTTTATTATAACTTAAACAATATTATGTATTTTGATGATCAAGTCTCAACTTTTGAATCTACAAAATTTTATTATAGGTACATCTCCTGTTTCAATTATCTCTCATGCTTTCTATTGACGGAACATAATATTGATTTCTGATTGTATGATAATTATCTCAGGATATTGAATATGAAATTAATAGAAATTTTACACAGTCATAGTTTATTTAATTACCTATCAACAGTATAAATTTAATTTTTCTATCTATTAAAACAAAGAAGTTATAATCAACTGATTTTTAGTGTCGCTTTTTCGTTTCATCTTGTTTCAAATCACTACGATACTAAAGAAGTTTTCACTTAAAAAAAAAACTGTCATAAGTACTCAAAAGCATTAAAAAACAATATAATTTTTAAAAATCTGCGTATTTTACAAAAAAAAAATATTTAATAAAAGAAAAGAAAATATTTGCTAAATACGCTTGAAAATATTCATATTTTCATTTAAGCCTACAAAAACAATTGCAATTTCTAATATTCTTTTTTATTAAAAATTCATCTAGAGTTAAGTGCGTTGCACTTTGTTGCATGAAAAAAAGTAATATTGGCAACACTTGTAACATAAAATAAGTGCCTTCTGGTATGGTCGACCATTGTATATATATTTCCATAGTACTATCATGGAGACAAACGATCTTAGAAACTCTAGTGGGAGCTTAAAAAAGCAGAATTTGTGTGAAATAAATGCACTGATCGCTACCTCAAAATAGTTGTGACTTAAAGTAATACTAAATTCGACTTCATGATAGTAGTATAGAAATATATATACAATGTGGTCGACTACGTTTGTAAGTTTGAGCAAGTTCAATTGAGACAGTAAATTTTGTGATTTTTCATCAAATGTTATGGATCATGTTAATCGGTAGTATTTTTAGCATTTCTTTTTCTATATAGATAGTAAATATTCAAAAATATTTTCTGCGAAAGAAGTAAAGTCGTAAAGATAAAATTAAAAGACATATTAAAATCAGATAGGTAGCTCAAAAAAGTGAAAAAAGAAGGTACCCGTTAAAGTTACCAGAAAGATAAATGACTGGAGGAAGAACTAATGAAAATATTATCATACGTGTGTTATTATTGCAAATAGATTGCATTTAAAACAAAAGAAACAATTTGTCTACCAACAAAATTTGATAGGGTGGTCTTATCCTCATGTGGGGCCAAGAAAGTTTTTTTTTTATGTTTTTTTCAAAACGTATTATCTTCTTTTCAGTGTTTTTTGTTAATTTTGAGAGTTTCTAAAAAAAATAATAAACTTAATGAAAAAAGACTATGGGCCATATTCATTGACGCTGTCTTAGTTATTACTAAAAAAGACTGGAGTTTAACCTTTTTAAATAACATTTTATAAACCCCAGTCTAAGATAAACCGGGGTCTTAAAACGACTATTAATGCCCCTTTATTTTAATTAGAAGAAGTTTTTTATTGGTTTTAAGACAGTCAAACACTGAAAAGCCAGACGGCCTTTCCCCAATTTCCCTAATAAGCTTTGAATGATATCTTTAATTTAAAATCGCATTTATAATGATCAAAAATTAATTTCCTAATTTATAATTAATTGTTTCTTAAGATTAATCCAGAGTTCAAAAATTAATTCATTTTATGACTAAAAGCCTTGAATTTTGCTTAGAATTAAAGATAAGGATAATTTAATTATTTTTCCTGAAGCTTGTAATTGACGCACATTAATGTTTGATATGGATACATTTTTATAGTAGTATGATATGATGATCAACAGATCTCCACTGGTGTTTTGAGGTTTTTCGCAAGTTTCTTGATTTAACATTGTGTAGCTTGTAGTGAATGTACCGCTAAGTGTGATATACCAAATGAAAGGTAATTGTATCAGGATGCTCATAAAAGTTTAATAAAATTTTTATCTGCTCTAGATCAAAAGTTATAACCTGTTGAATTTCAACATTTTATTTTACCGTTATCTCAAAATTGTGTGTACGAAATTGATTGAAATTTGGTACATATATAGTCCTATCAATAGTCTATCAACCCTGCAAATTTCATTCATTAATAAGTTAAACAAAAAAAGATAAAAATAAAAAACGGTTAAAAACGGGAAAAAATGACCAAAAAACTTGGCTCCAAAAAACTTCTTCATCTCGATTTTGATGGAAAATTTCATTTTAGAAATCCAATTTTTTGCACATACACTCACACATACTCCACCTATACACCCTATAAGTTTCAGATTTTTTGAACTCCCGAAAATATTTTTAAAAATAAAATAAAGTTCAATTTAAAGGTGCAAAAAATAGGTGTTTTTCAAAACTCTCTATCTCAAAAACCAGTTACTTAAAAAAAAAATCCCAACACACGTCTCGACTATTTTTTCATTACCTATCTATTGGTATACTCAGAATTCCCCAGAAAAATTTCCCTCTCTCGTAATGACCCCTTTCTCAACTTACCCCAATTTGATAAGGTTTTCAAAACCTAACGATTTCTTATAGTTTTAAATTTTTAAAAATTTTTTACCAAAGGTCCATTAACATAAAAAATGATTATCTATCTATTGCAAAAAAAATCAACTCTCTACAACAACGCATTTAAATTTTAGATAATTTTTTCAATTTGCCATTTTGCCCCTTTTTACCCTATTTAATTTGCGATTTGAGTAAAAACCTTTCTTAGTGCAAACCGCTTCACCTATACATATCATATACCGTTGAGTTTGAAAATTTTTATTTTTTTCCCATAGGTATAGAGCCAGTGATTATGTGAATGGTCAGAAAGGTAAAAATCAACGCATTTATAATATAGTAGTATTATAATCAGTTAGGTTCCAGAAGTCTACAAACATGACGTTGCGAAAACGCAACGTTAGCCGGAAATGGGTTAAGGGCCAATTTTTTCAATTCTCAGACAAACCTCAAAGTTTGAGCTAATTAAAAAAAAAAACACCTTTTTTTATTTTTATTCGTTTATTATTATTCGTTTGATAGTCTAATTGATGATTGAACAATCAGGGCAAAGTTGAATTCTTTTTATTATAATTGGCAAGATTGGGAAGGATTTTTTTTTAATTTTGGATTTCAAATATCAAGTGCTTAGGGCCAATTTATTCACACCACATTAAACTTAAAGTCTCCATTAAATAAGGGAAGTTTTAAAATTTGTATTTGTTATTTGACAGATTTTTAATTTCTATAATGGGGACTTTAATGAATAAACTTAGGGCTGCCAGACGTCCCGATTTCGGCGGGACAGTCCCGACATTTGAACCCTGTCCCGATATCTGTCCCTATTTACAAACTGTCCCGATTTTGTCCCGACATTCCGATTTCGTTCAAAAACTTGGGGAAAAAAAATAAAAGTGAGTGCTATATGAATGCAAATGTCCGTACTTATATGTCCGTACTAGGAACATTTGCAGCATGTTAAGTGTTGCTGTTGGAGCTCAAATCATCATAAATTACTTGATTTTTTAATTAAATTTTGAATAATTAACTAACTCTTAAATTGAATAAAATCTATACTACTTTTAATACATTTATTTTTGAATTTGGCGCTTCATTTATACGATTCGCCATAATAACTTATTGTTGAATTCGCCTTGAAATATTACTTAAAATCTAACGTAATTTCTCTCACAAAAAAACTGCAATAAAATGTATATGTATAAATAGAAGCTTCAACTTTAATAAAATCTCTTTCTTTTTTAAGAACCCTTATTGAAAAAATCGCTGCATTTTCATTTCGTCGTTCGCTACAAGTTTATAGTTTTGCTTTTATAGTATATCGGCTATAATATCGTAATTTCAAAGTTATAGGATCTAAAGTGAAAAGATACAACATATTAATATTCAAAGACTAAAATTTTGTTTATATTCGCTTAATTTCATCTCAACCAGGATCTTTCTATCTTTTTAATAGAAAAGACAAAATAGAGTTCCCAGGTTGACGGTCAAGGTATTTGATCGTACATTTTGTTGGGCGCCAAATAGCAAGTTTAAGGTCTTTTTTGAATGTCGAATGTGCGTTTTTTTTTACAGAAATTTTGGTAAAGTGGATAAACACCGAAAAAATATCGAAATTCTCAAGTAATTAAATATTTTAAAAGCTGTTTATCTTTAAAAAAGATTACATAAAGGATAAAGTAAACTTTTCATTTAAGCTCCCCTTCTACCAAATAAAAATAAATCAAAATTAAAAAGATAGAAAAGACAAAATAGAGTTCCGAGGTTGACGGTCAAGGTATTTGATCGTACAGTTGGTTTTCCTTCTTTTTTTAAATACAAATATTCACACTTTTTTATAATAAACACGTATAAAGTAAAATTAGGTATTGGTCCAATATTTTATTTGTCAAATCGCATACGAATTTTAAAACTTCCCATTTTATATGGTGACTTTCAATTTATTGGAGAGTGAATAAATTGGGACTTAGTTTAGTTTTCAAAAAATGAAATTTTTAACAATTCATATTTTTGCGTGAAGTCCACAAAAATGTAGGAAATAAGTCAAGGAAAATTTTGCAATCACACACGTTATTCTTTTAATAATTTCCGATTTCATGTATTTTTTGGTGTACCGATTTGTCCCGACTTTTAAGACCTATTGTCCCGACATTAATAAAATTTTATCTGGCAGCCCTAAATTAACTCCAGGTACATTTTCTATTGATCAACTTTCCACTTTAGTGTTCGGTAATTTTGTATGAAATATAACGTTTCTTGTTGTGTGTTGAATTTTAGTAATTGAACCATATAATATAGGCTTCTCTACAAAATTTAATGAAACGTTCCTATTTCGATAAAAAAAAAATAGCTACCAAAGCTTTTTCAGAAGATCATTCCTGCAGTTTTAATTAAATCACAATTAATTAAGTTTCACGAATTTTACACACCTTATTTCATGTATATAAGTTCCTCAGCAATTAACTTTACTCATAAATTAACCCAATCAGCATTTCGAAATGAAAACAAATAAATGTGTTCCTTTCCACACGTTTGCTTCTGTCCATTTTTTTTTTTTTTTTTTTTTTTTTGTCTTTTGATTCATCTGACCCACTTACATTTCATGTGCCGTGAAAAAAAAAAAAAAACAATTTCATCTCGTGAGGAACACATTAAACTGTCTATCCGACATTCAAATATTGGAAAAAATAATAAAGAAACACTTCCCAAGAATTTATTAGCTAACGCCACAGGGTCCATGTTGGGTTGCCGCCTCAGTCCGCTATTGAATGGAATCAGCATCAGTGATGATGAGGTGGCACTCAAAACCTAAATACACATATGAACCCGAATGTGCAAGGATACCTGTGTGTATGATTCAGCTGCAATTTATTAATCGCCAACAGGATGGAACTGAATTACAAAAAAAAAATTGCGAAATTCCTTTTGCGAATGCCAAAAAGGAGAGAAATTCGCAATTTACAATAATTTTACGGTGTTGGTAGTTTTTTTTCTTTTTTGAAATAACTGATGCTTCGTCTGCTGCCTGCCTTTTTCAATCGGATTCAAGACTTTTTTAATAATCTCTCATAATTTCCATGGAAACGCAAACACAGAACGTGAAATAAAAAATACTGACAAAAAAAAAAGAATTAAAATCAAATTTATGACGATACCACTTCGCTCTCTCGGGATCTGGATGGTAGGAAGGAAATCCCGCCAGGAATTATTTCATCGAATTTTTTTTCGGACAGAGACAGAAGGCAAACAGTGCAGCGACCAAAAGGTGTCAGATTACAACGGGGTGATTATGGGTCTTAAAAATATTAAGCCGCATTTTGAATTTCTCATTTTTTCTCATTTGTTTTATTATTTTTTTTCTCTTTTATGGATTTTTTGCGAAAAAATTAATAATTTCGAATTATTCGTGTTTTGTTTGTAACCAAAGATTGGCGTTTCTCACTGTCATCTCTTTTGATTGTAGCTTTTGATATTGAGGGTCTGTATATCTCTGTATATTTAAGGTTCAACTTGAAAGCGCAGCTCAACTCCACAACGTTATCATTAATTCCCTTTTTTTTTTTTTGTCGTGTCATATAATTAATTGGACGCATATTTGTCGAAATATTATACGAGACAATTAAATTGGGGATTATTGAAGTTATACTTCTTATGGGAGGGTGGGTATGAAAATTTACTTTTTGACAAGAATGTCAAAGGGATTATGACGCGATCACCCTGGGTAGCAGGGCTGTCGTTTCACCTTTAGAGTAGGCAGTACTTTAGTATTTAAAAATGCAGTACGCCGCAGTACGGCAAACATAAAACACACAACTCGTTGCAAGTTACATGTGGCAAGTTGCATGTGGCAAGTTGTATGTGGCAAGTTGCATGTGGCAAGTTGCGTGTGGCAAGTTGCATGTGGCAAGTTACATGTGGCAAGTTGCATGTGGCAAGTTGCATGTGGTAATTTCCATGTGGCAAGTTGCCAATGTTGCAAAAAGCTCACATTTCAGCTCAGCTCACAGTTCAGCTCAAATTTGAGCTAGGTACCATAGCTTAGCTCATCCTCATATGAGCGCCCCAACTTCCAACGCCTATATCTCGGAATTTTGAAGAAAATGAAAAAAAATTTTTTTGATGCCAAAAGGTAGCGGGGACTCTAACCTACATTTGGGTACAACTCTCATCCATGTAGGTCCACGCGTTCTCAAACCGCGAGAACTTAAAAGTAAAAAAAAAATAGGCACGATTCTGAATAAATAGGCATGATGTGGCGGTTTAGGCATGGAAGGCGATTTTTTAAAAATCTGACAATGTGCAAAGCGTAGGCCCATGACACAAGCTATCATTTAGCATCACTCCCAAAAATTGCTCTCAAGCGGTTTAGCTTCCAGGAGCGTTCAAAGATTCGGGGATTTTTCGAAAAAAAAATTTTACCCTAACTTTCAAACGCGATTTTCTCGGAATTTTGAAAAAAATCGAAAAACCGGATTATACCACTATCGGGTAGCTGAGAATATAACCCTTCATATGGCACCACTCCCCTGTCTCTAGATCAAAGCGTTCCAACGCCTAGCTATATCGCGGAATTTTGAAGAAAATGAAAATAAAATTTTTGATGCCAAAAGGTAGCGGGGACTCAAACCTACATGTGGGTACAACTCCCATCCCTGTAGGTCCACGCGTTCTCAAACCGAGAGAACTTAAAAGTAAAAAAAAAATAGGCACGATTCTGAAAAAATAGGCATGATGTGGCGGTTTAACATGGAAGGCGATTTTTTAAAAATCTGAAAATGTGCAAAGCGTAGGCCCATGACACAAGCTATCATTTGGCATAACTCCCAAAAATTGCTCTCAAGCGATTTAGCTTCCAGGAGCGTTCAAAGATTCGGGGATTTTTCGAAAAAAAAATTTACCCCAACTTTCAAACGCGATTTTCTCGGAATTTTGAAAAAATCGAAAAACCGGATTGTACCTAAATTTTTTTTATGATAAAAAAAGAAATATTTTACTAAAAAAAAATAGAAATATATTTACTATTAAAAAAACCAAGAGAAAAGATAACGAAAAATTATCTGTCTTATTTATAAAAATATTCTGTGAAATAAATTTCACAGAATAAATTGAAAACTACATAGACGCAAGGAGGATGAAAGAATTAATTTATTGTTCACTTGATAAAAATGTAAAAAAACGAATTGTGGATTAATTAATTTAATAATAGAAGTTAAAAATATCAAATGAAATTCATTTACATATACTGAATGAGAAGTATAACTTCAGTCGCGTGTACATGTGTACACACACTCTTTTTTTTATATTTTTGTTGTTGTTGTTAGTGCTCGTTGTCGTTTGTTTTATGATTATGGCATGTGGGACATTGTGAGATGGACACTGCTGTCGGACAATTTAGGGGCGTATATTGAGTCATAAAGTTGTCAGAGAGTTGTTGCATTCTCAGCTGGGTGTCAGATTTAATGCAAATAAGTTGGCAAAATGTTTCAATTGGCCCATTGTCATTCTGATGGGAGGTTAAGCTGCAATAATGCTTAAATGTTGGATATGTGTGTGTCTTTTTGAAGGACTTTATGCGGAGTGATAAAATAAATCCTTTGCATAATAAGCTTTAATTAATTATATTTAAACGAAAAGTTACAACCAGCCAGCAGTTCCCATGGGAAGATTAGTGAAGTATCACAATAACTTTGAGTATTATGGGATATTTGTTGTAAAATTCAGAAAAAAATCAAGGATCCTATTTTTCAGGTGTAAGATGACGGAACAAAAATTAGGCGTTTGATACGGATTTTTTTCCAACGCTCTGCGTTTCGAAATATGAATTTTTGAAAAACACCTTGTTTTTTAGGGGTATTTTTGGGTAATTTTTGATTTTTAGCTTTTTTTTGGAGCGTTAAAAAAATCTCAAACTTATAGGACATGTAGTTTTGGCCTTATGCACACATGTGCTTGGAATCGTTTAGTGAATTTTGACTGAATAACGGAAGAAACAGGTTTTTAAAAAACACTTTTTTTGACGAAGTTTCAATCAGTTTCGTAAACACAATTTTGAGATAACGGTAAAATAAAATTTTAGAATTCAACATGTTATAACTTTTGACCAAGAGCAGATACAAATTTTATTAAACTTTTATGATACAATTACCTTTCATTTGGTATATCACACATAACGGTAGACTAACTACAAGCTACACAATGTTAAATCAAGAAACTTGCGAAAAACCTCAAAACACCAGTGGAGACCTGTTGCCCCCCGAACAGCCACCAGTGTGGGAATGGGAAGTACCGTAATCTCAGTCTGGAAATTCGACATGGTTGACTTTAAAAAATTCTAACTTCTCTTGTAGGCATCTTTGAAATGAGATTGATACGTCATATGAAAGGTGAAATAATAAGCTTTCACATTGTATAAAATTTTTTTTAGGTTGTCCAACAAAAAAATTGATTCCATAGCCTGAGAACATAAAAATAAATGTTTTTTTTTTTTGCTTTTTTTAATGAAATTTGATCGAGTTCAAAAAATTCTAGCTCTTTTTGTAGATGTCTCATAGACCTGATTGATATATATATTTTTAGCTAAGATAATAAGCTTTTAGATGGTATAAAATAGGTTATAGGTTGTTAGGGAAAAAAATGGAATTAATGACGTGAGAAGATAAAAATTCATGTTTTCTTTTCTTTTTTTGATGAAAATGATTATTTTCAATAAATTACTTTTATACTTTTTGCGCATTGAAATACTTGGCTTTTAAATTGCATATTTTTTTTGTAAGCTTTTAAAATAAAAAAATTAATATAATGAGAAAATAAAAAAGGTATTTTTTTTAGCTTTTTCTTGTAAATTATGATTGTTTGAAAAAAGTTACGACGTTATCACGTAAAATCATCGTCCGTAAACCGGCTTTACAGACAACCTCTTTTTCAAAGTAACGAATGGTTTTTTTTAAAATAAGTTCCAGTTTGCGTCTTCTGATTTGGACCTAAAATAAGCAACATATTACGGAAAAATATAATATTTTTGAGTAAACATCAAAAAGAAATAGCGAAAATATCTATTAAAGAGTGAACTCAAAAACTAGACGTGATAGAATAAATCTGTAAGCACTTTTGAATTAAACACAATAAATTCAATGAAAATCTCCTAACAAAGTTCTTGCTCCCGAATTTTTTTTTTTGCTTTAAATTGTATCAAATTGAGATATTTTAAACAGTTCGGATCATTTCAAGGCTCTGCGAAAGAACAACTGGAGAAAATGGTTTTTATGTTGATTTAAATTCTTTTCATAAACCATTAAAAAATATTACAAAATTTAAAAAAGTGTTAAAATTAATTAATAAAATTTATGTCTTTTCTCAACAAAAGCATTCCTTCCATCGCTTAATCTCAAGTCGTCTTTTACGCAAAATTTATTGACTCCGCATGACACATTATATGAGTGATGTCCATAAAAAACAATAAAATCTAGGGAACACCCTTAAAAAGTGGGCGGCGAATTGTCTATCTCTATTATAATCAATTTCATAGAAGAACAAGAAGAACAACCATAAAATGTAAATCTCATAAAACTCATTGTATTCAAAGTATTTTTTTTTATGAAATCAACACAAACATTCAAAACACGACCACACGACAATGTTGTTTAAAATTTTTAAACAATATCTTTTAATCTTTGCCGAAGTTTTGTTCCAGTCTTCAGTTGTAAAGAGAAGAGTAAGAATATTTTATTACACCACAACCATTAAATCTTTAATTAGTCATTCCATTGTAATCCAAAAGTATCCAATATTGTTCGGTTATGATTGTTTGTGTGTCACAAATCTTTGCTCATCAAAAGAGGATTTAGTATCTTGACATATTTTGGCTTCTTTGTTGCCGCCTCATAAACTATATACCTTTGAGAATGAAAACGTTTAATGAAGGCGTTTTTGTATTTTTTTTTTTGATATTTTTCATGAATAAAATATGCCGGCAGGTGGTGTTGTGTATTTTTTAATTGAGTTATAAAGTTCGATTTAACTCTTTAAAATATTCAATTCTGAAACAAAAACTAAGCTGAAAAATAAGGTCAACTGCATTTTCCTATAAACTTGTATTTTATGAATATTCAAAAAAAACCTACAAATTTGAAGTGATATAAATATTAGAGCATATCAAATTTCTAAAATTAGAATGAAATTTATTTCAATATCATGCAACAAATTTCTTTTAAAGATTATTATCGTTTTTCTATTTTTATGGAATGACTCATTTTAATAAATAACAATTTAAATTGAATAATATTTTTTCCCCTTCATTTGGTATTCGCACCTCATTGGAATAAAATATTGAAATATACAGACACTAATGTGCTTCTAAATGGCCTCATCAAAACTAAACCAAACTGAATTTTTTTCATTTTCATTATTTTTTGGGGAGTTTTCAATAAAAAACAAACTCTTTCTATAAATTATGGTTGTGTGATTTGCTTTGTGTTTCATTTGTGCAGACCCCCAAAAATTAAATTTATATAAATTGCCTTAATAAGAAGTGTACTTCGTAAAATAACAAAATTATTATGTGAAGTATAATATTTTCATAGCGAAAAATATTAATTTGCATACAAATACAATAGAATTATATACAAAGTAATAAATTACTTAGGTAATTTTCCTTAAATAAATTCAAGACAGAAATAAAAAAAAGCAATTTTTTGGAAGTAAAATTTGCTAGTCTGGTTCTTATTTTTTTTTGGTATTATAGGTCAATTGGTGGGTCAGTGAAAAAAAGGTGTTGATAATAATTGAGTAAGCTTTGGAGAACCATAGAAAATTACCTACTTTATGGTGGTAAATTGACTAATGGGAGTTTACTTAAGTAGGAAAGGTCTATTTTAAATTTGAAGCTAATTATATAGGTATTGTTAGTCTAGGTACATGCAAACTTTCATATTTTGTTTTCGAAAAGACGGAAACCCAAAATTAAAATTAGATGTTACAACTTAAGTTATAATTTTGGTTTTTTTTTATAGACATTTAACGGAAAAGAAATAAGAAATAAGTAAGAAATAAGGAACATAATAAAAACCTATCTTCACTCATCCAGTTTTAATTTTATTTTTAAAATGTTTGTATTCATTGCAATATCCCTACAGGATCAGACTTGCTAAGAATTAACTTATAGAATAATTTCTCATATTAAGTTTTTGTTTTGCAAAAATAATTCTGAAACTAGAAAACTTCTTCAACTTTTTATTTGTTTTATGAAAGAATAAGTGAAAAATTGTCTTATTGATTATTTAGAAACACAATTAGAAAACTTCAATATTGTAGTTTTTAGATATTTGTTGTGTTTTTCGAAAATTAAGAAAAAATAGATTTTTATTTGATTCGAATCCTTGTAGAAATTAGAAATCTTAAGTATTCAGCTTGAATTTTTTATTTTTTAAACATTTATTTTCCAATTTTCTTAAACGCATTTTTTTGTCTTTGACATACATTTTAAAAAACATCAAAAAAAAGAATTTTAATGAATTTTTAAATAAATGACGCACAGTGTGGCCGATGGTAGGAAAAGTTGGCAAAAATTATTTTTGTTCGTTTTTAAGTTTGTTATGGGTAAAAATACTATAATAAAGTACAAAACTAAGACTACTCTTGTAATTCTATGACAAAATATTAAAAACGCACATAGCTAAGAAGGTATCTGTTACCTTTAGCTTTGAAGTTGTTTGAGAAGGAAAATTGTTATTTAATTTTTCAATACATTGAATTTACTGGTTTATTATTTAAATAAGGTTTTTCTTAAAAAATATAGTTTTATCGCTCAAAGATTTTTGACCTGACCTAATTATTTGGGTTAACAAAATCTCCTTAATCAAAAAATACACTGGTCAACAAAATTCAACTTTTTTTGTCCAAAGAACCAAAATATACTTTTCTGAAGGATTTAGAATACTGAACTCGAATACACATTCAGAAATATTCTTTTAGCTTTCGTTTTTTTTTTAATATTAGCGTTCTAAAATGCAAAAACAAAACACTTATTTTGAATGTTTTTGAGGTTATGCTAATTGTGGTTCATTATTTCAGCATAGTTTGACGCCGTGATCTGTTTTCCTTCTTCAAAAAACTGTTTAAATCTTTCCGATCTTATTTTATGCATGAGATATCTCAAGATGAGTTTCCATTGTGTTGATCAAGACTATTTTCTTAAATTTTTAGCCAGCATGCCAACCGTACACACTCTCAGTTGTGGCTAATAGAATAATTCAGAAAAGTATAATTAGGTCCTTGTGTCAAAAATCTAGTTGACCGGTATTGTCAGCACTGCCGAAATCTGAGAAATATTTACAAAAAAATGGTTATTTTTAGATAACTTCACATAGCGTTTACTCAAAAAGGGGCAAACATGGACAACATTTTTTTAATTGACACGAAAGATGACACTCTCATCAATAAATGGACACCAAAAACAAAGCGCCACTTCACATCGTTATGAACTTTTTCTCAAGGAATTTGTATGATGCACACAAAACACGAATGATCTTAAAGACACCGAATTCGAAAAATTATTTCAAACAAACTACACACTCATAATTCAAAAGAGAAATGAGAATCTAAAGCTTTCCTTTTGCTTGTTATTCTATAGTCATTTGTATCTTTTGTTTTAACGAAATAGCCTTAAAACTTGAAACACCCATGGGAGCTAAAAAAAGTTAAATAACGAATAATTTCATCATTGGTGACATTTTAAAGTTTAGTTACTCTCCCTGTTAAGCTAAAATCGTGGAATAAAGACCGGTTTTGTGCATCCTATTAATCCCTCTATTAAAGTAGATTTGTTTTTGGCAGTTTCGGTACAAATTAAAAATAGCTATTTTTTGCCAGCTTTTGATACCATTGGCCACACTGTGCATTCTATTAATGCAAATACAAATACAAATACAAATACGAACCTCACTTTCTCACAGATGATCATAAGATGATGATAAGATACATGACTTCTTCTTCTAAAAGTTACTTAGAATATTGAAAGAATATTTTTTATAAAATTTTATAAGATATTAAAAAAAAAAATTTTAATTTTATACAACTTAAATATTTAAAAAAATTAAAATCGTTAGATCCATTTTTTTTACTATTTAATTTGCATTTTTTTTATTAAAAATTAAAATTTCTTTTACATTTTTCTCATTTAGCAACTCCCAATATTAAATCAACAATAAATCATTTATTTAATTTACTTTCAACCTCTTTTTTACTTTTCTCTTAATATTATTATTATATCTTTGTTCAAAATAAAGTGAATACATTTTGTTTGTTATTTTCATATTAGGAGTGATATTATGAGTTTAAAAAACAAAAAATAGTTCAACGTACAAACACCTATTGGGTATTGTTCTTGAAGAGGATCAGTGAGACAAAAAGTAAGCACACTGAACCAAATCCTTACGTAAATACAACGAAAAAATTCGTTGAGCCAACGAAAATTTAATTAGTTTTCAGCCGATGAAAAATTTAATTGGCTCATACGTTAATGAAGAACTTCATCAATCAATGAAAACTATATTATTTTAATGAAATTTTTCATAAAAATTTTTGATCGAGAATTAATGAATTTTTACATCACTTTAAGAAATTTTTTCATCGATTAACGTAAAATTTAATCAACCACGGTGATATTTTTTGTTAGTCAATGTATTTTTTGATTAATTTATGAAAGGAACCTTCGTTTGCTAACGAATTTTTTCGTAAATTTTATGAATATTTTAATTAAATTACGAAAAAATATTATATTATTATACTTGCATTTTTTTTCGTAGAATTTTTTTTTTCGTTCATTTTCTTCCCTTAATTTTGGAATAAAAAAACCTGAAATTCAGAAAATGCGCTTAATTTTGGAATAAAAAAACCTGAAATTCAGAAAATCCGCTGAAAATTTTTAACCATAAAACCATAAAAAAGTTTCGTCCCGGTGGAGCTCACTTGGACTCATCAGTTAACATATCGTGAGACACCTTGTCAATACGCAAAAAATTTTTATATTCAGCTCAACTTACATGGTTTTTTAAACATAAGGTAAACTATATCCAGCAAGATTAAATTCACCGGCACACAAAAAAAAAAAAGTGTCATGTACCAGGAACCAGACCTATCTTTCCATATGTTTTTGGACCGGCTGAATCCGAATTTCAAGTCCGTTTGGCCCTGTCACCCTCCAGTTTTGAGTAATATGCAAAAAACTCAAAAAAAGATAGTTTTTGGGGTCTTTTTTACACTTTTCTCAAAACTGGAGGGTGACCGGGCAAAACGGACTTGAAATTCGGATTCAGCGGTCCCAAAAACATATAGAAAGATAGGTCTGGTTTCTGGTTCATACAACTTTTTTTTTTGTGTGCTAGCACTGTCGCGACATGTCGCTGTCATACCCGGCACACAAAAAAAAAAGTTTCATGTACCAGGAAGCAGACCTATCTTTCTATATGTTTTCGGGACCGCTGAATCCGATTTTCAAGTCCGTTTTGCCCGGTCACCCTTCAGTTTTGAGAAAAATGCAAAAAACTCCAAAAAAAGTCATAAAAATTCAAACAAAATGCACTCACAGCTCAAAACTGGAGGGTGATGGGGCCAAACGGACTTCAAATTCGGATTCAGCGTGCCCAAAAACATACAGAAAGATAGGTCTGGTTCCTGGTACATGACACTTTTTTTTTTTTTGTGCCGGTGTTATTAATCATTAAAACAGAAGCGCACCCAAGTCTACGTTTTTTTTTTTTTGTAAGGCAACTTAATTAAAACTTTGATAAAGTAAGAAAAAAATTCGTATTTTTATTCTTTAAAATGAGTATGAAATTTTTCGTTAATTGATGAATCTTTTCATTAAATTGGATTTTTTGGCACTAAAAAGGGAGAAAAAGTGTATGAAACGATTTCATTAAGTAATGAAGGTTTTCATATTACATATTAATATTAAAAATTACATATTTTCGTTGAGCCAAAGAAAGTTTCTTTGGGCCAACGAAAATGTAATTTCGTAATTTAACGAAATTTATTATTTTCAGTGTATGGTCACGGGTGGGACACTTGTACAATCAAGTTATTGTTTCTCTTTCAACTTCTTCCCATTATTGTCTAAATATTAAAAAATTGAGTTATTAATGGCATGGTTTTCAATTTTTCGAGGTTTACTTTCTCATCTAATGTCCCATTTCTAAGAAACATTTTGTATTTATTTGTCACATGCAGATTCATTAACTCACGTAGCAAGCTGTCAGTTTAATACTCCAGCGTTTCCTTATCCATCACAATCAAATACATTTAAAATTTCAAATATTGCGGACTGAATCATTATTTTTCCACCAAAAACACCAAAGATATGAGTTTTAAAGAGAAACGTTCACTGGGGCGTATGTGTAACATTTTTGTCAAAACAATATTTTTTTTATTTAAAATGTTTTTTTTTTCTCTCTATGTAATGTAATAGAAACTTTTTGAGAATTCTTCTTCATGAGAAAATCTTCGAGAGCTTTCCACAAGCTTTATTCATGGAAGTTAGATAGTGGTGTGTATGGCAAAAATATGTTGCGATGATTTAATGAATTTGAAACGTTTTTTTTTTTTGAAAACGTTGATAAATGATATCGTTGATATAGGTATTTTATTCTGATTTTAAAAAATATGATTAGAAGTTTGAAGTTTATATTTTTAAGATAGGATTTTATGCGCCCTTAATAACCTCAAAAATGTATTGATCACTATCATAAAAAACAGTAATTAAAATCAGGTATTCAAAAATATTTTAACTATTTTGTAGTTCATGCCTCATTAACCTAATCTTTAAGCCAGGAGTGACTTATGGTGTATGATTTTTATCATTGCTTTTTTATTACCCTTGTATCTTGTTTTTGAATAAACTCGATTTTTTTTCTGTTTTGTTTATACATCAATATTGTAAAAAAAACAGGAATTGTTGATTTTTTCCTGCTCTACCCCAACAACAACCCCATTAATAAAATTTGTCCCAAAATCACTTTCAAAACAGCATGTCTTGAAGCATGAAAAAACTATGTTAGAACTCAACTGTTTGCTGCGCTTAAACAACGTCATTAGTGGCTAACACCTGAGCATTTCGGCAAAACGAGCCTTTTAATGTCCACTTACGGTGGCAGGCATGTCATGTTACACACACTCATTTAGGTCGCCTTTAGCTGGAATCCAGTTAAGCTAGCTATAACTATGTGTATCTATACTTCTGAGTTACCCATAGCAATTCTACATGCCCAAAAGCATCAGTTTTTTTTTATAGAGCACTGCAAAAACAAGTTCCTATATTTGAGCTTTTTTGTAAAAAAAAAAAAAAAATCCCACAGAAGCTATAAACTCATAAGCATTGTTGTTTCTGCAGTGATTTCTGTTATTAGATTAATTTAATTTCCATGGTGCTGCTCATTGAGCCGCAGCAATAAATCTACGATCACCCCTTTGGGCATTTGAAATAATTTTGCTGACTGCCATAAATAGTTATAATGTATTTAATTAGAGCCATTTATTCACAGCTTCATGACGCAAAAAGATACAAAAAATTCCAAAAATAACAACATAAAATAAAAATTACAGAGACACACATCAAGTTGAGAGACCAAGTTAGTGACTACTAAAGCGGTGGCCGTAGGCCAGCCGGTGAGACGCGGAGTGCTTTTGGCTATAGAAGTTGATTATGTTGTCGTTAAAGAGACAACAAGAAAAGGCAAAATGTCATCCCCAGGTGAAATTACTTAATTTACCTGAAAATTCGTAATTGTTGTACTTGAAGTTGCAGCAGCATGTTGCATTAGAATACGTGTATACGCGAGTATAAAAAATAGTGGTGGCACTCCTATCTTTTCTATCTTTACCATGCTGTGTGATCAGGTACTAACCAACCAACAATGCTGTATAAAGTACAAAAAAAAAAGTCACAAAACATGGGCGTTATGGCCATGTTCAGTTTTACATACGTAATGAATGCAATTTTAACACTCTCCTTCAGCCTCCCATTCCTCCTTGTCGCTAAATTTATTCTCAGGAAAAACTCTGACTGTGTTGTGTGTGTGGTGATAACCTTTTTGGAAATATCGAATGTCAGTCACCTCAAAAAATCTTATAGCACTGATGGTGGAAAAGATCGATACTATAACCATTAGATCAGAGTTTATTAGCATTTGGAATCATTTAGATTTGTTTATGTTTATGACTGAAGGTGGTACAGCAATAAAATTGAGATTGGTTTTCTTAAGTTTCTTGTTGAAAAAGATTCAGTTGAATTGTTTGAAAGGAAATTTGAATTGACTTGTTGAATTTGATTCAAATTAATTTGTTTAACAAAAATGTTTCATGTGTAAATGTGCATTTAGACTCTGAGTCAGTGATCAATAATTTGACAAAGAAACAATAAATAGAAAAATTATTGTTTTACTGAACGAAAATGGTTAGGAACAAAAAAAAAAAATATCAAATTACTTAACATGTTAGTCATTCTCTTTAAAGTGTTAATTGTTAAGCTGAAGTCTAAAATCAATAACTGTCTCAGATTTCATACCTCAAATCGTTATAGACCAATTTTATTCGAATTGCTTTATTGGCTTTGAGATTTAGGTACGTTCATTTTTCTAACGTTAATATTTATTCGTATACTTGTCGTAGCCATTTTAAACATTTTACATCAAAATTCCTGAGCATTGACTTGTTGTTAAATAGCTTCTTTCATTCGTTGTTTTCAAATTCTTCGTACAGTTAGTTGTTTCCCTACAAAACGTCAAAAAAAAAATCGTATAATTGTCGCTATAGAAAGGTAAAGCGGCCCATAGACACCACACTTGTGTGCACACACGCCACACCAAATTGTACACACAAGAAATCTCAAAGAGGAAAAATCAGCAGTATCCGCAATCACGAATTGACATTTTACTGAAAAAACTTCCGACGCTCCGCACTCAACAACAATTTAGATGCAAAAACATAGTAATTGTGTGCGCGCATCCCCATAGACATCACACCGATTGAGACACCGACACAAAAAAATCAAAATCTTTTGATTTTACTCGCTCCGTGTCTCACACCGAAAATTGGTGTCCAATCCAGCCCACACACATCACACATTCCCGCACACCGACACAAGTGTGCACACAAGTGTGCACACAAGTGTGGTGTCTATGGGCCGCTTAAGCTTTATCGGATTTTATTCATCTAGGAACTTAATCTTCAATAGCTTCCATAATCCAGCAAAAGATAGATTGGCTTAATTTCCTCGGTGATGTATATTTCTAGAGTTTACTCATATTCTTAATAAGTCGAAAATCTCCTCCTCGTTGTGTTAAATTTTTCTTTGGAATTTTTTCCCAACTTATAACCAGAAAACGGTTTATCTGCTTATAGTGAACGGGTGCTATTTTTTTTTTTTTAAGTGAAAACGTCTTTAGTAACGTAATGATTTAAAACACGATGAAACGAAAAAGCGACAGGAAAAATCATTATAACTTTGTTTTAATAGATAGAGGAATAAAATTTATACTTTTGATAAATTTCAATGAATTTCACATTCAAAATCCTGAGATAACGGTAAAAAGATGTTCTTTTTTTAAACACGTTATATCTTTTGATCTAAACCAGAGCACATAAAACTTTATATGCATACTAATAATATTACCTTTCATTTGATGTATCATACATGACGGTACGTGGCACAGTGGGGAAAAGGCGGAAAAAACCCAACTTTCGGAAGTACGATTTATTTTGATACTGCACGTGTTTATAACAGTAAATTAGTTGAAGAATCAGAAAATGAAAACTATTTTTCAAAAAAAAAATTGTGGTCCTGAAGATAATCGCTCAAAGTTGAAAAACAGTGAAAACTGATAAAAAAATACAAGTAGTTTCAAAATGATCTATTTTCCTTAAAATTTAAAGGTTTGAACCAATTTTTTTTGTAAATAGGCTTAAAATAAATTGACAAACAATATGGTACATTCGTACAAATTGAATACAATTTTTTTGACAAAAAAAACATTCAATTTTAGTGACTTTTTAGGTTCAAATTAGGTTTTAACTACTGCCTCCGTCTGCCTCTGTTGGCGGATAGGTTTTTCTAGACAGTATTGAATCTAAGCAATAGTTTAAAAAAAAAATCTCACCCGAAGACGTCCGTATTCGGTTTTTATAGCAATTTCAATCTGAAAAAGTCATTCAAAAAACCAAAAAAAAAAAAATAAGGCAAAAAAGAAATATGCAGCTATTTTCGACAGACAAATCTTTCTAAATGTATTTTGGTATGCTGAATCTGAATGTAAAGTCCGTTTTGCTAAACAGCCCAAAATTTTTGATAAGATTGCAAAAAAAAATTTTAAACCCACAATTTTAAAGTTTTTCCCAATTTAGTCGCCGTTGGGATCAGGAGTTTGTATTAATGAAACCTGCATTGCACATTTACCTATTAAAACAAATGTTTTTTTCACTAAGCCACTTTTTTTACTTTATTTATAACTATCGGAATCGGAATACAGTAAAACTGGTTATTTGAAGATTCTCTTATCTTTACTTCCACTTGTTTCCAAAAAAAGGATGGAATGATTTGATGGAATGTTCCGCTAATTGAAGAAAAAGTTTAGGCTTGGTAGCCGTTTAAATTTTAGAACTAACCAAGGAAAAAAAAGTTTGAAAGAAAGTTAAATTTTGAAAAAAATGCCATACCTACCGTTTTTGGACATTTTTCCTTTTTTGAAAAGTTTTGATTTTTTTTTGATTTTGGTAAAATTTAAACGTTATTTATTAATAAAATGTTCAAATAAACTCAAAAAAATTTGATTTTTCTAAAAAAGCGATTGGAAGTACCTAAGTCATTTACAGCTGCAAAAACTTGATTTCTGATTTTTTAATATAATTTTTTTCTGAGTGGGCGTGGCAATGGGTGGTTATTGACGTAGATTTGTCTTGCTATTAGCTATCTTTCCTGCAAATTTCATGAAAATTGGTTCAGTAGTTTAGTTTTAATTGAGTTTTTTCCGGTCTCCCATACAAGTTGCCCCACAGTGCGTGGTCTACAAGTTACACAATCTTAAATTGAAAAACTTGAAAAATACCTCAAAACATCTTTGTTCGAGTTGGTTGGCTTAAAAAAATTCTTACTTTTTTTGTAGACATCGTAGAAATATGATTGAAACATCATATAAATAGTGAAATAATAAGCTTTCAGATGATATACAATTTTTTTGGGTTGTCATTTAAAAAAATGGATTTAATGGTATTAGAATATAAAAAGAATGATTTTTGTTGATGAAAACTGATTGACTTCAAAAGATTCTAGCTCTTTTCCTAGATGTTTTTTTAGACGTGGCCGATATATTAACTTATTATAAGTTCTCAAATGAATTTAATGGTGTTAGAAGAAAAAACTGATTTTTTTTTGCTTTTTTCATGAAAAATGATTGTTTTGAGTAAATTACACTGTGATAGTTCAAAAAACCGACAGAGGGCTCTTATGTCTACTAAAGATAATTCGAGTATGCTGAACACGATGGCGTTCTTAGTTTTTCTGGATTAGGTCAAATAAGAAAGATTTTTGCGTTTGAAATTTTGTTTGCACATGCCAAAACTGAGGGTATAAAACACCATATATTTTCCAATTTTTGATTTTTTATCGATGAAAAATGATGGAAAATCTATTTTTTCGCAAGTGTTATTCGTAAAAGAAGTTATTTGAAAAAAAATCTGCCGAATGACATTTTAAATCATTATTTTATGGCAAAAAACGTCGATTTTTCTTCAATTTTTCTTACATTTTTTAACTATAAAGGTACAAATGTATGCGAAAACTCAACATTTTTTTGTACACACCTTGTATGTGTTATTAACTCTGGAATATTATACATATGTAGATGTAGATATTTAATTAAAAAATCAGGTATGGTATCAATATTTTTATTTAATTTTTGTTTAAGTTCAAAAAATCATTTTTCTTTCAATTTGTTTTAAAATTAAAACATATTTACTATTACTTCCATCTGCATTATATGAGCTTACATACACAACACATAATATATTTGTCACAGTCCCCGTTTAACTGAAGAAAATATTTAAAGATCAGAAACGTGTTTCAGATAAGCTGGTTTTTCTCTTAAGAGGGTTTCTCTTAAGCGGGTTTTTATGCTACTTGAGCCCATGGGCGTTTTGCCCCCACTTCCCCTACATATGTATTGCATTTAAACTTTTTGTAATTTTTTTATTTTATAAACTTAAAAATTAAAAAAAAAAACAGTGTTTTACTGCTACTTTTTCACTCTTAAGCTTAACCAATATTGTAGATAGGTAGGAACTGCCTATTCGTATTTGTAAACAAAGCCATATTCTATCCTGAAATACAACATCAAATCGTTGCCACCGAGTGCTGCATTTAAATTTAAGTAATACGAAAAATATTAGAAAAATTGAAGAAAAATCGACGTATTTTTGCCATAAAATAATGATTTAAAATGTCATTCGGCAGATTTTTTTTTCAAATAACTTCTTTTACGAATAATACTTGCGAAAAAATAGATTTTCCATCATTTTTCATCGATAAAAAATCAAAAATTGGAAAATATATGGTGTTTTATACCCTCAGTTTTGGCATGTGCAAACAAAATTTCAAACGCAAAAATCTTTCTTATTTGACCTAATCCAGAAAAACTAAGAACGCCATCGTGTTCAGCATACTCGAATTATCTTTAGTAGTTAGAGAGCCCTCTGTCGGAAAAGAAAAGTTCCATTTTCGAACACAGTGTTATTTTTATTCTTTTTGCACATTGTAAAAATTATTCTTTAGGACAATTTATAAGCTTTTTAATGGTGTAATTTTTTTTCAAGAAAAATGATTTTTTAAGGTTTCACTTCTACCACGTGTGAATTGCACACATGATTTTTTTTTGTGATACAATTCACACTCACTTCTAGCAATAATTTTTACGGATCTACATAAATCGGACAATCCAAAGAATTTTCTGTTTTCAAATATGTAGTTCATTATGAGTTGATCGTACGGATCGTTGGTCAGTCGTCTTCGTTAAAAAGCTAGAAAATGTAAGCTCGTTCATAAAAATCATAGTTTCCAAAAATGAACAAATATATTATGAAGAGAGCAATATACGATGCATATAAGGTTCTATTTAAATTTTGTGCATATATATATTTTTTAGTATGTGCTTTTATCGTAGGCGGTTTTAAGAATGCCCTACGGGATGTTTCGTCTGTGGCCATCAGCAAATCTTATGTGTAAACATACCTTCAACATCAACCACAAACACATTTTTGTTTTATAGTTTTTTTGTACCTACTTGTTTGGCGGGCAAGTGCCTTAGGCGTGCTGCTGCTACATTCATATTAAAAGTATTAAAAATAAAAAGACTTGAGGCACACTTGCTCAGCAGGGAGTCACTTCCCTGATCATCGTAAAACATAAAATTTGATTTGTTGGACAAATTTATGAACGAAGAGCAGCACCAGAGCTGAAAATTCAAGTTCTTATTACCTATCTCCACCACATATTTATACGAGAGACCATGTTAACAACGTGACACCATTAACTCATAAAGTTTGTTCATAAAGCCGAAAATTACCCCACAGAATTATTATATGGAAAAAAGAGATGTGGTTGGCCACTTCATAAAATGAAAAAGAAAAAAAAAATAAACAGTTATCTTATATGAAGAATATTTTTTGATAGTCAATAATTTGAACGCGACGCACCTACACACGACGACGTTGAACAGCGACTTGGAATGAAAAAGTAGGTATTTTCATATGGAGAATGGAATAAAATCGTGGACAGCTTATTGGGAGGTGCTATTATTTATTACCTTGTTATGTTGTAGTAGACCATGTTGGAGACCATCTCAAGGAGTTTGAGAAAATGGTGATGACTTGAGTATGGAGTTTCATATAAACCTGAAACTTCAAAATTTCTTGTTGAATATTTTTATTTAAGTGCTTATCTACTCGTAATTTTTATATTTCAAAGTGAAGTATTTACATTGAAGAATCTCGTTTATTTTATGAACAAGGTACTTATTCGCGCTTGATGTGAATAGAGCAGAGTCATACGGTAAAACGTTTAAATTTTCAAGTATAGATCGTACTAATAGTAAAATTTTGATTCCTGGACCTCTGAATTATAAAAGCATTGACCCATCATACCTATTTTTTTTTGCTTTTATAGGGTCTAACTTCGATGTTTAGACCTCTGACCGCTATGATATGTTCCTATGATAAGTTGCATTCGCACTAACATTTTGAGACCCATAACATTTATTTTTCGATTTTAAGACCTCTGACCGCTTAATGTGTTGATGTATGATTCTGATCGCGGAGTCCTATATAGGTATGGTATGTAATTGATAACATACACACCGAAGCTTTGAGACCCATCATAGTTTCTTTATTTTTTATAGGGTCATATGATTCTTAGACCTCTGACTACTACATTTTGAGACCCATAACATTTATTTTTGTGTGGTAAAATTTTGATTTTAAGCCCTCTGACCGCTTAATGCGTTGACGTACGATCTTGATCGCGGTATCAAATAATTGATAACATTCGCATCGATATTTTGAGACCCATCATATTTTGTTTCTGTTTGAAGGGGCAAATTTCGATTCTAAGACATCTCACCGCTAAATGTGTTATTGTATGATTTTGACCGTTGTGTTCGGTAATAGGTAACATTCAAGTTGCCATTTTAAGACCCATCATGGTCTAACAGCTTCAATACTTCCCGCTTATTGTGATATCCGATGATAAGTTAGGTTTTTAAATCTACATTTAAACTAAAATTTTGATTCTTGGTCCTTAACATGATGCAACAATGTATTTAATTCATACCAACATCTTGAGACCCATAATGGATTTTTGTTTAAGGTCAAATTTTGATTCTTGGACCCCTGAACACTAAAAATGTTAAAACATTTATGCTGAATCAAAATTCGATGGGTATCTGATACTGATTTTTTAAGACCTGTAACATGTGAATTGGTGTCAAATTTTATAATTTTGGACCTCTAAACCTTAAACGCTATATTCTGAGACCCGTCTAGTATTTATTAGATTCTTGGTCCTCTAGATGATACTGATCGAGATTTCAACAATATATTAAAATCAATTTAACATTTTGAGACCCATAATGGATCTTGTTTAAGGTCAAATTTTAGTTCTTGATCTCTAAAAGCGATATGTATATGTAGTGGTCGTGTTCTCTTTTCTAAAATGTAAAAAATCGGATTTTCAAAGTAAAAAACAATGTATTCCTTTCCTTCGCGACAAATTTAGTAACTTCTTAACTTCTCATAAAATCCATTAAAAAATGTACCTATCTATTGAAATGTTAAAATCATGTTTTCGGAAATATTGCCAAATTTATTTATATCCCAACTTGACTCTATCTTATTATCACGTTTGTTGTTTTATTCAACATCACACCCTTAAACCAACAAAACAAATCTCTCGAACCCGATTCCATCTTCATTTTTGTTCCCTAAAGTCACACCCTTATCAAAAGACAAAAAAAACATACAGTTTTATTTACTCACTCCCAATTTCCCAATCTTTATATTCTCATTCCAAATCCACCATTTATATCCCAGCTCCAACTCCAGCACACAATTGTGTCACAAAACCATTAAAATCCAAACAACCTGTACCAACAAAAGACAATTATTTCGTCGGAAAAAGAAAAACAACATTGCTGTGTGCCATTATACTTTGTTTTATTACCTTCAAGCATGGCACGTCACACCGCAGTCAATTGCAGTCACAGCACAACATAAATTCTATCCGCCCTCTCTCCCCATGAAACTGGCTTCCCTTCCTCTCTTTTTCCATAAACTGTGACTATACAATTTGTGAAATAGAGAGAAGAACCCAACCAAGATCCCTTATTTACCTTTATTACCAAGTTTGTATAATTTGTATAGACGACGTTTATACTGCAGCAAATTAATTGTTCCATTCTGCAATTCACACTTCTTATTCCTCGTCGTACTCGCAGTTGGGGTTTTGTAGTTATTATAACTCGAAGCCGAAGTATTATTTCATATTTTTCTATGAGTCATGGATGTTCATTCATTTTGTATTCTTGTCTTTTTCAGATCCCGCAGGCGAACTGGGATGGGCGTTTACCTTAATCATAGTTTCAATCATATCAGCTCTTATAGGTGCTATAGTAATGGTCGTAGTCCTTAGATGTAGAAGGTAAGTAACAAAAAACAAAAATAATAGTAAATATACAACGAAACGACGCGACGTTGTGTAAAGAAGTAATGTCTTGATTATGCAGTTTAAAGTCTTCACTTTCAATTAAAACTGATGATGATGAGTATTAGGGAACTTACCTTCCTATAATATTCTCCTATATGAAGTTATATATCAAACGAATAGGTTTTTTTAGTTATGATTGCCATCCACAGTGTTCCTTTGTTAAGTGGTAAAGTATAAAGTACAACAAACCGTATAACGTCGAATCAAACACGGAAGCAATATTCTTTGGAAACCATTCATCTGGATGCCACCACTCTTTGCATCTCCATCATAATTACTGGCGAGTTATGTTTCAACAGAATTTTTATTGGTTTCCTTTCGCCACCCGACGAAGCAGATAGGTATAAAGGCATTATGGACGTTAGGCATATAAAGAACTAATTAGAACGCAAAACAGGTACATGTTGTTTTGTGTTTTTTTTTTTATGAAAGGACTCAATTCTAAAGAAGAAAAAAGGATTTTATAGAAACTGATAGTGAACGAGGTATAGATATAGCTTTGGGTTAAGAAATTTATTGTTAAATTTTTTCTATGAAATTAAATAAGGAAGAACATTCAAGAAAAATTTTAAAATTGATTTTCTAGAAGTTAATGGAATTTTGTATCGATGCTTTTAAATTTTAATAAAATTAAATAAAAAACATTAATCCAAGAAAAAATCCTTCTTTAAAAGATAATCGAGTGTTAACAAACTGGCCCTTAAAAGAATTTCTTGTAAATATTGAATTCAAAATCACACAGAACCATGCCCGAAATTGTGGTTTATAAAATATTTCATATTCCAATATTTTGGTACTTTTCTATTAAACCATAATTTTTTGCTTAGATATTTTTGACGTGATAACGTCTTATAAATCGATAAGTTATGGCAGCATCCAAGAAAAATTGACGCCATTTTCTCCCGTTCCACTTGAAATTTTTCGCAGTGCTGCAGAGATTTCAATTAAAAATTAAAAATAAACTATTAGAGATACAAATATCTCCTATAACTTATTTGAAAGATAATAACCTTTGATTTGAATACAAATGACGAATTTTTGAAAAATGTCAACATTTAATAGGGTAAAAAGGGGTAAAACAAAATTGCCAAAAAATAGCTACTTTCTAAACGCGACAATGTAAAGAGTTGAGTATTTTTTAATCGATAGATAAATTTATTGCAAGACTGAAAATGGTATTGAAAAAATTCTGAAATATATCAAAACCAAGTAATAAATGGTTTTCTAAAACTAAAACATGAGGTAGACCTTTAAAAAAAATTAAGGGTCTAGTATACAGGTTTTTTTTTTCAAGTCTCTGCGTTTTGAAATATGAAAACTTGAAAAACACTTACGTTTTTTGAGGTATTTTTGGGTGGGTTTTTATTTTTACAATTTTTCGGAGCGTTCAAAAAATCTCAAACTTATAGAATATAATAGTCTATAACTGTCTGCATGCATGCGCAAAAAATTTTAAAATTATTTTTGACCGAATAACGGTAAAAACGGTTACCGTTTTTAACCGTTTAAAATTTTGAGATAACGGTAAAATAAAGGTCTATTTTTCAACACGTTCTTTCTTTTGATCTAACACACATAACATTGTTTAATTAAAGAACTTCAGAAATACCTTAAAACACCTAAAAAAAAAACCTGTAGAGATCTGTTGCCCATGACCAGACACCAGTGTGGGAAGTACAGTATTCTCAGTTTGAAATTTCGACATGGTTGGCTTTAAAAAATTCTAACTTTTTTTGTAAGCATCGTAGAAATATGATTGAAGCGGAATATGAAAGGTGAAATAATTTTGTTATGGTATAAAATTATAAAATATAGGTTGTCTAAGAAAAAAATTGATTTAATGGCATGAGAAGATAAAATAGTGATTTTTTAACTTTTTTCATAAGAAATGATTGTTTTTAATAAATTATACTAATACTTTTTTGGGCATTGTAAAAAATTTTAAAATGCTTTTATTCTTTAGAAGAAATATTTAGCTTTTAATAGCATAATTTTTTTGTGGGCTTTTCAAATAAAAAAATTAATATAATGAGAAAAAAGGTATTTTTTTAGCTTTTTCTTGTAAATTATTATGATTGGACTCAAAAAGTTATTCCGTTTTTCTGCAAAACATACAGATATAAATATGTAAGGTTTTACAGGCATATTTATTAGATTAGATTAAACAAATATCACACTATTCAAAGTTAAATCTATACTTAGACACAATTTTGACAGCAATAAGACAACTACAAACATGGTTTTTAAACACATTTTCCAAATTTAAGCAGTTGTTTAAGGTTAAAAAACGGTTATAAATAACAGCCTTAGAGCCAGTTTGTTTACCGTCGACCTGTTTTCTTATAACGTTATCACGTTAAAGGGGGAAATCCCTCTGGAATTTTTTATTTTTGCATTATTTTTTTTTTTGCTTAATAAATTCTTTTATCAAACGAAAAAACTATTTTCAGTGGTCTTAGCCTTAAATGAAGCCTCAAACGTCCCTAAATAGTCCCAAAACCCATGCGCGCCGAACCTCCCAAAGTACGAAAACCGCAAACTTTAAACTCATTTTTCTCGAAACACGTTTTTTCCGCGCCGTACAACGTAACTACTAATCAACTAATGAAGCTATCGACTTGAAACAAATTGCAAATTACTCGTTAATTTATTCGAAATTGCATGAACCTTAAGGTTTAATAAATTTTTTGCAATTAATATATTTTTTAGCAATTTGTTTATAAAAAAAAACATTGTGCTTTTTCGTTTTTTTGGCCTCTAATTTTTATTTTACACTTTTTTTTTACTTTGTTTTTGTTTTACTTTAAAAAAAAATTGTATCAATACTTAATAATGTAAATAATAATACTTTTCCAAATTCCAATAAATGATTTCGGTTTTCCAAAAAATAATATTGAAAAAGCTGTCGTCCAGAGGGATTTCATCCCTTAAATCATCGTCCGTAAACCTAATTTACAGACAACCACTTATTTTTGTTTAGATATTTTTTTATTAAAGAGATTAAAGTTCATGTTTTGGAGGTTTGCATGTGCAAAAATTTCGTTGAATGAACAAGTGGATAAACAAAAGGGCACATCAATTTACGTTTAAATTTTTTCCCCGAAATACATAAAGTCTTGTTAAAAACTAAAAATAAACTCCCTTTCCAACTTAATATTTCCTAATAGAAATGTCATAAAATGTCAAAACTCTTTATAATAATTCTGATGCATAAATCCCCAACACACGAACGACACAAAGTAGTGACTATCGATCATTTTAACATCTGCAGACAACAAAAAGGCTTCAAAAAGTCACTACTATCTAGACAATAATAATTGTGTCTGACGCGCGATATAACATAAGTTTGAAAAGAGAAGTATATTGGAAGCCAAAGGAAAAAGCGTGTCAAACGCGTGGGTTGATCTGCATATTCCACGTCTAGATATACTATATTGTACTATACTGAAAGTGTCACCTCGTCTCAAGCGTGGCAGTAAATTAATCCAGGTATTACCATGTCGACGTTCGTTCGTCGTCGGTTGGTTGTCGTCGTCGTCGTCATCGATAGTTTTTGCGCGAACAACAAGAAATTAGCAAAACGCGCCACATTGGCATGTGAATTATTGAATACTTGCGCCCGATTAGCACGATTAGGCGTCCACACCATAGAGTGCAATGGAGGAGGAGGAGAGACTTTTTGATTTTGATTTTGATTCCAAAGTCACTAGCAGCTAGCGCCTTCTATAAAGGTGCAATTATAGCTTTCCCGTGGTGCGGCGCATATACAAGTTCGGGTTGTCACACTCTTTTTTTACGGCGAAGTGTGCAGGAAGGTGGTGGTAAATAAAATTGTTTTAAAAAAAATCAACATTTTCGCAATAAATAGCAACAACGAGTAGAATGCTAATGATATGCCACGAAAATGTTGTAATGGGGTAATGGCTTATTGTTAAAGGATTGCAAACAACATTTTGTGTCAGTGTTTATTTTTTGCTCAAAGCCCCTGCCTGTTGTAGCTATACCTCCCTCGCCGGTTCATCGGGTCTCTGGCAGCTATTAAAGTGCAAATTAAGCATTGTCCTATTGAGTGTTGTGTTCTGGTTAAGAATTATGTTTACTTGCATTAAGTTTATTGCGTAAATTAAAGCCTGCTGATGTAGATGGGCCATAGCCATAGCTGATGGTGATGGGTGGTTATTTTTTATTCTGCACGCGAACTTTTTTTTATAGATAGTGTCAGTGAAAGACTAGAGACATCAATCACTTGAATGGGCCAGGATGTTTTAACTTTGATTTGTTTATATGGAGCAGGATGAATATACAAACAGACAACTGTGTCAAGCTTAAAATATTAACATTTTTTTTTGCGTATCAAAGCGGGGTCTTAAGTAAAAGCAAAATGTATTTTATTGTTCTAGAACGCAAATGAATGTTACTATCGTAAATTTGTCTATATCTACATTGTTTGGATAGAGAAAGAGTTGACAATGAATATAAAAGAGATGAATTGAATGAATTGTCATTTTAAGAATAATGAAATGGATTCATTAAGTTTTATGGATTCTTTTTTGAATGACAAATGGAGAACATTTAGTTTACTTTGAGACAAAATGTTTGCTGATTTTATTTTTAGTTTTTGTAGATAATTTTTTCGTGACATTTTTTTTTCTTAGGTGGTTTAAAAATGATTACTTTGGAGTAAATACGTCAATTTTATGAGTTTTGTTTTTTTCTGGGTTGGGGTCAAAATTCTGCCGGGGTCAAAATTATTTTGTCAAAATTCTGGGTTCGAAATTCAGCTTTTCAAAATTCTGTTTTTCAAAGTTCTTCTTTTCAAAATTCTGCTTTTCATAATTCTGCTTTTACGCCTGTCAAAGCGTCGGAAAAAAGGGCCTAACCTTGCGCACAGAGGCACTGTCAGTTTTTATTTAATGGATCGATAGGGGTATATTTAAAAGGCTTATGGTTAACATTTTTCTAACCTATTTTGTAGCCCTCTTAATTTCCTGCATTTTACAGAAAAAATCAACTCTTTATCACCAAAGATGACCGAGCAATTGATAAATGAATGCACGAAAAACCGGTGCGAAAACACCCAAAAATATCGTTTTTTGAGAATAACTCGGCTTCAGAATGTCCTACGACAAAAAATAAAGCTATTAATTGTTCGTTACAACATTTTCTATCGATTTAGTCGAAACAAATAAAAAATAAGTAATATTAAGTCAAAGACGTTTTCTTCATTAGCAAACTCTTTCCTTATTATTTTGTAAACGGTGCAAGTATTGGCTAACAAAATAAAATACTGTTGCAGTCCTTTAAATTATCTACAATTTAAAAAAAAATTAGCTCTCTACGACCGACACGAGCCGGGAAATTAATTTTTTTTTAAGTTGCAAATGACCAACGAAAAACATGAGACAAATTCTCTTATAACAAGAAACAATGAAAACAACCCCTCTCACTGAGAACTATTATTCGACTTATAAACAAGGGAAATTTTTTTAAATTTTCATACGGAATGATGCTTTCTTAAAATTATAATAACTCGGTTCCCGTAGGTCGTAGAGAGCTATTTTTTTTTTTTAAATTGTAGATAATTTAAAGGACTACAACAGTATTTTATTTTGTTAGCCAATACTTGCACCGTTTACAAAATAATAAAGCAAGAGTTTGCTAAAGAAAAAAACGTCTTTGACGTATTTACAAAATTCTGCAAAAAATTAAAAAAGAGCTTGGAAAATGTTAAAAAGGACGCGATTTTTAACATTTTCCAAACCATTTTTTAATTTTTGCAGAATTCTGTAAAATTATCTTGTCGCAAAATATTATTATTTATTTTGTCATTTTGTATGCATATTTATATTTTGTTTGATTAATCAATAAATAATTTGAGAATATTAAGAAAAGGTTTTTAAATATTAAATATTTTCGAAAAGTAGTTAAAATTTTATTTATTTATCAAATATAAATGAATATTCAAAAAATTAAATAAGAAAATGCAAAGAAAATAAATTTTTGAATACAACATCGTTTCTAATTAGTATGTAGAATGTTAGTTAGTTGCGAGAGTTAAACAAAAAACCTTTAGGAAAGTACTAATATTAAATTACACTAATAAAGTGTATTTTGCTTTAGCAAGCGCTTAAGCAGCATTTTAAAAAGCAGAATTTTTAAAAAGAGAATAGAAAAAAAAGCAGAATTTTGAAATACAGAATTTTCTGCTTTTTTAAGCATAATTTTGGAAACCAGAATTTTGGCTCACTCCCCTTTTTTCTTTCATTTTTGTTTGTGCATACATTTTGCACAGTAAATGCTTTGTTTATCTGCAAGTAATTAAGAAGCCTGCAGTTTTCTTGGCAGAAATCAATGCAGACATCCACTTATCCACAATGCAGAAAGGATTAAAAATAAATATATACACTGAGGGAAAAAACAACTTAAAATCAACGAAAACCAAGTTGATTCAACTATTTTTCGGAATGATTTTGCGTTGAAGACGAAAATTATAAAATCAAAGTAGAACATCGTTAGTTTAAAGTGGTTTACTGTTATAAAACATCTTTAAATCAAAGTTGTTTCAACTTTGAAAAAAAAAAGGATCAATTTATTAAAAAAAAAGAAAAAATTGGCAACCACTGGAACCGAACCTACAACTCTTGGATTTCTAGGCGAGTGCTTTACCAACGTGCTATCTCACTGTTGGAAATAAGTGTGATAAAATGCAACAAAAGCAGAAGTCAGACAAAAATAAAAAAATTTCTTACGTTGTTTCAATTTTAATTTAAATATGTTTCATGTTAGTTTTTTCAACATTAAATCAACGTTGATCATATTACATTTTACATTGCGTTTTTCCCTCAGTGTAATTGATCAGCAATAGAAATTTTATGTGAAGTGTTTAAGTTTTTCTTTATTAAGAAAATGTTACGCATACACCCCAGTGACCCTCAAAAAATCAATTTGTCACTTGAGTAGCTAAAAAAACATGTAATTCCATATGATGCCGAGTTCTATCTGCAATATAGTAGTCGCTTGACATTTTTTTCTTTGCAAAATGAGAATGGCAACACCCCAAATGGGATATTTTCTGTCACTTTACCCTGTAAAAATGCACTAAAGGGCATTTGCATAATTTATAACCAAAATAATACCTGGTACAAATTGTTATAATATTTTCATTAGTAGTCCCATTAATTCATCAATTGTGTTTTTATTAGTAAATTAGTTTTTGAAATTAATATAATTTCCAACTAATATGTTTATTGATTTCGCACAACTTGCAATCGAAGCAAATTTAATTTACGAGATAAAATAAATATTTCTCTTTGTTTTTGTTTTGTTGTTTGAAATCCTTTATTTTTTTATTAATCAACAAATTGTCTACTTATCGTTGAACCGCAAAATTAAAACATTAAAATGTCCATCAGTATGACCAAGCAACTCATTAATTTATAATTAACGTGCTCAAAATTGGATTAAAAAGCGTTTATTCAAAAAATTAATTGCTTCATAATGATATCACTTTAAAAAATAATGGGGCTAGATTGTATCTGTTTAATTTATATCTTTTTATTATGATGATGATACACAGTACCTAGATACTATACATACCTGAGTTTTTTTTTTTAATTTTTAATACGTGTATAGTATCACAAAATTGCTACTTCCCATTCATTTATTATGCATATCTCGCGCATAGTATACCTATGCTCCAATTTGACACAATAAAAGACACATATATACTCGATGCACTCGAGTTATACAAGAAAAAAAAAATATAACAACTGAAGCCGCATAAATTCTGATTGAAATTGTATTTTAATGCCCAAACATGGAAAAAATGTTTAAAATAAATAAATGGGTTAAAAAAACATAGCATGCATACTAAAATATGTAGTCTTTCGGGGATTCATGTATGTTATTTTTTTGTTTCTCTTTTTTTTTGTCGGACAGACCACGTTTTTTCATGCACAATTTAAAGGACTTTTCGATCCTACATCATACTCGTTTGTGTATATTATAAAGTTATGTTAAATAAAATAGATATAATTCTATATGAATGTATGTGGTTAGGCTGTACAAATTTGGTTTTCATTTTAATTGTGTTAAATAAGCTGTTAAGGACATACTAACCAACTAAAAGTCATGTACATTATTAATATCAACATGTGGTATAAAATTTTGTGCAAGGACTCTCCTTTTTTTTGGCATTTTAATTTTGTTTAATTTTATATTTCGAGTGAGTTGAATATTAAACAGTTTCATCTACATAGTTTCGGGCTTCGGGGCTAAAATTTTATTCAATTATCCCAGGCAACACATTGCGAGCAGGTAGACACAAGAATAACAATCGATATAATAGTTTTTGTCTATTCAGGCATGGTTTGGTACTAACTAATTTTACTTTTTGAATATTAATTAGATAAAATCTAAAAAAAAAAAATAATTGAAAAATCGATAATGTATGTACTTTAATATCATCCATAAACTAATATTAATGACAATAGGTACTATCAAATTGATTGATTAAATTTATATTCAATACCTATGTATACAAATTGGAGAAAGGAGGAAAGATTTAGGTTAATTATACCGTGGTTATTAATCAAGTACTTTTAGAACTTAAAAATGCTAGAACCAAAAAGTGCTATTTTGTTCATAGTCGGATTTGGCCTGCCTTTATCTTTTAAATAATAATGTATTGTTGCCTGCTTGTATTTGATAACGTCCTTTTAAGCCTCTAAAGAATTTTCCTCAAGAAATTTTACATTCAAAAACCAATAAAAAATAATTAACTGTTTGAAAATAAAATGTAAAAAGCCGGTGCAGACGTAAAGTTGATAAGTTTTTCACCTACATATGTACGTTGTCTTTGAAAAAACGTAGGTATTAAGTTTAGAATACTATTTTACACCTACTTATTATAATATGTACTTATTTAATACGTGTAGTAACTCCTTTTCCCCATAAAAAAAAACGTTTTATGCGTGAAAACCTATTAAAAAAAAATAAAATAAAACATAACGTCGGTCTCATAAGAAAACCTCGTAACTCCACTTTTTTTCAAAAATGACTTTTGAATGCCAGAAAATATGTCAGCGGAGCAACCCAGAAAATTTGGGGTCATTCCGAAAACTCTAAGGGCCATTTTATTCACTTTTACTCAACTTTGGAAAAACTCTAAAGTTAGCAAGCTTCAGAGTTGACCCCAACTCGATATTTCAATCTTAAGTTGAATGTTTGTTTTATTCAATAGTTTTTTTCTCAACATCCCAGTTTCAAACCAAAAGTTGACAAACTTGTAGTTTTAAAAATATCCCTAGGATATTTGTGACAATTAATAAAAAAAATCTGCCAATTTCAATTGTATTTTGAATACTATGTCATTCCAATTGAAGTTAAAAATTTTTTTTGAATAAATGAATGAAAGAGGATTTTCCAAGACCACAAGCAGATATCCAAACCAAATTTTCTTTTGGGGAGTAAAAACTCAACAAGAAAAAAACATCAATTTTTGTCACACACATTATTTTTTATTAATTTTTAATCTTTAATGAAAACACATACATAGATAGAGATACACATATGTACAAGGTACATACATATGTGAATTATCTACAAATGAGAAAATATTATGCGATTCTTTTTTTTTTATACTTTCAAAACGAAAAAAAAAAAGAGATTTACGACACGTTTTTAGGGACACAAAATATTTTTTGGATTTCGTGAAAACACTCAAAACGCATCAGTTCCATCATTTTGAATATCCAAAACATTAGGTAGGTAATGAAAGGTTGACACAATAATTTTTAGGTATTTTTTTAAATCTGAAAAAACTTTTGGCACAAAAATAAATATAATTGACATTTTGAACTTAAATCTCAAGTTTGGTGGGCAAACTTCTTATATTTTCGAGAGTTGAGAAAATCGAAAGTTGATAAACTCTAGATTTAGTATTTGACATTTGATAACTTCAACTTTCAGTGAATAAAACCAAATTCCCAAGTTAAAACTAAAAATCCTAAAGTTATATTCAACTTCGACTGAATAAAATCGCCCTAAATAGACCCTGTCTCTCCTGTAAAATTTTGATTTTGGAAGTTACGAGGTTTTCTCATGAGACCGACGATAAAATGAAATTATTCTTCTGAAAGTCAAATCCATTAAAAATGATGTTTTTATAGTTTTGTATTGTTTCTTATAAAATTCAATAAAATATTCTTTTCTGAGTTTTTTAACCCTTAAGTATTCTGGGCAACTCTTATCATATGAGCAAGGTCTTGTATATGCATTTTATTTTTTTTTAACCAAAAGTGCAAAGATTTTCTTTTATGCAAAAAAATCGAGTATAATTTTGGGCGAATACATGAAAAGTACAAAAAAAATTAAATTACCAATACCTTGTCCTTTACTAGTCCCAAACATTTGTTGGGTATACAGATTTCAAGATTCTCAACTCTAAGAAGATGATAAATACATTTTTCATTCGTTTATTTTTTATAACAAAGTCTCATAAAAGCTCATATCAAACAATGTACCACAAATTTTAATCAAAATGGCAATTTTTATTTTAAAAAAATTTAAATTTTTGTTTAAAGTACGAAGCAATTTACAGATAAAAATATGGTCGAAAAATTTTAGCATATTTTTTTTTTTTTTTCAAAATATCATGTTTATTTTATTCTATGTTTTTTTTAATCCTAAAGAATAAAGTTTATATCCAATGCTCCGAATGTTGTTTGTGCCGGAAAAATTAATGCTTTCTCCTATTTGTATGTGCTTTTAACTCAATGATCATATGTAATATATCAATTTCAAGACATTAAACACACTTTGTTAAGTAAAATTGAAATAATTTTTAAATAGGCTCAGAAACCAATACAAAAAGATGTTTCAATCTTCAAAACTAGATCAAATGAACAACATTAACACCATCAAATCATTATCATCTTTGTATGATCAAAAAAAAAATCTCCTTACTAATTTTGGAATTCCCAACACTATACTCTTCTAAACTCAAGGCTTAAGAAATAATTTCAACAAAAAATTCATTCTCATAAATTTCATCTTAAAAACAAATAAAAAAGAAATAAACAACATTGATCCATTTAGATACGCCTAAGGCTTATTTTATACCGTCAATTTCAACACAAATAAATAAATTCTTCTTCACCCGATAACTACAACTTTATGGATACTTTAGATTTCTATCTTCAACAAAAAACCTAGATGTACCGCAAAAATAAAATCTAAAACAAAAAACACGAAAAAAACTTTTCCATATATGTACGATCCACAAAAACATAAGCCCGCACTTCAAATGGATGCTGTGCGAAGCTTCTGGTTGGCTTGTGTGTGCGATGATGTTCCAGTAGTCGTTTGCTGATCTTTATCAAATGCCCCACAACAAAACCTATAGAATATGCCCTGAATGTTATTGTTAAGATACATTTTATGCGGAAGGCCCCGCTGATTTTGTCTTATCCGCCGCAAGCCAGTCGCCGCCGCGCCGCACTCTTGAAGTCAACATCAATGCGAGAGAAAGAAAAAAAAGTGTAGATAACTAGATCGATTATTGAAATTTATGCTAACTAGGTTTATTTTTTCTCTTACATCCTACTGATAGCCAGTTTTTCTATCTGTCTCAACCGGGAAAAAATAGCCACAATGTCTACTGCTGCTGCGTCTAATTATATTAGGCTTGAAGTCTTAATTTTTAAGCACGTCCATACAAGTATGCAGAGAAAAAAGTCGGGTGTTGAATTAAGTGTTGGCTTTTCATTGAAACGAAGAAAAAACCAACCCAACCATATCGGATCTTATGAGAATGGCATTAATCTAACAAATTGTTTTCAAATACCAACTTTTTTTTCCTCCTAATATTTCCAGCTAAATTGTTTTTAATTAAAATTTTTGTTCACATTTTAATAATCTGTGAGTTATAAAGCTATTTTTCTCATTGTGTGGTGCAAAAAAAAAATTACAAATTCCGATCGTTTTTTTGAGATAACCAATGAAACCAAACAACAGACCAAAAAAAAAACATAAATGAATTTACTGACTGGCAAGAGAGTCTATTACTGGGGCGCTAAACATGTTTTTCGTTTTAAAAACAATTTAGATAAATCCCTGGATAAGATATATTTAATGTTGTATTATGAAGTCATTATGAATATTCTATTGCATATTAATGTCAAAGGTTTTTGTGCGATTTTAATATAATTAAAGCGTAATGATTTAGAGGTGGTCATTGCCATCACAGGTAATTAATTTTTATTAAGGATGCTTGCAAAAATGTTAATTTCGGAAACACAATGTAATTAATCACTTCAAACAATGGTATTTTGTTTCATTTAATTTTTTTGTGTAGTTACAAAACAGAGGTAAATCATAAGTTAGTGAATATATATTGTGGAGTATTTATTATTGCAGAACTTGAAACGGTTTAATATTCTGGGAAGTTTGTTTTGGGAGTTTTTTTGTGCGAAATGAAGACATTAGATTTTTTAGAATGGTTTTGTTCTAAAAGACTGAAAGTTATATGAGAAACAAACTTCCATTTTTTTTTATTTGAGTTTTTGAAGCCTTAAAATGCGTTTGCCAATTATAATCATTTATTACCAAAAACCACTTAAATTAGCTTTTCAAAAAATATATTAAAAAGTCAAAGACTCCAAAACATTCACTCAGGCAACAAGCCAAGCACTTATGTAATCGGAAATGGAAACTAATAATCGTGACATTCCCCACAGCAGCGTACTGCCATTAATTTACCACAATATCATTAATTTGCCACAATTAATAAAAAATGAAAAGCTCATTCATTCATGCTATTAGTTCAGGCTAAACGATTAGTCAAGTCAGTATTCATATATAGGCTTGCGCACAAACCATGCTTTAACCAAAGCATCAAGCAAACCAATTCAATAAGAGAGAGAGAAAGAGCCTTTAGCATTTATGTCAGGCAAACTTCTTTCATCTGTCCGATCAAATTGAAAAACAACGAACAAAAATAAAATAAAGACGAATGAGGAGGATCAGAGTTTTTGGTCACCGAAGTGCATTAGGCCTTAATGATTAACCTGTCTCAATTATTTTTCTGTTTTGGTCTTCAAAAAGTAACATGCCAAAATGTTTTAACCATTTAGTTGGAATTTATATACGAATGTAGAGATATGAGGAGTGTATATAAACTGCATAATCTCGTAAAATTGTGTTATAAGCTAAAAGGTGATCAGATTTAATTGAGATACTTAACTGTTTTTTTTGGTTAATCTTTAAGTTAAAAATAATCTTTGCTAACAAAACTGTTTGGACTTTTACCAATTTTATTTTTTTATCTTATTTTGTTTTACCAGTTGAGATTTAAATGATTCGCTAAATTAAATGTATTTTAAAATGTGTTTCTCATTTAATTGACTTTTTGACCCTTTAATTAATTAGTTTTTTTTTTTTTTTTTCTTTTACTTTCTCTTTTCAGAATAAAATCGGCGAATGGCAATGGTAAGTTAAAATAAATGTTTTAAGGAGTTGGTTTTTAAGAAAAAATAAAATAAAATTGATGAGTTCCATGATATGAGTGTGATAAAATAAAAATAAATAATTTATACAAATCTTTAAGACAAGATTTCTCAAAGACGAACAAAAAAGTAGATTTAATTCAAACAGAGGAGCAGAAAACTTAATAATACGAGCTAGGTACTACTTCTTTGTATTTTGAAGAGTTTCTTGTTAGCATCAATTTCATTTAAATGGTATCAAGTAAAATTGAAACCCAACAATTCTTTACATTTTTTACTTTTTTTTTATCAAACCTAAACCAATCATGACCAGTCATGACTTGAAAAAAGGTTAAGCCCACAATAATTGCGAAAAAATTGAATATATTAGAAATATTTGTACACTGTGGTGTATACGTACTTTTTTTTTTAAATAAATATTTGTATTTTACTCTAAAACCAAAAATAAGCACCAACAGAAAGAAAATGTATGTTCACTGTGGCGTATACGTATTTTGTTGTACAAATTATTTTTTTTTTATTTTCGGAAAGAAATACCTCTTGCCTAAAGAAATGCATTTTTAAAAAATTCTCCGACCCCAACGAATCAAAGAAAGGTCTCTTTTTAACCTACTCTATCAAGGAATGAAACAAACATTCAAAAATCATTCTTTTTTTTTTTGTATATATTCGGACACAAAAATTTTTTTTCGAAATTAAAAGTTGACGTTTGAAGGCTCGAGGAAGGAAGAAATTCCAAAAATAAAAGGAATCTGGCATTAAATTAATCAGACTTGTGCATAGTTTTTTGCAAAAAAAGACTTCCGTCTTAAAATAAACTGACAAATCTTCTTAATTTCTTCCACCCAAACAAAACATTTACTCTGTAAAACGTATGCCCAAAGACTAGAACCCTTCTAATTGAAGACATGTTTATAAGAAAGGACTATTATTTGTATATATTATTTCGGTTTTGAAATCGATACTACTAGTACATGTAAAATAAGCATGCATGTAAATAAGCATATAAAATAAAAATTGTTACACTCATGAAACTTGGCAAAAAGTTTGCTTTTGGGATAAGCACCAAGGACCAACAAAAGTCTATAAATGAATAATTAAATGGAAGGGTGTTTTTTTCGAAAAGACAGTAAAACCTGTAATTGGTTCCAAAAAGCCAATTGATTGGTGTAAAACGTCTAAGACTTTATTATAAACGTTCAAGTTGTCATCAAAACCAAAAATAAAATGAATCATTTGCTTTTTGGGACCAATTACAGATTTTACTGTCTCTTCGCCCTTTCACCTGAATTTTTTTTATAAAAATTCTTTATTCTTGCTTTCTATTTCGAACTCAACGTTTTTACCAAATTTTTTTAGGGTGGCCTATGATATTTTAATACACATTTTAAATTTTTATTTCTAATCTCAAAAGTAACATAATTTCTGAATTTCAATAGGATACCACTATTATTACTTACTTTTTCCTATATACCCACATTTTCTCTACACCTAAAAAACACCCTTTCACGTGAAAAAATGTATTTTCAAAAAAAAAACACCCTTTCACCTAAAATATTTGTATAGACTGCTTAGATTCTTGGTTTTTGTTATATATGAAAAATACGTACCAATTTTCGTTGGTGTAACATTTGCAGTAATAATTCCGAATTTCTTAAAAAAAAAAATACCCTTTTACTCAAGATAATTTTATAGACTTTTTTAGATTCTTAGCTCTTATAAGAAACGAAACTTTTTTATCAAATTTAAAAAATAAGTCCACCCAATTTGTTCTTATAGACTTTTTTGATCCTTGGTTCTTATCCCAAAATCAAACTTTTTGAAAAGTTTAATGAGTGTAACATTTTTTTTTTGTTTGTTGATTTTATGTACTATTTTACCTGTAATATACTTTTTTAAGAAAATTCTTATTTTTTCCAAAGTACGTAGAAAGATCATAAAACGTGAAAACAAATTAAATTCCTTTTCTTAGAAAAAAAAATTCAACAGCAACAACACTTTTTGTATTTCGACAGAAAAAATCAAAAAAACATCAACATAGTCATCATTTCTTTCAATCTTCTAACAGATCCACGATGTTAAGTGCGGTGGTGGTGGCGGATAGTAGGTATGTGCAACTCAACTCAAACTCATGTTCTGCAAATACTCTCCATTCTACGGGCCATTTAATTAAATTGTTCGTACATAGAGATTTCTTGAAGAGAGTCTCTAAGGCAATTTGGAAATATCTTGGTTCGTTTTTTTTTTCGCAGTCGTGGATGAAATTTATTCTCTCGTCCAAAAACAGAACCTCATCAGCCGAACCGAGCCGAGCCAGATGTGGATGCATGTCGTCATCATCATGATGCACCAGGCAAACGAACAACCATCAAGAGAAGAAAAACCTAACCAAACCAAACTCTATGAGACTTGTGTATACGGAGCTCAAGCTTTAGTCAGTTTGTTTTTGTTTTCCCAAAAGGAAGTCAGCTACTTTCACTAAATTATGACTTTGGCAATGTTTTTCAATCCAAAAATGGAGTGCACATTCTTTTTATATAAACTTTTGCACACGATTCATTCCATACTAACATTTATACTGCGCTCTGCCTCCTAAAATTAACTAGAAGTCTTTCTGCTTCACTTGGTTGGTTTAGAGTCTCTATGTTTTTGTTGTTATTGTTTTTCTGATTTTATATTTTCTAGGTTAAGGAGGAGTGGAATATGTTTTCCTTTTTTTGATATTTCTCTAAATGGTGATCGACCTCCACCCGCTAGCACATTGGGTGTGAAATTAGTTTCGGAAGGTAATTTTATGGAAACTATATGGCAACAAGGAATCTCTAATATGCGTTTTGTGCGGTGCGGTATCGTGTGGTCTTTGTCATGGCGCTTGTCTTGGAGCGTATAAAAGCAATTTGAAAATATATGGAATGTTCATTTGAAGTTGAGGTATTAATTTAAAAGTTTTTCCTCTAGAGATTTAATGGAGGAAAGTACCGCTTATTAATATTATGATGTATGAGTATGTATGAAGGTAGAATTTGTGAAGTGGCAAAAAGTTTGGAAGGAAATTGAGAATGTGATTGGATTTTTTAGAACTAAAATATGTTTTTTTATGAATGTTTTTTTTTTTATTGAAAGGTTAATTAGAATTGTTCGTTATTAAAACTAAAAGATTGTATTGTTAGTTTTAAGTTTAGGTAGGAAACAACCGACAACATGACAGAATGTCAACAAAAAAAAGAAAATTCAAACAAAAGGTAGAATTTATGTTTAAACAATTTAAGAAAAAAAAAAAAGAAAATTGTATTAGTTTCTTCTAGATTAGCTAGAAGTTTTAAATTCTCGTTAAATGTTTGGATTTCAATAACTCTGCAACCAGACTACAAAAAAATTGTTTGGTTTTCATTCATAAAGAGACCTCTCTTTTGATATCTCCTTCAATGAATTTAGATAAAAAATAATTAAAATGCGTTTTTTAGGCAAGTATATATATATATATTTTTTTTATTAATAGTGGAGTAACTAAAGCTCAAAAATTGGCAATATTAGGGAACCCGGAGTAAGAGCTTAGATTTTGATGATCTTTTTTTTCAAGCGTCGGAAATTAAAAATACTTTAAAGTCTATAGATTAAAAATTGCCGGTGTTGCCGTTTTGATTTTTTAAATTTAATTGAAGATTTTTGTGAACAAAAACAAATTTTTTTTCAAAAATTTTTATAAATTTCATAAATTAAAGATTGTCTAGGAAATTCAAGGAAACAAAATATATGGGAGTGAGGGACAATCTTCCATAGTTCAAGCGATAGATGCAATTTTTTATTAATTGACTTCAAACACAAAAAAAAACATTTGAACACAATGGCAACACCTACAATATTCAAATATACATTTTTTAAAAGCTAGAAGCTTAGTCATATATGTCAAATTAAAATTAAGTTCATTGAATGAACGGCTTTTGAAAGAATGGTAATTGAACTCAGATTTTTGAAAAAAAAAATGATTGAAAAAATTTTAACATGTCGTTTTTTAAACTTGGTCGTAATATAAAATGTATTTATTTTCAAATTTTTTTGGCCACATTTATTATGATTTCAAACTATAAAAGGAAATGTCAATATGTATTACGGTTTATGAAAAAAAAACAAAAAGTATTTCATTTTCGAAGAACTTTTTTTAATAAAAGTTTTGAAAAAAATGTAACTTATTTTTTTTTTAAAGTTCAACATCTAAACATAAAATTATTTTTTATTCATTTAGTAACCCTTACTGTTGAAAGTTAAATAGCAAAAATTTAAAGTTCCTATTTACCACAGTCTTTGAGAAAATTAATTATTTCAATGCAAAAATTCAGTTTTAATTAAAAAAAAACCATTGAAATTGAAGAAATTTTTCATTTTTTTTTCAAAAGTGTGATATATTTCACCTTTTTTACTTCGAAATTCAACTGATAATATTTATGGCCAAAAATTTTTTTTAAATAAATTCATATTTTATTAGAAAAAGTTTGGAAAACAGTCATTTTAAATTTTTCTAATAACATTTTTTTTTTTTGAATTCTGAGTTTGAGGACCATTTTTTCAAAAAGTCTTGATTAAATTTAGTGGATTTAAATTTAAGAGATAAGAATGAGCTTCTGGCTTTTTAAAAATGTATTTTAAAATATTGTAGGTGTTGCCGTTGTTTTCAAAATATTTTTTTTGTGTTTGAGGTCAGAATGTTAGAAAATTGCATTTATCGCTTAAACGATGGAAGATTTTCCCTTACTGCCTTTTATATATTTTCCTTAAATTACCTAGAGAATCTTTTGCTATCATTTGTTTTATGAAATTTAAGCAAAAAAAATGGTTTTGTTACAAAAAATTTCATTTGAATTTTAAAAAACAATACGGCAACACCGGCATTTTTTAAAATATAGACTTTAGAGTATTTTTAATTACCTACGTTTGAAAAAAAAAATCGTCAAAATCAGAGCTGTTCGGCCGGGTTCCCTTATAATTTGCTTTAGTTACTCTACTATAAGCAAAACAAAATTTGTAATTTTTTTATCTCAATGGATAAACCTCTTAACTATGAACTCATATCTTTAAACCAAGAATTGTTTCAAGGCTTTGGTCGGAAGATATCTGCTTTCGAATACATACATAATTATGTAAATAAAATAGGTACTTACAAAAATACTTTTGGATTTCAAAAACTTTATTTGCAGTATTTATTGATTTTATGGCCTCATTTGACACTATTTACTCGCAGTAATCAGGGTGTCTACAAGTTTATTAGGGTCTACGAACAGTTGTTATTAAGTTTGTCTATAGTCGTATGTAATGGAAAGAATGAGTCAAATTCATTTAGCTCAGAAACTGGTGTTCCACAGGAGTTTGTTTTAGGTCCGTTAATGTTTGCCTTGTTTCTAAACGATATCGAGATAGTTGTATGCTATGCTGATGATGTTATTTTTTGCTAACAACCCACTGACACTTCCAGCACCAAATAAGATCTATGGGTTCTAAAAATCAGCTCTGCAAAATCTAAAATAAAAATTTTTCAAAACCAAACTTGAGGGCTAACAAAAACTTTTTAGCAAAAGTTATTGAAAGAACTGATAACAACTTCCACAAAAGTATAATGCTTGTTCCTTTTCAATGCGGTTATACTAATTTTAAGAATTGGCAAGAACTTGATATTCCTTAAAATTTAAGTGCAATCATTTTAGCAAAATGGCAAATTATTTTTTATGTTTTGCATTGCGAAAGTAGACGAACGGACATACGCTACAACGTTAAAATTCTTAAGGTGACTCAACAAATTCTAACCTTCTCTTTTGCGTATAAAAATTCAAATTTTCAGGTCAACTATGAATCAACTTTTCAAAAAAGGTTCAATTATAATAATTGGATCCTGGGTGTGTTATATGCAGTAAAATTGAACCCTGAGAAATAATAGTGAGTAACTCTTTCAAAAAAAAAAAAAAAAATACCTCAAATACATTTGATCAGACTCCTATTAAATAGTTTCCCATGAAGCCTGTCAAAAAAGTTACAAATCCTTAAAAAACTATCTCAAACAAACCGTTTCGCACAGTTTTATATTATATTCCCTAAAAGGGGAACAAAGTTTGCTATATTTTATTTTGTTTTACTATTTCATAGTCAAATGCCCTTTACTTTCAATCAAAACCCATGTTTAACTTCTCAGTAACAACACCAACAAAATAGAAAAACCGTCAGCACATTCCTATTTATTAGCAATAAATAAAATATGCAACAGAGTATATCTATACTTCACAAGACTTCAATCTGCCATTCCAATATACAACTCTTTGGTTATATCTATTCCAGTACATATAGCAAATAACGTATACACGTCATTCCATATTTGGGACAGCAATAAAAACCTGCACCATCGCACAGAGTACCTATAGAGACCAATCCAGAGAGTAAGTGTCCGCGCTAAAAACCTGGAAAAACGTTAGTAACGAAAATTTACGATCATTGAAAATGGCCAATTCGTAGCAATGTGTCAAAAACAAGATAAGCTTTTCTGTTTCGTTTGATTTTGTTTTTTTTTTTTTTTTTTCGATTTTCTATTTTATTGGTGGGAAGGAACCTTTTTGTCCATTTTCCTTGTGGAGAGAGAGATATACATTAATGCGAGATACATTTCCTCAACCATATTGCTAATGAATGCAAAGTGTGGCTGACTTTATAGATACTTACACTAGCTGACTGTGTTTTCGGATTAAAGTGGCAGCTGTTGATATACATTTTCTGAACGCAAGGTAAAGTTACATGCGAAAATGTGATAGAGCGACCAGAACGTCGCAATGTGTGAGGCAAAATATAATAAAATAGGCTAAAAGTGTGGATAAGATTTTATCTATGTGACTTAGAGGTGGTGTTATTGCCGAGATTAAACATTTACCACTGTGTGTTGTATATATTTGCACGTGAGTTGAGTAGGTATATGAAATAATGTTAAATTCTTGACTTGACTTTAAGTTTTTTGTTGTTGTTGTTTCTTTGTAAAAAAAAAAAAAAAACTCCAACGCGATTTGAATGCCAAAGCTTCTCAAATCTATACAACAAGTGAGATATTGCACAACTTTATTGGAGATTTTCGCATTTGACTAATTAGAAAATCTTGTTTAGCAAAGTTTAATAGTTGGTAAGTCAAGTAGATCAATCTGTGTTGTGTAGAGGTGTTACATTTATTTTTGTTAGCAAAGTTAAGTGAAATGAGACATTAAACGAGATTTGCATTTTAGTTTGAAAATTATAATAGCGAGTGGTTTGTTAAGAAGCCAAGTAATTAAGTCTTAAAGATTAGATTGGTCTATTAGTTTGTTAGAAATATGTCATTGCGGTGGCGTTGACATGGGTATAGCCTTGACAATAATGAACTGAACACGTGTCAGATACTTTTTTTTTCAAATTGTAATTTGACAACAAGTTGAACATAAAAGAAAAATTATAGAAACTCTATAGATACCAAATAGGAGCTAGTAACAAGCTCTTTATTTGTTTTAAAAAAACTGTCGGAGGGTTACTCTGGGTCACGTAGCCTTATATTCTATAAAGCATTTTTACACTCTGAGGTCTTACTTTTTACTTTGTAATTTTTCTTTATAAATACACTTAATTACGCCTTAAGGTCTTACTTTTTACTTTAGAAAGTTTTATTGTTCGTGAAGACTTTTCATTCCAAAAAGTCTCAACTTTTATGAAGCCGTTTTTCACACTGAGGTCTTAATTTTTCAAAAAATCTTATTTTTTATGAAGCCGTTCTTGGGATTGAGGTCTCACTATTTCAAAAGTCTCATCTGCTGTGAAACTGTTCTTAGCACTGAGGTTTTACTTTTTTTTTTCTATGAAGTCGTTCTTAGCACTGAGGTCTTACTTTTTTAAAAGTCTCATCTTCATAAGCCGTTCTTCGCACTGAGGTCTTACTTTTTCAGAAGTTGAGGTCTTACTTTTTCAAAAAAAATCTCATGTTTTATGAAGCGGTTCTTCGAAATGAGGTCCTTCTTTTTCAGGAGTCTCATCTTCTATGAAGCCGTACTTCGCACTGAGGTCTTACTTTTCCAGAAGTTGTGTCTTACTTTAAAAAAAAAATCTCATCTTTTATGAAGCCCTTCTTCAAATTATTCAGGTCTTACTTTTCCTCAAGTTTGATCTTCTATGAAAACGTTCTTCGTACTGAGGTATTATTTTTTCATAAGTCTCATCTTTTATGAAGCCGTTCTTCGCTGAGGTCTTACTTTTTCAATAAAATCTCATCTTTTATGAAGCCCTTCTTCAAATTATTCAGGTCTTACTTTTCCTAAAGTCTCATCTTCTATGAAAACGTTCTTCGTACTAAGGTCTTATTTTTTCAGAAGTCTCATCTTTTATGAAGCCGTTCTTCGCACTGAGGTCTTACTTTTTCAGAAGTTGAGGTCTTAATTTTTCAAAAAATCAAAATTTCAAAAAACGTTCTTCGTACTAAGGTCTTATTTTTTCAGAAGTCTCATCTTTTATGAAGCCGTTCTTCGCACTGAGGTCTTACTTTTTCAGAAGTTGAGGTCTTAATTTTTCAAAAAATCAAAATTTCAAAAAACGTTCTTCGTACTAAGGTCTTATTTTTTCAGAAGTCTCATCTTTTATGAAGCCGTTCTTCGCACTGAGGTCTTACTTTTTCAAAAAATCTTATTTTTTATGAAGCCGTTCTTCGAATTAAGGTCTTACTTTTTCAGGAGTCTCATCTTCTATGAAGCCGTACTTCGCACTGAGGTCTTACTTTTTCAGAAGTTGAGGTCTTACTTTTTCAATAAAATCTCATCTTTTATGAAGCCCTTCTTCAAATTATTAAGGTCTTACTTTTCCTAAAGTCTCATCTTCTATGAAACCGTTCTTCGAAGTAAGGTCTTACTTTTTCAGGAGTCTCATCTTCTATTGAGCCGTACTTCGCACTGAGGTCTTTACTTTTTCAGAAGTTGAGGTCTTACTTTTTCAATAAAATCTAATCTTTTATGAAGCCCTTCTTCAAATTATTAAGGTCTTACTTTTCCTAAAGTCTCATCTTCTATGAAAACGTTCTTCGAAGTAAGGTCTTACTTTTTCAGGAGTCTCATCTTCTATTAAGCCGTACTTCGCACTGAGGTCTTACTTTTCCAGAAGTTGAGGTCTTACTTTTTCAATAAAATCTCATCTTTTATGAAGCCCTTCTTCAAATTATTAAGGTCTTACTTTTCCTAAAGTCTCATCTTCTATGAAACCGTTCTTCGAATTAAGGTCTTAGGTTTTCATGATTCTCATCTTCTATTAAGCCGTACTTCGCACTGAGGTCTTACTTTTTCAGAAGTTGAGGTCTTACTTTTTCAATAAAATCTCATCTTTTATGAAGCCCTTCTTCAAATTATTAAGGTCTTACTTTTCCTAAAGTCTCATCTTCTATGAAAACGTTCTTCGTACTAAGGTCTTATTTTTTCAGAAGTCTCATCTTTTATGAAGCCGTTCTTCGCACTGAGGTCTTACTTTTTCAGAAGTTGAGGTCTTAATTTTTCAAAAAATCTTATTTTTTATGAAGCCGTTCTTCGAATTAAGGTCTTACTTTTTCAGGAGTCTCATCTTCTATTAAGCCGTACTTCGCACTGAGGTCTTACTTTTTCAGAAGTTGAGGTCTTACTTTTTCAATAAAATCTCATCTTTTATGATAGCCCTTCTTCAAATAATTAAGGTCTTACTTTTCCCAAAGTCTCATCTTCTATGAAAACGTTCTTCGTACTGAGGTCTAATTTTGTAAGAAGTCTCATCTTTTATGAAGCCGTTCTTCAAATTAAAGTCTAACTTTTCCAAAAGTCTCATCTTCAATGAAGACGTTCTTCGGACTGAGGTCTTACTTTTTCAAAAGTCTCATCTTCTATAAAGCCGTTCTTTGCATTGAGGTCTTACCTAATTTTTTTCATAAGGTCTCAACTTCTATAAAGCCTTTCTTCATTCTAGCTACCTAACTAGTCTGCCCCAAATGTATAGTGACAATGTTTAACAGGTAATCTGAGAGATAGGGTGAAACAGGGCACTTCAGTCTTAGTAATATCACATTTATTTTGATTTGGTTACCTTGTGGTGTTGACGTTAGACCTTAGAAAGTTAAATGGCGCTAGAAGTTTAATAATTACTAATTGTAGAGAAAGAATTGTATTTAAAATTATGGCAAAAGGAATGAATGGCCACGATCCCTTGATTTGATAAATAAACCTTTATAAAACCCTGTTAGAATTAGATATTATTGTAATCCACCATCGGAGGCAACATTTCAACATTATTCTTCTCTCAATCTTCTTCATGTATCGCAAGTGCAATGCTGCAAACACAATTCTCAAGTCAGTCTACTTGTGCACATGTTCTTTCCAATCAGGCCAATAAAACGTAACATTTCTATATGCAATATAGCTTGGCAAGGCAAAGCCTTTAAGAAACATCATCATAGAGTAAAAGAATATATCGATAGCCATTGGCTTCTTTTTTTGGTTTGTCTAAATGCAGAAATACCATTTGGTAGTTTTTAGTTGCTGCCGTAATGTAATTTAACTTGAACCTAATCTCTAGCTTAAAATCAGGACAATTGGCATCGAAGCTAAAGCAATTCTAGTTGGTCGACTAACAGAAACGACAGACCAACACGACGACGCGACGTGCCAAGTGGAACGAAAAGCCACCCAGAGGTCTTTGAATGCTGATGTGAAAACTAATATGGTTAGCTATAAGCATTCTCCTCTTCGACTGCTAATACTCGAACTCGTAGCCAGTCAGCCAGTCAGCCAGTACATTTGTCCTACTGTTTATTGGCTTATTGAGAGCTTAGACGTTAGTTTTATAGTTTTGTAGGCCAGCAATTAGAAATCATCTCACTCTATAGTAGCGCGCACCTGAGACCAGAAGCCATCATCATCATCCACACACAAATCCTCCTACACCAGCCACAACCAGCGCACATTGCATGAAGCAGCCCCAACTTTGGCTATATAAAGAAGCAGCGAATCAAGCTAATCGTGTAGAAGAGACCACGTTTAAAAGGAGGAGAATACATGAATCTCCTAAACACATGGCGTGCTCATGTTCCATGGAGTTGTAGGTAGCTAGGCTACATATATGTAGTATAGAAACGAATGAAAGCAACAAACAAATCCGTTGTTTTTTGGGTTCCATGATGCATTTCGTGCATCTGCTTAGAGAGAATTCCACCTAATCACTGACTTTTCCTAGTATCCGGGTTCGGTTCGGGTTTTTGATTTTTTTTACTCAGCAGCAGCAGCGCCTGTTGATAGCTTGGCAGCTTGGGGTACTAATACAGCTCTTCGCCTTTCCAGATGCAAGACATTTTAATTTGTCCTCAATTTGATTTATGCAAAGAAGATTGTTACCCGAGACTAATTGGTGGATAATCCCTTGTGCTGTGTGCTGGCTTGAAGACTATTTGCAAAGCAGCAAAAACAAATTACCATATGGCAAAGTCGTGCATGCGTGAATCTGGCTGACGCCCACACTCAACACTCATCCACTAATTGCAACGAACAACGAACGACACTCCGTCTCTATAGTTCGTTCGTCCTCCTGATGATATGGTTTGGCTTGGGCTTGGGCTTGGGCTTGGAGTAGGTATACAGAAGGTAGTCGTCACAAGCTCTCACAAGTCATTAATTAGGCGCGCTCTTCTAAGTCAGAATCTCAAAGTCAGTCATCATCCCTCTTTCATTCTTTTTTTTTTAGAAAAAAAGAGCTCCAAGCTTTAGTCTAATTGGAGTAACTATATAGTTTGTATATGTTTCTGTCCAAAAGGCAGCGGCATGAGCAAGCAAATATCCAATCTGTACTTAGCCATCACGGAAGCCATTGACACAGACAGGGGGACAGACAGCTGAACAAACTGCTGGCAGTTAGCGCGTCATCAAAGGTCACCAAACAATCGGCTACAATGTCGAAAGTATAATATTCTCTCCTCCTATCCTAATCCTATTAGTCTGTGATTTTTTGTTTTTTTCGTTTGTCCCCTCGGGGGGGTTAAGCTACGTAGGTACACATTCCTCATGTGAACGAGGACAAACAAGGGACACACCGCGGTTGTACGTACTGACGACCGACGACGACGGTGGTTCCAAAACGTGGAGGAGGTAAAAACATCTTCTCAAGCTACAGCTACAGCTACTTGGTTTTTCCTACTCAAGTCACAACAAATCGACGACATGGCCACAACGAATATAAACAAAACAAAAAAAAAAACACGACACACAAATACGAAACAAAACTCTTCAACCCACTATCGAAAGTTCGTGGTAAAAGTTTTTAGTTTTTCATTTGTTTGTTTGCATTTTTTTGTTTCTATTTTCTATTTTTTTTGCAATAGATGGAGCTGTGTGGAGAGTGCCCGGTGCGAACACGAAAAGAAAATTCCAATTTACACAAAAGCGTGTTCAATACCCAGCCCTAGCAACAGCAGACGACGACAACAGAGCGTTTAGGCCCGGCAATTAAGAAGCATTAAAAGCTGTTTTTTTTTTTTTTTGTTCAAGGAGAGACGCCAAGTAGTATAGAGTAGGTATATCTATGTTGTTCAGTGGTTCAATGGTCATTCGAGAGGGCGATAATAGTTCATCCATCGTTGAATATCGACGACAACGACTATCGAATCGACTATCGACGAACTACGACGACGACATGAACGCGCGCATTGCCAATTGGTTATAATGATGGCGTGTAGATGCGGAGTGTGTGTGTGCGTTTTAGCCTGGCCAGATAACCCAAAAAGTGGCTGGCTTGACTCTATCGACTTGACATCACGGAAACACGCAGGGAATCAAGGAAATGTCGTAACTGAATCGTTTTTGAACTTCTTGCTTGGAACTTTTTTATTTCTTTTCTTCACTATCAAGAGGCTTTTGTTTTTTGGCGGTGTTAGAGTCGTCGTCGTTGTCGCAGACTTTCTATCACGTGTCCAATTGTTTATTTTTTTTCGTATATTTGTTGATAATACAGCGAAAAGAGATTTGAGCTTTGTATTGACAAAGGTCAAACAATCGAAAGTCTCTGAACTTTTTGTTGTCATTTAAATGGCTACACAAAAGTTATAATGTGTGTCCCTTGCTAGCCCGATGCGACATCGCGAAGTGGTGACTTGGGTCATTTCTTAATGGCTGGTCAGTCGCTAAGGAAACAAATAATAGGTTTTTTTTGTTGAATTGAGCTAACATACAAAAGTTTTGTTTTGTCCCAGGAAGATCAGTGTTGAAACTTTTTGATTTTTTGTTTTTACAATTTACTATACGTTGCTGTACGTGTGTCGTCTAGGTAAGTCACCGGGTCATCATTAGTACCAGAAGTTGCACTGTAAGCTTGTACCAAAGGGGTTATTTTTTAACCTTGGTTCATCGTGATTCCCACCATGTACCTACTTTAAAAAAAAAAACTATATTTTTCTATGAAAAACTTAAAAATAAAAGCAAATAAATTAATGACCCAGTATCACAAGAAGGACCAACTATTATTGGCTAGCAAAAATTTTTTTAGATTTTCAATTTAAAAATTCAAGTGCTAGTCTCCAAAAGTTTTTATCTTTCGAAAATCATTATCAACTGCAGCACCCATAGAAACGTTTGTTTTTACTTCCGACTACTGTCCCCCATCACAGGTTCAATTTCAGAGAACCTTACAAAAAATTCATTTTCGGATTTTTTCAATTTTTTTTTTTGGGATTCTGAATTTTTTTTTACTATTTTTTATTTTTGTATTCTTTGACAATTTTATTACTTTTAATTTTTTTTACAGATTTTTATTCATTAAAAACAGTTTTTTTAAACAGATCTTGAAAAAAAAATATTCTTAAAAGACACCTTAAATGCTTAAATTTTTCGAAGTTCAAATTAATTTCAGGAATTTATTTTTCCCTTTGAATTTTATTTTTTTTTTTATTATTATTACAAAAAAGTACAATACGATATTAATGGTGTAACCGTTGATTTTTAATACATTTTTTTCCAAATTAAGTCATTTTTTAGAATATCCCCCGTCCCGGATAAACGTAGGGGAATAGACACCCCCGTCCCATACAATTTTTGTATTGACTTGACTTAACCTATACGCTCTAGCTTTTTGGTACGTTCCTCCCGTATGTCCTTCATCTCAATGGTTGCCAACCCAAAAACCACGTTTCATAACTCTTGTTTTTCATAACTTCGGTTTTTCGTAACTTCGGTTTTGCGTAACTTTGACGCTCGTAACTTTGTCGCGGATAACTCTGGTATTTATAACTCCGTTACCATTTCCTTTATTTCGGTACTTTTTATTTTGATATCTCTAAAAAATATTTTTCTATCTTGAAGATGAGGATTTTAAATCATCCAATTAACTACATAAACTAAATTCGACTGTCGCTTTCCATTAAAATTTCAAGTTTCATATTTTAACTTCTTGATAAACTGTTAGAACATAAAACCTATAATATTGTACTTCCACGTGACGTATGTATAACCTACACATGTTTCCATAAGTAGAAATATATCAGCATACTTGTCAGATCGACCAAATTCAATTAGTTCTGATCACAGTTTTTTCATCCTTATAGCAGATTTGCACCACAATTTCTTCCTGTCTCTAACAGAGTGTCCTCATTTTTAGCAAAAAACCACCGTTTTAACGATACAAATTTATAGCACACAAACATGAAAGTCATTAACTAATGACCAACGATTAAACAAATTAATAATCGTCTATATACAAAAATCCTTACAAGATATTTAATGTAATAATGCATGCGCGGATTGGACCGCAATCCGGTCTGCCAAATATCTATAAACAAATCCGAACAAAAAAAAAATTAATTATATTAAAACTGACACAATCAACAGCATAATCGGCGTCTAATGAATGTTCCACTTAAAAACACAGGGCGCAGACACAAAGCCATCCTGAGACGACCGACGGCTTTTCATTCGTTCGTTTTGTTGATAAATACCCCATTACTCGTTTGCTATTATGTATGTTAAACCTGAGCAGCAACAAGCTCAAGCCTAGGCTAGGCACCAGCAGACCACAAGTATAGATATAACTAAGGCAGCAGACAGTTGTTGTCGAGGCTGCAACAAAATCTATTAATGTACATAATGAACCTGCATCTGCGCGCAGTCGCACATAAGATACCCACAACCATAGATTAATGGCCAAAAGGTCGTTCCAATTTCGCACGAACAAGTATTTTGGTTTTTTTTTTGGTTGCCAACTATACAATATAGCGTGGCATTAAAGTTAGCTCAATGGATGCAACAGAGCTCCTGCCCGATTGTGGGCCTACTTGCTTTTGACAGCAAAACTCAGCTATTAGTTTGCGTGATAAGAGAATTTTGATAAGACGAAGAGCTTGCAGCTACTTCCATGTCGTGACATGGAATATGCTGCTATGAAACTAGTTGCCTGTTTGTCTAAGATAAAAACGCTCTTCTGTCGTCTGGTATTTTCTTTTTAAAAAAATCCTGTTGACCAATATTTACACCAACCAAAACAGACACACAGTCTTTTGACCTAAAAAAAATAACAAAAAACTCTTTGAACACTCGGATTAGTCATACATAATTTAGTTTTGCGGAAATTTTATGGCTGTAGCCCGGTTGTAGTCTGCTTTATGTTGACAACTTTTTTATGATAGATACTTTACTAAGGCAAGTTATTTGTCGCGGTCCGTTGGTGGAGCACGATACCCGCCAATTCTACGCGACATTGTTTCGCTTTATTTATGCATTTGCATGAAAAATTTATGACCACTACGGTGGTCTATTATTCATTCCATTCAACAAAAAAAAAAAGAATTTATACATACCGACTGACTGTCAAAAAAACCAACAAAAAAAAAAATAACAGAGCTGTTTCATATCGCGGTGCAGGGTGAAAGGTGATATGTAAAATATTGAAATGGGTAGAATGTGTCCGCCTAAAGGACAACTAAAACTGATGGAAAATATTTTTTTTTTTATTTGAAAATTCATGGAATCAGAGATTGAAATGTGAGAATAAAATTGAGGCTAGAAGTTTTGGTATTGCAAAATTTTGCTTACAGAATTTATGTCTACATATTGCTGAAATTATGTCACAGTAAAAAGTTGGAATGTTAGTAAATAAAAAAGATTAATTTCTTTAAATATTTTAAAGGTGAAAGTAAAATAAAATAACATGACAATTTCTACCCTGAAAATTCGTTCCCTGTGATAAAATTGACAGCACAGAATTACGTCATCTTATTTGGTTTTTTTATATTCTAGAGACGAGCATGTTTAGTCGAAACCATTTTTGCTTAAAATCCGTTTAAGAAACATAAAACTCATTTTCAAGTTCGGACTTCAGCTCTTTTGTTTAGAATTTTTCGTTATATTCATTTAATTTAAAACGCATTTTTAATAAGAAATTTTTTAAATTTATTTTTCAGGAGGCCGTCCACTACCCTGGTGGTGTCGAAACAGTCGAGCTGGTACTAATGGACGCGCCTCAATGTCAGCCAAGCACCCTGCAGACAGTATACGTAGGCCAACAAGCAATTCCGGTGTATGGACTTGGCTCAGCAATCGAAGATCATCAGCTGGTCCCGATCAAATAGGGCCACCCTCGTCGTCGCCTGCAGAAAATCATTACACCCACATGGATGATGCGTACAGTCCGGTCGGCGTCGGAGAAGCTCTGTACGCTGAATTAGACCGGGAATCAGTACGATCAGCTAACCCATCGTATCAAAATACCGCTTACAGTCAATGCGGTGAGGTAGGTTCATTATCATTGATTTCCTTTCACAAACCAAACTAACATATTTCATTTCAACTAGAAGTATAACTTCCAACAACACGATCAGGACATTCCAATGGTTGTGTCATCAGCACCAAGCAGTGCCTATTACTCGGATCTATCTGTGACAGCAATACCCGGTGCCAATGATCGGGCCTATGAGGTAGTTGGACTTACAGTAATGTCACAACCGCTACCAAATTGGGACGCAGCGGGAGATTCAAGTGGTGGCAGTAGTGGAGGTTTGGCCTCTGCGAGACGTATACCCCGCCTAGCGGCGATCAACGAAAGTACGACCACAGTGCCCTCGGATTATGTTTAATTTTGTTTGCATTAAGAAAAATAAAATCGGATTCTTTTGCTTTTCGCTCCTCTCTCCTGCCACACATCCTTTACTTTATTATAATGTTTTCTTAGTTATTTTTGTACAATTTTGTTGTAAAAAAATTATATATATACATAACATAAGCGAGCTTAAGAAATATATAAATATTAATTTAAATTATCTTTTTAATTAATAAATTTTCATTAATTTTTCTAAATAAATAAAAAAAAAACGTATAATAAGCGATGAAATCGTTGGTGATATTTATATAAATTATATTATTAAAAATAAATATAAAATAAAATAATCAATTCTGTACTGATGATAAGTGAAAACAAAACAAAAATACGAATTAATTTTAAAACAAAAAAAAATATATATATTAAGAGCTTCTTTTAAAAAGAAACAGCGAATCATAAAAATAAACAAAACAAAAAAATATATAAATAAACAAAATTAATGGACATTTTTATTGTTAAGAAAAAAAAAGTAAGTTTTTATATATACACAAACCACACACGAAATATAAAGTTCTATATGTATACAACAATAATTAATTATTTTAAATCAAATAAAACAAAACAAAAATATATTGTATAAATTATATTTACAAAAATAAAAAAAAATACAAATGATTAAACAAAAAAAGAAAACATTTTGCTCATAAAGCAGTTAGTAATTCATTAGGGAAAATGTTGAAAATGCAATTAAAGCTGCCAATACAGGAATAAACCAATTAAAAGTATTTAACTTTGGTTTTAATATGTTTTAAGAAAAAAAAAAGTATAAATTAAATTATTGAAAATAAAATACATACCTAAATATAAAATATAAAGAAAAAAACTACTTAAGTTTTGTTCATTAATTGTGATTGTTTTTTTTTTTTATTATTGACAGCAAAAATAGAATTGTGTTAACAATATTTTTTAAAAATATTGTTAAATTTGAAATTCATTAAATTTTTGTTTAGTTATAGTAATATTATGATGATCGTGTATATAGTACTTTTAATAAATATGAAAAAAAAATCTTTTTAAACTAATATCAAAGGAATATTGATTTATTGATTTTATTTGGAATATCCAATTTTGCCATTTTATCATTTAGCTCAGGAGTGAGACTATGATGAGAATAAATCAAACGAAAAACAAAGTGTAAGTATAGATAGAGTATTTACCTACCCAAACAGAAAGAACTTACTATCTTTCTACTTCTTCTTGGAAATTTGAGATGTTTTTAACACAGCTACATAATCCTCGCTTTTAAGGCAGAGGCAAAAGTTGAAATTGGACGATTTCTTGGAGAGTCTCTTAAAGTTTTCAGAAACATGGGACACTAGTGAAAATTGACAAATACACTTTTTTATAAGACGATAAATAAAAGAAGTAGGAAAGTGAATGTATTTATTTAATTTGAGTAAAGTTTCAAAAAAGGTATTCAAAAACTATATGGAAATGTACAGTTGGGGGAACACAAAAGTATTCACTATGGGAACGATTTTGACGTCATATTTAGGTCTCTTGTCAATCGACAAGATCATTTCTCGCATAAGCCAATTCAAATAGCGAAAAATGGTGTACTAAATTCCATATCAAACTAAGCAAGAGGATTTTTTTTTCTTAAATTGCTTGATGTAGGATAAATATACACGACTCCTATTGGTTCAACTAAATTTAATTTTTCATGGTGTTAAATAACACCAGCGCATAACTGAAATATATTTGTGTTGCCTTAAATGTATAAACAAAAATTTGCAAAAAAAAACCTTAATCCGCCAAGAAGAAGCTGTCGCAATAACCTAAAGCAAAACTAAAGGTCAAAAACTCTTTCTTTAAAATTGTCACCTTAAACAATCAACTTCGTATGCCATAATACTGGTCAACGAGTTTTTCGTTACAGATTACTTGTCTGAAGGCTTTTAGTGTCCAGACCGCGAACCCGAGTCAGAAAAATTCTATAACATCACGTTGTTAATATTCACGTTAGAGAATCAAAAATCTCTTTTTGTTTTAGTGGCAATTTGTTTTATTTAAATTCGTAAGGATTTCAAAAAGAACTAAACTTCTTCTTTTAAAATCTTTTAAACTTTTTTTTTCTAGTTCTAGAAATCTTATGCCTCAAAAAGCAATTAAAAAACAGAATTTTGGAATTTCTTATGTGAATACTTTAATTACGATAATATAATTTTGGCTTTCAAGCTCAGCACAACTTAAACCTTTAGAAAAGTGTATTTTGGTTTCCGTAACAAAAAAAATTAATTTTGTTGCAATTAAGCCGTAAAAAATGAACTGAAGCTTAGCTCCTAGAACGAATGGTAATTAATTGTCATAATATTCCACATACGCCATAGAGACCGTTTAAGTTTAAAATTAAATAATTGATACCTAATACGTTATCCCTGAAGCAACAAAATGAATAATTCGACTTTGAGTGTTATTTGCTATTTTAAATGATAAAATAATGGACATCTCATGAAATTTATTCAACTTCACTTTCTGAACTAAAATTTATCTAGTAAAAGGAGTCAATGCACAGTGGGTCACCTCCCATACAAAGTGCGGTCAAAAATATAATGACCATTTTTTTTTTAAATGAAACATTTTATATGATTTATTATTGCAAAAAAATGCATCAAGTCAGTTTTTTTTAAATTTTGGTTATTTTCAAGAAAAATAAACAAAAGGTAAACAAAATTTTTTTTTGAAAATATAAAAAAAAAATGGTTAATCCCGGAAATGGACCTGCCTGTCAGTCGAGCACTTTACCCTTACCCTCTAGTTCAGTCTTTTATAAAAATAATAGTGCCAAAAAGGAATTTTTTTAGTTTTACGTTGTAATTTTTTTTTCTCCGTGTATCGTCATTTAAACTCGTATTACTCGAAAAGGGGACAAAGGGGGAAAAAACGGAGCTATTATTTCGAAAGGTAGGACGGTATTCTTCATTTGAGAACTTAAATTGTAGAGGGCACTCGAAGGCAAACCAACTAAATCTCTAATTTAATGAAAATTGAGCTAAATAAAAATGGTTAAAATTGCTTCGCTAACGAACCCCATTACAATTAGCCTTAATGTTATTTAACAATATAATTTATGTTTTTAGAAAGTAATAACCTTCTCATTGAATATCCATAATAATTTAATACTGTTCACAATTTTTAACACCCGCTATCACTATCGCAAGTTCACACCTTATAACTGCAGCGATTAAAAAACTGTACCTTTTTTTAAATACCGACATTGAATGGCTATTAAGAAATGAAAAAAAGGGTAACCGTCAAATTTTTTTTGGTTTTGGTTCGATGGGAGATTGTAGAACGTTGTTTAATCATTGGATTTTAAAAAATTGACATTTACTTTATTTATTTTTGACCTATGGCGGGACCCACTGTGCAATGGCTAATTATCCAGTCGATTTTCAAATTTAATTACACATCTTATCAATAGAAGATGTGAAACTTGACTTAACTTGAAGTCCCCAATGTTCCTGAACCTGCCCAATTGTGTGTCATTGGCTCATATGCAAAAAGAATGAGCTGAAGCTCTTTCTCACTTTTCAGAGATCTGTCTCAAGAAAATGAGATAATTCTCAAGAAAATGTACTTAAAAGTGAGATAAGAGCTTAGGCTCATTTTTATTGCATATGAGCCATAGTTATGACAAAACATCAATCGAATTTCAAATTTGTATTTCATCGAAACATAAGAAAAGCGATGTCTTCTTTCAACTCTGTCGGACTCGTTCGAATATTTCATTCTCTGCTAAAAAAAATCTTAAAATGTTTACCAAAATAAAACACCATTTCTTATTGATTGGTATAGATTTTTCCATTTTTTTTTTTTTTAAATAACTTATTTACACATATTTGTTTTTAAATAAAGATAAATTAACAAAAAAAAAATATAATAAAAGACAAAACATAAAACCTTACGCAATCATTTATGTTTAAATTTAATTTAATTTATTTGTTTGTTGTTGTTTCAATAAATTTTTTGTTTATTTTAATTTTTTATTATTATTAGGTAATTTTTTATTTTTTTTAATAAAACTTAATTTGAAATCAACAAAGAAAAAAAAATAATAGTAATAATAAAGGCCGACAAGGAAACGCAATGTAAAATAGAAAATGAAAATTAAAGAAATGCGTGAGTTCCATGCGGTTGTTCTTGTTTTTTTTTTTTATTATTATAATTTTTGTATTTCATTTTTTTTTTTGTAGAGTTTTTATTTCGTTAAGCACTATTTCAATTTTTAATTTATGGTTTTCGTTATTTTTTATTTAATATTTGTAATATTTTTATTTTAAGAGTGTATATTGTTCAAAGGCCAAAATGCGTACCTATTCTAACGAAAAAAAAGAAAACGAAATAAAAACATAGACGGACATGTTTTATTCTTCTTTGCAAAATAACTTGATTTTTTCTTTTCTTTTTGTTTTAAGGAAAAAAGAGAATAATATTTGTTTAATAATAACTTTAACAGTCTCATTATTTAAGCTAAGAGTTGTTTTTTTTTTCATTAATTACATCTAACCACAAACTCTGCTCGGATCGCTCTTTAACAAACATTGAGCGGTTTTTAGCAAACAAAAAAAGAAGGGCCAAAAGCATGCATGAAACCATCATCACGAAATAATGATGATTTCATGCATACGTGGTCCGTGTTTTTGTGTTTTTTTATTTTTGTGATGATGGTTTCATGCATGCGTGGTGCTGTTTTTTTTAAATTTTTTGTGTGGATGGTATTTTGGTAACTAACGTCCAGCAATGTGATGAGTGAAAACAAAGTTTTTTCGCAATACTCCTGTTAGCAACAGCAATTTCTTTTTGTTCGACTTTGTAATGGATGGACATTATTCGTCCACTAATTTACTTGATGTGCCTTCTGAGGGTTTTAAGGCTGAACTATTACTACTACTGCTGGTACTTGGACCTATTGGGGACAAATCTAAGTGAATTTTAAGTGCACGTTCTCTGCGTGGTGAATACAATGTTGTCGAGGGACACCCAAGGCGATCCAATCTGTTCTTCTCTTTCAAATTGAATTCTCGCCTTTCTTCCATAGTAAGTTCTTTGGGTTGTACTGTGTCATCTCTGTTATAAGGGTTTGGGTAAATAATTTAGAAAGTCATTTAATTATTTGAGTAAAGAGCTTACTTGTAGAAAATAACATTTCCATTAACTGTCGATGAAAGTGGATCCTTATCCATGGTAGTTGGGTTGGTGTACCATTTCATTGTACTATTGATGCTTACCATGGAGATATTTGTACATGGGAAGGAAGAGTTTACCTAAAAAAAATTAGGACATAAGTTTGAAATAATTTACATAAGAATATTATTTATTAAGTTTACTTTGCTAAAAGCGATGTTTTCTTCCGGAATATCAGATATTGAAGCTAGCTTCTGCTTTATATCGGTATGTTCTGAAAAGAATGATTTTTTATAATCAATCATCTTTGAAAAAAAAGGTTAAATGAATACTAACTTTCTAGTGTGATTTCTTGAAATTTATCCAATTCCAACCTGTCAGGATACCAGCGCCTAACAAATATTGTCAAGCTATCCTCGCTTGTTACAGGAGAAATGCCATCTTCACATTCTTGGATTAAAAACTAAAATAAAATTAAAAAAATTACTTTAAACCCTAAACAGGAATTTTAAACCATTTTTTTACCTCAGAAGATATGGCAACTCTACCTTCAGTGCCCAGTAACTCGTCATCATTTAAGAAATACACAGGGTTCCTGCCCCCTTTAATCCATAGTCGGCAATTTTCGACACTCAAAGTCTTATATTTAGCATCAATACGATGTAGTTGAGCAACCAGTTGCTTCTTTGCCTCTCGCACCGTCATTCCCTGCTTGAAAATCCACTCGCACACACACGGCAACTTGCCCGAGTTATTATTGAGTTCACTCAATTTCATAAAGTAAACTTTAGCCTTGTGCTCATCGTTTTGCAGAATTTTTCCCAACTCCACAATCAACATCTCTCCGGCGCTCAGGAAGAGTAATGTGTATGAGGGGTAAATGGGATCTGTAGTATCGTATTTGCGGGAGACTTTGAAATAATTCCCAGGGACACGAATCAATGCTTCCAAATGCCTTTTCAATTGCGCCATTTTCATTCGCGAATCTACAATCACCTTGTACATTACCGGTGGCTTGCGGTTGCAGTCTTCGGAATCGTCGTGATTTCCATTTAAGGCAGATGTGGCAGAAGGAGGAGGATCAGCATCAATTTTCTGCGCAAAGAAGTAGAAACTCTGTGATGATGTATCCTCCGCAGTGGATGTGGATGCTTGTGGTCCGTCCACGAGAATGGAATTGATTTTGTGGAACATCTCTTGAGATTCGGATTCATCGGGACTGGACAGTTGAGGTGAATGGCTGGTACTTGACATGGCTCCGTTTGTGTCTACCAAAGTACGATCGCCATCGCTAAGACTGCTGTCTTCGCTATTGCTCTCTGTGGTTGTGGGTGGAAGGGGTGATTCGCGACGATGGTATTCAGATGAGGCGTCACCATTCATTAGAACAGCATCCACAACATCCACACCATTTTGTGCTTCATATTGTGGAATACTTAGAATTTCCAAACTATCAGGATCTGTGTTGGGTACCGTGAGGAAGAAGTATGTCAATTTTGAGAACATTTTCTTGACTGTGTTTTTGAAGTTATCTTCAGCTTCTGGTGATGCATTTGGATCTGTTGCTACAAATACTTTATGACCAGGTGTTGTGGCCATAAGGACCTCACTTTCCTTCAAGCCCAAACGTATTGCAACTGATTTCCTCATAGCATCACTACTTTCAGGAGTCGATGAATACACCAAATGTGGTCCATCGACTTCCATTGTTTGCAAATTTACTTGGTAAGTTTGTAATGTTGTGCCGCCTGGTTTGTACACCTCAAACTCGTCGTTCTCACCTCTATATTCGAGCAGATAATCAGACGATGGATATTTCTGGTGATCTGCATCGCTTTCATAACTACGAATAATTTCCACATCATAAGCCACTAATCGGCAACGAGAGAGGGGTGCAAATTGTTCCACCATTAAATTTTGATAGGCCGACTCGAGTATAAACTTGAGGTCAAATGATCGTGATACATAGACACGAGTCACTTTTAACTTCTTAAGTTTTGGGTTGTAGAAGTAAACTCGAGGTTTTACTCGGCTTTCCAGAGCTAATTCGGTGTGACGAGAATGTCGTGCTTCGTCTTCACAGTTAAGCTTTGGCAATAATGTAGTTATGTGCTCGGGAAGGTCTTCGGTTTTGGTACACCGTTCGTTACGCTTGGGATCGATTTGGCGATACATAAGCATATAGGCGTTTGTACTGGAGCTATACATGCTGGTGTAGTATGCTTTAGTAGCACTTCCACCAAAGGACTTTTGTATATCTTCTTGAGTTACCTGTTGCAAGAGACAGAAAATAATATTAATTTTTTTTCTGAGTAAAATAATGCTGTTTATAATTTAAATAGATCAGATAAATCTGACAAGAGCAGGACAAAAATTACGACTATCCGCCTCAAAACCAATTGCCACTATATGAGAGAAGAGAGTTTCACCATTATAAGAGAAAAGAAACATAAATTCTCCAAACAAAGCTTTTACGAGGTTCACTTTGCAAAACCTATGAATAATAATTCAAGAACGTAATTAAAATTTTCTTGGGAGCTTTCAATGCTAAAAGTAACAGAGAGGATCTTTTCAGTATGACAGTGGGAAAATGAGGCTTTACAGCATACTTTCGAAACGGACTTAGGTTATGCTTTTTAACTTATAGCTAAGAAAAACATAGTGCTTCAAGTATTGTACTTGGCAGCACTAAATTCCCTCTTTTTGACTTTTACTATGCTATTCCCTGATGTAAAATTGCAACCGAATTGATCAGATCGAAAGTTGATAAGATTTATCATTTCACACCTATTTTATGGATAAATATATTAAATGTATTTTTATAAGTAAGTTTTAGTTTCATATTTCATTTATAAGTTGCGCACATCAATTAACCGTCATTCCGGGAAAGCTTGTGTAGGGGTGCATTAAGATTAAAATTTATTTTTTTTTGGTGGTATTATAATCAAATATCGAGACCACTACAATCTCAAAAATATTTCGTTTTACTTTGTGACATTAAAATAAATTAAGGTCAAAACGTCATTTCCGGGAACGATCTTAGAATCTGTAAATAACGTGGTCCAACAAATTGTATGGCCTAAGGATTTCCGACATGCATATCCTAATATAATGATACATCATTCACATTGATGCATCATATACATTTTTGTGCTCTGCCCATTCATGAACCGACTTTTTTAAAATTCAAGATTTTGGCCCATATTTACGTGGACCATCCGTCCCGGGTTTACACGGGACTGTCCCGTATTTCTACAGCTTGTCTTGGGTTTTATTTAAGAAACCATCGACGTATAAGTGTCCCGTATTTTGTAATTTGTCCCGTGTTTGCACATTCTCTGATTTGTATATTCAATATTTTAAATACTTTGTACGGAAAACAAGAAAATAGTGGCTGAAATTGAAAATTTTCTAATTTTTCGGATAAAGCATTAGGTCTAGTACGCTGCTGAAGCAAAACAAAAAATGTTCCAAAGTCAAAAAAATTTGCTGCAAGAAAAATTGCCTGGACAAATAAATGGGAGTGACAAACTATTGAAAACTCTCCATATATTCTAGCACAGGTAAGAATTTCGTTGCCTAAGCTGCGTATTATGCAACGAAAAGCAAAATTTTCGTTAACTATTTCGTTGTGCTGGTTTTGAATGAAAATTTTCGGTTCGCCTCTAGACTAGGCTTTAGTTTATTTTAAATGTTCGTCAATTATTTAGTTCCAGCTTCTGTTTGTCAGGTTGCTACACCAGGAAAAAGTTTTCGAATAAAGAACAACATAGCTATGGAAGAGTACAGAAACCAGATAAGTTTCAAAACTTTTAAGGACATGTTAAAAGTTGTGTTAAAGATCATACAATTTCAAAATCATTTAAAATAAAATAAAAATGTTAAAAAACAGCTCTCCCGATTTTGATTAAAAAAAAATTTTTTTAGAAGTTATTAACAGACATTATTATAAAACCATTTTCTTGATTTCTGATTTCATAAGCGACTTAAATGATTTGAACAAAAATTATGAAAACTCATTTTAAAAAAGTTTAAATTTTTTTTTTTGAAAAATCAATATTTTCAAAAAGATCCAACGAATTTTTTATCTGTCCCGGGTTTCGTTTCCAGAAATATGGTCACCGTACCTATATTAAACGAATAGAAATATCAAAATGAATACATATAAGGCACGGGGAAAAAAATCAACATTTTTGCTACACTATGAAGAAACTACCATATCCTACGCCGAAAAAGTATTTTTGAAACTTGCAAAAGGTGTTAGAGATTTAAAAAAAATGCTTTAAAAAGAATCAAAAGTGCGAAAACGTACACTGGAGGTCGAACTAGCTGAAAAAACATCGGCAACTTTTTTCTTAAATGCTTAAGGATGCCAAAAACAATAACTGATGAAAAAAATTATATGACAACAACAATCCAACACAACACTTACAGATGATACTGTCTGGTCACTAAAGCAAAACCATTCGCCATTCTCAAATTCTTTGATGTAAGCATAATAATGCCCTCCAGATGCACTGCCTGAATGAATCATAATAGCAAACAATTCATACAAATACGGTCCACTATCATTCTTCGAGGCCAACGATACTGAAGCATTAGTTCGATTGTCCGTGCTCGTACTCATATCAATGCCTTCGTCGTCTTCCTGCATATCATTCTCATGTTGACTAGAATTTGCAGTAGTTGCAATGCCACTGCAGTTATCCTCCTCCATTGCTGAGCCACTATCTGTTGTGCTGCAGTCATCATTATTTGATGTCGAAGCAAATCCATTCATGTGCACGTTGTTAAAATTACCAAATGTCTGAGCGTCAGTGGCATTTATAAACGTATTCAAGTTGAGGGTTTGTGGGAAGGTAACCCTGAAGATAAGAAGAAAAAAAAAATCAATTTTTACTTCACAATTTTATTCGTGTTTATATAAAAATATATCCCAACTTACTTATCATTCAATTTAATACGATGCATTGTTTGATAATCAAAGTCGAAACGCTTCAAATGCAATGTCAAAATATAGGGGAAGTTCTTGAACTTCAGGCCTTTGTGGGCATCGCACTTCTTGTCGCACTTCTCACAGAAATATTGATTATTTCCGTTGAGTGTTTCTGGTTGAACAAAAGCTCGAAGGGCTTCTTCAATGCTGCCATAAGCTACAGAGCTACCGAATGGTCGTACTGGCAGGGGGATATCGAGAAAAGTGTCAGCACGTGTTTTTTCTGTGTTGCATTCCAAACACTTGACATAGTCTATCAGTTTTCCTTCATACAAATTGCTTATCAAGTTTGCTTGTTTTGTATTTTTGAACTTGTGTTCCAAGGCATCGAACATGACACGACACATCTCTTGGATATCGTGTTGTTCCCAGGCTTCTCTCGAATCCCAACCAAAGCTACGTGTGAGATCTGTTGTTTCTACAGCTGCTTTTTTTGATGTCTAAAGACAAAAAAAAAAAGAAAATGTAAGAAAGAGGTTTTTTGTTTTAAAGCTTTGTAAGACTTACCTGTAAATTAAGAAATAGTTTCTGCAATTGATAAGGAATACTCTTCGCTTCATTATCGTTGTCAAATTCCCAACGATAGAGTGCATTACGGAACTCAGGTGTCATATACAAAGCTTGCAACAAACTATTCAAATAGCAAGTCATAGCTTGATTGACTAGTCCCACATAAGCAGCCGCTGATGATTGCTGGTTTGAAAGCATTCCATACTCATCTGAAGCACGCGGGAAAGAATTCTTCAGAGAACTCTCATTTACCTCAAACCGTGTTTGGTTCCTAGGACCAATTGTTGTGTGGTGATCATTTGGACTAGGTATGGGTGGCAGCATCATGGATGCTCCATTTATTGGATCTGATTCTGTTGGACTAGCCGATGCTCCGAGTGCCAAATCATCATCAGAGACTGGATCTGGTGTCATTGGACTTAAATTCAATGAATCAGTCATCGTTACCATAGAGAATTTACGCTTTTGTTGTTGTTGATTAAGTGGACCGAGTGAAATTTCAAAACGTTCCTTAGAACTCTTCTCCCACTCGCCAGGTGGCAGTAGAATGAGAAAATTTTTAGCTTGTGGTACAAAGCCAGGTATTTCTTCGAGTGTCTGTGATTTGATATCGTTAAGATAAATCTATAAATAGAAAAATAACTTTTATATAATTATTTTTTTTTTGGGAAAATGATTGAATTATTTACCATAGGATCCTTCTCATCAATAGGTTGCATGATCAGATCATACGATTCATATGGAAACTGTAAAGAAACATCACGGAAGACCTTCTCAACTGTGTAATGTGGGCGAACTACAAGATTCAATTTATTTTGTGTCGAATCGGGTGTTTTATCGTGAACAGCAAAATGCGAACATTCTTCTAAAGGAGTATCCATGTCTGAAACGAATAGATGTATTATAAATTGATTAATTGGGTATTTTAAGTTTAAGGATTATTAAGTTAACATTGAAATATGATGTTCAATGGCGTATTGCAATGGACTGTCACTACGAAAGTTCTGAGTTACAACCGATAAAACCATTTTCAGTAGTGCTCTCAATCCCAAAAATTGAAAGGGGACCTACAAATCTAGTCAAACAAAATTTTCTGTAAACAAAAAATTACTGGGGTCTTTATTTGGAAGAATGAAAAAAACAACGCATTCTACGAAAGCTTCTAGAAAATGACAAGATAAACTTTTTCATTTATATTCAAGCGGAATGAATAACGATCTAGAAGGAAAATCTGCACCCATTGCTTTAGCAAGGCGTGAGCTGGGACATCCCAACATGGGTGCAGCTTTATCTAAAATTGTCGTTCAAAGAAGGAAGAATGCTCAAGAAATTCATTTACTAAAGGTAATTTACAAAATTTAAGGCCAATTTCTTGTGGATTACGACAAAGCTCTTATAAGGTTGCGACAATATTGTGAAAATCGTTTAAATGAGTAGTTTTCCTAGAATTTACTGTATGTTAAAGAACTCCAAAAGAGGAATATCGGTTAGTTAGAAAATATACCGTATAAGAAGTCATTGCGTTTCACGTAACGAAGCTGTTTCAGGAAATGAAAGTGCTTTCGTGTAGTAAGAAACGAGAACTACCACTCTTCTAACAGAACACGAGCAAACTGAGTTACCAAGTTAAGAAAATGGAACTCAGCCACAGTACGGATAACTTATGCAGAAGATTGACACGCAATAGAAAATTTTGTACCACTTTTGCGTCATTTCAACTAAAATCTTTTTAAAATTTACAAAGGCTTAAACTCTACCGAAAATGAAGACAGATAAAGTCTCTCTTAGCACTTTAGCAAAGTTCGACTACACTTCAGACACATGAACCAACAACTACACCTACCAGATTTTAATTGAAGCCACCTGCTCTTAAGAGGCTTGAAAAAAGGGGGCAAGCTTAGATGCGTTAAGCACTGTTCTTTCAAGCAAAAGCATACCCAAATATATCAACACCACTTTTTAAGTTGAAAATCATAGGATTTTTACCATAGGTCGAATTATGTTAGAGCATAGAGCCAAAAGCATTGTAATTAAATTTGATCTAACTGATACGGCAGCAAGATCAACTGTTAAGGCTTGGCCACACCGGAGGGTACGCGGTAGAGGTACAGGTAACGGTACGGGTATTTGTATGGAAAAAATTCCAAACTGACACATCAACGTTCGGGTGTGGAATTTTTTTAATACAAATATCGTTGCCGCTACCCGTACCGCTACCGCGTACCCTCCGGTGTGGCCAAGCCTTTAGACTTTTAATCTAACCTATAAAGAGTTGTTGCAAAGTTTAGATAACAATTCCAAATTTCAAGGATATACTAAAATTTTTTGGTTTGTTTTTGAAAAACTGAGTAAGTACTGATTCACGAACTCATCAATTAAGCAAAGTACTGACTGAATTGTTAGTTGCAGGGGATAACATATTAATTTAACGCCATAATTAAAATGAAATTTAATTTCAAAAACAGTTGAACCAAAATAGTGTTTTCTTTATAATATTTTGTTCATCTATAATTTATTACTTTCGCCTACAAGACTCGAAACAAATTCTACAAACAAATAAATTAAAAAATGTATGAAAGTATTTCTCTTAGATCGGAGTCGAAGAAACATACAATTTCTACTTTTTATGACGATGTACTGCCAAAATATTTACACTAAGCGTATCATTGAAGAAATCTTTTTTTTTCAAATTGGAAATGCATAGGTGTATTTATTTATTGATTAGTCAGCATTTTCACATGCGGTTGCTATCGGCTATCGGGTTAACATAAAACAAGTACAATTCAATAATATTGTGAGTCAATTACTAATACAGTCCGTGTGAAATGTGTTTATGAGTTTTGCACCCGTTTTTATTAATATCTTGGAAATTTTTTTGAAAAAAAAAAAACATTTTATACAAATAATAATCTCTGGCTGGTTGCCAAATATTTTTGGGGATCTATAAAACAAATATATGTCTTCCTGCGTTCGACGAGCCGAAGCCGAGTCAAATCGTTGTGAAAAGTTTCCTGTTATGGATGTTTCTCTTCTTTTTTTTAAATTTTAATTTCAGCTTATGCATTAAAAAAAAAAAGTAGGTGTGTGTTGAGATTTATTTATTTATTTTTGTAACAGTATCTCGTCATTGAGGAAGTTTTCAGTGACAAAACACACATTTTTAATTAGGTGCGAGTAGGTACAAAGTTATTAAATTAAAAGCAAATGATGAAAACAAAGTGGAGCAGGAGAACATGCAGTCACGCAATATGTATTAATAAAAACCCAGACTCGTTGTCGTTTAAAGACAATTTTTCCTTTCCTTTATTGACGCTGGAAGCAAAAATATACACATTCTAAGCAAAGAGAATATTTTTTGATTTAAAATTTGTTTAAAAATATATTTGTGGAAAATTCTCTGTTTAAACAAAACAATTTAACAGAAACTTATAAACAATATTTCTTATTGTTCTCTTCAAGGGTTTTTAAACACACACCAAGACTTTCATAGACGTAGAGATACGTGCTTGTATTTCAATGCGGCTTTTAAATCTTATAAAATAAATCAATGAGTAAGTTTAAACAGGAAAAATAAATTTAAAAGAAAAAAAAAAAGAAATTGGCATTATATTCTTAGATCACTTCTAGCTATGTATCCTTTTGGTTGTAGTATGAAATTCAAGGTCGATTGTTTGCTTTTCTTGCCATCTTTCGTTTTTCTTTATTGAAAGTAAGTCAATGTCAATTTATTGAATGTAATGTGCAGTGTACATAGTGATTATCCTTTCATTGATTAGCTTTGGCTTCTGTTCTTATTTAAAAAAAAAGATGACAGAGTGTTTGAAATACATTTTTTTTAAACAACTCGCACGTCTTCTTACAAGCTATATTGCTGTTAAAATGTGACCTTAAATTCTGTTTGCTTTTAAAAGAGAAAAATTAGTAGGTATGTTGCAATTTCCAACAAGTCTATCAAGTCTCTATAGGACTCTAGCGACGCAAATTTCTCACGCGAATGATTTTCGAGATATTTGGTTTAAACATGGAAAAGTGCTTGAGAGTAAGGCATAATAAACTATTATTTTCATTTGTATACATTATATTGTATAAAGTATATTGTTTATTAGCCGTGTTTTATTGGTAACTCAGTACTTAGCTCAGTAAAATTTTGCACGCGAAACAACAACAAATAATTGCTAAGGATAGAAAAAAGTTTTTTATTTATTGGTTTTTCTAAACTTATACATTTTTGACCCTTCAACAATAAGGATTATTTGTAAATAAATAAAAGTAATCTATAGATGTCATTTACAGCATAAAATGTTTACTCAGTAAAATACTGAGTACCAATAAAACACGGCTATTATTTTCAAATCAAACCACTTTTTACGACTTTGGAGCTTCATATGCCCTTAGAAGTATATTATTTCTGAATCATTTAACTATATCAATAGCTTATTCTTACTTAACTTGACTGGTCGTAACAAATGGGAAGGATATAATTTAATAAAGTTTTTGGTTGTCACCATTAAAAAAATTTGCAACGTCGAATTTGGGTCTAAGAGACCCAAAACTGAATTTATGTAGCGTCCGCGGTAATTTACAGGAGTATTGAAAACATAAACTTTTTGAGGTTTACAGTGTTTTATTTTTAAGTATTTCCGCTTTTTCTCAAAAATAAAAATGTGCGAAAACTAACGGCCGATTTCTTCACAGAGTCCTAACGCTAAAACCGGTCCTAGTCCTAAAGTTAGTACTCAAATAAGTACCAACTCATTTCTTCACCCAAGTACTAGGTCCTAAAACTGTCAATTTAGGACCGAGTACTAGTTAGGACCTGGTCCTAGCTAGCTCCTCAAAATCAGCTAGTACCTGGTTATTATACCAATCGTTAGTACTCAAATCAGTACCAAGTGATTTCTTCACAAAAGTTCTAAGCCCTAGTACTGTCAAATTGGTACCGAGTATTAGTTAGGACTCAATATTTGTTAGGACCTCAAAATCGGTAGTCTAGCGCTTAGTACTTGAATAAAAACAATGGATTCTATTCTTTTTAAGAGAAATCTGCCGGATTTATTAATTTCGCTTGTTAAGTGATTTTTTGGTAATTTTAATGATTTGAACGATTTTTAAAAATTTACCAAAATTACCTGAAATGAGAAATGCAATGCCGGAACCGGAAGAATGAACAAGAGAACACTTTTTGGTGAAGAAGTACCAAAAAAGTTCGATCTTCCTAAAAGTGACAACCAAGATGGTCTTTACATTTCTCGGCCTGTGAGCCATTTACACCCCAATAAAACCTCGGACTTGCCTATAAGTCAAGATAAAATATTGCGAGTTGCATTTTAGTAAAAAAAAGACAATATAAGGACTGCATTCTTTTAAATTATTCTTTTTATTAAAATAAATTTTTTATGTACATATGTAGTTACAAACGTCTATCCGAAAATGTCGTTAACTTAATATGTCTACTGCATTAAGGTTAGCAATCCGTTTATACCTCGAGTACTTGTGTGAAACCTTCCTCGGTGGTGACCTGTATTTCAGAATATCACACAATTCAGCATTCATAAATTAATTCTTGACTATTTAATTTCTTGATAAATGAATCGAATTTGTTTTGCTTGTTGGCTTCTTGTTACGTTTGACCACATTTGTTTTTAAATTTTTTTTGATAGTTCTTTTATTATTTTCTACTTTTTGTCTTTCTTTATTTTGTTAAAATCTCTTAAATATGAAAATAAAGTGTTTCAAATATCAAAATAATTATTTTAAACATCAAAATGTTGACAGAATGACAGTTAGACCAGTTTTATACGTATTAATTCTTAGGACTGCGTTGTGAACTTAGATCCGGTCCCATATATGTGAAGAAATGCTCGGGTCCTAACTTTTCCTTAGGACCGAGTACTAGTGCTAGGACCTGGTCTAGCTAGACCGGGTACTAAGCTGACTTAGGACTTATGTGAAGAAATTGGCCGTAAGAAATTTATTCAGATTTTACGATGATTTAATTTCACAACTAGCTTTCCCAAAAACTAAATTTTGTGCTTCAAATTTAAACCGAATTAAGCTAACAGAAAAATTTTAACACCGATTTTAAGAAATCACCCAAGACTCTTAACTATCAAGATTGAAACGAAATAAAAGAATTTAGTTCAAGACATTTTTTCACCAAGTGTTAAAGCGAACTCGGTCGATCGAAACAAATGTAGATAAAGGAAAGAGGCAGAGAAAGCGATCAACCGGTATATACGGCAATATGTTTGGATTTTTTGTGCGGTTGGTTCATGCGATAAAGATCATGCACTTCATGAACGACTATGGGCCTAAATTTCATCAGAGATGGAGCTGACTGTCGGAGAATAAAGAAAAAATGGAGTAATTTATTTCCCCGTAATTGTCCATTGCAACAAATTATTACAATCACATCAAAGCTTCACGGTCAGTTTACGTGAACTGTTAGAACTCGTATTTAGAACTTAATTTAAGTTAGAATTCCAATGAATTTGGGCCAACAAAACTGTCTATTACAACTCGGCTTGAGAACAATTTAATTTTTTTTTCCACCTGGAAAAATTCAATTTCACTCTTCCCCTAATGTGCGTTCCGAGCGAAAAGTTGTTCACGTTCTGGGATCTTAATTTATTTTCAACTTTTTTTTCAGGTAATTTGCGAGGTGTTCGACGGCTCTTACCTCACTTAAATGTTGGTGCCGAACAAGAAACTAGTTCAGCGGTAAATGTAAATTCCCTTCGGGTGAAACTCATGATAGCTTTTGATTGAATTTGCGGCCGAACAAAAATATTCCACGTGAAACTCAAGATAGGGCTGAATATGTATTTCAATTGTGTACTTAAACCATATTTATAAAGTATGTGTGAAAAAAATGGTTTCAGATCGAGCTCAAAAGAAGCGAAGACGCGAAAACTACGTTCGAAAAAAACCTTCTGAAAGTTTATGAAATGATTTTAGAACTTATTAAAGAAGTTGGCAGCTATGATTTAATATGGGATTTGAATAACAAGAAACCAATTAAATTCACACGTGAAAACTTACAACAGTTTCACAAAAATCTTCTTTTAACATTTGCTAGAATATGGAAAGGTCTTAAACTTCCTGATAAGCTTTCTTTTCGGAATGATATTTTTTTGCCATACTTTTCAGTATGGCAAAAAAATATCATTCTGTAAAACGACCGTCTGAAAAACCAATACGGTTTTAAATTATTTGTTATTTTACCGACTACCAAGACGAATGCGATAGAGAGAGCCTGATGACGTATTCGTCAAATTCTGAGCTGTCTTCATTGTCATCATCACTCAAGATCAGTTTTGCACTATTACATAGTCAATTTGTATTGCACAACCAAAAATCATTAAAATGACGAAGAAACATGACCATTCCTATGTTATAACTGCTTGCCAAAATTTGTTTTTAGAAATAAATAAACATTTGATTCATTCGCTTTCATTCAATATTTTGACAAGCACCCTGTATCTTATAGAATATTATATAGATAGTAGATACATAAATTTATATATTTTTGTCGATTTAATTAGCCGGCAAGAATTTTTGAGAAAGCTTTAAATATCCGAAAGTATGTAGTTGTCGGTAGAAAATGTGTTGTTTTCATAAATAAAAATAATCATAACTAGGACACCCTGTGTAACACATTGGGTAGTTAAAAAGATTTATTAAAAACAACCAACACTTGCCTTTGAACTTTTCGAGGATACATTTAAAAAAAATTACATTTTAAAAGATAAAAAGAAATCAAAATCCTTGGGGTTAAAAGATTCAAATTAGAGAGTCAAGACTGCGACAGAAAATACAAAATAAAAAGACTTCCCTACATTTTTTTTAAACTTCTGCTATTTTTCAAGTATTTTTAGATTCCGTTTGTTAAAATAGTTTGCACATTGTGAAACAGACGCTTACTATCTACTCTCAATAGAATAGCCGCATCGCGCACAAAAAAATACAAAATATATGTATATTTTCTTCAATACACATGTATTTTTTTATCTAAAAATATCCACGCGCACTCACTTTCTAGCTCCTTCAGCTCCTTCTCTTTATATCTCTCTCTCCACCGATCAATGTCGATGAAATATTTTTAATTAAAAAGAAAAAAAAATTAATTTCTTTTTCTAATCCGTGTTAATTATTTCGATATTTTCAAAAAAAGAATCAGTGAGTAATTATTGAAAAAAAATCTCACAGAATATTATCTAATTTCTTGCGAAAAAAAATTGAACCCATTAACTTTTGAAGTTACACGACGAGGTTGGAAACGTACATTTTTTCAATTATATTTTGAAAATTTTACTAAATCAACACTTTCTCCTTCTCGTGTGCGTAATTGGAAAAATTTACATATTACCGTTTTGGAAAATAGAATAGAAAATTAATTAAATGATTTTATTTTAGTGGAAATAATGCGGCAAAACGACGTCGGCTCTGTTGGTGCACGGCGGCGGCAGCGTAATCGATTCGCTAGTATCGCTTATAGCATACTGATCGCACTCTGGCACTGTGAAAAAGCTTTTTGGTATGATCGAATTTTTTTCTTTTCGGAGCACATTAGATATTTTCAGATACTTAGGCAGAAGGCGACAATTGCTCCTCCCTGAGATGGCCCGACAACGACGAAGCAATAGATAAAGACGACAGAGAAGAGTCAAAACGGCGGCAACGACCGAGCGTCTCAACGACGACGACAAGCGAGAGTGAATTAGGATGTGTGAGAAGAAACATTTGGGATGTTTCGACTTTTGAGACGATATGCCATGGAGAGAGAGAAGATACCTAAGACCAAACCAGACAAAAATACGGGAAAGCTTTTATATATCTTCTTCTTCTTTTATTATTATTTTTCTTCAATTCTATGATTCAGTTTATTTTAAGATTCAACACTTGTTATGCACTTTGAATACAAATAAGAAGATTCAAATCGAATCGGGGAGGCATGTGTGTACGTTACGTACATCCGCCCTAAAAGAAAACGCATCAAAACCAACTTCCTTTGTGCCTCAGACAGATCTCAAAAATGGGAGAATTTAAAATCCAGAGAAGAATAGATAAAGAGAGGAGAGAGAAGACAGGAATGTGCAATAACATTACTTGTGTTTTAGGAGAATTATCCTATTTTGGATGAGGCATTTCTTCATTACACAAATGTATGCAGGAAGATTTTTGACCCTCTCCATATCTGGAAAGTCCATTTTTCAATATATTAAAAAAAAAAAAAGAAAATCAAAAATATTAATAAACTGACCGCAGATGTTGAAAAGTAACTCAGAGAAACTTGCAAAGTGGTAAATTCAGAATCAATTGAGGCATGGCGTTTTGTTGCTAAATGTGAAATTGCTATTTTTTGTTTAAAATTTATTTAAAGAACACACAGAGGAATGTCTGTGGTGCATTTTTCTTGACAAGATACGAGATCGAAAGAAAACGGAAATGGTGGCGGTGACTTAACGATGACAAAATAAAATAAACATTTTATTTCGACCAAAAACAACGAAATAAAAAGGTACTTAGTCGATGTACGCGATGTCGATTAAATAAATTATGAAATCCTAGCTACATCATAGTCGACCCAAAAGAGGGAAATGGTGGGGTTTTTAGTCTCTTGGCAAAAAATTGATAAATACCAAATAGAAAAATAAATAAGTGGGAGGATTGTGTATTGTGTAGGCATATATTCACAACCAAACGTGTTGTGTGGCGTCTAGAGTCGTCGTTGTTGTCTACAAAACTCTAACGCCAGTCTATGCCGCTTGTCATTTTTTTTTATACTTTGGTACACATTTAGTTTAAAACTAAAAACAAAAAAAAAAAACAACTTTAACATTATCATTTGCCACTTTAAACAAATGAGTTTATTTATTGCATTTTGTGTTAGTTTGGTTTAGTTTGTTTTGTTTGTTCTGAGATGCATATAATGAACGACTATCTGCAGTATATCGAGAGTCAAGTTGGCATTTTTTCAGTTTTTAAACTATTTTTGTTTATACTTTTTGAATATTTAATGAAAATACAATTTGAAACATGTGTGGTGGCCGTAGGTGGTAGGTATTGCTTTAACACACAAATAATGTAAATTTTAGATTGAGGAGGAATGTGAAAGTTCAATGCACATTTAGAAATTTTTCGTTACATTTTGGGTACCTTTTCGGAGAGTTTTTGAATGATAATTTTGTGGTGTGCGGGTTTAATTCGGATGAGAAGTTTTATCGCGAACAAACTTCAGTTTTTTGTATTAAAATTTTATTAAATTAAAATAAAAAAATGCCTTTTTATTAACAGTCATGCTTTGAATTTGATTTGACTGCCATGTACATCTTCTTAAACATTAAAACTCCATTTATATACAATCTTTGAAAAAATTTCATAGATTCGAATGGCATCGAAATCATATCCATTGTCACGTATGGCAAAACACTCAGTTGAACAAATTTTTTATTATGGAGAAATTCTCCGCACCAATTTTTATAAGTTTTCAAGTTTTCCAATAATTCCAGTAATTTTGTCGTCGTTATGGAACTCGAAGCAAGCAATCTGCCCTGATTAAGAAATATAAACTACAATTTTGATAAATTATTAACATGTTCAAACTCTACGGATACCAACGTTGTCTTGAGACCAAAACATGTGTGGGTTATGCATTTTTTTTTTAAATGTTTTAATTTCTATTTTTACTTGAGTTCTTTTATTATTTTAGACAAGAACTATTTATTTTGTTCATCAAGCATCAAATAAAAATATCACTTAACTTAAATAATGTGTACTTTTTTATGAAACAAAAAAAGATCTATTATAAAATTACCACTTAAATGTTGTGATGTTATGTCGTCTGCCAATTTTTTAACAATTTTTTTCCTATTTGGAACATTGCCAAAATAATAAACAATAAATGGCGCACTGCATAAAATGTTTTCATTTTTGTCTAATATTACTTGTATACCTTCATATGTATTGTATATATCTTAAATTTTTAATGCTATGTTTTTTTTTATTTTGCAAAAACTACATTTTCAAAAATACTGGATTTAATTTATTTTGAAACAAAGTCATGGAAAAATCGACCAAGCAAGGTCATATGATAAATTTGACATTCGAAATGAGGTTACCCAAGGCCACAGTACACAAATATACGAGTATATATGCCCCAAGGCTTTGTCTAGGTTAGATTTCGGAAATAGTAGAACATCTTTGTTTGCGTAGGAAACAATCTTAAACTAATCAAATTGGAAGTATGTTGCAAATTTTTTGACAAAGTTGCATGATATTATATCTCGAAAGCTTTGCGGTAGTAATCAGGTTGATATTGTAAACATACATCCTACCAGTATACGATAACGAATTTCTAAACATTCCTAGGAACGCCAACAAATTCAAGCTTCTCAATGGTAGTTTTATTAACAATACATTACTTGTCCATTTTAAAGGCGAATATGATAGTGTAAACAGCAGCTTTTTCAGGCTGAAAAGCCATTTAAGCAGTAAAGCCTCTTTTTAAAAAAATTAATATGCCCTGCACAGGAACAGAATCTTAATCAGCTGTAAGCTGTATTGCGGACACTGACCAGAGCAGATCTAAACCTTTTGGAATGCTTTGAGATAAAGATTTTTTGATGGCTTTACAGCCAGCGGCATAGATCGAGGATCATCAGGAGACCGAGTTTCCGCATCAAACCCCGAAGGACAGAGTAGCAGTAGAAAAATGCATCTTAGATAGTGTGTTCAAGTAGAGAACAAACTCAACTAACATGCTGTATCCAATTGAAAAGATCTGGCGGAAGAGGCTTGTTGGTTAAAGTCAAAACCAATATTAGCCTGGCGGATTGTATGTTCGCTTTAATATTCAACACTCGTGTTTTCTAGTTCAAGTCTTTTGCTTATCATAAAACCACACCCAAGTAGAAACTGCTACTGCTACTTTTGCTTTACCGAAGGATATATTGCAAGTTTGCATCAAAATACGCAATTCACTGTTCTTGTTAGTTCGTAAATATAAGTCTTACTCGTACATCCGCCAGCTATCCCACCCTTGACGGAACTTTGTCTTTAGAGACATGACCTTTAGTATCTCCAATAGGATTCCCTTGGAAACATTATTTATAGACTGCTTAATCCTAAAAGCTACTTTAAACTACTTTTTCAATAAAATATTAGTACTTGAAAACAACTTTAAGTACTAAGCAGTAGACAAATCCCCCCAAACGCAGGTAATGACGTCAACTTGGCTTTTACACCTATTTATTTATTTACATGAATATACACATAGTATAAATTCAAAAATCGAGTAAAAATTTGATTGAAATGTTGGTAATAAATTAAGTAATTGGTCAAATAAATTATAAAATCTATTATTGAAAACATTAAATAAACTGAACATTACATTTAAAGGAGAAAATCGTTCGTAATTGGAAATTTCGTTGAGGAATATTCAAATTAATGCGAGACAAAAAGGTGCAAAAAATCTATTTTTCCATTAATTAATTTTACAATGAATGAAAAACATAAATAAGACCTTCTATTCTAAAGACAAGGCATGTCAATAAGTTGAGTATATCTATGTATGGGGGGAGGTTGTAAGGATTGCCCCAGCCTAGGCCTTTAAAGGCAAATCGCAAAAACTTTTTTTTGAACCCGTTCTAGCCTCGCTATGTGACACTCATAATGAGGTGACCAAACCTGACAAGTGTACTTCAGAATCGGTTTAACAAAAGTTACAAATAGCTATTTTAGAATAAAAGGATAGGAAAACTGACGTGACTTTCTCTCTTAATCCAACCGAGATGTGACGGCTTATGGAAATGATGTGTTCTATAAATTTTAGTTTAGGGTCAAATAAGACACCAAGGACAGAAATTTGACTTACTTTCGAAAAGGAAACTCCATTTAACAAATAATTGAAAGGGATTTTAGAGAGTATTAATGTAAAACTCATAAAATTACATTTATTGATATTAACCCTTTGTTCCCGAGAAAAAATTTTGATATTTTCTAATTACCTACACACAAAAAAGAAAAAATAATGATTGAACTAGTAATTACATTGTACAGTTGTGTTCAAAATAATAGTAGTGCCTGCAACAAAATAACATTTTTTATATTTACTGTGCTTTTACAGTTAAAAATTTAATTTCTTTGATGTGAAAGTTTGTAACGGTCAATTACTAATAAATGTATCGTAGGTTTAAAATGAAAAAGAAGGTGCTAAATAATTTTTCATTGACCTTTGGTTGTTCTTTCTAATTTGGCCTGTTCAAAATAATAGTAGTTAAAGTTATTTTTGAAGAATTTAAAAGCGGTTTATAGCTTAGAATATTTATTTTTGCTTTAAAAATAAGTACTCATATAATTTGAACAATTTTTCAACAAAAAACGATTTGTTTCGGTTTTAATCTATTAAAAGTTCGAAGAGCAAAACACTGCAGTTCGGATTACGGAAACTTATACGAAAGCTGCTTGAAGAAGGGAAAACCTACTTGGAAATTCAAGGTTATATTAGGATGGTCCCCTACAATGGTAGCCAATGCAATAAACTCAACAAAAGACCCGAAACGCGCGGTAGAAAAAGAAAAAAGACCGTCGTAGATGACAGGCGTATTGTCCAGATGAGCAAAGTTGAGCCTTCTGCGTCGCCGTTTCAAATCCAGAAGGCCTTAAGCCTGGATTGCAGTGCAGTGAACATTCGGAGGCGACTGTTAGAGACTAATTTGTACGCTTGAAGTCCACGAAAAGTTTCGCGGAACATATTAAAAAGCGTATCCAGTTTGTAAAAGACCACATAAACTGGCCAACGAAGTAATGGCGTAACATATTGTTTACTGATGAGAGTAAATTTGTCCTCTTTGGTGGTACTGGATCTCCACAATACGTCCGACGTCCACCCAATTCGGAATATGTTCCAAAGTATACGACGAAAACAGTTAAACATGGAGGGTCAAAAATTTTAGTATTTTAACATATTTCTTTGTTAACAGCGGAATTTTTCGTGGACTTCAAGCGTACAATTTAGTCTCTAACAGTCGCCTCCGAATGTTCACTGCACTGCAATCCAGGCTTAAGGCCTTCTGGATTTGAAACGGCGACGCAGAAGGCTCAACTTTGCTCATCTGGACAATACGCCTGTCATCTACGACGGTCTTTTTTCTTTTTCTACCGCGCGTTTCGGGTCTTTTGTTGAGTTTATTGCATTGGCTACCATTGTAGGGGACCATCCTAATATAACCTTGAATTTCCAAGTAGGTTTTCCCTTCTTCAAGCAGCTTTCGTATAAGTTTCCGTAATCCGAACTGCAGTGTTTTGCTCTTCGAACTTTTAATAGATTAAAACCGAAACAAATCGTTTTTTGTTGAAAAATTGTTCAAATTATATGAGTACTTATTTTTAAAGCAAAAATAAATATTCTAAGCTATAAACCGCTTTTAAATTCTTCAAAAATAACTTTAACTACTATTATTTTGAACAGGCCAAATTAGAAAGAACAACCAAAGGTCAATGAAAAATTATTTAGCACCTTCTTTTTCATTTTAAACCTACGATACATTTATTAGTAATTGACCGTTACAAACTTTGACATCAAAGAAATTAAATTTTTAACCGTAAAAGCACAGTAAATATAAAAAATGTTATTTTGTTGCAGGCACTACTATTATTTTGAACACAGCTGTACATATAAGGAATGTTTGAGCTGAGAGTACAAAAGTTAAAGTAAATTTTTTAGCAAAAAAAAACTAAAAGATAAAAATGCGCGCACCTACAAACCTATGTGTTTTACCAAAAAGTCTTATTAATCTAGTATTTAGATTGGAAAAGCAAATTTTCTGGTGAAAAACATGTTTACATATTCCATAGATCGAAGAACCATTATAATTATTCTCTTTCCGTGTTGCCGTTATTTAATTTTATAGCTCTAAGCTTAAGGCTACTTCTTGAAAAATTGAGAAAACCCTCACACATCCTGTATTTTTTTAACTAAATATTAACTTTTATACAGATATTAAATTTTTTGTTGGTCGTACTACTCATAATGCAATAGCTCATTCAATAATTTTCAAATTTTGGCTATTGCAATAAGAAATAAAAAATAATTAATAGGTGATTTCATGGTGAAACCACTAGGAAGTAAAGGGTTGCAAACAATTACGAACACACCAGTCGAAAAATGAATTTAGGTAACATTGCAACATTTCACAATCACGAACATTAGAGACAGTTTTGAAAGATTGTAACATCATCCGCATAAATATGGCAATTCGAATGTTTCAAGACTAGAGTGACCGCAACTCCCATAGAAAAAACTTTTTGTCGAATTTTTTTCGGGGGAACCCCATAAAATGTTAAGCCTTTGCAGATTTTTAGATAGCCTAAATTTCAGCTCGATTGGATAAGTCTAAATCGTGCCGACACTCGCTCAAAGTATCAAAAATCTCTGTTTTTTTCACTGTTTTGCGAAGAAAATTAGCTCTAGCTCCCAAACAGATGGGGTCATTTTCACTTTTTATATATTAAATTAAAGGTACTGTTTTTACACATAATTCTTGCTAAATTTTTTTAGTTTTACTTAAAAAAAACAATATTGTGTTCAATTTAACTTTTCAGTACTGACCTCAAAAATTAATTTTGAAATTTCAAAATCAGCCTTACATTCAAGAAAAATTGAGAACCTCCTCCTTTTGCAAGGTAGTAAAAGAGGTTTCAAAATTATGGTCCAAAACAGATTCTAAAAAATAAAGCGAGGATATCAGTAAGAAAATGCTAATAAGCACAAAACACTTGATGTAATAAACGGGAGAATTAAAGGCAAAACTCAACTTATGTCAGCTTAGTTCTTCATTATATTATTGTTATTATTATCCAACTGCGGATACGGATATCGATGTAAAAAAAAAAACAAAGCTAATGTCGATGAATAGTAAGTTTTTCTTAGAAACGACAAAATCACAGTTTATGAAAGAACTATGAACTGACCCATTTCATTTACACTACGTGAAACTCCTCATTGTTCTAGCATTTCAAATAAAAAATGTTCTTGTTGTATATAAAACTGATTTTGAAACTATAAAGTCAGTTGGATTCTGCCCTAGTGCTTGTTTTGTTATCAAAATTATACGAGAAGCATTGTCGGCACCATTTAGACTTATCCAATCGAGCTGAAATTTAGGCTATCTAAAAATCTGCAAAGGCTGAACATTTTGTGGGGTTCCCCCGACCAAATTTCGAAAATCGATTTATTGCGGTCACTCTATTCAAGACCTATGCTCTAAATATGCTCGAGTAGTCTATATAAAATTCCAATTGGGATACAAGTTCAAAAATAAGCCTCCATAAACGCATCCAAACACTAACTTTGTTTACCAAAGCACAGCTTTTAATGTCATTTTCATGTTCGGTACGAAAGAGGTTATATTTTAGAAAATATATTAAAAATTCTCCACTTTCGTTGGCTATTTCCGAATATACTAGAAGTTAAATAAAGATTACTTCTCAAGCCCTTTTAATATTTTCCACCATATTGAATAGGCCAATTGAGTTTCAATGACAGAGATACCTTCGATGACGCAGCAAATTACAGGTTTTCCATCTTTACCAAGAAATGATCTAATCAAACAGAAAAACCTCTCCAATAAGCCAAATGCAAACACATTCATAATGAAAGTGTTGCGGCCTCTTATCATACGTTTTTTTTTTTTTTGCACAAAAAGTACAAAGCCACTAAATGCACACAATAAGCTCAAAAATAGTAAAATTTGTGCTGCAACCATCAGTGTCACATCATTGTCGTCGTCGTTATTTGTCGCCTTAAAGTCGAGTCCACTTACTACCACCATCATCATCATCATTACCACCCAATCAAAAGCAAAAACAACAAAAAGAGTGAAAAAAACAGCCTACAACAAAAATTAAATGCCCAAACAGCAGAACCTTGCAATTTCCTATTCTATAAATGGAGTAACAGCAATTTACCAACAAAAACAGAAACGACACAACACAGAAACAGAACCAAAGAACCACCCATTTCATCGTCGATGACCTCAAACGTTCGTTCGCTCGCTCCAAAGGGATGCAATTTGCAAATTTATTGAAGTCGTTTGCTAAAATCTATTGCCTGATTGTTCGATTGTGTGTTTGTGTGCTGCGTCGTGGTGCTGACACATTTTTTTTAGAACATTATAAATTTTTTATGGCACCTTCCCAAAGCACAAACCGGCTCGGGAATCCCTTTTGACCAATAAAAGAATGAAAAAAACCCATATTTTGAATGGAAGTGATTAATCGATGTGGGACAAGTAAAATGTTCCTACAAAACGAGGAAATTTAAGTCGTTTAAAATGGTTTTTCTTATTTTTTTATACTTACCCATTGGTTCGTTTACGATCGAGACAAGCATTTGAAATTCATTTAAAGCAAACAAAAAAAAATAAAAACTACAAAACAACGACGGAAGAGAAAAGTTTAATGAGTTTCAAAGTTACAGTTTTTTTTTTATAATTTTTTGGGACTTTTTTTTTTTTTGGTGTTTCCCTGGACACTTTCTCACACGAAAGACGGAAACAAAAACGGAAACACTTTTTTGTTGGAGTGTTTTGCAAAAAAACGCATCTGCGGTAGTAAAAACCAGATGGATTGTAGGCTGGCTTATGCAATATCCCAACTAAATACAATTAACATTGGGATTTACAATTGAAACACACACAATAGATTTTTTTTTAAGTTGAAGGTTTTTTCCTTTATCAAATTTGTATCAACAAATTTATTTTTTTATTTACAGAACGAGGACTCGAACTCGAACTTCTTGTGGTTTTTCCGCCGCCATAGTGGAAAAAAAATCATACATTTTTTGTCTGTGGTCAAGTGTGGTGGGTTTGTGTGTGTGTGGTGAGTTAGTTTTTTTTCACTGCTGTTGAATGTCAAACAGTGTTCAGAGATGGGATGTTTTTTGGGGGTGAAAATAAAGTTTTAACTGTGAGATGAGAGATGGCGCTAGTATTTTTTTTTCAACAGGAATTGAAGGCCTTAAGGCTTGGCCACACCGGAGGGTATGCGGTAGCGGTACGGGTAGAGGTAACGGTACTTGTATGAAAAAAATTCCAAACTGACATATCAACTTTCAGATGTGGAATTTTTTTCATACAAATATCGTTACCGCTACCCGTACCTCTACCGCATACCCTCCGGTGTGGCCAAGCCTTTAAGGCCTTAACTACATTGGCTCAAAAAGTGAAAAAGTACAAAAGTGAAAATTTTCAAATCCATTTTTATATGAGGGGTATTCACGATTCGATGCAAATGGTCTTGTATCGTTGCAAAAGTGTAACATTTTCTTAAATTTAAACAGCAAAATATTCAGACTACAATTTTTTTTACACTTTTGCACTTTTGCTATACCCTATAACCCTATTTCAAAAATAAAATACAATGGTGTAAAATTTGTCTTTTGTAGTTGTTGTAGCAGAAAAATAAAATTTATCAATCTTACACCTTTGCGTTGCACCGGATAGTGAATACCCCTATAGTTTTTTATGGTAGAAAATTAAAACAAATGATGCAGAACCCAACTAACATTCTTGCTTTCGGGTTTCGAGCCCAAAGGGCTATTCCCACCTATAAAACTGGTATACTACCCACGGTAAAAATTATCAGTAAACGCTGAAGAAATTTCTTAGGAGTATCTTATAGTGGGATTATATATTCTCTGTAAGCATTGTATAAAGCTTCGCTGGACTTCTGTTTACTGTCACACTATAATAGCTGCGTTCCTTTGGAAATATTTATCTACTGGTTAGTACTTAAAGCTGCTTTGAACTACTTTTTCAGTATAGCAAAAGTAGTTCAAAGTAGTTTTAAGTACTAAGCAGTAGATAAATATTTCCAAAGGAACGCAGCTAATGATGTTGGGAAGTGCTTACAGTAACATAATATAATAATGTTAGTTTGAAAGTGTTTGATTTTTATTTACACTAAAAAATTCTCAATTGCGTTATTGGAATTATTTTTTGTGTTAAATAGTTTAAAATAAAATAAAAAAAAAAAACAGTTGGAATTGGTGTAAAAGTTTAAAGTATTTCTCTTTTATACTATATGTATCAACCTAGCTCCTCAGATAAACTTGGTTTATAAAAAATAAGTTAATACTAAAATAAAAATCAATATAAATGCAACACAATTTAATTTCTTTTTATTTCTCCTCCTTTTATTTCCCCTCCTTTTATATCCAACCTCACTTTTTATTTCTCCTCCACCACTTTCGTTTGTTGATGACAAACTTTGCAGTAGTCTTATAGTGTACTTCTTCCCACACCTATAGGATCGAATACCACTTTCGGCTACTGATGAGAAACTTTACAGGAGTATTTTATTGCACTTCTCATAAGTTTAATAGATGATAAACAGGGTTATATGAGTCTTTTAGGTGTGAAATTAGTCATGACGAGAAGCTTCTCACCATCGTTATAACATCGAAATTGTTAGTTGGGAAAGCTTATTTTTTGGTCTAAGAAAAACTATTTGTATACTCTTTTTCACAAATCAATTGTTCTAGCCAGAAACAAAATATTTTCGCTTTTGTACTTTTTCAAAAAGTGGTGTATATGTAGTTAACCCTTTACTACATTGGCCACTTTTTAAAAAAGTACAAAAGTGAAAATATTTTTTTTTCTCGCTAACGCTATTCGTTTGTAAAAAAGATAATACAAGTTGTTTTTTAGACTAAAAAATAAGCTTTCTGCATCATTTTTGTATTTTTCTTCATTTTGGGAAAACATCACATATCATTTTGACAATTTTCACTTTTGAACCTTTTCACTTTTTAGGTCAATTTTGTCATTAAGCCTTAACTACAATGACCTAAAAAGTGAAAAAGTGGGAAATTTACAAAGTAAAAAATTTTTATTTCTTTGTAGCGTTATTTGTTTTTGGAAAAAACTGCAAAAATTGTTTTTTAAACCGAAATATAAGCTTTGTGCATCATGATTTTTAATTATGTGGTTGGAAAAATTGTAACAAAATAATTTTGAAAATTTTCACTTTTTGATTTTTTGCAAAAAGTGGCAGTTGTAGTTATACCTTTAACAAGTTATTTTTTTTTTTTGTTTAAAGCCTAATTTACGAAATTACCTCATTTGGGTCCGTGATGGATCAGCAACTTTTATCTTCTGAAATCGGTAGTAAAGCTGAGGTTCAAGCACTGGTTTAAGGTTCATATACGTAAAAATAGTAAAAATACCTTAAACACAGCTTTACCGAAGCTTTGAGATTTGACAGATAGCATCAGAATAGCTTGCCTCAGTAACAATTTAGCTTTCATAAGGGTCAATGCAAGCTATTTTTTGGCTTGTATTGGAAGAAGGACAGGTCTTACACAAATCATTTTGGCGAATTTTATCGAAATTGCATAGGACTTTCCTGCACAGGTAATTCACAAGTTAATAGCTTGGGAAAAACAGCTAAAAATGCCCTTAAGGAACCCTACTAAATATTTTGCTTCTATAATGCTTTACAGAAGTAACAATGGCATCTGTAAAGCTTTATACAACCAAAATTGTTTGTCGGGAGGTCTTCCTGCAGAGGGTTTCCCAAGTAACAATTTAGCTTTCATAAGGGCCAATGCAAGCTATTTTTTTGGCTTTCATAACAAGGTCTTATGCAAATCATTTTGGCGCATTTTACCGAAATTGCATAGGACTTTCGTTCACAGGTAATCCACAAGCTAATAGCTTGTGACAAACAGCAATGGCCTTACGGAGGTCTTCCTGCAGAGGGTTTATCTAATGCACAAACCGGATTACTTGCGTAGGATGTTATAATAAGGCCTTATAGTGTTGTAGAAAATGTTGAATTTATGCATACAAAAAAAGAATTAATTGAATTTTATTTCATTTTTTTTTTTTATTTTCTTTTGATTTTTTCTGTTTTGCATTTTTCTACATATTATTTTATTTATTTTCATTTTTTCCTATTTTGTTTCTTTTCCTTTTTTGGAAATTTCACTGCTTTTTCTGATGTTCTGAAATGATGAGAATATTATTTTAATTGAAAAAGAACACATTTTTTTATTTTTATCACAGGCCAGGAATCGATCCCACTTCTTCTTAACACTTCTAGATAGCCTTAAGGAGACTTCCTTTCTTTCCAAAATGGATGACTTGCGTAAGTAAAGCCTGGTACGCTGCTCGAGCTAAATTTTAGCCGAGATAAAATTCCCATACAAGTTATCGATAACTTGTATGGGATCCATTTTATCTCGGCTAAAAATTTTCGATAATTTGTATGGGAGCTAAAATTTAGCGCGAGCAGCGTACCAGGCTTTAAGCCTTAAACTAAGCGTATACAAACTATAGCTTGTCGAACCGAACAAAATGGACCTTATGCAAGTAAAATTGTTACTTGGGGAATGTGTAGTTGTTGTACTAGATTTCTACTCACGAGTTAACTACTACCTCCAATGGAACAAGGCTTTTATTGGCTTGTTTATTGGAGTTTTAAAACCAAGAAGATTCAAAATAAACATCTCTCGAAAAAAAAAATGTAAAAGTGTAAACATACCCCAAGCTGTTCCCAACATTTCCCATCTTCCACTGAACACTTTCACAAAAGTGTACATTCAGAAAATTCCGAACCATTCCATCTCTGAACTCAGCTGTTTCACATCACTCAACGTCAACACAACGCAGGTTAAATTAATTCACTATCGAATTTGCTGGAATGATCTAGAACAAAAAGTGCATTTATAAATAGCAGTGCCCATCCCCGCACACAAGTCATATTAAAAAGAACATTGTGAAACGAAACAACATCGTTGCAGAAAAATCAAAAATCTATTTTTTTGTGTAAAAAAAAACAAGTAAAAATTTTAAACAATTTATCAAGTAAACCAAAAACTATTAAAAACAAGTGAAATAAATAAATATAAAAAGTATTAAAAGTCAAAAAAGTATTGAAAATTCAAAACAAAAACATCTTCAAAGTTTTGAGTGAAATCTACAAGTTTTTTCAATTGGAATTGCAAAATAAATTAATATTTCTATACATCTTCTACATTCCTTTAAAAAAAGGTAAATAAATCAATTTTGTATAAAAAAAAACAACGTAGTAGTAAATTTTTCTAGCAAATTCTTGAATTATCGATGAAATCACCTTTCTCCTATTTTTCATTTGTTCATCTAAAAAAAAAATCTGAAACAAATTGCATACGCGTCCAATAAGAAATCCACAAGTGAAAAAGAGACAGCTGTTTCAATTTCAATTGATTTCTAGAAATTTCTTTTTTACTTGCTTCTGTCAAAATTGAGAAAAATCCCAAAAAAAACCAACAAAATACTAAAATTCTATTACTTTTTTTTCTTATTTACAGAAAACTAACCTTAAAAAATGGGAAAAGACTTTTATAAAATCCTTGGCATCTCCAAAGGCGCCTCTGACGATGAAATCAAAAAAGCCTATCGCAAACTCGCTTTAAAATACCATCCCGACAAAAACAAGGCTCCCGGAGCCGAGGACCGTTTCAAGGAAATCGCCGAAGCCTACGAAGTACTCTCTGACAAAAAGAAACGCGACATCTACGACAACTCTGGCGAAGAAGGTCTAAAAGGTGGCATCCCTGGCAACCATGGTGAATACTTCCATGGCGATGCCAGAGCCACCTTTGCCCAGTTCTTTGGCTCCTCCGATCCCTTCGGAGCCTTCTTTGGCTCCGACCCCAGCCGAATCTTCGAGTCGCAAACAATGTTTATGGGCGGCGACGATGACATGTACCAACAAATGGGTTACGGTGGGAATGGAGGCGCCTTCCGCTCACAGTCATTCAATGCGGCGCCAAACAGAAAACGACAAATGCAAGACCCCCCAATCGAACATGATTTGTATGTTGGTTTGGAGGAAGTCGATCGAGGTTGCATCAAAAAGATGAAAATCTCTCGAATGTCAATGGCCTCGGGAATGCCAAAGAAAGAGGAAAAGGTGCTCAATATCACAGTCAAACCCGGCTGGAAGGCGGGAACCAAGATCACATTCCAAAAAGAAGGCGACCAAGCGCCCGGCAAAATCCCAGCCGACATAATCTTCATTATCCGGGATAAGCCACATCCCCAGTTTAAGCGCGAGGGAAGTGACATCAAATATTCGGCGAAGATTTCGTTGAAACAAGCGCTTTGTGGAACAGTCGTCCAAGTTCCGACTTTGTCTGGGGACAAGATTACAGTAAACACTCAAGGCGAGATTATTAAGCCAAATACAGTAAAGAGGATAAATGGCAAAGGATTGCCATTTCCTAAAGAGCCATCACGACGAGGTGACTTGTTGGTGGCGTTTGACATCAAGTTCCCAGACTCGCTGATGAGTGGGACAAAGGATTTGCTTACAGAAATCTTGCCAAATTAGACTGAGTCTTGAGAGAAGTCTAGGATAAGGAAGACAGATAAAAAATGAGTAAAGAAGGAAGGAGAATCTTCTGGAAAGAGTTCTGACTGATGAACAAAAAGCGGGAACGATGACCTCAAGCCGCTTTTTTTTTTAGATTTTTATCAAGAAAAAAAAGGATTCACTCACACGTCTAACGACGGATAAAAATTTTAGTTTATTAAGAATTTTTAAATTAAATTTAAATTAAAATTAAGTCGCCTCTTAGGGAAAATAAAAACAAAGTCTTTCTAGAAATTTCTTCCAAATTGGCTTGATTTTTTGTATAATTTTCATTTGAGGCTAGAAATAGAATAGAAATTTTGTTTGTTTTCTTGCAAAGATAGAAATTGTATGAAAAAAAAGAAAAAAAAAAATCAAATCTGAAATGGCGACTTATGTAGAATTAAAAACAAAAATTAAGAGAAGAGATGTACGTTTTAGTACGCGCCTGTGTATTTATATAAATATATAATAACCAAAATGTAATTTTTTTTTTTTTTAGTTTAATAAGAATTTTATTTTTTAGTTAAAATATGGAAGATTTTTAGCTTGTATCTTGTAAAACTAGAAACTAGAATGCTTAGATATTCAATCTTAAGCAAAATTTGTATAGAATATAAATTAAAAGTATTGTAAAATAAAAAGCAATAACCAATTAACTTAGAAAAGAATTGACTTTTATTTTAATTATGATGGTTTTCTGAGAAGGAATTTTCATCTAATTTTTGATAAGGGAAAATTTTGGTAAATTTTTTATACCTACGCAATAGCACTCAAATGGGTCATCTTGATTGAGAAGGAAAATTCCACTATGAATTTTTTATCTAACTTGTTTACTACTTTGGTGACGTCGGCGACCTTGATTATTTTGTTTACTTGGCATTGATATGTATTTATAAGTAGTATACATACATCACGGTCATATTCAAATCTATTTGTCGTCATTGAACTAGATACAGATAGACGAAGATTTGGCGATTGTTCCTCATTTCAACAAAGTTGAGGCCAGTGTTGCTATAAAATATTTTATGAAATTGGGAGATTACCACATCAAAAATCGGGGAATCAGTAAAAATTAAAAAAAAAAAAAAATCAAGACTTAAAATAAAACAGATTTTAAATAAAACAGAATCTTTAATTTCGATAGAAAACTTCCTGTATAGCATTGCCATCAAGTACTGAGTTGAATAACAATAAGGATCAAATTCCGGCCTAGACATTTTTTATTTCATGAGCAAAGGCTGAGATGTGTTTTGGTTTAATATTTAACTAAAGTAAAAAGAATTCTTTGTTGTTTTCGACCTTGTTTGTCGTTTTGAAATATTTTGAGTTTTAAACTGGGGGGTGTCGTTCCGTAATTTTTGAAAAAAACGATAATTGTTAGCGTTGTTGCCCGTTTTTTTTGCTTCACAAAAAGTTTTTTGCCACATCACAGTTTGAGAACCTTCAAAAATATTTGAAATCTTTAAAACTTCAAAGTTCTTGAATACCTACCCAAACAGGAAAAAGTTTAAAAATGTTGTAAAAAGTAGAAATTCAATTCAATTTAAGTTTATTGAGACTTTCTTTTTTTTTTTTAACATTTGATTTATAAAAGTATTAATACTAAATACTATGTTTTGTTGCTGACTTGGAATTGGTCTAGCTTATACATACAAATTTTTATAAAAAGATTTACATTATCTTGTGGACAAAGTCAGAGGCGGCGCTAGACCAAAATGAGACGTGTGCGAGAGTAAATTTGCGGGGCCCCTAGGAAAATGATTTTGGATTATCATTTTAAAAAAGGATCAAATATATCCAAGTTCAAGTTCAAAATTGTTATAGCAAACTTATAGGTGTTTCATTTCAATGTAGATGAAAAACAAAATGCACGACTCGATCTCACGAACTTTCAAATTGCTTTAATTTTTTTTTTATAAATAAGATTTGTACGTAGATATCGTTCTTCAACGAATTTTTTTTATCTATACAAAGTATTTTTAAAATCATTAAAATACAAGGAAAAGCTTTGACAAAAGGTGCTATGCAAATGTTATTAATATAGGATTTAATGACATCTTCTTTCAAAATTAAGAGGTCTACCGGATCGAAGCTTGGCATTTTACCCTCAAGCCTGTGGGAACCTTAAAAGTGAAAAACGCTCCTAACAGGCTGCATGACCTAAGTTCCAATTTCTGGATTGAAAGACCTTTGGTTTTCAAAAGTAGACATTATTAGCTTTAATTTGAGATTAAATTTGCCTTTTAACTCATAAGTTCAAAGGGACGCAGCGTACTATATGAGACTTTTTCCTGAATTATTCGTAGGTTTGCGCATATACATACTTTGGGTCGTAAGAATCTATCATTTGTATTAAAATGCTAATGACTTTTATTTTTTATTTTATTGTGAAATAATTCCTTAACTCGTCGACCAACAAATTAAAAAAACAAGACTTTATGAAACTTCCATCGCTTCTAACCTTAAAACCAGCTCTGTTATGAAACTGACAACCTTTGACCCGGAAAACGTATGAATTTGAGAAGACGATGGCATTACATTTAATTTAACACCAATATCGTCTTTAAGCTCTACCTATGAGATACACCATGCACTTTATTAAGCCAACGCCCAACAGTGCCTAATGCAGACGGGAAGACCTGTGGTTTTCGTAACTACTAATAGCCCTCTTTCACTTCAAATTTGAAATTTTCTTTAGCTCGATGAGTTAAGCGTTTCTGCAGTGGCCTAACAAAATCTTGAGTGAATTTTGAGCAATTTGATTTAAGGCGCATTTTTAGAAAAAATATCAAAACCGTTAGAAATCGTTATAAACATTTTTCGGAAAAAAACTATTTTAAGTGAAATTGTTGTTGTTAGTAAATTTTGCAGAAATTATTTATCTACATTCCAAATTTCAGAAAAAAATTACCTAATTAAAAATTATCTAAAATTTGACTATTAAAAAAAAAATCAAACTTTCTTCATCAAAATATTGAAACTATTAAAAACTAGCACTTGATTCCTTTTTGCATAAAATCGTAAGTAATTTTTGAGTAAATTCTAGGTACTTTTCTAAAATTGGTATAATATAATATACATTAGGGTGGTCCTTATTTTACTCTTTTGCGAAAATTGAGTGCGACGCCCCCTAAATTGGTTCCAAATCAGGAAAAAAACATACCCTATTTTTTTTTAAATTTTTATCTCTGACCCTTGCTGGCCCTATTTTGATAAGAAGTTACTATAGCAGGAGCGATATTCTGTGTCCAGTGTAGGGTAAATTGCAAATATTTGATATAAACTTCTTAATGAAATAGGGTCAGGAAGGGCATTAGGGCATTTTTTTTCCTGATTTGGAAACATTCTAGGGGGCGTCCCCAATTTTTTTTTCCTAAGGACCACCCTAATATACATGGTATTAGATATTTATTTTATAATGAAAAAAGTCTTGTTTTCGCCAGTTTGTTCTCGGTTTCTTTTTTAGAATATAAAAATATCAATTGAATCACCAATTGGAAAAAGGTAATAAATCCATCTCATCTTATTGTTGGCAAACCGCAAATAACTGCATAACTTCTTTATTTGACGGTTCTAAAAATGTGGTTAGGCTAATCTCACGTTAGTCATAAAATTTGAAAATTGTCACTTTACAAACAACCTGTAATATCGCTGAGTGTCATTGCTATATTGACATACAACATTAAAATTTATCAGTAGGAAGAAGGTAATAAAGCCGGGATTTGTTTCTTTCTTTAAACTATTGTTTTTAAAATCACTTGTTTATGATTTCTATTAAAAAAAGAGACCGGAAAAAAACAAGGGCGGCAAGGGACTTTCCCTGCTAGATGCAGGAAGATATATATAGTCCATTGGAATGTTACAAAAATTTGACCGAACCTTGCATTTTGGGTAGGACAAGATTTTTTTGTTTTGATCTGTAGGGGAGGTTAATGTGAGTATACAATCCAGTTTTCGGGGTTGAAAGCCCCCCCATTTGGCCGCCATCTTGGAAAAAGGGGTGTTAACTGTTTTTTATCGATATGCAACATGCGAACCGTAAGTACCTTGGAAAAAGGTAACAATTTATTTTCGTACTTTTATATGTTTATTTGATTTTTTTTTACTTCAATACAGACTGATTCAAAAAGATATGTAGGTTGGGTTGAAACAAGAAAAAAAATCCAAGTACGGGGGTCCATTCCGTACCGTTTAGTCAGGAGAGCAATTTTCTAAAAAAAAAGTCTTACTTTTGAAAAAAAAATTACTAAAAATCAACGATTACACCCATTTTAACGTGTTATTTTTTTTGTAAAGCCGAAACCTTTTCTTTTATATTAATTTTAATTAAACCTGTTTTATGGAATAGCTTTTGAAAAAAATAATTTTCAAAATACGAAAAAAATATTTTGAACTAATTTTTTTCAAAATTTTATATAATTAAGCACTAATTAAGTTTTCAAAATTCAATGCTGTAATGTGTTTTCAAACAAAAACAGAAAACCGTATGCAAAAGAGTCTTGTCGTTTTCGAGAAATTAAAAAGAAAACAAAACTACTTTTTTTCTAATAACCCCATTATTGTTTGTTTTTACTTAAAAAAAGTATTTCGTGGTTCTACATACCACCAATGATTTTTTTACGATGTTCGCATTTGCTAATAATAATAACATATTTCTCCATTGAACAAAAATGGAAGGTGTCAAATTAGCCTTTGGACTTGACCAATTCAGCTTTAATAAACAGTGATAAGCTTTGGAGAATGGGCCACTTCTCATTCTCAACACTTCAATTCAAGTGATATTTTTGAAAATCTTTTTTTTTTTTCATAGAATAAAGGGGTCGAACGACAACTTGAATTTTGGTCTCATATACTTTTTTTTCTCAATTTTTTCATTCTCATTCTCCGGGGAATGTGATAAAAACCAAAAGCGTTCCTAATACTGCGTGGAAATTTGATTTTTCGTTATTTGTTGACATTCCGTTTGTGACTTGGTTTTACATATAGGTATCGTAGTGGCTTTTTAATACCCTAGTTTGAAGTTAAAAAATATTTTTTAAAATAAGTTTTTAAATTTTAATCATTAGGACTTGATAACTATCTTTAATGAATAGTTATTTAAATTTGCTTCTTGCTACCGATTTTGCCGCCTCTAAAATTTATTTGTTTATTGCGCATTTTAAGAGACGTGACCTTTCAAAGCAAAAGTTACTTTATAAAGTAGAAAATAGTACAAATTAAAAGTTATTTGTATAGAAGACTAGCGTATTTCTACTTAAACCAAAATATTAAAGGACTTTCTTGCGTTGGTTGAAAGAGCGTTGTGTTGCCACTTTAAAAAAATTTTTGCAAAATAAAGTAGATTACAAAATTTTAGCAGTAGATTTTGGAGCGAACACAGAGTCAACTTTTTTCATTAATAACACCTGACACTTACCTGAGAAGTTTTCTTACTATGTCTAGGGTGCTAGCCGCCCATGGATTCTTGCTGTAAAGGCCTTAAGTAAATTAAATCGCAATTTTGTAATGAAAATTGAACAACAAATAATAAATGTAAATTTTTTTCGAATCAAAAAAACTGAGTAAAACAAATAGAAAATCTACTGACATACAAAAAACTCCATATTCACCTTTAGGGTTTTTTCATTTTTTTTTCAAGTGACTTGTGAACCTTCTAAAACTTCTTTGATCGATCGGAAAATTTTTTGCAGTTATTTAAGTTCCAAATGGCACCCATCCTGGCTATGTATATCAAAAAATAAGACCACTTTTTTACTCCACCCTAGCGTACCCATCATTTGGGACAGCAACATAAAATTTAATCAAAAAAAAAACATTACCTCAGAGGTCCCAATGAAATAAATTTTTATTTTTTAAAGAAAAATTACATAATATCTTGAGGCCTCAAACAATATTACTTATTGAATAATATTAGCGATCAACAAATGATAGGTACATCAGGGTGTCTAAAAAAAATGAGAGTGTATACGTACATTTTTGTCCGTTCCCTAGATATCAAAGGGTCCCCAAAATTAAGTCTTGCCCCGGAGCGGAGGCCCCGACAACTCAACGTACGCCCCTGAGGAAAAGGAAGATATTATGTACATTAGTAAAACCATGGAAAATATGTTATTTGTCTCTTTTGATGAACAGTTTGTTTGTCATTTATCATTTATTACTCAAAATATATGTATACGAAAACGCTACACAACGCTTCACAACGCTAAACAACGCTACACAACGCGCCATAACGTGAAACAACGCGATACAAAGCGAACAACAAAATTAAAACACCACACCTAGGAACGGAGGACTACTAGACAAAAATAAAAACATAATTAAATTAAACATTTAAATATTTCTCTGGGGGGCGGGGTCATATTTTCCTATAAAAAGGGCCACACCACACACAAATTATTCAGTCTGTCCGTGGTCTACGACCAGTGCACATCGGTAGGCAGATCCTGGGGATCGGTAAGTGATCGCATGCCTCATGAGACATGTAGCATGTTGCATATTTCATGTTGCAAGTTGCATGTTGCATGTAACATGTTGCATGTTGAATGTTGCATGTTACATGTTACATGTTGCATGTTGTATGTTCCATGACGCATGTTGCGTGACACGACGCGACACGACGCGACACTACGCGACACAACGCGACACAACGCCACACGACACGACACGACGTGACACGACGCGACACAACACGACACAACGCGACACAACGCGACACGACGCGACACAACGCGACACTACGCGACACAACGCTACACAACGCGACACAACGCGACACGACACGACACGACGCGACACAACACCATACAACGCGACACGACGCGACACAACGCGACACAACGCGACACGACGCGACCCAACGCGACAAAACGCGACACGACGCGACACAACGCGACACGACGTGACACAACGCGACACTACGCGACAAGACGCGACACAACGCGACACAACGTGACACGATGCGACACAACGCTACACGACGCGACAAAACGCGACACGACTCGACACAACGCGACACGACGCGACACAACGCGACACTACGCGACACAACGCTACAAGACGCGACACAACGCGACACGACGCGACACAACGCGACACAACGCGACACAACGTGACACGACGCGACACGACGCGACACAAAGCGACACAACGCGACACAACGCGACACAACGCGACACGACGCGACACAACGCGACACAACGTGACACGACAAGACACGACGCGACACAACGCGACACAACGTGACACAACGCGACACGACGCGACACGACGCGACACAACGTGACACGACGCGACAAGACGCGACACAACGCGACACAACGCGACACAACGCGACACGACGCGACACAACGTGACACGACGCGACAAGACGCGACACAACGCGACACAACGCGACACAACGCGACACGACGCGACACAACGCGACACGACGCGACACGACGCGACACAACGCTACACAACGCGACACAACGCAACACGACGCGACACAACGTGACACGATGCGACACGACGCGACACGACGCGACACAACGCGACACTACGCGACACAACGCTACAAGACGCGACACAACGCGACACGACGCGACACAACGCGACACAACGCGACACAACGTGACACGACGCGACACGACGCGACACAACGCGACACAACGCGACACAACGCGACACAACGCGACACGACGCGACACAACGCGACACAACGTGACGCGACAAGATACGACGCGACACAACGCGACACAACGTGACACAACGCGACACGACGCGACACGACGCGACACAACGTGACACGACGCGACAAGACGCGACACAACGCGACACAACGCGACACAACGCGACACGACGCGACACAACGCGACACAACGTGACACGACAAGACACGACGCGACACAACGCGACACAACGTGACACAACGCGACACGACGCGACACGACGCGACACAACGTGACACGACGCGACAAGACGCGACACAACGCGACACAACGCGACACAACGCGACACGACGCGACACGACGCGACACAACGTGACACGACGCGACAAGACGCGACACAACGCGACACAACGCGACACAACGCGACACGACGCGACACAACGCGACACGACGCGACACGACGCGACACAACGCTACACAACGCGACACAACGCAACACGACGCGACACAACGTGACACGATGCGACACGACACAACACCACACAACGCGACACGACGCGACACAACGCGACACACCGTGACACAACGCGACACAACGCGACACAACGCGACACTACGCGACACGACGCGACACAACGCGACACAACGCGACGCAACGCGACACGACGCGACACAACGCGACACAACGAGTGTGGAGTAAAAAAAAGTGGTCCTATTTTTTGATATACATAGCCAGGATGGGTGCCATTTGGAACTTAAATAACTGCAAAAAATTTTCTATTTCTTTTGACTATTTAAATAAAAAATAAAAATCAAACTTTCTTCATCAAAATATAGAAACTAATAAAAACTAACATTTGATTGTTTTTTTTTCATAAGATCGTTAGTCATTTTTGAGTAAATTTTACTTTTCTAAAATTGGATATTTTTTTTATAATGTAAAAACTATTACTACTAATCTGCTCCATTTTACTTCCTTTTTACTTTCTTTTTTTATACGCAAACGCTACACAACGCTTCACAACGCTAAACAACGCTACACAACGCGCCATAACGTGAAACAACGCGATACAAAGCGAACAACAAAATTAAAACACCACACCTAGGAACGGAGGACTACTAGACAAAAATAAAAACATAATTAAATTAAACATTTAAATATTTCTCTGGGGGGAGGGGTCATATTTTCCTATAAAAAGGGCCACACCACACACAAATTATTCAGTCTGTCCGTGGTCGTCGACCAGTGCACATCGGTAAGCAGCTCCTGGGGATCGGTAAGTGATCGCATGTCTCATGAGACATGTAGCATGTTGCATATTTCATGTTGCAAGTTGCATGTAACATGTTGCATGTTGAATGTTGCATGTTGCATGTTACATGTTACATGTTGCATGTTGTATGTTCCATGACGCATGTTGCGTGACACGACGCGACACAACGCGAAACGACGCGACACAACGCGACACAACGCGACACTACGCGACAAGACGCGACACAACGCGACACGACGCGACACGACGCGACACAACGCCAAACGACGCGACACGACGCGACACAACGCGACACAACGCGACACGACACGACACAACGCGACAAGACTCGACACAACGCGACACGACGCGACACAAAGCGACACAACGTGACACGACGCGACACGACGCGACACGACGCGACACAACGCGACACAACACCATACAACACGACACGACGCGACCCAACGCGACACAACGCGACACGACGCGACACAACGCGACACAACGCTACACGACGCTACACGACGCTACACAACGCTACACAACGCGATACGACACGACGCAACATCACACGACGCGACACGACGCGACACAACGCGACACAACGCGACACGACGCGACACGACGCGAGCCAACGCGACACAACGCGACACGACGCGACACAACACCACACAACGCGACACGACGCGACACGAAACGACACACCGCGACACGACGCGACACACCGCTACACGACGCGACACGACGCGACACAACGCGACACAACGCGACACAACGCGACACAACGCGACACAACGCGACACAACGCGACACAACGCGACACTACGCGACAAGACGCGACACTACGCGACACGACGCGACACGACGCGACACAACGCGACACAACGCGACGCAACGCGACGCAATGCGACACGACGCGACACAACGCGACACAACGCAACACGACACGACACGACGCGACACGACGCGACACAACGCGACACAACGCGACACAACGCGACGCAACGCAACACTACGCGACACGACGCGACACGACGCGACACAACGCGACACGACGCGACACAAAGCGACACGTCACGACGCGACACAACACCACACAACGCGACACGACGCGACACAACGCGACACACCGTGACACAACGCGACACAACGCGACACAACGCGACACAACGCGACACTACGCGACACGACGCGACACGACGCGACACAACGCGACACAACGCGACGCAACGCGACACGACGCGACACAACGCGACACAACGAGTGTGGAGTAAAAAAAAGTGGTCCTATTTTTTGATATTGTCATATAATAAAGTAAACCTAAGGTTCTCCAAGGCAAGCAATTGGTTTTGGCACTCTTGTTGTTTGCAGCGCAAACAAAAAGAGTGTTTATTAAATTAGGCATTATTTGTTATCTATCTAACATGATCTCTTAAAAGAGATCATGATCGATAGATCGTATTATTTAGATCGTAAATCCTAAGTGTTCTTATTGTTTTAAGTTAGTCTTTTAAGCAGTCGACTCTTATTGCTCTACATGTTCACTTTGTGTAATATTAAAGAATAAAATAAAAACTCCTATTTGTTTAAATAAAAGAAGTTGTTTAAATCTGATGAAGGAATAAATTAACTTTATTGGCGCAGTCGGTAAACGAATACGGGTTTAAAAATAAATAAAACTTAATCGAACAAAAATTTAAACACTTTAAAAAAAAAAAAAAAAACTTTGTGTAAAAATAGCTAAAATAAATTTTACAAAATAAAACAATAAAAGTTTATAAATAGTTGAAAAAAGTAGTGTTTAAAAAAACCAAAATCAAAAACCTCATAATATTAAAAAAAAAACAAAAGTCAATAAATTTCGTAAAAAAAAAGTACAGTACCAAAAACGACGCTTAAGTACAAATTAGCTCGAAAACAAGAAACCCGCTAGCTAAGCTCTCATACCAAGCTAACTCGAAAACATTTTCATCAAACCATGTTTTATGAACAAATACCTCTCTATCAAACTGTTATACGCACAAGTATATTAAGTAGTGAGTGTAAAGAAAAAGTTTAAGAAGAAAAACAACAAACCAAACAAAGTGTTATACTGAATTCAATTAAAACAAAAAAAAAAAAATCATGCAAATAGGTACATGAGAAGAAGTTATGGAATGAAAATTAAACGATAAAATAAAGAACTAAAACAAAAGGAGCAAAGAATTGTAATAATAATTCACAAAACTATTACAAAATAAAAATATTAAAAGTAAAATAAAATTAAAAAAAAAAAAAAAAAAAAAAACCAAAACTACCCATGCACATACATACATCCTGCATTCTTCAAAACATATAAAGTAACTGGAAGTTATCATCAACATTCAACAGTGATCCACACTAGAAGTCATCGCCTGGAGAAAATTTGTCAAGTTAGTTTCATCGTATTTTTTGTTTTTTTTAATTTGAAAATGGAATCAATAAATTCAACAGAAAGATTTAAAATTATTTTAGACTGTATAAATAAATTGCCAGAATTTAATGGTAACACAAATTTGTTAATTGATTTTTTGGACAGAGTAGATTCCTTGTCAGTTGTTGTAGCTACATTTGATGTAAACACTCAAACACTCCTTCTAGGTTACATTAAAGATAAAATTGTTGGAAAAGCAAAACTAGAACTTCAAAAGCATGGTAGGTTAGCAGAATGGTTGCAAATTAAAGATATTTTAAAAACCAATTTTGCAGAGAAATGTTCGTCGGCAAAAATAATAGATCAATTAAGAACAGCCAGAGTACAGTCAAATATTGAAGACTTTTATCAAAAAATAAATCATTTGTTAAGTAGACTTAATAACTCATATTTGTTAGACGGTAATCAAAGTGATGAAGGGATTATAACTTCTAATAAAAGAATAGCCCTTGAAGCTTTTAAAAATAACCTACCTGAGCCTACAAAATCAATAGTACTCAGTCGAAATCCTAAAACACTTTACGAAGCCTACAAAGTCATAACCGAAATCAACCATCAAAGTTTCGGTCCCAATTCAACAGGCTCAAATCAATTTTCTAGACAAATGAATAGAAATTCAAGTTTTAATTCGAACCGAGTTAACAATAATTCATCTTTTAATTCGAACCGAGTAAATAATACTTCATCTTTTAGTACCAATAGAAACAATTCTAACTCTAGATACAATAATAATTCTGACAATACATACTTGAGAAATAATGGATACAGTAGAAATAGACAACAAAATAACAATAGCTCATTAAATTTTAACCCTCGAAGTGAAAATAGACAACAAACCAACAATAACACATTAAATTTTAACAATCGTAGTGAAAATAGACAAAATAATAACTTTGGAACTAATCAATCCTCACAAAGATTAAATGATTCTAGCAATCAAACACGTAGGTCAAATAGGTCCAACAACAATAATAATGGTTATGAACAAATGGATGTTTCCTTCAACGAGGCTAACACAGAACCAATTAACTACCCAAACATTAACCAAAACCAAAATTTTTCACCCAGTCGCCCAGACGACTACCTTATATAGTGATACAAAACCATATTAGGCCTTTACGTTTTATTATTGATTGCGGTGCCGAGTTAAGCATCATTAATAAAAATATTTGCAATCCAAAATGGCAAATCCAAAGTAAAAATCATATTTTGAAAGTACTCGATCGAAACGTCGAAACAAATATAGTTTATAGAATTCCCCTCTTTCAGGAATTCAACGAAAGGGATTATTTCGTCAACTTTTTAGAATACCAATTCCATAACCGTTTTGATGGGTTGATTGGAAATAATATCCTTGTTGATTTAAACGCCATTATAAACTTTCAAACTAGATCTCTAACCACCAACAAAGCAACAATAAAAATGTATTTAAACGAAGAAGAAGAAAACTACACGAACTACGTTGACCAAAACCAAAATGTTTTATGTATATATTCGAACGAAACCTATTTTTCTGAAATGAATAACAATCTTTTCGCACCTCACCTACCAGACCAAGATATCTTAAAATTAAAATCATTGCTAAAATCTTTTCAATCAATTATTTATAACGAAGGGGACACGTTATCTTTTACAAATGAAATCTGTCACCGCATTATAACTCATAACGACGTTCCAATCTATAGTAAGCTTTATCGCTATCCAGAGATTCATTCCGATGAAGTAGATTTACAAATATCGGAAATGTTGAGACAAAAAATTATTGTTCCTAGCTGTAGTCCTTACAATTCGCCCATATGGGTTGTGCCCAAGAAAAACGATAAAGATGGAAAAAAACAATGGCGAGTTGTAATCGACTACAGAAAGTTGAACTCACAAACGATAGATGACAGATTTCCTATGCCTAATATTGACGATTTATTCGACAAATTGGGAAGGTGTCAGTATTTCTCAACGATTGATCTGGTAAAAGGTTTTCACCAAATCGAGGTAGATCCACGAGACAGAGCCAAAACTGCGTTTTCCACCAAAAGTGGGCATTACGAATTTGTAAGGATGCCATTTGGGCTTAAAAACGCCCCAGCCACATTCCAGAGGCTGATGAATTATGTCCTCAGAGACTACATTAACAAAATTTGCGTCGTCTACTTGGATGACATATTAGTGTTTTCTACTAGTTTTGAAGAACATCTTCAATCCCTGCGAAAGATTTTTCAAAAACTTAAGGATAGCGGGCTAAAAATTCAGATCAACAAATGTCATTTTGGAAATATCACAGCTGAATATTTAGGGCATGTAATTGTTCAAAACGGAATAAAACCAAATGAGAAGAAAATAAAAGCGATAACTGAAATGAAATTACCATCTTCCAAAAAAGCAATAAGACAATTTCTAGGCATAACCGGTTATTACCGTAAATTTATAAAAGACTATGCCAAAGTTGCATACCCTATGATAAGGTATTTAAAAGATTCGGTAAAACTAAAAACATCTGACCCTCAGTACATAAAATCGTTTAATACTCTCAAGACATTGTTGACTTCTGATCCCATCCTTAGAAATCCGGATTTTTCTAAGCAATTTATTTTGACCTCTGATGCATCTAACTACGCCTTAGGAGCGGTTCTTAGCCAGGATAACCATCCTGTTTGTTATGCATCTCGAACCCTTAACCAACACGAGCGTAATTACTCTACTATAGAGAAAGAGCTCTTGGCGGTCTATTGGTCAATTAAATATTTTCGTACGTACTTGTATGGCAGAAGATTCATTTCTCGAACAGATCACAAACCTCTTGTGTGGTTAAAGAACATTAAAGAGCCTAACATGAAACTCCAAAGATGGAAATGGTCTCTTAACCAGTATGACTTCGATGTCGAGTACCTTAAAGGGAAAGAGAACGTTGTCGCAGATGGGCTGAGTAGATACACTAATGATAAAAATGAAACCGGGGACATGTCAAAAGCTGATGATGAAATTAGCCTATTTGACCTTTTCAATAATGAAGTAGCCGAAGGTTACAGTGACGATGAAGTCACCCCCGAAATTTCAGCATCAAGTAAAAATAACGATGAAGTTATGTCTACTGCTGCTACCATACATAGTGCTATGGAAGACGCAACTCTGCACATCTGTATTACAGAAAAACCGGTAAATTTGTTCAAAAACCAGATATTTCTTTTTTATGGTCCAAAAGAAAAAATCTTTTTCAAAATAGTCCATAAGAAAATTCAACACCATATTCAAATTGAAAAAGGTAAAAGTAACCTACTTGAAATCATGAAAGGGCTTTTAATAAAAAAAGGGCTTATGTGTATATTTTGCGAAGATTTGCCGCTATACCTTAATTTCCAAAACCTGTATGTAAGGTATTTTTCTATGAATAAACAGTTAAAAATTCAAAAATCAAACATTCGATTAAAAAACATTACTGATAAAAACGAGCTTTTAACAATTATTAAAAACGAACATTTAACCAAAAATCATAGGGGTATTAACGAAGTATTTTTTGAACTTAAACAGTTGTATTTCTACCCAAATCTGCAAGTAGAAATACAAAAATTTATAAATAATTGTGAAATTTGTGTAATTGCAAAACACGATAGACATCCATTGCAGGAACAAATGGCAATAACAGAAAAACCAAAACAATTCAACGATATCATGCACATGGATATTTGGTTTCCCGAAAGGGGAAAAATGTTTTTGACTACAGTCGATAAGTTCTCTAAATATGCGACCATTCATCGATTGGAAGATAGGAATTGGATCGCAATTCTGAGTGCGATAAAACAAAGGATCCAATTTCTCGGAAAACCCAACAAAATTGTATCCGATGGTGATTCCTGTATTTTGCACTCTGCAGTGGAACAATTCCTAAAAGAGAACAACATTATCTTCCATAGAACGACTGCATCTCTCAAAACGGGAAATGCGGATATTGAAAGGCTTCATGGTACATTTAATGAACACCTTCGTATTATGAATCAGGGTTGAAAAATCGTCTTTGAGCATTGTATCGAAAGTGAAATAAAAAGTGTATCGAATTGTACTTTTTGAATCTTTCAAATTTTATTAAAGAACAATTCGAAAGATTTGTTTTAAATGAACGAAAAACTTTAAGATAAACCAAAAACTAAATTAATTTTTTTTTTTCAAAAAAAATCGGAAAAACTTTTGAGGTCATTTTATGATTTTGTTCTTTGTTACTGTGATCCTATTTACAATTTACAACTGCAAAACACTGATGTTTCATTACAACTCAAAACTTTGGTCTTTCGTGATAATGTAAATATGCAGTGAAATATGTAAATATGCAGAATTATTGCAGGTGTATTGAACTTCACAATTTAATCTTATTGTCAATGGCTATGAAAATTGAGGTGAATTTTCGAATAAAAAAAAAAAATTAAAAAACCTAAAATTTTATTTCTTTGAAGAAAATTAAATAAAGACTTTAAATTCACCCTTGGCCGTTTAATGTTCTATTCAAATCAAACGTGTATTTTACTAATATTGCATATCTTGGAAGAATTGAAATTGAAATGCACGACTGGGGCCGCACGTACTTGCTCTTGCAGTTCAAAGCATTTTTAATGTTAGCTTACTTGTAGATTATAAGAGCTGAATGGGAGCGTATCGGAATCCCGCTTTTTAAAATCCCGTTATTCGAAAATCCCGAAAAAAAACGTTTCAAAATCCCGTTTACTAAAATACCGCTTTTTTAAATCCCGTTTTCTGAAATCCCGCATTTAAAAATCCCGTCAAACCCCGAAAATCCCGATTTTTTTTTACAAAATACATGCTTAATTCACAAATAAAAAAATCATGAGAAATAGACAAAAAATTAGTAAAACTGATTTTTTGCGTTGTAAAGCCCACACAATGGGCCTTACCAATAATGAATCGCTAAACACACGTTTAAGTATCGTCGGGTTAACTTTTACCGTCGCGTTAAATTGGGTGTATACTAATAATCAAAATAAACACGCGTTTAACTAATTGTGCTTCTATTACCAGATCTATTACATTTGTTGTCAAAATAACATCATTAAAGACACATTTTTTGCATGTAATGTAATAATGAACAAAAACATAACTACAAAATACCTACATACCTTCATATATTTTCATTTTAGTTGGAAAAGTTAAAAAATAAAGCCCAAGCAAGGAGGCCAAAAGTGCATCAAAAAAGTTCGTGGAGTACGACGATGAAAATTTGCAGATTTATTTCTTTTTAAGTTTTCTTTTTCAGCCTTTTCTGAAAGTAATGAATATTTATTAATAAAAAAGAGAAATATTTATAAACAAATAAATTTTTCCATTTACTTATTTAATAATTTGCCGCCAATATTATTAATTTTTCTCAACAACTTGTTGACTTGACAAATGTTTTTTTTTTTTGCTGTCAAATGACAGTGCAAATCGTGCGTTATAATTTAACCGTGCGTTTATAGTTCAGTTTCCCAACTATAAAATTAACGTAGCGTTAACCCTTAACCTGACTATTAAATTGGTTATTGGTATGGAGAAATATTTAAAGCTCAGTTAAATATTTAACTGAGTTTTAAATTTGATTATTAGTAAGGCCCAATATGTATACCTTCAACACATTATGAAAACGGTATTTCTTGTATTAAAACATAAAATGATTAAAGCCTTAAATTAAGTTCACAAGTAAAAGAAATTTCATTTATTTAAATATAAAAATTGTTGAAATACATCCAAATATAAGTTGAAATATATTTAAATGAAATTTCTTTTGATTATGTAGTGTTGTAGTGTGTACTTAATTTAAGGTGTTGTGATCATTTTATGTTACTATTAATCTATGGGATTATCACGATTTGATTGTTGTTCTGAAACTTTAAAGTAAATATTAGTTTTTTAATTGATTTATTTTTAGTATCACATTCCTTACTTTTTCTTATATTTTTTATATATTATATTTTTTGTTAAAGGTTTTAATAAAATGCGTTTAGAACAATCTCTCATTTTTTAATTTGTTTTAGTATCACGATTTTGCAAGCAAAACTAGTTGTTTTATTTTAAAAAATCGCGCGATTTTTTAAAATAAAACAACTAGTTTTGCTTGCAAAACGGGATAGTAGAAAACGGGATTATAAAAATCGGGGTTTTAAAAAGCGGGATTATAAAAAGCGGGATAATGAAAAACGGGATTTTAAAAGCGGGAATATAAAAAGCGGGATATCGAACCCAACTCGAGCTGAATGTACATAAATTTTTAAGAAATTTGGTTGAGGCCAAATGTTAATTAAATAAATTTTTTTTTATTTGACTTGACTTTTTTGAGAAAAACTAAAAATTCAGTTTTACTGTAATTACTTTGAATATTACGTATGCAAAATTTTATCAAAATCATTGGAGTGATTTTTGAGAAAATTACAATAACTCTATATAATGATGTACGGGAAGAGCCGACATCCGCGATTTAAAAAATTGTAAAGACCATATTTTCACTATCCGTATTTTTTGAGAAAAACTAAAAACGCAGTTATGTTAGAACTATGCACAGTATTACGTGTGTTAAATTTCATCAAAATCGTTAGAGCCGTTTTCGAGAAAATTGCAATTACTCGAAAATTTTGTATGGGAGATATACGTTCTAAGCGAGATATTAAAAAACAAAAAAAAAACCAACCTTGGAAATTACGAAAAAAACATCCATACCAAATTTCAAGAAAATCCGTCTACACGTTTACTCTGTAGCGACTTGTACAGATGGACGCACGGACGCACCGACGCACAGACCGACGGACGTCATGACGAAACCAAAATTTTTGGACTCCTCCATCATCGTAATGTTAGTTTTGATTAAAACCTCGAATTTTTTTTAACACGAAACCAATACTTGCCCTATAGAGCAAGTAAAAATTGATCCAGAATACCTTTTACATTGATATAAGCGGAAGGACAAAACTGTATCGAATTTAGTAATAGTGTATTTGTGTACTTTAGCCAAGCCAAGTGTATCGAAAAAAGTACAATCGTATCGACTTTTGCAACCCAGTTATGAATGCATCGAAAGATTCCTCGGATTTAGATGAAAAACTGTTTAAGATTGTAACTGTTTATAACTCGACACTACACTCCACGACAAAGTTAAGGCCGTTAGATTTCATTAATAAAAATCTTTCAAAACAAGAAATCGAAACTTACGCGAACACATTCCAAAGCCAAAAAGAAGATAGGGTCAATAAAAACAACAAAGATCCAATTCTTGAATCGAACAGATGTTCAAACATTGTCCAAAACAGAACAGTGGTGAAAAGTAAACCGAAATATAAGAAATTAAATCAACTCACGACTCAGGGAAATTAAACTATTGATAAAACCACTAAACGAAATATAAAATACCATAAGAAACAATTGAAACGCTTATATAAGCATCAACACAAAAACTAGAATCAAAAAACAATTATTTTACCGAATTCAAGCACTGAAAATCCATTGGATGAGTACAATTTATGTAATTTCTTCTGTTTTTCTTGTTTCCATTTGTATCCAATAGTTCGGCAATCAATCTTTTGGTATTTTATTGATAAAATAACAATGTATTTTTTCTATTATTTTGTTTTTTCTTTCCAAAATAATTTCAAATAAACTTTCTACACGATTCAAATCACGAAAATAAACGTTTGGTAGACATATTGTTTCCTTTGTTTTTTTTCTCTCTCTTCGTCTGTCAAAATGACAGAAATGTCACTTTGACGTAGAGGTCGCGTTCAGGTTCATAATATTAAGGCTGGTAACACAGTGAATGCTATTAGATGGGTAGAAAATAAGGGTAAGTTGCAACTGCAACTTTTAAAATAGTACAATTTGCAAAATTCTGATATAAATACATAGGTATTTGATATTTAATATTCAGTCAATGAAAAGAAGGAATGTTTGAAGTGGTTGTATTAGTTTCATTTAAATTATTAACTTGCACTGAAAAAACAACGCAATTAGCGACAAATGTAATAAAAAAAAAGTTAATTAATAATGTGAAGATTTAAGAAAAAGAACAATAAAAAAATACATTTTGTAATTCCATTAAGAAAAAGAATATTTTTTTCAATTTAAAAATAAAATATAAAATTCTAAATTCTAGGTACTTAGTTAAGAAAACTATAATATAGGTTTAAAAGAACTGGTAACATAATTTTCATTAAAAAAAAAAAAAGTATGAAACATTTATTTACGTTTTTTTTCTAAAGAAAAAATAAATACAAAATAAAACAAAAATATAAAACACAAATACTGTAACATGATAAAAAATGAAAATTTTGAAAAAAAATTATGTATAAATGTAAATATGTTAAAAATATTTTGTATTTATGTTGCAAATAATGCTTTGAAAAAATTCTCGTTTATTTTGTTCTTCCTTTTTTTAAGTAATGTTAAAATATCAAAATAATAACTGTTTATCATTTTTGGGGACCAAAAATTCTTGCCCAGGGAGGTGTCATATAATAAAGTAAACCTAAGGTTCTCCAAGGCAAGCAATTGGTTTTGGCACTCTTGTTGTTTGCAGCGCAAACAAAAAGAGTGTTTATTAAATTAGGCATTATTTGTTATCTATCTAACATGATCTCTTAAAAGAGATCATGATCGATAGATCGTATTATTTAGATCGTAAATCCTAAGTGTTCTTATTGTTTTAAGTTAGTCTTTTAAGCAGTCGACTCTTATTGCTCTACATGTTCACTTTGTATAATATTAAAGAATAAAATAAAAACTCCTATTTGTTTAAATAAAAGAAGTTGTTTAAATCTGATGAAGGAATAAATTAACTTTATTATATACATAGCCAGGATGGGTGCCATTTGGAACTTAAATAACTGCAAAAAATTTTCCGATCGATCGAAGAAGTTTTAAAGGGTTCACAAGTCACTTGAAAAAAAAAGGAAAAAACCCTAAAGTAACGACAAAATGAGTACCCGCATGTATACGTTACTTTTGATACTAGTACCCGCATCAATAATATCGTTACTCGTTACTTTCGTATGTTTCGCATTTTACGTATATTTCGTATGTTTCCTGTGTTTCGCATGTTTCGTTACTTTAGTTACTTTCGCATGCTTCGTGTGTTTCTTACATTTCGTATATTTCATGTATTTGATACGTTTCGTATATTTGGTATTTTTCGTACGTTGGTAGGTATAAGGGTGTAATTTTTTTTTTTTTTTGAAAAAAACAAAAACAATTTGTATAATCTAAGCTACATTTTTCGAAAAAACTTTGGTAATTTTTTGTTTATATTCGTTCAGCAATCTTATCACAATTCTTTAGAGACCTTTATTTCAAAAGTACAATGCGTAGAACCAGAGGCGGCGCTAGACCAAAATGAGGCGTGTGAGAGAGTAAATTTTGGACTATCATTTTGAAAAAAAGGATCAAATATTCCGTCCAAGTTCAAGTAAAAAATTGTTATAATAAACTTATAGGTGTATCATTTCAATGTAGATGAAAAACAAAATGCACGACTCGATTTCACGAACTTGTTCTTAAATTTCAAATTGATTTAATTTTTTAAACTTTTTATATAAAAGATTCGTTAAATATACGTATGTAGATATCAGAAAAAAAATTAATTCGTTCATCAACGAATTTTTTTTATCCATACAAAGTATTTTTAAAATCATTACAATACAAGGAAAATTTAGACAAAAGGTGTTATGCAAATGTTTAATAACAATAGGAATTAATGACTCCGTGATGTCAAAATAAAGGTTATAACATCTTCTTTCAAAATTGGGAGGTCTGCCGGATCGAAGCTTGGCATTTCACCCTCAAGCCTGTGGGAACGTTAGAAGTGAAAAATGCTCCTAACTTTAAAACAGACTGCATGACCTAAGTTCCAATTTCTGACTTGAAAGACCTCTGGTTTTCAAAAGTAGACATTATTAGCTTTAATTCGAGATTAAATTTGCCTTTTAACTCCATAAGTTCAACGGGGCGCAGCGTATTATATGAGACTTTTTCCTGAATTTTTTTCGTAGTTTTGCATATACTTTGGGTCGTTGTTAAGAATCTATCAAGCTTTTTCCAAAACACCATTTTGTATTTTAATGCTAATTCCTTAACTGTCGACCAACATACCAAAAAACGCACTTCCATCGCTTCTAACCTTAAAGCAGGCTGCTTTATGAAACTGACAACCTTTGACCCGAAAAACATCTGAATTTGAGAAGATGGCATTACCTTTAATTTGACACAATGCACGTTTCTGCAGTGGCTGCCCTGCCTAACAAAATCTTAAATGAATTTGAGCAATTTGATTTATTAAGGCGCATTTGTAGAAAAAAAAATCAAAATCGTTAGAAACCGTTATAAACATGTTTCGGAAAAAACTATTTTAAGTGAAATTGGTATGAAATTTTGCAGAAATTATTTATCTACATTCCAAATTTCAGAAAAATTTAAATGTAACATTTTCTAAAATTTGACTATTTAAATAAAAAATAAAAATCAAACTTTCTTCATCAAAATATAGAAACTAATAAAAACTAACATTTGATTGTTTTTTTTTCATAAGATCGTTAGTCATTTTTGAGTAAATTTTACTTTTCTAAAATTGGATATTTATTTTATAATGTAAAAACTATTACTACTAATCTGCTCCATTTTACTTCTTTTTGCCTTGATTCCTTTGAAAACTGGAAGCAAGTAGACTGTGTGTTCACAGACTTTAGTAAAGCCTTCGACAAATTGTGCCACAAGACTTTAGTCCACAAACTAAAGGCCTTAGGATTTAATGACAAATTTTTACTGTGGATTTCGTCATATTTAAAGAATAGAAGTTATACTGTTACTTTCAGAAATGAGCAATCGGACCAATTTCATGTCAACTCTGGTGTTCCACAAGGTAGCCATTTAGGTCCCCTTTTATTTATTTTGTACATAAATGACATAACATCCATTATAAAAAACTCGTCTGTTTTAATTTACGCTGATGACATTAAAATTTTCAAAATTATAAACTCAATTAATGACTGCTCACAGCTTCAGGAAGATCTACATAGATTTAGAGAATGGTGCAATATTAACCGACTTTATTTGAATATAGACAAATGTAAAACTATGTGTTTTTCACGCAAAAAAACAATTATAACTTATAATTATATTTTAGATTCTTCTTCTCTCTGTAAACTTTCCGAGTTCTCTGATTTAGGAGTAATTCTTGACACTAAGTTGACGTTTACTGACCATTATAACTTTATAGTAAAAAAAGCTAATAAGATTCATGGTTTTATCAAACGATTTTCTCGTGATTTCTGTGATCAGTATGTCCTCAAGCTTCTTTATATTTCTTTTGTTAGACCTGTACTTGAATACGGCTGCGTAATATGGGCTCCTTACTATTCTGTTCATATAAATAGACTTGAAGGTATACAGAGGAGGTTTTTGCGTCTTTGCCTTCGTTTGCTTCCATGGTCCCAAAGATCCATACACCCACCCTATTCTCACAGACTCCCTTCACTTTTACAACATAGAAAATATATTCAGCTTTGTTTTATTGTCAAATTAATCAATGGTTCAATAATATGTCCATCAACTCTGTGTCGTCTAAATTTCAGCTATAGTCAAACTAGCATAAGAAGACAATTGCCTTTATGTCCGATTTTCAGCAGAACAAACTATGGTGTGAATAGCCCATTAAATCAATTGATTTCAGTCTTCAATAAATATTACTTTTTGATCTCATCTGTAAACGACAATGTCAAAAGCAAAACATTTAAAGAAAACTTTTTTAACATATTATAGTTATTATTTATTTTTTAGGTAAAATTTTATTATTAAAATTGTATGTACATAAATAGTTTTAAATTCTAACGTTAGGCTATTAACGGATTAAATAAATAAAACTCTTGTTTTTGCCAGTTTGTTCTCGGCTTCTTTTTTAGAATATAAAAATATCAATTGAATCAATAATTGGAAAAAGAAATAAATCCATCTCATCTTATTATTGGCAAAACGCAAATAACTGCATAACCTCTTTATTTGAAGGTTCTAAGAATTTGGTTAGGCTAGTCTCACGTTAGTCTTAAAATTTGAAAATTGACACTTTTCAAACAACCTGTAATATCGCTGAAGGAAATTGTTTCTTTCTTTAAACTATTGTTTTTTAAAATCACTTGCTTATGATTTCCATTAAAAAAAAGAGTGTGTGTACACATGTACACGCGACTGAAGTTATACTTCTCATTCAGTTTTATGTAAATGAATTTCATTTGATATTTTTGATTTCTATTATTAAGTAATTAATCCCCACATATTTTTTTTACATTTTTATCAAGTGAACAATAAATTAATTCTTTCATCCTCCTTGCGTCCATGTAGTTTTCAATTTATTCTGTAAAATTTACACATGTTGTGCGGTTCAGAACGTACGGTATACGCTTAACGACTTTTTTCAAAATTCCGAGAAAATCGGTTTTGAAAGTTGGGGTACATTTTTTTTTCGAAAAATCCCCGAATCTTTAAACGCTCCTGGAAGCTAAACCGCTTTAGAGCAATTTTTGGGAGTGATGCCAAATGATAGCTTGTGTCATGGGCCTACGCTTTGCACATTATCAGATTTTTAAAAAATCGCCTTCCATGTTAAACCACCACATCATGCCTTTTTTTTCAGAATCGCGCCTATTTTTTTTACTATTAAGTTCTCCCGGTTTGAGAACGCGTGGACCTACAGGAATGGGAGTTGTACCCAAATGTAGCTTAGAGTCCCCGCTATCTTTTGGCATCAAAAATTTTATTCATTTTCTTCAAAATTCCACGATATAGGCGTTGGAAGTTGGGGCGCGAAAAAACTTCTGGGAGCTGAACGCTTTGATCTAGAGACAGTGGAGTGGTGCCATATGAAAGCTTATATTCTCAGCTACCCGATTGTGGTATAATCCGGTTTTTCGATTTTTTTCAAAATTCCGAGAAAATCGCGTTTGAAAGTTGGGGTAAAATCTTTTTTCGAAAAATCCCCGAATCTTTGAACGCTCCTGGAAGCTAAACCGCTTGAGAGCAATTTTTGGGAGCGATGCCAAATGATAGCTTGTGTCATGGGCCTACGCTTTGCACATTGTCAGATTTTTAAAAAATCGCCTTCCATGTTAAACCGCCACATCATGCCTATTTTTTCAGAATCGTGCCTATTTTTTTTTTACTTTTAAGTTCTCCCGGTTTGAGAACGCCTGGACCTACAGGGATGGGTATTGTACCCAAATGTAGGTTAAAGTCCCCGCTACCTTTTGGCATCAAAAAATTTTATTTTCATTTTCTTCAAAATTCCGCGATATAGTCGTTGGAACGCTTTGATCTAGAGACAGGGGAGTGGTGCCATATGAAAGCTTATATTCTCAGCTAGCCGATAGTAGTATAATCCGGTTTTTCGATTTTTTTAAAAATTCCGAGAAAATCGCGTTTGAAAGTTGGGGTAAATTTTTTTTTCGAAAAATCCCCGAATCTTTGAACGCTCCTGGAAATTAAACCGCTTGAGATCAATTTTTGGGAGTGATGCCAAATGATAGCTTGTGTCATGGGCCTACGCTTTGCACAATATCAGATTTTTAAAAAATCGCCTTCCATGTTAAACCGCCACATCATGCCTATTTTTTCAGAATCGTGCCTATTTTTTTTTTTACTTTTAAGTTCTCCCGGTTTGAGAACGCGTAGACCTACAGGAATGAGAGTTGTACCCAAATGTAGGTTAGAGTCCCCGCTACCTTTTGGCATCAAAAAATTTTTTTTTCATTTTCTTCAAAATTCCGAGATATAGGCGTTGGAAGTTGGGGCGCTCACTTTCAGCTCAGCTCAAATGAGCTAAGCTATGGTACCTAGCTCAAATTTGAGCTGAGCTGTGAGCTGAGCTGAAATGTGAGCTTTTTGCAACCCTGGCAACTTGCCACATGGAAATTACCACATGCAACTTGCCACATGCAACTTGCCACATGTAACTTGCCACACGCAACTTGCCACACGCAACTTGCCACATGCAACTTGCTACACGCAACTTGCCACATACAACTTGCCACATACGACTTGCCACATGCAACTTGCCACATGAAACATGTAACTTGCAACGTGTTGTGTGTTTTATGTTTGCCGTACTGCGGCGTACTACATTTTTAAATACTAAAGTACTGCCTACTCTAAAGGTGAAACGACAGCCCTGCTACCCAGGGTGATCGCGTCATAATCCCTTTGACATTCTTGTCAAAAAGTAAATTTTCATACCCACCCTCCCATAAGAAGTATAACTTCAAAAAGAGGCCGGAAAAAACCAAGGGGCTTTCCCTTCTAGATGCAGGAAGATATACAGGGTGATTCAGGAGTAATGTGCCAAAAAGCTAGAGCGTGTAGGTTAGGTCGAAACAAGAAAAAAATCGTATGGGGCGGCGAGCACCCCAGACATAAAAAGAAAAATTCTCATTGGGTGAATCCAATACTCTATCACTTTATTGCATCCTTATTTAAGTCTGAATGTTTAAAAAATAATTGGCTAGTGGTTAATGTTTCGTAAATTAATTTATCAACAAGTCCAGCCACGTAAAAACAGAAAATAAAGAGGTTTTTTTTAGAAAAAAGAATTTTTGGGTTTTTGTTAATTTCTCGAAACTGACAAGATATTTCTTTGGCGCCGGGTACAAAGGTGTTAAGTCAGAAAAGGTGATTTTGAGAAAAGTGAAATTGAAGTTTCAATGTTTGTTTGTAAATCTGAATACGATTATTTTGAAAAAGTAATGATGCAGAAACATCATTTATAAAATCTTTTCTAATATCCATATGCTGTTAAGCAAAAAATGACCGTTCTTAAAAAAAATTGTGTTGATTAACACTTTAGAGCCATTTAGTCTTCAAAAATAAACTTGGTCCAAAGGTGTTATGTCAAGAAAAATCTTTGTTTACATTGATAACAAAGTTTAATTTATAAAAGAAGGTTGGAAATATCAATGTGATTAATTACCAAATGTGAGAATTCTTTTTGAAATAATATAATACCATAGAAAAATAGTTTTTCGTTTTCTGTCTTCTTCTTGACTTAACGCCCTAGGATCAAATTTTTCATTTAAAAATTAAAAATAAACGCAAAAATAAAGGAGTTAAGTCAACTTACGCTCTTAGTACCACACAATTTAAAAAAATTTTGACTTAAACCCTTTGTACCACATCATTTCTAATGGAAGGAGATACGCTAGAGCTATGGCGATAGGACCAAACGAAATAGAAAAAAAAACTGACTAAAGTCCGAAAATCGATTTTTTTGGCTTAACCCCTTTGTACCCGGCAGCAAAGATTTTTGAATCTGGTTTTCTGTTCTTGTTTTAAAATAAATAAGAGCATCGAATTTTAAAAACTAAATTAGTACTTAATTACATAAAATTTTGAAAAGAATTAGTTTGAAATTTTTTTTTCCCAATTTTTTTTTCAAAATTTTGATTTTAAAAATTAATTTTTCAAAAACTGTTCCATTTTATGGCTTTGTTTAAAATTTTTGTAAGAGAATAGGGTTTTGGCTTTACAAAAAGGTATAGCACGTATTGATTTTGATTTCTAATAATTTTTTTTCCAAAATAAGTCAATTTTTTTTTAAATTGCCCCTCTCCGCTAAACGAGGGGGGATAGACCCCCCTCCCATACGATTTTTTTCTTGTCTCGACCTAACCTACACGCTCTAGCTTTTTGGCACATTACTCCTGAATCTCCTGAATACGTTTGTTTTTATTCATCATCTAGTTGGAAGTTTTTCAATGAAGTTATAATGACTAATGGGAATTTTTTTTGTTGATGTTTGCTTTCCTCTGTTAGATATACTTATCAATAATTTAATATTTGTTTTTTAAGAAATAATTAATAAATACATAAATTATTCACATTTTTCTTTGAGCGAAATTGTTGATATAAAACGGGAAAAGTTTGGTGGATTGTGAATCCCTCCGTATTTTAAAACATCAATGATTCCGCAAAACGTGTTCGAATACGGGATTTCGAAAAGCGAAAAATTCCACTTAATAAGATTGTCCTTTTTAATCATTTTTCAGGAGATCAACAAATTGGCGGCGGAAAACAGGGGTCGAAACACCGCACACGATTACGATCATACGTTAACGTTTTGACTATTGCTCTCTCTATTTAATCAGCAGAAAAAGAAAGGGACACATAGCAACCATACGTTAACGAACGTATGCCGTAGTTCGACCCCAGAAAAGTTCTAAGTCCAAATTTTAAATTGGTACAAAGTGTAAACAGTATATATTAATTGCGAGCCATAGCGAGAAAACAATTTTTTACAGGAAATAAAGTTGGCCCATTCTTAAGCTCTATACAAAAAATTATTGTATCCAATTTTAAATACCTTTACAAAATTGAAAAATAGAAAAAAAAGAAAAAAGTTTTTATCACTGAGATTTTGTAAGAAAAAATGTATGGGTAAGGCGAGGAGGAGGTTTCTTCAAACTCAAATTTCTCCCTTCCTTTAAATTTGATTGAAACGATTACGTCCTATATTTAACGCCTCGAAGTATATAATTTTATTTTCCTTTATTTTGTTCAATTACTGTAATTGCGCAACAAATTATTTCGTATTTTGTTTTTTGTGAAGTGCAGATGTAATTTTTCTTGGTGAGTTCTTAAGCGATACGTTTTTTGTTTTAAGTTTTTGAATGCGATTTGTTGATAAATAAATTAGGTAAATAATAGTATTCTAATAATTGTATTCATTTAACGTGAATATCAATGTGTAAATTTTCTAAATAAATTTATAAATTGTCTTGTGTTGAAGGAGGTTTCGGTCAAAATGTAGGAACATCCTTATTTTACTCTTATAGTACGTTTTAGCTTTTTTCATATTAAAACCTGTAGGTTATACAGTGAAAATAAGAAAAAAATAAAAAAGTAGGTATCCTTATCCTGAGAAGACATTTGATAAGTTAGCCATGCTAGAAGCAGAGGCTACGTTTAGCTGCTGGGGTCCCGGAGCAAAACTAAATTTGGGCCCCTTTGCTCTTTATTTTTCTTTGTAAGACAATGTAAGTTTACTTTTATTTTTGTTTACCTTAGGTATTCAACATTTTGTACCTTGTTTCGGCCAGTTTTTATATCAATTTAAAGTTTAATAAGTGCACTTCTGGTTCGTTTTACCAATGAAGAAAGATTTAAAACTTTGTGGAGCGTTTTTTTTTTTTCACCGGAGCCCCTTTTTTTACAAAAGCTTGAATATTTTAAAAAACGTTCAAATAACAAAGCAAATTAAAAAAAGATATTTTTTTTTAATTTCTCAAATGGCTTAAGCAAACTTGAAGCGCTACTACTATTTTATTGCAACAAAAATTTACTCGTAGGAGGAAAAAAAATAATTTTGGCACGTCAAATGAGCATAACTACCTAGAGTTCTTGAGATTGAATTTTTCTGACTCCTCATTTATTTTTTTTTTTAGAACCCAATAAATGTTACGGGCCCCCACCTATTGTGTGGTTAGCCAAAAAGGCCCCTAATTTGAATTTCTTATGTTCCTGGTGATTCGTCGATAAATAATTTTTCGAACTGACGGAACCTCCTATGGCATGATGAAACATCCTACTTAAAAGTCGGAACCTCCTACAAGGTAGGATGTTTCATCACTTTTCCTTTATTTACTAATTTACAATAAACTTTGATATGGTTAGTAATTTACTTACTAAAATTTGTTTTTGAATGAGCTTAAACCTTAATAAAAAGCATTTTATGTAAAAAGATGGCTATTTATAAAAGGAAGTTCTTAATTTTTAACATGTCCGTTAACGTGTCAAAACCTCCTCGCCCTACCCTATACATTTCATTATGTTTTAAATTGAATTGGGAATCTTAAGGCAAACATTTTAGATAATCCAATTTGCTTGCAAACTAAATATGTGCTTCACTTTAGAAAAAAAAAAGTTAAACAATAATTTTAAATTGTTTAATTTTCTTTTCTATCGAGTGGAAACAAGCCAATTTCAATTATTTATTTTTGTTTGATTGTTATAAATAAAGACATTTTCATTTGGCACCCGCGGGGCCCCTCCAAGCGCGGGGCCGTGTGCGGGGGCACACTCCGCACACCTCTTCCGCCGCCTCTGGACAAAGTAATAAATAACTTGACTAGTTACATATGTATTTAAGTGTTGCTCAGGGCACTTTTCAGAATGTACATATTGTGATTGGGTACTTAAAACTAGATAAAAAAATTAACAAATTAACAAGAGGCAGATATCGACTCGTGCCAAAAAGGATTGTAAAAAGTAGAAATATTTCTGTTTTAGACAGTACCCAAACAGATCTTATATTATATATGTATGTGTAAAAAATTTTCTAAATCAAATAGTCCTTGAAAATAAGAATTTTCTTGTTTGCATTAGTAGAATAAAAGTTAATTAGGTAAATTTGTCGCTTTTTTTGAATTGTCTAACGATTTTAAAACGTTTCTTTTTAAAGAAAAATCTTGGGAAAAGTGCAACGTTGTCATTTCGTCCCGCAATATTTAGAATCAGGTATAGAGAACTTAATATTCGTGTTTAACTACTAATTTGTTCGTATTTATTCAACCATATTTTCAGAATTTGAGTAGGTATCTTCCATTTTTTTTCTTGTACCTGGATGAATTAAAAAACCAATATGAAAAAATATTTTGCATTAGTTTAAATTTATTAACATTTTTTTAACGCAATTTTATTTCATACATGCAATTTTTTTTATAATGGAAGACAAATGCATTTATAAAAAATATTTTTATAAGCCCGCTCTGGCGTAATAATGAAATAAAATCCTAAAAACTTCGAAAATATCCATGAAAAAAAAACAAAACGAGATCTTTACCTATCGTCAATAAGCGCTGCCGTTTTGAAGACATTTTTTAAAATATTATTGACCAGACAGAAAAAAATTTTTCAATCTTCAAAACGATATCGTCTGATAAAAATTAACTATCGCTTTTAAGTGAAACAAGATTATCGTCATAACGATATCGTCTGTCGATAATGAATTGTGGAATGATCCTTTTTGTTACTCAGGTATTCTCTTGATAGATTAAAACCAACAAATTAAAAAAAAAGAAACAAATAAGACGAAAGGAATTTTTAAACCATTTAAGTGAAGTTCTGCCAACTTTAAAATAAAATTTTAAATGTTTCTATGAAAAAAGTGACGATGTTAAGGTAGCACATTCTTTTTTGAATTGAAAATCGAGAAAAAACCTAATTTTTAAACACAAAATCGGGCAATTGTAAACAGCTCAAAAAATCGGGAGAAATACGAAAAATCGGGGAATCTGGCAACGCTGGTTGAGGCCCTTATGAATATTAAATCGAACGTTCGACTGAATGCAAATATACTTTAATACCGCGGTAAAAAAAAACTAGGATTTGATATTTGAATCGAGCCTAGTTCTGGCTATTTTCGAATTCGCTTTCAAGTTCAATCATTGAATAATTACAAATAATTGCAAAACGAACTCTATTTATTCCCGTGGCGTTAGTATCGCCGGATGAGGTTTGTGAATTAAATGAATAAAAAAAGCATTTTAATAATAATGATTACTTGAGTTAGTTCATCTTTCTTCCAGTGCCGATGCTTTGAGTATGAGTATGAGTTTGAGTAATCTGCGGTGTTACTTCTATTATTCAATGCTAAAACGCTCTTTTATTAACATTTTCATTGAAATCGAATCGTTTTCGAGTATGAAATGAAAAATGGTTCTTTGAGAGTTAGCGCTAATAACGGTTTAAAAATAGTGGCGAAAATTTAAAACGGTTTAGTAAAATGCTAAAATCCATTTGAGTAAGTTACTCGGCCCTAGCCAGGTAACCGTGTGTCGGTCGGAGCGGAAAGTTCTCCGATTTCACAAATTATGCTTCGAGGTGTGACTCTTACAGGTAAAAACTCTGCGATTCGTAAGAAATCGAACAAATTTTCGCTCCAACGGATACCTCGCTAGGGACGACTAAGTCAAAAAGCAGACTGATATTTAAATTAGTTAATTACTAAAACAGCTTTAATGTGTTGCTAAGTCGTTCAAAATTTTGCACCAGTGTTTTTACTTTGAAAGAACAACCTTAATTTGCGACAGTACACAATAATTAAAATCGTTAAAGCCGTTCTTAGAAAAGTGGATTTTTTCATTTTGGTTGGAAGATATCGTTTATTTTAATCCTAAAAACGGAACGAAAAGCACTTTCGAAGAGGATTTTACATAATCATCTGGATCCGTACCCCTGTTTTCTCAGACGATACGGACGAAATTACGAGAACCACTTTTTTAAACAACTCCATCATAGAAATGTTAGTTTTGATTAAAACCTCGATTTTTTTTATACTTCATAGAGCCAGTTAAAATATTTGAAAATTTTCACTTTCGTAATTTTTCGCTTTTAAGGCCAAGTAATTAAGACTTTAAATAGTCAATTTTAACTATTAAAATAGTTATAATAGTCAATAATGACTATTTAAAATGGTTATCCTGGTTTTAACTATTAAAATAGTAATTTTTTCTCTGTGTACCCAACTCAACTATTGATCGATGTCTTACTGAAGGAGTTATAAAAACAAAACAAAAAGCCAGTTCTAGGTAGGGGATTTTTTACAATTTCACAAAAACAAGTAACCAAAATTTTTATTTTGACGCTAGATGGCTCCCCAAGAGGGTTAAAGTTTTTTCTCATTTGAAATAGGTATTTATGTTGACTTATTAAGCCATTTTCTTAGATATGGCCTAAATGTAAAAAAATTTTGGTGAGGTTCTATTCTATATTATAAACACCCTTTTCAAAAAGGTATAAACCATTTTTCTAGGACTAGGGGTTTAGTCAGGACATGCATGTCTTTTTTGGGTTATATTTAATTTTTCATGCTACTCATATGCTTAGTTTAATAAACCCAAAAAAGACATACATGTCCTGACTAAACCCCTAGTCCTAGAAAAATGATTTATACCTTTCTGGAAAAGGGTGTTTAATATAGAATAGAACCTCATCAAATGGCCTAATAAGTCAACATATACCTATTTCAAATGAAAAAAAACTTTAACCCTCTTGGGGCGCCATCTAGCGTCAAAATAAAAATCTGAAAAAATTAGGGGATTTTTTTTTTATTATTTAGAAACAGTTTTTAAACTTAGGAACTTGTTACCCGAAAAAAAACCTAAATAACGAACGCCCTAATGTATATAGGTACATGTAGTCTATTCCGAAAAAATTACAGTCGCCCAATTAAATGAATCAAAATACTCACCTTTTTCTCGTAATTTCCCAATTGCTCATTAGAAGAAAAACCTATGTATAAGCAATCTTCTTTCCTTTAAAATAAAACCAACAGTCTTTCAGTCTATTTGTCTATTTCTTTTATTTTATAATTTCATTTTCATTTTTTTGTTTTTCTTTGACAATAAAAAATATTTCAATAAATTGATCGTAAAGTATTTGCAAAGAATTTTTTTTAATTAAAAAATAAACAATAATATTTTCTTTTAAACTCTAAAGTGCTCAAATTTGAATTTATATTATGCCTTGAAGATAAACATTGTTTTTGGTTTTATTTTTTTTTTTTTTATTATTTTTGTTAAATAAATATAAAATAAAATCAATAAACTGCAGAATTTAAACTTTGAACACTTAAATATTTATTATTTTTTTTTGTTTTGTTTATTAAAAGTTTTCACTTGCATTGTTTTGTGTGTTTTTTTGTTATATTTAAAAATTGTCTTTGAATATTTTTTTTGGTTTTTCTTTACATATAACATTTAACATCATATTTTTTTTTGTTTTTATTCTTTTTTTTTACCATTCAATTGGAATCATGCTTTTTTTTTATATAATATCTTGTTTTTTGTTTTTATTTATTTAATTTTATTTCGGTTAAAATCGCTGTTTACTGATTTAATGTGAAATTAAATTCAAAAATTATTGAAATAAAATTTATGAAATAGTTTTCTATAATAAATAAAATTGATGTAAATAAATTAATATACAATGTAAATATATAATTTGTTAATAATTATAAAAATTCTCTTAAAGTGTAATAATTCATTCTTAAACTTACTTCATAAATTTAATTTAATTTACTTACTCATTTTATTTAGGTTTTTTTCTTTTCTTCATTTATTTTTTTTTTTCAGTTTTTTATAATTTTTTTTTTCATCTTTTGTTTTAATAATAAATAACATTTTCATTTTTTTTTTGTTTGTTTTGTTTAAATTTAATTAACTTTGTTTTTTTTTTTTGCTTGTTTTGATACAAAAAGAAACGTTTCTCTTTTGTTCATCTATTAAATATTCACTTCATTGGGGTTTAATCAAGTATTATTTTTTTTGTTCTTATTTTATTTATTTAAATTTTTTTTGTTTGGTTTCTATATTTTATTATAATTAAAAGTTCTTTAATTCGTGTGTGAATTTTTCTGTTTTTTTTTTTTTGTTTAATTTAATTATTTTTATTTGCATTTGTGTGGTTTTTTGTTGTTGTTGTGTGAGTTTATGTGAAATTATTTTATGTATTGTAAATAATTTATTTTTGTTCTTAGTTGTTGTTGTTGTTGCTTTTATTAAATACTGATTCAATTGTTATAATAAATTGTTCTAAAATTTTTCCTAGCGCAGGTTTTATATTTTTTTTTGGTTGTTGTTATTTTTTTGTTTTGTTTATGGTTAGTGTTTTTTTTTAAATTAATTTAAATAGTTAATAAGTTAAGCTTTTGACGTGGAGTGGATTTTAATTAAGGCTTATTGTAAAAAAACAATATAATTTCTGGTGAGAGAAAAATAAAAGAATGCAATTTTAGCTAGAAATAAATTTGGTATTGTAAAGATGGAATCTTATATATGCTTTATCCACTTTGCATTGCTAAAATATTATGCTTATTTATTTTTGAGCCAGAATTAATAAAACAAAATGTGAAAAAAATATTAAAAGAAAACTTTATTCAGTCAAGAAATTCTAAGATGCACCAAATTTTATAGTACATCCATTAAAGTAAATTTCTAGTTTTCTTACGGTTTTCACCCACGCGACTGACTGTGAATTCACCTCGTCTGTTCACAGTTCACAGTTTATTTTTTTTTTTCAGTTGTCTTGTGAGTCTCTCATGTGAAACTTTTTTCACCCGAAATATTTTTGTTCGCCCTGAGTTTTAAGAGCTTTTTATTGCAAGTTTCACCCGAATTACTTTTCTCGCTGTGCTTTATTGTTCTTAACAAAATTCAAGTGAAAAAATGAGAAATTTTTGGGGACCAACGACTTTTGAAACTGAATTCATATTTGAGGCTATAGTGAATAAAAATTTTCCCAGGAATGTTTCCCTTGTCTCAAACATGGGAAATGAAAAAAATTGTTCCCCGAAATTTATCAGTATCGGCAATCAATTTTCCAGTGAAATTTAGTTGTCAGTTCATGCAATTCTTTATTACCTGGAAATAAATTCCGAGGGAAATTCATGATCACAAAATACATTACGAGGAAAACAAAATTCACTTGGAGATTCATGATAGGGATTTTTATTTCCACTTTTGGAATTTCCGTAACACTTTGACAGCCAATACAAAATTTACCTTACATGAGTTACGTTGTCCGAAGTTTTGTGAGGGTTCAGAACCCCTGGGCTTTGTGCCCTGTGAATTTGCACATTTTGCTCATAGGTAGGTTTGGCCCTGGTCACAAGTAGAACAAAATAAAATATTTGTTTTCTTAATTCATTCTTTATTTATTCTTATACTGGTATGTAGTTTATGTCTTCCTTAAAACTTTCTCTTAGACCATGCACTTGCGCCTTTTATCTAATTAAGAATTTAAAATTTAAATCCTTCTTTAAGAAGACTGTCAGAAAGACGTCACCAAAACATATTTATTCACTCTGACAATGCCCCAAAAGTGTGTAAACCAGTTTACACAATTTTTTATGGATAATTAGGCGACATGACAACTTTGAGAGATATATTTCGACGTCATTTTTACGTCAGAGAGTTTACGCATTGACCAATTTCAATAAGGCTAATTTTAAAAATTCCATATTTCACTTAACGCATTTTCCTACGATTTGAATATTCTGTTTCAAAATGTTTAGTTCAATATTTTGTATGTTGAAACCATTAAAAAGGAAATGCAGTTTTTTGATAAAATTAAATTCTTAGGACGGAGGATAAATAAAGAAAGCCTTTAAACGATACTTATAATGAAATTAAAACATTTTGAACACAACTGTTATGAATATTAGCACCAATAAAATTAAGTTTTCTGACTCAAAAATTTCATGCGATTTTTCTAAAATGAAAATATGTTTAATTCAATAAATTGAAGTATCTAGATTTTATTTGCTTTTCATAATGAATTTTTATAGTATAGTATTTGTAGTTTTAGTTTTTCTTTGTTATAAATAAGTAATACTGTTTAACACTATTTTTTTGGGATATATTTTGTTTTTTTTTTTTTTTATAGTTTTTTTTTTGCATTTATATTTTAAATACTAAGTTCTGATGTTTAGGTTTCTTTTTGGTTTGTTTTATTTAATTTAATAGAGAAACGTTTAATTGTGATAAAATTAAAAATTCATTTGCTATTTCTTTTTGTTTTATTTTTTTTTTTTTTTGGTTTTAAAAAAATTCAATGCTTAATTGTTTTGTGTTTCTGAGTTTTATTTTTATTTTTTTTTTGTTAATTATAAATTTTATTTACGTTAATTTATTTTATATCATTTTTTTTTTAATTTATTAAATGTATTTACTGTGTAATGAATTAATTCATTTAATATCATCATCAAGAAATGTTTCTTTCTATTTTCGGAGAAACAATATTTTTTTTATTTTCTATTCATTTTTTTTTTTTAATCCAGTTTGTTTTATTTTTCGAATATGATAATTTTCTTATATATTTTTATTTTTCGATTTATAAATATATAGAGAATGTTTGTTTTTTTATTTTGTTTTTTTTTTTTTTTTTTTTTTATAATAATTAAAATTAGTTTTTCGAGTCATCTTTGCGTGATGTTGGCTGTGCATCGCCTAAACTAATCATGTCTCGTGGTTTCCACACCGGGGACCCTACAATTAAAAAAACAGGTAAAACATATAAAATAAATGTATATTCTCCTTCTGGCCAAATTAGTTTTTTTTTTGTTTTTTCTTAATATGAAATAAACAAAAAATTAAAAACAAAATTTAAGAAAAAATAAAAAATATAAATAAAATAAGTTTGAAAGACAATCGAGATAGCATTCCCTACGTAGTTTTTTTTTTGCTAAGACTTAATTTTGTTTTTGGTTAAAATGTTGACATCGCTTGTGTTTTTTTTTTATCATATTTTATTGCATATTTTTATGATTAAAATTTTTATTTTTTAACAAATTTTGAAAAAAAATTTATGCCAACATTTTCCTTTTTGCCAATAAAAATAAATTAAACTATATAGTGCCTATACAGTGACTAGAAAAAATTTAAATTAAGGAAGAAAAATAAAATAAAATGCATTTAGGTATAATTTATATATGTTTTGCTAGTTTTTTTTTATAAGAAAATAAAAAAAATAAAAAAAAACTTCTACGAATATAAAAATGAATTTGTTAGCATAAAAATATTTTTTTTTTTAATTTTTGGATTAAAACAAAATAGGGTGTGTTAACCATAAGACATATCAACCGGTAGTGCATAGCGGCCCAGGTTATACTAAATTTTGTTTTTTTTGTTGTATAAAACTAGTTTTAAATTTGTTTATAATAATAATAAACACGTGCACGGATATATTCCTTCGTGCAAAATTACATTAAACTAAAACCAAAAAATTTAAATATTTATGAATTATATTTTTTGTTTTTTTATATAAAACTACATTATCTACGTTCATTAATATTTTAAGTGCGGGTCACACTATGCACTTTGCTGTTGTTGTTTTAACTTTTTTTTTGTTGTAAAAAAAATTTAATATTCAAGCGATGCCAAGCATTTTTACTTTATATATATTATACATAAATATATATATATATCATATGCTAGTTATACAAATATTTATAACTAAAAAATTATTAAACAAAAAAAAAACATTAAAAAATTAAATACTAAATAAAAGTATATACTTATTCTTAAATATATATATATATATGTTTATTTATATATATTATATTTTGTGTGCTTAAGTATACAACTTTAAAATAAATATCACAAAAATGTTATATATAAATTACATTTATTCACTATGTAATTTGTTTAACAATAAATAATGATTTAGTTATAATTTTTGTTTTTTAATCATTATATTTATGTTTTGCATTTTTTTTTATATTCTCAACAATGATTGCTTTCTATTTGCATATATTTTTTTTATTATTTTAATTTTATTTAAGGAACTATAATAAATATTTATTTTTTTTATGTATATAAACGCCCTATCGTAAGTGAATATATAATATATATTTTTTTGTTTGGGATAAAACAAGAACACATTTTTGGGGGAATTATAATTTTTTTTCTAACAACGCATTTAGCACGTATTTAGGTATTTATTTATAAAAAATCGTAAATTATAAATTATATTTGTTTATTTTTTCTAATGCGAATTCCTTGTATGCTTTTATTTAGACATATAAATAATTCGTCGCTTTTTAATCGTCTTAATTAAATTATATATAGGAAAATTATTTTTTTAAGAACTATCACTTTGCTAGTTAAAAAAAAAAGAACAATTTTAAGGTTCTAAGGAATGTGAACTAAGGCTTTTGTGATATAAGTAAAAATTGATTGAAGTTGTTTCCAAATTTTTAAATTTAAAAATGCAGTTGATATTTTCGATCAAATTTGGTAAACGTAATTTCTCAAAAAGTTCGAAAAACAGAAATATGGCGTTGCCATTTTTTTTTTTTTTTCAAAAATTGACATATTCTATATTTTAGTTGAAATCGTATATTTCATCAAAGGATAAGCCAATTTTATTCAAAATACACAGATATTTCTTATTATTTTAAAGTGTAAAATGTAAAACAAATTTTTGAAAAAATAGTTACTTTTTATTTTTTTTACCTTCGATTAAAAAAAAAAATTTCTTAAAACTTAACTTATTCAACTGCAGATTTGTTTTAAATTTAAATTTCGATATTTTGAGCAAAAAATAAAACAAAATTTGTTTTAAAGCTAATCATTTTATTTATGTATATAAAATCTTTCAATTTTTACTTGTAAAAAAAAAACAAGCAACGAATTCGTATCCTTAAAATTGTTTCTTTTTGTATGAATTTCATTCTTTCGATACATTTACTTTATACAAAATACAAAAAAAAAAAGTTACACAACTAAAACTTACCTTTATTTTGGGACAAAAATATAGGTAAATTATTAAACTACATAAATATTGCTAATATATAATTTATTTATCAATCAAGTTGTTATAAATAAGTTAGGGTTTTTTTTTAAAGGATGCAACACTTTCAAAATACTTATCAGTTATTGTTTGATGGTTGATTTTTTTTTTTTTGGTTTTGTTGTTGAAAACGAACGATCGAAAAACGAAGTCATGGATAAACATATTTTTAGAGCATGAATTTACGAAAGTGACATTTATTTTACTTCTCTTGTCCATTGAATGCGGATTGTTAAAAAGTTTTAAGTATTTTTATTTATTTTTGTTTATTTATATAGACTGTTTTTTTTTTTAAGTATTTTTTTTGCATTTAAACATCTATTCAAAGAACTATTATAATTCTTTTGTATTTTTTATGGATTTTGATTTAAATTTACTAAAATTTGTTTTATGGATATATTTTTTTTAATTGATTTAATATTGTTTCTATATAATTTTTTTTGATTTTTATTTTAATAAATATTGATTTTTTTGATTTCATCTGTTTTTTTTTTTAATTAATTTTGATTTTACTGCTATGAAGCCCATCTAACTGTGTTGAGAGGATGATTAACATGTAGTTTATTTTTTTGTTTTGTTTTTTAAACACATAATAATATATGTATAGTAGTATAATGTATAGATACTATTTTTCTAGCTAAAGTATAGGTTAGTTTTGATTTATATTTGTTTTGTTTGTTTTGACTATTTTTATTTTAAAAGGTACATTTAACAAGAAAGTATTAGTTTTAGTTAGGTTTTGTATTGTTTTAAATTTATTTATGTGTTTTTTTTCTTTAGGGGTGCTTTAGGGTTTTGGTTTTAGTATTTTGATTTATGTTTTTTTTTTTTTAATTCCTATATTTTTAGTTTCGAGTTTTTAAAGGTTATTGTTATTATTATGGAGAGTAGGTTAGGTAGTATATATTTTTTTTAGATGTTTGATTAGGATGCAGCTTTAATCAATAATGTGTTAGTTATTTTGATTAGTTTTAATTTTTGTTTAGTGGTTTATTGTTTAGTAATGGTATTAAAAGGATTCAAAATATTAATAATTAGTGAGGGTTGAAAATTCATAAAAAAGAGATAAAAATAGGCTTAAATAGAGTTAAAATACAAAAATGGTAGTTGGTTGTTTTTTTTTCTCATTTTCAATGCATTCAAAATGCATAAAGTTTAGTATACACCATGTTTCAAATGAAAAATCACACTACGAGCGAGTGAGTAAACAATATACCCAAAAGGTCGATAATGTCAACAAAAGAATTCTTAAAAAATGTACGAAACATGGAAACTGGTTTAAATTTTTCAGCCATTGTTTATTTTTATGTGCCATTTGTACATTAAATCATGATAGATCAATAAACAGTTTGTTTATTTTTTTTGATATAAAATAAGTTTGAAACTAATTTTTTTCACTTTTTACACTTTTTGTAGTTATTTTTTTAAATAAATGACATATTTTTTTGAGAGTACACTTAATGTATTAGTTTCGTCAAAGAAACAATCTGTCTCTTTAGAGAAGCTAACATTTTCATCTTATTTAATGCATTAAAAATGAGATTAGAAAGATCTTCCTTTTACTCAATTGGAGTATTGAAAAAAAAAGAAGAAAATTAAACAAAAAGAACTATTTCAGCTTTATATTAGTTTCGTTAAAAGAACGCTCTGCCTATTTTGCAGAAAGCTAATATTTTCATCTTAATTAATGCATTAAAAATGAGATTAGAAAGATCTTCCTTTTACTCAATTGGAGTATTGAAAAAAAAGAAGAAAATTAAACAAAAAGAAGTATTTCAGCTTTATATTAGTTTCGTTAAAAGAACGCTCTGCCTATTTCACAGAAAGCTAACATTTTCATCTTAATTAATGCATTAAAAATGAGATTAGAACGATCTTCCTTTTACTCAATTGGAGTATTGAAAAAAAAAGAAGAAAATTAAACAAAAAGAAGTATTTCAGCTTTATATTAGTTTCGTTAAAAGAACGCTCTGCCTATTTTGCAGAAAGCTAACATTTTCATCTCATTTAATGCATTAAAAATGAGATTAGAACGATCTTCCTTTTACCCAATTGGAGTATTGAAAAAAAGAAGAAAATTAATCAAAAAGAAGTATTTCAGCTTTATATTAGTTTCGTTAAAAGAACGCTCTGCCTATTTCGTAGAAAGCTAACATTTTCATCTTAATTAATGCATTAAAAATGAGATTAGAACGATCTTCTTTTTACTCAATTGGAGTATTGAAAAAAAGAAGAAAATTAAACAAAAAGAAGTATTTCAGCTTTATATTAGTTTCGTTAAAAGAACGCTCTGCCTATTTCGCAGAAAGCTAACATTTTCATCTTATTTAATGCATTAAAAATGAGATTAGAACGATCTTCCTTTTACTCAATTGGAGTATTGAAAAAAAGAAGAAAATTAAACAAAAAGAAGTACTTCAGCTTTATATTAGTTTCGTTAAAGGAACTCTCTGCCTATTTCGCAGAAAGCTAACATTTTCATCTTATTTAATGCATTAAAAATGAGATTAGAACGGTCTTCCTTTTACTCAATTGGAGTATTGAAAAAAAAGAAGAAAATTAATCAAAAAGAAGTATTTCATCTTTATATTAGTTTCGTTAAAAGAACGCTCTGCCTATTTCGCAGAAAGCTAACATTTTCATCTTATTTAATGCATTAAAAATGAGATTAGAACGATCTTCTTTTACTCAAGTGTAGTATTGTAAAAAAAAATATAAACAAAATCAGATTATTAATCTACACTCCTGCTCAAATTTAACGCACGTCATATTTATTTTACAAAAAAGTCCTACTATTACTTTATCTCACAGTATCGTGGTTATTTTCTCAAATAAGACAGGAGTTAGCTTAAATTGAATGTATGGAATAAAATGTTTGTGGGGAAGATTTGGAGCGGTATGCTGAAGTCTATCTGTCAACCCGCGAACCTTTTAGAGATGAGTCATAAATTTTATTGGAGTAAACTCTGCTTTACAACACCTACGGAGTTAGTGAGGTCTCCTAGGCCTACTTTAAGTACCCAAAGATACTTGACTGATATCCTCGAACAGCATCCGGTTCCAATCACCCCTAGATTTGGTCCACAGTTCAGTCTGATGCACGATAATGCATGCTAGAGTGGTTTGAGAATATCTTCAAGGTTAAAATATGCCAGCTTTGAAATGACCACACAGATATTCGGATTTCAATTCAACAGAACATGTCTAGGAGATGTTGAAAAAAATGCATTTGCGGCCGAAATCCACCTCCAAGCATTCTTGATCAACAGAAAACTGCAGTAAAAAAAAAAGTTGCAACAAAACCTTCAAAATTTAATTTGTGGAATAAATAAACAACTCCAAATTATCATATGCGCTAGAGGAGACAATGCCAAGTATTGAATAAAATTATTGGAAAGAACTGTCACGCGCTTCCATTTTTTAACATTTTTTTTCTTAAAAAACAAAAATTATTTTAATATCAGTTTTCAGACCTTGAATTGCTAAATTTGGTTCATCTTTTTTTTGGTTGATAATACTGTTTCAGTTTAGCATTTTTCTGACTTGCTAAACAATAAGCAAACACAAATAAATACTAAATAATTTTAAAGCCATTTTAAATAAGATGCAGGGGTATAGCTAAAGAAGAAAAAAGTGTGCGTTAATTTTGAGCAGGAGTGTATATTTTCATAGTAAAATAGTAATAGTTTCCAGATGATTCCGTAGATAAAAAAATACAAAGTTGTTGAAGCTATTAACTGGGAAAACCAACAGAAAAAATAAAAAAAAATTAACAGAAATTTAAAAAAAAATTTACTAAAAGGGTTTGGAACACTGAAACTGTCTCTTTTTAATACCATTTTAAATCTTTTATGTTTTATTAAATGTTTATTGTTTGATTTGTTGTATTTTTATTTTTACTGTTAGCTATCTACTATATTTTAAAAGTTAACACCTACATTTTGCTAACCTATTAACTGTTGAATAACTTTATTATATTTTATAGTTTTTTTTTGGGACTTTGGGGTATTTTTAATTTTTAATTTTGTATTTGTTATTTGTTTTGTATTTGCAATTGAAAGCTATCTATAGTATACATTATTTTGTGTTTTAAATTCTGTTCTTAACTGTTTAAAGTTTTGGATTTATTGACGATTTTATTTTATATATAAATATTGTGGTAACCTATTTTATGTTTTTTTTTAATTTTTCAATTAGGAGTTTTTTTTCATTTAGCAATTCTTTTCAAAGGTTTGATTGATCTAGTTTTGTTATATTTTGTTATGTGTTTTGTGTGTTTTTTTGAGTCTACTTATGCATTTATTCCTCGTTTATACTTCGTTTTGATTTTTTTTTTTGTCGTCTGAAAAGTTCTTTAGTGTGAAAGTGTCACGTAACTAGTTTTGTTTTGTTTGTTTTTTTTTTGATTTTTTTTTATAAATTTGGTGTTTTTTTTTTATTAAACTTATGTAATTACTTAGCTCAATTTAGTTCGAATGCTACGTTTTTTGATTTTGTTTTTGTTTCATTTGTATACCTATGTTTTTTTTTTTATTTATGTTTTCGTTATATTTTTTTTGTTTTGTTTTTATTCGTAATATTTGTTACTAGGTTCGTAAGGCCGTTTCATTTGTATCGCAATTTTTTTTGTTTTACCATCGAATTAATTAATAATTTTGATCTTCATCTTCTTCTCATCACACTTTTCCGTTTTTTATTTTTGTTATTTATCTACTTTTTTTGTTTGTTGTTGTTTTTTGTCTTCTTTGTTTTGTTTTGCGTCGACATTCAATCCCAGTTTTTTTTTTATTTCCTTGTTTTATCTAATAGTTTTGCATTTCTATATTGTTTAAATGGTGTTATACGAAATTCCTGATTGTAGATTTCTGTTTTTTTTTTTTTTTTTAAATTTTATTCTTAAATTGCTAAGTTTTTTTGTTTTTAAATTTCTTACAAACGAATTTAAGTGAATTCTAAAATATCTCAACTACTTATCTACACATACGTAAATGTTAAACATTCATAAAAACTCAGTGCAATACATATATTTTATTATATGCATTTTTGTCTTGTTTTTTTTTTTTAATTTAATTTTATAAAGTTCCTAAATTTAAGTTTTTTTTTATTTTAATATTAATGAATAAAATTTGTAAGTTTACGTATTTATTTTTTTGTTTGTTTTATTTACAAGATTAAGATTTTTGTATGATTTTTGTAAGACTTAAATTTGTATACTATAAATTGGGTTAACAAAACATTTTTTTACAACTCAAGTTGGTTAGGACGAAATAAAGATTTTCTTTTTAAATAGGTAAGTGAGTAAAATTAAAACTGTCAAACTAAAATGAAAGTACTTAAAATATTTTAATAAATTTCAACAAAAACCTGAAAGCTGAATTATATAAAAATTTCTACCACAAATCATACTTTTATAAAAAAAAAGGCTCAAAGTAACTAACAATTATGATCAAAATTAAGTATTTTTTAAATATTGTTTCAGCAGCATTTCTTTTAAGAAAATGTCTAACCAATTGTTGTTTTTGTAGATATTGTTTTTGCAACATTTTGAGCACAGTTCCTGTACAACAAAAAAAGTCAAATGTTTTCTATTCAAAATGCTGAAAAACATTAGGTATCTATTGATTTATGTTCCAGCAAAATGTTTACATTTTGAAATTTAAACAATTACCATCACCAAAAATTAGTTTTCGAGTACGGGCTTTATTTAAGTTTTTAAAAAGTTGATGCAACATTTCAGAACGTTTAATGTTTATGAGACAATTTAAATATCTACTTTTTAAAATGACTTTGATATATTTTTCATACTTCATTTTTTAAGAAAGCAATAATATCTCAGCAACATTTTTCAATACTTCAATTGTTGTTAAACTATCATCGTAATATTTAATATATGATGTTGCAGTACAATTTGTCTGCAACATTTCACTTTATTTCAATAATTTTTATCAAACTTTAACGAACTCTTTTTTGTTCTTTTAAGAGATTCAAAAAGTTTTTACAATTGAGCTCAGTTAAATTCATTAAAACTAAATGTTGCTAGCGATTCTATGCTGTGCATCTTTATTTGTCAGTTTTATTACTAGCTATCAACATTTTATTTCTGTCTCTTGAATGCAAAGTTATTAGGAAATCCTTTAAAATAACTGCTTCTATTTATTGCTGTCATATTTATTATTAAGCACCCCAACGCCGCCGTCCCTCAAAACAATTTTTCTATAAAAGGTCCCGCAACATGTATAATAAAACGAAAGTTAACAAAATATTGGTAAGGAGAATTCAATGCTCAGTTTGTTGCTTACATCGTTAGAAAATTCTTTAAAAATGTTGTTGAAATGCTGTTCAAATATTTAAAAAAAAATTAATGAAATGTTGCTAAGGTTTTCAAATAATGTTTATAACGTATTTTTGAATATTTTCTTGAAGTTAAGATACATAATTGATTTTTCTTTTTGAGTGGTAGATTTTAAGACTATAGAACATCTTTCAGCTATTTCGAAAAATTAAAAAATCAATTTTAAACAAAATAAACACGTTGATGATTTATGATTTTACAAATTTTAGTTTTTTTAAAGACGTTAAAATTGTTTTAAAATCCCTGTTTGATTTGCTATTAGTTTATTTTTTTTACAATAATTATAATATTTAATATTTTGCATTGCTATTTGTTTTTTTTTTTTTAATTTATATGGATGGAAATGTGTGTGGAAATCGGAGATAGTTTTGAGTTGTCTGTCGTATTTTAAAAATTTTAAGAGTTTGGCAAGAGGTTCCAATTTTGTTTTTTTTTTGTTGCTGTTTGTTGTTGTTTTTATTTTGTTTTCTATAAATGCTGAATGCGCTTTTTGATATATAAGAAACCTGCACTCAACTTGAGTGGAAAATTATAAATTATATAATTTTTATTTAAATAACACCCGTATTTATATAATAACAATTTTTAAAATTATCGTTATTTTTCTACAACATTCATTAGACACACGTGTAATACTATTTTGTTTTTTTTTTTTTTTCTATACAAAAACTTCATCAAAGGAAGTCACATTGGAATTGGAATAATGTTTATTATTATATTAATAATAAAGATACTCTGGAATTGTATCTTATAGATTGTTTATTTTTATCTAAAAAAAAATCTATCTACAGTTTCTATCTCACTCACGGTTTTTTGTTTTTTTTGTTTATTACTCGTAAATCATATCCTCACTTTGTGTGTATTTGTAATAAGTTTAAACATGAATTTCGTAATAATCATGACAATCGACACAACCACTTGCATCAGCACTATGTGCCTCATGTGCTTCAAAACTTCCACCTGATGAGCTAGACATGCCGCGTGGCATCTTCTTCCGCGTACGACTTTGTCGCACGCGGGCTTTTTGCTAGGATGGTTTCTTCTGATACATGCAATCAACGCATGTTGGATGTTCAAGAGCCCGATTAATAGCTTCACTGGGATGCATTTGTGGTGGCATCATGCCATAATGTCCGTGTTGTGATGAGGAAGACGATTGCTCATAAATACCCATATCGTTCATGCCATAGCGGGCAAAGGCGTTTTCAGCTGATTGCGATCGCACTGGGCCTGTTGTTGTGTTGATGGTGTAAATTCTTTCGGGAGACACACCATATCGATAGGAATTACTTGTGCTACTTTCCCGAGATGTCGATCGCTCCAAGGACTTGCTAATTCGTCGATGTCCTGTCGAAGTTGGGCCACTGTCCCTGCGCATACTCGAAGCAGTGACATAGTGATCGCTACAAGTCTGATTGTCATAAATAGGATAGTAATGGTAATAGGGATCGGGTTGTTTTTGTGCTGCATCGAAACTGCCATGTGCACTCATGCTACGTTTACGACCACTACGTTCGGGTGATCTAGACTCAAAACTTCCCCGAGGGCTTTTTAGAACACCTCGAGGAATATCAAGGTTTGGTTCGGAGCAACGACTGTCGAAACTGCTTCTTGGGGAATGTCGATGATAGCTGCCACGATCTGGAGACAAGTGTTCGATACTACTTCTAGGAGATAGATGTGGCGATAAAGATTCGATGCTACAATTTTGGGAAGGAGCTAGTTTCTTCAAACAACTTCTGTCAGGGGACTTTGCTTTGCACGGAGAGGAAGACGAGGGTTTTAAAATTCCACCCCCGTTACAAGGACTGGCTGATCGTTTTAATATTCCCCCACCTTCAGAGCTTCTTCGGGGACTTGGAGTTCTTCGTCCAACCGAAAGTCTATCCTGAGAACTGTCCCGACTTAGGCTTACACTCAATCTCTTATTACCTTGATCACTGATACTCTGCCTGGGAGATTTAACTTTGATAATTCGAACTGGGCTACTTCCCTGGGATTTAGAACGATCTGGAGAAATGTAAATACTCTGGCGAGGTGATTTAGTGGTTTTAGTTTGTTTGCCACTAACACTGCTTCCAGTGCTACTCGTACTTCCACTGCTACTCTTCGATTTCGACTTGAAGACTTTATCAACTTTCTTATCAATCACAATGATATTAGCTGCATCTTCCGAATCATCTTCGGCTTCCGATCGTTCCGAAGTTGTTGCTGTTCCAGCTCCACTATCACTTTCCCGATCATTTCTTGGAGGCATTGCAATTTCTGCCACAACAATTGTCGTATTATCAATAACAGTCTGTGGTTCAGGTGACAAACTCGAATCGGGTCCCTGTTGTTGTTGTTGGACATTTTCAGTCTGTGACTCCAAAGTCTTTTCTTTTAAATTTGCCATATAAGTTGCAATGTCACAAGTATCAGTCAAATTTTCATGCTCTAAATCACTCAAATGTTTATCCATAAAACGCATATTTGATTGTTCGTCCTCTTGTTGTTGTTGCTGATTATTATTATTATTAGAGGATGCAGACTTTGCCAATTCATTGGAAAATATTTCAATGACTTGGATGTCTTGCTTTGGGGATTGTTTGGGTGAGGTTCGATGATGACTATAGCTAGAATTACTACTTATATTTAAATTAGTACTACTTGTCCCTGGGAAGGCATTCTTCTCACTTGTAGGTGATGTAATTTCACTTATGCTTTTAGTCTTACCTAGATCTTTCATTAGGACTGGCTGATAGCTGGATGGGGGATGGGATGATTGTATCAATCGCGCTTGACTACCTGTGCTTCCGACCGATAGGGTTGATGTTGTGCTGTGCATATTGCATTTTTTTGTTTGTTAAATTTATAAAAGATAAAGGTTAAAATTAGCTTCTAGAAAATATAACTAGCTTTTGGGTAAAAGGGTTTTTAGGGGTTTAAAGTTCAAAACAAATAGTCGGAGAGGTGACCGTCGATTTACTTAGCTAAGAGATAGATGCTAAAATTTGTGTCAAATGAAAGATAAATTGATACTGAAAATGAAAAAAAAGGGTTACCACTTTTAAAATGGGAACTTCAATGTGGCAACCCTATTTTAAATTTTCATATTTTTGTAGTTTAATCAAATAAGAAAGTTTTTAATATACCAAACCCAAGTCTAAAGGTAAGGAACGTAGGACTACAAATATGGCAACCCTATTCAAATAAAAAAAAACACTACAAAAACTTCTTTGAGCAAAAAAGTACATTTTTTTATACACTAAAAAGCTAAAGTATACACTGAAATTTAGCTGACTTTCACTTCTACCTTAAAAATGTCGGGAACCACCTATAAAATACGGATAAGTACTCGGCAACCCTACCCAAACGCTAAAAATACTAACTTTTCAGCTAAAATGTTGTTATTTAAAGGTTTAAACCTTGTTTAAACATGAATCGATTTTAGGTGCGACCGTCTTTTATTTTGAAAATGCCGGGCGGCACCTCTAAAATACCTATATACAAATACTCGGCAACCCTACCCAAATGCCAAAAGCCACTAAAAATACTATTTTTTCAGCCAAAATGTATGATATTTGATAGATTTAATTGCTAAAACATGCATCAGATTTTAAATGAGACCCTCTTTTATCTTAAAAATTCGGGTATCGTCTCTAAAATATTGAAAAATACTCGGCAACCCTTTTCATTTCTTATATTTTTGTATTAATTTTAATCACTACTTAGACTTTGGTTTGGCATTTTAAAAATCTTCTTATTTGCTTAAACTACGAAGATATGACAGTTTAAAAGAGGTTTGTTACGTCGAAGTTCCAATTGAAAAGTGGAAACCCTATTTTTACATTTTAAGTATCAACTTATCTTTATTTTATAACCAATTTTGACCTCTAACTTTAAGAGCTTAGTAACTCGGTGGTCACCTCTTCTTATAAAAAGCCCGGTTATACGAAATCTTTGAGGAAAGAACGACTTTCCCCAAACAAAATGTATAAAAGGGCTTTTGTAGGCCTTGAAAATTAGGAACTTAATGGTTTTGAAGCTTACCTTAGAGTAAGATGGTTTGGTGTTCTACCCAGTGTTGCTTTGGGTTTAATTGTGCCCTGTTGGGAATCTTCTTCACCTTCGGACTTGGTACCTGGGTCCATACTTGGATCACTCTGCATCTGTTGTTGTTGCTGTTGTTGATGATGTGGTGGCTTGGGTGGTGGATCTAGAAGTTCGAAATATGTTTTGAGAATCTGAGATTAAACGGACTTGGTTAGTCAAATTACCAGCAGCATCACCAACTGTCTTACTGCGACTTCTGAAACCGGTTGGATGCAATTGTTGATGCGATTGCATTGGGACATCATCAGCCTCTTGGCTACCCGATAGATTATCATAATCAATATTGCCAGCTGAATGACGTTGTGCACCCGATTTTTTCTTGGGCTTACCAAGTGTTTGAGATCCTTGAATGATTGTTATCTAAAAAAAAAAGAAAAACCTCCCTTAAAGTTGAGAGTTCACAAGTTTAACGACTTTTAACAAACCTGCTGTTTAGGCCTTTCTAAAGTTTGTGAACTACCCGAACCACCTTGCGAAGATATACCCGATACTGAACTAGCACTACCACCAAATCCCTTCATCGGAATTGACATGTTGCGTACGCTTTCACGTATTATCTGTCTGATCGTTTTCAGGAACGCATTACGAAAATCTGCTGTACTATTCGACAGTACATAGACTTTTTCCGAACGTCGTTGCAATTGCGAGCGTAAATGTATCAATTCCCATAGGAAATGTGAATCCATATCCTTCGCTGAAGAGGCACGAACTTGTACCTCCGTAACGGGTATGAGAACTTGATAGCGAATTATTTCGACTTCGTTTGGTGCATTTTTATTAGAAACGCCCTGAAAAAAGAAAGTTTTTTTTTTAAAGATTGAACTTTTAAAAGTGACAATTAGCAGTTTTGCTTCTATAAAGCTTCTGTAAGGCCTTATAGAAGTAAAATTGTTAATTGAGATAGGAGTTGGATCTTTACCATTAGTTTTTTCTTTTGTCGCAAACGCTCTTTGCAAAGGAACACAACCGCTGATTTAAATACAAAGCACATAGCATGTAGCTCGAGACCTTTCTTTATTTTTCCTAAGAAATCCGATATATTTAGCCATTCAACGCCGCCATAGTATAAAAGATCTCCTAAAATAAAATAACCTAATTTATAAATAATATTCGTTACATAATATCAAATACAAATTTTTAGTAAAAATATAAAGTTTGAAAAAATAGAAACCTGGACTAAGGTCTATTGGCTGTTTGCAGGATTTCTGATGCTGTCGAAAAAGATGATCAAAGATAGCACCATATTCTTCGTGGATTCGTTGCATTTCGTTAATATGTTCGGCAACCTTTTCCATGCCTTTGAGTGCCTCTGTTAGTTATAAAAAAAAAAACAAAAGTTAAAAAAAGATTCTTAAGGGTGATAAACCAACTATACATTTTGCTTCCATAAAGCTTTACAGAAGCGAAAATAGCATCTATAATGCATTATAGAAGCAAAATAGCATCTTAATAGAAGCCAAATTGTTAAAAAAGGCTTCTCAAGACTGATAACATAACTCAACAATTTTTCTTCCATAAAGCTTTACAGAAGCAAAAAGTAGAATCTGTAAAGCTTTATAGAAGCAAAATTGCTAGTTGGGAAAGAAACTTATGATTACGTACCAACTAAATGAAGATGCTCATCTGCACGTGAATCGGTCAAGTTTCTTAATTGTTGCAAAAGTAAAGGATACTTCAGGATACGTTGAATTGGCTTTATCAAATACGATTCGAGAGTGCTGCTGTGCTGTTGTTTAGGATTTCTTGCCGCTAGGAATTCCTGTAAAGCGTTATTACCTTCATCTGAAAATTAAAAAAAAAAAACGAAGTATTTATAAGAGAGTCCTTCTTGTAAAAAAATTGAGTTCAATGTATTTTCAAGTTATGTATGTTTGACCTATGAGAAGTTTTCTACCCATTATTTATTCAACTATGATGATTCATTCAAATCATTGCAACAAAAAAATAGTAAATTCAGTTTTGAAGAGATTTCCATGAAATTTATATTTTGACTTTAAACCTGATAATTAGTCCTTCAGACATTCAAGAACTCCTACTTCTAATTATATTGGAAGCTCTCAAGTTACATTCAGGTTTTGAATGCGAAATCATATCCTAATTATGGTTGGTAATTTCAAAAAAACACAAAAAAAAACAACTTTTTTTCAGTTCCTGGTCTTCGTTGCTTGTTCTAAAGAATGTTGACTCTAATTAAGTAGGTTGTTCATATAAGGATGTGTGTGGTGTGTGTGTATATTTGCAGTGGTTAAATTTTACTGCACACATCATTTGTAGGTATATCATTTTCAGTTGGAGAAATGAATCGTTGTAATTTATTTGCATTTAATTTTTTTTTAAACATGATGAAGCAGATGGAAACTATTTTGAAACTTGATGGGTTGTTGCCAAAATGGATTTTAAATGAAAAGAAGTAATGGGATTATTAAAACTTCTTCTACGATAGATAAGCAATAGTATTTAATAAACAAAAAACTAAGTTCACTTCGCAACATCTCATTAAAAAAAAAAAAAACAAGAGACGTGATAAGCACTGCATAAAACAATAAAAAGGTATAATTCCTTTGAGTTTTCAATTCACGTGAGCTAGTTTCACTTAGGAGTATATCAAAAATGACGTAGGAATCTTTTATAATTTTGAGTTTTTAGAATTCCAGAAACTTGAATTTTCAAAAATTTCCAACTCTGCACAAATTTAAAATGGCGCCCGAACAGGGATTTTAAAAACTTATTTGATGAAACTGTAACACGATTTCTTAAATCAAATTATCTTAAATCAAATTGCCCTCCAAAACAAGTATGCAAATCCATTTGCTATATCAAGGTCCTTTTTTAGAAAATCAAATTTTCAAAATCGTTAAAGCCGTTTTTTTTAAAAAACTAATTTTATATAAATAATTTTTTTTGTCCAAAAAAAGGTTTAAAATAAAATTGGTAAGCCATTTTGAAGAAATCACTTATTCTTATGCCTTATTCCGTGACCTTTCTTTATTAAATAAATGTTATCTTCTTTAGATAAAATCGAAACAAGACCTATAGCCAGCGAAGAAGATAACATTTATGAAATCACTTATCAATATCTTAAACCAAAATTTCAAAAAGTTGAAATTGAATTAGTAGTTTCATAGAAAATAAATTGCACGACTGGGGTCGCACGTACTTGCTCTTATGCTTAAAGTAACTATAATGTTAAAGCTTTTCATTCAAGAAATTTGATATTTTGAAGAAATTTCATAAATAGTATAAAAAAATTAAATCTGTTTTTATAATTAATTAAACTCCGTTTTAAATTATCTTAAAAAAAATAAAAAATATGCCATTTTATTTCTTGTATAAAAAGGTATTTTTAGAAAAAAATTTTCGAAAATTGTAGGAGCCGTTTTTTAAAAAAATAATTTTTTATATATACAAATTTTTTAACATTTTTCAAAAAAAAAGTTGGTATGCCATTTTGAAGATAATTAATTTACACATAAAAACTAAATTTCAAAATTTTTCATTGATTCGTTTTCAAAAAATTGATTTTTCAAAAAAAAAATTTGAAATATTTTTAAAAAAACCAAAAATGCGTTTTTTGAAAATTTTCTAAAATTTTAATATTATCTTTACTTACACACTTTTGTATAAAAATTTTCATTTAAATCGGGTTAATGTTGTACGAGATATTCAGAAACGAAAAAAACCGTTCTATGACAGGTACCGTTAATAACGGTACAAAAAATATTTTTTCTATTTAAAAAGTTGGCTATTATGTGTAGTACTACACACAAAAATTTTAATCAAAATCGTTAGAGCCGTTTTTGAAAAAAATTAACTTTTCTATTTCCGTTATATGGCAGGTACCGTTAGTTTTGGTCATAAAAAAAAATTTCAATTTCCCCTCTAGGGAATCACCAAAAACTGCTAACCACCAAGTTTGAAGAAAATCACTTCACTCGTTTAGGCTGCAGCTCCAGATAGAGACAGACAGACAGACAGACAGACAGACAGACAGACAGAATTGCCGGACCCACTTTTTTGGCATTCTCCATCATCGTAATGTCATGTAAAATTGTTTTCTCGAGTTCGATTTTTTTTACGAATCCTAAACTTGCCCTATAGTACCTATATCGCAAGTAATTGAGCGAACAAAATTCTAGAATTTAATTTAATTTTTTTGAGACAATTGATTTTGATAATTCATTGTGTAAATTTTCAAAACTGTATTAAACATGAATCACTAAACAGTGTAATGCAGTTGTGATTTAAGTATAAATATTTTGCTTAATTTTTTTAGAAAAATTATGTCCCTTTTCTGGTGCACAAATTTTATAGTCTTTTATACTGTAATAAAAAGAACGTATACGCTCGAGTGACCCATATAATTCCTGAACTTCCTTCCAAAAAAACTGCTATTCTTAGATTAGGTAAATAAGTAGTGTAAAGTAAAGGAAAATCTGCAATTTTTCTAAAGTCAAGATCATTAAAAATAGTGTTTAATATGTTAACATCATCAGCATATTTTGTACTATTAGACTACTTTAAAAATATATGTAACATCATTTAAAAATATAGTAAAAAGAATCGGACCTAAATGGCTTCACTGAGGAACTCTAATATTAACTGTAGAACTTGTTGAATGAAAGCCATTAAAACCTACAGAGAAGGTTTAATGACAAATTTAGACTTAAGCCAATAGTTTTACATTGCTCTCAATCTTTTTGTACTAAAATGACTTGAAAATTTATTAAATGTCGTGCTGAAATCCAGCTCCATGGATATGCTTTTTATTTTTAAATTTGTTGATAAAATATTCCGTTGGCTGAAATTTATTTTACTTGCCAACTTCATGATTGTAATTCGTTTGCAAGCTGTTTATGCTTGCAACTCTGTCTTATGTAATTTTTAACCGTACCAATGAAAATGGACGATAAGTAAAAAAAAAGAACAATTTCTCTTAAAAAAGGACAAATATTTAATTACACTTGCATAGTGTCCTTAACTACCTAAAGGTAACTCTACAGACCTTTGGAAATTCATTGTAAAGAAGCCTCGCAAAGTATTATTATAATTTACTCTGCTTGCTCTAGGTTTCTTCTTCGAAACAGTTATTCTGGAAACAAAAATATACTATAAAAGTGAACTTCCAACTGGTGCACCGAAAGTCTTTTCTATTGAGAGAGCGTTATTCCATGAATCAGAAAACCAAATGAAAGAATGAATAATATTACCACGACCATTAGATATAATTTCAATTCCATGTAAATCCTGCTTCTCTCTTGTTTTTTTTTTACTATCCTGAGAAACCCATCTTATCACAATCACTCTCAGTCACGCAATATAAATATGTATGTACGTCATGGGGTTAGTAAAAAAAAAAGGACCTCCAGAATAAAATATCCACATAAATATATTTCTCTTTCCATGTTGCAATTACGTGAGTTGTTTTTGTGGTTGTGATATGAAATGTACAAAAAAAAAAAGAAAACTTACCCATAAGGATAAGAAGACCGCAAACAAAAAACGATTTGACGTGTGAGTCGAGATTTTCATTTTCATATACATATATAAAAAATACATATGTGAATGTGATGTGACGCATGAGAGTGTTTTTTTTTTTTTTTAAGTTTATAGGTATTCCTCAGAGTTTAGTTTCAGCAGAGTCGGTTGGTGGTGCAAGCAAAAGCTTATAATAAAATTCACATTAATGATATGCGTTCCACATACATAATATCATAACATCCAACGAAGAAGGATTCATTTTGTTTAAGGGGGTGACCATATTGCGTAATATTTATATGTGTGTATGCACTTGTCATAGTCATATTATACCTACACATATAACTCAATTATATGGCCAAGGTAAAAAGAAAGTCTATTTTTGGTTTCAAGAGAAGCAGACAGATTTAGTCCTTGGAGAATGTATGCATGTATGTGTGTGTATGGGTTGTATTTGAATGGATTTTAATTGTCTAATGGTTTGACTCTGTATTTAATTGAGTACAATTATAATCGAGATAAAATGAAATTAATGACTAAATGAATTTTCCAAATTGCAAGACTTACTTTGAAATTCTAATTCAAATTATTTGCAAGTTTAAAGCACCGTAATTTTATAGTAACTAAGAGGGCTGTGTTAAATTGGAACCGAAAAAGACTCATGAAGTTGCATCTAGAAAGAAACTTAAGTTATGTGGCAAAAGGGTGAAGTATGCTCCGATATGATTTAAAAAATAAATGTAAATCGAAATTAAATTCAAAACCAATTTCGATTTTCAGAGAAGACACTATTTTCAAATTGAATTTATTCCAATGTTAAGACTTCGTTTTTGTAAATTGGATCACAACAAAAACATTACTGTTAAAAAAAGAGCCAAGTTCTCTTATATTGAAATTATGCTGGCACAAAAAGTACTGAGATGTAAAAGTGTACCAAGTTCTAAGGTTTGGGTTCAAATTCGTATCAATAAAATTTTGATTGTTCTCTTGACAATTTTTCTTAATTATCGATTTTTAAAGTTATTTCAAAAATTGCCAAGTAAACAATCAAAATTTTATTGATACGAATTTGAACCCAAACCTTAGAACTTGGTACACTTTTACATCTCAGTACTTTTTGTGCCAGCATAATTTCAATATAAGAGAACTTGGCTCTTTTTTTAACAGTAATGTTTTTGTTGTGATTTCACTACTTTTTGCAAGGTATGGCTGTAGAATATAAAATCTCTATATTTGATGAAAATTCAGTGAAAATGGGTGGTTGCCACGCCCCCTGCCTGAAATTCTCAAACTTTAAATTTTTTCCTTTGTGTAAACTACCAGCTCCACCATTCTACCGAATTTCAAGATTCTACGACAATCAGAAGTGCTCTATAATATTTGATGAAAATTCAGCGGGAATGCCGGTTGCCACGCCCCCTGGCTGAAATTCTCAAATTTAAAATTTTTTCCTTTGTATAAACTACCAGCTCTACCATTCTACCAAATTTCAAGATTCTACGACAATCAGAAGTGCTCTATAATAATTTATGAAAATTCAGCGGAAATGGGCGGTTGCCACGCCCCCTGGCTGAAATTCTCAAATATCAAATTTTTTCCTTTGTATAAACTACCAGCTCTACCATTCTACCAAATTTCAAGATTCTACGACAATCAGAAGTGCTCTATAATAATTTATGAAAATTCAGCGGAAATGGGCGGTTGCCACGCCCCCTGGCTGAAATTCTCAAGTTTTAAATTTTTTCCTTTGTATAAACTACTAGCTCTACTATTCTACCAAATTTCAAGATTCTACGACATTCAGAAGTGCTCTATAATAATTTATGAAAATCCAGCGGAAATGGGCGGTTGCCACGCCCCCTGGCTGAAATTCTCAAGTTTTAAATTTTTTCCTTTGTATTAACTACCAGCTCTACTATTCTACCAAATTTCAAGATTCTACGATAATCAGAAGTGCTCTATAATATATGATGAAAATTCAGCGGAAATGGGCGGATGCCACGCCCCCTGAATTGAAAATCTCAAATTTTCGATTTTTTCCTTTGTATACACCACAAGTCCTATCACCGTGTAAAATTTCAAGTTTCTACGATATCGGGAAGTTCTCCATAATTTTGATGATCTGTCAGTGAGTCAGTGAGTCAGTTACGGTTTTTGCGATTTTTGAAGCCCTATATCTCAGAAACTACTCATCGTAGGAGGCTGAAATTTTGTGAGGAGTTTGGTTTTTACGAGCTCAACAAATGTAGTGAGTTTGAAATTTCTAGCATCTTTGGTGTGGAAGTTAGAGGGGGGTCGAAAATGGCCTGAGTTGTTTCCTGTAAATAAGGGTGTAGTGCCAAAGTTGCTAGAGAACTTGGCTGGGCACTACCGTGCCCCTTGATTTTCCTTAAAATTCCAACTTTATGTAAAAAATTGAAAAACTACTTTTCGGTATAACGAATAAGTTTATGTAAATAAATGGATCACTCGGGTGTATACGTACTTTTTTAGTCAAGAGCATAAAAAACTACTGAATATACCTGAATATGGGAATATGTTTTGCATATAATCTAATTTTGACGTGAAAACGTCTTATAAATCGATGAACCATGACAGCATTCACGAAAAATTGACGCCATTTTCTCCCGTTTCACATGAAATTTTCAGCAGTGCGGCATAAATTTCAATGAAAAATTAAAAATTAGCCATTGGAGATACAAAAATCTTCTATAATTTATTTGAAAGATAATAACCTTAAGGTGAATATTAAAGAAGGATTTTGAAAAATTTAATCATTAAATAGGGTAAATAGGGGTTAAACAAAATTTAAAAAAAGTGGCTATTTTCTAAACGCAACTTTTTAGAAAAATCATTTTTTTTATAATCGATAGATACATTTTTTGTTAGGCTGAGAATGGTATTGAAAAAATTCTAGAAAATTTCAAAATTACGTTATAAATGTTTTTTTTTTTTTTTTAAACTTAACACATGTTTTAATGTATAACTTTGACAAAGAAGTGATTATAGGTAGGCGCATTTTTTTGACAATTTGAAAAATGTCATTCAAAAAATAATAAAAACACCTGATTTTTAAAAATTATTTTTAGGATTTTTTAGAGTGTTCAAAAAATTTCAAACTTTATGGTTATGGCTATGCACTTGGTATTATAAAATGATTTTTGACTGAACAACGGGAAAAACAAGTTTTTTTTATCCCAAATATAGATACTTTTACTACAAGTTACACACCTTTCAGATGATATAAAATTTGTTAGTTGTTGTGATATAAAAAATAAAATGCACGACTGGGTCGCACGAACTTGCTCTTAGAGTTAAAGTTGCTTAAATTTTTAAGACTTTTTATATAGAAATTTGGAAAAAAAAATAATAAAATTCGTTTTTTTAAAAAATAAAATAAAATCTGAAATTAAATTGCCCTCCAAAACAAGTATGCAGTTTTGATTGATATATTAACATGCATTTTTAGAAAAAAAATTTTCAAAATCGTTATAGCCGTTTTTTAAAAAACTAATTTTTTATAAATATTTTTTTGGAAAAAAAGTTTTAAAATAAAATTGGTATGTCATTTGGTAGAAATCACTAATCAACATCTAAAAACAAAATTTCAAAAAAGTTCAATGTCCCGTTTTCGAAAATTTGATTTTTCAAAAAAAAATTTTCAAAATTTTTTTAAAAATCCAAAAATTATTTTTTTCAAAATTTTGGCTTATATTTAAATTATATAAATGCTTCTCCACAAAAAGTTTCGTTGAAATCGAATAAGCAGTTTCGGAGATAATCGGATTTGAAAAAAACGGTTCTATGGCAGGTACCGTTAATAATGATTTTCAAAAAAATTTTTTTTCATTGAAAGATAGACCTTAGCTCAAAACTAACATTTGAATTTTTTAAACAAAGTCGTTAGAGCCGTTTTCGAGATATTTCAATTTTACTAAAATCGGTATATGACAAGTACCGTTATTTTTGGTCCAAAAAAATTAATTCCAAAAACCCCTCTGGAGAGTCGCAGAATAACGCTACATACCAAGTTTGACATTAATCGGTCCATCCGTTTAGGCTGTAGCTCCTTATACAGACAGACAGACAGACAGACTGACAGACTGACAGACTGACAGACTGACAGACTGACAGACTGACAGACTGACAGACTAACAGACTGACAGACTGACAGACTGACAGACTGACAGACTGACAGACTGACAGACTGACAGACTGACAGACTGACAGACTGACAGACTGACAGACTGACAGACTGACAGACTGACAGACTGACAGACTGACAGACTGACAGACTGACAGACTGACAGACTGACAGACTGACAGACTGACAGACTGACAGACTGACAGACTGACAGACTGACAGACAGACAGACGGACTTCCGGGACCCACTTTTTTGGCATTGTCTACCATCGTAATGTCATGGAAAAATATTATCTCAACTTTTTTTTTTTGTACGAATGCATAACTTGATATATAGTACCTATATCGCAGGTAAAAATGGATTTAATGGTGTAAGAAGATAAAAAAGATTGATTTTTAAAAATCAAATATGGCTTTATTCTTAAGAAGAAATACATATTAAACTTTTAAATGATATAATTTTTTGGTAAGCTTTTCATATAAAAAAATTGATATAATGAGAAAAGAAAAAAAAAAACGGTATTTTTTTTATAGCTTTTTCTTGTATATTATGATTGGATTCAAAAAGTTATTTCGTTTTTCTACAAAACATACAGATATAAACATGTAAGGTTTTAATCTTTAACTTAGGAGAAGTGGGGGCAAGACCGAGTATGGGGGCAAGACGGTTTTCGTACTATGTTGTATGAAAAAAAGTAAAATTGGCAACACTTGCAATATAAAATAGGTACCCTTTGGTACGATCGATCAGGTCTGTAAGTTTTAGCAATTTCGGTTAAGACCCCAAAGAGTTACGGTAAATTTTGTGATTTTTTCATCAAATTGTTATCGTTCATGTGAAAAGTCAGTTGTATTTTTGACACTGAAATAATTAAAATTTTTAACTTTTCCTTTTTTTATAATAGAAAGTGAATATTAAAAAGTATTTTATGCGAAAGAAGGAGTCATAAAGATAAATTAAAAAAAAAAAAAAAAAACAGAACATCAAATATGATATGACTGGGGCAAGACCGCCCATGGGCGCAATTGGAAGCTCTGGTAGCTTAAACAAAGTGAAAAAAGAAGTTCACCGTTAAATCTTCCAAAAAGCTAAGCAACAGGCACCAAACAATACAGTAATTGATGATTCTGAAGAAGAGGACTTTGCAAATTGTATATTTGTACCTGCAACTGTTTTCTTGATCCAATCCAAAGTATTGTTGGATTAAGTGCAAAATGTGTACCAAATGGTACCAAAAAGCTTGTGCTGGAGTTAGAACTAATGAAAATATAGCTGATAGTGTTATTATTACCAAATAGGCTGCATTTAAAACAATAGAAACGGTCTTTCTACCAACAAAATTTTATAGGGCGGTCTTATCCCCATGTGGCGGCAAGACGGTTTTTTGTATGATGTTTTTTCAAAACGTATTATCTTTTGTTCAGTATTTTTTTATTTTTTTTTATAATAATGAGAGTTTCTGCAAAAAACATTAAACTTAATGAATAAAAACTTTTTAAGACAGTCAAACACTAAGTGAGCCGTCTTACCCCCACTTCCCCTAATTACTTTACTATAAGAATAAATCTTATAAATTTGTTTACAAGACAGTTGAAAAATAAAAAAAATTTTTAAATCATTTTTTTTAAACAAAAGCACTCAACCTGTTTTCTTTTGACGTTATCACGTAAAATAATTGTCCGTAAACCGACTTTACAGACGACAACCACTATTTTCTTGTAATCACGTTAATGAGTAGGTATTTAAATTACACATTGCATGTTTTTGAGAACAGTAATGCTGGTAAGTAATTTTGGTTTTATAGCTTTCAAACTAAAGGGATGAATAGTTAAATGTGAACTGAAACATATTGCTTAACGCGTAATTTTTCACAAGAAGGCAGAAGTTTACTAATGGTTAAAATCTTCTAAGAAAAATGCATAATTTAGGTCTCGAAATCACTTCTTGTGAAATAAATAGTAAACATTTTCCACAATATGGTACGTGAAATGAGTTTTTGACTATGTAAACAGTGTGAAAAAAAAAATAAATATTGAAAAAGTTAACATTTTGAAAACTAACAAACTTTAATATGAATTGAGATTCTGTAAAATAACAAAGTGAACATGATTTTCTATGAATATTATATTTTCAATTAAAATGAGCTTGATTTACAAACAGTAGTTTTTCATAGAAATTTATATATTTTTAAATTATTTTTAGATTTTAAACATGTGTACTTTTAAAGAAGAAACCCTTTGACCTTCTTTAAAAATTTTAAAAATTCCATCTCCATCTAAACTTGAATACTTCCAAGATGATTAAACATTTCCATTCATTGCAGGAAATGCTTATATTATCCTTCTTACAATTTTTTTTTTTCTCAATTATTCATCACACAAAATTTCATACCAAGGTGTGTAGTTTTAGTTTCTTGAAACAAAAAAACAATTTCAATAAAAATACACTTTTTTTTTTCATTTTCCGTTAGCGAATAAGTTACGTGGCATTATATAGCATCTTATCCATCTTTTCCTTACATCCATCCATCCATCTATTCATAATTACCATCAATGGTTTCGTCCTTGAGAGAACACACACACACACACACATTCATACAGAAATATAAATACATTTCACGTTATTGCGCGCTTGATTCTAAGAATGACTTTCAGTTATTGCCATTACTATTGCTACCTATATCCTGCCCGGGCGCCACTTCATCCATTAGCCCCAACATTAACACTCTACAAAAAGCACGTAACACTTCGGCGTGTCTCTCAGAATCGCCTTATTAATCCAGAACATCTGAAATTTCAATTTGTATAAAAGCATTTCAACTTTTCCCAGATATCTTACTTCCATCATTCCCACCCCATCTGCCCCTTTTCGACCCTGTCTCACAAGCAAAAACCTTATGTTCTGTTCAGCTGCTTCCTCTTCCATATCAAAAGCATCATGTACACGTGATGCACATCGATTTTTAGCGGATTCGAATATGAAAGTCCTTGATTACGAGCAATTTCTAGCGAGGACATTGATGTTGTTGGGGTGCTTGATGGCAAGAGTGTAGCAATGTTGGCATAATATACCTTCAACTGTTGGCATGTTGTTGTTGGTTATGGGTATGGTGGCCGTGATTACGAGCAAAAAGCTAGAGATGGCTTGGTGAATGGTAAACACAAACACTGCACCTCAACTATATCTCTCTCTCTTACTCACTCTCTTTCTAAATTGAATGCTTGCTTGTCCCACGAAGCGCCAATAGTTTTCAATTAAATTAATTGCTCTCTTTTACCTGACTAATACAGAAAACCATCATTGCAAGGACAAAGTTGCATCATGTTTTTTTTTTTTTTTTTGTTTATATACAAACATACATAGAGAAATAGAAATAGAATAAGGTTGCAGGTATCAGAGGTTTGTATAGAGGTTTTAATAGCAAGGAACATGAAGTAGGAGGACGTCTCGTTGCTGTGGTATGTCATCTATATACTCGTACAACAACGATGTGTAAACTTTATAGGAAAAGAATTAGAAAGACACATGTCATGCCAAACAAAACTACATACAAAACGTGCAACAGCCGCAGTGTAACTCAAAATGTGTAGTATAAGGTAACAAAAAGTTGCAGGAACAGAAGTAGAAGTAGTAGCGAAAAATATAATAATTCAGAATAAATTGAATCCTTTTCGCAACATTGAAAACTATTTTGTACGTAGTTGAACATGGTTTGACATAAAGGATTTCTGTGTTCCTTGTCTTTTTATATAATTTTTTTTTTCTAAGGGGTTGCCAATATACTGAGAATGTAAAACAAAACTAATATTTTGTTTCAAACCCTAGTTAAAGTTGAAATTGAAATTTTGCCGCACCATCGCCGCAGCACAGCCGCACGCTTCCGTTGTATATGGAAAATTTTGCCGTACCATGAAAAATAATTTTGGATTGGTGCGGATGTGGTGCAGCTTAATAGAAATGTGGATGTGGTGCGGCGAAGATGCGGTTCTCAAAAATCCGTGCGGTGATGGTGCGGCAAAATTCCATTTTGACTCGGGTATGAGTGTACGTTGAATATACACGGCTGTTTTATAAGACCGCTTAAAACTTTTTCTCAAAAACTGAGCACACAGATACAGGGAAAATTTTTGAAGTTCAAATGAAAGCTTCAAAGTCGTTTTTAAAAGAGTTAAAAATCGTTTCAAATCTAAGCGTCACCTTTAAGCTTTTAAGGTTGACCGTAGAGGAATTTCCAAGTTTAAAAAGGTTTAAAACAAGGAGTTGGATTTTTGTAATGCTGGGTACTGAGCAGTGAGCAGCGATAATGAAGAGCAATCGTAACTGTTATCTGCTCAATGGAATAGCAGAGTGATTGAGAGCAGCTATCGCAATAACAGCCTCAGCTCTATCTATGGGACCTCACAATAAATATTTTGGAGTCCTTTAGGCTCTGTTAGAGGTTCATTTAGCTCTTTTAGATGCACTTTGACTAATTGGAGATTTCTTCAGTATTTTTTTGGAGGTGTCTTTAGATACAGAAGCTTATAGCCTGGCTGAAGGTTCCTAAAACTGTTTTTAAGACTGCTATAACTTTATTTAAGGCCATTTAAGCTCTATATTGAAAGTCTTTTTCAAAAAACTATGCAGAACCGTAAAAGTTTATTCTAATAAGGCTTTTATTAATGTAAGGGAAAATATACAGCTGCTAGTTTTTCGGCTTTTTCAGCGGCGATTGTCCTTAGTTTGGTCAAAAAGTTGAAAATAACCTTGTTGAAATGGATCACACACGGCAACACTTCAATTTCGAACAATTTCAAATGTGAATACCTTCGTTGATGTGCATGTGCACATATAAATTTCTACATCAACCGAATTGGAGATTATTACGTTGTACCAGTTCCCTCATTTTGTATTTAAATCAAACTTTTCTGAAGGTATTATGTTGAAGAACGTCAGTTTTAAAACACTGAAACTGATTTTACAAAATCTATTTTAAGGTAAGCCTTTGATGCATAGGTATTTTACTTTTTTTTTTTTAATTCAAAGATTTCTTTTTTTGAAAACTCTTTTTTCATTCGAAAACAACGATTCGCACTTGTATCTTACTGATTTTTGTAGAATCCTCAACTCTTTGCTTATAGCAAAACACTTTCAATAATGCGAACCTTTGTCTTCTGTAAAGTTCTTAACTCACTGAGATATTTTATTTCCCTTTTTCGGTTTTTCACAAAGCTTTATATTTTTTTTTTTATCTGGCAACAGTAAATTCACTTCCAATTTTATTTGCAAAAAATAAAAAACAGAGTGCTTTGGTATCCTGTAAAAAAAAAAAATAGTACAAAACGATGTATAGGAGGTACCTATAGACAAGAGAATCTAGAAGGAAAAGTGATTTGAAAGTTGTGCCAAAAAAGGATTTCCTTGAATCGGAAGAAAACTCTACAAAATAAGTTATCCTCATCCTTTTCCTTTTTCTTACTTTATTTTTTTTTTTGTCAAAAGGTTAAAGGGATGAGTTAAAGGTGGAAAACCTTATACACTTTTTTCGAAAAAACGAAGAAAAACTGCATCCGTCTTGCAAATTAAATCGAATCTTTCGTTTTGGGATTTGTGTCGTAGAGTCGTTTTGTGTGTGATATTTGTTTTATATCCGTTTTTGGTTGTTCGAATTTATTTTTTCTTTTTTAATTTTTGTTGCATATAAACGAGCAACGAGAGTATTTTACGATGTAGTCTGTATTTCTTGTGTTCACATTTTTCTCACCGTAAAATTGGATATGTGTGTACCTTATACCCAAAAATCGAACCGAAAACACAGAAAGATATAGTTTTTTTTTTGTTTCTTTGCAAAAAAAGGATTTCGATTTTATTCCACTCTTTTATCCTTTAAAATTACTTCATAGTCCTTGTAATGTGTACAGAGAGCAAAAAAAAATATATGTTTGTATATACTTACTTGGATGTAAAACTTTTTGAGCCTTGCTGTGACTGGCACAAAACGATGAATATAACTTGAAGTGATTAACATAGTACAGGAAAGCTGAACCGATTGAAAACAGGACATTCTGAAAATAAAAGAAAAAAAAAACATAAAATTAAATTAAATTCAAAAGAAAAGTCTTGATTTAGTTTGTATATGTCTGTGTCTGGGGTTCGAGTTTCTGTCTATGTGTGTGTATGGTTTCTAGTGTTGGGTTATTTTCATTCAAAACAAGAAAAAAAAGAGGTCCTTTATTTTTTGATTTTATTTTCAAAGTTCCTCGTGATTGGGTCGCATTGTAATTGCAATTAAGTAATGAAACTCTAGTCTAAAAGATGATGGATGCGAGGGGGAATAAAAACTAAAGGGCAACTATAAATAGGGAAATGCTTACTTCAAATAGAAAAATAAAATAAAAATAAAATTAAACAAAGATTAGGAAGGGATCGTCGAACTTTTTTTTTTTTTGATTCTGTTTTACGTATTTGTAAATAAAAGTTGGTCAAAGACTTGGTATAAAGGACTTGTCGAAAGAGATATTTGAAAACGACTTATACTTTATATATACGATAAACAAAAAAGGATTTAAAATTTTATGAAAGGCGTCACTGTTGTGCGGTCAAAAGGGACCTTTTTAGGGGAGAGAATTGAAGAAGTAAATTTAAATCAACTGAGATTTAGTTGTAGTTCAGGATTGTTTTATAGATGAGGATTATTTTAAAAGTTGATTCAGTTGTTTTTGAATGTATATAGAACGGAACTCTGAAGGAATAGTAGAGTATTTTTGATGAATTCTATAATAAGTATGGTTGAATAGTTTTTGAGAATAGTGATTGACATAGCAATTTAAGTAAAGTCCTTTGGTAAAATGTGCGTTCAAAGATATTTGTAGATGGAAAAAAGAAAGGGGTGTCCTGGATGAGTTGTGTTTCTTTTACTTTTGCCAAAGTTGTTAAACATTTGAATTGGTTCATGTGTGTATTACGAGAATTTGTTTAAGGGTTTCTTTTGAGTCTTTTGAATATTATCGAAAGATGTCAATACGTTGTAAGAAAAAAAAAAAATCATATTACATCTTGATTTAAATTGCAGAAAATGGGACAATTTTGGCTTACTTTGATAAGAAAAAGAGAGAAATTTAAAAGTTTTTGTGTTTTTTCTATTACTCTTTCTACATGAATGTAGAAAAATGTGGTAAATTCCGTTTTAATGGCGGGAAATATCGTTGAATTCTTTAACCCTTTCGGACCCAGCGTTACTCTCATGTAACATTTTTTTAAAAATTCGTAAAAAATATTAAATTAAACAGTTTTTAAGGTTTCGATGGCTTAATTGAAAGATAATAATGTCTAGTTACTGGATTATTACAAAAAGTTAGTCAAATATCATACCTTTAATTTTTTTTTATCGAAAAAGAGACTGAAATTCGCATTTTTTTTTTGCAAAAAAATTTTTTTATATATGGTCATAGTTTGAAAAAAAAAAGATATAAAAAATGTTAATGCAGAAAGTGTTTTTTTTTTTTTGCTTAGAAGAAGTATCATACATTATAGTTTCATAAAAAGTTATTTTCTCAGTTCTCCGACTTTTTTTGTTGTCATAAGCTGTGCATGTTACTTACATGTAACATGAGAATAACACCCTAGTTTTGCTATTTATTATTTTGGAAAATTACTTTTTGCTATTCATAGTTCTTAGTTGTGATGTTTTTGACCCGATAATACCGAAAAAACATTTTTTAATATTGATTTTCATAGCTTTGGTTCGAAAGGGTTAAATATCCAAATTTTATTTTATTTTTTAATACGCAGGCCTGTTGTAAAAAAGTGAAGAAAATTCTGCTATTTTGGGGACTGTATGGCCAAATTGTGAGATAGAGCAATAAAAAATAATTAGTAGTTAGAAAAAACTTAGCATTGAGCTACCTGCATATGATTTTCGATGAAAATTTAAAATAAAGGAGAATGGGCATTTTGGACGTTGAGCGGCCATCAATAAAATTGGTATCAAATGAAAGAATTATAACCCAGGAAAAACTTTTACTATGGACGTTTCGCTGTATTGCGTTAAGAATGCAAGATAATGCAGTATTAGTATTGTTAATGCATTGTTCAATGTATGAAGGAAAAACTGATTTATATTTTTATATGGAACATAAAATATGATGCTCTGTCATTTTCCCTGAACATGAAGACATTAATCTTGAAAATCCGACCAATAGAACTCATAATATAAGATTTTTAAGACAACCACTTCAGGTTCGAAAAATTTCAAACAATTCAAAGTAACAAAAAATTGAACAACGTAACTCTAAAAATAGGCTGGAAATTGGTGTTTTAAAATGCTTATAGTTTGGGTTCTAGTGGTTGGATATTCAAGATAAAGGTCTTCAGACTCTGGGAAAATGACAGAGAATAATATTTTCACTTAAAATACACATTTGAGTTATAAAATTGAGACATATATAAAGTGTTTAATGCAAAAATGCATTTTATCCGTTATTGAAATACGTCACAGGGATAAAACTTCTGCACAATATATGTAAACCTTAATTACATCAAAAAATAGCAATTTCATTCCTGGCCGCGTAACGTCCACGTTTCATACAAACTTGCCCATTCTCCTTTGGTTTTAAACTTTACACCTAAATATTTTTATTTTCAGAGGAATTCTTAAAAAGTATTCAATTGACACAGAAATTTTATTACTTGGACCAAATTTAAAATTCAAATTTACAATTTTACAGAGAGCAGAACCAATTTTCAAAATTTTTTAATTTGGTTACGTAAGATAAGTTCTTTAAGATACAAAATTAACAAAAAATGTTATTCCTTAAGAAGTTTTTTTAATGTTACAGATTTTTAATTTGATAGACAATTTTCGAAAATTGGAAAACACTGATTTTCTTTTTAGGGGGTGCAAGGATATATCGTCGGCATAAAGCAAAATTGTTCTAAATCCAGTTTTTACCAAAAATGAGATAATGATGCAGTTTTACTAATTTGAGGGTGCCCTTTCCGAATTTGAAAAGGGTTTTTGTCTAAAAAAAATCTTTTCAGCTGATAATATAATTTAATTTGAAATAGAACAATAAATACAGGTAAGTAGTTTTCTGAAAATGAGACCCGAGTATTCTAAATTGTTCTAAGTCCCGCTATATTTTCTTCTAAGTTCACTTTGTATTTAAGGAAAGTGCGTACTTGTACCTATAGGAATTGTTCTAAGTAAAATTTTGGGTTTTTAGTTTTAAAAAATATTTAAAAATAGTATGCATCTACTAATAATGTAAACTTGTATGGTTTATTCAAGAGAAAAGAACAAACTTTATAAAAAACAAATTTTTTAACCCAATTTGAAACTTAAAAATCGTCTTCTATAAAATTTACTTTTTGTGACTTAGAACATTTTTGCTTTACGCCGACGATATGTCAGTATTATAAAACTGATTTTGTAGCTTCGAAGAAGTAATGCTTCACCGACCTGATTTCTATTCTGCATAATTTTGGTGAATTTTCCTCATTAAAAGAAAACTACGTGATTTTTCAATCACAGATACATATAACTGTGACAGTGATTTTTTATTCACTGTAATTTTAAACAGTGATTTTAAACAAAATTTATGAAGTTCCAGAACATTTTAACTAACTTAATTAAAAATAATTTCAAGTAGGTAAAAAAACATTTTTCACGTTCGTTTTTTTTTTTCAGCATTCGCACTTTGAACTACGAAGCTAACATGGCAAACTGCAATCCTGTGGAAAACCTTGCTTTCACTTGGTAACCCATGAATTTTTTTTGGGAGTCAAACCGTGATTTTTAAGGAGGAATACGTGATTTAACTAGAGTTATCCGTGATTTTAACAAAACAAAAAAAACATAATTTTACCGTAGTATTCTATGGTTGTAATGTAGAGGTTTGCGATTTTTCCAGTGATTATACCGAAGTCGTAGTTCGTGAATTTTTTGGAGCGACCCATGGTGTTTCCCGCGAAACCGGTGATTTTACCGAAACAATTCGTGATTTTACCGAAATATTTCGTGATTTTGAGGAACAAATCCGTGGTTAAACCGATGTGACAATTTTATTGAGAATACTAACCCACAGAAATTATGCGAACTCGTGATTTTATCTGAGTCACTTTATCGAAGGCTGGAAATGGTGATTTTACCGATGTAATTCGCGAGCGAAAATACTCTGAAAATTACTTTTTACCTGTGATTTAACTCCAAACAAGTTCTGCCACACTTCTAGCTTGTTTATTTTAGTGTGAGAGAAATCAAATCAAAGAACGAAATCGTCCAAATAACATTTAGAAGAAATGCTTTATTTATTCCAACTGCGAAGTGAAAAATGAATAGGTACTTAATTCACGTTTAATGTAATCGGCAACGAAAATAGAGCTAGAACATAACCCTACTTTTCTAAAAATTTCACATGCACGTCACGTTTGTGAAATAGTTGAATATTAACAGGTCAAAAACGCATTTTTTTGGTACATTTGGCGTCGAATTACAATTTTTTTTGCAAAAATACTTATGCAATCTCAAAACGCCATATTTATTTTTCTTCAAAATTATTTTTATTCCCAAATATATTGAAATTTAAAAAATCTGACTGGTTTTTTTTTTTCAAAGTTTTTTGAACCAATATTTTTGACAAAACATCAAAAAGAACTTATAGTTGGAAATTAGTTTTTGGGAGTTTATATAGAGAAAATATTGATGACTGTAGCTCAAAAACTAGTCGTGACAGAGTAAATCTGTAAACCGTTTTGAATTCAGCACACTAAAGTCTTTAATTGACACCTAACAAAGTTCTTGCTCCCGAATTTTGGTTTTTGTTTTTTGCTGACTGGTGTTATTGATTGAAAATATGTTCTGATATCAATGGACAAAATACTACAATTTTATTTACAAATAATAGCTCGGGTTTAAAAAATTCTTATTTGAATTGAATTGAAAAAACTCTCAGTTCGTGGAATAAAAATCGAAATTTTCCCCAAATACAAAAAGTTAAAAATTGGAAAAATATACATATATAGTTTATAACGACCACGGATACAAGCCAAACCCCAACGATGATGCTTATATTGTTCTTCCGTGACCAAAATCCAATAACTATCATGATTGTATCGAACTTATTTCTCTATAGAGGTACTGGGTAACCTTACTCCTTTTTCTTGCTATATTGTTATGATATCCAATCACGATGTATATAATACTCGTATAGTTTTGCAGCTTTTTTCCATTGTTTCTTTGCAATTTTATTATTGCACCCAGGGTGCCAAAGTGGCTGTAAATTTTCGATTTCAAAGAAAAACCAACTAAATCCTGGGCTGATATAATAAATTTTAAACTGAAACTTGTGTGTATAGTTAAGTTTATGGATATAATTTTTGTCCATAGTTCCGCATGATTCAAAGGAAAAAGAGATTTATGTGATAAACAGGATTCAAAGGAAACTTATTGTAGAAGATTTTGTGTGTTTAATAAATTATTATTTTGTACTTACCCGAAACTGACTTGGATGCTCGAATTTATGAAAGTCGGGCTCCAATTCTAAAGCTTCCTCGAGATTTTGCAAAAATTGACGCTGGAAGGCAACAATTTCATGAATATTACCGAACAAAGCATTGATTTCCGCATTGGAGAGGAACGTTTCGCGTTTCATTGGTTCCAGATAGTGCTCTAGGAGGTTATTTAAATGCTGTAAAATAAGAAGAAAAAAAAAGTTAAAATTTTAACTCAAAGAAAATATTAATTTAAAATTAATCACCTTATTAATGAAAAAAAGGTACAAAAAATAATAAGAAAAATATAATAATCCTGTCTATATCCTTCATCATTGTGGAAAGGAAAATATTTCCCCTTAAACCTTCTTAAACCTCCTTAAAACTTTTTTTTGTTTTTGTTTTTTTTTTTTTTTATTCCAAAATTAGCATTTTAATTAACCCAATGACAAGAAGACATCAAGAATATCCAATGACACTTCAAATCAAGAAGAACTTTTTTACTTCTTATTTCAAGAGTAATATTTGTATTTGAAGTCTCTGATTTTTTTTTTTTCTTTTTTGCTTTTGCGTGAATGTGATTAATGTAACTTAAGTCCCCATTAAGTACTTATAAGAACGAAAAAAAAAAAAAAAAAAAAAAATTAGAAAAAAAAAGGAATATATTGACAACTCGCTGTGACTCGCTAGGGACTTGGGGGGAAAAAATCAAAAAAGTAAACCAAAGTATCTTCTGCAATTAATTACACACCCTTAGAGCAGGCTAAAGCTTTCTGGTTGTGGTTTCTTCTTATACTCTCACTTCACTCTTGGTTGATGTAATTAATTTTAAGACGATTATCCTTCTCTTTTGTTATACGACTACAATGACGACAACGAGAATGTCGTCGTTCTTGTCGATGAAGGCATAGACAAAGTTTTTTTTTTTTTTACATTTTACTTTATATACACTTGCCATTGCCACCTGAACGTTGAAATGCAAAACGTATTTTAAACGTCACCGCAGCACGTTCCTTTTTTCTCTCTCTCTCTCTCTATAACTTCTCCTTATTAAGGGATGAGAATATATATTTTATTTAAGGATAGGATTTTTGATAAAAAAACCTTTATTTAAGTATAAAGGTATACACCAGAGAGGCGAAATGAAAACGTTTTGTCTTAGTTAAAAAGTTGTTGTTGGTTTTTGTTTTTTTTTTTTTTTTATCAACTTTAATGAAATTTCAAAATTGGTTACCTTAGCAGTAAATATTATTTAAAAGTATTTGACAAAGTCTTAAATTACTTGGTTACCTTGAAAGAAAAACAATGAAAAAAAAAAAAACACCATTGTCACCTCTCTTCTAAGTGGATTCATATTCAAACATATTGGAGGCATAAATTTTTGATTTTTTCTTTTTTGTTAAGAGGTTTTAAGTATTGTTATGTATTGTTAAAGATGGTGTTTTGTATAATACACATTGGAAAAAAAAGTTTACCGTATAAATTTGATAAATTGAAAGGTGAAAAAGTTAACCCATAAAAACGGAAACATCCTTTAATAATAATCACAACAAAAACATTACTGTTAAAAAAAGAGCCAAGTTCTCCTATGTTGAAATTATGCTGGCACAAAAAGTACTGAGATGTAAAAGTGTACCAAGTTCTAAAGTTTGGGTTCAAATTCGTATCAATAAAATTTTGATTGTTCTCTTGACAATTTTTCTTAATTATCGATTTTTAAAGTTATTTCAAAAATTGCCAAGTAAACAATCAAAATTTTATTGATACAAATTTGAACCCAAACTTTAGAACTTGGTACACTTTTACATCTCAGTACTTTTTGTGCCAGCATAATTTCAACATAGGAGAACTTGGCTCTTTTTTTAACAGTAATGTTTTTGTTGTGATTTCACTACTTTTTGCAAGGTATGGCTGTAGAATATAAAATCTCTATATTTGATGAAAATTCAGTGAAAATGGGTGGTTGCCACGCCCCCCGGCTGAAATTCTCAAACTTTAAATTTTTTCCTTTGTGTAAACTACCAGCTCCAACATTCTACCAAATTTCAAGATTCTACGACAATCAGAAGTGCTCTATAATAATTTATGAAAATTCAGCGGAAATGGGAGGTTGCCACGCCCCCTGGCTGAAATTCTCAAATTTTAAATTTTTTCCTTTGTATAAACTACCAGCTCTACCATTCTACCAAGTTTCAAGATTCTACGACTATCAGAAGTGCTCTATAATATTTGGTGAAAATTCAGCGGAAATGGGCGGATGCCACGCCCCCTGGCTGAAATTCTCAAATTTTAAATTTTTTCCTTTGTATAAACTACTAGCTCTACTATTCTACCAAATTTCAAGATTCTACGACAATCAGAAGTGCTCTATAATAATTTATGAAAATTCAGCGGAAATGGGCGGTTGCCACGCCCCCTGGCTGAAATTCTCAAATTTTAAATTTTTTCCTTTGTATAAACTACCAGCTCTACCATTCTACCAAGTTTCAAGATTCTACGACTATCAGAAGTGCTCTATAATATTTGGTGAAAATTCAGCGGAAATGGGCGGATGCCACGCCCCCTGGCTGAAATTCTCAAATTTTAAATTTTTTCCTTTGTATAAACTACTAGCTCTACTATTCTACCAAATTTCAAGATTCTACGACAATCAGAAGTGCTCTATAATAATTTATGAAAATTCAGCGGAAATGGGCGGTTGCCACGCCCCCTGGCTGAAATTCTCAAATTTTAAATTTTTTCCTTTGTATAAACTACCAGCTCTACCATTCTACCAAGTTTCAAGATTCTACGACTATCAGAAGTGCTCTATAATATTTGGTGAAAATTCAGCGGAAATGGGCGGATGCCACGCCCCCTGAATTGAAAATCTCAAATTTTCGATTTTTTCCTTTGTATACACCACAAGTCCTATCACCGTGTAAAATTTCTAGTTTCTACGACATCGGGAAGTACTCCATAATTTTGATGATCTGTCAGTGAGTCAGTGAGTCAGTGAATCAGTGAGTCAGTGAGTCAGTGAGTCAGTTACGGTTTTTGCGATTTTTGAAGCCCTATATCTCAGTAACTACTCATCGTAGGAGGCTGAAATTTTGTGAGGTGTTTGGTTTCGACCAGCTCAACAAATGTAGTGAGTTTGAAATTTCTAGCATCTTTGGTGTAGAAGTTAGAGGGGGGTCGAAAATGGCCTGAGTTGTTTCCTGTAAATAAGGGTGTAGTGCCAAAGTTGCTAGAGAACTTGGCTGGGCACTACCGTGCCCCTTGATTCCATGTTTTTGTTTCAAAGAAATCTTTTCAAAGTTTGGTAAAATTGTTTGCTTTAAAAGCCTATTAGCTCAGGGAAATTAGTCAAAATATGGGCATGAAATCGCATTTTTCGCGGGACAAATTTTTTTTCATGGAATGTGTTCGGGTGATTGTCCTTATCATTAAAGTCAATTTGTTGGGATAATTGGAGGTTGGGAACAGCCGCCATCTTGGAAAAGAGATTGGTATCGTTTTTATTGAATAGCTCCATTGTTATTCATTTTATCAAAAAATGGCAAAGGTAAGACTTATTAACAATAAAATTATCTAAAAAATGATATACAAAACAATTCCGTGAGTTTATTAAATAAAATTTTATAGTTTGTCAAAGTGCGGGTTTGTATCGCAAGGTTGGGACAAAATGACATTTTTTCATATATCTGACGAACTTTTGATTTGTTTGGATAATTCTTCAAGAATGAATTGTAGTACTTATAATTACCTATAAAATGAGCCCACAATCGTTATTGTCACCATCGTATTGTAGAAGTAATCTAACTCCGAAACTCTCCATGTACTAGTCAAAAGTAAGAAAAAAGCTGTTTTTTTGCTAGTAGGCCGAGAAAATTTTGGGAGTAGAGGTATAACCAAAATATAAGTACGCAGTTTTGCAGCCGTACGCGTGTTAATGTCGATTTCGAAGGTCTGACAACTCTAATTGTGTGCTTTATACGGTTTTTGGGGGGTTAAATAACGTAAGTTTTCCAGTTAATGTGAATGGGCTAAATTTATACTATTTGAAATTATAAATATACAAGCTGATGCTCTATTATTTTTCCTAAATCTGAACACCCCAATCTTGAGGATGTGACCAATAGAACTATATATAAGCCGTTTATACGATTATATTTTAGAAGCTTTTTTGTTTAGCTTTTTGTTTGTTTATTTGAATTGAAAAGCCTGATATGGTTAGTTAAAAAGGCTTATATCGTGAGTTCTATTAACCCCATAGCCGAGATTGAGGTGTCTAGATTTAGGAAAAATAATAGAACATCAACTTGTTTATTTATAATTTCAAATAGTATAAATTTAGCCCATTCACATTAACTGGAAAACTTACGTTATTTAACCCCCCAAAAACCGTATAAAGCACAAAATTAGAGTTGTCAAACCTTCGAACTCGACATTAACACGCGTATGGCTGCAAAACTGCGTACTTATATTTTGGTTATACCTCTACTCCAAAAATTTTCTCGGCCTACTAGCAAAAAACTAATTTTTTTCTCACTTTTGACTAGTACATGGAGAGTTTCGGAGTTAGATTACTTCTACAATACGATGGTTACAATAACGATTGTGGGCTCATTTTATAGGTAATTATAAGTACTACAATTCATTCTTGAAGAATTATCCAAACAAATCAAAAGTTCGTCAGATATATGAACAAATGTCATTTTGTCCCAACCTTGCGATACAAACCCGCACTTTGACAAACTATAAAATTTTATTTAATCAACTCACGGAATTGTTTTGTATATCATTTTTTAGATAATTTTATTGTTAATAAGTCTTACCTTTGCCATTTTTTGATAAAATGAATAACAATGGAGCTATTCAATAAAAACGATACCAATCTCTTTTCCAAGATGGCGGCTGTTCCCAACCTCCAATTATCCCAACAAATTGACTTTAATGATAAGGACAATCGCCCGAACACATTCCATGAAAAAAATTTTGTCCCGCGAAAAATGCGATTTAAATTACTAATTTCCCTGGGCTATATAAATATTAAGTTAAACATATTTGAGTTTAATAATGGCTGGAAAGTGATTTTGCTTACAAAAGAGTTTGTATACATTTTTTAAATGATAACAATTTAAATTAAAAAACATACAATTATATGATTGATTGTATATGTGACGAAACCCCTTAAAAACCTTCTTTCAAATATGAAACAAATGATCATGCTTCGTAGTATTTTTTGGATAATATCTGATAGTATTTTTACTTTAAAAGACTTTCTAAAAAAATATAAAAAAAGATATTACAAACTAAGATTTATGTTGGGGGAACTAAATTGAAAATGTTTATATTTATCAGAAGATCAAAATGTCAGTCAGAAGAAGTATTTCAATTGAATTATTATTTTTTTTAGTTACTCAATTTAAAAAAAGCTAAATTGGTGTCAAAGGAGTATTAAAATGTTGTTGGTAACATTTCTTTCATTGTAAAATATTAAAATTTTGAAAAGAAATCTTTAAATTTTACAAAATGATAAAAATAAAAAATTTTGGATCTACTATTTATTCCTTTCTGATAAAAATAAAAGATATGCAAACAATTTCAACATCCTTTTGGTTTTATAAAGAAATGTGTTAAGGTTTCTTTACAATATTGTTACGAAAAATCAAAAGCTGTTAGAGTCAGTGTTGTAAAATATATTTTTTTTAATGCATTTTTGTTTTCCATTGCAATTTAAAAAAAAATATTTACTAAATTAAACTAAAAATATTTTGCATTGAAAAAAAAAAAAAATTAAAAACAAAAATTTTTTTTTAAATTTTCTGGATTGAAAAAAATAAAATGCACGACTGGGTCGCACGAACTTGTTCTTAGAGTTAAAGTTGCTTAAATTTTTAAGACTTTTTATATAGAAATTTGGAAAAATAAATAAATATCGTTTTAAGAAAAAATAAAAAAAAAATCTGAAATTAAATTGCCCTCCAAAGTAAGTATGCAGTTTTGATTGATATATTAAGATGCATTTTTAGAAAAAAAATTTCAAAATCGTTAGAGCCGTTTTTTAAAAAAACTAATTTTTTACAAATAATTTTTTGGAAAAAAAGTTTTAAAATAAAATTGGTATGCCATTACTTATCAACATCTTACAACAAAATTTCAAAAAAATTCAATGTCCCGTTTTCGAAAATTTGATTTTTCAAAAAAAAAATTTTTAAAATTTTTTTTAAAAATCCAAAAATTATTTTTTTCTAAATTTAATTTATGGTTCATAATTAAATTATATAAATGCTTTTTCACAAAAAGTTTCGTTGAAATCGAATAAGCAGTTTCGGAGATAATCGGATTTGAAAAAAAACGGTTCTATGGCAGGTACTGTTAATAATGATTTTCAAACAAAAATTTTTTTCATTAGAAGATAGACCTTAGCTTAAAACTACTACTTAAATTTTTTAAACAAAATCGTTGGAGCCGTTTTTGAGATATTTCAATTTTACTAAAATCGGTATATGACAAGTACCGTTATTTTTGGTCCAAAAAAATTAATTCCAATTCTGGAGAGTCGCCAAATAATGCTACATACCAAGTTTGACATCAATCGGTCCATCCGTTTAGGCTGTAGCTCCTTATACAGACAGACAGAAATGCAGTAAAAATTTTTTTGCAATGGAAGTATTTTTGAGTTGCAATAAATACTTTTTTTGAGGCAAATATTTTTCAGTTACAATAAAAATATTTTTTAATGCCAATTTTTTTCAGTTGCAATAAATACATTTTGTCTAATGCAATTTTTTTTATTTTCAATAAGTATTTTTTTTTTTTAATTTCAAATGTATTTTTGGATATTGATATTTTTACAACCCTGTTTACATATTCAAATTTTTTAAAACTTAATGGGAAACCATTTAATTATGAGGTGTCTAGAAAAATTTAATTTAAAAAAAATTAACAGTTGAAACTCCACTTGATTTTGTTTCATGTGCTGAAAAAAAAAACTGTTGTTTAAAATTTCAATCTATTTTGATATATTTAATGAAATTTAGCACAATTTTGTTCACTTAAACGCAATTGAGTATCAAAAGGTGCAAAGTTTCATCTCTAAGACTTGTCGGAATCGAGTAAAATTTTAAAGAACAGCTTATTTCAGCACATGCCAATGTTGTCCGAAACTTTGCTATACTCTAGAACCTCGCATATAAAATTTTCAAAAAAAAGTGTAGATCCTTCGAGAAGCTCATTTTGCAAAGTGAAAGTATGTTTTTTGCAATTGAATATTTCATATATTTCTGATTTATTAATTTATTAGGATGTCTTCCAAGGACATAAAAATACATTATGTCACAGTTTAAATTTATCAACATCGCAAAATTTTCTAATTAAGCAATTTGCAAAATTTTGCAATCTTTAATTTGAAATCATACGATGTGGATTTTGACAAATGATTTCAGAAGATGTTTGTGTATTTTGTTAAAAATTTAATTCACAAACTTTAAAAAGTCTCAAAATAAGAAATTTGCAATATAAAATTTTGAAATGTAGTTTTTGCGAATCATAAAATATAAAATGCGAAATGATTCTTTTGCGTAAAATCACAAGAAAATTTTCTCAAAAAAAAAAGTGCAAAAATTGTTAAAAAAAGAACTTAAAAAACAAAATTCATTAAAAACCATTTGAAGCCTCAATTGGACATGGTTTATTTTTAACCTTTTCCTCAATTTGCAAAAATGAAAAAAAAAAACATTTGCGAATTAAGAAGAGTAAAAGTGTCTTTGAATAATTTACTGGAAAACTTTTTTTATAGCTCTGATGCTACTACTGCCATCTTAAATTAAAACTAAAAAACCCTTAGGACATTCATTCCTCCCATATATACGACACTAACTAAAAACACTTGTAAAAAAGTAAGATCACAATATGAGGACAGGCAAATTCAAACAAAAAGTGAAGAAAAAAGTGTAAAAAAAAGTGGGAAAAAAATAGAAGAAATAAAGAAATTCTACCTCAGTCACTTAAGTTGACATTGCATTTATGTGAAATGTCAACAACAAGTACACTCTTCAACACAGAAAAACCACACCACAGGATATATATTCCAAACACACTAGAAGTAGGTAGTTGAAACACAGAATCCCAACCAACAGAGAATCTCATATCCATCTCACATATTCTTCTCAAGTGATGACAGATAGCGCTGGCTGCTGCTGCTAAGTTACGTGTGTCGTGTGTGTAGGTTGGGTGTGAAGCGCCGCTCAAAAAGTTCTTCTTCACTCCAAAAATAAATAAAATTATGCTCGTCGTATTTATATATGACTTTTGTATAAACACACACACAAAATATCCTTGTGATCCTCCTACTCTTCTATTCCAAGGATAATTTTCAAAAACAAAGACAATAAAAATAAAAGAAAACGAAACGAAACGAAAAAAAAAGAACTGTAGGTACTCACCCTGACATAAGCGCGTTCAGTGTCAACCAGCTCGAGAATAGCTTTCCGCAACTTCTCAGCATCTGTCAACTGTCGTGACGGTGTTAGCATTGCATTCGAAACCGATGATGTAACCGAACCGGTCGGACTTGATTTCCGTGTTTCCTGTGGGGATCTACAGAATCCAGTTACCTGCAAAAAAATTTACATATATACACACACTTTCTCACACTCTCCTGCAGAGCTGAAATGGAAGGCTCCAGGAGAGAAAATTCGGGACTAAAAAGCCATTATCTTAAGTGGGAGTATGTTCGCACATGGAGCTAACATGTGAGTAGTGTTAAAGGTTGGGTTTTGGGGTTTTTGTTTTGGGCGAGGGTGGTCTTTTACCTGTTCAGCTGTTTTGAGAAGGTTCTCAATTTCAAAGCTACTGGTCCTCGAAGTTTGTTTTGTGCCTGGCACAGCCGTCACCTGTGGTTCTAATGATGATGGTGCTGGTGAGCTCTCCGCTTCTGGTGAGTACAAATCCTTGCCGCCTGTACCGTCAGTTGTTGTGGAAACAAAAAGAGGTTTTTTGGAAAAAAAAAAACGATTAAAATGTATGTATTGGTGTTTGAAGAAAGGGGGTTTCTTTAGAGAGAAAAGGTCTTGATTTATTGGAATGCCAAAGTAAGGTGGGGATGTTAATATTGTGTTTTCAACTTTTCTGCACTTAGGAGCAAAGTGGCGTGAGTGGTGTTGTGATGGTGGCATGTTTTTACCTTCAAGCTTAGAGTACCTTTACTACTATAACAGTGGTCGTTGGTCTCCTTTTTTTTAGGGGCACCCTATTGTCTTGGAAGACGTTAAGTTATAGATGACTGAGTAGTAAAGGTATAAGTAACCATTTGTCTAGGCTAACTACACTCTTACACTTTCCCTATCGGAAAAGCTACTTTACAGTTCAGCGTAAGGTAAATGCATTGTTTAAGAGAGTTCCCATATAAAACGGTAGGTGGTCGGTCTACTTAAACGAGACGATACGATACGATGCGACATAGTGGAATGTGTATATTTTAGTCAGCAGCTATCGTTGCTGTTCATGTTTCAAAGTGGATTTGTACATAAATTTCGAGCAACTTAAGTGCACTACAGCGTAATTAGTGTAGTTATGTAAGAACACAACAAAAAAAAAGCAAAAGAAACAAATAAGAAAACCTGGCAACCCTCTTTCTCTTTATTATATGAGCAACATTATATAGCACGACTGCTATACAAAAGAGCTTGACTGCTATACTATATGATGATGTTGTGTGGGTATGGTAATGGTGCTGGTGGTGGTCGACACACTTAAGAGACTGCATTAAGTTTTGAAAATACGAACGCGCACTGATGAATGTTGTGTTCGAAACATACTTAAGCAGATGAATGGACGTGTATTATAGTTGTGACATTAAAAATAATGACGATTGCATCAAAATGTATAACATACGTGTAAAAAAAAAAAAAATAAAATACAAGAAAGAAAGGATGTGGAAGGAAGTGGTCTATTCATGAGTGAAAGAGAGTGTGTGTGAATGCGATAGGAAAAGAAGTAGTGCGTTTCACTTATATTCACATGTGATGATATGCGGTAAGGTGAAAATATTATATGGAGCATTGGGGAATTTTGGTAGCATCATTATACGATACGATGTCACACATATTCAATCTACACACATGGCTGAGCTGAACTCTGCTCTTTAAAGCCTTTAAGTTGAATTAAAAGTTCATTATTTTTAGATTTTTTTTTTAATTAAAAAAGTTGATAGAAAATGTTGAAACCTAAAACACAGTTCGAGCAGAAATGAAATATTATTTATAGAAAGTTATTTTTGTAAAATGTTTATCTTTACACAACATGGCTTATGTTTTGATTGGAGTCTAGTACTGCGTTTGAGTGAAAATAAAATAATTTTACTAAACCTTACCTAATAGTAAAATTTTCAGATTTACATTCCACAGCGTCTTTTTTTGATTGTTTAATGTTGATTTTTTTACATTTAACTTTTTCCCTAAATTTCATATTTTATTTCACGAATTACGAGAGGTGAGGTTTCATGGGAACTGGAGAATGAATACAGAAAAACCTATCATTTGTCAATCGAATAACCAAAGTCCGATACTAAATTTTTTTTGAAAATGATAGATTCGTTGAAAATAGCCTTTTTGAAATGTTTTGCTTTACAGGTTTTATACAAATTAAATGTACTTTGAACCTTAACTTTTTCCTTCGGATCACCTATGAAGATGATTTTTTTGCCAGAATTCCGTTGTGGACTACGTTCATTTTTTATTTTACGAAAGTTATTTCTTTGATGCCGGGTATAAAGGGGTTAAGTCAAAAAAAATCGATTTTCGGATTTTTATTTGACTTCAGTCAGTTTTTTTTTCTCTTTCGTTTGGTCCTATCGCCATAGCTCCTTCCTTTAGAAATGATTCGATACAAAGGGTTCAAGTCAAAAAATTTTTAAATTGTATAGTACTAACACCTTTGGACCAAAGTTATTTTTGAAGACTAAATGGCTCTAAAGTATTAAGTCAACACAAATTTTTTTTAAAAACGGTCATTTTCTGTTCAACAGCATATGGATATTAAAATAGATCTTATAAATGATGTTTCTGCATCATTACTTTTTAAAAATAATAATATTCAGATTTACAAACAAAAATTGAAACTTCAATTTCATTTTCCTCAAAACTACATTTTCTGACTTAACACCTTTGTACCCGGCGCCAAAGATTTAGGCTTTTAGTTTTTATACAAGCATTTATTAAAGATTTGCTTTGATATAATATTTCATGAAATGTGAATATTGGTTCAAAATTTAATAAGATCTGTTGTTCTTTCATTCAAAGATTTTCACACACAGATTAATTGACTTTTGTATACATATCGTCGCCCTAGTATTGAAGTGCCGTATACGCCATTTTTACATTTTTGGGAAATCGCATTTAAATGTTCGGAAGATAATTGCGAAATAACTAACCGCTGGTATTTTTTGATATTTTAGTATGATATATAATTAAAATGTGTCTTTTATATAAATGTTATTGGACATCTGCAATTCGTCTAGTTGTCAAAATATTTAAATTTTTGTCCAAAATGAGTTTGCCGTATACGCCATGAAAATCAGAAGTTTCTTTTATTCATATACACGTACGTCAAAAAAAAAACATAACGTACGTCAAAACAATTCTCAAAATTTTTCGTAAATGCCAAAATTTCTTGTTTTTGATGTAAATAGTGAATATCTCGGCAACGAAAAAAGATAGAAAAAAATGAATAGCAGATTTGAAAAGAGCAACTTCAAAAACATACGACTGCATACCTAGTTCAAAAAATGCAATTTGGCGTATACGGCACTCCAATACTAGGGCGACGAATATGTGCAAAGTATTCAGATTTTATTTCAATGCGGATTTATTAAAAAAAAAATTAAATAAAAGTGCATACATAATTTTTTTGAAAGAATAAATGTAGGTATATTATTTTCAATTTTTGGAAAAATAGATAAACTCGATCCATATAATTTTTCAGTTAAGTCTTCAAATTTCCCTTTGTCCCATAAGTAATGGTTCAAACAAAATATACTGATTGACCAATTAAAGGGCTCTTAGAATTTCGTAAATTGTTTTCCCAATATTTTTACGGTTTCCGATTAAATGTATGTAGTTCTTTCGAAATTTCGAAAAATCTCTACTTGGCAACAGAATTTTGCTTCCTCGGCTCAAAAATTGATTTAACTAAAACATTGCCCTATAATTAGGAATAAACAATCGGTAAATATTGAGGGTAATTTTATTAGAATTTTAAGCATTTAAAGTAAAATATCTTGAAGTAGTTGAAAAACCACTTTTTTTTATAGATAAATCGTGTAAGTGTTCTCGAGGAGAAAAGTTCTAAAAATTACTCAATCCTTTACTACTTAACACATTCTGTTATTTTTTTTGAAATGTTACATGTTTTTCATGGGATCAACGACTTAAATAATTTTCATAGCCAAAAAAGACTATTTGTCTTGTAATCGTTCACTATGGTGTATACGTACTTTTTTCTTCAAAAAAGAGTTATTTAAAGAGATTGCAGATTTTGCAGATTGCTAAATATTGGTAATCTTAAAAATATGTATAAGGCAGAAATCAGGGTTGCCATGTGGCAAGAATTTTTTTTTTTTATTTTTATCGTGTTTAAATATATTAATGATACTCTAAAATCAAGTTTATGTTATTTCCTGTACATTGACATAATGTTGTGTTAAAAAGACTGAACAATTAATAATTTGATGAAACGAATAAATTAACAGTTCCAAGTTTTATAAAAAAACTCAATTTCTTACTTTTATTTGACAGCAACACTACGATAATTTGAATTTATCAAAGTTTTGAATTTATCAAAACAGGGGTTTTCAAAACAAAAATCAAACGAACAACGATGGGACTAAGTGGCTATGTTCTTGTTTTATTGGAAATTCACCATATGGGTAGTGGAAAAATAAGAATTGTTTTATTATTTTTTCGCATTTTAAACATGGTGAGTTTTTTTTTGTATGACTTCGAGTCGTTTTATTTTAAACTCATTCTCGAAAAAATTTCAGAATTCTTAAGTATTTTAATTTTAAATTATGTTTGGACTATAAGGTAGCAAAGAAAAATGTTTAAGTTTCAAGTGTATATACAGTTTTTTACTTGCTCTATAGGGCAAGTATTGGTTTCGTGTCAAAAAAAAATTTCGAGGTTTTAATCAAAACTAACATTACGATAATCGAGAAGTCCAAAAAAGTGGGTTTCGTCATGACGTCCGTCGGTCTATGCGTCCGTGCGTCCATCTGTACAAGTAGCTGCAACGGTTCGGTAGATTTTCATGAAATTTGGTACAGATAGTTTTTTCGTAATTTCCAAGGTTGGTTTTTTTTTGTTTTTTAATATCTCGCCTAGAACGTATACCTCCCATACAAACTTTTCGAGGTATTGCAATTTTCTCGAAAACGGCTCTAACGATTTTGATTAAATTTGGCACAAGTAATGCTGTACGTATATCTAATATAACTGCGTTTTTAGTTTTTCTCAAAAAATACGGATAGTGGAAATATGATAATTTCTTTTTTTTAAATGGATAATGTCGACTCTTCCCGTGTATCGTTAATGACTTATTGCAATTTTCTCGAAAACGGCTCTAACGATTTCGATTAAATTTGGGGTTCGTTACAGTCTTAGTGATTCTATCAAAACTGCGTTTTTAGTTTTGCACAAAAATTTCGGAGAACGGAAATATGGCATTGCCGTTTTCTGCAAAATTGATATATTTTGTATATTTCATCAAACGCTAAGCCAGTTTTTTTCCAAATTTGAAGACAAATATTTCTTGTCATTTTGAAGTGTAAATTGTAAAAAAAAAATTTAAAAAAGTTTTGAAAAAAAAAATTTAAATGGAATTTTTTTACTTTTATTTTTTTTTTTTTAATTTAACGAAAATCTTTAATTTCCAATAGTTATTTAAGATATAGATACTTTGAACTACAAGAGCAAGTATGTGCGGCCCCAGTCGTGCATTTAATTTTTTCTAAAGTGAAGAATGCTCATTTCCTGTTTCTTTCTTCCTCATTATAGTCTTGCAGAGTAAATGTTTGAATCCTGTCTGAGGTTAAATAAACATTTATTGTTCCATACATTACCTACATAAATCCAATTTAACATTTTCCAAGAGAAGTGCTCTGGTAAAAAGCTTCATGGTTAAGTGCAAGCACCATTAAATTTTTGGCATATACAAAAATTACTTCCTAATAGACTAACATATTATTCAGTCTCTTCTCTAATCCTTTTGCATTTATTCAACACAACCAGTATACAAAACTCTTATCGTTATAGAGTATATAATGTAGGTATGTTCAGTATTCACTTCATATGTGTATAGAGAGAGAGAGTAAAATTGCACTATTTACACTTCAAATAGTGCAAATTTTGAAGGGCCATTCTTTACTTTGGTCGACCGCATTTGCCAATGCACACAATATTATAGAGGTGCATAATACAAATACATATAGCTTACATACTAACATATATACAACTTCGTCCTACATAATGCATTTTACATATATAAATAGATGGATAGATATATCCTGGTTAAAAACCACACCAACATCACCCATCACACTATACAATATATTACATACCTATCTACACTTCTATGCAGATTATTTGATTTTGGGTTTTTGTAGTGCACATTAAATAATACTTACTCCATCCTGGTGCTGGAACAATGAGGCCAGAAATCATTTCCTCACTCATTACCGGCGGATCCGATGGTGGCGGTGGGCAAACCAATGAATCAATCATGTCGTCGGTCACTCGCATTATTCCAACTAGATCTGGTGGTTCCGTGCGGGATGACCTGTTTGTTTGCAAAAATAATAGTAAATTACAGATTAATTGGTCATCGGGGGGCAAATCAAACAAATTAAATGCAGTAGTGAAAAATATATATATTATTCTATCGAGAATATAAATAAATACAAAAATGAAGGATCATAATATATCGGCTTTGTAGAGGATACAAAAAAAAAATTAGAAATAGCATAGGCATTTGGAATATAGTTGAATCGGCAAATATTTATGGTAGGTACTTTTATTAGAAATTTAAACATTCAGGAAGAACTATTTTAAAGTTGGTTGAAAAACACTTGTTTTTAGATAGTCATGAAATTGTTCTAAAAAAGAAATGTTTCAAAATTTACTAAGCCCTTTACTGCATACCATATTCTGTTCATTGCATCAAAATGATAAATGGTTTTTATAAGTTTAAAAACCAAAATATATTCTCTAAGCCAAAAAGACTATTAAAAACGGCTTTTGTCTTAAAATCGTTCCCTGTGGCGTATACGTACTTTTTTTTTTAAAGTGTTATTTATGCCTTCCCCCTTTGAATTCCACGCTAGAATTTTTAACATTGCTAAATATTGCTATACTTAACGAAATAAGCTAGGGTTGCCACCCTATATCCTGGCATAAATCAGGGTTGCCATGTGCTAAGAACTAAGTTTTTAGTATCCTTATCGAGTTTGAATATAAATTATACGCACAATTCAAGGTATTGTTATTTCAAAGACTTCCACAAAGAGTTGTCTTAACAAAATATAGCATTTCATAGGGTTGCCGCCATTTTAGAATATTTTTCTTCATATTTTTCAACTTCAAAAAACTAAAGTTGGGTTCTGTAAATGGTATCGAGACAAGAAATACATTTAAGTGAAGATGGGGACTATTTGTCTCCCTTTAGGTGGGAGGAGTGTGTTAAAATAGAAAAAAAGTATAAAAAAAAACAATAATTACAGCTGAATATAAAAGAAAATGGGTAATTGAATTTATTCTATCTTATATAGTTATTTGGCAAAAGGGTGAATTTGATTTGCAAATCAATGAATTTAATTTGAAAAGTATTGTCTTGAGATATTTAATACGTGGAAATGATTGTTATTAGCATAATTCTGTTGAAAGATGTCGATCATTTCTTAAAGTTGCATACTTTGAGGCTTAATTTAGAGAACTAGAAATTATTCTTTATTTGGTAGCAGAATTCATCTAAAGTTTTATTACTTAAGAAAACTTTCTCGTGATAACCATATATGTATTAAAAATATAAGTGAGCGTACATTTTTCTGTGTATAACTTGTATAATTCCAGTTGACCCTGTTAAAAATTTTGATAAATCTTTATAAAAACTCTCGACATTTAATTAAAACACATTTTTCTTTTCCTTTCTTTTTTCCGTCCGCTTATTGATGAGAATTTCTTACGAAAAAAAATTAAAAATATTTTACATCCGATACACGTCAACCTTATGGCAATTTACGGTCAACACCGCATCCATATAGGATTTAACAGAATGTATACAAAAAAGTACTCCATATACACTTTCAAAAGTTAATCTTTTTGTATTTCGAAAACTTGCCATCTGAATATCCTATCAAACACAAAACTGTGGAATAAAAACATAACCTGATGAGAAGTTTGAAAATCCTTTTATACACTGTGATGCTCTGATGTAACCGAAAAACAGGAACCCATCATCGCAATCAAAAGGACTTACAGGTTCCCATCGTGATGATGTATCATCGTCGGTAGTGTATATGTGTGTATTGCAGGCCGGAACACAAAAGAGCGACCCCAACACAACCTTTAGTGATTATATCTCTTCTCACAGTAAAAGTTAAAAAAACAGAACACTTTTGCCAGAAACTATAAGAGTTTGATAGAAAACTTTCGATATATTTCGATTTATGATGGTTGCCAACTTAGTTTTTTGAAAAGAAAAACAAAAAAAAATGGAAAAAAGAGTTGCTAACTTTTAGTTTTGCCAGTTCAACTTACTAATTTTCTGGACAAGTAATTGAAAATGTTTAATTACAGCTTTTTTACGAAAGTAAAAAGTTTGAGTTCAAAGGTAAATTAAAATATGTGTTAAAGAAAAATAGTTCAAAAAGACCAAAAACAGTAGATTTTGAAAGTTCATGTTTTATCCAATTTTAGCCGTATTAAATTTTTGTGGACATTATGTTCATAGATAAAGTTTCTTATTTTCTCCTATCTATAAATGCTCAAGTGAAAAAAATAGACCATTTAGTAAAATCATCAAAAATTTCGTTTTTTTCATTTATGAATAGTTTTTCTTAAGTTTTTTACAATCTTTAAATTTAAATTGTTTTTAAAGGATACACATCGATAGGAAATTCAATTATCTACAAAAAATTACTTAATACAAATTTTCAAATTTGGCTTGCTTTTCAAGTTATAGACAAATATTCAAAAAGTAACAGGAAAAGTCGAAAATACTGATCGTTACAAAAATGGTCATATCTTTATAATTTATCCATAGATTTTAAGAAAATTATTTTTTGTTTCATTTTTGCCAGAAGGTGTACTAAACACAAAACATTTTAAACTATGAGGATTCGAAAGATTTTGATTTTTTTTGCAGAAATTTTCTTTAAAAACTTGTTTTTTTTTTTAAATGTTTTAATACATTGCACTTAAACATATGGAGTGACCCAGAAAAGTTGTTCTAGCGTTTGTTGTTTATTTACTCAGCTTTCAGTCGCCAGCTTTTCTGTTCAGATTAGTTGTTTATTACTCAAGATATAGCCCGAATACTAAATAGGCTGGAAAAAACAACGACAAAAAACTTTGAAAAATCATATATCGAAAATGTATCCATCGTAATTTTTTTTTAAAGTGATTTCCGAGTCCCTGAGGTCAAAGTACGTAAGAAAAAAATAGTGGTATTGAGTGTCCATTTTGGCTGTAAACCAGTGTTATCTAGACAAGTAATTGAAAATGTCTAATTACAGCTGTTTTATGAACGTAAAAAGTTCGAGTTTAAAATTTGTAACAAACTTTATAAAATAGAAATTTCCAGAAAGTTACGACTGACACAACAAAATATAACATAATATCAGAGCACATCTCATCATAAGACACCTCATCATAAAACTTCCAAAAATTGTACAAACCATATTTAAATTTTAACTAAAGTGGCAACCATAAAGCCTTGAAAAAAAAAAACAACAACACAACTGCAATGGCGTATACAAAATAAGCCATTGATTTTTGATTTATCCAGAGATATGACCTCCAGGCCACCAATGGTGATGTTGCCTGGTTAAGATGATGATGATGGTGTCCATCATATGCTTTCTGGCGGCGTGTCCTTTCCAGTTTTATACCAACAACATCGAAAATAGGTATACTTTATTCATATATGTATCTCTCTAGAAGATCCACTTTGTGCACACACAACACAATGTTCATCACTTTATCCTTTGGGGATATGCTGAGGATATGTGTACGTATAGAATCTGCATGTGGAGAGCATATGCGTTACTTCTGCGACACAACATCCTGTTAGTGGATTGTGATATGAGTGAATATTCTACCTTTGAACATAGTAAGCACAGCAGGCATACATATATAGTATATCTCAGGGATGTGAGGATTTGATATCCTCTTGTATCGATAAGACCCTTTGTGTTGGTCCCAGGGTATCTGACGTAAGGATTCGTTGTTGGTTGCGTTTTCGTTTGAACGTGGAGTCGATGCTGATTCGGCTTTTAATCAAGTTCTCTCTCTCTCACTCGAATATATGAATGTATATTTATGCACGTTTGGTCCCTGAAGTGTTTGGCAATTCAATATTTTCAATGAATATACTATACGACAACGATGTTCGAGACCGACCACTGACTGTGGAAACGACGACGACAACGACAACGACGAACGACGGGAATGGAGACGAAATGATGATGATGATGTTGGTGAATACGAATACCTACTTGTCACCGCAGGAGACAATCGAACATAAAATGGCGAAACTTTAGGGTGTTGCGCTCCAGGAGGTAACACACGAGGTGTGTTAAAATAACAATTTTGGACATTGTGGCCGGGAATAAGGAAAAAGGTGTTCACAGCAAAAGGGATTGGTTTATATGGAATTTTTACATTTTTCAAGGCTTAACTTGAGTGTTGAACTGAATATCATCACGTTCCTATAGGAACAATGCTATAGTAAGAAGAGGCCCAATTTTAAGGTCTTTAAGTAAATCCATTAGGGTTGTGATGGTGACAGAAACTTCGTTGCAATGTCCAAAATTAACAGAAACGCTAATCAAATTTTCATTTTGTAATGCAATTTGTCCCTGGGAGAAACTGCATTTTTTTTTTTTTTTTTATAATAAGCGCGCACTAAAGGGATTAATGTACCCTTAATATGGTGAACACAGTACGAGCATTAGGAAAATAGGGAGGGGTTTGAAAGGAGATACCGATGTACATTAGTTTTGAAGTTCTGAGTTTTGAAATGGGATGGGAAAACAGAGGCGGGTAACGCGTTCCACATTCGTGTAGTGCGGCTGAAGAAGGAATCTCTGTATTTGACGGTACGTCCGAAGTTGGACTCAAGGGTAAACTGATGAGCATTCCTTGAAGCGCGAGTATTACGGTTGAATTGTTTCAGGGGAGGAATGCAACTAGCTATTTCATCGGAGCACTGCTTATAAAAATAACGATAGAACAACGTGAGACATGAGACGTTACGACGGTGCTCGAGAGACGTAATTGTATCAGTTATTGATCTATCACCTATCATTTTTATAGCTCTATTTTGTATTCTATCCAAGAAACTCAACGAGGTTATTGGAGCACCTGCCCAGATGTGGGAGTTATATTCAAGCTTTGGACGAATGTACGCCTTATAAATAATTGCTAGATCAGACGGGGAGAAAAATTTCTTGCATCTTCGGAGGAAACCTAAACATTTCGCAGCGGATTTAGCGGTGTCAAATATGTGTTCATTCCACAGGAGGTGGTTTGTAATGCACATACCGAGGATGGAAAGCTTTTCGGTTTCTTCGATGCAAGTACCACTCATGGATAGTGGCATGGGAGACATGTTCCTCTTTAATGATAGTAAGCAGCATTGAGTTTTGGAAGCATTAAATTCTACGCGATTTCTTATTCCCCATTGGACAATGCTATTAAGATCAGAATTTAATGAGTTTATCATATTTAGCCGTTCAAGATCCACTTCCGAAGAACTTGGGCGAGAATCAGGAAACGAATATGAAAAACTGAGGGTACTATCATCTGCAAAACAGTTGAGTGGATTAGAAGTTTCAGACAGGAGATCATTTATAAAAATGAGAAAGAGAGTCGGAGACAGAACGGAGCCCTGTGGCACACCAGCATTTATTTTGTGGGTTTCAGACTTGAATCCATCCAATACGACTTGTATTGAACGGTTCGAAAGGTAATTTCTAATCCAACGAAGAAGAGATTCATCGACGCCAAAAGCACGCATTTTCGAAAGAAGAGCTTGATGCCAAACTCTATCAAATGCCTTTGAAATATCAAGTGCAACAATCTTACTTTCTCCAAAACGATGTAAAGATTTGTTCCACTGCTCGGTGAGATAAACTATCAGATCACCAGTGGACCTGTTGCTACGAAAGCCGTACTGCCGGTCATTAAGAAGCTTCCGTTCCTCAAGATATTTCTTAAGTTGAAAGTTAATCAACGTTTCCATGACCTTGGAAAGAAGGGACGTAAGTGCGATTGGTCGGTAGTTTGAGGGTGAGGAAGATTCGCCTTTTTTGGGGATAGGCTGGACAAATGCTGTTCTCCATCCACTCGGAAAGAGACCTGTAGAGTAGGACAGATGGAAAAGCTTACGCAGTGGTTTTGCCAGCGTGGAAGAACACCTCTTCAGAACGATGGGGGGGATACTATCCGGGCCAGCGGATTTGTGTATGTCAAGATCTTTAAGAACTCTTGCTACTGTACGAGTGCGAAAGAAGATTTGTCCCATGAATCCGTTTACGCGCTCAAGTACTGGCGGAGTCATGACACTATCAGGCAGTGTTGAGTTGGCAGCGAACTGCCTCGCAAGTAGGTTAGCTTTGTCAACAGAGCTAACAAATGGAGTGTCATTGAAAACGAGCGTTGGAACCGACGACGAGGTAGTGTTGCGAATATTTTTTACAAATGACCAAAAATTTTTACTACCTTTGGGACATTGTAGTATTTTTTGCCTTAATTCTTGATCATGCAAAAATTTGGTTCGTCGAATATGGGCGTTGCTGGCCTTTCTAGCTTGTTTGAACTTTTTTCGGTTTTCCTCAGTGGGATTGGCTTTATAACATCGAAAGCTTGCCTCTTTAACCCTGATAACCTCTTTACAGCTCGAATCAAACCATGCATTCTCTTTCGGTTTGATTGTTTTAACCCTATTCGGGATAAAATTTCTCATTCCGGAGAGAATTAAATTTGTTATCATATCAGCACTGGAATCAACGTCACTATCGAGGAAGCATAGCGACCAGTTAAAGTTTTTGAAGAATTCGTTGAGTCCCTCCCAGTTGGCTTTCTCGTATTGCCAGACGGTTCTTCTTGGTGTTTTTTCTTTAACTGGGTTTGTTTGACACGAGAAATTCGCTGATATGACACAATGGTCTGATGTGCCTAGAGGCGATAATACACTAACAGTGTATTTATCAGGGTCAGAGGTAAGGAACAAGTCTAGAGTGTTTTCAGCTCGACCATTAACGTCCGATATTCGAGTCGGCTCGTTGACAAGCTGAGTTAGGTGGTTTAACTCAGCAAAGATCTCGGCATACCTTCCTTCGGGTGTTGTCTGGCCAGAAAAGCGAAGCCACGAAGAATTGTGTACATTGAAATCGCCCGTAATAACGATTTCAGTGCGAGGATAAAGGGTAACAATCCTTTGAATGGAGTCGGACAGAGCATCAAGTTCGTTAGAAGTTGAATTACTGTCCAGATTGGGGCTCCGATAAATAAAACAGGTATGAATGATGCGCTTATTAACCGTGAATTTAAACCACATGAAATTAAAATATGTGTTTGTACATGGACCGTATTGTGGTTGAAGTTGGTATGCGACATCGTTTCTAATATAAACGGCGAGACCATGGTGGGAAAAGAATAATGGCACCAAGCTATACCCAAATAGATTAAATTCAGAACAGTCTGTATTTTCACCTATTTGCGTTTCACTCAGTGCCAAAACAGCTGGCCTGTTTTGTACAGTGTAAATATACACGTCACAGAAATTGGATCTTAGCCCACGAACGTTGGCATAGTCGACCCTGAATTCATAAACCATTTCAAAACTCAAAACTATCTAAAACCTATTCGGACAATTATCTATAATGATTTCATTTACTAAATCCCAATTAAAACTTCACAAAAACAAATTGTCACTAGTGTTATGCCTAAGTGACAATTTGCATTGAAGAAGGAAATGAAAACGGATAATTAATATTGAAGCACGAAATCTTTTGATCAAGCAGAAGAATTAAGGACGATGTAAAAGACTTTTGATGAAGCGGTTTCCTTCTAAAATATTGTTTTATTTTAATTAATTTGCCATTTTGAAGACCTAAGTCTACAAACGTAATAAAGAATTTGTTTTGTACTAAAAGCAGAAATGAGTACTTTCAAAAAGTTTCAGAAAGCAAACTATTGCTAAACATCAGGAAGATAACTGGAGTCAAAACTGAACCTTGTGGCATACCAGCTTGTGTTCATATAGTTAAATTGTTTTGTATGAAACATAATGCCAGTTATTCTTAAGCTTTCACTCTTTTGAAATTTTAACAACCTTCGAACGTGAACATCTAAGGCATACATCGTCGGTCTAAAACTTTAATCTCTTAAGGGGGGAAATCCCTCTGGACGACAGCTTTTTCAATAATTTTTTTTTGGAAAACTTAAAGCATTTATTGAAATTTGGGAAAGTATGTGATATTATTGACATTATAAAGTATTGATACAATTTTTTTGAAGTACAAAAAAAAACAAAATGGCGGCTCTACAGCTCATTAAAGTTGACGCCTCGAGTTTGCGCCGTGCAATGTCCAGGTCCAGAAAATTATTTATAATCAAAAAAGAAATTTGTTTCCAATAAAATATATTTATACGCATTGCATGAACCTAAATTTAGTAAAAAAAAAGTGTAAAATAAAACTTAGAGACCAAAAAAACGAAAAAACACAATATTTTTTTATAAACAAATTGTTAAAAAAAATATTCATTGTAAAAATTTTGTTGAACTTTTAGGTTCATGCAATGGCCAATAAATTAAAGAGTAATTTGCAATTTATTTCAAGTCCATAGCTTCATTAGTTTTTGAGTTACGTTGCACGGCGCGGAAATAAGCGCGCTTTGAGGAAAAAGCGTTTAAAGTTTTCGTTTTCGTACTGAGGTAGGTTCAATGGACATGGGTTTCGGGACTACCTTGGGGCATTTTAGGCTTCATTTAAGGCTTAGACCACTGAAAATAGTTTCTTCGGTTGATAAATGAATTTATAAGGCAAAAAAAAATTGATGCAAAAATAAAAATTTCCCCCCTTAATCAAGAATCATAAGCTTGGGGGTAATATTGTCAGCGAAACAGTTAGAAGTTTCAGAAAGACAAATTCAGAATAGTGTCGTAGATAAAACGGAACCTTGAGGTACACCATCGTTTATTTTGTGAGTTAACTTACAGGCAAACTCGTAATTTATTTGAGTTTCTGGAATGGCCCGTATTTTACTGGAGAAAAGCAAGCAGATATGATTCAGTGGTAAGAGTATTCCTTACTTGACAATAATTAACGTTGGAAAATGCTGTTGCAAAGTTCAAAAATCATCTGATAGCTTCGTTTAATTGATGCCAAAATTAATCATCAAAAAATTTTGAATATTCCAACTCGACTGAAAAACATTATAATTACTGTCTTTTAGGAATTCCAAAAACGAAGTTCCTTAGTTCCTATCATATCGTAAACTTTGACTCTATTAGACCCTTTTTCATCAGCAAAATAAATTTAGTTTTATTTTCGGCAAATATTCCCCATCAAATTGGTTTCAATTACCAACTCAGGTTACGACTTTCTATTAGTTCCATATATATCTTAAGTCTTGCTTTGTTTGACTGTGCCTGTTGCCATATAAAACATACAAATAACTTGAAACTTAAGAATACCCTAATAATACCAGAAGACAGAAATCGGCTCCCAGAGAGTGTGTCAGAATCTTCAAATTTCAAAAACAAGAAACAAACACAAAACACATCACTTCCATATCTTCCATATCTATCTCACACTAGAACTGACTGCAATCACAATAGCAGCACAATCCAAAGATTTATGAGCTCAACGAAAGGATCGGCTATAAACATCAATTTGCAGTGTGCCGAATTGAATGGTCGTTTATTTTTATTTTAAGAGCTGTGCTTGCTCCTGGTCGTTTTTGCCTTTTGCAAAACTATTTAACGTACTCTATTCTATATACGTTACGTTATACGTACAACAACTCTCGACTGGGCTATTAAAGACAGAGTATCTTGTATCTATGGGAAGTTTTGTGTCAATATCTCAATGCAAGAGAGGGCACTGGTAGACCATTATCGCAACCACTACACAACGTCATCACCCTTTTCCACTCCATAAAGCATCCGGCCGGGCAGAGGGAGAGAGATATGGGGTCGTTTAGGTTGGTTGTTTCGACGTAATTTTTCCTTCAAGGATATAAAGTTTCATTTGAAAAGGAGTGAGAGGGAAAATAATGAAAACCCATACTCTCTTTTAAGAATAACCCGGACCCCGACCGAACCGAACCCGGTTGTGTCATGTGTTGAAGCGTCAACAAGGAATGTGCCACTTTACTGTTCAACAATAATAATTACCCTGGACTTAGTAAAGTACAAGAGGGCTGAATGACTGGCTGAGAGGGTGTGACAGGATATGGGGTTAAGAATGTTTGTGTTTCCACCCCCCCCATTCCACACCTTAATGTAACGTATGTTTATAAACACACAAACACACTCATACGAAGACTCATATAAATTTCGAACTTAATGTTAATCACTGATAAATCTTTGTTTCTAGGAAAATTAATTCAATACAAAATGGATGCTTTCCCTCATTTCCTGTGTGTATATTATTTCTGTAAATGTGTTTGTTAAAGTATAGAAATAATTGTGGTTTTTCCTTTGGAACGAGTATACCAATTGACGTAAAGGGAGCTCGAGCACAAACCTACCGAACCGACCGACGACTCTTGACGACCTTATAGGGCCCCAAGTTATGTGACATGTAACACATTTCAAGTCTAATATAGCATACATTTGTATATGTTTTGTGTGTGTTATGAATGTATTTTAAGAGAAAGATGATCTCTGCCTAATTGTGGGTGATGAACGTTTTAATAAAGCTTGCAAACTAACAATGACACCATAACGAAAACCTCAAACATTACACAAAGGATTGCATTAAGTTTTTTTTTTGCGTCGTTAAACATAAAGACGACCGACGATGAGAGAATGTAACTCGTATGAGTGAGAGAGAGTTGGTTTTGTGCCACAAGAGTTTTTATGAAGTGTTTGTGGTAAGAAGAAGAGTGTTTCGTTTGTTTGCGGGGTTATAACGCTGTCAAGGATTATTTTTTTTTACTGTTGGCTTTTGGCAAAGAATCTGTGACACAATTGAAGTTACGAGTATGTAGAGGTCTTCATTTAATTAAGTTGGATTATATAACTGGAAGGCAGGACAAGATGAAGAAGACCGCCTTGCTAAAGAATTCAGGGTCTTTCGTTGCATTGATTGAAAAGGGAGCAATGCTGTAAGATGCATGTATTGGTGTATCAGCTAGTACTGAAGGAAATATCAAAAATCTATAGTTAATTCAAGAAACAAGGATCAAATCATCTTTCAACTAGGTTAAAGTTTTTTATGAAATTTCAATTTCGAACTATCAAAATTGTCAATGTTTTTGTTTTCACCTCGGTCTCGGGAATCACATTAAAGAAAAATCCAATAGATACGTTTGCGAAATGTGATTTTTTTTGACGTTATATTTTATCCAATCTCAGCCACATTCAATTTTTGTGCCATAATGTTTTGTGCTTTAACCTTTTAGAAGATATTCGCATCCAAACCAATGCCCACTGATTTCAATAGTTTTCTTATGGTCCCTATGCATTGCGACTTGGATGCGAATATCTTCTAAACGGTTAAAGCAACCAATTTGAGGCTAAGGACTTTTTTGTAGAACATTTAAGCCCCTACAATAATCCATCTTACTAATTTAATAATAATGACTTTTCAGTGAATTAGAAAATTTTGAAAATTAAAAAAAGTTTTTATATTTTTGTTTAACTTTGACCTCGAATATCTTTCAAATGGTTAGATTAATAAAAAAAGTTATTAAGACCTTTTTTGTGGAGCAATTTGTTTCCTACAAGAATATGGCATGCGCGTTTGATTATTATAATTTTTCAATTTGTTACAAAATTAAGAACGAAAAACGAATTTTTAAAGATTTTCGCGAATTTTTGGACCTCAAATACCTACATAACGGTTAGATAATTCAAAAAAGTATAGCGTTCAATTTTCTACAAGAATATGTAAAAAATTGGCTAAAAATTTAATTAATAAAAAAATATTTTTTTTTTAGTAGAAGCTTGATGTAAAAATGGATAATTAAAAAGCGGAGGACCTTCCCATTAAGATAAAGAGCTCATATTTGGTAAGTATATTCTAGAGGTGTCTAGCAATCGAGTTTTCGAAGTACCAAATAAAAAAAAAAGAAATTCCATTTTTTTGACCCACCCTAATACATATGCATATGTATATCGATAGAAAATTCAATTTTCCACAAAAAGTTACCTAAAAAAATTTTTATATTCAGCTTGCTTTTAGAAAAAAAGTTTTAGTTAAAAAAGTAACAAAGAGTAGAATTATTTTATCGTTACAAAAATGGCCATAAATTTACACGGTTAAAAAATTTAGTGTACAAAAATTTGCGTTACCAACACCCAAATTTTATTTAAATTTAATAAATAGATTGTATAAATTTTTAAGTCTAATACAAAATTTATTGAAATTACTTTTTTTTTTGTATTAAAAATCATGGACATATTCCTAAATTTAAAGTTTCAGTTTATTATAATATTTCATTGTTTTTCTTTACTGTTATTTTTTATTATTTTAAGTATATTCTTTCTTACTTCTTTAAAATGAAACAAAAAGTTCCTGAAAGTGATTACTCGTTATAAATATAATAATGGTGATATAATTATCTTCTTTATATTTTTCTCACAAACTAGGTATGTGAAGTGAAATCTTATTGCCGATCAAATTTTGTCAGTAATTCAAACATTTTATTTCCAGCAACTACAACAACACAAAGCGCCTTCAAAATAGTGCAAATTAGGGTTTTTATATTTTTCTAAACCAAAATAGTTTTATTTAGATACTTTTTCAAGTAGCGATAACTCTAAATCCAGGCACAAAAAAAATTATTTCTTTTTTATAATGTCTTCCATTTTCGTTTACGTTTTTAATACAGTTTGATTATAATTCGATTTTCTTGTACTAAAAAAAAAGAAGACGAGTATTTAATTTCAATCCTGAACCAGATAAAGTTATAATTAAGGTACAAAGGAACTAGTTTTAGATTCAAATTTTCTAATATTTCAATACTTTTGATTACATTTTAGTGTTTTGTATTTGAAACTAATACATTTTTAATTTTTTGTATTTGAAATTAATAAAAAAAAAATTTAAAACCTATTTAATAAAATCGCTATATTAAAAAATAATAATTTTTGTTTTAAAACTACAAAGATTCGAAGGATTTTAAATTTTTTTAAGTACCTAAGAAATTTAAATAAAAAATCGATTTTGAAAATATGTTTTGATTCATTGGACTTAAAAGTCTATGAGGTGACCCAGAAAAGTTATTTTAATATTTCTTGCTTATTTATTCAGCTTTCATTTGTCGCTTTTATTTTGTTCTGATTAATTGTTTATTACTCAAGATATATCCCGAATATACTTTCAAAAACAAAGGCAAAACACTTTCAAAAACCATATCTCGAAAACCTACCCAAACATTTTTTTAGATATGATTTTCGAGTTTTCTGGGTCAAAAGCTATGCGAAAATAATTTGGTGTCCAAAATATTGTATTTTTTTTGTAGACTAGTTCAATTAACTACAAAGCGTCAAGCCTGTGTTCAAAATTGTAATATGAATATTTTGAAAAAAATTGATTTGAAAAAAATTAGAGGACGGATCCCAATTGGTATAGTTATAGTCTCGATATAGTACGAACACAATTTAGTCACACACTTCTTAAAAAAAAAAAAAAATTGAACTTGTTTGCTTCAGTAATGGCTAGATTATTGATCCTATACTCGTACCCAGAGCAATTGCTATGTATGGGTAAATTTGGTGTTTGGACTGATTTATTGAGGGGGACTGCTTGAGCAGTACCTGCCGATTTTTCCTGATATTAACAGTCTAGTGAATAATAGCTTTCAATCCTTTTTTTTGTGGAAATGAGGATGCTTCATATCACAATTTGTTGGAATAGAATTCGACTATACATTTCATGTTTCTGCCTTCAATTGTAGTATCCTTGCTGGATCATATCGGCTCTTCTTTTCCTATTCGATAGCTTAAATTCAAAAAATTGATTCTAAGTATTGAAATATAATATTTTTCAAAGCTTTTGATATCTAAAAGCCCAAATTCAATTGTCCTAAAATTGTACGATAAAACATTCTGTATGCTGATCCTGTGTATAACAATTGTGAGAATATTTTATAAAATAAACTTCTGCTGCATCTAAATCTCATTTCATTTCCCATCATATATCAGGTTCTTATTGAAATCATATTTTTTTTTACTGTTGTTCATAATTCAAATCGATTCATTGTCCTTTTTCTGATGTTCCTATACAACCATCAAATAATCAAATTTTAATTTTATTCCACAAAATACCCATCGGTTATATCCTTTGAATTCTCTGAATTAGAAAATAACATCAATACATAATAAATTTTTTTTTTTGTTGTTGAATAGAAATCATGTTTATTTAACTCTCAACAACAAATACTAGCATAATACGAGTAGTACAGTGCCACCCTTTTTTTGGATTTTTGGTTTTTTGTCTTGTTTATAGAATAGGAACTTCCAACCAGGAAAATCCATTCAAAATATATAACAAGAATTGAATGTTTCTATATTAGATACACCTAAAGGTAGTATAATAATGTGCACTCTCTTTCAATGTATGTGTGTTTGAATGAATTGCTCTATTTTTATCCTACCAAGTATAAAGATCCTCTGAACAAAGCCATCATCATGAGGATATTATACAACCCATCATATCATGAATGCAGCAAAATATATAGAGAGAAGAACAACTTGAATTCTTTTGAGCGTGAATGCGCACTTACCTCATCATCATGCATAGCGACTGTTCCTCCTGAAGCACGCTTTCCAGATACATCATATCCAGGTCGGATACAATTGCTCCATTGATAACAATTATTTCGTCCCCCTTGATGATGCCTAAAAAAAAATAGAAAAAAAAAGAACAGAAACATTTTAGAGAATTTCTATATGATGTATATTAAAAAGTGTATATATATATATATAACTGTTTTATAGAAGTTCTATAGGAGTATATGACAGGACAGAAATGAACACAAGAGAAACTGTCTCTAAAGATTAACAAAAAAAAAAAAAAAAAGGACTAGGAACTATCTAGGTGTATACGAAACTGTGTAAAGAGCTCACAGATGAATGGATAGATGTGTCACCGTAAGTGGTCAACCTGAAGGAGCTGCAATCTCTGAAAGCAAGGACTATCTCTCAAGGAGAATAGATATACACAATAAAATTGATTTCATCATATTTCCAGCAACTACAACAAAGATAAGGATGACAATGATGTGGTCGGATGCATCCGCAACCCACCGTAGATATACGAAGGGATGTAATATTCAATGCAATTGTAACCTTAAGATGTATCCTTTGCTGCGTCCTGCCTGACATATCCACATGAGTGACAAAATAATAGATCACCCCTTAGATCGTCAAGTGTATTGTTTGAGAATCTTTGTGTGTATCGTGTTCCTTATTCATAATTCTTTACAAAGACCATAAACACACACAGGTTCGTCCTTTAACCATATTCACATCTACATGTCAGGCGGGGGCCGCAAAAAGGATATTCACGTTTTAAGAGTTTGTCTAAAGTGCCAGATGCTCTAATGCGCTTAAAGTGCAATTGATAAGGCTTACAGCCAGCACAACGACAACGATGATGATGAGTTGCAAGGTGAATAAAATTCTTTTTTTTTTTTCTATTTCGTGTCGTCTACTTTCAGGCGAAAAAAAAATGGAGCTTTACGCAAATTGAAGACTGTCCTCGTTTCAGTCTTCTATTGTGTCTTCTTTTAGTCATCAGACTCGACTCAGTTCGGGAGTAGGTATATGTAATCTTTCATGTGGTGTCCTTTTTTTCTGGAGACGAATTTCATCTATTGAAAATCAGACTCTTGGGGATAAATCTCCACCAAAAAAGGATAAGTAGGAATGCAGGTTAACATAAATTTTTTTTTTTTTTTTGATTTTTCATCCAGGACGACCTTTCTCTACTTTATACTCTTACTAGATTGTATGCTCTGAAGGGTTACTTACTCACTCTTGAGGTTGCATGCAAATGTCAACTTAAGTTTGTTCTTTCTTTCCTTGCATGTGAAAGGAGAGAGCTTCTTCAGTGAGCAAGAAAGTGTTTGGTGGGATATGGATATCCTCTTTCGGAAAGAAAAATGTAAATTATTCTTCAGCATCTTTGGAGATAAGATGATGGATGGTAAAGCAAATTCGTTCAGCTAGGGCTTGACGGTAGACACATTCCACACACACATATGACAGACTTTTATAAGAAAAAGGAAGACAGACGAATCACTTGTATATCCTTCTAAGATGTTTGTCCATCATCGAGAAGAAACAAAAGTATATTCAAAGTCTTTTTTTTTTTATACTATGGCTGGTTTGATATTCATAGCTACATCAGCGCCAACTGGTGACAGAGCATGAGTTAAACAAAAGTTTCATCTTAGCAACAAACACACAGAAGCAAAAAAAAAAAGAAGCATAAGGAGAATCCTTATTTAGTTTGGTGTTATGATAATGACAGGTAGGTGGGAAGGTAGGTATAAAGTCCTAGAAGGATGATGTCTTTGCATGTGTCAACATATACAAGTGCTAGATTTTTTTTTTTTTTTGTTATTTTTGTTGAAGATATGCGGTTCCTCTGATGATGGTGCTTTTTTTTTTGTTTGGTTAAGTTGAGATATTTAGAAATCGAGAAGGTATAGGTACTACATAATATACCTATGGATTTAAATGTTAGGAAGGATATTATATTTTTTTTTTCTAATAGCTTTGTAAGTATATTGAGGTTTTCTTTTAGGTTTTTTTTTTTTTTTTTAAGTGTCACAAATAAAATGTCTTTTTAATGGAATAGATTTTTTGTGTGGGAAAAATGTGTGTCTTTTTTTTTGTTTGTATTCAGCTTTAATGACTCACATGTGGTTGAATTGTTTTTTTTTTTTTTTTTTTTTTTGAGGTTTTTGTTAAAGAAGAATGAAATTTTTATGACAAAGGTAGTAGACATGATGAAAAATAATAAAAAAAAAAAAAACAAAACCTTGGTGTGTCATTATTTTTGGTAGGTATAACAAGAATTCTGTGAATTATTGGAAAAATTTGTAAATAACACTGGTCGGCAAAAAAAAATCGGAAGCAAGATTTTAAGTGACTTTATAGTGTACTGAATTCAAAACTGTTTGCAGATTTATTCTATCACCTCTTGTTTTTGAGCTAATGTACTCATCACTATTTTTGCTATAGTCTCAAAAAATCTTATTTACTAATACGTTAAGGTGGGTCGTTTTTGGTTTTTGGTTTTGAATTTAAAATCGTAAAATAGTAAAGACTAAGAAGGGGTTAAAAAATAATCAAAATCGGTTAATATCTTTTTGCAAGCGCATCGCTTCTAAAGCTGGAACAAAATTTAAAAAGTTGTATTTTTTCAAAAATAATTTTAACCACCCTAATATCTTTTTTTTAATAAAATAGCTTTGGACAACTCTTATATGAGCTAAATATTATACAAAACAAACAAAATTGTTCAAATTGGATAAGGACTTCCGGCCGTTCCGGTTGGCGTTTTGAAATTAGTCAAAATATGGCAAAGTTCCTATTTTTACGAACTCTTTTTTTAATTGTTATAGACTACTTGGTAAATTATTATTTTTTACCAAATTTGAAGTAAAAATGAAATCGTTAAAGATTTAAAAATATGTCGGCCAAGAGGGATTTGACTAGTTAACATTCTCCTCGCTGCACAGTGGTCCATTTGGTACTTTATGGCGTCAAAAAAATATTTAAATTAACATTTCTTGATGAAAAGTCCTGAAATTTAGGACACTGAAGCATATTAGTATGAGAAATACGAGAAATCTTCCAACTTTTTTTTTTCAAAATGATGGTTCCAAAATGGCGAAGAGAATAAGCTTTTATAAATTTTTTTTTTTCTAAACTGAATATAAGCTAGAAATTTAGCTAAATAGATGTCAAAAAGATGTTCGCTCTTAGATTTATGTAGAAGTGTTCATATTCAATGAAAATTTTTTTTTTTTTAAATTTTAAAACAAAGACCAAAAAGTACCAAAGTATTAAAAAAACACTTTTTTATAAACTTTTTATGCTATTTCTTTTGGAATTTTTTGTTAAAGTTAGCACAGTTTTTTAAATTTTTCCTATTAATTTTCATTTAAAGTTGATTATTCTGGTGTTATATATTTGCCAACTATGATTTTATGAAAATAAATAGGAAAGATGTAAAAAAATGCGATAACTTAAAAAAAAATTCCAAGAATTATCATAAAAAGGGTATAAAAGTGGTTTTTACAAGTTTGGTACTTTATGGTCTTTGTTTTAAAATTAAAAAAATTTGTTTTTCATTGAATAGGTATGAACAATTTTCCATGATCATAGAGAATGCAAAAAAAAGGGTCCGGGAAATGTAAGTATTAAAACAGGGTCTATCTTCAAATGAAAATTTTTCTTTTGAAAATCATTATTAACGGTACCTTTATTTTTTAATCCGATTTTCTCCAAAACTACTAATTCGATTTCAAAGATTTTTTTTTGTAAAAAGCGTTTGTATAATTTTAATATAAGCCAAAAATAAATTTTTGAAAAATTATTTTTTGGATTAAAAAGAAAAATTTAACTTTTTTTTTTTTGAAAAATCAATTTTCGGAATTCTGACATTGAATTTTTTTAAATTTTGGTTTAATTTGTGGATTGGTAAATTTTGCGTCTTAGTAAGGGTATGACAGCATCTAACTGATTAGCCGACTGTCATACCTGGGCGAAACGCATATGGAGTTGAGGTCACTTAAACTTTTTAAATGAATTATATTCAATCACTCCGCTTAAAAATAAAAATAATTTTCATTATTTAAATTTTTTTTTTTTTGAAAAATGATTTATACAAAATTAGTTAAAAAAAAAAACAATTTTGAAATTGCATACTTGTTTTTGGACTCATTTTAAAGTTTTTTTTTTTTAAGTTTTTATGTAAGTTTTTAAGTTTTTATATAAAAATACTCTTTAAAATTTTAGCAACTTGAACTTTAAAAGCAAGTTCCTGCGACCCAGTCGTGCATTTTATTTTTAAATGGGCTAAGTCAAAATATTGATAAAAAAGATTAGACCACGGTTTTATTAATATTTAGTGTGTTTTCCTTTAGCCGCTTTTTTCTAAGCAATTTTCTGAATTCATGAATAAGTTGTTATTCCGAGCTTGTAAAGTTTCAGCCACTCAGCACTAAGCTTTTCTAACAGTTGGTAGAAAGGTTTCTGCAGATTTTCGCTAAGGTCTCTCAAGTGCGGTTTTTATGCAATTCATCGCCGGAAAAATCTATACATTTTCATATTCTTTTTGTTTCGGTCTTGAATCAGGTATTTTTTGACCTAAAAGAGGACACGCGATAAAGCCTACAAGTTTTTTTTTTTTTTTTTAAACATTAGAAAATGTTGTATCAAGTTTAATAAACTCAAGCGGTCACTACGGTGTATGCGTAATATTTAAAACAAAAAATTTGGTTTAGATAAATTTGTTTTCTAAACAAATATACCTAAGAGCAGTGAAACCTTTTTAAATCACCCTGAATACAAAAAATATGCACAAAAAAATTTATCACTTGCCCATGAAATTTGGAATTTTTGGAAAATAAATCTAATTTACTTTCAGTGAATTTTCAATTTACTTTAAAGAACACCTCAATTGAGGCAAATTGAATTTGCATAACCTCAACCACTTTAGAAGCATTTCCTGTTATGAAAACATCATTACTGAGCTCCATGTGCTATTTCCAGGTGTTTAATGAGATACATTTCGCATTCCACCTGTTAAAACGAAAAATAAGGATGACCGCGACTTTCGTTCTTAATGCACTTTACAGAAGAAAAAAAAAAAGAAACAAAAGCTGCAGTAACAGCACTTTGAAATATCCTTGGAAATTTTTTTATTTATTTTCTTCCTTCGAAGGGACGCAAAAACATTCCAAAAAGTCCTCCGAGTCAAAGTAATATTTCGATACAAAGTTTTGTTGAAAAAACCCATCAGCTCAACTGGGTTAAACTTTCTAATTATTCTGTCATGTTTGCAACAAAAAAAAAAAAAAAAAAAAAAAAAAATAGTCTCCTGGCGCCAAGAAATCAGAAATTTTCATTACTCATTTTGCTTCACTGCATCACCGCACACAACCAGGATATGGCTTATTGCACTTTCGCGGTGTGCGCATTTTGTCCATCATTGCAGCGAGCGCACCCCTATAACACTATAATATTTTCCAATTATCCTTGCAACTTCTGCACAACTATCTTTTCAACTTTTCTCGCTACCCCCTTCTCCTTCACCTTTCTAATGACGATGTCAAAAAAAAAATAAAGATGCCATCGAATCGCAGCAGTTCGCAGCTTAAAAGGAGCAAGCAAGTGAGTAAAGCGCAATTTCTTTTTCTAAGCATTAAAACACCTTGCCTTGGAATTGGAACTTTTGGTTGGAGGTATCTTTTCTGCTTCTTGTTCCTTCACCCCAGAGAGAGAAAGAGAGAGAGAGAGAGAGAGAGTGAAAAAGAGGCGTCTGCTTGCATTAATTCCCGTTGACTACTAAATTTAATTGGATTTCCAGGACATTCGACGTTAATTTGTTGCTAGTTCTTTTTTTTTTTCTCTGTTTTTATTTTTTTATTTGGCAGTAAGGGTACCTACCTCAAAGAGATTTTAATTATGTGCGCTAGATCCTTTGGTAGTTGATGATGGATAGAGAGGTAGGGGACTATAGTGAAGAGAGAGAGGGAGAAGGGGGATTGTTGAGTCGGTGTATTGCGAACATTTATACGTCAACAGTATCACTAGAGACAAGGACCCTTACCTATCCGCGAAATGTTGTTCGACTTTTATGAGGTTATCATCCTCGCGTTGTCGTCGTCGTCAACCATCCTATCAGGTAGGGTGAAACCGTGCGACACGATGTTGACCCTATATAACATTTTCTATCTAGTTAGCGGAGTGTAAGGTAATTGTGTTAAATTTCAGTTTGAACGACGAATGGCCGTCCCTCAGAATTGCGGAGCCCGGGGCTACCCGATAAATGGGCCGGCCGAAGGATAATGTGATTTTCGGGAGAAATGACATTTTATGATGCTTCTGACGAGGGAGAGCAGAGTTTCAGTTATGTGGCGATTTTTTAAGCGTTTTTCAATTTTTTTTATTTTGTTATTAATTTCCAGTTGCAAAATCAAATTAGTATTGATTTTCATAAAATTGACAAGGATGACATGCAAATGAGCTGAAGGATGATGAACGCAGTGTGTGGTTGATGGCGTGAATATTTTTCAGAATTTTTTTTTTTTTATTTTTTTGTGACAAATTGCTACTTATTTGATTCCAGAGAAGTGGTTTTTATTAAATATGATACAATTTTTTTAAGTCGATTTTATTTACTAGCTGGTATTTTTGTTTGTTTTTTTTTTTTTTTGTATTTTTATTTTTTATTTTGACGTGTTGGAAAATATTTCATTAAATGCTATTAATTATAATATTTTTCATTTGATTCTGGATTTATAATCTGTATTTCATGCTTGTAATTATATAAGGGATGTGTTTATTTTTTTTTTATATTTTGTTTCATTTTGTGAATAATAATTAAATGTTTGTCTTTTAGTGTGGTTTCAATATATCGAAAATTATAATTAAAATGCGTGAAATTGAAAATTACATATACAATTTTTTTCTCCCTCTCTATTAATGGGTAGGGTATTATATAACATAAGGTTTGTTTTTTTTTTTTTTATTCCTTTTTGCTTTGTTTTTGTGATTTATTATTGGCTAACTCTGTATTGCAAACAAAATTGTATAAGTTTTTTTTTTTTTACTTGACAAATTAGTCTTGAAAAAATAAATAAATGTATTTATTACGTAACTGTCCGCTTTAAAATGGATTTTTAATTATTATTGGTTTAAGCAGTTCGGATCAGTTTTTGATTTATTGTGTTTTTTTTTTGTGTTGTTTTTTTTTTATGAGTCATTATTTTTCTTATAGAAAAAAAAATTATTGTTTATACATATTTAATTTGCATTGGGTATAGTTTTGTACGCAATAAAAATTCAATTTAAAACCAGAAAGTTATACCCTTATACCAAGTTTTGTTTCAAAGTATTTGAAATAAAGATCACACTGGCAAATATCAGCTAAAAAGTCATGAGTTTTAAATATTCCACCGCAATAATTTATTTCGCCAAAGAAATTATAAGCCATGGAAATATAAATACCGCTTACGATGAAGTTACAAAAAAACGTCTTTAAATGGTTTTGACCTCTAAACGAAGTATTTTATTTCTTGTATAGCTCAGAAATTTTAGAATAAAATTCTGAAAATCGTTGGAGCGTAGTTTTTTTTTATATTCAAATTTTCAAAATATGTATTAAAAAAAAAAAATTGGTACCTAACTATGTAATTAAGGAAATAATAATAGACATACGAAATATGTATAAAAATGAACTTATAAAAATAAAATTCATTCAGCCGTTTTCAAAAAATAGATTTTTCAAAAAAAAAAATAGAATTTTTCAAAAATTCGAAAATTATAATAGTTTACAAGAAAATACAAAATTTTTGGACACCAAATGCTGTTATACTTATCATATCGTGGGCACAACGCCAAAACCACGAATCTGCAAATTTGTAGTTTCGAAAAAAACGTCTTTAAAGTTTTGGAAACTCATGCAATCTTATGGAAACTCGTGCAAAATTGATATATTAGGCTTCTAAACAACAGATGGAGGATTGGGGTCGATGCAGTGAATAGAGGTACCGATAACAAGTTAAATGGCGCATTAAAGTGAAAATGTCCAAAAATGCAGATTCGCGGTTTTGGCTTTGTGCCGACGATATAGATTTGAGCCAGGAAACTTGAAAATCTTATCTAAAAAGAATGTTTAAACATAAGTTTTCGAGATATGATTTTTCAAATTTTTTTGTAGTTTTTTTTTTTTGCAGCATAATTAGTACTTGAGTAATAAACTATCAATCTGAACAAAAAAACCGGTACCTGAAAGCTGAATAAATAATCAACAATCACAAGAATAACTTTTTTGGGTCACTCCAGATCTTTAAGTGGGGTTGGGGTCGAAATTCTGTATGTTGCAAAATTCTGTATTCAAAATACTGTATGCCAAAATACTGTATGTCAAAATTCTGTATGTGCAAAATGCTGTAGGAACAAAATTCTGAAAGTCAAAATTCTGTATAGCAAAATTCTGGTTGGTCAAAATACTGTATTTCAAAATTCTGTACATCAAAATTCTGTAAATCAAAATTCTGTAAAAAGTGCGCGCGCACTTTTTTACATTATCAAAACGATATTTTTTTACAGCATTTTTACAGAATTTTGATATACAGTATTTTGCCGTACAGAATTTTACAAAACAGAATTTTGCATGTCAGTATTTTGTTGATACAGTATTTTGACGTACAGAATTTTGTATTTACAGTATAATGACGTACAGAATAATGGTACATATTACAGTATTTTGACCCCACAGAATTTTGTCGTACAGAATTTTGACAAGCAGAATTATGACCCGCTCCCCTTTAAGTGTTGCAAAAAATTAAAAAATGTTTTAAAGGAAATTATTGCCAAAAAAAATTTCTTAATGAAATGAAAAATCTAAATCTTTCAAATCCTTATAGTTTTATATTTTTTTTATGTGTAGTACACTTTTTGGCAAAGATAACAAGAAAGTATAAAGATATGATTATTTTTGAAAAGATCAATATTTTCGACTCTTTTTGTTATTTTTTGTATATTTGTTTATTATTCAGTAATTTTTTTGTAGATAATTGCCGATAATTCTATCGGCCTATATCCTTTTAAAAATTTTTAAAATTAAAAATAAAATTGTAAAAAAATATAATAAAAAACTATTCAAAAAACAGAAATAAATACATTTTTAATGTTTTTACTAAATAGTCTATTTTCATCTTTTGAGCATTTATAGCTTTTGAACATGTAACGGAGAAAAAAAAAAAACTTTATCTTTTAATATAATGGTCATTGAATACGGCTTAAATTGGATAAGATATTGACTTTCAAAATCTAGTGTTTTTGGTCATTTTGAGCAATTTTTCAGATTGATCGTTTATTACTCAAGATAAAGCCCGAATACTATCTAGGTATGTTGAAAAAAAAAACGACAAAAAACTTTGAAAAATTATATCTCGAAAACGTATTCATCGTAATTTTTTTTAAAGTGATTTACGAATTACTGATGTCAAAGTACGTAAGAACTCAATACTCAATTGAAAATTGTTCTTTATCTTTATATAAGTGCTACTTAAACATTTTTGTACGGGACCGGCCCCGTCAAGAAAACGGTTCTATGAGGCAACTACGGTAAGTAACGTTTCAAAAAATACATTATTTATTTCAAAAAGACGCGCTATACCGTTAATGTTGGTTCTATGATGATCTAAAAAACAATTAAAACTTTCCCTCTTGCGAATAAACAAAACCCCTTTACTAATTAGTTTGAAGCAAATCGCTGCAAAGTCTTAGGTTGTAGCTAGAGATAGATACACGAAGACAGAAATACAGAATTGCGGGACCTATTTCATTTTATTCATTTCCAAAAGCAGCTTTTTAATTCAAATTCAACAGATGGAATATAATTGATTGATAAAAAAAAAGAAATGGTACTGAAATTTGAAAATTATTGTAGAATTCGATATGTTTACTTGTTCATTTTTCCTATTTGCTAGGAAAAAGTCTTCACAGAACGCCACTTGTGTAGTTCAATAGTAGGTATGTATATGAATAAGAAAACATCGAAAATGACGGTGCTCACTTCAAGCACTTGTTGAAACTTCCATTTAAATTAAAATTATTTTACATTCATGCAGATGACTCTTTTATTATTCAACAAAGGTAGGTATTGCAAGCAAAAGGTAAATTGCCATTTATTGATTCATATATTGTTACAAGGACATTACAAGGATTCACACCAGATTTTTCTATATGTTGATTTTTATTATTTGTTTACTATCCTTTTTTTTAAATTAAACATTGAACCAATTTCAATTGCATACAAAATCATTTTTCTTATCCAACAAAATGTATATCAACCTTTGAAATGCAATATGCATGTGAGACAGTGATTTAGATGCATATCGTGTTTCATTGTCATTTTGAAGTTTCAACAATTTAGATTCAATCTTCTCTTTGCAAAAAAAAAAACAGAAATATAAACATAAACTACCACCATTGTGAAAGAAAATGACTCCTTTCCGTTTACATTTTTTTTTTTTTTATTCCTTCAAATAGAAAATTGTGAAGGAAGATTGAAGAGATACCAAAATAAGGATAGGACAATAAAAAAGGACAAACAAATTAAACACTATTTTTTTTTGTTGTTGTATTTTTTCAACTCACCATTGTGCATTGCAACGCTCTTGTCTTCAACACGGCTAACATAGCAACACAGTTCGTCCTGGCGTTCAGCATTTTCAATGAGTTCAGCCTCCACAGAGAAACCCCACATCTGTTCCAGAGTTGTCCGCTGCAGTTCGACTTGATAAAGGATCTTCATGCAGACTTCAATGAATTCATGATTATGCAACTGAAATGATTAAACAAATTGTTTGCAATTCAAGTTAGTCAATAAGTTTGAGGATAATTTTTTTGTTTTTGTTTTGTTTTTATATTTTTTTTTTTAATTCAAGTTCCCCGAGTTAAATTTAATTGTTTTCATTCTTCTTTTTTGTCCCTTAAAGTTTGTTTATAATTTTATGCCAGTTTTTTTTTTTTTTTTGTTTTGTTTTTGTATATAAATTTAGTTATAGGTGGTGGAAGTTTTTTCTTCCTGGTTTATAGGGTATTTTTTTTATATTTCTATTCTTTAAGCTTAAGTTGGTTTAAGTAAGGTTTAAACAAAAAACAACAACAAAAAAATGAGAGAATAGTATAAGTACTTCCCCTGCTTTATTTTGTGATGAAAAATGTTTACATATATGGTAATTGTTTGGGAAAATTTTTCCCAACTTTAAAAGTTGGGTCATGCAAACGGAAGAGACGGTTTTTATTCTCATGAATGCCAAAGCAGAGTTTTATAAAGAAAAAGTTTTCAATTATACAATTGTAGGTGGTAGTTTGGAAAAGTAAATTGAGTAAAAGTTGTAATGGGAAAATGCGAAAATAATTTACATATTTTTTTTTTTTGAATTTAAAATATTTTTTAAAGTTTTGCATTAATTAGTTAATTACTATATAGGAAATGGAATCGTTTTTTAAAGTGACAATCTGTATTTAAAAGGGGTGAAATAAATTAATTTTTTTAATGTTGTAATTTATGTTGTTTTGGTTTTGTCTGATTTGGAACAAGGCTGGGAGCAATTTATTGGAAACTTTTGAACATTAAAACAAATGCATTTTGTGTTTAAAGTTTGCATTTGCATTTTTTCCAAGAACCAAGTCCGTTTTGTCAAAACCATTTTACTATAACACTGGTAATTTTAAGGCAATTTTTTTTTAAGTGTATTTGAGCTTTACTTAAGAGAGAGATAAAATTTATTGCGTTGTCATTTGGAAGTAAAATCTTCAATCTGGAGGGGGAAAAAATGGACAGGTCTGAAATGGTTGTTTTTGAATGTCAAGTATCTACATAAATCAAATTTATTCAAGAAACCTGACTTTGCTTCAAGGAAAATTTAACTGTATCATATTAAATTTGGTTAAAGGCCAACTGTCACGAATCAAACACGATTGAGGAACGGTGCTTAGTGACATAGTCCAATGATTTTACGATTTCACTTGTTTCAAAAATATTTTGTGTTTTTGATAGGTACTGTTTAAGATGCACAAAACGTCCACAATTCAGTAGGAAACAAATAAAAATAAAAATGTGAAACTTTAAATTATATTAAATTGATGCAAAATATGATTTTAAATATAGTTGGGGTAAAAAAAAACAATATATAAATATAGAGCAAGTTTTGTTAATTTTTAATCTTATTTAAGGATATTTGTAATGTAAAAAAAAAAATATTTATTGCAAATAAAAAAAAATTGCATTGAAAAAAAAAAATATTTATTGCTGCTCTTTCAGCTTAAGCTGTGTGTTAGTAATCGTTATAGTGTTTTTATCTGTATTTCCTGGTTTTTATCAAGTGAAAAAAATAAATAAAACATTAAAAGTGAAATTTTAAAGTGGTATTTTTGTTTTAAAACACAATTTCTGCTTAACTATTCATATTTTGGTGTTAAATTGTGATTTTCACATTGTGTTGTTCCAGAAAATTAATCGTAATTCTTTGTTTTCTGTGAGTCATTTTTACTTTACTCTCCAAACTTCTTTGTTTTTGTTTTAATATTTAAGTTTATCTTGAGTGATTTCTTTATTTTGTAAATTTCTTATTGCATACTTTTAGGCAAACTAAATTTTAAAAATTAGTATTGCATAAACTCAAACACGCCGATATCAATTGCATAGTTTTAGGTTATTATTTATTTAAATTTGAATTATAACGTCTACTAAAATGAATTGCATTATCTGTAAAGAAATTATTGGCGATGGAGAAAGAATGTGTTTGTGTTGGTTATGTGATGGATTTGCCCATATGAAATGTGCTGGTCTTAATGTCAAAATAATTGAAGGTCTTCTTAAAATTGGTAATGGTTTACGCTGGTTCTGTAAGAACTGCAACTGCAAAAAAACCACTGATTTGTTTCAAGTCCTTAAAAAATCTAAAAAAACATTTAATGATATTACAAATGATTTGAAAAAAATACAAAAAAAGTTGTCTGATTATGAATTGCTCTTCAACGACATGAATTTCGAAGACAAGGATTTATCGCCAAAACGTAAGAAGACAGAAAATAACGTTATCTGCGTTCCAACAGGGTCGAGACTATCTCTCGTAGCTCCTTCGCAGATAACTTACTCAACACCAATAATTGAAGAAATCCCTAATTCTCCTACCGTGTCGCAAAAAAGATCTTCTTTGGGTGATAAAACTGCTAGCTCGCAAACCGTCGGCCCAATAGCTTCCGAAATGGATGAGGGTGTTTCGGACGGGTTAGTTGTTGTACCACCTGAGAAGTCTATCTTTATATCACGTCTTCACCCAAATACTACTTGTGAAATGGTTGTTAACTATGTAAAAAAGAAACTTTCTGTGCCTGATTTGTCTTTGAAGTGTTACAAAATGCAGTTTTCGTATGAACGTCGTATTTCATCGTTTAAATTATTTGCTCCTGATCCTACTATTAACCTTATGTTGTCTCCTGATTTCTGGCCAAAATTTACAATTGCTCATGAATTCAAGAACAACCCTAGAAAAGAAAACGTTGGTAGATTCCCAGTTTTTGATAATAACCCATCCATGGTTCAGTCAAAAAACTAAATATTTACTATCAGAACGCTGGAGGAATGAAATCAAAACTAAAAAACTTTTATTTAAATTGTATTAATGGAACTTATGACATTATCATTATAACTGAGACCTGGCTTAATTCATCTGTACATGATGCTGAGATATGTCCACCTGATTATAACTTATATCGTTTAGACAGAAATCCTTCTAATAGCGTTTTCAAAAATAGAGGTGGCGTTTTAATTGCTGTTAAATGTTGTCTTAAATCTGAGTTGTTGTTTTCAAACAAGCATACAAATTTGGAACTCGTCACAATAAAGATAAATTACTGTCATTCTTCGTTTGTCATCTGTGGTATTTATGTCCCGTCTGGATCATCGCCTTCTGTTTATGAACTGTATTCATCTGCTATATCGGATATTGTTGAAAATTCAGTTATGAGTAATATATTTATCTTTGGGGACTTCAATTTAACAAATCTTGAATGGAAAAGGGATGATGATTTGAAATATACTTATAATGTGCTAGAGCATGGTCCAATATTTCAAAGAAATTTTGTTGAGACAGTACACTTATGTGGTCTAACTCAAATTAATGGATTAACAAACGAATTTCGTCGATTTCTTGATCTCGTGTTTACTGATTGCCCTGTTTCCTGTGATACTGTTTGTGTAAATGACTGGCTTTTGCCAAAAGTACCTCACCACAACGTACTTAATTGCAATATACAAATCGATCATCAAATTTCTTCAAATATTATTGCTGAACCTAACTTAGACCATGACTTTAATTTTAGTAAAATCGATTTAGTGAAGTTAGAACAATTTTTTATCGATTTTGACTGGACAAGTGTCTTAAGTATAAGTGATGTCAATGCATGTGTTGAAAACTTTTATGCTGTTTTAAGTAATTGTATTCATTTTTGTGTTCCTGTTATAAGAAAAAAAACAAATCCTCCATCAGTGAATTGGTTAAATAAGGATCTAAGACGCTTACGAAACTTTAAAAACGCATGTCACAAAAAATGGAAAAGAACGAGTTGCATCCAGTTTTATAACCGTTACTTATACTATCGCAAGCTATTTAACACAAGTTTAAAAACATCTTACAAAGCCTATATTTATAAAATTAAGTGCAATATATCAGGTAATCCGAAATCATTCTGGAAATATGTTAACTCCAAACGAAAAAGTTCAATATATCCGTCAACCGTGCAATATAAAGATAAAATTTCTAGCTGTGATAAAGAAATTAGTAACATATTTGCAGATTTCTTCCAACAGACATATACCTCGAGCAATCCTAATTACTGTGATAATATAGATTTAAGTTTTCCAACCTGTGATATACCTTTTATAAGATTGACTGAAGCGGAAGTAGTGCAATATATTGACGAATTAAAAAGTAACTGTTTGTCCGGTCCCGATAAAATTCCGTCCATATTTGTCAAAGCAAGCAAGTCCTATATATGTTCTGTAATTACGTATATATATAATTGTTCACTGTCAACTGGTGTTTTCCCTGAGCTGTGGAAATCTTCATTTATTGTTCCTCTTCATAAGAGTGGAAATAAGAATAACGTTGAAAACTATCGAGGAATTGCGAAACTCTCATGCTTACCAAAATTATTTGAGAAAATAGTCTGCAAACATATTCAATTTTACTGCCAAGGATTAATTTCCCCTGAGCAGCATGGGTTCTGCTTGCAGAAGTCAACTTCAACAAACCTATTGGAGTTTGCTAACAATGTTAACATCAATCTGCAAAATGGCCTCCAAACTGATGTTTTTTACGCTGATCTTAGCAAAGCTTTTGATAGAGTGTGCCACTCCATACTATTTAATAAATTGGCAAAATACGGTTTTCCTGAATGGTTTCTTGACTGGATAAAATCTTATTTAAAAGCACGAACACAGTTTGTCATCTTTAAGAAAAGTATATCTAAGCAAATTGATGTCTTATCCGGAGTTCCACAGGGTAGCCACATTGGACCACTTTTATTTATCCTTTTTCTCAATGATATTTCTAAGGATATTTCGTATTGTAAAATTCTCAAATTTGCTGACGACTTCAAACTTTTTTACGGTTATTCGAACCCAAATGGCTATTTATTTCTACAACACGACATTGACAGAATATTTGAATGGTGCAATACAAATGGAATGGAACTTAACAAAAAAAAGTGCAAAGTAATGTCCTATTCCAGGAGCAGGAACCCCTATTTATCTTACTACTTTGTTGAAGAATACATGATCGAAAGAGTTGAACATTTCAATGACTTAGGAGTCTTATTTGATACAAAGCTGTCGTTCAACCCTCATATTGACATCATCACAAGCAAGGCAAGGAGTCGCCTCGGTTTTATAATGAGGTTCTCAAAAGAATTCAATGATCCTCATATTCTAAAGGTTTTGTATTGTGCTCTCGTCCGTCCCATCGTTGAATATTGTAGCTGTATATGGTGTCCTAGCTACGACGTAGCCATAAATAAAATTGAAAGTGTTCAAAAACGCTTTTTACTATTTGCTCTTCGACATCTCCCTTGGGACCCGAATCTAAATCTTCCGGCTTATGAAAATCGCTTAAAGCTTCTTGGACTGTCGACACTTAAGAAACGGAGAGAAGTCACCAATGTTCTTTTTGTCTACCAACTTATATCCGGATCAATCAATTCACCTTCTATCCTCAGCATGCTGAACATCAACACTCGCCCAAGACTTACTCGCAACCCTTCATTTTTTTATACGGCTTCATCCAGAGTTAACTATGGAATTAATGAGCCTGTTAATATTATGTGCATGGACTTTAATCAATATTATCAAAACATAGATTTTAATTTATCAAAAAATATTTTAAAGACGAAACTATTGAATTGTTAATTATGATTTCTTAAATTTTCTAAAATAACTATTGTTACTATTTTAACAACTTAGACACGTAGTCTGTAGTTGAATAAATAAATAAATAAATAAATAAAAATATTTTGCATTAAAAAAAAATTTGATTGCAAATTTTCTGTATTAACAAAAAAATTCAATGCAAACAAATATGACTTTTTGACCTTATATCATCTTCAATATTATAGTTGAAAATGAATTTGTAATAAATTCGACGAGTATAAAAAAAAAAAACATTTAATGCACACATTTTGCATTGATTTTGTTTTTCAATGCAGAAAATTTTGTATTTGCAATACCTACAAATTTTTGTAATGCAAAATATTTTTAGTTGCAATAAATACTTTTTTTTCAATGGAAATTTTTTTTTATTTGCAATATTTTTTTTTTTTAATTTGTAATGGAAGCAAATGCATTAAAAATAAAATGATTTTTACAACCCAGATTCAAAGGTTCAACAATCTACCTTTTGTTTCAACTCATGTAATGAAAATTATTTCATGACATCAAACATTTTCATTTAATTTAATTAATTTAATTTTTTTTTGTTTTTCTGTCAACTTTTTTCTATGCTTAAAAAAGCAGACTATGAATGGACCCCCTGCAGTAATTACAGTATTTAAAGTAAGTCTATCTTCTAAACAGGGGTTGTTCGTATTAGTAAAATCTTATATACCAAGTGTTGCATTATTATAAAAATAATACAAACAAAACAAGTCCTAATTGCGTTAGAAATTTCAAATTAGTCTGCAAAAATAGGCAAAAAACGTCAAGTGTCCATCATTTAACCCTCTACTGCATACGAAGCCAAATATGGTTTTGTCTATTTGTATGCACTTTTCTCTTCTCTGTCACAAAAAAATGGTACAGATTCAATACAATCCTCTTCTTTGTGTTTCTGAGAACCCATAGAGATAGTTTTTTCGTGTGTCCGACACAAAATAAAGGTGTATTTTATGATCACAGGTGAGTCGATCAGTCGTGTGCATTGAAATCGAAAGTGTAGAATATATTCATACTTTAAGTGTTAATTACTGCGTTTGTTTGGAAAGAAAAATGGAATTAAAAATTTATTTTTGATCGATTGTCTTATTATGTATGCTATGAACCAATTTTTATTGAAAAAAAAAATGATTGGCCTGGTCTTGGGAGGGCTAAAAGTACTGAAGCCATATTTGGCTTCGTATGCATTAAGGAGTTTAAAATCTACACAATTTGTTAAATTTTTTTGTTGGAAAATTTTGTTCCTTTACATTTTTATTTTGCTTGGAAGCTATGTTTTACTTCAGAAATGGAGCCCCTTCACTTTTAGAGACATTTTTTGATGTTAACCTCATTTCCAGGGTCGTAACCACACAAAATTTAGGGGGAGGGAGGCTCACCTATAATATATTTCAATCATTTTACTATTTTTTTAGTTTTTTTTAAGATCTGGGAGTGGGTGAAAATGTTGGAGCAAGACTTACTTTGACAGTGGAAAGAATGTGAACCAGAAAAAATATATATAACGGAAAAAACAAATTGCTTTTCTCGGTTCTATGGTTTAAAATGAGCCAAATTTGAATTAATTCTTAACCTTTTGTAATGCAATGTATTTATTTTACTTTATTTTGTTTTTAAATGATAAATATTTATCTTTTGATATTTTTAATTTTATTCTTTACATAATCTGAATAAATAAAATTAGTAAAATTTCTTACCCCTTAATGCATACGAAGTCAAATTTGGCTTATAAACAAATTTTTTAAACAAACTAATTTAAACAAATTTTTTTAATGTAAACCGTTTTGAAACAACCCAAAGAACCCATGTTCTAATGTAATCTAATCTATAATATCACTAATCTAGAGAGTATTATTATATTCAGATATATTATTTTCAGATATAAACACAAACAAATTTTTCTACCAATTTTCCATTCTCATAAAATATCTGAAAATATGTTTCCCATTTTCACATTAATTTTACTTTTCGATAAGAACTTAAAGTTCTTAGAGTTTTCTTTTTTGTTTAACCTAACAAATAGTGTCAAGTTGTGTGATTTACAAGAAACTTTCAAAACTTTCTTTTTTTAACGCACAAAATAAAATCAAAAAACAAAAACAGCAAAAAAAAAACATATATTTTCCCGATTTTATATCACAAAAGAAAAATGCGAAAAGTTGCAAGGAATTTAAAGTTTTTTTTTTTTTTCAGAGACCAGATGCAGTCAGCAGCAATGGATGTATGTGTATTTTAACTTAGTTGTTTTTTTTTTTTTTTTGTTATAGGGAAAAATTGTTTTTAAAAGGAGTCAAAAACTTATAAAATTGAAGGAAGTAAACAAGCAGTAAAGTCAATATGGAAACTATGTAAGTAAAATATGCATAAAACACAATTACCGGATGCGAAAAATTTTTGTTTTTATTTCATAGAGTTAAAAAATGTTTAAAAAAAAAAATCATCGGAAACAATTTTGGGAAATTTTCTTGAAGTTAACAAATTAATCATTTTCATGAAAATTGATTAAAAAAATATACTTTCATTCAAGGACATGGATTTGAGCAATAAAAAGTCCAAAACTTTAGTTACAGATAAAAAGTCTGCTTTTACCATTAAGGGAATCATTTTTATTTTATCTGTCCCATCAAGTTAGAGAGGAAAGTCAATAAAAGTTCATAAATGTCCTTCGATGAAAATCGTATAATGAAGGTTTCTCTTCTTTTTTTTTAGTTAAACAATAAAGGAACCAAAACCAGTGAATGTTCATTTTGTATTAAGACAAGAAGGATTATGTTGATATATCAACTACACACACATGAAAAAAAAACTTTATAAAATAAAGACACAAAACAATCAAGAAGAATAAAATAAAACAATGACATATAAATTTAAAATTCAAAACATTTTGCACATGATACCTACTCATCAAAGTCTTCTGTTTTTTTGTATTTTTTGTATGACACACCTATACACACACAAACATTTACACAAAAAACTCTCTGTTTTTCAATCATACACACATGTATAAACAACAAAAACACTTAAATCGCTTGCATGGGTGGTTGATGATTGGAGAGATCTCTGAAATGACTCAACAGAGCATTGCTTTTGAAAAGCGAAGGATTGTTCTCTACAAATATTGAAGGACATCCCAGGAGTATCTACAATATATATAGATATAAGTATGTGTATAGTGTATGTATTGCTTTGTGGGAAATTCATTTTCCTCGCTTGTTATTGTTTCCCCAAGGATGAGAAGACAACAAGAGTCCCTTTGTTGATTTGCTGCTGCTGCTGAGGCTGAGGCTGAGGTGAAAAAAAAGGAGAGAGACTTTTCTTCTTTTGTATTTTTTTTTTATTTGCATTGCATATATAATATACAGAAACAGTACACACACACAGACAATAATTGAAAATAAGAATCGAAAAACCAGAAACCTTAAAAACGTGCTTTTTGCCAATAATTATCTTATATTCGGTTGGAAGGTAGATGCTGCTATATATGTTCAAATTAAACATATATTATGATTTTCTGTAGGGAGAAGGAGAGAGGATGGCAGCAATGACATCGGAAACGGAAGCCCCATAATGAAGAATAAGGATGTAACAGATGAATCTCGAGAGAGTCCAGTCAGGATATAAAAGTTTAATTCGATTTCACAGAGTGAATTCATGCGAAAATGAATTAAACAAAGAGAAATAGATCTTCCTGTTGCTTCCCTCTTTTTCCATTCCAGTTCTTTTTGAAACATACCATCGTTGTCCGTAGTCACAGTCGTTTTTGGTTTATTGAATTGCTGTCAGGGGTGGATTTACAGAAAAGTCCTTCAATTTCTTTCACCAATGTTAATCGAATGAAATCAGGGGTCGAATTACGGAATACGTTCGTTAACGAATGGTTGCTATGTGTCCCTATCGTTTTCTAATAGTTAAATAGAGACAGAAATAGTCAAAACGTTAACGTATGATCTTAATCGTGTGCCGTAATTCGACCCCAGATATCTCTTAAAAAAAGTAAATAATAAAGCTGATAGTATGCAGCCTTGTGGGACTCCATATTAGAATTAAAATTTGCTAAAGGTTTTACATGAAGCAATTTTCCTCTTTAAATAGTTCCCAGCTCAAAATATTTTAGAAGACAGTATTCAACAAAAAAAATCTGTCGGGGTCGAATGAAGGTGGGTTTCATAGGTCAACTTCTACTCCACAGCGCAATTCTTACGATTTTTTGACAAGTTTTCGATCAATCAAGAAAGAAAAGTTTTGTTGGTTTATTTTATTCAATAAGTTACATGGTTTTCCCGGTTGATTCAAGCACTTCAATAAAATCTGAACTGCGATTGTAGTTGGTGTAGAGATTAGAAATAAATCATTGCTGTTTTCACTAATTTCTTTGGAATCATTATCATTATCCTTTGTCGTTGGCAATGCTGTAAAGCTGAACGTGAAAATCTTCGAGTTATACGACAGGTTCAGCAGAAGCACAAATATAGGATCTCAACAGAACTTATCACACCAAATATTATCATAAGACAACTCATCATGGACAGCTTATCATGAGGAAAGTAATCGGAAGATTTGATTCGAACAAATTCATATTAATATCTTTTTATTTGAATGCTCTTTTTTTTCATTTTGGTGTTTTAGTGTTTATTGTTCTTCTTGATGAAATTTTTTTTTATGGGATGACTTGTCCAATGATAAGCTTTGCAGTGATTAATTGAGTTGAAACTCACCTTTCTATTACATTTCGCATATTGTTAAAGTTTATTTCTCCTAGAGTAACTGTGGAGCAGGCTTAAAGTCAATTAAAGAAAAAAAAAGTGGGCGTGGCTGACTGTATTTTCTATAAACCTATTTTTCTATTATAAATGATTGAATATACAAAATTTGTACCCTAATTTTTTAAACATTTTTGGAAAAATCTTACTGTTTCAGCGATTTCACAGAAGTTTTTGAAATATTTTGTAAAAGGGGGCGTGACATTGGTGGGCTCTTAAATCATCTCGAAGACTGTATTTCTAAAGCTTCAAGGCCTTCGAGAATAAGAAAAAAGAGTGAATCCTTCACTGATAATTGAATTTTCTGTTGATGAAATAGGTGTGTTTTGGTATTTGACAGATATTTTAGATTCCATAGTAACATTAAGTATTTTAAGACTTTCGGAAATATAACTAATTGGTATTTTATTGCTTTCGTTATATCAAATTATATAATACAAACAAACAGACACACAAGCACAAGGAACATCATTTTGCCCTCAAGGACATTTTCCTTTTTCCTTCTTTCTATACAGTATATCTCTTTCTTTTATATTCACACAAACACACATCGATATATAGTTGCACACAAAATAATTGATAAACCTAATTGGAAAAAAGAAGAACTTTTGTTGTAGTTAAGTTACCTTCTAAACTTCTCTATAGAGTTGAAACTATTTTCCAAAAGAGAAAATTCATTAGAAAACTTGAGAGAAGAGTGAACTTGATGTAGATACAATTATTTTTGTTTTTGAGATAGAAAATACTTAATTTCTTTTAGTTTTTTTTTTTTTTTTGTTAACAATTGAATTGTCATGCTTATTGGAATGAATTCAAATTTTAGAAAGGTTAAGGATTGTTTTTTAAGCTATCAAAAGGTATTTAAGGGATGTCCTTTTTTTTGTTGTTGTTGTTGAAATTTTTTAAGGTAGAGGTATGAAAATCCTTAATTCTTACCTTTTTGATCAAAGCAAACAAAGAAGAAGAACAAAAAAAAAATAAAAACTAAAACCCTTCGTCTTCTTTTGAATCGGATAATCCTTAAGGCATTTAAGTTGCTCTTCTTTAAATAACCCCATTATATAATATCCTGCCGAAAAAGGATTTCTTCAACAAATTTCCCATTTCTCCCCACCGCCAACCGAAGTGAAATCTTTCGTTTGAAAGATAAGAAATAGTTTCCATAGCATTTGCATGTCAACCAAATAAATTAGCTTAGAGGATAAAACGATAAGAAAATAGAGTGTCGGTCCTCCAAACCAACGACAACGACGACGACGACTATTTCCCGTTTAACTATACAACGTATAGTTTTAGTTTTTTTTTTTTTTTATTTCTGTTTCTCTATTTCAACGTGAAATTGAGTTTTATCCTGGCATTTTTGGGTTGTTTGTTCTATTTCAATATTATAATTCTGTCGTTCGTTCTTTTCTTTTCTTTTTTTCTGCACAGGATTAAAAAAATAAAATAACAAAACTGAAGTGGACAAAATGCGCGCTATGTCCCCAAAATAATTTCCCGGAAGGGAATAAGCAGAAAATTAAGAAAAAGAATACAAAAAAACTAAAACTATTTTGAAATTTTTCAACCAAGTGTTTGGTCTTGTGTTTTTAATTAAATTTGTCTAAAATTAAAATGAGTCAAAAAGGACGTGCAATTAATTACAAGGACCAACTTCAAATGGTTGGTAGGATTGTTGACTTCTTTAAGGAAAAATGAAAAAACTTACGTAACAATTATAGTTTATTTTTGTAAGTGTATATAATTTTGTGATTTCGGTGATGTCCTGTTGGAGAATTCTTCTTTTGTGTTTTGAATTGCATTGTTTTTGTTTTTAATGTGAATGTTATTTAAAGTATAATAATTGTGGGTGATGCGTACTAAGGGTTAAGTATTTGAGGTTAAGAGAAAATTTGTTTGCTTCTGTTTATTAGATTGTGCCAGAAGCTTTATTTGCAGAGGTTGTTGGTGGAAGAATCTTAGCCGTTTTTTGGAAATTGTCTTTTTCAAAAAGGACTTTTCGCATTGTTTTCGAAATAGTGTACAAATTTCAATACAACTACAAAGTGGGTAGCAAATTTTTTGATTTGATAACATCTCATAAATCGATGAACCATGGCAGCATGCACGAAAAAGTGTTGCCATTTTCTCCCGTTACACCTGAAATTTTTACCAGTGCGGCATAAATGTCAATTAAAAATTAAAAAATTAAACTATTGGAAATACAAAAACCTAATGAAGGATTTTGAAAAATTCAATCATTAAATAGGGTAAATAGGGGTAAGACAAAATTTCGAAAAAGTGGCTATTTTCTAAACGTGACTTTGTAGAAAGTTTAATTTTTTATAATCGATTGACAAATTTATTGAAAAATTTTTCGAAAAATTTCACAACCAAGTTATAAATAGTTTTTTAAAACTTAAACATGTGGAAGACCTTTGGTGATTATAGGTATTAGGGGTCTGATACGAAGTTTTTTTTAAAGTCTGCGTTTCGAAATATGAATGTTTGAAAAACACCTACTTTTTTTAGGGGTATTTTTAAACGGTTTTTTTTAATTTTAACAATTTGTATAAGCTTTTAAAAAATCTTAAACTTAAAGGACATAAATTTGGTGTTTTCAAATGATTTTCGACCGAATAACGGGAAAAACAAGATTTTTTCGTCCCAAGGTTTCTGACCGTTTTTTAATTTTTATCTCTTTTTCTTCAATGAATGGAATTTAAACTGTAGATAGATAAAAGACAGACAATCAATTTTCTTATTAAAAATTTTGAGATAACGGGTAAATAAAGTTCTATTTTCAACACGTTCTTTCTTTTGATCTAGAGCACATACAAATCCACACATAACGGTACATTTACTAAAAGCTACACAATGTAAATTTCAGAAATACCTCAAAACACCTGTGGAGATCTGTTGCTCATGACCAGATATAAGTGTAGGATTCAGTACGATTCTCAGTTTGAAGTTTCGACATGGTTGGCTTTAAAAAATTCTAACTTTTTTTTTGTAGGCATCGTAGAAATATGATTGAAGCGTCATATAAAAGTTGAAATAATGAACTTTTGGATGATATAAAATTTACTATAGGTTGTGATGTAAAAAATGGATTTAATTGTGTTAGAAATTACAAAAGATTGTTTTTTTTTTTTGCTTTTTTTGATGAAAGTTGATTGGGCTCAGGAAATTCTAACTCTTTTTGTAAATGTCATGGTTTATATAACTGTTTTAACCCTTTCGGACCCAGCGTTACTCTCATGTAACATATTTTTAAAAATTCGTAAAAAATATTCCATTAAATAATTTTTTTGGTTTCGATGGCTTAATTGAAAGATAATAATGCCTAGTTACTAGATTATTACAAAAAGTTAGTCAAATATCATATCTTTAATTTTTGTTTATCGAAAAAGGGACTGAAATTCATATTTTTTTCTTTTTTTTTTGCAAAAATTATTTTTTTTATATATGGTCATGATTTTGAAAAAAGATATAAAAAAAGGTTAATTCAGAAAGTGTTTTGCTTTTTGGCTTAGAAGAAGTAGCATACATTATTGTTCTATAAAAAGTTATTTTCCCAGTTGTCCGACGTTTTTTGGTGGTCATAGGCAGTGTATGTTAATTACATTTAACATAAGAGTAGTACATTATTTTTGCTATTTATTATTTTGGAAAATAACTTTTTGCTATTCATATTTCTTAGTTGTGATATTTTTGACACGATGATACTGAAAAAACATTTTTTAGTATTGATTTTCATAGCTTGGGTTCGAAAGGGTTAAGCTGAAACAACAGGCTTTCAGATGGTTTAAAATGTATTATAGGTTTTTAAAAAATGAATTTAATGGTATTAGAAAAAAAAAGTTTGATTTTTTTCACTTTTTTCATGAAAAATGATAGTTTTCAATGAATTATTTTTATACCTTTTACGCATTGTAAAAATTTATTTATGTCTTTATTCCTCAGAAGAAAAAATGTTGTAATTTTTTTGTATGCTTTTCATAAAAAAAATTGATATAATGAGAAGAGAAAAGGTATTTGTGTTAGCTTTTTCTTGCAAATTATGATTAGATTCAAAAAGTTATTCCGTTTTTCTACAAAACATAGAGATATAAATATGAGATATAATTACTATAAGAATTATTATCTTATACATTTTTAACAAGAAAGTTGACAAATAAATAATTTTTAGATCATTCCTTTTTTTTAACAAAAGCACACAACCTGTTTTCTTATTACGTTATCACGTAAACTTATCGTCCGTAAACTGACTTTACAGATAACCATTTAAGCCATTGCAAAAATTCTCGCTTCGTCAATTCTAACCCAATTTTCTTCTTTTAGAAATAAAATACATTAACTTTTGTTCAAATTGAAATGAAACACATTTTTCTTCATTTCAATTTACTGACGCAAAACCCTTTGAATAAAAAGCTAAAAAATAAAACCTTTGTTTCAATACACTTTGCAAGTTTACAATTTTTTATATGATTTTTGTTTTCTTTTAGTTGTAAAAGTCTCTACAAAGTGTATATTAATATTTGCAAAGCTTCAATTTTAAAATCCATCGAATTTGTTTTTATTCACTTCCAATCCAATAAAAAAAATAAAAAAAAAAAAAATAATAAATAAATATATCCAAAGGCAGATGTAATGGAATTGAAGCCTACTAAGCTTTGGGCGTATTTTATTTATTTTTATTTTTCAATTTTACTAAAGCAAAAGATACGAGTTGAAAACAAAAACAAAAAATTAGAGCAAAGAATTGTGTGAAAACCATAAGGGATTCATTTATTGAAACCACGAGTCCTATGTTTTTTTCTGTTTTTTTTTTTTTTTTTTTTGTAATTTTATTTTTGAACTAACAGAGTCCTTGGAAGCCTCTTAACCTATAAGTGTCTATGTCTGTGCTTTCAATCTCGAAATTACATTGCCATTTTTTTTACATGATGTAATGTGACGGAAGTGAAAAAAAAATCACAAAGAGTACGAAGGGAGTTAAAAAAAAAAAAAACACCATAAACTGTGCTCCTGTTGTCTTCTTTCATTAGTTGTTCCCAAAGTTTTTATTTTATTTTTTCCACTCTTCGACTGATCCTAGGGATCCATTTTCGGTCACTTTACAAGTCTAGAAACATTGGATAGTTGGTGCAGAGATCCAAGCCGTTGGTTGATTGTGGTGCGAAAAAAGTATGGCTTGGGGTTTGCTTGCCTCTCCAAACTCTAACGCTCATAAAGTTCACGCTCCAATTCACTGGGTGATGCATCACTCATTTAGAGAATTCCCCACTGACAACTGCGCTAGGGGTTGCCTCTTCAGTCCCACTGGAAGAGGTTGAAGTGGAAAAGTTTTTTTTTTTTTTTTCTAAGAACACACTGACTATCATTTGCAAAATGAAAAACTTTTAACTTGGCCGCAGAATTAAGCTTGGAAAAACTCTCTCTCTCTCAGATGTAAGTTGATAGCTAAGGATACCATCATTTTCAGTTATGTTTCTTCTTCACTTTATTTTTTTTTTGTTCCTCATTTACTTTGGTTGGCATCAAGTAGGAGAATATAAGAAGATGAAGGGTGGTTTTTTATTTTTTTTTTTCGGGAAAGTGTTTTATATCACAACGGAACATGTATTTTCACACCATATTGCGGAAATGGGTGTTAGAGGCGCTAAACTGATGGTAGAGACTGTTTAGAAGAAGGATTTTGTCGAGCTCCTTTTCACTTGGTGTAGTGGAGGAGTTTTTGGATAGCGATGGTGATGGCGGTGAAACAATTTTAATTTTCTAAAGTTTTTTTTCTGGGAGGGAAATTTAAGAAGTGAGATCGCATACCGGAAAAGTTTATGTTGATGGTGGACATGGACAGTGGGAAACAAAGTTTTTTAACAACTTTTTTTTTTCCCGTACTTTTTTACCCCCTTTTTAGCAGAAGTGTCTTGATGTAAGGGTTTTAAGAAGCTTGTTGAGAAGTTAAATTTATTTGTTACTTCAGTTTATAAGGAAATCTTATCGAATTTCATCTTCATTTTTTTTGTTTTTGGTTGGTTTTTGCCTGTGTTGGTTGGTTGTTGGGAGCTCATATAATTTTTTAAGTGCAGGGCAAAGATATAAACCTGTTCAGGAAGTTAATGCTAAATTGAGACGGTATATTTTTTTTCTTGCGCTCCTTAATTTTGTGTACTTTTGAAAAAAGTAACAAACTTGAAGGTGAATAAAAAACCGACGCAAAGTTTGTTTATTTTTGTTTTAAAAATGTTTTGCAAAGTTGTTTTGCTATTAAAAATATTGAGACGAAGAATGATAAGGAATTTTGTAAAAAAAAATTAAAGATTTAATCGGTATGTAAAGGAGAGCAAAATGAAAAATTGCACGTCTCTAACAAGTTGATAAATCTGTTGAAAAAGTTTTATTTTTTCTGATGTTTTTGTTTTGTTTTGAAAGTTTTTATTTTGGTTACTTGTACACCTATTGAAATTTATGCAGATATAAATATGTACATTGTTAACTGAGCGATTATTAAAAAGTGAACTAAATTAATTAATTTAAATAAACTTAAAATCAACATTCCTCATTATGTCAATTTTGTATATGCTAAAGTATACAAACGAATATTACCTTCAATAAGCCTTATATTTCTTTTAAAAAATTAAACCATAAACTAAGCCTTAATTTATTGTGAAAAGTATAAAAATGATTTCTTGAAATCACACAGTTTTCATGAAAAAAAGCGAAAAATTTTTACTTTTGTTTCTTTACACATCATATTGTCAATATTTTTATATAACAACCTATAATAAATTGTATATAATTGGAAAGCTTATCATTTAAACTTTTAAAATATGCATCAACCATATCTGTACGACACCTACAAACAAAGACAACCATGTCAAAATTAAAACTTGCATGAATCGCTCGCTCTGTAGTCTGTACAGTCGTACCATAAACATACAGCGAACCACCCAAGTGGGTGGCGTGAGGCTTTTCGTTACGAAATTTTTTGATTCGGTTACCATGTCAATCCATGCAATAAAATCTATGCAATAAATTATATGCTTACAAAAAAAAAAATCGGCAAAAAACTTTATCATTGTGACTTTTGGTGAGGAGCGTAGACCATTGCCCAATTATTCACATTACGGCAGAAGATCTTGGAAAATAACAAGAGAATCAAATCAATACCCAGCACATCTCCGTCGACCTAAATCAACTTGGCAAGCGGAAATTTAAGTAGTTAGCTAAGAATAGAGTTGGCTGGAGAAGGTGGTTGATTAAGTCCCAAATCCATAACAGTTTGTAGCCTTATAATGCTATTCACCTTTAATAAGCAAGTTAAACCACACGATCGATTTTTTCAAGAAATAATAACATTAAAAACAAAATAAAATGCACGACTGTGTCGCACGTACTTGCTCTTGTAGTTCACAGTATCTTTATCTTAAATATCTATTGGAAATTTAAGATTTTGTTTAGTGTCGAGAAAAAAAAATAAAAAAAAAAATCGAAAGTTTAAAAATTAAATTAAATTTTTTTTTTCAAAAATGTTTTTAAAAATATTTTTTTTTTTACACTAAAATATACTTCAAAATGATGTCTGTAAATTTTTTAAAAAAATTGACTTATGCTTTGATAAAATATATGAACTTAAAAAATATATCAATTTTTGAAAAACGGTAACGCCATATATCCGTTCTCGTCATTTTTTGCGAAAAACTAAAAACGCAGTTTTGTTAGAATCAATAAGTCTATTACGTATACCAAATTTAATCAAAATCGTTAGAGCCGTTTTCGAGAAATTTGCAATACCTCGAAAACGTTATATGGGAGATATGCGTTAAAATGGAGATATTAAAAAAATAAAAAAAATAGGTCTAGGGAATTACGTAAAAATCATCTGTACCAAGTTTCAAGCAAATCCATCCATCCGTTTAGGCCCTAGCTCGATGTACAGATGGACGCACAGACGCACAGACCGACGGACGGCATGACGAAAAACACTTTTTTGATCTTCTCCATCATCGTAATGTTGGTTTTGATTAAAACCTCGATTCTTTTTTCTACACGAAACCAATACTTGCCCTATAGAGCAAGTACATTATAATTTGGAAGAAAAAAGTACGTATACACCATAGTGAACGAAAAACTTTAAACGAATAAACTTTTAAAGTTAATGTCAAAACAAGATATTTGTAACAGTTTTTGATATTAATAGTTATTGTTTTCCGTGTGAAAGTCTATCCTTTAGTCTGAAAAATCGCTCTCTTAGAACTTTCTTCTACGTTTGAAAAATATCCACTTTTTAATGAGGATAACTTTTGCACCTTGTCAAAACAAACAAACAAAAAACAAATCCAGTTTATAAGCTAATTTAAATAATGCTTTTTGAAAAAAAAAAGTCCTCTTACTCTATTATTTAAGATTCAATCGATCTTTTATTTTTTTTGTATTTTTTCGTTGCATTTTCTCATGAAGTTTCCTGAATTCTCATCTTTCATTCGCCTTTCATTGTGTTGTGAGACAAACAAAAAAAAAAAAAACAAAAAAATCTTTTTCAATGAATTACGATCCCTATCGCCGGTATCCGGCATCTATGTACGTCTAACACTGCTGGCTGTCGTGTTGCTAGCTAGTAGCAAGCACTGATTCCCAATCGTGCCTTTGTAGAATTGTTCGAGATTGCTTTTCATGACACCACAATTCCTGTTTTCTATTTTTCATCCACCGTGCAACTTTTTGAACCTCCGCTCTGTCTAACGTTCTCGTTTGTTCATTCGTGCTAGTAGCTCATCTTCCTGCTCTCTGCAAAAAAAAAAAAAAAAAAACTCCTGATAAAAACAGTATACGACTCTACGACCACCTTCATGAGATTTCTGCTTCTTTGCTCCTGCTACCGCGTAATCGTTTGCAATAAACATTATTTTTTTTTGTTGCACTCCACTCTCTCTCAGGTTGGTGGAACTCACGACTTTCTTTCACTTTATTTTTTTGTTCTATTTTTTATGATCCTCTTTTCTAGCATTTATATCCTTTTTTTTTGCTATTTTTTGTTGTTGTTGTTTGTTTCACTTTGTTGTTCAGCCAATCGCGTGCATTGATTATGTGCCTGTCTTAAACATCGACATGAGCCGTCGCTCTTTCATTTCCGGTGTTTCTTTTGCTGCTTGTATGAGTATGCGTGTGCTATTATTGCTTACTTACGAAATCATCGCTCCTTTTCGAAAAAAAAAACAACACAAAAAACAAATCTTTAAAAAAAATAAACAAAAAAATTGAGAGCAAGTTGCATAGTATAAAACAGAAACAGCCAGCACCAGCACCAGTCAGTGAGGCGTATCCTTGAGGCAATATATCTTCAATTGTGGAATGTGTCACACACCACCGGATGTTTATTGAAAAAGTTATGCTCGATGTTGTGTTTTTGATTTTATGATATTTCCAGGTGGGTTTCCTCTTCCTGGCTTCTTTACTTTCATATAGAGTCTCCTTGTCCATATATTTATATCCATTTGACTATATGGCACTGTTTTAGTTTGTTCCAAAAAGTCCTTAAAAATAAAACAAATAAACTCGGAGTAGAGGAGGGATATCAAAACTCTCTCCATTTTGGTTGGGATGTTATATTCTAATAAATTTCTATTTTTATTACAAAAGCTTTGGTGCTTGGGCGATAAATCAGATAAGACGCCATTATTATGCATTGTCGTGAACAGCTATTCAATGATCATAATTTTTTCGTGGAGATGGAGTTTTTTTTTTTTTTCTTCTTCTTTATTTTATTTTTCGTCCTTGCCAGATGGCTTTGATTATTTTTTTTTTTTTTTAAATGAAGAAAAATATTTGGGTACTCTCTGCCGTCATTTGTCGTCCTTCGGGCTATAAATAAGTAAGTGTGCATATATTTATGTCGTATTTTATTTAATCTGTCTAGAGAGCAATGAATTTGACACCAAAAAGTGGGGAATAACCAAAAACAACAATGTCGCACAGTCGAAGTGAGAGTGTCTGTGTCGTCTCCCTCGGGGAAAATTTAATGGCTGATCTCTCAAATAAATGATGGGTTTATAATTGGTTGGAGTTTATATAAGATATGGAAAAAGGATTTATGATTAAAGAGAATTAATTGAGGTATATATAAACTGGCAGTTATGTGTGATTTGAAGTATGGAGTAGATTTTTTTTTGTTTTATTGTTGTGGTTACGAGTTGTGGTCTGACTATAAATTGTGAGTATTTAGTTTATTTTTTTGGACATCAATTTTCACATGCAGTAGTAAATTTGTTAAATTTTGTGTTAAAGTGATTTATGGACTCGGAAAAAAAAACTAGTTTTGGATATGTATTGAATAATGCTTTGAAATATATTCAAGGAAATCACATATTTCAATATATACGTTGTTATATTTTTTGAATTTATGTAGTTTTAAGATTGGCTATTTTGTATGTACTTTTTAAACTTCTTGAAAAATTAGACACTTTATAAGATGTGACTAGGGTACCATTTGTAAAGAAAGCGATGGTAGAGTTATATTATTTTTGGGATATGTAGTTCCATTCATATACCTTAGTGTTAGAGACTTTCTCCAGAAACCGTTCCTAGCTTTGTAGTTTAAGCAGGGTAACCCATTGCTAGTTTTACTTTGGATTTCTGATTCTCTCTTTAAAGCTCTGTTCCTTGTTTCTCAATAAGTTCTTTCTATTTTTCCAAGAACCCTAATTTTAATAAAAAATGTTATACGATTTGTGATAGAAATTTTTCGATTGATTTTAATGTTTTTAAAATACCTTTGAAGACCAACATCTGATTTCTGAACTTTAAAATTGATTGAACACATTTCGCAAAGCAAGAGTTTTTCCATAGAACCTAATCTGTAAAATATCCTGTTATGCTCTAGAGCTTTGTTTTTACTGAATTTTTGAAAATATACTCGAATACTTCAAATTATCCGTTAAACCAACATATAAAAGGACATACATCATCATAGGACAACTCATCACGTGGAGCGAATCATGAGAAAAGTCATTATGAAGGTTCTACTGGAACAATTTTATTTATCTTAATCTTGCACATGGTAGGTAGAAATTACTCGGTTTTGACTTGCTATGAGAGGACCTAGTGGGCAAGCCTTTTGCTCCCAAGGATACCAGATCCTGTGAATGTCGCGCACTTAAGGCCTTATTGACATATCAATTATTGCTGGAATAGTTTGAAAATGTACGGATGCTGAATTGTATCCATCGCTCATTGCAGCCACGGTTGCCACTTCAAAATAAAAATTGTGACCAAGGTTGTGAATAAAAATGACCAAACACAACTAAAAATGACCAAAATAATTTTTGAAGTTTTCAGTCCGTGATGATTTTATGCTTTTTCATGATTTAATGCTTTTTTTGTTGCAAAAAAAAAAAAAAAACTGGGAAAACTTTCTATTAAAACATAAACTTCTGCCATGGAAATCATTCCTATTTCTTAAAATGATTAGATAAAATTGACTGTTTTAAATAAGAAGTTTCTCAGCTTTGTTTCCTATAAAAACATCTTTAATATCTTCAAACAAAATTCTCTGTTCTTCTGGACGAAGAAGTAATATTTTTGATATATTTATTTTTATATCCAACACATGGCATCCTTTAACATGAGGACATGAAAATTGAAAGTGCATAGTTATAAAAAAGGCCATATTGTGATCAAGATTTCACCCGGAAAAATTAAATTTTACTTTTCCTTTATTCTGGGTTCTGGGCGAAAAGTTGTTCACGTTTGGAAAATTCCCCGTATATTGAATTTTTTTTGCGGTATACGCAAGATAGTCAAGAGTTCATTTCTCACTTAAATTTTGCTGGCACACAAGAAACTAGTCGAACAAAAACATTTCGGGTGGAAAAATTTTCACTGGAAAATAAGGATATGGCGAGTTCATTTCTTCAGAAAAAAATGACCAAATGGAATAAAAAGTGACCGAGGGACCAAGTGAATAAAAAATGACCAATTTTGATCATACATGTCCATTGTGGCAACCGTGATTGCAACAGCCATTTATTAAACACGTTACTATCTTAGGATTTAGTTCCCATTCAGCTTCCCATGACCTGAAGCGAGTGATAGCGAGTTATTTATGGAGTTTGAAATTTAAACCACATTTTTTTTTTAAAGAATTTGGACCAAAATCGTTTCAAAGCTGAAATTGAAAGAAATTTGAAGCATTTCAAAACAAAAATGCAATACCCATTTTTTTGTCTATAATTCTGCTTGTGCCAAAACTCAAAATTCTGTATTCATTCTGCATTTCAAATTTTTTTTATGGAATCAGAAAAATAATTTTAGTGTTCAGAGTTTTTAAAATCAGTAGTTTGTACCGAATTTGGAAAAGGATAGTTTGAAAATACATAATTTAGAGAATTTTAAAATACAATAGTCGGAATAAAAATTTAAAAAAAATGAGCATTACTCGATCTGATGAGAATAATCTTTAACGTCAAAGTCAGTCATATGGGAGGTATTATGCTTAGGGTAAAGTCGGGTGATATGGCACCCTTTCAATATCTTTAACTTAATGACTTCTTTTCAAAGCAAAAAGAGCAAAATAGATCTCAGTCTGACGTAAGCTTTCAGTGGATGCATTCGGATCCGCAGTAACCATTGCCACTTAAATTTAAAAAATGGACAAACAAAAAAGTGGGTTCAATTTGAGCGAAAAGTTTTTTTGTGTAAGATTGTTGTACGTGCACAGAGAAAAATATGACCCGCTAAAAACTAACAGATTGCCATATTGTTTTACAGTCCATACATTTCATAAGAAAATCTTATTAAAATCAACGATTAATAAGGTTTTTTTAAGGAGATTTCTTATTATTTTTATAGAGAAAATCTTATTAAAATTTGACTGAAAAGTTGATTTTTTTTGCAACTTAGCACTAGAACAAAAATCGCGATCAATATTTTCATGGCAGGTTGGTTCAGGTGGTAAGGTGGGCGACTAATGATTTGAAGTCTCCATTTCGATTCCCAGCCTGGTCATCGTTTTTTTTTTTATTTTTTTGCAGATTTTAAAACAATAAGGAAAACCCGATTGTTTTAATAAGGTTTCCTTCTTGGATGAAAACCATAGAGAAATCTTATTGTTTTTGTTCTATTTTATGTGGTCTATTTTTCTCTGTGTGTGGTTCCAAAAGTATTTGACGCCGAGGGTTCATTTTAACACAAAAAAAACGGTAACGGTTGTATTTTTGTGTTTGCTCATTGCAATAACTAAGCAAACGTGATTATTCGTGTCTTTGAAGAAAACAGAATTGTAGTAAAATGGAGGATATGGCACCCAAAAACCTCGGGATATATGGCACCGGTGCCATTTCCCCCGCATCTACTTTTGAACCTACTAAATTTTCAACTGACAATTGTATTTAAAAAAAACTTCAGCAAACCATGCCAAATGCACTCAAACCCAGATCACAGCAGCCGTTGGAGCTGCTGCTGCTCAAAAAAAGCTGGACCTAAGCATTTTGCGATTCCCTTCACACTTCACTACATAGCTTTCAGATTGGCTGAAAAGTGCGAATAAGGCAGTAATCATAATGTCAATTTTGGTCTCATGATTCGTGTACGTCTTTCAACAGCATATGCAACAAGTGTCACAAAAAAATATCAAGAAGAAATAGGGTGCCATATCACCCTCGATTAGGTGCCATATCACCCTCCATTTTTTCACTCATGTTTTTTTTAATGTTTTTTATTTTTGCAAAAAATAACAAGAAATTATTTTTGAATTACACTTATGTACCTATTTTGTATTTAAGAAATAGTTTTAAAATAAATCTGCTTTTGTTTGAAATAGATAAATCTTCTTTATTTCTCAAGTAATAACGAAAAACGAAAATGGGTGCCATATCCCCCGACTTTACCCAAGATGTTGCCATTTTTGTGTTAGCAGTGCGAATTTCTGAGTGGAAAAGTATTTTGACAAACGTTGTTTTTCAATGTTGGTAAAGTAAGGTAGTGCATTTTACATTTTTCAAGCGTATATCAAAATGTTAAGTGCTCAAAAAGGCATTACTAAACACTGAAATTAATTCATCTTTGATTGCAACATATAAAATTTTTAAAAAATTATTTCTCAAAGGAACATGTTGGTGTACTCTTTCCTTCTGAAACAAAGTTTTATCTACCGCATTTTTACAAATTTATTTCTCGGTGATCCCTGAAATGCCAAAGTACTTTTATCGCTGAGGTAAAATTTGTATAGGTAACAAAAAACCCATCTACAGTTTGGGAATGTTATTATCTTGATAAGAAATGTAAATTTAAATGCCTTTGATTTAGAAATATTATTTTTTTGTACCTTTCTTGAATCAATAAATTCTTAAGTACATTAGAATTGAATTTTTTGATTTAAAAAGTCTGATATGTTCCAAATTTTAATTGATAGTAGTAGAACACCAACTTAAAGAATGAAAACGACCTGGACTTTAAAGAAACGTTAGTATGATTGTCAGTTTTCTTGCAGGACATAAAGTTAATCATTAAATTCAGAAGCATCGAAAAATTGAATTTTACATATTACAGTTTTGAAAAGGCTTTAGTAAAAAAATGAAATTATTTTTTTAGAAAATTCCTAAGGATTCGTCTAACTTTATTTCTTTTCAATAAGGATAAATACTGAAGATTAGAGGCCATTTTCGCTATTTTATTCATAAAAATGAAAATGTAATTATACTATTTTTAAGTCAAATCACTTCCCATGTCACTTCGATGAAGAACATTCTATGCAAATCCTTCAAAGACAATGTAATATATGTCACTTCAATCTCTTGCTTACTAACTTCCACACACATTTGATGTTCAATCTAATTACATTTAATCAGCCTTGACCTGGGACTTTGGATAATATAATTGAATATCGAACGTGGCATAGAGAGAGAGAGAGAGAGAATATATAAGGAAACTGGCATAGTGTCAATATTATTCAATATCTCAAAAGCGCCTTCTCTCTTAAGGCAATTTATTACCAATTTCCCTCTAAAAGACAGAAACATCCACTGTCATTACCACAAGTCGTGTATAACCAAAACGTCAACATTAAATCATTTAAGGATCAGCCTTATATAGAAGTGTGATAGCGATAGAATGAGAAAGAGAGAGAGATTAGCCTCCTCCAAGCAACTTTATTCCACACTCCAAACACCTATTTCCTCTCTCTCTTTCTCTCTCTCTTTCACATAGTATGTATAGATAAGATTAAGGCCCTTGCCACAAGAATCGGAAATTACCTGATGCAAATGACAGTCAACTTAATAGCCTTATAGATACTTCTACACTGTATAGAGGTGAATTTGAGAGATGATGTGTACCATTGCACTATACTTGTACAAATTCCTGGTAAGGAATCCTTTAAATTTAATAAAAATCTTTAATTAAATTAATGCAAGCCACGCAAAGTAAGCCCCCGGTAGCAAATCAAAACTTTCCGTCTATAGAAACACGAACTTTGTCTTTTTGTTTCCTGGCATTTTACCTCTGCTGGAGTGGTTTCTCCATCATCTCCTCCTCAACTTCATCCCGGAAGACCAATAATGCAATTGCCTCCGTTAGCGTCCCAACTGAATGCCAGAGCCAGGCTAAACAATATTATCCCCCTTCTAAAGAGTTGAGAAGAATAGCGGGCATCATCCGCCCTCACGTCGTCGTTGTCGTTGTCGATTTGCCAGTATCAACTCTCTCTCAGTCTCACGGATATGTCATGTGGCGAACAAGGTAAAATAAATGTGCAGAGTTCATCCGACCGAGATAAAGACGGGTCCATGCAACCACCCGATGGAAAAACTGTCGACATAGCTCCCACAGGGCGACTTAATCTACCCACAAAAAAAAAACACATCCACCAGAGAATTTATTAAGTTCCACACACACAAATAACACACACATACGTGAGGTTAGTTCCAAAAGTTTACCTTTGGTTCTTCCGCTTGCCCCCTTCCCAACGGTGGTTGATTGCACAATGGTATAACAGCCAGCAGTGGTTAGTGGCGGAACTTATGTGACCGAAGAAGATATTGTTCTATCTAACTATGGCCACCGCAAATGGCCAAACTACCCCTCCTCTTAACCCAATTTTAAATAACATTTGTACAAAAAGGGTAGAATAGGTACTTACATAATTTTCAATCAAATCATTACGATGTGGCACAAAATAATTGTGGTCCTCCATGTCACGTCGCTTTTTCACTCGAACGAAATGCTCCATTGGATTGAGATTCCTTCGGGCACATGCATTGGCTAGGAATTCTTCAAAGGACATCGCCTCACGTAGATAAACTGTCGAATAAGCATTGTCAGGCATTGGTACTTTGAAGGTCTTCTCTGGTTCGTCACGTGAGTTCATCTGCAACAAAAAAAAAAAGTTATAAAAAACTTAAATGAAATCAAACACAAAAAAAAAAAAGAAGAAGTGGAACAATGGAGAATCCTTGTGCGGTAATTATGGTGTAAATTCCTTTCTTTTTTTTTTTCTTGTTTCCATTATCATTACCGATAGATATTATTAGCTTTCTGTGTCATTAGATAGATATTTGCTGATAGGAATTTTAATTCGTCGACTCATATCTATACTATTTGTGTGTGTATTTTCAATATAATACATTGTCCTTATTCGTCCTTTTGTGTTTGCTTTAAGCTTTAATTTAAATGAATTATGCAAGAACCCTTAAGAATGATAGAAATATTATAATGCAAATTGAAGATAATGGACTGTAAAAGATAGATACTAGTCATAGATAGATAGATAGAAAATGATGGTCATTGACCATTGTAATATGTAGATTAAGGACTCTGAAACTGAGAGAGAGAGAGAGAGTTGGTATAACATTATTTATTTTTCGTTGGAAAATTAATTTCAAATCCTATAGAGAGTAAAGGACTTTATTAATATAAATAATATGCGGATGTTCCTTGTCTTGTCTGTGTGTGAGTTTGTGTTTTTTGGAGAAAAGCTTAGATTTAAATTTGTGTGTGTGTGTGTATTTGTGTGGATTACTATACTACTTCTCTGTGTTATATAAAATTAATGCTCTTTTATTATACCAGCGAATCTATATTTTATGGTCATAATAATTTTGAAAATGGTTCATGGGTATCAACGTTATACGAAGAGGATAAATTAGTTTTGAAGAAATTATTATTATTTAAGGAATAACTTTGCATAGAGATGATATTGTTGTTTTGTGTTGAAAATGAATTGAATATATGTATGGGAATGGGTTTTGAATTGCCTTTAATAGGAGAAACATTATAAATCATGTAGAGTTTAACGAAGCAGAGATTTTTGTAAAAAAGACTTGATTTACTTTTTTAAGGATTTTTAGGGAACTAATGAAAGCAAATTTTGGAAAACTAAAGAAAGCAAACTATGTTAGCAAGAAATTTAATTTGATTTTCTTATTAGTTACCGACTTCTTAGTGACTAAACCGAATTCAACGAAAATAAAAAGCCATAGTTTTAAAATTAAAAAAAAAACATGTTTTTGGATTTTTCAAACAAAATTATTTTTTGTGGGCCAACGAATTTTTTTTTTTGAAATTTTTGACGATTTTTAATCGATTTCCATCTAATTTTGAACCGATTTTCATAAACTGTCGTTGGATTTGGAAAGAAATAAATGAGAATTCGTTCAAATAAAAAGTTTTTCCCACATTGTACAATTTTGCCGTAAGAAAATTTTTGTTTCACTTTGAGACTTTTTTGTGGTTGATAAAAATTTATTTTTCTTTCTAACAAAAATGAAAAATTAACTTAAAGAAGACAAGATTCTTTTTAGGAAAGTCGCTGACAATTCCTGACTAAAGTTGGAAATAAAACTTGGTTGAATTTGTTCCAAGGAGCCTCCAAATTCTCATAGAAAGTCTTAAGTTCTAGAAATCTTTTTACTATTCTAAAAAATTGTTAATGGTAAAAACAACTAAAATTGTTTTGTCAAGCCCAAAACTTTCATTCGAAGAAAATGTGCCACAGTGACCATTAACATTAAAGATTTAAAAATTAACAAAATTACGTTGACGAAGGATGGTACGCTGGTAGAATTTAGCATTAACCTTTTTTTTCAGTCTACCATTGTTTTTCCATGTAAGTTTGATCTCTATCAGATTTGCTAACATTTTTTTTTTTTGTAAAATGTACAATGTTTGGATGGAGGCCTCTATGGATATTAATTTTAATCGTAGAACAGGTAAAATGGGCATTTAAAAAAAAAAAAAAAATGTTACACTCGTGAAACTTGGCAAAAAGATTGCTTTTGGGATAAGAAGCACGGATCAAAAAAGTCTATAAGAAAAATTGGATGGAAGGGTGTTTTTTTTGGGAGGGGGTGAAGGTAAAAAATATAGTGAAAAAAAATTGTTTGATGAATGACAATATGACCATGTTTTTAAATGCTCTAAGGAAAGTTATTGCCGATTAAAAACAAGGTAGCTTATTTTTTTGCTTCAACAGGTAAATATTATCGAAACCCATGTGAAAAACATTAATGAAATTTGGGATGAAGGTTTAGGATTCATAAAATTTATAAAAATATTTTTGGTAAAAGGGTGTTTTTTTTGATAGGTTGAGTTATGTGTGAGAAAGGTATGGTAACAGCTGATATACATTTTATTAATTTTTTTAACTAGGTGAAAAAGTTTCTTCAAAGACCAGAGAATCTAAAAGTCTAGAAAATTTTCTTGAGTGAAAGGGTGTTTTGTTCTAAGAAATGATAAAATTCGGAATTAGTACCACAAAAACTGGGAAAAAATGTTACAACAACGAGAATTGCAACAAATGTTTCATTTATAACAAAAATATAGAAGAATCTAAGCAGTCTATACAAATATTTTAGGTGAAAGGGTGTTTTTTTCGGAAATAAAGAAAAATCCTCGGTAAGCCCGATAAAATCAATGGTAGGTATAAAAACTACCCTTACGAATTTTATTAAAAATGTTGTCTTTTCCAAGGGAATTACGAATAAAATAAGTCTATTCATTTTTTTCATGTGAAAGGGTGTTTTTTTTAGGTGTATAGAGAAAATATGGGTAGGTATATTGGAAAAAGTGAGTAATAATAGTGGTACCCTATTGAAATTCAGCAATTATGTTACTTTTGAGATTGGAAATAAGAATCCAAAATGTCTATAAGAATACCATGGCTAAAAAGGTTTAATTTTGTAAAAAACGTTGAATTTGGGATAGCAAGCAAGAATAAAGAGTTTTTATAAAAACAATTTAGGGTAGTTAGGGTGTTTTTTCGACAAAAACAGTTAAATCTGTAATTGGTCCCAAAAACGAGCAAAATGAGTAAAACGTCTAAGAACTTAAGTATAAACGTTCAATTAGTCATCGAAACCAAAAATAAAATACCCTACTTTTGATTGGATTTCAGTCTTTTCAAAATGTTCCTTATTTTCAAAAATAGCTATTTCTTAGTGAATTAGTGTTTCGTAAAATTTGTAAAGTGTGAAAAAATCTCTTTAATTCTATGAATGAATGAGATAAAAAAAAATAAAAAAAACAATTACAATTTATCAAATCACAAGCTATTATGTGTATTTCCTAATTTAATTATAACCCAAAATGCAATTCACTCACAAAAAACCTACATTTTTCTTTCCACCCAGTGTGTGTAGATAATTCTCAAAAAGGAATACCTAAAACCATATATTCATCATTTATACTTGGATAAAGAGTTAGCCACCAATTTCATATCCTGGTTATTATTGTTTCCAAAATTTTTAATAAATACACATAGCTTTACGCTCTATTAACCATTTGCATCCCTGCTTTTCCAGAAATACTCTTCTGGATGATGTGGGTGGGGATAGAAAAATAAAAGCTAAAATGCAAAATTAACTATCTCTGTGTTCATTTCTATTTTTCATTGGTTTTGCCAAACGATTCGAATGCACTTTTCCCTCATCTAAGTACTTGTACCTACCTAGACTGTATACCTACTCGTATAATTCATAAATTTATAGATTTTTTTTTTCGTTTTTGAAAAATTCTTCATGCACAAATTGGTTGAAGTGGAAATTTTATGGTAGTCGAACAAATTTTTTTCATTGAGTTTGGATAAAATTTATATTTACATTCGTAGTGGGAGGGATAGTTATAGGGAATTTATTTAAGGGTTTTAGTTGGAAATACTTTTAGATTTTTTAAATATTTAAAAATCTAAAAAAATAAAAAATAATAAACATTTCAATAATCTCTCAAAAGTCATACAAAAACAGAGATCATGATATAATTTTATTATCAAACATTTCAACCGTTTTTGATTTGCAATTGAACACTTTGGATTAATTTTGCCATGTATATGACACAAAAAAAAAAAAAAGGATTGATGTTGAAAAATTCGGAAAATTTAACTATTAAAAGGGATGAGTTCCATAAATAGTATTACAAAAATACAGCAAATTTCTACTAAATGTCCTTAGCCTAATTTTAAATATTAATCCTACCTTTTTGAATCAAATTTCAAACGAATCCACTTAATTATTGGTACTTTTTTTCACTTTCAAATTAAATTCATATTCAAAAAGTTATTACCACTTTATTGGCATTGATGAGTGACGTGAATTTCAATTCAATAATAAATTCCCAACTGTAATCTCATCTTAATGAAACTCTTAACGAAGATAATATTTATCAATAGAGAGTCATTAGCTGAGAGCCTTTTGTGTATATATATTATATATACGGGAAGTTGACATCACTTAGCAATGACTCTATCCTAATTAAAGCAAATATTTTGAAATTATAAATGACCTATCATGCGTGTATATACTCGTTCAACACATACATACAAGGCTCTTCGGGCCTTTTGAGTATCAATTAAATTTATTGACACGAATGTTTGTATTTTGTTGTTGTTGAACAGACAGAATATCTACATAAAACCTAGTTTCATATGAGAGAGATCGAAGCTCCTTGAAAACAAAAACACAAAAAAAAAAAATCAATATTATTCCACAAAAGTTTGTGTTTTGGATAAAGTTTATGTTTTTCCATTGAATAAATATTTTTGTTGGTTTTTTTTTTTTTTTGTTTCATAAACTTTTTTTTTTTTTTAATAAAATATTATTTCAATAAATTTTGTGTTCATATTTGTTTGTTTTTTTCTTTTTTTTTCTGAACAAAAGAATATATTTTTTTTATTTTCTGTCATAAATTGCATATTTTTAGGAGTGTGTTTGTTTGTAAAAACAAAAACCAAACAATATAGACAGAATATTGAAAAAAAAAAAACATTAAATGAAATAAAATATTACATTACAATGTGTGTCGTATATGTTAGACCGGCTGCCAATTTTTTTTTTTTTTTTTATTTGTATATAAAGATTTTAATCTGCAGCAAATAATAATAATTTACATAAACATTCGATATTACACACAAAATGCTATATAGGGAATTTATTGCATACATTTTACATAGAAAGAGCTTAATGCAATAAATTAAGATTTTAATTAAATTAGTTTTGGAATATTTAATTGACTTAAATTGTAATTATATTTGATCTATGATTTGGTGTAATTTATTAAAAATAAATATTATGGGAATTTCCAGTTGATTTTTAGTTTAAAGTTCATTTAACAAAAAATTAAATTAAATTAAATTGAATATTATCTACAAATGAATTTAATAGATCTTTTTTTAATACATTTTAATTTAAAGCCTGCAATTTGAAATTGAAAAATTTAATTGATTCTTTGCGCCAAGAACTAAAACATGTGCCATGAACAGAACACTTTTTTCCATACAATGATTGAAAGGTGAAGAAAGTTAAATTAAATAGAATCTATAACCACTTTGATATTTGTAGCCTATGAAAATAATCTCAACCAATCAGAAGACAAGACAAATGAAAGATTGAAAGCTTGATAATTTAAACTATATTTAAAGTACAACTTCATAAAATAGTTTCAACCAAAAGAACAAAGTAAACTTTTAATAACAAAACGAAATTTTTATTAACAAGTTAATCTGTTAAAAGGAACAAAATTTGTGGTCTCGATTATATTGAAAATTGATAAGTCTCTTCCTTATTGACCGCAAAAAGATTGAAGAAAAATAAAATAAAAAACAAAAACACAAACAAAATTTAGTTTAGTTGTACTTTATTTATATTTATATTTTTCCAATACCGAATGCATTTCGGAAGGCAATTGGCCTACCATCATCAGCGTAATACGCGTGAACAACTAAAAAGTTATAAGTTGATACAATTAAAACAAAAAAGAGCAATAACAAAATTTAAAAAAATAGAGAGTAACATTGATTTGACCCACACTGAACCTCATAACATGACACCTCTCCTCGACAACTACAAGCTAATAAAGAGTGTACCCCTTCCATCGAAATTAGACGCATATGAATCAATTTACATGAGCATCACCGAGAATTTGATGAATATAGAAGAAAGTCCAATAACTTCTAACTTATTTGCTCTTGCTAAATAATTTTGTTTGTGTAATTTACATGTAATAATCTCAATGTTACTCTCTATTTTTTTAAATTTTGTTATTGCTCTTTTTTGTTTTAATTGTATCAACTTATAACTTTTTAGTTGTTCACGCGTATTACGCTGATGATGGTAGGCCAATTGCCTTCCGAAATGCATTCGGTATTGGAAAAATATAAATATAAATAAAGTACAACTAAACTAAATTTTGTTTGTGTTTTTGTTTTTTATTTTATTTTTCTTCAATCTTTTTGCGGTCAATAAGGAAGAGACTTATCAATTTTCAATATAAACTTTTAATGTCCATCCTTTTCATTTACATACATTAAAGTAAACTATTAAAAAAAGCCTTACAAATACACTCCCACCCAACTGTCAAGCTATAGGTAAGTATAACTTGTAAGTTGTGCCTTTTGTGTTTCACTTAAAAACAAAAAAAAAAATTGTTAAAAAACTGCCCCTGAGTTCTTCCGAGGCAAATGACGTTAAAACCTCATTATCGCGTGTTTTAAGCAAATTTTAAAACTTTTTAATTTTTATTCCGGTTTTTTTTTTGTTCACTTCATTTCCTTGTCTTTGTTTTTTTTTTTTTCTTCTACCTACAAAAATAAAGAACAATTACATTTTTTATTTAAAAATTACTTCCTCTACCTTGTCATCGGACAGGACATAGCCAGATAAAAGATAAAAGGATAAACTCATAGAAAAGGTAGAGGTTCCGTACAGTTCAGTACAGTTCAGAGAGTTGAAAAGCAAAATGGCTTTGAAGAGAGTTGGAATTTCATGTCATTACATCGAATTGGTAAGAGGACAAAAGCAAAGTCTTTTGTTTAAAAACCGATATTATGTGGGTGTAGAGTAGAGTATAGGTGCCATTGCTGTGTGCTTGCTTGCACACACACCTTTCACCAAAGCACAGAATAAAACCAAAAAAACATTCAAATTTTACTTTTCGTTTTTTTTGTGTTTGTATTTCTGTGTTCGTCACAAAAACGAATTAAAAGTTTTCCAATTATTTGAAAGTCGTGTTCGTGAGGATTACGAATAGATATGGGTTCGGTATTCAGTATTTGGTTTGGTTTGGTTTGTTTCCATACCTATGTACTTTTGATGGCCGTTGTGTGCTTAAAATGTCCAAAGGTATTAATGTTTAATTTGCTACTAGATACTGTTTTTTTTTTCTGTGTTTTTTTTGTTTGTTTTACCAAAGCAATGACAGTTGTTGTTAATAGAACTGCCAGTTCGTTTTATTTTTTTATTTTTTTTTTTTGTTGTATTTCATTTTGCGATCTTAATCAGTGTAAAATGTTAGTTGACAGTTTTTTATGAGTAGGAAATTCGTGTTGAAACATTACTAAGGACTTAGATGCATGGAAAATGATAGCGAAATTTTATATTTGTTTTTTTATTTTGAGTACAAAATATGATATTCACAAAGTTGTAAAGAAGTTTATCGATTTTTTTTATCTATCCGATATAAATCGGCGTGTTTGTTGAATGCAGCATATGAGTAATTAGTTAACAGCTTGTATGTAATTATTTTTGGACAAAAAAAAATTAAAAAAAAAACTTTGCATCATTAAATTTATTTGGAAAAAACATAAACGATATCCTGTATTTTTTTTACTAATACTATTTATTACTATTACTATTATTTATTTTATCTTTTATTGAGTTACGTCACAGCAAAAATAAATAAGTATTTTTAATTTAATTCATATTAAAACATTCGTTTTTAAAGTTGTAGGTAATTACAAGTAAAAAAAAGAGATTTCCAAAATCCAAATGCTTTTGAATGCACAACAAGAAATTTCAAATAAAAGTTCGTTCTTGTTGATTCTCATGGATTTGTATGACCAAATTGAATTTATAAATCAATTATTTTTTAGGTAAGTATGGGTTGCTATCTTTTAAGATTTGAATTTTGTAAATGTAGGTACATTAGGGTGTCTCTTATTTAGAAGAAGGCGGAATTTTGAAATGTATACGGACTGAAAAGTATCTAAATAGATTACAAAAAATATTCCCAAAGTTTAAAATCTCTATCATTATTTTACCCGTGACGAATTAATTTTTAAACATTTCCATACAAAATATCATTAAATTGCAGGTAGTTTTGAAGTGTAGGTATTACTTAAAAAATCGATTAAACTATAAATGTTGATAGAAAATTTTTAAAATTTGTAAATGAAAACACATGAAAAAATTGCAATTGTACCGTTTGATTCTTTACAATCTATAATTATTACAAGCAATTATGAACGTAAATGAATATTATGAAATGGTAGGAAAAATTTGTTTAAAAAATTAAATACTTAAGCCTAGGCGTTTCAAAAAATTAGTTTACCAAAGGCTTTCCAATTTATTTATAATTAATTTAAAAATCCAATATATTTGTATTTTATTTTGTATATTCAATTAAAAACAATTGAATTTGTATAATTGCATTAAGTTTTAATTTATTTTTAGCTTAAATTAAAAATGATTAAACAATTTGATTATATATAAGATGAGTGACAAAATAACAAAAATAATTTAACACATTTTTGGTTTTTATTTTTCTTTTTTCAAAATTGATGCATTTTTTTTTGTTTTAATTAATATTAAAAAAAAAAAATACATTTGTATGCGTGCATACACATTTATATAAAATTTCACTTGACTTCATTTTATTCATTGAACCGGATCTTTAATTAAACTATAAAATAAACTTTATACAATTCTATAATAAAAACAACAATTCATTTAAAATAAACAAAAAAAAAAAAAAAATGAAACAAAAAACAAATTCAAGGCAAAATAAATTAAATAGGTAAATGAAGAAATAAAAAATTGAATAAAAATAAATAAAGGTAGGTTGGGTATAAACGTGAGAGTATATCAAATATTATGCTGTATAATATATATGTATAAGAGTGAGTATCAATGTGCATCTAGTTATGTATGAATGAAAAATAAATAAAAAAGGTAAGGGTTCAAAATTGAGCCAGGATAAGGACGACCATGATGACGACGACGATGACTATGATGTCCTTTGCCCCATTCAGGTTTTAAATCAGATGCAAGTAGGATTCTTTTTTATTTTATTTTAACTTAAGCTTTTTTTATAGTATTTTATATTTTTTTTTTATATTTTTGTTTTTTTATTCGACGAGTGGCTAAAGTTTTTTTTTATGAAAGTGAACAAAAGGCCGGAAGTAAAAGCCGACAGCCACATTAAACAATTGGCCCTCTAGAGTTTAACTCACGATTTATTTGTGTATGTATACGAAATTTACTAGCGAATAATATTGTTTATACTCTTTGCCTCTCTTTGCTTTTATTGGCAAAACAATGGTGGATGAAAAACTCAATTGGGTGCTAAATAAAAGGCAATAGAATTAAATTGAAATGAATTAAAATTTATTTGTGTTGGTTTTTTTTTTTTTTTGGTCAAGGCATTAAAAATGAATGTTGTAAAAGTGTGTGTGTGTTTGGATTGTTTTTCTTCTGTTTTTGTTTCTGCTGCTAGGAAAATTGGTTTTCTTTTGATTTAGTTGGTTCCAATAAGAAGTACAAGAGTAAATTTGAATAAAAGACTAAGTAAAGCTTTGGCTAGTCTGTTTTCTCATTGAAGATCAAGACAAACTTCAAGATATTTAATTTGACAAAATAATTTAAAACATTTTTGAGTCCCAATTCAAAATCTGTTTCAGATATTTAATAAACCAAAAAGCATTTACACACAAGTAATAAGTTTAAATTTCAATGAAGTAAGCTCAAAACGGTTTGTTACAGTAAAATGAAATTCTTTTTAATAGTGAAAAATTGTGTTTAATATTTTTGAATGTTGGACTTCAATTACGGTTTAAGACTGATATCACATTCCCCAAAGAAATCACTTTGAGAATCATTCAAAAAGTTCTGTATAAAAATATTTCGTTTAAAAAAAAATTCTTTCTGAACAATACACTCCTTTTCATTACATAAATATACAATAAAATTGATTAATTACATGCAGCATTTCGAATGTGGGTTACAAAATAACCCACAAAAATGGGTTCCATTCAGCCCAATATACGCACAATTCATTGCCAATAATAATAATAATTAAAATCAGTCAAAATTATTAAAATGCATTCAAAAAAATTCCTACATACCTACTTTTCCACTTTCATTACTCAGGTAGTGCACTTGGCCATATATTCTCACAAATCGATTCATTTTTTTTTTATAAATACATATAAATATAATATATGTATTTTCCCCCAATTGACCCAAATTAAATATACTTATTTCACCTGTCATTACCAAAGTCCTTATTGTTCTTCGTATAGAGAGTTTGTAGAGAAAAATATTTCAAGTATCCTTGTGTAACGCATCGACCATCAACCGTCCACACAATAATTTTATTTCATTTCAAACGTGATGCAAAATATTTTTGCATTTGCAACGGCCAGGCCGCTTTCGTCGTGTCGGTCGTCCTTGTCGTTCATATCCGTCCAACCAACCGACAATCCACCCAAGTGTAGATAATGTCAAAAGTCCGATCAAATAAAAAACACACAAAAAAAAAGAAGAATAATTTAATGCAAAAAGGATGTGATTGTGTTCGAGCATCCGGCAAACAAACAAAAACACAACACGAATCTACTCCTTCATACAAAGTTGGAAAAAAAAAAAATGCAAATGGAACTCATATCCGGATCCGGATAGCGGAGGTGGTGGCCATGGAGCACAGCGAATACATGTGTTTGTATGTGTATCAACTTTATATGTATACTGTCAACTATTAAGTGGAGTTTTTATTCACCGACAGGATCGCGCGGTTGCATGTGTATCAGTTAATCGGTAATATTATCTTAATTCCATGCAACACGGTCTGTCAAAAGGAATTACAGGACGAACAATAAAAAAAAAAAAAAAATAATAATATCCCACTCAAGGACTTTATAGTGCTGCAGTACCTACTCGTCCTGTGTGCACTTGTGTTGTATGTAGTTCGAACAATAATAAACGAGTGGTAAACCCAAACACATATGCTTTAAAAATTTTTTTCAAAATGAAAATCCTCTTCGATTACTATATTGAAAGAATGTATGTATTTTGAGTGTGTTTGTTTGTTTGTTTGTGTGAGTGGATGCGTGATTATGTTTGCCTTGTCGACGACATACACCAGCAACAAAGTGGACAGGATCAGGATGAGCTGATGCTTGATGCTGCTGATGCTGAATGCCTGGGAGCTCTCTGTTGTGGTGGTTGCCATTGTTCAACATGTTGTTATGGCAATGTGAGTCAAAAAGTTTGAAATAATAATAAAAACAGTATAGAAGAAAAAATGTACAAAAGTAATGAACCAATGTGGCATGTGTGTGCCCGTTTTGCCGTTATAATGTTTGTTATACTCAATATTGGTTAAACACGAAAATGAAATTATATTTAAAGAAGACCAATATCACAAATAAAATAAAAACAAATCGATAAAAATTCGAAAAATATCAAACAAACTGAATGTGTTTTCGAATGAAAACAATTTTCCAGGAATCAATGGAGAAAAAAAAGGACTTAAAAATAAAAAAAGAAGATAAATATAACTCTGGAACGTGTGCGGCTTCAATATCGTATACGAGAGTTTATGGGAATATCTTCATTTTTCTCTTCATTTTTTTTTCATTATAAATGTAAATCGCATTTTCACGTGTCGCTCGTCGTTATTAAAAGTGAACAAGCATCAGGCTTGTTGTTGCGGTCTCTCGAAGTAAATAGTAATAAGGGGTTAAATATCATGGTACTTTCCATGAAATTGAAAAATATCCTTAATGGGAAGTCCTTATTTTTGTTAATGTTGAATTCTTATAAATATTTAAAATTTTTAAAAGGTTTGGATACTTTTCGTCCTTCTTAATCGAACAATTTTATTATTTTGACTCGTTGCTGGAATGAGTTGGTTTTAATCTTATTAAAATTAAGGTTTTTAGTTCTCTCTCCTGTATATCAATTTCGTTTAAAGGATAAATCATTAGACATTTGGGTAGTTTTTAATTTGATTCTACAACAAACCATATTTTCGATGTCACAACCTTTTACATTCTGTCCTTAATATTAAATTATGTAATACATGATAAAATCCCTGTTCTATGAAAATAAATATGTATATAAAATCCTTTGTGTCTTTTTTTTCATATTTGACATTATTTTTAGATAAACGACTTCACTTTCAATAGGATATGTAAAAATAGCAAAAAAACACAATCCCCACCTGAAAAGATCATATAACTTTCTATACAATTCCCCATATAGAAAATGTTTTATTGACCTATGTATACTTTTATTAAATAAATGTTCTTAAAATAATCCACTCTTATATCAAAAATATATTATATATTCTGTTGTTATTTTTGTTCTAGAAAAACAAAAAAAGCATTGTAACAATTTGATATACACAAAAAAAAAAAATGTCCTTTACCAGGTTCTTATGGTAACATTGGGATGTGACACTTTTTTTCTGAAGGGGCATATACAAAATATCCCTCCCATATAAATATTTTTATGCCATAGAGGATATGATTTGACAGAGAACAAGGATGCGGAAAACAAAAATACAACAAGGATTTATAGATTTGAAATAAATACAAAAAAAATGCACCTAGTAAGGACATAACAACAAGAAAAAAAAGCATAAAACTACACAAAAAATACTCAAGCAATAGCTTGTTAACTGTTGCGTGTATTTTACTTCGACTTGAAAAAACAGGTCCTTTGTTCTTATAGTAATCTGCCCCATCCTTAACTTTCCACGCCTATCCACTCACTCATCCCAGTTGTTTTGGTTTATAAAGTTATTTGTTTTGGGGAATACAATTTTGTGTTTTTTTTTTTTTTTGTTTAAACCCAGATTCATTGGGTTAAAAAGGAAAAGCGAATCATAACGAAGTTTTGTGTCTTCTTAAATTTGTGTCCTTGTTTTAGTATTTTTTTTTTTGTTTTATCTAATTCCTAGTTTGGGAGGATGGGATAAATAAAACATAAAAACCTGTAAGAATGTAAACCACCATTTCTAGGACATTTGTGCTGTCCACTGGCCTGAAAAAGGATAATTTGATTATAAAGGAGAGGCTGAATTTCAAATGGAGATGACAGAAAAGGACGATTTTCTAGAAGAAAAAATAACAACAAAAAACAACAACATGCCAACATAAGATAAAACGTTTGAGTCAAGCATGTAACAAAAAAAATATACGAAAAAAAAACAACAGTCTTCCTTATTAGAAGGAATTTTTTGTGTCGTCTTGGTTTCTCTTCTTTTTCATGTTATTCACCCCTTACACCTTTTTTTTTTTGTATATGAAGAACCAATTGAATTCCTCCATAAGGATTCTTAAAGGTGTAAAGAGTGCTTTGAGAGAGAGTTTTTCAGCTCTAAGATACATGTTTTGGAATGATGCGACGCGACGTGACGACGACGGACGACGACGAATCCACGGCAAGGACGACGGGCCTGAGTACAAAAAACGAAGAAGAAGGTAAAGGAGGCTTCGTTTTCATATAATGGATATGGAATGAATTTCTATTTTTGTGCCCAGCAGCAAGGATACGAAATAAGAACTGTGTTCTGTTCAATGTGCCTTCCGGCAATAAAGGATATCTTTTGTGTTACGTAAATTGGTTTTAAATTGGTAACATGTTTTTTTTTTCTCCTCTCAGTTTTTTTTTTTTTTTTGAGCCATTATGGAGTTTTTCGTCCTTCGTCTTTTCTTGTTGTGTTGTGCACTTACCTCACTTTACTCCCTTCATCACCTAACCTAGTCCCCTCTTTGGTTTGATTTTTGTTTCCCCTACTTGAAGATGAAAAGACTCGGATGGAATTCGATTTTGAATCTTATTATCAATGTAAACGGTCTGATATGGCACAAAAAGGAGTTGGGGTATAGTAGAATATTATATGATGGGGCTTTAGGCTAGAAGCTTATTTAAAGTGAAAGGTTATCAGTTCACCTTTTTTTTTTTGTTGCTTTTTTAGGTTGTCGCTTCTGAAGCTGATGTTGCTGCTAAATTAAGTTCTTTTTATGCAACATTTAAAAATAGATATTTGCTGAGTTTACGTATTATGAAGAAGAAGCAAAAAAAAAAGGAAATTAAAATGATATATATATTTAAAGGGTCCAATTTCCCCAACAAATGAAAACATATTTTCATTGAACAAACAAAAAAAAAAAATCTCCTTTAGGACAGAAAATAGGACTACTTCAGGGCTAGAGTAAAGGAGGTTTATAAAAGTTTTTGGATACTTTTTTGGATACAAGATTAGAAATATCCAATTTAAAGATTTTTTTTTTGTTTTGTTTTTTTTTTTTTTATTGAAAAGTTCATAAATTGGAGAAGATAACAAAAACTTTTAATCTCTTCGTTGTTGTGAATTTTGTTGGTTGGTAAGGAGTTTATTTTGGAAAACTTTAAAGGTAGAATGATGTGCAAGATTTTTGAGGTTTCTTCTGGATAAAAAAAGTATATGCAAATAACACGTAACTTACTTTTAGCAATCGGATATAAAATTGTTTGTGTTTTTTTTTTTTTCATTTTTGTTAATGAAAGGTCTTTTATTTATGTTACAAGTTTTTATTTGGAAAGTTGTATTTTATTAAATATTTTAAGTGGGGTTCCTTGGAAATATTCATTTAAGTGAAGATGTTTTAAAGTTATTAATTTATTTGTTAAAAGGGTCTGAATTATATGAAAAACCATTATTTGCATTCTTGTTTCTACTTGAACTGCTGCTGGATTCTCTCTTGAAACGAATAATTTGGTATTCCTTATTATTGAGTACCACCTAACATATAAAAATCTGAAAACTTCTTTCTTGTATGTAAATTGATTAAAAAAAAATAGGTACACTGTGACGTATACGTACTTTTTTTAAAATTAAACTAAAGTTTTCAAAATGGACTTGAATGAAATGAATTGAATGAATTAAATGAATTGAATGAATTGAATGAATTGAATGAATTGAATGAATTGAATGAATTGAATGAATTGAATGAATTGAATTAATTGAATGAATTGAATGAATTGAGTGAATTGAATGAATTGAATGAATTGAATGAATTGAATGAATTGAATGAATTGAATGAATTGAATTAATTGAATGAATTAAATGAATTGAATGAATTGAATGAATTGAATGAATTGAATGAATTGAATAATTTGAATGAATTGAATGAATTGAATGAATTGAATGAATTAAATGAATTGAATGAATGAAATATTTCAAATTGAATGAATTAAATGAATTGAATGAATTGAATGAATGAAATATTTCAAATTGAATGAATTAAATGAATTGAATGAATTGAATGAATGAAATATTTCAAATTGAATGAATTGAATGAATGAAATATTTCAAATCGAATTCATCAAAAATTCCTGAAGAGGAAAATTTCAAGTATTTTATTTTTAATTTTTCATTTTGTTTGTGTCTTAACCATATTGTTTCTTTAATATATCCTTCTCTTCTTAAAAGTTACATCTTCTCTTAATAACGTATTATTACCCATTATATTTCACAAAAAAAAAAAAAATAAAACTTGAGATGCGAAGGATACACATATTGAAGGGTATTTAATTTCACATCAATCATTAAAAATTAACTTTATGAAACATCTCAAATTTTCCATTAAAACATTTTGCGAAACATTTTTTTTGTTTTTGTCGTATCAGTAATTTTCCACCAACACGCACACGAACATGCGAAAGAGAGGAAGTGTCAACTCAATTAAGCTCAAAATTCAATACCTACCTTAATTATATATATTTTATTTATTTTTTCCGTTGAGATCTTTTAATTTTACAGAAATGATAAAATTGTGTGGAAATGAATTTTTAAAATGGAATTGAAATTATATTACGAGTAGGTTCGAGTACCTATGAAATTCATTTTTATTAGGTTTGAGAGTGAAATTGAGTTTTGACTTGCCCTTCGTTAAAAAAAAAAATGATAGGTAGAAAAGTCTATTCAGGTAGGTAATTTTTTTGGGTTTGAAATGGAACTAAAACTTCCTCAAAATCTGTAACGAAAACCCAATCACTATTAACCTCAAAACAAAAGAGCTTAAAAAAATCTCCACACCAACAACAAAAACAACACAGTATAAATGTTCATTAAAGATTTATGCAAGGACTTAAGCATTTAACCCTATTTACCCATAACCTCTGGTTTTTCTCAGTATGCTCATAATGAATAAGTATGGACATTTGCATAGTAATAGTGGCGTAAAATATGTATACGTTTAACTTATGTAACAGAGACTCTAGGTCCTTGTAAAATTATTGTTAGTAGTTTGTTCTAATAGGTACAGCGTAGCTAGTGTAATGGGAAAAGCAAACACTGAACTTGAATTGAGATTTATATTACTTCGAATTTCGAAAATATCCTAAAGAGAAAGAGAGTAGTAAGTAGGCCTCTACACCGAGTCTATGATATGAAGCTAGGTTATATTTGCTAAATCAATACTTAAACTAGAATTGCAAAGTTTTCCTTCACATATAGTTAAGTGGATGGAAGGATCTGAAGTAGGTTAGATACATGGTGCGGTATAATAGTAGATTCAGCGAATCACTAAATTAAGTAGTTTTTGGAGAAAATTTATTGACTGCGTTTCTCTCGTTCTCTATAATATTTCGGATTAATTTAGGTGGAAGTAACACAATAGAGAACAACCCATTACTATGGTAAATGTGATTTGCTAACTCTTCGGTTATTATTATTAAGTAGTAGTAGCATGGAACGTTTTATGTTTGTTAAGGACTCTTGGCGATAAATAGGGTACTTATGTGAGAAAAGTTATGTTATGTTTATACATCTCGAAGTTAAGAGTATGTGGATCAAAACGGGTGTTAGTTTGGAGGTCGTTTTTTTTTCAAGGGGAATGTTTGAGTGAGAAAATTTGGAAAGTACTGTGGTCTGTGGAGTGACCTATATATATTTCTGGTCCTACATAACATTGAAAATAAAACTTTTTGACTAGCAGTGGACATTTCTTATCTTCTTGATGAGTTGTTTTATGGGATTGCCAATATCATTATAACAGCTTGTAAGTAAAAACTAACATTTGATTGAAAATACTCTTGTGCATTTATAAGAACCGGAAATAAGGGCAGGGGGGGTTTAAGAATGAGTTAAAAATTATACAATTCTATAAAAATTACCTCATAGAAAAAAAGTTACCTTAAAATAAGATGATACCAACCTTAAATCCTACTCTCTTAAAAAAATCCGCTAAAATAAGTGGAATCCCCTTAAATTCTGTAAATTTACGGTAAACTTCTTTCTATTTCAATATGATTTTTCATTTAAAATTATCGTCAGACTTCTGCTTTGGTTGGATTTAAGATTTTAAAGGATCCTCCAAATGTTTTTAATTTAAATAATCCACATAAAAAAAGATGATTTTCCGCTTAAATTAAGTGGATATTATTTAAATTACCATTTACCATAATCAAGAAATTAAGAAGATATGTCCGCTTAGTTCAAGATAGGTCATCTTGACAAAAAAAAAAACATGCGGAATTCCGCTACATTTAAGTTATTTTAAGTGGTCTTTTTTTTCCGTGTATACATTTACATAGATTTAAAGAGAATCCTTGTTTTAAGTGTTATTTAAACAAAAAATGCTGAAATATTCAGTTTAATAATATTAAATATTTTGAACATTGGCAGAATATAATTTTCATAACTTCTATTTAAAAAAAATTCAAACAAAAGCAAAAAAAAAAAACTAAATTATTAAAACATCACTGTGTTAACTTTAATGAAATGCAAATAACGTTTTTGTTTAATATTTATGAGAATAAAAAAATAAATAAAAAAAAAACTTAAAAAAAAAAACTGAATTTTCCCCTTGAATGAACCAAAAACATTTCTATCCGTATTCCACATAAAAAAAATAAAAAAAAAATATAAGTGTAACCCTTTTACACATTATCCCAACACCCATTATATGTAAATGTTGATGGCTGATCATAACTTTAATTGCAGTTTATTTTTTTAAATTTATGTAAACATTTAACAAAAAAGTACAGAAAAAAATATCTGTTTGCAATTTTTCATCATATAAAGAAGAGCCAACCCCAATTTCAAATTCAAAATGCACACTAACCACAATATAACTTTTTATTTTTTTTTTATAAAAACCAAACACTAAAAAGTTTTTTTTTTTTCTCAATTTTTCTGTAAAAAAAACTGTTTTATGTTTGAGGGTGTTTTTTTTTTTTTATCTTTTTATGTCTAAATGGGCGAAAATGTTTAATTTTATATTCAATGAGTTCAACAAAAGATACATAATTCTTTCCAAATAGTTTCTGAATTGTTAACACATTTATGTTTGTGGTTTTTGATGTTTTTTTTCTCTATTTTTTTTTTTACTGAAGGGTTGTTTGGGGGTAAATTTGTTTGTATGATGATGAATTTCCAGACCAACTGAGTGATAATTATTTTTATTTATTTCCTTTTTTAATAGCTTTGAATTCGTCTGTTTTTATGGATGAAATCATTTTTAAACAGAAAACAAAAAAATCATCAACACACAAAAATTTCTGTAAAAGACCAAAGGCATTTATACAACTTTTGTTTTGCTGATTTCCTTTTTTTTTTGTGTCTGACTGAACATTTAAGGAATATTAAAGGAAAAGCCTTAAGAAATAATTTATTACAAAATTACTTAACTTCTATCGAAAGCTGCTTACAAACAATTCTTGAGAATATATGTGCAATTTACTTTCTACACAAAAACTTTCTTTGAAAGTCTTGGTATTAAGCTCACAATCAATTATTTATTAAGTACAAAAAAAAAGTAGTAAAAACAAATTGTTATACTTCTTAAAGACATTTCTATCATTTATAAAAGAACTTCTTCTTAGGAAAAAATATGGGAAAAAGTATTAAATCGAAATCTTCTATTTTGATAATAATTGTATTTTTCTCCAAGTCCATTCTAGGATCATTATGACATTACACATTTTAATCACGTATTCTTTTTCAATATTCATTGTTTAATATTTGATTAAAGGAAAAACCAAGAAACAACGATTGAATTGAATTTCGCACAATAATCCAATATCCAAAGGATATACAATACATAATATGCGAAATGCGAGTTCGCAAAACAACACTTTCTATAGATTTGGTCTCGAGGAAATTAATTAACATGCTTCTGTTAATTAGCGGCCATGGTTTTGGTCTCTATACATACATTCAAAAACGAACATATTGAACGCTGTAGGCTGTTAGAAGGGGTGTTGTTAATTTCGTATGTACCTACCTGCTCTAGCTTTTATACAAAAAGCTGCTGACCATGTTCGTTTTCCTATAAAGATACACTTATCTGTATTTTGTAGATGAAATCATTTGAAAAGGACTAAGAGTTTAGTTCAACTCTCTCAATAGAGACTCACACAAAATGTAAAAATTCTGCAAGAGTTTTATTGGACGGATATATGGATGCAATAGACATCCTCTCTCGCTTTGGTTTATATATGGTCAATAATGAACTCATTATGTTGAACAATTTAACGCTGATTAGTGGGCAAATGTTTTATTTGAATGGGAACAATAATAGGCAAAAGGCAATTGGCAAACGGCAACAATATTCAAAGAGCATATTGAACTTTGAATTCAAATGAATATCAATATATGCATCAGGACGAGAAATGATAAATATTAAGTGTCTATTTGAATGCTACTTAATATTGGTGCTATAGTGTTCAACAGAATGTTTTATAGTTCAGTCTTTGATTTTACCTATATTATATTTTATTGAAAAATAAATTCAAACCAAAAGCAGAGCTTACAAACAATATTAGGAGATTAATTTTGTGTAAAAGGATACACTACTTCAGATCACATAATAAAATTTCAATTAGGATAATAAGGGAGAAATATATAATGTAAAATGGTTGCTAGTGCATTTTGTATCGGCTTAAATAGGAAACAGGAATTTTGCTGATCAAATTAGCGGAAGGGAGATTGCTTTTTAACCAAATAAAAGCTAAGGGATTCCGTCTGTTTTCCACAAATCGTTTTACATCGAAATTTAAAATTAAAAGAGGAACGCAAAGAGAAGGATGGGCCATTTTCTACTTCTATTTAGTACTAGTAGTCAATTCTTTAAAAAGTAATGCTTTGTAAACGATTTTTTGACGTAATAAAGTCTTATAAACCAAAATTAGCCATGAACCATGGCAGAATCCACGGAAAAGGAACGCCATTTTCTCCTGTTCTACTTCAAATTTTAAACAGTGCTGCAAAAATTTGAATTCAAAATTAAAAACAAACTATTAATTGGAGATACAAAAATCTTCTATAGTTTATTTGAAAGGTAAACATCGACCAAAATAAGGCGTCTTAGTAAGGGTACGACAGATCTAACTGATGAGCCCACTGTCGTACCTGGGCGAAACGCTTTATAAATTTTTGGAGTTGAGGTCACTTGAACTTATAGGGGTAAAACAAAATTGGAAAAAAGTGGCTATTTTCTAAACGCAAACGTTGTAGAAAGTTGAATTTTTTTTTTCATCGATAGATAAATTTATTGTAAGGCATTGAAAAAATTTGATTGAATTTTTTTTAAATTTCAAAACCAAGTTATAAATGGTTTTTTAAAACTAAAACATGAGAAAGACCTTTGACAAAGTAGTGATTATAGGTAGGGTACATTTTTTTTGACAATTTGAAAAATGCTATTCGAAAGATAATAAAATAAAGATAAGGGTTCTATTACGAATTTTTTTCTGTGTTTTGAAATATGAATTTTTGAAAAACACCTACGTTTATAACCTTAATATTTTTTGGTTGGTTTTTATTTTTAGCAATTTTTCGTGTCATTCAAAAAATCTCAAATTTATAGAACATTTAGTTTTTGGTTGTGTGCATGCATGTGAAAAATGATGATTTTTGGCCGAAAAACGGGAAAAAGTTTTTTGACTGTTTTTATCTTTTTTTCTTCAACAGATAAATATGTAAATGAAATACTGTAGATATATAATAGACAGGACTGAATTTGTGCAAAATTTCAATTAATTTTATATTCACAATTTTGAGATTACTATAAACTAAAGCTCTATTTTTCAACACGTTCGTTTTTTTTATCTAGAGCAGATACAAATTTAATTTTATTTTATTCACACATAACGGTACGTGCTCTACAAGTTACACAATCTTAATTTGAAAAAAAAAAAAAATTGAAAAATACATCAAAAAACCTTTGACCAGCCACCAGTGTAGAAAGAACATGGTTGGCTTTAAAAAATGCTAACTTTTTTTGTAGGCCTTGTAGAAATATGATTAAAGCGTCATATAAAAGATGAAATAATAAGCTTTCAGATGATATAAAATTTATTATTGGTTATCATATAAAAAAATGGATTTAATAGTGTTAAAAGATAAAAAAGTTTTTTTTTTTTTTACCTTTTTGATGAAAAATGAATCGCTTTAAACAATTCTAGCTCTTTTTATAGATGTTGTATAGACATGGTCGATATACATTTTTTGGTCTGAAGCAATAAGCTTTCAGATGATTTACAATTTACTTAAGTTGTCATTAAAAAAAATGGATCTAATGGTGTTAAAAGAAACAAAAGATTTTTTTTTTGTTTTTTCATGAAAAATGATTGTAAAAATTTAAGTATGGCTTTATTATTAGGAAAATTTGTAAGCTTTTAATGGTAATTTTTTTTAAAGAAAAATGATTTTTTAAGTTCTTCAAATCTACCACGTGTGAATTGCACACATGATTTTTTTTTTAATTTTTGCAACGATGAGTTGGTAAAAAAATTTTAGGCTTTTAAGAAAAAGCTTATTATGTCATGAAGTACAGAGGTTTTAAAGAGAGATTTTTTCAAACTATGTAATTTTGTCTTCATTTTTGACGTTAAAGGATTTCTATTAAATGAATAAGTCTTCTTTAATTTATTATTATTAATATTAATATAATTAATATATATTAATATTAATATAATAATATAATAATTATTAATATAATTTTCTGTTAAAATAGGTACTTGCACCAAAATTGTTAAAAAACTATTCGTTCTTGTTGATTCTCATACATTTGAGTGACCAGCATAAATTCATTTTCTTTATCTTTTTGTTCATCAGCTATGCATATTTCTTTTAATTTAACAGTAGCATATAACTTTTTCAAATATTTTGCAAATATAATTTACAATATCTCACCTAAATACATTTTAACTCTTTTTCGAAGTCTTGTGCACTTATACAAATTTTATCTTTATAAAATACCTTTTGAAAGGCCGTTGATGTCACACAGTGCAATAATATCTCAATTTATATTCGTTAAAAAACCAACACAAGTTTCCACCTTTTGTCATTTTTGTACAAAAAAAAATTAACAATTCAATAAAAAAAACTTACCTGCATAGAACGCCTGCTAGAACCGCTATTCGAGCGCGATAGTAATGGTGGTCGCCGTTTGGTAGCACCACGTCCAGCTAACAAATTATTTAGCAAAGATGGCGATCGAGCGCATATGAACGCATGGAACGAGGAAACCGTAAAAACGCCCAACTTGTTCAAAGTGTTCTTTGTGGGCCGTGAAACATGTGTCAGAAGGGACTGCAATTAAAAAAAAAAATGGTTTATTGTTTATTTTAATAAAAAAAAAAGAAGACAAAAATAAAACAAACAAACAACAATCAAATAGAAAAAAGTGAAAGAGAAAGAGGAGCACTTTTCTTCATCCTGATGGATAGATGGGAATATAACAACAACAAGAAAAAAAAGTATCCTTTAATCTGGTTTTTCATCAGAGCAGAAAGATGTGATCCTAAATGCTTCCTCGTGTACCTCTATGCACATCATAAAGAATAGTTGTTCATCACGATGATAGAACACAAAGTACACCTAGGTTCCACTCTACTAACAAACACACATTTTCTATATTCTTTTTTTCTTAAAAAAAAAATGAGTAATTTTATGTAGTTTTTGTTTGTATTGTGCGAGTTTGTGCTTCGCCGGTCCTTGAAAGGCACTTATATGCAGATTGTGGTACTGTGAACACACACTAGACCCAAGCTTTGGCTATCATCATATATAGAATCCCTGTCGAAGAGTGATCCTTTGCGACCGACCGACACAGGAGCAATTGAAAAATTACCTTCTTTAGTGTAGCTGTTGCTTTGATTGAGCTATGTGCATCCTCCATCCCAGTTTTTCGTCATTTCTTTTATATCGAGTCATAGAGAAAGAGAGCCGCTTGGGGCATGAATTAGGAATGAACAGGAGAAAAATATAATCAAAAGACTTATAGGGTTTGTCATCATCATCATCATCGTCGTCATCGTCATTATCAACATCGTTCGTTCGTTTTATATTATGGATAGAAAGACATCCTTGAACTTTGTTTTGTGTCAGTCATGTCAACATAGACTCCACTCTCTTCGACAAACGAGTATACGACAAAGTCCTTTTGTGTAGTTGCTATATGGACGACTTGTGTGTGCTTGCTTTGAGTAATCGCAACTGCTTATAGAGAGGACATCAACTTAAGCCCAATGCTGCGAACGAGCATCAGCAGAGCATAATGACATTTAAATTACCATTATATGAGAGAGAGCTTGAGATGCCTGCAAGTCATCTTATACTTCATCATTACTCTCATATTTTCTTCTTTTTTTTCATACATAAAAGAAGATATGGGAACACTCCTTAAAGGACATTCTTCATCACACTGATGGCGATGGCTCGTGTAATAAATATACCAAGAGCATTTTTGAGTAAACAGAGTGGTGCAATTTATTATTAACGATTTATGTCTTCAGGGAGGGGGAATGAATGGCTTTACTATACTACTTAGCTAGGAACACAAGGGATATGATCTTCATCTTCATTTTTCCTTCGACTTTTTTTTTTCCAACTTCTCCATACTTGACTCTCTTTAAATATCTTTCTAACGTCCTTACAGAATGTAGAGCAATGCCAAAAGTAGAGCATTAGGACAGACAAAAAAAAAAGAAGCTTGTTGCACATATTTACTGCGGTTTACATGCGAAGAGAAGATATATTATGAACAATGTTTCTAACAAGGATAATGACGTATGACGTTTTGCAATCAATCAAAATATTAATCACACAAGGGAGGTGTTTTGAAAAATTGCTTTCTCACGCACAGGATAAGGGGATTTAATATTTCTTAAGACAAAAAAAAAAAAAAAAATAAATAAAATATGTATGAAAAATATAAACCACAAATTTATGCCTATTTGTCAAAAATCATAAAAGAATAAGAAAAAGAAATCCTTGAGGAAGAAGAATAATAAAGATATTTGCTTAAGGCTATATAACTTGTATGAGGTTTTGGTAAGAAGACAGATGAGCATTCTTTAAGGAATAAACCATTTAAACATACAACATGTGATAGATCATTTTTATTTGTTTCCTTCTTTGATATAAATGGTTACTGACTTGAAAGGATAACCCTTTCTTTTGAGGCCACTGGAGAATTATACTGTTTTAAACATTTTATTGGGGACTAAAAAAAGAAGCGAATTTTTCTTATTATTTTAAAAATTTTTAAATTAGGAATAAAACGAAAAATACTGTCAAGAAATGACAGAAATATCTGTCAAAAAGGCTCAAAGACAACTGACAGATATTTACAGTGCATATTTCTAAAGTGACAGGAAGACAAAGTGATAATTGTGTCAAGAAAACACTAGAAAATGCTTTATAATAAAAGCAGGCTCAATTGATATTGAAGAAAATTCTACCTTTTTTGATTTTCAAATCATTTTACTAACAAAAAATATCAAATTATGATACCCAAAATATTTTTCGAACTTTGTTTGAGCACAAGAAAACTGCTTCTTGCAAGGAAGTGTCAAGACTTCAAGGGATATCACTTGCCATTAGTAAGTCTTTGAACAGTATCCACTTGCATTCGCTTTTAATAGCAACATCCATCAGAAAGTATTTAAGAGTAACAAATCGTTATGATAAACAACTTTTTTCAACATTCAGTTTTAGAAATTTCAGAGCTGAACGAAATTTGTCCTTTTAACTGAAAATAATAAATTTTGAATATATTTTCTTAATTTTTGTCAACGAAATTTTTTTTTGACGATTTAGTTCCTTTAAATAAGCAACAGAATTACTCGTTCGATTTTATGCAAATGTTTGTTCTTGTTGATTCTCATGAATTTGAATGACCATCATGAATTCGGTGATAGATCTTTTATTTTACTCAACAAACATGAAATAATCTTTAAAGAGAAATTGAAAATGTTATTTTTTCTGTCATTTATTGACTAATACTTTTAATAAAAATGCTTTATTTGAGTTTTAAATGGATTTTTTTATGTCAATTAGATAAGATTAAAAAAAAAAAATAGTGAAACTGTTTTATATCCGGAATAGGCCAAGGAGAAGTTCCCAAACAAAACTTAATGTTGCAACTACCAAACCAATTAATAAAATCTTCCATGCAAACTGCAAGTGATTTAAAGTCAATGGAACTTGAACATCTTTATCAACATTTTCTATATACATTACTCGTCCAAAACCACTGATCTTTGCTTGGTAAAGAACATCTGAATCCCACTTCTGAATCAAACCAGTTTGTTTAACCTCAAATATGAAATCATTCAATATTTCTTTGAATTGAGAATTCTTCGGTAACAAATATCCTGAAAAACAGCTATTTATCGCTTCCTTAGCTCTACGAAATAAACTTTTCCTGTACAAAGATTGAAAATCAATGAAAAATTGACATCTATCCGCATCTAAGGCATAAGCACAACTTGTGAAAGTAAACGCTGAAAGTATTCGTGAGGAGAAACAAATCCATTTATCGGCACCATCACAGAAAATTCTTCATTCGAAACTGGATAACTCGTGTCAACATTTTTTTGTGGACAAAAAGAATTCATGCTAATATCAATCTCGTTATTTACCGTTAAATTGACGATATTGTCAAAAAACTACACTCAATTTGTTGTCGATAATAATTTCTTTGAATGTTGCATTATGCCTTTTTAAGAATTGTAAAATTATTTCACCAAAACGTCCTCCAATACGTTTTTCATTTTTTTCATTTTTATACCAAAATACTCTTGGAGTGTCAATTCGCACAGTTGTTCGTAAAGCAAAACCATTAAGGTCTTTCAAAGCATCAGGAAGTTGTTGAATTGAATTTTCCGCATAAGGAAGATATGCATACGATGATGTGTTGGCAATAATTCCTTGTGAACTTATCCTTGTGAACTTATTTTCAGCAAAAAATTTGAGGAACTTTATCAACACGTCTAGATTTTCAGCGGAAATTACAACAAATTTTCTATTTTGAAGACTTTGAATGATATTTTTCAGCAAATTCCAATATTTATGTTCTTTTTCGGCTGCATTAAATACAATAAGAGCACTGTAAATCGGTAGAAATTCTTCTGTTAAATCGACATTGAATACCGATATTGGTATAAGGACTTCAGTTTTCATAAAATCAGTCAAAAATTCTTCATCAGTTCCGATAAAAAATGTATTTCCTGAATCACTTATGTTATGTTCACCAAGCTCCTTATAAGTTATATTACCAAGAATATTTGTAGTAAGTGATAAAAATGCGACAAGCTCAACAACAATCATTTTCATTGTGATCAATTTGGAATGCAATGGAATACTGACGATTTTGTCCTTTTTAGAAAATTTATTTGAAAGTGCTTATCGATTTATAAATGAAACATTAACAAAGCTTTGATTGCTTTTAATGTAGACAAAAAAATTGTTAAATTACCTTAAATTCGATGATTATTTCCTACAAAGAATAAAGCAATAGTTCTGTTATGATAAAATTTTATAATAATTTTTAAAAGCTAATGTTATAAAGGCTAAATTTTTGGAAAAATGCATTCAGGTTAAAAAAGATACATAATAATTTTTTAAGCAAATTCCAATTTTTTTGTTTTTCAAATTGACAGTTGAATAAGAAGTCAGGTGGAATTAATGCCAACAAAAGGTTTTTTAAAGAAATATTTAATTGTTTAAGTTTTAAACAAGAAGATCAGATTATTATACAAATTTTTGTTGTTTGAATTTAGTTTTAACACAACACAACAGAACTGCTTCTTGCAAGAAAGGAAGTGTCAAGACTTCAAATGATATCACTTGCCATTATATATACAGCATCCCCTTGAATTCATTCAAAATAGCAACATACATCAGAAAGTGATTAAGTGTAAAAACTTTTTTTTTGTGATTAAGTGTAAAAACTTTTTTTTTTTTGTAGCTCAACAAATCAAAATGAAAATAAACAAATTACTGTAGTCTGTAGGTATTGTAGTTTTCGAGAATTTAATTGCAACGATGAATTTCATAATTAGTTTCAGTGTTTACTTGTTACTTCGTTGCTAACGTGAATTTTCACCATTGAATATAGTGATTAAAGTGTAGTCCGTAATGTGCAAAAAACAGCAAATTTAGAGCTGATATAATTAGCAGTAATGCGTTAAAAAAAAAAATACATTATAAGCCTTATCCTTTATTGGTAACATTTGCTTCTTTTGAAATGTTTCTATAAAATGTTATCATAAAAGCGCAATCACTTTATTTTTTTGTATAAAATAATCATCACTAATTTAACAATTTTTTTGTCTTCATTAAGAAAGCAAAGCTATGTTAATGTTTCATTTATAAATCGATAAGCACTTTCAAATAAATTTTCTAAAAAAGACAAAATCGTCAGTATTCTTTAGCCTTCCAATTTGATCACATTTAAAATGCATATTTTTGAATTCGTCTCATTTTTATACTTCCTGTCAAATGTTTGTGGTAGTAAAATTTCTAAGGAATTTGGTGAACTCATTGTAAGAGTTCATAAAATAAGTGATTCAGAAAATGTATTTCTTATCGGAAATGGTGATGACTTTTTGACTGATTTTATGAGAACTGAAGTCTTTGTTCCAATATCCGTATTCAATGTCGATTTTACAGAAGAATTTCTACCGATTTACAGTGCTCATATTGTATTTAATGCATCTGAAAAAGAACATAAATATTGGAATTTGCTAAAAAATATCATTCGAAATCTTCAAGTTAGAAAATTTGTTGTAATTTCAGTCGAAAACCTAGATCTTTTGATGGAATTCTTCACATTTTTTGCTGAAAATAAGTTCACAAGGATTTTTGGAATTATTGCCAACACATCATCGTATGCATATCTTCCTTATGCAGAAAATTCAATTCAACAACTTGAAAAAATTGGACAACTTCCTGATGCCTTAAAAGACCTTAATGGTTTTGCTATACGAACAACTGTTCGAACTGACACCCCAAGAGTTTTTTGGTATAAAAATAAAAAAGGGGAAAAACGTATTGGAGGACGTTTTGGTAAAATAATTTTGCATTTCTTAAAAAGGCATAATGCAACTTTTATAGAAACTATTATCGACAAAAAAGTGAATGAAATTTTTGACCATATCATAAATTTAACTGTAAACAAGGAGATTGATATCAGCATGAATTCATTTTGTCCACAAAAAAATGTTGACACGAGTTATCCAGTTTCGAATGAAGAATTTGCTGTTATGGTGCCGATAAATGGATTTGTTTCTCCGCACGAATACTTTCAGCGGCCATTTTCAACAACTGTGTGGTTGTGTATTGGATTTTCAGTTATTTTTATGACAACTGCAAAGGTCATCCTTGACTATTTAATAACTTCAAAAACAGATATTTGGTCCAGTTTTAGTGCAATTTATTTAATATTGTTAAGTATGTGTACAGGAAAGCCAATAACTTCAAACTATCGACTTTACTTGTTGGTGATAGTGTTTGCTTTTATAATTCGAACGCTGTTTTTAGCATTTTTTCAATCATTTTTAGCAGTTTCTATCAAAATAAAACAATACGATACCATTCAAGATCTAATTGATAATAATGTTTCCATTATGACTTCTCATTATCGATGGGAAATTTTAAAAAATCATTCTTATCCAAAAGGATTGGAACAAATAATTTTACTAAAAAGCAATTCGATATTTATTCCTCAAGTTTTATCCATGCGTAATACAAGTTTTGCATATGCCTTGGATGCAGATAGATGTCAATTTTTTATTGATTTTCAATCATTGTATAGAAAAAGTTTATTTCGTAGAGCTCATGAAACAATAAATAGTTGCTTTTCAGGGTATTTGTTACCGAAGAATTCTCAATTCAAAGATATATTGAATGATTTTATTTTTGAGGTAAAACAAACTGGTTTGATTCAGAAGTGGGATTCAGATGTTCTTTATCAAGCAAAATTAAGTGGATTTGGACGAGGCATGTACAAAGAAAATGTTTATGAAGATGTTCATGTTCCATTGACTTTAAATCGTTTGCAGTTTGCATGGAAGATTTTGGCAATTGGATTGGCAATTGCAACACTTAGTTTTGCTGTGGAACTTCTTTTTGGCCTATTATGGATGTAAGAAAATTTTATTTTTATTTTATATTTTCATGTAGGTAGTTGATTAATTGAACGAAAATTTTAAGAAACAACCATCCTAAGAAATATATTTTTGGCCACTTTTGAGCCAAAATTTTAGTTATAACTAACATTTTAAGCTTTGTTTTAAGTCGATTGTAAATTAAAACAGAAATAAAAATAAAAACAAATCATAATATAATCTGTTTTTTTTTTTTTAAATATTTTTTTGTGCTCCAAATAGCTTTCTTCCTAGGTTTTGGACACTTTAGTGGAATACGAACTAGTTGAGAAATACTAGTCAGATGACAAACTTTGTGATAAATATTTAAATAATGTTTTAAAATCGGTAAACCAATAAAAAAAACCATGGAGAATTTTTGAAGATAATGGTTTGTGGAACGTATTCATTTATTAATTTTCAAAAAAGTTAAAAGTTCTTTTTTTATGCATATATATTTTCCTCCTGGGATAAATACAAATTTTGTCGTGTTTTTTTACATTATCTTTCACGCATTCGGAACATGTCTTTCGTAGCAGCAAAGTTGGTATCCATTGTAAAAAATCATCTAAAAAATCAAGAGTGTTTTTGATTTATTGGACTATTTTTGGTTTTTTTGTGGATGGTATTTGTACTTTCAGACAAAAAGTGGAAATTACGTTCCACATTTATTAGGCCCAAGCAGTAATAAGAAAACTTTTTGTAGATTATATCTATTTGTCTCATAGAAAAAAGATCAAAATATGGATCCAATTAGTTGGCCTTATCGTGAAATTTTTGTGGATGTTATTGATTTTTTCAGGATTGCCACTCCGAACTAGTCCGTTCCCTAAGGATTCTGGTCTATTAATAGATTGCTTGTAAATTAAATATTTATTCATACTTTCATATAAAATGCGGTTTTAAAATGAAAGAAATTACGTTCCACATTTATTAAGCCTATAGGCATCAGTAGTAAGAAACTGCTTTGTTTAAACCAAATTCTAAAACCTTACACAGCAATAGAAAATTATACCTTTAAACTTACTTTTGGATTAGGCAATTCACCGCTCTGTAACGATGCCATATAACACCGTAATCGAAACTGTTCGCAATGCAGGCGTTCCAGATTTTCTTCCCATTGAAGAATTTGTGTTTGGATTTGATGACGTGTATCCTGATCTGTGACAACGGTTTGTTGTAATTCTGCCATATGCTTTAGTTTATGATCCTGAAACAAAAAAAAAAATCAAAATGTAAATTTTTTATCTAAAATTTAAATAGAAGATCGCAATTTTTTTTATACATTCTTTCAAAACCTAAACTCGGGCGTTACACATTTTTCAAAAAAAAAAAAAAAAAAAATTGCTCCAGAGATTCCACTATCCTCACATCAAGAGAAGCGAACGAAAAAGTGAAAAAAAAAAAAAAACAGCAACGAGCTAGAAATGCATTTTCAACTCTTTTGTTATCTCAGGCTTCCATGGAGGTGAGTATAGTGTCCCATGCTATCATCTCTCACACATGGGTGGCAAAAAGAGGTGTTTCGAAGATTACAAATGAGAGTGTTTGTGAGTTTGTGTGTTTATGTAAAAAAGGTCTACATTCCATCCCCCCTTCCATCTCACACTATTTAAGCAACTTTAATGCATTTGCTAGAGAGCTCCTGCCAACTAAATGTAAAAATTCAGGTAGCATCCTTTTAACGGATTTTTTTTTCTTCTTCACGTAGAGGTATAAAAATTCAAAAAAAAAAAAAACGGAAAAAAACAAGGACTCGAGAATGGTGGTGATAAAAAATATCCCCATCACCAAGTGGTGGAGGAGGTTCACACATAACGGTAACTTGGGTTAGAACTCCCAATTTCTGTTCCAACTTAGGTACAGGCAAGACAAAAAAAAAAAATGGCATCACCCAGCGAGAAAAAGAGTGCATGTGCCACTGTTTGTGCGCATCCACGTTATATGCAATTGTCAGGGATGTGCAATTATAGTTTTTTTTTCTTCTTCTTCTATTTTTATTCATATTTTTTTTTTCGAGGTGGAAAAAAAGCGAGAAAATGAGCAATGAGCACACGTGGTGGGTACCTACTTATTTGCATGCAAAGTCCATGCTAGTGTGTGATAGCTCAAGTGCTTAATGAGGGAAATGCCTTTGAAATCTATTTTTTTCTCATTTTTTTTTTTTTTGTAAGTTTTTTTTGTACCTATATAATTTTCTTTAATTTTTTTCAGTTTTTTCTTCTTTTTTTTTGAAAAAAAAAAAAAAAAAATCATTTGCTTTGACTTGGTCTTGTAAGTGAGAAGTTCCTTGTTTCACCTTTGATGACTTTTTCATATAATTTTTTTTGTTCAATTTTTTCTCATCTACAGTGAACTTTTTTTTTGTAAGTCCACACTCTTTGGAAGAGTATAAGTTTACTTTTAGGGTGTGTCCAACATCCTATATGTGAGTATGTGTTTATTTATAGTTTTTTTTTACAACACTTAAACAGGTTGTGAAGTGTTTTGTATTTTTTTGAGAAAAAATAAAAAAAAAGTTGCTCCTTTGATATATGCTAAAAAAAACTTTTTTTTCACAATTAAGGCTTTACCTTCTTTTCTCTTCTTTCTTTCTTTTAGTTTTTTTTAATTACTTTGATGTCAGAAAACTGCTTTTGCCAAGCATGGCCTAGTTTTTTTTTTTGGAATTGTATTTTAAAATTTTAGTTGCATAATAATTTTGCTACGCTTCATTTAAAGTGTTGAAATTATGTGTTAACACCGGAAGACTTGGAGTTTTTCCCCGTTTTGGACATGGTTATAGGGTTTTATATAGTCTATTAAAAGGTATTACATTTTAAAATTGTGCAATTTTCAGTTTTTGCTATTTCGTTTCAGACAAGGAAGTCTGACTGGTATAAAACGTATTTAACAATTTTTGACATATTAATTTTTATACGTTTATGTAAAAAATTTATGAATTTATAGGAAAAAAGATATAATTGATAAATTAATTTAAAGATTGGTATAAATTGGGTTAAATTATACCAAATCGCTTAATAGTTTATTTAACATTAAGTTTGCTGAGTTTCGTGATCTTGTTATACCAACCAGGGAACACAAATTATTGTTTAATTTATTAATTCAATGAATGGTATAAAAAACTTATTGGTATAGCAAAAAAATGAAATCTTCTACATGCACAATAATAGTATTTCAACATTTGTTTTTATGTTTCATAGCAGTGTTTTAATCATGATCAACTTAAACAATATTGAATGTAGACCAAACAAGACTAACTGTGACTGAAACGTAGGTTATGTTTTTTTTTTATTTTTAAAGAAAAAAAAACCAAATAAATATTTTTTAACATTATTGCTGATTGGTAAACAATCAAGTGGTTTGGGTTTTTTTTGACTCAAAATCAAATTTTATTTTTCTATACTTATTTCATTTTTTTACAAATTATTTTACAAATTATAACTCGAGAATCTTATTGATATAAAATAAATGGTATAATTTTTTTCCCTGTAACTGTTGTACTTTATTATTGTATTAAATATTGCAACCGAGATAAATTTGTACATGTTTATATTTAAATTTTATTGTTTTTATGGTTGGCTTAATTGGTATAAAACCAGATTAGTATAAAAGAGTTAAACCCACATAAAGATGAAAAATGAAGTAGATCTCGATTAAGTTATCTTGATTGCAATTTCATGAAAAATGTTGACGTGTTAATTCATTTCTTTAGGTTGTAGGTCTAATTGGTATAAAATAATAATTTTAACCACACATTTTCCGTTTTTGAATGCTTGCAAGTAAAATTCGCTTATTTTTTTCAAAGCTCTTTTTTGCTTGGTTTTATATGTTTTGTAGTTATAAGGTACCCTGTGTACCTTGTCAAATATAATTGGTATAATCTATTATTATTTAATGCTCGATTATATATCTACTTATATTAAAATTGAAACTATTTTAGGAACTATTGTCACATTTTAAACTACATAATATGGTTCATTTAAGTGTTCAAAGGTTTTCTCACATGAAATTGGTATAAACTCGTCTAAAAGACAAACAAATTGAGTAAGCGTCATTGAATTGATTTTGGAAATCAAAATTGATTCTTGATTTTTTCTAACTGGTATAAACTTGTCTAAAAGTTACTTTTATAGTAAAAACTATTAACGAAGACTTGAAATTTATAAATACAAATGTGTTTAAACAATTTGTTCAATGACTAAAAACTCCTATTCTACTGTAAAATGGATATAAATCATCATGCCTATTTTTATCTTCTCTCCTGTCTTAATAGAAGCAAAATTTCAAAATCTTATCGCTTGAAATTTGAATGATGTCTTCTTCTTCCAGTGATTTCTAAATTGCCTTTGAGCTAAAATCTCGTCTATGATTTATCTCATTCACCTTGAAGGCTTATCAGGCATTTATTCAGGTGCTATGAGTCCTTTGGGTTTTACCAGGTAGAACTTAATAGCCCAAGGGATTTTCTAAATTGATCATAATGTAGAATCGCAAAGAAAAAAAAGTAAAAATAAGAAGATGCAAAAAGGTAGTTCATGATTATAAAGTATACGCCATTCCCTAAGATACAAGAAATAAAAAAATATATATATATAAACGAGGAAAGAACCTTTACAAGTGCAGCATCGCAATTAGGTTCAGGAATCATTTTTGATTCACACAAAGTAGATAAGTATCTTTCAATGTGAAGACACAAGGAGGGTATAAAAAAAGAAGAAATATTCAAAATACGAAAGGTGAAGAAATTTTACAAAGTTCCCACAAAACCAATAAACTATGTACCAAGAAATTCATAGGATGCTGTGTGCTGGGATGCTCCTGTGCAAGACCTCAGGGGCAATCGCATCGCAACCGCAAATTTTAACCTACTCCTTGTTTGTTAGAAAGAAAATTGCGTAGTGCCGCCGCTGCTTGTTCCTGCCATATCGCATCAAACTGAAGCAAACTTGAAATGGTTCTTAAAATGCAAATGTGGTTTGCATAAATGCATAACAGATATTCTATATGATGAAGGTATATAGTATAGAGATGTTTTGCTCAAAGGGCTACCTCGTTGTCAGTAGAACTTCTATAAGGAGTTTGTTTTTTTTTTTTTTATTTTTATAAAATGATGAACGGTAGGGGGAAGTGGTCACCCTTCGTACAGTTTTTGCTTATTTTTTTTTAGTTATTTATTTACTCACTCCAGCTTCGAGAAAATGGACTTTTATTGTAATATGTATATTATTACACTTTACAAACAAATTTGACACTTCTAAGTCAAAGGCTTAAATAGTTATAGCCATTTTACTGGGATTAGATTTTTGTACGAATCCTCCCCACCCGTGGGGTACCTTCGTACAGCACATGGGGTACATTCGTACAGAATATTTAAAACGTTAATTTGACTAACTTTTGATTTGTCAAATGCCAAATATGAGTTTTAAAACATTTAATTACTTATTAATTTATTAATTAATTGAACTTGACTCAGGAAAAAAACAAAAACAAATAAAAAATTTAATTTTTCGCGATTCGATGATTCTGAAACAAATTATTATTTACATATATAAAAATACCAACCTTAATTTACTATAAAATGCGAAAAACTTATTATAGAGGTTTAAATTTCATTTCAATAAAACTGTAACTCCGTGTTTTGATTGTTATCTGCTCAAGAAAATTTACTGGCGGGCAAACGTATGCGTACGAATGTGCCCCATGTTTGACTGTACGAATGCTCCCCAAGCTGTACATAATGCAGAAAAATCGATTTTTGAAAAAATGTACTGAGATTTTGCAATATTTATAATTAAAACAAAAATTTAACACTTTAATCAACAATTCTTCATTACTGTTTAGCCAAAAACATACTTAACTTAAACACAAAATGACATCAAATGTACATAAAAAAATTACTCAGAGCACTAAAAAACACTAAAAGTCTTGTGGCGACCGAATCCGTTGCACTTAGGATTCAAAATTTATCTAGAAGCTCGGCGCCTACTATGTCTATGCACACTAGTAAGCACGTGTTTGAATACCGTTTAGTTTTTGTTTTATGCTCACTGTACGAAGGGTGACCGTGTACGAAGGGTGACCACTTCCCCCTATATAAAATAAAAGACTCGTCTATAAGAAGAATTAGGTTCTCTCCAAACGAGTTTGGTGTCTTCTTAGTTCTCAGAAAGGAATTTTTAATGCGCCTTAAATTTGAAAGGAATTCTTCGCCTTCGTCTATTTTTTTTTTCTTTAAAGTTTTGAGTTAAAATTATTTAAAATAACAAATTGTATTTTAGATGGAAAATTAATGTTCAATTGTGATGGTCTAAAATTAAGGAAAAAAAAAAAAAACACTTTAACTAAAAACACCGATAGCAAAATTTAACTCTTGAATAAGAACTGGAGAGAAATTCATTACAATCTGTGCTGTCATTATTATCTTTTTTTGCTTTTTATGCACATTTATACCAGTTATATAATTTTTCATCTTTTATTTTTTTCTTTAAAAAAATTCTTCATCACACTTTGTAAAAATCTACAAATCTATTTCATGTAGCCTTTTTGACACATTTATACCAACAAGCGGAAAATTAGTACGAATGTAAACTGCTATAATATTTTGTAAAAATCAAAACACAGTTAATATAAAAAAAGTTATTTTATTCGAAATTACAACAGAAACTTTGTTATACCAATCAAGAATATGTACGTGGCGAGTGTACAAATTTCGCATTCCAAAGAAGTGTGTAAAATCTTGTGACCAATAAATTATGCTATGCAACACTGTACTTTTTTCCAATCAGAAAACTAGTTTATACCAATTATCAAATTATACGAGTCAGCGAAAAAATATTTGGGTTTTTATAGCAATTGTTTTTTTTTACTTCATTTTTAAATTTGTGTACATAATTACATGTATCATAATATTATAATAAATAAATTTTCCCACAATCCCCTATCATTTGGTGTTTAATTCTATTATACCAGTTAATTTTAATGATTAAAACTATTGTGTTAAGTTTTAGTTATTAAATATAGTTCAATAAAAATAATTTCTGCGAGTAATATCAATTGATGCGAAGGCTTTCTTTGTATGCAATTAAATTTATATTTATACCAGTTTTAAGACCAGTTTATACCAAAAAAAGTTAATTTCCTTTTGGTTATGAAACCACAAGAAAAAAAAAACAAAATTAAAGCTTGAGTTAATATATTTTTAGAATGATATTTTTATACCAATCAGCGGAATATGATACAAAGCCAATTTTTTACATTCAAATGAAAAGATGTATAATATTGTGATTCATTTTGCAAAACAAAATTATTATCAACAAAAAAAAAAAAAACTATAGAACATGTATCTAAAATTTAGTTTTCTAAATTCTCAAAATTTAAAAAATAAAAGTCTTATAAAATCCAAACTCTTCAAAGTTCATATACCTTTGATTTGCACGTGCCTGGTTCCTTATTCTATAATTAGCCACACAAAAAAAGCCTTCAACTTCTTCAAGTCATTCATCAGCGTTCACATATAACTTTCCTTTATCAAAAAAGAACTTTTCCTTTCATGATTTTCAAATTTAGTATTTTAATTAAAATGATATGAAGATGAAAAAAAAAATAGTAGAAACGGAAAAATAGAATAACGAAAAACTATGTTTTCCTCCACTTTTCTCGAACTGCCAACTGTGAAAAAGGTTCATATTCTCATTTTCGCTTTCCCAGAAAAGAAGCCTGATTTAATTTTTTGTGTGTGATTTTTTTTTTCTGTTTCACTCACAGTTTTCCATTCATTCATCAGCGTCTTTTGCTTTTGACATTTTTTTTTCAGTATGTTCGTTAGTTTTTTTTTCATTTTTTAATTAAAATTCATATAGCTTTAGTGTTGTGGTTAAAAAACAGCAAAAATTTAGAAAGAAAATTTAATTAACATCCTTTTTAACACAACGACACACATGTGTGTGCTTTTAAAAGGGGGGATGCTCTATATTGCTTCAAATATATAAAGTTTTTTTAAAAAAAAGCTCATAACTTTCAAATAACTTTCTAACGATATTTGACAAAAAAAAAAAAAAAGAAAAATAAATTTTGATGATTTTTGAAATCTTCAAAAACAACATCAAACATCGAAAACACGCATCACCTTTCACTCACAAAAAAAAAGTCTTAATGATTTTCTCCTTTAAGGCACAAAAAAGGATATGTCAATATCGATTCATATGTGACATTCGATGGCAGTCAAAGTCAGAAAAATTCATCTCATCCTTGTCAGAGAGAAGAGATATGCGGTCCTCCTCTCCGGAAGGATATATACAAAAGAAGAAACAACAACAAAAAAAAACAACATTTGAAATATGAAACGGTTGACATAGAAAAGGATAAGGATTTTCGTTTTGTGTCCTTTCTCCATTCAACCACGCGCGTAAGGCTTGTCATTCAAAACTTGTGACAGCTGAAAGCCTTGAAATAGCATCCATCATTTTGGATGCTGCTGAAATACACATATACAACAAGGACCACACAGATAAAAGCGAATCCTTAAAGAAGATATCTTTGACAAGAGATACTCTCTGTGAGTAAGAGAAGAAAATTCAAATGTCCTTGTTAATGATACAACCCATCATCGTTTTGGTCGTCTCTCGTCACAGTCGTCACTCAAGTCAGTCAGTCAGTTGTTGAGTAAGAGAAACCATCTGCTTGAAATTTAAAATATATTCCAAATGCAACATGAATAATTTTTTTAAAATATGCGACCATGATGAGTATCAACTAACTTCGGGTTATTACAAAAATTTACACGTAAACATGTATGACGTAGATGGTGTGGATATCCTTCGACATAATCCCATTTCAACATGATTACAATGTCTTGCAGAATTTAATTACCATCAAGAGAGAACATGATCCTAAGTTGATTTCCCCCAAAAAAAAATTTAAATATTCAACACTTGGTCCCTACGAAAAGGAAACTTAATCAGTGCTTTGGGACCGGGATCGGGAGGACATGAAAGTTGAGCAAAAATTAACACCAATCCCCTCGAAAAAAAATTACCCACTTAACTTATGATCCAATAACACATCCTTCCTTTGCTCGTTCTTTTTTTTTTTTTTTTTGTTCTCTCTTTTCTGGAGAGAATATAATGATACTTCCTTCCGAACACACTCTCTCTCACTTCTGGGCTTATATCCTGGATCAAAATGAGAAAGGAAAGGAGCTTTTTGCTTAGAAAAGAGGATGTGGATTGAGGATGTGGTGTTTCTGGTGAGGTCTGGGCGCTTACCGCTATCAAAACGATAATAAAGTGTTACAAATTTAATTTGTCCTTAGCATGTGTCCTGTGGCATACAGCATACAGGATGTGCTGTGCTTCGAACAAGGATCCTAGTGTTGCTTCCTTTTTGTTCATATACGATGTGTGTTACGACGAGATGAGAGTTTACAGATTTACTTTAAAATGAAAACAATCAGGATTAGAAGAAGGATGAAGATGAAGAAAAGAAAAAAAAATACACTCCTGATTGAAGGATAGATTGGCTAAAGCCACAGTTCGAAGGACTCTATACTACACTAGACTTAGAGAGTCTAGAGATGAAAGAGAGATGTTTTCTACGAAAATCTTATAAAACGGATGAAGGACGTCTTCTTGTTCGTCTTCTATTACAATCGCCTTTATGGGTAACATAATGCAATAATATATGACGAGCATAAATTTATTATATTAGAACAAGGCAAGATTGGTTTAATTTCCTGTTTGCCAGTTGAAGTTTGAAAAGTTTTTTTTTTTTGGTTTTTTTTTTCTTCGTATTTCTTGTTGTTGGTTGGTGTCGGTCGTCTTTTGAGATTGTGCATCCTGTAAGGACAGATTTTCTTGTACTTAAAATGGTAATATTTTGTCATCTCTTACTATGACGATGTAGATGATGATGATGATGGTGTTTTGTGGAGAAACAAATTATTGTTGTATATGAATATTTCATGTAACAGAGAAAGAGAATAAGGATCTTGGTTTTTCAAACTAAATGTTTATGTATAAAGGAGAATATGTTGTTTTGAACTGAAAACTTTCTTGTTCAGTTTTGGTTTTTGTATTCACACACACACACACACACATAAACCCCCAACAACTGTTGTGGAAAGGATTCGATTTAGAGAGACATATAAGTAATTCAATGCAATTAGTTATTTATAGTTCACTTCTGTGACATGGCTAGAATATCAAAAGAGCTTATGCAAAAACGAAAACTGCTGGTGTTATTGAATTTGACGTCATTAAATGGGAAATACAGATATGTAGTTAGAAAGAGAAAGATATAGTCATTTGTTTTTGAACAAGTTTGAATACTTTAAACTAAGTTTTTCTTAAGATTTTTTTTGTGAATTTTTTAAAAAGGGTTACGTGTTTCATAAAAAGGATACTTCTATTACAGTCTGGTGATAAAACAAACAGTCTAAAAAGTCTTCTGATTTAGAGAGATTTTCTGTAATTTTTTTTTAATTATTAGAAAGCGTCAACCTGTAAAGTCCTTGATTCTTGTTTCAATGAGCCTCTTGTTTAAAAAAGTTTCTTACTTTGACGGCTACCTTTTTGTCTGAGTAATTAAATCACAAAAAAATAATTATTTCATTGAACTGTTTGAGTTTAAACTTTTGCAACTAGCTTTTCGTGGGAAGAAAGAGTTAAAGAGTTTAGGAGTCCTTATGAAAAACAAAAAAAAATCAATAATAAAATTAATTTGTCTGGTTTAGACTTTTTAATTTAAGTTTTGGTAAAAAAAAAAAAAATAATTTGGGGTACGACACCTCACCAAGGAGCAGGGCCCATAGACTATTAACCGATCCAAACGGCGAAGCAATGATGCACTTTTTCATGAAAATGATACTCATAAGGACTTTGTCCATTCCTCGTTAGAGGCACCCAAGTAAAACTTGTATAAGGTTCAATGCAAACTATTACCGAATTTCCTCAAGACCTTCCTCCACAAGCAATCCACAACATAATAGCTTGTGACAAACAGCGTTAAACGACCTTATGGAGGCCTTTTAACAAAACAACGAAACATTTTAGCGAGGCTATAACTTCGCTAAGGAAACTATCACTTACATTGGATGTTATAATAAGGCTTTATAGAGGTTGTTATAAGATGTTGAATTTATGAATAAATTTATTGAATTTTCTTTTTTTTTCTTTTAATTTTTTTTCTATTTTGGCCATTCAAATGCTTTTTCTGTTGTTCTGAAATTCGAAGAATTTTATTTTAATTGAAAAAGAACACATTTTATTAATTTCACATATGAATCGCTCCCACGTACCTCCACATACCAGTGCAGCACTCTACCAGTAAACTATGCTCAAACATTAAAGATGCGTAGAAAAAAGGAAGCTAACATTGAAATGCAATTCTTTTTTCGAATTCACTAAAAAAATATGCATACTTTTAAGAAAAAACATTGCATACTTACAAGAAGAAAATATTGCATACTTAAAAGATAAAAACATTGCATACATAAAAGAACCTCTTGTAACAGGTCTTAAAGAGGCCTTCTGTCACTTGAAAATACGAAGCTTCAGTAGAACGTTTAAAAAAATTCTTAAAAAGGCCTTTTTTTTAGTTAAATTTACAAGGCTTCCTCTTAACACTTCTAGGAAGCCTTAAGGAGACCTTTTTTCTTTCTAAAATGGTTGACTTGCGTAATCAAGACTGAAACTAAACCTATACAAACTATAGCTTGTCGAATTGAAAATATTGGACCTTATGGAAGCCAAATTGCAGTTATCTTATATATATAATTCTCCTGTGCGTTTGTTTGTGACCCTACTTCTTCTAAACGACTTGATAGATTTTTCTGAAATTTGGTGGGGGTGATAAGGTTCATCCGAGACAGGTTTTGTTTTATAATTGGACCCAGTAGGTGGCGCTATTGTCAAGTTATATGCAAATTCCGTATTTGGGGTCGAATGACTGAACAGATTTTTGTGAAATTTTGTGTGTGCGATAAGGTCTATCCGAGACAGGTTTTGTGTTATAATTGGACCCGGTAGGTGGTGCTGTTGTCAAGTTATGTATATGCAAATTCCGTATTTGGGGTCGAAAGACTGAATAGATTTTTGTGAAATTTTGTGTGTGCGATAAGGTCCATCTGAGACTGGTATTGTGTTATAATTGGACCCGGTAGGTGGCGCTGTTGTCAAGTTTAATTCAAAATCCGTATTTGGGGTCGAATGACTATATATTTTTTGTGAAATTTTGTGTGTGTGATAAGGTTTGCCCCAGACAGGTTTTGTGTTATAATTGGACCCTGTAGGTTGCGCTGTAGTCAAGTTATTTGTGCTCCACATATCAAACGAACCGAGTGAACCGGAAAAAGTTTAACACATTACAGGGCTAAAATTTGAAAACAAATACTTGGAAAGGCGGAACGAAGTCCGCCGGGTCAGCTAGTTACCTATAAAATTTCAAAATTTCGTATACCTAGTGTTTGGTTTTAAAAATCTCTTAAAATTGTACGTTATCCACTCAGAGGGCAACATTTTTCCAATTTGAAATTCACTTAAATATAACATCGATCCATTGCCAAAATTTGTTCATTAAAACAAATTTCAAAGTTATAAAATTCCATCTATAAACATTTTAAAGACTGATATCTATCACCTCTATAAAAATTGATGATATTTTATTGCGCCTCAATTTATCCAATAAAAATTATATCCTTGACCTTTCCGAAAGAATATTCTGTTCGATTGAACCTTATAATAGAAAGATATTGAATTGTTGCTTAATTGATTCATTTCCAAAGCCATAAAATGACAAAAAACACAATTCAGCATTACAAAAAAGACGAAATTTTTTTTTAATGACTAACCAAGCCTCAGAAAAAAGTTTGTTTCTGTTTTTTGTGTTCCTTAAGCAATACGCTTTTATTCTTATATCAAAAAACATAAAATTAAGAAAATCTGCTAATATACTAAAAGCACCCCTATGGCGCCATAAAAAATTACAAAACATAAAAAAAACTGTTGCCTTTGTAATAAAATAAAAAAAAAAATATAATCTTCCTTTCCAACTTCCATTCCAACACCATCATCACCATCCACCACCGAAAAAAAACTTGTGTCTTCCTTAATTTGTACTTTTGTAAACATTGCTTTTACTTAAAATTAATTGCAACGCGCGACTTTTATCTTCTGACACGATGGCTAACCGCATTACAATCCTTCCCGTCTTGGTTGTCCTCGTCCTCGTCGTCAGTTTCGTCTTCTCCTTCCTTTTGCTTGCTAAATCTCTACCAAGACCAACAAAAAATAGAAACAAACTTTCAGACGACATGCGAAAGACAACCAAAAGACTATAGTACTCTTCCTATCATGGCTAGCAAAAGCGTTAAAATTTTACAGATAGAAACTGAATTTTAATTGCACCACGCAGCAGAGATATACAACACCATTGCGATGCCCTCTCCTCTTTCATGAAACAAGAATTCTCTATAAGTACTCGAAATATAATAAAAACAAGGACGAAAAGATAAAAATTTCGTTTCGACGCGAGTTGGATGTCAAGCAGCATAAAGCAACAGCACAGTAGCATTGTAGTGAAACATAAAAACACCCAGCAGCAATATAGTCACACCACACCACTTTTAAATGCGTGTACAATTGTCCTTTTAAATATCCTTGAATATTTTATGCAATGTTGAAATGCTGGACACTCTTTTTTACAACACCGCACAGCCACTAGCAGCAGCAGAAACTCCCTCTTTCTACATTTTATTCATTTTTTAAGTTTTTAATTTTTGTCTCATTTTCATTGTTCTTGAAATAAAGTTTTCGGAATGCTTTTTGGCTTAAGTTTTTTTTTTTTATATATTTCTATTTGTTTAACTCTTTTTTTGAGGTCCTTTTTTTGTCGGTTATTTTTTTTGGGTTGGTGTGAGAAATTATATTTATATTCAACCTCTTTCTGGTGCGAAAAATACTTTTGTTTATGTAAAAAATGTCCTTTTTTTTCGTGTTTGGAATTTTTTGTATCCTGTTTTTTTTTTTTTTCTTTTATGGGAGGATAACATTTTGGCTTAATTAGGACGACAAACCCTAAAAGATAGGGTTTGAGAGGATGGAGAGAGTCGATTGTTGCTGTGAAGCAATTAAAGCAACATCGTCCGAAACAAAAGCTAATTAGTAAAAAAAAGGACAATGAACATTATATCGAATGGAGTTTTCTTCTTTTTTATTTAAATTGATTACATCAAAATGTTTAAACTAATGCTGTTTATAAATAGATTGAACAAAAATAGGATAATGGAGAAGGTTGAGTAGATTTCATCTGTTACATCGGTTACAAGGACACTCCTTTGACATTAATTTGACCTCTTGTTTTGTTAATGACTTTAAGTTGAACAAGGCTAAATTTAGTTTTTGTAGTGTAAAATGGAAATTTTGAAATTTTGATGTAAAAATTTCGTGTGGAAACTAAAAATAAATTAAATAAGTTCCAAATTGTTCACATGGTAATTCTTAAGCGGAGTTCTACTTGTGATTGTAAGTTTTAAACTGAAAAAGAAAGTAGATTTCATGTGAAATGTATTAGCTTAAATTTCATTTTTGCTTCATTTGAGTATGGGTGCAGATTCCAACACCTCTAACCTTCAATTCTTAGCTGTCATAATGTAAGCATTAAATTTCCACCATAATGGTATGGAACCAGAAAATTTTTTAGAAAAACTTTCCCATAGAAAACCCAAATACGATCCACAGTTCTTTAATTTTTGGGACTTAAATTTCACTCAGCTTTTTTTTTTATTTTTATATCCAAATTGTATGGAATCTTGTATAAAAAAATTAGATAGAAAGACCGAATTTATCGTAAGCAAGTGAAAGAAGTATTATATTTGGCATGAAATTTGTAGGATCCACAAAGAAAGAATAAAAGTAAGAAATATGAAATCTATTATTTTTATTAATTGTCAATTTAGAATTTTGTGGAACGTAACAAAAAAATTTAATATTGATCGTTAGCAAGTGAAAGAAGTATTATGTTCCACAATATTTCACATGAAATTTGTATGATCCACAAAGTAAGGATAAAAGCAAGAAATATGAAATCTATCATTTTTATTAATTGTCGATTTAGAAATTTGTGGAACGTATCTCTGTAAATTTCACGTAAATTTTCAACAAAATTTTTTAAAATTTTTGTTTTTGGTATATTTTTTTTTCTGCAAATTGATAAATGTTTAAATCCAATAACAGAAAATGAAAAATATTTTTCTGTAAAATAATATTAATGAACAAAGTTTTTCTCACTCTCTCTTCTCACTTAACTGAGAAAAAAAGTTTTCTTTTGTTTTAAATTTTTATATTATATTTAATTCAAAACCTGTCTAGCGGAAAAATTCCTCTTAACATGGCACATGTGTTTAAAAAGTAAGCAAATCTAAAAATTCATCCTTTTTTTTGTGTTCCCCAAACGTCCTTTCCGCAATTTATTACCAACAGTTTTTTTCTGGTTGTTGTTGCTGTTGGCACCAAATGCTGCATACATCGTTTAAAGAATGTTTATCTCATAAAAGGACATGAGAAAAGGTTAAGGACAAGTAGGATCACCCTCAGTTAAAAAAAAAATTGGATAAAATTGAAATTTGAATATTTATTTATGACCCTTTTTTTTTTGTTGGTAGGAATAAATAAGACTAAAAGCTAAGAGTTTTTATATATAACTACAGTAGTAGTTATAGTATAGTTTTGATATTTTTTTTGTTACTTAAAAAAATAAGAGGAAAGATAAACTCTTGCAAACAAGGAACAAAAAAAAATCCTTTTTGCTTGTGACAGAAAGTTAAAAGAAAAGAAGAAAAATAAAAAAAATAAATAAATATTTTTTTTTCGTTCATTTTTTATTGTATTCAATATCATTACGATAAAACAAAGACACAGATGAGAGGAGAGTAGAGGACAACTTATTTTGCGGAAGGAATAGAAATAACATCCTGGAGTTTACTTTTTGTTTCCTTTCAATCATATTTTCCCTTTGGTTTGAATTTCTGTATTTTTTTTTTTTTTTGTATTTTTATTTTATTTGTGTTCTTTATATTTTTGAGCTCGTTTACCAACTTGTTAGTAAGAGAAAACCCAACAATCTTTCTTGAAATGCAGTTTTATGTACTTTATTTTTTTTTTTTTTGTGAATTATATTTTTTTCTAGCCTTAATTACTTCCTTTTGAAATGATACGAAGACAGAAAATGTTGCTGCGTTTTTCTCTCTTTCTCTTTGCTGGATATGTCTCTCTCTGTGTGTCTCCTCGTCCAATGGCTTTGTCTATAATAATTCCGCGAGGACGAGGATTTGTTACCCGCAGCAGAGGTATTAAAGTAATTGTCTTTTCTTTTAGAAACTGACTCTATACAAATATTTTCTGGCGGCGGGCGGTATGATAGATGGAGTTGGATGATCTCCACTTGGTTTTTTTTTTTTTTTTGAACATTTTCTTTTAAGTTCTTTTTATTTATGAACAAAAATAAAATAAAAAATAGCAATCATAAAAAAGGAAAAAAAAAAAAATACTTATGATACGAGGACAATTTTATAAAAGATTATTTTTATCTTGACATAGATCCTTCTTCAAGAAAATAAAATAAAAAAAAAAAAAAAGTTGAAAAAATAAGAGAACTTCAATGGAAAGAAATTATAATTGAAACTAATTAAATGAATACCGACACACAAGACGGAGATTATTAATTTTTTGTTAAATAAGTTTGTGTTTTATGTTTATTTTTTTTATTTTTGTTGACTCAATTTAAAATAAAAGTTTTATTTAGTACTTGAATTTGAAACAATTTATTTAGTATTTTAAAAGGATCACATTATTTAAAGAAGGAGTTCAGAATTCAAAAGTGGTTATTTTTGCTATAAGCTTGTGTCATTTCTCCGAGATAGATTTTTGCTGACTCTTTTACTTTTGGGATATTCTAATGTCACGGTTGAGACTAAAACAGAAATGGTTTGAAGAAGGATATGTTTTAACAAAATCAAATAATGTTTTTTTTTAATCTCACTTAAACATAGGCATAAAAATGATTATTTTTATAATTATATAAAAAAGTCACAGGTGGATAAGAAAACTGTTCGTCACGGGTGGGATATGTGTAAATATTGCTCTACAAAAACATCTTTTTTTAGGGTTGTTTCAAAACAAAATATGCATTACATATTCACTGTTGAGTTCCAAACATTTTATGTCCTAAGTCCAAATCTTTTAAGTGAGTACCGAAATAGAAAAAAAAAAAAAATGTAACAAAATTTTAGCAGTAAGTTCTTGCAAGTTTCTATTAAATGGTTCCAATTATATGGGGATTGGTTAACAGTCTACTTACATGAACAAATTAATATAATCTTCTTGTGAGCTTAGTAAGAATGCCAATAAATAAAATATACAAAATTACATACACACTCAACCCATCGACCATCGAAAGCAATAAAATATTCAAAGTCTGCACAAAATACTTCAAGTCCAATTAATTTCATTTTCTGATGTTAACTGACCCAAAACTCGCATTTGAAGGTCATTTATCTTCTTTTTTTTTCTATTCAACTCGAATCGAAATAAAAAAAAAAAAAACAAAGAAAATAAAGGAGAGAAGAAAGAAAAAAAAAATACTAATGTCCTTGACAAAAAGTTAATATCTATCCAATACCATGCGTACCATATCCCCAATATCTTTCCCTTTTTGTCTCTCTCACTCTGGAATAATATACACTATTTCCCTATGAAGTTTTCTCTTATATTTCGCTTAAATAACTTCACGGACATAAAATTCCGGGTATACTATATCGGTTTCATTATGTTTATCCCTTTTTCAATAACAGTCAATCAAACTGTCATTATGGCTTAGTAAGCGCATAAACACATACAGTCCCAAATAAAACACAACAAAAACAAAAAAAATAAACAAAAACGAACGAACGAATGGACGGACATACCCCTATCATATAGGAAAGCTCGTGTATAAGGGTATAAAGTTATTTTTATTGGCAACCCTTCGTCCTTCCAGCCAAAAGACATCATTCACCACCAAAAAAAACCACCCACATTGTTGTTTTATTTATTCTTTCAACGAGGAAATATAATATACAATCGACGTACCTACACGAGATATGGAGAAGTAGAAAAAATTTACTACTGTAACCGCGCCCTAACATTATGCAGGAGCAGATATAGTTTGTCAGGATAATTTTTTTTTTTTATTCTGCAAGGGAAGGACCAAAGTCATTGTGGAATATATAAAAATACAGTTCTTCAACTAGGAACTTTCTGTGCAGATAAATGCTGACAACAGGTCAACAGTTAGTTGTTAAAATAAGAGAAGGTCATTATATCCTTCAAACCTTAGAGGAGTTTCCCCATATAACAAGGACCCTGTTTATGTTGTAAAAACCGGAATTACATTCAAGAAAAATTTACAAAATGACATTCACACATATCCATAAACTCATAATAAACTGCTCTCAAGACTGTTGATAGGACGTAGAAGGGTATTTAAAAAAGGACGAAAATATACATATATGTAAAAAAAAACTACAACGCATTTGCAAGGAGATGAATAAAAAATCATCCGGAAGTCTGCTGATACTCACACATCCATATGTTTGTCAAGTACCCCGGTGGTGTATTATAGAAGTATAGTTTACCCAGAGTGGCCCCCGATAGGAGTCAGTCAAGAGCCGAGGTCCTACTCCTGCTATGATGGTAGCTTGCAGTTAGTAATTGTTTATTCGACAGGACTCCTTGTGTGTGCGATGACATATGCCCGACATTTTTTTTGGTTTTTTTCCTTTTTTTTTGTCCGTAATGTATGTTGCCAAGATTTTAACAAAAGCTCAGGTCAAATACGATATATATACCTCCGTTCACTCACAGGATAGTGCAGGACATGCAATTGAATTCCATGTCTGAAAAAACTGGACAATACAGTTGGGGTTGTTTTTTTTCGTCCTTTTTTTCGAGAATTTTTCTTTTATTCTCAAAAAAATCAGAACAAAAATTTAAAAAACGTGAGTGGGATTGAATGACGACAATCTTTGTAGGTATATTTTTTTTTCTGCACAAAGAAGGAAGAAGAAGAATAAAACAAAAAAAAAATAAATAAAAACTCTGGCATCTGGGTCAGAGTTGGAAAGTTGAACAACACCAATCCTTTTCATTGCGGAAACTTATTGTTCCTGTCTCTTCTCACAATTAGTGTGGTAGTGGTTACTGGCAGGGGGGGCGATGGAGTAGGGACGAGAAAAAACTTCATCAACAGTAAGTAAACTTCCGAATCCTCTCCCGGTGGTGGCCGCCCAATTAGAGGACACAATAAAAGCTTCATTATATGCATAAAGTAATAAACAAAACACCACCAAAGCTTTTAATTAAGCCGTACATAATTTTCAAAAAAAAAAAAAAAAAAACAATACAAAACAAAATGAGAGTTCAAAAATCTTCTATATTTTTCAACAACAAACGAGATATGAGACTAGGAGAATGATGATGATGGGGGGACGATGATAATAATGGCGGCAATGAACTACGTTCCTCGCATATATCGTCCCAAGTATAAAAGGGATATAGGATACTCCCTATTTTTGTAGCAGCAGGAAAAAAGGATAATACGATTCTCTCTCTTAGAATTCGTTCGTATTATCGTATTCTTTTAGAATTTTTTTTATTTGTTTTGTTGTTTTATTTTTTGTGCCTTTTTCTGCTTCTATCGTAGATATATGGCACAATGACATTTTCTGTGTGTCTGCCACCCTTAGCGCAATGAGCTGATGCCGTCACGTTGTCCGTCACTCACTATCATGATGTACATGTTGCCGTTAACGAGCTTATATTATGTATTTTTATGTATGTAGACAATTTTTTTTTTTTTTTTCTTTTTTATTCACATCAATGTCAGAGAAATGTTAATTAATTTTTGCTAAACGATCAACGGGGAGACTTTTGTTTACTTACTCTGTTTTTAGAACGAGCAAGCAGAGTATATCTAAATGGAAATTAAAGCATAGTTTTATTTTTGTAGATTCTAAACTCTGATAGATAGCAAGATAAATATCTACTTGGAGTGTGTGCTTTAATATGAATTTTCTGTGGTTGTGTCATTCACCTTTATGGAAATTGGAATCAGGAGATTGAAATTCTTTTTTGCCTTAAAAAAATTTGATTTGATCACAGACTTATAGAGATTTTTTAGAACAGCAAGATGTCCTTTAAGGTACTAACCTTAAAGAACTTCATTTGGAAGGTCCTTTTAAGAATTTTCTGAAAGTTATCGTCCTATCTCTAAAATTTTGATGAATTTGAAACTTATCCTGCCAATACATTATAACAACCTTATTTTTTTCCAAAATATGTAATTTTTGATGCCTACCTAATTAAGTCAGTGAACTCTTCGAAAAATATAGTGAAATTATTATCAGGTTGGGGTCAAAATTCTGCTTTTCAAAATTCTGTTTTTCATAATTCTGTTTTTCAAAATTCTGCAAAAAATTAAAAAAGGGTTTGGAAAATGTTCAAAAGCGCGCGCTTTTTAACATTCTCCGAACCCTTTTTTAATTTTTTGCAAGATTCTGTAAAATCATCTTCTTGAAAAATTATCTGTTTATTTGATTACTTACCTACATAATTTGCATTCTTTGAATGTATATTAATTTTTGTTTTATAAATGATTAAATTTGAAAATATTAAGAAAAGGTTTTGAATACTAAACATTTCCGAAAATAATTCAAAATTTTTTAATTTGTCAAATAAAGATGAATATTCAAAAATTTGAATAAGAAAAGGAATATCTTGTATCAAACAACATCGGTTCCAATAAGTTATAGATTTTATTTGAAAGAAAGTCAGTCTATGAATTTTAAAATATATTTGCGACACTTAAACAAAAATATTTAGGAAAGTGCCAATGTTGAATTACATTAATGAGGTGTATTTTTCTTTAGTCAGCGCATATGCTATAAAAAAAAAAACAGAATTGGCAGAATTTTTTTGTTCAAGTATAATGCTGGCAGAATTTTGAAAAGCAGAATTTTGAAAAGCAGAATTTTGAAAAGCAGAATAGAAAAAAAGCAGAATTTTGAAAAAAAGAATTTTCTTTAAAAGCAGAATTTTAAAGCCAGAATTTTAACCCGATCCCATTATTATCATTTTTTTTTTTTTTCATTTGTGCATGTTGATGTATAGTGTGTATTTTAGTTTTCAACAATTTATTAGGTACAAAAAAATATTTATATTGGTTGTTTATATGATCGAATAGTGCTTTTGTTATATTTTTTGAATCCTCCATTTTGTTTTTATTTCCAAAAAAAAAACTGTTTTTACAGACTTAACGCGGTAATCTATGAATATCTCAGTCAGTTTTTTAACCATTCTCAATATGTTATATGTTTTGGAAAGAGCATTGTCAGAACTTTCGAATGATGTATGTAAATCTATTGTTTAAAAAAATAACATGTATGTTTTTATCCCATAAATCTTAAAAAAGTGGCCATTTTTTTATTGCATAATGAAAAAAAAAATGAAGTTACACTGAAGGAAAAGCCACCATAAAACAACTTAAAATCAATGAAAAAGAAATTGATTTAACTATTATTCGGAATGATTTTTTTATGATGAACCTTTTTAAAATGTTTAATTTTTGATGGTTTTGTATCATAAAGTCAAATAAATCAAAGTAGTTCATCTTTGAAACAACGACGTTTCAACTTCAATTTATTTTTCCCCTCAGTGTAGGCAACACCCAAGTAACAATTTAGCTTTCCTAAGGGTCAATGCAAGCTATTTTTTGGCTTTCATAACAAGAAGGACATGTCTTATACAAATCATATTGGCGCATTTTACCGAAATTGCATAGGACTTTTCTTCACAGGTAATCCACAAGCTAATAGCTTGTGTAAAACAGCTTAAAATGGCCTTACGGAGGTCTTCCTGCAGTGGGTATATCTAATGCACAAACCGGATTACTTGCGTAGGATGTTATAATAAGGCCTTAAAGAAGTTGTTGAAGGTGTTGTAGAAAATGTTTAATTTATGCATAAAAAAAAAAGAATTTATTGAATTTTATTTAATTTTTTTTATTTTTTTTTTTTGATTTTTTCTGTTTTGCATTTTCTATATTTTATTTTATTTAATTTAATTTTTTCCTATTTTGTTTCTTTTCCTTTTTTGGGAATTCCACTAATTTGTCTGTTGTTCTGAAATGATGAGAATATTATTTTAATTGAAAAAGAACACATTTTTTTATTTTCATCACATGGCCCGGCCAGGAATCGATACCACGTACCTCTGCATACCAAGCCAGCACCTTACCAGTAGACCATGCTCGTATTTTATAGATAAGTGGAAAATTGGGAGCTAATTGAAACCTCACATTGAAATCCAATGTTTTTTTTTCTAATGCGTTACAAACATTGCATATCTGCAGCATAAAAACTTTGCATACTTCCAGGTGAAAACATTGCATACTTTCAAGAACCTCTTCGAACAGGTCTTATAGAGACCTTCTGTCACTTGAAAATACAAGGCTTCTTTAGAACGGTTTAAACAGGTCTTATAAAGGTCTTTCTGACTGATATTTACAAGGCTTCTTCTTAACACTTCTAGATAGCCTTAAGGAGACCTCCTTTCTTTCCAAAATGGATGACTTGCGTAAGTAAGCCTTAAACTAAACCTATACAAACTATAGCTTGTCGAATCGGACAAAATAGACCTTATGCAAGTAAAATTGTTACTTGGGCATACTGAAAGAACACAAATAAATGTATTGCTTTATTGAATTCGACCAAAACTGTGGAATCTACGTTATTTTTTCGTAATTACAAAATATGGCCAATCATGATGTATATTGTAACAATTAAAATTTGTATGCTCCAAAAGGTTTATATGGTTGAAAATTACCTAAAACTAATATTCCCCAAATTTCAAGTCTCTAACATAATTCTAACCTGCCTCCAAGCGGTTGAAGTTTCTCATGGGAATAACATGGGGTTTTTTTGGAAATTGTTCGATCAATTTTGAACCATTTGTTCAACAAATTTAAAACCTTACAGACTTAATCTTAATAGGTGTAGCTAACATGTGGATATTTTTCACATTTTTAATTTTTATAATTTTTGAGATTCAGCTTGGCAAAGGATATCATTTTTTTTAGTCGCTCTTTTTCACGTTTGTCTAATATGACAATTTTTAACGTAATGAAAGTTCAATCACAGAAACATTAACTGTAGCTACTTCAGCTATGATGATCATTCGATAGCCTTGGTCACATTTTATTTATTTCTATTCAAATATATTTTTGCATGTCTTTACTTTAAATTAACTGTGTTGAAAGCTGATTTAATGCTTACAAATAATTTCAAGGACTTGTTATTATTTATAATGTTGTTTTCTATGAAATGAGTTATAAGAGTTATTAGAATATTTTCGTATCAGCAAAAATAAATTTCTGTCAAAAAATATTTATTGAAAAAAATGGTTTATCCTTGAATTTATGATGGAACTTTTCATAGAAAAAATATTTTGATGATATTAAATCAAGATATTGATAATTTGCCTCACAAATCATTGAAATGTTTATATGTCATCAATAAATAACCAATTCAAAATTATTTTTTTAAATGGTCAAAATATAAATAACAATTTTCAGCAATTATAATTGTCCCCTTCTTGTGTTCTCCTCTTATTTAAAAATTATTATTTTTTTTTAAATGTGACAGTTTAATGTTTCACAATATAATTCAACAAAAAGAAAATTAATATATCATTTCACCATGACTAACTTTTTCTTTCACATATATACGCACATTTGATTAACTTTTTTTTTTTTTCTTAAAAACAAAAATTTTTATTTTTATTACCAGCATTTCTTATATAAAATATTTTTGTTTTCTTTTTAAATAAAATAGCTCCTTGACAGTTTTGAACCAAAAAAAAAAAAAAACACACACACAAAAAAATCCCATAAATTATTTGAATTTATTTTTCGCATTGTTGCTCTGTGAAAATGCTATTAATTCAATTTTGGGAAAAAGGATCTGGAGAAGGGGACGATACAAAACAATAAATAATTTGTGTCAAATAAAATCCTTTTTCGGAGTAAACGAATAAAGACAAATAGTAAACGTTGTCGTTTAGTTTTTTTGTTATATTAATAAAATTGCCTTAAATCGAAGGAAATAAAATTAATAACTTTGTCTTGAAATATCCTTTCATTTGAAAGATTTTTGATATGCAAATTTGTTTTTGTTTTGTTAGTTTTTTTTTTTATGTTGGTTTTGTTTTATTGCTTGTTGGCAAGTTTATAATACATTAAGTGAGAATTTGATGATAGCTTTTTTTGATTATCTTTTTTTCTTTGCTTTAAGTTATCATAGTTTGTAGTGTTGAACACATTATGGGAACTAGTAATTTATGGAATGGATTTAAGTGAAAACTTATTCTGCAAAGAAATATTTTCTTTAACAAAATAGTTTTCCTTAGAAAAAATATTGCTTTGTCTTCAACCCTTTTGAGGAGCTTGACAAAAAATCTATTCTTTTTTTAAAGAATAAATTAGATAGAGTAACTAAAAAAAGCTTTTTTCATCTAATCAAATCTTAATTGTATAATGTCTAGACTTAAGAATTAAAAACACACTGATGAATATTTGTTTTATTATGACAAAACACACTCATACATCTAGAAAAACAAAGACCTTGACTTCATCATTTCAATTTCTTTCAATTTTATTTTTATACATATTTTTTGTCTAAATTGTGAAATAAATATTTAAAAAGAAGAGAAAACACAATCTTATTTGTGAAAAATAAAAATTTATGTGAGTTTATATTCTACTCTATGTTTGTCTAAAAAAAAAAAGAAAGTAAAGTAAGCCAAAAGGCACAAAAAGGACTCTTCAATAATAAAAAAAAAAGACAAACAATCGCTACAAAGGAATTCAATATTTGAGTGGATGCGTCTTTCGAGAAATGAAGAATGACTTTTTCTTTTAAGGAAAAAAAAAGAGTAGAAGAAGTAGTAGAAAAAATAAAATAAAATCAAGGAAGCACATTTATTATATAAAAACCTCTTCATACCACTCGCCTTCATACAATCTTTATATGGTGACTTTTTTTAAGACCATTGAAATCTATTTTTTTTTTTATTTTAAAATTTTGTATTCTTTCATGAACACATGCTCCATTTTTATTTATTTTTTTTTTTTTTTTTGTAAAAAAAAGGATAGAAACTAATCATCAAGTGGTTCGCCTCTCCATCGTCATTTTATTCCTTCGTCCTCTCGTAACTAGAGAGAATTTCCACTTACTGAACGGAAAGCTTTGCTGCTTAGATAACTACCTCACCCATCTATCTAGTATTTGTTGTTGTTGTTTTTTTTTGTGGAGAAGGAGAAAAAAAAGTTAAGAGGATTCAAAAAAAGGATTTAATTTCAATCTCCCTCTTCAAGTCTATCGGTAGCTAGGTTTAGCTACCTGCGGTATATAAATAAAAAAAAAAATTGAATAAAAAGAAAAAATCACGCATACGCCCGAGTGATCGCGTCTAATACTCCATCCAACTCGTCATACTCATCGTCGTACATGTTGCGTTCCAAAACCACTTTCTTTTTTTTTAATTAAAATTAAATTTTAATAAGGACTTACCGATTCAATAGCTTTATCCAGGCGGTAAATTTCCTCTTGTAGGAGATGAAGTGTACCAGTTTTTCCACGATGCCGAGCAAATGCTGCAGCACAGGCACTATGAATGCTATTTACCCAGTTCTCCAATTCAACCTAGATAATGAAGAAAAAAAAAATAATAAAAATTTAAGTTAATTAAATTAAAACAAGAAAAAAATGAAATGAGATGAGATGAGAAATGAGAATAAATAGTGAAAAATATTTCCGGAAATTTTGTGTAGCTATCAAAAACAACAATTTAAGAGTTTAAGAACCTTAGTTTTTTTTTTTGGGAGGAATGAATTTTAATAGTTTTTTTGTTTTTCATTTTAAAAAGGCAAACTTAACTTTAAAAAAAAAAGCACATATCAAATTCAAAAGAGTTTGGGAAATTTAAAGTACCAACAAATTTTCGTGTAAAAACAATCATGGCTGGATCGATCTGCTTTTTTAGTTAATTTTCTAAAATTTTTGCTACTTTTATGCAAATATTTTGTATAGGCAGCAGGGTTGTAAAAATTATTTTATTTTTAATGCATTTGCTCTCCATTACAAATAAAAAAAAAATATTTATTGCAAATAAAAAAAATTTGCATTGAAATCAAACAAATTTTATTGCAACTTAAAAATATTTGCATTGAAAAAAAAAAATTTAATGCAACTAAATACATTTTGTATTAAAGAAAAAAAAAGTTATTGCTAATAAAAAAATTTGCATTGAAAATAAATTTTTTATTGCATTAAAGCAAAAAAAAAATTAAATAAATTAAATATTTTTTTTTAATACTCGTCGAATTTCTTACAATTTTGGCTATTTGACGATACAAAAACTTTTTCAACTATAATATTGATGATAAATATAAGGTCAAAAAGTCAAATTTGTAAGACATTGGACGAGTTAAAAAAAAAAAATATTTAATTTGAATTTTTTTTAATGCAGAAATTTTTTTATTTGCAATAAATTTTTTTTTCAATGCAAAATATTTTTCTTTGAAATAAAATTTTGATTTTCAATGTCATTTGCAATAACATTTTTTTTTGTATGTAAAATATTTTTATTTGCAATAAATATTTTTTTAAAATTTCAAATGTACATTTTTTAAGTTGATATTATTACAACCATGATAGGTAGATAAACTTGAGGTAATGATTCAAAAATTTGAGTTGTCCTTAAGGTTTCTTGTAAAAAGTTGCTTCAATGTGTTGAATTGCACATGAGGTTTGCATGAGCCTTGTTCTTTTAAGACGAGCAAAAAGAATATTTCTCTACAAGTTAACTTTTTTAAATGTTTAAAAATAAAATTAATCTTAAATATCTTTTTTAAACAATATTTATTATATTAAATAAAAAAACTAAAAAAGAAATTTTTAAATTTTTTTTTCATACGTGACCCGTTGATAGCAGAATTTCATTTGAATAAAGTTACCATAGATCTAATGTTGACAACTTTATATACCTATTTTGTCAAACCTTTTGAACAAAAATTGGAGTTTATTGACTTTTTAAAGTAAAACCTTTTCAAAGTTTTAATATAAAACAACGCATCCGTGAATTTTTTGCAACACAAAAAATAATCGCGAAAAGGCTTACCTTCGCAAAGCTGCGTAAGTCCTTCGCGGATAAGCCTCAAAGCTGCTGCTAGGAAGTAATTCAATATTGAGAGAGTGTATTTTGTCCACAAAAAAAAAAAAAAAAAAAAAAAAAGGACGAAAAAATACATATTCATACTCAATAGCCTATGTGAGTCAGGGTTATTTGCTGCGTTTGATATGGCAAATATACTCTTCAGAGTCCTTGAATACAAGTTTTTTTTTCATTTTTTTTATGTAAACGCACACAAACAAACTTGGTACCAGCGGCTTTTTTTTTTTGTATTCAATGTTTTTTTTTTTGCAACAACTTTTCCTGTGGTGTTGAAAAGTAGTAACCGCAGCATACAGGACGATTATTTGCCTCTGTTTTTTTTTTTTTTTTGAAAACGATTCGCAGACTTATTCACATACGTTCGCATAAGGCTACCCATTCAATTGTATGAACACTAAAATTTACAAAAAAAAAAGAAAAAAAATCATGAAAAAAAAGGACGAAGGAAAATTTATATATCTTTGCATTGGCAAGTAAAACTAGAACACACCCTGCGGTTATTTAATTGTTGTTTTTTTCTTCTTCTATTGGAAGTAGCTCAGAATGGAACCTAGGAAGCACCCCACCATATCTAACTCGATGGGAGGTGAATCCTGGCACAAAAGATTGTTTGATTCCCTGAAGCGAAGATGACCGCGTTTGGTTGCAAAACGAAAAAAAAAATAAAAAAAGAAAACAGAAGTAAATCGGCACAAAATCAAGGATATCTTGTTCTCTTGATGTGTTTTCCTTCCATTTTTTTTTTTCAATTTTTTGTTTACATATCCACACACGTTGCCTTCATCAAGGACTTTAATGTCCTTTCAGTGGCTCCAATTCATTGCATACAAGAGACACGACAGTGTTGTACAAGTTAACGCCTAGGAAAATATATAAATAATAGATATAGAGACATTCAGTTGAAAACTTTATTGTCTTATGGTTAAGAAGAACGCAGTTTATTTTTTTTTTCTTTTAATTTTCCTGTATTTGTATGGATGTGTGGGTGAGAGTATATGAGGAGGGTTGTGATGAAGACAAGAAGAAGCCCTTGAAACCCTTGAGCAATGCACTTTATTGTGTGAACACAATTTTTTTTTTATTTGTTTTTTTGTATTTTTTTTTTTGAAAGAAGTTTTCTGGGTCATGAATGTTGCTACTATATGCAATATGTTTGAATATGTGTACCTAAGTGTGTGTGTACAATGTACATAGTCGTGTCATTCAAAATAAATATAAATAGTGAATCCTTTCATTTTGAAATATACAGAGTTTGACTTTGTAAATGAGATTTGAAATTTGATTAAATGCAATTTGTTTAGAAACAGTTTTTTTCTTTCGTTCTTGTTTTTTTGTATTTTTGCTTTGTTTATTTTGCTATTTTTATTTCATTTTTTTTTCAGGAGTTATATTGAAATTTGAAAAAAGTTGAAAGTATTTTTTTTTCTGAAAAAAATAAAATGTCCTTTGGCATTGCAGGTAACACACACGGTTTTGTTGGCTTTGGCGCAATTTATATTTTTCGGTCAATTTATGAAGTTGGAAAAATTCTTTTTATCTAATTTTTTTTTTGTTAATGGTTTTAGAAAAACCATTTATCATAAAAAAAAAGTTTTGGGTGATTGTAATATTGGAATGCTTGGTCTATTTTTATTCGATTATTTTTGATATAATCTATTTTAGTTAAATTAAAAACGACTCTTTTAAGGTATGTTGATTAAATTAAAAAACTAAAAGAATTAAAACACTATGAAAAATTAAATTAGAAACTCGATTTTGTGAGCTGCATTTATTGAGAATTGTTTGCAATTCTAAGAAATGACAAATAAAAAACGGATTAGTTTAGTTTAAATTTGCTTTTCATTTGAACATTAAATTTATATAACCTTTTGGCGTGGATATAATACATAAAATACTGAAATTGAAAAGGATTTTTTTTTGTCCATAGACATTCAAATATTAGCAATCATGATGATGGCGGATTTCTTTTTTGTGTATTACATTGGTCTCTCAAAAAGGCACTATTTATAACAAATTAAGACCATAGCTTTTTTGAGATTTATAGTTGTTATGGTTTGGTATGTTTGTCTTTGTTGAAAAACTCCGACACAGCATATTCTAGCAGGTCACTCTGGTGTATACGTAACATTTTTTTTTTTTTTTAATACACTAGCATCTTCTATATTTTTCTTGATTAAGGTTTATATCCAATTATGTTGCGTAAGAAGTGCAGCCAATAAAACAAATGATTTTCGAATAGGAATAAGTCATGTTTTTTTAGGTACAAAATATTGCGTGTGCAAGACTTTTAATTCTTTTTCAAATATGTCTGGCTGTTTATCATCAAAACAAGATGAAAAATAATGAAAAAACTAAAAAGTATTTATTTTAGCATTGTAACTGCTGTGATTAAAAAATGTTTTTGGAGTTTCATTTTATAGCATTTTTAGGGAAACTTTTTTGTATAATGAATGGAATTTTAATTAGCCACTAAAAATGTTTTATTTATTTTTTACTTTTCAGCAGTTTTTATGTTGTTCTTTTCTGACAAATTTTTGCATTGGATGAAAGTCGAAAAAATATTTTAAATTTTTAAATTTTAACTTTAACCCCTTTTGTAACCCAAAATCGTAAATTTTAAAATTAATAATGTCAACCGACTTGCCTTTCATATAATAAAACAAGTATATTTTTAAAATTCAATATCTTCATTATTTACTTAGTTATTTCGAAATTTACGGAGTAAATTTAAATTTATTTATTTTTAAGCACTTTTTTAAAATCCAAAAATAGATCCCAGTTAGTTTATGTAGGAAAAATATAGTTTTTACGGCTTTTGTTGCACCTTTGTTGGTTTGTAACAGATATGTCAAATGGGGCTACTAGGGGTTAGTTAATTTTTAGATGATAGGCTTATAGTCTTAAACAAAATTTAACAATTTCGAACTTGGCTATTCATTTATACAATTTGGTAAAGAAGTTTTAATTCCAAATAAAAATTGTGCTAAAATTTTCCACAACCTTAGGTATTTGATACCTCATTTATTTTAAGCAGTTTTAAATTTTCTAAAAAATTATTAAAAAAAATTTAGATAAAAAAAAGCTTTAAAAATTTACTTGTAAATCTTTAAAATAAAATAAACAAAAACAAATATTTCGATAATATTTTGGTTAACTAGCTGCGTTAACCAGGCTCCAAAAAGTGTCAAATTTTTTTTAATTTTTAAAAGGTTTCGAAAAATTGATGTTTGAACACTGCCATCGAAAAAATGATTTTTAAAAATTATGTAGGTATTATTGCTGCATTCGATGGGTGCCTTTAAAACATCATTGACCACCCTTAGACTTTTCTTGACTATTTTTATTTTTGAATTTTGATTAAAGAAAACAATTTGTTTCCAATTTAGTGATGGCCATTTTCAAAAGCGCAGTTATCTAAAATGGCCATAGAGTAATTTTAAAGGATTTTTGATAATTATGGTGTTCTTTTAAATATGGTCATCGTTAAAAATAAGAAAATAAATTATTTTTATTTTTTAACAATAAAAAATTAAAATATTTTTAGGGGTGGTCAAAATAGAAATTAATGGATAGTCCAAAATTTTAATGATCATTTATTAAGAATAATTTAGACAAATTTTACTTTTTTGCGGGCCAAATTAACACAGCTGCTTAGTGAAGATGCAAAATTTTATCGTGTTTTGATGTTGCTGTGTTAATTAAAAATTGATAATGCCGAAAACTTTTTTTAACACCATTATTATTGCAAAACAAAAAATAACTGATCCTGAATTCACTTTTTATAAAAAAATATTAAAAAATTATAAGTTTAAATTTAATAAAAAGAAAAATTTGTCTCAAATAATTTTAACTCATTAAAAATATATTGAAATGAAATTATAATCTTAAAATCTTTGAATACATTTTACACAACAAAACCACCTTTTACCATTTTTTTTTTTTTTTTTTTTTTCAAAAAAGAAACAAAAAACCCAACATATTTACCTATAGGAACCGAACCGAACCCAAAGCAACACAGCGCACAAACCAACAACCAAAGATTATTTTTTATTTAGTGTCAGAAAATGACACAAAAACAACAAAGGTATACCTATCACCAAGAAAAAAGAAGAAAAAAAAAAAAAAAAAAAAAACACCTTTTCGTGTCCTGAGTAGATAATCCTTTGCGGATCTTGAAATCCAAATCTGTTTAACATTCCATTTTTTTCGTTGTGTTTGTGTGCCGCACAGTGTGTTTGCACGAACCACGGACATGACAGCAAGAAACCAAAAAAAAAAAAAAAATAAAAACAACATTATCCTCAAAAGGACATTAACTCTGATCCTATGGATGCAAGGAGCAAAAATAAGCGGCAGTGGTTATTCTGTGATGCTCTCTGCTATAGATACCTACTCTCGAATTATTTTTTTTTCGTCATCGTCGGTCGTTGGTCGTTTGGATGTGTTTTTGTTTTATTTTCCGGAAATATTTATTCTTTATCTTTATCTTTGCATCCCCATGCCACATACACCGACACCACAACTCAACTCCTTTGTCGGTGTATATGGCGGCCGGGCGTATATGAAAGCACAGAGGTTATATTGTTGTCTGTCAACTCACCTGACACGGTGCCTGGAATAAGTAAGCATCCCCGAATGCCGTACTCAAGCAGAATATGTAATCACGTTTCGGGTGCTCGGGTATGGGCTGCATAATCGCTCCGTCGACAATAATTAAATGCTTTGGTGCCGCCTCGACGGAACGTCCTTCGCGTGAATCGCACGGATAAAAGAGCAACGTGGTTCCCTTCAAGCAAACCCAGTATCCTTTCCAACCGCGCTTGCGGGCCAATTCGATTTGATGTTTTTTGCGTAGCAGCCATTTCTTCACCGATAGGAATCTGTCGATGATAAAAAAAAAAAAAAAATACATTTATTTAGTATCAACTTTTCTGCACAACACACATGGGAACTTATTATTCCCTCCTCCTCTTTTCAGTATGTGATGTGCAAAACAGTTTAAGGATAAAACGCGAATAAGATATGTATCGCCCAGAGTGGATATCGGGGGTTCGGGTTTCGGGTATGTGGATATATAAGATTTCCTTGTTTTTTTAGGACACGTCTGCTTGTATGACAGCGAACAAGGATGATATGGAAATTTGCTTCCAAAAACTATCAGAATAAATAATAAATGAATGTTCATTTTTGAAAGCACCATCAGCTTTCGAGTTTCCTCCACCTTCTTTTCTCCAAAAAATATTATATATACAACATCAGCATGTTTCGTTGGGGGGTTTTTTTTGTTTTTTGGGTCAGCAAAAAGGACAAGTTGGCGTGACTTAGGCTAAATGGAGGGCATTTTACTTAAAAAGGGACTGTGATTTTGGGTAATTCATGCCATGACAAGAATATTTGTTGCTTAATGAAAAGCGAATTCGAATGTGGAGATTTTTGCTGCGTGATGGTGACGAGGGTGGGGATGGAATTGGTACGTTTCTGTTTTTGTAATCTTTTTTGATTTTCCAGATTTGACACAATGAAAGCTGTTTTGAATAAAATTGTAGAAATACTCTTGTACACAAAATAAACCTATTTTGCGTGCTATGAGACGATTAACTTAATTGAAAAAAATATATATATATTGTTTTGAAGGAGGAGTGGTAGATTATAAACACAATAGGGAGTCCATTTTGATTTGTATTCTAGGAGGAGAACATGTATTTAAAGTGCTGACTTCCTTAACCTGTTAGATCTTTATTAGGGAAGTAGACACAGAAATTGACAAAGTGGTGGATTTTTGTTTACTAATGAAAGATTTTATAGGTTTTTAAATTATAACCTTCTTTCTCAATTAAGGTAAACACTTCAGGAAATCAATGGAATTATGGGATTTATTACTTTTAATTAAAATAAAATAATCTAAGCCTTTTTGCAGAAATTTAGTTGTTCAAAGCAGTGATAAATCGTCATACACATGTAAGATCTACAATGCATTAATTTGCTTTAACAATGTTAACCAATTACGTAATTTTTTGCTCTCATAAAAAGAAGCAAAACTTTCCTTCACTAGAGAATTGGTTCATGTTTATTCATTTATTTGAAATTCATATTTTCCAATCCTTCAAAATTTCTTTTTGAATACCGAGATTATATAAATTTTGGTTCACTATTAGCATTGCGTTTTTCACATACGAAATACACTTTGATTTTGTGAAATACAAAGTGATCTTTTTATTTAAGTTTTTCATTAGAAAACTTTTAGAATTTTTGTAAAATCTCAAAATAACTATACAGGGTGTCCCACAGTTAGTTTCTGACATGATTTTCCTCGTTTTCATAAAATCGTTTTTTTTTATTCTGACATTCTCGTAAAAGTTTGAACCGATTTCATCTATTTGCATGAAGTTTTTTTTGAACGAAACTCCACTTTTTTTGAAAATGTTATACGTTATTACCGTAATTTTGAAACAGTTTTTGTTTAAATTTCTTACAACATTAGGTATAACGAAAATTAAATTATTAATAGTATTAGTAGTAAAAAAAACTTTTACTACAAGAGAATATTTGGACATTTTATTTTTCCTTCTGGAATTTTTTATTTTTGGATTATTTTTTTTTTTACGTAATAAATTCACTTATAAACCGAAGAACTATTTTCAGTGGTCTTAGCCTTAAATGAAGCCTCAAAAGTCCCTAGATAGTCCCAAAACCTATGCGCTCCGAACCTACCTCAGTACGAAAACGAAAACTTTAAACGCATTTTTCTCGAAACGCGTTTTTTTCCGCGCCCTGCAACGTAACTCAAAAACTAATGAAGCTATTATTCGTTAACTTATTGGCCATAGCATGAACCTAAAAGTTCAATATAATTTTTACAATAAATATTTTTTTTAACAATTTTTTTATAAAATAACATTGTGTTTTTTCGTTTTTTTGGTCTCTAATTTTTAATTTACACTTTTTTTTACTAAATTTAGGTTCATGCAATGCGTATAAATATATTTTATTGGAAGAAAAATTCCTTTTTTGATCATAAATAGTTTTCTGGACCAGGGCATTGCACGGCGCAAACGCGAGGCGTCAACTTCAAAGCGCTGTAGAGCCGCCATTTTGTTTTTTTCTTACTTCAAAAAAATTGTATCAATATTTCATAATGTCAATAATATCAAATACTTTTCCAAATTTCAATAAATGCTTTCGGTTTTCCAAAAAAAATTATTGAAAAAGCTGTCTTCCAGAGGGATTTCCCCCCTTAAGAAATAAGAAGATTACAATTTTTGTATTTTAAATTTTTGATAAAATTGGATAAAAAAAAAATGTTAATGCCTCATAACAATTCAAAACTAACTATTTTTAAAATTTTATTTATTTTTGTTCATTTGTTTAAAAAATTGAAATATTCTCATTTTCTAAAAAAATTAAACTCAAGATTTAATTCTAGAGATCAACTCCTTTAAATTAAAAAAAATCAATTACTCGTTTGCGAAAATTTGGTATAAAAAAAACAGTGTATTTTTGTTAAGTTCAAAAATGTACTTTTTGAGAATTTTATTTATATTTAAAATTGTATTTAAAACATAAGTTTAAGTTAAAATTTCAATCCTGGTTCATAAAGAAACTAGGTTACAAAAAATAACGTTTTGAATATTGAGAAGTAAACTCTTTTTTTAATTCTGTGTTTCCAATCATTATTTTAATAAAATATATTATTTATTTAATAAAATAAATTATTTAAATAAAAGGTCACCTTAAAATAAGATGATGCCCATATTTAATTCCACCCTCTTAAAACAATACGATTTCCGCCTTAATTGAGTGTTCCGCTTTAATTCTGTTACATTGATGGTAAACTTCATTTTATTTTAATATGATTTTTCATCTTAAAAAAATAGGCTAAAAATAAAATTTTAATAATATCATAGAGCTTCAGCTTTTGAAGTTTATCATATTTATTTTCAAAAGTGTCCTAGGCTGAGGGTAAAGCACTTGCCTAGCCTAACGATCCAATAACTGTGGGATCGATCCCTTGTGGCTGCCACATAAAAATAAGATGATTTTCCGCTTAAATTAAATTTGCACATTCAAGAAATTAAGAAGATTTGCCCGCTTAATTTAATACGGAATCCGCTTGTTTTTAGGTCGTCTTTTTTCTCCTATATGACTTATTTTTGGAGAAAAAAAAATAACTAAAAATGCGCTAAACTAATTTAATATTCTTCTTTTTTTGCTTTAAAAACGCTCTTAAAAGCATCGTTTTTGAAAAGTTTTATTATTTACTCTTGATTTTATGTTTTTTGTTGAGTTTTTAATTTATTTTAACTTGTGACGATGAGATTTACTCCAAGAAAGAAAAAACATCTCCAAAAGTTTTTTTTTTTTTTAATTTATTTCAAACTTTTGTGTATGTCAAACGTGTTATGTCTTTTGTTAAAAATCACTTTGACTTTGTTTTGGGCAGTAAGTTTCCCACAAAGTACAATAATACGCTTTATTTCGTTTTGAGATATTGCGTGTCAAAGAAACGTTTTTAAAACTACTTTGAAAAATTACTTTCCAAAAAAATCACTTTATTATTCATGAAACATTTAAAACTCTCAAAGACAACAACCACCCACCCACACATTGAAATGCACTTTCCTTCTACACTTTCATACAATTCACAAATAAATCCTTAACCATCAAAAAAAAAAAAAAAATAGTAGAAAATGTTATACCTTTTATCCAAAATCAAAATCATTTCTCAGAAAACTTTTACTCAAAAAGTGTGTATGTGTGTATTTCGAGGCATTAACTAAGCACATATACCGTCAATTTATTTTAATTTAAAATCTCAGCAATTTACAACCAAAGAGCAATATTCTTCAGAGAAGAAGAAAAAAGGGCTTCTCATAAAATAAAAAAACTTCCTTCGTTTTATACTACGCACCATCACCACCTTATATACAAAACCATCTTCGACTTTTGATCCTTCGATTGAAGAAAATGAAATTCCATTATCTAACCCTCTCCACCTCCTTCTGCAAGGCGAACTCTCTCCCAAAAACCACACACTTCCAATCAAACTTAAGTTGATTCTGATTTAAGATTGAAATCAAGGATAAGGATAAGTGTTTTGTGGGTGTATGTGTGTGTGTAAGTGAACGTTTATCGATATACATATTGAACGATACCGATAGAAGGAAGAATATTGAGAAAAGAAGGATATATAAAAAAAAAAAAAACTTTTCTGCTATCGTCCTTCGATTTCAATTTCATTACTTTTGTTATTTATCAAATTGCTAACGTAATGAAACTATACACACGATGAAGAAGAAGTGTAACACGAGTTGGGTGAATTTTTCAAAGCTCTCCCAATAGCTTTGTGTTGATTTAGTATATAAGGATATAAAGGATATCGGATTGATAAAGAGAGAGAGGTTTTTTTAAGGAGGATTTCGGGTTCAAACTACACTACTTACCCAGCCTTTCGTACAGCTCCAGTGCAATTAAATGAAGATGCTGCTGTTCCTGTTGATTTTGCTTTATATGGTGACGCCATGACACTTTCGCCATCATCTTCATCAGATACGGCCGTGGTTAAGCTCATTCGATCATCATCGGATATCTGTAAATAATAAAAAAAAAAACAAAAACAAAATAAATACTTGAGATTTTATTTGAGAAAAATCATGTTTATTTTTTTTTTATTATTTTCTTTTACTGAATAATTAATAGGAATTCATATTTGAAATTCTTGACGTCTTGGAACAGACCAAATCATAAAAGAACATTTTCGCAAGACGTGCAGTTTGGTTTTTATGGCTTTTTTTTCAAGAAGGTTTTGGTTTTATGTTGGTTTTTGGTTTGATAATTCACGAATTTATTATACAAAAATTCAAATGAAGACTTTTATGGCAATGTACTGGTAACTGGTTTATATTTTTATGAACATGATTTTAGAATTATGGTAATGTGAGATTTTTTTTGGGGGGTTTTGGGGTTATAAGACTGGAAGAAGAATATTAACGAAATGCTAACACGTGACCGAGAAAGAAAAGCAAATAAAATGATGGGATTTATTTAGAATTTACTTTAGAGTACATGAAAAATATGGAATATGAGGTTTTGAATTATTTTTGAATTTTTATTATTTTTTAACAGAGTTTCAAAGAGCTTCCGCGTTATCGAAAACACGACAATATGAGTTTGTTTAGTTGTATAAAGACAGTTGAGAGAGCGTTGAAGCTTAACAAGAGCAAAATTGTTGAGGCTATATTTTGAGTAAAAAGCGGTAAATCTGAACAAAAAAACCGGCACCTGAAAGCTGAATAAATAAGCAAGAAACACTTGAACAACTTTTCTGCGTTACTCCAGTTTTTAAGTGCAACATATCAAAACATTCCAAAAATGGCTCAAAAAGACCAAAAACAGTAGATTTTGAAAGTCATTATTTTTTCCAATTTTAGTCATATTCAATTTTTGGTACCATTATGTTGAAAAATAAAGTAGGTATCTTCTTTTCTCCATCACATAGACTATTTAGTAAAAACATCAAAAAAGTCGTTTTATCTCTTTTTTGAATATATTTTTTTACAATAATTTAACTTAAAATTTTTAAAAGGGTAAATATCGATAGAAAATTTAATTATCTACAAAAAATTACTCAAAAAAAATTTTCAAATTCGGCTCGCTTTTTAAGTTGTGGACAAAAACTCAAAAAGTAACAAAAAGAGTCGAAAATATTGATCGTTACAAAAATGGTCATATCTTTATAACTTATCCATAAATTTTGATGAAAATTATCTTATTATCTTCGCCAGAAATATACTACAGATGTTAAATTTAAAACTATGATGACTCGAAAGATTTTGAGATTTTTTGATTTTTTCTTTCAGTAAGAAATTTTTTTTGGCATAAATTTCCATTAAAAAATCGATTTTTTAAAAAATGAGTGACGCAAAACATTTTTTCTTTTATTTCTTGCGTATTTATTCAGCTTTCAGGTGCCTATTTTTCTGTTCAGATTGAACGTTTATTACTCGAGATATAGCCTGAATAGAAAGTATGCTGGGAATAATAGCGACAAAAAACTTTGAAAAATCATATCTCGAAAACGTATCCATCGTTATTCTGTTTAACTGGTTTATGAGTCCCTAGAGGTCAAAGTACGTAAGAAAAAAATAGTGGGATTGAGTGTCCATTTTGCCTGTAAACCAGTGTTATTAATAGTTTAAATTATTGGTTCACTGAGGTGTATACGTAATTTTTGTTTAAGGAGGTAAATGGAAATGGTTCTATTCTGATAGATGAATGAAGACTATCCTCTGACCTTTCAAATAGTTTTACTGACGATACGAATTTATACTTATGAGATGTGGAAATAAGTAATTGAAGAGTTGAGAATGAGAATGGTTTTTTCATTTCTATTTTTAATAAGATTATTTACTAAACTTTTTTGAATATAAAAATATAATTCTTTTCTCCATCAGGACTTGGAGGCAAATTTAGCAGACAAAAAACAGTGCGCAAAATAGTCTCTTTAAAATAGTGACAGTATATTTTTTAAGAATTCTTCGGCAAATTCTATTGAATATTGAAACCGAAAAAAGTTATAACGACATGAAAAAGTTAAACCCAAATTCGCAGGGTTAACTAAGAAAATAAACCACAAAAGAAACTATACTTGCATTCCATTGGTGCATTTTATATTATGGAAATGCATATAACTTTCTTTTATCAAAACCGAATCAATTTGCCTTCGGGTAATTTTTGTTTGAAAAAAAAGTATTGTATTTTTTTTTTAAGAAAAAATAAAAAAAAAATGCTCAGATTACTACCCATCTTGGCTAAAATCTCAAATTTCTCTTTGAAGAAAGAGATCGAAATAATTTTAAATTAAATTTATTTCTCGTATATAATCGTGTTATTGCAAATACAAAAAAAAATCCATTGAAATAAAATACCATTTCAATTTAAAAGAGGTTTTTTTCTATAATGAGCTGTTTTTTCTTTTAAATATAAATCGATTGTGAACTTCCAAGAATTCAAGACTTTATAAAATTCCTTCAAAGAAAATTTAAAAAAAAAACTCTTCCCATTTTTTATTATTATTATAACAATTCACCTGAGAGCATGGTTATTAAGAGTTACATTTTGTTTTTCAAACTTTCAAAAGAAGTTCACCTCTAACTTCACAAGGAACTTGTTATTTTAAGAAGGAAACATTCCTGTCAGTGTAGACTTAAGGTATTATTTATTTTCTTTCCAAAAGGTGCTTATAAAAGTGAACTAATAAAAAAAAAAAAAACTTCGCCAAAACCGGTTGTCAAACAATTTAAAATGACACAAAACCAAAGGATGTGAGTCAGAATTCTGTATATTACGCGTCAAGACTGAAAGGTAGGTACGCATCTGTACGTCTAACGTTGTCTGTCATAGTCCTTACTGATACCGACAAGTTTTTTTTGATTTTATCTTTCATAACTCCGCCGACTTTTGACTTAAAAGTTCAATTGGCATTGCATTCAAATTTAAGTACTTTTCGTCCCTCTTTTTTTCAAATAAAAACCCCATCTCGTTGGAAATAAAAAAAAACTTATAAGTACCAAGTATCATTGCGTCATTGTGTATCTCTGATATCTTTGACTTTTTCAAACTTTAACTTCTTTCCATTTTTATCTTTTCTTTAACTTTTGCTCATTGAAGTTTGCAAAACGCGCTATATTAGTGTCACATATCGTCAGGATAATGATTTTCGAGGAAAAAAAATCGAAAAAACTTTTCCAAAGAAAAAAGGACATTTTTTTAGTTTTTTCTTCAAGTTTTCTGCGTGATATTGGTGCGAACTAAAAGGAGCGATTTTTCTTTATATTCTAAGCCTCTGCTCTGTACAATGATGATAAAGACGACGTCGACGATGCCAATAAACGAAAACCATTCAATGTGCACGTTTTCACGATTTGAATGTGAAAAATGAAGACAACACACAGAAGCAGCAAACGCGCGCGACACTGACAGGATAAAAGAATCATCAGAACTTTTGATAAAGTGAAAATAAAAAAAAAAAACAGAAAGTAGAAGGAAAAATAAATAAAATATCCTCACGTCATGGTGAAAATTGTTTGAAGTTAAATTGTCACTTCTAGGAGTGTGAAACTGCAAATTGTGAGGCAAAATAAAGGATTTCTCAAAATCGACGAGGACTTAAAATAAAAAAAACAGAGAAACGCCAGTCACGTTACATAACATTTTATGATTTCTTTCTTTTGCTGGCAGGAGTTTTTTTTTCTGTTTTTTTTGTTGAGTTGAAATAATTTTTTTGCCTCTGGCAGCAGACACCTCCATTTTTTTGTTTTTTGTATCCTTTTCCACTTATTTTGTTCTTGCTTGACGTTCCAAGGATCTTCGCGGGTTTATGTTTTATATATATTTTTTTTTTTATTTTTTGTACATAATTTTGCTTCGTTTATGTTTTTTGTTCAATATACATTTTTTTTTTTATAACACCAAGCACAGTGGCAACTAGAAAGAAGGATCTACCATTGTCGTGTGTTGGTTAAAAAAAGGAGGAGTGGGGGGGTAAGATGAGAGAATTAAGCGTCATATTTTATGTTAATTTTGAACTCTTTTTAAATGAAAATGTACATTTTTTTGTTGTCTTTAAGGATTCCCATTGGACTTTCAAAGGTGTTTTATTGTGAGAATTTTATTTACCCTAAAAATAAAATATTCCAAGACTATGGCTGGGGTTGCATGAGTAAGACAAAAAAGAAAAGAAAGAACAAAAAAAAACATAAATAAGGAAATATTCAAATGGTGTGTTGCCTCGTAATTTTTTTTATCGAAGCTACTTTATCACTTCGAGAAGAAAGTTTTTTTTTATTTTTATATATTTTTAGGGAAAAAAAAAGGATAGGAAACCAAAATAGGATCTGCATATTAATTTATTTTGACCTTCACTTCATCAAAATAAAAATAAAATAAATTATCTCTTTTTATATAGGTACTCTCTCTTTTTCTCTCTCTCCCTCTGTTTAAATTTTTTCTATCTTCAAGGCATAATAATTAACTAAAAAGTTTTTTATTCGCGTTTTCTTCATTTATCGCATTAATTAAAAATTTAACACAAAAATAAAAAAAAAAATACATATAAATATGTACGACGAGTATATTCAAATCTTTTGAGAGATGAAAAACAATCTCTCTTTCTCTAACTTTGAATAATATAAAACCCCATCTCTCTTTTAATTGGATTTCTTAATTGGACACATATTTCTTTTGTGATTGTATATAAATTGTGGGTGGGTAAATGTGTCTGTGTGTGAGAATATGTAGATTGGTTAGATACTTGTTTAGAGCACGTCGTCATAGTCATCGTCCTGTCGAAGTGCTTATAGTTTTTTTTTTCGTGTTATTAGAAATCTCAACTTTTAGTTTCAGATTTTGAGTGTCGATGTCGAACTATATGGAAATGATGGTTTTGTGATTTGTTTACCTTGAGATCGAAGCTTATTGTCTTATGAGAAAATCACAAAATATAGAAAAGGAGTATAAAGCTACACCTACTCAAAGGTTCATATTTTTGGACAGAAGAGAAAGTGAGTGAAGGTACTTAGTCTACTTAGGCTGTTAAGCTTGTTAAAATATTAAATATCTTGCACATAATACCCTTAATTATCTGAAGGAATTAAAAAAAAAGGGTCAGGTTATGATGGAGTGGTAAGAAAATTTTTGGGAAGACAAAAGAGGATCGCCTTGCCAAAAAGGAACTTAATTAAAATTTAATATTTCTTCTTGAAGATTTTAAGTGAAGTCTTTAAAGGTTAAAAATTAATCATCAAATTCATCAACTTTTAAAAGCATTTTCTTCGATTTACTTTTTTGTTTCCAAATGGTTTTTTTTTTAGTGATGCTTCTAATTTATAATTTTTGAAGGTTTTAATTTACTATACTACTTATAGGTATGGGTCAAAAATATGGCCGTCGGAAATTTCAAGGTCCAAATTAAAATTTCCACTCGAATTTTTTTTACATTAGGTACTTAAAAGTTTTCAAAAAATAAACACGATTTGATTTTCGAAAGTTTTTACGTTTAATTTTCAAGCTCAAAATTTCGATTTATCAAAATTGCTTCTGAAAGTTAAATAGGTACTTTTCAAAAGTGATAGTTGAACATTTAATGAATAATCTTTTGAAAACTGACGCGTGTTTCATATTCGAAAATTTAATAAGGATATTTTCTAAAATTCGTGCGAAATAAAGTAATTTTCAAAATTTTGGCACAAGTTTTCAAAATTGTGTCGAATTTCAGTTTTTTGAGTTCTGGAAACACTTTTTTAGTTTTACTAAGTGCAATTAAATAGAAATAAAAACATTTTGTACCAAAAAAAAATATATTTCTATATGCATGTTTGTTATTTTGAACAATGAACATTTTTTAATGAACAAAAGCTTTAATTTAATGTTGTAATGTCTGAAAAAAAATCTGGACTCCACCTCCATGATTTTGACCCACATGTAGGTATAGGGCAAGTCAAGGATTCAAAGATCAAACTCGAGATAACAATTAAGTATTAAAATAAATTTTTAATGCACTTTTTTTAAATCATTTTTTTCAAAAAAGGGTTCAATGGATTTTCTTGAGGTTTTGATTTAATATGTGGATTTATAATTTTATGAGAAGTTAGAACAGCATACCAATTTTTACTTGCGTTGGTTTCGTGTAGAAAAAAAATCGACGTTTTAATCAAACCCATCATAACCGATGATGGAGAAGATAGAAGAAGTGGTTTTCGTCATGCCGTCCGTCGCACAGTGGGGAACCTTGTATGGGAGAGTGGAAAAAACTCCGTAAAATCTAAACTACTGGACCGTTTTTGATGAAATTTTCAGGAATAATAGGAAATAAGAAGATAAATCAACACCAGTAATTTCCGCCCACTGCCCCGCCCACTATAGTGAAAAATGGCTATTTAAGTTGAAAAAAGTCGAAAACTAGTACTTTTGTATGAAATTTAACGAAGACAACGTGACTTGCAGTAACCAAAATATACTTTTCTGAAGGTTTTCAATGTTTTGAAATCGAATCCGAAGTCATAAAAAATTAATCAGCTCCTGTTTTTGAAATATTACCGTTAGAAAATGCAAAAAAAGTTTTTTCTTGACTATTTCGGACCTTATTCTTTTATATAAGTAAAATTGTCTCAACATATTTAGTAACGGATTATATAATAACTGAATTCCTTCTTTCAAGACTTGTTTAAATCTTTTCGATATCTTTTTTACTGCCTGAGATATCTTGAGTTGTTTGGCATGATATATCTACCATATAAATTATACCGTCATTATCTCCTTTATAATATATGAAGCCGAACCCACTTACTACATCTTAAGATATCTCGGGAAATAAAAAAGATATCGAAAAAATTTTTAAACAGGTCTTGAAAGAAGGAAAATAGTTCTAATAGAAACCGTTATTCACGTTGTATGGGGAACTGGAAAAAACTCAATTAAACCTTAACCACTGAACCGATTTTAATGAAATTTTCAGGCAAGATTATTAAAAGCAAGGGAACCAAAATAAGATTTTCTTGCAAGCTTAATTATTGTTTAAGACTTAGGAAGAAATTTAAGAAACAATTTGTAGGTTTTAATTTTAGTCATATCTTTATTTTAGTTTTTTTGTGCTCTGAGGGCCATTTGCTGAAACGAAACTTAAATAATTTAAGTTGAACATAAGCTCCTATTCTCTACCTTTTCCTCTGCGTAAACTGCTACATAAGAGTTTATTTAGAACATAAATGCTTAAGTTTCGATTCAGCAAACGGCTGTGAATCTAATATTCGTAAACCCCAGAAAAGTTTAAATAAATTGCACAAAACGTTGAAAACCGTCCATTTATGTATTTTTCGATTTTTTTTTTTTAATATGTAGGTATTTTCAAACTAACGTCAGATTTGAATTCATCGGATCAAAAAACATATTAAAACATATGATTTTAAAAAAAAATCTTTCCATTTTTTATTATAATCTGCTTTTTTAGAAAATACGTTTTTCACATTTGCTTAGGTTCAAATTGCTCTAAAAAGTTTATTAGGACGAACTAGGATGAGATTTTTGGTGCCAAATGTTGCTGAGATTCAACACTATCATGTGATATGAGTTCGCCCACAGAGGAAGTAGTTAAAACAATTTTTGAACTCAAAATTCCGGAAAATTATAAGTATTCTTAAAATGAAAAATCGAAAAATTGTTTTTTCTGCTAAACTTGTAAAAACTGTTTATTTTTAATATATTCACAAAAAATTTTTTTTTGAAAAGTCAAAATTTAACTGATTTTATACCATTTAAAAAATACTCGTATTTACATCAGTTTTCATAATTTTTCAACTTTGAATACAAATTTCTAAATCTAGAAATTTTTTTTGAAAGAAATGCTTTCACATCCTGATTCTACAACATAATTACTGTAAGAAAAACTTCCAACATATAAAAAAATCCAGCTATCACACCAATGAGTTTTTTCCACTTTATTCTCACTGTGCGTCGGCCTGTGCCTGTGTGCGTCTGTGCGTCCAAGCTAGGAGATGGATGAATTTGCTTAAAACTTGGTACAGATGATTTTTACGGAATTCCCAAGACAAATTTTTTTTAAATTTTTTTAATATGTCCTTTTTAACGCATATCTCCCATATAACGTTTTCGAGGTATTGCAATGTTTTCGAAAACGGCTCTAACGATTTCGATGAAATTTGGTGTATGTAATAGTCTTATTGATCAAAAAATTCGGAGAACGGAAATATTGAAAAATAGACATATTTTTTAAATTCATATATTTCATCAAAGCATAATCCCATTTTAATCAAAACTAACAGACAGGTATTCCTTATCATTTTGAAGTGTAAAATGTTTAACAAAAATAAAAAAAAAAAAAATTTTGAAAAAAAGTGTAATTTTTTAGCTTTATAATTTTGTTTTTTGATTTTTTTTTTTTTTTACAATTTTTTAAATTGATATTCAATTTTTTCTTTTATGAATAAAGCTTTAACATGCAAAGCAAATTGCATCATAAGAGCAAGTTCGTGTGGCCCAGTAAATTCTTGAATTTTAGTCTTAAAAATCGAACACTTTTTCACCTTCTGAAAAATGTTTAAACTAAGTATCTAATTTACTTAAATTCACTGTTTGAATTAAGCAAATTAGACTTTGTCATTTTATTATAATCCAAAGACCTTAATTTTAACTATCCAAAGATAAATACACATTTATATTTAAAATTATGGTCCTTTAAGAATGTTTTCAATTTAAAATGCACCAAGTAAGAAATTTACCCAAAGTTTTGGAACAATTGTGAACAAATTGAATTTTGGGAAGTCAAATTTTTCCAAATTCCAATATTGTTTGACAAACGCTGATCTTAAATAAAAATGCATTCAGATGAGTTTTTACTTCAAATCTTTTTAAATAAAAATTCACATCTTGTTAAAAAATTTCTCGTCTTCAAATTTATATTTTCTTTATTTTTTTTAAGACCCCTGTATGTGTTTTTTTTGCACAAAATAAATTCCTTTGGCAAAGAAGATTTTTCCTGTCAGTAAATTAATTTTTACTTTGAAAATAAAAAAGAAACACGTTCTTAAAAAATAAAACTGCTTCTACTACATTTCTCTAGTAGGTACTCGCAAATTGCTTATCGTTTTCCCACAACTGCCCTATTCCTCCTCCCTCCAACCCACATAAGCTGTCTTAACTTTAAAAGAACACATCAAATGGAAAATTCAATTTCACCCACTAAGCAAGCAAGAGTATGGTATTTTGTCAACAATAAACCAAACAAAAAAAAAGAAAAAAGTAAAGTTTCTCGCCTTACAAATCAACACACTACTAATGGAACACATCCTCTTTACTTATTGTATTTGCCATGCCAGTCTTTTGTAAAAAAAAAAGAGTCCTTCCAAAAGGACAAACCACTTCTAGATATTGGTGGTTTGTTGGATTGCGGAGTCGTTCGAGTCCCATGATGGCAAATAATGTAGCAAAAGAGTGAGGTAGAATTTATATAGTTTTTGTTCACAAAAAGTGAACCCAAGAGGATTCTGTTTTTTGTTCCTAGCCAGAGAAAGATACTTTATGGTGAAAAACACGAAAATGCTTTTTCCAACAATATACAGAAGAAGAAGAAGAAGAAATATAAACTATCTGCCCTCTATACAACATGAATAAATAACTGTTTAGCCTGCTTTCAACGCCCAAAGATGATGTCCTATAGATGTGTCAGTGTTTCTTTGGCTTGGCTACCTTCACACAATATTCTCTCCTCTATTCTGTGTCATCTCCATCATATCGTTTTGTCGTCATTCTTATATTCTCGTTCTCGTTTCTGAGTTCTGTGCTCATCCTCATACCTCATTGTCGTATAGTTTCGCCAAAACAAAGAGACAAATTTGAGTAGCAAGTGCCAGAATAGAATACTTTATGTCCCCCATTTTCTTTAGCCCACCCTTTTTCGGAACATTCCCCCACCTCGATGGAGGTAGAATGATATTTAGAGAGTCAGTTAGGGCAAAGAAGGAAGTGTGCACAAAGCACTTACACTGATTGGCGTCGACTTCCGTCTGACCCAATTTCATTCGCAATGGTTGGGTTGGGTTGGGTTGGGTTGGGTTGGGTTGGGTTGGGTTGGGGGGTGTGATGAATAGTTCTCTTTTTCCAAACCAACCCCAATTCGTTTTTTTCTCTCTAAAATAATGGTTGGTGTGACGGATGCACCTTCCGTCCTACGGAACTACAAACTGAAACTACCGCCTAACCTCTGCAATAGGAATGAATAAGCGTTGAAAATTATTTTCTAGTTTTCTTTGTGTTTTTTTGAAAAAAAAAAAGAAAAAAAAGTTTTTCTTTTTTTTTGTTTTGAATTTGAAACAAAAAAATAAGGACAAACTAATAATAAAAGTTTTTTTTCTATACCAAACGTACGTATCTTCGGTGAAGGTGACAACATTTTTTGAGATGCTAGCAAAATAGTGTCACAATCTGTCTCGATTGGTCAGAAAGTTTTTTTTCGAGCAGAATAATTGATTATTATGATTATTATTATTATTTTTTTCTGACTTTAGTTCTTAAGGCTAAAATTCGATAAGGATACGTGTCGTTCAAATGGACAAGTTAAATTTCTATTTTGAAAGCAGAATAATAAAAAATGCATTTATATATTTTTTTAATAAATATGTCAGTTATAACTTTTTCTGGAAACAACTATTTTGGAGTACCTATTAAGTCTATTGTGGAAGTTTTTTTTATTAAAATAAAATGTTTGCTTAATTATAACGAATTGTATTAAAAATACACAGAAGAGATAAATTCTGCTTATCATCATTTTAAATAATGGTGAAAGGGTGTTTTTTTTTTGAAGAGATTCGTTTGACAGATTTTACTTTCTCTTCCCAAAAAACACCCTTTTACTTAATTTTGTTTGCAAATAAGAGCTCTTTATTCTTACTTTCAATCCCAAATTCAACGTTTTTACCAAATTTTGTTAGGGTGGCACATCATTTTTATTTTCACTCAAAAAAACACACTTTTAAAAAATACGATATTCTTATAGACACTTAAGATTCTTGTTTCTAATCTCAAAAATAACATAATTGCTGAATGTCAATAGGGTACCACTATTATTACTAACTTTTTCTAATATAACCACATTTTCTCTACATCTAAAAAACACCCTTTCCCATGGAAAAAATTAATAAACTTATATTATTCGTAGTTTCAATGGGAAAGATAACATTTTTAATAAATTTTGAAAGGGTTCCCTTGATACCATTGATTTTATCGAACTTATCGCGGATTTTCCTCTTTTCCCAAAAAAAAAAAACACCCTTTCAACTAAAATATTTTTACAGACTGCTTATATTCTTGGTTATATAAATGAAATATTTGTACCAATTTTCATTGGTGTAACATGTTTTCCCAGTTTTTGTGGTACTAATTCCGAATTCCATTATTTCACCATCAAGATAACTTTGTAGACTCTGTAGATTCTTCGTTCTTATAACAATCAAAACTTTTCACCAAGTTTAAAAATTAACAAAATTTATTTCAACTGTTACAATACTTTTCTTACACATAACTCAGCCCATAAAAAACACCCTTTCACCAAAAATATTTTAAAAACTTAATTAGTGCCAGACGTTTAACCCTCTGTAGGCACACCCCTTTTTTGCGAATTTGGTGTATACTTTTTCATGTCGCTAGAACTTTTTTCTGTCTCACTATTTTATAGAGAATGATATATGAAATTGATGTAGAATTTTCCGAGGAATTCGAATATTGTATTCACAATTTCAAAAAAAGGTATTTTCACCCTTATAAAGACACTTTTTTGTGAACACCTTTTATTTTTGTCCTGCCAAATTCGCACCCGTGTGCCGACAGAGAGTTAAACGTCTGGCACTTATTTATTTTCTATCAATGGGTAGTGGTGATTTTTTAAGAGTTACCACCAGACGGTTATACATCTTGCAAAAAATAATATTCTGACTTTTGTATGAAAATCGCTATTTCGCGACTCTTTAAGGACGTCTGGCAAGGGTAATGCCGCGAATAAAACGTCTGGGACCGAACTTTTTGCAATCAAGGTATCGCCTTTTATCGGCTCTATATGAATTTAAGTGGTTATATACTCGACACAAAAATCGGAAAAAATGCATTTTTCAACTCCCCATAAACTATAGAATGCCGTGAAATAAACCTGCCAGACTTTCGAATTCTTCATCAGGACGCTATTACCTACACATACATATGACCCATTTTCGGTTATCGCAAAAACTCCCAAAATCTGCTCTTGGCTCTTTGACTATTATCCAAAAAGCATACTTTTTACCAATTTTCATGAGTTTAACAATTTATTTTTAAATGCCTATTTTACCTGTATACAGCGTTGTTCAAATTTTCAGCCATTATTAAAAATACATATTTATATAACTTGAGAAATGACTTAAATGGATGACGTTCCTTATAATAAGATGTTTTTATAACTACTTGAATATAATATTTCAATATGATTTTAACTGTGTTACGGGTTTGACATAAAATCAATTTTTCTGCAAAAATAATATCTCGACTGAAAAGGTAAAGTATCTTAAGTCGACTTAAGATGTTTCGCGTTTTTTTGTTGAACCTCATTGCCATTCTAAGGGCCTACAGTTCTGTCTTATCAGCATCTTTCTATCTCACTCCCTTGCTTTTTTATGCACAAAAACAATTTCATCTTATGTTCAAAAGACACATCTCTACACGCGGTAAAATATCTTAAGTCCACATAAGATTTTGTGTTGTGTAGACTTAAGATTATATTGGGTTAAGACTTTTTCATTATAGTGAAATCTTAAATTATCCTATGTTGACTTAAGATATTTTCACGCGTGCAAGCAGAAACAAAATTCATCCATAAGTTGACATAAGATAAAATACTTTGAAAAAATCGAAAAAAAGTGTGAAAAGGCAAATCATCTTATGTCATAAGATGATTTTTTGAATTTCAAACTGAAAATTTTCTCTCCCTAAGTAGTCATAGGATATTTTACCGTTTGCAAACCAACAAAAATTCTCGTAAGAACAAGAACATAAGATGTTTTTCTGCGTAGTTTGACTCTGAATTTTCATTTGTGCTCACGTTTTTTTTTTAGTGAAGCGAGTTAATAACTCAGTTTTTTTTCATTTAGTGTTTGAAATACACTTAGGAGCAAAAAAACGGAATCAAATAAATTGTTTATATTAAAAACAAAAATTGCAATGGATAAAATAAAGTTTCTTCAAGTCTCATGGTCTCATTTAAAAGCTTGCATTTTTCACTTTGATTTGTTGGTAAAAACATAAAAATGCATACGATAGTATCATCGCTATCTATCAATAAACTGCACTTCTTTTTTTATAAATGTTAAATTTTCTTGATACTCGCTGCTTCAATTTCAGTCTTTTTTTTCCTAACATTACTATTGACGTTGTCTGTCAATAAATTGCACTTCATTTTTTTTAAATGTTGACTTTTACAGATAGTCTCTATTTCAATTTGAGTCTTTTTTTTCCAACATACTTCATTTATGTTGATTGGATCTTTATAAAGTGAACGGGTTTTAAAGTTCCTAGCATTAATTTAAAGCTTTTGTTTCAAGCTTTTTAATGGTGCAATTGACATTCATGTATGTCAATTACATCCTGAACAATTATCGTTTTTACAGAACGCAAAGTTTGATTCCTTTTTTTGCTCCTAAGTGTAGTGTTTTTTATAATAGGATTGACTAATTAACTATAACAAATTAAAGACATACAACAAAAAAAAGGTATGTACATACTTATTGTTAAATTAATTTAAAATTACAAGAAAACTTTCTTGTTTCAAATTTACTTAAACTTTAAAAAACACTTTCAAAGTCCTAGAAATGAAACAATCGATGTTCTTAAATTTTTCAGCGGTCTTAAAAGAAAAATTTATGTGGCGCAAAAAAAAAAACAATCTCTGAGAAGCTTTTAAATGGAGCTCCATAAGATGGCTTATATACACAAAAACGTTTGGCCAAATAGATTTATAAGACTAGTTTAGATAAATCCGAGGATTTTAAAATCTTGAACATTAAAAAAAAAGGAATTAACAAAGTAACTACAAGTATGGTTAAAATTGCATACGATGAACCCCCTCAAATAAGCTCTGCAAAAAAAAGATCTTCTTGATATGCTCGACTTAATTAATTCTAATTTTCACGACTTTTGTCTTAACCTGCGTTCCGATGATCAACCAGATGTTCACCCAGACATATCAGATGAATCAGAGGAACCGGATGAATCAGAATACGGGACCTAATTTTTGCATTAATTATTATTTTTTCTTAATTTTAAGACCACGTTAACAATGCTATATGAAATCAAATTAAGTTTTTTGTTTCAGTTTTTTTTATATTCTTTGTTTTTTTCCAATGAATTTATAATTTGGTTTAAGTGTTTAATTTCTATTAATTTTATTTAGTTTTTTTTTTTTTTGTTTTCATTATTTAAAGTTTATCTCAACAAGAAATGTGATTATTTAATTTTAAGGGCTTTAAGTTTTTCAAATAAAAAACAGAAAATATCATCTTAAGTCGCTTTTTTTCCACTTTTGCACACGCGAGTCATCTTAAATGGACATAAGAATTGAAAACGTCCTTTGAAAACACGAGGCAAAATATCTTATCTCAACTTAAGATTTTGGAAATTAATATAAAATAAAATTTAAAGAAAAGCCAAATTATCTTAAGTCACATTTTTCCTTATAACGGGAAAAATATTAAAAATATCTTTTTGAAATAAATTTAAAAAAAAAGATCATAAAATTTGACATCTAAATGTTTTATACAATTAAGTCTACACTTGAAAGAATTTTTGGGAGGCAGCTTTGAAGTTTGTTTTTGCTCTCCTGAAAAATCATCAAAATTGACATAAGATACTTTACCTTTTCAGTCGAGATATATCTTCAGTACACTTTTCATACTGACAAACAAAACGTGAAAATAAATAACAAGGTTATTCGAATTAATACTGCAACGGGTGTGACAAACTAAATTTATGGTGTGACATTTGATACTCGATTTCGAGTTTTTTGTATGAAGTTTTTTTTAATGGTAAATTCCTTAAATTATTATTTTTAGATCTACATTTTCAGTTATGTTTTAAATTTATATTCAACTTCTTCTTACTTCCTATATTCATTACATTTTAACACATATCTCTGATTAAAGGCATAACTACAACGGCCACTTTTTGCAAAAAGTCAAAAAGTGAAAATTTTCAAACTCATTTTGTGACAGTTTTTCCTACCACAAAATTAAAAATAATGATGCAGAAACCTTATTTTTTGGTTTAAAAAACAATTTTTATAGTTTTTTCCACAAAAAAAAAAATGGCGCTAGAGAGAAATAAAAAATTTTTACTTTTGTAAATTTCCCACTTTTTCACTTTTTAGGTCATTTTAGTTACTCTTTCGAACCCAAGCTATGAAAATCAATATTAAAAAATGTTTTTTTTCGGTATTATCGGGTCAAAAACATCACAACTAAAAAATATGAATAGCAAAAAGTTATTTTCCAAAATAATAAATAGCAAAACTAATGTGTTTTTCTCATGTTACATGTAAGTAATATGCACTGCCTATGACCACCAAAAAAAGTCGGAGAACTGAGAAAATAACTTTTTATGAAACTATAATGTATGCTACTTCTTCTAAGCAAAAGAACAAAACACTTTCTGCATTAACATTTTTTATATCTTTTTTTCAAAATTATGAGCATATATAAAAAAATTTTTTTTTGCAAAAAAAAAAATTGTGAATTTCAGTCCCTTTCTCGATAAAAAAAAATTAAAGGTAGGTATGATATTTGACTAACTTTTTGTAATAATCCAGTAACTAGGCATTATTATCTTTCAATAAAGCCATCGTTACCTAAAAAATTGTTTAATTTAATATTTTTTATACGAATTTTAAAAAAAAATGTTACATGAGAGTAACGCTGGGTCCGAAAGGGTTAAGGCTTAAGTTGTTAAAAAAAATGCTATTAAAATAAGAAATCACAATCAACTACCTACATACATACATAATTTGCAAACTAAACGTTTATTAAAACAAAAAATATTTTTTGAAACTTTTACAATCAACTTTTGAAACTACGGAAGTCACAGTTTGCTTATTTTTGTTTAGTTTATATGGAAACACCTTAATAGCTTTTTTTCTCAAAATTCCTTCGTGGACTTTATTGCAGGCATATTCCTTTAAAAATTTTAGCTTCTCAATCAACAACTCGTATCTCAACAAAACGATATCTGTCTTATTAGTTTGTATCTATGACAATAAAAAAGTGCCACCCTTAAGTTTTTTTTTTTTTTAACAAAAAAAAAATTCATTTCAACAAAAACTTTTTGCTAAGAAAGATAATTGCCATCAGGATTCGTTTGCTGTTGCTGCTGTCTTGCCTACCGTGATGAGAGATAACTTAATCAAAAGTTTTTTTTTTTCTTTCTTATATATTTTCTAACGAAAGAGTGTTTTATCCTTGATGTGCAAGGAGTTAAGGATAGGAATATTCTGTTCACACAGCAGTTTTTCATTTCATATCCTTTCTTTTATTGTGTTTTCGAGTTCTAATTGAGAGAATCCTACTTTTTGAAATTTGAAGTTTAGTTTTGAAACTATTAAAAAGATATTTATTTTATTTCTTAAACGCTGGAATTTAAAGGTCTTCTTCAAAGTTCTTTTTTTTATTCACTATCAGTTATAGGGGTTTATATTTCATGTTTAATACATATATTTAGTCAGTTTAAATGTCTAAAAACTAAAAAGAAAAACGATTAGTTCCCCAAATAAACAATTTTAACTTAATTATTTTTCGAGGATTTCTTAATATCATTTTCACTAAGACTAATAAAATGAAAGGATACTTTGAAAAGGTTAAAAAAATATCAGGACTTTAGCCAAAATGTTTGTAGTTAACCCTTTCTTTCACCATTTTAATCGCTATCATTATAAACTGTTTTGTCGGCCATTCTCATTTCCGTTTCTGTTTTATTAAATTCCATCGAACAACTTGAATTGAGGTCAATTGTTAAGTTTCTAACGAAAATTCCCAATAAGACTGACCTCCAATCAAAACCAGTTAAAAGCAATTATTGTTTTATTGCAAGAATTAAAACTTAATTCCTTGTTTGGCAATCTTCCAGCATTTGAACTCTTCGCCAAGACTTTAAACCCCAAACATCTAATTAAAGATTTTTCATTGTTATTGCGGCAAAGTTCTCAACTCAAACATAAGAATATAATAAAAGCCACCAAGGGATGAAACTTTAATTGGAATATGGACATTTTCTTCGATATTGGAATTTTGAAAATTAACAAAATTAATACACTAGCATAAAAAACAAAGTTTTGATAAAAATCCTTAAAGTCGTTTATGAGAAAAAAAAAAAAAAAATTTGTGGCAATCGGGGACCACTGCCACTGGCGCGGTAAAGATTATTGCATAGTAATTTTTTTTCAACTTATGCAATTATAATTATTTATTTATTTTTTATTTATTCATTTTTTTTTTATATTAATATGGAAATTTTTTTTATACGCAATAGTATACAACAAAATTATACTTTTAATAAGCCTTATATTTCTTCTAAAGAATTAAACCATTACTAGAACATTTATGTTTTGTAAAAACAACAAAAGTTTACACACTTTTCATGAAAAAAGCCAAACAAAATTGATTTTTTTTGTTTACACATCATATTGTCAATATTTTAACATGACAACCTTAAATAAATTTTATATCATTGGAAAGCTTATCATTTACCCTTTAAAAATATGCATCAACCATATCTGTACTAAACCTACAAAAAAAGTTACAGCTTTTTAAAGACAACGATGTCAAATTTAAAACCAAATTAAAGTTTTTCCAAGACATGACAGCCTTCTAGGGTTAATGAAACTTTGCTGCACAAAGAAAAATGTTATTTTTAGATTCCAAAGATCCTTTTGAAGGCACAAAAATGTCTCAAAGAAGATTATATTCCATTTAAAAACACAAGTCATACATATTAGTAATTTCTGGAGAACGAAGAAACTTATTTGGTCAAAATTGAAACTCATTGAAAAGTCCTTAAAATTCTGAGAATGATAAAAAGAGAACCTACTTCTTCCAAAAAAAAAATCCAGTATCTTAATCCTTAAAGTTGGTTAAAGGACTAACTATATTAAAAAGAAAATCCTTCACAACCTCATCAAGGGACACTCACTTAACCTTACCTTTAATCTATCTGATCTTATTCCCTTAGCAACCACATTCTAGTCGTCCCCTCTTTCCATTTGCTCTTTCCCAAAAAAGGACAAAACAATATAGTAGAAAAAAAAGGACGAAGAAAATAAAAATATCCTCATATAAGGATTAAACATTAATTTGCCCAGCTTACACAAGGATAACCATCAATATGCAATCTACTCTCTCCTTTTCTCTCTTTCTCTGTCTATCCTTTCAGCAATATATAAAACAGATTAGAAATTTATGCAGGCCACCAGCATCCTCATCAGCATCATCATCATCATCATCTGCAATGATCCGTCTTATATGGAAAGGTCCTCCTCGATATGGTGGCCCAGGTCCAGGCCGAGAGAGAACCATACAACACCAACCAAACCATGACAGCTAAATAAAATGTTAATACTTCAATAAAATTCTCGTTAACTAAATTTTAGTTCCTCCATCCTATTATCCTGGTGCAGTGCAGTTCATGATGGCATTGTCTTAATTTTTGGGGGTGGCTTTTGGTAGGGGTGGCAATGTGACTATCACAACATCGGACGTCATCAAGCATTCTTGCTCACCATCACTGTGCCGCCAGAGGGATTCCAGGGGCATAAAGCATAAGCAATAAGCAGAGCATTGCTGATGCCACCAATCCGAATCCAAATCCGATCTCGCGAGGACACCAAATGGAAATTTGTGCAAAATTCATTTAATAGGGGGTTGGTTAAAGGGGGTTGATGAAATAAGGTCAGAACCGCACTCTGCGGCACAGTAATGAGAAATGCAAAGTTAGTTGGCAGTTTTGCATTTATTGCGGGGAGGTGACAGGAAGGTCAGCCTCAGCGCATCAGCATCACACAACAACAAAGAGGACTGTTCGTATAGTTGGCGCTGCTGGAGTTGGTGTCTCTGGTCATGCAGTGATATCTAATGAGGGGCTTTTGTGTCAAGTGTGGTTGTGTTGTCTAACATTTGCCCGAAAACGAACCCCAACTCAAATAAAAGTCCTTGGCAGAAGGATATGCGATCGAATCTCATTTATTGGTAGTCAGAGCCTCAGCATGAGCAGCAGCGCCAACAATCAGTATGCAATGCGAGTGACGACAACGCCTCTTCCACAGTTGAACCTCGTATTATGAACGATTTCGTGTTTTTTTTTTTTGTCCTTTTTTGATTTACCAAAAATGCATTTTAGGTTTCAAGCTGGGGTCCCTCTGATCTAATGGGTAGGATGTGTGAGTGTGTGTGTATTTGTGTGTGAATGTGTGAACGGAACCGGAAGGATAAATGATGCGGCGCGCGGCATTTTTGGTTGCAGGTTAGGATTTTCAACGGATTGTTTGCTTTATTTAAATTTAATGCTGCATTTATTTTTCGAGTTCGAAGGACGATATCACATCCTAGTTCCCAGGAGGCATAATATTTTGATAAATTTTTTTTTAAATTTTTTTGAGTTATTCCTTATTTTGGGTTGGTTGAAATATTAGAGGCATAATAAAATGCGAATAATGATTTTAATGTGTATGCTCTGTCAGTTGGATATGCGTGTGGCAAAAAATGTGATATGGCAAATTTATTTGTTGCATTTAAATTTATAATATTTGCTCTGTGTAATAAAGTTATATTATAGTAGAGAGCAAGGGCGGATCCAGGATTTTTTTCTGGGGGGGGCACAAGGGACGGATTGGCAAAAAAATCAGCAATAACAGTTAGAAATAAAGTGAAGTATCATACGACTGACTGACAAGCAGCGAATTTTAACGACGCACAGTGCGGTATTTTAGTCTAAAACCTGGCCAAACATATTTGGGCACATTTCCCACATCAAATAGGTAACAAATTACAAAAAAAATATTCGGAAGGAAAAATTTTCATTTTCTTGGTACAGTAAAAGCCACTTAAGTGCTTACCCACTTACCTCCCGATTAGCCGGGAGAAAAAAAATATTAAAAATCATAAAATGCACGTATAACCCTGTACTATAACTTTTCTTAAAGTTCGTTATTTATTTTATTTTTTGAGTCAAGTTGATTCATTAAGGCCCATTTGCTGAAACGAAACTTAAATAGTTAAGTAAAACATAAAGAGCTAAGTTTCACATAACGGTTTGCTCGAATTTTAAACTAACATAACTTAGCGGGAAGAAATTTAAGAACATAAACAGTTAGTGTTCTACTTAAGTATTTTTATTAAATAAAAAAGAAAAGAATGCGGCTTAAGAAATGGATGTATGTAGTCAAAAATTACATCAATTATCAATTTAATAGAAATTTTTTCACTTTCATTAGCATTTACCATCTACAGATGGAAAAACTTTCAACACAAATTTTTGAAACACTGTTTACTTTTTGTTATCATAATTTTCATTCTTAGTTTTGTCAAACGCACACATTTAAAAATTAAATTCTTTCAAATGAATATTTTTCAAAATTAAATTTAACATATATTTTTGGTCACTTTCACTGTTGAATCTTTTTTTTCTGTAATAAAAAGACACACACTTTTCTTAACAACAAATTTGTTGCATTCTAACTGCTTAATTTTCTCAAAAACAATTCGAATTTTTTGACTTTTCTATCGATTTGACATTTGCATTTGAAGTTCTCAGCGATTTATATCATGAAAGAAAATCATTGCTGAGTTCCATATAAATATTTTTTAGCAACGTAGAATAAAATAAGAAGAACTTAAGAACTATGTTGGACCTATGTAGTTAGGATTCAAATTTATGACCCGTATGAGCAAATGGGCCTACATAAATAGTTTTTGAGAAATTAAGTTTTAAAGATGAAATGTAGAAAAAAAATGTTTTCGTTTTTTAATTGATTTTGTATAAAATTTTGCAATATTATGGACATATTTATACCATTTTTTAATGACCTCGTAGTTTTTAGTCAAATACTAGAGACTTCATTCTAATAAAAAATATTAACGTTCCTAATAGTACAGGAAAGATAGACTTTTTCGTGGAACGAAATACAGGACGGCTGAATTTTTCAAATCTGAATGAGGGGTATTAGAAAAGCTTAAGTCCTGGTTTTTGGGACGCCACCCCCCTGGCGAAATCCGCCATTTTGGAAAACGCGAATCGCTCTATATCTCCAAAACAATGGGTTCTATACAAATGGTTATCAGACCAAAGTAATTGGAAATTTAATTATCTTTTTCTCTGTAGTACATTATTTTTCTGAGCGGGCAATAGTTTTGAGGTTATGTTATTTTAATTTATTTTTTTTTTCGGTTTTTTAAAAATTGTATCATTCCCGGTATCAGTTACATAACTTTTTAAACAGTAAAAGTTATAGACCATCAAATTTTTAATAATTTGGTATATTTTTGAAAGTCATGCGATGTATAAGTCGAAAGTTATTGATCTGAAAACTATAAGCTAAGTGCAGGAAAGTTAGTAAAAAAAAAAACAAGTATTTTGTGGAACGAAATACAGGACGGCTGATTTTTTCAAATCTGAAAGAAGGGTATTAAAAAAACTTAAGTCCTGATTTTCGGAACGCCAACCACCTGGCGAAATCCACCATTTTGAAAAACGTGAATTGGTCTACAGGGTGTCCCAAAAGTAATGGATCAAACGAAATATGCTGATAGGCCAACCTTAGGGCTCTCAGAATTTGGTAACTTGTTCATCCCAAATCCTTACGGTTTTCGATTTAATGCAGTTTTTGTGAAATTTCGAAAATTCCCGACTTTGCAACAGTATTTTGCTTCCTCCGCTCATAATTGATATTGTAGGTCTATTGGAGCCAAATTGACCAAGTTATGAGTATTTTAATACTTCGCTTACGAACGTTTTAGTCCAGGGTTCAAAACTTTAAATCGTTCTCCCCACAACTAATGTTTTCAAGCCGGTGCCCTTTATAACTTCAAAACTACTGCACCGGTTCTTTTGAAATTTGTGGCGGGTTGCGCTATTTTAAAAACACTAACGTAAGAACAAAATAACGAAAAAAGTGCCAATTTTTTAAGTGTGTATTTCAACCGCTTCGTATGGAAAAATAGAGTTGCATATACAATTAAATTTTTTTTAGAATACAATTCATACCTTAATTGTCAATGTCCATATCAAAATTTTTCACCAAAATCACTTTGAAGTTAAAAAAAAACACTTAGAAAATTCACTTTTTTTTAAATCGAAAAAAAATTCGTGTTTACCCAACAAATAGTGGTTTATTTATTTGTGAGGTGGATCAACAAACAATAAAATTCGCATTTTCAGCCAGAAATAGACAAGAGTTTCACTTAAGTTCTTTCTGTTATTATTCATATATTTTAACAGCTCTTATAATTTGATTTGCTTTAAGTATGAACCAGTTCTGGGGGGGGCACGTGCCCCCGTGCCCCCCCCTGGATCCGCCGGTGGTAGAGAGTGTTAATGGATAATATAGGAGTAAAAGGATATAATATTTTATACTTATGTCATTGAGCTTTTAGAAGGTTTATATGAGTTTTAGCCTACTTAAATGGAATTTTGATGACAAATTAACATGCGGTTGGTATATACCTACATTTTTGGTGAACCGAATTCCAATTTGTTCAACTTAGTCATTATTTCTGGGATATTTTAAAAAGAGTTGAAGAATGTTCATAGATGCAATTTATTTAGGTATTAATTTTTGTGTTGTACAGAAAATGGTAATAGCTTTTAGGCAAAATTGATGTGATTAATCCAAATTTTTGGAAATCAAATCAAAATTAGGTTAAATATTTTTAATAATTTGTTGAGGACACGTTAAGGTTTAAAATATTCGAAATATTTTGTCTTGAATGCCTATTTTCATCTTTTTTATTTTCTCCTTTGAAAGATTGTTTCAGTTAATATCATGAAATTTTGCGGTAAATATTATAAATTTTTCAGATTTACATATACCACTGATCACTATCTCTATTATAGTAATTTGTGATAGGTATCACAGATTTCTTGGGTGAGTATCACAGATTACTCCAGTAAGGATCACGGATTATTTCGGGATGTACCATCAATTTCCCTGATAAGTATCACAGATTTCTCCATTAAATATCACAGTATTTTCCGATTCCTCCGGTAAATATCACAGATTTCTCGATAACTATCATACATTCCTCCCGTAGGGATTACGGATTGTTTTGAGAAATATCATGGTTTTTCTGAAGGACTTCTCTGGTTATTAAGTATCACAGTGTTTTTCAATGTTTTCGGTTAATATCACAGATTTCTTTGGTGAGTATCACAGATTACTCGGGTAAGGATCACGGATTATTTCGAAAAGTATCATCAATTTCCTTGGTAAGTATCACAGATTTCCCCGTTAAATATCACAGTTTTTTCTGATACCTCAAATAAATATTACAAATTTTTCGATAAGTATCATGGATACCTCCCTTAAGGATTACGGATTGTTTTGAGAAGTATCACCGATTTCTTTGGTAAGTATAACGGACTGCTCTAATAAGTATCACAGATTTATTGGGTAAGTATCACGCATTTCTTTGGCAAGATTTACGAATTACTTCAGTAAGCATCACAGATTTCTTTGGTAACACGGATTGTGCCAATAGGTAACACGGTTTTCTGCGATAAATAATAAATATGTATCATAGGTTTCTCCTATAAGTATTACAGATTAAGCCTATATGTATCACAGTTTTCTCCAATTGCTTCAACAAGTATCACGAAATACTCCTATAAGAAACCAAATTTTCTTCTGTAAGTATCACGGATTGTTTCAATAAGTATCACGGATTTCTCCGGTATACTTCATAAAATTTTGTGGAAGTATCACAGATTTCTTCGATAAGAATCACTGTGTTCTACGATTTTTCTGGTAGGTATCACAGCTTGTTTTAAGTCATGTATTTCGTCAATAAATATCATGGAATTCTGTGGTAAGTATCACAGATTTTTCTGTTGAAATACTCATAGAACGTTACAACCCTCTTTCTGTCGGTGCTTCAATTGAAATGTTCATAAGTTGTGACATCAAGGTTTCATTTAGGGTAAAATAGATCCAATTTAAAAAAAAAAAAATAAAGTCTAGCTTTTCAAAAGGAACAGGTGGATAATTTCTTATATCAAAATCTATAAAAGATATCATAGCTTCAAAGAAGGACAAAAAATTAAATTGTCTCTTCCTAAAAAGCTATTAACGTTAAAATACTTTCAAGTCCTACAGGATACTCATTCTAAATTCATTTAAAAAAATAATCTATATTTATAACGGACTTCATTCCACAAGTCCTTATAAATATTCTTCCTACCACCGTTGGACATCATCTTACGGCGAGCAACAAATTTCTTTCAATCAATCACCTGGTTAAGCTATTAGATTTTTTCCTACTTTTATACTTTGCTTTCATTAAAAAAAGACACACATGTCCTTTAAACTGGAGCATAATAATGTAGAGGAGCTAGGTAGGTACATTATTGAACAACCCTTAACCCCTCTTCGCAAAAAAAATCATCCCTCTCAGTGACATTGGCATATCTTAAAAGCTCTCTCGATTAAATTTATTTCCCCTCGCCGATAAATTAATTTATAATACTTTGAACAAATTGTAACAACGATGCCATCCTGGCATATCCTCTTCCAAACGCTTTATACAAATGGTGTGGAATAGAAGCCTCCTCTTCGCTCCATGTAATATAGTATATCGCCGCTCTGCAATCATGGCCTTCTGAATTCTGAGTTTCTAGACCAACTTTGGGCCTTTTTGGGAGGGAAGTTGGTTGATCCACTTCTGAATAAGAGATATCCTTGCGATATAAAGGCCCATTTAATGGCACACATCGAAACAAGCTCAGCAGATGATACCTCTCGCTAACTCTCACGAAAAAAAAGTACCTATATACCCGGCCAGGATTTCTTTTTAAATTGAGTGATCATAAATTTTTATGAGGTTTGCGTGGAGCCGATATTTAGACTTAATGGACCCGAAGCAGATTCTGTTTTTCGTCTACTTTTATTTCTGACAGCGAACAAAAAAAAAAAAAAACGTGTGTGTACACATGTACACGCGATAAAAGTTATACTTTTTACTCATTGGGTTTTCATTTGGAAGCCACCAATTTACTTTTGAATATTAAGTTCTGTCAAGTACTGATTTTAACAATTTTTGCTTTTGACTGCCCAGAAAAAAAGTAAACTGATAATTTTACGGGCGACCAGCTGCAGGTCGCATTTTTGTATTTAGAACAAAAACTAAACTTTATAATATCGATAAAATCTTACATAATTCACTTCACTGGAGCATAGTATTGCTTAGCTAAACAATAAAACTCGGCATTCCGATCGGTTAAAATATGTAGAAGGAAAAAAATTTTATATAAGCTTGTCCTAATTAATGACATAACAAACCAAGCTAAAAAAAACCTCAAAAGAAAATAATTTTCTGCTTTATTTAATACGATGACAAAAATAAAACTCGATTATCTTCCTATAAGATGTTATAACCCCAACATAACAAGGACGTCTATTTAAAGTGATAATAAACATGCAAGTCTGCCAGCTTGTTTCGCCGCCGGTTCTGAGAAAAAGTGCAATAACTTCGTAGTTTATTATAATGGAACCAACAAAATTATTAGCACTACAATAGTAGGTACATCATTCCTTGATTCTAAGATATTTGGTTCAAGTGAGCTTACTTGTTGCCTCCTCCCTTCTATCCGAAAAATGTAATTGAAATGTTAAAAGTTACGGATGGAAGATTTATTGTAAAGCCAGCAATATTTATGGTACCTATCATTTTAAAACCCTGCATTTTGCACTTTTCTCAGAATAGGCACCGCGCCGATTCAAGCTAGCCAGCAGACTTGCATACATGTTTTTTACTAATATACCTAAATCTTATTTAAAAATATTAGGTATATTATGCAGTTATCTATTAATATTAACTAATACATATAAATCGGTTACCACTTGCCCAAGAAATTCTTGTATGGTTGACATTGTTTTTTATTATTTTAATCTTATAATTTTTTTTAACTGAACGAAACACCGTTTTTCATAACAAATTAATATAAACATATTTACTCGACAAACAGAATATTTTTTTATTTGGTTAATATTTTTGTTTTGAACAAACGTCTCTATTTTCGTTTGTTTTTGTTTTGAATTTTTGACATTTTAGAATGTACTAGATTAAATTGTTATCGATAGTTTGACTTTTTTAATGCGCTCCTAGATGGGCTGATTGTGAAGGTCTGCGATTTTTTTTCATTTTGTGTTGGCGAAAATTCGCGTACGTGTTAACGAGTGCGATAAAGCCTACTATAATAGCCCCGTTCCTTTGGAGGTGGTAGTTTACTCATGAGTAGATACACATTCAGTGAGAAAACATTGAAAAAGCCTATAGAAACGTTCACTACACCATAACAGGCCGCATCCACTAGCCATGAACGATGCTCGGCTCATGAACATGTCTTGAAAAAATCCAATGGAGACAGAAAAATCCATGCCCTTACAGACATCTTGTCGAAAAATCTTGTTTTTTGAACATGGCATGAGCGTTCCTCAAATCATGGGAATGGGTTTTGACGTTTCGTGGATGTGTATGGTTGTCTTTTGAATGTAGAGGTAAACGTGTTATTTTATCTCTACACTCAAGTGAAAGTGGCAAAAAAAAATTTGCCCAGCGAAAAAAAGTTTTGCTCTTCGTGGATTGGATTGTGTTGTGGTTGTGATATTGGGCAGCTGTATGCTCAGTGAACATTTTCATAAACACTGTTAAAGGTTTTGAAAAAAAAAAAACTCAAAGTAAATAAAGAATGCGAAAAATGGGTCCGGAAATGTTGTCTGCTTAGTGCTGGGCTACACTGTGATTTTTCAATCGCCTAACCAATCAGGCAAGAGGGGTGAGGGTTTTCCTCTTTTTGACGTTTGTTCCTAGACAATGTAAATTGGACCGTATTTGGCACAACACTGTGTAGGTCTTAGGTGATTTGGTTATTCTTAGTTAAGGGGAGTTCACATTTACGAAATTACCGGGCGACCAGCTGCCATTTGGTGTTTTATTTATTTAATTTCCAACTTCACAAACTTCACAATAAAAACCGCATTTGTTTTGTACATATATACATACATACTCGACACTCGTGTATGTATGCATTTGTTTTCTATGATCCAGATCTTGTTTGTTTTAGCTGTGCTTTGTTCTTTTATTGAAATAAAGTTATCTTTGGTCGTTCTGTCAAAAAATCGTTGTTGTTGTTTTTTTTTTAGATTTTGTTAGAAAATTTCAACTTTCATTTAGAAACGATGTTGTATTTTGTTGATCTGTCAAAACAAAATTGTTTGAGATCAATTTTATGAATGAATAAACAAGAAACGATTAATTTGGTACTGAAATAATTCTTTCAAATTCAATTCTAAGCAAATTAGAAATTTCTAATATGAAAACACACAAAAAGTTCTCTTATTAAATCTTCCCCTCTCTTCCCCTTTTTCCATTTAGTTGTGTGATTAGCATATTGAAACTCAAATCCAGAAGCTGAGATGGAAAAAGACAGAAAATGTAACTATTTGACACTTTAACATTGCGTTAAGGAACGATGTCGTGACGTCACAATGTTATATTTGTAACTTTTTTCTAATTTAGGAACGATGAAAGTTAACTATTGTTAACAATAGCCCTGTTCCATTGGAGGTGGTAGTTTACTCATGAGTAGATCTAGTACTACAAATAACACACGATCTTCTTCTCGAGGAGATACGAAAGTGTAGTTGTTGTAGTAGATTTCTACTCACGAGTAAACTACCACATCCAATGGAACAGGGCTTATAGTTAACATCGGCGAATAAAAGAACGCACTTGACACTTCTGAAATTTTTTTTTCGTTTTTCTTCGCTTTTTTAGAAACGAAAACATGATTTTTTAACTGGAACAGCGCATAACTCGGACGAAATTCAAGAATAAAATTTAAATGCGTGTAGAGATAAAATTTATTTAAGCGCGATCAGCGTATTGGATTTGAAACCATGTGATCATGCGTTTTTATAAAGTACACAAGAATAATGCACATGTAGCTGCTGAATTATTTAAATAAAATAAAAGATGGAGCTAGATGGAGCTAGTTGCTAATCCTTTTGACAGTTCTTGTCAAAAAGTAAATTTTTAGTCCAGTGCCGCAAAAAAAGTATAACTTTAAAAAGAACCTACATTTTACCAAAATCTAGTGTAAGAGGGCGCTGGTGGTACTGATGCTATGTACCTTAACAATTTAATGGTAATGGGAATACAAGAAGTGGAGAGAGGATAACTCTGGAGCAGAGAGGCTTAATATGGTTTTTTTTTTTTCTCTTGTTCGGATACATTACTTCTATCCGGATCAGCGCGGGAGCCATTCAAAGGTTGCTGACCTCGGATTGTACGGATGTCACGTTTTGTAGATTTTTTGAACGCTTGGCAGGATAATAATGGCGCTACTGTGTGTCAACCTCTTTTGTTTCATTTTTTTTTCTTTCTCTTCTCCTGAGTTTTGTTTTTGTTTGGCAGTTAAAATTGAGTTCCATTGTAATGTGTGGTGAAATACATGGTAATGGATGATTAAGTAAACGACTTTGATAATGATACCCCAATGTCAAGGATTATTTTTTTTTTCTTCGTCCTGTATTTTTCCCTGTGATGGTATATATTTTGGAAATAATAACAACAACAACAACAAGTTGAGTCAACCGTGATAACTGATGATGGGAAATACAATTAATTATCTTAAAATTTAAATCCTTCGTCCTTTCTTGACTTTTTTTTTTTTTACCTTCGTCGTCATTGTTGTTGTTGTTATTTGTTTTGTAAATGACTTGACGTTTAATGAAAGTGAGTTAGGGAAAAAAAACACAACTTGAGGGAATTCATATTAAGAACAAGGACGAAGAAGAGATATTAAATCTTGCAAATAAATATAAGAACAAAAGTGAGTGATAGAGGGTGAAAGGAAAAGGACGAAAAGAAAAAAAAAAAAAGGTTACCTTGATTATAATTGACCAAAATTTTGCTAACCTTTAGTGCAGCAATTACTTGATTGAAAGGAGGATAATAAACAGTTAGTCAGCGGGAAAAAAAAGGACCAAAGGCATAAAATATTTCTTAGTTTGGGGAATTTATATGTACCTATTTTTTTTTTTTTACCTCATTTTATTTATTGTTGTTGTTTTTGAGAGAAAAAGGAAAAACAAAAATGCTTGTTATAAGTTTTTTTTTTATTTTTGTTATTTTTATTAATGATCAGAGTCAATGAGTGGAAAAAAAGAAAAAGCATTTTGATTTGATTATTTTGAATTTCATTTATAAAAGTACTTGGGCTCTCTTTTGTCTTATTTTAGAAGGGCCTTGTTTTATTTATTTATTTTATTTTATTTTTTTTTTGTTTTAAGGACGAAACGTTTGTAGTTATTTGAAGATTTAAGGATGTTGTGTTTTTTCTTCCGAGCTGTGGAAGCTGAAATATTTTACCTACTGTAAATTTTATCATGGATTTTTTTTTAAAACACGAAAAAAATGTTACTTATGTGAGAACAATAATAATAACCGTCAGTTAAATTTTAAAATTAACTTTAACTTATGAAAGTATCACGACCTTTAAACACGAAAATGCATAATATTTTTTTTTGTTTTTGAAAGGAAGTGGTTGTGAATGTTTGTATTCTCTTTGGATTTCTTTTTTTAAACTAATTTCAAGAACAAAAAGAAAAAAAAGGAAACAATTAAAAAATTATTAATACGAAATCATGAAAAAAAAATTTCTGAAGTTGGCAGCATGTTCTTCTTTTATTCATCGTGTATGATATCATTTAACAAAAGGTATTCAACATAAGTTGAATAAAATTAAAAACAAAAAAGAAAGAATACCAGAGTAAAATAATTCTCTCAATTATTTTACTTATGCTCATTAATTGCAGGTTGGTACTATAAAAATAATGCACAGACTTTTATTTTCTTTTTGCTACTTAATGATTTTTATGCATTTTTTACGTTTTAAATTGACTTTAATTATTATTATTGTGGTATTTTGGTTTTTTGTGTCGAAAATATTTAACAAATGATTATTTTGTCAAAATGGGACATTAATCTTAACAAAAAAAAAAAAAAAAATCTATTGAAAATTGTTTTAAAATATTTTTATTTTAATTGAGGGTCTTTTAACGATAGGTATATTTTAAAAAAAGAAAAAATCAATGTAAGATAAACACAAGAAAATCTGTTATAATGAAGTGATGATAAATTTGTTCGTCCTTTTTTTTTTTTGGGACATTACACTGTGGAACCGTTTTTATTATACAAATATTTTTGTGTAATTATAATTTTATAGTTATATATAAAAAAAATATTTATTCCAACAGAAAAATATTTGCATTTAAAAAAAATATATTTTTACAAATAAAAAAAAATTAGCGTTAAAAAAAATAATTCATTGCAACTAAACAAAAATTGCATTGAAAAATTTGTATTGCTCCTGAAAAATATTTGCATTAAAAAAAAAATATTTGTTTGCAAATAAAAAAAAATGTATTAACCAAATTGTATTTTTGCACCTGAAAAATATTTGCATTGAAGAATTTCAAAAATCTAATTTTTCTAATTTATTTGCATTGAAGATTAAATATGTATTCCAAATAAAAACATTTTGCAATAAAAAAGAAAAACAAAATTATTGCATGCATTAAAAAAATTCAATGCAAAATTATGTGTTCGTCAAATTTATTACAATTTGGGCTATTTGACCATCACCATGACCATACATTAGGTTGAAATATGGTTAGAAGAAATTCGACAAAAAATATTTAAAAAAAAATATTTAATGCACACATTTTGAATTGATTTTTTTTTTCAATGCAAAAAATTTCTTATTTGCAATACCTACAAATTTTTTTTTAATACATGTTATTTTTTATTTGCTATAAAAATTTTATTTTCATTGCAAATATTTTTCAGTTGCAATAATTTTTTTTTTTTAATGCAATTTTTGTTCAGTTGCAATAAATATTTTTTCTAATGCAAATTTATTTTTGTTTGCAATTGAATTTCGTTTTTATTTGTAATTGTTTTTTTACAACCCTGGCCACCACTGTACTGGACAGGTCCAGAGCTACTACCGACTTCCCTATTTTAAAAGGGTGTTTAAGTTGCGAAAGGAAAATTGAGGTGATGATTAATCAAGTTAGCGAGTTTGTTTTTTTTTTTTAAATTTCTTTTAGCTATTAAAGTTTGGGTCACTGTGGTGTATGAGTACTTTTTTTGCTATTTGGAAAAACCTTAAGGGATCTTAAAAAAGTTACCTACTCATAAACAGCATTTTGAGCTAAAGTGACACGAGTAGCAAAATTTAAAAATCGGAAAGTTACTTGCAAATTGAGTAGTAGGTATCTCTATTTGAATAATTCATAAAAAATAATGTATTTGTTTTTTCTCCATAATTTTCTTTTACTTCAATGTAAGATTCAGTTTTTTCTTCGTGTACCTAGTAGATTTTTTTCGTCTTCATCTTTTTGTTAGCTCATTTTCTTTTTTCCTCCCTTGCCAGCACTCGGCCAGGCGACCATCACCCTCTTCTGTGTATACATCATCATCATTGTATTAAGGTTTTTAGTTCCTGTTTCCATTCAAATTCCCACATTCAATTTATGAATGGTAGATGTTCCACAAACATTTATTAATGAAATACAAAAAAAATCAGAACCGATAACTTCTTGAAAACATTTCTCGTTCGTTTTCATATACATGGCTATCATAAAAGTTCATTTCTTCATAAAAAAAAAAAATATCTCCTCAATTGGTCATTCAATTGGAAGACTGAAGTTTTGACGTGTGGCCAAATTGTAAAAAGAAAGAAAAAATCTGCATTACTTCATTTATGCCATATACCAAATGCAAAGACTAAGAGAATAACTGTATGTCTGTTGTGAGTATAGAACAGAGGAGTTGTAAAAAAAACCCTTAAGCGTGTTTTATTTGAAAAAGAAAACAAAATAAAAAAGAAGAAGGATTCAATAGATCGTTCGTTTTTGTATATCCTTCCCGATTGCATTTGAATTGAACGTAAAGATACGAATTGTGTCCATCCGCATACGCTTTCAATTTTTTTTTCTTTCTTTTTTTTTTCAAAATCAGGACATTCAGAATCATACTGGTAGTGTATACGAGTATGGTTGGTATGAACCTTTAGCCAAACGATCCCTAAAAACCGGAAGTATACTACTTGGAAGAATTATAGTTGTGTTTGAATTGCATTTCCACTGGGAGGCACAAATTTATTGAATAAAGTTTTGAAGCATTCATACATAGTCGAAGAAACAGGAAGGACGAAAAAGGACAGAGAAACAGGCAAGAAAAACATTATTAAGGGAAATTGGAAATAGCATTTTTCTATGTCTTCATGCGTTTTTCAAGTTTTTTTTTTTCAATTTGATTTTTTTAGTTTCTGCAACTGACGCGGCTGGGAAGAGGATGTTACCATCGTCATTCTTGTCCTCATCGTTCTCGTCCATTGGTAAAGATAAATAGTAAAGTTTTTTTTCACCATTTTTTTTTTTAGGTTCAGAATTTTCTGAACGATGTGCAATGGAAAATGTACACAATTCTTATCCAAGGACGGGGTTTTGGCTCGTATGGTGCAATACTGCACACATACAGTTAACATGCATAGCAGATCTATGTGAATTGTTATCCTAGGCCTGGCCCTGGATATATTATAGCATTTCGTCGTCGTTGTATACAGAGAGATAGACCCAGAGCGAGTCGAAAGGCGTTGAAGCTTGAATTATTATTTTCCTCTTTATTTTTTTTTTTTTTTTTTAGTTTTTTTGTTGCTTCAATGTATTTGCATTGTTTACGGAACAATGTGCAAAGATTTATGAAAGGAATTGCGAATACTTGCTTTGCTCTTGAATGGTTGCCTCTAGAAGGAGTGTGGCAACCTACATGCATGTGTGTGTATAGAAATATTTATGGGGCTCGAATGGACGTCCTGACAACCGCGACAGCTAGGAAAAAGTAAATTTTAATGAAGAATTAATCTGCCTTTACTGTGTCTACGCACATAAAATAGAAGCAATCATTTATTAAAGGGTTTTGGTATTTGGTGTGTGGTGTTTTGACGATAGATTCAAAGTTGACATTATTTCTCATAAGGATGACTTTGTGTGGACATTTTTATTGCTATTGATAATGTACTTGTGAAACGCATGAATTTACCATCTGTCTTTTTATAAACAAACAAACAAAAATACAGAAAAAAAAAATAGAAAAACAAACTTGAAGTTTAAAAGAAGCACTTTGACTCCCTTAAAGACCAAAAACTGATACATACCTAATTAAATTTTGAGTTAAAAAAAAAACTTAACCATTTTCATACGATTTTACACTTGGTCTCTCAGTTCACACTTACTTTAACAAAAAAAAAGACTAAAACTAAGAGATCTCAGAGCAAACCAATTAAAATTAATCGAAGTAGAATGTAGTTGTTCGAGACAGAAAGGAAGAACCAACATTCGCTTTAAAGACCTAGCGATATGGTCAACAACAAACAGATCAATAAGAAAGACAATTAAATGCGTCAGACATAGTTTTTCAAAGTTTTTAAATAAAAAAATTCTACTGTTTCCAAATGTTGTTAAGGATTTTTTTTAAATAAAATTCAACCTTTTCCCCCAATTCACTATTTTCCAAATTAAATTCATTCTTCTTCAAACCAAATTCACGTTTTGCAAATCAAATTCACCTTGTTAGAAACAATTGCATCCCAGTTCACACTTCTTACCTTGCGTTCTAAAGTTTGACTTATATCTTGAAAATATTGATAACTGATAAATTCAAGCAATGACATTTTAGAAGGTAAATTTGTATTTTCAAAAGGGTGAATTTGATTTGCAAAGAATAAGAAATATGCCATAACTTTTCACATACCTACATAATTTATATAAACTACTGTTATCGATCAATTACAGATGTTTTGTAATCCTAAAAAAGTACATAGTTTCTATGTTTTGGAAAGAAAGTTAACCATTTTTAGACTGTAGAGCGTAAGGAGTTAGTTCCTGTTTGAAATCTAATCTGTCGATCAAAAAAACTCTTTTGTACGATAAATCAAATGAGGATTCGAGCAATTTTTTGAATTCAGCGAAAGCGCCCAACTACACAATTTTCTTTAAAAATAAGTCCATTCCGAAAAAGTTCCCTGTTTGATTTTGGAAAGCATAAGGACAACATGAACGGTCTTCGGTTCCGAATATCCTCATTTTTGAAACAAAGACAATTCAACTTCAATTTATTTTTCCGGTCTGTGTAGGGTTTTGGCTTTCTGTACAGTGCACAGTTTTTAATTCGATTTCTTTAAGATTTTATATTGGTGAAAGGAATAGGTCATGAACTTTATGAAATTGTGGCCAAGTCCGTTAGTTATACAATATAACAAATGTTTCGAAATGTGAGATGTTAGGACTTTTTAATGGACATTTCTTTAGGAAAATTCTTCAGCCATTTTTTTTCAAGCCATCAAACTTTGTCATATACACAGGTTAATTGGTATATTAAAAAAAAAATATATAACACATTTACGACTCAAAGAGAAATGAGCTAATTAAAGTCAAAAATAAAAAATACGTAAAAGTTAAACTCCTCTGTATTACACAGCATTGCTGAAACAAATGAACCTGAGCTATAATTGAATGAGAATAATTATTTAAATGATGTATTCTTTCCTTTTTTTAATTTTTTTCAACTTAAATTGATATGAAAGAATACTAATTGAAATAAATATACGTCTTTTTTAATGATAGCATACAATTAATCAATCACAAGGAAAAGCAAGAAGGAGCTACTTTACTTTCAAAAAAGAATTGCTCGTAATTTTTTTAATTATTATTTTTGATGAAATTGAAAATATACTCGTCCAAGAATTCAAGATAGTTGATTTGACAATTTTTCTTGTTTTAACATTGCTTCTAAATGAATTATAATTTATCTCATGAAAACGACAAATTTTCATCATATAGTCACCATATGGGTTAAAGTTTTCCTCTTCTACATAAAATCGTTGAATATTTAAAAATTACCATGAACCTTTTGTAAAAAAAAAAAAACATAAAGTTCAAAAATGTACTGGTCCAGAAAAATAAGCAACTTAACTCTTTACGATATATATGTTTGATATTTTCCATTTGAATTACCATTTACAAAACAAACTTCAACTTCTGATATTGACAGAAAAATTCTCTATTAAAAAAACTTAACTTTCAAAAAAATATGTGGTACCTACACAAAACTTGAACAATTCAGCATATTTTCTTCCATCACATCAGATTCAAAAACCCATCTAATCAAAAGTCCTTTGACTGCACGTAGCACCCTTTTCCACACGACTTAACGCATAACTTTTGAGTAGTCTATAGATCTCCCTTTTCAAAAAAAAAAAAGGAATTAGAAAAAAAGAGTAAGAGAGAGAGGAGCACGAAATTCATAACTCTTTTTCATTGGTTTTATATTATTCAGCAGGAAATAAAATATACCTCATACAATACACTATGATGAATTTGAATTTGAATATGATGCGAACTTTATTTGAAATCAAGTCGTCATCGTCCTCATCGTTATATAGTTTTTTTTTTAACTTATTCAAGGCCCTTTTTTCCATCCTGCCTCCCTTCTAACTCCTAAAAGAATGCACCAAACAAAATTGAAAATTCAAAATATTTCAATACAAAATTCCTTGCACTTGAAAACTGGAAAATTCAAATTTCATTCCATTTCCATAATATTTTTAGTTGCCCCTCCTCCTCATTTCTACCATAACACAGAGTTACACAGTCTTTAATCTTTTAATATTTTGTCAAATACCTATCTCGTTTTTTGTTGTTGCATACTTTCATGCGTTATTTTTATTTTTTTTATTTCTGTGTCATCCTACATAGATCACACACACAATATGTGCAACGAATGCGATAAAATATCATCTGTCATGATTAGAATAACGGTATGTGCTCAACATTTGACATTAGGGCTTATCTCGTTTTACAACAGAAAATGGAATACTGCACCTGGTGTTCAGCTACCAGCTACAACATAACGCATAACATACCTGGGCTTTAACATGTAGCACACATTTGTAGCTTGTTTGAAAGGATATATATTGTCATTTAGATATGTAGATACTTTAACTATCTGTTACAATAGTCATATATTTTCCTAGAAAAGGTATGATGAGGTAAGAGGTTTTTTTTTTCCTGTAAAAACAACATTTACATACAGACACACCATATGCAAACAAATGCATTTGTGTGTGTGTTTGTGTATACACATAATTTCAATTCGAAGAAAACTGCACTTCTGTGGGTTGTTTATGAAAAGAAAATGATGTTTTCATTAGAGCGGATGCTTTACAGACAGTTGACATACATATACAAAAAAAAAAAAAAACAGTGCAGCCACCTTGCTTCTGCCAGAAGTGTACTCACTTTCTCATATTCCTTGTCATTTGTCACATGTTACACAGCCATAATTCCGATTAATGTTGCCAAAGGAGTTTTGTTGTTTGTTTTTATTTCACCTCATAATAATGTTACCCATGCATACCTCTAAAAATAGCCCAATTTAAAATGTTGAACAATTTTTTTGTTCAAAATTAGATTTTTTATCAAAATGGAAAGTTTAAAAAATATTCGAAGTTTGTTAATTTATTTATAAAATTAAAAAAAAAACTCAGGTATATTTACATGTTTTCCTAAAACAATTTCTAAAAAATGTAACAAAGAAAATGACATTATGCTGATGGACAATGCCAAAATGTGCATCCGGCAATTCTGTCTATCTGTCTGTCTGTCTGTACATTTCTCGAGGTACAGCCTAAACTAGTAAAGCGATTTTCTGCAGACTTGGGAGTGAAGAGTTTTGGGTGAATGAAATTTTTTTAGGACCAAAACTACCTGCCATATAACGGAAATAGAGAAGTTAATTTTTTTTCAACGATTTTGAGTAAAAATTTTGTGTGTAATGTTACAAATAAACCCAATTTTTTAAATAAAAAAAAAATATTTTTTGAACCGTTATTAACGGTACCTGCCATAGAACGCTTTATTTTTGGTTTCTGACTATCTCGTACACGACTAACCTGTTTTCAACTAAAATTTGTATAGGTACAAAAAAAATTTAGATTTTTTAAAAATATTTATTTCAATTTTTTTTTTTTTTTAATCAAGTTTTTGAAAACGGGACAGTGAAATATTTAGAAATTTCTTTCTAAGTGGTAATTAATTACTTCTTTAAAATGGATTAAGTACCTGACAATTTTTTTTTTTTTGAAAATTGTTAAAATTAATTTGTTATTATATACAAAATTAAAAAAAAAAAACCGCTCTTACGATTTTCAAATGTTTTTTTCTAAAAAAAATCCTTTTCATACAAGAAATTAGCATACTTTGTTTTGTGATCAAAATTATTTAAAATGGATTTAAAACAGATTTTATAAATTTTTTACATTACTGGTGAAAATTCCTTTATTAAATTAGATTATAATGACCCCTTATTTTTTTCCATAGAAATCTTTAAGATAACCCGACTAAAAATTTTGCTTCTGTAAAGCTTGGGAACAGCTTCTTTTTATCATAAGAGCTAGTAGAAATAGTGCGACCCAGTAACGCATTTAATTTTTTATTAACAGAAATGACATGAAATTTGGATTAAATTCTAATAGATTTTTTATAAAACTATTAAAATATATTCAGAAAAGAATTTGTTATCGCTAAAAAACTCTGAGGCCTTAGAAAAAATGAAGTGTTCAATATTACAAATTTTACTTAAAATTCTGATAAATGTACTCAGAAAATTTTTTGAAGTGAAAACTTCTTTAGTATCGTAGTGATTTGAAACAAGATGAAACGAAAACGCGACACGACTTCAACTTGTTATAACTTTTTTGTTTTAATAGATAGATGAATGAAATTTGTACTGTAGATAGGTAATTGAATAAATTATAATTGTACAAAATTTCAATTAATTTCATATTCAAAATTCGGAGATAATGTTAAAAAGATGTTCTTTTCAAACACACGTTATATCTTTTGATCTAGTGCACATACAAATTTGATTTAACTTTAATACGCATGCTGATAACATAACCTTTTATTTGATATATCACACATAACGGTAGGTGCTCTACAAGTTACATCTTTGAAATAAGATTTATGCATCATTATACAAGGTGAAACAATAAGCTTTCACATGGTATAAAATTTTTTATAGGTTGTCAAAATTTAAGTATGGCTTAATTCTTTAGAAAACTTTGTAAGCTTTTTAATGGTCTATTTTTTTCAAGAAAAATGATTTTTTAAGGTTTCACTTCTACCACGTGTGCATTGCACACATGATTTTTTTTTTTTATTTAACAAACTTAAAGGACAATAAAATAAGACCAAAATTTGATTTTTAAAAGAAATTTAAATAATTTTTGACAAAAGAAATAATAAATTTTTAGCAAGGAGTTATTTTTTTACGAAAATTTTTATGCGACAAATAAAATTAAAATGAAGAACCTTGTATACCTACTCGTATTTTGGGTGCGGTTTTTTTTTCGACCTAACAAATTTGAAGCCCTGAAGAGAGAATAGTAGAGAATCCACAACAAAAAATTCTATGAGGATATGAAAAATTGTTTCATGTTAAATATTTACTAAAAAAAACTTTTTTTTTAATGATTATTTTAAACATCGTTTTTTTTTTTAACCCTGCTATTTTGCTGAAGATAAAGCTTAAAATAAAGTGAATGGTATGGAATTATAGTGAATTTTAAAAAAGTTTAAGTTAAGTACATTAGCGCACTTTGATACAATTAGATTTGCACAAAAACTAAGTTACGTAACAAAAGATTGGGAGAAGTGTTCCTATTTATTACTGAAAAAGGAGTTTTCTTCAAATAATATATTCGAGAATACAGCAATAAAATTTAGATGATTGCAGCGGAGATGACAGCTTTGGCACATTTAAATTAAAGGTAAAAACGTGTTGACAATAAAAAAATAGTACACATACACCACAGTGACCGTTTTGCTAACGCTGTAACATAAAACTAAATTTTTTTTTAAGGAAAACAGTTCTTTAACAATTTCTGATTGGAATAGATGTGCCAATAGTATAAGAACCCATTTGGAAAAGAAGAAGCCAATATTATCAGTATAAATTATAGTTCTACTAGCTAACCCGGCGGACTTCGTTCCGCCATTTCTTGTATTTATTTCTAATTTTCGACTCTGTAATTAATTAATTTTCAAATGAAAAAGGGGATCAAAACTTGAAAAGTTCATTAAATGAGTTTAAAAATATTCACTTTTAAACTTTTAGCAAAAGTGGCCTATGCAAAATACTCATGCATGCGAATGATTAAAACCTATATTTCCTATGAGATTTTTTGCAGACTTTTAAAAATTCCAAAAAAAAAAAAAACAAAAGACTACTCAAAAATGTCCCTAAAAATTAGTTGTTTTTCAAAAATTTGTATTTCAAAATACAGGGATTATGAAAAAAAAAATCCGTATTAGACCCCACATTTTTTTTTTAATATGTTTCTAATGGTGTAACTCAAATTTCTGTGCAAAATTTTGCGTACCTGTAATTAGTCTTTTGTCGAAGGTCTATAACTGTAAAAAAAACCTTCATAACTTGGTTTTGAAATTTTTTTTGAATTTTTTCAATACCTTTTTTAACTATTAAATAAATTTGTCTATCATTTCAATTTCGTGTTACCTTATTTACTCTATAAAATTTTAAATTTGTTTTTGCCTTAAACCTTCTCCTCTTATGCCTAAAAATTAAGAAAATAAATCAGCCGGTGTGGCCGGTTAGCGAACGTACACAAAACCAAATTTTAATATATATAATAGATTTGATAAAAAATCTTAAAAAATTCAACAAATAATTTTGATAAATTCTTTCCATTGTGTTGGTCACACTTGCACTTGACCAGAATAGAATTGCACTCACTTTACTTCTCAGTCAAGGTGAGGTCCATATAGAATAAGTCGGTCGTTCGATTTATTCCTTTTCATACTTTGCATCGGTCGGTATCGGAGGAACAAAACGGAATTATGTAGGTAAGCCTTAAACAATTTTTTTTATCTTCTTAAAAAATAAAAAAAAAATAAAGGACACGTCGCATGAATATGTGTGTTAAGTGTATTCTTCTTCTTTTGCCGGAGAGTCTTCTCTTGTGTGTGCTTGCTCTGTGTGTGCTTGTGTCAAAAGTGTTACAGTTCAGTTGAGATGGATTACTTAATCTTATTCATGGCCACAAGACTGAGGGTAGAGGTGGGTTATAGAGGCTGTATAGTAAGTAGCTATAGCTAGATAGACACATCGGGAAGGTAGAGGTGGTTTTTTGTGAAGCCAAGGTGGCTTAAGCAATACATCTTCTCGTTCTCATTTTCGTTTCTTGGAATAAGATTCGTGTGTTCTTATGTTCTCGTAAATCCCTAGATTCTCGCAGAAAGTTAAATCAATATGAAGAAGAGAAGACACACACAAAATTCTGTGTACGTTAAGGACTTTAAGTATTTCGAAGGCGTGGTAAATTCCTGTGTACATAATACTGAGAGGAGATGCGTATATAGCTATGTTGTTGTTGTATTTTTTTTGTACTTGTACTCATACTCGTATACTGACACTGTCGTTGTCGTCATCATCATCATCGTTGTCGTCTTCGTCGTCGTCGTCGTCTGTGAGCGACGAGAGCAAACACACTCACTTACATCCGTGCGCTTCCTTTAAATTGATGTAAATTTGTATCCTTGACTCAGATTTTGCATCGCAAGCTGGATGTATTTATTATTTTTCAGTTTTTCTTTACTTTTTTTTTTGTATTTTTTTTTTCTTTACTTTTTATTTTCTGCGAAATAATTTATTCCTGGAAGCGCTATAGGAGTATAACTACGACAACTACGACGATGATGATGGTAAACACAGAAGCTTGGGCGTTGGCTGGTTCATGGCTCTGAAGCTAAAGCCTGCTCTCGCTCTTCTTTCATCATCATCATGCAGCAGCAATTTCTGTTCAACATTCTATTAGTGGGTGAAGTGGTTTAATTTTTTAACAATATGGTGCGGTGAAGGAAAGGAGGTCTAGTAATTGATTTCTCATGATGATGAGTTGGGTTTGGGTCTAGGGTTTTTTTTTTTGTATGAGGGTGGTGGTAGAGTTATATACGAGAGAGACGAGAAAGCGTATGGCTTCAATTTTGTTGCATAAATTAAACCATAATATGGAAACTATGTTGTAAAATTGTGAATAAAACTTAATATAAAGAAGGTACAGAAGATTTATAGTTTGTTGTTGTTGTTGTTGTTGTTTTTTATTGTATTTTTGTTTATGTGTGTGTAAGTTAGGAGAGTGGTGGAAGGATCAAAATTTAATGAAAAGTTTTTCACTACTACTTGTGAATTGTGTTAGAAGATTGTATAAAATATTAACTTTAGTACTTATAGAAAATAATGACAACAATTATGTAAACAAAGTTTTTATATAAAAGGCATCTTAGAGTGTCTTTTCAAAATTACTTATGCAACTATAATATAACAGCGCAGAAGAAAAGATTGAATATTTATTGGCTGATGAAGTAGTATAAGAAAACTCGAAATCTACCCAGCTTTAGAATCTTGGGCCAAACATTCTAGTTTACGTAATAGATATATATTTGTGTTATGCAAAATGATAATAAAAACAAACTGATAAAGAAATTTATAAGCAATTTAGACGAGACATTTTTGGATCTGTAATCAATTTGAAAAAATATTTCCTATCTTTTCTTTCGACGTTTCGGGTATGTTAATACCTTTCTTCAGGAACATTTTTTTTATAAAAGTAATTATCTTTTACAAAAATGGTTGGATTTTAACCAAACTTGGTTAAAAATTACTTTGTTATGTTTTTTACTTATTTTAAATATTTTTTTGAACAAAAAATTATTTTTTGGATTTTTAACGAATTTCATTTGAAAAAATAGTCTATCTTTCAATCAAAAAAGTTATCGAAATAAAATTATTTTTGAAAAGTTTGGAATGCACTAATTTAGATTAATAAATTTTATTTAAGATTATGTAGAAAAACTATACTTTTGTTTTAGAAAATATAGAGAAAAATTTTATAGAAAAAAAAAAAAACGATTTTCAAGATCGATTTTTCCGTAAATGACAGTAATATTGGCTAGAAATATTTTTCCATAGAAACCAAATTATACTTTTCGAATAGTTTTTGACCTTCTAAACTTTAATCTGGCATTAAATTAAAATGGTTTTAACATGCAAAATTTTTGAGATATCGAATTTTGAACTTCCAAAAACACTGTTTTTGTGATGTTAAGTGACAAATTTTTTGAGCTTGAAATATGTTATAATTTAATTAGCTTCTGATATAGAAATTTCTTTTGAATACAATCCAGAAAGAGTATGACCGCCATTTTGACTCGAAGGGAAAATTCATCGTAGGTATCAAAACACTTTGAATTGTATTACTCGAAATTTTTAAAATTGACTGCCTTAAATCGTGATGACAATCAAATTAAGTTCATTAGGATGAGTTGTCCCGAGTTCAATTTTGTTGAGACTAGTTATACCCAATCTATAAAATCGAATATTTATGTAATTCTGATCAACTGAACACTTTTACACATGTTGAAAAAAAAATTGTTGCATACTTTTAGGTGACCGGTAAAATTTTTTGATAATTTTTTTAGGTCATAGAAAGTCCTAAAGTGAGAAGAGAAATATTGAATTAATTTTCATTGGTTCTATTGGTTCACGCGTTCAGGGTATCAAAAGGGAGTTGCAAGAATTTTAAACATTCACTTTTTATTTTTTATACTTTTATCTGAAACCTTGTCCTTGCAAGAAAGTGCTTTGAAAATGTCAGTCTTTTTTAAATGAATCCGATTTCCTATTTAAAATTTTTAAACAAACGATTTTTGTCAACCGAACTTTATATGTCTGAGTTTTTGAAAATATTAAATATCAAATTTAGACCCAAGGCTTCAAATTTAGACATTCAAAAATCTGACAACAATTTTTAGTTTTTTAAAATTTTCCAGAAAAATTTATATTAAACTCAATGTATTTGGGGTAAACCTAAAAACCACATTCATTTTCTATTAGGAGATCTATTTTTTTTGAAATATTTTAGTTTTTCACATTTCATAATTTCATACTATTTTTTTTAGATTTTATTATAACAAGCGTTTTTAAAGTTTTGTTGGAACAATTTGTTTCGAATGTAATGTATTTCGATTCAAAAAGTAAAATAAAAATACAAAACAAAATTTTTAAATAAATTGAAAAAAAAAAATTTAAAAACAAAAATTGTATGAATTTCTATGCCTTTTCATGTATGAATAATTTAAAAACTAGAGCTGAAAAAAACTAATCTTCTGTTAGATTTGGAAGTCTAATTTCTTGCATGAATTAATTGTCGTAAAGCAATAAAAATCAAATATTTGAAAACTTTAAGCTCTCTTGTCTAAATTAAATTTGAGAAATTTTCAAAAACCGATTTTTTTTCGAAATTAAAGTCCAGCAATTAGTAGAGTAACTAAAACAAATTATTAGGGAACCCGACCAAACAGCTCTGATTTTGCCGATTTTTTTTTTTCAAGCGTAGGTAATTAAAAATACTTAAAAGTCTATAGATTAAAATTTGCCGATGTTGACGTATTGTTTTTTTAAATTAAAATTAAATTTTTTTTGAACAAAACCATTTTTTTTGCTTAAATTTCATAAAACAAATGATAGAAAAAGATTCTCTACGTAATTTAAAGAACAAAATATAAGGAAGTAAGAGACAATCTTCCATCGTTTAAGCGATAAATGAAATTTTCTCACAAACTGACTTCAAACACAAAAAAAAATTGTTTGAACACAACGGCAACACTTACAGACATGTTTTTAAAAAGCCATAATCTCATTTCTATCTGCAAAATTTAAATCCACTAAATTTAATCAAGAGTTTTTGAAAGAATAGTCCTCAACTCCAAATTTTTGAAAAAAAAAAAACGTTATTAAAAAGTTTTAAATGGTTTTTTTTTTAACTTTTTCGTAGTAAAATATGAATTTATTTTTTGCCAATCAATATTATCAGTTGAATTCCTAAGGTAATATATATTACAGTTTTGAAATTAAATATAAAAATTACTTCAATTTCATCGGATTTTTTTTGATAAAAACTGAATTTTTGCATTGAAATAATTGAATTTCTCAATGAATTTGGCAAATAAGAACTTAAAACTTTTGCTAGGTACCTAACTTTCAACAATAAGGGTATTGAATGAATAAAATATAATTTAGTATTTTAATGTTGAACTTAAAAAACAAAAAAAATAAGTTAAATTTTTTTCAAAACTTCTATTAACAAAAATTTCTTCAGAAATTAAATACTTTTGAATTTTTTTCATAAACCGTAATACATTTTGACATTTCCTTTTATAATTTCAAATCATAATAAATGTGGCCAAAAAAATTTGAAAATAAATGCATTTTATAATACGAAAAATTTTTTAAAAACAACATGTTAAAATTTTGTCAATAATTTTATTTTTTTTTTTCAAAAATCTGAGTTCAATTACCATTCTTTCAAAAGCCCTTCATTCAATCAACTTAATTTTAGTTTTACAAATATGACTGAGCTTTTAACTTTTTAAAAATGTATATTTAAATATTGTAGGTTATGCCGTTGTGTTCAAATATTTTTTTTTGTGTTTTAAGTCAATTAATAAGAATAAATTGCATCTATCGCTTGAACGATGGAAGATTGTCCCTCAATCAATCTTTTAGCATCAATTAATGTATGAAATTTAAACAAAATTTTTGAAAAAAATGTTTTTTGTTCACAAAAATCTTCAATTAAATTAAAAAAATCAAAACGGCAACACCGGCAATTTTTAATCTATAGACTTTAAAGTATTATTTTTTAGGTAATTACCTACGTTAAAAAAAAAAAGATCATCACAAAATCTAAGCTGTTTGGCTGGGTTCCCTAATATTGCCATTTTTTGAGCTTTAGTTACTCCACTAAATTTCTTATTTTAAATTTAAATGTCAAAACTAAAAACTCAGAAGACCTTACAAAGTCCAACATAATATCAATTCTCCAGAACTAGTATTTACCATTTCTATTGAATACTATAATAAACTTTAAAAAACAAAAGTAATGCAAACTTCTATGCTTTAACCTTTTCGCAGTTAAGTTTTTGTCTGTTGATTTGTGTTCTCTCTGCTCCAAGAACTTCTTCCAGATCTTTAACTTTCATCAGCAAACTAATGTGAAAGTTCGAATGCAAGTAGTACTTTTTGCTTACTTAGATGGTTTCTCCATTCAACTGTTAGTCTTCTGATTGAGTTTTGCACAAAGTTAACATACCTCTACAACACATCAAGATGAGGGTCGTTTATTTTCATTTTGATGATGATTGGATGTGTTTTCAATCAAAGAATAAAACAGAAATTCAACTTTGAACTTAGTGCAACTTTATTCTCTCTCTCTCTCTTTCTCTCTTTCTTGATTTCCGATTAAAATTCAAAACATTTTTGGAAAACTACTTTAGTTTGAGAGAGATATTCCCTTAGAGGCGTCTATGATATACCTAAGTCTTTAATTTTAAAGGATTATATTTGAACTTTCAAAATCCCAAATCGAATATTGAGGTATTATATATTATCTCCTTGCAAAAGTCCTGCAGGGTATTTCATTTAGTTAAGAATATTTGCAATTTCCAATTACCTTCTGAGTTAACAACCCCTTTCCAAACCCCAGTCTTCTCTACCAAAATTGACTTTCAATTCGACAAATCTCTGTGTGAATCACCTATTGCCTGTTTCCAATAAAATAGATGCCTCTCCTGTCCACTTTAACAGAGTGTGACTAAGGGAGAAAGAAAATTCTCTATAAATAAACGACAGAATATTGATTGACAATATTTTCTTTTTTTATTTTTGTTGGTTGATGTTATTTTTTTTTTTTTTTTGTATATATTTTTGCTCATTCACTTTTTGACGTCCTCGTGGATGTAACTTTTATACCTGACGATGGTGGTGGTCTATTAGGTGAAATGACATTCTAGCCTGTTCGAATGGACGAGGACGAGGACATTTCGACTCGACTCGACTCCCATCATCAATCAATCGATTTGCTATTTATTTTTCTGCTTCTTCATTTTATCTTCTGCCTCATTCCACATTATCGTCCTTCCGATCGTCCTTTTGCATCGACAACGACAACAACAACGACGACATCACATAGATTTCCTCTCACCATTTTTCTGTGTTGTATATTACTTGACTTTAGAGAGCTTATAGTGGCTCAGCTATATAACGCCAGTGTCCTTCAGTCAAATGGAACAGGAATAGAAACTTTACTGATTGGTGCAGCAGCAGCACATTCAATCTGTGCGATGTGCTATCCTATTGCTGAAACAGCCTTCAAATCCCCTTTTTTCTCTATTGAACATCCTTCCCCCATCTCGCCAACCACTCTTATCCATTCGAACGGAAATGATAGTTCAATGGAAAATATTACTCCATATTGACAATGACCAGGGACAACAAACAGCCGAAGGAGGAAAAAAAAAAAACAAAATCGAAAAAAAAGGAAGAAAAAAAGCAGATTGTCAGGACGATGTCAGAAGTCAGAACTGTATTCTAGCTGAGCGTCATCATCATCATCATCGTTGGTCGGTTGTTGGGTTGCCCTTTTGCTCATATATAGTCTTTTGTTAAAGCTTCAAAACTTATATGCAGGTGATGGAATTTGTGTTGTACTTTAATTTATTTCTGTATGGGGTAACTCTCTTCGGTCTATAATTTCAAACTCATGTCCAGCTTGAGGGTAAAGCTGGAGCTACTTGTATTTATCTCCCTTATTTCTCTGACGCATAAGTTTTTTGGTTTTTTTTGTTCGTTCTTCCTCAAATTGGTATGTCATTAGATTTTACTGGTTGATTTAAGTTAAAGGGAATCAGAAGAGACATTGGTCTCTTTTCCAGAAACATCCAGTATATTACTCTGTGCACGATGGAGAGGTCGTAAAGTTCTTTATTGCATTCGGTAATGGTTTGCTTTATTTTGATGTTGGGACCATAATGATAGAGGAAGCACCGATTAGGTGTGACAGCTGACGAATGATTACAAAATCGAACAAAAATATTGGCAAAAAAAGAAGAAGTTACGATAAAAACCGGATATTGAGTGTAATATTATTTGTTTTTTTTTTTTTTTTCTTCATCTTCTTTTTGGGAAATTTTCAAACATATTTTGATATCAATCAATAATGATGACTGCAAATGTCGTTGGGCAGAATAATTGGTTTTGTCAATAACAATTTTATCCTGTTAGATGTTGGAAGAAAGCCAATAGACATAATTTTGAAACTTAAAATAAGTTATTTCTTTGGAATTTTTTATTTGACTGCCTGATTCTTTAAACATTGCTTTATTACTTTTTATTTTTCAAGGTAAACGGCATGTTTGCTTCTTAGAACATTATATAAGCAATATCTTTTATTCCAAACAAATAATTTGTGGAAGAAAAACAATGATACAAATTACAAAAAATTAGCCAAATTTTTGACGTGATAACGTCTTATAAATCGATGAACCATGACAGCCACCACAAAAAAGTGACGCCATTTTCTAGCGTTACACTCTCGCACTTTCGCAGTGCGGCAAAAAATTTCAATTAAAAATTAAAAATAAACTATTAGAGATACAAAAATCTCCTATAGCTTATTTGAAAGATAATAATCTAAAGCCTAATCCAAATGAAGGATTTTTAAAAATTCCGTCATTTAATAGGGTAAACAGGGGTAAAACGGAAAGATGAAATTTGGGCTAAGATCTAAACGCGTGGTCGTAGAAAGTTGATTCTTTTTGTTATAGATAGAAGAGACTGATTTAAGGATAACTGCATTTAAGAAAAAATTCTGGACCTCCGCTATAACGTTTTGTTTGAACGTTGATCAGGTGTTGTGGGTATGACAAAATGTTGATTATGGGTAGGGGACATTTTTTTTGACAATTCTAAAGGTGTCAGGTGAAAGATGAAGGAAAAAAAAATTAGGCGTCTTATACGGATTTTTTTCCAACACTCTGCGTTTCGAAATATGAATTTTTGAAAAATAGGGGTATTTTTGGGTAGTTTTTGATTATTAGCTTTTTTTATTTTATATGGGACATGTAGGGCTGATAAATGCGCATACATGTGCAAAAAATTGGAATCGTTAAAAGAGTTTTGACTGAAAACGGAGAAAAAAAAAGTTTTTAAAAAACAGATTTTTTGGCCGTTTTTAACCGATTTTCATCGTTTTTTATTTTTACCTTTTTTTTTAATAGAAAGAGGAATATTATATATGGAGTAATGACAGACCATGACTACGACTATATGTGTGAGAAATTTAAATCATTTTCGTGAACACAATTTTGAGATAACAGCAAAATAAAATTTTTGAATTCAACAGGTTATAACTTTTTACCAAGAGCAGGTAGAAATTTGATTAAACATTTATTTGCATCCTGATACAATTACCTTTCAATTGGTATATCACACATAACGCTAGACTAACTACAAGCCACACAATGTTAAATCAAGAAACTTGAGAAAAACATCATACCACCAGTGGAGATCTGTTGCGCCATGAACAGCCACCAGTGTGGGAAGTACCGTAATCTCAGTCTGGAAATTCCACATAGTTGACTTTAAAAAATTCTAACTTCTCTTGTAGGCATCTTAGAAATGAGATTGATACGTCATTTGAAAGGTGAAACAATAAGCTTTCACATGGTATAAAATTTGTTATAGGTTATTAGGGAAAGCCAAAATTTTATTCGATTGAATTTTTTTGTGTTTTATTTTTAAAGAAAGTTCAATTTCTGAAAAAAAAAAAAACACCCTATACAATCGATATTTCACTATAACCTTATTCCAAAGACATTAGAAAATGCAAGATAACTTAAACAAATTTTTTTTTTTAAGTATTCGATTTTCACAATGTACTTACCAAAACTGTAAAATTTTGTAGTTTTTGGTATCATGGTCAGAATTCAATAGTTATGGATATTATTGGTAAAACTACAAAGAAAACAATATGGAAAGTAATATCACGGGTCGTTTGAACGCGACACTATTCGAAGTGTCTTGCACTCCAAATTTTTTGATGCCGAAATGTTCCTTAGGGTGTAAATAGTATGAAAAAAGCTTTTTTAAAATCTTTTATCGAGCTATTCGTTTTTGCGAGCTTAATAAGTTATGAAAAATGCGTACTTTTACGTACTCTCCCTCACGTTTTGGCTCATAACTCCGTTAATAAAAAAGGTAAAAATTTAAATAATGGCTCTATTTTTAGAAAAAATATGTCTCTTTTTAAATGCGTTTCAATTAAACTGATAACATTTTTTAATCTTCAGATATTCAAATTTAAGTTAGTTCATTTTTTCTGCCCTATTCGATTTCGCTAATCAAAAATCATGGCAAATCTCAAAAAATTCTTTACCGATCACTTTCAAATTTTTACATAATATTCTGTTTGCATTTATGTAAATTTTTTGGTTAGTTTATAGGCAAAAAAATTTTTGAGATTTGCCATGAAACCCAAACGAACATAAGATTTTTTTGTATAGAGAATATGCACCAAACATGTTGAATTCAACTTAGGATTTCTCAGAGAGGAAAAAAAATATTAAAAAGATTTTAACAGATTTTGAAAGAAGAAGTTTAGTTCTTTGAGAAACCGCCACAAATTTAGTTATAACAAATTGTCACGCAAAAGGACCTCAAAAACTATTAAAAAAGGGTATTTTTGATTTTCTAACGGTAATATCTCAAAAACGTGATGTGATAGAATTTTTCTGACTTCGGATTCGAGTTCAGCATACGAAAAACCATTAGAAAAGTATACTCTGACTTCTATAAAAAACTTTTTGATTAGTGAAATCGAATAAGGCAGAAAAAATGAACAGACTTAAATTTGAATATCTGAAGATTTAAAAAAGGATATCAGTTTAATTGAAACGCATTTAAAAAGAGACATATTTCTTCTAAAAATAGAGCTATTATTTAAATTTTTACCGTTATTAATACCAGAGTTATAAGCCAAAACGTGAAGGAGAGTACGTAAAAGTACGCTTTTTTCATAACTTATTAAGCTCGCTAAAAAGAATAGCTCGATAAAAAAATTTAAAAAAGCTTTTTTCTTACTATTTAGACCACAAGGAACATTTCGGCATTAACAAATCTTGAGTGCAAGACACTTCGAATAGTGTCGCGTTCAAACGACCCGTGAATATCTATTGCGTAGGTATGTCAGACAAAATGAAATAGGTAAAACTGAATCTGATTTTTCAGCTCAACAAAATAAACCTTTTTTCTAAATTTTTCATTTCCAAAAATTTGTGGTGTGCTGAACTAAAAGCCGATCCGGAATTTGGTCCGCTTTTTTTTTGAAATATATGATTTTTCATTGTTTTGAAGTCAATGTGATAAAAATTGTTTAAAAAAAATTATAAAACAATCGTTTTTTAAAAACTGTTTTTCTTTCAAAAACTGTTAAAATTCTTCCGATATTTCTTTTATTGTTCGAGATTTCTTATGTTTAAGTAATTGTTTGGTTTGTTAATTTAAATATAAGATGAATATAAAATAATTTGAATCATTTTCTAATCTTTACATTTCGAAAACAGAACAAAATAAAATAATTCAGATGTCGGATTTGAGTACTTTCTAAAGTATGTTTAAGTCTCAGAAAGAGAAACCTCATTGGCCATTGTAATTATGTACATAAATGTTCTAAAAAACGATTCCAAAAGGAGTTTACTTTTTTAACTTTTATATAGAAAGTTTGTTATTTAAAATGAAAATGATTCGTTTTCATATAGGTACTATGGTAAATGTCATTGAAATAAAACACATATATTGTTTTAATACTTCTTGGTGCACATTTGAAAAAAAAAAAAGAAACTCCATTTAAGTCATATTTATACACACATTAAAATCGTTTACACGTTTCGTTTTTTTATAACCCCTAAAGCCTTTTAGGTATCTCTCCATTTTTTTTTCAAACTCTCTCAAAAAAGTATAAATAAACTATCTGCAAAACTATGAACGAGACTGGAGAATATAAATATCATTTTGCAGTTTTGTCCATTTTCTGTGCAGTTCCCAACACGTTACAGTTATGGTTGTTCGAAATTCCTGTTTTTATATTAAAAAAGCATTCGCCGCAGGCATCTTTACTCGTTATATAGCAACCCTATAGAATACTTATTATATGAAAAAGTGTATCATTTCAACAAAAACCCCCCGAAAAATTGTTGAAAGTGTTTGGTTTTAAAAAAAGGGGAAAGGAGGAAAGATGCGCTTCCTAATCTCGAAATGAAATTGAAAAAGTCACCGCATCCCAAGCTTCCAGGGATTCCCTATAAAATATATACCAACAGAATAGACAGAGAAAAAAGGGGTAAAAGGTAAAAGGGTACCGCACATTCATATGCGCCGCGAAAAGTCCAGAGCTAGACCATAAAAGGCTCATAATTGGAAAACTCCATCTCTGCCAACTTTATTTTTCATTTTTTTTTTATCTTCTTATTTTTTGTAATAAATTGCATTCTTTTGTGGTTTTTATATTTTTTTCAAATTTTTGATTCTTTAACGTTTTTTTTTACGGTCGTTGTCGTGGTGCGTTGTCCTGGGAATCAGTTAACAATTTTACTTGTTTTTATTATGTCACTTCCATTTTTTCTATCATTTTTTTTTTTTTCATTTTTTTTCGAAAAAGACAAAAAAACATAATGGAAACGAAAAAAAAAATTTATTTTCGCTCCCATGTGTGACTTAACGAGTCATATTTAGTTTTTTATTTCAATTTTTTCCCTTTGTATTGTTGTGTTTTCGAGAGAGTTTCAACTACAACACTGCTGACTACAGAACTGTAAAAACTTGAAAATTTGAATTCTAATTTTGGTATTTTCCCATATGGCTAGCAGCAGACCGTTCGTTACTGTGTTACAACAATGTATCTGAACTTCAAACAAAACAGACAAAAAAAAAACTATGTCTATGTTGTTGCTAGGAGGATAGAAAAAAAATGACACAAGAAAAGTTCTTTTTAATGCGTTGAATGTGTCCATTTGTCTGCAGAATAGTGCTTTGCTCCCTGGCAGAGAACCAAAACAAAAAATTTTAAACAAAAAATTAGAAAAAAAAAAAAAATTGCCCAACTAATGGGAAAGTTGTATTCTGGTTAAAAAGTGTAAAGGAATTTTAACAACCTCACACAAGCCTCTGATGGTGAAACAGTATAGTGCTTAGAACTCCCTTAACACACCAATACCACATCACTATATAGTAGCTATTCGGTTTGGTGATGATGGAAAAAGTTCCACAAGCGATAATGTACAAATGGTTTCTCAGAAAAAGTTACCAAAACGAGAGTTTGTCGTTAGTTTCCAATAGATCCGATGGCTTTATATAAGGCCTGACGAATATTTTTTGGCTTTTTGCCCATCAGTCAGACGTGACATCGAAACTATGTATTTCTTCATCACGTCCGTCATCACTGACTTTTTTTTTTTGGTGGTCGTTGTTTGTCAAGGAAAAGTAGGTCCATGAAACAAAAACAGCTCAAAGCCTATAACTTTTTTTCTAGCAACTAGCTAAAATTCAAGGTATCCTTGACCAAAAAAAAAAAAAGTTCAAAAAAGGAAGTGACATGTGTGTAGTATGATAGTTTTTTTTTTTTCGTCTAAAACTCACTTCGCATTTTACTCCTGGCCACATAATGATAATAATGTATCGGCAAAAAAGGTGGCGATGAAAAATGGCAAAGAATTTATTAATTCTTCTTATAACGCCATTTCCAGCGAGTTGCTTTCCCTCTCCTTTTTCTCTTCCATCCCAATTTCACTATTTGTATTTTTTTTTCTGACTTTCCTTGAACTTTTTTATTGAATTCCTTTGTGGAAAATTGATGGAAGAGAAGTTAAGTTTTTTTTTTTTTTTTTTGTTAGTTCGTTTAGTCTTCTTTTTTGTTGGCAAGGAACATGCAGTTTGTTTTGTTGATGGAAACGGCCTTTAGTTTAAGAGGAATTGAAAAAAAAAAAAAAAAAAAATAAAACCTGTGAAAAAGACATATGGCCAAAACTGTTATATGTTTTTTTTCTTGGTTTGTTTTGGAAGAATAATGATAGCGAAGAACGTGATGTAGTGAAATTGAAATTTTTTGTTAAGAAGAATTTTCTGTTTGGAAAATGTTTGTTGCATAGTAATTTTTACTCTGGCAGTGTTATATTGAATAGTAGCTATTCTATTGTAATTTCAATGAAAAGTTTAAGGAAAAAAAAAATGTAAAAATGAAGAACTATTGTAGAACTACATTGAATTATAAAAAGAAATTTTAGTAATTACGAAAACGGATAGGTCGATTTTCTTTAAAATCAGTAGTAAAAATTATCTTCTGGAAGGTCAAATTTAAGAATTTCTTGAAGTCAGTACTGCTTTAGAGCCGAAATGTGTTGAACTTCAAACAAATTTCTATTACACGAAGTAAAAAAGAGCACCTTAAAATAAGATAATGCCTTCCTTAAATCTCACCCTCTTAAAAAAATATGATTTCGGCTTAAAATAAGTGGAATTCGTTTTAATCCGTTTCAGTTCATTTTAATACGAATTTTCATCTTAAGAAAAAAATAAAATGCACGACTGGGTCGCACGTACTTGCTCTTGTATTTCAAAGTATCTTTATCTTAAATATCTATTGGAAATTAAAGATTTTGTTTGGTGTCGAGAAAAAAAAATTTTTTTAAAAATCGAAAGTTGAAAAAAAATCCAAAATTAAAAAAAAAAAAATTTCAAAAACTCTTTTTAATTTCTTTTTATACATTTTACACTTCAAAGTGATGTCTTAAAATTTTGAATTAAATTGACTTGTGCTTTGATCAAATATATGAAATTAAAAAATGTCAATTTTTGAAAAACGGCAACGCCATATTTCCGTTCTCCGAATTTTTTGAGAAAAACTAAAAACGCAGTTTTGTTAGAATCAATAAGAGTATAACGTACACTAAATTTAATCAAAATCGTTAGAACCGTTTTCGAGAAAATTGCAATACCTCGAAAACGGTATATGGGAGGTATGCGTTAAAAAAGAGATATTGAAAAAGGTAACAAACGTCTTTATATTAAAAGATTTTCTAAAAAAAAAAGGAAACCATTAAAAATTAATATTTAGTAGTTAAAACAAATTTCAAAATTATAAGCAGACCTCAGCTTTAGTTGAATTTATCTAACGGAGAGATGGCCTGATGGTTAAGCACTCGCCTAGTTACCCAAAAGTTGTAGAATTAATTCCAAGCGGCTGCCATTTTGTTTTTTAAATAAAATGTCGACTTATAAAATAAGAGGATTTTCAACTAAAATTTAGTTGATTTTTTCAAGTATCGTAGTGATTTGAAACAAGATGAAACGAAAACGCGACATGAACATTAAACTTGTTATAACGTTTTTGTTATAATAGATAGATAAATAAAATTTGTACTGTAAATAGGTAATTAAATAGATTATAATTGTACAAAATTTAAATTAATTTCATATTCAAAATTCTAAGATAACGGTAAAAAGATGTTTTGTTCCTACACACGTTATATCTTTTGATCTAGTGCACATACAAATTTGATTTAACTTTAATACGCATGCTGATAACATAACCTTTTATTTGATATATCACACATAACGGTATGTGCTCTACCAGTTACACAATCTTAAATTGAAAAAAATTGAAAAATACCTCAAAACACCTGGGGTGATCTGTTGCCGATGATGATCAGATCAGCCACCAGTAAATAAAGTACCGTAGTCTCATTTTCAAATTTTGACATGGTTGGCTTTTAAAAGTTCTGGTAGATACATACATTATTGAAGCGTCATATAAAAGGTGATATAAAATTTTTAATAGGTTGTTGGAATAAAAAAAGTTAGGTTTTTTTTTGATTTTTTAAGGTTTCACTTCTAACACGTGTGAATTGCACACATGATTTTTTTTTAAATTAGCACATTCAAGAAATTAAGAAGATTTTTGTGCGCTTAATTTAAGACGGAAGTTTTCTTAGCAAAAAAATCATGTTAAATTCGTTTAATTTAATATAATATTCGCTTGTTTTTGGGTGGTATTTTGTATCCGTAAAGTAATCCCCTTTGTAACTTTTCGACTAGGAAACAAAGTCAATTTGAGTTACAAACCTATATACCAAAGCGCTGGTGGTGGGGAGAAGTAACTAGATCCATAAAATTAGAAGCGAAAACAAAATTTTAAATTTACGTTAGATTACTGGAATTATTTTGTAAATTATTTCAATTGTTTTTCTTCGGTATTGAAAATTTCAAAAGTTATGGGACGAATTTCAAAATATTCTGCTACAATTTGCTTGAATTTTATATAAACTTTTTATTTTTCATTCATACTCGTATTTCTCTAATTTATGTAGGTTAAAAAAATATAGACATTTTTGTAAATTGTCTTGAATTGAAAGTAAATCAATATATATTAAAAACAATAACTTCGTTAAAGTTTCTGTAAGGTTTGTTTATTCCCTTGACATATGATGCTTAAAACCTATGTTTCTTTTTGCATAGAAAAGATTTCAACATCTGGTATCACTAAGAATTTATTTATTTTTTAATTTCTTTAAAGCTTCTTTAAGACTTCTTGAAGCCAAGCCACTACGTTATTTAAACGGGATGGTTGATGCGAATTTTAATTAATTGCAATTTTATAGAGGTTATTCGAACTTATAAACCTTACCGAAATTGTAGAAAAAAAAAAACAAAAGTTTGATAAGGAAAAAATAGACAAGCTTTACAGAAGAAGTTGATAAATTTGGAATGTAAACCTTTTATAATTAATTGGAAAGCTACCTAAATCTCTTTTTAACTTTTATAAGCTTCTTTACTTTCTATAATTTAAATTTATGAAGCTTACCTATACAAAAATGTATGTATACCTCGACAGAATTTATTTTTCCAGCTTTAACCAAGCTTAGGATAAAATCTTAAAGAATGATATCAAAACTCTATATCTACCTTTTAAAAAAATGCATACATCAAATAAAACTTTAAAAATTCAAATTTATGTATGAATTTTAATCAACCTTCTTAACTACATAGATCTTTATACTTTTGGACCAATGTATGCTTCACTCCCCAAATTTACAAAAAAAATTACCTTTATAAAGTTATCTTTTAGACCTAATTATAACCTTGTTAAATTTGAATAAAAACAATTAAGTGTAACTTAACAAAAATAATTTTGCCTCAAGAAAAGTTGTTATAAAATATTCAAACACACTTTGAAAAAAATCAATCACTCCATCAAAAATCCAGATGTTAAAACATTACAAAATTTATAATAAATTTATATCTTCAAGCATCCTCGACAGCCTTGACAATCTTCCTTCCACAAAAATTTTTAAACAGGTATAAATAATTTTTGATAATTTTCATAATAAATAAATCATTGTATTGTCGTTTGTCATATTGTGTGTACCTTATTTCGGTGGAGGCCTGTCAGGGGAGTTATGTCAGTTTTTTGAAAAAAACAAAAAAAAAACAACAACAACAAAAACAATGAAAACAAAAACACAAATAACAACATCAGTTGCTACGCGCGTGAAATTTTTGAAATAACTAATTGGATTAAATTGCCCGCAGTCATTTATTATTAAAGCAAGAAAATATAACAATTCCCTATGTCAAGAGTAGAGAGAGAGAGGCTTTACTTAACAATATTTTTTAAGGTAGGCAGAGATAGAGAGAAAGAGATATTTCAAGTTAACATTTCTCAAAAACATATAAAAGCAACAAGAAAGTAAGTAGGAGTTAGGTATACCTTGGAATTGATTGATTAATTTATTCCACCACTTTTCCTCAAAAAATATAGGTCTAATAAATTTGACGTCATGAAAACAGAGTGAAAGTGACAGGACAACCATCCACAGAGACTTATATACACTAACTATTAACTAACCCTCCTTCTACTTTGCCACTCCAAAAAATTTACAATGCTTAAAGAGGGAGGAGGTGGGGAGGAAAAAAGTTTCCATGAAGCAACTCAATTACATGAGAAATGAATGCGGGCGGCATATCCTACTTAAGGATTCTATTTTATTCATTTTCACCATCACTCTTGATATTGTGTGAGAAGTATAAGACCTTTTTGAGTATATTTTCCATCGAGAGTTTTGATGTTGCTGTTGATGTTGATGATGGGGATGATTTCACTCCATTGGGAATTTATATTTATTATATAGTTGGGGCATTTGTATATGAGCTCGCATAAACTCGCTTTGTTCAAGTGAAAGAGTGAGAGAGCATCGGTTAAGTGTTTCTTAAAGGACCCTTCAATACTAATAGTCATCTAGAACTTAATCCCTATCAACTTGAAGTCCCTTCGTTGCTTCTGCTTCTGCCAAAGATACACATCATAATATAGTTGAAAGCAATTAAAAATCCCTATATGAGATGATTTTGATACTTTTTTTTTATATTTCTTTGTTAAGAGAAATTAAAATATGGAAAATTTCACAAGAAATAATGCGTAGGAAGAGATAAATACAGTGGCGTTCGAAATGTGTACATTCTTTTTAAAACAATGTGCAATTTATACGTGGTAGAAGTGAAATCTTAAATTATCAATTTTCTTGAAAAAAAAAAATCGAAAAAATTTAACTTTTTTTCTTTTATCACCTTTTTTTTATATGACAACCTTCAATAAATTTTATATCATTATGAAAGGTTATTATTTAAGATTTAAATATTTCCTTCAATCTGCAAAAAGAGCTTGAATTTTTTCAAGCCAATGTATTTCATCAAAAAAAGCAAGAAAATCAATCTTTTTTTTTTTCTTCCATCACCTTAAAGTCGATTATTTTATATGACAACCTATATCAAATTTTATATCATCTGAAAGATTATTATTTAAGCTATAATATGACGCTTCAATCATATTTGTACGATATCGAGAAAGCAAACCATTTCAGATCCTTACCGTTATGTATGATATATCAAATAAAAGCTAATATTATCAGCATGCGTATTAACCCTTTCGGACCCAGCGTTACTCTCATGTAACATTTTTTTAAAAATTCGTAAAAAATATTAAATTAAACAATTTTTTGGGTTTCCATGGCTTAATTGAAAGATAATTATACCTAGTAATTGGATTATTACAAAAATTTAGTCAAATATCATCCCTTTAGTTTTTTTTTGTCGAAAAAGGAACTGAAATTCACATTTTTTTTTTTTTTAATTTTTTTTTTATATATGGTCATAATTTTGAAAAAAAGGATATAAAAAATGTTAATGCAGATACCGAAAAAACATTTTTTAATATTGATTTTCATAGCTTGGGTTCGAAAGTTAAAATTTGTATGTGCTCTAGATCAAAAGATATAACGTGTTTAAAAAACCAACATATTTTCACCGTTATCTCAGGATTGTGAATATAAAATTGAAATTTTGTATAAATATAGTCCTGTTTATTACCTATCTATAGTATAAATTTCATTCATCTAGCTATTTAAACAAAAAAGATAAAATAAATTGATATTTACTGTCAATTTTTCGTTTCATCTTGTTTTCTCTTCAAAATATCCTGAGTGAGTACATGTATAATAAAGGTGTAGTCCGACTATTAGAATAATTCATTTGAAAGTATAATTCCCCTTCATTAAATAAATTTCAAAAGCACCTATAAACCCCAAAAAAAAAAAAAAAAAAAAAAAAAAAGAATGAAACTAACTGAATACTTTTTCATACCAGTGTATCAAAATGTACAAATCATATCGAAGTTTTTTTTAAAGATGTCTTGTGTGTACACAAAAAAAAAAACATATGGATATGATGCAATAGAAACACAAACATAATAATTAGACCTCACAGTTTTGGGCAAATATTTGATGTCTTCAAAGTTACTTTCAAAATATACTTGAATGAGCTTAAAAACACACCCACCACAATGGACCGTCTCTCTGCCTCCAAATAAGATAAATTGTTTTGTATTTTCAAACAAATGTGTTTATTTTATTTGAAATGTTTTGCATTGAGTGGGAGGTCCTTTTATATATAATTTATTAGACTTGTCACACTTTTTTTTTTGTCCTTTTTTGATAATATTATCAAAATAACCATTATTATAATTGTTTTTGTGCCACAAAAGTACCTATGGAAAAATGAATAAATGTCGTGTTTCTAGAATTCTAACATACAAAACAGAAGAAGGAAGTGATTTGATTTGTGTTTTTTTTTTTTTAGGAATAGATCAAAGAAGAAAATGGTTTGATAAATTTATAGATTTTTTTTTTTTTTATTTTGCAGAAAATCAACAATAAGTTTTTTTTTTTATTTTTAGCAACAAAAATACGAAATCTAAAACGGAATAACAGGAGGCTTAAATGTAAATATTTGTTCTTTTTAGGTATAAATTGTAATTTTATTTGATGAAAAAACACACACGTGTCGGAAATAGAAATTGCGTGAAATAAATTTCTTCAAAACAAATAAAAACAAAACAAAAAAATAAAGGACACAAATCGGTCGCATATACTGGGTCTTATTCCTTAAAATTGCTTCAAATTTTTAAGTATTAGTAAGTTTAAGGTTATGTGACTTTGCAAGAAATTGATTATAGAGCCCTCTATAATCAAAAACTTTGAACTATTTTTATTAGGTGCTTATAGGTTTTAAATGCACGGAAACTATGTATTAAAATACTTTATTACGAAATTATAACAACAAAATAATTAAAATAAAAAATTATTTTGGAGACTCTGGTTTGTTTGAATCAGAATAATGTATTTTTAATGGAGTATACCATGCATCCATGTTAAGGCAATTATCTCATTAAGTTTAATTGGTAGGGTAAGCGGGGGTACATTTGATACCGGGGCACATTTGACTTTGCGTTTTTCGGTATGATCGTGCCCTTAATAAAGAATAGTTTGGATGAAGAAAGAAGCTTAGTTTGATTTAAAGAAACTTTATGAAATTTCGCAGTATTTCGTTAACTATTCGCGGAGTACCACGTGTTTTCTGTGTTTCTGATCTAATTTTTGACCACCGGTATGTAAGCGATTTCCGAACCTAATAAAAAAGTTTTTTTTTTAATGGTGAATCAATATTTTGATAGCACTATGCTTAAAGTTTAGTAAATTAAAACCAGCTTTGTAAAAAAATAATAATAATAATAATGCCTCGGTCCCGGGGCACTTTTGACAAAATGTCTTTTTTTAGAAAACATTTTTTTTTTTAATGTTGAAATATTGTAAAACAAAAAATTTACTGTTAGTATAATCTTGAATAGTCAATAAATCAAATACAAAACAAAACATTGCAATAAATTAACAGTTTTCGAAAATACAGCCCTTTAAAAACTAAATGTCAAATGTACCCCCTTCACCCCTATCTTGTTTTTGATTTTTTAATTTTTATTACTTCTGGCAACCCTACTTTTTCACTTATGACTCTGTAATTTTTATTTTTAAGTGCCTTCTGATATCAAATGGCAGTCTAGTGCCTTATTGAGTTGAATTTTGAATTTTTATATAAATTTTTACTTGCGATATAGGTACTATATATCAAGTTATGTATTCGTACAAAAAAAAAAAGTTGAGATAACATTTTTCCATAACATTACGATGGTAGAGAATGCCAAAAAAGTGGGTCCCGGAAGTCCGTCTGTCTGTCTGTCTGTCTGTCTGTCTGTCTGTCTGTCAGTCTGTCAGTCTGTCAGTCTGTCAGTCTGTCAGTCTGTCAGTCTGTCAGTCTGTCAGTCTGTCAGTCTGTCAGTCTGTCAGTCTGTCAGTCTGTCAGTCTGTCAGTCTGTCAGTCTGTCAGTCTGTCAGTCTGTCAGTCTGTCAGTCTGTCAGTCTGTCAGTCTGTCAGTCTGTCAGTCTGTCAGTCTGTCAGTCTGTCAGTCTGTCAGTCTGTCTGTCTGTCTGTATAAGGAGCTACAGCCTAAACGGATGGACCGATTAATGTCAAACTTGGTGTGGAGCGTTATTTGGCGACTCTCCAGAGGGGTTTTTGGAATTAATTTTTTTGGACCAAAAATAACGGTACTTGTCATATACCGATTTTAGTAAAGTTGAAATTGCTCAAAAACGGCTCCAACGATTTTGTTTAAAAAATTCAAATGTAAGTTTTAAGACAAGGTCTATCTTCTAATGAAAATTTTTTTTTTTGAAAATCATTATTAACGGTACCTGCCATAGAACCGTTTTTTTTTAATCCGATTATCTCCGAAAGTGCTTATTCTATTTCAACGAAACTTTTTGTGATGAAGAATTTATATAATTATATAACAAATATAAGCCAAAAGCAAAATTTTGAAAAAAATACTTTTTGGATTTTTAAAAAAATTTTGAAAATTTTTTTTTGAAAAATCCAATTTTCGAAAACGGGACATTAAATTTTTTTGAAATTTTGTGTTTAGATGTTGATCAGTGATTTCTACAAAATGGCATACCAATTTTATTTTAAAACTTTTTTTCCAAGAAATTATTTATAAAAAATTAGTTTTTTAAAAAACGGCGCTAACGATTTTTAAATTTTTTTTTCTAAAAATGCATGTTAGTATATCAATCAAAACTGCATACTTGTTTTGGGGGGCAATTTGATTTCAGATTTTATATTATTTTTTTAAAAAACGAATTTCCTTTTTTTTTTCTTTCCCATATATTTAGATTTTCCAAATTTCTATATAAAAAGTCTTTAAAATTTAAGCAACTTGAACTCTAAGAGCAAGTACGTGCGACCCCAGTCGTGCAATTTATTTCTTATTTCTTGATGACTCTGGCAACCCTATGGATATACCTACGATTCTCTTAATTGTGATTGTGACCTTCAATATGATAATAAGAGCTGTTGCTGTACTAAATTTCAGCCTTCTCCTTTATCAACTCTTTATTTATTTTTTAGTTTTTTTGTATGACTACTAGCAACTCTGTTGCTTAAGGTTGAGGTCGTCTTATGTACCTATCTTTGAAATTGACATTTTTTTCATTTCAAATTTTTGTATTACAGGTTTTTTAGCCTTAAAAGTAAGAAAATAGGTACTACAACTGTGATCTGTCCATATTAAATTGTATTTTTGTAGAATATGCTTTATTAACCCATTGGGCCTTACTAACGGCACCAACCTTAAATAAAACATGAATATATTTGAATGATTACATTTAATATCTGTAAATATCCTTATCTTAATCTTTTTTATTTTTGATTGTATATCAAATTAACATGATACTATGAAGTTCAAAACCTGAATGATTTATAGCTTATTGAAAATTGCTTTCATAAACTGTCCCCCTGAGAGTAATATTCAAAAATTTCTCTTACCAACCATTACCATTAACAACCAAACAAAAACTTGAAATATGATATCAGTTTAATTTCCAATAATTGAATTCCGAAAAAATAATTCTAAACACTCCCTATCCGACACTAAACATAAAATAAAAAATGGATATAAATTTTATTTAAATTCCTTTATTGATTTCAAATATAATATTTACCCCTGTTGTAATTTTATTTTCTGATTTTTCGTTTCTGTCTTAATAGAAAAAAGCAAAAAAAAACATCCCCATCATACTAAAATAAAAAAAGAAAATCAAATTCTTGACCTTCCAAAAAAAAACTCTCTTATAAACGATATTTTAAGCCCCATTTTTTACCCTCCTCTCGAAAACGCCCTCCATCGCCATCGAAATGTAAATGCAAATTGTTTTCGGATATTCTTCTGGCAAAGTACCATTTTCCTGTGTAGATTTATTTTTATTAAAATGAGAAAAAAAAAAAAAACTAGAAAAGAAATATGAAAAACCAATTCAGAGATTTATCTTTTTCTCATCAAAAGGGGGCTCTTTGGGGATCTCTCTGAGCCTTGCCGTTTTTTTTTTCTCTATATTCTCGTAATTTTTAAATGGAGCAATCGTTGAAGTGCCATCACGATGGCACTGGTAATCGGATAAAGTGTTCAACCCAATATCTATCTGCAATTTAATTAATGAAAATTGCCTTGGGGTTTGAATTTGGTTTTGCATTGTTTTCGAAATACGGTAACGGTAGGTAGGTACATATACCCAACTCACTGTCATCACCTTGCGATGATGATTAGATAGATGTCTCTTTCAAGACCGCAGAGTTTCCAACCGAAACCCCAAGCCACCCTCTAACCCTCTTTCTGATTCCGCTAGAATCAAAAGACGGAAATTATGAACCTTAATTAATCCCAAAAGTTGAGTTTTCTGTTGCTGAAATTCGAAAATCATTTGCATGTTCGTCAAAAGACTAAAACACCCCTGCTCATTGTTATAAAATCCGCCCACCGCAACGAAAATATCAATTTGCCTTGGTGATGTGTTTTGTAGTCCTGGGCTAATATGATTCAACTTTATGGAATTATTGTGAACAAACCTCAGCATCAGCCAGCGTATAGCGTTCCAGAAAACCGAACCTGATGCATTCATTTGGTAGAAATGGGGTTTTGTTGGTTGAACTCGCATCTCGGTTGTATATGTGTCAAATGGCCATGTTATGGATGTGCCATCACGCAGTTACTTTGCGGTGAGCTGCCTCCGGCAAATGCCATGCATGCCGGCCCAAACCGCACAAAATCGTTTTTGTATTGCTGTCTTTTGAGGTTGTCCCCGAAAATAGTGTGTGTTTTCTATACCCTCTCTCTTATTTTTCTCAACCCCCATCATTCTCCACTATGCACAACAACACTAAAAACTAAAACATCACGGCATCACTGATGAGCTATTGCCAGAGAGTATTCTGCTTTGGAATTTTCTGACAAGAATAATTTGTTAGTTTCGTTTCGCGTAGTATAATGTGCATATGTATATAAAGTTCGCGGGCTTAATGGAAAGAAAATGTTGGACATGCGGTCGCGTACACATAGCTTTGGTGAGCTATGGGGTCTGCAATCATAAATTTTTGGAAAATTTAAATTAAATTTCGGAGAAACTGGAAAGAAAAAAAATGAAAAAACTGAAATTGGTTGAGCGAACCAGAAGGACACGAACATTAGTCATGGTAAATGTACTAATTTGTTATGGAAAATAATGTCTTGAATTATTTTTCATTTTTCTTTCTTTTTTTTTTGTAGGTATGTTGGTTGCAGTCTCTTTGATGATAAATGTACCACTACAATATTAATATTTATTTTCTGACTACATAAGAAATGTTGAGATTTTTTTTTTTTATTTTGTGTTTAATGTGTGTGGGAGTGGAGAAAAAAAAAAAGAACATTAACATAAAGGTTGTACCTAATTTTTTGTTTTTTTTTTTTATTTTTTTTTTTTGATTAAAAAGAATAAATCATTGAAAAAGCTTGTTTTAAAACTTTTATTTATGAATTTGAGACTTTTTTCCAATTATTTTAGATATTGTTACATACATACAGGGTGTCCCAAAAGTAATGGATCAAACGAAGTATGCTGATAGGGGATCTTAAGGGCTCTCAGAATTTGGTATCTTGTTCATCCCAAATCCTTACGGTTTTCGATTTAATGCAATTCTTGTGAAATTTTGAAAAATCCCTACTTTGCAACAGTATTTTGCTTCCTGCTGCCATTATTGATTTTTGTTTTTTACAATTCTTTTACTAAAACATTGACAAATAATTAGGAACAATTAATTAATCAAAATATTTTTTATTCCATACACCATTTCGCTGCAAATTAACTAACAGTTTCAAGTTTTATAAAAAATCAATTTTTAACTTTTATTTGAGAGCAACACCGCAAACAAAATTTCTACGGTGTGAGAATGGTTTATTATTTCAAAAAGTTGCCCAGTTATTGTAGTTTTCAAAAATGTATAAAAGTTTCCAAAGGTGCTGTTAGATCGCAAAATATTACAATTTGAATTCAACAAAACAGGGTTTTTCAAAGCAAAAATATAAACAAAAATAGAGGCTTTTGTTCAAAGAAAAATAAACAAATAACAGCTCGAGAAAATGTGTTTATTTTTGCTTGTTTTTTGTTCTGAAAAACCCTGTTTTGTTGAATTCAAATTGTAATATTATGCGATCTAAGTTCAACTTTGCAAACTTTTATACATTTTTGAAAACTACAATAACAGGGCAATTTTTTAAAATAATAAACCATTCTCACACCGTAGAAATTTTGTTTGCGGTGTTGCTCTCAAATAAAAGTTAAAAATTGATTTTTTATAAAACTTGAAACTGTTAGTTAATTTGCAGCGAAATGGTGTATGGAATAAAAAATATTTTGATTAATTAATTGTTCCTAATTATTTGTCAATGTTTTAGTAAAAGAATTGTAAAAAACAAAAATCAATAATGGCAGCAGGAAGCAAAATACTGTTGCAAAGTAGGGATTTTTCAAAATTTCACAAGAATTGCATTAAATCGAAAACCGTAAGGATTTGGGATGAACAAGTTACCAAATTCTGAGAGCCCTTAAGGTCCTCTATCAGCATACTGCGTTTGATCCATTACTTTTGGGACACCCTGTATATGGGCAAAAAAAGGTGATAAATTTTTTGAGATAACTAAAAAAAAATTATTTGTTGTACAATATTTTTACATGCATAGAAATCCTAACCTAGTCATTAATATTCCATATTTCAAGCCAAATTTGAATAAAAAGAACAAGGCAGTCTTTTTTGAAGTGAAAACTTCTTTAGTATCGTAGTGATTTGAAACAAGATGAAACGAAAACGCGGCACGACTTCAACTTGTTATAACTTTTTTGATTTAACAGATAGATGAATGAAATTTTTACTGTAGATAGGTAATTAAATAAATTATAATTGTACAAAATTTCAATTAATTTCATATTCAAAATTCTGAGATAACTTTAAAAAGATGTTCTTTTCCTACACACGTTATATCTTTTGATCTAGTGCACATACAAATTTGATTTTTAATACACATGCTGATAACATAACCTTTTATTTGATATAACGTTACGTGCTCTACAAGTTACACAATCTTAAATTGAAAAAAATTTAAAAATACCTCAAAACAACTGTGGAGATCTGTTGGCGATGACCAGCTACCAGTGTAGGAAGTACCGTAATCTGAGTCTGGAAATTCGACATGGTTGACTTTGAAAAATTCTAACTTCTCTTGTAGGCATCTTTAAAATGCTATTAATACGTCATATGAAAGGTGAAACAATAAGCTTTCACATGGTATAACATTTTTTATAGGTTGTCAAACAAAAAAATTGAATTAATAGCATGAGAAGATAAAAATAAATGTTTTTTTCGCTTTTTTTGATGAAATTTCATCGAGTTTAAAAAATTCTAGCTCTTTTTGTAGATGTCTCATAGACTTCATCGATATATATATTTTAAGCTAAGACAATAAGCTTTCAGATGGTGTAGGTTGTTATAGGTTGTTAGTTAAGAAAATGGATTTAATAGCGTGAGAAGATAAAAATACGTGTTTTTCGCTTTTCTTGATGGAAATTGATCGAGTTCAAAAAATTCTAGCTCTTTTTGTAGATGTCTCATAGATCGATATATATATTTTGATTACTTTCTCCTTTTGTGACCTTTTTAGTTAAATAAATTTTACTTTTTCCGTGGGCTATAGGTCTTTCTTCAATATACTTAGTCATGTTTTTTATTAGAGTCCTGAAGAAGGGTATAAGCATACCCGAAACGTCGACTAATACTAACTAAGTATATTGAAGAAAGACCTATAGCCCACGGAAAAAGTAAAATTTATATATACAGTAGCGAGCAAAAAAAATGCAAACGAAAAAGGTTAAAAGAGTTTTACATGATAACTAAGTCATTTTACATCGTTATGCTACCAAATTTGGCACACAATATTGAAAATGTTTTATTTTCACGAAACAGAGTCGATTTGTGGAATATCTTACTTCAAGACAATTATTTGGTCAAAAGTCTGCCTAAATATGCGTTTTTAGCCGAGCAAAAAAAATGCAAATGTGTAAAAAACAATAAAGTATAATGATTTATTCATATTTTTTGTTTATGTTTTTGGTTTTTTAGGTTCATATTTTATTAATATTTTGTTGGGAACTCTTTATTTGAAACAAAGGCGCGGATTTTTCTGGTATTGAGTCTATTAAAGACTATCATAAATTTTATGGTATTTGTTCACATTCTGATCAAATTTGCTCCATCAGAACTGTGCATTTTGAATGCTTTCGCTTTCTAATCACCCGATCTACAAGATCCTACAAATTTTCTGTGGTATTGGGGTCTGAAGATCGCGTTAGACACTTCAGAACAGCGAAATTGGTCATTTTCAAAAAGCTTTTTTCTAACCGGCTGGTGTTTTTGGGGTCATTATCTTATGTAAACAAGCTGTTTTCGGGGATATTGGACTAAAAATGTGGAACATATGGGTTTCCACAATGTCCTTGCACATTTCTGCATTCATCCGATTTATTCTTTTTATTTGGCACAAGTGACACACTTCTCGAGAAAACAAACCCTAAACAAAAACTTACTATTAATTTCTTTTCATGAGTATTTTATACTTACCCCACACCTCCTCCGTGTTTAATAGCAGGAACTTGATAAATAGGGTTATATCGATATCCTAGAGGCCTTCACAGACAGTGAAAGCCATCTGACAAGAACAAGTTGAACTTGCTCTCATTGCTCAAAAAAATTGTACCTCACTTTTTCACTTGTCCAATGCATATGGCACTTCGCGAAATCAAACCGCTTTCTGGTATTAATTGAAATTTTGTAAGGTTTTTTTTCCGGTCGTCTTGCGCAAAGTTTGGCCTCAAAAATAGCTTGTTTACACAAGATAATGACACCAAAAACACCAGCCGGTTAGAAAAAAGCTTTTTGAAAATGACCAATTTCGCTGTTCTGAAGTGTCTAACGCGATCTTCAGACCCCAATACCACAGAAAATTTGTAGGATCTTGTAGATCGGGTGATTAGAAAGCGAAAGCATTCAAAATGCACAGTTCTGATGGAGCAAATTTGATCAGAATGTGAACAAATACCATAAAATTTATGATAGTCTTTAATAGACTCAATACCAGAAAAATCCGCGCCTTTGTTTCAAATAAAGAGTTCCCAACAAAATATTAATAAAATATGAACCTAAAAAACCAAAAACATAAACAAAAAATATGAATAAATCATTATACTTTATTGTTTTTTACACATTTGCATTTTTTTTGCTCGGCTAAAAACGCATATTTAGGCAGACTTTTGACCAAATAATTGTCTTGAAGTAAGATATTCCACAAATCGACTCTGTTTCGTGAAAATAAAACATTTTCAATATTGTGTGCCAAATTTGGTAGCATAGCGATGTAAAATGACTTAGTTATCATGTAAAACTCTTTTAACCTTTTTCGTTTGCATTTTTTTTGCTCGCTACTGTATTTTGAGCTTAGACAATAAGCTTTCAGATGATATAAAATTTATATAGGTTGTCATATAAAAAACATGGATTTGAAGGTGATAGAATAAAAATATGTAGGTAGATTTTTTCTATTTTTTTTTTTTCAAGAAAAATGATTTTTTAAGGTTTCACTTCTACCACGTGTGAATTGCACACATGATTTTGTTTTATTTACTAGAGGCTAAATGTAATTAAATAAGAAATGACATCGCATTTTCAAATATTTTTGAAAGGAATGCGTTTGGGTATTTGAAATAGCTTGGTATTTTTTTTTTTTTTTATTAAACTGTACCTTAGTTTTACTAAATTCAAAATGCACTTTTTCCGTTAAAATCTTTTAAGTTTTGTATGGAGCTAAGACATATTGCAATAAAATTGCGTTACTTTGTTCGATATTTAAAAGTAAGCCGCATATACAAAATTACATTATTTGGAATAAATTGTGCGTCAATAAATTAGAGTTTACTAAATAACCAATAGACCAATGGCAATGAAAATTATAGCGCACTTAAAACCCAATAGCTTTTGGGCAATTCCATGGTAACTTACGTTACATTCCAAAAAATTTAATATTAATTCATACGAAAATACTGTTTATGAATGAAGCATTTCTATTATTATTATTAAAGTAAAACAAAAAACAAACTGTTGGTAACTCACGTTACATAAATCGGGAGCGAATTTTAGAAATATGAAGTTTTTCTGTGAAATTTAGAATCTTTATTTATTTTTCAATGAAGATTCCATACATACAAAATTACAAGCTTTTAAAATTAGTGACAAAACCAAACATTTGTTTAATATTTCGAGCAAAAATTTGAAGATATTTAGGTAACTCATGTTACATTCGATTTGTGGTTGCAAAAGTAAAGAATAGATGCATTTTCCCTAAAATAATTTAAAAATTTAATATTGTGTAAATTTTAATTTATTTTAGCGATCTAGAAGGGATATTGTCATCGTCACTATTAGATTCATCTTGTTTTCTGTGGGCTTGTTATTCCATCACGTTCATGTGAAATTCTTCTAAAAAGTAAAAAAAGCGTGCATAGTTTGTTCAAATTTCGTGTTAACTTTTTTATGGAATTACTTTTCAAATAAATGGGAATTTTTTTTCTTTATTTTATTTTATTTTTTTTTATTTATGAAAACGCTTTAATTTTTTTTATAGGTAATTGGTAATTATTTATTATTCTTATTTTTAATAGCTATTATTATTATTTATATTATTGTTATTATATAAGACCCTGATGATGAGGAAAAATAATCTTAGAATTATATTGGAAAATTATCAAGAAATAAAGGCGTTTTAATTTAACTAATAAAATAATTGAATCGTTTATTTCAGAAACGACATAAGTCCATTAGCGTAAACTTTTCAGGAGGGAGCAACAAAAAACTGTTTTTTACTTAAAATTCCACAACACTTCAAATTTAGAGTATGCCGAGTTATAATCTAGCCTAAGATGCATTTAGAAACCTTTAAAATATAAATTTTTTTTTAGGTCTTTGCGGGTTTTAAAGCCTTTAAAGTCGGTGGACTTATGCCGTTTCTGAAATAAACGAAGCTATAGTTTTTGAACCCTACTTTCGATTTTAATAAATTAAATAGCGTATATAGAGTAAATCTTTACCTTTTTATAGATGTATAACTTAAAGGCTTGCGTGTCATGATGTTTGCCAAAAAAATTTAAAACTGGTAAAATGTCATATTATTCAAGAGTTAAAAATGCTGCCACCACCAGAAATCTGGCTATAACTTTTGAGTCCTGAGTACAATTTTAATGAATTTAATAGATATAGCTACAGTAATTCTTTGCCTTTTTATAGATATATATAAAAAAAGAGGATGCGTGTCAAGATTGCTGCCAAAATAATTTAAAACTGGTAAAAAGTCATGTATTTAACAGTCAAAAATGTTGTCACCGGGTGAAAATTTTCCATATATTTTGAACCCTTTTCTTTCAGTTTTCGTATTTTGGGGGGTATGACATACTTAATTTTTTTTCAGAAGATGAATAACTAGGTATACATAGGGTAAAGTCGGGGGATATGGCACCCATTTTCGTTTTTCGTTATTACTTGAGAAATAAAGAAGATATCTATTTCAAACAAAAGCAGATTTATATTAAAACTATTTCTTAAATACAAAATAGGTACATAAGTGTAATTCGAAGATAATTTCTTGTTATTTTTTGCAAAAATAAAAAACATTAAAAAAAACATGACTGAAAAAATGGAGGGTGATATGGCACCCTATATCTTCTTGATATTTTTTTGTGACACTTGTTGCATATGTTATTGAAAGACGTACACGAATCATGAGACCCAAAGTGACATTATGATTACTGGTCATTTAAGAAGCCTTTTTAAGGTAGTGAAGTGTGAAGGGAATCGCAAAATGCTTAGGTCCTGCTTTTTTTGACATTCCGCAGCTCCAACGGCTGCTGTGATCTGGGTTTAAGTCCACTTTTCCTGGTTTGCTGAAGTTTTTTTGAAATTACAATTGTCAGTTGAAAAATAAATAGGTTAAAAAGTAGATGCGGGGGAAATGACACCGGTGCCATATATCCCGAGGTTTTTGGGTGCCATATCCCCCATTTGACTACACTTCTGTTTTCTTCAAAATACACGAATAATCACGTTTACTTAGTTATTGCAATGAGCAAGCACAAAAATACAATCGTTATCGTTCTTTATGTGTTAAAATGAACCCCCGGCGTCAAATACTTTTGGAACCACACGTACAACAATTTTACACAAAAAAAATTTTCGCTTAAATTGAACTCACTTTTTTGTTTGTCCATTTTTTAAATTTAAGTGGCAATGGTTACTGCGGATCCGAATGCATCCCCTGAAAGCTTACGTTAGACTGAATTCTATTTTGCTCTTTTTGCTTTGAAAAGAAGTCATTAAGTGGGAGATATTGAAAGGGTGCCATATCACCCGACTTTACCCTAAATGAGAAATTTCCAAAAAAAAATTTTTGGAAAAAGTGGACTTATGCTGTTTCTGAAATAAACAATTCAGTTGTAATACATGTTTTTAATTAAAGCTTCCTATTTTGATAATCAGTTTTTTTCTGTTGTGTTTTATTTATTTATTTATTTTTCTTTTGAAGTAGCTGTTCAATGATTTTGGTAATTTAAAATATTTATATTGCTAATGAGCGTCAAACGCGGATATCATACCCTATTTCCTAATTGTAAATAAAATTTCATATCGGAAAAATTCCAGATATTTTTAACTTTAGCCAGAAGATGTGTTACTACATAGGTTCATAGAAAAATGCACCGAAGATAACTCAAAGGAATTTCGAAAAGCCAGATTTTTTTTTATTTCCAAATGGGGATTTTTTTTTTATTTTACAAAAATAATTTTACTTACCTTGAATTAGTGTTACACAGTAATTAAAGTTTTTTTTTCGAAAGAACTTACCTAGAAAGATACAAGAAAAAAAGAATTATTTAAGTATTTTTATTTTTTGGAAAATGATTATTTTTACTAAGAACTTTTTATTCTTTATATACAATATACATACATAAAAGGAAAAGATAAAAAAATACATCTATAAGCAAAAAAATCGTATATGTAAATTTTTTATAATGTTCCTATTTATTGACAAGAACGAAATAAAAAAAATCTGATTTACAACCATATCATCTGAATTATCGTTTAACTTATTTATAATTCCAAAACCAGACTTTCGTGGTAAAAAACTTTTTTTTTATTCCTTCTCTTGAATTTATTTATATTTTATTTTTTTCAAAAATTCATCATAAAAATCAAAACATTTAAAAGTCATAAAAAAAAATAAAAATACCCAATGTCAACACAAATAACGTCAAATTAGATAAAACCTCAATTTTTATTACTTCTTGTTTTTTTTTTTGGTTAAAGAGAAGCAAAAAAAAGGACTCAATCTCTAAGATTGGACATTGGATGTGATGTCCTTTTTCGTTTTTTTTTTTTTTTTTTTTTTTTTGTTTATTTTTTATCTCCATAATATAAATCATTGGTCTGCACAAATGAGGAAAATAATATATCCCCTGATCTAACCATCAGAGAGTTGTTGCGGGGAGAGAGCAAGGAGTGAGCAAAGAAATAAATACCATTGAGATGACATAAATTTTAATTGAGCTATAAAGCCAAATCCATAAACCTCCAGCAGCATCTCTCAGTCCAGAGAGTCAGTATACAGAGGCGAGGTAGTATACATAAATATATCGTCGTCTTCGTCGTCGTCCTTTGGCAGTATTGCCCAAGTCTGTTGATCATGATAATGAGAATTAATCTAAACATTCCTCTGAACTGTCCCTCTGAATTATAGTGGCTCTTGAGTACACTTATCCACACACACACACACACTAACAACATGACCGATGAAACGCAATCATCTTCTAATACCAAAGCCGATGTCCCCACATCAGCATCAAGACCATTGCACGAAAGTTGGCCGATTTGTGAAGGAGTCTTACTCTACTCAACATCCATCTACACACCGAAGAAGAAGAATGGAGTCAGAGTTAAAAAAGGGGGGGAAAAACAAGCATAGATACAAAAAAGGACGAAAAATAAAAAATATAGAAACATAGAACGAGCGACAACGTGTGTACACACATTCGACACTTTCTGTACAGCATATATGTAGAAGAGTGTACTGTACACAGGACTTCACTCCACTGCACACGCCCGCATTCAATCGCAACAAAATGAATATTTCATGGAATGTCTGCTTAATTATATCCTAAGGCGAGGACATCCGGCGAAGGATTAGTCGACTGCAAGCCTCTGTACCCATACTCATATCCCCCTTTTACCCTTACTTTCTCTCCTAGGATGTATGTTTGAAAAGTTCAAAGTAGACTTAAATTGTCGTCCAATCGTTGTCATGTTTGCTCAGAAAGTCTCCTTCTATTCTAACATTTTTAATTAAGTACCGCAACGCGCAGGCGATTTGAAATGCGAAATTTTGCCAAAAGCCATTTCAATTTAAGGATATATACAATGACGAAAATTAAACTCAAAGAAATGGAACGGATTTTAACAAAAAAAAGTTCGTCGTCTTCTTCGTCTATAATTCAAAACATTTTTCTAGGAAAAAGGTAAACAAAATGCACCTAACCTCACACGCATGTCAAAGCTAGCACAGAAAAGTTGATATAAAATTATTACGTTACACATTAGAACGAACAAGGACTCTATACGTGTGTCTACCTACAAACACGTATTGTGTTTTTGTGCCTTTAAAATTCATCTTGTAAAATCCTGAACAAACAAACAAACACAATTCGGCTAAAGAATCCCCAAATCAAAAGTTAAAACATCATCTAACTTGGCCAAGGGAATTTTTTTAGGGGGATTCGAGATTCGACAATAGGAGTATTTGAGTTTTAAGGATACAAAAGGGGAAGAGAGTGAAAAAGTTTACTCAGCAGATCCGTAATAAAAATTAATAACTCGTGTTTACACCATTTGTGGTAATTCGCCCTAGGGAAAGGAGGTGGAACAAAACAACAAAAATAAATCACAAAAAAAAAAAAAAATCAACACAAAAAATGAAGGAGGGAAATGGAAAAGACAGAAAATGTTGAGCATTCTCTTGAGTGGGTTTATATATATATATTTTTTTTTTTTTCAAAGATTCAAGGAGTATGTGTTGTGTGATGTGGCTGATTTTAATCTTTAACTTGAAATTCTATACTTAAAAGCTTCTTACAAAAAAAGAAGAAACAAATAGAAAGAAGGAGGTTGTAGCTTTTCTAGGTTATTTTATCTTTATGGTTTGTACCAAAAAGTTTTTTCTTTCATTTCGAACAAAAATATTGTTTGCTTAAAATTAATCGCTTAATCTTTGAAAGAACAATTTTTAAAAAGTTTTTGGATAATCTTTTCAAGTGTTATGGTTTATTGTTAAAAAAAAAAAAAAAAAAAAAACAAATAACATACACGATTGAGTTGCGTGTGGAAAACATTATGTTTGAATTGGCGCCTTGATAAAAAATCTTCCACTTATGAGAGTAGAGATAGCAAAGTAAAAATGACTTGTAAATTAAAATTGATTTGAAACAATTTGAAAAATGTTACTTTTGAATTGAATAGGAGCCTTGGAGAAATAGTAAAAGAAAAGAATAATAGTCTACTACGATCATTATGACAAGCATGACATTTTTCATCTTTTAACAAATTTTGCTGAACTTTTATCATACATTTTAAATTTTTTTTTAACAATTTTTAAAACTAAGAGTTAGAAAAAAAAGAGGTTGTCTGTAAAGCCAGTTAACGGACGATGATTTTACGTGATAACGTCGTAAAAAAACAGGTTGTGTGCTTTTAAAATGAGCCATTTGAAGCGTTTATTTATTTCAAACAATCATAATTTACAAGAAAAAGCAAAAAAAAATACCTTTTTTCTTTTCTCATTATATTAATTTTTTTATTTTAAAAGCTCTCAAAAAAATTATACCATTAAAAAGCCAAATATTTCTTCCAAATAATAAAACCATTTTTAAATTTTTACAACGAGCAAAAAGTATTAATATAATTTATTGAAAACAATCATTTCTTATAAAAAAAAGTGAAAAAATCACTTCACCCAAAAACTCATTTTTTTGATATAACAACATATAATAAGCAAGCTTATTGCTTCAGCTCAAAATATATATGTAGATCATGTCTATGACACATCTACAAAAAGAGCTAGAATTTTTTAAACTCGATGAAATTTCATTAAAAAAAGCAAAAAATTCTAAAATTTTATTTTACCGTTATCTAAAAATTGTGTTTACGAAAATGATTGAAATTTCGCACACATATAGTCGTGGTCATGGTATATCATTACTCAATATATAATATTCCTCTATCTATTAAAGAAAAAAAGATAAAAATAAAAAACGATGAAAATCGGTTAAAAACGGCCAAAAAACCTGTTTTTTTTGAAACTTATTTTTCTCCGTATTCAGTCAAAACTCTTTTAACGATTTCAATTTTTTGCACATGTATGCGCTCTATATGTCCTATATAACTTGAGATTTTTTGAATGCTCCAAAAAAAAGCTAAAAATCAAAAACTACCCAAAAATACCCCTAAAAAAGTAGGTATTTTTCAAAAATTCATATTTCGAAACGCAGAGTGTTGGAAAAAAATCCGTATTAGACGCCTAATTTTTTTTCTTTCATCTTTCACCTGGCATCTTTAGAATTGTCAAAAAAAAATTTCCCTACCCATAATCAACAAAATTTTTGTCATACCCACAACACCTGATCAACGTTCAAACAAAACGTTATAGCTGAGTTCCAGAATTAGAATTAGAATTTTTTTCTTAAATGCAGTTATCCTTAAATCAGTCTCCTCTATCTATAGCAAAATAAATCAACTCAATACGACCACGCGTTTAGATTGTAGCCCAAATTTCATCTTTCCGTTTTACCCCTGTTTACCCTATTAAATGACTGAATTTTTAAAAATCCTTCACATGGATTAAGCTTTAGGTTATTATCTTTCAAATAAGCTATAGGAGAATTTTGTAATAGTTTATTTTTAATTTTGAATTTAAATTTTTTGCCGCACTGCGAAAGTGCGAGAGTGTAACGCTAGAAAATGGCTTCACTTTTTTGTGGTGGCTGCCATGGTTCATCGATTTATAAGACGTTATCACGTCAAAAAAATAAAAGTTGGAGAAACTCTAAAATCGTAACAAGCACATATGCAAAAATCTTGACTAGGGACATGGACTGTTCTAAACCAAAGTTCAATATTTTCATTTAAAGATAAGAAAATCTTTAACAAAAGGATTTTTAGCGAAATTAGATGAGAAAAAAATAACATCAAAAACAGCAACCCTAATTAATGACGAAATGGGTTTTCGAGAAAATCAAGAAGATTTTAGCATTTTCTAACAATATGTTCACTGATCTGCCGTGGTTCCTTAAAAGTCAATTATTTGCAAATAACTGGCAATTGTGTTCATTATTTAACCAGCAAAATTTTATTTTATATCAATGGTTGCCAACTATGTTTTTAAGTAAATATAAGAAAACATGATATAATGAAAAGTTTCAATGCTCAATAAAACTGAGAATTTATTTTTTCCGTAAACCAAAATATACTTTTCTAATAGATTTTAGCGTTTTAAATTCAAATCCGGAGTCAAAAAAAATCTATGACGTCACGTTTCAAAGATATAAATTGATTTTGATCTGCCTATATCTCAAAAACGTGAAGTCAAAGATTTTTTTTGACTCTGGATTTGAATTTAAAACGCTAAAATCTATTAGAAAAGTATATTTTGGTTTACGGAAAAAATAAATTCTTAGTTTTATTGAACATTGAAACTTTTCATTATATCATGTTTTCTTATATTTACTTAAAAACATAGTTGGCAACCATATAACCTCAATATTTTCTGAAACTTACCCTGGTCGGCAACGAAAATAGAGCTTGAACCAAAACCTACTTTTCTAAAGGATTTTTGTGTGCGTCTGAGTCTGAACCCGAAGTCAAAAACGCGGTTTTCGAAAACATTTTTTGATGTCGAAGTACATTACCGTTAAATTTTTTTTTGCAAAACGTCTTTAAGGAATTTACTTTTTTTCAAAATCATTTTTTTTTTCAAAGATATTAAAATGCACAATTTGTGATACTTATCTCAAAATCTTGATTGGTTTTTTCAAAGTAATAAATGGTTTTTTGAACAAAATTTCAAAGCAACATATTATGGAAAAATATATATTTTTGACTTAACATCAAAAAGAACTAAATTGAAAATTTGTTTTTGAGACTTTATAGCGAAAAAACTAGATAGAACAAATCTGTTAACAGTTTTGAATTCAGCGCACTAAAGTCAATTAAAATCACCTATAACATAGTTTTTGCTCCCGACTTTTTTTTGCCGACCATTTCAAACATTTTTTTTTATTTTTAATTCCTTTAATTTCTAAAAACTATTCCTATAAAATACAAATAAAAATACTAATTAATTTTATTAATTGCTTTAAAAAATATTAAAGGCGATATTATAAAGCTGGTTAGGTATATATTTATTTGTGAAATAATAATAAACTATTTAATTTTTATGACTTTTATTAAATGGTATAATTAGATAAGATGGAAAAACCTGATTTGGATGTATTTATTTTATTTTTTAATTTCTTTTTCTATTTCTAGCAAATCATTAAAAGTCTATATAATTTAAAAAACAATTTTTATAATTAAAAAATCAATAAATAACTGCATGATAAAGTTTTAAAACTCAATTTTATTTTTTCAGTGTTCTTAAACATTTCACATTGATCACATTAAAAATGCTTATTTTCAAGTTCTACATAGTTATTGCGCTCATAGCAAGTATTAATGGCAGGAGAACAACTAAGAAATTCAGTGAACTAATTGCAAGAGTTTACAATATCAGTTATTCAGCAAATGTGTTTCTTATCGGATTTGATGAAGATTTTTTAAAATATTTTATGAAAACAGGAAGATTCATACCAATTTCAATAATTAACAAAAAATTCACAGGAGGATATCGAAATATTCATAATATTATCATGGTATTTCATGCACCGGAAGAAATCTTTCCGGGAAATGGAAGAAATGGGTTGCAAAATTTCTTCAAAAATATTAAAGTTAGAAAATTCGTTGTAATTTTAGCAAAAACTCTAAACATTTTGAAGGAATTCTTTTTATTCTTTGCTAAAAATAAATTTACAAGAATTTTTGGACTGATTGATAATACTTCATCGTACGCATATCTTCCCTATGCTGACAGTAAAGTTCAAGAAATTGAAAATATTGGTCAACTTCCTGATGCCTTGAAAAATCTTAACGGATATCCTGTACGAACAACTAATACAGAAGATGAACCAAGAATTTTTTGGTATCCCAATAAAAAAGGACAAAGATGCATTGGTGGAAAGTTTGGAAGAATAATTATAGAATTCTTAAAGAGGCATAATGCAACTTTCAAGGAAATATTTCGAAACACTTCGGTGGACTTTAATCCGATGTTTATAAAAAATCTTATTTTAAGAGACCAAGCTGATATCATAATGAATTCGTATTTTCCTCTAAGAACTATTGACAACACTTATCCAGTTTCGGTTGAAGATGTTGTTGTAATGGTACCAGTGAATGGGTTTGTTTCTCCACATGAGTACTTTCAGAGGCCATTTTCAGCTGGAGTTTGGTTGTGTATTGGGTTCTTCTTTGTCATCATATCAGTTGTTAAGATAATCACTGAAAAGGTGACTACATCAAAAATGAACATTTGGTACAGTTTCAGTGAAATCTATTTAAGTTTGTTGGGTCAAGCTACAGAGAAACCAATAACTGCTAACAATCGCTTGTACTACATTCTGGTCTTTGTGTTAACATTCATTATTGGAATGTTTTATGCAACCTCATTTCAATCATTTCTAACAGTTTTCATCAAAATTAAACAATTCGATACTATTCAAGACCTCGTTGATAGCAATATTTCGGTAATGATGACAACTTTTCGATGGGAAATGACAAAAAATGATTATTATCCAAAAGGTTTGGAAAAAATTATTCGACCAACAAATTTTTCTACAAGTGTTCCACAAGCATATTCGATGCGTAATACAAGTTTTGCATATGCGCTAGAGAGAGACCGATGTCAATTTCTTATTGACTTTCAATCTTTATTTCGAAAATCATTATTTCGGAGGGCCCGAGAAACAATTAACACTTATCCAATTGGTTATTTGCTACCAAAGAATTCTCCATTCGAAGAAATTCTAAATGACTTCATCGTTGAGATAAAACAAACTGGTTTAATTCAGAAGTGGAATTCAGATGTTCTTTATCAAGCTAAGGCAAAAGGTTTTGGTGAAAACATGTACAAGGATTATGTTTATGAGGAACATCCTAATCCACTAACATTTTATCAATTGCAGTTTGCATGGAAGTTGTTAGTTATTGGATTGGCATTTTCAATAATTGTATTTGTATTTGAATTTGGATGTATTAGAAAAAAACAATTTTGTGGCATTATTTCGAATGTAAAATTTAAGTTTTGGTTTCAAAAAGAGTAAATTATGTCAATGTAAATGCTAATTTCAAACTAGAATTTTAGTTTTTAATGTTATAAGACCTAATAATAACGAAAATAAAGCAAAATTCGACCACTATATGATTTTTATTTAAACGGTTTGTTCAAAGAAGTCAGTATTAAAAGGTGGACCGTAAATCATAAAGACTGTCATCTGAAAAGACCTTTAGAAATGCATACTTCCGAAAAATGGCTCTGATTTGAAAGGAAAGCCTTATCTACTACTAAATTTTTGTTAGTAAGTTGATACTGAACCAACCTTTCCAACATAAAGTAAATAAAATAAAATAAAATAAAATAAAATAAAATAAAATAAAATAAAATAAAATAAAATAAAATAAAATAAAATAAAATAAAATAAAATAAAATAAAATAAAATAAAATAAAATAAAATAAAATAAAATAAAATAAAATAAAATAAAATAAAATAAAATAAAATAAACCAACTTAAAAATATTTCATGAATTTGAAATATTTCCGCAAAAAAAATTTTTTATTGAAAGAGATCGAAATTTGTTTAACTTGTTTTCGAAGAAGTGTTGTGAAATCGAAAGTATTAAACTTCTTTTATTAAACCTATACTTTATAACTCAGTATTGAATGAAACTTTGTAATAAGTTAAACAATAGTTGAACAATAAACGTATTTAATAAAGTTTTATCATATAAAACCTAAAAAGCAAGAATTTCATTCAAATTAAATTGAACCCTTATAAAAGAATGGAAATAATGTTTTAAAAAAACTAAATTTTAGTAAACGAATTTTTACAATTATTCATATTATTTAATTTTAAATAATAAAAACTTAATCAAATGGAGTGGGATTTTCCGAAAAAAGCTCTGAATTGCAAATAAATCCATTTCATTATCAAATATTGGAATACCAAAGGGAAGTCAAATAAGACCCCTTCTATTTATCTAATCAAAATCTTTCACAGCATGACAATATACTCAACACGACGAATACTAAGGAATGATTTAATTGCTTTTGAAAAAAAAAAATTAATTTTAAATATAGGTATGTTAATAGCTGATTATTTTTACGATTTGATAGAACCAAAAAGAACTATATATCTTTTTTGTGGAATAAATAATAATAGACCATGAAATTGTCATGACTTTAATTGAAAAATTTTAATTGAATAGGATAAGAATCCTGATTTAATTTAAATTTCTTTTTCTAGCTACCCTATTAAGCGTTTATATATATATCAAAAAAAAAATAAAACTAAAAAGAAATCAATAAATAACTGCATAATGGAATATTTAGCATTTGAAAACTCAATTATAATTTTTCAGTATTCTTTAGCATTTCACTTTGATCACTTTAAAAATGCTTATTTTCAAGTTCAATACAGTTATATTACTCTTAACAAGTGTTTATGGCAAAAGAACTGCAAACGAATTCAGTGAACTTATTGTAAGAGTTTACAATATCAGTTATTCAGCAAAAGTGCTACTCATCGGATTTGATGAAGAATTTTTGAAATATTTTATGAAAACTGAAAATTTCATACCAGTTTCATTATATAACGATAATTTCAGAGAAATATTTTATCAAATTCAGAATGCAATCATTGTGTTTCATGCACCGGAAAGAGAACAAAACTTTTCAAATGTCCTGCAAAATCTCTTTAGAAATTTAAAAGTTAGAAAGTTTGTTGTGATTCGAGCCTCTTCTTTGGACCTTTTGAAGCATTTTTTCACATTTTTTTCTAAAAATAAATTTACAAGAATTTTTGGAATGATTGATAATACTTCATCGTATGCATACCTCCCCTATGCTGATAGTAAAGTCAAAGAAATTGGAAATATAAGAAAACTTCCTGATTCCTTGAAAGATTTTAATGGATATAGTGTACGAACTACTAATGCAGATGACGTCCCAAGAATTTTTTGGTATCCTAATGAAAATGGAAAAAGATGTATTGGAGGACGATTTGGTAGAATAATTATAGAATTTTTAAAGAGGCATAATGCAACCTTCAAAGAAATATTTCTTAACCCTTCAAATGATCCTGCTCCGATGGTTATAAAGAATCTTATTATAAACGACGAAGCTGATATTATTATGAATTCGTATTTTCCTCAGAAAAATATTGACACCACATATCCAGTAACAGTCGTTGATGTTGTTGTAATGGTGCCAGTGAATGGGTTTGTTTCCCCACATGAGTACTTTCAGAGACCCTTTTCAGCAGGAGTTTGGTTGTGCATTGGGTTCTTCTTTCTCGTTATATCAGTTGCTAAAATAATTGTTGATAAAGTGAGAAAATCAAAATTGAACATTTGGGTCAATTTCAGTGAAACGTATTTAACTTTACTTGCTTCGCCCACGGAAAAACCAATAACATCAAACAACCGCTTGTTCTTTATGCTGGTGTTTTTATTTGCATTTATAATTGGAATGTTTTATCTTACATTGTTTCAATCATTTCTAACAGTTTTCATCAAAGTCAAACAATTCAATACCATTCAAGATCTTGTTGATAGCAATATTTCGGTAATGATGACAGCTTTTCGATGGGAAATGACAAAAAATGATTACTATCCAAAAGGATTGGAAAAAATAATTCTACCAACAAATTTTTCAACATTTGTTTCACAAGTATTTGCGATGCGTAATACAAGTTTTGGATATGTCCTTGAGAGAGACAGATGTCAATTTCTTATTGACTATCAATCCTTGTTTAGAAAATCATTATTTCGAAGAGCACGGGAAGCAATTAATAGCTACTACGTTGGGTATTTACTCCCAAAGAATTCTCCATTCGAAGAAATTTTAAATGACTTCATCGTTGAGATTAAACAAACTGGTTTGATACAGAAGTGGAATTCAGAAGTTGTTTATCAAGTTAAGGCAAAAGGATTTGGTGAAGATATGTACAAGGATAATGTTAATGAGGAACATCCTAATCCACTAACATTTCATCAATTGCAGTTCGTATGGAAGTTGTTAGTTATTGGATTGGCAATTTCAGGAATTGTATTTGCATTCGAACTTGAATTTAGCAAAACAAATGATTTTTTTCGAACTATTTCGAATGTAAAATTCAGGTTTTGATTTTGAAACAAACAAAATGTATCAATATAAATGATAACTAAAAATTAGAATTTTAATTTTGAATGTTGTAAGAGCAATAATATAAACGAAAATAAAGAAAAAAATCGACCACTTGATTTAAACAAATACTAAGATATGAGTTGATATGCATGAAAGCTGTTAAAGTAATACTATAATAATATTGAAATTCTAAAATTCTGTGGCAAATTTGTTTGAATTAGAAGTCTTTCAAAGTGAAATAACAATCAAAGAATGTTTTCAATGAATATTCAAAAAGACCAAACACTTTTCGAAGAAATGCTTAGAATTGCAAATAAATGCATTTCCGTTATTAAACTATACTCCAATATGTTAGCATTGGGCAAAACTATGTCAAAAGTTAAACATTAGTTGACCATCCAACCTAAATCATAAATTTTTTTTTGATTCGAAGCTAAATTTTGAAATTACTGTTTAGCATTAAAATAATCCAAAAGATAACTTCTTCTCTTATTTTTCATTTTCCATGGAATACTTGCACATTTTCCATGACATTGAAAAATGGCCAACTAACAATTTACATTCTATAAAGTCTTACACAAGCTATATTAGCAACTGTAAGGTTTTGAAGGAGCAAAAAGTGTTACTTTCTTGTTCATCAAGCACATAATTACTTCTTTTTAATACCCGATTCTTGGTTTTAACTAATGCCAAAAATAAAGTATTGACAAAACAGCAACTCCTTATCAGAATTCTATGAAGCGAACAGCATCATAAAAAGTCTTGTAAATTTATTTAACTTCATAATATGTACCTTCTGTCCCCCAAACTTCTAATTAAGTGATTACAGCAAAAAAAAGATTTACTTATAAACCATTTAACCTTTGGCCTTTTAAAGAGTTAATGCATATGTTTCTGTCTTGTTCGTTACAAAAGCATTAGTACCTCTCGTAAAATGATTATTTTCAAATTATTCCAATACTATAGTATACTCTTATGGTGTGACTGTTATACTAATTTCCCTTATTTCTTTTGTACGTTTATCTTTCCCTTCGGCATGTGATTTGTCATAAATTGCGAAGAAAACAAGAGAAAAAAAAACAAGATTTAAGCGCAAGTAGGTCAACCAAAAACCCCTCAGACAGACAGAAGAAGAATGAAGAAGGGGGAGAAAGAGAGAAAAAGACCGACTTTATGCCGCAAGACATTAGAAAAATGAGAAATGATAACCTTCATATATGCATAGTGTGTATATGAGCAAACCCCTCCCCACAAGAACAATGAAAGGACTCTTCGGTCGTTATGACTGAGAGAAGATTTATTGAAATTATATAAAAAAAAAGTCCTTAATAACGACAAAAAAGGATCTACCCAGGTACATTCTACACAAATGAACCTATCTTTGTTTCGAATTTTTGTTTAGTCTTGTTACATAATTCCATTCATATTATTTCGTTTGACATTTTTAAATTTTTTTCTACACCTCCTACTTAATTTAATTTTTTTTTTTTGAATAAAGTGTGCCTGTGCGTGTTTAAAATTTATAACTTAACGAACTTCTGCAACAGCAAAATATAAATGTCGTCTACCTTATTGGGAATATTCCAAAAAAAAAAAAAAAAATAAATACCCAGACTGGGACATCATAGTCAAACCAACGACGAAAAAAAAAAAGAAATTCAAATTCTTAAAAGGACGAATGAGAGCGAATAAAAAAAAAAAACAACATGGCAGATGCTTAACAATCTGGAATGCCATTAGATGACTCAATGGACTGAAGATATTGCTAAAACAATATGACACACGACCAACAAGAGATGAATTTAGTGTTAGTAAGCTGCTCCTGCTGCTTCTGTGTTTGGGTGTTACCACCTCCATCAGCTTTACACTGGGAGGGAAAGAAACGACAAAAAGTTCCTTTCAATTCTATCTTCATCTTGAAATCCTCTGATATTTTTTTTATTTTTTTTTTTTTCTGTTTTTTATTTTAAAACGTAGTCAAATGAAGCGCAGTTAATTTAACAAGATTTACAACGACAAAAAAAATGTACAGAAAATGAGGAATTTCTTCCCACACAATTCGTCGTCGTCGTCGGTCGTTGTTGTCGGGAGTTATTGCGTGTAATGGAATCTTAAATAAGGATCCCATGATGCATTAAAATGAATATTAAAAAAAAAAATGTGAACTTTAAGAATTTTTATTATGGGATTTTTCTCTGAAATTACCAACACTATTAAAAAGCTTTTCTAATTTTATTGAAGTGGTTTTATTGTTGAGATATATTTTTTGAAAATATAAAAAATGACAAATTTCTTATGGCACAGTCAAAATTATTAAGAATAAATGAAGATATAGGTACTTTTGGTATTTTATGATTTTTTTCTTGGACTAGTATATTTAAGTTTAATGTTCAATTAAACTTTCGAATATTTCGATGAATTTTACTATACCAAGAAACAAAAAACTTTCTCGAAAAGAGTTTAAAAAATTAATATTTTTCAATTTTCATTAAGTTTAACTTTGTTATAGCCAAACTTAAAGGCATAGCATTTTTAGTAAACATCTTTTTGTAAATCACAAAATAATAAAATATAATGTCAACATTTGTTATAACCGAAAAAAGTTATAAAAATTTGTATTATATTTCATTAGGGGAGAGTGGGGCTAAATGTAACAGGGGTAAGAATTAACAGCTAAAAAAAGCGATGTTCCTTTCAATATTAAGAAACGCGTAAAGGAGAAAAATGCTCAATTTTTGCATATCTACCGGCACATTTTCTTCAGATGAAGATTAGACGATAGGGTGAGAAGTTACACTAGTGGTGCCCAAAAAATGCATGTTTGTAACTTTTTTTTTTAATTTTATTTTTGGTCTACCTCTTTACCCGAAAAAGATAGAGTGCTAAGTGTTTTTTTGTTATATGCAACTGTGTTTTGGCTCAAATTGCGTGTATATGTTATGTCTATATCAGTTTCGCTTTTTTTTTTAAATTGATTTTATGTGCCAAATTTCATGCTGGGGATAGTTGTAACATTTTTCCGGGGCAAGTTGTACCATGTAAAAACCTACCTATACTGAAAAATGGATTACCTAATATAATTAACAACCCTGAATATGAATGCTTGTAATTGAATTTGTATTTATTTTGAAATTGGAAACACATTTTTGAACCACCACTTGAATTCATAAAGCTTATAAAACATTTTATGAATTCGAATAACTTTTATTTAAGACTACTGTCAAATTTTCTCTGGAAATCTTGGATTTGCTCCACTTTTTACAAATTTGCACCAATAAATTTCATGACTGAGGTTTGTTTTTATTGTTATTAATTAAAAATAAATAAATATAAACAAATAAAGGTATTTTTCTCTTATTTTTAGTTCTTGGTACAACCTACCCCGGTATGTGTTACACTTTGCCCCGTATGTGGGGTAAGTTGAAACAACACGATTTTTTTTTTGGAAGCTTTATTTTTCAACATTACCGTTATGTTTTGCTAAATTTTTATGATGGATCTTGGAGCTAAAACATGGGTCTTTAATTTAAAAAAGGTCTGGTTGACCCACTTTCAAATTTGTAGGAGAACCATCGATTTTAGAAAAAAGTGTTACATTTGGCCCCACTCTCCCCTAAATTATAATTTCTCCTGCTGAGATTAATTTTTTTAGTTTTTAGTTTTTAAGTTTTTATTCTTTTATAATAAATAATTTGTTTATAACGTTTTTTTTTTCATTTTCGTTAAACGAAATCAAGTTTTGGAAATGTTATTTCTTGGTTTTTGAGGTTGTTAATATTTTACGTCATTTTATACAAAAATATATGATTTAGGCTTAATGTTCAGGAAATGTTTATAGAATTTATAAAAGTTTGGTTGATAACCAACTCACTTAGCAAAAGCTTAATAATCGAAATGGATTTTTTTTTTGCATTTGAGAACACTTCTTCGGAAAGAATTCTCAAAATGGACTCTTTTTCAATAATAATTTAATTTTTTTAACAAGCATTCATTTTCCTTTAGTGAAATTAAATTTTAAAATTTTAAAATATTAAATTAATTTTACTAAATTTAACTGATATTTAACAATGTAGGCGCAATATTCCACAAATTTTAACGAATTAGAAATTCTGGTTAAGTATCAACTAAGTAAGCAATATTTAATACTAGCTAAAGTTCTAATTTTTGGGTTAAACCCAATAAAACTATTAATTAAAATAAATACTCAACTAATGTTTAAGTTTTTGTAGAAATTTGTTCAATATTAACATGACTTGCAGAAGTAAAATCTGCATGTTTTCCCGAAAAACCCTTTCATATATCTACATTTACTGACCACTTTGTACCGTTTAAATAAAAATCAAATTTTAGTCGATTTTTTCTTTATTTTAGTTTTGTTTTACTAATATAACATTTAAAAATAAAATTCTATTTTACAATCATCATTTTTACTGATACATTTGTTCGGTTTTAAAACCAAAAACTAAATTTTACCTAGGAAACAGTCCGGAAATATTTTTTGATTATGCCAAATCCAAGTTCTATAATGAAAATACAATTATTGAAATTATACTGGTCTGCAAAATTTAACTTTTTTTTCTCCTTCAAATAATTTTTTGATATTATGAAAGATTAGACTTTCCTGAATCTAAGTCTGGTATCAGAAAAATTCTATCAGGTACCATTTTGTAAAAACGATTTTTGAAAAATGTGAGTAGTTTCTAAAAAATCCCTCTTTTAGATTCATTTGAACTTGTATATAATTAAAACTATTTGTCGCATTGAGCTCAAATTTGGAGAACTTATTCTTCATAATATGTTCTTTTACGTTCATGTTTACTCATTTTTTAAAATACTGATTGACAATAAAAGCAGACATTTCGAAATCCTTCACTTTTTAGTAAATCCAACATGAACAAAAGCACCTTAATTAAGGAAAATGTAAAATATCAATGCCCATTATATTTAAAAAGTCAAATATGTAAAAAAACCAAAATAAAAAACATTAAACAAAATTTTTACGTGTTTTGTAATTTTATATACTATTTTTCTATTTAGAAATATGTTATTTTTAATAAACTATTCAATAAACTGCCTTGTAAAGCTTCAGATTTGTTTCTCCTAGAAACAATAGTACACTTTTCTTATAGTTTTTGCTGAGTTAGAATCCGAAGTCAAAAAAATTCTATCACGTCAGGATTTTAAGATATTTGCATTAAAGTATCACAAAATCAAGTTTTTTTTTAGAAAATCTCAAAAAAAAACTACTATATCTCAGAAACCAGAGCTGGCCGAAATTTGTTGAGCTCGGATTCAAAATCAGCACACTAAAGTCCATTAGAAACGTATACTTTTGTTCTAGGGAGAAAGATATATTAATTTTTAGAGATCAGTTTTTTTTTTATGATAAGATATGCCAAACCTACTAAACTTACTTAAATTGAGATATCTCGGAGAAGAAAAGAGATATTGAGAAGATTGAAACTGAATTTGAAATAAAAAACTAAATTCTTTTATAAACCGTAACAATTTTAATTGAAAAATATTACATGATGCCAAAATATTTCTTCGAAAACAGCAAAAGAATGGGTTTTTTGAGATTTTCTAACGGGAATATCTAAAAAACGTGACGTGCTAGATCAATACTGACTTCGGATTCGGAATCAGCATACAAAAATCCTTTAGAAAAGTATAGTTTTATTTAAAGGAGGATTTCCTTGCAGACCAGTGTTATTAAAAGAAATCGATTTTCTTGTAATTCATAGGCACTTTAAAAAAAATTCACAAATTGCATTCATTTTGAAATGTTTCCTTAATTTAATCTCTGTTTTTAGATAAATGTTAAAAATAAATAATCAATCATTTGCATTGAGTGAGGGGCATTATGGGTCGAAATACCCACGAATCAATTTTAGCCTTGCGAAAGTCGAATTGAACCTACTTTTAAATAGTTTAAAAACAACTAAAAATAGGTACGCTTTTATGTATCATGCATTAAAAACTATAAAATAATTTAATTGACTTAAAGTAAATGAATTAGATCAAAAAGCGTAGAGAAATTTTGTTCAAACTTTATAAAAGTACACGCAACAAAAATGCGCTCTACGCTTTTTGATCTAACCATTTTTTCTAAGTCAATTAAATTATTTTATAGTTTTTAGTGCATGATAAAAGCGTAGGTACTTTTAGTTTTTTACACTATGTATTATATTTTATTTATAAACAATTCAGGCCTAGAAATTTTTTCAAGTGTAGGTCACTAGACCCTGTAAGACAGCCCCAAAAAAAAGTGTGATATTTTTTAGGTTATCTCGAAAACCTGACGTGATGGGGCGAAACGGACTTCGGATTTGATTTCAATGACCCAAAAACTATATGAAAATCATAGTTTCAACCCCAGGTCAGAATTTTTTTTTTTTTGTTAAGTATCTTAAGTTAACAAAAAAAAAAAAAATCAACAAATTTTCCCGCTGTACATTTAGTAAATTGGACCTCAAAAATAAAACTCGAAAACTTAAACAGAATATATCTGTTTTGGTAAAAATAAGATTCAAGACTGAAAATCAAAATGACTTTTTAAAGAAAAAAATGATCGAAATCTTCCAAAATTGAGTCTAAATTTATTAATATTTTAATTGAATACTTAAGTACCTACTAAAATTTATAAAAGTACATAACAACACTTTTTTAATATATAAACTTTTGTTAGAACTTTATACTCCCAAAATATCAGAACCTTATGGTGCCACTGAAGATCAAATAATGTCAATTTTGCAAAACTTTATGAGCTAATTAATGTTTAAATAAGAAACTGATATACAATTAAATCACTTTGATTTACCTCAAAACTAATAAAAAGTCCAATGAACTTGTATTCTTTTTCTATTCTTCTTCTTTTAATTGAAAGTTTGTTTCTTAATTTGTGTCTTTACCACTTTTTAAACGTTCTCCATTCCATTCAGACATTTTGCCTTAATTTTTCTTTCTTGCGTTCTTAAGCAAAATTAAAAAAAAAAGGAGTGCAAAAAAAAAAAATAATACCTACCAAACAATATCTCTATGAAAGTGGAAATCTTGAATACACCAAAAGCAAACAATAAAGAAAATTAAATTTATGTAGATAGATAGTATCTACGAATTAATTTCGGTATTTTGGTAATCATTTCAACACAAAGCCATTTAAGATAACAAAAGATTTGAACCTTTTTTCTCTTCTATTTTTTTTTCTCCAGAAAGCACAGAGAGGATACTAAAGAATATAAATACCTACCAACCATAAGAAGAAAAGATCCTCTCAAAAACATGGTCATGGTCGGTTCGGTTCAGCTTTTTTTGTTGGGGGGGGGGGGGGGGGGTAACGGGAAAGTCACAAAATAGGGTAGATACGGGGGTGGGAACGGTGTGTAAGAATATATAAGAGTATATATATATATGGAATAAAAGATTTCATTGGCCTTGGTAATGCGGCTGTTAACATTTCAAGTAAGTTAAGAATTGTTTACCCTTCGTTAATTATACCTCACTGTGTTTTGTGCCGTCCTTCAACTTTACATTTTCTATTTTCTGAATTACCCTTGAACCTTTTCGAGAATTAAAAAAAAAAAATTAAAAAAAAGGACTTGCAAAAAAAACGACCTTTCTGCTAGACTGATCCTAAGCAAATAAAATATAAGCACGACATCCATACACACACACACACAGAATTCATTCATATGAAGATTTGATATAGTCAACCAAACAAAAATCTAACCTTTTTGAGTTTAAAATTAATTTGTCGTATGACCCCTATTCCATTATCCTCCATCATCCTTCAAAATCACACTGCTACTTGAACTCATTCATCCCAATAAACCTAATTGTCCTTAAAATGCTGCTCAAACTCACCTCCCTCAGCTTCACCCCTAGTTCATCATCATAGAACCACCACCCAAACCACCAAAATTAAAAATAAAAAAAAAGAGATAAAAAATGAAAAGAAAAAATAAAAAAAAAAAAAATCCTGAAGGACGACAAAATGAAATTCAAAGAAATCGAAATCTATATTTGACTGATATGTAGAACATTTCGTATTCAATTTGGGAAATTTTCGAAAATTGTTTACACAACAGGCAAAGCAAATATTTTATTGAATAGCAAATATTACGTAACTGAATCGATACAGCAGCAGAGCAAGGAGTTTCCAGAGTGTATGGAATTTCGACAAACACTCATATCTACAGGATATGAGATAAAAAAAAAACGTGTCCTGGTATCTCTAGGACGGGGCGGTACTGGTAACAGCAGCTAAAACACATGTATCGAAATCGAATTCGAAATGAAACTCGAACACAGGTACTGCTACACGATGACGCCGCCGTTCTTTATACGAAGATGATAGGTACATCGAAACATGGCCGACCCGCCAGCCTCTCCAGGATAAAAGGAAATTGAAATATAAAACGAAACAGAAAACTGAAAAAAATGACAGAAATGGGAGGAAAAGAAGCCAAACAAGAATGATTTAATAAATTATTCCTGAATTTCCACAGACATATTATGATGATGATGACGATGTTTGTGGCGATATATCGAGGAGAGGTGGTGATATGGTAACAACATTTATATACACGAGGATACTCCCTTTTGCCCTTTCTTGTTGTCGTTGTCGCCCGTCTCCATATCGCATTCGATTTGCGGATGGCAATTCAATTTTGGATTTAGAATTCGCGACATATTACGCAAAAGTGTTATTAATTTGGAGACCAGATTGTGTTTTGTTGATATTGATGGCCCTCTTTTCCTATTCCCGTGTCAAACCCGGAAAAAGGGGTGCCGAAAATCGGTAGCAGATTGCTTTGATGCCTCACGACATTCACACGCATTTAAAGTCATATTGTTATGTAAGCATTTTTTTTTTTTTTTTGTGTGCTGTAAGGGTTTGAAAATGTTTTTCATATTTTTATTTGAATTGTTACATCCGACACGAGCTGACAAAAAATATCAAAACATTTACTGATAATGGGATAATTTGATTTCTATAACGGAACTCTTCAAAACGTTTTGATAACAATCAGGACATAAATATTACCTTTTGGTTTGCATAGAGATAACTTTATTTCTCCTAAAAGTATACTATGTTCGAAGGGTATTGGAGAGTTTGGGTTTTTATATCTTTTTCTTTAATTTGATATGGAATTCTTTGGTCCTTGGAGTGTGCAATGAACCATAAATCAAAAATGTCCTGATTCAAGACAACCGAAACAACAAAAAAAAAGGATAATAGTATTGTTGAAAATATTACTGATTTTTGCCAAATATTTTTACAAATTAATCCCATAATGAGTGTATCTTCGTTGTAATCATAAAAGATTATGAGCTATACTGCTCATTTTCAATGTCAAGGGTTGTAGTCATTTGACCATTTTTGGTGACCACATAAGTGCCTATTTGACTTTCAGTGGCTTGTAGACTTTTTTTTTTTTGTTTCACTTGTCGCCAACTTAATCCTTAAAATAACATTGGATTTTATTTTTTCTCGTTATATTGTTTACCGAAATACTAATAGGATTTACTTAAATAATCTCCACCACTCTCAAATTAAACATAAATGAAGAGGAAGACGCCTCATAGATATGTTTTTCCTAATCATTATGTGCTTGGTTTATGTGTTATTCTTCGAGAGTGAAAACAAAAAATTGATTTAAGTGATTTTAGTAATTTGGGGGAGTATAATGGGGGTTGTGTGTTTGTACATAATTAGGCTAAGACTGCTAAAGTGGTTTCAGGAAAAAAAAATTATGGGAGAAATTAACATTTTTTTGACACTTACTACAATTTTTTTTTGAAAATATAACTTCACTATTGAAGACAGATTAAATATTGTATTGAACCTTATTATTTATGAAACTTTGGGAACATTTTTTTTCAGCCGCACTTCACCAATGTGAAAATATTGAAAGTTAAAGACCTAAAAAATTTAAAGGTTTTAAACCTTTTGAAAGATTCTTCCTCTAAAAAATAATGTGAATTTTTTTAAGTGCAACAATAACTCTTTTTTGAAACTGAACTTCACGAACGTCAAATATTAAAATTAATAAGAAATTTATTTACTTAAAATCCGTATTAAAAAATAATTTTGTGAGAAAATATTTTTCCAAAACATAGTTATGTAAAACTTGAAAGAACCTTTTTTTTATGCCGCACTTCACGAATGTGAAAAATACAACATCAACCATTCATAGATACTTAGCCCTCATTATGTAAGCAGTAATCTACAGGTTTAAATAAAAATGCAAAAGATATTTCTTACATGCCGAACTTCACGTATGTACCTACATAAGAAAGCTTCAAATTTTAAACTTTACACCAATATATAAAATGTTAAGTTTTAAGTGTCATGTACCAGGAACCAGACCTATCTTTCTATATTTTTGGGCACGCTGAATCCGAATTTCAAGTCCGTTTGGCCCGGTCACCCTCCAGTTTTGAGCTGTGACTGCATTTTGTTTGGATTTTTATGACTTTTTTGGAGTTTTTTGCATTTTTCAGAAAACTGAAGGGTGTTCGGGCAAAACGGTCTTGAAATTCGAATTCAGCGGGTCGAAAAACATATAGAAAGATATGTCCGGTTCCTGGTACATGGATCTTTTTTTTTTGTGTGCCGGAGATGAAAGCGAAATTTCGCGACAGTGCCAGCACACCAAAAAAAAAGTTGTATGTACCAGGAACAAGACCCATCTTTCTATATGTTTTCGGACCCGCTGAATCCGAATTTTAAGTCCGTTTTGCCCGGTCATCCTCCAGTTTTGAGAAAAATGTAAAAAAGACCCCAAAAAAGACAAAAAACTTCATTTTTTTGAGTTTTTTGCATTTTACTCAAAACTGGAACGTGACAGGGTCGAACGGACTTGAAATTCGGATTCAGCGTGCCCGAAAACATATAGAAAGATAGGTCTGGTTCCTGGTACATGACACTTTTTTTATTTTGTGTGCCGGTGTAATTAGCAAGTAGAAACTTCCTACAAAATACTTGTACAAAAATCAAAAAGTAATTTCTATTAAAAAAGCCTAAAGATTGTGAAAAATATTCGAGATAGAAAGTTATCAAGAGTTTTATAAAATCCAAACCGTCTTAAATAGTTTCCTTTCAAATAGTCAAAAAAAAAAACCTTAAAGCCACGCTCAACGACAAAAAGCAAACAATATTTAAACCGAACTTCACGAATGTAAAAACTTTTAGGGTCAAAATGTTATAGAAGTTGATAGAATTTGAGAACTCAATGAATGTATAATTATTGCAGAGACATACATATTTCAAAAAAGTCATACTAAATACTCGGCAATTTGTTTTGTAGCTGCACTCCACGAATGTGGTACATATTCTAACTCAACCACCAATAGATTTTTAGCAGTCATTAGGCAAATGAAATTTGTAAAGAAAATTCGAACCACACGAATGTGAAAATATCCGAAGTTGAAATATGGTAAAAACTTCATAGAACTTCAGCGCACGTTCAGTGAATTATACTTGAAGTGATATATTTCGAAAACCTCATACAAAAAATAAAGTAAAGATTTTTTTTAACTGCACTTCACGAATGTGCAAAAATTTAAGACTTGAAAGTCTAAAACTTAAAAAAAAACTTAAATTATCCCTAGAAACAAGCAGTTTTTGGAACAACTCTAAAGATGTTCCTTAAAAATATTTTTTCCGAGCCGCACTGCAAGAATGTTAAAATGCCTAAAAACACTTAATTTTCAACTGAACTACACGAATGTTAAAATGTTCATAATTCAAACTCAATTATGGTTGCCTTTATAAAAAATAATGAAGTTGATTTCTTACAAAAAAAAAAAAACATCTTTGAATCGACCTAACCTCACGAATGTGAAGTCCAAAATAAAATTTTAATCCTCATTATTTGAAACAAGTAAATTTTCTAAAAAAAAAAAAACTTCCAACACTCACCTTTCTCAAAAATCCTTCATTACACTCCTTAGCCGTACTCCTCCAATGTCTATGCCGATAACGTGAATTACCCAATTTTAATGTACCCCTTAGCTGTGCCGCCTCCGATACCACCCGCCGTATTGTTTGATATCTCAACCGATTACACCGATGAATCGGCTTCATTAACATCTGTACACCGTGTTCAGGTTCCGACTCAGCACCCGAACGCACCTGATCATCATCATCGTCCACCCACGCACTCAGTACACCCTCAACAAAATTATACAACATTTGGATGTTCGATTGCATCGGAGCCGAACCGGACGGAGTATCAGCCGATGGTGGCTTTATTAATTTTCGATTTTGGCACACCTCCCGCAAAAGGTTCTCACCGAAATGCACAGTCTTATGACGTCTCCGTCGCGAATTCAACGATGCTGCCGATGCTGATTTCATCAGCTTAGCACCATGATGACCGCCAGCACCATTAACGCCACCGCCGGTGCCATTCAAAGCACCACCGGAGCCGCCATTTTGTTTCTTCATTTTGCTGGTCGTTCGTGGTAGCGAGGCACGTGAGTCACCGCGAGTCAGTGTGTTTGGTTGCGAGTTTGAGCGGTATTGATGATGGACCGTTGCCACCGTCGTAGTAGTCGTAGCATCATGCGACGAGTGTCGTAAGCGGTGAAAATCCGCAGCAGATCGTGGCAGTGAGTTGCATTTCGCGGCGTTGATACACTTTTGATTTTGACACACCCGCTGGGGCCGACACTCGCGACACGAGCGCGGACACACGGATGCTGGTTGCTGGCGAACCGGTGCCGCCGCCGCCGCATGGTGGTCATACCATTCGTTGTAGCAGCAGTTCGGGTCGGTGCAAATGGGCAGCAATGGGCAGGAAGGATCTGTACAAGGTGGCGAAGGACTTCGAGGAGCTCGTTCCGCTGACGATGATTTCCGTTTGGCAGTTGCACCGGTACTGCGAGAGCCTGTCATATCGGACACCGTTGCTGAACGTTGGGTCTGATGGCGACGCGAACGTTCCCGTTTTGCTTCGCGGTCTTTGGGTGGTGGTGGTGGCGGTTGCGATTGTGGCTTGGACGTCAACATTGCCTCCTTTAATGGTGGCGGGGGTGGTTGCTGATCTTTTGGCACGTACTGGTATCGGTCCTTGTGTGGTTTGGCATAAAGTCGTTCGATATTCGGTGCAACCACTTCACTAGCCGAATGTCGCAACTTTCGTTCACGCGAACGGTCCACATGCTTTGGCGGTGATGGCTTGCGCTCCGGTTGTGGCTTTCCCATCGACTGAAGCTTATTCAGCGGATATGGCGTCCAATCTGCCGCCGAAATAATCTCATCCTCCAACTCACGATCCGAATGACCGAGTGAATGCCTCTTCTTTGGCGTCGCTGATGCATCTTCATGCGAGTGACTCCGAGGGGCATCTCCCCCGCTACCATTTCGTCGGTGATGCCGAATACTGCTCTTAGGAATAGCACCAGTTTCCTCTTTGGATTTCGATGTCTGAAGCTTCGTCAGCCATTCGACAATGTCACTCTTCAGCAGCGAAAATTCACCGGGTCCCGAGTGTTGTCGTTGTAAAGGCTTCTTTAGCAATTCGGTAAGTTCTTCTTTGAGAGACTTGGCATACGATGTGGCACTTGTTGGCTTCGGATCAGACGCTTGACGTTCGACGGTGCTGCGTTTTCGTGGCAAGTGCTCCAACAACCACTCTGGCACTTCGTCTTTCATCACAGTTGTTGTTAATTCGCTGGGACCGGACGAGGTTCGGGTTGGTGGCTGTTGGCGATCCAACCACTCGATGGTTTCTTCCCGAACAGGTCCACTCTCAGCCGAACGCGCCGAGTGCCTCTGTTGGGCCTTGCGATCAAACCATTCGGATTCATGTGGCGCCACAGCTGGCGGCTTTCGCGAAATGCCCGAATCTTCTTCGGCACTCTTTTGCCGACGCGGCGGCAGCTGTGGCGGTGGCAGTTGCGGCGATTTATCTTCGATATGCTTGTGATGAGGCACTGGTGGAGGAGGCAGTGGCTGCTGCTGCTGCTGCTGCGACAAAGGAGGGTGGGCGTGTGTGTGATGAGCATGCGGCGGATGAACATGCTGATGTGGCGGTGGCAGTCGCACCGAACCTTTTCGCTTGATGCATTTCTGCTCCATTGTTTCCTCATCCCGGGCTCGCACTCTGCGCGTTATCTCAAATATATCCCCATTTATCTGATGGTAGAACTTTTCCACTTCCACACCCCGATCGAACTCCTGTTTGGCATGACTCGCCGTTCGAACGAGAGCTGGCTTTGCCGGGACAGCTGGAGCAGGTTCTTCCTTCTCATCATCGCCATCATCCGAATCACCACCTTTTCGCCCAGTTAACGCACTTAATGGCTTTGGAGGCAATGCCGCAGCTGCAGCTTCCACTGGTTGCTGTTGCAACAGTCGATCCAAGGACCCATGATGGGTTTTGATGGTCGGTCCCAATGGGCCTTCGCCAAGCGATTGCAATCGACACTGAGCATTGCATATGCATACGCCACGCTTGCTGCTGCCAAAACGAAACAAACTGCTTGCTAATCCACTTACACCCCCGCCCCCGCCGCCGCTGCCGGTGGTGCCACCACCCCCACCCCCGGCGGCTACATCCCTTCCCGAGGCCGTTGTTGCCGATGTCAAATAATTCCTCCCCTGAGAAACTGGCGTTATATCGACTATCACGCAACAGCAATGCAACGAGAAGGTCTTCTTATCACCAGTGCCGCTAACGGAAGAATTATTATTTTCACTACTGCCCTCACTGCTCTTTTGTGAGGCGGCCAGAATGAGCTACCACCAATATCGCTGCTGCTAATTGCAAACTCCAATAATGGAAATAATTTTCTTCGGGTTTTATTTGTCCAAAGAAGTTGTTGCTCCTCGTGACGGCGAATACGGCGAATACAACAAACTGCTACTACAACAACAACAACTAACGATGAGTTGATGATGATTTGAAAAGAAGAAGCTATCCTTGACTCAGGATGCAATATCCACTCATACATTCCACAATTATTTGCATTTGATTTAAAATTTTTTTTTATTTTTTTTTTTAAGAAAAAAAAAATTTTTTTTTTTTTATATTTTTTTTTTTAGAAAAAAATTTTTTTTTATATCACAATTTTTTTGTTTTTTAATTTTAAATACTAAATAGAGTTTTGATTTTAAATTTAAGTTTAAGAATAATTTTTTTTTAAGACTAAAAGATAGAAGAGCCGATTTCGATTCGATGTTTTTAATTTACACGAAAAGATTTTATATCCTCAGCTCCTTATATGCGGCGACTAAATTTACGTTTTGTTAACCTAAACTGTGTTTCATTGTGAATTTTCCAACTCGGCGGTTGTAGAAAATCATGTTTAAATTTTTTTTTTTTTTTTTTTTAAGAACAAAAAAAAAATTTTTTTTTTTAAATAATATTTTTTTTTTTTTTGTATTTACAATCAAATCACACGTGTGCTCTCAATTCTGTCCATTTTAATGTGTTTTCCTTTTTTACACCATACTAATAAGTTTTTTTTTTGTTTAGTTTAAACGAATAATAATTTTTTTAAAATTTCACTATTTATGTAGATAATATTTATATATATATAATTTATTATTTTTTAATTAAAAATAAAGCTCTTTTTTACATTATTTTTTTTTTTTTACACGCACTCTCTTTTAACCAAACAACAAAGTGGAAGAAGAAGATGTGACAAAAACGGGTCGAAGAAATTTTTGTAACAAAAAACCAAAGATTAATTTGCAACGCAACATAGAAGAAAAAACAGGTAACAAGGATATTTTCTCTCCACTTTACGTTGTTGTCGTTGTCGACATCGTCGTCATTGTCGTCCTTATTTCATATTTTTTTTTTTTTTTTTTTTTTTTTTGCTCACACACTCTCTCTCTCGCTTATATGGTTTTGGTTGTTGTGAAGGATTATTTTCCAATATAGGAAAAGAAGGTGCACGTGCCAATATTATTTTTACTTAACTTTCTACCATCATCATATTTGCTTTTTCACCTAAAAAAGAAGAAAAACAAAAAAACACTAAAACACGAGGCGAAAAAAAGAAACACACAACACAGCACCATGATTCGTGTTTTTTTTTTTTTTTTTTTTTTTCTTTACATATGTTTATGTTTTGTATCGTATATCCTTAGTGTGTCAGGTTGCGGCGAGTGGCGCGGCGACGGGCGGCGGTGGTAGTAGCGGTGTGGTAATGGCGGGTGGTCGGAGATGGTCGGATAGTCGGGTTTTGTTGGGGGGGAGGAGAGCTCGAGAGGGTTTTTTTTTTTTTTGTGTTGAAGAATGCAGAATATGGCGGGCTGAGTTTTTTTTTTTCTATTTTTTTTTTTTGTTCTAGGAGCAAGCGGGCGGGGGCGGTAGTCGGTAGATATATATGGGGGGATGGGGGGGTTTTTTCGTAGTATTATATGCCTGTTTGTATGTCGAATATATACTATAACTGGGAAAGGATGTTGATTTAAGTGCGCTTTTAACACATATTTATTCTTTTTGCAGTGAAGCTAGTGCTGCTCTACTATAGTGTGCAATAGTGCTGTTTGGTGCTCTGCTGATGCGATGCGATGCTCTGCTTGTTGTTAGCTTGGCTTGGCTCTCTGACTATAGTGTGTGTATGATGGCTAAGAGCGAAAAGGATTTTGCTACTTGTTTTCAAATTTTTTTTTTTTTTTTTTTTATTTTGCCTTCTTGGTATTTTTTTTGTATTTTTATTATTTCACTGTGATATCCTTTGTAAATGCACACAAACACATTTTTCTAAAGAGCATACACAATAAATGAAATATATAACAAAATAAAAGAAAAAGATGAATAATAATAAAAAAAAAAATATTTCAAAATCAGCGCACAATAAATTTCGAAGGAAATAAAACGAAACGTTATCCTGTAGGAAATTTATATATGGCAATGCAAAGGGACTAAGAGAGAGTACTCTTGGCTATGGTGGATTTAATGCATCTATCTAGTGCATATTATGTTCAATAAAGCGCGAGCAAGGAGTCAGGACGAGAGGACGAGAAAAGCAAGAGGAAGCAGTGTAGTAACGTCAACGGAAACACGGCAGCACCCCGGAATATCAGAAAAAGAGAGGAAAACACCGATAAATATAATAACAACGTTTTTGCGGAAGACGTCACACAGTTCGGTATATTCGGTTCGTTTCGTTTCGGGCGGTGAAGGACATTCACAAGAGGAGCGTCGTAATAAGATCAAATTCGCACAAGAACACAACGAACAAACAAATAGAAGACAAGAAATACAAAAAAAAAAAAATAAAAAAAAAAAAAACATCCAACAAGGACGAATCAAATCAACAATTTCTATTATTTTTTTCCTTTTTTTTATTTTTGTGTTGAGTCGTTGAAAAAAAAAAACTCTCTGAATTTGAGATGAAAAAAAAAAAAAATAAGGACGAAATTAAAGGGAAATCTGTATCCTGGAAATATCTCTCTCGATGTGAAATGTTATTGCGAATTTAATTTTAGTTTGATTTTTTTTTTTTTTAAGGACACTCCACCAACAACTCAAAGGGAAATGAATATACAACAAAAAAGGACGAAGTAGATGATAAAAAAAAACCTCTATACACAATGATAATTTTTTTTTCTTATTTGTTGTTGTTTTGTTTTCTATTATTTTTTTTCTATTCTTCTTATATTTTATTTTTTTCTATGTGTGTGGCGCGATTCACGGGATAATTCCAATTGACGCACACATCGCCCGACGACGTTCTCGATATGACTGAGGCACTCTGGCAATGATATTATTAAAATCGTCCATTTTCAAAAAAAACCAGAGAGAGAGAGAGAGGACATCTTCTTTATAATATGAAGAAAAGCTCAAAAAAGCATCAATATTTTGTGTTGGAAAAGTACAGAACTGTAAATAATATAGTGTTGTTCTATTCTAAAGGATCCCACCCATATCTCATAAAGTGTAGGTATAACACTTTAAGTATTCATTTTCAAGTAGTAATTCTAGGACACAACAACGAGATGAGAAAACCAAAAAATTAGAAAAAGAAAGAGAATATATATTTTTTTTTTTTTTACATAATTTAAGCTTTTCCATATTGAACTACCTTATCGACATCATGCGCAATAGTATACTAAACTTACATAAGCTTAGTTTGAAACTGTTCTACAACCAAGAATAATAAAAAAAAAAGCTCAATTTTTAACTTTTCCATATGTTTAGTTTGAGGAGAGCAAGGATAAAGAGACGAGGTCCTTTTATAGAATAAAGTAGGTAAAGTGTTTTTTTTTTTTATGTATGTATGTGTAATTGTAACAAAATGGCAAAAATGAAAGTGAATTCTTGTGCTTTCTCCATTTTATTTAGAGAGAGATGAAAGAGAGACATATTCAGAGAGAGGGGAATTTTTTTTTGTATATATAACAACTTTCGCTCTTTTATTGCATATTATGTACCTATACTTTTTTTTTTGTTGAGTGTAATGTTTTTTTTTTTATTGTTGTTGTTTTTGTTACTTCTGTTTGTTTAAGTGAGTTAGTGGAATGTATGAATCTCTTAATTAAGCTTTAAAGTTAACATTATTATGGACCAAGGCGAATGTAAAAATTGTTGGCCTATACCTAGCCCAAATTTATACACATCATGTGCGCAGAAAACTTTTAACAGTGGTGAGGAAAAGTTTGATTTTTTTTTTTTAAGTTTGATGTGAAAAAAATTGACACAAATTATATCGATAACAATTCAAGAGCATTATGGTTTTTTAACTCGAATGTGAAACATTCCCAAAACATTGATAAATTTCAAACAAAAAAAAAATATTCAAAATGTTTCTCAGACAGGTTGAAACCCAGTAATTTACCTTTATATTCTTATATATTTAATGTTTAAATTTGACTTCTGTCTTCTACTCTACAGGAATTCCTTGACACGGTTTTTGGGATTGAAGATCTATTTATTAACTTCGAATTCACATAAAAACAAACCTTTTTTGTTTTATATTTTCTGAAAAATAGGAAACCCTAAAAAGCTTGAAGAATATTTGTGAAAAAGGTAATTTTTTTTCAATATTTTTTATGACATGTTTATTCAAAAATAAAAAAAGCAATTTTTAAGATCTGTCTCAGCTAAATTAAATGCCTGTTTATCATCTAAAAATCCACATCAGCGTAGTAAATATTTTCCATTTCTATTTGCTAAACTAAAGGAATCCCTTAAACAGCTTAAGATAATCACTTTTTTCTTATACTTTTGAAGAGTTTATTTTTTTTTTCAAAAAATAGAGCGGAATTTTGAAAATCTGGCTCGACTATAAGTCATCTAAATTGAATTTTGATTTTCCACTATTGTTTTCCAAGCTACAGGAATCATCTTAAAAAAGGTGAAAAAAGTACTTTTAAATACTTTTCGTGAGTCTATTTCTCCAAAATAAGATAGTAGTTTTGAAAACCTACTTCCATCAAATTGAAGTTTTGTTCATTAGCTTGAAATTCACGTAAGCACGATTTTATTTTCCGCTATTTTTCTCTGAAATATATAAATGCCTTTTGCGGCAATGATTTTTTGTGAATAAGGTTACTTTTCTTAGTACTTTTCATGATATAATTTTTCAAAAACATAGATCAATTTTGAAATTCTGCTTTGAACAGATGGTCGACCAATTTACTTTTTTTTTATTAACATAAATTCAATATGAATATTCCGCTCCTGTTTGACAAGCTACATGAATCCATTTGGCAGTTTTGTAAACAATTCGTCAGTGAAATAGGTACTGAAAAAGCAATTCATTCGAAAATGAAACACTTTGAAGGAAACGATATTAATCTGAATTTTACCGCTGTCGCTGATATTTAGCATAGGTATTTAGCGGAAATTTCAGTTTGAACTGAATTTTAAGAATTTTTATTAATTTATCTTGTTTCCTCTGAGATTCACCAGTTTTAGTTAAGATTCAAAGTTTCAGTAGAAATTGTATAAATTCCACTGATTTTTTTAACAGTTTTCACTAAAGTAAACGTATTTCAGTTAAAATTAATCAATTTCCTTTGAACTTTAACAAAGTTTACGAAATTTTGGCTGAAATTTTTAAAGTTCCAACAAAGTTAACTAGAATTTAGAATTTTAGCTGACTTAAAAAAAATGCAACCGAGTATTAAAAATTTCCGCTCAAGTATAATCAAGCGGAAAAATGAAAAAAAAAAAATATTCCGAAATAAAATATTGAAGGTCAAACAATTATTTAATTGCATATAAAGAAAAAGAGATTACAAATCACAGTTTTTGAAACATGAATTAATTATCCGTTTCCAGTAGAATACAAAAAATACAAAAACTACATAAACAAACCGTAAAAACAACAACGAAATTATTTGTTTCACTTGAAAAAATCAACTCTTTTTCAATTGAACAAAATAATATTTTTTTTTTTTCAAAAATTTGCATCTGAATAAATCTCCTTTCTAGCTTTTTTTTTAAATATGCACATAAATATGTTGTGCCACTCTGTAATATAAAAAAAAAAAAACAAAAACAACTATACAACATGCATATAACTTCTGGTTTTTTTTTTTTTGCAGCAGTTTTTCCAGTTTTCAGGTTTCAGGTCCACACGAATAACACACCGAATTAATGAAATTCAAAAGCTCCCCAGGTCACATCCCTCAATTTTGCTGATAAATTTCAATATATCGCATTTCCCATTTTAGTAGTTGTCGTTGTCCTACGTACCTACTCTCAATATACACATTACTCCCTTCTATATAAATTTATATATGAGTTGAGTATGTTTGACGTATTTTTTTTTTTTTTTGACGACGACCTCCAACAAAGTTAAAACAAAAAAATACAAGAAAATCTTCAGAAAATTGTAAAAAAAATAAAAAAAAAATCATCAACAAGGATATGATTCTACTTCCTGCTGATGCCAACAGTCAACAAATTTTCCACAGTTCCATATCCTTCCTTATGATGATGCTTTGCCACTGCCACCCTAAGGACACTCTCCATTCATATACCAACCATACACACATCCAAACACAACTGTAGTATGGAAATGAAAATATATTTTACACGCACACAGTCCCTCTTCTGAGTTCTGATGTGAAATGTATAATATGCATCAGTGGGATAGTACGAGTAACATCGCATCGAACGACGAATGTGTGCTGGTACTTACAGTATCCTGCATATTGAATCAAAAACTTTGTAATTGGGTTATCCTTTTCGACATCGAAAAACGTTTTGGCAGCTTGAATAATTTTTTACTTTTTTTTTTTAAATTAATTTTTTTTTGTCAGCTTTTTTTTTACTCTTTTTGAGGAGGTGAGTTGGAGAAGGGGTATTAATTCGGTCGAAATTCTAGAAGGACACGTGGAGATAATGTTTAATAATAGTTTTTACTTTTCTAAAAAAAAACCGACCGAAAGTATTAAATTTGTTCCTCGAAGGTATGTTTGATGGGAATTTATTTTAATTTTTTCAAGCATAATTAAAATTATAGGGAATTTGTTAGCTCCTGTGTAAAATGTGGCAAAAAAAGTAAAATCAGTTAGAAAACATTTGCATGGAATACAAGTTTGTTGAGAATTTTTATATGGAATGCGTTATGGCAGGATGTATTTCAGGAACTGCTTAGAGCTTATACAGGGAGTCGTCCTTGAGGGTATTCTCGTGTTTAAAAAAATAAACTTTACTGAATTAGTCAGTTCAGGTATCTTTCCCAAGAAAAGGGAATCTATACACGTTTTTCAATAAACAACTTGGAACTGCAACATAATATGAAAATTGTTGAATCGTATACATTATAGAACCTTTAATTTGATAGATATTTATGGATGTTAAAGGAATAAAAAGTGTTTGCATTATAATTCCTTTGGTACATTTGTTTGTTTGTTCTTATGGCGTTGATCATAGAAGTAAAGTGGATCAAAATTACCTAAATAAACTTAAAATAGGGGGCAACCATATTTAAGTTCTGTTCATTAACTTTAATTAAACATTTTACTTTCCAAACTACGGGAATTCCCTGAGAGGGTTCATGAAAAAATTCGCATTTATGACCAAGTTAATGCTGATTTTAGTAAGGTGATTATTTAAAAATTTAGGGCATTTTCAAAAATCTGGCTAAATTCTTTTGAATATGTTATTTTTCTGATAATTTTAAAGTTTGCCTTTTATAATTCACACTCACTGTTTCCATGAAAGAGAAGGTTTTCAGGGAGTGGACACTATTTTTATTGCGGAGAGGAAACATTCTGATTGTGTAACTTTTAAGAAACTTACTATCAAAAATTCTGAGAAAACTTTTGGATTTTGAAAACAAGGAAATTTTAGCCTTTTCTATTCACCTCCCTACTCCCTCCATACCTTGTTAATATTATTCCCTTTTTAATTATGTACATGGGCTATTTTTGGGTGTTACCAATGAAAAATTTCAAAATTTAGCAAGAGAAACTTTTCATCTTCAATCCAATATACCGTTTGACAATTTCGAACGTATTGTCCAAATTGTTGTATGGTTTCAGAAATTAAATCTATCAAAGCTCATATCCATTAATCAAAAGGTTTGAGTCATAATTCTGAAAGTGCCAAAATTCGGTTTTCCAAATTTTGTATACCATAACTCTTTATTTGAAACTTCTGTAAATTCAAATTTTTGTATTTAAAACTTCTGGAAATCCATATTTCTGTTTTCCGAAATTTTTAAGATTCTTCTTTTATTACCTTAACACAGAATTTTATAAAGCAGAATTATAAATCTATAGAATCTTTAAAAGCAGAATTTACAAAATTTGCAATACAGAATGTTGTTAGTTCATTAAGAACAATTTTCACAATTTTACAGATTTTCATATTTCTATATACCGATTTTTTTTTTTTCCGAACAATACAAAAGTCCAAATTTTAACAATTTTTGAACGACATTATCACAAAACTTTTATACTTAATCTCTTTAGTGTTTCGTTTTTGGCCTGTACCTAGTATACATTTTCGACGAAAATTCTAATTTCCGGGTTGTACAAAAATTGAGTTTCCCAAATTTGGATCTGTGTTTTTTTTTTTAATCAAAAATAGAACATTTTAATTCACAGAGTTTGTCCATAAATAAATTAAATAAATTAAATTTGATACAAAAAAATATATTTTTGAGCTTGATTTGTATCAATATTTAAGTTCACTTTTTTAATTTGAATAGGAAAATCCGAAATTTTATGCAAATACTCGTAGTTTTGAATTTGAATTAATTTTTAAAAATCATAATTCTTTTGGATATATTTTAAAATAATCAAACAGTTTTAATTAAAGGACCTGAATAAAGGTAAATAGCTTGTTAAAAGTTTTAATCACGTGAATCAGATGGAATTCCAAAATTGTCCTCAATTTCTATGAACCCTTAACTTTTATTCATCTTAAGATATTTGAATAGCTACGATTACCTATGTATACCTAAAACACAAATAAAAAAATTGAAATTTATTTAACTTAAAAAAAAAAAAAAAACAAAAAAAAAAAATTAAAGAATATTTACAATTCCACTTGGAATATGATTTTTGCATTTCAATTTTATCATTTCAAAAAACAAATTCAAGAGCATCAGCACAACTCTCATCAGAAATGTAAAATCCACTTAAATTCCCCTCTACAAATAAAAAAAAAAAAAAATAGAAAAATCTTGTAAATACGTCATAACTGCTCTACATTTTCTGCTCAAGCACATAATCCAACATTAACCAAAAACCAAAAACAACAAAAAGTACAAAAAAAAAAAAAAAAAACTGAAAATTGAAATAAAAAAAGCAAAATCTCACCACTTTCATTGAACTTAAGCTTTCATCGAATTTCAATGGCGGGAATGACGTCGAAAAGGTGGTGCTGGCTGTTTTATTCTCTGCTGGTTTTATAAAATTTTCCTTCCAACTACCACCACCAACATCATACCATTACCAGGATCAACATTTTTTTTTTTTTTATTTCAGCCAAACCCATCAACAGAACCTCATCATTGCACACCAAATGGCTGTTAATTTTGAATTATGTGTACATAAATGAAAATTAATGTATACAAGCTTGTATTTATTTTTGGAATAATTAAGTGTGACATTTTGTATTTTATAATTTTTATTTTTTTTTTATGTTTTAACTTAATAAGCAACATTATGTTAAATACTTTTAAAATACATAAATATATTTCAGACTTTTGATATTTTATTTTTATGTTTTTTTTTTTTTATTTTGTTAAGGATATTACTGGACAGATTAATTCACTTAAATAAATGATTATCGACATGAGTGGTAAAAAATACGACAGTAAATAATGCGACAGCGAAAATATTTATTTTGAGAAATGACTTTAAGAGTGTCAATGTCATCTAAAGCAGCCCAATAATATCGTTTGGAAAATGGGTCAGAAAATTTTAAATAATTTAAAAAATGCACATTTACTGACTAAAAGTACAATAATGTAGAAAAAAACACCAATAAATATTAGTCAATGTACGTACATTTGTTATCCTTGAAGCTGAAAAACCTCTTTAGCAGTATTAACCCGGATTAAAAAATATCCAATAAGCAAAGATTAAAATGACTGCATGGCAAAATTACTGCATTTCAGAGCTTATGTAAAAATTGAAGAATAATACAAAAAAAATAAAAATCATTTTGTTTATACGAAGCATTTTGCTTAACAGTTGTCTTAGAAAATAACTTTCATATAAGCTACAGCCCTAAAGTTTCTTGGCGACTCTCCAGAAGAGTTTTTGAAACTAATTTTTTTTGGACCAAAAATAAAGGTAGGTACCTGCCATATATCGATTTTAATAAAGTCAAATTTGCTCAAAAACGATTTTGGGAAAAAAAAAGAACTTTTTTTTTAAATCCGATTTGATCCGAAATTATTTGTTCGATTTCAACGAAACTTTTTGTTAAAAAGCATTTATATAATTTTAATATAAGCCAAAATTTTGAAAAAATTCATTTTTGGATTTAAAAAAAAAAATTGATTTTTTTTTTTTTTGAAAAATCAAATTTTCGAAAACGGGGCATCGAATTTTTTTTTAAATTTTGGTTTTAGGTGTCAATTAGTGATTTCTACAAAATAGCATACCAATTTTATTTTAAAACTTTTTTTCCAAAAAAATATTTAAAAAAAATAGATTTTAAAAAAATGGCTCTAACGATTTTGAATTTTTTTTCTAAAAATATATCTTTATAAATCAAATGAAATTGCATACTTGCTTTGGAGGGCAATTTGATTTCAGATACTATTTTATTATTTTGAAAAACGATTTTTTTGTTGTTTTTTTTTTTTGTTGTTTTTTGTATACCTACAATAATTACATTTACTAAATTTCTATTTAAAAAGTTCAAAAAATTCTAACAACTTGAACCCTAAGAATTTTGGAAACTGGTGCTTGAATTTCTTTTGAAGTTTATTATCATCACAAATAATTTGGTTTTCAAGTGAATTTAACTGATATTGCCGAAAAACTAATTTCTAGGTAAAATTCACAAAAGTAGACCAAATTCAAATTTCCATCTTAGGAAAACTCATCACAAGTTTCGTTTGGAACAAATTTAATTGTTCTGCTTTTGGGAAGGAACGCTTCTTGATGGTTTTTGATTTGTTTTTTATTTATTATGTTTATATTTTCAGTGAAATGTTTCATTTTATGAATTTATCTCTGATGGGACGACATGTCCTATGATGAGTACTACTTTGAAGTTAGTAAAAATGATGGTTCTTGGTACATTGTAAGGGAATCAGGAAAAGTTAAAAGAACAAACTATGATAATAGAAACTACTTTTTGAGAACAAAGATTCTAAGATCTTGTTAAAGAACTTTTTTGTTGTTTATTAGACTGAAAAAGTCAAACAAATTTTCGTAACTAAAACCGACCTAGTTCGAAAACTAAAAATACCTATTAATTTTTATACATTGATAAACTGATGTAAAATATTCCAACTGACAGTAAAATATTTAATTCCTTTCAAAATAAAGTTAATTTTAGACTGAATAAGAGAAAGCCAAACTAGATGTTTTGTATTTGAATGTACTTATGTTCATCTGTGACATCATATTTCCAAAATTCCTTATCGCAATTTGATAAATTAGGTATCAGAGGAAGCGTCTTGCTTGCTCTCTGGTCATTGGCTATAAGGCATCACATAAAATCAAATAGGTATGTCACCTTCTAGAGGCAAAAGTCAAAAACGTTTTTTTAATTCATAATTTGCAACACAATTTCAAAAATAACTAACATTTTATTATCTTCCACAAACCTTTCAGTTCTCTGACAAACTCAATCAAATTTCAATAAATCAGTTTGTTCTGAGTAATAAGACACAAAAACAAAAAGGAATACTCAAATATGTGATGAAACAATTAACGTCACAACGAAAACCATCTTAATATTGAATTGATTAAAAGCTTTACTTCAACCTCGTCTCTTTGCAATTCTTCTCAAATAAAATCTTGTGCAAAATTGATTAAATATCCCATCACAACGCATATGTATGTAACTATAGAAACCCATACAAATATAGGTATATATCCTTTTTTGGCTTATATAAATAAATATACGCCTCAATGAAGTGAAAAGACATTGATTAAATCTCAATGAATATCGGACATACGATATCACAAAAGTAGAAGGTATGTGTAGGTAGAAGAAAATTAACAAAGAAGACACATCAATATTGTTGTTGTTTTTGTTGCTTGAATTTTTGACCATAAAACTATTTCACTATATACAAAATATTATCTTACACAAAGATAATTTAAAATTTTTCAAACCCAAAAATTATTGTTTCAAATCTATCATTAAAATTTTGAAAGATATCTCAAGTTACAATTTTTGTCTAACTTTAAAGGGTTTTAGTTTACCTACTCTAAAAGGACAAAAAGGATAGATAACATCTTATTGAAAATTTTCATCAAAAATTTAATTGAATTGACCAATTATTTTTGCGGGTACCTATAGTGTCCCTTTAAGGGAAAACTTATATCTACCAACCTGCATCAAAGCACTTAAAAACGTCCTTTTTTTTGGTAAAGAAGAGAAAGATAACAACAATAAGGACAAAACACACTTCAAATAACAATCATCATCATCAAAATCAGCAATATTGTACCAGTATCAGAATATAGTAGCAATATTATTTAGACGCAAAAACTTTTATTACCGAAGGCTCAATCATTTGAAAAATTCTTGTTCCTAGATATTCCTCTTTTATAAAGTTTCCCTGCGCCGCAACAACAAATTGATTTGTTATCCTGATGATGAGATGCTCTATACTCTATGCTGTCTACTAGTTCTAGTACCAACATCCGCGCCAGGCACACACACACACCCCCGCCCCCTCCGTGAAAAACCTTCATTTCATCATAACATTCCACAAAACAACTCAATATACATTTCTGCTCCAGTTATTCTTGAAAAGGACTCTTCTCTGATATAATTCATATATATATAAGTATGTTGAATGAAGGAGAGGGGTAGAAGGGGGGTTCGACTGGTTTTGGCTTCATCGACTCAGTTTTTTGACTGACTTGACTGACAGATGAGCGCCGCCGGAAACCATCCATCGAACTAACACGCAACGAACAAAAAAAAATAAATAACTCATTTTATTTCTTCCTTTTTTTTTTTTGTTGTTGTTCTTCCATGAAAAGGGTGCGGCAGTGTCAGTCACTTACTACATAACAACTACTCAATCATTGCTCTTGTCCATGTGATTATAATTAGTAAGGGACAAATAGCAAAAAAAAATACAAAAACAAAAAAAAATTGATCCAAAAAGAATAAATACGATTTTTTTTGTGCTGTCCCTTTTAGTCCTTATTCCTATTTTTTCGGTATTTTCCTATACTTCTCTCTTTAATTAAAACCTAAAAAAAAAAAAACAGAAAAAACATAACATAACATAACATACAAACATGGAATTCTGTGTATGGATTGACCTTGGGTAGGCTCAACCATCCAACCCCAATATATCCTATCCACCCCCAAAGAACCACCCCCAGAAAAAGCAGAGGAAAAATAAAGTTATATAATCAATCAAAATGTTAATGCCATATTGTGGAGAGTACAGAGTGTTTTTTTTTCTTCTTTTTCTTCTATGCTCCTGTTGTCGTCGATATAGGAGTGAGTGACTGAAGTGGGGTGGGGGGATGAAAAGGATATTGGAGTATTTTTTTATGCTATGCCGTTGCTCTTAGCGAAATTAGGATGCTGCTGCTGCTGCAGAGTGGCCGCTTGAATACGTAGTTAGTTTGTTTTTTTTTTTTTTCTAAGCTATGCCGCCACCGCCCCTTATCAAACTATTTGAGCAACAAATTGGGGCCAACGAGTAAGGAGAGAGAAAAAAAAAGGACATAAAAATGAAATACCATCCTTACCGCGTCATAACAATGAGTCGAATATACAAACCGAACAAATCAACGACAGACGTGTTTATTATGAAGGCTTCCTTCTCCATGTTGTCGTCGTCGTCGTACAATATTTGATTTGTTTTTTTTTTCTGGCCCAAGGATAATCATTTTTAACTCCATCTTAATATTTCATCTTGTACCACCACCGCAATGATGATGGTGATGAGATGGCAAAGTATTTGCACAGCAATTTCCAGAGAAATTGAAGGCGAAATGTCGACGACAATGATTACTATGACGTCAACAGAGAAAAGCTTCAATATAGAGCTCACCAATTATTTGCCAATTCTCAGTTTATATCCACCCTTTCTCTCTTTCTCTTTCTCTCTTCCTCTCTATTCTATTTAGCTTTTTTTTTTTTCTCTCTCAAATTTTTCCCGCTCTTTGTTGAAAGTTTTTGAGTTGTTGATGACGGCCGGAAGCCATGTCCTTTTTTTTTTTTGTACTGCTTTGCAAATGCAAAATAACTGTACATCTGTTTGTGTGTGTATTTTGCAAACGCAATGCATATGCATTTGACATATAAAAATAAAAACACAAAAAATTTAGAAAAATAACAAAAAAAAAAAAAAACTGAGACATAGAAAACAACAGTTAGAACTCAGAAGCGGAAGTCAGGATATTCAACATGCCATCAATGCAGTGAAAGCTCCTTATTCTATTGTGTCCTATGGGGACATGGGGGTGTATGAGTACTATTTTTTTTTTCTGAATCCTACCAACACACCTAGTTTTTTTTAGAAAATAGAATTCTATGATTTTTTTGTAGCGATTTTTTTTTTTGTACGCGGGCCCATAAAAAAAGATGACATATAACCAGGATAAGTCTGTGTAGTAATATGAGCATATAGCATACAGCATCATTTGGTTGAATTTATATCTGAAAGCTGTTTTTTGCTGATGCCTCCTTGTAGGTCAAAGCTTTTGATTTTTTTTTTTTTTTGTTTTTTTTTTTACAAGAGTGTACGTGAATGTGGTGCATATTCAATGTTTTTTTTTTTTTTTGTTTTGTTTAATTTTCATCTGCAAGGAGCGGTTTTCTATCAATTCCCCAGAGTAAGGACAACTACGACGACAACGAGAACGACGATGATGATGATGATGACGATACGACGACGTCAATATTAATTAAAAGGATGTTTATTGGATTACGTATCCCAAGCAACATACATACATACACACACACATACAAAAATACAGATAGAGTATGGTAAGGTACTTTTGATGCATTGCGTTTTGGTATATGATGCTCGCTTTTTGGTTATATCTCCTTTTAGTCTCTATTCTACTTGAGTTTTTGCAATTTAATTAAATTAAAAGAAAATACAAAAAAAAGGTTTCTTAATTAAATTGGCAAAAGAAGGAGACAACTCAGTAGTAACAAAAGTTTTTTTTTATTTTATTTTAAGGACGACACGTTTTTTTTTTAAGTCCTTGGTATTCAGAGAATCCACTATAATTCTGATCCTGCTGCTGCTGGCTGGTGGTTGTTTTATTGAGTCAGGTCTCTGTGTAACTAGTTAGGCGGATTGCTTTTGTATGGTTATACACAGGGATATAGTCGATATAAAAGGTCCTTCAAGATAAAAAGCTTTTTTTTTATAATATAACTGAAAACTGTTATAAAAATGAATATGACACACACAAAAGAGGGGAAATCATACACAACAACACAGCGAGTGTAATAAAGAGCTTAAAATAATATTGAAATGGAAATTTCTGTTGTGCGAGAAGAATGATGAGGAGGAAAAAAAAAACTTTAATGCCCGGGAGATTGGAATGAATGTGGATATTATTACAGAGATAGAGAGTAGAATACAAAAAAAAAAAAATAAAAGATTTTGAGAGAACAAAAAAATAATACAATGAAATTAATATGACTCTCTTAAGACACGTGTCACGGGCTATAAGGAAATGATCAGAAGGGAAATTTATTAACATTATTCTCTGTGTGTTTGTAATATTTGAGGATTTTTTTGTTTTTTATTGAGACAAGACAGTTGTTGTTGTTATGTAACAGTTTATTATAATTTTTTAATTTAAAAAATGTTACATCCAAATTAAATTTTTAAATTGATTGGAAGCCAAAGAGATAGAAAATAGTACCAAGAATGTAAAAATTTATCATGATTTTAAAGAATGGTATCGACGGTGAAAATGTTGCAAATAGTTTGATAAACATACAGATTTTTTTTTAAACAAATTTTTAATTCAAATTCGGAGAAAATTTTAACTTTAATAACCTTTTAGCCTAGAAATTTACATTAAAACTACTGTCATTAGTCACAGGTCGGACACTCTTCAAAAAAAAAAAAAAAAAAATGTGGGGTCAATTAAAACGAAATTAAAAAACCTTTTATGTAAAAAGTTAAAATTACTTCAAGTCTGATAAAAAGGATGTAAATTATATTGTTATTATATTATTTCTGTTATTATAACGAAAAAAAAAAATAAAATATATTTCTTTGAACTTTTGAGATATTATTATTATTATAATTTTTTTTTTGTAAAAAGCGAAAATAAAATTTTCAAAAAAAAAATTATATTTAGCGTTTAAGACATAATAGTCCAAGAGCTAGTGGGACATTTGACTAAGGTAGCTCTTGTAAGGCTAAAAATTCTTACAGTGGTCATTTTTAGCATGCTAAGTAAAAATATTTTGGTCTGGCAGACCTCAGCGGTGCACATCATATATATATATGACCTTGAAAGTGTAAAAAAAAATTTAAAAAAAAAGTTGCTCATGTAAGGCTGAAATTTTTATAGAATTTAGTTTACCCATCGAGAAGATCAAAAAAAAAATTGCCAGACTTTTTTGAGGTGCACAAGTGCCTGCCAGACTAACTTAAAGGTGTGCAGTTTACATGCATTAAACGAAACTTTATTCTGTAAAGTCGAAATTTATATATGTGTTTGTCTAAGCGATTTTAAGAGGAACTGTGCAATTACAGTCGGTTCTGACCAGTATAAGTCCTAGTTAGGTGAGTGGAAAGATGCAACTTTCTAAAAAATGACTTAAAATGACTTAAAAAAAAGTGATACTTTTTTTAAAAGCTTAAATTGTACACTTAATTTTAAATTTTAAATCAAAATACATATTTAAATTAATCGTTTTTGAAATATCCAATTTTAAAGTTAAAATTAGGAAAAAAAAATTAAAAAAAAAACACATTGAATAATAATATTGTCAAGACTGTGAATTAAGAGTAAAACTGAGTGATACAGAACATTGCTCTAATAAATTTCCTATCAAACACTGAAAACTACATGTCTCTACGACTTCTAGTTTTTGAGTGTATGTGTATCATTTTTTTTTCGTTTTTATTTTTTTTTTGCATTAAAAAACATATTATAATATGAACGAAATTTTGATTTGCTTCATAAAATATACTATACTTTCTTAGCTTCTATAGCTAAACATGAATTTTATGCTTCCTGGAAATTCATCTTAGTTTTTATGATAACACAGAAAAAACAATGAACACCCCCTCCCTCTTCATTAGAAATATTCACTAAACACCCAAATCCGATCAATTTTTACTTTGTAAGTCTTTATACAAAATTATACCTATAAAAAATAATTTTTAAGAAAATAAACACAATTTAAGCAAAAGTAGGTACTTCTGGAAATCATAGTTTGAGTGAGTCTATAATGAAAAATTAAAATTTTTTTTGGATATTTTTCAAGCTCCCCATTTTTGGAAAGTAACATAAAAAAAAGTAAATCTTAGTTCGTTAAAAACATACAATTTTTTCAAAAAAGGAGTAAAAATGGGCTTCCGAAAACACAATATATTTTTTGTTTGTTTTCTAAAAACAATTTTTATGAGTTCAAGCTGATGACACTACCATTTTCAACCTTTAATTTAGTCTGTTACGTTGTGATACTTCTTGTGAGTTTAATCGGATAATTCGACAAATGTAACATTCTCACAAGGAATAGTCACAAGATCTTATGACTTGTAAAATAACTAAAGTCGGAAAATCGGAATTTTAAGGTATGAGCGAAGGTTTTTTAAATTCTAATCCTTTTGATTTGCATTTTCTGGAAATTAATAAAGATTTCAGAATGTCTTAATTTTGGAAAACGATGAAAAAAATTAAAATAATTTTTTTTTTATTATAAATTAATGAAACGAATACAAAAATGATAAAGAATGAATGTATAGAAATTTTTACGGAAATACAAATTTTTTGTATCTTTTAGTACTTGCTTCATAATATCTGATTTTCTTTCTTTCGTAGATTTTATAGTAAATATTTACTACATAAGATTCCTTTGTTGAAAAAGAGAAAAAAAAAATACACTCGGGCGTAGGACGTACTTTTTTCTGGAGTGAATTTACAGTGAATTGGACAATTGATACTTGATCTTTTTCACCAAATAATTTTCTTCATCAATGAGGTTGCATTTTGCCCTAAGTGGTTGTCAATTAGCCAAATTGTCACACCTAATGTGAAATTGATTGCATGAGATTATATTTTAGTGCATCCTGAAAACTGTACTGTTAAGCACGGTATGTGCCTTGAGTAATCGGAACAATCAAAGTGTTAACGCTATTGGCTATAAAGAGATGATAAATGACTTTAAAATACTTCCACTGATTAACGTGAATGTGGAATATGCACTACATACAACTAGAACTACTACCTAAAGCATTATTTTCATAATGAGGTTGAAGGTTTGCCTCTAAAATCATGCGATTTAACAACTCTTCACTTAATTTTAAAGGCGAAAGTTTACATTCTACGTGGTAGATATATTTTCAAAATTGTGTTGAAACTAAAAAAAATATTCAATTTTAACAATACTACAAGAATATAATTTGTCATTTTAACAATATCATATTAAAAGTAGGTCTGTTTACTTTTAAAATTAACAAATTTGCCAGGATTCAGAATGCTTAATATTTTCCAAGTAAACATCCAAAAACAAAATCTTACTCCCACTGATTCGTATATGAAAAGAGTCTAAATTTCAAAATCAATATTAAACAAACTATCAAACTAAATTCAAAAAGGATGTTTGTATATATTTTGAATGTGCAAAAGAAAAATAGTAAGAAAAAATACACCCAAAGTCAACCTAGTTCCCTTTTAGCGCTAAACCACGCCAAAGGACGAACAAGAAGAAGAACTACAAGATGAATAAAAAAAAAAGAACCATCGACATCCTCGACCTCGTTTCCTTAAATCTCTTCCGCATGGTTCCTTTCTTATACCAAAAAATCCCCCTCTCCCTTTCTTGAGTCTTCATCGACGCCGTTTTTGTCGGTCGCTTGTCTAAAATGCTTTTTCCCCCAAAAAAAAAACATATAAGACTGCCTATATCTATCTATTCCGAAGGTACAGGATACACGGCTTAGGATAGTCTCCCTGAACACACATAAAGTCTTCTTCTTCTTCTTATTCATCGTCCAAAATGAATATATCTACAAGTATACTTTACTCGTAACTTTGAATTGGAAAGGAAGAAAATTGTAAATCACAATGCTAAGCTTGCAGACATTGTGCTTCAAGTTAACTCATTTTCATTGTAGATACAAGAATAGAGTTCTGGCATACAAGAGAGCAGATTCTTCTTCTTCTTATTTCTCATTTTTCCAAAGGCACACACAGGAAAAAAAAAAAAACAGGATCACTCCTATCGAAAAACCAACATTTGCATGTGTAAATTTGCGGGTCTTTCTTTTTTTTTTGACAAAAAGCACAACATCTCATGGGGACTTGAAAGAAATGAAAAAAAAAAAAAAAAAACAGAGTATACTTTCAGGCGCAAAAATCATGGCTAAAACCTTCTGGCTGGCAAAAATCGACATGACATCTTGAAGAGTGCAAATCCGAAAATGGGTGCGAGAAAAGTAAATCCTCTCTCTGACGATAACGGTATACAGCAAGTGGCCCTATCTAAACATACAATGGCATAAAACCAAAAAAAAATTGTAAGAATGTTTTATTTTGCTTTTGCCTTGACTTGCAGTTGCAGCCAAACGCAAAGTGAAGGAAAAAAACGAATGTCCCAGTTTAGTATGCCGAACACACTGTGCACATATACGACAGTACATATTCTTCAGGACTCTAGTTCTAGGTTTTCTGATGGTTTGATGGTTCTGAGCTGAGCTTGGGCTATGTCGGTCGGTTTGCTACTCTACCGTTGCCATATCTCAGTCCCAGTTCTAGGTTTGGTTCCGTGTTGCTAATACGTTTTTGGAATATGAATATGTGTGTCATGTGCGCTTACATGCACCAATGAATGCAATGAGCAATTAGGCTATACACAGAATGACGTAGACGACAGCGAGGTAGTTGGTTGTAGTTGTATAGTTTTCGTCGTCTTGTGATGATGCATCCAAGGAAAAGGGTGTTTTTGCAAATCAGAAAAGGATTGTTATTCTATCTATCTCCCCGCAACTGCACCACCTATATCCTTGCACCACACCTAAACACCAATACCACACTACCACACACCAGCAGCAGCAGCAGCAGCAACATCACTCGTCCTTTCATTGTCGTTTTCTATCTGCTTGGGTTGGTTGCCAAACCGAGAAACCACCATGCCACACCACTTCCATGCACCTTATGCCTTGGTTACATTCCTCATTCCGTCATCTCCACCAACCGCAGTTACCCCCAACCCTCCTCTATCATCAAATGCAGTTTTGCATCCCCTAACTACACAAGTATACCTTCTATACCTTCCTTCAAACCAGAGGCTCCATCATTCTGATTGTTTTGAGGAGGTTTGTGTGCCGTTTGCCCAGGAGGAATTCTCTCTCTTAGAAAAGAAAGCAGCAAAAAAAAATATTCCACCCGTGTGTCCTTGGGTTTTTTAGAGAATAGCGTTTATATTTGTGAGGTCGCTTGGATTCTTGCGCAAAAAGGCCAAATATAGGAGGTTTTTGTTTCTATTTCAATTGTAATGCTTTTTTTTACAATTGTTGTTGTTGTTTGTGTTGTTGTTGTAGTTTCACATTCCTTCTCGTAATATGAAATGCATTTTATTTATTTAATGAAAAGGTATAAGGGTATGGCAGGCTATGAGGTTAAATGTGGAGTAAAAAAATAAAAAAAAAAAATAAAATGAAGCATTTAGAGGACTATTGTTAACGAGGAGGATTTAGTTGGGTGGGGGATTGAGGTTTGAGGGGGTAGCAAGACTATAATATGGAACCATGAAAGTCATTTTCTCAAAATGAAAAACCGATTTGGGTGTGATTCTGGAAACAAGTGAAAATTTATGTCACTCTGTTGGGGGTTGTTTTTCATTTTTTTTTTTTTTCTTTTTTTGTTGATTTTTTTCTTATATTCTGAATTGGTTTTCATTTGTTGAGGGATTAAGAAGTAAAAATGGGAACTCCTTTATTTTTCAACACTCGGTCATCAATTTTATGCAGCAGAAAATCTTGAGTATTAAGGTCTCTCTCTCTACTGGGAATGAAGCAAGTTTTTGTTCTAATTTTTTTTTTTCTACTTTTATTTTCTAATGGAGAATATTTATAAGGCAGAGAGTTGGTATTATAAGAAAAGTCACTAACTTGAGTTTTTAGTTTTGGTAATAAGGTTGGTATTATAGGATACTTATTGGTGCACTTATGGATTTCCCAAAAGGGTATTTTTTTTTTAGGAATATAGTCCGACTAATCTGGGTAATATTATTTAATGATGGGAATTTGGGAGGATTTTGTTAATTTATTTAAACTTTGTATGAGTAGTTGGTTCAGAAAGAATGTAGTTGACTATAGAAGACTCCCGTTATATGGAAGAAAACGAGAAGATTGATAACACTGATTTTTCGTCTTAAAAACCTATTTTTGATAAAAGTGATTAGTCATTTGTGGATATTTCATATGACAAGTAGACCAGTGCCGATGCCTTCAAAAACATTAAAAAGTACAAAAAAATCGTAGTAGAATGAAACCCATTGGAAAAGGAGGTGAATATGATGAAAATTAAAGGAAAAATAAATTACGGGCGAGCCGAGTTCGGGAAGTGGGTGGGTTGCGTTTTTAATGGTAAAAAATGGTATATCTCGATTTCCGGCAAAATTACAAATCCTATAGAAAAAAGTTGTATGGCAAAGTTGTAGGTAATAAAAAGATCTACAACTTTTGTATCAACAATTTTTTCACATAACCTCAAAATGTATGTGAAAAATTCAAAAAACCGAGTTTTTGGGTTTTTATTTTTATCTTTTTCAAAAAAAAAAATTTTCTACGAAATTTGGTGAAAACTTACCTTATTATGTCCCAAATACACTGTAATTTATTGGATTTAAAATATTAATTTGTTTACCTTATTTTGACTTAATACTAAAAAAACACCCTAATTTTCAATCGAAAATTCACGTGTCAAAATATCAGCTTTTTTCAAAAAGTCGGTGGGCATTTCGTTCGTTAAAATGTCTATTTTCTGATGGTGTAAAAAAAAATTTACATTAGTATACTATAGAACATGTTCTCGTAAATGAAAAAAGCTTGAATTCGAAAAAAATTTTTTATCATTGTTTACAATTTTGGCCTATTTATTCCAATTTACACTTTAATGACTCAAAAATCGTAAGATTTATCAATGTAACATGAAATCTTACGTTTTTTGAGTAATTAAAGTGTAAATTTGAATAAATAGGCCAAAATTGTAAACAATGATAAACAATTTTTTTCGAATTCAAGCTTTTTTAATTTTTTTAATTTTACGAGAACATGTTCTATAGTATACTAATGTAAATTTTTTTACCCCATCAGAAAAAAAACATTTTAACGAACGAAATGCCCACCGACTTTTTGAAAAAAGCTGATATTTTGACACGTGAATTTTCGATTGAAAATTAGGGTGTTTTTTTGGTATTAAGTCAAAATAAGGTAAACAAATTAATATTTTAAATCCAATAAATTACAGTGTATTTGGGACATAATAAGGTAAGTTTTCACCAAATTTCGTAGAAAAATTTTTGTTTTTGAAAAAGATAAAAATAAAAAACCAAAAACTCGGTTTTTTGAATTTTTCACATAAATTTTGAGGTTATGTGAAAAAATTGTTGATACAAAAGTTGTAGATCTTTTTATTACCTACAACTTTGCCATACAACTTTTTTCTATAGGATTTGTAGTTTTGCCGGAAATCGAGATATACCATTTTTTACCATTAAAAACTCAACCCACCCACTTGCCAAACTCGGCTCGCCCGTAATTTATTTTTCCTTTAATTTTCATCATATTCACCTTCTTTTCCAATGGGTTTCATTCTACTATGATTTTTTTTGGTTTTAAAAATTATCGACCCTGATCTAAAGATTTTAAGACTTGTGAAACGAAAGTATGGCATCGATTAAGGGTTTTCCTTTCTCCTAAAAAATGTTTCATGGACTAACTTGATTCATGGTTCCATGTTATATTATGATAAATAGAATGTTTATTAAGGGGGGTCAGAAAACAACTTTTTCGAATTTCAAATCTTAATAGCGCGGAAAAGTTGCGAATGGTGATGACTAAGAAGGGTTTGAAAACTAATCAAAATCAGTTAATATTTTCTGCCTCCAGTTTGGTCTTGAACTTGAAAAAAAATCAAAAAATTGTATTTTTAGAAAAAAAAAATTGACAACTTTAACGCCTTATTTTTTTAATACAATAGCCTTAGACAACAAGCTAAATATTAATTAAAAAAAAAAAAATTGTTCAAATTGGGTAAGGACTTCCAAACATCTGGCGTTTTGAAATTTGTCGAAATAATGCAAAATTCCTATTTTACAATATTTTTTTTATTTTTATGGACCAATTGGTAAATTATATTACTTTTACCAACTAAGAAGTAAAAATGAAGTTGACAAAATCAGTGAGAGTCATGAACTCGCTGAAGATTTGAAAATCTGTCGGTCAAGCTGGCTTTAACTATTTATCATTGTCCTCGCCACACAGTGGTGCATTTGGTTATTTATGGTGTCAAAAATCATTTGCACGGCCATTTCTTGAAGAAAAGTCATGAAATTTAGTACACTGAAGCATATTAGTATGAGAAATACGAAAAATCTTCCAAATTTAATTTTTTCAAAATGGTGGTTCCAAAATGGGGGACAGAATAAGCGTTAGTAAAATAAGCTAAAAATTTAACTAAATGAATGTCAAAAAAACGTTTGCTCTTCAGTTTATGTAGAACTATTCATATTCAATGAAAAAAAAATTGTTTTAATTAAAACAAAGACATAAAAGTAATAAAGTAGTAAAACACAATTTTAGACCTTTTTTATCATATTTCTTAGATTTTTTGTTTAAATTTGCACTTTTTTTATTTATCGTCTATTTATTTTCATAAGAACATAGTTGGCAACAATATAACGCCAATAAAATCAATTTTTTATGAATATAAAAAGTTTAAACAACCAAAATACTTAAATGAACCAATCAAAACTGACGTTTTGACCAATCACAGATTTCCCTTCCTACATTAAAAAAAACACCTTTTCACTTCACTTAATTTCAAAGACTCATAACTCTGGTCTGCAAAATTTAACTTTTTTTTTCTCCTTCAAATATTTTTTTGATATTATGAAAGATTAGACTTTCCTGAATCTAAATCTGGTTTCAGAAAAATTCTATCAGGTACCATTTTTGTAAAAATGATTTTTGAAGAATGTGGGTAGTTTCTAAAAAATCAACCTTATTTATTTGAACTCGTGCAAAATTAAAACTATTTGTAGCATTGAGCTCAAATTTGGAGGACTTATTTCTCGTAATATGGCCTATCGATTGACACCAAATATGTCCTTTTACATTAATGTTTACTCATATTTTAAAATACTGATTTATAAAAAAAGCAGAAATATTGAAATCCTTTACTTTTTAGTAAATCCAACATGAACAAAAACACCTTAATTAAGGAAAATGTAAAATATCAACGCCCATTATATTTAAAAAGTCAAATATGTAAAGAAAACCATAATAAAATTCATTAAACAAAATTTTTACGTGTTTTGTAATTTTATATACTATTTATCTATTTAGAAATATCTTATCTTATTTGTAATAAACCATTCGATAAACTGCCTTGTAAAGCTTCAGATTTGTTTCTACTAGAAACAAAAGTATACTTTTCTTATAGTTTTTGATGTGCTGAGTTAGAATCCGAAGTCAAAAAAATTCTATCACGTGAGGATTTTAAGATATTCGCATTAAAGTATCACAAAATCAAGTTTTTTCTTAGAAAATCTCAATAAAAACTACTATATCTCACAAACCAGAGCTGACCGAAATTTTTTGGGTTCGGATTCAAAATCAGCACACTTAAGTCCATTAGAAAAGTATATTTTTGTTCTAGGGAGAAAGATATATTAATTTTTAGAGATCATTTTTTTTTTATGATAAGATATGCCAAACCTAACTAAACTTACTTAAATTAAGATATCTCGGAGAAGAAAAGAGATATTGAGAAGATTGAAACTGAATTTGAAAGAAAAAAATAAGTTCTTTCATAAACCGTAACAATTTTAATTGAAAAATATTACATTATGCCAAAATATTTCTTCGAAAACAGCAAAAAAAAATGAGTTTTTGAGATTTTCTAAAGGGAATATCTAAAAAACGTGACGTGCTAGATCGGATTCGGAATCAGCATACAAAAATCCTTTAGAAAAGTATAGTTTTATTTAAAGGAGAATTAACTTGCAGACCAGTGAATCAAAGTAACATTAGCTGTGTTTTACATTATACGACACGTTTTAAAAAAAATTGATTTTTCAAAAAAAAATATTGAACATTTTTTAAAAATCCAAAAATGTATTTTTTGAAAATTTTATAAAATTTTAATGTTACAGTTACATAAGCGCTTTTTATAAAAAATTTCGTCGATACTGAATTAGTCTTGTACGCGGTATTTTTCATTTCAAGAGTTGGGTTTCATTTGTTACAAACAAAAAATTTATTCAAAATCGTTAGAGCAATTTTTGAAAAAAATATAATTTTCTATTTCCTTTACCATTAGTTTTGGTAAAAAAAAAATTCAATTTCTACTCTAGGGAATCACCCAAAACTGTAAACTAACAAGTTTGAAGAAAATCGCTTTACTAGCTTAGGCTTAAGATCAAGGTATATACAGACAGACACACAGAATTGCCGATTGCACTTTATTGGCATTTTCCATAACCCTCTGTCGGCACACGGGTGCGAATTTGGCAGGATAAAAATGAAAAGTGGTCACAGAAAAGTGTCTTCATAAGGGTGAAAACACATTTTTTTTTAATTGTGAATACAGTATTCGAATTCCTCGGAAAATTCTATATCAATTTCATATATGATTCTCCATAAAATAGTGAGACCGAAAAAAGTTCTAGTGCCATGAAAAAGTATAAACAAAATTCGCAAAAAGGAGGTGTGCCTTCAGAGGGATAATCATAATGTCATGTGTAATTGTTATCTCAAGTTCGATTTATTTTACGAATCCTTAATTAGCCCAATAGTACCTACATATATATCAAGTAAAAAAAAAAACAACCACAAAAATTATCACTTCCTAAACGAAATCGAGTTAAAAATGATTTTTTTTTCCAATAGAACCTCGTGGTGACTTTTCTTATGATGGACTGTCTATGATGAGTTGTCGTATGATCATAATGGACTGTGATGTGTTGGGTTGATCCAGTAGTGACAGTTAAGGAATACAAATTTTCTTTGAAAAGACACTTTCTAGGAATTATTATGGAACCACATGATTTAAGTAAGTATACGTCCATTTTATCTAGGACAGAATAGGTACAATGCAATCAGTGCCATACCAACTGTTTATGAGGTTGAGCTATGTAAAATATGAATTGATTAACTCTTTGTGGTTTAATATGATTAATAAATAAAAACATATAAAAACATACAAAAAGCGAAGCTTGTAAAATCTTTTCCCATATTATCGAATTTCATCCCTATTTGACACTCAATTCCTTGTCTAGACTGCACTTATGCCAATTTACTTGCCAATGATTTCATTACATATTCCAAAATCAAATCTTAATCTTTAAATTTAATAAAAAATATATTTTTTCCCTCCTACAATAATTCTTGGGTAAAAAACGTGCCAGAGATTTTCTTTTTCACGCCTCTAAAAGATTATCTTCTCCACATACTTTGACTTGGAATTTAGTAGATAAATCCAAAAAAAGAAAAAAAAAAAAAATAACCGAAACCATAAACCATAAACCAAACAAACCTATTTCAATAAATCCTTGCGAGGATCTCGCAAGAATGTGCCAATGTCAGTCAAAGTGGCTGATAGAAGAAGACTATATATTGCTCGTTTGGCGGTGTGGCATGTCTCATCCTCATTCTAGAGAGACATCTCTCACTCACAGTAAAGCCTCAAGTCACACACACACACACACTCACTAACACACATAAATTCTACTCAAAGTGCCCACAAAAATGTTATAGAACCGCTTTTCCTTCTTCATTCGCGTCAAAAGTGCAAGACGTTCTTAGAAGATCTTCTTTTTCTACTATATTTTTTTGTGACCCATAACCATAAAATCTTGCAAGGATACAATCTTCTCATAAACCGAAAACACACACGAGAGTATATTCCATCACAGGCAAAGGAGTTAACAAAAAAAAAAATAAAATTGAGAAAAAAAAAACAAATAAAATACAACAAAAAAAAATCCTAAAACTAGTGCATTATAAGGATATTTCCCTTGGAAGTGCTTCACCTCTGCTCCGCAAATGTGAAACTATGTTTTGGAGCTGAATTTATTGCAAAGGAGGCTATGAAGACTACGACTCCTTTACAAGGTACTAGAATGAAGGAGTCAAAAAGTATAAGTTTTGTATAGGGTTTTTTTTTTTTCTTAGGTTCTCAGGCTTGAGCTTGGGATAGTGTAGAGTGGATGGTTGTCAGAATGTAAGGACGATGTAATGACAATGTATTTCTCATCTTGTGCGAAAACGAAACGAAATGAAGGCAAAAACCCTTACCCCAACCTGCTTCTTCCGGCCTCAATGTTTTCATTTTACGTAATTTCTATTGTTTTTTTTCTAGGATCTTTTCTTATATTATTTTTGTATTCAATTTTTTTTTGTTGTTTCATTTGAAGTGATGTAGGATATCCTGTGAGGGTTGTTGTATGCGCTTTGGGATTTTCGTGGTAGCATATACGCATCATCATCATCATCATCGTCGTCGTCGTGGTACTGAAGAACAAAATAATGCATGAAAAGAGAGTAGTTCTTGAAGTTGCTGCTGCCGCTATTGCAACTGCAACATACGATCCTTGCTATTGCTTGGCTTTGGTTTTGTGAGAGAGAAAGTATGTGATAGATTGAGTCCTTGGAATAAGGGCTTTTCAGAATCATTCACAGAGAAAATTCCAAATAAATGAGCAGCAATGCAAACTGGCATTGATTTGTGAAGGATTTTTTTTTTTTTTTGTAGAATCCTTTTTTTTTTTGCAATTTTGTATTATTGTGTGTGATGAATTGTTGGATACGCAGAAAGGATATTCACATCTCACAGAGATGCTATACTGCTACCATATGTATAAGTTACGGTACCTAGTGCATACAATCAATTTGTTTGCCCCTTAAATGTCAAGAAGAAAGTTGTGTGACATTTTGTGACTCAAGAAGATTTAAGTTCCTTCACATTTTCAATAAAAAAAAATTAAGAAGAAAATGTAGAAAATGTCAAAATGCAAAACCAATTTGGCAACTTAAGCTACCCCAGAATCTTCTTCTTCTTATTTTTTTTTTAAGATGATTTGAATGAGACACCATATATTCTAGGGACATGAAAAAGGAGCTCTATGTACGACTTCATTATGAATTCGCGTCGTCCTCAGCTACGCGACGTGTGTAAGAGGAAATGCAAAATTTATTTCAAAGTTAAAAAGGATGTAACAATTTTATTATGGAAACATTTGGAGTTTTATCTTCAACATTCATTTCAATCATTTCGCATGTATGTTTTTGTGTAATGAGAGTGAATTAAAGGAAGAGTACCTACATTTTGCATGAATAAAAATGTTCTTTTTTATGATGATTAAGATCTAAGTGTAATTGTTCATAAACTTAAATGGTAGTTTTATGCTTTTTTGGCACAAGTCTAAAGTAAGATTTTTAATGTATTTGAGAGTTCTAAGACAAAGTAGTATTTTGGGGATATAAAAGAAATTTGTTTAAATAATTTGTTGCAATTAAAATTTACATTTGAAGTGTTTTTAGTACAAGAAATAATAAATTTTTAAGTAATTTTTTTTTTCAATATTATCAAATTATCTAATATTGACAACTGAGTGAATATAATTTAGTCTTATATTTTTACAAACAAAAGTAGCAATATCGACTAAAGAAGTCTGAAATCCCATAAAAATAGTAATTTTGTGATAAGAGCTATAAATTTAACCAAAATGGTTTCCCAATTCCTGAAGCCTTTATTGCGTTTAATACAATTTACTGTAGGTACCTCCATAATATAAAAGAATATTATATCAGCTTTGAATTGTGTGGGAAACAGAACACAAAGTAATACAATATTTATACGTTAATTTGAAATTTTGAAGCAAAATTTAGAATTTTGCTATAATTTACAAGTCATCATCAAATGGAAAAAACGTCAAAAATCTATATTTTCGATGCTTAAGAGGTTTTATTACTTGGATATCTAAAAATTTCAACGTTATTTGCACCAAAATTAAGACTTTAAAAATAAATCTTAAGAGTCAGAATCGCCCCCAGCTGAATTAGCCAAAATGGTTAGTAGCTATGGAGCCAGAGGTCCGGGTTCTAATCCCAGCCAATAGTACCTAAATTTTTTTTTTCAGGACTATTTCCAAAATCATAAAGAAGTTCATCTCCAAGCTAAGCCATTCGGTCCTTTCTATTTTTAAAATTAACTACAGCCTCACAAGAATGATTAAAAGTTGTTTAAAAATATAATATTAAATCCTGTTTTTACTAAAATAAAAAAAAATGAAAAAATAAATATTTGTACTTACCTGAAAGCCTTAAAAGCTGGTTATTATTTTAAATTTGACTTACCTGAAAAGAAAAAAAAATTCATGGTTTGAATACATTTATTTTTAATAGTTTCTAGAAAAAAAAATCTCAAATCAATAAAATATTTTTTTTACCATAAACTAGATATTTGCTTTTTTTGAATTACACAATTTTATTTTTGAAAGGAAAAAACCTATATGAAGAACAACTTCTCAATAGCATCCTTATTTAAGACATTGCATTGTTAATGCACTTGATTTGGCACCACCCTACAAAATCAGACATCATAAAGATGTACTGGTCTGCATAGCAGACTAGATTTTTCGAAAACGGACTTATGTCAAAAACACCCATTTTATCGAAAAAAGAAATGGGAGCGGGTCATAATTCTGCTTGTCAAAATTCTGTACGACAAAATTCTGTGGGGTCAAAATACTGTAATACCATAATTCTGTACGTCATTATACTGTAAATACAAAATTCTGTACGTCAAAATACTGTATGAACAAAATACTGACATGCAAAATTCTGTTTTGTAAAATTCTGTACGCGCACTTTTTTACATTATCAAAACGATATTATTTTACAGCATTTTTACAGAATTTTGATATACAGAATTTTGATGTACAGAATTTTGAAATACAGTATTTTGACCTACCAGAATTTTGCTGCACAGAATTTTGACTTTCAGAATTTTGTTCGTACAGCATTTTGCACATACAGAATTTTGACATACAGTATTTTGGCATACAGTATTTTGAATACAGAATTTCGCAACATACAGAATTTCGACCTCAACCCAAAAAAAATATAGAAAAGTCTTTATTAAAAAACCGACAAATTTATTTGGATTATTTTATTAAATACTCTCAAAAATATTGACCAAATGTAAAAACTTATTTTTTTGTTGTTGTTTTCTTTTTATTTTTCTTATCAAATATATTTGGATATCTACAGGGTGTCCCAAAAGTAATGGATCAAACGAAATATGCTGATAGGCCAACCTTAGGGCTCTCAGAATTTGGTAACTTGTTCATCCCAAATCCTTACGGTTTTCGATTTAATGCAGTTTTTGTGAAATTTCGAAAAATCCCGACTTTGCAACAGTATTTTGCTTCCTCCGCTCATAATTGATTTTTGTTTTTTACAATTCTTTCACTAAAACATTGCCAAATAATAAGAAATAATTATTTAATCAAAATATTTTTTATTTCATACACCATTTTGCTGCAAATTAATTAACAGTTCCATGTTTTATAAAAACTCAATTTCTTACTTTTATTTGAGAGGAACATCCCGAAAAAAAATTGTATGGTGTGATACTGGTTTATTATTTTAAAAACTTCCCGTGTAAATGCAGTTTTCAAAAATGTATAAAAATTTCCAATGTTAAAATTAGAACGAAAGATATTACAATTTTAATGCAAAAAAACAAGCGTTTTCAGAGCTATTTAACAAACAAAAATCGAGACTTTTATTCAAAAAGAAATAAACAAACAACAGTCGAGGAAATGTTTTTATTTTTCTTTGTAATTTTTCTCTGAAAAGGCCTGTTTTGTTGCATTTAAATTGTAATATATTTCGTTATAACTTCAAATTTGCAAACTTTTATACATTTTTGGAAACTGCAATAACACGGCAAGTTTTTAAAATAATTAACCTGTTACACACCATACAAATTTTTTTCAGGGTGTTGCTCTGAAAAAAAATTAAGAAATTGAGTTTTTATAAAACATGGAACTGTTAATTAATTTGCAGCAAAATGGTGTATGAAATAAAAAATATTTTGATTAAATAATTATTTCTTATTATTTGGCAATGTTTTAGTGAAAGAATTGTAAAAAACAAAAATCAATTATGAGCGGAGGAAGCAAAATACTGTTGCAAAGTCGGGATTTTTCGAAATTTCACAAAAACTGCATTAAATCGAAAACCGTAAGGATTTGGGATGAACAAGTTACCAAATTCTGAGAGCCCTAAGGTTGGCCTATCAGCATATTTCGTTTGATCCATTACTTTTGGGACACCCTGTATAAGGTTTTTTTAAAAATTTGAATTTTTATATGCTTAAATTTTGTCTAAAGCAAAATATAAATTTATCGATTTTTCAATTTTGTTAAAAAAAAAAAATGTAGTATTAAGGGGCGAAATCCTTCTAGAATTTTTTAACCAATTGCAAAAGAATCTAGATTCTTCAATTTTCAACTTTTTTCACAAAAAAAAAAAAAATCAGACCAGATCATATTATATTATTTCGCTATACAAGCAAATGTTACGCATACACCACAGTGACCCGTTTTCTTATATTTCTATTTACTTATTGATGTGTAAATGTTTTTGAGTGTTTATTTGCTTTCTCATCATATTAAAAAACGGAAAGAGTGAAATCTTAAAACGAAAAAAAAAAAGAAACAATAAAAGAGTTGAAGCATCTACAACTAAAATATATGATACTAAACCTTTAATGAGTACTCTATAAAAACAAATCATCCTCTTGAAGCGATAAATTCCGTGACTCGCAAAGAGCTCAATGCTAAAAACCATATCTGTCAACAAGAGAGCATTAAATTTTCATAATTCAATTGTTATTTATCCAAGATAAGCATCTCCTTTTTTTTTATTCAAATCCTTTTTCTTCTAAACCAAAGAGATATAATAATGCTAAACTAAAAGACTCCATTAAAATCTCCACACTTCCCATTCTTTTGACTTTTATATAATTTTCTTAAGTTCCGCAAACAAAACATTTAAAAACTAACTCACACACAACCTGCCACAGTAAATGAGGCCAAAAGGACCAAAAAGTGTATATAAGATCGAAACAGGAGACACACACAGAGCAAAGAAAAATAAAATGAACAACAAAACTCTTCCTTTTTCTTTTTGATTGTATCTTATTTTTGTAAGATTTAAGAAAACTTTTACTGCGGTCAACTGGGGTTAACTTTGGCATAATAATTTATGTTTACACTTTCCATTGTTCAATGTTAGTTTTTGGCATTAAATACGCTTTTATCGTATAAAAGGCAAACATGTCGTCCACTTTAAGTCTTCACACTTGTACAAATAGTGTAGTCACAATAGAAAAAAAAAGGCTAACAACAACAACAAAAAACTTAAACTAAAAAAAAAAAAAAAAAACAGAAACACAAAACAAACACCAAAGCAATCTAAATAAAAGAGGCCAAGAGGTTACTTTTCTCGTCCTTTTTCGTCCTGTGAGTTGTATTTTTTTTTAAGTAGTTTTCAGAGTTGTTGTGTTGTTTAGGTGTTTCCTGGATATAAAAATGAATAGAAAAGTTTTTTTTTTTCTTCTTCTTCTTTTTGACAGTTTTGTAGACAATTTTGATGGAGAAAGTTGAGGTCCATTTAGTGGCATTTTATTGTTATCTCCAAGCCAACAAATAGCCTGTCTCCCTTTCGTTCTCTAACAACACTCTCTAACCCCATTGCTATGAAGATGTTTATATAAATATGTAGGTTTTGCTGCTTTTTCTTGATGATGAAAGTGTGGTTTCTTGGCAACATCCTTATAATTAAATGGGACCCGAGCCAGACGATGTATCCGTTTTAAAAGAACACCACCATCAACCAACCAACACGAAGTATACAAGTTAAAGTAGAATAAGAAGAAGAAGAAGAAGTTTATTGAAGATATTTAGATGTTTTGTTTTGGAAACTTTTGAAGATGACTTATGAATACGAGTATAAGGAAAGAGAGAACATCCGTTTTTGCTTCTTCTAGCTCGTAGAAGAGTTATAGCATTATAAAACTCACCATAGGGAATCCTTTTTCAATATTTTCAGCTTATTTTACTCAACGAAACAAATATTAAAGATTTCAAGTGGTTGAAAATGTTTTTTTTTCAAATTTTTTAACTTTTTTTATGAAAAGTCTCATAAGTTCTTAAGAGATTTCTATTACAAAAAGTTTACCATCTCACAAAATGTAATAACGACAAACGCACGTGATAAAGTTACATTAGGATTCTGTTGGCGAAAAATATATTTTTCTTATATTTTTTTTTTCGTTTTTCTTCATTTTTTTATTTGGAAAGAAAAGTTCTCACGATTTCGATAAAAATGAAAATACATAAATGTTTATGGTGTAAATGGTGTGGTTCTTTTTGGATTGGATGGGTGGAAGGAAGAGGTATTTAGTTACTTCGTATATGTTCTGTCCTGAGTTTTTTAAAAAGAACAAGAAGAACACAAATGTCTAGACGAGAAAATACATATATATTTTTACACGGACGACTGAACATGTTAATTGAGCAACATTAAACTTTATGAAGTTTATTTTTATTGGAACATGTTGCATAACTATATGAATTGTAAATGTTTGATATTAAATTGAAAAGAATATAAAAAGTTTTAGAATCAGATAAGAGTATTGGAAATAATGGCCTAGAGATGTTTTTATATTGGAAAACTTTTGATAAAAAGCAAAATTTAATTTATTCATAAAAAAACAATTTAATTGTAAAATAACACTTCTAAGCATCTTTCGCGAATAAGAAAAATACGACTTAAGGCCTGAAAACTAGGAAAACAACTTTTAATAGGTAACAGTTTTGATCTCTAAACGAAGTAATTTGATTCTTGAATAAAAAAATAATGTTTCTAATTTTTATTTTTTTTTTTTTCATACTAATAAAAATTTTCAAATATTAAATCCATCTGAGGAAATCATTTATTCACATACTAAAACAAAATTTCAAAAAAAGTCTTTGGTCTTACAATAATAACACTGCCCAACACAAAAAAAATTTCCAGAGCGTTTTTTATCATTTCTTACAAAATTTAGGGTGCTGATTCCGAAAACAATATTGGTAGCACCTCTACTGTTTTTAAATTACACTGGTCAACAAAATTGAAAATTTTTTTTGCCACAAGAACCAAGATATACTTTTCTAGAGGTCGAATCAGAAGTCAGAAAAATTTGATTGGCCTCCGTTTTTGAGGTGTTACCGTTATAAAATGTTAAAAAAAACTTCATTTTGGCTGTTTTCGAACTTCTGTTTTTATGTGGTGTAATTCATTATAAACAAATTCGTGCCGTTGATTATAAGAAAAGATGTTTTTTTTTTCAAAAACTGTTTAAATTTTCCCGATATCTCTTTTATTGCTCGAGATATCTTAAGTTTCAGTTAGTAAGATAAAGAGAAACTAAATTTAATCTAAAGTTTAAGTCCCTGGGCATACACAAGAACCACAAGAACCAAAATATACTTTTCTAAAGGTTTTTGGGGCGCTAAACTCGAATCTGTAATCAGAAAAATTCTATTGGCTTCCGTTCTTGAAATATAACCTTTATAAAAAAAACATTTTTTTTGCATTTTATAACGGTAATAAACGGTAAAAATCAAAAAAGTTACCGAAAAAATTTTTGATTTTTGAAAAGTATGGAATGCAATTATTTAGCTCAAAGCCGTTTTTTAAAAATTGTGTTAAAAAACTATACCTACTTTTGTTTTAGAAAATATTGAGAAAAATTGAAAAAAACAAAAAACGATTTTTAAGATTGATTTTTCCGTAAATGACAGTAATATTGGCGAGAAATAATTTTCAATAGAAACCAAATTATTATACTTTTCTACTGGTCATTGACCTTTTTAATTTAAATCAAGCACTAGAATAGCTCTAACGTGCAAAGTTTTTGAGATATTGAATTTTGAACGTCGCAAATACTATTTTTCTGATTTTTGGCAAGGTTATATGTCAAAAACGTGATGTGATAGAATTTTTCTGACTTCAGATTCGAGCTCAGCGCACAAAAAACCATTAAAAAAATCTTTTTGACTAGTGAAATCGAACATGGAATTCGATTTTTTCTGCCCTGTTCGATTTCACTAGTCAAAAAGTTTTTTTTTTATAGAAATCAATCTCTCAAGCTCGAATCTGAAGTCAGAAAAATTCTATCACATCACGTTTTTGACATATTACCATGCCAAAAATCAGAAAAATAGTATTTGCGACGTTCAAAATTCAATATCTCAAAAACTTTGCACGTTAGAGCTATTCTAGTGCTTGAATCAAATTAAAAAAGGTCAATGACCATTATAAAAGTATAATTTGGTTTCTATGGAAAATTATTTCTCGCCAATATTACTGTCATTTACGGAAAAATCAATCTTAAAAATCGTTTTTTTTTGTTTTTTTTTTTTTTCAATTGTTCTCAATATTTTCTTAAACAAAAATATAGTTTTTCACACAATCTTTAAAAAACGGTCTTAAGCTAAATAATTGCATTCCAAACTTTTCAAAAATCAAAAATTTTTTCGGTAACTTTTTTGATTGAAAAATAGGCTATTTTTTCAAATTAAATTCGTCAAAAATCCAAAAATTAACTTTTTAATAGATAGAAAACATAACAAAGTAATTTTTAAACAAGTTTTGTTAAAATCCAACTATTTTTGTAAAAGATAAAAATCAAAAATCAAAAAATCGTATTTTTGCATTTTTTTTCAATATTTTTAAGGTTATAGAAAAAAATTGTTTTTGTAAAAGTTGTAGACATTTATACTACCTACAACTTTTGCATTTGACTTTTTTCGATAGGACGTCTAATTTTGACAGAAATCTTTTTTGCCCACCCACCCCCTTTCCCCAATTTTCTTGTGGGCAATTTATTTTTCCCCTTTCATATACCATTTATCCTAAATTTTCCCACCACCCATATGCTGCAAATAATTTTTTTATTTTCAAAAATTATTGGCACTGGTCTATTGGTCATACCAATTCATGAGAATCAACAAGAACTAATATTATATGAATTCATTGGCAAACGTATTTAAATGTGTTGGCTGAAATAAATACAATAGTTTTAAGAACTTTATTATTCTTCACGTTTGCGAGCTTGAAAAACATAACAAAGTTATGTAGGTATTGAAGTTTTTAAGATTTATGTTTTTAAACATTGAAAGAAAAAATTGTTTAGTATTAAGATTAATTTAAAAATTTCTTATAAGAATTAGGTTTTATTTTACTTTAATTTTATTGTTTTTTTTTTTCAGTACTCCGTTTGTAATTAATGCTTGACAAATAAGGATCTCAAGTGGTTCCTCTCTCCCATCGAAGACTTGTTTTTTTTTTTTTTTAATTGTATTTCCATTATCAAGGTAAAAAGAGCTATAACGTCTTTATTGTTAATTTAAACATCATAATAACTCAATTTTACACGCCTACTTTCATGCCCTCGTTTTTTCTATGAAAATTTCTTTTGTTTTATTTACATTATTAATTCCTAAAATAGACTTGAAGGCATATAATGAATTTCATAAAGCCTTCTTTTCTGTTATGTCTCTATGATGTGAAAAAAATCAGTTGTTTTTTCCCTTCCTTTTGTATATATTTTTTTTTGTACGTAAAGTGACACTTTATGGCTGTTCAAATACATTTCTTACTTCTCTACGTCACGTAACTTAATCATTTCCAACTTCTCGCCTCCCCCAAACGGAAATTTAATAAATTATCCCCTCTTTTGTTATCACATTCACCTAAGCTCCTTTTCTGACTATGGTGTCACTGGTGTCATTTGCTCCAATATAACATTGACATGCACCAAAAAAAAAAATATCCTTCTCACAGTTATATGTGTGTGTATAAGGAATTACCCCAAAAGCACATAATATAACGTGTCTTGTTTGTTAGTCTCCTCCAAAAAATTGACAAATGAGTCTACTGCCATCATTTTTGTCCGTTTATGTAATAGAAAAAAAACACACACACACTCACCCACAATAGCAAGGACGAACAAAAGTAAAAACCAACAAAAAAAAAAAGTAATCAAACCATAAGTTTGAGAAAGATATACTCGAGGATAAGACAAAAGTGCAAAAAAAAAAAGTTAGCCCAAATGAAACATTTATTTCCACACTTATTTCCAGGACTTGTGCGTCGTCGGATCGTCGTCCTTGTGTTGTCTTATACACATGCGAGTCCCTTTAGTAGGGAAAGCTTTGCTACCACAGGCCCAATAAAATAGAAAATTGGAAGAAATAAAAAGTAATGGGCCTTTAAGGCTTGCCTAGGCTTGATTAAGAGCAAAACTTCGACGTCAAGAAGCGCACCTTGGCTCACAATGAAATAACGTTAACCCTTTTTATATCCCCATTAGGCTGCTTTTATTGTCTTTGCGTGTCTTCGGCTTTTTCGTCTTCGTGTGTTAAAGGCTTCTTTCGGTCTTGGAATATTCTGAGATCTTGAATTGAGTCTTACATTGTGTGAAAGAAGCCTCAAGAACGAAAAAAAAAATGATGAATTAAATCCAAAGAAACATAACACACAAAAACATACAAAGAAACATTTCAATGCCATTCAATATTTAATTGAGTTGTATTTCACGTCATCGCGTTGTTCTGCTTGCCGCACGCTTGTTGGGTGAAAATCCTTTTTTCTTGGGCGTAATTCGACAAATTGCATGTCAGGACTCAGGCCAGAAGCGATTCTCTCGCCTGTCACAGTTCTCCTATCTTTCCTATACATTCCCAACTCATGGGAATTTTATTCTTCTTTTCTGTTTTTTTATTCTTTAATATTTTTCTCCATTCTGTGCTTGGGTTTCTTTTGAAATTGTGTTGACATGATTGATATTTAAGTTTTAGTCCTTGACATGTCTATGCTATTGGAATGGGATACAAATCACAGCAAAATTTCCTGTTGTCATTTTTTTTGCAAATAAAAGAGAATTGGAGGAAGAATAAAGCACTGTGAATTGAATGCGAGAGTCTATACTCTATATACAAAAATATCACAGGATTTAAAACAAAATTGTCATTTTCTGTGTGAGTGTGTTTTATATTCTATTGGACAAACAATTCAAACAGAGTATTTGATTGAGACGAGGGGGGATTCCCTGGTGAATAGGTTCGGCAATGAAGACAAAACAAAAATAAAAGCCGGAGAATAATTACTGGGAAATGTAACAAAAAAGAAATGAAAGGATTTCTTAATCCAAAGGGAATGCCAAATTGATAGTAACAATAAGGATGCATCAATAAACGGATTGCAGTTTGATGTTAGTTGTTAGAATAGAAAGTTGTTTGGACAATATCGACAACTGATGTCGCAGATGGGATATAAAGCAATATTTTCCAATCAACTAAGATTTTAGAAAACAAAATTGTTATTGGGAAGATCAAATCTAGTAACCTTCTCTGCGCTCTACTCCCGAAATGGTTTATTTTTCAGAAACATGTTACACACACAGGCATATGTACCTGGGTCATAAGTCGATTTTCTGAAAATCAAAATTGACGCCAAAAAGTTTGGCAAAGTGGGTGCAAAATAAACATGTGTCAATATGCTGCACTAATTTTTTTGTTTTTCGATCGTGTCTTGTTAAAAAATGAGTTCAAAGTTAGCTGTTACATCTACCTCATTTTTATTTGAATGCGAAGTATTTTGGTAACTGTTATTCCATATGCGATATCGAAGTGTTGTGATAGAAATCTTAAAAAAATTGAAATAGTTGAAATAGAGAATTCTTCTTCAGTTATTTATTAACGATATTAATAAAGTTTTGAAAATTTTAGATGGTTTTTTCTATTTTATTTCGGACTTAGAATTAATATCTAAAAACGTGATATTTTTGATAAGTTATTATTTGAACTTTAATGATTTTGTTTTAGTATACCCCGTTATTCTGCGATAAATTGAAACTTATGAGTTAGTTTATATATTCTTTAACACAATGCAATAAAAATTGGGTGCTCTTAGGTGCTCTTTAGAGAATCGAGGGTCAATTAGTTTTTCACTTTCTGATAGAAAATACTCCTTACTTTATGCAACGTTTTTTATTTTTAAATTAAATTTTACTGATGTTATTAGTGTATTTTATCTTGGGTGATCTTAATTAAGGTTGGGGAAGAGAGAAAAGAAACTGAGAGTTGCGTATTAGGGATGAGGAAAAAAAATTGAGAAAAATAATGTCGATAGGCGGAGTACAGGCCATAAATCAATTTTTTTTAGTTTTTGGTTAAAAAATAAAAATAACAGAAACTAGGTTTATATTGTATTTTCTTGCAGGAATACTCATTTTAAACAGAAATAATAACAAAAACCACGAAAAATAATTATGGCCAGGTTTTTGATGACAATACTCCTATGTGCGTCGTAAGAAAACAGGTTGTGTGCTTTTGTTTAAAATCAGTCAATTGAAGCGTTTATTTATTTCAAACAATCATAATTTACAAGAAAAAACTGAAAAAAATTACCTTTTTCTTTTCTCATTATATTATTTTTTTTATTTTAAAACCTTACAAAAAAAATTATATCATTAAAAAGTCAAATATTTCTTCTAAAGAATAAAACTATTTTTAAATTTTTACAATGAGCAAAAAGTATTAAAATAATTTATTAAAAACAATCATTTCGTATGAAAAAAAGTGAAAAAATCACTTCCATCACCCAAAAATCCATTTTTTTTGATATAACAACCTATAATAAATTTTATACCACCTGAAAGCTTATTGCTTCTTCTCAAAATATATACATATATCGATCAGGTCTATTAGACATCTAGAAAAAGAGCTAGAATTTTTTGAACTCGGTCAATTTTCATCAAAAAAAGCAAAAAAAAAAAAAACATATAATTTTATCTTCTCACGCTATTGAGTCACTTTTTTCCAATGAAAACCCATTAAAAATTTTATATCATGTGAAAGCTTATTATTTCACCTTTCAAATGACGTTTCAATCTTATTTCTGCGATGCCTAGAAAAAAAGTTAGAATTTTTTAAAGCCAACCATGAAGAAATTCCAAACTGAGATTACGGTACTTCCCACACTGGTGGCTGTTCATGATCAAAACAGATCTCCACAGGTGTTTTTAGGTATTTCCAAAGTTTTTAATTTAACATTGTGTAGCTTGTAGTGAATGTATAGTTATGTATGATATATCAAATGAAAGGTATCTAGATCAAAAGATATAACCTGTTGAAAAATAGAACTTTATTTTACCGTTATCTCAAAACTGTGTTTACGAAATTAATTGAAATTTCGCACAGATATATAATTCTGTCTATTATCTATCTACAATATAAATTTCATTCATTTATCTGTTGAAGAAAAAAAGATAAAAATAAAAAACGGTTTAAAAAGGTCAAAAAACTTGGGACAAAAAAACTTGTTTTTCCCGTTATTCGGTCAAAAATCATTTTGAAATACCAAGTTTTTGCACATGTATGCGGTCATAGACTACATGTTCTATAAGTTTGAGATTTTTTCAATGCTAATAAAAATTTTAAAAAAATAAAAAATACCCCAAAATAAGTAGGTGTTTTTCAAAAATTCATATTTCGAAACGCAGAGACTTAAAAAAAAATCCGAATTGGACGCGTAACTTTTTTTTTATTATCTTGACGTTTTTTAAATTGTCAAAAAAAAAAAATTCCCCTACCTATAATCACTACTTTGTCAAAGGTCTACCTCATGTTTTAGTTTTAGAAAACTATTAATAACTTGGTTTTGAAATTTTTTAGAATTTTTTCAATACCATCAGTCTTGCAATAAATTTATCTATTGATTAAAAATAATTCAACTCTTTACATTGTCGCGTTTAGAAAATAGCCAATTTTTTGAAATTTTGTTTTACCCCTATTTACCCTATTAAAAGATGGAAACTTTTTTAAATCCTTCAAATGTATTCAACTTTAGGTTATTATCTTTCAAATAAGCTATAGAAGATTTTTGTATCTCTAATAGTTTGTTTTTAATTTTGAATTGAAATTTTTGTCGCACTGCGAAAGTGCGAGAGTGAACGGAGAACGGGAGAAAATGGCGTCACTTTTTTTGTGGTGTTCATCGATTTATAAGACGTTATCACGTCAAAAAAATTTAAGAATTGTTGGACCTTTTTTGTAAGTTTTTCTAATAACTTAAAAAAAGGAATTATCAAACCATACATAAAAACAAAGATTCAAAAAAAAACATTGTTCCGTTTTCGAAAAAAAATGATTTTTCTATTTTTTCTGAATTTTAAAATTATGGATACTTAACCGTTTTTATTCAAGAAGGTTTCAAATGTAGGACAGTCTTTGCCACAGAAATTTTTTTAAACAAAAACGTTCGAGTTGGTTTTTCAGAAAGACAAGCAGAACTGATTTTGGTCACATGGTCCTAAGGAAAAATTTAATTTTCATGCTTAACGTTACAAAACTAACCGAAATCCATACGGTACCAAATTCTGAACATTTTTTTGAAATATATTTATTCAAAATTACCTTTCACAAATTTATTCTGTTTCCAAAAAAAAAAAAAACACCCTTTAACTTTAATATTCTTATGGTTCTTGATGTTTATGTTAAACAAAATAATTTTATCAATTTTCACTAGGATACCATTTTTATTAGGTAAGTTTTATCGAAACAAATTCATTTATTTAAAAAAAAAACAATAAATGAAACATTTTTTTCAGAAGTTTATAGACATAGGGGAGAGTGGGGCCAAATGTAACACTTTTTTCTAAAATCGATGGTTCTCCTACAAATTTGAAAGTGGGTCAACCAGACCTTTTTTAAATTAAAGACCCATGTTTTAGCTCCAAGATCCATCATAAAAATTTTGCAAAACATAACGGTAATGTTGAAAAATAAAGCTTCCAAAAAAAAAATCGTGTTGTTTCAACTTACCCCACATACGGGGCAAAGTGTAACACATACCGGGGTAGGTTGTACCAAGAACTAAAAATAAGAGAAAAATACCTTTATTGGTTTATATTTATTTATTTTTAATTAATAACAATAAAAACAAACCTCAGTCATGAAATTTTGGTGCAAATTTGTAAAAAGTGGAGCAAATCCAAGATTTCCAGAGAAAATTTGACAGTAGTCTTAAATAAAAGTTATTCGAATTCATAAATTGTTTTATAAGCTTTATGAATTCAAGTGGTGGTTCAAAAATGTGTTTCCAATTTCAAAATAAATACAAATTCAATTACAAGCATTCATATTCAGGGTTGTTAATTATATTAGGTAAACAATTTTTCAGTATAGGTAGGTTTTTACATGGTACAACTTGCCCCGGAAAAATGTTACAACTAGCCCCAGCATGAAATTTGGCACATAAAATCAATTTAAAAAAAAAGCGAAACTGATGTAGACATAACATATACACGCAATTTGAGCCAAAACACAGTTGCATATAACAAAAAAACACTTAGCACTCTATCTTTTTCGGGTAAAGAGGTAGACCAAAAATAAAATTTAAAAAAAAAGTTACAAACATGCATTTTTTGGGCACCACTAGTGTAACTTCTCACCCTGTCGTCTAATCTTCATCTGAAGAAAATGTGCCGGTAGATATGCAAAAATTGAGCATTTTTCTCCTTTACGCGTTTCTTAATATTGAAAGGAACATCGCTTTTTTTAGCTGTTAATTCTTACCCCTGTTACATTTAGCCCCACTCTCCTCTACATTTTAGATCAGATGTTTTGAAGATAAATTTTAATTCCAATTTCTTGTAAAAAGCTTCAAATTTTCAATCAGTATGAAAAAACTACGCTTTTTCTTTTTATTATTTGCATTCATAAAAAACAGATTTTGAGATAACTTTACATAAATGGATTAAATCAAAACTCAGCTGTGTTATATATTTTTTCAAATTAATTTTTTCAATGCTCAATTGTTTGTAAAAATCATTTCAGTCACAACAATCTATTCTGGATTTGCAGTCAAGAAGTATTAAAATCGATTCGGTTCGAAGGACCAAAAATGCTGATCCATTTTTTTTTACTGAAAATTAACAGTTTCTTGAGAATTCTTATGTCTTAGTCTTTTTCGAAAAAAGAAATACAAAAATATCCAATAAAACAAACTATATATGAACCCTTAAATCCCCAACATCTCTCATAACAAAAAGCAAAAAAAAAAAAAATCATTAATTTTCTATCATGAACAAATCTGATTTTATGAAAGGATACTTGGTTGTTGTTGTGTGTACATTGTTTTTATATTGTTTGTATATTATCACCCTGAAGGATTGGATTCTCTTCATCGCCAATCGAATGCAAATCAAATTCACAAATAGGTAATTCAAAGGATCTGTCTTTTTGCAATATAGTTGTTGTTCAACATCTTCTATCTACTCTACTCTCTCTCTCTTTTCATATAGCTGTAGGTGATGATGATGATGGTAAAACTTATGAACCATCATCATTCTAGAGTATAGATTGTCAACAAGAACATGACAAGGGATTATAGATTTGGATTTGATATAATAGATTTGTCCAGCAACAGATATTATATTAAAGAAAGAACAACACACAAAAACATAGAGCAGTTGTTTTCTCTCTCTTTCTCTCATTCAATATATAAAGAAAAATTGAATAAATATTTGTGATTTTGAAAACGATAACCAAATGATAACCATATTTTTTTTTTTTTTTTGCATGATAATGGAAAATGTCATTAGTACCACAAGTGATTGACGAGGATTGAATTTCATGTTTTTTTTTTTTTGGTCTCGGTATTGTTTAGTCCTGCAAGAGTCCTTGTTATAGATTATAAATCGATTGACGTTTTTTTGTTGTAAACTCTTATTCATCATCAAAAAAACGGAACCAATATTTCAAAATCATCACGTGTTGTTTTCCATTTATACTTCTATCGTTCTTGATTATGTAAGACAACATTTTCTAAAGGACCAAAAATGGTTCTAAATTTAAATTATAATTTCTCTCTCCAGTAATTAAACAAATAGTAGGTATATTTGATTTATTAAGGATTCCATTGCCTTAATCAAAGCACTGTTACATCGACAAATAAGTCACCATTTGGTTGTGTCATTAAATAATTAACTACAATTTCATTCAATAAACACCGCAAATGGGGAAAACTTATTCCTTTTCCTATACAATTATACATATATTTGCGCATTTCGATAAATGTAACGGCGGTATTACTTAACAGTGGGCTGCTGCTTTTAGCTTATACCAAGACCGAACAATAACAAGAACAACCTCGAAGCCATATATATAGAAGGATACCTACCGACCGTAATTAACATATAACTGAGGGTATAGGTGGCAAGCAAAGGACATTAACACCTTCCTCAAATGACTATAAACCGAAGAGAGAAATGTTTGTCCTCGTTCGGTAAGCCCCCACACTCCGCCATGATCTCCTCTTTAAATGGTTTAAGGGAAATCTTGTGCCACCGAAAACTATAGGTGGCAAGGATAACGACACAATTCTGGTTAAATTAAAGCAGCCTGGAGAACAGCATAGTTGCCATATTGCCGCACCTTCCTGCCTTCTATAGCTTCTGATGCTTGCCTTTCGCAAAACGCGGTGGATTCTTTTGTCTTGCGACAGCGACAATGAAAGGTGAAAGTGTGTGTTTGGTTTCTTATGGAAAGCATCTATATAGCGACAGCAGCGCCACGGTTGATTAAAGTTCATTCACTATTCCACATTAAAATTCAAAAATCATAGTTAACACCCATCCTAATGCTATGGGATTTTCTGTTGGTTGCCTTCTGCTTTCATTTTGTATCCTTTTTTTTTTTGTGTGTCGCTTTTTAGTTCGTTGCTGCCACAGATCCTGTCAACTGTAACATACGTACGTGTTTATGTAGTTGGAATAATAAGAAGATAGAAGATAGAGACGGGAATGAAAAAAGAAACCTCACTAGATTGTGAGTTGAATTTGTGTATTTTTTTTATTCCAACTTTGTATGTCGAATAGAAAGAAAGAGAAAGACATTCATGAGAAACATGGTTGTCTTTTAATTACGCTGACAAATTTTGTATGAATAAGATAAAACAACAAAATTGAATAAAAAAAAATATACAAACTGTTTGCTCTTCATCTCAAAAACCGATGTTACTTGTGTGTGGCACATTGTCAAATTTTTGCACAGCGAGATAAAATTTTCTATTCATTCTATCACTCAAAGAAATAAACGACTGAAAGTCCTTTTATTTATTAGAATCATTTTCTACCGAAATTTGTGTACATAGAAGAATTAAGTATGAAAGTATGAAGTGTAATTATTTATGCTAACAATATTAAGTAAAATTTACAATTTACATTTTGATGTTTTTGTAAGGAAAGTTGTTTTGTAGTTCTCACCTTCTTTGCGGTAAGACACAATTTAAGACTTTTCTTAAGAATTTAGTGAGATTCAAACTCAAAGTAAGGGATGGAAGTTTAAATATATTATATCTACTTTTAGGTGAACTTATGGTTACCTGAATTTTAGATAACATAGATTTATACTCGAATAATTAAAAATAAATCAGCACTAGCTGTAGGATTCAATTGAGTTTGATTTATAGCAGTTTTTTTTTTAAATAAATAATATCAAAACAAAATTTGGGGGATTAAGTTAACATTTAACATCAAGTTGATGCACATTGATTAATACAAATAAAATGCACAAATTGATCGCACGTACTTGCTTTTAAGGTAAAAGTTTCTTGAAATATTAAAGTTTTATTAAAATTCACAAATAAATCGATGAACCATGGCAGCCACCACAAAAAAGTGACGCCATTTTCTTCCGTTCCACTCTCGCGGCAAAAATTTCAATTCAAAATTAAGAATAAACTAATAGAGATACAAAAATCTTCTATAGCTTATTTTAAAGATAATAACCTAAAGCTTAATCCAAAAGAGGGATTTTTTAAAATTTCATCATTTAATAGGGTTAACAGGGGTAAAACGGAAAGATGAAATTTTAGCTCAAAATCTAAACGCGAAGTTGTAGAGAGTTGATTTTTTTTACGGATTTTTTTTCCAACACTCTACGTTTCGAAATATGATTTTTTGAAAATCAAAGCACATGTAGGTTATGGCCTTATGCATATATGTGCAAAAACTTGGAATCATTTAGTGAGTTTTGACTGAATAACGGAAGAAACAAGTTTTTAAAAAACACGTTTTTTTACCGTTTTTAACCGATTTTCATCGTTTTTTATTTTTATCTTTTTTTCTATGAAGTGATGATAGACCATTACCACAACTAAATGTGTGCGAAGTTTCAAAAATTTTCGTAAATTGAATTTTGAGATAACAGTAAAATAAACTTTTAGAATTCAACAGGTTATAACTTTTGACCAAGAGCAGATAGAAATTTGATTAAGCTTTTATGAGCATCCTGATACAATTACCTTTCATTTGGTATGTCACACATTACGGTAGACTTACAACTAGGGTTGCCAGATATATTTTGACGAAACTAGTAATCGAGATGCAAAATCCCGGACTTTCCCGAACAAATAAGGACAAAAAAAAGAGTACAAAACTAGGACAAAAAAAAATGCATTATTTTATAAAAAAAAAATAACCGAACAATCCTATTAAAATTTAACTAAAGGCTTAACTACATACACCACTTTTTGAAAAAGTACAAAAGTGAAAATATTTTTTTTCTGGCTAGCGCAATTGTTTTGTGAAAAAGAGTATACAAAAATGCGTTTGAAAATGTTCACTTTTGCACTTTTTCACTTTTTGGCCAATGTAGTTAAGCCTTAAAAATTACATTTTTAACCCTTGTTCCCGTAGCATTTTTTTCTTATTTTTTCACAAATAAAAAAATAAATAAAAAACTCTGAGACAAAGTTTGGCCTTCTCGGTATAGTATTATAATAAACATTTGAGTTATAATACTGCAAAAGTTGCAATGCAATTCCAGTTAAAAAAATTTTAAAATTCCATTGAAAACCAATTGCGCAAAATTTTAAACGATTTAGTTAAATGCAAATAAAATTTTTAGTAAGTTACTAAGTAAAGAAATGGTCTTTTTGACTTAGCAACTTACTTAAGTGGCTTTAGATTTTTTCCTTAATCGTTTAAAATTTTGCCATATTGTATATTTTTGAGTTTTGATTATATTGGAACAGAATACAAAACAGAATTGAGCAGATAATAAACCAAAATAAAAACGCCTCGCTTTTAATGAACTCGATTCGTTTTTTGAATAATAAGGGCCAATTTTCAATAGTCAGATAAACCTCAGAGCTTATTCCTAGGAATAAAAGTTTTTTTTTATATTGACATTTATTTTTATGATAGTCTAACTGACGATTGAAAAATTAGGGCTAAATGAATTAAGAGTAGCATACAAGTACTTAAAGGCTAGAAAAGAGTACAATCCCGGACAATTGATAGAAACTATCCCGGACGTCCCCCACACAGCCAAAAAAGAGTACATGTCCGGGAAAACCTGGACGGCTGGCAACCCTACTTACAACAAGCTACACAATGTTAAATCAAGAAACTTGCGAAAAACCTCAAAATAACAGTGGAGATCTGTTGCAACCGAACAGCCACCAGTGTGGGAAGTACCGTTATCTCAGTCTGGAAATTCGACATGGTTGACTTTAAAAATTTCTAACTTCTCTTGTAAGCATCTTTGAAATGAGATTGATACGTCATATGAAAGGTGAAATAATAAGCTTTCACATGGTATAAAATTTTTTATAGGTTGTCAAACAAAAAAATTGATTCCATAGCCTGAGAACATAAAAGTAAATGTTTTTTTTGCTTTTTTTAATGAAATTTGATCGAGTTCAAAAAATTCTAGCTCTTTTTGTAGATGTCTCATAGACCTGATCGATATATATATATTTTGAGCTAAGACAATAAGCTTTCAGATGGTATAAAATTTTGTATAGGTTATTATTGAAAAAATGGAATTAATGACGTGAGAAGATAAAAATTCATGTTTTTTTTTTTGCTTTTTTTGATGAAAATGATTGTTTTCAATAAATTATTTTTATACTTTTTGCGCATTGTAAAAATTTAAAAATGTTTTTATTCTTAGGAAAAAATACTTGGCTTTTAAGAGCCAATTTTTCAATCTTCTAATAAACAGTCAGTTAACTGTTCGACGAATAAAGTTATTAGGCTCATAAACAATCAGATAAAAACATTGAATTTTTCAATCAAGAATAATTTATTCTACAGAATAACAAAAAAAAAAATTGTCAAATTCAAAAATATTTAAAATTAAACGTCATTTTTATACATGATTGTTTTTGTTTTCTTGTTTTCCACTGTATTTTTTTCAAAATTCTTTCAAAGCAGCTTTGACAACTGACACAATATTTTTATTGAGATTATTCCTTAGAATAATTTTATTCGTCTCTGAAAGAAGCAGATAGATTTATTCTTAGGAATAAGCTATATCTGCCTGTTGAAAAATTGATTTTTTCTCTATCCTTAGGAATAAGTACTAACTGACTGTTTAACTGACTATTGAAAAATTGGCCCTAAATTGCATAATTTTTTTTTTGTAAGCTTTTAAAATAAAAAAAATTAATATAATGAGAAAATAAAAAAGGTATTTTTTTTTAGCTTTTTCTTGTAAATTATGATTGTTTGAAAAAAGTAAACGCTTCAATTGACTCATTTTAAACAAAAGCACACAACCTGTTTTCTAACGACGTTATCACGTAAAATCATCGTCCGTAAACCGGCTTTACAGACAACCTCTTTTTTTATCAAAATTCTTTAGTCAATTCTTGAGAAAATTTAACTTTTCCAGACAGACTCTTTCCTTGAAAGATATACAGAATTATGCTCGTTCAAAAAAATACTTCATTTATCAAGATTGAAGAAATTGTCCATTCTTCTTCAAAAACTTTCATAGTTTTAAAGTCTGACTTATTGACTTTGTTACGCTATTGCAATGTTCTGGTTATGTTTTGTGTTGTTTAATGGATGGAAGTTTTCCAACTAACAAAAGTTTCTTATTTAAATAACAATAGTTCTGAAAAAAAAACTCCAAATGTTACAAAAATTACAAAAATTCTTAAGAAAATATGCAAGAAACTGTACCTAACAGTAAGTTTCTCCAACTTCTGAACATTTTGTAATCTCAAGTCCTGATAAATACCTCTTTACCTACATATCTAACTCTTTTTTTCTTTCCTGCCATTAGAATTCGTCAAAAACTCTTTATTTCACCTTGAATCAATTGTTCGAAACGAATGTCACTTCCGCTACAACGAAGATATTTTTGTATTTATTTTTTTTTTTTTATTCCAACAGAAGCAAAAGCAGATATTTTATTTATTTTTTATTTTTACTTTTTTTCTTTCTTCGGTGAACAATCTTGGTGTCCCGTTTAGAAATGACAATGTACTTTTATTATTATTATTGTTCAAAGAAGAACAAATTTGTTCGCTTCGTCAGAATTGAATAGCAAGCTCTGGCAAAGTAGCACTCGAGAGGAGCAAGCACAACATCGATGAAAGGACACGAAAGCTTATATTCCTATAGAAGGAAGAAAAATGTTCTGTGAAGGATCTGAATAAATTTTGTGTGTGTTTGAGTTAGATTTGCATAGTAGTGTGCTTCACGTTTCAAGACGGGAGGTTCTGAAGCTCTGAAGTCACACGCCATCAAAGGTAAAAAAAAAATATGAAAAAAATAAAAATTGAAAAAATTGTATCTCTCTGAAGTATGAAAAAAAAAAAAAAATAAAAGAAAATATGCTTTCTATTATTATGATTCGCATTGAATCAATGTTGCTTCTCTGCATTTTTCTATGCCAGAGGGAAGAAACCAGCACCATCATCCAAGCTAGAAAGGTAACAATTTATATTTCAGACAAAAAAAAAAATAGAATAGAATAGAATTTCTGATTTTCACTTTACTCGTCGAGTTTGGTGGTGTACCCAACGATTTTTTATCAGCATCACCCGCACCTTCAGGACTCTTTTTTTTTTTTCTTTTTTCCCAAAAAAATACAAAAAGAAAATTCGAAAAAGGATAACGGATTACATTTATTCAAAAATTGAAATGTTGAGGTTGTGCTACATATCTCCAAGTCACAAAATGTGGGTAAAAGTAGGTGAGAGCGGTCTTGCATTTGAGAACAGGTGTAAGAAAGGATATCTCTCATTGCTCTGGCATGTCTTATTATCATACAAGACATTCAACAAGACAGGATATGTGTGTGCTGTGCTGTCAAACAGATATAGAAGGCTAGGGAAAGGGATATTATGCTATAACTAAGCTTGGGCATAAATTATAGAACACGAATATAGAAAGACTCATTTTCACACCACACACCACTTGGTTCAATATATTTTAAGGATGGACTCTTTTGAATTGTCCGATACATATATTATACATTTTATGGAGCAGACATTGGTTTTGCGTGGATTAAGCTATTTGGTAAAGTTTCCTTTTACAAATTGCTTGGGAAGACATTTAAAGGCTTGTCAATAAGATATACATATCTTTAGGTTTTACGGTTCTTAGGAATGTATTCCTACTTCTTAAGGGTTTTCGGCTTTCAAGAAATTTCAATATCATTTTTACCCAGTCATGTATCAACTAAGTCACAGAGAAGACACTGAAAAGTCTTGCTTAAATAGCTTTTGAAGTATTTCATACATGAATAAATTTTTAAGCTAACCTGAAAAGATTTAAAAAACTGCACTGAAACTGAAAAAAAAAAATATATATTCAAAAAAATAAAAAAAAATGCATTAAAAAAATGTTGCATCTGAAAAAAAATTGTTTTGGAAATATAATTTGTATTGCAAATAAAAATATTTTGCATTTGAAAAAAAATTTGAATGCATTTAAAAAATTTTCTGCATTAAAAAAAATCAATGCAAAATGTGTGCTTTAAATATTTTTTTTTTTTATAATATTCGTCAAATTTCTTACAATATTGACTTTTAGACCATACATCAACTATGTCAACTATAACTTGTAAGAAACTTGACGAATACATAAAAAAAAAATATTTAATGCACACATTTTTGAATTAATTTTTTTTTTTTCAATGCAGAAAATTTTTTATTTACATACATTTTTTTTTAATGCAAAATATTTTTATTTGTAAATATTTTTGTTTTTTTAATGCAATAAAAATTATTTTATTTTATTTTTCTTTAGTATCGTAGTGATTTGAATCAAGATGAAACGAAAAAGCGACAGTATAAAATTAATTGAATATATTTTTTGTTTTAAAAAATATGTGAATGAAATTTATACTGAAGATGTAGATAGATAATAAACAAGACTATACTTGTACAAAATTTCAATTAATTTCATATTCCTGAGATAACGATAAAAAAATGTTCTTTTTCCAAACAATTTGTATCTTTTGCTAATATTACCTCTACAAGTTACACAATTTTAAATTGCAAAACTTGAAAAATACCTAAAAACCCCTGTTGAGATCTGTTGCCAGTCACCAGTTTAGGCAGTACCGTAATCTCAGTTTGAAATTTCAACATGGTTGGCTTTAAAAATTGTAACTTTACCCATTTCTTTTCTAGATGTGGTACAAGTATGATTGTAACATTATATTAAAGCTTTAATAATAAGCTCTCAGATGATATAAAATTTACTGTAGGTTGTCATACAAAATGATAGATTTTTAGGTGATGGAAGAAAAAAAATTGATTTTGTTGCTTTTTTGGGTGAAAATCGATTGGCTTCAACAAATTTTAGCTCTTATTGTAGATGTCGGACAGACATGATTGAAAAAAATATTTAAAGCTTTCCTACCTTTTTCTACCTATAGATTGTCATATAAAAAAAAGGTTTTAAAGGTGATGGAAGAATAATCATTTTTAGCAAAAAAACAAAACCGACTTCCATGGATCAAAACTAGGTTTTATGATTTTTAAAATAGTTCCTATGGCAAAAAGTGAACGAAATTGAAATGGGACCATACTGCAGCCACCAGCTATTCAATACAAAAAGAATTATCAAAATTGGTTCACTCAGTCCAAAGTTATGCGGTAACAAACATAAAAAAAAAAAAAAAAAAAAATACAGACAAATTGAATACCTCCTCCTTTTTGGAAGTCGGTAAAAAAAAGATAGATTTTTTCGATTTTTTTTTTCAAGAAAAATGATTTTTTAAGGTTTCACTTCTTCCACATGTGAATTGCACACATGATTTTTTTAATTTTTTTTTTTCAGTTGCAATAAATATTTTTTTTTTTAATTTCCAAATAAATTTTTTTTTCAATTAGTATTTTACAACTCTGCTATACAGTGAGTCCAAAACTCATATACGATTTACAATATTGGACAATGTACAGAAAGTCTGAGAATAAATAAATGGCGTTAAAATTGTAATTTAAGTATTTAGAGGATTTTTGATCTTAATTTCCCCATTTTCCATATTTATTCGCGAGAATCATGTCTGCAATCAAAATATGTATTCCTTTTCAAAATTCAGCTACCGAAGATATGCATACTCGCACTTCTATTTTATGATTACATTATAAGACTACACCACACTGCATTGCAGCTTATGCTCCGCTGAATCCTTGCTAACATTTTCTGAAATTGAGAAACCAACCGCTTTGTGTAACACCCTTCGGCCGAAGATACACACATACTCTCTCACTCTGATATTTTGTTTACCTTTTGTTTTCTAGAGAAACCTTCTTCTTGTAACATGGGTAAAGCATAAATGGCCGGATGTCGGCCGCAATCAACAGGATGATTATTTGTCCATGTTTTGTTCCTTTAAGCTTCCAAATTTGTATGCGTTTCGTATATCGTTTGCTTATACCATCGCGCATCATATGGCTGCAACTTCCAAACTTCCTTTTTGGAATAGCAGCATCAGAATAGTGTGTTCCTATAATGTTGATGGTGTACTTTAAATCCAATCGTCCTTCATGCGATCTCCCCAAAGTTTTTGATCCAATTCGAAATTGTATAAAGAGAAGCAAAGAACAACAACAACAACTACATTCTACTGCATAGCTGCGCTGTTGCCTGTTGGCTGCATTTGGGTTCTGTTTTCGCCACACTTAAGTCCTAGATGAAGCGTGTTAAATTTATGTATTTTGGGTGTCCCAGTTTAAAATGCATTTTCTGTGTTCCAAACTGTGCTCTCTCCTGTTCTCCTTGTGGCACTCCTGACGATGATGCCATGGTCCTCTTCTCTGGTATTTATGTTTGCGTTGAATATTTAAACTTTAGTGTATTTGTATTTTGTGATGCAACTATATGCACTCTACACACAACAACAAGAGAGAGTTGCCATTTTACTATACAACACTCGCATACACTCCAAGTCGGTAAAGGTCGGTTTCGGTTTGAGTTTCTGTGTTTTCTGGAAAGTGCAATAGTGACATAGTGCAATTGTTGGAGGAGAGACACAGAGGAGAGACAAATTCAAGGATATCAAATATTTACCTATTTATTTTGATATTCCAACTGCGATGCAATAAATTCGATTTGATTTGTTTTTGATACGAGATAGTTATGCCATTTGCATTCCAATTCAAAAATTAGCCACCCACAAAGTTTGTACAAACACACACATAACATGAAGTTAGTTTTTTTGTATTATAGCTATCTATCGATCTACCTAAGGGTGCATTTGTTTGTATGTAAATAAGAAAAAACAAAAGGCATCATATCGTGACAAAAACGACACTCATCAAAAATGAGAGAAATTCCAAATGGTTTTGACCTGAACGTGACGGAATTGCAAAAATACTATCGAAACAAAATAAATATGAAACTATCTCTCTGTTTCTCTGGTTTTGTTCAGTTTATATACAGTTTTTTTTTTAATTTTTGAGATATTTTTGAACTTTAAAATCAAAAAAATAAAATCATAAAATTGTTTGATGAGGTTTTGTCATATTTATCAGAATAGAAAATAAGGAAAAACACAAAATTAAAGAGTGAATTTAATATTTAAATCTTGAAGGAGAAAATTAATAAATTTTGAAATTGAAAAAAGAATTTAAATACAAATTGATACAAAAAAAAAAAACTGAGAATTCTACCAAATACAACCAATTTTTACAGAAACAAAATAAAAATAATTTTAATCCTTATTTTCTTTAAAGAGTATTCTTAACCTATTTCTTGGAAAGATTTAGCTCTCACCGTTTATATGGCAGGAACCATTGAGAAAAATATAATTAAGAAAAATGCTTTCTAATGCCATTTTTTGTCTAAAATCAGTCAAAGACAAAAAAGGTGACGGAAAATACTAGGACATTTTTAAAATTGTTCATGATTTTTGTCTCTAGAGGATGCCATATTCAATTTAATTAACAAGCGGACAAGCACGACGCTTTAAAAGGTTCCTCATTTGTTAAATTACGATTAATATTTTAGAAGCTATGATGGAACAGATGAACATACTCAAACATACATACTGACTTAACAAATAACAATTTTTGCTTGATATAGTGGATTTAAGTGCATATTAGAAAAAAGTCAACTGTTTTCAATTTTTGTCAAATAAAATTGCTTAAAATCATAATTTTTTGTATAGCAAAATGTTACTCATACACCACAGTGACCCAGCTGGTTTCATAATAGGTATCTTTTTGGCATTTTTTTCAACAATTTCTTCTAACTCACTCAATAAATGAAAGCAGATCCAAGAAAAGAAAATTATCAAAATATACAGACACTTTCGAAGTGAGTCACTGTGGCGTATGAGTAACATATTTTTTTTTTTTCATGAGAAACTACCTTTTTATTTTTTTAACTAATTAATAAATAAATAATAATCCTTTTCCGTCTATATTAAATATATTTAAAACAGTGTGCATTATGATTTTATTATCTATAACTTATGGAACCTTATTTGACAAAAAAGATGGAAAGTTAACTTTTTTGGTGCAAATCTGAAAGTAAAATAGTTAAAGTCTTTTTTATCACAAGACAAATCACCGATTAATTTTAATTATTATTATTATTCATGAATTATGACAAATTAATCCATGACAATAGAGTTTCATTTTTTTAATGGGTGACAAAACAATTATATTTAATTGCAGTATTGAACTTTCGATATAATTTCCAAGTCAATCAATATTTTTTTTTTTTTTTTAATTTATGTCTCTCGCATTTATTAGAAATAACTCCCATGAAACTTTAATAAACAAAAATGACACTTAATTAATTATTGTTTCAGTACGCTGAAGTTTCTGCAACTGATGATGAAATGACTAATTGCTATTGTCTTGCTTTTGAACTCATCTTTCATTATTTCATCATTCATCATTTTTCAAAACCACCTTCATCGTTATCATGGGGCTTATATTTATAGATTGTTATATTGAAAATGCATTAACAGCACAAAAAATATTTCAGAGTTGTTGAAGAAGAATTGTGTGGTTTGGAGTTAATTTAATTCAAATATTGAAAAAGGCACTTTGGAGGAAAAAAAGATTATTTAAACAAAAAAAAAATCATGAAAAAAGAAGGAAAAAAGTTCTAAAGGTCAAACTAATTTAACTGAATTAATCAGATAAAGAAAAATAATATTTTTTTTTGTGAGATTATAACAATTATATTCTCCGACATTTCCTGTGAATTACGATGCAAATAACTCTCATTCAATTCGTAGATATCCGTTCAGCAACTCATCAAAACCATTTCCTATAAAATGGTATTGAAAATAGTTGTGATTTTTTATTTTATTCCAGAGTGAGAGGAGGATTCAACATAAATTCATTGTTAAGGAGTCCATTAATCCTATTTTTTTTTTTTTTTTTTTCAAATATTTTTTTTTCAGGAAATTCTTTTGTATTGAAATTTTGTTGAACAGATTTTCATATAAAATGGTATTTTTTTTCCGCAGTCAAGGTTAGCCATTTAAAAACCTTTCAGGATCATTGCGATGGACGCATTGTAATCTCCGCATACTCATAAACAAAACATATATTCTCCGCACTCTTTTGGTAGTCAAAGTTCATTAATGATTCTTTTCTCGTGCATCATCGTCATTGTTGTCTCAAATAGTGAAACTTTTACAAGCAACTCCCTTGACTGTTTAAGGATAATTAGGGTATTAAGCATTTTGATTGACAAGCACATGATGGTAATAAGACAACTTTGTGCATAACTATGTTAAAGTAGGATACGAGTATAACATTTTCTCTGAACAAAAACAATATAATATAGAAAATTTTCAAAGTTCCAAGGATGAAAGGATCTGTCAATTATGATAATATTTTCGGCTATAAGTAATATAGTTTGGTATTTGCAGTTTACTTTTGTAACAAACCGAAGTAAATCACATTAAAAGTACATTGAACTATTGAACTTTGTTGTCAGAGTGGTTTTAGTAATTCGATTTAATCGTTTTAGATGATGTTAAACAGTGAATTCTTAATCGCCCTCATTAGTTATGGGTCTTTGACAGGATATACTAATCAGCCGTTTTTGTGGTAAAGTGAGACAAAGTTATATTAGCGTGGTGTAATAATTACTTATGAATTTGAACACTTATTTACAAGCCTTTTCAAATAGCATTACCCTAGCCAGGTATTTACCGTTTCTTGAGAGAAGTTTTTGATACTTTGCATTTTTTGCAATTTCTCAAATGAGCTTCATATTTTTGAAAAAAAAGTGGTTGCCTGTTAAGTCGGTTTACGGACGATAATTTTACGTGATAACGTCGTAGAAAACAGGTTTTGTTAAAATAAAATTATCTAAAATTTATTTATTAGTCAACTTTCTTGTATCAATTTTTGTATACGAAAAGCTTACAAAAAATGTACACCATTAAAAAGTTTAATATTCCTTTTAAAAAATAAAGCCCTATTTAAATTTTTACAATGCGTAAAAAGTAAAAACTAATTTATTGAAAACAACACTTTTTCATGTGAAAAATGTGAAAAAATCAAACTTTTTTCTTCTAACACCATTAAATTAATTTTTTGTATATAAAAACCTATAGTAAATTTTATTCCTGTTAGTTTCAGCTCAAAATATTTATATCAGCCATGTCTGTACAACATCTACAAAAAGAGCTCACATTTTTTGAACCCAATCAATTTTCATCAAAAAAAGCAATAAAAACAAACTGTTTTATCTTCTTACTCTATTAAGTCTGTTTCTTTATATCACAACATACACAAAATTTTATATCATCTGAAAATTCGGTCACTGTGGCGTATACGTACTTTTTTTTGGTGTATTTTGAGTTCAATATGAATTTACTATACTTGGCCCAATTTGAATATTTAAAGAAATGTAGCAATGACAAATTGCTATTAGGTGACATACATATATAAAAACATATATATTTCAAAAAAGTCTCAGATCAGTAAATGAGTTACAAGAAAAAAAAAATCTAAATTATTCATGAGTGTTTCAACTTAGCATCAAAAACCTTCACCACGCAAATTAAATTCAATTGTACCCTCAAATACAAAAAGTATAATGTACCACATTTTCGTCCTTCATGTATATATTTTTTTTTTTATATCTTTTACGTCGTAAAAAATTGTGACATTAATATTATCCATCACCTAGTTTCTGTTTCCCGTCAACCAACTTCTGGTGTCCTTTTTTTTTTTTGAAACAAAAGCTTTCTTCTGCGGGTTAAAATAAAATACAAAAAAAAAAAAGTGAAAGAAAAAAAAAAACTTCCCGGAATTTTATAATTGTCTTTTTCTTGAGACACAGAGAAGGAAGAAGGAAATGCAAGCGGCACGGTGGCGGGCGTTGTGTTTCCAGGGTCTTTGCTTTGTTTTGTGTGTGTGTTTTTGTTTTATATCAAAAGCAATCACTATAACTTTATACCTACCGTTTGAGTTGACATAAAGACTTTTAAAAGTGTGTGCACTTGACACTTTCATTAATTTGAATTTGAAAGTGACGTTTTATGAAAACTTAAAATAATAATAAAAAAAAAGAAAAAAAAATATCCTTTCACTCCTCTGGTTCTTATTTTTTTTTTTTTTATTATTTTTTTTGTTTGTCTGTGCAGTTTTGTCGCATTATCCTCTCTTTTAAAATTATATTCTATTTTCGTACCTGCGGGGCGGGTATTATCTAGTATATTCGTTGAAGAGTATTATGTGAACATCCGTATAAAGCTTTATGCATGAATATCATATTTTTACCTCTCTCTCTTTATGGAAACTATACATATTATATTTTCTACATATAAAAGTTGATGGTCCCATAATGATAATGGAAAATTTTTCGTCCTGTTATTGATATCACTTGCATATTTTGTGTATTTTTATATATAAATGTTTGCATATATGTCATTTGTCCTCTTTTTTAATGGCTTCTATGTTACACTCTCTATCTCTCTTGGTTTATGTAGAGATACCTTACTGTCCTTTGTCCTTTGAAAATACAAAAAAAAATCAGAATAAAACTTCCAGAGCAAAGCGCTGTAAACGCACTCAAATATTCATATTTTAACGAGCGTTAGGTTACAAGGTTCACTTAAATTATAACAAAAAAAAAAAATAAAATAAAGAAGGTAAAAGAAATTTGTGATTTCTTATGGGTTTGGGGAAAGGAGAATGAATCTTTATGTGCGAGGAAGAATCTTTTTTATGGATTTTTGCATAAAATATCCAAATTTTCCTGTGAGAGATATGCACTTGGATAAGTGAACAATAGTTCACATATCTTCTTCCTTAAAAGCTCGTTTCTTTTTTATTAGAATTTTTTTTTGAACGATAAACATAAAGAAACTTTTTTATACATATTATTGAATTAATGAGCTCGTTGATTCTTAATAAAAAGAACATAAGTTTCTAACCTGAATGATCAAGTATTAAGTTTCAATTCGTTTTTTGTTTAACATTTTATGAAACAACCCTATATAAAAAAAATTTTAAGGTACCGATTTGTTTACATATGCGTTTTTAAGGATTATCTTGTAAATTTCAGAGAGGACTCAGTTATTTAAGCCTAAATGATATTCAATTGCTTCACAAATTATAAGACATGAAATATTTTAACTTTTTCTTTCACAAAAATTTATTTTACAAAAATTAGTATTAAACACTTTCTTGAATGACTTTTAACATTCAGCAATTTTTAAAACTTGTATTTTGACGGATTTTGAGGTTTCTCTAGAACGGGAATTCAAAATATATTTTATTGCCAAAATGTACGATATACATTATTGAAAAACTTATGTTTCACAATAAAAACTTTTGACGAAATTGCTTATTTGTAAAGTCTAGGACATTTTGTGAGAAAGTCAATATCAATTACAGCATTAAAAAAAAAAATTAAAACGATTTTTCTTGAACTGCAAAATTTTCTACTTACTAGACTACGTGTAGGCCTTAAAAGCAATATTGAAAAAAAAATTAATTTTGTCAAGCGATGGTTTTGTAGTCAAATTATTAAAAAATTTCTCAGCTTCCAACAACATAAGTTAAAAAATACTGAAAAGTTCTGGAATATGTAAGTCGAATAAGAAAACAAAACAATTAACTTTGTAAAAAATTCTAACTTTTTCTGTTAATCGAAGTAATTATCATGTTTTTGAAAAATATATTGTTTATAACTTTCTTTTTAAGTTAAAAAAATTGACTTTCCGAACGGTCGCATGTCGAAAACAAAGTGTTTTTTTTTTATTTTTTTTATTTAAGCTTCGTAATATAACTAACTAACCTCTTAAGAAATTCGATGTTTTTTTCTATTCAGTATTTATAAATTGAAAAAAAATAATAAATAAAATAAAGTTAAAAAAAATCGAACATTTTTTGTTTTTATTTTGTAGTCCGAAAAATTGATTGCTAATCACGATATGAGTCCCTAATAAAAATAGGAAGATCCTCCGCTTCCCAGTTTTCCATTTTTACATCAATCCTCTATTAGAAAAAAATTATTTTTTCATCAATCGACTTTTTTGCAAATTTTTTTAAATGTTCTTGTAGAAAATTAAAAGCTCTTCAAAAAAGGCCTTGACCCCCTGTCTGCGAATTTGGCACGACACAAATCAAAAAATTACAATTTAAAATAAGAGTGGGATCAAAAAAGTCAATTTAAATTTTTTTTGGGATTGTGAATACAATATTCCAATTCCTCGGAAAATTCATCTATTTCATGCGTATTCTCTATAAAATATGAGACAAAAAAATTCTAGCGACTTGAAAAAATAGAAGCCAAAGGATATGGCACATTTTTGGGCCCAGTGTTTTCACTTACGAAATGGGTATCAAATGAAAGGTGACGGTAAGCACATTACGTGGGTAAAATATTTTCAAATTCGTTAGTGGGGTTTTGGAGATATTTGAGTTTGAAGTTTCGGATTTCAAAATCAAGATTTCAGCTATTTTTGCCATCAATTAATCGTAGAATGCGTAGAAAGGACTTTTTAGATTGGAAATTAGTTAATCTTTCTTTTTCTAGTACATCATTTTTCTCTAGGAGTTATACTTTCAGAGTAACAGAACCGCAAAGTATCTCATTCTCAGTAATTCCGCACTTAACTCTAAGGGTTGTTTAAAATATTTAAAATATCAAAAAACACACAATTTTCGGTAGTGTAACTCTGAAATTATAACTCCTAGAGAAAAATTATGTAATAGAAAAAGAAAGATTAACTAATTTCCAATCTAAAATGCCCTCTCTAGTTTTCTGTCCGACCAGTCGTTCTCGAGATATTGAGACAAATGCGTTTTTCAAAATGGCGGTCGCCCCACAAGACCAAACAATACGCAATCTGAGATTTGTACTTGGGATAAACCCCTCTTCAATACTGCATTCAAACTTAGCTCACGTCATAGCTTTTTCCAGATTTTTCCCCATTGACTGAACTATAGTTTCTATTCTTATTATTTAATAGGCATATTTCAGCGCGTTTTTGTGTATTTTGCTTATTATAAGGTTTTTGTATGTTTTATAGAACTATTTTATATATAGAATTAAAGGTAACACATTAAGCTATCAAAAAATTACAAAAAAAAAGTGCATGTCACCACTGAATATTTTGATATTTCGATGTGCCAAATGCCTCGCTTAAAAAAATCACCTTTTGAGAAGTAAATACCTAATATGTATTATTTTTTTTAACAAAGAAAAAAACTTTTGATACAGATTTATAGACAAGAGAAATACCTTTTATTTGATACCAATATTATTTCTGTACACCCATTATTACGCATTCTACGATTAATTGTTCGAAAAATTAGCTGAAATCTTGATTGTGAAATCCGAAACTTCAAACTCAAATATCTCCAAAACCCCACTAACGAATTTGAAAATATTTTACCCACGTAATGTGCTTACCGTCACCTTTCATTTGATACCAATTTCGTTAGTGAACACACTGGGCCCAAGCTCCATAGAAAAATGTGCCATCTCCTTTGCAATCGCGTGTCTATGGCGTGACAAAAAAGAGGTGTGCCTATAGAGGGTTAAACAATTTTTTCGTTTATCTAACCATTTTAAGGATAAATTATTAAAAAAATCTTTTTTTTTTTTTCTTAATTTTGTTAAAAATTTAACAATTATTATAATCAAAGGGGCGTGACATATTCTTGTAGAAAACAGATTATTCTACAAAAAAAGATCTTGAATACTTTTTTAATCAATCTAACAATTGGAAAGATATTTGAGGTCAAAGTTAAAAAAATTATAAAAGCATTTTTAATTTTTTCAAAATTGTGTAATTCACGGAAAAGCAATTATTATCAAATTAGTAAGAAGTATTCTTGTAGGAGCTCAAACGTTCTACAAAAAAGTCATTGCTTTAACCGTTTTGAACATATTCTTAATTTTTTTACCATGATTTAAGCAAAAAATTGATTTAAATTTCAACTCACCCATTTTTTTATTTTATTTAAAAACATCAATCAAATCAAAGCTTACCTGAAAAGAGATAAACAAAACAAAAAAAAACCATTAAATTTAACAAATTACTATATAATTTAAAAACTATTAAAAATTAATTCATCTTTAAATCCTTGCGCATTAAAACAAAACCGCTATATATTATATTCTACCCTCAGTAATAAACTTCAATTGATAAAAACAATTATTTTAATTGCATTATAATTTATCGTTTTGATCCTAAAACCAAATAGTCACACTTAATCTGCCATCTATCATACATCATCATCATCAACAACAACATCTCCTGCCACCATCTCTATCGTCGTGGTACGTGAATTATATATCCTCGGCCTCGGCATCTACTCTCTTAACTCCCATATTGCTCATCTGACATTTAATACCATAAATGTCATCATTATCATCGGCCTAAATCTCTAATCATCAATTAACATTATGAGTGGCTCTCCCAGTCCAAGTCCCAGTTCCACGCACACACACACTCGCCTGCCTGCCTGCCTGCTGCCATATCCTGGAGTGTGTCATAATTAGCAATCTAACGCAATCTAATAAATAAATAAATGTGAAATATATATATATATATGTAGTGTGGTATATGACTATAATGTCAGGACTCAGCAAAAAAAAAAAAAAACAGAGAAAATTATATATATATCCTATATCCTAACCCACTCACTCATGAATTGTTCGGTCTGATATGTCCTTTAGAAAAATAATTGGAAAATTTATTTTATTCCTCTAAGGAATATTAGAGGGAGTCTATACACATGTCACTACTCTTCTACTCTCTCTATGGCCCATGTCAGTGCCACAAACAGGACACATTCAACATTCTCATGCAAGTGCTGCCCAATTCACACAATCTCACTCCACGATAGCTGTCATGAAATCCACATAATAATTATGTGAATATGTCAGTCCCATCAAGTGCTGGTTGGTTGGTCGCATCGCAACTTAATGGAGCATCAACTACTATCAACATCATCATCATCAACCGGAGCGGAGGAGCAGAAACAAAGTGGAACCTCTTTAGGAGGATGTTCAAATAAAAAATAAATAAAAACGCAACTTCTCTCAACTCGTCGTCGTCGCGTATTACCCCCTTCTCACCAAAACTCAACTTTACCGCTTATAATGATGTCAACATTGAATTTTTGATGAAGAACTTTTCCGATGGAAACTTGTTACATGCTCCCTCCCAGACAGACATACACACATGTCATCGTATGACAGGACATTCCCCTTGTCTTTACATGACTTGGAGCAGCTTCTATCAGCTCATTCCTTTCACATTCCATTTTGGGCATGATAAAATAAAATAAAGAAATAAAACACCCGAACAACAAATTTTGGGGATGTCATGCCAGACGTCTGGAGGATCTCCATATCCATCTCCATCTCCGTTTCCATTAAAAAAAAAAAAGAAAGACGAAGACGAAGACAACAGCGACATCCCAACCAACGCGAGGTACAGAAATGCTCAAAAGCGTGTAAATGAAATTGTCCTTGTGATATCACAATAGCACTTATCAAAGGATGACAATCAGGACAACGACAAAACGATTCTTTTTTATGGGGGATACTTTTAACGCTAAGAAGAAGAAGAAGAAGAAGGACGAGAATATCCTGTCCAAGTACATCCCGCGATGTTAACTTATTTCCACCATTCCAACCACCCCGCCTCTCCTTTCGTCCTTAAATCTAATGTGAGAGAGATCATTGAACGGACGGAATTCCGGGGAGTTTTTTCCCATCAAGCATGAACAACGGCGTATACAAGGGGGGGGTCACGGGGTCATGACCCCCCCCAAGAACTCAGAACTTAAAAAAGAATTTGTTATGTGATACTGAAATCTCTTGAGTAAGATTATTTTCAAAATGTTGAAGTTTTAGAACATGAACGAAAATTAAAAGTAAAAAAATTTTTTGGTATTCAAACAAACTATTTTACTATATTTTGGGGATGTGGTCATATTTTTAGCGAACGCTATGCTGGATTAGGATTATTTTGATTTGTTCGATAATATTAGTTGAGCTGTAGAGTTTTGTATGAAAACAAAATCCGGATAAGTATTATATTCAAAGCTTTTTAAAAGAAATTGAATCTAGTAGGTACACAAAAATAATATCTTAAGGGCAAGACACTGCTTACCAGCAAATAAAAGAAGCAGCCATATCTTCTATTTTTTTATATGATGAAGTGAATAAAATATGTTTTAAATAGGGAAGCTTTCTGTGGCCTTGCTGTGTGGAGGTCAATTCTGTTGATAAAATTCGTCCTCGGCAAAATGTTAAAGAAGGATATCATTTCTCAAATCTTTTTAGTTTTTTGCAATGTTCCAGTTCAATACATTCGTCTGATAAAATTTGGTGAATTTTGTTTGCTTACAGAATATAACAGTATTTTGTACAATTGTACATACTAAATTTGCTAGATCTGTTGCATTTTTTGAAAAAACTATCGATTTGTTAATCATCATAGAAGCAATGTAAGCAACCTTATCTAAGGCAATTTAAATATTATTATTAAATATCACTTAGGGCTAATTTTTTGAATAGTTAGATAAACCTAAGTTAGAGCTTATTCCTAGGAATAAAAGTTTTTTTTTTATAGTGACATTTATTCTTGTGATAGTCTATCTGACGATTGAAAAGGCAGGGCTTAATCTAAGAAATACAACTGAATGTTTTTTAAATTGTAAACCGCTGATTAATACCTAAAAACGGACGAATTCCAAAATATCGCCAAAATAATTTTTTTTGTCTTTACTTTTTTTTTTAATAGAGGTATTTTAAATATTAAATACAATTTAAAAAAAAAATTTTAAAAAAATTATATTTTCAATGCAATTTTTTTTACAAAACTTTGCGATTCGTTTGCCTGAGGTTAGGAAGACTTTTAATTCAAAAGTTAAAACTGTTATTAAGTAAAAACGATTTTTATTTTAACTTTCTGGGCTAGCGGAGAACAATGAACAGTTGTTTTAAGGCAAATTATTCAATCGAAGTACTCGTACAGTACATTTTATTTTTAGGAGAGGATAGCCTCAATTGGTCAAAATTATAGCCTAGTACGCTGCTGATAAGAAACGAAAAATCCCATACAAAAATGAAACAACGAAATGATAAACCAAAAATTTCGTTCAACTTTTCGTTCTGTAGTACCTACGCTGTTCGCCACAACGAAATTGAAAGCCTAAACTTCTTTTTCGCACACAAACAATTGCCGGGGACATTCATTGTGTGTGGAAAAATGACATTTTGAGTTTTTTGTTTGTTTTTGTTGTTCATTTTGTCATTGCATGTCTTTCTGCGATGCGTGTTTGCTTTTTTTTCATTTATGTTTTGCAATTTTTCGGTCCAGATTTCGCAAGCATTTCGTTGTCCTCGTGGAGACCGACGAAAAATTTCGTTTCACATCAGTAGCGTTCTAGGCTTTAAGGCTTAACGCTAAACTTAAACGAATCTCATACCGTTTTTGTTTGGTTATTTTTAGAACTACATTCGGAACTTTTCTATTCGAAATGCAAGACGCACAAATTTTAATGTTTAGGCCCATTTGCTCATACTAGTCATAAATTCTAATCTTAGATAGGTCGAATATAGCTCTAATGTTTTACTTAGTTTATTCTAAGTTTCTAAAAAATATTTATGTTAAACCTAGCAACGATTCACTTTCATGCGAGAAATCGCTGAGAGCTTCAAATTAAAATGTCAAACGACTCAAACGTCAGTGTATTTGAATTGTTTTTGAGAAATTAACCGGGAATAATTCAACAAATTTATTATTTTGGCAATTTTTATTGCAGAAAAAAGTGTAAAATAGTGAAAGTGGCAATAAAAGTGTGTTTAATTTAATAAAAAAAATTATTCATTTGACAGAATTTGTTTTGCAAATATTTTTGTTTGTCAAAAAATAATATGAGATATGTATATAAAAACAAAAAGTGAACAGTGTTTCAAAAATGTATGTTGTACATTTTACGATCTGAATATCTGCTAATAAATGTGAGTGAATTTATATTAAATTGATAATTTATTTCCTTTTCTCCCACATACATCAATATTTTAAGCCGCGTTCTTTCTTTTTTGGTCAATTAAATACTTTAAGTACCTAGATCATAAAATCCTTAAGTTCTACTATTTCTTCCCCCTAAGTTATGTTAAACTTAGAGGAATTTATGACACAATTTGAAGTTCGTGCAAACCGCTATGTATAACTTAAGGGTTTATGTTTCACATAAATATTTAAGACTCGTTTCAGCAAATGGGCCTTAATAATTCAAAAAGCCCATTTTCAGGTTTATGCCTGCTATCAAAACTTTTGAAAAAAAAAAAAAAAAATTGGCATGACCCCCCCCAAGAAGCAAACCTGTATACGCCCCTGAGCATGAAAAGGCGAACTCTCGAATTCCGAGAGAAAATAAAATAAAATTCACACAAGGAGTGGCAACCGCCCCCTAAATGCAAATATATAATTTGATTCTTTTTTTTTCTTTCTCTTTCGGATTTTTTTTTTTATAGAATTTACAGCAATTTATTCCGAATCGGTCAATAGCCTTGAATATAATAAGAAAGGAATACCACAAAATATAAGATGTCTGGCCTTGAATTTAGGTGAATCTTTTATAGGGCGGTGTGGTGAGTGTCCTTTGTGTTTTTATTCGATATAAGAAGGATAAATACCTACGTAAGGGAATTTTTATATAGGTGTATTTGTGTCTACCTGTGTTTTTTTTTTTTATTTAAAGAAAAAAACTAATTTTGTAAGAATAAATAGTTTAGTGGGAAGGCAAAATGAACAAGGATTTTATGATCCTTATATAACAAGAGAGGATAATTTTGTTTGTTATTTTTTTTTGTTATTGCATTTTAAACAAGGTAGTCAAATTAGATAAACAAAAATTTACATTGAAATTAGTTGTGTGGTATTTTTTTTTTTTATTATTATTTTTTTAAGAAATTGGATAAATTGCATTTCTGGTTGGTTGAATTGATGGTTTTATGTTAAGGGATCTACATAAGAAAATGAGAAAATGAAAGTTATGTAATGACAAGGAGATTTTTTTTTTTTTCAATTAGGCTTATGAAACATGTTCATTAGGATATGTTTTTTTATAAGAAAAAAAAATTATTGTGATGAGATTTTTTTAAGGACTTTAAAAATAAAAAAAAAAAGATTTTTTACTAGTTTTTATTTTTTTACTGTGCTGTGTCTTTAACGACACTTTAAAAGTTTTTCTCCTGCAGTCAATAATAAGTTTGTTAGTTTAATTTTACAATAAATTTAGTAAAAACTCAAAAACATGTATGCAATTAAATTTCTTAAATTTCTTATTTTTTTAAAAATACAGCGTCACTGTGCAACATTTTTTTTTTTTTTTTTCTTAGATTATACATACTTAAAAAATACCCCTTAAATTAATACGGGACACCCTGTATAAATATTTTTAAAGGTACCTGTAACAGAAATATTTTTTAAATTTTTGATGAACGAAAATTATGATTTTGGATTTGAACCGTTATGGTTTTTTTTCCAGATTTAAATTAATATTAGATAATTTCTAAAATTGTTTTTAAATTAACAAAAAAAAACTAAATAGTTTTAATTTTAAAACAAAAAAAAGTTATAAATTGTTCGAGAAGTAATATAAAAATTTATAAAAATTTAAAAAAAAATCAATGTGCAATTCAAATAAAACCAAAGTTTCAAAAAAAATTCATAGAATTTTTTTTGTATCCATAAATATTTTTTTTCGAAAATTTAATAAATGTTATTAGTTTTAAGATTACTTAAAACTTTTTTTATACAGTTTTTTGTTGAAACCGGTTGAATTCTTTATATTTTCATAATCATAAGTAAAAAAAAAAAATATTGACATAAAAATAAAAAAAAAAAAAATATGTTCAAGTATCAAATCAATGAATGTCATATATTTGCCCAGTGTGCTATTTTTACCAATTCATATTAAAAAAAAAATATTCATTGTATTTAATATATTTCTTTAATACAAACTACATACATAGATGGCGATTTAAAAAATAGTATTCAACCACCCATAAAAGCTTTTTTTTTTAGTATGTTGCCATTAAAGTCTTCTTGCATAGTTATTTTAAACTACCTTGTTTGTAGAACTTACTTAGTTGAAAGCTTTCAAGCAAAATATTCCATATAAACTTTAAGTTCTTAAGTGTTGTAAAGGATAAACACAATAATAGATCTAAAAAGTTTTTATCTGAGACAACAACCATCGTTAATGTTTATGGTAATGCTTAAAAGTTTTATGGAAGATTTTCTATAAAAATGAATTAGTTTAATAGTTTACAATCCACAATTCATTCGAAAGAAGCTTTTTGGCTGAATCAAAAACTTAAAAACTTTCAGTTCATAGTAGAAACTTAAAAAGAACTTCTACATAGAACTGGAAATTAAAATTTTTAAAACGGTTTTTCAAAGATTGATTTGATTTTGAAGTTTAAAGTAGAAAAAAAAATGAGGAAAAAGTTATAAAAAGCTTTCAAATAAAGCTTTTGTTTGCGTCAAATTTTTAATGCATGCTCCCAAAGTCAATCTAAGCTATATACTATAAAAAAGCTTTTATAGAAAATTTAAGCTTCTTGGAACTAAAATCTTCCAAAGAAAAAGCTTTCTGATACAATCCACAATTCATTTCATTGTTGTCGAAATGTAAGGAGAGGAATACATGTAAATTAAATTTAAAAAAAATTAATATGGTACTCAGAATATTTGGAATACAAAAAAAAACATAATGCATTTGTTCGACTTTAAATATGGCATTTTTTTAGACAGACAACAACAATAATAGAAAGATAGACAACAACAAGGCTCTTTCATGTCAGTTTTTTGGATTTTTATGCTTTGCTGTTCTGCAACAACGTTAATGACCCATCCCATCAATTAGAAGAAATTTGAGATATTGAGGGAGAGAAGGTTTTAAGAAGCGAGGTTTGATCTCATAAAATTAATTTTATTCTACAAAAATTTAGCCAAATATTTTTTTTTTTTTTGAAAACGTGCTCGTACTAAAATGCGCTTTTTTGGAATTTTAATTCAATACAGTGGTTTAATTTCACTTTTGATGTAGAAAAAACAAGGAATACAAAATTAGAACAAATTGATGGTTTTTGAAAACCACAATATTAAAAAAAATTTATATTTTCTGCCATTTTTTCTTGCATCAACCCAACATATTTTAGCACGTGTCATCATTACAACTCATCATGGGACAACTCATCATGAAAAAACTAATCACATGGTTCATTTGAATGTTCTTCTTTGGTTATATTTTTTTTTTTAATGGCTTCTATTTATGTAATATCATGTGATGAATAGGAACTATCTTTGGATTCAAAGTTCATGATGACTTGTCTAATATTACAAATTGTTATTATTCTAAGAAATAAAGAAGTCATTTAAACTGATGAATTGTCCTTTAACTAGCTGTGCAGTGATATGTTCAGTAAAACACATTTTAAAGAACATTGGATTATATCTATAAGCAGAACTAATAGATTAACACAAATTTTTCTTCTATAGAAACAACATAAGATTACTGAACTCCATTCCACTCAAAGATGAATAATGAAAATCAATAGAGCGATTTTTAAGAAAAATAAAATTCTCATAATAATTCTTTCATCGATTTAATATTTTAAAGCCCATAAACCGCACTTAAAAGTTAATCTTTTATGGAAATAAAGATGTTTCCCTGAGTGCAAAGTAACCCTTTAATCTGTATAAATTACTTAAAAACTTTTATCTTAAATTAATTTCATATTCATTGATTTTACAAGGACGAAATTATTAAAAAGTCACATATCATCATTAGCTTATGTCTATAGATATTTTTGTTTGCTTAACTTCCTATCATGAACTCTATACGTTAAGTGATTTCATGCATGAGAAGGACAACTTGAACACGTGCAAGGCTATATTGCCGCATCGTATGGTTTCAAAAAAAAAAAAAAAAAAAAAAAAAAAAAATCAATAAGCTTTAGTGCGAGTTAAGCCTATACATAGGAAGGGTTATTGCAAAAAAAAGGATTAAAAATATTTCAAATATGCAATGCGGTATAGTCTTATTGGATCACACAAATAAACGTGATTTGTGTATCCTTGCTTTCTTGATTTTTCATTCAAGTTTGCTTGCTTAATTTGCACAAACAAAGAATCAAGTCAAGTTCGCAGCAGTTGCTGTTTTAATTGACCTTTATCTATCAATAAATTTACCTCCTAAGTACTTGCGGCAAATAAAACCTTGAATGACAATGATGACAAATAAAAGCAATTATTTCAGGACATTTATTGACATTGCAGGTATTTTTCCTTTTGTATTGGGAAATATCCAAAAAAAAAAAAACAAAAGTTTGGAAAAACCTCGAGGTCACAAATCGAAGCCAAAAAGTTGCAATTTTGTTGGCTCAGGACTCGTGTTTCTTTAAAAATGTTCTGATTTTATAACCGGGGACCTGGTTTAACAAAATCTCCCTTCAGTGACCAAAGAAATAACGAATCTCAAACAGAACCACAAACAATTAAGGATTTTTCTTCAGCTTTGCACATATAACTTGCAAGAGTTATTACTCCATTTTTAAAGGAAACAGGACGAAGCATATGGTTGCAGCAATTAAAAAGGATATTCTTAAAAATTTTTCATGATGGTTATTCCAGTTGAATAAATCTATATCCAGGTATACAAGGGTAATGCCTCGTACACATGTCCTTGCAAAATAAATTCAATCCTTATCCTTTTTTTTTTTTTTTTTGAAAATTTAACGGACACCACATATCTACACAATCTACCATAAAGAGAGCTTGAAATGAATTTATTGATTTCTTTATGGTTTTGCTGTTAATATTTTTCGGAACGTGCAATATATATATCCGTGTATCTCCAAAAATGCAATCATTGAACCTGAGAGTACCTACCTACACTACATGGCAGGTGTGCGGTAGACCGATGGGATAATTCCCTATAGAAACCCATTGAAAGGATGCAACCATACCAACAAGAGAGAGAGTATATCATAATTTAACTCCAACTCATGTGGAAAATGGAGATCTAACCTGCCAACTGCTGCTATCCTTTTCATGATTAGTATGCCATTGCCAGGGACAGGACACTCACTATATGTGTTGTGTGTTGTGTCGTACTACCTTAGTTGTTGTTGTATGTTTTCAGCAATGTGTGGTTCCAACAAATATAAATTAAGCTACTGGATGATTTTATTATTTTCTTTTTTGTTGTTTTTTTTTGTTGATGTTAAATTCTCATATTGCAAAGCACGTGTGTGGTGCCTATGCCTCTACTCCTCCCATGAGGAAATGAAAAGGACCAAATAATAACGACTCTCCTAGATAGATAGTGTCCACAACTTTTCCCAAGTTACGTTGGTGTAGAGAGAGAGGTTGTGTATTTATTTTTTATCTAGATGGTATTTTTTTAAGATTTTTTTTTTTTTCTTTTTTTATTTTGGGGATTTTCATCCTGTGTATAATGGAGGCCGAAATATTATATCAATTTAACAAAGCCTTTCCCTGGTTACGTTTTTGAGAGATTTTCCTTTTTTTTTGTATTTTAATGTGCATTCATATTTTTGCAATTTATTCAACTATTTATACATTTTGTATAAAAAAGAAAATAAGTTTTTTAATGGAATTTGTATATTTTTGGAAATGGAATATTTTGTGGCCAAACAAAGTGTGGATTAAGTTTCTATAAGAGGCACTTTGACTTTGGGGTTGAAAAAAGGTCCTGATACCTAAATTTGTTTGGCATCAATATAGAAAAAAAAAAACAAACTTGAATTTATGCACTTTGAACTGTGTATACTGATAATTTTGGTTTTACTTATTTTTGCATTTAAATCAAAATAGTTTTAAGGTCTTTAAGACTTGGGTATTTCAAGTGCACAATTTTGAATATTAAACTGCACTGTTTGAAAAATCAAATATTTTTTCACCAAAAAACCAAACTCATTATTCATTATTCCTAAGAAAGAAAATTTGATTTGAGTTTTTAAAGTTTTAACTTCACCGTTCACTATGGTGTATGTGTAACATTTTTTTTTTTTTTAATAAACTGATAATACTTTTTTTCTTACAACTGAAAACTTAATTTGGGATTCAAAATAAAATGAGCGTCATCAATGCTGCCAAATTTTGGTGACATTTAACAATTGTCCACATCAAAGAACAGTTGTTCTTATTTTCAAACTATCTTATTTGGAATGAAGTCTGTAAATTGATTTTTTCAAAGACATCATTCATCCTTAACAAAGACACAAACTTTAACTCATTTAATTCATTATTTAGATAAAAAAAAAAAAATAAAAAACAAATGTCACGTACAGACAGAAAAAAAAAAAATTTGGAGCTCTTGAAATAAAATTCACTTTAGGGTAGCATAAAGTACAAACATGTTCTTAGCCTTAAAATTGCTTACAATGTTTAACTTTTTATTTACAATTTCAAATCAAAAAAGAGTTGCAATGAACTCGACTTCACTTCCTTTTAATTATTATTATTTATATTAAGTAAGTAGGTCGAGAAAAAGTTAGAAGAAAGTGGTCAGATAAGGGGTTATAGCAGGTACATTCACAAAAATTCGAATACCTTGCAAGACTAGCATAGGAGGTACCTATACGTTCTAGGGGACACTTTAAAAATAAAAAAAAATAAATGTAAGACAAGTCGCACGGAATTGCTCTAATAGAAAAAGTTTCCAAAAATATTAAATCATTTTTTTATGTTAAAATTCATAAAAAATATTTTTAATTGAATTTTATTAGAAAATTAGCAAAAACTTTAAAAAATGCATAAAATATGTTATCTCGAGACTAAATATGCAATTAATTTCTTTAAATGACGAAGACTATGTAGAAAAAAATGTCCAAATAAAAAAAAATTATAGGTAGGTAGTAGGTACAGATATTCCATTAAAAATTAAATATTTATTTAATTTGACACATAAAAAGAAAGTATCAAGAAAATTCAACTGTGGATTTTCAAAATAAATGAATTTTAAAAATAAATTGGATTTTTTTATTTTTAAATCCAAAAATATATTTTTGTTTTTAATTTTTCCTTAATTTAGCATTGAAGATACCAAAAAATTTTTTGTTGAAATAGATTATGAAGCGTTAACAACGGTTCAAAAAATATTTTTTAATCGAAATACCTAGCTAGAGCCGTTTTTGAAAAATTTCTATTTGGTCATCGGTACGGTGACCATCCGTCCCGGATTACCCGAGACTGTTTCGTGTTTCTACAGCTTGTCCCGGATTCTTATTTAGGAAACCCGGGACGTATAAGTGTCCCGTATTTTGTTATTTGTATTTATAAATTCTCTGGTTTTTGTTTTCAAATTGTTTTAAATACTTTGTACGGAAAACAAGAAAACAGTGGTTGAAAATTAAAAGTTTTTTCTAATTTTTCAGATCACATCCTTCAGTCAAGTATCCTGCTGAAGCAAAACGAAAATTTTCTCCAAGTCAAAAACCTTTTTTGGAGCAAGAAAATGTGAGTGACAAACCATTGAAAACTCTCCAAATATTCTAGCACGGGTAAGAACTTCGTTAGTTAAGCAGCGTTATGTGCAAAGAAAAGCAAAATTTAAATGTACGATTTCGTTGAGTTGGTTTTGTATGAAAATTCTCGTTTCGCCTCTAGGCTAGGCTTTATTAGTTTTTAAAATTTTTCGCAAATTATTTAGCTAAACCTGGAAAAGTTTTTTTCGAATAATGAGCAAGATATGGAAGAGTAAAGAATTCAGCTAAAATTTTAAAACTTTTAAGGACATGTTAAAAGTTGAATTTACCTATTATAAAATTATTATATACAATTTCAAATCATTTAAAATAAAATGTAAGTGTCAGTAAACAGCTCTTACGATTTTGATTAAAACTTTTTTTTTTAAGTTTAACAATACCTACAATAACCGTTTTCTTAATTTCTGATTTCGTAAAAAACTTAAATGATTTCAACGAAAATGCTTCCATTTAGGGCCGATTTTTCAATAGTCAGTTAAACAGTCAGTTAGTACTTATTCCTAAGGATAGAGAAAAAATCAATTTTTCAACAGGCAGATATAGCTTATTCCTAAGAATAGAACTATCTGCTTCTTTCAGAGACGAATAAAAATTATTCCAAGGAAAAATATGAACAAAAATATTGTGTCAGTTGTCAAAGCTGTTTTGAAAGAATTTTGAAAAAAAAAAATACAGTGGAACACAAGAAAACAAAAACAATCATGAATAAAAATGACGTTTAATTTTAAATATTTTTGAATTTGACAATTTTTTTTTGTTATTCTGTAGAATAAATTATTCTTGATTGAAAAATTCAATGTTTTTATCTGATTGTTTATGAGCCTAATAACTTTATTCGTCGAACAGTTAACTGACTGTTTATTAGAAGATTGAAAAATCGGCTCTTAATAGAATAAGAAATTTTATATCAAAATAAGGAAAAAATATGAAAACTCATTTCTAAAAAATTCAATTGTTATTTAGTTTTTTTTTTTTTTTTTTTTTGAAAAATCAATGTTTTCAAAACGACCCAACGAATTTTGTATCTGTCCCAGGTTTTGCTTCTAGAAATATGGTCACCGTAGTCATAGGGCAAGTACCGTTAATTTTGGTACTCGGACAAAAATGCGAATTCCATTTTTTAGCATTCTCTATTATCGTAATGTCATATTTGATTATTACCTGATAGATCCTCTTCTTCTATCTGAAAATTGTCGGGTTCGATCTCTGAAATACGGCAACCCTATAAAAATCTTTGAAAGCACAAAAAACACTTATTTTTCCGCCAAAATGTATTGTTTTTGATAGAGTTTGTGGATAAAATAGTAATGAGTCAGCCATTGTTTGCAAAACAAGCTATCCAAGCTGATCGAAAACTCTCAGGAATAGTAATGTTCTTGTTTCGTGCATTTTAATTAAATTAAATTTTTCTACAGCAAACAGATTTCTAGATTATCAATCCAGTTTCGAAATCAATTGCTAACTCAAAAATGTTAATGTCGTTGCTTATCTTATCTTCCAATTCCGATATTATATTTCCATTATAATTCTGGCCAAACCCAAAAGCCTTTGATTAACATCTCTATTACTGGATTAAGCTTGGCAACATGACTTTCCAAAAGATTATAAAATAGTTAACTCCCCATGTAATTCCCCCAACTAGATATCACGTTCTCTCTTGTATCTCTATAAACCTCTGTGTGTGTTGTACCTATAGGTAAGGTATACTGCTGGTACAAACTCAAGCAGCAATTTTATTCAATTGGATAATATCCGTTATCATACGTTTGACGACAACGACGACGACAGAGCAGCACTTTGCCGCAACCACAACGTATTTCCGAGAGGTGAACGGTCCCCGAGGATCAGACCTCGACAAAATTTAATTTTACCTTACCCGTACATTTATACCATACCTATAGAGGTATAAAGGGTACATTACCCAATTAAAACCTCATTGGGTCACATTATGTCTGTCTATCTGATTCACCTCGCCTCGTGTTTGGCTGATATGCAGAGTTCTCTTTTCTAATGGTAAATCCCTATCTCTTCATTTCGAGTAAGTTGGAATGAAATTGAGAGCATTAATCCTCATTCCCGCACGTATATGTAGTTTTGTCATGCAATATAGATAGATACTCACCCCTATCATGGGGATTGGATAGGATAGGAGAGAGACTATTCTCGAGCAATTAACAAAACAACAACTTTAGCACATTTATTCAGCAATTTGCCTATTCATCCGATATTCTCTCTCCTTCGTTATTTTGTCGCAGCAATAAGCAGTACAAGACCTACAGCCCCTCTTCATCCCCCTCCTCAGTCTTATAGTTCACTATTCGCTGTGTACCTTTTAGCTTTTTTTTATTCGATTTGAATGCAATAGAAAACTGCAAATGCACATATACGGGTACCCAACCCGTAAATCTAACCGTTGTCGGTCGTCGTTGTATAGTTTTGTTGTTGTAATCCTTATAGGCTTCGTCGAGGACGTCTATTTCGAGTTTGTGTGAATGTTTGTTCTTTAATTCTTTTTATTTTTTTTTTTTTTACTTTGCAACGATTTTTGTCTTTTACTCATGTTCCCATAAAAATGTACATAACCTAGTTCAATTTTTTTTTTTTATTCTTTTCTAAAACCTTTAGGAAAGCATAGAAAAGCTTACAGTCAACCTACGATTGTAATTGTAAAGTACCTACATGACCGGTCGGTCGTATATTGTGATTACGATTTATTTTTTTCTTTGAAGTTTGTTTCTTTTTTTTATTTTTATTCAACAAGTTTTGTCTAAAAGAGAATTTTTTTTGTGTGGAAGAAATAGAGGGCACCCACAGCTAAACTTTGAAATAAAAAAAAAATCAAAGAAGGCCAACACAGGGTTGAAATTTTTTTTTTTTTTTTAATACATGACCTAAGCAAGGCATTAAAAAAAATTATTTTAAGAATTTAAGTTGGTTGTCATACCTACTTAAAATATTGCAAAATCGAATTGTTAAGAAATCATGTAAGCATAAAAAATTTTTCAAGAATAGGCTTTGGTTGTCTGTTAAACTTTAAAGGTTCTTTTTTTGTATATTATTTATTTAAAGCTTCTTGAGAAAAACGTAAATTTTGCCAAGGATATCGTAATGATTGAAAAAATACAAAAAAATGTTACGTATACGCCATAGAAAACGTTTAAATTTGTTCTTTATAAATTTATATAAAAGTTCTAGTAAAGTAAAGTTTGAAACCAATTCGATATACAGTCAAAATACACACTTAAACCAATTAATTTTTTCCTGCGACACAGGCACTATAGCACTTTAGGGCAAGTTAAGGCTTCGTAAAAAATCAAATTTAAAATAAAATATTTTGCGAAAATAAGTGTTTTTTGTTTGTTTAAAGTATTTGAATAGGGTCGGCGTATTTCGGAAATGGTACAGGATTTTTTTTAGATAAAAGAGAGTCTATTATAAAATTTAAGGTTTTGGCTTAAAAATAATTTTTAAATACCTATATTTTTTGGTGTTTTTAAAAATTTTAGTAGGATTGCCGGGTACCTACTTGTTCTGATTTTAGAGATGGCACATGGCAATTTTTAGTCAGAAAAGAATAACAGTTATAGTAAAGTGTACATTATTGTCTTCAAGTGCATAAAAAGTCATATTTTTTGTCAAACAAGTTTTTAGTGTTCTTTTCATTTGAATAGGGTTACCAGCTTTTATTGACGTGATAACGTCTTATAAATCGATGATCAATGGCAGCCACCACAAAAAAGTGACAACATTTTCTAACGTTACACTCTCGCACTTTCACGGTGCGGCAAAAAATTTCAATTCAAAATTAAAAATAAACTATTAGAGATACAAAAATCTTCTATAGCTTATTTGAAAGATAATTACCTAAAGCTTAATCCAAATGAAGGATTTTTAAAAATTTCGTCATTTAATAGGGTAAACAGGGGTAAAACGGAAAGATGAAATTTAGGCTAAAATCTAAACGCGAAGTTGTAGAGAATTGATTTTTTTTGCTATAGATAGATGAGACTAAATTAAGAATAACTGCATTTAAGAAAAAATTCTAAAAAAATTTGGAACTAAGCTATAACGTTTTGTTTGCACGTTGTACACGTGTTGGGGCTATGACAAAATGATGATTTTGGGTAAAGGAAATTTTTTTTGACAATTCTAAAGATGCCAGGTTAAATATAAGAGAAAAAAATTTAGGCGTCTGATACGGATTTTTTTCCAACACTCTGCGTTTCGAAATATGAATTTTTTAAAAACACCTTGTTTTTTAGGGGTATTTTTGGGTAGTTTTTGATTTTTTGCTTTTTTTTGGAGTGTTCAAAAAATTTTAAACTTATAGGGCATGTAGGGCTTAGCTATACGCATACGTGTGCAAAAAAAGTTATTGATTGATTTTTGATTGAATAACGGAAGAAACAAGTTTTAAAAAACAGTTTTTTTAGACCGTATTTAATTGATTTTTATCTTTTTTTCTTCAATAGTTAGAGAAATAAAGTATGCAGAACAATGATAGATAATAATCAGGACTATATGTGTACAAAATTTCAATCATTTTTGTAAACACAATTTTGAGATAACGGAAAAATAAAAATTTTCAAATTCAACAGGTTATAAATTTTGATTAGAGTAGATAGAAATTTGATTAGACTTTTATGAGCATCTTAATACAATTATCTTTCATTTGGTATATCACACATAACGGTACACTAACTACAAGCTACACAATTTTAAATCAAAAAACTTGCGAAAAACCTCAAAACACCTGTGGAGATCTGTTTTGATCATGAACAGCCACCAGTGTGGAAAGTCCCGTAATCTCAGTCTGGAAATTCGACATGGTTGACTTTAAAAAACTCTTACTCCTCTTGTAAGCATCTCAGGAATATGATTGAAGCGTCATATGAAAGGTGAAACAATAAGCTTTCACATGGTCTAATTTTTTTTATAGATTGTAATCGAAAAAAATTGATAAAATAGCGTGAGGACATAAAAATAAATGTTTTTTTGCTTTTTTTAATGAAATTTGATCGAGTTCAAAAAATTCTAGCTCTTTTTGTAGATGTCTCAAAGACCTGATCGATATATATATTTTGAGCTAAGACAATAAGCTTTCAGATGGTGATAAATTTTGTATAGGTTGTTTTTGAAAAAATGGAATTAATGACGTGAGAAGATAAAAATTCATGTTTTTTTTTTTTGCTTTTTTTGATGAAAATGATTGTTTTCCATAAATTATTTTTAAACCTTTTGGGCATTGTAAAAATTTAAAAATGGTTTTATTTTTAAGAAGTAATACTTGGATTTTAAATCGCATAATTTTTTTGTAAGCTTTTAAAATAAAAAAATTAATATAATGAGAAAATAAAAAAGGTATTTTTTTTTAGCTTTTTCTTGTAAATTATGATTGTTTGAAATAAGTAAACGCTTCAATTGACTTATTTCAAACAAAAGCACACAACCTGCTTCCTGCCGACGTTATCACGTAAAATCATTGTCCGTAAATCGGCTTTACAGACAACCTCTTTTTTTTCCTTAAATTATTATATTAATTATTTTCACCATTTAAACTTTCATTTAGCATCTCAAACAAATAAAATCATGTGACAATTTTTCCTTTAAAATAATGTTGCCACAAAAAGTTAACATTTTAAAAGTGGCAACCCTATTTTTTCATCTTTAGTATTAATTTCTCTTTCATTTGACACCAATTTTAATCTCTAACCTCATGAGTTTAGGTGGTCGCTCGGATTTTTAAAAATTTTTGAGTATTGTAAAATTTGAATCTAGTATTTTTTACTTAAAAAAATTTTTTGCCTATCATCAAATCTAGCCGGAAGGAGAGGTATTAGAAAGGGAGAAACAGAAATCTACATCTTTATTGTCTCATTTTCAATTTATTTTGCAAGACAAAAATGTGTGTCTTTTAACACGAAGGATCAAAACAATAAATTTTTCCAAACTATTTGCTTTTCTGTGATTGTTTTCTAAAATATCCTGGCTATGTCCTTTCTATTACTAAAGAAAATGGATGTAATAAGAAATTCCTCTATTTTTCTTTTTGTTATTTCTGCCAAAAACAAAACCATCAATCAAGTTAAAAATATGTTTGAAGCTATGTATTTGGTTTTTGTTTTAGTTTTTTTTTTTGCTGTTCATTCTTTTAGCAATAAAACGTTTAAGCTTTTTGAATTTTTTGGAATATATTTACACCAGGCTATTACATTTTTCTTTTTCTTCAAAGAAAAAGAACAAAATCACAGAAAGAAACATGTTAAAAAAAGAATTCAATTTACATGCAAGAACGACGACACATAATCTACATGTCGTTTGGAAGCAAAATGAAACTATCTCTTTTGTGTGCAACATGCTCACACTCTCTCGTCTCATCCCGTCTCCAGGACAGTTCCGCAAATTCTCCGTTCACAGAGGTTCTTCTCAGTCAACACAACAATGCTTACAGAGCCTGAGGGTATTCCCGTTTTTTTTTTCCTTGTATTTATTTTTTTTCTTTTTTTTTTTTGTTTCTTTGGAATCTTTTTATCCCGAAATGAAACTTACTATGAAACTTGAGTTAACATATAGAAATATATATACATTCATGTACAACACATATCCAAGCCTATATGTACATAAGTTTTGTGTGAATAATGCAGGCAGGCACAGGAATGAAAATATCTTTTCAATTATATAGTATTTTTTTTTTTTTTTTTTTTTTTTTGAGTTTTCAACTAAAAGAGGGAAGTTTTAAGTTGACACGTTCTGTCATGGCATATAAATATGTATGTAGATGAGGGATAACATGTTCGTGTAGTTTTTGCCATTCTTCAGGATATTTTTTTTTTTTTTTTTTTTTAATAAATGTTTTGAAATGCTTTAATAGGATTTGAAAATGAAAAAAAAAAAAAAACTTTTCGCAATCTTTTGAAATCTGAAAGTGACTTAAATTTAGGTGAAATTATTTTTTAACCAGAAAAGGAAATATTTATTTTACTTCTTGTTCTTAGTAATACAGTTATATGAATTATTTTTTTGAACTTGGTTAGAATCAATTAAAATAAATTTTTTTTTTAATAAGACGTAATTTATGAAATCAGAAAGAAGTAAAAGTCAAAAAAATTGTCTTATTGTAAAATTTGTGACTTGTTTATTATAATATTGTTCGTATTTTGAGCCAAGATTGAAGGAATAAACCAACACTTCATCAAATTTATGAGTTCTACGAAAAAAAAAACATCATGGTAACCCCACAGAAAACTCATAGTTACCTCATAATAATTTTTATAACATTTAAAATCTTATTGTATTTGGGTTACAAGATAACCTAAATGAAACTTTTGGAGAAACTCACTTTGTTCGAAAGTTCTCTGTACTGGCACATGTTGATTTGAGCAGTATTTTATCAGTCCAAATACTGTCATAAATTGGTATTTTAATAACTTTTGTGTAACATGAATTATTGAAATCCTTTTGTGACTATTCAGCAACAAAACAAAGAACAGAAAACAATGTTCAAACAACTCCTTTGGCTGACGCGAAGTTTAATTAAGTTACCGGTTATATTTTGGTAAATTTGATACCACATAACCCAACATTTGTTTTCTGTACTAAATGTTTACCTTTTAGATAGTTGAAACCACGCTTTAAAGTGACAAGGCTTTTCCGAAAGTCATAAGTGAGCCACTTTTTTTTCAGAAAAAGTTAAAAAATAACTTGTTTTTAACAAATTGTGAAGCGGAGAACAGAGAAGCTATATTTTTTGTAAAATAACCTAAACTTAAAAAAATCAGACCTTTTTTACATTATTATCATTTCTGACAAAATATTATTTTTGCTACAATATTTGAAAAAGAAATAAAAAAACGTCAAAGATCATCTACTAATCCACAAAATTAACCCCAAATTGCATAATAATTTTTCAAACAATAATTTTATCAGGCCTAAGTAACTACTATTAATCTCTTAAGCTGAATTTCCTTGTAACCTCAAATAATATAAATCCTCTTTTAATAGAAAATTTGTCCACAAATTACATAAAGAATTACCCAAAAGTAAATTATTGCATAATCGACGGCATCAATGTTGGAATTATCTAAAAACCAAAGGCAAACATAGTAAAACCCATCGTGATGGTTGGATAGCTTTTTTATTTCATAACCACAAAGGATTTCACATAACCGTTATTTTAAAGCCTTGAACCCTATTAACAAAAAAAATTATACAACTCCCATAAGACCCAGTAGCGGTTTGGAAATTTCAAAAAATAAAAAAAAACACAAACCAAAGAAGAAAAATGTTATAAGGAGTCTCTAATTAACCAGGAAAAAATATGTTAGTACACATGCACTCACATCACACAATTTTTGTTGTTGTTGGACTTTCTATTGTGTATGGTTACAAATATTCTAACATTTTGCAACAACACTATGATTTTTTTTTTTTTCAGAAAAAAATTAGAAAAAAAAAATTTAGTCCTTAGCGTGACTTAAGGACACACGACACATAATCATAGAAGTAGAAGTAGGTGGTAGGTAGTTCGTGTGGTTTATGAGCGATGTAGAGGTACCCTAGCCACAAACTAGGAGAGAGAGAGAGTAGATTGTTGTGAGAGAAGGATTTTACATGGGGAAGTTCTTTCGGGAAAAATGACATCTTAAGAGGCCTCCGAGTTGTGGTGACGACGACGAAAATGACGACAACATGCAAAGTCTCCTACTTTTTCTTCCTTCTCGACACACAAGTTAAGCTATTTCGCGTATAAAATAAGTTTACTTTAGCACGTAATGGAAATCGTGAGATAAGAGGATAATAATTCAAAACTGGAAAATTATTAAGAAAATTATGAATAACCTTATGTTGTGGTTTGGTTATGTATGTTTAAAGTTGAGTGTGTTTTTGTGTGTGTTTTTATATGCGGGAGCGTGTTGTGTTGTGACTGAGAGTAATTAATTTAAACTTACTGAAATGAGCTTACGCCAAAGATTCTAAGAAAATTTCTTTTGATATTAATTTTTTTTTTTTTTTCTATTCAATGAATAAAGAGAAATAATTTGTATGAATTTAAATCGTTTTTTTTTATCAGTTGACATCGGAATTTGTAATGAAATATATTTATTTCGTCTTGTTAATAATTAAAATTCAAGAAAAAATAATTGAAAACTTTGATATCGTAAATTAAGAACAATAATTATGGTATCTTGAAAACTGCTAAAAAGAATTAATGTTATAGCAAGTTTTTAATTATAAAGGACTATTGAGCTTGGAAAAATACACAAAAAATATTATATATTGTAAAGTGAAAAACCATAATTTTTATAAATTTAGCGTCTGGAAAGTCACTTTCATCACACAATCTGACAAACAAGTTGCTGGTATGCCTCAAGGTTGCGTCTTCTAACCAATATTTTTTCATTTTAACTTAATTTTAAATTTAAAATATTTAATTTAAATTTAAAATTTTTGATCTTCTTGTTTTGAACGAAGGCATGATTTTATTTATTTTTTTTTTTTTTGAAACTTAATTGGAGATAAGACTTAACGAAGCAATAAGTCTTCATATAAAAATATGTCACTTTGTGAAATAAAATGACTTCATTGGAGATGGGACTTAACGAAACAATAATTCCTCATTTAATAATATTAATAAAAAATGTAAAATGACTCCATTGGATATGAGACTTAACGAAACTATAAGTGTTCATATTAAAAAATATGTCACTTTGTGAAATAAAATGACTTCATTGGAGATGGGACTTAACGAAATAATAAGTCTTCATTTAATATTAGATCATCAGGATGAAAAAAATGTCACTCCGTGAATTAAAATGACTTTATTGGAAATGAGACTTAATGAAACTATAAGTTTTCATATAAAAAATGTCACTTCTTGAAATAAAATGACTTCGTTGAAAATTGGACTTAACGAAACATTAAGTCTTCATTGATCTATTAGATCATCAGGATCGAAAAATGTCACTTCGTTAAATAAAATGACTTCATTGAAAATGAGACTTAACGAAACTATAAGTCTTTTTATAATATTAGATTATCAGGATGAAAAAAATGTCACTTCGTGAAGGAAAATGACTTTATTGGAAATGAGACTTAACGAAACTATAAGTTTTCATATAAAAAAATGTCACTTCTTGAAATAAAATAACTTCGTTGAAAATTGGACTTAACGAAACATTAAGTCTTCATTGATTATTAGATCATCAGGATGGAAAAATGTCACTTCGTTAAATAAAATGACTTCATTGGAAATGAGACTTAACGAAACTATAAGTCATTTTATAATATTAGATTATCAGGATGCAAAAAATGTCACTCCGTGAAGGAAAACGACTTTATTTGAAATGAGACTTAACGAAACTATAAGTTTTCATATACAAAATGTCACTTCTTGAAATAAAATGACTTCGTTGAAAATTGGACTTAACGAAACATTAAGTCTTCATTGATTATTAGATCATCAGGATGAAAAAATGTCACTTCGTTAAATGAAATGACTTCATTGGAAATGAGACTTAACGAAACTATAAGTCTTCATATAATATTAGATCTTCGGGATGAAAAAAATGTTACTTTGTGAAGTAAAATGACTTCATTGGAAATGAGACTTAACGAAACTATAAGTCTTCATATAATATTAGATTATCAGGATGAAAAAAATTTCACTTCGTTAAGGAAAATGACTTCATTGGAAATGAGACTTAACGAAACTATAAGACTATATATATTGATTTTGATAAAGGAAGATGCCATAGTTTGGTTGAAGCTCAAAGTCAAATAGAAAATTAGTACTTTAACTTAAATGACCAATTAAACCCTTTTTTCATTTTTTTTTTCTTATAAAATTAAATACTGTGGCTAAGTCCAGTACCTTTCCATTATTTCAATATAAAACAAACAAAAAATGTATAGTTATAATGAAAATAATTTATAAAGGCACACCACTATATTCATGTAAATAAGTTCCATAGTGTTTACAAGGATCTACGACCTACTGGCTTGGTAATGCACTTTCTTCCTCACTATAACTCATGCTAAACAATAAATGAGAAAAATAAAAGAGAATGAATATAAAAGAGAGAAAAAAAAAATATTAGTTGAAAATTCAACTTCTGATCCTTGTATAGTTTATGTTGTTGTTGTTTTTTTTTTTTTTGTTAAAAAGGTATAAAGTCGTGTTTTCTTTTATTCATTTATTTGTAATTTTTTCTTTTCTTCTTACTTCACTTGCTTATCAGAGCATCCTTTAAGGTATACTTTACCTAACAAAAAATAAAAAAAAAAACAAAATACAAACTTTTATGTAGGTTTATTTGTGTTCATATTGTTGAACGTAGAACCTAGAAAAAGGATTGTTTGCCAATGGAAGAGCAATAATATAAGGAATGACTGCGGTGGCGACGACAACTACGACGATGACGGTATATAGCGCTTGAGGTTGTGAAGACGCAACGAACAACAATATACCAGTGGACATTATAATGCCTTTCGGATTTTGTTATAGGAAGGATATTTACACAAATATGCACCACCAAACAATATTCACGACAGCTAAGAGGAATAGATGAGACTTTAAGGTCGTATCTATTCTTTGCCATCTCCTCTGTCTTCGTATACCCCTTTCTCGTGCAGTGCACAAAAACAAATATCATTATCCAGCTTCTACTGTATACTGACTGGGTACCTACTACTGTCGTCAGGACTGTTATCATCACTAAAGTCATTATGCAGCTCTGCAAGTCTGCTTGATTTCATTCGCTGAACAAACTATACAATGTTCTCTACTACAATCCAGGATCCCAGGTATCCTTCCTACACAAATCCTTGTTTATCCTTGTAGGTAACTGATTTTCTCAGTAGTTTGCCTGCTTGCTGTTCTATTTATGTGTATATCTGTATGCATTTTGTGTTTCTGGTTGATTCTATGTTTTCCTTCACAGTGAGGGTTTTATTTTTTTTAACAAACAAAAATAAAGTTGGATACAAATTTTTTATTGCTCTCTCAGTTAACATACAAACACAGATGGATATAGAACACAAATACAGAAATGCAATGCAAAAATGTTATGAAAAAATATTTGATAATCATGGATAAGCCTTTCGGCATTGTGCAAATGTCACATTATTATTATTTTTTTTTTATAATTTTCACCCTTTTCGGGTTTTTTTTTTTAATTTTTTGTGAGATTAGTTGAAATGTATTTGCATTTTTTGTTTGGGATTAAAATTGCTATTTTATTGTTTTTTTTTTTTTTTTTTTAAGTTTAAGTTTTGAATGGTAATTTGTTTAGCTTAAATCAAACTAACAAATTTAATAAATGACAAAAAAAACTTTAACGATATGGGTGACAAAAACAGGGTAAGTTAGAAAACTGCATTTGAAGAATTTTGTTGAAAACGCATCGACTTTTAAAATTGTGTAAAAATCTGATTGTTAAAAACTGCACTACAAAAAAAAATAAACAAATAAGAGAAAGTGGAATTTTAGTAAAAAGAATTATGTCCCACCCGTGACATCTATACCTAATTATTTTTTTTTAACATAAAGAGAATAATATTTATATTACATAATTTGGTTTTTATTTAAGAAGAGTTTTTTGTTTTGTGTAATAAGTCAAGAGATTTGAAAAAAAAAAGTTAAAATAAACTCGCAAAGATTCCCACACGGGACAGTAAAAAATGCGACAAATTTTATTGTTGGAATACAAAAAAATTGTACCCTCTGGCAAATTGGTTAGTGCGATGAAATATCATGCCAGAAGTCTGGGTTTGAATCCCAGTTCCTATTTCAATTTCCTTTTTTTTTAAATTTCAATTTCATCCAAAAATTATTCGTTCAATTTAAACGAGTTTTTTTATGCAAAAACATTTATACTACCCAAATACCTATAAATCAAAAACAAATTTTTGAAAAAAATAATTTTCGGATTAAAAAAAAAAATTGAAATTTTGTTTTTGAAAAATCGATTTTTCGAAAACGGGACTTTGATTTTTTTTGAAATTTTAATTTTAGATGTTGAATATCAATTGGCGCAAAAAGATATACCAAATTAATTTTAAAACTTTTTTTTTTCAAAAAATTGCTCTACAAAAATGAGTTTTTTAAAAAATGTTACTAACGTTTTTGAAAATTTCTTTTTTCTAAAAATACTTCTTTATAAAAGAAATTAAACTGCATAATTTTGTTTAGAGGTACATTTTGGGTCCTTTCCATTCGTGCAAACTTTCACTACACGCTAACAAGAATATTCGAGACCTCGCTTCTTCATGGGATATCATTCCACAAAATTTATTAATGTTATAAAATTATGTGTAGAACTTGAAAGGGAAACGGAAAATGATTTATACAAGAGTCCCACCAGTGACGATGGAATGCCACAGACAGACAATTTTGTAGTTGACGAAAAGTCAAATAAAAATAAATAAAAATTTCAATCATTAAAAAAAATGCTCTCTTATAAAATACGTAAGATAATCATTTTTAGCAAAAAAAAAACAAAACCGACTTCCATGGATCAAAACTGGGTTTTATGGTTTTTAAAATAGTTCCTATGGCTAAAAGTGAACTAAATTGAAATGGGACCACACTGCAGCCACCAGCTTTTCAATACAAAAAGAATTATCAAAATTGGTTCACTCAGTCCTTTTTTTGGAAGTCCTCCAAACCTCCAAACAAAGCATGCCATTTGGTTTCTTGTAAAAAAGCGAATTTTTGAGATTTTTTAAACTGTTGGTGTTGTTTAAAAAATAATTTTTTGTATACAAAAATTTCAAAAACTTAAAAAAAAAATTGAAATGCCGTTCTGAAGAAATTATGAGAACAGAATGTCAAAAAAATTCCTAACCTCGTTTTGAAAATACTGGGGTCGAACTACGGCATACGTTCGTTATCGTATGGTTGCTATGTGTCTCTATCTTTTTGTTTTAATTAAATAGAGAGAGAAATAGTCAAAACGTTAACGTATGATCGTAATCGTGTGCGGTGATACGACCCCTGATTTTTCAAACCAAATTGAGATTTAAAAAAAAAATACCAAAATATTTTGTTTTAAAATTTTTCTCAATTTTAAAACTAAGGATAGGTTTAAAAAAAAAATCGTTGAAATTAGTTTAAAGTCATAAATCAAAAAAACGATTCATGACACCTACCTTTAATAACGGTCTAAGACATATTTTTTTATGTTACCAACCAACCAAATCGTTAGAGCCGTTTTTGAGATAACAAATTTTTTAATTTCGGTCACAAGGTAAATACCGTTAATTTGTATCCTAAAAAAAAATTCAAAGTAAGGCAAGACCAACTTTTTAGACATTCTTTATTTATCGTTACATCTCATTGTTATCCAAAGTTCGATTTTTTTACGAATCCTTAACTTGCCTTATAGTGCCTATATCGATATTAGAAATGGTATTTTCTTATTTAGACATATTCAACTAAGATTTTAAAAAATTCATCGACATGTTTTTAAAAAATTGATTTTTTGATTATTTTTTTTTTAATCCAAAATCATTATTTTTTTTTAAAAACAGAAATTGAGAAGTCAAATTTCTTACAATCTTACAAGATTCGCTTGTATTGTACCTCAAGGTTCTATTCACGGTCCTCTTTTATTTTCCACAAACACAAAAAATAAAACATAACTCGAAAAAAAATTGCATTACATCAGTGCGATATGCCAAAAAATGTATTCTGTCAAACACTTAAACCGTTATTATTTTTTTTTTGTTGAAATAAAAGAATATAGGGGTACGTCTTTGAAAACCCAGAGTAATAAAGATCCCAAAAAAGAATCCCTAAGGTCAAATCCAAAAGAATTTCCTAATTACCTGTCACAGAGAGGAATCTTTACTTAAACCCATCATCCCTAAACCACCCAACCCAAAAAACCCATAGTGTTGCACAGTGATAAAGTAGATACTTCATACGATGAGACAGCGACAGTGATATCGAAGGATATTTTTGTAGGTCCTTAGAATAAATATTAAGCTTTGAGAATTTATGTCACTGTTTACCATGTGGCCATCACCCAAATGATGGTGTGTATATTCCTGTCATATACCAGCTACCAGCAGCAGCAGCATAAAGTATCTGCTAAGCAGTAGCAACAGCAGTTTCTTCCATAACTGATAAAAAGGGAAAATATTTAAGCAGGAAACTGGTTCATGGCTCTTTTGGGGTAGATGATGGTGATGATGAAACAGGAAATGGTTAGGGGAAGCTTTTGCTTATGTTGCTTAAAAAAAAAATTAAAATGAATGAATCTGTATGTGTGAGTATAAAGTGTATGTGTATTTGTATTTACTTTAAAAAAAAAAAAAGAAGAATACACTCCGCGAAATAATTATAGGGACAAATTTATTTGATTCGTCTTAAGATATGTAAAGGATATTATTTTTTATTTCTTTTATGAATAAGGAGACATGTATATGGGGGATAGTTTCCCACCATTTGTTTTTATTTAATTCATTAGAATACAATAATACAGTTATTTTTTCCGGGTCTGGAGCGAAATAATTATAAGGACACATCTGATTTTTGCACTAAAAGTGAGATTTAGCGAGATGAAATGTAAACAAAAGTAAGCCAAACAGTTAGAAAATGAATTTAAACCCATTATAACCATTTCAAAAGTAAAATTTTTCGGTTATTTTAAAATAAGGCGTGAAAAACCCCTGATCCAGGCAGAAATGGGCAAAATCGAGGCCTACCATGAATAGGGCAAGTGTAAATGGGAAAAACTGGAGGATTAGAAAGGTCCGATTGTGTAATTGATAATTTAATTTACAAAGGTGACATGTATGGTTAACTAAAACGATCAGGGAGGAAGCCTTTGGTCGAAGAGAGAGCCAAAAGTAACAAAAAATGAATTATTTTTCGTGAGAATTTGACAGCAAGAGAAATTTTCGAGAAAATGAAATTGAAAGTGAGAGTATGTTGAGTGCACTAAATAATGGAGGTCAACTAAGCCCATTCCTACGAAGGTAAATGGTGAAAACCGGTGGTCTTGCCGAGACATAAACTTGCCCGCCTTCGCCTCCGCAAAAAGCATAGGTTCTGGGATGAAAAATGGAAAAACCGTTATGTACACCATCTAGGCTATCCAAATTAAACTTTCTCTCATTGATGAACTTAAAAGTTTTTCCATTTTTCATCCCAGAACCTATCATTTTTGCCGAGGCGAAGGCGGGCAAGTTTATGTCTCGGCAAGACCACCGGTTTTCACCATTTACCTTCGTAGGAATGGGCTTAGTTGACCTCCATTATTTAGTGCACTCAACATACTCTCACTTCCAATTTCATTTTCTCGAAAATTTCTCTTGCTGTCAAATTCTCACGAAAAATAATTCATTTTTTGTTACTTTTGGCTCTCTCTTCGACCAAAGGCTTCCTCCCTGATCGTTTTAGTTAACCATACATGTCACCTTTGTAAATTAAATTATCAATTACACAATCGGACCTTTCTAATCCTCCAGTTTTTCCCATTTACACTTGCCCTATTCATGGTAGGCCTCGATTTTGCCCATTTCTGCCTGGATCAGGGGTTTTTCACGCCTTATTTTAAAATAACCGAAAAATTTTACTTTTGAAATGGTTATAATGGGTTTAAATTCATTTTCTAACTGTTTGGCTTACTTTTGTTTACATTTCATCTCGCTAAATCTCACTTTTAGTGCAAAAATCAGATGTGTCCTTATAATTATTTCGCTCCAGACCCGGAAAAAATAACTGTATTATTGTATTCTAATGAATTAAATAAAAACAAATGGTGGGAAACTATCCCCCATATACATGTCTCCTTATTCATAAAAGAAATAAAAAATAATATCCTTTACATATCTTAAGACGAATTAAATAAATTTGTCCTTATAATTATTTCGCGGAGTGTATACTCTGAGTGAAAACTGCTTGATTTGCATGAGAGGCCTTAACAAAATAATTTGTGCGAGAGTATTATTTTCTCTCAGCTTTAACTACCATCATCATCATTGTCATCTTTGTGATGTGTATCGTTCGTCGTCGTACATGGATATAGACTTGTGGGTTTGTGGAACAATTCTATTGTGTTGCCTTAATTTAATTAACATTTTTCCAATTCAATGAAATAAATCGATTCAAACGGCCCCTTTTTCTCTGACAAAGTGATTTAGTTTACTTCTTGTTTTCTTTCTTTTTTTCTAGTTTGTTTCTCCTAGGATATAGCATACATTTTGAAATGGATACACAACGAGCAAATATTAAAACACATTCCAAATCTAGTTGTTTTTTTTTTTTATTTTCTTTGATAAAGAGACATTTTTTTGATAGTGGTAGTGTGTGTGTGGAAAATTAGAAAATAAATTATATTCAATGGAATGCTTAAGGTTAAGTGAGGTTTATGTCTGATTTAGAGATAATTTATTCGTCGTTATTGCAGTTTTATTATTTCTTTTGGAGAATTGAGGAGAAAAGGTTAAAATAATGATTTTGAATTTAAAAAAAAGGGATATTGTCAGTATTATTTGTTTAGTTCTTTGAACACAATTCGTGGAGAATTATTTAACTAAATTGGCACGAGAGGACCATGATTTTTTACAAAGCTAAACGTCAATAGAAGTTTTCGTTATCAGTTTCAGAATTTCAAAGGCTGTTCAAAGCTTGCTTATCTTGATATATAATATATAATTTTTTTTGGCAGCAAAAGGCTAAGTGTAGTGTGTTATAATTTTTCAACGAAAATTGTCAAATATTTTGCGTTGGAAATCAATGTCGTGGTCAGCAAAACACCATGATATAAATTTGACTGAGAAACTGTAAAAAAATATGAATATATTGTTAGGACAGTACGAAACCACAGATTCAACAGAAATGAGCTAAGGATTGTATTTAATTCAAAAAGAGCCAAATTTTTAAATTACTAGCTGACCCGACGGACTTCGTTACGCCTCTTCTGCTATTTACTTTAAATTTTGGAGTGTGTCAATCTTTTCCAAAAAAAAATCGGGTCACAACATCAAATACACGTTTTTATAAATGAAAGAATGTGTTTTTTGAGTTCTATTGATCGCATTATCAAGATTGATGTTTGTAGGCTTAAAGTTTCTGTATTAAGAATATAAAATATTACGAATTTAGGCTATTCATATGAGTTGGAAAACTAACTTTTTTGAACCCCTTGAAAACAATATAAAGCCAGAACTTGAAAAAATCGTAAAAAAAAACAAATTTGGAGTGGACCACGCTAACCATTTATGGTATGAAAATAGATGTTGGCTGATTCTTAGACTTACCCGATGTACCCACAAAATTTCATAAGAATTGTTCCGAAAATACATAAAAAAAAATTTTGGTTGGACCACAGTAACCAATTTATCATATGAAAATTCATGTTGGTCGAATGGCCGATTCTCCGACTTCCCGATACACAAAAAAATTCGCAAAGATCGTTCGAAGAAGATATGAAAACATTTGGCTGTACCACCCTAACAATTTAGAGGCATGAAAAATAGATGTTGGTCTGGGAATCAGACCTACCCGATATGTGTACAAAATTTCATAAAAACCAGCCCAGCCGGGGCAGTTTGGTAACAAACACTTCGACATGAGATTTTTATATATTAGAATTTATTAACAATAGTATGCCAAGACATTGTTTCAAGTGGTATTAATTCTGGTGAACTAAATAAACTGAAACAAATGTCTTATTTCAAACCAATCAGAATTGGTCGTTTTTTACTATAAACTATTTTAAAAGTGAGTAAACGGTTGTATAGTAAAGAAAATTTAAAAAAATCATTTATGTTTAAACAATTTTATAAAAAAGGCAAAACATTTGACCAACAGGCTTAGGGGCAAATTAAGAATACAATAATAGAGAATGCCAAAAAAAGTATTCCCGCAATTTTGGCTGTCCTTCCGTCTGTCTGTCTCTATCACGATCACGCAGCCTAAACTACTGAAGCAATTGACTTAGCTTGGAGCTTCGACAAGTAAGAGTAGAGAGCAAATTTAACGGTACCTACTTGCCATACGACTAAAATAACGATCTTCTTAAAAACAAACAAGGTCCTAATTTTGATATAAAAAAAATATTTTTTGGATCAGCGATAAAACCATTTTCATAATATCTGATTTTCTCGTAAAAGACATAACTGATATCAACGAAAATTTTTTGTACAAAATTATTTAAGTCATCCAAATCTCAAAATTAAGAAAATATTGCCAAAAGCTAGAACTACATCGAAACACAAAGTCAAAAAAAGTATAAAAAGTAAACAACAGATAACAAAAACAATTTTATTGATGTGACATTTAAAAATTTAAATTATTTGATAAATTAGAAACTTTTTTGTACTTTTTTCAATGGGCAGGTTCAGAAACGTTAGGGACTAAATATTTAGGTAATTTCTCGGTCTCTGATTGGTCAGCTGTCAAAAAAAATCCTTCCAATTTAGGTAATTTTATTGGAAAGCTGACTGGAAAGTTAGGCAAGAAAATTTTCCCTAAAAATTTGGGAAAGTTTGTTTAAAATTGAAGAATTATTTTAGCAAAATTAAATTTATTTGTGTGAAAAACAACTAAAAAGTGCATTATCGGATATAATTCATTTTATTTATTCATTATAGTTAAGGGAAGTTTAGTGTCTTACCCATGCGACCGGTAAAATTCTTAAATAAATTTCGAAATTTTACAATAGCATTACATCCAAACTAATTTAGTCAATTTACTTAAATTTCCGTTCAGAAAATGACGTTGCCTAAATATCTAGTCCCTAATATTTCCTGAACGTGCCCAATCTAAACTAAACAATTTTTTTTTCTATTAAAAAAAATTATAATTTTTTTGAAAAACAAATTTTTCCCACAAGGATCGATGAATTTCTTTAATGTCGTTTTCGATTGGTTTCACTCAAGGATTCACTTATTCTGAAATCCAAAAAAACAGTTTGAATCGTTCCCACTCAATTCTGAAAGTTTGTATCGGTGTTAGTGAATAATCAAATAAAAAAAATTAATTTTGTACGAGAAAATTTTGTTTGACATTTATTTTCTATGTATAAGTAATTTTGAGTCGATTCTGATTTGAAATCGAGAAGAGAATTTTACTTCTGAGAAGCGTTTAAGCTGTCATGTTTTTGTGAATAAAACGCTTTCAGAAGGCTTCTAAATGCTTCCGGACGCTTCCGGACGGCCAATCGAAAACGACATTAGTTTTGCACTAGAAAATTTTGTTTGACGTTAAGTTTCTAGGTATTAGTGATTTTGAGTCGATCCTAATTTCAAATCGAGAAGAGAATTTTTCTTCTGAGAAAAGTTTTAGCTGTCATTTTCATGCAAATAAAACGGTTTTAGAAGACTTCGGAATGCTTCCGGGCGCTTCTGGACGTCCAATCGAAAACGACATAAAACTATGTTTTTACATGTCTTTTTCCAATTTATTGGCATAGGGTCAATGTGGGTAAATGTAAACAGGGGTAAATGAGAACATGGCTCATAACAAGCTTCAGTTAAATCTCTTTGACGCATACATAAGTACAAATCGCGGACGCGTGTATCCTTTAACTTATACGTCAAACTCATTGCTGTCAAGAGAGAATACATTCGACGAGCGTATTTTCCGTGAAAGATAATTTTTTATAAGTGCCATACAAGTCGTTAGTCTTTCAGAAAAATTAAATATTTTTGCAGATTCAATTAAGTCAAATACTTTTAAGTTTTGAATTTTGATGTAGATTTTATGTGAAACACAGAAATTTTAAAATTCAGGACATTTATGTCGATTTACGTGTTTACATTTACCCCAAAATATTTTTCATAATGGGTAAATGTGAACAACGTATTTTGGGGGAAAATGTAAACATATATTTTTGCTGAAATTATTGGGTTTAATAAAAATAAAGTATTTTTAGTCAATTACTATTGCTAAAATGCGGCGGAGTCACATTTTAAAGTAGCCAACACCATCATTTTCAGTGGATGATGTTGTAAAATCGGTCTTTGGCGTAAAAAAAAATATGACGTTCAGAGCTGCTCAGGATGCATATTGGGTGCCTATAAAAAGAATCAAAGGAAGAAAACAAAAACTTTTATTGGAATTTGAAAAAGTTTTTGTCAAATACCTTCTTGAACGTGAAAGTCATTATCCATATGATAAATAGGAAATTCTAAATTTTAAACCAGAGACCAGAAATAACAGTCCACCTTTATTTTCAATCGGTTTCTCTCTAAGAGTTACCACATTACTTTAAATAGTTTCGGTTAAGGTTTGAGATTTATTTTAAAAAATCAAAAATAAAGGTTATCGGTTGAGATTTATTTTTTATTCTTTTAAATATCTCTCAATGGTTGAGATTTTTACAAAAAAATAAATGGAAAAGGTCAACCTTTAACCGTTTTCGCTGAAAATAAATTAAAAATGGTCAATACAATATAAAATGTCGAATATGTCAAGAATGTCTTTATATTGCAAAAATAAGTATGAAAAGGATGGTTTTTCTAAGTTCATTAAATAATGTATGAACTAAATAGACTCTCAAAGTTCTTTAGACCCAAGATTACATCCCTTTTCGTTTGAAGTAAAATTCAAATGTCGCTGGGACGACAAGCACAACCAATGCAATTTCGAATATTTCAGGAGACCGATGTTCTAATATCTAAGTCAAAGCGTTCAGCTTCTAGAAGCGTTTTCGCCCGCCCAACTTCAAGCGGCTATATCTCGATTTTTGATGCCAAAAGATAGCGGGGACTCTAACCTAAATTTGGGTACAATTCCCATCCCTGTAGGTGCACGCGTTCTCAAACCGGGAGAACTTTAAGGTAAAAAAAAGTTAAGCCCGATTCTGAAAAAATAGGCATGATGTGGGGGTTTAACTTGGAAGATGATTTTTTAAAAATCTGACAATGTGCTTTAGGCCCATGACACAAGCTATCATTTGACATTTCTCCCAAAAATTGCTCTCAAGCGGTTAAGCTTCCAGGAGCGTTCAAAGATTCGGGGATTTTTCAAAAAAAAAAATTTACCCCAACTTTCAAACGCGATTTTCTCGGAATTTTGAAAAAAAATCGAGAAACCGGATTATACCACTATCGGGTAGCTGAGAATATAAGCTTTCATATGGCACCACTCCCATGTGTCTAGGAATTGATACATTTGCAGATGAGATTTATTTTTTTCTCTCAGCGATAAATCTCACTGGTTGACCGAAACATACAAAAATACAAAATAAAGGTTTCTCTCAGACCTTGACCGAAATTTTTTCTTTTTTAAAAATAAAGGTTATTTTATGACCTTTATTGAAAATGGCGACAAATAAGAGTTATTAAGGAACCTTTCAAAAGGTTGAGATTTATTTCTGATCTCTGTTTTAAACCACTGTTTACATTTACCCGTAATTTGTAAAAAAAAAAAACGCAAACATGGTGGGGTACTTGTAAACATGCCATATTTGACAGCAATTTAAACAATTTGGTCAATATTTGTTTATATTTTTAAAAAAGAATTGCCACCATTTCATATTTGCATTTCTTAAGTCAAAAGAAAAAAAAAAGACATGAAATTGTTTACATTTACCCACATTGACCCTACAAAATTTTATTTTTAAAAATGTTTAAAAGTTTGTAGGTATCCTATTGTTAGCAAATTTTAAAACTAGAGCAAGTGCGTGTGTCCCAGGCATGTATTTCTTTTCTCTTGTAAATAAACAAATCGTCGTGCCATTCTTAATGATTGACTTACTCGTTTTTTGTTCGACCCTAAGATTTATTTGTTAATTTATTGGCATAAATAAAAATATATTTTATTGCCATAACAGGTGTTCAATGATTTCCAAAGATTTTGAAAAAGAAATTTTACTCAATTGATTATTTTCGTTGATAAAGTTAAAGCTATTAATCTTTTTTAAGTACACCATTTGTAAAAAGAACACCAATATTTGATTTAAAATTAACGTAAGTGGTAATATTATTTCCATTCGTAAGGAAATGGTGTTTTTCTTCTAAATTGGTCCAGTTTAAATTAAAAAAAAAAAACCAGAATGGTAAAGCTTAATTTCTTAAGATTTGTAATTGGCACTCTGGGTGTATTTTATTAAGGAAAGATTCCCTAAAGTATGCAATAATGAAACATTTGTATTACGTGAGTATAGATTTTTTTTATTTTTTTATTTTTTGAAAAAACTTTAAATGCATAGGTTTTATGGAAATTTCTTGTAAACAAAATTCGTCATATGCAAATAAAAATATAGGTACATTGAATTTTTTTTAATCCATATTCTTATTAACAAAAAATACAAAAAAATTTAAGACAAGGATAATCCTGTTTCCTCATTTTCGTGATAATTTCAAGCTGTTTCATTGTCTACATGAATAATTTCTTAATAATTTAATAATTATGTTCATGTCATATTAAGGAAAAACATTTTGTGTCACTTTCTTCTTTTCAAAATCCATTATCATCTTCTGTAGTATAAAAAAAAAACAACAAAAATTCAATGAAAAAGGTACCCATTAACTATATACACAAGAAAATATAAGATCCTCATTTATGAATATTCTTCTTCGGTACTAGCCGTATAGTCGGTACCGTTCCATGAAAATTGTGTTCATCTTTCTAAGGTTTCCTTCCTTTTAGCAAGAAATATAATATTCTCTGTTTCTCTCAATCAACGTTAAAATACCATTAAAGGTGATTGATATCTTTTCACATTTTATACTTTAACGATAATTGTGAGTTATATTCCGCATCAAGTAAGCTTTGTTGTATATATACTTATTTCCTTGCTAATTATTTATTACAATACAAGTATGTATGTGAATATATAGATGTATATATTTTTTAACGCAACGATGCAAAAGGAATCAACTTCATCGTCATCACAGTCGACAACGATGACGGTAGTGAACTCACTACATCGAAAAAAACAATCCTCTCTATCTTCATACGAAAATAACAAAAAAAGGGGGGGAAAAGGGATCTTTATGAGGCGCACCAAAACCTACCAACCTACCTACCTTTCTGGCTTTCACTGTTAATAGAAATAATAATGAGTATTGTAACGAAATTTTTTACACTTGGCTTATTTAATGGGTGAAGAATTCATTTACACTGTGCAGACAGAATTAAAAATAAAAATTTAACTCACAAATTCAACTCAATAAAATTTAAATTGGTGGACTTTTAGGGTGGATTGCTTTATTACTTGGATTTTAACTGCTTTTTCTATTTAAAAAGTCTATAGGATAGTTTATGAAATTTAATTGTTGAATATTCTTATTTTAAAGATAAAATTTAACCTTTATTAAGGACAGAGAAATATTTTACGGTGATAATTAAAATAAATTTTTTATAGATTTTTTTTAACAAACAAGCATAATAACATTTATTTGAATTCTGTTCTGCCTTGATCGAATTTTTGGAGAAAAAAAAAAATGAAAATCGAGCAATTCTTTATAGTTTTATCTACTCACAATTTTTGGAAAATATAGTTCAAAAAATCATGTATACAATTTTGAATAAATTATACTGATGAACATTTTGAAATATTAAATAAATAACGGATCCGAAGCAAAATCACCTTAGTACTCTTTTTGTCTAAATTATTGTAATGATTACTATCTAATGAGTGATGACATTTCTACTTCCCCAAAACTAATTTTAGCATTTCTAAAAATGTAACAAAATTATCTATCTTTATTTATATTGAACTATATGAAGAATCAAACTGAAATTTACATTCATTTCCAAAATTGGTTTAAAAAGCATTTACTATTTCCACTGGGACATTTCCATTTATTTAAATTTAAGTAAAGTAATTTCAAAATTTTGCGGTTTTTGAATACAAGTATTTTAATATGTCTCTTCAAACAACTTGATACCCCATTAAAACGAAACCTGAACTTCTGGTAACTTTAAAGCTTTTCTTTCAAAGGAAAATCAGGTAAGGATATTTCTAAACAGATCGCTTGGATATACAATTACAGTAGGTTTGCAAATGTTGCAAAGGATATTCCCAAAAAAAAAAATACGTTTCATTGAAAATTGTTTAGTTTTTTGTATGTTTAATTAGAAACATTTTTTGTACTAACTTCAGAACTTTTTTTCTTACTTATGAGATTTTTGTACAATGCAGTAAATTAAAAATGATAAAGCATAATGCTCTTATCAGTTGTTTAACCCTTTTTTCAGAATTTCTCCTAGAATTTTTGGAAAGTACAGCAGCTCCGAACAACAATAAATTTTGAAAAATATATACTAATTTTTTTTATTTTTACTTGCGATATTTTTTAGACCTTATTTATAATACCTGTCATGACTTTCACGTAAGCAGTAATCAACGTAACCAACTAAACGAAAATTTTTGTACAATAATCATTTTTATCAAAATAAAATAAAACCAACTTAGTTATTACAGCCAGAACTGAACGAAATTGAAACGGGACCACACTGCAGGCACCAACAAAAAGAATTATCAAAATTAGTTCACTTAGTCCAAAGTTATGAGGTGAAAAACATATAAAACAAAAAACAAGTCGGTAAAAAGATAACCTCAATTTTAAAACTAAAAGAAATTTTCAAAAAAAAACTAATTTTTAAATTAAAACAAAAAATTTATTTTTGTATTTACTCCTTGTACAAGTAGGTAAATGCAAATTACACAGCATTTAATTGGCCTCAAAAATGGAACAATACAAAACTTGGAGTTGCAGTTGGGTGGGATAAGACCAATTTTATTTTTGTAAATTTTTGAGAATTTTGATTTCGAACGCTTTTTAAAATATTTTCCTAAAAGAATTTTGTTTTACAAAAAAAAATAAATGGCATATACAGTACAATTTACTTGTTTTTAATTTTTGGTCAAGTTAAAATTTCCCTGGTTAAACATAGTTGTAAAAGTCTTTCAAGCTTTTTTGACTTTCTTATGGTTTTTTTAGTCAATTTAACAGTTTTTAAAATTATTTCGTTGTAATGGACAAAAATAAATTATCTGCTTTTTGATTCAAAAGGAAATTAATTTCAAAATTTAAGCTAAAAAGATTTATACAAAAAGTACATTTGAGAGAGAAACTCTTACAGACTTTCCTAACACGAGTTTAGATTTAAAGTTATCTAGCGCAGTTTTTTTTAAATGAACATGAATTATTTAAATAAACACGGCGCGAATATGTTATTTCAACAGGGCTAAATTGTTGCCTTCTGCATTCGAAAACTCATATTTTCGAGTGCAAACTGTGAAAATATAGCAACAAAAACACTTGTTACAAGAATTATTGAACACCCTTTTTGACTAAATCTCTGCAAAAAGTTTAGAGTACTTTATTGGTAGGTACAATATTGTGATTAAATTATCATTTAGTACAATAAAGACATTGATAAATAAAAAGATCCCTTCTAAAAAAAAACTATCTTTAGAACCCAGTTAAACCGATCAACTGAAATCAATCTATTACAATAATTAAATAAAATCCAACTTCAGATTAACACACAAGAATAAAATTGTTTTCTCTTTGAAAATCACAATATCATTCTACACTTTTATCAATTTCCGACTTCTCATGAAAGTAAACTAAAAATTTAAATGTAAAATATAAGTGAATTTTACATTGGTAAGCCACAATATAAATACACTCCCCGCAAACACAACAAAAGTTCATTAAAATTATTATTAAAATTTCGTTCAAATAATATTATAATGTACTCTCTTTGTACCCAACTACCAAAAAACCAAACAAAGACAAATAATAATTTCCGAAATATTTCCTTTTTGTCAAAAACACACACACACACATTGCAAAATCTAACAATTGTCAATTTTTGGCAATGACAAATAAAATAATATCCATGAAGAAGAGAAATAAAAAGCAATAAACCAAAATCTAGGTTACAACACACACACACACACACACAAGAATAATATAATATCAATATTTATAATCCCTCCATATTCATCCATTGGAATTGAAATTTTTGGCACAAAATCGTACAATAAACTCTCTTGCTAGCTAACATAAAAATGCCGCCTGTGCTGCCGCCGACAGCAAAAGACTATAACAACGTCGAGGAAATGACGATTTTGTTTCAGTTCACTATGGTGTATACGTAATATTTTTTTTTTTATTTTTATTTTTTTCTTTTAATATCTGATCCCAAAATTAAATCCATAGAAAAAGGAAGAGAAATAAAAACATCATTATCGTTTTGTTGATGTCAAAGAGGCTGTGTGTTTGTTTGTGTGTGTGAGTTTTCATCATCAGACATTGACGATGTCTGATTTGAATTTATTACCCTTAAAAATAACCAGCCATAAGAGGATAATAACATCAGGTAAAATGAACCTTAAAAGATAAAGAAGGTGAGGGAGAAGTGGGAAGAAGGTGGTGGATTTATTTATCGTTATTATAAGCTTAGGCATCAGGAAACAAAACAAGAAAAGAAAACCTTCAGGCCGTTAAAAAGCCACGTTGAAGATTAAAAATTCCCTCTCTCTCAACAAGAATAATAATAATACCAACCTAATAAAAGGCTTATCCATATCATCTCATGTCGTTTGTTATCTTGTAATATTGTATCCTTTATCCTTTTTTTTTTTTTTTGTAAGTGAGGCAAAATAAAAGAATCACACTGGGGACAATCAATTAGATATAGGGTCTTGGTTGTCGTACGATTTGTGGTATTGGAAATTGGAAATCGAAGAAGAGAGAATGAGGGAGTGTGTATGTTATTTAAACTACTCAATTACATAAGTGCACTGCCGGCTTGTACTTTGGAGAGATTTAATGCACACACACAAATACAATCACAATTTGGAATGAGAATATGAGAAGTAGAAAACACACACGCACATATGTATGTATATGTGCAAATACGTAGCTCCAACAAATGATCGGTATCCACTCAGTACACACAACAATCAGTTCAATTGTGAAAGGACACTGCACACATCCTTTGTTGTTGATTTTCTTTTCTTCTTTTCTCTTATTTTTTCATACTTTTTTTTTTTTTGTTATTTTTTTCTTGCCACTATACTACTAGATTTTTATAATATCCTTTTCTAGAGAGAGAGTGTACCGCCACTGCATTCACTTATCCTGCGGTTTTCTTTTAATGAATTCACTGTAATACACACTCGCATATACACAACGTTGCACATATACTTGCTGTGTATTCTTTTTTTTTTTTGATTTTTTTTTTTTGCTTGCTTGCTACTCTTCACGCGCGCAAATTTTTTTTTCGTTTCGCTCGTTTTTTATTCTCGTCGCTCACACATCACTCTTCACCGAAGGATTCTTTATTTGTCGTCCTGTGTTGTTTTTCTATGTTTATTCGCCTTGCAAAACTTATTTTCTATTTTTTTTTTTTTTTTTTATTTTTTTTTTTAAAGCTCACGCGACATTTTTGTTACAATTTACTTTTGCTGCAGGCAAAATATAGTGCGAGGACGACGACGACGACGACGGTTATATTGTGGTGCCAAGAATTATGTTTTCAATTTTTTTTTTTTTTTTTTTTAATTTTTTTATGGGAGCAACCGGTTCATTTGAATAAATTAAACAAGGACATGAAATTTTGAGTTAAACACACACACACACACAGACACATATAAGAATTTTTTTTTTTGATGCTAAATGTGAAAAGAAATCATAAAAAAGGATGCATTTCCAGGACACTATAATTATAAATGAGATGCATTGAACTCTTAACACACAATGCTCCTTTTTTTATGCTGTTGTAAGGATTTCACACAAAATTTTTGTACTCTCTCACAAAGGACATACACCCGTGTTTCTTTTTTATCTCAAAAAAAAAAGTTAAAAAATAAAACAAACTTTTTTAAGTTCTCGTTTCTCGATAGAAGAAAAATATAATAAAAATATAAATAAAAAACAGGACGAAACTGGACGTTTCGGAAATAACAAGCTTTATTTTTGTCGTTGTCGAACGACGAAAGGATGGATGGATGGATGTGTTTTGATATTATATTTTTTTTTTATAACATATCCGCCGAATGGACCACTTGTTTAAGTCAGGTCTTAGACACGAGTACTTATGCCCCAAAAATAATATAGAGGGTTTTTCCACACACCACACACCGTTGTTCCCGAGAATAATTAACGAAACAACGAACTCGAGATTTTTTTTTCCTCAATCACACTCAGAAAATCAAAAAAATACACAATCTCATCACACACAGGACGACCAACAAAAAAATGCTTGCAGAGAGAGAAATTTTGCGAATGAAGAACTCGGGGATTAGGATAGTTTTCCACTTTTTTGAATTCCTTGCTTTTACAGGCGATTCACCTCGCTCGAGAGGACCAAATACAACAACAACTATGAAAATAAAAAAAAACATGAGAGAGGAGAGGAATTCCAATACACAACATAAACGCTGTTACTCTGGAGAAGCTTTGGAGTTTCCCAACCGAATGATGAACACCGCAATGCATGTGGTTGCAAGACAATATTGTGTAAGAGCTTTTTTCCATTATTTGTGCTTGTTTGCAGAAGCATTTTCACTACTCTCTCTCATTCCCTATCTCTCTCTCAAAGAGAGAGGAATTTTAATTTTTTTATTTTTGAACAAAAAAAAAGTTTTCCACATGCTTGAGAAAACTTCTCATGTTAAATCACACTTTTTGTTTTGTTTTGGGGCAGGGGTGTGTTGTGTGTTTTTCTAAGGAAAAACTTTTCCCACAAGGATTTTTGTTGCTTCTCTCTGATAGTATCACCTCAAAAAAAAAATTGGGTTAAAAAAAATTACACATACACACAAATCTATTCTGCTGCTTGGGAGTTCCAGGAGGTTTTCAACACACATGCGCTGGAAAATTCTTTTCTAACAAAAATTTGTACTCACTAAAAGAAGAAGAGTGTATGTCAGTGTAACACTGGAAACTTATATCCCCATCCATTGCTATCATCTCATGTGGTAGAAAAAATTGCAAGTTTTCTTGTGCGATGAGGGGAAGAAGGGGTATTACCTTGCATCTGTTGTCATTTTTATGCACATTGATAGGAGTTGCCTTTTGTGATGAAGAATTGAAAAAAAAAAAAAAATAGGAATATCGAAAATTAAGGTGTGGATACTTTTATTTTCGTCATCGTCTTTTGCCTTTTTTTGGAAAAGGGCCATAAGGCAAGGACCAAGACTAACTAAAAAGAGTGAGAGATCCTTTGATGGACACAAGTTAATATTAGAAAAAAAAAAAAACAAAGAAATTTTTAAACAGAAATGATGTGAAACAAAATGGATTTTTTTTAAACGAACTGAAAGATGGAAAGAATATCATCACAACGAAGACAGAGTGTGATTGGGTTTTATGCTTTTTTACAAAAAAAAAGTTTAGAGACAAAATTGCAGCCGGAAAAGCAAAAACAAAAAAAAATAAAGGATTGGTATGCAAGAGTTCATTGAACTTTATGGGAATTTTCGCTTGTGCACTTGAAGAATTTTTTTTTCTAATATTTAGGGATTACAAATGATGGATGGTTGTATTTTTTGAAGATGATAGGTATTGTGATGCTGATTTTTTTGCATAGAGTTTTTGTAGATTGTAGGTACTGATGTGTCAGTTTAGGTAAGTCAATAATTTCAAACTTTTAAAGGAGACTAAATAAATTCTGTATGCAATTATGTTCTTAGATCATTAACAAAAAAATGTTTAAAGCTCATCTTTCATAGTTCTTGCTTAAATGAAAGGCCACGGTGGTCTTGAAAACGCGGCAGGTTTTATAAAAATGGACCCCAAAAGTAATGATGCAGATTTGTTCTAAACAAAAGCACATTATAATGTCCTATACCTTTTTGGAAAGCTAAAATATACTCCTTGAATTTAATGATTATATGAAGTTGATTGAGTAAATAGTTTTTGAGAAATTTAATTTCAAAGTCAAAATTTAAAAAAAAAATAATTTTTTGTATTTAAGTTAATTTTTTTTTAAATTTGAATTACAAGGTACAAGTTTTTTTTCAAAATTGAATGTTCTATTTAGTTCTTAGTCAAATTCTTAAAAATAGATGCAAAAAACTATTCTAGTTTTTCAAAAATGGGAAAAAAGATAGGCACGTTTATATTTGTTTTATTTGTTCCTAAGGAAAAATTTGTATAATGGTTATTTAATGAACAGATTTGTAAGTTCTAATCACACTAAGTGTAACTCAGAATCAACCCCAAGAACGAAGTGGTATTTTGGCTCCTTTTTTGAGGTTTTTTGTTCATTTTTGCTGTTTTTTTAATAATCCAGTCAAATAAGGGTTTAACCTCGGAATGAATGTTAGTAGAATTTTTTTTTGCTCAATATCTTCCTTTTGCCATTCTATAACATATCTCAAAAGTCTAGAAAAATCTCATGTCCGCTTGTCGCGATTTCAAGGTCAAATCGCGAAATGGAGATTTTCAAAATTAGCAAAAATAGGCTATGGTATTATATACACATACGATACATGATTTCAAGGTATTTTTTAATGCTGATTCCAAAAAATCTAAAATCAAGACAATCTGACGTCTCTGGAAAAAGTTATACCTGTTTTCATCTTTCAACTCATATTATTATAACAGTTGCAAACTTACTGCCGAAAAACCCTTAAAAGTTATGGTAGATGAACCAAATATTGCATGAAGATTTTAGAATCCATCATTATTAAAAATCAAAACAATCCATTACAAAAAATATATATACCTACGAAATAATGGTATTTTTTGATGGAGGGGCAAATTTTAGGATATGCACTAAAGAAGATTCTTGTTCATCTTAGGAATAAGTGCTAATAGGCTATTTTTTTCATTTTAATCTTTGTTTGGATATTCTTTAACTACCCTCAAAAATCTAAAAAAAATCTCATGTCCGCAAGTCCTAATTTTCTTGGTTTGAAAATAAGGTGCAGATTTTAAAAAATTGGAAAACTACACTTCAGATTTTTGTGTCAGATCAACATGAATAAGTTGCATTACTTTTCAGGGATGGTCAGGTTGACTTGTTTGTGAGTTTTGTTGGAATTAGTGTTAAAAAATACCTTTAAATCATGTCGCTTATGTTGGTATACATATAAAAATTTAAACTTTTCTTATTAATTTTTTAAAATCTGCACCTTATTTTCAAACCAAGAAAATTAGGTCTTGCGGACATGAGATTTTTTTAGATTTTTGAGGGTAATTAAAGAATATCCAAACAAAGATTAAAATGAAAAAAATTAGCCTATTTGCACTTATTCCTAAGATGAACAAGAATCTTCTTTAGTGCATATCCTAAATTGCCCCTCCATCAAAAAATACCATTATTTCGTAGGTGTATATATTTTTTGTAAGGGATTGTTTTGATTTTTAATAATGATGGATTCTAAAATCTTCATGCAAAATTTGGTTCGTCTACCATAACTTTTAAGGGTTTTTCGGCAGTAAGTTTGCAACTGTTATAATAATATGAGTTGACAGATGAAAAACAGGTATAACTTTTTCCAGAGACGTCAGATTGTCTTAATTTTAGATTTTTTGGAATCAGCATTAAAAAATACCTTGAAATCATGTATCATATGTGTATATAATACCATACACTCAGAAATTTTCATTTTGAAATTCGGGTACCGGAACAAAAAATTTTAAAACAAGACCAAAATTCCAGCTATCGTGTCCAAAGCAGAGTTATTATACGCAAATTACGACCACCGCGACCCAACTAGAGCTGTCGTCACTCTTTCCATACTTGCAGCAACACATTCATTCAGCTCTTATTTTAAAGAAAAAAAATTAAGGTATAGTACCAAATCGCAAGAGCTATCGTATCCGACTTATTTAGCCGTGACAACGTCCACTTGAATACGATAGCCAATATGCGGATGTAGTAGCTTTATTTTGCGCAGAGAACCTATGCAAGATGTATCGTACCTTACCAGAACTTCGTTTGTGATAGCTCTTTAAGCAAAGAGTCATCATAGCTCCGTCTATGTTTTGTACGATAGCCAATATGAGGATATAGTAGCTCTACAAGGTGTATCGTAGCTTACAATAACTTTGTTAGTGATAGCCTCAAGCGAAGAGGCATCATAGTTCCGTTTGCGCTGCTACTGTATTCTTAATAACTGAAATAACCTACTACTAATAATACCCTAAATAATGAATATTGTTGCTTCTATGCAAATATGAACGATTCATACTTAATAGGCTTGAGATTTTTGGAATTTTGTTTTCAAAATACAAATTAGACTGGTCAACAAAATTAAACTAAAGCATTGCTCTATCACGTCGGGTTTTTGAGATATACCTGTTTTAAAGTTTTAAAAACCTTATTATGTGCATGATTTCTAAAAGTCATAATTTTCTTCATTAAAATCCAGTTTAAACCTTTCCAATATATCTTTTACTTTGGGAACAATATCTAGTTGAAAGCTTTGTATGTGTTTCTGCTATTATACGTACGATATACCTAAGCATTTTTTTTTAAACTACATACCTATATGTATATGTAGAGAAAAAAAGACAAATAAAGATTTTAAGATTTAAACTAATTTTGAAAGAATAAGATTAGAACTTTTAGAAAATATTAAAAATTTTGTTGAAAAAAATTACCCCACATTGCTGCACAACTTCAAAAATTGCAAAAAAAACCTTAATTTTTTAATTTTCTCAAAAACCTGACGTGATGGAAAAATTCTGAGTTTGGATTCGAATTCAGCGCACTAAAACCCTTCGTTGACCAGAGTTATTAATCGTTAATCGAATCTTTATTTGCTTTTTTCCATTAAAATATTATTTTTAAAATGATTCACAAGATATGTATCTCCAGATTAGCAAAATGTTACTTGAGGCTTTATTTTATTTCATAATATTATTATACTTTTTTTTTGAATATCTTGACGTGTGTGCATAAATGCCTCATCAGACTTTTTGACGCTAAACACTCTGATCGAAAGAAAATGTCAAAAAAAAAATCCATACATTTTAAAATTTTTTAAAACTTTATGGATTTTTTGTGACTTTTTCTTCGACCAGAGTGTCTAAAGTCAAAAATGTAGACACCGTCATAGAATTTAATAAAATTTTTAAATATTTGTTAAATTTGTTGAGCTGGTTATTCACTTTTTCAAAAAACACGACCATTATGTGAATTGCTGATTCCAGGAAAAACAAATTTGAAAAATCACTATTTTTCACTTTTAATTTGTTTAAAGTGTTATGAAAAGTTGTTACGACTTTATCACCAACTGCGATAGCTCAGTAAAAATATATCACATCTCTTTTAGTGATAACCATAGCTCTGTGAGTAGGTATATTTAAAAACCTTATTACTTAATTCAATATAAGTTCAAGTGACCTCAACTCCAAAAATTTATAAAGCGTTTCGCCCAGGTACGACAGTGGGCTCATCAGTTAGATCTGTCGTACCCTTACTAAGACGCCTTATTTTGGTCGATGTTTACCTACACTACCACGGGCATACATTTTCTAAGTGTCTGAATTTAAACAAATTCCCTTAGAATATTATAATTCACAGTATATTCATGCTGTGAGTTTTATATAGTGTCGGTAAACATCGACCAAAATAAGGCGTCTTAGTAAGGGTACGACAGATCTAACTGATGAGCCCACTGTCGTACCTGGGCGAAACGCTTTATAAATTTTTGGAGTTGAGGTCACTTGAACTTATATTGAATTAAATTCAATCACTCCACTTAAAATAAAAAAAATTTTAATAATTTTTTATTATTTTTGTTATTTTTTTCTTCGTTCTTATTACTTAAGCTGATAGCTTTATCAAGAGTTTAGATAATTCTTGAAAAATTGAGCACAGCTAAATTCAAAATGAAGGAAACTCTCATTGTACTTATGATTACTCTGACAATATATATGATGACGCCGTCGATACTGATGACAGCTCTGCCAGTACATTTGGAAGTTCTATCAGCATTTTTAATGCCTTTGCTAATATAAATCATAGCACTTTCAGGAAAAAGTACAACTTTGTTATCACCTAATATAGCTCTGCGTCTGGCTATGGTAACTCTGTTGGACTCTGCTTTATATAAAGATATCTTTCTGGACAGTTATAATAGCTCTTTAAATGTTTGTCATAGCTAAATTAACTATAATGAGTACTCTTACTACTTTTACGTAAACTCTGTTGATAACTGTCCATATTTACAGCAACTCTGCAAGTCTTAACAATAGCTCTGAAATTAATTTTAACAGTCATATCAGTATTTATAACGACTCTATTACTATAAAGGATAGCTTTATAAATATTTGCTATTGATCTTTATAAGTTCTGATAGCTCTGATGCTTAAAAATTTGCTTTTGACAATACATCCGATAGCTCTTTGCATATTTATCGCAGCCCAAATTTAAGTAATAATACCTCATGCATCGCATTTGGTCACTCTTACTGAGGTTACATTTCTCAAATTTACCAGAGCTCAGAGTCCCTAAAAAAAAGAGCTGGCGTGTTTAAGAGGTTACGACAACTCTTAGGATTTCTGAGTGTAGGCTATTTTTGCTAATTTTGAAAATCTCCATTTCGCGATTTGACCTTGAAATCGTGACAAGCGGACATGAGATTTTTCTAGACTTTTGAGATATGTTATAAAATGGCAAAAGGAAGATATTGAGCAAAAAAAATGTCTACTAACATTCATTCCGAGATTTACCCCTTTTTTCTCCTTATTTGACTGTATTATAAATGTTTTTTTTTTTTTGCCATTTTTAGAGTTTTGTATTTTTTTTTTTTTTTTTCATTTTCATATTTTTTTAAGTTATTTTTATTACGTTCCGAGTATTTCAGGACTATTTTTGAAATGTAAGAGTTATAATGTTACGTATAACAGAAAAATATCCCACATTACATAGATTTCAGGACAGCTAAGGTCCTCAGGGACCACAAAACCTTTTCTCGATTTTTATCGTGAGAGCCATATTTTTCATGAATCCATGTTGACTTTTCGCGTTATCGTGAGGCTAATTTTTTTTTTATTTGAAAAAAAAAAATTAAAAAAAGCTAAAAAAAAATTTGGAGGAAAGATACATTTTTCCTTTAATCTCGAAAACTAAGATACTTTTAAACATGCGGTTTTTTGTTTTTGACTTAAAATCAATGTGAGCATTGATTTGTATAAAAAAAATGTTACCATTTATTAAAAACAGTTGAATAAAATAAACTGAAAGAAAAAAAAATAATTTTTTTCTAAAATAATAACTTTAAAATTAAATTTCTCAAAAACTATTTACTCAATTAACTTCATATAAACATCAAATTCAAGGAGTATATTTTAGCTTTTAAAAATGGTATAGGACATTATAATGTGCTTTTGTTTTTTGTTTAAATTTTTTTCCCGCGTGTATATATGTAAAATGCCTGTAACTCAAAAAAGGGATCAGGTACGATTTTGAAATTTACAAATTTGGAATCCTGAGGTCATTTCGAACAAATCAGCATCATTACTTTTGGGGTTCATTTTAATAAAACCTGCCGCGTTTTCAAGACCACCGTGAGGCAATAGTTTTTGGAGGGTTGGGGTCGAAATTCTGTATGTTGCAAAATTCTGTATTCAAAATACTGTATGCCAAAATACTGTATGTCAAAATTCTGTATGTGCAAAATGCTGTAGGAACAAAATTCTGAAAGTCAAAATTCTGTATAGCAAAATTCTGGTTGGTCAAAATACTGTATTTCAAAATTCTGTACATCAAAATTCTGTAAATCAAAATTCTGTAAAAATGCTGTAAAAAAATATCGTTTTGATAATGTAAAACAGTGCGCGCGCACTTTTTTACATTATCAAAACGATATTTTTTTACAGCATTTTTACAGAATTTTGATATACAGTACTTTGCCGTACAGAATTTTACAAAACAGAATTTTGCATGTCAGTATTTTGTTTATACAGTATTTTGACGTACAGAATTTTGTATTTACAGTATAATGACGTACAGAATTATGGTATTACAGTATTTTGACCCCACAGAATTTTGTCGTACAGAATTTTGACAAGCAGAATTATGACCCGCTCCCGTTTTTGGATTAAGCTTCAAAAGCTTTCATCACATGGTACCCATATAATCACATATACCTATAAAAAGTTACCGAAAATATTGACAACTGCTACCAACAATAGGTATTCGTGTATTCTAACAACAAATCAATAGTATTTTCGTGCTCCCTCTTAGTCGAATTTTCACGAAAATTGGTTATAATTAGAAAGAATTTCCAGTAAGAGGAATTAATATAATCTTTTCTTCATTGTACCTAAATGATGAAAATTCTACTTAGAGGGATTTGACGTTTATTTATTTACAGCACCATTCTTATTAACATGACTGCCCAGTTGTTATCATTCTATTTAGGTCCAAAATCTAAATTTGCTACCCCCAACCCTTTTTGGGTTATCTTTGACTATTCTAAGGCATTTAATGCAGTGTATCTTGTATCTTTATCTTTCTAAAAGAGGTTAGGAAGGTTGTTCTGTGGAATTTATTGCTAATATCTAGCGGTGTTCCGCAAGGTTCAGTTTCAGATCCATCACTCTTCTCTTTTTACGTGAATGTAGTAGGTAACAAAACTTTTAGGTAACTTCGAGGTTATGAAAAGTTCCCTTACCTATAATTATTGACAAGGTTGAAGATTATATTAATGCAATTAACGAGGATCTGGTATTTAATAAACTATCGCAATTGCCTTTAAAAAAAAAGCATAGAAAATATCGAAAACTTTAGATTTACATGTAAAAAGCATAGAACAGGTAAGCGAATAAGTAAAGAACTTGACTACAGTTTTTACAATTAGGTTATTTTTCAAGATCAGTTTTTACAATAGGTATTTAGGAGAGCTAGCTTATCCGAATATAAATTATTATGATAGCATTTCATAGTGTTTAAAAAAAATTTTTTTTTTTTTGATAATTTTGTTAAAAAAAACTATACTTAAATAAAATAAAGTTTAAAACAGTTTTGTTTCAACAATGTTCCACGAGTTGTTCAATTAACGTTTCTGGTGTGACATTTGTTATCTCTTATTTAGGTCTTTAACATTGTAACGGGTGTGTTACTTCATTTCGTGTTCTTGGTTTGTGTACTACTCACTCTTAATAAAGTATTTAATAACTTCACCTAATATATTTAGTTAATAATATATATTTAAAATTACATTTTGTTAAACTGTCTTTCAACGTCTTAAACTTTTAAGATAAGATGTAACCGGTGTAACGCTAGAAAATCGATTCAATCTACTTCGGTGAGTTTTAGATGCAATATTGTAGATTTTCGGATGAAAAGTCTTGGATATCGTATTCAATATGCTAGGAGATTTAGTTACTATTTCAGTAAGCATATATTTCGAAGGAATTAATAAAGACAATTGGTTTTATAACACTTCACAAATGTAACGGGTGTGACTTTTTTTTGTAACAGGTGCAACACAGCAAGAAAAAATATATTTAAAAATATACACCCCAAACGAAAACCATGGATTCCTGAGGTAATTTTAAGAGGTTATTTTCTCGTTTTCTTCCCGTTTTCGAGTTATAACGGTTTTTATAATTTTTGCTCCTTTTCCTTTAACTGGCTTTATCTTTCCCAAACTATGTCTGATTTGAAAGATTTATTTTACAACCAATCAAGAATTTTATTTAAAAATTTTTCATTTTTTGTTAAACAAAAAATTAAGTGCTTATAAAAATAATTTAATCTATTTCTTTAATTATATCTAGCGTCAAAAAATTATATCAAAATTAAAATATTTAAATGCCAAAGCCTCAACACCCTATGTGTAAGCATCTCTCTCCACTGTCAGGTCCTTAAAATTATATCCCATTGGGAGTAACGGTTATCGTTTAGTTATAAATTTAATTATTGTTATCCTCCTCATAACCATCCAACCCGCAGAATTCCAATAAATTTTAATAACATAAAATTCAAAAATTGAAAATGGCAATTATATGTATGGAAAATTCGCCCTCCACACATTTTCGAGGTCATATTTTCAGCATAACCCAAAACCGAATAAAATTTCCATATAGACATGTTAAATTAATGCTACACATTATGGTCGCCCGCCTCCTATACCAAACCCAAGTAAGGACGAGTCCTTTCAAAATATAATAATAATCACTTTAACTACACACATATACCCACGAAAACCACATCAATAAAGTTTTATAATATTATATGAGGAGGACCCAATATGACGACGACCGATGAAGGCAAAGACGAACCTACCAACCTCAGCTTCATAATTTAACCGCGCGCTCTTTCAGCAATCGACCGCACCTGCACTCGATTGCTTTAACTTCAACAAACAAACAAAAATGTAAGAAGATGAAAAAAAAAATAACATTGATTTAAAATTCTGTAAACGAATTTGAAGACGATGTCAAATGATGGTTCCTTGGTTGGTTGTGTCCGTCGTCGGTCCTGCTGCCTTATGGTCATAATAATAATTTTGTGTCCTTCTTCTTTCCATGATATGCAGGATCATGATGATGGTTTTAGGTCCACACTCCACATCATCTTATACACATGCCTTCAAAATTGCCCTATAGAAAGTGTACGAGTAGTACAACTGTCGTCCGTCGTGTCGTTGGTCGTCATCTCTCATCACACAAAATATATAAGATGTGACTGCTTTTTCATATATCATCGTCTTTAACATGACAGAATGTATCCCTTACTACACCACTGCCTTGCTTTTCTATACTCGTACAATAAATGTACACAAAAACACCCAACTCGGAGTAATATTGTCGCAGTCCTTCATTTTGGTGCTTGTTTCTTTTGTATCCCGCAGGAGCAGGAGCACGAGAAGGGGATATCATGAGAGAGGGTAAAAGAGAGGAGAGAGAGAGCATCAAATAACCATCATTCTAACAGGAGTATATTTTACAATTTATAGGGTAAATTGTGTTTGTATGGCATTTTTGTGGTTAGGGAATTTGAGAGTATTTCTTTTGTTTATAGACTTTTAGTTGACTTTGATAAATTACAATATTGAAAATTTTTGTTATAAATTGTATAAAAAAATATTTTTCTTACAACAGAGATAGAAAATGTAAACAATATTAGGTGAGTAAGGTGCAATGGTGCAAAAAAGGTCAGAATTTTATCATAATAGCCTACAATTTTCATTAATTTTCAATCTCCAAAAAAATATTACTCATACACCATAGTGTCCCACTTTGATAAAATAGTATCTAGTTATAGATTAAATTATTATAGAGGTCGTATGGACAAAAATCGAGACACGACTAATTTGTTTTAATTTTAAAACTTTTCTTTTACACATTTTGTATACATATACATATGTCAACATATGACTGCTTTGGATATCAATTTTCGTTAAAGTCTTTTTAAAATAAAAAAATTTCAAAATGTCACTTGAAAGTTATTTGGAATAAAATGCACGACTGGGTCGCACGTACTTGCTCTTGTAGTTCAAAGCATCTTTATCTTAAATATCTATTGGAAATTTAAGATTTTGTGAAAAAAAAAATAAAAACAAAAAAAAAATCGAAAGTTAAAAAAATTCAATTTTTTAAAAATTTTTTGAAAAACTTTGTTTTTTAATTTTTTTTTACATTTTACACTTTAATACCTATGATGTCTGTAAATTTTGAAAAAATTGACTTATGCTTTGATGAAATATATGGACTTAAAAAACATGTCAATTTTTGAAAAACGGCAACGCCATATTTCCGCTCTTGGCATTTTTTGAGAAAAACTAAAAACGCAGTTTTGTTGGAATCAATAAGAGTACTGCGCACACCAAATTTAAACGAAATCGTTAGAGCCGTTTTCGAGAAATTTGAAATACCTCGAAAACGTTATATGGGAGATATGCGTTAAATTGGAGATATTAAAAAAATAAAAAAAACAGACCTAGGGAATTACGTAAAAATCATCTGTACCAAGTTTCAAGCAAATCCATCCACCCGTTTAGGCGCTAGCTCGATGTACAGATGGACGCACAGACGCACAGACCGACGGACGGCATGCGAAAACCACTTTTTTGATCTTCTCCATCGATTAAAACCTCGATTTTTTTTTTCTACACGAAACCAATACTTGCCCTATAGAGCAAGTAAAAAAATGTTTTCCATATGAAATATTTATTAAAATTTTGGAATGCCATTTTCAAGTTATTACCTATTAAAAAAGCATTTTATAAAATTTCGAATATTTTTTATTTTTTAAAGAATTAATATTTCAAGTAAAACCCTATATGGAGAAAATTATTAAAAACTATAAAAAAAATGTTAAAGTTTTTAATCGTCTAATAAAAAATTTTTAATCGTAAAATAATTTTAGAGGTTTTTTTTTAATATGTAATAAAATTTCTTTTTTTATTTTTATAATTTTTTAAATTTCAATTAATGAAATCTTGAAAAAGACGTTTCACTCAATTAAAATTTCTGTCAGATAAAAAAGTATGATACTAGAAAAAAAATGTTTCATACATAATTTAAATACAGATAAAACGGTTAATAAAAGATCATTTATTTCATTTTTTTATTTTTTTAATTTCGAGATCGAAGATGGAAACATACAATTTTTTTTGATATTATTTATCATTTTAAAAGGTTTTGAGTACTTAATTTTTAAAAACAAATTATTTCCCCAACTTAAAATGATTTCCCTTTCTTGATCGAAAAATGTGTTTTTTTTTTTTTAATTTTACTTATATTTAATATTGAAGATACTTTTCAAAACAAATTTTTTTGTTGAAATCGGATGTGTCACTTGCGAGAAAAAAAGAAACAAAAAAAATTGTTCTGTGACAGGTTCTTATTTGTGTCAGTAAGTATGTACACATTTTTTTTTTTTTTTGAGTCAAAATCGTAGGAGCCATTTTTGAGAAAAAGAAAGCTGTTTCACGGGTAAAATAGTAAAATAAATCAATAAATCAATAAATTTAAAAAAAAATGGTACCGTCATAACTCATAATAGTTCGAAAAAAGTTTCCATTTGCAATAATATGAAGATCGAAAAAGTCTCTTACAAAATATGGGAAGAAGGTTGTTCTTTTACAGAAAAGAGGGAAGGGTGAAAGCAACTTTACAGTGATACAAATTTTTGAGGTTCTCATGGATATTTTTTTAAATATCCAGCTGTGTGAAAAATGCTCTATAGCAACTGACATAAATTATGTTCATTTTTAAACTTGACGTAAAAGTTTTTTTTTTTGCTTTAAGATCTAAGAATTTAAACAATCTTCAAAATTATCTTGAGTAAAAGGGTGCTTTTTTTAAAGATATGTTAAAATTCAGAACTATTACACTGGTCGGCAACGAAAATGAAGCTTGAACCAAACCATACTTTTCTAAAGGACTTTTGTGTGCTGATTCCGAATCTGAAGTCAAAATTTCACTGACACATCAAGTTTTCGAAATATTTAAATATTAACAGGTCAAAAACGCGCTTTTGTGGTACTTTTGGCGTTGAATTTCATCACCGTTAAATTTTTTTTCGCAAAACTACATATGCAATATTCAAAAGCCATATTTTATCGTCTTAAATACGTTTATTTTTATTTTCAAAATTATTTTTTTCTAAAAGTTATTTGGTATAGAAAGGTATGATATCTCAAAATCTTTGAGGTTAAGGCAACTTATGGTTTTTGAAGCAGATTTGAAGTAAATTTCAGTTTTCGACTCCAGATTCGGTTGAAAAAATAGCAAAATATTACGGAAAAATAATATTTTTAGATTAAATGTCAAAAAACATTTCATTTAAAATTAGTTTTTGGAACTTTATGGCTAAAATTGTGATGACAGAGCTCAAAAACTAGACGTGATGGAAAAAATCTGTAAACTGTTTTGAATTCAGCACAATCAAGTTTATTAAAATCACCTTACAGAGTTCTTGCTCCCGACTTTTTATGTTTTTTTGCCGACAAGTGTTATCAACAAAACTTTGACAAGAATGATACCCCAGTGAAATTTGGTAAAAAAATTTCATTTAAAACAGCAATCAAGATTCTAGATAGTCTCTCTATACAAATATTTTAGGTGAAAGTGTGTTTTTTTTTTAAGAAACGAAATTCTGTTATTATGTTATTTTTGCGATTGGAAGCAAGAATTTAAAGTGTCTATATGTCAATAAAAAAAAATATGAATGTCATGGTTAAAAGGGTGTTTTTTTTATCGGAAAAAAGTTCCTGGGCAACCCTAATACAATTATTAAGTTACAAAGATGCATTTGGGATAAAAAGCAAGAAAAAAGAGAGAAAGTGTGTTGTTTCGAGGAGGAAAGTAAATACTTAGTTCCAAATAAATGGAACCGCAACCAAATAGGCTTACAAAACTGAAAAAAGTAGCTATCCACCTAGTTTTCAAAATATTCACTGCAATTCCATTTTGAATGAAATTTTTTTGTATTTAATACGTACGCAACGCTGGAGTTTTTTAGTGATAATTTTAATAAAACAAAACAAAACATTTTTTCTGGTGTTACGAGAGATTCCCTAATTTCCAAACATTTTCATAGGAATTGCCCAAAAACCAAAAGTTCACATTTGCATATAGGTATGCAAAATTTGTCCTTTGAATCTCATATCAGAGTAAAAATACGTATCTGGATGATCAGTTAAAAGGTTATTGGTGTCACAATAATAAGCCTGGAGATATATAAAAAAAATATAAAAACTATGATACAAAAAAAAGATTCAAAAGTGATATCCCCAACTTTTCCCAAAAAATATTCCTTTTTTTTTTGTTTATGAATGCTTTTAACTCTCAAGTCACAATACTTTATCCTTTCAACTCAAATAAAATCCCCCCAAAAAAAACAAAAAACAAAAAACAAACTAAAAATTTACATGAAATACCTTTCAGAAGTCATTTCAAGCAGCAGCGGTAGGGTAGTAGTAGCATTATGACCCTGATTAATCAGGCCCCATCAGCCTGTCTAGGGTATTATTACGTTTTATTTATGTGACATGTGCCCGTAAGCTCTACCCTATGCCAACTTCAAAGTACAAAAATACTCTCTCTTCTTCTATACTCTACTCGTATTCTCGTTCGTCGTCGTATTGTTTGAAATGAGAGTTAGTGTAAATGTGTGCCGTGCCTGTGTGCTATGTGGTTGCTGACCTAGTTGCATGCACCAGCCTGGTTATTAATACTGTGTGTCGTGGTGGCAGATAGAAACGGATAGAATGAGAGCATTCCCTGGGATCGTTTGATTACCCCACTTTACCAATGGCACCTACTTTCAACCCCCCCTTTACTCTCTCCACAACCACCACCCTCTCTCTCTCTCTATATGGTCCCTATCTAAGGATAGTAGTTGTTGGTTATGGGTAGCAAAAAAAGGACTATACACTCATTTCATTTTGGTTTGTTTGAGTAACACTGTATGTAAAGCCCAGGTAGGAAAGGAAAGTAGCTCTATATGTAACGGTCCACTATTCTTGTTAATCCGCAAACAAAAAAAAAATGAAAAAAAAATGAGAAAAAACTTTTTAAGTAAAAATATAAAGCACTCATGAATTCATCAAAAGTATATGACCCAATTCAGGACTAACGGACAACAGTGATGCCATCGGATACAGACATCCTGGATTTTATTTGACAAAGAAGTTGAAAAAAAAAGAAGACAAAAATCAACGGGATTTTCCCCGAAATAGACAAAAAAAATTTAAGCCGGTCTGTCTCTCTAATAACCATCATCTTAGCCATCTTAGCTGTCATCATTAGTCGCGTTGAAATTAATTTTTAAAAAATTGTTTCAATTTTTTTTTTTTTTGTAATTAATTCCCAATGCTAGAGAATGCAATATACTAAAAATAATTTCCTTTGGGGGAGAGTATAGTGGTGCATCGGGACGAGCAGGATTGGGAGGAAAACTTCGGAGAGCTTTTTTTTATTTAGTGAAAAACTTTTCCAGGATGGGGAAATGCGAAAGCGCTTATAATTGTGGTACAATGCTCTCTCTCGGTGTAGAGTGTCACACAAAAATAATGGAGATTGAGACGAGCTGGTGTCACTTCCAATTCAGAAGATACAAATGAATATGGTAACAGGACAATGGATGGGACTCGAACTCGCTGGCACTCCTCTATATCCGCAGAAATCCGTCCAGTATAGAAGTAAAAGGAAGGTAGATGAGTACAACAATAGGTTTTTTTTTTTTTTTTTGGTATTGTTGATTTTTTTTAGTGTGTTTAATGAATGCATGCGATTTGTTTTTTTTTTTTTTTTTTTTGGAAACAGGTCGAGGTCGTTCATTCGCTTTTATGCTTCGCTGGACGAAAGTGATTTTAGCGTTTTGTCGAGGACAATCAGTATAACTACTGTGGCCTTAGAAAATGCACCCAGGATATAGGTAAATTGTTATATTTTTTAAGCTTAACCATATGAAACAAGGCTGCTGTCGTCGTTATGGGGCGAATACATCTTCAATTGATGGCAGTTGTAATTTTGTGTGTTGGGTTTTTTTTTATAAGGCTGTTTTAAGGTTGAAATGGTGGAGGACAGGTATTACCAAGGGAGAAATATTTTTGGGATAGTGCATTAGGGTTGAACTGAAGTACTTGTACAGAGTAAACCTTGCCTACCTTTTGCCCTTTGAATCATAACCATTTATTTCTATATGAACTGTATAATCATTTTAATAATTTGATTTACCTATTGTTTTTGGGATCGTTGGGAAAAAATGTAAATTCTAAAGTAATTTTGGAGACAACATTTTCATAGCATTTGTTGATCGCAATAAAAAAATTAATATTATTGCAACCATATACGATTTCCAAATGTTAAAACGGAACAATAAATTGTATGGAATACAAAAAAAAACATACGCAGTGTCCTTATTTCCTTATTTGAATCATATCATTTACAATTTATCATATCAGAACAGATGCCTTTAAAAAAGGCCGAATAATTAATTTTTTTGAAATAAAATTGTAATTTTTTTGAAAATGTTTTGAAATTTTTTGAAATAAAATTGTAATTTTACTATAAACAATACTTTGGCATTATTGTGTTAGGAAGAAAATTATCTGTTTATAAATTCAAAACTCAAAATCAGATACAAGAAAAATTCATAACTAGTTACTCAAATATTTGCATATTTTCAGAATGTAAGTGATAACATTATTGATACAGCACACAGTCTTTTCGTTTCTATAGAGAAGGTGTCAAAATTCAATGACATCAAAACTACTTAACAAATTTTTATGAAATTTTCTGTTATGATACAAGATCGGAAAAAAATTTTCACAGAAAATTTCCGTCCACTAACACACCCACTTAATAGGTAATTTTTACTTGCGATATAGGTACTATAGGGCAAGTTTAGGATACGTAAAAAAAATAGAACTCTAACAATTTTACGTGACATTACGATGATGGAGAATGCCAAAAAACTGGGTCCGGCAGTGAAGTGATTTTCTTCAAACTTGGTATTAACCCTAGTTTACCGCACGCAAAATAATGCAATAACCAAACTTGGGGGTTCGCGAGAACCCCAAAGCTTTTATGCACCTCTAATTGTTCATTATCAACAATTTGATGCATTGTCTCTTTCTGTTATTGATTAAGGTGACAGTTGCGGTGTCTTTTTATGATAACACGTATATATAACAGGTATATTTTTGCCAAAATATACCTAATAAAAATTGTTGAAAATAGTCCATTTAAAGTCTTGGGGTTCGCATGAACCCCAAGTTTGGTTTGTGACTTTTTTTCAGAAAAAAATTCCAGAAAATTATATAAAACCGCTTTTATGGAAAAAAGACAAAAAACGTAAACAAAAATGAATTTCGTTCACTGAGTTTTCATCCCAAGTCGAAAAAAAGATTTAGAAAAAAGTTATAACCATTTAAACATGCGTTGGGGTTCGCACGAACCCCAATTTGTAAACTAGGGTTAAGCAGTTTTGGGTGATTCCCTAGAGGGGAAATTGAAATTTTATTTTTATCACCAAAACTAACGGTACCTGCCATATAACGGAAATAGAAAAGTTATTTTTTTTTTCAAAAACGGCTCTAAAGATATTGATTAAAATTTTTGTGTCAAGTATTACACATAAGAGCCAACTTTTGAAATAAAAAAAAATATTTTTTTGTACCGTTATTAACGGTACCTGTCATAGAACGGTTTTTTTTTTATTTATGAATAACTCGTACAAGACTAATCTGCTTTCAACGAATTTTTTTATAAAAGAGTGTTTAAGTAAAGTAATATAAAAATTTAAGAAAATTTTCAAAAAACACACTTTTGGATTTCTTAAAAATATTTCAAACATTTTTTTTTTTGAAAAATCAATTTTTTGAAAACGGTTCGACGAAAAATCTTTAAATTTCGTTTTTATGTGTAAATTAATTATTTCTAATGGCATACCAACTTTTTTTTTGAAATATGTTAGAAAATTTTTATTTATAAAAAATTATTTTTTTTTAAAAAACGGCGACAACGATTTTCGAATTTTTTTTTTTTTTGTTAAAACACCTTTTTATACAAGAAATAAAATGGCATAGGTACTTGGTTTTTTGTAAAAGATCACTTCAAACAGTGTTTAATTAATTATAAAAATAGATTTAATTTTTTTATACTACTTTTGAAATTTCTTCAAAATAACAAATTTTAAATTTGTTGAATAAAAACAAAAAGCTTTAACATTTGAGTTACTTTAAGCATAAGAGCAAGTACGTGCGACCCCAGTCGTGCGATTTATTTTATACTTAATTTAGATTTTTGGAGTGGTTAGTTGTTGCTTTATTTTCCTCAAAAAGTACATCACCTATTACAAAACTTTTGATGCAGTCTTAGTTAAATATATAAATAATGGTAAAAGTTACAAATTTCCTATATAAATTTGTACGATGAAAATGGATATTTTTGTTCAATATATATTTAAGGCCTTAACTTTCCCGAAAATATCACTTTTGAAAGTAATGGACATGATATGCACTTTGAATGCATTAAAAATGAGAAGAAAAAAAAGTATCATACTGGCTTCATAATAAGTTTGAATTCTTTTTCTCCACAATTCGTTTTTAGTAGGCAGTGGCGTATTCAGAAAAAATTTTGGGGGGGGGGGGCATGATATTTCATGCCTCATGTGTTTTATGTAGGTATTTTGTATTAAATTAACAACAAATAAACATTACAAAACAATAAAAATATAAGTTTTGATAATATTTTGTCCAAAAATTGGAGATTCATTGAAAAAGATACCAAGTTCACGAGCAGAAACAAAGCGAATTGAATTCGATCAGAAAATCGAAATTAGCGAAAAAATGTAGAACACCTAATTTCACCATCGGCAACGCAAGTGAATGCTGAAAAAGGGAAAATGCAGAACGTAAAAGTCTCAAAAACTAATTTTCAATGAAATTCTTTTGATGTTTAATCCGAAATATATATTTTTTAATAATATGTTCCTTTTTTAATACAAATCAGAAGCACAAACTGGAATTTGCTTAAATAAACCATTAGTTATGTTGACCACTAAGATAAAGTGATGTGAAAAAGCCACCAGTAGAGAGAAATTTTTTACGTTACGTCTGACTTTCTCGTAAACGACGCGACGTAACCGATAAAAAATGTCAATAAATATTTATATGTATATGTTTGTCGATTAATACTTTTTTGTATAACCCAAATCAAATTTTATTTTTAAAATTTTTAACTTTGAAACTTATTTTATTTTAAATAGATCAAACGATTTTCAAAAAAATATTAAATTTCTTGCTGCACAAAAAATTTCATTCCATATTTCATTTGAAGGTCAAAACCAATAAAAAAACAATTTTTTTACTTTTTTAAAGATAAGATTTTGAAAATCAAAAAAAAATTATTCTTTTGCTAAGTTTTAAAGCGAAAGTAGATATTTTAAGCAACTTAAATTAAATTTGGCAATTAATACACCAATTCGAAATATTAAAAGTGTAAACCAAATTGAAATTTCGTGATTTGTCAGATTGTTTTTTCTTAATTATCAAAAAAAAAACACAAGGCAAGTAGTTGTTTTAACCCTCTGTCGGCACACGGGTGCGAATTTGGCAAGACAAAAATGAAAAGTGGTCACAGAAAAGTGTCTTTATAAGGGTAAAAATACATTTTTTTGGAATTGTGAATACAGTATTCGAATTCCTCGGAAAATTCTACATCAATTTCATATATGATTCTTCATAAAATAGTGAGACCGAAAAAAGTTCTAGCGCCATGAAACAGTATAAACCAAATTCGTAAAAAAGAGGTGTGCCTACAGAAAGTTAATTTTCATTTTGTTTATCTTTGTTTCGAAAAAGGATTTTTTTTTACAAGGAAATTAAGTAAGGTTAAGTTATCTTCTTGATCCTTCTGAGATATTAATATTTAAGTCAAAACCATGTTAGTTTTTGCTGCTATCAATCAATAATCTCGGAAAAAAATTACTTATACAGAAAATTTACGAAAGAATTAAAAATAATTTGATCAATCTCCCTTTTTTTATTTTTGAATGTTAAAAATAACTTTAAAAAAATATTCTACCTATCTTTCTACAAGATTTATCAAGATTTTCACTTAATTGAGAAAAAACCACAAAATCCTAAAAAAAATATATATAAAAATTGGGCTTTTCAAGACTTATTTAAATTAATGTTTTAAGATTTTGAACGATAGGTATCGATAATACGATACATAAGAAGAAAAAAAACCCTTAAGCAATTTTAGAGCTAATCTGTCTTTGATAGGAATAAAAACATAAGAAACAAAAATATGTACCTAAGTTCTTAAAGAAAAATATGTATTACAAACCGCATTTATTTTGCCTGCATCAGCACTATTATTAATTTAGTTGATTTTTGTTAAATACATTCATTGAATGTTACTTCAAATTAAAAAAAAGCATATACTTACTTGAATACTTCTTGAGTTATTTTTTTTTTAACTTAAGAAACAACATATTCAAAAAATTTTATTTTTTTGTTTTTATTAGTAGAGTAACTAAAGCAAATTATTAGGGAACCTGGCCGAACAGCTCTGATTTTGACGATTTTTTTTTTCAAACGTAGGTAATTAAAAATGCTTTAAAGTCTATAGATTAAAAATTGCCGGTGTTGCCGTATTGTTTTTTAAAATTAAAATTAATTTTTTTTTTTTTAAAAACATTTTTTTTTGCTTAAATTTCATAAAACAAATGATAGCAAAAGATTCTCTAGGTAATTTAAGGAAAATATATAAAAGGCAGTAAGGGACAATCTTCCATCGTTTAAGCGATAAATGCAATTTTCTAACATTCCGACCTCAAACACAAAAAAAATATTTTGAAAACAACGGCAACACCTACAATATTTTAAAATACATTTTTAAAAAGACAGAAGCTCATTCTTAATTCTTATCTCTTAAATTTAAATCCACTAAATGTAATCAAGACTTTTTGAAAAAATGGTCCTCAAACTCAGAATTTAAAAAAAAAATGTTATTAGAAAAATTTAAAATGACTTTTTTCCAAACTTTTTCTAATAAAATATGAATTTATTTAAAAAAAATGTTTGGCCATAAATATTATCAGTTGAATTTCGAAGCAAAAAAGGTAAAATATATCACACTTTTGAAAAAAAAAAAATGAAAAATTACTTCAATTTCAATGGTTTTTTTTATTAAAACTGAATTTTTGCATTGAAATAATTAATTTTCTCAAAGAATGTGGTAAATAGGAACTTTAAATTTTTGCTGTTTAACTTTCAACAATAAGGGTTATTAAATGAATAAAAAATAATTTTATGTTTAGATGTTGAACTTTAAAAAAAAAAAAATTACATTTTTTTTCAAAACTTTTATTAAAAAAAGTTCTTCGAAAATGAAATACTTTTTAATTTTTTTCATAAACCGTTATACTTATTGACATTTCCTTTTATAATTTGAAATCATAATAAATGCGGCCAAAAAAATTTGAAAATAAATGCATTTTATATTACGACCAAGTTTAAAAAAACGACATGTTAAAATTTTTTCAATAATTTTTTTTTTTTCAAAAATCTGAGTTCAATTACCATTCTTTCAAAAGCCGTTCATTCAATTAACTTAATTTTAATTTTACATATATGACTAAGATTCTAGCTTTTAAAAAATGTATATTTGAATATTGTAGGTGTTGCCGTTGTGTTCAAATATTTTTTTTTGTGTTTGAAGTCAATTAATAAGAAAATTGCATCTATCGCTTGAACTATGGAAGACTGTCCCTCACTCCCATATATTTTTTTTCCTTGAATTTCCAAGACAATCTTTTGGCATCAATTAATTTATGAAATTTAAGAAAAATTTTTGAAAAAAATTTGTTTTTGTTTACAAAAATCTTCAATTAAATTTAAAAAATCAAAACGGCAACACCGGCAATTTTTAATCTATAGACCTTAAAGTATTTTTAATTACCTACGTTTGAAAAAAAAGATCATCAAAATCTAAGCTGTTCGGCCGGGTTCCCTAATATTGCAAATTTTTGAGCTTTAGTTACTCCACTATAAAATAAATTTGCAAAAATTAGAATATCTACTTAAAGTTTGATTTTAGTTTAAAATAACAGTAATTTCCCTCGATTTTTCAAATAATTTAAATTAAATATTCTTAACACGAAAAATTATTGTAATAGTTCGGCGATCCATGGAATATGGGAACATTACTATTGGGAGGTTTGCTCAAGCTAATTACTATTTTTATGGAACACATTGGATTTAAATCACTTATTTCATTTTCTAGTTTAAAGGGTAAAGATTAGGGCTGTAAAAGTAACGACAAAATGAGTACCCGCATGTATACGTTACTTTTGGTACTAGTACCCGCATCAATAATATCGTTACTCGTTACTTTCGTATGCTTCGTACATTTCGTATATTTCATGTATTTGATACCATTGAATAATTACAAATAGAAGTGACACCGCAGATTACTCATGCGACTATAAGAGTACCGGAAGATAGATGAACTACATGTTTGCGCCTCAACTATCATGTATTTTCGAGTTGAGTCTTAACTAATAATTTTTTTAAACCTTCATAAAAAAATTAATAATTATTATTATACATTTCAAAGAGCTTATATTGATATAAGTTTTCGTATTTTGAAAAGTCATATTAGTCTAGAGAACAAGGACGATGCCTTTTACTCCTACTGGCCTAGGTTCGAATACCGGTAAAATTTGAAATTTTTTTCTTTTGCGGAGATTTTTTTTTTTTAAATTTAATTAATTTTTTTATTCTAGTAATGTAAAAAAAAAACAATCTCAATTTCCCGTCAGATTCGAACCTGGGCAGGTAAACTTAACAGACATTCACCTTATTCTCTAGGCTATCTCCACTTTTTGAAATAGGAAAACTTTTATCTATATCTATAAGCTGTTTAGGATTTGATTTTGGGTTGCTGGATTTGCTTTTGGATTGTTGGATTTGCTTTTTTAATTCAACGCACGATACTAGCGACTACAATTTTACAGCGGAAGTTTCCCTGGGTGTCCACTTCTATTTGTAATTATTCAATGTTGATACGTTTCGTATGTTTGGTATTTTAAATACCTATGTTTCGTACGTTGGTATAATGGAGTAAACAATTTTTTTTTTAAAGCAAAAACAATTTGTATAATCTAAGCTACATTTTAAAGCCATAAACATTAATTTAAGTTGCGGTGTTCTCATATTATAAGAGTTTGAAGGTAGCTAGCTATACTGTTTTTTTTTTTCGATTTTTTTTTTAATCAAACGTGGAAACTTTTTTTTTATTTTTTTCCTAATTTTTCGACAAAACTTTGGTAATTTTTTGTTTATATTCGTTCAGTAATTTTATCACAATTCTTTAGAGGACTTTATTTCAAAAGTGCATCGCGCAGATCTCGGAATATTAACACTTCAATGCAACCATGTCGAACAATTTTTCATTTTTTTTTTTCTATTGAGAGTGATTTTCAAACCTCGTTTTCTTTGTTTTTTTTTTTTTAGTTGAAAATTTTGCAATGAAAATAAACAAATTTTTTTGAAATAACAATGGGTATATTTCGGGCACATAGAGAAAATACTAAAGTGTCTCTTTTGATATTTCTGTATAAATTATTATCGATAACACAACGATACCTTGGCACTACTGTTTTTATCGAGACAAAAGTAATCTACACATAATTATCAGGAGTTAGCATTCCGACTACGGTTACGATATCGATACGAGATGCTAAATGCGACAAATTGAGTGTATCACTTCGTTTCGTATCTCATATATCGGATGATTTAGTACTGAAATTGGAATGGGTTCGTTACTTCAATACCCAGTAACGAAACATACGAGTAACGATACTGTTTAGAAAGTAACGTTTCGTTACTCGTTACAGAAGCAAATACCCGCATTTTAGTAACGAATACATACGATTCGCTAAAGCTCTAGTAAAGATAGATTTTTGACAAAAAAAAAAAAAACGAAAATTAACCTTCTTTAAATTTACAAGGAAATTACATGCAATAATTAAATCAGTATGAATGATTAAGTATAACTCCTAGGGGTTAAAATAAATTTAATTTTTAAATTTAAATAATCTCTTTTTTTCACTACAGCTCCTCAACAAACGTGATTTTTTTTATGTATATTTTTAGCAGCTTATTCTATCCTCTGTTTTAATGCGTAATAAATATAGATTTTTTACCCCCACGTCAAATTTGTAAACTTAAAATCCACTTACCTCAGATGATGTCAAATAGCACAACCTGGAATCGGTGCTATCAATCGATGCCTGCTGAACGATACCATAACGTGCCTCACGATCACTTAAATAATCTGAACGTAAACTATCTTGACGTATAAATTCACCCCTGCAATATAGCAACCGAAAAACAAAAAAAAAGAAGAAAAAGAAGAAAATAATATTTCTTTATTATTCACACTCAATTTGGGGGATTGAATTTGATTAGAAAGAGACCTTTGCTCTAAGGAATCAGCGCGTGCACTTTTATAGCCTGAATCATTCAAGCTGCTATCCTGACGGAGTGACGGTAGAGAATCCCACGGCGAGCGCTTATGACCAGAGCCAGTTGAAAGTGGTGGCATCATACCCGTACCAGACCCAGAGCCCATTGTGGAACTTCCCGAACGCCAGCCATCAGAATGGCGAAACCATTGAGCGCGAGCCGATTCCCCAATGCAAGAGGCGCAGCGGGAATTCGAAAAACTTAGCAATTCAACAAATCATGAAACAAAACATGAAACAAACAACAAGAACAAGAACAAAACAAAAAATGTATGAGTTTAAGATGATTTAAGTTTTTTTTTTTTTTTAATGCATCATAGAAAGAGATGTCATGAATTAATGAGAAAGAAGCTTTAAACTATGTCAACTTACCTTGCATTATGATCACTCAAATAACCGCGATCGCGTTCGCGTTCTCTTTCACGTTCTCTGATCAATTCATTGCGATCACTGTAGTAACCATCGCGCTCACGATCACGATCCTTGTCACGGGTTGTTAATGGCCTATGCGGAGGTAGTGGTAATGTTGATGACTTGGCATTTGCTACAGATCCTTGAGGAAAACGAAAAAATCAATATAGTATCATTCTTGTATTTTTTAGATGGAAAATTAAATAATAATTTTATATATGTGTGATTTTTCTACCAATTTTTGAATTTAATTTAACAAAATAAAATTATTAAATCAAACTGCAATCAGATTATAGTTTTTTTTGGAAACTTGCAATAGCAATGATTTAGAATAAAATTTTGATGTATACTTATAGGTTTTGAGAATTTACAAAGAATAACAAAAAAAAATTAAGCAATCTACTTACGACGTCTTAATGGGTATGGGCTACGCTGGGTGGATCCTGGTAAACTCTCAGCAAACTCTGATGGTTTTGTGATATATAGGGGTTTTTGTTGTATTTTTTTTTTTTTTAGATATTAAAAAGGTTTTTAATTTTTTTTAAAGCGTTTAGAAAATAAAGTGCAATGCATAACATTATGTTCTATAGCTACTGATAGCGAAAAATTAAACAACAAATTAAAATATTAAAGACGCAAACATTTTGAAAATAAAAACAACATAATAGATGACCTCCGTAGTAAGAAATTCCTTAAAAATTTTCCTTGATTTCTTTGAACCAACATAACGAGCAATTCCCGCAAAATGATCATATGTGTTTGTTTACAGAAAAATGTTTATATTCTTTTGTTTTTAGACTTATTGGAGATAATTTCTTGGACAATTCCTGATTACATTAACACAAAAAAAGTTAAATCTGATTCGTTCTTAATTTTCTAAATATACATATAATACAGTAAAATAAGGTGAAAAAAGGGGTAAATCTCGGAATGAATGCTAAAAGAAATTTTTTTTGCTCAATATATTCGTTTTGGCATTCTATAACATACCTCAAAAGTCTAGAAAAATCTAATGTCCGCGAGTCGCGATTTTCAAGGTCAAAGTGCGAAATTAGATTTTCAAAATTAGCAATAATAGACAATAGTATTATATACACATATGATACATGTCTTCGAGGTATTTTTTAATGCTGATGCCAAAAAATCTAAAATCAAGACAATCTGACGTCTCTGAAAAAAGTTATACTAGTTTTTCATCTGTCAACCCATATTATTATAACAGTTGAAAACTTACTACCGAAAAACTTTTAAAAGTTATGGTAGAGGAACCAAATTTTGCATGAAGGTTTTCATATCCATTATTATTAGGAATCAAAAAAAATGCAATGAAAATAAAATGCACGACTGGGGTCGCACGAACTTGCTCTCGCAGTTCAAAGCACTTTTATGTTAGCGTACTTGTAGATTTTACGAGCTGTCTCTATATAAATTTTAAAGAAATTTTTTTGAGGTTGGGGAAGAGCCGACATTTAGGGCAAATTTTTTTTATGAAGTAAAAATTTGTTTTTATTTGACTTTTTTGGAAAAACTAAAAATGCAGTTTTATTGCAATTGCTTTGAATATTACGTCTGCAAAGTTTAATCCAAATCGTTAGAGCTGTTTTCGAGATATTTGGTTTAAATAAAAAAAATTGTATGGGAGTTACACTTTCTAATTGAGATATAAAAAAACAAAAAAAAAAAACAACTTTCAAAATTCCATAAAAATCATCTGTACCAAATTTGAAGAAAATCCGTCCACCCGTTTAGGCTGTGGAAATGTGTACAGATGGACGCACAACCGCACAGACGCACGGACGGAATTGCGAGACCTACTTTTTCGGAGTTGTCCATCATCGTAATGTTGGTTTTGATTAAAACCTCAATTTTTTTTTTCGACACGAAACCAATACTTGCCCTATAGAGCAAGTAAAAACATACATATCTATGAAAAATTGGTATTTTTTGAAAAAAGGGAAATTTTGGGATATGCACTAAAAAACATCCAGGTACAATTAATTCCAAATCTAATTTGACGCTTACGATTTATTGTCGTTTTCGATTGGTTTCACTCAAGAATTGACACATTCTAAAATCGAATGGAACAGGTCAAATCGCTTACACTCAATTCTATTTTTATTTCTGTGAAATTTCAAGTGTCAAATATTTTTAATTTTATTATTTTTTTTTTTTCTTGCAAATGAAAATCATGGCGTTCATGGAAAATCATGGTCATTTATCCATTATTGTATGAATTTTTGATTTATAATTAATTTAAATTTCAGAAAACAAATTGTTGAATCAAAAACAAAAAAAGAGTGTGTGTACACATGTACACGCGACTGAAGTTATACTTCTCATTCAGTATATGTAAATGAATTTCATTTGATATTTTTAATTTCTATTATGAAGTAATTAATCCACACTTAGTTTTTTTTTACATTTTTATCAAGTGAACAATAAATTAATTCTTTCATCCTCCTTGAGTCCATGTAATTTTCAATTTATTCTGTGAAATTTACTCATGTTGTGCGGTTCAGAACGTACGGTATATGGTTAACGAAAGTAAATGAATTGCGCATAAAATGTGCGATATGGTAATTTTATGAGAATTGTGTGTGCTTCAGCACTAGTAGTAGCAATATGGAACTTGCAGGGTTGCTACAAAGCTCAAAAGTTAGCTGAGTTCAGTTCACAGCCCAGCTCAAATTTTGAGCTAGCTCACTTTTGAGCTATGTACCATAGCTCAGCTCATTTGAGCTGAGCTGAAAGTGAGCTGAGCTGATGGTTGAGCTGAGCTGTTGGGTAAGCTGAGCTGTCGGTGAGCTGAGCTGTTGGGTGAGCTAAGGTAAAGTGAGCTGAGCTGAGCTGTGATGGGTAAGGGGATACATTGATTTTTATTTGGAAAGTATAATGAAATATGAAGATATTTTAAACTTTTATAAAACACCATAGCTTAAGATGTTTGGTTCTAGTTATTAATGGAATTATTTTAACACATGGATATTTTTATAAATAAAACAGATAATTTTTCGTGATCTTTTTTCTTGGTTTTTTTAATAGTAAATATATTTCTATTTTTTTTAGTAAAATATTTCTTTTTTTATCATAAAAAAAAATTCCGGTACAATTCGGTTTTTCGACTTTTTTCAAAATTCCGAGAAAATCGCGTTTGAAAGTTGGGGTAAATTTTTTTTTCGAAAAAACCCCGAATCTTTGAACGCTCCTAGAAGCTAAACCGCTTGAGAGCAATTTTTGGGAGTGATGCCAAATGATAGCTTGTGTCATGGGCCTACGCTTTGCACATTGTCAGATTTTTAAAATATCGCCTTCCATTTTAAACCGCCACATCATGCCTATTTTATCAGAATCGTGCCTAATTTTTTTTTACTTTTAAGTTCTCCCGGTTTGAGAACGCGTGGACCTACAGGGATGGGAGTTGTACCCAAATGTAGGTTAGAGTCCAGGCTACCTTTTGGCATCAAAAAATTTGTTTTCATTTTCTTCAAAATTTCGCGATATAGGCCTTCGAACGCTTTGATCTAGAAACAGGGGAGTGGTGCCATATGAAAGCTTATATTCTCAGCTACCCGATAGTTTTTTTTCCGGTTTTTCGATTTTTTTCAAAATTCCGAGAAAATCGTGTTTGAAAGTAAGGGTAAAATTTTTTTTCGAAAAATCCCCGAATCTTTGAACGCTCCTGGAAGCTAAACCGTTTGAGAGCAATTTTTGGGAGTGATGCCAAATGATAGCTTGTGTCATGGGCCTACGCTTTGCACATTGTCAGATTTTTAAAAAATCGCCTTCCATGTTAAACCGCCACATCATGCCAATTTTTTCAGAATCGTGCCTACTTTTTTTTTTACTTTTAAGTTCTCCCGGTTTGAGAACGCGTGGACCTACAGGGATAAGAGTTGTACCCAAATGTAGGTTAGAGTCCCCGCTACCTTTTGGCATCAAAAAATTTGTTTTCATTTTCTTCAAAACTCCGCGATATAGGCCTTCGAACGCTTTGATCTAGAAACAGGGAAGTGGTGCCATATGAAAGCTTATATTCTCAGCTACCCGATAGTGGTATAATCCGGTTTTTCGATTTTTTTCAAAATTCCGAGAAAATCGTGTTTGAAAGTAAGGGTAAAATTTTTTTCGAAAAATCCCCGAATCTTTGAACGCTCCTGGAAGCTAAACCGTTTGAGAGCAATTTTTGGAATGATGCCAAATGATAGCTTGTGTCATGGGCCTACGCTTTGCACATTGTCAGATTTTTAAAAAATCGCCTTCCATGTTAAACCGCCACATCATGCCAATTTTTTCAGAATCGTGCCTACTTTTTTTTTTACTTTTAAGTTCTCCCGGTTTGAGAACGCGTGGACCTACAGGGATAAGAGTTGTACCCAAATGTAGGTTAGAGTCCCCGCTACCTTTTGGCATCAAAAAATTAGTTTTCATTTTCTTCAAAACTCCGCGATATAGGCCTTCGAACGCTTTGATCTAGAAACAGGGAAGTGGTGCCATATGAAAGCTTATATTCTCAGCTACCCGATAGTTTTTTTTCCGGTTTTTCGATTTTTTTCAAAATTCCGAGAAAATCGTGTTTGAAAGTAAGGGTAAAATTTTTTTTCGAAAAATCCCCGAATCTTTGAACGCTCCTGGAAGCTAAACCGTTTGAGAGCAATTTTTGGGAGTGATGCCAAATGATAGCTTGTGTCATGGGCCTACGCTTTGCACATTGTCAGATTTTTAAAAAATCGCCTTCCATGTTAAACCGCCACATCATGCCAATTTTTTCAGAATCGTGCCTACTTTTTATTTTACTTTTAAGTTCTCCCGGTTTGAGAACGCGTGGACCTACAGGGATAAGAGTTGTACCCAAATGTAGGTTAGAGTCCCCGCTACCTTTTGGCATCAAAAATTTCATTTTTCATTTTCTTCAAAATTCCGAGATATAGGCGTTGGAAGTTGGGGGCGCTCACTTTCAGCTCAGCTCAAATGAGCTGAGCTATGGAACCTAGCTCAAAAGTGAGCTAGCTCAAATTTGAGCTGAGCTGTGAGCTGAGCTGAAATGTGAGCTTTTTGCAACCCTGGCAACTTGCCACATGGAAATTACCACATGCAACTTGTCACATGCAACTTCCCACATGCAACTTGCCACACGCAACTTGCCACATGCAACTTACCACACGCAACTTGCCACATGCAGCCTGCCACATGCAACTTGCCACACGCAACTTGCCACATACAACTTGCCACATGCAACTTGCCACATGCAACTTGCCACATACAACTTGCCACATGCAACTTGCCACATACAACTTACCACATGCAACTTGCCACATGTAACTTGCAACGTGTTGTGTGTTTTATGTTTGCCGTACTGCGGCGTACTGCATTTTTAAATACTAAAGTACTCACTACTCTAAAGGTGAAACGACATCCCTGCTACCCATGGTGATCGCGTCATAATCCCTTTGACATTCTTGTCAAAAAGTGAATTTTCATACTCACCCTCCCATAAGAAGTATAACTTCAAAAACATTGATTGAGTGTTTTTTTTTTGACATGTGAGTGAATTCCGATTTGAATTCTGATTTGAAATCGAGAAGAGAATAATTTCTCTTCTCAGAAGCGTTCTAGCTGTCAAATTCGTGCGAATAAAACACTATCAGAAGGCTTCTGAATGATTCCGGACGCTTCCGGAGAGCCAATTGAAAACGACATGTGTGTGAAAATGAACGTTGCCCTCTTACCAGTTAATGTTTTTTTTTTTTACAAATTTTTGATTCAATATGTTGGAACTTAGAATATTTCCATCGATTACCATTTCTTTTAAAATGGAATAATTAAGATAATCTAGGTTTCGCAGACCAGAGAATTTTCGATTTGAAATTTATAGAAGTTTTACTGAATTTCTAAAAACTTACAGTAATTTCTAAGATTATTTTTTTTTTGCTATCGTATTTTTTTAAATTTAATTTTAGAAGTTAACCAAATTTGTACTACCACAAGATAACAACTTTTAAAAATGTTTTAGAAATTTTAATAGGCTAAGCAACATGTTGTTAAATAAGACTTTGACGTTTTCTTTTATTTTTCTTCCTAAAATGTACTTATTAGTATCTAACCCTCTGTCGGCACACGACGAGTGCGAATTTGGCAGGACAAAAATGAAAAGTGGTCACAAAAAAGTGTCTTTATAAGGGTGAAAATACACTTTTTTGGAATTATGAATACAATATTCGAATTCCTCGGAAAATCCTACATCAATTTCATATGTGATTCTCTACAAAGTAGTGAGACCGAAAAAAGTTCTAGCAACATGAAAAAGTATCACCGAAATTCGCAAAAAAGAGGTGTGCCTACAGAGGGCTAACATTAAAGAGCAGCACCAAAAAAGATGCTCTTATGTAAGTTAGTAAACCATTAAAATGGATGTTATTGATAAAGTCCGGGAGAATTGTGCAAGGGTTTACAAAAGTTTGTTTTTTTTTTTTCAATTCTTTTCTAAAACTTATTAGGGGTGGTATGCAGAAGACTTTACGTCAGTCTAATGAGAATGAGATCTTATATGAGGCAATTAGATGGAGTTTTTGCATTTTTTCAATGATTTGGTATGTAAGTTATTTTACCTCACTATAGTAGTCTCAAAACACTATTCATTTTCAAAATAACTTTTGACGTGATAACGTCTTATAAATCGATGAACCATGGCAGCCACCACAAAAAAGTGCCGCCATTTTCTAACGTTACACTCTCGCACTTTCGCAGTGCGGCAAAAAATTTCAATTCAAAACTAAAAATAAACTATTATAGATACAAACATCTTCTATAGCTTATTTAAAGGTTAATAACCTAAAGCTTAATCCAAATGAAGGATTTTTAAAAATTCCGTCATTTAATAGGGTAAACAGGGGTCAAAAGGAAAGATGAAATTTGGGCTAAAATCTAAACGCAAAGTCGTAGAAAATTTATTTTTTTTGCTATAGATAGATGGGACTAATTTAGGAATAACTGCATTTAAGAAAAAATTCTAAAAAATTTTGAAACTAAGCTATAACGTTTTGTATGAACGTTGTACACGTGTTGGGGCTATGACAAAATGATGATTTTTGGTAAAGGAAATTATTCTTGACAATTCTAAAGATGCCAGGTGAAAGATGAGAAAAAAAAATTAGGAATCTTATACGGATTTTTTTCCAACACTCTGCGTTTCGAAATATGAATTTTTGAAAAACACCTTCAAAAACACGTTCAAAAAATTTCAAACTTATAGGACATGTAGGTTTTGGCCTTATGCATACATGTGCAAAAACTTGGAATCGTGTAGTGAGTTTTGACTGAATAATGAAAGAAACAAATTTCTAAAAAACACGTTTTTTGACCGTTTTTTACCGATTATCATCGTTTTTTATTTTTATCTTTTTTTCTTTAATAGATACTAGAATAAAGTATATCGAGTTATGATAGACCATGACTACGACTATATGTGTGCGAAATTTCAATCATTTTCGTAAACACTATTTTGAGATAACGGTAAAATAAAATTTTAGAATTCAACAGGTTATAACTTTTTACAAAAAGCAGATAGAAATTTGATTAAACATTTATGAGCATTCTGATACAACTACCTTTCATTTGGTATATCACACATAACGGTAGACTAACTACAAGCTACACAATGTTAAATCAAGAAACTTGCGAAAAACCTCAAAACACCAGTGGAGATCTGTTGCCTCCCGAACAGCCACCAGTGTGGGAAGTACCGTAATCTCAGTCTGGAAATTCGACATGGTTGACTTTAAAAAATTCTAACTTCTCTTGTAGGCATCTTTGAAATGAGATTGATACGTCATATGAAAGGTGAAATAATAAGCATTCACATGGTATACAATTTTTTATAGGTTTTCAAACAAAAAAATTGATTCCATAGCGTGAGAACATAAAAATAAATGTTTTTTTTCGTTGCTTTTTTTAATGAAATTTGATCGAGTTCAAAAAATTCTAGCTCTTTTTGTAGATGCCTCATAAACCTGATCGATATATGTTTTTTGAGCTAAGACAATACGCTTTCAGAGCTTTAGGTTGTTAGGGAAAAAAATGGAATAAATGACATGAGAAGATAAAAAATCATGTTTTTTTTGCTTTTTTTTTGATGAAAATGATTGTTTTCAATACATTATTTTTATACTTTTTGCGCATTGTAAAAATTTAAAAATGGTTTTATTGAAGAAATACTTGGCTTTTAAATTGCATAATTTTTTTTGTAAGCTTTTAAAATAAAAAAAAATTAATATAATGAGAAAATAAAAAATGTATTTTTTTTAGCTTTTTCTTGTAAATTATGATTGTTTGAAAGAAGTAAACTATTCAATTGACTCATTTAAACAAAAGCACACAACCCGTTTTCTGACGACGTTATCACGTAAAATCATCGTCCGTAAACCGGCTTTACAGACAACCTCTTTTTTTAATTAAAAGCATTGTTTGTAATAACCCTAATTTATTTGAAATAATTTATTTTGACAAAAAAGTTGAATTCCAGACTTAAAAAAAAATGCTATAATAGCGTTTATGTTAGAATATTTGCTAATGAATTGTATTGAATGAAAACCTAAAATTGTATTCCTCTTTTTTAAGCAAAAACTACATCGAAACACAAAGTGATGATATTTTCTAGTAGTTTTAGTTTTTTAAATGTCTCTTTTTTAGCTTTGCTTACTTTTTGTACTTTTATGTTTATGATTTTGTTTTGTGGCTCTACTTAAAAATCTTTCAACAACTTCGATGATGATCCTGAAACCTGAATATTGAGAATCACCAATTAATTGTAGAAAAATCATTATTTTGTTTTTTGTTTTTTTAGTCAAACGACCACTCTGAAAATCATCACTATTTCAACAAATACAAATTTGTTAAGGTCTCAAGTTAGGTTGGGGTAGACTTATAAAAGATTTTATAATTTAACTTTAAAAACAAAGACTTTTAAATTATTTTAAAATTATGCTGAACCGATCTTGATGTGAAGAGTAATTAAAATGACTTTGCATGTAGCCATTTTACAAAAATAAAATAATAAATGGGTCGTCAAATTCCTTTGCCCAACATTTAATAAAAATAATTAATTTTTGCCTCAAAGCAATTGAAAAAGGAAAATTTTTGATATCTCAAAACCTTAGTACAAAGCAAATATGATGATGGTTTTTTGCAAAAAATGCAAAATACTATGGGAAAATGTATATTTTTTATTGGACATCAAAAACAACTCGATAGCTCAAAAACTAGTCTTGAAAGAATAAATTTGTAAACAGTTTGGAATTCAGCACACTAAAGTCAATTAAAATCACACACCTAACAAAGTTCTTCTATTATAGTTTAAACATTTTTTGTGAATAATTTTATGAATCTATTTAAATTTTGTTCATAGGAAGAATTTAACTGATAAATTATCGTATAAAAATTATACAAAACAATATTTGAAAGCTAGGTTCTTTGCAATCATTAGAAATATCACGATTTTTTTAATGTTTAGTTTTAATTACACTGGTCGGCAACGAAAATAGAGCTTGAACCAAACCATACTTTTCTAAAGGATTTTTATGTGCTGATTCCGAATCCAAAGTCAAAATTTCACCAGCACGTGACGTTTTCGAAATATTTTAATATTAAAAGGTCTAAAACGCGTTTTTTGTACTTTTGACGTTGAATTTCATCACCGTAAAATTTTTTGCAAAACTACTTATGCAATCTCCAAGCCAGATTTTATCGTCTTAAATATGTAAATTTTTTTTTCAAAATAATTTATTTCTAGAAGTTATTTGAAAAAGTAAAATATTATCTAAAAATACATATTTTAAATCAAACGTCAAAAAATAGCGAAAAAAGTGATGAGCAGAGCTCAAAAACTAGACGTGATGGAATAAATCTGTAAACAGATTTGAATTCAGCACATTCAAGTTAATCAAAGTCACCTTACAGAGTTTTTGCTCCCGACTTTTTTTTGTTATATGCAATATGCCGACCAGTGTTATTTTTCCTAAGTTTGTTAAATTAAAAAAAAAAAAGCTTCGTACCATTTTTGAATAATTATCCTTATTTTTTAATTTTTTTTTATTTTTGCAATTTAAATTTTTATTTTATTTAAAATTTAAACGATATTATTTATTATCCCTCAGAATAGGAAATCTATTCGACGATAATTCTGTACATTTGCACATTTACTTCAGATGTATTAAATTTAAAAAAACTTACTTAAACTTAAAAACAAAAAAATTACCATTTTTTATAAACAAAAAAAATAATGAAAAAATTAAATTTTGGGATATTTTTAATGACTGAGTGACTCTTAAGTCTAAAAAAAAATATTTGATACTAAAGTAGAACTAGAAGAACGTTTGGAGACTTGAATTTTGATCAAAAATTCTCACGGAATTTTGCTGTAATGGGAATGATTTTTCATTACCTTGTCATTTCAGAAGTTCACAAAATAAAAAAAATAAAAAAAAAAAAAAAAAAAAAAACAGAAAACAAACAACTGTGAATTAATGCGATTTGAGTCAGGAAAATGTATTTTGTGTCAGCCGTTTTTTTTTTTTGTAATGTAAGCAACACGTTTTATAATAAATTTTTTAAATTAAAAAAATAAATGATTATTTAAATAAATTAAAGCACAAACACAAATTAAAGGCGCAAAATAAAACAAAAAACACTTGAAGTTGCCTAAAATTCCTAATTGAAGCAAAATTGACGTCAAATAAAAATAAGCAACCACAATGCACAATTCTATTGTTTTCTTAAACAAAACCAACACATTTATATTAAACACCCACTCACCCAAATTTTCCATGCTTTGTGACAACAAAGCTTCAAATGTATGCAAACTATACGATTCAGCATCCATTCCTTTGGCCAAAGTGTTGCGCAAATGCATCTCATACTCCAGCAATAATCTAGACGTTGGACTGCCTGGAGTTGGTGTGACATTTGGCTGACCTGGATGATGATGAGGATGACCTCTGCCACCGCCACCAACACTTCTCTGACCATAAGACTGATCCTGATCAGAATTGCCATTGCTTGAACTTGGCGTAGTGGCATAACATTGATTGTCGAACATGACGTTGTCCGATGGTGGCGAGCCCTCCAAGCAGCCACGTTCCCTTTCCAACTCCAAGTAAAGATTTCTTTGTGGATAGCCGCCACGTCCAATTTCATGAGATGATCTTCAAAACAAAGGATATCGAAATTTAAAAAGTCCTTTAACGGCGAATTTAATTTTCAAAAAAAAAAAAAAAAAAACTCACCTGGATCCGGAGAAGCGTGATGCCTGACTAGATGGCCTTCCCATTGAATTATTGTTATTCATGATGTGATGCATTCCATGCTGGTGCATAGCATGTTGTGGGCCCAGAGTATTGGCCATGTTGGCTGCATTGTAGTAGTTGTAACGGCGACGTCCCATCTCTGGAGAAGTAACCGGGCTCTCGGTGCTGGGCATGGGCTTCAGCATGCGTTTCAATGTGCTAGTGTCGGTTGCCATGTTCATGTCTTCGGTGCTCTTTGTCTTACGTCTGGTGTTGTTGTTAATTATGTTGTGGTGCATGTCGTGCGATTCGCGTGTCTGCGTAGGTATACGAAAAAAAAAAATGTAATAAAATTAACAAAAAGGGATTTTTTTTTGTTAAGTTAGTAAGGGTTTTTTCTCTTTATATCTTGGTGACGAAAAGGTCGGCGAATGACAAATGGAACATGAGTAGAAAATGCAAGAAGGTAAATAATCCAACGACGGCAACGAATGACGTTAACTCTATACGATTAAATCCTTAATCGATTTTTTTTGTTTCTTTGTTGCCAGAAAATACCATCAGGTAGAAGTTCTGATGATGTGTGTTTGGTTTTAATTAATTAGCAGAGCGCAGCAGTACCTATTTTGTTTACTTGTTTGGATCTAAATGAGCAAACACGAAGTGCATAGGATTTAAAAGGGGGTAGATACTTTTGAAAATGATGTTACTTTAGTGTAGTATTTGTATTATAAGAAACCTTCAATGATAAATGTCTTCGATATGCACTTTCTTTCATTGAGAAGGTTATTTTTTTCTTATTAGCGGTTACTTTTTAACAACAAGGTAGCATTGTCAAGTTAATTTTACAACTGAATAAAGAAAAAGGTTTTAATCTTGGCCTCAATTCTAAAGACTGTTCTATTTTAATTCTAATTTTAATTGATGTGACGTCAATTTTAAAAAAGCTTATTCGACATTATTGATAGCTTACAAATTTTTATTTTAAGATTAACATCAACTTCTTATTTAAAATGTCAGCTATTGTCAGTTATTTTTATGACGTCTTTATAAAAAATACTGTCAATAAATCTAAAGAAAATTATGTAGTTTTGAATTAAGGACATTACTAGGCATCGATTTTGCAATAGTTTTATTTTTTCCGTTTCAACATCTGCAATCTACATAAATCAATATTCAAACTTCTAGCATACATAACTAAAGTTCGAGAGGAGGAGGGGTGAAGGTTTCCTTTTATGAGGTTTCGTTTGTAGGTATTATTAAAACTAAGCGAATTGCACACAGTTATGTTCTAAGGTTTTTTTTAGGGACATAAACTGATGAAAAAAAAAAACATTTTTAGTCAAAGGTCGTAAATTGACAGTCACCTGTAAAATTCTATGCCAAATGGCTACTTTCAAAATAAGTTAGAGAAAGTTATGATTTAAATTGATATTTTGCTATACAAAATTTGTTTATGAGTTTATTCTTCTCCGGTGTAAGGTTTCAAAAAATTAAGTTTAGCAGTCATAAAAACCACAACATTCATGTGCAAACTTAATATTTATATGATCTAAAAACCAGAATTTCTATATTAATCTATCACGTCTACTATATTCAGCAATAAATTTGAATATCTTTTGATATGATCCATGATTTCCAGAACTTCTCTGCAAAATTTTCGGACGCATAACTAAATATAAATTTGTAACTAAATATACATTAGTATTTTATAACATCTCTATTATATCTTTGCCGCCGGGTACAAAGGGGTTAAGACATAAATGATAGTTTGCCATGAATGATGAATTTTTTAGCATTGATTCTCTTATTTTTATATTAAAGAGTTGTTCTTAATTTATGTTTTTGGTAAAAAATAAAAGAGAAAAAAGAGGTTGTTCTTATTTCATCGAAACATGAAAAGTGCAATTTTGTGACTTAACCCCTTTGTACCCGGCAGCAAAGATATTATTTTAACAAATTAAAGTTTTAGAAACTGTCCCAAACATTCGCATCGCATTGATATAGAAATATTTAAAAACTTTCACCACCAAAGTTTTTTTTACTTTTCGTGACTGGGTCAAACGTACAGTGGGTTGCCAAATTAATAGGGATAAACGAAACTTGCCAGCCCGCTTCAATACTTATTTTTTCTTATCGAGGAATAACATGATATTTTGTACTTTATGGCAAGTACCCCATCTTGCATACAAAAAATTAAGTATTGGACCGGTCTGGCACTTTTCCGTTCATGAATTCCATAGGAAACGTCTTTTTGTGCTTCTGCCCTGTTTCCCCTATTTTTTAACCAAGATTATGATTTTTTTTACTTTTTTTAAGTCGTTTCATATCTACTTAATAAGTGCAACTAAATGCGACAAAAAAAATTTAAGGTACTTCGAAAAAAACGAAAAAAATTGAGCAAAGTAAACCAAAAAAAAAAAAAATCGCTATTAATTTGGCATCCCACTGTACTTGCTCTTGTAGTTCAAAGTATCTTTATCTTTTATGTCTATTGGAAATTAAAGTTTTTGTTAAATTTCGAAAAAAAATAAAGTTAAGAAAACTTTTTTTTAATTTTTGTTTTGCATCTAACACTTCAAAATGATAAGAACTGGTTCATACTTAAGGAAATCAAATTATAAGAGTTGTTAAAATATATATGAATAATAACAGAAAGAACTTAAGTGAAACTCTTGTCTTTTTCTGGCTGGAAATGCGAATTTTATTGTTTGTTGCATCCCTTTCACAAATAAATAAACGACTATTTGTTCGGGAAACACGAATTTTTTTTCGATTTAAGAAAAAAGTGAATTTTCTAAGTGATTTTTTTTAACTTCAAAGTAATTTTGGTGATAAATTTTGATATCGACAATCAAGTTATGAATGGTATTAATAAAAAAAATTAAATTTTATATGCAACTCTATTTTTTAATACGGAGGGGTTGAAGACTTAAAAAATTTGCACTTTTTTCGATTTTTTTTTTAACATTAGTATTTTTAAAATAGCGCAACACGCCACAACATTGCATAACCTATATACCTATTATTGAACTGCTGGATATTTAGAACAATCTTGCATTTCAAGAGATTGCCCAAGTTTGCACCCCCGAAAATAAAAACCCCTTGAAAAAAAAACTCGGGACCAAAACGTTCGTAAGCGAAGTATTAAAATACTCATAACTAGGTCAATTAGGGTCCAATAGACCTACAATTTGAGCACAATATTCGTGAGATATTAAAAAATTTTAATGCAAATAAAAAAAAAAAAAACTGGGTTTACCTTGAAAAAAGTATGTTTTTTATTCTTAGGAACATAAATAGGTCATTAAATAATGGTATAAATATGTCCATAATATTGCAAAATCTTATACAAAATCAATTAAAAAACGCAAACATTTTTTTTTTCTAAATTTCATCTTTAAAACTTAATTTCTCATAAACTATTCAATGAAACAACTTGAGTCAAAAAATAAAATAAAGAATAAATTACTAACTTAAAAAAAATTATAACACAGGATTGTACGTGCATTTTATGATTTTTAATATTATTTTTTTCTAGGTGGGTAAGCACTTAAGTGGCTTTTACTGTACGAAAAAAATGAAAATTTTTCCTTCCGAAAAACTTTTTTGTTATTTGGTACCTATTTGATGTGGGAAATGTGCCCAAATATTTTTGGCCAGGTTTTAGACCAAAATACCGCACTGTGCGTCGTTAAATTTCGATGCTTGTCAGTCAGTCGTATGATAATTCACTTTATTTCTAACTATTATTGTTGATTTTTTTGCCAATAAATTTATAATAAAATAAAACAAAGTTTAACAAATGTTTGACTAAAATCAAATATAAATATGCACTATTCAAAAATATATGCTACTCTCGGAATCTAATGCTGCCACGCCGACGCACGCCCCACACTTTTCCAGCACAACTTTTGTTTTTTGTTTTTAGATGGGTTTTTTCAACCCACTTTTAAAATAAAATGGAGCTGGAAACACACTCGCGAAGATCGTCATTAATTGACGCCTTACTAAGCGCTGATTTCCTCATTTTTCGTTTTAATTTTTTTTGGACACAACTCGAGAAATAAGCAGTGCGTAATCTTACCCCAAATGACTCTATAGCCAAAGAAAGCATTTCGTTCTATCAATTACCAAAATGACACTCTTGTCAAGATGCCAAACAATGGGCAGGTTCAGAAACGTTAGGGACTAAATATTTAGGTAATTTCTCGGACTCTGATTGGTCAAAAAGAAAACATTCTAATTTAGGTAATTTTATTGGAGAGCTGACTGGAAATTTAGACAAAAAAACTTTCTCTAAAAATTTAGGAAAGTTTTTTTTTTTTGTCAACATCACAACTGATCGTTTTTATAATTACAGATTTACGGTAACATAATTAGATCAATTTGTGTGAAAAACGATTAAAAAGTGCATTTTCGGTTATAATTAATATTTTTTTATTTATTTAAGTAAAGTGAAATTTGGTGTCTGTCCCATGCGATCTCTAAAATTCTCAAGTAAATTTCGAAATTTGGCAAAAATGGCGTATCCAAACTAATCTAGTCAATTTACTCAAATTTCCGTTCAGAAAATTACGTGGCCTAAATATCTAGTCCCTAATATTTCCTGAACTAAAAAAAATTCCAGTTGAAAAAACAAGTATATTGGACAGTTTACAACCAATACTTGAAATAACATTGATCCATTATTTCGTCAGTCCAAAAGAAAACTCACTAAATACAAACGATTTTAAAAGTTTTATCTTCGAACCGACGCGACGACGACGATTTGCTCTTCAAAAATTGAGTCAATCTGTGTTTTAATTCAATTTCATAAAATACAAACTTAAATATTATAGAGATAAATAACCTCTGTTGATAACTTTAGATACTGAAACTGCAGAAGAAATGCTATCGCTAATACTAGATTTTGAATTGATAGCACTCAAACTGAACCGTAGGTCCTTCAAAAACGTGAGAATCAAAAAGAACTAACATTTTTTGCAATAACTAAAATATATCAATTGCTTTTCTCAGTTATAGGTTCAAATTTGCAATTTTTTCGCAAAATTTTCAGAAAAATGTCAACGAATTCAGAAAAAATTTGAATTTTTTTGTTTTTCAAACTTACCATTTCATCGTTGTAGTCCTTGTTGTAGTCTTTGTTGTAATCTTTGTTGCGTGTGCCAGTACCAGTTGATTTAGTGGAAGATAATGTATTCTGCTGCAAGGTACCACCAGCTTGTGTGCCTTCTGACTTACAAGTCTCCATATCGCCACGTTGTCCAGTCCCCATATTATCATCTTGTCCAATCTGTGATCCCACATGATTCTGTGAATTTGAATCAACTCCTCCTCCTCCGCCACCACCACCACCACCACCGCTAGTGGCATTTACTCCTCCTGCTATATTTGCATTGCCCCCAGTAATATTCTGTCCACTGGTCATGGTGTTAGTTTCTTGTGATTTTGTTTGACGTGAAAGTGTATCTCCTGAAAAAAAAGCAAGTTAGTATAAATATTCACCACATTTATCAAAGACACAAACCCAAAAGCACAATTCACTTTTTATTGGGGAGATGTGTGCTTTTAGCTGGAAAAATAAACAAACTAAAAATAGTATTTTACCTTGTCCTGATTGCATTGACTGTGTTCCAGATGCAACATTATCATACAAAGATGTGCTGGATGTTGCATTGAGAACTTTTTGTCCTCCAACTTCTGTGTCTGTAGCCCTAGAAGCTGTACGAGGTAGAGTTGATGAACCTATATGAAAGGATTTTTTTTTTTTTTTTTTTGTTTTGGTTTTATTCAAAAATGTCCTTCATATTTATTCAAAATTCAAAAAAACGAAAAAAAAAATTGGTTAAACAAACCTCGATATCTTGGATCCTGTGCACGTAAGCGTGCATATTGTTCAGCTGTCATGCATGTGCACTGGGGCTCACGTACCCTTGATGGACTTGCCGGAGTGCTGACGGGCTTACGCTTCGCCTTAACCTTACTCTTGCCAGGTGGATCCAATTTCAGCGAATAGCTCGAGGAGGCCTTTCGTGAAAATTTGAAAGAAGGCGACTGTAAAACGTCGCACTATGTTAGGTTAGTCGGTTGGGAATCACAAGGTTCTGTTTGTGCGGCTTTTTTTTTTTTTGTTTTTTGATAATTTTTTTTTTCGTATCTTAATTTTCAATTTGTTACTTTTTGAAAAGTTTTTTTTTTAAATTAATTTTTGATTAAGAGAATTCAGAGAGAGAAACATTTTGCTTGTAACGTGTTAAGTTTTTTTTTTTTAGATTTTTTTGAAAAGAGAAATACGACACACACATACATACTTAGGCAGAGAAGAAAAAAAAAAACAAACATTTTTGAAAAATTCTAGTGTTTTTTTTTTTTAGTTAATTTTTAATTTTTTGTTTAAGACAAATTTTATTGTTTTCGAATAAATGTGTCGTCTTGGTTTAAGTAAAGTTTTTTTTTTAAGTTTTATTAGTTTTTGTTCAATGTTAAACTAATTTTTGTTTTTAAACTACAAAGAAAATAATAATTTTTTTAAATCCAATTCTATGGATTGAATTGTCTAATTTTTAACCGCTTTTTAGGTAATTTGGGGGCAGGGTGGGTATTGGAAATATTTAGAGGAATTACTAGGTTTTTATGGATTTTAACGGGAATTGGATAGGGTTTTATTAAGAGCTTGGATTTAGAAATTCTACATACTTTAAGATGGTTTTGTTAATAGTTTTTTAATTTTTTTTTTAAATCATTGATTAATTTTTCTTAAAACTCCATTACAATTTGTATGTTTTAAATAACTTGATTTTTTAAGGAAACAAATTTAAGACAATCTTTAAATAATATCACCTTATTAAATTTTTCAAGTATTTTAGAAGTTTTCCTACATTTAATATTATATTGCGAAACTTGTTTCCCCAGAAGGGCCTCCCATAGTCGACAGGTCAACAGGCCTCAGCGAAATAGGATTTTGCTACTGATTAATCCTAAAACGAAGGAGCGTTTCCATCAAGGCACTTCGAACAAATGACGGTAGCGAAAGAATTATTTTTTAGAATCAACAGTAGCGTCACCTGTTCCAAAAGGAACTGTCCCTCCAAGTAAGGGGCTCCTGCTGCTTAGGTAGGAGTAACTTGCTTTTAAGAACTAACTACAAGCCTTGAATATGAAAAATCCAAATGATGGCGACCTTAGCAAACGAAAATAAGACAATATGAATATCGCATCTGCATCGACCAAACTGAGCGGAGCGAAACGTCATAATCTCAAGCACACGACTCCTATACCTCAATATAAAAAAAAAGAGCTGGCGGTCTTAAGATCATCGAACCGTCAACCAAATTGAGTACCTACGACCGGCGCGCTTTGGTGCCACTAGTGCTTTTGACGTCAAAATTCATTTGCACGGCCATTTCTTGACGAAATTTCATGAAATTTGGTACACTGAAGGACATTTGTATGGAAAATACGAAAAAAAAAACTGCCAACTTTCTTTTATTCAAAATGGCGGCCAGAATAAGCATTTAAATAGATTTCTCTTTTTGAAAATAGTATAAAAACTAGAAATTTGGCTATATACAGGACAGAAAGGTTTTAGATCTGAAATATAGAATTCATAGATCCATATTTTTAAATAGGTAAATCAAAAATTTGGAAAACAAAGTCCAAAAATTCCAAATTAGTTAAACACATTTCGAGACCTCTTATTACGCTATTTCATGGATATTGTTTTTTTTAATTTAAAAAAATTGAATATTTTGGGTTTATATGGTTGTCAACTATGGTTTAAAAAACATGATATAATGAAAAATTTCAATGTTCCATAAAACTGAGAATTTTTTTTCGTAAACCAAAATATATGTACTTTTCTAATAGATTTTAGTATTCTAAATTCATGTCCGAAGTCGAAAAAAATTTAAGACGTCATGTTTTTGAGATATAAGAAGTTCAACATACATTTTTATCTACGAAACGTAGATTTGCCCCTTTGGAAAGTGAGCTTTGAAAAATAAAATATGGACATTTTTATCAATATATTTTCATATATTTTAGTTGACATAGTATGGTTATTTCTATATTTATTACAGTTTAAACAAAAAGTGATCAAAACCAAACAACTGCGTTACTTTACTGCAAATTTCAGTTTTATTTGTAAAATCATATAATTAAGCTCGCTGATATTCCTATTTGAAACTTTAGGAACAACGTAAGTCTCCTATGAAGTTAAATCACAGAAAAATTAATTTCAATTAAATATTTTTAGTTTATTACCAAAAAACATCTTTAAAACATTAAATACCACTGCGTCACCAAGATAAACCACAATGTTACCGTGATTTGTAAACAATTCGATCTAAATTTGGATTTTAGACTTGTAAAAGTAAATAATGTTAATTTTACAACTTAATTTAGTTCTTCTACCAGTTTGTACTTTTTCTTAAAAAAAAATGAAATTAAAAAAAAGGGACATTTTTTTTGGAACGAAATAGTATTTTGGCCCATACGATAATGTTAAATCTACAAGAATCAAAACGTAACGCTTGAGATTTCTGCTGGAAAAAATTGAAGGCATTCTAAAGTCGATGAAAAAATGGTGTTTTTTGGAAAAATCTTAATTCCTTCCTAGAAACTCGTTTGTCTTTAGAACTTTTGAGAAAATAATAATAACTTTGATAAGATTAAATAAATTGAATTTTTGTGATTTGCAATACAAATATTTAACTATTCTTATTTCAATTCTGTTCCATCAAAAAGCATGCAGTTGTTTTTCGAAATCCAGGCTCATTTTCTATTATTAGGAATTTATTTATTTATTTGTTTAATCTTTTTTTTTCATTTTTTTTTAACAGTAGGCACAACACAATTCGATAATATGTGTTTTTTTTTAATTTATTTTTTTGAAAATGTTTTTTGTGAAAAGCGAAAGAGGTGTACATAGAGACTTTGATTTTTGCTTAAGACAGAAAAAAAAAATATGATAAGAAAAAAATACCAATCAACTATCTCAGTTTCATATACAATATTGTTTAATAAATTTTGTTGATAAAAAATCTAAATTTTGCATTATTAAAAAAATATATATAGAAAGGAAACATTGACAGCCATCTTTTGTGTTAGGAAACATCCACTTTAAAAATAATTGATCGAATTAAAAGAAAAAAAAAAATATTTTAGTTTCTATTTTGCTTAGAAAAATAGAAATAGAAGGATTTTAAGGACGAAACACAGGGAATTTTGTATCAAGTAAAATGAATGTGATATGAATCAGGGTTATACACACACAAATACAGTTGGTTGGTAATTTAGTACTTTTTTTTCATGCTTCAGTTTTGAAATGAATGAATCCAAAAAACAAAAACATATAGGGGAATATAAGAAATATAGGTACTTAAAAAAAACTATTGGTGTGATTTCTAAAAAAAAATGATTATTTTTAAACAAAACCGTGTGTATGAAAAAGACTTTGATTAAAAAAAAAAAACATGACACCGATATTTGCTAATTCATTGAAGGAAATACCTTGAAGCTCTTTTTCCAACGAAAAATCTAGATCCCAAAGTATGTAAAGTATGATGAATATTTTTTGGTTTTCTTTTTTTATATCTTAAGTGAAATATAATATTTTTTTTTTCAATAAAAATTACTAGGAATACCCAGTGAAATAGCCAATATTTTAAGAACAAAAAAAAAAACAATAAGTAAGAAGTATTTTTGTGTAAGAAATCAAGTTAGAATTAAAAAAAAAAAGATGTTAGTAAAATTTTAAAGACCTTAACCAACTCTAGCTTAATAAATTCACGGTTCTTAGGACAAGGTGAAACACGATGGTTTTCTCAAAATAAATCAGGATGAAAAAAAAAACGGATTTGAAACAATTTCGTGCTTCAACTTTCTGCTTTAGGATATCTATTCCAAAGAAAAGGAAATAAACAAGAAATTGTATTTACAAAAGGCATTTTCATTTAAAGAAATGTATTTATCATTTTTTCGCGAAAAGATACCCGAAGTGACTTGCAAATCAGTCTTTTTTATGTTTTGCAATGTTACACCATAGTATTGTTTTTTTATGTCATGAATTTCGGCATAAATTTTTTTAATTCTAACCATTTTTAAGGCGTAAAATGGTGGTGTTAAAAGCGGTAATTGTAACATTGAGTTAAAACAATACCAACGCACCATAAGAAGTGCTTCTTCATGAATAATACAGGATTGAAGATACAAATCAACTATGACTAATTCGTAATACGGTGCCAATGATGAAGTCGACCCAAGTTTGAACGAAATTTCTTTGAGAGGAAAGTATGAAAGTTTAAGCTAAGGACTAGCATTTTGTCAATGTTAAAGTTAATATCGGCCCTATGCTCATGATACTAGGGAAGAGTGGGGCTAAAAGTAACAGAGGTAAGAATTAACAGCTAAAAAAGACGATGTTCCTTTCAATATTAAGAAACGCGTAAAGGAGAAAAATGCTCAATTTTTCCATACCTTCCTGCACATTTTTTTCAGTTGAAGAAGAGATGACTTTTTACACTTGAATTGTGATTTTTCATTTATTTTATTATTATTTATTTTGCATAACAACAAATGCTGTTTGTTATCAACTAATGTGAACTAATTTTTTGAATAGGTCCCAGTGTTCAAACCTTGCTCGGTTCGGAGCATATTTATTCAACTTTCAGGGAAGAAAGATTTACTTTAACGTTCAACGTAACGATTTTTTTCGACTTACCCCACTTTTTTCTTACCTACATAAAAAAAATTGTTTACCTAATATAACCAACAACCCTGGATATGAATGCTTGTAAATAAATTGGTATTTATTTTGGAATTGCAAACACATTTTGAACCAACACTTGTATTTATAAAGCTTATAAAACAATTTATGAGTACATTTAATTTTAATTTAAGACTTTAGTCAAATCTTCTCCTTAATCTTGGATTTAATCCCTTTTTTTTCAAATTTGCCCCAAAATTTCATGACTGAGGTTTGTTTTTATTATTACTAATTAAATAAATATAAATTAAATAAATATAAACAAATAAAGGTATTTTTTTTTTCATATTTTTAGTTCTTGGTACAACCTACCCCGTTATGTGTTACACTACGCCCCGTAGTGGGGTAGGTTGAAACAACACAATTCTGAAGCTTTATTTTTCAACATTACCTTTAGGTTTTTAAAAAAAAATTTGATAGATCTTGCAGCTAAAATGTGTTCTTTTATTTAAAAAAGGTTGGGTCGACTTATTTTCAAATTTCTAGTAGTACCATTGGTTTTAGTAAAAATTGTTACATTTGGCCCCCCTCTCCCCTACGTTATCAGATAATAAAATTTTTTTCAAATGAAATCAGTTAAAAATTTGTAGGATGTTTACATTCGTCACGCTAGTTGGTAGGAGATAAACTTACTTTAGCAAAGAATCGGCTAAATTCAGACCAAAATAAAAAAGTCTCTTCTTCGTATCCGAAATTCTGAAGAAATCATTTGAAAATCGCCTTATTTAGGAGAACCCTTTAAAGGAACTTATTTGAAATTTTCTAGTTGCAAAATATTTTAAATATTTAAGGTTTTCTTTAGGGTACATCTGATGCTTTGTCGCTTGACAAGTGGCTAGCAGGGCTGCCACCTTACTCCTTAAGCAGTATATCTACTGCATTTTAGACCAAATGAAAATCTACTGCGCAGCAAAACGAATCTACTCCCCTATTAAAAATTTTAATAGTACCTAACCAAAGTTTGATTGTTGTCCATTTCAAAATTTTAAATACTGAAACACGTTCACTCACTCTATTCCCTAAAAAATTCAAATGCAGCCCTATCGTGAGTTTTACGTGAACAAAATTCCAAACGAAAAATTGAATTTCACTTGTTACTTGTGAGTTACGGGCGAAAATCTGTTCATGTTCGGGAAACTAGCCGTATTTTTAAATCTTTTCAGGTAATTTGAGAAGTTACCGACATCTTTTTGCTCAGTTTAATTTTGGCTACTGGTGAAAAGTGCAACTCGCAATATTTGTTAAGATTTCCGAAGATAAAGCTGTTTTGTATTTCTTACTGTTGAGCTAATTTTTTAATTTGTGTTGAAGTAAAATATATTTCTGTGATTTGAATGTTGTTTGTATATTTAAAAATCTACTGCAGTATATTGCAATCTTCTGCGCTTTTTCTTAAAATATACTGCGCTCAATTATCTTTGGGGTGGCAGCACTGGTGGCTAGTTGCATAACCAAATTTTTTTAAGTATATATAGTCAATGTTCAACATACTAAGTAATATTGGCGTTATAGTTTCTTTCCTCAAAACTTCATAGGTTAACGGAAAGTTTCTATTTCCTGGAACACAACAGTAATTATTGCTTTTTGAACTTTTCTTCCAATTTATCAAAAATGATTAAAAGCTTTGAAGAATTGCTGAGTTTTAAAAATTGAACCAATTTATTAAAAAGTGATTTGGTTGATTTGAGGACAATTCATCAAAAATAATCCTTCGAATGACACATTTCTGAATTTCTGAATGGCAACGCGTTGAAAGATCTGCTGCTCTGAGAATAATTATTCAAAGAACACTGTCATTCGAAAAATGCGTTGCCGTAGAAGAAGATCATACAGGAAATCAGACGCTTATTTTCTTTTAAAGCAGTTGCCTTACACCGAAAAAAAAATTGATAATAACAGCTATCAAATTAACATTTTTCAGTGACAAATGTCGTCCAACAATTAAAATATCAATTTTGATATTTTATCATATCATTTTTACATTTTTTAATTTCAGATGGGATAGTGAAAATTTTACTTTGAAAACTAAAATATCAATGTTGACTAGATTTTACGTTTTAATTTATTATAATGAAACCTATTTCTTTCCTTTTTATTTTTATTATTTTTATTATTTTAAGAATTTTCTTTCTTTTTTCAAAACATTACTGAAAGGGAATATTCTTAACAAAATAATGGTGATATTATTTTTTCTATTATAGGTGATATAATTGTTTTGTTATTTTCTCCCAAACTATGTGAGGTAAAATCTTAGTGCCGATCAAATCTTCTCAGTAAATCATACATTTTACTTCGAAAAAACACAAAGCGATTTTAAATTAGTACACATTAAGAATTTTGTATTTAATATTTTTCAATAATTTGGAATGAGAAATTGATATGAAAAAATGATAATAAAATATCAAAAAAATTTCCAAAATGTGACATTTAAATATCATCCTGATAATAAAAATGTTGTTTTAATATTTTAAATATCATAAAACACATTTTATAGGGCATTTTTGGCTGATATTTAAAAAATGTTAAATTGATATTGGTTTTTTTTCGGTGTACCATGCAAGAGACTTCTACCATTTTTTATTTAAATTCGAAATAATAAATATCTGTTAAATGGCACATACATCGTTATTACGGGTCATAAAGTCATATAAGAGTATGGCTTTTTATTCTAGAAACATTAGCCCATTATAAATGTGTGGTAGTTCAGAGGATCTTAATTTTTGTTTGAAAACATTGATCCATTTATTCACACTTATTTCATTCTAGTTTGGGGACTTATTTTTCACCTATCTGGGAGATATTTCACTTTTTTTGTTTATTTTTCCCTTTTTTCTAGAGGTTACCAAAACTGAGACTGTAAGTATTTTGTACTTATATTATTAAAAATACTCAAAAAAAAAAATCATAAACCCTAGGTTTGGAAAAAAAAAAAATTGTTAACAAAATATACAAAGACACAAGAAACTTCTTGCAATTAAACAAAAAATTATGAATTCTGTGTATTTTTGTGTTGTTACTTAAATCTATTGAAATATAAAAACCATTATTTTTATGATTTGAAATAAGATGAATGTGTGCGTGGTGATAGTAGTAAAATGTTTTTTAATGAAATTTATGCTCTTTCTCGAATTTTATATAAAATTTTGTTTTGAATGATTTTTTTTTTTTTACTTATAAATGAATTTTATGTTCGCATGATTATTTCAATATTTGTTTTCGATTTGATTTTTCATTATTGTTTTTTATTTTTTTTTTTTGTGCACTGAACCTTGCTGTCGGAGATTTAATAAGAGCAAAAACAGGAGGGAAAACACGATTTGCTCTCACAGATCCGAATAGTATACTTACACAACATTCCCGAAATTGTTTCGCATCAATGGGGGATGTAAAATTTAAACCCCATGTATCATTTGTCATTGGGTCTTTCCAGTAAACAAAACATTCTGATGCTTGTCCAATTCGTGTGCCTATTATATAAATATGATGATAATGATTAAAAACAAGGACATGCAATTATATAAAATTCATTCCAAAAATGATCCTTTGGTTGTGATAGTTTTTTTTTTTTATATATAGAAAGCTCACCTGGTTGGACAAGTCGTACGTCAAGGATTTTATCAACCTGACTGTTGTAGGCTGTTATGTGAAATACGCATTCAGGTGAATCTTGTATGCAGGTAATGTTGACAGGAACCAAATCTTCGGATACTTGTTGCCATTTAACGGTACCAGCACCGCTTGAAGATACATGGAACACCTCAGCCCACAACCTGAACGAACTTATTCGTGTTACCATCATAAACCAAATGTAATTTTTTTTTTTTTTTTTTTATTTGAATGATCGCGAATAAAAATTAAGTTTTTTTTTTTGTGTTTTTTTGTGAATATGCCCATGGTTTGAATTAAATTTTTATGTAGCGTAGAATTTTGTAGTGGTTGGGGGGATTGTATCATCAAAAAAGATAAAAGAAAATATTTTTGTTCTTCTTAATTTAAAATTTCCAAATTTGGTTTAGAGCATTTTTAAAAATATTTTCCTAAATTAAAGAAAATATTTTATGCAATTTTATAGTTTTTTTTTTTAGTTAAAAACCAATTTTAAATTTAAGTTTAAATAATAATAAATAATAAAAATGTGTTTAGTGTTTATTTTGTCGAAGGTTTTATAGATTATTATGTTGGAGGAGATTTTTGTGTTTATTATTTTTGTTTATTAATTTTAATTTAAAATATTAAAAAATTAAAATAATCATATTTCTGTTAATTTAAAATTTAAAAAAAAAAAATGTTTAAAATTAATAAATTGACTGTCGAGTATTTAAAAATATATTTATTTTTTTTTTATAAATTTCACCTCAGGAGATGGCCGTCCCGCCGACGAGAAGTCTGCCATGGGGAGTCCTCATATCGGTATGCTTTGCGCATTAGCGGCGCACAGGAACAGCTCAGTTTATTACCCATGGCGCAGCTAGCACAACCAGCCTGACCTCCTGTTTTTTTATTTTTTTGTATAAACAAAAGAAATTATATAAAATATTAATTTAAATAAAAAAAAAATGTTTATTTAATACCTGAGGCACCCCGGTGTCACCACATTCCGCTCACGTCTGCTTGCGAGAGTGCTTGACCTCTGTTTAAGGACTGCGAACGTTGATTATGTCGATGTCCGTGATATCTGCTTCCCCTCTGTAAAAAAAAAATAAAATTGAAAAATTAGTTTAGTTTGATTTATTTGATTTATCAATCAATAAGCCTTAAGGGTAACTTAATAACCTAGAAGGACAGAAAAAAAAAATCATTGTCAGTATTTGCTTAAACCCTATATAACAAGACACCCCAGAGCAATGTGTCATTGCAGTTAGATTAATTTAATATGCAAATGAGTGTGCATCTTTCATTTTGGCATCACATCTTAATCACATCATCATCTTTGAGAAACGGTAGCTGATGCTGGCTGGTGCAAACTATGTAAATAATCTTCCTCATCCTTGAATATAAGCTAATTAAGATGCTTCCAACCTACCTTTCCGCCCCCGCACAAACACATCATCACATTTCACATATATAAATTATGTTCATTCGCTGCTATTCATAATTTCTTCTTATAAATCTGAGCATGGAGCAAAATATATATAGTTTATCTCTGCTCTACCACAGATATGTTATAGGTAGGTGGGTATATAGAGAAGGTTTTTGATATAATAAGGCTAAAGGCTCAGGAGCTAAAAAGCCATTATGCTTGACGAAACTGAAGTCATGCACATGCACAAGGAGGATGTGCGACTTCAAAATGTCGCCGATATTTACACATTTGCTTTTTTTTGTTGTTGTTGTTTTGCTTCCTTAACCCTTTATCGCGTCGTCGTAGGTAAGTCTTTCTCTCTACTTTATACCTTACCTTTATTATATTTAATAGGTATGTCTTGTGTGATGTTATATATAGATACTTATAGGTAAAGGTAAGGTACCTATATAAATTTAATGTGTGTTTTGTAGAAATATGTGTGTTTAGGGATTGAAAAAGAAACTTTAGAGGACAACGTAAAGGTATAAGAACCAACCAACCACTTGCAAATTGCTGCGATTTGCTGCTCTACCTTTGCCATAACCACATTTACCAACTGTCAACATGGGAATGAGCATTGGAAGAATTAGTGTGACCAGACTTTATTTAAATAAATTAAAATTGAATACAATATAAGAACCCAAAAGATAACTTGAACAAGGCAAATGAATATACAATGCCTCTTAACGTCTTAACAGCAAGTTAGAAAAAATAGTTGTGTTTTGTTTAACCAAAGTGTGAATTATTAAAATGAAAAAATAAAATTACTGATTAAGAAACCAGTTGATTTTAGTAAAATTTTAAAAACTTAGGTTTTTTTTAAACTACAATAACACTGATAGGCAAAAAACAAACAAAAAAGTCGGGAGCAAGAACTTTGTAAGGTGATTTTAATTGACTTTAGTGTGCTGAATTCAAAACTGTTTACAGATTTATTCTATCACGTCTAGTTTTTGAGCTACACTCATCACTATTTTCGCTATAAACTACAAAAAACTAATTTTCAAATAAGTTCTTTTTGATGTTTAGTCAAAAATATACATATTTTTCCATAATATATTGCTTTTTTTTAAGTCGAAATCAGAAGACGCAAACTGGAATTTGGTTCATTACTTTGGAAAAAAACAAGCAAAATTTTGGGGTATTTATCATAAATTTCTTTTTTTAATATCTTCCAAAAAAAAAAAAAAATTGAAAAAAAAATATGTACCTTAAGGACGTTTTAATATGTCGTTTCGAGATTGCATAAGTAGTTTTGCAAACAAAAATAACTTAACGGTGATGTAATTTGAAGTCGAATGTACCTACCCAAAAAACGCGTTTTTGAACTGTTAATTCTTGACTGAAAAGGTAAAGTATCTTATGTCAATTTTGATGATTTTTCAGGAGAGCAAAAAAAACACTTCAAAGCTGCCTCTCACAAATGCTGTCAATTGTAGATTTGATTGTATAAAACATTTAGATGTCAAATTTTATGATCTTTTTTATTAAATTTATTTCAAAAAGATATTTTTAATATTTTTCCCGTTATAAGGAAAAATATGACTTAAGATATAAAAAATATGACTTAAGATAGTTTAGCTTTTCTATAAATTGTATTTTATATTAATTTCCAAAATCTTAAGTTGACATAAGATGATTTGCCTTTTCACACTCTTTCGGAATTTTTTAAAATATTTTATCTTATGTCAACTTAAGGATGACTTTTATTTCTGCTTGTGCGCGTGAAAATATCTTAAGTCATCATAAGATAACTTAAGATTTCACAATAATAAAAAAAAAGTCTTAACCCAATATAATCTTAAGTCTACTTAAGGTTTTGAATATGTGTCTTTTGAACATAAGATGAAATTGTTTTTGTGCATAAAAAAACAAAGGGCTGAGATAGAAAGATGGCAATAAGACAGAACTGTAGGCCTTTAGAATGGCACTGAGGTTCAACAAAAAACCGCAAAACATCTTAAGTCGACTTAAGATACTTTACCTTTTCAGTCGAGAATTATTATTCAAGTGTTTCGAAAACGTGACGTGCCAGTGAAATTTTGTATTTGGATTCGGATTCGGCACACAAAATCCATTAGAAATGTAGGGTTTGCTTCTTGCTCTACTTACGTTGCCGACGTACACTCGTCGGATCAGATTTTAAAATATTTTAAACATTTTCAAACTATACCTACCATTTTTTTCAGGATGCTGTTTAAAAAAAAAAAGTTGGATAATGAATTTTATTGAAATTCGAACTGATATAAATTAATAATGACTTTTCTCAACTATTAACCAATGTTTTAGTGAAAGAATTGTAAAAAAAAAATAAAAGCTTCAATAATCTAGTTTTTAAAATTATTATTATTAAAAATATATTTATAGCCACTTTTATCCAGTAGAAGAATTGTTTTTTTTTTTTCGGTCTACCGAATAAATAACATTTTAATAAATTTTACATTAAATTAACAGATTTAAAAATTACACAGGTCGACAAAAATAAAAATATTTTTTGTGCTTGGGTTTAATTTGCACTTTTTGGGTTCATGGTAAACCAAAATAATAGATAATCACCCTTTCCCCTCCTAAGATTTGCTTTTGTAGTGTTAGGATCAAAAATACAATTTTCATACCCTGTGAGCCTAATTCGAGTCTTATGAGCTAGTAAAAAAAAACTGTACAGGTATAAAATTTAGATAATTTAAAGTTCTACATTTTTGCCAAAGCACTTTTTTCGACTTAAATTATAAGAAAAAAGTTATGATGAATACAAGGTATTTTTGCTCCGAAAAACCCTGTTTTGTTGCGTTCAAACTGTAATATTTTTTTTATCTAACTCCAACTTTGGAAACTTTTATACTTTTTTGAAAACTGCAATACCGGGACAAGTTTTAAAAATAATAAACCAGAGTCACACAATACAAATTTTTTTTGGTCTTGTTGCTCTGAAATAGAAGTAAGAAATTGAGTTTTTATGAAACTCGGAACTGTTAATTAATTTGCAAAAAAATGGCGTATGAAATAAAAAATATTTTTATTAATTAATTGTTTCTTATTGTTAGGCAATGTTTTAGTAAAAGAGTTCTAAAAAACAAAAATCAATTTTGGGCAGAGGAAGCAAAATACTGTTGCAAAGTAGGGATTTTTCGAAATTTCACAAGAACTGTAAGTATTTGGGATGAACAAGTTACCAAATTCTGAGAGATCTTAAGTTAGCCTATCAGTCCATTTCGTTTAATCCATTACTTTTTTAGACACCCTGTATATGCAACAAAGTAATAAATAAAAAAAAATATGCAAAAAATTTAATTTAATTTTTCAATAAACAAAGAATTTCAATATGAACTAGTTTGGCTACAGTTATTTCTGTAAGCAGTTATTTTTGTATAATAAAAATACCATCAGAGTGAATTAATTTTGCCATAATTATTGAACATAGAAGATATCAAATAATGCCTCAAGCTCCTATTTAACAAAAATTTGAAAAAATACGAAAATTTCGATTTAATTTTTCTTTTTCCTTCTTTCCTTTTTTTTTTTATTTTTCTGAATATGAATATGAAAACAGCATTAAAATGAAGAAAACAAAACAAAAATCATCCAAAACGGGTAAGACGTTCTCGAGTTTTTGCCAAAATTACGCACGACAATTTTTGTAAAAGACAGATTTACTTGAAAACTGGAAATTGCTCTGCTGACTTCAAAAGCAAATTTAAAAAAAAAAAAATATATATTTTCCAGATGAGTATCAATATATCTATCATAATTTCATAGTCACAACCCAAGCACAAATTTCGTGTTGACTTAGAAATTAAATAGCATGAATTTAATATTTTTTTAATTTTAACCCCTCCCGGCTATAATTTTTAATGTTTCTATACAAAATGTCGTTAAATTGCAAATAGATTTAAAGTATTTTACCTAAAAATCTGAAAAACTGTAAAAGTTGATACAAAAAATTGAAACTGAAAAACAACTTCAATACTATAGGAACTAGTTTTTAATATTGTTAGGTCAGTAAAAAAAAATGTTCAGTATTATTAAGGGGCCAGCTATAGCTATGATTAAAATGCATCATTGAAATTTTTCATTTGCAATTTTAAGCTAGGAAAGCGAACAAAAATGGTTATAAGGGGTATCAGCATGAAGATAATGGGATATAGATTTATTTTTACTCAAAAAGAATAATTCATTTTGATTGATAAATTTATTAATTAATATTTTTTAAAATAATAAATTTCACTGACAGGGCTTTTCAATGATGTAGATTTTTCAATGATAGCTATAACTGACTTGTCAAAAAGCAATCCACTGATTTTTTTCAATGATGAATTTGAATGATAGCTTTAACTGGCCCCTAAAACAACAAAATTGGCGGTTATTTTTTAAATCGGTGAACATTGTTAAGAAAAATTTAAAATATTTTTTGTTGTATGTATTTAAAAATTATTGAAGCCAGGTACAGATATTTTCTTAGGTTCTGCCGAATATGATATGAAAAATGGTACAGATAGGAATTATACCTCCTAATTTGGATAACTATAATCAAGTTCAGAATGATGAAAGAAAGTATATCAGACTTACTTCGCGCTAATGGAGTCACAGGCACAGTCCTAGTGATGGGAATGAAATGATTCTATATTTCTAAAACATTCGTTTATTCGATATTTCCCAGTTGTTCAGTACTACAGTGCGTTCAAAAAGTTTTTTTTTAGATCAATTTGTTCATGAACAATAACAACTAAACATTTCACAGAAATTACATATCATCATAGGACAACTCATCATGAACAGCGCAGCAAAGAAAAATTCACATTGAAGATTTTATCAAACCACTAATATGTAGAAGAGCGTTCAAATAGATTGAACCTCGTGATGACTTTTCTTATGATGGGTTGCAAATGATGAGTTGTCGTATGATAAGTTGGGCTGACCTGAATTTTTACTTCCCAGATTTTTTTTATTTGATTAGCTTTATTTTTATGTATAAAACTTCAAATTTCACTTCGTGCAAAGATTTTGAGGAAAAAGCTTTCTTTTTTTCCTCAAAGTCTTTGCTTCCAATTTTTTTAAAGCAAATTTTAAATCGATTCTGTATAAAATTTATGCTTCCAGTGTTGCCACCCATCTCTTAAATTTTTGAAATATTAGTATATGTTTTAGCTCCCAAGAACTAAAGTCTATCTTTTTGAGGTCAGGAGCATTCTCAAAAATAACTAACCAGAAAATAACAAAAAATAAGAAAAGCTTTAAAAACGAGCGACTTTTAACCCACTTTTTCTTACTTGCAAGTTCGCAACTCTCTTTATTCCAATTTAAAAAGACGTTATAAATTATGAGAGTTGCACCTAAAGGTATCTTGAGATTAGTATTAAAGGTTGAATTTCTCTCTTTTCTCATATAAATAATTTAAAACATCATATTGACCTTAAATTCCTCAAGCTGTTGGCCACATCATCATAATTGCTAGGGCGGCAGTAGTAGTTGCAAAAAAATATATACATATAAACACACCTGACATTTTTCGTTCATGTTCGACTCGACTCAACTCAACTCTCAACTCAGCGCGCGCGTTATCCCGTATGACACATGACGTATGTAGTTTGTGTTTGTTCTGAAGAGTGTAATAATTATAATTCCTTGACACAGGATGTTGTGCGGTATCCGACAACGTCTTCAAGATTAAACAAAAAAATAAAAATAAAAAAAAAAAAATCTTTCGAGTTTTGGTTTCCGTTTTTAAAGGGAAAAGAGGGTTAGAGAAGAAAAAAGCCTTATATTTTTTTTCTTCTTTTTAAAAACAAAAGGCTCAACGTACATTATTTACATATTTATAGAACGAGAGAAAGAGAGAGTGGAGACTTCTATAAATGTATAAAGTATAAGGACATTTTTGAAAGGGTTGGCTGTTTGTCGGAGGGGCCAGAGGCGATCATAATTGCAACGGTGACTTTCTTCCTTTTTGCCATTCATTCATTCAACCTCGTCATCATCACGTCTGACATCCCGACAATCCATTACATACACAACACAAACATTTCTCAATATATCCATATACATACAAACACACATACCTACAAATAATAAGTGGGAAGGAGAAGGGGGGGTGAAGGGGAGTTGGATGTTGTGGGCAGAATGGGGGTGGTATGGGGTTATAGACAGGACTCTGCACACATCCACTTAGGCAAATTAAAGGATATAATGAGCTCAGAACATTGTGCATCCCTTCAATGTCAATGTAGGCAGGCAGGAAGGCTCTTGTATGGGAAGGCTGGCAAGAAAATTGGACGAGGAGGGTGAGTGAGAGGGGGTGTTTTTTTTTTGTTGCGTGCGCTGTTGTGTACTATGGCACAGAGGTTGTCATAAGGGTGTACACACAATTCTCGGCATCACATTATCATCATGAACATCAGCATCGTCATCGTCATCTTGAACGTTCAGTGTGTGTATGCTCCTATATATACCTATAGACGCTTTATAGGAAGGTATACAGAGAGTCTGCTATATGTCCCTTGAATGAATTGAAATCGGAATGATGTGTAATGCTGTATACAAGACAACTCGGCACATCTTTCTAGATGCTTATAGATACTTGCAACATAAACTCACGTTTATACGACTCTCGCTGGCGAAATACTTTAAATGCCAATTTATTGCGTTGCCTTTCAACACAATCCACTTTAGCTTCAAGCTGATGGAAGCTCTGAAATACCTATCTCTCTCTCTGGATGGATATTTCTTATCTATACTCTGTGATGGGGATGATGCTCTGTGTTACTCCTCCGAAGAATAAATGACACACAGTAGGGTTTTTTGATGTTAGGGTGTGTGGGTGGCAGTGGATGGATGTATTGTATATGTAGAGGATTGGCTTAAGAGACTTATTGTCGTCCGATTTTAATGTGCGTTAGAGTTTTATTACTTACACTTGAGCATATCTAACCATTAAACTTATAAGTAATCAGATGGTAATGGAAAAATAAAGATGAACAAAAAAATAAACATAATACCGCAGAGCTGAATGAAATGTATTTCTTTCGAATTAACTTGGCGTACACGAATTTAGAAAAAAAAAATAAGTATCTTGGTAGATGGTCGATTATGAATGAAAAGTTATATTTAGTTATGATGACGTTATTTTGTTTTTTTTTGTCAAAGAAGGATTATTTTTTAATTTAAACACAAAAAATTATTTATTTTTTTACTTGACTATTGTAAGCGCAAGCAATCATTTTTTATAAATCGACTTTTTAGCAAATTTTTTTACATATTCTTGTAGGAAATTGAACGCTCTTCAAAAAAGGCCTTAAACACTTTTTTCGTTTATCTAACCGTTAAAAATATATTTGGGGTCCAAAAATTATGAAAATCTTTAAAAATTCGTTTTTTGTTCTTAATTTTGTAACAAATTGATAAATTATAATAAAATCAAACGCGAAAGACATATATATTCTTGTAGGAAACAGATTGCTCTACAAAAAAGACTTTTCTATTAGTCTAACCATTTGAAAGATATTTGAGGTCAAAGTTAAAAAAAAATATATAAAACCATTTTTTACTTTTCAAAATTTTTTAATTCACTGAAAATTCATTATTAACAAGTTAGCAAGATGTATTCTTATAGAGGCTTAAACGTTCTACAAATAAGTCCATGGCATCAAATTGATAGCTTTAACCGTTTAGAAGATATTCGTATTTCAATTTTCTCAATTTTTGGACCCCAAATATCTATTAAACATTTAGATAAACGAAAAAAGTGTAGAAGGCTTTTTTTAAGAGCGTTCCATTTCCTACAACAATATGTAAAGAAATTTGCTAGAAAGTTCATTAATAAAAAAATGATTTTTTTTAGCTTGAAGCTTGATGTAAAAAGGAAAAATTGCGAAGCTTAGGACCTTCCCATTAATATAAAATAATAATTATTATCATGTTTTTAACTATTTTTTGGCGTATTTTCAAAAAAAAAATAATAATGTGATTATATCTATTATGTTTGAGCAAGCTCAAAGGTAATCAACTTGATGGAACTAATCAAATTAGGAGAAGATTATATTTGTTTTTAAAAGAAAAAAACTGATTGAAAACAAACAAAAATCAGCGTTCATGTTTCTATCGATATGTTGATGTAAACATTATCATATTTGTATGAATTAATCAGATATAATCAGAGGACAAACAAGGCGGAAATAGAGCATAATTCATAATTCTTTTAAATCAAAAGAAAAGAACAACAAAATTGGCTGGATAAGGTAGTAAATGGAGCCTATCGAATAGAACTATCAACAACTTTCAGAAGAAATATAGATAAAAGTTTATAATGTAGGTTGTAGGTATAATGCAAATGCAGCATACTTATACAGGGTGTCTCAAAAGTCAAAAGGCTGAGAATTATAGGGTTGTATGTCAACTCACCTAAGTTTTGAGAAAATCGATCTCAAAATTTTTTAAGGCTGGTTTTTGGATAAAATAGTTTCATAGCAGTAAAGTATTGATGCAATATTATAAAGGACCCTAAACAAATCATAAAACCATGAAAAAAACATTAATTTCATCACAAAAAAGGATTCTATGAGCATTTTTGAAAAATGACATAGAACCTTTTTATGAAAAAGTTTGTAATAAAATTTGAACCTTATAGTTATAAAGAGTTTACATGTAATAAATGGATTTTTTATGAAAAAAAGTGACTTCATCGTGAAATAGGCTTTGATTTATTCAAGTTTTGCACAAAACAGTCAAATTCTATTTTGAATAACAGAAAAAAATACCACAAATCATGTTCTTGCATTTAGAAATTGTAGAAATTTTACATATTTTTATTAGAAATCTAATTAATTTAAGAGGATTGGATTTTAGAGGAGTATAATCTTGATTCTAAGTGCTTTATTTGTCTCTATGTATAACGTAAGTAAATTTGCTTCAAGTTAAAATAAAAGTTTTATTCGATGAAACTATTAATAGAAATAAACTAATATATAATTGTAATGATGAATAACGAAGAGTTCACTTCGGTTAGTAGAGTAAAATCTTGACCTTTGAAAAAAAAAATACTCAATTTTTTTCCAACTAAAAACAACTAAAATTTAGTTAATTTTTTGTTTGATATTTTTTTTGTTTGATCATTCCCATAAGATTTCATTTTGAAAAATTTGCGTAAAAAAGTTCTATGTAACTTAAATCAATGCATTTTTTTGTTTGAAAAAAATCAGTAAAAGGGTTCTATGTTGCAATTTGAATAACATGGAATCTTATTATATTAATACATTTATGTGAAATCATGAAAGTTGTATGTCTTTTTTACCTGTACCGTCGCCATTAATTTTTTTTTAAATTTTATCTGAAAGCCGCTGAAATTACGAAAATTTTGGTGTATAAAAATCATTTTTTGTTTTTTGTATGAAATACACAGCCAGCGAGTTATCAGAAAAATAATAAAAAAATCGGAGCCATATATTTTGTTAGTTATGGGCATTCGAAAAAAGAGATCAAAAAAATGGTCACCTTGTGACGGTTTTTCATGATCCGTGACTACAAATCTTAGTTTTTCTCATTTTTTTCTTTTGTCTGTTTTATTTAACTAGCATTTTTAACCAAAAGATGGTTCAAAAACTTCGAACAAAACAAAAACTTTCATTAAGAATTAATGTCCAAGAGGATATTGGCCTTTTTTCCGTAATTTTATATGTTAATATAACTATACTTCAAGTTCCAAAAGTATCTGTCGAATGCTTAAGTCTATAATATCAAACCATCGTGCCTTGTAGTATTTTTCAAAATTGATTAAAAATTTTGATTTTAATTGAATTTCTTTAATTTTTATTTGATGAAGTTCATCACTTTTCAAAAAAAAACACCCTTTTGAATAATTTTCAATACAGCAATGTTAGTGTTGCCTTTCTTCCGAAGCCTTATATTTTCATCTAAAATAATTAATTTAAATATTTCCAAAATGGGGGAATTTATCCCCTTTTTTTCTTAAATTTTCCACCCTAACATCAAAGTATTCCACTCCCTTAAAGAGAGGTGTCAAACCAAATAAATCACCAATCAACCTTTTAATTAAAATAACATGTCTATATAAGAAAATATGTACATTGTACACTTTTTAACCCATTATACCCGGTTATCATTTTTAACCCAATTGTTTCAAAGCTAATTTCAATCAGGAAATTGCATCCTGTTACGAAATAATAACAAAAAAAAAAAATTTTACAATTGTCAATGAAAAGACTTAAGCCTAAAAGGATCTATCCCCCTTACAACATATCTACTCGTCGCATAATAAGTGTAATACTCAAGTATACAATTTTTTTTTTTTGCTTTTACCCTATACATTCACACAAAAGCCACTTACAACCCCCAGTGTTTTTGTAATCGATTATTATTATTTTTTTTTTTTTGGTTTGGTTTTTTACACAATCCAGCCAAGTCTATAAAAATTCATCAATATTGCTATACGGTGTGTTAAATTTTACATTGAATGTCATGAGTAAGCGGAAAAATAGATATAATGATGGCAAAAAGTATGAATTCATGGGATTTGGTTTTTTTCTTCTTTTTTCTATAAAAAAAAATGAAACACAAAAAAATATTTCAAAAGAAGAAAAATTCGTAAGGCAACATTCATATAAAATGGAATTAAGGGGAGAATAGGCAACAAAGGCAGTAAAAGTTACATTTATTTCTATGCTATAGACAATGTTTTAAATAAAGACAAACATAGTAGACTTAATAACCTATAAATCCTTCAAAATTTTGTTTTTTTTATTTTAACTGAAAAATCCTTATTTTTCAACCAACCCATTGTTGGCGACTCTCTCCTATCTAAAAAAAAAAAATCTATACAAAACCAAAATATTGATCGACCAATAGCTACTGCCTCCTTGTTTCTGCATTTAATCTTAGCCGACGACACGACTTTATGGACGAAATACGTTTTTCTTTTATTTTTCTCCTTCATTTTTGCAACCGCACAACTTTTTCGCATCTTGTAGGCGATTTGTACATAATTAGCGTGAGAGATAAAAGTTAAATAAGACTACCGCAAAGGAGATATACATAAAAAGTCTTTAATTAAGGGCCACTGCAGAGAGAGAGCCATACTATCGACCTACTAAGCAATTTTTTTTTTTTCGTCCTGATGCCATACAATTTATTGTAACCTTATTATTTTCTACACTTTTTTTTTCTGTGAGACGCTCTCTTTTCTTTTTTTTTTGTCTATCTTAATAATTTAAATACCATTAACCGATTTCACCCTTGTCGATAAAGTGTGACAAAAGGGAAGCTAAATACACCAATTGATAGTAATTAAACTTTTAGCTTTCAACATCACCAACGAAAGAAGGCGAGAGGACATCTCACCACACCAAACCAACCAACAAAGCCTCCCCTGAACACGATGGCGATATGGCGACCATAACATAGGGGATGAATGTGGATACAAAAAAAAAAAAAGTGTCTGTCGAACTCTTTTTTTTTTTTCTCCTCCCACATATCATTCTGTCTATAAAAGTATACATGTATTTGTATATTCTCTGGCAGCTATATCGTGTCGTCGTCATCGTTCTCTCGTCCTTTAAGGTTAATTAAATTTTCTACTCGGGAGGATAAAAGTCATTATAAAAGAGATCCACTTTCAAAAGTATATATCTATTGGATTGTAGGAATGGGAAGTTAATAGTTAAAGGACGACGAACAAAAAAATAGCCTTCGAACTTATATGTAGCATAAAACCGACTTAGAAGCACATCAATAGTTTTGAAAACATACACGCATGGAGTGTCAGCGAGTTTGATTTATACTATCTCCAACCTTTTGTATAGAAAAGAGCCATTATGCTGAATGGAATTACTTTGGACATTAAACTGAAGTGAAATCAGTAGAAAAATCAATATCCTTTCAAGATTTGTTGATGACCACTTCGCATTAGAATAATAATTTTGACCCAGCCCTACGTATTTGACCCACTCAAACACAATAACTAAAAACTTGATTTTTTTTGTTTTTCTACTTTTATAATTCACAGTATGTTCTTCTAAGAAAAAAACATATAATTGTTAAAAGTAAAGTTAGTGTGGAAATATTTCTTTAAATATTTCTCAAGAATTTAAAGCTTTTTTAGTAACCCCCTTTTCCTTTTTGCTATATTGTTTTTCCATGCTCTTACGAGAGACTATTTGCCTGTTTTCTTTCCTTTTTCTTAAGAGCTTAGACTTGTTCTTCTCAGATTGTTTCGGTAGGTATCACAAGTATCCTTTGTAAGTATCACAGATTGCATAGGTAAATATCAGGGCTTGGCCCAAAAAGTATCATAGGTTACCCTCGAAAGCATAACCGTTTAGCCAGAAAATACAGCAGGTTGCCCACGGACGTATCACGGGTTTACTCAGTCAGTATTTTGGGATGGTATCACTTGTCACCCCAGTTCCTATCACAGGCTGTCCTGGTAAATATCACAGGTTAGATAGTTAAGTACCACGAGCTGCCATAATAACTACCAAGAGTGCCCGCTTAGTATCAACTGGCTGCCCTGGTAGGTATCACATATTTTCTCGGTAAGTAGGTATCATGGATGACCCCAGTAAATATCACGAAATGACCCAGTGAGTATTACAGCTTGCCTTGCTATTTATATAACAAGTTAACTTGAAAGTATCACATCTTGTTTTAATAAGTACCACGAGCTGGCTCGGTAAGTATCACCGGTCACCCAGTTACTATCACAGATTTTCCTGGTAATTATAAAAGGCTATCTTGTTAAGTGTCACGGATTGCCTTGGTAAATATCACTAGTTTCCTAAGTATCATGGGTTGCCTCGGTAGTATCACAGCCACAGTCAATATCACAGCTTGGCTTATTAATCACTACGAGTAATTACTATCATTCAATGCCCTGATATAGCTGGGCTGTCCACAACATTTCATCGGTTTTAAAATCTCTTATGATTATATAAAAGTTATCAGCCTGGAGACCGCGATGTAAGAAATAACTCGCAGGTTAATTGGGGACACAATAAACCATACAGTTCGTAGTGGAATTTCCCCCACACACATTCATTTATTCAACCCTGGGTAAAACTTGGTTTAAATAATTTGGAACATTAATTAAAATAAACGTGAAATAATTTTAAACAAGTAATGGATCATTTCATGACTTCTTAAAGAAAATGTATATTGGTAACAGAGTTAAAGAAGCTTTATACAAGTTATTTCTTATATAATTTCAATATTTATTTTGTTGAAGAAGCTCATTTGCAAATATTCGAAAGGAATATTAATACAGATTATACATAACTTTTGATTTCAAATGAAGCTTTAAAGAAGCATTATAGAAGCAATTACTTGCATAGTAACAATATTTTATATTGTGAGGTCTTAGAATATTTATATTTTATTTGGAATTGGGTTACTAGTTTGAGCAAAAAAGATACCCCTATTTCGAAAGTTTATTAAAATAAAACTACCACAAACATGAACTAGGTAATAGTAAATTTGTTTTTTTAAAGTGAGAAGATGAATTTTACCAAAATTTTATTTCTCTTTTCCTTGGTTTTTTTTTTTTTTGTAAAATATTTGGTAAGTTAAGTTTAAAAAAGAAAATGTTTCCGTCTATGTAAATAGATAAGGAAATCATTGACAAAGTATAGTTCTTCAAGAGTAAAAATATGATCTATTACTATTTTCTTATAGGGGAAGTGGGGGCAAGACCGCCTATGGGGGCAAGACGGTTTTCGTACTATATGTTGTATGAAAAAAAGTAAAATTGACAACACTTGCAATATAAAATAGGTCCCCTTTGGTACGATCGATCACGTCTATAAGTTTTAGCAATTTCGGTTAAAACCCTGAAGAGTTACGGTAAATTTTGTGATTTTTCATCAAATTGTTATTGTTCATGTGAAAAGTCAGTTGTATTTTTGACACTGAAATAATTAAAATTTTTAACTTTTCCTTTTTTTGTAATAGAAAGTGAATATTTAAAAGTATTTTCTGCGAAAGAAGGAGACATAAAGATAAATTAAAAAAAAAAAAACAAAAATACAGAACATCAAATATGATCTGACTGGGGCAAGACCGCCCATGGGCGAAATTGGAAGCTCTGGTAGCTTAAATAAAGTGAAAAAAGAAGTTCACCGTTAAATCTTCCAAAAAGCTAAGCAACAGGCGCCAAACAATACTGTAATTGATGATTCTGATGAAGAGTAATTTGCAAATTGTATTTGTACCTTCTATCTGCAACTGTTTTCTTGGTCCAATCCAAAGTATTGTTGTATTAAGTGCAAAATGTTTACCAAAAGGACCAAAAAGCTTGTGCTGGAGTGAGAACTTATGAAAATATAGCATAATTCTTTGCCGACGGGTACAAAGGGGTTAAGTCATAAATGATAGTTTGTCAGAAAATGCGAAGTTGAGCTAATCGATGACTTTTAGAGCATTGATCCTCTCATGCAACTAAAGGAAATAGTTGTTCTAAATTTATGTTTTTGATACCAAATAAAAGAGAAAAAAGGGGTTATTCTTATTTCATCGAAACCCGAAAAGTGCAATTTTGTGACTTAACCCCTTTGTACCCGGCGGCAAAGAATTGTGTTATTATTACAAATCGTCCCGTTTCTGCCTGAACCACGTATCTACACAGCAAATTTTGTTCAGTTCTTAAAATTAATATACATTTTTCTCAAAGTTAAAAATATGAATTGAACAAAGGGAAATCAAGTTATGTTTATGACATATTGATTGAGTTGTTTCTACACTTAAACCTTTGTATCTATTCTTTCTGTAAGTTTTAGAGCAATGTTTAACAGAAAATTAAATCTTTTAAAAAAATGTACTTACGAGGTTCAAGTAGAAACGGGACGAAATAGGCTGCATTTAAAACAATAGAAACGGTCTTTCTACCAAAAAAAATTTGATGGGGCGGTCTTACCCCCATGTGGGGGCAAGACGGTTTTTTGTTTGATATTTTTTCAAAACGTATTATCTTTTGTTCAGTATTTTTTGGTTTTTATATAACAATGAGAGTTTCTGCAAAAAACATAAAATAAAAACTTTATTCTATTTAAAAGATGTTTTTTATTGGTTTTTAAGACAGTCAAACACTAAGTGGGCGGTACTGCCCCCACTTCCCCTACAAGCTCTATAGTACTAAAATATTATTGTCATTAATAAACTTTTAGTATAGTTGTTTTTTTGTGTGGCGAACACTCTTTGAAAGAATGCATTTAGGTAATACTTAAATTATAAAAGCATATATTTTGATATAAAGTCCCCAAAATTTACTTATAGAACGCTTTTATTTCTTCCTACCTGAAATAGCCTTAAAAAATAAATAACAGATCCTCTTTTTCAAACCGGTATCAATTCAAAGGTTTATAAAAGTTTAAGGTTCCATCTAAAAAAACTTGTTTCTATAAAGCTTTACACAAGCTATAACAGCTTCTATACAGCTAAATAGAAGCAAAATTATAAGTTGTGGTTATCTTTATATGATTCTCAGAACATTAAATGTACAAATTATATGAAATTCATCTTGCTAAAAAAATCTACCTTACTGTGTACAAAAGCAAACACAAAAACTGATAAAAATTTGTTATGATTTCAAACTTAAAAAATATGCATCGTATGTTTGCAAAAGCACCATTGGTCCTGGTTGGTAGTAAAAAATTATTCATTTTTATATCTTGACTCGTCACAGCATCATCAAAACACATGTTCAAAAAAAAAAATCTGGTCCTGGTTTCAGAACCGCGCGTACACAAAACTACTACTATACTCTCCTCATCGTGTTCCGATACAGAATAATGATGGTTAAATATTTATTTGAGCTCTTTTTTTTTTTTTTGAAAATGAAAAGCGCTAAAGCGCAGTGTAGAAGGATATCGCGTGTTTCTGATGGATGACAGTGAATATATACACCAAAGTTATAAGTATATGCATGGTTGATGGTTTTTTTTTCTACACAAAAAAGCAAAAATGGAGTGTGTATAGTAAGTATATATTGTATGCAACACAACCACTCTACTTCCTACCTATATAAGATTCACTTTTAGAGCTACAAAAACTTATGTTTTTTTTTTCTGGTTATCTTGTAGGTATATGCAGTATAGCAGCACTTTGTTTTAAGGAAATATCGAGAAGTCATTTGGGAATCGTGTCACTATAAAAAAGTAAGAGAGAGAAAGAAACAACGGAGAGTAAAGTTATGCATCCTTGAAATTTGTTTGTGTAAATTTTCTTCCTTTTTTTTGCATGTTTTCATCTTGAGTAAAGTAAAAAAATCCTTAAAAAAAGGAAGTTGTATGTGGATCAGAAAATAGGTTAGGAGAATTGCATTGTAAAAAAAAATATAAAATATGCAAAGGCGTTGACTTGTTGAGGGGTCTCTTGCACTTGCATTGGATTTGGTTGATATATGGTTTCTCTGTAGGGAATATTTTGATGCAAGAAAAAAATAAGGTATTTTAATTACAGATTTTTGTTTTGTTTGTATGCTTCCATTTCCTTTTTACATGGGGAATTTTATAAGAGAAAAAGTATGTCGATATTGAAGGAGACAAAATTTCCTGTTCTTCTGTCAAAGTCAATTTGCAATTCTATGAATGATATTCTTCTTGTTTTGTTCCTTCTCATCTACCGTGAAATTGAAAATGAAGTATTCATTCCAAAAATTTTCAAGACCCATGCAGGTAAGTTAACGTGAATTGAACTTTTTGAAAAATTTCTAATAAATTCATGTCTGTAAGGATATTCACTTACTAAAAGTCATGATTGACCAAAACCAGTCAAAAAGTACTGTAGTTAGTGTTATAAGACATCCATTTGCTGTTATTTCATATAATTTTCATTTTAATGTTCAATATTGTAAATTAATACTTCATGTTTAATCTTTTTTAAAATACTTTATATTTGAAATCATAGATTTCATTGATTTAAAATTATTTAAAAATCATATAAAAGGCAGAGCTTGATTCAAAACAAATCACTCTTGTTTGATATTTCACTGAGCAAAGGTTGCCTAGCGCTAACGTTCTCAAAAAAAAGTATCACACCAGGGGGAGGGGCTTTAATAATAAATTAATAATAATTATAATTAATAATAATAACTCATTTTATACTATTTTTGTCCAGACTGTGAATTTTAATAAAAAAAATTACTCACATAGAAAACTTCCTCAATTGATTCCTTATCGAACCGTGAAAACTATATGTTTCTATGTCTTCTAGTTTTTGGGGAAATTGAAAAATTATTTTATCAGATTTTTCTTTTTTCAAAATATTTTTGTATTTATTTGTTTTTATTTTTCAATTTTCTCAAAAACTAGAAGACATAGAAACATATAGTTTTCACTGTTCGATAAGGAATTAATTGAGGCAGTTTTCTGTTTAAGTAATTTATTTACTAAAATTCACAGTCTGGAGAAAAATAGTATAAAATGAGTTTTAAAAATTTTTTTTCCCAAATTTTTAACTTTGAAATCGATTATTTCAAAAAATATTGGTAATATTATATTGATTTAAAAATTAGAATCAAATGCACAATTTTGCCTTTTGGAAATGGTTCATTTATTACTGTAAGTGTTGCCGTTGTTTTTTAATAATGTTTTTTTATTTTGATAATTTTTTTTAGAAAAATGCCCCTCCCACCTAAACGGGGGGAGATAGACCCCCCTAACAAAGAAAAAAAATGTTTGTATTGAGCTCCTCTACAAAAACCCTTCATCAAATCCTGGCGCCCAACTTATCCTACTACGTGCCGAAACAACATTTTTGTTCTATACCTAAAAGTTCGAATTTCTGTATCTGGGTTGAAATCGAAAAATTTTTTTTCTAAGCCAATTTTGAAGTGATTTTCATAAAAAATACCTCGATCAATTGGGAAATAGATATAGTTTTAGAATATGTTTTTTAAATAGCATGTTGTTTTGAAAACATATACTTTAAATTGATGCCGAAGTTGGGCAAATGACAAAAAAAATTGAATTTTTGAACTTTGACATCTTATAAATTCTAAGTGGTTTAACCGAGTTACATGTTTTATACATTGTTAAAAAGGTATATTTATCTTCTATCAGAAACTGTAAAAAAATCGAAAATGGGTAAAAAATTGTCGAAGGTACAATTTTTTCAATGGGTGAAGGTCCGAAAAACCGTTTTTTGCCCGTAACTCCAGATTTGTGGGGTGTTAGGGGATTTTCAAATACCGTTTCGTATTCAGTGCGACTAGCTCTACAAGACCTGATAGGTCTCCGCCCGCGTATATTTAAAAACCTCATTTTTGTAACACCGTGTTATAAGACAACCCTAAATCATTTAATTATTTTTTAATATTTACGACTCAAAGCGCCTAGATATTTTACAAAAAATGGTTCAACGAAGTTTATGGTTGCCAACTCTTTTCATTTAACATAATTTAAATTTCTCAATTATTTTGTTAATAAAATTGTTTATATTTATATTTGAAAATACAATAACGTCTTTTCATTTATCTTTGTTGATGATTCAATTTTCTTTTGTTTAATACCTTTGTTCGTTTATCTGTTCAATGTTTACTGCGGTCTTCGGACAGTATATGCGCCTCAGAGTAAATAAACAAAGCTGAGATTTCTGGATTTGTGCCAGATAATTTGAGAACTGATGGGTGTAGTCACACCCACATACATCAAGGACGAAAACCTGGTCCTACAGTGTGCAGTAAACACTGGATAGTAAGTTTAATAACTCATTTACTTATTGCTTCAATCTAAGAATTAATCTATCTTTTTCAGCAACTTAGTTTTCAAAAAAGTAGTGAAAATCCGTCGACTCCTACAATCATGAATCGAGTTTTCATGCTAATGTCGTCACAAAATTGCTTGTAAACTGTTAAAAAGCAACCGTTCAAGAAGTGGGGTTAGAAAATAACTTCTAGGTATCAGTATTGCAAGAATCAGAATAAAAGTAAAAACTTTACTCTTTGGATAGAAAAAAAAAAAAAAAACGAAGGTGCTAACCAAGGTGAGAAGCATTCATTTAGGGCACAATCTATCTTGTCTTGAAGTAGGGGAGAGTGGGGCACATTTGAACACTTTTTGCTTTTGAAGCTGCTTGAACGAAATATGTTCGATTTCTTGATCTGTAAAGTTTACTAACATTGAACAGTAACATTGAACTTCGATTTCAAATAACATTTGATCAGTGAGACGAAAAATTTATATTAAATTCAGAGGTTTAACCAATATAGGCTCTTATGTTCAAAAGTGCCCCATGTATGGGGCAGCTTTGAACATGGGAGGGGCACTTTTGAACAGCAGTATTAGTTTTGTTGTAATTAATAAATAATACTTAACTTTTTATTAGTGTTTTAATAACAACATACACAAAAGAAAAACAAAAAACAATAAAAATTAATTTAAAACATAACTTGGAAAAATGGAATTCATACCATTTATGCTTCTCAGAGTAGAATAGATTTATTTTCTGATCAACCTACAACAGTCGGAAAAAGTATTTTGACAAAATGAACATTTTTCTAACTGATGAGAATAATCTGTAACGGTTAAACATAAAATAAGGAAGTTGACGGTTATTTATTAAGTATATTATGGTGAATCTCACGATGGTCAATGTCAGTCATATAGTTGGTATTATGCTTCGAGGCAGCATTTTTTGTATAAAAAGTATTAATTTTTGAGGGAAAAAAGTATTTTGACAAACGTTCTTTTTCAACGTTGGTAAGGTAAGGTAATGCATTTTACATGTTTCAAGCAGGTATACAACTGACAGACTTGTTAAGGCCCCGATTTGTAAAAAATTGGGCAAAACGGCGGAACTTAACATTGAAATCAGTGCATCTTCTGTTGCAAGTCATAACTTCTGTGTGTCTGTTAAAAAATCTGTGGAGAACTGAATTTATAGCGGGAAACTAAAATTACCAAATATACAAACACAAAAAAATAATTATACTATTCAAAATTTACCACAAATGGACAAAAAATGAAAAAAATGCACTAAAAAAAATTGAAGCATTTTGAAGAATTCACTTTATCGCGGATTGATTCCAAAAAGTCTGAATTTGGAAATGCCATTCTTTCATCAAAAACTTTGTTAGCAAAAGTACTCTTTGCATTGAGCTCAAAGAAGACAATTTTACCATGTTTATAGGAAGATAATACAGTATTTATCTCATAAAACGAAAATCGAAAAAACATTTAATTCTCAAAGGGACATGTTGTTGTGCTTTTCGCTTCTGGAATAAACTTGACCAAATTTTTACGGAGCTTCAACAGTTCCTTTTCGTTTCCCGGATCATTGAGATAGAAATTTGTGAGAATGTGGTCTATAAAACTTTGTTTTTGGGTGAAAGAAGCATACCAATATGTTCTTTTGAGAATTCAGTTTTTTCAATTTTTGTTTTATGAGATAAATACTGTATTATCTTTCCATAAACATATTAAAATTGTCTTCTTTGAGTTCAATGCAAAGGGTACTTTTGCTAACAAAGTTTTTGATGAAAGAATGGCATTTCCAAATTCAGACTTTTTGGAGTCAATCCGCGATAAAGTGAATTCTTCAAAATGCTTCAATTTTTTTTAGTGCATTTTTTTCATTTTTTGTCCATTTGTGGTAAATTTTGAATAGTATAATTATATTTTTGTGTTCGTATATTTGGTAATTTTTAGTTTCCCGCTATAAATTCAGTTCTCCACAGATTTTTTAACAGACACACAGAAGTTATGACTTGCAACAGAAGATGCACTAATTTCAATGTTAAGTTCCGCCGTTTTGCCCAATTTTTTACAAATCGGGGCCTTAACAAGTCTGTCAGTTGTATATGTGCTTGAAACACGTAAAATGCATTGCCTTACCTTACCAACGTTGGAAAAGAACGTTTGTCAAAATACTTTTTTCCCTCAAAAATTAATACTTTTTATACAAAAAATGCAGCCACGAAGCATAATACCAACTATATGACTGACATTGACCATCGTGAGATTCACCATAATATACTTAATAAATAACCGTCAACTTCCTTATTTTATGTTTAACCGTTACAGATTATTCTCATCAGTTAGAAAAATGTTCATTTTGTCAAAATACTTTTTCCGACCATTGTATATTTCTATACATTAAATGCAAATGTAAACAAAGCCGGTGTTCTTCATGTACCAGGAGCGTTAATTGGTGAAGGCAGCTTGACTTTAATTTCTATAATCTAGTACTCATTGAATTCAGTCTAGTAGAACTTGAAGAATTCAGGCATTTTTTTTTTAAATCTTCAATAATGTTGCACATGTTTCCATTTTTTTCTTTGATTTTGCCCACAAATGCTAGTTTCATTGTTCTTTTTATAAGAACATTACGTTTTATTAAATGAAACACATTCAGGTGCCCTTAAAATGCCTGATACTAAGTGCTCGGTTGAACATGTTCAAAACTGCCCCAACACACTTGTTCAAAACTACCCCAACTGTGTCAACGACATTAATGTATTCATTCAAAAATTCACCGTGATTTAGTTTAACATTTATTAACCATTAACAAAAATTGTTTTGTTTAAACTCTTAAAACTAAAAAACTGAAATAATGCAAAACCACTATGAAAATCACCTTCCACCTATAAATCTGAAAGCCAGCTGAGATAACCAAGGAAAGTCATTGACGTTTATGGACATGGTGTTGTTGTTTAAATATCGAATTACTTCTAAAAAAGATTGATAAACTAAAATTTTATATGCAGTGTTCAAATGTGCCCCGTGTTCAAAATCGCCCCATTCTCCCCTACCAAACAAGATCTCAAAATGGTGGCAGAAATTGCCACCAAATTTTGATCAAACATTACTTTTATCTCAAAACCTTTCAGTCATTGAGCAACTAAACGTCTCAAACTGAAGTTCTTCAAGTTCAAACAATTTCTTCATATCATATCTAACATCTGGTATAACAACTTTGTCATCAATCCAGGGTTGTTTAAAATCATTTTTTGAATGCATTTGTTTTCCATTAGAATTTAAAAAAATGTTTGCATTAAAAAAAAATATTTGTTGCAACCGAAAAAAAAATTTGCATTAAAATAATTTTTATTGCAAATCAAAATATTTTGCATGTCTGCAAGGAATTCAATGCAAAATGTGTGCATTAAATATTTTTCTTTAAATATTAGTACAATTTTGGTTATTTGACCAAACATGAGCAATTTTAACTAATCGAAATTCGTCGAATATTAAAAAAAAAATATTTAATGCACACATTTTGCATTGCTTTTTTTTTGTTTTTTCAATGCCGAATATTTTTTATTTCCATTAAAACTTTCTTATGCAATATATTTTCATATGCAATATAAATGCAAATATTTTTCACTTGCAACAAATATGAATTTTTCATAACCAGTTTAATTACTAAAAAGTTGCAAACTGATTGCAAAGAAGTTTCAAATAGGCTACATATTATTGTCTCGAGTCGAGACAGCGAAACTGCAAACTTCTGACTCTAAAAATCTATTTGAATGCAACTGATTTTTTTTTTTTTATTAAAAAAAAGTACGTATACGCCATACATCACTTTTTTTTATAAAATAATTTAAAAATATTTTCAACATCTTTTAGTCAATAAAAGAAAAGATGAAATCTAAGAATTGTTAAATATACCTTAAAATAGCTTCGAGTCGATTAGAAAATCAATCATTTATGAAAGTTTCAAGTCTCTAAATAAATGGAAACGAACAAATAGAAAATTTCGAGTCTCTATTTTTTCAAGAAACCAATTAAAAATCAATAAATCTTTAACATATCGGAACATTTGAAAAAAAAAAAAACTACCTTAGATAAAAATAGTAGGGAACTAGTTCATATATCATTGCCATTCAATACGCGAGATATTCTTAAAGCTTTTAAATCTAGATCTACCTTCTCTTGCAACCAGGTAATTTTTCTCGTTATTCAAATTCGATTTATGTAAAAAGAATCAATTTTATAATAAGATTTTAATCGTTTAAAATTTGTTTCAAATCGATTGCAAATTAATTTCAAAATTATTGCAAAAAAGTTTCTATTGAATATTCACCAAGTTTTGAGCTTATTCTTAAAAATCAAAAGAAAAAACAAAAACTGTAATTATTCGTCACTGAAGAAGATACTACACTTAACACATACTACGACTACCTACGTCTTTTTTCAAAAAAAACGCCAGCCCTGGTTTACGATTTGTCTTCTTTATCTCTTCAGCAGCCACTTCAGTCAAAACTGAAAAAGAGGGAGTACTCATTAGACTGTGGGCGAAATTTATTCACACATGTTGGTAGTGGATCACTATGTCAGATGGATGATGGAGGCACCTATATTATATGAGAATAAGTGTGTGCTAGCCAGGCCAGAGTTCAGTCTTAACATTTGGGCAAATGAACGGCATCACGACCGACATGAAGATGACTATACGACTACGACACTGCCTCTACATTGCTGCTGCCTGTTTTCTAGTGTGGTTCATTTAATCTGCAATTTGCATGCAATGCTGTTAACCTCGTAATCATCAAGATTCCTCATCGTCATCAAAACTAAGAAAACATTATAATTTTTTTTTTTTTTTTTTTGATTTTTTTATTTGGACTAGACAACTCTGGAAAACAGGCGAGAATGATGATGTGTGATGTGAATATGTGTGTGTGTGTGTTTGTATGTTGCACTCTGAATAGACCCACACGTGTGTTCATTATACAAAAATGATGAGAAGTTTGCAAATGATGATGCTGCAAATGCTCTATGTGCCCAAATAAAATGCAACTTTATTAAATCTTGTTGCTCTTCTAGGTCAGGTGGGTAAAAAAGCAAAAAAAATAGCATAAATTCATACACACAGTGATGATTGATTTATGTGTGTGTTGACACGAATGTTGTGTTTTTGTTTTTTTTTGGCAAAAAATGATGTCAAATCCTGGGCACATGCCAATAATAATTACACAAAAGCCTTCGTTAATAATCCTTATTTAGGATGGTCTATATAAACTGACAATTTATTGTTCCTGTTTGAGTTGTTTATGAGTAAATGTGTTTGCTAGCAACTAATTGACTGATGGTTGTACTACAAAAAAGTTACCGCAGTAAATTGTCAACAATTTTTTCAACAAATTCTCTTAACTTATAGAATACCTTTATTTTTGATACTATAAATCCTTAGAGATTTGTTTAGATTTTTGTCCTTTATTTTTATTTTATATATTTTTTCCAGGACAATATCATATGACACGAGCATGTCCTCGAAAAACCTTGAGTCGAAACGCAACGTAAACTACCTTATGAACTGGAAACAACTTGCAATTTCAATGCTTTGCAATTGAATTTTTTTTATACTATATATATCGACCAAGCACCATACCACAAAACTGCTGGTGCTGCTGCTGCTGCTGCAACAGAAAAGCATGCAATGTTGATGACGAAACCACAAAACAGTGAAGAGTGTCATCTCAGTCATCAAAGAGGATAAAAAGTGGTCTATGGTAAAGAGTAATTGACTCACCTACTCGAAACGTGCACTATTATATAGTTTGGGTTTAGGGAAAAGCCTTGACAAGATACCACACAATATACTACTATACTCGTAGATACATAAAGATAATGGGGTTTGTCTGAAATAAGAATTTCAAGTTGAATTTGAAGTAGACTTTTGGTTTTGTTGTTGAAGATTGTGAAGGTTAACTATAAGAAGTTTATAGTGGTATATGAAGCTTAGACAAGATTTTTATATTATTTTAATTTAAATAAACTGTCTATTTGAATATAAATTTGACAAGATCATCATATTTAGCAATATTATTGAATTGTGTTTAAAACTTTTTTTCATTTGTTTATAGTTTGAAAACTCAAAACTTTCTTGGTTAAGAGAAAACTATAAGGGTAGAAACCACCAAAGTACTTAGCGGTTTATCTGACTGAAAGTAACAAGTTTTCCTTCTCAATAATAAATAAGAGAAGCTGTTCAATGCAAAGGAAAATAATTAAAAGTTTTAAGGGAGTTTAAATAAATACAAATAGTTGAAAGCAGTAAGAAACATGGAGGACCAGCTCATAATACACAAATTCACATCGCAAGCAACATAAACTAAATTAAATTTTAGAAGCTCCCCCAAATATGTACAATATCTTAGTTTTGTAAAAGAGTCTGTTTAAATGCTCATATGAAAATAAATAAATTACTGATTCTTTAGCTATTTGTATGCAACTGATTTTTTCAAAAAAAAAAAAAAAAAAAAAAAAAAAAAAAAGTACGTATATACATCACTTTTTTCTAGAAATATTTTTGGAATGTTTTCAACTACTTTAGGTTAACAATAAATAGAATGATTGGGTTGTGAAATATACTTCACTGAACTAACAATTTCAAAACTACCTTGTTGAAATCAGTTACACGTTACTGTTATGTTATAACTCCAGATAGTACACTTTCTTGCATCATCACCAGGTTAATTTTAATCGACTATTATCTGTATTCACCGAGTAGGTTGGATACTCATAAGAAGCTTATAAATTTATAACCCCAAAAAAATAAATGTGAGAACTTATTAGCGGTGCTAGTAAAAGTAAATATTGAATATGACCTATGACTAGTGATATAGAATGCGAAAAAAAAATGGCTCCCATATTTCTGTTTGACGTTCTCTATTTATCTTGAACTCGAGATTTTGATTAAAATTTTTGTTGCAATATGGCAAATATGATAGTAATTTCAATGTAAAAAATATATTTTTTGTACCGTTATTTATGGTACATTTCATAGAACCGTTTTTTTTTTTTCATTTCTTAATTAATCGTTGGTATATACAATCCAACCATTTTAAATTCAAATATTTGGACTAATATATAAAATGTATGTACGAAGCTAGTTTTAGTTTCATTTTTAAGTAGCATACATCAATTAAACGTCATTCCGGGAACGCTTGTTTTGGGGTATAATTAGATTGAAATTTTATTTTTTTTGTGATATTATATCAAAATTCGAGGCCACTACAATATAATCTCAAAAATATTTCGTTTTACTTTGTGACATAAAAATAAATTAAGGTCAAAAAGTCATTTCTGGGAACGTCATTTCCGGGAACGCTCTTAGAATCTGAATAAATAATGTACACAGAGAAAAATATGACCCGCTAAAAACTAACAGATTGCCATATTGTTTTACCTTCCATACATTTCATAAGGAAATCTTATTAAAATCAACGATTAATAAGGTTTTTTTAAGGAGATTTCTTATTATTTTTATAGAGAAAATCTTATTAAAATTTGACTGAAAAGTTGATTTTTCTTGCAACTTAGCACTAGAACAAAAATCGCGATCAATATTTTCATGGCAGGTTGGTTCAGGTGGTAAGGTGGGCGACTAATGATTTGAAGTCTCCAGTTCGATTCCCAGCCTGGTCATCGTTTTTTTTATTTTTTTGCAGATTTTAAAACAATAAGGAAAACCCGATTGTTTTAATAAGGTTTCCTTCTTGGATGAAAACCATAGAGAAATCTTATTGTTTTTGTTCTATTTTATGTGGTCTATTTTTCTCTGTGTAGTCTTACACTCATAATTTTGCATTTTTTAGGTTTTTTTATTCAGTATCCTATCGAAGTATGGCTGTTATATACACTTTTATCAAAAAAGTGACAAAAAAAAACAAAAGAAAAAATTACTTATGCCCTAAGTGTTTCAGACGTGCATATAAGCATTTTTTTTTGTCGAAATCGGTCTCTGTCCCAAGGAATAAAGTTATATTTGATTTATTTAAGACGCACTATCTTAATATAATTATATATCATTTACATTAATATTATTTCTAGACCCCTGCCTAAAGTCGTTTTGAAGTGATCACCACCATTTCGAGGAACGTTTTTCTAGTATACTAATTTTTGGGGTTTTACGTGTAATTGAATAATATACATTTTTGTGCTCTGCCCGTTCATGAAGCGACAAATTATGGCTAAAGCGAACATTCGAGCATGAAATTTTTATCATTAAACAAAGTTGATTTTTTAAGAATTCGGTCATCGAAATTTCCCACCTCCATGATTTTGACCCATATATGTAGCTATTTAAAAAAAATGGCTCTATGGTTTTTCAATTTTATTTTTATTTTTATTTTTTTTTTTTTCAAAAATTTTATTTTAAGCAAGAAATCAAATGGCATTCTTCGTTATGTGGTCAAAATTTTTTGAAATGTTACCTAAGTACTTATAATAAAAAAAATAAATTTTGTTTATTTTACATTTCTTATGAAATTCCCAAAAATTCAAATTATAATTGTTCTAAACTAAACATTATAGCAACTTTTTCCAGAACATCTCTTTTAAAGAGAACATGTTCTCTTTTTCAACTCTGATCTTTTTTACACTCTCTTTTTTCATAATATTCTTTTTTTGTTCTCTATTTTTCAAATGTCCTCTTTTTAGTATCTTTTTTTATTTTCGTCCATAGTTTTTCAAGATTGTTACTATAATCTGTCTCGTTGTTTCAACTCTCAAACCCTGCCCACTCACAGTTAAGGTAAAGTGTTCATCGCATTTTAATTCAAAAGAGTGTTCTGTTTTTCGTTTTCGATCTACATATTTTATAATTTCTTTTTCTACACGGATCTCAGTTTAATTGCCTTTTAGCTAGATTTTTTTTATTTAAGTACTTTTCAACAATTTAAATAAATTTTGACTCGTTAAAAAGCTGACTTGTGCAGTTATTCCAAAGTTTACTTCTCTAGAGAAGTTAAACATCCATTCAAAAGATTTACAATAACTGAGAATATGGACGCGTTCTTCTTTGAAAAGATTTTATCATTTTTAACGTAATTCCTGTGTCCCAGATCCACTACTTTTAAGTAACTGTTTAGGGAAAATAAATTTGTTCTGCTTATGTGACGTGAGCTTTTGCTTTTTCTTATCAATTACTCTCTTTTTTGTTCTTTGTTTCTTGTAAGTCCTCTTTTTTTAAAGGTTCTAAAGTAAAATGTTCTCTTTTTATTAAGGTCCCAAATGGACACCCTACATAAGAGCAAATTCAGTTGGGGGTATGTTCGTAGAGTCGTGACATATTTTTTTTAGTTCATTTCGAAGAAATTAGGTTGTAATTATCTCATTTCGAATTTGACATTTGTATTGAAATTATATCTCATTTGTTTATTTGGCAAATTTCATTGAAATCATCTCATTTTCCCTAATCTAAAATTTTTATTATCAGTTTTTTTAAACAGCATTTTCAACAAAAAATTGATTCTGCTAGGCTATGAACTCATAAAATTTTGTTCGCGCTACTATTCAATTCCGAAAATGGATCATAGATTTCAATACCTGTGAACATATGTATACTCCCAAAATAATAGCATCGATTAAAAATCTGGAAAATTGTCTATTATAAAGGAATAGATGCAACAGCATAGTTATACACACACTTGCGACTTAAACGGTCAACGACTAAAAAGTTGTAGTCGCAAATGTGAGAATGTGTGCGATTTTCAGCCACTCGGTTTTAAAGAAGCAAGAAATAAAACTCATAATTTTAAATACGAGCGCGATTTCAAATTTGGATTTAGTTCTATTTTTCTGTAGCTTATAAGGATATACGAGTATGAAATAGAATATAATGCAACTGCGTGCGCTTTCGACAGTTGGAAAATGTGTTTTCAGTTCATTCCACAATTTCTCCAATATTTCGATTACTATTATAATCTTGCTGGTCTTCTTTTCAATTCCCACTATTAGTGTTTCTGCATCTAAAATAGAACTTTATGTTTCTTCACCACTTGTCACTGATTCACCATCAAACATTGTATCGACTGATTTAATAAACTATCTAGTTAGCAGAGGCAAAAGTTGTTTAAAAAAAATTGAGGCAGTAAAAACATTTGGCACATTCGACCAGTATAAGATTCAAGCAGTAACAAGTCTACTTTTTGATCCACTTTTTTAATCAAAACCGGTTATCAATATTTCGATTAAACATAATGTTTTTTCTTGCAATTAAAAATTAATTGTAACAACTGAATATCGTATGTGCGTTCTTAGCCTTATAGTTAACCAGCAAAACTCAGAATTTCTATCATTTCAAGACTTTGGATCAAAAAATTGTAAATTCTTAGGTTTTGATATAACCGTTGTCCAATTTTCGAGTTTTTTTTTCGGGTCTTCATACAACACTTAAGACTCCAAACAAAAAAAATTAACACTATCCTTTTTTTCTTTTAATAGTAGAGTAACTAAAGCAAATTTTTAGGGAACCCGGCCGAACAGCTCTGATTTTGACGATTTAAATTAAAATTAAATTTTTTTTTAACAAAACCATTTTTTTTTGCTTAAATTTCATAAAACAAAAGATAGCAAAATATTCTCTAGGTAATTTAGGGAAACAAAATATAGGGGAGTAATTGACATTCTTCCATCGTTTAAGCGATAAATGCTCACAATCTGACTTCAAACACAAAAAAAAATATTTTGAAAACAACGGCAACACCTACAATATTTTAAAATACATTTTTAAAAAGCCAGAAGCTCATTGTTATCTCTTAAATTTCCAAAGCAAAAAAAGTAATATTATATCACACTTTTGAAAAAAAATTAAAAATTACTTCAATTTCAATGGGTTTATTTGATAATGACAAATGTAAAAAAGAATTTTTCAGACTTCCAATATTATGGATAAGATATGTAGATGACACTTACATAATAATTCATAAGGACAAATTACACATATTTCTAAATTTTTTAAATAACGTAATGCCGGGAATTATAAAATTTACATTTGAAAAAGAAATTGACTTTTGTTTACCATTTTTAGATATTATGGTAAAAAGAATAGAAAATCATGTTGAATTCGATATTTTTAGCAAATCTACAAGTACTGATAGATGCATTACATCAAATTCGTCTCATCCTAAACAAACTAAATTTGCAGCTTTAAATTAATTTTGCTATCGTGCTATTCAAATTCCCCTAAGTGAACAAAATTATAAAAAAGAAGTTAAAAATATTTATCGAATAGCTGAAGTTAATGGATACAGTAAAAACATAGTAAATTCTTTATTAAAAAAACATAAAGTTAAAAAAGATTTAAAAAATTTCACATCATTAACTCCATCTATCGATAACCCGTTTATATACATAAGTAGTTCATTCGTTGAGGGATTAACTTATTCTTTAGGATAAATATTCAAAAAGTATTTTATTAAATTGGCTCCAAATTCATCAAGGAATAAAGTAAAAAATCTTATTGGAACAGTTAAAGATAAAACAGAAACTATTGAAAAATCGGGAACATATTCGGTTATTTGTCAAAATTGTGATGAAGTATACATTGGTCAGACAAGAAGATCGGTAAAGACTAGATGGTCAGAGCACTACAAGTCAATTTACTCTAAAACATTAAACGAGTCCACTCCTGCTGACCATATGATAAATAATAACCATGTTATAGCTGGCTTTCGTTCGTTAAAACAAATAAATAAACCTAAATTATTAAATGCTTATGAAGAAATTTACATCAATAGAACAAAAAAATATTAACAAAAATAAAACATTCGACCGATCTTTATTACACAAATTTTTAGTACCACTTTCGACCAGAGAAATATTTGAGAAAAAATTCTAGATGCATTTATTCACTTTTACTTTATGATATTTTTAGTTTATTACTTTTTTAAATTTTTTTAAATTATTTTAGAAAAATTAAAAAAAAATTATGTTTAGAATTTAACGACAAAAAATTTATTTAAATAATTTTAGATTTGCTAATAATCTGAAGATGAGAATTGTAATTCTTGAAAACGTTCATTATTATTAAATAATATTCTTGTATGAGTATAAGAAGTTTGTCTTTTAATTAATTTTATTGAGACTCATACAGTTCCAGCGCGTAATTTTTTACGCATAATTAATTAGAAAAAAGTTTTAAAAACGACATGTTAAAATTTTGTCAATAATTTTTTTTTTTTTTTCAAAAATCTGAGTTCAATTACCATTCTCTCAAAAGCCCCTCATTCAATTAATTTAATTTTAATCTTAAAAAATGTGACTAAGCTTCTAGCTTTTTAAAAATGTATATTTAAATATTGTATGTGTTGCCGTTGTGTTCAAATATTTTTTTTTTTGTTTTTGAAGTCAATAAATAAGAAAATATTTTTTTTCCTTGAATTTCCTAGACAATCTTTTGGCACCAATTATTTTATGAAATTTAAGAAAAAATTTTTGTTCACAAAGGGTTCCCTAATATTGCCAATTTTTGAGCTTTAGTTACTATCCACTATAAGAAATGTAAGTTCTTTCTGAATATTTTATTCTTTTATGAAACATTGTTAAATTTTAATAGCAAGTTTTCAATAAAAATTTTAATTCTTATTTTCAAACAATCCAAACAATTTTCAATTTTTTTTTTCATACTCACTATTATGTTTAGTAAAAAATGGCACGTTCAATGATTAAACTATTGCACGTGCTTGATGATAGAACTTTTGTATCATACTTGTTAATTATTTAAACAAATTTAGTCATACTAGATGCTATTAACTTCACTGAATTCTTAGACTTTTATTTTAAATAAATATATTTGTAAAAATGTTTTGTCTACATTTTGACTCATTTTTGTTTTAAAGATAAATCAGATGTTATGTATTTACGAACACTCACTCCAAAACAAAACATAACAACAAATTCCACATTCAAAAAACCATGAACTTATTCATTACCAACAACACTAAAAGACTTTTTTTCCAATCACAAATTATATATTTACATAGCATCCACACGTGAATCAATGTGCATCTTTTGAACTAAACTTCAAATTCAAATTCAAACTCAAGTGTATTGCCAAGAAGACAAAAAACCTATAGACACTACAAACACCGTTTACTTTCTCTTCGCCCCCAACAAATAACCACCAACGCACGACACAAAACAAAAAATAACAACAACTAATCAACATACAAAGTGGAATTTTTTCAGAAAAAAAAGCGGCAAAAAGGTGTCATTTCTAATGTAAACATGCTAAATTAATCACCTGGCAAATACAAAATTGACAAGCCTTCGGCACAGCGTCTAATATTATTTTGTTGAAAGATATTAAAATCTCAAATGAAAAGAAATTATTCCCGAAATAGATGAGAGACGATCCAAAAAATTAGATCAACAAGCCAATGTATTTAATCACATTATTGTAGCGTTGTATTACGTCGTATTACGTCGCTCGTTGATCAAACATGTGTGAAGACCTCATAAATGACGGAAGCTTATTTTACTTCATCATTCTACTACAAACGGTTTGTTTACAAATTCAAAACACACAAAAATGTTAAATGGCACGCGACCGCGAACAATTTTATTATACACCGCCACTGCCGTAAAAGTAAAACGGCATTTTTATGTCGTTTTTGGCAAAAGCATCTGTCATTTATTTTTAGATCGATAAAACGTCTCAGACGATGACCGAGAGGACTTAGAGCGACGCACGACAAAGTGTTTGAAAAACTACTGACAGCGATCACCTTTAGATAGACACTGATCTGATCCGAGCAAACAGAAAAAAAAGTACAATAGAAAAATTATGTCGCTGCTGCTGCTGCGGCTGATGTCTGCTACTTCTGGTGGTGGTAATGTTGTTAGCGTGATCTACTACTGAACTGCATAGGATTTCAGACGAGGTGCGAGATCATACCGCCCACAATGACAAGATAAAGCGATGTGCTAGTTCAACGATGAAGCTATAAGATGACGAAATGAGCATTTTCTTTGTTATTTACAACTAAAGCACGTGCTTGGCAGAGGCTGTGTCCGGAAATTGTGGGAAACAAATATCAAAGAAGGCGCACGCCACATTTATATGTTGATTAATTTAAAAATAAATCTGTTAGCATAGCGTTTGGAGTATGTTAATACACATAATAGTGTTTGGATGCATATAAATCATGCCTTTAAGGTGATTAAGTTTAATCCAATAGCGTAGATTTATATATAGCTATTTTGAAGACATATTAATAGACTTTTTAATTTCTAGTTCGTAGCAATTAGTTTATACCACAGAAGTAAAAGAGTTTTGTTCATAACTTTTTAATTATAGGTATCACATTTTTCAATTGGCTGCAATTTATTAGTAATAGATCATTGATGAAAGGTGCGAGTTATATCGGTCAATTTCAGATTTTTTTACAGTTCTTAACAGAGGAGTACTTTTTCTTTTTGAAAATATTTTTTTTAATATGCTTAAATATCAAATTGGGTGTAGATTTTATGGGCTGAATCTCAAAGTACAACATTTTTTCATCGTTTTTTAGAGTTTGGAGACCGTTTTAAGCTTAATTTTGTGTTTTAAAAAAAAATTTTCATAAACAGTTTTATTGTTCTATTTATGCTGGATAAAAAAAAGTTTTAATTTACAAAATTAGTTAGACATTGTGGAAGTTGTGATTTTTTTACTCGAGGAAGAAATTTCAATTTTTTGGGACAATGAAAGAAATGAAAAATTAATTTTTCTGTTCATAATAATGTAAGAAAATTTTGTATGGTCTTTTTTGCAATAAATTGAAATTTCTTTCTCGAGTAAAAAACCATAACTTCCACAAATTCTAACTGTTTTCAATGAGTAAAAGCTTACTTGATTCAGCATAAATGTTACAATAAAACTGTTTATAAAAAATTTCTTAAAATAGTCTCCGAACTCTAAAAAACTGTGAAAAAATGTTGTACTTTTAGATTAAGCCCATAAAATCTACACCTAATTAGGTGCTTGAGCATAATAAAAAAAATTGACCGAAAAATGGCTGAGTAAAAATCGTTGAAATCTGAAAAACGGTTTTTTGACGATAATTTGAAATTTTGAGGGTCTACGAAAAATTTCAAGTGCCGAAATATGATGTACTCAGTAATACCTACTACCTCTCCTAGGTCATTTCCAAAGTAATTGACATGATTTTTATTTTGTAACACAGTGAAATTAATATTAAAGTTTCAAAATGGCCGCTAAAATGTAATGCTTCGTTCAGTTTTGCATATTAGGTGCGCTCTCTATCTCTAGTTTCCATACACACATTTAGCAGTTGGAAACTGCATTGTTTGAGTTCGATGTATTCGATTTTCAATTTTGAATTTTCGAAATAGAACCGCAGAAATTTTTTGTATCAAGAGTTTACTGAACTTTTTGTCCAATATGATTATGTCAAAACCAAAATTATGATAGCTGTGAAACGTATAGTGCCTTATAGAAACAAGACCAGAATCAGTAAGACCTTTTACAAGCAAAATTTGTCAGTTGCATAACGAGAACGGAGTTGAACACATCCAGTTCTTATTCACAATCAATCGCAATATTATTGATGTTCAAAAATTGTTCTGTATTTAAAATTTGGCAGAAAAAAGTATACTATTTTTTCGCGAAAAAATGAGAGGTTCTGAATTTTCTCTCAAAAAAGACGAATCTGTAGATTTTCCTTTGAGATTCGGATATTCCAAAAACTCGATGTGAAAAAAATGCTTTTTTGTCTATTCCTATGTTGACGAAATCGAAGAGGCTCCTCTGCTTTACTCTAAGATGTACATTATTGGGGAGAATTTATCAAAATACGAAACATGGTACATAAAATTGAAGGTTTTTTTCAAAAGCGGGATTTCGAAAGATGGGATTTTGTTTTAAACAGTTATACTAAAAGCAGGATTTCAATACTAAATAAAGAATTTTTTAATTTTTTAATCTTCCAACTGATGCCGTTTAGTTAGGTAATTCAATTATGCGTACTTTACATTTCACAAAAGAAAGAAACTTTTTATAATTTTATTAGCAACATTATTTTCGGTTTTATGGAAAGTTTGCAAAACATTTTCTAGTACAGATAAAATAGTACAAAAATCAATAAATACACAAAAAATTGTTAGTTCATGAAAAATGCCAAAAATTTTGCTTTTGGAGTATCTAAAAACCAAGAATAAAAAGAGTCTATATAAAAAATTGGGTAATAGGGATTTTTTTGGCAGAAAACAGTGAAACAAATTGTGAAGTAAAAATAAAGTCAAGCTCTAAGAAAAGTTATTACCAATTTAACGCAAGGGTTTTTGTTTTTTTTTTACTGCAATACGTAATAAAACCGAAACTTATGCGGAAAACATGATACACTGATCAAATTCGGGATGAAGGTTTTAGATAAAGCAAGGACTAAGGATCCATGGAGTTCTTAAAAAAATTTTTGGTGAAAGGGTATTTTTTTGGGAAGTATGGAAAATTCGCGATAATTCCAATAAAATCAATCATATAAATGGTACCTTTTGAGATTGGAAGCAAGAATATAAAAAGACTATAATAATATCATGGTTAAATGGTTGCTTTTTTATTGTTTCACTCTGATTAAATTTGGTGCAAACGTTGCATTTGGGAGAAATAGCAAGAGTGAAAAGTTTTTATAAAATAATATTGGGTAAAAGGGTGTTTTTTTCGAGAAGACAGTAAGTTCTGTAGTTTCTGTTTAAAATCTCTACATTTCCCTGACTTTATGACCTCCATAGATACTTGACTTCTATCATTATCTAACATTATTATTTGATTTCATTTGGGTACCACTTTTAAAACTGATTTTTGATAGTAGAAACTCATGTTCCCTTAACCCCTTGTAGCCCCATGTGACATTTCTGTAACAAACCGAAAAAGATCGCCCAAAAGCTGTAAAAAACATATTTTTATTCTTTTAAAGCTTCTTATACAATCTTTAAGAATTGCTTCATCGAAATAATGTGCCATATTTCTAATAAATAGCACCAATAGTTTTTAATTGGCAGTTAATGTTGAAAGTTCGGCTTTTTTGGAAAACAAGCAAATTTATATAAAAACTACGAAATTCAGAAAAAATATTTTTCGTGCATAAACTAACAGGGTTTTATTTTTGGATTTTAGGAATGCGCTTAAAAATAAATATTAGATAGATTTTTGTTTGAATTTTTGCATTTATATACAAAAATAAATTATTTAAACTTTTTTTTTACTGCGCAAATTTCGAAATAACTACTAAGCAAATAATGAATTTATTGAATTTTTAAAAAATACGTGTTTTATTATAGCTAAAGCCCTTTCGATTGACATTATTAATTTTAAAATTTACGATGTTGGGTTACAAGGGGTTAACCCCAAAAAAAATACCCTTTCAGTTTGAAAGTTAATGTATGCTTAAGTTCTTAGACGTTATACACGAGTCAATGCTTTGACTCGATCTTACTCGAAGAAATGCGAAGAGAGGATTTTTTCAAAAGATTTGTCTATGTTTATTGGAAAAGCTAGCAAGAGTACCTAAGAGATGAACTTTTTCATGACAATGATAATCTTAGAGGCTTTGTCAATTTGTCGTAAGAGGCAGTACCCCTGAATAAAATCTCTTTATTTTGGATGGCATCATAGCCCATCGCACTAACCATCATGTCACGGGATACTGCTTATATATTTACGACGCCGCATAGGAGTATTTGCAGTAAAAACCTGGTCATAAGTCGATTTTCTGAAAATCAAAATTGACACCAAAAAGTTTGGCAAAGTAGGTGCAAAATAAACATGTGTCAATATGCTGCACTCATTTTTTTGTTTTTCGATCGTGTCTTGTTAAATAATGAGTTCAAAGTTAACTGTTACATCTAACTCATTTTTATTTGAATGCGAAGTATTTTGGTAAGTGTTATTCAATTTAAATTCAATTTAAAAAACTTGAATTGAATTGTTATTCTATATGCGATATCCAAGTGTTAAGATAGAAATCTAAAAAAATTTAAATGGAGAATTCTTCTTTAGTTATTTATTAACAATATTAATAAAGTTTTGAAAATGTTAGATGGTTTTTTCTATTTTAATTCGGACTTAGAACTAGTATCTAAAAACTTGATATTTTTGGTAAGTTATTATTTGAACTTTAATGATTTTGTTTTAGTATACCCCTTTATTCTGCGATGAATTGAAACTTATGAGTTTGTTTATATATTCTTTAAAACAATGCAACAAAAATTGTGTGCTCTTAGGTGCTCTTTAGAGAATCGAGGATCAATTAGTTTTTCACTTTCTGATAGAAAATACTCCTTACTTTATGCAACGTTTTTTTATTTTTAAATTAAATTAACTGATGGTATTAGTGTATTTTATTTTGGGTGATCTTAATTCAGGTTGGAGAAGAGAGAAAAGAAACTGAGAATTGGGTATTAGAGATGAGGAAAAAAATTTGAGAAAAATAATGTCGACAGGCGGAGCCATTAATCAATTTTTTTTTGTTTTTGGTTAAAGAAATAAAAATAACAAAAACTAGGTTTATATTGTATTTTCTTGTAGGAATACTCATTTTAAACAGAAATAATAACAAAAACCACGAAAAATAATTATGGCCAGGTTTTTGATGACATTACTCCTATGTGCGAAGTACGAATGCTTAATTTGAAAAAGAAGAATGTAAAATTTAATTTTATAACTATAAAAACTACATCGATTTAAGAACAAAAAACGGCGATACAAAATTTAAAGACTTTCTGCCAATGTCAATGTGTATAATTATATTTCGAAATAAAAGAAAAAAAATCATTTTAATTATACACAGTCAATTAACATATACTCCCTCTCATTAATCCATGTCTTATTTTTTTGGGGGAAGTTTTCCCAAAGTTCACGTTTTTCAATTTAAAAAAGCTTAAACTTTCTATCAACCGCATTACTTTATGCCATATTTAAGCTCCGGAAATGCGTTAAGTAATTAACAAAATTAAAAAAGAAAATAATATTCCATTCATCGACCCTTGTTTAACTGATGTCGGTGTACCCTATAGTTTCTATAGGTTTCCTGCCTTTTTTTTGCATCGTCTTCCCTTTTTTTTCGATTGCAAGCAGAAGCAATTTCATGATGAAAATCAAGTGAAATTCCCCAAATTCAGTTCAATCAAACTATGAGTAAAATTTTCTCTCATTAACCTAATTTAAAACTTAACCACCAGGCCAGGCACAGTTCAGGTGCAGGTTTTCGTACCACAATACCAAAACACACACTCATAGAAACTCATATACACTATAGATATTCAAAAGACCGGTATTTCTCGAGATGCAGAACATCCTAGGATCCAACCTAAATTCACCTTTAGGCTAAAGCCACTTCCGTCCACCATTAAGCAATTTAAAGTGTATATTCCAGAAAAAGAATAGAGCGGCAGTCCTATTTTCATAAAATATCCTCCCCCCACACAACTTTACCCCTATACCTTCCGGTCTGTCGTCGCATCGTCATCATCATCATCCAGAAACACACCGGAAAATGTTGCAGAAAATGTCTATAACATCAGTTAACCCCATTAGTAGTTAATATTTTATGTACAGCAAACATTTTAATTCGCTGCTCTGCTCTGCTTCTGTGTAAGTTTGTATAAGTGTTAGTAGTGACAAGGACAAGAAATAAATTTCCTCTTGGCTCACTTGTGCCATTGCGATATACAAGAAAAAGTCATATACAATTACAACAAAACTTCTTTTTAAAATAAATTCCAAAATCTCATTTGACGATGTTGTAGTAGAAAATCAAATCGGGTGAACAAAAAAAAAATATCCTTAAAAAAAAAGAAAACTTTTTTATCCTTCGGCTCTTCGACTCATAGATGGAACAAAAGGTTGATTCCAAAACAACAACCCCCTTCTTCTTATATGTTTTTTTTTTTGTTTTGTTATTTTACGAAAAATAGCTACTCCATGTTGTGAATGTGTGTATCTGGAAGATATGTATCTTTATTGTACTAGTTTTTTTTTTATGTACATATAACGGTATGTATGAGTTTATGTGTATAAAGATGCAGATTTGACCTTTACTGCACTAACCCGGTATGACACGATCCATTTCACAGCAATTTTCACATTTCCCCCCCGAACCCTACCCCTTTTCTATCCCAATATAATAATAATTCTTGTGAAGTTAGGGTGGCTGTGAGGCTGGAAACATCCAAATACCTTACTCTGTACAGGAACTCCCGATTTCTGACATTCCCCACCAACGACGACGACACGACGACAAAGACCGACACCGACAAAATGGTAAGAGTATACTATACCTATCTACTACTATACACTACTATGTCGTCGGTGCGATGGTGACAATGTTGAATGTGTGTAGTAACCATTTCAGCTAGATGTCTTTTGCATTATGGATAATGTAAACATGTCATTAATAATTCGTTACGATAGAGCACACACAGAGAATTCTGCAAGGAAAAGGGGTTTGCATTGATGGGGTGGTGACTTTCACTACTCTTCTACTACACCACCACCCGATAAAATAATAAAAAAAAAAAACAAGAAGAAAAAAAAACAAGAAAAGCACTCAAAAGATAGAAGGAGCAGCGAGGAAGTTTCACATATTATATGAAGAGAGAACCAAAGCCATATCCGACTGATGGGAAGCTGGGAGCATTAATTATTCAGATGGCAGTTAGGTAACACTCAACCTATGTCCGTCTTTGAGAGACCGTTTTGCTATATTTCCAAGTTTAAGGTTTCAAGTGGATGAAACTCGAGAACTCTCTTCTTTTTTTTTTTTCTTCTATCCAACTATTTATACGTGAGGTCATCTAAACGGGTAAGGGGTAGGTACCTAACTCTTCGACTTGAGTGCAGCAGCGGTATTATGGAATTATAAAGGAATATTTATTTTGTGCTAATTATAAAAGCATATAATGCAAAGCGATTATAGTGAGATTTTATAGAAGAAAATCATGAAGAAGATACAAAGTATTTTCGTTATAGTGCTTGAACAAATTTGTTCATCGAAAGAGCCAAACAATACTTTTCTTCTAAGGGGACATTTTTGTTTTTGTTTAAAAGATTGATTTCCTTGAAGACAACGACTTAAATTTTCAAATACAAACAATATTGTCTAGAAGAATATTTAAGCAAATCTAATTATGTTTTTTGGAAAAGTTTGGTGAAATATTTATGGTATGGTAAAGTTTGCCAGAACATCCTTCGATAACACTGGTCAACAAAATAAAACTTTTTTTTGTTACAGAAACCAAAATATAGTTTTCTATAGGTTTTTGTTTTTGTGCTGAGCTTGAATCCGAAGTTAAAAAATTCTATCACATCACGTTTTTGACATATCCCCGTTAGAAAATCGAAAAAGCCGCTTTTTACCAGTTTTCGAGGTTATTTCTTAGCGTTTGGTTATTTTTTTATTTTTATTAAATTTGTAAACGTTTCTAAAAGGCACTTTGTCTTTCTACATTCATTTAAGTTTTTTAAAGTGAAAACTTCTTTAGTATCGTAGTGATTTGAAACATTATGAAACGAAAAAGCGACATGAAAAAACAATTGATTATAACTTTTTTGTTTTAATAGATAGATAAATAAAATTCATACTGTAGGTAAGTAATAGAATACACTATAATTGTACAAAGTTTCAATTAATTTCCTATTCAAAATTCTGAGATAACGCTGAAAAAATGGTTTTTTTCTAAACACGTTATATCTTTTGATCTACAGCACACACAAATTTAATTTAACTTTAATACGCATACTGAGCATATTACTTTTTCTTTGATATATCACACATAACTGTGCAAGTTACACAATTTTAAATTGAAAAACTTGAAAAATAACTCAAAACACTTGTAGAGATCTGTGGCCGATGACCAGTAACCAGTGTAGGAAGTACTGTAATCTTAGTTTGAAATTTCGACAAATTCTTACTTTTTTGTTAATAAAAGGTGAAATAATAAGCTTTTAGATTATATTAAATTTATTATAGGTTGTTATTTAAAAAAAAATGGATTTAATGGTGTTAGAAGAGAAAAAAGATTGATTTTTTTCTTTTTTTGATGAAAACTGATTGGGTTCAAAAAATTCTAGCTCTTTTTTTGTAGATGTTGTATGGACATGGTCGATATAAATATTTTTAGCTGAAACAATACACTTTCTTTTTGTCTTTTTAGAAGAAAAAAATTTTTCTTTTGCTTTTTTCATGAAAAATTATTGTTTTGAATAAATTATTTTACACTTTTTGTGCATTTTTAAAAATTTAAGTAGGTATGGCTTTATTCATTAGAAAAAATTTTAAGCTTTTCAATAGTGTATTTTCTTCAAGAAAAATGATTTTTTAAGGTTTCACTTCTACCAGGTGTGAATTCCAATCTTAAGTTGAAATCAACGTGGTTGGTACATAATAGAAAATCTCAAAAAGCTCTTTACCAATTGCATTCAAATTTTGACAGCACAGCACACAAAAAACCTATAGAAGAGAATATTTTGGTTTCTGTAATAGAAACTTTGTTGACCAAATTAATTAGTGGAAAAATCCATTAATACCTTTAACAAATTTTAGACTTTTCTACATTGTTGAGGACCTTCAAGTTTCGTTCTGTACAAAATGTACCTTCTTACGAACTTGATGATTTGTCGACTCTTTACGAAGAATAGTTTAATTAATCCTTAGATTACAAGTCAGAAGAAAAGAAGGCATTTACCACTATAAAAACAAAAATGGAGGCGCTGGACAGACTTAGTTGATTTGTTATATTTTCCCAAGTTATTCACCTACGTTGTTAGAGTAGAGATTCATTTTTAAACACACGACTGGCCGACAGGGAACCATGCATCGAGAACTTATGTAAAATACAATGTAGGTACGTGTAGACTAAAGCGGCCCATAGACAAGACACTTGTGTACACACTTGTGCACACATTTGTGTGTACACCGCATCACAGACGGCACACCGATCATGACACCGACACCAAAAAACCAAAAAGTTTTGATTTTGTGACTCCGGTGTGCACACAAGTGTGGTGTCTATGGGCCGCTTAAAGGATTTTTTCTCGGTAGCTGCCCCCTTTAGTTATAGCATAGGCGGATCCAGGGGGGGGGGGCACGGGGGCACGTGCCCCCCCCCCCAGAACTTAAAGTTCATACTTAAAGGAAATCAAACTATAAGAGTTTTAAAAATATATGAATAATAACAGAAAGAACGTGAGTGAAACTCTTGTCTATTTCTGGCTGAAAATGCGAATTTTATTGATTGTTGCATCCCTTTCCCATGAAAAGCTCCACCCCACAAATAAATAAACGGCTATTTGTTGGGTACACACGAATTTTTTTTTTTTTCGATTTAAAAAAAAGTGAATTTTCAAAGTGATTTTTGTGAAAAATTTTGATATGGACATCGAATGACATTGAATGATATTCTAAAAGAAAAATAATTGTATATTCAACTCTATTTTTTCATACAGAGGGGTTAAAAAATTTGCACTTCTTTCGTTGTTTTTTTTTAACATTAGTGTTTTTAAAATAGCGGAACACGTCACAAAATTGCATAAACTATATATTATAGAACTGCTGGATATGTAGAACTAACTTGCATTTCAGAAGTTTGCCCAAGTTTGCACCCCGAAAATAAAGACCCTTGAAAAAAAACTCCTCAAAAGCGACCCTTACTTATAGATTTTTATAAATATTATTTTATTGAGAAAATTTCTCCAGGGATACCTTTAAAAATATGTAAAAAAAATAGTGTTCCAAATTTCAAAAGAATCGGTGCAGTAGTTTTGAAGTTATGAGGAGCACCGGCGTTGAAAACATTAGTTGTGGGGATAACGATTTACAGTTTTGAACTCTGCCAGAGAAAAATATGACCCGCTAAAAACTAACAGATTGCCATATTGTTTTAGCGTAAATACATTTCATAAGGAAATCTTATTAAAATCAACGATCAATAAGGTTTTTTTAAGGAGATTTCTTATTATTTTTATAGAGAAAATCTTATTTAAATTTGACTGAAAAGTTGATTTTTTTTGCAACTTAGCACTAGAACAAAAATCGCGATCAATATTTTCATGGCAGGTTGGTTCAGGTGGTAAGGTGGGCGACTAATGATTTGAAGTCTCCAGTTCGATTCCAGCCTGGTCATCGTTTTTTTTATTTTTTTGCAGATTTTAAAACAATAAGGAAAACCCGATTGTTTTAATAAGGTTTCCTTCTTTGATGAAAACCATAGAGAAATCTTATTGTTTTTGTTCTATTTTATGTGGTCTATTTTTCTCTGTGTGGACTAAAAGACTAAAACGTTCCTAAGGGAAGTATTAAAATACTCATAACTTGGTCAATTTGGTTCCAAGAGAGCTACAATTTGAACACAATATTCTTGAGATATAAAACAATTTAACCCCTTGTAGCTCCATGTGACATTTCTGTAACAAACCGAAAAAGATTGCATAAAAGCTCTACAAACTATTTTTTTTTTTTTTCTTTTGAAGCTTCTAATATTATAATCTTTAAGTATTGCTTTATCGAAATAGTACTTCAAATTTCTAATAAATAGCACCAATAGTTTTTAATTGACAGTTAATGTTGAAAGTTGGGCTTTTTTTGAAAATAAGCAAATTTGTGTAAAAACTACGAAATTCAAAAAAAAAAATAGTTTTTGTTATTTTGTTAGTTTTTGGATTTTGGGAAAGTGCCTAAAAATTAATATTCGATAGTTGTTTGCTTGAATTTTTGCATTTTTATATAAAAATGAATTATTTAAACTTTTTTTTACTAACAAAATATCGAAATAACTAAGTAAATAATGACTTTTTTGAATTTTTAAAAAATACGTGTTTTATTAAAGATAAAGGCCAATCGATTGACTTATTAATTTTTAAATTTACGAGCTTGGGTTACAAAAGGTTAATGCAAATAAAAAAAATAAAACTTGGTTTCCCGGCAAAAAAGTATGATTCAGTTTTTTTTTGTTATTCTTAGGAACTTTAATATTTATTAGAATGAAGTCTTTAGTATTTGACTAAAAACTACTAGGTCATTAACTAATGGTATAATTTATTATGTCCATAAAATTGCAAAATTTTATACAAAATCAATTAAAAAACGTAAACATTTTTTTTTTTTAAATTTCATCTTTAAAACCTAATTTCTCAAAAACTATTTGGTGAAACAACTTAAGTCAAAAAATTAAATAAAGAATAGATTACTAACTTTAATATAGCACAGAATTGTACGTGCATTTTACGATTTTTTATATTTTTTTTCTTCCGGCTAATCCAGGAGTAAGAGGGTTAGCACTTAAGTGGCTTTTACTGTAACAAGAAAATGAAAATTTTTCCTTCCGAATAACTTTTTGGTCATTTGGTACCTATTTGATGTGGGAAATGTGCCTAAATATTTTTGGCCAGGTTTTAGACCACTGTGGGTCGTTAAAACTTTCTGCTTGTTAGTCAGTCGTATGGTACTTCACTTTATTTCTAACTGTTATTGCTGTTTTTTTTTTGCCAATCCGTCCCTTGTGCCCCCCCCAGAAAAAAATCCTGGATCCGCCCCTGAGTTATAGTAATCAAAATTAAAACCTTCTGCAAAGGCATTAGAAAGCGCTAGTTGTACGTTTTTTTGGTTCTTAAAGGCTGAGCCCTTGGTTTAGCTATTCAAGTTTGCTTACCTATTTTAATAAACCCCACCTTTAACCAAAATCTCTGCTTTTTAAAAAGATACAAGTTAACGCCAGATACATTTTTACAATGCATCATATTCATGACAATAACATGATCATGCAAAGGAATTCTCTATTTGGTATTTGGTATTCGGTCGAATGTTGCAGAACTTTGCCAAACTATTCGGCCATATTCAGCCAAATATTCGGCTGCATATCTTATTTATTTAACTAAGGCTTTAAACGAATAGAATGCAAGGTAATTTATTAGAGCGAGTCTTTTGATGATTTTGGAAGAAGTCGTAAGTTTTGACTGTCACGAATTCTAAATTAAAGTTAGCAGATGACACTAGAAATAGACCACATTATTGGTAAAGGAAACAAAATATATCTCATGGCATGGCGTGTTTTTGGTTAAGATAAACGGGGGTCTAAAAACGACTATGAATATGCCCCACGTGTATTTCCTTAAAAAGCATACAAAAAAGTCTATTTTTAATTTTTGTTCTTCGTCAATACAAAATCAACTATGATTTCAATGAAAGTTTCATGCTCAAGATTAGTTATCATTTACAAATTCATAAACGAGCAGACTTTATTTCGTTGTTCATGTACCAAATTTCTGTAGGTATAAACAAATCCGTTTTCCGCATGTTTAGTTTAAATTTTCTTTATTTGATAACAGTTAATGTTCCATTCGTACCTGAATAGGATTGCGATTAAAAATACCAAAATTAGGAAGCATTAAGTCAGTAATACAACGTTGTTTATTCAGAGCCCAAAAACGTTCCCGGAAATGACGTTTGACCCATAACTTTTTTTAAATTTTTTAGTGGCTTCAAAATTATCTTTTGATCATGATACCGCCAAAAAAAAGATTTTAATCTAAATCTAAATCCATCCCAAAACTAGCATTCCCGGAGTGCAAAAGTCGGTCAGTGAAAAAAAATTCGTCAGTTTGTTCTGGTTAAAAAATGCCTGGAACTCATTTCTCCACCTGCTATAGATTTTAGCACATAGCTAATAGTTGTTTACCAAAGTCAAAAATGTATTTCTTGGGATATCATTTAACCCTTTCAACACACAAGAAGTATTTCAAAGATTAGAAGGAAAACAAATTCTTCACAACTCTGCACTACAGACTTTCTCCAAAAATTCGTTTAACCTAAATTTATCAGCATATAACACTGGTTAACAAGGTTTTCGCCACATGAACCAAAATATACTTTTCTATATGTTTTTGATGTGCTGAACTCGAATCTGAAGTCAGAAAATTTGTATTGGCCTCCGTTTTTGAAATATTACCGTTAGAAAGCCGAAGAACGTCATTTTGGCTGTTTTCAAGGTTATGTTTTTATGTGGGGTAATTCCTTATGAAAAAATTTGTTAAGGTGCCCATAAGAACTGGTTTTATTCTTCCAAAAAATATTTAAAATTTAAGGAGTGGTCTTTGACCCAGAAACAGCACTGGCCAAATAAATTAAACTTTTGTTTTGCCACAAGAACCAAAATATACTTTTCTAAAGGTTTTTGGGTTGCTGAACTCGAATCCGCTGTCAGAAAAATTCTTTTGGCCTCCGTTCTTGAAATATAACCGTTATAAAATGCAAAAAAAAAAGTTTTTTTATAACGGTTATATTCTAATAGAATTTTTTTGATTGCGGATTCGAGTTTAGCGACCCAAAAACCTCTAGAAAAGTATATATTGGTTCTTGTGGCAAAAATTTTATGACCAGGGACTTAAACTTAAGATTAAATTTAGTTTCTATTTGGCTTACTAACTGAAACTTAAGATATCTCGAGCAATTAAAGAGATATCGGGAAAGTTTAAACAGTATTTAAAACAAGAATATCTGTTCTTATAATCGGTACAAATTTGTTTATAATGAATTACCCCACACAAGAACAGAAGCTCGAAAAAAGCCAAAATGACGTTTTTTAGCATTTTATAACGGTAATATCTCAAAAACGGAGGCCAATCAAATTTTCCTGATTTCAGATTCGAGTTCAGCACATCGAAAACCTCTAGAAAAGTATATCAATTTTGTTCAATTTTGTTGACCAGTGTAATTTTTTTAAAATTTCATAGAAAATATTTAAAATTTTTGCACATTAGGTAATGCATTTTTTTTTTTTTTTATTTAATGAAGATCCAGTTCCAAACTATCAAATTTGTGAGCTAAAGATAAAAATAGTTAAAGAAGTCACTACATTAAGGCAATTCATAAAATATGGGAAGGTAAGGGATAGACTTAAAACTTATCGTCTATGAAAATGCTGCATTCCGCTATTTAAGCAAAAATATAATATCAAAATATATGATATTATGCAAAAACATATTTAAAAAATACCAATATTTGATAATCCGTTTTAATTTTAACCAAAACTTTAATTTTTTTATAAAAAAAAATCCCTTGGCATTAATTTAATACAATAACAGATTTTTTGTCAGATTTTCATTCAACGAAATTTTTTTTCGATGACTTGCCTTTCGAAGAATTTTTATTCGAAGAATTGCTAATCAAAGATTACCATTCTAAGAATTCTTTGCATTAGGCATTTAGGTCTCAAGTCAGAAGTCTTAGTTTTTCAGAAAATGAGATTGAAATTTGATTAATGCATGCAACTTTTAAGTTATTAACCAGCTTATTTTTTTATGAAGCATAGAATAATAAATGAAAGGATATAGAATTGTTATTCGAAGAATTGTTCTCCGCAGAATTGTTTTACGATTAATTATTTTCGAAAAATTGCTGATCGAAAATTGTTATTTGAAGAATTGTTGTTCTATGAGTTATTTTTTCGATTGTACTCGAAGAATTGTAATTTTTAAAATTAATTATGTTGATTTTAAACGATGTTTTGGTTTTGAGTTGAAAAGATTTATGGCGAATAAAAAAAATTTGTAATAGGTTTTTTTTTGTATCTACAGACATGTTTAACTTTATTGGTATATCCTCAACACAATTTTTTTGGATTGTTTTAAAATGTATTGTATTAAAATTTCAAACACAAAATTTTACACCAGACAGCTCAATGCAATTTTGATTCAAAGTTTGAAAAATGTATAAATATCAGAAACTTATTAAAAAATTCTGAGGTTTTCAAAACTTTTTTATGTCAATATAGAATAGTTTGTATTTTTTTTAACGTTAAAGATATCTGTACAAATTTAACACTTAATTTTAATTTAAATTATTAATTTTGTTTCACGCACCTCAACTTGTCCCCAACCATCCACATTCATTTTAGCCGCAGCTTCAACACTTTCCTTTGCTCCCATTTTGCTTGTAAGTCCTTTCTAATATTTCAACGATATGTTCCAGATGCAATTTTTTCTTCAAATTATAATCCTTTTTTTGAAGTTTTTTGAGTTTTTCTCAAAAAAAAATTTCGTTTCTTATTTTATTTTACAGTTTTTTTTCTTATATTTTTTGAGTTAAACCTGTTTTTGTTTCAATTCCGCGCACAGTCGGCACAATATTTTCCCAAAAAAAAAAACAACAACAAGAGAAAAAAAACAAGTGTCCTTGCCAGAATTCTATATATCCTAGTTATATGTATTCACACTCTGTAAAGATTGTCTTTTGTTATTTTTTTTTTTTTTATATTAATTGTTTACAGTCCTTTTGTTTGCAGCTTAAAGATATAATTATTACACTTGATAATTTAACTTTATTAAAGACGTCATGTTTTGATTTTTTTTTTTTAGATATTTTTTTGTTTGCTTTTCTCGATTATAGAGATTTTAAACGTCTGAAGAAGAAAAAAAAATGTGCCTCCTTTTCGTATATATAGATTTAACTTTATGCTTAAATTTCTGATTTATTTTGAATTCTATTCGAGGACACTCATTTGTTGTGGATCACTTTCCAATATGAGAGAGAATAATATTCCTTTTTCTTATTGTTGAAAAATTTATTTTTGCTACTACTGTTTGGAACTGATGATGATACGTCTCTCAGGTTTCGTTAAGTTTTATAGCCTCTCCAAGGCACAGCTGCCTGGAAGTGCGATGATGTCCTTTTGTGAATATAGCAACTTTTTTACCCCCGCCTTCAACCCGAATCTCCTTTTCGTTGATGCTGCTTGCTGGTGCTGGTGGTGCTGGAGCTGGTACTGCTACTACCTTCTCGACAACTCTGTGGTGCTATGCGTCAAACACACCCACCTATATTTTTTGAAAATTATCTAAAATTAAAAACCGCAGATGTATCCTTTTCAATTCTGCAAAGTTTTCTTGCACTTGTTTTTTCAACACATTTACACTTTATTGGTTTTGAGTCCTTTTTTTTTTTGGTTGGTATTTTAAGGATTCTGTTTTGCAAAATGCAATATTTTTGTATTATTTTTTTTTTTATTTTATACACAAACACAGACACACAAAAGGGGAGGGGGGGACGTCAACACCCGAAATTTCACAACGGTTCGATAATTTTCTACAACACCCTTTTTTTTGTGTCGAAAAGGACTTTTTTTTATTTTTGGGTTTTAATTTGCAAAAGGATGCAAGTTTAACACTTATATTTATCACTTAACTTAAGATATCCTTGAAATTTAATCTTTTTTAAGGACTAAATTGTATCTTTTTTTTTTCTGCTCGTAGAATATCCTTAGAGATATATTTTTATAGCACACAGGACACACGAAGAAGAAGTAAAGTCGTGCTGACGACGATGACGAGGATGGTGATGATGATGGTGGTGATGTGTACGGATCGATACACCGACGAAAGTAGTAGAGAAAGGACTCTGTGTTCGCGTGTATAGCACAGAGATGAATTGATGCTGTTGTGCTGCTGCTGCTGAATGATGATGGTAGTGGTGGTGCGCGAATTCTGCTCTTGCTCCTTCGTTCGGCTACTGTTATTTCTACTCCTGTTTCTGTCCTGTTGTTGTTGATGATGGTGTTTTTTATTTTTAATATTTTTTGTTTGTGTTCCGATTTTACTCTCTTTTTAGATTTGTTTTTGAAAGTTTTTTTAAATTTGTTGATGTTTAGTAGCAATCGACTATATTATTATAGTTCAAAGGATGTGGTTAAATGCGATTTTCTCTTATTTTTTTGCAGCTTCTCTTGATTAAGTTCATTCGGCAGGAACAATTATAGAATTGCAAAAAGAAAAAATTGGAAAATGTAAACAATATGAGAGTTTGAGGATGAAAATAGCAGTACACTGGCTGCGAGGAGATATTTGATGCGCTCACAGATGAACTCAACGAATCGTTCGAAACCTGGAAAAATCTCAACGAAACTTGACGGGGGCGGGGGAATCTCAATCAGAAGGACTTGAGGATTTTTTTTTTTTTTGTTTTTTTTTTTTTTCGTTCGTAGCAAAAATGTCCTTTTTATACTTAATTGATGTAGCCTCCACCACACCTAGTTTTTTTTTTTTTTTTTCTTTGCAAAAAAAAACTTTTATTTTATCAATCACAGTCCGTAATCGAGATTTAGGATTCGTAACTCACAATTCATTTAAAGTCCTTTGTACTTTTCACTAGAAAAAATTATATCCTTCAGAGCATCCCTTTCTCACTCGCGAGTAGGCATTTTTAACTTTCGATGCAAATAAAATTTAAAGATACTTTTTTTTGGGGTATATTCTTTTGTTTTCGTTTATTTTTGGGGGAGAAACTATATAAAGTTAATCTTCTTTTTTGGAAATCCTTGGGAGACTTACAAAACAAACTAATACAAAAAAAAAAACAGTTACATATATTATATATATTTTTAAGGATAATGAAGAACTGGATGTATATTATTAAATTTTGTTTCTAAAAAGCTACGACCACACAACCGACAACGATGAAATTCGTGAAATTTTTGCCTTTAAGGATACTTTTGGTTGGAAAAAAGCCACCCTTTTGGAGGTACACCACCCATGCGCTGGAAGGATGAAGGAATATCCTAACATCTCTGTGTAGATGGATAAGGAGAGGATGAACCGCTTTCACATCTCGCATACAGTGATTTCAACATCCCTTAAATTTGAAAAAAAAGTAAAATAAGAGATAAAAAAAAAAAACAAACATGTCCGCTATGTTGTTGAACATGTGTGAGGATTGTAAGCGTGTGACTTTTTAGTTTACTATAAATATTTTATGGTTCGTTAAGTTGTGAATGTGTGTTTGGTTTTTTTTTTTTTTTTTTGGTTTATTTTATATTTTGTTAGAAGATTTACTATCTCTCTCAGCCGATACCATTGGAATGGACCTAATTTTCGTCGTCGTATAAGAGGTAAGGTAAAAGGTGGGTGATGGAGGTGTTGGTTGCATTGATGTGGAAGGGAATAATAATGATGATGATGCTGTTGATGATGATGATTATAATGATGATGATGTGCTTCTTCTTTGCTGGTGTTTTATATGTCGTTGGAATTTGTTTACATTTAGCTTAAAGAGGAACAACGAAATTGAAATCAACAAATCATAATTTTTTGCTGGACAAGTTACCTGTACCTGAGTTAAGAGGTTTTTATATGATATTTTGAGGTAGTTTTTTTTGGTATTTCCATAGAGAGGTGATAGTTTGTATTTTTAGAGGAGCTTTCTACTGTTTGATAAGAGATTTTGAAAGTGAAAATGCGAATTTCCTATATATTGTCTAAAACGTACTATAAATATTGTTTAACATACTTTGAACAAAATAAACAACAAACACTTAAAGTTAACACAGTGAGAAGATGGAACACTGAAACTTTTCGATTTAAGAAGATTTTTTATTTTTCTAATAGCAACAGGCTAACCTACAGAGTTTAAGTGCAAAGTAATAATAGAAAATCACCATATACCTACTAAAGTTCAATTTATACTTTTACTACCCCACCTGTCACCTGTGGGATGTGGAAATTTCTGGGTTTCACTTCAAATGCAACCTTATAGTCCAGTGCATTTATGATGTTCATATATAGGCGACCCAGCAGTTTGTACCACCCCCAAATTTTTTTTGTTCATTCGATAGAGTATTGGCTGAATATCATTACCCCGATTTTTCGCACTCGCGAAATTCACCTTTCGGCTGCCACTTGGATTTTAGTTTTTATTGAATATCTCGATTTCTATTTATCCTACATAAAAGTTGTGTATACAAGAAACGTAGGCAATTAAATTTCGCGTCTTTTATGTTAAGAACATTTTTTCGATATTCTGAATATTAAAAAAGTTACATACCAAAAAAGTAAAAAAAAAACGAAAATAATGACAATTTTAAAGATTTGAGCACTTTTTATCAAAATTATGAAAAAACGTATTGAGAAGAGATTATTTGCTTTAAAATTCTCTACAACTCTGCCATACAAATTTTTTTTTGTATCTCTATAATTAATAAAGTTATTAATACTTTTTTGTTAAAAAGTACCACTTTTTTACGAAATGAAGAGACTTAAATATAAAAAAATTGCAGGTCCTGAATTTTCTCTTGTAACATAAAGCTATTGAATAGTCACTAATCATTTATCATGATACCTACATGATTTTAGGGTATTTTCCAATGCCTGATCTAATAAGACTAATAAACAAGTGATTTGAACATCATGCGCAAAGTAATTGTCATTTTTCCGAATGGTCCCTTACTCTAAGAACAACAGTCAGAATATTAAACATTTTTATGTCTGACTGTTGTTTTACAAGTGAAAGACTTTTCACTGGATCCAATCCTCCCAATTAAAAGAAATCTCAGAACTTCATTTTCTTGCAATATTTATGTACTTTTACCAAATATTGTTCTTCTTATCTCTCTCAAGGGGCACGTCCCCAAGAAGTGCCCAATATCATTTTTCAAGTTGCATAGACTAAAAAGTACCTTCTGTCAAATAGCTACGATATGGGGGCCAAAATACTATTGCCTTAAAAATGCCATAAAAGTTCTTTGCTGCCGGGTACAAAGGGAATAAGTCAAAAAAATCAATTTTCGGATTTTTATTGGGCTTCAGTTAGTTTTTTTCTCTTTCGCCACAGCTCTAGCGTATCTCCATCCACTATAAATGATTCGGTACAAAGGGTTTCAGTCAAAAAATTTTAAAATTGTGTGGTACTGAGGGCGTAAATTGACTTAACTCCTTTGTTTTTGCATTAATTTTTAATTTTTAAATAAAAAAAATTGATCCAAAGGAGTTTAGTCAAGAGGAAGACAGAAAACGAAAAGCCATTTTTCTACAGTATTATATTATTTCAAAAAGATTTCTCACATTTGGTAATCAACCACATTGATATTTCCAACTTTCTTTTATAAATTAAACTTTGTTATCAATGTAAACGAAGATTTTTGTTGACTTAACACTTCTGGACCAAGTTTATTTTTGAAGACTAAATGGCTCTAAAGTATTAAGTCATTACAAATTTTTTTTAAGAACGGCCATTTTCTGGTCAACAGCATATGGATATTAAAAAAGATTTTATTGATGATATTTCTGCGTCATTACTTTTTCAAAATATTAATATTCAGGTTTACAAACAAAAATTTAAACTTCAATTTCATTTTCATCAAAATTACCTTTACTGATTTAACACCTTTGTACCCGGCGCCAAAGAGTTGTCCCTTTGGTTAAATTTTATTTTTCTTGAAGAATAAGTACAAATTAGTAGAAAAACTATATTGAGTTATAAAATTAATACTATTTACATTTACAAGTTTGAAACCCAAATTTGGATTGAATTGTTTGCAAATCACATCAACATTGTGGTTTATCTTAGTAACGCAGTGGTGTTTTTATAAAACTTAAAGTTTTAAAGCTGATTTTTGGTATAATTTATAATTAATTGAAATTAATTTTTCTGTGATTTAACTTCATAGGAGACTTACGTAGGAATATCAAAGAGCTTAATTATATGATTTTACAAATAAAACTGAAATTTGCAATAAAGTAACGCAGTTGTTTGGTTAGAAAATTGGTTAAAGTATAGCCATTCTATGTCAACTAAAATATATGAAAATATATTGATAAAAATTTCCATATACTTTGTTTGTTTTTTTTTTTTCAAAATTCACTGCCCTAATTAGTAATCAAAAAGTATTTTGGCCCACGGAAAAAAGCTTGTTGCAGCATATCCCCTCTACTCTAATTTTAAAAATTGTGCTTATATTTTTTGTTGAGAAATTCGGGCTGAAGTAATTGCTCATTGAGGTTGTTACTATCTTTTGGGTAAAATGCCCCTTCGGTTGTTGGTATTTTTATGACATCTGACCGTTATCGACTGTTCTCCCACTATTTTTAGACTCAATTTCGATAATACTGAAAAACTAGAGAAAATTTACAAAATTTAAATACTACTAAGGCCCATTTGCTGAAACGGAACTTAAATATTTAAGTAAAACATAAAAGACTAAATTCGACATACCGGTTTGCTTTTTACCGGTTAATTTTTTTTATTAAATTAAACACCATTTATTTTACCGCTTTCACTATTATTCACTTTTTCTTCAATAAAAATAGACGGAATAACCAAATTTGTTAAATTATTTCCCGTTAATTGTTCAAAAATAATTTAAATTAACTGACGTTTGAGTCGATTTGACAATTTGATTTGAAACTCTCAGCAATTTCTCTAATGAAAGTAAATCAATGTTAGGTTGAACAAAAATATTTTTTAGCAACTTGGAATAAACTAAGGAAAACATAAGTGCTATGTTCGACCTAGCTAAGATTCAAATTTATGATTCGTATGAGCAAATGGGCCTAAAACTCGTAGCTAAGTTCAGCTTTAAGCTGGCCCTAAACGACGAACATGCTCGCCGAACTTGTTCGTTTGCGTTTCCTCCTACACATTTTGTGAACATCATTTTGTTCACAAAATGTGAGCACAAAAGTCGTTGCGCTCATGATTAGTTCTATTTTTGTGATGTGCACTCAACGAAGTTCACAACAAAAATGAAATTTGCTCGCGAACATGGCCCTACACGGCGAACATGGAAGCCAACGAACACAAGAAAATCGAAATTTTTCGCCAACAGCGAACCAATCGCCCCTACACGACAAATATATGGTGAGCACGAACAAGTTCGGCGAGCATGTTCGTCGTTTAGGGCCAGCTTAAGATCGAATATTTATAAGAAATCACACGAAGCAGTGTGTAAAAGCAGTCAAGGTTTTTTAGTAAAACTCAGATAAGTGCCTCTCGCTTAAGTGCCTAACCTGCATAGGTAACTTTGTTTTTTTTAGAACCAAAATTTTAACGATTTTTTCATAAAAAAAACCTTCCCCGCTTAATAACCTGCAATTTCAAATACCTATAATTAAATTTACTTGCAACAAAATAAGTCCACATTTGAAACAAGTTTCAGCAATAAGAAAAACTTCGTTTGCTATAGCGCTTTATACAATTCAAAAATTTTACCAAAGGTAAAAAATAACAAGTTAGCTATTTTAAACTTTCAAAGTAAATTTTGTTTGTGAAGATTATTTTTTAAGTTATCAAAGACATGTTTTTTTTTATTATTGAATAATAAATATAGAGATAAGGTAAGTTCCTAACCCGCTTTAGTGTCTATCAAAGTAATACCTACTAATACGGGTTTTACTGTTTACGTAAACCTATTCTAGAAAAAAATAAAAAGCTTGACCACACCGGAAGGTATGCGGTAGCGGTATGGGTAGCGGTACGGGTACTTGTATGAAAAAAGTTCTACATCTGAATATTGAAGTTCCAACTTGGAATTTTTTTCATACAACTACCCGCTACCGCATACCCTTCTGGTGTGGACAAGTCTTAAGAGTGTAAAAAGCGCGGGAAAAATTTAACAGCAAACTGCACCGGAAATAGTAAAAGTCCAGTGCATTAATTATAATGGAAGTCATCCGTCAAGCTATAGATTCTGTAGGAGCTTAGGAGCTACAAAAGCGCCTGACCCTGACAAGGTTTCGAACCGCTTCATCTCATGCTTTTCTTAATCTACATAAATGTTTGGTAGAATCGTTACATTAAAGGGCTCTCACATAACAAAAACGTAAAATGGCCATACGGAGGTCTTCCTGCAGAGGGTTTATCTAATGCACAAGCCGGATTACTTGTGTAGGATGTTATCATAAGACCTTATAAGATGTTGAATTTATGCATAAAAAAAGAATTTATTGAATTTTATTTCATTTTTTTTTTTTTTTCTTTCGATTTTTTCTATTTTGCATTTTACAATTAATTTCATTTTATTTATTTTAATTTTTTCCTATTTTGTTTCTTCTCCTTTTTTGGAAATTCCACTGCTTTTTTTGTTGTTTTGAAATGATGAGAATAATTCATGCCAGGAATCTATCCCACGTACCTCTGCATACCAAGCCAGCACTTTACCAGTAGACAATGCTCGAATATTAAAGATGAGTGGAAAATAGGGAGCTAATTAAAAACCTCACATTGAAATGCAATGTTTTTTTCTAATGCGTTAAAAACATTGCATATCTGCAGGATAAAAACTTTGCATACTTACAGGTAACAAACATTGCATACTTACACTATGAAAACATTGCATACTTACAAGAATCTCTTGGAACAGGTCTTATAAAAGCCATCTGTCACTTGAAAATACAAGGTTTCTTTAGAACGGTTCAAACAGGTCTTATAAAGGTCTTCTTTACCTTATATTTACAAGGCTTCTTCTAAATACTTCTAGATAGCCTTAAGGAACCCTTTTTTTTCCAAAATGGTTGACTTGCGTAAGTAAGCCTTAAACTAAGCGTATACAAACTATAGCTTGTCGAATGGAACAAAATGGACCTTATGCAAGCAAAATTGTTACTCGGGTGGAATTTTGTTCATTCAAATATCCGTTCCGCTTATACATTTTCGATGTGTTCATTCCTTAAGTATTCTCAAGGATTATGAGAACCTAACATACGTTCCACCACAAAACATGGGTATGTGTGATTTCAAAAATTAGTCTACACCTTCCAAGTAGGTAGATTTAAGACGATTATAATTATTATAATCTCGATTTTAAGAGATTAAAGTTCCTATGCTAAATCACTTGATTTAAAGAAGATTAGTTAACGATTTGTTTAAATTCCTGATTTAGGTTGAAACGTAGTGTTTGCATATTTCGTGCTGGACATACTAAACCCTTGACTACACTGGAAGGTATACGGTAGAGGTACGAGTAGCGGTACGAGTAGCGCTACGGGTACTTGTAAGACAAAATTCTGAAGTGGAACATCAATATTCAGGTGTGGAATTTTTTTCTTACAAGTACCCGTACCGCTATCCGTACCGATAGGTACCGCAAACCTTACGGTGAGTTCAAGCCTTAATTTCATTAAATCATAACACGGGGGTCACATGTGCAAGTTCAGCATGCAATATTTTAATGTGATGCTGATCAATTTAATAGAAGTTTGTTTTTTCACTTGTAAAAGATGAATGTATAATTAAAAACGTTTCCCAAAACATGTAGCCGTGTAGATGCTAAAAATTATGAGCTCATATAAGTTGATTTTTTACAAGGCTATCAAAGTTAATATTTATATAGGGTAAATTCTCTTTTGCTGGTGTTAAAAAATAACACTTAAATATTCTTCTCAATTACCAAATTAAATTTTAAATTTATTTACTGAACACTATCCAGACAATGATAAATATTTCTTTGTTATAAACAACAGGTGGGTTCTACATGGCAGTTTAGGTTCAATTTGATATAATGTTAAAGTTACTCCTTCCAGTAAGAAGGTAAATAAGTAGGTACCTTTTTCAATCCTCCTTCTTTTCTTATAACAACTGTATCCGATTTCCCGGTAGATAGATAAACATAGAGAAATACCCAACAAAAAACATAAATAAATCATTTTTTTATCAAAAAAAAAAATGTACCCCATCATCTTTCACAAGTAAATTACAATTCCAATGACGTTATTGCTCACGTCACGAATCGGGTTCTCGATTTAAATTGAAAAAAAAAGTGTCCACCCAACAACGATGTTGATAGCATTGCAGAGTGTGTGGTGTATTGCAAATGGCAAAACAAACTTTGTGCCACGCCGCCGATATGATGACAGCAAGAGTAGCTGGTGCAACTACGTCAAAGTTTTGCAAAACTTTGCGAATTCGTGTTTCGTGTGTGTACAACTTTTGAACTTGACTAAACCAAACTACCAACGCCCAAAAATTAAAACCGTTCTCGAAATTATCCCGAAATGCATTCCAACCAAAAGTTTTGTTCCAGCTTGCAGCACCCCAGCATTTATAAGCCCTATCCAATATCCAATATACCCGTCAACCATCACTCCATACACTACTCCACCATTCCTATATTACACTTTTACATCAGAGGCGGCATACACCACGGTAGGAGATGGTTGACGTGCAACCACATGCGGCAAGTTGGAGCATTTCCAACAGAAGTAGCATGTAGCACCAAACAAACAGCAGCAGCACAGAGCATCATCGCCAGCTAAAATAAATAAAACCCAGAGTTAGAGGTGCCGAATTTAGCGCCGCGTCCTCTGTGCTGCTGCTGCACCAAATGGACCAAGTCAGTGTGAAGTCAAGTTGTGATGACAGCAGGGATAAGGGTAGATATGGTTCACCATCCACGTTCGTTGGCTAGCTCGCTCTGTGTCGCACAAAAGCTTAGAAATCATTTAAAGAGCTTTTTTCCAATAAACGTAATATTTTTTGGGTTACAGAGAGGGTGTGGTTATATTCACATTTGCATGACACACTTTCGACTTTCATTCACCCGGTTGCCGGTGTCCTTATATATTTCTTTCATGATAAAAAATGCTCATCTGGCTCTCTATTTGTAAATGAAAACAAATCTTTTATGTGTGTTGGTGAAAGACGTCACATGTGGGGAGTTTTAGAAAAACCGGCTTTTGGTGAAATTTTCACCCCGGAAAAAATTGGTTTGTGTTTTAACTTTAACTAGCAAAGACAGAAACCGTGCACTGTGGTGAATTGAGTACTCAAAAGTTTGAGTGCTTTTAATAGGGTATGTTCTGATTGAATTTTAACACATGACGCATATACATACTTTTTTCAACAGTTTAGCTTTTGAAAAACTTTTACAAGTGTCTGAGAGGCTTTTTTGGAGCGAATTATGGAGGGTTAAAGTTGGAGGTAAAATACAGAGGGTGCCACCAATGAGAGATATGAAAAACAAAACAAAGTTGAAGAAAAAGCAATCTGACGCATACCTACTTCATTCCTTGCGTTTTGATAGGAGTAAAAATTTCCTTTTTGTCAGACATACATATGTCAAAATGACATTTACTTAGGCCGTGTGTGAATTGCGTTAACACCGTGTAAAATTTTTGACACTATTGAGGTGAATAAGAAATTTTCAGCTGTTAAAAATTTATTGGGCTCTGGGACCTGGTTAAATTTGAGTTAATTTTTTTTGTGGATGGTTTTGTTTTGTTTTTTTTTTTTTATTAAAAAGGAGTATCATGGCAGAAAAAAGGCAGACAAAATTTTAAACAATAATCCATACAGCTGATATTTTGTTTATTAACCTTAATAGTGTCAAAAATTTTACACGATGTTAACTATTTAACGCAATTCACACACGGCCTTATGTTAACGCAGCTACTACATGTGCATTTTTACTGTGTAAAACTGCTAAATATTAAGATAAATGTTCAAACGGTACGAAGAAGTCAAGATAAAAATGGACTTATTCTGTAAATGGAACACATGGAACAATCGCATGGACACTTTTGTACACATAATCTTTTTTTTAAGGAATAGAAACCGCTTTCTACACCAAAATCTCCATACAACTATCAAGCTTACCATCATAATTTTTTTTTTTTTCACGAATTTAACTCACCGATTTCGGCGGATTAGCTGTGGGTCAACTTTGGCTCAAGCTTGGATTTGGCTATTTTAACATTTACGGAGTTGAACCAGTGCTACCCCTCAGCTTTACTACCGATTTTAGAAGATAAAAGTTGCTGATCCTCATCCACGGATTATAAATTTGTACAATTGGCCTTAAGAATGCTATAAATATACCTAATCAAGAGTTCTAAGTTGTATTCGTTCCTATAAGTTTACCAGAGAATACGATCTACGATACCTGAAAGAATACTTACTGCATACATTATAGCTGAGTTCCTTTGGGATCCAGTATCTACTGGAAAATACTTTTTACTACTTCTGAATGCATTTAGACATTTTTTCTGTAAAAAAAAAAAACGGAGAATTACTTACGTCGACTTTTCACAAGTCGATTTTAGCCGCACAATATGTCGCACGGCTAAAGTCGACTAGGATTTTTCTATGGGGATTGTCACTTTAGTCACCTGAGGCTTACGTTCACACGAGTCGAAATTAGCCGAAAAGCTTCGTCGCATGGCAAAAATCGACTCGTAAAAAGTCAGCATTACCAGTAGATACTGAATCCCAAAGGAGTATAGTATTAATTATCAGGATTTTTACTGAGAAGATAAATAAGAAATTGAAATGGTTGCAAAGTATACTTTAAACACAAGTATACAGAAACTTTTAGTTTCATAAAGAGACATTATAAAGGTATTAAAAATTTAGTAAAGGCTTGGCCACACCGGAGGGTATGCGGTAGCGGTACGGGTAGAGGTAACGGTACTTGTATGAAAAAAATTCCAAACTGACATATCAACGTTCAGATGTGGAATTTTTTTCATACAAATATCGTTACCGCTACCCGTACCTCTACCGCATACCCTCCGGTGTGGCCAAGCCTTAAATCTCATTCCGGAAGTAATACTTAATCTAACTTTGAAGCTTACAATTTATACAAGCATGAATTCATTTTGTTTAGCAGAAAATTTGGACATCCAGGTGTCCTGTCCATGTCTTAGTTGAAAGATTCTAATAATGTCCATCATCGGTGGCTATATACATATTCTCCCAACAAACAATATCCCTTCTATAAAGCTTTACAGAAGCTACATTACAACCTGTAAAGCTTTATAGAAGCAAATTTGTTAGTCGGGCTATTCCCATTCTGTTTTTTTTTTTTTTCCTGCTACTAAACCAATACTTGCCCTTAATATAGAGCAAGCAAAAAATCATGAAAAAAATTACAACCAATTCCAATTTCAATCTTAAATCCCGATGTTATTATCTGTTATCATAAAATCTAAAACCAAATGAGTGTGTGTGTGTGCTGACCTGACCTGACACCTTTTATCAGTAATTGCATCTTAAAAAGTCAGCCAATAATACAATTGAAGGATCACAGAACCAGAACCACACGTTTTTGACACCGTGTGCTGTGCATTGCCACCATAATAGCACAATACTTTTACCAACAATATATACAGAGATGCCACAGAATTCCCGCATCATGACCCATTTGCCAATGGTTATGCTGTTCGGAACGATAAAGTATATTTCTCTATCAGAATGGTGTTCTCGGCGCTCAATGTGTCGTTTCGCCAAAACGCAAAGTGCACTCTTATGGACACAATATGTGTGTCCCCTGTCCTGTGTTGTGTCCTGAAAAATTGGGTCAGTAATGGTCAAGAGAGTGTGTGCAAGTGTTGGTTATTGCATGTTGTGGTATTTTTTGTTATTCTTTTTTTGTTGTATGTTTTGACAGAAAAAATAGTTTTTAATTTAAAGTATAATATTTTTCCAGAAATGTCATACAAAATTGTATAGCTTCTGGTTTCATTCCATAATTTTACTATTTCTAATTGTTAGAAAAGTTAGGATGAATGCATCCTTACTTAAAGACCTTAAAAGATTGTCTCTCCCATATTAGAAAGAGCTTAAGGGCCAATGACACAAAAATTGTATCTATTTCTATATCACCATCACTTATAAAATTTATAAAGCCATTTTCGAAACAAAAAACGAACAAAACCAATTTCCTCTCTAAATAATCTCATCAAATCTTGGCAATAGAACCAAGTCAAAAACATTATCAACCCAAGACCATAGACACGAAGAATCGAAAACTTCGTAATCCTATCATATCGCTTCAAAAGAAAACAGACCTAATAAAGGAAGAAGTCTTTTGTGACAGTGTGATGTGCTCCTCTTCTTGCCTATGCCTGCCAATATATACAGACGAGAATATTCCTGTGCGTGTGATAATTTTCCACTTTGGTTGAGACATCAAAATTTAATTTTGTTCCTCTGCCAGATCTTATATTCCCATGTTATCTCTATCGTCGTTCGTTTTCTTCAATGATTTTCAAACCACAAACACGAAAATTCTAGGCAAAAACGTCTTTCGTTTTTTTTCTTCTCTCTCTCTTTACTCTTTCGTTTCCACACTGTCGCTCCTCTATAAATCCTCGCAATTTAGAGCAATAAAGTAAATCATTCTATTTTCTTTTTGTTCGTCCTTTCAAAATTTATATATTGGAATAAAATTTGATTACATTGCAGACAAACGCTCCTAACCACATAACCACACCATCCCAGACCAAAGGATACAGGAAACGGAAATGTATGTTGAAACAAGGATGAACATTTATTCCTGAGAGTTGTTGTAGGCACTTCTGCTATGTTCTATATATCTCTCTGTGTGGCTCGACAACCCGCTACGACAAATGGGTAAACGAAGAAAAGATGGAATTGCATACAATTTGCAGTCGTATGCAAATATCTAAAAAAAGGATTCATACCAAGAAAAAGAGCATCCCAAAAGAGAAGCTCAAGAAAAAAAAATCTCCAAGGATAATGTAATGCGCTTATCGCCAGCAGAGTGTAAGGGAGAGGGAGAAATGTTTCTCTTTTTCATTTTTTCGTTGTATTACCACACTATCACATCATACAACACAATCTTGAAATTTAAAATTTAAATTTTGTTCCCTATTCCTTGTTGTCGTTGTGTATCTCTGGTGTTATTTTCAAAAAATTAATTTCGTTGAAGGATTTATCAACATAAGCATCCTGCGATAAGAATCATAAAAAAGCCTCACCAAAAACCCCATAAGGTTATGCATCACAGCCAAGTCAAAAAAAATCAAGGCGGGAATTCGTCAAAAAGACCACATAACGAGAAGAAATTTGCATGATAATTGCTTTCAAAACCGAAAAATTAGCTGACTTAAAGAGTGTCTGGATGCGGAAGAGAGCGAATTTGACGTTTTGGAATATTTTTCCGACCAAAATCGAAGAAAAAGTCGTCGCCTTATGCAACGTTGAGTGGCATTGAGACTTTTGTAAAGCCTATATAACCGCCACTGCCATCACATCTTCCATCGTCATCGTCAGCCGGTTGGATTTAGACGAAGAGAGAATTTGCACAAACCAAGATAATTGGCTTCTTCATCGACATACACACACACGTCGAAGCCAAAGTTTGTTGGTTTGTTACCATGGTTGTATCTGGGATGGAGAAGCCACCATATAATCTGATTTCCTTAATCAATCACAACACACCCATCTGGAGCTCTATACAAAATATACTTCTAAAAGTAAATGGAGCGAGCTTATCAAATAGAGGGAAACGTCGTCGTCGTGTGTCTGTGATGAGAAACATTGGAAATCGAATCGAGCGAGTGCTGAAAAGCATTCTTGTGGTGATGAAATCGACTTCAATTAAGCATATCAACGAATGTATACGTTTGTATGTATAACTAGATGATGAGATGAGTTTTAAGTGAGTCGCGACACATAAATATTATCGAAAGACAGAGAGAGGAGACAAGTTGATTTTCAAGGACATCCAAAATAAGGCCAAGGCGAGATCTGAAGTTATTTTTCTATCTGTTTTTGATTTGATTCAATTGATTTTAGAGATGTAAACAGTTTTATTCTGCATTTATAACTTTATATGGAAAAGTGTCATAAATTAAAGATTTGAAATTCTCTTTCAAAAACTGTTGGACGATCCAAGTACATGAAAGATACTTCAATAAGAAAAATGAAGTCTTATATGAAAAGCATTTTTCGCAGCCCAACTAACACAACAGCTTCTATAAATGTTACCTTTCATAAAGCTTGTATATAGCTTGCTTTAGAATTTAATTACTTATACAACTTCGAACTGAAAAAGTTCTTGATTTCACTAACAAATAATATACTAGGATGGCCTAGTGGCCCGACTAACAATTTTGCTTCTATAAAGCTTTACAGGTGCTATAGTTGCTTGTGTAAGGCTTTATAGAAGCACTATTGTTTATAGGGGGGTAGAGTGGTGGACTACCAACAAGCAGATACGAAGTTCGATTTCTGTTTGAGGTAAAAAAAATTATATACCTACTTTTAAAATTATTATTAATACAAATAATACTGAAAACTAATAGAATGTTATTATAGGATTTCGACCCCTGGGGTCGAACTACGGCATACGTTCGTTAACGCGTTTTGACTATTGCTCTCTCTATTTAATTAGAAGAAAATGATAGTGACATAAAGCGTCAATACGTTAACGTACGTATGCCGTAGTTTAACCCCAGGATAAAAATCAAATCAAAACCTTGACAAAGGAAATTTTGTTTTTGTAGTTGTTTTTTTTTTTTTATTTCGATAAGACATGTATTAAAGAATTATACAAGTTCTTCCGAAGCTATCTGTCAAATCTTAAAGCTTCGGTAGAGCTTCGGTTAAGCTTCGTTAAAGCTCCTTATAGACCTTATAAGTACGTTCTTTTAAAAAAGGTCAAACTTGTATAACGTTCTGGTTCTCCACTTCACAGCTTCCAGCCTTGTGCGTTTAGAAAAAAAAAAAATCATAAAAAAAAGATACAAAACCACCACCACCCTGCAAACAATTTTGCTTCTATAAAGCTTTATAGAAGCAACGGTAGCATCTATAAAGCTTTATAGGAGCCAAATTGTTAGTTGGGCAAAGTACAGAGTAATTTTTTCTTTTTCACTATTCTCATCTCAATTAGCCAGGCCACTGACGCGCGTCCAGGGATTGTTTTTTATTTATTCAAAACTATATTTTGTGTGTTTCCAATAAATATTATAATAGTTTAAAGAATTGTTTGTTTGTATGTTTGAAGAATTTTTTATTTTCACTAGGAACAAAAACTACTTCTTTTACGTATAAATTTCACCACTTATATAGAAGTAGATACTTCTAGATTCCAGCAGCCATGGATTGTAGAAGTACTGATATAACTGGTGAAATATATACTCCTAATAAGTACTTATAAAGAACAAGTTTCATTGGTTTTTCTGTAGCTAAAAAATTATTAGCAAATATACATCAGAAGCACTTCCAGATGTGCTTCGATGATGTACTTTTAAGGCTTGGCCACACCGGAGGGTACGCGGTAGAGGTACAGGTAACGGTACGGGTATTTGTATGGAAAAAATTCCAAACTGACACATCAACGTTCGGGTGTGGAATTTTTTTAATACAAATATCGTTGCCGCTACCCGTACCGCTACCGCGTACCCTCCGGTGTGGCCAAGCCTTTAAAGTACATTTGTCTGTACTTTTAATGGAGGGGAAATTTATTTCATGTTGCATGCACGAAATAGATAGATGAATCACGTATTTTTATATACAGAAAGTATATAACTAAGTTTTTTCCCGAGTTCCTATCTATTTTCGGTGAAAAGAAGTACTTCTTTTACGTACATATTTCAACGGTATTTTCTGTACCTTTCTACCTTTGCTCTGATCATTCATTCAACTTTCAAAATATCGTACTGTGTAAATCCACTCTTTGTCCGCACTAATTTGTGTACACCTTAAATTCAGCTTTGAATATTTTCATTCATTGGATGAAACCATTCAACGCCACAATAAACAAACACTGATCTTTAACCATTTTTCAAATTCAAATTTGACATTTCACAACAACAAAATTTCAAACAAAACAAAAGCCAGAGAAAATGCTAAATAAGTTTTATTAAATTTTAATGAAATAAAGTACGAAATGGATCAAAATGTTGATTTATTATCTTATAAAAACTGTGCTGGATCAGAATATAAAGGTATTTGTAATTAAATGCATAGATTTCTAAACAAAATATGCAAAATATCTTTCAGAATTACTCCTCAAATATGCCAAAGATTCCTTCATGAATAAAAACATTGAACATTCCATATTTTATCAAATAAAATCGCTCTGTAGTGGTTTCGAATCGCGTTATGGTGAAATAAGTAAGTAAATTTTATATTCTTAAAATGTATTTTGTAAAAACTATTCCAAATAGCTGAAGAAACAGAATTTCCAGAGACAGAAATCACTGAGGAACAAGAGCGACTATTTCAAGAGTGAGTTCTTGTCTTTTCTTTAAAAATTGAAAAAAAAAAAATAGAAAATAAAGAATTACCTCCACAGTCGTCCACTTTTCAAATACGCTATTGAATACTTGAAAAGCAGAAAAGTTGTAAAATCTTCTCTGAAACCCAAAATCAGGAAAAGTACATTCAACAACTCAATAGATTCCATCCAAGATGTCCAAGATATCTGTTCCTCACTTCCTCAAGGTACTGCTCTGTAACTCGGTGCCGTAAATTAAGGTAGAGAAAAATAAGGTAGAGTCGAATTTATTTCCACTTTATATTGGAAATAATGACGAGTTTTACCATTTTCTGCATTCGACATTATTTCCAAAAATTAAACGTCGATTGTTCAAGATTAAAATCAAACAATCATGAATTTCACAGTTAATGAAAAAATAAACATGAACATAATAATTTATTTTCCAACTTAGAATAATACACTCCTTTTCATCAGAATAGGTACACAACTTTTCAAATGTTCAGTATTCATTTTTTCCTTACAGTGTAGGAAAAATAATAATTTTTTGATGTCAAGTCATTGGGTGATATGCATAAAAAATAGTAAATGCTTTTACTAGATAATTTTCAAGTATATACTATTTTTCATATGCATACAAATCAAGTAAATGCTGAAAATTAAGTATTTACTATCATAGTAACTACTTTTTTGGATGAACTTTTTCAGTAAATACTTTATTCCATATGCATAAAAACTAGTAAGTACTTTTTTTCTTTAGGAATAACTAGATTTTTTCAAGGTTACAAAATACCAACTTGTAAAATTGATAGTATATACTTTTTTGTTTTAAAACAGCAATTATGAAGCCATGAAACTTATGAATGTCTTGAGTCATATTTTGACGCAATCTTTTCATGGTATTTCTTAAAAATGGATGGTTGTTAATATTTGTCGAAATGGCAGATTTTTTATGTATCAATTACCAAAAAGTTTAGAATGATCGATTATCGGACTCAGAGTTAAATTAAAAAAAACTTTATCAATAAGTCATTATTGTAAATGAATAGTAATTTTTTTTTTCAATAAGTTTTTATTTTAAGTAATGTCAAGTTTTAAAACTGTTGAGATAATTTCAACTCTGAATTATATTTGAATTGCCAACAGTATATTAACTTTACTAGCCATGAATAATATATTTTAAGGAATTCGCAATGAAAAAAAATGCAAAACTGTGTCGCACGTACGTGCTCTTATGTCAAAAGTTGCTTGAAATATTAAAGCTTTTTACAAATTCATAAAAGATTATTTTTAAAAAATATATAAAAAAAAATTTAAAATAATATAAAATATGGTTTAAAGTTAAATAACGTTTTTTTTTTAATGCATCACAAAGAATTGGAAATCTAGAGCCGCTTTTTTAAAAAGAAGTTTTTTTTCATATAAAAATGTTCACAAATTTTTTTAAAAATAAAAATGGTATTCCATCAAAAAAAAGATATATTAATTGATAAATAAAAATAAAGTTTCAATAAAATCATTGAGTCGTTTTCAAAATAGATTTTTCATACAAAATTTCGATCTTTTTTAATCCAAAAATGATTTTATTGAAAATTTGGCCACTAAAAAGTTTTTGTTCATATTTTTTTATTGAAATTGGTGGTGTCGTTTACTAGAAAACGGTTCTCTGGGAAATACCGTTAATTACGGTCCATATTTTCAATATTAAATTTTTCAAAGAAAATCGTTAGAGCCATCATGATTGTTATCTCAAGTTCAATTTTTGTATGCTGCTGTTAAGTTCACATCACAAACTCAAATTTAAGAAACAGTAAAAATTTGTATTGGATTGCACGGTAAAACTTTCAGAACAATTTATTTGTAAGCCCTAGTACGCTGCTAAAGCTAAACGAAAATTTGTCTAGGTCTCCAAAGTCAAAAAACTCTTTTTAAGCAAGTAAATTGACCTGGACAATTAAATGCTAGTGACAAATGATTTTAATTTTTCCAAGTGTGCGGGCATAGCTAAGAATTTCGTTGGCTAAGCTGAAAATAATTTTTCGTTCAATTTAGTTGTGCTTTTTTTTGTAAGAAAATTTTCGTATCGCTTCAGCAGCATACGTACCAGGCTTAAATTCGAAACGAATACCAATCATCTAAAAAAAAAAGTATTTACTATCATTTTTGGGTAAATTCTAGTATTTACTTGGATGAATTTAGTATCTACTTAAAGTATTTGCCTGCTAGCAGGTACTTTTTTTATGCATACGAAATTAAGTAAATACTATGAATTTTACCTTTTACTAGAATTTATAGTATTTACTTTAACCTTTTACTTTAAGTAAGTACTACTTTTTTATGCATATCACCCATTGTTTAGGATGTTAGCAGAATCAGCAAAAAAAAAAACAATTCAAAACGTGTGGTTATTTTTCTTGTTTCTCCATGGCAAAGCATTTCACATCGAAAAACTGAGTTATTTTTTTTGTTTCATCAGAATAAGTACACATACAGAATGATGTGAAAGTGGTCCATGAAATGAATTTAAACAAAGTTCTTCTTAAAAATGTATTTTAGTTATTTTATTTTTTGTATAGTGACGTTTTTATTCATAAAAAAATAACAAAACTGTCCAGGAATTGCATTGTTAAATCTCTTTATGCAATCTATCTGAATCTCTTCCCTTAATTGTTAAATGGTGGGTTAGGAAATATTTTTGTCTTAAAATCGACTATAATAAATTTTATCAGTACGGGCTAGCCATTTCCAAACATTTTCACGGTTGCTTTCTATGGCAGATACTGAAGTACTTCCTAATTTTGTACTTCCAATATATTACAGAGCATTTTTTGTGGTAGGAGGCGTGGTCCTGTTGAAAAATTCAGTATACTGGTTCACAAATACTAGAGAATTAAGGAAAAGTTTCTTGAATATTCATTTAAAAATAATTGTGACCATTCTTCACGTTTGAAATTTATTATTTGTACTATCGTAGTAGATTACTTTATTCCATGCCTTAACCAGTGTTGCCGCAGGCTTTTTTAGAAAAGTAACAAAATTTTTCAAAAAGAGTAACAAATGGGAAAAAAGCGTAACAAATTAAAAAAAGTCAAAAAACGAATCTTATCTTATTTGAAAGCTTATTATTACGAAGTCTAGCAGGCTGCTGCAGCGAAAAAGAGTTGAAATAAAATAAACTAGTAGAATTTTCACTTTTCAAAAAGCAGAACGAAATTTTCAGTTTGAGCCTAACACGAAGCTGAAATAAAATTTTATCAACGAAATCAAAATTCCAATATGCTTTCAGTTTTTCAGTACACAGCTTTCCGGATTATGTGGAGAGTTTTTTTTTTCTTGACTTTAATTTAATTCATTTTTATTTACTTTGACAGAATCCTTGATGATATTTTTTCGTTATGCCCACTTTTCACGAGTCGATTTTAGCCGCACGATATGTCGGTCGACTAGGATTTTTTTATGGGGATTGTCACTTTAGTCGCGTGTGACTTACGTTCACATGAGTCGAAAAGCTTCGCCGCACGGCAAAAATCGACTCGTGAAAAGTCCCCATTATCATTTTCGCTGTCGAAAAGGACTTACAAATTTAATTTTCATATATTATTTTTAGTTATGCCATTTTTGTGTAAGATTTTCGTTTCTCATCTAGGTTTTAATAAATGAAATTTAAAAAAACGTTCTGGAGGCGGAAGGAAACTATTTATTAGGTTTTATATCTTTCTGAAAAATAGCCCTGCATTTGAAACAGTTTTGCCTTCTTGTGAATTATTAAAAGATATTATAAATCCTCAAGAGCTTTTAGATTATTATGTAGATATTTTAAAATTAATAACTGTTACTTTCAAAATTAAATTTAAAACGGAAATTTAGAACTATTTTTGAGAAGAATTTCTTGACGTCTAGCCTAAAAATTTCTTGAGCGTCTAGCCTAAAATTAAACATTTCATAATATTAACACATTAAATTTTCCCTTCATTAACTCCCATCCATTTTGTCCTAAGTGAATACAAATAGGTATTTATACCAAGAATAGATTTAAAACTTTTTTAACCATAAACAGATCATTGTTGCCTATTAAATAGTCACAGTTATTGCATAAATTGTCGAATAAAAAAGTGCTTTCGGTTGAAATTTTCAATATATTTTAACGAAAAACAAACAAAATTTTATTGAAAAAAAGGGTAACAAAACGGAATAAAAACTTATTAAATATTTCAAAAAAGTAACACTTTTGTTACTTTTGTAACATTGTGGCAACATTGGCCTTAACACTTCTTTTTTAACAATGAAGTTTGTCTCAAAATGGTTTCTCCTTTGGCAGAATATTAAACTGATAGTTTAACTCAACAAGAACATCAAAATTAAATGTTCGTTGATCCAAAAATAACAAGAAATACCACTCAACTTTTCATGTGGTAAGGGATTTCAAAAACCTTAAACGCATACAATTCTGTTCTTGGTTTAGTGATGGTGTCTTTTCAAAATTCAGCCATTTTAGAAGATTGCGATTAATGACCATTTTATCTACTGTCCTAAAATTACAAATAACAACTGTTTTTCACTTTTATTCTTGTCGTTAATCCACCAAAACTGGTAGCACATGTGAAAATTTACTCGTCTAAGAGTGTTTTTTTGCATTTTTTTTACCACCATTCATTTTTTTTTACCCCCAAAATGTTTGTATCTGAAGTCTGGATAGAGCATATTCACAATTCCTAATTTTTTTTTTAACCATACCAGTACTGGTGGATCCTTCATTGTTTGTTTTATTTCTCAAGGTGTTTTCGGCAAAATTTAGCGATTATAATCCACCCATGTTTTTCAAAGTGGTAGTATTATTATTAAATTACACTTAGGAAAGTCCATTTATTTGTTTTAATGGTAAATTTGCCCGAAATCCACAAAAACATTAAAGATAACAAGGGTGTACCTATTCTGATGAAGAAAAAAATAAGTTAATTTTTCCTCAAAAAATACTTTACAAGAAAAACAATGAGATAGTTATGGTCCATTTTGAAATAATTTTAGCCGTTGCTTTTCCTAACATCTTAAACTATCAAAAAACAATAAAACCTTGTTAGATCACGCACCACTATTGGGGACAAACGATTAATGAACTTTTGAAAAGTTGTGTACCTATTCTGATGAAAAGGAGTGTATAATTCAATTTTAAAGTTCAAGTGTTGGAGTTGAGGTCACTTGAACTTTAAAATTGAATTATAAATAATAATTAAAAATAAAATAAAAATAATTTTTATTATTTTTTCTTCGTTATTTAAAATAATATAGAAAAACGTAGAAATTTGTTAATTAATTGATTGAAAAATTTAGTATTCTGATACTAAAGGCCAATTCATTGAGCCGCCATTAAATTTTGAAATTTATGGATTTAGTAAACAGCGTTTTTAAACTATTGACGCCTTTAAGTAGGTAGTAGAGTGACCGCAATTCGCATAGAAAAAATTTTGTTGTCGAATTATTTACGGGGCAACCCCATAAAGTGTTAAGTCTTTGCATATTTTTAGATAGCCAAAATTTAAGCTCCATTGGATAAGTCTAAATGGTGCCGACACTCGCTCAAAGTATCAAAAATCTCTGTTTTTTCCCACTGTTTTGCGAAGAAATTAGCTCTAGCTCCCAAACAGATTGGGCTATTTTCACTATTTATATATTAAATTAAAAGTAGTGTTTTTACACATAATTCGAAATGCTTCTCGTATAATTTTAATAACAATAGAAGCATTAAGGCAGAGTAAAATTGACCGAATTTCCAAAATCGATTTCTCGCAGTCACATCATTAAAAATTCATTAAAGCCCTTACTTTTAGTGGAAACTTTAAATTTAAAACTCTGTTAAAAATATCCTAGAGAATTTGTATTTTTTTTGAAGAATAAACAATACATATAAAAAACATAAAAACTATGCTGCCCATAATCTCGAAAAGGCCTTAACTAAATTTTTCATACTTCTGAGTTATAGAGGAAAACACAAAATCAAATCCCTTCTTTTGGCAGACAACATTTCTGCTTTATTAACATTTTTATGTTCGACATAATAACTCATTTTTTCGACGTTATTAATCATTGGTACGGAAATAAAGTCGACTATGAAAAAAGGTAAAATTCCAGTATAAAATGGAAATAAAGTCGATTCTATCTTATTTCTCTCTATCTTAATTCGCGGTACCCTGTAACTAAACGACAGACTTCAACATTTTGTTCCTCTTTAGAATGGACAATAATCCAATTATGCAAGGAACAACGCGAAGACACCACTTACTCAATTTTCCAAGAGATCTTTGCTGCCAATGCTCCCATCTACCTCTCAATTCTAAAACATCCTCGAAGCAAAGACTACCCAAAACCTATTTGTCTTCGATTGACAAGTGACAATCAAGGTAAAATACTTCATAGACCATTAACGATCAGTTTTTCATAAAATTTTTCTTTCTTTTCTTCTCATTCTCAGAGGAACTTTTCAAAAAGTTCTCAATTCTAACCAAGTCATTCTCTGAATTCTCAACTGTACCACCTGGTTCGGGTCAACCAAAGACCACTCGAGAATTAGAAAGCTATTGGGCTGGAATGGCTGTTCTCGAATCCCGAATTGCGGTAAGAATAGATAATTAAGTCTCCAAAGATATATAAATCCTTTTTAAGAAAAAAACAATGTTGATTATAACAAAAAAAGAAGCAAATTGCATTTCTGTTCCCATTCACTCTCTCTCCGAAACTATTTCAAAAGGGATTCAATTAAAATCATTAATTCTCTATTCTCTCTCTCTCTACTCAGGATGCAATCGCTGAACTAAAGACTTTCATGGGACCCTGGATAAGTCTCCTCTGTGGCAATGTAAAACCTCCCTTCAAAGATAAACAACACAAGATTTTTAAAGCTGTCGATAAATTCTGCGATTCCAATGAGTATATACGAATGAAATTCCTTCTCTTCTCTTCTTGTCTGTAATTCTATTTAATTTGTTAACGTCATTCTATGTAGCATTGAATGCCAGGAGCAACGAGTGCTGCTAAGTCTATTAGCCCAACAGCGACACCTTCTCACTGATGAACACATAAAACAAGCTAGCACTGCTGTAGTTGCAATGATGGCAGGTGATGGCGATGAGGGTGCTGATGGGGAAGAAGAAAACCTAACCACAAGTCGGGTAATTTATGAATTTCTCATGAAATTGCCATCGGAAGACGGAATTGCATTTGGTCCTTGCATTCTCATACTCGATGAAGTAAGTCGTCGTCTTTCTACCACCTTCTCTTTGCCCTTTTCTCTCTTCTCTTGGCTCAGAAAGATGAAGTAAAAAAACACAAATTGGTTTTTCACAATTTTCACTTTCATCTTCAATTTGTTCGATTTTTCCTTCTTGTTTTGTATTATTTTCTTTTTTTTTTTTCATTTTTTTTTTTTAAGCGAATTGATCATTTTTATTGGGAAGTTTTAAATCCATGGCAAGAGTTGTGTCGTATAAGCTCATTTCATATTCTTGTTGGTCTGTATGAGCGCTATAAATCGAAAATCAAAAAAGGATATTTGATGGCGGATGTGGAGAATGGACGTTGTGTCATTAATCCAGGTTATATATCAACGATTCCTTTAAAATTTGAACTTTTATCCTCTTCATGCTCATACTTCTGTATTTTTCAATTATTAATTTAGATTCGAATTTACCAAACATGGAAGAACGAATGAAGAATTTCTTTAACTACTGGTTGCCCAATTGGAAGTGCACATATAACATTGTTCCGAAAATGGAGGATTACAGGAAATTGTTTGATGAAGCCGATTGTTATGTGTAAGTTATTATGGATGGGAGAGATTTTTGATTAATAATTTTTGAAAAACTCAATTTATGGATCTCGTTTCGTTGTATAATAAATTCATGTTATACAAGATTTTAAAGGGAAGGGCGGATGTTATGCATAGATTGTAGATATTCATGTAAAGTTTTCTTTGTATTTGCATTTTATCTCATGGCATGTGAGTTTAAATTGATTTCTGTATACAAATTGAGAAACTTATATTTAGGCTGGGTGCATTAAGAAGAACATTGAAAAACATTTATTTCTGTCTGGAGAGTAAACATGATGATATGTTATTTTGATAATATTTGTTGTACAAAGTTGAATATATTGATTTGAATTCAGTTAAGGACTAGGTCAAGGAAGACAAATCATAAATATCTAGATGTAGAACAGTGAATTTAAAACTTGTTGGTTCAAAATTGTTGATTTACGATTACAATAATTGAAAGATAAGAAAATAGAAATCAGTTTACATCCTTATATTTTGAGTTTTTTGTTTAATGGCTATAGCCATAGAATCTCTCTATAAGCAGTTATAACCCAAAATCAAAATTTTTTTTTTCAATTTTTCAAAATTTTTCTTTTTAAAACAATCATCAAATAGATTTTTGTATTTAAACATGCAATGAAAACAATTACCGAAGCACATCCAAATAACAACTTAATAACTGAATACCTGTAATTATTTTTTTTATAGTGATATTTTTAAGAATTTTAAGATTTGTAACAAATTTCAACTCATTTTACTCCAAGGTATTTTTTTCCCAATAGTAGTTCTATTGTCTTTAAGCCTTAATTCTTTTTTTTTTTTTTTTGACGGGAGGAAATCTTCAAAAGACACTTGGCAGTATTCGACACCAAGTAGTGTGGGACTCTTAACCACTAAAACCACCTCTTTATCAGGACCAATCTTGAGAGATCGACATCAGATTTTTCTTTCTTAACTTTGTAAAATCACTTTGGGGGAAGTTTAAACTTTTAATACTTTCCCATGTTTTTTTAGACCATAAGCTCATGAGGCTTGGTTCTTAATCTCCGAACATGGTTTCTGGTATTCAAGACGGACACCATTTCAGAATTGGTATGACATTGCAGTCTCTGATTATGGGATACAGCGTATTTTTTAACAACTTCTGTAACCGTTTCTATTTGTAAGTCACGATGTAGATCGCTATTTCTTATGTACCAAGGTGCATTAACTATTCCACGAAGGACTTTGTTTTGGAATTTTTGGATGATTTCGGTATTTGTTTTCTTTGTACAGCCCCATAATTGGATACCATAGGTCCAAACAGGCTTTAGTACTTGATTATACAGCATTATTTTGTTTTGGGTTGATAAATCAGAGTTGTTACCAAGTAACCAGTACATTTTTCTATATTTCAAGTTTAGTTCTTCTCTTTTCTTTTTGATGTGCTCTTTCCACTTTAGCTTTGCATCCAAAGTCATTCCAAGGTATTTGGCCGTATTGGCGTAAGGTACAGCTTGATTATTAATGAATATTGGAATATTGTTTATCTTTTTATTTGTAAAGTTTATATGTGAAGATTTTGTTTCATTCATTAATTCTTTTTGAGTTTAGAATATATGTCATATAAATATTTTAAGGTCTTCTGGTTCAGAAAAGAAAGTTTATTTTTCAATTTTTAACTTTTATATGATTGATTTCAGGGTTGGACTGTAGTCAAAACTAATTTTAAAATTTTTTTTAACCAATTAATTTCGAAAATAAATTTAATGTACTATAAAAAGTGCTTTGAACCATTCTAAAAGACTTGGTTTTCGAGTTAAATCAGAACAACTAAAAAACGGCTAATATTTTCAATATGCAAAAATGGACAAATATGTTATATCAAAGGGTCTATTCAACAGACTGAGTTTTATTAAGAACGATTTCAAAATCGTGAGTTTAGAGTCATTTTCGTCTATATCAGAACCATAGATTGATGGATAAATTCACAAACGTAAAATTTTTTGGTAGTGATTATCACTGCTTTTTTACGATCGTTTGCTCAGCTGATTATGATGCGATGCTGATTGACAAAAAGTTTTACGTTAAAAAACAATTTCTGCTTAATGATGGACGTGATACTAATAAAGTCCCTTTGTTCTAATTAAAATCTGGAGAGCAAGCCACACATTTTATCTCCTCCAGAACTTTCCTCCACAATACTGACTTCGATTTTCTGCTGCAATAAATTCACCTTCATATTTTAATCTGGTTTCTATTAGTAGTTTGATTTGTGCGCTGGTAAAATATTCCCTAAATTTCATCAAATTTACTAATTTATAAGCAATTTAGAGCTTGATTAAATACTTTTCATTGTCCTTTTCTTCTATTTTTACTCCAAATTGCGTCGGCATCAACAACTTATCAAGAAAATTCTTAATGCTTTTTAGTTTGATATTTGCGCATCAGTTTATCCAACTTTGCAATAATGAACGATTGACATTTTAAGTGATGCTAATTATTTGTGTTTATGGACGTGCTACAGGAATGATCGCAAATCATCTCTGCAGTGATGCGTTTGTGAATTAACACGATTTATTCTAAGAGATATTTCACAAAAATAGATTATTAAGAATAAGAGACAGGATAATTACCAACAATTTATGTTTAAGATGACTATCATTTAAATACTTGTTGAAAATAGACAACATCAACAGTTTTAGCATAATTTAGCCCTGATTTTTTAATCGGCAGTTAGTCTATCAGGAGAATAAATGTCAATATAAAAAAAAACTTTTATTCCTAGGAATAAGCTCTATCTGAGGTTTATCTGACTGAAAAATTGGCCCTTAACCTATCAAATTTTAACAAAAAGTTTGAACACATATTTTTTTCACAAAAAAACTTGGTTTAAGTTAAAACAAAAATCCTGCTAAGAGCGTCAGTTTTAAATTCGTAAAAATTAAAGTAATTTTTAAACTAACAAGTAAAAAAATTATCAAAATCGAACGAGAGTAAACGATTATTATTTTCATTAGGTTTGTTATTTTTTAATACGAATCAAGGCAATAACATTTTTTTCATATTTTACCAAGGCATTGAAAAATGTTGTTTCGGAAATTGATTACAACTTCCGATGTGCATTATCATGACAAGAGTACATAAATAAATTCATTTCAACTTTTCGCGATGAAGCGCCATCCTAGTAGCACAAGTTCAATTCATTGGCGTCGGGTATAAAGGGATTAAACCACAAAATAGCATTTTTTGGGGTTTAATTGAATAAGAATAAGCTCTATATTTTCTTTCATTTGGTATCAAAGTTATTAATTTCTAGCGACTCCTAGGATTTGATTTTCATAAAATACTCAAACATCAATCGCATTTATTGCAATTTTCAACCAGATGAATTATTTTTTTTATAACCTTTTCCCAAAACTTGTTCTTGTATCAATTATTATTATTATGTATTAATTTGAGCACATACTATTATTTTATCTTGCTCCACTTATCGGTTTCTGTTAACATTTCTCTATAAAAACACTATAATAATTTTCCTTTTATTCGTTATTTGATTTTAATTAAATTTCATAAAATTCTGCGAAAAAAAATATTTCCGAGTGAGAGAAAGCAAAAGATTTTTCTTTCATCAAATTACACATTCGAAACTTTATACTTTCTAAATTACACTTCTCCCTTAAATTCTAAGAAATAAGAAGATAATATTTCTTATAATAGTCTTTCTACCAAAATATTTCAACGAACAAATGGCTGAATTGACTTTCTCAAGTTTCCATGAAAGAAAGATATTCCCAAGAAAAAATAAATTAAAAATCTTTTTTTGTTGAACCTGATACACAATTCAATTCAACTTTTTGTTCTTTTCCTAAGAATTGAACTCGTCGGGTGTTGAAGTTTGATAGCCAGAACACAAACACACTGTGTTAAGTTGCTTTGTTTGTTTATCAAAAGAATAAACTTTTGTGATAAGCCACAACGAAATTGTGTGTAAATTATCGATCTTATCATTGGTTTATAAATTGATTTTCAAAACTGACACTGTTACATGATGACACAATTATTATAAAATCACTTTGTCAAATATTTAATAACCCAACCTACACAGCATGGCTCTGACACACCTTTTTACACTTCTATCATCTAATCAATTTCTAAAATTTGCAGTTTATCTCATCGTCAAAATGCGTAGAATTAATTAAGGAAGCCTCAACTAGGCTAACTGACCATACACATTTTTTTAATTCAAACAAAATAGAGGTTAACCATACTCAAAAATTGGCAAGCGTCATATTTCCAGACCATACCAGCATCCAGTGGACAGGCTTTTTATTGTAATTATTAAATTTTGTAATAATTGTCGACATGACACGACGACGGACGTTATGGTAGCTAGGGTGCTAAAACTACAAAATTAATAATATTTTATGTGTAAATGTGTTATGTGGTAGCGTATTCCAGGAGCAAACAGAATATTTCCGCTACAGTAAACTTTCAAAAACCCTATAAAACCTCAAACATTCACAATTTGGCAGAGATCCTGAGTAAACAAAAATATAAATGTTATCTCATCGGTCTCGTCTCCTCTTCTCTCTCTCAATGAAATAAAAATGATTTTTATATCAAAATTTCATTGGAAATATATAGTTGATTGTTATTTTTTTGCTTCCTCTTTTTTTTTTGGATCCCCTTCTGGAATTGGAATATTTTTACATAAAAAAAATTTAAACCTAAATGCTTTTTTTTTCAGATTCCTTTGTCAATGAACAATGAATAACAGATATGAAATTGCTAAAATACGCTTCGTTTGTTTTGCAAATAACTAGCCTTTTAACCATTGATCTGGATCTCGATATGTCTCTGGTGTAGCTTCATAGACTTTATGTATATTTGTATTATTTTTGATTATTTTCCCAAAAAAGGTGATTTTGATAAAGGGAAAGGATATAACTATGATTAAAAGGCAATCAACAATAATATTTTTGTATATCAAACAAGGACTTTACCATTTATATTTTTTGGAGGGTGGAGATGAAAACGTTTGATGTTAATTTTTGTTCCCTTTTTTTCTTTTTTTTTTTTTTAGATATTGTGGCCATGGATCAGGACTTCAATATTTAAATGGACGTAAAATAAGTAAATTCCAAATGAAATGCATCGTCTTCCTATTCGGTTGTGATTCAGTTCGTCTGAGGTCTCCAGGACTTCATGGTGAAATGGTTGCCTCGCATTTGTTTTATCATGCAGCTTTGTGGTAATATATTCTTCCTTTTCTCATTTTAATTTATGATTATTTTTTTGTATCCTTTGTTTTGTTTATATTATGTATTTTACAGTCCAGCTGTTGTGGGTACTTTGCAATTAGGATTCGATTTTCAAGTAGATAAAATAGCAACCAACCTCCTTAGCGAATGGATTCCATCGAATAACCAAGACATAGTTCACTGGCATAATATTGATAAAGCATGTTGGAAAAAAGGAACAATACAATGTGAGTGTTTTTTGAAATTTTCGTTATTATTTTATACAACAACAAAAAACTATTCAGCTATTCAGTCGAAAAACACAAGAATTCTTATGGATAATTATGAAGGAAGTCTTGCAAAAGCTGTTTCAGCTATTCATCAAAAAACCGAAGAGAAACTTTATAAAACTGTGGGTTTTGTCTATCGCGGACTGCCAGTATGGAATGCTAGTAATTCTCTTCTTATACAAAATTAATAAATTAAGTTTTAATTAAATTAAATTTCTGTTTGCTTTTTTTTTTTGTAGATTTAAATTGATTTTAATTTAGTTTAATGTTATTTAATTATGATTAAAGAAGAAAAAAATGTCCTATTTACAATGTAAACGGTTTTTTATGTAATTAAGTCAGTTATAATTATTAAGTTTGTATGAACAAGTGTATGTTTGGATTTTATCGTTAAACAAGATAAATATTTTTTTTTTAATTCACGAGGTGAACATTTCACTGCTTGTTCGTGTTCATATCGAGAAGTGAATCAGGGATATATGCACTTAAGAGAAGGATTTTTAGCTTTTTATAACTCGTGTTTAAAAGTAGTAAACAAAACGACCGACAGATTGCCTGTTATTAGGAAACTATTTCGGTGATTATTTATTGTAACCAAGGTAGGTTAGAAGGTAGAAAAAGAGGCCTCTAATGCACCTGCTCACCGATGAATGTCGCTCATTTTTAGTCCTTTTGCTTTATTAAACTTATTGGACCTATAATTATTGGAATAGCTTTAGCATGTAGGGAGGCTGAATTATATCCATCGCCGAAAATAACAGCCGTATAATTGACATAATCGATTTCCATTCGAATTCTATTTTCTCCCGTTTTGGACTTTTTGCTGCTCCGTACTCGAGCAGATTCATAGATGTTTCGAAAAAAGATCGGATCTACAATCTAACAAAAAAGTCGAATGGAAATCAGAACAAACGTTTTCAATCCATAAGGATAAAAATTTAGTTTTCTTTTTCAAATTCGAACGGATATTAGAACAGCCGTGTATTTCTATTTATTCAGGTGATGAAATCTCTTCTGCTGTTTTCGAAGGAAAGGCCTGGCGTACTTTTTGCCTAAAAAAAGAAAAGAAAAATAAAAGGGTTCAATGCCATGTTTCAGCTCTGATATCGTCGGCGGAAAGCAAAATTGTTCTAAATCCACTTTTTACTGAAAATGAGATAATGATGCACCTTTACTAATTGGGGGGTGCTTTTTCCGAATTTGAAGAGCGTTTTTGTGTAAAAAATTTCTTTAGCATATATGTAATATAATTTAATGGGACATAGAACAATAAATACAGGTAGTAGTCTTCTGAAAAAGAGACCCGAGTATTCTTGATTGTTCTAAGTCCCAACGTATTTTGTTCTAAGTCTACTTTTTATTTAAGGAAAGTGTGTAATTGTATAGCAATTGTTCTATATCCAATTTTGGGTTTTTAGTTTTTAAAAATATTAAAAAATAGTATGTATTTAATAATGAAGTAAGTTTGTATGGTTTCTTCAAAAGGAAAGAACAAACTTTATAAAAACCATAACTTGAATTACCGACGAGCAAAAAAACATCGCTTTCAATCAATTTGAAACTTAAAAAGCAAATTTCATAGGGGACGATTTTTGTGACTTAGAACTATTTTGCTTTCCGCCGACGATATGTAGAACGAAAGAAAATTTAAAATCCTCTCATTTATTTTAGTTAAGTATAAAAGTCAAGAACTTGTTTTGTTAATCTTAAGGATTTACTTGCACCTGGTGCAAAACCAGGTTTTTATTTCTCAGATTAGAGTTTTCAAAAGTTAAAACTTGTCCTTAAATCTATAGAACGATATAGGTACAAGTCAATCCTTTAAACATCAGAAACTTTTGTATTTGGTATGTGACTGTTTTTAGCTAGAATCAACCCAAAACCTGCTCCTATTACCAATTAAATATTTGTTTTCTCATTCGCGTTGCCTTGATTTTTAAAACTTTCAAAACTATTTTATTTTTTATTCAGAATCCGTTTTGTCTTTGACCTAAAACCGAAAAACGTACCTACATCTAATTTTTGTTGCTAGTTTTTTTTCGTTACAAAACTACGATTTCTACTTTACAGAGTCCAATTTAAGTTGTTTTTGTATATAATTTGAAGTCAACACAACGCATATAATTTTCCAACTTCGCTCTGGAACATAGTTTTTTTTTTTTTTTTACACGACAATAATAAATTATAAATCATGGTAAAACATGGAGCCAAAAGTTTTTCTTTTAAGTCTTTCAACTGCTTCCCGCATAAAGTTTTTTTTTTTTATTTTGTAAAATTTTGTTGTGTTTTGTGCGGGAGCAATGGAAGTGGAAGCATCAACAGCAGCAGCGATAGTAAATGAAAGTGCATAGCATAGAAATAAAATTTAGCAATAAAAATACAAAATGTACTTAAAGTTGTCTGTGAAACTTCCTCTATTCAAAACCATTTAAAACATTCAAATGTAAGTATTTTTTTTTTTTTTATAATTTTTCTCTTTTGTTTCCTGGTAAACTAATTGCTGTCATTCCCTGTCATCACATAGAACTCGAAAACATGATATAAACATGCGATAACAGCGAACAGCAAAAATGTCCTTATTTAATATTATATAAAAAAAAAAAAATAAAATCCTTCATCCACCCGCACCAAAAACACTCGCATCGCCACTGCAGCGAGAGTTACAGGGTGTTCTTCTTAAAAGAATGCAATGTTAAAACCTAATATCTGCATTAATATTTAGATTAGATAGTGACGCTTTGAAAAGAAATACTAATATTTGTTTAAATTTCTTTCAACAACGACTTTTAAATGTTTTAGTTCGAGAGAAAATTCGATACAAAAAAAAATTAAGTGGTACATTCAACAACTCTGTATTTTTTTTTTTCTTTAAATTCAAGTTCTTCAATAATATAGAATTGGGCTCTTTAGACTTTAGAAGGAAGAGTTCAAAAATTTGTACAGTTAAGTTAAACCCAATTGATTGCAACCCTCTTAACAGAAAACTAAATTTATTACAAATTTTAAAATTCCCGTTTTTAATGGAGGCTTAAATTCAATGGAGTGTGAATAAATTGAGCCTAACTGAAAACCCTTATACGACTTAATTACCGAAACTGCTTTGTGCTTTTTTGATCCCACAATATTAAAAATTTACAGAATGGCTGTAACCTTCTGCTGGGGGTTAAGATAAGCCTATCTGTCCAAAGTTGAGTATATGCAGTTTCTTTTTTTATTTTAAGGGGGGAAATCCCTCCGGACGACACCTTTTTCAATATTTTTTTATGAAAAACTGAAAGCACTTATTGAAGTTTGGAAAAAGACAAGATATTACTGACATTATTAAGTATTGAAAAATTTTTTTTTGAAATGAAAAAATAACAAAATGGCGGCTCTGGAGCCTTTCAAAGTTGACGCCTCTAGTTTACGCCGTGCAATGCACAGGTCCAGGAAATCATCTTAAATCAAAAAGGAAATTTTTTTCCGTTAGATGATTATAGTACGCATTGCATGAACCTAAATTTATTTTTTTTTAAATGAAAAATAAAAATTAGAAATCAAAAAAACGAAAAAAACAATGTTTTTTTTACAAAGAAGTAGTTAAAAAAAATATTTACTGTACAAATTTTATTCAACTTTTAGGTTCATGTTGTGGCCAATAAGTTAAGGAGTAATTTGCTTCAAATTTCAAGTCGATAGCTTCATTAGTTTTTGAGTTACATTGCACGGCGCGGAAAAAAACTAGTTTCAAAAGAAATGCGTTTAAAGTTTTCGTTTTCGTACTATGGTAGGTTCGGAGCGCATTGGTTTCGTTACTATCTAGGCACTTTTGAGGCTTCATTTAAGGCTAAGACCACTGAAAATAGTTTCTTCGGTTGATAAATAAATTTATTACGCAAAAAAAAAATAATGCAAAAATAAAAAAATTCCAGAGGGATTTCCCCCCTTAAGGAATATTTTTGATTTAGGGAAATTTTGAATATACAGTATCGTTTGAAAAATGTTGTTCAAACATTTTGTTGTCCTTTTCAAGCGCGGTTCTAATGGAATGGTTTCTTTTTTGCGCTAGGTAGAAAATGCCCTTCAAATACTACACACAAGTCATATTATGAAAAAGAGGAGATAAAAGAAAAATTTCATAAAGCTTAGTGAGAAAAGGATCGTGCAAGCTCGACTTAGCCGGATTTTTTCAAAAGTTAGATAAAAACGATTGAATAATAATAGCATTGAAGACTAATACAAAGCTTTAAAATAAATATTCCTTTTTTTTTACTCTTAGGTGAAAAAGTACGTTGAAGAAAATAATTAAAACGATTAAAAGCGCATAAGAAAACAAATCCTCATTAAAAAAATGTGTTGTTATTGCAATACATGTGAAAAAATTCGAAGAATAAATTTGATCATTATTTTTTGAATTGCACAATTACTCAAATTTGTACATATCCTAAATCTTATAGAGAGCACAACAGGTGAGTACTTCAATGCTTATGGCGTTAATGCCTTTAAATTTGTTTGTTTTTTTTTTACAATAGACCTCATTTTTATATTAAATTGAAAAAGAAAATTGTATAAGACACACGAGTGCAATTGCCATTTTGAAAAGGAGGAAAGTCCGTGAAGGGGGGGGGGGGAGGTAATTTCTTTTGGTTAGGAAGATGAAACGCAAGAAGTTTATAATAACCGCAAATGTTTTAGAGACGACCAAAGGAAACCAGTTCAGCGTTTGCCACATAAACCGTTGCAAACCTATGTAAATACTGCAAACCAAAGTTACGGCCGAAAGTAGATATGTTTAAGTTGGGTGAAACTTGCAACAGCTTTTATTGCCTATTATTATTTCGGTTGTAAAGTTTGTTTCCCATGAAACTAGCAACAGTTTGAACAACTCGAGAGGATAACCCCTCTTAAACGAAATAACACTCTAAGAACTTACCCCATCAACAAATATTTCCACGTTTACCTCTAAATGGAACACCCTGTACAAATCTCGTACAACATGATATTTATGGGCGTGTATATTGTTTATATGTTTTTGCTGGTGTTATTTTTTTTTTTTTTTTGAAAAATATTTTTCACTTGTTTATACGTGACCTGTAATAAAACTTTTGCAGAATAATAGGTATTTTACATGGTAACGAGTAAAAAGTGAACTTTCCCAAGACTTGTTTTGTTTTATATTTTTTTTTTTGTGTTTTCATTTTCGTTTTGTAAACGCCTGAATTATATTCAAATAGGATTATGTAATTATTTACACTTGAAGTGGAGGAATGGGATTTGGTTCTCTTAATATAATATAGGAGGGTGACGCGGTAATAATATGATCCAACAGGGACATCCGACGACGTGGAATAACCTATTTCTTTTGTTTTGGTTTTTGTTTCTTTTATTTAGGGTTTTTTTCTAATATACATATATAAAAAAAAAACCGTGCTGTGTTTTATGATCCGAATATTTGAGTTCGTTTGATGTTATTTAAGGAACCCATCTGCAGAACCAGGACCAGGAACCAAAATATTAAATCTGCTTCATATAAATTGATTTAAAAAAAAAAATTAAATAAAACAGGATGGCAGGTTAAAATAAACCAAGAACCACCGACAACGGACATCGTCCTTTTTCCGGTTACCACCAATTTCACTCTCTTGTCGCGTCCCAACCGCCATTTCCTCTTCATGTAATACAGTGAAAGAATAGAAATTTCGCCATATTTCTCTTTTGGTTTGCATACATTTCCGTCGTCATCGTCGTCGTTTTCGTTCTCTATCTCTCTGTGTGCTTTGTCCTTTCATTTTTGCATCCCCAAAAAAAAAACAGGACATTTTATTTGTTTTATTATTTTGAGTAGGTTTACGTTTTATGGAGAGGAAAGCAATTTTTCGGCGTGAATTTGTGTGGGCAAACGAACTGGGATTTTTTTTTACTTGGTTCCTCCCCACCGATACGCAAGTCTTTCTGAGATCAGAAATATAAAAACTTTTCAGAGGAATGTCAGACAGATGATATGGGTGCTTTTTTTTTGTTTTTTTTTTTCTTTCGTTTGCTATCATATCAAAAGAAGATTTTTTGGATGTTCAAAAGAAATTAGCAAAATTGTTTTTGAATTTTTAATTGACATCAGAGATCTTGATTTTGATTTGGTGTCCAGAAGTCTTTTAAAACAAAATTGGGATAGACTGGAAGAGAATGGAGGAGAGGACTGTTTTATCGTTAATTATTTAGATTTAATTTTTCTGGTTGTATTCATGAGTTTTTGTTTAAATCCAATTTGATGAGAGGTTTTTAAATTTTTTTGTTTTATTTTTCTTTTTTTATGGTCAGAGGTTAATTTTTATTCTTTCATTATTGCGGAAGGGTTGATAAGAGTAAGGCAATTAAGTAGAGCCCATTCCTAAATTTAAATGTTGAACGACAGAAAAGCATTTAATTTTTTTTATTGAAAAATGGGTTTTTTACGACAAAATTTCTGTAAAGATAAAAATGTTTCTTTCGAAAGTTGTTGTGAACTACGCGTTTGTTCATCTAAAGATATGCAAAATGCAATTAGTGTCTTTGTTTGAATTTCAGAAAAATGAAGAGATCCATGCAACTTTTGGTAAATTTAAAAGTTAAACACAAAAAACGAAAGAGCTGAAGTTGAAAACTTTTCTGTTTGTTGATTGTTTGTATTTGCTTAAGAAAGTAGTTTAACGAATGATATCTCTAGTCGCACATCAAAGACTTACATCACCAAGGAGATGTAAAATGGGACTAAAAAGATGAATATTGAAAAAGTTTTCAGAACATGTTTCCTTCTAATTGAAACTGGTAACAAATGTTTTGCTTTTTAACAAAATGTATATAAATATACTATAGGTATGTATATTATAACTTATTTGAAATAAAATGCACTACAGTGTCGCACTTAGTTCCTTAGTTCAAGTTGCATACAATTTTAAATGAAAAAAAAGGTCTTCAGAAAGAAAAAAAAAAAACGTAACCAACTTTATTTATTTTACTTACTGGATGATTCAACAGGCTTTATTACATCGGCTATTATATATTTTATTGGTTCGCTGACGAATCCGGGGTACAACTGGCTGTATCATAGGACAAAGGTAACCCTATATTCTGTACATAAATAAAAAGTAATATAAATATAAATTCACTCTTATTACAGCCTCCAGATGTAACACCATGGTCAGATTATAAACTGACAGGTAAACTGTGGCTTGCGTGACCATATCTCGGCTACAACAACCTTGGTTATTTCTCTGGCAACAAGCAAAGGAGACTTAAAGTAAATCCGATAAGCTTAAGAGCAAAATATTTAATTCATCAATTCAACTCAACTCATTTTAAGAGATAAAAACGCTCATCACACAGTTTTGGGTAGTAAAAATTTAAATGATAGAGGTGAGTATTTGTTCTTATTTTTAGTAAAAATTAAAAGATCGTCTTGGAGAAGCTTATGCGAAGAATCTAGATTAAGAAAAAAATTATTTCGCAAAAACCTTTAATGCTTTGAGTTCCTTTTATTTTAATGGATTTTATAGTCAATGAAAAATTGTATCGGCAGTGGTAAAAGTTACAAAACAGTGCTACCATTTATCAATTAATTTCTATCACCCCATCATTTATTTATCATGTCCTTATTTTCACTCTCTAAATAATCCAAATCTGGAATATATAAAATTTTCAATCAGTACCTTCTAAATAAACTTCCATTAAATCCAGTCATAGCTTATTTCAAAAACCATTCCGGGTGAAAATTGTCACAAAATCTTCATTAGATTTAGTTACACAACAGACAAATTAAACAACATTTTCCTTGTGACTAAGCAACTTGTTGATCCTGTGGTGTTTGTTTAATACTCTCTTCCTTTTTTTTTGTATCCTCCAAAATAAACATCTAAGCTTGATATAAGATAAATAAAAATATATATATTTTTTCTATAATACCGATATCTTCAGACTCCAGTGAGTATAGTGACTTATTCATTGATCCAGCCTTAACAGACGAAGCAATAAAAGTGGATTTTATATCATTTTACATCCTATCAATGCCACAAAATATATTCCACCTACACCCACAACCACCATCAGACATACAAACACACACACACACAACCAACATCCGTTTTTATATGTACGTCATCAGGCTGCTGTGTCGCCATCTAGAGTGTAATTCATCAAGCAATGGCTTAACCCATAGTATCGCTTTACCCCACCGCACAGTGTCGATATATCAAATTGGTTATTTATTGTCGATAATCGAGTGAAGGAGTGATATATCCCGTTTATATACACCCTCACCCCCTGATATGGTTGAATGAATTGCCATGATTTCACCTCCCCCAAAAAAATGTTACTCCTTGACTTTAACACTGACATCTACAATCATTTAAATCGAAGTTTAAAAAAAACATCAAACATCAACATCAAAAAGGAAGTTTAACATTTATGATACGAGACAATGTAAGGACGATGTTGATTCAAAAAAAAAGGATAAAAAAAATAGTTTTTTGTTTGTTTTTGTATTCGAGTATATGAAATTTTATATTTTAAACGGAAATGCATTACCACAAAAAGGAAAGCAACCATAACTGGTCAATTAAACACACAAACAAAAAAAGAACCTTCCCCAATAAAACGGAAACATTTAAATCAAAAAGTCGATGATGATTGCGTATTTATTGTGTTGTTTAATTTGCATTATCCTTGTGGAAATATACTTTAAACAATCAATATTATTCCAATATCCTTTTATACCTATATCCTGTGTGTAAGTGTGTGTATAGTTTTCGAAAACAATTACCTACATTTACAATTCCGATTTTATTCAATTCAATTGGACTCGATTCGAAACCGCTGATAAGTGCAATGAAAGTGCGGTAGTAAATCCAATTGTGCTATAAACTACTATCCTCAATTTACAATTTTTTTTTCAATTCATTCAATTTACCGTATTTTATATAAAATATATAAAAGGAGGACTTTATTATTAATATTATTATTGTGGAATATCGAAAGTAATGTATTGGGTTACAAACATATAAACTTGTGCATCCAAAGTACATGTGAGTAGCTTATAGTTAAATACAATATTTTGATATGAAACACTCTCTCAAACACTCAGTGACTGTAAAGGATTTCTAGAGAGCTTCTAGAGTTGCATTTTCAATTTGATTTGATTAGTTTGAAGTTGAATAGTTGAAGTATAGTTGTTTCGAATTGAGTTAATTTTGAAATATTATTAAGCCGATTTTCATTCATTCAGTTTGTTTATGGGGAATAGTTTCTGGTAATTATAGAACTTGAATGGAGAATGTTAAGTAAGAACTTAGAAGAAATTATGTAATTTTAATAATAAAGATATATTCTATCGAGAGTCGTTTTGATATTTAAAGTTAAAATTCATGGGAAATGATTTTAAATGAAAGAGTTAAGCCAAGATGCACTTTTTCAAAACAGTGATACTCTTGGAGGGTTTGTCAATTTCTTAAAAGTACCCCTGTAGGTGATGGAGATTGGAATACGAAGCCAGACCTCTTTGTCCCTGTTCTGTAAATATTATTACTGTCGATAAAATGTTTTAATTGAAAATTTATCTGAATCAAAGGAGAGAATTTTTTCAATTTTTTCATCTCAATTTTTTTTATGTACCGCCAAATTAAATGGAATATTTTTTCGGATGTTTTGAAATCACTTTTTAGAGCCAAAAATACCAATACGATGACCAATTTTCAATGACGTTTGAGCAAAATGGTCTAAACCTGTGTTAAATCACCTAAAATATTAAAGAATAAAAAAAAACATCCGTTTCATCAAGAAAGAAGATTTACATAGTCATTACCAGGGCCCGGATTCCTATGCAAATGCATATTTTTTTTTTATGGCCTTGGAATTAAGTGAATTCTTGAATTCAATAGATTTGCTTTAAAGTTTGCATATTTTGTTACAAATGCATATTCTGGCTTATTGAACATATTTTCTGAATAAATGCATTTTTTTGGGCATATTTCACAAAAAACAAATTTAAGACTTAAAACTGAACCCACCTTTCTTCATCTGGAAAAAAATATGTAATATTGACAAAAGTTTTTTGGGACCAATCAGGGTTCCCAGGTTTTCAAAATAAAAATCCCCTTTTTTTAACACCAAAACGTTTATTTTTCCCCTTTTTCGTAAAAAAAATCCCCTTTTTCCAGAAAAAAAAAAAATGCAAGTATTTATTTTTTTACTTAAATCTTTTTTTAAACATATTAATTTTGTATTTAATTTATTCATAAGAATAAAAACTTTATAATGGACATAAGTAAATAAAAAAAATTAACAAAAATGAAGCTCAAAACAAAAAACAGTAAAAAAAAAATGTATGAAGTATGGAACTACTTCATAAATTTTATTTTGAGGGTAAATCGAAAATATCATTGCTAATTTAATAAAAAAAATTAATATTATTTTCTATATTTAACGTATTTTTGTAAATCATAGAGTATTTATGCCGATTAAGGCAGGCTTTTTTAACAACGATTTCTTAAAAATGTATAAGTATTTTTTTTTTACTCTTATTTTTTTTACTGCCGCGGGTGCTGGCTGAAAATTTCGTTTAATATACCCAAAAAAGTAAAGATTCCCTTAATGAAATATTTTGAGGAGTGAACCCCTAGTTTTTAATAGAGCTGTCAAATTAAAAAATCCACTTGATTCCATTGTTCAAAGATTTTGTCTAACGTTTTTGTAAGTTTAAATTTTTCCCTTTTTAGATATTTTTTCCCCTTTTTTATCCCCGTCCCTTAATTTATCCCTTTCGTCTAAGAAAATCGGCAAAAATGGTGATTTTCCCCTCAACTTGGGAACCCAGGACCAAATCGCCAAGGTTTCAGTTTTTAAAATTTCAGGAAAAATTTCGTGATCATACAAAACTAATTTACACATTTAGTTAACTGTTTGCTGACTATTAACTACTAACTCATTTTCTTTCCAAATGAAAGACTAAATTCATTTTTATGTCCTTTTTGTATCCTTTTTGAAATTTTTGCAGTAGGTATATTTTGGATTTTGTATTGCATATTTTGTGACGTGCAAAATACAACAAGAAATTCTGTCATACAAATACGTTTTCATAGGAGGAATTTTTATTTGAGCTTGATTTTTTTAAATTGTGTTTTCCAAAAGTTACATAAATTTTAGACGTATTTTTACGCACACCAATTAAAAGTATATTCTCAACTTTTATTCTTTTGTAACTTCAATTACCTATAACAATTTAAAATATTTAAACATTCTTAAGTACTCAAAATATACGAGTATACAACATACTTTAGTTCAATATAAGTTCAAGTGACCTCAACTCACTCCACTTAAAATAAAAATAATTTTAATAATTTTTTTATTATTTTTGTTATTTTTTTCTTCGTTACAACATACTTTAGAAGAAGGCTCAAGTATTCTTAAATTACTTTTGGATAGTGCAATCCATTTTCTCCCATTCTTAAAATATTCCAAGAATCTTTTTAAACTCTTTTTTTAATTTGCGTAAACAATACAAAAAGTTCAATAGCCCCATAGTCTTAAGTGATTTTGTTTTGTTCTGATATCTGCAGTTACTAAACGTCCTTTATTTACTCAATATGTCATTCATTCGTTTTATTATTCTTTTTTTTTTTCTATTTTCTTGGAAGTCAACATGATAAATTTAGCATACGCTCTTGCATTAAGTAAAATGAAAAAAAAAGAGATAAAACACACGGTCATATCAATTTCAGTTACAGAATGAAAAAAATCCGATCCAGATTCCAAGGATTCTTCAGAAAAGCATTACTTCGGTCTTTTTTTTTTTACATTATTTAATCTTTTTTTTTTTTGTTTCCATATCAGCTGGCATTTGTTAAGGTATGTTTGTTCGTTTGGCTCAGCGCTTGGCTTAGGGTTGGGTCTGGGGCTAGAGATCTACTCTATTTTACTCTGCACCGCACTATATCCTGAGTAGGTACTCTTGAAAAACATCCAATTTTAATCGATTCTGTTCTGTTGACGGTCTAGTGGGGAAGAAGGGGGATATGGGGGTAAAACTTCATCTACATTCCCCATAGATCCATATTCCCCATATCATCATTCACATACAAGTATAATATATGTAGACACCATGAACAACAACAACACATAACCAAGGACGTCAGACACACAAGAGAGAAAATCTAAAAACTGCACACAATTTGAATTCAACCGAGCATTTCAGATAATGACTGACTCTGTGTGTGAGCCAGAGAATTATACATACATACACATATGTTTATATGTTAACATATATATGATAGTTGAGATATATTGAAAATGAAAGGATTCAGGCAGGTTGACCAAATAGCTTTGGAGATATGAGTTTGATGCATTGTAACCGCATCGTCAGGCATGAATTTCCTGAAATAGAGAAAATTCAATTAAGCGCAATGCTTCTCATTCTCAGATATGTAGCTTCATATTGGATGGATGGACAAATAAAGTCTGATTCATATTTATTTTTATTTCTATGGTGTCAAAAAAAAAATTAGGTGTTTTGAAATTTTGTGGCTTAAAACGTTTAGAAAATATGACAATTGATAGCTGGTTTTTTAATTTTTATCAGTTAAGTTGTCATAATGCTTAGAGAAATTAAGGTGATGCTACTTGAAAATTTCTATTGATATAACGGTGTACCAAATGCTCGAGCAAGATGGTAAATTGTGTAATAAAATCGCAATATTAAAAAGTAATTTTATTTGTATTGGCCTGAAAGGCCTTATTCTAAAGGTCGTCTTAAAAAATTAATGGAAGGGAATAGAAGAGCTAAGCGTTGAACGGTCATACTTTTCATGCATTTTATTGCGTATTTGTCTCTATCATGCACACAAAACGGAGGAAGACACTTTGAAAACTTGGTATAACTTCACTTTAAATTAAAAAAAACAAAAAAATATATATATCGAAAAAATTTTTTTTAAATTTATTTTTAGCATTTTAAGACAAAGCAAGAACACTATTTTTAAATTATACTTACTGCTGGTTTTTCGAAGTTTCAAAATATAGAATAAGTATGTTTTTTTGGCAACCTTCTGAATGATGTTTTTGTTTATTATTCTTATCTTCATAGCGCTTAAGTAATAAAATTTTATTTTTATTACGCATAACGAAGAAAACTGACTTTAAAGTCAAAAAATGGCACGGGTAAGAAAAACGGAACAGCCTTGACAAAATAATATCTGACCATTAAAAAAATGTATGAACATTAAACGCAGTTACAAGGAATGAATATTTTTCTAAAAATTAAGACCTTAGCAATGTTGAATTAGTTTTAACAGAGACATCAGCCTTAACTTGAGTTAAGAGAAAAATGACACCAACTTTTGAAACAGAGACTTAGGGTACGGCCACGTACTGAGCGGCTTTGCGTCTGAGCGGCTGAGCGTCAATCCTGAGCGTCAAAACTAAATTAGAACGTATGAAAATGTATGGGGTGGCCACATACACCCTGTACGGCTGAGCGGCAATCCTGCGCGTCTGAGCGACCGACGTTGCTCTGTTCTATTTTTTTTTTGAAATTCTGAGCGACGAATTACATTATATACTAAATTACCACGAACATTTTAGTAAATAGTGAAAATTAGGGTTTCTTTTGAAGAAATAAATTGCACGACTGGGGTCGCACGTACTTGCTCTTATGCTTAAAGTAACTATAATGTTAAAGCTTTTTATTCAAGAAATTTAAAATTTGATATTTTGAAGAAATTTCATAAGTAGTATAAAAAAATTAAATCTGTTTTTATAATTAATAAAACTCCGTTTTAAAATATCTTAAAAAAAAAAACAAATATGCCATTTTATTTCTCGTATAAAAAAGTATTTTTAGAAAAAAAATTTTGAAAATTGTAGGAGCCGTTTTTTAAAAAAATAATTTTTTATATATAAAATTTTTTTTAACATTTTTCAAAAAAAAAGTTGGTATGCCATTTTGAAGAAATAATTAATTTACACATAAAAACTAAATTTCAAAATTTTTCATTGATCCGTTTTCAAAAAATTGATTTTTCAAAAAAAAATTTTGAAATATTTTTTAAAAAACCAAAAATGCGTTTTTTGAAAATTTTCTAAAATTTTAATATTATCTTTACTTACACACGTTTGTATAAAAATTTTCATTTAAATCGGATTAATTTTGTACGAGATATTCAGAAACGAAAAAAACCGTTCTATGACAGGTACCGTTAATAACGGTACAAAAAATATTTTTTTTATTTAAAAAGTTGGCCCTTATGTGAAGTACTACACACAAAAATTTTAATCAAAATCGTTAGAGCCGTTTTTGGAAAAAATTACCTTTTCTATTTCCGTTATATGGCAGGTACCGTTAGTTTTGGTCATAAAAAAAAAATTTCAATTTCCCCTCTAGGGAATCACCAAAAACTGCTAACTACCAAGTTTGAAGAAAATCACTTCACTCGTTTAGGCTGCAGCTCCAGATAGAGACAGACACACAGACAGACAGACAGACAAACAGACAGACAGACAGACAGACAGAATTGCCGGACCCACTTTTTTGGCATTCTCCATCATCGTAATGTCATGTAAAATTGTTATCTCGAGTTCGATTTTTTTTACGAATCCTAAACTTGCCCTATAGTACCTATATCGCAAGTAAAAATTAAAAAAATATTAATTTTTTTCGTTAAAATAATAAAAAAATAAAAAGGCTCCGACAGGAATCGAACCTGGGACTCGAATCGTTGTCTGTTTAAGAAGCTATAGATAGCCTTAACGGATGGATCAATTCTCTTCAAACTTGGTATGTAGCAGTTTTTGGAGATTGTGCAGATGATTCTATGGAATTAATTTTTTTAGAACCTGTGATGCACCTATTCTAAAAAAGTATAATTTTCTCAAATACGCTTTTAACGATTAAAACAAAAAAAAAAAATAAGTGTGGGTTTTTGGACAAGGCCTATCTTTTAACAAAAAAATATTTTTTCGAAAGTCATTATTAACGGTACCTGTCATAGAACCGTTTTTTTAAACTCTGAATTTCTCTCAAACGACTTATTAAATTTTATTAAAATTTTTTATACAAAAGCATTTATATAGTCTTAGTATAAATCAAAAAAAAAAATTCAAAGAAATGCATTTTTGGATTTTTGAAAAAATGTTGAATTTTTTTTTTTTTTGAAAAATCAAATTTTCCAAAACAGGTCATTGAATTCTTTTGAAATTTGGGTTTTAGGTGTTAATCTATATTTACTACAATATGGCATACCAACCTTATTCAATTTAGATTTATAAAAAAAAAAATAGGCACTTCTAGGAATCGCACCTGAGACTCCCGCGTGCAAGCCGAGTACTCATCGAATATTTTGCACTTGTAGGGTTTTGAAATTGCCGCTCAGGGTCTCCGCTCAGGACGTGGCCACCTCGTCACTCAAGATTGCCGCTCAGCCGCTCAAACGCTCAGCCGCTCAGGACGTGGCCGTAGCCTTGCTGTAGAAAAACACCCCTTAAATTTTTCTTACCTTACTACGTATAATAAGGAGCCACTAAAATACAAAAAGTAAATGGTTTTCTTAGAAAAATTAGTACTTAATTACATACAATTTTGAAAAAAATTTAATTTAAAATTAAAAAAATTTCAAAATTTTGACTTTGAAAATTAATTTTTCAAAAACTTTTTTATAAAATCGATTTATAGCTTTCCACTTGATTGATTTATTTAATGGTGTCAGTTAAATTTATTCTTGCCTTACTCCTGAGCACCTTTCTATTTATATGTCTTACAACATTCTTTAGAAGACTTAGATTTAAAAAAAAGGGTCAAAACCAGAATTTTTTTTTTTGAAAATTTTGAACTTTTCGTCATTCCAAATACTGTCTACCAGGGTGTTTGCCAAAGAATTTTCATCTGACTTTTTGCGCTGACACTTTTGTAAGTATACTTTAGTGAATTGTTTCAAAAAGTAAATTATAGAAATTACTCTCGGTTAGGAATTAATTTTACAAAATTACCCAAACGAGTTGACTTTTTTTCATTTTTTTACATTTTGGGTGGAATTTTACCCATGTTGGTCACACCAAAATGCTGCCACACAAAATGATTCTTGTCCTATCTTCAAATGAAGATATACCTTACAACATTCTTCAGATGACTTGATTCAGTATGTTATTGGCTCTCGGTCTTAGTATACCTACACGAGGAGGTTTTTTTCAGATCTGACCTGTGCTTTGCAGGAGTACCCCAAAAATGCAATTTTTGTTTATCCTTATCTACCGTTCACCAGCAAAATGCTACAAAATACGTTTGATTAAAAAAGCAAGCTTTGCTCCAGTACAATCCAAATTCTATTTGGTTTTTACTTTAGCTTGGAAATTTCTTCTGAACCAATACCATAAAAGGTCTGATCATTGGACGAATACGTTCTTCAGTTTCAGTACTGGAATATTAATGCTTCATTTGTTGCGAACGGAATTCGTTACGAATCAAATATAGAATCGGTCCTTCTGTGAAAGCATAGTGTGTCAAAAATCGCATCCCATTTATTATGGAAGATGTTCAAAGATATATGTAAAGTCCCCATATTTTACATACACTTCTTCAAGTTTTTAGGATCAACCTATTTTATTGCCTCACACATCATCTACTACTCACCATGGGCAGTATGAGAAAAGTCATCACAAGATTCGCAATTTGAATTATTTTTTCCTCCGAATCCAGTCACGATGTTTGAAATTTGTGTATTGAATCATACTTGCCGAAAAACTTTGATAATTTTAAAGTTATTCCAGTTCAAGTTATTTCCGTGAAATTCTCTCCATGAAAATATTGAATTCAATATCAAAATGTCACTGCATAAATGTCAAAATATATATGTATATCAACTACTCTCCTCCAATAAAATTAATAACCTTAAAAGAAATTTCAATATAACTTTCATGTCGGAAGAATTTTTCGTTAAGCATTCCTCCATTCAATCTTTTAAATGCATTTAACAGCTTTTCATTACACATCCTCCAAGCTCGTAGATCTCGTTGTGTAACCTTTTCATCTTTTTTTTTTCACTAAAAAAAGTTACACGTGACATAAAACGATTTTGATTGCCATAGAAAACGCCATCTCTGAATAAGCCAGTTAATGATGTAAGTGATAAAGGACCTTCATTCATGTATAATTTTCATCACTATCCTCTCCGGCTGGCTCTTCATCATGCTACTCAAGTCCCCATGCCCAAGCTTATATCAAGTATGGAAGAAGAGTAGTTTGGAAAAGAAAACAAAATGCAAGAGCAAAAAAAAAACCTATTCGCAAGTGTCATTTGGCCCGGAATTTATACTTTCCATAAGTTGGGCCGCTCTATAATGTGCCACTTTGACTATTTTTTTTTTTGCTTGCTTCTTCGTTTTTTTTTTTTTTCTTCCTATGATGTTCTATTTTATTCAATCACGTCAGCAGAGAGTCTCGTCTCACACATCCCACCCGTGCGCTCGCCGTGCAAAAACTTTCTCAAGTAACACTCCAATGAATGTGTGCAAGTTTGTCTTTTGCCGCTTCGCAAACTTTCGCAAACATTTGATGTCGAATATAATTTCAATGAATACCAAAACCAAGGAAGAAGACACGCAAATATAGACCATCATGATGATGGAGAGAGGCCAAGCTAAGGAAAGGGGTGGTTTGGGTTTGTGTTCAGTGTTCATCTTGTACGGGCTTATAGAATGCATCAGAATTGCATTATGTTGAGTTTTCGGAAGAAGAGAGAGGGCAACAAACTTACGCGAATGGCCCTTCTAAATCACTGTGCAATCTTTGCGAGAACTTTGTGTGCCATCATTATCATCATGTGCATCTGTTTTAAAATTGTTCGAAGGGATTACGGTTACCGATTTGGGGGAAAAACATGAATCCAGATTTTGGGACATGCAAAATCTATGTCAACAAGGAATATTTATGTGGGTAATGGAGTGGGAGTATACGAGTATGTGTAAAAGGACTAAAGTACTATAAAGATTTTTGATGTTTGTTGTTTAGGACTTTTTGGAAAGATACGATGCTCATGCTACTGCTCTATGGTTGAATATTCAACGGAAATTGAGGATTAAATTAAGCTGAGATGCACTTAAGACTTAAAATATTTTGCTTTTGGATAAAACTTGTTTAATTTCATTTACAGGCAAATTCATTTAACAACAAGATGCAGATAAGTTTATAAGCCAAACAGTTTTAGGAAGAACTTAAAATAGGTGACCTGAATAACGAATGAATTGTTAATAAAGTTTTATACCTTTAGATGTTGTGTTGAACGTTGTATCATCGCAAAAGGAAGAGATTTGGGTATTTGAGGGGGGAGTGTATTTGTATTTTTGTTTACGATTAAAATAGGAAATTAAAGGACACGTGAAAAGTAAAACTTCGAATATATAAATTATGCATTTTTTTTTTTTTTTGATAAAATAAGGTCTCACCTAAAATCGTTTATGTCAATTTTAACATTAAACTCTATTAAATATCAAACATTCTTATTGAAAATGGAGTGTTCTTAGTGTTTATTGGCATTTGAGAAGGGCTTTCGGGAACTTGTTCGAATTTTAAAAATGGTGCAATTTATTTTTTAGATAAAAGAGAGTCTAACCTTTATTTCCGTCAAATATTTTACTTTTAGTTGAAAAATAAGAGTTTTTAGTGTATTTTACCATTTGAATAGGTTTGCCGTATTTGCTAGTTCCTTAAAAACGGCATTTCACATTTTTTTTTTTTTTAGATAAAAGAGAGTCTCAGATATTTTAGATTTAATTAATAATTTTTGGTTCAAAAAAGATTTTTTCGTTTAGCCATTTTTTGAAATGAAATTCCCAAGAAATACGAAAATTAGTGTTTACAAAAAAATTAATACTTAATTTAGACACTTAAATTTTTATTTTGAATTAATTTCATCAAAAATATTTTTTTTTAATAAGAACTAACAATTAAATGGTTTTTTTTTTTGTTTGTTTCTCAATATTTTTAAGATTTCAGATCTCTTATTTGTTATTTTACTTTTTAATTTTCCATTTTAATAATATGGCTCTGTAATAGAAATATTTAAAAATGTAAAATTAAAAAAAAAAAGTTACGCATACACCACAGTGACCACTTTATATTTAAATTCTAAAATACTGGGAAAAATTTTTTGACAATGTAATCACACCAGTTGCTAAACATACCTCAAATTAATGATCAGCAATATTGTTGACACTTTCCACGGAAAAAACTACCTACAGTCCCTTGCCATATTAATAGGGACAAGCAAAAAATAAAATAAATCTTTTTGGTTTATGTTCGTGTCGCGTCGTGTGGTGCAACATACAACATGAAACATGCGACATGCAAAATGTGAGATGCAATATGAGACAAAAAAAAATGTGAGGTATTTCGGCAAAAACTAAAAAATTGAGCAACATAAACCAAAAAGATTTATTTTATTTTTCGATTGTCTCTATTAATATGGCAAGGGACTGTACCTTAACCAACAACCAAAACGTTCTTAACTCTGTAACAGTATCACGTCGAAAAACTCAAACCACACCTTAACCATTTTGTATGTAAAGATTGACTTTAATCAAATTTCAAAACATTTCCTTAAGAATCTTGTCTCGTTATAATATTATAATGCATAGGTACATAAACATTGCCTTCTTTTTCCTTCTTCTTATATATAAATTCGAATGGGTCATCGGTTAGGGTAGAGATATAAGAGGGTTATATCTATATGTATATTGCTTAAGTTTCTGGAAAATTCCCTATTTTCGAAACACACACAATTGAATTAGCTTCAAGCTCTTCAACTATAAACTAAATATAAAACCCTTCGCAGGAAAAACCACCATAAGCTGCTCATCTTGTCTTTTATCATCGAACCTCTTCTTCTCTCTGTGTTCCGCGTCATTGATTAAAATGAATGTTAGTATATATAGTTTTTGTGTGTGTGCAAGTGTTTTTTCTATCGCATTTTCTTTTCTCTCCCATCAATCTGTCGTCCTCTTCCTAATCCAATTGTGAAATGAAACGTCAAACTAAAAATTGCTTTATCTTCTAGAATACTCGTAATACAGTTTTCTTTTTTCTTTCTTTTTGCCGCCTGCAGTTTATCCTTTATTTATGTCTATTTTGCAACAAGAAGTCAAAAAAGGATTTCGATTTGGCTTAAATTAAATTTGAAATAAGAAAAAAAATGAAAAAGAAAAACAATTCGAAAATTGCGTTTAGAACTTTCACACAAGGAGGGAAATGAAACAATTTTTTTTTTTTGCAAAAAACACAATTTAGTCCTTGTCGTTAGAAAACCATCATTGGCAATCAACCTAATCCGAAATTAGACTTGAAAGTTATCTTAGGGTTGGTTTAGAGTGTTAGAGTTGTGGTTTCTCATGTATAGCAACTCTACCTAGGTATAGATTTAATTTATTGACGATGATATCCTTTTTTTGTAAATTTATAAATAACTTATCTGTATCGACCGAAAGGATGATGATAATATCCTTTTCAGTGAGGTTGTTTCTTTTTTTTTTATTAGGTTCAATCGTGTATCATATCGATTACCTATCTTTGGTCAAGGTCAAAGGATTTTATTTCTAGAAATCAACGCTTAGGATAACGAGACATTTAGATGTAGTATGTATGTGGGTATAAGTTTAACGCACATAATTAGCTTTGATATAACCTTCAAAAGGCTACTGAAGCATGAATATTTTAAATATTTAAACACAAAGAAAATTTCTTTCACATGGTTGCTAATAGCTTTAGTAAGAAAAAGGACTGAAGGAATCAAATTTGAAACTAAAAAGGTTCTGATTTATGGTATGAATTTTAAAATTAATTTATTAGATAAGTAAAAATTGAAAAGGGTTAGAAAAGTGAATTAAGAATCTTTAAATTGAATTAATTTAAAGGAATTTTTAACATTTAAAATTCTCCTGTAATAATGTAGAACAGTGATCAAATTTGGCATAAGCTCTTTTGTTAATTGATTCAAGAAATAAATTTTATCTTACCTACATTTACTGATTAAAAAAAATTGGTACTGTTCTTACGATCTAGGAAATTTCAACTTTATAGGAGCACGTATGTGAATTTTGTAAAAATTATTTTGTCATTGCTTCGTTAAATAGTTTCTTGAAAATGTATATTTCTTTTTATGATTCATGTACTAGCGATGTAATTGGTTGGAGAGAAAATTTATGTGAGCAAAAAGTCAGTGTAATGCTTCAATTTCTAAATAATTTACGTCTTAAGGGTGACTCTAGTCCAAAAAAAAAGAGACCAAAAAAATTTTAACTTAAAGGAGTCAGATCGAAGATATGAAATGTTTAATTTAAAAAAATATTCATTTCAGTACAGAACACAAGTGAAAGAGTCACTAAAAAATTAATTTATAACGTAAACTTTATTTGTTAAATTAAATTTAGAAAAACTACTTTATCGAGTGAATTTTTCTCAAAACATCTAATGAATCCCCTTAAATTAAATAAACATTTTTGCATTAAAAAATATATTAATTGCATTTGAAAAACATTTTCAAAAAAAAATGTTTATTGCAACTGAAAAATATTTGCATTAAAAAAAATATTTGCTGCAAATAAAAAAAATTTGCGTTAAAAAAATGTTATTGCAACTGAAAAAATGTTTGTATTAGAAATAAAATTTTTATTGCAAATATAAAAACTTTTCTGCATTGCCAAAAAAAAATCAATGCAACATATTTTTTATTATATATAGTTAAAATAGCTTATGTTAGTCAAATAGCCAAATTTTAAGAAATTCGACGAATACTAAAAAAAATATTTAATGCACACATTTTGCATTAATTTTTTTTTTTTCAATGCAAAAAATTTGTGTTTACAATTAATTTTTTTTAGTGCCAAACTTGTATTTGCAATAAAAAATTGTATTCTCACTGTAAATATTTTTCAGTTGCAACAATGCAAATGCAAATTTTTTGCTTGCAATAAATATTTCTTTATTTAATGCAAGTATTTTTCAGTTGCAATACAAATTTCTTATTAATGTAAATTTTTTTTCAATTGCAATAAATATTTTCTTTTAGATTTCAAATGCAATTTTTTTTTAATTCATATTTTTACAACATCTTCTTTTTTTTGAAAATTGTTACTGAAATTTTGGGGATTTTTTTTTGGTGACCATTCTTTTTTTCACTTGCATTTCAAAATTTTGTTGGAAGTTCCCTACAAAAATTTCCTCTTGTGAAGATTTCTGGATGTGAAGATTTCTTTTCGGGAGCGTATCGGAATCCCGCTTTTTAAAACCCCGTTTTTCGAAAATCCCGAAAAAAATTAATTAATTAATTAATTCACAAATAAAAAAATCATGAGAAATAGACAAAAAATTAGTAAAACTGATTTTTTGCGTTGTAAAGCCCACACAATATGTACCTTCAACACATTATGAAAACGGTATTTCTTTTATAAAAACATAAAATGATTAAAGCCTTAAATTGAGTTCACAAATAAAAGAAATTTCATTTATTTAAATATCAAAATTGTTGAAATGCATCTAAATATAAGTTGAAATATATTTAAATGAAATTTCTTTTGATTATGTAGTGTGTAGGTAGAAGGGGGAGCATTTGCCAGTGGGGTACCTTTGCCAGTCCAGGTTTTTTTCCAAACCAACAGAATATTAAATACCGAAAAATCATTTTCTGTTGCACATTTATGATTGAAAACTTTGCACAAAGTTTGACAGCTTTTGGCTGGACACGAAATAAATTAGACACTTGTGTTAGTTTTTTAATGTTGAGAACCAAAATATGAAGGTACATAACCGTCGTAAATTGTAGGTATTTGTCGTGTTAAATTACTTTTTGATACAAATATCTTTTCAAAATTATGTGTACTATGCTGTGTAGAAGCGATTTTTTTTTACTGTTTAACTTATAAAAAAGTTATAAGTAAATTTTTGAAAGATTAGCTTGTGGGGTGCATTTGCCATTCGTTTTTGGGTAGGTTTTGCTCTGGCAAATGCACCCCATGGGGTACATTTGCCAGAAGTAAGCTTCCTCAAAAGAGGATGGCAGAATCCTTTAAAATCAGTCCCTTCTTCGTATTTTCAGCTAAAAAGAAGTTTTGTTTATGATTATTGGTTTTATTTGTATTAACTTTGATATTTAGGTAACTGGCAATCCCTCCCCACCCCCGTGGCAAAGCCTCCCACCTGGGGAGGATTTGCCACATCGCTTTTCATTTTTTTGAATAAATTATTAAAAATAGATATAATTAATATATCAAGATGAAAAAAATATTTAAGTGAAGATAATAAAGTCAATAATAATATCAGATATAAAAAAATTAAAAGAAACGTAAAAACTTTGCGTTAAGTCAGTTTTCCTAAATCCTGGCAAATCCTCCCCCTTCTACCCTACTTAATTTAAGGTGTTGTGATCATTTTATGTTATTATTAATCTATGGAATTATCACGATTTGATTGTTCTTCTGAAACTTTAAAGTAAATATTAGTTTGTTAATTGATTTCTTTTTAGTATCACATTCCTTACTTTTTCTAATTTTTTTTTATATATTATATTTTTTGTTAAAGGTTTTAATTAAATGCGTTTAGAACAATATCTCATTTTTTAATTTGTTTTAGTATCCCGATTTTGCAAGCAAAACTAGTTGTTTTATTTTAAAAAATCGCGCGATTTTTTAAAATAAAACAACTAGCTTTGCTTGCAAAATCGGGATAGTAATAAACGGGATCATAAAAATCGGGATTTTAAAAAGCGGGATTATAAAAAGCGGGATAATGAAAAACGGGATTTTAAAAGCGGGATTTTTAAAAACGTGAATATAAAAAACGGGATATCGAACCCAACCCTTTCTTTTCATAAAAGTGCTCTTTAAAAAATATAAACGGATACTTTCGCGTTTTTTTGTAATTTGCGTAAAAATTTTCTCTCATATATTATATAAACATTTATATAAACATGTTTTTATTATAAATATAAATATTTTGAAGGGTTAGGCCATCCTATGTGCTCTTTGAGTTTTTTTTTCAACTGAGATTGGTGGTAGCAAAATACTCCTTAATAATGTAAGCATTTCTTGCTGCACAAAAAGGGCCAATTTGCAATGTATTAATATAAAAGTTATTTCCCTTTTTGGGAAATACCATCTATATTAGTTAGGTATAAAAATAATGCAAAATGCCGTCTCTACAATAAATGTCTGTACTCGCTTTAAAATCAAAAGTAGCTGAACGCCATGCAGCGTAACTCCAGTAGTTTTAATATTTATACTTGAAAATAAGAACGAAATTTTGAAAATATTATAATTTGGGTATTTGGGACGCATTTGAAGATGTTAAGTTAATTTTTTAACTAAAAAAAAGCAACCTTAATTTGGTATAAATTTTGTTCGAGTAAATCAATAAAAAAAATCCACGTACATAAAATTATATTATATATTAGTAAAACCCGGTTAAGTACCTCACCTTAAATCCCCCATTTAGATAGGCACTAAAGCGGGTAAGGTACTTACAAGAACCCGCTTAAGTGCTCATAGGCACTTATCTCTATATTTATTTAATAATAAAAAAAACATGTTTGATTACTAAAAACATAATCTTGACAAAATAAAATTACTTTGAAAGTTTAAAATAGCTAATTAGTCAATTTCTAACTTTAGTAGAATTTTTGAATTTTAAAGCGGTTTAGGAAACGAAATTTCTCTTACAGTTCAAACTTGTTTCAAATGTGTACTTATAAGAATTTTTTGCAAGTAAATTCAATTCTAAGTATTTGAAAAGCCAGGCAATTAAGCGGGGAAGGCAGTTAAGCGAAAGGTACTTAAAAGATGAATTTTATATGAAAAAATCCTTAAAATTTTGGTTCTAAAAAAGCAAAGGTACTTATGCGGGTTAGGCACTTAAGCGAGAGGCACTTATCCGGGTTTTACTGTAGATCACACGCATGATTTTGTAACAGTATTAAAAAAAATTACAGTTTATAATTTCAATTGTAGTACACCTTGGTTGAGTCCCTTACTAGATTACTTCATTTAAAATACATTTCAAAATCAAAGTTTCTTTTTGACTTACCTTGTCATTTTAATAAATTCAAATAATTTTTTTTTTAAGATTGCATATGAATGTCTTGAATAGGTAAATATCCTTTCTAAGGATACCAAATTGTTGAATCGAATTTGACTTGATTGAAAAATGAAAATATTTACCCAAATGAAACTTTTCCAAAAATAAGTACAAAAGTCTCTAAGAAAAATTCTTTTCACAATTTTAAATTTTAAATACATTTTTAAACAGTTCTCTATTTAATGGAACTTAAAACCTCTTAGCAAAAAATATTCAATTCCTCTTTCCCTATTTTACTTTTAAATCTAATAAAATTAAAAAAAAATGTATCTAAGTAAAATACAAATTGACTTACCGCTTTTTAATGATGTTCTTCTATATTCCCGTTGAAAGTTGCAATATAAATTGAGTTTCAAATTGCCCTCGTTGTTGTTGTTGTTGTTGTTATTGTTCCTCTTTGTAAGGATGTAGGTATGTGAAAGTACAAACTTAAAAAGCAGCAGTGCAGCTATAGCTGCTTCTCAATCAAAGGGCATCAATGTTAAGTGCATACGGGTAGGTTTTGATTTTAAATTCTATTTCCTTGCATTGCGTTTGTGCTGCAAGTGTTCCGGATCTGAACTTGTTCGAAAATATCCTTTTTTTTTTTTATTTTTATTTCATTTTTTTATACAGTTACCGTTGCTTGAGTATTTATTGAACTGTATACAAACAACACAAACTTGTGTGTTTGAATTTCTTTTTTCTATTTATTTTTTTCTTCTCATTTTTACTTGTTTATTTTTTATCCTTTCAATATTATGTGAACAGGGGCAAAATGGAGAAGAAAAAAAAATTCGAACTGACACAATTTACAAATCCTTCGAGTCAAAGTTTATGGTTGGCAACATTTAATCTCCTTTAATATTCTTCGTGTATATATACATATAAAAACCTATTACGTATAAAGATAATCGTCCATCTTGAAAATAATAAAAAAAAAAAGAAAATATTATGAAACATGGGATAGAAAAAAAAAAGAAAATAGAAAAACATAAGTATATGACATTAGCCACGACACATTTCAAATTCTTTTCTGAAGACTTTATGGGTCTACTACTAAATCCTCCCGCACCTGCTACTAAGTCGTCTTTCAAAAAAGGATCTATCTATCTTTCTATCTTTTCGGTGTGTCTCTCTAGTAGCTACTATGAGTGTGTGTGTAAGTTTGAAAAGAGCTAATTTCATTAATATAAAAGCACCAAAACCCACTGATAGTGGAAATAATTGTTCGTTTGGTTGCGTCCTGAATGTGGCCGGAAAGGGAAACACAAGGAAGGAAGAAAGAGAGAGAAACCAACTATGAGGCGAAAAACTATTAATTGAAATTGAAATATCCTTAAATTTGCATGTTCTGAGTTGTGACTTTTGAGTTTTATAGAAAAAAAAAGAAAAAAATGAACCTCTATTTTTACCCACATAAATTAGGTTTATGGGAAAAGGTTTGGCTAGATTCTTTCATATATACGAGGAGACTTTTATATATATATCTATTTTTATATATAAAAAAATATGCCAATATAATAGTATGTAGCTACTCCTTGTCCTTAAGTGTGTCGTTTGTCATTTTGAAATCGGGAGGATATAATATTTATGTAGGGAGGTGTGGTCAGACAACGAACTGAACTGAACCGAACGAAACGACTGATATGTCCTCGTTTTATATGAGCAGATTATTTGGTTTCGATAATGTATGCATGAAAAATGATGGTGATGGTATTCTTGATGCCATACATACAGTACAGTGTCCTTTTGAAAGCAGAATAAAGTGGTTATACATTGCAGAGGTTCGTCGTTTTTGATGGTTATATTTCGTTTGCGATGGTAAAATATAATATGGCGATGTGGGGTGATGCCAAGTCAAATAGAGTTTGTAACCGCACTAGGAGTCTCCTTTTTTATGTGTTTTTTTTTTTTTTAGTTATTTTGTTTTTAGAGTGGTTATTGGACATTTTTCATCAAACGTGAAGTTGGTTTGAGGAGTTTTTTTTTTTCGTTTGGAAAAGTATTCGTTTTTTTTTTTGTTTTCTTTAAAAGAAAATTATATCGTTTGAGTTAAAAAATGTATAAATGGTGGATGTCGATTTTAAAATTGATATTGTTCTAGAAATTGAGAATAAAGATGTTATGAAAGAATTTATTTCATTTTCAGACATTCACTTCTTTTGGAAAAATTTCATTGGATTCGAAGCGTTTTCTTGAACGGTAAAAAATGCATAAGTTTAGAAAAAGAAAAAATTCTCTGCAAACCAAAACAAAGGAATAGGTACTTTTGTTTATCCTTAGCAATAATTTTAAATGCTTAGTGTGCAAAATTTTACTGAGCTAAGTACAGTACATAAGTATTTCCTGCCATTGGCATTTTTGAAAATTTTATTTTCTCAATAACTGCTCGTCCTTGATTAAAAAATTCAAGTAATAGCTCTTAGACAAGGTCTAGCTATTCATGAAAAAATTTTTTTTTTTTTTTTTCAAAAATCGTTATTAACGGTATCTCCCATAGAACCGTTTTTTTTTTCTAAATCAGATTTTTCTCCCAAACGATTTGATTAATTTCAACGAAAATTTTTAAGAAAAGCACTTTCATAATTTTTATATGTATAAATCAAAAATTTAATTTTGATTTTTAAAAAAATTTTTAAAATTATTTTTTGAAATTTTGGTTTAAGGTGGTAGTGATTAGTAGTTTCTACTAAATGGTATACCAAGTTTATTTAAAAACATATTTCTCAGGTCCGAAATAGGGGGGAAACGGTCAACAGCGCACATGTCTGAAAAAAAACTTGCACAGTGATATAAATAAATTATGTATGTACAAGTACATACCTAATTATAAAAAATTAGTTTTTTTTTTAAATGGCTCTACCGATTTTAAAAATTTTTGTTCTAACAATGCATTTTTATAAAAAAAAAATCAAACTGCATCCTCTTTTGGTGCTCAATTTCATTAAAAGAGTTGTTTTTTTCGTTTGAAAAACGAATGTGCTCAAAATATAGGAAGAAATCGAAGAAATTTGGATCTAAAAAAATTTTTTTTAAATATGTTTTTTTTAATTGCGCCGTTTGAATACAAAAACAAATAATATAAATATAAATATATATAGAAAATAACTTTTAAGCTTATATTTGTTGGAATTGAGCACTTAGTAAAGAATTTGCGAAAAAATATGCGAAGGAAATAAATAGTTTTTTTCCTAACAACTTCAACTTAAACAAATATCACAACAAAAACATTACTGTTAAAAAAAGAGCCAAGTTATCCTATGTTGAAATTATGCTGGCACAAAAAGCACTGAGATGTAAAAGTGTACCAAGCTCTAAAGTTTGGGTTCAAATTCGTATCAATAAAATTTTGATTGTTCTCTTGACAATTTTTCTTTTAATTATCGATTTTTAAAGTTATTTCAAAAATTGCCAAGTAAACAATCAAAATTTTATTGATACGAATTTGAACCCAAACTTTAGAACTTGGTACACTTTTACATCTCAGTACTTTTTGTGCCAGCATAATTTCAACATAGGATAACTTGGCTCTTTTTTTAACAGTAATGTTTTTGTTGTGATTTCACTACTTTTTGCAAGGTATGGCTGTAGAATATAAAATCTCTTTATTTGATGAAAATTCAGTGAAAATGGGTGGTTGCCACGCCCCCTGCCTGAAATTCTCAAACTTTAAATTTTTTCCTTTACTACCAGTTCTACCATTGTACTAAATTTCATGATTCTACGATAGTCAGAAGTGCTCCATAATAATTCATGAAAATTCGGCGAAAATGGGCGGTTACCACGCCCCCTAGCTGAAATTCTCAAATTTTAAATTTTTTACTTTGTATAAACTACCAGTTCTACCATTCTACCAAATTTCAAGATTCTACGATAGTCAGAAGTGCTCTATAATAATTGATGAAAATTCGGAGAAAATGGGCGGTTACCACGCCCCCTGAATTGAAAATCTCAAATTTTTTCCTTTGTATGCACCACAAGTCCTATCACCATGTAAAATTTCAAGTTTCTACGATAGCGGGAACTTCTCCATAATTTTGATGATCTGTCAGTGAGTCAGTTACGGTTTTCGCGATTTTTGAAGTCCTATATCTCAGAAACTACTCATCATTAGAAGCTGAAATTTTGTGAGGAATTTGGGTTCGGCCAGCTCAACAAATGTAGTGAGTTTGAATATTCTGGCATCTTTGGTGTGGAAGTTAGAGGGGGGGTCGAAAAAGGCCTGAGTTGTTTCCTGTAAATAAGGGTGTAGTGCCAAAGTTGCTAGAGAACTTGGCTTGGCACTACCGTGCCCCTTGATTCTAAATTTCACATAAAAATGAAAACAAAAAAAAAATGCATAAAGTTTTCAAGTTAAGATTCGTACGGTCACTTTGACGTATGTGGAACATTTTTGTAAACGAAATTTGGATGCAATTGTTCAATTTTTTATTTTTTTTTTATAAATAAACGAACAGTTCTATCTTCTTTGAGTATTATTATACAATATATATAAAATGCAATATATTATATATACAATTTTGTTACGCAGTGCTAAAAGCACTTAAAGAATTACAAGTAGAAAAAAAACTGGCTTAAATTATTAAAAAAAAAGAAACATATTTTTACTTGTATTACAACATTTATTTTTTTACACTGAAAGCCATTTCTAATACAAAAGCAAGTGATGATATTGTCAATCCAATCACCACAAAAATCCAAGCAAACTCCAATTGATACACCGTCAAGGCAGCATGATCTCCTTCATTAACATAATCTTTATCTATATACATTTCTGATCCGAAACCAGTTGCCTTTGCTTGGTAAACTTCATCCAAATCCCACTTCCGAAGTAAACCAGTTTGCCTTATTCCAATAATGAAATTATCCAAAATTTCCCTAAACGGACAATTGCTCGGAAGCAAATATCCTAAAACATTGTAATTAATGACTTCTCGAGCTCTGCGAAATAAGCTTTTTCTATAAAGAGATTGAAAGTTTATATAAAATTTACATCTATCAGCATCTACGCCGCACGGTTGTCCAAAATGACTTATCTCGTTGCAAAAATCATAACTTTTGAACGGATTGAGTTAGCGGTACAATTTTTTTTTTTATTTGAAGGACATTTCTAGGGCTGTTATACCAATGAATTTCAATAAAATTATTTCACAGGGTGTTTCGGAATCATCGGCCAAAAACAGATTTTCTTTAAAAAAAAAGTTTAAATTAAAATTGGTATGCCATTTTGTAGAAATCACTAATCCACATTTAAAAACAAAATTTCAAAAAAATACAACGTCCCGTTTTCGAAAATTTTATTTTTCAAAAAAAAATTTCAAAATTTTTTTAAAAATCCAAAAATTATTTTTTTTGAAATTTTATTTTTGGCTTATATTTGAGTTATATAAGTGCTTCTTCACAAAAAGTTTCGTTGAAATCGAATAAGCCGTTTTGGAGAATATCGGATTTGAAAAAAAAACGGTTTTATGGCAGGTACCGTAAAAAATCCATTCGGTTCCATTCATTAAGCCGAATAGGGTATGTGTACCAATCAATTGTTGATTCAAAATAAAAATATTTAGCTGCGCATGCTTGCGCACTGCCGAGATTTTGTACTTTGAAAAAAAATGAAGGCAGAAGGAACAGATTTTCTTTAAAAAAAATGTTTAAATTAAAATTGGTATGCCATTTTGTAGAAATCACTAATCCACATCTAAAAACAAAATTTCAAAAAAATACAATGTCCCGTTTTCGAAAATTTTATTTTTCAAAAAAAAATTTCAAAATTTTTTTAAAAATCCAAAAATTATTTTTTTTGAAATTTTATTTTTGGCTTATATTTGAGTTATATAAGTGCTTCTTCAAAAAAAGTTTCGTTGAAATCGAATAAGCCGTTTCGGAGAATATCGGATTTAAAAAAAACCGTTCTATGGCAGGTACCGTTAATAATGATTTTCCAAAAAAATTTTTTTCATTAGAAGATAGACCTTGTTTTCAAACTTACATTTGAATTTTTTAAACAAAATCGTTGGAGCCGTTTTTGAGCAATTACAGCTTTACTGAAATTGGTGTATGACAAGTACCGTTATTTTTGGCCCAAAAAAATTAATTCCAAAAACACCTCTGGAGGGTCTCCAAAAAATGCTACATACCAAATTTGAAGTCAATCGGTCCATCCGTTTAGGATGTAGATCCTTATACAGACAGAAAGACAGACGGACTTCCGGGACCAACTTTTTTGGCATTCTTTATAATCGTAATATCATGGAAAAGTGTAATCTGAACTTTTTTTAGATGTGAATTAGTGATTTCTACAAAATGGCATACCAATTTTAATTTAAATATTTTTTTTTTAAGAAAATCGGTTTTCGGCCGATGATTCCTAAACACCCTGTAAAACAATTTTCTTGAAATTCATTGGTGTAACAGCCCTGGAAATTTCCTTCAAATTAAAAAAAAAACTGTACCGCTACCTCAATCCGTTCAAAAGTTATGATTTTTGCAACGAGATAAGTCATTTTGGACAACAGTGCGCCGTAGGCAAAACTTGTATTTCTCATTGACATAAATTGAGGAATAAATATTGAATTTAAAGTTGGTAGAATTATTTTTTCCAAGCCTTTGGGATAAGAATATTTTTTTATTTCATCCCAGCGGTAATCAGAAGTCATAATTAAAATATTGTTATCAACAAGGTCTTGAATGGAATCGAATTGTTTGATTTTGATAAAAACTGTTAGAAATGATTGAAAAAATGCACCATAAAGTCTTCCAGTTATGAATGCAAGTACAAATATCAGCAAATAAAAACGATATTGAGAAGTAATTGGCTTTTCTGTAGGCAAATTCAACAAAGAAAGGTAGATATCACTAAAACTTTTCCAAATATCAACCTTTGAAGTTGTTACTTTGTCAAGCATGATCTTAGCAAATATGATAAATAGAAGCAAAAGTCCAATGGATAACCAAACTGCTGCTGAAAATGGCCTCTGAAAGTACTCGTGCGGTGAAAGAAATCCATTAACTGGCACCATAACGACAAATTCTTCAATCGATACTGGATAACTGATGTCAAGATTTTTTCTCGAAAAAAACGAATTCATGCTGATATCAATCTCGCCGTTCACAGTCAAATTTTGTATGGCTTTTGGAAGGTAATTTTTTGAATTGTAGAACAATATTTTTCTGAAGGTTGCATTATGCTTTTTCAAAAATTCTGTAAATAATCTTCCAAACTTTCCTCCAATACATAATTTCCCTTTCGCATTTGGGTACGAAAAAGTTCGTGTCGTGGAACATCATTGTGAAAAGCTGTTCGTAAGACAAAACCATTCAGATCTTTTAAGGCGTCAGGTAGTGGTCCAATTTGTTCAATTTTTTGAACTGGATTTGACGCATAGGGTAGGTGAGCATATGATGAAGTATTAGAAATCATCCCGAAAATCCTTGTGAATTTATTTTTAGAAAAAAATTTAAAGAAATGAATCAAATTTTCTAGGTATTCAGTTGAAATAACAACAAATTTCCGAATTTTAAGGTTTCTAAAGAAATTCTCCAATACTGGCCAATAGCTGTGTTTTTCGTCAAGAACTTGCAATACTATAATCGCGTTGTTAATCGATGTTAATCGGCATGTGAAACTCGTTTTGAGGACCGATATTGGTATGAAGACCTCAGTTTTCACAAAATCTGTTAAAAAGTCTTCATCAGCTCTGATAAAAATCACATTCGCTGAATCACTTATGTTATAAACTCTAATGATTAGATCAGCAAACTCATAAGGTACTCTGTGACTGTTAACGCTTTTTCTTATAAGCAATACAAAAGTGAAAAATTTTAAAATAAGCATTTTTGGTTTAAACGAATTGAAATGCAATTGAATACTAAATATATTTTTGGTTTCAATTTCGAATTCTGAATGATTTTTATAGAACATTGGATTCTGCCATTTAGAATTGATGTTTAAAGTAATTTTTGTTTATTTTCGTAAGACTTTAATTGCTTTTAATGACAATTTGTGTCTAATTATAAGTTTTAAAATATTTTATTTGTGTCATAAGGGACAGGTTAGAAGCGATGATTATCTGACAAAAGGTATTTTTTTCTCGTCCTTTAATAGTGTAGAAAGGTGTGCAGTATAGCGAGGTGTGCAGTGAGTGCACAAATATAGTGTTCACATCACTATTCACAACTTGTACTTTTCGAATCACTATTTTAGTTTAATGTACATATAGATTAAGTACTAGTACTAATCTATGAAACCAAATTTATGAACTAATCGAACTAATCCAAAGATTATGTACTCTATAGGCGACTTTTACGATCTTAGCAAAGACATATGTATGTATGTACTGAATACTAACATTTATGTACACAGTAAATATGTTATGTACTCAGTATATACACATATATTGAAATATCGATTACAGGCTTTTATGTGCTAAGTGCGGGCTTGTGCAGTATTTTGAACTGAAAACTGTATTCATTATCAATTCCTAGTTCAATTCACAGTTCAATAAGGAAATATTGCAATCCAGTACAAATTTTAGTAAAAGATTTAGTTTTAAGTATTCAGTTCTATGAACTGAATACAAATTGTATACATGATGACATGATCTGATTGAAAGGAGACCTTGTTGTATTCATCACATTACTATTTTTGAGGGATATGAATTGTTTGTAGAGTTCGCCTTTCATTGGGTAGATAAAATTTAATTTAATCAGTACATGAGTAATGAGTATTCTTCAAGTTCATACAAAGAAGTGCTCTACACAAAAATTTTGTGTTTACTAGTCAGTACAAAAAAATTGAACGCAATAAGTAAAATTATGTATTGATGCACTTAGTACAGAATGTGTGTATAGTGTTCATAAAAGCTTGTACATCAAAAATGTTAAAATCTGAAAAAAAAACAAGGATTTGGAATTTAAGCGTAAAAAAAAGTACTATAATCATAAAATAACAATAAAAATTCTTGACACCAAATTATTTTATTTTATTTTGAAAAACTTGAAACCCTTTCAAATATAAAAACCACTGTGGAAAGTGTCAATCCGATCATCAAATAAATCCAAGCGAACTGCAAATGATGTAATGTTAGCGCCTTATGTAAGTCTTCATACACACTATCTTTTAGCATGTGTGATGCAAAACCTAATGCCTTAGCTTGATAAACAACATCTGCATCCCACTTCTGAATCAAACCAGTTTGTCTAATTCCAATGATGAAATCATTTAAAATTTCCTCAAATGGTGAATGATATGGCAGCGAATATCCAATATGATGACTACTTACAGCTTCCTTAGCAATGCGAAATAAGCTTTTTCTATACAAAGATTGAAAGTCGATAAAAAATTGGCATCTTTCTTCATCAACAGCATAGGCGAATTTTGTATTACGCATTGAGATAAAATAAGGAACAAATATCGAATGCTCAGTTGGTAGACTTATTTTTTCCAAACCTTTTGGATAAGACGTATCCATCGCAAATTAGAAAACATTATCGAAATATTGTTGTCCACCAAGTCTTGAATAGTATCGAATTGTTTGATTTTTATGAAAACTGTTAGAAATGATTGAAAAAATGCTCCATATAACTTTCCCATCAAAAATGTAAACACAAATACGAGAGTGTAAAATCGATAGTTTGAAGTTATTGGTTTTTCTGTTGGGAAACTCAATAAAGTTAGATAGATATCACTGAATCCCGACCAAATTTCAATCTTTGAGGTAGTCTCCTGATTTAGGATGATCTTAGCAACTGTAATGAAGATAATTGAAATTCCAATACACAACCATCCTAATCTTGAAAATGGCCTTTTAAAATACTCGTGTGGAGAAACAACTTTATTTATGGGTACCATCACAACATATCGTTCAACTGGAAACTGGATAACTCAAGTCTAGATTTTTTTGTTGACAGCACGCATTCATGCTTATATCGATTTCGTTATTTAAATAAGAATTAACGATAGCCTCAGCAGTGGCGTAGATAGCTTTTTGCTAAGGGGGGGGATAGATCTAGTTCGCAAATTTTTTTTTAAGTTTTAGTAATGCTTCTTTGTATTATTTTTATTCTCTTTAAATTGGAGAAAGTTCTTTCGGTAGTTGACGTAGAAACCAGCAGTGTAGCTAATATCTTTAATAAAATATAAATACCAGGACAACTTTTTTCGGTGCAGCTTTCGAGCGCTTTCAATGAGTTCATATAGGAAGTACCTATTTGTCCTTCTGATCAAATATCTTTTCTGAGTTTTTAATTCTTCACACAGAGAAAAATATGACCAGGACCACCTAAATACCAACAGATTTCCTTATTGAACTGTTTTATGAAGAAACTTTATTAATATCAACAATTAATAAGGTTTTTCCATAGAGATTTCTTATTATTTTCATGTACAAAATCTTTCAAAATTTTTTGTAAAATTTTCATATTTTTTCCAACTTGGCACTAGAACAAAAATTGTGACCAATATTTCTATAGTAAGTTGGAATAGGTGATCCCGTACATCATCGTATTTTTTTTATTAAAAAAACAAAACCGACTTTCATGGATCAAAACTGGGTTTTATGGTTTTTCTAATAGTACTGAACAGGCACCAGCTTTTCAATACCTACAAAAAGAATTATCAAAATTGGTTCACTCGGTCCAAAGTTATGAGGTGACAAACACAAAAAAAAAAGTACAGACGAATTGAATAACTCCTCCTTTTTGGAAGTCGGTAAAACAATTAGGAAATCCCGATTGTTTAAATAATATTTCCTTCTTGGATGAAAACTATAAGGAAATCTTATTGTTTTTGTTCTATTTTATGTGGTCTAGTTTTTGGTAAAACTCAACAGTTTCTTAAAATTTTTTAGCTGCTTTGTCTATTTCAGACGAAGAATCCTTAGAAAGAACCGGAAACCCTTCTAGTGTGTTTTCATGGTTTGTACATTTTTCTCCAAGGCCCATTACATAGAAATCGAGAAAAAGATTGAAAACAGTAACACGAAAATATTCTTTACTGTACTTTGAACCGAAGGGTTCGAACGATTCTTTTGTCGCTTCACTATTCTCTTATGTTTAACGCCTATATCAAGGATTTCACTAATTTTTCCCATATACAAAAAACTTTCGAAAATGAGTCGTCTTCTGCCCGTTTAATTTTTAGTTGATCCCTTAAATCTTTAGCGAGCTCCTTTGCTTGGACCAAGTCTAAATTCACTCTTTGAAACACCGACTTAATGGCAACGAAAGTTGTTAAACCATATTTATAACCTTTAAACTAATCAAGAACTCGAAATCCATAGCGTTTTTTTCAAAGTGCGCTTCTTCAACTTATTTATTCATGACTGTTTATACTGCACAATTATCGATCCCAATGGGGGGGGGGGATATATCCCCCTGATCCCCCCCTATCTACGCCACTGAGCCTCAGTAACGTGGTTTATAGAAACATTTATGAATTTTTCCTTGAAAGTTGAATTATGCCTTTTCAAGAAGTTTACAAATATTTGACCATATCGTCCTCCAATTCTCCGTTTTTGTCCTTTTTCACTTGGAAACCAAAAAGTTCTTGGCATGTCTTCTATAATAGTTGAGATCTCTCAAGCTATCAGGAAGAGTGTCGGTACTATCCAAGATTGGTTGAACTGAGTTTTGAGCAAAGGGTAGGTATGCATAAGACGATGCATTCTCAACTATTCCAAAAATTCTTGTGAATTTATATTCAGAAAATAGAACAAAATACTCCATCAAATTGTCAAGAGTTTTGACTGAAATTATAACGAATTTCCTTATTTGAAGATTTTCGATGAAATTTATCAACAAATTTGAATTATTTCAATCTTGGTTGCAGTCTTGAAAAACGAGAAGAACATTGCTAATTTGTCTAAAATCGTCCACAAAATTGGGATTAAATATTGATATTGGTATCGAGAGATCAGCTTTTACAAATTCAATCAAAAAATCTTCATCTGTTCCAATGAAATATATCGTCGTCGCTGAATCACTTCTTTTATAAACTTGTTTAATTAATTTTCGAAAATTAATATTTTGCACAAGAATATTTGTTACAAGAGATAAAAATATGATGGTTTTGAATATTAGCATTTTTTGTTTAGTCTAATTAAGTTGAACTGTAGAACGAGACTGAAAAGGTTCTTAGATAGTTCATTTGTGAGTTGTGACATAAATTTATTATTCAATTGTCCAGATAAATTGTAAAGATTATTATTATCTATTATTATCTAATATTCCGGATTGCAATAACTCTTTATCAATTTTTTCAAACAACTATGTAATTCATTAAAAGAAGAAATTGTATTAGTTAGAAAATTAAATTATATTTTTTGTTGATTGCTCTGTTGATAGGTTGGTATTGATAATAGAAGCCAAGAAGTAAGGTTGAGGAATTGACGCTTGTAGTTTTTCAAGCTAAGCTCCGTCTTGGTGGTAATATGACGAATCCAGTTGAATCAGTTCAATATTTTTTAAAAGATAAAAAATAAGTATTTGGTTTAATAACAAACGCTTAAAAACGCGTATTCAATAAATTGGTCAAGTAAAAACTTCGTTACCCGACTTAGGGAAATTATGTACACTGGTCTGCAAGAAAATCCTTCTTTTAATAAAAGTATACTTTTCTAAAGAATTTTTGTGGGCTTATTCCGAATCGCAAGTCAAAATTGGCCTAATACATATTAATCTCGAAAACCCATTTTTTTTTTGCTGTTTTCGAAGTGATATTTTGGAGTAATGTAATCTTTTTCAACTAAATTTGTCACGGCTTATGATAAATTCAAATTCAGTTTCGATCTTCTCAATATCTCTTTTCTTCTGCGAGATATCTAAATTTAAGTAAGACAAGTGGGTTTAGAATATCTTACCATAAAAAAACTGATCATTAAAAATTCATATATCTTTCTCCCAAGAACAAATGTATACATTTCTAATGGATTTAAATATGCTGATATTAAATCTGAATAAAAAAAAATGTCGGTTAGGTCTTGTTTTTGAGATATAATAGTTTTTTTGAGATTTTATAAAAGAAACTTGATTTTGTGATTTTATAACGCGTACATCTCAAAATCTTGACATGCTAGAATTTTTTTGACATCGCATTCGAATTCTGCACATCAAAAACCGTAAGAAAAGTATACTTTTGTTCCTAGGAGAAACAAATTTGAAGCCTTACAAGCCAGTGTATCGAATGGTTGAATACGAAAAATAGTTTTATGTTTGTACTAAATCAACCGAATCTTAAAGGGTAATTTTCTGCAAACTAATCATATTTTTCAAAAATCATTTTTTTAAAAAATGTTACGTGCTAGAATTTTTCTGAAACCAAATTTAGATTCAGGAAATTCAAATAACTAATAATTAAAAAAAAAAATAATTTAAAGGAGAAAAAAAGATAATTTTGAAAATGGTTTTATTTTTAAAATTTATTTGAATAAAAGCATTTATTTTATCGCACTTAATAAAACTTCCAACACAAAATCAATCGCAAATTGTAAACGAAATAACGTTAGCGGAGCATGTTCTTCTTCTTCATCATCTTTATCTTTAAAAATAGTTGTTCCAAAACTTGAAACCTTTGCTTGGTAAATTACATCTGAACCAAACCAGTTTCATGTATTCCAATAATAAAATCATTTAAAATTTCCTTAAATGGAGAATTTTTGGGAAGGATAAATCCTACATCATTGGAATTAATGGCTTCCTTAGCTCGACGAAATAAGCCTTTTCTATAAAGTGATTGAAAGTTAATATAAAATTGACATCTATCTTCGTGTGTGGCATATGCAAAACTTGTATTCCGCATGGACATGAAAAAAGGAATGTATATTGAACTTGGTGTTGGTAAAATTATTTTTCTCAATCCTTTCGGAAAGGAATCATTTTTTATAATATCCCATCGGTAATCAGCAATTATAACAGGAATATCGTTATTCACAAGGTCTTAAATAGTATCGAATGGTTTACTTTGATAAACACTGTCAGAAATGATTGAAAAAATGCTCCAAATAACCTTCCGATTATAAATGAAAACAAAAACACCAGCAAATAAAATCGATAGTTTGAAGTTTTTGGTTTCTCTGTAGGTAAATTCAACAATGAAAGATAGATATCACTGAAACTTGACCAAAAGTTGATCTTTGAAATTGTAACTTTGTCAAGAATAATAATCTTAGTAACTGTGATAAAGAGAACCGAAAGTCCAATAGATAACCAGACTGCTGCTGAAAATGGTCTCTGAAAATACTCATGTGGAGAAACAAATCCGTTAACAGGCACCATTAAGACAAGCTTTTCAATTGAAACTGGATAACTGACTTCAAGATTTTTTGGCGGAAGAAACGAATTCATGGTGATATCTACTTCGTTGTTCAAAGTCTAATTTGTTAAAATTTCAGGAATGGCATCAATTGGTTTATTGATTAATTTGTTCTTGAAGGTTGCGTTATGCCTTTTCAAAAAATGTAAAAATATATTACCAAATCGCCCTCCAATACTTTTTTCTCCTTTTTTGTTTGTAAACAAAAAATTTCTAGGCACATCGTAGTTAATTGATGTTCGAAAAGCAAAACCATTAAGATTCTTCAAAGCATCAGGGAGATTTCCGATATTTTCAATTTTTTTGAACTGGATTTTTATCATAGGGAAGATAAGCGTACGAAGAAGTGTTGGCAATCATTCCGAAAATTCTTGTGAACTTATATTTAGCAAACAGTGAAAAGAAATCCATCAAGTTGTCAAGAGTTTTTACTAAAATTATGACGAATTTTCTAACATGAAGGTTTTTGAAGAGATTTTTCAACACTGTCCAATAGTTGTGTTCTTCTTTGGGTGCATGAAATACGATGAGAGTATTGTGAATTCTATTGAATTCTTCACTTCACTGAACACTTCATAGTTGAAAGGAATTACACATTTCATGTATTTATTCAAGAATTTTGTACACAAATAAATTATTTATAGGTTTTGCTTTTTTTTTTCTTTTTTTTTTTTATGGGTTATGAGTTTTAGTACTAGTGATTGTTAAGAAGATATTTCTTTAAAAAAAAATGCTATAATATTTTACTTTGCTATTGCAAAGATTTTATCGCGGGCTTTGGCATGGGAACCGAATCAAGAAATTTGGTAACGAATAAACCTGACGCCACCCACTTGAGTGGTTCGCTTCACGTGTATTATATTGTAGGTATATGGTACGACTGTTCGAAGCTTACATGGATCGAGACGAGGTAAAACAACACCTGCCGGAGATGGTTTGCCGACACCAGCAACCAGTGGAGAAGTACCTTAATCTCAGTTTTAATTTTTTAACATGGTTTTCTATAAAAAATAGTAACTATGTAAAATTGTAATTTTTTAGGTGTCGTACAGATATGGTTGATGAATATTTTTATAGGTTAAATGATATGCTTTCCAATGCTTTCCTCTTTTTCATGAAACGTGTGTGATTTCAACAAATCATTTTTATACTTTTTACAAAACATATAGTTATGGTTTATTTCTTTATAAGAAATATAAGGCTTATTGAAACTATAATTTTTTTGTATACTTAAGCATATAAAAAAATTAACATAATGAGAAATGCTAATTTTTAATTTAATTAATTTTTATTAATTTTCTTCGCTTTTTTATAATATACGAGTATGTTTTGGGCTCTAAAACTATAAATAATGACGTTATATATCAAATTCAAAAATAATATATAGAAATTAATATCAAAGAAAACAAAAAACACTGCCATTTTTTAGCATTAAAACTTATTTTAGACCAATTCCATTACTCGAAAATCGAAACTGTGCATGTTACAAATACTTCCTAAAATTAATTAATTGATTATTCCATTATTTTTTTTCTGTATGACATTTAGGGCCAAACAACATACATGTCTTTCAAATTAATGATGCTCTATAATAGGGGAACAAAGAAGTCGTTATTCATGATTCGAGTACCATTAACTCTGCGCTGATTAAACTTATTCAATTTCAATTCTTCAGTATGAAGTGTATTGAATTGGATTGTGAAGGGTTTCCAGCCAAGATATTTGCAAACAATTTTCATAAAGTTGAGATAAAACAGTTTTGTAAACAATTTCAAAAATCGGCCATAATAAGTATAGACTTTTAAAATGCTTTTCTTTGCTTTTAGGTTTAAATTAAATATTTTTTCAAAAAAAAATTATGTTGTTTTTTAACAAATTAAAAAACCGTCTCAAAAAGACTTTGACTTGATATACATATGTAAATATTTGATTTAAATCAATTCAAGTATAGATCCTTAAGTAGGTCCTTTACAAAGTTTTTATGTTGATTTTAAAATATTGTAAATGATTCCTCAAAAATAAATTCTTAAATTCAATATTAAAACACAACAAAAACCCTCAATCTTAAAAAAAAACCATCAAAACCATTTCATAGAAAATATTCAAATTTCATTCTCAAAATTAGAAAATGTTGGCTAGAAAATCATAAATCACTTACCTAAACAAGAATACACAAAAACACAAAACGATTCATCACGCACAAGCTCAAGCATTACGCAAAACAAATATGCATACCAACAAAAGACCAAGCAACTTGACTATATCCCCCCCCCCATATCATGCATTATGCATGAGATTATTATGTCCATTACAACCATTCTATAGAAGAGGAAAGATCCTTTCATCTCAACAAGTTCCACACACAAAACACAGAAAGTACGATTCAGATTTTAGATTTCAGAGATTCCACTCTCTCTCTCTCTACTTATTTATGGTTTTACATGTGAAAATTCCTTTTCAAAAAAGTCACTTTTCTTACCTTGACAGAAAATAAGAAAAAATGTGTGTATGTGTGGTGCGTCCTTGTTTTGAGGGCATTCCAAAGATGTCAACAATCCATCGTAATACTTAGTCTACCTTTATTATAATTACTTTCCTTTATCTTTCAACAAGAATTATAAACAAAAACAACAACAACAACAAGAAAATACAATAAAATGTTTATATATGTAAAATATAAAAAATTAAATCTAAAAAGAATCCTGCAGATGACATCTATTGTTTAAATTTTTTTCTTTTTAAATTCAAAGGCAACATATTGCATGAATGTATCCTTTTTTTTTTACATGTAAAACGTTCATTTACATGTTGCATATGTGTTTCTGCGCAACAACAACAAAAAACAAGACAAGATACAAACGCACACATAAAATTTAAATACAAAAACTCTATTTCGCCAGCTATGCTGGTTGTGTCCTTGCGCGGGATCCTTGCTAACCACCAACTATTATCCATCTGTCAACCCCCTGTCTCAAAAGTTGTAACTATTGTTCTGCTGTGCACGGATAGAGCTAGATTGTTAGCTGGGATTCCCGGCTTCTATTGTTTCATCCGTTTTGGCCACATTCACTGAATAAATAAAAAAAAAAAAATAACAACAACAACAAGAGTATAGCGAAATGCTATAGAAAAAAGTATAGGTAACATAAAGCTTGACCTCAGACACAGGACACTGTTGTAGTTGCACCAAACCAAAGGAGAGCCATATAACTGATGTTGGAGCTGGAGGTAATCTTTCTCTCTCATTAAATATGTACGGGGCATCAGATATTCACAAATAAAGCATTTTGCTAGGCAGCGCATACCCGGACAACCAAACCCGTTGGGGTAGAAGGTGAGTTGGGTATAGCTGAGAGATAAAAAAAGGTGGACGGACACGGACTTTTCAGTATCTTTCCGAAAAGCAATTCTATACACAGTATCAGCTTTAAAGTTTTTTATATATTTTTTTTTTTTGTTAAAACACGGAATTAAGTCGGCAAGATGAGATGCAAATACGAAAAGCAGAATATTGAAGAGTTTTTTTTTTATGTAAAAAAAAAAATAAAAACTGTAGTGTGTTCTTATGCGCTTTAGGGGGATAACCTACTTAAGCAGTCGGTGATTATCACATGCAAATTTAACTAGCTTACAAAAGCAGCCAAGAGAATGCTGGAGACAGCCTTGATGTATACTATGATTTTTTTTTTGTTCGTTGCCTTTAATATTTTTATTTTTTTTTTTATTATTTTTTGAATTTATTTTTATGAAATGCAAACAGGTGACAGGGGGTTAAGGCGTAATCTTGATAATGTCATGCAACACAACACAGTACATGGAGCATAGCTTCTCCTTGACCTAGGAGGAGAATACCACCACGAGGCTATATGAATAATGTGAAGGAGAAAGTGTAAGTTCGCAGGATAGAAAAAAAAAAACAATATTATAAAAATTTAATTTTTGTATCTATGAAATGGAATTTTGTTTTCATCTTTCAACTCAATAGACTAATGGGGGTATGTATTTATTGAATAGTAATGATTTTTTAACATTTTTTTATTTTAAGAGAAGAATATATTAAAATGTACTAGATAGAATTCATACAGTTTTCAGTTTAAACTATACAGCTTTTAGTACAGGCAACCTGGATAAAAGGGTGTTTTTTTCTGTAATAAGTCCTTAAAGATAATTTTTGTGATGGCTAGGAAGTAAACATAAAATAAGCCTTTCGGTAAAAGGGTGTTTTTTCAGTGGAAACATAAATACCTCTGAATTGAATGTCCGTTTAAACTCTCTATACTTTCCTTGCTGGAAAAAAACACCCTTTATCCAATATTATTTTATTGGTATTCTAATGTAACATTATTAGTAGATTTCAATAGGATGCCAGTTTTTAAAAACCATTTTTGCCAATAATTACTTATATTTTTTTCATAAAAAAAAACACCCTTTCACTCAAATGTTTACTTTAGTTTTGGTTACGATAACAAATTCAACGTTTATATTTAGTTCTTTCTAAGACTTACTACACGAATCATTGGCTTTTTGCGAAATTTTATAGAATTTCTCTCCTTGAAAAAAAAACACCCTTTTACCCAAAATTATATTATGTAGTCTCTTTATTCTTGCTTTCCAATCCAAATTCTAAAGTTATGTTATTAACAAACATCATTTTTTTTTTTCAAATACAAAAAAAAACACCTTTTTAATCATGATATTTCTATAAACACTTTAGTCTTTTGTTTCCGATCTCCATTGAATTGTTATAATTATTTTTTGTAATAAATTTACATTTTATTTACACTTAAAAAAAAAAAACACCTTTTCACATGACAAAATGGATAGGCTTATTATTGTCGTAATTCCCATGTAAAGACAAGATTTTTTATATATATCGTAGGGGTACCATTTGTATCATTGATTTTTTTTTGGGACTTATCGCGGATTTTCTTTATTCCCTTAAAAAAATACCCTTTCTTTTAAAATATTTTTTAAGACCTTATTTCTGTCGCAGGACACATTTTTACGAATTTTCATTATCATTTTCATCACATTTTTTTTGGTAATAAGTTCTTATTTCATCTTTTCTTAAAAAAAACCCTTTATTAGATAAAAACAAACACGTCAAATAAATAAAATAAAAATAAAATAAAATAAAATAAAATAAAATAAAATAAAATAAAATAAAATAAAATAAAATAAAATAAAATAAAATAAAATAAAATAAAATAAAATAAAATAAAATAAAATAAAATAAAATAAAATAAAATAAAATAAAATAAAATAAAATAAATTAAAATAAAAGAAAAGAAAAGACAAAAAAAAAGGAAAGAAAAGAAAATAAAAGAAAAGAAAGAAAAAAATGTATTTAAATTAAATAATTTAATTTAGTTTAATTGCTATCTCGAGTTAGAGAGCGATAAAAGTCATTAGATTTTCATATAAAAATAAGCACAATGAACTTCTATCCTTTTTCAAAATTGCTCTTTAAGGTAACCTTAAACTAAAGAATTTTTGATTAAAGGCAAATTTGAAAATTAAGCTAATACCTATTACCTAGGTAATCCACTCAAAGAACATATTCTCGTTTCAAAAACGTTTAAAGCTTATCATCAGCCTCTTCTTTTTGCAATCATCTCATATTATCCTTGCCTTTTTACAGGTGCACCACAGACACACAAACTCACACTCTTAAGCACCACAGTATCCGGTGGAATATAATAAAACTTGAAAAGAAAGTTAAAACAAAAAAAAAATTCCAGCTTGAAATTCAAAATATCCGTTTGTGTTAAACGCATATTCATACACGCTTGCTATTCTCACTCAAAATTTTCCCTTATCATCAAGGATATGCTCTTTTGCATCGTCCTCTCTCCAGTGTTGCCGCTGGGAAATTTAGGCTGGTCGCAAAAAAAGCAAAAAAAGGGGTCACGAGAAAAAAATAGTCGCATTTCCAAATTTTTTTGTGTATGAATCAAAATCAAACCAAATCCATATAAATTGAAATCGAAAATATCAATTCAAGTTTTTTTATTTATTTATTGAAACATAACAACTTAAAAAAAAAATATTTTCATTTAATACTAGTGGAATATTTACATTTGTATTATAATAATTTACATATTACATATGTATACTTACCTATGAAAAAAATTAATCGGAAATATATGAAACCCAAAAAATTAATTATTTAATAAAATCTATTTTTAAAACTTAAAAAAAAATCAAATAAAACAAAACAAAAATGTATTTAACCTTTTCAATACTTAATATGTGAACTAATGTCTCTTATTTAACTTATACTAAAATGTATGTCCTATTTTAACAAAAGATTGAAATAAGTATACAAATATGTATATATGCATTCTAGGGTTAAGACCATGACCATTAACATTAGTTGCGCCGTTCTTGTGTTATAAGCGTTTGAAGGTAGCCATAATGAATTTTTTTTCGATTTTTTAAAAATCGAACGTGGAAACTTTTTTATTTTTATTTCTAATTTTTCGAAAAAAAACTTTGGTAATTTTATGTATATATTTGTTCAAATATCTTATCAGAATCCATTTAAGACTTTTATATGAAAAGAGCATTGCGTATATCTCGAAATATTGCCATTTCAATGCAATCATGTCAAACAAAATTTCGCTTATTTTTTCGATGAGAGCGTTTTCAAACCCCATTTTCTCCGCTTTTTTTGTTGTTAATATTTTTATATATTTGTATAAAGTACCTATAACACAACAAATAAAGTACCTTGGCACTGCTGTTTTTATCGAGAGAAAGTTAAAACTGGATAATTATCTGGATTTTTCAAAAATCTGCTGCTTTTAACACGTAAATTGTTTTGATTTCAAATATATCAATGTCGTTTTTTTGTTCAAAATCTATATAGATAAAGAAAAAAAAAACACGCCTAATATAAATTGTTAGTGAATGGTAGATTATCAAAAATGAAATTCACAGAAGAACGTGTTTCCGGAGTAAATTGTTAAGATTTATAAGTGTTTGTAACAGCATTAATTCTTTTGTTTTGGATTAAAAAAAAATTTTAGCCTCGTAAAATTAATCCCAATTCTGACATATGTATAAATTTCACCAAAGATAAATTTGTATTCACATCCATATAAATGTTAAAAATTTACCCGCGGCTAGATATTTAATCTGAAATATGTTTTCACTATTTTTCAAACAACTTAACATTGATTTAAGCCTTGTACCCAGATCGAGCTAAATTTCAGCTCCCATACAAAACGTCTGTAAAAAATGTATGCTCTGCAAGAGTTTTTTTTTATTTTTGAAAATTTTTTATCACTAACGGGTCCCTGTTCTTTAACTTTATCACTGGCGATAAATGTTTTTCAACATCTATATCCAGTAACAGAACATGTGCACATGCCTTAAAAGAAAACGATTAACGAAGTTTTTGACTGACAGCTCGATAAAATACACACGTTCTTATGGGAAGTCCGTCTCCGTCCGATCCGTCGCTTATGGGTCGTTTCCCATAAGAACGTGTGTATTTTATTTTAAAACTTCGACGCAACGGACGCAACGGATTCTATGGGTCGGGCCCTTCATCCCTAGCAACAGCAAATGAAACAGTAAAATAACGGAGAAATTTTCACCTCAGTCGAACACATACAAACACAGACATAATTGCAGAGTTTTGTTAAACGGATACAGAGTGGAGAGTGGTGAAATTACTTACATAACACTGGTTAACAAAATTAAACTTTTTTTTGTTACCGAAACAAAAATATACTTTTCTGAAGGTTTTCGGTGTGATGAACTCGAATCTGAAGTCAAAAAAAATTAAACATTAAAAAAATTAATCCCGTTTTTGAAATATTACCGTTAGAAATTGCAGTACTTCGGACCTTATTCTTTTATATAAGGAAAATTTTTTGAGCATATTTAGTAACGGTTTTCATAAGTACTATATACAGCCTTTTAAAATCTGTTTAAATCTTTCCGATATCTTTTTTACTGCCCGAGATATCCTAAGTTGATTGGTATTTTTATAAATTTTATAACGTCATTATCTTCTATATGATATATGAAGCCAAACCCACTTACTTCAGTTTGAGATATCTCGGGCAATATAAAAAATATTGAAAAGATTTAAACAGGTGTCGAAAGATGGAAAACAGTTCTTATAGAAACCGTTACTAAATATGCTCAAACAATTTTCTTTACACAAAAGAAGAAGGTGCGAAGAATTAAAAAAAAAACGTATTTTTGCATTTTCTAACGGTAATATCTCAAAAACGGGAGCTGATTAGTTCTTTCTGACTTCGGATTCGAGTTAGGCACACCAAAAACCTTCAGAGAAGTGTATTTTTGTTTCGGCAACAAAACCCTTGTAAACCAGTGTAATACATTCACGATTCACAACTTAGAAGGAATTGCAAGATTTTCATGCAGAATTAAAAAGTCGAGTTGAATTCTGGAATTGAAACAATATTATTTCAATGGAAATAGATTTTTTTTTCACACATTTTTTCTAGAGATGAGTTGGGGTCAAAAAAGTCGCAAGATTTTTAAAAAAGGGTCAAAATAACCACTTTTTCAAAAGGTCGTCTCATGGTCGCATGGGGCAAAAAAAGGGGTCAAAATGCGACTAAAGTCGCATAACGGCAACACTGCCTCTCTCCTTTCACCATACTCCACTGAAATGTTCGTTTACCTTTGAGATGAACAACGAGGACGACCGACCGACGACAACGAAGACGAAAGGAGCACACTAAATTTAACGAGTACCTGGCAGCCCTATGGCAAAAAATAGCAAAAATATACTGCATCACTATATGCTCGTATAAAGTATATGTGAGACTATTACCTCTCAGTCACAATTCACAAAGGATCAAAAGGACTTCCTACTCCCCCCTTATCCATGGTGTTAAGGTGGGAGTTCCGGATGGCAGATTGTGTGGTAGAGTAGGGGCCAGAATAATACAAACTCTTAGCTTTTTTCACACACAAAAACCATTCGAATTTGTTTTACTTATGGCAGCCGAGTGGATAAAAGTGAAGTAGAGGCTTTTCATTCAGTATACTCGTAGGTTCTAGATATTGTCGTCGTTGTTATTTTTTGTTTTTGTATGAGTGGCTTAAGTGTGTGTGAGTGTGCGGGTGAAGAGATTTCCAACCCCAAAGAAAAGGATTTACTAGCAAAATAGTTCTTAATTCTTTTTTTTTGTGTGTGCGAGCTTATCTTGGCTTCGCGGGATGGGTAAGAATAAGAACTCTAAGCACCAAAAGAGGACCTTTTTTGGTTGATTTTTTTCTTCTCGAACTCGTATTATTATTATCCTTGGAGAAAAGTTACCTACTACTTTTCTTTAGAAGTAATTTCATAACGTCATAATAATTTTATGCTTTTTTGAGCCAAGTCATTGTATGGCTATTTGAATGTTTCAGCTTCCTCGAGTGCAAGGTGGAATTAAAAAAAAAAAAAAAAATTAAAAATACATAAAAATAAGTAGTAGAGGCACACTGAATGGCTTGAAAATGAATGAAAAAGGGAAACAGAGCAATGATAATTGAATTTCATCCGGCAAAGTGAACGAAGTTGCTCTTTTTCTGCTTACTCTTGTAATTTATTACTTTTTGCACTATAATATCTCTCTCCATTTTTTTTTTTTTTGTTCTTTTCTGTTTTCAGTTTTTGTTCATATACAACCCGGTAGATATCTTCCTTGGGTACGAAATTGAAAAAAAAAAAAAAAATTATAACTGTAATTAGTAAGTGGGAAAGAGCGAAAGTAATGCACTTCGAAGATATCCGAGCATATTATATTTATGGCAAAAATTATAAAATCCTTTTTAAAAGTTAATATTAAATTATCTACTTGCAAAAAAAAAAAATTGATTTCTACTTAATTGAGGAATACATAAATGATATAATTGCTTTGGGGTAATGCTGTATTTCTAGGGCAATTTGTGTATTGAATGAAGTTTTTGAATGCCTAAAATTAAGTGCTCTGAATTTTTTTTAATGAAGACTTTTGAAATGTTGATGTACGCCATTCACCTAGATTTTACATTTACATGTACCTAATGTATATATCGTCCCGTTTCTGCCTGAACCACGTATCTACAAAGCAAATTTTGTTCAGTTCTAAAAATAAATATACCTACATTTTTCTGAAAATTAAAAATATGAATTGAACAAAGGGAAATCAAGTTATGTTTATGACATATTGATTGAGTTGTTTCTATACTTAAACCTTTGTATCTATTCTTTCTGTAAGTTTTAGAGCAATGTTTAACAGAAAATTAAAACTTTAAAAAAAATGTACTTACGAGGTTCAAGCAGAAACGGGACGATATATTTTATTGATGAGTAATATTTTTACGGTTTTTTAAAACTTTTTCATTAAAATAGCAAATTGCGTTTTTTTTTGACAAAAATGGCAACAATTACACGGTTAAAAATTCTGGAGTATTTTTACTTGCGATATAGGTACTATAGGGCAAGTTTAGGATTCGTAAAAAAAATCGAACTCGAGATAACAATTTTACATGACATTACGATGATGGAGAATGCCAAAAAAGTGGGTCCGGCAATTCTGTCTGTCTGTCTGTCTGTCTGTCTGTCTGTCTGTCTGTGTGTCTGTCTCTATCTGGAGCTGCAGCCTAAACGAGTGAAGTGATTTTCTTCAAACTTGGTAGTTAGCAGTTTTTGGTGATTCCCTAGAGTTGAAATTGAAATTTTTTTTTTATGACCAAAACTAACGGTACCTGCCATATAACGAAAATAGAAAAGTTAATTTTTTTCAAAAACGGCTCTAACGATTTTGATTAAAATTTTTTTGTGTAGTACTACACATAAGAGCCAACTTTTTAAATAAAAAAAATATTTTTTGTACCGTTATTAACGGTACCTGTCATAGAACGGTTTTTATCGTTTCTGAATATCTCGTACAACATTAACCCGATTTAAATGAAAATTTTTATACAAAAGTGTATAAGTAAACATAATATAAAAATTTTAGAAAATTTTCAAAAAACGCATTTTTGGTTTTTTAAAAAATATTTCAAATTTTTTTTTTGAAAAATCAATTTTTTGAAAACGGATCAATGAAAAATTTTGAAATTTAGTTTTTATGTGTAAATTAATTATTTCTTCAAAATGGCATACCAACTTTTTTTTTGAAAAATGTTAAAAAATTTTTATATATAAAAAATTATTTTTTTAAAAAACGGCTCCTACAATTTTCGAAAATTTTTTTCTAAAAATACCTTTTTATACAAGAAATAAAATGGCATATTTGTTTTTTTTTTTAAGATAATTTATAACGGAGTTTAATTAATTATAAAAACAGATTTAATTTTTTATACTACTTATGAAATTTCTTCAAAATATCAAATTTTCAATTTCTTGAATAAAAAGCTTTAACATTATATTTACTTCAAGCATAAGAGCAAGTACGTGCGACCCCAGTCGTGCAATTTATTTAATACAGCTCTTGTATTAAAGCAATTTTCAATACAAAAAATATTACAATTTAATACTTCCAAAATATTAAAATTATTTTTAATCTTTTTGGTATTAAATTTCAATATTTAAGTATTAAGTTTACTACTTGTAATACAAAAATTATTAAAAATAATCTCCGTGGGTTAAATTCTAATCTTGTATTGAATTTTAATACCGCTGTATTGGATTTTAATATTTTTGTATTATATTTGAGTGTATTGTATTTCATTTTAATATAATTATATTACATTTTAATATAATTGTATTAAAATATAATACAAATTTATTAAAAACTAATATAAAAAGTATTTAATTGTAATACGAGAATATTAAATTTTAATCAAACGTCAGCAGCCACAGTACACATAATAAGGTTATTATATTCCGAACGTTGTCAAAATTTGTTTGTCAAAAATGGGCACCAATCTGTCAGGTCGGCCTTTAATATTTATATTTTAATCGCAGTAAACAGGAAATTTGTTTTAGTTTAAATTTATAAAGTGTCATTTGAAAAAATTATAAATTAAAAAATAACAAATTTTCTTCGTGTTTCCTCGCGGAAAACGTTGAATTATTGTAAACAAAAGTCGTGTGCGTGGTTTTTCAGTTTTTGTGCGTTTTCCGTCGCTAAATAAAAGAAATAAGATTTACGGTAGCTGACATTGGTTTGGAAGATATTACCTTTTATGTGTGTACTGTGGTCAGCAGAAGCCATATTAAAAATGTAAAAAAATCCTTTGTTTGAGGTACCTTTTCTAAAAAAAAATTTAATTAAAATTTGCAAATTTTTACTAATTTGAAGGCGCTTTGTGTTTTTTCGCAGCAAAATACATACATTACAGATATATTTTGATCGGCAATAAGATTTTACATGCCACAGTTTGTGAAACAGGTAAAATAGAGAAAATAATATCACCATTATTATATTATTTATGATTAATATATATTTTCAGTAATGAATTAAGAAAAAGAATATATTTTATTAACTTTAAATACATTTTGTATTGAATTGAAATGTATTTGTATTATCTTTTAATAAAATTATTAGAAATTAATATAAAAAGATTAAATTTTAATATACAATAATTGAAATTTAATACATTTGGTTTTAAATTCTAATATAATACAACTGTATTATATTTTAATACATTTGGTATTAACTAAAAAATTTTAATATTTGTCTTGTATTAAATTTTAATACATTTCTGGTGTAGACATATAGTAACCCAAAAAGTATTAAAAAATACTCCAGAATTTTTAACCGTGTAGATAGCATTTCATATCAATACTAAATTTTTTAAAAATTATAATGAAGTCTTGAAAAAGACATTTCAAGTAATCAAAATTTCGATTATGGAAAAGAGATATCCCAGATTTATAGGAACACACATTTTAAGAAACATCTTCGAAGGGTGTAATCACATCTAAAACGTCCATGAAATATTAAAAAGCAACAAGGCAGACCTTGAGGATCAAGTAGTCTTTTAATAAATTTAAATTCTCAAATAATCTTGAAATATTGGTAATGTCATTCTTAGGAAATATTTAATGGACACATAAAAACAAATTTAGCAAAAAATAATCATACAATACTTTCAAACTTTTTTAAAATGTTTCGTTATTTTAAAATGCTTCTGTACAAACATTTTCCTCAGAAATCAAGCAAATGTTGCAAGTCATTCTAAAGCAATAATTAAAACTTAAAAACAAGTACTCAAAAAATTTCACCAAGCCATTTAAAAATGAAATGCACGACTGGGGTCGCACGTACTTGCTCTTATGCTTAAAGTAACTCTAATATTAAAGCTTTTTATTCAAGAAAATTAGGGAAGATTTAAAATTTGATATTTTCAAGAAATTTAAAAAAAATTTGTTTTTATAATTAATTAAACACCGTTTTATATGATCTTTTAAAAAACCGAGTATTCCTTTTTATTTCTTGTATAAAAATAAATTTAAAAAAAATTCGAAAATCGTTAGGGCCGTTTTTTTAAAAAAGGTATACAAATTTGGTAATATTTAAAAAAAAAGTGGTATGCCATTTTGAAGAAATAATTAATTTACACATAAAAACTAAATTTCAAATTTTTTCAATTTGTCTTCTAGGGAAACACCTAAAACTGTTAACTATTAAGTTTGAAAAAATCGTTCCATTAGTTTAGGCTGCAGCTCGAGGTACTTACACACAGACAGACAAACAGACAAATAGAATTGCCAGACCCACTTTTTTGGCACTTTCCATCATCGTAATGTCATGTAAAATTGTTATCTCGAGTTCGATTTTTTTTTTTTTTTTAATCTTTAACTTGCCTTAAAGTACCTACATATTTGGCAAGTAAAAATGTAGAAAGGATTAAAAATAGTTTTTGAAACAACAAGCAAAAAATAATCCCCAAACTAACATAAGTATGCCATTTGTTTTCAAGAATAACAAGAATTTTTAGATTTTTTTTTTCGAAAATTGCAGGAACCTTGTAAAAATAATTTTTTTTGATAAAAGTTTTCAAAATGTTTCAAATAAGATTTTGGTTTGCTATTTTTGTACACAAAATTTTAAAATATTATATTTTTATATTTAAAAAAATTTAACTTTATTTGCTAATGCCTTCAAGCTTTATTATTTTGGTCAAAAGACTGAAAAAAAAAAATTAAACTTATATCTACCTACCTATTCAGTTGCTTCAGTGGTTTGGGCTGTAGTTCAAGATAGAGACAGCCAGACCCACTTTTTTTTTGAGTTTTCTATCATAGCAATTAGTCTATTGAATAGACCCTTTTAAATGGAACAAATTCGTTCAAGAGTTTTTATTGCTGATTATGATTCCTTGGCATAAAAGAATGCTCCAGCCAAAAGTTCTACTAAATCCATTGGTGTATTTCTGAGAAAACGGCAACACTGGTCGGGTTTCAGTTTTTTTTATTTAACTCGAAAACCAATCCTAACTTTGAAATGGTTCAAAGACACTTTTCATAGCAAATTAAATTTTCTGTCAAGTTAAGATGGTTCAAAAAATTTAAAAATTATTTTTGACAAAAATTCAAAGAAAAAAAGAAAAAAAAGTTAAAAAATTGACGATTTTAATTTCTTTTACTAAATCAACTGGCATTTTATATATGTAGCCGGTACGTCCAAACTTTGTACTAATAAAATAAAGTAGAGGTAAAATCCTTTGATAATATGCAATTTTGACGTTTAGTTGCTTATACATTATGATGGTTACAGTTACGATAAAATGCTCATTTTATAGATAATTAAAAGTGCTATAATTCATTCTTGAAGAAAATTCCAAACAAATCAAAAGTTCTTCAGATATTTGAAAAAATGTCATATTGTCCTAACCTTGCAAAAAGAACCCGGACTATTTTCATTGTGAATAAGTTTGTCCTTGGACATTTTTGGTTTAAATGAGTAAAAATGGAGCTATGAAATAAAAACAGCAACGACCTCTTTTCCAAGATGGCGGCTGTTCCCGATGTCCTATCATCCCACAAAATTCACTTTTACGATAAGAACATACACCTAAACACGTTCCATAAAAATTTTGTTTAAAACTCATTTGAGTATTTTTTTCGTTTTTCAAGAGAAACTTTTCGTTGGTCGTTGATTGTACAAGAATCGTTTTTTCAGGCCATTGAAAACAGTAAAAGAGTTGGTATTAAATGTTCTTCTATGCGATAGACCAAAGCTAATGGCTCTCCGTCCATCCATTTGATCCGTATTTATAAAAATGCACAAACACAAAATTGCACACAAGGACATAAGGATGCAAATGTCATAATTAGTTTATATTAAATCAATCCCTCGAAGTCCGTTTACTTTAAAAGTCTAAAAGTTACCAATTAATACGATTTTATCGAGTTTTAAAAACTTGCTTCTAACTAAAAAAGTCAAAAATATAGAAAAAGTGCTAATTTTTGAAAAGGTACATTTAAGTCGTTTCTTGACAAAAAAAAATCAAAATTGCATATTATCAAAGGATTTTACCTCTACTTTATTTTATTAGTACAAAGTTTGGACGTACCGGCTACATATATAAAATGCCCTCGATTTAGTAAAAAAAATTAAAATCGTCAATTTGTTAACTTTTTTTTCTTTGATTTTAGGTAAGAATTTTTGTCAAAAATAATTTTTTAATTTTTTGAACCATCTTAACTTGACAGAAAATTTAATTTGCTATGAAAAGTGTCTTTGAATCATTTCAAAGTTAGGCTTGGTTTTCGAGTTAAATCAAAAAACTGAAACCCGACCAGTGTTGCCGTTTTCTCAGAAATACACCAATGGATTTAGTAGCACTTTTGGCTGGAGCATTCTTTTATGCCAAGGAATCATAATCAGCAATAAAAACTCTTGAACGAATTTGTTCTATTTTTGCTCTGGAGCTCCGGTCTATTAAATAGACTAAATGTCATGTTTTCGAGTTTTATTTTATAAAAACTTAACTTAACCTATGTATATCGCAATCGCAAGTAAAAAAGTGATTGTTTTAATAATATCTGGTCTTTATTTTTAAACTTTAATATCCTAGCAAAAAGCAGTCTGTTCAAGTAGATTTAGTTTATTAACAAACATTTTTATTTCATTTTCTGTGAAAATAAAGTCGGGACTATATCTGAACTAACCCTCAAAGTAATTTTTTCTGAAGGACATTAGAAACCTTCTCTTTATTTTGTATAGAGTATATTTTTCTTTTATGAAAACAGGTCAATTGTAGTGAAAAAAAAAAACGACTCAAATGGCCTTATCTGTCCTCAGACAGTGAAAATGGTCAAAGTTTTTTTTTTTAACATCTTATTTTTTGAAAATTGCACCAAGTTGCAATTAGATATTATAAAATAAAGCTGAATGATAGTAGGTAATTAAAAAAATGGTATTTCATGTCGGTTGTAATGGAATAATTCAAAACTCAAAGAAAGAACTCAAAATGAAAAGAAAAATCTACCTCTATGGTTCACGTATTTTCTTTAAATTAGCGAACAAGTTGTCATCTTTAAAACAAAATTCTTTGATACGTTTTTGATTTGAACTGTGAAATTTTGAATATTTATACCTACTAACTCTTTGTACAGACTAAGTTAAAATTTAATGAAAACTTCAAAATAATTTCTTGGTAACAATACAAACAATACAATACACAATTTACGACTGAAACTGCTGCTGCATAATTTAGAAATTATTTACTTAACATTATTTGAATTTGAATTTCCTAGTAAAACAGTTAAGAAAATCACTGCAACTGAATTCTAAAAGTTTATTTCCAAAACGTGACCAACATAGTACACGAGTGTAAACGACTCTACACATACTGAAATTCAATTCCATACAAATACAAAAGAACCTAATGCACACATTCATTCTCAGGCATCCTTCCTGAAAACGCTACAAAATGTTCGCTAGCTCTTCTCATGTATCCACATACAATTTTTAATGAAAACTACATGCAATATCCTTACCGCAAAGTCATGTAATGTAAGATATAAAATACGCCAAGTATAAACAGAGAGGATGTGAAAGTAGAGTGAGGATAAAAGGAGGTAGGAATAGGAACCTACGAAATGCACAGCTGAGCGAATATTTACAAAAAGAAACTGTGTGTTCGTGTGTTAGTTTGGAATGGATACTAATTAACTTCTGGTTCACTTCGGTACCTTCTAAAAAGCTGTCAGAAGAAACTAATATTACATTAAATTAGATTTTCTCTGAAAAAAAAAAAAAAAATGAAACAAAAATTCAATAGCAACAAAAGCTCAAGTTTTAAATTAGACGGATCATTCCTAAGATGATATAAAATTGTAGTTAGAGCTATGTTTTATTTCTTGTTCATATTGACATGACAACTAATGGTTTTTACTCATTTCTATAGCATCCTCCCTCTCTCTGTTCATTATAAGACAATTTATATAATATATAGAGTGTTACATTGATGGATGAATCTAGAATCTAGTAGATGTTTGACGTAAATTTGATGGATTTCAAACAGCAGTTACAAAAATATATGTTTGCCTGTATGTGATATCATAAACATATAATAGTATTAAATATAGAATAAATATGTACAAGGTAATTACTTAACGATTTATGTATTAATGTGACAAAAGAAATATTGGATGAGCTCCAAATGTCTCTATAAACTATTTTTAACAAATACGTGCAAGACTTTTATATACCTACAAATTATTATTTAAAATAATAATAACACTGCTGGTCTGCAAAATTTAACTTTTTTTTTTTTCTCCTTCAAATAATTTTTTGATATTATGAAAGATTAGACTTTCCTAAATCTAAATCTGGTTTCAGAAAAATTCTATCATATATCATGTTTGTAAAAATGATTTTTGAAAAATGTGAGTAGTTTCTAAAAAATCACCCTTTTAGATTCATTTGAACTTGTATATAATTAAAACTATTTGTCGCATTGTCGCTCAAATTTGGAGGACTTATTCTTCATAATATGACCTATCGATTGACACCAAATATGTTCTTTTACATTCATGTTTAATCATTTTTTAAAATACTGATTGACAAAAAAATCAGACATTTCGAAATTATTCACTTTTTAGTAAATCCTACATGAACAAAAGCACCTTAATTGAGGAAAATGTAAAATATCAATGCCCATTATATTTAAAAAGTCAAATATGTAAAGAAAACTAAAATAAAAATTTTTACGTGTTTTTTAATTTTATATACTATTTTTTCTATTTAGAAATAGGTATCTTTTTTGTAATAAACCATTCGATAAACTGCCTTGTAAAGCTTCAGATTTGTTTCTCCTAAAAACAATAGTAAACTTTTCTTATAATTTTTGATGTACTGAGGTAGAATCCGAAGTGAAAAAAATTCTATCACGTCAGGATTTTAAGATATTCGCATTAAAGTATCACAAAATCAAGTTTTTTTTTAGAAAATCTCAAAAAAACTACTAATATCTCAAAATTTTTAAGACTTTTTATATAAAAACTTGGGAAATGTAGGTATATAAAAAAAAAAAATAAAAATAAAATTCATTTTCAAAAAAATTAAAACAATATCTGAAATCAAATCGCCCCACAAAACAAGTATGCAGTTTTATTAAATATATTAAGGTGCATTTTTAGAAAAAAAATTTTCAAAATCGTTAGAGCCGTTTTTTAAAAAACTAATTTTTTATAAATAATTTTTTGAAAAAAAAGTTCAAAAATAAATTTAGTAGGTATGCCATTTTGTAGAAATAACTAATCAACATCTAAAAACAAAATTTCAAAAAAATTCAATGTCCCGTTTTCGAAAATTTGATTTTTCAAAAAAAAATTTTCAAAATTTTTTTAAAAATCCAAAAATTATTTTTTTCAAAATTGTTGGCTTATATTTAAATTATATAAATGCTTTTGTATAAAAAATTTCGTTGAAATACAATAAGTAGTTTTACAGAAAATCCGATATGAAAAAAGCGGTTCTATTAAAAAATTGCGATTTTATTGCCTTAAGGTCCTTACAGCTAGAATCCATGGGCGGCGAGTCCCCCAGACAGAGTAGGAAAAATTCTCAGGTAAGTTTTCAGGTGTTATCAATAAAAAGTTGATCAATTCAGGGTTAATCCAATACTGTGTCACTTTGTTATATCCTTATTTAAGTCTGAGTGTTAAAAAAATAATTGAGGAATGGTAAATGTTTCATAAATTAATTTATCGACAAGTTCAGCTACTTGAAAACAGAAAATAAAGAGGTTTTTTAGAAAAAAGTAGTTTTGGTTTTTTGTTAATATCTAGAAAATGACAAGATATTTTGGAACCCGGTTTTCTGTTTTTGTTTAAAAACAAATAAGAGCATCGAATTTTAAAAACTTAATTAGTACTTAATAACATAAAATTTTGAGAAAAATTAGCTTGAAATTTTTTTTTTCCAATTTTTTTTCAAAATTTTGATTTTGAAAATTAATTTTTCAAAAACTGTACCATAAAATGGCTTTATTTAAAACTTTTGTAAAAGAATATGTTTTTGGCTTTACAAAAAGGTATAGCACGTTGTTGTAGGTGTAGCGGTTGATTTTTAATAATTTTTTTCCAAATTAAGTCAATTTTTTTTTAAATTGCCCCTCCCCGCTAAACGAAGGGGAATAGACCCCCCCTCCCATACGATTTTTTTCTTGCCTCGACCCAACCTACACGCTCCAGCTTTTTGGCACATTACTCCTGAATCACCCTGTATAGTACCTATATCGCAAGTAAAAATAAGTTCTTTCATAAACCGTATCAATTTTAATTGAAATTCCTTGCAGACCAGTGTAATTTAATGATTTTCTTCAAAACCAACATTTTAATATTTTTTTAATTGAGTAGGTAAATAATGCGGTAGAAATCGGTAAAATATTTTTTTTTTTATTTTTTTAACACTAATAGAGCAGATGTGTGTGAGGAAGGTTCAGTAAGTTGTCAATAGCTATGAGAAAGCAGATTGTCAAACCGATGTCAAACGTCAATTTTAAAGTTCTTACTGACATCGTCCTCAATCATAATCCATAGTACCTACTCTCAGTTGATAAAAAAAAAACATATGTTACCAAACTTAGGCTAAAATTGAAAAAAAAAAAAAAAAAAATGAAAAAAAAAACTTCCTCAAAACAAAGCATACGTGTTAAAGGTTGTTGACAGCACATCTGATAAATATTGACATTGATAAGAAAATACCTAGTAATATTTTAAAATGAGTATCTAACACAAAAATAAAAATGTAGCTATGTAATGTTGTGATGAATTAGTGAATATGTTTTTGAACAATTACTTTTTCTTGGTATACATTCAATAAATATTTACTAAAAAATGAAAAAATTAAAAAAAAAAAATTAACTATTATTAACGGTACCTTTCATAGAACTCCTTTCTTAATTTCTCATTTGAAAAAAAAAAACATTTTTGCATTTGTTTCTTTAATTTTAATTTTTTTTTTTTTGAAAAATCCATTTCAATGAATTATCTTGAAATTCTGTTTTTAAGTGGAATATATTCTTAAAACTGGGACTGGGATTTTTTTTTGAAAAATGTTAGAAAATTTTTTAAAATAAAATTATTTAAAAAAAAAACTGCTCTAACGATTTTCCTTTTTTTTTCATATTATATTCTTTTTTACATACAAAAAATTAAATAGCATATTTTTTAAATTTGTTTTTGCCTTAAAAAAATACTAAAAAGTTTTGAAAATGGACCCTAGTGGAAAGAGGCGTGGGAATTAAAAAAAAAAAACGGTAATATTTTTTATTTTTATATTCTTTTACATTTCTTCTGCAATTCTTGAATTAATTTTTTTTTAATAAAAGCTTTAACATTAGAGCCAATTTTATTAGACTAACAACTACGTGCGTTTGGACATTTTGGTATAGACTTTTTTTTAGATTTTAGCAAAGAATCATTTATTTCAGAAACAGCATAAGTCCATGAGCACTAACTTTTCAGGAGCAACAAAAAACTGTTTTTTATGTTAAAACTCCACAACACTTCAAATTTAGAGTATGCCGAGTTATAATCTAGCTAAAGACAAATTTAAAAACCTTTAAATATAAACCTTTTTTCAAGTCTTAACGGGTTTCTAAGCCTTTAAAGTCGCTGGACTTATGTCGTTTCTGCTCAAAACGAATTTTTGTTGGTAAAACTTTTGTTTTCATCTAGCTGTAGCTTTTGAACACTGCTGATTTTAATGAATAAAATAGCAGTAGATAGATTAAATCTTTACCTCTTCATTGATGTATAATTTTAATTTTTTTTAATGTCATGATGGCTTGCAAAATAATTAAAAACTGGTAAAATGTCATATATTCAAGAGTAAAACACGCTGCCACCGTGAGGAAATCTGGCTCTAACTTTTGAACCCTGATTTCAATTTTAATGAATTAAATAGATATAGATAGAGTAATTCCTTACCTTTTTAAAGATGTATAACAAAAGGGTGTGCGTGTCAAGATTGCTGCCAAAATAACTTTAAACTGGTAAAAAGTCAAGTATTTAGCAGTCAAAAATGTTGTCACCGGGTGAAATATTTCCATATATTTTGAACCGTTTTCTTTCAGTTTTCATAAATGAGAAATCTCCAAAAAAAAAAAAAAAAATTTGGGAAAAATGGACTTATGCTGTTTCTGAAATAAACGATTCAATTGAACATTCTTGTTTAATTTTTGTAATGTTCGCCCAGTAGATGCGTTGAGCAAAAAAATTCTACTTGCATTCATTCCAAGGTTGATCACTTATTTGACTGTGCTATTATCTTAAAAGTAAAATAATATTGCAAAATCCAATCCAAGAAATGAATATGTTTTTCTTATTTTTATTTCCAAAATCAACAAAATTTTTAAGTATTTATAGCAAAACTATTTTTTCTAATGAATTTTGCTATTGTTCCTAAAATGTTTTTTAATATACCTTACGTATTTTTGTTCTCAAGTTTTCTCAAATTAAGAAGGGCAATATTAATCACCAAAGGAAAATAACAAGAAGTGGTGTATTTTTTTAAGACAAATTCATTCACGAAGTTGCTGTTTTTTTTGGAAAACAAATTTTTGTTTGCAATTTTATTTATTTTATTTTTCAAAAATGTATTAAATTTACTTATTTTATTAATAAGTAATCAGAAATAATGGACAACTTTGATTCTTTAAGGTGGAAGTGTAATTTTTTCAAAAATTGACATCCATAAGAGAAAAAATGAATTTAATCCCAATGGCAAATTCTACAGCTGTCTCTAAATTTGAAATACAAAGTGTTTTTTATTGCAAGAAAGTGTCTTTGTTTGGATATAATTATTTTTAGCTGAATTAAAAATAGTAGAGTATCTTATGTTTTATATAGCTTAAAAAAATACGAATGTTTTTTTATAAAAATGTTTGAATTTTTTTTTCAGAAATAAATATTAGAATACAAAGGTTTTTTTTGCTGAGTTTTAAAGCCTTTTTGCAACAAGTTTAAAGGTCTAGTGTGGAAAAGCATTTTTTTTTTTATATTTTTGATGAATGTTCGATGTTTTTGTCTTTTGAATTTAACTAATAATAAATTTTATAGACAAACTTATATTTTATTCGGCACACAAAAATATTGAATTTAAAGACAGTTAAAATGTTTTACTTATTATTTTTTTTTTTTCAAATTTCTGACCAGATTTTCAAAAATACTCTATTAGAATAACAATATTTTAGACTTAAATACAGAATAAGATTTTATGTTGGTATGCCATTTTCGAGAAAATATTAAACAACACTTTAAAGCAAAATATTAGAAAATAATCATCGATCTGTTTTACGAGAAGGTCATAAATAAAATCTTGTACTGTTTATAATTGCTATTTGCATCACAAAAGGACTATCTAATTTGCACATACAATATTGAATTGAAATCGTAAGAGCTGTTCTAGAAAAAATACGTGATATGTAACGTGACTTTAAATTCTAAGGATATCTGGATTTATTTTAAAATTATGAAAATAATAATGAATTTTCATAATTTTTCAGTAAACAAAAATTGCATAATTTACACATTTAGGAGTAATTTTTTTTTTTTTCAAATCGTTTTTCGCACAAAAATAGAAACTTAAAAAAAAAAATTTTTTTTCTTATTTAAAAATTTATTTTTTTTATCCAAAAATATATTTTTTGAACATTGTCTCTCTAATTAAAAAAAAAAAAAACAACATAAATACGTTGAAATTGAACAAATTGTTTGGGAAAACGGAATGTAAAAATGGGAGTAATTGTTAATACCTAATGATTTTTGAAAAAATGTATTTTTCAGAAAGTCCTTGTTTCAAATTCTTCCATTGTATTTTCTGATTGAAATTGTAGGAGCCCTTTGTTGAGAAAATCAGTCTTTTGAATAATTAGTTCAAAAATTGTATTAAAAAAACCATCTGGACAATCCGAAAAAATGCTACGTACAATTTAACAGAATTTAAGTAAATCAGCCTATTCGTTAAAGCTCTTACACACAACCAGATTACACAATGAAAATAGTTACTTTATTTTAGATATGTTTTAAGGAATGGCCAATTTTATACGTCGTTTTTTTTTTTTTTTTCAAAAATTGAGTTTTTAATGTAAGCAGTTTTCAAAGTTTAAATGTCACTTAAAAAAAAAGGTTTTATTAAACAACTTGTGGACTAAAATTTATCATTCAATAGCTATTTTACTGTACTTGACATGTCTTTTTTCACACTAAATACATAAATCCATCGCAGGTTAAAATATTAACTGATGGTAAAGACACTAGCACTTGCAAAATAACTATGCCTCCAGCTTAAAACAACATTGGTGTTATCTTGCATCTTTAAGTTGTTTTTCTTTGATTTAAAATTCGTTACCCCATTTATTATGCATTTTATCTACTATTTAGCTGCAGGTTAAATAGAAATTACCTAAAAACAAGTTGATCTCTAAGAGAATTTTCTATTTAGTCTTAATTATTCATATAAAACAGTATACCTAGCCTTTAAACTATTAGCATAAGTCCTTTTCTCTTTAAATAATTAATGTTGTTGCACAAGTAAATTTATTCAGTAAATAAATATTATTACTATATAAGACTTTATCTGTCATGCAATTGGGAAATGTATATATGTTTTTAATCTCTCCCTCTGTGTCTGTAGAGAATCTGTTATAATAAACAGAGAAATTCTGTTTATTAATCCTCTACAAAATCCATTCGTAATGGATACAAATGGTTACAATTATAGCTTTTAGAAGGACATTTAGTTAATTTCCATTAAGATGATTCCTCTATGATAACAGATAATTCAAATACGAGTTATGGGGAAACGCCCCAAAAATGTATTTAAACACAAAAGGAAAGCAAAAATTGCAAATTTACATTGTGTATTTTGTATGGTTTTTAAGGTAAAAAAAAAACGAAAAAAACAATTCAATTAAAAATTCATCTCATGGATTTCAACTGAAACACAAAAACATTTAAAACAACATAACCATCCGCCGTTGTTAATGCATTCACCTACTCATCCATAGCTGAACAAAAGGATTTCGGTTAAAATCATCAAAATGAATAAATCAATTGTTCAATATCCACCAAAAAATCCAGATTGTTTTCACTTTTCATATCTGGACACTGTGGTGTATGAGTACTTTTTTTTTATATGAAAAAATGAAAGTTAAAGAAATCGACAACAGGAATTTTAATTTTTATAATAAAAAAATATTAAATTGAAGAAAGACAAATTTAAAAATGGTTAAAATTTCTGAGCTCTTATTTAAAAAAAATTTCAAAAATGTTGGGAAAAACCCTTTTGTGAAAACAAAATCAAAAAATCGAGCCTGCAGATTATTATTTATTAACCAGCATCATTTCTCATTATTTGCCATTTTAACCTTTCTCAGAATGCGCCCTTAAGAAAAAAAAACGAACGTTAAGCTCTGTGTACTCTTGGAAGATCCTCAGATATCCACATGAAGGAGCTACAAAATCCCGTTGGATTTGAACCTTTTCAGCTATCAAATTAGAAACATGAATCCACTTAAAGTTGAGGATAAAAATACTCTTCCTTACAAAGACAACAACATCAAATATGTGCAGAGATTTAGAAAATAATACAAAAAAAAAAAAAAAATGATTTCAACATCCTTTTCCGCTGATTTCTCTCTTCTTAATCCTTGTTCTTCCTTGCTTGCTTTCAAGTCCCGTGTCACTTTTTTTTTGTTTAATTTTTCACTTTCTATTAAAAAACAATTAAAATACGCATTCTACACACATAAACTCGCATCGCATCATTAAAAAGAAAAAAAAAGCAATAAAAAAAAGAAGAAACGAAAAAAAAAAAAATATAACAACACGATAATTAATCCTCATCCGTTAAAAAAGGAAGTCCTCGACGCTTGTAGAATGTTTTTCCCAACAGAAATATATTCCAAACGTTAAAAGGCGCTGCTCTGTGATAGTATACGCCGCCCGCAACTTGATAGATACGACGACGACTTCGACGGCGGCAGCGGTGGTGACGACGACAAACGAGGACGATGATGCTAAAACTCAACCCAACCCAAAACCCAACACTGGATGTGCACTAAGGATACTTTTTTTTTCCTTTTTTTATTTTTTTTTTTTAAATACAAATCTACGTATGTATCCTTGCTCGCATAGTTGGGATTACGTAACGCGTAACACACAGACCAAACACATATAATATTTTTGTCACATTTGAATTTGCCGTTTGGCATGTAATTACATTCTTATAGCTTGCTCTTCTTTTGCTCTTCACCGTTTACACACGCAAAAGGATATGTAGTAGAGGTACGTTTTTGTTAGAGGCGTGGATATATACGAAGACCGTTATTCTTATCGAATTAATTTAAATCACAATCCGGAAAGGAGATGATATTTCCTTTCAACACACAAACAAAAAAAAAATATAATATAAAAGCTTATATCATTTTTGAAATAGCGCACACCAAGAGGGGGGATAGAATTTGAGGAAAAAAAAAAATAAGATGTTTACCGTTTTTGTCTCAAATGTCCTTGAACTTAATTTCAATGCCTATACGTTACTGCAGTGGTTATGCAGCTTCAGACTGATTTTTCGTTTTTTTTTTCGAGAGAGATATTCGATTGTCAGAAGGATATTTCACGAAATTACATATTTCCTTAGTGAGAGACAGTAAAAAAATTCACTTGAAATTCGAATTTTGTATGTTCTCAATTTGCACCGTATCCTTTTTATTTAATTTTTTTTTGTCTTAAAACAAAAAAAAAAAATCAAGGATATTTAATATAATTTTCAATTTAACGCAATAAATTTTTATATATTTTTTTTTATATAACACACACAGAGAACGGCACTATTTGACATCAGCACGCGATCTGAGAAGCTAAAAATTCATCACGAGTCCTTCGGCTGCTTTTGTAACTTTCACATCACAGAAGGAGGATAACAAACATTCATCTAGAGAGATGTTCGCATTTTGGTGTTTTTATTATTGTGCTGTTATGTTGTTGTTGTTGTTGTCCTTGTAGATTTTACGAATCGTTTGGTTTAGTTTATTCTTATCAATTGCATTTGTATGTGTGTGGAAATTATAACAGTTTCCTTTTTTGTTGTCAGAGATATAAAAAAAGCTCTTCAAACGTTGCCAGAATTGAGTACGCAGAATCGAGATTTTTTGTAGGGTATGTGAGATGAAATTTTTCGAATGAAACACATTTGTGGTGATTGCTGACCTAACTCAACATTTTCAGAATTTTATAGGCTAGAGAGGTTTGGGGGTGTTTTTGGAACAAATTATCCAATAAAAATTAAATTTTAAATTCCAGAATCTCCTTGTAAGAGAAAAATTTGCAAATACAAAGAAAATTTCTTATACAAAATTTAACTGTTTAACTGGTGAAAATTTACAAAAAGACTGCAAAAGAAATTGAGCTTCGCTAAAGTCCGAAATCTTATCAAATAATATGCATGACTGGGTCGCACGTATTTGCTCTTATGGTAAAAGATTCTTTAATGTTAAGGTTTTTTAATGAACAAAATAAGTTAAAATTTATAATTAGGTTTTTTGAAGGAATTCCATAAGGGATGTAAAAAATGATCTTTTACACAAAACCAAGTATGCCATTTTAATTTTTGTATTGAAAGGAATTTAAAATAATAAAAAAATCATGTGTGCAATTCACACGTGGTGGAAGTGAAACCTTAAGAAATAATTTTTCTTGCTAAAAAAAATCGAAAAAATCTGCATTTTTTTTTACTCCATCACCTTTAAATCCATATTTTTTATATGACAACCTATAACAAATTTTATATCACCTAAAAGCTTTTTGTTTCAGCTCAATAAATTTATATCGACCATGGCTGTACAACATTTAAAAAAGGAGCTAGAATTTTTTGAACCCAATCACTTTTTATCAAAAAAGCAAAAAAAAAAATCAATCTTTTTTTTCTTCTAACACCATTAAATCCATTTTTTTAATGGCAACCTATAAAAAATTTTACATCATCTGAGAGCTTCAATCATATCTACAGTATAAATTTCATTAATCTATCTATTAAAACAAAAAAGTTATAATCAATTGATTTTTCCTGTCGATTTTTCGTTTTATATTGTTTCAAATCACTGAAGTTTTCACTTAAAAAAAAAATTTGAAAAGCATAGAGCGGTTTTTAAAAAAAAAATTTATAAAAACCAATAAAAAATTTTCGAACATTTTTCAAAAAAATAAAGTTCGTATGCCATTTTCAAGAAGATATTATTCAACACATAAAAACCCATTTTCAAAAATTTTTCCACATTAATTCATATAAAGTATTTCGCTAAAGATTATGATTATTTCAAGTCAAAACCGTGATCTTTAATTTTTGTAAAAATTCAATAAAAAAAAAAACGACTCGAAATTTTGAAGGGTTTTGGTAGCGTAGGCATATTAAACTGCATATTATTTTTTTTCTTAATTTTTCAAATGAGTGCAACAAATTAAAAATTTTTTTTTCAAAATCCATAAGTGATTTTTGTGGGAAATTTACTCAAGATTTCAAAACCCTCTTTAATTTTCTTGTGCAATCAGCCAGCGGTTTCTGAGATATTGATGGTTTAAGTCAAAAAGATCCATTTCCATTTAAAGTTGGATATCTCAGGTCTCAGCATCGCAGTAATCGTATACAACTATAAAAAAGCTAAATTAACAAGTTATACGATCCATATGGTGGTAAAGTTAGAAACAAATATTTCCAAGATTTTAGACAAAATGAAGGATCGGAAAAATCGACAAAATTTTTTTTTAGTATAAGGAACACGTTGTTTGAAATTTTTTTTCATCGTAAGTTGAAAGTTTTAGAGATATCTGTCGCTCTGTATAAGAAGCTAAAGCCTAAACGGATATTCCGATCCACTTCAAACTTGGTATGTAGCAGTTTTTAAATCTTGTACAGAGGCATTTTTGGAATTAATTGGACCGAAAATAACGATACCTATCGTCGTCATATACCAATTTTGGAAAAGTTTAGTTTTCTCAAAACGTTTTTTTTTTGTTCAAAAATCGTATTAAAGGTTCCTGCCATAAAACCGTTTTTTTTTTTGTTTAATCTAATTTCTTTCCAAACGATTTGCTTAATAAAGAAAAAAACAAATATAGTTTTTATATAAACTAAAAATGAAATTTTGAAAAAAAAAAAAATTATTTTTAAATTAAAAAAAAATTTTTTTTGCAAAATCGAGTGTTCGAAAACGGGACATTGAAATTTTGATTTTAGGTGTTGATTAGTAATTGCTACAAAATGGTTTACCAATTTAATTAACCTTTTGTTTGAAAAATTTTTGAAGTGTTTCAATATAGAAAAAACAAAACTGACGAAAAATTAAATTGGGTCAACCGTAATTTCTAGTGGAGTATTTTTGGACACAACAGTTTTGAAAATTAGAACTTCTATTTTCTTATCATTTCTATTACGATTCATTAGTGCGAACTAGGTATATCCAACAAGTAATAACTGTTAATGGACTAAAGGCCGTAAAAAAGCTTTTGTTGAATAAAAAGTTTCCTACCATTTCATAGAACAAAACAAACAAATCCAGGCCACCATAAATCGTACAAAACTGTTACTTTTATTTCCATCACAGCCATCAAGATTAATCTCAAAACCTACACACAAAAAAAACTTTCGTTTGACACGAACGTTGACATCTTTAACATCGAAACTACACCAGCTTCCCAACACGACATTGCAATGTTTCTACAAATCCAAAAATGATGTCAGTTAAAAACTGTGTGATGCTCTAATATAGCAGCAGCAGAGTTTCTGGTGTAAACAACTAAACTAGAATCATGTTACTCTATTTTGTTGTTGTTTTTTGGTGTAATTTTTTTTGAAAAAATGTTGCTACAATGTTGTTATCGATGTTTTTTAAAACACACAAAAAAAGCTTCGAAACATAAAAGCTTTTTCGCCTTATTTGGTAAGCCGCCAAAATTTAAATTTTTGTGCCAAAAAATCCGAATGTAAAAAAAACGTAGTTACAATCAGTTTTTTGTTGCCCAAGTCAAACGATGTGTTCTCATGCAAGGATGAATATTTTTCTGCAAAAGGATATTTGCACAGGACGATATAATGAAGATGGAAAAAATTGTACAAAAAAAAAATAGTAAAAAAAAAAACGGATTGCAACTGTAAAAGAGAATGTCATCCATGCCAGTGCACCTATCATCAGAAATTGACTGATGCTTCTTTTCTGTGTACCTTTGGCAGCAGCAGGAGCAGTGTTGTTGTATGCGTATCCTGGCATCAGTAGAGCCAGAGCCAGAGGTTCACAGAGGGTTGGAAATACATAAAGGGTGCGGTTGATTAGTGTGAACCCAATGATGATGATGGTGTTTCCTCAACTTCTTCTGTTCTATTCTGGCCTAGCTTGGCTTGGCCTGGCCTAATCCCACTTTGTGTGCTCATTTTCAAAGAACAAACTTTGGTGAGATTTTTCTTTTCGTTTAATACTCCATGCTCCTGCTGGGTGAAGCTGATATCTACTGCTAATACTGTAGCTATTGGGTGGGTTTTTTTCATTGCCGGTGGTGTGTTTTTATCCCCGTTTTTCTTTTTAAGGTTATTTAAGGGTGCGGCTGGCCCGAATCGACATAGAAAACTGGCACAGAAGCACACTTTTTCTCGTCATTTCACCTACATTTTTACAACACCAACAATAGGAAAACAAACCCGACACATTCTCGCACATATTATATAGAGACAGAGAGTAGCTGCAAATCCTTGCTTGGTCCTTTTTGCTATGGACAATGACGACGACGACTAGGAAAACGATGATGATGGTGTGTTCTTTCATTTAGCCTACTCTTCCATCCTTGTGTTCTTATAGCTGATTTGTGTGTTGATGATGTCGCGTTGCCTTTTGTCCCTCCAATTTGGATTTTGGCCAGCAAATTCCTTTTTTTTTTAGTTTTTTTCTATTTTTGCTTTGTTCTCTTGTCTTCTATTTTGTTGTACAAAATAACATTTATTTTGTTGCCTTGCTGTTTTTTTTTAGTAGATTTAGAAACTGAACGTTGGGCGAGTGAGTATCCTGTGCGTCCTGTCTTTGTAATAAAAAAAGAAACTGGAATGACTGGTATAGTGCGAATTGGTTTGTGCATTTTATTGAGTTTTTCTTATTTTTGTTTCGTATATTAAGTGTGATCAGAGCTTTATTGTGTTTTATTTTATGTTATTCTTTTTTTTTTGTTTGTTTAGTTTCGTATACATTATTGGCTATTTTTTGTTATTTTATTTCTGAGTGTTCTCAAAGGGAAGAAAACTGTATATTCGTTTATGTGTAGGTATATTTTATGAGTGACTCGGAATTAGGGTGTTTGTGAAGTGCAAACAAATAAGAGGAGTTGTTATGAGTTTATGCTCAAGTACCTAACGATTTTTGAATAAACTTCTGATTTGATTGATGACGTTTGTTTTTTGTACATACAACCCTATAATTTTTTTTGATGTATAATTTGTGTAAACAAATGGTTAAAAAATTGGACCAAGAACACTACCTTGTGGTACCCCAGTTACTATTTCTCTTAAGTCTGAATAATCGTTTCTAATCGTCTAAGAGGAAAAATTAAGTTTCCTAGATATTTTTGAAGCATTGCAAGAGTCCTTAAGGCATAATAAATTTTAATTTGATTTTGAGTCTCAAATTGAAAAACAAAAAAATAAATAATAAACAGAATAATATTTTTAACTTTAAAACCCGCTTAAGAGAAACGGCAAAATGTCACAGTTTCCTCTTTCAATTAAGGGGGGGGTTTCACTTAAAAGAACCCCGTTTAACTGAAAAAAAATCATGTGTGCAATTCACACGTGGTTGAAGTGAAACCTTAAAAATCATTTTAAAAAAATCGAAAAAATATAACTTTTTTTTATTCCATCACTTTTTTTTATATGACAACCTACAATAAATTTTATACCATCTGAAAGCTTATTGTTTCAGCTCAAAATATTTATATCGACCATGTCTATACAACATCTACAAAAAGAGCTAGAATTTTTTTAACCCAATTAGTTTTCATAAAAAAAGCAAAACAATCAATCTCTTTTCTCTTCTAACGCCATTAAATCCATTTTTTAAATGATAACCTATAATAAATTTTACCTCATTATTATTTCACCTTTTTTATGATGCTTTTACCATATTTCTACCATGCCTACAAAAGAAGTAAGAATTTTTTAAAACCAACCATGTCGAAATTTCAAACTGAGAATACGGCAACAAATCTTCACAGGTGTTGTGAGGAAGAAGTTTTCACTTCAAAAAATATTTGGAGATCAGAAAAGTGTTTCTCTTAAACGAGTTTTATTGTATTCGTATTAATTAATCGTCGTTTTTGAGGGTTTCTATGTAAAAGAGTTGGAAATCCAAAATTATTTAGCGTTGAGTATGTTCGTTCTTTCATTATACACTAAAAAACAATATCATTTTAACATTTTTTAAATGTCAAATTAACATTCTTAAAATTATCAGCAAACAATGCTGGAAAAATGTGTTTTATGATAATGAAAATATTAAAACAATATTTTTATTATAAGGATGATATTTAAATACATATCAAATATTTGAATTTTTTTTTCATATTTTATTATAGCTCAGGGAAATTAGTCAAAATATGGGCATGAAATCGCATTTTTCGCGGGACAAAATTTTTTTCATGGAATGTGTTCGGGTGGTTGTCCTTATCATAAAAGTCAATTTGTTGGGATAATTGGAGGTTGGGAACAGCCGCCATCTTGGAAAAGAGATTGGTATCGTTTTTAATGAATAGCTCCATTGTTATTCATTTTAACAAAAACTGAAAAAGGTAAGACTTATTAACAATAAAATTATCTAAAAAATCATATACAAAACAATTCCGTGAGTTGATTAAATAAAATTTTATAGTTGGCCAAAGTGCGTGTTTGTATCGCAAGGTTGGGGCAAAATGACATTTGTTCATATATCTGACGAACTTTTGATTTGTTTGGATAATTCTTCAAAAATGAATTATAGTATTTATAATTATCTATAAAATGAGACCACAATCGTTATTGTAACCATCATATTGTAGAAGTAATCTAACTCCGAAACTCTCCATGTACTAGTCAAAAGTGAGAAAAAAGCTAGTTTTTTGCTAATAGGCCGAGCAAATTTTGGGAGTAGAGGTACAACCAAAATATAAGTACGCAGTTTTGCAGCCATACGCGTCTTAATATCGATTTCAAATGTCTGACAACTGTAATTTTGTTCTTTATACGGTTTTCGGGGGGTTAAATAACTTAAGTTTTCCACTTAATGTGAATTGGCTAAATTTATACTATTTCCAATTATAAATATAAAAGCTGATGCTCTATCATTTTTCCTAAATCTGGACACCTATAACAAAAACTGAGAAAAAATTGAAGTAAATTCTTGGTACTCCCATACAAAAGATCAATTTTAAGATTTAATTTTACAAATACTACAAGAATCTACCAAAAAATTTTAGATTTTGTTAAATTATTCAATTGTAACAAAAGTTGTCGTATAAATAAATTTTCAATATTTTTCGACGACGACATTTCAAAAATCGACTAATCGAATTACTTTTCCTATAGCGTTATGACAAGTATAGAATACATATCCCAACAGCCGATCCTAACCTAACATTAACTTTTGAGTTTTTGTTTAGTAAAATTAAAATGGAGTTTTTTGGGGCGTGTCGAAAATTAATAAAAATGTTTTCTCAGTAAGACAACAACAGATAACATGATCCAATTAAAAATTAACTATAGTTATATATCATACCCATACGAGTATTGCTATGTTTTGAGTTTTTTTTATTTTCAAATTTTCATAATCAAGATATTTTAGTTTAAAGGAATTTTTAAACTGATTTCTCGATGACTTAAAACATTACCATAAAAATAGTTTCAAACAAATAAAAAAATAGAACCCCAGGCAAGGCTAAATTAAATCATAACCAAATGGATCTCTTTTCTGCGAATACATATTTCTAAACATTAATATTTTTCAAGAAACCGATGTCAGTTGAGATATCTTCTTTAGTTCTTAACTTTTAAGATTAGGTAATAAGAATACGATTGTTTGCTGGCAGTTAAAGTACCATTTAAAATGATAACAGCAGTCGAGTTGCATTTTTCTTGAAGTTTGAAAAATACAAAAACAAAAATAACGAAAAAACACCCCTCTTGTTTATTTTCTTTTATCGTTTTTCCGATAAAAAAAAAACAGTTAATTATATCCGCACAGCTTAAATCCAGTGACTTTATATAAAAGTTTAACCAAAGGTGCAAACTTATTCATGTGAGTAAAAGTTTTTATTTTCTCTTATTATTATTTTTTTTTTGTTCATTCAAGGAAAATCTGTGAAAGAAGTGTGAAGATAAAAATACGGAAAAAGTCAGAAAGTTCTACTTCTACACTACACCCTAACCTATACCAAAGACTCTTCTCTATACACAAAGACCGCACCCTCTGTGTTTTAACTTGATAACTGTTATTTTCTTTTTGTTTTCATTCTTTCAAACATTTCACAAGATGAAAATGAAAATAAAAAAAAAAAAAATATTTTCTCTATTTATAACCTATGCGCTATGCCAGGAGTAGAAATAAGGAAATTATTTTGATAAAAATGGAGAACACAGACTCTCTGTTTCCTATTAAAAAAAAGGCAAAAACAACAAAAAAGACCAACATGGGAAATCCACACTTTTATTCACTTAATTCTTTCGTTCTTGTTAGAATGTATTACACATTCAAAGCATGGATTAACTACCACTTTTATGTTATTTTAAGAATAAATTCTATACAGGGTGTTTTTTTTTGAGGTAATTAATATGGAACACAAATTTATTGAAGAATTTTGAGAACATAGTTACTTTAAATGTAATAAGATTAACACAATTGGTAGTTTTTTCAGTGAGCTTCTACAAACAATACGCCGCACTGTGTGAAAAATCGCTCATCTAGCGGAATTTAATTAAAAAAATCACTTGCAAGAATCTATGCAAAAGCCGGTTTTATGTGAAGCTAATACCTTGTACTAAGTAAGTGTGATTAAATTTTTGGGTGGAGATAATGCAAACAAAAAATAACTGATCTTGAAGTTGGAATTTGTGATTTTTTGAGGTAAAATTAAGGTTTAAAGGTGCTTTGATTACTATGGTTTCTTAAGTTTTTTTTAATTTGTTATTGAAAATTTTGTGAGATTTTTATTAAATATAATACAGGAGCATATAAATTTAAGTAAAATCTCATTTCATATGATGTTCAATACTTTGCTATTTTGCTTAAACGTTGAAAAATCGTGTTTTTGGGTTAATTTTTACACTAAATGGAGATAATTTATAATTATTCCGCATTTTTCCATTGATAATCCATATTAATTTTAAAGTTTGATATATAAGCTTTCCTTTTGCATTTTAAGTGGCTGCGCATAGCTGCGGCACCCATACATTTTTTTTTTCATTTTCGAACTAGCCTTCCAGAAAAATAACTACTATGGAAAGAATCAAAAACAAAATTATAAGAATTGTAATGTTAATTTGAAACGTGTTTTGTGTATATTTTTTTTTGCCATTAAAAGGTGTATTAAATGGTCTTTATTCTTGTTTTCTAAAAATAATTTTCGAAATTTTAAGACTCAAATTCTTGATGTTTTGGTGTCTTAATCTAAAATTAAATTCCCTGCACCACTAGTGCTAACTTAATACTTACAGGGGTATCTAATTTTTGTTTTTCAGGCACCTAAAACTTCCAACTAACTCTATGTGTTAAATTTCAAAGACCGTTTTTGTTAGTGGCACTGTTAATGCCAAAGTTATCGAAAATACCCAAAAAATAAAAATCTGATAAAAAAGTTGTTTCCTTATGTTTCAATTTTCTCAAAAACTAAAAGGCATAGGAACATATGGTTTTTAGTGATTAAAAAAGAATCAATTGAGACAGTTGGATTTATCAATCAATTTTGTATTGACATCCACAGTCTTTAAAAAAATAGTATATGTGTTTTTTTTTTTAACTTTTTTTCCCCAAATTTTGATTTTGAAATCGATTACTTCAAAAACTTTTTATTATAATAACTTGATTTAAAAATAAGAATTCAGTATAAAACGTTAGCTTTTGAAAAAGGTATCATTCATAATTGTGAGTGTTGCAGTCGTTTTTAACTATTTTTTTCTTTATTTTAAATAATTTTTTTTGTAAATTGAACCTCGCTCTTAAACGGGGGGAGATCGACCCTCTCTCTGGTAGTAAAAAAAAAAGAGTGTGTGTACACATGTACACGCGACTGAAGTTATACTTCTCATTCAGTATATGTAAATGAATTTCATTTGATATTTTTAATTTCTATTATGAAGTAATTAATCCACACTTAGTTTTTTTACATTTTTATCAAGTGAACAATAAATTAATTCTTTCATCCTCCTTGAGTCCATGTAATTTTCAATTTATTCTGTGAAATTTTCTCATGTTGTGCGGTTCAGAACGTACGGTATATGGTTAACGAAAGTAAATGAATTGCGCATAAAATGTGCGATATGGTAATTTTATGAGAATTGTGTGTGCTTCAGCACTAGTAGTAGCAATATGGAACTTGCAGGGTTGCTACAAAGCTCAAAAGTTAGCTGAGCTCAGTTCACAGCCCAGCTCAAATTTTGAGCTAGCTCACTTTTGAGCTATGTACCATAGCTCAGCTCATTTGAGCTGAGCTGAAAGTGAGCTGAGCTGATGGTTGAGCTGAGCTGTTGGGTAAGCTAAGGTAAAGTGAGCTGAGCTTTGATGGGTAAGGGGATACATTGATTTTTATTTGGAAAGTATAATGAAATGTGAAGATATTTTAAACTTTTATAAAACACCATAGCTTAAGATGTTTGGTTCTAGTTATTAATGGAATTATTTTAACACATGGATATTTTTATAAATAAAAGAGATAATTTTTCGTGATCTTTTTTCTTGGTTTTTTTAATAGTAAATATATTTCTATTTTTTTAGTAAAATATTTCTTTTTTTATCATAAAAAAAAAATTCCGGTACAATCCGGTTTTTCGACTTTTTTCAAAATTCCGAGAAAATCGCGTTTGAAAGTTGGGTTACATTTTTTTTTTTCGAAAAATCCCCGAATATTTGAACGCTCCTGGAAGCTAAACCGTTTGAGAGCAATTTTTGAGAGTGATGCCAAATGATAGCTTGTGTCATGGGCCTACGCTTTGCACATTGTCAGATTTTTAAAATATCGCCTTCCATTTTAAACCGCCACATCATGCCTATTTTATCAGAATCGTGCCTAATTTTTTTTTACTTTTAAGTTCTCCCGGTTTGAGAACGCGTGGACCTACAGGGATGAGAGTTGTACCCAAATGTAGGTTAGAGTCCCCGCTACCTTTTGGCACCAAAAAATTTGTTTTCATTTTCTTCAAAACTCTGCGATATAGGCGTTCGAACGCTTTGATCTAGAAACAGGGGAGTGGTGCCATATGAAAGCTTATATTCTCAGCTACCCGATAGTGGTATAATCCGGTTTTTCGATTTTTTTCAAAATTCCGAGAAAATCGTGTTTGAAAGTAAGGGTAAATTTTTTTTCGAAAAATCCCCGAATCTTTGAACGCTTCTGGAAGCTTAACCGTTTGAGAGCAATTTTTGGGAGTGATGCCAAATGATAGCTTGTGTCATGGGCCTACGCTTTGCACATTGTCAGATTTTTAAAAAATCGCCTTCCATGTTAAACCGCCACATCATGCCAATTTTTTCAGAATCGTGCCTATTTTTTTTTTTACTTTTAAGTTCTCCCGGTTTGAGAACGCGTGGACCTACAGGGATAAGAGTTGTACCCAAATGTAGGTTAGAGTCCCCGCTACCTTTTGGCATCAAAAATTTTTTTTTTCATTTTCTTCAAAATTCCGAGATATAGGCGTTGGAAGTTGGGGGCGCTCACTTTCAGCTCAGCTCACTTTCAGCTCAGCTCAAATGAGCTGAGCTATGGTACCTAGCTTAAAAGTGAGCTAGCTCAAATTTGAGCTGAGCTGTGAGCTGAGCTGAAATGTGAGCTTTTTGCAACCCTGGCAACTTGCCACATGGAAATTACCACATGCAACTTGTCACATGCAACTTCCCACATGCAACTTGCCACACGCAACTTGCCACATGCAGCCTGCCACATGCAACTTGCCACATGCAACTTGCCACATACAACTTGCCACATACAACTTGCCACATGCAACTTGCCACATGCAACTTGCCACATACAACTTGCCACATGCAACTTGCCACATGTAACTTGCAACGTGTTGTGTGTTTTATGTTTGCCGTACTGCGGCGTACTGCATTTTTAAATACTAAAGTACTGACTACTCTAAAGGTGAAACGACATCCCTGCTACCCATGGTGATCGCGTCATAATCCCTTTGACATTCTTGTCAAAAAGTTAATTTTCATACTCACCCTCCCATAAGAAGTATAACTTCAAAAAATGCTTGTATTTAACTCCTCTACAAGAAAACGTTACAATTTTTCACCTTCTGAGTTATCGAACTTTTGCCCAAAAATGAACCCCATTTAACCTCTTTTGGTTAAAAATATGAAAAACTATTAACAAAATTGTTGCTAAATTTCATTTAGTATATTTTGTATATTTTTTTTCAAAATGAAATGGTGTGGAATAGTGCAGCGCTGGTGCGTCGGTTTAGAAATTTTTAAAATAATGCGGACGTGCTGCAGCGGTGGTTTAGAAATTTTTGATCATACTGCGAAAGTGGTGCGGCGGTCAAAAAGTGGTACGGACGTGGTGCAGCGGTGGTGCACCACGGGAAAGGAAATTGAGTTTGGAAAAGCAATAAGAGCACATTGTCTAAATATTGTTCTACTACTACTACTACCGACTTCATTAAGTTAGTCAATCCGAGTGCAAATTAAATTCAAAAAGTAATTTATGGAAGTATGGTCCACTTTGATAGATCATGCTAAACCTTACAATTACTAAAATTATAACGAAACAAAATCCTTAAAAAAAACATCAAAACCATGTTCTAAATGGGATAATAAATTAACTTTCTTCTGCACTCTTAACATTGTTATTTCAAATATACACACAAAAGTTTGCTACCTATTATAAAGTAAATATACACAAAAACAATTTAAGGACGAAGTAAAAAAAAAAAGTGAGTTATTTCACTCATATAAGGGTAAATTGCCGACCAAAATGTTTCATGAATTTCAAGTGGACTCGTTCCATCACTATTGCTCTTACGACCATATCACCAGCAGCAGCGTAGCGTTCCCTGAATGCTCATTTTCCGGGAAAAAAATTCCTGTCAACGCAAACATATTTCCTCCAAAGGATTATTTTCTTTATTTTTTTTTTTTCTAGAAAAAAACCGTGTTTAGAGGAGGTGAGTGTGTGAGTGTGTGGGCAGATAAAAGCAAATGTTCAAAACAGTTTTTTTTTTTCTTTTTGATGGAGGACTTATATGTGGTCCTTGTAAACATACACACACACACTCAGTGTATACAAATTTTGAAATTCTGTAAATGTGAATGCACTGCACGCTTGGCAAATATTCCTTTATATTCCCCAACCAACAACGACGACGACGACGAAGTCAATACCAAAACCACACCACGTCACTCTCGTGTCCCATTATGATGATCCCGCTCTTGAGAGAATCCATCACATTGAAGATGTTTAGATATGAGTCGGAGCTCGGAAAAGTCCTCTTCAATGCAATTTTGCCATACATACGAGTATATCTCTACTTTATATACAAACAACGAGGATATGCGAAATGTAGGACATGAAGGAAGGACATCCTGGAAAAGAAGAAATTGTTTAAACAATCACATGAAGACACAACATTGCATAAATGGGGGAACAAATAGCTCTTTCTCTGGAAGTTTCTTGTGTTTTTTTTTTTTTTCATTTTTTGCTTTCCTCGTCGTGCGTTTTCATTTTGTTTTTGTTTAAGTTGCAAGTTGTGGAAAATGCAAGAAGAAGAAAATAATAGAAAATATGTAGGTAGTACCTTAAAATCCTTAGAGATTTTGGTCCAAGTTGTTGGAAAAAGGGGACTTTAGAGAGGGAAATTGTTTCTTCATTCTTCTTCCTTTTCTTCGTTAATCTAATTTCCTTTTATTCAAGTTTGTTCTGGTTACATCACCCATAACAACAGGAACGACAACGTCGGCGTCGTTGTCGACGTGATAATCAACACCACTAACTGCTGCAATGAGTTAGCTATGGAAATTTGTCTAGGGTTTGGGCTTTCCTTTTATTCTTCCCTATTTACAAAAACTCATACCTCTCTTTTATACCCTCCCCCCCCCTGAACTTTTTCTCTTTACATTTTACTTTTGGGAAAAGAAAAAGCAATTAAAAATTTTAGAATTGCTTTCAAAATACTTCGGGCATCCTTTTGATGATTGGAACTCTGATGATGGGAATGATAGTGTGATACCGGGTGAAATAAGTTTAAAGTTAAAAGCACAAAGTACACACAGGATGCATAGGGTCTCTGCTGATAGCTTCAAAAAATGAATGGTTTTTAAATTGTTTGTGGTTTTTAGGGTATTTCGATCTCTTAATGTTGCATCCTTCTGTTTTTTTGTTAAATATTTTTTTTTAATATTTTTTTCCATGTTCTCAATTTACACTCAGTTCGGTCAATGTTAACTTTTGTTTTAGTTTAATAGAGTGTTTCAGGTTTTGGGGTTAGATGTCGTTACTATTAACACATAGAGCAAATAATGCAAGAATAAATTCACTTCTGGTATACAGAGTGTCCCACAGTTACCCACTCAGTTTGTTTATTTTTTTTAATTACTTTCAGTAGCCTTTTTTATGAAATTAAACTTATTTTTTTTATGAAAATAAACTGGGCTTTAATAAAAAGCACAAAAAATTAAGAGTCATTGACGTGTTTTTTTGTCTTAAATAATATGAAAGTGTAAAAAAAAACAACTTAAAAAACGAAGAAAATTGTGTTTGATGCAAAATTGTGGAGAAAAGGTTGTCCGCAGAAAAAAAGTTTTGAGACAAACTAAAACTGTAATAAATTCTTGCTTGTTTGAAAAAAAGCTTTCAAATCAAACGAAGTTTGGCAAAGATAAAGCCAGATAAGGGAAAAGAGAACAAAAATCATAAAAACCGTGGTAACTCGAAAACGGGACGAAAACGAGAAAATTACTTCTTAAGTTTTTCGACTTAAAATTACCTCAGGAATCCATGGTTTTCGTTTGGAGCGGTGACTGTGGGACCCCCTGTATGTTAGTAATTTCTGCTATATTTAACTATGTAAGCTATCCCTGGCGTAACTTTTTCTCTCGCAGAGTAAGCTTTGACCATTTTTTAAGTGTGCGCTTTTAACAATTTTAGATCTATTAAACGGCAAAAATGTTCAAACCATTACAACAGGATCAATAACATTAATCGCTTTTTAGCGTTAAAATAAGACACTAACAGATGTCATCTTCAACAAAAAAAAAAATCGAAGAAACATCAACAATGAAGAAATTTTGAATTTTTTGAAGTAGTAGAATCGACTGACTCGTAAGAGTGAAAGTGAGAAATCAAAAAAGGTTCTTTTATAATTTTGTTTCCACTTCAAAAAGTATATTTTACTTGCAGCATTATTTCATTTAAATCGATAGAGTCATTTTTGAGAAAAATAGGATTTTCTTATACTGGCCATATAACAGGTACCGTTAAATATTGTCCTTAAAAAAAATTCATTCATTTGAAACAAATTTCTTAAATGGTTTGAACTGGAGCTTGAGATAGAGATAGACAGACAAAGCCCTACAGACTAGACGACGCACACTAATTGCGGGAAATTCTTTGAATTTTCTATCATCGTCATATTAGCTGTGTTTTTTTGTTTATCTATATAGATTTTGTGCAAAAAAACGACATCGAGATTTTTGAAATCCATGCAAACATTTGGCACCACTGTACATATACTTTGGTAGCTGTCTGTCCAAAATGTTGCTTTTGTTTTTTTTTTATTTTAACTACGAAGTGGGAAGGCCATTACATCCATGTTGGATGCAAACAAAAATTTTCATATGGCCATGGCATCCATGTTGGATTCAAAAAAAATTTTTTTCACAAAAAACCAAAAATTATCTGTATATTCTTAGCTACATTTTAAGACCATGACCATTAACATTAGTTTCGTCGTTCTTGTGTTATAAGCGTTTGAAGGTAGCCATATTGAATTTTTTTTCGATTTTTTAAAAATCAAATGTGAAAACTTTTTTATTTTTATTTCTAATTTTTCGAAAAAACTTTGGTAATTTTATAAACATATCTGTTCAACAATCTTATCAGGATCCATTTAAGACTTTTATCTGAAAAGTGCATTGCGTATATCTCGAGATATTAACATTTCAATGCAACCATGTCAAACAAATTTTTGATAATTTTTTTCTATGAGAGTTTTTTTCAAACCTCGTTTTCTCCGCTTTTTTTTTTTTGTTAATATTTTCAGATATTTTTGTATGAACACAACAAATAAAGTACCTTGGCACTACTGTTTTTATCGAGAGAAAGTAAAATCTGGATAATTATCTGGATTTTTCAAAAATCTATATAGATAAAGTTTTTGTTGTTGTTGTTAACACGTTAATTGTTTTGATTTCAAAAATCTCGATGTCGTTTTTTTGCACAAAATCTATATAGATAAACAAAAAAACACACCTATTATGTCTGACTGTTATATCAAGTTCGATTTTTTTTTACGAATCCCAAATTGGGATCGGGTCAAAATTCTGGCTTCAAAATTCTGCTTTTCAAAATTCTGCTTTTTTTGTCTATTCTGCTTTTCAAAATTTTGCTTTTTAAAATGCTGCTTTTCAAAATTCTGCCAATTCTGTTTTTTTTTTTTTATAGGATATGCGCTGACTAAAGAAAAATACACCTCATTAATGTAATTCAACATTGGTGCTTTTGGTAAAATGCATAGACTGACTTTCTTTCAAATAAAATCTTTAACTTATTGGAACCGATGTTGTTTGATACAAAATATTCCTTTTCTTATTCAAATTTTTGAATTTTTATCTTTATTTGATAAATTAAAAAAATTTGAATTATTTTCGGAAATGTTTAGTATTAAAAACCTTTTCTTAATATTTTTAAATTTATTCAATTATAAAACAAAAATTAATATGTATTCAAAGAATGACAAATTATGTAGGTAAGTAATCAAATAAGTAGATAATTTTTCAAGAAGATTTTTTTTTTTTTTTTTTTTTTTTTTTGACGGGAGGAAATCTTCAAAAGACACTTGGCAGTATTCGACACCAAGTAGTGTGGGACTCCACTAAAACCACCTCTTTATCAGGACCAATCTTGAGAGATCGACATCAGATTTTTCTTTCTTAACTTTGTAAAATCACTTTGGGGGAAGTTTAAACTTTTAATACTTTCCCATGTTTTTTTAGACCATAAGCTCATGAGGCTTGGTTCTTCTTAATCTTCGAACATGGTTTCTTGTATTCAAGACGGACACCATTTCAGAATTGGTATGACTTTGCAGTCTCTGATTATGCGATACAGCGTATTTTTTAACAACTTCTGTAACCGTTTCTATTTGTAAGTCACGATGTAGATCGCTATTTCTTATGTACCAAGGTGCATTAACTATTCCACGAAGGACTTTGTTTTGGAATTTTTGGATGATTTCGGTATTTGTTTTCTTTGTACAGCCCCATAATTGGATACCATAGGTCCAAACAGGCTTTAGTACTTGATTATACAGCATTATTTTGTTTTGGGTTGATAAATCAGAGTTGTTACCAAGTAACCAGTACATTTTTCTATATTTCAAGTTTAGTTCTTCTCTTTTCTTTTTGATGTGCTCTTTCCACTTTAGCTTTGCATCCAAAGTCATTCCAAGGTATTTGGCCGTATTGGCGTAAGGTACAGCTTGATTATTAATGAATATTGGAATATTGTTTATCTTTTTATTTGTAAAGTTTATATGTGAAGATTTTGTTTCATTGAGTTTGATACGCCATTTTTCGGTCCAATCTCTGACTGTGTCGACGGCATATTGCAGCTTTACTGCTCTCCTAGAGACACATTTGTCGGGTACCAAAATTGCGGTATCATCTGCAAAAGTAGCCATTATGGTGTGATTCCCAACTGGGATATCCCTTGTGTATAGTAAATACAGGGTAGGACCTAGGACACTTCCTTGTGGTACACCGGCTTCTATTTTCTTCAATTCCGAATATTCTTGATCGTACCTTACTCTAAACAATCGGTCTGAGATGTACGATTTTAATATTTCATCAAGAAGATGATTTTACAGAAAAAAGCGCGAGCTTTTTAACATTTTCCAAACCCTTTTTTAATTTTTTGCAGAATTTTGAAAAACAGAATTTTGAAAAGCAGAATTTTGAAAAAAAGAATTTTGACAAAAGAATTTTGACCCGTGCAGAATTTTAACCCCAACCCTCCTAAATTTGCCCTATAGTAGCTATATCGCAAAAATTCACTGTGGCGTATACGTAACTTTTTTTTTTAAAATAGAAAACCTAAATATTAAATAAACAATTTTTAAAGACTATTCGAACCAATTGATTTATATGATTATTAAATGATGATAATAGCAAGTCATTTAAAATTATACATGCAAGCAAAGTATGAAAATCAAAGACAGATAAGCCATATAACAATATGCCTGATATTTCTTGCAATGGAGAGATTGTTGAAGAGTATTAAAAAAGTCATTTTAAATATTTAAAATATAATACTACCAACATGCAGCTATTTGAGTGAAAATATAATCAATTAGCAAAATTTGTTGATAATTCTCTAACTCCTTTACCCCCCCAAAAAGAATCCCATTAAATAATCTCACAAAATTTAAAGTGATTTTACTCTGAAACCTCAAACATAAACAAAGTTTTGCAAGATTTCAATCTCTCCATTTAGTCATGTATAGATACTTAGATATCCTTAATAAGTAGAAACATCAGGTTGTTGAATAAGTTTCTTCAAAATTATTTCTCGATACACGTCGTCGGTCGTCGTCTGTCTTACAATCTATCATGTTGACTATATGCAAATCAAAATAATGTATAGAATTCTCTATTTAGGAATTCTCTCAAAAGGTATGCAAATTAATTCCAAAGGAACACAACACAACATAGAACACACAAGAGCAAGCAAGCACCCAGCTTCCAAACACAAACTCTACTCAACTTGACTCGATTCGAAGCAAATAATGCGATGAAACAAGGATATTTATAAGTGATTTGCATCGACAATGTTCCCTTTCTCTCTCTCTCTCTGTATACAACAATCTGTTTTATTTTAAAGCCTTCCTCATGTTTCACTGAACTATATATCTTCTTAAACTGTATATGGGTCTCTGAAAGAGCCTTTTTGAGAGTTGAAGATGTAAACGACTTTTACTATGGCCGTTAAGTAATCTTCTTCTTCTCGTTCTCTTCTGGTATTTTATAGGTTTTAAGTTAATTTAGCCTTTTGATGCTGCGTTGTGTTGTGCCTAAAGGACTTCCTTTTTGAATGTTTGTTTAAGGATTTTAGGATTAGTTTAGTACACTTTTGGAAAGTGAGCGTTAAGTGATTAGGAAAAGGATGCTTATGCTTATTGTTGGATATTAATTTTAGACATTTCGATTTGGAAAGTTTCCTCTTTCTTGATTCTTCAATAGAAATGGTACACAATATTTAGGAAGAGATTTTGAGGTCGTTTTGTGGAATCGAATGGAGATTTTGCATTTTGCCAACATTTAAAGTGTTTTGGGTTGTTTGGGAATTAAGCTGTAGGAACTTCAGATTTTAAGGGGTTTTCAATGGGGTTATGAGCAGTGCTAATTGTCGTTCCTGGCTCTGTGATTGTTTTAATACTCAACATATTTGGTCTATATTTCCTGAATTAGATCAGGTACTCAAGACCTCGTTTTGAAGTTGTGAATGTTAAATTACATTTAAAATAAAATGCACGACTGGGTCGCACGTACTTGCTCTTGTAGTTCAAAGCATCTTTATCTTAAATATCTATTGGAAATTTAAGATTTTGTGAAGAAAAAAAAAATAAAAACAAAAAAAAAAATCGAAAGTTAAAAAAATTCAATTTTTTAAAATTTTTTTGAAAAACTTTTTTTTTAAATTTTTTTTTACATTTTACACTTCAATACCTATGATGTCTGTAAATTTTGAAAAAATTGACTTCTGCTTTGATGAAATATATGGACTTAAAAAACATGTCAATTTTTGAAAAACGGCAACGCCATATTTCCGCTCTTGGTATTTTTTGAGAAAAACTAAAAACGCAGTTTTGTTGGAATCAATAAGAGTACTGCGCACACCAAATTTAAACGAAATCGTTAGAGCCGTTTTCGAGAAATTTGAAATACCTCGAAAACGTTATATGGGAGATATGCGTTAAATTGGAGATATTAAAAAAATAAAAAAAACGGACCTAGGGAATTACGTAAAAATCATCTGTACCAAGTTTCAAGCAAATCCATCCACCCGTTTAGGCCCTAGCTCGATGTACAGATGGACGCACAGACGCACAGACGCACAGACGCACAGACGCACACACGCACAGACCGACGGACGGCATGACGAAAACCACTTTTTTGATCTTCTCCATCATCGTAATGTTGGTTTTGATTAAAACCTCGATTTTTTTTTTCTACACGAAACCAATACTTGCCCTATAGAGCAAGTAAAAACAGCATTTAAAGCTTAGTAACTTCCAGATCCCAAATCCAGAACTTATATAAAAAACTCCAACCTGTTCTGATCCCTATTTTTAGCACACACACATTGAGTAAAAAAAAAAAATTAAATAAATATTAAATTCCTCACAGCTCTCATCCTAAAAAACCACAGAAACCACACATCGAAATAACTCAATCTTTCCGTTCTGTTGTTCACAACTCAGGACTCAATTGAAAGGACCAACTTTGATTTGTTCTCGCATGCAATTCGCCACATGGTCATATATCCAATCCACATAATATACCAAAATGCACATAACTATATACATTTTTATATATGTATTTGAATCAGTGAATGAACATGAGACTGTACTAAAAAAAAGTCCACTAAAATGACCCACACTACTCTCCTGCTTCGTACTTCGAAAGCGTTTTGGCCGGCGTTGTTCTTTCCTTTTTTTCTCATTTTTGTGTTTATTTTTTTTTTTCTGTCGAATTGAAAACTAGGTAACAACATGCAATGAATTTCAATGAGTGCCGAATGCAATTTTTAAATTGTATACGATTCTGTGAAATGCAATGTTTTTGTGGGTAAAGTGAGAAAGCGGTGGGGAATTTGAAGCAGAGAGTGTACAGAGGCAGACATGGTATAAAGTCGTTCAAATCCCTTTTTCCGATTTAGATGTTTTATTATATACCTATATATATTTTTTTTTTTGGTATAATCTGCCTCTCTCTTTTACTCTGATTGGAAAATAGATAAATCTCTAGAATTGATGGTTGAAATTGAGGTTACACTAGGATGATTTCGGTTATCCTTAAGGATATTTTTTTTTTGTTCATACTTTTTTTTTTTTTTTTTCTATTTAAGTTTCCTCCTGATACAAAAGTGTATGATGGCGCCAATGGAATATATTAGTCGTTTATCTATATAATACTTGTTAGGATTTGAGTGGAGTTTTGAAAAGACTTTATACTCGAATAAGAAAAGTAGGTACGTAAAGATATCCTTTCCATGTCGATTTATAGAGAAAACGATTGAATGTCCTTAAAATGTCGAATTCTTCAATGTGAATATTTTGAGAAAAGTTTATTATTGATATTTTTTGAACTTTTAAGAAGTTTGAATAAGGTTAAGGGTGATATTTTATAGTTTACTTGTTTGAAGATGTTTTATACAATCTTGCAAGAATGCATAAAGTAAGTTTTTAGGAAATGTAGGGTAGTTGGTGAAGTTAAATTCAAAGTTATTGGAACGAATTGTTACATAGAAAAAAAAAAATTTTTTACTGTAAGGCCCTTGTTATTTCATATGTATCAAATTGACACATCGAATTGTTTGATTTTGGCATGAAAAAATAGATTTATTTATACATAATATGTACCTACTCATACATATTTAATATTCAAAATACCGGAAAATAAAGTTTGGGAAGAAAACACTTTATAAATGCTGTAAAAACCCCAAAAAAATCCATTTTTACACAAAATATATGTATAAAATTTTATCAATTATCAAAATATCAATATAAAATCATGCATGCAATCTTAACTAAGGCCGTGTGTGAATTGCGTTAAATAGTTAACACCGTATAAAATTTTTGACACTATTGAGGTGAACAAAAAAATTTCAGCTCTATGGATTATTGTTTAATACTTTTCTCTGCCTCTTTTCTGCCATAAAACTCTTTTTTAATACAAAAAAATACAAAAAAAAACTAAACAAAACGATCTGCAAAAAAATTTAACTTAAATTTAACCAGGTCCCAGAGCCCAATAAATTTTTAACAGCTGAAAATTTTGTATTCACCTCAATAGTGTCAAAAATTTTACACGGTGTTTACTATTTAACGCAATTCACACACGGCCTAAGAATCTTATTTATGTATTTAGAAAAAAATTTAATTTTTAAAACTTATCGAGTATGAATATAAATTACACTGGTTAACAAGGGTTCTGTTGCCGAAACAAAAATATACTTTTCTGTAGTTTTTCGGTGTGCTGAACTCGAATCCAAAGTCAGAAAAGTAAAGTAAAAGTATCATAAAGGAGATATTGAAGTTATAATTTCTATGGTAGATATCGTCAGCACAAAGCCAAGACCAGGAATCTGCATTTTTTGACATTTTCACTTTAATGCGTCATTAAACTTGTTATCGGTCCCTCTATCCACTGCTTTGACCCCAATCATCGATCTGTTTCCTAAAAGCCTAAAATATCAATTTCCGTAGCACGAGTCTTCATAAGATTGCATGAATTTCCAAAACTTTGAAGCCGTTTTTCCCAAAACTACAATTTTGCAGATTCGTGGTTTTAGCGTTGTGCAAACGATATAATATGCCAAACAACTGAAGATATCTCGGGCAGTAAAAAAGATATCGGAAAGATTTAAACAGGTCTTGAAAGAAGGAAAACAGTTCTTATAGAAACCGTTACTAAATATATTCTAACAATTTTCCTTATAAAAAAGAATAAGGTCCGGAGTAGGATCTTCTACAGTAATATTTCAAAAACGGGAGCTGATTAATTTTTTCTGACTACGGATTCGAATTCAGCACTCCGAAAACCTTCAGAAAAGTATATTTTTGTTCCGGCAACAAAAAAAAAGTTTAATTTTGTTAACCAGTGTTATAGTCACAAATCTTGGTAATGTTATTTCATGAATATTGTAACAGGCTTATTTTACCAAAAATTATCAAATGAAAGGGTTGCCGCGATAAAAATATATTTACATGTTGATCAAAATAAATATGAAAAAAGACTTAAACATAGTTGAGCTGTGAAGTTGACCTCGGGACAAGTAAAAATAAGAATGCCAACCCGTTTCGGCGGGAAGGGGAAGATATATAATAAAAACACATTCAAAACAACAAAACTGTTGACAGTGATACTTTTTTTGAAGCTAAGAAAGTTATTTATTATTTAATTTGAATTAAAGGCTTCCATAAAAATAAATTTTTAAGCATAAAATTTCTATATTGAAAGCTGGTCGATCATTAAAATTAAAAAAAAATTTAGGTATTTAAAATTTTTCCCATAAAAAGCAAGTAGAAATAAAATTACATGTTTTTTTGACACATACGCATGTTTGGAGTGAGATAATATATAAAAGGTAAGTGATACAAAAAAAAAAAAAAAACACTTCAAAGGACAACTTTTTGTAAAATAAGCTCAGCTACAAGTTCGCGAACATATTTTTTTTCTTAAAGTTACTATTTTTAAGATTTAAATTTGTTTGACTTTTTTACCCTTATAACAGCCCTAGGAGACCGAAGAAACTTCAAGACTTTTCATAAATTGTTTACTATACTACTTCAATGCAACCACTGTAGACCAAAAATCTGCCTTTTACAAATTTTTCAATATCCTATAGTACGTCTTTTCTTACTGCGTTATAGATTAAGTAAATATGTACGTAAGAGCTAGTCGTGCATTTTCAGTTTAATTTTTAATATTCTTTGATTTAATAACTTTCTATTACACTGGTCTGCAAAATTTAACTTTTTTTTCCTCCTTCAAATAATTTTTTGGTATTATGAAAGATTAGACTTTCCTGAATCTAAATCTGGTTTCAGAAAAATTCTATCACGTATCATTTTTGTAAAAATGATTTTTGAAAAATGTGGGTTGTTTCTAAAAAATCACCCTTTTAGATTCATTTGAACTTGTATAAAATTAAAAATATTTGTCGCATTGAGCTCAAATTTCGAGGACTTATTCCTCATAATATGACCTATCGATTGACACCAAATATGTCCTTTTACATTAATGTTTACTCATATTTTACTCATATTTTAATATACTGATTGACAAAACAAGCAGAAATATCGAAATCCTTCACTTTTTAGTAAATCCTACATGAAAAAAACAACTTAATTAAGGAAAATGTAAAATATCGATGCCCATTATATTTAAAAAGTCAAATATGTAAAGAAAACTGTAATAAAATACATCAAACAAAGTTTGTACGTGTTTTGTAATTTTATATATTTAGAAATATCTTATTTTTAATAAACCATTCGATAAACTGCCTTGTAAAACAAAAGTATATTTTTCTTAAAGTTTTTTGATGTGCTGAGTTAGAATCCAAAGTCAAAAAAGTTCTATCACGTCAGGATTTTGAAATATTCGCATTAAAGTATCACAAAATCAAGTTTTTTTTTTAGAAAATCTCAAAAAACTACTATATCTCAAAAACCAGAGCTGACCGAAATTTTTTGAGTTCGGATTCAAAATCAGCACACTAAAGTCCATTCGAAAAGTATACTTTTGTTCTAGGAAGAAAGATATATTAATTTTTAGAGATCAGTTTCTTCATGGTAAGATATGCAAAATCTACTAAACTTACTTAAATTAAGATATCTCGGAGAAGGAAAGAGATATTGAGAAGATTGAAATTGAATTTGAAAGAAAAAAAGTTCTTTCATAAACCGTATCAATTTTAATTGAAAAAGATTACATTATGTCAAAATATTTTTTTGAAAACAGCAAAAAAATGGGTTTTTGAGATTTTCTAACGAGAATATCTAAAAAACGTGGCGTGCTATGTCAATTCTGACTTCGGATTCGGAATCAGCATCCTTTAGAAAAGTATAGTTTTATTTAAAGGAGGATTTCCTTGCAGACCAGTGTTATTAGCAAAAAAAAAAAAAAAACCGGTACACTTTCTTCCTTGGAAAACTCTTGTTTACGGCTTTAAAATTTATATATAATCTAACAAAACCACTTATCTTATTCTAGTGTAGATATAAATAATTGTCTAAATGAGGCATGTATACCAGAATAAATATATCCACAATCGGTTAAGTGGTTCAGAAGTTACATGGTAACAAACAGATGCATATACGATTTTTTAAGATAAACAAACCTTTAACTCTATTATTTCAACATCGCATCGACTAGGTAAATGTTAAACTGAATTACGTCCAAATTAACATGTGACACTAATAAAACGTGGCTTTACTTTTGTATTTCATTAAATTCATACAAACCTTCCCAAACTTCAATTAAATTGGCCTAACAAATAAACAATATTATCCCCAGCAATTGTTTTTCAATGATTGATATCTCTTCAAACTTATTCTGACTTTCAATCATGAAATGAGAGAAAAAAAAGTTGCAAACAAAAAAAACTGTTAAATTACTTGTACTGAAAATCTATCGGCAATATGATTGATGCATCGAATGAAACAAAACTTGGAAAACTTTATTTCAACTAACTTAATATACCACTAGATCCCCTTAACCCAACCCAACAGAGAAAACACTTTTCAAACTGAACAAATCATTCCCAACCTAATGCAATAGTGCTTCCTGTTTGTAAATTGAGTTTCTCCCTCATCATGATGTTGATAATAATGATGATGATAATGATGATGCTACTGCTGTTGATGATGTAGAATTTGTGTAACTATTGTCTAGCTTTGCCCTGGTTTTAAGGTAACATTTTCAAACAAAAAAAAAAAAAACATCTATTTGCTACTTTTGAAATAAGACAAAATAAAAAAAAGATGTTGGCAAAATTAATAAATAGTCCTCGATGTTGGGAAAAGTCTTCTTATTCATCTAATTTTTTTTTTTTTTTCTGTTAACTTTGCTGCAACTATATTTTGTACAACTTTTGTGTATTTTGTTGCAAGAAGTTACTTGCCTCTGGGGCCGACTTGGATTCTGTTCATTGTTCTTGTGTCTCCTCCTGTCAGACTGCCAAGGCAGGATGATGATTTACAAAAGAACATTATTCAATAACTTTCGTTCGAAGTAAACTTTTGCATATGTTTTGTGCAAAAATGAAATTAATAAATGAAAGAACAACTTTCAAATGAAAGCCAGCCAAGTTGTATCTTATTCTTAGCTTCCTTTTTGGCAAAAGTGATTTTCCTTTTTGAAGTTGTGCCGGATTGAAGAAGTGGCGCGGATTGATAAAGCAGTTTGATTAATCTCATTGTTATTCTTGTCTTGTGCATAAATTCATCAAAACATGTGGAAGGTATAAGACTTTTGTATTTTATGAATCAATGCATTAATGTGTCAAACCAAAAGACAAAAAGCCTGATTTTTTTTTTTTACCAAGAAACAATAAGTGCGGTTGGAGAAGCTATAGTAACATTCGTCATCGTAACATTGTCCTAGAACTGCAGCCATGTCGAATGCGATTGTTAAACAGAAGCCAAGACGAATAACACAAAAAGAAAAATGAGAGTGTAACCCAAATTACAGCATCTCAGAATGAATGTTGAGGAAAAAAGAGAGGAAAAGGATTTTCTTATGCACATTCTTTGCTCCTGTACCGATCTCAATTTGTGCCCTTTGGCCTCTCAAGAGTTCAAGAAAATCAAGGGGCACGGTAGTGCCCAGCCAAGTTCTCTAGCAACTTTGGCACTACACCCTTATTTACAGGAAACAACTCAGGCCATTTTCGACCCCCCTCTAACTTCCACACCAAAGATGCTAGAAATTTCAAACTCACTACATTTGTTGAGCTCGTAAAAACCAAACTCCTCACAAAATTTCAGCCTCCTACGATGAGTAGTTTCTGAGATATAGGGCTTCAAAAATCGCAAAAACCGTAACTGACTCACTGACTCACTGACTCACTGACTCACTGACTCACTGACTCACTGACAGATCATCAAAATTATGGAGAACTTCCCGATATCGTAGAAACTTGAAATTTTACACGGTGATAGGACTTGTGGTGTATACAAAGGAAAAAATCGAAAATTTGAGATTTTCAATTCAGGGGGCGTGGCATCCGCCCATTTCCGCTGAATTTTCATCATATATTATAGAGCACTTCTGATTATCGTAGAATCTTGAAATTTGGTAGAATAGTAGAGCTGGTAGTTTATACAAAGGAAAAAATTTAAAACTTGAGAATTTCAGCCAGGGGGCGTGGCAACCGCCCATTTCCGCTGAATTTTCATAAATTATTATAGAGCACTTCTGATTGTCGTAGAATCTTGAAATTTGGTAGAATGGTGGTGCTGGTAGTTTACACAAAGGAAAAAATTTAAAATTTGAGAATTTCAGCCAGGGGGCGTGGCAACCGCCCATTCCCGCTGAATTTTCATCAAATATTATAGAGCACTTCTGTATGTCGTAGAATCTTGAAATTTGGTAGAATGGTGGAGCTGGTAGTTTACACAAAGGAAAAAATTTATAATTTGAGAATTTCAGCCAGGGGGCGTGGCAACCGCCCATTCCCGCTGAATTTTCATCAAATATTATAGAGCACTTCTGTATGTCGTAGAATCTTGAAATTTGGTAGAATGGTGGAGCTGGTAGTTTACACAAAGGAAAAAATTTAAAGTTTGAGAATTTCAGGCAGGGGGCGTGGCAACCACCCATTTTCACTGAATTTTCATCAAATAAAGAGATTTTATATTCTACAGCCATACCTTGCAAAAAGTAGTGAAATCACAACAAAAACATTACTGTTAAAAAAAGAGCCAAGTTATCCTATGTTGAAATTATGCTGGCACAAAAAGTACTGAGATGTAAAAGTGTACCAAGTTCTAAAGTTTGGGTTCAAATTCGTATCAATAAAATTTTGATTGTTTACTTGGCAATTTTTGAAATAACTTTAAAAATCGATGGTTAAGAAAAATTGTCAAGAGAACAATCAAAATTTTATTGATACGAATTTGAACCCAAACTTTAGAACTTGGTACACTTTTACATCTCAGTACTTTTTGTGCCAGCATAATTTCAACATAGGATAACTTGGCTCTTTTTTTAACAGTAATGTTTTTGTTGTGATTGTATTTTCTTTGTGGGAGTGATGAAGAAACCGAGAGGAGGAAGAGGAAACATGACAACCATATATGCTTGTCCATATGCATATGCGAATGGTGGAAGTTCATGGAAAAGTTCGAGAAGCAACATTTTTCTCTTCGTTCTTTTTTTTTTTGTGTCAATTTTTTTTTTTTACCAAGTTCAGTTCCGAAATAGAGAAAAAGCATCGAGTTCAGGAAGAGTATCCTTTTCTTTCTTTTCTTCCTTTTTTTTACTTTTGAATTGTTGAATATTTTTCATACATTTTTTTTCTTCTACCTTACAAAGGAAAAAACAAAACAAAAAAAAAAAAACTGGAAAGAGCATTGAAAAATACTCGGTTGAGTGAGTGATGATGGTGGAATGCCCAAGCGAATACACTGGGAATTCAAATTCTTTTTCTTTTGGAAACTTCTAGTAACTGAAATGTTTTATTTAATGTCCTTTGGGTTGTAGATGGTTTAACTGGAACATTCCTTGCTCTATATGAAATATTTTATTTGGTTTTTTGCCAAAATGCAAGCGTTTTTGATTTTATTCAGTTTTATCACCTTTCTTATATGAGTTCAATTTTTTTTTTTTTTCGGTTATGAAAATAGTTTTGGGAATTCTTTCAAGACAAGATGAATGCATAAGGATACATTAAAATTGATGTTAAAATTTGTTTTTTTTCTAAAGAAATATGTTTTGTCATAAAAATAAATTTTTTAGAGTTTATGGTTCTTTTAACCTACCGAAACCAAGAAAAGTTTGAAAAATTGCTTAGATCAATTTTTTTTTGTTTATAAAACCCTCATTTTTATTTTTTGTTTTTCTTTATTCGCTAAAAAATAGCAGTTTGTGACCTAAGCTAATTTTTTTTCCAAAGAAAATTTTATAAAACCTTTAAGATTGTAGATACTGTAAAATGGAGGATGCAAATATTATTACATTGGGCACGTTCAAAGAGCTAACATAAAGCTATCGGATAGCTTTTTGTTGTTGTAAACAGTGTTAAAAATTAGCAAGGAAACGAACCATTTTCTGTCAAAAAATAATCTGAAGGTATCCCAGAATTTCATCAAAGTATCAAAGTTATCAGCTGATATACATTTGGCTTTTTTTTTATTTTGATTACTTTTCGGGCGATTATTCAGCTTCAAAATAAAAAAAAATTGCAAGAAATAAAGTCAAAGCGATTGTGCAAGTACTTCTCAACAATAAAAAAAAATGTAATTTGCTCAAAAGAAAAAGTTTCCTCTTCTCAATATTTACATATTTTTTTAGTAGCTGCTTGGGCAAGCTATCTGGATACCAACGGCGTATACAAGGGGGGGGGTCACGGGGTCATGACCCCCCCCCCCCCCCCCCCCCCAAGAACTCAGAACTTAAAAAAGAGTTTGTTATGTGATACTGAAATCTCTTGAGTAAGATTATTTTCAAAATGTTGAAGTTTTAGAACATGAACGAAAATTAAAAAAAATTTTTGGTATTCAAACAAACTATTTTACCATATTATTTTGGGGATGTGGTCATATTTTTAGCGAACGCTATGCTGGATTAGGATTATTTTGATTCGTTCGATAATATTAGTTGAGCTGTGCTGTATAGTTTTGTATGGAAACAAAATCCGGATAAGTATTATATTCAAAGCTTTTTAAAAGAAATTGAATCTGGTAGGTACACAAAAATAATATCTTAAGGGCAAGACATTGCTTACCAGCAAATTAAAGAAGCAGCCATATCTTCTATTTTTTTATATGATGAAGTGAATAAAATATGTTTTAAATAGGGAAGCTTTCTGTGGCCTTGCTGTGTGGAGGTCAATTCTGTTGATAAAATTCGTCATCGGCAAAATGTTAAAGAAGGATATCATTTCTCAAATCTTTTTAGTTTTTTGCAATGTTCCAGTTCAATACATTCGTCTGATAAAATTTGGTGAATTTTGTTTGCTTACAGAATATAACAGTATTTTGTACATACTAAATTTGCTAGATCTGTTGCATTTTTGAAATAACTATCGATTTGTTAATCATCAATGGCCAGCCAATTATAGAAGCAATGTAAGCAACCTTATCTAAGGCAATTTAAATATTATTATTAAATATCAATTCTTATGCCTTATTCCGTGACCTTTCTTTATTAAATAAATTTTATCTTCTTCGCTGGCTATAGGTCTTGTTTCGATTTTATCTAAACTTCTTTGTCGACGTTTCACGTGTGCTTACACGCTTCTTCAGGACTAAGAAAAAATAATTCTAAAAAAATGCTAAAACGTATAGAATAAATACTTATCTTTAATCTTTTTATCTCCAATTAATTGCTGTTAAAGGTTTTTTTAGGTTTTTTGTCTCGCTTCAATATTTTAAAAATCAATAAAAAATGTCTTGAAAAAGACGTTTTCTGTTATCGAAATTTCAAAATATAAAAACTTTTTTTAATTATTTGATAAGAAATTCAAAAAAATTTCTTATCAAATTGAGTTGATTATTCATTTTAAAAATTCCTTTTAACAAACTTACTATAAATACTGCTAAGCCCTTCACAATCCGACCTCCTATTAACAGTGTTGTCTGTATCTAAAATATGTAACATTTCTAATATCATTCTCTTATTATAATGCTTTTCTGACTGTAAAATATATACATTGTTATAATCTGGTCTATGTCCCTCACCTATACAATGCAAAGCTAGAGCAGTTTTATGAGAATGTGCGTTATTAATATCCGATCTATGACCAGCTATACGATTTTTAAGCTTCTGCATGGAAGTACCTACATAAACTGATGGACAATAGTTTGCTCCATCACCTAAACATTTGATTTTATATACTATATTTGATTTATCGTTTTTAGAAAACTCACCTTTTAAATTTGAAAAAAGTGAATTTCTCAAAACATTTACTGATTTAAAAGCTAAACGAACACTATCTTTGTTTCTAATAGGAGCATCTTGAATTCGATTCGAAAGATGAGGAATATACAAACAACTTCTGTAGGAAAACTGTGTTGTATTTGTAACTAAATTTGGTCTAACCAACGCAACGGGTTGAAATATTGGTTCAACAAAGTTTTTATTATATTTATTGGAAAAGAATTTTATAGTAAAACATCCATGATTTTTGAAATGTTATTCTGACGAAAGGCAATATCACTGATATCCAATACTCTGGTTATAAAATTTTTTGCTGTATTAATAATGATTTGTTTTGGCTGTTGGGAATTATAATTAATAAGGCGACCTGATGATGTTGGTTTTTTATACCAATCAAATATCAAACGGTTATTTTTCCTAATAACAAGCACGTCAAGATACGGAAGTTTTCCATTATTTTCATATTCAACTGTAAATTGAATTTTTGGATGAAAACCATTCAGTGCATCTAAAATTGAATTAACATGACCAGATTTAAGTATAACAAAAATGTCATCCACATATTTTGTAACAATTTTAGGTTTATATGGAATATTTTCAAAAACATTATCCAATCATGCTTCCATTACAATGTCTGCCAATATGGGAGATGCAGGACTACCCATCGGGACTCCTTGTTTTTGTTGATAAAATATTTTATCAAATTCTAAATAATTGTTATCTATAACACAAAATCGTAATATTTCTAAGAATTTTATTTTTGGCATTTTCGTATGATATTTAATGATATCCCAACTTTTCTCAACCAATTCTAGTGCTAATGGAATAGGAATGTTAGTGAACAGTGACACAACATCAAAAGAAACAAGAATATTATCCTGTTCTAAAATAATTGGTGATACTGTTGAGATAAACGATGATGCGTTTTTAACATTGTATTTGGAGTTAACAGTTACATTTTTTAAAATTTTAACAATGTATTTCGATAACTCATAGCAAGGAACTTTAAGCGACGAACAAATTGGTCTTAGAGGTACATTTTGTTTATGTATTTTAGGCAAACCATAAATTTTGGGACTATTAGCTACATAAGTCGTCATACATTTTTTCTCAGATTCATTAATGAATTTATTTATGAATAAGTCTTTTACAAGTTTATTATTTTGACTTTGAACTTTATTTGTTGGGTCGCTTCTTAAAATTGAATATGTATTCCTATCAGCCATCATATTATTCATTTTATTAAAATAATCCGTTTTTAAAATTGCAACTGTAACGTTGCCTTTATCAGCCGGAACAATGTAAATCTCTGGATGTCTTTTCAAAAACTTTTTTGTATCATTAAATATTTTATTCAAATATTTATCAAAAGGTGGAATTGATACACATCGAAGATGATTTTGAAGAATTTGTGTGAAACAAGACCGTGCAGGTTCTTGTTCACTTTGTTCCTTACTTTTAATAATTTCTTCCCCATCTGCAATAATTTTAAATAATGGGAAATTTTCTTTTGAAACTGGCAAAGCAAATTTTGGTCCTAATGAGAGAAGCCACTTTACATCCTCAGGAAAATCTGTTTGTGTTTTATTAACAAACCAACTTTCCTGAAAATGTACTCTCATTTCTTGCCTAAGCTTAGACTTGAGCAATTCAAGTTTATTCTTTTGTGATAATTTAGTGCTATTATTGATTTTATTTTTTGTTTGTTCCTGACTACTAAAGAAATTAGTATATTCATTAATCAATAACCTATTTTTAATTTTACTTTCTAAAGTTTCCAATAACCTCTGTTGTGATTTTATTTGAGATTGCTTTAACGATATTGATATGTTTAATAATTTCAAATGATATTTCCTTGAAGTTGACGAAAGTTTCTTTTTTAAAACCTCTTCAAAATGTCCATTTTCAAAATCAAATATCGTTAAAACATTCTTTGTAGAGTTTTGGACAAATTCCGGAATCAATCCAAATTCTCTACATTTAAGTAAGAAAACTAATGTATTTTTATTTTTAATATAACTCACCCCAATTCTGCTATAGGTTTTTAAACTCATACATACTTCGCATCCGTATTTAAAGGATATATAATTGTAGAAACTCATTTTGAAATTTGATTGTAGTACGGCGTGCCTTCCGTAATTATAAATTCTTATGCCTTATTCCGTGACCTTTCTTTATTAAATAAATTTTATCTTCTTCGCTGGCTATAGGTCTTGTTTCGATTTTATCTAAACTTCTTTGTCGACGTTTCACGTGTGCTTACACGCTTCTTCAGGAAAAGATAGTGTTCGTTTAGCTTTTAAATCAGTAAATGTTTTGAGAAATTCACTTTTTTCAAATTTAAAAGGTGAGTTTTCTAAAAACGATAAATCAAATATAGTATATAAAATCAAATGTTTAGGTGATGGAGCAAACTATTGTCCATCAGTTTATGTAGGTACTTCCATGCAGAAGCTTAAAAATCGTATAGCTGGTCATAGATCGGATATTAATAACGCACATTCTCATAAAACTGCTCTAGCTTTGCATTGTATAGGTGAGGGACATAGACCAGATTATAACAATGTATATATTTTACAGTCAGAAAAGCATTATAATAAGAGAATGATATTAGAAATGTTACATATTTTAGATACAGACAACACTGTTAATAGGAGGTCGGATTGTGAAGGGCTTAGCAGTATTTATAGTAAGTTTGTTAAAAGGAATTTTTAAAATGAATAATCAACTCAATTTGATAAGAAATTTTTTTGAATTTCTTATCAAATAATTAAAAAAAGTTTTTATATTTTGAAATTTCGATAACAGAAAACGTCTTTTTCAAGACATTTTTTATTGATTTTTAAAATATTGAAGCGAGACAAAAAACCTAAAAAAACCTTTAACAGCAATTAATTGGAGATAAAAAGATTAAAGATAAGTATTTATTCTATACGTTTTAGCATTTTTTTAGAATTATTTTTTCTTAGTCCTGAAGAAGCGTGTAAGCACACGTGAAACGTCGACAAAGAAGTTTAGATAAAATCGAAACAAGACCTATAGCCAGCGAAGAAGATAAAATTTATTATTAAATATCACTCAGGGCTAATTTTTTGAATAGTTAGATAAACCTAAGTTAGAGCTTATTCCTAGGAATAAAAGTTTTTTTTTATAGTGACATTTATTCTTCTGATAGTCTATCTGACGATTGAAAAAGCAGGGCTTAATCTAATAAATACAACTGAATGTTTTTTTATATTGTAAACCGCTGATTAATACCTGAAAACGGACGAATCCCAAAATATCGCCAAAATTATTCTTTTTGTCTTTACTATTTTAATAGAGGTATTTTAAATTCCCATACAATTTTAAAACAAAATTTAAAAAAAAATATATTTTCAAATGCAATTTTTTTTACAAAACTTTGCGATGCGTTTCCCTTGGCTTTTCGTTCTGTAGCACGCTGTTCGGCACAACGAAATTGAAAGTCTAAACTTCTTTTTCGCACACAAACAATTGCCGGGGACATTCATTGTGTGTTGAAAAATGACATTTTGAGTTTTTTTGTTTGTTTTTGTTGTTCATTTTGTCATTGCATGTCTTTCTGCGATGCGTGTTTGCTTTTTTTCATTTATGTTTTGCAATTTTTGAGTATTTTTCGGTCCAGATTTCGCAAGCATTTCGTTTTCCTCGTTTAGACCGACGAAAAATTTCGTTTCACATCAGCAGCGTTCTAGGCTTTAAGGCTTAACGCTAAACTTAAACGAATCTCATAACGTTTTTGTTTGGTTACTTTTAGAACAACATTCGGAACTTTTCGATTCGAAATGCAAGACGCACAAATTTTAATGTTTAATAATTCAAAAAGCCCATTTTCAAAAAGCCTGCTATCAAAACTTTTGAAAAAAAAAATTGGCATGACCCCCCCCCCAAAAAAGCAAACCTGTATACGCCCCTGCTGGATACCTCTTTGTTCAAAAAGATATTCCAGATACGGGTATCCCAGATAGCCTATCCGATAGGTGTTTGAACGTGCCCATTAACTGAACCAATGAACCAGCCATTATTGTACTAAAATTATCAACGCTTTCTTGTAATGCTCTACAAAAAATGCTTTTATAAATTTCAAAATTCGACGCGAAAAATTAATAAAAATAATTTTTAGTTTAAAAAATAAATGATTCGAATTTATTGAAAAACTCTAATACGATAGTATCTACCTATTAGATGTTTGACAGTTAAATATAAGGATCTGTGAAACCAAAAAAAAAAAACATTTTTTTAAAACCTAATAATTCGTCAAAAAATTGGAAAAAATGATGAAAAAATTCCATTTTATATTTGAAAGTTGAATAACTTCGAAAAGGGGCGGTTTATCAAAAATTAATAAGAGTTTTTTTGCGAAACCTTCAATTTTATAAAAGAAAATAAATAAATCTAGCCTCTTTGATAAATATTAAAAAGCTATAAAATTCCACTCAAAAACTTTATCTTTGCCATGTAAATCATTTGGGAAATAGAAATCTGCAATGCGGCAGTACTTAATATTAATATTAGGTATTTTTACAGTATTTTTTTCGCCATTTCCAACAATATTTTCGATATAACTATGAACAAAAAAAAATAATTTTTTTTTTTATCAGTCTAATAAATATAAAAGGAAAATAATTTAAATATCGACATTAAGCATTACTTATATTTTAATCTTTGATTTTTTACACCTTACCATTTATATACTTTATACTAAGATCAATTAAATTCGTCAGTGATAGTTTTTTTTAAACAATTTAAGTTTTTCTAAAAAACAAAAAAAGTTACGTATACGCCACAGTCATCCACCTTTATTTGCGGGGACTATTTTGATTGCTCCCAAGACATATCGCTTCAACTAAAACTTCAATTTAATTCAATTATGCAAAAGCCAAAGCATCTTATCATATCCTTCAAAATGTCAAAACAAAAAAGTAAGAAATATGTTCTTTTGTATATGAACATTTTTATTCATAAATAGTGACCCAATTCCTCCTACACACACATTACCTGCTAGTTGATTCCAGAGATATTTCATCCAGAATTTATTCTTGACATCTTTTGTTTCCCATCAGAGAGTTCCACTACTGGCAAACATATATAAAAACAAATCGTATCCATCATCAATTCATCATATATCACCCCTTAGTGCTCAATGCTCATATATATTTGTACTTTCGAGCTACAAAATACCTTTTCTCAGTTATATAGTGGCATAAATAATAAAAAAAAAAAAATAAAACATCAAGAAGTTATCCGTTTAGTAGAAGCGTTTTGTGATGCTCACATCCATACTTTTTCTTTTGAATCGAGGACGAAAAATAAAAAATACAGAAAATAAAGGAAGAAAGTACCTACACATAAATGATGTGCGAAATGATTGTCTCACATCACTCAGAAGAACATTTCATGGCACATCCACTCACTTTAGTGTCAAAGGACTCTTATGATGACGATGAAGACGTTCTAACCAACAACCGTGACTATGTTTTTCTTCTCCACTTTGACTTCAACACTTTTTTTTTTCTAGCGCACCGTATCGCTATCAAAATAATAAAAGAAAAATAAGGCATATTCCCATCGCCATTCACACAAAAAAAGTGACTGAGGGTAAGTCAAACAGTAAGCAGGACAACAGCATAATGACAACAACGAGGCTACCCAAAAAAAAAAATAAAGAACGACTTAAAATAGAGTCCTGAGAAAACTCTGACAACTGAAGACTATGACGAAGAAGAAAGCAATTCCAGAATCGTTTATCCGCTGCACGTACCGAATCTATAGAGACACAGAGCTATTCTTTCAGTGGCACGCTCCAAAATAAATACATTTTTTTTTCTGTTTCCCCATATCCTTTGAAAGCCAATAGTGAAAATGATAATGATGATAAAAAATACTGGCAAAATAGTTTTGGTCGAAATAAGAAACAAAAACAACAACAAATGGAAAAATGATGACAACAGCCTTTAGTTTCTTATTTAACTCAAATATAGTTGCTCACAACTTTTTCTCTATGTCTCCGTTAATCTTGTCATCATCATCATCATCGTCATTGGTAGTCTTCGTCATCCTAGAAAGACGAGCGTGATGAGTTCAAACACACAAAATGAAAGAAAGTGGAAAAATAGATGAAAAAAAAAGAAAAAAAAAAAAAACTAACAAGACAAAGGACACACAAGTCGGTGAGTTTTCTTAAAGGATTTTTCTCAAGTATCCTTTTCTTCAGTGCGAAAACTCCAACTGTCTGAGGTCATTGTAACCGTATATTGTACTTGAGAGGATTGTTTTGTTTGCAGGTTTCCCTCACTCTCTCTGAACAATCCTTTTACTTTATAATACTTGTATGGTTCAGAGAGAAGTAAAAGGATATCGCCAGAATTTAATTTAATAAAAGTTTAGGAAGCCAAGCAAAAAAGTCATTACATGATGGCTGGCTCACTAGCTCACTGGATGATGGTGAAAGAGTGTATAAAAATAAACTAACTCATCTCATGTGTGCGAACAAATCTGTAATAAGAGGGTCAATGTAGGACTTAAACAAGGACATTACGTGGAAACTTATTTCAACGGAGACAAGGGAGATGAACAGATTATTGTAGGAGTAATACGATTACCTTTATACCTACCAGCAAGGGGTTTAGATATAATTTTTTTTATATTAATCTACTTGGAGAAAAACAAAAAGAGTATAATATGGTTTTGATTCTTGGCTTGGCTTGGCACTGCGGGTTCTGATTTTGTTTTGAAGTTGAATTATTGTTTCCCGATATTCTTAAAAGGTTCTTGTATTAAGTATAGAGGATAACTTTGTCTACGAACTTCAACAGCTAAAAATTTGTTTAGAAGTCCAGAAAATTTTGAGAAACAAACTTTTATAATTATTTAATGGCTCTTTTGGGTTAGGTTAGTCCATCAGACTTCTTTTAATGTGTGACACCAAACGAAAACAAGAACTTAATTTATAGTATTCAAGCTTACTTAAAAAAAAAAAATGCACTTTAAACAAGAGATACAAGACAACTTTAGATTTCGTCTTGAAGGGTGTAAGATATAAGAGTTTAGAGGTTGCGATCACCCTTTTATTAAAAAAAATAAGCTCTTTTAGATTTTAACGTTTTTAAAGCTTAAATAATTTTTTAATAGAAAAGCTGTTTGAGTAAAAAGTATCGAGTAGGTATGAATAGATCCACTGAATTGATATTGATTCACTTACTTCAATTTTTCTTTTTTCGAAAAAAAAATATTTTTGACTACTTCCCAGGCTTTTATATTGCTCAATTCTTTTTATATCGATAAAAAAAAAATAATTTTTAAAAAAGATCCTACCAAAACAAGTGAAAGAAAAACGGAGGAGATTAGGTACTACATTTTGGGCCCGAAATTTGATAATAATATTTTGTAGAGGAGTTAAATACAATCATTTTTTACTGTGGGTGGGGAGGTTGTCTATCTCCCTCGTTCAGGCGGGAGAGTTAATTTTCTAAAAAATGACTTAAAAAATAAAAAAAAAAAAATACACTAGCCCAAAAAATTAAGGGAACAAAAACAAAAACGTGACTTTTTTAGTGATTTTCGATAGGCTGTATCTCATCCCTTGGTTTATCTTAAATTTAAACGATATTTATCAATGTTCAAATAAACTCAAAAGAATTTGATTTTGCTCATAAAAAAAGTTCAAACAAGTAAGTCATTTAGACCTGCTTAATTATAGTGTTTTATTTCATCTCAAAAGTTCAAACGCTCACAACAGAAAAACTGTTTGATAAATGAATCTATAACTTTGCAAATTAATTTAAAGTATTTTAAACTTCAATAATTAAGCCTCGATTTAATCTTATCATCCCTAGAAATAAAATAGCGGTAAATTTTCTAAAAACCCGAAAAAATACCTATTTTGATAGCTTTTCTAAATATTAATCTCAAAAATAAGAAAGAATTTTGTTTAATAAAGCAAACTTAAAACTTTGTACAGAATTGAATGAAGTTTTTAAATGTGTCCTCGAATATTCTGTACAGTGATCCGTTGTTGAGATATTAATAGTCAAAGTCAAAAGTACGGTTTTTGGTTTGATGACTGATATTGCTGTCTAAAAAGATCGTTGAAGTTTGAAACAAAATGAATCTAAAAGCCAAATAAATAGCCTTTCTAAAAATAATAATAATAATTTTATCAGAAATAATTTTCCCACTTTCTTAACAGAAAAGTAAAACAAATAGAAATTCGAAAATTTTGGTTTTTGAACAGTTCCAAAGATTTAGCTATTTTACCGTTAGAAAGAAAATATTTTAACATTTAATCCTAAAACTAAAAGAATAGAGCTTTCACATGCTTTTTATTTTGTCATGATCCGATCGTTTTTTACTGAGATACAGCTTATCGAAAATCACTAAAAAATCACGATTTTTTTTGTTCCCTTAATTTTTTGGACTAGTATATATAAAAACAACGGCAATACTTACAGTTATGACTGATACCTTTTTCAAAAGCTAGAACTATAAACTTAATTCTAATTTTTAAACAAAGTTAATTCAATCAGTTGTTTTTGAAATAATCGATTTAAAAGTAAGAAATTTTGAAAAAAAAGTTTAAAAAACACAATATACTATTTTTGTCGAGATTGTGGATTGCAACACAAAAATGACTGATAATCCATATGTTTTAATGCTTTCAAGTTTTTGAGAAAATTAAAAAAAGAAATCTAAAAAAAAAATACATAATGTAGATAGTAAAACCTTATACATTGTTTTTTTTTTTTTTTATATTTGGAAATTTGTATAATTTCTCTAAAAGTTCAAATTTATGGTCTATTTGTGTTCAGAAAACTCAACTTCAAATGTCATTTTTTGGTATGATATTTCGATTGAAATTAAAAATCAAAAATAAGGTCAGCTTTTTTCTTAGTTCTAAAAAATAATGTAAGAAGAGTTTTCAACTAGGTACAACATATTAAATAACTGTTGGTCACTGTGGTGTATGAGTAATTTTTTTTTTGCTATAAAATAACCTAATTGTTAATAAATAATTTGACTATTTATTGAAACCAACTGATCAATTCTGATTTTTTAAATAATGTTCGGAGAAATTGTATTGTAAGGTTCTTCTCTCTATCTGTCTGCCTGTATAAGGAGCAGTTTAAACGAATGGACCTATTAAAAACAAAATTGGTATGTAGCGTTTATTGGAGACTCTCCAGACGGGTTTTTGGAATAAATTTTTTTGGACCAAAAATATAAAAATATAAATAATGGAACCTGTCAGTCACATACAAAATTTGCAAATTTGGAAAATTTTATTTTTCTTTAAAACGGCTCCAAAGATTTAAAAAAAAAAGTTTTTTTTTTTGACAAGGGCTATCTTTCAATGAATTCAAAAAACATTTTTAACGGTACTAGCCAAAGAACTATTTTTTTTTTCAAACGACTAATTCAATTTCAACGTTTAAATAGTTCTAATATAAATAAAAAAAAAACATATAATTAAAAAAAAATATTTGTTGATTTTTTTGTTGTAAAATATAATTTTCGAACATTGTTTTTCTGAAATTTAAAATTACTAACTCTGTTGACTCTAACGATTCTGAAATTTTTTTTTTCAAAAAATCATTTTAGTTAAAGAAATGAAGTAAGTAGCAAATTAGTTTTTGAGCTCAATTTCATTTCAGATGTTCTATTTTTCCTTCCAACACCGATTAAGAAAAAAGAAAATGTTTCACCAAATTATGTATAAAAAAACTTTAAAAATTTTAGAGCAGTCGTGCTTCAAAATATTCTTTGGGCTGTTTAAAAAAAATGATTTTTCCAAAAAAAAAAAATTGTAAATAATTTCTCAAAAATAGAATTAATTTTTTTACTAAACTTAATTTTTTTGAGGAAGGTAGAGTCAATTAAGCTAATAAGTCCCCAATACACAGACATTTTTATGTGACCGGTATTGTGTATTTTCAAAATCTAAAGAATCCTGTCAATATGCTTCTTGTTGTACTTGTTCATCTTTTATATTTTTTTTTGTAGGAATCGAGGAAACATAATGAGTTTTATAAAAAAACGCATAAATCAAAATAAACAAATTGCATAGAAAAGTTGAAAAATTTTAAGTTTAATTTAAAATGATTTAAAATATTCACAAAAAGAAAAAAATAGTTTACAAATCTAAATACAAAATTAAATTTATTCGAAAATTTATATTTATATATATGTATACCTAAAGTATTAAAGTATATTATATATTAAATTGCATTGCCTCTTTTTTTTTCTCTTAAAAAAAAAAAGATTAAACATTTGCATGCATAATATTCGCTTTCTCTTATAATCGAATAAAATTTAAATATAATTTTAATTTTAAAATAGTCATTTTTGTTGTTTTTTTTTTTTTAAAGAAATTTTTCACTAATAAATTCCTTCTAATAATTAATTTATAGTTTTAAACTAAAAATATTTGAATCCTTGGTCAATGAAGTGATAAATTTTATATTTTTGGTTGGAAAAAATGTAGAAAAGAAAAAGAAGTATTGAATTCCTGAATATTGCCCAAGGATTTTTGTACTCTCAAACACCACTGTTAAGTTGTCTCATCAGATTCTTCTTGTTCGCCCTGTTCACTGTCTTGGGTTGTTGTCTAAAATATAATGGGAATTTATTACCATCAAAGGATGCCACAAATATTTTTTAGCAAGGACACTCACCTTTTTATTTGGACAGTCGGCAAATAAGTGGTCTTCGCTTTTACACAAATGGCAGCGTTTTGGTTGTGGTCCCAGCTCACATTTGGATGCTATGTGATTTGCAAATTCGCCGCAATTGTAACAACGAACTCTACGGTATCGTTTCTTTGGCCTTGGGCGGAATGTACTTCCACTGCAATCGGCACCTTCTCGTCCTGACACTCGGGTAGCCTCAAGACCACGTTCGGTAAGCTGGCATTCAAATTCAACGTCCTCCTGTTCGCCCAGTGAACGAAAACCGGTCATCTGGATGATACTCTGTGAGAATTGAAAGAAAAAAAAAAATCAAATAATAAATTATCCTTTTTTTTGTGTAAATCCTTTTTTGGGTGAGCTCGTCTCTTTTACCTGATGTACAAACACTTCCTGTCCGCCGTCATTGGGCGTAATGAAACCCCATCCTTTTGCCACATTAAACCATTTGCATTTACCATAGCGAACTCCTTGGGTTTCCGATATGCTGATATCTGTATAGTAAGCAAATAGAAAAGGTTTTACAATAAAGAAATATCATACACGAATAATTGATATAAGTCTCGTCGTCCTGGGAAAGAAAGGATATCTAACAAATCCTTTCACCCTTCAATGACTTACTCAAAGATATAAATCTAAAGATCGTACATACAAGAAAGAGGAACCGAAAAGAAACCATGAAGAAGGGATCAGTCAACTATGTCAGCAATGTCAGGACTTGGGACCTTTGACCTGAGTATTGAAAATCCATTAAGAAAAGAAAAAGGAAAACCTGATTGGTGTCTTTGTTATAAATTTATATTTCTAAATTTATTATTCTTCGAAATGTTAGATGTTGAAATCAATTTTCGTGAACTTTTTATTTGTAGACCTAATACCTACTTGAAGAAATGATCTGGCTACTTAGTGTTTGCATAATAAATTGAATTTTAATTTAAAAAGAATTCAAATAAAAAAAAAAGGGTTTGTGCAAACTACAGGTTTCTTTATAGAGTGAGGATAATATTTATTTTGGCCTGGATCAAAATCAAATACGTAATAATTTTGATTTTAAGTAAACATTAGATAATAACTGAAGTAGAAGATAGCAAATAAAATTTTTTAAAAAGTGTGTGTGAATATATTAGGTAAATTGCTTAAGGGCATGTTAAGTTTCTTAGAACAGCAAATGAAAATATTCTAGAAATAAATACATACATGTTTTCCAAAAGCTAGTTTTTGAAGACAATCATTGATGTCCCAAATAAATAAAAATCTTTCGACAAATAATATACTCAAATATTCACCAATGTGTTTTTTTTTCAATAAATAAAAATAAGGCTTTTGACTGTTTTATAAATACTCTAGTTAATTTCGTGTTTTTGTGGGAAATTATAGCCTCGTTGTTTACACTGAAAACAAAATTGTTTTGAAGAGACTTACTAAATTGAAAACTGAGATTAAAACCTTAACCTAATTTTACCCATTTTTTCAAAATATTTTAAAGAAAAGATTTACTGTAAGTTTTGGTCGGGAAAGGTCTAAAAATTCCTCTGGAGACTTAAAAAAAAACTCTTCACAGTCAATATAAAAAAGAGTATTTAGGCATCTTTTTTTATCACCTAACCATTTTATTAGGAGGGTTTAAAATGTGAAAGTAGTCTTGTACCAATGAAATATAAAGTTAAACCTAAAAAGAAATATTAATCTAATCTAATATGAAGTAAGGATTTAGAATTTAATATAGTGGATATTGCATGGATCACTTGTATGGAAATCTTGTAGCCTCGTATGACATATCAGTTAAAAACCAAAACAAAGATCACACAAAAGCTGTACAAACTATATTTATTCTTCTTTTGAAGCTTATAACATAATTTTTAAATGTTGCTTTATCGAAATAGTACACCATATCTTATATATAAAAGAGAGTTCGTTAAGTGTGTGTGGCCGATAAACTCGCGTTTGGCTGCTCCGATTTTGGTAATTTTTTTTTTGTTTGAAATGTATTAATAAGAAGATGGTTTGTATAAAAAAAAAATTATACTTTTTCTGCCATCTTTACATAGCTGTCAATTTGAACGACAGAAAAAACACTCTCGCTTTTTAAAAATTTTAACTAAGCTTAATTTTTAAGCAAATTTATTAAGACAGGCTTTCAAAATAATGATAATCGTTTCAAGCCTGATTTTGAGTAAAATAAATATTTTTCAACGATATTCAATTTAACTTATCGTGGTAAGTAGTAAAAATATTAACAAAGACAGAGTTTCAAAATAAAAACCGGTTTTTTCTTTAAGTGGGACTTTGAAAGAACTTATAGTTTTAATCAAAGGATTTTACCGAGGTAAAAGTGATTTCCGAGAATCGCTTAAAGCAAAGTTAGTATAGGGTATTTACCGTTGCTGTTTTGCAATGAATTTTTATGCGTATAGGTTAATGGTTTGCAGAAATGAGCTAAACCAGATTTTGTTATGTCGTAGATTTTTTCATCAATATGTTGTGGATTGAGAAAGAACGGGATTCTCTAAATCAATACCACATATTTTTAAAGATTTAAAACTGCTGTTGAAAATTCAAAGGCGAAGGAGTTTTGATTCCAATGATTCCATCAGATTTCCTATTTGATTTAAAGCGTCTTCTGTTTTAAATCTTTAATAATATGTGGTACATTCTGATTTTTCAGTTTTTTTCTCATGGACAACTTTATATGTTGGCTGTTCGCGTGTAGGAAAACCATCTGGTCAATTTATATATGCAAAAGATATAAAAACAAAAAATGTTGTATATCAAAAAGCATTGTAATAAATTGGTTAATGTTAACTACAATGGAATGGAAGCGTATTGGAATCCCGATTTTCAATATCGCGTTTTTTAAAATCCCGAAAAAAAATGTTTAAAATCCCGTTTTCAAAGTACTGTTTTTTTTTAATCCCACTTATAAAAATCCTGTTTAAGCAAAATCCCGTCTCTGGAAAGCCTGCTTTTTAAAAGAACGTTTATACAGCAAATCCCAATTCATAACTGCTACTCAATATGGTACACTATCAGTATTACCTATCAGTTCCTCAATTCGAAAAAAAAGAAAAAAAAAAAATGCATTGAAAAAAAAAAATTCAATGGAAAATTTGGTAGGTAAATATTTTTTTTAATAAAGCTAATGTAAGGTCAAGTAGTCAAAATTGTAAAAAAAATTTTTATGAAAACTACATATAGTAGAGAGAAGCTGACATAAATCTGTGAATAGATAACCGCTTACTCTTTTTACCTGCTCTATAAGGCAAGGATTGGTTTCGTGTCGAAACAAAATTGGAGGTTTTAATCAAAACCAACATTACGATGATGAAGAAGTCTGAAAAAGTGGGTCTCGCGGCGATTTTTAAAATAAAACACCTTGTGTTGATTCCAAAAGCGGGGTTATAAAAAGGGGAGTTTAATAAACGGGATGATAAAAACAGGATTAAAAAAAAAAAACAGAACTAAAAAAATCCGGATATTAATGGCAGCAATTTAAAAAACAGGATTATGAAAATCGGGATACCGGTCCCAACCCGATTACAATAAACAAGTTCTCTTTTTTCGGTTTTAATTTATTTTCAAACAGGTTTAATTCTTTTCAAAAGTGCACTCAGCGGAGCGGGTGGGGGTTAGCTAGTTTTTAATAAATATCACCAATAGTTTTTAATTGGCAGATGTTAAAAGTTAGTTTTTTTGAAAATAAGCAAATTTGTGTTAAAACTACGAAATTTAGAAAAAATATTTTCGCTAAATAGACTAACGGGGTTTTATTTTTGGATTTTAGAAAAGTGAACAAAAATAAAAAATATTAGATAGTTTTTTGTTTGAATTATTGCATTTATATACAAAAATAAATTATTTTAACTTATTTTTTTACTCCATAAATTTCGAAATAACTAAGTAAATAATGAAGATATTGAATTAAAAAAAAAAGGTGTTTTATTATAGTTAAAAGCAAGTCGATTGACATTATTAATTTTAAAATTTAATTTTGGGTTATTTGGTTATTGGCTTACTTTTTTTTAATAATCCCTTAATTTACTATTTTATAACAAAAAAGTCATTAACATAGCAAATAGTTATGTTGTTGTAAAAAGGGCCTTGCAATGATTGACATTTCGAAGAGAATTTCTTTCTTGCATAATAGAAAATTCTAAAAATACCAGAATTTCTGCAATTTCTTTTTTTCAAAGATATTGACTTAACTATAAGAATTGTTAGAAATTTTCGGACTATGACAAATTATTGTGAAAAAATTTTCACTCTGTTAAATTCGGCAAAAAACAAAAAAAAGTCGGGACCAAGAACTTTGTAAGGTGATTTAAATTGATTTTAGTGTCGTGAATTCAAAACTGTTTACATATTTATTCTATCACGTCTAGTTTTTGAGCTACACTCATCACTGTTTTCGCTTTAAACTCTCAAAAACTTATTTTCAATAAATTCTTTTTGATGTTTATTCAAAAATATATATTTTTCCGTAATATGTTGCTTTTTTTAAGTCCAAATCAGAAGACGCAAACTGGAATTTGGTTCAAAAAAACATTTATTACTTTGAAAAAAAAAAACAAGCAAGATTTTGAGGTATTTATCTTAAATTTCTTTTTTCAATATTTTGAAAAAAAAAAAAAATAAGTACCTTAAGGACGTTTTAATATGGCGTTTCAAAATTGCATAAGTAGTTTTGCAACAAAAAAAAAAAATAACTTAACGGTGATGCAATTTGACGTCAAATTTACCCAAAAAAACACGTTTTTGACCTGTTAATATTCATGTATTTCGAAAACTTGACGTGCCAGTGAAATTTTGACTTTGGATTCGGACTCAGCACACAAAAATCCTTTTGAAAAGTAGGGTTTTCCTCCTGCTCTACTTTCGTTGCCGATCAGTGTTATTACTATTTTTTAATTTATTAGTTTTTAGGGTGGTCTATGTATTAAATGAAATCAAATGAAATGATATTTACAGGTCGTTCTGGGTTCTTATAATAAATACAAAATTAATCGACTTAATTTCTGAGTAGGTATACTTTTTTTAAGGTTACATACAATAAGTCTATGAAGAAGATGAAAACGTAAACAAGAATTTCTAAGACTGCACTTTTATGCAAGATTTACTTAAGTGTGTGACAGTGGTCATAACTCTTTAAACTTCTCACGCGCACTATATGAGAGTTCACATGAACTTTTTCATTAAAAAAAAAAAAAAAAAAACAATAACGAAAAGGGGCAATAATAACAACAATGAAATCTTGATAAAAACGAAAAAAAAAAAAACAAATTCAACCGATAACGGTATATACTAGTTATGTCAAAAATATCAAAGATATCTTAAAAATTCCCGAAACCTAAAGATAGATCCAACAAAAAAAAAAACTCAAAAAAGATAAAAAAAGATCATGAAAACCCTGCAATAAAAGATAAAAATGTGTTGTCAGTGCCTTGTTTTATGTACACGTACATTTTTATTAGATTTAGATTAAAAACAACAACAAAAACTATAATACTCCTACAAATCATTGTAAATTCCGATTCCCATTCATAAAAATCTTTTGGGCTGACATGTGAACGAAGATAACACTTGGAATTGGGAATGTATAAATTCTCACTGAGAAAAGAAAAAAAAAAAAAGAGGTTTCTAATGTTGATCTAGCACAACATGTGTGTAGGATATGATTACTTTTAAAGCAGTGATGGTACATTTACTTAAAAAGTATCTAATTAAGATGTTTAAGAATTTTAATGAAGTTTACATCTGTAATTCAAGTTGTAAAAGTGGCTCTTAGTAACATTTTGGATATTCTGCGGATGGTTTTTTAATCTCCAAAACTTGAAATTTTTATTAAGTAAACACATTTTTATACTGATTTTTCATTAAGAGACTAAAATTTAACGCTAATTTTCAAGAATTTATAAAAAAAAACTCCAAAAATTTCTTAAATTAAATTATTAAAATTTTGTTCAAATAACATCGCTGTGTTTGAGTAAATTTTTGAGAGTTACATTGGGTCAATGACGCCACATCAACGCAAAAGGGAAGAAAAACTTGTTCTTCTCAAATTTCATTGAATAGTTAATTGGGGTTCCTATACAGAAAAGCCAATCTATTTATGCGTCCTTAATTTAGTTCGATTTATGTTTTTTTTATTTCAATTATATTTTTTTTTTTGTGGGAAAAAATTGAAATAATGTGAAATATTTCCGAAAAGGGTATCTCTCCACATCTTCTAACAATTAAAATGCGATGCATAGAAACGTCGCTCATAATAATTATGTTACACTTGAGTTGTTAATGACAAAAAAGAAAGCACATTCATTTTTTTTTCGAACTCCTTATACTCCTATCATCATCGTGATGTGCAACCTTGAGAATCTTCTTTTATCTTTCTATTTCTATGTTCTTTGAATATTTTTTTGATCCGGTTTTTTTCCTTATTTTTCTGCTTGATTAAGGTCGTTTACATGACCACTTTTGTAAATTTACATCGTTCATTTGCATTGTTTTCGGTGGTGAAAGAAAAAAAAAATAAGAATAAGAACAAAAAAAAAAAAAAAAGTTGTTTGGGGTTGGTTCTTATTGGATTTAGGGGATATAATCAAGCAAGACCACAAGAACATTCATCATCATCTTGGGTTGTACTCGTGTTTTTTTCTTTACAAAAAACAGGTTAGGTAAATGTAAAAAAAATTTGACAACTGTTTGGTTACTTAAAAGATAAATGTAAAAATAAAAACTTAAGCAAATGAGAAATTGCATGGATGAGCAATAACAAAGATTTTTTTTAAAGTAGTCGGTTTATACTATTGTGTATGTAATGTTTTGACATTTGAACAGGAGTAACATAAACTGCAAGAATGTTGTATGGAGAAATCAAACTTTACCTAAATCAAACCGAAATTTTGGAAGACTTGTGCGACAGATACAATTTTTTTTTCGAGATGATTTTCGAGACTTTGTTGATCGATATTTAATATGATAAGTCCATTTTGAATGTTTTTTGTGAAACCCACAAAAAGTACACTGAGGAAAAAAACAACTTAAAATCAACGAAAACCACGTTGATTCAACTATTTTTCGGAATGATTTTGCGTTGAAGACGATATATAATTTTAAAATCAAAGTAGAAAATAGTTAGTTTAAAGTCGTTTGCCATTGTAAAACATCTTTAAATCAAAGTTGTTTCAACTTTAAAAAAAGCATCAATTTATTAAAAAAAAATGAAAAAATTGGCAGCCGCTGGGGATCGAACCTACAACTCTTGGTTCACTAGACGAATGCTTTACCAACGTGCTATCTCACTGTTGGAAATAAGGGTGATAAAATGCAACAAAAGCTGAATCTGACAAAAATAAAAAAAATTCTTACGTTGTTTCAATGTTATTTTAAAAGTGTTTCATGTTAGTTTTTTCAACATCAAATCAACGTTGAACATCTTACATTTTACGTTGCGGTTTTTCCCTCAGTGTATGATTTTATTTATTTTTATGAACTCAAATCTTGATTAATAGATACTTTGATATGTATGTGTATTAGGGTGGGTCAAAAAATCGAAATTCTTTTTTTTTTTGATTTGGTACTCCGAAAAATCGATTGCTAGACCGTTTTGCTTTACCCGTTTAGAAGATATTCGTTTCCAAACCAATGCCCAATAGTTTTCAATAGTTTTCTTATGACCCGTATGCATTGCGATTTGGATTTTTGACCTCAAATATCTTTAGAATAGTTAGATTAATGAAAAAAGTTAACAAGACCTTTTTTGTGGAGCAATGTATTTCCTACAAGAATAGGTCTTGCGATTATTATAATTTTTCAATTTGTTACAAAATTAAGAACAAAAAACGAATTTTTAAAGATTTTCTCGATTTTTGGACCTCAAAAATCTATTAAACGGTTAGATAAACGAAAAAAGTGGATAAGGCCTTTTTTGTAGAGCGTTCAATTTCCTACAAGAATATGAAAAGAAATTTGCTAAAAAGTCAATTACTAAAAAAATGATTTTTTTTTGGTAGAAGCTTGATGTAAAAATTGAAAATTGAAAAGTGGAGGACCTTCCCATTAATATAAAGAGCTCATATTTGGTGTGTATATTCTAGAGGTGTCTAGCAATCGATTTTTTGGAGTACCAAATCAAAAAAAAAAAAAGAATTTCGATGCTTTTGACCCACTTTAATGTGTATGGATATTATTTGCATTTAAAGTAAAGATCAAGCTTGTTAAATACAAAACAATATGTTTTGAGAAACTTTTTTTTGAGCAAATGGACTTAAAATGTTTTGGAAACAAACGATTTAATTGTTTCGAGGTTTTTTTTTCTACATTTTCAACATTCTTTTTGTTTAATTTCGAAATTTAAGTATAAGAAATAATGCAAGTGAATATAATTCGATTCTGTTAATACGTAAAGTGCTCAACATTTTGCTACTTTGTATATTTTGTATTATTATATTTATTTATAATTTTGTATTATCTCTGGAAACGAAATCACTCATTAGAAATGTCCCATTAAATAAATTCCTATTTTAGTTCATTTAAACTACCCTTAGGTATTTACTGGCAAACTTCTTTGGTAAAAGTAGTACACTTAAAGATTGCATCCTATAGATTTTTTGTTTTTATTACAAATCAAACTTTAATGCCAAATTCTACCACTTTAATATTGCTTGCCAATGTAATTGGCTTTGCTAGAAAAAAATTGTAAAATCAGTCCTCTCTCGATGTTGAAAGATTACTTTTTTTTACAAGTTAATATTCAAGTAAATTGTACAAGAATAAAAACGATTTCAACTTTTGAAGGACAAAATTACTTACTTTTTGACCTACTTATGCTAAATCAGTACTGCATCAAATGATCTATTTCAACACAATTGAGGAAATTTTAAAAGCAATATTTTCGGAAACCATAAAGTCTTCAAAGACGGTTTTAGGGTCCGATTATAATATATATTTTATTAGCTTTAATGCCGTGTTACATTATTTTCCAACAACTAGTTCTTAAGAGCTAAAATTAGCAAAGACTGAAAAATTCGAGTATTTTTTAACATTATAAGAATATTTCAAAAATTTAAGAATATAAGACACTTTTGTCCTAAATTAAGTATGTTCGTTGGGTCATAACCGGAATCAACTCTGCCAAAAAGCAAAACTACAACTACCATTATATTTCACACGACTTCTCTGGAGGTTTTTCAAACATTGATTTTGGAATAATTTTTTCAAAATTCTATTTTTTGGATACAAAATTTTGAAAGGCGATAAGAACACAAAAAATAAGATTTATTTGATCAGCCTATATAAAAAACAGCTATGCTTTTATAAAAGAAAACAGTAATAATTATATTACATCGCTTAAGAGCAATTTGTTTATTAACACATGAAACTGTCAATGATAGTCAACTTTTTAATAGTTGTTCCCGCTTAAAATTAGTGATGGGAAACATCGATGGTTAGTAACTGAATGATTTGAACTATCGAATAGTTCATTCATTCATTCATTTATTCATTCGAATAAAAACTATCGAATAAAACTATCGAATAAAAACTATCGAACAAACTATCGAATAAACTATCGAATAAACTATCGAATAAACTATCGAGTAAAAACTATCGTATAAAAAAACTATCGTTTAAGAAAACTATTTGAATGAAAAAACTATCGTATTAAAAAACTATTCAAATGAAAATAGTAACTAAATGAATGAATGATTTAAAACTATCGAATGAATGAATATTTTACAAGTATCGATAGTTTGATAGTTTTTATTCGATAGTTCCCATCACAACTTAAAATCACACAATTCTCACACCTCACGCGCTCTATTACTTGCAACTTTTGGGTTGAATTTTTGTCAAAAAATTTATTTAACTTGAGCTGAATTAAAATTAGTGCAATGACAAGGTGCCTCACGAATCAAAATAGAGAAAACACCAAAGTTTAGTTTGGACTAAAAGATGTAAAAAGCTAAACCTTCACAATGTCAAAGAATAACATACAAAAATATGATACATTCTTTAGCTGTTTTATACCTTTTACTATTTTTTATAAACACTAAACAGAATTGAAGTTTTAACATTTTTTAAACAAAAAAATACTTTCAAGAAGCTTCGTGCAGAGCACTGTACTTGAACATCGCCATTTTAACTTATCAACGTTGGTTATGGTATTGCGAGGGTGGTTTTTCTTCCCACAAATACTACAAAAGCATGGTTTTCTGAATAAGGGTAGTTAAAAAAACACCCAACAAAAAACAAAACGCCCTCAGTCAATTCGCCAAGAAGTACTGTCGTTTGATTGGTACATAAAATTGCATCAAACTTTTTCCAAAAAAATTATCAAAACTAAGAATATTTTCACTTGTTTTTTAAAGAAACTAAAAAGAAATATTTCGTAAATCACCTTTTTTATTTGTATCCTTAAATAATGCATCAATTTCATCGACATCTTCTCTGTAACTTCTGTCACGTTGTTGTGATTGTGATGATGATCCACCATCATCATCACGAGGTACTTGTTTATCACCTGTATTACTTGAACTCGGCGATGACATATTAGACAACTTTACTTGATTTTTTTTCTATTTTCTATTTTTTTTTTTCTTCTCTTACGTATTCCCTTTGGGTTTAAGGTTTTTTTTTTTTTTTGTTATAACATTTGTCAACAACAAGACATTATCCTTTTGTCTATTTTTCTCTAACTTTTTCTTTATTATTTTTCTTCACTAGCCTGCGACGACCCACAAAAACACACTCTCAACCTTTATGGAATGTTAGGTATGAAACACGCACTTTGTCTAGAATAGAAACAAAACAACACCAAAAGATGGAATAAAAAAAAAAATAATATTTGAATCCTTCAAATTCAAAAAAATCCGTATAACAACTGCTCTGTACTCTGTGTACCGAATTACAACACTGACACACATACACTGTTTGATGTTTGCAATGATCAGGCCCTACAATCCCATATTTCCATCGGATAGACGAAAAACTATACAAGAACGACCTGCCCTTTGTTGTCGATTTCTACTCTCCGGATGTGAGAGTTTCGATATTTGAAAAAAAAAATACCAGAAAGGTCCTAGAAACTATGATACCCATGAGGGTTCGAGACTCGAATTGAAAAACTCACACAACAATAATTATGAAATGATAAACTCTCTCAGTTCTTTTTTTGACTATTTTCTAGCATTTTTTCTATGTCTTTTCTCCGTAGATAGTTATCAAGGATGGAGAAGAGTGAAGAAACGAAGAAGAAAAACAAACTCTGATCGTCTTCTCTTTTTCACTTATTAATATGGTAGCGTGGCACTATTTCTAGCAGACCCTAAACAAGGTTGTTTTCTTGGCTTTGTTGTTGTTGTTTTTTTTTTTGTTCGTCTTTCGTACAAGACATAGAGCCCTTATCTAATGAACCCTTTCTTCTGCTGCCACTCACAATATTATTTTCTTCTAATGCGTTACAAAGACCGAAAAATAAAGAAGAAGTGAATACAAGTTGGACTCTCTATACCATGACCTGAAAATATTTGGTGAGCATACGAAACAGAAGAACAAAAAAAAAATGCGTAGTACTTGGAAAATTCTTGGGATTCCATGTTTGCTTCATTTCAACTTTTTTTTTTTGTTATTTTTCATTCTTTTATGGGATCTTCTCTATTTTTTCGGCTACTTGTGCCACACAGATGCAGATGGATTGCATCAGGTTTTCAACTTTGAACTGCTTTGGAAAAGTATCAACAGTTCTTTTTTCTTCTTCTGATGTTTTGTTTGTGACTTGTATTTTGAGATATCTAATACTGTGAGTTTGACAATTTTCCACTATCTTCATGGGGCAAGTGTGTAGAGTAGATGAAGAAGTTGAAGATGCAATAATATTTTGTTTTTACTTTCATTGTTGTTATTGTACTTTTTTTTGTGAGTTTTTTTCAAAAGAAAAAAAAAATATATCGATGACGAGAAGAAGACGCGCGGACGACACCAAACAAACAGATTATTTAATTTTTGTTTTTCTTTCTTGCATTTTCGTGGGAATATTTTTGATCTTCCCGAGATAAGATATCACTTTTATCACAATCAATTGTTTAAATTGATAAGTGATTAGTGTGAGGAAATTTAAATTGAACATAAATATGTTGCAATTTTACTATACTCGGTGATATAGGATTTCAAACTATTTATTACCTACATACTGAAGTAATTAATAAAAAGAAGTAACAGATGTGATCCAAGAGGGCTACCTTGAGATACACAGGAGTGGTTCAAAATTTTCACTGATTTCTCTGTACCAATTTGGACAAACTGAATACAATTTGTTAGATAGCTTCTTTTTAACGAGTTCAATATATGTTCATGAAAATTCAAAAATTCAAGCTTTCTGAGCAGAATTTAAAAGCTTTCACTTCACTCTACCAAACGTCTTAGAAAAAACCGTATAGTATCAACTTGATTGCCTTTTTCTAAATTACTAACACAGAAAATTGCGGTTAGGGTGATTCAGGAGTAATGTTTAAAAAAGCAAGAGCGTGTAGGTAGGGTCTTGACAAAAAAAAATTATTTAACGGGGAGGGGCAAAAAAATTATTAAAAATCAACGGTTACACCTACACTGGGTGAAAAAACAACTTAAAATCAAGGAAAATAACGTTGATTCAACTATTTTCCGGAATGATTTTGCGTTGAAGATGCAAATTTTAAAATCAAAGTAGAACATCGTTAATTATTAATTTATTTCTCCTTTTGTGACCTTTTAAGTAAAATAAATTTTACTTTTTCCGTGGGCTATAGGTCTTTCTTCAATATACTTAGTTAGTACTAGTCGACGTTTCGGGTATGCTTATACCCTTCTTCAGGACTCTAATAAAAAACATGACTTAAAAATATTAAAAAAAGGAATAAATTACCTATACTTACAATATTTGTGAAATATATTAAATGTGCCCATGATTATGAAAGTGGACTAAGTCGCTTTTTGAATTGTTTAAAGAAAAACTTACATAATAATTTTCTTATAACGATTTAATTATATTTCTTTAATTAAATCACTAGAGGAGCAATAAAGAAGTTTATTTTCCGCAATTTCGCTTTCAAATAAACTTTACCTATTAAATAATAATTATTTTAAGGCTAGATTTGAGGCCATTTTTAGGAGTGACTTAGTCCACTTTCATAATTAAGGGCACAAATATATTTTAACATCTAGGATTTCTAACTTCTTGGAAAGTTGCTTGTTTTTGTTTTTAATTTTTAATATTTCAAAATTTCAACAATTGAAGTCTTGAAAAAGACTTTCGTTTCTATTTGATAAGAAATTCAAATTTTTTATAAAAACAAAAACAAATCTTACCTAAAATTCTAGTCAAAAAAGATAAGATTTAATCTTAGATACTTCTTTGGACAAACTGATTATAAATATTGCTAAGTCCCTCACAATTCGATCTCCTGTTAACAGTATTATCTGTATCTAAAATATTGCATTTCTAGCAACATTCTCTTACTATAGTGTTTTTCTGTTTTTGAAATGTCTACATTATTGAAAACTGGTCTATGTCCTTCATCTAAACAATGTAAAGCTAACGCTGTTTTTTGGGACTGTCCGCTATTAATATCTGATCTATGACCAGCTATTCTATTTTTAAGTTTCTGCATAGAAGTGCCTACATAAACTGAAGGACAATAGTTTGTTCCATCACCTAAGCATTTTATTTTATACAGGGTGTCCCAAAAGTTAACGTCGAAACGAAAACGGTAGATAGGGTAGGTGGTGACAGTTATCCGAAAAATAATAAAAAAAATCGCAGCCATATATTTTGGGAGTTATGGGCATTTGAAAAAAAGTCGAAAAAATGGTCACCCTGTGACGGTTTTTCATGTGCCGTGACTACAAATCTTAAGTTTTCTTATTTTTTTCTTTTGTTACGGAACCTTGAATAACCCTGCTATCAAATGCATTCAAAAATTTTAACTCAGCTACATCAGTTTTAAAGAAAATTTTACTTTTTTACCCAACTTAGTACTAAAAAAATTTACATGACTCTAATTCAATGAGCCGTAGTGTAAAAAAAAATGAACTACGATGTTTCGGCAAGTTGCCTTAAAAGTTGGTGTGTTCAATTCTCTTTTCAAAATGGTACAACATTGTTGGGAATATTCCATAAATAACCGAGATAAAAATTTTTTTTCTTAAGAAATCCGACTTTTGTTTACAAACGAAATAATTTATTGAGAGATTTTTTTTTAATTTAGTACTTATTTAATGGATAAGTGAAACAAAAAAATGTGTATGATTTAAAATGTTGATAGTTTTCCCTTCATTATTCGTTTTTATTTAAATTTAATTGCTTGTACTATCTACCTTACCTAATACCAATTTAGAAAAAAATTGCTTTTTTCAGATTTGTTTTTGTATTAATTTCTCATGTTATCGTAATCAAGGAAGGATATTGTTTTCGTTTTTTTTTTCACAAACAAATGTTCTTGTCCAAATTAAATCCTGTTTTCAACATTTTTTGTATGATATTAGTTGTCCTAGAAAATTCTTGCACTTAACATTATTTAATATTTTGTCTTTATTTTATGTAGACTAACTGTTAATATTCTTTCATTTTAATTATTGGTCAGGTAATAAATCAACTGTTTATTCACCAAATTTCAATAAGTTTGACTCAATTAGTGTACTCAGGATTTAAGAACCAGAAGACCACCACGTGACCGCATGCTGCCAAGAACCTCTTCAATTCTATCTCAGCAAGAAAATCCTTAAATTCAAAAAGGATCAGAAAGGTCATCGTATGTTTGGTGTGAGAATAGCCATCAAAGTATTTTCGGTCTCAACCGGCAACTGTATTATTTCCTTTTGATTTTCATTGAAAAAAAAAGAAGAAAATAATAACAAAGCCGGATGTTGTACCTACAAAAATGGTGCAATCAGGAATCCATATCCGTACTATTATTATTTTGGGATTGTTTGGGTTTTTTTTTTTATATATATTTGGTATAAATGCACAGAAAAAAACTATGAATAACAATGTTTGTTGGTGCGGATAAAAATAATCCTCGGAAAAATCGATGATTGCGCGAGGGAGCTCGTGCCAATTTCTGTTTTTTTTTTAATACCCCGCATGTGTTTGCTGCTGTCCAGCTGCGATGACCTCTATCGATAAAAAAAAGATAGGTACTCTCACTTTTTATTCATTGATGTATCGATATACTTTGCAGTATTTCTATTTAGTAAAAGGGCAGGGGGAGTTTTTTTTTCACTCGCACTATTTTATTTCTACGCAACTGTGAGATAATCCTTAAGAAGAAAAAAAAACTGATAATAGTTTAACAAAAGCCATCAACGAAATAAAAAAAAATTTGCATGTGCCCCTAATTGTATGCCTGTCAAACAACCAAACCCATGATAATTGTCCGATTTCTGGACATTTGATTGACATTTCTATTATTTGTGACAATTCAAGTGGCAATTTGCATTAAATAAGCAGAATGTGTAACATTTTCGTTAGTATTGAAAGTGGACACTGTGATTGACAGAATTTTCCGATAGAAATCATAAAGAATGTGGTTGGTTGGATGATGGTCATAAATGAAATGACACATTTTCGATGTTAAATTAATGGAAATGTTAAATAAATGAGCTATAAATTAAAACTAAATCATATTATACAAAAATTGAAAACTAAAAAATTTCGCTTTTGGAAATTAAATAATATAAAATAAGGAACTATTGGTCATGGACCATGGTACTTCTTAAATTCAAAGAAATGTTAAAGGATTCAGTCTTAAGTGGTAAAAAGTTCAATTTTCATTTAAATTTTAAGCAATCAAGAAGCCCAAAAATTTAATTAGAAAGTGTTAACATTAACATAAACATTTTTTTTTGCAGCAAAAAGCATTACATTACAAATCCATCTTACTACTTATTTTCCTGCTGAATTTTGTTTTGGTAAACAAATTTTTATTCCATCAGTCACATTATTTGTGAGGCTGAAAAACATACGTTTTGCTACTTACTAACAATTTGTGTTCATCAAAGCAAATTCTTAATAAGTGAACAACATAACCAGGCTTAAGTAAATAGGTCATTATTCCTAAATCATCTCCGGAAAATGGTTGTTCCAATACACATAGAGTTCGTTTATATCAATAAAAGCATCGGACCAAGAACTGACCCCTGTGGGACTCCATAGTTATTGCCTGAATAATACAATTTACTCAAAAGAATATTATTGTCAACCATATCAAACGCTTTCATTATATCCCCAAAAAGTCTACTACATAATCTTTGGCCATTAAGCCCTTTGTGAGCAAAACTGCAAAACTACAAGACATCATTGTCAGTCGAGAGACCAGTCCTAAATCCAAAATATTTCGAAATAAAAAATTATTTTTATTGAAATGCCTAGGTACCTAAACCTTCTATACTTACCTAAAAAAAAAACCAAAGGATTGTTCTCCATTTCTATATTCTCGTCAAATGATTGGTTAATCATTTTCATTGGTTGCTATAAAAAAAAAACCATCCTCCTTAAAAAAATAAAAGAACATAAAAAACTTCCCTAAAACATTGCTAAAAAATACCACCCCTCATCGATATTACTGCTCTTTCGCTAAAATATCGACGAGTCACAAAAATGTTTTTCACATTTTTCATAAATGAACACAAAAGAATTCAATTCTTTCATACGTACTCAACCCCTAATGGTCGTTGTGCCGCGTGCTACCCTTCAAACGCACCCCAACTTAATTTGCAATGACCACACCATCACCATTCACCACCACCACCACCAACAACGACCGTTTTTACTCTACTTTTTCCTTTCAATTCTTTTGCACACTCACTATACGTAGAATGAATATTTTTCTATTCGTAACGAACAAACAAAATCCTCAAATTTCAAATCAAACAAAAGGGAAAGTTTTTGTATAAAATAAAAGAAAAACTATAGAAAAAAATTACTATTATGCATTTTTATACTAACCTACCACTATTTACTGGTCGATGCGATATGTCATATAAATGCTCTATTTATGTAGCCTAGGGTGCATTTGTTATGCGTGAAAGTGAGAACTAAACCTACCCCCCTTTGATACTCGATTTGTGTCAGTGCATCTATCATGCTAGCAATGATTGATATGGTTTTTGCGAATTTGACAAATAGAAATTTGATAAATAGATAATTCAAAGTATTTCTTAACACAAAAAATAGCTCTAAAAATACTTCTATCAAAATAAAACAAAAATATATTTAAATTCTATCATAAAGCATGTTAATGGCAAAATATACAAATAAATCCTTTCAAAATGAAAAAAAAAACATTTCAGCCTTCATAGTGGAGTAGCTAAAGCTCAAAAATTGGCAATATTAGGGAACCCGGCCAAACAGCTTAGATTTTGATGATCTTTTTTTTCAAACGTAGGTAATTAAAAATACTTTAAAGTCTATAGATTAAAAATTGCCGGTGTTGCCGTTTTGATTTTTTAAATTTAATTGAAGATTTTTGTGAACAAAAAAATTTTGTTTTCAAAAATTTTTCTTAAATTTCATAAATTAATTGATGCCAAAAGATTGTCTAGGAAATTCAAGGAAAAAAAATATATTTGAGTGAGGGACAATTTTCCAAATGTTCGATTCCAAAATTTAATTAAATAAAAAGAATGATATAAGACGATGTGTAGTTTACAAAAGTTTTAATCGGAATCAAGCGATAGATGCAATTTTCTTATTAATTGACTTAAAACACAAAAAAAAATATTTGAACACAACGGAAACACCTACAATATTTAAATATACATTTTTAAAAAGCTAGAAGCTTAGTCATATTTGTAAAATTAAAATGAAGTTAATTTAATGAAGGACTTTTGAAAGAATGGTAACTGAACTCAGATTTTTGAAAAAAAAAATTATTGAAAAAATTTTAATTAATTATTAAAAACGACATTTTTAAAACTTTTTCTTAATATAAAATGCATTTATTTTCAAATTTGTTTGGCCACATTTATTATGATTTGAAATTATAAAAGGAAATGTCAATATGTATTACGGTTAATGAAAAAAATTAAAAAGTATTTCATTTTCGAAGAACTTTTTTTAATAGAAGTTTTGAAAAAAAATTTTACTTATTTTTTTAAGTTCAACATCTAAATATAAAATTATTTTTTATTCATTTAATAACCCTTACTGTTGAAAGTTAAATAGCAAAAATTTAAAGTTCTTATTTACCAAAGTCTTTGAGAAAATTAATTAGGTATTTCAATGCAAAAACTCAGTTTTTTTTATCAAAAAAACACATTGAAATTGAAGTAATTTTTAATTATTTTTTTAAAAGTGTTATATATATTACCTTTTCTGCTTCGGAATTCCACTGATAATATTTATGGTCAAAATTTTTTTAAAAATAAATTTAAATTTTATTGGAAAAAGTTTTGAAAAAAGTGATTTTAAATTTTTGTAATCATTTTTTTTTTTTAATTCTGAGTTTGAGGACCATTTTTTCAAAAACTCTTAATTAAATTTAGTGCATTTAAATTTAAGAGATAAGAATGAGGTTCTGGCTTTTTAAAAATGTATTTTAAAATATTGTAGGTGTTGCCGTTGTTTTAAAAATATTTTTTTTTGTGTTTGAAGTCAGATTGTGAGAAAATTGCATTTATCGCTTAAACGATGGAAGATTGTCCCTTACTCCCTTTAATTTTTTTCCCTTAAATTACCTAGAGAATCTTTTGCTATTATTTGTTTTATGAAATTTAAGCAAAAAAATGGTTTTATCAAAAAAAATATAATTTTAATTTAAAAAAAAACAATACGGCAACATCGACAATTTTTATTCTATAGACTTAAAAGTATTTTTAATTACCTACGTTTGAAAAAAAAATTCGTCAAAATCAGAGCTGTTCGGCCGGGTTCCCTAATAATTTGCTTTAGTTACTCTACTATAAAAATAACTCACACATGAAGGTACCTATCGTCTGAGATTTATTTAAAAGAAGTTTTCTTTAGTTAAATAAATTCTGTTAAGGCATCCCAATATCTTATAATCAGCTTTTTCCAACTAAGAACTAACACGACAATTCCCAGTCAGATTTTAAGGGTGTTTGTCAGGAGGAAATAGGAAACTAGTAAATTTAGTAAGCACAGACAGGAACCGGAATATGAATTCGCCGCAAAAATATTTTAATCGAAGACACTAACCAAAATTGTTTTTAAGGTAATATTTCGAAAAGAAATATGGATCCGGAACGTTAAAGTCACTGTTTTTCATTTCCGGGAAAAAAATTCTATATCATGATTTTTTGTTTTGTATTGATTTTTTTTTTTTTTTTTAACAACCATGAGTTTGGGAAATTTTAATATAATTTTGTGTAACAAAAACTTTATTTATTGGAAAGAAAGATAACGAGTACTAATCAACACTTTGTGGCGGAATAAAAAAAATAGTTTCTTATTTGTTGAGCAAACCAAATATTTGTAGCTAACATGGTTTTTCAGTTATATAGAGTTTCCCAAAACTAAGATTTGTAAATTGTAAGTCAAAATTTCGGTACACATTGATGCCTATTAAACATACAAAAAAAAAGAAAACATGTGAGTAATTAATACGTATTAGAAGTGAAACTTTAAAAAATCATTTTTCATATAAAAAAAATTAATTTAAAGGAGCTAATTTAGATTTTTTCGATTTTTATTTTCAAGAAAAATTATTTTTTAAGGTTTAACTTCTTCCACGTGTTAATTGCACACATGATTTTTTTTATGACAAATTGTAATAAATTTTACATACATATACCATCTGAAAGCTTATTGTTTGAAATTTTTTGTATCGATCATGTCTATACAACGAAATAAATACGAAATAGAAAGAAAGGTAGGCCTAAAAACTCCTGGTACAAGCAAATGCAAAACCACCAGCATTCAGTTGGCCTTAGAAATGGAACAATACAAAACCGGGAGGCTTGCCGCCGATTTCTGAGGTCAACCCGGCGAACCCCACAGGCGGATCACTAGTGTGAAGCAGTTACGTGGGATAGTTATGATCCCCTCGACATCGAGATCATAACAGCGCCGAGAAAAAGGAAGAAGAAGATCATGTCTATACAACATCTGCAAAAAGAGCTAGAATTTTTTGGAACCCAATAAATTTTCATCAAAAAAAAGCAAAAAAAAAAATCAATATTTTTTATCTTCAAACACCATTAAATCCATTTTTTAAAATCACAACCTATAATAAATTTTATATCATCTGAAATCTTATTATTTCACCTTTTTTATGACGCTTAAATCATATTTCTACAATGCCTACAAACGAAGCAAGAATTTTTTAAGGCCAAGCATATCGAAATTTCAAACTGAGATTACGGTACTTCCTATACTGATAGCTGGTCATCGGCAACAGATTTTCGCAGGTTTTTTGATGCATTATGCAAGTTTTTCAATTCAAGATTGTGTAACTTGTAGACCACGTACCGTTATGTGTGATATATCAAATGAAAGTTAGTATTATCAGCATGCGTACTATAGATAAATCTGTATGTGCTGTAGATCAAAAGATATAACGTGAGAGAAAAAACATCTTTTCACCGTTATCTAAGGATTTTGAATATCAAATTAATTGACATTTTGTACAGTTATAGTTTATTCTATTACCTATCTACAGTAGGTATAAATTTTATTCATCTATCTTTTAAAGAAAAAAAGTTATAATCAATTGATTTTTCCTGTCGCTTTTTCGTTTCATCGTCATAAGAAGTTTTCACTTAAAAAAAAAAAAAAAATGAAATTTCTGACGATTTGGATGAAGATGAAATTGAAGGTGACGACCACTGCATAGTTAAGTAAAGCACTGTAAAAGAGGACCGAGCTAGCTTTAGATGGTACGATTTACATGGTGAATACGAAAAAACTTCTGCTTTAGGCCCTTAAATAAGAAAAGAAAAATAAATTAAATGCCAGAATAGATACAAAGACGAAAGTGTTCTTGTGGATTAAGCCCCTTGTGGAGGCCGAAACTCCGGTCCAAAACGAAAGTGCCTTGTCGCAAAATTCGTTCTTGCAGTGAAAAACTCAGCGGAAAAGAGTTTTACAGCTTTTGCAAAAGCAGTTTTTCTTTTTTTGTGTCAAAAAAAGTTAAGTCCATTAAATACTACTTTTTACAAAATGGACTGTAACTTCTAAATACCTATTATTAATTAGACAAAAAAAAATAACCAAATTTATATTGTAGGTAATTGAAATTGCTACCATTTTGTCATATACACTGAGGGAAAAGCCACCATAAAACAACGTGAAATCAATGAAAACCACATTGATTTAACTATTATTCGGAATGATTTTGCGTTGAAGATGAACATTTTAAAATCATCCTGGAAAATGGTTGATTTTTTATGGTTTCGTTTCTTAAAGTCACATAAATCAAAGTAGTTCATCTTTGAAACAACGACGTTTCAAGTTCAATTTATTTTTTTCCTCAGTGTAGCTTAATTTTCCAGGTTCAAAAAAATCTTTTAAAAACAAAATGGTGTCTATATCACCATAAGTGTGCCAAATGTGATGTTTGGTTTATATTTTGACAGTCTATCAAATACAGAAATAAGTGAATATATTTAGAAAGATGCCTTAACGTTGTCTTACATATTCCCCGAAACTTATTCTTTCAATATAATGATACAATGATCTTAATGAAAAAATAAAATAAATACAATTATTTTCCTGATTTTTCAAAATAATGTTTTTTTTTCATATATTTTGTAAGTACACTATGACAATTCCCTTGATTAAGCTGAGACAGTCTTTGACTATCTCTTGAGTTAAAAAATAAAAACTACTCAATAATTAACAAAAGAAATAAAAATGCCAATGTTTTGTAAGAGTATTAAATTATTTATTTTTCTTCCATCATTGATTATTTTTTTCTTGTTTGTTTATTATAAATGCGAAATTAACAGAAATTCTCCATCAAATTATTATTTTCATATCCACATTTTTTATTGACTACAAAGTGTCTGAATTACAAAAAAAAAGAAGATATTTGTGGTCATATTTCTAAAAAAGAAAAGTTGTTGCTGTTAGAAAACGTATGAAAACACATTTAATTTTACAACATATTTACGCATATTTTTTCTTGTTTTGTTTTTTTGTTATTATTTAATTATTATTTTTTTTTTTAAGAATAAATAAAGTAATATAAAAAATAAATTACATTTATTTTAAGATTTATCATATTTCATTTAATTATTATTTAATTTTTTAATTTTTTAATTAATAATTAAAATTTAATTTATCACTGTTTAAGGTTGGAAAAAGGGATATACATATTGAAGTGAATTATAATTTAAACAAATAATTAATTATATTATTAATTCATTCATCAATATAAACAAAACTCAAATTGAGTATTACTTTTTTTTTATATAAACAATAAATATAATCGCACCGTAAGTTCCAGAGTAATAGAGATTTTTTTATGTTTTTTTTTTGTTGTTGTTTGTTTTTTAAATATAAATAGTAGCTTAAATTTAAGAAGTTTGATTTTTAAGTACAGGTAATTAAATTCATTTTGTATTATATATTTTTTTTTTAAATTTTCAATTGGGATTTATGGTTTTTTTTTTGTTATGTATAATAATTTCAATCATATTTTTATTGATAATTAAAATTCATAGAAATTTACTTCTAGTTTATGATTTCTGTTTTTTTTTTTTTAAGATTTTGGTATAGAAGTTATTTTTTTCTGTTATATTAAAAAAAAGTTGTAATAATAGTTTTTTATGTTCAATTTTTTTTTGATGTTTTTTATATGTTGTTTTTTTTTTATGAATTTATAACTTACAATCTAAAAAGCAGTCATTTATTTCTCCTTAATAGTTATTAGTTTTTCAATTTACATGTGTTGGTGTGTGGGTGAATATATATGAATATCTTAATATTGTATTTAGGATAAACATTTAAATTACAATGATTTTTTTTTTCATAATAATAAAGAAGCTTCAATTGTTATATGTATGTATATTTTGATATACCAAAAAAGATTTTCAAAACAAAACAACAAAATAATAATAAAACAGAAGGTACAAATTTGTTGTGAAAGAAAAAGAAATATAAAAAACTAAGAATAGCAAAAGAAATGTTTACATCCTTTTTTAATTTTAAAAACAAAGTATTTTCAAATATTTAAGGTGTTCCTGAAATGCAAAAAATATGTTTAAAATGTGAAATAAAAGTGGATTTGTATAATTTTTACTACTGTTTTTTTTAACTGTTTATATTTGGAAATTTAAAAGTTACATAACACCAAGTTTATCTTTTATATCCAACTTGGGAGTTTTTGATTAAAAAACTTTATAATGCTATGTGATTTCAAGTTTTCTTCAGAAATGAAACAAAAATATGGTTCATAAAGGGGGATCGGATCAAAATTCTGGCTTCAAATATCTGCTTTTCAAAATTCTGCTTTTTTAACGAAAATTCTGCTTTTCAAAATTCTGTTATTTTTCTATTCTGCTTTTCAAAATTCTGCTTTTTAAAATTCTTCTTTTCAAAATTCTGCCATTATTATACTTAACCAAAAAAATTCTGCCAATTCTGTTTTTTTTTTTTATAGCATATGCGTTGACTAAAGAAAAATACACCTCATTAATGTAACTCAACATTGGTACTTTCCTTAATTTTTTTGTTTAAGTGTCGAAAATATTTTTAAAAATGCATAGACTGATTTTCTTCAAATAAATTCTATAAATTATTGGAACCGATGTTGTTTGATACAAAATATACCTTTTCTTATTCAAATTTTTGAATATTCATCTTTATTTGATACATTAAAAAATTTTGAATTATTTTCGGAAATTTTTAGTATTAAAAACCATTTCTTAATATTTTCAAATTTATTCATTTATAAAACAAAAATATGCATTCAAAGAATGACAAATTACTAAGATAAGTAATCAAATAAGCAGATCATTTTTCAAGAAGATGATTTTACAGAATTCTGCAAAAAATTAAAAAAGGGTTTGGAAAATGTTACAAAGCGCGCGCTTTTTAACATTTTTCAAACCCTTTTTTAATTTTTTGCAGAATTTTGAAAAACAGAATTATGAAAAGCAGAATTTTGAAAAACAGAATTTTGAAAATCAGAATTTTGAAAGCAGAATTTTGTAAAGCAGAATTTTGAAAGCAGAACTTTGACCCCGGCAGAATTTTGACCCCAACCCTCATAAAGGTTATCATACAAATAAAAGCAATTTGTTCAACATTTTCGATTCATTTTCGATTTTCGAAAATAAATTAAAAAAAAAAATAAAGCTAAAACGAATTTCTCGTTCTATTACAGAAATATCGCAAGTAAAAAAAAAGTTAAAAAATCAGTTAGGCCACCATGGCTTTGAAGTCCTGATTTTTGTGGTGGCAATATTCTTTAATAGAAAAACCGTTTGGTTGGGCCTAATATGAAAGTACATTTTATGGTTTTTTTGCGTGAACTTGTACCAACCACTTTCAAATATAACAAATCTGTTAACAAAACTTCAGCCTTCAGGGTTCACATTCGCGAAGCTGACAGTTGACATGCAAGTAGCAAAATTTGAAGGTTTAGAACTGAGATCCAGGTGTAAAAGTTGATCATTAAATATAGACGAACAAATTTTCGTAGGTATGCAGTGGAAAAGGAAAAATTTGAAACACTTCAGGGGAACGATTTTTTCATTTTTTTTTTTCAGCTGGCACGGAAATGAATTTGCATCATAAAAAAAAAATAAAAACAATTTAAATAAAAAACAATTAATTGTTCATTGTAAGTTTTCTTTTCGAAAACAATTCTTTGAGCCATTTATAATCGTTTGGTATAGCATTTGTGTCTCAAATTTAATCACAAAATATCTATTTGAATTTTTTTCCTGATCGCTATAACCGGCCCTAAACACATAAAAAAGTCCTATATTGCTTAAAAAAAAGAATTACAGATTGCATTAACTTTTTTAGAAGCTATTGCAAGATGAGAAATAGATTGATAAAACAAGAATGTGTTTTTAAAAGTGTTTAGCTAAATTTTAGAAGTAGGGGACTTCCCCTCTTCATGTAACCCTGTAACAATTTATTTCAAAATAACTTTTTAAATTCCTAGCATTTTTTCATAAAAACATTGTTAGGAAACATAATGAAAAATCTATAACGTAACTGAAGATATTTGAGCGATTCAAAAAATTTAAAAATGTGGAATGATTTTTTAAAATTGAACGACGAATTCTTTTGTTTTATTGTTGAATCATTTGAAATTCATATGCCTTAATAGAGCAAACGAAGCCAGTAAAAATTCCAAAAAAATATCAGTCACCTCAAACAAAAATCAACGCAACGTGAATTCAAATCAAAGTAAAAAACAATAAAAAGTAACCAAATAAATAAATAAAAAAAAAAAACAAATCAAATTAATTTAATATAATTTTTATTTTCATCTTCTTTCGTATTTTCATCATTTTTCTTCTTTTGCATTTTTTCTCTCAGCTTAAAAAATATTTTTTTTTCACTAACTTAAAATATAAAAATATTTTTTGTAGGCCATTTTAAAAAAATAATATAATTATAAGTTTGTAAACTTAAAACTACAAAAAAAAAAATAATAATTGAAATAAAAAAAATAAATATACAAAAAAAAATAATTAAAATTTTGTTCTTGCAATTTTTAATACTATTTTTTTTTTAATATAATAATAATAATTGAAATATACATGCACATTCACATTTATACATAAAACATTTATTGATATTGCATGTTTTTTTTTATTTTTCCATTTTTTTTTTGTTTTTTTTTTAATCTCCAACTATATAATTTTTTCTTTTTTTTTTATAAATATTGATAATTAGGTATGTACGTAACTAATCAGCCTCATAAATAAGCTTAAAATGTAATTATTGTTTAAATTTTTTTTATTTTTGTATTTATTTATTTTCAAATATTTTACCTCAATTTTTTATGTTTTATAATATTTTTTGTTCTTTGTATTTTTATGTAAAAAAATAAAAATTTTATTAATTTTTTTTTCTTGTTCTTGTTTAAATATGTATAGTTTTACTTCTCGTATAGTTGTTTTTTTTTTTTTACAATTTTATTTTATTATTTACATAAAAGAGAATTTTGAATGAAATGAATTTTTTTTTCGAAATAAAAAAAAATAAATAAAATTTTATCGGTGGGATTAATTAATTTTTGTTCACAAATTTAAAGCATAAATAATTTAATTTAAATAAAATTAAAAAAAAAAAAACAAGAATAATAATAATAACAATCAATTGGTTTAGTTTTTTTAATCCACAACCGATATTGACTTTTTAAATTTTGTTTGAAAAATTAAAAAATTTGTTAATAACAAAAAAATAAAAACAATAAATTTATTATTGATTTATATTTAATGAATGATTGCGTTATATATTTTTTTTTAGATTTTTATGTGTATATTAATAGTAATGGTCGTTAAGGTTTTCCTTATTAAAAATTTACAATAATAAAATTCTTAATTTATTTTTTTGTTTTTCTTTTTTTAGACTTAGGCTAATATTTTGTTATTATTTATTTTTGTTTAAATGTAGAAAAATTGTTTATTACCTGCTTTATTTGGCCACTGTACGTTAACAATAAATTTTTTTGTTTTAAGTTGTTTTTTTTTTTGTTGTATAATGATTATTATTTTTGTTTTTGTTGTTGTATTTATTTTATTTTCGTTTGGTATTGATTATTGTTGAAAATTGTTTTTATATTTTTTTGTGGAGATATTGCTGTATCAATTCACATGCATGGTTACTATTTTTAGTTTATTTTATTTTACTATTTCGTTTTTTTTTTTTTTTGGAGAAAAAGAAAAAGTTTACTGCAGTTTTTTTTATACTTTAAATTTTTTTGTTTTTTGTTGAAATATTTTGAGAAAAATAAAAACGCATAAATTTAATGTTTACTAATACATCGTACAAATAGAAACAGGTCAAAAGCACCGATCTTCAGCTAAGTTTTTGTTTTGTATTTAAATATTTAATATTGTAAGCCTAATATAATTAATTATTTTTTTTTATGTACAATTGCATTTATATATGTGTTTTTTTTTTTATTTTAAATTAATAAATATAGCTTTTTGTTTTAGAGATATCATTTAATAGGAATATTACAAGTCAATATAAATTCTTGAAAAGTTTTTTTATTTTTTGTTTTTCGTTTATAGATTTTTTATATAAGTTTTTGATTAAAAATTAAATTAAAAAATCAATTTTAAACAAAAAACAAAAAAATATTTATTTACAAGGGGATATCAATAAATGTTTTTTTTTTTGTTGTTAAATAATTTCATGTTTTTTTTTTGGAAAAAAAAGTAGGTAATAAATGTGAACAAAATAAGGCAACTTTTTCGTCTTAATTATTGGGACTTTGAATTTTTTTTATGTTTAAGGTACATTTTGCTAAAATGTTGATAGATTTAGATAATACTTTGCATTTTTCGTTAATATTTTTTTTATGTAAGAATAAAAGTGAACACAAGGATTTTTTTAATTTTTGGAGGAAAAAATGAGGATAAATTAAAAATAATAAGGGTTGCCAATTATCATTTTTTGATGAGATCGAAATTTTGATTATAAGATCAAGGGTTTTTTTTTTTATATATATATATTTTTTTTAATAATTTGTGCTACACTTTCACTCAATTAATCTCAATTTAAAATAAAAAGAGAAAAAAAACTCAATTGATTTTTCTCTTCTTGCTCATACACATGTCAATTATTTATTTATAAATTTATGAATGTATTTTGTTTAATTCTATTTTTGTTTTTATTTACAACTTATTTTTAAACTTATTGGATATATATTTTTCTTTTTTCTTTTATTTAATCAAACCCTATTTTTTTTTTTTTTTTTGCTTCACATCACTTTTTTTGATTTTTGCATATAGAAACATTCAAAATGCTTCGCATCATATTTTTGTTTATAAACATTTAGTTTATGTACACTCAATAATCATTGGTTGATTAGATTCAATCACTGTTGGTCGAGATTCTTGCGACTGTGAGTGCGGATGCGAGTGTTGGTGGTGGCTTGTTACCACATATTGGTCACTGGGATTCGTTGTGGTATTGTTGTTGTTGCTATTATTTTGTACGACATGTGTCATGATATTATTTGGACCCTTTTGCATGGACGCCTTTATGGCTTGATGTTGCTGGTGTTGTTGTTGTTGATGAGACTGTTGTTGATGTTGTTGTTGATGATGTTGCAGGTGTATATGATGTTGATGATGCTGATGATGTGGATGATTGTGTTGCTGTAATTGAGATGTTGTTGCTAGCAACATTGTTGCAGGAGGTAAAATCTGATGTTGCTGTTGTTGTGATGCAGATTGTTGATGACCATTAGGATTGGTTAGCATCACAACTTGTTGCACCTGCTGTTGTTGCTGGTTTTGTTGCTGCTGAATTGTAAGAAGTTGCTGATTGTGTTGCTGGGAATGTTGCTGGTGATGGAGGGATTGATGTTGGGTTTGTTGTTGTGAAGAAGGTGCTGAAATTTGATGATGCAACTGTTGGTGGTGATTGTTTGATGGTGATTGTGCGTGAATTGTGATCAGTCGTGGCGGTGAATGATGCCCAATATGCCTTAAGTGTGGATGAGTGTGGGCATGGATTTGTTGCTGGAGTTCGTAGGCCTCTCGGGAGTCTGGCTCTGGGAGGTCTTTATCACTTGGTCCTGAAATTAAAAAAAAAGATATTGTAGACTTTTTTTCGAGAAATGCTTAAATTTTTAAATGAAGGGAAAAATGGAGAAAATCCTTACCTAAACACTCTGAAGTCGCTGCTGCCGCCATTGCAAGCTCTTCCTCCAAATTATTCGGCTTACAACTTGTCGTTTTCCAATGCGTCCGTAAGCCCGATGCACTAATATACTTCTTATCACATCCCTGACACACATACGGTCTATCGTTCGTATGCAAACGCTTATGCAACTTTAAATGCACAAACTGGGTAAATTTCTGTGGACACAAATCACAAGCATACGGCTTCTGTCCACTGTGCAGTCTCAAATGTGTCTTCAAATTCGATGTTGACGAAAAGCGTTTCTTGCAAATGTCACACTGATGTGGTTTCTCACCCGTATGCACTAGATGGTGCTTTTGCAGGTGTGCCAATTGAGTGAATGACTTTGTACAGACATTACACTTGAATGGTCGTTCTCCCGAATGTGTGCGAAGATGGACTTTAAGGTTTGACAGTTGGCCAAAAGTTTTGCAACAAACATTACACTCGTAATGCATTTTACCGTCTTTTTTCTTGAGTGGATACGGTAAAGACCGATAGCCCCGGGATCCTAACGAATTCGGGCTAAGAGGACTGCCACTACGAGGACAGGAATTTCCGTCGGGACTTAAGCTACTTGGTGGCGATATGCGTAGGGGAGACAGTCTTTGAAGTGGCGCAAGTGGTTGCATATGAGGATGATTCAACATCTGAGTGCTATTTTGTAAAAGATGCAAATTTGGTGTGGAACTTCCATGCAAACTCCTATCAAACGGACTATTGCTATGTGGCGGCGAATAAGTCGACGTCGGAGCATGCGATATAACATTCGCTCCATTCGAACTGGAGTAAGTGGAATAAGTGGTATAGGGTGGTGTTTGGTGGCCATCTTGATACGATTGAGTCGTGGAATACACGATATTTGGCGGTTGGGGGCTTTCGCTCTTGAGAACAGTTCTCGACGATGATGTCGACATCACAATATCTGTATCATGGACATGCTGTGTGCTAAGTGGTTGTGCTAGATTTGAGCTGGAATCTGGACTCACAGCATTGCCATAACGATGGGACTTTTTATACGAGTACGCCATCTCAGTCGGTGAAGTGGGCGGTGGTGTAGCATTTGGTTGACGACGTGACGATTGATCAATGCTGCTGCAACTTGTTGCTGCATTTCGATTGCCAGTTAGAATATTCTCTAGAATACTCGAGCTTGGTGGGGTAAATCGCATATAAGCCTGTGGTGGCGGCGATGAAGTTTCAGCCTCATAATAAGGCTTATTTAGAGGAACAATAGTGTGCGGCTCTTGGCTGCCTTCCAGCACAATCACTGTACTTGTGGCCGGTGTTGTTGTTGTCGTCGTCGAAGCGGATACCCTCTTCACAAGCTCTTCATCATCCATTGGGGCTGTTTGAAGAGTGGTTAAGACCATTTCTTCATCTGGCGTTGTGGATGACATCATTGTCGTCGTGGTCACCCCAGTCACAGTGCTGTCCTTATCAAATTCAGTCTTAATGCATTTGTTATTTTTGAACTCATACTTAAGGGGCAACTTCACTTTGAACTTGCGGTACTCGTTCTTATCACAATCGTTGAGTTTTTGTGTGATTACAGTCTCTTTGGGTTCGATGGCTTTCTTCGAGCAATCCAACACGTAATTGTGTTCGCTCTCCTCGCTGTCGCTAGAATCTTCAGGCGGTGTTAGACCATCTTCGTGGTATTCATTGCTGTGATAGCCTTCATCTGATCGGACTGATCGTACTGATCCGTCATTGGGGATTAGGAGTTGATGTTCGTAGGGGGCTTCACTTTTGTGAGAGATTGGCGATTGGACTTCTTTGATGTCCTTGCCAGCACTTCCACAATCACTCACCGATGGCGAACGATCACGCACGATCACTTGGATACGGTTTTGATCTGATGGCTCGGGTTTTAAATGCAACACACTTTGATGGCTGTTAGTGTGACGAAGATGGGGTTGTTGTTGTTGTAGATGATGTTGTTGTTGTTGTTGATGATGGTGTGAAGTGGTTGTGGTGATCGGTGGTGATGGACTTGGCGTGAGGGAGCCTCGTCTCGGCGGAATGTGTAAACCCATAACATAAGTAATGTGATTGTAAGCGACCTCTGGCGGGATTTCTGGAGCTTGCATGCAAGTGTAAGTCTTTTTTGTCGGCGCTAAGGCGGTTGACTCTTGTGATTCGTCCTCCTTGCTCTGGCAAATGCTATAGGTCACTCGCTCAGGATCAACATCATAGCCCAATCGTTTGGCAAAATCCTTACAATACCACACCATAAGCTCCTCATTGGGCATAATATCACGAATGGTATAGAAATATATATTATCCTGATGCTGACACGCTACCAAATTCATCACTGATAGGCTGTATGCAGAAGCAACATAACGCATCCAGTTCGATTGTGATCGATCTGAACCATCTAAATAGTAGAAATCATCATCTTTGAAGATCTGGAAAAATTACAAAGAAGAAAAGATTGATTTTTATGTTTTCTTCAAGGACTTTCAGGATATTTTTTTTTTTTTTGTTATGAGATAGAATAAAGCAATAAAAGCAGAGAGGATTTTTTATTTTTTAGTATTTTTTTAGAGTCAAATTCTACAGCAAAAGAAAAATAGTAATTTATACCTTGATGTTTCCATAGGTAACATGACACTGTCCCTGCACCTGGAGTATTTACATGAAATGGAAGATTTTGTTTAATTTTGATTGTAGGTTTGGATTTTTTTGTTTTAATGGAAAAAAGCGCACACCAATGATTTTTTTTGTTATTTGTTGGTTATTTTGATTAATAATGAAGGAAAGGAAGTTTGCATAAATTATTAACCAGCTTTTTTTTAGTTATTCTTATATAAAAAAAAAATTAAAAAAAGGACTTACCCGCCAGAAATATCTTGCGGCATTTTTATCGTTGGGATAGTTTGGAGTTGGAACGCCATCAAATGGTCCAAATCTTGTACCACGCGGTATAACACCGGTGCTCCATACTCCTTCAGTCTAAAATACAAAAAAAAAATTTTTGAATTCTGAAGATTTTTTTTGAAAATTGTAATTTTTTTTTGTTAATCCTGAAATATTTTTTTTTTTTTTGAAAATTCAATCCTGCAGGATTTATTTTTTGAAATTTCTGAAGATTATTTTTAATTTCGGAAGTTTTTTTTCTAAGGATTTTTTTTTTTTGAAATTTCATTTTGAACAATTTTTTTTTTGTTTTTTGAAAATTCTGAAGATTGTTGTTTTTTTTTATTTCTAAAGATTTTTTTCAATTTTGAAGAAATTGAAAGTTGTTAAGATTAAAAAAATAAATTTTGAAAGTTTTGAAGAATTTTTTTTTTTTTGAACTCTGAAGTTTTTTATTTTTGAAAGTTCTGAAGTTTTGCTCAAATTCTGATGATTTTATTTTTTAAAACTCACCTTAACATTTGGCGTTGATAACACCATCGATGGCCTTAATGTCAAACTCCTTGGCAGAGTTTTGTCCGCCCTATTTGGTACACCACGTTCACATTGTCCATCAGGCACAATATAAACAGCCAATCGCTCGAAATCCTCCTCTTTCATGCGTGTCACATCGTAATCCTGTGAACCGTCTGGCGAAGGACTTCGGCTATTGCTAGGCGGGCATATTGTTGTTGTTGGTTGTTGTTGTTGTTGAGCTGATGTGTTGGTGTCCATGATATTATTCATATTTATTTTTATTTTTTTTTTTTTGTAATTAAACTAAATTATTTTTTTTTTTGATTAATCTATCGCTGTTGGTTGGTTGGTTGGTTGGATTGTGTTTTTGTAGTAGAAGAGCATTTACATGAGTGTCCTGTTTATTTTTTGTTGATTTATGAAATGACAAACTGTAGGACAGCATTCATTTTGTAAAATATTCTGAAAAAATAAAAAAAAAATAAAATAAACGTAAGTATAAACTTTTTCTTCTTGGTTCGATATTTTTAGATTATGCAATGAAAATTCGACTGAAAAAGCAAGCACACTACGCAAGTTCGGCGTTAAAAGTCAAAGGCGAAGGTAAAATCATCAAAGACAGAAAAAAAAATGCGAAATAAAAATGTCACCCTCTTCAAATAGCTTTTTTTTCTCATAGAATTTTCAAAAGAAAGTGGGTTTGAAAAAAAAAAAATAAATAAATGAATATCCACACTGCACTATTGACACACATAATTACATTAAGCCAAGGTTATGGTGGTATATATTATATCCGCCACCTGCCTGCCATCATCACACATATCCTTGCTATAAGAGAGTAGGTTTTTTAAAGAATTCACTTTTACTTTAGGCACAAAACTACTAATACCTCAACCCCTTCCGCATTTTCTATACCTTCGCAAAAAAAAACCGCCGACAAAATCTAAGCTCTAATACCGTTCATTATGGTATACACGATATACCCCAACTGTTCGAATAGTTTAGAATTAATTTTTTTTTAAAGAGTACATAGATTTTCTCCCATTTCCCATTTACTTGTACATAGAAAACTAATGTGTATATACTTTCTATTTGTTGCCATTTTTAATTTAGCTTGATTGCTTTTGAAAAAACACATCTTTATATACATATACACACTTTTACACTTTTTTATTTAGCTTAACAAAAAAAAAAGTCCAAAACATTAACAAAAAAAAACAGTCCAGCTTTGAGTTTTTTGGCTTTGAATGTATTGCTTGTTGTTGTTGTTGTAGGTGTTTATGTGTGTATGAGAATTATTTCAATGGCGTTGTGTAGTTCAAGACTACAACTTGCACGACGTCGACTCGGTCAGACGCCCTCAATGGAGGTCTCGTTCATGGATTCAATTTTCGAATCCATAAGCTTCCCCCTTGCATACATATAAACAGAAAAAAACACCGATACCGACCGTCTTCGGCGCGCGTTTAAATTATACCTCGAACGACTGAAAGAAAAAAAAATACCCGCCGCCTTGAACCAAATAAAAGTCCGGCATTTTTTTCAAAAACTTCTCTTTTAGCCGGAAAACTTTATTAATTCACTATTTTACCTTAAATTTTGTTTTTATTTTCATTCTTTACCACGAAAGGAATAATACTTATAGGTTAGAAACGACTAAAATTCACATAAAGAACCGTTTTTTTTAATTTTTAAAATTTTTCAAAAATTTCTAATTTTTTTAAATTTACCAATTTATCAATATTGTGCGCGTTCCAAACAAAGTTTCTGTTTTATTTCTTCTTCTTCTTATAAAAATTCTTTCTAAACACTCATTAGCACTCTATATCGTGTATCGACAAACGACGACAACCCTTACTGATGCATTCCGAGATGCACTGTGCTATGATCGGTGGCACAAAAACTTTTCCAACTTACTTACATTAAACCGCCCAAGTTTGAGGACACACACAATAATTCTCTTCTCTCATTCGCATATAGCGCGAACAAATATAAGAACCAATTTGTATCTCAAAAAAAAAAAATTGTTTCAAAAAAAACTTCAACACTGACATCGAATTTCCACTACTGACCCAAATCTTAGAAAACATCGTTGTCAGTTTGTATCGTTATTGCAACGCGCATTGAGAGAGAGAGAGAGAGAGAGAAAGAGAGCGCAGTAGAGGAAGCCGCTGCTGCTGGTAGAAAATCGAAAACAGTTTCTAACATTGTGCAATAATTCTCCAATACATTCTCAGTTTTCATAAAATTCATTTTCACTTGCAATATATTGAGTATATGCACAGAACAGCACCATCACATTGCATGCGAAGAAAATAAGCTTTTTTTGCGAAAAATAAAAGTTTCCCTCGACTACCCTTGTTCTCGTTGGTGGTGGTTGTGTTTTCCGGTTTTGAGAGTAGGAAAAAGCTTTCCAGATTCACTCATCACTCGCACTAAGACAATTGCAACAGCACCAAAGTGCCTAGAATATTAAGCGCATTTTATAACTGAGAGCAGACAATTGTAAAAATATTGTGCAAGGTAAACACTAATACAGACACAATTCGAAATTGTACACGGAAGAGACTGACTCCTTAGAACTTTTTTGTACCACCTTCATCCCTCTATCATGCTCATCAAAAGTTCTGAGATGAGACGGGGTTGTTGGGGATGAAAAACATGATTATGGGGGGAAAGGGGGGGGTAGTTTTTTGATAGTGGTAGTTGCATTGCTATTTCACATGTGCAATACCAAAGTTCTCACATTTAAAATTGAAATCGAAATTTTTTCCACTTTCACCCCCATTTGACTGCCGTTGCATTTGCAAACCAACCCCCTCATCCCTCTCATCATTCCCTCCACCCTCATTGTCGGTGGGTTGTAGTCTATCTTCTTTTCACTACCTCCGACCGACTACCGACAACGACGTCGACAGTGTGTGAGTTCTATTTTTGTGCATTTTGTGTGAGTTTTGAGACGAGACAGAACCTATAACAAGCATTTTTAGGGGGTAGAAAGAGGTGAAGCGGTGTGTATTTTAGCGGCGAGGGGGATAGTGTTGTTTTTTTTTTACTTATTTAACCTTAAAATCAATTTCAAAATGGGCGATATGAGAAGAGATAAACGCAGGCACCTTTTTTCTAGCTTCCGTATCTGTGCATTGTGTATATGCAGTAGAAGCAAATTTCTAGTTGTTGTTGTTGTTTTTCTTAAAATCTATATATATGTACATATCAGAGACTAAAAGTATTTTGTCCTTGAGGTGTGTATAGGTTTTTTTTTTTTAATTTTTTGAAATTTTTATTTAAGGAACTACTGCAAAGTCCAAGGTAAAATAATTTATAAGAGTTTTGTTATTGTTGCAGGAAAATTGAAAAAAAAAATGTGCAAATTTTTTTTTTTTTTTTTTTCAAATTGAGGAAAAGTATTTATAAGATTGTTAATTGAAAGAAATTTTTATGAGTAGGCACTTATCTCTAAGAAAAAGATTCGAAAAAAGTCAGTTAAATGCAGTTTGAATGAAATTTTGAAATATTTATGAAATGTGCTACTAGGGGTAGTGAAAAATTTAAAAGGTATCCTTTTTTACTGCTAAGAAAATTTTGGCATGCATTGATATATATTTAAAAGATGACTTAGGCTACAACATTGAATTTGTAGTGAGAGATTCTAAAAAATAGCACATATGCAGCACATTTTTGATGAAATTTGTGATATTTTTAGACCGTTTACAGTATTTCTCCTATGAAATTTACATACAACCTGAAACAAAATTCTTTCAATTCATATTCAGAACTTATGACCAAAATTGTAAATGAAAATTAAAATGTGCTTCTAGGAGTTTTTTGTTTTCTAAATTTGCAAAAGAATTTTAAAAGACGAATAAATGCTTAAAAATTTGTTTAAGCTGATAGATTTTTGAAAATGGCACATATGAAGCACATTTTAAAAAATATGAACTGAAATTATTATTTTAACAAAAAAAAATGTGCTATTATTTAGAGAGCACGTGCTTTCATAAAATTGAGCACGATTTATTTAGTTTATGAAGCACATTTTCTTCACATTTTTTTTTAAATTTCATGTTCATCGAATCGAGTTTAAAAAATGTGGTGAGTTTTTTTCGTGAAAAATTTAAAAAAACTTAAATAAAAAATATTTTTAAAAAACTAAAATGTTTATAAAAGTTTTTAAAAATTTTTCATGTTGATAAAAAATCATTTAAAGAAAATTATTGATCAAGGAATTATCATTCAAATGACCTCTGAATATTTAAATATTTTTTAACATAAATTACTTACATTAAATTCTTGTATTTCTCCTCATTTGAAAAAATTTATTGCAATATTGCCTTCAAGTAACGAATTTTCCATACAAATTTACAACTTCAACTGGAAGCTTATGTAAGAAAAAATTATGAAAAAAAATCGTAGTTAATTAAAAAAAAAAACTTGATAAACAAGACGACACTTAAGCACCTTAGAATAATGAGAGGTTGTTCGCCAATTTATTTCTTTAGTTTCATGCAAAGTCCCGAATATACTTTCGATTTTTTGAAAATGAATAAATTAACAGAAAAAATTTTCTTTTCGTCAAGTTAAATAGTGAAAACGGTGCAAAAAAATAAGGAAAAAAAATGCAAAAAAAAAAAAAAGAAAATAAAAAGAAACAACTCTCAGTTAGAATAAGTCGACTACGACGGCGACTACGACGACAACGATGATGACCACATCTGACACCACTCTTACTTCGTTAGAATATACTCATAGTTCGCATAAAAATGCCACCTATTTTTGCTGGGGCGTTGCAGCAACAAAAGCACACTCTTTACAAACTAAAACTTAAATAAATATACGTTTTAAATCTATAAATTTACCTAAAGCAAAAATGTGTGTGTGAAGTAGGAAGTGTATAGTTTTTATAGTCTTCAAGGATATTTCATGTATGATTGCAGTCGTTGTTATTTTGTTGTTGTTGTTGTTGGTATGTGCAACATGTTGCCAGAAATAAATTTATTCATTTTCTTCTTACTTGCCACATAGAGAAGAACCAGGAAAAGAAGATACAATTTTTTTTTTGATTTCTTTAATTGATATAAGGGGGTGCAACACCCCCCTGTTGGTTCCTTTTCTATTATACACACACCGGACGGGGGTATGTATGATATATGATTGTAAACATTACATAAGTCAAGAACGCAGACAAACGTTGATTGACATTCATTTTTTTATCTGTTTGTTTACATGTAATACATATCTACAATTGTGCATACATTTGTAACACCCTGCTTAAGCTCTGGCAAACCACCCTTAGCTTAGAAAATGAAATTTTATTATTTAAATTTTCTTTTTGTTGTATTTTTAGTGAAACATAAGGAAATGTTAAGTTTTCTCAAATGAATGCGCAATGTGCATTGCTTTGATGAGTTGCAGAACTATTTTATAGCACGCATCACATGTTTGGCTGCATGTTTGTATATATGGGAAGGGAAAACTTATGGTGTTGTGTGGTGTGGCATCAAGAATTGCGGTTAAATTGCTATTTAATTAAAAACTGTGTGCACTTGGACTTGGCACGCATTCTATTTTATTGCTATTTTTAGAATTAACGTTCTGTTTTTTTTTTTTGTTGTTTTAATTTAAATTATATTTTTACTTTACAGAATAGAAGATGATTTTTATTTAAAAAAAAAAACTGAAGTGAGATGTTGGCTTCTAGTTTTTTTTTTTATGATGAAAATTGGGTTGATTTAGTATCAGGATTTTAATGAAACTTGTGTCATTTAAGCTTTTTGTTAGGGCTTTATATGATTTATAGTTTTATATTTTTATATTTTCATATTTTTATATTTTTATATTTTTATATTTTTATATTTTTATATTTTTATATTTTTATATTTTTATATTTTTATATTTTTATATTTTTATATTTTTATATTTTTATATTTTTATATTTTTATATTTTTATATTTTTATATTTTTATATTTTTATATTTTTATATTTTTATATTTTTATATTTTTATATTTTTATATTTTTATATTTTTATATTTTTATATTTTTATATTTTTATATTTTTATATTTTTATATTTTTAGATTTTTATATTTTTATATTTTTATATTTTTATATTTTTATATTTTTATATTTTTATATTTTTATATTTTTATATTTTTATATTTTTATATTTTTATATTTTTATATTTTTATATTTTTATATTTTTATATTTTTATATTTTTATATTTTTATATTTTTATATTTTTATATTTTTATATTTTTATATTTTTATATTTTTAGATTTTTATATTTTTATATTTTTATATTTTTATATTTTTATAGTATATTTTTATATTTTTATATTTTTATAGTATATTTTTATATTTTTATATTTTTATATTTTTATATTTTTATATTTTTATATTTTTATATTTTTATATTTTTATATTTTTATATTTTTATATTTTTATATTTTTATATTTTTATATTTTTATATTTTTATATTTTTATATTTTTATATTTTTATATTTTTATATTTTTATATTTTTATATTTTTATATTTTTATATTTTTATATTTTTATATTTTTATATTTTTATATTTTTATATTTTTATATTTTTATATTTTTATATTTTTATATTTTTAGATTTTTATATTTTTATATTTTTATATTTTTATATTTTTATATTTTTATATTTTTATATTTTTATATTTTTATATTTTTATATTTTTATATTTTTATAGTATATTTTTATATTTTTATATTTTTATAGTATATTTTTATATTTTTATATTTTTATATTTTTATATTTTTATATTTTTATATTTTTATATTTTTATATTTTTATATTTTTATATTTTTATATTTTTATATTTTTATATTTTTATATTTTTATATTTTTATATTTTTATATTTTTATATTTTTATATTTTTATATTTTTATATTTTTATATTTTTATATTTTTATATTTTTATATTTTTATATTTTTATATTTTTATATTTTTATATTTTTATATTTTTATATTTTTATATTTTTATATTTTTATATTTTTATATTTTTAGATTTTTATATTTTTATATTTTTATATTTTTATATTTTTATATTTTTATATTTTTATATTTTTATATTTTTATATTTTTATATTTTTATATTTTTATATTTTTATATTTTTATATTTTTATATTTTTATATTTTTATATTTTTATATTTTTATATTTTTATATTTTTATATTTTTATATTTTTATATTTTTATATTTTTATATTTTTATATTTTTAAATTTTTATATTTTTATATTTTTATATTTTTATATTTTTAGATTTTTATATTTTTATATTTTTATATTTTTATATTTTTATAGTATATTTTTATATTTTTATATTTTTATATTTTTATAGTATATTTTTATATTTTTATATTTTTATATTTTTATATTTTTATATTTTTATATTTTTATATTTTTATATTTTTATATTTTTATATTTTTATATTTTTATATTTTTATATTTTTATATTTTTATATTTTTATATTTTTATATTTTTATATTTTTATATTTTTATATTTTTATATTTTTATATTTTTATATTTTTATATTTTTATATTTTTATATTTTTATATTTTTATATTTTTATATTTTTATATTTTTATATTTTTATATTTTTATATTTTTATATTTTTATATTTTTATATTTTTAGATTTTTATATTTTTATATTTTTATATTTTTATATTTTTATATTTTTATATTTTTATAGTATATTTTTATATTTTTATATTTTTATATTTTTATATTTTTATAGTATATTTTTATATTTTTATATTTTTATATTTTTATATTTTTATATTTTTTTATTTTTATATTTTTATATTTTTATATTTTTATATTTTTATATTTTTATATTTTTATATTTTTATATTTTTATATTTTTATATTTTTATATTTTTATATTTTTATATTTTTATATTTTTATATTTTTATATTTTTATATTTTTATATTTTTATATTTTTATATTTTTATATTTTTATATTTTTATATTTTTATATTTTTAGATTTTTATATTTTTATATTTTTATATTTTTATAGTATATTTTTATATTTTTATAGTATATTTTTATATTTTTATATTTTTATATTTTTATATTTTTATATTTTTATATTTTTATATTTTTATATTTTTATTAAAATAACAATGAAAAAGCAATACAAAAATAATAACCTTGAATTTAGAGCTGTAATCAAAACCCGGAAAAGTAAAGTAATAATTATTATTGCCCTTTAAATTTAATTTCACCTACGCATCATGCAATTTTAATGTAAAGATGGAGAGAATAATTAATAAAAACGAAAAAAAAACAATAACTACTAATTATACGGAAAAGAAAATTTCTATATTGTTTATAAATTGATTAGAATATCATCTTGACCTTGGATTTATTGCACTGTAAAATGCCAATTGCATTTTCACACACACAAACTAAGGAAGAAAAAAAAAATTATTATCATGAAAATATAATGCTGATTAAATGTTTACACTTAATTATTAAAGTGAGTGAAATTTAATATTTGTTTTTTTTTTCAATTTTTATGGTTGACAGTAACTCATACCGATAAAATAAAACTAACATTTTTTTTTTTTTATTATTTTGTGTAACTGATAACGCAAATGTGCATGTGAATGATTTGCAATCAAGTTTTGTGTTTATAAATGCATCGTATGTTTAGAATATGATAGGGAAAAGTATTAAATTTCTAGAATAGAACTTTTTCCCTATTTCATAACTATTATTTTTCCTTTCTCTTTCTCGCTTATAAATAAACTTTTGTATAAATGTACTTCAAAACGAACCCCCTAACACCATTTCGACGCTGATAAGCGTATGGGAAATATTTTATTAATGCCATCAGTAGAGCAAATAAATAATAGAATTTGAAAAACTTTTTTAACTTTAATACAGTCAAACCCGTTTAAATGAAATTGATCTTTTTTTTTAACTTTTGCAATTGAATGCCAAAGATCTATCTTTTCTGACTTCAAATTGCAAAAAATATCAAGAGACAAAAACATTAAAAAAAAACCTTTAAAAATGTCGTTTAATAAGGATAAAAATAGATATTAATATATTTTCTGTCAAAACTGACAGATCTGTTGAGGCCAAGTGTGAACTTAGGTGGACACTTTCAGATTCAAATAGAATAGAAAAAATGATTCTATTTTGTTTTAACTAAAATAAATAACTTTTTATGAGTTTTAAAACCATTAAAGCGTAATTGACTGTATTATATTTTATGTGTTTAATTTCGTATAGAAAAAAAAACCTTCAAATATTATTATGATATATTCTTTTCTGACTAATTTCAATTCCTCTTCCCTGTTGATATACTATGTACATATAAATATTTTGTTGCATTTTGTTGAATGCGTCTCTGTGGCTGCTTGTAAGCTGTTTTTACTAGATTTTCTTCTTCTTATTTTTTTTTTATTTATTTTCATTTCGTTTACTTTTCAAACATGTAGATATAATATATAGCTTCTTTATACTGTGTGCTAAGGCATCTGAGAATAAATAATAGCTAGAGCCAAGAAGACGACGCAATTACACAGAGCTCATGAAATTGCACATTTTGTAATCGAACTTTTAAGCAAACTAACGTCAAATGATTACAACTACTGTGTGTGATGTGTGGTGTCCTTGAACTGATAAAATTTAAGTTCAAACAAAAAAACAAAAAAAAAAAAAAGTAAAATAAACGTTTATGAATGTTTAAATAGATTTTTGTTTTATTTAGCGTTAGCAGAATTAGATATGAGAGTGGAGTAATTTTTTTTTTGCAACAAAATTGAAAGGGTGAAGAATTTTTGTTCGCGTTTTGATTTCTTTGGAATTTTTTATAGTCAATTTAGGTTTATTCTAAAAATGTCAGTACATTTTGAAATTTTTGTATTGACTTTTTTTTTATTAGGTTTTTTTAGAGAATGTAAAAATATGAAAACATTTTTTTTAAATTATTATCAATCACCTTAAGTTTCTACTAAAAAAATTTAACCAAAAACAAGGAATGATCAAGACCGCATCCTTAACTATTCTTAAAAAAAAAAAATCTATCAGTACGATTTTAAAATCAGAGCAAACAAAACATATTAATAAAGTTGGTCTATGACGAAAAATTCCCAAAAAATGTTATTAAAATTTAGAGCCAACTGTGTAAATTTTCGACACATCAAATACTTTAACTTAAGGGTTAATAAATTGTCAACACGTGCCAATTTATTTCATAATTTTATCAGCAATAGAAATTTTAATATTAATTTTTTTCAATTCCTAGTTTTAATCGGTCACTGTGGTGTATGAGTAACCTTTTTTTTTTATGGAATAAAATTAATAAAAATAAAATCTATCGCTGATCGCATAATAAAATTAATTTAACTTTGTAAAACTTATTAAAACTATGTAATTGGTCGATATTGTATGGAGGAAGGGTGGTTAAAAGGGTTAAAGGGTAAGATACATAAAACAGAAAATTCACCTTTTTGGATTTTTTTTCCTAATTATGAAATATTAATGAATAAATAAATTTAAAAACCACGTGATGGGAAATATTTCAATTTTATTTTTCTATGCAAAATTAAACAAAGACAAGAAAAATCTACCAACAATATATCTAATTGCCCATGATTCTGGTAAGAAAATCAATTTAATTTTTGATTAAAAATTATTACTAGTTGCTATCTGTTTTTATTAATTATAAATTCGAGATCGTTATGATATTTACATCCATTAAATGATAATGTATTTTATTTTTATTAATTGGAGGTTAATAGGTTAATTTTAATCGTTTTTTCTCTCTCTTCTAAGTTATCAAAGCCAATTAAGTCTCGTTCATTAGAATGTGATATTTATTTGAAATAATAAAGATTCATTTTCAAACATGGATTTATCAGAATAAGAGGGAAATATTGTTTTTTTTTTTTTTTTTTCATAAAAATTGTTTTAAATTGCAAAAATTTTTTTCTCCAACCCAAACATTTTGAATGAGACATTTTTATTTTTGGGAAGAATTGAATGATTCCAAAAAAGTTCGATCATCCCTCCATCTCTTTCAAAAAAATCGAATCTATTTTAAGGTTGTCTGTCACCAATTTAAAAAAAAAGTTGACATGACTTTGGGAGACAGAACAAATAATGTAATATGCAACCCTAACAAATTGCACTAAACGAGAAATGCAAAAAAAAAAAACAGAAAATGATAATGACCAGTCAAGGCCAATTCACTCACCCGTGGAGATTCCCCATGTTCGCATACACACACACACAGACACACAAATACACATAAATATCAACAAAATAACAATTCACCCATCGAAATAAACTTTCATTTCTAGTTTGCATATTTTGTGAGCTTTTTTTTAAACAAAAAAAAAAAAAAAAATATATAGTTTTTTTTTCTCCAGTTAGATATTATGATGCCGATATGGATACATTTAAGGGGGGAAGTGTGTTAAACTAGGAAACACAAAACGAAAAAACACCCACATTCAGTCAGTTGTATAGTGAGAGAAAAACTATCGCCCTTGAGAGGAAGAGAAGTTGAAATTCACAAAAAAAAAAAAAAAAAAACAACAAAAACAAAAAACTATTCCCCAATGCATACATTTTTTCGAATCGAAAAGAGGGTGTAAGGGAGGAGAAAAGCTCTTTTCTACACGACACGCGTGCAACAAGAATAATTAAAAAAAAAAAATAAAAATACAAAACAGAAATAAAAAAATGCATCTGCTTTTCGATAGGAAGTATCTATGAGGGTTGTTTAGAATTTAAATTGTTGTTTATTACAACCGGCGCGGCAGAGTCGTGTGGGGTGGTGGGTGGTTTTTTTTTTTGTGGGGCGGGGGTTGCAGTAAAAGGTAAAATAGAGGATTATAATGACATAAAAAGTCAGACGTGCTTTATTGTGTGTGGGAAATATGTGTGTTAACTATGTATATGACCATGTTTGTTATGAATGCTAATAATATTCAATTGCGTGTATGAGAAAATAAAAAGTAAAATTAATTCAATTTTTTTCTGTTTATTTAAATAAAATACAAACATGAAATTAATTTACCTATCTATTTTATTTTTATAAAAAAAAAATGATTTTTGAGCATCCTATAAACCATTTGTTCAGACCTAACGATTTTTTTTAGACTTTTAAAATAAAAAAAATTATCAGGTACCTCAAGGAAGTGTTTTTGGTCCTATTCTTTTTATTTTTTTTATTTAAAATAGTGTTTTAAGGAAAAAAAGAGAATGATGAATGCCAAGAAACTTGTGGAGTTAAAGTAACAAAAACATTGCTTCCTTTAGACTTTTAAAATAAAAAAAGGCTGGGGTACCTCAAGGAATCGTTTATGGTCCTCTACTATTTATTTTTTCTTTGACATTATGTTGTAAGAAAAGAAAATAATGCATATTGCTAAGAAGTTGGTGGAATAAAAGTAACAAGAATATTACTTTTAAAAGAAGAAGACTGAGGTACCTCAAGGGAGTGTCATTGGTCCTCTACCTTTCAATTTTAATGGAAAATTGTGATTTACACAAACAAGAAAATTCAGAATACTATGAAATTTGTAGAGTTTTTTTTTTTTTAGGATCTCTGTGCAGTACATATATATTTATGTACGTTTAAAATCATATTTATCAAAGGTAGCTTTAAGCCTAATCTATTTTAAGCCCAGACAAATGGTTAGATACATTGTAAAAGATGCTACGAATTCCTTATACAGTTAAATAGATATATTTGATCGCTTCCTAATAAACTTCATTTTAGTAAAATTTTTCATATTCTAATGAAATACTAGTAAAGGCTCATAAAATATAAAAAATTTGCATAGATTCATCGTTAATCATTTATCGAAGCGGAACGATTTAAGATTATATGATTACTAACTATTTATTTGCTTATACAATACCTATTTCTATTGTATACAAAAATTTAAATGTATACAAACAAAGTATTAAACTATCTGTATACCTAAAGTGTGGTTGATAAATTATAAATGACAGTAAAAATAAAATATCGCTTTCGCTTATACCGATTATAGTATTTTATTTCCAGCAGTGGTGACCTTGAATATAAGTTTTTTTTTTTTGCTATTTTTTTTTATTCTCTAGTTAGTGGTGAGAGGGAGGGTTAAGGTGAATAGAGAGAATCTGCCGCACATGTCGGTTGGAAAAACATCAGAGGTAACAATAATAAATATAATTAAACACAAAACAAACTTCAACGTCAACACCGGCTGGACAATAACTATAACTTTGCAAAGCTGGCTCTGACTAGGGTGGGATGAGATCTGTTTTTTTTTTCTATTCATCAAAGCATACAGAAAAATAGTTTCATATGACAAAAACACATTTAAATTAAAAAAATAAAAATATTAAAAGGGTTGAGAGAGGGAGAGAAAAAGAGTGTTGATTTGATGTTATGGGGTGCTATTGTGTGATGATATAGCTGATGACAATTATTTTATTATTGTTACCTAACATGACGGAATATAACGTGACCACAAGCAATGAAATCCAATACAGGTGTTGGTGATCATATTAAAAATGCATTTTTCAAAAACATACTGTTTGTATGCCTTATCTCATCTCGCATCAACTCAATTTATAGCCTAAATGCATTTTGACTAAATTTAAATATTTTTTTTTATCTTGGTATTGGTAAAGTCCATAAATATACAAAAGTGATGAGGGGGATGGGGATGATGTTGATAATAATGATGATGATGATGATGACACACGCCTGAGCGGGTTTCGTTGCACTTTAACCTTGAATTTTCTGGCGCATGTCTAAGAGCCAGGTACAATATTTTCCTGCACATTCATTTCTCTTGTCAATGTGTGTTTTCAGTGGCAAGATTGTTGCAACAGAGCGAGATCTATATCATTGTATTAGTGTCTGTACGGAAGTTTCCCTTTTGGAACGAGGTACGAAGGTGAGGGTTGCAAGTTTATATTATTTAAAAAAAAAACAGACAGTACAAAAAAAAAAAAAACAATATGGAAAGAAGGAGAAAAAGCTAAAACCTTTGTGTCCGTGTGTCTACCACCCTCACCCCAGAAGATAGAAGTTTCCCATTGTTTTAGGAAAAAAAAATTTGTATGGACATTCGAAGAAGAAAATGAACCCGAGGGTTGATTGAGAAATTTTCTCTTTCTGCTAGCGCATAATGCGCTTTCATGCTTTCATCATTACTTTCGCTTCTCAGGATGCGAAATTTTGAGGTAGGTATACTCTTGTACAATCAATTTGTACCCGGCCGGCCTCTCTCTCTAAGTTTTATGGGAAGTTCGATTTGGGTTCCAAGAAAGATGTAAATTTATTTTTGTCCGACAAATTGATTATATTGAGAATGGGTTATTTGGGGTCAATTTTACAATCAAATATTTTTGTGTGAGCCTTGAGGTTAGAAAGAGGGTATATGCTGAAAATAGTAACAGGAGGAAATATAAATTTGAGCTTTTGCAAAGTTTTGAGCTTTTTTTCGGTTTGAAAAAAAAAAAAACAATTTAACAGTCTATGAGGGAAGATATAGAATTGTGAAGTCATATTTTGTAAATCAGGCTTGACTCAATTTTTTTACATTATTTCAAATAAGAAAGAATATTTTCAATTTTATTATGAAAAAGCAACTATGTATTTATTTTTTTCCAAAGAAAAACAGCCCAACAAAATGCAAACCTTTGAATATTTTTATCTACAAAACTACACAAAAATGTTTACACAATTTCTAGGTATATAATTTTATTTAATTTTTTTGAAGACAGAGATAATAATTTAAATAAACAAACATCAAACAACATGAAAAGTCAACAAAATTGCGCAGTGAAAGTCATTATCGAGGTACTTAGTAGTTTTTTTTTTTTTTTTTTTTTTTTTGTTAGCTATAAAACTGTTTTCCCTAGAACTAATCAGCAATTGTGTAGTTAAATAAATGATAAGACTTTAGTTGAGATAAGGTTGTCATTTTTTTGTGTGAACCCGCATTGGTTATGACATCAGTTTTTTTTTTTTAAGTAAACAATGCACTTTTTCAAGGCCAACACTATAGTTTTTTTTTCAATTTGATTTTTTTGTTTTGTGTTTATTTTCAAAAAGCTTGAAAGTCATTAACAGATACAAAAAAAAGCTTTTTTAATTTTCCTTTAATAAGAAACGTAAGATAGTATAGACAGGAATACTAAAATTGCTGATTTCACAGTTTTATGAGTGATTTGTTTTTGGAATAATAATAAAGCTTTCTCTATCTACTCAAATGCGATTGAAAGTGTATCGAAATTAAAAGCTTTGCCAAATTTAGTTGTTGTATATATTTGGTAATTTTATAAATAAAACAAACTGAGAGTTCAATGGACTTGGTTTACGTCTTTCTATATAGGTAAATGGGGAAGCTATTTTTGGTATTAATAGTTTTTTTTTTCTCAAATAGAATAATATTAAATGTGTTTATTTTGTACAATTTTGTTGCAATTTTTGTTTTGGGATAATTTTTGTTGGTTGTCAAATAAAAAAAATTAAAATTTAAAATAATGTAAAATTATAAAGTGTTAAAACATATGTTTAATGTTTGTGTAGTTTTTAAGCATTTGTTCTATAAAATCTGACAAAATTTCGAACGAATCTTTTAACTTGTAAATTTTGAATAAAAGAACAATTTGTTTTACAATGAATATTATAAGTATTCATAAGGAAATAAAGGGTGTTTTTTTTAATCAATAGCTTCCTTAAAATAGTAATATCTGTGAAATTCCGATGTATTTTTGACATTTTTAATACAAAATTTCGTATAGGTAGATTATGCACTAAGTTTAATGTTGCATACATTAAGGAGATTTTTGGCGTTGCTTGTTAAAGCTTTGTTCTAGTGAGGATTTTGATGAAAATGGGATTGGATGAGAACAATTTTTTTTTAATTGAAAAATATTATTGGAAAAATGGTAACTATAAGTAAAATGAGTATTACATAGCTATAAAGAAATAGTTGATATTTTTTGCGCTTCCAAAATGAAAATAAAAAAAGGTAAAAGAGATTTTGTTTCATTAGAATGGCGCCCAACAAACGAAAAAATTATTATTTTTAAAGGATACATCAATTAAATTGAAATTTACCTTTATCAACCTCTCAATTAGCAAAAAATATTAGATTTTTAGTTGTTAGAAGAAAAATCATGAATGAAAAAACAAAAATGTGAAATTTTGTAGTCATTTCGAAGAAGTGCTAAGAAATCTAAAATAGTAAATTTCGATTATTAAACTAAAGTTTCTTAGGTTTCTCATGAGCTATGCTTCACAGTCAATTAAACATTAGTTGAACATTAAGTTTAAAAAATGAAGTTTTTTTCATACGAAATCAATATTGTGAATATGTGTTGTTAAATTAAAATGAATGCTTTCGAAGACACAGTATTAATATTTGAAACCAATTCTGCCACAAAATAAATTTAATAATTGTTGCTATAACTTAGCTGCCAAAAACTTAAATTAAGGTTACACCGAAATTCATAAATTTTGTTCGAAGAAGTGCTCTGAACTGCGAGAAAATGCTTGATGGGTGTGTATTCAAGCAAATTTTGAAATTAGCTAAACATTTGTTATACATTATCACCAAATGATAAAAAAAAAATTCTCATAAGTGATACAATTGTACATAATTTTGGGCATTACATCAACATTTCCTCTCCGAATAAATTTAGAAATTTCAATTTTAACACTTTTTTATTTAGAAAATCAACAACAAATCACTGCACTCATTTTTTTCTTATTAGTGAAAATGTACATAGATGTTTTATAACTGAACACTAATTTAATATCCATGACATCACCAAAATATTAAAAACTTTCATTGAAAAAATTTAAAAAACCAATCCAATATTGTTGAATTACCTTTAACACTCCTTCCAAAAACATATTGTTTCCAGTATTGTAAAAAAAAAGACACAACAAGTCTGCTAAAGTTCATTCACCCCAAAACAAATCCACCCCAAGTTTATATGCTGTCATCCATTGAAACAAAAGAACCTCAAACATAAATAAAAATATTCACCTGCCTTTTTCCTAATCCCTATTAAATATAATTTTTTTCACAAGTATCAAAAAGAAAAACACCACGAAAATGCTTAGTATTTGCAAAGAAATTCAAATGAAAAAAAATAAAAACAAAAACCACTTTCAACAACTCACTTCATCGTGACATAGGTCAGTATCCAGTATCAGCCAGTATATCAACCCCAAAAAACTCGCACACAAAAACAAAAACAAAAAATTCGATATAACACACACGTCATTGCACCACAACCCTTTTTATTTTGTATCATATCATTCATTCGAATTACAAAAAAAAACCCATTCATTATAATATTTTTATAAGAAGTTTCCAAAATAAATAAATTTTTAATTTAAGAAAAAGACACGAGATGATGATAAAGACGAATAAATACAAAAAAAAAAACGCCCACTTATGCAATAAAATAAATAAATTTACATAATTTACTTGCATAGAATAAATATCTGTGAGAGAGTCAAGGCGCATAAATAAATCAGCACAAGAAGAAAACGGTTTCCAATTATTTACGTCGCGTCTTCGTCGTCGTCTATACTCCATCCCCGATGGCTTTTTTGTTGCAAAAAAAAAAAACAAATAAAATTAAAGAAAAAAAAAAAAAAAGCCAGACACAATGGAAACAATTTTGGGGTAGGCCATGGATATTTTATGGATGACGACGATGATGATGCGAGGTTGGCCTAAAGATATACGAAACCAACAACAAAAACCAAGCCATACCGATGACGACAACGACAACAACAAAAACAACTTCATCGTCGTCGTCGACTCTACTACGACAAACGGAAACTCAGCTCGGCCATTGAACTTTTAGGTCGGCTGGTTATAGAACTGACTGGCTGACTGATTGTCTACCATTCGCACACATTAGCAACCAACAAAAAAACAACAGAACAGGCAAAAAAAAAACTGTGCATGGTCCTTAATAGTCTGCTAAACCCTTTTTTTTGCCTTCTCTCTTGATCCTGGCTGAGGGTGTCGGTGTGTGTGGTTTTGGTTTCTTCCATATATACATCAGCTGAGTTGCTGCCTGCTACTGTGCCTACGCCTCAGACAGGGCGGGCGGCTTAACTATATGCACCATCATCATCATGGGAGAATCGGTAATATACAAAAAATGGTCGAATGACTTCAACACCATACCGTCGTATCGTCGTCGTCGTCATCATTCCCGTCACCATATTGCCTTCGGTCGTTATCGTCGTCGTCGTCGCGGGTCGTTCACAGAAAGGCCAAAGCCCTTTGCAGAACAAGAGAAATTTCACTTTTCATTTTTTGTACGTTCCCTTGCTTGCCCAACCAAGCCGAGTCCTACAACCTCCCCTTACCCCATAAATCCTGCAAGAAATCCATCCCCATTCAGAGGAGAGTATTTGTATGTGCGACTGTGTGTTGTGTGTTTTTACACAAACTACACTTAGAAGGGTAGCTCTCGCTGTGGGTGTATTGGTGCGCTCTGCCAGAGCCGAGGTTAATGAACTTTTCTGATACTGCTCTGTGCACCAACAGCAAGGATGTGTACAGATTCTATCTATCATGGGCGAGAGCACGCATGATAAAACTTTTTGCCAAATTTCTACATACAAAAAAAAAAAAAACTGCATATAAAACTTTTTCCGTTTTTGGTTAACTTTTTCTTTTTTTTTCACAAAAACTAACCATATTTTTGGGTTTTTCAAAGCACTTTTTTTGGATTTTTTTTTTTTCAAAAATATAAGAGAACTCACTTCAAACGCGATTTGAAAAAATTCACAGTCCTGAATATATTGCGAAAGTACGATAGATATTTTACTAACTTTTTTTTCCTTATTAGCTGCATTTTTTTCTTTTTTCTTTTTTAACTTATATTTAGAATTAGTTTCGAACGGTTTTTTTCAGTCTTATCGTTTTCAAAAAGTTGTATAAATAGTTTATTTTAAGTTTTTTTTTATTGTTTTTTTGAAAGAAAATAAAAATTAAAATTTTTAAAAAAATTACAAAAGCTACAGAGCAAAATAGGAAGCACAGTCGACGCCATGACCTGCCTTACACGATACCATCCCGGGATAGGACTAAAACCGATAAAGCAGCCCCGAAACCGAACACGAAAAACAGAAAAGGACAGGGCGCACTCTATACTACGAGACTATACAACAGCAGCAGCAAGGAAGCAAGCAATATACACGGTTATTTGGTGTTATTCTGCTGGTACTGTTACTGCACACAGAATTGCATGCATACATTGATAGAATGAAACAGAGAAGGTTTGTGTATTTGTGCGACGTCGACCGACAACGATGATGACTACGGTTCTATGAATAAGAATATATTGCAAAAAGCTCTCTTTTTTTTCGGCTGAAACGTTTGTGTGTCTGCAAGCAGCAAGGATTATTTTTTTTTTTTGAATTTTTTCAACGAGTCCTTGTACCAGCAGGAGAGAAAATTACACTCTCATATGTGTATTGTATAGTAGCAAAGTGATGGTGTGATTCCGCATATACGTCGTCGTTTTCGTCCTCGTCGTCGTCATCATCATCGTCGTCTTTGTTGTTGTTTTGTGTATTTTTGTTGTTGGTTGGTGTCTACAATAATGAACGGAACGAGCGAGGTCAACAACCGGATAGAAAAGAACGATAGCCCTACAACAAAAACAACAACTACAACAACAAAATATGTGTACACTGGAGGAAAAATTGCAATCGAAAGCGCCATCGCAAATTTTGTTCCTTTTTTTTAACACACGAACACACACAGACAGGCAGGAAGACTCCCTAGCTTAATATTTTTGTTGTTGGATGTGGATATGAAGGCCCCCCATCGGAGGGCGTCACGGTCGGTGGTTTGTTCTGCAACAAACACGAACAAAAAAAAAAAAATCAAGTACTTCTCCCTGTGTCGATGATTATGTTGACAATGAATCTCTGTGTAAGGAAAAAAAGTGGGGTGGGCAAGGACGATGCTGATTTTTGCCTCAAACATGAGCTTCAACTTCAACCCTTATACAGAGCACACACAATCGCCATGACCACAGACAAGAGAAAACGAAATGTGCAAAAGTTTTTCGCCCTTTTTTCGTCATCATCCCATAGTACTTCTCTCTCTTTCTTTCTCTCGGTTTGTAGGGAGGATTTGTGGAAGGAATATAAAAATTATTATACTGACTTAAGGGTAAGAGGGTTTTGTACAGAGTAGAAAGTTTTGTTTTTGTGCTTCACTAAGATAGACAACAGAGAGAGGGGAGGGGGTGAGGGGAGGGTGGTGTGAATATAGTTTGAGTTCGAATTGGTGTAGCAGTGCACGTAAATCACTTTAATTGCGCTGAGACTACGTCGTCGTTGTCGGTCGGATTGTGGGGGGATGAAAAGAAAGGGGAGCTTTATTTTTTTTTTTTGTTGCATTTCATCATCAGTCACAGCCCCAATATAGATATGTATTCAGGCAGCCAGCCAGCCAGCCAGCCAGAATAGCCAAAGAATAGTGTACAACTTGTTGGTAGGAAAGCGAATGAACGTCCTTGGGTGTGAATGACCCGCGCTGTTGGGGTGATGTTATAGGCTTTTTTGTTGCTATAAAAGTTTTCTCTAGCTGGTATTTGTGTGTGTGTATTTGATGATTGTGTGTGTAGGTTTTCGTCTTTACTGGAGAATGTTGCCAGCATTTTGTTGGGTGCGTTGCACTTTTGTAATTCGGTAGACGGGAAAATGTATGATTTTTTTTTTGTTCTTGTACTTTTTCTGTGTTCTTTATAATTTTTTTTATGATTTTTTATTTTTTTGTTTTATGAGAAAGGTTGAGGAGGTGAAAAATCTGTTTGTTCATTCGGTAAAGGTACAAGTTTTAAAGGTTTGTTTTATTTTTTTTTTTGTAAACGCTCTCCTACCGAGGTTTAGGAGTACTTTTTGAGACATTTTTACTCTCGCTTCTGTCGCCGACAAAATTTTCTGTACAATATGATGTGTATTGATTTCATGTTTTTTGTTTGTATTTTTAATTTTTAGTCAAAGAAGTTTGCTGAAAAGGGATTAATTAATTTTGACGGAGTTAATTTTAAGTACATTGATGGTGTATAGAATGGAATTTGAAGTTAGAGTAGTCTGTCTTCAAAAGAAAGGAGAATAATTTTTTAGAGAATACAGTAAAATTGCTCTGGTTAATTAAGCAAAATTAAACTTTTCTAGATTTTTCGCTATTTGGTAATAAGATTCTAGCAACTACATATGACCACTAGAAACACTTCAATCATCGAAACATGTTTGATTTTTACTTTTTTAGAAGAAAAAACGTGAAAAAAATAAAAATAAAAAAATTAGAATTTTTTTTAGACGTTTCGAAGAAGTGTTGTGAAATTTAAAATAGTCAATTTCGATTATTAAACTTAACTGTTATAGATTGCTAATTTACCAATCTTAACAAAATGTTAAACATTAGTTGAAGATTTAGCGCAAATAATAAAGTTTTTCCCTATTGAAATCAATTGAGTGAATTTTTTGTGTTTTAAAAATTTATGATTTTTTAGACACAAAAGTGACATTTGAAATCATTATAGACATAAATGAAATGAAGTTATTATTCCCCAGTTTTAATAGCGAGAAAGAAAAATGAGTGAATACTGAAATGCGTGAGTTTTTTCGAAGAAGTGCTCTGAATTACGTTGAAACGCATTTTTGTTATTAAACTTAAGTTTAATTCGTCCATACTGAATCAAACCTTACAATGAGTTAAACATTTTTTGATAACTTTAGTTTAATGATATAGATTTGAGAACAAATATACATGAACAAGGCAAAAATGCAAAAATTTGATTTTTAGTTATTTCGAAGAAGTGCTGCGATATTAATAATACTGCATTTCGATTATTAAACATTAGTTTTTTAGATTACAAATGAACCAAATTTAACAATTAATTAAACATTATATGAAGATTAGGTGAAAATAATAAAGTTTTTCTCATATAAAATCAGTTAAGTGAATTTTTGTGTGTTGAATAAAAATGAATGATTTCATTATTTCAAATAATCGAGATCTATTTCTCAAATCTCTATAACATAACAAACTATGTCAAAAGAACACCTCATATCCATTCAGGAACGAACTTCTATGATACCAACACGAAGTTAAAAAGAGAAACATTATTATCAAATTATCACGTTCCTACTAAGAAGTCATAAGATTTCCGTTAGACAATTGTCCATTTTTTTTGTTACTTTTTTGTATTTCCAATATATTGCCACACATGCAGTGAAATGCATTGAAGAATAAACCACCATCATAAAAATGGGAAAAAATACATTAAAAATGCAATGCACGATCTTAACATATTTCCAACTTCTCCCGTTACTCTTTTACTTACAAGAAAAACAAATAAAAGAAGAAAAAATAAATATTTTTCTCAGTGTAGAAAGCTTTTTCCAAAAGCTTTAGACAAATTCCACTAGACTATAACCAGAGAGTGTCAAATGTTTGCTCACTCATCCATTTCAAACAAAAAACAATATAAAAACCATCATCATCAATCCGAGTGCAGTGCACCGAACCACACACAAAAAGAACCCTGACATTCGTCGTCATTGGTGTCGGATATATGCTATTTTATGTTTTGTTTCTCTTTGATATCGCCCTCGTTCGTCCAAGTGTCTTCATTAAAATGGCTTTGTTTCCGCGTGTTCATCCATCGATGGTAACAATAAAAATTGGTATGGTAACCTCTGGAAGTTGTATACCTCTTTTATTCATACAAAAAATGTTGCGCGTGTTGCATTCAACACTTGTTGTGTGAAACTTTAAGGTGTGTGTGAGTACTGGTCGAAGCGCTTGAGTAGGTCGGTCATTCACCTTCTTTTTATTTTATTTCTTTTCTTTTTTTTTTTTTACTGAAATTGAGTGAAATCTCAGTCACTCAGTATCTTCTCATAAAAAAGTTCAATCCAATATTTTTTCTTGAGTTTATATTAATTTTTCTTTGTAAAATATTTCTTTATCATCAGGAATTGATCTTTAAATTAAAATTCCACTCACACACATCCAACTCATTTGAATGCAGGTTCTCCTTTTCATATCTGCTGCATACCAGCAGTATATTTTGTACCGTTAAACTAATAAAACAGGGACACACCAACAAAAAACACAAAAGAAACGCAAACAAAGTAAGAAAAAAAAAAGGAACCTGTGTGTTAAATGACAACAAAAAGGCGCATTAATGACATACAACGTTATGCAAATAAAATTTATTACACACATGACGTTTTTTTTCCTTCTTCTTCTTGGGTTTGGTGTTGCAATTCTTTTCATTTTTTTTTTTTGTCTTTTTTGTATGTCATTCTCTGTCAACACGACAAAGTGGGTAGAAAAAACAGAACAAAAAAAAAAAAATTGATGACACAATATTGATTCGGTCATCATCATCATCGACATTATATTGTTCGATGTCAGATATAAAGTCAGTGATTTAATCTTTTCAAAAGAAGTAAAGATTTGTTTTGTTAAAATAGAGAGCGCGTTCGAAACAAATCCAAAATATAAAAAAAGATTGGATAAGGGAATTATAATAAAAAAAAGAACAGGTATTGTTGTTTATTTCTATGCGAGGTCATTGCACCTCTCTTTTTTTCTTAACACAGAGAGTGTGGAATGAAATAAAAACATGATCTTGGGGTAAGAATTTGAGAACATCAACTATAACCTGTAAAATGATAAATGGTTTTTTGATTTGGGTTTTGAATTACATATTGAAATAACGGAATAGAATAATTGATCTAGGGAGTAAAAGGTTGCTTGTTTTTTGTCAATATTAAGTTGATATTTGGTATTTAGAGGGCTGGAAATTACCTAATAAGGTGACCGAAATGCTTTTTGAAGAAAATTTCGTATTTAATATCGTCGAAGAAGTGCTGTGTTGTGAAAAACTTCAAGCTTAGTTCAAATGTAAAACAGAACTACTTATTGCATTGCATTTTAGCGCTTCAGAAAATTTAAAATGGTTTGATAAGATAAAATCAAGTTCGAACATCAGCTCTTTTGTTTAAGGAAGTAATTGATATAAACTCCTTAAAAAAAAGTTTGAAATCGGTTAAATGACTAGAAATTCTGCACACACGTTAATAGTGATAAAATCAGATAAAAGAAACTTCGAGATGACAAAATAACAAGTTTTTCAACAAAACTTCGTTGTCATCTACAAACAATGAATTTCAAATAAATCGATCCATCAATTTTAATCATCATTTTATTTCCTGTGGTGGCAATCATGTTAGAACACACCATCATTTACCTCATCATCTCACAAATTAACCAAAAATGAAGAAACTAAAGAACAAACGTAAAAGTTCATTGCTACAGTTCAAGGTTAACAAACAGCAATTGAAGAATTAAAGACAAGGTAAAAAAAAGGGTAAAAAATGAAAGAAGAAGGTGTATGATGGAACCTGTATGTATCATACACAAATACACACACTTGAAGTGTTATTGACTTCACAAAAAAAGTTAAAAAGAACAAACACCATCAGAAATCCCTTCTTAGATCATCCAACAGAAGAATTATGTAAGCCTTCAAAAATTTCTGAATTCCTCGCCTCTTTTTCATGTTTTTTTTTTATTTTTTTATTTTAACGCACAACAAATCAATTAGTTCTAAACTCGTACTCGGAACAAAAAATAAACAAAAAATATCAAAATTTATTCAAATTTTTCCATAAGACAGAGTCTTTGTTTAGAAATAAAAAAAGAATTATGGTCAAAAAGTTTGATGGATTGGCTAACATTATGAGTCTTTATTAATGCGTATGTGAGATGATGAATAAATCCCTTGATGATGAAATCAAATGGTAAATTCTCCAAAACAAGAAACCAAAATGAATAAGAAAACAAGAGTGAAACAGACAGTTTTTATAATCCACATTTATAAAGAGATACAACAAAAAAGGGCTAAAGGAGAAGAGAATATAACAACAATCGAACGCGCGCGCGAGCACTCACATATTCTATAGTTGAACGCCCTTTTCACGGCAAGTGATTCCTTATACCAACTTGCTTCTTTTGCTTGCTTGTGTAGTATGAAAAGATGAAGTTGGTTTGTTGTTGTTTTTGTTTGGTTCTTGATTGTTATACCTCAGCTGAGAGCAAGAGCCTTTTTAGAACTGGTTTCCCTTCATTCCAAGTCAACTTCCAACCCAACAACAACATAAACCAGCCTTGTGCGCATCTCTCTAACTCTAACAACCATCAAACTTTATATAACTGCTGCTTCTGGCTGTTGTCTTAAAGCTGAAACTTCTTCTTCTTCTTCTGCCCTGGCTTGTTGTGTTCTTGTGCGCGCCATCATCATCATCATCATCATCGTGAATGATTATGAAGATCATTTCAGTTGGGAAGAAGAAAATTCAAACGAAAATGAAACCATTTCATGGCAAAGGCTAATGCACTTTTGAGCGAGTTGATGGGGTTCTTGGGCCGGGCTTGGGCTCGCTCGCTTGCGCTTGTATACGCTATACTTAGCCCACAGGATTGTCGTTTGTTAGGAAAGCGACCAAGAGAGACGTTCATTGAACTTGCAATCAAGACAACAACGATGACGACGATGAAGAATACGACGAAGACGATGGACGCACCTGGATGACTTCTTGCACGCTGCGCTGTTTATTCCTTGAATGTATTTGTGTTTTGGGATTTTCTAGTTCAGCTTTATTTTTGTTTAAGAGATCTCTGGTCATTGACTACTATCCTTGCAAACCAACCAGCCAGCCCTATATCACACTTATACAACTGCAAACCAGATAAAGAAGAGTGCAAGTGAATTGAATATGTGTGCATATGCGCGCGCGAAGGGGTTATGATCGCGTCATATAGTTTAAGCCTGTTCGCTTTTCATCCAGGCGGTTGGACCGATACGAGATGGTACAATTAAACGCTTCTTATGGTTGAACGATTTTTTTCCATCTTCTTTTTATTAATTTGCCCCATGCGTTCTCGGTATGGTCTTAAAGGCAAATGACCTTAGACAAATTGTGGACATTAAGCTAGATGATGATCAAAAAAATAAAGAACACGCCTCACTTCTTGTGCAAAAAAAAAAATGAAAACAAAATTGAAATTAGAAATGATGGCCATTTTTCGTATGGTATGAAGTGGTGGCACATACGACGACGACCATCAAGATACATTGACCTGCAACAAAAGACCAAACATGAAGGATGAGGATGGGCGACTTAGATATAACAACATGATATAATGGGATTTCTTTTCTCTCTCACTCACTCTGTGTGTTTTGTAAAAAGAGGTGCTACTGATGGTTTGCTGATAAAATGATGATCCCAAGAACAATTTTTGTCTGCACGATCCAATTCTATTGGTTATATCTTGACCGACGAAAGGTATAAACTTTGAAACTTAAGATTGTGGTAGTGGCAGTTAGATATAATTTTCATTTTCATTTCAAGGTGTTTTCTATACAAGTAGATATTTTTTTTTTTTTTGCAAAAAAGAAGAACAGGCAAAAAAAGATTATATTTTGTTTTTGTTTTTTTTATTCTTGTGTTGTGTGTATTTATTTTATAAAGTTCTTTTGCGAGCTTCTAGATATAAAGTGGTTCTTTTATGGTTTAAAAGGCGTTTATTGCCATCATCATTATCATCATCGTGTATGGCAAATGGTCAACAACCTTGTCATATATACTTTATTTTATTTTGCTGTGTGTTCTCTTTTATGAAGTGTATATTGTATTCCCTGGGGAGATAGTGAAATTAATTGTTTGGCATTTAGATTGAATTTGAGATGTGGCAGATAGTTTTGGTGCGATGACGGAGCGAATAATAATTATTATTTTGCGTATTCTTTTTGGCTTTGTTTGAGTTTGGACTGGTAGAATTAAAGTAGAGGGAAGGGGTATGTTGAAATAGAATTGGATTAGATAATCACTTTTGATGTGATCATCATTTCTTTGAAACTATTTTTTGTACTAAAAAAAGCTTTAGGCATACCAAATGAACAAAAAAACACTAATTTGTATATGAAACTATTTCTTTTAACCATTTAACATGAACATGAACATTGACTATTAAAGTCGAACGAAATTCATGAAAAGCAAACACATTTTTGTATAAAATGAAATTAAATCGAAAAAAGTTTGAACCTCAACTCTTTTGTTTTAATAATGAAATTTAATTTTTATAAGTTTTAATGTAACATAGATACTGTGCATTAAAACTTGTATTGAAATAGGGAAATAACAACTTTTATAAGTGTAAATTAAAATAAAGTTTGAACCTCAACTCTTTTGTTTAAGAAATAAATTGAAAAAATAGCTCTTAAAATTAATGTTAAAAGTCATATAATGATAAAAATTACTATTTCAAATTTTCCTAAGGACTCATAATAATTGACTTATGTCATTGGGAGATGCAATTCTTCAACAATTTAAGACAAGAAAATGTTTTGATAAAAACATTATTAAATTTATATTTTATAAAAAAATTTTATTTCAAAAATGCTTCCTTAGTTAACTATGTAAGTCTGAAAAATTAAATGGAACTATAACTTCTTATTGTATTTGTTTTATTAAAAGTATCAATCTATTTTACCGACGGCATTTGAAACAAATCTGATTTCTTCTCAAGTAATCTAAGCGATAATTTTGTTTAAATGCAGAACAAATTGTAAAAGCCTTATTTCATAGAAGTTTTGTTCCCTGCAAAATCATTGAAAACGTGCTTTTAGTACCAATTAAATGCAATTGAATTTTGATTACTTGGAACCACTTAGAAGCACGAGTGCCATTTTTTTGACATTCAAAATCGTTGAATATATGAATGCCATTAGAACTGAAAAAGCTTCTTTTTTTAACTTCATAGAATTCCTATAACTCTCATTACGTAACACCCATTATCATCATAATTAAACTCCACAACAATAAAATACTTCATCGCAAAAAAAAAAACTATACAAAGTAAGAACAAAACAAAAAATATTATAATTATTATTCTATTACGTAAGGTGATCACCACAAGGCACACAACCATATAATATTGTGGTGATCTCCGGCTTCATAATAACCTTGATAATTAATTCTCACTTTTTTTCCACCCCTCTTCATTAAAAAAAAAAAAAAAACAATAAGAAGATTCATCATTAAAATAAAATCTCATAAATCTTCTATTTGAATTTATCAAAAAAAGCCTATGTCATTGACATCCAAATATTTTCATTCAAAGTCCAATTGTTTATATCCATCAATTTGTTAATATTAAAAAAAAAAAAACAAAAAAAAAGAATAATTACAATATTTTTTTGTTGTTTCATTTAATCATAAACGACGTAGAAAAATTTAAAATTATATATTATTTAGCCTTGATATTGAAATTGAATTGCGAATCTTATTGTATAGCTCATTATATAGTAAATATTTATATATTATTGACTACTGGTACTTAAAGTGACGTAAACATTTGTGAGAGAGAAAAAAAAACAATAAAAAATAAATAACAAATCTGACTCAGATTCTAGAGGTGCTGTTTGATGTGAGAGAGAAGTCAACAAAAGTCAAAGTCAAGGACTTTTTGGTGTAAAAAAAGCTTTCAATTCCAAACAAAACAAACCTTATAATGAGAAAAATGTGATAGCTTTCTATACAACCACATGTAGTTTTTTGTTTGTTTTTGCATTTAATTATTTATTATTGACACAAAAAGTGGCTATAAATTATACTGAAAAACTATTTTTGAGCTTTTAATACATAACAACTTTACTGAAAAAGTTAAGGTCTATGTGAAAGATCATGCCCCACAGGTGCTTTGTGTTAAATAACTTTAAGTAAAAATTAACTGCGCAATCAATTTTTATCTGGTAGAAAAGGGTGTACATATAAGTGGAAGCTTTTACGTCACACTTTGATGAGATTCCCTTTATTTCTAGATAATTCCTACATTTCTTCAGAATAATGTTACATTTCCTCAGAAAAAAAAAACAAAATTGTTTGCAGTTATTTCATAGAAAATACTGGTAAAATAGAAGAAATTTGAAAAAAACAAGTTTTAACTATAACTCTTTCATTTAGAATTTTAGGTGAATTTTACTATTATACTGTCTTATTTGATGATCTAAAAAAACCTCTTTTATTTATTAAGTCCCATTTACAAAATGGGGAAGAAAAAGTCTAGTTATCTCAATTCATCAAACTTAAAAAAAAAAAAAGTTCAAACCTCAACTCTTTTGTTTGATATTTTCAATCTCTTTTTCTTAATTTTATAAAAATTTTAACATAATTTCTATTATTTTTGGTTTATTTATTTTCAATCTTTACAAATCCATTTTTTCAGAATTCAACACAAGTTTAAAAAAAAAAGTTCGGACCCCAGATTTATGATTTTGTTTCACCTGTCAAGTATTGTACAAAAAAAAAGTTTGTACCTCAGCTCTTTCGTTTGATATTTTTTTGTGTATTTTATTCTATTTTTCCTATCAAGTCTTTTGTTTTAAAGCCAATTTGCAATTGTTCGCATTGTTTACCGCATTTTTATATTCGAATTCCATTAGAGTTTACTTCAAAGTTTTAACTCCAACTCTTTCATATTCGAATTCCACTAGAATTTGTTATATTCCCGAAAGTTCTTAAGAAAGGAGTTTAAACCTCAACTCTTTTGTTTAATGCCTAAGTACAAATTATTCCACTTGATTAAAGTTCTTACAGCAACTCTTTCGTTTATTTTTTTTTTAATTTCTCAACTTACCTCTTGTAGACATTTTTGATGGGGCTTTTTCAATTCTAGTGTAATCCTTTTTCAGTTAATCCAATCATATTGTAATGTTCCATAGCAGTTAATCCTTTTTTTTGTGGTATTCTTTGTTTTTTTTTTTTTCTTAAAATTCACTTAAGAACTATTTTTCAATCACTTAAACTTTTAATTCATGGGTATATTTTCTCAATATTTTTGGTTCTGAAAACCAAATTTTTGTCTCACTTCTCATTCAAATATTAAATAACACATTACACATTTGACCGGGGGTGGTGGTTCTGTGGTTTGATATAATGGTGGGTTAAGTACCTCTTTTCAAAATCCGTGTCTTAGGTTTTCTTTAGTCTTATTTTTTTGCAAAGAATAAAAAATTCTTATCCGATTAGAAGTTTTAAAAGTTTCCACGATATTTATTTACAAAACTAGTCAACAACATACAAAAATTTCGTCCAAAATTTTAAAAATTTATTTAAATTGGTGGTAAATTGGTATATATTTTGTTTGGGAGCGAAAAATTGTTAGAATTTTTATTCCGTCTATGTCGTGTTGTTGCTTACGGAAAACTGAATCACGGATGATTCTCAATTCCCAGTCCAGACTCATCGTTCGCTGTCGATTCGAGCGTATCATATCATCAACACACAAAAACCGAGCAGAAGAGCCAAAAGAATAAATATCTTCGTGCGTGTGCCTTAACACGCATACATTCAAACAAATTGTTAGAACCAGAAATAAAAGAGACTTTATTTTTTTTTTTTTAATTCTGTTTCACCTTCAATCTCTATACTATCACCAGCACCACGATCAGTTTACTTAACTTTGAGAAGAATGAAAAGAGAATTTTTTTGTTGAGCAGCCAAATCACACACACTAACATAGAAAAAATGTTCTTATTCTAATGTAAGACGGAAGCAAAAAAATAAAGAGAACATCATCTACCTGTTCGTTTTTATATTGATGATGGTTGGTTTACCTGTTGATTGTCATCATATGTTTGTAATTCATATAAAGAGAGAATCTAATATTGTTCTCTTGACACTTTGTCTAGAGGGAAAAGATTTAATAGATTTTTATCGCAATGTTTTTTTTATATCAAATTGATAAAATGAAAACTTTTTATACAATTGTACATTAGAACTCTTTTTATTTTTTTCTTCATTTCATTTTTCTGTTTTTTCAATTTTTAAAGAGAAACATAAATAACGGTAATTTTTCTGCAAATTCTCTCTCAATAATTTACTTATACTAATTCAAAAGACAATAATAAAATATGAAGGAAAAAAAAATAATTTAAAAAAATATGTCCCATAAGAAGTAACTATGCTTCTTGTGTAAATTCTTCAAAAATTGACACAAACAAAAAATATTCAATTGAAGAAACAATAATTGTAATCGTGTCTTAAGCTTCTTTAAGTCGTTGTGTAGGTACACAGATGAGGAAGAAAATAAAAAAAAAAATAAAAGTAAAGTAACGAAAAATTGAAAGAGCGAGATATATGAGCAACATTTATTTGGTAGGTCAATGACTTTCGGTTGAAAAAAAAAAAAAAAAAAAATAAAAGAACAACGAGCGCGCAAAGAGTTGAATGGTTTACATTGAGCACCACTCTGAGCTGTAGGATGGCGCTCACCAGCTCAACATCACAACACACAGATGGGTTCAATGGCTTCTTGTATATCTGCTTTTCCCAAAAAAAAAAAAACAATAATTTTTGGACTCTCAGTTTGTTGACTTCTTGTATACTTACTATATGCTTTTGATTGTTTGCTTGGATGGTTAGATTAGATTGGATAAATGAGTGAAACTATAATTTAGAATTAGAATTGAATTATTTATTTAAATTCGTAATAATTTATGGCATCGCAACATGAAATATAAATTTTACTTTTTGTTTTAAAATGTTATTAACAAAGAATTTATTAAGTGATGAGATGAGTTCATTTTCTATGGAATTTATTTGAGTAAGAATTGTCTATATTTGAAAAAAAAAATAAAAATACGTAGATACTCTAGTAAATTATTTAAAATATTTTTAATAAAACAAGAATGATAGTAATAGTCATTAAAATCCAGAAATTTATTATTTTACTGTTCAGATTAAAGGTCATTAAATGAAATGCAGTTTTCAATTCACAGGTTTCCTATTATTCATTTTTATTTAACGTTTTTACTTTAAATACATTATGTTTACAAACTTTGTATTTTTTATTATAAAATAGTTTGTATTTCTATCAAAAATTAAAAAAAAAAATGATCTAATAGATTCAAAGGCGTTCAAATTCAGCAACAGATCCGGCTTTTGACACCTTTTTTATGGGATGTAAGGGTTCAAAGTAAAAGTACTCAAGTCCATTTAAAAATCAAACGAAAAAAGTATTTGTTTTTATCATTATTAGATAATTAAATTTGTTTTATTTTATTCGTCTTAGAATGCAAATTTAAAATGATGAAGAAAAACAAGTCAAGTAACTTCTTTTTTTGTAAACCCTCTACTGTTTTCTGTAACTTTTGTCATTAGAACACATTTTATTCTCCTAAATTTTTCTTTTATTATTACAAGATGATCCGTGCACACGTTGCTTAACACGTTTTTGAAAATTTTTACTTAGTAATCTTTGTTCATCCTTGATTATACAAATTATCAACAAAAAGTTTTTTTTTTAACTAGATAAGTATTGTAGGTTACTTGCTATTACTATCAAACACACACAAAAGATTTTTCAATGTATCAAATTTATTAAAAAGATTCAAGGCAAAGTGCTTTTTAGTTTTACAATTTTTGTTAAATTTTCGAATTGAAAAAAAAATTTTTGGTTTTAAGAACATTTTATTTTGTTTTATTTTTTAAATACTACTTTTAATGCTTTGAACTTTTCTTCATATGAAGTTTATATTTAAGTCGGTCGTTGCTGCAGTACAGTGTTTCCGGAGCAACTTATCAAAGTTTAGCTTCTTGCACTTAGTATGTATTCTTAGCACTTAAAGCTTCTCGATGACTGTTTTAAAGATTACAACACACTAAAAAACTATAGCCGATAATTGCTTCAAGAACTCCTTTTTTCAAATACCTATGTAGTTGCTTCAACTGAACGAAAGGTTTCTGGAAGAGACAGAAAAAAGATGCGTCGGATTATTATAAAAAGAAGGCATTAAAAGTCAAGTAGTAAATCTCTTAAAAATTCTAGTAATGTGAGCCTCAGTCTAGCTGAAACGTTATTCAAAATTTCATCAGAGTGGTCTATCAATTTTATTTCCATTTTAAACATGAAAAACATGAAATGCAGTTTTATTCTAGGTTTTGTCATGCATAAATGTTAATCAAAATCATTACAGCTATTTTTGAGAAAATTAAAAAAACTCAAATAAATGATCGTAAGTACCTATTCGTTCTAGGCGAGACAATTTTTTTTGTGAATTATTTGAAATCATCCGTACTAATTTTTAAGGTATTTCGTTCACCCCTTTGAGAGAACTGTGTACATTTGGAATTTTCGTCATCCTAATAGTTATTATGATCGAATTTTCAAAATTTTACAATTTTTTCGACGTTTCGAGCTTGTCTACGTTCTTCTTCAGGAAATATACAAAATCTGTTTAAATTTTAAGAGGTTTTTTAAAATTTATTTTGTTGGTTTTGGATGCTTTTTTATTTTTCAATATTTCAAAATTCAAAAATTCAAAGTCTTGAAAAAGTCGTTTTAAACTTTCGAAATTTCAAAACATAAGAAAATTTATTTTATTATTTCATAAGAACTTCAAAATTTCTTATCAAATTTGCCTACAGAATAAAAGTCCAATTTAAACAGATTGTGTATATTTCATGAAGAAGAACGTAGACACATTCAAAACGTCGAAAAAAATTGTAGATTCAATAAAGACCTAAAGCCTGCTTAGGATTCAATATTATAAGAAAAAGTCACGAAGATAGAAATTATAACGAGTTAAGTTAAATATTTAAAAAAATGGATGGAATGTTAATCGAGAAAAATGTATAAAGATTGTAATTTCTAAATATTAAAAAATATGTTTTAACTTATTTGATTTTAATGAATTTGTTGTACCTATAAAAAATTATTGAAAAAAAAAACTTTAACTTTAAATTTACATCTTTATCCAGAGAAATCTGAATTTTTTCATTAATAATTCAGAATATAACTAGAATCGACTAAGAGTTCAAATAACATACATATTCTTAAACGGATGAATGACAATTAAGAAAAAAAATTAACAACTTGTTTTCAATTATCTTGAATCCCCCACTCCCAACAGTTAACCTATATAATTCTATTAATAAATCAATAACCACTTTTGTCAATGAATCATTGAAATACAAAAGAATACAAAAAAAACAAAACTCCTAACCAGAAGAAAGTTTTTTTCCAAACAAACAAAAACAATCTCAAAACGAACAATACCTACGTCCAAATACAATTAGCAAATGCAAAATAACCCGTTGTTAAGTAGTGTCAGTAGCTATACAAAAAAGAGCTCTAAACACTTTTCTAGCAAAATTCGACATCCATCAAAATGAGTTCAATGGTAATGAGTAGTGTGTCGATATATAAACACTTGTACAAACAACATGTCTTCCTGTTGGCTGCCTAGCAAACTATTCCATCAAAAACTCAACTAGAAGATGTGGAAGATTTATAAAAAGAAACAAAGAAGAAGAAGGAAGCCACCCAAGCCCAAGTATATCTTAGCTCAAACCCAACACTCTCACTGGAGCGAGCATCGCCCCAAGGGACACCCCACTCAATTTTTTCGCCACTGACAGTTAGTTTTGACTTGAACCAATCGACCCACACACAAAACTGATCTATTCTATGCGTTTGAGTTGAAGAATTATTACATTTTTTTTTTCGCGCAAACCTGTCAATCAAAATGAGCCGTTTAAGGTAAGCATTCGAAAGTTATTTCGCGTTTTGGCCATTCAACTCACCTATATTGTGAATGACCGCCATTGCCACTGACTCGACTCTCCGTATAACAGCAACGACAATCACAACGTCACATCCGTTGGCTTCCGTTTCGGACTGTCGTTCGCAGTCAGTCATTGCGGTGATTGGTATGTCGATTGTCGACTGTCGATGTCGGTCGTTTTGTGCAGTGGATGGCGATTTATTCAAAATACTGCTGTCCATTACTTTGGGTCTGAAAAGTCTTTGAAAAGTGTGTACGCAGTCATAACTGGATATGAAATAAACATAATTTCATTTATAGACGCTAAATAGTGCGTAACGCATATTAAGGAGCTAATTGCATTTGAGTAGCCTAAGGCATTGTCACAACAATATACGCACACGCCCTTTGCAATCGACGACTACGACGAACAACGATAACGACGACTTCATTTACGTGACACACGAAGATGTGTTACGTCGTTCGATTGAACTGATCGGACACGCATAAATTTTGTTTACCGTTTTTTTAACAAAATAATACAACAAGCAAGTACTTATGACTACTTGCACTAAGCGGTGTTTTATTTGCCATCCAAATGACAGGAAAAGTACTTATAACTGTTTGTGAGTGAGAAAGGGGTTCCCATTGAGTTCGTGGAACTTCAGAAATTCAAACTGTGTTACTTGTTTGTTTTGATATTTCTACAGGATGTGATCAATTGAAATTATCGGCCAAAAGAGCTTTTTATGAAAATTCATTCATTAAAACAAGAATTAGAGCAGTTGCTTCTATTTTCTTTCAGGAAAGTATGGTTTCTGTAAAACTTCTATGGGACTTCCTTCAGACAAACAATCTTCCAAATGGACTTCCAAATTTTGACTTCATCAAACTAATATATCAGAGTAATAACTTCAACTTCATGAACCTAAAAGCCTTTATAGAAGATAAGACTTTACTTATTAAAAAGTCTTCATGAAGTATTAATCCAGTCAAATAAGGGTTTAACCTCGGAATGAATGCTAATAGAAATTTTTTTTGCTCAATACCTTCGTCTAGAAGTCTAGAAAAATCTCATGACCGCAAATCGCGATTTTCAAGGTCAAAGCGCGAAATGGAGATTTTCAACTCTTAAATGTTATGGTAGAGGAACCAAATGAGGGTTTTCATATCCATTATCATTAAGAATCAAAACAATGCAATGCAAAAAACATTCATATCTATGACAAAATGGTATTTTTTGAGAAAAGGGGAAATTTTGGCATATGCACCAAAAAACATCCTTGTACAATCTTGGAATTAGTGCTAATAGGCTAATTTTTTTGTTTTTATCGTTGTTTGAATATTCTATAACTTATGTCAAAAATCTAAAAAAAATCTCATATCCGCAAGTCCTAATTTTCCTGGTTTGAAGATAAGGTGCAGATTAAAAAAAAATTGAAAAACTACACTTCAGATATTTGTGTCAGATCAACATGAATAAGGTACATTACTTTTCAGGGATCGGATGGTCAGATTGGTTTGTTTGTGGGTTTTGTTGGAATCAGCGTTAAAAAATACCTTGAAATCACATGTGTTATGTTGGTATACATATATGTACGAATCTAAAGTTTTCTTCTTATTTTTTAAAATCTGCACCTAACTTTAGTTTAACCTAGAAAATTAGGACTTGCGAACATGAGATTTTTTTAGATTTTTGACATAAGTTATAGAATATCCAAACAAACATAGAACATAGAAACCAAAAAATTAGCCTATTGGCACTAATTCCAAGATTGTACCACGACGTTTTTTAGTGCATATCCTAAAATTTCCCCTTTCTCAAAAAATATCATTTGTTCATAGATTTATTATGTTTTTTTTGCACTGCATTGTTTTGATTCTTAATGATAATTTATATGAAAACCCTCATTTGGTTCCTCTACCATAACTGTTGAGGGTTTTTCGGTAGTAAGATTGCAACTGTTATAATAATATGGGTTGACAGATGAAAAACAGATATAAGTTTTTTCAGAGACGTCAGATTGCCTTGATTTTAGATTTTAGAAGAAGAAGAAGAAGCATCATATGTGTATATAACACCATCGTCTATTTTTGCTAGTTTTGAAAATCTCTATTTCGAGCTTTGGCCTTGAAAATCGCGACTTGCGGACATGAGATTTTTCTAGACTTTTGAGGTAGGTATGTTATAGAATGCCAAAACGAAGGTATTGAGCAAAAAAAAATTCTATTAGCATTCATTCCGAGATTTACCCCTTATTTCACCTTATTTGACTGTATTATATGAGGAATTTTTCAACTTCATCCACCTAAAAGATTTCATAGACTTGATGGAAAAAGAAGGCTTCATGAAGTATGAGGACTTTTCGGAGTCAAAATTTCAACTTCATCAACCTAAAAGTCTTTATAGAAAATGAGACCTTAGGAATTCTTCATGAAGTATGAAGACTTTTCGGAGTAAAAATTTCAACTTTATGAACCTTAAATCCTTCATAGAAGATAAGAATTTAGGAATTTAAAAGTCTTTATGAAGTATATGTATGTACTTTTCGGAGTAAAAATTGTGACTAAATGGTCTTTATAGCAGAAGAGACTTCAATACAAAAAAATTTTTTTTAGATAAAATTGAATTTCAAAAACCCAACAATTTTGTGTTCATTGTGGAAAAGTGGATAGCTGAATTTTTCCAATTAACAATTTTGTTTCTTTAAGGTCTTATAGGTACTTTTTCTTCTTTTCTACCGATATACAGGTTGAATTTATCATAGTCAAGTATAAATTTCATTTTTATCGTTAGTTGGTGTTTGACATCTCAATTATCAAATTTGCAACATTGTATCTAAATTGTTCGCTTAGGTAAAAGCCTTTTAACAATTTGCTTAAACTTGCACCCCCTCTTTTGCATCAATCTTATGGATAATACAATGCTTGCTTTTTACCACAAACCTTGGTAAAGCTATATGCGGAAGATCTTAAATCGTCAGATAAAATTGAAGAAGAAGATAAAAAGATGTAGAAGAAGCTGCCGGCTGCTGACTATATGACAGGCAGCCAAGCAAGCAAGACAGTCAGCCAGTGAACGACTCCGCCGATGTACGAGCAAAACGAAGCAGCCGACTGTGAGGTTATTCGCGTTTATTGAACTAGTTACCTAGTGCCAGCGGAGAGTGTAATAACCACATAGTTGAGAGTCGAGGAGCCGCGCACAACATAAACTAAAAACAACAACAACAACAGAAAATGTTGATTCCACCAAGACACACATCAACACAAGAGTCAACAAAATACCTACCACACCGTCAGAGTCAGTCTACATAGAGTTAGCCATTCAAAGAGTGGGCTTTTATTTGCCGAGGCCGTCACGAAGTATAAGTCTACTGAGGTCTCTGAGCTCTGTGCGAGGAGATTTGAAGTTTTCTTGCAATTTTCTGTTTGGGAAACAAATCAATTTTCCTTTATCTTGTAAGAAAATCTATCAACATTTTTCGTCGTTGCTGTAAGTCCCCAAGTTGCAACTCGAGGCCAGAAATTACTATGATTACGTATTTTTTGTGATGAATGCCATCATCACGGCTGCATTCACTCGATCACTCGATATTCGACGCCACCGCTGACATAGCCGTGACTTTGGTCTTAGTTTTTTTTTTTTCTTTATTTTTTTTATTTATAGGTCGATGTAGGGTATATACACTTCTTCAGTGTTTGAGGAACAATTTTCACGAGAAAAAGAAAAACTTTTTAACTTTTCTCAATTTCTCTTGACGATGCCATTCAAAATCACTTTTTGCGAACGAAAAAACATCAAAAACAACAACAACAAAAAAAGTTAAGCAAAACAAATTGGCAAACAACATTCCTAGAACAACGACTCGTGCAGAATTTCAATTAGAACGAATGCGCGAGGTGAGCTATGTGCCATGTTTTTTGTTTTTTTTTGTTTTTCAAAATTTGCAACGCGATTTTAAATTAAAGAAAAAAAAAAAAATATAACCGAACTGTGTTATTAGGGCTTTCCGGCCAAAATAATCATATTTTTTTTATATGTTACCGGGCAAATACGAATGATATCTCTGACCTTTATCTCTGAAGCTCAAGTTATTTGCCAGGTTATTTGTTTAGTATAGCTGGAGCGGAGTATCCCACTGAAAATCCGAAAATTTGCGAAGGCCCCTACAATTTGTTTGTTATTATTTTGTATGGGCACTAGGGTGTCCGTTATTTCCCAAAGTGATGTTTTCGGGGGTGACACCCCCCAGATCGGAAATTAAGGGCCTAAATACGGGGAATTTAGCAAAAACAAATTTTTTGGGGGTCATTAACATGTGCCTCTAAGGTCATACTTTCCGCATACAAATTTGTATGGGAAATTTTTAACTCATACATAAAATTTTTTTTCTCTCGAGTTAAATCATCTATTTTTAAAATGGTTGTTGATTCTGGTTGGAAAATAGTTCCTTTAAAAGATTACATTCAAAATTTCCCGTTAAAAATTTTTTTTGTATTTTATTTCGGTTTTTGAAATTATTAGCTGTTTTCGTAGTTTTTGCTTTCACCTATCACATAATTTTAAATGCAGTTTTATTGGTTTTTAATTCTTTTCAAATATTGCATTCAAAAATTTGTGTAGGTATAAATAAAAAATTTTAATTTTTTTAAATTTTTTTTGAAATTTTTGCCGTGGGTGTGAAAGAGTCAACGTAAACTTAAAAGTTTAAGTTGATTCGGGACCAAAAATAAAGCATTTAAAACAGACTTTTTTCGACAACTTTTCATGGTCGATATGAAAAGTTCCGTTATTTTCTCAAAATTTCTGTTATGCCATCTTAAAGAATAGGCTTTTTATAACAAATATACGAAAAATGACGTCATTATATTGACATTGATATTTCCGCCTATGGCCTACTACGGAACCACTGTGCAGTGTGCCTTTCACGCAGGGTGTCGGACGTGCCTACAGAACGTTAATAGGCCCTTTTTTCATCTTAAGGTTGGGCCCTTTAATCTCCAACCCCTACCTGTTTGGAAATAATTTTCAATAGCAAACTCGAACTTATAGTAAAAACATAAAGTTTTGAGTCAATTTTGGGATATTTAAAAAAAAACACTGATTAACCAGAAAATGTTCCTTTTAGAGCCAGTTTGTTCACAGTCGATTATCTTTTAATCAAGGATTATTCCATATAAAAATCCTTATAACTTTTCGATGTTCGACATTTAGTTACGTTTCCAATTTCTTTATATAATTCTTAGGAATAAATATATATTAACTTTGAGTTGTTTTCTGGAAACTTAAATTATAAAATTAAGCATTTTTTAAAGTATCATCTCCAAAATTTTTCAAGTGAAAGTTTGATGATTTTTTGAATCTTGAGTGAAGGATTCTTCCTCCTCTAAATATATTTTGTACGCTTTTTTTGTAATTTTCGGCTTAAGCATTTTCAAAATTTTGATTGTTTTGAGTTTGAAATTTTGGACCTAGGCTTGCAGATGTCTTGTTTTTACTACCGAAAATAATTTTTTCAGTCGATTTTCTATATTTATGTTGCAACATAATATGTAAGCACTTTTAACCTTAACATACAGAATTGTATTTAAATACACAGAGAAAAATAGACCACATAAAATAGAACAAAAACAATAAGATTTCTCTATGGTTTTCATCCAAGAAGGAAACCTTATTAAAACAATCGGGGTTTCCTTATTGTTTTAAAATCTGCAAAAAAATAAAAAAAACGATGACCAGGCTGAGAATCGAACTGGAGACTTCAAATCATTAGTCGCCCACCTTACCACCTGAACCAACCTGCCATGAAAATATTGATCGCGATTTTTGTTCTAGTGCTAAGTTGCAAAAAAATCAACTTTTCAGTCAAATTTTAATAAGAGTTTCTCTATAAAAATAATAAGAAATCTCCTTAAAAATACCTTATTAATCGTTGATTTTAATAAGATTTCCTTATGAAATGTATGGACGGTAAAACAATATGGCAATCTGTTAGTTTTTAGCGGGTCATATTTTTCTCTGTGTAAAGTCATTACAAAAATAAATTATGAACAGATACTGAAATATGGGAAACATCTGCTTAAATAATTCTAGCACGTTCTACGTTCATTTTTGAGTGTACAATATCAATCAATCAAAATAATTTCCATAGATACACCTTTACACCTGGGATAGAAAACTTAAAAGACCCATTAAACTTCAATTACACAAATTGACATATTGCACTTTTGTATCTCTAATTTCTTCTTAAACCTTAAAGAAGAGTTAAACAAATCTTATTGTGGTCAATCCTACCGAACAAATTCGTGATTGATTTTAAATTTTTAGAAAGTGCCCAAAAAATTGTGTCTTCAAACTCCCACAAGTCTTAAAAACAAAATTTTCTAAACAAAAGAATACGAAAATGAAAACATCATTTATCATTCTAACATGCTCCGTACCTACAAATTCTCATATAGGATTTGCAAAATTATGTCCTTTTTTTGAAATTTCTCTTTTTTTTTGTGCAAAAATTTTACCTATTCTTAGAAAAAAATCAACAGGCACGCACGATGCCAAAATATTAATGATGAATGGCCCTAAAAAATAAACAAAGGAAGAAGTAAGAAAAAAATGACAACGTTTTACAATAATAACCGCAAAACAGGTAACAAACCTATGAAAGAACGAAAGTCAAGGACCAAATTGCGGATTATTTATTTTTTTCTTCGCCTTTTCGGTTGATATTTTTACAGTTGTACGTTTTTGTCAAAGATATTTTTATGATTTATTAGAATTTCGCTGAAGAGAAAAACGAAAAAACAATACCGTCCAGGTTTTCGCTGTGTATACCATATAATTAGGACTAACGGAAAGAAAACCAAGGATATGCAATTATTTCTTACATCATAGAACTGAACTGTGTTATGGATGTTTTATTATACAGCGTGCGTTTATTTTTTATGATTTATACTTATTTGTTTCGCTTTAAAAGAAGAGAAATTACCTACATCTGTAAGCTAACGGCATTCAGTTCATAAGATTACGTAACACTTTTAACAATGACGACTCCTTCTACTACTGACCCATATCCTTGAGGGTTCAGCAGGAACTGTCTATGCAACATCTGCATTGTGTAATTTCATCTTAAAATTATTATCCTTTCCGCGTTACTGGTATTATTTTGGCACCCAATCTTTTAATATGATCATTTGATAGTCGCATTTATAAGGATCATATTACGCAACTCACATCGAAATAAAGTAAAGGAAAAGAATTTGAAAGAAAGAAGAGGAAAAAAAAGGAGAAAAGAAGATTCATCTCGCGGATCTCCCTTAAGCAGTAAAACGCAAAAGGTGCGCGGCTTAGATCTCTGTATCCTGTATCAGAGATTAAGATCAGTAACCATAGCACATCAAGGATTCGCGCTGAAAAGGTAGCTATAACTGTTTCGTTCGGGATGATTATGATGATGTTTGGGCGTTATTTTGTTGTTAGAGGGGGAATAAAATCCGTATCCGTGGATTTCTCACCTTTGTCAGGTGAGGGTTATTTTTTTTTAAAAAAGGTTATTATGTGAATATACACAAAAGGGATGTGTCGTTAGCGGATAAGTAGTAATTTTGATCAAATTTAATTTATAGCGGTTTACTGTTAGTGGCAGGAAAAAGCGCATATGCGGGAGTTCTTTTTTTTTTTAAGAATATAAGAAATTGTATCATTTGATGTCTTTTGTTTGAGAATTTGAGGAGTTTTATTAAAAAACAGAATTCATGGGAATATCCTGTTAACGGTAAGAAGAATGAATAAAGTAATTTTAATTTCAAATAATATTTTAGTGATGGATCAGTCAGAAACCAAGATCTTTTAAATCTTGAAGCGCTATGGATGCATTATTTTTAATGGGACTCAAGAACAACAAGGCGGTAGGACGTAGTGATGGGAACTATCGAATGATTTGAACTATCGATAGTTAGTAACTAAATGATTTGAACTATCGAATAGTTCATTCATTCATTCATTTATTCATTCGAATAAAAATTATCGAATAAAACTATCGAATAAACTATCGAATAAAAAAAACTATTCGAATGAAAAAACTATCGAATAAAATATTTTACAACTATCGATAGTTTTCTAGTTTTTATTCGATAGTTTTCATCACTAGTAGGACGTGACAGCATTTCCACAGAACTGATGCGACAATGACATTGAGCGAATTACTGCATGAAATCATAGAGACAGCGTGGGTCACCGAATGCTTCCTCGAAGAGTGGAAAAAGCCAAGGATCGTCAAGTGCCAAAATAAAAGCAAAAACATTTGATTCTGAATAAGCTGGATTCTGCACTATGACTAGGTACTATCTATGAGCTGCTATTCAGACCTTTTCCGGCAACCAACTCACTACGCAATAACAGATCAAATTCTCATTTGTCAACTTGATGTCTACCATTCAACAACAACCTGTTTAATAAACAATAAAATTATCTTATTCCATATCTGATGTATTCATCTATGCATATCGAATGCTTCAAAACATTCATATTAATTTATTGTATTTGCCTAACCAATTAACCCCCACCCAATGAAAAACTACAAATGAAAGATATATAAGTTCAGCATCACTGCTCGAAACCAACAATAATACTGTGGGGGCATATCATGAAGCTCCAACACACTATACTATTGTTTCAAGTTCTTGGCCGCGAAGTGCACACCAAGTCCAAGAGCAGACATCGCAGAGTGCCGGTCTGACAACTCCAGCACAGCAGCACGGTAGTCAATTCAATTCATTGATGATGAATGTCGACCAATGTGGATGCCGGAAGAGAATGTGCGGTTGGTTAGGTTGCATTGGATCGATTTGATTACACCACTTTTGATAGTGTGAGTGTTACAACACTCATACTAACTAATATTCAACAACCTGTATATGTATGTAGTATAATATTTTTTGACTAAAGAGTAAGCTCAACAACAACAAAAAAAAATGGTAAAGAGATCATAAATGAAGAAGAGTGGCGCAATGTATGTTAAGCCATTGACCGCTGCGGAAACTTCAATTTCATTTTTAATCATCATAAATATGATTTTTTTCCATTTTTCTTTAAATCGAATTTCAAACTATTTTCAATTAGATCTGAATATTAATAAACCCCAATTTCACCCTTTCCAAGAATCATTCAATAATACCTTCTTTTATAATTCTATTCCTCCATACCAATACCAGATCACTTAACGTTCATATCCACCACAAGAGTTCAACGCTCCTAACCTAATTTCGGAATCGAATAACAAAACAAGCTCTATACACACCAGCATTCAGACAGTCGAACTTACAGAGAGAATACCAGAAGTTGGCCCCAAATGCAGAAGAAGACGAAGAAATAAGAAGCAGAAAAAACTGAAGAAGAAAACCACTCTTTCAAGAGCATATCAACTACCAACTCTATACTATCAAAGAAAATCCATTCGATCGTTGCAAGAAGAGAAAGAGACTACTCGGCAGCAGCAGGGTAAAAATACTAAAATTCTAGAAACTATAGAAATGAAAAATAACACAACAACTGGCAAAATGACAGTAATAGACAAAGTATAAAGAAGCACAATTTCATGGCTAATAGAAAAAATAGTAGAAGAGTAGAAAAAAAAAATTGTTAATAAATTTCACCTTCGTCAAGTTGATGTTTGTTTGTCATTTCTGCTTCCTCCGCTTTATTTTTTTCTGCCATCATTATCATCATCATTGGCACTTTTATACTACTGTTCTCTCTATTTACCTTTTCTTCTATCACAAAAGTTAACATAGAAACGAATCGAATTGATTTAACTCTCATAATACGATTATAAGAAAATTAAAAGCAATTTATTCGCCTCGATTCAAGTTCAATGATCTGCATAAATATAGAAGAACTATAGAAATGCACAATGAAATTCTATGAATAGGTTTTTTAATTCAAAATAGCTATAAAACTTAACTGTTATCTAATCAATAAATAAAATCGTTAGTCTTTTGCTTAAAGTGTGCCATAACAAAACAAGAATGCAAAAAAAAAAATTTTTAAACATAAATTGCCTCGAGAAATGACTTTTATGAGAATAAATCTCAATAAACAAGTTCGTTGCTTTTTGAACTCTTTTGTTTGATAGTTGGCACATTATATGGGTGGAAGATAGATAAATCATTTTTTAAAAGTTTATTTGGACAGAAAGCACAATGAGTTATGTAAATTGTATAGAGTTTTTTCTAGTTGGAGTTGCAATTTTAAATTAATTGTTGGGGCACGTTGCAGGTAAAGGGTTAGTTAGATAGTTTAGACATATTTGGCATGTAGAACTATCTATTATAAGGAAACAGTTAATATACAAAATAACAATGTGAATATTTAAATCTGGGACTCAAGTTAAAAATTTTATTTTATGACATCTTCCAGAAATATTATTTTCACTATAGCCTAAATGAGCAAATTATCTCATTTCGCATGTAAAATCAAATAATTTTCTTATTTTCGATTTAAAATTCGAAATCAGTCTTTCTTACTTATTCTCATTTCGTCTGTAGTGGAAACAGACTGTTATACTCCTGTTTAACCATCATTTAATCTTGCGCGCAGAAGCATTGCCATTACTGTTTCATGGATCCATAAAGCCTTATTTAAAGGCTTAAAACAAAATTTTCACTACCTGACAGCAGTTGTTTTTAGACATAAAGTAGGATTTTTTTCGACGCTTTGACTGAAGTACCTTTTTATACCAGGCAAAATAATTTAACGAAAAATTCTGTACTCCATTGAAAATTGATTAAGCAAAAAGAATACTGAAAATATTGAAATTTTAATTTTTTTCCAACTATTGAACAATGTTAGTGAAAGAATTGTAAAAAAAAATATAAATCAATTTCGGATCTGGGACGCAAAATACTTGTTCAAAGTAGAAGTTTTTTTTGAAATTTCAATAAAAATTTCTTTTTTTTTTGTTTTTAAGTTTAAAAATTTTTTTTATAAGCTCATTTATATTTGCATCAAAATAGGATACCCAACCCAGTGAAATTTTTTTTTTTTTCAAAAAATTATTCATAACAAATTATTTTTTTTAACGTCTGTAACGATTTTGAAGAAAGATTTTTTATTTTTTTTTTTCGTATAAATTTTCATCGCATTTAGAGGGCAAAAATAGAGAAAGAGGTGATATTTTTTCCTGCTAGAAAATGTATGTATATTGTTGTAACACCCTAAGATCCGTAGTTCATTTGATTAAAATTTAATATTTAATATTTTTCAGTACAAGTAAGATATTATTTAAAGCTATTAAAAATAATGGAACGCTGATAAAATTTGCGAAATGGTAACTGAGTTACGAATAACAGAGTTACGCGCGACAGAGTTACGGCAGTCAAAGTTACGCGAAACCCAAGTTACGAAAAACTAGAGTTACGAATTCTAAAGTTATGTTAAGCTATGGCATGTGATTTTTGGGTTGGCAACAATTGCGAGGAACGATATGGAATTATGGAAACATAAATAAGAGAATATCGATACGTAGGTGCAATATTAGTTGGACAAATAAGAAGTTAATTTCAATTATGTCCCCCAAACTTACATAAGTATACTTATGTTTTTGTTCTATTTCAATTTTCAACGTTTTTGTGAAAAAAAAAACAAAACCATATATGTATATCTATACCTATCCAACCAAAATTTTACAAGATTAAATAACACCCATTTTCGCTTTACTCATTCAGTTCTGACAATGAGAAAAATGTTAATCTCTTGTTTGTATTTCCATAATTCCATACCGTTCCTCGCAATTGTTGCCAACCCAAAAATCAAATGTCATAGCTTAACATAACTTTAGAATTCGTAACTCTAGTTTTTCGTAACTTCGGTTTCGCGTAACTTTGACGCTCGTAACTTTGACGCTCGTAACTCTGTCGCCCGTAACTCTGGTATTCGTAACTTCGTCGGTTTCCCAAAATTTGCCACTGGTGGTTCCATTAGTCGTACAAAAATGGAATCAAGAAAGTCTATTTAAGTTTTTCACATAACAAATTTTTTTAAACAAACAAACAGAAAGGCAAAATTTCAGATTTAAAAAAAAAAAAAAAATTGTCAAGAGGTCTTATTTCTAAAATTTTAGATAAATGGCAAAAAAAATTTTCCGACGAAATTTTGAGCAAACATCATAACATGTGTGCCTAATTTTATCCCATCATCTTAGTTAAGATTTAACAGCTTTCTCCCAAACTCCCATACAGACCAAACCACTGTGCTTAATGGATAGGACACAAAATGGAGTTCTTACTTAACACATATTTTTAATCGCACAGAAAATAAAAACCATAATAGTGGATTATTGTAAAGAATTGGAGAACTATTGTATAAAGTTTCACTTTAAGTTTGAGGTCAAAAACTAATATTTTGCCCAACAATCTCTATGCTAGAAGACTAAACTTTCTGTTTTATTCCGCTACGATAATTTTTACTAATCCAAAAATTAAACAAAAAATACAAATTTTTGTTGCTCCTTTCATATTTTTGGTACACAAAAAATATTCTTACAACTACTTTGTGTTTAAAATAGATCACTTAAATGGACAATTAAATTATATAAGACATTAAAATAATGATAAGAACCACATTTTTAATGAGTGAAAAATGAACCCCAATTTTTATTCCTACAAAACTTTCCTCTTTCTAAATTTTAAATTGTCACTTTTCATATTTACAACTGTTTCAACCATATGCCAACATAATCCTTAATAGAAATACCTTTTTTCAATTTTTATTTCTTAATTTCCAACATTTTTCCTCAAAAATATAAAAAATCCCATTGAAGACGAACGACTGTCAAAAAATTATATCTCATGACGACTCTGTCGGTTCGAGAATCATTTCCTGTGCTGCTGCCGCTACCCTTTCACACCATTGCGTAGTCCTTTTTAACGGTATCCACACCATATGCCGTAATCTTCAATGAGAAACTCAAAATCTTCATCAAAATAATATTCTAATCCTTTTTCCCAAGACTCTTCCAACGCCTTTTCCCGTTTTGTATACAAAAAAACCTTCCACTAGAACGTGTGATAGCTAAACAAGGAAGCGATCAATCGAATGAATCTAAAGTAAGAATAAAAAACGAAGAAAAAAAAAGGATAAAACTCCTTTCACCTGACTTCCATAGATATAATCTACCTGCTGTATATCTATGCTACCTGTGAACTAATGATTGAATAACGTGTTTTAGGGTCAACAAAAATGATGAACATCAATTAGACAACGATCAGACTAGATGAGGGGGATGAAATTGTATAATAAGGATATATCTAAGTGGAATCACAGTTGATTCTATTTCTCATGGATGATTTTTTTTTTCTTGCTTGAATCCTTTCTATTTTATTTCCGCGGAAGGGGTTCCATATGCTCTTACTGCCACTGCTGGCTTCTGTATATTTTGTAATTTGAATTTCTTTGAAAAAAAAACATGTAAGTTCTTTGTGTATTGCGACAATCCTTCTGAGAGGAGCAAACAAAAAGAAGGAATAGAAAAGACAGGATCTAACGGTTGCGAGAGACAGATTTTAATAATTACCTCATTACATTCATAGATTTTTCAATGTTGGAACCTATTTTGATACTGGATGGAGGGTACCGATGTTATTTTGATTACAATCACAGCTGTGTGTTAAAGAAGAGAAATTACTATTTTTCTGATCGAGAAAGCAAGCATATGTGCGGATATGAGTAAGAAAGGATTCAAAACGGGATGTTTTTTGAATACGCATATTTTTCTTTTTTTGATCGAATGCATCTTATTAACGGCAATCAAAATTATGACACAACGAACTGTAATTTCTTTGTTCGATGGATACCCTTTATTTTTGTATAAGAAAACATTCAAAATAGGTATACCTACCAGATGGAGGAGGATGTAAGGATCATATAACTGTTTAATTAAAACAGAAGGATGTAATCATGTAATCCAGAAGTTTTAACAAATTTTATTTTTGATACACGGGTCAGGAGTGAGGGTAAATAAGCAACTAAGATCTTGCAAATGATCAAAACCAATTTGAGATTTTAAAATAAGGACACCTTGTATTCAATCTTTTTTCCACCATTCAAGATTATTAGAAGATTATTATTTCCTAATCATGAGTATTTTTTAGTATTTTATTCGAATTTTGCATTGGAAAATTTTGTATTTAACTATTTTTTACGTATGTGAGCATATATGTTCCTTTATAATTTATAAACAATTTTTGATAATTTGAAAAAGGATGTATCATTAGAAGCGTCTTGGTTGTATGCCAGTTATAGATTATGCAAAGTTTTTTAATTCGACTATCGACTCCCTATATAGAGCCTAAAATTTCCTTGGTTTTAGAGTTTAACGAATATATTTCAAAAATACAGATTTTTCAAAAATTCGAAACAGATAAAATAATTCCATATTTAATACATTTTGAGATATTAAGTCATGATTTTTTGAAAAACAACTTTTTTTGTAAGAATGTTCATCTCTTCCCTCATAACTTCTAAATTGCTTACCACAGTTTGACGAATGAAATATCATTAGAAGCGTCATGATTGTCTGCTAGTTATAGACACTGTTATAAGCCGTTTAACGCCAAAAAAAACCTTCAAAGTTGTCTATTGAAATATAATGCTGAAAAAAAGAATATTTTTATCTTGCAACTTATCGATTGTAAAATTCCACCATCAAAATTATTTTTCTTATTAATAAAAATTTAATCACTAACAACCACAAAATTATTCAAAAGAGCAATAACTTTTAAAATAAACAAAAAAAAAAAAGAGAATTCTTCACATCCGTTGAACAAAAATTATGCACTAATTACATATTTATTGTAAGCAACATGCTGTGAAACAAAAAAATTCTATAGGCCAAAGCTCAAATAGATAGATAGCTGCTAGAACACACAGATTCATTGACCCCCAACTCATCTGTTCGGGTTGAAACTATAAAAAATGACAAAAGAAGCATAAAACCGTTACAGAGCACATGCCATTGCGAGACATAGTTGGTAGTAGTAGTTAATTAAAACAACACTCAACGAGTTCAAAAACCTCAAAATGCTATAAATTTCACTAGACCCCAAAAAAACAACAACAACAACAACAACAAAAAAACCCAGTTGATGACGAAGTTCTTTTAACATAGCTCCGCTTCAAGAGCTTCAAGTCTTACTACAAGCTAGTCTAATAAAATATTTCAGTCTATTTCCAGTTGCGTCATGAATAAATTTTTTTATTCCAAAAATATCTTAAATCAAAGTTAAATCCGTCTCTTCGACATAAAAGTAAGAAATAAAAGAAAGAGTTTAATCTTCTTAAATTTTTGAATTTATTTTTGACACTTTTCTCTCTTTTATTTTGTCTTTGTAAAGACGAAAAAAATGTAAATTCAAAATTCACACTCTGGGTTCCATTCTCTTTCATTATTTTTTTTGGGGAACCCAGCCCCATCATAAAGTTACTGACTGATTCACTCTTTTGGGAAAGTTATTTCGAGCTGTGCGACGACGCATTCTCTGAGCTAAAAGAGGAACCAAAAGATATTTTGGAACATTGGATTGGAACTGCCGAAAAAAAAGCAGTTTAACAGTTATACAATTTCGCTGCTTGCGAGTGAACACTTTTAATTTTGTTACCTGTATAGTATATGGGGGTCACTCAACTCTCCGGTCGATGGCCCGAGTCCGGTAAAATATTCGAAGCACATTGGTCAGTGATGATCATGATGATGATGACGATGTTTATTAATGACACAGGTGATTTTGATGGTGTGTGTGTTTTTTTTGTAAAGTAAACCCAATTTAATCACTTTTTTTTTTTGTTCAAATTCAAAAAAAAAATAAATGCATTATGATGATGCGGTACTTTGTGATGAGAATGATCACTCGGTGTTTTGTCATCGCATCACTTAATTTTGACTTTGAACAGACAGACGATCGGAGGTGGATCAGATTTATTATTAAAGTGCAATGTTGAGCATGACGTGAGCTTTGACTTGAAGTGAGTATATTGGGAAATTGAAAGTAATATTTGTTTTGGAGAGGAACTTGAGATTAGTGACCTTCTCTGTACGTAGGTTGTGATTGTGATGAGGGGACAAGCCCGCCGCGCCGCCACAGGAATTCTTAAGAATTTGAAATTTATTTTTAATCAAATTACGTCAGAAGTGGATTTAGGTATAAAAAAGTTATTTTTGATGTAAACTTTACATAAATAATTTTTTATTTTGAGGAAGTAATCTTTTTTGTTTTGACAAATATGGACCTTTCGCTTTTAGAAGTGAAATCATTTATTTTAAACATTGAAGGATATTATTGGCTTTTGTTATTAGTTTATTTCAAAGAACGTTGAACCAATAGACGTTTAAGATAAAAATTTAAAAAATATGGATCAAAACTGCCTTTGTATTAAATATCATTATTGGGGTTTTTTCAGAGTTGATTTTAAACTGTAATTTAACTTAATCTGGGATTTATCACTTCAAAAACCGTCTTCAAAATCAGTGGCGTACGTTGAGTCGCCGGGGCCCCGGGGTAAGACTAAATTTTGGGGCCCCTTTGATATTTGGGGGCCCCTTAGTTACAAAAAAAAATTACGTATACGCCATACGTTTTTTTTTGTATGGCTTATTTATTTTTAGGTTTACTTTAATGTTTTAATATGTTCGTAATGCACTTTGCTATACTTACTTAAAATGTCTCTCATAAAAGTAGTAAACACTTGTACTAGGGGCCCCCAAAAATTAAATATTTAAATAATAATAATATAAAAATTTTTACTTGCCCTATAGGGCAAGTATTGGTTTCGTGTCAAAAAAAAATTTCTAGGTTTTAATCAAAACTAACATTACGATAATCGAGAAGTCCAAAAAAGTGGGTTTCGTCATGACGCCCGTCGGTCTGTGCGTCTGTGCGTCCGTGCGTCCGTGCGTCCGTGCGTCCGTGCGTCCGTGCGTCCATCTGTACAAGTAGCTGCAGCCTAAACGGTTCGGTAGATTTTCATGAAATTTGGTACAGATAGTTTTTTCGTAATTTCCAAGGTTGTTTTTTTTTTTTGTTTTTTAATATCTCGCGTAGAACGTATACCTCCCATACAAACTTTTCGAGGTATTGCAATTTTTTCGAAAACGGCTCTAACGATTTTGATTAAATTTTACACAAGTAATGCTGTACGTATATCTAATATAACTGTGTTTTTAGTTTTTCTCAAAAAATACGGATAGTGGAAATATGATAATTTCTTTTTTTTAAATGGCTAATGTCGGCTCTTCCCGTGTATCGTTAATGACTTATTGCAATTTTCTCGAAAACGGCTCTAACGATTTCGATTAAATTTGGGGTTCGTTACAGTCTTAGTGATTCTAACAAAACTGCGTTTTTAGTTTTGCACAAAAATTTCGGAGAACGGAAATATGGCGTTGCCGTTTTCTGCAAAATTGATATATTTTGTATATTTTATCAAACGCTAAGCCAGTTTTTTTCCAAATTTGAAGACAAATATTTCTTGTCATTTGGAAGTGTAAATTGTAAAAAAAAATTTTAAAAAGTTTTGAAAAAAAAATTTTGAATGGAATTTTTTTACTTTTATTTTTTTTGTTTTTTTAATTTAACGAAAATCTTTAATTTCCAATAGTTATTTAAGATAAAGATACTTTGAACTACAAGAGCAAGTACGTGCGGCCCCAGTCGTGCATTTTATTTAGCTAAGAATTGATAGTTCTTGGGGCCTCTGTTCTGAAGTAATATTCGAATTCCACCAATAAGGTAATGTTTTTATTTTGGGCCCTGATGTATTTATGTTGGGGCCCCTGAATTGATATTTAATTTTCCATTTGATTGTTTTGAACCACTTTTGAGGATCCTCAAATAATATTTTTTTGCTTTTTTGGGGCCCCTAATGTATTATTTGTGGTGGCAAAGATTTTTCAAGTAATATTTTTTGGGGCCCTAAGATAAAATTATAATTTTTCTTTTAAAAAAGCAGTTTATTTTTTTTGGGGCCCCTGGGGTAACCTTTTTTTAAAATCAATATACATATATTGTGGGGCTACCAATACATAATACATTACACTGAATGACATAATTTGTCTCCCTGGTTACTTCGTAACTCAATTTATGCTAACAGTTTCCTTCTCTGCATTGTCTCCAGTGGGGGCCCTGGGGTCGGTCGGGGGCCCCAGGGCACCGCCCCACTTGCCCCAAGGGAGTGTACGCCCCTGTTCAAAATTAGATATTGGAACCGAACAAACATGTTATCCACTCAGAAAATTGTATTCCATGTTTAAAGAACTAAGGCTTCAAATTGCTTTTAAAAGTAGGTACTCTTTATGTGACTATTTTGAACAAAGATACCACCGGCGGCGATTTGAAAAATTCCCAATATTTCGAAATATTTGTATACTTTACTTTGTATACTTTAAGTTTTCCCACTTTTTCTTGTGAATACTTTTTATAATATGCAAAATGAAGCGGAATATAAAAAAAAAAATTAATCATCACAATTTTCGTCTAGTGTTCACAGAAATAAAAAAAATTTACCGATATACTTTTCATATAGATTTGAGAAAGAAAATCTTATCTAAAATGTTTATGGATAGGTTTTCGAGATATGATTTTTCAAAGTTTTTTGTCGTTGTTTTTTGTCGTTGTTTTTTGTCATCAGCTATATCTTGAGTAATAAACGATCAATCTAAACAGAAAAACCGGCACCTTGAAGCACCTATAAGCTAAAAACACTGGAATAACTTTTTTGGGTCACTCCAAATGTTTTAGTGCAATGTATAAAAGCATTTAAAAAAATTCAATTTTTCATAGTACACTTTTTGACAAAGATAACAATACCTATAATTTTCTTCAAAATCTATGGAAATTTTATAAAGATATGATAATTTTTGTAACGATCAATATTTTCGACTACTTTTGTTATACTTGTTATCCTTTATGTATTGAACATGTAACAAAAATTGAAGACGACTAAAATTGGATAAAATATGGACTTTTAAAATCTACTGTTTTTTTTAAGTAGCAAGGTCAAAGTACACGGTTAAAAATTTTGGTGTAGATTCTACGAAAATTTTGGTTACATGTTAGGCAACACCAAAATTTAATTTAAATTTAGTACTTTTTCGATTGTATACATACATAATGCATTTCTAAGCCTAATGCAAAATTTATTGAAATTAAATCATTTTTGTATTAAAAAATAATAAAATAAATTAATAAAAAAATTATCAAAAAACTGTGTAATAAAATCGCAATATTTTAAACACTAATATTTTTTTTTGACAGAACTAAGCGAAATAAAATCAGGATTAACTTTAATCCTGTGGTGAAAAGTGTTCTAATTCTTCGATAGCATTTAAAGTACTTTTGCAGTGATGTATTTGATGTCATTTTATCAGTGTTACTTGTATACCTATTCCCTTTTAAACTTTTCACATTGTATTTATTTTTTTTTGAAAATATTCCATAGAAGCATTAGGTTTATTTATTAGCTGATAAAAATTTTTCTAAAAGTTTTAAAGGTAGGTAGATACATTCTGGTGGTTCATATCCGGGATATGCAGTTTATTTGACTTCCTTCCTCTTCCGCATTTAAGGTTTAATTTTCATGCAATTGAAATAAAAATCCGCCAATTTTTGTTAGCTAGAACTTATTGAACTCTATTTACAGTGGAATTTTGGAAAGAACAATATATATAAGGACCACTTGAACGTATACGTACAGTACCTTGCCATATTATTAGGCCCAAGCGAAAAAAATACAATTTTTCGGTTCAGTTTTTGCTCAGTTTTTCAAGTTTTTGTCGAAATATCTTGATTTTTTTTGTCCCATTTACTTGCACATATCATGTAGATACGGATTGACTTGAAAAAAGTTGAAAAAATCATACTTTTTGATACAAATAACGTACAAAAGGGGATAAGCTCCAAAAAACGTACCCTGTGGAATTCACGCCCGGATAATTACCAGACCGGTCCAATACTTAATTTCTTGTACCGAGGAATAACGTGACATTCTTAACTTTATGGCAAGGACGAGCACAGCTATTCAAAGTACATTATTCCAATAAAAAAACATCCTCTGGTCATTATTGGCTGTTGTACTATCTCAGGGATAGGATGAAGTTCTTTTTATATTGTGGAAAACGCCATAACTGCAGACCAACACAAAAAGGAGCTTGGGAACGTTTTGATTCTACGATTTCAGAAAAGGCTCGAGGCTCTAAGCTTCTATATTTATGCAAGATTGGGTCCTTGCCATAAAGTTAAGAATGTCACGTTATTCCTCGGTACAAGAAATTAAGTATTGGACCGGTTTGGTAATTATCCGGGCGTGAATTCCACAGGGTACGTTTTTTTGGAGCTTATCCCCTTTTGTACGTTATTTTTATCAAAAAGTATGATTTTTTAAACTTTTTTCAAGTCAATCCGTATCTACATAATATGCGCAAGTAAATGGGACAAAAAAATCAAGATATTTCGACAAAAACTTTAAAAACTGAGCAAAAACTGAACCGAAAAATTGTATTTTTTTTCGCTTGGGCCTAATAATATGGCAAGGTACTGTACATTTATGCTGGGATTCAAGAAAAAAAAAATATCCTGAAATTTAAATATGTTAAAATGGTTCCTGAATTCTTGCAGACAATTTTTCATATTTATTTGTGTTGTTTTGTTTGTTTGTCATACAATGCATAATTTATGATATTATTAACTTTATCCACTATAAACCTTTTATTGTGCCATTTTAATCTTCGTTTTTTTATAAGTTCTTTCTAACAACTCACCAAAATTTGATGTCAATAAACTTTCTTAAAAAATAACAAAAAAACAACAAACAAACTTTGAACAAAACGAAATTATACAAACAAACCAAAAAAAAAAAAAAACTCATAATCCACTAGGGAGAGTATAGGGGATCTAATTGTTTTAGTATGAATAGATACCGAATTACTACATAAATTTAACTTTTTTTGAAGATCTTATAAAAGAGGTTGATGACTTTTGTCTTTTCAAAAGAACTTTGTAGCAATGAGAAGAGAAGGGCTACATAACCAAATTGCGTGCCAATGAACTTTTGGTAAAGACTTAAAAACCACAAAAGAAAACAAAACATGAATCTTTTTATTGTTTTTGTTTTCGTTCTTTTCGGGAAAGTCCGGAAAAAATAAAAAAAAAATAATACCTAAAGAAAAAAAACAAGATTGCAGACACGATCAAGAGTTTTAAGCTAAGGTTATTGACTTGAATGTGAGAAAGAGAGTGTTTTTAAACTTTTATTTGGGGTGAAAAGTTCAAAGAGGATTTATGTAAATATTATATTTTTAAAGGTTCGTGAGCGATAAACAAAAGACGCAATATTTTTTTCATTTTCTTTTCATTTTGGTTAAAAATGTTTTGAAGGATAAAGAAAAAAACTACTTTACTTAAAAAAAAAAAACACTACTTTGTCAAAAAAGTAGGATTAGAAGTTTAACTTTCATTTGATTTTCTAAAGAATGCGCTTGTTTTGACTTTCTTCATAGTTAACTATTTTTACTTTAAAAACACTCCAAAATGCAAATATTTTCAAAAACAACCACTAAAATAACAAGAAAACACATTAAACATCTTTGGTTATTAAATAGTTTGGAAATTCCAATTTTTAAAACCTTATTCGAGTTAGCTACCCAAAAAAGACACACATTTCAAAGCCCTAAAATAACAGTAGTTTTACACGTATGTAGAAAGGTAATCTAAATAAATAACAATTCTTAAGGATATTCATAGGTAGAAATATACCCTTTCTTCTTTTAAGGAAGCGCACCTGAGTCGTTCAAACGCACTCCTTAGACATTCTTCAAAGAAAAACAAACATATCCCTTCAATTCACATTGTTAGTGAAAAAGAAGACAAAAGAAACCATTTCTTAGCATCATTTATCTTTTATGGAAATATATTTCGGATATAAAAACAAAAGATATTCCAAGAAATAGTGTATCCTTTAAGGATATAGAAAATTTGAATATTTCATTTATTGTCCACATGCAAATTGGCTTAGGTTCACTTTATTCCATTGACAAGTGACAGTAGTATAAATAAAAATTTCATTTTAACTATGACTCTTTCATATTTTTAACCCTTTCTTTTGAGGTTCAGTAAATTAAGGCTACCTGGTGACTCTGAAAGTTAAAAACAATTGTAAACCTTTTTTTCATTGGCATTATCCTCTGTCATAAAAGTAAAACTCTTTCGTTTTTGCTACTTAATTTTATGACTAGATTGTAAAATTGTATACAGATCGGAAAGTGTTCCAATTTTGGTCACCAAATTGAATAGAATATTTTATTTTTCAGAGCAAGGACAAAATCATAATATTTAATTTTATTACCTATGTTTTTAGGTAGCTATTTAAACGAAAAAGGGTAAGTTGTGCTAATTTAAGGATTAAGAATGGATTTCGCACGAAGTGAATTCTTTAAAATTTCTTGTGGCAAGCCTAATCTCTTTGAAAGTGTGGCGGAATGGAATACTATTCTAAATTCTTTAAATTAAAAATAAAATTAATAAATTCAAAATTATCTGAATTAATTTCAATATTTTCAAAAACTTGACCTTGAATGTTTAAATATGAAAAAGGGTTATAACTCCAAAATACAAACAAAAGACTCTACTTTATGGATTGTTTTGAAAACAAGAGTAATTAAATTTAATTGCAGTATTATAAATTTGTTTTTGAATGAAAAAGGAAAGGGTTAAACTATTTTCTTATGGTTAAACAATACGACAGGGTTGCTCATTGATCTTATTCATTTCGAAAATGTAGTTTAAATTTATGTTTATTGACAAATCAAAAAAGGAAAGGGTTAACATGTTGAAGAATACAAATTTTGGCAGATAGTTATTACAAATGGAAATTTCAACAGATTTATACAAAAGCTAGAGTAGGTAGATAAGGTATGTTAAACTGTATAGATAGAGATAAACGATAAAGATTTCAATTAATTTTCTAGCTTTGGAAAAATTTTGAAATTGATATTTATTTTTTCAAAGAATTCGACATTGATTCCCAAATAAGAAAAATTTTAAATTAAATGAAATATGAATCCGTGTTTCAATTTCAATACATAATTCAATTCTTCACAGGGGGTAGTTCAGATATTATTATTATTATTTTTTTTTTTTGGTAGATAATATCTAGTAAATAATAGCTATTTATGTGGCCGAATACTTTGTTTATTAATCATAGAACTAATTTTTCAGTTGTTTTTTAAAGGTGGGATTTGAGGGAAGACTAATACAGGAGAGATGTATAGGTAAGGAATTTTCAAAGTTGTAGTTTTAGTAGTTAGATAAGTTATATAAGATGTGAAAAATATTGGGCAGTTTAAATTATTTTCTGAGTTTAAAAAAAAAGTTCGTTCGCTTTTCTAAATAAAAAACTCTTAACTATTAATACATAATAGCTTACCTTCTGCTATTTTTCGTCTAAATTACATTGGGAAATATTCATAGAAACCATTTAAACTGCTTTTAAGAAAAACTGGAGTTTATCTTTTATGAATTACATTAAATTAAGCGCAGGATAAATTAAAAAAAAACAACTATAATTATGATTAACATGACAGTCGGACATGGACTTTTTTTTTGTAAGCGGTTGACTTAGAAAAGCCCATTAGATATTGTGAAAAATTTTAGAAAACTCAAAAGCAATAACATGAACTCCTGGGACGCAAGTACTTGCTCTTGTTAAAAGGGTTGCTTAGAATACTAAAGAATTATTTAAAGATTATTTATAATGTAATTGTATACGAAAATGAATAAAAAATAAAAAAAATTGTTTTTAAAAATAAAAAAAAATAACAAACAAAAATTTACAAATTTTCAAACATTAAGGTCCAATTTATTCACATTCCATTAAATTTAAAGTCGCCATTAAAAAAGGGAAATTTTAAAATTTGTATGCGATTTGACAGTTTTATAATTTTTAATGGAGCCTTTAAAAATAATGGAGAGTGAATAAATTGGACCTAAATTAAATTTGATATGCAAATTCAATAAAATTTATTTGTTTACAAAAAATGATTTTTATTCAAATCAAAAATATTTTCAACAATTTTTTTGTTCTTCTCTTTCTTCTTCCTTTTTCTCGGCGCTGTTATGATCTCGATGTCGCACACAGGTAAATTTTCCCAAAAACATGGCCAAAATTATTTTTTGTATTTATTCAATTTATTATTGCATGATTATATCAAAATAAGATAATTTCCATAAAATTCACCATTTTTAAGTAAATTTACACGAAAATTCACAAAAAAGAAGCAAAAAATGAAAAAAGTCGTTTTTTTTTTACTTTACGCCATAGGGTTTCTTTCATTTGACATTTAATAATACAATATTTATACATTCAATAGATTGAAAAAAACAGTTGAACAGTCGTTATTATACATAAATAAATAATGCAGGCATAGATAACAACTATATACATAAATAAACATGAGTGTGAGTTTGTATGTGTGTATATCATTCAATGACTTGTGAGTTGTGAAACTGTAACTATAAGTCTGCTTGCTCGATCTCTGGTTCTATTAGAAACTGAAGTATTTTAGAGGGAAACGCATTTTTTGTTTTAGGATTTAGTTTTCTCAAACCACTTATTAATGGGTCAGAAGAGACCAAGAGATTATAAAACACATCTTCCATATTTTGCTGCCTCGAAAATTTTCTTGGGAAACTTTCTCGAAACGCTTTATATCTTTGTTTCGTGATCCTTGGGCTTCTTCGCCGAGCTGTCCAATGAATGAATACATTTTATTGAGGCTTAAGTTTGGATACATATGGTAATTATGAAACTAACTATGAAACAACTATTGAAAGTGCTTCTTCTGCTGTATATGGAATAATTTTCTGGTCAATTTTTTTCAAAGCTTTTGATATTTTTCAGCACGTGAAGGAGTTGAAAATATTATATTTTTCATTACATTTGATGAACAAGTTTCCCTTTTTCTCGCAGTTGCATGGCGCAGCATAGCTTAATTCTTCGGCATTATAGTTAGAACGTAAATCTTCTGTTTTACGTCTCTTTGACCGTTCGCTTAGGTCTGAAAAATCCATTTGACACCGTCCAATAAAGCCATGGGCTCAGCATGGAAACGATATTTCATATTGCAACCAATTTATATTTTGTTTTAAAAAGGTGTTGTTATTTCTGGAGGCACTCAGCCATCTTCTTCTATGTTCATATATGCAAAATCAAAATCCGTTAAATTTTTCTCTATTTGCTCCGAAATTTCAATATTTCAACCTTTGGTACCAAAAAAATTAATTTTTTCTGTAATGTCACGTGACGAACAGCTTTTTAAAAATTCAGAAAGCTTATTTCTTAAAAGAAAAATGAAAGTTAATTACGATCCTGTGTCAAAAAAGAAAAATCTAATAAAAAAAAAAAAAAAAAATCACCGTCCCCAACACCTTTTGAAGCCAATATTATAAAAAGTCGCAAAAAACCGCAATGTTTTAGGATTGTTTCCCATAAAGGAAACATTTAACTATTTTTCAACACTATTTTCAGTACAGAAAAACGCAAATCAACTTAACTTTTTCATTATCAAAGAAAAAAAATTTGTTTGTTTTTACTGCTCAAACACATTATCTTAAAAAGCTTTAAAATTTACTTTAGACTTAAAATTTTGCATTATCTTTGTCATTATCTTTTTTTAACATACCACTAGCAACAGAATCCATGTTAATTATTTTAAAAATCGCCAAAAAAAAATTAAATAAAAAATAAAGCAAACTACTTCTTATAAGAAACCAACCTTGCTACTGCACTCGTTAATTAAAATGTTCTACTTTGAAAGCATCTACTGATTAAACAGTTACAATTTGCATCGCATGATCAATCAGGTTCTAAGCTTATGTTATTTGTAAACAACTTGGCATTAAAAAAAAACAACAAATCGCAAATTTTTTTTTTGTAGTTTTGGCCATGAATTTGGGAAAATTTACCTGTGTGTGTCGAGGGGATCATAACTATCCCACGTAACTGCTTCACACTAGTGATCCGCCTGTGGGGTTCGTCGGGTTGACCTCAGAAATCGGCGGCAAGCCTCCCGGTTTTGTATTGTTCCATTTCTGAGGCCAACTGAATGCTGGTGGTTTTGCATTTGCTTGTACCAGGAGTTTTTAGGCCTACCTTTCTTTTTATTTCGTGTTGGAACGTTATATGATATTGATTTTTTGACGGGGTTCTCAGGATCTCTCCTTTGAACATGGCAATACCAACTGAGTCGGTCGTGTTCAATTTTTTGGGAGATGGTGTTTTTAACATGAAGGCTTCCTCGGATCTTCGTACTTCTAATTCTATCAAGCTTTGTTACTCCTGCTGTCATACGAAGCATCTTCATCTCAGCTGCCGTTAACTTACTCTCATACTTTTTGTACATTGTCCAACATTGTGAACCGTATGTGAGTGCTGGACGCACAACTGCGGTGTAGAGTCTTCCTTTCAGCTTAGGGGGCATTTTTCGATCACAGAAGATGGCAGAATTTTCCCGCCACTTCATCCACCCTACGCTTACGCGATGATTGATATCGTCATCACAAGTACCTTCGTTATTTATCATAGACCCCAGATATTTAAACTTTTCACACTTGGGAAGCACTACACCATTCAAATAAATGTCAGGAATAGACGAAGTAATATATTATTAAAACTTCCTTTACTCATATTAATTTAGTTAAAATTGCACATCTATGAGTAATAAAATGTTGATTTAAGATTTTATCTATGCCAAACAATATAAAAAAATCAAAAATGTGATTCACCAACAACTTTTTTCTACAGCGTTTCGGTGTCAATTATTTCTTGGAATCATAAATTTGTTAACTTCTTGGTTCATCTAAAAATCAAAACAAAAATTTTATTAGAAAGTAAAATAAAAAAAATTTCCATGATGACTAAATTTAGTTTATTCATAAATCTTTTACATAGGTACATATCTTGGTTCTTAAAAAATATGTGTTTCGGTTTTACCACTGCATAATTTACCAATAACTGTCAATTTTGGATCATTCATTTGTGATTGCTAGGTTCTTCTTAAAAATAAAGAATCATTTTTTTGTATTAACCAACAAATTGAATAAGCAAAATTTGATATCTTTCCTCTTTGAAATATAGTAACATCTGCACGCCATTGATAAAATTTAATAATTTATAAATGCAAGATTTTTCTATAAATAGAATTTTCTTTTGCATAACTTTCAATGTCGAGTCGGTTCACAAACTCGGGGACGTTAACCTTTTACCAAAATTTCAACCTAATCTTCTTGGTCTAAGAGAAAGATGATTTAGTTAAGTTTACTCTCTATTTCTCTCTAGAAGACAAATAAATTTAAGTTAAAAGCAAACCCAAGAGAATATTTTATTTGGGAACTTCCATCTATTAACATAAGCTTCTGATTCCATTTGGTGATAGTAAATCTTGTATAGTAACTCTTTTCAAGTTTTCTTATATTTCTTCATTTGCTTCTGTAAATACATACAAACCTTTAAAAAATTAGTTTAAAGTCTTTCAAGAATATAAGCTTTGAGTTCACTGAACTTAATGTTTGTACGACACTTAAAAATGACAAAAAAATAAAAATAAATACACACGCACATCGCACAGAAAAGAATAAGCAAACACACTACTGTCACATTATATTAACTCAAGCTGACCGCCCGCTAGCTCCAACTATTGTAACACTCCACTGGAATTGTCATGTAGTCGACTTGAATACTAATTAATGATGACGATGATATCTCTCTGGGTTTGAGTGGATTGGATTGGATTGTATCTTGAAAAGTGTTAAGTTGAATAAATAGGTCAGAACTTTTAAGAACGTACCACGGAACACGGATTTTGTTTGTGTTCTTTTTTTATTTTTATATAAAATATTTATTGGTATATTTACTTACCCATTGTGGTTGTTCTGGAGGACGTGAAATTGGAAAACCCATTTAAGTTTGAGTCATCCGAAGAAACTTTGTTTTAAATCGAAAAGTTGGTCAGTATTTTGTAAAAATTTTGAATTTTCTGGAAAATGAGTTTTAACAGAGTTTAGTTTAAAAGTTAAATCCTTAGGTTAATAATTGTAAAAATATATAACGTGTTAAAAAAACGTGACTAAAAAAAATACAAATTTTCCAAAACTATAGGTCTGCCTATTATTACACAGGTCTACAAGGTTTTTGGTGCCGAGACTATGATATACTTTTCTATAGGTTTTCGGTATGCTGAATTCGAATCTGAAGTCAGAAACATCCTATCAGTTCCTGTTTTTGAAATATTACCAGATTCGAATTCAGCACATCAAAAACTTATAGAAAAGTATATCATAGTCTCGGCACCAAAAAAAAAATTAAATTTTGTAGACCAGTGTTCATAATAAATTTTATTCTTCTATCTATAAAAATAAAAAGAAATAAATAAAAAACGGTTGGAAACGGTCAAAACTTTTGGGGTAAAAAAAAAGTTTACACCTTTTGTAAAAATAATTTAAAAAATCCAACTTTTTGAACATGTAGGTACGTAAATCATCTCACAAGTCCTTTAAGTTTGAGATTTTTTGCAATTTTTTCGAAAGTTCCTAAAAATAAAAACTACTCAAAAAATACCCTGAAAATAAGAATTTTTAAAAAATTTTAAAAAAGTCTGTGTCAGGCCCGTATTTTTTGTTCTTTCATTTCCTTTCTATTGGTATGACTGTAAACAAATTTCTTCTACCAATAACAACCACTTTGTCGAAGACTTTGTTTAAAAAAAGATTTGTGGCACTCGGGGGCTGCCGCGGTTAAACTATTGCATAATATTATTTATCAACTTATTCAATTATAAATATTTTTTATTTGTGCAGCATTTTTTTTTTCTTTGATATTTTCAAGTTTCTTTCTTGGAGATTAAATCAAGTAAAAATTAATACCTATCAAATAAAAACAAAAAAGTGGTTGCCTGTAAAATCGGTTTACGGACGATAATTTTAGGTACGTGAAAACGTCGTAGTTTATAGTTTTTGAAGCTCAATTTATATATAGCTTCTATAAAATTTCGAAAAAAATTATTTAAATTTAATTTTGTAAATTAAAAATAAGCATTTCTCATTATGTCATTTTTTTATCTGCAAAAGTATACAAAAAATTTTACCTTCAATAAACCTTACATTTCTTCAAAGGAATTTAACCATAACAAAAGAGTATTTTGTAAAAAATATAAAAATTATCTCTTGAATCCAGATTTCTCATGAAAAAAAGCGAAAAAAATTAACTTTTTTTTCTTTACACATCATACAGTCAATATTTTTACATGACAACCTATGATAAATTTTAAATCATCTGAAAGCTTATTATTTCAATTTTTAAAATATGCATGAATCATATCTGTACGACACCTACAAAAAAAGTTACATTTTTTTAAAGACAACTATGTCAAAATTAATACTGAGATTAAGGTACTTCCCTGACTGGTGGCTGATGTCAGCAAAAGATCTCCGACAGGTGTTGTTCTCGCTCGTCTCGATCCATGCAAGCTTCGTACAGTAGTCGTTACATATTAGGGTGTGTCAAAATGCTCAACTATTATAAATTTCAAATGTAATAGCATTGCTCGCTCAAAATATAGGAAGGAATCGAAGAAATTTGGATTTCTAGAGATTTTTGAAATATATGTTTTTTTTAATTGCGCCGGCTGTTTGGATACAAAAAAATATATATTAAATATTTTTAGGCTTTCTCATGAAAGATAAATTCCAAGAAAAAATTTGTAAGCCTAGAAGCTGCGAAATAATAGGCAAAGGAAAAAAATTATTTTTTCATACAAAATCTTTTTTTTCTTAACAACTTCAACCGATTTGAGCGAGCCAAAGACGAACGATATTATAACTTTTTTTTTACATATTATAAAACCTCAGACCCTAATACAACTTTTGAACACTATTACATTGTAAAATTAGAGTAATTTTTTTCTCGGCTTCCGTGGGTCGTAGAGAGCTAATTTTTTTTTTTAAATTGTAAACAAAAAAACATCTTTGACTTAAAATTACTTATTTTTTATTTGTTTCAACAAAAAATAATGTTCACCAAATCGATAGAAAATGTTGTAACGAACAATCATTAGGTTTATTTTTTGTCGTAGGACATTCTGAAGCCGAGTTATTCCCAAAAAACTTTATTTTTTAGTGTTTTCGCACCGGTTTTGCATGCGTTCATTTATCGATTGCTCAGCCATCTTTGGAGATAAAGAGCTGATTTTTTCTTTAAAATGCAAGACATGAATAGGGCTACAAAATAGACAAATTTCAATAATGATATAAGCTTTTTTTTCGAAATAATGACAAAAATGTGTTTTTTAACAACAAGAATTTGAATTTAAATGGCTGTCATTTTGTATTTACTCACTCAAATATATTAAAAATTACATACAACGATAGAAAATATTATAAGGAAGAGAATGTGTGTTTAGTTTTTTGTCTACGACAATCTGGAGCAAAGATATTAGCTTAGAAGTAAAATATCCCAAAAAATGCATTTTTGTGAATAACTCCGCTAAAATATACCCCTATCGATCGATGAAATAAAAACTGACAGTGCCTGTGCGCAAGGTCTAATGACACTTTTACTGGAGTATAGACCTACTGTTTAGAAAAAAAAATATTTCTTACCACGTTATTTTACCCCTATTTACCCTATTTGATGATTGAATTTTTAAAAATATTTTCTTAGGTCCAATTTATTCACACTCCATTAAATTTAAAGTCGCCATTAAAAAAGGGAAATTTTAAAATTTGTATGCGATTTGACAGTTTTCAATTTTTTAATGGAGATTTTAAATGTAATGGAGAGTGAATAAATTAGGCCTTAGTGTTCACTCTTAAAATATAACCTTTCAAAAATGCTATATTTTTTGAGATTTTTAGATAATCTAAATATAATTCGAATTTTTTAGCCTGTCAAAATTGGATTTTTTTTGCAGTTTCGGATTTGAAGTGAGTTCAAAGCTGAGCATTAAGAACCTACTATGCCCTTAAGTAAACGAAAAAAAAAGAACCGTTTCGATCAAAGATCGTGATCCTAAATATACTCCGCCGCCAGTACCTTACCTATTCCCATTTCCAAATGTTATAACGATTGTATATTGAAGTTTTTTTTTTTACATGACCAACCAAGTCAGTATAAGTAAAATAAATGGTCTTCGGGTCATGTTCCAAGTTGCACGGTATAGACTTTTAAGCGCCCCGCAAGACAACAACTCTCAAGAACCCATTAGAACCAACCAAACTAACAGTCAAGTCGTCGTCGTTGCTTGAGTACATAAAATCCAAACTCGAATTCGTTGCTAGAATATAAATCTTCAAGCCACGATCAATCGATTCAAATGGTGATGGTGGTCGCAAGTTGCAAGTTCGTGTAAATGAAACAAGCCTCATGAAAAAAAACAACTTCTTTAAGCTTTACACACAAATATAAAAACCCACAATGGATTTGTTCTTTCTGTAGTTATGGCCTGGCCAAGAAGACCAAAGAACAAACCAATCCTCTGTGTGAGTGAGGGGAGCTAAAAGATCGAGAAAGAAGGTTCTGAACGTGTATAGCGGTAAAGTTGCGGTACTTTTCGTTTTCATTGCAACTGAGGAACATTTAGCCTAGATTCCCGTCGAGGGTTCGATGAACCATCTTTTGCTTCTCTTCGTCATCATCGTCATTCATTTTGTCTTGTAACATGTTCTTCGGTGTTATCAGTGTTTTTTTTGTATTCTTTTTTAAATTTTCTGTTTGCTTACAAGAGTTCTGGATGGTTCTCTTCGTGCTGTTTGGTTTAGGGTTTTATGATTTTTACATTCGTCTGCTTTGCATATATTCTTTCTTTCGTTCTTTATTTTTTCTTCCAACTTTTTGAACAAGAAAAGTCATCATTTGAGCCCTATCGAAAGGTATAACGCAACCGCCACCCACAATTTTCCTCGCCCACTTAGTTCATATTTCCACGACGATGGCAATATTGACTTCCGTGTGGGTGGCGGCGGTTGGTGTCCCTGCTTTATCCCTTTGCGAGTAGATGATACTTCCTGGAAATTGTTGTTCATTCCCTGTAGGATGTTTTTTGTTGAGTTGTTGTTGTTTTTTGTTGCAAATGGAAGGAATAGAGTACACCTAAATTTATTGTGTCCACATGCTTCTGTCTGTGAAATGTGAATTCGCGCAATCGAAATTGAAAAGGGAGTTTTCCGCCCATAAACTTATTTTGGCCCAACCAGTATGGTCTTTTTTATATGCCTACCTACGGTCGATGAACTCTGATGAGCTCTTCTATAGACATTGTGGCTTGAACTTGAATTTTTGTTTTTTTTTTCTTTTTTTTTGCCAAGCTTTTTTTCGGTTTGTTGGCTTATTAAAAAATACCTTAAGTTTCTGCAGGTTCTTTAAATATTTTTTTCTTTTTTTCTTTTCTTTTTTCATTCTTATTAATTGTTGTTATTTTTGTTTTATTTTTTTGCAAAGAGAGATAATTTGGTGAAAGTTTCTTTTTCAAGTGTTCTTTTTGGAGGTGTTTTTCTTATTCTCTGTTTATAGCAGTCCCTCCGTAGTCTTTCTTCAATCGGGTTGGGTTAGTTTTTGTGTGGAAGCAATTTCTGGAGTGCTTTGACCTTTTTAGTAGATGGTATTTTTTTTTTCAGTCTTTAGCAAGAACTGGTGTTTACATTTTGGAAGAATAATAACAACAAAAAGAGTGAGCAAAAAATGACTGAGAATTTTCTGGAACTGTGAAAGAAGAAGAAAACACTTTTAATTTATGTCTTTTTTTATATATTTTGTATTTATTTATTTCAAATATTTTTATGCAAACAAAAATAAGAGTTTTGTTTATACTGTAAACGATCGTTTGCTTATTAATTAACACTCAATTTAGAACTAAAGAAGCAAAAAGTATTCATAAATGGATAAAGTAATAAATCCTAAAAAAATTATGAAGAAAAAAGTTTTTATAAAAAGGATTAAGCAAAAAGTCTTCAAAAGCAAAGAATTTTTAGAAGAAAGTCTTCATTTTTAACAAGCAAGAAGTCATAAGAAACATAGAATTTTGTATGAATCAAAAAGTCTTCATAAATTAATGAAGCAAAAAGTCATAAGAAAAAAGAATTTTGTATCAAGCAAAAAGTCACCACTTTTGTATGAAGCAAATAGTCATCAAAAACATAGAATTTGGAATGAAGCAAAAAGTCTTCATAAATGAATGAAGCAAAAAGTCTTCATTTTTGTATGAACAAAAAGTCATCAAAAACATAGAATTTTGTGTGAAGCAAAAAGTCTTCATAAATAACACTGGTCAACAAGGTTTTTGCCACAAAAACCAAAATATGCTTTTCTATATGTTTTTGATGTGCTGAACTCGAATCTGAAGTCAGAAAATATTTTTTGGCCTCCATTTTTGAAATATTACCGTTATAAAATGTCGAAAAACGCCATTTTGGCTGTTTTCGACGTTATGTTTTTATGTGGGGTAATTCATTTTTTTTTAAATTATAACGGTGTCTATAAGAACTGGTTTTTATCTTCCAAAAAATGTTTTAATCTTTCCGATATCTCTTTTACTGCCCGAGATATTAAAAATTTAAGAACCGGTCTTTGACTCAGAAGCAGCACTGGCCAACCAAATTAAACTTTTTTTGCCACAAGAACCAAAATATACTTTTCTATAGGTTTTTGGGTTGCTGAACTCGAATCCACAATCAGGAAAATTCTATTGGCCTCCGTTCTTGAAATATTACCGTTATAAAATGCAAAAATATGGTTTTTTTTAAAAGGGTTATATTTCAAGAACGGATGCTTATAGAATTTTTCGGACTGCGGATTCGAGTTAAGCGACTCAAAAACCTCTAGAAAAGTATATTTTTGTTCTTGTGGCAAAAATTGTATGCTTAGGGACTTAAATTTTAGATTAAATTTAGTTTCTCTTTGGCTTACTAACTGAAACTTAAGATATCTCGAGCAATAAAAGAGATGTCGGGAAAATTTAAACAGTTTTTGAAAGAAGAATATCTGTTCTTATAATAACCGGTACAAATTTGTTTTAAATGAATTACTCCACAAAAAATTAGAAGCTCGAAAACAGCCAAAATGACGTTTTTTATCATTTTGCAACGGTAATATCTCAAAAACGGAGTCCAATCAAATTTTTCTGAATTCAGATTCGAGTTCAGCACGTCAAAAACCTCTAGAAAAGTATATCTTGGTTCTTGTGGCAAAAAAAAAGTTCAATTTTGTTGACCAGTGTAATCGAAGCAAAAGGTCTTCAAAAACAAAGAATTTTTATGAAGAAAAAAGTCTTCATTTTTATATCAAGCCAAAAATCATCATAAACATAGAATTTTGTATGAAGCAAAAAGTCTTCAAAAACAAACAAGTTTTTATGAAGAAAAAAGTCTTCATTTTTGTGCCAAGCAAAAATCATAAAAGGCATAGAATTTTATGAAGAAAAAATACTTCATAAATGAATGAAGGGAAAAGTCTTCAAAAACAAAGAATTTTTATGATTAAAAATGGCTTCATAATGTCATCAAAAACATAGAATTTTGTATGAAGCAAAAAGTCATCAAAAACAGAAAATTTTGTATGAAGCAAAAAGTCATCAAAAACAGAAAATTTTGTATGAAGCAAAAAGTCATCAAAAACAGAAAATTTTGTATGAAGCAAAACGTTTTTATAAATGAATGGAGGAAAAAGTCATAAAAACCACGAATTTTTATGAAGCAAAAAGTCATCAAAAACATAGAATTTGGAATGAAGCAAAAAGTCTTCATAAATGGATGACGCAAGAAATTACATTTTCGTATCGAGAAGACTTTTGCCTTTTAAAAATTCTTTGTTTTTGAAGACTTTTTGTTTCATACAAAATTCTATGTTTTTGATGACTTTTTCATAAAAAACATAGAATTTTGTATGAAGCAAAAAGTCTTTAAAAACAAAGAATTTTTAAAAGGCAAAAAGTCTTAATTTTTTTATCCAACAAAAAGTCATCAAAAACATAGAATTTTGTGTGAAGCAAAAAGTCTTCATAATTGAATGTAGCAAAAAGTCATAAAAAACAAAGAATTTTTATGAAGCAAAATGTCTTCATTTTTGTATGAAGTAAAAAGTCATCAAAAACAGAAAATTTTGTATGAAGCAAAAAGTCTTCAAAAACAAAAAAATTTTTAAAAAGCAAAAAGTCTTCATTTTTGTATCCAACAAAAAGTCTTAAAAAACACAGAATTTTGTATGAAGCAAAAAGTCTTCATTTTTGTATCAAGCAAAAATTATCATAAACATAGAATTTTGTATGAAGAAAAAATACTTCATAAATGATTGAAGCGAAAAGTCTTCAAAAACAAAGAATTTTTATGATTAAAAATGGCTTCATAATGTCATCAAAAACATAGAATTTTGTATGAAGCAAAAAGTTCTCATAAATGAATGAAGCAAAAGGTCTTAAAAAACAAAGAATTTTTCAAAGCAAAAAGTCTTCATAAATAGAAGAAACAAAAAGTCTTCAAAATCACAAAGAATTTGTATGAAGCAAAAAGTCTTCATAAATAGATGACGCAAGAAATTACATTTTCGTATCGAGAAGACTTTTGCTTTTTAAAAATTCTTTGTTTTTGAAAACTATTTATTTCATACAAAATTCTATGTTTTTGATCACTTTTTCATAAAAAAACATAGAATTTTGTATGAAGCAAAAAGTCTTCATAAATTAATAAAGCCAAAAGTCATCAAAAACATAGAATTAAAAAAAAAACAAAAAGTCTTCATTTTTGTATCAAGCAAAGTCATCAAAACATAGAATTTTTAATGAAGCAAAAAGTCTTCATTTTTTTATCCATCATCAAAAACACATAATTTTGTATGAAACAAAAAGTCTTCATTTTTGTATCAAGCAAAGTCATCAAAACATAGAATTTTGTATGAAGCAAAAAGTCATCAAAAACAGAAAATTTTGTATGAAGCAAAAAGTCTTCAAAAACAAAAAAATTTTTAAAAAGCAAAAAGTCTTCATTTTTGTATCCAACAAAAAGTCATAAAAAACACAGAATTTTGTATGAAGCAAAAAGTCTTCATTTTTGTATCAAGCAAAAATTATCATAAACATAGAATTTTGTATGAAGAAAAAATACTTCATAAATGATTGAAGCGAAAAGTCTTCAAAAACAAAGAATTTTTATGATTCTAATAGTCTTCATAATGTCATCAAAAACATAGAATTTTGTATGAAGCAAAAAGTCTTCATAAATGAATGAAGCAAAAGGTTTTCAAAAACAAAGAATTTTTCAAAGCAAAAAGTCTTCATAAATGGAAGAAACAAAAACTCGTCAAAATCACAAACGAATTTTTATGAAGCAAAAAGTCTTCATTTTTCTATCAAGCAAAACATAGAATTTTTCATGAAGCATAAAGTCTTCATAAATGATTGAAGCAAACATTCTTCAAAAACCAAACATTTTTACAGTCTTCATAAATGAATGAAGCCAAAAAATCTTCAGAATCAAATAATTTTTTACAAAGCAAAAAGTCTTCAGAAATATTTGATAACAACTTTTTATTGAGATACAAATTTTATAAGGAACAGAGACAAAAAAATGTTAAATGTTGATCAAAAAGTTCTTAATGTAACAAAATATGAAGAAAACTCAAAGCTGCATCTTCTTTGTTCAAAAGCAAGCTAGCTCATTGTAATTTTCTTCTTAAAAAATTATGAAGCAATAACATCAGAAAATTCATCATCAAGTCTGCACATTATTTCTTTCTTTCTTTTTTTTTTTTAAAGTAGGACTTGCCATCAACCATTAGACTTTAAGCTACACCGATAATATAAAACAAACACACTCCTTCAAGTCCAATAACTCTCACATTCTCACTTCTGATGCTTATAAACATTATAACAAAAAAGCAACAAAAACAAATTGAGTTCAACGTCAAGTGGAAAATTTAATTTTCTTTTACGCAGAAGTTGCAATTTTCTTCAAGTCGCTGCCATTTCTTTTCCTTCAAGTCTCTATGCGAAAATTTCTTCTGTTTTATTCTTCCATCTTAAACACACCCGTGTTTAACACTCACTTACACTAAAACACACACAAAAAAAAAACTTACTAAACCATCGTCAGAATTCTAAGAAATTCATAAAGAAATGCATTTTGCAGTTGCACAGTGCACAACTTGTTCCGCTTTCCAAAGCATTTTTGCAATTTCTTTTCAAACTGTTTGTGCTTCTGCACACTCTTCTTCTTGGTCTTTATTTATAAAAGTTCATAAGAAGCTTTGTCATCCAAGTTTTCTTTGGCCTGAAAATACAACAAAAATTATTAACCAAAAATTGCATTTCGGGAATATTCTGGAATTCTTCCCGAAATCTCTTAAACCTGCCCACGCAATTGAACACGAAAAATCCGATCAGTAGTTAATGAAGATTTGCAGAGATTGTTTTGATCTTCAGCAATTCCAATAACTACAACCACTTCGTGAATAACCAAAGTAGCCGACTCTATACGACAACGACACAGCGCAAAGTCAACGACGACGACTTCAACGACGTCAACATTTCCTCCAGTTAACCTCCATTGAGGTTGAGATCGTTGTACTGTTGCGTTTTCTATTACGAAACTTGGCCTGAATGTGGGCCAATGACCGAGCTTGAAACGCAAGCGCAAAAGTCACGGCTGAAGCCGAGCCGCGCCGCTCCGCAACCAAGAAAACATGTTTTATGATCGTTATAGCCGCACTCTGATCAAACGTAAAAAAAAGCTTCAAGACGATGACGACGATTCTGTTGTGTGAGTGGATTGAGAGAAGTGTGGTGGTGGTACTCTGACTGGTGGGTTGATGGCAAAAAGTGGAAAGTTGCCGCACCGGTGAAATGGTTATTGTCGCCGCTTGTGCTGATTGGAAGTACAATTTTTTTTGTAGTAGAGCTTAAGACTTTGTACTAAGGCAACTTACGACTGTGTATAGAGTTTTCATGTTAAGAATAATGTAAGCATTTGATTATTACAAGAAAATGGAATGAGGAAATGAAAAACGGTTAGAGAAGCCATTTATACCAAAGCTAAATTGAAAACACAGACTTGTAATCCAAGTTGCAAATCAATGAACATAATCTTTTTTAACAATTTTTCAATTAAATATCGTAAGAAAATTTTAAGTGCTCTCGGTCAAAAGTAACCTTAAAAGACGTTTAAAAAGATTGGATTTGAAACCTGCCAAAACTATAATTGTTTGAGGCATTCAATCTGCACTTAAATAATGATAAGCTTTATAAACTTTTCAAGATATTAAAAGAATGTAAGCTGATCTAAACTTATATAGACAAGTGCCAATAATTTTTTTAAAAAACATCACAATAATAATATTTTTGGAAGTTCAAAATTCTCAAAAACCTTGCACGTTAGAGCCATTCTAAACAAAATTCAAATTAAGAATATCAAAGGCCTAGAAAAGTATAATTTAGTTTTTATTGAAAAATATTTCTCGCCAATATTATTGTCATTTACGGAAAAATCGATCTTAAAAATGGTTTATTTTTTTTTTTCAATTTTTCTAAATATTTCTTATAACAAAAGTATAGTTTTTCTACATAATCTTAAATAAATGGTTTGGTCTAAATAACTGCATTCCAATTTTTTCAAAAATCTAAAATGTTTCGGTAACTTTTTTGATTGAAAAATAGGCTATTTTTTCAAACTAAATTCGTCAAAAATAAAACAATTAACTTTTTGCTGAAAAAAAAACATTTAAATAAATAAAAAAAAAACATAACGAAGTAATTTTTAGCTAAGTTTTGTTAAAATCCAATCATTTTTGTAAAAGATAAAAATATAAAACCAAAAAATCGTATTTTTGCATTTTTCTCAATATTTTTGAGGTTATAGGTAGGTATAAAAAAAATTTGGTGAGCAAAAGTTGTAGACATTTTTACTATCTACCTACAACTTTTGCATTTAACTTTTTTTGATAGGAGGTGTACTTTTGATAGAAATCGTAAGAAAACACGATTTTTGACACCCGCCCCACTTTTACCTATCATTTTACCTATCATTTATCTTAAATTTTTCAACTTTTACTTTCCGAAAACCGGATTTGCACTGGTCTATAAGAACTTTTCTTTCAGAAAGTCCTTTACTTCATAAAGTCGTTTTTGGTTTCATTGAATCCTCATACTTCATTAAGCCCTTTTTTGTAGTCTTTTTTAAAGTCAGTCTTGACTTCAATAATTCCTCATGCTTTATAAAGGCTTTTAATTTCTTAAAGTCTCTTCTTTTATGAAGTTGGTTTTGACTTCATTAAGCTCTCATTCATACTTTATGAAGACTTTTTTATATCCTGAAATAGGTACCGTCTTTTATATGAATACCTTTTATTTCGCTAGTGTTTTTCTTCATGAAGGCGGTTTTGACTTCAAAAAGTAATCATACTTCATAAAGACTTTTAATTTCAGCAAATCTCTTCAGTCATGAAGTTAAATTTGACTTCATTTAGTCTTCATTCTTCATGACAATTTTTTATTTTGTAAAGTCTCTTTCTTCATGAAGTCGATTTTTGACTACATCTGACTTCATTAAGTCCTCATACTTCATGGAGTTTTTTTTTTTTTTTTATTTCGTAAAGTCTTATCTGTCGTGAAGTCGTTTTTGGCTTCAATTCAATAAACCTTTTTCCTTCATGAAATCGATTATGACTTCAATAAGTCCTCATACTTTATGAAGAATTGTAATTTCATAAAGACTCTTTCTTCTTGAAGTCCTTTTTAACTTCACTTAGTACTCATACTTTTTGAAGTATTATTTTTTGTAACCTCTCTCCTTTTATGAAGCAGTTTTTGACTTCATTAAGTTCTCATACTTCATGAAGACTTTATTTCGTGAAGTCTCTACATTTAATTCTTTTTTGATTTCATAAAGTTTCATCAATCACGAAGTCAGTTCGGATTAATGAAGTCCCTATACTTCGTAAAGTCTTTTTATTTCCTAATGTCTCACTATTAATTTTATAAAGTCATCATACCTTCTTCAATCTTATTTCTCCACAAACCCACTTTCCCATAATTATCAATTTATTTTTACAAAATTATGACTCTCCACGCCCTATTACTGACTGTTGCTAATGGAAATATAAAACACAACCAACATAGCTCATATTATCTAATATTCTCTTCAGTAAAACACTCAACTTGAACTTACCCCAAATGCAGTTTCCGTCGGTCCCATCAAGATCAAGTTTTCCACTATTGACAAGTGGCAAGCTTTTTATATTTTTAATACAAACCTCCATCTCTCCATTCTCAAAGCAAAAGAAAAAATAAATGCATTTTTTATTAAAAAGCCTTCATTCACTCCACTACACTAAACACACACAAACCCCCTTTATTTTTCTAGAAGCCTATTTAAACTTTTACTCAAAAAGCTTTTTTTAGTTTTCTACCTCCATTGACAAGCAAGACAGAAAAAAAAAAAATAAAAAACTAGAGCGCAACTGCATTAATAATATTGTCAACTTGCAGCAACAAATAAAAATCCCTCCATCATTGTATCGTCGTCGTCGTCGTGTATAATCGTCGTGTCGTCGGCCAAAGTCAGGGCTTGTATGAGGCCAAAGTCAAGGCGCGCGGTAATGAATTCTCTTCTAAGCGCGACGACGACAACGACGACGAGTCGACGATACGAAACGAATGATCATGCAATGGGCAAAACGACACAAAGACCTTCACACACATAACCGCGCGTTGCACCACACGACTGAGTGCAATTTTATTTCCTGGTTTTTAATTGTGTACGGATGAATGAGAGAGAAAAATGCATTCTCACAATCTCACCTACACAATCAAATTAAAAATGCACTTTATCTCTTTATTTAATTGATTGCAAAAAAATGGAAAAAAAAGAGAACATCACAGCCGACAAAGAGAATAATATTTCGTGTGTTTTAAGAGCGCATATAATAAAGAGTCGATCAAAAGTGGAAAATTATGCCGATTGCATGAGGTCAATGGACTGCTTAAGTGGTTTTCGTCTTCCGCAATTTTTTTTTTGCAACAACATTTGCTAGTGTTTGTGTGAATTATTATTTTTTTTTTTTTCTTAAGGTATTTGACATAAATGCAACTCTCTCTTTTGAGGCGAGTATAGTGTAGTTGCTCTGATGCACTTTTTTCGTTATGTTGGCTGGCTGGCGCATTGGCTTTCGTCGGTGATGACTGTTGATTGTGGTAGTTTGTTAAGTGTAGGTAAAGTGGTGCGAATTATGTTGATGTAAATGTATTTGTCTGGTTGAATACGAACGAGTATTGAGATTATGAAACTTTTGAAAGAATATTGAAGGAGGAAGAATAGTGTTTTGCCTACATTTTGGGGATGATTGATGTTAAAGGAGCATGTATTTGTAATTTGGTTCGAGGACGAGCTATTTGAGGATATTTTATGTAATATGCATTTATTAAAAAATAAAAAATATAATAAGATGAAATAAATTAAAATAAAATAAAATAAAATAAAATAAAATAAAATAAAATAAAATAAAATAAAATAAAATAAAATAAAATAAAATAAAATAAAATAAAATAAAATAAAATAAAATAAAATAAAATAAAATAAAATAAAATAAAATAAAATAAAATAAAATAAAATAAAATAAAATAAAATAAAATAAAATAAAATAAAATAAAATAAAATAAAATAAAATAAAATAAAATAAAATAAAATAAAATAAAATAAAATAAAATAAGATAAAATAAAATAAATTAAAATAAAATATAGAAATTAAAAAAAAAAACTATATAAATTTAGAAGAAGGAAAAAAATGAAAGTTATTCTTTAAGAAGTTAAATGATTTATATTTAGATATTTCGCTTTTTACTATTATATAGTAAATTCGTAAAAGTTAAATATGTTTTTATAAACTCAAATATAAATTTTCAAAAAATTAAGAAATAATAATAATGGGAAAAATTAACACTATAAAAGTCTTCAAACTGTATTGCAGAGCATTTTTGACCAAAATTTTATATAATTTTTTTTTCATGTAAGCAACGCATGAAATTTTTTACGAAAGAAAATTGAACTTTTAATAAATTGGACCTTTATATTATAAAAATAGATATTTTCAAACAATGTCACACCAGTTACAAAAATATGTTACACCACTTACATTTTTTCATTTTTATTAAAATAGAGCATAATATACATTTCCTTCAAATAATGCTTATTTTTTGCAAACAGAATATAATCTTCTTCAATATTTAATACGAAACCCACGACTTTCTTTTTCTAACGTCACACCCGTTACAACTTATCTTAGAGATTTTGACGTTACAAAACATGCTAAAGTTTAATGTGTTAAAGCTATTAAATACCTAATTTAGTGAATTGTACAGAAATCAGGAACATAATATAAAATGAAATAACTGTGTCACACCCGTTACAATAGGAATTCCCTATTTTGATACATTTTTCCTGGAACTTTATTCTATTCAATAAAAAATAAAAAATAAGAACTTGGTTCCATCCAGGATCGAACTGGAGACCTTCTGCGTGTAAAGCAGACGTGATAACCGCTACACTATGGAACCACATGATGCTTAAATTAAATAAAATGAATATGGTTGTTTGGTATTTTTCGTCCTTCTTGTAGAAGTTATGGTTTCCTCTTAAAGGACCGTTGAAAAAAACATAAATTAAGAAAATATTTTTAAATAAAAAAAAAAAACTCTGAAAAAAAATGTTTGTTTCAAAACTGTCTGATTTGTACAAATCAACGGCGTTTTGAGCGAAAGAAACAGTTTATGTAAAATAAAATTAAAAAAAAACGGTTTTTCGTATTTCACACGTTTTTGGTTATTTTTCATGGCTTCTTCAGTGAAAAATTTTAATGCTCAAAAACTTCAGATTCGTACTTAAAATGCATATCAAACTTTTTATTAGTTTGTCTAGAAAATAGATTTTCGTCGTTTTGATTGTATTGATTGATTTAAGAGAAATCTTAATCTATGGCAAGTACCTTTACTTTTAGCTGAAGTTTTTTTTTTCAAATTTATAGCCAAATTCAGACCAACAAATGATTGGAATAATCAGAAAGTAGTCAAAAACGCCGACTTGTCTGATTAATTTTACTAGACTAAACTATTTGCGTTGACATATTTCACTGAAAAAAAAATCTATGTGCAATTCACACGTGGTAGAAGTGAAACCTTAACCCTGACTGTAGGTAATAATTATAAAACACGTATTTTTTTAGAAAATTTATATTTTCATTATTTAGTCATATATTTCGACATTTAGGGATCAAAATAAAAAGTGTTTATAGCTGTTATAAAGTACAGAAATGTGCAAATTCAAAGAACAACCTATTAAATATTTACTTTTAGACATATTTATATCAACCATGTCTATACAAAGTCTAAAAAATGAGCTAGGATTTTTTTAAACCAATCAGTTTTCACCAAAAAAGCAACAAAATCAATCTTTTTTTATCATTTAACACCAATAAATCCATATTTTTAAATGACAACCTATAATACAATTGTTATCATCTGAAAGCTAATTATTTCACCTTTTATATGACGCTTCAATCATATTTCTATCATGCCTACAAAAAAAATTAAGAATTTTTTAAAGCCAAGTATGTCGAAATTTCAAATTGAGATTACGGTACTTCCTACTCTGGTGGCTGGTTATCGGCAACAGATTTTGGGGTATTTTTCAAGTTTTTTAATTTAAGATTATATAACTTTAAGAGCACGTACCGTTTTGTGTGGTTTATTAAATGAGAGGTAATGTTACCATCATGCGCGTATTAAATGTTTAATCAGATTTTTATGTTCTCTAGATCAAAAGATATAACGTGTTTATAGAAAAAGAACATCTTTTCACTGTTATCTCAGGATTTTGAATATGAAATTAATTGAAATTTGGAACAAAGTTATAATCAATTGATTTTTCCTGTCGATTTTTCGTTTCATCGTGTTTCACTTCAAAAAAATGTTACTCATACACCATAGTGACCGACTTTTTAACTAAAATTGGATGGATTTGGAAATTATTATTTGCATACATTAAGTGTCTAATTTGTAAAAATTTAAAAATTAAATTATGTTAGCGGTGAATTATTTGATATTCTAGCAGACTTGCAGATTTAAGATTCTTATGCAGCATTTTCACTTAGAATGAAATGAGCTAACTATATATAACAGACTGGCTCTAAAATGATCTGTCAACTATTGCCATTCAAAATTAAATTGATCTCCTCTCCCTGTCTCTGGTCTAAGGTATAGCTGCAATTTCCGCCATTTTTGTTTTTCTTTTTTTCTGCATTTTTAAAACCCGTTGGACTAATCAATCAAAATTCTAAGAAATAGCGACCATTAGAAAACTAGTATGAGACAACATTCGCCTGGGTGAATTGTATTTTTGCAAAAGTGATTGATCGCAAAGAGAGTCTTAACAAAACCATCACCATCATACACTAACAACAACAACAACAAAGAAAACCATTTCTTCTGCATTCATCCAGCCATTTATACTTTATACCAAACTCAAAACTCTCGACTCGACTTGACTATACCAACCAAAAATGGAAGAAGAGAGGCAAAAGAACTTCACAGCAACGAATGACTGCGCAAAACCAGACCAATGGCCTCGGATCACCTTAGAAAATGCATCTGATGTTACTGCTGCGCTCAGCGAACAGCGACAGCAGCCAGCAACTAACTTAAAGTTAAATTTGCTGCCAAGTTTTTTGCAAAAATGTTGCATTGGTAACAGAGAGAAGAACACAGCGCGAGCGCACTGCACTGGATAGTGCCAATGACCGCGAGTAACTTACATTCGCAATAGCTTGCTTCTGCTGCTGCAGTTTTATTTCTTTGTGGACTTTTTGCATTTCTTCGTGGTATTTTCTTCTTTCACAAGACGATAATGATGATGATAATGACAGGAGAAAGAATTTCTTCTTCGTCATTATTTTGTGTGTATGTGCTTTCTCGAGAGGAAGAAGGGGGTAGTGCAATAAAGTGCAGCATTGGAAAGACGATTTCAATGAAAACCCGTTGAACGTTGAGTTTTTTTTTGTTATGCACGAGGAGTAGTGTGCGCTATTTTTTCCTGGAAAAGCGAAAAAGAAAGGCGATCTCTGTGCACAGCAGAATTGCATAGAAGTAATAGAAGAATTGCAATTTGCGCAAGCGCGGCGGGAGGGGAGGTATTTTTGCACATTATATGCTCAAAGTACCGTAAAGTGTCTTTGATATGAAATAGATGGTCATAGAAAGAATGAAAGAGAGAGATAGAACGATTAGGAGGGTCGAGCTATATCTAGAAGCTTTGTGTGCGGCCGTGTGAAAAGAGACTTGCGAAGCAAAGAAGTGATTCTTTGCAAGCACATAACTGCATTTGAAATTCTGCAGCTTACTTCTTCCCTTCTTCCTCCGCCGACTTCACTCGTGGTGCGGTCACCAACTTCTTTATAAAGACGCTTTGCATTGCCGCAATGGCCTACGAGGGCGCCCGATCGTATTAGAGTATGTGGTAAAGTTTGTGGCATAACTGTTTTTTTGCTGCGATAGAAAATAATGTAGGTGAAGTCTGCTGAACAACAGTTTATAATTGGCTCAAGCTGAACCGAAGCGTCGTCGAGCGTATGTGTAATGTTCTATCATTATATTATTATATTTCTGGCTGTGTTCCAGCTTTCGGCTGGATGTTGGCTCTCTGGTCATGGGGTCCCCAGGGTTCTTGGGGTAATTGCGAATTTTTTTCGCCATGGCTGTTTTCCGGGAAATTGTTCCAACCAAGCTGTGTGCTTTCTGGATAACTAGCAAGCAAGAGTTTAAATTCGCGATGTGGAACATTATTTGATGGAAGGATGCTATAAAAGTGCTAACGAGCGCATTCGAATGGGACCCAAACCCAGCTCTTATACAATACACGTCATGAAATAGGTTTGGTGCCATACGATGATATACCAACCAACCAAACCCAACTGCTGGAAAGGTCATAATTGGTGACTGCTCAACCATAAATGGAGCAATACAAAGGGAAATCGTGGGATAAAAAAAAATTGATTTTGACTCGAAAAAAAAAGGAAAAACCCGAAAAAAATGAGAACATTGACATGGAATCTATTTTGTTTGGTGCTAATGCGCATATAATTGACACTTTGTCGTTGTTATACAATTTGAAATGATACGATATTGGTTTATGGGAAAAGACATTACTTTGTGGCTTAAAAAAAATGACAACTTTAATATTGTTGCTTCATGATAAATGGATTTTATTTTTTCAAGAAAAGTTTCAAGAATTCGTTAAAAATATATAGAAGCTATTTTTTCTTGTTAAAGTTTGAGTTTAACTTTTTTGTTCGATTAACATTTTTTTGGCGGATCTTGAAATTAATTTTTTTGAGCCAAAAATAACGGTACTACCTGTCATACACCGATTTTAGTAAAATTGAATTCGCTAAAAAAACGTCTGCAACGATTTTGTTACAAAAAAATTCAAATGTTAGTTTTCAATGAACATTTTTAGTTAACATTTCTCTTTTTCGAAAATCATTATTAACGCTACCTTACATTATTTTGAAATATTTTTTTCTCCCAAATGGTCTACTTAATTTGAACGAAATTTTTTAACAAAAGCATTTCTATACATTTAATATAAATAAAAATACAATTTTGAAAAAAAAAAATAATTTTTGGATTTTTTAACAAATTTTGAAATTTTTTTTTTGAAAAATCAAAATTTTAGTTGCAGTTGTTGATATATCTATAATAGCTACAAAATGACATAGATACCTACCAATTTTATTTATTTATTTATTTTCTGTTTTAAATTATTTTTTCAAAAACGGCTCCAACGATTTTGAAAATATTTTTTTTTTCTTTGAAATGAAACAGCATACTTGTTTTGGAGCTGTATTTATTTTAGGTATTGTTATTTTAATTTTGAAAAACAAATTTGTTGTTTTTAAAAACTTTTTTTTCTATGCATTTACCAAATTTTAATATAAAAAGTTGTAAAAATTTTAACATCTTTAATAATTCTAAGAGCAAGTTCTTGCGACTAGTTGTGCATTTTATTTGAAGTTAAACTTTGACAAACTCCCAAAATTCCCCCCTCCTGCGCTCATATCTATTATGGTTTTACTTTATTGGGTCACTACGGTGTATGTGGAACCTTTTTTCTTATTATTTCCTCATCAGCTTAAAAGTGATGATATTCAATGAACACGGTTTCTATGAATAAAGGAAGAAAAAATTACGAACGTCATATGTCTTACTCATTTTTTAAAAGCCATTAGTCTGGCTTTTAAAAACCATTCTATTTTTTGATTTTACTCTTAAAAATTAAAAAACTATGTAAATATCAGTTTTAAAGCATTAATCGTTAAATTTTGTTTATATATTTTTTTTTTTTCATTATACTTTTGCTGTTTGACATTTTTTGTAAAGAGGTACGACAATTCTAAAGCGATTTAAATAATAAGTTACAGGGGTGGGATAGTCTAACTACAAGAGTAAAAAATGCAATAATTTTGAGCTGAATTGAAAAACCGTTTAAAAAATTAAAGAATTAAGAAAAAAAAATAAACAGTGAAATAAAATTTTTAATCAAGGATCTTACTTGTGTCCACTTACTTTTTGTTTACTTTTTATTTACAAAGTTAATTCAATACCTACAATTAAAATACCTGCCATTAAAAACCACATTAAATATTCCAAAAATTGTCAATGAATTATATTTCCCATTTATGGGGCTAAACTTTAAAAGTCAATAAATGTCTGTTCTCATGATAGTAATTATTATTGAATCGTCAACAAACACTTTTGTGTAGTCTTATTTAGCGTTTCAACTTGAAGACACAGAAAATGCATATCTCCAAGTTATTAGTTGTATTTCTATTGCGCTCAATAAATAATGTGGAAGGTAGTAAATTTCAAGATTTAATTATAAAAGTTCATGAAAAAAGCGATTCAGCGACAGTGTTTTTCATTGGATTCCAAACTGAGAGTAAATTTTTGGCAAACTTTATGAAAACTCAAGATTCGATTGCAATATCAATATTTTCTCCTGGTTTAACAAGTGAATTGAGACAATGCAATAATGTTATCCTCGTATTTCAAGTTCCTGATGAGGATAACAGGAAATATCTTCAAGAAATTATAAGATGTCTTCAAATAAGAAACTTTGTTATAATTTCAGCAAAAAATGAAAAAATATTGTTTCAATATTTTTCTTTCTTTGCCGAAAATAAGTTCTCAAGAGTTTTTGGAATAATTGATAACAACATGTCATTTTATGCATATATGCCTTTTGCTGATAATAAATTTCAACAATTTGTCGACAAGGATCCAATACCTGATGCCTTGAAAGATTTAAATGGTTATCCTTTTCGTATCAATCTTCAAGAAGATTTACCAAGAGTTTTTTGGTATCCAAATCAACAAGGTGGAGAAAGTATTGGAGGAAAATTTGGTCAAATAATTTTGCAATTTTTAAAGAGGCATAATGCAACTTTCAAGGAAATATTATTCAACAATGCGTGGGATGAAATTGTGGAAGCTATATTTAATGCTACTGCAAACAACAAACTTGATATATTACTGAATCCATATTTTCCACAAAAAAATCTTGACTTGAGTTATCCAGTCAAAATTGAAGCACTTGCTGTAATGGTGCCCATTAATGGATTTGTTTCCCCCAACGAGTATCTTCAAAGGCCATTTACGCCAACAGTATGGTTTTGCATTGGACTATCGATTATCTTGATTGCAGTTGCTAAATTTATTTTAGATAAAATAACAACTTCAAAGGCTGAAATTTGGTATAGTTTCTCTGATATGTATCTAATTTTGTTGGGCGGATCTCCGGAAAAAGGAATGACTTCAAACTATCGATTTTACTTGATTGTTATTTTGTATGCATTCATAATTGGAAATTTGTTTGTTGCATATTTTCAATCATTTCTAACAGTTTTTATTAAAATCAAACAATTCAATACCATTCAAGATCTTGTTGAAGGAAATTTGCCAGTAATGATTTCAATTCAGCGATGGGAATTAATAAAAAACTATTCTTTTCCGAAAGGTTTGACGGATATAATTCTCCCCACTAATTCTTCAGTATTTGTACCTACATTTTTATCCATGCGAAAAACTAATTTCGGTTATGCATTAGATGAAGATAGATGCAAATTTTACATTGGATTTCAATCTTTGTTTCGAAACAGCTTATTTCGTGTAGCCCAAGAAGCTCTAAGCAGTAATCATATTGGATATTTGATGCCATTTCATTCTCTTTTCAAAGAAATTTTGAATGATTTCATCATTGAGATACCACAAACTGGTTTGTTTCAGAAGTGGGATGCAGATGTAGTTTATCAAGGAAAAGCGCAAGGTTTTGGAGTAAACATGTTAAAAGTCGGTGGAAATAATGAAGGAGATCATGTGCCACTGACATTGCATCAGCTGCAGTTTGTGTGGAATTTTTTGTTGATTGGGATAGCGATTTCAACAGTTGTTTTTATTTTAGAGTGTTTTCTTAAAAAAATCCAATAATTCTAATTAAAATTTATGAAAATATTTGTAACTCTAAAATTTTGAGCAAAAAAAATTTTAGCAAAATAATTAATAACTTCTCATTTATTTTCACTTAACTATAATAATATAAAATCTGTTTAAGAAATTGAAAACAAATAATAAAAAGAAATTTGTATTCAATAATTTTGCTTTTTAATATTTTTTGTTCTGTTGTTGCTTGAAAAGTAAATTCAATACAAATTGAAAACCGTACCTATGGTCCGGTCAATTTAGACATCCGAGGTTACATAAATTCCCAGCATGCTGAAAATTGGTAGGATTGTTGGAAACACCATCATAAATGAAACCTAAAAAGTCCTCATCGATCCGAGACCTGGAAAAAAATTTACTTGGGGTCAAAGGTCACAAAAACTGTTTTTTTTTTCAGGATTTTCAGCAAAACGGTAAGTCTTATCAAAAAATTTTCAATGCAAAAATTGTAGACGAGATTATTATCTATAAAAACTGTCATGATACTTTTTTTCCTAAGACCCACCGTTTTTTAGGTATAACGATTCAAAAAGTTGAAGTTGAGTTGTAATCGTCATAATCAGGACTATTCTGAAAAAAAAAAACTGAACAACGGAAAAGTTACTCCATTTACTCCACTTTTCTCCAAAAACGTCAGTTATCTCTAAGTCTTATAAGCAGGGTGGCGTTGTCGAAAAAACTCAAAAAAAGAACTTGAAAGCGTGGCAACCCTTGACAGGATGTCGCCAGGCAACCCATGTGTTATATCTATTTCTTTAGACACTACTTTTAAGAAAATATAACTCTCAACTGGTATAACGATGGGGGTAGGTCGTCCTAGTCGAGATCTTAGACTATATTACAAAGCCGAAAAATTAAATTCTGAAAAAAAGTAGTTTGTCAATATTTCAATTTTCTCAAAAACTAGAAGACATAGAATCATACGGTTTTAACTGGTTGTTAAAAAACAATTTTCAATTTTCTCAAAAACTAAAAGACATAAAATCGTACGATTTTCACTATTTGGTAAAAAGACAATAGGGACAATTAATTTTACTAGTAATTTTTTTATTAAAATTCAAAACCTTGAAAAATTTTTAAGTGAATGTGTTTTGAAATTTTTTTTCTCAAAATTTTGAAATCAAGTATTTCAAAAACCTTTGCTTGAAATAAGTTCATTTAAAATTTATGATTAAGGGTGATATTTAAGCTTTTAAAAAAGTTAAGTTAAGCGATAATTATGAACTGGTGTGTATAAATAGACAATAAGAAATTAAAAATTAAAAAAGAAAAACACAGTGAAGTAAAACTTTTAATCAAGGATCTTGCTTGTGTACACATTTTGTTTACTTTTTATTTAAAAGCTTAATTCAATACCTACAATTAAAAAGTTAGATAAAAATAATGACATTATAAACTACATTAAATATTCCAAAAATTGTCGATGAATTATATTTCCCATTTATGGGAAATACTTTAAAAGTCAATATGCCTGTTCTCAGGGTAGTAATTATTTAGCGTTTCAACTTGAAAATACAGAAAATGCATATTTTCAAGGCTATAGTTGCTTGTCTCTTCATAAAGAATATTCTTGCGGAAAGCAGTAAACTTCGAGATTTAATTATAAAAGTTCATGAAAAAAGTGATTCAGCTACTGTGTATTTCGTCGGTGATAAAACTGAAAGCGAATTTTTGAGTGAATTTATGAAAACTCAAAAATTCGATTGCAATATCAATATTTTCTCCTGATTTAACAAGTGAATTACGACAATGCAATAATATAATCATTGTCTTTCGAGTTCCCAAAGAGGTCAACCCGAATTTAAAATATCTTCAAAAACTTATTAGAAGCCTTAAACTAAGAAAGTTCGTTATAGTTTCAGCAAAAACTGAAAACAGTTTGTATCAATATTTTACTTTCTTTGGACAAAATAAATTCTCAAGAGTTTTTGGAATGATTGGTAACAACACGTCATATTATGCATATATGCCCTTTGCTGATAATCAAATACAACAATTTGCCGACAATGATCAACTTCCTGATGCTTTAAGAAATCTAAATGGATATACTTTTCGTTTATATATTGTAGAAGACACACCAAGAGTTTTTTGGTTTCCAAATAAAAAAGGAGAACAAAGTATTGGAGGAAAATATGGTAAAATATTTCTTCAATTTTTGAAGAAGCATAATGCAACTTTTAAGGAGATATCATTCAATAATAAAATAGACGAAATTTTGAAAGTTGTACTAAATGCAACTGTGAATAACAAAATTGATATGCTGCTGAATCCATATTTTCCACAAAAAAATCTTGACCTAAGTTATCCAGTCAAAATTGAAGAACTTTCTGTAATGGTGCCAATTAATGGATTTATTTCCCCGAACGAGTACCTTCAGAGACCATTTTCTCCAGCAGTATGGGTTTGCATTGGAATATCAGTTATTTTGATTGCGGTTTCAAAATTCATTCTTGATAAAATAACAACTTCAAAGGCTGACATTTGGTCTAGTTTCACTGATATTTATCTAATTCTTTTGAGCAAATCTACGGAGAAACCAATAACTTCTAACTATCGCTTTTATTCGATTGTAATTTTGTTTGCGTTCATAATTGGAAATTTGTTTGTAGCTTATTTTCAATCATTTCTAACAGTTTTTATTAAAATAAAGCAATATGATACAATTGAAGACCTCTTCGATAGCAATTTACCTGTTATGATTTTAAGAAAAAAATGGGAATTAATACAGAATTATTCTTTTCCAAAAGGCTTGACAAATATAATTTTACCAACCAGCTCATCAATATTTGTTCCTCTTTCTTTAGCCATGCGAAATACAAGTTTCGCTTATGCCCTCGATGAAGATAGATGCAAATTTTACATTGGTTTTCAATCTTTGTTTCGAAAGAGCTTATTTCGTGTAGCGCAAGAAATTCTAACCAGTAATCATATTGGATATTTGATGCCATTTCATTCTCTATTCAAGGAAATTTTGAACGATTTCATCATTGAGATACCACAAACTGGTTTATTTCAGAAGTGGGATGCAGATGTAGTTTATCAAGCAAAGGCGCACGGTTTTGGAAAAGACATGTACAAAGATGTTGCACATCATGAAGATGCTCATGCACCACTCACCTTTCATCAGTTGGAGTTTGTTTGGAACTTTTTGTTGATTGGGATGGCAATTTCAACAGTTGTTTTTATAATAGAGTGTGTTTTTAAAAGATTCAACAAATTGAATTGAAATCGGTATACATTAAAAAATTTGTTATTCTAAAATTTATAGTAAGTTAAAAGTATCACTAACTTTGATAACTAGTACAATTTTTTACTATTTTGCAGTTTTAATATTATCTAGTTTAATAAAAAGAGATCACAAAAAGCTGTTTATTTTTGTTTTTCTTTTAAGGTATTGTCATGTAATTGAAGAATATTTGGAAAAGGTAATAAAACAGTTCATGTAAGATTTTAAAGTTTATTTTACAGTACGAAACTCTTGAGAAGTACTAGAATGACTCTGGATAGTCATTTAAACGAATTTCTTAATATCAGCTAATATAAGAATCTATGTATACTTCCTGAATCAAAAGTTTTTCTTACTTTCAGAAGTATTAAATTTGGACAGAAAATCAACTTTATGAAAAAGATTCACTATAAGATTCAATGGAAGCGTATTTACATTAACTCGTAACCAGTGGCGTACGTTGAGTCGCCGTGGCCCCGGGGCAATACTACATTTTGGGGCCCCTTTGATATTCGGGTGCCCCTAAGATACAAAAAAAGTACTTATTAACATAGATTTTTTTGTATGGATTATTTATTTTAAGGTTTATTTTAATGTTTTAATATGCACTTTGCTATACTTACTTCAAATCAATTTTGGGGCCCCCAAAAATTAAATATTTAGAGGTCCCTAAAATAAATTTTTTTTAGCTTAAAATTGATAGTTCTTGGGGCCTCTGTTCTGAAGTAAAATGTACTCCTTTGATTTTCCATCATCGAAAATAGTTTATTTATTTTGGAGCCCCTGAAAAATTATTTTTTGGGCCTCAAAATTAAGTAATATAATTTTTTTGGAGCCAAGAATTAATAGGTGTTGGGGCCTCTGTTCTGAAGTAATATTCGGAATGCCACCAATAACGTAATGTTTTGTTTTGGGCCCTGATTGTTTTGAACCACTGAAGTAATAGCTTTTGAGGATCCTCAAATAATATTTGTCATGCCATCAGAAATTTTGATGAATATTTTTGGGCTCCTTAGTAATAGATTTTGGGGCCCCCAAATTAATATTTGATTGCCTCTCAACTAACGGGGTTCCTGAAAAATTATTTTTTGGGACCCTTCAAATAATATTTTTAGAGCCCCGAAGTCATATTTTTAGGGCTCTTAAGTAATATTTAGTAGTCCATCAACAAATATAATTTAATTCAAAAAACATTTTTTTTTTTTATTTAATTTTTTTAGACGCCCTGAAGTAAACGCTTTTGGGGGCCCTGGCCTGAAGTTGTTTGCTGACTTGAAGTATTGACTTGAAGTAATATTTGGTATGAGAATAACAAAACTTTTTTTGCTTTTTTGTATTATTTGTGGTTGCAAGGATTTTTCAAGAAATATTTTTGGGGGCCTTAAGATAAAATAATAATTTTTCTTTTAAAAAAGCAGTTTATTTTTTTGGGGCCCCTGGGGTAAACTTTTTTTTAAATCAATATAATTGATTTAAAAACAATGACATAATCAATGACATAATGTGTCTCCCTTGTATCCGAAATGATTCAAATACATTTTAATTTACTTCGTAACTCAATGTATGCTAACAGTTTCCTTCTCTGCATTGTCTCCAGTGGGGGCCCTGGGGTCGGTCGGGGGCCCCGGGGCGCCGCCCCGCTTGCCCCAAGGAAGTGTACGCCCCTGCTCGTAACACCTACCAATTCACTTTTTGTGACTTGGTTTACTTTGTCGTCACCAAAAATTCGGTGAAATGTTAAAGTTTCCTTTGAGAGTGCACGAAATTTTGTCTCCCTGTCTGATTTTCCTGAATTTCCACACGTGGCACCTTTTATTTCTTTCAATTAGATGAGCATTTAGATTTTAGAAACAAACATAAAATTTAACTTAGTTTTACAGACAGGCTAATTGCTTGCCATTAGAATTTAAGCTTTTACTTTAAAAGTCAATAATAGTTTCATAATTATTGCATTTGAAATAAAATATTAAAGCGTTTTTCTACTTACAGTATTCAACAGCTGGTTCAATGGAATTATACTAAAAATGTGTTTGTTTAAATTTGTAACATTTTTTGTATTGATTTTAACAAGTGTTCAGAGTGAATTACTTTTCAAAGAATTTAAAGAACTTATTGTAAGAATTTATAATAGCAGTGATTCAGTGACTGTGATTTTCATCGGAGCTGCTAATGAAGAATTTTTGATTGATTTTATGAAAACTCATTCCTCCATACCGATATGTGTGTTTCAAGCTGATTTCGCAAGAGATTTTCGAAAGACTCATAATGCTATCATCATATTCAATGCAACCGGAGGTCAACACGACTATCAAGAAACACTGCAAAATCTCTTTAAAAACCTTCAAATTAGAAAATTTGTAGTGATTTTAGCCAAAACTATAGACAACTTAAAGGAATTCTTTATATTTTTTAATGAAAATAAGTTCACAAGAATATTTGGAATGATTGCTAACACTTCATCTTATGCTTACCTTCCCTTTGCTGACAATCCAGTTCAGAAACTTGTAGAATTGGGAAACTTACCTGATGCTTTGAAAGATCTTAATGGTTTTGCTTTTCGAACAACTGTTCATCCTGATTTTCCAAGAACTTTTTGGTATCCAGATGAAAGAGGACAACAACAAATTGGAGGAAGAATTGGACAAATATTTGTACAATTCTTGAAAAAGCATAATGCAACTTTTAAGCAAACATTATTAAACAATTTGAAAGGTGATTCTCCACATACTATTGTAAAACTAACTTCGAAAAATGAGATTGATATAAGCATGAATGCATTTGATCCACACCAAAAACTCGACTTAAGTTATCCAGTCTCAGTTGAAGGACATGTTTTAATGGTGCCTGTCAATGGATTTATTTCTCCAAGGGAGTATTTTCATAGACCATTTTCAGCAACAGTTTGGTTGTGTATTGGACTCTCGATTATCTTAATCACAGTTGCAAAGTTCTTTCTTGATAAAATAACAACTTCAAGGACTGATATTTGGTCTAGTTTCAGTGATGCATACTTGTCTTTGATGAACTTGCCAACAGAAAAACCAATAACTTCTAACTATCGTATTTATTTTTTGGTATTTTTGTATGCTTTCATAATTAGGAATTTATTTGGAGCTTATTTTCAATCATTTCTAACAGTTTACATAAAAATCAAACAATTCGATAGTATTCAAGACCTTGTCGAAAACAATGACGTTTCCATTATGATAACAGAATTACGATGGGAATCGATTAAAAATCTGTCACTTCCAAAAGGTTTGGAGAAAATAATTCTACCAACTTATTATTGGATATTTATTCCACAATTTATGTCGATGAAAAATACAAGTGTTGCCTATGTTGTAGATGAAGATAAATGTCAATTTTACATGGACTTTCAATCGCTGTACAGAAAGAGTTTATTTCGTAAAGCTCGAGAAGTTATTAATAGTTATTATTTGGGATATATACTACCAGATCATTCTATATTTAAGGACATTTTGAATGATTTTATTTTTGAAATTCAACAAACTGGTTTGATTCAGAAGTGGGATTCAGATGTACCTTATCAAGCAAAATCAGCAGGTTTTGGATCAGAGATTTATAAAGATTATGTTCATGAAAATGTTTGTGTTGCATTGACATTACATCGGTTGGAGTTTGCATGGATCATTTTGATAATCGGATTGACAGTGTCATCAAGTGGTTTTGTATTTGAACTTTTATGTGGTACTGTCAAAGAAATTTTTAAGTTTTAAAAATGAAAGAAGTAAAATTTATTTAGTAGTTTTAATCTGTTATACTTTTGTATTTATGTTATCAAAAAACAAAATTAATGTAAAATAAATAAACAATACACAAGAAATACTAATGAGCGATTTTTACTCTTGGAAACTTTGTACATTCCTTGCAAGATGCATTAACCGTGAAAAAAATGTTGAGGTGTGGGAGGCTGGGACTTGAACCCAAACCTCTTCATGACCCATCGCACTAACCATTTCGCTTTAGGCAACTGAATTTCATGATTCACTGATATAATTTGAAATAGGGATTTGAGATGAAATACATATGAACAAAGAATTCATAAAATCTCAAAAAATATTTTTTGTGAAAGGGTGTTTTTTTTAGAGCTTGAGTAATGTTTGAGAAAGTTCTAATAAGAGCTGTCATAAATTTTGGTAATAACGAAAAACTTCGTGAAAAGTTTACATTTGTCACATACTCAAACTAAAAATTTAAAGGCTACTAATTTCTTTTGAGTGCAAGTGGGTTTTTTTTATATACACTGAACCAAAAAGGTACATAAAATTAATGAATTTGTACATTAAATTAATGTAAAAATTCATGGCAAATGAGCCAATGTAAAAATTCATTAAATTTAAGAATCTTTTTAAGAACAAATTCATAAGGGAATAAATATTTCTTAAAAATTAAGAATAAGTACTTAAATTTTAAGAATTCTATTCATAAACGAATTCGAAAAGTTTTGAACATGTTTTAGATTTTAAGAAAAATTCATACAATTTAAGAATTATTTCTTAAATCTTTTTTTGTTCTTCTATAACACTGGTTAACAAAATTAAACTTTTTTTTTGTTGCCGAAACAAAATTATACTTTTCTGAAGGTTTTCAGTGTGCTGAACTCGAATCCGAAGTCAAAAAAAATTAATCAGCTCCCGTTTTTGAAATATTACCGTTAGAGTATGCAGTACTTCGGACCTTATTTTTTTATATAAGGAAAATTGTTTGAGCATATTTAGTAACGGTTTTTATAAGAACTATTTATCACCTTTTTAAATCTGTTTAAATCTTTCCGATATCTTTTTTATTGCCCGAGATATCCTCAGTTGTTTGGTATTTTTATAAATTTTATGACGTCATTATCTCCTTTATGATATATGAAGAAAAACCCACTTACTTAATTTTAAGATATCTCGGGCAATACAAAAGATATTGAAAAGATTTAAACAGTTATCGAAAGATGGAAAACAGTTTTTATAGAAACCGTTACTAAATATTCTCAAACAATTTTCCTTATACAAAAGAATAAGGTCCGAAGAAATCAAAAAAACGTTTTTTTGCATTTTCTAACGGTAATATCTCAAAAACGGGAGCTGATTAGTTGTTTATGACTTCGGATTCGAGTTCAACACACTGAAAACCTTCAGAAAAGTATATTTTTGTTTCGGCAACAAAACCTTTGTAAACCAGTGTAATTTAAGAACAAAGTTTAAGAAAAGTTTCTTACATTTTATGATTATTTCTTAAATTTTATGATTTTTTTCATAAATTTCGTAAAAAATTGAATGAAATGTTGCTTAAATTTTATGAAAGAAATCATAAAAAATTGAATGAAATGTTGCTTAAATTTTATGAAAAAAATCATAAAAACTATGAATTTTTCTTAAAGTTTTATGATTGTTTTCATAAAATGTAATACAGTTTTCATTAAAATGTATGTATTTATTTATAAAGATGCATATAATATACATTACCATTCCAAGCATTTAATTTGTTCCTGAAAAAAATTGTATTCCAATCAAACAAACAACCAAAGAAAACAACCCAAAATCTAAAACAAACAAATGAAATAATTTTTAAAAATAAAAGAAATGATTGAGTTTAAACGTAATAAAAATTTTTTATTGGTCACTGTCACTATACATTAATTTTTTAATTTAATTTTACTTTTTTAATAGATAGGTACATCATCTGGAAAGATAAAAAAAAGTTTGTATTAGTATAATGACTATGTACTATTTGGTTCAAAAAATCGAAATAAGAGGTAGAATTATCTTTTACCTTATAGTAATCGGCAGCATTAGGCTCTGCAGCTGAAAGAAAAAACAATACAAAATTGAATAATCTGGGGAAAGATCACAATATAACAAATTTAGGTAGATACATCATTAAATAGAATAAAACAAAATTAAAACATAATTTCAAATACTTAAAGGAATTAAATAACATGCAACACTTACTAAATTCTATGTTTTCCAAACATGATGTGTTTGCTTTATTCTGCAATGACAACTTCGGGTGTACTGGATCTGTTGCAAACAGCCTTTAAGATGGTTTTTACGGAGCAGTATTTAGTGCCCTTTTGCCGGTTCTATTATATTTCGCTTTTTTGCGAAAATAACATGGTCTCAAATTGAAGATTACTCAAGTGCCTACGCATTTCATCTAAATCTAAATAAATGTACCTATCTAAATTATGTACCTATAACAAAAAAACTTAAAATATATTTAATATATACATAAAAGAAAGAAATGTTTAACATATTATGTTTTTATACTTATCTGAGTATATGAGAAAGAGGCAACGTGAACCAACAATAATTTCAACTGTTGAAATGTCTTACACAAAATATTGTTTTTTATTCACAAATTTGTTTCGGCAACGACCGTCCACTTTGAATATCAGATGTTAAACTAAATCCGCAGAGAAATCCTTCTAAGGCATAGATTCAAAACAACAGTTATTATTTTCTAGATTGATGAAAAAATACATAGGCTTTAAGAAAATATACTTAAAACTTTCATAAAATTTAATGAATTAATTCTTAAATTTTGGAATAATATGAATTTCGAACTTAAAAAGTATGAACAGATTCTTAGATTTTAAGAATAAGTTCTTACTACCGAATGCAGGATAACGGTAAAATTTTCGTTATTTTTCAATTAATGAAAAAATACATTCATTTTAAGAAAAAAAATACTTAAAAACACAAAATTTATGAACTCCTTACAAATGTAATTTTAAAAATAGATTTTTCTCAATTTCAGAAGGGAAAAAAGTCAATTTAAAAATTATTTAAACTCAAAATACAACTGAATGGAAAATAATAGTGAATTTTATTCATAAAAGTATGTCCAGATTCTAAGATTCAGCAAAATATTCTTTCAAATTGGAGCTAGAAGTTTATGAATTTATTCATAAACCTTCGTATTTGTTCTAAAAAAAAATTCATAAAAATTTTTTCCATAGGAAAATTTTTATGAAAACTGATTCTTAAATTTTATGAATTTTTCTTAAATCTAAACTTTTTTTTTAAGAATTTGTGCTTAAATTTAATGAATTTTTCTTAAAAATGTATGAATTTTGGTTTATGAAAATGATTCATAGTTTTTAAGAATAATAATTTTTTCAGTGTATATAGAAAAGATTTAATTAAAAATGGATCTTTACAGTCTATACAAGTATTTTTGGTGAAAGGGTGTTTTTTTCTTATTTGGGAAACAAGGAAAGTCCGGGATAAGACAAAAAAAATTGAAGTTATAATTGATACCCTCCTGAATGATAGACTTGTATAAAAATAAATAATTACTGCCTGCAACGACAAATGGCTTTTTCTGATTCTTTGAACCAGTAGTTTGTAGTAAATTAGTGTAGCAAATTAACAAATAGATAATATGGTATCTGTAGTTACTTGAATATTTGATTCGAGTTAATTGACTTTTATCTGCTTTCCATGCTTTAATTAAATTAAATTAGGGATTATTCCACACAATATGTGTATAAACGTTTTAAACCCTGATAAATTGATAAATTTCTAATTACAACGTTTAAAATTTTTTCAAATATTAATGAGAAATAAAGAAAAAAAAAACAAAGTTTTTATTGAAAAAAATAAACAATAACACACAAATATTGTATTGCTCAGAAATCTCTATCATGATAAATTTTTTCATATCGGACGGTTCTAGTACAATTTTTTCAATATCCAGTACCTTACCGTACCTAGTTTTATTTTTAGTCCATAGCGAAAGTAAATTATTTAAAAAATCAATTCGAATTCGTCATTTAGTTAATTTGGATATTCATATATTCGTTCTTTCTGATTCTCATGCATCAGTATGACCAAATTTTTTTTGTTAGATTTTATCGGATATTATTTTGAGGTAAACTATTTCTGTTTTCAAATTTCACAATTTTGTGCAAAAAAAAATCAATATTTTATAGAATTTCAGTAGTCACAATTTATTTGCAATCCTATTTTACATTTCAACTTTAAAATACCAAAAAAAAAATGTTTGTCTTCAAGTTGGTGCTCTTTTTGTGTTTCTCAACAAATATTCTTGCACAAAGCAATAAACTTCGAAATTTGATTGAAAAAGTTCACAAGAAAAGTGATTCAGCAACAATATATTTTATTGGATTCGAAAGTGATGATGAATTTTTGACGGAATTTATGAAAGCTCAAGATTCCATTCAAATATCAGTCTTTTCTTATGATTCAACAAGTGAAATTAGACAATGTAATAATATAATAATAGTTTTCCAACCTCCCGAGAGAGAACAAAGTTTTTCAAAACTCTTGCAAAATATTATCAAAAGCATTCAACTAAGAAAATTCGTCATAATTTCAGCAAAAACAATAGACAGTATGCGTCAATGGTTTTCATTCTTTCATTACAATAGTTTCACAAGAATTTTTGGAATAGTTGATAACAAGTCATCGTTTGCATACCTTCCCTACGCTAAAAATGCAATTCAGAAACTTCAAGAAAACGGTCATCTTCCGAATGCTTTGAAAAATCTAAACGGTTTTGTTTTTAGAACAACTCTGATTGAGGACTTGCCAAGAACTTTTCAATATCCAGATAAAATGGGACAAAAAAGTATTGGAGGAAAGTTTGGTCGAATATTTGTGGAATTCTTGAAACGGCATAATGCAACATTTACGGTAATATTTCTGTCCCACGGAAAAATCTTAACTACAGTTATCCAGTTGCATTTGAAGAACATGTTATAATGGTTCCTGTCAATTCTTTTATTCCACCACATAAATACTTTAAGAGACCATTTACAGCGGGAGTATGGTTATGTGTTGGATTCGGGATTATTTTTATTGCAGTTTCAAAATTCATTTTGGATAAAATTACAAATTCAAAGGCAGATTTTTGGTGCAGTTTTAACGAGGCTTTTCTAATTCTGTTGAATCTGCCTACACAAAAACGAATAATTTCAAAATATCGGTTTTATTTACTAGTATTTTTGTTTGCTTTCATAATTGGGAATTTATTTGGAGCTCATTTTCAATCATTTTTAACAGTTTTCATTAAAATTAAACAATTCAATACTATTCAAGACCTAATCGATAGCAATATTTCTGTAAAAATTTCAGATCATCGATGGAAAAGAATACAAAATTATTCACTTCCTAAGAATTTGGAGAAAATATTATTACCAACTCAAGTTGAAATTTTCATTTCTCAATTTATGGAAATGCGTGATATAAGTTTTGCTTATGTCTTGGATTCTGACAGATGTAATTTCTACATTGGTTTTCAATCTTTATATAGAAAAAGTTTATTTCGAGTGGCTAAAGAAACTCTTGGCAGCTACCAGAGTGGATTTTTACTACCAGATCATTCTCCATTTGAAGAAATTCTAAATGAATTCATCGTTCAAGTACTACAAACTGGTTTGATTCAGAAGTGGGATTCAGATGTAGTTTATCAAGCAAAGGAACTCGATTATGCATCAAAGATTTATAAGGATTCTGTTTATGAAGAATATCATCGTCCACTGACTTTACATCAATTGCAATTCGCATGGATTTTACTATTGATTGGATTGGCAATTTCAACAATGGCATTTGTGTTTGAATGTGTTTTTGAAAGGTTTTTAGTATGTTTTATAGTAAAATTGTATTTTTGTTCACAGAATTAGAAAAAAATGTTAACAAAAATGACGAACATAAACAAAGTGTTTTTCTTTGTTAGAAGTGTATATTTTTGAAATAGTCTCGTAAAATTTAAATAAAGTAATCATCTTAAAGAAGACACGACTTTTTAATTGAATTTGATACATTTTAAATACTGAGTATCCATACAATGAATTTTAAAGTTTTGTATCTACAAACATGTTCTTATTGGAAGAACAAAAATATTTTAAGTTAACTTTAATAAGAAGAAGAAGCGCAAAAAAATACTGTAATGAATTAGTCATTCAATTTATGTGGTAAAAGAACCATTCTAAAAATTAATTTTTAACTGTATTTATCGTTTGGGAGGAGTTATAGAATACGGTACACGACTGAAGTGCATCGAAGGTTTCAAGGAGGTTCACAGTTTTTTTTTCTGCCACCTTTTATATGTAATTATGCAAAGTTATTTCGGTGCGTAAAGGAAAACAAAGAATCTTTGAATCCACTGAATTGAAGGTTTTGCTGGATCAGGATCTATGCAAAATCCAAGAAGTATCAATCCTACAAGCCATTTTCAAGAATCTATTCGCTCTGAGAAATGTTTAAAATAATAATAAATCGAGGATCACAACGATCCCTTCTCTTACCTGCAAATTATCGTTTTTATATCCATACCTACTACATAAATATATTCTCAAATTGATGGGGCGTTTTGACCCCAATGCCCCTTCCCTGGGTTCATGCCACCATAATATTTCAGAGATATATATCTTTACCTATGTCTAATGTTTTAAACAAAATTGAAGAGGGATTGAATTTTTTGTTTGGTCATACGAATTCATGAGAATCAACAAGAACGAACATTTATATGAAAAATTAAAAATACATAATTATTAATTCTAAATAAATGATGAATTCGTATAGATTTTTAAAACGAGTTAATTGAAGGATAAAATTTTGATTAATTTTGAATGCAAGTAGGTAATGGAAAATAAAGTAGGGGGGAAACAATTTAAATCATAATAATTATTTTCTATTTTTATAAAACTTTTACTTTACTTCTATTGTTTCAACTAAATAAATTACTGCAAGTGTAGTTTACGGGAGTGAGCGATATCACCCAACTATTAACTATCTGTTATTTAAATAAATGTAATGAACAAAATGGCCATTAAATAACATCCATCAAATAATTAAACAAATTACCCATCTGTCTGTTTGAGCAGAATATTCATGATTGTATACAATTTGTACACAAAATCAATATGTTACTGAAATTATCAGTAACGAACACATTACATTTGCAGTCTTACTTAACATTTCATATTGAAAACATACAAAAAAAAATGCATATTTTTAAATTCATTGGTATTCTTTTGCTCCTCTCAAAAAATATTCTTTCGCAAAATAATAAATTTCGCGACTTTATTGTCAGAGTTTATGAAAAAAGTGACTCAGCGACAATTTATTTCATTGGATTCGAAACTGATGATGATTTCTTGATGGAATTTTTAAAAACTACAAATTCCATTCCAATATCGATATTCTCTTCTAATTTAACAAGTGAATTGAGACAATCCAGTAATGTTGTAATTGTTTTTCAAGTTCCTAATAAAGACCAAAGTTATTTTAAACTACTACAAATTATAATCAAAAGCCTTCAAATCAGAAAGTTTGTTATAGTTTCAGCAAAAACGATAGGACTGATGAATCGATGGTTTTCATTCTTTCATGAATATAAATTTACAAGAATATTTGGAATTGTTAACAACACTTCATCATATGCATACCTTCCCTATGCTAAGAATAAAGTTCAAAAACTTGAAGACAACGATCATCTTCCTGATGCTTTAAAAAATCTAAATGGTTTCGCTTTACGAACACCAATTCGGATGGAGTTTCCAAGAGTTTTTTGGCATATGGGAAAAAATGGAGAAAAACGTATCGGTGGACGTTTTGGTCAAATATTTGTACAGTTTATGAAAAGACATAATGCTACATTTAAGGAGAAGGTGTTGAATTATCCACATGATATCATGTCAGAAGCTGTAATGAATGCAACTTTAAACAATGATCTCGACATAAGCATTAATCCATATTTCACTCTAAAAAATCTCGAAACAAGTTATCCAGTTTCACTTGAAAAACTTGTTGTAATGGTATCCATTAATGGAATCTTATCGCCACATGAATATTTTCAAAGACCATTTTCAGGAGCTGTATGGTTTTGCATTGGAACCACTTTAGCCTTATTCACAGTTTCAAAATTCATTCTGGACAAAATAACAACTTCAACTGCTAACTTTTGGTCTAGTTTCAGTCACATCTTCCTTATTTTTCTGGGGTTGCCTACACAAAGACCAATAACTTCCAACTATCGATTTTACTTCATCGTATTTTTGTTTGCTTTCATTATTGGCAGATTTTATGGAACTTATTTTCAATCATTTCTAACAGTTTTCATCAAAATAAAACAATTCGATACTATTCAAGATCTAGTTGATAACAATGTTTCAGTTTTGGTTTCAAACTATCGATGGGGAGTTATGAAAAATTATTCCTACCCAAAAGGCTTTAAGAACCTAATACTTCCAAGCCCCATTTCGAAATTTAACACCCAATATGTGTCTATAAAAACTAGAAATTTAGCATGGGCAATTGATGAAGACAGATGTGAATTTTATATCGGCTTTGAATCATTGTTTAGAAAGAACTTATTTCGTAAAGCTCACGAAGCGATTGGTAAAAATTGTATTGGATATTTGCTACCATTTCATTCTCCATTTAAGGAAATTTTAAATGATTTTATCATTGGAATAAGACAAACTGGTTTGATACAGAAGTGGGATGCAGATGTTATTTATCAAGCAAAGACAGAAGGTTTTGCATCTGAGATGTATGATAAGAAGTATCTTCTTGAAGAAGCTCATGCTCCATTGACAGTGCATCAATTGCAGTTCGGATGGATTTTTTTATCGATTGGATTGGCTATTTCAACAGTAGTTTTTATAATAGAAAGAGTTTTTAAGAAGTTTTTCTAAGGAAGTAATTGAAGCATGAAAGAACCATTTGAACCATTAAACAAAAATTATAAAAAATAAAAAAAATATCTTTTGAAATGAAAATGTTGTTTTTGTTTTTGTGTTTACTTTTGTCTTTCAATCTGAAATTTTTGTTTCTTATAACTAGAAAAATGGATCGATTCACAACTTTTTCTTGCTGGCCTTCATCGATTAATAAGACATTAGCCAATTAAAAAAATACAAATAACCTAATTTTCCCACTTTTAGAATTTTAGTCATTTACTTTTACATTCATTACTTTGAGTTATTTCTTTACGAAAAAAATTGAATGAAATACAATGTATCAGTCAACGAAGTTGTCTAAAAGGATCATTTGTTGAAATCAAATATTCAAAAATCAATGATAAATTTACAATTAGTTTTAAACATTTGGCATATTCACAGGCGTGTTGATTTTAAAAACCGTAGTATATTTCAGTCGCATTTTGCAACTCAGCTTATTAAACACAGACAGGATATGATTTCATTCAAATCCATAATAATACTATCGCTCATAGCGAATATCTTCATGCAAAACATTGAATTCCGAAAGTTAATTGAAAGAGTTTACTCTGAAAGTGATTCAGCAGTGGTGTATTTTATCGAAATTGATGACGAAGTTTTGACTGATTTATTTAAATCAGATGTGTCCATACCAATATCGACTTTTAATACTGACTACACTGACATATTTCGACAAATGAACAATATTGCCATTGTATTTCAAGTTCCTGAAGAAAGTAATAACTGTTTGAAATTGCTTCAAAATCTAATAGAAAGCATTCATGTTAGAAAGTTTGTCATAATTTCAGCAAAAAGTCTAAACAGTTTGATTCAATACTTTTCATTCTTTGATAAACATAAGTTCACAAGAATTTTTGGAGTGCTTCAAAACACATCATCCTACGCATATCTTCCCTACTCTGAAAATCGAATTCAACAACTTTCTAACAATACAGGCCATCTGCCGGACGCTTTGAAAAATCTAAATGGCTTCACTTTACGAACAACTATTAAAGTAGAAGAACCAAGAGTTTTATGGTATCCGAATAAAAACGGGAAAAAACTTCTTGGAGGAAAGTATGGTCAAATAATTGTAGAGTTCTTAAGGAAACATAATGCAAGTTTTAAAGAAGTAGATACAACCAATATAAGAGAAAACTATTTAAACACTGCTTTAAACAAAAAAATTGACATTAGCATGAATTCATATATCCGTAATGAAAATCCGGACTTGAGTTATACAGTGGCCAGTGAGAGATACGTTATAATGGTTCCTATTAATGGATTTGTCTCTCCCCATGAGTACTTTCAAAGGCCATTTTCAGTAGCGGTATGGTTATGTATTGGATTTTCCGTTATCTCTATTACTCTTGCTAAGATTTTGATTGTTAAAGTTAAAACTTCGAAGTTAGATATTTGGTCAAGTTTCAGTGATATCTATCTTACTCTTTTGAACTTGCCTACCGAAAAACCAATAAATTCCAACTATCGGTTTTACTTGCCTGTAATTTTGCTTTCATTCATAATTGGAAATTTGTTTATAGCTTATTTTCAATCATTTCTAACAGTATTCATCAAAATAAAACAATTCGATACCATTCAGGACCTCGTCAACGGCAATATTTCCGTTATGATTCCAAGTTTTCGTTGGGAAATAATAAGGAATAATTCATTTCCAGAATGTTTGGAAAAAATAATTCATCCAATTAATTTTTATACATTTGCTTGGGAAGCCATGTCTATGCGAAATACAAGTTTTGCCTATTTATTAGATGAAGACAGATGCAAGTTCTACATTGACTTTCAATCTTTGTATAGGAAACCTTTATTTCGCATAGCTCGTGAAGCCATTGGAAGTAATCATATTGGATATTTTCTCGCACAGAATTCTCCCTTTAAAGAAATATTGAATGATTTCATCTTTCAAATCAAACAAACTGGATTGCTTCAGAAGTGGGATTCAGATGTGATTTATCAAGCAAAAGCACACGGTTTTGGAACAAGGATATATAAAGAATATGTTTATGAAGAAGCTCATGTTCCATTGACAGTACATCAGTTGAAGTTCGTATGGAAATTCCTAATGCTCGGATTGACAATTTCAACATTGGTGTTTATATTCGAATGTATTTTTGAAATATTCTTGTTTTTCTTAATCCTGAAAAGACATATTCAACCGATAATTAAATGCTAAAATTATTACAATTTTTACAAGTATAATTTTATAAATCTAAATGTTGCAATTGTTTGAAGTAAAAATTCAATAAAACCTCAAAATATTAAAATAATGTGTTTGGTTTTGATTTTTTCAATTTAATCTTATTAATCATTGCTCGTGAAATTATGCAAAGCTTGCTTACTCATAACTCTTAGCATGATAATGCAATTATCAAAAGTTTACTTTGACGCTGGATTTTTTTAAGAAAGGACACACAACTTACATACAGTTTTATTATACATTCAATTTAAAAATACAGAAAAATGTTGAAATTCAAGTTAGATTTATTGGTATTTATCTAATCAAACATTTTTGGGCATACAAAATTTCATGATAAAAATTCATGAACAAAGCGATTCAGCAACAGTTTAATTCACATTGAAGGATCAAGTTGCTTCGAAACTTCTACAAAATGACATTATGTGCCAGTGATTTTCATTCTTTGAAGCCAATCGTTTAATCGTTCAATTAAAATCAACAAGATGATTTCATTGAAATGTTCAGAACTGTAGGTAAGCAACGCCTAAAGTAATGTCAAATCATTGGAACCTGATAGTAGAAATAAGCGAATAAAATAGCTGAAGCGAATTCAAAATTCAATTAAAAATTTATTTAAACATGCTCAAACCAGTAAAATACGTCTGAAGTTCGTTAAATCAATGGCAAACATTTTTTCGTTCTTATTTGTAGAAAATAAGTTGAAATAAATTTTTTGTTCACCCAATTGAAAATCAATAAGAAGACTTGATTTAATGCTTACTATAAGCTTATACTATGTTTTCACCTACGCTTAAACAGAGATTTAGCTAAGTAGATTTAGAATAAATCTCGACATATATGCTAAGTTATTTTATTTAATTATTATTGAATTCTAATATGCAGCTGAAGTATGTACTTGGTAGTTTAAAAAAATTAGTGATTCTGAATACTTTTTTAATGTTCTTAGGAATTAGTAGTAATTATCATGAGTTTTCGAATATTTGATTTCAAGTTAAAATAAATTGGTTTTCACATTAAATTAATTCTCGTAGATATAATTTGTCAAGAATAATGCATTTTTTCTATATCGGAAATAGAAAAAGTAACAAAACTGATAAAAAAAAATATTAACAAATTGCTTTTTTCTTTCAAAGCTAAGTTTGGAGCATATTCGTAAAAGTACTGATTTTCACAACCAAAAAACAAAACTGTTTACGAAATAAGTAATTCAGCTGTGGTTTATTTTATAGGAATTGATGACGAAATTTTGACTAATTTCTTAAAAGCTGATATTTCCTTACCAAGATCGATTTTTAATGCAGATTTCACTGAAAGATTTCAACAAAGAACAATATTATCATAGTATTTCAAGTTCCTGAAAAAAACCAAAACTGTTTGAAACTGCTTCGAAATCTTATCGAAAATACTCTTTTTAGAAAATTCGTCATAATTTCAGCCAAAACTCTAAGCAATTTGATTGAATACTTTCACTTTTTTGCTGAATATAAGTTCACAAGAATTTTTGGAGTAATTGCTAACAAGTCTTCTTATGCATACATGCCCTACGCTGCACATAGGAGTATTGTCATCAAAAACCTGGCCATAATTATTTTTCGTGGTTTTTGTTATTATTTCTGTTTATAATGAGTATTCCTACAAGAAAATACAATATAAACCTAGTTTTTGTTATTTTTATTTTTTTATCAAAAACTAAAAAAATTGATTAATGGCCTGTACTCCGCCTGTCGACATTATTTTTCTCAAATTTTTTTCCACATCCCTAATACGCAATTCTCAGTTTCTTTTCTCTCTTCCCCAACCTTAATTAAGATCACCTAAAATAAAATACACTAATAACATCAGTAAATTTAATTTAAAAATAAAAAACGTTGCATAAAGTAAGGAGTATTTTATATCAGAAAGTGAAAAACTAATGGACCCTCAATTCTCTAAAGAGCACTTAAGAGCACCCAATTTTTGTTGCATTGTGTTGAAGAATATAATATAAACTAACTCATAAGTTTCAATTCATCGCAGAATAACGGGGTATACTAAAACAAAATCATTAAAGTTCAAATTATAACTTAACAAAAATATCAAGTTTTTAGATACTAGTTCTAAGCCCGAATTAAATAGAAAACACCATCTAACATTTCCAAAACTTTTTTAATATCGTTAATAAATAACTGAAGATGAATTCTCCATTTAATTTTTTTTTAGATTTCTATCACAACACTTCGATATGGCATATAGAATAACACTTACTAAAATACTTCGCATTCAAATAAAAATGAGGTAGATGTAGCAGTTAACTTTAAACTCATTTTTTAACAAGACACGATCGAAAAACAAAAAAATGAATGCAGCATGACACATGTTTATTTTGCACCCACTTTGACAAACTTTTTGGTTTAAATTTTGATTTTCAGAAAATCGACTTATGACCAGGTTTTTACTGCAAATACTCCTATGTGCGCTGATAATCAAATACAAAAACTTTTTGACTTGAAAGATCATCTACCGGACGCATTGGAGGATCTTAATTTTTAAAGAAAATCTGTTTTTGGCCGATGATTCCGAAACACCCTGTGAAATAATTTTATTGAAATTCATTGGTATAACAGCCCTAGAAATGTCCTTCAAATAAAAAAAAAAAATTGTACCGCTAACTCAATCCGTTCAAAAGTTATGATTTTTGCAACGAGATAAGTCATTTTGGACAACCGTGTGGCGTTGCCTTACGAACAACTGTTAATAATGACTTGCCAAGAACTTTTTGGTATCAAAATGAAAAAGGACAAAAACTTATTGGAGGAAAGTTTGGTCAAATAATTCTTCAGTTTTTAAAGAGACATAATGCAACTTTTGAGGATATAACAGCTTACAATAAAGAATTGAAAGATTATTTAAACTCTCTATTTAACAACAGCATTGAAATTAGCATGAATTCATACTTGCCAAGAAAATACCTCGATATGAGTTATCCAGTATCAATTGAAGACTCTGTTATAATGGTGCCCGTCAATGGATTTCTTTCCCCACATGAGTATTTTCAGCGGCCATTTTCCACAGGAGTATGGTTGTGTATTGGATTTTCCGTTGTCTTTATTGCAGTTTCTAAGATATTTCTTGACAAAATTATTACTTCAAAAGCTGACATTTGGTCAAGTTTTAGTGATACCTATCAGATTTTATTGCACCTTCCCACAGAAAAACCAATTACTTCAAACTATCGCTTTTACTTGCTGGTGCTTTTGTTTGCCTTTATAATTGGAAATTTATTTAGGGCTTATTTTCAATCATTTCTTACAGTTTTCATTAAAATAAAGCAATTTGATACTATTCAAGATCTAGCTGACAAAAATGTATCCGTAATGATCTCAAATAACGTATGGGAAATATTAAAAAATGAATCTTATCCAGACGGTTTTGACAAAATTATCTATCCAGTTGATTTTTTTACATATGCTACTGAATTTGTGTCTATGCGAAATACAAATTTTGCATATGCTGTAGATGAAAACAAATGCCAATTTTATATTGGCTTTCAATCGATGTTTCGAAAAAGCTTATTTCGAATGGCTAAAGAAACTATTTACAATCATCAATTTGGATATTTGCTGCCACCTAATTCTCCATTTAAGGAGATTTTAAATGACTTCATCATTGAAATCAGACAAACTGGATTGCTTCAAAAATGGGATTCTGATATATTTCATCAAGCAAAGTTACTAGGTTATGCATCAAAGATTTATACGGATTATGTTTATGAAGAAGCTCATGTTGCGTTGACATTGAATCAATTGCAGTTTACATGAAATATTTTAATGATCGGATTGGGATTTTCGACAGTGGTGTTTGTATTCGAATGTGTTTTTGAGAAATTAATATTTTTTCTCATACTGAAAAGTTATATTCAATGAAATAATTGAATGTGTTGAAAACTGTAAAATTGTGTATTAATATTATAAAAATTATAAAAATTAATTTTAGCTTTTAACTTTTTCTTAAAAGGAAAAAATCAAATCATGTTCAAAATTCACTGCACCAAGTTCAAATAAAAATGTATTATTATTATTTTCAAGAATGAAAAAATGAGTGTAACACTGTCTTTTTTATTTTATTTGAAAGTAGATAAAACATTGCGCTGGTAGATTGTCACGCTTGCTAAAATTAGGTAAGTATTAATAATACTGATGAAAAAGCTCCAAATTTTCAGAAAACACTTGTTAGTTCCGTTTATGATCTGTGTCTATTTTAATTTAGTTTTAAGATGCCACTGTTTTATCTTAATCATTTACATTTTTATTGCACTTGTTCTCGGAAACGATTTTAATACATGCCAGCCCCAATGAATTGGTTAGTTACCTCTCACACAAGAACTCTGCTGCTAGCCCAACCAAAAATCGCTTATGCAAAATGTATGACATTTAATTTGGTCATACTAATTCATGAGAATCAACAAGAACGAACAATAATATTATACAAAATACCACTGAAATAATTTAAATTTAAATGATTTCAATACAAAAATTTTTATTGAAGCAGAGATCACACTGAAGAGGTTAAAAGACAAATGAATTTAAAAATTTGAGAAAATTTTAAAATATTTGAATATTGGATCTATGAAGCAGTGTAATAGGCGAAAAATTCAATGATTTTCGATCTTCTTTGAAATGCAATATCTTCAATAAGATACATAGATTATACAAAAGCAGGATTCAAACTTACCTACAGAAAGCAAAAATATTTTAAAGAAATTTTAAGTTTTCGAAATAAATTTAAAAAAAATGCAATTTTTGACTTATGTTTATTCTTTATTTTTATTTTACAGTTTTAACTAAATTTTTTGTAAATCTAGAATTTGACACAAATCTTTCAAAAACACATTCTATAATAAAAACAACAATAGAAATTGTCATTCCAATCAACAAATAGTTCCATGCAAACTGCAAACGATGTAATGTCAATGGAGTATGAAATTTTTCATGAACATAATCCTTATAAATAATTGATCCAAAACCTTGTGCTTTTGCTTGATAAACAACATCTGAATCCCACTTCTGAGGCAAACCAGTTTGTCTTATTTCAATGATGAAATCATTCAAAATTTCTTTAAACGGAGAGTGATTTGGTAGCAGATATCCAACATGATAGCTATTAATGACCTCTCGAGCCTTTCGAAATAAGCTTTTTCTGTATAAAGATTGAAAGTCGATGAAAAATTGACATTTATCCGAATCCATTGCATAAGCAAAACTTGTATTCCTCATTGACATACATTGGGGACCACAAATCGAAATTGGTGTTGGTAGTATTATTTTTTCCAATCCCTTTGGTAAGGAATTATTTTTAATTATTTCCCATAAATGGTCTGCAATCATAACAGGAATTTTATTTACAACCAGGTCTTGAATAGTATCGAATTGTTTGATTTTAATAAAAACTGTTAGAAATGATTGAAAATATGATCCAAATAACGTATCAATTATAAATGCAAACAAAAATACGACCAAGTAAAAACGATAGTTTGTAGTTATTTTTCTACTCTCTATTGGCATGTTCAACAAAAGCAAATAAGTATCACTGAAACTAGACCAAATATTAGTATTTAAAGTTGTAATTTTGTCAATAATGTTTTTTGTTATTGTTATGTAGACAATTGTGAACCCAATACTCAGCCAAACTGCTGACCGAAATGGTCGCTGAAAGTACTCGTGTGGAGAAAGAAATCCATTGACAGGTACCATTACAACAAATTCATCAATTGATACTGGATAACTCTTCTCGACGTTTTCTTGTACCGAATACACATTCATCGTAAGATCGATTTCGTTGTTCATAGCTAGATTTCTGACAAACTCCGGAGCAGGAATTTTAAAACTGTTAATTACTGTTTTCTTAAATGTTGCATTATGCCTCTTCAAGAATTCTAGAAATATTTGACCGATTTGTCCTCCAATAGTTTCTTGTCCTTTTTTATTTGGATACAAAAATATTTTCGGCATATCGTTGTGAATAGTTGTTCGCAATGCATAGCCATTTAGATTTTTCAAAGCGTTGGGAATGTAATATGTATTCTCGATAAGTTGCTGAACAGGATTTTTAGCGTAGGGAAGGTAAGCATAAGATGATTTGTTAGCTATCATTCCAAAAATTCGTGTGAACTTATTTTCACCAAAAAAACTTAAGTACTTAATCAAAGTCTCTAAGGTTTTTGCTGAAATAATGACGAATTTTCTAACTTGAATACTTTCGATGAGATTATACAATAATTTAGAACAGTTTCGGTCTCCTTCAAAAACTTGAAAAACAATCACAACATTGTTATACTGTCGAAATTGTTCAGTGAAATCAGTACCAAAAATCGATATCGGTAAGAAAAAATGATTGGTTTGAAAATTGGTCAAAAATTCGCCATCAATTCCGATGAAATACAATGTCGCTGAATCACTTTCTTCATAAACTTTAAGAATCAATTCTTGAAGTTTATTACTTCCAAGACTATTTATAGCAAGCGAAAGAAATATGATTAATTTTAAACTAAGCATTTTTTCTGTGTTATCCAATGAAATTGTTAAGTTATACTGACAATATTTATTAAATTTGTTGAACAACAAACCATAATGCAGTTATTTCATCTGATAAGGGTGTATTTTTCCTTAATACTACCATTAGCTAGCTTGAAGTTTATGTCAATAAAAAGGCATTTAATTTGTTATTTGTATTTGTTGTGAGGTAATGAACACCCGAGACAATTTTATGACTTAAACTGACAAAATATACTTCAATCTTGTAACTGAAGATACAATTACTATTTAACCTTATAATTTGACATAAATTCTCATCTAAGGTTCAAAAAAATTATTAAAACTTAAAAAATCAATAAATGAATAATAATTTTGCAAATTGCTTGTTATAGAAAACTAATTTAACAATTTTCAAAAAAAAAATGCTTAAAGATAAATTAAAGTCTATTTCAATATTATATTATTTTGGTGACACGAATCTATGAGAATCAGAAAGAACAAAGCATAATTAAAATAAATATTATTTTCAATGGATAATATCGAACTAGAGTAGTTTGTGCAATGAATTAGAGGTCTCGAGGTCTTTTAAGTACTTGATGACATATGGTCCAAAATGTACAAAAAAGTACAAAATAGTACGAAAAAGTACTACATAAATAGTAATTTAATGAAGTACTGTCGTATAAAATTAGAGAGAGATAATACCTTTCTTTAAACTTTTCTAATTTCTAATAATTTTGACAGAATCCTGAAAAGAGATAAAAATTATTGAATTTTTCAAATGAGCTGTCAAAATTGCTTGAATTCTTTTATTTCAGCCGACTCGACGACCTTTCGACTAAAAAAAAAAGAAACTCAAAAAATCGTCAATAAAAGCTTGATAAACATTAATTACGTTTCCATATAAAATTACATTAACAAAGACAAAAAAAAGAATACAAGAACTTCTTCTTCGATTGCATATTATATGAGAGTAGTACCTATAAACTCTTGTGGTCTTAAAAAAATGCAACAACAGCGCAGCAGTGGCAGCAGTCGATGGGTTTTTCGCTCTTAACGCGAAACGAACGAACTCTTCTCCGTTCACTCGGTCGCCAGAGTTTATTGGCACACTTTTGCTAGTTGTTGTGGAGATGTTATGTTATGCAGCGAATGTCTTCCTGGTTTTAGCCAGTTTTGCGTTTGCTTTATAACCAGAGATTTATTTAGTTTTTTTCTTTTTATCTTTCTTGGTGTGGTTTTTTTTTTTTGTTTTGCAACTTTCGTCGATGCATTCGATTATATATTGTCCCTTGCAGCTTCTTTTGGTTCTATTCCATAGAGGTTTCATTCAACTGTACTGCACTCGAGTTGCAGTTTGCTATTGCAAATAGAATTTATAAGACTTACTCGTAGTTTGGAAGAGATTTGACCGTGTCGTCATTTGAAGATGAACATGAACTTGAATGGAGGACTGAATGGTTTTTGCAATGCAATAAGTTTATCCTTGACAATTTTTTTCTATGGAAGGGACTAGGGGAATTAATGTAGCACTTTTTAAAAATTAACTCAAAATAATTTTTAAAAAAAGCTTTTATGGAATTTAACTACAAAATGTATATAAATTAAAAACTTTATGGTCTCAAAATGTTGGAAAATATCAATTGAAAAAAATTTATTTATTGCAACTTTAAAAAATTTGCTTTAAAAATAATATTTATTGCAAATAAAAAAATTGTCATTAAAAATATTTTGTTGTTACTGAAAAGCATTTGAATTGAAATATGTAAATACAATTTTCATTGCAAAGAAAAATACTTTGCATTAAAAAAAATTATTGCAAATAACAAATTTTTTGCATTGATATTTTTTTTCAATTTTGGCTATTTGACCATACACCAGCTATTTTAACAAATAATATTAAACCTTATGAAAGGCCAAATAGACAAAATTATAAAAAAATTAGACGAATATTAAAAAAAAAATTTTTATTTGCAATAAAAATTTTTTGTTTAGTGCAAAATATTTTTATTTGAAATCAAAATTTTATTTTCAATGCAAATATTTTTCAGGTCCAATTACATTTTTTTAATGCAAAATTTTTCATTTCAACAAATATTTTTTTAATGCAATAAATTTTGTTTAAATTTTTTTTCAGTTGCAATAAATATTGTTTTGTATTTGCAACAATTTTTCTTTTTTAATTTGTAATGAAAAGCAACCACAACCACAAAATATTTTAAAAAATTGTTTTTTACAACCCTGTAACGGAGTAACTAATCTCGATGAAATTTCCATGAGAGAACAATTACGATGCCTAAGTTGAAAATCCAAATTTGGAAAAAATAATATTCGGTTCGTTTTACTCTCTAAGAATATTTGGGGAGAAGAAGTTTTAGAAGAATAAGTTTCAATGACTTGGTTTTTGCTGATGTTAAGCTTTGATTTGGCTTTTTTCCACAAAATCCTCTTGGGAAAATAGCTCTTGGGAAACTTGTTAAACAAGAAATATAATTTTATCATGACTTTTAGCAAGAAAATGAACAATTCAAATTAGTTAGCAGTGTTTAATTACACGGTGTAACACTCAAAATATACGCGGGCGGAGACCTATCAGGTTTTGTAGAGCTAGTCGCACTGAATACGAAACGGTATTTGAAAATTCCCTAACACCCCCAAAATCTGGAGTTACGGGCAAAAAACGGTTTTTTGGACCTTCACCCATTGAAAAAATTCTAGCTTCGACAAATTTTTACCCATTTTCGATTTTTTTACAGTTTCTGATAGAAGATAAATATACCTTTTTAACAATGTATAAAACATGTAACTCGGTTAAACCACTTAGAATTTATAAGATGTCAAAGTTCAAAAATTCATTTTTTTTTGTCATTTGCCCAACTTCGGCATCAATTTAAAGTATATGTTTTCAAAACAACATGCTATTTAAAAAATATATTCTAAAACTTTATCTATTTCCCAATTGATCGAGGTATTTTTTATGAAAATCACTTCAAAATTGGCTTAGAAAAAAAAATTTTTCGATTTCAACCCAGATACAGAAATTCGAACTTTTAGGTATAGAACAAAAATGTTGTTGATAAGTTGGGCGCCAGGATTTGATGAAGGGTTTTTGTAGAAGAGCTCAATACAAACATTTTTTTTCTTTAGGAGGGGGGTCTATCTCCCCCCGTTTAGGTGGGAGGGGCATTTTTCTAAAAAAAATTATCAAAATAAAAAAAAAATATTAAAAAACAACGGCAACACTTACAGTAATAAATGATACCATTTCCAAAAGGCAAAATTTTGCATTTGATTTTAATTTTTAAATCAATATAATATTACCAATAGTTTTTGAAATAATCGATTTCAAAGTTAAAAATAGGGGAAAAAAAATTTTTAAAACTCATTTTATACTATTTTTCTCCAGACTGTGAGTTTTAGTAAATAAATTACTTAGACAGAAAACTGCCTCAATTAATTCCTTATCGAACAGTGAAAACTATATGTTTCTATATCTTCTAGTTTTTGAGAAAATTGAAAAATTATTTTATCAGATTTTTATTTTTTCAAAATATATTTTTGTTTTTGGTAAAAAATTGTCGAAGCTAGAATTTTTTCAATGGGTGAAGGTCCGAAAAACAGTTTTTTGCCCGTAACTCCAGATTTTGGGGGTGTTAGGGGATTTTCAAATACCGTTTCGTATTCAGTGCGACTAGCTCTACAAAACCTGATAGGTCTCCGCCCGCGTATATTTTAAAACCTCATTTTTGTAACACCGTGTTATTTTTGCGGGAGTACCTAAAGGCAGCCATTTAGGCCCTATAATCTATACAGCATATGTAATTTGACGACCTACAAAAATTTATGATATAGTTTTACCAAGAATTGAAGCACTTTTTTTATATTTCACTTTTAAATGTGCTTACTTTGTAAAATCCCTTATTGAAATGCATCTACTAAAATACGTGGGTATAGATTTATAAATGTTTTGAATTTACGTGTGCATTTAAGTTCCTATAGTACCTACCTATTATGGAAATACCAATTACATTTGCAATGTGATTTTTTTTAATGTGCACCTTACTACCCTAGGAATGCTCTTGGGCGTGTATAAAAGGTTTGTTGTGGTTGTGAAGGCAACAATAACACACCCACTTATTGGGTGGAACGTATAGAAAAACAAAAGAAATAAAAACCCTAACCTATCTCAAGAATGACACTAAATCTGCATGTTTAATTCTTTATAATTTACCGTCAGTCATCATCAATAGTAATAGTTCTTCTTCTTTTAAGCTAGAATTAGAATGCATAGCTGCAATATGCAGGATAGTAACTTTCACAATTTTTGCTGTTTTAACTGTTAAATGACGAAGGAGTTTAGATATAAGAACGTAAAAAAAGAAGACGAAAAAGAACAGAAAATACACAAAATACAGTATACCCAACTTGTTTATATTTTTTGTTTGCTATTCTGACTATCTTCTTTCCATTGAATGTGCCATCATTGTCAATGACAAAGATTGAGACATTGACATTTGACGTCTTATACAACATTGACGTTTTTTTTGTAATCGGCACGCATTAAATACAAAATTTGCAAAACAAGTATCGGTATCGCCGCAAACAAAAATTTATGTATTTTTAGTTGAGGTCTTTTGGAATGACTTCATTGTTATAATGGTTTTGTTGTTTAGGGAAATGACATTTAGGTTATGTCAGATTATATGTCAAATTTGATTTGAAAGTAAGGAGAATTTCTGATTGATCTAATTTTGCTTTGAGGAATAAGTACGCGAGTAAAACAAAGGAATATTTTAAGAAATAAGAGAATAGAAAACTGCGTCAAGCATCAAACAATACAAATTTGTGGAACGACACCCTCTTTTTGTGTGCATGTAATTAATTTCGAGAATGGGTGGGAACTACAATTTACCACCGAGTTCGAATGGTTTAGCATCCTCGCAAGAGAAAATAGCCCTGCGAGTAGCATGGAATATGAACCCAGACCTCTGGTGTTATAATCTATCGAACTAACCGTTGCGCCGGGAAGAAACTTTTGCTCAAACGGCTGCACTTTGAAGGAGTGAGTCGACCAATACTACAATCCCTAAGTGAAAAGTTAAGGGAAGGAGTTTTGTAGGAGCCAAATGATCCGAAGCCCAGGAGCCCAAATTGCACAAGAAGCAAACTTGCCATAAAAGAGTGTGAATTATAAAGATAAAAACTAAAACCGAGAATAAAATCATAATACCAGTTGCAAACATTCCATTTTTTGACGCAATACGCAATATGATTCTACAGGAGTAGACGGTGACGCTTTGGAAGAAAAAAGCCACAGGTTCCCAAGAAAAGTCTGCTTTAACGCACGAGTAGTGGTACCATTTATTAGTAGATTGACGCAGCGTCACCGCACCTCTGCATGATTCCTGTAGAATGAAATAGCAACTTCATGCGTCAAAAAACGTCTCTGTAAACCGAGTCTTATGATTTTTTCTGGATTTTATTATTTTTCTTTATAATTCACACTTTCTTATAGCAAGAATTATTATCAGGTAGAATACATTCTTGCATTCATGTAAATTGGTCCATACATTTGCGCGTATTCTAGAGTCTGTGCTTCAAACATTCACAGACGCATTAACGCTTAAATGCGGTATGTGCGAATGCGTCAATGTTTGATTATGTATATGCGTGAATTTACGTATTAAAAAGCAATTCCTAATGCGTTAAGGCAAATTATTTTCGGTAGAAAAATTGTTCTCGAAATGAATGCAAGTTGTCTGTTGCGAAATTGCGAATAAGATTTTGGCTCTGCGATACAAAAAAAATAATAAAAGTGTTGCCATTGATTAAAAACCGCACCTGGAAAACCTTCTTTCACATATAATCACTTTTCCTTAAGCAAAGCATCCTCCAGCCAAAAGGCTTGCCACCCAGAAAAAGGTAAAAAATACAACAACAAAAACATAAATTACTCTCATATTCATCGATCAATTTGTCAAAATCGGGGACAATGACCGGCAGGCAAGTGAACAAGTTTTTTTTTATTCTCTCTCCCAAGACTGGAAGACGCACGATCTATGTACCATCGTTACACACCCATATTGCGAAGTAAAAAAAAAAATTATAAAAATCGAAGTTGAAAAAAAAATAATCGCACGCACTTGAAGGCGCATCTATATAATCTTTAAGAGCAATACACCTGACTCAAAAAAAAGAGCATAGTTATCATCATCATAACGTATAAAAAAAAGTAAAATATATACTTTTCCTCCAAAGCGTAATCCGACCGTGCCCAAAAGCGACGATGTGGAGTCTCACTCTCGATCGATGGCAGGCAGGCGCATGGAAGCATGAATGGCCATTGCACTGTGTTGTGTGATGTGTGCTGTAGAAAAACTGTCCTCCTCCTTCACCACCTCCACAAAAGTGTGTTCCTCATCGTCTGTCTAAGCCATTCAATATACCTAATAATGAAACAACCGACCTACAGAAAAAAAGGAGAAATTAATTGCTTCTTAGTGACTCTAAGCTCACATGAAGACGTCGTCGTCTTCGTTAGAAACGTGACGTGGATTTTTTGTTTGTGTAAAGAAAACAAAAAGTAGATCCATTGCGATAGAAATCGAGATCAAATTTTGCTATACGCGAATTTTTTACAACCAACTTCATCTATCTCTCTATCGACGGCAATATGGAGTCGAAAATTGTGTCTGACGAACAGGTAGCGCTGGGATAATAGTTTCCATCCATCACTCATCAGTCATCATCATCGAACCGAATGTTATTAGCCCCAAAGTTGGTATCTGAACATAATCGCAACGAATCTTGACAAGTTTGATCGTCAGAAGCCCTAAATCTTATGTATTTTGTCGACTTAAGGTTGGAGATGGAGATTGGGGATTTTTGTTTGTTCTTTATTTTGACACATTTGGGATCCACCTTTGGTTCGAAGATGTGGGAGGAACACTTCTTTCTGCTTCTTTGATGGATTAATAAAGAGATTTATAAAGCGAATACGATGATAATGCGACATGTTGAGACGAAGAAGACACAGTAAAACATTTCGCTTTCGATGTTTCATCGGAAAATTGGTACACGAATTGATGTTGAAGAAAGTCGCAAGCACTTGCGATTGCCACTTCTGCTTCCATTCACAATTACAGAGTCAACGAAATACACATACAAACAAATGTGTGTGAGCTTCATTTTCAGTTTAAATTATATATATTATCTTCGCAGAGAGTGAGTTTTGTTGTCTTGTTAAAGGCTTGATTAAAAATATGGAACAAAAAAAAAATTCGAAATCATAATTCTCACTTTTTATATTATTTTCCCGCCATACACAGATACCAATGTGAGTCATGTAACATATTAGCAGCAGCCAGCAGCCATGACGATCAGTTTTTAATTTTTAAATGGAAAGGACGAGCACGAGTTTTGACCGAGATGATTCATCAGAAAGACATAAAATTAATGTTAATTGATATTGTTGGTATAAAAGTGATTCTGACGCATAAATTTGGCAAAGTAATTTTAACCAGGAAGTTAGTAAAGAATTCTTACAGAAGAAAATTGGAATGTTAATTTTTGTTTGGGAAGTTAATAAATTTGTTTGATTGAGGTTAATATTTGAGTACGAATTATTATTATCAACAAGATTCGGATGTAAACAGATAATTAAGATAATTTGAAGAAATTAATAGATTTTTGCATGAATGAAGCTTGTTTATTAAAAGCTGATATATTTAAACAGATAATCTTTTTTATGTATTTAGTAGATGCCTACTTATTTTTATGTTTTTATTTTTCAAAATTTAATTCGAAAAATGCAAAAAATCGTAAAAGTTTGAATTTGAAAATTTATTTTATCATTATGTACAATTTTGGTCTATTTATTCAAATTTACACTTTAATTACTCAAAAGTCGTAGGATTTCATGAAACATTGATAAATCTTTAAGTTTTTGGGTAATTAAATTGTAAATTTTAATAAATAGGCCAAAATTGTACATAATGATTAAACAAAAATTTTCGAATTCAAGCTTTTTTCATTTTTTGCATTTTTCGAGAACATTTACCAGGGTATACTAATGTAATTCTTTTAAACCATCCAGAAAGTAGATTTTTCAACGAACAAAATGCCCACCGACTTTTCGAAAAAAACTGATATTTTGCCACGAACGTTAATTTTCGATTGTTTTTTTTTTTATTTTGTCAAAATAAGGTGAACAAATAAACACATATTTTAAGAGCCGATTTTTCAATCTTCTAATAAACAGTCAGTTAACTGTTCAACGAATAAATTTATTAGGCTCATAAACAATCGGATAACAACATTGAATTTTTCAATCAACAATAATTTATTCTACAGAGTAACAAAAAAAAATTGTCAAATTCAAAAATATTCAAAACTAAACGTCATTTTTATTTATAATTGTTTTTGTTTTCTTGTGCTTCTCTGTATTTTTTGTCAAAATTATTTCAAAGCAGCTTTGACAATTGACACAGTATTTTTATTGAAATAATTCCTTAGAATAATTTTTATTCGTCTCTGAAAGAAGCAGATAGTTTTATTCATAGGAATAAGCTATATCTGCCTGTTGAAAAAATGATTTTTTCTCTATCAGTGGAATAAGTACTAACTGACTGTTTAACTGACTATTGAAAAATTGGCCCTAAATCAAATAAATAGTGGAGTAACTAAAGCTCAAAAATTGGCAATATTAGGGAACCCGGCCGAACAGCTTAGATTTTGATGATCTTTTTTTCAAACGTCGGTAATTAAAAATACTTTAAAGTCTATAGATTAAAAATTGCCGGTGTTGCCGTTTTGATTTTTTAAATTTAATTGAAGATTTTTGTGAACAAAAACAAATTTTTTTCAAAAATTTTTCTTAAATTTCATAAATTAATTGATGCCAATAGATTGTCTAGGAAATTCAAGGAAAACAAATATATGGGAGTGAGGGACAATCTTCCATAGTTCAAGCGATAGATGCAATTTTCTTATTTATTGACTTCAAACACAAAAAAAAAAATATTTGAACACAACGGCAACATCTACAATATTCAAATATACATTTTTTAAAAGCTAGAAGCTTAGTCATATATGTAAAATTAAAATTAAGGTAATTGAATGAACGGCTTTTGAAAAAATGGTAATTGAACTCAAATTTTTGAAAAAAAAAAAATTATTGAAAAAATTTTAACATGTCGTTTTTTAAACTTGGTCGTAATATAAAATGCATTTATTTTCAAACTTTTTTGGCCGCATTTATTATGATTTCAAATTATAAAAGGAAATGGCAATATGTATTACGGTTTATGAAAAAAAATTAAAAAGTATTTCATTTTCGAAGAACTTTTTTTAATAAAAGTTTTGAAAAAAAATGTAACTTATTTTTTTTTTAAAGTTCAACATCTAAACATAAAATTATTTTTTATTCATTTAATAACCCTTACTGTTGAAAGTTAAATAGCAAAAATTTAAAGTTCCTATTTACCACAGTCTTTGAGAAAATTAATTATTTCAATGCAAAAATTCAGTTTTAATAAAAAAAAAACCATTGAAATTGAAGTAATTTTTCATTTTTTTTTTTTTTTTCAAAAGTGTGATATATTTTAAATTTTTTGCTTCGAAATTCAACTGATAATATTTATGGCCAAACACTTTTTTTAAATAAATTCATATTTTATTAGAAAAAGTTTGGAAAAAAGTCATTTTAAATTTTTCTAATAACATTTTTTTTTTTAATTCTGAGTTTGAGGACCATTTTTTCAAAAAGTCTTGATTAAACTTAGTGGATTTAAGTTTAAGAGATAAGAATGAGCTTCTGGCTTTTTAAAAATGTATTTTAAAATATTGTAGGTGTTGCCGTTGTTTTCAAAATATATTTTTTGTGTTTGAGGTCAGAATGTTAGAAAATTGCATTTATCGCTTAAACGATGGAAGATTGTCCCTTACTGCCTTTTATATATTTTCCTTAAATTACCTAGAGAATCTTTTGCTATCATTTGTTTTATGAAATTTTAGCAAAAAAAATGGTTTTGTTAAAAAAAAATTAATTTTAATTTTAAAAAACAATACGGCAACACCGGCAATTTTTAATCTATAGACTTTAAAGTATTTTTAATTACCTACGTTTGAAAAAAAATCGTCAAAATCAGAGCTGTTCGGCCGGGTTCCCTAATAGTCGGAGAGGCGACCGTCGAGTTACTTAGCTCATAAGGTTAGAGGTTAAAATTGGTGTCAAATGAAAGATAAGTTGATACTGAAAATAAAAAAATAGGGTTGCCACTTCTAAAATGGGAACTTCCATGTGGCAACCCTATTTGAAAGGAAAAATTGTCACATAACTAATACATTCATATCTTTGTTATTTGGCCAGATAAATTTTTTTTTAAATGCCAAACGAAAGTCAAAATATTAAAAAAAAAATAATAAAATAATATATAAAGAACGTAACCCTACAAATGTGGCAACCCCATTCAAATGAATACAACACTGATAAAAATCTTCTTTGAACAAAACAGTATAACTTTTTATGCACTAGAAAGCTAAACTATACGCCATATTTTAGATAATACTCCCTTCTATCTAAAAAATGTCGGGTGCCACCTCGCAAATGCAGTCAAGTACTCGGCAACACTATCCAAATGCTAAAAAACGCAAAAATCAATTGTTTTTTGGCCAAAGTGTATAATATTTGATAGAGTTTAAAGCTATAAAATACATCCTGTTTAGCTTAGACTCTCTTCTATCTAAAAAATGTCGGGTGCCACCTCGAAAATGCAGTCAAGTACTCGGCAACCCTATCCAAATGCTAAAAAACGCAAAAATCAACTGTTTTTTGGCCAAAGTGTACAATATTTGATAGAGTTAAAAGCTATAAAATACATCCTGTTTAGCTTAGACTCTCTTCTATCTAAAAAATGTGGGGTGCCATCTCGCAAATGCAGACAAGTACTCGGCAACCCTATCCAAATGCTAAAAAACGCAAAAATCACTTGTTTTTTGGCCAAAGTGTGTAATATTTGATAGAGTTAAAGGCTATAAAATACATCCTGTTTAGCTTAGACTCTCTTTTATCTAAAAAATGACGGGTGCCACCTCGCAAATGCAGACAAGTACTCGGCAACCCTATCCAAATGCTAAAAAACGCAAAAATCACTTGTTTTTTGGCCAAAATGTATAATATTTGATAGAGTTAAAGGCTATAAAATACATCCTGTTTAGCTCAGACTCTCTTCTATCTAAAAAATGACGGGTGCCACCTCGCAAATGCAGACAAGTACTCGGCAACCTTATCCAAATGCCAAAAAACAAGTGATTTTTGCGTTTTTTAACATTTGGATAGGGTTGCCGAGTACTTGTCTGCATTTGCGATGTGGCACCCGACATTTTTTAGATAGAAGGGAGTATTATCTAAAGTATGACGTATAGTTTAGCTTTCTAGTGCATAAAAAGTTATACTGTTTTGTTCAAAGAAAATTTTTGTCAGTGTTGTATTCATTTGAATGGGGTTGCCACATTTGTAGGCTTACGTTCTTTATATTATTTTATTATTTTTTTTTTATATTTTGACTTTCGTTTGGCATTTAAAAAGAAATTTTATCTGGCCAAATATGAATGTATTAGTTATGTGACAATTTTTCCTTTCAAATAGGGTTGCCACATGGATGTTCCCATTTTAGAAGTGGCAACCCTATTTTTTTATTTTCAGTATCAACTTATCTTTCATTTGACACCAATTTTAACCTCTAACCTTATGAGCTAAGTAACTCGACGCACAGTGGGGAACCTTGTATGGGAGAGTGGAAAAAACTCCGTAAAATCTAAACTACTGGACCGTTTTTGATGAAATTTTCAGGAATGATAGGAAATATGAAGATACATCAACACCAGTAATTTCCGCCCACTGCCCCGCCCACTAAAGTGAAAAATGGCTATTTAAGTTGAAAAAAGTTGAAAACTAGTACTTTTGTATGAAATTTAACGAAGACAACGTGACTTGCAGTAACCAAAATATACTTTTCTGAAGGGTTTCGATGTTTTGAACTCGAATCCAAAGTCATAAAAAATTAATCAGCTCCTGTTTTTGAAATATTAACGTTAGAAAATGCAAAAAAAGTTTTTTTTTTACTATTTCGGACCTTATTCTTTTATATAAGTAAAATTGTCTGAACATATTTACTAACGGTTTATATAATAACTGATTTCCTTCTTTGAAGACCTGTTTAAATCTTTTCGATATCTTTTTTACTGCCTGAGATATCTTGAGTTGTTTGGCATGGTATATCTACCATATAAATTATACCGTCATTATCTCCTTTATGATATATGAAGCCGAACCCACTAACTACATTTTAAGATATCAATTCAAAATGATTCTTCTTTTTTAATGATTAATTCAGCTGAAACTGATCGCGAAATTGAAAACAAAACAGACATTTTTATAAACCAATGTTCACGCTGAATTCAATCGAAACTTTGAATAATCATCACCATTGACTAGAAAGATAACAGTTGTTAATTTGCATCAACTTAAAAAAGCTTCTTAAACAAAGAAAAATCATTCGATCAAAATTCTAACGGTTTGGGTTTGAGATATAATAGAGAGAAAATTATATGAAAAATTAGACTGAATTGTACTCAGAAATGAGTATAATTTACTAACCCCTCTCTTTCTCATAAAGTTTCAGAAAATAAGATTTTCTTGCAAGCTTAATTATTGTTTAAGACTTAGGAAGAAATTTAAGAATCAATTTGTAGGTTTTAATTTTAGTCATATCTTTATATTAGTTTTTTGTGCTCTGAGGGCCATTTGCTGAAACGAAACTTAAATAATTTAAGTTGCACATAAGCTCCTATTCTCTACTTTTTCCTCTGCGTAAACTGCCACATAAGAGTTTATTTAGAACATAAATGCTTAAGTTTCAGGAAACGGCTGTGAATCTAATATTCGTACCCCAGAAAATTTTAAATAAATTGCACAAAACGTTGAAAACCGTCCATTTTTTATGTATTTTTCGATATTTTTTTTTTATATGTAGGTATTTTCAAACTAACGTTAGATTTGAATTCATCGGATAAAAATACATATTAAAACACATGATTTTTAAAAAAATCTTTCCATTTTTTATTACAATCTGCTTTTTTAGAAAATACGTTTTTTCACATTTGCTTATCTTCAAATTGCTCTAAAAAGTTTATTAGGACGAACTAGGATGAGATTTTTGGTGCCAAATGTTGCTGAGATTCAACACTATCATATGATATGAGTCCGCCCACAGAGGGAAACAGAGGAAGTAGTTAAAACAATCTTTGAACTCAAAATTCCGGAAAATTATAAGTATTCTTAAAATGAAAAATCGAAAAAAATTTTTTTCCGCTAAACTTGTAACTGATATTGTTAAACAGTTTATTTTTAATATATTTACAAAAAAAATTTTTTTGAAAAGTCAAAATTTAACTGATTTTATACCATTTAAAAAATACTCATATTTACATCAGTTTTCATAATTTTTCAAATTTGAATACAAATTTCTAAATCTAGAAATTTTTTTTGAAAGAAATGCTTTCACATCCTGATTCTACAACATAATAACTGTAAGAAAAACATCCAACATATACAAAAATCCAGCTTTCACACCAATGAGTTTTTTCCACTTTTTTCCCACTGTGCGACGGTCGCCGCTTGGACTATAATAATTTGCTTTAGTTACTCTACTAAAATTACAATATTAAGGATGTAATTTTTTTTTTTTTTTGAAAAAGATAAAAATAAAAAACCAAAAACCCGGTTATTTGAATTTTTCACACAAATTTTGAGGTTATGTGAAAAAATTGACCACATAAAGGTTTTAGATCTTTTTATTACCAACAACTTTGCCACACAACATTTTTCCATACGACTTGTAGTTTTGCCGGTAATCGAGGCATATTTTTTTTTACCATTAAAAACTCAATCCACCCACTTCCCGCACTCGGCTTCACCGTAATTTATTTTCCCTTTCATTTTTATCATATTCACTTCCTTTTCCAATAGGTTTCATCCTACTGCTATGTTCATTTACTTTTTAATGTTTTTGAAGGCACTGGTCTAAAAGTGTTCGTAGAGCAAAATTGTTCGTTCTTGTTGATTCTCATGAATTAGTATGACCTATTACAAAATATTTTTGCTTTTTATAAAAGATGACATTTTTTTTTAATTATTAATTTTACGTCTTCAATCTTCCGATGTATCTTACTTTTAATTATTTTAAAAATGTTTGCATATTCAAGTTGAAATTGCTTTTAGACCTGTCTGATTTAACATTAAGCTATTAGAAAATAAACACGAAATAAAAAGAAAGGTAGGCCTAAAAACTTCTGGTACAAGCAAATGCAAAAACACCAGCATTCAGTTGGCCTCAGAAACGGAACATTACAAAACCGGGAGGCTTGCCGCCGATTTTTGAGGTCAACCCGGCGAACCCCACAGGCGGATCACTAGTGTGAAGCAGTAACGTGGGAAGGTTATGATCCCCTCGACATCGAGATCATAACAGCGCCGAGAAAAAGGAAGAAGAAAATAAACTCACCTTTGATTTGTTAAATTTTAGGTCTAATCTTTTAGAGTTGGGATTTGTTGATTTTTTTTTGGGTTATTTATACTTACCGTAAGTGAGAATTGAGAAAGTATGGAGTAGGCTTACAAAAATGATTTTTACTCTTGAAAAACTCAAAACGAGATTTAAAAAAAATGAAAAAAAAATAATTCATCAAGTGATCTTAGTGCGTTTATTTATATTTGTTTCTATGAATTTAATTGTGATTTTCATTTCTAACAAATTGCATTATTTATAAAATTATTAAACTCTTCTGTTGATTTTAAAAATTACAATTTTTTTCATAAATTTTGAAAAAAATTTAATTATTTTAATAAATGTGTTTTTCATAACTAAGCAAAATGACAACCTCTCAATGAAAACACATTCGCATACAAATACTAATGTTGTAATTGCCAATCCAATTATTAAAAAAATCCATGCAAACTGCAATTGATATAATGTCAGTGGAACATGAACTTCTTCATAAACATAATCTTTATAAATCGTAGATCCAAAACCTTGAGCCTTTGCTTGGTAAACAACATCTGAATCACATTTCTGAAGTAAACCAGTTTGTCTTATTCCAATAATGAAACTATTCAAAATTTCCTTAAACGGAGAATTACGCGGGAACAAATATCCAAAATGATGACTGCCAATAGTTTCTCGAGCTATGCGAAATAAACTCTTTCTAAATAAAGATTGAAAAGCAATGTAAAACCGGCATCTGTCTTCAGCTACTATATAGGCGAATTTTGTATTTCGCATTGACATAAATTCCGATACAAATGTTCCAAAATCAGTTGGATAAATTACTTCATCTAAACCTTTTGGATATGACATTTTTCTTATTATGTCCCATTGGAATGTCGAAAGCATAACAGATAAATTTTTGTCGACAAGATCTTGAATAGCATCGAATTGCTTTATTTTAATGAAAGCTGTTAGAAATGATTGAAAATAAGCGATATAGAGATTTCCAATAATAAAAGCGAACAAAAGTACCAGCAAGTAAAAGCGATAGTCAGAAGTCACGGGTTTTTCGGTAGGCAAGTTCAACAAAATTAGGTAAGTATCACTGAAATTTGACCAACTGTCAACCTTTAAAGTTGTAACTTTATCAATCACGATTTTGACAAATGTAATAAAGATAACAGAAAATCCAATGCACGTCCATACCGCTGCTGAAAATGGTCTATGAAAATACTCATGGGGAGAAACAAATCCATTTGTGGGAACGACTATCACAGATTTTTCAATTGACACTGGATAGCTTAGGTCTAAGTTGTTTGGGTTCATGTATGAATTCATGCTTATATCAATTTTATTGTTTAAAAGAGCATTAAAATAAGCTTCTTCGGTCAAATTTTGAATTATTATATCATTGAAAGTAGCATTATGTCTATTTAAAAACTGAACAAATGTTTGACCGAATTTTCCTCCAATAACATTTTGGCCTCTTTCATTTGGATACCAAAAAGTTCTTGGTATGTCGTCGTTAATAATTGTTCGTAAGGCAAATCCATTTAGATCTTTCAAGGCATCTGGTAGATAGCCTTTATTATCAACAAGTTGTTGAATTCGATTAACAGCATAAGGAAGGTATGCATAAGATGATGTGTTTCCAAGCACTCCGAAAATTCTTGTGAACTTATATTCAGCGAATAATGAAAAGTATTGAATTAATTTGTTAAAAATTTTAGCTGAAATTATGACAAACTTTCTATCGAGAGTGTTTTCGATGAGATTTTTCAGCACTTTCGAATAGCTTAACTCTTCTTCACGAACTTGAAAAACAATTACAATATTGTTACTCTGTCGAAATCCGTCTGTGAAATCAGCATCAAAAATCGATATTGGTATGGATTTATAAGTTTTTAAGAAATCGGTCAAAAAATCATCATCAATTCCAATAAAATACACCACCGCTGAATCACTTTCTGCGTAAACTCTTTCAATCAAATTCTGGTACTCAATATTTTGCGTTCGAAAAATTGCTATGAGCAATAGAAATACAATGTTCTTGAACAAATGCATTTGTGTTGAGGTGCTAAATGCAACTGAAGCAGTTTTTCTGTGGTTGAAGTTGAAGTGGTGGAATTTTCAGAAAGGTTGACTTATATTGTCAAAGATTTTTGAATATTAAATTTCAACAAATTGGTAGCTGTATTTGGTAATTTTGTTAATAGCTACATTTTATTTCATTATGTGAATTAATTTTTCATACAAAAATCGTTAGGCATGATGAAAGTGACCAACTAAAAAATTTCCTATTTAATTTAAATTTTTTTTAAAAGAAAATTAATTAATATAAGAAAAAATAAGAGTTTCTCATAAAAACATTCAAACATAAAAACGAGCATTGAAACTGCTAATCCGATCATTAAAAAGTTCCACGCAAACTGCAAACGATGTAAAGTCAATGGACTATGAGCTTCTTCGTAAACATATTCTTTATAAATATCTAATCCAAAGCCTTGTGCTTTTGCTTGGTAAAATACATCTGAATCCCACTTCTGAAGTAAACCAGTTTGTCTTAATTCGATGATGAAATTGTTCAACATTTCTTTAAATGGTGAATTAGGTTGTAACAAATATCCAAAATGATGGTTGCAAATAGGTTCTTCGGCTATACGAAATAAGCTCTTTCTGAACAAAGATTGAAAACCAATAAAGAATTGGCACCTGTCTTCAGATGCCGCATATGCGAATTGCGTATTTCGCATGGTCATAAATTCGGAAACATAAGTCCAAAAATCGGTGGGGTAAATTATTTTATTCAAACCTTCAGGATAAAACATTTTTCTTATTATTTCCCATTGATAACTAGGAATCATAACGGAAATATTACCGTCGATGAGGTCTTGAATGGTATCGAATTGTTTAATTTTAATAAAAACTGTTAGAAATGATTGAAAGTAGGATATAAACAAATTTCCAAGTATGAAAGCAAACAAAAGCACCAGTAAGTAAAAGCGATAATTAGAAGTAATCGGTTTTACTGTTGGTAAGTTTAACAAAGTTAGGTAAATATCACTGAAGCTGGACCAAATATCAATTTTCGACGTTATTACTTTATCAGTAATAATTTTTGAAACTATAATAAAAACAACTGAACATCCAATAGACAACCATACCGCTGCTGAAAATGGTCTCCGAAAGTAATCATGCGGTGAAAGAAATCCATTAACGGGTACCATTATAACAAAATTTTCAATTGACACTGGATAGCTGTATTCTAGATTTTCTTGTGGCACATACGAATTCATGGTAATGTCAATGTTGTTGTTGAAAAAGGTGTTAACATAAGTTTCTTTGTTATAAGTGTTACTTTGTATGTCCTTAAAAGTTCCATTATACCTTTTTAAGAACTGAACAATTGTTTGACCAAATTTTCCTCCGATACGTTTTTGTCCTTTTTCATTGGGATACCAAAAAGTTCTTGGTACATCGTCTTGAATAGTTGTTCGTAAGGTCAAGCCATTTAGATTGTTGAAGGCACTCGGAAGTAGACTATTGTCATTGAGAAGTTGTTGAATTGGATTATTTTCGTAAGGAAGGTATGCATAAGATGACTCATTACCTATTATTCCAAAAATTCTTGTGAACTTGTTTTCAGCAAAGAAAAGAAAGTATTGTTTCAATGTGTTCTGGTTTTTAGTTGAAATTATGACAAATTTTCTGACTTGAATGTTTTCAAAAAGATTTCTTAATATTTTTGTAAAGGTTTTCGATCTTTTCGATACGTGTATTACGAGTATCATATTGTTAAACTGTCTAGATCCTTCTTTGAAACTAGCTTCAAAAGTCAGTATTGGTATTAATAGATTTGCTCTTGAGAAATCTGCTATGAAATCGCCATTAATACCGAAAAAACACACTTCTGCTGAATCACTTTCTCCATAAACTTTAACAATAAATTCTTGAAGTTTCATATTTTGAGCAAGAATGCTTATTAAAAATGAAAGGAATGTAAGGGATTTTAGAGTAAGCATTTTACGAAGGTGTCAAATTCAGTTATTAAGTATTACTGACAAAGATTTGTTGCTGAAACAAACTAACATTTCATAGAAATCAACTCATTTCAATTCAATTTTGTGCATTTAATAGTAAGTAACATTAGCTTAAAATAGTTACAAATGACAAATATACATTAAAAGCAATCAAAAATTGTCCATCAGCCAAATGGATGAAATTACTCTAAAAGTCAATTTATTTTTCTAATAGATATTACATAAATTCAAATCTAAATGCAACATTTATATTCAAAAGACACATAATTTTAATGATTGTAGAAATAAGATTTTTGTAGTAAACTTTCCAAAGTATTTAAATATTTAATTGAATAAATGCCGTTTTAGTACTAAGAAAAATATCAACCTCTCGAAAAAACATTCAAATACAAATATCATTCAACTGATGTAATGTTAATGGAACATTAACTTCTTCATATACATACTCCTTGTAAATCTCTGATCCAAATTTTGCTGCTCTAGCCTGGTAAAATACATCTGAATCCCATTTCTGAACCAATCCAGTTTGTTGGATTTCAATGATGAAATCATTCAAAATTTCCTTGAATGGAGAATTTTGTGAAAGCATATATCCAAGATGATTCGAACCAATAGTTTCACGAGCTATACGAAATAGGCTCTTTCGAAATAGAGATTGAAAACCAATGTAAAAATGTGCTCTGTCTTCATCTATTAAAAATGCTAAACTTGTGTTGCGCATTGACATAAATTCAGAAACAAAATTCCAATAATCAGTTGGAAAGATTATATCTTTTAAACCTTTTTGATAAGACTTATTTTTCATCATTTCCCAACGAAACTGAGGAAGCATAACAGAAATATTATTATCGACAAGGTCTTGAACGGTATCGAATTGTTTGATTTTGATAAAAACTGTTAAAAATGATTGAAAGAAGGACCCAAATAATCTACCAATTATGAAGGCAAACAAAAGTATCAGCAAGTAAAAGCAATATTTTGAAGTTATTGGCTTTTCTGTTGGCAAATTCAGCAAACTTAGGTAGGCGTCACTGAAACTTGACCAAATGGAAACCTTTGAAGCTGTTACTTTATCAATTATGATTTTAGCAACTGTAATTAACACAACGGAAAGTGCAATGCTAGCCCATACTGCTGCTGAAAATGGTCTCTGAAAATACTCATGCGACGAAAGAAATCCATTGATAGGAACCATTAAAACATATCTTTCAATTGACACTGGATAACTAAAGTCGAGGTTTTCTTCAGACAAAAACGAATTCATTCCAATGTCAAATTGGTCGTTAAATGAAGAGTTAAAATAAGATTGTCTAGTTTTATTGCCAATATCTATTTCCCTTAATGTTGCATTGTGTTTCCTTAAGAACTGTACAATTATTTGACCAAACTTTCCTCCAAGAAGTTTTTGTCCTATTTTATTTGGATACCAGAATATTCTTGATACGTCATCACGAATAATTGTTCGTAAAGCAAAGCCATTAACATCTTTCAAAGAGTTCGGTAGAAAGCTATTATAGTCAACAAGCTGTTGAATTGGATTCTCAGCGTAGGGAAAGTATGCATAAGATGATATGTTTCCGACCACTCCAAAAATTCTTGTGAACTTATTTGCATAAAAAAACGAAAAGTATTTTACCAATGTGTTTTCAGTTTTAGCTGAAATTATAACAAACTTTCTAACAAGAGTTCTGTCGATAAGATCTTGAAGCACTTTCAAACAGTTTTGGTGTTCTTCAGGAACTTGAAATACACAGACAATATTGTTACTTTGTAGAAATCGTTCTGTGAAATTAGCGTCAAAAATCGATATTGGTATGAAGATATCACCTTTTAAGAAATCGGTCAAAAAATCATCATCAATTCCAATAAAATACACCACCGCTGAATCACTTTCTCCATAAACTCTTTCAATTAATTTGCGTAATTTTATGTTATGCGTGCAAATATTTGCTAAAAGTGATAGAAATAAAATTAACTTGAATAAAAGCATTTTCTGAGTTAAACAACTGCAGATGTAAATAGCAACTGAAGTACTCTTGCTAGTTTTGAAAAAAAAAAAAAAATGATTCCAGATGTTCGGAAAAATTAACATAAATTACCATTCATTTTTGAATATTTGATTTCAACAAATGGTTGTTTTAAGATAAATACTTTGATGAAGATATTTAACTTATCATTAGGGGAGTACAAACATGAAAACAAAAATTTTAAATTCAAAAATTACAACTTAGTATTCACTCATTTCTTTTTTCCTAAAATACTTTTTAATTTGTTTTTGTGTTAGGTTTAAAATGAAAGTGAGTACATACCTACTATTATTCTAATCACCTGTGGAAGTTAAACTAAGTAACGAAATGAAGACAAATAGTACCAAAAATACCTACTATCAGCATTTGTGCAAATATGTTGGACACAACGAGCAATTTTAACAGCACACATTTTTAGTTTTAGTTGCCGTTTGGTCGTCCGAAAAAGTTCAGATTTTAAATCGATCTCAATTTTTGTTTAGGCTAGTTTTCGGATAAAATAGTAACATAGTAGTAAAGAATTGATGCAATCTTATAAGTCTCTTTAAAAGTCATAAAACCATGAAAAAATAACTCTTTTCGCCATAAATGAAGATTCTATGAGCATTTAAAAAAAATACTTAGCATATCACAACTTCCCATCGGATTTTGGTTTGTTCAAATGTAGGCACCTTTTTGACACTTTTTAAGGTTTGATTAAATTTGAACGAAGAAAATTCTAGTGTTTCCTCATGTTTTGGTTTTGGAATTCATCAATTATAAGATGATAAGAATTCTGTAAATTTTGAAAAAAAAATTTGGATCAGTCTATAGCGAAATTATACTTACGCAATTACCTACCGAGAAAAAAAAAATTTTTTAATTTTCGCAAAACGCAAAGCCATATTTCCTTTATATGAATTCTTAAAGAAAAACTCAAAACGCTGTTTTGTTAGAATCACTAACTTTATTATGTACATCAAATAGTAACAGTCATTTACGAGAAAGTTGCAATTGTATCATTTTGAAATTTGTGTCAGGAGTGTAATAGTAGAGTTAACTGTTTTTCAATCTAAGAAGATGTTATTTAAAACATTCTAATATTTGTTCACTTCTAAAACCACACTTCTAATTATTATAAAAAATTTCAAAAATCGATTTACGTATTCGATTGAATATGTTTCCTCAGTATTTAAAAAAACAAGAATCTCTCCAAAACACATTCGAATACAAATACCACCGCTGAAACTGCCAATCCGATTATTAAATACGTCCAAGCAAACAGTAAACGATGCACTGTCAATGGAATATGATCTTTTTCGTAAATATTTTCTTTATAAATCTGCCATCCAAAACCTGCTTCAATAGCTTGATACATGGCGTCTGCATCCCACTTCTGAAGCAATCCAGTTTGCCTTATTTCAATGATGAAGTCATTCAAAATATCCTTAAATGGTGAATTCGGTGGTAGAAAATATCCAGCATGATGAGAGGCAATAGTTTCTTTAGCTATACGAAATAAAGGACTTCTAAACAAAGATTGAAAATCAATGTGAAATAATTGGATACGGTCTTCATCAACTGCAAATGCAAAACTTGTGTTTCGCATGGACATAAATTCCGGCAACACTATTTCAAAACTTAACGGAAGAATTATTTCATCCAAAGCTTTTGGATATGACTTTTGTTTTATTATTTCCCAAAAAGAATTTAGTATTATGACGGAAATATTATTGTCGATAAGATCTTGAATGGTATCGAATTGTTTGATTTTGATAAAAACTGTTAGAAATGATTGAAAATAGGATCCAAAAAACCTTCCAATTATGAAGGCAAACAAAAGAACCAGAAAGCAAAAACGATAATTAGAAGTAATAGGTTTTTGAGTAGGCAAGTTCAAAAAAGTTAGATAAGTACCACTGAAACTAGACCAAATATCAATCTTTGAAGATGTTACTTTATCAATAACCATTTTAGCAACTGTAATAAAGATAACAGAAACTCCAATACACAACCACACAGCTGCTGAAAACGGCCTTTGGAAGTATTCATGCGGAGAAAGAAATCCATTAATGGGAACCATTATAACGAATCTTTCAACTGATACTGGATAACTGAAGTCGAAATTTTTTTGTGTCAGATACGAATTCATAAGAATGTCACAGTTTATGTTTAAGGAATCCTTAAAGTAGTCTGTTATAGTTCGATTAATTTTGATGTTTTTAAAAGTGGCATTATGCTTCTTTAAGAACTGCCGAATTATTTGACCAAATTTTCCTCCAATACATTTTTGTCCTTTTTCATTTGGATGCCAAAAAGTTCTTGGTATGTCTTCGATAATACTTGTTTGTAAAGCAAAACCATTTAAATTTTTCAAAGCGTCCGGAAGAAGACTGGTATTATCGACAAGTTGTTGAATTTGATTGTTAGCGTAGGGAAGGTATGCATAAGATGAAGTATTGTTGAGCACTCCAAAAATTCTTGTGAACTTGTTTTGAGTAAAAAATGAAAAGTATTGAATCAACGTGTCCATGGTATCAGCTGAAACTATGACATATTTTCTAATTTGAATAATTTCAAATAGATCTTTCAGAATTTTTGAAAGTTTTTGAGAATTTTCGGAACCGTGAAACACTATGACAATATTGAATTTCTGTCTAAATTGTTTGGTGAAACTAGTATCAAATGTCAATATTGGTATAAACAATTCTGCTTTAGAGAAATCAGTTAAAAATTCATCATCAATTTCAATAAAACACACTGCTGCTGAATCACTTTGTCCATGAAGTTGAACTATGAATTCTTGAAGTTTAATATTTTGAGCAAGAATGTTTACTGTAAGTGAACAAATTATGAGAGATTTTATACTTAGCATTTTTTATGTTTTCCAGTTTAGTTGTTCACACAGAAAATATTCCAAAATACTGAAACTAATGTGGTCGTAGGTAATATTTCAAAATAATATCATCGGAACTTTTGTTTTTTGAGATATTGATCAGAATATTGAAGAACTTTACTTTAGGGACATTACTTCTAATATTATTTTCTTATTTTAAAACAAATCTTCAATAAAGATAATAAAAGTTTCTAAAAATGGAGGAAATAAGTTTTAATAATCAATAAATGAAAAATTGCATAATCGCGTGTTGACGGAAATGTAATTCCCGTGTTCTAGAAATCTCAAAATCAATATTAAATTAATATTTATTTATTTTTTTAACACATAACATACATTTACTTCAACAAAATAGGGCAGAAACAAAATTATAATGACTGTAGCAATAAAATATTTTCTAAGAAAATATTCAAAATCTTTAAATAAATGATTGGATATGTCTTTTCAGTACTAAGAAAAAAATCAACCTCTCGAAAAAATATTCGAATATAAATACCACTGTTGAGAGTGTCAATCCAATCATTAAAAAGTTCCATGCAAACTGCAATTGATGTAATGTCAATGGACGGTGAGCTTCTTCATGAACATAATCTATGTAAATCATTGATCCAAAACCATGTGCTTTTGCTTGATAAAGAACATCTGAGTCCCATTTCTGCATCAAACCAGTTTGTCTTATTTCAATGATAAAATCATTCAAAATTTCTTTGAATTGAGAATTCGGTGGAAGTAAATATCCTAAATACTTACTAGCAACAACTTCGCGAGCTTTATGAAATAAACTTTTTCGAAACAAAGATTGGTAATCAATGAAAAACTTACATCTATCTTCATCAGTTATAAATGCAAAATTTGTGTTTCGCATGGACATAAATTCGCGAATATATGTCCAAAAATTAGTTGGACGAATTATTGTGTTTAAACTTTCTGGATAAGTCATATACCTTAAGGTTTCCCATTGATAACTTGAAATCATTGCCGAAATATTGTTATCAATAAGGTCTTGAATGGTATTAAACTGCTTAATTTTGATATTAAGTGTTAGAAATGATTGAAAATAGGACCCAAATAATCTGCCAATAATGAAGCCATAAAAAAGTATCAGCAAGTAAAAACGATAATTCGAAATTATGGGTCTTTCCGTAGGTAAGTTCAACAGAGCTAGATAAGCATCACTGAAACTCGCCCAAATATCAGTCCTTGAAGTTGTAACTTTATCAATCACAATCTTGGCAATTGTAATGAAAACAATGGAAAATCCAATACACAACCATAATCCTGTTGAAAATGGCCTCTGAAAGTAATCATGCGGTGAAAGAAATCCATTAACGGGCACCATTATAACAGTTTTTTCAATTGACACGGGATAGCTCATGTCAAGATCTTTTCTAAGGAAATACGTTTTCAAACCTATATCAATCTCATTTTTAACAGTTGCATTAATTATAACTTCTGCAATTTGATCAATTGAATTGTCGAATAATATCCCTTTAACGGTTGCATTATGCCTCTTCAAGAAGTTTAAATATATTTGACCAAACCTTCCTCCAACAACTTGCTGTCCTCTTTTATTTGAGTACCAAAATGATCTTGGTAGGTCATGTTCAATAGATGTTCGTAAACTTAAACCATTCAGATTTTTCATGGCGTCCGGAAGAAGACTAGTTTTATCGAAAAGTTGTTGAATTTTATTCTCAGCGTAGGGCAAATATGCATAAGATGATGTGTTTTTGAGCACTCCAAATATTCTTGTGAACTTATTTTGAGTAAAAAACAAAAAGTATTTAACCAAACTTTTTATAGTTTTGGCTAAAATTATGACAAACTTTCTAACACGAGTACTTTCTATGAACTTTTGAAGGATTTTCATGCAATTTTTCTCTTCATCAACTTGAAAAACAAGGATAATATTATGAATCTGTCGAAGTTCTCCTTTGAAATGCATATCAAAAGTCGATATTGGTATGTAGAAATTAGCTTTTAAAAAATCCGTCAAAATTTTATCATCTATTCCAATAAAATACAACACCGCTGAATCACTTTCTTCGTAAATTTTTTCAATTAATTGACGGAATTCAATACTTTGCGTGCAAATATTTGCAAAAAGTGATACAAATAGCATTGACTTGAATAGAGGCATTTTTGGGTGTATTTGTAAAACGCGACTGAAGTATTTTTTTTTTTGGGTTTTGAAACAAATATTGACTGTGGCTATTCCAAATGTTCGAAAAAATTATAATAAATTGTGATTGAGTTTTGAATATTTTTTAATTTCCATAAATGCCGATTTTCAGATATCTTTTAATAACATTAAAGTCATTTAAAAAAAATATCTTTAGAATAGAATTTTTGTTCAAGCTACTATCCTAATTGCCTTTGGTGGCAGTGTATTTTAAAGAGAAAATGAAAACAAAGAAGCAATATTTTAATTACAATGATTGAATATAAGAAAAAAATTATTGAATGAAAGGATTTTTAAGTTTATATTTACCCCCGTATTTATAAACGTTGTATAACTTTATACAAATGTTTAAATTTGGAAAATGTGATGAAAAACCTTGTTCATTGTTGTCTTATAGCTGTCAAATTTATACACCAGAGTAGATTGTCTTAACCGCGACAAATGTGATTATTATTTTTATTAACTAAAGCATATTTCTAACAATTTGAAAAAAGTTATGCAGTGTATAAGTAGACAAAAATCTAATAAATAAGACTGTGTTTAAACTCAATAATTACTTTGTATTTCGAAAAATTTTTCAAGTATCAAGAAAAATAAGAACTTCTCAAAAAAACATTCAAATAAAAATACCACAGATGAAATTATCAATCCACTTAGTAAAAAGCTCCATGCAAACTGCAATTGATGCAAAGTCAACGCACGATGAGCTTCTTCATGAACATAATCTTTATAAATAGTTGATCCGAAACCATGTGCTTTTGCTTGAAAAAGAACATCTGAATCCCACTTCTGAAGCAAACCAGTTTGTTTAATTTCAATAATGAAATCATTCAAAATTTCTTTAAATGGAGAATTATCTGGTAACGAATATCCACAATGATGAGTCCCAACAGTTTCTCGAGCTATACGAAATAAGCTTCTTCTAAACAGAGATTGAAAACCAATATAAAACTTAATTCTGTCTGCATCGGTTAAGTATGCGAAATTTGTATTTCGCATGGACATAAAATTCGAAAGATATATTGAAAAATCTTGTGGTAGGATAATTTTCTTCAAGTCTTCTGGATAAGACGTATTTTTTATTACTTCCCATTGAAAACTAGCAATCATAACGGATATATTCTTGTCAAAAATGTCTTGAATGGTATCGTATTGGTCTATTTTGATGAAAACTGTTAGAAATGATTGAAAATAAGCTCCAAACAAATTTCCAATTATGAAGGAAAACAAAAGAAGCACCAAGTAAAAGCGATATTTTGAAGTGATTGTTTTTTCGGTGGGTAAATTCAACAAAGCTAGGTAGATATCAGTGAAACTTGACCAAATGTCAAACTCTGATGTTGTTACTTTATCAATCATGATCTTAGCAATTGTTATAAAGACAATTGTAAATCCAATGCACAGCCATACCGCTCCTGAAAATGGTCTTCGAAAGTAATCATGCGGTGAAAGAAATCCATTAACGGGCACCATTATAACAGTTTTTTCAATTGACACGGGATAGCTCATGTCAAGATCTTTTCTAAGGAAATACGTTTTCAAACCTATATCAATCTCATTTTTAACAGTTGCATTAATTATAACTTCTGCAATTTGATCAATTGAATTGTCGAATAATATCCCTTTAACGGTTGCATTATGCCTCTTCAAGAAGTTTAAATATATTTGACCAAACCTTCCTCCAACAACTTGCTGTCCTCTTTTATTTGAGTACCAAAATGATCTTGGTAGGTCATGTTCAATAGATGTTCGTAAACTTAAACCATTCAGATTTTTCATGGCGTCCGGAAGAAGACTAGTTTTATCGAAAAGTTGTTGAATTTTATTCTCAGCGTAGGGCAAATATGCATAAGATGATGTGTTTTTGAGCACTCCAAATATTCTTGTGAACTTATTTTGAGTAAAAAACAAAAAGTATTTAACCAAACTTTTTATAGTTTTGGCTAAAATTATGACAAACTTTCTAACACGAGTACTTTCTATGAACTTTTGAAGGATTTTCATGCAATTTTTCTCTTCATCAACTTGAAAAACAAGGATAATATTATGAATCTGTCGAAGTTCTCCTTTGAAATGCATATCAAAAGTCGATATTGGTATGTAGAAATTAGCTTTTAAAAAATCCGTCAAAATTTTATCATCTATTCCAATAAAATACAACACCGCTGAATCACTTTCTTCGTAAATTTTTTCAATTAATTGACGGAATTCAATACTTTGCGTGCAAATATTTGCAAAAAGTGATACAAATAGCATTGACTTGAATAGAGGCATTTTTGGGTGTATTTGTAAAACGCGACTGAAGTATTTTTTTTTTGGGTTTTGAAACAAATATTGACTGTGGCTATTCCAAATGTTCGAAAAAATTATAATAAATTGTGATTGAGTTTTGAATATTTTTTAATTTCCATAAATGCCGATTTTCAGATATCTTTTAATAACATTAAAGTCATTTAAAAAAAATATCTTTAGAATAGAATTTTTGTTCAAGCTACTATCCTAATTGCCTTTGGTGGCAGTGTATTTTAAAGAGAAAATGAAAACAAAGAAGCAATATTTTAATTACAATGATTGAATATAAGAAAAAAATTATTGAATTAAAGGATTTTTAAGTTTATATTTACCCCCGTATTTATAAACGTTGTATAACTTTATACAAATGTTTAAATTTGGAAAATGTGATGAAAAACCTTGTTCATTGTTGTCTTATAGCTGTCAAATTTATACACCAGAGTAGATTGTCTTAACCGCGACAAATGTGATTATTATTTTTATTAACTAAAGCATATTTCTAACAATTTGAAAAAAGTTATGCAGTGTATAAGTAGACAAAAATCTAATAAATACGACTGTGTTTAAACTCAATAATTACTTTGTATTTCGAAAAATATTTCAAGTATCAAGAAAAATAAGAACTTCTCAAAAACACATTCAAATACAAATACCACAGATGAAATTATCAATCCACTTAGTAAAAAGTTCCATGCAAATTGCAATTGATGTAAAGTCAATGGACTATGAGCTTCTTCATGAACATAATCTTTATAAATAGTTGATCCGAAATTATGTGCTTTTGCTTGATAAAGAACATCTGAATCCCACTTCTGAAGCAAACCGGTTTGTCTTATTTCAATAATGAAATCATTCAAAATTTCTTTAAATGGAGAATTATCTGGTAACGAATATCCACAATGATGAGTCCCAACAGTTTCTCGAGCTATACGAAATAAGCTTCTTCTAAACAGAGATTGAAAACCAATATAAAACTTAATTCTGTCTGCATCGGTTAAGTATGCGAAATTTGTATTTCGCATGGACATAAAATGCGAAAGATATATTGAAAAATCTTGTGGTAGGATAATTTTCTTCAAGTCTTCTGGATAAGACGTATTTTTTATTACTTCCCATTGAAAACTAGCAATCATAACGGATATATTCTTGTCAAAAATGTCTTGAATGGTATCGTATTGGTCTATTTTGATGAAAACTGTTAGAAATGATTGAAAATAAGCTCCAAATAAATTTCCAATTATGAAGGAAAACAAAAGAAGCACCAAGTAAAAGCGATATTTTGAAATAATAGTTTTTTCGGTGGGTAAATTCAACAAAGCTAGGTAGATATCAGTGAAACTTGACCAAATGTCAAACTCTGATGTTGTTACTTTATCAATCATGATCTTAGCAATTGTTATAAAGACAATTGTAAATCCAATGCACAGCCATACCGCTCCTGAAAATGGTCTTCGAAAGTAATCATGCGGCGAAAGGAATCCATTGATCGGTACCATTATAACAAAATCTTCAATTGACACTGGATAGCTATAGTCGAGATTTTGCGGAGCCGTGTATGCATGCATGCTTATGTCAATGCTGTTGTTCAAAATAGCATTAAAATAAGATTCTAAATCTTGACTGAAGAAAGGTATAACTTCAAAAGTTGCATTATGGCGTTTTAAGAACTGTACAATTGTTTGACCATACTTTCCTCCAATCAATTTTGTTCCTCTTTCATTTCGATACCAAAAAGTTCTTGGCACGTCTTCTTGAATAATTGTTCGTAGGGCAAAACCATTAAGATCCTTCCAATCATCCGGTAGATGACCGGGATTAGAGACAAGTTCTTGAATTGGATTATCAGCGTAGGGCATGTATGCATAAGATGATGTGTTACCAATGATTCCAAAAATTCTTGTGAATTTGTTTTCAGCAAAAAAGTGAAAGTTTTCAATCATTGTGTCCATGTTCTTCACTGAAATTATTACAAACTTTCTACGTTGAATGTTTTCAAAAAGATTTTCGAGCATTTTCTGATAGTTTTGGGGTTTTTCTGGTACTTCAAATACGATGATGACATTATTACGGTGTTCAAATACCTCAGTGAAATTTTCATCAAAAGTCAATATTGGTATGAACAACTCTGCTTTTGAAAAATCAGTCAAAAAATCGTTATCAATTCTAATAAAACACACTGCCGCTGAATCACTTTCTCGATAAACTTTAACTATTAATTCTTGAAGTTTAATATTTTTCGCAAAAATATTTATTATTAACAAAAGAAATGTAAGAAATTTTAGACAAAGCATTTTTTTTTTGTTATCAAATTCATTTGTTAAATATAACTAAACTTTAGTTTTTGTGTACACTTACGAATTGATCTGATTTATTGGGAAGATTTTTTCTTTAATTGTCACTGCAATCAGCTGGAAATAATTTTTGCTTAAACATTTGCTTAACTTAAGGGACATTGTTTTTAATTTAATTTTTTTATTTAAATCAATCAAGACAATAAAAGCTTTTAAAAATGGAAGAAATATAAGTTTTAAATCAATAAAGGATATAATTGCATAATCGCGTGTTGACGGAAATGTAATTCACGTGTTCAAAAAACCTCAAAATCTATATTAAATTAATATTTATTTTTTTAACACATTTTTGCTCATGATTTACTTCTAAAAATATGCAAAAGACACAAAATTATAATGAAATTTCCAAAATCTTTAAGATATAATGTAGCCAAAGACAAAAAATATCTTGCATTTGTTTGCGTTATTAGTAATTGTTACAAAAATTCGAACATTTTCTGATTAAATTTTACGATGGATGCATTTTAAAGTGCATTTTTTAATTTATTTCTCCATTTAATTAATACAGTTTATTTGTTACCTTACCGTTAGTTACTGTCAAAAAATATTATTTAAAAATAACATGTTTTAGAGCAAGTATTTGTCTAAAATCGATTTCATATTGAAGAAATAAGAAAAAAAAAAAACAATATTTTTGAAATTCTTGAGCTTAAAAAGTCTTAGTTTTTGTTTTTACCAAAAATTTGATATATTTTTAAAAAGACTTAGGTAATAAATAATTTCGAATCTGTTTTGAAAGTTTTTCATTTTATTTATTTTCAATTAGTTTGAAAACTATCAGAAGCTCTCGATATAGGTATCTGAGGAACGGTACGAGTACGAGTGTTAGAATCCAGGTTTTGCAAAGTTAAACTGGCCTGAAAGAAGAATTTAGGTACCTCATGTGTCATTATATTTCCACTATAAGTAACTTTTTATTATTTAAAATACAAAATAAAGTCTAGTACAAAATCATAAATAAATAAAAACAACCAAAAACTCGGTATTCACAATAATAAGGTGAATGTGATGATGATTGCTATTTATTGCCATGAAAGTTCTTGGCGGTTAACGTTTAAAGGTTAATTGTCCTTAAAAGCAATCAAAATGCATCCTTTAAAAATCAATAAAAGTAGTTAATTTAGCTATATTACCTATGTAAAATGTAAGGTGTTGCCAGCCCTCACAACAATTGCCAATCTGTTATCAGATCTAAAATGGAACTAAATCAACCTCAAACGTGACCTCAATCCTCAAAATGAAATGCTATGCAATTTGCTTCCAGTTGTAATTGTAACACATGAAGTCTTGATTGCTTTTAATGAGAATTTGAGTAAAATGAAGTTTGAAGCAAAATACCCATCTAATTAAAAGAAATTACTCCATTTTTGACACGATAGCGATTAAGTTCTCATAAAAACCTATTTACTGGTTGCTTATGGTGCACTTTTATTCAGAGACTGAATAAATACAGAATTAAAGTAACCGCAAAAATGCAAAGTTTAAAATTTCTTATAATTCTTTCGCTCACAATAAACATTCTTGCACACAATATTAAACTTCAAGAATCAATTGTTAAAGTTCATAGAGAAAGTGATTCAGCGACAGTGTGTTTCATTGGAGTTGATGAAGAATTCTTAATTGATTTCTCAAAAGCAGAGTTATCTATACCAATATTCACTTTTGATGCTGATTTCAAAGACAAGTTTGCACAGATAAACAATATCGTCATTGTATTTGAAGTTCCGAAAAAAGGCCGAAATTGTTCAAAAATTCTGCAAAACCTCTTCGAAAACATTAAAGTTAGAAAGTTTGTCGTCATATCAGCTCAAATCTTAAAGAACTTGATTCAATACTTTTCTTGTTTTGCGAAATATAATTTTACAAGGATTTTTGGAATAATTGCTAATACGTCATCGTATGCATATATGCCCTACGATGAGAATCAAATTCAACAGCTTTTTGATAATACCAGTCATCTTCCGGATGCATTGAAAAATTTAAATGGCTTTGCTTTGCGAACAACTATTATCGACGATGTACCACGAACATTTTGATATCCAAATACAAGAGGACAAAAACAAATTGGAGGAAAATTTGGTCAAATAATTCTACATTTTCTAAAAAGGCATAATTCAACTTTTAGAGAAATAGGAAGTAGCAATCAAAGTAAAGAAGATTATTTTAAATCTCTTTTCAACAACAACATCGACATAAGCATGAATTCGTATTTGCCACGACCAAACCTCGACCTGAGTTATCCAGTGTCAACAGAAGATTTTGTTATAATGGTTCCTGTTAATGGATTTCTTTCGCCACATGAGTACTTTAAAAGGCCATTTCAAACTACTGTTTGGATAACCATTGCAGTTTTTATTGTCTATATTATAGGAATTAAGGTGTTAATGGAAAAAATTACCACATCAAGAGTGAATATTTGGTCAAATTTTAGTAATACCTATCTGATTTTATTGAACTTATCCACAGAAAAACCAATTGTTTCGAACTATCGATTTTATTTGCTGGTATTTTTGTTTGCTTTTATAATTCGAAATTTGTTTGGAGCATATTTTCAATCATTTCTAACAGTTTTTATCAAAATCAAACAATTCGATACCGTTCAAGACCTCGTCAACAACAATATTTCTATTATGTGTACTTACTTTCAATGGGATTTAATACAAAACAAATCTTATCCAAAGGGATTAAAAGAAATAATTCAACCAGCCAATCTTCGGAAATTTTCTTCTGAATTTATGTCCATGCGAAACACAAATTTCGCCTTCGTAGCCGATGAAGACCGTTGCCAATTCTTCATTGATTTTCAATCTTTATTTCGAAAGAGCTTATTTCGTCGTGCTAAAGAAGCTATTTGCCGTCATCATTTTGGATATTTGCTACCACCAAATTCTCCATTCAAGGAAATATTAAATGATTTTATCATTGATATAAAACAAACTGGTTTGCTTCAGAAGTGGGATTCAGATGTTGTTTACCAAGCAAAATTACAAGGTTTTGGATCAATGATTTATAAGGATAATTCTTTGTACGAAGAAACTTTTGTTCCATTGACATTACATCGCATACAGTTTGCATGGACCGTTTTAATAGTCGGATGGGGAATTTCAATTGTAGTTTTTATAAATGAATGTGTTTTTGAAAAAGCTTTGTTTTTGAAACTGTGAATATGTAAAAACTTAAAAAATATATAACAATTAAAAAAACAAAACATTTAGCATAATTTTAACCTTTAAATTCCAATTTTCCTTATATTTTTTTTTTTGGTTTTGAAACGAACTTTAGAAAACACATTAAGGAAAGTAAAATATTTCTAACCAGATTTTGAGCGTTCTTGTTTGAATGCAAAAGAATGTGTAAGTATTTTCGTCTACTAATGGAACAATTTTACTCAAACTCCGATTACGCAATTTGTTTCATTTATTGATTTTTGAGGTCACCTCATCAAAAGTTTTAATTGAAATAATGTAATTTCAATCGTTTTATTCCATTATTTTATTTCATTTCTTCGTCAGTAAACAGTAATATTAAACAACTGAATTTGACAACATCGAAAAATGCTTTGTTTAAAATTTTTCGTAATTCTTTTGTTTGGAATTAATATTCTTGCACAAAGTATTAAACTTCAGGAATTAATTGTTAGAGTTCATGGAGAAATTGATTCAGCAACAGTGTGTTGCATTGGAATTGATAACGAATTTCTGACTGATTTCTCAAAAGCAGAGTTATCCATACCAATATTGAATTGCGATGTTGGTTTCGCAGAGTTATTTAGACTACTTCATAATGTTATCATCGTATTTCAAGAACTAGAAGATTTCCGGATATATACGGAAATGCTAAAAAATCTTTTTGAAAACATGCAAGTTAGAAAATTTGTCATAATTTCTGTTAAAAACATAGACATCTTGATTGAATACTTTAAATTTTTTGCCGAAAACAAGTTCACAAGAATATTTGGAGTGCTAGAAAACACATCATCTTATGCATACCTTCCTTACGCTAGAAATCCTGTTCAAAAACTCCTCCACTCTAGCAATTCTCTTCCAAACGCCTTAAAAAATCTAAATGGTTTTGCTTTTAAAACAACTATCCGTGATGAAATTCCAAGAACTTTTTGGTATCCAAATGAAAGAGGACAAAAATATATTGGAGGAAAGTTTGGTCAAACAATTGTTCAGTTTATAAAAAGGCATAATGCAACTTTTGATGATATACCTAGTTTCAATCAAGAACTCAAAACATATTGGAATAGTTTTTCAAACAACAATATGGACATAAGCTTGAATTCATATGTACTCACAAAAAATATAGACTTTAGCTATCCACTGACAGTTGAAGATTTCATTTTAATGGTGCCTGTAAATGGATTTCTTTCGCCACATGAATATTTTCGGAGGCCATTTTCAGCAGCGGTATGGCTGTGCATTGGATTTTCGATTATTTTTATTACAATTGCTAAGATCATGATTGATAAAGTTACAACTTCAAGGTTTGATATTTGGGCGAGTTTCAGTGACACCTATCTTATTTTGTTGAATCTACCCACAGAAAAACCAAAAAATTCGCAATATCGTTTTTACTTGCTGGTACTATTGTTTGCTTTTATAATTGGAAATTTGTTTGGAGCTTATTTTCAGTCATTTTTAACAGTTTTTATCAAAATAGACCAATACGAAACCATACAAGACCTCTTTGACAATAATATATCCGTTTTGACTCCAAGTTTTCAATGGGAAATAATAAAAAATACGTCTTATCCAAAAAGTTTGAATGAAATTATTCAACTAACTGATGAAAAAACTTTTATTTCTGAATTTATGTCCATGCGAAACACGACATTCGCATATTTAATAGCTAAAGACAGATGTCGGTTTTACATTGATTTTCAATCTTTGTATAGAAAGAGCTTATTTCGAATAGCTCGAGAAACTGTTTGCAGTCAATATTTTGGATATTTGTTGCCACCGAATTCTCCATTTAAGGAAATTTTGAACGATTTCATCATTGGAATAAGACAAATTGGTTTGCTTCAGAAGTGGGATGCAGATGTTGTTTCTCAGGCTAAAGCACAAGGTTTTGGATCAACGATTTATAAAGATAATGTTCATGAAGAAGTTCATGTTCCATTGACATTACATCAGTTGCAGTTTGCATGGATTTTTTTAATGATTGGATTGGCTATTTCAACTGTCGTTTTTGTTATTGAAATTTTTTTGGGACGACCTATGTATTTAACACTCTTGATACTAAAAGCACAACATATTCTTTCGAATAGTTAAAAATTTTGCAAAATACATCATGTATTTTTACAATGAATAGAAGTGATTTATGAAAACTTAAATGTTGCAATTTTATAAATAAGAAAATTTTATTATTAATTTTTTTAAATATTGAAATTTTGAATATTATAATAGTAAATAAATAATAGAAGAATAGAAAAAGGTAAAATCTAATTCTTAAGTCATCTTTTTTTAGTTTGTAATAGCTAATTGTTAGCGAAACTTTGTTTTAAGGTCTAAAATTAGGATTTTATTGTCTACAAAAGATCCCTTTATTTTCGTTAAAAAAAAAAAACATTTTTTTAAAGCAAACATAAGTTTTATTTTATTTCATTTTCTGTGTATTGCAATCAATATCATTTTTGTACAAAAAAAATCTTAATGTGAAATAAAATGTTGAACGAATTTGTCTCAAATCATCATTTGTTGAAATCTAATATTCAAAAATTCATGATAATTATTGCAATTTCTCCCTTACATTCGGAATGCTCAAGGCCAGCAGTGGTTTTAAAAATTTAAAATTTAAAACTTCAGTCGCATTTGATAGTTCAACTTGTTTTCCTTACACAAAAAATGCTGTTATTTAAGTCCATAATATTTCTCTCACTCATAGCCAATATTTTCACGAAAACTATGAATTTCCTAGAGTTAATTAAAAAAGTTCAAGTTGAAAGTGAATCAGCGATGGTGTATTTTATCGGAGTGGATAACGAATTTTTGACAGATTTTTTAAAATCTGATTTCACCATACAAATATCGATTTTTGACGCTGGTTTCAAAAATGAATTTCGAAAGAGTGACAAAATTAACATTGTATTCCAAGTTCCTGAAGAAGATAAAAGTTATTCAAGATTGCTGCACAAACTCATCGAAAGCATTCGTGCTAGAAAGTTTATCATAATTTTAGCCAAAACTTTAAGCAGTTTGATTCAATATTTTTCCTTTTTTGCTGAAAATAAGTTCACAAAAATTTTTGGAACAATTGGTAACACATCATCTTATGCATACATGCCCTACGCTGATAATCCAATTCAAGAACTTGTCTCTAATTCCGGTCATCTACCGGATGCTTGGAAGGATTTTAATGGTTTTGCCTTACGAACAATTATTCAAGAAGACGTACCAAGAACTTTTTGGTATCGAAATGAAAAAGGACAAAAATGTATTGGAGGAAAATATGGTGAAATAATTTTGCAATTTTTAAAAAGACATAATGCAACTTTTAAGGAAATTTATATAAGAAATGTTACAAAAGAAACTTATTTCAACATTTCTTTGAAAAACAATATTGACATTAGTATGAATTCGTTTTTGCCACAAGAAAATTTCGACTTCAGTTATCCTGTATCGATTGAGGAAATGGTTGTTATGACACCCGTCAACGGATTGCTTTCGCCACATGAGTATTTTCAGAGGCCATTTTCAGGAGCGGTATGGCTGTGCATTGTAGGTTCAGTGTTCTATATTACAATTGCTAAGATTATGATTAATAAACTTACAACTTCAAGGATTGATATTTGGGCAAGTTTCAGTGATACTTTTCTAATTTTGTTGAATTTACCAATAGAAAAACCAATAACTTCAAACTATCGATTTTATTTGCTAGTACTATTGTTTGCCTTCATAATTGGAAATTTATTTGGAGCATTCTTTCAATCATTTTTAACAGTTTTCATCAAAATCAAACAATACGATAGTATTCAGGATCTTGTTGAAAATAATATTTCCGTTATAATTCCAAATTTTCGTTGGGATATAATAAAGAATAAATCATATCCAGATGGTTTGGAAAAAATAATTCTTCCAACTAATCTTGGAACGTTTGCTGCTGAATTTACCTCAATGCGAAATACAAGTTTGGCATATTTAATTGAAGAAGACACATGTCTATTCTATATTGGTTTTCAATCTTTATATAGAAAGAGTTTATTTCGCGTGGCTCGTGAAACTATTTGCAGTCATCATTTTGGATATTTGTTACCACCGAATTCTCCATTTAAAGATATTTTGAATTATTTCATAGTTGAAATTAAACAAACTGGTTTGCTTGAGAAATGGGATAAAGATGTTTTTTATCAAGCTAAGGGACAAGGTGTTGGATCAACGGTTTATAAGGATTATGTTCATGAAGAAGCTCATGTTCCTTTGACATTGCATCAGTTGCAGTTTGCATGGAATATTTTAGTGATTGGATTGTCTATTTCAACGGTCGTTTTTGTAATTGAATGTGTTTTTAAAAAATTCTTATTTTTCTTAATACTGAGGACACATATTAATTCATATAATTAATCATTTTACAAAATTCTTCATTTTCACAATTAATAAAATAGAAGTGCTGCATATTTTCAGAATCAATAGAAGTGAAACATTAATTGCAATTTTTTAAAAGTATATAAATTTTGGATAACCAAAAAAATGCAAAATTATGTTTAAGATCACAATACATGTTATTGTAAAATGAATTTGAGAAAGTTGAAAATAAATTATATTAAAAATAAAATAATTAAATTAAAACTATAATTGATATTAACTTTTATTAGGAATTGTTTTTGTTTTGATTTATGGTTCGGCATTTGTATTTCATAAAAATTACAGATATAAATGTATGATTGGATGAAAAAACAACAGAATGAAGTTTTCTACACTGGAGGAAACAAAGCAACGTAAAATGTAGTATGGTCAACGTTGAAAAAACTAACATGAAACATCTTATTTAAATTAAAATTGAAACACCGCACCGTAGGTAGGTTCGATCTTCAGTGGCTGCCAATTTTTAAAGAAGGAAAATAATTCTTATAGAAACCGTTATGATTTATATTTAAAAAAAAATTTTTAAATTAAGGTATAACATCAAAAGTGGTAAAAAAAGTTTTTTTTGCATTTTCTAACGGTAATATTTCCAAAACGGGAGCTGATAGGATATTTTTGACTCCAGATTCAAATTCAACACACCCAAAACCTTCAGAAAAGTATATTTTAGCTCATGTGGGGAAGATCTTGTTAACTCCAAAATAAGTCAAAAAACGATTTTTTCGAACTTTCAACGGTAATATTTCAAAAACGGGAGCTGATAGGATATTTCTGACTTCAGATTCGAGTTCAGCACATCAAAAACTTATAGAAAAGTATATCATAGTCTCGGCAATAAAAAAAAATTAAATTTTGTAGACCAGTGTTAAATATAATCAAACAAATCTTGATTTCTGGACAGCAACCACGTTGTTTAGAAATGTCACCATTACAAGTTGTCAAATGAATTTTATGTAAGAAAGAGATGTAAAGATAGAGACGACTAGCGTTTAAAGGGGAAATTGTGTGTGGAGAGTTTCGAAACAAATAAAAGGAGGTTGCGACAGGGATGACTTTTTTCTTGATCTTCAACCTCTTCTAAGGCAGACAGCGTAAGAAAATCATCTCATCTAACCAACATAATTAACCTCTCGGGAACCAGAAATGCCTCAATCACAATATTGCGAGACGACGAGACGAGAGCGAGACGAGATTTTCCTTGACGATTTAAAAAAATTCCAAATAATGAAAATATATGAAACAATGCACAATATTTCGATTCTCGTTGCGTTGAAATTCCGAAAATTTGGAAAAAGGACCCACGAGACGACGATTTTTCGAAAATGAAATTTTAATATAAAAATATTCTTGACAGTTCATATGAATAAAAGTTTTCTCAATTTAAAACATTCGAGTTAGCTCAGGTGAGAAGGTGATTGCCTCCCAACTTCTCCGGAGTTCGATTCTCAGTAAATACTGTTTATTTTTTTTTTATTTTTGTTTACTTTATAGAATAAAAAATCGGAGTATTGTGAATTTCCATACGATTTTAAAACGATTTTTATTTAAATCGAAAACGTTCAGAAAAAACGTCTCGCCCTCGTCTCGTCGTCTCGCAATTTATTGTGAATGGGGCAAAAATTTGGAAAAAGGACGCACGAGACGACGATTTTTCGAAAATGAAATTTTAATATTAAAAAATTTTAGACAAATTATATGGATAAAAGTTTTCATAATTTCAAAATTCGAGTTAGGCTAGGTGATAAGGTGATTGCCTTTCCAAGTTTTTTTAAAATTATTTCTTGGTGAAAAATAAAAACCATTGAAATATTAGTATAAAAATAGTTATAAGGCCGAAAGGCATTAGTATTAAGAAAATTGAATTATAACTTAGAGTGCCCGTATAGGGCCAGTAAGTTAGTTGTAAGTAATTGATAAGTAGGCTAGTTTTTATGAATTTTTGTCTAGCTTTAAGATAGTTTTAAGTTGATGAAAAATAAAAATGAATTGAAAATTGAAAAAAAAAAAGGTGATTGCCTAGTAATCTCAGCGTCTGGAGTTCGATTCTCGGAAAATACTGTTTATTTTTTTTATTTTCGTTTAATTTGTAAAATAAAAAATCGCAGTAGGTATTGTGAATTTCCATACGATTTTAAAACGATTTTTTTAAATCGAAAACGTTCAGAAAAAACGTCTCGCTCTCGTCTCGTCGTCTCGCAATATTGTAAATCAGGCAAAATTCTTTTCAATAAAATTTATCATCTTTCGAGATTATTTTCTTTTTATGATTTTTTTGTCAGACACATCTTTAAGGCTCTGCTCCTCTAGCCGCTAACTCTACTTTATTTTTTCTTGGCAACGCACTGTGGGCTAGAACGCTATTTTAGCTGGAATTAACTATAGAAATTCTCGAAATAGTCTAAAATTGCAATGAAAGGCATTAAAATGATGTCGAATGATATAATAATGATAATTTTATGGGTCAACAGACACTTATGATAAGAACAACAACAAAAATAAGCGAATTATTATGTAAAATGAGGTTTTCAAATTTACAACAGATATTATTGGTCTAAAAAAACAAAAAAATGGGTTCTTTGAAGTTTGAACGCATCAAATTCGAAAATGGTAGGTATCATTGAAGCGCACAAAAATTGTTTTTACTTAATATGGAATGTAAAATGTTAATGCAAAAAAAAAAAAAAATAGTTATTTGAAAACATTCAACTCGTTTTCTTTTCATAGTAAGTGGTTTTTCTTTATATTTTGCTCCCTATACTTTCGGAGTTACAGTGAAAAAAGTTTGCTGTTGTAGGATATAGTTTTATATAAAACATAAAGCCATATAGGCTAGCTACTTTATTATTTATATAGTGTGCCTACGCGTGCCTTATTTTAAAAGCTTAGGAACATTCGTGTTATATAAAATCGGTGCTAGTTACAAACTTTACTTTAAAATTTATACACAAAAGTTCAATATAATAACAATTTATTAGCAAATACTATATTTGGATACATCACTCATTGATAAAATAGCAAAATTTTCACTATCAATCCGTTAAAACAAACTCAGTGAACGAATATTTGGATGGAGGAAAAATCGCCCTTTTTTGTTTTTTTTTTTCGAAAAATTGCTTTCGATTGTTTTTTTTATGTAGCCAATGAATGTGTTGACCTCAACTTTGAATAAGAAATTATAGCTAGTCCATTTATCTATCGAATGAGACCAAAATTATCAATTTTCGAAGAAGTTGACATTTTTAATTAATTCCAGCTAAAATAGCGTTCTAGCCCACAGTGCAACGTCGAGATTTTGTAACCATCTTGAATTTGGTACCGACACAATGCCCGCTAATAAACTTATTGTTTTTAAACAAATCTTTGCCCATATCAAAAATTAGGTAGGTATGTGACAATAAAATTGGGAATGTCTTAAGCGCATTGTAAACTGTTATTAAATATTTTTTAAATTAAATAAATTCCAGCCTATTGTGGATGAAAACTTCCGGAAAAATGTATTCGGGAGAAGGGCTCTCAATAAAAAAGTTAAAAGAAATTTAGTTTACTTTTCGGTTTTCATCATTATCTAAGCGAAGGGAATAAAATTTAAACGGAAAAGGAACGATATTCTATAAATTTTTCAATTGATGGGAGGCCTTTTCCTGATCACATTTTCCTGGGAGTTTTCATTCAGAAAAGGGTGATTATTATTATTAAATCAAGTTAAATAAGTTGCTGATGTACAGTTGCCTTTTTATGATGGAATAACTAATTTTTTTTTTTTTTTTTATAAATATTTCCGAATTTTTTGAGAAAAACTAAAAATGCGATTCTCCTTTACTCACACCAAAAACTATATCAAAATCGTTAAAGCCGTTTTCAAGAAAATCCAGGATCACAAACTTCACCTTGCATTCTGTAATCTAGGCCTTGTTACTATTTATTTATCGGCGCTGCTGCTATGATCTCCATATAATAAAACAAGGTAATACAATGAACAATAACAATAAAACAACATAAAATTTACGTTTATTGAATATTAATATATTTGCCTCAGAAAATGAGTGAAATAACAGACACTTTTACACATAAAAAGTTACATTTACTAAACTATTTTTTTGAATAAATAATTATGTCCTTTCAATATCTTTGTAAAATCAACATCAAAAGTCAATATTGGTATAAATAAATCAGCTTTTAAGAAATCAGTCAAAAACTTATCATCAATTCCGATAAAATACACCACAACTGAATTACTTTAATCGTAAACTTTTTCAATTAGCTGTCGCAGTTCAATATTTTGCGTTAGAATATTTGGAACTAGCAATAGAAATATCATACATTTAACATTTTTTGTGCTAAACAATTTGAATTGTAAAAATGCAACTGAAGTATTTTTGTATAAACAAAAAATAAATAAAAAACATCCACTGATTTTCAAAAACTATACAAAATACTTCCCTCGCATTTAACAATGTTGTGTAAATTAAGCTGTCAATTATTTTTGAATATTTAATTTCAACAAAATGTTTATTTTAGATAAATTTGTTGATTGATATCCCATTCATTTCACATTGATTTTTCATTAACAAACTATAATGAAAGAGCATACTTTTACCATAAATAATAGTAAATAATGATTAAAATTACACAAGTAAGTATTTTTTGTTTTTATGGTTTTTCGCATAAAATAAGAAAATGAGTTGCTACTTATTTGTAGAAAAAACACGCCTATACTAATTAAGTAAATGTCCTCAGTATATGAAAACAAAATGTAAAAAAAACGAATTTGAGCCCCAACAAAATTTTAAAATTAAAAAAAAGGAAGTTCGTGCATTTTATTTTTATCTATCTTGAAGAAAATTTCCAAGGCTATGAAAAAGATGAGTTTGAAAAAAATTAACAAGGCTTTCAGATGGAAATTTTAATGAACCTACCGCCTTATAATATCAGTATATTGGCTAAATTTTAACTAAAACCCTTTAAATTCAAGGACATATTACTGCGTGATGTAAGTATAAAAATGATGGTCAAATCAAGCCTTTAATTTGGCAACACCTATGAGATAAAAGTTTATTAGGTATTTTTACTTTCATTTTCAATAATGCAGTTACGACAATTTTATTATGTTGAAGAATATTCATATCTACTAAATATAATTCACTGTTTCTATAACAATGTTTAGTTTTTCAAATAAAGATGTCTTTTCAGTATTAAGAAAAATATTAATTTCTCCAAACTACATTCGAATAAAAATACAACTCCTGAAACTGCATATCCGATAAGTAAAAAGTTCCATGCAAATTGCAATTGATGTAATGTCAAAGGAACATGAACTTCTTCATAAACATTGTCTGTGTACATTCTCGATCCAAAATCTGCTGCTTTTGCTTGGTAAAATACATCTGCATCCCACTTTTGAAACAAACCAGTTTGTCTTATTTCAATAATAAATTGATTCAATGTTTCTTTGAATGGAGAATTAGGTGGTAGCAAATATCCAAAATGTTGACTGCAAATAGCTTCTTTAGCTCGACGAAATAAGCTTTTTCGAAACAAGGATTGAAATCGAATGTAGAATTGGCATCTATCTCCATCTACTAAATATGCGAAATTTGTGTTTTTCATAGGCATAAATTCATGAACAAAAGCAACAAACTCAGTTGGTAAAATTATTTCTCTCAAGTCTTCTGGGTATGAGCCATTGCTAAGTACTTCCCATTGGAAATCAGGAATCAAAACATAAATATTGCTGTCGACGAGGTCTTGAATGGTATCAAATTGTTTTATTTGAATAAAAACTGTTAGAAATAATTGAAAATAAGCTCGAAAAATATTTCCAATTATGAAAGCAAACAAAAGTACAAGCATGTAAAATCGATAGTTTGAAGTTATTGGTTTTTCTGTTGGTAAATTCAAAAAAATTAGATATGTATCACTGAAACTAGACCATACATCAATTTTTGAAGTTGTAACTTTATCAATCATGATCTTAGCAACTGTGATGAAGAACATGAAAACTGCTATCGATAACCATACCCCAGTGGAAAATGGTCTGTAAAAATACTCATGAGAGGAAACAAATCCATTAACAGGCACCATTACAACAAATTCTTCAATAGCCACTGGATAAGTGGTTTCGAGATTTTTTCGAGGCAAATATGAGCTCGTGGTTATGTCAATGTTGTTGTTGGAAATATCATCAAAATATTCATCAAAAGATTGGTTTTCTTTTATTATTTCCTTAAAAGTTGCATTAAGCCTTTTTATAAATTGAAAAATTGTTTGACCAAATTTTCCACCAATACGTTTTTGTCCTTTTTCATTTGGATACCATAAAGTTCTTGGCAAGTCTTCTTTTATAATTGTTTTTAAGGGAAAACCATTTAGATCCTTGAAAGCATCTGGTAATTCACCTGTGCTGTCAACAATCTGCTGAATTGGATTTTCAGCGTAAGGCATGTACGCATAAGATGAAGTGTTATGAGTTATTCCAAAAATTCTTTTAAATTTGTTTTCAGCGAAAAAGAAAAAGTATTGTTTCAAACTCTTTAGGGTCTTGGCTAAAATTATTACGAACTTTCTAACAAGAGTATTTTTGATAAGATTTTGCAACAATCGTGAATAGTTTTGTTCGTCTTCAGGAATTTGGAATACAATAAAACTATTGTAATTCTTTTGAAATTGTTCTGCGAAATCCGCATCAAAAGTTAATATCGGTATAGAGACATCAGCTTTAAAAAAATAAGTCAGAACTTCGTCATCAATGCCGATAAAAGTAACCATCGCTGAATCACTTTCTGCGTAAACTTTTTCAACTAGCTCTTGAAATTTAATGTTTTCCATGAGAACAATTTTTATGAGCAATAGAAATAAAAAAAACTTGAATGCTAGCATATTTTGTTTTAAACAATTTGAATAGTAAAATGCGACTGAAGTAATTTGTTTAGCTTTGAAAATAAGTGAATTTTAATGTTCAGGAAAATTTGTGCATATTATCTTTCATTGATTTTTGAATATTTAATTTCAACAAAAAGATAACTTTAAATAAATTTGTAGATACATATACAGGGTGTCCCAAAAGTAATGGTTCAAACGAAATATGCTGATAGGCCAACTTAAGGGCTCTCAGAATTTGGTAACTTGTTTATCCCAAATCCTTACGGTTTTCGATTTAATGCAGTTCTTGTGAAATTTCGAAAAATGCCGACTTTGCATCAGTATTTTGCTTAATTCGCTCATAATTGATTTTTGTTTTTTACAATTCTTGCACTAAAACGTTGCCTAATAATGGAAAATAATTAATTAATCAAAATATTTTTTATTTCATACGCCTTTTTGCTGCAAATTAATTAACAGTTTCATGTTTTATAAAAACTCAATTTCTTACTTTTATTTCAGAGCAGCATCCCGAAAAAAATTTGCATGGTGTGATACTGGTTTATTATTTTAAAAACTTGCCGTGTTATTGCAGTTTTCAAAAATGTATAAAAATTTCCAAAGTTGAAATTAGAACGAAAGATATTACAATTTAAATGTAACAAAACAGGGTTTTTCAGAGAAAAATAACAAACAAAAGTCGAGACTTTTATTCAAAAAGAAATAAACAAACAACAGTCGGGAAAATGTGTTTATTTTTCTTTGTTATTTTTCTCTAAAAAGCCCTGTTTTTGTGCATTTAAATTGTAATATCTTTCGTTCCAATTTCAACTTTGGAAATTTTTATACATTTTTGAAAACTGCAATAACACGGAAAGTTTTTAAAATAATAAACCAGTATCACACCATGCAAATTTTTTTCGGGATGCTGCTCTGAAATAAAAGTAAGAAATTGAGTTTTTATAAAACATGAAACTGTTAATTAATTTGCAGCAAAAAGGCGTATGAAATAAAAAATATTTTGATTAATTAATTATTTTCCATTATTAGGTAACGTTTTAGTGGAAGAATTGTAAAAAACAAAAATCAATTATGAGCGGATTAAGCAAAATACTGATGCAAAGTCGGCATTTTTCGAAATTTCACAAAAACTGCATTAAATCGAAAACCGTAAGGATTTGGGATGAACAAGTTACCAAATTCTGAAAGCCCTTAAGTTGGCCTATCAGCATATTTCGTTTGATCCATTACTTTTGGGACACCCTGTATACAATTTCGAATTGAAACAATTTTGAATTTTAAATTTCAGAGGCGGCTGGGATACGCTCGTCATTTCAAATGCATTTGATTAGCCACAATTTTGAACATAAAAAAAATTTATTAGGGGTATTCACGTAAACGCGGAAAACCCATAGAAACCGTAGAAACCGTAGAATTTTCTATCGGTAGAAATGAGCTGTCAAAATTTGTATGGGAAAAATATTCTGCAAATTATAGAATTTTACCGTAGAAAAAAAATCTGAAAAACTTTGGGTGTGTTCAATCAAATATCGGATAGGCTATCTGGGATACCCGTATCTGGAATATGTTTTTGAAAGCGATTTTTGTCTTATTATTCAGATAACCACAAATAAAATATGTTAATATTGAAAAGAGAATATTATTTTATGTGAGCAAATTACATTGTTTTTAATTGTTGCATAGTATTTGCAAAATTAGCTTGACTTTATTTTTTTAATTGAACAAATTTTATAAGTTCAATTTGACGTTTAACAAACACCTGATTGTTTCTTTTTGCGGAATTTTCTATTTTTCTGCAAAGTAGAAAATTATCTCGTTACGTGAATACCCTTATTATATTTATTTTAAAAATTATGTTTTCTTAGGAATTGAATAAATATTTGACCAAACTTTCCTCCGATACGTTTTTGTCCTTTTTCATTTTGATACCATCAAAAAGTTCCTGGCACTTCGTCACGAATAATAATTGTTCGTATCGGAAAATCATTAAGATTCTTTAAGGCATCTGAGAGAAGATTGGTATTATCCACAAGTTGCTGAATTGGATTTTTAGCGTAGGGCATGTATGCGTGTTAGCAATTATTCCAAAAACTCTTGTAAACTTATTTTCAGCGAAAAAGTAACAGTCCGCAAGAATATTTATTGTAACCGAAAGGATTATAATAGATTTTGAACTAAGGGCTGGTTTGTTCACACTCGATTATCTTTTAATCAAGGAATTTTGTATGGAATAATCCTTGATTAAAAGATAATCGACTGTGAACAAACTAGGGCTAAGCATTTTTCGGTTTTATTATATTCAGCTGTTAAATATTACTGGCGATGATTTTTTATGGACATGCGAAGCTCTGGTATTAATTTGCACTCATTAACGAAGGCAAAGAACTCTGCTTCAATGACGAAATTGTCATTAAAAGTATTCAAGGCTTCTAAAGTGTTTCTAAAAGAATGGAACTTGATATAAAAATTATAAAAAAAAAGTTAAATATAATATTGTTGCGTGATAGGTAAAATTATGAACTGTATTTGTAGCGAAATATTTCAGAAAATCAATGTTTCGAATGCATTTCCATTCCATTTTGATCACTCAAAAATACTTACTTGTTTTTAATTGAAGCATATTTGCATTTCTCAAAAGCATCTGCGTCATAATAACAAACATAATTATTGTGAATTGTTTGGTAAACCTTAATATCTGATTTTGATTTATCAGCTTTGCAAGGCAGAATATTCAATAACCAATTAGCAATAATTGCAATTGAAATTGCAAAATTGTTATAAAATAACATTTTTTAGGAGACCAAGATAACATACGTGTCCTTATTCAACATAGAATTATGCAATTTTTATCAATTTTCCCTAACGGAGGAACTTACTGGAACTTTGATTGCCATTAAGTGGTGTTAAATCAAAATTTTACATCGCTGAAGCAGACTTACCCATCTAATTGATATAAATTATTCTTCATTTGTGCAAATAGAAGTGTTATCAGTAGAAAGGTATTCATTATCTCCCAAAATCGAACAAAGTTGCAAGTGCTTTTTTTTATGTAAGGAATTCAAAGACAGTTTCCATATATTGTCGTCAGTAATATTTAACAATCGAATCGAGAAAAATGCTTAGTTTAAAAGCGCTTATACTTCTTTTACTTTCAATTAAAATTGTTGCACAAAATCATAAACTTCGTGAGTTAATAGAAAGAGTTCATGGAGAAAGTGATTCAGCAAAACTCTATTTCATCGGAATTGATGATGAATTTCTAATCGAGTTCATGCAAACTGAGGTTTTCACACCAATATCAACTTTTAATGCTGATTTCACTGATATTTTTCGACAGAGGAACAATATTTTTATTGTATTCCAAGTTTCAGAAGAAGGCAAAAACTTTTCAAAATTGCTTCGAAATCTTATCGAAAGTGTTCAAATTAGAAAGTTTGTTATCATATCAGCTAAAACCTTAAAGAACTTAATAGAATATTTTTATTTTTTTGCTGAAAATAAATTCACAAGAATTTTTGGAATAATTGATAACACGTCATCTTATGTATACCTTCCCTACGCTGATCAACCAGTTCAACAAATTGTCGATAGTAGCAGTTTTCTTCCGGATGCTTTACAAAATCTAAATGGCTTTGCCTTGCGAACATCAATTAATGATGAATTTCCAAGAACTTTTTGGTATCCAAATAAAAACGGACAAGCACGTATTGGAGGACAATTTGGTCAAATAATTCTTCAATTTCTAATAAGGCATAATGCAACTTATAAGGAAACATTGATAAACAATTCAATAATTACTGCTTCGGAAATTTCTAGAAATCTTTTGCTGAATAAGGATATCGATCTAACCATGAATGTGCATTCTGCAAAAAATGACGTAGATATCAGTTATCCAGTAACGATTGAAGAACATGTTGTAATGGTTCCCGTCAATGGCATTCTTTCACCGCACGAGTACTTTCAAAGGCCATTTCAAGCTACAGTATGGATGTGTATATTAGTTTTGACTGTCTTTATCACAGTTGCTAAGATTGTAATTGAAAAAGTAACCACTTCAAGGTTGAACATATGGTCAAGTTTTAGTGATACCTATTTAATTTTGTTGAACTTTTCTACAGAAAAACCAATAACTGCTAAATATCGTTTCTACTTGATTGTACTCTTGTTTTCTTTCATAATTGGAAATTTATTTCGAACTTATTTCCAATCGTTTCTAACAGTTTTCATCAAAATCAAGCAATTCGATACCATTCAAGACCTCATCGATAGCAATATCCCCGTAATGATATCTACTGATCGATGGGAAAAGATAAAGAACAATTCATATCCAGAAGGGCTTGAAAAAATAATTCTACCAACTAACTTTTCAATATCTGTTCCGATTTTTATGACAATGCGAAACACGAGTTATGCCTATGTAACAGGTGAAGATAGATGTCAATTCTATATTGGTTTTCAATCATTATTTCGAAAAAGCTTATTTCGAAGAGCTCAAGAAACCATTAATAGTAACTTTTTGGGATATATGTTGCCGCATAATTCTCCATTCAAAGAAATTTTGAATCAGTTCATAATTGAAATAAGACAAACTGGTTTGATTCAGAAGTGGGATTCGGATGTTGTTTATCAAGCAAAGGCTGCTGAATTTGGAGCAACAATTTATAAGGACTATGTTCATGAAGAACATCATGTTCCATTAACATTGCATCGGTTGGAATTTGCATGGAAATTTTTAATAATTGGTTTGGTAATTTCAACAATAACATTTACATTGGAATATATTTTTGGAAATACTTCCTTAGTCTTAACATTGAGAAAACTGTTTTCTTCTTTAAGAAATGTATTTAACCTTATAAATATTTTGTACTAACCTTTGAATAATCTATAATAAAAACCTTATAAATTTCATAATTTTGTTTATTTTAGCAACAATAACAAATAAATACATAAGCCATTTACCATTATTTACAAAAGTCTCATAATTTGAAATAATTTTCCCGTTAAATCTTTTTATTTTTTCCTAAACTTTACAAAGGAATTGTGTTTTCTAAGTATGGTTTTTTTTGTAGGGGAATGTGGCCTAAAATGGCCCCAGTAAGGAAAATGTCCCATATCTAAAAAAAAAAGTAACATTCAAACTTAAATGCTATATACTTTTCAAAGTTTAATATATTACTCTCACATTTTTTTACTTTGCGAGTTAAAAAAATTCCAAAAAGTATTTAATTTTTTTAATTTTCAAGACTTCTACAAATTTCACTTATCAAATTTATCCGGGTAAAATGGCACACTGTCCAAAAATACGTGATTTTAAATGAAAAATCGAGTCAAAGGGCTCCTTTTTCCATTTTCTTGGAACAAGTGGTGCTTAATCCCCCCCAATTCTTTCTACGAGTCATTTAAAGTACTGTTCATGTTGCTTGCTCGTCTCCTTACTGTAGTTTTTGCAACTTCGAAAGTTTTGGATGCTTTTTTAAAGATTTTGGGCGGAATCAAAGACTTTCCTCAGTCCAGGACTTCCTCTCTTTAGATCTTTTATATTAAGCAACCATTTTCAGTATATATAAAAATGAAAATGTGAAAGTAAGTATAAAATAGCATGTGAGAGTAGGTATGCCATTTTATCCCATTTTGGGTTTTTTGAATTTAAACTTTATACCGAAAAATCTAAAATCGTTTAAAGCCAACTTATTTCAATAAATAATAAGAAATACTTCATGCATACATAAATTAACTTCTTTTTCTAAAATACAATCTATTATATGTATATATTAAAGTTTGGTTTTGTGTACGTTCGCTAACCGGCCACACCGACTGACTTATTTTCTTAATTTTTTTTTTTTTTAATCAAAGAGGCATAAGAGGAGAAGGTTTAAGGCAAAATAAATTTAAGATTTTATAGGGTAAATAAGGGTAACAAGACATTGAAAAAAGAGGCTATTTTCTAAACGGTAAGTCGTAAAGAGTTGACTTTTTTTTTAAATGATAGACAAATTTATTCAATAGTTAAAAAAGGTATTGAAAAAATTCTAAAAAATTTCAAAACCAAGTTGTGAAGGTTTTTTTGCAGTCATAGACCTACGACCAAAGACTAATTAGAGGTACGCAAAATTTTGCACAGAAATTTGAGTTACACCATGAGAAAGATATTTAAAAAAAAAATTAGGGGTCTAAAACGGATTTTTTTCATAGGCCCTGTATTTTGAAATAAAAATTTTTGAAAAACAACCTAATTTTTAGGGACATTTTTGAGTAGTCTTTTATTTTTTTGGAATTTTTAAAAGTCTGCAAAAAATCTCAAATTTATAGGAAATATAGGTTTTAATCATGCGCATGCATGTACAAACTTTTGAATTTTTAAAATGATTACTGACCGAATAACGGGAAAAACAATTTTTTTTTGTCCCAAGTTTTTTGGCCGTTTTTAACAGTTTTTTTATTTGTATCTTTTTTTCTTCAATAGATAAATGAATGAAATTTACAGTGTAGATAGATAATGGGCAAGACTATATTTGTACAAAGTTTCAATTAATTTTGTAATGACAAATTTGAAATAACGATAAAATAAAACTCTATTTTTCAACATATTACATCTTTTGATCTGGAGCTTATAAAAATTTGATTTATCTTTATTGAGCATCCTGATAATATTACCTTTCATTTGATAACACATTTTAAGCGTGAGAAAATAAAATTAAATGTTTTTTTTAGCTTTTTATACATATATATTAAAGTTTGGTTTTTTGTACGTTCGCTAACCGGCCACATCGGCTAACTTATTTTGCTTATTTTTTTTTTAATCAAAGGGGAATAAGAGTAGAAGGTTTTAGGCTAAAAAATTAATGATTTTATAGGTTAAATAGGGGCAACACAACATTGAAAATAGAGGCTATTTTCTAAACGGTAAGTTGTAAAGAGTTGAATTTTTTTTATATGATAGAGAAATTTATTGTAAGGTTGAAAAAGGTATTGCAAAAATTCTAAAAAATTTCAAAACTAAGTTGTGAAGGTTTTTGTGCAGTGAGAACATGTGGTAGAACTTCGACAAAAGGCTTATCAAAGGTAGGGAAATTTTTTTACGGAAACTTGAGTTACACGATTGGCAAGATACTATGAAAAAAATTTAGGCGTCTTATACGGATTTTTTTCATAGGCCCTGGATTTTGAAATTTGAATTTTTGAAAAACAACTAATTTTTAGGGACATTTTTGAGTACCTACTTTTTTAATTTTTTTGTAATTTTTATAAGCCTCCAAAAAATCTCAAGCTTATAGGAAATATAGGCTTTAGTCATGCGCAAGCATTTACAAATTTTTAAATTTTAAAATGATTTTTGACCGAATAACGGGAAAAACAAGTTTTTTTGTCCCACGTTTTTTGGCCGTTTTTAACATAGGCCATATTTTACATAGGCCACTTTTGCTAAAAGTTTAAAAGTGAATATTTTTAAACTCATTTAACGAACTTTTCAAATTTTGATTCCTTTTTTCATTTAAAATGTTAGCTAATTATAGAGTCCAATATTAAAAATAAATAAAAAAAAATGGCGGAACGAAGTCCGCCGGGTCAGCTAGTGTTTTTTATACTTTTTTTTGCAAAAAAAATTCACACAATTTTAACGAGTATACTTTTTTAGGTGGTTTGAGACAGTTTGACCTGTCAAAATTCAAATAATGACTTGAAGTTGCTAAAATTTCGTATATGTCGATTTCGCCAGATAAACTAATTGCTTTGAGTATTATGTCTGCAAAGCTGAATCAAAATCGTATGAGCCGTTTTCGAGTAATTTGCTATATTGTGAAAAATTTATATGAGAGGTACACTTTCTAAGCGAGATATTAATTTCAAAAAAAAATGAAAGGGCAAGGGCGGTAAAAGCTTAAAAGCATATACCTTGAAATTGGGTAAATCCGCCTCTGCGTCCATGCAAAATTTGGTTACTCTATCATAATTTTTTTGGTAGTAAGTTTGAAGCTGTTTTAAAAAATACCTTGAAATCATATATCATTGTGTAATTGTGTATATATGTAATACCACTGTCTATTATTGCTTATTTAGAAAATCTAAATTTCACTGTTTGAGCTTGAAAGTCGCCACATGCGGACATGAGAATTTTCTAGACTTTTGAATTAAGTTATAGAATGCCAACTTATTATTTAAAAATAATATCAACCTTCAACAGAACACAAATCGACTGCTTTATTGTTTTACCTTTCGTTATGTGTATTCTATCATAATTTACATTCAACTGTTTTTAACAAATCATATTTCTATAAATTCACAATTTTGTTAAAATATTTAATTATTCGAATACATATGCTTTTTTAGTATTAAGAAAAATAAGAATTTCTCCAAACTATATTCGAATAAAAATACAACTCCTGCAACTGAAAATCCGATAAGTAAAAAGTTCCATGCAAACTGCAATTGATGTAATGTCAAAGGAACATGAACTTCTTCATAAACATTGTCTATGTACATTCTCGATCCAAAATCTGCTGCTTTTGCTTGGTAAAATAAATCTGCATCCCATTTCTGAAACAAACCAGTTTGTCTTATTTCAATAATAAATTTATTCAAAATTTCTTTGAATGGACAATTTGGTGGTAGCAAATATCCAAAATGCTGACTACAAACCGCTTCTTTAGCTCGACGAAATAAGCTTTTTCGAAACAAGGATTGAAATTGAATGTAAAATTGGCATCTGTCTCCATCTAATAAATATGCAAAATTTGTGTTATTCATAGGCATAAATTCATGAACAAAAGCAAAAAACTCAGTTGGTAAAATTATTTCATTCAAGCCTTCTGGGTATGAGCCATTGCTAAGTACTTCCCATTGGAAATCAGGAATCATTACGGAAATATTGCTGTCGACGAGGTCTTGAATGGTATCGAATTGTTTTATTTGAATAAAAACTGTTAGAAATGATTGAAAATAAGCTCGAAATATATTTCCGATTATGAAAGCAAACAAAAGTACCAGCAAGTAAAATAGATAGTTTAATGTTATTGGTTTTTCTGTTGGCAAATTCAACAAAATTAGATAAGTATCACTGAAATTTGACCAAACACCATTTTTTGAAGTTGTAACTTTATCAATCATCATTTTAACAACTGCGATGAAAAACATGAAAACTGCTATCAACAACCATACCCCAGTGGAAAATGGTCTGTAAAAATACTCATGAGAGGAAACAAATCCATTAACCGGCACCATTACAACAAATTCTTCAATAGCCACTGGATAAGTGGTTTCGAGTTTTTTTCGAGGCAAATATGAGCTCGTGGTTATGTCAATGTTGTTGTTGGAAATAGTATCAAAATATTCGTCAAAATTAAAAGATTGGACGTCCTTTATTATTTCCTCAAAAGTTGCATTAAGCCTTTTTATAAACTGAAAAATTGTTTGACCAAACTTTCCACCAATTCGTTTTTGTCCTTTTTCAATTGGGTACCATAAGGTTCTTGGCAAGTCTTCATATACAATTGTTTTTAAGGGAAAACCATTTAAATCCTTGAAAGCATCAGGTAATTTACTTGTGCTGTCAACAATCTGTTGAATTGGGTTATCAGCGTAAGGCATGTATGCATAAGATGAAGTGTTATCAATTATTCCAAAAATTCTTGTAAATTTGTTTTCAGCAAAAAAGAAAAAGTATTGTTTCAAACTCTTTAGGGTCTTGGCTAGGATTATTACGAACTTTCTAAGAAGTGTTTTTTTGATAAGATTTTGCAGCAATCTTGAATAGTTTTGTTCGTCTTCAGGAATTTGGAATACAATGACACTATTGTAAATCTTTGGAAATTTTCCTGCGAAATCGGCATCAAGAGTCGTTATTGGTATGGAGACATCAGCTTTAAAAAAATAAGTCAGAACTTCGTCATCAATTCCGATAAAAAACACCATCGCTGAATCACTTTCCCTGTAAACTCTTTTAATTAACTGACGGAATTCAATGTTTTCCATGAGAATATTTGCTATAAGTGAAAGAAATATAATGGATTTGAACAACAGCATTTTCTGGGCTAAACAATTTGAATAGTAAAATGCAACTGAAGTAATTCGTTAAGCTTTGAAAATTAGTCAACGTGAATGTTCAGGAAAATTTGTGCAAATTATCATTGCTTTTTGAATATTTGATTTCATTCAATTTGATGATAAAAACTTTCAAGGGCTGGGAAAAGCTCAGTGGAATTCCGGAAATGCAAATTTTTATAACTTAACTGAACTTATGTAGTCCCTTTAGAGGGTTTTCGTACTTTAATGTTAATTGTCTTCTTTCAAACAAAGTAATAATAAACAAATTAAATTGATTTAATATTTTATTTTTCAAATGTTTCCAGCGATAGCCCTTTATAGTATTCTGTTACATTTTTTTATCTTTCTCTATCTAAGCAGTACACTTTGTCTTACATCCATATAAGCCGAGAAAGTGGAAAAATTTCAAGAAAACTTAGTAAAGAACTAAATCCGAAAAGAAAGAAAGGTACTGGCAAAAAGAGAAAAGGATCGTTTCTGGTATGGGGGTGTTTGCTAACTTCTTGTGTGTGTAACTTGGTCTTCTTGAGGAATCAATAGATGGATATGCTTTTTTAGACATTTTATACAACAACCTGCACCAAAATGTCAAATAATAAGGCTAGGGTGGATAGTTTATCTTCCATAAATGTAACAATCCTATGCAAAAATCGGTCTTTTTGAGTGAATTTTTGCTCAACTGCTTTCAAAACGAGATCCAAACACCCCCCCATTGGTCGGATTTAAATGCTGTTGAGCATGTGTAGGTCTATTTAGTGAAAATAAGGAAGCAGTCAAAGGATTATCTGAAAATTAAAAAAAAAAAAAAACCTAGAAAAATCAATGCCTTCGAGAAAGTTTGTCCTCGTCAAGTCTAGAGGGTACCATAATTTCTAATTCCTAAAAAATTTAAGGAATTTATACTTTCAACTTCGATTTTCATAGTTCATAGTTTATACTGAAGTTATGATTACACGGTCAACGAAATCGGTCAACGCGTTGACTCTCTGACTTAAAAATGACGTCACAATCTGTCCCAACAGTGTACACGAAAACTGCTGTCATTGCATTGGGGGCTACGATGATACTCGCGTTGACACACTATCTTCGATTACCGTGTAATCTCTCTGTCAATGCCATTGGGACGCGTTGACAGAGTAGTGTCATCGCAATGACTCTGTCCCAGCGCTGACAGTTCAGAATTTAACACCGTGTCATTGTTTCAGATTGACATTGTTTTTTGTATAGAAATGTGATGAAATTTGGATTGGGAACAATTTTTGTAGGGCGATTTTTTGAATGGCGTACCGTTTTGGAGGGAGGGGAGTTCTCATTTCACCTTTTCGGTATATGGCCATGGCATCCATGTTGGGTGCAAAAATTATTTTTTTACAAAGAAAACAAACAAAAACCATTTGTATATTCTAAGCTACATTTTAAAACCATATTCGTTAACATTGGGTGCGGCGGCGTTCCTATGCTATAAGCGTTTGAAGTTGGCCACATTGATTTTTTTTCGATTTTTTAAAAATCAAATGTCGACACTTTTTATTTTTTTTTTTCTATTTTTTCGACAAAACTTTAGTAGGTAATTTTACCTTCACATTATATTCGTTCAACAATCTTATCAGAATCCGTTTAAGACTTTTAGCTTAAAAGTGCATTGCGTATATCTCGAAATATTTACATTTCAATGCAACCATGACAAACAAATTTTCGTTTAATTTTTCTATGAGAGCTTTTTTCAACTCTCATTTTTTCCGCTTTTTTTTACAAAATACTTTTGGAAAATTTAAATTTTTGCTTTGTGTCAAACAGTGCCATCAACAAAGTTCACTTCTATTAACATTTATTTTACAATTTTTTTTTTGGTAAATATGTAGGCTATGGCTAGTGCAATAACAGAAATAAAAATGTAAGATTTCTTTTTAAACGGTCTTGGTAAAGCTCAGTTACGGGTTTATACTTACTTTTGTGACTGAGTGTACCTACCTACCTACCCAAATATTGTAAATTTGCTGCCGCAGAAACTTTGTTTCTTATATTTTTAACCCTAGTTTACATATTGAGGTTCGTGCGAACCCCAACGCATGTTTATAACTTTTTTCTAAATCGTTTTTTCGACCTGGGATGAAAACTCAGTGAACTAAATTCATTTTTGTTTACGTTTTTTGTCTTTTTTCCATAAAAGCGGTTTTATATAATTTTCTGGAATTTTTTTCTGAAAAAAAGTCACAAACCAAACTTGGGGTTATTGCGAACCCCAAGACTTTAAATGGACTATTTTCAACAATTTTTATGAGGTATATTTTGGCAAAACCAAACACGTGTTAACATGAAAAGACACCGCAACTGTCACCTTAATCAATAACAGAAAGAGACAATGCATCAAATTGTTGATAATGAACAATTAGAGGTGCATAAAAGCGAACCCCAAGTTTGGTTATTGCATTATTTTCCGCGGCGTAAACTAGGGTTAACAAAAAAAAAAATTCAAAAACAGTATAGAAAAGTTCTAATACTTCTTGTGTGAAAGAAGTTAGAATTGTAGGAGTAATAACATTTTATTAATAAACTTTTGAACTGATTTTTCACAAGTAAAAATTATTTTTTCAAAAAAAATTGTGATTTAAAAATAATCTATTTTTTTTAAGAAAAATGTATCACATTATCCCTGCAAACCTGCTTGAATATTCCAAATTGCACAACGATTTCAAACATTTACTTTCAGTGTTAATTACATAAATTAGCTTTTTTCAAATTTTTGTTTTTAAATATCATATATCTATAAATTCACAATTTTGTAAAAATATTTAATTATTCGAATAAATATACCTTTTCAATATTAAGAAAAATAAGAATTTCTCCAAACTACATTCAAATAAAAATACAACTCCTGCAAACTGCATATCCAATAAGTAAAAAGTTCCATGCAAACTGCAATTGATATAATGTCAATGGAACATGAACTTCTTTATGAATATTGTCTTTGTACATCTGGGATCCAAAATCTGCTGCTTTTGCTTGATAAAATACATCTGCATCCCACTTTTGAAACAAACCAGTTTGTCTTATTTCAATAATAAATTGATTCAATGTTTCTTTGAATGGAGAATTCGGTGGTAGCAAATATCCAAAATGTTGACTGCAAATAGCTTCTTTAGCTCGACGAAATAAGCTTTTTCGAAACAAGGATTGAAATCGAATGTAGAATTGGCATCTATCTCCATCTACTATATATGCGAAATTTGTGTTTCGCATAGGCATAAATTTATAAACAAAAGTCCAAAACTCGGTTGGTAAAATAATTTCTTTCAAGCCTTCTGGGTATGAGCCATTGCTAAGTATTTCCCATTGAAAATCAGGAATCATAACGGAAATATTGCTGTCGACGAGGTCTTGAATGGTATCGAATTGTTTTATTTGAATAAAAACTGTTAGAAATGATTGAAAATAAGCTCGAAAAATATTTCCAATTATGAAAGCAAACAAAAGTACCAGCAAGTAAAATAGATAGTTTAATGTTATTGGTTTTTCTGTTGGTAAATTCAAAAAAATTAGATATGTATCACTGAAACTAGACCATACATCAATTTTTGAAGTTGTAACTTTATCAATCATGATCTGAGCAGCTGTGATGAAGAACATGAAAACGGCTATCAACAACCAAACACCAATTGAAAATGGTCTGTAAAAATACTCATGTGGGGAAATAAATCCATTGACAGGCACCATTACAACAAATTCTTCAATTGCTACTGGATAAGTGGTATCGAGATATTTTCGAGGCAAATATGAGCTCGTGGTTATGTCAATGTTGTTGTTGGAAATATCATCAAAATATTCATCAAAAGATTGGTTTTCCTTTATTATTTCCTTAAAAGTTGCATTAAGCCTTTTTATAAATTGAAAAATTGTTTGACCAAATTTTCCACCAATACGTTTTTGTCCTTTTTCATTTGGATACCATAAAGTTCTTGGCAAGTCTTCTTTTATAATTGTTTTTAAGGGAAAACCATTTAGATCCTTGAAAGCATCAGGTAATTTACTTGTGCTGTCAACAATCTGTTGAATTGGATTTTCAGCGTAAGGCATGTACGCATAAGATGAAGTGTTATGAGTTATTCCAAAAATTCTTTTAAATTTGTTTTCAGCGAAAAAGAAAAAGTATTGTTTCAAACTCTTTAGGGTCTTGGCTAAAATTATTACGAACTTTCTAACAAGAGTATTTTTGATAAGATTTTGCAACAATCGTGAATAGTTTTGTTCGTCTTCAGGAATTTGGAATACAATAAGACTATTGTAATTCTTTTGAAATTGTTCTGCGAAATCCGCATCAAAAGTCGATATTGGTATGGAGACATCAGCTTTAAAAAAAAAGAAGTCAGAATTTCGACATCAATTCCGATAAAAAACACCATCGCTGAATCACTTTCTGCGTAAACTTTTTCAACTAGCTCTTGAAATTTAATGTTTTCCATGAGAACAATTTTTATGAGCAATAGAAATAAAAAAAACTTGAATGCTAGCATTTTTGTTTTAAACAATTTGAATAGTAAAATGCGACTGAAGTATTTTGTTTAGCTTTGAAAATAGGTATAAGTTAATTTTAATGTTCAGGAAAATTTGTGCAAATTTTATCTATCATTGATTTTTGAATATTTAATTTCCACAAAAAGATTAAATAAATTTGAATGAAGTATTGAAAGTAGACAAAATTGTGATACTTTTAATGACACTCTTTTGAGGCATGTCTAAGTTAAAACATTGCAACATTTTGTATTTTAATACACTTCTATTTATAAGAACAAAAGAAATGAATATTTCTTGCAAAATGTTTATTTAAAACAAAATTTTAAACAAAAATTTATCCTTTCAAATAAACATTCGAATAAAAACCCCACTGAAGAAACCGCCAATCCAATAATTAAAAAGTCCCATGCAAATTGCAATTGATGTAATGTCAATGGAATATGAACATCTTCATAAAAATATTCTTTATAAATCGTTGATCCAAAACCATGAGCTTTTGCTTGGTAAACAACATCTGCATCCCACTTCTGAAGCAAACCAGTTTGCCTTATTCCAATTATAAATTCATTCAAAATTTCCTTAAATGGAGAATTTGGTGCCAACAAATATCCATAATGATGATTCCCAACAGCTTCTGCAGCTATTCGAAATAAGCTCTTTCTAAACAAAGATTGAAAATTAATATAAAATTGACATCTGTCTTCATCTGTTACATATGCAAAACTTGTGTTTCGCATGGACATAAATGTCTTAGCAAATATTGAATGACTCATTGGTAGAATAATTTTATTTAAGTTGTCTGGATAAGATTCATTTTTGAGTATTTCCCATTGGAAATTAGAAATCATAACGGAAATATTGTTGTCAACAAGGTCCTGAATGGTATCAAGTTGTTTGATTTTAATAAAAACTGTTAGAAATGATTGAAAATAGGCTCCGAACAAATTTCCAATTATGAAGGCAAACAAAAATACAACCAAGTGGAAGCGATAGTTAGAAGTTATTGGTTTTTCTGTTGGTAAAGCCAATAAAGTTAGATAAGTATCACTAAAACTGGACCAAATATCCACCTTTGAAGTTTTGACTTTATCAATAATAAGTCTAGCAATTGTGATAAGGACAACAGAAAATCCAATAAACAACCATACCGCTGTAGTAAATGGCCTCCGAAAGTACTCATGCGGTGATAGAAATCCATTGATTGGCACCATTATAACAAATTTTTCAATTGACACTGGATAACTGAAGTCGACAATACCTCGTGGCAAATACGAATTCATGCTTATGTCAATGTTGTTATCCAAAATATTGTTAAAAAAACCTTCAATAGATTGATTGAACAAACTAATTGCCTTAAAAGTTGCATTATGTTTTCTTAGGAATTGAATAAATATTTGACCAAATTTTCCTCCAATAAGTTTTTGTCCTTTTTCATTTGGATACCAAAAAGTTCTTGGCACTTCGTTACGAATAATTGTTCGTATCGGAAAACCATTTAGATTCTTTAAGGCATCTGGGAGAAGATTGGTATTATCCACAAGTTGCTGAATTGGATTAATAGCGTAGGGCATGTATGTATAAGATGACGTGTTAGCAATTATTCCAAATATTCTTGTAAACTTGTTTTCAGCAAAAAAGAAAAAGTATTGTTTCAAACTCTTTAGGGTCTTGGCTAAAATTATTACGAACTTTCTAACAAGAGTGTTTTCGATGAGATTTTGCAGGAATCTTGAATAGTTTTGCTCTTCCACAGGAACTTGGAATACAATGACACTATTGTAATTTTGTCGAAGTTTTACTGCGAAATTCGCATTAAAAGTTGATATCGGTATGGAGACATCGGCTTTTGCAAAATCGGTCAGAAATTCGACATCAATTCCGACGAAACTTACAGTTGCTGAATCACTTTCTTTATGAACTTTAACAATCAATTCTTGAAGTCTAATATTTTCCGCAAGAATATTTATTGTAAGCGAAAGGAGTATGATAAATTTTAAACCAATCATTTTTCGGTTTTATCATATTCAACTGTTAAATATTACTGACGATGACTTTTTATGGACATACAAAGCTTTAGTTTTATAATAAATGTTTTTCTAAGACTTTAATTTGCATACATTAACAAAATCGGAGAACTTTGTTTCAATGACGAAATTTTCATTAAAAGTATTCAAGGCTTCTAAAATGTTTCCAAACGGATGGAACTTGATTTAAAAATCAATAAAAAAGTTAAATATATATTTTTGCGTGATAGGTAAAATTATAAAAAAACTGTAATTGTCTCGAAATATATCAGAAAATCAATGTTTCGGATGGATTTCCATTTCATTTTAATCACTCAAATATTGTTTCTAATTTTAGCATAATTTGCATTGCTCAAAAGCATCTGTGTCACAATGCCAAATTTAATAGTGAAGAGTAAGGTAAACCTTAATTATCAGGTTTGCAAGGCAGAATACTCAATAACCAATCAGAAATGTTGAAATTGCAAAACTGTTATCAGATCTGTCTTTAATCAAAATGGAATTATGCAATTTTTATTAATTTTCCTTAACGGACGAACTTACTGGAACTTTGATTGCCATTAAGTTGTGTTGAATCAAAATTTTACATCACAGAAGCAGTTTTACCCATCTAATTGATGTAAATTATTCTTCATTTGTGCAAATAGAAGTGTTATCAGTAGAAAGGTATTCATTATCTCACAACATCGTACATAGTTGCAATTGCTTTTTTCCATATATTGTCGTCAGTAATATTTTACAATCGAATTTGATAACACAAGAAAAATGCTTAGTTTCAAATGGTTAACACTTCTTTTACTTTCAATTAACATTTTTGCGCAAAACCATAAACTTCGTGAGTTAATAGAAAAAGTTTATGGACAAAGTGATTCAGCAGAACTCTATTTCATCGAAATTGATGATGAATTCTTAATCGAGTTTATGAAAACTGAGGTTTTCACACCAATATCAACTTTTAATGCTGATTTCACTGATATTTTTCGACAGAGGAACAATATTTTTATTGTATTCCAAGTTTCAGAAGAAGGCAAAAACTTTTCGAAACTGCTACGAAATCTCATCGAAAGTGTTCAAATTAGAAAGTTTGTTATCATATCAGCTAAAACCTTGAAGAGCTTAATACAATATTTTTATTTTTTTGCTGAAAATAAATTTACAAGAATTTTTGGAATAATTGATAACACGTCATCTTATGCATACCTTCCCTACGCTGATCAACCAGTTCAACAAATTGTCGATAGTACCAGTATTCTTCCAGATGCCTTGAAAAATTTAAATGGCTTTGCCTTGCGTACATCGTTTAATGAAGAATTTCCAAGAACTTTTCGGTATCCAAATAAAAAAGGACAAAAAAGTATTGGAGGACAATTTGGTCAAATAATTGTACAATTCTTAAAAAGGCATAATGCAACTTATAAGGAAACATTGATAGACAATTCCATAATTGCTCCTTCGGAAATTTCAAGAAATCTTTTATTAAATAACGAAATTGATCTAACGATGAATGTTCATTCAGCAAAAAAAGATGTGGATATAAGTTATCCAGTAACAATTGAAGAACATGTTATAATGGTTCCCGTCAATGGCCTTCTTTCACCGCATGAGTACTTTCAAAGGCCATTTCAAGCTGCAGTATGGATGAGCATTTTATTTTTCATAATCTTTATCACAGTTACTAAGATGGTAATTGATAAAATAGCAACTTCAAGGGTGGATATTTGGTCAAGTTTCAGTGACTCTTATCTAACTATGTTGAATTTACCTACAGAAAAACCAATAACTTCAAACTATCGTTTCTACTTGGTTGTGTTTTTGTTTGCTTTTATAATTGGAAGATTGTATGGAACTTACTTTCAATCATTTCTAACAGTTTTCATCAAAATTAAACAATTTGAAACAATTCAAGACCTCATCGATAGTAATATTCCAGTAATGATTTCAATTGATCGATGGGAAAAAATAAAAAACAATTCATATCCAGAAGGTCTTGAAAAAATAATTCTACCAACAAATTTTTCAATAGCGGTTCCAATTTTTATGACAATGCGAAACACAAGTTATGCCTATGTAACAGGTGAAGATAGATGTCAATTCTATATTGGTTTTCAATCATTATTTCGAAAAAGCTTATTTCGAAGAGCTCAAGAAACCATTAATAGTAACTTTTTGGGATATATGTTGCCGCATAATTCTCCATTCAAAGAAATTTTGAATCAGTTCATAATTGAAATAAGACAAACTGGTTTGATGCAGAAATGGGATTCAGATGTTGTTTATCAAGCAAAGGCTGCTGAATTTGGTGCAACAATTTATAAGGAATACGTTTATAAAGATGTTCATGCTCCATTGAAATTATATCAATTGCAGTTTGCCTGGAAATTTTTAATGTTTGGTTTGGTAATTTCAACAATATTATTTACGTTGGAATATATTTTTGGAAATACTTCTTTGAGAAAACTGTTTTCTTCTTTAAGAAATGTATTAAACCGTAGAAATATATTGTACTAACCTTTGAATAATCTGAAATAAAATCTTTATACATTTCATAACTTTGTTTATTTTGACAACAATAACATAAAAATAGATAAGCCGAGTACCATAGTTTACAAACGTTGTTTTTAGTCTCAAATTTATGTATTCTGTACAAAAAAAAAACATTGCCATAATGTGAAATAATTTTCCCGTTGTTTCTAAACTTTTATGAAACGATTACAAATTCATGTACACAATAGAGTCTTTAACGTACTCAGTAAGGAATTGTGTTTTCTGAGTATAGTTTTTTTTTGTATTGAGTTTAAATTAGTATACACTCAAAAGTATTGAGTACAAAATTTACGCTATTAAGTACAAACTTTGTGTTTTAAGAACAATTTTTATGTACTGCATTACTAAAATACATACATATTTTTGAATAAGTCATATAAAGGTCGGTGTGTATAAACAGCGCATTTACGCGTTATAAAATACTACTTGAAAGCTAGCTGCAGCGAATTCAGTACAAATTATACAGTACAAACAAAATTGTACTGGATAGCTAAGTATGTACATTGTACTTTTATGAAGTACTCGTATATAAAAGCCTTAAAATATAAAAATCTTACTTAAAATTCTTTATTTACCTCAGTCAGTACATGTGTAATATTGGATGCATAACTTTGTGTCAACAGGAAGTTGGATTAAATTTACAGTACAAAGTTCAAAAAAGTTTCGTTTTTCGGTTACATATTTATGTAGTGATCCCAAAAACATTTTATACTAAATTTTGTAGTAACTAGAAGCATGCCAAGGACGTGAGTACATTTTTAATAGGTACAGTTTTAAAAATTTACTGAGCACAAAGTTTTATACTTGCAAAAATGTTTAGAATAAGTACAAATAATTTTGTTTTCTACTTTCAGTACTTCCCTCCTAGTTATGTATTATGCAAACGTTTATTGATTTAGATTTATTTTCAACACGCGACTATGTTATTTATGTCATTTATTGATTTTTAAAATTATAATCCGTTTGAACGTTCTCCAATTATTACCAATGATTAGGGCTCGGATTTGTACACGGAGAAAAAAGACCACCTAAAAACAAGCAGATTCCATTTTATTAATTATGCGGATTTCTGCATTTCTCTTTGCCAAGATGACTTCCGTCTTAAATTAAGCGAACAAATCATCTTAATTTCTTGAATGTACAAATTTAAAAGAAATACATTTATTTTTATGTGGAAACATTTTAATTAAAAAAAAAAACTCGCAGCCACTGAGGATTGACCCTACAGTGGGTGACTAGGCCTTACCATCAGCCTATCTCACTGTCGGAAAAAGGAATGGGAAATAAGTAAGTAAAATATTTGCAAAAATAGGCACTAACGATTGAATACCAGTTTAAAGAAAATTTCAAGATTCGTAAAGAAAATAAGGTCTCTTTTCTCTAAAGTTTCCCAAAAATAAAATGCATTTGCATGGAAATCCGAGCCCTACCAATGAATCAATATCTCACAATGCAGAAGTTACTTATTAAAGCAAATGTAATACATTACACAGAATTTAATTGCCATTTTGTTATTTTTGAACGAAGGAAGTAATCGTTCAGGATGTCGGAATTATTGTTAATTGTAAATATCATCAGTCAGTAATATTTTACAACTGCATTTGATAACACCGAAATATGCATTTTTCTATCATATCTATCATAATTCTTTTGTTAACAATAAACATTTTTGCCCAAAATAATAAACTTCAAGAATTGATTGTTAAAGTTCATGAAGAAAGTGACTCAGCGACAATATATTTCATTGGAATTGCTGATGATTTCTTAACTGATTTCTTTAAAGCTGACTTCTACATACCAGTATTAAGTTTAAATACTGACTTCACAGAATGATTAAGAAGAAGAAACAATGTTCTCATAGTATTGCAAGTTCCTGATGAAATTCGAATCTGTTCGAAAATATTGAAAAATATCATTGATACAATTGATGTTAGAAAGTTCGTCATAATTGCAGCTAAAACTTTAAAAAGCTTGATGCAATATGTTAAATAATCCGTGCCTACTCGCAGGAGAAGCCAAAAACAAGACACACACAACATCTCAAACGAACAGGCGATCAGCGAACAATTGTGTGTATCTCCTTTTTCTTTCCTTCCTTCTTTCTCAACCAAAACTGTCAGTCATAAAAAGATCTTCGAATAAAAAGGACGTGCCGCGCGCAGTCGAGCATACAAGATCAATCGTGTTTTATTTATTTATCTCAGTTATTTATTTATTACAGTCCACTTACTAGTATATTGATCAAGGTCCTTCGACGCCCAATTTGTTCTAAGCGACCTGTCCTTTAATAATTCAGATAACAAAAACAAAAAAAAAAACTATTTACTCGTTAAACGTAAATTAACAGAAATCAAGCTACAAACAATAGATGCTTCTGTGAGTGTGTGACATTTAGAGAGAGCAAACCAAAGATAAAAAGACTACCTACAAAAAAAAAAAAAAAAGATACAAAAAATCCGCGTGTGCATAAAACAAAATACACCCTTGTGCTTGTGCAGCGTGTCAAAAGAAAACAAAAAAAAAAAAACATACCTACCTACCTACATCTATCGTAAAAAAAAAAAAAACACGAATCTCGAAACAAAAATACATACCTACATTCCGTTATTATAAAAAAATATAATTATACAATTCAAGGCAAAGAGAGTTAAAATAAAAAAAAAGCAAATGGTATTCAGTGAGCGAAGATGTCGCACGAAAATAAAAGCATTGTGATATAAATTTTGTTTCGATATGTGATGATGTGCAGTTGTGCAATACTTAGTTCAGTGTTATGAAAAACTAACCGAAATCTACATATACATATGTATGTACGTAAGTAATAGGTTTGTAAGACTTTACAAGGAAACAAAATAGGCATTTAATTTACATAATTTAATGCAGTACCTAGTATACCTTAGTAAATTGGTGCATACATTTATTAAAACATATGCACAAAATTGCAAAGCATGTTAATTTGAAAATTGTCTAAAAATTATGAAAATTTAATATTTATCCTTGGTTGTATTCTCATCAAGGCTTTTTAAAAAAAAAATACCTCATACATACCTCCTTTCCTTAATGTATATGTACCTACAATCATGCAAATCATGATTTAGTTATCTACCTGTTTTGTTTTAAATGAAATCACCACCTACCTATGTGTACCAACTTTCGAGGGGATACATTCAAGTATCTATGTATGTACATTTGTACGTGGACGTGCACACAAATAATGCAATAAGATGATTGTGGATACACATAAGGGACGAAGTAAAAACAAAAAGAAAACTAAATAAAATTGTTTGATATCATATTGGCTGTCCGTTTGCGTGGTTTCTTAATGGCGGTATTTATTGCACAATATAATATGTACATGCGTAGGTATGTATCTTGGATCATGTATACATGTGATGTATCTATTTTGAGAGTCTAACTTCTTCAAAATCCTTTATAATTTTTGGGCAGCAAATGTGTTTGTTTTGTTTTTTTTTTTTTTATTGTAGCTGTTGTTCTCTGTCTAAGTGTAGGTAGTTGTTTTGAATAAAAACCCGTTAGGTTGCTCTTGTGTTTTGCCGATCATGTAAATTGCTTCTCTCTTAGTAAGGATATTGCTGTTTTGGTTTAGGTTGGGATGGATGTATGTACCTATGTAGACACGTAGGTATGTATCACGATCGGATGTATAAATGATATGACATCTCAATCTCCTTTGGGTCGAATTGAGAGGTAGGTATGTAGCTACATACCTTGATAGTATGGTGTAGCGTTAGCGTGTATCTTGGCCAATAAACAGATTGGTAGGTGGGTGGGATAAAACTCATTGTTTTTGTATGACAATTGATTGTAGTCATTTTGCAACATATGATCACTTTTGTGGTGAGGTTTATCGAGAAAGTAGTTCGTGATAAATTTTATTGTTAGAATTTTACAGTTTAGGTATAGGTACATAAAGTTTTAACCACACAATATCACATGCATATTGTCTTCATTAAATTCAAACCTACCTATTAGAATTGAAGAAGATACTCTCAGTGCAATTATTATTAAATTAAAAAAAATTATCTATTACGAATAATAAACACCTAATCAAAACAAAAACAAAAAATACAGCGTTCATTCTTTAATATGAAGGTATTTTACCTTTGCAATTGCATATGCCACATCAAGATTTAAAAACTCAGACAAATCTGTATTGTGGAGGATATTTTTATTCACATGTTAAAAAAAGAACCAAAAATACTAAAGTATAGAAAGAACTTTAACCATTTAGCAACTTTTCACAGTTTTTAGAAAAAGTGGAATAAAATTACATCTGCGATAAATTATGTGTACAAAACAAGACAATCGTCATTGTATAGAGCTACACCTCCAGTAAAATAGGTCTCATTGGAATGACTAAAAGAGCGGGTATACTCAGGCGGGTGTTTTATATAAAACAATTAAATTTTTAGCAATTTAGCTAATCGCAAAGGGGTATATTCATTAACGAATCAGCAGGAGCAGAATAACAAAAAAGGGGTAAAACCAAACGAACATAAAATAATAACAAATTAATAATAATAAACAAAAAAAAAGACAATGCAAAGTTCAAAGTAATTCACGAAAGCTGAATTAAAATTCTTATGTTATAGCAGGGGACATAATGCTTTAAAGAATGCTTTAAAAAAAAACTAGTGCAAGTAGATTGAAATAGCAACTGCTCAAAAAATATACGATCTTTCCGCTATTTTGAAGGAGAGTAACAAAACATGCAAGCGCATTGTCGCAAATGGATTGTCACGATAATTGTTTAATTGTTTTGTTTTTATTAATACTAATACAGGCGCATATTTAAATTTTATTTTTCAGAAGTTTCTTTGTTCTTTTGTTTCACTTGTTTCCTATTGGAATATATTTCTTATCTTAATTTCGCAATAAGTATTTTTTATTCCCATCTTGTACGATAGTACGATTAGTCGTGCTGCAAGTGTAGGTATGTGAAAACAAAACTTTTTTTTTTTTATTTTGAATGTGCGTTCTTACAAAACGCACATTCTTGTAAAAATGTGTTGCCAATGCTGGGTGACCTTTTAAAATTTTATTATCTGAATGTGCTTTCGCAGAAAAAGCACATTCTTGCAAAAGGTTTGCCTACAAGGGTGACCTTTAAACTTTTCATTTTGAATGTGCGTTCTTACAAAACGCACATTCTTGCAGAAAAAGTGTTGCCAATGCAGGGTAACCTTTTTAAAATTTTATATTCTGAATGTCCTTTAGCAGAAAAAGCAATTCGATTTTGAGTGTGCGTTCGCAGGGTGAATCATTTGTTCTTGAGACAAAATTCATCCCAGCGTACATTCTTAAGGAAATGCAGTTACCCACAGAGGGTAACCTTTTCAGGTTCTCTTTTTTCGCTTTGAGTGTGCGTTCGCAGGGTGAATCATTTGTTCATGAGACAACATTCATCCCAGCGTACATTCTTCCAAATAAGCAGTTACCCACAAAGGGTAACCTTTTCACGTTTACAATTTGAGACAATTTACCTTATAAATATTTTGAGTTGTCTTTCAAAATATTACATAGTAATAGGTTAGGTACATCCAATTGTACGTTGAGCTTAAAGCTACATATAAGTAAATGACAACTGCCATATTTCACCACCTAAAACCGTTTCTTGACCTAACTAAAGGTTTGTTCCACACTTATGCACTTAAACACAATTGAACTCAATTCAATTAATTTTTCATTAAAAAAAAAAAAAAACTCTTATTTTGTTAAAAAAAAAGGCGAAGTTTTAAAATAATAACATACCTAATAACAGAAAGATTTGCCTACATAAAACTAGGAGCGTGAAAACACATATTCTTGCAGAAAAGTTGTTACAAAGGATAACCTTTTATATCTTATATATTTTCACTTTGAGTGTGCGTTCGCAGGGTGAATCATTTGTTCTTGAGACAAAATTCATCCCAGCGTACATTCTTCCAAATAAGGAAAGCAGATTGCCTTGGAAGGGCATCCTTTTCACAATTCGATTTTGAGTGTGCGTTCGCAGGGTGAATCATTTGTTCTTGAGACAAAATTCATCCCAGCGTGCATTCTTCCAAATAAGAAAGCAGATTGCCTTGGAAGGGCATCCTTTTCACAATTCGATTTTGAGTGTGCGTTCGCAGGGTGAATCATTTGTTCTTGAGACAAAGTTCATCCCAGCGTACATTCTTCCAAAAAAGGAAAGCAGATTGCCTACGAAGGGCATCCTTTTCACAATTCGATTTTGAGTGTGCGTTCGCAGGGTGAATCATTTGTTCTTGAGACAAAGTTCATCCCAGCGTACATTCTTCCAAATAAGGAAAGCAGATTGCCTACGAAGGGCATCCTTTTCACAATTCGATTTTGAGTGTGCGTTCGCAGGGTGAATCATTTGTTCTTGAGACAAAGTTCATCCCAGCGTACATTCTTCCAAATAAGGAAAGCAGATTGCCTTGGAAGGGCATCCTTTTCACAATTCGATTTTGAGTGTGCGTTCGCAGGGTGAATCATTTGTTCTTGAGACAAAGTTCATCCCAGCGTACATTCTTCCAAAAAAGGAAAGCAGATTGCCTACGAAGGGCATCCTTTTCACAATTCGATTTTGAGTGTGCGTTCGCAGGGTGAATCATTTGTTCTTGAGACAAAGTTCATCCCAGCGTACATTCTTCCTAAAAAGGAAAGCAGATTGCCTACGAAGGGCATCCTTTTCACAATTCGATTTTGAGTGTGCGTTCGCAGGGTGAATCATTTGTTCTTGAGACAAAGTTCATCCCAGCGTACATTCTTCCAAATAAGGAAAGCAGATTGCCTTGGAAGGGCATCCTTTTCACAATTCGATTTTGAGTGTGCGTTCGCAGGGTGAATCATTTGTTCTTGAGACAAAGTTCATCCCAGCGTACATTCTTCCAAATAAGGAAAGCAGATTGCCTTGGAAGGGCATCCTTTTCACAATTCGATTTTGAGTGTGCGTTCGCAGGGTGAATCATTTGTTCTTGAGACAAAGTTCATCCCAGCGTACATTCTTCCAAAAAAGGAAAGCAGATTGCCTACGAAGGGCATCCTTTTCACAATTCGATTTTGAGTGTGCGTTCGCAGGGTGAATCATTTGTTCTTGAGACAAAGTTCATCCCAGCGTACATTCTTCCAAAAAAGGAAAGCAGATTGCCTACGAAGGGCATCCTTTTCACAATTCGATTTTGAGTGTGCGTTCGCAGGGTGAATCATTTGTTCTTGAGACAAAGTTCATCCCAGCGTACATTCTTCCAAAAAAGGAAAGCAGATTGCCTACGAAGGGCATCCTTTTCACAATTCGATTTTGAGTGTGCGTTCGCAGGGTGAATCATTTGTTCTTGAGACAAAATTCATCCCAGCATGCATTCTTCCAAATAAGGAAAGCAGATTGCCTTGGAAGGGCATCCTTTTCACAATTCGATTTTGAGTGTGCGTTCGCAGGGTGAATCATTTGTTCTTGAGACAAAGTTCATCCCAGCGTACATTCTTCCAAATAAGGAAAGCAGATTGCCTTGGAAGGGCATCCTTTTCACAATTTGATTTTGAGTGTGCGTTCGCAGGGTGAATCATTTGTTCTTGAGACAAAATTCATCCCAGCGTGCATTCTTCCAAATAAGGAAAGCAGATTGCCTTGGAAGGGCATCCTTTTCACAATTCGATTTTGAGTGTGCGTTCGCAGGGTGAATCATTTGTTCTTGAGACAAAGTTCATCCCAGCGTACATTCTTCCAAAAAAGGAAAGCAGATTGCCTACGAAGGGCATCCTTTTCACAATTCGATTTTGAGTGTGCGTTCGCAGGGTGAATCATTTGTTCTTGAGACAAAGTTCATCCCAGCGTACATTCTTCCAAAAAAGGAAAGCAGATTGCCTACGAAGGGCATCCTTTTCACAATTCGATTTTGAGTGTGCGTTCGCAGGTTGAATCATTTGTTCTTGAAACAAAGTTCATCCCAGGGCACATTCTTGCAGGATGAAGCATTTGTTCAAGAGACAATATTCAATATCAACATCAGTTGATATCAAATGTTCACCAATACAAAACACTCCAAACACATTTGTACATAATAAAAACAAAGTTTATCATTCACACATATGCAAAAATCTGTTAAATTAGTTAATTTCAAATAACACCAATTAACCTACGAAGCAGAGTCATAGAGCAAGCTTAATAGACAAAATTAAGCAAACCAAGCAAATCAAATCATAGAAAAATTCAAAGACTATCACGCAGAACAAAATGCTAGTACATTTACATCTATGTGCTTTAGGGTGTCTTTATTAATTTACGAAAAAAAAATGCACTAATGTACATATGTATCTATATATGTCATATGATAGACTTATAATGCGACAGCAATAAATTAATCTCTATTTTAACTGGGTTAAAAAAAAAAAAAAACAAATTAATATGCAAAAAATTCAACAACCAGCAATTGCTTTGAAACCTTTTAACCTATTATTTTGAGTGTGCGTTCTTACAAAACGCACATTCTTCCAGGAAAGCATATTGCCTACGAAGGGCATCCTTTCGCAGTGCGATATTGAGTGTGCGATATTGAGTGTGCGTTAGCAGGGTGAATCATTTGTTCTTGAGACAAAATTCATCCCAGCGTACATTCTTTCATGAAGACAGAATGAATCGTTTGTTCAAAAGACAAAGTTCAATTCGGTACCATCAGTTCATATTATAAAACAAACTAATTAATACCCAAAACATACATATTTCAAACATTTGCATTAAAACATACATATACATTCCTTGAAGTAGGAAGCATGACTAAATATTATGTTTATTTTCTTTTCTTTCCGAGAATTTCCAACAAGAGAAGTGTCTGGGAACACCAACACCAATCAATTCTCTTGATTCTGTAGAATCAAAGTGGGCAGGGACATCTATTGATCAATTGATCAATGCCAGCAAGTAATCATGTCACAATCCTTAGCAACAAAAGCAAGAAGCTGGTCTGTCACAGCAGAGCGGCAACTGCAACATCAACAACAACAGATTAAACCGCCAGCTATAAACAACATTACTTTGCAGCAGTTTATGACTGCGTTAAACTCCCACAGCAACCACAAATTCTTCAACAAGTTATTATCAATCCAACACCAGCCGCGATTCAGTTCCCGGTGCAAAATAATTTTGTTTCTAATGCTACAGCTTATCAACAACAGTACTGTAGAAACTCCAGTAAGGCGCACATGACGCAGAACAGCAGAACAGAGTTCCCAACAAAATATTGTTGCTTATCATAAAAAGAAGGCAGCTGTTTTGTTGCAACAACAGCAGCAACTCTTGCAACAACAGCAATTACTACAACAAGAACTTCAACAACAACAGCAACAATTGTTGCAACAAAAACAACCTGTTTCACAACAAACCTCTGTGATTCAGCCTTATACACCGGTTATTCAACAGTAACAACATCAGCCTGTTATGTAACAAAACCATCAACAGAAAACTGTTATACTGCCAACGTTCCCCCAACCGTCAGTTATCATTCAACAACAACTATCTGCGAATGTTAAAAATGTGCCTACGGTTGTCCAGCAGGTTGGACTCTCCAAATACAACCACAACAACAAGAACAATATCCACAAGTTCCACAACAGCCGCTTACGCAAAACAGCAAACAAGTACGCAACAAGTTGTCCACTCTCAACAACAGCAGGTTTTGACTCCAAATCAGTCTTTGCAAACAAAGCAGCAACACCGCCCCATAAACAACAGCCTCCACAACAGTTGCAACCGCATGAACATCAAACAAAACTCTGGAACACCTCATCAGTTGCCAGCATTAACCAAAGGCAGCAAATAAAAATGCAAAAGTTTTCAACACCAAAAATTTTAAAATTTGAACTACCTACTCAAAATCTTCATTGTTCCGCAAACATCAATACAAGCCCTGAATATTAGAAGCCATATATTGCACAGTAAAACCAGCAAGATGAAGAACGATCTCCTCTGTCACTATAGTCACTTCATTACATAATACCCGAATCGACTTGGTTTTTTCCATTGGCATTAACAAACACTCAGGGGCGCCAATGGTTTTCCCAATGTCCTTGAGCAAATGCTATTCGGAAGAAGCCCCCAACGCATCGAAGATCAACAAACATCAAATATTAAACCGAAGGTTTAAAGTGGGCAGGATGTTAAATAATCCGTGCCTACTCGCAGGAGAAGCCAAAAACAAGACACACACAACATCTCAAACGAACAGGCGATCAGCGAACAATTGTGTGTATCTCCTTTTTCTTTCCTTCCTTCTTTCTCAACCAAAACTGTCAGTCATAAAAAGATCTTTGAATAAAAAGGACGTGCCGCGCGCAGTCGAGCATACAAGATCAATCGTGTTTTATTTATTTATCTCAGTTATTTATTTATTACAGTCCACTTACTAGTATATTGATCACAATATTTTTACTTCTTTGCTGAAAATAAATTCTCAAGAATATTCGGAACTATTGGTAACAAAAATTCTTATGCATATATGCCCTATGCTGAAAATAAAATTCAAAAACTTTTTAATGAAGAAACCAGTCTTCTTCCGGATGCCTTGAAAGATTTAAATGGGTTTGCTTTACGAACAACAATTGGCAACGATGCGCCAAGAATTTTAAATTACGTAAATGAAAGAGGACAACAAAGTATTGGAGGAAAGTTTGCTCAAATAATTCTTCAATTTTTTAGGAGACACAATGCCAATTTTGAGAACATAAAATTAAATGTTTCAAGGGAACAACCTATGGACGCTTTAATTCATGCAGTTTTGAACAATAAAGCATGAATCCGTATTTCCCGCAAACAGAAATTGACTTCAGTTATCCAGTATCAGTTGAAGGCTTTGTTGTGATGGTGCCTGTAAATGGATATTTATCTCCACATGATTACTTTCAAAGACCGTTTTCTAAAGAAGTTTGGCTATACATCGGAATTTTTGCTTTATTTGTCACAGTAAACAAGATCATTCTTGCTAAAGTGACAACTACAAAAATGAATATTTGGCCTAGTTTCAGTGATACCTATCTAACTTTGTTGAATTTACCAACAGAAAAATCGATAACTTTAAACTATTCCATTTACTTGCTGGTATTTTTGTTTGCCTTCATAATTGGGAATATATTTCGAGCTTATTTCCAATCATTTCTGACAGTTTTCATTAAAATCAAACAATTTGATACCATTCAAAACCTCATCGATCACAATATTCCTATTATGACCGGAACATATCGATGGAATCTGATGAAAAATGGTTCTTTTCCAAAAGCAATCGAAAAAATAATTCTCCCAACAAGTTATTCAATATATACTCCACAGTGTAAATCTATGCGAAATACAAGCTTTGCATATGCATTAGACGAAGACAGAGCCAAACTCTTTATTGGCTTTCAATCTTTATTTAGAAAAAGCTTATTTCGTATAGCAAAGGAGGCTATTTCCAAATATTATTTAGGATATTTGCTACCACCAAACTCACCATTCAAAGAAATTCTGAATAATTTTATCATCGAAATAAGACAAACTGGATTACTTGAGAAGTGGGATGCGGATACATTTTATCAAGCAAAATCAGCAGGTTTTGGATCAGAGATTTATAAAGATTATGTTGCTGAAGAAGTTCATAATCCATTGACATTACATCAGTTGCTGTTTGGATGGAACTTTTTACTCATGGGATTGGCGATTTCAGTAGTGATATTTTTGTTCGAATGTGTTTTTGAAACGTTTTTGCTTTTCTTAAAAATGAAGAACATTATTTAATCGAAAATTTTAATATTATTATTTTTACTTTTATTTTGAATAATTTTATGTGTCATACAATCACTTTATTAAACTTTTGCCCAAAACTGATTCAAAAACATGAGTTTTTATTCCATATGGTTGAATTTAAATGGCCTTGAAATTTGACAAATCAAACTAATTTTAAAAACTCATTTTGTCCAACAAAAATACAAAGATTAATTTCCATTCCTGAAAGCAAGAAAAATACATGAAGTATTTTTGTTCATTTGTTGTGGTCATACTAATTCATGAGAATCAACAAGAACGAATATTGATTTAGGAGCTTATATCAGAACAGACTCAAAATTTCTGTAATTTTGTGACATATTTGGCCTAAAAGTGTTGAGCCTAAAAAGTGAGTAATTATTTTAAAAAACTGTCCAAAAATTTGAGCTATGAACACTTCCCAAGGGATTTTTGTCGTTATCCAAATGTATTAACTCTGCAAGAACTATTTTATCTGTTTTAATATAAATTTAAATATAATTAACGATTGTTTAGAATCGGTGATAGTGGTAAATTGTTGATGGCCTTTATACTCTTGCAAATTAATAACACGCACATACAAGAATGGTTGAAAGCTTTTAATCACAAGGACTTGCCGGCTTCAAGAGGTGTCGTGCCACAAATTTCTTTATTTATAATAATGTTTCATTTAATTTATCTATTTGATGAAAATTAACTCTTCGATAAAATAAAACACAGGCTAATTTTGAAATTATAATATGTATTGTACCAATTATGTGCACAATTTTAAAATCAATAACTTTTCTTTTGAAATGCCGCATATTTTAAAAAATCAGCAAAACCCACTTCAGTCTCATTTTTAAATTTGAATTTATTTAACATAGACCACAGATGTTGGTTTTCAAGTCTATCGCTTTTCTAACTCTCATAACAAATATTCTTTCAAATAACATTAAATTCCAACAGTTGATTGAAAAACTTCATAAAAGAAGTGATTCAGCAACATTGTATTTCATCGGAATAGACGATGAATGTTTAACTGATTTTTTGAGATCTGATGTCTCAATACCGATATCAATCTTTGATGCTGATTTTACAGAAAGATTTAATCGAATTAATAACGTTATCATCGTTTTTCAAGTTCCAGAAGAAGACCGAAATAGTTCGAAAATACTTCAAAATCTTAACGAAAGCCCCATTGTGAGAAAGTTTGTCATAATTTCAGCAAAAACTATTGACAGTTTGGTGAAATACTTTTCCTTCTTTAATAAAAACAAGTTCACAAGAATATTTGGAATAGTTCAAAATAATTCTTATGCTTATCTTCCCTATGCTGAAAATCCAGTACAAAAACTTAACAAAAATGTTCAACTTCCCGATGCTTTGAAAAATCTAAATGGTTTTCCTTTACGAACAACTCATCAAGATGACTTGCCAAGAATTCTTCAGTATCCAAATGAAAAAGGGGAAACAAGTATTGGGGGACAATTTGGTCAAATATTTGTACAATTTTCAAAAAAGCATAATGCAAGCCTTAAGGAAATATCATTGGATGTAAGAAAACTATCAACTGCAGAAGCTGTAATCCAATCGATTTTGAATAGTGAGATTGATATTAGCATGAATTCGTACTACCCGCAAAGAAATCTCGGCTTTAGTTATCCAGTTAAAATTGAAAAACTCGTTATAGTTGTACCCGTTAATGGATTTGTATCCCCGCATGAGTATTTCCAGAGGCCATTTTCATCAGCAGTTTGGTTGGCTATTTTAATTTCTGTTGTACTTATGACTTTTTCTAAAACCATCGTTGACAAAGTTATATCGTCGAAAATAAATATTTGGTCTAGTTTTAGTGATATTTATTTAACTTTATTGAATTTGCCAACAGAAAAATCAATTACTTCTTACTATCGCTTTTATTTGTTGGTACTTTTGTTTGCTTTCATAATTGGAAATTTATTTGGAGCTTATTTTCAATCATTTTTAACAGTTTTCATCAAAATTAAACAATTCGATACCGTTCAAGATCTTATTGACAATAATATGCACATTATTGTTTCAAGTTATCGATGGGAACAAATAAAAAATTACTCTTATTCAGAAGGCTTTCAAAAAATGATTCTACCAACTCCGAATGCAATAGCTATTCCTCAAATGGCGTCCATGCGAAATACAAGTTTTGCATATGCTTTAGATGAAGATAGATCTAAATTTTATATTAATTTTCAATCTTTGTTTAGAAAAAGCTTATTTCGCATAGCTCAAGAAACAATTGGTGGTACTTATGTTGTATATTTGCTACCATATCATTCTCCATTTAAGGAAATTTTGGATGATTTCATTATTGGAATTAGAGAAACTGGTTTGCTTCAGAAGTGGGATGCAGATGTTATTTATCAAGCAAAGGCACAAGGTTTTGGATCAATGATTTATAAGGATAGTGTTGATGAGGAAATTCATGTACCACTTACTTTGGATCGTTTGCAATTTGCATGGATTTTTTTAATGGTTGGATTGGCAATTTCAACTGTAGTTTTTAAAGTGGAAATTGTTATATTTTTTGTAATATTAATTATAATAAAAAAACACTCCTAGTTTTATTAATATAAAGGAACAGAACAGTTACAATTTATTTAAGGTATGTATGCAAAAAAAATGTAAATAATAAAGAACCTAATAGCCTGCCTTGTGGTACGCTACAATTTTTAATGTACCGGAACAAAATGACTGCTCTAAAAAAAGCAACTTAGTAAAAGGAATCAAGTTGAGTACTTTTTTTTAACCATTTCCTTTTGGACATCTTGTGTGTTGAAAGGTATTTGAGCTATTAGTCTACTCAGCACGCGATTTTGAAATTTTCAGGAAAGTATACTCATCTGTTTATTGATTTTCAAAGTATTTCTTCCATTTGGATGGGTTTGTAAAAGCTGTAGTTGATTGCTTTAAATAACAATTTCTATTGAATTCGATAGTAAAATCAAATAAAACACAATGAAATGTTTCTATAATTGCTAAAACTGATCAATATCTAACAAAACACAAGTTCCATCTATTACAAGTTGAATAATGCAATACAAAATTTCGTTGATGTGAAAATCATTTTTAGTAGAAGGTAGAGTGTTGATGAGAAGTAGTTTACAATGAAAAAAAAAAATGATAAATTTGAAAACTATTATACTTCTTGCGCTTTCAATTTACATTCTTGCTCAAAATATTAAACTTCAAGAATTGATTGTTAAAGTTCATGGAGAAAGTGATTCAGCGGCAGTGTGTTTCATTAGAATTAATGATGAATTTCTGACTGAATTCTCAAAAGCAGAGTTATTTATACCAATAGTGACTTTGGATAGTGATATCAGAGAAGGATTTAAACAGCGTATCAATGTTATCATTGTGTTTTGTGATCCAGAACATTCCCAAAAAAATACAAAAATGCTTAGAAATCTTTTTGAAACCATTCAAATAAGACAGTTTGTCATAATCACAGCTAAAAATCTGGACAGTTTAATTCAATATTTTCATTATTTTGCTGAAAATAAGTTCATAAGAATTTTTGGAGTGCTTCAAAACACGTCTTCTTATGCATACATGCCCTACGCTGATAATCCAATTCAACAACTTGACGATAATTCTTATCTTCTTCCGGACGCTTTGAAAAATCTAAATGGCTTTGCTTTACGAACAAATATTAAGGAAGACGTTCCAAGAATTTTTCGGTATCCAACCAAAAAGGGACAAGAACGTATTGGAGGAAAGTTTGGTCAAATAATTCTTCAGTTCTTAAAAAGGCATAATGCAACTTTTAAAGAAATTATTTTAAAAAATCAATCTTATGACGCATATTTTGATGCTATCTTTAAAAACAAGGTCGACATAACCATGAACTCATATTTGCCTCGAAAATATCTCGACAATACTTATCCAGTGTCAGTGGAAAAGCTTGTAATAATGGTACCCATCAATGGATTTCTTCCCCCGCATGAATACTTTCATAGGCCGTTTTCAAATGGGGTATGGTTGTGGATTGGATTTTCCATTTTCCTTATTACAGTTGCTAAGATCGTAATTGATAAAGTTACAACTTCGAAAACTGATATTTGGTCAAGTTTCAGTGATACTTACCTAATTTTGTTGAACTTATCCACAGAAAAACCAATAACTTCTAACTATCGCCTTCACATCGTGATACTTTTGTTTGCTTTTATAATTATAAATTTGTTTCTAGCATACTTTCAATCATTTCTAACTGTTTATATTAAAATAAAACAATACGATACCATTCAAGACCTAATCGACAATAATGTTTCGATTATGATAACAACTTATCAATGGGACATAATTAAAGAAGAGTCTTATCCAGAAGGTTTAAATCAAATTATTCAACTAACTGATCTTTCAATATATTTTCGTGAAGTTATGTCCATGCGAAATACAAGTTTTGCATATATGGCTGATGAAGATAGATTTCAATTTTACATTGGATTTCAATCTTTGTTTAGAAAGCCATTATTTCGTATTGCTGAAGAAACTATTTGTAGCCATCATTTTGGATATTTGCTACCACCGAATTCTCCATTTAAGGAAATTATGAATAAATTTATAATTGAAATAAAACAAACTGGATTGCTTCAGAAATGGGACTCGGATGTGTTTTACCAAACAAAAGCACTTGGTTTTGGAGCAATTATTTATAAGGATAATGTTTATAAAGAAATTCATGTTCCATTGACATTTCAGCAGTTGCAGTTTGCATGGATTATTTTAATGTTCGGATTGACACTTTCAACAGTGTTATTTATTCTGGAATGTGTTATCAAAAAGTTTTTATATATTTGTTACTAAAAAAAGAAATAATATTCATTCCAAAAATGGAATAATTTGCACAATATTTTATGTAACTTGAATGTGTTATGTTTAATAAATGTTGTAATTTAATAAAAACTCGAAGAAGTTACGTGTTTTCATTTATATTTTTTTTAAGGTTTTAAACCATTATAAATTCCTATGATTCAAATTAAAGAACTTACAATAAAACTTTGAATAGTCTTCACCAATTAGTTTATAAATAAGATAGTAAATATAGTATGAGTTTGTGTTGATAATTTTGAAAATAAGACGTCGCACTGTTGTCCAAAATGACTTATCTCGTTGCAAAAATCATAACTTTTGAACGGATTGAGGTAGCGGTACAGTTTTTTTTTTTTAATTTGAAGGAAATTTCCAGGGCTGTTACACCAATGAATTTCAAAAAAATTGTTTTACAGGGTGTTTAGGAATCATCGGCCGAAAACCGATTTTCTTAAAAAAAAAATATTTAAATTAAAATTGGTATGCCATTTTGTAGAAATCACTAATTCACATCTAAAAAAAGTTCAGATTACACTTTTTCATGATATTACGATTATAGAGAATGCCAAAAAAGTTGGTCCCGGAAGTCCGTCTGTCTGTCTGTCTGTATAATTATCTACAGCCTAAACGGATGGACCGATTGACTTCAAATTTGGTATGTAGCATTTTTTGGATACCCTCCAGAGGGGTTTTTGGAATTAATTTTTTTGGGCCAAAAATAACGTTACTTGTCATACACCAATTTCAGTAAAGCTGTAATTGCTCAAAAACGGCTCCAACGATTTTGTTTAAAAAATTCAAATGTAAGTTTGAAAACAAGGTCTATCTTCTAATGAAAAAAATTTTTTTGGAAAATCATTATTAACGGTACCTGCCATAGAACGGTTTTTTTTTTAATCCGATATTCTCCGAAACGGCTTATTCGATTTCAACGAAACTTTTTGTGAAGAAGCACTTATATAACTCAAATATAAGCCAAAAATAAAATTTTGAAAAAAATAAATTTTGGATTTTTAAAAAAATTTTGAAATTTTTTTTTGAAAAATAAAATTTTCGAAAACGGGACATTGTATTTTTTTGAAATTTTGTTTTTAAATGTGGATTAGTGATTTCTACAAAATGGCATACCAATTTTAATTTAAACTTTTTTTTTAAAGAAAATCTGTTTTTGGCCGATGATTCCGAAACACCCTGTGAAATAATTTTATTGAAATTCATTGGTATAACAGCCCTAGAAATGTCCTTCAAATAAAAAAAAAAAAACTGTACCGCTACCTCAATCCGTTCAAAAGTTATGATTTTTGCAACGAGATAAGTCATTTTGGACAACCGTGCGTCGTAGCCCGTCAGATAAACTATCAGAAGAATAAATGTCGATATAAAAAAAAACTTTTATTCCTTAGAATTAGCTCTATCTGACTATTGAAAAATTGGCCCTTAGAGGAATATTTTTTTAAATTTTATTTCTACAAATGGCTTTTTTTTAGAACTTGTGAAAACAACCTTTTTTGCATGTTTGATTGTTATCTCAATTTTTTTTTTACGAATGTCTAACTTGGCCAACGCCTGAAACGAGCTGGAAAAGATTTATTCAGCCAAATGTTACCATTGAATGGACCTAAAGTTAATTCTAGTACTCCAGTATAGTATGAATACGATAATAAAAGCTGGTTTAAATTGGCAACCAACAACTTTGAATGTAAACTAATATTCCATTATGTTGAAAAATCGTTTTGGAATTCAATTTTTGGGCAAGTGTCTTTCAGCCAAGTCGGGATGTACAAAAAATTAAGCTGAAATGGAAAAAAATTAATCGTGAAATTTGTTTTGATTGAACGGTAGAGGGAGTCATTAGTAGGTTAAAACCAATTTTTCGGGAAAATCGAGCTTAAGCCAAAGCCAAAGCCACCATGTTGGATTGAAGGAAAAACAGTTTTAAGCGAATAACTCGGACATTTTTAATTTTTGTTAAAATGATTGTAGAAAATTTTATTTTCTATAACTTTTATCTTAATAAATTTTTCTATATGACCCATTCCCTCACTCAGCTTAAACGTTATACACGCTTTCAGTATAAATTTTAAGATCAACGCAATATGGGAGTGTTTTTATATATTTTTGAGGATGAGAAATCTAGCTGCAATGTTAGTTTTTGCAAATTCTTGAAATTTTATAAGCAAAAGGAACTCTCCCAAAATAGGTAAGTGTCGTTTTTAACAAATAATTGATATTATTATTGATGTCTAGCAAGAGAATAAAGTCTTTGAATTTTTCAAATCGGTTCATTTATGTTTGAGATATGACCAATTGCTTATAATAAAAGATACAAAGAGAGAGAGTTTTGGTTTCGTACCAAGAAAAAAATTTCAAGGTTTTAATCAAAACGATGATGAAGAATTCTAAAAAAAAGTCCATCGGTAGGTACATATTTTTACAGGTACATACGATTTTTATAAAATTTGTAAAGTTTTTTTTTATGTCTCACTAACATAGTTTACCTCCCATATAAAATGTTAAAGTTATTTCAATTTTCTCGAAATCGGCTCTAACGATTTTTTTTAACAAATTTTGCATAAAAAATAGCCTTAAATACAAAAAAAATTTGTCCTTCATGTCAGCTCTTCCCCAATATCAATCGAATTTCTTTTAAAATTTATATAGGGACAGTTTTTGTGTCTTAATTGTTAACTAGTATAAATGAAAGTGATTTGAACTGCAAGAACAAGTATACGTGTGACCCAGTCGTGCATTTTATTTTACTTTTTTCGTTGTGAATTGTAAAGAAATAGCTTCATCTAACAAAGCCAGATTGGAATTTGCTCCAAGGATAATTTTAACTTCTATAAATCTTTTCCAGCTAAATTCAAACGCTGTTAAAAAAAGATAAGACAGCCAAAGTACAGTTGCCGAAAAAATATTTTGGCAACTCTACTCCTTTATTTATTAACTCATTCATTTAAATGTAAAAACGGATAAGATTAGGAAATTTTTTGACAAATACACCTTACTTAAACTATGTTGTTCAGAATTCATCAAGGATGATATGTATCTTGGAAAACAAAATTATCTTAACAAAAAAAAAAAAAATATGATCTGCATAAACTGAAGGAAAAACAGTTTTAAGCGAATAACTCGGACATTTTTAATTTTTGAAAAAATTGATATATCTAAAATTTGTAGACTTTCCATAATTTTTATCTTAATAAATTTTTCTATATGACCAATACTTTTCGAGTTAATTTGAAAAAAAAAAACTATTCCCTTACTCAGCTTAAACGTTATATACCTACTCGCTTTGAGTATAAATTTTAAGATCAACGCAATATGGGAGTGTTTTTATATATTTTTGAGAATGAGAAATCTAGCTGCAATGTTAGTTTTTGCAAATTCTTGAAATTTTATAATCAAAAGGAACTATCTCAAAATCGGTAAGTGTCATTTTTAACAAAATGAGTAAATATTATAATTGATGTCTAGCAAGAGAATAAAGTCTTTGAATTTTTCAAATCGGTTCATTATTGTTTGAGATATGACCAATTGCTTATAAAAGAAACAAAGAGAGAGAGAGAGAGTTTTGGTTTCGTACCAAAAAAAACATTTTCAAGGTTTTAATCAAAACGATGATAAAGAACTCTAAAAAAAAGTCCATCGGTACATATTTTTACAGGTACATACGATTTTTATAAAATTTGTAAAGTTTATTTTATGTTTCACTAACATAGTGTACCTCCCATATAAAATGTTAAAGTTATTTCAATTTTCTCGAAAACGGCTCTAACGATTTTTTTTTTACAAATTTTGCATAAAAAAGTGATTTGAACTGCAAGAACAAGTATACGTGTGACCCAGTCGTGCATTTTATTTTACTTTTTTCGTTGTGAAATGTAAAATAAAAATAATTTTAATAATTTTTTATTATTTTTGTTATTTTTTTCTTCGTTATTGTAAAGAAATAGCTTCATCTAACAAAGCCAGATTGGAATTTGCTCCAAAGATAATTTTAACTTCTATAAATCTTTTCCAGCTAAATTCAAACGCTGTTAAAAAAAGATAAGACAGCCAAAGTACAGTTGCCGAAAAAATATTTTGGCAACTCTACTCCTTTATTTATTAACTCATTCATTTAAATGTAAAAACGGATAAGATTAGGAAATTTTTTGACAAATACACCTTACTTAAACTATGTTGTTAAGAATTCATGAAGGATGATATGTATCTTGGAAAACAAAATTATCTTAAAAAAAAAAAAATATGATCTGCATAAACTTCCCGACTCATTCGGTAAATTTTCATGTTTTTCGAGAGACAAACAATAACAAAAACTTAGATACACTTTTGGATGGCTTTTTTCTCATGTTTTTTTCGACTTGCTAAGTTTGAAGCATTTCTAAAAATAAAAGAAACTTTTTTCTCAGAATTTTAATCAAAGTTGAGACTTTCGATAAAAAATAATACAGCAAAAAAATAATGGTAGTTTAAAATTTATTTATTTTAAATTTGATTATATATAACAATTATTCAACACACAGACAAAAATCATTTACATTTTCCTTAATTTGTACACAGCACATTCAATTACAAAAATTAACACCGAAAATATCAATCCAATGGCCAAAAACCACCAAACAAATTTCAAATGATGTATTGTCAATGGTTTTTCTAAATGTTCAACATCATCCATATTCTTCTTCTTCAAATTTTTTCCTGATATAATTTGATATATCACATCTGCATCCCACTTCTGAATTAAACCAGTTTGTCTCACCTCAATAATGAAATCATTTAAAATTTCCTTAAATGGTGAATTAAATGTCATTAAAAAACCAACATGATAACTATTAATAGCTTCTCGTGCTCTACGAAATAAATTCTTTCCAAATAATGATTGATAATTTAGAAGATATTGTAATCGATCAGCATCAATGACATAGGAGTAACTTGTATTTTCCATTGAAATACATTGATTGATATATTCCAAAGTATCAGTTGGAACAGCAATTTTGTCAAAATTTCTTGGATAAAAGTCATTTTTGATTCTTTTCCATTCAAATTCGGAAATCATTACAGGAATTTTGTTATCAACCAGGTCTTGAATTGTATCGTATTGTTTTATTTTAATGTAAGCTGTTAGAAATGATTGAAAATGAACTTCATATAATCTTTGTAAAACAAATGCTAGAACAAGAATTTGAAAATGAAGGCGATAGTTCGATGATATTGATCTGCCTGATGAAGAACTCAGCAATGTTAAATAAACTTCACTAAAACTTCTCCAAATATTTAATCTTGAAGTTGTCAAGTAGTTCAAAATTATTTTCGAAACTGTGATAAAAATGAGAGTGAACAAAATACAGATCCAAACAGCTGTTTGAAATGGCCTCGCGAAGTAATCAAAAGGGTCCAAATATCCATTTGATGGAACCATTATTACACTTTCTTCAATTGTAATTGGATAACTGATGTCAAGGTTCTCCTGACGAAAAAATGCATTCATGCTAATATCGATGTAGTTGTTAAGGGTTGCATTGATAATAACATCAAAAAAGAACTCATTCGTTTGGTTGGAAAGGACTTCCTCAAATGTTGCATTATGCCGGTTTAGAAACTCCACAAATATTTGACCATTTCGACCTCCAATACGATCTTTACCACTTTTTTGTCGATACCAAAAAGTTCTGGGAATATCGGTAAAAATTAGTGTTCGAAATGCAAAACCATTAAGATCTTTAAAAGCATCTATAAGGTCACCATCAGCATTGTCAGAAATTTCTCGAACAGGATTTTCAGCAAAAGGAAGGTATGCATAAGATGATTTATTCCCAACAACTCCAAAGATCCTTGTAAACTTTTGCTCAGCAAAGTAGGAAAAGTACTCAGTCAAACTATGTAAGGTATTGGTAGATATTATAACGAATTTCCGAACTTGAAGGTCTTTGAAGAAATTTGTCAGCTGCTGTTTCGAACGTTTGTAGTCTTCATCAGGTACTTGGTAAACAATAACAACATTAATGCTTTGCCTTAATCTTTCTTTGAAATCAGCATCAAAAGTCAATATTGGTATTGATAAACCCGTTTTCAAGAATTCCGTCACAAATTCAGCATCAATTCCAATGAAACACAGTGTCGCTGAATCACTTCTTAAATGAACTCTAGCTATTAACTGTTGAAGTTTAATGTTATAAGCGTGAACTGTTGTTATAAGTATAAGGATTGTGATGGTTCCGAGTTTAAACATTTTTTTCAGTATTCCAAATTGAAATGTTAAAGAAGACTGAAGACCATTTTAGGGCAGAAAAGGTAGCAGATTTTGATTTGCACGCGATTACATAATGTAGTAATTTATTGATTTTTTTTAAGTGAAATTTACCATTTACAAAGCTTTAACTTAAATTGAATTTGTGTATAATTAAAATTACAAAAATAACTTAACAGTAAGTAAAATGCCAAATTACAAGAAAAAACTTTACATCATTTTGTGTGCCTTAGATTGCAATTAAGTGATAATAATTGTTTGCTTATTTTTTACGTCACATTTATTGACCTTGAAATATCAATTCGAAGAAGAATCATTAAAAAAACTTTTTTGCGGCATACAAATCAATCGTAAAAAATTTCGAAAACTATATTTTACAAAAAATCTTCGTCAATTCCGATGAAATACACCGTCGCTGAAACACTACGTTCCTGAACCCTTTCAATTAATTTCAGGAGTTCCATATTATTACTTTGAGGAGGAATTTTCGTCACAAGTGATAGAAATATAATAAACCTGAATATAAGCATTTTTGTGTATTGACCGAGTGGAAAAGAAAAATCGGACTAATTTGTTTATTGTGGTGAAATATTTCATTATTAAAGTGGTTTCAAACACCAGTGACTTATTGATTTTAAAAATGCGCTTGGTAATTTGTATGAATTACTACTCTACAAATAGTATTTTAGATTTCTTTTTTGTGTTTGATTTTTATTAAATGACGTCGTGGACATAAAGTTAATATCATTCATTTTGCCTTTTTTGTATCAAACAATATCAAGAATTTTTCAAAAATACATTCTAATACAAAAACCACTGTTGAAACTGCCAATCCAACTATTAAATAGGTCCATGCAAATTGCAACTGATGTAATGTCAGTGGAACATGAGCTTCTTCATAAACAGAATCTTTATAAATTGTTGATCCAAAACCATCTGAAGTAAACCAGTTTGTCTTATTAGAATGATGAAATTGTTCAAAATTTCCTTGAATGGAGATTGTGGTGGCAACAAATATCCAAAAGATTGACTGCCAATAGATTCTCGAGCTATACGAAATAAGCTCTTTCTATACAAAGATTGAAAAGCAATGTAAAATCGACCTCTGTCTTCAATTACCACATATGCGAATTTCGTTTTTCGCATGGTTGTGAATTCGGAAGTTAGTGTCAAAAAATCGACTGGATAAATTATTCCATTCAAACCTTCTAGATAAGACTTATATTTTATACTTTCCCATTGATAAGTTGAAGTTGTTTTATTTTGATGTAAACTGTTAGAAATGATTGAAAATAAGCTCTAAATAAGTTTCCAATTATTATGAAGGAAAACAAAAAGACCAGCAAGTAAAAACGATAGTTTGAAGTTATTGGTTTTTTCGTTGGCAGGTTTAACAAACTTAGGAAGATATCACTGAAACTAGACCAAATGACAGTCTTTGATGTTATAATTTTGTCAGAACTCATGCGAAGAAAGAAATCCATTAAAGGGCACCATTACAACAAATTCTTCAATTTTTTATATAGGAAAAAGGTTCTACATAGTACAGGATAATTTGCAATAGATTTAACAAAAAACCTAGGCGTGTAGGTTGCACTCAGTCAAGAAAAAAATCGTATAGTTTTAGGCGGGGAGGGGCAAAAAGATTGCAATTTTTTATATAGGAAAAAGCTATATAAAAAATTGCAAACTTTTTGAAGTTTTTTTCCTACAGATAGAAAACGGTCTGTCAAATCAACAAACCGTTAATGTAATAAATGAAGGTAATGAAAAGATCTACAACTTTTACTTCAAATTAATTTTTAAAAAAGCTCAAATAAAAGAGATATGACGAAAATAAGAAAATCACCCTTTGACTTGCTTCAAAAAAACCACCCTAACTCTTAAACCGAAGGTTTAGTCGAAAAAACTTATTTAACATATTCTATTGGAAAACATTTTTCTGCTAGGTCCAATAATACGCGAGTTATGTGAAAAAGTAAAATAAATAAATTTTCAGAAAAACTGTTTGGGTTTGGCCGCACTCAAAATGTCTGCCATGGGTATTTTTGTCATCAGGGAGTCCACCGCTACAGGATGCGATTAATTTTAGGTGGTTACCCCAAAGTCTAAAAACGCCAAAAAAAACGCATTTTCGGGACAGTCTGCCGGGGGTTTGGCCCCACTTTAAATGTCTGCCATTGGTATATTTGTTATCAGTGAGTATGTGGCGTTGGTTATCAATAAATTTTAAGTGGTTACCCTCACTAAATCGATTTTCAGAAAAATGGTACTTTTGATGCGCTTTTTCTCGACAACGCCCCAAATAAATGCAGGCAGACTAAGGTATTCGTCATCACCATGACCCACGCTACCTCTGACATTCATATGAATCGGTTACCTCTCACGCAAGAAATCTGCTCCTGGCTCTTAGACTATAAAGTGAAGACCTTTTTGTGGCAAATACGAGGTCATACTTATGTCAATGTTGTTGCTTAAAATAGCATTAAAATATGAGATAGATCTTTGAGAATATTTTTCTTTAAAGTTGGATTATGTCTTTTTAAAAACTGTTCAATTATTTGACCATACTTTCCTGCAATACATTCTTGTCCTTTTTTATTTGGATATAAAAAAGTTCTTGGTATGTCATTTTGAATAATAGTTCGTAAGGAAAAACCATTAAGATTCTTCAAGGCATCTGGAAGGCTATTTTTACTTTTAACAAGTTCTTGAATTTGATCGTCAGCGAAGGGCATGTATGCATACGATGACGTGTTAGCAAATATTCCAAAAATTCTTGTAAACTTATTTTCAGCAAAAAAGGAAAAGTATTTAACTAAATTGTTTATGGTTTTGGCTAAAACTATGACGAACTTTCTTACTGGAGTGCTTTCGATGAGATTCAGCAGGGCTGTCGAATAACTTTTCACTTCTTCGGGAACTTTAAGTACAATTATAATATTATTTATCTGTCGAAATCCTTTAGTGAAATCAGAATCAAAAGTTGATACTGGTATGAAAACATTAGATTTTAAGAAATCAATTCCAATAAGATAAACCATTGCTGAATTACTTTCAGCCTACATTTTTTTTAATTATCTGCCGATTCTTAATACGTTGATAGATAGGTTCATTGTGTTTCATTATTACTTTACAGTTTATTATTAATACAAAGTTTTCTCTAATGCAGAATTTTTTTTGTTAATTTTTCTCTGTCCGCTATTACAGAATCTAGAGAAAACAAATTAATATTCAAAAGAAATTCAATGCATTATTTCGATGGACTGTCTGTGTTAGAATTACACTTTTCATCACATTGAAAAAAACCACCAATTTGGCAATTTTTTATTAAAAAAAAGTATACAAAAACAAAATCAATGTTTAAAAAAAAAGTTTTTAAAAAAATCATATTTTAAGAATCCAGGGCATATAAAAAAAATTCGTACCGGACAAATAGTTTTTTTTTCTTATTTATTTATCGGTTTAAATTTAACTTCTTTAAAAATTTCCCCTACCTTTAAATTCATTTTGTCAAAGGCCTATCCCTTGCATAGATTTAAAAAAAATGGTTCTTTAGTTAGTATTGATTTTTTTTTTAGAATTTCCCAACATTTTTGTCATTCTTTTAACAAATTTATCCAACGAAAAAAAAACTTTCTACGACTTTACCGTTAAGTAAATAAATTTTGTTTAATTATGTTACTTTACCCCTGTTTTGATTGAATTTTTAGTAATCCTTTTTCAGTGTTCAAGTTAAGGATATTACTATCCAATAAGCTATAGAAGATTTTGTATTAAGTTGGACTTGGCTTCATATGACATGGCCTTTAAGATTAAATTGCAATCTATACCCCACTGGTTAACAAGAAGACGTTATCACGTAAAAAAATATTTAATCTTAGAAACCCCTATAGAAAATCTATTTTTAAAAACTCCCTTACATTTCCTGTGCAATTGTTGAGATATCTATAAGATCATTGGACGTTTAAAACAAAAAATTAATTTCACATTAACATTTTTTTTTTCTAGAATACTTTTAGTTAAGTTATTTTAGAAAACTGCCCCTCCCTCATTATCAGATCAAAATAGACCCTGTATATTTTAGAAACTTTGATAGATTTCCGATTTGATTTAAGTCAACACGCGATTATGCCATTTAAATTATTTATTTAATTTTTAAATTTCTTCAATAATTGTAGACACACTTTAAAAATCAATAAGTCACCAGTATTTGAAACCACTTTAATAATGAAATATATCACGTTTAAAAAATCACAATAAACCTTTTAGTCCTATTTTTCAATTCTACCAGTTGGACACAAACAAAAATGTTTATATTCAAGTGCTTTATATTTTTATCACTTGCAATAAATATAACTGCTGAAAATCAAAATAAATTAATTGAAAAAGTTCATGAAAGAAGTGATTCAGCGACAGTATATTTCATTGGAATTGGCGAAGATTTTTTATTAGATTTTAAAAAAGCTGATTTGTTGATACCGATATCAATTTTTAACGCTGATTTCTCAGAAGTATTGAAGAGGACTAACAATATTCTCATCGTTTTCCAAGTGCCGAAAGACGACCGAAACAGTTCGAAAATGCTGAAAAATCTTTCCAAATGCATTCGAGTTAGAAAATTTGTCATAATTTTAGCCAAGACTCTTGACAGCCTGATTCAATATTTTTCCTTATTTTTTGAATTAAAGTTCACAAGAATTTTTGGAATCGTGAGGAATAAGTCATCTTATGCATACTTTCCTTACGCTGATAATCCAGTTCAACAACTTGTCGAAAATACCAATGGTAATCTTCCAAACGCCTTAAAAGATCTAAATGGTTATGCCTTTCGAACAACTATTCAAACAGATATGCCTCGAACATTCTTGTATTCTGACAAAAATGGAAATAAACAAATTGGAGGCAGAGCTGGTCAAATATTTCTTCAATTCTTGCAACGACACAATGCAACTTTCAAAGAAATATCGTTCAACAATTCAAATGAACACTTTATGGTATTTGTTATCAATGCAACTATTGAACACCAAATCGATATAAGCATGAATACAAATTTCAAACTAAACAATCTTGATATCAGTTATCCAATTACAATTCAGCAGAATCTTATAGTGGTACCTCGAAATGGTTATTTGGATCCATTTCATTACTTTGAAAGACCATTTCAAGGGAAAGTATGGATATTAATTGGACTTACTGTTTTATATTTGACAATTTCTAAAATTTGTCTCAACTATTGGACAAATTCAGAATTAGAAATTTGGACAAGTTTCAGTGACATTTATTTAACATTGTTAAATTCTGTTTCAGAAAGAACAATAACTTCGAACTATCGTTTTCACTTACAAGTTCTTATTTTTGCATTCTTCTTACAACGACTTTATGGAGTTCACTTTCAATCATTTCTAACAGTTTTCATCAAAGTTAAACAATTCGAAACAATTCAAGATTTGGCTGATAACAAGGTTCCTGTTTTGATTCCACAATTTGGATGGGAAGAAATGAAGACAAATCATCATTATCCCAAAGGATTTGATAGGGTAAAAGCGGGTGATATGGCGCGGCGGGTGAGATGGCGCACTTTAAATATCTTTTACATTTATTGCTCTAAAAATGTACGAAAAATATTTTTAGGTTTCTTTAAATATTTTAAATCGAAGTAGCCAGTAATCGTTTCTTTACCTGTGATACAAAAAATAAAAAAAAATTTCAAAGCAAATCATGTGATGATTTTTTTCGAATTTTTTTTTCGCCCTTTTTTTTTGTTCCGATATTTTGTGAGTCGTTGGGATCTTAGATGCCCTTGATACACCAATACATACAAGAAAGTATAAGTTATGCATTGCGTGTGAAATCTGAGCTCTAGTTCTATCTGCTTTTTATGGGTGCTTACGAATATAAGTTATGCGCAAAAAGGTGAGATGGTGCAGTTTTTTGCGGGTGAAATGGCGCATTCCCTACTAGAATTTTTTAATTGAGTATAGTTTTAGCATGTGCCATATCACCCTCAAAATATTTTTTTAAGTAATTCAGCCAAGTTCAAATTTTATAAAAAAGACGACTAGTTGCTATCTATTATACAGCATGCATTGGTGCTTGACTCCTTCACATCGTTCAACCATTTTTGCAATGAATTTGGCAATAGAAACCTAAAACAAACTCATGCGCCATCTCACCCACCCTATAGGGGGAGATGGTTTTTTTTAAACTTTTTTTCTATATTAATTTAAAAATATAAATTTAAAATATAAAATTCTGTAAAACAAACGATACGTTGGATATTGAATATAGAACATTTTTGCATTGTTAGAAATATGAAATGTGGTTTACTTTGAAAAATATGACAAAAACAAAAAAGGTATGCCATCTCACCCGCTTTTACCCTAATATTGTTGCTCCAATTGATACAAAGCAGTTTATTTATCAAATGAAATCACAAAATATTAGTTTTGCGTACGTTATGGAAGGTGATCGATTTGAATTTTTCTTTCAGAAGAATTTATTTCGCAAGAGTCAAGAAGTTCTTTTTATAAGTCATATCGGATATATGATGGCATTTAATTCACCATTTAAGGAAATTTTAGATGATTTTATAATTGGAATAAAAGAAACTGGTTTAATTCAGAAGTGGGATGCAGATGTTATTTATCAAGCGAAGCAAACAAATTGGATTGGATTGAATTGGAAGACAAATGATGTAGAGGAGACTTCTAATGAAGGTTCTAATAAGCCATTGACAATAAAGCATTTGAAATCAGCTTGGGACATTTTGGCAATTGGATTGATGTTTTCAATTTTAATTTTTATAATTGAATGTGTTTTTTATAAGTTAAGAAAAAAATAAATATTGACTTTTATCTGTGTCTGTGTGTGTCTTGAATAATTTAAAATATAACAATGACTTTTAAGTTTTTTTTTTTCTTATCATGTTTTAATCTTCAGATTAAATAAGTTTCAAGAGCTTTCACCAATCCAAGGTCAAAAAAGTGTTTTTTTCTGTAAAACAGTAAAACAGGTTGTGTGCTTTTGTTGAAAAAAAATTGTCTTAAAATTATTGAGTTGTCAACTTTCTTCCAAAAAAATTTATAAGAAAATAAATCTTATTAGTAACGTACTTAAGATAAAGTTTAAGACCTTACATATTATATATATATTAGGGTGGGTCAAAAAAATCGTATTAGTATTAGTATCCAAACCAATGCTCACTGATTTCAATAGTTTTCTTATGACCCGTATGCATTGCGATTTGGATACTAATATCTTCTAAACGGTTAAAGCAATCAATTTGATGCAAAGGAATTTTTTGTAGAACGTTTAAGCCCCTACAAGAATATATCTTGCTAAATTGAAAATAATAAATTTTCAGTGAACTGGAAAATTTTTAAAAATATAAAATGTTTTTATAATTTTTTTTAACTTTGACCTCGAATATCTTTAGAATGGTTAGATTAATGAAAAAAGTTAATAAAACCTTTTTTGTGGAGCAATCAATTTCCAACAAGAATATGTCTTGCGCGTTTGATTATTATAATTTTTCAATTTGTTACAAAATTAAGAACAAAAAACGAATTTTAAAGATTTTCTCGATTTTTGGACCTCAAATATCTATTCAACGGTTAGATAAACGAAAAAAGTGTATTAGGCCTTTTTTGTAGAGCGTTCAATTTCCTACAAGAATATGAAAAGAAATTTGGTAAAAAGTCAATTAATAAAAAAAATATTTTTTTTTAGTAGAAGCTTGATGTAAAAATGGAAAATTGCAAATCGGAGGACCTTCCCATTAATATAAAGAGCTCATATTTGGTGTGTATATTCTAGAGGTGTCTAGCAATCGATTTTTCGGAGTACCAAATCAAAAAAAAAAAGAATTTCGATTTTTTTGACCCACCCTAATATATATATGTAGATTTTGAAGAAAACTTAATTTTTTTTTTATAATAAGCGCTAACTAAAGGGATTAATGTACCCTCAATATGGTGAACACAGTACGAGCATTAGGAAAATAGGGAGGGGTTTGGAATGAGATACCGATGAGCATTAGTTTTGAAGTTCTGGGTTTTGAAATAGGATGGGAAAACAGAGGCGGGTAACGAGTTCCACATTCGTGTAGGGCGGCTGAAGAAAGAATCTCTGTATTTATTAATAACTTTTAAAATCCAATCATTATTTACAAGAAAAAACTAAAAAAAAAAAATACATTATTTTTTTCGTTTCTCATTATATCAAATTTTTTTTATATGAAAAGCTTACAAAAAAATTAAACCATTAAAAAGTTAAGTATTTCTTCTAAGAAAAAAAGCCATACGTAAATTTTTACAATTCTGAAAGGTATAAAAATAATTTATATTGAAAACAATCATTTATCATGAAAAAAGTGAAAAAAAAAACAAACTTTTTTCTTCTAACACCATTAAATACATTTTATACCATCTGAAAGCTCAAAATATCCACATCAACCATGTCTGTGCAATATCTACAAAAAAAGAGATATAATTTTTTGAACGCAATCAATTTTTATCAAAAAAAAAAGCAAAAAAAAACAATCATTTTTATCTGGAAACACCATTAAATCCATTCTTTTATATGACAACCTATAATACATTTTATATAATCTGAAAACTTATTCTTTCACCTTTTATATGAGGCTTCAATCAAATTTCTACGTTGCCTATAGAAACAGTTCGAATTTTTTAAAGCCAACCATGTCGAAATTTCAAACTGATATTACGGTACTTTTCACGCTGGTGGTTGGTCTTCGGGAACAGATCTCCACAGGTGTTTTCAGGTATTTCTAGTCAAATTGTCAAACAAAAAACTCCCCTATCTAAAGTCACAACTTGGTCAAAGGTAAACCACATGTTTTAGTTAAAAAAAAAAAAAAACATTTGTAACTTGGTTTTGAAATTTTCTAGAATTGTTCATTACCTTTGTCAGCTTCGAAATAAATTTATCTATCGATTAGAAAAAAAATTCAACCTTCTACAACGTCGCGTTTAGAAAATATCCAGTTTTATAAAATTTTGTTCTACCCTTATTTACCCTATTTAATGATGGAATTTTTTTTTAAATCCTTCCTTAGTATTCACCTTTAGGTCGTTATCTTTCAAATAAGCTATAGCAGATTTGTGTATCTCCAATAGGTTATTTTTAATTGAAATTTTTGCCGCACTGCTAAACATTTCAGGTGGAACGGGAGAAAATCGCGTCACTTTTTCGTGGATGCTGCCATTGTTCATCGATTTATAAGACTTTATCAAGTCAAAAAATCTTGGACAATTTGTCATGACTACTTTTTCAAAACTATTTAAGTAAGAAATCAGTTAAAAATCTGTATTGCTGTATTTAAAAGAACTGTTTCTTACAAAAATCAATGCATTACATTCCATAATTTTAAATTAAAAATCACCGACACTATATTTCAGAAAAAATATCAAAGGATGAAATTATTTCCTAAATACAGCGATTCTCGTAAGTTTTCAATTGAATGACGAAATCTTTTTTTTTTTTGTTGATTTGCTTTATTAAAATATAAAAATAAAAAAAAATATTAAAATAATAATAATAATTATGTGATTTTTTAGTTTTGCAAGCGTTTAAATTGAACCATCTTGAATAAAAATTAATGTTTTTTTAACTTTTGTGCAAAACTAAACTAAATTTAAAAATGTTTAATTATTCAATTCGAAATATTTTGTTAGGATTAAGAAAAACATAATTTTCTCAAAAACACATTCAAATGCAAATACCACTGTTGAAACCGCTAATCCAATCATTAAAATATTCCATGCAAACTGCAACTGATGTAATGTCAAAGGAACATGAATTTTTTCTGGAGCATAATCTTTATAAATCATTGATACAAAACCTTGTGCCTTTGCTTGATAAACAACATCTGCATCCCACTTCTGAAGCAAACCAGTTTGTTGGATTTCAATGATGAAATTATCCAAAATATCCTTGAATGGAGAATTCGGTGGTAATAAATATCCCAAAAAATTGCTGCTAATAGTTTCTCGAGCTATACGAAATAAACTTTTTCTATACAAAGATTGTAAACCAATAAGAAGTTTGCATTTGCCTTCATCTAAAGCATAAGCAAAACTTGTATTTTGCATTGAAATAAATTGTGGAACGTATATTGAATAGTTTGTTGGTAGAATTATTTTTTCAATTCCACTTGGAAAAGTATAATTTTCCATTAAATCCCAACGATGTTTTCCGATCATAATAGGAATATTATTATCTATGAGGTCTTGAATTCTATCAAATTGTTTGATTTTAATGAAAACCGTGAGAAAAGATTGAAAATAAGCTCCAAATATATTTCCAATTATGAAGGCAAACAAAAATATTAGCAAGTAAATGCAATAGTTTGAAGTTATCGGTTTTTCTGTAGGTAAATTCAACAAAGTTAGATAAGTATCACTAAAACTAGACCAAATGTTTATGGTGCAAGTTGTAATTTTGCCTAGAATGATCTTGATAACTGTGACATAGAAAATTAAAGCTACAATCCAGAGCCATACCTCTGCTGAAAACGGCCTTTGAAAGTACTCATGCGGAGATAAATATCCATTTACAGGCACCATTATAACAAAATCTTCAATTGCCAATGGATAACTCATGTCAATTTTTCTTTGAGGGAAATACGGAACCATGCTTAAGCTTATATCGACTTTATTGGTCAAGAGTGCTTCAACTAAGACTTCCATAGGTTGTTCGTTTGTTGTATTTAACATTATGTTCTCAAAAGTGGCATTATGTCTCTTTAAAAATTCTAGAATTATATGACCGAACTTTCCAGCAACACATTGTTGTCCTTTTTTATTGGCATACCAAAATATTTGTGGCATGTCGTTTTTCATAAATGTTTGTAAGACAACTCTATTTACATCCTTTAAGGCATCTGGAAGAAGGCTGGTGTCGTCATCAAAAAGTTTTTGAACTTTATTTTCAGCATAGGGCATATATGCATAAGATGTTTTGTTACCCACAGTTCCGAATATTCTTGTGAACATATTTTTACCAAAAAAGTAAAAATATTGCATCAAATGTTCTAAGTTTTTAGCTGCAATTATCACGAACTTTCTAACTTTAATAGAATCGATGAGATTTTTCAGGATTTTCCAATAACTTCGGTCATCATCGGTCACTTGGAATACAATGACAACATTGTTACTTCTTTTAAATCTTTCTGTGAAGTCAGCATCAAAATTTGATATTTTTATGCAGAGGTCAGCTTTAAAGAAATCAGTTAACAATTCGTCATTATTTCCAATGAAATACACTGTAGCCGAATCACTTTTTTCATAAACTTTTACAATCAATTCGAGAAGTTTTAAATTTTTTGCAAGAATATTTATGATAAGCAATAGAAATATGAAGTACTTTAAATTTAGTAGCATTTTCTGTGTGGTCAAATTCAATTGTTAAATATAACTGGATGAACTTTTTTCTTGCTGAAGTTAATTCACTTTTTTATTTTTAACACAAACAAAAAACTGGTATTCAAAATATAGATTAAATTGAATTATTTAGAATTAAAAGTATCAACTGCAGTTAAACGGTTTTCCTAAAAGCTCTACCTGCCTTATGGCCGATTTCATAAAGCCCTTTTAAACATTTATCAGGCTTTTACGTCATAAAAAGACGTTTATTCCATACAAAAAACTTCATTTAAAAATTTAAAAGTCTTTTAAATGTTTATGAAATCGGTCATTTGACTTTTTATTAAGATAGAGATCATGATCAAAAATTGACACCATTAAGAAGGAAATGAAATAATGTTTTTCAATTAAAAGGTTATTCAGCTTAAAAGCTTGTAAATGTTTAAATCAATAATTTGACAAGATTTAATTTCTTTTCTTATCGGTAGCGTCTACTGCGCATGCAGATAGCTTTGGACAAAAAAAAATATACCTCATATATTTTGATAACTATAAATCTACCATCTCCTATCCTTCTTTGGGACATGACCCACATGAGGCATGACCCACATGGGGCATGACCCACATGGGGCATGACCCACATGGGGCATGACCCACATGGGGCATGACCCACATGGGGCATGACCCACGTGGGGCATGACCCACGTGGGGCATGACCCACATGGGGCATGACCCACATGGGGCATGACCCACATGGGGCATGACCCACAAGGGGCATGACCCACATGGGGCATGACCCACAAGGGGCATGACCCACATGGGGCATGACCCACATGGGACATAACCCACATGGGGCATGACCCACGTGGGGCATGACCCACATGGGGCATGACCCACGTGGGGCATGACCCACATGGGGCATGACCCACATAGGGCATGACCCACGTGGGGCATGACCCACATGGGGCATGACCCACATGCGGCATGACCCACATGGGACATGACCCACATGGGGCATGACCCACACTGGACATGACCCACATGGGGCATGACCCACGTAGGGCATGACCCACATGGGGCATGACCCACATAGGGCATGACCCACGTGGGGCATGACCCACATGGGGCATGACCCACATGCGGCATGACCCACATGGGACATGACCCACATGGGGCATGACCCACATGGGACATGACCCACATGGGGCATGACCCACGTGGGGCATGACCCACATGGGGCATGACCCACATGGGGCATGACCCACATGCGGCATGACCCACATGGGACATGACCCACATGGGGCATGACCCACACTGGACATGACCCACATGGGGCATGACCCACATGGGGCATGACCCACAAGGGGCATGACCCACATGGGGCATGACCCACAAGGGGCATGACCCACATGGGGCATGACCCACATGGGACATGACCCACATGGGGCATGACCCACGTGGGGCATGACCCACATGGGGCATGACCCACGTGGGGCATGACCCACATGGGGCATGACCCACATAGGGCATGACCCACGTGGGGCATGACCCACATGGGGCATGACCCACATGCGGCATGACCCACATGGGACATGACCCACATGGGGCATGACCCACACTGGACATGACCCACATGGGGCATGACCCACGTGGGGCATGACCCACATGGGGCATGACCCACATAGGGCATGACCCACGTGGGGCATGACCCACATGGGGCATGACCCACATGCGGCATGACCCACATGGGACATGACCCACATGGGGCATGACCCACATGGGACATGACCCACATGGGGCATGACCCACGTGGGGCATGACCCACATGGGGCATGACCCACATGGGGCATGACCCACATGCGGCATGACCCACATGGGACATGACCCACATGGGGCATGACCCACATGGGACATGACCCACATAGGGCATGACCCACGTGGGGCATGACCCACATGGGGCATGACCCACATGCGGCATGACCCACATGGGACATGACCCACATGGGGCATGACCCACATGGGACATGACCCACATGGGGCATGACCCACGTGGGGCATGACCCACATTAGGCATGACCCACATGGGGCATGACCCACGTGGGGCATTACCCACGTGGGGCATTACCCACGTGGGGCATAACCCACATGGGGCATGACCCACGTGGGGCATGACCCACAACCTCAACTCCAAAGCGTTTCGTCCAGGTACGACCACGGGCGTACATTTTCTAAGTGTCTGAATTCAGACAAATTCCCTTAGAATATTAAAATTCACAGTATATTCATTGCTGTGAGTTTTATAAGTTGTCGGTAAAAATCGACTAAAATAAGTTTCTTAGTAAGGGTACGACAGATCTAACTGATAAGCCTACTGTCGTACCTGGGCGAAACGCTTTGGAGTTGAGGTCACTTGAACTTTAAAATTGAATTATGTTGCAATCGCTCCACTTAAAATAAAAATAATTTAATTTTTTTTTATTTCTGTTTTTTTTTTTCTTCGTTATTATATGATATTACATAATATGAATATTATAGAGAGTGGTAGAGCTGTGACATTGAAAATTTCCGTAGGTTATTATTCATTATTCAGAATTTGAATTTTTCAGTTATAATGAAAAAAAAAAAACCCTAATGCCCAGTTTCTTATATCGCAAACTATAGTAAATTTTATATCATCTGAAAGCTTATCAGCTTTAATAATATGCCTTAATAATATTTGTTAAAAAAAAAAAACGGTAAAAAAAATTTCTAAAAAAAAATTTCAGATGCACGCATTGCTCATGGCTAAAACTATGTCCTATTAGTTTGAAATTTTTTGAACGCTAATAAATATGCCAAACAAATAAAAAAACATCTAAAAATTAAAAAAAAATTTGGAAGGTGTTTTTCACAAATTCATATTTCAAAACGCAGCGCTTTTGAAAAAAAAATCCGTATTAGACCGCTTATATTTTTTAATCATTAACTTTCCATTGGTATAACTCAAATTTCTCTAAAAAATTTCCACTACCCACTTTGTTGAAGGCCAACCTAGTATCATGTTTTTGTTTTAAAAAAACCTTCATAACTTGATTTAATAATTTTTGAAAACATTTTCAATACCTTTGTGAGCTTCAATAAATTTGTTTATCACTTAAAAAATTCAAGTTTCTACAACTTTGCGTTTAGAAAAAAGCCACTTTTTTGCAATACCGAAATCGTCTCATTTTTATTCTTGTTGATTTGCTTTATTAAAACATAAACATAAAAAAAATAAGAGCCATTTTTGCAAGCGTTTGATTGAACCATTTTGTGCCAAAGTATTGAAAATTATACCAACTACAAATTATACAAATTAAAGATTAAAATTTAATTTTTTTGATTCAAAATATTTTTTTAGAATCAAGAAAAACATAAATTTCTCAAAAACGACTTCAAATACAAATACCACTGCTGAAACTGCTAATCCAATCATTAAAATATTCCAAGCAAACTGTAACCGTTGTAATGTCAAAGGAACATGAATTTCTTCAGGAACATAATCTTTATAAATCCTCGATTCAAAACATGCCTTTGCTTGATAAACAACATCTGCATCCCACTTCTGAATCAAACCAGTTTGTTGGATTTCAATGATGAAATAATCCAAAATATCCTTGAATGGTGAATTCGGTGGTAATAAATATGCCAAAAAGTTGCTACTAATAGTTTCTCGAGCTATACGAAATAAGCTTTTGCTATACAATGATTGTAAGCTAATTAAACATTTGCATCTACCTTCATCTAAAGCATAAGCAAAACTTGTATTTCGCATTGAAATAAATTGTGGAACGTATATTGAATAGCTTGTTGGTAGAATTATTTTTTCAATTCCACTTGGAAAAGTATAATTTTCCATTAAATCCCAACGATGTTTTCCGATCATAATAGGAATATTATTATCTATGAGGTCTTGAATTGTATCAAATTGTTTGATTCGAATAAAAATCGTGAGAAAGGATTGAAAATGAGCTCCAAATATGTTGCCAATTATGAAGGCAAACAAAAATACTAGCAAGTAAATGCAATAGTTTGAAGATATCGGTTTTTCTGTTGGTAAATTCAATAAAGTTAGATAAGTATCACTGAAACTAGACCAAATGTTTATGGTGCAAGTTGTTATTTTGCCTAGAATGATCTTGATAACTGTGACATAGAAAATCAAAGCTCCAATCCAGAGCCACACTTCTGCTGAAAACGGCCTATGAAAGTACTCATGTGGAGAAAGATATCCATTCACAGGCACCATTATAACAAAGTCTTCAATTACCACTGGATAGCTCATGTCAATTTTTCTTTGCGGGAAATAGGGAATCATACTTATATCGACTTTATTGTTTAAGAGTGCTTCAACTAAGACTTCCATTGGTTGTTCGTTTGTTGTATTTAAAATTATTTTCTCAAAAGTGGCGTTATGTCTCTTAAAAAATTGTAGAATTATTTGACCAAACTTTCCTCCAATTATAATTTTTCCTCTTTCATTCGAATACCAAAAAATTTGTGGGAAGTCGTTTTTTATAAATGTTTTTAAGATAACTCCATTTAAATCTTTTAAAGCGTCTGGAAGAAGGCTGGTATCGTTATCGAAAAGTTTTTGAACTTTATTTTCAGTATAGGGCATATATGCATAAGATGAACTGTTATCCAAAATTCCGTATATTCTTGTGAACTTATTTTTACTAAAAAAGTAAAAATGTTGAATCAAACTTTCTAAATTTTTAGCTGCAATGATGATGAATTTTCTAACTTGAATGGTTTCAATGAGACTTTGTAAGGTTTTCGAATATTTTGGGTCATCTTCGGGCATCAGCAATACGATGACAACATTGATAGATTTTCTTAATTTTTCTTTGAAGTCACCATCAAAATTTGATATTGGTATATAAAACTGAGCTTGTAAGGCATTGGTTAAAAATTCTTCATCACTTCCAATAAAATATACTGTTGCTGAATCACTTTCTGCATAAACTCTTATAATCAATTCTTGAAGTTTGATATTTTTTGCCAGAATATTTACAACAATCGTAAGAAAAATGAGATACATTATACTAAGGAACATTTTCAGTGTGATCAAATTTAACTGTAAAATATTACTGAGCACCATAATTAATAAATTCTTCCTTTATATCACTTTTATGATTTTTAAAAGATTGATTGGATCGAATTATTTACACTTAAACTTACCAAACGCTAAGAAATAGATGAACTTGTCTTTTTTAATTGACATATTAATTATAAACTAGAGGGAAAATTGTATCATTAAAAAGAAAATGAAATAATATTTTTAATTTGATGGTTATTCTACTTAAAAGCTTTAAATCTTAATCCATTTAAATGAACAAAACTTACTTACAAAATCAATAAATTTATAATTGTGTATTGAATTTATATTTAAATGTAATGGGTGTGTGTTTTTTTAGTAGAAATTGACAACAAGATTTTTCAAGTACCAATTTTCGACAAAAAAATAAGAAATAAATATTTATTGGTCAAAGATTTTCTTCTTATTTATCGACTTCTTCTTTTTTTATCGGCAGCTGCTACTGACATCACAGATGGCTATGCCAAAAAAACACACTTTATATATGGCAATACTCATAGATCTACCATCCATCATCTTTTTTTTATCGAAAATACAGTCAAAGATAGAAAATTAAAATGTTTAATGAGCTAAACGAAAGAGCTGATGCTCGAACCTGAGAAACAATATTTTATTTTATTTCTTTTTTGTTTTTAATAAATTATATAATTTTATAAATAATTTCAATTAAAGTTACAATCTTGATGCCTAGTAAAATAAATTCAAGTCTTATGATAATCATTTTCAACCGCAGAAGCTCAAGTTCTATTTGATTAAATCACATTTTACATCGACAAACACAATTTTTCTTTGTAACAATGTTCACCTGTTGACCTAATTTAAGTGCGTCGCTCCCGGAATGAAAACAACAAAAAAAATATAAAATTAAATAAATTCATGTGGAATGTGCAACAGATGCAAACTTAATCATTTTGCACGCCACAATTTGTTGTGGCGCTTATCCATCAGTAAAATGCCTAAATTTCAGCCGCATTTGAATTTTTTACCCATTTTTTTTTTTTTTTTTGGGTTTTTTGTTTAGTTTTTTCTACATCAACAGAAAATATACACACATAAACTGCATTTGAAAAAAATAAAAAAAAATGCAATTTAATGTGCGCCTAGCTTGCATAGCAATCTCATAAATTACACCACAATGTTGCCAAAAACACCCACAGACCTCCACAAGAACTTCGACTTAAAAGTTCTAACCATGTTCTGTGAGCTGCCATCATCAACTCGATACGAATTCCATGCCACCCCACCTCGTGTAGTCATTTCACTACCTAAAGTCGGGAACATGGAACATTATCTACCGTTATCTCACATTTTCCCCCATTCTATAGCGTTGCAGATCCATGCATCTAACTGTTTTTCCAGGTGAAAAATCTATGGACACAGAAAAAAAAAAAATAAAAATAAGTAAAAATAAGAGAAAATCATACCGCGCGATCAGAAAGAAAACTTCAGGCAAACAGGGGGTGGATAGACGTGCAGTGTCTTGAGAGAGAGATGGAGTGACATGCAACGTGAAAAGACTTTCTTACATGTCGGTCGGTCGACGAACGATGATGATGGTAGAGTAGCGGTGTGAGGAGTATGGTGTTGCGAAAACAAAGTTGCAGGCAAAGTCAAGATTATATTGGCGCAAAAGTGGGTGAATGTACAGTAAACAGTGTTTGGGTTTTCCATTTCCTCATTTCCCCGTTAACTGTGGCAGGCAATATTCTTTTGCAGAAAATGCAGCAGCGAAAACTGCAAATACATTGAAACCAGTCACAGCGGTGATCAGATCGGTTAGAGAGTCAGAACAAAGTTGGATGTTTAAAAAGCGTTGCCATAGGCACAGAATTAATTGGATTTCGTAGAATTTTTGATATATCTTAAAACTTAAAAAACATGGCCAACATTTTTTGAGAAAATACAACACAGATTTAACTGAAGTTTTTTGAGTTTGTTTTATTCTAGTTTTTTGTTCTAGAAAATATACTTTTGAAAATCATCAACACTTTTCAAAAAACGTCTAAACGTCTGAAAAAAAAATACTCTTTTAGTGGCAATACTATGCAACATTCAATTCTTTCAGTTGGTGTTTTCTTGGTTCTTTGTGTGTTTGTGTGTGTGTGTTATTTTGCTATTCACCGTTCTCCGTTGCATAACTTTCATCATCAACAAGATCGACGCGAGAGCGAGCGGTGAAGATCATGAGGTATATAGTACCCTGGCCTGGTGGTAGGCTGTGCAGAGTTCATTCGCCTTTTGCACTCCATTCTCTTTGGTAGAGTTTTTAACTTTGTTAAGTTCAGGTTATAGTTAGTCACAGTTTGGATTTGAGCCTTTCTTTTTTTTTATATTTATTTATGTTTGTTGTTTTGTTTTTGTTTTATAATTTTGTGGTTGCTTTTGAAAGATTTGTTAGTTATTTTGAAAAAAAAATGATTTGTACAATTTTGCATTTGACTATAAGTAACCTCTTTTTTGGCAGACACAGCTGAAAAGGCTTATCAAATGCAATAAGTCTTGAAATAACAGTTTACTATGAAAGAATTTGAAACTTATGAATGTTGCAGAGTCAACCTTAAACCCAAAAATTATTTTAGCCAAAATAAGAATCAGAAACCCAAAAAAGACTGACACATTTGGGTATTTTTTTTTTTGGTATTTTGAATATTGAAAAACTTACTTGAAATATTAATATTTTGTATAGCATTATTAAAAATAAAAGAATATAATTTTGTCTGTGGTTTTTTAAAGAAAAAGAAAAAAGGATTAAAAATTGTAAAAAAAGGATTAAAAATTGTATATAAAATACCGAAAATACCCTTCCTAATTGTTTTGATCTCCAAACTGAGTGTGCAATGTATTTAACCTTTTTTTTTTAAATAAGTTTTTTTTTAATACAAACAAAATTGTACAAAATAAATTTTCAAAAAAATAAGTATCTTCCCGTTTTCAAAGCATTGATTTTAATTTAAGTTTATTTTTTTTTATTTTCGTGTAGATCGGTTAAATCGTTTCTGAAAAAGTCAGAAATCAAGAAAGTGGTTCTATGGCAGGTACCTTTGATAACGTATAGGGTAACTTCGGGCATTATGGCGCACCGGGCATTATGGCGAACCTCTCAACTACCATACTTCCAATACTCGCATTTAAATAAAACCAATGCAGAAACTTTGGCCTTCGTCGAACACTAGCCTTGTGACGACCGCAGGTCAGTGCTATTATTTTTGTGCCAAACAAAAAAGAAAACAAAAAAAATATACCGGTTCTGGGTTCCAATATAATATCGCTTTGTTTTTGTTTGTGTGTATCTCGGTAAGTATACAGTGCACGTGTTTGTTGTAAAGAGTGAAACGCAGAGTACAGTTTTGGTTTGGTTATATCACTTGTTATATTTTAACTGAAGTAAGAATTGTGTTTAGTTTTTGGAGTTTTGTGAATATGTGTATATTTTGCAATATGGCGCAGATGTAATAAGGGCATTATGGCGCTATATTACACCCGACTGCGCCATAATGCCCTTATGTAAAACTAATTTCAAAAGTAACTCTGCATTTTTTTATATTTGAAAATAACCTCAATTTAACGTTAATTTTATGAAACTTATTTACAATTATATTTCAGAAATGCTCAATATACGTAAAAAAAGTAAAGGGTTCCGAAGTAAATGGGGTTCGCCATATTGCCCGTACATAGGGCAATATGGTTTTTTTTGGACTATTTTTAATTTAATTTATTTTTTGTTAAAAAGCTTGAATTTTTATTCTTAAATAATTAATTTATGTTACGTTTTTATGAAATTTAATTAAAAAAAATGATTGAAGTAAAAATTGTAGTCCGTAGTAAAGTTATTTGAGTTTGTGCTTAGGTATGCCATAATGCCCTAATTTACCCTACGTATTTTTTATTTAAAATCGTTCCAGCCGTTTTTGAGAAAATTTACCTTTTCTATAGAAATCATATATCTCAAGTACCTACCATTTATTTCAGTTCTGAAAACCAAATTTAAAATTTTCCAAAAAAAACACCCTTTATCCAAAATATTTGTATAGACTGCTTAGATTCTTGATTTTTCGTCGTTGATAAAGCACTTTTACCAAGTTTCATTGGCGTATCATTTTGGTCACAGCTTAAATGGTAGATAATAGTTCTGAATTTCATGTTTTCTTTTAAAAAATCACCATTTTTTAGTTTCTTTAATTTTATTGCTCATAGGACAATCGAAGAAAAAAATAAGAATTTTCATATAACTATTGAATCTGATTTTATCATCAAGGTAATGCTTCCTTTTTGTGCTATGTGATATGAAAATTGTAAATTGAAAACACAATTTTAAAATAAAATCACTGTTAAAATGTTAATTCAGCTTTTGAAAAATTCAGAAAGCGTTTTCACTACACGAAATTGCAAATTAGTGTCTTTACCAATTTTAGTTAAACATATAATATCACTTTACTATCAATAAGTACTTTTACGAATCTCATTTATACAAAATCTTACAAATTCGTATGATTCTGAAACATGAACTTGGTACCGAAAAAGTTTTTAGATCATCATTTTTGTTTACAAGCGATTTAATTCTTATAAAATAAAAATAATAGGTATCTGCATATGTAAGTACCCAGTTCTCCTTAAAAAACTAAATTTGACCACACGTGTATCGATATCGAAAAGTAACTCTTGAATTTGTTATTAATCACCTCTTGTTTAAACATAAAAAAATTCTTTTTTTTATTTCATAGAATACACGTATATTCTATCAACTATGATACAAAATATCGCCTCAAAATGCTTTGAAAAATTAAAAACCATTAAATCAAAGCCCAAAAAAAAAAGAAATGAAAAAGAAGGTGCAAACACCTCTTGCGATCATTGACCCAGTGTTTAGCTTTGAATTATGTATCTGTGTAAATGAATCTCAAGGCTGCTAGAGTCAGTCTTTCATCTCCCATCGCAGCTCCATCAACCATCACCATCATATCGTCATGGAAAATGAAACTCTTTGTATTATCCCAAAAGGTGATTGACTTCCAAAAAAGGTATCCACCAAAAAATGAAATTCTCTGTTGATCGACACGAGAACATACGGAGAGCATTTCACTTTTTTAACCTATTAAGAGCAAATTTTGGGGCTCAAAACAAATAATAAAACTGCCGAAAATTCCCCAAAAAAATTGTATATCGTTGTGTGAGTGAGTTTTTAAAGAGTAGATTGAATTCTCTTATATTTTTTTTTAATTTTTGGCGGTAACACAAAAAAGGTTAAAGCTCTCTTGCTTAATATGTTATATCACCAAGAAGAACACACACAATATTTTTGTTTATTTTGTTCCAATTGACCATTTGCCGGACGATGGTTCTCTGTTTCTTTTTCTTCGGCTCAAAAGAATGATTACACTGACTCACACTATTTAAACAAATTGGGAATTCGAAAGTTTCAATTCAACAACCACGACACGATAAACAAATATATACGCACAACGCACTTACAATAAATTGGCATGTAATCATTGTGCGATGGTGCTGATGATGATGATGATGATGACATAAAAGAGGTTCATTCAACTTTTGGCACACGATGATGATGAATAAAATCATGACGATGATTGTCATTGTCATTATGATGATGTTTATGGAAATTATGAGAATGTTAATGATGAGTTAATGAAGTAAAAGAAATTAATGTTAAACTTTATACTTAAAGTTGAACTTTGCATGGTTGAGGGGTCGAGGTCTTTTGAATTTTTGTGCATTCTCTTCAGTTTTTTTTTTTGTAAGTACATAAATAACAATTAACATGTTGTTTTTGACATGTAAACAAAGTGAATGGAAGTTTTGTAAAAACATACATTTAGTTTGCTTTTCATAATATCAGCGTCAATAATTATAAAAATTTAATGTGGCCCCATATTGTTTTTAAAATAAGAAAGAATTAAGCCCCAAAACTAGTGTTGAGATCTTATTTCATTGGTGGTTTGTTTCATAAAAGTAGCTTTGCCTCAAGAAAATCAAATAAGGCCCAAACAAAAAAAAAATCATGAGTGCAATTCACACGTGGTAGAAGTGAAACCTTAAAAACCAATTTTTCTTGAAAAAAAAAAATCAAAAAATCTATCTTTTATTTCTTCCATCCCCTTTAAATTCACTTGTAGAGCAGGTACCTTTATGTCTGATATATCAAATGAAAGGTAATACATATTATCAGCATTCGTATTAAAGTTAAATCAAATGTTTATGTGCTCTAAATCAAAAGATACAAAGTGTTTAGTAAAAGAACATTTTTTCACCGTTATCTCAGGATCTTGAATATAAAAAAATTTAAATTTTGAATAGTTACAATTTATTCTATTTACTTTCTACGGTATAAATTTCATTTATCTATCTATTAAAACAAAAAAGTTATAACAAGTTGAATTTTCCTGTCGCGTTTTCGTTTCATCTTGTTTCAAATCACTACGATACTAAAGAAGTTTTCACTTCAAAAAATTTGAGATATTTTATTATGTGGGTTTTTATATTCATATTAGTATATGTACCTATCACATTAAAACAAAGCAAGTTCAAACCTTCAATTTTGTCTTTATAACAAGGAGCTAAATTTGGCCCAAGAAAATAAGGCCAAACAAGAAAAAATCAAATAAGGCCCCAAATTGGGGTATTTTTTCATAACGAAATTATGCCCCAGTGAAAGAAATGAAAAAATGCCCCAAAAAATAAGGCCCCAACTTGTTTTGATTATCTTTTTGAACGGAATTTTTAAAATTGTTCCTCAAGGATGTTTTTTTTCTATGTAAAGATCCTTCTGCAAACCGATCAGGGGGTAACAGAATAGCTGCAAGAAATCACGCTATTTTTTGCGGCTATTCTGTTAGTTACGCTTTTTCTTGCTGCTAACTATCAGGGAGTCCACAATAAGCGGTAGGTACTTTTAAAATTTTTTTTGAAAGACAATTTAGTTTCGCCTTTTCATGTGAAGTATAAAAATGAAATATGTAAGTCCCCAAATTATTTTTAAAATAAAATTAAAGTAATCTCCAAAATTAGTATTGGGGTCTTATTTCATTGGGACCTTATTTCATAATGAAATTATGCCCCAAAAACAAAATGAAATAAGTCCCAACAAAATGAAAGAACACCCCAAAAGTTTGAGAAATTTCGTTGTTGTTTTATTCGTATTTTTTGGGGCCTTATTTCATTTTTTATCGGGGCCTAATATCATGAAGCCGCATTATCTTGTTGAAAAATGAATCTGCAAGTGTCACCAAAAAGCTACAATAGATTTTCCAAAACTCAAACTTATGCATCATAGCGACTTTCGATTTTAAAAAGACCTTTTTAACCTTTTTAATCTCAAGATAAGGATAGTCTTTCTCTTGAACTTGAACGATTCCGTGGAAGAGGTTACATTGTTTCACTTGCCTTGACTTCAAATAAGACGTTTCGTTTTCTCTGGCTATTTTTTGGAAAATCCGATTTTAGCACCGACTTCAGTGCCCTAAGTCCAGTTTTCACTAGCCTGATCCTCACTGATCTTGACGTAATTACTTTCTTTTACTGAAGTCTTGAACCGATGTCGGCAGCACAAAAAACAATATCTTCCACTGGGGTTTTTCTACCGGAAGTGGCAGACACAAATACCTAATAGCTTTTTTTTTCAAACTGACTATTATCAAGGGGCACGGTAGTGCCCAGCCAAGTTCTCTAGCAACTTTGGCACTACACCCTTATTTACAGGAAACAACTCAGGCCATTTTCGACCCCCCTCTAACTTCCACACCAAAGAAGCTAGAAATTTCAAACTCGCTACATTTGTTGAACTGGTCAAAACCAAACTCCTCACAAAATTTCAGCCTTTTACGATGAGTAGTTTCTGAGATATAGGGCTTCAAAAATCGCAAAAACCGTAACTGACTGACTGACTCACTCACTCACTCACTCACTGACAGATCATCAAAATTATGGAGAACTTCCCGTTAACGTAGAAACTTGAAATTTTACACGGTGATAGGGCTTGTGGTGTATACAAAGGGAAAAATCGAAAATTTGAGATTTTCAATTCAGGGGGCGTGGCATCCGCCCATTTCCGCTGAATTTTCATCAAATATTATAGAGCACTTCTGATTATCGTAGAATCTTGAAATTTGGTAGAATGGTAGATATGGTAGTTTATACAAAGGAAAAAATTTAAAATTTGAGAATTTCAGCTAGGGGGCGTGGCAACCGCCCATTTCCGCTGAATTTTCATTAAATATAATAGAGCACTTCTGATTATCGTAGAATCTTGAAATTTGGTAGAATGGTAGAGATGGTAGTTTATACAAAGGAAACAATTTAAAATTTGAGAATTTCAGCCAGGGGGCGTGGCAACCGCCCATTTTCACTGAATTTTCATCAAATACAGAGATTTTCAATTCTACAGCCATACCTTGCAAAAAGTAGTGAAATCACAACAAAAACATTACTGTTAAAAAAGGAGCCAAGTTCTCCTATGTTGAAATTATGCTGGCACAAAAAGTACTGAGATGTAAAAGTGTACCAAGTTCTAAAGTTTGGGTTCAAATTCGTATCAATAAAATTTTGATTGTTTACTTGGCAATTTTTGAAATAACTTTAAGAATCGGTAATTAAAAGAAAAATTGTCAAGAGAACAATCAAAATTTTATTGATACGAATTTGAACCCAAACTTTAGAACTTGGTACACTTTTACATCTCAGTACTTTTTGTGCCAGCATAATTTCAATATAAGAGAACTTGGCTCCTTTTTTAACAGTAATGTTTTTGTTGTGATCATTTTATTTTTAAATTACTTCGGTTATTTGCAAAATACACCTCTTATTCATAGTAAAATTTAAAATGCAAGGGCAAAAAATACAAGTAGCTCTCTTGAATTATAAGAACTATGAAAAGGGTAATAAAATGCCTCGAAATTTTTCCAAACTTCACTTTACTTTCAAAACTTTTCTTAGGTTTATTATAAAAAAAGTGAAAAAAATTCTATTATTTAAATCTTTTTTAAGTGAACGTGAATATTATTTAAATCTTCCATGTGCTCTTCCATTATCTTATACACCTACAAGACTACTAGAGTGCCTATCATATTTCACAATAAAACCAACAAACAAACAAAAAAAAAAATGATTTCGGATATTGACCCATTCAATCTATCTCGAAATTCAAATTCACTCTCATCGCAAGCTAAAGCTATTAACATCACCATCACTCTTTTTTGGTTCATAGCTCTTGCTACGCTTAGGTACTCAACTAACAAAAAAATTCAATTTCCATTATGCAAATTCTTACGAAAAGGCTAATGGCCCCAGACGAAGCACCAGCACCATCAACTCTATATTTGAATTTTTTTTAGGGGTTTCCATCAAAAAGCCAAAAAACTGAGAACGAGAGTTTCAAGTCGCAAATATGCTAGCTGAAAGCTAAAACACTCTTCATTATCAAAAGTTTGCTAATATACTTGCCGTGTGTTCTATTCTACACACTACCAGCAGAATACAGAAAAAGGAAGTTGAAATAAAGCAAAAAATAAAAAAAAAAATTGGGAAGGGGCGATGACCATGACCACGCGCAAACAGCAATTAGAAGATGATGTTACCCCTCGAAATAGGCAAACGTGTGAAAAGCTATACGAGCATGACTCTTCTCTAATGGGGGTATCGACTTTGAGAATTTCATCAAACATGGACAAACCATGTGCTTGCCGGCCGGTCGCCTTGTACAGGAAAGTTGTTTGCAAATTGGATATAGGGGTAGTGAAGGTGTACAAAAGGGGTTTTCGTTTTTTAAATTTTTACTTTTTGTTTTTAATTTCATTTTTAGAGCCCATCAATTTTTTTGCTGATCAATAAAATCTGTTTGTTCTTTTATAAAAATAGAAGACACCTCTCATTCTGGCAATGTGCTAATGACTTTTTTGGCAGTGCGTGATGATGTAATTTATAACTAACTCTGTCCATGTCCATAATAAGTGAATCTTTTTTTTCTTTTTTTCTTAATTCTTTTTTGTGAAAGATTTTTTGTGCAAACTTTTGTGAAGATTTGCCGCGCCGCAACGCAACGCCCAAAGTTATATTAAAGGCTTTTTTGGACTTTTAACCTTGAGTTATGAAATAATGTTCAATGAACCCTTTTTCGACTTTATAAAAATAATATTTCACAGTCACTTTTATTATTTTGTATTCTTTTCAATTTTATTTGATTTATTATCTATTCGTTTGAAAGGCTGAAATTAACGCACAAATCATAGACATAGATGGAAAAAATATTTGAAAAGCAATTAGAACATCAAAAACCTACCTATCAGATTTGGTATCTTGATATTGTGAACTTAAAGGTGAACGCAATGTAAAAACAAATTGATGGCTATTGTGTTTAAGATTTTAATGATTATTTGCTCTCAGACTCATAGACAAATACGATGGAGGGAGGGAAATATTTTTTTTTTAATTTTAAAAGTGAAAAAGTTCCATTTGAATGTTGGATTTAAGAAGGATTGTCTGATTTTTGATTTTTTTAGTGACTCATCTTTCTGAGTGACGTTTTAACTAATTTAATAATTCTATGTAAAAAACTGTGAAGAATTTTCGTAAAAAGTTTCAAAGACCCAATGATGTATGGTCCTTACCAAATTTTTTGCTTCTACGTTGTATTAATTAAGCCTTTCCTTTCTTTTGATATGGGTTAAGATGGACACAATCCCAGAAAAACCAGAATCTCGAAAATACACACATTTTATATAATGTTTCGAGATTTCGGGATCCAACTCGTGATTGGAGATTCTTGGTTTTCATAATTTAGGATTTTCAGGATTCTGGGTTTTTGGGATTTCGGTTAACGGGATTGTGACCCCAACCCGGATTATTATCCTCTTCGTCATTTTGGTATTAATCAAGCAAAAGAGAAGAACCTTAGTTAAGGTATCGAAGGCAGCTGATTATTCTTCTCTCCTATCAATGGTTTGGGGGCAATTTTCTGGGCCAATTTTTATTTTTGTCAAAAGGAAGCAGGTATCTGTGAATTCGTAGAGCTTTTTGTACTTCGATGAAATCTTGCTTTACGTACTTCTGATTTGACATTATAGGAAACTAGGTTGGACCACAATGTCCTTATCTTTTCTTATTTTTATTGCTTCTTCTCAGAGTAAGCTTATAAGGGCTCATGTATTCTATCAGAATTCTTTCAGATTTTTAAAATTATATTTGAAGTTTTCGAGCATCGATTTTTATGCAAAAGTTCTATTTTTGAGTTTTTAATTGTATAAAAATAATAAATAAAGAGTTTTGAAAAATTTAGTTCAAATCAAAATAATTTTTTTGTTCATCTTTAAAAACAGAAATAGGTAATTATATAAGTTTGTAAAAGTTGTCTTGGTGCTATAATTATAATTGATAATTTAAATTAACATTTACCTAACACTTTTGTAAGTGACAACATTTTGGAATTAAACAATTTATAAAACTTATTATAAGCTCCTCAACATTCTATAAATACTTCGATAATTAAATTGAAAACTGTGTCTCTCAACTGCAAATGAATCGTCTCCTTTTAAAGATTAAAGTCAATAAAGTCATAACTCTTCAGCGTAACATTATTTTTATTTTTCATGGGCGTTCTATTATGGCTCTAAAATTAATTATATAAATTCAAAATTTTGAAATTATTCGGTAATCCTAAAAGTATGTAATAAACATAGATGTAATGTTATCCAAAAAGTATGCAATTTATGAATTCTTTATCAAACAGGTACACCAACCAATTTCCATTTAACTATTCAAAATGCGGATGTGAAACTTTTTGGTTGTGGGATTGGACTGGTCGCATTCTTCGTCAAATTTTCTAAGGGTTCCGTACTAGTTTAGTGTAACTGCGTTTACTCAGTTTTTTTTTTTGTAGTTTAAACTAATCGCTTCAATCGAAAAAGATATCATAAATTGTCATTTAAAAAAGTGGCATTATCTACAGATAATATCTATACCTACAGGGTGATTCAGGAGTAATGTGCCAAAAAGCTAGAGCGTGTAGGTTAGGTCGATACAAGAAAAAAATTGTATTGGAGGGGGGGTCCATTCCCCTTCGTTTAGCGGGGAGGGGCAATTAAAAAATAAATTGACTTATTTTGGAAAAAAAATTATTAAAAATCAACGGTTGTACCTACAATAACGTGCTATACCTTTTTGTAAAGCCAAAACCCTAGTATTTTACAAACATTTTAAACAAATCCATTTTATGGCACAGTTTTTGAAAAATTAATTTTTAAAATCAAAATTTTGAAAAAAAAATTGGAAAAAAAAATTGGAAAAAAAAATTTCAAAGTAATTTTTTTCAAAATTTCATGTAACTAAGTACTAATTTAGTTTTTAAAATTCGATGCTCTTATTTATTTCTAAACAAAAACAGAAAACCGGATTGAAAAATATCTTTTGATTTTCGAGAAATTAACAAAAAACCAAAACTACTTTTTTTTAAAAAACCTCTTTATTTTTTGTTTTTACATGGCTGGACTTGTTGATAAATTAATTTATGAAACATTAACCATTCGTCAACTATTTTTTAAACATTCAGACTTAAGTAAAGTTATATTAAAGTTTGGTTTTGTGTACGTTCGCTAACCGGCCACACCGACTGACTTATTTTCTTAATTTTTTTTTTAAATCAAAGAGGCATAAGAGGAGAAGGTTTAAGGCAAAAAAAAACTTAAGATTTTATAGGGTAAATAGGGGTAACAAGACATTGAAAAAAGAGGCTATTTTCTAAATGGTAAGTCGTAAAGAGTTGACTTTTTTTTTAAATGATAGACAAATTTATTCAATAGTTAAAAAAGGTATTGAAAAAATTCAAAAAAATTTCAAAACCAAGTTGTGAAGGTTTTTTTGCAGTCATAGACCTTCGACAAAAGACTAATTACAGGTACGCAAAATTTTGCACAGAAATTTGAGTTACACCATGAGAAAGATATTTAAAAAAAAATTAGGGGTCTAAAACGGATTGTTTTCATAGGCCCTGTATTTTGAAATAAAAATTTTTGAAAAACAACCTAATTTTTAGATACATTTTTGAGTAGTCTTTTATTTTTTTGGAAGTCTGCAAAAAATCTCAAATTTATATGTAGGAAGTATAGGCTTTAGTCATGAGCATGCATGTACAAACAATTGAATTTTTAAAATTATTTTTGACCGAATAACTTGAAAAACAAGTTTTTTTTACCCAAGTTTTTTGCCGTTTTTAACATATTTTATATAAGCCACTTTTGCTAAAAGTTTAAAAGTGAATATTTTAAAAGTCATTTTACGAACTTTTCAAGTTTTGATTCCTTTTTTTTATTGGAAATTATGACTCATTACAGAGTCGATAGTTAGAAATAAACACAAGAAATGGCGGAACGAAGTCCGCCGGGTCAGCTAGTTATTTTATATACAAATTTCAAATTAATTGATAAAAATATTTTTAAAAAATCATAAGTCTGTTTTCAAAAAATTTTTTGTTTTAAATATAATTTGAAATTGTTATTTTTTTTTTATTATATCCAAAAATATTTTAGTTGAAAAATCTTTTCAATTTTAAAACTTAGTTTAGAAAAATTTTTTTTGTACAAAAATCTCCTTATAATAGGTTTACTCGTTAGGAATCAAGAAACAGTTGTAGGTACCGTTAAAAACAGTTCGAAATTTTGTTTGCAAAATAATTACTTTTTACATTTCCCTGTATTGTAGCAATATATTTTACATTCCAAAATTTAAGGGATCTTTCACTTTTATTTTCATTTTAATCGAGGAATTACGAGCTACGACTTTAAAAAAAATTAAAACAACAGAAACGGATTAATTTTATTAATATTTTATTAATTTTTTTTTCAATAACTAAGTCAAAAAATAATATTTTTTAAATTAAATAATTAAAAAATATCAAATATAATTATTTTCTAATGGAAATATATATAAAAATAAACATCACATTGATACATATACAAACATGCATCTTCATTTCATTTCTTTTTTATCTTTCATTCAATATAATTGAAAGTATACACCAAAAACATTAGAACTATGCTAAGGGAATTTAATTTAGAGATCCTAGGGGTTTCCGTTTTTTTTGTTTTTCAATTATACCTTAAATTCTACAATTCTTAACTATAAAACACTCTAAATTTCTAACGCCTTTTAAATGTACGATGTCTTTGATAAAATTCTTCCATTGCTCTATATTCTGGTTCATAAACATCAGGAACTTCACGATCCAATGATTCAACATAAATCATTTTCACCGAACAACTTCCTCGCAATTCTTCTTCATATTCCCTCAGCTGTTGGAAAAATCCACTATTTGGTCGGATTTGTGGACGTATTGCTTTGACATGATAAAATGCTTCACGAAGTGTCATTCCACGATGTTTCATGAGATATGCCAGGCACAAAGATGCTGATCGACTGACACCTGCTACACAGTGAACCAATGACTTTCCACCTAGTTGATGGACTTCTTCGATCATATCGGCAACTTCGTCAAAATGACATTTAAGGTCAACTTCTGGTCTGTCCAAGGCATTTACACGAAGATATAGAGGCTTGGTATCGGATAAAGGTGTGTCAGGCAGTTCGGGGGCTACATTTATGATGAATTTGACATTGAGTTGGTCCAGAATATTCGGTACGGCTACTCCAGCTCCACAGAGATAAAGTGTTGGCAGTAATTCAGAAATACCTGGAAATGGTGTTTGTTGAATTTGTCTGGAAGAAAAGAAGAAGAAATATTTCCGTGAGTTTTTTGTTTTTGGAATTAATGAAGTGAGAAATAAATAATCAAAGAAAATTCCCATAATCTACCTTTCTGTCGACTTTCTAATTCCTGCCTGGGCGCCATTCTTAAAATAACATTTTTTAAAAATTTGGTTTTCAAAAACAAAATTTCTCATCATGTGATGGTAAATAAAAATCAAATAAATAATAAATTTATGTCGTAAACATTTCGACCACCTGAATTTAGTACAAAATTAGCCACAACTGGGTGGTAAACATCTTAAATTCCTACGCAAAAATGCTCAAATGCTCTGAGCCATCGCTAAAAAACTCTGCACTGTTTGACTTTACCACAAAAAGTAACACGTCACTCATAAAAACAAAAGCTATTTGCCTCAATTTAACATCTGATAATTTCTTATTTTTTTTTTTTTTTATTTTATTTCTATTTTCGAAAAAAATAATTTCACACAAATTAACTTATCACGTAGTCATTTTTAAATACTACGTGATTTGACGATATAGAACCGATTCCATAACCAAATTAGTGGCGTATTTTATGTAGTCACTGATTTTTTGTTCTATTTTTTTTTTTATTTGCTAATAATAGGAGAAGAGTTTTGTTGCCGAGAATTCCATCTTAAACAAAAAAAAAATATTTTATTTATAGAGAATTGATGTTATTTATCTCTTGTTAGGGGTAAAGTTCTTTGCCCCTCCGCCCTCTTTACCCACTCAATTTTGGTGAAAGATTGAGTAGAAACACAATGACATTGAACGCAGAGAAGAGTTCAACATTTTTTTTTCTCGGTATTAAAGATTTTTTGTTAAAATTTATGACCAATTAAAATTTAAGACATTTTTTAACAATTTTAATTTGTTTTGTATTTTTTATACAATTGCTTGAGAATAATAAAATTTTGCAAAATTAAATTTCAAAATTACTTGAAATTTATATTTCTCGAACATTTTTGTACCTTTTTGAAAAGAATTCTGAAAAGGCATTGATATGATGTTATGTTTTATTTTTTGCTAAAATTGTGTCTCTAAAAGAATGTTTTTGAAAAATATTCAAAGAATTTGGTACTACTTTTCATGTTTTTTTTTTTTCATGTATATCAGCGACTTTTGTTTTAAAAGTGTATAAGATGGATGATACATCGTCTGGGAATTTTTTAAATGTTTTGACTTATTGGATAACTTTTGCGTTTTCTGCTTAAGTTTTATGTTTTGGTATTTTTCTCGGTTCGGTAAACTAATCAATCGGTCCAAAGTACGTTTTCCAAAATGTTTTTTTTTTTTTTTAATTTTCTTTTGAAAATGTATTAACTTTTTTACATTTCTTTTACTTTTTTGAGTTTCCACTTGCCAATTATATCCTTTTAAGTCCTTATAGTTATTTTAACCACCGACAAATTTGTTTATATCTCGGCTTATGGTTATTTTGAAGGGTCACTGTGGTGTATGTGTTACTTTTTTTTCAGTTTAAAATTTTTTTTTGAACAATCTTTGAAAAATTTTTACACAAATTTTTCTTTTTAACGGCTCTATTGATTACGATATTTTTTAATTCTTCGTTATACAACGAATGATTTTTTCACAATATAAAAAAAATGTATGGTTTTACATTTTTTCCAGATTATATTTAAATTTTTCTTTTATGAATACTCACATAAAATGTTTTTGAAATTATAGTACAGGTAAAATAGACATTTAAAAGAAAAAAAATTGTTACACTCATGAAACTTGGCAAAAAGTTTGCTTTTGGGATAAGAACCAAGTACAAAAAAAGTCTATAAAAAAAGTTGGGTGAAGGTCAAAAATATACTGAAAAATATTGTTTGTCGAATATCATCATATGACACATGTTTCCAAGGTATTTTTTGATGCTGATTCTAATGACATAAAAATAAAGTCAATACGATTGCTCTAAAAAGCTGTTATAGCTGATTGAAAACAAGGGTGCTTGTTTTTTTACTTCAACAGGTAAAATATAACCGAAACCCATGGGAAAAACATGCTACACTGATGAAATTCGGGATGAAGGTTTTAGATAAAGCAGGGACAAAGGATTCATAAAGTTCTTAAAATTATTTTTGGTGAAAGGGTGTTTTGTTGATGGGTTAAGTTGTGTGTGACGAAGGTATCATAACAGCTGACTTAAATTTTATTAATTTTTAAAACTTGGTGCAAATGTTTTGGTTTGTATAAGAATTAAGAATCTAAAAAGTGTAAAAAATTATCTTGAGTGAAAGGGTGTTTTTTTTTTTAAGAAATGATGAAATTCGGAACTAGTACCACAAAAACTAGGAAAAAATTGTTACACCAATGAAATTTGGTAAAAATGTTTCATTTATAACAGAAACCAAGAACCCAAAAAGTCTATACAAATATTTAAGGTTTAAGGGTGTTTTTTTTTTTGGAAATTGGGAAAAATCCGCGATAAGTCCAATAAAATCAATGGTATAAATGGTACCCTTACGAAATTCATAAAATATGTTCTCTTTTTAATGGAAATTACGAATAATGTAAGTCTATAAATTTTTTTTATGTGAAAGGGTGTTTTTTTTAGAAGTAAAGAAAATATGGGTATATTTGAAAAAGTGTGTAATACAAGAGTAGGTAATATTAGTGGTACTCTATTGAAATTTAGTAATTATGTTACTTTTAAGATAAGAAACAAGAATCTAAAGTGTCTATAAAAATATCATGGTTAAAATGGTGTTTTTTTGAGTGAAAACAAAAATGATGGGTCACCCTAATGAAATTTGGTAAAACATTGATTTTGGGATAGAAAGCAAGAATAAAGAGTTTTCATACAAAAAATTTTGGTGAAAGAGTGTTTTTTTCGAAGAGACAGTAAAATCTGCAATTGGTCCCAAAAAGCCAATGATTCGTGTAAAACGTCTAAGAACTGAAGTATAAACGTTTAATTTGTCATCAAAACCATAAATAAAATGAATCATTGGCTTTTTGAGACCAATTGAAGATTTTCTTGTCTCTTCGAAAAAAAACACCCTTTCACCAAACAATTCCCATCTTCAGATTGAAAAGCAATCTGAAGATGGGAATTGTTGTAGTAGAGTATGAGAAGTGTATCTTTCTATCATTAAAGTTGATAATTTATTTGTTTTAAATTTAATTTTCGAATTATTAAGCTAACAACATTATCTGTGTAAATAATGATTAACAAAGTCGCTCCTCACTTTATTCAGTAAATAATGTGTTTTTTTTTTTTCTTGTTTGAATATGGAATACTTGTTTATTTAAGCGCAAATGTAATTTTTCTAATTGCTTTATTTAATCATATGGTTCCATAGTGTAGCGGTTATCACGTCTGCTTTACACGCAGAAGGTCTCCAGTTCGATCCTGGATGGAACCAAGATGAATTTTTTTTTTTAATTTTAACTAAACATAAACGTTTTTTAATAGTTGTTAAAAAACAATTAAAAACCCTATTTAAAAATGGTGAGTTTCTAAATTAAGTTAATGTTTTTTTTTAATTCGTCAACCTTTTCTTCCAATAATTTCTTCAACCCACTTTAGCCACAGTTAAAAAGACCAAAACGTATAATTATCCTCCCCTTAACAATTTAGTAGTAATAAAAACTAATAACCTTTCATCGTCCACTCATCATAAAATCTTAATTAGCGAAACCACAATATAAAAACAAAAACAAAATAAAAATCTACAATGTACAAGTATATGAGAAATTATAATAAACAATATTTTTGTTTATATATATCATTCTTCTCTGTCGTTATATTTTTAAACAACTTTTGAAATGCTTTTATAAAATTTTTAAATATTTTTGTTAGATCTTTATATGAACCATCATCGCGATGAGTGTCCTGCCCCAATGAAATTTATTTCAAATATTTTTTTTTTTTTTTATTTGTTTACCCCAGCTAAGCTACTCTCATATGAAGAATTATTATATAGCTATTCGGTCTAGCGAAAGTGATGATTAACTTGGACCAATGCCATGGAATTCCTTTACTATATTCATACTTACCACCACCTTCTTCTTCCAAAACCATACAACATTTTCTGGTAGGTAACACTACAAATCAAAATTTATTTAGAATAAGAAAATAAATTTTCTAAACATCACGGAAAATGAAGAAGTGGAGAAGAAGAAGAAGAAGATATATGGAGCAGAAATTATTATCGCACTAAAACAAAAATTATTGTCACTCATCGCAAAGATAGATGAGTGTCGTTTATTTTATTTTGTGAATATGGCAAAAATATCTTTGAAAATGCATTTAGATTTTAGAATGTTCATAAAGTTTTTTGGGGTATTCATATTTTTTTTTTTAATTTTTGCGGAAAATGTTGTGCAATTCTATTTGGAATCGTGGAGTAGTATTATCGAAAGATTTATAAATATTTATGAACTGAAAATAACATCGAGATGAATGGCTTTTACATGATTGAATGAGAAATATAAAAAAATCATTCTTTCAATACTCATGAATCATGAAACACATATCCATGGAAATTGCCGATCGGGAATTGTTGTTTCTCCAAAATAAAGTGGCTTTGTTTAGTCATGGAAGAAGAATTTGTGAAAATGAAAAAGAGGGTAAACAAACTTTGGAGGAATCCTGGACATCTGGCGGATTTTTTTTAAATAAAAAAAAGATTTTCTGTTCTGATATTTTATTTGGGAGAAAATGTTTATCTCAGAAAGCAATCCAAACTTTAGTATTTAATCAAAACTGCTTTTACAATTTTGTTAAAACTGGATGTGAATTATATTTTCAAAAAAAAAAAAAAATTGGTATTTTCCACATATATTGCTTTTGTGGTTCAAAAATCTGGTTGCTTTCTTCTGTCGACTAAATTATTGGTTTTGTTCGTGTGATTGAGTGTCCTCGAAATTGTTAATGAACCAAAATGAAGTCATTGAGTAAACGTAAACAATTTAAATGATTTATATTTCATCTGACATTTCATTCAAAGATCCTGATTAATTTTTGAAAACGTGTCAAATTAAATGACAGTCACCATTAATCATCCAAACACGCGATCGTGTGCATGCGATCTTCAAACATCCTTAAAACGAAAGTTAAATTTCAAAAAAAAAAAAAAAAATCCAGTGCCAAAATGTCAAACAAAAGAATATACAACGTAGTTTTAGTACATTTTTGAAATAAAAACAAATCAAAATTTTTCAATATCAATAGAAAATTAATTATTTTATTTTTATTTATTTTTTTCTTTTATGAATTTTTGCCAAAAAATTAAAAACAAAAAATATTTATTATTTTTTTCTGAATGTTAAGTCCAAGGAAAAATGAAAACAATTTTTCTTTGAGTGATAATAACACAAGTTTGACATTTTGAAATTGATTGATCACCAAATAGCACACTTTACTCGCAGTCAACAATTCATGAATGGTTTCACCTTTTGTGTTGACAAAGAAACGAAGATGTATTATTGTTGTAGCCTTGAGTAATTTTTGAAACAAATATTTCAACAACATCTGTTAAATTTTTTGAAACATCCTGTTCATCGAAGTATGCCGATGGAAAACTTAAATTTTTTTTAATGAGATAATATGACTATTGAACTCATATAAATACCCTTGAGTTGTCAAATATTTACCATTTCAAAACGTGTGCATTCAAAAATAGAAATTTTTTTTTTATGTGGAGGAGGAGGAAATATTTTTCAAACAATAATTTTTTTGTATATTGTTGAAACAATTCAATGTGCATTACCTGAATTTTTGTTTTTCATCACTTGAACAAATGGACAGCAAAAATGTTTTTGTTTTTACATTATTTCTGGTTTCTGGCCAATTAATTAAAAACACAATATTCATTTAACCAAAAAGACCTGCCAAAAGCAATTAAGAGGAAAACAGGTATTTGAAATGCATTTTTACTTCTTCGAAAAAAAAAAATGTTTTTAATTTTTGTTTTTCGAAAAAATATTAATTTCAGCTAAAAATAAAATTTATTTCTCATGAATAAAAATTGACTTTATTTACTGGACTTAAATGTCTACTTGGCTTTTAATTTTTAACAATTATAAAACATTTGAATGACTTTTAAATGATATTGGCAAGACACAAAAATAAAAAAAAATTACTTCAAATATTTTTTAGAGACAATGTTTCGACAATTTATCCTTTTTATAATTTAAATACCAAAGAAAGTCCGATTTTTTTTTTCAAAACTGATCCATTTTACCGTATTGTAGGCCTTATTTAAAATTTGGGGCAAGATGTAAATATGGATATTTTGTTTTTAATTAGGAACTTGTTTGAAGTTCAAAAAAAGGTTAGTTGCTACTTCTTTCACTAAAAATCAGTAAAATGATTTTTCGTTTTTTTTTAGAAAAAATTTCTACATGCCTAAATTTCTACAAGTCTACATATGGCCTTTATTTTAATTTTTTTTTTCTTATATTTTTATATTTGTATTTTATATATTTTTTAAACTAAATTTACATTTTTCTTTTTTTTTTAAAAATTGTTTTTTTTTTTTTTTAAGAAATCTAAAAATCTTGAAATATTTCCTATCAACTATTCAAAACAAAACTATTCATCAAATAATACATATTATTCTTTACTAAATTCAAAAAATGCTACATAAATTGATTTATTTGTAATAAAGAAAAAAAAAATTTTTTGAAATACTTAATTTACGTTTTTTAATTTTTGTGGCTACCCTTGAAATTTTGTTTACAAAAAAAAACATAAAACTTACGTAAAAATATTGAAAAATGTAAATAAAACACAAAAATTCAAACCAATTAATTTTTTTTTAATTTCCTTATTGTTTCAAAATTGCCTGGCCTCCATTTTTATATTTTAAACCTTGAAGAGAAATATTTGTTGCGTTGTTTTCCGCTTTCTTCAAAAAAAAAAAAATTGTTTCTTTTATGTAAAATTTACGACTTAGGCCAGGTATATCACATAAAAGTCACCTTCAAGGAAACTTTGTTTTTTTTTTTTTTTAAGTATACAAAAAATAGTGAATAACATTTTTTGTTTTTATTTTTTGTTTATTTTTCAAAAAAAAAAATATAATTTTTTGATTAATTTCTTTCTTTTTTTTAATTTTGTTTACATTTTACAAAACAACAGAACACAAAAATTTATATTTTTAGCATTTTCAACGTCTGGCGCCAAAAACAGAAACTATGAAACATAAAGAAAAGAATTTTTTCCACCGAGGGAACAACAACAACAATTTAAATTTTTTTTATTCTTTTTTGAAACATTTGAAAATATCAACAAATAAACTTTGACGTAGAAATGAAAAAGAAATATTTTTTTTCCTGTTTAGTGTTTGAGGGGAAACGAAAAAAAAAAACTTAAAAATTCATTCAAAAATTCATTCAGAAAAAACAAAACGGAATTAGTTTTTGTTTATTTAAGAAAAAAATTCCTTAATTTTTAACTTTGAGTATAATATCAAGATTGTTTGTGGGATGAAAATAGGATTTTTTTTGGAAGTTCTTTTGCAACTTTATTCCTTAAAGATTTCTAAGATATTAAAAAATTAGATCTTTTCGCCTTTTTATGTGGGTGGGCAAAGGCACCCAACAATAAATAGCAACACATCGTGTTGTGGTGTTGTGATGCAATTCACGGGTAAATTCCCAAACGCCTGCTGTGCCACCAATATCAACCTTCGACGAGCGACGCCACAATATCGCCAACGCAACGTTTAGGAATGCAAGCAATGTGCACAGTATGGTTGCCGCGCTGATGTGTTAAGCTGATTTATTATATTCTCATGATGGTGAGTCAAATTCTTTAAATTTAAATTAGAGCGAATAATTTTCTTGAGTTTTTGAAATATTTTTTTGTGTGTGTTTTTTTTTTGAAGATTTCGTCTGATTTTGTTTTTACCTGTGATATTTTTCTACTTTCTGTATAGGAATACAAATTTTTTGGTGAAGTCGTTTTCTTTTGTTTTTGAGAACTCAGTGAAAACCCTTTTGTATTTTTAATATCACACGCAATGATGTAAATTGACCGCAAAAAAATAATGAAAAATCAATCAACCAATACTTTGAGTATCGATGCCAATTTTTTTTCCGATTTATCGTATCTTACTTTGCATTAACCTCAATTTACGGAATTAAATTTCAATTGATTTTCTTTCTTTGTTTAGATATTTCATCACTTTAAACAATCCTACTCTTGTGTGGTCAGACACAGTAATTAAACCTTTCTGTGTAATATGACTTCGTTTTAATTACAATTGAGTACACGTCATCTGTCACATATCAAAACCAGCTTTTTGTTATGTCATCCTCACATTTCAAACAAATAAAGTCAAACCATTTAAAATAAAATAAAAAAAAATCTTTACTGGAAAAATTGAATTCGAAAATATAAAAAAATTAAAATGCGACTATAAAAGTTGGAGTGTTCGCGTGTCTGGCGCCGTTCACCTGGTGGTGACATTATTCCTGAAGTTATAAGTAAACTGACGTAAGGAATAACCTTGAAAATCATATCAACTTAGAATCTGAGGTACTGGAATGAGTACTCTAGTACCAGCTATAGCTTTTTATATTTGAATTATCAAATGCTTGTAAGAACAATGTTCTTGTCTTGAAATCGATTTAATACAATTTAACTGTCTTTGGCTCGTGCTTGTGGTACACATTAACTTAAAGAGAAAAATATATATGTAACACAAGAGTAATAGGTAGAGGCAGGGTTATTTATTTAATAGCTAAGAATTAATGTGATTTATTTTCCTGGTCAGGAAAAAAAGTAGGAGTGGAAATTCACTAAATTCAAGGTTAAAAGGTGTCCGGTTATAATTTTGTTTTTGTCACGAAAGAAAAAAAAGTAGAGGTATAATTTGGAAAGTGATTATTACCTTAATTTGAAAATGTAAATTTTTATTTCTTTTCGATGCCATTTTTAGAACTTTTTTTGAAACCCGTTCTCACGTTTTCATTAACTTTTGATTTTTAAGTTTATATCTAATCTATTTAATTAACTTCTTTTTATAGAGTTGAAACTTGAAATATACATACATAATAAAATTTACGATAAGACCGGTTATCGGAAATGTTTGTTTGTTATAAGTTTTTAAGAAATGAAATTCAATATCTTATCATTATCAGCATAAAGCTGCGCCGGCCGGCAATATTATTTTCACAGGTACAAGTTTAATAAAAATAAAATCTATACCATTGTTCGTCTTGATATATAGGTGGGTAGTAAAAATAGATGTCTTGAAAAAAATTCAAATAGCAAAAATCAAACTTGACTTGAAAAATGATTTATTAATAAGCAGGTAAGATAAAACTTTTTCTATAAACAAAGTTTTTACTAGAGATTTTGTGAAACATAATTATTAAATTCTTTGTGCACTTGTTACAGCACAAAATTATGACTTTTGCGCTTGTACTGCCTAACAGTGGTTTTGTTAATGTCCTTTTTCATGAATTCAAATTTGAAGTATTTTTTAAATAAACAATAATTTTTGAGGTTATGTTAAAATCCGGTTTTTCTTATAGGTAGTCGTAGAAAGGTAGGTATTATTTTGTGTCAAAAGTACGTTTTAATGCGAATTTTAGGTAAATCTTGAGAACTTCAGAAAAAAAAAATTGTTTTGAAAACTCGACCCAATAAGCTAGTTCTAAGAGCAACAAGGTATTAAAAAAAATTCGTTCCTCAAATGTAAAAACAACTCCTTAATGAAGTTTAGCTCCAAAAAATGTATGTAGTCTAATTTTATTTACAAAGAGGCATTTTTAGAAAAAAAAAAATTTTAAATCGTTAGAGCCGTTTTTTAAAAAAGTAGTTTTTTATAAATAGTTTTTGAAAAAAAAAGATTAAATAAATTTGGTATGCCATGTTGTAGAAACTTATAATCAACAAGTTAGACCAAAATTTAAAAAAAAATCAATATCACGTTGTCGAAAATCTGATTTTTCAAAAAAAAAAAAATCCAAAAATTTAGTTTTTCAAAATTTTGTCTTTGATTTATAAGGCAATATAAATTTTTTTGCATAAAATAGTTCGTTCAAATTTAACTAGTAATTTGGAAAATAGTTTAAAATTTTAAAAAACGGTTCTATGGGAGGTATAACGATTTTTGAAAAAAAAAAATAACTTTTTATATAAGAAGATAAATCTTGTCTAAACACTAATATTTGAATTTTTTGATCCGTTTTTGAGAGAACTATTTTTTTCCAAAATTGGTAGGTATATGGGAATGCATAACTTGATATAGTACCTACATTATGTATATCGTAAGTAAAAAATCAAATAATATTTTAATACTACAAAAACATCTATAAACAAGTTTCAATCTGTAAACGAAGAATGAAATAAATTTTTTGTACTTACAAAAAACAGTTTTTACTTAAATATTTTAAAAATTGTTGGGAGTGTTTAAAAAAAAAAATTTTAAATTTTTCAAAAACAAAAATTCTATACTGTTCAAAAAAAATTAGTTGCAATATAAAACAAAATTTTTCAAAAACAAAAAATTCTAAAAAGTATTTTCCTTATTTTGATTTGATTTGATTGCTGTACACACAAAAAAATTAAATCAAAATCTTTTAAAACTTTTGAAAAATGTAAGGTTATATTATTTTTGATATGTCAGCTAACTTTAGCTTTTGGTTGTAAAGAAAAAATTAAACTTCCTAACCAAGGAATCTCATGAAACTCATAACTACTACCTACTTTCTTCCATTTTAAATTGCAATTTAAATACAATTATACCTATGTTGCATTAAAAATGTGAGAACTTTAATTTTGTGTTCTACGACATAATTGAGCCTAGATATTTGCTAAGAACCTAAATAAAATGAGTTTAATCCAAAATGCATGTTCTTCCTAATATTTTATTTTTTTTTTTATTTAAATTTCGAGTCAAAAACTGGTATATTTTATAAGTTTTTTGAAAATTTTGAGTCATTTAAAAAAATTTCCCTAATGCATTAACTAGAGGTTATTTTCTTAAGCTTGGGAAATTTACAACTTTTGTCAACATATTGAAATTTACTCAGGCGCTCATATTTTTGTATCCCTTATTGCTTATTCTTTCGAAGTAAGCTGAATGAAAAGTAGTTGTTGACCTAGTTTTTGATAATTCTTTCTTTCGTTTAAATTGAAGGCTTTTTGATTATTTTAAAATTTTGTATTGTATTGTTTACATTTGTTTTTAAGTAAGGTCAGTTAATTACAAACAATTTCAATTTCTCTTGACTAATAAAAAAATGTTATAACTAAATAAAAACAAAGTCATTTATGATAATTACCTTTGAATACAATCCTTCTTTTCGGCTTCATGATTTCCTAATATATCTTGAATTTCTGTTGATTTTCCTTTTTCCGGGTTTTCTCCTACGCAAATTTCATCCGAAAGATTACCACCAACACCGCCACTAACATTGACTAGCACTTTCATGTTTTTTGTTTTTTTTTTCTTTTATGTTTTTTTCTTGTTCTTTGATTTAAATTTATTTATTTATATTTTTATTTTTGTTAACTTTTTTTTTTTCAAGTTCTAAAATAAGAATTTTTATGTAAATTTTTAAAATTCCAATGTTTTTTTGCACTAATTTTCGTTTCTTTAAAAATATATGACTTTTAGCGAATTTATTATAATTTCAAAAAATATAAAAATTTTATTCGTCTCTGCACCATTCAACTTTTCAGTTAAGCGTCTACCTTTCGACTGAAACAAGAGGCTAGCATTGTGTGGCTTGCAACCAGTCGATTTTGTATATTGCTTAGCGCCAAGATACATAGCTATACAAGATACAACTCCGATGGTGAGGAACAGCCAGAAACTATAAGTAAAAAAAAAAAACAACACAAAAATGTTCAACAACAACATTAGAGGAAAATGTGAGTGTTTCTTTTCCATTCTGATGTCGATTCATTGGATTGAAATAAAAATAAAATTTGAAAAAAAAAATACTATAAAACAAAAACAGAGATTTTCCTGTGTTTTTTTGGAACATACCGGTGTTTTTTTTTTGTGGTGTTGTGGTATGGTATTGTGGGGGCTGCGCCATGAATTTGAAGAATGTGTATAAATGATGAGTAGTGTAAGGGCTGAGGGTTGACTGTGGAAAAGTGAAATAAACAGGTGGACGTCAACAAAAAAAAAAAAAAATACTTTTTCACATTCCATTAAAAAATCAATTTATTTTGTTTGTGTATTTACCTCGCATTCTTTGTCTATTTTAATCGATTTAAAAAAAATGAGAAATAGTTTCAAAAAGTTGTTTTTTTTTTTGTTGATACCATTGTGTATGTTGTAAAAATTCTAGCTGTGGAAAAAGCCAAGAAAGGACATGACCCATTTTTGGGCCAAGGGCGTACACTGACGAGACTAGTATCAAATGAAAGCTTATATTGAGCTCTATTAGTGAGCCAAATATTTTCAAAAATGCTTTTGGGGATTTCCAGATATTTGAGTCTGAAGTTGGGGACGGAAAAATCAAAAAAATCGGAATTTTTCGAAACAACTCTTCATAGCATCCGAAATATAAAACCTAGAAAAACAATTTTGGTACCAAATGAAAGGTTAGAGTCATACCTTTCGACTAATACTAATATCTTTTTCCTAAAATCAGTATTTTTGTATATATGGCTCTTAGACTTTTTTTGAAAAAAATTAAGTAATACTGATTTCAACGACTGATATCTCGAAAAAATAAGTTATGACATACACTTTTTTTTACACCAATGCAATCTTCAGTTTATAGCCTTTTATTTCATATACTTAAAAGTAACATTACTTTAAAAAAAAAACATATTATAAACAAAAAAAAACTTACAAAAAAAAATTAATTTAAAAAAAATTAATATCATTTTTTTCTATTTTATTCAAACCTTAATTATAATTGATAATAAAGAACTATGGTTTTTCATTAATGAAAATAATTATAAGCCCTAAAAAATATAATATGCACACAAATAAAATGCGATGAAAAACATTTTATTCTTCTTAACATTAGGCTGACCAGGTGTTCTTTTCAACGGTAATATTTTGCTCAATAAGTATTGTATTGGTACAGTGGCGACAAAATAAATAGCACATGTACCCTAAAATTTCTAAAATGAAAGTTTTTCGCACTTTTTTAACTTAAAAGAGCTGTTTTATTAATGAGGAAGTAAGAACACAGATATATTTGATTTATTAAAAAAGAAATTAAGTACATTGAATTCTTTAACAGAAAATAACAACAAAATCATTAATACAGCTCAAGTTTTTTAGGACAAAATAAATAGCACACTTCCTAAAAACAAAAACAAATTAACAAAAATTTTAACACAGTTAAAAGAAAATAACTAGTATTTGGTTGGGTAACCCTTATTATTTATCAAAGCATAAAACCAACGGTTAATAGACGTAACAAGACTCCGAAATCGTTCAAAAGGTACTGAGTACCAAGCTCGTCGAAATTCCTGCCAAAGTTTGTCCAAATTTGAGATATCAGACCTGTTAATCGCTTTTCCCACGTCACTCTACAAGCCCTCAGTAGGATTCAGATCTGGGGACTGGCTTGGCAATTCCATAACACCGATTTTTTGGACGGATAGCAATTGTTTCACAGACTTAGTCTTATGTTTTGGGTCGTTATCCTGTAGAAATGTCCACTTTAAAGGCATTTCCTTTACAGTAAAAGGTAGAATAGTGTCCCTTAGGATCTCCTTGTACTTAAGGTGGTCCATAATACCCTCTATCCGATGAAATGGCCCACACCATGCCAAGAAAAACATCCCCAAACAAGAATACTGGCCCCACTATCCTTAACAGTCTATATTTTATACTGCGGGTCACATTTCAACTGCCCCACGCGGGGAATTTCCGTATGGGGCATTTTGAAATGCCTCTTATGCCCCATAGGGGCATTTGGAAATGCCCCATACGGAAATTCCCCGCGTGGGGCAGTTGAAATGTGACCCGCAGTATAAAATATAGACTGTTAAGGATAGTGGGGCCAGTATTCTTGTTTGGGGATGTTTTTCTTGGCATGGTGTGGGCCATTTCATCGGATAGAGGGTATTATGGACCACCTTAAGTACAAGGAGATCCTAAGGGACACTATTCTACCTTTTACTGTAAAGGAAATGCCTTTAAAGTGGACATTTCTACAGGATAACGACCCAAAACATAAGACTAAGTCTGTGAAACAATTGCTATCCGTCCAAAAAATCGGTGTTATGGAATTGCCAAGCCAGTCCCCAGATCTGAATCCTACTGAGGGCTTGTAGAGTGACGTGGGAAAAGCGATTAACAGGTCTGATATCTCAAATTTGGACAAACTTTGGCAGGAATTTCGACGAGCTTGGTACTCAGTACCTTTTGAACGATTTCGGAGTCTTGTTACGTCTATTAACCGTTGGTTTTATGCTTTGATAAATAATAAGGGTTACCCAACCAAATACTAGTTATTTTCTTTTAACTGTGTTAAAATTTTTGTTAATTTGTTTTTGTTTTTAGGAAGTGTGCTATTTATTTTGTCCTAAAAAACTTGAGCTGTATTAATGATTTTGTTGTTATTTTCTGTTAAAGAATTCAATGCCTTAATTTCTTTTTTAATAAATCAAATATATTTGTGTTCTTACTTCCTCATTAATAAAACAGCTCTTTTAAGTTAAAAAAGTGCGAAGAACTGTCATTTTAGAAATTTTAGGGTACATGTGCTATTTATTTTGTCGCCACTGTAAGTAAGTATTGGAGTTAGCTTTAAATCGCTTAAACACCCATAATTATTTAGGCGATTTTGTTAAGGAAAACAATCTCAACAGAATAAGAGCTATATTTTGTCGCATCAACGGACATCTTCCAAATCTGAACAATTTTCCTCTACTTTCTCTGGAAGAGCTGCGAAAAATATCATTGGGAAATTATCAGATTAAGCAAGCTAATTCCTATTACGGCGAACATTTAAAAGAAAACGGAAGCTACGTGATAGAAGTTTGTGAGAGCCGTATGCACATTAGTTCTGCATATCCAAGACTAATCGGGAACAATTACCTATTGAGAGGTCGAATCAAATCACGACACATCAGTTCAAAGGTTAATTTAACATACATATTAGTAAGCAATGACGAAAATGTATCCAACACAAGCAACGCAATTGAAGCATATTAATGTAATTGTCTTGTTGGTATGAGGACTGTTAGGTACTGCGCTCACGTTATGAGTATTTTATGGTACTTGGCATTCGCTCGGCATCATGAAGATATTCGAATACCAGCGTTATTTTTAGAAAATATCCTTATTGACGATTTTAATGAAAAGACTTAATGTTAAATGTAATAATTCTTTATTATCAATTATACCTATTTAAGGTTTGAATAAAATAGAAAAAAAATGATATTAATTTTTTTTAAATTAATTTTTTTTTGTAAGTTTTTTTTTTGTTTATAATATGTTTTTTTTTAAGTAATGTTACTTTTATGTATATGAAATAAAAGTTTATAAACTGAAGATTGCATTGGTGTAAAAAAAAGTGTATGTCATAACTTATTTTTTCGAGATATCAGTCGTTGAAATCAGTATTACGGAATTTTTTTTCAAAAAAAAGTCTAAGAGCCATATATAAAAAAAACTGACTTTAGGAAAAAGATATTAGTATCAGTCGAAAGGTATGACTTTCCTTTCATTTGGTACCAAAATTGTTTTTCTAGGTTCTATATTTCGGATGCTATGAAGAGTTGTTTCGAAAAACTCCGATTTTTTTGATTTTTCCGTCCCCAACTTCAGACTCAAATATCTGGAAATCCCCAAAAGCATTTTTGAAAATATTTGGCTCACTAATAGAGCTCAATATAAGCTTTCATTTGATACTAGTCTCGTCGGTGTACGCCCTGGGCCCAGGCTCCATAGAAGAATGGGTCATCTCCTTTCAAGGATTAATGAACAGAATGAAGCTGCAGGGATAAGTTCAGAATTAGCTATGAAATTTATGCTCAATGCAAGTGATTTCAAAAGACTCATAACTAGATTAATCAGGCCTTTTTTGTATCCGTTACGGTTTGCAAAAATAAACACTGTTCCAGTTTCTGATATAAATCTCGATTTTTTACGAATTTAATTTAAAAAAAAACAAAATTTTTCAAAAAAAAAACGAAAGTGAATTTTTTTTATTATTTTCACAAAATCAGAGAAAATTCACGTTTGAATGATGAATTTGTTTCTGTTGGTTTTCTCGGCTTATTTTTCTAGAATATCAACCTAGAATATCTGTAAGAATAGCTGAATAGTCAATAAATACAATTTTGTTTCAATATTTAGTCACTGAAAGAAATTATTCCATCAACCGTTTGAATATGAGTTTTAATAGAATAAAAAGGGTACTCATACACCATAGTGACCGTTTGTGTTTAATAATTTACTTACTTAAATATTATAAAATTGTCTTTGTCATACAAATTTTAAAATTTACCTTTCTAAATGGTGACTTTGATTTTAATGGACTGTGAATAGATTGGGACTTAGAGCTACAATTTTACTGAAATAAAAGGGAATATGACTTGAAATATTGAAAAGGTTGAATATAATGAAAAAAACTTTTTTTTTTAATTCTAAATCATTTTTTTTAATATTTCATTTTGCTAAAAATATGTATTCGCATTAGCCGATAACAAGAAATTATGTTTTAAAGGAAATTCATATTCCAAAATTTTGCGAGTCAATCAATCATTTTATATTATCTATCAATCACTTTTCTACTTAAAATTTGTGTGTAACCGAAAATGTACTTGGCCAATATAATCTATCTAAAAACATTGCCCTCATTATTATTAAAAGATTTCTGACCTACTTAACAAAAATTCCAATACTATTTTCTTTTTATTTACAAAGTCACTCGTAGTTTTTTTTTCGAAAATTAACTTCAAACATCTTCTTGTTTGTACAAAAGCCTAATGTGTATGTTGCATAAAATGAGTTTCAAATGCTAACTAATTGCACATAATTGAGAACACTATTATGACCGAAATACAAGGAACGAAATCGGGGCCAAAGATCAATTTTTCCGTAGAGTTTTTAACTTAATGATGCATTAGTGAAAACATTATTTTTGAAATATTTTCCTATATTTCTCTGAAGAATGTTTACATGAAAAGAATATACGAGAAGAAGTAGGGTATTAAAGAGGCTTGTTAAGAGTTTTTATGATCTTGGGGGAAGGCTGTCTAGTCAATTGAAATTCAAGGAAATATTTTGCAAAAATTAGTGCTCATATTAATTAATTGGTTATTATTGGATATTGATTTAAAAATAACAGCAAAAAGAAAATGAGTCAAATTAAAAAATTGTTACAATGCAGTCCAAACATTTATTTTACAGCTCTTTATGAAGAAAAAAACAGATAGGATTACGCATTTACTTAAATAAATTTAATCAGAAGTGAACAAGCATTTTTTTCAACAAAACATCAACCTTTATTAAAAATGAAGAAACAATTTCTAAAAAAAAGACATTTATTAAAATCGAATTTAAAATTTATCAATGAACTCCAAAAAAATAAGTTAGCTGGCTAGTGTGCGATACTCATTCACATTTGACATTGAGAGTCATCGTTGATTGAACAGTGTTCCACAATGTTTGCTTGGTTACAGTTTTCATCTTCATTTTATATATTCTTCAAGTTAAAGTATCTTTTTACAATCCTTTCAAAAATCCATTCCAGAACAAAAACTATTGTTGAAATAGCCAAACCAATCAGTAAAAAGTTCCATGCAAACTGCAACTGATGCAATGATAATGGAGTAAGCGTTTCTTCATAAACATAATCTGTATAAACCCTCGATTTGAAATCTTGCGTCTTAGCTTGGTAAAGTACATCTGAATCCCACTTCTGAGTCAAACCAGTTTGGTGTACTTCATGGATGAATTTATTCAAAATTTCCTTGAAAAGAGAGTGATGTGGTAGCAAATATCCAATAGGGTAACTTGTAATTGCTTGTCGGGCTCTACGAAATAAACTTTTTCTAAACAAAGATTGAAAACCAATTAAAAATTGACATCTATCTTCATCTAAGACATATGCAAAGCTAACGTTACGCATAGATAAACATTGAGGAACAAGAACCGAAGAATTATTTGGTCGAATTATTTTATCAAAGCCTTTTGGATAAGAATAATTTCTAAGTGCTTCCCATCGGATATCTAAAATCATAACAGGTATTTTGTTGTCCACAAGATCTTGAATAGTGTCGAATTGTTTAATTTTTATAAAAACTGTCAAAAAAGATTGAAAAAATGCTCCAAACAAATTTATAATAATAAAAGCAAGCAAAAGTACAAGCAAATAAAATCTGTAGTTTGAAGTTATTGGTTTTTCAGTTGGTAAATTCAACAAAGACAAATAAGTATTACTGAAACTAGACCAAATATCCACTTTTGAAGCTGTTAATTTGTCAAGTATAATCTTTAAAACTGTTATAAATATAACAGAAAGTCCAATGCACAACCATACGCCAGTTGAAAATGGTCTTTTAAGGTATTCATGCGGTGAAATAAAATCATTGCGAGGAACCATTAAAACTGATTCAAGGACTTTAACTGGATAACTTTGGTCGAGATTTTTTTGTGGAAAAAGTGCATTCATGCTTATATCAATCTGATTGCTTAAAGTTGGTTGAATTACAGTTTTAACAATTTCATTGATTGTATCATTAAATAATAGTTCTTTAAAAGTGGCATTATGTTTCTTTAAGAAATGAAGAAATATTTGACCAAATCGTCCTCCAATACGATGTTGTCCTCTCTTATTTGGATACCAAAAAGCTCTTGGAAAGTCTTGATTAATAGTTGTTCGTAAAGCAAAACCATTCAAATTTTTTAGAGAATCCGGAAGATGATCAGTATTTTCGACAAGTTGCTGGACTGAATTACACGGTGTAACACTCAAAATATACGCGGGCGGAGACCTATCAGGTTTTGTAGAGCTAGTCGCACTGAATACGAAACGGTATTTGAAAATCCCCTAACACCCCCAAAATCTGAAGTTACGGGCAAAAAATGGTTTTTTGGACCTTCACCCATTGAAAAAATTCTAGCTTCGACAATTTTTTACCCATTTTCGATTTTTTTACAGTTTCTGATAGAAGATAAATATACCTTTTCAACAATGTATAAAATATGTAACTCGGTAAAACCACTTGGAATTTATAAGCTGTCAAAGTTCAAAAATTCCATTTTTTTCGTCATTTGCCCAACTTCGGCATCAATTTAAAGTATATGTTTTCAAAACAACATGCTATTTAAAAAATATATTCATAAACTATATCTATTTCCCTATCAATCGAGGTATTTTTTATGAAAATCACTCCAAAATTGGCTTAGAAAAAAAAATTTTCGATTTCAACCCAGATACAGAAATTCGAACTTTTAGGTATAGAACAAAAATGTTGTTTCGGCACGTAGTAGGATAACCTGGGCGCCAGGATTTGATAACGGGTTTTTGTAGAGGAGCTCAATATAAACATCTTTTTCTTTGGAAGAGGGGTCTATCTCCCCCCATTTAGGTGGGAGGGGCAGTTTTCTAAAAAAAAATTATCAAAATAATAAAAATTATTAAAAAACAACGGCAACACTTACAGTAATAAATGATACCATTTCCGAAAGGAAAAATTGTACATTTGATTCTAATTTTTAAATCAATATAACATAAGCAATAGTTTTTGAAATAATCGATTTCAAAGTTAAAAATAGGCGAAAAAAATTTTTTAAAAACTCATTTAATACTATTTTTGTCCAGACTGTGAATTTTAATAAAAAAAATTTTCACACACAAAACTGCCTCAATTGATTCCTTATCGAACAGTGAAAACTATATGTTTCTATGTCTTCTAGTTTTCGAGAAAATTGAAAAATAAAAACAAATAAAAACAAAAAATATTTTGAAAAAAGAAAAATCTGATAAAATAATTTTTCAATTTTCTCAAAAACTAGAAGACATAGAAACAAATAGTTTTCACTGTTCGATCAGAAATCAATTGAGGCAGTTTTCTGTGTGAGTAATTTGTTTACTTAAATTCACAGTCTGGACAAAAATAGTATTAAATGAGTTTTAAAAATTTTTTTTTCGCCAATTTTTATTTTTGAAATCGATTATTTCAAAAACTATTGGTTATGTTATATTGATTTAAAAATTAGAATCAAATGTACAATTTTTCCTTTCGGAAATGGTATCATTTATTACTGTAAGTGTTGCCGTTGTTTTTTAATAATTTTTTTTATTTTGATAATTTTTTTTTAGAAAACTGCCCCTCCCACCTAAACGGGAGGAGATAGACCCCCCTTTCAAAGAAGTATTGAGTATTGAGCTCCTCTACAAAAACCCATTATCAAATCCTAGCGCCCAGATTATCCTACTACGTGCCGAAACAACATTTTCGTTCTATACCTAAAAGTTCGAATTTCTGTATCTGGGTTGAAATCGAAATTTTTTTTCTAAGCCAATTTTGGAGTGATTTTCATAAAAAATAACTCGATTGATTGGGAAATAGATATAGTTTATGAATATATTTTTTAAATAGCATGTTGTTTTGAAAACATATACTTTAAATTGATGCCGAAGTTGGGCAAATGACGAAAAAATGGAATTTTTGAACTTTGACAGCTTATAAATTCCAAGTGGTTTTACCGAGTTACATATTTTATACATTGTTGAAAAGGTATATTTATCTTCTATCAGAAACTGTAAAAAAATCGAAAATGGGTAAAAAATTGTAGAAGCTAGAATTTTTTCAATGGGTGAAGGTCCAAAAAACCGTTTTTTGCCCGTAACTTCAGATTTTGGGGGTGTTAGGGGATTTTCAAATACCGTTTCGTATTCAGTGCGACTAGCTCTACAAAACCTGATAGGTCTCCGCCCGCGTATATTTTGAAACCTCATTTTTGTAACACCGTGTTATCGGCGTAAGGGAGGTATGCATATGATGATGTTTTGCCAATTGTTCCGAAAATTCTTGTGAACTTATTTTCAGCAAAAAAGTGAAAGTATTTAGTTAAGTTGGTTAGTGTTTTCGCTATAACTATGACGAACTTTCTAACTTGAATGATTTCGATCACATTTTGAAGTACTTTTGGAATGTTTGAGTTTGAATCAGGAATTTTAAATACGATGATAACATTGTATATGTTTCGAAACCTTCCTAAGAAATCAACATCAAAATTCAATATTTGTATGGAAACATTTGTTTTTATGAAATCAGTCAAAATTTCGCCATCAATTCCGATGAAACACACTTCTGCTGAATCACTTTCTATATGAATTTGTACAATTAAATCTTGAAGGGTTATGTTTTGTGCAAGAATAAAAGTTAAGATTGTTAGAAGTGTTATTATTTTGAATAAAAACATTTTTCTATATGTTTTCAAATCGAAATGTAAGAAAAGACTGTCAAGTGTTTTAATGTTGATCATCATAATGTTCAGTGGAAAATTGATAAATAATTGACTTTGCCACGTGAATAATTTTTGGAATATTAAATGTAGGTTAATAGTAATTTCTGGTATCACCGTTGACTGTATTTTATCAAAATTGCAAGTACAAAAATTGAAACTGAACTTTTAATGTGGCACTTCACACAAATCACAATTAAATAGACTAAATTTAGTTAAATGATTAATGAAGAGATTGCCAGAACTGTATCTGAAGAAATGGTAACGGAGTTACGAATAACAGAGTTACGCGCGACAGAGTTACGGCCGTCAAAGTTACGCGAAACCGAAGTTACGAAAAACTAGAGTTACGAATTCTAAAGTTATGTTAAGCTATGACATGTGATTTTTGAGTTGGCAACAATTGCAACAACAGTTCACCACACCAAAATAACGTCTGTAAAAAAAGGGGTGGTTTGGTTATTATTTTATTATAAATAATAACAAAGTGGGTATTACAAAATACGCTATGAATAATTATATTAATTATTAGAAAAAAAATACGTATTTGCAATATTAGTTGGACAAATAAGAAGTTAAATTCAATTATGTCCCCCAAACTTACATAAGTATACTCATGTTTTTTTTTTTCTATTTCAACGTTTTTGCGATCTTCTCACAAAAACAAAACCATATATGTGTATATCTATACCTATCCAATCAAAATTTTACAAGATTAAATAACACCCATTTTCGCTTTACTCATTTAGTTCTGACCAATGAGAAAAATGTTAATCTCTTGTTTGTATGTCCATAATTCCATGTCGTTCCTCGCAATTGTTGCCAACCCAAAAATCACATGTCATAGCTTAACATAACTTTAGAATTCGTAACTCTAGTTTTTCGTAACTTCGGTTTCACGTAACTTTGACAATCGTAACTCTGTCGCCCGTAACTCTGGTATTCGTAACTTCGTCGGTTTCCCGTATCTGAAGCTTTGTGAACACTTTTATCTTACCTCAAAAATCTACTTTCGTATTGTACCTATATTTCGTAACTAAATTATTTGAATTTCGCCAGACCAATAAAATATTTGGGGTCGAGGTAGTTCATACCAAAACATTTCATACCACTACATTTCATACCACTACATTTCATACCACACATTTCATCCCAACAGAATCTGTTAAAATAACAGAGTTCATTCTTAGAAAGGGCCGCCCTTTTTTGTTCATTTTTTGTTGTTCTTGTTTTTTGCTGTTTTTGAAAATTTTTATTGGCCAATGAAATTAGTGAAACTATTTAATAAAGGATGCATATAGGTAAAGTAAGTAACGCAGCCGTAGGTGTAGTGTTTATGACATCATATGGAGTTCTTTTTAGTTTTGCATATTATGGAGTGGGAAAAAGAAGAAAAATTTTGAGATGGGAGTGATTGGTTGGTTTGACATTTGAGAGATTAGTTGAAGTCCGTAATAGGGTTGTTTGGTAGGTACATATAGGTAGGTAGGTACTACTTAGTTTTTTAATTGGTTGATGAGAGAGAGAGGAATAAAAAAAATATAGTAGGTAGATATAGGTATATCTACTGTTAAGACTGTGAATAGGAACCAATCGGCAAAAATATTGTTTTTGGGATAAGAAGCAAGGATAAAAAAGTCTATAAAAAAATTGGGTGGAAGAGTGTTTTTTCGCGGACAAGAGGGAGAGGGTGAAGGTCAAAAATGTAGTGAAACAAATTGTCTGTCGAAAATCATCATATGACACATGTTTTTAAGGTATTTTTTGACGCTGAATCTAATGACATAAAAATAAGGTTAATAGGTACACGATTGCTCTGAGAAAAGTTATTGCCGATTAAAAACAAGGGTGCTTGTTTTTTTTACTTCAACATGTTCAACATGCCCTATCTCCTTTATGTTACCTGTTATGATAGGTAGGAGATCTTCTTAACCCTAGTTTACATCCTGGGGTGTGATACACCCCAGACGACTTTTAAATGTTTGTAACTTTTTTGAAAATCAGTTTTTCGACTTGGGATAAAAAATCAGTGAACAAAATTCTTTTTTCTAAATAGTTTTCTTTTTTATTTTATCAAAGAGCTTCAACTTGATTTTTTGGAAATTTCATGTGAAAAAAGGTCGTCCACACTTGCCTGGGGTGTGTTACACCCCAATGATCAAAATGTGAAATAAATCAATTTTTTTTAGTGTTTATTTTATTTTTCATGAATTATAAGTAAATAATAATTAACATTTCGATGTGTAAACTTATTCTGGTATAGATCGAAGTTCTGGGAGAAATTTAGTACAAACTGTATTGATGTGGCGATGACAAGTGTTTTTTTCACAAACATCGCAAGTTGATCTCGATTTCCTGTCGTCTGCTCTCGGACAAAGGTGGCATTTTTACGAACGTTTTTTTTTTATAGCAATACCTGTTTTCGTGGAAGCTTCTCGTCAACTGAGTGAAAAACTGCGATTGTCTTCCCATATACTGCATCATAGAGAGCATCAAGACTAGCTTTCTTTTTTCTATAGAAGGATGCGAACGATCATCCAACTCTATTTCCATTTGTTCTTCTGCAATTTGGATAAGCTTTTCGTTTCTAAATAACTTTATATTTCTTGAAGGAGGGTTAAAATGGCGAAAAATAATAACTGTGGCTAATGCTGAAATATCCAATAAATTGTAAAATACAACCATGGGCCACCGATTGCTTTGGTGAGAACATAAATATAAAAATACCATTTGGTCAAACAAGTCTACACCTTTTGTTCCGTTATAGACCAATATCATGACAGGTTTATTTTGAGGTCCAAAAACTGCTTTTTCAACAATGTGCTGTGTTGAAAGCAGTACAACTTGTTTCCTGGGTTTTGGAACCCAAGTCTAGCATTGCTCTCAACGCTGTTGCTCTTTCTTTTTCATCACCTTTATTATATTTTTTCTATAATATCTATGTAAATTAGACACTAAAACAAAAACTACATTTACAAAGTTATTTAACTTTTAACAATTATGTTAGAAAACTATATTTTCATACTTAATTTTTAAAAATTTTTACAAAATCGCTTTAAATTTTGCCGAACAATACACGTGTTCATAAACAAAAACAATTTTTATGTCAACTCGATTGAAAAAAAAAAACCTAAACAATGCACCAGAACATTAATTTAAACAAATATATGCGCTTAAAACTGTTGGGGTGTAACACACCCCAGGCAAGAAAAGTAGTAAGTTTTTTGGGGATGTAAACTAGGGTTAAGATGACATATTCGACAAGACGACATAGTTTTAAAATGTCAGTTCCTCAATTATTGTTACTTTCCTTAGTTTGCAACAGTGTATCCAGTTTACCTAGTTTTTATGCTTTTTAGATTGAAACCATTTTTGATCATATCGGGTAAGATGACATGACGCTGCGCTCGTCCGTCCAAGTTGACATACATTATCTTACGCGGAATGTAGTATAAGAAGCTTGAAAAGTTACAAAACGACGCATAATGATGTTCCATTCCACCGGACTTTTCGGAATATATAGATATAATAATATAACACCATTCATATTAGGTAAGGCATTACCTAAAATGAAATGTTTTAGCATTTCATGTAAAGGAGCATTGGCTATGTTGCTAGGCATGTACTAGGTACATATTGCCACGCATTGCGTGCCGGTGTTGTTTACAAAATGTAACATAAAAAAAAGTATGTCATCTTAAGCAGATCTCCCCTACCTACCTTCCCTTCCCACACATAACTCAACCCATCTTAAAAACACCCTTTCATCAAAAATATTTTTAAGAATTTAATGAATCCTTTATACCTATCTGCTTTATCCAAAACTTTCATTTCAAATTTCAACAGTGTATAGGTAGGTAGGTATCATATTTTTCACATGCGGTTTTTGAATATATTTTACCTGTTGAAGTAAAAAAAACAAGCACCCTTGTTTTTAATCGGCAATAACTTTTCTCAGAGCAATCGTGTACCTATTAACCTTATTTTTATGTCATTAGATTCAGCGTCAAAAAATACCTTAAAAACATGTGTCATATGATGATTTTCGACAGACAATTTGTTTCACTACATTTTTGACCTTCACCCTCTCCCTCTTGTCCGCGAAAAAACACTCTTCCACCCAATTTTTTTATAGACTTTTTTATCCTTGCTTCTTATCCCAAAAACAATATTTTTGCCGATTGGTTCCTATTCACAGTCTTAACAGTAGATATACCTATATCTACCTACTATATTTTTTTTATTCCTCTCTCTCTCATCAACCAATTAAAAAACTAAGTAGTACCTACCTACCTATATGTACCTACCAAACAACCCTATTACGGACTTCAACTAATCTCTCAAATGTCAAACCAACCAATCACTCCCATCTCAAAATTTTTCTTCTTTTTCCCACTCCATAATATGCAAAACTAAAAAGAACTCCATATGATGTCATAAACACTACACCTACGGCTGCGTTACTTACTTTACCTATATGCATCCTTTATTAAATAGTTTCACTAATTTCATTGGCCAATAAAAATTTTCAAAAACAGCAAAAAACAAGAACAACAAAAAATGAACAAAAAAGGGCGGCCCTTTCTAAGAATGAACTCTGTTATTTTAACAGATTCTGTTGGGATGAAATGTGTGGTATGAAATGTAGTGGTATGAAATGTAGTGGTATGAAATGTTTTGGTATGAAATGTAGCCGACCCAAAATATTTGACAAATTTTATCACCGAAAAATATTTAAAATCCATAATTTTTCTGAAGGAGTTACGAAAATAAATAGAGTGTTAAGTTTTCAGTTAAATATATAATATATTTTTTCGAACAAGGTTTTAGTTTTATTTTGGCACTCCAATCTTTTCTTCTCGGGTTAAGGAGTTAAAATTGACATTTTACCATAGAAACACTGTCAATATTTAATCATTTCACAGAGAAAAGAACATTTAAACAGCCGTAACAGATTGTGAATTAATATTCAAAGATAAAACATAAACGGTCACTGTGGTGTATGTGTAACCTTTTTTAATGATACATTTTTGTAGGTAAACAAAAAAACTGCTCTTTTGCTAAAGAGGTTCATCTGACCATTTACATTATGAAAAGGTCGTTCGTACATTACACACAGTTTCTTAGGAGTAATCAAACAATGTAAAGTGGTACGTTTAAAGCCTTTCGGCGTCAAAAATCATTTCCATGGCCACTTCAAACATGATTTGTAGTAGTTGATTGTACAGAGACCCTTCTTTTTTTGGTATATTTTTAGATGAAATGATACAAATTGCATACTTTTTTCGCGCTGAAATTAATTTTTTATTGTTGATGATTTTTTAAATTTTTATAATGAAATCAAATAATGTATATTATTTGTGAAGTTTTTTCTATATACTCGCCAAATGTCTGATAAAAATTATGGAATTCGTATACCTTGCTGTCAACTATTTCCAAAAATAAAAAATAATGTTTAATATTTTGTCTGGTCCTTCTTCAAAAAGTAAATACTATAAGAAATAATTTTATTTAAACCAATTTGTACATAAGAAAAACGTGTTTGGAACACGAGAACCTATTTTCAAAATTAAAAACAAATATTTACTTGGCGCAAAGTCCGCCGCAGTCAGACACCTATCAATAGAAAACTAATTATTTTGTTATAAACAAAAGCTAAAGTTGAATATTCCTTTTGGATGTGAAATAATTGAGTTCTTTAAATAAACCCCAAAACGACACACGTAGGTGTGAAACATTAAACAAGTATTTGCAAATATTTACGATTTTTTTCTTCGTCTTTTTTTGAGGAAAAAAAGTACTTGAAGTGAATGGAATTTAAAGAATTTTAAACAGACTCTTGCCAATGAGCTATATTTAGGCTGAACATGAAGAAATGAAAAAAAAATATGAAGCAAGGTGATGCTTTGAAATTAAGCCATTAACTCGTAATTTTGTTAAATAAACATAAACACGGAGAAGATATTAAAGCTTTACGTCAAAAACACGTGTTTCCTTCTACAAAAATCAACTGTCAATACTCATTTTTTAAAACTTTTTCCAGTAACATCAGTTTTTTTTTTTGAACAGATTTACAGATCACTTTATTTCGTGATGGCGCCATGTTGATTTGTCGTTTTTCGTAGAACGCAAGCCAATGCCCCAGACAACAATCTATAAAACGCCGGAAAGCACGCAGATTCCAAAGCCTTGCTGCCACATTCGTTATTAATTTCATTGCACGAAATTAATCAGAAAATGCATTAGAGCACGACGATATACAAAATTCCGAAGCATGGAATGCGCACTTTTGAAATAACGACGATGACGCCGAAAACGAAAAACGAACGACACGACGCCAATGTACCTGCTCTCTATTTCTGGACACTCATAATGCGTGTGCAAACATTCATTTTCGTCGAGCAAAAAACTCCTTGAAGCACCATCATCACATCTCACTCAAGACCTCGCATCGAAGAAGACTCATTTTGTATGAATGGCAGAATTATTTCACCGCCCCTTTTCAATTTTAATAGTAAACAGTTGACTTACCCCATCAAAAAAAGTGGAGAAAGAAGGGAAGTCAATGAGTTTTATTGGATCATAAATTCTGAAATGGCTACCTCTTTGTTACAAATTGCTTCAAGTGAATCTTTTTCTATGACGATGACGACGTTTTTTGAATTAATGACACTTTACTTTATCTTTGGACAAGCCCCTGACGAAATCATGCAAAATTTTAAGATCAAAACTAAAATCCATTCCAACACCCCTACCTTACCAAAGGAATTGGGTATTATTTTTCCCAACTTTTATTGAGGAATTTTTTGTGTTGTAAAAACATTTTGGCCACTTGCCCAATATGTATATGAAAAACTCACAACAAAAAATCGAGATTAATTGCACATTTTTGGAATTCCTCGGAGTCAGTATAGTTTGAAAATAGACAAATTGGGAAAGGAGAGTGGAGGGATAAGAGGGAAGTTAATTTCGTTTGGGTGAGTAGAGGTAGTATATGGTTTTGCTTTGTCGGCTGAAATATGTATAAATTTTTGTTTACTTTTTTTTTCAAAAACAAAACAAAAAAATTGGCTGAATTTTATACAATAAAAACTCTCAACAAATTAGTTAAACATTCTTTCGGTCCGTTTGCAATACTTGAAGCATTAGGTTGTTGTAATTTTTTTTTTTGGCATTTATCGTGTCTGGTTTTTGTAAGAAATTCTTTTGTAAAAGGATTTGAGTGTTGAGTAGCGTGAAACAAAAAATTGGAGATTTAAGATGAGTGATGGTGAAACACGAGACTGAATTGGGGCGAATTGGATGGATTTCATATTTCATTACAAAGAAAATGTACCAGGTACCATAGGTATCTTTCAAATGGTTATGTTAATAAAAAAGTAAATAGATAAGAACTTTTTTGTGGAGCAATCTGTTTCCTTAAAGAATATGTCCCGTTTGATTATTATAATTTTTCAATTTGTTACAAAATTAAGAACAAAAAATGAATTTTTTAAGATTTTCTCGATTTTTGTACCTCAAATATCTTCTAAACAGTTAGATAAACGAAAAAATGTAAAGGCCTTCTTTTTAGAACTTTCAATTTCCTATAAGAATATGTAAAGACATTTTTCTAAAAACTTTAAAACACCTAAGACTCAATGAAAATATGCGATCAGAAATATGATTTTTGGAGTAAGATAAAAGTGTGCACAAAGCTTAAGATAATTAAAAACTATCTTCACTTTAATCGAAGTTCTAATTCCTGTAGTCTTTTAATTCATCATTTAACTTAATTTGGTCAATTTAATTGTGATTTGTGTAAAGTTTCACATTAAAATGCAGTCAATATTTTAAAACTTGTTCACATGCCGCAGTCGATTTATAAAATCAATATTTCGCTATTATTTGGTTGTCAAGAGTTAAACACTTGACAGTCCTGTTTTTTATTTCAATTTGAAAACACGGAAAATGTTTATTCTCAAGATCAATGTATTTCTATCAATCTTAACTCTTATTCTTGCGCAAAATATATCTCTTCAAGATTTAATTGTAAAAATTCATGGAGAAAGTGATTCAGCAGAACTGTGCTTCATCGGTATTGATGATGAGTTTCTGACTGATTTCTTAAAATCGAATGTTCGAATACAAGTATTGACATTTGATGCAGATTTTGCAGAGAATTTTCAACAATTAAACAAAGTTATCATCGTATTTCAAATTTCTGATACAAACTCAAACATTCCAAAAGTACTTAAAAATGTGATCGAAATCATTCAAGTTAGAAAGTTCGTCATAGTTATAGCGAAAACACTAACCAACTTAACTAAATACTTTCACTTTTTTAATTTTAACAAGTTTACAAGAATTTTCGGAACAATTGGCAAAACATCATCGTATGCATACCTCCCTTACGCTGATAATTCAATTCAACAACTTGTCGGAAATACTGATAATCTCCCGGACGCTCTTAAGAATCTTAATGGCTTTGCTATACGAACAACTATTAATCCAGACTTTCCAAGAGTTTTTTGGTATTCAAATGAGAGAGGAAATCCACGTATTGGAGGACAATTTGGTCAAATATTTCTACATTTCTTAAAAAAACATAATGCCACATTTAAGGAACTATTTTTTAAAAATACAAACGATACAATTTCTGGACCTATTACACTGGTTTACAAAATTAAACTTTTTTTTTGTTGCCGGAACAAAAATATACTTTTCTGAAGGTTTTCGGTATGCTGAACTTGAATCCGAAGTCAAAAAAATTCTACCAGCTCCCTTTTTTGAGATATTACCGTTAGAAAGTGCAGCACTTCGGACCTTATTCTTTTATATAAGGAAAATTGTTTGAGCATATTTAGTAACGGTTTTTATAAGAACTATTTACCACCTTTTTAAATCTGTTTAAATCTCTCCGATATCTTTTTTACTTCCCGAGATATCCTCAGTTGTTTGATATTTTTAAAAATTTTATAATGTCATTATCTTCTTTATGATATATGAAGCCAAACCCACTGACTTCAGTTTAAGATATCTCGGGCAATACATAAGATATTGAAAAGATTTAAACAGGTATCGAAAGATGGGAAATAGTTCTTATAGAAACCGTTACTAAATATGCTCAAACAATTTTCCTTATACAATAGAATAAGGTCCGAAAAACTCAAAAAAACGTTTTTTTGCATTTTCTAACGGTAATATCTCAAAAACGGGAGCTGCTAGAATTTTTTTGACTTCGAATTCGAGTTCGGCACACCAAAAACCTTCAGAAAAGTATATTTTTGTTCCGGCAACAGAACCCTTGTAAACCAGTGTTATTGAACCAACTTTGAACAATAAGATTGATATAAGCATGAACCCATTGTATCCACAAAAAAATCTCGACTTAAGCTATCCAGTAAAAGTTGAAGAATTTGTTTTAATGGTGCCTCGCAATGATTTTATTTCACCCCATGAATACCTTAAAAGGCCATTTTCAGCTGGCGTATGGTTGTGCATTGGACTTTCCGTCATATTTATAACAGTTTCTAGGATTTTACTTGACAAATTAACAGCTTCAAATGTGGATATTTGGTCTAGTTTCAGTGATACTTATTTATCTTTGCTGAATTTACCAACAGAAAAACCAATAACTTCAAACTACCGATTTTATTTGGTTGTACTTTTGCTTGCTTTCATAATTGGAAATTTATTTGGAGCATTTTTTCAATCATTTCTGACAGTTTTTATCAAAATAAAACAATTCGACACTATTCAAGATCTTGTGGACAACAACATTCCCATTATGATCTTAGATATCCGATGGGAAGCACTTAGGAATTATTCTTATCCAAAAGGCTTTGATAAAATAATTCGACCAAATAATTCTTCGGTTCTTGTTCCTCAATGTTTATCTATGCGTAACGTTAGCTTCGCATATGTCTTAGATGCAGATAGATGTCAATTTTTAATTGGTTTCCAGTCTTTGTTTCGTAAAAGTTTATTTCGTAGAGCCCGACAAGCAATTACAAGTTACCCTATTGGATATTTGCTACCACATCATTTTCCTTTCAAGGAAATTTTGAATAAATTCATCCATGAAGTACATCAAACTGGTTTGACTCAGAAGTGGGATTCAGATGTACTTTACCAAGCAAAAACGTAAGGTTTAAAAGCGAGGGTTTATACAGATTATGTTTATGAAGAAACGCTGACTCCATTATCTTTGCATCAGTTGCAGTTTGCATGGAACTTTTTGCTTATCGGATTGGCAATTTCCACAATAGTTTTTGTTTTGGAATGGATTTTTGAAAGAATTGTATTATCTACATTAGTAAAAAAATACTTTGAAATGTATACCTTCATAAAATGAAGATGCGGTGAATTTTACCGGCTGTACTTATAGCCAACATTGTGGAACACTGATTAAAGATGACCTTCAATGGTTTACTTCACGCTTCATTATTGCACAGCTGACTTTCTTTATCGGAGCTTGAGACATTTATTTTAGTGATTATTGGAATAAATGTATTTCAATTTAATTTTTCATAAAATATCGTCTTGTTGGAATTGTATTTTCATTTTTAATATATGTTGCTGCTTTTTTGAAAACATATTTATTTCACTTTTACAGATGATTACTTTTGTTAAAGCATATCTAGTATTAAAATAACAAAAATTAGCCTTCGTTTTTTTGATTAGACAGGAAAAACAATAACTATACTTAATTTTATTTTTAAAAACCACCTTAAAAAATGAACAATGGAAAAAAGCCTTTATTGTCTATTAAAACATAAAAAGCCTAATTTATTTTTATTTTAGCACTACGCTATAAAAAAAGAATAAAATTAGAATAAAATATTTCCGCCTAGTTGCTATGTTTAAAATGTTTAATATTTTTAATAAATTTTATAAAAATAAATAGGACCGAGAATTTTCTCACAGAAATCGACTGATTGTCGTCGTCATAGTTGTGAATTAATTTTCGCATTCCATTCTCCTCCTCCAATTTGACCTATTTTACAAAATTTTTAATCAAGAACGTAATAAAAAAAGCCATCATAAAATTATATTGCCATCATAATTTCTGAGGAGGTGTTTTTGTTTCTTTTATTAAGACAGACAATCAAAAAAAATCTTAACACCTTCAAAAACAAATTTTAAGGTAATTTCCATTAATGAAAAAGTTCTATTTTCGACACGATCAAGTTCAACGATCTGAATTTAAAAAAATCATTTCTTAATTATTGTAAATGTCTTACATGACAATTTAGACAAGATAAAGCATCTACAAAAATTTTGATGACAAAATAATCTCTTGTCGCCAATTTTGAGTGTATCCTACTGTTTTTTTATAATTAATTTCGAAATAAAATTATACAATTTGGCACCAATTCTTATTAGACAGTTTGAGGTAATTTAAAATCAATTAACTTTATTTTTTTTTAAATCCATTGTCCTTCAACATTCAAATAAAATCGAACAATCAAACTTACAATGAAGTAATTGGGTATTTTTTTTTTTAACAAAGGAAGTTAAAAATAGTTTGGCATGATTCGATGTTCACGAATTTTGGCAGTGAAACTGAAGTGCGCTCTTAAATTTTATTTAAAATGGTGTGCTACAAAGAACAAAGCCGCCAAAAAACGATCGACGACGCATTATTTTGTTAGTGAGGTTAAAATATAATTTATTTACAGGTGGTTTTGGTTTATATTTAAATTCACACACTCAGCAATTAATTGAAAATGTTTTAGAATGTTTGATGTAGAGGTTTTAGCTTTGACATCTGCACCAAGTGAGCGGAACGAAAAACAACGCATATAACGATAAAGTGATTCATTTTCTTTTCGGTGGGTACCTTAATTCGGAAACGTTTTATTTGTGTTTTTCTTATATATGTATAATATAGAATGGACAATTTAGTTTGACACCTTAACTTCAATTTTCAAGCATATATGAAGAAAATTTTATGATTTTAAAAAGACTAGAAATAATAAAAAAAAATATTTCCAAGTATCAAGTCACTATGTTTATGTTAACCTAACGCGACTTATAGTTTTCAATACTTCAAATGTTACAAAATATCTTATATTTTTCAATATAGTTATTTGAATTGTTTTTCTTAAAAATTTGCTTAAGTTCTAAATAGTAGAGTAACTAAAGCTCAAAAAATGACAATATCAGGGAACCCGGCCGAACAGCTCTGATTTTGATGATCTTTTTTTTCAAACGTCGGAAATTTAAAATACTTTACAGTCTATAGATTCAAATTTGCCGCTGTTGCCGTTTTGATTTTTTAAATTTAATTAAAGATTTTTGTGAACAAAAAAAAAATTTTCCAAAAATTTTGCTTAAATTTCATAAATTTATTAATGCCAAAAGATTGTCTAGGCAACTAAAGGAAAACAATTATATGGGAACGAAGGACAATCTTCCTTCGTTAAGGCGATAAATGCAATTTTCTCACAAATTGACAAAAAATATTTGAATACAACGGGAACACCTACAATATTTAAATATACATTTTTAAAAAGCTAGAAGCTTATTTATATTTGTAAAATTAAAATTAAGTAAATTCAGGAAATGGTTTTTTAAAAAATGGTAATTAAACTCAGATTAAAAAAAAAAGTTATTGAAAAAATTTTAACATGATCTTTTAAAACTTTTTCGTAACAATGCATTTATTTTTCAAATTTTTTAGGGCACATTTATTATTAATTGAAATTATAAAAAAAATGTCAATATGTATTACAATTTATGAAAAAAATTAAAAAGTATTACATTTTCGAAGAACTTTTTTTAATAGAAGTTTTGAAAAAAAAAAAAAAATTAGCTAATATAAATTTATTTTTTTTAGAAAAAAAGTCATTTAATTTTTTTTAATAACATTTTTTGTTTTAATTCTGAGTTTAATTACCATTTTTTAAAAAACTATTCATTAAATTTTGTGAATTTAAATTTTATAGATACGAATGAGCTTTTGGCTTTTTTAAAATGTGTTTTTTAATATTGTAGGTGTTGCCGTTGTGTTCAACTAACGTAACTCTGTCATTCGTAACTCCGTTACCATTTCATATTTTTTGTATTTGAAGTCAGTTTGTGAGAAAATTGCATTTATCGCTTTAACGATGGCAGATTGTCTTTTATTTCCATATATATTTTTTCCTTAAATTACCAAGAGAATCTTTTGGTATAACTTATTTTATGAAATTTAAGCAACCAAAATGGTTTTGTTCAAAAAAAATTTAATTTTAATTTAAAAAAACAGTACAGCAACATCGGCAATTTTTAACCTATAGACTTTAAAGTATTTTTAGTAACCGGCATTTGAAAAAAAAGATCATCAAAATCAGAGCTGCTCGGCCGGGTTCCCTAATAATTTGCTTTAGTTACTCCACTAAAAACTAGGTAGTAGATTTTCAAACTTGGCAAATATAAAAAAAAATTTTTTTTTCGTTTTTTTTTTTCTAGGAGCTCTATTTTTTGAATTAGTTTTCCACATTTATGGGTAATTTCGTACTTATTTTAAAGTTATGCTTATTTTAACTGATTTTTAACATTTTCCAGAAATTTTCTTATCGAACCTAATGCATTTGGGTACACTAAGCCTAAAAATCACACTGGTTGCTTTCTATGAGCTGTATTTTTTTTTAGATATTTTAATTTTTCACATTTTTGGGGTAATTTCATACTATTTTTTTTAGATTTCATTATTACAAGCGTTTTAAAAGTTTTGTTGGAAAAATTTGTTTCCAATGTAATGTATTTCGGTTGAGTAAGTAAAAAAAAAATACAAAAAAAAAAAAATAATAAAAAAAAAATGTAACAAAAAAAAATTGTATGAATTTCTATGAATTTTCATGTATGAATAATTTAAAAACTAGAGCTGCTACAAAAAAACGAATGTCATTTTTGGAATCAGCACCCTAAACTTAGTAAGAAATGATAAACAACGGTCTGGAAAATTTTTGTGTGTTCGGCATTGTAATTTTTGAAAAAAAAAAAAAACAATTATTAGCAGCAGCACATCACAAAAATAGTGTTTGGAAGTTCAAAATTCGATATCTCAAAAACTTTGCACTTTAGACCCATTCTAATGCTTAATTCAAATTAAGAAAGTCAAAGGGGATTAGAAAAGTATTACACAGAGAAAAATAGACCACATAAAATAGAACAAAAACAATAAGATTTCTCTATGGTTTTCATCCAAGAAGGAAACCTTATTAAAACAATCGGGGTTTCCTTATTGTTTTAAAATCTGCAAAAAAATAAAAAAAAACGATGACCAGGCTGGGAATCGAACTGGAGACTTCAAATCATTAGTCGCCCACCTTACCACCTGAACCAACCTGCCATGAAAATATTGATCGCGATTTTTGTTCTAGTGCTAAGTTGCAAGAAAAATCAACTTTTCAGTCAAATTTTAATAAGATTTTCTCTATAAAAATAATAAGAAATCTCCTTAAAAAAACCTTATTAATCGTTGATTTTAATAAGATTTCCTTATGAAATGTATGGAAGGTAAAACAATATGTCAATCTGTTAGTTTTTAGCGGGTCATATTTTTCTCTGTGTATTTGGTTTCTATGGAAAAATACTTCTCGTCAAAATTACTGTCATTTACGGAAAAATCGATCTTAAAATCGTTTTTTTTTTTTTTTTTCAATATTTTCTAAAATAAAAGTATAGTTTTTCTATATAATCTTAAATAATCTTAAATTAATAACTGAATTCCAAACTTTTCAAAAATCAAAAATTTTGTCTGTAACTTTCTTTACAAATTAGGTACAATTTAAATTTGTCAAAAATCCAAAAATTAACTTTTTGTTCAAAAAAAATTTAAAACAGATAAAAAACATAACAAAGTAATTTTTAACCATAGTTTGTCAAAATCCAACCAGAAGATAAAAATAAAAAACCAAAAAATTGTATTTTTGACTTTTTTCGTTTTTTGCCAGAAATCGTAAAAAAACACGATTTTTGACACCCACCCACCCCCTTTCCCCCAATTTGTTTGTATGCAATTTATTTTTCCTCTTTCATATACCATTTTTCCTAAATTTTCCCACCATCTTTATGCTGCTAATAATTTTTTTCAACTTTTGCCCCCTGGAAAACCGGTTTGGCACTGGTCTAATACATACAATTATTATTCTTCAAAATATTACGAAGCAATCAATCATTTTATACAATCTATCAATCACATTTTTCGTAATATGTTTTACTGAAAGATGTTGAAAAATGTCTGTACTTAAAAATAAGCGTGTAAACGAAAATGTACTTGGCCAATATAATCATTCTAAAAACATTGCCCTCAAAAAATTATTAACAGATTTCTGACCTACTTAACATAAATTCCAATATTATTTCCTTCCAACTACAAAGCTATTCGTATGGTTCTTTTGAAAATTCAAATCCAAATATATTTTCTTGTTTGTACAAGATCCTAATGTGTATGTTGCATAAAATGAGTTTCAAATGCTAACTAATTGCACATAATTGAGAATTATTATGAAGCAAAACAAAGAACAAAATCGGCGCCAACATCTGCCTTTTCCATAGAGTGTGTTGTGTTTTTGGTGCTGGAAATAACTTCACATAATTTCAAAAGAAAACTATATTTATGAGTTTTTAACTTAATGATGCATTAGTGAAAACATTATTCAGAGGGAAAATTTTCAAAAATGTTGTTTTCCTTTTTCAATGAGCAATGTTTACTCTAATAAAATTTACGAGAGAAAGTAGGTATTAAGAGGTTTGTTAGAAGGTTAAATGATTTTGGGAGAAGGCTGTCTATTCAATTGAGTTTCAAGGAAACATTTGACACATGAATTAGTGCTCTAATTTAATGAAAATTAAAATATTTGTTCCTTTTTTTGGAAAAAGGTTATTTCTTCTTCATTCGATAACAACCTTGAATCTTTCATAAATAAATTAACGTAATTTTAATTTGTCTGGCACAATTTTACAATTAATAATATTTTCTTTCAAGAAAATTACTGTTTCCACATGTTTTCCATTTTTTTAAACAAACATTTGGAAGTAAAATCAACAAAATCCAGCAATATTTTTTTTCCAGGCATTGATAACTATGATATGAAATAATTTATATATATTTTTTTTATTGCACTTTTGAGCTAAATTAAATTAATTAACACTAACCTATCACAAAATGTTTAACAAATATAATTTAAAGAAGTTCAAGACACATTTTTTTTTCCTTATAAATCTATAAAAATTGGCAAGTTTACCCTTCTTTATTCTTTTATTTCCACAGCCTCATTTGTATAACCAACAACTGGTTGTTCTGCTCTCAATACTGCTCTAGCTTCAGCTTCAGCAGCTAATTGTTCCGGAGTTTTGGCCCAATCTTGTAACTCACCAGAAGCAAATAGCCAGTAAATAATACAACCAACACAGTAAATTCCTGCAGAAATGAAAAATACTATACGCCATTCATCGGTACTCTGAAAATAAATTATTAGAAAGTATTGGAATACTCGAAATAATTGGAGGAAATGAGATCAAACCTGTTCTTGTACAATGTAGCCTGTTAGAAGAGGACTGACAATTCCAGGAATTGTTGCAAAAGTATTACCAATACCCATTAAAACACTAGCGTGTTGTGGGGCAATATCTAAGTGATTCACTCTGAAAAAGGAAAAACAATTTCAGAAGGTTCGAAAACAAAGTTTTCAAAAACCTACGCAAATCCAGACCAAGCAAAGGCTCCTAATCCCACTGCGATGGTTATGTACACAACACTCCATAAAGGATCAGGGAAATAGGCTGTCAAAATCATGAATAGTGTTTGTGCTAGAAAAGCACCACAATTGAAGTATCGACGAACTTGAGTCGTGGTCAAATATCCTTTAACTTGAACCCAATCTGCAAGATATCCTGAAACGCCTAGCAAAATTCCCATGGCCAAGTACGGTACAGCTGATAGAAATCCAGTCTTATCCAAATTGAAGTTCAAAGCGTCTGAGAAAAAAATGGAGAAAAAATTACCGAATTTCTTTTTTTTTGTCTAAACTTTCTAACTTACCTCTTAGAAAAGTTGGTAACTGTGTCAATAATGTATAGAATCCCCAGTTTTCGGAGAAATGTGAAGCAACTATCGCATAAAATGGTGGCGAAGTGAAAATTTCCTTCCAGGGATGTTTGACTTTATTCCGTCCAGTAGTTCCAAGTTTCTTCTCAATAAACTCTCTTTCTTCCATCGAACAATGAGGATCTTTCTCGGGACCTTCTTTGACAATTAACACCCAAAGTACAAACCAAATGCATCCAATAGTTCCGAAAATGTAAAATACACTTTCCCAGCCGTATTTCGTGGCAAATATACCAGACAGAGGCATTGCAACAACGGTACCAGCATAATTTCCAGCAAAAGCTATTGAAGCCATTCGAGATCGTTCTAAAGGTGGTGACCAACGGGACCAGACCGCATGGATGCAGGGGAACGTTACACCCTGGGAAATATAGATGAGAAATTTGAGCCTTTTGGTAGAAAAAAAGAAGCTTTATAAGACTCACCTCGAAGATACCTTCAACAATTCTGACAGCTAAGAACATTCCAAGACTGTGTGTGGCAGCTAAAGGTGTTAGCAAGGTTAAAATCGCTGTGCTACCAATTCCGATACCAAAAACCTAAAAATCTTCATCATAAAATTTCCATTTAAAACCTTTTATCTTTAAGCTTCTTACAAGATTTCCCCCGATCCGGCCTCCGATAAGTCCACCCAAAAACTGTGTCAAAATGTACCCATAGAAGAACGAACTCAATATTAAACCTTTTTGTTTGGAATCCCATGGAAAATCTTGTTCATAATAAATCGAACCATTTTCAGCGACCATTGTTCGATTTTCTGTCATTGCAACAATGGCAACACTCAAATTCACACGCAACGAGTAGACATTGAAAAAGCCAAAAAATGCCATAAGGACAACAATGTAACGACGTTTCCTCCAAAATCGCCATGTTAATGGTTCAGCTTCCTCAATATTGCTGCTGTAATGGAAAAGTTAAAAAAATAAATCGTTATTTTTATGTAAATGAAGAAATCGATTTGAAAGCGAATTTGTGTAATCGCATTCGATTGTATTACAAAAACAAAAAATAAAATAAATGCCTCAAGGTCTAGTCAATATGCCGGTGGCGGTCGGTGGTGGCAGCAACAAAGACTCTCACTTTTTATTTAAGATCAATGTGCTGAACGCTATTGATACGGAAACTAGTTTTTTTTTTTTTTTTGTTTTTTATTTCCATCTGGTATTTGTAGTTGTTTAGATAAAAAAAGGTGTCATGTAGACAAGAATTAAGAAAAAAATGCATGAGAAATATAATAAAAAACTGAATAATGTGGTAAATTATGGATAGTCTTTTTCTTAGACTTTTGTAAACTGTACTTACACTGTGGGAGTGGTAGCAAGAAACAAGTTAAGTAATAGTTATAATTTTTTTGCACGTGGTGGAAATATGCAAAGCTTAAATTTCAAGACCGGTCTTGGACTTTGTTTTAATCAGGGTTGGATTTGGTATGAATTTTTGATATTAAATCTAAAAGTCTTGTCTTCAGATTAAACTTTTTATGTATATTTTTAAATTCGGAGAGAGTAAAAAACAATATTCCATTCGTGTAGTGCGGTTAAAGAATGAAACTCTAATTAGCATTTCTAGGAACACAAAGAACGTTAGAAATCGTTTATATCATAGAAAGTAAGGGAACGACATCTGCGTTCTTCTAAAATTGAGTTCAGATCAACTTAATTTGTTAATGTTTCAAACATAGGCGGATCCAGGGGGGGCACGGGGGCACATGCCCCCCCCCCCCCCCAGAACTTAAAATTCATACTTAAAGGAAATCAAACTATAAGAGTTTTAAAAATATATGAATAATAACAGAAAGAACTTGAGTGAAACTCTTGTCTATTTCTGGCTGAAAATGCAAATTTTGTTGATTGTTGCATCCCTTTCCCATGAAAAGCTCCACCTCAAAAATTTGCACTTTTTTCGTTGTTTTTTTTTTCAACATTAGTGTTTTTAAAATAGCGGAACACGTCACAAAATTGCATAAACTATACATTATAGAACTGCAATATATGTAGAACAAACTTGCATTTCAGAAGTTTGCCCAAGTTTGCACCCCGAAAATAAAGACCCCTTGAAAAAAAACTCCTCAAAAGCGACCCTTCCTTATAGATTTTTATAAATATTATTTTATTGAGAAAATTTCTCCAGGGATACCTCTAAAAATATGTAAAAAAAATAGTGTTCCAAATTTCAAAAGAATCGGTGCAGTAGTTTTTAAGTTATGAGGAGCACCGGCGTTGAAAACATTAGTTGTGGGGATAACGATTTAAAGTTTTGAACTCTGGACTAAAAGACTAAAACGTTCTTAAGGGAAGTATTAAAATACTCATAACTTGGTCAATTTGGCTCCAAGAGACCCACAATTTGAACACAATATTCTTGAGGTATAAAACAATTTAACCCCTTGTAGCCCCATGTGACATTTCTGTAACAAACCGAAAAAGATTCCATAAAAGCTCTACAAACTATTTTTTTTTTTCTTTTGAAGCTTCTAATATTATAATCTTTAAGTATTGCTTTATCGAAATAGTACTTCAAATTTCTAATAAATAGCACCAATAGTTTTTAATTGACAGTTAATGTTGAAAGTTGGGCTTTTTTGAAAATATGCAAATTTGTGTAAAAACTACGAAATTCAGAAAAAAAAATAGTTTTTGTTAGTAAACCCCACGGGGTTTTATTTTTGGATTTTAGGAAAGTGCTTAAAAATTAATATTAGATAGTTTTTTGCTTGAATTTTTGCATTTTTATATAAAAATAAATTATTTAAACTTTTTTTTTACTCCCAAAATATCGAAATAAGTAAGTAAATAATGACTTTATTGAATTTTTAAAAAATACGTGTTGTATTAAAGATAAAGGCCAATCGATTGACTTATTAATTTTTAAATTTACGACCTTGGGTTACAAAAGGTTAATGCAAATTAAAAAAAAACAAAACTGGGTTTCCCGGCAAAAAAGTATGATTCAGTTTTTTTTGTTATTCTGAGGAACTTTTATATTTATTAGAATGAAGTCTTTAATGTTTGACTAAAAACTACTAGGTCATTAACTAATGGTATAATTATGTCCATAATATTGCAAAATTTTATACAAAATCAATTAAAAAACGTAAACATTTTTTTTTCAAAATTTCATCTTTAAAACTTAATTTCTCAAAAACTATTTGGTGAAACAACTTAAGTCAAAAAATTAAATAAAGAATAGATTACTAACTTTAATATAGCACAGAATTGTACGTGCATTTTCTGATTTTTTATATATTTTTTTCTTCCGGCTAATCCAATAGTAAGAGGGTTAGCACTTAAGTGGCTTTTACTGTAACAAGAAAATGAAAATTTTTCCTTTCGAATAACTTTTTGGTCATTTGGTACCTATTTTATGTGGGAAATGTGCCTAAATATTTTTGGCCAGGTTTTAGACCACTGTGGGTCGTTAAAATTTTCTGCTTGTTAGTCAGTCGTAGGTATGGTACTTCACTTTATTTCTAACTGTTATTGCTGTTTTTTTGCCAATCCGTCCCTTGTGCCCCCCCCCCCCCCCCCCCCCCAGAAAAAATCCTGGATCCGCCCTTGGTTTCAAAAACACAAAAAAAAATATTATCAAGCTAGCTATGTAGCTATGTAATAATAAAAAGGCCGCAACGGATAAATTTTAACCCTGGTTATGGGGCTTCAACCTCTGCATACACTATATTGTCTTTAAAGCTAATTATTTCCTAACACACCATGCATTAAATAAAATCAAGAAAATAGCAAAAAAAAAAACATGGTTAGCTCATATTTTTGTTCTTTTGGAAACTTGAAGTGAAGTAAAATAAAAAAAAAAAATAAAGAAGTCAAGGTTTCTTACTTAAAAGAACAAACCAATCAATCTAATAGCTGAGAGATAAATATTTCAGATAGAAAAAAAAAAGTTTTTTTTCAGGGAAGTTGAATTTGTATTAGCATTGAATAATTATATATAGAAGTGACACCTATAGTTTCTAGCGCCACACAATTTTATTTTTTTCGGCAATCAGATGTACTAAAAAATCCCCAGAAAGAATGGGGCTTGTCTTAGAAAATTATTTTTCCAAAAATTTGTTTTTAAAAAAGGAAATTTCACAAATACAAACGTAACAAAACAAATATCAAATAAAAATAAATTGTATCGACACGTCGACATCCTATAATAGAAAAAAAAAATAAGGAAATTTTACTCACACATAAAACATAAAACAAATATCAAACAAAAATAAATCGTATCGACACATCGACATCCTATAAATGAAAAAATAAAATAAGGAAATTTTACTCATACATACAAAATTACACAAATATCAAACAAAAATATTGAAAAGTTAGTTGACATTATAAATGTATCCATAGTAACTCGAAACTAAAAACAAGAAATTTTTTATTAATGACGAGAATTTGAACAAAATTAAATATTATTGTTGTATATCCTAGGCACGTTATAGCTTATAGGGCATGAAAGTTACCCTTGTTTCAATAGTCCTATTAGCGTAGGTGACAAGGTGATTGCTGTTTAATTTTGCTTTCTGAGTTCGTATCCCCACAGAGATTGCTATTTTTTTTATATTATATTTTGTTTTGGAATATTATGAAATGCGTAACAATTAGAGCCTTTTTTGCTGAATCGAAACTTAAGCATTTAATTACAACATAAATCCTTATGTGACAGTTTACGCCGAAGTAAAAATAGAGCCTAAAAGTTTATGTTCAACTTGAATTATTTAAGGTTCGTTTCAGCTAATGGCCCTTAAAGAAAAAAAGAAAAACGTTAAGAAAAACTCAACGTAATAATTTAAATCAGGTAAGAGCTCAAACCAATAAGTCGTTTTGGCTCAAACTTTTTGTTTATTTTTGATTCCAAGGAGGGGAAATTGAAATGTTTTAACGGTACCAACTAGAGATGCTGCGAATAATGATTCGGTCGAATACCGAACATTCGACCACGCTTATATGTACATTCACTTACTATTAGGCTATTATTACTATAATTCACCAAAGCTTATCATTAGTAAATTTGATTTTCTACGAGCCTTACCAATAATCAAATTAAAGGTTCACCTAAATATTTAACTGAATTATACATATTTCTCTCAACCAATATAAACAATTTAATACTCAGGTTAAAGTCTAAAGCTCGGCTAAATTTAATACTTGAGTTTCATAACCATAAAATTTAACCGAGCATTAGCTTTTAACCTGAGTTGTTTTTATACACTAGCCCAAAAAGTTTAAGGAACAAAGGAAAATTCGTGATAGCTCCAAAACAAGTACCTATTCGATTTGATTTTTTCTACTAAGATAGATTTTTAGAAAAAACAAAATTTCAAAATCGTTGGAACCTTATAAATAAATTTAAAAAAAAAATTCAAAAATAAAATTGGTATGCAATTTTGTAGAAATTACTAATGCAAAAACTATTATTTTCCCAAATTTTCTTTCTGTTTTATATCTAAACTATATAAATGCTTTTGTATAAAAAATTCGTTGAAATTAAATTGGTAGTTTGGCACGGTTCTACGGTAGGTTAATAATAATTTTAAAAAATGTCCATGATTGCCCAAAAACTATTATATAATTTTTTTAAACAAAATCACTGGTACCGTTTTCGAGAAAATTAAACATTTCCGAAATTGGTTTATGACAGGTATCGTTATTTTTGATAAAAAAAAATTAGTTTTAAAAATAAAAACCCCTATGTAGATTCTGCAAAAAAATGCTACATACCAAGTTTGATGTTACTCGGTAGATCCATTTAGCTGTTCCTTTGGGAGGTGGCAAAGTACTACTAGTAGTTTACTAGCGATTTTCAATGGAACGCACTTTCAACGAATTCAATGCAAATCGTGTCCACTCGGGAAGAAGGGCATGAGTAGGTAGATGATAGTACTAGATTAAATAAAAAAATCTACTATTAGCAGACTACAACCTCCAGTGGAACAGGGCTATAGTAATCCCATGTCTGATTGTTATCTCAACTTTTTTTTGTACGAATGCAGAGCTTGACTATATCATGACAAAATAAAAAGCATGTAAAAGCTACATTCTTCTAGTTATAGAATCTTAGAACCAAATATGTATTTTATTTCAAATGGTGAAATAGAAAAATCATTGGAACTATCCCAAAACCACATTTTCTTGCATTTGCGATCAAAATATGCCTTTTTACCTTTTGAGTTTATTTGAACATTTTATTTATAAATATCGTTTAAATTTTAGATAACAAAAATGTTTTAATTAAAAATAAAGAAAAGTATCCAAAAATGGTCCGAAAAGATTTTTTTTCAAAATTTAACATTTTATAAAAACTTTTAATTTTTATTTGCAGTTGCAAATTTGAACAAAGCCGTATATCCAAAGTCCTTGTTCGCAAACAAAAACGAGGTTGTTTCGTATTGTATTAAAATACTTTAAAATAATGTGAAATATGGCCATATTGTATGAACTTGATCCCTACCTACTCTTGCATTATGCGGTTTAAGAAAATAGTAAGTATATGCCACAGTGCATGTGGAAAACATTCAAACAATGTGAACTACAACTTTGGCCTAGATATTATTACAAAAAGCACCCTAATCAAAATTAAATAAACACTTCTATAACTGAAGAAAATCTTCTTCTTCTCGTTAATAAAAACAAAAAACAAAATCCTTCCAAACATACATAAGAATCAAACATTCAAAAATAAATATTCAATTCAAAATAATACAAAAATTTAAAATAAATTCAATTTCAATATAACAGAAACAAAAATAAACAAACACACTACTAGCACAAAACTAATACAAATACACCAAATATAAATAATATTGTAGATGTGGTTACTTAGTAACCAAAAGTCCTTTTCAGGGATTTTTCGGCCATCGAATACACAATCCTAAAACGATTGTGGCGCCACTCCTCAAACGATTGTGGCTCCACCCCTCAAACATAGCGGACGTTTTTTCCGGTGTCACTTCTATGTATATATAATTATTCAATGGTATTAGTACTTAGAACTTTTTGAACTTGTTCTAGATTTCAAGAAAGTAATGTTTGTGTGCTTTTGAGTTAAGAAACAGAATTTTTGTAAATTCTATTCGAAACTTTGTTTGAATTATTCTTTAGATTCCGAATAATCTTTACAAACTCCAATATCCTTGTTAAAAATATTTTTTTTCGTCAAAAGTACTCGTACCGAGTTAGTTGATAGAAAGCATTTTTTTACATCTTTGATTTAAAATGGTGCACTGAGGACTTTCTCGATGTCGAACCAAATTTAGTTTTCACTAAAGTAAATATCCATATAACATGTAGAAAAATTAGAAAAAATTCATCTTTTGGAGGGCGAAATTCCTCACCGAATCGATAACTTGTGGTTAAACTTGTGACTAGTTCAACAGAGAAGTTTTAAAGGGGTCAATAATTGAAAAATTTGTTGATTGCAAAAAATTATTTTTTGAGAGACTAATGCAAAAAAATTAACAGTATGCATTTTTGACAAAGTTACATAATATGTAGGTAATAAATATGCAACACTTGAGTCCGAGAACTATACAAAAATCTACAAAAAATCAGAATAATCGTTTTTTATACGCTTTTTTTTAATAACTTAATCAGCTAGAACTATTGCAGGTAAAAAAGAAGAACATCAAAATTAACGAAAAAATTTATGTATTTACTTTTCTTTGATGGTCGAAAAAATTTCGATTTTGTTAAGCGATTTTTGAGAGCAAAATTGGTCAGACATTTTGTTTTTTTACAGTTCCTTAAGGAGTCAAGGCCAGTTTGAGACGGAAAACTTTTATATTTTTTAACTCCATTTCATAAGGGTTGCATAACATGGTTAATTTTTTTTTTTGAAACATTGAAAACTAAAAAATTATATAATAAAAAAAATCAAGGATGAATTTTTCAAAAATTTGATTTTTCCAAAAAATATTATCCTTTTATTAATCCAAAAATTTATTTTTTTCGTCATTTGGAAAAATTCAGAAATTAAAAAAAAAAGTTCTTAGTATGTATTGATTTTAGAAAAAAAATATTTTCATCAAAACATAACATAACATAAGTTTTTTCATCAAAGGTCTTGGAAGTATTTTCTAGTATATTAAACTTTTTCAAAATTTCTATATGAAATCGTTATTTTTAATCTTCAAAAATCATTCTGACATAGAGACAGCAAACTTGCAGGACCCAATTTTTTTGCAATCTCAAAGATCGTAATGAAATGCCTGTAAGGTGAGCGTTTTTTAATAAAGGTTTGCAGATATCATATATTTTTTGGAGTTTAGTTCCAAAAGCTTAGGAATTCTACAATAAACAAAATTGTTTTTTTTCTTTTTAATAAAAAAAGTTGCGTATACACCACCGTGACTACTTAAATTCTTCTTTGTGCACTTTTTGTTTTCAAAACTGAATAACTTTATTTGTACTTCCGTTATCATTCAGTCCTCAAAGTTTACTTTGCTTACCTATCAATGGCCTTGAGATCCGCTTGACGACCATTCTGCTTTTCCTTATCATACACAACTGTCATCTTAATTAGAGCTGGCTTTTTCGAAAGTTAATAAACTCAAGCAAACATTCCCTGAAAATCAAAAGAAGAAAAATGTTATTTTTATTTTAGTATGGGTTTTAAAAGAGTCATTTAGACAATTGACTGATAAAAAGTAATGAATCTACGTTATGCCATATTCAAGGATTGAATCAAATTCATTAAAAACAAAATTTAAATGTCGATGTTCTGACGCACAAGAACCATTTATTTTAACTTTTCAATACCACGAAAAGTGAAGTTATTGTTATCTTTAAAAATTAACGCAGTTCTTTAAGCAAACATCAATACTATACTAAACATGTCAGATATCATAATTTACATAGTTAACAAGTTGATGATTATCAAAATCTAATTTTTCACAGTGCTAAAATCTAACATAGATAAAAACTTTATTAACTACTCGCATGTTTTGTGGAGGGGGCTAATAAATTAAATTCCTTCATATTGCTTCAATGAAATGATTCAAGTTCAACATCAATCAAGTTGATAAATAAAAGAAATTAAATTCGCCTTTTGTATTCTGAGTTCTATTTAATGAGTTCTGTCAATAGTTTTTTTTTTTTATTTTCTTTACGATGACAATAGAATTGAATATTAAATTACTTTCCACATGCAAGTTTGTAATAGGAGGTTAGTAGTTAATCTCTTTTAAACTGCGATTATCTTTAAAATGCAAAGTTGTTTAAATAACTGATTTTTGTCATATTTGTTTTCTTTATATTGTCATTTCAAACGCAATTTTATAAGAAACTAGCTGACCCGGCGGACTTCGTTCCGCATTTTTCTAGTATTTATTTCCAATTTTTGGCTTTGTAATGTGTTAACCTTTTCCAATATAAAAAAATCGGGCCACAACTTGATATATGGACCACAAACATTAAATCGTATAAAGTATTAAAAAAAGCAAACCATTGATTTGACAGCTACGAAGTGTACGAAGTTTCATTAATATTATTATTAAGGTATAACAACATAACTTTTCAGCGGAAAGCAAAATGGTGCTATATGTCCTTAACAGATTCTATGGAGTAACAATAATTTTGCTTTCCAGTCGATATGTATGTTGTATGCATGCCACTGTTTTTTTCTGTTATTGGCACGGGTTTTTTGCGTCAAATAGTAAAAAAAATGTGTCTCGAACTCCTTTCAATCACTTGCAATCGCTACAAAAATTTGAAAAAAATTCCGTCTTAATTCTATGCATACTTCTAAATATTAAAATATTTTCTTAAAAAGATTAAATCATTTTATATTAATGCGGAAATTGTATTAATAAATTTGTAGTTGAAACAGCTTAAACAAATTTTAAGTTTCAGTTTATCATACCAATTTTCAACTGTGAGATAGCTTAGAGGTAAACAATTTTAATTGAGGAAATAACATTTTAAAGAATGAAATCATGTTTGTTTTTATTAGCCTTGAATATGAGCTCTTTGAACCCCAAATATTAAATTTGCTCATAACTTGACAGCAGCACCACGTACCCGGTCCAACTATAAAACAAAACCTGTCTCGAATGAACCTTATCAAACGCAAAAAATTTCATAAAAGTCTCTACAGCCGTTCGGACTCCAAATATGGAATTTAACAATAACTTGACAACAGCGTCAAGTCTTTCGAACTCCAAATATAGAATATTTGCCTATAATTTGACAACTGCGCCACCTACCGCATACAATTATAATTTACAAAACATGGATGGACCTTATCACACAAACGAACTTTCACAAAAATCTGTCAAGTCTTTCGAACTCCAAATATGAAATTTGTCTGTACATACTTCGGCAAAAGTGCCACCTACCGGGTCCAATTTATGAAACAAAACATGTTTCGAATGAATTTTATCAGACACAAAAAATTTCACAAAAATCTGTCCAGTCGTTCGTTCAAAATATGCAATTTTCCTAAATCTTGACAACAGTGCCAACTACTGGGTCCAATCATGAAACAAAACTTGTATCGAATGAACCTTGTCATAACACAAAATTTCACAAAAATCTGTCCAGTGATTCGACCCCACCTATGGAATTAGCCTATAACTTGAAAACAGCGCCACCTACCTTATCAAATTATAAAACAAAACCTGTAACGGATAGACCTTATCACATACACAAAATTTCACAAAAATCTGTCCAGTCATTAGACCCCATATATGGAATTTGCCTTTAACTTGACAGCAGCGCCACCTACCGGATCTAACTCTAAAACAAAACCTGTTTCGGGTGGACCTTTTCACATACATTACACACAAAATTTCTGAAAAATCTGTCGTTCAGGAGTAGGGTCACAAACAAACGCACATAGAAGAAATATATACAATAGATACAAACCAAAACTCTAATTGATATCATACACATACTTTTGTTGATCTTCGTTTGCACAAATATTTTCAATTCATTCAACATTGTATTGTATTGCCTTTCGCGTAGTATTTCTGATCAAGAACATCTTGGTCTGCACGATTTGGAACAACCAATCCTAACTGTGCCAATGCTTTGCTCGCAATAATCAAACACGTGTCCTCAATGAAGATCAGAGATTGAATATACATTTTATTTGTGCAGTCCATATGTGGATTTAATGTCACAAGACGAATAATTATTTGTTTCACTCAAAAACAGGCTTTTTTAATTATTTTGAAAGCCTTACAAATTAAGCTTAGTTAAAATTTTTAAAAAGCGAGAGTGTATTTTTACTCGTACAAATTGACAGCTATGTAAAGATGCGAGAAAAGAAATTATTTTTTTTTTGATACAAACCATCTATATATTAATACCTTTCAAACAAAAAAAAAATTACCAAAATCGGATCAGCCAATCGCGAGTTTATCGGCCACACACACTAAATGAACTCATTTTTATATATAAGGATTATTTGAAATTAAAAAAATATAATAATTTGTTTATTTTACCCTAAAATCAAATTGGGGAAAAAAAAAAACAATTAAAAAAACAATATGGGAATTCACTTGCTTATCTTGAAATCCAATCACGTAAGTTTCTTTATAGCAAGAAACCATATCCAAAATATAATACAAAAAATGTCAATGAACTTATGACAAATGGAACCTATTTTCATTATTTTGGTAGGTTTGACTACTGAAGGATTTCTGAATTTTTTGTGCTCCATGATAACATCTTAACCAAATCACATAGTTGCTAATTAGCTACATTAATTACTTACCGCAGAACTTCTCTGTTTTTGTATTGAACTCTTATTGTCAATTTATTATATTAAGACTTCGAAGGCATAAAACGACTTAAATGATAATGATAATTGAAACAATGAAAATGTGTATTGTCCAATTTCGACTCAGAGAATAAAAATGTCTGCTAAAAAAAAAGTTTTATAATCTATTGGTACTACTTTTTATTTGTTTCCTTCATTCAATTAAATCTTTTCTATTAAATCTTAATATTCTTCGGATGAATTTTAAGCTACAAGTTTTTTAAATGAACATAGCTGCGAGATGTTGACATCAAATATAAGTTCTTAATAAAATGTGATTTTTTTTTATGTTTTTATGTTTAAATTATGTTACACATACACCACAGTGACCGTATGCATTTTAATCCGCAAGACTCGTAAATACACTTACACGTTTGTTAAAACAATTAAAAAAATATAACTCTTATTGCCCTTAAAAACTAAGTAAATTGTGCAGCTATGCAGTTAAGAAAGGAGGATAATGTATGATTAAAAAAATCAGCTAAGTACCTACTACAGTGCAATAAATTTTACTTATAAAAAGCAATAAATTTTATTTATAAAAATAATAGAAAAAGTCTTCAAAAAATAATGATGGGAAAGTTTTTTGAGTCAGAAATAGTTTTAATCCATTTAAAATAGTAAATTTAACCAGACACTTCTGTTTGAAATGGTAATGTTTCCAAATTTTTTCTACTTTAATCTAAAGAATTAAAGATAAATATTGATTTCACAGTGGACATTCATAAAAATGGATTTTTGAAGTGAAAACTTCTTTAGTATCGTAGTGATTTGAAACAAGATGAAACGAAAAAGCGACACTAAAAATCAATTGTGCAAAATTTCAATTAATTTCATATTCAAAATTCTGAGATAACGGTGAAAATATGTTCATTTTCTAAACACGTTATATCTTTTGATGTAGAGCACATAACAAATTTATTGAACTTTAATACGCATGCTGATAATATTACATTTCATTTAATATATCACACATAACGGTACGTGAAAAACTTGAAAAATACCTCAAAACACCTGTGAAGATTTGTTGCCGATGACCAGCCAGCAGTAGAGGAAGTACCGTGATCTCAGTTTGAAATTTCGACATGGTTGGTTTTAAAAAATTCTTACTTTTTTTGTAGGCATGGTAGAAATATGATTGTAGAGTCATATAAAAGGTGAAATAATAATGATATAAAATTTATTATTGGTTGTCTTTTAAAAAATGGATTTAATGGCGTTAGAAGAGAAAAAAGATTGATTGTTTTTATGAAAACTAATTGGGTTAAACAAATTCTAGCTCTTTTGGTAGATGTTGTATAGACATGAATGAATGAATGACACCTCTCATGAATCAGTATCTAAGGCTCTTGTAAGAAAGTGTGTTCCGGCCACCATTACAAAATGGATAGAGAAAATGTTGAGCACAAGAACGGCAGAGGCAACTACAGGTGTAACAACACAGAAAATCATCACAACAAGAGGATGTCCACAGGGAGGGGTTTTATCACCCTTGCTGTGGAGCCTTGTAGTGGATGAATTACTGGAACATCTTACATCCCTGGGTATTCGATGTCTTGGTTTTGCTGACGATATTGTAATAACCGCCTACGGGAAGTTCGAGGAGACCCTTTGCGATATCATCCAAAGAGGACTTTCAGCTACAAGTAAATGGTGTTTAACGGTGGGGCTAAATATCAACCCAGCAAAAACTACAATTGTACCATTCACAAGGAAACGGCTTTTGCCTCATATCAGACCTATCCAGCTAGCTGGTAAGGTCATTGAACTAAAAAGAGAGGTAAAATATCTAGGTATCACACTAGACAGTAAACTCCTCTGGAATAAACACTTAGAAATAACAGTCGGGAAAGCCACAAAAGCCCTTATGATATGCCGAAGACTGGCAAATAAATCATGGGGGTGCAAACCAAATATCCTAAGGTGGATGTATACCATGATGGTGAGACCCATTATCACCTACGGTGCGGTAGTTTGGCACAAAAGAACCGAACTAGTTACAACTAAAAAGACATTAAACAAAGTTCAAAGATTGGCCTGCTTATGCATTACTGGCTCAATGAGAACTTGCCCTACAGCAGCAATGGAAGTCATCCTCCACTTAACACCACTCCATGAAGTAATAAGTAGTACTGCTAACGGAACAATCTTGAGATTTGCAAAAGAGGGAACTGGTACGGGCAAGAGTATTGGTCTCAAAGAAAGGGACTCAATATCGAACACCACAGTTAAAAACCTCCTTGACATCCCAAGAGATTGCATGATCAAGAAATACAATTTTGAGAAAAACTTTCAAACACAGTTTAGTAGCAAGGCAAAGTGGGTAAGTGAATCCACGAACTACACTTTCAATGCAAACGCCATCAAGTGGTACACTGATGGATCGAGAACAGCTGATGGAACTGGAGCAGGAATATTTGGGCCTAGAACCAAAATTTCCATACCAATGGGACAGTTTCCTAGCATTTTTCAAGCGGAAATCAACGCTATAGATAAATGCGCAGAACGTAATCTCGAAAGAAAATACAAAAACCAAAACATTGCCATCATGTCTGATAGCCAGGCCGCACTTAAAGCTATAAACTCATACGCCATCAACTCCAAACTCGTATGGGAATGTGTGAAGAAGCTGAACGAGCTTGGCAAGGCAAATAAAATAACACTGTACTGGGTTCCCGGACATGTTGGAGTACAAGGGAACGAAGTAGCAGACTCCTTAGCAAAAGCAGGTGCAACCGCACCTCTTATGGGCCCAGAACCATATTGCGGAATTGGAGACAGCACGATCAAACAAATGATAAAAACCGATGAGGAGGCCAAACGAACTAAAATTTGGAAAGAGACTCCTAAACTCAGACAGGCGAAATCACTACTTGGGAATTACAACCAAAAAAGATTTAAAACCTGCATTAACCTGAGTAGAAACAACCTGAGAATAATAACAGGGATCCTTACAGGCCACTGCAAGCTAAGAAAACACCTCAACAACATTGGCCTGGCAGACAGTGCCACCTGTAGATTCTGCAACAATAATGAAGAGACACCAGAACACATACTGGGCAACTGTGAAGCACTAATGCACAATCGACACAGATACCTGGGCCAGCACCAGGTAACAAGTAAAGATCTACCGTCGATAGAAATACTCCAGTTAATCAAATACCTAAAAAGTATTAAACTGGAGACTGTACTGTAAGTAGTTAATTGCAGCCAAATTTGGGGGCACAATAGACCTTTAAGGTCGCAGTGCAACTTTCCCCCACAACACATTCATTCATTCATTCATGTATAGACATGGTCGATATAAATATTTTGAACTTTCAGATGGTATAAAATTTATTGTAGGTTATCATATAAAAAAAAGTGATGAAATAAAAAAAAAAGTTATTATATTTATGATTTTTTTTTTAAATGATTTTTAAGGTTTCACTTCAACCACGTGTGAATTGTACACATGATTTTTTTTTTTTATAATCAGACTGCCGCGCGTTTAAAACAATATCTCTAGAAGTATAAAGTGAGAAAATGTCTATCTAGTAACTGGGTTCTAGAAATCGAGTGAAATGAAAAAATCAAGTGAAATGAAATCAAGTGAAATTGGATCATTATAGCTAGGGTAACTTCGGGCATTATGGCGCACCGGGCATTATGGCGCACCTCTCAACTACCATACTTCCAATACTCGCATTTAAATAAAACCAATGCAAAAACTTTGGTCTTCGTTGAACACTAGCCTTGTGAAAATCGCAGGTCAGTGCTATTATTTTTGTGTCAAACAAAAAAGAAAACAAAAAAATATACCGGTTCTGGGTTCCAATATAATATCGGTTTGTTTTTGTTTGTGTGTATCTCGGTAACTATACAGTTCACGTGATTGTTGTGAAAAGTGGAATGCAGAGTACAGTTTTGGTTATCTTATACAGGGTGTCCCAAAAGTAATGGATCAAACGAATTATGCTGATAGGCCAACCTTAGGGCTCTCAGAATTTGGTAACTTGTTCATTCCAAATCCTTACGGTTTTCGATTTAATGCAGTTTTTGTCAAATTTCGAAAAATCCCGACTTTGCAACAGTATTTTGCTTCCTATTCTCATAATTGATTTTTGTTTTTTACAATTCTTTCACTAAAACATTGCCTAATCATAAGAAATAATTAATTAATCAAAATATTTTTTATTTCATATGCCATTTTGCTGCAAATTAATTAACAGTTCCATTTTTTATAAAAACTCAATTTCTTACTTTTATTTCAGAGCAACAGCCTGAAAAAAATTTGTATGGTGTGGTACAGGTTTATTATTTTAAAAACTTGCCGTGTTATTGCAGTTTTCAAAAATGTATAAAAGTTTAAAAAGTTGAAATTATAACGAAAGATATTACAAATCGAATGCAAAAAAACAGAGGTTTTCAGAGCAAAATAACAAACAAAAATCGAGGCTTTTATTCAAAAAGAAATAAATAAACAATAGTCAAGAAAATGTGTTTATTTTTCTTTGTTATTTTTTTCTGAAAAGCCCTGTTTTGTTGCTTTTAAATTGTAATATCTTTAGTTCTAACTTCAATTTTGGAAACTTTTATACATTTTTGAAAACTGCAATAACACGGCAAGTTTTTAAAATAATAAACCTGTACCACACCATACAAATTTTTTTCAGGCTGTTGCTCTGAAATAAAAGTAAGAAATTGAGTTTTTATAAAAAATGGAACTGTTAATTAATTTGCAGCAAAATGGCGTATGAAATAAAAAATATTTTGATTAATTAATTATTTCTTATGATTAGGCAATGTTTTAGTGAAAGAATTGTAAAAAACAAAAATCAATTATGAGCGGAGGAAGCAAAATACTGTTGCAAAGTCGGGATTTTTCGAAATTTGACAAAAACTGCATTAAATCGAAAACCGTAAGGATTTGGGATGAACAAGTTACCAAATTCTGAGTGCCCTAAGGTTGACCTATCAGCATATTTTGTTTGATCCATTACTTTTGGGACACCCTGTATAACTTGTAATATTTTAAATGAAGTAAGAATTGTGTTTGGTTTTTGGTGTTTTGTGAATATGTGTATATTTTGCAATATGGCGCAGATGCAATAGGGGCATTATGGCGCTACATTATAGCCGACTGCGCCATAATGCCCTTATGTAAAACTAATTTCAAAAATAACTTACCTAATGTCTCTGAATTTTTTTTAATTTCAAATTAACCTCAATTTAACGTTAATTTTATGAAAGTTATTTACAATTATATTTCAGAAATGCCGAATATACGTAAAAAAAGTAAAAAGCTCCAAAGTAAATGGGGTTCGCCATATTGCCCGTAAATAGGGCAATATGGTTTTTTTTTTTGACTATTTTTAATTTAATTTATTTTTTGTTAATAAGCTTGAATTTAAAAAAAAAATGATTGAAATAAAAATTGTTGTCCGTAGTAAAGTTATTTGAGTTTGTGCTTAGGTATGCCATAATGCCCTAATTTACCCTAGGTGTTTTTTTTTTTAACAAAGCAGCTGCTGTAATTGATTCCAATTATTATTTTCTCATTTAAATTTCTTGCGCGGGAGGTAACCGATTTAGATTAAAATAACGAGGAGGTCTATTTAACACGATAACAAACATGTTAGTCTGGCTGACTTTTATCGGTGCTGATTCTGAGAAAATGTACAATAACAGTATAAAGTTTTTTTTTTAATGATAATGGAACAAAAAAAAATTGTTGGCACAATGCACTGATATTGCACTTTTTCTCAGGATCGGTTCCGATACAAACTTAAATGTTTGTTATCGTTATAAAAATCGATATTGTTAAAAAAATCAAGCTATTACTTAAGTTTTTACTGCTATAATTAACAGAGCTATTCGCGTCAACATGAGTGATAATACGTTTATGTAAGCTTTTTTTTTTACTGATAAAGCCCGCAAAAATATTAAAAATTAAAATGAAAAAAAAAAAATGTAATTAATTAAAAAACAATTTTCTCCACCTCTATGATTTTGGTCATAATAATTTTATCTTTCTACGGATAAATATAAAAAAAAGGTACTTAACAAATGCAACGAATTTAAATTCATTCGTAAAATTTATGAGTTCTATTGATACAAATGTGAAGAAATCGTGACCGCATTCGTCAGAAAAAAAGTAATAAATTTTTTACTACTTCAGTGCACTTTGGTTTTGATCGTAAGCTTTCCTCTTACCTCAAAATATTAATTAATAATCTATAACTGTTTTTTTTTTATTAAACCTTCTGTATCCGTAGTATAAAAGTACATAGTAGTAAAAATGATGAATGGTAAATAATACACCTTTAATACACCTTTCTAGATATCAATCTCAAAAATTCGTAATATTTAAGAAATATTCAAAAACACGTTTTAGATCTATTTTATTGCTATTAAAGTGACTTTGAAATTATTTGCCACTTTAATAGCAAAAATTTATATGCAACAAATATTATCTATATGTGTTTGAAATAAAATGCACGACTGGGTCGGACGAACTTGCTCTTAGAGTTAAAGTTGCTTAAATTTGTAAGACTTTTTATATAGAAATTTGGAAAAAAAATAAAATTCGTTTTTAAAAAAAAATAAAATAAAATCTGAAATCAAATTACCCTCCAAAACAAGTATGCAGTTTTGATTGATATGTTAAGATGCATTTTTAGAAAAAAAATTTTTTAAATCGTTAGAGCCGTTTTTTAAAAAAACTAATTTTTTATAAATAATTTTTTGGAAAAAATGTTTTAAAATAAAATTGGTATGCCATTTTGTAGAAATCTATAATCAACATCTAAAAACAAAATTTGAAAAAATTCAATGTCCCGTTTTCGAAAATTTGATTTTTCAAAAAAAAATTTTCAAAATTTTTTTAAAAATCCAAAAATTATTTTTTTTTAAATTTGGTTTTGTTTTATATTTAAATTGTATAAATGCTTCCTCACAAAAAGTTTCGTTGAAATCGAATAAGCAATTTCGGAGATAATCGGATTTGAAAAAAAAAAAAACGGTTCTATGGCAGGTACCATTAATAAGGATTTTCCAAAAAAAGTTTTTCATTAGGAGAAAGACCTTAGCTTAAAACTAACATTTGAATTTTTAAACAAAATCGTTGGAGCCGTTTTCGAGATATTTCAATTTTACTAAAATCGGTATATGACAAGTACCTACCGTTATTTTTGGTCCAAAAAATTAATTCCAAAAAACTCCTCTGGAGAGTCGCCAAATAACGCTACATACCAAGTTTGACATTAATCGGTCCATCCGTTTAGGCTGTAGCTGCATATACAGACAGACAGACAGACAGACTGACAGACTGACTTCCGGGACCCACTTTTTTGGCATTCTCTACCATCATCGTAATGTCATGGAAAAATGTTATCTTAACTTTTTTTTTCTACGAACGAATGCATAACTTGATATAGTACCTATATCGCAAGTAAAAATCACACCTCTTAAATAAAAATTTTTGAGATTTGTTACATTTTTGATCTTAGAACGAAGAAGCTAAGGGTTGTAATTTAATTTGCTTTTAGTTTGAAAATCATAACAAAAAAAAATTTTTTTTGTTGGATTTTGTATCGATTATAGTTTTTTGAAATTATTAATTTTACCAGGAACTTTAATATTACAAAAAAAAAATCATTTTAAAATGAATCCCGTCAATATGCATTTATTTCGATCTCGTGTAAAGTTTAAATATTATTGAACCACACCAATTAATTTCGGCCTTAAACTTAATTATCATAAAAAAACAAAAAAAAAATAAATAAATAAATAATCTTATAAAACCTTTTTTCGTTCAACAATGTATCCAAAACCAGTTAAGGCTATTAAAGTTGCCCCTTTTTTTTTGTTTTTATTTCTTTGAATTCGATTGCTTTGCTGGCAAAATTTGCATCCAAAATTGGTAATATCTCTTTCACATTAACAAAAAATTTGATTAATCTTTTGTTTAAACTGTCACTTCACTAAAATCAAACAATTTGCAATGAAATTTCTATGAGAAAACTAAACACTTTCACTCTAATGTTGATGCAAAATAAAAAAAAATAACCATAAGCCTCCAGTTAAGTTTGCATTCACTCTTTAATTCATGTTTCTAAATAAGACTTTCCATTATGCGGTTTGCTAAGCGGCGCGATATCAACTGTGCACCGCACTTATCAAGACTCAACTGAGCTTAACTGAGATTGCCATAGGTAAGACAGTAAGACCAGAGTGTGTATGGATTTCATTAGCCTATAGTTTGATTGAGAGTTTGTATATTGAAAACGACTATACGAAAAAGAAGCGGAGTCTGAAATAACTGTGCAAAGTTGGGGGAGAAAATAGCTGTTTACGCAGTCAGACAAGACTTACTGACATACAGACACTCTAAACAAGTTACTGATTTTGTTCATTAGCAGCAAGAAGCCTGAATTATAATCTGCAAAGTCTGCGTGGTCTTTTGTAGGCTTTTTACTTTCTTAACTTGTTTGTATAAAGAGGGTGGCTTTGACTTCTGGAAGTTGTTATAGGGTTGCTATAGGAGGCAGTAAAAAATGTTATCTAGCCATAATAATATTGTTAAACGTGTTCTATAGCTTCGAGGTAAAAGTGAACAAGATTACAATTTATGGCAAGTTGAAGAGAGAAAATATATTGTCTGCGAATTTTTATTTAATGACAGGTAAACAATCGACAAGGAACGAGGTCGATGTGTCGGGTTGTCAAACTCGCGAAAATAATTTTGATTTTGAAATTGACAAGGAAGCATTTACTTTTCTTATTATGAACTTAATTCAAGACAACTTATTCTAAAGAGCTTATTTTTGGAGATAAATTTTTATTGTGTTTTCACTTTATTATAATTATTCTTTATCGCATTTACGTGTTAATAAAGTCAAATAAATATAGTTGTTATTGAAGCTGTATAAATTTATACAAAATCACATGTTTCATGATGCTCGTAAAATAATTTAAGTTGTTGTCAATGCTTCTTATTTTTAAACATCATCATAAACGAACTTGTAGAATACTTTGATAAGAAAGAGAGGTTATGAAATGTGTTTTCATTTTTGAAGAAAAAGTTAGAAGTACTTCTTAAATCTCAATCCATCAAATCACTCAAGTATTACTTCTGAACCACTTACTTTTTAATAAGAAATATTTTTTTAAATTTGAAATATTTAGTGACACATCATACGTATTTCTGATTTATAAGATTTAAACTTCTAGCTTAAAATGAATGAAACCATAAATAAAACTGAGACCAACAAAGAAGATGGCTCGACTAAAAAAAAGAAAAAGCCCAAAATTAGCAAAGCTGAAAAAAGACGTTTAAAACTTTTAGCAGCAATGGATCTCAAAAAGCGTTTAATGAAAGTGTGTTTGTAAACAAAAAATGGTAACTTTAAAATTTCAAAATATCAATTTATTTCAGGAACAACTTCTTCGTGAATTAGAATTGACAAAAAACTCTTCAAAGCAAGGCAAATTGAAATGGGAAGAAATTTGCAAAGATATTAAAGTTAAAGAATTTCGTGAAGAAATTCAAGAATGGAGTGAAAAAACTGAAAGAATTTTACAAAAGAAAGATGAAAAAATTGATATGTTGATGAAAAATATTGAAGAAACTCAGGAAATGCATGAGCGGAATTTTTGTCAACATTTAGATCAGCTAGAGTATTTGACAAGTAAGATTAATTCTTGGATTTTGTAAAGTTTTACTTAAAAGAAGCACGTGATGAACAAGATTTCACCGGAAGAATGAATTTCACTTTTCCCTTATTCAGCCCTTTTTAAACCTGACTTGTTTGTGGAACATATTTTTTTTATTTCCCGATTTTACTAGCTTCTTAAGACACCCCTCTTATTTTTTCGCTTAGATTACACACTCTTTATATGTTGTGGAACGTATTAAGATTTTTTGAAAATAAAAATACTTTTATGTAATGTTCCACATTTTTTTCGCTCGAAATTAATATTTACGTTCCACATTTAATTTTTGAATGAATTTTCTCAAATTGAAGAACTTAAAATTTTCTATTATTAATCAACCTTTTTTACAAAACGTTGTGGAACGTGTTCGTTTCTCATTTCAAGGAAGACAAAGTACATGGATTTCAGTCGAAAAATTCGCCTATGGCTAAAAATTTACTGGAAGTTATTTCGTAGGAAAATTTCATTTATGTGCGATTTCCTCTCAGATTTCAGAAATGAAAAATTGTGGATTGTATCTCCGCCGTGGAATGAAGTATTATAAGCTTTTTGTCTTTTAAGCAATTATTTTGTATAGGTATCTTTTTTTTAAGATTAAGGTTTTCGAAACTTGACAAGGGAAAAATTGTGGATCGTATTATGTTGGAAACACTTAAATTTCACAGCTTTGCTTTTTTCAAATGTAAACAGGTCATTAACTAATGATCTTGTTCTATTTTCAGATTGTCATCAAACTCTTCGTGAAACTGCCACAGAACTATACAACATGCAAGCCTCGGATTTAATTCAAGACTTCTTCGATGAAATCAGTGGGATTCAAGAAGTTCAAGAAAAAACTAAACTTAACATCGAAAACATCATGCATACAACAAATATTGATGTTAAAAAAAGGCTCCGGGAAAATTATGAGCTTTATATGGAAAGAAATTTTGACGAAGTTACTTCTGAGATTGAAACTCGTTACATTCTTCGTGACAGGACTGTTCAAAAAATGAATGACTTACAAAAACAACTCTTGAATTGGGTAAAAGATCTACAAGGTGATCTAGTGGATGTTAGGAAGACTGAAAACTTTTTAAATTTCATGCAAAGACAGAAGAACTATGTCGTTGAAGCAAAAAGGCTTAACGAAATTGAACGTTCGAGTCAGAAGACAATTTCGGAATTGCAACAGGAACTATTGCATATTGAAGCTGAATCGAATCGAAAAGTTTATGGATTGAAACTGGAACAGGCTTATTTTTTGAATGTTCGATCGATCATTAAGAGTTCGATAGAACGTGATAAAATTTTAACGCATGAAAAGATGTTAAAAGTGTCGAGTGAGAGCTATGAAGTAATTAAGGTTGATAGTGAATTCTTTATAAGAAGGCCATTTCTAATAATATTTTTTAGAAATTGAAAGAGCGGGTCAATTATGGAGAACTTTTGCTAAAGTTAGCAGCTTGTTGTAGGAAGTATCAGACTGAAAAGGAGAAGGTTATTCCGTTTCAATATTCTCAAGAAGAAGACGAAGAAGAGGCGCGGTTGAACATGAATTCTGATATTGCAAAGCTTTTGGACATTTCTGAGGAGGTTTCTTACTTATTCTTTTGGCATGGACATAAGTTGCTAACCACTTTTTTTCAGGAACTGACAGACGAAATGAACATTATGAAAAACTTCTGGCGTCGTTGTTCCGATGTCAGGTATCACAATCTTCTTCTAAAAAAAGATCAAGCCAAACTTACCGAAGAAAATGAAAAATACCGAAACATTATTCGTTCAATGAAGAAATCCGGTGATGTTCAAGACATTTTACAAGCTTTGAAAATAAAACAAGTTTAAATCAATTTTTTTTTGTCTCTTTTATTCTCTAAAATTCAATACATCAAACGAAACGATTTTGTAAAATGATACTGACCACTCTTTCGGAACACTTGGAGTATAATTTCTAAAGAAACGCATATAAATTTCAGCAAATAAAATTCTATGACGAGTTGTATCGGATTTTGGATGAATTTTCATTTCATTTTCAAGCTGATTTAGGGTTTTGCCAATTAATTTAAGTTCTTGGAGACTTTCAAAATCTTTGGTGTTTCGCATTCCAACAAATAACATATCGATGAAACAGTTTTTGTTTTCTTTAGAAAAATGAGAAAATTATTTTAAAAGTTTTAAATTTAATGAAATAGCTTACCTCCGCGTTTAAAAAGTGCAACTTTCATAGGAATAGCTCGATGGAAGTCTTGATATCTAAATCGAACAAGTCGAAGGCGGGCATCATTTTTTGATAGTTGCATGTCACGTGTAATTTGTTGATAACCAATTGGTGTTGTGAAATTGCTGATGCTTAATTGGTCTTGTTCACGAATGCAATCCGTCATTACAGTTGCTGACTAAAAAGAAACAAAAACTTACTTTTTTAAAAGAAACAACGATTTAAAAATGTTTGAATGTTTAAATAAATATTTCTGATGGGAGGAAATTCATTGCATATAACTAGGCTGAAGTGTTACTTCCGTCGATGGACTTTATACCAATTAAACGTTAACTTTAATGTGAAGCTTTGAGCTTTTTTTTAGCTAGGTAAACAAAGTTTTTTCTTTATATCAAAGACAACAACCACTTAAATCCAACAACCATTGACACCAAGTTCAATAATACAGTACAACCATCTTAAACTAAGATGAAATATTCTCAATTTAAAAATGGGAGGACAAATAGAAACAAGTTAAAAGAAGAAGGATTATTTTTATTTCACAGAAGATTCATTTTATAAAGCGCAAGTATTAAATTAGTTGAGGAAAATAAGGATTTAGGATAAAAAAGAATCTCATTCTTTAGCAAAATTTGGCTTGTTTAATGGTATACTATTTCAAAAACATTGTTTTGCCAGATAGTACAGGTAAAATAGTACATAAAACAACCAATAAATAAAAAAGTAATACTCAGGAAACATGGCAAAAAGTTTGCTTTTGGGATAAGAACCAAGGATCAAAAAGTCTATAAGAAAAAAAATAAAATGCACGACTGGGTCGCACGTACTTGCTCTTGTAGTTCACAGTATCTTTATCTTAAATGTCTATTGGAAATTTAAGATTTTATTTAGTGTCGAGAAAAAAAAATAAAAAAAAATCGAAAGTTTAAAAATTAAATTAAAATTTTTTTTTTCAAAAATGTTTAAAAATATTTTTTTTTTACATTTTATACTTCAAAATGAAGTCTGTAAGTTTTTAATAAAATTGACTTATTCTTTGATGAAATATATGAACTTAAAAAACATGTCAATTTTTGAAAAACGGCAACGCCATATTTCCGTTCTCCGCATTTTTTTAGGAAAACTAAAAACGCAGTTTTGTTAGAATCAATAAGTCTATTACGTATATCAAATTTAATCAAAATCGTTAGAGCCGTTTTCGAGAAAGTCGCAATACCTCGAAAACGTTATATGAGAGATATGCTTTAAAAAGGAGATATTAAAAAAATAAAAAAACTGTCCTAGGGAATAACCTAAAAAGCATCTGTACCAAGTTTCAAGCAAATCCATCCATCCGTTTAGGCCCTAGCTCGATGTACAGATGGACGCACACACGCACAGACCGACGGACGGCATGACGAAAACCACTTTTGTTGGTTTTGATTAAACCCTCAAATTTTTTTTCTACACGAAACCAATACTTGCCCTATAGGCTATAGAGCAAGTAAAAATGGGTGGAAGGGTGTTTTTCGCGGATAAAAGGGAGGGGGTCAAGATATGTTTGACCTAGTGAAAAAATTGTTTGTTGAATACCATCATATGACACATGTTTTTATGGTATTTTTTAATGCTGAATCTAATGACATAAAAATAAAGTCAATACAATTGCTCTAAGAAAAGTTATTGCCGATTAAAAACAAGGGTGCTTGTTTTTTTACTTCAACAGGTAAATTTTATCGAAACCCTTGTGAAATTCAATGAAATTCGGGATAAAGGGTTTAGATACAGCAGGAACAAAGGATTCGTAAAATTTCTAAAAATAGTTTTGGTGAAAGGGCGTTTTTGTATGGGTTCAGTTATGTGTGAGAAAGGTATCGTAACAGCTGACATAAATTTTATTAATTTAAACTTGGTGAAAAAGTTTCGTTTCATATAAGAGCTATCTTGAGTGAAAGTGTTTTTTTTTTTAAGAAATGATGAAATTCTTAATTAGTACCACAAAAACTGGGACAAAAATGATACACCAACGAAAATTGGTACATATGTTTAATTTACAACAGAATTCAAGAATCTAAGCAGTCTTAGATAAAAGGGTGTTGTTTTTGGGAAAAGATAAGCCCCCGATAAAATCAATGGTATAAAAGTTACCCATACGAAGTTTATTAAAAATGTTGTTTTTCCTATGGGAATTACGAATAAATTAAGTCTATACATTTTTTACATATGAAAGGGTGTTTTTTTTTAGGTGTAGAGAAATTATGGGTATATTTGAAAAAGTTTGTAATACTAGAGTAACCCTATTGAAATTCAGCAATTATGTTATTTTTGGAATAAGAAACAAGAATCTAAAGTGTCGGTAAGAAAAATGATGGGTCACCCTAATGAAATTTGGTAAAAATGTTGAATTTTTGGGATTTAAAAAGCAAGAATAAAGGTTTTTATAAAAAAATTTAGGTGAAAGGGTGTTTGTTTTGAAGAGACAGTAAAATTTGTAATTGGTCCCAAAAAGCAAGAAGAGAAACTTAGGTATCAGCATTTCAAGATCCATACATTTTTCTGTACAGCTCATGATTTCTGTCCAAAAGACTATTGAAAATTTATTACATATCAAAACTTTTTGAAAAAAAAAAAATACTTTTATTAAGGGATGTTTTCTCCATTCAAAGTATCTGATTTTTATCGATTTTTCAACGGTATTTTGATCGACAACTCCAGTCTTACAAGAAAATTGCTAAATATGTAGGTATGTACAAATGGTACCTAATGATCATCTTTTATGCTAAAATTTCATGTTATTATACACGCCCGTATGAGTAAAAATAAGTTTTTTTGGTCTGTTTGGTAAATGCAAATTTTATACGTTAGAATTTTTATTTTTCAAAATTTAAGTTTAGATCACGTTGACGACAAAGAAGATTTTCGTTCAGATATTGAGTGCAAGTGTTATATAATTTCAACTTGGCAATTAGGGCAAAATTGTAATTTACATAATTTGCACGTTCTCCATAATCACTGTGGCGTATACGTTCTTTTTTGTATTTATTTATTTTTTGCATGTGCTAGAGAAGCCAGCGGAGCAGTAGGCGGCTGATCAACCTAGAATATTTATGTTCATGCTATCTGACCTGACGAGGACACTATATTTTAAAGTATTTGAAAAGATGAATATTTTTTGATTAGCGTAGAGCGGGACAAGAATAACAGCTAAAAAAAAACAGTGTTCCTTAAAAAAAAGAATCGATTGAAATAAAAAAATGTTCTTTTTTTCTCTACCTATCGGTCCATCTCAGTTGCAAATTAGATAATACAAAGCTAAGAAAGTTCTTAGGGTAGTGCCGAAGAAAGAATTTTTGTAACTTTTTTTTTGTATTTTTGGTCTTCCTGTTAATATAGTCTAAGAGCCCACAGCAAATTTTAGTAGTGGAGGTATAACCAAAATGTCTGTATGCAGTTTTATAGCCTTATGCGTTTTAATAACGAATTCAAAAGTCTGGCAGCTTTAAATTGCGGCTTTATATGGTTTTCCGAGGGGTTAAATATCGCGAGTTTTCAAATTTAATGTAAGACACATGAAAGTTTTGGAGATTCGTAAGTTTAATAAATTTTATAGGGATGTTACTGTAATTTTCAAGTGCATTCAGTAAAAGCCTAACATTCAGTTCAATAACAAAAACTAATGGGGAACCTTTTCAATATTGTATTGTTATATTTCGCTCAAAAGAAAAATGAACACTCGCACATCTTAGCCCTTAAAAATGAGTAAAGTTTAAAAACACATGTTATAAATAAATTGACCGTTCATCATAATCTTTCAAAGTTATAGGGCTGATTAGGTAACATTTTATTACATCTTCACAAGCCTTATATTCCTTTGAAGTTTGGTATGCTTTTTAAATATCGAAATAAAGAATACAGTCAATTTTTAGAAGCAGACACCAGCGTAGTGCTCAAACATTGCCTTTCCGCAATCTTTTTAAAAAAATTGTAAGACTTGCAAAAAAAAAAAAAACGTTTAAAACCATAAGCATACCAACCTGTCTTGTTCCTCGACAAAACTCATCCTGTTCAAATTCCCGATCCCACAAAAGACGAAGTCGAGCAAGTTGAAATTGTGTCCAAACATAAGTCAAAGGATTATGCAGATAAACAAGCTTGGGAACAATTTTGGTGAACTTTGGGCCTCCATATTGATGACCTCTTGCAGATATTTTTCTTGTTAATTCCCAAGGTTTTTGTAGTAATTTTTTTGTAAAACAAGAATTTTGACCCGTCACTGCCAACATTACTGACTTAATTTAATTTTGTGTGTTTTTTTTTTCTTCTGTCTTTCTAGTGTCAAAATGGTGTAGAAATTAAAAAGGATAACGCCTAAATAAATTTTAAAATACACAAGGTAATCAGGCGTGTAGGAGTAAGGTATTTTTGATTCCGGTCAGAATCAGAGTATAAAGGAACATTCATAGCCTCAAGAACCAGTTGACTGTTGCCCACACTCTGGAGGGTCCAAAGTGTTTTTCTTTGAGTTTTTTTTGCTGTTTTTTTGTGTTAGTCCCTTTTTTGTTCTGATCGCCGCTTTTGTTGCCTTTATGTGTCTTACGACGCTTTTTTTGGATTTCATTTTTTTTGTGGACGCATCAGAAGTAATGTCCGTTCGGTCTTTTCGTTGGCGGCAGCGGTGGCGGCGCAAACTCACAGACAGACGATTCCCTTGATTATTCCACCAAATTAGAAAACTTGTGTTGTGGTTCAAGCATTCCACATCGTTCGCTTGAATGAATGTTCAATGTTCCCTTTAGATCTCCAGAGCTCTGAAGATCCAAAGAAGAATACTCTGAGTCAAAGAACACGAAATCGAACTTTCCTCCTCCTGCAGGCTGCATTCAGCTAAACAAAGATCCCGTCCATTTGTATAAAAATCGCTAGAGTGCGATGGGGCATGGTTTCGGATGTCCCCGGATGACGACGACGACCGAAGACGATGATGATGATGGTGATGGTATAGAGGATATTTCTTCTCCCTGAGCTTGAGTTACTTCAGAGGTTTTAGGTGTGCTATGTCCGACGGCGATTTTTGTGATCGCTCCGTTTGCTCTCTTCCTTTCGTGTATTATTCGGATCACATCGAATTTATTGGGAGAATTGTTTTGCTCCTTTTTTAGTTGGAGCGAAAAGGAGAGACCGCTGGCGGATCCTGTGAAACTGCTATGAAGGAATTTTGCGCGTCGATGTCTGTCTGGGACTTTTAATGCATCGATGGATTTTTGTCGTGGTTCTGGGTTGTTACAGTCGTTTTTTATTTTTACGTACTCTCGTTTAGTCTCTGCGAGGAGTTGTTTGTAGGTTTCGCAGTTCTCAGGTTCAGGAATCTTTTTATGTTTATCGCGCGCCGCAAGGGTTCTGCGATTTGCCGGTGCGGTGGTGGTGTGGATTCTGCGGGATTCTATTTTTATACTTCTGGGATGTGAGGATGGTTCTGTGCAATTTGACATGGTAAAAAATAAAATAGCTGGTGTGTGTGGTCTTGGGATGTTACAGCAAGCTTACAGAGGGGCATTGCATTTCAGTTGAAGTCGTCGCATTGAATGCATTTTGTCATGTAAATTTCAAAGAATCACAAAAATCAACAACAAAAAAAAAAAAAGACTTTACTTAACATTCGCAAGGTGTTATGCGCGGTATTGAGATCTCTTATCAAAGCGAAGAGACTTTACCAACTCAACTTTGGACAAGTACAAGCGAGTGAGTTAAAGGTTTATTGGACATTACACAAAAGGTTTTATATATTTTTCTGTCCAAATCGATGAGAACGTGATCTAGGGCATATTTTTGTTGGTGCTTGAACGTAAATTTTATTGAGAAAATATTTTTATATTGTTTGACTTGGGTGCTGACATGTAATGACAATAGGTATGACAGACTTGGACAATGATTTGTTTGACGTGAGTATGAGCAAAATATTGCATAAAGGTGTAGCATACATTCATTGTTCGGACAGTGAAAAAAGGGCCACAAAAGTAGATTGCTATCAATTCTTCAATATTGATCCTTTGTCTGATGTAACATATTTCCTAAATTCAAAAACTTACACATGGTTTTAGAAATCAAAACGATTTCAAAAATTCTTCAAAAATTCTTCAAAAATTGATAGAAATTGCAAATTTGTGTGTGACTAGGTCACGTTTGTTTGAAAAAAAAAACTACTTGACACAAAAATAATGAATTTTTTTGGACCTCTCGTCAATTGATTATAAGTTTCTACTTATTTGTTTGTCAGTCACGTAAATGAAGGTCAAAAATTTAGTTTGAAGTGCTTTTGTACATACTCAAAATGTACCAAGAAAATCTTTTTCGTTTATTTTTATCTTATATCTAAGCGAAACCATTGGAAAATGAATTTTAACGCTTTCTGTCATCTTTTTTTTAAGAGTTGTAAGTGTTTTATATTGAAGAGAAAAAAAATATTTAATGCAGAAAAGATACAAAACATTAAGTTTATTTAGTTTGTACGTTTAACAAAATTATTTTAAGTATAGGTATTTAAAGCCTTTCTATTCAATAAGTTGCTTACAATTCACTTCAATATTTAAATATGTACTTATTTTAGTCTTTTCCCCTTGAAAGTATTTAATTTTAATTGCATTTTATTAAAGACTTCAGTTTACAAAACTAGGAGTGTTTTTGGTGTATTTTTATTTAGTATTTTTGTTTTGTTAGTTTTTCTTGCATGAATATTTTTTTTATATTAAAGAATAAATTTCTTATATACAAAATGGAGCGGATCAATATTCTGATTTAAAAATTGTGGTTTTCAAAATTCTAATTTTGTAAGGAAAATTCTGTTTCTCCAAATTTTGCCAGCAATTCAATTTCTTTTTTTTTTCCATTGAATATGCGGTTACTATAAGCAAAAATACACCTCATTAATGTAATCCTAATTTAGTACTTTAGTATTTGTTGTTTAACTGTAGCTAGTAGGTATTTTTTAAAATGACTGACTGACTTATTTACATTTTTACGATGTTTTGTGAAACAAAATATGTATTCCTTCTCTTATTCAATTGCTTGTATAATCATTTTTATTTCACTTCAATAAAAACCTTTTTCTAAATTAATTAATGAAAAAAAAATTCATATCAAAAATTGACAAATGGAGAAAATACCTAATGAAATATGCAGCATATTTTGCAAATTTTGCGAAATTCTGATTTTGCTTAATTCTGCGAAAAATTGAAATTTTGACCGCTTTTTAACATTTTCCAAGCCCTTTTTATATTTTTTCAGAATTTTTTAGAACTGAATTATGAAAAAAAAAATTTTAAGCAGAATTCTCAAAAACAGAACTTTTAAATCACAAATTTTTAATTAGAATTTGGACCTCGGAAGAATTTTGACTTCATCCCACAAAAAAAAGTAAGACAATTAAATATAAAGTATATCTTGAGTCGTGAGCCTTTTCTAATTTTTTATTTTGACATGATTTTATTTAAACAATGCGTTATTTATAATTAAGCATTTTCTGAACAGCGTTACCGCTTTTTTGTCGAAAAAGTCGCTAAATTTGAAAAAAAAAGTCGCTAAACCGTTTTCATATGTTTTTATATAGAAAAATAGACACAAGTTGCCTTGAAACAAAGTTTTTATTAACAAATACAAAATAACAAAGTTAGAAACTAAAAAAAAAAACAGTCTTCATTTTATACCGTACTTTTCACTACAGCCTAAATGAGATAATTTCGCAAATTACCAAAAAAGTGTTTTCACTATGAAATATCTCATTTCGACTGTCAAGTGTCAATTCAGAAATGAGTTTAGATTTGAAAGACATTTGACAACCAATTTATAAAAGAAGGTTTTTTAAACTCAACAAATAATTTATTTTTAAATGGAAATATAATTTTATTATGCTCCTTGCTTTTAAATATTGTGATCATAAAGCGCAACTCATGGAATAACTGAAGAAGACGGCTGGACCCAACGCCGACAATGGAGGAGTCAAGAAGTCTTCGACTAATTGGTCAGACACTAAAACAAAACAATGCAAAGAAATTCTGAATAAAGGGTTGTACTTTTTTCGTACCTACATTGGAAGCAGTGCAAAAAAACACACCTACTAACAATTTTGCTTCTATAATGCTTTACAGAAGCAACAATTGCATCTGTAAAGCTTTATAACACCAAAATTGTTTGTCGGGCTACCTACACCCATGCAATGTAATGGACTTTGAGTTTGAATTGAAGTTGTGGGTATGTAAATGGATGAGTTAATGGATAGGCGTTTTTTTTTTTAACTCAGAAAAAAGCTCTGAACAGAGCCAGAACATTTCGAACATTTTGAATAGCCTCTGATCTGAACAAAGCTTGTTCTTTTTACTTGTAATTTTCTGTTACAAAAGCAAGAAACAAAATTTTAAACTTAAATTAAAAAAACTAGACGGACTACTGCACTCTTGCCGTCTTGCATCATTATTTAATTTGTTGAAATTTTTTTTTTCAATTTCATTTGAAATGAAATTTAAAAATTTTTTTTTTAATTTCACTTGCAAAAAATAAATAAAATTTTAAGAAAAAAAAAAAGTCGCTATCATGAAATTGGCGAAAAGGTCGCTTTGAATAAAAAGTCGTCGCTTGGTCGCTAAGGCTTTAAAAAGGTCGCTTAGCGGTAACGCTCTTTCTGAACATGAATAATTAATTAAAATTAACTTAAAATTATTCGAGTTTTTTTTATTGGAATATGTACATATTTTTGTATATTAAAAAAAAAAAACAGTTACATTTTTAAAAGAAAAAAAATGAATTTCTAGATCGCACGAACTTGCTCTTAGAGTTCTAGTTCATTAAATTTTTAGAAAATTTTCACCCAAAAATTTGGTAAATATGTAAAATTAAAGTGCATTTTCAATGCTAACTTCTATTTTTGCATTTTCTGTGATGCCTATTGGCAGGTCTGAGCCCATAACACGGTGTAACACTCAAAATATACGCGGGCGGAGACCTATCAGGTTTTGTAGAGCTAGTCGCACTGAATACGAAACGGTATTTGAAAATCCCCTAACACCCCCAAAATCTGGAGTTACGGACAAAAAACGGTTTTTTGGACCTTCGCCCATTGAAAAAATTCTAGCTTCGACAATTTTTTACCCATTTTCGATTTTCTTACAGTTTCTGATAGAAGATAAATATACCTTTTTAACAATGTATAAAACATGTAACTCGGTTAAACCACTTAGAATTTATAAGATGTCAAAGTTCAAAAATTAAATTTTTTTTGTCATTTGCCCAACTTCGGCATCAATTTAAAGTATATGTTTTCAAAACAACATGCTATTTAAAAAATATATTCTAAAACTATATCTATTTCCCAATTGATCGAGGTATTGTTTATGAAAATCACTTTAAAATTGGCTTAGAAAAAAATTTTTTTCAATTTCAACCCAGATACAGAAATTCGAACTTTTAGGTATAGAACAAAAATGTTGTTTCGGCACGTAGTAGGATAAGTTGGGCGCCAGGATTTGATGAAAGGTTTTTGCAGAGGAGCTCAATACAAACATTTTTTTTCTTTGGGAGGGGGGTCTATCTCCCCCCGTTTAGGTAGGAGGGGCATTTTTCTAAAAAAAAATTATGAAAATAAAAAAAAATTATTAAAAAACAACGGCAACACTTACAGTAATAAATGGTACCATTTCCAAAAGGCAAAATTGTGCATTTGATTCTAGTTTTTAAATCAATATAATATTACCAATAGTTTTTGAAATAATCGATTTCAAAGTTAAAAATAGGGGAAAAAAATTTTTTTAAAACTCATTTTATACTATTTTTGTCCAGACTGTGAATTTTAGTAAATAAATTACTTAGACAGAAAACTGCCTCAATTGATTCTTTATCGAACAGTGAAAACTATATGTTTCTATGTCTTCTAGTTTTTGAGAAAATTGAAAAATAAAAAAAAATAAAAACAAAAAATATTTTGAAAAAAGAAAAATCTGATAAAATAATTTTTCAATTTTCCCAAAAACTAGAAGACATAGAAACATATAGTTTTCACGGTTCGATAAGGAATCAATTGAGGCAGTTTTCTGTCTAAGTAATTTATTTACTAAAATTCACAGTCTGGACAAAAATAGTATAAAATGAGTTTTAAAAAAAATTTTTTCCCCTATTTTTAACTTTGAAATCGATTATTTCAAAAACTATTGGTAATATTATATTGATTTAAAAATTAGAATCAAATGCACAATTTTGCCTTTTGGAAATGGTACCATTTATTACTGTAAGTGTTGCCGTTGTTTTTTAATAATTTTTTTTTATTTTCATAATTTTTTTTTAGAAAAATGCCCCTCCTACCTAAACGGGGGGAGATAGACCACCCTCCCAAAGAAAAAAAATGTTTGTATTGAGCTCCTCTGCAAAAACCTTTCATCAAATCCTGGCGCCCAACTTATCCTACTACGTGCCGAAACAACATTTTTGTTCTATACCTAAAAGTTCGAATTTCTGTATCTGGGTTGAAATCGAAAAATTTTTTTTTCTAAGCCAATGTTGAAGTGATTTTCATAAAAAATACCTCGATCAATTGGGAAATAGATATAGTTTTTGAATATATTTTTTAAATAGCATGTTGTTATGAAAACATATACTTTAAATTGATGCCGAAGTTGGGGAAATGACAAAAAAAATTTAATTTTTGAACTTTGACATCTTATAAATTCTAAGTGGTTTAACCGAGTTACATGTTTTATACATTGTTAAAAAGGTATATTTATCTTCTATCAGAAACTGTAAGAAAATCGAAAATGGGTAAAAAATTGTCGAAGCTAGAATTTTTTCAATGGGCGAAGGTCCAAAAAACCGTTTTTTGCCCGTAACTCCAGATTTTGGGGGTGTTAGGGGATTTTCAAATACCGTTTCGTATTCAGTGCGACTAGCTCTACAAAACCTGATAGGTCTCCGCCCGCGTATATTTTAAAACCTCATTTTTGTAACACCGTGTAATTGGTTATAATTTACAAATAATATTTCAAAGTTTAATGTTACTTTACTTAAATTAGTGTTGTTCAGGATTTTTTATCATTTTTATCTAATTTAAGAGCATATTTCTATTCAAGTGACGCAAAAAAACACTGTTTTTTTGTGATTTAATGCAAAAAAACGTAGCCAAACGGTTTCTGTTTTGGGTTATTTGTTTTTACAACATTGCTTGTTAAAAGTTCCTCTTTGAAAATGCAAGACCAAAAATCTGCTAAGTTACCTCACCAAAGCACCAATCGCTATTTTCTAAAGCAAAATTGTTCTTTTAATTCAAATGACCGCGCAGTGTAATTAAGTTTGAATGTAATTTTTTAGTATTTACTGGATTGGTCTATCAACATTGATTTTTCAAAAATAAATATAAAAAAAATCCAACTGTTTTTTTTTTTTTATTCAAAAAATGTACATATGTTTGATTATTTTTTTTAAGAATTAGAAGAATGCATACAATAAGGTTATATCGTATAATTCTGTCAAGTCTTTGAATCAACAAATCGACGGTTTAAAATTCAATGTCCTTTTTTGCAATTTAGAGTGAAAATAATTGAGTTTTTAAAAATTAACAGAATACCTTTTCCATCACTATAATAGAAGTTAATTGAAGGAAAGTAAAAAGAAGGACTGTTTGTAACTTTTTTGAAGAAGTCATACAAAATTTCATCTTAAGCAGGAGCTTAAATTTCAACATTTCTTGTAGTAATTTTGACAATAATTCTTATTCTGTTAATTATAATGGCAGTTTAATTTTTGAAATAATTTTAATTGTATCATTTTGGTTTCGTATTTCAAATTTTTTCACTAGGCTATTCCAATTATTATTATTAACCTAATAATAGGATTTTCTGCTTTTCCTGCAAGCTTTAACACTCCCTAATTTAAATTTAATACCTACTCCAAGGAACACTCACAAAAACAACATGTTATCAATCAAAATAGAATCATTGCATCAAAATACCATCTTCCGGATGAAAAAGTATTTATTAGATATTTTTTCTATTAATTTCTCATCTGGAAATCTTTGCCGACGGAATAATATTAAAACTCTCTCTACAGAGAAATGTTAGAGAGAAATTTCTCTCTGCTCTTTCTCTTTTCCATTAAAAAATTCCAATGATGGAAATGGAAATGCGAGTTTTATGCTTTCTTCTCAAATCCGCAAAAACTTACCACCAGCAGCAGCATCAAAGAAGGCAAAACAGAAAAAAAAAAAAGAAAACTAACAAAAACAAATAAACGTGCAGAACCAGAAACGTTCTTTACGCAAACAAAATCCCATGGACCATAACAAAAAAGGTCAAAAAGACTCCCATCACACAAGTCATAACAGAAACAACAACAACAACACGACGAAAAAAACCTAAACAAAAAACCAGAAGAGAAGACAAAAAAAAGGTCCCCGAGTCCCAACAAAACTGAAATCCCGATTTCAGAGTTCTGATAAATTGGCCAAAGTGGCTGTTATGTGGTGGTGGCGGCACTATTTACTGCACATGTTTCACAGAACCAAACGAACCCGGTCCTCTGTCCGCTTACCGCTTTCCGCTTTCAGCCACCAGGAACAGAAGTTGGCTCTCGCTCGTTTGGCTTAATAGAACGGTCTTTGGTTAGAACGTTTATGGACTCGGAGGTGTATGGAAAGTGAGGGAACCGCACACAAAAATGCAGATCGGAACGGGTTTTGGCGCAGCAGATCAAGTTCTCTGAATCTTTTCTATACTTCGACTTCACAGTGGCAAGGGGATACGCGAATCGAGTACCCTTTACGACCACAAACGAGCTATTCATATTACAGAGTACGAAATACACCAGCAAGTCAAAGTGGTTTTGGATTTTGGGATAGCGAAGTAGAAGTTAGAATCATGCTGCGCATGCGCACCCCAACAGAATTGTGCGCTGGACAATGGGATGCTGGACAGAGATACTTTGTCGTTCTTTTGGGTATAAAAATTGTGCCTGACTGGACTTGGACCTGGACGATGACGACGAACGCGGGACCACGACAAAGACACAGTCACAGTCGTTATTTGTGCACGATTGTTCCTGAATGGTTGAATCAACTTGGTACTTCAAGTCGACTTCGAGTTAAAGTTGGAGGAAGGTATTACATAAATGCTGCGAAATGCCAAAAAATTTCGCGCATGAAAGGAAGAACTGGAAAGAACTGGTTGAGTGGTCAGGCAGGCAGGGCAGCTTCAGCTTCATCTCTACTACTTGTTCAGGAGGAGATTAATGTGCGAAAAATTATTTGAAATGAGCGGCGCGCAACAGGAATCGCGGATAATGTGTCTTCTCTTTGTGGTGATGCTGAGATGGTTTTTGGTTACTTTTTTTTTTCGTCTTCGTCTTCTTGTTTGTTCTTTTTTATTTTATTTTTTTTCTTCTTTGTGATCACACAGTCACTCTGTAGTGTGTGTATATTTAAACAGCATCACTTTATACGAAACCTCTAGGGATATGAGTTAATTATAGCATATAAATTCAGAAATGCCTGTCTTATGAAGCAAGTGGTGGAAGCCTGTCACATGGAGTTATCAAATAATTTGCAACAAAGGCGGTCTACAGAAAAAAATAAAACGACACGATATTTAATTATTAAATGTTGTTATATGATACTTGAAGATTGCAAATTAAGGAAAAAAAAAAACAAGAAAACGCTTTCTTTTTGGTACCGGATTTCCTTTAAACTTCAATGTATAGAATAAATTGTTACTACGTTGTCAAAAAGTATTGAACTATTAAATTTGTAGACTTAGGTGATGATATCAAGAAGAAAATAAAAATTTGATGACCAACCGCAAACAGTATATAATTCTCGTTCAAATAAAGTTAAATTTTTTAAAATCGGTTGAATTTTGTTCTCTTGACAATTTTTCTTTTAATTACCGATTTTTAAAGTTATTTCAAAAATTGCCAAGTATAAACAATCAAAATTTTATTGATACGAATTTGAACCCAAACTTTAGATCTTGGTACACTTTTACATCTCAGTACTTTTTGTGCCAGCATAATTCCAACATAGGAGAACTTGGCTCTTTTTTAACAGTAATTTTTTTGGTGTGATTTCACTACTTTTTGCTAGGTATGCTAGGAATTAAAAATCTCTATATTTGATGAAAATTCGGTAAAAAAGGGCGATTTCCACAGCCCCTGGCTAAAATTATCAAATTTTATTTTTTTTTCTTTGTATAAACTACCATCTCTACCATTCTATCAAATTTCAAGATTCTACGATAATCAGAAGTGCTCTATAACATTTGATGAAAATTCAGCGAAAAAGGGCTGAATTGAAATTCTCAAATCACCGTGTAAAATTTCAAGTCTCTACGATAGGGGGAAGTTCTAAATAATTTTGATGATCTGTCAGTGATTCAGTGAGTCAATAAGTCAGTTACGGTTTTTGCGATTTTTGAAGACCTCTATATCTCAGAAACTACTCATCGTAAGAACTTGAAATTTTTGGTTTTGACCAGCTCAACAAATGTAGCGAGTTTGAAATTTCTACCATCTTTGGTGTGGAAATTAGAGGGGGGTCGAAAATGGCCTCAGTTGTTTCCTGTAAATAAGGGTGTAGTGTCAAAGTTGCTAGAGAACTTGGATGGGCACTACCGTGCCCCTTGATTTCTGGTTTTCGAACAAATTTCGGGATAGAAATCCTTGTTAATTTCTTTTAACTGGCAAGGGGCAGACAGAAAAATCAAATTTTTGGATTTCCTAAAAATATTTGAAACCATTTTTTCAAGGCGAATTCCATTTTTCTACGCTATTAACTGTTGGAAAATCCTAAATTATCATAGGACGTCATTTTCTTTAATAAAAAAAAACAACAACTAGATTAACTATGTATTTAAATAATTTGTTTTTTAATTTGAATGATTTTAGATAAACCTGTAAAAAGGTCATGGAAAAGTATAGGTACCTACTACAACTATGAAATTAGTGAAACAAATATGACTAATAGGTACTTAATTAAATTTAATTTTTTTTTAAACTGGGTTAAATTAAATAACTGATAAAGAAATTATTTGAAATACTTGTAATTCGTAAAAGTATGTATTTCGTCAATGTATCCTAACAATTCACTTATTCATACATTTTTTTATAATTTCATTTTTCATAATAGTTTTCATAATATTTAATTTTTAAAGTTTTCCTAATTTTTTAGAGTTACTTTGCGTTTTAAGGAGCTTTATTTTTTTGAGATTTTTACATTTATCACGTTTTGGGGACAATTTCGTACTAGTTTTTCATATAACATGTGTTTTTAAAGTTTTACTGGACAATTTTTTATTAAATTTATATTTTGTTTTAGTAAGTAACAGAAAAATCATTTTTTTTTTTAAACAAAAATTGAAAAAAAAATTCATAATTTTTTTTAATAGAAATGCATGTTGTTATAGATTATACAATAAACTGAACAACTTACTTGGTTGGAGGTTGCAAGCCATTTAAAAATAATGTTTTTCGAAAGGCTACTGGCCTTTATGAAAATTTTTATCAAAAGTTCTCTTAGTTTCTAAAAATGTATTGCCTTATGTCAATCATTACTAATTTATGTTTTATTAATCTTAATTAAATATTTCAAGTGAGACACAAACCATTTGAAAATACTGGAGAAAAAAGTTGTTAAAAACAAAGTTTTTTTTTACTCTAGCTATGTTTTATTATTTCTGTGATCCACATCAGATCACAAATATGTACAATGATCTGATGTGGATCACAGGAATAATAAAACACAACTTCTATCAAAGCTAAGCTTAGCACAAATCTAGAAAAAAGCAAATTTGTAAGTTCTCTATAGCACACTGATTTTCATTACCTGTTGTGTAGTTATAACGTTATTGCAAAATATCATTTTTTTCATTACATTTTTGTTTTGTTTTTATTATAATTTTTTTTAAATGGCGCCCAACGTGACTTATTTAACATATAACAATTGGATATCTGAGTTCTTTCAATATTTCTACCTAGGCACAACAAATCTGCAATACCATAATTAAAATGACTTTTGTCTGCAAACTGCAACAAACTTCTTGAAAGTTTAACAAGCTTTTAATTTACTCTCTAAAGAAAAAAAACACTCTCTTTCCATTTGCATTTCCAAATATTCCAACATTCCAATTGAGTTTTTTGCACTAAGAATTAATCCTTCAACTCCAAAAGTCCAACCAAACAGCTGCTTTGCTGCAATATCCACACCACTACTTGACAGCAAAAACTACAATGGACCGGCAAATGCACATATGTTCACTGTTCACACACATACACACACCCACGTTATACGGTGAACCATGAATATCCAGCATCTGAGTATAAAAACATCCATATGCTTCCAGTGAGCGCCGCAGTGTTATATTTTTATTTACACTTTTCTCCAAGACCACCCCCGCAATAACCGAACACTTCCCCCTGGCAGACGCATTGCAGAACTGCAAAGCACACTCACGAGTCATTTTCCAGTTTTTCCATTCCATGAATGAATGGAACTAATCGTATATCGTGTTCGTGTCAGTGTCGGTGATGTAGCTTGTGGCATAGCAGAGTCTCGAGTCTGTGGTTTGCTGCTTGCACATTTACTCCAGTGACTCTCGCAGTCCAATTGGAAATGTTCAGTTTACTTTTGGCTTTCAATCGGTATAGTAGAGCCGCCGAGTCGTGGATAGCTGTATTTTTCCCAATTTTTAGCTTGTGGCTTTTGTTTTCCTCTTTTCTTCACCAAAAAAATAAAAGTGTATGCTCTGTTTTGATTCTGAAACAAGAAAAATAGGTATAAACCCTCTCGTTGCGGTGTGTCCGGTGTTACTTGAGTGAGGGTTGACACTTCATCAAGGAAATAAATACGTCAACTCTCAAAACCCATTTATTTTTGTGCTAAGATATACGACGAGTATATTTGGAGGGGTGTTTTTTATTGGTTTTTTGTCAGAAATATTTTCACAAAAATAGATTTTTTTCTATAAAAAGATTTAAAAAATCTATCAGAAAAAGATATATCAACCTGTTTTGTGTTAAGAAGAAGATAAAAATAAAGAAAAAAAGTGAAACCATTTTTTTATGACTTCACTGTGAATGGCCCCATAATTATACCTTTCTTACAAAATAATAGTGTGTCACACTTGAAAATGGAAAATCTTTAATGATTCTCTATGTTTTTTTGGAAAAATTAGAAAAAGTGTTAAAATTCATTTTATGCAAAACAATTTGTTTTAACTTGTTTTGCACTCATTTTAACGGAATTTATGTCAACTTGTAAATTTTATAAAACTTAAACAGCAACTCACTCTACTACTTTTGACTGGACGACTTATTGAAAAAAAAAGTAAGTCTGTTTTCCTTTTGAAACCTGTTGTTGGTTTTAAGTTTATTTTTATTTTTTTAGATGTAAATAAATAACAATAAAAAAAAAAGAATTGTAAAATACTTGTTTTACTGCAATCAGAAAAACACTGTCATCACAGCCAGCGAATTCGTGCGGAGAACACATAAAAAATGACAGTAGTTTGTTGGATATACTGTAAATATTTTATGTTTGGTAACGAAAGTTATTACGCTGCGGTGTGGTGGCGCGTTCCAAGTGTCAGCAAAAATAAAATAAATGTGTTTATAATTTGATCAATGTTATAGATCAGGAGGAAACCTTTGGAAAGTATGTGTAAATCATGTAGAAATAGACAAAAAAAAATAGACACGTATCAGACATTATGGTCTAAACGTGATTAAACACTGTATAATTTTCTAGAACATGTCAAAAATAAGATGAAAGTTCAAAATATTGATACAACATGTCATAAGATTATCATTGCTCGAAGAAATTTTATATTATATTGTAAAAAACTCTCGATTTCCATTGATCTTTCAACTATATCTAGCTGAAAGACGCTAGCGAACGATATGTTGTGGTAGTAATTTTGTCTTTGTTTTGTTGCAGCATAAGCAGAAGCACAGTAGAACACGTACAAAAGTTATTGCTCTTCAATTGTTGTTCAGCTTATCGATAAATTTAACATCTAGGAAAAGATTGAATTGTTAACTGGCTTTAAAACAAAACTGAGTTGAACTTTGATATTGTCTTACAATTGTGAGATTTCATATAGAAGAATCCTTGCTGACCTGACTTTGAGAAGACATCTGGAAAACAAAAATTCAAAAAAAGTTTTGAAATTTGTTTTGGTATTCATTAGGATTTTTTGTTATTAGATCTTTAAAAAAAAACAGATTTTAAACTTGTTTTCCAAAAATATGATATATGACCTTTTTTAACAAATTTACAGCTCTTTGAAAAATGCATGAAAATTTATAATTTGTTCGATAGCATAACATAACATAACCAATTACTAACTCATTCTTTTGCCCTTTTCTTTATTCTTGCAAAAACACAGTTTTGTATGTTTTTTTGCGAAAAAAGGTTCTTTTTTTTTCATCTTAAAGCCTAGTAGGTACATATACTTGTGAAGCAAGTCGTGAAGTGAATTCATACAGTTTTTGTTTGTTTTCAATTTTCAAATTATTTTTTTTTTCGAAAAATATATAAGGAGAGTAGATTCACGAGTGAAATAGATTTCCGTACATTTTGCACGTGAACTACTTGACGTCGTCGTGAAGCAATTGTTTTTTTTTTTCACAACGAAATTTCACAGGAACGTTCACGGGTGACCAAAAAAAAAAATGTATGGATTCACTTCACGACTTGCTTCACAAATTATGTATACTAGGCTTAATTTCTTACCAAAGTAAAGTCATCAAAAAAGCAGCAGAACAAGAACAAAAAGACGAATTAGAAGTGATAGATATTGGAAAGCTCTAATTTGGGACTGTATCTATACAAAAAAGCTTGAAAATCTAACATTAGTTTCCAACAATGTAGCATGGAAAATAAATTACAAACCAACTTCTAATTTAATTAGAAGCTACATATGCAGCGTTTTTGAAGCATTTTCTGTATTTTTAGTTTTGACAGTAGGTACCTGAACAAGCTACAGCGACACTGGCTCTGTTGTAATAAGTCAGTACAGTGTAGGGCTGTCTGACGTCCCGATTTCGGCGGGACAGTCCCGACATTTGGACCCTGTCCCGATATCTGTCCCGATTTACAAAATGTCCCGATTTTGTTCCGACATTCCGTTTTCATTCGAAAACTTTGGGTAAGAAAATTAAAGTTGCTGCTATATGAAAATACATGAATAACATTTGAAATTTCCTTACTACGAACATGTGTGAAAAGTAATATGATTGGTCCATTATTTTTTTGACTTTCGTGTACCTATTAAAATTTTAAACATAAAAAGCTTTTAGCTTCAATTTGTTCATTCTCAATTACACTGGTCTGCAAAATTTAACTTTTTTTTCTCCTTCAAATATTTTTTTGATATTATGAAAGATTAGACTTTCCTGAATCTAAATCTGGTTTCAGAAAAATTCTATCAGGTACCATTTTTGTAAAAATAATTTTTGAAAAATGTGGGTAGTTTCTAAAAAATCAACCTTTTAGATTTATTTGAACTCGTGCAAAATTAAAACTATTTGTAGCATTGAGCTCAAATTTGGAGGACTTATTCCTCGTAATATGGCCTATCGATTGACAAATATGTCCTTTTACATTAATGTTTTCTCATATTTTAAAATACTGATTTATTAAAATTAGCAGAAATATCGAAATCCTTCACTTTTTAGTAAATCCTACAGGAACAAAAACACCTTCTTCTTCTTCCTTTTTCTCGGCGCTGTTATGATCTCGATGTCGAGGGGATCATAACCTTCCCACGTTACTGCTTCACACTAGTGATCCGCCTGTGGGGTTCGCCGGGTTGACCTCAGAAATCGGCGGCAAGCCTCCCGGTTTTGTATTGTTCCGTTTCTGAGGCCAACTGAATGCTGGTGTTTTTGCATTTGCTTGTACCAGGAGTTTTTAGGCCTACCTTTCTTTTTATTTCGTGTTGGAACGTTATATGATATTGCTTTTTTGACGGGGTTCTCAGGATCTCTCCTTTGAACATGGCAATACCAACAAAAACACCTTAATTAAGGAAAATGTAAAATATCAACGCTCATTATATTTAAAAAGTCAAATATGTAAAGAAAACCATAATAAAATACATTAAACAAAATTTTTACGTGTTTTGTAATTTTATATACTATTTATCTATTTAGAAATATCTTATTTGTAATAAACCATTCGATAAACTGCCTTTTAAAGCTTCAGATTTGTTTCTACTAGAAACAAAAGTATACTTTTCTTATAGTTTTGTATGTGCTGAGTTAGAATCCGAAGTCAAAAAAATTCTATCACGTGAGGATTTTAAGATATTCGCATTAAAGTATCACAAAATCAAGTTTTTTCTTAGAAAATCTAAAAAAAAAACTACTATATCTCACAAACCAGAGCTGACCGAATTTTTTTGAGTTCGGATTCAAAATCAGCATACTAAAGTCCATTAGAAAAGTATATTTTTGTTCTAGGGAGAAAGATATATTAATTTTTAGAGATCATTTTTTTTATGTTAAGATATGCCAAACCTACTAAACTTACTTAAATTAAGTTATCTCGGAGAAGAAAAGAGATATTGGGAAGATTGAAACTGAATTTGAAAGAAAAAAATAAGTTCTTTTATAAACCGTAACAATTTTAATTGAAAAATATTACATTATGCCAAAATATTTCTTCGAAAACAGCAAAAAAATGGGTTTTTGAGATTTTCTAACGAGAATATCTAAAAAACGTGACGTGCTAGATCAATTCTGACTTCGGATTCGGAATCAGCATACAAAAATCCTTTAGAAAAGTATAGTTTTATTTAAAGGAGGATTTCCTTGCAGACCAGTGTTATTTACAAAGTCCATCCTTCCAGTCCTTCTTTCTAAAGGAAACGTTAAATTTAGTGGAAATTGGTGCTTGGTACCTACATTTATTAAAAGATCCATCACTCAATAGTTTTTAATTTTTTATGGATATAGACTTTGTTATATTTCTTTGAGTTTAGTTTTCAAAAAATGGAATTTTTACCAATGAAAAAGTTTGGGGTATTACTTTTTTATTTCTTTTTATTTTTATAAATTTTCCATTTCATGTATTTTTTTGCTGTCCCGACTTGTCCCGACTTTTAAGACCTTTTGTCCCGACATTAATAAAATTTTATCTGGCAGCCCTAGTACAGTGTGATACTCCATCGACACTTATATATATATAAAAAACGCGAGTCCATTAGCCTTTGTACAACTTGATTTTAACGACATTTGGTAGCCTATACTTTTTACAAAAGTCCATATTCAAGTCATATAAATATTATTCATCTCCTGCATCACATAAGGCCTTGGAATTTAAATTAAAGTCTAAAAGTATATTCAAATATTTTTGAAAACTTGGTCCAATTTTGTCTAATTGCTTTTAATAATATTATGTTGTAAAATCTAATATTTGAACGTCTTAATTGCGTTTGATCTGCCATTTAAAATTTTACCAGGCTTAAGAGACACTATTCAATCTCTCAAGTTCAATTTTCAAAATATTGGGCTATACTTATCCCTCTGTAGACACACCTCTTTTTTGTGACGTGATAAGCACACGGGTGCGAATTTGGTTTATACTTTTTCATGTCGTTAGAACTTTTTTCGGTCACAATATTTTACAGAGAATCATATATGAAATTGATGTAGAATATTCCGAGGAATTCGAATATTGTATTCACAATTCCGAAAAATAATATTTTTACCCTTATAAAGAGACATTTTTGTGACCACTTTTTTGAAAAATCGTAATTTTTTTTATTTTTGTAAATTTTTCAAAATTCACACCGGTGCGCTGACAGAGGGTTATGCATACAAAATAGTAAATACTTGTACTTTATGGAACATTAATAAAACATGCATAAAATGTGGGTAGAAAATGTTCATACTTTATGATTTTTCTATATAGTAAAGGCTTTTTCTACTTTTTATGCATTTTTATACTAATTTCAAGACCGACATCAAAAGAATTCAAGTTTTGATGTGTAAGGATTTGTCAATATATTTTCTTTTAAAAACTATTTCAGCTGAGACACTGCTATGATGAAAGGTAAAAATGTACAAAACATACTTTAATGTGTTTATCGAAACTATTATTTCAGACAAAAAATTTTCTTCATTCTGAATTTTGGAAGCTGTTCGAAACTATATTAAACTCCCGAAATCAAAAACCAATTCTATGTATAATTGAAATCAGCTATTTTTTGTTTTATAATGTTAGCAACGGAAATAAGCATTGTTTTAAGTTCATAAACGGCAACGCCAGAAATACCAAGTATTATTTAAGGAAGGTTTTTTGGAGCATTATAGGTAAAAATGACACTTCGGCGTCGGCGTAAAGCAAAATTGTTCTAAATCCCGTTTTGCCGAAAATGAGTTAATGATACAGTTTTACTATAATTTTTCGAATTTGAAAACCGTTTTTGTCAAAAAAAAATATCATTCCGCAGATAACATAATTTAATGGGACATAAAACAATAAAAACAGGGAAGTAGGTAGCCTTTTGAAAATGAGCCCGAATAATCTTGATTGTTCTAAGTCCAATTTTTATTTATGGAAAAAACGTACTTGTATAGGAATTGTTCTATGTCCAATTTGGGTTTTTAGTTTTAAAAAAAAAGAGAAAACAACATAACTTGAATACCAAACTAGCAGAAAATCGTCGCTTTAAACCAATTTGAAACTTAAAAATCGTCCAATATAAAATTAGCTTTTTGTGACTTAGAACAATATTGCTTTACGGCGTTGATAGAAATTGAACAAAATTCTAGGTCTTCCCAAACGAGTAGGGCGAAATTTCCACAATTCATGAATCTATATAAACCTCTTTCACTTGATGTGATATGTCACCCTACTTCCTAAAATCTTTATTCCTTCCTCGCAAAATCAATCACTTTACAACCGCATTAATCATAAAATACCCTATATTACCCAGAATCAATATGAAATAATAAATAATAATAAAAAAAAAATAAATCTCATGTAAACAAATAAAAAATAAATAAAATTTAAACATATTGGTTATTACTTATTTATTATTTGTATTTTTTTTTTTTTTTTGTTTCTGCTATCAACGAAGACGTTGTAAAAAAAAAATATACAGCAGCACGAAAAAACTCACCTGTGTTCAAAAAGAAAAAGAAAACTCACAACTCACCGTTGTTGCACCGGAATCAAAAATACACATGACGACAAACGACGACGATATGATGGACGCATGTGCACATACGCAATTCACATACATACATATAAACAAATTGAACCTTATTTGTTGTTGTTGGCAAAAAAACAACAAAAAAAAACTTTAAGAATTAAGTAAAAAGAAAGAAGATACGGTGTGATTTTTTTTCCCTCTGTTCCATCGTCAAGATCAGGAGGAAAAAACAAACCTGAAATACGAGTGTACTCAGCTCATCTCTCACCAGGTTCACTATCATCCAGCTCCACACTTCACCTTCTTCTTCTTCCGAATTCGAATCCAAGTTCCAGTCCAAAGCTTCCCGTGTCCCGTTTCCCGTCCCGTCTTCTGTTCTCTCTCTCTGAGCTGGTGCAAAGAACGCACTTCGCAAACAGAAAGCAGCACTATCATCGTCATTATACAAACCGAAAGCATCATCGCGCGCATCACACTGACACGACACAATGCGATGATGCGACGACGACGCGATGGTAGAAGACGAAGATGAAACACCGGGCGCGCAAACGTACTCTATACAAGATTTTTTTCTTATTTGTTTGTTGTTTTTAGAAAGATGCATCTTATAGTTTTTTTTTTTATCTTAAAGGTAGACCTTGTCAACTGACGACTCAACGTCGTCATCATCATTGACAATAAAATAACATCGTTGGTCGTCGTCAACGTAGCATGGAAACTGGGTAAGTGTTACACACTCTTAAACCCTAGACCACCAACTATCCGACTGACTGACAGATAAAGATACTCTCTCATACTCACATAGATAAAAATAAAATAGAAAATGAACGATGAGATAGAAAAATTGGAAGACAAGATGATGAAGACGACGAAAAACGATCGCATCCAACAACGTATCGGATCGGAAGTCAATATAGTTTGGTTCTAGATACATGCATCTGTCTACAGAGAGCACACTATTCTGCTCTGTCAATAAAAATGATAACTAGATGGAATGACAGACTGATGGCGAGAGATGGTGGTTTAATATACCAAAAACCCAATCATACGATGATGATGATGATGAGATTATAGACTTCTTCTTGTGCGTTGCATGAGATCCGATAGTTGAGCTACTTTAGAGATGATTGGATATTACCACGATGGAGCCAGGCAACACAGAGACAGAGCAAAGTGCAATAATTCTTATGATGGATTTATTTGCATGTAGCGTGTGATTCATAAGGAGACGGAAGTACTTGTGATTATTATTATTATGACGATGTGGAGTCATGAATTCTAGACCAAATGTTGTTTGTTCTAATAGAGTCTCATCTCGGCTCTCTCGCAGAAGTTAAATGAATGTAATTAGGGGAAATATTTCAAGAAATTACCAATTCATTATGTTGTTTTTCCTTGACGATATAAGTTTTTTTAATGGTCTCAAAGAGCTGTTAGGGTACTGCGCAAAAAGATGATATTGTTGCGAAGAAGTGAGTGAGTGATTAATAGGGCTTAAGTGTGATGTATGAAGCGAGATCATTTCCGAGAGCATAGGATTTAATGTCTTGGTAGTGGCTTCTATGATTTAGTAAAGTTCTGTAATCTGATTTGATTTATTAAAATTAAGTTAAGTTATATTTAATTTAATAGCGAAAAGAATGATTTTTAATAATGGTTCTTACATTTTTCTTACATAAGCAATGATGATGGTTATAAACTTTGTAAAGCTCCCGGAAACAATTGTTTATGAAAAACAAATTTAACAAATTACCGAAGCTATAATTGCTTCGAAAGAGTTTCGGAAATGTGAATAATATTTAATCGGATTTGAAGTGTTTTTTCACCAAAGTAGGTACATTTTAAGCAAACATTTTGGAGAATCTTTGAATTTAAATAAGAGATGTGGTATGTGGAGGTCTTATTGAAAATTCTTACCAAAACTCCCAAATCAAAAAATTATAGCATTCTTTTTGAAATTTATTTAACTGGGTTCTCCATAGCCATTGGATATCACATTTAACATAAACATTTTCTTACAGATGTGATATCTTTTTTTTTATATAGCTTTCTGACTCCTTGTTGAAGATTTAATAGAGTGGAGTGTTTTTCTTCATTTTTTATAAGTATGTGTTTTAGACGTTCAAAACATTACCGACTGCTTCGAATTCAGCATATTTAAATGCATAGTCGTAGTTATTTTTTTTTTTAAATATTAGTCTTTTAATTAAATAGAAAAATATTCGAAAAGTTGGGCGCCAATCAAAAAGATGATTTTTAAGAATTTTATGCTTTTTCTTCAGCAAATACATATTTTAAATCTATTGATAAGACCATTTTGGATATTTGATAGGTCTATTTTCGATATTTGTCATTTAATACATAAGAAAAAACTTCTGTGCTGTTTAATTCGTTTGGAGATTTTGATTAAGCAAGTCAAAAGTAATATTTTCAGCCGTATAATTTCCAGAACTGTTCATATCACATTGCACGCAACAGAAGTTAGCATTTAACTGAGGGATATTAAGTATTTTGAGCTAATTGATAAGCGACAACGAGAGCAAGAAAAATCTATAAAACATTGTTTTCTTTATCCAATATGCTTCTTTTGTTGCCAAAATTATGCCAAAAGCACTATTCACATGAGTACGACCAACGACCAACGAATGAATGAAAATTTGTTGAAATTCGAACATTTTGTTCGTTGGGAATGTGAATTGTATGGAACGCAAATTAATTCTGACAGTTCGTACCAACTAGAATTCTTTTCGCGACAAATAGATTTTTCTTCGCAGATTTGTTAACATTAAAGTGAATAAATGCATCATAATCACATTTTTTTTTCATTCATTCGTCGTTTGTTGGTCGTGCTCATGTGAACAGTGCTTAAGAACAGGCATGTTCGTACCCCAGTTAGGCTTAGGGTGTGTCTCTTAGTTCAGACTATTTTCAAAGATGAATAAATAAATTAAGTTTGAGTGGTGGCTTAAAGTAGTTTAACTTAAAACTAGAATTGAACTGTTTAAAGAGAACAATTATCAAGAACTTGATAAAAAAAAACAATAATTGTTGGAATACTAATTCAACGGTTAATCCTAAAAACAGAAAAGATTCTTGAGCCACCAGTAAATAAATTCTGTTTTCATTAGACATCAACATTTTACTCAAATTGTTTTCCTTAAAAAAATGACACACCCTAATGACCTAAACCTAACCTAACGCAAACTATAGCCAAGAAGATGACTAAAAAGTTATCAAATTGAGCTTCTATAGCAATTCTTTAACACGGTTATAAAAACAATTTTTGAAAAACAAGCACACTCAGATAATAATCGTCTGAAATCATATTATAATCTCTGGTGTTCCAGGATTAAAGGTAGGTAATTGACACCCGGATTCACCCCTTTTGTAAAATTTACATGCTGAAAGATTTATTTATTTATTAAAAATAAACTCATGGGCATTAATATTAGGTATTAAAAATAAATCCTACAGAGAAACAAATTTTTACTAAACCTTCCGTTGGGCGCCATATGCATAGCCAGTCAACAAAAATTGAATTTAATGGATAAACTTAGCATAAAAGTGCCTAAGGTAAATCAACTATTAGCAGTTCGAATATCAGTTTAAATGGAAACAGTTACAGCAATTAAAAATATTGATTAATATAAATCTTTACAAAAAAGACAGATTGTTGTAATAGCAAATAATTATTAGATTTTGTTTCATTAAAAAAAAATGTGTCAAAATGAGTTGGGCCAGCTAAGTTATGAACACTTCACTTCACTTGATAAATTAATGCTAATGTGTATAGTTGAGTTCTCCTTTTATTAAATTATATAATGATTCATTAAAAACGAAAATCCTTAAGGGATTTAATCCATGTGATCAAAAAATATGTCCATAATTCAATAAATAGAAAATAGGTTATCGACTACTGTCAACAATGTTTGTTTTAATTTGCGAAAATAAAAATAATAAATGAGTAAACTTATTATTTTTTAAATAAAGGAATAAAAGAAAAAAAAAACACCTAAACCTTTAAATAAATAATTATTTTTAAACTTACTTCTGATGTTTTTTAAACAAAAAAAAAAAAAAAAACAATATTGCTAGGCTAAGCGTAGCTAAATAAGCTCGTCGAATGGTTATTTAAGCATAAAGCTATTTGTTAATCTCAAAAAGTCATTATTTGCTTTGCAAAGATTAAAGCAATTAGAAAAAATTTGCCGACAACCCAAATTTTTAGTCTTGACCTTGTGCGAGTATATGTAATTTCCGTATTCTAAGAAAACTTATATAAACATTATGTTTATCCGTCTCCTGTTGGTGTAGTATTAAAAATCACTTAGACTTTAAGAGAAGCTGCTAATTACATTTACGTGTAGCTGTAAAGTCAACTTTTTAATGGATTTTTAAAATGTGCGTAGAATTTAACACATTGACACTTAAGATTGAATAACAAAAGTTTTAAAAGATGACTCACTTTAAATATTTAACTTAACCAAGAAATACCATAGCTACATTTCAAAAGGCATTGAAAACCTTTTCTAGGCTCAAAATAATTAGATTTTAAAAACAGACATTAAGACCAAATTGGAATACAAAATTTTTCCTTCTTCCTTTAAATTTACAATAATTGGCATTTTCATTGCATGAATATTCAACGAAAAAGTTTTTAAAAAATTCTCAAAAAAGAATTCCGTGCATATTATGCAAATATATGTGGTAAATCTTACCAAAAAAAGAAAAAACGAAGAAAAAAAGTTCACCCAGACATTTTGACTTTTACCATGGAAACTTTCTCAAAGCCTGCTCCCCCCAAAGACCCAAAAGCATCTCAAAAAATAAAATTACCTTTTTCTGTCATCGCATTTTTTCCGTACACAAACTGTTGTCAGACACAAAACGATATAAAATGACTACGAGCTATCGTCGACTATGGCGGTTTTTTCCCACACAGACACACAGGGAGGTCTTCTTTCTGAATTTATATATTCGTATCGTTCTTAATTGCAATGCAGACAAAACAAGCATCAGGTGGAGCACAATAAATACGAAAAAAAAAGAAAAATAAAAAAATTGTGCTCACTCGTGCTTGAATGGATTCTAATTGAAGAAGAATTCTTTTTTTTCTACGTTCTTTTTTGCCTTTTGTCGTTTCTGCCTCCGATTTAGAGGTGACAGGATGTCTGGAAATAAAAACTAAAAAACTAGATCAATGTATCTCCTTTAGCTAAAAGCTAAATCAACCTAATTATGCCTTCAAACGCGCACATAGGTCATCAATTTTTCAGTCTCTACTTTTTATAGAACTCTTATAGAAGCGTTAAAGGTGTGGAAATGAAGAGAGGGAAAATCTGCGTGCAATTTGTTTTTCTTTTTGAAAAAGTTTGATACTAAGATTGAGTTCACCGAAGCATGAATGAGAAGACGATGATGTCTAGGGCGCATACATATGAGGGAGTGGAACAAAAATACCGTACAAATATCGACTTTTTAAAGAAATAAGGGTTGCAAATTGCAAAAACTGGGCTCTTGAATCTCACACCCCTTCGGCAAATAAGATGATGACTATGCTGGACGTTGGCAATACTGCTGAATGATTCCATTCAAGGAGATATGACGACCACGATGCAAAAGGTGATGTACTCAGTCTAACGGTGGGAGTGTGTGTGTGTGTGTCAAGGGCGGTTAAGGAAACATGCAACGTAGTTTAGTAACATAAATAAATTTTTTTTTGTCAGAAATGGATTTGAAATTAATTTCTTTCCTTCCTTATACTCTTTCCAGAATGAAAAAAAAAACTTTCGAGAATGTTGGGATGGTTGGTTTAGGAAAGAAAATTTTATTTGCCTAGGGCCAGAACACAAAAAAATATTTGTCGATGATGTTTTTGGCAGATTTCTGGCATTGAAAGTGTTTGCTCATCAGGAAAATCCTTGCCCAAACAAAAATACATAATATCAATGAAAGGAAGCATATTTTTGATGCGGATAAATAGAGTAGATGGATGGGTAGATAGAAAAGCTTACCTATCCACCTATTTAGGTAAAATATTTTTGTGAATAGAATTGAAAATGCAATGGGGAATAGAATGATGATGGGCTGGACATAAGATAGACTTCAAAAGAAGACTGCAGAAATATTTATTCATGTCCATGTCCATTTGGTTATTGAAAATATAGCAGAAAGTCACATTTTAAGGATTATTTTTTTGTATTTATTCAATGAGCATGGATCTTCAAATAATATTGGTGATTTTTTTAGGTGAATCGTTTCAAATTGACATTCTAAATTTTACTTATATATTTTTCAACATCAAAGAATATTTAACCCAAATAGTTTGACCTCATAAAGAATAAAAATAACAGGAAACAGAATAAGTTAAAAGATGCAAATCAAACAAAGTCACTTATATTTATGCATCTTTTGAAGAGCATTGAACAAATCTAACAACAAACTTTAAAAAAAAATTATAAAAATTGCCATTTTTGATTCCTAAATTTTGTGAGAAATGGAATGTATTACTATGTGATTTTTCGGTCTTTTAAGACATATTGAACCTATAGTTAAAGAAAAAATTTGTCAAATATTTTGTTTTCTTAAATAAACCAAGTAATTTCGGAAAATATGTGAAACACAAGGTGGAAAAAAAAACTCGAAAATCAATATTCGAAAAATATCAAACTGTTTTAGGTTAATACATAGTTTTTGGCAATAATTTCAACGAGCTTAAATTTCCAAAAATTGGGATATTCGAGTTTTTTTTGACATTTATTATAATTTCTGACAGTAGATATTACTTTCAAAAATAATGGAAATTCATTTGGCTAAGCAACTTGCCAAAAACTACAGAAATTTAAATCATTATCTGAGGGTTGAGAAAAATAGAATAAAATTATATCAAGAATTTTATTATTAGTGTACTAGCTGACCTGGCGGACTTCGTTCCGCCATTTCTTGTATTTATTTCTATTTTCGACTTTGTAATTTGTCATAATTCCCAATACAAAAAGGAAATCAAAACTTGAAAAGTTCGTCCAATTAATTTAAAAATATTCACTTTTAAAATTAAAAAAAAAAGTGGAATATGTTAAAAACGTTTTTTAAGTTTTTTAATTTACCATTGTGAAGCTTGTAGTGCATGTAGCGTTATGTGTGATATATGAAAGGTAATATCATCAGGATGCTCAATAAAGATAAATCAAATTTTTGTAAGCTCCAGATCAAAAGATGTAACGTGTTGAAAAATAGAGTTTTATTTTACCGTTATTTCAAATTTGTCATTACAAAATTAATTGAAACTATGTACAAATATAGTCTTGCCCATTATCTATCTACACTGTAAATTTCATTCATTTATCTATTGAAGAAAAAAAGATAATAATAAAAAACTGTTAAAAACAGCCAAGAAACTTGGGACAAACAAAATTGTTTTTCCCGTTATCCGGTCAAAATTCATTTTAAAAATTCAAAAGTTTGTACATGCATGCGCATGATTAAAACCTATATTTCCTATAAATTTCAGATTTTTTGCAGACTTTAAAAAATTCCAAAAAAATAAAAGACTACTCAAAAATGTCCCTAAAAATTAGGTTGTTTTTCAAAAATTTTTATTTCAAAATACAGGGCCTATGAAAAAAATCCGTTTTAGACCCCTAATTTTTTTTTTAAATATCTTTCTTATGATGTAACTCAAATTTCTGTGCAAAATTTTGCGTACCTCTAATTAGTCTTTTGTCGAAGGTCTATGACTGCAAAAAAACCCTCACAACTTGGTTTTGAAATTTTTTTGAATTTTTTCAATACCTTTTTTAACTATTGAATAAATTTGTCTATCATTTAAATAAAAGTCAACTCTTTACGACTTACCGTTTAGAAAATAGCCTCTTTTTTCAATGTCGTGTTACCCCTATTTACCCTATAAAATCTTGAATTTTTTTTGCCTTAAACCTTCTCCTCTTATGCCTCTTTGATTTAAAAAAAAAAATTAAGAAAATGAGTTAGTCTGTGTGGCCGGTTAGCGAACGTACACAAAACCAAACTTTAATATATATAATAGATTTAATAGACCGGAGCTCCAGAGCAAAAATAAAACAAAATCGTTAAAGAGTTTTTGTTGCAGAATATGTTTCCTTGGCATAAAATAATACTCAAGCCAAAAATGCTACTAAATCCATTGATGCATTTCTGAGAAAACGGAAACACTGGTCGGTCTTCAGTTTTTTTTTTTTTTTTATTTAACTCGAAAACCAAGCCTAACTTTGAAATGGTTCAGAGACACTTTTTATAGCAAATTAAATTTTCTATCAAGTAGGTAAGATGGTTAAAAAATTAAAAACAAATTTTTTTGACTAAAATTCTATTCTAAAATCAATGAAAAAAAGTTAAAAAATCGGGGATTTTATTTTGTTTTTACTAAATCAGGGGGCATTAAATGTATGAAGCCGGTACGTCCAAACTTTATACTAATTAAATAAAGTAGAGGTTAAAAACTTTGATAATATGGAATTTTTAATTTTTGAAAGGATTATCAATTGAAAAGGAAAAATGCTTTTGAAAATACAAAATAAAGCATTTAGAAATGAACTTTTCAAGAAAAAAAAAAAAACTACAAGTGGAAAAAGAACATTTTTAAAATAGGCTCATAAAGCAGTTTAAATCGTGCCATTAAACAATAATTATTTCTTTTACATTAGCAAAGCAAAAAGAAACAACAAAAATCAAACTAATTAGTTATTGTCATGGCCATTACATGCAATACTTTTGTTTTATTTTGTTTATATCTTTTTATTCTTTACGTAACAAAACAAAAATAACATTTATTTTAAAATAACAATAAACCATAAACCTTCACATTTGCAAGAGTGTAATTATCTTACTTTTTTATAGCATTTTTTTTTTTCAGAGTACGAAATTTTGTTTTGATCATTTTTCTTCTGATTTTGTGTTTATTGTCTGTCCATTTTGGCACATTTTACCTGCCTTTGAACAATTTGATTTGCTTGCGGATATGAAGAAACAAAAAAAGGGGCAGATCACATATAATACTCTTTTAAGTATCTATAATGTTGACAGCCGGACAGTATGGAACTGTCATAAAAATTGTGTAAATTTGGTACTGATTATGATGATGAGAAGTTGATACCTTTTTTTAATCTTAAAATTGGTCAGTTTTGATGTCAAAATTGGTGTTAATTCAGCTATAAAATAATTAATTTATAAAAATACATTCCTATTTTTAAATATTTGAGCCAGAAAATAACTGAATTTTGCTAATCTTACATGTTTCAAAAAGAACTTTGAAAATTAGGTTAATCTCATTCTTTACAATTCTTGTAAGGAAGAATAATTCCGATCTTGAAATGTTGCTCCTAGAGTCTTCAAAAAGAAGTTATTTGATCTATCGTACTCATTTAAGGATTCTATAATACTCCACAAAGGAAAATACTTTATTTTTAATACGTTTTCTTTTTTTTTGTAAATTTATAAAGAAAATTTGAAAATTATGTTCAAAGGAACAGTTTTTTATACAAAAAATTTACAAGCCTCACAATTTAGGGCGAAAACACGCGACCAAATTGTACATCAACTCTTATTTTTATGCTCTTCATAAATTAAATCAAATTTAATTTATTTACCGTGAATTAAATCTCACCTAAGGCAATTTAAAACTCCTTCTAACTAATTTGCAATTTATTTATACGAACTTGTATATGCAAATGATTAATTATTATTATTTTTTCGCACTAAAGAAAAAAAAAAGTAAAAGTTAAAAACAATAAAAATTAGAACAAGTAAAAGTTGGAGATTGCAATAATTATAATCAAAAAGGCTTGTATCTCACACTTTTTCCATTCGAGATGGATACACCTTCCTTTTTTATTAAAAAATTAATTCCAACCAACATAACAGAGAAAAAAAAAACGGAAGCAAGATTGTATAGACTTTCAGTTTGTGTGGACAATAAATTCATGGGAACTACTGTGCCACCAATGAAGAAGACACAATATTGTTATTTTTTTTTTATTTATTCAAGTATGGCTATTGTGAAAGATCTAGTTTTTTTTTTGCAATCGCAAAACATCATCAGTAACTACTTTAATATAGAAAAATAAAAAAAAAATAAGTGAAACTCTAACAATTACCTACAATGGTTTAATTAGAAAAAATTATATTTCTCTTTGATGATGTAGTTTTTTTTTTAATATAGGTTCACCTAATATGGAAAAGCAAAAGTAATTGTGATCTCGAGAAATGTATTATTATTTATTTTTTTTTTTGTTCATCATTCTTTATAAATAAGCAATTTCACATTGTTGTAATTGTTGACTCTTCCTCGAAGTATTTAAAATATTGCAAAGTACAACTTGATTATTATTAAAAAAAAAAATATATATCTCTTCTAATAAATGTTAACAAGGTGATAGTAGAATTGACAATGGTAAGAGGTATTGTGTGTGTGATTAAAATTGTTCAAGTTGATGAGAGAAACATACAATAATTGATAATAATGTGAGCAACAATCTTGTTTAAATAACTTGATATTTGATATCATTTCCGATTTTATGAGTTTGTGTTGTTATTTTCGATTTAATTATCTTATCAATGCAATTTTAAAAGGGTACTTGTTTCAAGTTTTATCTGACTACCGGAAGGAATTGTTATTTGAAAAAAAAAAAAAAAAAATTAAAACTGCATTTTTGTTTCTTGCTCTGATGAAAACAAAAATTACGTATACGTCACAGTTACCTTTGAAAATTATTCTTTTAGGTATTTTAAAATTGATGCAAAACTTAACCAGTTTAACTTTGTTGAGGGTTTCATAGCCTTTTTTAAGGAAAAAAAAAAACAGTAAAGGTCTAAGAATTAATCCCTGAGGTACATCAGAATTTATAGGAAGTAACAATGAATCTTTGGTATTAGACGAAAAAATCAAGTGTTATTATTTTTGCCACAACAAAAGTCATAAGAAATTACTTTACTACATTTGTTTAAGCTTAAAAGGTTTGACTCTTATGACTCTTTCAATTTAATGTCTGTGTCAACAACCCTCTTAAAACATACCGATTAAAAATTTTCTCATCATTGCAACGTTCAATTCAATTTCTGAATCAACCATTATCTCAAACTATAACATTTTAACCATTTAACTATATTAAAATCTGTTTTAAACTGCCTTCCATTCACCACTGATATCTTTTTGATGGTTCATGGTTGGCCCTTTAAAAAAAAGTTGCCATCAAATTATTTTCGATAATTTTTTTATGTTTTACAATTTCACATTATGTTCAACCCAATTCAACCCAACCCAAAGTGATTTATTTTTTTTTTTAAGCCTGGCCAATAATCGACAAAAAGAGGTTAAAACAAATAATAATTTACCAATTACAGTTACCGTGGTTAATAATATGTTTCACATAATTGGAAATGAATACAAGAAAAAAAAATCCCTCCTGGGACCAAAAAGTGCTCCAATTAATTTTTGTTTTATTTTTATTATTTTTATATTTAATTTAACTTTATTGTAGATTAGTTGCAATATTAAAAAAAAAAAGAAAAAAAAATGTTTTAATCAAAAGTAAGTGCATTTAATTTTATACCCTGTGATGGAATTTTTGTTTTTGTTCATTTTATTTTATACGACAACGATAAAGCCACTTTGTTTGGTTATTATGACGGGATTATTTAATTTTTTTTTTTTTTTTTTTTTCAATATTTCACTCAGTATATCGCGCTTGAATAAACACTGACAATAATTTTGTTTTTTGTCTTGCTTCGGCCAATATTGGCCAGTTGCATAATAAAAATCGAGTGAATTATCGCTGAACGATACAAAAATAAAAACTGCCCACTGCTGGATATAATGGTGTCAATGCAGCTGGGTAAATATTTGTATAGCAAATTATTATCTGTTGATTGGCAATAACAGTTGCAATGTAAAAGATGTAGATATTCTAACGGATAAAGATAGAGAGAGAAAGATTTCTTAAAGAAATTAAGTTGAGTTTGCATTTATATTTAACGATCTACACAACAGTGAGATACAAATTAGTGTGAAGTGAACTCATGTCTTTATGTTGATGATGCATTAAGCCGCAGTTAGATTAATAGTCGTTAAAACCTGATGTCTTTAGTTAATGACTTGCGGTAAAATGTAGCATTGCCAGAAGGTTGTTGACGTAATTATTTTTGTTTCCTCTTTTTCTTGCATTTTTGTCTTTTTTTAAAATCTTGTTCCAATAGACTTTGAAATGGATTGGGGTCAAAATCCCAAAAAGCCAAAGTACCAAAAATCCAAAATCCCGAAATCCCAAAAATTCTGGATTCTGCGTTTTTGGGATTTTGGATTTTTGGATTCTTGGTTTTCTGAATTCAAAATTTCGGGATTATGTCCGTCTCCCCTTTGAAATATATTCTTGCATCAATAGGTATACAAATATAGGCGTCAAAAAAAAAGGAGACAGACATAATTCCGAAATTTTGTATCCAGAAAAAACAGAATCCTGAAAATCTAGAAAACCCAGAATCCTGAAAATTCAAAATCCCGAAAGCCCAGAATCCCGAAAAACCAAAATATCGAAAACCCAAAATTCAGAAAAGCCAAAATCAGGAAAATATACCTGACAGAAAAAGTAAAACGCTCTTCTTAATTGTCTGTAAACTGAAATTTTACTTGAAAAAAAAATTACATTTTTCGGCATTTCGGGTTTTCGGTATTTTGCCAGAAGGTAGTTTACGTAATAATTTTTGTTTCCTCTTTATGTAAATTTCCTTGCATTTTTGTTTTTTATTTTGAAAATTGTTTCAATTGACTTTAAAATTGGTTGGGGTCAAAATCCCGAAAAGCCAAAGTACCGAAAATCCAAAATCCCGAAATCCCAAAAATCCGGGATTTTCGGGATTCTGAGTTTTCGGGATTTTGGATTTTTGGGATTCTTGGTTTTCTGAATTCAAAATTTCGGGACTATGTCCGTCTCCGCTTTGAAATATATTCTTGCATCAATAAAGTAGACGGACATAATTCCGAAATTTTGAATTCAGAAAACCAAGAATCCCAAAAATTAAAAATCCCGAAACCAAAATATGGAAAACCCAAAATTCAGAAAAGCCAAAATCACGAAAATACATATAACAGAAAAAGTAAAATTGGGTTAAGCTAATCATGTGGGTGAGGTAGCGCAGTGCGTAGTGTACTGGCTTCTGAACTCGCTTGGTCTAGGTTCAATACTCAAGTGTGACGGAAAAAGTTTTTCAAATTAAATGAAAAATTACTAGACTAAGCACCACATACAAAATGGAATAAGGAGTCTGATGATCGGATTGGCGTCCGTGAAACAGTACTGTAACTCTAGCCATAAAACACTTGGTGGTAGCATCTTCAAGATGTTGTTGTTGTTCAAAGATTATAATGGAATTGACGGAATAAAAAACAAATATGTAAACATACAAAAAAAACTGAAAAAAAAGTAAAATGCTCTTCTTAATTGTCTGTTAACTGAAATTTCACTTGAAAAAAAAAAAATAAAATTTTTCGGCATTTCGGGTTTTCGGTATTTTGGATTTTCGGTATTTTGGATTTTTGAGATTCTGGATTTTCGGTATTTTGGGTTTTCAGGATTTTCGGTATTTTGGGTTTTTGGGATTTCGGTTTTCGGGATTTTGACCCCAACCCGTCAAAAAAAGCTAGAAGAATTGATTAAAAATTACAAAAATTCATAGAAAATTGTTTCTGCAAATGAAAACCATATCGAAAACACTTTTTCTAAACACAAAAAAACCTAACCAGGATGTACAAGAAAAACCAAGTGTCGCAATAATACTCTTCCAATAAAACATGTCAGACAGACATAGATCACAATATGTAATACCCTATTTTAACCCCCTTTATCCTGTCTCCACACACACACATGCACAAAAACAAAAAAACAATGCAACAAGAGACTAACATCAATTCAGTTGTCTCTATTAAACTCTAACGGGGAAAACATTCTGACGTATCGATCGATCACCGATCGTAATGTTTTCACTTCTGTGTCTCGCAGTGAAAAAAAAACCTATTTGACGTAACTTAAGCTCTTTTTGTAGATAAAAACACGCAAAACGCAAACACTCATCTCTCGATCTTGCAACAGACCCATTAACCATCATCGATAGTTCTTCTCAATACAACACCATCTCATCTCGATCTTCTATCTACGACTTCGATTCGATTCCATGGAGAAGATTATGGCGGTCTATGTGGTGGTTTCGTACCTCAATCTTCCAAAGCCTATAGCTCCTTTGAAAACCGCAGACTCTCTTACGCACCAGAGTTTTCATTTGACGTTTTGTCAATATAATACTATAACTTCTGCCCGATTACGGTGACATTTCTTTTCCGCTTTCTCTCCTTTGGCGAATGTTTACCTCCTCTTCAAGTCTTCGAAGTTAAGTTTATTCTTCAAGTTGGAGTTTTTTTTATTTATATATTTGATGATGAAAAAAAAACATTGCACTTCCTGGTCATGGCTGGAGACATGTAGACTCAAGCTAACGAATGCGTCCATGTCCGCGACCAGTTCTTTAGACTCTCTCGATCCAGTCTATACCTCCTGTACCATGAAGCTGGCTTTTGCTTTCGTTGTAAAGGTACTACATCTTGGTCCTCCATAAAACGTGTAGGTTTTCCTATTGGCACGCAATTTGTCCGTTATGTGTACACTTACCGTGTCACCGAAGAGTGGCTATAGCACTTAAGATCTAGATCGCCATGCCTTTGTAGACTTTTAATCACTTCGTAGGTACACACTCAAGACGCAGTGTACACAGGTGCCTTGACTTCATAATTGGCTTTAGCATCAGAGAAGGGGGATGTCAAGAGGGGCCTAAGGAACGATGTAAGGGTCTGCCTCTGCACAAAGACCAAAGATGTGGCAATCTACCAGTGTGCAGTGTAGAGTGTCAGTGACATGGTTCGAATTTCAGATGTAAGCTATTTCTGATGTGTATCGATCAGAAGAGGGGGTTGGTTACTTGGTTGGTTAGTAAGTTGAATTCGATACGAATGACTGCCGCTATAGAATTTTTTTATGACCAACACTTTGTGTGGAACGGTAATAAGTTCACGTCAAAGTATGACATTAATTTTTATTTTTTTTTTTATTGCGTTGCGTTAAAAATTAAGCGTGGGAGAGATTTTATAAATTGCTACTAACTACCTTGGCTATTTGAGTAATTTTATGTGTGTGCACATTTTTTTTTATGAGGAGGCTTAAAGTTTTAAGTTTTATGATTTTCTTACAACAACAAAAAAATTCCTGTGACCACCTGGTCATGATGATGCTTCATGGTTTAAATTTGTGGCAAACAGTTTTTTTTAACATACATTTTGATGTATCAACTTTAAGTGTACTATCTTGGAGCTCAACAGTTTTTTTTTTGCAGATTTCTTAGACTTGATATTTTTGAATTTTTGACCCGTATAAACTATTTTTATTCAGTGTATACAAAAATCAAATAAAAATTTATAAGAATACAAGTTTCAAAACCCTATAGGCATTCGCCTAAAAAAATAGAAAAAAAAACTAGTTTAATTGTGAGTGGATGAACAAATTCTTTCATTTTCTGAACATTTGGTAGATCAAATTTTAGTATATTTAACGCAGAAACTTGTATGCAATTTTTTCGCACTACTAAGACTGAATTTTTACATTAGATTGACTGTGTTCACTTAACGTAGCATTATGGAACGTAAGGTAACGTAACGTTACATCACAAACCTTGCTTAAATAACGTTTTTTTTTAATTAACGGTACGTAATGTTAAACGTAACGTAAATTTAAAAAAAAACGTAATTTAAGCAAGGAGCACTCTATTTCGAGACCGAAAGTGGCGTATTCGAAAATGAAACCGCAGCAGTTTGATCTTGCATCATTTCTTGAGGAAACTCTAATATACATAGAAATAAAATGCACGACTGGGTAGCACAAACTTGCTCTTTGGGTTCAAGTTTCAAGTTGCTTGACTTTTTAGGACTTTTTTATATAGAAATTTAGTAAATGTAATTTATTGTAGGTGTAGGTATAAGAACACAAAAAAAAACATAAAAATCGTTTGTCAAAGGAATGAAACAATATCTGATATCAAATTGCCCTCTAAAACAAGTATGCAATTTCATGCATTGCATTTTTAGAAAAAAAAATTCAAAATCGTTAGTTTTAAAAAAAAAACTAATTATAAATGATTTTTTGGAAAAAGTCTGAAAATAAAACTGGTATCCCGTTTTGAAGAAATCACTAATCAACATCTAAAACCATAATTAAAATTTTCGAAAATTTGATTTTTCAAAAAAAAAAAAATATCAAAATTTTTTTAAATATCCAAAAATTAATTTTGTCAAAATTTTATTTTTGGCTTATATTAAAATTTTCAAAAAGTTTCGTTGAAATCAAATAAGTAGTTTCGGAGAAAAACGGATTAAAAAAAACATGGTTCTATGGCACCGTTAAAGATAGACCTGTTTTATAACTTACATATTTTAATTTTTTTAACAAAATCGTTAGAGCCATTTTTGAGTATTGAACGTTTAATTCTTTCTTTGTTTCTTAATTTTATTTCATTTATACATTTTGTTTAGTTGGCTTTCAAATAATGATAAACGCAAATAAGTGTTGCTTTACATTGTTTTGAAAATATGGGAGAAGACTGATGGATCAAATTTGACGTTGAATTAAAATTTATATGAACAAATCAGAAATCACTTAAAATGGTTGTACTGAACAGTTAAAACAACATTTCTGTATTAAAGGTTCGAACATTTTTTTATTAAAAAAAAATGACATCGTACATTTTTAAGTTTTTCTTAAATTTACACGTCCAAAAAAAAAATTGCAAAACACTAATTTATTCAATTGATTATGGCTTTTTAGTATTATTTCGCCAAATGCAACAATATTACTTTTTGGATATGACAAATTTTTTTATTATTACCCATTGGCGATTAGAAATCATAGCTGAAATATTTTTGTCGACTAGATCTTGAATGGTATCGAATTGTTTTATTTCAATGAAAACTAAATTAATTTGTCAATTATTGTTATTGTTACATTGTTAAATTAGAATTGAGAGTTATTTTTACTACACGCAGAAAAATAAAGTACCAATCGAGAGCTTTTTTCGGTGGGTTAAAAAAAAAAAATGGATAAAAACTTGGTTAAAAACTACGTAGTTCTTGTTGCTCAACGAAGTGACCATGGTTAAATTAAATTGTTTAAAATATCAATTTTACAAGGCTATTTTAACCTACCAACTTGTTTATATTGATGAAAAAGTCGGTTAAATTTTGGAATTTTAGTACAATTTAACAAAGATATAGTGAATAAGATTAAACAATTTTAAATAACCGAGTCGATTTGTGTTATTTTAACCCAGGTTAGTTTGCAGGTGCTATATTAGCAAACTCGCTCTGTTAATTTTACACGAGTCTTAAGTTGTTTTTAACAGATAATTTTTCTGTGTACCCATATGGAATATTTTGCTCTCTACACTTAAATTTGGGTTAAATTTGAGGCAACACCAAAATTGTATTTAAATGTATAAATTTATTGTATTACATTTTTAAGTCTAGTACAAAATTTATTTAAATTTAAATTTGTTTGTATTAAAAATCAAGGACTTTTTACCTAAATTTAAATTTTCAGTTTATTATAATGATATTTTTTTTTTTCCTATATAATTATTTTTTATTATTGTTATTGATTACTCATCATAAATATATTAATGGTGATGGAGTGAAATCTTATTGCCGATCAAATTTTGTGAGTAAGACTCAGACTCTTAATTTTGTATTTATTATCAGAAAAAGGTTACCAAATGCATTTTTGATGAACGAAAATAGTTTTATATAGGTACTTTTCTTTCTTTTTTAAAATAGCTTCCATTTTCTTTACGTTTTTAATACAATTTGACTTAAATTTGATTTTCTTGTATTAAAAAAAAAAGAACACAAGTATTTAATTTTAATTCCTAATCAGATAAAGTTAAAATTTAGGTACAAAGGAGTTAGTTTTTAATTCAAATTTTCTTATAGGTATTTTATTACTTTTGATTACATTTTAATTTTTTGTATTTGAAACTAATACATTTTAATTTTTTGTATTTGAAATTAATAAAAATATTATTAAAAAACCGTGTAATAAAATCTCAATATTAAAAACTAATAATAATTTTTGTTTTGAAAAAGGCCTAATTCCAAAGGTTGTATACATAACTACGACAAAATTTTTAACCGTGTAGGGAATCTCAAATATGTAGTTTGTTCACATTCTGTTTTAAAAAAAAACCAATAAGATGCCAAAAATAAACTTTGCAAAAAGGTTATTTTATGAAAAAATTTTAATTATTTTGTATTAAAAAAAAAAATCAAACTCTGGAACTTTTTTTCAAATTGGTAGGGTCCTTAACTAAGAATCAATTTTTAAAAAAATGGAGGAGAGTTTGAGCGGATTTGTCTTAGATAATTTTCTAAGTTTTTACTGCACATAAAATCGAAAAAATGCCATTTAATCCAAATTTTAAGCTGCCGCACCGAAGTTGATTCACTTTGGGAATTAGAAGAATGAGACAAAAACCAAACATTAGGTACATAAAAAATAGGCTTTAAAGCTATTGCAACTTTTTTCGATCAAAATTAACTTCTAAGAACAACAAAAATTAAAAAAAAAAAACTTATTAAAATTATTACTAAATCTTAAACAAACTTACAAAAAAACAATATTCTAACCTTCTTTTGCAAAATTATGCAACATTCTTCTCAAGCCTTCAAGATAGATCTCAAAACAATCTATTTAAAGTTAGGCGCGTGAGTGTGTATTTATCTGAGAGTATTCTTCTTTTCAAATCTCTGCATTTTTTTACCTTTCAAGATATACTTTCACTTTCATTGCATGTGGCTGTGGCATTGTTCATAAATTAGGTATAGGATCTTGTCTTCTTTGAAGTAAATTTATTTGTTTATTGTTTAATAGCGCGAATGTCGAATGAGACACTTTTAAGTTGGCATTTAAAATTGCATATCGACAAACAAAGACGGCTTCAAGTCGTCGCTATACCTACAAAATGTCGTCGTGGACCAGTACTATCGTCCTCTCTTATTTTTGCTACTTTGTTGCATTAATACTGATACATTTTTGTGCCAAGCAGACATAAAGGAGTCTTGAGAGATTTAATGCTTTATTTGTCAGTTTTGGTGTGTTGGTGGTGGTAGATACATTTAAGGATTTATTGACTTATTCCATTGAAACTGTTTTGCATTTAAATACTTTGATGGTGGTCTTCACATCTATCAAGTCTTCTTCAACTTGGTACATAAAGTCGGTGGTGGTGACACACAAACTGCAATTTTATTGGATGTCAAGATAAAACCAACAAATTATTTCTTTTCTCTCCTTCAACTAGTCAACAATCAAAGAAGTGATTGTGTCATTATCCTCCATATAAATGAATGACCTATGAATTGTGAAGGTAGGTGGTTGACTTAATCTTGAAGACCGGTCTTCTTAGCCTTTTATGTTCTTTGTGTGTGTAATTACCACAGACAAAAACCCTGTATATTGAATTAAGGCCGTTGGATATTTTGTCACATTAACAAGCAATTTATCGGTTTATAAAGTGTTATAAAAAATAACACACACTAACGCCCCCCTTTTGTGTTTTGTTTTCAGTTAACTAATAATTAGGTTAATTGGATTAAGCGGTCTTGTTAGTTTGTTTTTTGTTGTTGCCGCGCCCCTTTTTTACTATGTGTTTGCTTTTGAACAAAAAAACTAAAAAGATTATGTAGGTTTGCACATGAAAGACTTAAAATAAGTAAAAAAAAAAAAAATAGAAACAAATTGGCGATTTATGTTGGACAGGCTTAAAGTTTATGCTCAAATGCTCACATGCAAGCGGTTTAAATGCTGGGAATTTAATATCGCATGTGGGATGGATATATTGTATTTTAAATCGATTATTTGGTTTATAGATATTGTGAACTTTTAAGTTTAAATGGTAGAAGTGAATTGGATTTGTGTTTTTTTTTTTATAAGACAAGTGGATTTGGATATTTATGAAAGAGTAGATAGTCAATAGATGTAGGAAAGTCGTATTTGTAACAATTTGTTCAGATTTTTGCCTCTAGAGGGCGCCATATGTAACTTTTGATGACATTATATAACCTATAACCTTTGGAAGAGCAAGTTGGTTCCAACGATGTATCATATTTCAAATTCCGATTAATAGTTAAGAAGTTATGATGGAATACATGAACTCGAAAAAACAAATAACCCTCCATTTGCTTTCGCCTTAATCGAAATTAATAGAGAATTGAAAGTAATAACTCAGAGTTAAGGGGTATTCTGGTTTTCCTCTATTTAAATGTTCTAATACCAGAAATTGTGAGCTTGCCCAAGCAACTTATTATCAAAACTCATTATCTCTTCAAAAAATCTTCAATTTATAAAAAAAATAATACCACAATTATAGCAATGAACTCTGCAGTCTCTTAACCATAAACACGCTTCATTTAACCTCAAATTGTTGACAACATTAAGTAATTTCTTCTTTTATTTTATCGCCATACACAAACTCTGGCCATAAACACGAGCTCAAGTTTGAGCAAAAAAGGTCAACAATAAGAAAATTTTCTCAACAAATCAATTGATCTGACAGCAACGACCCAAATAAAGTCACAAACCATAAGAAAAAAAAAAAAAAAATAACAAAAATTGAGAAACAAATCTTTTCAAAGATTTTTATCCGAATTTCCTTATGGGCTTTTTTCTTAAACAAAAACAGAAAAAAACAAAAAAAAATATATTGCACAATGTGCATTCATGCACATGTTTCCTTCATTATTGTTGATGGTTTGTTGTGTGCCGGTTAAATTGCAAACCCTTCAGTACTCCAATTTACGCTAAATTGCATCCAAGCATCTTTAATTTTTTTTTTCAGCTTTTTCTTGTTTTTTTGAAGTCAGAGTTCGAGATACATTTTTATATGAACGCATTTTTTGTCTTATATGAGTCTTATATGAATCTTATATGAGTGTGATGGTGATAGTAATCTTTATTCCGCAAAATGCAAATTTCAAAAAAATACAAAAAAAAATGAAATAAAATAAAACTTTTTGGCAGGCAAAAGAATGCAACTTATTGTTGGGTTTTAGTACATAGTGTTGATGGAGTTTTATGCTGCTACACACGGACATGGACGGGACGAGATGGGAATAATGAACAAGTGCGGAAATGTGTGTTTTTTTTATTTTTTTATAATTTTTTTGCAGATAAAACATGTTACCCACGAGATGAAGTTGCGTTGATTTAGTACAACTCTGTTGCGGCAAACTTCACTTGGATGTTAACAAATTACTTTGCATCGTGGGTTATTCCTGTGAGCCGAGCAGCGGCGCAGCAAGTTGTCTTGATAACCTAGATTTGGAATGTATCTTTTGGGTTTTTTTTTTTTTATTTTTTCATACATAAGAATAAAATATTTATAATGTTGGCACAAGTGATTTTAATTTTTTATTTTTTTGGGAACAAGTCACGGAGAAAGCCGATTATGAGTGAACTGAAGTGATTCTTTAACAAGATCAACATGTAGTTATTTAGGTTGTTTTGCCTCACATAGTCTCCAGTACTGAAGTTTTATTAAATCAAATTAAAACTTTCAGGAGTTTTTTTTACAAATTTAAAGAAATTTTAAAAAAGGATTTCCTTTTTGTTCGGCTGGTTTTTACAAATTTTTGGTTGCAATTCACCAGATTCAGCTGTCTTTTACCGCTTTCGGATGCGATATAAAAGTTTCGGGCTCCGATTTAAAAGTTTCAGGCTGCGATTTGCCGTTTTCGTTAAGAATTTACTTATTTCAGGCTCCGATTTACAAGTTTCGGATGAGATTTATTAATTACGACTTCGATTTATTATTTTCGGCTAAGATTTTTTATTTTCAGGCTACGATTTACTAGTTTAACGCTCCGATTTACATGTTTCGGCTGCGATTTGCCGTTTTCGGTAAGGATTTACTTATTTCAGGCTCCGATTTACAAGTTTCGGATGAGATTTATTAATTACGACTTCGATTTACTATTTTTGGCTAAGATTTTTTATTTTCAGGCTATACGATTTACTAGTTTCAGGCTGCGATTTACAAATTTCAGGAGCGATTTATTAGTTTCAGCTGCGATTTACTAATTTTAGGCTCCGATTTACTAGTTTAAGGCTCCGATTTACATGTTTCGGCTGCAATTTGCCGTTTGCGGTAAGGATTTACTTATTTCAGGCTCCGATTTACAAGTTTCGGATGAGATTTATTAATTACGACTTCGATTTACTATTTTTGGCTAAGATTTTTTATTTTCAGGCTATACGATTTACTAGTTTCAGGCTGCGATTTAAAAATTTCAGGAGCGATTTACTAGTTTCAGCTGCGATTTACTAATTTCAGGCTCCGATTTACTAGTTTAACGCTCCGATTTACATGTTTCGGCTGCGATTTGCCGTTTTCGGTAAGGATTTACTTATTTCAGGCTCCGATTTACAAGTTTCGGATGAGATTTATTATTTACGACTTCGATTTACTATTTTCGGATAAGATTTTTTATTTTCAGGCTACGATTGACTAGTTTCAGGCTGCGATTTACAAATTTCATCAGCGATTTATTAGTTTCAGCTGCGATTTACTAATTTTAGGCTCCGATTTACTAGTTTAAGGCTCCGATTTACATGTTTCGCAAGAGATTTATTATTTACGACTTCTATTTACTATTTTCGGCTAAGATTTTTTATTTTCAGGCTAGTGTCGGGCTGCGATTTACAAATTTCAGGAGCGATTTATTAGTTTCAGCTGCGATTCACTAATTTTAGGCTCCGATTTACTAGTTTAAGGCTCCGATTTACATGTTTCGGCTGCGATTTGCCGTTTTCGGTAAGGATTTACTTATTTCAGGCTCCGATTTAAAAGTTTCGGATGAGATTTATTATTTACGACTTCGATTTACTATTTTCGGATAAGATTTTTTATTTTCAGGCTACGATTGACTAGTTTCAGGCTGCGATTTACAAATTTCAGGAGCGATTTATTAGTTTCAGCTGCGATTTACTAATTTTAGGCTCCGATTTACTAGTTTAAGGCTCCGATTTACATGTTTCGCAAGAGATTTATTATTTACGACTTCTATTTACTATTTTCGGCTAAGATTTTTTATTTTCAGGCTACGATTTACTAGTTTCAGGCTGCGATTTACAAATTTCAGGAGCTATTTATTAGTTTCAGCTGCGATTTCCTAATTTTAAGCTTCGATTTACTATTTTAAGGCTCCGATTGACATGTTTCGGCTGCGATTTGGCATTTTCGGTTACGATTTACTTGTTTCATGCTCCGATTAACAAGTTTCGTATAAAAACTATCAGTTTTGATATCGATTTACTGTTATTTTGCTGCTATTTACTATTTTCAGGCTACAATTAAAAAGTTTCAGCCAGCGATTTATAAATTTCATAAGCGATTTATTAGTTTTACCTGCGATTTACTAGTTTCAGGCTACGATTTAAAAGTTTTAGCTCCAAATTGCTAGTTTCTGACTCCGATTCTCTAATTTCAGAAATAGCATCATAACCATCAAAACTTATTCCTTTATTTTCTAAACTTAAGAATAGAGGTTTTAAATAGCAAAAGAACGATCGAAGAAACTTATAAAAATGTGTAAAGGTCGTTTTCAAGGGTTAATATAATTTAATGACACATAAACGTCAGCAACTCAACTGTTAATTGCCCAAAAACCATAAAACTTTAATATTTTATTGCTTTTTCTGTAAATTTTTAATTTTAGAAGGCCATTCCACAAAGGCCCTAAACTTTTATAATTGAATTTGATATGTTTTTTAAGGTCTTCAAAATAATTACTACTTAATTACTTCTAACAATAACTTATAAATCGTACATCTGTTAAAGCTGCTAACCAATTAATTTCTGCAAGAACTAAATTCACTGTCATTTATAACGGAGTTAGGTTTTTCACGCAACATAAACTCTAACAGCCTTCTTAACTTTAAACTCATTTTTAACATATTTAAATAGTCTGCTAATCGAGTTCACTCTTTAACCTAAACATGTCCCGTTACACAAATTAAATGTCATTTATTACAAAACATAATTGTGACAGTTCTTCCCTAGCAAAGTCTTTGACTTTTGACCTATATATTTTTCCTTTAATAGTCACGAAAATTCCATTAAACGCGTTAAAAACTCCTCATTCTTTTACACCTACGTACTCTTGGTTTTCGTAGGAACCAGCATCTGCAGCCATGCAGATCGTACTCGTCGTCATCGTCAGTTTGTGTGACCAGGCATTAACCTCAAGCATTTTAAGCATACAAAAAAAATTATTTAAATTATTTAAGATAATGACCATGACTCTATTAAGTCAACTCTCGAGAGTGACTTGTGTGCAGCAAAGTGTCTCCCAAAGTCTAGCCCTGGATAGCTGTAGCTAAATGCACTTGTCGTTACTCTCGAACGGGCGCCAAAATGACGCGACTTATCTACAAACAAAAGGTTTTTGCGTTTTGAACTTTTATAAGAGAAGGTGGTACTTATACTTTGGCTTCGCTTCCGTGGAATAACTAAATCGAACCGAGAATAATTACATAAGCTTCAAGACCGCAGAAATACTATTAAAAAAACTCATAGCGCTGGTGGTAGTTTGGTGCTTGGAGAAGATAATGACAGGTTGTTCGCCTTTCACGCTTTTTTAAGCAAAAAAAGATTCAGAAGTCCAGTCATCAAACTATACTACCGCCACCGCCATCGTTGCCACCGTTACTGTGTGCGGCTTGGTATCTCTTTATAAGAGAGTGAGATTTTATAGCTTGATCATTGAAGATACAAATTATGTTTTAATTGTTGGCTTGACTCAGCGCAAGCAATGGCGGCTTTAATATGGTTTTATGACCTCTTCAGGCCCTTAATCATTTTGTTGTAGAAATTGGACCAAGTAGAACATAAATTTGGCTCTTAAATTAAATTTATTGGAATTTCTTCAACAAGATCTCAGTAGTTTCCTACTCTTGTGAAATTTTCAAATAATTTCGGTTTCACTTTTTATTTTCTTGTTGTTTTTGTTGTTGGGGTCTGCCCGCAGCAACTTCCGGCACGCGGCAAAAGTACGGACTTGATCAAACTTAATCAAATCAAAACCAAAACTATTATAGTTTCTGACCAAAAAAAAAGACAGCACAGAGGCCAGAAATTGTTCTAACGACGATGATGAAGGAAAAAGTCAATAAACTGGAAGAAGCAACTTCATTTCTAATAAAAGCACGTATGTAGTTCAAAACACAACACAAAAAAAATTGTAACAAACACAAGTGTGTAATACATTTCTCGAGGCTTTATAGGAACCAACAACTTACAGCGACAAAGTATGTGTTCTCTCTGTGACATGCTTTGATGTCACATGCCACTGCCACTGTCGACTGCCACTTTAAGCTTATGGTTCGTTAAGTTTTACTTTACTTTAAAAAAAAAGTCTATATGTAGCTACTAGGTACTTTGTGTTGAGAGCTTATGTATGGTGACGCGAGGTTGCAACTGGAGCATACGTTCATCATAAAGGAGCAACATGATCTGTGTTTTTCATAATCAAGATGCAAAAAAAAGGTGTAGGGTGGCTTTAGGTTTTTTTCTAGTTTTTTTTTATACAATACACCTAGAGAGGCATTACTTTTTTTTTCCATTGACTGCTTGACGTAAATGAGAGCAGTAGTGCTGACTATAAAGGTAGAAAAAAAATTGCTAAGGTTTTAAGAATATTCTTTAAAAATGCTAAAGCGAAAAAAAAGATGAAAATAATCAGCATTTCAAGTAGAAGAAAAAAAGAATATTGTCCATCTAATGGATTTTTCTTTTGATTTCACGAAATAAATGAAAATTTAATGAACAAAATATTCATTCTAGTGGAAGAATAAAAGAATAATTAGGTACTTAGGAATACGCTAGATTGTTTTGAAGGACGTTTTTAAATGAAGAGGATATATAAAGTTGTGACAAAACACATTCAAAATTACAATGAAATATATTTCAATAGTTCTTGAGAATTGTCGTGATTTGAAAATGTTGTCGGTAGTTTAATTTTTTTAGAACAATTCAAAGGCTCACAAATACAATGCAAAATGAAAAATTGAAATAATGTTATCTTAATGAATTACGAAACATTATTTGCAAAAGAAAAATCTACCTAATAGTTTGGAAAAGAAAAAATGAAATTGGTTAATTTAAATTTCACTGTGGCGTATACGCAACATTATATAATCTCAGTTGGAAATATTTAAAACTAAAAACCCGTTTATCACTTAATTTAGGAAAAATTTATTTCTATTTTATTGAACGGCGAATTCTTTTCAGTTTTTTTCTTCACTACAATTCAAAATTTGAAATAAGCATTTCACAGAAATGAAGGAGATGTCATATTGACTACTAGTCCAGGGCTGTAAAAATGTAAAAATCATTTTATTTTTAGTGCATTTGCTTTCCATTACAAATTTAAAAAAAAAAAGTACCTAATATTTATTTCAAATAAAAAAAATTTGCGTTTAAAATAAATATTTATTGCAACTGAAAAATATTTGCATTAAAAAAAATTTATTGCAAATAAAAAAAAATTGCATTGAAAATAAAACTTTTATTGCAAAAAAAATATTTTGCATTGAAAAAAAAAAATTTATTGCAAATAAAATATTTTTTGCAAAATGTGTGCGTTAAATATTTTTTTTTAAAACCGTCGAATCTCTTACAAATTTGACTTCTTGACCTTATATTATCTTCAATATTATAGGTGAAAAAGTTTATATAAGGTCAAATAGCCAAAATTGTAAGAAATTCGATGAGTATTAAAAAAGAGTATTACATGCACACATTTTTATTGTTTATTTTTTTTAATGCAGAAAATTTTTTATTTACATTAAACTTTTTTTCAATACAAAATATTTTTGTTTGCAATAAAAATTTTATTTTCATTTGCAATAGAATTTTTTTTAATGCGAAATAGTTTTAGTTGCAATATCTAAATATTTTTTTTAATTTCAAATGCATATTGATATTTTTACAGCCCTTCAATAGTATATATGGGTAGTCAATTTGACAACGTTTGGTTTTTAATATGACAACCGCGGTAGTCAATATAACAAATTTATTTTTAAAAGCTGTTATTGAAATAAGCAATTTCGGCCAATATAACATCAGCGGTAATTAATTTTCAGATTGGCTGTCAGGTTGGCTTATTAACTACCAAATTGTCGGATAACAGTCTAAATAAATTGCACGACTGGGGTCGCACGTACTTGCTCTTATGCTTAAAGTAACTATAATGTTAAAGCTTTTTATTCAAGAAATTTAAAATTTGATATTTTGAAGAAATTTCATAAGTAGTATAAAAAAATTAAATCTGTTTTTATAATTAATAAAACTCCGTTTTAAAATATCTTAAAAAAAAAAAAAACAAATATGCCATTTTATTTGTCGTATAAAAAGGTATTTTTAGAAAAAAAATTTTGAAAATTGTAGGAGCCGTTTTTTAAAAAAATAATTTTTTATATATAAAATTTTTTAACATTTTTCAAAAAAAAAGTTGGTATGCCATTTTGAAGAAATAATTAATTTACACATAAAAACTAAATTTCAAAATTTTTCATTGATCCGTTTTCAAAAAATTGATTTTTCAAAAAAAAATTTTGAAATATTTTTTAAAAAACCAAAAATGCGTTTTTTGAAAATTTTCTAAAATTTTAATATTATCTTTACTTACACACTTTTGTATAAAAATTTTCATTTAAATCGGGTTAATTTTGTACGAGATATTCAGAAACGAAAAAAACCGTTCTATGACAGGTACCGTTAATAACGGTACAAAAAATATTTTTTTTATTTAAAAAGTTGGCCCTTATGTGTAGTACTACACACAAAAATGTTCGTGTTGTAGAAATAAATATATTCAATTTAGTTTTTATTTAATTTTTCATATTGGCAACAAAGTTGTCATATTGCCTACTTACAAAATTACGATATTTGTAGTCCAAAAAAGTTTTCATATCGTACAATTCAATTTTCATTTATATTGAATATGAAATTGACTACCAAATTGTCATATTCACTACCGAAATTGTCATAATTGACTACCAAAAATTGTCATATTAACTACACCCAATATCACAACCGTATGGTTGTCATTTCAAATTCCCAAATTGACAACCGAAATTGACTAAAAGGTTGTAATTTTCGGGTGCGGATGTCAAAAATATGTTGTCGTATTGACTATTTTGGTAGTCAATATGACAATAAAATTTTTTTCTGTGTTCTAAACACTTCATTTTAATTACTAAAAATTATTATTACTGCTCATTTACTACGGGACAGTGGACACCCAATAAGTATATGAAAAACAAAAGTGTGCAACAGATTTATAACATATGTTTGTTCATCGCACCATAAGGTAGATCTTAAACAAAAACGATCAAAAGTATCAAAGTCGAAGCTACACATCCGTGCAATCTAGAACATATCAAATGTTTCGTACCGATATGAAATTTGATCTTAAGTCAAACTACCAAGTTGGATGTGGCAAGATGTAGTAAACAATATATTTTACAACTACCACAAAATATGTCTCTACCCCCTTAGCCAGAGAAGTGGTAACTCAATTTTTTTTTGTTGGATCTGTTCCGTATATCATGCGGAACCCTCTCATATTCACCTGCACTTTGTGTGTCTACATTTGAATAGCAGCGCCCTCAATTTAACACCATGTGAACTTTTCCAGTTTTAAAGCTAATAATAAGGTTTAGGGTGTTGACATCTTGTATAGATTGCGAATACTCTATTCAAGACCTTGCAAGTATTTGCATTTTTGCAACCGAAAGGAACTACGCTAATTTTTGAATGATTGGCGCGAAATTAAATATCACCACGTTTGACCGTTATAAATGGTGTAGATATGCTGGCCGACAATAACAAACCGAGGTGTCATGTCGCACCCGTATGGGCTTCCCATAATTAGTGTGTGCGCTACTCTAGGAGTTTTTTTTTTTTCTGAAAAAAAAAAAAAATGGAAAGAAGAAACAAACGAAAAAAAAACTGCGCAAACGATATGACACTCCAGACTAATTGGAGCGCATCGAGTTCTGAGAGAGTGTGAGTGTGTAACGAGAGTTGTTGTTTAGCGCAAAGTCGGGTAAATATTTTCCTCCACCTCCAACTGGCTGGCTTGTTGCTTAAGGTGTTGAAATTTTAGGACCCCAATCTGGAAGCCGGAGTTTTATAAAAGGTATTTGCGGCCTACGCGAATTTTTTCTCCTCAACTATTTTTTGTTCAAGTTTTGTTGGCGATGTGTGGTATTCGGGCTACATTGGTTTTTTTATGTGCAAATTTGTGTCCAATTGGATCTTTCCATATACTTTGCACAACAATATGCAACTTTATGCAACTTGAAGCTGGGGGGAATTCAAGTGGCTTGCTGCTGGTTTGCTGTGTGATACAAGATATGTGCGGCTGGATGAATTGGACACATGCACTTCTAGCAAGTCTTTGGTTATAGGAACAAACGGGTTCTCTTTTTTTTTTGCAAAATGAAATTCCTTTGATTCGCAAATAAAACACGAGGCATTACAGCAGCAGAAAGGGAAAAAGATATAAGTCAATGGAAGCGGTGGCATGTTGTCTTATCTTTGAAGGCCTGCAAGTGCTAGCTCGTGGAACAACAATATAAAAACAAAAATAGTAGACCGAGGAGAAATATAATTTCAATCGATCTTATGCGGAGGCATTTCGAAAGAATTATTCTATTGCAAATTTTTGTATTGCAATAGAAGTTGATGTGATGACGTTGGTCAATGAGGTGGAATGGTATGGCTGGCAAGTAGCTTAGAAGTAGTAACAACGTCAAGCTATGGCAAATTTATTTGTTTGAATAATTCATTTTTTTTTTTTTTTTCAACTTAAAAGAATTTGAAATTGTTGACCAAGTGAGACAAATTAGATAAAATGTGGATTAATTGAGCTTGATTGGCAAAAACGAAATAAATTAAATCATTTTTACGAAACTGAAAATTTTCCAATTTGAAAGGAAGAATTTAACTCCTTAAATCCGGTTGACCCAAATGAGGGTCTTAAGACCATCTAGTTAGATAAATAATAATTTTGAACAAGCGAGTTTCTTACTTTAAACTATTTGTGATGGGGTCTAAATAAGACCTTAAGATTTCCACATTGAAGAAGATTCTGAGGTGGATATTGTGAAACATTCTTCGGACACACTGCCAAGCAAACTGCAAAAAGCAAGAAAACCCGAAAATTGAAAACAATATTTGTATGACCTCAATCTTTTAAGACCCTTGATTATGTTCTCAATCTTTTGGATTACAAGTTTAAAAACGTTGCTTGAAGAAAAGATTGTAGGAAGCTCTTTAGTGACTCAACATGCCTAATGGTGTATTAACTAGATGCTTATAGGTCTTAAACAAGGGCCTTATAATTTTAGTGGGGTCTTAGAGATATCAAACAGTTGAGGAATTTACAGAGAACAGAAAGTCATATCCACTTTGGGAAATAACAAACGGTCTTTTATAACGAAAATGAAACTATCGTTGAATGTTATCTAAGACCCTAGAACCCTTTTTTAATTGGTAGTTTTCTTCAAAAATAAGTCAGAAATGGTTGATTATAGACAAGTTTTATGGAAATATTTCGATGGTTCAACAGACCCAAAGACAAATTAAACAATTAATGGGTCCTAAAAATAAATGTACCTAAAATGTACGTGGGTTCCAGTTTTTTTCTGGAAATGCCTTTCTGACATGTACTAAGAAAAAAGATTATCACCTGCAGTTAAAACTATTTTTATAAACAGTTCAATAACACTGGTTTACAGCCAAAATGGACACTCAATCCCACTATTTTTTTCTTACGTACTTTTACGCCAGGGACTCGGAAATCACGTAACGTTTTCGAGATATGATTTTTTCGGGCTATATCTTGAGTAAAAAACGACTAACCTGAACAGAATAACCGGCGCTTGAAAGCTGAGTAAATAAGCAAGAAATACTAGAACAACTTTTCTGGGTCACTCCAGATGTTTAGTGCAATGTATTAAAACATTTAAAAAAAATCGATTTTATTAAGGAAATTTTTGCAAAAAAAACTTTATTACTGAAAGAAAAAATCAAAATTTTTGGGATCCTCATAGTTTTAAATATTTCATGTTTCTGACAAAGATGAAAAGATTACTTTCTTCAAAATCTATGAATAAATTATAAAGATATGACCATTTTTGTAACGATCACTATTTACGGCTTTTTCTGTTACTTTTTGAGTTTTTGTCTATAACTTAAAAAGCAAGCCGAATTTGAAAATTTTTATTGAGTAATTTTTTGTAGAAAATTTAATTTCCTATCGATATGCATCCTTTTAAAAAAATTAAAATTAAAATATTGTAAAAAACTTATGAAAAACTTTTCAAAAAAGAGAAAAATACGAAATTTTTGATGTTTTTATTAAATTGTGTATTTTCATCCTTTGCGCATTTATAGAGAATATATATGAGAAAAGAAGATCCTTTATCTAATGCTTACAAACATTGAATACGGCTAAAATTGGAAAAAATATGGACTTTAAAAATCTCCTGTTTTTGTTTTTTTTTTGAACAATTTTTCTTCTCTATACGAAAAGTATAACGGGAACGCCACTTGGTGTCCAAAAATTTGTATTTCCTTGTAAACTTGTGTAGGTAATATAAGCAATATACTTGGATAAATACCATTATTTTTTAGAAGAATTTAAGCAAAACAAAATTTTCTAACAAAGCATTTTTCTATTAAATTTCAGATAGAAGTCGTGTTGAACCTACATTATAACAAAGGTAAGTGTTTTTCTCTCGTAAATCCTTTATATTTTTATCGTGAAAATCCTTATTCTTGTAAGAATAGCATATTTCCTTTTTTTTATCTTGATAGCTCTTAGCAGTTGTTATTGAAATATGCGTGTTCTTGAGTCTTTCAAGTGCTCGCACTGTGGCACAACACAGAAGAATAAGAAAAAAACTGCTTTTGTGGTCTTCAAAAAGAGATAATCAGTTGTTGTGTCAGTTCATTGTCTGGCATGCGAGAATGTGATTTCTTTATTCATCTTTCAATTGACGCTTAACAATTGTCACTCACTGTGACACTTTGCACGCCACCACCTATTAAAAAATAAAATGAAATAAAAAACAGAAATCGAAATTAACGACTACGCGGTTTTCTTTATTTTTTTTTGTAGGGGAAGCTCCTCAGAGTCCATCATCGTTGTCATCGCCATATTGCAGAGAAAACTCCTTTTTGCTATCCCGGTTTTATTCAAAATCCAGAAGGGACAAGGAGTCGTCTCTTTTTTGCCGTATTTGCTTTATGCGGTTTTAGTGGTTTGATTTTTTTTTTTCTTTTAACTTTTGCCACCACAATACGGTAGCTATCTTTTTCTGCTTTAAAAAAAAAAAAAACCTGGAATCAACCCAACCCACTTTGGAGACAAAAAGATAGACAGAGGGTAAAAAGGTGAGGTTTTTATTTTTTGCTTGCACCAAAGTGAAATTACGTCTTGTGGTCGATTAAATGAGGCGAGCTTCTTGGTGTATAAAGTTGATATTATTAAAATTCCGCAAATACGCCGGGTGACTAAGTCACAATAGCGAGCTTACAAAAAAAAAAAAACACAAAGAGCATACCTTTAATCCAATTGGTGTATATTTTTTTACAAATTGTCTAACAACACACAGATCAGACGAAAAATAATGAAAAAGATACACAACATTATAAGTATATTGTTACTGGTAATTTATATGGGTATCTATTTCTCTAATTAGTCTTATGGGTGGCTTCGTTGTTAGTCTTTTTGGTTGTCGTGTTTTGAAAAAAAAAAAAAAAAATAAATAAATACAAACAATTTGGTTCAAGAAAAATAGTTCAAACAATGTTCAATTCCATGGATATAAGAGTTATAAGTTAAGGCAATTTCACACTCATTAGCTTTTGATGTAACTTCGTTTTCCATCCAGCAACCATCACGGGGGCTAATTTGTTGCGGTAGGCTGTCTTGTATAGCATAAAAGGTTTCCCACAGACGACTTTTTGTTGTGTTACATAAAAATATTGTCTGTCGTAAGGGGGAAATCTTGATATAAAAACTATCATAGTTTTTCGATGATAAAATTATTTGTTAGCAAAAATTATGATTTTCATCATGATTTTGATTACTATCAAATTTAAAAGGCGTTAAAAATTACCAAATTTTTGAGATTCCAATAATTGAACTAAATACCTTCGTAAGCTCATTTTTTAAGTAGATTAAATTATTAAATTTAAGCTTTTAGAGGTTTTCCCAAATATATACGAAAATAGAAAAAAATTGAAGATTTGAATGAATTTTTTTTTTTTTTAATAATTGAAGTTTTTCGAAATACATATTTCTTTCTTCAATAAATTTGTAACAAATTTTGTGTTCAGTTGAAAAATATTTTCTAACAGCTTTAAACTGACTCAAAAAATATCTTTTCCATGACTGTTTATGATTTATTTTGTTCTCGTAAACTCATAATCCCCCACTCAATTAGGGAAGATGTGCACTTGAAGTACCAACAAACGCGCCACTACATAATCTCGTATACATAAAGTCCAATAAAATTACTTAATGCTTAGCATAGATTAATTGAAATTTATGAGGCATCTTTAAAACTTCATAAATAAATTTATTGAGATTTAATTTGAGAAAATTAAAAAAGAATCTCTGTTTGATTTCCTGTAAGAAAAATATGTTTGAGGATTTATGAGGAGATTAAAATTGAATAAAGTTTTAAGAGTATGACTGGCGGTTTAAGTAACTTATAAACTAGTTGTCCCTCAGATTTATTTTTATTTTTATATTATAATGTGAGTTTGTCATAAGTCTGGAAAATGTTAAATATTTCAATGGATTATTACTTCCTATGGAATAATAATCATGAATGTTTTTTTATGTGAAACAGATAAAAAAGGTGTTTACTTCTTTCAATAAAAAACATTTATGTCATTCTTTTTCTACATTGAAAGTATTGTATACGCCATAAATCCATAAATGTATACTTTCTACAAATCATTTGCCATGTTAATATTTTCTGAAGTCTTTTTATGGCATTAAAATATCTGAATAAAGAAAAAAATAAAAAGTACGTATACACCACGTGGACCCGGTTTTAAATGAAATATTCAATATTATTTTCAGAACGATATTTTTACAGTGCCTAATTATTTAAGTACAAACATTACCAACGTCCATTGGTCTGAGCGTCTTTAAACATTTTCAACGCCTTAACTGAAAAACGGATTTTCTTTAAAATTTGGTAAAAATGCTTTTTATGGAATTTTGAAAGTGGGTTTATTAATATTTTTTTTATTATCTCGCTTAAAACGCGTACCCCCCATTAAAAATTTTCGAGTTATTGCAATTTTCTCCAAACTCTTAAAATACTTTTAAAAAAATTTGAAATACCCAAATCAAATATTTTTTTTTTTTTGACCAAAAGAGATGAAATATTTGATGGAAACAAAATTAATAAAGTTTTTAATTATATTTTTGGCAAAAGGGTATTTTATTGGGTAGCTGAGTTATGTGTGAGAAAAGTTTCATAACAGCTGAAATAAATTTTGTTTACTATTAATTTGAGTTATTTTTTTTTTAATGGGACGTAATCTCTTAAACATTGTAAAAATAAAAAAACATCATTAAATTGAGATCACAACATTAATTTTTTTTTATTTATTTAAAAAATAAAAACTTTGGCTCTGGATGCATTACGGTCAGTTTACCAGCCATCATCAACAACACGACTGACAGCAAAATCTCTTTGTTTGTTATAAGAACTACGACGCTTTTTTTTAAACGAAAAGATGAAATTCAGAATTAGGTAAATAAATGACAAAAATGAGCCCCAAATGAAAATTGCTAAAAATGTTTCATTTATAACGGGTTTCCGTCTATCTAAACAGTCTAAAGAACTATTTTGAGTGAAAGGATGTCTTTTTATTAAATGTTCTGCTCATTTCTGCAATAAATCCCTAAATATCAATTGTTTCAATGGCATTTTTACTAATTTTACTAGAGAACTTGTCGTTGCTATGAGAACTTCGAAAAAAAAGATTCCATACATTTTTTTTAAAGGGTGTTTCCTTAGGTGGGTTTAAAACGTCGGTTTATTACAAAAACTAAGTAATAGCAACGATTTTTTTATTGAAAATTGGTAATAATGTTACATTTATTTATATATTTTTCAGATTGCAACCAAGAATATAAAGAATGTTTATGAATATCATTGTTAAAATGGTGTTTTTTTTTATTCGAAAAATAATTGGAGGGGTACCATAAATGGACTTGATAATAAGTAATAATATATTGAATTAAGGAAAGCAGGAAAGTATAAGCACACTTTATAAAATAATTTTAATGAAAGGGTATTTTTTTCGATCTGTAATAAGTCCCAAAAAGCCAACTCCTTCTTTGTCTTTGCTAAGTTTCATGAAAGCAACATTCGAGTGCCAAACACAGACACACAAAATCCACCAAGAAATTGAATGAATATGAATATTAAGGAGTAAATTTTTCAACAAATTTTTAGTTGGTGAAATCTATCAACGTGCAAAAACGTATACTATTTCGGACAATGAAATGTATAGAAAAGCTAGGTAGGTACTTGAAATGACACTGTATTGATGGGTCTTAATCTTGAGAGGCTCCAACATAAAATACTGACATCCTAGTTTATTTCAATTTCATTATTTTATATCATTGAGCGCCTTGGGTCATTCTTATACTTAATTCGGCCCCAAGCCGCCCCAACTACAATTGAATTGTCAATAAAATCTCAAGAAGACTGTCACGAAAAATAATAGTAGATATATCTTGCTGATAGAATTCCATGATTCTATACAAAGAAACACACACAACCAGCTTTGAGATTTAAAAGCACGTTTGGCCAGAGGCCACAATGTTGATAATGTCTTGATTTCATTAGAAGTCCATAAATCTATTTAATGTTTCTTCTATCTACTTTAGAATTGGATTGAAAATACAATTTAAATTTTCTCAAGGAGGAAGAAAAAAACTTTAAGGTCAAGGAATGAATATCAATTATAAATTTATATTCAAAAACCCTGGTAGTATACTTTCCAAGCAAAAGACTTAATCAAAATAATGACCTAAATGTGCACCACAGTGCTCAGAGGGCATACACATAAAAAAAACTAAACGTCATTTCACCCTACAATCAGGTCAGAATAATTATAATTGAATCCTGCATTATGTGAATATAAAGGGAAAGGTGAATGATGTGTGCAAAATGTTCCTTCCATGTCATTTTTAAGTGAATTTTCGGGAAGTACAGGTATTACATCCTGGTGCAAAATTATGAAACGAGAAACCATCAAAACGAAGTGTGTGCGCAGGTATTGCAAGTCCATAGTAATAATCCATATTATCGATCGATGGATGACTTCAATTAACCTAAATTCCATGAAAATATTCCTCCACGATCTGATAACAAGAAATCCGGAAAAAGGCTTCAACCAAATTCGAACACCCAGCAACACGACCGACCGAAGGCTTTATAAATGTTTGACTTGTTTTCTTCTTTTTTTTTTTAATATAAGGAACCTAACCAACCGAAGAATTCACCAGAATTGAAAAGCAACGCGAAAAAGTTTTTTCTGCAGTTCATCAGGGATATGTCAAGAAAGAAGTTCTTATGTTTAAATTTCTTTTTTATTGGAGAAGTTGATATAACAAACCTTTGTGTCTTTTTTCTGAGAGAATTTCTGTCAAAATATCATCTAAAGTAGGTTAAATTTAGATAGAAGAATATACTTCCTTTTTCTCAAAATGAGGATTAAATGCATCCTGTTAGGATAAACTTTATCGAAAGACACCCTCCAGCTGTGAATACTTAATTTCCATTTAACTTTGGTTGCATAGCTTGACCACTCTCTTGATCAAAAGAAAAGCAAGCAAACAAAAGTAAATGATATCCCAGGACATGCAGTAAAAAAGATAAACATATATAACAAAAGAAAAGGACCTTTGATTGAGTGGAAACCCTTTTTATTTGATTTTTTAATTAAATTTATTGTTGCATACAATTTAGCATTACTTTTGTTAATTCAAAGTACGACAAAAATAGAAAGAATGTATATAGTTTCATTCAATTTGAAAGAATTTTAACTTGGTTATGAGAGTTTTAAGTTCTGTTGTTTTGAAATAATTGTACTCTTTTTAGTTGGCACCGATTCAAGAACCTTGATTATGTAAGATGTGGCAGTCGAACATTTCAAAAAATCACATATTTGTAGGGTACTTATTCTGAATTTTAACTTGGTAATAGACAGTCTGAAAATATGAACAATGTTACAAATCGACGATTAAACTCCATAACCTCGTAAGTCGTTTTTGCAGGTTTTTCAGAAATCGAAAAAAAGCCTCTTCGTCTAGTCTACACTTAGGAGCAAAAAAACGGAATCAAATAAATTATATTATATTAAAAACAAAAATTGCCATGGATAAAATATTTTTATTCAAAGTCTCATGGTCTCATTTTAAAGCTTGTATTTTTTACTTTGAATTGTTGGTAAAAACATAAAAATACATACGATAGTGTTACCGCTATCTGTCAATAAATTGCACTTCATATTTGTTTTAATGTTAAATTTTCCACATACTCTCTGTTTTAATTTCAGTTTTTTTTTTCCAACGATAGTATTAGCGTTGTCTGTCAATGAATTCCACTTAATTTTTTTTAAATGTTAATTTTTCCAGATAATTTGTGTTTTAATTTCAGTTTTTTTTTTTCCTTACATACTTCATTTATGTTGGATGGATGGAACCAACGAACGGATTTTTGAGTTCTTAGCACTGACTTAAAGCTTTTGTTTCAAGCTTTTCAATGGTACCATTAACATTCATGTATGTCGATTACTTCACAACCAATTATCGTTTTTACAGAACGCAAAATTTGATTCCATTTTTTTGCTCCTAAGTGTAGTTATAAATCTTATTAAAAGAAAAAAATATGTTTACGAGGTTCTAGACTAGACGAAGAGGTTTTTTTCGATTTCTGAAAAACCTGCAAAAACGACTTACGAGGTTATGAAGTTTAACCATAAAAATAAAACCAAAAATTTTAGAATAAAAAATTTTTTTACAAAAGCGTTTAAGTAACCGTAGCATAAATTTTAGAAAAGCACATTTTTCGATTTTTAAAAAATATTTCTATTTTTTTTTTTTAATTCGGGTGAATTATTTTGAAACTCTGTTTTAAAGCGTAAATTAATTATTTCTTCAAAATGGCATATCAACTTTTTTTTTGACAAATGTTTGAAAATTTGTATTATATAAAAAAATATTTAAAAAAAAATGGCTATAACGATTTTCAAATATTTTTTATTTCTAAAAATTCCGTTTCAAACAAGAAATTTTGAAACTCTGTTTTAAAGCGTAAGTTAATTTTTTCTTCAAAATGGCATATCAACTTTTTTTTTGACAAATGTTTGAAAATTTGTATTATATAAAAAATTATTTAAAAAAAAATGGCTATAAGGATTTTCAAATATTTTTTATTTCTAAAAATTCCGTTTCAAACAAGAAATCAGATGAAATACTTCGTTTTGTGATCAAAATTATTTACAATGATGTTTCATTACTTTTAAAAACAGATTTTAAATATTTTTTACATAACTGGTAAAATTCCTATATATAATTTTAGGTAATTCTTTTTTCTTAGAAAGCTTTAAAAGTAAATTAGTCATAATAAATAAGCCATAAGTCCATTTTGATAATTGTATTCCACCAAGACAATCTTTACGATTTTGATGAAACATATTTGAAATACATAATTTCTTTAATGATTTTTGTTTTTTTTTAACCAAAGAAAGAAAAAGTCTATTTTAAAAACTCTTTCCTGCCCTCGATTGGATCAGTATATTTATTTCTAATTGCATCTCTGACAAGCAAACCGATTTTAGTTTTATTTTACTCAAATTCATTTGACGAAAACTCTATTTTTCTAAAACAAAAATTGAATGAATTTGAGAAACGTGCGGGAATTCATTGAAAAATGTATAACCTCACTTCAAATGTAAAAATTGTTAGCCATTTTTTCAATTGAGCTTGAAACTCTTTTAAGACTTTTTTAAAGTAAAATCCAGCCCTGTTTATTTTTTATTTGTTTCCCACAAACCAATGACATTATTCATCACGACTTGGTTGCACACCGAAAAAGCCATTTTCCCATGAAGTTCTACTTCAAATAACACAAAAGCTCAACTTTAGTTCGTCTCATAAATCTAAAAAACCTCTCTTATTGCAAGAGATTATTCCAAAACGATAATTTAAAAACAAAACAAGAAAAATTCACATGTAATTAGACATAGACTGAGCACTGAGTTGGAGGCACCTCTTCTTCTATATGCATTTTCAATTTCAAAACTCCAACTTTAACCAGAGGTACCTATATTCTTTTGCACAATAACATAAAACAGATTTAAAAAGATACCTACAAAAGTCATAAAGTATATATAAAAAAAAGCCAAACACAACCTTTTGAGAGGTCCAAGTTTTGCTCAATAAATCAGTCTTCTCTCTCACTTCTTGCTGCAGTTATATTGCATGTGTGTCAACAATAAATTAAAGAAATTGTATAGGAATTATTATGAAATAGCAGGTTGCATTGATTTACAACAAAAAAAGCAATAACCCCACATTTTATTTTTTTCATATCGACAAACAAGATGGACGATGGGAATCTTATTTTTTAATATTTTTGGCTCTCTGCATTTTTTTCTAAGAGCCCACCATTTTAATTGAGTCATAGTTTTTTGTATCCAAAAAAAAATTCATTTTGTCATCTCAAAAGGGCTTAAGTGCCAAATGACCCAAAAAAACTAGCAACAAAATAAACAAAAAAAGTCGTTTTGTTGTTTTTGTTTGTTAGCGTGCACCCGCTTATTAGTGTCAATTTGATCCCAGAAAAAGAACAGGCACATATACCCACTCCAGAGCCAGACACAAAAATAAGTCGCTTGACATTTTGGCCTTCTTTTCAGCTTTTTTTTTTCAGTTCAAAAACAACAACAGAAAATATATTCTTTTTCCATTCCGACGATATGTTTGTTTGGTTTTTGGGATAGAATCCGCATCCGGAGAGCTTGACACCATCTTCTAAAAATATATGCATTTTCGAACAAACTAGAAGGGCAATGAAATGCCCAGAGGTACGATATTAATTGGGGTAAATCTTCAGCTTCTTCTTCTGACGACGACGATATTGTATACGTGGGTGGTTGGAGGAACTCACAAGCATTCCAAAATGCATGGCTAATAAGTTGCAAGTTCTATTCTGGGATAGAAGAGAGGAATCTTAATTTATTGGTGACATGGTTGCAGCTAGAAGAGATTTGTAAATCGGTGCAACGATGATTTATTTGTTAACATTTTATGAGAGAACTTCGAGACTGAAGTGCTTGCTGGATGTTGGCGTCCTCGGTAGAGCGTCAAATCTCAAGACCAACGAGACGGACGGAGGGGAGCTTGATTTCTATTAAGAATATTAAGTGCAAGAGTGAATGGTAAGCCATTAAGCAATTTGGAACACGCGGTTTTTTTAAATATCGGAGAATTGGTGCTGGCGTTAAGGTCGTAAAATTTGTAATGGAAACGGATCTGGATTAAAATTAATAAAGACATCTTTTCCGACTCACACAGTTGCTGTTATGAGGTTTGTAATTAATGGTGAATGCGTTAGCCTCTTCTAAAAGGCTATTGACTATTAGAATGCAGAAAGAATATATAATTTTTTAGTTGTTTTTTGTTTGTTTTTTTTTTTTATTAAATGAAGGAATGGAAGCTTATTAGTTTGGAAGAAGAGAGAATTTGTGTTCTGGAATTTTTTGTTATTTTTTTTTCTCAAAATATTGCACAATTTTTATGTTTTTTTATAATTTTTTTTTCAAAAATATTTGTAATCTGTAGCAGATTTTTGTTTTTAGCCTGACGCCAGACATTCTGTATTTTTTTGATTATGAATAAGAAATAAAGATGAACGGTCATATATTTTATTTTTTCTTGAGACAGTTTTTTGAGGTGAAATTAATTTAAAGGAACTTTTGAAGTAGATTTTTTGCACTTTTCGAAAAGATTTATGATTGTATATTGAGTAAAAATGGTTTATAAGTAAAAAAAAAAAAATGAAAACACAAATTAACATGATTTAGAACTCAAGTGGATGATGAATTTGACAAAAAAATTGTGTAATTTTTGTAAAAAATTGTGTTAATGACTGACAGTTGGTTTTTGGTTTAAGTGGTGAAAATATTTTTGTGTAATAAGACATAAATTTTGATGTCAGAAGAGGAAGTTGCCTAAAAATATAATGCGAAATAAGATTAAAAATATTTTATTACACAAATAAGCAAGCTTTTAAATTTTTTTTATCAAGATTTAATGATTTTTTAGATATAAAAAATGTTGTTTATGAGAAAATTTATTTTTACAAATGTAAATTATATCGTTAAAAAAGAAATTGGATCTAGCGGGTCATAAAATTTTATTAGTTTTGAAATAATAAACGATTTTGGCGCGATTTAAATTATCTCTTCAATATATTATTTTTATGTTGGAAATGTAATTTATTAATAAGAACTTTGAACTGAAAAATGTTTTAAGGCATTTGTTATTTTATTTTTTCGAATGAAATATTGAAAATGGATAAATAAGAGGGTGAATAGTTCATTTTAATATTTATATGTATTCATAAACAAAAATTAAATGGGTCGCATAGTAAAAGTTAATCTAATAAAGGCTTTGCCCGAAACAAAATTATTGAAAATTCCTTATTTATTTTTTTTTTAAGAAAATAAGTAATGTAAAAAAATATAAAACACCGTTTTAATTGACTTTTTCCAACAAAAAAAAAAAACAAGAATGAATTTGATTTTTTATAGGTACAAAAATTAATTAACTTTTAGAAACAAAAAAATAATTTGTCGTTTTAAACAAAATGGTAGGTATGCCATTTTTAGAAAAATATTATTCAACAAATAAAAACGAGGTTTCAATAAAATTCACCAAATAAATAAAATTCAAAAAATTGATTTTTCAAAAAAAAACAGAAATTCGTACCTATGCATTTTGTAAAAATCCAATATTGTGTTTTTTGAAAAATTCTACAATTTTTATATTGCAATTAATTTAACTTTTCTGTATGATAATTTAAGTTGAAATCGTCTATGTCAGTTTCGAGAAATTTAGGAATAAAAATATCATTTTATGACAGATACCGTTAAAACGGTATAAAAAATATTTTTTATCTCAGAAGTTGACTCTTGTACATATGTTATACTACATTCAAAAATATTATTCCAAATCTTTGGAGCCTTTTTTGAAAAAAAGTAACATTTCTATTTCCATTAGATGACAGGTTCCCTTACACTGAGGGAAAAAACAACTTAAAATCAACGAAAACCAAGTTGATTCAACAGTTTTTTCGGAATGATTTTGCGTTGAAGACGAAAATTTTAAAATCAAAGTAGAACATCGTTAGTTTAAAGTGGTTTACCGTTATAAAACATATTTAAATCAAAGTTGTTTTAACTTAAAAAAAGCATCAATTTATTAAAAAAATAGAAAAAACCGGCAGCCGATGGGGATCGAATCTACAACACTTGGGTTACTAGACGAATGCCTTACCAACGTTCTATCTCACTGTTGAAAATTAGAGTGATAAAATGCAACAAAAACTGAAGTCCGACAAAAATAAAAATATTTCTTACGTTGTTTCAATTTTATTTTGAAGAAGTTTCATGTTAATTTTTTCAACATTAAATCAATGTTGAACATTTTACATTTTACGTTGCGTTTTTTCCCTCAGTGTAGTTTTTGTTCTAAAAAAAATCAATTTTTCCTCTAGAGAATCATCAAAAACTGCACACTTCTAAGTTTGAAGAAAATCGCTCCTGTAGTTTAGGCTGTAGCTTGAGGTACTTCAAACTTGTTTTTGGAGGCTATACAGAACGGTTTCAGGAACTACTTTTTCAGGACCAAAAACCAATTTTGAAAAAGTTTTATGTTCTCAAAACTGGCTCCAACGATTTTGATTAAAAAATAGTTTTTTTTTTAGTGTCATAGAACGATTTAAAAAAATTTCTGATCTGCAAAATAACTGGTTAAATTTTAAACGAATTTTGTATGCAAAAACATTTATAATTGCTTTTTTTTAATTAAAAAAAAATGTTTTCTATTTTTTTTTTTTTGAAAAAAAAAAAACAAATTTTCAAAAACAGGATGTTGATTTTTTTGAAATCTTGGTTGAATGAAGGTGTTGATTAAAAATTGTATTCAATTCTTTTTTTTCCAAAAAAAAAGAAATATATATAAGATATTATTTTTTTTAAATGCTCTAACGATTTTTAGTGTAAAAATGCATCTCAACACTAAAACTGTGATATAAAGTCATCCCAAGAATGAACAGTTTTTGAGATAGTACATATGTATGTAGATATTAAGTATATCTGTTGTTTTTACTAACTTCTAACTGAATCAAAATATCATTGAGGGATTCAGGTCAGAATGTTTGCTTTAAACTTAAACGACCCCGTTAAACATTACTTCTGAGCATTAAATTTCAACGTTTTAGTATTATTTTCATTTATTTTCTTATGATTCCATGGATTAATCTTTCTTTTACAAAAGTAAGAAAATAAAACGAAATCGCAAAGTGTCTTGTTGCATAATAATAATTTTTGGCAAACAAAAGTCGAAAGCGAAAGTAAATTCATCAAACTAATTCTCACAGAAAGATGGTTCAGCAAGTTCAAAGTCTTTTTTGCGAAATCGCTTGACTTACTATTAGATTTGCTAAAGTTTCAAGGATTCTTCTATGTTTGAAATAATAATTTGGCATTCGACTTTGACCATAATTACTATCACGTTCTACCGATATGATGGTAGATTTTGATTGTACTTTCTTTTTTGTTAGCGAATCTAGTAAATACATATCTTTTATGATCATTAACCAAGAATTATAGTCATACTCAATATCTTGCTATATAATTACAAATGTGTGTATGAAAGTAAGTAAGTAGGTAGGTACAGAACATCAAACAAAAATTGTCTATAGCAAATGAATGATCAATTTCGTTAAAACCAAAAGTCTGTTTTTCTGTGAACTTCTTTACCTTTTTTGCAAGTTTTAAGCTCACATACAAGAATAAAATTGAAAAAATTAATTTTTCATTACAAATTATCTACATTACTTTGGATTTTCACCATTTTTTCGACACTGGTGAACTCTAAGCGTTGAACTTAAATAAATCTTCTTTTTGGTCTACTACCACCTTGTCTATTACAATCTGGATAAACAGCAAGGAAATCTATAAATATTAGATATTTCCCTGTGAAAATTTCTTCTTGCAAAATAAATTCAATTTATCGACACGGTAAATTCCAAATAGAAATTTCTATATATAAGGATACTAAAATAGCATAGATCCTTTCCTATCTCGTCAATCTATCGTAACGTAATTCAATTTAATTTGTCTGCTTATACAAAAACCCAACAAAAAAAAATCCATCTCATCTCTCTCTCCTCTGTTAGACAGAAAAAAAAGAAGAAAGAAATACATTCGCATCAGTCAAAAGCGGAAGCTATTTTACTATGCAAATTCATTCTATAACCACATTACACCAAACTCCATTCAACTCGAAAGAACACAAAGGCAGGCCAATTTCGTCCCAATTGATGATATCATTTCCTGCGTAGGTAACACGAGTATAAAGTAGTAGTAGATAGACGCCACCATCTAATTGCGTCCCGCAATATACAGGGTGTCCCAAAAGTAATGGATCAAAAGAAATATGCTGATAGGCCAACTTAAGGGCTCTCAGAATTTGGTAACTTGTTCATCCCAAATCCTTACGGTTTTCGATTTAATGCAGTTTTTGTGAAATTTCGAAAAATGCCGACTTTGCATCATTATTTTGCTTCCTCCGCTCATAATTGATTTTTGTTTTTTACAATTCTTTCACTAAAACATTCTCTAATAACAAGAAATAATTAATCAATAAAAATATTTTTTATTTCATTCGCCATTTTGCTGCAAATTAATTAACAGTTCCAAGTTTTATAAAAACTCAATTTCTTACTTTTATTTCATAGTAACACCCTGAAAAAAATTTATATGGTATGACACTGGTTTATTATTTTGAAAACTTGTCGTGTTATTGCAGTTTTCAAAAATGTATAAAAGTTTCCAAAGTTGAAGTTAGAACCAAAGATATTACAATTTAAATGTAACAAAACAGGGTTTTTCAGAGAAAAATAACAAACAAAAGTCGAGACTTTTATTCAAAAAGAAATAAACAAACAACAGTCGAGAAAATGTGTTTATTTTTCTTTGTTATTTTTCTCTGAAAAACTCTGTTTTGTTACATTTAAATTGTAATATCTTTCGTTCTAATTTCAACTTTCGAAATTTTTATACATTTTTGAAAACTGGAATAACACGGCAAGTTTTTAAAATAATAAACCAGTATCACACCATACAATTTTTTTTCGGGATGCAGCTCTGATTTAAAAGTAAGAAATTGAGTTTTTATAAAACATGAAACTGTTAATTAATTTGCAGCAAAATGGTGTATGAAATAAAAAATATTTTTATTAATTAATTATTTCCTATTGTTAGGCAACGTTTTAGTGGAAGAATTGTAAAAAACAAAAATCAATTATGAGCGGAGGAAGCAAAATAATGATGCAAAGTCGGCATTTTTCGAAATTTCACAAAAACTGCATTAAATCGAAAACCGTAAGGATTTGGGATGAACAAGTTACCAAATTCTGAAAGCCCTTAAGTTGGCCTATCAGGATATTTCGTTTGATCCATTACTTTTGGGACACCCTGTATACGAATACCGACAAAGTAATTAATTTCCCACCCATCACCATCATTCCCTTGAATAGCTGCTTGGAACATGTAGAATCCGATTTTCGAATACAAATTCATCAATTGATAGATTCGAACCAGCAATCAAAGTCGATGCTAATCGAAAACGAAAGACCTACCTTGTATCTAGTTGCAGGCAGCAGAACAGTGATGATGAATTTTTCAACACCCTCTTCCAAATTCAATTATGCAATTTGATTGCACCTTGTGTGTGTGCATTCGATTTACATTCCAATTGCATTTGGCTTACACTTTTGCTGCTGCTGCTGCAGTGGCAGTAGTGACACTCACAAATAATAGTGTCGATGATGATTATGGTGAGGATGATCATAAAAATGGTGTTGTTCGGGAACACCAATGACGATAAAGAAGAAAGACGATGAGGAAGACCGACGGACGTGACGATGATGACGACGACGCCACGACACGCGTGCGTTCTGCAGAGGTTTCAAGCTATATAATGTTGCCAAGGTGGCTTTATTCCTTGTGACAAGATCATTCTCACAAAAAGCTTTAAAATATTGATTTTTAGTTAGAAAATGGAATCAGGACAGTTCATCCCAATTCTTATTTTTGTACTAAACTTTGTCAAAACTGTGACTAAATAACTTGGAAGTGAACAAAATTTGGGTAAAAAAATTGTAAAATAAAAAACATGTGTGCAATTCACACGTGTTAGAAGTCAAACCATTAAAAATCATTTTTCTGAAAAAAAAAAAAAAATCGAAAAAATCTAACTTTTTTTATTTCATCACCTTTAAATTCATTTTTTTTATATGACAACGTATAATAAATTTCATATCATATGAAAGGTTATTATTTAAGCTGTAAATATTTTCTTCAATCATGTCTATCCAATTTTCAATTTTCACCCAAAAAAGCAAGAAAATAAATCTTTTTTTTCTTCCGTCACTTTAAAGTCGATTATTTTATATGACAACCTATAGTAAATTTTATATCATCTGAAAGCTTATTATTTAAACTTTAATCAATCATATTTGTACGACATCTAGAAAAAAAGTTACAATCATTACGATACTAAAGAAGTTTTCACTTCAAAAAGCCTTAAAATATTGATTTTTAGTTAAAAAATGAAATCGGGACAGTTCATCCCAATTTGTATTTTGGTACAAAACTTTCTCAAAACTGTGACTAAATAACTGGGAAGAGAACAAAATTTGGGTAAAAAAATTGAAAAATAAAAACATGTGTGCAATTCACACGTGGTAGAAGTCAAACCATAAAAAATCATTTTTCTGAAAAAAAAAAAATAAATAGATAAAATAAACTTTTTTTATTTCATCACCTTTAAATTCTTTTTTTTATATGACAACGTATAATAAATTTCATATCATATGTAAGGTTATTATTTAAGCTTTGAATATTTTCTTCAATCATGTCTGTCCAATTTTCAATTTTCACCCAAAAAAGCACCTTAAAGTCGATATGACAACCTATAGTAAATTTTATATCATCTGAAAGCTTATTATTTTAACTTTAATCAATCATATTTGTATGACATCTAGAACAAAAGTTACAATCATTACGATACTAAAGAAGTTTTCACTTCAAAAAGCCTTAAAATATTGATTTTTAGTTAGAAAATGGAATCGGGACAGTTCATCCCAATTTGTATTTTGGTACAAAACTTTGTCAAAACTGTGACCATATAACTTGGAAATGGAAAAAAATCTACAACAATACAATTGGGTAAAGACGGTTTACAGACGAGGATTTTACGTGATAACGTCATTCATATGAAAACAGGTTGGAAAAAAAAATGATCTAAGAATTATTTAACTGTCAACTTTCTTGTAAAACAATTTATAAGGTAATAAATCTTATAGTAAAGTACTTAAGCTAAAGATTAAGACCTTACATATTTATTAGGGCGTTCGTTATTTAAGTTTTTTTTTCGAGAATCAAGTTCCTAAATGGATAATCCGTTTCTAAATAATAAAAAAAAAAAAAAAATACCCTAATTTTTTCAGATTTTTATTTTGACACTAGATGGCGCTCCAAAAAGGTTAAAGTTTTTTCTCATTTGAAATAGGTATGTGTTGACTTATGAGGCCAATTTTTTAGATATAGACTTAAATCAAATATTTTTGATGAGGTTCTTGTTTTTTATCTTCTCACACCATTGAATTGATTTTTTTCTATAACAACCTATAACAAATTTTATATCATCTGAATGCTTATAATTTCACCTTTTATATGACACTTCAATCATTTTTCTTTTTAAACTTGGGATAAAAAACTTGTTTTTCTTATTATTCGGTCAAAAGCAAACGCTGCAAAAAAAATTGCTATAAATAAAAACCCATCCAAAAATACCCTTGAAGAAGTATGTGTTTTCCAAAAATTCATATTTCAAAACGCAGATATTAAAAAAAAAAAAATCCGTAACAGACCCCTAATTTTTTTTTCATTATATTTCGAAAGTCATTTTTTAGTTTTTTTAATTGTTTTAGGTTTAAAAAACCATTTATGTATAACTTGATTTTAAATGTTTTTAATGCCATTGTCAGCCTAACATTAAATTTATCTATCGATTTAAAAAAAATTTAACTTTCTAAAACATCGCGCCTAGAAAATAGCCATTTTTTGCAATTTTGTTTTACCCCTATTTACGCTATCAAATGATAAAATTTTTAAAAATCCTTCATTATTATTCAACTTTAGGTTATTATCTTTCAAATAAGTAATAGAAAATTTTTGTATCTCCAATAGTTTATTTTTAATTTTCAATTGAAATTTTTGCCGCACTGCTAAAAATTTCACGTGTAACGGGCAACCAATTTTCCGTGGATGCTGCCATGGTTCATCGATTCATAAGACGTTATCACGTCAAAAATAATCCAACCTGGCAACCATGTTTTTCAGCTATGCTTTGCACGTGCTTAGAATTTACATCAATCCAAGTACTTGAACTCGTTGCTGTGAATGCATACGAAGATGTTTTTTGTAAATATTGTATATTCTTGCACTTTGTCTTCTTTTTTTTAGACAAAATCAGGCAACAGGTGTGCAAAGATTCTCTCGCATCGAAACGAAATACACAGCTACCCACAATCTAACAACGACAATGATTTTCCATTATACGCTTCCTACATGGCATTTGTTTGACAAGTCTTCTGCCGAGTATGGACCTACAGGAAGGAACACAAGGAAATCACTATTTGTATACATAAATCACCTGTGACTGTGATCACAGTTTCTTAGTCACAGTTTCTATAGTCAGCTGGGAATTATATAAACTAAAGAGTAAATTCTAATACAATTTTATTTGCAAAAATTCGTTTCAGAATAATTCAGTTTGAGAGCCAAAACGTAGGTAGGTTTATATTTGCCTACATCAATTGGAACTTGTAAACATAAGAAAATTTATAAACCGAAAGCAAAAGTTCTAAATTTACCTTAGGCAAATTGAGTGCAGTTTGCAGTTCTTCTTGTTGGCTCTTGTGGTTTATTTTCCGACATCCATCGTGTCGTTGTCGGTCGTCATATTGACACAGTTCTATGTTTTTTGATATGACATCGAGTGACAGTGACTATGACGAAGTAATTCAATATAACAACGCCGATAGAGCTGATGGCCCGTATTTTGTTTGGTTTATTTTGCTTATCGATGCAGAGTTTAGCACTACTTACATTTGCAATGCAATGCACTTTTATTTGAAACAGTTTTCAACGGAAGACCCCGTCACGTTTTAAGTGGGAAAAAATATATTGGATTCACTACCAAAACGGGTAAATGGGGCATATTCAAATGTGCGATGTTTTTGAAGAAAGAATATATAGCAACAAAAGTAGAGCATAAAGTCGATATATGTTTAAATGGTTTGACAAGACTCATAAAAAATGAAGTTACATTTAGGTTACATATGGGAGGTAAAGTGATGTATAGAAAAAGTTTAATGGGCATAATGTGATAAAATTTGTGTGAAAGTAGAGTTGCGATATTATTGGGATCAAAAATGGGGGCGTAGAATAAGTTGAATGTTTTTTTTTACTGGGCAATAAATTATAATCTTAATGAAATAAATTTATGGGAAAAATGCATTAAAGCTTTAAAAAATTACCAGTAATGCATTAAAATAAAATAATTAAATTTTTTAATGAATAAAAGGAAGTTTGGTAAATTAGAAAAGTTGTCTGTAAAGCCGGTTTACGGACGATGATTTTACGTGATAGCGTCGTAACAAAACAGGTTGTGTGCTTTTGTTTAAAATGAGTCAATTGAAGCGTTTATTTATTTCAAACAATCATAATTTACAAGAAAAAGCTAAAAAAAATTACCTTTTTTTTCTCATTATCTTCTTTTTTTATTTAATTTTAAAAGCTTACAAAAAAATTATACCATTAAAAAGCCAAATATTTTTTCTAAAGAACCATTAAAACCATTTAACCATTTTTAAATTTTTACAATGCGCAAAAATTACCTATTAAAATAATTTATTAAAAACAATCATTTCTTATGAAAAAAGTTAAAAAATCATTACTTCCATCAACCAAAAATCCATTTTTTTGAAATAACAACCTATAATAAATTTTATACCACCTTACAGCTTCAGCTCAAAATATATATATCCATCATGTCTATTAGATATCTACAAAAAGAGCTAGAATTTTTTGAACTTGATCAATTTTCATCACAAAAAGCAAAAAAAAACATATAATTTTATCTTCTCACGCTATTGAATCAATTTTTTTCCATGACAACCTATAAAAAAAATTATATCATGTCAAAGCTCATTATTTCACCTTTCATATAACGTTTCAATCTTATTATATATTTATTTATCTGTTGAAGAAAAAAAGATAAAAATAAAAAACCGTTAAAAACGGTCCAAAAACTTGTAACAAAAACTTGTTTTTCTAATTATTCTGTCAAAAATTAAAATACCAATTTTTTGCACATGCATGCGCACGGTTACAACATGTTCTATAAGTTTGATATTTTTTGAACGCTACGAAAACTAAAAAAAAAATAAAAACTCACCCAAAAATACCCCAAAATAAGTAGGCGTTTTTCAAAAATTCATATTTCGAAACGCAGAGACTAAAAAAAAAAACAGTATCAGAATCCTAACTTTGTTTTTTATTATCTTTTGAATGACGTTTTTTCAAATTGTCAAAAAAAATTTCCCCTGCCTACTACTTCGTCAAAGGTCTACTTCATGTTTTAGTTTTAGAAATCCATTTATTACTTGATTTTGAAATTTTTTAGAAATTTTTTTCAATACCATTGTCAGTCTTGTAATAAATTTATCTATCGATTAATAAAAAATTCAACTCTTTACATTGTCGGGTTTAGAAAATAGCCAATTTGTTGCAATTTTGTTTTACCCCTATTTACCCTATTAAAAGATGGAATTTTTTAAAGTCTTTCAAATGTATTCAATTTTATGTTATTATCTTTTAAATAAGCTATAGAAGATGTTTGTACCTTCAATAGTTTATTTTTAATTCTGAATTGAAATTTTTGCCGCACTGCGAAAATGCGAAAGTGGAACGGGAGAAAATGGCGTCACTTTTTTGTGGTGGCTGCCATGGTTCATCGATTTATAAGACGTTATTACGTCAAAAAGTTGAAGCATGAAATTGGACGGACCAGTGTCATAATTTCCTGTATTTTATCAAAAAAAAATCTTAGAACAAGTTTCCTTAGTTCAAAGGTTTTTTTTTCTGGAAGAAAGGCCACCTTTGTGTGAAATTCTGTCAAAATATCGTTTTTCCGTTTTTTAAAGGATTAAAAGCATTCGTTAGGATTAAACCTTTACAAAAGACACCCTCCAGGTTGTGAATAATTAATTTCTGTTTTAGTTGGCGCATAGCTTGACCAGTTACTGAACATTTTACTTTTGTCTTTTTCCTCTTGGTCAAGTGAAAAACAAACTAACAAAAGTTACTGGAAATCCCAAAGGACTTGCAGTAACAATGATAAAAGTAAAAGAACCTGTCTCTGGGTGGAAGTCCTTTTTATTTACTTTTTTAATTTGACTCATTGTTGCATTCAATTAAGCATTCCTTTGAAGATATCAAGTTAATATAAAAGTTTAACGGACAGTTAAAGAGAAGACTAATGTTTTTTGTTTCTTTCTGGTTTCTAGGTAAATGTTCTCTTTACGAAAACGACCAATTCTTGAAAATTAATTATAGCTATGTGGTTCACAAGCACAAGTGGACATTTTTTGTTTCGACAAATAAAACGAAACAATTTTTTTTATTTTGATTATGTAATATTGTCATTGTTTTACTTTTTTTTGAATTTTGTACTCGGTGAAAATTGATTCTTCTAGAATTTCTGCAGCAAGCCATCTTTCTGCGAATAAATAACAGACTGTTTTTTGAACTTGTATTTTTAAGGTTCCAATTTAAATTTTGTACACTTAAAATCTTAAAGTGCAGTTTCAAGAAAAAAAAAAAAGAAAATCGAAAAATTATTAATTCGGGGTGAGTAATTTTTTTTTAATGATTTTAATGATTTTATTTCTTATTTTTCTATTTACAAAATCTTTGTTTTGATTAAAGTTAATCATTAATGTATAAAAGCTAGGACCAAACAGGCATTTCAGAGCACAAAAATGTTCTGCAGAGCAGAGCTAATTTCAGTTCTATGTTCAAATATTTAAATAATTTCAAATTTGTGGTACCGGTGGCGTATACGTACTTTTTTGTCGTTAATTTCAAATTGGGTTTGATTTCTAGAATTTTCATAAGAAAACATTTTTACAACTCCCTTTCAAATTTGCTTTATTATTTTCTTATAAAAATTATAAAAAGCGATACCCATTGGTGAGAATTTCTCAGAATAAAAAAATTGAGTCAAAGAAGGATAATGTAAATGATGTTTTTTTTTTGTGAACTTTTCAATTAAAATTTCTAGAACACAAATTGGGTTTTGTTTTTGTTATTATTCTTCCAGTTCTAATATCAAATGATCATAGTTTCAAAAATTCCAAAAGTTTTCCCTGCAATTGCATTTCAGTAAGTAGCCTCATTAGCCCAGTAATTTTAGTCATTTTTTACCCCAATCTGCGGAAAAATTCCTACTGGGCTTGATTTTGGTATAGAACTTCTGTACGGCGTTCTCATGAAGATGTGAAAAATCGACATTGATATCGTGGGGGCGTTAGAAGTTATAGAATTCAAAAGGTTACGAAAATCAGTTTTTCGCATATATCTCGCGACCTGTTGCTCGGAGGTCAATAAAGGTTGGTTTTACAGAAAAATGCATAAAGCAATATTTGTAGATAATTTTATGACAAACAATTTTTCTATTGAACTTTATTGACCTCCGAGCAACAGGTCGCGAGATATATGCGAAAAACTGATTTTCGTGACCTTTTGACCTCTATAACTTCTAACGCCCCCACGATATCAATGTCGATTTTTCACATCTTCATAAGAACGCCGCACATAGGAGTATTCGCAGTAAAAACCTGGTCATAAGTCGATTTTCTGAAAATCAAAATTGACACCAAAAAGTTTGGCAAAGTGGGTGCAAAATAAACATGTGTCAATTTTCGATCGTGTCTTCTTAAAAAATGAGTTCAAAGTTAACCGTTACATCCACCTCATTTTTATTTGAATGCGAAGTATTTTGGTAAGTGTTATTCTATATGCAATATCGAAGTGTTGTGATAAAAATCTAAAAAAAATGTAAATGTAGAATTCTTCTTCAGTTATTTATTCACAAAGTTTTGAAAATGTTAGATGGTTTTTTCTATTTTAATTTGGGCTTAGAACTAGTATCTAAAAACTTGATATTTTTGGTAAGTTATTATTTGAACTTTAATGATTTTGTTTTAGTATACCCCGTTATTCTGCGATGAATTAAAACTTATGAGTTAGTATATATATTCTTTAACACAATGCAACAAAAATTGGGTGCTCTTAGGTGCTCTTTAGAGAATCGAGGGTCAATTAGTTTTTCACTTTCTGATAGAAAATACTCCTTACTTTATGCAACGTTTTTTATTTTTAAATTAAATTTACTGATGTTATTAGTGTATTTTATTTTGGGTGATCTTAATTAAGGTTGGGGAAGAGAGAAAAGAAACTGAGAATTGCGTATTAGGGACGAGGAAAAAAATTTGAGAAAAATAATGTCGACAGGCGGAGTACAGGCCATTAATCAATTTTTTTAGTTTTTGGTAAAAAAATAAAAATAACAAAAACTATGTTTATATTGTATTTTCTTGTAGGAATACTCATTTCAAACAGAAATAATAACAAAAACCACAAAAAATAATTATGGCCAGGTTTTTGATGACAATACTCCTATGTGCGCCGTAACGAAGGTCTATACCAAAATTCAGCCCAGTAGGAATTTTTCCGCAGATAAAACTGGACTACATAAACATTGTGACTTCATTTAGTTTAGAAATACCCATTTTTCACAGTCTGGTTTCTTTAATTTTGTAGAATGAAGTGAACTTCAATCACAATCTCATTGAAAAGGTGGTAGCAATATATATCGATATAATAAAATTAATGTCTTTCTGTTTGTTCCACTTAATCTTCAAATAGATTTTTGTAAAATAATAAGAACGTTAAGGTACCTAAAATTTTATAATTTTATTTGATCAAAAAATCTTACATACCTATTATATATTTCTCATACAATACAAAATACTCATATCGCTTCATAAAATAATTTATTTACACTTGACTTAGTTTAATGCTTTATTTTTTTTTTAACATCAAATAGGTTACCATCACCATTTTATTTGATTTAAATATTTTCCTAAAATCAGATAATTTTACCCCACAACAAAAATAGTTTGCAAAAATATTCCGGAAATAGTGTTTTTCCTCCACAACAACGCCCATTTTAACGCTGTACTACCCTGTTATTATTATTTCACCTTCGTTTTTTAGTTCTTCACACGTGGCTTATAAAATGAAGGCCAAAAGGTTGTTCACATTTTTTGTATAAAGAAGGTTGGTAGGTTGGTAAATAAGTGTAGTATTAGTCATTGTCATTAGCATTTACCTATATGCTAATTTTATGTTTTGTTTGTTAACTATGAAAAAGCTTATAAGTTTACATTTTCTATGACAAAACATAGGTGTATGATGTGGTAATAGTTTTGGCTTGACTTTATGAAAAGACTTTGTGTTTGCATAGGGCAGTTTAGGCCTTGATAAACAAAGTCCCATGTTTTGATTTAATAGAACATTTAATATGAGTTAGTTGACATATTAAAGTGGAAATTAATAAAAAGTTTTGAATCTTTAAATAGGTTACTTACTGGTCACTTGAAGGTCCTTATTTCTTAATAGAACAAAAGTCAAGGAATCAGTTGAAAAAGAGAGAGGTTACTATCAGATTTAAATAAATCAACTCACACTAAAAAAGAAAAACCTCACCACACTGATTCCGAGATGATTGGGGTGACATGAAGAGTTGCCTTAAAGTTCCATAAAAAGTCGAGAGTAAAAGTGATTTTAATCATCAACACTCTCTCACACAAGTTAGCACAAGCAAAAGCACTTTGTCATTTTGTGCGATATCTCAAACAAATTTCTATTATATTTTTGTCGGCATCCAGACTGTGAAGTTGTTTGCAAACAAGAAATCTGGCCTGCCAATTGGCAACAAAAGGAAATTGAAAATTACTTTATCAGTCCCCGTTTGATGTTACCTACCACAAAAAGACTACTTACTACTTCCATTCCACTTTGTTGTTTGTTGGACTTAATTAGAAATCACAATTTCGATTGTGAATTATTTTCTCGTTCGAATTAATTAAGATGATGTTTTTTTTCCTTTTTTTCGTAAATTTTTCTTTTTAATTCAATTTATATGTGATTTGTGCAGATAAACACTAAAACGTCCATACGGACACTTATATAAAATGAAACGTTTCTCGCTGCCACAAGGTGAGAAGAATTGTCATGCAACCAGATCACCAGTGGCAACAAGAGACTCCAAGGCGACAATTGCCATGTTTTCAACTTTTTTTTTTTTTTTTTCTTCTTTTCAAAACTAAAAACTCCTCTGTGTGTCCAAATGGAATATAGAGGACGTTGGTATCTATCTACCGGTCTTTGAAGGCTTTAAGTGGCTACTGTCTGTCCAGTTCATGGCACATTCCTCTTATCGATATCGAAAGGAAGTTGGATTGTGAGATAAAAAGAAAAAAAAAAAAAAAAAGAAGACAAAAAATAAAAATAACTAGACTGGCAAATAAATCAGGTGAAATGATTTATTAATGAATTCAATTGAAAGTTGTTTGTGGATATTGTGGTCAGTGTCGTTGAGGTCTTGCTTTTATTAACAGATCTCAAAGCAAAGCAATCAAATTACACAAATTGAAAGAAAAAAAAAAAAAATTGTTGTCAAAAGGGGGACAACACAACTCTCCAAAGCACAGCAGACACCCGGGGGAGTTGCCTACGGGGAATTGCATTGAATTCATTCAATTGAGAAGGGATACATATTTTTATGAATGATATCATTATTATTGAGGTTGTCTAAAGGCGTGTGTGTGGTGTTTTTTGTCAACACGAGAAAGAAACTCAATTGAATTCTAAACAAAATCACAAGAGTATCAATGAATCAGTCATTTGCTTTGAATTTATAATGAAATTTTAGTTTTTATTTTAGTTCAAGATCTTAAATTTCATGCTTTGGGGTAGAAGGCTTTTTGATTCTTTTTGAGTGACTGGTTAGACTTTTACTATTACCTGCATGTAAGAGATTAAACTTGGATTGTTATTTGTCTACTATTTAACTTTAAACAAACACTATTTATCATACATCCAATAAAATGATAAAAAGTGCAAGAATCAACGTTCATAATAAAATTGCTCGAAAATTTAGAAGAAAGCAGAAACTTTGCGAAAGCAATTCAAAGGCCAGTTATGCAGGTTGTACTGTCTAGAAATTTAAATGGTTTGGACCCCTCTGGGTGTCACATTTACAACTGCATGATTTTTTGAAAAGAAAACTTCCTTCTAAAAATTAAATGACAAATCTTCTTAATTTCTTGAATTTTTTAATTGAACAGTTTATCTGTTTGATTTAATAAAAAAAAATCATTTTATTTTTGGAATAAACTAAAAGTCAATAGTTACTTTAATACATGTGAAGACGTTTTAATTTCAAGGGGATTTCCATTTACAAAAAGTGTTAGCCACTTAAATACAATAAGTTTTTAGACTGAATTTACTTAACCTATATTTTGTTTTGCAGGTGGAATCCTATAAAAAATAAAATGTCCATAACTTTAATATTAGACGGTTTTAGATAAATTATATCTTGAAATCGTTTTCTATTCAAACTCCTGAAGGGTAAATTAAATGGTAAATACTTCGATAAAATTGAAACTGACCGTTAATGGACGAATTCGTCAGTTTTATGAGAAAATTTTGTATTCTTTTCTCTAAGCATCATTTTTATTATTTTACTTTCTGAAAGACATAGGCGTACGTTGAGTTGACGGGGCCCTGGGGCAAGACTACATTTTGGGGATTATTTAATACATACTTGGGGTCCCTTTAATATAGAAAATAAGAAAAAATAATAAAAAGAACGTATACGCAATACTTCGTTTTTGAGGCCCCTGATGTACCATTTATTTTTAAGATTTTTCAAGTAACATTTTTTTTTGGCACTAAAATAATATATAATTTTTCTATCAAGAAATCGATTTATTTTTTTGGGGCCCCTAAAGTACTATTTTTTTTTTTAATGAAATAGTAAGCGGCTGGCTACCAATTCATTATGCATTACACTGAAGAATATAATTTGTCTCTCTTGTGTCCGAAGTGATTCATGTCAAATATCTTATTTTTTACTAGATTTTCGAAGGTTTTAGTTGTCGTACAAAACTAAACAATCCATTTGTCAAAAAATAATAATAGTCAGAGAGGCAACCGTCGAGTTACTTAGCTCATAAGGTTAGAGGTTAAAATTAGTGTCAAATAAAAGATAAGTTGATACTAAAAATAAAAAAACAGGGTTGCCACTTCTAAAATGGGAACTTCCATGTGGCAACCCTATTTAAAAAAAAAATTGTCACATAACTAATAAATGCATAACTTTGTTGTTTGGCCGGATAAAAAAAATTTTTAAATGCCTAATAAAAGTCAAAATAGTAAAAAAAAAAAAAATAATAAAATCAAATAAAGAACGTAACCCTACAAATGTGGCAACCCCATTCAAATGAAAACAACACTGACAAAAACCTTCTTTGAACAAAACAGTACCTATAACTTTTTATGCACTAGAAAGCTGAACTATACACCATATTTAAGATAATACTCTCTTCTATCTAAAAAAATGTCGGGTGCCACTTCGCAAATGCAGACAACTACTCGGCAACCCTACTCAAAAGCTAAAAAACAATAAAATCACTTGTTTTTTAGAATTTTTGGATAGGGTTGCCGAGTACTTGTCTGAATTTGCGGGGTGGCACCCGACATTTTTTAGATAGAAGAGAGTCTTAGCTAAACATGATGTATTTTATAGCCTTTAACATTTATTGGTTATGTGACAACTTTTCCTTTAAAATAGGGTTGTCACATGGAAGTTCCCATTTTAGAAGTGGCAACCCTATTTTTCTATTTTTAGTATCAACTTTAATTTAAAACGATTCCTTTTAATAATTATAATGATAATTTTTACTATATGCCTGTAAGACCCAAGGTCTTTTAAATGCATAGAATTTATAAGAAATATTTTTAATTTTAGTCGATTTTTTATAATAATTTCACGGGAATATATTTCTCATCAAACAACGTCAGAAACATTAAAAACTTAAACATCAAGATGTGTAATATCCTTAAAGTTCAAAGGGACTTTCGATTTTGAAACTTCTTATTGAAGTATTTGCAGTTTGTATATAAATAGACCCAAGGTTCACTTATGCAAGGTGATAATGAAAAATTAATTTTTAACTTTTTTAGCTTAAAGTTAAAAGTCCCAACAAAATAGTTTTTTGAGAGTTTTTAAAACTTGTAGTTAAATACTTGAAGGATAAAAAAAATCAAAAAAAAATTCCAACTCTAAATTTGCAACCTTTTTGAGCCCAATTCTACTGCCACCTTTAAGTCAAATTTTTTATGACATTGCCTTGGAGCACGATTCACCTCAATATTTCTGTTATTCAGCTATATTTGTCGTGTGAAGTTTGAATAACATCACCTTTCATCTCTGACGATCTCTCATCTCTAATTGCTTATAGTACTTTACTATTTTTTCCCAAAGTCTAAGCACGCCATCCGTCATAATGCACCACGTTTCTCGTCAAAAACAAAAAAAAAAAAAACAAATACAAACAAAAAATGAATTATGTCACTATACTTTCATCATTACCGGAAACGTGCCATAACTTTGGCTTATTCACAAACACCACAGTGGTGATAGAGTCTCTGAATGAAAATTAGCATCTAAAAAACCTCCAACTCTTCACCAAACAAAAAAAACAATACAACAACTACAACGAGTGTAAGTAGAGGTATGACTCAATTCGGGCTGGAACACTTAACGTCTATCTTTCAGCAAAGCTTCTTTACACCAGAAACCGCAAAAAAAACCGTTTATTTTCATCTTTTCTAGCGCTGTTTACAATTTCATTAATAGCTCGAGAGTGCGGGCCTCTTTAGCACTCTACTTCAAGAAAAATTAAACAAAAAAAGTTTGTTTTTTTTTCGTTTTGTTTTCTTTCTGTGGTACTTTGTTATTTTTATTGTTTTTTGCGGCTCAACGAGAGAGATATCATGACGAAATGATCAAACCACATACACATCAGATTGTTTTCGCGGTTATCATCGTCTATCTCGCTAAAGTATTGCAGCAGCAGATCACAATGAAATGAAACGGGAAGATTCCAAGGGGCCAATGTGCCCCCTAATCAAATGTGATTGACTTCATTTACTAACGAGAGAGGGTTGTTTACTCCTATTTCTCTGGGTATCGGAATCTGCTTATTCTTCCAACTGACGTAGAAAGTAAAACTCAATTTTAATTATGTGGTGTATCTTTGTGTATATATCTCAACTCAACCAAAAGTATCTGAAAGATTAAACAAGCTCCAAACGTCCAAACATAGAAGTGGGTTACTAAGACAGATTTTGAGATATGCAGGCAGTCCCGTTTGCGTCACTATAAAGTTTCAAGAGTTTGAAATTTCAACAACTAAGTCAGGTAGTTAATTTAACATGTTTATAGCTTTTCATCCTGTTTTCGAGAAATGAGGAAGATCAATAAGTTCAAAAAATGTGAATGCTGGTTTTGGCGGATTAGAAAGAGAAAGAGATAAATCTTTGACCCGCAGAAAGATATCATTCACAATTTTGTATGTTTTGATACGAAGCAGAGCGTTATGCACGCGAATGAAATTATAGACTCATTAGATGCGATTAGATAGTGAAGTGGCCTCTCGATTCAATAAGAAGAAGTGTTGCAAGTTTTTTTTTCGTCTCCTTTTTATTTATTTTTATTTTATGGACAGATACCAGCTGGGGCATGTTAACTAGAAATCGATTTACAACTGATACTTCCAAGAGAGTGTGTCTTGGCTTGCGTCGTCCATTTAAGAAGTTGTTAGATATTTTTTTTGACTCACTTTTATATCTCGAGGCAGAACGAAAAAAAGTGTGTGTGTGTAGCAATAAAAAGTGAATTAGAGCAAGATCTTTATTTATAAGGCATTAAGTAGAGGTGCTATGGAGAATGACCTTGATTAGGATTTAATTTTCTAGCACCTCTTTGTTGTGTGTTGTGCGAGACTCTGACTTAAAAGTAATTTGTGGCACATGTTGTTAGTTTTTTTTTGTTACAGAGTATTGAAAATTGAAAGCTGAATAACCTAACAAGGAAATATAGTTCACGAGACTAATTAAACCAATGAAAGGGAACTAGTATTGATTTCACAATTTTTATATTTTAGGCTGCAAATTCAATTTTGAAACGAACTTAAAAACCACATAGGTACAAATAGCTACAGACTTTTAGGAATGAGCCTAAATAATTCGCTGTGCATAAATAGCATTGCCCAATGTATAATTTTAGTACTATTTTCAATACCTTTGTACTTTTGTACACAACCAGTTAAATGCATTCGTCATTCAATAAAACTTTTTCGACTCAACTTTTTCATTCTTCATTATTTTAGAACATTTAGTATTTTTTGAAGTGAAAACTTCTTTAGTATCGTAGTGATTTGAAACGAAAACGCGACACGAACATTCAACTTGTTATAACTTTTTTGTTATAATAGATAGATGAATGAAATTTATACAGTAGATAGGTAATTAAATAAACTATAAATGTACAAAATTCTGCGATAACGGTTAAAAGATGTTCTTTTTCTACACACGTTATATCTTTTGATCTAGCGCTTATACAAATTTGGTTTAACTTTAATACGCATGCTGATAACATAACCTTTCATTTGATATATCACAATTAACTGTACGAGCTCTACAAGTTACACAATCTTAAATTGAAAAACTTGAAAAATACCTCAAAACATTTGTGGAGATCTGTTGACGATGACCAGCGTAATCTCAGCTTGAAATTTTGATATAGTTGGCTTTAAAAAATTCTTATTTTTTTCTAGGCATGTAAGAAATATGATTCATACGTCATATAAAAGGTGAAATAACCTTTCAGATGATATAAAATTTAATTATAGGTTGTCATTTAAAAAACATGTATTTAAAGGAGATAGAATAAAAAATAGGTAGATTTTTTCTTTTTTTTGCAAGAAATTTTTTTTTTAAGGTTTCACTTCTACCACGTGTGAATTGCACACATGACTTTTTATTGTAGAATATGTAAGTCAAATTCATACGTTTTATGTGTATTTTTGTAAAAATCATTTTTTTAATTATTAACTTCAAATGATGGTTTCAAGAATGGAGATACACAAATTTAAAGCTTTTATCTAAAGTTCGCTGAACAATAGAAGGCTCTGCATAGCCGCAATAATTATAATTAAAAATTGGTCTAAAATACTGAACCGAAACTTTAATTTTTAGAAAGCCTAAACAGCCTAAACTACTGAATCGATTTTTTTACAAACAGCTTTGAGTGATTCCCTAAAGGACAAATTGAAATTTTTTTTTAGGGCCAAAACGGTACCTGTCACATATGGGAAATAGAAAACTTAACTTTTTTCAAAAACGGCTCTAACGATTTTGATTAAAATTTTTGTGTGTAGTTTAAAACATAAAAACTTTCTTTGGAAATAAAAAAAAATTGTGTAACGTTATTATCTCGTTTAAGACTAACCCGTTTTCAACGTAAATGTTTATACAGTTTATGACCGATGAAAATTTTCAAAAATTTTTCCCTAATTCTAAGAACTCGAAACCGTATTTTGAAGCTAGTAGCTTCTATATTCTTGCACGGCGGGCTTCCTGTCATGACGCTCAGAGTGTCTAGTCCTTTCTTAGTAAGAAAAATTAAAGTATATATAGGCTTGGTAATTTTCCGGGGATGAATTCCACAAATAACGTACTTGGGGGGTTCTAAGGCGAAAGCTGCTGAGTGGCTGGATCATTACAAGCTCGCAACAACAAATCATTCATGTAAAAAAGAATAAATGCATTTTTGCAACAAAAGGAAAACACACGAAATATTGATAAAAGGGTGGTCTTTCTATTGTCATCATTTTTTTTTTACTTTGACCTTTTCAAAAAAAAAATTAGTAATGGCATAATGATAATTTCTGTACAGACAAAATAAAATTAAAACAGTTTTCAACGTTCTAAAGAATTAGTGACGAATTCCTGAAAATTTTCATGGGTCATAATTATGTGGCCACATACTGTACTAAGGCGTTTAAGTAAAGGAAATATAAGAATTTTAAAAGAATTAAAAGAAACACATTTTTGAATTTTTAAAAAATATTTCAATTTTTTTTTTTTTTGAAAAATCAATTTTTTGAAAACGGGTTATTGAAAAATTTTGAATTTTTGTTTTTATACGTAAATTAATTATTTCTTCAAAATGGCATTACAAATTTTTTTTTTTAAATGTAAAAAAATTTGTATATAAATAAATATTTTTTAAATATTGCAATAAAAAAATATTTTTTTTAAAAAACGGCTCTTATAACTTGCAAATTTTTTTTTCTAAAAATTTCTTTTTATACAAGAAATAAAATTGCATACGTGGATCAATTAAAATGGCGTTTAATTAATTATAAAAACAGATTTTATTTTTTGTAGGTAGGTACACTACTTATGAAATTTCTTTGAAATATCAAATTTTAAATTTTCCCCAATTTTCTTGAATAAACAGCTTTAACATTAGAGTTACTTTAAGCATAAGAGTAAGTCGGACATTTTATTTGTATTTGATATTCAGTTTTGACAGTTTAAGACTAACCTTAAATTAAGAATTGATAACAATTTATTTTTCATAATTATAAACAAACAATAAATGAAATAAATAAAAAGAACCTTGTACCGTCATATTCTTACTATATAAATTTCCCCTTGAATTTCCAGCTTATTCAACCTAAATTATAAAATAAAAACACACATATTTTTATTTCTAACAAATTGGAGACACACTTCTTATATTTGTCTCAAGTACCTACCTGTCTTGCAATTCTTTCGAAAGAATGTTTTATTTTTTTTTATTTACCTAGAACCAACATTACAAGAGCGATTATGATTTTTTGTTTCCCCCTATTGGCCCAATTTCTTTGATATTCACCGAAACCAGGTCGTGCTCGTACTATAGCAGCTAGTAGGTATACACCAATCATGTTTTGACTTATAGATACAGATACAAAGTATAGATAGAAATAGGTAGAGGTACATCAAAAGCTCACAGATACTTGTGATAGGTAATGCTTCAAAAAAGAACAAATATTTATTATGCATTGCTTCATTATTATATTTTTCTTCGTCTTCTAAAAAACTGAAGGTATCACAAAAAAAAGCTATAAACAATCCATAAAACACTATAAGCCGATTGCATTTATCTTACAAATAAAGAAGTATCGATATAATCCACTTCAATTTCCGAATGAGAAAAGTCTCACTTGAATGGAAAAACAAAGCTTACGAAATTGATATTGTATGCTTGCTTGCTTGCTTACCTACCCCACATTTTTTTCTGCGGATTTGTACAATAAAAACTGTTGGAGGCACGTCGCACGATATCTCATAAATTTATTTGTGATGTATACGAGTATTTTTTTTTATTTTTTTTTTTGATAAAAATAGTTTTTGATTAAATTTAATTAATCAGCAGCAATTATACTTTCTGTGTTTGTGGAAAAAAAGCAAACCTTTTGTTGGATATTTCTCGCACTACGACAAAGTTACGAATGAGTGCAATGAACCAGCGACAAAACAATGATGATGATTCGTCTTGTCAAGAACTCGTCATCCTCCTAGCCAGACAATTCGTAGAGTTTGTAAGAATAAATTATTAGCACGCGATTGTTGGATTTTAATGAATTTGTTTTTTTAGTTTTTTGTTGGTTGAAATTTTGTTATTGTTGTCTTCTTCTTCTTCAAGGCAATCAATAACTCGCTTGAAGTGCTTCCAATGTTTTTCTTTCAAATCGTCCGGCAACACAAAACAAAACGGTCATTCAAAAGTCGAAGAACTAAAAAAGCTCTTATATTGTGTCTCGTGTGAATGGCTAGAAACACGCCTCCCTCGAAACCAAATAAACACAAAACACTCAGGTGACACTCTCTCATTACCTAGACCCAATATTACTGACAACACAACACAAGACTTTTTGTTTGTTTAGCCTCTTTTTTTTCTGTGTTTTGTTTATAGTTTTTTAATTCAAGGTGAGGTCGAATAACGATATGTCAACGATTTCAAACTGGGGTGTTGGAAACTCATAAAGCCTTCATTTGTTATTCTTTTTTGTAGAAGAAACATTTTTTTCTTGTTAAATAATGAAGATTGGAGAAGAAGCTTCCGTTTTGTTAAAGTGAAGAACTATTATCACAGTCACTTAAATATTTTTAGCAGAAAAAAAGTGAAATTCAAAATTGCAAAAAGTTCATTTATAATAAATTCTCTATAATGGAATTAAGCTTCTATTTTTGATGGTGGGTTTGTGTTGATTGATTAGACTTCAAGCCCTGAAGAGATTTTGCTTTTTATTATATTTTGAAGAGAGAAAGCCGAAATTAGACTGTCCATCTTACTAAATTAATCGCATGTTTGAAATATTAGATTTTTTTTATAATAATTTAAACACGCACAAATGTGTTTTATAAGAAATATAAATATAAATCATAGGCTTAACATTTTTTCGGTTTATTGCCAATTTTGGGTTTCAAATTTAATCATTAAGATTAGATTTTTTGAAGGATTAGAAAATTGGCAATATAAGAGTGAAAGTCAAATTTGTGTGAAGATGAATTATTGCTTGTGAAGTAAATGATACGCCTTCAAAGTTATGAAAAGTTTTGTATAGTAACTTTGAAATATTAGCTGCTTTGAGCTATTCATCTCATTTGTTTCTTAAGAATTTTCTTGACACAAATTAATGAATTCATATTTCTTTCTCAGTTCTTGATAGACAAAATGAAGAAATTTTCTGAGAAATCCCAAGAATCACCCCTTAGATTGAATCGTAAGTGTAAGAACGGAATAAGTCCATTTTGCAAAATTGTTGGGAAAACACAAAAAACTGAATAGCTTCTGTATTTTACTGTTTTCAGATGTTTGACCTTCAGATAAAATAAAGATTATGTAGATTTGAGTAGAATAAAACAAAAATTTTATTTCTATCGGTTTCTGGTAGACAGGTATAACGGTTTAAAAACGTTTGACTTATTCCGTTCTTACAACTACTTACGGTTTGAAATTTCACCCAAAAGCCAAATTTCGAATAGTCATTCTTTGGTTAATTTTCAATGAAAAAACTTTTTGAGCCCATCATTTTGAAGGGAATTTAGTCTTCTGTTTTTATTTAGAGTAATGCATATGACTTTCTCAGCCCGAAAAAAAATACCATTAAAAAATCAAAAAAAAACTCAAAAAATCGCATTTCTTGACTTTTTTTCATGTGTTTTTGGTTTGTTTTAGTTTGGATTTTTTTTTTTTTCAAATTTTTAAAAAATATTTTTTCGATATTGAATTTGATTCTCTACAACAGATTTTAAATTCAATTTATCAAAATTATGCTTTGTTTACGAGATATATTGAAAAAACCAAAAAGGTGGCTTTTGCACCCCTATCTTCAATTTCGACCCTCTCATTTAATAGCACTCTGCGGTTTTATCTTCCCTTATAACCCACTCAACGTTTTATGTAATAAAAACCCGTGAAGGTCTTAGTTAAGACATAATCAATAGCCTAAAATCCTGGATTTATTCTGTTCTTCAAACTTATAAAATTTTTCAACCCTTGTAACTTCGACAAATTGGAAGATGTGTCTACGCCTAAAGATGAAATTTGCATCAAAAAGTCAATTTCGGAAAAGAAACGGACTTATTCCGTTCTTAGAACTGACGATTCAATTTTTCTTATCATATTACGAGACACCCTGTATAATAAATATTTAAGCTTTGGCCTAACACAAGGTATATTTTAATTTGTTAAAACTTCTGTTCATAGCAAATGAAAAACATTTGAAAAATTTTAGTTTTACCCTGACAACATTAAAAAGATTAAAAGAGGTTTAAAAGAAGATTTGCGATATCAAGAAAATAATTAATTTCTTCTGATTGCATACATTACTGGAGAATTTGGGCGTTGTATATCATAAACTCTCAAAAAAAATCCTGTGCTAAATTTACCAAAAATTAAGCAATTGTCATGTTGTTGTCTTTAAAACAAAATGGTCACGTAGAAGCTTTAACTAATTAAATAAAAACAAGACATTATTATTTTATTCTGATGCTAGTAAAATTAAAAAGTGTTAAGTTAACATGAATATACTGTTAAATTAATTAACACGTAACCATTATTGAATTAACATGATTCATTGTAAAATTAATATTGCTCAATTGTGAAATTTTGAAGATCCATTATCAAATTGATATGATTCTTCTACAAAAGAATATTGAAGTCCAAGCTTAATAATTACCAAGTGGCAATAGTTAGACCTGTAAATTATATGAGTGGCAAAACTGGAAGAAGTGCTTTTTAGATTTCTTTGCACAAAAAACCCATTCCCCCAACAATTTCGGCTACCCTAACTAATATCGATCATTTCTGTAATAGATTTCTGGATCTTATATGAAACTTGGCAAGCTTTGCAATTTAACCTCCTTTTAGTGCTTCAAAGCACATCGTGGAATGCAAACTATCGACCTTAGTTTAAATAAGTTTTCTCCAACAGAGTTTTTAAATAAATAATTTGGATTGCAAAATTATGCAATTTCATCATGTTCTAAACTACCAACTTTTTGAAATCGATAGGTTCCAGCTCCATTAAACTTTCAGTAGCCAACAAATTAAAGTTGTAAAGTTTAAATGAATGTTATTACCAAGCCTTCAAAATTTTAACACATTCTTTGCAATCAATTGCAACTAACTTAGTTTCAAATTACGATTTCTTAATTTGCAATCATCTAACACTCTAAAAATTTAAGCAATTAAATGCCAGAGTAGAAAGATCAAATTTTAAACAACCGCATAGATCTCCACCCAAAAATAACCGAAATCGGTGAGAAATCAAATTTATTTCAAACCTTTTTTTGCCCAACTAAATCAAACTGATACAAGAACTTCCAATGTATAACATTTCAGCCTCACTTATTTTGCGCTGACTGGAACGACCGACTGACAGAAAAACAGACTACTGCAGCTATCATCGATCGTAAAAGGTCGACTTCGACTACATTGTTAGATTGCAGATTAATGACTCGTCTTTGTTTTTTTTTTTTGTTTCCCCCTCAATTTGGTTGATTTGGATTCCTCTGTATCATTGTTGCACTCCAGAATATAGAAATAAAAAACAGCAAACAGACAGACCAACCAACCAAATCCGACAAGTGGATTCTGAGCCAAATACTGTCTGATCGCTTTATTACGTTAGTAGTACCAACTTTTGCTGCAATTCGATTCACAAGAAGGCAGTAGTTTTTTTGCTGAATGCAACTCTGCACCTTGCCTAATAACATGGAATGAAGTTGAAGTCAAAGTATCTAGTTCCACAATAGTGGAGTTGTAGCGAGTTATCATGAACGGATCGTGAGACCAGCCAGCATCTTTGGACATACTTTCTGCTGTCATAGGTAGTTCTCCCCCAACCACCAGCAGCGGAACGATGGCGATGGTGGTGGCGGATCTAATTTATTGCATTTTTGTCGAAATGTTTCCGCTTGGTTCTTAGAAGAAAAAAAGGGGCTATGTGGAGTAGTTGTTGATGAAGGGGGAATGGAATTGAATCATTCACGATGCGTTCCAAGGTGTGTATTTGTGTATCTATAGCGTGCGAATGTGGGCGCCAACCGAGATACGCGACACATAAATTCTTGTGGTGGCGTTTTTTTCATTCTGCTGTTGCCCTCTTCCAGACCGGAGGAGGGAGACCATTTTGGTCGTCCAAGCAACCGGACCGATATGTGGGTGGTGTGCGAACGGAATGTTGCGGTGGCGACAACTTCGACGACTTGAGAGTTGTTAGCATGGTTCTTCAATTGCAATTAAAATTGGACTAGATCTAGTCCAGAGATAATTCCAATCCAAACCGAACCAAATGAGCCATGGGGCAAGTTGTTCTCGATATACAATTTTTTTTTCTTCTGTTTTTGTGTTTTTTCTTGTATTTTTTATCGAAGACGACAGTGACGCCAGTGAACGTGACAAATTTAAATTCGTTCCAATTGCTCTCGTTTAAATGTATGGAAAGTGATTAGTTTAGCCAGCAGGTGACAGGTAAAATGCCTGGTTAATAATATGTTCATCAGTGAATGTCTCTACTTATTTGCATGGAAAATGAAAGCTATACTCGTAAGAAGGCGAGAAAGGAATACAAATAGATTTTTTTTTGTCTTCATTTCTTTGATCTTATCATCAAAGTCAACTGGAACAAACTATTTTAAACACTGTTGTCATGTTTTGGATTAAATTTATTTTTAAACTTTTTTTGCTTTGTTGTATGAGAAATTGAATGGTTAATTCCACATTATACATACTCTTCTGTGATATTGAAAACCACATCCAGTAGGTGTTAAAAAAGTCGAAAGCAGTTTTTGGGTTGCATGTCGTTATATTAGTTATATAGATTTTTAAAGAGCAGTGATAGCAGAGAGCAGCATATAAAAAGAGCTGCTATTTAATCACTCTTTTTAATAGAAATATGATTAAAAGTAAGAATACAAAATAAATGAAAAAAAAATTAACCATTTTTTTTTAAACAAGAAATAACTCCTTGCACTGAAACAATGGTATTTCAAATAGCGGTTCTCTGTTTCGTCATCAAATTATTAAATTTTTCTCTACATCTTTGCTTTTTTTATTATTAATCAAATTTTAGATATAAAACACAAAATTCTCATAAAAAAACAGGGAAATTTTAAAGAGCCGAGAACATTTTTTTTGAAGAAGAGCATTGAAGTTATAAAGAACAGAGAGCAGTTTTGCTTATAAAAGCAGTGAAATCTTAAAGAGCATATAGAACATTTCTATAGATCAGTTCATATTCACCTACGTGAACACAGTAAATTCGATTGGGTTGGATTTGGCTGAGAACTGAGCATGAGCAGTGAGCAGCTATATTGAAGAGCAATCACTACTGTTCTATGCTCCGTGGAAGAGCAGAGTGATTGAAAGCAGGAGCAGCTATCGAAATAGCAGCCTTAGCTCTACTTTTAGCAGGTGGTTGGGGATAACTTTAAACTTAAAACTACTCTTTTTGATGTTACAATTTATGTTAGAAGATATACGAAAAACCACTCAAAAATGGAAAACAAAATATGGAGAGAACATCAGGTTTTGAAAAGCTTTAAATATATTTGTGGTGTCCATATTGCCCTTCCCTATGGTGGTCCATATTACCCGCTTCACTTTCGCAAGCGATTTTCTTCTCGATTGGAGATTTTTGAGCTAAGAAAAGATGGTGGTCCATATTAGCCACGTGGTCCATATATCCCGACTAATAGGTCGCCGAAATAGGGCAACGAAACTTTTGATTTCCTTATTTGCTTTCAATGAATTTTAAGACAATGAATTTTTAAGGTATGTCGAAAATTTGAATTTTTGACATCGGATCAAAGATCTGCTTCTGCTCTACATGGATTCATCTATCTTACCTGTGCAGGTATTTTAAGCGATTTCAAAAGGGCCAAAAATATTTAGAATTTCTGTAAAGATCCGTGAGGCAAAAGGATTGCACTGTATCAACTAAATTGACTCAATTCGTTCTTCAAAAATTTCTGCTAACAAGTAAAAACTATTTATCAACATTTCTGCCGAAAACTACCAGATTCACATTATCGATAGGATTACTAAGTTATTATTAACAGCCCTTTTCTGCTATTCGATTCACGTGAATCGAAGGATTTCATTGCTTTGTTACGTCAAGCTGGTTTTGAAAAGCATATAACTTTCGATTCTAAAAATTCTAAAGAATTCTAAAGAAAAAAATTTGCTAAAATTTATTTTTAGCTCCCATTTAATTGATTATTATCTTAGACATTCACGTGAATCGAATAGCAGAATAAGGCCGTTAATGTTAAGCTTTGTGATACTAAGTTTGTATTTTGTAAACAAAAAAAAAATAATTGTATATTGGTTTTTGATCATATATATTTAACTTTTGATAATTTATAATTGGGCTTGATGATCGATATGAAAAAATGCAATCAATTAAAAAACTAATTCATTCTTTTTCCCAACGTTTCTCCGGTTTTTTCCGGCTTCATCAGGGGGTTTGGATTTATTAGTTCTTAAAGAAACAATTAACAATGAAATGTTTGATGAATGAAAAACTAATAATAATTTGTACATTTAAATAATTTAAACAATTTGATTACTATTGCACTTACTTTTGTTGTTAATAAATTACATTGAAGAACAATTTATATAAAATAAAATTAAAAATAAACTTTTAAAACTTTACAGAAAATAAAACACTTCTTATTGGCAAATGCAAACTTAAAGAATATAAATTAAGATTTGGTTATGATATGGCAACACTGTAGACAGCGCTTATGTCATCAATGTCCTCTTTGTGGTTCATCGTTACACTCATTTTTTGTTGGATACGAAGACTTTCTAGGGTGAACCTTGTGTTCATTCTTCTCTCTCTATCTAATATTTTGACGTTTTCAAAATCTGCATTGTGTTGATGATCTAGCATATGTTGTGAGATTGCTGTAGCTGTCTTCTTTTTCCTTATGTCAGCTTCATGTTCTGACAATCTCACTCCCAATGCGCGTTTTGTTGTTCCAATATATATTTGTTGACAAGTTTCATTAGAATTTCCTTTGCATGGGATTTCATACACGACGTCATGTTGCTCGGATATTTTGATGGGTGGTTTGGTATTAGTGAATATTGTGTGTAATGTGGAGTTAGGTTTGTGTGCGAATATTGTTTTCTCTCGATCAATTTCTATTGTTTGGTTGAGGGAGAGGTTATCAGTAAGGAGTGGGATGAATGTGAGGGAGAAGTATTTAGGGTTGCCAGGTTTACTTTTTGTGATATTGTTTTTATTTTGTTTTTGATGTAATTTGTTGTCGATGAGATCGGTTATAATTTTGTTTGGAAAGTTGTTCATTTCCAGAATTTCTCTTATTATTTTTATGTTTTCATTATGAAAATTCGTGTCGCTGATGTCAATGACTTTATCTATAAGATTTTTTGCTGTGTTAACTTTATATTTCATTGGTTGTGTAGACATAAAATTTATTATTCTACCCGATGACATGGGTTTGGTGTACCAATCAAAAATTATTCTGTTGTTTTGACGGATTAGTTTCACATCTAGGAATGGAATCATATTTTCATTTTCCATTTCAAGCGTGAAATTTAACTTGGTGTGGTACTCATTCAGTGTTTTGAGTATGATGTTCGTTTCTGAGTTTTTGACGACTGCAATTATATCATCTACGTACTTAGCTATGAACTTTATTTTTGTATTGCATTTTAGTAATTTGTCTATTGAATCGTTTAATAAATGGTCCAGTACGATATCTGCGATGGTTGGAGAAAGTGGGTTGCCCATAGGCATTTCCATTTTAAGCCTATGGCATCACCATTAATAAAAAAGAATTTTAAAATTTATTACTTTACTCAAACATACTGATCATGAGTAAAACATTATTGTTGTGTTCCATTTTATAATAAACATGATTTAACTATTTGTTTAATTAATTTTTAATCACTATAATTCATGCTAATTGATTTTTTTCTCTTCTTTTCATTCCAGGTAAATTCCAATATAAAAATAAAAAAATGACGTCAGTAGACAAGATAAATTAAAAATATAATTAAATATCAATGAGTAAGAAAAAAAAAGTATCAACCATTTTTATTGACTATATAGCCAACGGCAACGTGACGCCTTTTTTATTTTTCTTCACAAAATAAAATAAAAAAAAATGAATAAGATTCTGTCGTCAGCATGTGTCACACAAATAATATCGCCTTGTCGTTGTCAAAGTCGATTGCACTTGTTTTTGTTAGCTTGTGGCACAATTCTGTCATGAGATTTTTTTTTATTGTGGTGTAATAAAGGTGGCAACCAATTTTTTTGATAAGTTTTCAACAAGAACACTAATTTGAAATGAAATAATCAAAAATTATCATGAAAAATTGGAAGTTGAAATGTTGCAAAGGAAATATAAAATACCTTTCAAAAAGTAAGACAAATTCTGATTTGATAGAAATATCAAATTTTGATATCTTGCAATTAATTTCCGCTGCTATTAGCTTTTGATTTTTTTTTAGGATATATACCTATAAATGAATCAAAACAATGTTGACTCTAATTAAATGTTGCACAAAATGGTGCAACACTTTAAACTTTAATGCTACATGTTCTTAATCAACCAACACAAAAATAAGAATAACATTCCCATGTTCAATTTAATGAAACCAAAAGTTTCTATTTCTGACTTCTTTGAAACTTCTTCTTCAATGGAATAGACTCAATAATTCACATAGAGAGTGTAAATCAAATAAATCATTGAGTATCTAGAAAAGTGTTGACATCGCCCACAATAAAAGTCAAACACGATCGACGACAATGTTTGAGGTACACCGCAACGTCGAAGTCGAAGACACAACGACTTGCAACTCCAATCACTGGAAGTTGTCTTCTCCCATTCACCACCAGCATATAAGTAAAAAAAATAAACCCATTCGACAAATGAGGCTTACAAATGAGGTAGGATTAGGCTGACTCTTGTCTTAACTTATGCAATGATCCTCCACAAAAAAAAAAAAAAAACAAACAAACAAAATAAAGACACCTTCTTTATTTTTATTTTTATTACCTCATTTTTCGTGTTGTGTTCCTTCTCTTGGATTTTTTTTTATTTTTATCCAATTAATTCCCTTTCTTAATCTGTTTACAATTTTTGTTGTTGTTGTTTTTTTTCTGACTTTGGCCTTGATTGAGAGTTTGGTAATTTTTTGTTGTTGATCTTTTTTGATACGGGCGATCAGTCCAAAAAATCACGCTTTTTGTTTGTTTTTATTTCTGAGTCCAAACAAAGGAAATTCCGTGTGAATTATGAATATTGACCTCTTGGAATGTTTTCATTTTTATTTCACCTTGAATCTTTTGGTCAACAGAATGAAAGGACTCCTAAGGCAAAAAAAAGGTAAAAATAACAAAAAGATCAATGAGAAACCTTCACAGCATGAAGCTTCACTAACGAAAAAAAATCACTTAAGACAAACAAAATTAAAACACTTTAATGGAATTTCGACCTCCTGATCCCAACTTAAATTATTATCTCTTCCAAGGAACAACAGACTTAACACAAGACAAAAAAAGCGAAATTTATCCACAGATCGGTGCTATGCGCGGCATTTCTTTGGTACGACGGGAATCCGGCGAATAAATAAACAATCGTAGCTTGTTCAATTAAGTTTCGCGACTTTGTTGTACAATTCTGAATGTGTCTGAATGTCTGGTGAAACTTTATACACAGCGAAGTGATATCATCTCTCTTGGATGATTCGATTCCCAGGGTCGTTGGTCCTTTGGTTGGTGGTTTTTGAATCTTTTGTTTCTGTTTATGTTGCCACTACAACTGCCCACATGCAGTTTGACGTGTTTCTTTTATTCTCAACTCTCAACTCAACTAAATGACGTCTAGACGGATCCTAAAGAATATAAAATGGAAAACTTGCTTGCTTCTAAACACGCAAACTGGCTAAACAGGCAACATGCTGGCTTCAAAGGAATAAAATGAACAAAAATGAATAACAGAGAAAATGAGCAAATGAGTCAGATGCTAGGTGTAGATAGACACTATATTATTGACCTGACAAGCTTGTAATATTCTCTCAGGAAAAAAAAAATTATTAAGATTTATACTTTGTAGTTTGCGTGTGAAAATTACCAATTTGTGGAGAACGTCAAGAACTGCAGAGTCATTTATTTTTAGTTTGACAATGGAATTGAATAAGTTCGCAAAATAAATAAAAAGAAAATATTAATTATGGCTGATTAAATTGTGTGCAGTTATAACATGATGGCTCTGATATTTCGGTTCTTTCTTTGTTTTGGAGGACATAAATAAAACAGACAGTAAAATTGACAATATAATTTCATGGTTAACTCTCAAAATTTCAAGACATAAGATTTTTAATGTTGAGAATAAAAAAAATTCTGCGAGTATAGTCATGAAGCTTCCTAAGAGTTCTCTCAGGAACTTGATGCCCACTTGCAACATTTTTAACTCTCAAGTCTCAAATGGACTGGCGCCTTAACCCATTTCCGGCTAACGTTGCGTTTTCGCAACGTCATGTTTTAAGACTTCTGGAACATAACTGATTATATTTTTAAATAAACTAAAAAATTATTTGGAAAGATAGTCAAATTATCTAATCGACCTGTTTTTTGGATTTTTTTGTAAAAAAGTTTTTTCGAGCTTTTTTGGGGCTATGAAAATTCGAATTTTTCAAAATTTTGAGGTAAAATTTTTGAACTTTTGAAAAATATAGTCAAAACTATAATGTTTCTAAATAGTCTCAACTACAGGTAAATAAGGGTTCAAATTATATTCTAAAATAGAGCTAAAGTAATTTATTTGAGTTTCCTGCTTGTCAGGTAAGATGAAATCATTACGTTGCCTTTTTGGCAACGTTAGCCGAAAGGGGTATCAAAATTTTTGAAATAATTTTTTTTTACATGGAGTATGAATAAATTTTATTTGAGTATTTTTATGAAGAAATGAACCAAATAAAGATACACTGGGTAATGAAAGATTGTAGAAAATAAAATAACAAAATTTTTAATAAGTTATACATTATAATTTGGTAATTTTATGCTTTCAAAGAATGGGATTTTGTGCGGTTTTCATCGAAATATTTTTGATGAATCGGGATATAACATTTTTTTTGGAGGAAAAGCAGTTTGGCTAGAACACTTACAACGTCGCAATGGAGCACTTCATTGGGATTTCCTTCTGTTTGGATATCTGGTTCATTGTTTGTTTCTGATCGCAACAGGGAATCTACAACAAATATTCTAAATTCTAGTTTTGGCATTGGTGTTTCCTTACCAAACTTTTTGCAAATGCCATATATTTTCAATACTTTTAGGAACACTTCACCCAGCGCATTTGATAGTCAAATATAATTGATCAGTTCGAATCCGATAATTTGCTTGTAGCGTTATCATATAAATCCATTCCATCCATCGTTATGATGTTTTCACAAATTGAATTTGGCATTGGAATGTTGACAAGTTTTCCCTTTATTCGATCAAACCGTTTTGCATGATATACATAGTGGTGAGTCCATCAAATGATTTGATAAGACTGTTACAATTGTTGTTCCAGCGAACAGGTGCAATTTCATTTTCGTTATCGAATGAAAAATCAATGAAACCATGACTTATTCTCATTTGTTTGAGTTCGGTCAGCTCTGATTTACCACTTCTATTCTCACGAACTATTAATGTAAATACAACACAAGAGTTGGTTTTTTGCTCTGCATTGAGAATAAATCAAAATACCTGTAAGAAGACGGTATTCTAGTTTGTGAGACTTAAAAAAAATTGTCGATTGTTGGCGGGTGCTGAGTTGGTTTATCGATTTTTGAAAGGAATCAATTCAGAGAAGTTATCACTAAGTAATTGCACTACGATAAGAATTGAATGAAGTAGTCACTTTTATCATTTTTTTGACAACATCAAACATACTGTCACCAAAACGATGTCGCAAGTGTTTCAGACAATACGTTTTTTTCTGCAAGAAATGTAATATCTTGATTCATATCCAAAATGCTTCGATGAGTACCACACAAAAAACCTTTCTTAGTAAGCATAAAATATCAAAATATAATGTTTAACTTATTAGAAATTTTGTTATTTTATTTTCAACAACCTTTTATTACCCAGTGTATCTTTATTTGATTAATTTCTTCATAAAAATACTCAAATAAAATTTATTCATACTCCATGTAAAAATAAATTATTTCAAAAATTTTGATACCCCTTTCGGCTAACGTTGCGCAAACGCAACGTGAATTTTCTGGAAAACCAAAAGCTTTTCCAAAATTTTTTTTTCAGATTTCCTCTAATTGGGCCAAAAACAGATAGTGTATAAAATTTCAAGTTTCTAAGTCAACTGGAACTATTAGCCGCCGGAAATGAGTTAAGAGACTTGTTGTTGAGAAACACGATATATTACGGCCACGGGTGTATAAGGCTATCAATATATCCTACAACTCGAGCCTACAGTCTGAAATTTGTTTTCTTTTCAAATATAATAACATTATTTGAAATCTAATAGATTTTGCAATATTGTTTTTAGATAAAAAGTTCAGTCAGTTGTAAATTTTGTCTTGCAAAATGCAAATACATTCAATTTTTATGACTAGGTTAAAGGTCGCTTAAAATGTTGAAGCTTTTTATAGAATAAAAGAATAATTTAAATTCTTTTTTATCGATAATTTTAAAATTAATGTTAAAAAACTAATAAAAGTTGTTTTCAAAAATAAACAATCCAAAATTGATATTTTTAAAAATATTTTTTGGTTTTCAAAACTAAAAAAACTTTTCGTTGAAATCTGTTAAGTCGTTTATGAGACAGAAATAAAAAAAAAAAAAGTGTTATACGGCAGCTACCGTTGATAACGGTTCAAAAAGTATTTTATTTATTTCGAAAGTAGGATTGAAAGTAGATTTGAGAACAGAAACTTTTAGAATTCTAGTTTTAGAGAGTTTGGTAAAATAAAATCTCTTTACACAAAATTAAGTGTCATCTATCTCTTAGATGTAAAATCCGTTGCAGTTTGGATTTTTGGAATTAAAATGCTTTATTTTTATCACTTCTTGAAACTCAACTAATTTGATGGATATTAGGATGAATATAAGACCCAGCATTTTTATTTGGAACTTATGTTTCGATGGTAGAGAAATAAGTCCCAAATTAATTTTTAAACTTAGGCCGTGTGTGAATTGCGTTAAATAGTTAACACCGTGTAAAATTTTTGACACTATTGAGGTGAACAAAAAAATTTAAAAAAAAAAAATGTATTGTTTAAAATTTTTTTTGCCTTTTTTCTGTCATGATATTTCTTTTTAATAAAAAAACACAAAACAAAACCATTTGCAAAAAAAATTTAACTCAAATTTAACCAGGTCCCAGAGCTCAATAAATTCACACACGGCCTTAACCTCTTTAAAGCAGATTTAAAAAAAAAGTGTTAATTAACTAAGCGTTATGTCTATTGCATTTGAGTTTTATTTATATTTTCTAACATTCAGCCTTATTTCTTTATTGAAACCCTTAGTTAATTTACTTCGATAAAGTGTATTGGACGAATATGCTTTCATAAAGTAAAATAATACTGACTTTTAAAGTTTGACTTTATTTCACGACACTTATTCAAGAGGTAATATATCCCCTTACTTCTCTTGTTCACAAACTACCTTAAAGGCGTCCTCATTCTAATTTAAACCATGGTCTGTAATATCAATGTTTCAATTTTCAAAAACTATTGTAAGGAACTTATTAGACTCCATTTAATTATTTATACGTTATTACGAGCTTATAAGTCTCCATGAGTCAGTTTTAATTCATAATATTATTGGAAGGAAAAAAACAAAACTTCAAAAGAACAAAAAAAAACGTAATCCCATTAAATCGTTCATGCGATAAAAACGTAAAGAAAAAAGTTTCATTCATAACTAAAAATATAAAAACTGAGGTATACCTCACCATTATACTCAACAGGTTTGTTTTGTTTTTTTTTCTAAGAAGAAAAAAAAGGCTTTCCCGCCATTATAATTAATTGTAATTACTCAGTCTGACGTCCGAGTAGACATACATAGACTAAAAAAAAGCGTTTAATTGAAAATTTATTTATTGTCTTTTTAAACAAATCATTTTGATTCATAATGAGGCCGATGATAGTTTGAAAGACCTCTGACGTTTTTGTGGCACACACTGGACACAAAGTGGTTAACTTCAGGACAATAGTTGATAGGAAAAAGTCCCCATTTTTTTTTGTTTTCTTTACCTCTCTTAACCGAACTCCCCTTTATGAATCTCATCAAAATTTCTCTCAAGACATTCCCACGATAATTTTTTCATATTATTATAAGTTTTTTTTTCTGTGAGCTTTATTTGCTTGTTGACGTTTGAGACACGGCTGCTGCATGTCTTTTAGAAAAAGATAATAACAATCATTTGGTTGTTTGGTCGGTGACCGTTTTGTCATAATAACTTAATAACGGTAATATTGTTTATTGTTATTAGTTTGTCTACTTATTACTTCATCTAGGACGGTTACATGCAGTTTTTTTTATGACTGCAGTCTAGCCGAACTTTTTGTTAGAAAAAAAAAATGATAATTTTGCAACAAAGTATATTGAACATGAGCAGACGACATTAAAGTTTGTTGATCTGAGACAAGTTTTTTAATGAATTTGAGACTTCCTACTGTAGGGCCTTCAGCCTTTGCTGTTTTGAAACGAAAAAGCGACAAGAAAAATCAATTGATTATAACTTTTTTGTTTTAATAGATAGATTAATGAAATTTATACTGTAGATAGGTAGTAGAATAAACTATAATTGTACAAAATTTCAATTAATTTCATATTCAAAATCCTGAGATAACGGTGAAAGTATGTTCTTTTTCTAAACACGTTATATCTTTTGATCTAGAGCAATTATAATTTTTTTTTAAGTTTTAACTTTAATATGCATACTGATAATATTACCTTTTATTTGATATAGGTATCACACATAACGGTACGTGCTCTACAAGTTACACAAAATAAAATTGAAAAACGTTTGAAATTTCGACATGGTTGGCCTTAAAAAATTCTTACTTTTTTTGTAGGCATCGTAGAAATATGATTTAGGTATCATATAAAAGGTGAAATAATAAGCTTTCAGATGACGTAAAATTTATTATAGGTTGTAATATAAAAAAATGGATTTAATGGTGTTAGAAGAAAAAAAAACAAGATTTTTTTTGCTTTTTTCATGAAAAATGATTGTTTTGCATAAATTATTTTTATACTTTGTGAGCATTGTAAAAATATGAAGATGGTTTTTTTCTTAAGGAAAAATTGTAAGCTTTTTAATTGTTTAATTCTTGTTTTCAAGAAAAATGATTTTTTAAGGTTTGACTTCTACCACATGTAGGTAAATTACACACTTGATTTTTTTTTTTCATATCATCAAAACGATTTCCTGAAATCATTATAAGTCGTAAAACTTGTGCAGATTCTTGGTTTTATTTCTTTCAAAATAAATAGAATCACAAAAATGTCAGTTTTATTCGAAGAATTGCTCTAAATTTTTTTGAATTCATTAAAAAACTGTAAAGTAAGAAATTTAAATATTTTCAAAAGACTTAATGGTTCCACAAATATGCGCGCATTTATAGCTTTGTAAGATTTGTTTGACAATAGCTATGTATTCTTTTGTTCTTTTTTATTGCAGTCTGATAGTTTAAAATGACAAAGCAATGCATTTTGTATACAAGCTTGACTATTTGTTGAATTTTTTTTGTGCCTTTAGAATTAAAAATTTAGGTTACTCAAACACGCACATCCTCCCAGTGGCGTACGTTGAGTCGTCGGGGCCCCGGGGCAAGACTAAGTTTTGGGGCCCCTTTGATATTTATGGGCCCCTTAGATACAAAAAAGTACGTATACGCCATACATTTTTTTTTTTGTATGGCTTATTTATTTTTAGGTTTATTTTAATGTTTTAATATATTCGTAATGCACTTTCCTATACTTACTTAAAATTTCTATCATAAAAGTAGTAAATAGGTACTTGTTCTTGGGGCCCCCAAAATTAAATATTTAGAGACCCCTAAAATAAATTTTTTTTTCTTAGAATTGATAGTTCTTGGGGCCTCTGTTCTGAAGAAAATAAATACATATATTTGATTTTCCATCAACAGACATAATTTATTTTGGGGCCCCTGAAAAATAAATTTTTTTTTAGCTTAGAATTGATAGTTGTTGGGGCCTATGTTCTGAAGTAATGATTACACATTTGATTTTCCATCATCAAACATAGTTTATTTCTTTTGGGGCCCCTGAAAAATTATTTTTGGGGCCTCAAAATTAAGTGCTTAGAGGCCCCTAATATAATATAATTTTTTTTGGACGCAAGAATTAATAGGTATTGGGGCCTCTGTTCTGATGTAATATTCGGAATGCCATCAATAACGTAATGTTTTTATTTTGGGCCCTGATGTATTTATGTTGGGGCCATTAAATTGATATTTAATTTTCCATTTGATTGTTTTGAACCCCTGAAGTAATAGCTTTTGAGGATCCTCAAATAATATTTTTCATGTCATCAGAAAATTTGATGAATATTTTTGGGCTCCTTAGTATCTAATAGATATTTGATTGCCTTTCAACTAAAGGGGTTCCTGAAAAATTATTTTTTGGGAGCCTTCATATAATATTTTTGGATCCCCGAAGTCATATTTTTTGGGGCTCCTAAAGTAATATTTAGTAATCCATCAACAAATGTAATTTAATTTAAAAAGCTATTTTTTTTATTTAATTTTTTTAAGTCCTGAAGTAAAGGCATTTGGGGCCCCTGCAGGGCCCTGGCTTGAAATTGTTTTTTACTTTTTTGGGGCCACTAATGTATTATTTGTGGTTGCAAAGATTTTTTAAGTAATATTTTTTGGGGCCCTTAGATAAAATTATAATTTTTCTTTTAAAAAAGCAGTTTATTTTTTTTTTGGGGCCCCTGGGGTAACCTTTTTATCAAATCAATATATATTGTGTGGCTACCAATGCATTATACAATACACTGAATGACATAATTTGTCTCCCTTGTATCCGAAGTGATTCAAATACATTTTAATTAACTTCGTAACTCAATTTATGCTAACAGTTTCCTTCTCTGCATTGTCTCCAGTGGGGGCCCTGAGGTCGGTCGGGGGCCCCGGGGCGTCGCCCCGCTTGCCCCAAGGGAGTGTACGCCCCTGCATCCTCCCACGTTCCAAACGTTCTTCTTTTTTTCAAATTTAAATTTTTACCAAATACCTTGCATGTTAAATTGTTGGTTTTCCTCTTCAAACTATAATATAATCAATGAAAATCTTGTATTCTTTTCACTTTTAGTTGAAGAAATTGTGTCAATTTTGTATAGACAATGTGGTCTTTTCTTGGTCCATTGTAGACAGATAGACAGACCATTTCCGCAATAAATTACTATAGAACATTGTTCTGATTAAGACATTATTTTGTGTCGTGTGTCTATGTGGGTTGAAGAATGTAGGAAATGCCCTATTTGCATTAGTAATTTTGAGCTTCTTGAAAAAGTGTGACTTTACTTTGTTATGATAAATTTCAAATTCATAAAGAAAAAAGTTGGACTCTTTATTTCATTAATGTCATGTTAAACAAATGAAATAGATGTTATTTTAGAACATGTCATTATGACACAAAATTACTGCCTTAAGCCAAAAAAATACCATACTTAAAAAAAAAAATATCATTTAAAAATAAGTAAATTAGTCATCATTCACAATTTTTTCGTACTTTCATTCCAAAATAAAGAGAATGTGTGTAATTTAAAATCACTTTACGTCAGAAATCTTGATTAAGTTAATTTTGCAATTAAGACTGACTGCAAAAATACTCTGTCTTCCTTTCATACATTTATCCCCTAGTAATCTTTTTTATGCCCTTGAGGGACCATCATTTAACTTCGTTTTATTTTTTTTAACATTTTCATCCCGGATATGAATATTGAAATCTAATTTGAATTTTTTTAAATGATACAACACAAGACTGAAGCTTAAATAATAACATCATTCTCACTTCTTTGGTTCGTGTGAAGAACCTCTTAATTACCAAACGCCCTCTCTTTTACAACTTTGAAAATTGAATATTCTCTTACTGATTTAGATGTTTTTTGTTATTATAAAAAATTATCGGTAATTAGCGTGTGTTTGGTTTTATTATTTTGGGTTAATGCTTTGAATAAATGTTGGTTTAAATTTTTTAACATTTTGTACCAAGACCTATTTATTCGTTTGTTGGCCACTTTTTTGTGGTTATTTAAATTTTTGAGAAATGTTAATTTTGCTTGATAATTGAAAAAAACAATTATTAAAAGAGAATAAATATAAATTGTATTTATTTAAACTTTTAATTTAAATTATAGATATTTTTTTCTGACACACCTAAAAAAATTTGCTGTTGTTTGTTCAAATACGCTGTACTTAAAACTGGTTTGTCTAACATATCACAGGACATATCATCATAGGACAACTCATCATGAAATCACAAGGTTCGATTGGAACAAATTTATTTTGAGTTCAATTTATTTGAATTATCTTCTTTTGGGAAGAAACACTTTTTTGTGACAACAACTTACGTTTTTGATCACAGGTTATAAACGCAATTTTTGGGGTTTTGACATCGAATGCAATCCAAAAAGCCTAAATATGATATCTTTTTTAGTACAAAATTAAAGAAAATTAATTTGACTTTAGTAAAATAAAATTTTACTAAAGTCAACTTTATTTATATCATTGACACTCTTATTCTCATGCCCATGCAGATGCAAAATTCAAAACAGAAAAATTCAAATTCAAATCCCCTTTTGACATTGCACTCTCTCATCTAAGAGATGGAGATTTCATTAGCAGACATATAAGAATCCACGTATAGTGGCTACTTTAGCTCATTCACCTTAAAATTCCAGAAATGCATCTTAAAAATAGACATCAAACTTGTGGAGATACCAAACCAGCAGCAGCAACCACCTATTTCGAGTTATGTATGAAGTATTTTTTTTAATTATTATTTTTTCTCCTGTGATGGATATTTATACGAACGCCCTCTTTGGCTAGGCCATCAGACGGTAAGTCGCTTTTAATTAGACCCATATGATCTATTAATTATGAACACGCAACATCATTCAATGTTGCATTTATACACTGAAGTAATATACAACAAAAAAACCTGTCTATACTGGGTGTTTCTTTGTTGATTGTAACAAGATTTCTGGAGAGTTTTGAAATTATTAGTCCTTAAAAAGTGGTGATTTAACTAATATTTCGGATTGATACTTTTCCTAACTGAATTCTATAAATTCGAAGTCGTGTATTAACTGAATGTGAACTATATTTCTATAGAAAAACTGAGTGGTTTCTTCTGCAGTATAAGTGAATTTTAAAAGAATCGAAGTTGCTTGCATTTAATGAAATGGTGGGGTCAACCTAATATACATATCACAGCATTTTTCAACATGGGACAACTCATCATGAGAAAAGTCATCACAATATTTGTTCGAACAAATTCATCTTGAGCAAACGGCGACTGAAATCGGTTGAATTCTACTAGATTTTTGTGACCAAACATTCTTTTTGAAACACCCTATACTCGCATGATTATAGTGTGTACAAAAATCAACCTAGGCTTCTGTCAGATAGCTGGCGGGTGGCGATTGAACATCCGTTTTTACGATCATAGGCTCCCTCATTATTGTGTCGTGTCGTGTGTCGTTATAAAGCCAAAACGCCAAAGACCCAAACCATAAAGCCAAATCCATATCCAAAGAGATGCAGAGATCCATGAGACGAGAAGCTGTTTGGTTGTTTGGTTTGGTTACATTTTCAGTAGCCAGTAGCTAGTAAAAAGCAGTTTTTGTTGTTGTTATCGTGTGTGTGTGTTTATATTTCTGTTATTCTGTCCGCATTTTGCGTTTGTGATGCGATTATGATGCTATTTCACACTCGGTTTCACGGATTGAATTTGCGCCAGCGACAGCGGCGATGTCAACCGCAAGGAAAGTGAAATTTATATTATAGTTGCCTTGCCTTGTCATTGCCATATTAAGCAGAGGGAACAACCATACAGCTTTCGTTATCACTTCTAGGTCACACACTTCCATGTGATGATGCTGATGATGGAGAATAAACATGGTTTGAATGGTTATAGGAGTATTATAGGAACCACCACCATGCAACTTGGTGATTCGCGGTGGCAAAGACTCTGCCAATCTTCTTATTTTTTTTTTAGGTGCAAATTGGTTATAATGTTTGTTGTGTATGTTTTGATAGCTCGCACAATAGTCAACATCACACAATGAATGATGAATGATGGAAATGGTGTCGTCTCAACTCATCTTGTGAAAAGATTGTAACTTGCCTTGTAGGATGCCTTGGGAATTTTAACCAATATGGTTTTATAATAATATCTACTCGACTCTGGTCTTGTCTGAGACTTGTGAATTCAAAAGCAAAGAAAGTTGTTTAAATCTCTCAGCGAGAGGAGGTAAACACTGCAAGTTTATAGAAAAAGTTTCCTTCAGAGTAATTAGTTAGTTGCGCTTTTATAGAGAGATGTGATTGCTTTATACTTTATAATCATTTGATTGACAGAGTTGTAACAAGTTTAAGAGTTGAATTAAGTTGTTGTCTTTTGACAAAGATGATGGGGGTGATTTGGAGAGAAAAAGTGAACAAATAGTTTGTGACAAACAGCAGATGCTGTGATAAAGAAGTGGAACACAATCAACTTGTATTTATTTAAAAATAACTTTCCTGATAGCAATTGGAAATAAGTAACGTTTGGGAAAATATTTTGTTGAAGTTTCAATTATCTTCTTACACTTATACTCTTACTCTTACTCTTACTCTTACTCTTACTCTTACTCTTACTCTTACTCTTACTCTTACTCTTACTCTTACTCTTACTCTTACTCTTACTCTTACTCTTACTCTTACTCTTACTCTTACTCTTACTCTTACTCTTACTCTTACTCTTACTCTTACTCTTACTCTTACTCTTACTCTTACTCTTACTCTTACTCTTACTCTTACTCTTACTCTTACTCTTACTCTTACTCTTACTCTTACTCTTACTCTTACTCTTACTCTTACTCTTACTCTTACTCTTACTCTTACTCTTACTCTTACTCTTACTCTTACTCTTACTCTTACTCTTACTCTTACTCTTACTCTTACTCTTACTCTTACTCTTACTCTTACTCTTACTCTTACTCTTACTCTTACTCTTACTCTTACTCTTACTCTTACTCTTACTCTTACTCTTACTCTTACTCTTACTCTTACTCTTACTCTTACTCTTACTCTTACTCTTACTCTTACTCTTACTCTTACTCTTACTCTTACTCTTACTCTTACTCTTACTCTTACTCTTACTCTTACTCTTACTCTTACTCTTACTCTTACTCTTACTCTTACTCTTACTCTTACTCTTACTCTTACTCTTACTCTTACTCTTACTCTTACTCTTACTCTTACTCTTACTCTTACTCTTACTCTTACTCTTACTCTTACTCTTACTCTTACTCTTACTCTTACTCTTACTCTTACTCTTACTCTTACTCTTACTCTTACTCTTACTCTTACTCTTACTCTTACTCTTACTCTTACTCTTACTCTTACTCTTACTCTTACTCTTACTCTTACTCTTACTCTTACTCTTACTCTTACTCTTACTCTTACTCTTACTCTTACTCTTACTCTTACTCTTACTCTTACTCTTACTCTTACTCTTACTCTTACTCTTACTCTTACTCTTACTCTTACTCTTACTCTTACTCTTACTCTTTCTCTGATTTGAGCCCATTACTCAAACGTTGCTCCAGTGTTTACAACAAAAGTTTCCGGTAACCAACTTCAACGTCCATAAAACACAAAATTTCCCACAAATTTATTATCTTCACACACTTTTTTGACTGGCATTTGTGTGTTATGGTTTTTAATTCAAAAAAAGAGTCAGTAGGATGTAAATTGTACAAAAGAGTGAAAAATGAATGTTGTTTATTGCGTAACTAGATTCACGCTAACAAGAAAGTATAAAAATTAACAAAACGAACAGCAAGCGTAACGAAAGTGTTAATCTAATAAAAGTTATTCAATCTGAAAACACTAGTCAGTAGTGTGTTGTAGAGTTGTTCACGCACTTGCAAGTGCAACGAAATATTCTCTCAAGCGTTACAAAAAAATATTTTGTTGCTAGTGCCTTCATTTTCAAACTGGGGCTGGGGCATTTTACAAAGATTCATATTTATTGCATTTCCTATAAACAACAGAATGATGATGATAATGGGAGTCTCGTAATAAAATTTTATAACTCTCATGATTCCTCAATTTAAAATGTTTTTTTAATTTTTGTGTGAAAATACTTAAGTTCTTTACTTCTTGTTCTTCGATCTATAAAAAAAAACAATAAAAGCCTTCAACAAGTCACCCATAATAACAATTTCATAGCACACAAAATGGAATTTTGCACAAAACAAGTCTCAAGGACCAGTTGTCATTTTCTAGTGCCACTAAAACAAGAGATCCTTGAACTCAAAAGTCTCAATTCAAAACACACACACATACAAAGTCTCGTTAAAAAAACTATTTTTTCAAATAACAACAACAACTTAACACGACCAATAACAACAAGTCAAACCATTTCCAGCTCAACTTTGTGTTATTTTTAAATGTTTTTATATTGTTCCCTCCACCTCTCATTTTGGGAGCAAAGGGATCGTAAAAATTTGATTTTATTACCCACTTCTGGGTGTGGAGTGTCTTTTCTTCTTTTCCTCTGGAGGATACTAAACTAAATTCATTTTTACGAGCGTCTTTGGGAGTTTGCTGTGTTTTAATTTTCAAACCATCATCATTCTTTAACCTTGATGGTGTAAATTTGTGTATAGCTTTGTTGACACATTTGAAAAGTTTTATATATTTGAATTAAATTCTTTACAATTATACAGCAAATTATGTGCAAAAGTTATGTGATAGAGAGAATAAATAAGTAAGTATTTTATATTGTTACCAATGTCATGGCCAGATTTTATATCGTCATCCCTGACTGGAGTTCTATAGAAGTCGTGAGAATTTTTCTAGTTTGGAGTCATTTTTTGTTGGCAAACACGAAATAAGTTGCTATAAATGGAAGCAGTGTCGCGTGAATTCATTATATACACATTGGATTTAGATTTTATACATCTTTTTATTGTTGTTACTGGAAATATTGAATAATTGACAAAGCGTGAATGTCAAGATTAACGATTTTATTCTTTGGATAAGGAAGTAGTTATCACGTGACACTATACAAGTATCATTAATTGCAAAAAAAAGTGGGAAAGAATGTGTTTCAATTCAAATAAATGATTACTTGACAAATTGACTTTTCATTCCGGTAACGTCAAAACCATAACCAAAGGGAAAGAGTTGATGCATCTACTTCAGAGACCAAATTACTAAATTTAACTAACCGACTTTCCTTAAAAAAAGGTTAAATCCTAAGATGGAGCACTCCAACTCCTCTGCCTTGATCCTGCGAAAGTGTAAATGTTTGCCAGATTTATCGTTAATCTATCATAAGCGTTGTAAGACGCGTTACGAACTGCGTTACCAACTGCAATTATTTTAAGCAACTCATTTACCAACTGCTTATTTTTCAGTACAAAGAAAATAGTAAAAGTAATGATTAAAGCATAGAAGAATAATCACTGATACGATGAAATTCAACGATAAGAATGTCGCAAGTGAACGGTTACATGAGCTCGCTTATCTAGAAGAAATAAAGGAACAAAAAGTTTTTTTTACAGAAATCAAGGAAACCATCTAACATCTCTTCCTTCTAATTGAAAAGAATGCCTTGTTTAGCTTTAATCTTTGAAATCATTTAAGCTTGAACAAAACCAAGCTTTCAATTTTCACAAAGTTTTAAAAACATATACACTCAAACAATATTTTATATCCTTTCCGTAAGGTAGCTCTTGGATCACATAGTTCCTGTCATTTTGCAAAAAAAAACTCTTTTGAGAAACAATTGAAATTTCAAATACAGTCGATTCCCTATAAGTCGTACTTCATTTAGGTCAAATTTTCCTCTAACTCAAATTTTTTAACAGTTTTTAATGAAACCGCCTGCAACAAAAAGATTTAATAGATTCCTCTTAGTCGAATTTCCCTCTAACTCGAACCAATTTTCGTGTCTTGTGACAATTCGACTTAGATGGAGTTGACTGTAATTTGTTTATTTTTCAATTTTTTTTTTTTATTTGAAATTTCAAAACTTCAAAAACAAAAGAGCTTTTTTAGTTAATTTTTTTCCAATAGATGTCAGGTAAATATACATGTGATTTTTATATTTTTTACTTTTTAGTACTTTTTTGACTTTGTGTTTTGATGTAGTTCAGGCTTTAAGAACCCTTTAAATAACACAAGAATTTCTACAAGGTTTTTGGTGTCGAGACTAAACTATACTTTTTCAAAGGGTTGCTGAACTCGAATCCGAAGACAAAAATATTCGATCACATCTCGTTTTTGAAATATTACCGTTAAATCTATTTAAGTCTTTCCGACATCTTATCCTTTTATTTCAGAGAGTACCTATGTAAAATATTTCGTTATATTTGTAGCCTTCTATTATTAAATTGTTTCAAATTGGAAAATTAGCTCATGCCAAACAACTTGGATTATTTAAAATTTTTAGTTTTAAGTATTCCCGATTTAATTTAGAACTAATAGAATATATCAATTTTTTGCTACAAAATTTCAGTGGGAGAAAAATTTCATTTTTCAATGTTTTTATATATAAAGTTGTGCTAAATAATTTTTTGTATAAAGCCTAATAATGCTTTAAATTTATTTCTTCAAAAAAAAATTTTTGCTCGCTAACGCTCGCAATTTATATCAAACAACTTATCACTCCTTGTACCAATTTAAACTAGAGATGCCGCCGAATATTCGCCCATTTTATATTCGGTACATTCTTAAATTCTTCTACGGTAAGCAGAGCTATTTTAAACTTTTAACTATGAATTTCTCTCCTAAAACATACTTAAAAATGATATTGGCAAGTTTTTCGCTATGACACAGTTCTAATGACCATTTGCTTTAGAATTAAGAATCGACTGCAGTTACATATAGTTGATAAAAAAGTTTTGTGATTCAAAAAAAAAAAAAAATTTGTTCGGTCTGAGGTAACAAATTCACATTCGTCTTTATTATCTTCTGGATATAAAATATGTTGCATTAAATTCAATATAATTCCCTCTAGAGACAAAAGTTATAAATACATTTTTGTTGAAGTACTGTTGTTATATTTATAAATACATTCAAAATTTAACGTGACTACACTAAAATCACTCTCTTAAGGTATTAAATTAAAAAAAAAAATGCATCCAAAATTGTTATGTGACGTTGTGACCAATTTTTAATCTCTAACTTTTTAAATGCATTTAATGAAAGTTGCTATCTTATTGATGACAATTCAAATTTTGAGTTTCGATTTATTAATTATAAACACTGACCATCCACAAGTGCAAACAACATTAACTAATTAGTTGACAAACCAATAAATTAATTCAAAAATAGCTTAAAACAGTTTGATTTGTTTAATTCTCTCATTTAAATTTTAAATTATAAAGAATCTTTCCGATTGTTTGTTACAACATCCAAATGGAACAAATTACTAAATCGTGTTCTTTCGTTCCACACATCATCTTATATCTTCACTTTCGATTTTAGGGCCCATAATACCAATACCCTACTAGTAATTAATTTTTCACTTTCAATAAAACAATTCGATGAAACAAAGATATCAACAATTTTCTGTGTTGTCTGTTGTCTCAAGGGAAATAAAAAAAAAAAAAACAAACTTTCAAAATTACTTATTCAACTATGAAATACTTTCGAAAGATTCTCATTAAGAGGATTAACGAGGCTCAAAAACGTGGTCATTCTCCCCGTATGAGTATAATGTAATCGCTTATTTATGAGCTGTCACTGAGGAACATGCTGGCATTTCTGGTCACTGCGCTGTTGCTGCTGTTTCAATCATCATATCTTAGCACCTTAAAAAAAAATATTAATACCAATAATTAACTTGAGATCTCTCTCACACATTGCATTCATATGCATCTCTCTCAATCAATTTCATTTGCGCGCGCCATCTTCCGGATATGCATACCTATAGTTTCGAGCTGAACTGCGTGATGCTGCATATAAGCTCATACTGCAATTGCGCGTACCTAATACTATATTCAGTGAATGCCCATCATTTTTTGTGTGTGTGTGTTTGTGAGGACATTAAGAGGTCTCAGCGACAACTTACCTTTGTATCTAGATAAATTTATTATCATATATTGTAATTGCCGAATAATGCGCTGCATGCAACTTTCTCGTTGCAAACGCACTTAAGCCCACCAAAGACAACAGCCAGCGACTCAAGTACGGAGTCTTGTTGATTTTATATTAAGCTATGCGACGACGATTGTGCAGCACAGCGGCTTTTCAAAGCCCCCCAAACCTTTTCCAAGATTATAAACCTTCAGGCTCTGTCCAAAGCAACAGTGAGCGTAGCCAATACTTCATCTGGGGTGTCCACTTCTTTTTTTTCTGTTTGTTATTTGGACTTCACAAAAACAATCGCGACCTTAACTTTACTTTCAATTTCGGTTTACGGTTTTGGTCTCGAAAATCGGAGTGGCCGTAACCGATGCAGCAATGCCCTCGAAATAAATGACTCGCCATGTAAATAATGCCTAAGCTCTTTAAATAGCTATTAGATAAATAATCAAAGGCACATTTTAAGTGGATGGATGCATGTAGATTTGTGGAGCAGTTTTTTTTTTTTTTTTTGTGTCTAATTTTGTGTGGACATTCGGAATGAGACAGAGAGACCTCATGGGAAGTTAAGTCTTTTGAAACTAAAATTTGATGCAAAGGAACGCAATGTATATAGCCCTCGAAAGAAAGTGAGTTTTGATAGCCTCGCTTTTAGAAGTTCAAACAACAAAGTATTTAAAATGTAACTGGTCGTTTGAATGACCCTTGAGATAGTTTTTTTTTTAGTTTTTTCTATCATATGTGTGTTTTTTTGTTATATTTTTTTTTTTAGAGAAAGTGCTGTCAATTTCACTTAATGCATTTTATATAATTTTATTATACGACCTACTCGGTATATATGGACATTCATTTGTTTTACGACTTTTCATGATAAACTAGTGCGTATACATAATTTTTGGGTGATCCAATTGATCGTGATGGGTGGTAATCAAATCAAATGCAAATGTGATTCACAAACAAATGATTAAGATTATTTTCAGAGATTGGAAATGTTCATGGGAGACTTATTGACTTTGAAGGGTTATAAAATATGAGTCGTAACTTCTTGTTGTTTGTCAGGAGAAGGTTAATTTTATTTACTGATTTATTTTTATAAGTATGGGAAAATAATAAATTTCCCCACCATCTAACTATTAGTTAATCAAGCACTATAACAATAATTACAAATCATATTGTTGAAAGAAGTTTTACGTAACTTATTTAAAACCGAAAAAATATGTAAACTTATTGTTGAGTTGAATTCGGTTTTGAAATTATAAAAATTATAAGCCGAACTTTCATTGCATTTTACTGTTGCTAAAAGTCTAAGACATAAAAAAAGATTCAAGTTGAAACAACTTAAGAAATTTTTAAAATTATTGTCAGACGCTCAGTTTATCAAACTAATTTTTATAAGTGAGATAAGCTGATGGTAAATCACTCGTGTACTGACCCCAGAATTTATAGGATCGATGCCCAATGGCTGCCGGTTCTTTTTTTTTTTAAATTTATAATTGAAGCTTTTTTCAAAGTTCAAACTGATTTTATTTACGGTGCCGTGTGGACCGAGGTGTTACGTCCAGCTTCCAGCATTCACATAAGGTTCAAAATGTTCCGCAATGTAGGGGAGAGGGGGGCCAAATGTAACACTTTTTTCTAAAACCGATGGTACTCCTACAAATTTGAAAATAAGTCAACCCAACCTTTTTTAAATAAAAGAACCACATTTTAGCTAAAAGACCCATCACAAATTTTTTTAAAAACCTATCGGTAATGTTGAAAAATAAAGCTTCAAAAAAAAAATCGTGTTGTTTAAACTACCCCACATACGGGGCAAAGTGTAACACATACCGGGGTAGGTTGTACCAAGAACGTAAAATAAGAAAAAAATACCTTTATTTGTTTATTATTAATTTATTTTAATTAGTAATAGTAAAAACAAACCTCAGTCATGAAATTTTGGTGCAGATTTGAAAAAAAGGGATTAAAACCAAGATTTCGGAGAAGATTTGACTAAAGTCTCAAATTAAAATTAATTGAATTCATAAATTGTTTTACCTATAAGCTTTATAAATTCAAGTGTTGGTTCAAAATGTGTGTGCATTTCCCAAATGAATACAAATTCATTTACAAACATTCATATCCAGGGGGTTATACTAGGTAATGAATGTTTATGTAGGTAAGAAAAAAGTGGGGTAAGTCGAAAATAATCGTTACGTTGAAGGTTGAACGTTAAAGTGAATTTCTTCCCTGAAAGTTTAATAAATATGCTCCAAACCGAGCAAGGTTTGAACTCTGGTATTTTTATATCTGGTATTTTTATTCAAAAAATTAGTTTGCATTAGTTGATAACAAACAGCATTTCACGTGTAAAAAGTAAAATAAAGTCAAATGAATACAAATTAAAATTAATATTAATCTGAGTCACAGTTTATGCAAACATAAATACCTAAGTTCACTTATCTATAGGTAGGTTTTTGCATGTTACAACTTGACCCGGAAAAATGTTACAACTAGCCCCAGCATGAAATTTTTCACACAAAATCAATTTGAATAAAAAGCGAAACTTTTTTCTCCTTTACGCGTTTCTTAATATTGAAATTAACATCGTTTTTTTTTAGCTGTTAATTCTTACCCCTGTTACTTTTAGCCCCACTCTCCCCTACCTACATAAAGTATATTATGTAAAAACAAGAGTAACAAAGGTTAATTAAATTAGAAGTACGAAGACCAAAGAAAGATTACATATTAAAAATACCATCTCTTAAAAAATAGAGATGACAAACTCAGTTGCTGACTTCGTTCTTCCCAAAAAATTTAGTGGATACAATCGAATCCCGGTTTCGACACTGAAAAAAATTCTTAAAAGCTGTAACTTAAATTTTCAACTGTCACTGTGGCGTATGCGTAACCTTTTTTTAAAGAATTTTTTGTTGGTTAAATATTGCTTTCTTTTGCTCAACGAGAACAATAAAGTAAAATAAAAAATAAATAAATAAAAGCTGAGTCCAAATTTAGATTGTTGATTTTTCACCAGTTAGACGACATTGATAGTTGCACCAAATTTATTGCTTCTCAAAGTCTCTAAGTAGATCCTTGGCATAAAAATGTGCATCTTAGCTTAGACTTCCAGACTTGCAAGAATTCGTGATTCATTCAATATTTGTTTACTAATATTACACATGCAAAATTGACTAAGAGTTGATAGAAAAGAGCCATATCGTCACGCCAAATATTATTATTTTTGTTTAACAATTAAACCGATTTCGTTAAAAAAGTTACTTTCAAATATTTACGCAATTATAATATTACTGCGCAAGAAAATTTTAAAAACCGTCTAATACCTAGACAAAGGCTTCGTTGCCTAATTTTCTGGCTATGTTGTCATTATTTGACAAAGAGAGGATTAATTTCTTCAAGTTGTACCAAAGTGTACGATGTTTTCCGAAACGGACTATTCTGAGATATTACAAATACACTCATTATTACATAAAATCGCTCATCGTATAAATAGGGTAACTTCGGGCATTATGGCGCACCTCTCAACTACCATACTTCCAATACTCGCATTTAAATAAAACCAATGCAGAAACTTTGGCCTTCGTCGAACACTAGCCTTGTGACGACCGCAGGTCAGTGCTATTATTTTTGTGCCAAACAAAAAAAGTATACCGGTTCTGGGTTCCAATATAATATCGCTTTGTTTTTGTTTGTGTGTATCTCGGTAAGTATACAGTGCACGTGTTTGTTGTAAAGAGTGAAACGCAGAGTACAGTTTTGGTTTGGTTATATCACTTGTTATATGTTAACTGAAGTAAGAATTGTGTTTAGTTTTTGGAGTTTTGTGAATATGTGTATATTTTGCAATATGGCGCAGATGTAATAAGGGCATTATGGCGCTATATTATACCCGACTGCGCCATAATGCCCTTATGTAAAACTAATTTCAAAAGTAACTCTGCATTTTTTTAAATTTACAATTATATTTCAGAAATGCTGAATATACGTAAAAAAAAGTAAAGGGTTCCGAAGTAAATGGGGTTCGCCATATTGCCCGTACATAGGGCAATATGGTTTTTTTTTGGACTATTTTTAATTTAATTTATTTTTTGTTAAAAAGCTTGAATTTTTATTCTTAAATAATTTATTTATGTTACGTTTTTATGAAATTTAATTAAAAAAAAATGATTGAAGTAAAAATTGTAGTCCGTAGTAAAGTTATTTGAGTTTGTGCTTAGGTATGCCATAATGCCCTAATTTACCCTATTCTCAAGTCCATTTTTGAAAATTTTGCCAAAAAAAGCAGTAACTACACGGAGAAAAAATATCAACTTAAAATAAGATGATGCGCAAATTAAATTTCACCACCTTAAAATAATGTGATATCCGCTTAAAATAACGTGATTCCGCAATTCAAAAATTGTCCTGCCAAATTCGCACCCGTGTGCCGACAGAGGGTTATGGTGAAAGTCATCTTAGCAAAAAACCATGCAGAAATCCACTTAAATTAAGGTGCGATCCGCTTAATTCTATGTGGTCTGTTTTCTCCGTGTACTGATTGAAACTGAAAGAATATTCCGAAAAGTAAATGAATCATCATTTCTTGCAACATCTAAGTGTCAATATTTTTGTAGGTCCTTAGGATAATTATTAAGCTTTGAAAGTTTATGTGCTTTCAATATTCCAAACTTGTCCTCCCAACACTCATAGATGTTGAAATTTTTCTAACAAAGTTTACAGGAAGTTGTGTTTCAAATATTAATTAATATTTTTTTAATTGGTTTTCATATTTTACATTCCCCATTTGCCACTAAGAGGTTAGACTTTTCAATTACATATTCTTTCCAACACATCATATTCAGTATTTTTTTTTCATCTTCTCAGTTTCAATATCCAATTAAATTCCCATTCCAAAGCCCCGCCATTAGTCTAAACACTTAATCACACACATCAAGAACATCCAATAAACAATACTTCGACAGCAAAAAAAATAGTAAAAAAAAAAAAAATTACCTTCCCACAGCCATTTTTCATATCTCCACCTGAATATCGGTCAATTAACGAAGTTAATAGCTTTGTAAGGCTAACAAGCATTGAATACCAAACTCGAAACTCATATAAGGCTAACACAAAACCGCATGCAGTTGAGTTATACCAGCAGCAGTAACAGTACGAACAAAAAATAAAAACTTGCTGCATTAAAACTAGAAAATATGATCTCATAGCAAACTCCATAGAAATTTGCAGCTAATGTTGTTAGTGTTTTTATTTTTTGTTTGAGCAGTTATTCGGCCTTGTAGGTCGAGTGCAGTGCAATTACACTGCCCAGGTTCAAACTCTATCGATCGGATTTTGAGTGTGACGACGACGACGACGAACGTTCCATTCCAGTAGCTTGCAACAGAAAACAGTGATACACCAGCCCAAGACCATATCAACCATAGTAACTCTCGTGCTGGTCATTTTGATTTTCAATTAACCACAACTTACCACCTACAGGTGTGAGTTGAGCCTTCTACTGAATTTGTCCGTAAAGCACCTCAGCCAGCCAGCACCATCTCAACGTTAACACCCGCACTCTTTTTTTTGTTGTTGTTTTTTTTTTTTTTGTTTATTTGGTTGAGTTCACAGCCGTTGGGCGGTTTTATTATTGAACTGCCATTAGTCTCATTTGGCAGGGAATTTTTATGCTGTGGTCGCCAATTCCAAGCCATAGCTTTACCGTCGATACCGACGAAGAAAAAAAACTAATGAGTGCGGCAGAAAACCTCTGAAGAAGGTGGCAATTTCCCGGTCGGCCGGCTTTATGACTGGCGTGTGGCCAATTCGGCTCCCAAAAAGCGGTGAGTACCCAAAACAGACACAAAAAAAACAGTAGGTTCCTTGTGTAAAGATATGAATACAAATCTTTTTATAAGATTCCACAAAGAAGCTTAGTACTTTTCAATATCATGATTTCAATTTTACTTTATTTTGCCAAAAATCCCTTGAACCATGACCTTTTTGAATTTATTTGGTCATGGATGCTAGTAATATTGTTGTTGCCAAACTTCCTGGCAACTGCCAAAAGTTTCATAATCCCCTTATTTCTGTTGGCAAGCGTTTTAATGTCAAACCAAAACAATAGCAAGCAGCCCCCGCATTTTCGAGTGAGTACAAAAACTTTGATTGGATTTCAAAATTACCTGTGATCATTGACAGCAGCAAGCTGCTTCAAGTGATTGAAGTCATTATAACACAAAAAGGTACTTACAGTCAAATAAATGTAAACAAAATCCGAAATTATCTTCGTCGTTGGTATAAGGTGGTGTTGTGGGGCATAAGTGTGATGTGTTGTTACAGAAAAGGTGGGTGGTATAAGGCAATATAATTGTAAATTTGTAAAAAAAAAAAAAAATAAAACAAAAGTAGGTCAGGTAGGTAACGAATGAATGTGGGCCAATTTGAAGGAGGAATTCAAGTGATATGGTGAGGTTCATTCGTCTCTTTGTCTTCGTCATCGGAATGCGTCAATCGACCACCCTCGCTTTAAGTTTTTAAGTGAAAGTGGATATAGCATTGGTAACCTTGAAAGTTGATTTACTGTTAAATATGAGAGTGGGTGTATTACAAGTTAGTTACAATTACAAGTAATACGCAAGTAGGTATTTGAATTTTCAAGGTGGGTGTTATGTAGGTAATGATGAGTTCGGATTGACTTTGATACGATTTAAAAATAGTTTACTCAGCAATTTAACAATAAAACAATCAATTATAATATCATGATAAAAGAATTTGCAAAGTAATAGAAGGAATAGCTGAGCTTAAAAAAACTCGTTTCAAATACACTAGCCCAGAAAATTAAGGGTACAAAAAAAATCGTAATTTTTTTAGTTATTTTCGATAGGCTGTATCTCAGTGAAAAATGATCCCATCATGACAAAATAAAATTATTTTTATGAGCAAAATCAAATTATTTTGAGTTTATTTGAACATTTTATTGATAATTAGCGTTTAAATTTAAGATAAACCTAGGAAAAATTAAAAGTTTTCAAAAAAAGTTAAATTTTGAAAAAGAGCTTTTTATACCATTTTTTGATATTTTCTCCTAATTTTGATTTTTTTTTTTGTTTTTTCTTGGTTTATCTAAAACTTAAACGATATTTATTAATAAAATGTTCAAATAAACTCAAAATAATTTGATTTTGCTCATAAAAAAGTTCAAAGAAGTAATTCATTTAGACATGCAGAAATATGGTGTTTTATTTCATCTCAAAAATTCAAACCCTCATAACAGAAAAACTGCTTTATGAATAAGTCTGAAAATTTGCATATTAATTTCAGGTATATTAAGCTTCAATAATTAAGCCTCAGTTTAATCTTATCTTATCACCCATGGGAAATTAAAAAGCGGTAAATTTTCTAAAAAACCGTAAAAATGCCTATTTTGATAGCTTTTCTAAATTAATCTAAAAAATAATAAAACAATTTGTTTAACAAAGCAAACTTGATTTCTTTGCAGAGAATTGAATGAAGCTTTTAAATGTGTAATTGAATATTCTGTACAGTGATCCGTTGTTGAGATATTGATAGTCAAAGTCAAAAGTATGGGTTTTGGTTTGATGACTGATTTGCAGTTCAAAAAAAAAACCGTAGAAGTTTGAAACAAAATGAATCTTAAAGCCTAATAAATAACCTTTCTAAAAATAATAATAAAATAAAGAGCAAAGTAAAAACAAACAAAAATTGGAAAATTTTTGCTTTTTAACAGTTCCAACGATTTAGCTATTTTACCGTTAGAAAGAAAATATTTTATTATTTAATCCTAAAACGAGAAAAATAGAGCTTTTAACTGCTTTTTATTTTGTTATGATGGGATTATTTTTCACTGAGATACAGCCTATCGAAAATCACTAAAAAAAATCACGATTTTTACTTGCTCTATAGGGCAAGTATTGGTTTCGTGTCAAAAAAAAATTTCGAGGTTTTAATCAAAACTAACATTACGATGATGGAGAAGTCCAAAAAAGTGGGTTTCGTCATGACGTCCGTCGGTCTGTGCGTCTGTGCGTCGGTGCGTCCATCTGTACAAGTAGCTACAGCCTAAACGGGTAGACGGATTTTCTTGAAATTTGGTATGGATGTTTTTTTCGTAATTTCCAAGGTTGGTTTTTTTTTGTTTTTTAATATCTCGCTTAGAACGTATACCTCCCATACAAAATTTTCGAGTTATTGCAATTTTCTCGAAAACGGCTCTAACGATTTTGATTAAATTTTACACACGTAATGTTGCATATAATTCTAACATAACTGCGTTTTTTGTTTTTCACAAAAAATACGGATAGTGGAAATATGGTGTTTACATTTTTTTAAATCGTGGATGTCGGCTCTTGAAATTTTCTCCAAAATGGCTCTAATGATTTTGATAAAATTTTGCATACATAATATTCGAAGTAATTGCAGTAAAACTGCATTTTTAGTTTTTCTCAAAAAAGTCAAGTCAAATAAAAAAAATTTTTATTTAACTAACATTTGGTCTCCATGCCGGCTCTTCCCCTACATCAACCAAATTTCTTAAAAATGTATATAGAGGCAGCTCTTATAATCTACAAGTAAGCTATCATAAAAGTGCTTTGAACTGCAAGAGCAAGTACGTGCGGCCCCAGTCGTGCATTTTATTTTTTTTGTTCCCTTAATTTTTTGGGCTAGTGTAGTTCGTGTAATTTCAATAGTTGCATACATATATGAAACGGGTTTTGAATAGGAGTCAAAAATAAAATTTAATTTCTGTTTCCAACTTTGCATTTTGTATATGTCACCATTAGAGAAAAAAAAGTGAAGAAAAACTGAGAGAGAAAATGTAATCTAAAATTTAGCATAATTTGCGTAAGAATTTTTTAATGAAACTACCATTTTTAAGACACAATGTCTTTTTCAAACTAATTTAAACAAACATTGTATAATGTTTTTCAATTAATTTCGTATCAGTCTCTCGAGATACTCCTTCGTTTTCTTTTTAATTGTGCAAAATATTCCCTACATCATTTTTATATGCTTATATTACCGAATATTGTCAATAAAAAAGGTCTCAAAATTGAACCCTGTGGTATGCCATGATAAAATGATATAAATTGAGTTACTCTAGAACTTGCACAACCTACCTGACTTTTTAGAGTGATAAATGTTCAATAAATTATTAAATAGAGTTTTCTATTTTCTTGGTAGGTACTCAGTTTAGTATAAGTACAGCACGATAAATTTATAATTCTGTACATATAATATTTACCAAATGTAAAAATAAAATGTACAAGTTTTGTTTGATAAAAATCAATTTTGTTTCTAAAAAAATAAATGGCCATTTTATAACACTTAGCAAAACAATAAAAAAAAAAGGTATTCCTAATGGTAAAATATACTATAAAAATCAATAATTTGAAATCGAGTTATTTCTTTTGTGTCAAAAATTCTTAGTTTTATTTAACATTTTGATTTGAACACATCCTCAAAAAAAATGCTAATTTTAAAATTATTCGCATTTCTATTGCTTTCAAAAATTATTCTTACACAAAACAATAAACTTACAGAGTTAATTAGAAGAATTCACAAAGAAAGTGATTCAGCGACAATGTATTTTATCGAAATTGATAAAGATTTTCTATCAGATTTTATGAAAACTAAAACATTTATACCGGTATTCATTTTTAACGTAAATTTCACAGAAATTTTAAAACCGTGTAATAATGTTATCATCGTTTTTCAAGTTCAAGATAAACACGATATTCATTCGAAATTGCTGAAAAGTGTAATCAAATGCCTTCTAGTGAGAAAGTTTGTTATAATTTCTGCCAAGACTTTGAACAGCTTAAAGCAATACTTTAACTTCTTTGCTGAAAATAAATTCACAAGAATATTTGGAATAATTGGAAACATGTCGTCTTATGCATATTTGCCTTTTGCTGAAAATCCAATACAAAAATTTGACAACAACAGTGACCTTCCAAATGCTATGAAAGATCTAAATGGTTTCACTATTCGAACAACTGTTGAATCAGACATGCCAAAAGTATTTTGGTATCCAAACAAAAAAGGCCAGAAGGAAATTGGTGGACGTTATGGTCAAATATTGGTACAGTTCCTGCGAAGTCATAATGCAACATTTAAAGAGATATTTTTAAAAAATTTAACACATGTCGATGTGGAAGGTATTATCAACGCAACTATAAATAATAAGGTCGATATCAGCATGAACACATATATCCCACAAACAAATCTCGACATCAGTTATCCAATAGCGGTTGAAAAACTTTCAATCATGGTTCCAATCAATGGATTTGTTTCTCCACACGAGTATTTTCAGCGACCATTTACAACAGAATTATGGTGCTGCATTGGATTGTCAATCTTTGTAATAGCAGCTTTTAAGATCATTCTTGATAAAGTTACAACTTCAGAATGGGACATTTGGTCTAGTTTCAGTGATGTTTATCTAACTTTGTTGAGCTTACCAACAGAAAAACCAATATCTTCTAACTATCGCTTCTACTTGGTCTTATTTTTATTTGCATTTATAATCGGAAAACTCTATTTGACATTTTTTCAATCATTTTTGACAGTTTTTATCAAAATTAAACAATACGATACCATTCAAGATCTAATGGATAACAATATTTCTATAATGATTGCTAGTTATCGTTGGGAAAGTATCAAAAATGACGATAACATAAAAGGCTTGGAAAACGCCTTTTTACCAACTTCAATTTTAGATTTTATTCTTCATATAATATCAATGACAAACACCAGCTATGCTTATGTTTTAGAAGATTATAGATGTGATTTCTTTATCAATTTTCAATCTTTATATCGAAAAAGTTTATTTCGAAGAGCTCGGGAGCCCATTAAAAAACAATTAACTGGATTTTTGTTACCATTTCATTCGCCGTTTAAGGAAATTTTAAATTATTTCATCATTCAAATGAGACAAACTGGATTGATTCAGAAATGGGATGCAGATGCAATTTATCAAGTTAAAGCTCAAGGAGGTTCTATGGAGAAAGATTACCTAAATAAAGAATTACATATTCCATTGACAATACATCATTTACAGTTTGCATGGAGTTTTTTGGCTATCGGATTGACAGTTTCAGCAGTTATTTTTATATTAGAATTTGTTTTAAACCTTGTTTCAAAAATTGTATAAATAAATTGAAAAAAAAAACATGTATTTGATAGCTTTTGATGAAAGTTAAATGTATTGTGAGTGCTTCTGGTATGCTTCTGGTATATTTAACCTTATTTCTGGTACATTTAACTAGATTCTGGTATATTTAACTATATTATGATTAATTATACCAGGAATAAAGTTAACTTTACTTTTATTTGTCAAATTATTTTTTTTACTAGATAGATAGATAGATGTTTTTTATTACTTAAAATTGTTAAATACATTAGTTTCGGTTACAATAATTGAATAACATTTAAATTTGGTAATAAAAGTGTTTTGGCGGTGGCAATGCCGTCTGCCAGATTGACTATGTGCTTTCAAATTGTGTACAAAGAAAATGTTTACTATTTAACAAAATGTAAATGAACAATTGCAAAAATTATATAAATATGCAAATAGGGCTTTCAGTTTAGCTAAACCAAAAATAAATTACTTAATAGATAATACATAATTTTTTGGACATATGGATTAACAGCTTTTAGTTTGGCAAAAACAAATTGCATTTCAATACATTGAATAGATAAAAAGTGCCATATAAAGTCCTAAAGATACTTATTTAAGAATAATAATACCCCGATTATCCTCACGTGACGTATAGTTTGGTTTCTGCCTCCCAGAATCTTATTGACCAATTTTATTATTGGTGGGAGTTACAAGAAACGCCTTATTACTTCCTTGGGATAATAAAATTAACCAATATAGTATATAGATGATTGAATATTACCGTTGGGATAGCTTTAACCACGTTTGGTTTACATAAGGGACATTTTTTGTTTGATATCCATCAAATTATTCTTTCTATCAACGATACAAATGCAATCAATTCAATTCCATTTCCATTTCTATCAGAAGAAAAATATAAATTATTCTTAATGGTTAAATCTACTTTAAAAAATCAATAATACAATAAAATAACATTGTTTCTTTCGTGTCAAAAATTGATCCCATTAGTATTGTTTAACATTTTGCTTCGAAAACATCCCGGAAAATGTTTATTTTAAAATTCTTTTCATTTCTATTATTAGTAATAATTGTTCTTGCACAAAATAATAAACTTCAAGACTTAATTCGAAGAATTCACAAAGAAAGTGATTCAGCAACTGTGTACTTTATCGAAGTTGATGGAGATTTTGTCTCAGATTTTATGAAAATTGAAACTGCTATACCATTTTCGTCTTTTAACGCTGATTTCACAGACAAATTAAGACAGTGTAACAATGTTATCATCGTTTTTCAAGTTCCTGATAAACATCAAATTTATTCCGAAATATTGAAAAATATTATCAGAAGCTTTCTAGTGAGAAAGTTTGTTATAATTTCTGCAAGGACCTTCAACACCTTGAAGCAATACTTTTTCTTCTTTGCTAATTACAAGTTCACAAGAATTTTTGGAGTAGTAGGAAATGTGTCATCTTATGCATATCTGCCATTTGCTGAAAATCCATTTCAACAACTTGAAAACATCACCGATCAACTTCCTGATGCTATGAAAAATCTTAATGGTTTTGCTCTTCGAACAACCGTTGAATCAGACATGCCGAAGGTATTTTGGTATCCAAACAAAAAAAGACAGCTAGAAGTTGGCGGAAGATTTGGACAAATATTTTTACAATTTTTGAGAAGGCATAATGCAACATTTAGAGAAATAATTCTAACTAATGCTTGGCATGTTGACATGGAAGTTATAATCAATGCAACTATAAATAATCAAGTCGATATCAGCATGAATGCATATATTCCACAAACAAATCTTGACATTAGTTATCCAATAGCGGTTGAAGAACTTGTAATTATGGTGCCCATTAATGGATTCGTTTCACCGCATGAATACTTTAAGCGACCATTTAAAGTAGAATTATGGTGGTGCATTGGACTATCAATTCTAATAATAGCAGCTTTTAAGATCATTCTTGATAAAGTAACAACTTCTGAAGTGGACATTTGGTCGAGTTTCAGTGATGTCTATCTAACTTTGTTGAGCTCGCCTACATCAAAAACAATAACATCAAACTATCGCTTTCATTTGGTGTTGTTTTTGTTTGCATTTATAATTGGAAAATTGTATGTGACATTTTTTCAATCATTTTTGACAGTTTTTATCAAAATTAAACAATTCGACACCATTCAAGACCTTATGGATAACAATATTTTTATAATGATTGCAAGTTATCGTTGGGAGAGTATCAAAAATGACGAAAACATAAAAACCCTGGCAAACATATTTTTACCAACACCAATATCAGTTTTTGTTCCTCAAATAATATCAATGACAAACACCAGCTATGCTTATGTTTTAGAAGATTATAGATGTGATTTCTTTATCAATTTTCAATCATTGTATCGAAAAAGTTTATTTCGAAGGGCTCGTGAGCCGATTAAAAAACAATTTACTGGATTTTTGTTGCCATATTATTCGCCATTTAAAGAAATTTTAAATAATTTCATCATACAAATTAGACAAACTGGATTGATTCAGAAGTGGGATGCAGATGTTGTGTATCAAATAAAAGCTTCAGGAGCATCTATGGAAAAAGATGACCGGAATGTACAATTACATAATTCATTAACAATACATCATTTACAGTTTGCATGGAGTTTTTTAATTACCGGATTGACAGTTTCAGCAATAGTTTTTATTTTAGAATTAATTTTAAGTGTGATTTTCAGAATTTTCTATATCATCTTTTGGTATTCGTATAAATAAAATACAAACATTTTTTTTTTGTTTAAATTGACTTTTAACTGTTATTTATTATTAAATATATTTAAAACGATTTGAACTATGTTAATTAAATAGTATAAACTTCTTAATTCAATGGTTGAGAATACGACAAAACACAATGATTCACAAAATTATTTTGGTCGTTCGAATTCATGAGAATCAACAAGAACAAACAGTATTGTTGCATTTCAATGCAATAAAATCTTGAATATCCTTGTTTCGAAATTTTAATGAAAACAATATAAGAACACAAGCAGAAACGAAAGAATAAATTCACGTGGATGTATTTAAATGCTCATATTTCAAAAATTTTCATCCAGGTGTTCAATTGTAAGTTTAAAAATATTCTAATTGGAAATATGGACGGACGGAAATATGTTCTTAAACTAAACAGGAAGACACCAGATATAAGAATACAGAAGAAAAAATTTCCATACAAAATATAAAAAAAATTTTTCATTTTGGTCATTCAAATTCATGAGAATCAACAAGAACGAACATTTATATGAAAAATGCTATTGATGTAGCACAAACTCGAATTGATTTTAAAAATGATTTACTTTTTTAGCAAAAGTGTTTAAGCGAATGTGAAATATGAAATAATTGCCATCCTGCAACTTGGCACAGGGTGTTCTTAATTTTTAAGAACTATGTTCTGACAAAGAAATGAAAATTTTTTGATCTAATTTAAAATTTTGACCTTCTTAGTCCAAATAAAAACTTCCATTAATTTCAAATAAATTTAAATCTAGTTTCTAGTCATTCATCTTACGTATTTCGTACTTAAACATAAGTTGCTAACTGCGTCACTAAAGCTTGTAATTAACTTCACCAAGTAACTTAAAGTTGATTATAATGCTAGCAACAATTTATAATAGCTCACGGACTTACCGGTCTTACAACAATAAGGAAGCATTATTATACCACCACATTAAATTGAGACTAAAACAAACATTATTTATGCTAATAACCTTTTAAAACCATGAGAGCCGGAGATACAAGTACATAGACGACGACGACACACGGACATTTTGTTTGCAAGTTATTTACGTAAATGTTATAAATCAGAAAAAAAAACCAAACCATACCGCCACCGACCGACAGATTTCTTGCAATTGAGTGTGTCTTGAATGACTTTTCTCATATTCGTGAGGATATTTAAGTCCACTTGTCGACCACTACAAAAAACACACAACAGTGACTCTTTAACTATTCACTTGTCTTGTTTTTTCTCATTTTTTTTACTGCACGATTTTTTTTTTTGTTATTGTTTTATTTTTAGATGAGAATTCTGTGTTTTTTTTTTATATGAGAGGAGAATGAAAGTAAGTCAAGACGCAATTATGCAATTCCAATGCCAAAAAGTTATGTGCGGTAAGTTTCTTTTGTTTTTTTTTCGAAATCGTGATTTTGGTGTCGAAAAACGAGAGATGAAGAATATTACTGTAAGATTTTTATACTTAAAATGTCACTTACAAGTGGAGACTTAAGTGACATTTGACCAAGTTAACTTAATAAATCTTTTAGAAATGAGTAGGTTGTGTTGAACGAGATGAACGATGAGGTCAGCACAACAAAAAAAAGACTATGTCTTGATTTGTTTTGTGTAAATAAACTGAATAATGACTTCAAGGACGTGGGTTTATTTTATGTTTTTTTTTTTGCAAATTATGACAGGTGTCAGAAATTGACGTTTTAATTTGTTTTTAGTCAATGATTGACTCATATGAGTTGGTCATGGTAAAATGAAGCTGAAACTCCCATTAAAATTGTAGAAAAGGAAGGGTTCTTATTATGAAAGTGAAAAGAGTCAAAGTTAACCCGGGAAATAGGGAGAACTCTCAAAAGACTTCATTTACTGAAATCAATGACCATAATGTGTGTTTTTATGTCTTTTTTTTTAATGTGAGAGCTAGATTTCTTTAGAAAAGTTAGAAATCTAGTGAATAAAATATGCAATCTCTTCATTCTTCAAGTAAACCACAGTAAAAAAAAAAAGGTTGGTACAACTTCGCACCATGAATCATTTCCATTCATTAAATCCATCTTTGCCACCACAAACACGACCACGCATAGTCATAAATATTTGTAGAACATCTTTTCTCAAACAAAACAAAAAGCCTCAGCCGGCCCCAACTTGTGATGGAGGTCATATGTGATGATACCATCTTCTTTCTGATATCAATGGTCACAATCACAATACCGAAAACACTATAAAGACCTGCAAAGAAGAACAAAACGTAAAGCCTTCTCAAGAATCTAATGGAGCCATCAAAAGCCATATACTACAAACAGAGGGGAACACACAACATACGAATCTCTCTCACTGTTGTAGGCACGCAGTCAGCTCTATTACTGAGCTGTTCTGGAAAGTGTTTACTTTCGCTAGGTTTGTTGTTGTTGTTTGTTCCTGGATGAAGAAGAAGTCTTTGATTAATATTCAACTCTTTTGAAGATTTGTTAGATTTTTGTGGTGAATTACTGAATTGCTATGCTATGCTACTGTACCTGTCTAAGGTTGAATGAAAGAAGAAACTTGATTCAAATGGGAACACATCAGTCAGTCAGTCTCAATTCTATGCAGATCACATTGTGTGAGAAGAACAGGTAGGTGGAAAGTTGGATTTTAAAGATTCATTCATCTTCATTTGGGAGGCTCATTAGCACACAACAAATAAAGTTTTTAGATAAAAACTCTATCAAAGATGAAAATGAAGATATAATTTTCTTTTGGGGGCGTTATGGGTGTTAGCAAAGGGCAGAGATATTGCTAGGAAGGGACCGGGTAACTCGAGACTATTAACTGAAATAGGTTCGAATAAATTTCGTTAAATTTCTTCGTGACATTCTTTAATTTTGCAAAAAAAAAAAAAATTGATCTGGAATTTTTCGATTAGTTATTTTATTTTTTGAAAACTAAAGTGATGAAAAAACAGTTAATAATTGTGAAACTCCTTTGAGGTTAGTGAGTGAAAAGAATTTGTTCTAATTCCCCGTAAAACAACTGAAGATAATCTACAGATTTTATTAAAATGTTCGTTCTTGTTGATTCTCATGAATTCGAATGACCAAAAAGAATAATACTTAAATTACGTTTGTTCATGTTTGTTGTTTTTTTTTGTGATGCAATTTGAACTAAAAATAAATGCAAATTCACATTAATTTAAGACATTAAATTTTTAAAATAATTTTTGAAATTTGAGCATTTCAATTAAGCTAATCTCAGCAATTTTTCTTTATTTTTAATTTTTTTTTATTGAATTGAAATGCAATACAGAATAAAATGCACAGCTGGGGTCGCACGTACTTGCTCTTATGCTTTAAGTAACTCTAATGTTTCAGCTTTTAATTCAAGAAAATAAGGGAAAATTTAAAATTTGATTTTTTCAAGAAATTTAAAAAAAAATTAAAAATGAAATTTATTTTTATATTTTATTAAACACCGTTTTAAACAACCTTTTACAACAAAAAAAAAACAAGTATGCCATTTAATTTCGTGTATAAAAAAAAGAATTTTTATAAAAACATTTTCGAAAATCGTTAGAGTCGTTTTTTTTTAAACAATTTTTTATAAGTACATAAAAATTTTCTAACATTTTTCAAAAAATTGGTATGCCATTTTGAAGAAATAATTAATTTACATATAGAAACGAAATTTCAAAATTTTTCACAAACCCGTTTTCAAAAAATTGATTTTTGAAAAAAAAAGGTTTAATATTTTTCAAAAATCCAAAAATATGCTTTTGAAAATTTTCTAAAATTTTAATATAACCTTTATTTAAACTCTTTTGTATACAAATTTTCGCTGAAGTCGGGTTAGTCTTGTACGAGATATTTAGAAATTCGTTCTATGGCAGGTACCGTTGATAACGGTACAAAAAATATTTTTTATTTCAAAAATTGGCTCTATGTTTTTTTTCGTGTCATAAACTTGCCCTAAAAAAATGGTGATATCTGTTAACAAGTTTCAATAACTTATTTCAATAACAGGCTTTTATTAATATTCCTTTATGAAAAGGTTTAATGACTTAAAGAAAAATACTTACAAAAAAATTCATATCAAGAAGAACTTTTGTTCTTAAAATCTTTTATTATCTTTTTTTATTGTGTAGAAAAAAACTTCAAGTTCTATTCAAATTTAAATACCTCAATGAGGCTTAAGTAGATTGAAATATCCCATAGCACAAAACAACCTGGATACTTTTTGTCATTAAAAGCTCTTATCTTGTTAAATAAATCAACCGGATAGAAACACTTTGAACTACATAAATATATTAATCCCTTAAACGGATACGAATAAAATAGTGTTATCATACATCTGAATAAATATAAATCTTCTATCCAAAAATGGAAACACGCACGTGTTAATAGATTTTTGCCATAAACAAAAAAATATAATAAAACTTTTGCAAAGTCTTTTCTTCCTTTATTCGACTTAAGCAGCTTAACAAGTCTTAATGAATAGACAATAATATTTTGTCTTGACAATGACACTGAAAATATAAAACCTTATAAAAATAAATACAATTTTTACAAGTTGATGATAAATGTTTTCATTTATTTTTTTTTTCTTTATCAGTGGATAAATAATAGCCATTGCTAACAATAAAACAAACATTAACCAGGTACAATAGAATCAAGAATATATAATTTATGTTATTAAAATTGTTTCACAGGTGATTGAACAATAAACTATTCTCTGTTTAAGGTAAATATACAAACGAACAGTACCTATTTGCCAGCCTCGCGCACATGAATACAAAATAATAATTATAATTAATCAATTTGTAGTCGGAATTGTGTGCGATGCAGTTACTTTAGATTAGTAAACTTGAACGTTCAATTTGAACTGCCCGATGCCCCGGCCAACGGTTAATGGGTTATTTGTGTAACACATACATTGTTGTTAACGTTTATATTGTTCAAGACATAATGGAATATTTACAGTAGATCTCAGTTAAATTGTATTAATACAAATTTTTTTAATTTGGCTTATTTCAATTCTACAAAATCAATCTTTTCTTATAAGTTCTTTGAGCAAAATAATTGGTTGTTTCATCGGTTTCCACTTGATTAAACTCATAAAACGTATGTTTGTTAAATTATTGAATTAACCGGAAGCTACTGTATATTGCACTCTTTTACACGATGAAAATGGCAGGTATGGATATTGGATTAATTTGATGCTATAAATGGGTAATTTATGGGTAATTAATTATAATTCATTCAGGTTGGCTTACTCACTTAGACTCGCATGAGTAATCGATGGTCGTCGAACATTGCACATAATAGTGAGGGCATCCCTCTTAGCTTGTTTTGTTTGATTATGTTTATTCTAGTTGGCATCCTTCATAATGTTCAATTCAATTATAATGTACAAAGTTTTGTGTGTTAAAGGTTCATATTTGAATAAATTTTACAAATAAAAAAAAAACTTGTTCAAATCTTAGAGGCATTATAAATAAAATGCAAATTTTATTTGCTAATCTCTGTAAGATTAAACTGCGGTTATAGTCTCATTTTCTTAGATGACTGAGTAACTTAATTAGATATTACTATGTTCTTTTTAAAAAAGGTTAGATCAAACATTCAAACGCTACAGAGTAAGATAATTTGTTTATAAACGGTGAATCAGATGATTTATAAATCTTGTTTAGCACTTAAAAGCCTTTTAGCTTAAAATGGTCATTAAATTATAGAAAAAAATAACATTTAAAGCGGCAGTAATAAAAAAGTCTACAAAATTGTTTTGGATTTTGAAATCAAGTCACTATTTGAAAATAAAACGTAAATATTACATCATAGAGAGCTAACTTAGAACGCTTTCGTAACTTAAAAGTCATTAAAACAATTTAATTAATTTAAAAAAAAATATTTTTGTTATTGACTCCATAATATAAGATGAATATATTTTTTTTTTATTTGTGGCATTGTCCCTTGCTTAGAAAGATATTTTCGAGAAAAATAATTTTTTTTTAATTTTTTACAAAAATGTTAAAGTTTTCTTCCGTTATTTTTTGTAAAAAAAATTATGATATTTTTTCGGTTAATGATAATATTTCATGATCAGAATTCAACCAGCTTATCAAAGGCAGCATTTCCAGCTTTTAATTGAAAGAAATGCGACGTGATGCTGTCATATTATGAATATAAGAAATAGAGTCGGAGAATAAAAAAAAAGAGAAAAATAATTTTTTTTTAATTTTTTACAAAAATGTTAAAGTTTTCTTCCGTTATTTTTTGTAAAAAAAATTATGATATTTTTTCGGTTAATGATAATATTTCATGATCAGAATTCAACCAGCTTATCAAAGGCAGCATTTCCAGCTTTTAATTGAAAGAAATGCGACGTGATGCTGTCATATTATGAATATAAGAAATAGAGTCGGAGAATAAAAAAAAAGGTGTTCGTTACTTTTTTGAGGTTATCTCAAAAATTCGAAGTGATAGGATAAAATAGACTTCGAATCTGGTTTCAGCGACCCAAAAAACAGATATTAAACATAGTCGCACTCCAAGATCAAAGAAAAAAAATTTTTGAGGCTGTGACATTTTTTTAGGTTATCTTGAAAACCTGACCTGATGAGGCAAAATGGACTTCGGATTTGGATTCAGTGACCCTAAAATCATATGAATTCCACTAAAAAATGACGCAAAACACAATATAGAGAGTTACTATCACTTATAAAAGGTTTAAGATAGTCATCGAAAAAACCCGTTATCTTAAAAACTGTCCATTTTTTTACTTTCTGCCTATATGGACTTTTGATCAAGAGCTTCAAGAGAACAACATATACAATTTCAGACAATTTCACCTAGGGCCACTTCCCATACAAAATGTGCGGGGTCCTTTTTAAAACCACATTAAAACATCATCAACCGTAGCTAAAATTAATTTTATTTCAAAAACGATCTCAAAAACACGTGCAAATTATAAAAATATAAATATTGTTATTATTTATTTATTTATTCCACAAACGGTACCAAAAACATTCAAGCACATAGATCAAAATCGAAAATGTCAAACCATTTTTTAAAAAACTCCAAGCAAATTTTAAATGATGCACTGTTAATGGCTTTTGTAACATTTCAATTGGTTCCACTACATCATTATTTTGCAATTCTTTCAAAATACCTCTTGCTTTAACTTGATAAAGAACATCTGAGTCCCACTTTTGAATTAAACCAGTTTGTCTTATTCCAATTATGAAATCATCTAAAATCTCTTTAAATGGTGAATTGAATGGTATCAAAAATCCAACATGGTAACTATTAATGACTTCTTTAGACCTTCGAAATAATCTTTTTGTATGTAATGATTGAAATTTTAGCAAAAATTCACATCGATCTTCATCTAAAGCATATGCGTAATTTGTATTCTTCATAGAAATGCATTGGTAAACAAATTTTCCACTTTCAGTTGGTAAAACAATTTTATCAAAATCTTTTGGATAAAAGTCATCTTTGATTCGTTCCCAATCAAATTCTGAAATCATAACTGAAACATTGTTATCAACCAGATCTTGAACAGTGTCGAATTGTTTAATCTTGATGTAGGCAGTTAGAAAAGATTGAAAATGAACTTCATACAATCTTTGCAAGACAAAAGCAAATAACAAAACTTGCAAGTGAAAACGATAGTTTGAAGTAATTGATCTTCCTGAAGAAGTATTCAAGAATGTTAGATAGATTTCACTAAAAGTTGTCCAAATATCAAATTTCGACGTTATCAAGTAATCAATGGTAATTTTCGAAATTGTTATAAAAACAAGACTGATTCCAATGCATATCCAAACAGTTGTCTGAAACGGTCTTTGAAAATAATCAATTGGATCTAAATATCCATTTAGTGGAACCATTATAACACTTTCTTCAACAGTTATTGGATAGCTAATGTCAAGATTTTTTTGTTGAAAATATGAAGTCATACTAATATCGATTTCATTATTTATGGTTGCTCTAACCACAGTGTCCATATAAAAGTCTTTTGAATTGTTAAATAATATTTCTTTAAATGTAGCATTATGCTTTTTTAGGAAATGAAGAAATATCTGACCAACTCGTCCTCCAATACGGTTCTGGCCACTTTTGTGTGGATACCAAAATGCTCTTGGAATATCGACATGAATAAATGTTCGAAGGGCAAAACCATTAAAGTTTTTCAAAGCATCCGGAAGTTGGCTATCAGTAGTGTCGAAAAGTTGTTGAAGTGAGTTTTCTACAAATGGAAGATATGCAAAAGATGATTTGTTACCAACAGTTCCGAAAATTCTTGTGAATTTCTGTTCACCAAAATAAATAAAGTACTGATTCAAATTGTATAGTTTTTTGGCAGAAATTATAACGAACTTTCGAACTCGAAGGTTTTTGAAAATATTTTGTAGTATTTTCGAAGAAGTGATGTGGTGCTCTTCATCTGGTATTTGAAAAACGATGATAATATTGTGGTGCTGTTGAAATTCCTCTCCGAAATTGATATTAAAATTTAATATTGGAATGGATAACTCTGCTTTCAAGAAATCAGTCAAAAATTCATCGTCAATTCCAACGAAAAACACTGTTGCAGAGTCACTTATTTCATAAACTTTTTCAATTAAATTTTGAAGTTTAACATTTTGAGCCAGTATATTCGTTGTTAGAAATAAAAATGTGATATGATTTAATATTAACATTTCTTCTGATATTTCTCACTGAAATAATAAAGAACACTAAAAGGAAAATGGTGATTCATTAGCGTTTTTACAGAAATGTATTGATTTTTTAAGTGTTTTTGGTCATTAAGATAGTTTTCTAAAGCTTTTATTGTAAATGGATAAAAGAAAGCTACGTTATTTTTGTGTTGATTCCATTTACCTAACTGATATTGAAATCAATACACACTCTATAATAGGATTTTAACAAAGTTGCAATTCATCAAGTGAATTAGTAAGAACAGTTTGAAAAATATTCAGAAATAATGGCAATCTATCGGGCTGTAAAAGTCCAGTTTATAACAATCAACGAAGATCGCAAAACCATTTAAACTGGAACGGGAAACAAACCATGCCCTAGATCGGAAGTTTTTTTCCTTCTTCCAAGCTCTTCAAAATAAAAGTTTAGAACTAGTAACATTTTTTTCAAATTCGCAAAGTCCAACTCCATTTGCCTAAATCGATTTTTCACATCCCATTGGTCTTAATAACCCAACTTTTCTACAGTAGCAACCGAAGCCCCCTTTTATATCCTAGAAAAAAAAAAAAAAGAAATTATCAATTGTTTTTTTCTTTTTCAAAAAGAAACTAACAAAAAAACGAGGTTGACTTTTTATATTATATATTTTCTTTTCGTGACAGAAAACTTTTCTCAATAAATCATTTTGCCACAAAATATCTAGCGCCCGTTGCTGTGGTGTGACATTTCTCCCATCGGAGTCCATTTCAGAGCATACTACTTTACTGGTAAACAGACTCCTTGCAATTGCCATCCATTTACAACAAAGATCTCGAAAAAAAAAAACTGATACAACACTAAAAATAACCACCTAACCACCTACACAAAACATGTTGAACTTTGACATCGCGAACATCATCTATACAAAATACCACAACACAACCCACTTTCCTTGCTTGCAATCTTAGATGGATGCTTAAACTTACAACACTCCAAACTCTAAGCTTCAAGACGACTTCCACTCAAGACCCTTGGCTATAAAATTAAAAAAAAAAAAAACAAAAAAATATCTATCTCAGTATTTTTGGCAAAAAAAAAACAAAACCATTAGAACCACTTCGGAGTAAGTGTATCTAACGACGAGTATCTACAACCACCAAAACACTGCAATGGGACGAGATGATGAGGAGCACATATTTATAGAAAATGCCAGAAATCTCGTTTAGCCACTGCAAAGTACTTACATGCAAGCAGTTGTATCTGTAAACAAAAGTAAGTCTATCTATTGGGCATAATCTCGCACATGCAAGCCAACAGCCAACCTAATTCAATTGCCAATGAGAAGCTTGAGAGATCTTGAGCATTCGAGGATGAGGACGAAGATGATGATGAGGCTGTTTTAAGAAGGCAGCGCAATTGAAGAAAGTTTTTCTCTTAACCATCGTCGTCGTCGTCTTGTACGACGACGAAGACCGTAAATGGTGAAGAGTGGCACCGCGCACTTTCGATCGCGAAACTACACCGAGACGAGCGAAATGATGACAATACTAACAAAAAAAAAAACAACTCCAAAACAAACCACAACAGAAACAACAGAGACTCTGTGATCTCCTGGGAAGATACCTATCGCCGATATAACTATAACTTTTGCTATTAGATATTTTGTGTTGTTATTGTTTTTTGTTGTTGTTGTTGGAGGACTTTTATACCTTTTTTCATCTGTAAAAAAAAACTGAGAAAACCAGCCCAACACACATCCGAATCCATACCGAACTGAAAAAACTGAACGGATACAATGGTTTGTTAGTTGGCGAACATGATGTTTGCGAGACATATTTGGCACTTTAAAGGTTCATTAATCATCGAACTGCGAACATAAATATGGACGGGATGTGCGCGAGCATTTTTACACCTTGTCAAAAGGTGCCTGCTATAATATTAGTTGCACGGTAAGTTGTTGTTATTGTTGTTGTTGTAGGAACAACACTCTTTTGAGATGGTGGCGGCACGGTGGTGGGCTAAAATAGACAATAGCCTGCTTGGAGTTGGCGGCAGCAACAGCAATATGGTGGCGATGGCAATGGCAGTGGCATCGACGAACGAACGGACGGGACCTTTAGACTGATTAGAAAGTTGACTTTATGTCTCTCTGAAGACTGAAATGGTGGCGCGTAAGGAGCGCCATATATGTATTGATTGTTGGGGTGGTGTTAAGCAGTAGGTATTGTTATAACTTTTGTTTTTCGAGTGATTTTGTTTTCATTACTTTGTTGAAGTTTGTACTTACCTAAAGCTTGTAGAGGAAGTTGAAAAAAAACATTATTTTTCACATTTATGGAATTAATTAAATTATAAAAATATTATGAGAGTAATATTGTTGTATAGGAAGAAGTTCATAAAAGTAAGTTTTTTTTTTTGTTTTGCCTGAACAAAGCAATACAGCGTGAATTTTTAAATACTCGTTAAAAAAAATTCTATTACATACAATTTTGCTCAGAAATTATAGAGCGTCAAAGTTCGATAAGCTTTCTTAAATAGTTAGTGTTATAACTTGGTACCCTGCTGTAAAATAACAAAATCATGTGTGCAATTCACACGTGGTAGAAGTGAAACCTTAAAAAATCATATTTCTCGAAAAAAAATTGCACCATTAAAAAGCTTGCACATTTTCCTAAAGAAAAAAGCCATACATACATTTTTACAATGCGCAAAAAGTTTAAAAATAATTCATTAAAAACAATCATTTTTATGAAAAAAGCAAAAAAAAATCTTTTTTTTTTTTCTTCTAACACCATTAAATCCGTTTTTTTTTATGACAACTTATAATAAATTTTATATCATCTGAAGGCTTATTGTTTCAGCTCAAAATATTTATATTGACCATGTCTATACAACATCTATAAAAAGAGATAGATTTTTTTTAACCCAATCAGTTTTCATAAAAAAAGCAAAAAAATCAATCTTTTTTCTCTTCTAACACCATTAAATCCAATTTTTTTAATGACAGCCCATAATAAACTTTATATCAATTCAAAGCTTATTATTTAACCCTTTATATGACGCTTCAATCATAATTCTACGATGCCTAAAAAAAGCCAACCATGTCGAAATTTCAATCTGAGATTACTGTACTTCATACACTAGTGGCTGGTCATCGGCAACAGATTTTCCGGTTTCTTTTTCGTTTCATGGTGTTTCAAATCACTACGATACTATAAAGAAGTTTTCACTTCAAAAATATTTATAAAAAATGTAAAAAAATTGATAACAAAATCTCTAGTTCAAGAAAACGCGTCACGTACAGGACATTTTTTGTTTTCACATGTCAAATATAAAAAGACAAAATTATGCAATATACATGCATTCATTTAATTATAAAAAAAAAGATTAACTTATAATTTAACTGGTGGTTTCTTACGAAATTTTAAAGCATAGTTTTTAAAGGTCACCATGGTGTATGAGTAACATTTTTTTTATGAAAATAAAATTTAAAAAAAAAAATCTTAAAATATACTAAACTATGTACCTAGTTATCTGTCAGGCAATGTCATTCGCTTAGTACAGTTCATCAAACTCAAACAAAAAATAATTATTTTTATTTAATTAATTTAATTTAATTATAATTTAACCTCACAAAGAACAAACACGCAAAATATAAGTCAGTAGCTTATAGCCCACATTAAACCCCACTAATCTACTCAAGACTCATTTTCATAGAATTATTTATGCTAATTATCATCCTTCCATATAAATTCTTCCTCCAATTATGTGTTCCAAACTAATTGACTGACACACCCGGAACTGTTCGATATTTCAATTGTCACTTCTGTTTTTATTTTTTAATTGACATGATTTGCTGCTTCAATATATATAATTTACTCGTACTCGTATTTATATCTCGACTTGGATCTCTCATCATTGAAAAATCAAAAAATACAATCTAATGACATTACCATCTAAGGAATGATGATGATGATGATCGATCACGAAAAACTGAGAGAGACAGAGTTTAAAACAAAAAAACAAAAGTGGGAGTAAAAGTGTCGATATACGAGTAATAAAAACAAACAACCTTCAGTTTGTAAAACTCTGAGAAAATAAAATCAAAAAAAAAAAAACGAAACAACGACATTTTTGGTTATGTCATGAGGTAATCACAATTTAGTAGTAGGTACAAATCAAACAAACCGCCATTTTGTTAATCATAATTCCACCATTATCATGAGAAACGGATGTTATCTCGCAATTATTTTGTTTTAACTAAAAAAGACCTTCATCAAAATGAACTTTCAATCTGACATTTCGTCTATCTAAACAGACTTTAAAAAACTTGTGTTATCGAAATTAAAAAAAAAAATATCACTCCGATTTGACATGTTGCACATTTCCAATATTACCATTCTTAATGACAGCTATAAATTAGTTAACATTCATTGCTTACCTGGCAATTAATTGCACAAAATAACTTTACAAGATTTATTATACTTGTGATTAGGTTATGTTAAGGTATTGCCAAATTAAAAACAAAAACAAAACCAAACAGAATTTTTGTTTTGCGCAACCAAACAAACATTTCCATAAAGAGCGCGTGTGCTAGGTACGTCGTTCATTCTAACATGGCCGCTGAATAACATTATTCAAACGTCAGTGAATGACATTTCAAATTGATCACCCCTAATAGGAGCTTGTGCTAGCTTCGTTTCGAACAAAAAAAAAAAAAACGAAACGAACAGATCTAAGGTAGGTTATAATAGGTACGTTCGGTTCTTGACTCTAGTTGTTGCTCTATAAATAGCAAGCTCACGCTTTTCCAAATCTTAATGGAAATCCACAGTCTTAAATACAAAAGTTAGATATATTTTATTAACATATAGGTGATTCATTGTCCGTCGCCGTTATATTGTTGAGTTGAGTTGAGAGTTTAGCGTGCGAACCAGATTCTAATTTAGCTTAAGCGAGGTCCATTTAATGGCGAATTAGTGTGTCTATATGTAGATAAATGTAGACAACTCCCACTTTTTTTTGTATTATAACTCTGCGCTGATGGTTGGAATCTTTCAGGTTTTTGATCTCAGGTTGAACATTTAAATGCGAGTTTTCATAAGCCATAGGTCGTGGGAATTTAATGATTTATACATTTTTATAAATGGGAGCAGCTTTTTGTGATGTTGTTATGAATGAAGATTAATTCATTACTTTTTTTTTTGTTGTTGGTGCGAAAATCTTGTGTTTCCCATATTTAATTATACAGTTATGTTAATGTCAAATTGTTAACAGGTCGTTAACAAAAGATTCCCTCGCTTGATATTGACATAACAATAAAATATTTAAATAGTTTCACCAAACAATATAAATCAGATTTTTCAAAAAATTATTTCAGATTAAACTTGACATCGTGAGAGTTAAAAAATTGTAAATTTATTGCTTAATCTTTTTAAGTATTGCAAATATAATTGTTTGCGTGAATTTTTGTTGAAAGTTTGTAAGTTTTGTTTGACATCAAAAAGCCTCATGAAAGGCGTTTTTAAAGCGTTGGCGTCGAAAGAAAGATGACCACTTTTCCTATAACTATTTTATAGCTGCCAAGACAATCGAATTTCAGCGGCTTTTCATCTTATCTTGTTATTTTGCAATTTTAAGCTTCTATAATGCTTCTTTAAAGGATCTTTTAGAAAAAACATCCATTTTTACTTTGAACTAGTTTCGACAGGTGAACTTATACTCGTATATATATAAGAGATTTCAAAACTTTGAACATCAATAAACTTTAACTTGTATTGAGCACTTCGATAAGGCCTGTAAAAAACTAACATTGTTAGCGTTAACGAAGTTCCAATTGAATATTTATTGCAATTATGTGACATCAAATTACTTCGTCAACTGCTGTTTCTTTTAGAGCTAAGCTAGGTACTAGAAAAAGAACAATTTCAACAAAGGTAGATTGTGAAGAGCTTGTTTTATTTAACTAAAGAAACTTTACCGAAGTAACATGTAAGAACATTGGCTCTAAAATTGCTTCAACATTTTTATAAGTCTTTATATCGCGATTAAAGCTCAAAGTTCAGAATAATTCTGTTAATACTCAAAGAAGTTTTATAGAAGCTTTATCGAGGTATAGTAATCCAGGTCTGTTATCCTTAAATAAAATTGAAAACTAAATTGATCTTTCACGTAATTATTTCAACTTTACCTGAGAAAAAGGTGTTATCCTGCTGAATTGTAATCCGTTTTTAAGGATTTGTTCAGTGGACTGTTGAAATTCTTTTAGCCAGATTTATGTCTAAGACACTGCAGTCACTTTTTTGGATGCAAAATAAAAGTGAATACATACTCAACATTTATACATGCTACTCATAGTTATTAAATAATTTTTCAATTACTTAAAATATTACAAATATTTTTTTTATTAGTCTGTCGGATTTTCCCATCTTTGTCATAATAACATCTATCTGCTTATTTTTATTTTATTAGTATTTTTTTTTTCGTCTTTTATAACCACATCACTGAGCACAAGGTAGCGTCAAATCTATCCGTCATTACCCATGTGATGTATAGTTTGTTGCTATTTTTGTTGTTACTGAAGACCTATATGGATCTGAAAAAGTTAACTTTTGCACCAGTATATAGTGCTCCATTATAGATATGATGCAAATAAGCATAGCAAAAAAAAAACAAAATATAAAACTTGACACATTATATTGTTCGAAATCCTTCGAGCGTAACACTCACATGTCCAGACGGATGATGATGATGATGATGCTAACTTTTTCAATGAAATGATGCTAATGTGTATAATGAAACCATAAATGTAGATATACATATATTTGAAGCAGACGGGAGTATACATTTATGCTTAAATGGATGGGAACGAATATTGTATCGCAACATTAATGGAAATTAGTTTTACATTTTTTTTATTATTAGAGATATATTAAGGTTTTGCAGAATTTAAGAAATGTAAAAATAATGCAAATTTTTGAAAAATAAAATTTTATTACTTTTTTAATGAACATCACTTTTCTCACTTCAATTTGAAAATTAACATACAATTTTTTTTTATTTCAGATAATCTTTGGAAAGAGTACGCGCTGTGAAAAATGGTAAGAAAAAAAAAATTGGTGTTTTTTGAGCGTTGCTCACTTGGACTAATCAGTTGACTCCTTAAAAACAATTTGAGTCTCAATTTCAAAATTTATAAATTTCTTTAAATTATTTCAGTTAGCCCAATAGCTGATTTAATAATTTTGTAGTGATTTTTTCTAAATTCCAATCGATCACTATGGTGTATGAGTAACATTTTTTTTTTAAAGAAAACCAAATGAATCGTAAGTTGTAAGAACGGAATAAGTCCATTTTGCAAAATTGTTGGGAAAACGCAAAAAACTGAATAGCTTCTGTATTTAACTGTTTTCTGATGATTGACCTTTAGATAAAATTAAGATTATGTAAATTTGAGCAGAATGAGACAAAAATTGAATTTCTATCGGTTTTTGGTAGACAGGTATAACGGTTTAAAAACGTTGGACCTATTCCTTTCTTACAACTTACGGTTTGAAATTTCACCCAAAAGCCAAATTTTTTTTAAACATATGTATAATTTATTTGAAACAAAAGTTTTAATGATAGCAATCGATTAACTATTGATAAAGTTTGAGTAATCAAAACAAAAAAGTGTTATATATAGTGAAACAAAAATTTTTGTTGTGGTCTGTTTTTAACTTGAGTTAAACAAAAAATATGAAAATAAAGATAGGTCATGGCTTTTTGAGCCCATTATTTTGAAGGAAACTTAATCATCTGTTTTTATTTAGAACAATGCATATGACTATCTCAGCCCGAAAAAAACACCGCTAAAAAAGAATAAAAACTAAAAAAATCGCCTTTTTTTTCATTTTTTGTTGGACTGTTTTGGTATAGAATTTTCGATATTAAATTTGATTCTCTTCAACAATTTTTAAAATCATTTTATCAAAAATATGATTTGTTTACGAGATATACTGAAAAAACCAAAAAGGGGGCTTTTGCACCCCTATCTTCAATTTTCGCCCTCTCATTTAATAGCACTCCACGGTATTAACTTCTCTTATAACCCATTCAACGTTTTCTGAAGTAAAAACTTGTGCACGTCTTAGTTAACACATAATCAATAGCCTGAAATCCTGGATTTATTATGTTCTTCAAACTTATAAAATTTTTCAACCCCTGTAACTTCCCAAAATAATTTTTTTTGTTTTTTTTTCAACTTGGAAGATGTGTCTACGCTTTAAGATGAAATTTTCATCAAAAAGTCAATTTCGGGAAAAAGTGGACTTATTCCGTTCTTACAACTGACGCACAGTGGCCCGTTTTGACTTTTTTGCTTGCAAAATTAATATCTTCTAAACAAATAAAGACATCGCCACAATTTTTTTTTATCTTGAAGGAAATTTCCAAGGCTATGAAAATTGTGAGTTTCAAAAAAAAAAACTTTACAGGGTGTTTCAGAATTTGGTGTTAAAATAAGAAGTTTTAGATAAGGTTGTAAACATAATGGTATTTTGATTACAATCGTCAAAAATCAATTTCTGAAGTAATCTGAGTTAGGTGACACAGTGGGGAAAAAGGAAAGGAACCAATTCGAGTGAAACAGTGGGGAGAAAAGTATTTTTTTTGTTTTTTATTTTTATGCAATTTTTTTATTTTTCTTTATAGAAGAGTACATTTATTATGTATTTCAGTGATATATTACAAGTCAAACAGTGGTAAAAGATAAAAGTAACAAATTAAGACATAAAAAACACTAGATTTCTTTAAAACTATCATCTAAGTCCGGGGTAATTTGTAATAAACTCATCATTTCTGGAGAGTATTGTTCTTGCAGATCTTTTTGGTTTCTTACATGCCTTAAGGAAGAAATAGGTGTATCCGATGAGGTTGCAAGCATGTTAAATAGGTCTTCATTCTGCCGAATCCTTGAAACTTTGCACGTATTTTGATATCTGTACTTCTTGTGGTCTTTAACTTTGCACTCCTGGGCTTCTTCTGACAATTCTCCAAGTGGAAGTGATTGATATTCGATGATATTTTGACTATGGACCATTATTTTGTGAAGAGTAGGCGTGAGTAGTTTTTCAGGATACTTTTTTTTTGAAGCTCTGCTGTTTTCTTAGTATACTCTCCAAATTTAACTGCATTCACTACTTCCTTGCAATTCAAAACATTCAGTAGGTATTATTTTCAGCATCATAATAACTTCTCCATTGACTCCAGTTATTCGAGCGGTTGCATCTGATTGTTCTCCTTGAAGTGTTTCCATTATTAGTATTTCCATAGCCTTTCTTTGGTTTATCCACATCAAGTCCAAGCTCTTCTCGAAAACGCGTTTGGATCGCTTGTTTTCTTCTCTTTTCCATCTAATTGGTCCCAATATGTTCATAAAAAATCATGTTATTGAAATCCACCACTTACAAAACAAAGAACTCTAATTTTCCAAGATTTTATTTTCACACATGAAAAAAAAATGTTGAAAAAATGACTGACCTTTTCAAATCAAATCGCTCTAGCTCAGTTGGATGCAAAATGACGCAGCTGAGCTTTTGGATTTTTATTAAGAAATATATAAGGATTTTGAATCAGCTGAGCTTGGTTTGGTTACGTAGGAATCTTTTTTTTCTATGCAATTTGAAGTCGAAAAAGTGTGCAAAAAACAGTGTTTCAAAAAACATTAAATTAAACAATTAAAAAATAATTTTTTTAATTTTTTTTTTTTAATTTTTGGTTTAAATATTTACACAGCATTTGAAAAAAAATAAAAATCAAAACGTTTTAGGAGCCCTCTTCCTAGTTTTAACACTCAAAGCTAAGAAAAAAAATAAAAAAACAGATTTTTTTTTTTCATAGTAAAAAATTACCTATTAACTTTGACTTGCTCTATAAGGCACACCAATAACCCAAATTGAAAATTTTTTTCGAATACTCGAGCTCCAACCATTTGTGAATCCAGTGATCTAAAAGTTTTTCATTATCGACGCACCCGAAAAATGAATATTGCAAGCACTTTTGTCTAAATGGGCCACTGTGTGACGATTCAAATCATAAGCAAGACTCTTTCTAGTATTGCTGGCCAATGTAATAAAACATATTGATTGTCTATGGATTTTAGCGGATTCAAACCTCGAAATCGATTTTTTACACTGAAAAAAATATTATTGTAAAAATAACGATATTAATATATGAATATTGAAAATTTAAAAAAAAATTTGTAAATAAATTCACAATTTGAGATATATGAAAATTGTGTCGGTAGTTTTTTAAGCCTTTAAATCTGCTGCATTTTACAATTTAGAATAAGACATACTGTTCAAAGGAGATAGTTTAAAGTTTTTCGGAACTTTAACTTGGGTTAAATGGATTCAGCAATGATGATGGTACATTTTTAATTAATTAAAAAGGAATTTCATGTTTATTTTATATATTTACCAGATTTGTTTATAAACTTTTTTAAATCTTGAATTCTAAAAGCAATTTTGTGTAGCGCAGTTGCTTCAATTTATCATATAAGATCACATAGCTTTAATGATCTTTGAGAAAAAAAAAAATCTCACTCTCAATCTCAATCTTGACAGTTAACAACTTATTTAAGTAAAATAAAAGCATTCACAAAAAAAAAGGAAACAACATAATTGCAATATGAAAACTCCCATTTCTATAAAGTCACAAAGCTAAATTGCATTATGAAAACTGAAAACTCATTTTTATTAAACAACAGACTTTGAATCTGTATAGTCTTCATTGTAATATTCCTATCCTATACAAAAGTCATTTGCCTTCCATCACACAAAAGTGAACATAATTTACACCTCATCTTTCTGTCAGTTCTCACAGCCAAATCCATTAATTTCACATTCAATCACATTTGCCAAGACACATTTAACCAGCAGCAGTAAATTATTCATTAAACAACTCCTCATCCCAATGTATAATTAAGTCATTCGCCAAAGAGTAAAATAAAGTCTCAACTTCATCCAACTTCCAATATAACATCTTCCAAACTGCTGCCTGCATCTGGTATTGGTATAGCTCCAGAGTTGCTGGCTGCTTCAAAAACATCATCATCAGCAGCGCTCAGCAGTATCATCACAAGACTGCTGCACTCTATTAAGGTGTAGCCTTGAAAGTCTTCATCTTCTGGTGCATTAGCATCGTCTTCATCTGCAAGCAAGCCAGTCAGAAATCCCAGAAGAAAAAAAAACAAAATAAATAAAACAAAACGAGAGGGTGGGGTCCAAAACATCTTCCCACATCACTCTGCCGTAGCTGGAGGAACCTTTCGAGATTTGCAATACCACAGCGTTGTTCATCCCACCTGTTACCTGGTTTGGCGGTGCTGCACATTGCTTTGGAGTCTCATAAAATTGGCGTCATCGTTGAAGAAGATTTTTGGAGTTTTTTTTTTTCGAATGCACTCCATTGTTGGTTGCCATTGTTTTCACGGATTTCCATGCAGAGGGCCACGATATGGTAACAAATTTTAATTGCACCTCATCAAATGATTTGATGAAATGGCTGGATGAGAGGGGGCTTCAGTACCATCACCATCCGCCAACATAACTATAACAATTACTTTTATTACCGAACCACACACACAGCTCTGAAGATAACTGGAAACAGGCATTAGCCGGTGTATTGCTAAATTTGTTGCATCCTCTCCTCAGTAAAGAGAAAGAGGTAAGGAGAAGAGAGATTATTGTGAGACCGATTTTGATGTAAAAGTTCGACCTTTTCTTTTTTGATTCGCGTGTAATGATACTTTGTGATTTCTTTTCAAAAAAATTTGAAAAAAAAATGCACAACATTCAACTTTGCACAACACAAAAGGAGCTATATACAACAACAAACAAATGGCATTTGTGGAATGTTTGCATAGTGTTTTCCAGTTTTTATTTTTATTTTTTCATAGATTTTCGCTTTTGCTGTGACATTTAAAGGCATTGTTGCACCTTCATTTGGTGCAATCTTATGGCATGTCACATCGATTGTGAATGAAATTTTTTTTTTTTTTTTGAAAGTGCAGACAAGCAATTAAGGTAACCAATTTGTTCAAAACAAGCTGGCAAGTAGATGTAGGGGAAAAGTTTGGAAAAATTTAATTTAATTTTGAGTGTTTCGGGTTTGGTGGATAAAAAGGAATAAAATAGTTAACCAATTAGAAATAGTTGTGAAATGTTTAAAAATTGCACCAAAAATACGTACCATTTACTGGATTTTTTGGGCATTTTAAAATAACTAAGGCCTTTTTTATCTTTTGATTTTTCAAAATCACCCAGAATTCTTACTTCCCGAGTAAAAATAGAAATAGAAATCTTGACCGCCGCACCACAGTTGCACCACCGCCGTTTGGCGGAAAATTTCGAAGCACCACCACAGCACAACGTCTGCACCACGTCAGCACCATTTCATTTTGTATGAAAAATTCGCTGCACCATGATATGAACATAATTTTGGAATATTGAAAAATAAAAAAAACTACTGACGAGAAAGAGATTCAAACCCGAGTATCCGGGTTAAAATTAGAAGTCCCAACGCCTTTACAACTCGATCACCAAGTCATGTTTGTATGAACTGGCAATTTGTTGCTAGAGTCAAAATAACTTTGAAGACGACTTAAACACTTGTATAAGTACGAGAACAGAATTTTTGATCATGGTGCAGTCGTGATGTGGCGTGGTGCAAAGATTTGTTTCATATAAAATTAAATGGTTCGGACGTGGTGCAACGTAGGTGTGGTTTAGAAATTCTTGATCATGGTGCGGACGTGGTGCAGCGGTGATGCAGCAGTCAAAAAGTGGTGTGCAATGCAATTAAAAGATAGAACGAGATTCTTCATCAGCAAACCAACTACTTAAAAATGTCTTCCCTTCGAGCAAAAACCTTAACAAGATCCTTTAAATATTGTTCAATATTTTATAGACATCACTCACTTGGACATTCCAGACTACTCCTTCTCGTTTAGAAAAACGCAGCAACCATGCTTAGGGTGATGCAAGAAGAGACAAATTAAAAAACGCAACATCCACACGCCAACCAACTACGTTCCAAAATAATTAACTTGGTAATAACAAAACCAGCATGATGGAACGCAACAAGTCTAAACAAAATATTAATTTTATGCCTGAGCATTTGCCATTCATTCATTTCCCTCCATCTCCTCTCTTCTCAACTCTATCGTCCTCTCCATCTCATTAACCATAAATAAGATTCAACTGGTTGTATATTCAATACACCAAAGGCTAATGGAACCATCATCAATCGTCCTAGCTAATATTGAAATAGCAAACAACTTTACGAGCGTCATTAAGTGCCAAACCCAAACTCATTAGCGCTGGAATGTTGTCCGTTTATTCACAATTCGCTTCAAGGACTGACTGAATGCATGCGCACAGCATGTCCGTCCATATTCCGCTCGCGCCACTGTTGCAGTCACACACAGAGCCATCTATTTCCTTCCTTCTAATCGGCCAGATATAGCTCTGTCAGTACCATGTTCCAAATAAATTAACCAAACCGAGGCTCTAACAAGTACGGATCATAAAACTGGATTGCACACACTGCAGTCAGCCAGCGCAGCGTATAATTCCTAAAGCTGCGGGTGGACCTGGACGAGCGACGTAAATGTGGACGAGGAACTTGCGCGCTGCTCCAACTCCAAACCATGTAACGACATCTTATTATTTCCATTCGACATGTCTGTCATTCGAAAACGAGTGAAGAGCGAATTTCAATTTCAATTGTGCCGCGCACACATCATGGCATCATGAGTGAATGCGCGGAGTGTGTGTCCGCGTAAAGTGGATTATTGTGGACATAGGAAAGTTTCGCTTCTCGTTAAGAGTCCGAGAGTTTGAGTGCACTCATTAAAAGCGAAACGCTGGCTAACAATATAAAAATCACTGCTGGCTGGGGGTCTTAGTGGGTGCCCACTGCCCAGACCTCTGTGTTCAAACGTTATATTTGCCTGGATAAACCACTTTCGATTGTTTTTCCAAGAGTTGGAGTTGGAGTCTATCTGTCCGCGCGGACTGGCTACGACTGCACGACACCACTCGTACTGGACCACCACATCATAGCTCTCTATAGTTGATTGGTTTCGAGTCTTCAATTTTTATTGACACATTTCTTCATCACCTGTTTTTGGTATTTCTGTTGTTATTAATTAAATATTTGTACACATAAAAACTATCGGAAGATTGTGTAGATTGATAAGGACACAACTGGTGCATTTCCGCGTGCCTCAGGGGTGGGCTATTAGACCGCAACTATTTGGGGAAAATATACAATGTTTCAGAATGAATTGTGATGCCATGAAATTTATTAGGCTTTTGGGATGGCATCTGTTTGTGTGGAGGAGAACATGTGAGGTGCTTAAAACGTGCACAGGTGGAGGAATAGGTACACCTGAGGCGCCGCCGACCCGGACTACAATTCGACCGACCGACCGACGCACAGTGTGCAACTTTGCCAATCTAGCAGTACTTAATTCTAATTCCAAGTAAACTTAATTTTTTTGATGCAAACCAGCTTAATTTTGTTAAGTATTGTATTTCTACAAGGGTTTTATTGATTTTCAAAATAATATATCTAACTATATGTCCAATATGTGGTATACGAGTACAAAATGTACCACAATGGGTGGGGAAGAGCCGACATCGAGCAAACGATTTTGGGAGTTGGTTCTTAAACTGTCTCTATTTCGAAAACGAAGCAAAATATCGAAAAATTTCATTTAATCTTTTTGTCTTATTTTGCCAACAAGAATCTAAAAAAGTCATTTTCAATTTGTAAAAATGTGATGTGCGATTTTTCAAAAGATCAAAAAATTGGTTTTTGGCCTATGTACCTGAACAAAAAAAAAAATTTTGTATGGGGTCAGCAGTCTAAAGCATGGAAAGTAAACGAATTCTAACACAGAATATACCAACGGAGATTTTAAACCCAATAACACGAAATATACACGAGGATACATTTTTAAAACGCTTCACAAAGTTACAGAACACAATAAAAAAACATCACTTTTAAGGACTTCAAACAAACGACTTTTTTTTTTTTATTTGTAAGTGCACAAAAAAATTACTTACCCTGAGAAGTTCTAATATATTACCAAAAATAAATAAAATAAATTTAATTTACACAACTTATTTTCCACTTGACCACGCTGTTATCAACTTGACATAAGAAAAGCAATGAGCTTCAATTTTTTTTTCTCTTGAACCAAGCTGATGTTTGTGATTCTGTTGAACGGTAAATACAGTTGTTTTCTTGTTTTTTTTTTTAACACTCTATTGCCAGAGGTTTTACCTTTCATATGATACCAATTTTGTCGCATTTGAGAGACATTTATTTTTGATTAAAGTTCCGCTAGATTGGCAAAATTACACACTGTGCGACGTGTGGATTTTGAATTGAAATTTATTTCCCAATTTTATTCGCCCATGCCCACTCGCGCGCCTCGCGCTGAAAACACGCAGATTAATGTGAGATTTAACTTTGTTTGTGCGCAAGCGCATGCATACCGCTTGCTATTACACTGAGCGAGAGGGTTAATATAAATCGAGTGTTACGGTTAAATAGATTTAATGGCGTGCAATTTGGTTACACTTTAAGTTATTGGCCATTTATATGCTTGCTTGAATCTGCGGCTAGCGAGAGGTGTAAAATTGTAACAGCAGCTAGAAAAAGCGAAGAAATTAAAGATTTACTTGCGATGATGTAGCGAGAGTGATAAAAAGTTTGTGTTTATGGGTTGGGCTATCTCTTTCAAGCTCTGTGTTTGGAAATTGATTTTTCTCTAAAAAACTTCAACATATCTGATATATGGTGTCTAAATGCAAATTGGTGAATGTTCAGATAGATTTTTTCGTTGTTTAACTTCAGTAATTAGGACATTTATGGTTTTTTTTTGTGTTCATTGAAAAACAGATTTTATATGGATTGGTAGTGTAATCTTCGATTTTGGTTTATGTTTTCTTATTGATTTCGAGAAAGTGAATTGAAACTTAAAAACTGAACTATAAACGAAAAATGCCACTTGATTTCATGTGTAAGTAGAAATTTTAGGAACAAAAATTTACAAATTTTTTTTAATTTTTCCAAAAAAGTTTGAAAGCCATTTTTAAGAAAAAAGTTCCACAAAATTCATCAAACCGTTTTGAAAACAATTTTTAATTTTTTGTTTTTGCATGGATATTTTTTTTTTAATCGATTGAATCGTTGAAACCGAATTCGAGGTCCATTTTGCCGTATCACGTTAGGTTTTTGAAATATCCTCAAAAAATGTCAAAACTGAAACAAAATTTTTGTATCTGACATTTTTTGAGGATATCTCAAAAACCTGGCGTCATACGGCAAAATAGACTTCGGATTCGGTCTTAGCGAAACTTATGAAACTATATGAAAAACTTAGTCGCAACCCCAGATAAGAACTTTTGTTTGGGTTGGGGTCGAAATTCTGTATGGGCCAAAATTCGGATTCCAAAATTCTGTATTTTAAAATTCTGTAAATTCAAAATTCTGTATTTTAAAATTCTGTATAGGTATTCAAAATTCTGTATTCTAAAATTCTGTAAACACAAAATTCTGGATTTCAAAATTCTGTATTCCAAAATTCTGTACTCCAAAATTCTGTAAATGATAAAAGAAAAATTGTTTTGATAACGAAAAAAGTGCGCACTTTTTTCACTATCAATACAATTTTTCTTTTATCATTTACAGAATTTTGGAGTACAGATTTTTGATATTTTCTATGCAGAACCTTAAAGCAGCTTGCGTTCGACAGTTTAAGTGAAGTGTTAAAGTGAATTCGTAAAAAATGGAAAATATTAAATTTTATAAAAAAATTAAATTCAAGCCAGCAGAACACGAATTTTATTGTATGGAAAATGAGATTTTTTATGAAAATCTCGGAAAATTCACCGGAAAATGGAGCGCTTAATTCAAATCAGTCGAATAAATTATTTATGTCCAATTTGTTCGAAAAAGTGGTATTTTTTGAAAAAAAAAAAAAAACAAATTGGAGTTAGTAGCACATGAATTTGTATGGAAAATGAAAATATTTTTTTAATGGAAAATCTCGGAAAATTCTTCCCAAAATTGGGTACTTAACTCAAATTAGTTAAGCACTTAATTATTCAAGATTATTTGAAAAAAAAAAAAAAATAATTTCTTTTTCAAAAATCACAGAAAAAAAATTATTTTTGTAAACATTTTTTTTTTTGAAATTTTATTGGGATTCGTAGAGCACTTAATTAGCACCTAAATATTATACCGAACCCAAATTTTTTACTAACAGTTTAAGGCATTTTCTGGTAATTGCTCTGCTAACTTTAAATCAAGTTAGCAGAACATTAAGTTTTTCAAAAAGTAGGGGAGCACTTGATTTAATTTTGGGGTACTTAATTAGCACTTAATTAGCACTAAAAGGTCCAATAACAAAACTTATGGTCTGCTGACCTTGCTCTGCTTAATTGAGGGACATGTTTTAATGTAGAGATTTAGAATTACAGAATTTTTAAAAGCAGAATAATGGATTTGCAGAATTTTGAAAAACACAATTTTGGATTTACAGAATTTTGAAATACAGAATAATAGAAAAGCAGAATAATGGAATACAGAATTATGCTCATACAGAATTTTTTCTTCAGATACAAAATTTTGGTCATACAGAATTTTGGAATACAGAATGACGACCCGTTCCAATTTTGTTTTTTTTTTTTTTGTTTTGACATTTTTTTTGAGGATATCTCAGAAATCTGACGTGATAGGGCGAAATTGACTTCGAATCTGGATTCAGCGATCCAAAAACTATATGATTAACATATTCACACATCCAGATCGTGACATTTTTTTAAGTTATCTCAAAAACCTGAGGTGATGATGCAAAACGGACTTCGGATACGGTTTCAGCGACCCAAAAACTATATGAAAAATCTAGTCGCAACCCCAGATCAGAACTTTTATTTTTTTTGTGTGGCTGTGTAATTTTTTTAGAGCGCTGAACCACATCCGAACTGACAAAAAATCAATTTAATATTTAAAATTCGAATAAACAGCAAAAAAAAAATGTATGAGTTTTATTAAGATTTTTTTTTTTAATTCGAATTCAAATTCAGGATATTAAAATATATATTAGAAAAGTAAATTCAGTTGTTATTCAGTTTTATTTGAATTGTTTTTATTTTTCATTTTTCATTTTTCTTAGTTTTTACTTTAAAATAAAGTTGACAATAATTTCACTCCAAAATAGAATTTATTATTTTTAAGAAAATAAATTAAAGAAAGTGTCAATATTATTGCTTATTTGGTTAAAAAAAAAAATACAGGAAATAGCATGATAGCTCAGGGCAATTAGTCAAAATATGGGCATGAAATCGCATTTTTCGCGGGACAAAATTTTTTTCATGGAATGTGTTCGGGTGGTTGTCCTTATCATAAAAGTCAATTTGTTGGGAAAATTGGAGGTTGGGAACAGCCGCCATCTTGGAAAAGAGATTGGTAGCGTTTTTATTGAATAGCTCCATTGTTATTCATTTTAACAGAAAATGACAAAGGTAGGACTTATTAACAATAAAATTACCTAAACAATGATATACAAAACAATTCCGTGAGTTGATTAAATAAAATTTTATAGTTGGTCAAAGTGCGGGTTTGTATCGCAAGGTTGGGACAAAATGACATTTTTTCATATATCTGACGAACTTTTGATTTGTTTGGATAATTCTTCAAGAATGAATTATAGTACTTATAATTACCTATAAAATGAGCCCACAATTGTTATTGTAACCATCGTATTGTAGAAGTAATCTAACTCCGAAACTCTCCATGTACTAGTCAAAAGTGAGAAAAAAGCTAGTTTTTTGCTAGTAGGCCGAGACAATTTTGGGAGTAGAGGTATAACCAAAATATAAGTACGCAGTTTTGCTGCCATACTCGTGTTAATGTCGATTTCAAAGGTCTGACAACTCTAATTTTGGGCTTTATACGGTTTTTGGGGGGTTAAATAACGTAAGTTTTCCAGCTAACGTGAATGGGCTAAATTTATACTATTTGAAATTATAAATATAAAAGCTGATGCTCTATTATTTTTCCTAAATCTGGACACCTTAATCTCGGCTATGGGGTTAATAGAACTCACGATATAAGCCGTTTATACGATTATGTTTTAGAGGCTTTTTTGTTTCGATTTTTGTTTGTTTATTTGAATTGAAAAGCCTGATATGGTTAGTTAAAAAAGCTTATATCGTGAGTTCTATTAACCCCATAGCCGAGATTAAGGTGTCCAGATTTAGGAAAAATAATAGAGCATCAGCTTTTATATTTATAATTTCAAATAGTATAAATTTAGCCCATTCACGTTAGCTGGAAAACTTACGTTATTTAACCCCCCAAAAACCGTATAAAGCCCAAAATTAGAGTTGTCAGACCTTTGAAATCGACATTAACACGAGTATGGCAGCAAAACTGCGTACTTATATTTTGGTTATACCTCTACTCCCAAAATTGTCTCGGCCTACTAGCAAAAAACTAGCTTTTTTCTCACTTTTGACTAGTACATGGAGAGTTTCGGAGTTAGATTACTTCTACAATACGATGGTTACAATAACAATTGTGGGCTCATTTTATAGGTAATTATAAGTACTATAATTCATTCTTGAAGAATTATCCAAACAAATCAAAAGTTCGTCAGATATATGAAAAAATGTCATTTTGTCCCAACCTTGCGATACAAACCCGCACTTTGACCAACTATAAAATTTTATTTAATCAACTCACGGAATTGTTTTGTATATCATTGTTTAGGTAATTTTATTGTTAATAAGTCCTACCTTTGTCATTTTCTGTTAAAATGAATAACAATGGAGCTATTCAATAAAAACGCTACCAATCTCTTTTCCAAGATGGCGGCTGTTCCCAACCTCCAATTTTCCCAACAAATTGACTTTTATGATAAGGACAACCACCCGAACACATTCCATGAAAAAAATTTTGTCCCGCGAAAAATGCGATTTAAATTACTAATTTCCCTGGGCTATGAATAAATAATAAATAATAAATACTTCGTCTTAAAGTAGCTATGTCTTGCTAATTTGGCATTTTTTTTTTTGTACTTGGTTTTCCAATTTTTTAATTGTTTCATTGATTATAAACAGTTACACCTTAAGCCAATATCGAATACCTTTTACATAGTTTTTAAAAGTAGGCTAAATTTCTCATTAATATATACTGTTTTGGGAGAGAAAATTCTATCTAAATGCTTATTCTGTCCACCATTTTAGACCCTTTCTAACGAATACAAATTTATAGTTTTTCTTATTTTTCATACTATTACTGATCAGTGTACCAAATTTTATGCATTTTGTCAAAAAATTGTTATGCAAAATATAATCGACGCCAAAATGGACCAAAGGCATGGTTTATGGGTAAAAAACTTTAGTTTTGCTTTGCTTTGAAAGAAACTCATTTTAAGAAACCGTTCAATCACTGCCTTAATTTAAAAATCTTCATTCACTTAAATAGAATTTTGTATGTAAAAAATATATAAACGAAAGTATCTCTAAAAGATTGGTTTGCTCAAATTGGTTCATTTTTAATAACTTGATTTGGAAGTTAATTAAATTCAGATGTGAATTTGTATTTCTTTCAAAGAAGCGAAGCAAAACATCTAAATCATTCAGGATCTAAATAACTAAAATGCTACCATTAGCAAACCGATTTGTTTTTATTTTACACAAAATTGTTAGCAACCATCTGGCTGGTAGCCAACAAACACAAATGTCCATCACATAAACCGTTTATAATTTAACTTCTTCAATCATTTGGATCTTCCATTTTTTTTTTGTTCAATTATGGCGCGCGCGCGTCCTTCCATTATATGCATTTCTTCAACTCTACAAACACAGCTCTCAAATTATATTTTATCAAAACGTTTTTTCATTGCCATTTAACTACCAAAACAATTTCGTATAGGTTAACTTTTACTTATTTACCAAACACGACGAGCATTCGAACATTTATCACCATAATTCCACTCATCTGAAAAGTACATTTATTTGCCAAATGTGCCCATCAATTTGACCAAAATAAGATAGACAGTCCGCATGAGTTTCGCAGAGAGATAGGCTTATATAGAGGCTCTCTCAAATCACATTGTGGAGGCTCAACAAAAACGAAAATTGCATCCACACAGTAATATGCCCATACAACTTCGCTGTGGGCCTTTTACCACATAGCTAAAAAAGAGGTATGGATGACACTGAACATTCATCTTGACCAAAAGTGGTAAAAGAATTTCGCGCACGAATCCGGACGAAATAGCCAAACTGTTTTGAATTGAAAAAACAAAAAAAACTTCAAAACAGCCACCGCCATTGGATTTTGGCTCCTCGAAACTGAAAAAGTATATATGACACGCGGTTTGTTGGTCTGTCGTCGCGCGTCTGTCATGATGTCAGTCGTTTTTGGGGATAATTTTCGTCTACGTACCCGTTCACCGGACGCCTTTCGCCATTTCAACGACAAACTCACACGAAAGGAAGGAAGGATTTTCATTTTCCATTTTTTTTGCATTTTTTTTTTTTTTTCATTTTAATGACATTATTGGTATTTAATTTCCCTAAGTCATGATTTTATAGCCGTACAACATAATCCGGGGAAATTGTGGCTTTTCACTTTAATTTACGCATAAAAACTGATTTATGCTGCATGTGGATTGTGTTAACGTTTGCAATTTATTTTCTGGTGAGTGCGCGAGCGATTGTTTGTGTGTGTGGAAAAAAAAGGCCTTGAAACAAACCAGCAAAAAGCTCTCAAGATCTAATGAGATAGTTGATATTTTTTTTTTCTTATTATTACCCCCCAGTTTAATACCGCGCACAAACGTGCAATCATACAACAAAAAACAAATGAAGTGTAATTTGTCGATGATTTTATTTGTCTTATTTTTGTAAATTTTTAAAGAGGAGTTTGTTGCACTGTTGCAAGCTAGCAGACGTTTCATAATTTTAATCGCACAGGTATAATAAATTTATTTGATTAGATTCTTAAAGAGGCAATCAATATATTGACTCGTGTATGGCGGAATGGTTATTATACAAATTATGACTTCTTTGGCTTTTCCTTTTTGGTTTCTTTTTTTCCTACTTAAGGGTTGATGGTTTGAAATGTCTTGAGAGGATTTTGTGGGTGGTCTATGAGTTGAATTATGAATTTTTGTTGCATAAGAGGTGGGTAGGCTTAGGCATCAATGACCACATTTAAGAAATAAAGAGAAGCCCATTGATTGCATATCGACTATGGCGGTTAGCTTTGTAGCTTAACGAGTTGCAATATATTTCAAATGGGAAAAATTAATTTAAATGTCTACTCATTAGCAAACTAAAATCAGCTGAGGTTACGAAAGAAAAAGTGTTGCCTAACCTTTGAGTGGTAATCTGTGACACCTTTAAGTGTCCAAAGCTGCAGTGTTTTGTGAAATTGCTTAGTGAAAAATAGAAAAATAGCTTATAAGAAAGCAGATGCTAAGTGACTTGCTGAATTTTGAATTAAACTTGGTAATTAATGTAACTTTTTTGTGTGCGTGCATTCAGATTGAAAATATTTAAAAGTTTGTTGGGGAATAATGTTTAAATCAAATCGATTTCCGAATTCACAAACTGGACGATTTTTATACATTTATCAGAAATGTACAAATAAGAAATGCCTCAAACCTCAAAAATGTGAGCAAAGTACTCCTCAATTTCAAGAATGATGTGGATTATAGGTGCACACGTTTTTTAGGAATTATTAATTTATAAGCAATAAGGAAACGTACAATTTGTTTTAAGGACAATTTGGCTAAAGGACACTTTGTGGTGGAGTAAAAAAAAAATCTCAGAAATTGTTGCTAATTAAACGCTAATTTTTGGCGCAATCATAAAATTATTTGCTCGCAGGGCTTTTAACTTTGAAATTTTCGCTAAAATAAATCTGAAGTTTGCGGACAAAATCTAAATTGATTTAAAACAATAGGTTTCGCTGGCTTTCGTAGGTTTTTAAATGAATTTAAACTTCATAAACTTCGCTTTTATAGCGAACAACAGTTGTTTGATTTTCAATATTCTGCTAAAATAAGACTTAAGTTAGGAAACTAAAATAAAAACATTTTTCATATCCAAAATTATTGTAGTTGATTAAATGCTAATTTGTTGTTGTTTTTAGCTATTATGAGTAAGTAACATAAAAAAAACACGTCCGGTTTGCTCAGGCCAATGAAGAAATTAAAAAAAAAAACCACTTAAAAAAACTCAGTAATTGTAGCTTTTGAAAAAATTTTGGTGTAAACCTCAATTTTACAGCTCAAACCCTTCCTTAAATATTCAAAGTTTTGTTTAAAAAAGTAAGCTTCAAAATAAAAAAACTGCCAAGTTAAAAAATTTTCTCAGAAATTAGAATTAATTTAAATTAAATTACACTTTTGGTCCGTGGACATGTGACCCTGAAACCAAATTCGGGTTTGGAAACTTATGAAAGTTTTTGTTTTTTCTTTTAATAGAAAAAAATGTTATGGTCAGATAGCAAACTTTTTCTTGAAACTACAAGATGTTTCTTAAAATTCTTTATTCAACAGTAAACTAAGCTGCATGATTCATTTTTAAAAAATGTTTTTGAAATTTTAAATTATTTTAAATTAAATTTTATTTTATTAACATTTTAATTTTTACTTAATTTTTAATCAAATTCATTTAAAATTTTTTTTTTGTATTTTTCCATAAAAAACATTAATATTCTAAGTAACTTTTACCATAAGAGCAAGGGCGTGAGATCCAGATGAAGATTAAGATGGTCCTTACTTTACTCTTTTGCGAAAATTGAATGCGACTTCCCCTAGATTGGTTCCAAATCAGAAAAAAAAACAACTTATTTTTATCATATTTTTATCTCTTACCCTTCATGGTCCGATTTTGATAAGAAGTTACTAGAGCAGGGGCGATATTCTGTGTGCAGTTTTGGGTAAATGGTGGATGTTTGATCATTCATACGTATAAACTTCTTAATGAAATAGGGTCAGGAAGGGTTAGGAACAAAAATTTGAAAAAATTAGAGCATTTTTTTTTTTTCCTGATTTGGTTCCAAATCTAGGGGGCGCACTGTTGTCCAAAATGACTTATCTCGTTGCAAAAATCATAGCTTTTGAACGGATTGAGGTAGCGGTACAGTTTTTTTTTTTAATTTGAAGGAAATTTCCAGGGCTGTTACACCAATGAATTTCAAGAAAATTGTTTTACAGGGTGTTTAGGAATCATCGGCCGAAAACCGATTTTCTTAAAAAAAAAAAATATTTACATTAAAATTGGTATGCCATTTTGTAGAAATCACTAATTCACATCTAAAAAAAGTTCAGATTACACTTTTCCATGATATTACGATTAAAGAGAATGCCAAAAAAGTTGGTCCCGGAAGTCCGTCTGTCTGTCTGTCTGTATAAGGATCTACAGCCTAAACGGATGGACCGATTGACTTCAAATTTGGTATGTAGCATTTTTTGGAGACCCTCCAGAGGGGTTTTTGGAATTAATTTTTTTGGGCCAAAAATAACGGTACTTGTCATACACCAATTTCAGTAAAGCTGTAATTGCTCAAAAACGGCTCCAACGATTTTGTTTAAAAAATTCAAATGTAAGTTTGAAAACAAGGTCTATCTTCTAATGACAAAAATTTTTTTGGAAAATCATTATTAATGGTACCTGCCATAGAACGGTTTTTTTTAAATCCGATATTCTCCGAAACAGCTTATTCGATTTCAACGAAACTTTTTTTGAAGAAGCACTTATATAACTCAAATATAGGCCAAAAATAAAATTTCAAAAAAAATAAATAAAAAATTTGAAATTTTTTTTGAAAAATAAAATTTTCGAAAACGGGACATTGTATTTTTTTTAAATTTTGTTTTTAAATGTGGATTAGTGATTTCTGCAAAATGGCATACCAATTTTAATTTAAACTTTTTTTTAAAGAAAATCTGTTTTTGGCCGATGATTCCGAAACACCCTGTGAAATAATTTTATTGAAATTCATTGGTATAACAGCCCTAGAAATGTCCTCAATCCGTTCAAAAGTTATGATTTTTGCAACGAGATAAGTCATTTTGGACAACCGTGGGGCGTCCCCAATTTTTTTTCCTAAGGACCACCCTTATCTCCATATTATTTTATTTCAACTTTTGTATTTATTTTGTTTCAGTGCATCATTTTTTCGTTCGTAGGGGAGCACTTTTTTTTATGAGTCTTGTCGTAAAAATGCATTTATATTTTGAATCAAATTAAATAATAATGGGATTATATCGTCGGCACAACGCCAAAACCGCGAATCTGCATTTTTGAACATTTTGACTTTAATGTGTCATATTACTTGTTATCAATCCCTCTATTCACTGCGTCAATCCCAATCCTCCATAAGTTTCCATAAGATTGCATGTGTTTCCAAAACTTTGAAGCCGTTTTTCTCAAAACTACAATTTTGCAGATTCGTGGTTTTGGCTTTGTGGCCACGATATATAATGTATACATTAAGCTTTTATGGTGGTAATAATTGAAACAATTTAACAGTTTAAACGTTTTATCTTTATTTAAAAGAAATTTACACTTTTTCATATCTTTCTAATACACCGGGCCAGAAAGAATATTTATGAACTATCAAAAATTTAAAAGTCTTTCTTATTTATCAATAAGAAAAAGAAGATCATAAGAAAAAGAATTCAAAACAAAGAAAAAAATATATATCAAGGCCACACAATAAAGATCTATCGACCATAAAAGTTCATTGGGATTGTGTATTAACTTATTTAGCAATCAAATATTTATGGCCAACATCTCTCGCAAACAATAAAAAAGCTTTTTGCCATTCTCAATATATTTATGTTTAAACAACTGTTAGGTTATAAGAGGTTGAGTAATTTTTTATTAATGTTGTCTATAAAAATACATATATTCCACATGCAAATATAATCGACAGGGTTAACCGATATTCCTTTTTGTCATCTCACTGAACTGAAGATAAAGACCGAAGCAGTAAATTTAAATTTTGCTCCAAATCGAAGGTCTTTTAACTTGAAAATAAAACAAAAAAAAAAATATAGCACAGGAGCCACCACAAAATCAGAAAGCGGAAAACCGCTCTGCTATATTCTTTCTTACAAAACAAACAAGATTTGAAATAAATTTACATAAGTAATCGAGCATTGACAATATTTCGACCTTAAGGCGCACAACATTTGCCTTAAGTTTATTGGATCTACAAAAAATGATATCATCATTCTTAAAGAAAAACAAAACACTCTGTGTGCTGACAGACACGTGGACCAACAAGAAGGTACTTTTTTTGATTAATTGATATTAAATTTATCAGTAAAATCGATCAGTCATCATAAAGAGTGTTAATTGGAGCTCATTTGTAGCTTATGGTCTGCCTGCCTCCATCGCTAAGCCCTTGGGGGCTTAATAATTCTTAATTCTATTTTTTTTTTCGTTGTTATCTGAATGCGTGACGGTCGTGTTATTATAGCTTACCCTTTTTTTATCCCGGAACTAATGTGTTACGGTGTACCTGCAGCACGCACCTGTATTGTACCACCAACGATGATGATGACGATGTACGACGTACGACCGATAACAGTGGCAGGGTTTCATGTTGCATGTCAGTAGATTTTCCTGAATTTTAAATTAAGACACAAACACGGCAGATAAGAGTCACACAGAGGTTCACCTGTCAAACAGCATGCATTGTTTGACTGTTTAAATTTGTACCGAAGAAAGTATCTTATAGCTTTTTTTAGGTGCATTTGCCTTATAGCCAGACAAGCGGGCGCGGAGTCCCTCATTCATATGATGCATGAACTGGGAACGAAAAGGCTGTAACTTGTAATAAAAAAAAAACAAATAATACCAAAAACCAAGAAAAAACTAACCAACAAATAGGAAATTTCTCTCATTGTCTGATGGTGTGGCAGCAATGGCTAATTTGAATTCCTATCGTTGGATTACATGAATTCGTTGGTTGTTGTTTTTTTTTATTTTCATTCATTCAGTATTGCAGATTGAATTGTTTTGTTGTTCCAATGAAGGTTCACGCTGCAATAAAGAGATAAGAAGCAACAAACAAAAAAAAAAAAAACTATACCCAAACAATCTGCCAACAATTAATTTCCATTTCAGATTTATTCCACTCCCTAGATAAATATATATAGATAAAACGATGAATAGTATATAGATGCATCAAATCTATCTACGTTATCTAGCTCTCTAACTCTCTGAACTGAATGACTGCAATTCAACTTGTGCTTCCCATTCGCACACAGAGCAAACGAGGATGCTTTCGGTTTCCGCGAGTTTCGAAAGTAATGATGCTGCGGATGTTGCATGGCTTAGTTTTTTTTATTGAGGAGAATGTTATAAGAAATATTGTTGTTGTTGGATGCTGTTAGTTTTTATTTTTTTTTTTTCTTTCTATTCCATAATTATTGTTGTATTGCGGGTGCAATTATGAGGAAATGCACTCGTTTTTTTTTTTATTTTTGTTTGATTATACCAGACTGGAGTATCTATGATAATAACTTCTGTTTCACTGAAGTCAAAGTTTTTTTTCTTTCCAGTTGTTAATTGAAAGGAGTGTTAGAGTGGGAAGTTAGTTTTTTTTTTTGTTTTAAAACAAAAGAATACTCAATTAAAACGCAGAAAATAAATTGATGCGTCAGAAATAAAATATGAAAAATAAAGTATGTTTGATTATTTCAATTTTCATTGTCTACGCAGTCTACAGAAGAGGACAATGGGTTTCCAGACAGGAAGTTTTTGCAACATTCCATGTACAATAAAAACTGTCAAATAGAATACTTAATATAGTGACTTCTTAACTAAAAAAAACTTGTTTCGTGTTGTCGGATATTTCCCTTCCGTTGTCAAAAACCCTATATGTATATAAATTTATTCCCTTGGATTAAAGAATAAAATTCTAGTCATAAAATAAATGAAAATATTGGAAAAGAGTCATTTAAACTAGTTAAATGCTTAAATAAAGTTCGGACGTCAACTCTTTCGTTTCAAAATCGAAAATATTATTTTTTTTATAAAACGTTAAATTAACTATTTTGAGAAAGAAAAAAAAACAGAATAGGTAAGATAATAATGAAAGTTGTCGTATCTACATAAATTGGACTTCCGAATCAGTTTAAAACCTAAAAGTCTTCGATACATTTTGGGAAAAACAATTTAACCGAAAATTCAAAAATTAAATTTTAAGTGAATTTGTTCTAATTTTTCAATGTAAACTGTTTTATCTTATGAGGCTTATAAATATACAAACACGTTTCACACATACTTAATGTTTTTGTTCACTATTTATTTGACAAGCTGTTTGTATTGTGTTTATCTATGTTGACTGTTTGGACTCCAAACTTTGGAGCGACTATGCATCAACAAACAATTTTTTTATAATGTGGAGCAACAAACGTGACAGTGTAATCTGTAATGCATCAAATGATTTAATAATTAAAATGTTAGTCGAATAATATTTTCTTCGATACTTTTATTCAGAAGTGAAAATTCTCTCAGGTTCTTAACCCAAATTTGTCACCTTACTTAAACTTGTCTAAATCTGAAACTAATAGTCCATTAACTTAATATTGGGCATAATTAATTGTTGGCATCAGAAGTCAAAAAACGATGAACAGCATTTCCACAGCACACATTATCAGCTTAATTTAAAATTTTAATTTCAAATTTTTAAAATCTCAAAACTATTGAAACTAAAAGGTCAAAGTCAAAATCTAAAAAGTACTTTGCCAAAATAAACAAAAAAATATTTAAAGAAGAATTAACGATTTTTTTTTTAATTAGATCTTATTTTTGTCTCCTGTATTTTCTCATTTAAAATAAACCTTCCAATTTCTCGTAGCATTAACTTAAAAACGTTTCCCAAAATAAAATTTGTTTCATTACCAGTTTTGCTTCACAAAGACCTATTTGTTACTTCAATTTCAAAATTTGTCTTTACAAAACTATGTTTTTCAGAATTCTGCTCTTTAAATTTATGATTCTCAAAAAACTTTTTTAAAATATTCTGCAAAAAAAATATAAAGAAATGTCTTTGAAAAATGTTAAAAAGTGCATAGAATTCTGAAAAATAAAATTATGAACGCAGAATTTTTTAAAAGAATTTTGACCTCAAACTGTTTCACTACTATCAATGAAGTCACATTACAGAAGGCGGAATATTCGAAGTACAGTTAATAAGTACCTACTTTGTAAACTTGTATCAGCTATTTTTGAGCTGCTCCAAAATCTAATACAAAATCATTCAATCTAAAATTTCAGGTACATTTATTTTCCTTCAGGCAATATGGCTCAGAAGAATTGACATTAAAAAGAAGAAATGAAAATTTTTGTAGGCTTTTGGTAGGAGAAAATTCTTTGAGTTGATTAAAGAACGCATGTTCCAATCATAGCCGTATTTAGGGGGGGGGGGGGGGGTTTTGGGTGTTTAACCTCCCCCGAAATTTTTTTTCAGAAAATCAAATGATACCTATATTATAAACATATACAAGTCTAATATGTGCAGCACTAAATGATTTGTTTTTGTACTTTAGTGATTTGATTACCTATATGAAAATCTCCCTTAAAATCACTACCAATTTTGCATCGTTGCAGAAGCTGTCGATGAAGTTTGGTCCATTACAAAGAGTTTTTATCTCTTTGACCATTTCCTTAAGCACTATGTTAACACCTTAAAATGCTCTTTTAAGAACCCTTTAAATACCACAAGTACTTATGCACGGTTTTTGGTGCTGAGACTAAACTATGCTTTTTCAAAGGGTTTCTGTGGCCGAACTCGAATTCAAAGACGGACTTATTCGATCACATCTCGTTTTTGAAATATTACCCTTACATCTATTTAAATCTTTCAGACATCTTTTCTACTTTCCGAGATATCTTCAGTTGCTTATTACCCACTTTTGTTCTATGTTAATCTTAAATCCAGTATGTAAGCGAAAATAAATATATCGATTTATTCAGAGACTGTAGTTCTTCTCAATATTCTTATTTTTTGATCCCCTTTAATAAAAAATAGTCTACTATTGGGTGTCGCTGCAATACTCGGTTTTATATAAATAGCATTTTTATATGGTGCGATTATACTTTTGCAAAGCACTGTATTTACAACATTTCGTTAATCTTTTGTTTCAAATAATAAAATTAAACAATTTCAGTTTATTGTTAAATTTCAAAGTGAAGTATAACACTGGTCAACAAAATTAAAATTCTTTTTTGTTACAGAAACCAGGGTATACTCTTCTATAGGTTTGTTGTGTGCTGAGCTTGAAACCGAAGCCAGAAAAATTCGATCACATCACGTTTTTGAGATATTCCCGTTAGAAAATCGAAAATGCCGCTTTTTACCAGTTTTCAGGGTTATTTTAAATTTTGACACAATTCTTTTAGAAACTGTTACAAATTTAATTTAAAAAAAAATAAGTAAACGCTAAAAAATAGCTTTGAAAACTGGTAAAAATCGGCATTTTCGATTTTCTAACGGGAATATCTCCAAAACGTGATGTGATAGAATTTTTCTGACTTCGGATTCGAGCTCAGCCTATAGAAAAGTATACCCTGCATGGTTTCTGTAACAAAAACCTTGTTGACCAGTGTAATTAGCTCATGTCAAACAACTTGTATTATTTAATATTTTGGTTTTTAAGTATTGCTTATTTCATTTAGAACTCAATAAATAGAATGTACCTGTCAATTTTCTGCTACAAAATTTCAGTGCAAGAAAAAGTCCATTTTTCAATGTTTTATATATTAAAATGTACGAAATAATGTTTTTTATAAAGCCTTAGAATGGTTAAAATTTGTTTCTTAAAAAAAATTTTCTTGCTCGCTAACGCTCGCAATTTATATCAACCAACTTATCACTCTTTGTACCTACAAAACTAGAGATGCCGCTGAATATTCGGCCATTTTTAAATTCGTTTACCGTAAGCAGGGCTTTTTTAAACTGTAACTACGAATTCCTCTCCTAAAAAATACTTAAAAAGGATATTTGCAAATTTTTCGCTTCTACACAGTTCAAATGAGTATTTGATTTAGCGGGATTTAGAATCGACTGCAGTTGCATATAGTTGATACAAAGTATTGTGATTTCTAAAAAAAAATTTTGTTTGGTCTGAGCTAACCCCCCCCCCCCCCCTCGAAATGAAATCCTAGCTACGGCTATGGTTCCAATTACAGAGATGGTGTTCGAAAATTCCAAAAACCACAAAAAACCGACTAAGCATTCATATAAATAAAAATAATGATTTAAAAATAAGTATAATAATATACCCTTGAAGGTTTCAAAATTTGCAAAGTCAATGGGACAAAAAAAACCTATCAAATAAATCGTATATGAGTTTTTTTTTTGACAATTAATAGCCTTAAAACAAAACCCTCAATCCAAAGCCCTGAAACTGATATCAAATTACTCTCCGAATAAAGAAATAACTTGAACTTGTAAAGCTGAAATAATTTTTCATCTGACCCCAAATTAACCTTTAAAAATAAAACCAAAATTATATGGGCTCAAACATAAATCTCTTTTCATGGGAAGGTGCCTATTAAATTACCATACCCAAAAAAAAGTTGTCGGAAATCATGTTTACATCTTCATAAACAAATTGTGCTCACTGAATGCCTAATTCTCTAGCTATAGACTTGCAATGACCTCAAGTGCATATTTTTCTTACGAAAAAATGTCTTAACTCACTTATTATCTTTTTTGTATAATCTCTTACTCTTCTTTATGAATAATAATAACTTCACCTCCACCACAAAGACTTTAAAAAGTCCCTGGTGTGATGTCAAGTCCAAAATTACATTTTTTTAAAAACTCTTCTAAAGTAACACCCTATCCGGTCATTAGTGACCCATTATCTAAGAATAAGAATGAGAAAAAAATGCAAATCGTTTTGTTCCCAATTCAAAAATGATGAACAAAACGAAGAAGAATCTTCTTCTTCGAAATAATTTAGTTTTTTTTTTTATCTACCTTTGTGTCCATAATAGATGCGGAATGGCATTGTGTGGTTAATCTTTTTTTGCAAAGTCACGAAAAGTCTCCAAAGACAACAAAAGAAACTCTCAAACTATATCTAATTTTTTTATCTCTCCACTATCGAATTTCAAATGAAAAAAAAAATCAAGTTAGTATCTCATAGAAGTATCTCTGTGAAGAGTTTGAAAGCTTTTTAGCTTTGTCTGAAGTGTTAACTCGGTTTGAAGAAATTTCAAAGAAACTACAACAAAAAAATCAAAACCTGAGGGCGGATGGATACCGCCGCCGCCGCCAGAATGCCGGTGTTGATCGTGAATTTGTTGAACTTTTTCGCGCCACTCTTTTCGAGTATGAGTGTGTATCTCTCTTTTTAATATAAAATGTATCTGTGAGATACTTTGTATATTTTTTTTTATTTTATTCTTAACATCTTGGACCTTTTTTTCATTTGTACTTCTTTTTCGTTTTCAGATACGCGGTGAAGATGATGGCACAAGCAACGTAACAACATCGAGCGGACGTTAACCGGTTGATCTGAGCTAAAAATTTTTGCAGCAAAATCTTAAATTTTGTTTCTTCCTCAAAAAAAAAAAATCCCCCTTTCGTGTGTTTTATTTTTAATTAAAATCTTTTTCGGTAAAGTGGTGATAAATTAATATAATTTTTTGTGATTTTTTTGGAAAAAAATATTTTTCAATATTTTTTCATCGTTAAAATTATCGATGGAAAAAATTATTAAAAATTTACCACAAAAAATTGATGCGCAAAAATGATATGAATTAAATGGTAAAAAAGAAAAAGAAAAGCTCAGTCCCGCCGCAGTGAGAAAAGTGAGCCGGATAGTGTTTAAAGTGTTTGGTTTTAAGAAAATTGAAGAAAATTCCTGCTGTGAAATAAGCGATATCGAGCAAACATCAGGATTATTTCAGCTCAATAAAATGGGAACAAAATCACCGGGAGCTCCGCAACGTTGTCGGCTTATATTACAACAATGTTTGGCAATACAGCTGAGTAAGCCGGGTCACACACCAGAGGACTTTTGGATGTACGATTCGGGATACATGATTTTTCAGGTAAGTTTTTTTTTTTTTCAAACCAAAAATAGTTACAAGTTTGCTAAATTAATAGATAGACAAAAAAAAATGGTAAATCTTTTTTTATTTGGAACATATAAATTGCTACGCGTGTAGGTGGAAATAAATTGGAGAAATTTTTTTAAGCTTCCATGATGCCAAAAATTTGACAGCTGAATTATGTTTGAATTTAACGAACCATTTAATGACCAGTGGTTAGGTAATTTTTTAATGGCAAACCATTTATAGAAAATCTTTCCATATTTGTATGGTGGATGAAGACAGCAGACGTTGTATTGTAGGTTTTTCGGTTAGATGCAAAAACCTCCACAGGCTATTGCAAATATATTTTTTTTTATTATGAATCTATTCCATACATGCTTCTTTTATTTATGATCAATTTATTAATTTTGCCAAAAAAAAAAAAAAACACAAAAGAAGTTATCAAATCGACATGTCGACAAGTTTAATAAATTAAATCAAACATAACACAGTTCATAGCCTATTATTATTTCTTTTTTTTTGGTAGAAAAGACTTAAAGTTAGACAATTTCAATTTATTTAAAGCTTATGTCACAACCAGAGTTGTAAAAATATAAATTCAAATAAAAAAAATGCATTAGAAAAAAAATATTTATTGCAACTGAAAAATATTGGCGTTGAAAATAAAATTTTTAATGCAAATAAATAATATTTTTAATAAAAAAAAATTGATTGCAAACAAAAAATTTTCTGCATTGAAAAAAAAATCAATGCAAAATGTGTGCAGTAAATATTTTGTTTTAAAATATTCTTTGCATGTTTTACCAAATAAATATTTTCCGTTGATGTAGGTAGGTATAAAATTTGAGGTCGGTAGGTGAAATTTGATTAAAAAATATCAGAATGTATAATTTTGGAAGAAGTTTAACTGTGAATCATAATTTTCTTACTTAAAATAACCAATACATCTTCTAAAATTAGTTCGAGCTCCAAAAAAATTTTCAAAATACAAAATTTTTTTTAATAATTAGTCTATTTAACAATTTTACTCGAGAGATTTTGCTGCTGTTTATAATTTCTTGTTAAAAAAGTATGCTTTAGGCAAAAATGCTACTAACTGCATTTGATGCATTTCGGTCGGTTTTCAATTTTATTTCTTATAAGTTCACTGTTCACTCCCTTAAAATGGTGTCAACAAACTTTTCATAGTAAATTAAATTTTCCATCAAATTAAGTTGGTTAAAAATTTTTAAAAAATTAATTTTTAATTCTTACCTAAAATCAATGACTTTTCTAAGTATTAACAAAAATGTTAAAGCCATTCTTATGACAAACAAATTATAATTATGTTGGGTTAATCCTACCTTAAAATTTGAATGGACTCTTTTGATTCTGCATTCTTAAAACAATTGAACATTTCGCAACAAATTTAATATGAAGCAATATTTTAACATATGTTTTAAAAAATGGTGATAGCAGTGGTTTTATTGTATGAATTTGTTCTTTAAAATTACTTCTTTCTCATTAATTTAAACAATAAAACCACTTAATGCAAGAAATATTTTTAAAATTTAGAAAATATCAAACATATTAAAACAAATAAGTAGTAAATCTATTTCATTTAAAACATTTTATAAAATTAGAAAATAGTTTTGAGATTTAGGATAAACGATATATTATGAGATTGTTTTTTTAAAATATAAAGGTATTGATAAAGATAAAAAGATACAATACTCTTAATTACATTTTTTAAAATGTTATAAAGAAAAATGGCTCAAAAAAACCAAAAACAATAGATTTTGAAAGTCTATATATTTTATTTTATTTTAGCCGAATTGTATTTTTGTGACCACTATGTTAAAAATGTTTCTCCTACACATATTCAATATCCATAAATGCTCAAAAGATAAAAATAAACTATTTAGTAAAAAAAATCAAAAATATAGTTTTTTTTCTCTTTTTTGAATATATTTTCCTAAGTTTTTTACAATATTTTAATTTTAAAATTTGTAAAAGGATACATTTAGATAGAAAATTTAATTATCTACACAAAATTACTTAATACAAATTTTCAAATTCGGCTTGCTTTTCAAGTTATAGGCAAAAACTTAAAAAGTAACAAAAAGAATCAAAAATATTGATCGTTACAAAAATGGTCATATCTTTATCATTTATTCATAGATGTTGAAGAAAATTATCTTGCTATCTTTGTCAGAAAGTGTTCTAAGCAAGCCTAATTTAAAATTATAAGGACTCGAAAGATTTTGATTTTTTCTTTCAGTAAGAAATTAGTTTTGGCTAAAATTTCCTGTAAATAATGTTTTGATACATTGCACTTAAAAAACTTGTTCTAATATTTCTTGCTTATTTATTAAGCCTTCAGGTGATCGTTTATTACTCAAAATATAGCCCGAATACTATGTATGTATGCTGGAAAAAATAACGACAAAAAACTTTGAAAAATCATATCTCGAAAACCTATCCATAAACATTTTTTTTAGATAAGATTTTCGAGTTTTCTGGACTCGAATCTATACGAAAAGTATAACGGCACTTAGTGTCGAAAAAAAATTTATTTTTTTTTAAACTAGTGTTATTATATGCATGCATAATCATGATAACAAAGGTGTTCCTGGTCATATCAAACTTTCAATTTAGCATTGAAAAATACCTTTTAAGCAATTTAGAATGCTTTCTTTTGACTAAATCGGTATTAAATTTCCTAAAAACTGGAATCGGATACATACCTCTATTGATTTTGGTATTGAAAACAAAATTCAACCCAGAACAAAAATGTCACTGGTCAGCAAGAACAAAAATATATTATTCTTAAGGTTTAAGGGGTAATGAATTCGAAGTCAAAAATATTCCATTGGCTTTTGAAATTAATTTTTTAAATATTGTAAACTCATAAAATATTTCTGAATTCAGCATACTTTATATTTTTGTTCTTATTGTGTTGTGTGCCGATTTTCGAACTTGGTCACGAACTCACTGGCCAGTATTTTGAAAAATGTTCATTAAAATTGAACAAAATTGTCAAAATATTCAATAAACTCAATATATTAAAACCCATCAATCAAAATCTAGTTCCTTATTTATTCTGATTTCAAGGCAGTCAAAAAAAAAATAAATAAACTAAAAGAATGTGTACCTTTAAAAACAAACTTCCATATTTTGACACCTTATAGCAGCTATATTCCATTCAAAACTAAGCACTAAACTCATCCATCAAAATCCTTTTATTAAAATGAACAATATACAGATACACCCAAAAACATATTCAAGCACTCAGCTGTAAAATTGAAAAACAATTTTCACCAAGTTGAACAAAAAAAAAGGAAGTAAAAATCTAAAAATATGATAAATCATGTGCCAGTAAACATTTCCTGCATAACAACGAACGAAGAAGAAGTGAGAAACCTTTTTCTTTTTTTTTCTTCTGTTAACTGTCTTATCTTTTCTCTTGGAAAAGGAGCAAAAGAATCTCATACTTCTTTCTCGTTTTGTTGGAGGTTAAAATTGCATTCCGGAAACGCCAGAGACGACGACGATAGCGATGCACACAAATGCTGCGATTCTCGTATGTCTAGTCTCTGCGACGCCCTTGATTCAATAAATCCTGCAATAGTTTTTGGTGTTTTCCCTTTAAAAAAGGGTTAACAAAAAAAGGGTGAAGATAGGAAAAGTTCTTATACTGCAATTGGCATTTGGTTTTAAAAATTCCAATTGCATTGTGCAAAGTATTTATACGAGTATTGCATTTTATGGTAGGTATAGAACCCCCCTTTGAAATGGGGTTGTTAGTTTATTTCACCCCCACATAAAATATCCTGTTTTTGGTGATTTAAATCAAAAAAATAAAATTTTAGCGCGTAAAATTGTGTGATATTTGGTGAGTTTTTTTGGGAAAATTACAGTTGTTTTTACTTTAAAATTACAATCTTTATCAGTTACGTGCATCAATAAACTATTGTGTAAATACACGATGGGGGCTATTTAAGGGGTGTTGTTTATTTGTAATAAATTTTCTACACCAAAAAAAAATATATATAAAACAAGGGGATCTCAAAGGTAATATCTCAAATAAACCTCCCCATTACCAAGCTTCTTTCTATACACAAAAGCTTGTTAGTATAAATAATCCTAAAAGCAATATCAGATTGAGCCTTTGGCTAAGTCTAGACTTTGGCATTGTATTCATGTCCGCATATATCTAAAAAGATACCTTTCCTGATATCCTGATATAAATGGATATTGTATTAAAGGCAATATCAAAGGGGAGATTTTTTTTTTTTTTTTGTAAAATTCGACCGGACAAAACCATTTTACTGCCAACATTCCAAAGTCGCGAAGATAACAAAGGAGAGAGAGCAGAGGAAACCTTTGGTATTTTTGGTAGAATTTATTTGAATAAAAAAGCTTAAGCATCGTCCATAAAAAAAAAAGTCTTGAAAAAAAGTGATTTTAAAAAATACTGAAGAATTTTTTTTACTAACAAAAGCATCCCTATAGTATTTTTGAAACAATTTATGAGATATTGTTGTATATATTTAGAAAAACTAAATAACAAAGGGATGCCAAATCCTGTAAAGCTGCATTTTACAAAGAAATATTTTTGCACACATGATATAACAACAGGAACAAAAAAAAAATTGGTCAAAGATTGATTAAGCTGTTGGAATTCATAAAAGCAACTACTTTTGAACTTGTTAGATTTAATACTGGCCAAACTACAGAAAGAAAAAATACTATGTATTTCGAGCTGTTAAAGGGCTTTACTAACTGAATACAGAAACATAGTGATGAAGTGCATTTAAAGCTGTAGAAACTAGGAGAAAATAAATTAAAGTGCATTTTCATACCGCCTCGAAGGTAAGAAGGGGAATTATAAGGCTTTATTACGAACTTAAAGAATTCTTCGCCTACTTTTGATGCAAGCCATTTCAGGAAATGTGACATGTTTTTCCAATCTGAATTCTTGATAGCTACAGCGATACCGAAGAGTTCCTAACCGAATTGGTGTGCACCAAGGAAGTGTCTAGGGGCCTTTACTTTTTATTTTAATACTTGGTTTTCTGTTTCAAGGTTAAATGACGGATTAGTGTGTTACTCTATCTTACTATTGATGTCAAGAGACACAACTTATCGGAGACGTTTCGGGAAAAAAATGTTGTCAGTCTGATAAGTTTTATAACATAGAAATATTTTAGAAATTTCATTTAACTTATAAATCCGGTAGTTAACCAAAAATTTTATCAACCCACCATGAAGATAAAAAATCAAGCAAAAATATTTTAAAAGAAAATTTTAATCCACCGAAAAAGTGAAACTTTACAATTCAACAAAAACATTTTTTTTGTTCATATTTTAGAGTTTAAAATGATAGTTAAATTTATCAAAATTAATTTACACCTGTCATAAGTATCAGTAAACTATTAATGAACACTAATTAATACGCAGTCACAAATTTATACGAAAATTTATGTTTAAAATGAAACAAAAGACAACAACCAATTTAAATTAATCAATTAAAATCATTTTTCAATCATTTGAATACTTTGAACGAAAAAAAAAACTAAGTATTTTTTTCTTCTCATTTCCATTGTAACCCAAATTCAGACCACATAAGATGAAATGAAAAAACCAATTCCACATAAATCACTCAATTGGAATAAATTGCGACCAATTTGCATGTTTCGATTGATCTCGACTTCGAGATAGCTTAGCTTGTTTTTTTATTCGATTTGGTCAAAGAGTATTATAGCCACTGGGTTAATCTAAAAAGATCCGGAAATGCAGCTGCTGCTGTTTGTCGAAATGCGTTTGGATATACATGGTATTGATCGGTTACGCATGTCAAGTCTAAGAAAAAATACAAATGTTCTGCTATTGAAAGTCTTAGGAAACAAAACACTTATGGTTTCAACATAACACAATAACAACTTTGTCAGTCTTTTTTTTTTTTTGCATGTGTCTCACGTAAGCTTTTATCGGATTGATCTTTTTAAAAAATAGCAGCTTTTCAGAATAACCCCGAGGCTCTAGTGACTGACATTATTATACGAACCGTTAATGTAAATGAATAAAAAAACAAGAAATCTCATATGAGACAGTAGGTATAAAAAAGGTACCTATTCTTTGTGGAATATTGTTGATGTATGCAATATTTGCATTTTTAATGTTTCTGTGAATTGACACAAAAACCTTGATTTTTCTTAGATAATTTATAGCATTTCTGCAAAAAAAAAAAAGAGTGTGTGTACACATGTACACGCGACTGAAGTTATACTTCTCATTCAGTATATGTAAATGAATTTCATTTGATATTTTTAATTTCTATTATGAAGTAATTAATCCACACTTAGTTTTTTTACATTTTTATCAAGTGAACAATAAATTAATTCCTTCATCCTCCTTACGTCCATGTAGTTTTCAATTTATTCTGTGAAATTTACTCATGTTGTGCGGTTCAGAACGTACGGTTTAACGAAAGTAAATGAATTGCGCATAAAATGTGCGATATGGTAATTTTATGAGAATTGTGTGTGCTTCAGCACTAGTAGTAGCAATATGGAACTTGCAGGGTTGCCACAAAGCTCAAAAGTTAGCTCATTTGAGCTGAGCTGATGGTTGAGCTGAGCCGTTGGGTGAGCTGAGCTGTCGGTGAGCTGAGCTGAGCTGTTGGGTGAGCTAAGGTAAAGTGAGCTGAGCTGAGCTGTGATGGGTGAGAGGATACATTGATTTTTATTTGGAAAGTACAATGAAATATGAAGATATTTTAAACTTTTATAAAACACCATAGCTTAAGATGTTTGGTTCTAGTTATTAATGGAATTATTTTAACACATGGATATTTTTATAAATAAAACAGATAATTTTTCGTGATCTTTTTTCTTGGTTAATTTAATAGTAAATATATTTCTATTTTTCTACTAAAATATTTCTTTTTTTATCATAAAAAAAAATTCCGGTACAATCCGGTTTTTCGACTTTTTTCAAAATTCCGAGAAAATCGCGTTTGAAAGTTGGGGTAAATTTTTTTTTCGAAAAATCCCCGAATCTTTGAACGCTCCTGGAAGCTAAACCGCTTGAGAGCAATTTTTGGGAGTGATGCCAAATGATAGCTTGTGTCATGGGCCTACGCTTTGCAAATTATGAGATTTTTAAAAAGTCGCCTTCCATGTTAAACCGCCACATCATGCCTTTTTTTTCAGAATCGTGCCTCCTTTTTTTTTACTTTTAAGTTCTCCCGGTTTAAGAACGCGTGGACCTACAGGGATGAGAGTTGTACCCAAATGTAGGTTAGAGTCCCCGCTACCTTTTGGCATCAAAAAATTTTTTTTTCATTTTCTTCAAAATTCCGAGATATAGGCGTTGGAAGTTGGGGGCGCTCTCTTTCAGCTCAGCTCAAAGGATGAGAGTTGTACCCAAATGTAGGTTAGAGTCCCCGCTACCTTTTGGCATCAAAAAAATTGTTTTCATTTTCTTCAAAATTCCGCGATGTAGGCGTTCGAACGCTTTGATCTAGAGACAGGGGAGTGGTGCCATATGAAAGCTTATATTCTCAGCTACCCGATAGTGGTATAATCCGGTTTTTCGATTTTTTTCAAAATTCCGAGAAAATCGCCTTTGAAAGTTGGGGTAAAATTTTTTTTCGAAAAATCCCCGAATCTTTGAACGCTGCTAGAAGCTAAACCGCTTGAGAGCAATTTTTGGGAGTGATGCCAAATGATAGCTTGTGTCATGGGCCTACGCTTTGCACATTACCAGATTTTTAAAAAATCGCCTTCCATGTTAAACCGCCACATCATGCCTATTTTTTCAGAATCGTGCCTACTTTTTTTTTTACTTTTAAGTTCTCCCGGTTTAAGAACGCGTGGACCTACAGGGATGAGAGTTGTACCCAAATGTAGGTTAGAGTCCCCGCTACCTTTTGGCATCAAAAAATTTTTTTTTCATTTTCTTCAAAATTCCGAGATATAGGCGTTGGAAGTTGGGGGCGCTCTCTTTCAGCTCAGCTCACTTTCAGATCAGCTCAAATGTGCTGAGCTATGGTACCTAGCTCAAAAGTGAGCTAGCTCAAATTTGAGCTGAGCTGTGAGCTGAGCTGAAATGTGAGCTTTTTGCAACCCTGGCAACTTGCCACATGGAAATTACCACATGCAACTTGTCACATGCAACTTCCCACATGCAACTTGCCACACGCAACTTGCCACATGCAACTTACCACACGCAACTTGCCACATACAACTTGCCACACGAGACTTGCCACTGCAGCTTGCCACGTGCAACTTGCCACACGCAACTTGCCACATACAACTTGCCACATGCAACTTGCCACATACAACTTGCCACATGCAACTTGCCACATGAAACATGTAACTTGCTACGTGTTGTGTGTTTTATGTTTGCCGTACTGCGGCGTACTGCATTTTTAAATACTAAAGTACTGCGTACTCTAAAGGTGAAACGACAGCCCTGCTACGCTGGGTGATCGCGTCATAATCCCTTTGACATTCTTGTCAAAAAGTAAATTTTCATACTCACCCTCCCATAAGAAGTATAACTTCAAAAAACAAAACGTGATCAAATTTAAAACACAACGGAAATTATTTACTTTGATTAATCTAAATTTAATTAACGACTTCTATAGTATTTAACTTTCCGAACCGATATTTTCTTTGTTTTGCAAAATACGTGATTCTATAATGACAAGTTTAAGTCATATGAATGGAATTTAGAGAGGACTCATTTAGAAAGGATTTCTAAAAGTTATCTAGTTTATTAATAAAGCCGGTTCTTATGCTAATTTTTAAGACAAAGAAACGTTTTACTAGAAGAGTTTAATTAAGACGTAAAATTTATGAGTCCAAAAAGATATACAAAAATCAAAGAAAGCAATAAAATTTGTGAATCCTAAACTTGAAGTGTCACATTTTGTTTAGTATTTTTTGGAATATAAAGAACTTTAGTAAACATTTGAAAATCTTGATTTATTTTTAGAAGAAACAAAGTCGCATACGGATCTTGCTAAGATTAAATAAAAATTCTATTCTTATAGAAAGAACCAGGAAATTAAAATTCGTATATTTATTAAAATAAACCACATACTCGGCGGTTGACTTAATTTGAATTTACGATCGTTAAACCCAGATTAACACTTTTTATTTAGCAAACGAAAAACTAGTAGTGGCTTAGTTTAATTATTCATCAAGTTTTAATACTTTTGACCCTGAAATCAAAACTCGTACCGTAAAATTTTTGAAAAAATAAATTTGAAAAAAAAAAATATCTATCACGCAGAATAAATTTAATCTTAGAAGCTTTATTGTGTTTCATATAACATAAGAATTTAGTCATTAGTAACAGTAATTTTGATGAATTTGCTAACCTTAATATATTAATTAAGGTTAAAACATTTATTAATCTAGAATTTTGACGTCGATAACATTTTAGTTTTTTTTTATTTTATTTTGAAAACTTTTCCATATAGACCAGTGCCGAAGCCGTCAAAAACATTAAAAAGTAAGAAAAAATCATAGTAGGATAAAACCTATTGGAAAAGGAGGTGAATATGATAAAAATGAAAGGAAAAATAAATTACGGGCGAGCCGAGTTCGGGAAGTGGTAGGGTTGAGTTTTTAATGTAGTACAGTGCATTTATAATTTGACCCAGCAGTTTGTACCACCCCCAATTTTTTTTTGCTCATTCGATAGAGCATTGGCTGAATATCATTACCCTGATTTTTCGCACTCGCGAAATTCATCTTTCGGCCGCCATCTTGAATTTCAGTTTTTGTTGAATATCTCGATTTCTATTTATCCTACATAAAAGTTGTGTACACAAGAAACGTTAGCAATTAAATTTTGCGTCTTTTATGTTAAGAACACTTTTTCGATATTCTGAATTTTAAAAAAGTTACAAGCCAAAAAAGTAAAAAATACCAAAAAATATGACAATTTTAAAGTTTTGAGGACTTATTATCAAAATTATGAAAAAACGTTCCCTAAAATTCTCTACAACTTTGCTATACAACTTTTTTTCTATCTCTATAAATACAAAAGTTGTTAATACTTTTTTTTCTTAAAAATGCTCTTTTTTGTTTGTTTTTTATCTTTACTTTTTTCTTAATCTTGAATTTTAAATGATTATTAGTGAGTATTTTATAGCTTTATGTTACAAGAGAAAATTCAGGGCCAGCAATTTTTTTATATTTAAGTCTCTTCATTTCGTAAAAAAGGGGTATTTTTTCACAAAAAAGTATTAATAACTTTTGTATTTATAGAGATAGAAAAAAAAGTTGTATAGCAAAGTTGTAGAGAATTTTAGGGTGAATAATCTTTTCTCGGAACGTTTTTTTCATAATTTTGACAAAAAGTCCTCAAAACTTTAAAATTGTCATTTTTTTCTTTTTTTTTTAATTTTTTGGCTTGTAACATTTTTAATATTCAGAATATCGAAAAAGTGTTCTTAACTTAAAAGACGCAAAATTTAATTGCTAACGTTTCTTGGGTACACAACTTTTATGTAGGATAAATAGAAATCGAGATATTCAACAAAAACTAAAATCCAAGATGGTGGCCGAAAGGTGAATTTCGCGAGTGCGAAAAATTAACGTAATGATATTCAGCCAATGCTCTATCGAATGAGCAAAAAAAATTTGGGGGTGGTACAAACTACTGGGTCGTCCATATATGAACATCATAGATGCACTGGACTAATGGTAAAAAATGGTATATCTCGATTTCCGGCAAAACTACAAGACCTATGGGAAAAAAGTTGTACAGCAAAGATGTAGGTAACAAAAAGATCAACAACTTATGTTTTTTACAATTTTTTCACATAACCTCAAAATTTATGTGAAAAATTTAAAAAACCGAGTTTTTGGTTTTTTATTTTTATCTTTTTCAAAAAATAAATGTTTTTTTCTACGAAATTTGGTGAAAATCTACCTTTTTAGGTCCCAAATACACAGTAATTTATTTGATTTAAAATATTTATTTTGTAACCCTATTATTTAATATAAAAAAAAACACCCTAACACTCGGCTCGCCCGTAATTTATTTTTCCTTTCATTTTTATCATATTCACCTCCTTTTCAATGGGTTTCATCCTACTATGATTTGTTTTGGTTTCAAAAATTATCGACTTTGGGCTAATAAGGCATTTAAGCAATTGCCTTAGAATCTAGAAAGAACTTCTTTCTATCTTTATGTCCCATCACATCAAAGAAAACTTTACCCGGTATAAAATTATTAGTCTTGTAAAAGAAAATGGATAGTTAGGCACTCGACAAAAAATTATTTTCTTCGAATCTGAATCTTAATCAGTTTGAAACTGCAGTAAAAATATTGTATACTTTTTTTTAAGTAACTTTTAATAATGAACAAATTACCGAAAAAAAATTTCTAAAATATACAAAATATATCGCACTTTTTGATTTGATTGAACAATAATTTATTTTTTGAAAATTAACTTTTTGGCCATACAAATCAAACGTTATACAAGCCAGTAGTTCAACTTATAAATCAAAACAAGGTTTTCAAAAAATTTGGCATTAAAAAATACTATTTTAATTTTGACAGTTGAATTTTTCAAAAAGTATATACTTTTATTCTTATATATATAATTCTCCTGTGCGTTTGTTTGTGACCCTACTCCTTCTAAACGACTTGATAGATTTTTCTGAAATTTGGTGGGGGTGATAAGGTCCATCCGAGACAGGTTTTGTTTTATAATTGGACCCAGTAGGTGGCGCTATTGTCAAGTTATATGCAAATTCCGTATTTGGGGTCGAATGAATGAACAGATTTTTTGTGAAATTTTGTGTGTGCGATAAGGTCTATCCGAGACAGGTTTTGTGTTATAATTGGACCCGGTAGGTGGCGCTGTTGTCAAGTTATATGCAAATTCCGTATCTAGGGTCGAATGACTGAACAGATTTTTGTGAAATTTTGTGTATGCGATAAGGTCTATCCGAGACAGGTTTTGTGTTATAATTGGACCCGGTAGGTGGCGCTGTTGTCAAGTTATGTATATGCAAATTCCGTATTTGGGGTCGAAAGACTGAATAGATTTTTGTGAAATTCTGTGTGTGCGATAAGGTCCATCTAAGACAGGTATTGTGTTATAATTGGACCCAGTAGGTGGCGCTGTTGTCAAGCTTAATTCAAAATCCGTATTTGGGGTCGAATGACTGGATATTTTTTGTGAAATTTTGTGTGTGTGATAAGGTTTGCCCCAGACAGGTTTTGTGTTATAATTGGACCCTGTAGGTTGCGCTGTAGTCAAGTTATTTGTGCTCCACATATCAACCGAACCGAGTGAACCGGAAAAAGTTTAACACATTACAGGGCTAAAATTTGAAAACAAATACTTGGAAAGGCGCAACGAAGTCCGCCGGGTCAGCTAGTATTTTATATATAACAACATGGCAATTCAACAAAATTTTAAATTTTCTTTTAAAAATTATTTTTTAAAAATACAGTTCCAACAATAATTTTCAAAACTTAATTTCCAAAGAAATCAAGAAACTTACTTTTTTATCTAAAATTTGTTTAAGAAGTTGAATTTTTCTAACCGTAGGTACGCACCATACAACCGTGCGTTTTCTGACTTTCTTGTAAATTACTAATCCGATTTCAACGAAAATTTTGTGCAAAAACGTTTTAGTAGCTTTAATTTAAAAAAGTTAGTTTTGGGTTTTTCAAAAATATTTCAAAATATTGCAATCATACCAAAAAAATGGAAAAACTTTGTAAAACAAAAATGTAGCAAAAATTTAAATTGTAGCATTTTAATTACTTTCAAACAATTTTATAGACTGGATCGTAGGAATAAAATGTCAAACAATAAAAAATATTATATTTAACGTTTAGAATTACATATTAATTTTTTTGTTGTTGTTATTGGTATGGTTTTTCTAACGAATTTAAACTTATTCTTTACCAGACATTTTAAGCGAAGCGAGGTGAAAAAATGCATCGTTATCGATCTCGTTTTTTAAATTATACTTGACTCCTCGTTATAATATTATGATAAATATTCCATTATTTTCTGAGGAAATAAAACATATTTAACAGCAATCGTTATTCCATTTTGTTGATTTATTAATTTTTATTTTATATTTTAAAATTTTTTTCGCTTGAATATATTTATATATGAAACCATTTAAAATACAATAAATTATATCCCAAAAAATAGCAAGCAAAAATATTTGAAATGGCATAAATGGAAATAAAATAACAATAAATATCAAAAACAGACATATTCTCCACAAATATATACAAAAACATTATAAATATAATTCTACAACAATGCTTGGCGTTCATTTAATTATCCAGAATTTATTTGCAATTAAAATTCACACAACATTTTGTGTCAGTTTTATATTTGCCTCTTTGGTTGTCATGTTGTGTGTATGTTTTCTGGCTCTCTGAAGTGGACCTGAACTGGACATTGTTGGACAATGTTTGTTTGCCGCCACAAAAGCGAAAATTAATTGAAATGCATTTCATGCCAGCACACATAGTGTCTGTCTGCACTTTTTTGGTTGTCTGAAGTTTATATGCCGCCATCAACTACCTTTTAAACCCCCCTCAACACCATCTTTTATTGCTCCCCAAATAAATTTCAATTTATACCTGGGTGAATACCTGCAGCGAGTTTTAAACGATTTTACCCCAAACTCGATATATAAATAAATTGAATCAAAATTTAATTTCATTTTAACTACGAGTAGATATCTACTTAATGGCAAATAAAATACTATCATCATATCAAAAAACCTGCAGCTGCATACTCTTTTGCATCTCCTCTATGCGACTATATCACGTAGAAAAGTTGAGAGTGATAATGGAGCCAAGACAGTAATTGCAGCTATCATGGTGTATCGTGTTTTGACTGTCAAGTAGACAGCTCTTGTTGGTGGGTATTATATCAAAGTAATCAATCATTGCATATAGACGAAAGACGACTCCCCGACCCGTTCTCATGGCGGTCTCATAGGGTAATTATACTTCCACAGAAGAACTTACTTTCAAACCAAGAAGAAAGAAAAAGCTTCAAGTACTTAATCCGATTATGTTACTCTGCGAGACATAAAGCACATCTAATTGAGTTGTGAATTCGAAATGAAGAAGAACCCATCAAGTTCAAGGGAAGCCCTACCTTAAATATACGATAAATGGAAGTTCTTAAAGATAGAAAGATAGAAGATGTATTTTTCATTTCATGACGCCGCAACCGACCATATCAAAGACTTCCTCTCTGATTCTTTGCTTTGTAAATTAATTTATACTTTCTGTCCGGGTCGAGGTTTTTCTATCTGCAACAAAAATCAATAGTTTTAATTTGTACCTGTTTAAACGTTACAACTTCATTTTGTATATCGAAATCTTTTAATTAACAAGTTGATCAAGTGCATTTTCTTTACTTTGGTTGACCCTTCCGAGTGGACTTGGACATTCGTCAAAAAGTTGAACTTTATTTTAAACGTGTTTCAGTTTTTTTAAGAAAAGAAAAAGAATAAGTCCAAAACTTCTAATGAAGCTTCTTATGTCCCATTTCAATATTTTCAATTCTACATAAGACAGCACTGGATAGTAGTGAAAAGCTATCACTGACGCAATATTTGCCTTAGTGTTAAAAACTTTTGCATGGGTATCGCTATATCATAATTTTAAATGGTATTTAAATGGTAAATTTACCGAGCAATCAGATTGAAACCCTTAGCGAAGTTTTCAGCAAAACCATTCCTCATTCCTCAGAACAATTAATTAATTCTTATAGAAGTTATAACTTCTTTACTTCGGTTAAGCCTTTGTAATTGAACTTATGATGTTGGATGAAGTAGGGTAAGTCCTTTTACACAGCTTCTTTTAAGCTTCTTTAAGAAATAAATTTTCTTTATTTACTTCGGTAAAACTTAGGCAAATGAGCTTAAGAAGTTGGATGAAGAAGCTTCTTTTAAGTTTCTATAAGGAGTCCATGTTCTTATAAAAATTGTAACTTTATTATTGCGATAAAAATTGGGTAACTAAGCTAAAAAAGTTGGATGAAGTAAAGTAAGTCTTTTTAAGCAGCTTCTTTAAGGAATCAATTTTATTATATTGATGTTATAATTTTAGTTCGGTAAAATTAAGGTAATTGAGCTTAAGAAGTTAGCTGAAGTAGCTTCTTTTAAGCTTACTTAAGGAATGCATATTTTTATAGGAGTTATAACTTTCTCACTTCGGTAGCAATTGGGTAACTTAGCTTTAGAAGTTGGATGTCTTTTTAAACAGCTTCCTTTAGGCTTCTTTAACGAATACATTCCTTATATAAGTTATAATTTCGTTATTTCAATATAACTTAGGTAATTGAGCTTAAGAAGTTGGATAAAGTACCTAGCTTCTTTTAAGCTTCTTTAAGGAATCAATATTCCAATAGAAGTTAACTTTCTAAGTTTGGTAAACATTGAGTGGGATGAAATAGAGTACATTTTTTAAAACAGCTTCTTATAAGCTTCTTTATAGAAGTTATATTTTCGTTGCTTCGGTAAAATTAAGGTAATTTAGCTTAAAAAGTTTTATGTAATAGACTAATTTTTCTTAAATAATAATAATCCAACTTAAATATATTCTTCTTTAGTACTTAAAAGAATCTAAATTGTATGCAAAATGATGATATGACAAAAAAAATTCCTCTTTAATGCTAATATGAAGTGCTCTATATAACATTTTAAGGAAAAATTATATAAGTTATCACTCCTATAAAAAATTGATCATTCTTCGGAAAGGGCTTTTGGAAGCTTTAAAGATGCAAATAATAATTTTATACAAAAAATCGTTATCAATTTTATTAAATCGTGTCTGTTAAACTCCAGCAACCTACAGATCTTCAAAGTAAAATCATCAAGTATTTACCCTCTTCATTATGACAATCGAACCACATCACTTAAACACTACTTTAAGCAAAGTAATCTTTGTCCATGCAATCGTGCAACAAAAAAAAAAAAATAGAAGTCAACATACAACAACCGTTTCATAGCACTACTGTATACTTCTCTGCCTGGACAAAGTGACATGCACTTTGGTAAACCCTAGTTTGCCGCCACCACCAATAACACCAACAACAAAAGACCAAGACGACCGACAAACCAACGACGACGATGAGGACAAAAAAATGAAGGAGCAGACCAATACAGTTCAGAAAAAAAGTTTAAATAAGAAAGAAAAAAAAATCAACTGACGCTCAAACAAACAGTAATAAAACGTGCAAAATTCTCAGTTTATAATACCAGGAAGCATGCCATATAGTCACGCTAACAAATTGAATCCGTTCCGAAGCCAAATGGAATGTCTTTCTTGCCAGTTCGTTTCCCAGCGGTTCATTCTTCACTACCGCCTTCACCGTCACCATCATCTTCATCATCATCAAACAAAAAAACAACAATGTGAGGTTGCACTTTGGTTTTTCTATCCTCAAATAACCAAACCAAAACGACAACGAATCCGGCGGAATGTGAGATACAGTCATTTTGGACCTCATGAAGACGAATAATCCCTCTCTCTCTCACATCTAAAACCCAAGAGTTATTTATCAATGAAACAATTCATAATCAGTCTGTGAAGATCTTTGTTTCTGTATCTCTTTAACTAATACTAACTTATGTATACACTCGCTGAATTGATGCACATCTTTTTGGTGGATCTCTGCGCGAGAGGATGAACACCGCTTTGGCATAGTGTAAATTATAAACTGAAATGTTCCATTCCCCCTTGGATTGATTAATTACTATAGTTGCCGTTAGCAAGGAGATTCTCTGGCCCGAACGAATGAAAAGAAGAAAAAAAAAAGTTCAATTGTGAAAGATACTCTTCGCTGGCGGATGACAAGATAAATTGACGGTAGCACTAGCGCTAGCATATAGCAGTTAATTGTACAACTTGCAGACACAACAGACAAAAAAAATAAAACAATCGTTTGATAAATTTTAACAAACACCTCAACATGACACTAATTAGCGACCATGAGCTAGAATTTCTATCCATTTGTTCGATATTTATGGGATACCATAGGGTTGACTTCATGGGCCAGTTTTAGTTCTTTATTAAATTCATATCAATAAACTACCTTGTATCTACTTTAAACAAACTTTACCCTAAACCTTGACTTTTTTGTTATGCAAAATAAAATGCCATTCAATATGAGATCATTCGACAATGAAAACGCATATCATAAGTCGCTCTCAAGCCTTAAAGTCAACCACCTTTTAGACAGCCGGTAATATTGTGGACAGGTTTTTTCTGACTTTTTTTTTATTTTGTTTTTTATTTAAAAATAATGCAAAACAAAACAAACATGAGAAAGCAAAAAAACACTTAAAAATAACGTAGATATCTCAAGAAACAAAAAAGAAGAGAAGCAGAATACGAGATAAAAATAAAAACTATGAATTACTTATTGTAGATTGTATATGTTTGTGCATATAAACTTGTTTGTTTAACAACCTTATGTTGGCTCTATATGAAAACGATCATCACTGTGAGATGGGTCTTGTGTATAGAATGACTTTTGAAGCTGTCTTAAGCTTGACCTGTTGTAACGTATGCTTTTGGGTTTAAAGTAGAAGTTGCGATGGCATGCGGCAAGTTTCGTGTAGATAGGGTAATAATGTATCTTAATGAGTTTTTACCTCAGCGATGTGTGTTGTGATTGTTTTGCGTTTGTCATTAGCGATGATGTGATCAAGGTTATACTATGTCTGTCTGGTCTGATGGCGCTGATCGTCTCTTTCTGTGTATAGTAACCTGGTCAAATTGCGACATTTTTTTTTGAAGAAATGTTTAATTAAGGCCTTTAAGGCAGATGGAACTAATAAAATTCTAGCTAGCTCATCCGTTTTGACACAATCTCATGCAAAAACACAAAAAATACTTACACGAACGCGTTCACTGATCTCAATCTAGGTTCTGTTTGACTTTTATATTGTTTTAAACGCCTTCCAGGTGAGAGGCTGATAACTGATAACAAAAGACACAAAGAATAAAATCAACTTTAGATAAGATTATGAAGTTTACAATGAGTGTTCGCTATCTTCTGTTGGCGGAAATAAAAAACAAACTAAGAGTATGATAAAGTTTGACTTCCTTTAAAAAATACACCAAAAATAAAAGTCTTAAAACCCCCAAGGCCCTATTTATTGTTGTCATTAATAAGAAAAAACTTATTCATTTGTCACCATATGCATTAAATGAAGCCTTGGATTTATAAAAATTAAATATTTTGATCGATCAAGATAAATATGATTAATTATGCGAAAATATTTTCGAATGCTGAAATAAGTTCCCTAAGGCTAAATAAGTTAAAAGTATTTTTTTTTTAATTTTCAAGCCACATTTATTTATTTTTGTTAAGGCATAGTTCAGTCAAATCGTGTTAATATCAAAAATCATCAATTAACTGGGGCAAATTTAGTTTTTGGTTTTTTTTTAATTTTTTGAAAGAATGGTGAAAGTACCAGGTACCAAAAAATTGTACACCTAAAAATTACAAAAAAAATCACGTATCGTAGCTTCTGTATAATGATAATGAGGTAATTTTAGCTTCTCAAAATGTTGAGGAATCATGTTTTAAGTTTTATTTTTCCCTTGACCTAAGAATTTGGGCTCTCAATGCAAAGCATTTCAAATATTTTGCAATTATTAAGTCATTTTTGGAAAAATCTGCAATTACATCATTATTTCAATGTATTCTTCAGCAGTAAAAAATACCTTGGTATAAAATCTGTTAATAAAAATCGTTGATATTGAATCAAATATTACAATTTTTGGCCGTCATCTTGTTTTATTCAAAAAAAAAATGTTTAAATATCATTTCATGATTTTGTACAAAGGTACTTGTACAATTAGTATACCCATATTCCTATATTATATTAACATTTTTGAAATTCAATTTTTTTGAGCATTAGGTATGACCAAAAAATAATGACAATTCTTGTTCGTCTCATTTTTAATGTATCACAAATGCATACAGACCAGTACAACATGTTCCGAATGAAAAATCACATTGTGTTAAAAATGCACACCAAAAAAAATGTACTAAAAATAAAAAGGAGGCATAGTACTTAATTTTTGTAAAAGACTGGAATAAACATGTTCAAATTGAAAAGGCAAGGGCTCAAAATAAAAACTGATAAGCCTTGAGAGATGAGAATAGTTTTCAAGAGAGAAAATTTATATATATTTCCTACCTTAAAAGAAAATCATATTTTCCTTACATTAAAAATGAAATCAGAGCGAAAACGTAGAGAAATTGATTTTTTACCAATTGTTTAATTTGATTAAACTTGATCTATAGCTAAAATAATTATGTTCATTAAAAAAAATATATACGCCCGAGTGAATATTCCATTAGTATTTTTAATTTCATTTTTTTTACCATTATGACCATAAAATAAGTATAATTCTTGTTTTTTAATTTTCAATCCATTAAAAATGCATACAGTACAATGTTCCGAATGCAAAATCACACTATGAGTGAGTGTGTAAACATTACACAAAAAGCTGAAAATGTAAAAAAAAATTCTGAAAATGTAGGTAAATAAGAACGAGTTTACATTTTTTATGGAATTGTTAATTAATTTTTTCTGACATTTGTAGTTTTTTTCGATTGAGTAAGTGACAAATGTGTATTCACATGTAAACTTGTTTTTTTTTTTTCAATACAATTACATTTGAGAGGAGGTTTAACTATATATGTTTCGTAATAAGAACATTCGCAGAAATTTGACATTTTCATCTGAATTACAGCATTAAAAATGAGAAAAAAACTAATATCATTCGATATTAAAAAAATTACCTTCACTTGCGCCATAAATCATTTAATTGGGAATTCGATCTCAAGTGTTAATTTTACGATGTTATTAGAGTTATTATCAAAAACATTTATTATGAAAAAAACATTTTTTTTATTAATAATTTTTTGAAAAAAAAAAGATTTAAAATAAATTTGCAATGCTATTGTATTTTTTATAAATTTGAAGTAAACACAATTTCTGAAAAAAAAAGTTCAAAATATTTTTATAAATTCAAAAATGTATATTTTGAAAATTTGGATTTTGTTTAATATTAAATGATTAAATGCGTTTATATTAAAAATTCATTATAATTGAACTACCCATCCATTTTGGAAACTGAAAAAAAAAGGTTCTATTACAGGTGCCGCTATTATTGTTTTTCGAATAAAAAAACTTTTCTCATTAAAAGATAGACTTTATCAAAAGACCAATACTGTTTTTTATTCAAAATCAAATTTAAGATTCAACAAATTTTTTAGGTAAATGATTGTAATCCAAAAAAAATGTAATTCCAAAAACCACTTTGTAGAACGTCCAAAAACTGAAACATACTAGGTTTTATGTGAATATATCCACTCGTTTGGACTGAATCTCTTTACGCAGACAGATATACATCCTAACAGATTGACGGATACATAGACGCACTTGCGGAACCCACTTGTTTGCATTCTCTATAATCGTAATATCAGTTTTTGTACCTACATATATCGCAAGTAAAAATAATGTTGAAGTTCAAAGCAAAGCTTTTAAGAATTCGACAGCCGACTTTGCGTTAAAATATTTGTATTTTTTTTATGATGTTGTATGGAATTATAGTCACATGAAATGTGGGGTTTTTGAAATTGACACAACATTAAAAAAAAATACGCCCTTGTGTACAAGTTCACATGTTTTAATTTTTCAAATATCCATAAAAGAAATTTGTTTTCCAAACATTAATTTAATTCTCCTTTAATATTTGTGAAGTTTAATATTTAAACACATCATCCATAGTCCTTCCACACCAAATAATGTGTAAATTTTAAAGCACATCAGCAAATATTTCATATAGCTCAAACTCAAACATTGTGTGCTGCACCTGCAACTGTCGGACGGCGTTGAGTCATAATTCAAAAGTTAATGGTCAACTTAATCCAATACTGGCACATATAACACGACTAACGAATGAAATGTTTATATGCAAAATCACAAACCCTTGCAAGGGTATATCTATGATGCATAACGAACGGCAATGGGAATAAAGAGGGTGTTGTGTTACAACTGAATTGATTATTCTATGAATAAACAAATAAAAATGGATTTTTGTTTTTAATGAAACTTTAAATTTTGTTATGTTTTAATAAATACATAAATAATTTTGAAAACCTAATTTTCGAATAAAACATTTTTTCATCTTATAATTTTCATACCAAAAGTCTTAGGCAAAAAATGTCAAGATCTTTTTAATTTTTAGTATTTCTCAAATTTTTACCAATAAGAGTCAAGCCTTATAAAATTTTGAAGAATGACAATTCTCTTCAATTTGGTTTTCGTTAAGTTAAAACCATTCATTATTCGATTGAAACACCCTGTATATTCCATGAGTCTACAAACACGGTCTGCCTGACAATACACACTCAAACACAAACACAAACACAGACAGTACACACACAACCAATCAAACAATGAAATGTGCAAATTTTCGAAATTTCCAAATGAATTATTTTGCCTGCATTCATACACAACAAACAAATTCACTTGCCTTTGCGGCGTTTGTCGTCCACTATTTTAGCCCCTAAAGAAGATAACAGCATCGTGATAGAGTCTGTGTGATGTTTTGTTCCGTTGCCGAGTTGACAAAGGCAGGAGGGCTTGAAAATTAAATTCCATAATTCGCAAACAGAGTCCTGACAAAAAAGTGCGGAGAGTGAGAAAGAACGACACACACAACACCATGCAAAACTCTCGTTGACGGAAAATAGATGTTTCACATAGATTTCATGGCAAGGACACAACCAACATCAAGGACTAAAGGACCGCCACGTAAAAATATATACAAAGCTCGTTTGTATAGTCCTTAAGCATTCAAATACTCTTCAAAGTCTTATACACACGCTCGTTGGCAAAATAATGTTTGCCCGCTTCTTTTTTTTTGGCAAAGCAACACAAATTTTTGCAAAGGGTTTCGTCCTTCGTTCTGTGTCAAAAACAGATTTTTGGGGATGTTTCAGAGAGCTTCATTCAACTTTAACTCTCACACTCTTGTTCGAAATTCGTTTATATTACAGAAACTACCAAAATGGCCACCGTATTGTTCCGCTCAAAAAGTCCGCCGACCGAAAAAGGATGTTGTTTTTGTTCGAAACGTCATTGTCGTCGTCCTTCGTTTGAGGTGGAATGCGAAATCAATAAATCAACCCTGGGATAAACGGTTTTTTGCACTATGTTTTTGTGTTTTTAATTGCAGACACTCAGGCAGCAGCAGCCAGTATTTCTGTTTGTCTATCACTGGTCAGGGGGGATGTTCATTAGGGTGATCTGATATTTAAAGCGGGGGTGGTTCAACTTGGTGTGGGAGTTTAACTCCTGCAAATCACATACCGACATCTGTCCTTTGGGAAAACTTCAACATTCAGCCAGCAGCAGGACAATGTGTGTACGTGTTTTTTTTTTTCTTTTGCTTTCATTTCGATCTTCTTCGTTTAAAGTGAACGTTAGATAAATATTATGACCAGTTTGGGGGAAAAGGACCATTTTCATTGATAACTCACTGCATTTACTGAGATACTCAAGGACCTCGATAAAATTAAACTTTACTATTATTACTTCATCTTGGATCATTGCATGCAATACTGCACTTTGTTTGGTGAGGGTGGAGAGAGTTGTTGTTATAAGGGAAAACAAACCATAAAAGGAATTTGCTCTCTCTCAATCTAATCGTGAGGGTGCGGATTGTTTCAAATGAAATAAGATACTTTCTTGGAAGGTGGATGGATAGGATATCCTTTCTCTGGATCTGTGAGAGTTTGTTCAGGTCTGGTTGCTTTGCTTGGATAAAATGAAACCTATCTCTATGAGGTTTTAACACCCTCATAATAAAATATATAGAATATTTGTATCGTGACGTGACTGTCTGTCTTGTCTTCACAGAGGAAGACATTTGTTATTGATGGATTTGTGGTAAGGGAGTGTTTTTGTTTTGAGAGGAAATGTGATGGGAATCGTTGCACATTTAGCAAAGTGTTGAATCAAGTATCTCAACAACATTTTCCTTTTTATGAACTTACGTGAAGATAGATTTAGAGAACATTACACAAAGTGGTTATAACCTTTCAAGTAGAACATAATACTGAAAAATTATAGAATTTCATATAAAATCAAATCGACTCAATTATCGAAAAAAAGAAAAAAACTTTTTGAGGGAATATTAAAACTCATCATATACACAAACTCGTTATGCACAAAACTCTTCTAAAGGTTTACTGTTAACAAATCATTAGCAGAAAATGAGTATTTCGGTGTGAAGTTGTGTGTAAAGCATGATTCACTGAACAGAATTTTAAGTTTGCTTTTAGCGAGCTTATTTTTAGATAAATACAAGAAAACACCGTTTTGTTCATAATGTGACATCGATTTGATACAGTATTCAGTTTTGAGGGATCTTCGTTAAAGATTTATTAATATTTGATATGGTTAGGTATTGGAAAGCAAGGGAAGTCATCAGCAAATTCAAACTTCTTTGGGGTTTTCGCTGGAAATTTTTTTTTGGAAATTTTAGATTCGTCTAAACACTGATCCTTGGGGGTCCCATTTTTTAGTATACTTATCCAAACTGTGGGGGCTATCAAGAAACAAATTGAAATGAGCTCTTGTTGAGCATGTTTTTCAACATTGTTGTTACTTTGATGCTAATACAATCTGCATAAATGTCCATGGTTTATTTTACGAGCTTAAAAATCAATGATTTCTCCAGAAAGTTTGAACTTTCCTTATTATCATGTTTCAATCTGGAAAATTAAAGTAAATCGTCATCATAAAATCTAAACCCAGGGTCTTATTTCCCGAGATTCAATCGGACTCAACTATAGATTTTTGAGGTGGTTGATGTGTGTTGAGGTCAAAATCCCGAGAACCGAAAATCCAAAATCCCAAAAACCCTGAATCCCCAAAATCCAGGATCCCGAAAACCCAGAATCCCAAAAATCCAAAATCCCGAAAACCTAGAATCCCGAAAACCCGGAATCCCGAATGGAATCCCAAAAAATTATATATAAAATGAAAAATTTGCTCCAATTTTTATAAATTTGCTCCAATTTTTCATTTTATACAGGGTGTCCGGTACAAAATGGATAAGCCAGAAATGGATGATAGGTGCACTTTTGACTGTTCTGAAACCGAATTGAAAAAGTTTCATCATCTTACGTTTTCTTTAACCACAACCACGAATGAATGAATTTTATAAATTTCTTATTTTTATAATTTTCTACAATAATTGGCTCACTACATAAGAAGTTAAAAGTTTTTATAACTATTGCATCTTTTCTTTTAAAAAATTTTATGAAAATTTTCAAACGCCATTCTTGAAAACTTGGGTAGGTATATATTTAGGGTTTCTGGGATCGTAAGGCTTTTTGTGTAATAATTAGAAAACAGTTTTTCACTTTACCAAGGAGACACTTGCCTTTCAGATTTGACTTTGCACATCATGTTGTTTCCACAGACCTCCGAAGTTTTTTGTGGTACGTATACCCTCGGAGCATAAAATTTTTAATTGTGAAGATGCCTTATTGAATTTTCGATATAACGATAACAGTTTCAATGATGACAGGTCTACAACCTTATAAAAGCTCCTGTAAGCTTCCAAAGTTAGGACTTATCAGCTTGTTTTAGTAGTTGTTGCTACTTTTTAAAATAAGATATTGGTTGTAACTCTTTTTTTATTGTCGGGAAAAGATGGTGCCAGTATTTTTTGCGTTGAAAAGGAGATTTGTCTGCAAAAAAAAATCAGTAGACTCCGCATCCAATAAGAATTTATTGATCAGCATTCATATACAGCTGAAAAAGCGAATAAGATTATAGTGAGTATAAAAAAGGAGTAAAATTTTTCGGCTTTTGTATTTAAACACCAAATAGATCAAAAATGGGACTTTTTTAACCTATTTTTCTGAAAAAGGAAATTACCAGAGTTTTCTGAAAAAAAAACTCATTCACGTAAAAAATCTTAAAGCGCTTTAATGTTGAATACACCCCGCGTCATCTCGGGCTTTCGCCAACGAAAAATTGCTAAATTTCCTGTCTTAATTTGTCGTATTTTGTAAAATGACGCTAAAAAGACCTGCCATTATCTTATGACATATATTTAGGTCATGCTTCAAGTATCGCATTCATTAAAAAAAAAAACTTGAAGACAATTTTCAAAAAATTATGTATCTTTAACCAAAGAACATGTCCAGTCAATATTCCCACACACACACGGTTCGACTTAATTCTGTTGCGAAATTTAAATTATTTTTCTTGTCTGGGACGTTTCATTATTTGTCATTCTACAACCGACTAAATACCTTACACAGAAGAAAAGAAAAAAAAAACCTCAGCTCATGCATGTCCAAATCAATTCTTTAAAGACTTATCTAAATTATTTGACGCAAAGAAAATTTAATCTTTCTTCGCACCTCTATAAACCACTCCTATTTGGCGCCACTTAACATGTTACTTACACAAGTTTTCACTGGTCATATTGAAGTAGCCAGAGGTGAGAGAGAAAATGAGACTATACAAAAGCTAGTCAAAGTATATATGTTTCATCGATGTACTCAATAATTTAAGCTAACAAGGGCCCGCCGCAACACTAATCCATGGCGGCCCATTCCGTTGTGAGCAGATATACACGTATCCGCCACTTGATGGCGGTACACAGGACAATTAATCTCTGTGCCTGTCAAATCCAATTAATTTCAAGTTGTATTACCATGCACACTGAACACCACACAAATATACTAGAGGAGAGAGAGAGACTTAGAGGACCAAACAAAACGACCCACCGACCGACCGAGTGGTGGCAGTTGCACTTTCCTTGTGTTTTGGTGTTCACCCAAAGACGGAAGTCGTTTTACTTGCTAGACAAACTAAAAAACAAAACAACAGAAGAAAAAAAAAACAGGAACAAAACAGAAAAAAGGAGGTATAAAGAAACTTCATTAGAGCAGATATTGACTAGGGCAGCATTTTACTGAAGTACCATAGTGAACAATGGTAACAGCATTCAGGCAGTAGCAGCCTAGAAAATAAAAAATGCTCCTACCGTACCTATATTATGATTGATTTAATATCGCCAGGTCAGACAGAAATAAGTTGTATATTAGTCTCTCTGATATCTTAGAGGTGGTATTGCAAAATATCGAATGTCAACATTTCAGCAAGAAAAATGTCTGCTACTTCAAGACTGACTCAACTACCAGCAATGTGCTGGTGATATGTTTATACTAATCGAACATTTTTTTGTTTTCCTTTATTTACATGTCAACTACAGTTTGACATTCGGAATTCCTTTATTTCAATTTGTCGACGAATGGAATCGAGGATAAAAGAATCATTTGATTGCAATCATTTTCGTTAAGAGTCTCGCACCAAGAAAATTTTATTTGTGTTGTAAAATAGTTCAAAAACTCGTTGACAGAAGTGCAGTTTATCTGATGAATAGCAGCACTGATGGTGTGAATGACAGTGATGATGATAGTAAAGTATGACTAACAAGCAATGAATCTAATACAGTAGTAATAACAAAAATGAAAGAAATATATATTTTCTTTGGTTTTAAGGATTTCAAGTAGGTTCCTATCGCCGAAAAAACTTTATTTGTGTAAAAATTATTATAGATCGTCAACAGTACAGAGAAAATTAATAACAGTTAATAGTGTTCAGTTGGAATAATTAAGCGAAAAAGTCTTCTAAGAAGATTAAGAAGTAAGGAATATCGAATTTTTGCCCTTAAACTTGACCAATACCTTCGCTGACTCTTCAATCTTGACAATGTTTGAAGGAAAAGACTAGAAATAACAAATTTGAATTCTTTGTCAGTCATTAGATACCAAAAATCTTATTTTTGATAGAACAGTACTGACAAAAATGGAAAAAAAATCATCAGGAAAAGTTGGCTTTTTCGTTTTAAAGGTTAAAAACGGCTTACTATTGGTCAAAAAACTAAGTCTGAATACATTTGACAGTAAATCATCAACAGAACAAACAAAATTAATAATACTTTTCAGCTCGAACAGAAACGAAAAAGTCTTCTAAGAAGTTAAAGAAGTAAAAAAATACGGAATTATTTCCTTGAAACTTAACCAATACCTTCGCTGACTTTTCAATATTCACATTTTTTAAACGAAAACACTTGATTTAACAAACTAGAATGCTTTTTCAATCATAAGGCTCCAAAAACATTGGTATTGATTCAGTAGTACTGACAAAAATGGAGGAAATAATCAAAAAAAAAAGTTGTTTTCTTTCGTTTTAAAGGTTCGAAGCACGTTACTATTGGCAAATAAACTTTGTCTGAGTATAGTTAATGATAAGTCGTCAACAGTACGAACAAATTTAATAACACTCAATACTGTTTAACTCAAATAATTAAGGAAAAGAGTCTTCTAAGAAGATAATGAAATAAAATTATCAAATTATTGCCTTAAAACATAACCAATATTTTCGTTGACTCTTCAATGTGGCTAATTTTGAAAAAAAAAAAGACTAAATATGAAAATTTTTAATGCGTCTTCAAGCTTTAGAAATCAAAAACCTTGCAGTTGACAAATAAGTATTGGTAAAATGGAAGAAATCATCAGAAAAGGTTTCAAATAGGTTTTTCTATTGGCAAAGAAACTTTTTTTGTATAAGTTTTGGCGATGGAACGCACATTTTTGGAATAATATTGATAACGAGGAATACTGTTCAGCAAGATTTAAAGAGCGAAAGAAAGCGTTCGAAGAAGATTAAACACTTAAAATACTACGATATCGCCTTGAAACTTGACCAATACGTTCGCTAACTTTTCAATCTTGACAATTTTGTTAAAGAAAGATCAGAAATTAAAAATTTGAATATTTTGTCAATCATTAAATGCAAAAAAACCTTGATGTTGACATTGATATACTGAAAAAACTGGAAGAAATGATCAGGAAATATAGTTTTTCTGGTTTTAAAGGTTCGAAATAGGTTTCAAGTGGCAAAAAAATAAGAAGATTAAACACTGAAAATACCATGTTATTTCCTAGAAATTTTACCAATACTTTCTTTTACTCTTAAATCTTGGCAAGACTGATTAAGAAAGACTAGAAATAACAAATTTGAGCACTTTGTCAATCATTTAATACCTGAAATCCTTACTATTGGTACAGTAATACTGGTTAAAATGAAAGAAATCATCAGGAAATGTTTTTTTTTCGTTTCAAAGGTTTTAAGTAGGTTAATTGACTTGAAAACTTGGTTTGTGTGAAGTTTAACGATAGAACGCATAGAACTGTTGGAATAATATTGATAATGAGAAATAGTGTTTAGCTCGATTTAGGTATCAAAAAAGCGTTCTAAGAAAGTAAAACACTAAAAATACCAAGCTATTGCCTAAAAAATTGACCAATACCCTCGCTGACTTTTCAATTTTGACAATTTAAAAAAAAAAGACTGGAAATAACAAAAATTTGTACTTCGTCAATTATTTGACACCAAAACACTTGGTTTTGATACAAAAACAGGAAATGTTTGTTTTTCTGATTTCAAAGGTTCGAAACGAAAAAACTTTTTTTTTATACAGCTGCCGATTGAATGTCTACAGAAATTGATAACTGTGAGTCCTGTTAATACTCGAGTAATCAAGCGAAATAGTCTTCTAAGAAAATCAAGAAACAAAAACACCAACTTTTTGCCCTCAAACTTGACCAATACCGTCGCTGATTCTTCAATCATGATAATCTTCACAAGAAAAGACTAAAAATATCAAATTTAAATACTTTGTCAACTGTTATAATAGCAAAAACTATTGTTTCCTCTTAATTTTTTACTATTTTTCAATCGAGTAAAATCACAAAAAAAAATTTCCTCCAATACTTGGTAACATTTTGTTGATCACACTGTTTCAACACCATGCCAAACTGACATTGATAATAATTCTCACTTCCTACTATGACTGATATATACGAGGACATAGTAATAACGAGATTGCAAAATTTTAAGGAAGACTTTTAGCCCAGAATTCATTATGGCGGATTAAACGATATTTCGTAGTTCGTTAGATTATTATGGTAGTAGTTGTAGTAGCTAGAGTAGGTATAGTGAAAATCCATTTTCCATGCCTGCCATTGCTGCTTGTTTTCCTTGTTGACAAGTTGATGTCAGCTAGCCTGTGAACAGTGCAAGCAATGCTGGTGCAAGGGGATAGTGTTTCGCCAGCCACTATAGTTGTGATATGGTGCAAACAGAAATCCAATTTCCGAGTGTCAGAGAATATATATAACTTTGTATCCATGTGTATGTGTGTTTTCTGTTGATGAGAGAGTCACAAAATTGGAAAATATATTTGCTAAAATGGGCGTGAGTGAGTGAGTATGTGTGTATTGCATGTTTCGATTAACAATTCGAGGAAATTGTGTTGATTGCATTGTTTCCTCAAGGTTTTTAATTTTCATTGAATAAAGATATGATGAATATACGACGGGGATAACCCTTGGTATTATTGTGTTTATATAGAAAATTGAACATTTTAATTAGTTTTTCTTCTCATTGAAATAACGAATGAATGAACAATGAGGGTCCTTGAAGACATGAAAGGTTTTAACATTTCTCATGTAGTCATCATTAGAGATTAGGAATTTTCATTATCATCATCAACAATTGGAATAGATGAAAAACACAAAATAAAAAAAAAGGACTCCCCAAAAATCTCTAGTGAATCACTTTCATATCCTCGAAACTCACAATCGTACAAGGGTTTTATATTTCAGGCATAATATTTCTCTCTTATAGCCAGACTCTCCTGAGGGTGCATTTATTTTTGAATGGGAATAATGCACAGTGACTTAAGGTTCAGTCGTGGATGAAGTTTGGCACTGGACATGATATTTTTTTTGTTTTTGCTTTACGAGTTCAAAAATGCAGAAGCACTATATCCTTTTGCCAAAAAAAAATGATTCGTTTCATTATGAATTCAATGGAATAGCAGCACTCGTAAAAATGATTTTATTGTATTGTTTCGTGTGCCATGAGCATTTGGCTTCCCTTGGAGCTAATATTTATTTTTGTTTTCTGTTTTTGCTGAGTTATTGTGGGAGAAAAGAAAAACAAAAACTAGAAAGAAAAGTGTTGGTTTTTGTTTGAGTATACTTTAATGTTCTTAGATAACTTGACTTTTAGGCCCGTATGTAGTGGGAATGAGAAAATCAGTTGGTTTTTTTTTCGCCATATTTTGAACAACATCCTTAAGGCTAGCTTTGATTACATTTGATTACGAATTTCTAATAAAAAGTTCACAGTCAAAAAAGTCCTTGAGAAGATGGGAAAAAAAATTCTAAAAATTTAAACTCTCGGTACTGAAACTGCCACAGGATCTTGTATTCTATAAACTAAAAACTTAATTCTAGCATATTTTTAATAAGATTCGTGTAATGGACTGGACAGTCACGCTTGAGGTTCAAATCAAATAACTTGCAACGAATTGAAAAAAACCTCCATCTCAATCTAACCAAGGCCCAGTGACGAACAACTCTCAATTATTTTTGTGTGCGTGTAATTAACTTACAAGAATGGAAGGGACCTACAATTTAAAGTCGAGTCCAAGGTTAAGCAGAAATGAACTTTTTCATTACAATAATACTTTGTTAATTCTTCCTTACCTTTTTTGATGAAGGCTGGGATTATAACCAAGACCTCTGGCATAATATCCATCGCACTAATTACTGTGCCGAGGAGTATACCTACTATAATTTTATTCCTCAAGCTAGTAATTTTTATTTCTAAATAACTAATAAATAGAAGAATAACTAAATAAAATAAAATAAATTTTTCTAATTTTAATACGCTGCATTTTTAAATAATTTACTATAAATTTCTGCTTTTTTCTTTTCTTTCAGGTAAGCAAATTGGCATTTTAAAGAATATGTTTTCACTTAAGGTAAACATACTGGAAAAATACTGGATAAAATACCTTCGTAAGATTTTCGACCTCGAATTTTCTAAATCTGAAATTTTCAACTCTTAATGAAAACTGATCGCCTTATTTTTTAAAATAAAAAAAGGAATGTAGAGAGAAGTATTAGAATTATTTGTAAGTTTAAAAGTTTATTTAAAACTTTTATGTAAAAATTCAAGAAAAAATGTTGATCTAATTTTATAATAGTTACAACTAAAAAAATAATATGTACAATATATAAAATTTCATTTTCAAATAATAAATACATCTTTTTAAATGGTTTTGACCTCTAAACTAACCTTCTGTAGGCACACCTCTTTTTTGTGACGTGATAGGCATACGGGTGCGAATTTGGCTTCTACTTTTTCATGTCGCTAGAACTTTTTTATGTCTCATATTTTATAGAGAAAACTTATATGAAATTGATGCAGAATTTTCCAAGGAATTCGAATAGTGTTTTCACAATTAAAAAAAAATGTATTTACACCATTATAAAGAGACTTTTTTGTACCCACTTTTTTGAAAAATTTTAATTTTTTCATTTTTGCCGTGCCAAATTCGCACCCGTTGCCAACAGAGGGCTAAGTATGCCATTTAATTTCTCGTTTAGCAAAGATTTTTTAGAACTTTTTTTTTATATCTTTAGAGTCCTTAAAAAAAAATAAAATGCACGACTTGGGTCGCACGTACTTGCTCTTGCAGTTTAAAACACTTTTATGTTAGTTTACTTGTAGATTTTAAGAGCTGCCTCTATATAAATCTAAAGAAACATCTTGTAAAATTAAAAAAAATATTTTTTATTTGACTTTTCTGAAAGAAATAAAAATGCAGTTTTATTGCAATTGCTTCGAATATTACGCCTGCAAAGTTTATTGGTTTGAATTGAAAAATTTGTATGGGAGGTACACTTTCTAAGCGAGATATAAAAAAACAAAAAAAAAAAACCAACTTTCGAAATTTCATAAAAATCATCTGTACCAAATTTGAAAAAATCCATTCACCCCGTTTAGGCTTTGGAAATGTGTACAGACGGACGCACAACGAGACCCACTTTTTCGGAATTCTCCATCATCGTAATGTTGGTTTTGATTAAAACCCCAATTTTTTCCACACCAAATCAATACTTGCCCTATAGGCTATAGAGCAAGTAAAAAACAGTTTTTCATAAAAATACAAATTTTCAAACAAACTTATTAATAAGAACAAAGTCCGTTTAAAAAAAAAAGAGTTTTTCAAAAAAAAAAATTTAAAATGTTGACAAATAAAATGCACGACTGGGGTCGCACGTACTTGCTCTTGCAGTTCAAAGCACTTTTATGTTAGTCTACTTGTAGATTTTAAAAGCTGGATCTAAATTTAAAAAAAAATGATATTGGGGAAGAGCCGACATTTAGGGCAAAATTTTGTTAAATGAAAAAATTTTTTTTTGTTATTTGACTTTTTTGAGAAAAATAAAAATGCAGTTTTATTGCCACTGCTTTAAATATTACGTATACAAAGTTTAATCAAAATCGTTTGAGCCGTTTTCGAGAAATTCGTAATATCGTATTTTTTTGTATGGGAGGTATACGTTCTAAACGAGATATAAAAAAACAAAAAAAAACGAAATTTCAGAATTCCATAAAAATCATCTATACCAAATTTGAAGAAAATCCATCCACCCGTTTAGGCTGTGGAAATGTGTACAGATGGACGCACACGGGACCCACTTTTTCGGAATTCTCCATCATCGTAATGTTGGTTTTGATTAAAACCCCAATTTTTTCCACACCAAATCAATACTTGCCCTATAGGCTATAGAGCAAGTAAAAAACAGTTTTTCATAAAAATACAAATTTTCAAACAAACTTATTAATAAGAACAAAGTCCGTTTAAAAAAAAAAGAGTTTTTCAAAAAAAAAAATTTTAAATGTTGACAAATAAAATGCACGACTGGGGTCGCACGTACTTGCTCTTGCAGTTCAAAGCACTTTTATGTTAGTCTACTTGTAGATTTTAAAAGCTGGATCTAAATTTAAAAAAAAATGATATTGGGGAAGAGCCGACATTTAGGGCAAAATTTTGTTAAATGAAAAAATTTTTTTTTGTTATTTGACTTTTTTGAGAAAAATAAAAATGCAGTTTTATTGCCACTGCTTTAAATATTACGTATACAAAGTTTAATCAAAATCGTTTGAGCCGTTTTCGAGAAATTCGTAATATCGTATTTTTTTGTATGGGAGGTATACGTTCTAAACGAGATATAAAAAAACAAAAAAAAACGAAATTTCAGAATTCCATAAAAATCATCTATACCAAATTTGAAGAAAATCCATCCACCCGTTTAGGCTGTGGAAATGTGTACAGATGGACGCACACGGGACCCACTTTTTCGGAATTCTCCATCATCGTAATGTTGGTTTTGATTAAAACCCCAATTTTTTCCACACCAAATCAATACTTGCCCTATAGGCTATAGAGCAAGTAAAAAACAGTTTTTCATAAAAATACAAATTTTCAAACAAACTTATTAATAAGAACAAAGTCCGTTTAAAAAAAAAAGAGTTTTTCAAAAAAAAAAAATTTAAAATGTTGACAAATAAAATGCACGACTGGGGTCGCACGTACTTGCTCTTGCAGTTCAAAGCACTTTTATGTTAGTCTACTTGTAGATTTTAAAAGCTGGATCTAAATTTAAAAAAAAATGATATTGGGGAAGAGCCGACATTTAGGGCAAAATTTTGTTAAATGAAAAAATTTTTTTTTGTTATTTGACTTTTTTGAGAAAAATAAAAATGCAGTTTTATTGCCACTGCTTTAAATATTACGTATACAAAGTTTAATCAAAATCGTTTGAGCCGTTTTCGAGAAATTCGTAATATCGTATTTTTTTGTATGGGAGGTATACGTTCTAAACGAGATATAAAAAAACAAAAAAAAACGAAATTTCAGAATTCCATAAAAATCATCTATACCAAATTTGAAGAAAATCCATCCACCCGTTTAGGCTGTGGAAATGTGTACAGATGGACGCACACGGGACCCACTTTTTCGGAATTCTCCATCATCGTAATGTTGGTTTTGATTAAAACCTCAATTTTTTTTTCGACACGAAACCAATACTTGCCCTATAGAGCAAGTAAAAATCAAAAAATATGTGTTTTTAAATTTTATTTTAGAATTAAGCTGGCAGAAACGTTTTTGTGCAAAAATTTTCCTTGGAATCAGCTAAGTCGTTTACGAGAAAGTTAGACTCTAAGAAAATGGTTCTATGGCAGGTACAGAAAATCAAAATCTTAAAATCCAAAATGGCGTCTGCAAACTTATTTTGTTCATACAATATTAGATAGGTATATTAATTTAAACTTATTTTTAAAGAAGCTGCATGGAACCATTCATTTCATAACATTATTCCTAAGTCCAAAAATTTTAATTCGGTTTATAGGATTCTAGATTTTTGGGGTGATTTTTTTAGTACGATCTTGGATTTTTAGAGTTTTCGAGACATTGGAATTTGAACTATGTAATGAATTGTAGTTTTACGGGTTTCCCATACTCAGAAATTTGGGACTCTGTTTTTGGGATTCTTTTTAAATCCTCATTTTAAAAACTTTGAATTCAAACTTTATTGCTAAGAACTTCATATATCAAGGTATTGTAATGATTTCTTTTTAATAAAAACTTTTTTAATCCATGTTTGTACTCTGTAGTAAACGCCTATAAATTCACTCATTTTTAAAATATTGAAAACAATTTGAAAAACCAAATCATGTAGACTACATTATCGAAGTAAAAAAAAAAACCTAAAAACTAAACCAAATTATTGTCATTTTCATGCTCCCTTCAAGAAAACAAATTTATTCAACTCAACGTTTCGTTGGAAAATACCAATCATCATAGGTGTTTCCGCAGCCACCCACTTTATCCCGCCTCAAGGGACAATAGAATTCATTCGAACAGATGAGTGACTGTAAAAGGGCTGCGTTCGTTTAGTATACATTTTTTTTATGACTCAAAGTTGTAAATACACAGTCATGACTCCCCTTATAACGGAAGATTGATATTTCCACTTGAACGCTTTAACCGCATTTTGCCAATTGGATATTCCCTGTATTTCTGATTCAACTTCAATTTGTCACAGATAGAAAAAAATACATATAAATTTTTTCTAAAGGATATTCCCCATAACCTTAAAGCTATTTTGGTACACCTCTTTAAGCGCTAAAGTACATTATTAACAATCCATTTTAGAAAAACCATTCGAAAAAAGTTTCTTCCACACACTATTTGATGAAGCAGAGAAAACCAAAGAACCACCCACGCAGTGGAAATGCGTTCCACATGTTCGAATTTTCATCCCCCTTTTATATGTGAAAGATTATCGCTCCACTCACAAAGATGCTTTTGAAATAAGGGGTGAGATGGGGCGATGGGGAGTTATAAGCATCAAATACCAACCCTCAGGGTGAACTTATTTTTTTTTTTATTCAAGCACGTGCTGCGTGTGTTCAGAATTCTTCCCCATTTTTATCCCCCAACGCCACGAGACAAACGACGAGAAGAATATTATCAGGGATCAACTAAAAATAAATCGTATTTGTCTACAGAACACTCACACAAAAAAAACCCTCGATTCTGAGCTAAACAAATATCAACGAACCCGGAATAATAGTAAAAAAGATATAAAACAATTCCCTATCCGCAAGCAAAAGAATCTCCACAATCTACTTTTTTTTTTTTGTATTTAAATAAACGAAAAACAAAACAATTGGAGGCAATCAAATTATGACCTGGATTTTTTCCCAAAGTAAACATTATTTGCAAGGCGAATAAATAAAACTCTTCAGTTCAGTTCAGATATCTTTGTAAGAATATAAGTAGACAAAGTAATGTCATCGTTAAAGTCGAAGTCAATCTAATAAAAGTGCATAATTCAATCAACTAGACGAGAGTATTCAAGCTTATTTAGCTCAAAAAAGGGAATCTCAGCTTCAGTTGCTCTTCTCTATACTAATTGTAATGCGCCGCGCACAATATGCATCGTTAAGTGAACAATTTGATTATCTACTTAAAAACATTTTATTGAATGACTTACAGTGGGACAAAATGTGATGTAAATTAGGAAAAAATGTTTTGTTTTAGATGATTTTTTATCAAACTACTTTTGCCATGTCCAATTTTATGAGTTTATTTTAAACTTCCATGCAAAAAAAAAAACAGTTTAGAAGTTTTTAGAGACAATCAAAATTATTACATGCCGCTTATATAAACGCCCACAAAAACGCCCACTTTTTATCTTCTAACATAGCTTTCTTCATATTGTGGGGTTATAACTTGTATTCCTCTTTCTTATTCATGGAATATATTACTGTAGATGTAGTTTCAATAAAATAGTTTTACAGGGTGTTTTGGATTTATTTTAAGAAAAATTTGATCGCAAATATTTAAAATTTTTTTAATTTCGGATTTTGGGTAGTGTATACCAGAATGCAAATCATTTGAGAAAATTTTTTTAAAAAAGTAGAAAAGATTTTTTTGAAATTATTCCACATTTTTGTGTCACTGTGTCCCACTGTGCAATCTCGCAAATAATCCTAGAGAATCTAGTTTTTATGATTATTGTTATTATTTTTATTGACAAATTAAAACAAAAAAAGTGAAATCTATTTTTAAGCTCATCAAATAAAAAAACCTAAAGAAAACAAAAAAACAGAACACAAAATACAAAAAAAAAAATACTCAACGTGGCCCTTTGATTGAGTTATTCTTAAAGAACGTTGACTGAATGATTAATTGGTACAAAGAACCAATCTGTTTTTCGTTTTTGTTTTTTTGTTGCCTTCAATCTTTTTACTCGCACTAAAAATGGGGAATAAATACAATTTTTATGGGTTGCAGTTTGTATAAGTCCACATGATAAATGAATCCTTGTGGTTTAAGGAGAACAAAAACAAATATGCGATGAAGCACGTAATTGCTTTAGTGTTTATAATATAAAAGCCAGAAGGATTTAAAGCACAAACGACAACACACGTTATAGAGAGCAATCGAAGAATGATTTTTATTGTAATTTTGTATTTTATGTGTAGTCTTTTATTTTTATCGATTTTCGATAGAAATGTTAAATTTTTTTGTTTATCATTGGTTTTTATGTCAGTGTTAAAGATTATCCCAGAGATATGTGAGAATGAATAAGTTTTGTGAGAAAAAAAATTCAATGAATAAGCTGTTTACATTGATGGAACAAAAGAATTTTGAGATTATCGCTTTTTTAAATCTGAGAAGTCGTATCCATTTTTTTTTTTTATTTAGAGTGTTTTTTTAGGAAGGAGGTATCGGATTGGGTTTTGAAAAAAAAAAAATCTCAAAAACAAAGTTCCAAAAACTTACAGTTAGAGTACGGAGTTTTTGAACTTTATTTTACTTCAAATAAGTGTTTAAATTTCAGGATAGAGAACTCTTTAGAAAATAGTTTATGACCTTACCACTAGAGGGCGCCATATTAAATTGTCTGTGTCGTGAAATAGCCTATAGCCAAGGAAAAAGCAAGACGCATGTAAAGATACCTCATTTGACGAACTATGATAAGTATTTTAAAAGTTATGATGGAATATGTGAGCATACGTATGCAGAATGTTCATATATTCCATCATAACTTTTGAAATACTTATCATAATTCGTCAAATGAGGTATCTTAAGATGCGTCGTGCATATTTCCTGGTTATAGCATGTATCACGACATAATGAATTTAATATAGCGCCCTCTAGCGGATATACTTTAGAAAATATTGTTTCATCAAAAAACATAAACTTTCGAAAATGTTGGTGTTTTTGTGTGTAATTAAAACTCCAAAGCGAAAATTCCAAAATCTGGAAGTCCCTTTACATTTTTTGACTAGACTTGCCTCAACCCAATTCATTCAATGTGCAAATGCAAACCCTTTTTTTGCTAAGTTATGAAAATTGCTTTTAAATATAGAAACATAAAATTATAGACCATTTTTCTTCTGCAACATTGTGTATCAGATGACCCAGGAAGCAACCTAAATTTTTATGTTCAAGATGCCACTTATATATTTTGCTCTAATTTATAACTAATAAGTCCTTCCAGTCACGAAAAAACCTATACGACATTTAGCAATTAGCACCGTATTTACCGTATCACATAATCATGTTGCAGCATCACAACCCCCCTCTTCTAAAACCAATTACAGAGACACACAGAATCCTTAATGGCATCCAACCAATTAGTCTCATTCGGTTAGTTGCACTTTGCAACAGTCAGACTATTCCCACAAAATACGAAAAAAAAAATATATTAAGTCCATTTACTTAGGTAATAATTTTTACCCCTTTTCCCCCTACCCTATTTGAAAAAAAGGTTAGCAATGAAAAAGCAACTTCAAAGGATGAAAAAAAAAACAGATATTTCAAAAATTAAACAAAAATTCCAATTGTTGTGCGGTGCTGCAGTAGCAAAACACCCGGTTTGTGCAATATATTTTTCTTCTGTGGGGCCAAATGGGGCCTATACAAAATGGCAAACTGTCCAGTGATTACGACAAACAACGACCACGAGACGAGACTCCTCCGGTGGTATAGTGGCTACAGTTGCTATATTGCTGTTGTTGCTGCGGTGGTGGTATGGCATTGCATTCTGCAGCTTCAAGTTGTGCACCATTTGCATTCTACATGATTTATTGGTTGGCCACAGCCTGCCACTGCAGCGGTTTTTCATTTATTTTTTTGTTGTTGTTGTTGTTTATGTTGCAACACTACAACTATACTGGCTGAATGCTTAGGCTGCAGTTCATCTGCAGCCAGCAATATCAAACGATGTTCATTTACACTAATTCTCATGCACTTGGCGTGGTCGAGAGTAGCACATTGAGCCATTGAATATATCCCATAAAGACCAGAGACCTAACCAAAGAGGAGGTTGTATAGCAGGCAGGCATTAAATGATCGGGGAACCATTAAATCGCACCATTCAAAAAGCGAAATAAGCACATTTAATGGCGTTAAACATGGCAATTGAATACCCTATCAGTGACGGTGTAATGTGTGATTTGAATATAAGTTTTGTTAGCCGCGATGTGCCACTGTGTTATTAAATGTGTCGATTTGAGATATATACTATACAAAGTATATTGCTTTGGTGGTTATTTTAAAGTTTTACCACCAATCAATCAAGAAAATGGAAGGGGTCACATCGGAATAGTGGTAATATGAAAAGTGGCTTACGTTGGAATTATTGATTACCAACTCGTACATTGGCAATTATGTAGTTTCAATAAATTGTTTTGTAATTAAAAGCTTAGAGGAGAGGGAAGTCAGCCTGAAAACTTGCTTAGGAGGTAGGCTGAATTGAACCAGGTTTTGAGGTAAAAAAGGAAACCGAGGAGACCTAGACCCCATGTCTCTTAAAAAGAAAATATTTTTGTAAGCTTTGGCGGTTTATGAGTTTTACTCAAAAATGTACCGGTAGAGGGCGCCTTATTAAATTTAATGTGTCGTGATACAGCCTATAACTAGGACACAAGCAAGACGCGTTTAATGATACCTCATTTGCCGAACTATGATAAGTAATTCAAAAGTTATGATGGAATAGATGAACATTGTGCATACGTTTGTTCATATATTCCATCATAACTTTTGAAATACTTATCACAGTTCGTCAAATGAGGTATCTTTAATCGCGTCTTGCTTGTTCCCTGGTTATAGGCTGTATCAAGACACAAACAAATTTAATATGACGCCCTCTAGTGGCAAAGTCCTGAACTATTTTATAGTAAAATAAAGTTCAATCATTTTAACTATTGAAAAAATAAATTAAAAAACTAGAAACAACACTTTATGAGTTCGGATACACACTCTCATAACAAAAATAAAGGTCAAGCCTTGTGAAACATTTCGTCCCCCCACAAAGAAGAGGCCAAAGTAATTTATTTGCGGTTTTCTGTTGTTTTTTTTTTTTTAATTTTTTGCATCAGCACGAGTTTACAACTTAATTATTTTAGTAGTCATTTAGCAATGCCAACATCATCATGTTTCCTACATTTTGTATAGTTAAAGTGAGTAAATTCGTACATAAAACTCGTAACAATTATAAAAATGCATTTGTTTAGTTTGTTGCACTTTTGAAAAATGTCTGCTTTTGCCTAAGTACATGGAGATATACGGAACGCGCCATGCGTGTTTTTAATGTGGTTTCTTATAGTCTACCTTAAGTATACCTAACCTAGCTAAAACTATGCATTTTGCCTTGTCAAATGAAGATTTGTTATCTGATTATGCAACTTGTATTTTCTGCGGAAACAAGATATCAGATCTGCATCAAGATGCATTTGTAATTTGTTGTTTTTTACTAAGACTCTATAACATTCGGATGGAGTGTTATGTAATTGTGTAATGTTTCTCAAGAATTTTGTTTATGGGTTCTGATTTAGCTTTAGAATTTAATTTAAAGAAATAGAAATACAACTGAATTGCGTTCTTTGGATAGATAGAGGTCTTGATGGGGTAATAATGGTTGTGGTATCTTTTGAAGCTTAAATGAAAATCAACTACCATTATCAATTTTACCAAACAGGAAAATTAGTGAATAGAACATTTTGGAGGTGTTGAAGTTGGTAAAAGGTTTCGACATTTCTGTAGTTTTTCATATTTTGTCTATAAAAATTCAGATGGAATCTTTTGTTGTAATTGCCGTGTTTTTCCATAAAAATAGAAATTGAATTTTTAAAGATAAAAATAAAAACAAAAATCTTGACCGCTGCACCACCGCCACCGTTTGGCGAAAAACTTGGCGCACCACGACTGCACCACGTCCGCACCATTTCATTTTGTATGAAAAATTCACTGCACCATGATACATAATTTTGAATTATTGAAAAATAAAAAAAAAAAACTACCGACAAGAAGGAGATTCGAACCCGATTATCCAGAGCACTTTCAATTAGAAGTCCAACGCTTTAGCCACTCGACCAGCAAGTCATGTTTGTACGAACTGGAAATTTGTTGCTTAAATCAAAATAACTTTGAAGACGACTTAAACACTTGTATAAGTACGAGAATAGAATTTTTGATCATGGTGCAGACCTGCGGCGGTTGTGCACCGAATTTTTCATTCAAAATAAAATGGTGCAGAAGTGGTGCGGAGGTGGTGCAGCGAATTTTTTTCATAATTTACATTTTTTTCAAAATTAAATGGTGAGGATGTGTAGTTTAGAAATTTTTAAAATGGTGCAGCGGTGGTGCAACAGTTTAGAATTTTTTGATTATGGTGCAGACGTGATGTGGCGGAAATCCGGGTTTCTGTTTATAATCTGGATTAACTAAGATCTTTAATAAAAATCTAGGGCTTCTAACTTGAGCATAATGACCGCTTTGTTAGTTTCGATTTTACAATCACTATTAAGTTAGAGTAATTTTCCCACTCACTTTCCGAAGCTATTTGGTAAGGTTCAATTTGTGTAAATGATATCCTGGTAAAAAATTATGAGAGTTCCCTCTTAGCATTCAACCTGCCTTAAAGAGCCATACAAATAATTTCCTCAATATTTTCTCCAAGGGACCTTCAATGATACCTAGATAATTTCCTACACAAAAAAAAAAATTGAAAAAATTTATAATTCTACACAACGAACAAGTAAAATGAATCTGACCAAGTTATGATATGTGAAATCCATCTATCGAAAGTGAAACCTTTCCTGACTTCAAGCGTAGGCAAAAACGACCAAGAAACGAAAAAAAAATACTACATACTACTCCCAGTCTTAATCGGCACGTAAAGGTGAGCATGCAGCATGATGCATGATGCATACCTGTGCATGTGCTTCACTCTAGGTATCCACCATCCACATATTAGCTAAACATCTAACTCTAACTAATAGGCACTCTGTGGCGATGTAGCACGCTTGCTGCAAGTCCATCATCAAGCATCGGAGGCAGCAAAATTAATTTCCACTTATGGGCATTATTACACTAAATCATGCCGCAAAAAGCGGCAACATATATCGACCGACACAAAGCGAGTAGAAGCAGTAGCTTAACTTGCACACATAAAGGAGACAATTCAAATGGAGATCGTTTTATTGACATCTATCCTAGTTCAGCAGTTCCAATCGAAGCTATAGTCTTCCGTTTTCTAAGTCTGCCGGCAACAAATTATCAAATGCACCATATGACTACGTGGCTATAAGGCACAGCTTCCTGAATGCATTCAGAAACCATCGACAAATACAAAATTTTTGCATAAAAGTGGGGGAACCTTAACCTTAAAGACTTGAATATCTTTTAAAGAGGACACACACATACACCGGAACATGCATAAATTAATTCACAAGAAGAGAAATTATAGACTCCAGTGTGGTATGGAAACCTCGCTCCATACGTAAACAATTTCTATTTTTATTTGCAACAACTGGCCTGAGCACTGAGCATATAATAATAATTCCAATGATGTTTGGTGCAACAATAATTTCCATCGGTAAACCCATTGATTAGAGGAACTTTGTGCTTGAAACGTGCTTCCATATGGCTAAAGTGAGTTAAAGACTCGTGATAAACGTCTCGAGTTTAGCGATTTTCGCTGCTGCACCGCGTCGCACCATTTTGCATGCCAAACAAGCCTATATGCATCTCTAGCATCATCATCATCATCCTAAAGGCTTTATGCGCCGCATACAACTCTTTAAGCTCTCCGGAACAAGTTGAAGGCTTCAATTTGCTAAATAAATTGCGGATTTTTGTGTGAACCTGCTATTATGCAAGCGCAAGAGCCTTTTTTTTTGTTGTTGGTTTGTATGTGAGCTGAATAACAAAAGAGTACACTATGGTTTCAATAGCAGCTATTTGAATGCGCGATGCAGCATAATGATGATCCTATAGTGTGTGCTTAGTTATGATGCCACTTTGGTTATAATTTCTCTTCTTAAATTATAGGTATTTTAAATAAGCAAACGAGCATCAATGCGGTCGGTGGATGCACAACTTGTTGAATGAGTGTGCCAAAAATATAAAAATGAGGAAAATAGGGAAATTTATGTGGCAAATAATGCGGAATGTTTTGCATTTTTTTGTTTTCTTTTGTGTTGTGGTGTGGAATTTCTTGAATAACTCTAGTTTTGAAATTTTGTTTTTGAACAAAGACGTTATACGTTACGAAACCTTGAAGTTGTTCAAATCGCAAGTTCAAAATTTGAGATAAATGTATTATTTGTTCCAATAATGTTGACTCCCCGAGTACAAATAGAAATTGAATTTTTAAAGAAAAAATAAAAAAAAAATCTTGACCGCTGCACCACAGCTGCACCACCGCCGTTTGGCGCAAAATTTCGGCGCACCACGATTGCACCACTTCCGCACCATTTCATTTTGTATGAAATATTCGCTGCACCATGATACATAATTTTGGATTATTGAAAAATAAAAAAAAAATCTACCGACGAGATAGAGTTTCGAACCCGAGTATCCTGAGACCACTTAAATACTTGTATAAGTACAAGAAAAGAATTTTTGATTTTGATTTGATGCGGTGCGGCGGTGGTGCAGCGATTTTGTTTTTATATTTTTTCAAAATGAAATGGTGCGGTGGTTTAGAAATTTTTAAAGTGGTGTGGACATGGTGCATGGTGATAATGGTGCGGATGTGGTGCAGCGCCAGCGGTGGTGTGGCGGCTTGAGCGGCCGGCGCTCAAGCTTTAGTAACGATTGAACAGTTCTTGAACTATTTTGCACATTACGAATTTTATGAAGAATTTCTTAAAATGTGCCTTACACATTCAAATTTCCTAGAAATATTGTGGAATCTAAAATTTGCAATTTCCAGTTTTTTTTTTTAATTTGCAATAATAGATGTGGAATTCTGAGAAACTTGCCACACTTAGCCAGAGTCATGGTTTAGTCTGCAAAGTAAAAACAAAATCATGGATTTTTCAAAAAATAGAAATGGAACCTATTTATTTTTAATATCACACTGTGAATATTTTAATTTGACCCAAAGTGTACACAAGGTTTTTATTTTTAGTTCCATTCTTCTGCGAAGTGAAAATTAAGTACGTTCCACAACCAAAATGAAATGAAAATTATTTACGTTCCAAAATTGTTTTCCAAAAAAAAAATTCGCCATGTACCCTTTTGATTTGAAAAATCAATGCATTCCATAACGTTTAACAGTATAACAAAATATCAGTATAACAGTTTATGGGAGTACTGAAGAATGTTAACTTTGCCAAAAGAAGCTGCATTATTGAAATTTTCACCCAAACGAATTTGTATGAACATTTTATTTAGAGTTAGAGTCCTAGACCTTAAGTTTAACTAGGAAAACCCCATTTCTATGGAAAACACCTATTCAATATTCGAAGCACACCAATAAACCTAAATTGTGTTCAATATTTCTTCATTGTTCTCTCTACAATTTCGTTTGCTATGCTAAAATGAGTATGAGTAATGAACAAAAGCCAATTTTTCGTCGTTGGGTTCGACACATGCCATACCAATATGTGTGATTCCTAGAACAGAGCTGACAGTATATATCTCGTTTGGGCTAGCAATTTTTATGGACATGTCTAGTCGGCATGTCAATGACGATGTATTTCTAGAACAATGAATAGCGGAGGCCTTCCACAACACATAGTCCAAACCAAGATGTGTTACTCTCTATATAAGTAAAATGAAATTACTTCCAAGAGCAGCACCATATTGCGACCCATCAATATTCTCGTTTATAACCACAAAACAATTTTGCACCCTCTCTCTCAAGCCCCCGTTTGTATTCGTCTCGTATTATACCTCTAGACTGCGATACAAGACGCTCGCATATAAAGAACAAGCCAATCACTCATCCCTTTAAGTGCGCCTTGAGCGGCTGATGCCGGCGCCAGTGTGATTTCACTGTCGTATATCATTTTTCGCATGAACCCTGTGTGATAGCTTCCTTGCCGCAAGCCCCTTGGGGAAGCCATGGTGTGAGTTATGGGCATATGCCTTCAAGCTCTAAAGTAACAAAAAAAAACCTATAACAAACAAGACAACAGCCTCGTATAGATCTGTATATACGCATTTTGCACTTCTTTAGCATAGAAGAGTGAGCTTAGTGCTGCTGCTGTTGTTGGTGCTGGGTGCTACCCACACGTCGTGATCGTACATCACATCACACTGTCAAGCGGCAGCACTGTGAGAGCACCACAGAACTGAAGAACAGCAGAAAAACACCACCAGGCTAGAGCGAGTCAAGCACCCATTAACATTCCACTGTGAGCGAGGAGGAGCCGGATAAGTCACAACAAATCTTTGCGCGTCTGGTAAAAAAGATTTAAATGTGCGCAAAATTCCACGGAGGACTCTGCCCGAGCTCGTTGTCTAAATTGAAGTCACTCCTTTATTGGCATGTGTCACTCTTATGTCTACACAAACAGTGGTTATTGAGGAAGTGTCAGAGTGGATCCATATGGACAAAGACGACGACAACAAACGGCGACGGTAGGCATTCTGCGCGCCCACATTGACAGACCGACATGCGAACTTGATGATGAGTTTCTGATGCAAAGAAACTGGATGAGTGATTCGTGATGCCTTTTTGCAACGCTTGCACGACTCACGCACGGATGGACCAACCGATGTTGATGATGATGATGTGGTTTGTTTGATCATATCAAAAGATGCTTGCAGCAGCAGCAGCTTCAACAGCTGAAGACAAAAACGCGTTGATTGATGCATGCGGCAATATGCTAATTAGGTGTATCGAATTGTATAGAGTGCTGGTGGTCATGGTAATCATCTTTTTATTTCTTTTTTTTTTTCCATCAGTCTTTGAGGCAGCGATGATGCACTCACTTGAAGAAGAGATAAGTGTGAGACCATCAGCAAAAGTGTATGGTGTCAATTGGCTATAATATGCAAGACCCGATGAAACAAAAATGAAGCTTGCGGAAGTCATCCGATGACTGAGACTTACATTTCCCAGAGAGAAATAAAAACAAAAATGAAAAGAAAAAAAAAAATCTTTGAAGAATTTCCTGGTCGCATCGAAGATTGTCGTATAGAGATTATTCAAGATGGCTCAAGAGGTCAGAGAGTTGTTGCAGCTATATGCAATGCATGCGAAAGTGGCATGCAAATTGACAGCTTAGAAAAAAAAAAGTGTAGATATTGCGCTTGATATGCGATGATAGGAAAAGTGAAGATTTAAACAATAAAAAACTATGGTAAAAGTGGTTTTTGTTAAAGAAAAAGTAATAGAATGAAAATATTGTAATTGAATTTGACATTTATTAGGCGAATTCTACTACTACCATTGACAGTGATGTATCTTTGCCTTCCACACTCTTCATTTCGACTCAAAAGTCTAGTTTTCAATGAAAAATGAATGCGTTCCACAACATCTTACAGATCATATTCTTCGATTTTGAGATAGCAATCTGAAAGGTAAAAGACTAAAATATGAATGAAAAACTTTACACAACTTAAACTTATAGTTGTGAAACGATTTTTTTAAAAATTAGTAGAAAATGTTAATGTGGCAGTAGTCACAAAATTGTTGTGGGATTTGATTTAAATCAGGAAAAGGAGGAATATCAAATGTTTTTAGTTTTAATAAAATTTTATACGAAGATTTTGGTGAAAAAATCTAATTTTATACTTCTTATAATCAAGATTAATGGGTTCCACATCATCTTACAGAACTTATTTTTTTCATTTTTCAAAAGCAATTGTAGGATGGGCGAGCAGATAATTCGAATTAAAAGACTTTATAAGTTCGTGTTACAGCGAAAGTTTATTGAACAAAAAGCACAAAACAGCTATCGAGAGCTGTATTTAAAGACTTAAAATAATACGGTATAAATGTATAAAATATTAAATAGCGGGAGGATCATACGATCAAAGAGGAGAAGTTGTTTCGGTTTCTATTTACTCCGAATGTGGCTATTTCAAGTAAACAACAGTGTGTTGTGCAAGAGCACTAACAACAAAAATTAATGCCTACAACTCGGCCATTCTGACCGCATAATCGTCCCGATTATACTTTGATTACATTATTTTTGTTTCTTATACATTACTTAAAATATTTTTCTTTTTCATTGAATATTGTTTATAAATTTGCGTATACAAGAATAATAAAATAAAAACATTAAAATTACAGTTAAACATTTTTTAAATATTGTAGGTACTTGAAAATACAAAATAAGGTTTTTCTTTTTTTCATTGAATATGTTGAAAAGTAATAACATTAAATTTTTGATACATACATTTAAAAATAACAAAATCAAAACGATAAAATAAAAGTTAAACATTTTTTCATTTAGGTATTGTATAGAACATACAATATACGATTTTCATTTTTCAAACATAAAACAGTTATACATTTCATTCAAAGATTTATATTCGAAAATATAAACAAGATTTGTTTATTTCAAACATTTAAACATTGATTTAAAATTTTGGTTTTTAAACTGAAATTTAAAAATAAAATATTAAAAAGACAAGGAAAACATTCATCGACATTGTTGGTGTATTCAAAAGCGTGCAAAATCTTATTTAATTAGGTAATCGTTTTATTAATCAGCTTCAATTTATTTAATTTCAAATGATCGTTGTTCAAATGTAAAAGTTATCGTTCTACATCAATTAAAGTTTCTTTATCGTCGTTATCAGCATACTTCAAATCAACCTCAGGTACCGCATAAAGTCTCATATTATTAGGAGAACTAACACCTTTATAGGGCAATCTTGTTAATTGTAGACCCTCTACATCTCCTATAGCATACCTGTCGTTTGGCAAAACTTTTTTGACCTCGTATGGCCCGCGAAACTTAGCCAAAAGTTTTTTGTTGGTACCTGGCGTTGTATCAACGTTTTTAATCATGACGTAGTCTCCAGGCTTATACTCTTTCGGACTTTTATGACGACTATCGTAATATTTTTTGTTTTTCATTTGTTCTTTTTCAATATTAGCGTTAGCTTCTTCTCTAACCTCATCTAGATCTAAACGTTCAGATTCTACATTGTCTAACAAAAACTCTTTAACTTTATCACAAAATCTACCTTTTTGATCCCTACCAAAAAGCAGAGTGCTAGGTGTGAAACCTGTACTTCGATTCACGCTGTTGTTTATAGCGAACTCAACCTTTTCTAAATTCTTGTCCCAATTACTAGTAGTAAATGATTCGCAATCTTTGGCTAGCATAGGTGTTATTATGCGATTTAGCCTTTCCACCTGACCGTTAGATTGCGGCGAATGTGTGGCAACCTTGATATGCTGGATATTAACCTCATTCATAAAATCGGCAAACTCTTTCGAGGTAAAACAAGTACCACGGTCAGATACTACTCGATTAGGTCTAGAAAAATTCGCGAAGTAAGATTTTAAACATTCAATTGATTCTTTACTTGAAGTACTTTTGGTAGCATAAAGCTTGGTAAATTTGGTGAAACCATCTACCAAAACAAGGATGTGTTTCTTGTTGGATCGAGATGTGGGAAAAGGACCCAGATGATCTATATGAAGGGTGTCAAATGGCAACTTTCCTTTTGGAATTGGGTGGAGACTACCTTCCTTTTTTCCAGAATCAGGTGAAAAATAAATGCACTTAAGGCAACCTTTTATCACTGCTCGGATCTTGTCTTTCATATTCGGGAACCAGTAGACTCCAGCCAAATGCTCAAAACATTTGCCAACACCTAGATGACAAAGTGACTCATGATGAGTCCTGATGACTAACTCTTCCATATGAGATGGGACGTAAAACAGAATCTTGTCTTTTGTCTTTCTATATATTAATCCGTCAACCATTTCATAATGAGGACTCTCAGACTTACTCAGATCAGAAGCTATGGAAACTATTTTTGGATCATGTCTTTGGGCTGCTGCGAGTACAAACTCAAACGATTCATCGTCGACATGCAAAATATTGAAAGATCTACTTAAAGAATCGACGTGTGACATTCGATCACTTTTTCTATGCTCAACGGAATAATCGTATGATTGTAACTCGAGCGCCCATCGTGATATACGCGGATTTAATGTTTTTTTGTTCAAGGTCAATACAAGCGCTTGACAATCCGTCACGATCTTGAAGGGTATACCTAGCAAGTACAGTGCTGTGAAAAACATTCCGGATTTTTTTGTCATTTTCATCAAATGAAATTTTATAACACGAAACTGGATAAAAATATTGTTTTAATATTTTTTCTAGATCGTTAATATATCAGTTAAGGAATTTGAACACAAAAAAATGTTCTTTAATACATTCAAAAATTTTTAAAATTGAAAAATGAAGGAAGGTCAGAATTTCGTCAGTGCAAAACTAACCGGATTTTTCAAGGATTTTGATTCTCGGTGTTGAGGTAACGGTTTTAAGCGGCATTTCTGTAAAATTTTTGTTTTTGGTGACAAACAAAGTTGTTAGCTTTGTGAATTGTATAAATTATTTAATGGAATAACGGAAAAAACGCATTATAGTCATAAAATTCGTTACTAAGTCGTAGAACACATTACAACCGAAATAAAACAAAATGGTATCCCTTTGGGATGTTGTAAATTGCAACGTCAAGTGAGTATGATATTGTCAAAAAGTAGAAAAGAGAAAAATCAGTTGAAGCAGATCACTTGGGTGGATGCCATAACAAAATATCCCTAAAAACTGATAGGCGAATAAAGAGTTCTTTGGTAAGAGATCCGTTTGCGACTTCTTAAACTATTTGTGAGGAGCTTAATCTGCCTTCAACATAAAGTACAGTAAGGAAGGGTTTGAGAGATTTGGTCTTAATCTCTTTCCGTTCGGAAAATAGTCATTCTTTAACACTAAACATTGTCTAAAAAGGAAGGCAATGAAAGGATCTTAAGAAACACTTTAAATTTTAAAATAAAAATACTTCATCATGATTGTATTTACAAAAAATCATCTGAATTGCTCGATAACAAACCGGAAAAATATGTTTTTCAATGATAAAAGCAATTTTAAGTTGTTCTATTCCGATTGTAAAATGGCAGCCAGGCGCTCATGTTTGAAACCAAAACAATATGCTCCCCACCGTGCAGCACAGCAGAGGGTCATTGATAGTTTGGGGTTTTTCTAGCTGCATGCTCTACCCCGATACACCAAATCAACAGAATTATGGATCATCTCCAGAATGGAGAGATGTTGAAGTCGATAATGGCTCCATAAAAGGAGAAAGAAATACCTTTACATTGGCTCTTCCTGCAAGTTATAATGCCAAAAATTCTTAAAAGCTCTTAAAAACAGTAATTTGGTGTAGAAAATACTCCTGGCTTAGAATAGCCAGAACAATTATCCGACTTGAACCCAATTGGAAATTTTTGGGCCATCTTTAAGTGACAGGTAGAGAAGAAAAAGCACACCTCATCAATTAACGATCTTGTAGCTTTTAAAAATGACTAAAAGCATATTCCTAGTTCGGTTTTATTTAATGTGTCCAAGTCCAAGCCTCGTTGGTGCCAAGCAGTTTTAAAAAACAAAGGTTTCTGAACAAAATATTAACTTTAAACATAAACATTAATAAATCCGGTTAGTTTTTCACAGCCGAAATTCTGGCTTTACTTCATTTTTCAATTTTTAATTTTTTTGTATGTGTTAATGGTCTTTGTTTTCTGTTGAAATTGCTTAACTGATATATGAATGACCTAGAAAAAATACTAAAACAATATTTTGTTTCAGTTTTGTGTTATAAAATTTTATTTGATGAAAATGACAAAAAAATCCGGAATGTTTTTAGCAGCACTGTATATACGAAATCGTCTTAAAGCGTAAACAATTGATAAAGTCTCAAGCTCATAGCTATGAAACCTGCTTTCTGAATCTGTAGCTCGCTTTGAAAAATAAAACACCGGGTGGAATTTGGCATCACTTTGTTTCTGGAGCAAAACTGCTCCAAAACCATGCGAGCTGGCGTCGCAGTGTAGCTCTGTTGTGTTGTGAGGACTATAAATCGATAGCACTGGGGCTGAAACTAGTTTGTTTTTCAACAAATTAAACACTGCTATTTCTTTAGGACCAAACATAAAAGTTGAATCTTTTTTCAACAAATCGTATAGAGGCTTAGCTATATTGGCAAATTGAAAAATAAATTTCCTAAAATAGGAGCAAAGTCCTAAAAAACTATGGATATCTTTAGTTGAAGTAGGCAACGGAAAGTTCTCAATCGCTCTGAGATTAACATCATTCGGACTAACACCAGCTTCGGTTATTCTATAACCTAAATATGTTATCTCGCTTTGTAAAAAAGCACATTTATCTTGCCTAAGCTTCAAACCTTTATTGACAACTATGTCCATGACCTCTCTTAAAATTTCTATATGCTCTTCGATGGTCTCTGTCGCGATTAGGATATCGTCTAAATAGGTTAAAATCTTCGATTGCAATACCAATTTACCAAATAGATGCTTCATGTAACGCTCGAAAACCGACGGGGCATTCTTAAGCCCAAAAGGCATTTTGGTAAATTCGTATTGACCAATCGGGGTGGTAAATGACGTATATTTCATCGATTCCTCCTCAAGCGGCACATGGTAAAAACCATTTTTTAAATCTAACGTTGTGTAGTATTTTTTATTTTTGAGACGGTCTATGTTATCTTCAATTAAAGGAAGTGGATAATTATCGCGAAGGGTAATCTTATTAAGTTCCCTAAAATCTATACACAACCTGAACTCTTTATTCTTTTTTTCAACCAGAACGATCGGTGACGCATACTGCGAACTTGATTCTCTTATTATCCCTTTGCTTAGTAAGTCACTTAGAATCTTTTCTAATTCAATTTTATGGGAATATGGCAACCTTCGTGGTGCACAATGAAATGGGACATCTTTCGATAAAACTATCTTCATTCTAAATTGATTCTCTTCAGGAATTACTCTACCAAAATTTTCACAAAAAGCTGGCCTTACTACATCTTTAACTCTTTCCTGAACATTATATGGAATGTCTGGATTTATATTTAAATCTAACACTGATTTCTCATCACTAATATCAATATTCAAAATTTGTTGTATAAAATCTATTTCTTCATTGTTACTTACATGCGGACGACGAAACTGACTTGAAGACGATGACGACAAATTATTCACACAAACATGCGGCTCTGGACAATTACGTGATGACGACAATGATACACTTGAAAAACGATTACACTTGTCACTGCTGGACGACTCTGGCAACATTACATTTTGTTGACTTCTTTCGGCTTTCTTATCTGCTCTCTTTAACACCATACCAATTCTGTCGATGAAATTTCTCCCAAGAACAATCGGATAACTCATTGAGTTATTTCTCACTACAAATAAAATTAAATTAGTTTCTAAATTATCATAATAAATATAAGAATTAACACTTCCCAACACTTGAAGGGGGCTGTTGTTTACTCCACAATACGATCGGCTATTATTCTCCAACGGTAAAATCATTGACGACGGCAAAAACTTCTCTTGTACGAAGCTAATCGGACTCCCAGAGTCCAAAAGTGACATCAGAGTGCATGAGCACTCGGAATGACCATTTGTGAATCGATAGCTAATCTCTTTCTCAAAATCGTTATGATCTGGATTACACTGTGCTTTGACGCGGCTTTGTACATGACTTGAGATGTTGTTGACTTTCTCTGATGGAACATTATTTGTATCGTTGTTGTTGCTGCCATTGCTGTTGTTGGTTTTGTTGGCCTTGAGAGTCAAAACAGGTTTTGTGCTCGAACAATTTTTTGCGTAGTGTCCACGAACACCACACTTGAAGCAAGTAAACTCCCTCTTTGCATACGAACCACTAGCAGCTGGATTAGAAGTGCTTTCTGCTTTCTTAAATGGAACATTTCTCTGTCTGTTTAAATGATTGCTTTGGGTGTGAGACTGAGATGTGCTGGGCTTCGGTTGGAAGTTGTCGCGACTATTGTTCTTAAACTTTTCGTATTTTCTTAGTGCATTCTTAAGCTGCTCCATGTTGTTAGCGTTGTACAGTATGCTTTTGTTTATCTCGGAATCAGAAATGCCCTTGATGATGAATTGGATCAAATCCTCTTCCTCGATAGGGTTATGCGATGCTATTTCCTGCATAGACAACACGTACTGCTGTATAGTTTCTTCTCGACGTCTTTTTCTTGCACCTAGCTCACGGAAAATATCTGCTTTAGTAACAATACGCTTAAACTCACCCACAAGTGCATCTCTCAGCTCAGTCCACGTTCGAGTTTTCAAAGACCTCACGAACAGTCTTGCAGTGCCTTCAAGGAGCCTTTTCCCATAAATGAACTTGGTTCGATCATCCAAATGAAGAGTTCTGTTCTACCCAACGATCAATAGGAAAATTGTCATCTCCACTGAAAGGACACATTACGTTCTCCATGTCTCTAAGGTTATGTGAAACATGTGGCCTTGAACTGGGGCTTTCTTCAGTTTCTTCCATCTGCAGCTCCTTCAGTCTACGCTTCAGCAAAATTATCTCTTCCCTCTTTTGGCACAATTCTCGAAGGTTGTTAAGCTCCTCATCGATGTTGTTTTCATGAACAACAACAGGTTGTTCGGTATGCTCTCCTTCAGACTCCTCATCATCTGGTGCGAAATCACTTTGCTCGGGCATGAAATCTTGCACAAGCTTTTGAAGATTTTCCTGCGAGTAGCTTTTGACTGCATCCTGCACACGAAGTTTTAACACCGCTTTAGTGCCATCAGTTTTCAATTGAAGAGATCGCAACACGTTTTTAAGAATAGCAACAGTAGCTTTATTTAGAAACTGGTTAAAATCTAGTGACATTTTTGCGAATGTCTTTAATTTAACACTTGTTAAAAAAATTAAACTTTTGTTCAAACTTTACTTAAGAAATCAGATCAGATCCCTCTTCTGAAATTTGTAGGATGGGCGAGCAGATAATTCGAATTAAAAGACTTTATAAGTTCGTGTTACAGCGAAAGTTTATTGAACAAAAAGCACAAAACAGCTATCGAGAGCTGTATTTAAAGACTTAAAATAATACGGTATAAATGTATAAAATATTAAATAGCGGGAGGATCATACGATCAAAGAGGAGAAGTTGTTTCGGTTTCTATTTACTCCGAATGTGGCTATTTCAAGTAAACAACAGTGTGTTGTGCAAGAGCACTAACAACAAAAATTAATGCCTACACAATCTAGAAGGAAAACTTGAAATTCAACATACACAAAATATTAATTGGTAATCAAGCTGTGAAAGGATAAGTTGCAAAAAGTAGTAGATAAAAACGTTCCCCAACTTTAATTTTGAAAAGAAGACTAAAAATACCAAATTTTGTTCAACCATAGATTTAAATATTAGAGGAAAGAGATTGTGGGGCGCATTCGTTTGCCGAACTTAAAAAAATTGAGAATAAGGTCTTGTAAAATGAAAAATGACTACGTTCCACATCTTTTCTTAATGAATGCAAGTAATTCTAACTCATGAAATGAAAAAGGAATACATTTCACAATATGTTACTGGTGCAAAAACCGAGTTTCTGAAGAAGTTTTTTATATAGTGTTTATGTTGTGAAACGTACCGCGGTTTTCACTTGTGGAATGTGTTCTATTTCACGTCCATTACCAAGGCATTTTTAAAATCAAACCTGATTCTCAGTTCTTATAAAATTAAAAATGAATGCGTTTTACATCTTTTGTTCATGAATCCAAGTGCTCTTAGCTCATGGAATGAAAAAGTAATGCATTCCACAACGTGTCACGTTGCAAAAAACCGAGTTTCTGATAAAGAATACCGTGTTTTTCACACGTAAAATGTGTTTTTGTTCACGTGCATCTATTACCCCGCATTTTTAAATCTCAGTTCATTTTAAATAAAAAATGAATGCGTTCTACATCCATCCACAAGGGCTTTTAACTCGTGAAATAAAAAAAAATAAACTCCACATCTTTTCTTGATGAATCGAGGTAATCCTATTCTAAGTCCTAACTAGTGAAATGACATACGAATGCATTCCACAACATGTTCGAGACATAAACTGAGTTTCTGAAGGATGTTTTCATTTTCATTTATTGTACCTATTCATATTATGGAATGTTAAGTTGATCATTTCTTACAAATTATATTTTATAAATAATCTTCGCCTGAATAAGAGAAGTTCAATTTGTGAGAAAAAGTGGATTTTTTCCTACAAGAGGGTGTGGATTGTAAGTTTAAAGGTTTATTTCTAGAGTTCTTTGAATTTTTTTTATGACGGAACTCCCAAGCATTCCAAGATTGATAAATCATTGAATCTATTTTGGGATTCGATATCGATCTTTTCTGGAATAAGTAAGAATTCCTTCAGCAACTAGTACGTATAAGAACATTAGTATATAATTATTTTCTATTTTTATACTGCATTGAAACTTTACGCTGCAAACCATCTTCAAGAGTCGGTCAATATCTCTCTCTAAGACATTTAAATCCGTCCAACATTTGAACTAGGACAATGCATTCCCAGCGCGCCAGCTGCCACCATGATCGTTGAGAGTCGTCGCCACAGAAAAAATCTTACAATACCACCTCAAGCTATTAAAGCCATCATATTCCCAGAGCCGGACGTTCATGCGAAAGCACTATTTTCGCATAAACCGCGCAGTATGCCGTCGCCGCGCGCATATACCCAATCATCAACCCATTTTTCCATTGAAACCACCATCGCACGACTAAGACCCAGATCCCATCTCAAGCTCTATGCGGTGTCCATTTTTCTTGGTTACTCCTTCATCGTCCAATGGACGAGACACGGTTATGGGCTTATCACGTATCGCCTCAAAATGCATATCCATCGATACGCTAATAATATTTGGTTTTTCTATTTTTTTTATTATTTTTTTGAGACACTAAAAATCTCAAACAAGGCTAGAGGGAAAAATCAAGGTATACGATACGATACGTTCTCACTATCATGAACTAGTCATCATCGTTGTTGTCGTCGTCGTCGGTCGTTCGGAACGCGGCAATAATATGCTATCCTTAATCCACCTTCAAGCCCATTTGTATATAATATACACAGAGGCTATAGGCTAATAGTTTGCTGAATATGCATTTATTTTTTGTTTCTACTTTTTTTTTGCCAAATTGAAGGATCCAACAGAAATATGAGTCTATGCCTGAGCAGCCTATAAGTGAAATTTTCATTTTGACAACCAAACTAAACCAAAGATAGGTCTCTCACGTCTCGACCGCACTGCATTAAACGTATTGATTTCTTTGTTAACGATGAATCTTATCATTTCGTGGCGCTTGTGGTGCTAACGCCCCACAGCAAGGCACGATGCGGTGCGATGAGGTCCATCTGGAAAGCTGGGTGCTGGATGGATAAATTGATGACATAGAAAATTTAAATTAACTCTCTTCCTTTGGAGGGATGGCAGGGTTGCCATGATGAAATGAATGAAATGAATGAAATGAATGAAATGAATGAAATGAATGAAATGAATGAAATGAATGAAATGAATGAAATGAATGAAATGAATGAAATGAATGAAATGAATGAAATGAATGAAATGAATGAAATGAATGAAATGAATGAAATGAATGAAATGAATGAAATGAATGAAATGAATGAAATGAATGAAATGAATGAAATGAATGAAATGAATGAAATGAATGAAATGAATGAAATGAATGAAATGAATGAAATGAATGAAATGAATGAAATGAATGAAATGAATGAAATGAATGAAATGAATGAAATGAATGAAATGAATGAAATGAATGAAATGAATGAAATGAATGAAATGAATGAAATGAATGAAATGAATGAAATGAATGAAATGAATGAAATGAATGAAATGAATGAAATGAATGAAATGAATGAAATGAATGAAATGAATGAAATGAATGAAATGAATGAAATGAATGAAATGAATGAAATGAATGAAATGAATGAAATGAATGAAATGAAATTAGTGAAATGAATGATTGGCCGGCACGTTGTGAATGCTTAGTTCTAAAAAGTTATGTGGCCACCCTGAATTTTCTATGTGATTTAATTTAAATGAAAGACGAAAACTCTAGGTTGGATAGACCCTTCCAACTGAACAAATGGGAGAGATCAATCCTGGTCCAAGTCCTAGCCCTACGAGGAGTTCTTGTATATTTATTTCGAATGCGAATTGCATGTAGCCTCTTTGATCTGGCTTAGTAGGTACTGCGCTTTTTTATTTTTGTATGCCCACATTGTAGTGCTTTCACTTTTCCTTGTGCGGCAAAAGCAAGTTTGTCGCACATCAGTTTTGCAGATTTGTATATATGGAAGAGGCTTGTTTGTAGGGTCCATGCACAAGGCGATATTTTACCTTATCGCAATTAAAAGCTGATCTGGAAGTCGTGCTGCATACATATCCTCTCAAAGGCGAGAATATATAGAGATGATGACTTTTTATCTTAAATGGTTTGAGAGGGTGGCAAAAAGGTTGCTCTTGGTTGTTGATGGTGAGTAGGTAAGGTACATTTATAGCCATGAGGCTTCATGGTACTACAAAGTAGACATAGACAACGAAAACGACGACAAGAAAATCGTATTTTCTCTCTCTTGTTTTAAGTTTCAATTAACCAAGCTTTTCCTAACCACTCGCCCGTGTCTCGTTCAATACTCCAATTTTTGTGTTTTTTTTTTTTTCTCTTGAAACAAAGGAAGCAACATTGATTTTGTGTGTGGTGATGGGTATATGGGTTGGCGATGGCATCCTGAAAGGATTCTGTATATATAAGAGTTCAGTTGGTTTCCTTGTCGTTGACTTTAGAACTTTTGGTAATAATTTGGCTTATGGTGTTTTGGCTATTTGCCCAAATATAGTAGTGAAACCCAACCAACCAGTTGGTAAAGACTAGAAGGACTTTGCTTGAGGTTGTTTTTCTTTTTCGTTTTTGTTTGTTTTTTTTTTTTTAGTCTACTATCTTTTAAATTAGTTGGAAATCAATGAAGTCTGAAAAGCGGATTAAAAGATGTGTCCTTAGTCTTAACGTTTTGTTCGATGGGGTAAATTTAGGTTAGAGTTAAGGGAGAGTTTATTGGTGTGTGGAATCTAAAGTTTATTGGAGCCGGATAGTAGATAGTGCATACATCGCTAGTTTGTGTGAGAATAAAGGTGTATTACCTACCTTTATGCCTTTTGTGCTGGCAATTTATTGGCAAACAAATCAAGTGAAATGTTGTTGTCAGTTGTAAACCCAAGGAGAAGGTTTTAAATTTAAAATTTTCATTTAAAGCTAAAAAGAATAAAAAGTAATAATTCAATTTTCTTGAAAAAAAGTGTTACTTTTGCGTTATTTCTTCATATCTCATTAATTCCTTGACCAATTTTATTAGAACTTTTCAGATTGATTCTTCTAACTTATCGTTACGAAGTTGGAATAATATTTTATGGACAAAATTTGGGTTTTGAATGCGTGACTTTTCTGTTATTCCTTCATATCTTATAAACGCCTCTACCAATTTTATTAGAACATATCAGATTAGTATATCTTACGTCTCGGAACAATGTTGCAATAATATTAGATGAATAACTCATTTTATAATTTGGGTCTGAAGTGCGTTACTTATTGGTTATTACTTCATAAATCTCCAATACATTGATCAACTTTATTAGAACTTTCCAGATTGGTTCTCCTAACTAGTCGTAACAAAGTTGCAGCAATTTTTTAAGAATAGAGTTATAATTTGGGTCATAAATGCGTTACATTTTGGGTTACTACTTCATATTTCATCAATGCCCTGGCAAATTCTATTAGAATTTTCCGGATTGGTTCTAATAACTTGTCGAAACATTGTTGCAATAATATTTTATGAATAACTAATTTTATAATTTGGGTTTAAAATGCGTTACTATTAAGTAATTCCTTCATATCTCATTTATGTCTTAACCAATTTTGTTGAAATTTTCCACTCTGATACTTCTTATGGGTCTTTATAATATTGCATCAATTTTCTATTAGTAACTCGTTATATTGGTTTGGTCTAAAATGCGTTACTATTGAGTAATTCCTTCATATCTCATTTATGCCTTAACCAATTTTGTTAAAATTTTCCACTCTGATAGGTACTTCTTATGGGTCTTTATAATATTGCATCAATTTTCTATTAGTAACTCGTTATATTGGTTTGGACTAAAATGCGTTACTATTGAGTAATTCCTTCATATCTCATTTATGCCTTAACCAATTTTGTTGAAATTTTCCACTCTGATACTTCTTATAGGTCTTTATAATATTGCATCAATTTTCTATAAGTAACTCGTTATATTGGTTTGGTCTAAAATGCGTTACTATTGAGTAATTCCTTCATATCTCATTTATGTCTTAACCAATTTTGTTGAAATTCTCCACTCTGATACTTCTTATGGGTCTTTATAATATTGCATCAATTTTCTATTAGTAACTCGTTATATTGGTTTGGTCTAAAATGCGTTACTATTGAGTAATTCCTTCATATCTCATTTATGCCTTAACCAATTTTGTTAAAATTTTCCACTCTGATACTTCTTATGGGTCTTTATAATATTGCATCAATTTTCTATTAGTAACTCGTTATATTGGTTTGTTCTAAAATGCGTTACTATTGAGTAATTCCTTCATATCTCATTTATGCCTTAACCAATTTTGTTGAAATTTTCCACTCTGATACTTCTTATAGGTCTTTATAATATTGCATCAATTTTCTATTAGTAACTCGTTATATTGGTTTGGTCTAAAATGCGTTACTATTGAGTAATTCCTTCATATCTCATTTATGCCTTAACCAATTTTGTTAAAATTTTCCACTCTGATACTTCTTATGGGTCTTTATAATATTGCATCAATTTTCTATTAGTAACTCGTTATATGTGTTTGTTCTAAAATGCGTTACTATTGAGTAATTCCTTCATATCTCATTTATGCCTTAACCAATTTTGTTGAAATTTTCCACTCTGATACTTCTTATAGGTCTTTATAATATTGCATCAATTTTCTATTAGTAACTCGTTATATTGGTTTGGTCTAAAATGCGTTACTATTGAGTAATTCCTTCATATCTCATTTATGCCTTAACCAATTTTGTTAAAATTTTCCACTCTGATACTTCTTATAGGTCTTTATAATATTGCATCAATTTTCTATTAGTAACTCGTTATATTGGTTTGGTCTAAAATGCGTTACTATTGAGTAATTCCTTCATATCTCATTTATGCCTTAACCAATTTTGTTAAAATTTTCCACTCTGATACTTCTTATTGGTCTTTATAATATTGCATCAATTTTCTATTAGTAACTCGTTATATTGGTTTGGTCTAAAATGCGTTACTATTGAGTAATTCCTTCATATCTCATTTATGCCTTAACCAATTTTGTTGAAATTTTCCACTCTGATACTTCTTATAGGTCTTTATAATATTGCATCAATTTTCTATTAGTAACTCGTTATATTGGTTTGGTCTAAAATGCGTTACTATTGAGTAATTCCTTCATATCTCATTTATGTCTTAACCAATTTTGTTGAAATTCTCCACTCTGATACTTCTTATGGGTCTTTATAATATTGCATCAATTTTCTATTAGTAACTCGTTATATTGGTTTGGTCTAAAATGCGTTACTATTGAGTAATTCCTTCATATCTCATTTATGCCTTAACCAATTTTGTTAAAATTTTCCACTCTGATACTTCTTATGGGTCTTTATAATATTGCATCAATTTTCTATTAGTAACTCGTTATATTGGTTTGTTCTAAAATGCGTTACTATTGAGTAATTCCTTCATATCTCATTTATGCCTTAACCAATTTTGTTAAAATTTTCCACTCTGATACTTCTTATTGGTCTTTATAATATTGCATCAATTTTCTATTAGTAACTCGTTATATTGGTTTGGTCTAAAATGCGTTACTATTGAGTAATTCCTTCATATCTCATTTATGTCTTAACCAATTTTGTTGAAATTTTCCACTTTGATACTACTTATGGTTCTTTATAATATTGCATCAATTTTCTATTAGTAACTCGTTATATTGGTTTGGTCTAAAATGCATTACTTTTGAGTTATTCCTTCATAACCTAATTTTTTTTATAATTTATCCTCTCAACACCTAAGAGATTTCTCTATAACAGTGCTTATATTATTTTTATTTCCAGAACTTCCTAGCTGCGAACGCCCAATGCTGGTGGAATGCCCCCTTAACAGCTGCCACACGTGCTCTCAAATACGCTGGCCATGTTGCACCCGGTATGCTTCTGGTCACAGCTGAACCCTGTGCTCTGGAGGTACTACGTGGTGCATATGCACGTAGCGTGCTCAAACCCCCGGCGACTTATGTCATCTGTTCGGTCGGTAAGTATAAAAAAGTATAAAACAAAAAAAGTTAATTTATAACTTTTACTCTCTACAAATCGGTAAAAATATTACTTTTATGAATGACGAATGAATTGTGAGATTTTCCCAATCTTTGATTTTCATCATTATTATCATCCGGGATGGGTTGGTATAGAAAAAACTCACTCTAATTGGAAGATCAACTCGCAGCAGGCAATAATAAATGATTGTGTGTGTCAATAAATTCGTCAAAGTCGGCCTTAAGGTAGCTAGCTCGTGTGGTGTGTGCACGCCAAAAATGCCACCAACTCACTACACTTATATGCTCTCAATATACCAAATCCGTAAATGCTTGATGAGTGTGTGATCCTGATGAAGAAGAAGTATTTTTTAGCAAACTTTCCTTCATCAATTTTTCATATCTTTGGGTGATGGAATTATATATTTGTTTTTTTTTTTTCTTCTTTTCATCCAATCAATCGCAAAATTGTATCGCAAAGATACAAAGAAGGAAAATGTTAATAATAATCACGCCTTGAGGTGACAACAATTTTCCATTTCGGTCTCCTTTTTCAAAATGTTTTTGTTTTGTTTTTATATTTCTTTTTAAAATCTTCGATCATTCAATGTGGCAGCACAGCGCCAGCGCCAGCCAGCGCCCGTTAGAGTTGGCACATTCGATTTACGAATGGATTTATGATTTTTAATTGAACATGCGACCGATCGACGCGCGACGCCTCAAGTTCCAAACTCGTATCGCGTAATCAACTTGCAAAAGGATTAATGAATCTGTCTATTGAAGTGAGAAATTCGTGAGCTCACAAAAATAAGAGATATCTGCTAGTATAGTATAATGTAATGTTGTGACTATACAATCTGATACATTGAGTAATTTACTTCTATTTTGGGGAGAGGCTTGAAAGAAAGTCGTTTGATTTCTTTGATTAGCGATCACTTGAGTGATTTATATGTTACTTTATAGTGTATATGATCGGGGCGACCCACCCACAGTGGATACGGAAAAGACTTCATTTTGAATTAAAACAAAAATATCAAAATGGAAATAAAATGTAGCTTATAACATTCTCCACATATCAAACATTAATATGTAGTTGGAATCACCTTAATCCGTTAAATATTTTAGAAGATAATGAGGAACAAACATTGCCAATTTTTGGAAAAAAATGAAAAAAGTATCTATAACATTCTTTACAAATAAAACAATAATCTGAAATTTAATTCACCTAAATCCGTTTATTATTTTAGGAGATAATGAGGAACAAACATTGAAAATTTTTCAAAAACCTAATTTAAAGAGATTTCAACTTTGTTTTGTAATATTTATGGACATTTTACGAAAAGAATTGATATTCTTTTCATGTTGACTTTTTCAATTCATGACCTAAATATTTCATTTTTCCCCTTACAAGTATTTTCAATCAATATTATACACTTTGTGCTTGGTTATTGCCCAATGCTTCATTAAAAAAAAAATAAATCCCAAACAATGACGTCGTCGTCGTCGACTATTCATTCATCGACCAATTTCATGTCAGAGTCTCTACTATGATATCGAAATGTCTGTCCAACATTAATTTATCACGTTTCCATTCAATTGACGTTATAAATAGAAAAATAATTACTGACTTTTAAGTGATGTTGAGGCACACTTTAAATCGATTAATTTATTTCTGTTTTGTTGCCACATTTAATTTTTAATTGATCTCAATCGACATAGAAAATAATTTGTATTGTATTGAGTTTTATTTTTTTTTTTTTGTGTTAATAGAAATGGTTATGTTTGTTTAGACACTTTAATGATTTAACGGTTTAAATATTGCTCTTATTTTAAGTTTTTGTTTGTTTTGTTGTTGTTTGATTAATTGATTTGTTAAGATAACAATAGATTTATTGCATTTTTTTTTTGTTTCTTGAAATGCAACTCAATCAATTTGAGACAGTTTTGAAACTGGATCTGAAGACCTTATAAGTCTTCAATATAGATTTCAATTGAGGTTATCGTAGATTTGTAACTAAACCGAGTTTATGTTTAATTGACAAAAACTTAAGCAATTTGTGTGCTACCCTACAAACAATTTTGCTTCTATAAAGCTTTATAGAAGCAAAATTGTTAGTTCGGTATTGTTCCAATTTTAATGTTAAGATGGAAATGCAGGCATTATTTTAAAAGCAATAAAGTTTCATTTTTTTTAACAACAATAATTATAATCTTTGTATTAATATAAAAAAAAATTAGTTTCGGTTGGTCACTGTGGTGTATACGTAACCTTTTTTAATTTTTTTTTTTTTTTTGCTTTGCTTAACAATTGACCTTTGTAGACCAATTTCTGAATGAAAGACGTCTTCTGTCTCAGACTGTGATTTATAGTGGATACTGCTATCTCAATAAACCTTGTCTGCTTGGAACAACCTTTAGTCTGAAGCCCATAAGAAATTTAATTTAAAAAAAACCTAAACTCAAAGAAAAACTTTGTGTAATGTAGGCTCACATTGTTTTTTTTTTTTTTGCTTTTGAAAGGGTTTTAACTTCTGCTCTTTGTCACCAAAAATTGCAATATCTCCATAAATTGTATTTATTAGTACCTAGCGAAAAATTTAATTGCTCCCCATTAAATAAGACCACCTTTTATTTACTTAGAAATAAAATCACAGCTGCATATCAAAGTATTGGAAACCCTATAACTTTGAATAGTAGAAGCATAATAAACCTTGACCTAGGCTACCTACTTTTTATATTTTACAAACCACATAAAAATTAAAAATTAATAAACAATTTCTAATGTGTACAACTGTGCTTTTTTAAACAGAAACACCATGGTAAATCTGTTCAATTACCATTTTACTTGGTCTATCATCTTTAGCAACATAATTAAAGCTTCTGAATTACACTTTTCCTTTTAATATGATTTATTTGTGCAAAACAAAAGATAAATCAAATATTCAAAAATATTCTAACGATCTATTTACACGTTAATTAAAATGTTCCACACAATATTTTGCACGCACCTGCAGTAAAAGGTAAAGCTGCTAATCCTGTAAAGCTTTTTACAAGTGATTTCCTGTGGAATTTGATAACCAATCTGAAACTAACCCTTTAGTATTCCTAAGCCCTCTTTGAGAGAATCAGAACAATTTTTGTCCAGTCTTGTTCAGAATTCCGCTTTGATAACTTTAAAGGATGTACATATTCAAGACTGTTCCATTTCTGTTACTATTAACAAACATACTTTCTCTCAACATTAAACTTAAAGAACTTATTAAAAAAATTCATACCAAAAGTGATGCAGCTACAGTTTATTTTATCGGATTCGATGAACAATTCTTAGATGAATTTTTGAAAACTGAAAAATTTATACCAATATCGATTTTTGACTCTAATTTTACCGTAAAATTTAGGCAGTCTAACAATGTTATCATCGTTTTTGAAGTACCCAATCGGTATCACAATTGTTCAATAGTTTTGAAAAACCTCTTCCAAAACCTTCAAGTTCGAAAGTTTGTTATAATTTCCGCTAAAACTCTAAACAGTTTAAAACAATACTTTGACTTCTTTGCGAAAAATAAGTTCACAAGAATTTTCGGCACAGTTGGAAACATATCAGCTTATGCATACCTGCCGTTTGCCGAAAAACAAATTCAAAAACTTGTTGATCACCGACTTCCAGATGCTTTAAAAGATCTTAATGGTTTTGCTATTCGAACAACTCTTCAAATGAACATGCCCAGAGCATTTTGGTATACAAATGATAAAGGACAAAAACATATTGGCGGACGTTTTGGGCAAATATTTTTACAACTCTTGAAAAGGCATAATGCAACTTTTAAAGAAGTGATTTTGAAAAATTCAAATTATTTCAACATGGAAGCTATTGTCAGAGCAATGTTAAAAAATAAAATCTATATAAGTGTGAATGCATGTTTCAAACAAAAAAATCTAGACTTTAGTTATCCAGTTAAAGTTGAATACCTTGTGATTATGGTGCCTTTGAATGGTTTTATTTCACCACACGAATATTTTCAGCGACCATTTTCATCAGCAGTATGGTTGTGCATTGGATGCTTGATTATCTATATCGCAGTTGCTAAGATAATTCTTGATAAAATAACAACTTCAAATTTGAATATTTGGTCTAGTATAAGTGATGCCTATTTAACTTTGTTGAACTTATCCACCGAAAAACCAATTAATTCTTACTACCGCTTCTATTTTTTGGTGTTTCTATTTGCATTTATAATTGGAAGATTGTTTGGAACATTTTTTCAATCGTTTTTAACAGTGTTCATTAAAATAAAACAGTTCGATAATATTCAAGACCTCGTGGATAAACGTATTCCTTTAATGATTCGTGATATGACTTGGAACCACTTAAGAAAATATTTTTTTCCAAAAGGCTTGGAAAAGATAATAGTACCAACTTCTTCCTCAATTTTTGTTCCACAAGTTATGCTTACGCTTCGGAACTAGATAAATGCCAGTTTTTTATAAACTTTCAAACTTTATATGGAAAGTGTTTATTTCGCAGAGCTAGAGAATCCATCACAAGTTATCACATTGGTTATTTGCTGCCGCATCACTCTCCTTTCAAAGAAATTTTAAATAATTTGATCATAGAAGTAAGTGAGACTGGTTTAATTCAGAAGTGGGATTCAGATGTTGTTTATCAAGCAAAAGCAAGACGTTTGGAATTAAAAATGCAGAAAGGTAAAATTGATGATGGAGATTCTCCTATTCCACTGGGATTTAACCATTTGGAGTTTGCTTGGAGAATTTTGGCTAGTGGATTGACTATTTCAACAGTGGTTCTTGTAATGGAATTTACTTTTGTAACTGGTAGAAGAATTCTATCAAATTTGATTGTAATTTTCAAGTTCACTTTTACATTGAAAAAATTGTATAATAAAACTTTAAATAAATCAGTTTGATTACACGGTGTAACACTCAAAATATACGCGGGCGGAGACCTATCAGGTTTTGTAGAGCTAGTCGCACTGAATACGAAACGGTATTTGAAAATCCCCTAACACCCCCAAAATCTGGAGTTACGGGCAAAAAACGGTTTTTTGGACCTTCACCCATTGAAAAAATTCTAGCTTCGACATATTTTTACCCATTTTCGATTTTTTTACAGTTTCTGATAGAAGATAAATATACCTTTTTAACAATGTATAAAACATGTAACTCGGTTAAACCACTTAGAATTTATAAGATGTCAAAGTTCAAAAATTCAATTTTTTTTGTCATTTGCCGAACTTCGGCATCAATTTAAAGTATATGTTTTCAAAACAACATGCTATTTAAAAAATATATTCTAAAACTATATCTATTTCCCAATTGATCGAGGTATTTTTTATGAAAATCACTTCAAAATTGGCTTAGAAAAAAAAATTTTTCGATTTCAACCCAGATACAGAAATTCGAACTTTTAGGTATAGAACAAAAACCTTGTTTCGGCACGTAGTAGGATAAGTTGGGCGCCAGGATTTGGTGAAGGGTTTTTGTAGAGGAGCTCAATACAAACATTTTTTTCTTTTGGAGGGGGGTCTATCTCCCCCCGTTTAGGTGGGAGGGGCATTTTTCTAAAAAAAAATTATCAAAATAAAAAAAAAAATATTAAAAAACAACGGCAACACTTACAGTAATAAATGATACCATTTCCAAAAGGCAAAATTGTGCATTTGATTCTAATTTTTAAATCAATATAATATTACCAATAGTTTTTGAAATAATCGATTTCAAAGTTAAAAATAGGGGAACAAAATTTTTTAAAACTCATTTTATACTATTTTTGTCCAGACTGTGAATTTTAGTAAATAAATTACTTAGACAGAAAACTGCCTTAATTAATTCCTTATCGAACAGTGAAAACTATATGTTTCTATGTCTTCTAGTTTTTGATAAAATTGAAAATTAAAAACAAATAAAAACAAAAAATATTTTGAAAAAAGAAAAATCTGATAAAATAATTTTTCAATTTTTCCAAAAACTAGAAGACATAGAAACATATAGTTTTCACGGTTCGATAAGGAATCAATTGGGGCAGTTTTCTGTGTGAGAAATTTTTTTTACTAAAATTCACAGTCTGGACAAAAGTAGTATAAAATGAGTTTTAAAAAATTTTTTTCCCCTATTTTTAACTTTGAAATCGATTATTTCAAAAACTATTAGTTATATTATATTGATTTAAAAATTAGAATCAAATACACAATTTTGCCTTTTGAAAATGGTATCATTTATTACTGTAAGTGTTGCCATTGTTTTTTAATAATTTTTTTTATTTTGATAATTTTTTTTTAGAAAAATGCCCCTCCCACCTAAACGGGGGGAGATAGACCCCCCTCCCAAAGAAAAAAATGTTTGTATTGAGCTCCTCTACAAAAACCCTTCACCAAATCCTGGCGCCCAACTTATCCTACTACGTGCCGAAACAAGGTTTTTGTTCTATACCTAAAAGTTCGAATTTCTGTATCTGGGTTGAAATCGAAAAATTTTTTTTTCTAAGCCAATTTTGAAGTGATTTTCATAAAAAATACCTCGATCAATTGGGAAATAGATATAGTTTTAGAATATATTTTTTAAATAGCATGTTGTTTTGAAAACATATACTTTAAATTGATGCCGAAGTTCGGCAAATGACAAAAAAAATTGAATTTTTGAACTTTGACATCTTAAAAATTCTAAGTGGTTTAACCGAGTTACATGTTTTATACATTGTTAAAAAGGTATATTTATCTTCTATCAGAAACTGTAAAAAAATCGAAAATGGGTAAAAAATTGTCGAAGCTAGAATTTTTTCAATGGGTGAAGGTCCAAAAAACCGTTTTTTGCCCGTAACTCCAGATTTTGGGGGTGTTAGGGGATTTTCAAATACCGTTTCGTATTCAGTGCGACTAGCTCTACAAAACCTGATAGGTCTCCGCCCGCGTATATTTTAAAACCTCATTTTTGTAACACCGTGTTATTAATAAACTTTGGACTGTACATATTTATGTATTCTTTTCTTAAAAAGAAAATTTTGAAATTGTTAAAATGGTTGGAAACATTAGGTATTTTGCAATGCGAGCGTCTGCTAGTTTATAATGAGAAATAGCTGTCAAGGATAAAAGTTGTAAATGGGCACTTTCATTTTTGAGCGGAAATTTAGTAGACGAGTACATCGAGTTATTAGATTTTTTCTACCTAAGTTTCTGAAATTGCTAGTCCCAAACTTTTCTGAACCTACCCAATGTATAATGAAAAGTTCATTAATTCGACTGGCATGAAAAATATAATTAAAAAAAAACAACTAACGTCAAAAAAGATTCTACGAAATTAGAAATCTTTATGCTTTTCAAAAGATAACACGGTGCGACACTGAAAATACACCCGGCAAATTAAATAGTGTAGGCTGTTCGTATGGTCGAATAATGCATAAAAATATTTTTGTTATATTTTTGGAAGCCTCCATTTTATTTTTATTTACAAAAAACCGTTTTTACTGACTTTACGAAGTAATCTATCAATATCTCAGTCATCTTTTTAACAATTCTCAATGTGTTATATGTTTTTGGAAATAGGGTTCTCAGACCTTTTAAATGATGTATAGAAGTCTATTGTTTAAATAAATTAAGTGCATGTTTTTATCACATAAATCTTGAAAAAGTGATTTTTTCTTCAATTTTTTCAACTTTACCCATTTCTTATTGCACAAGAAAACAAACAAAGAAATAAAGTTAGGTTATATTCTGAAAGAATATATATGTTTAGCCACAAATTGGTGTATTGTTTTATTGAATGTGACCAAAACTTCGGAATCTATGCTACTTTTTCGTAACTAGAAAATATGGCAAATCATGATGTGTATTGCAAGGTGGACAATAGGGTGCTCGTTATTTTAAAATAATTAGAATTTGTATGCTCCTAAGATCTTATATGGTTGGAAATAAACTAAAAAAAATATTCCCCAAGTTTCAAGTCTCTAATTTAATTCTAACCCATGCCGCCAAGCGGTTGAAGTTTCTTATGGGAATAACATAGTGTTTCTTGGACCTTGTTCGATCAATTTTAAATTGCAGGCAAACCATTTGTTCAAAAAATTTAAAACTTTACAGACTCAAACTTTATAAGTGTAGAAATCATGTGAACATTTTTTAGATTTGTAATTGTTATAATTTTATAGTCCGTTCAATTTAGACATTCGAGGTTACATTAATTCCCAGCAAGCTGAAATTTGGTAGGATTGTTGGAAATTATAATTGTTCAAAAATTTGACTGAAACTTCAAAAGTTCTCTTGAACAAATTAAATATCTGTTTACTGTCTATAAGTGAATTTACTAAAAATTTGTACTTTTTGCTTATACGTTTCAAAAAGTACAGAAATCTACTGGGCACTTTTGAGCAACTTTGAACAAAATTAGGAATTTTTATATTTTCAAGCGATGATTATTCAAAAATTGGACCAAAATGTCAAAATCTCTTTCGAACAAATTAATATTCAATGTCTATTATTTCACCTACATATAATTTGTACTTTTTTTCCACTTCCCAATTCACAGCACTTTTGAGCAATTTCTTCTGAAATTTTGATGTTTTTCAAGAGATTTCTATTCAAAAAAAGAAAAAATCAAACTTAAAAACCTGTATCGAGCAGATTGAAGATATACTTTTTATTTTTATCTTCAATTTCGTCGAAGCAGAGTATGCATTTATTACTTCTGTTTCCTAAGCTTCGGAAACCTTCTGAGCAAACAAATTGAAAATTGAAAAAAGTACATTCATATAAAATTTAGTTTATAGCAAAAAGTTGTATGCGGTCTTCAGACTTTTAGGATCCATTTTGTACATTTTCCTATGAAAGCTTTGCTACTAAAGTGCCTTGGCCAAAAATAGTGATTGGGATTCATCGTTTAGTTTATTCCATACCTCATTTTTCTGAAACGGTTTCAAGTTACTCTAGTTCTTGCTACTTGCAAATTTGCAGAAAAATATGTAAATTACAAAAGTAATAAAATAACTTTTAACCGTTATACATAAAATATTGGACTTTAACTAGATCCAGGTGAAACCTAATAACCAATTTTTTAATAAAGAAAGTCTCAAAGCAAGCTACCAGTTTTTTATTATGTTAATTACAAAAAGATCTATTACATTCTTCTACTAGTTTTCACCAAAAAAAAAAAAGCAAACCAAAACAACAATAAAACTCGGCACACACAAAATAATTTATAACTCCAATTCATGTAAAACCACAAAATTTACAATAATTATTTCTACACCATCAAATGCCCCCAGTGTTTATGGTTTACACGAGTAGTTTTTAAAGAAAAAATATATTACTGCCTTCATTTTTAACTATCGAAAAAGACACTATAAAAGAGACGACACAACATCAGCGAAAAACATTTGCTTCATCACCAACAAATTACCAATTAGTGTTAACTACTGGAGAAACCAAATAATAATCAACACTATACACAAGTCGCTGTTTAGTCTTGAGCGCAATATAAAGCTCATCACAATGTTACATCGAGTCAGAGAGTCAAAAGAGCCTCTTTAACTAGCTTCTTCGAAATCACAATAAATTACCATCTTTGCAAAGCGGGTAGTGCACCTCTTAGGAAGTTGAGGAAGGTATAATTTCTTCATCGTTCGGTTCGGTTGAATTGGCTTGGATGGCATCAAATTACGAATGCGCAGTAAAACAACGCGTCAACAAGTGGTGAAGTCAACTCCTTTTGCAGCATAAATATGCAAATTGTTTGGAAAAACTTGATAATAAGACAAAAAAGAAAAACATTGAACATCATCAGAATAAAGACAATCACAAGAGATAAAACTTGAAGGAAAAATCATTGATTTATGTCCATTTTGATCCTTTCGACAAATATGCAAATCTTCTTCGTAGAGTTTTTGATTGACAACAAGAGTCTTGAAGAAGCAGCTTGTTGCTGCTCTCACACGTATGTCATCGCAAAGGCGCTTCCTTTTCGAATGACTTTTTCGAAACGAAGAAAACTTTTATAAGCACATTGCTTCTGCTTCGCCATTCCATAGTCAAGTCATGACATTAAATCAATGAAAATATTATCAATTATTTTGTCAGGCTAACGATCTTTACGATTGCAATTTGTTGCAACTCGTCTCAAGGCTGTGTATACGATTCGTACTTATTTGAGAGTACCTATCTTACTAGTTGCTGCTTCTTTTGTTGATGTTGAAACTTGAGAGTGAAGGTATACATGTTACCTAAAGATTTCTTAAAGGTGCACTCATGGACTTCCTGTATCTTTTGGAGGACAGCACCTGGTAGATACAAGGGAATTGGTAGAAACAATCGTAAAATCGATCATCAACATCGTAAATATGTGAGATGATGATTATTGTGCTGTCTTGTGGCTATATGCAATTCATCATTCATCATCATCAAGTGAAATAACACTACAGGCATGTTAGGTTACTCGATGAAAACATTCAGGAAATGGATTTTTGATGGAAGGTTTATATCTATAAGGAATTCTTAAGGCATCTTTATACTAACTAAGCAACTATTTTGCAACTTATGCATGCTTTAAACTGGTCCCGTTGATACCATTTGCAAATAAGAAACCTAGTCAAGATAAGTAATGAAATGGCGGAGTGAGTTATTCACTCCGCCTTATCTTAAACTTACTTAAACCGTTTTCAAAGAAATATCTTATTAGTTGAATGAGACGAGCAACTGTTTTGAAACTGTTTTGAAACTGTTTTGCAATTTTTCTTGGTTTCGAACTTGCTTGATTCGGTATAAGTTCGTTGGTGGTTCGGTAGTGGATTGGTAGTAGTTCGGCGAATAAGTAACTAAGCAACTATTTTGCAACTTATCCATGCTTTAAACTGGTCCCGTTGATACCATTTGCAAATAAGAAACCTAGTCAAGATAAGTAATGAAATGGCGGAGTGAGTTATTCACTCCGCCTTATCTTAAACTTACTTAAACCGTTTTCAAAGAAATATCTTATTAGTTGAATGAGACGAGCAACTGTTTTGAAACTGTTTTGCAATTTTTCTTGATTTCGAACTTGCTTGATTCGGTATAAGTTCGTTGGTGGTTCGGCGGTAGTTCGGTAGTGGATTGGTAGTAGTTCGGCGAATAAGTAATTGATCGTGGTCCGCCATTCAAAAAGCCCAGAACTTCTACCTTCCTGAGGTTAAAGACGTTAAGAATAAGTTTGCTTTTTTCAATAAATCAACTTTACAAAAAATTCAAAACAAAAAGCACTTCATTATTTATTGATTTTTGTCTAAATTTTACTTGAAAATATAAAAAAAATTAAAACAAAATATGCAAAAAACTGACGAAAAATCGCACAATCCTTGCAAACCCGTCGAAGAAATCCCAAGTTCTGTTTCCCCTTTAAAATCTTCTTCATTGGGCGGCAAAAAAATTATAAAGTTACAAAAGGAAAATCCAATTCTTCGTATTCAAGGTGGTGGAACGTTTGTTCGTGATGTTTGGGATATATTGGCCCAAGCGGCTGAAGAAATTGAGAGCTTGTACGAAGATCGCTTCCGCAATGACAGTTCAAATACAAGAGAAGCATCAAATGTCAATCAAACTTGTGAAATGTCAGCGCCAGTCTCAAGTTATCAGTCAATTTCTGAACAAAATTATTCTGGATCAGAAGTTTTGAGTGATGAAGATGATTATCCAATGACTACGAGAGACACATTCAATACTTGCAATGGAAGAAGGTGTGTTGAAGACTCTTCAACAAATAGAAACAATAATGGAACTTATTATGATACTTGTCCTTCAATTCGAGAATTTTACGAAAGGTCTTTAAATAGACTTGAAAGCTCTAAAAAATCAACAAATCAACCAACAACTGATTCTCGAACAAATCCTTGCAAACGGAATATAACTTTTTCTTCACCAATAACATCCACAAGGGAGTTTGATTGCCCTCAAACGTACAATATTCCAAATAGATCTGCAACATTTCACCCTGATTCAGAGTTTGTGTCAAGTAAAATTGGGCGAGAATGTCGTGCACCTTGTTTGGGGAATTATACCGAAACACCAGTCGGTAGAAATATCAATGAAAGAACTTTTGATAGCAGTCGAAGATTTGATCAATTTCGTTGCCCACAGAATGAAACTTATAATTCCAATCAAACAAATCAAAATTGTAGAATTTGTTCAAGATCTCGTGGAAATCAAACCTTCGATATGGAAGATCAAAGTCATATTCCTACAAACAGAACTGTCTCAAACGGGACATTTATCTTGAACAAAACAGAAGTCGATGATACTGCTTTCGAACCACATCCAGCATTAGCTTCAACACCAAAGCGAGGCTTAAAAACACCACCATTTAGAAACTATACAGATCCTTCTGTGGATTATTCAAGTTCAAAAGCCAATCAATCATGCCCATCTAATTCAAGATCAACCAATTCTTCACTCCCAAAGGTTGTTAGAAACGATACGAAACCCTCTCGAATTCAAAGACGTGTGAATGAAACCTTTGAAAATCCAAAATGGACGTCTTCTAACCAAAACAAAACTCTGCCTTAAGGCTTTTTATTACCCTTGATGTATTTTATGTAAATGAACTTGTTTGTAAAAAAAAAAAAAAACTAAACTAACGGTTAAATTTATTTTCTTCTTTTTTCAATGTTCAAAGTTAAATCTTTGCGAAAATCCTCTACCTTCTGCCTCTATGTATTCATTGGAAATGATAGTGCCTTCATTGTAGCCTTCAATCAGTGATAACTTTGATGCTTCACACAAAAGCCGATCCCTCTTTGGTTCGGTACAACGACCGACCTACTGCTAAAAGGTTTTTTTTTTTTCTTCTATTTTTGTTATTGTCTATTTTGCTTTTAGCAAAGAGGAATACGTAAGACATGAGTTTCCCTCATGGGCTTCCTGCTGCTGCTGCTGCACTGACTACCTACCTACTCTCTCACGAAACATGCACAGGCACAGCAAATTCCTTTAAGCTAAAAAGCTGTGCTTGCCTCAATGCGCTGCCTGTGTCCAGTGCAGGCCAGAGCAATAATTGTTATGCCCGGTTATTGATTGCTTTAATTCGATTCGAATTGGTGAGAGATCAAGCGCGCGGTCCATTGGCATAATACACTGTAACGTTTATATGCAAATTTGTAGTACCTACTAGTCCAAGGCACAACAACGTCCAGTCTCATGATGGAACTCTCTCAGTTCATATGCAAAGAGATATACCAGATAATAGGTGGCAATAATCGGATGTTAAGCGCTTTTTCAATCATTTTCCCAGCTGGTCGAAGAGTCTCAAGTCAACCCTATAAGATGTATGAAATCTCATGGCCTTTGGTAGTTCGCTTGAATGCCAAAACAGAGGGAGAGAGAGTTTGCAAGAAATTGATTTCCTTCTTGGTGTGGAGTTGGTTATAAGACCCCGCGTAATTTTACTGTTTTGCATGAGGCCGTTAAGACATTTCATCAATCTGCGGGCCAATGGTGTTTTTCTTTTGTTTCTTTTTGACTAGTTTTGACGTATTGGATAGCAGTTTCAAGTTGTAAATTTTGTAAAACTTCCCCGGTTTTAGCTTTTTTTTTTAAGGATTTCCAAAGAGACTAATAAATGTTTTATGACATTCCTCGTCTCTTTTATAAGAAAATCTTTAATTTGGTCAAAAGTCTTTGAAAGTTTTATCAAGACAAGCTCGGGACATGCTCGGGACAAGCTCGAGACATGTTTGGGACATGCTCGAGACATGCTCGGGACATGCTCGGGACATGCTCGAGACATGCTCGGGACATGCTAGGGACAAGCTCGGGACATGCTCGGGACATGCTCAGGACAAGCTCGGGACATGCTCGGGACATGCTCGGGACATGCTCGGGAAATGCTCGGGACAAGGTCGGGATAGAGTTCCTGGTCTCAGTCCAAGTTCCGCTTTTCAACCGACCGTTCAGACAAAACTAAGTGGCGATAGAGTTCCCACCCGGGCGCCAATTGAAGTTTTAGACAAAATTCAGTTGCAAGATTCGGATAAAACTTCATAGTTGGCTCAGAAAATCAGCTTTTCTTCCGAAGGCTTGGACAAAACTAAGTTGCGAAAGTGTTCCCGGGTGCCAATTGAAGTTTTAGATACAATTCAGTTATTCCCGTTCTCAGCCCGATATTCGGAAATAATAAAGGTGGTATAGAATTTCCGTTTTTTCAGTGATTGTTAAAACAAAATTAAGTAGCGATACAGTTCCCGGGCGCCAATCGAAGAACATAGAGGAAAGCTCATTAATCACAATTTAGTTGGAATATTCGGATGCAACAAAGTTGTAATAGAAGTTCCGCTTCTTAAACGCCCGGGCGCCAATTGTAGTTTTGGACAGAATTAAGTTGCCCAAAAATTCGAATACAACAATGAAGTTCCGCTTTTCAACCTAAGCTTTAGTGTGTTATATAAACAATTCCACAACTTTCAACATAAATATTTCAAGTCACCACTCGAAAACACTTAGCGGGCAACAAAATATTATAACTTCCTGTGTAGTTTGTTTTCACTTCCCGCCACTACCAAAAAATATAAAAAAAATATTCATCTAAATAAAAAGATCAAATCAATCGAAAAAGTTCAACTTTTTCACAAAGTCTGCAACTCAACATAACTCGTGCCAAACTTAAATTGACTATTGTCCTCGTATAAATGAGTTCACAACTTTTGCTAGATATCAACCCCAACGGCATATTATATTCAACAAAAATAAACAAAATAAGTCTATGCCTCCAAAAAGTCTTTTCTCGGTGTATAATTCACAAATTCAAGATCAGAAATTTTAGATAAAATCTCGTATTACACCTGAATCCGTCGCCGTTCATCGTCGTCGCGTCTCGCTCGTCGTCATCGTTATATAGGAGCTCTCAATGTGCGCATTCATATGGTGTTTACTTGGTTAATGCTTACTCCATGTCTATACTCAATATACACCACTTGGAGGTATAAATCTTGGCGTGTGGCTCAGACACTACTGGAACAACAACAACCAACAAAAGTTCAATGCAAAATGTAAATTATCCACACGTCCAGTGAAAGAAATAAAAATGAAGACCCCTTACACTTTAGAGTAAAATCAGTGAACAAATTAAACCGCTGCAGAAGTCGAGGGGATACCCCAAGCAACTGCACCGGATAATTGAATGGTGCGGTATTTCGGCAGGCAGCAGCTAGACCACTCGGAGATATATGGCCGAATGGACGACACTGTCAATGCATGCTAGTATGTGGTTAAGAGATAGAAAGTTGCGTTGTCTAATGTCTATCGTGTCGCCCACACCACATTCATTAAGACTCTCCGTTTTTGGTCAGGTTAATATTTAAATTCATTTGGCTTAGAGGTTTACACAGGCGGTGTTTAGCATCACGCAAACATTAAGTATGAATTCAAAAAGTGAAACAGGTGTATTCCACATCTTCATTTTTAGCAATTAAAAATAAGGCTTTCCAATCAGCATCTTCGCATTTCCCCACAATCCCCTCAGCATATTAGGACATTATTTTGTCTAATTATAACTCATTTCACATCCTAAATGGTTTTGGGGTCGTCCCCAAGTTCCTGGGAACAAAACTCGTTGTGTGAATCAATTACACGCCAAAAACCATCAACGCGGTCTGATTGTTCTAGATTGCTTCGCATGATGTGTTTAACCCATCTAACCTTTTCAGTTCTTTTCAGAGACTCATTTCAAGTTCAAGATTTGATCTATAGAACCGGGATCTTTTTTTTTTTAAGAGCTATTTAATGTGTCAGGTGGGTGCACTCACACACTAGATATTCTCAACGAACCATGACTCGCATTACACTCCTATAACGATGATTGTATCAGATCTTTTTCTAAATAAATGAGATCTTTGATGGTTCTTAGCTTTTTGTATCTAAAGTTGGTCTTTTATTTCATTCTGTATAAATTGCTTGACGTTTCCGCTTGAGGTGGTACTTAGATGGCCAAACCAAAGCGATTTATATTCTTGGAATCATGCGGTTTCTGAAAATACAATTTTTGTATAGGTTTAAAGTTTAATGAGCTTTCCTCTATGTTTCTCATATTTAGGTCATTGTACCATGTTTTTTGTTGTTGATTTTATCATTAAATAGGTTGTATGACATGTTTTAGACATTAAATAAAGAAGAATTTATGTGATTATATAAATAAAGTAGCGGTTCTGTGTGACCTTGCGTGGAGTTTTTAAAAATGATGAGAATTCAACCGAAAATTTGGTCTGACGAAGTTGATTCGTTTTTGAGTAGTTGTAAAGTTCGTAGTTTTTAAGCTTTATTTAATAAGTCGAACTTGACCAACAATAAACTCATGCAGAGAAACAGGTAGGCGATGATTGGTAAGTGCACTGACCTCTTGGAGTCACCAGAAATGGCGCCCGAAATTATGTCTTTTTGTTTTTTTAACGTGAGTTAAGTTCGCAAGAAGGAGAAATTGAGTCATTTTTTTTGTTAAATTAAAGACATTAATTTGAATAACGTTAAAGTGACCGTTGCACAATCTTACGGGTCTAAATAAATAAATACTGCTCTATTGGCTAAGCTGAGATTCACTTACATATATATGACAAAGCCTCTAGAAAAAAAAAAGATTAATTTGAACCTGGAACCTCTGACGTGACAGCCCGTTGCACTTATCACCACTTTTTAACCACCCCCAGACCGTTTACAATTAGTGAACTTATCCAAATAAGCCTATTCTATTACCCAACTTTGCCGACTACTATATTCAAAACATTGTTTTCAAATCAAATCCAAGTATATATTTTTTATTTGGCGCCCAATGTGGGTCTACGATGTTTAAAAGATTCCGTCAACTTGATGAATGTCATATTTGTACTTTTAAGATTGACGCCCGACTTGGGTCATGCTTAGTTTTGGTATTCACATGGTTTTCAAATAAAATCCAGTATTTTTTTTTTTTCTTAGTTGGCGCCCAATGTGGATCTATGTACATTTACAAAGTACATTTTTGAATACTTTCTGTCAATTTTACGAATGTCAAATTAGTTGTACTTTTTAAATTGGAACCATTTTGGTTCTTTCTTTAAACTAAATTCGTAAAAAGTTCTGTATGCTATCGAGCATTTATTCTTTGGTCAACTAATTGTGTCCCCTAGAATCAAAAACAATCTTTTCCACTTTTTGTGAAAAATGAGTTAGAAACGCAGTTTATCTCAATTTTTCAACCTCTTTCTTTTAGTGTGGTGTCGCGAAATAGCGATTTTCATACAAGTCGTTATTTCGGGACTTTTCAAGGACGTCTGGCGGGGGTAATGCCGTGGTTAAAACGTCTGGCACTAATTTATTTTCTATCAGGGGTTAGTGGTGATTTTTTAATAGGTACCACCAGACGGTTATATATCTTGCAAAAAATAATATTTTGACTTTTGTATGAAAATCGCCATTTCGCGACTCTTCAAGGACGTCTGGCGGGGGTAATGCCGTGGTTAAAACGTCTGGCACTAATTTATTTTCTATCAGAGGTTCGTTGTGATTTTTTAATTGGTACCATCAGACGGTTATATATCTTGCAAAAAATAATATTCTGACTTTTGTATGAAAATCGCTATTTCAGGACTCTTCAAGGACGTCTGGTGGGGGTAATGCCGTGGTTAAAACGTCTGGCACTAATTTATTTTCTATCAGGGGGTAGTGGTGATTTTTTAATAGGTACCACCAGACGGTTATATATCTTGCAAAAAATAATATTTTGACTTTTGTATGAAAATCGCCATTTCGCGACTCTTCAAGGACGTCTGGCGGGGGTAATGCCGTGGTTAAAACGTCTGGCACTAATTTATTTTCTATCAGGGGTTAGTGGTGATTTTTTAATAGGTACCACCAGACGGTTATATATCTTGCAAAAAATAATATTTTGACTTTTGTATGAAAATCGTAATTTCGCGACTCTTCAAGGACGTCTGGCGGGGGTAATGCCGTGGTTAAAACGTCTGGCACTAATTTATTTTCTATCAGGGGGTAGTGGTGATTTTTAATAGGTACCACCAGACGGTTATATATCTTGCAAAAAATAATATTCTGACTTTTGTATGAAAATCGCTATTTCAGGACTCTTCAAGGACGTCTGGTGGGGGTAATGCCGTGGTTAAAACGTCTGGCACTAATTTATTTTCTATCAGGGGGTAGTGGTGATTTTTAATAGGTACCACCAGACGGTTATATATCTTGCAAAAAATAATATTCTGACTTTTGTATGAAAATCGCCATTTCGCGAATCTTCAAGGACGTCTGGCGGGGGTAATGCCGCGAATAAAACGTCTGGGACCGAACTTTTTGCAATCAAGGTATCGCCCTCTATCGGCTCTATATGAATTAAAGTGGTTATATACTCGACACAAAAATCGGAAAAAATGCATTTTTCAACTCCCCATAAACCATAGAATGCCGTGAAATAAACCTGCCAGACTTTCGAATTCTTCATCAGGACGCTATTACCTACACATACATATGACTCATTTTCGGTTATCCAAAAACTCCCAAAATCTGCTCTGGGCTCTCGGTCTATAAAGCTATTCCAAAATTAATTATTAAATATTTTCGGAACGCGTTGGGTGACAAAGGAAAGCACAGTCAGTATAAAATCAAAAGAACATGTTTAATTCGATTCAGAAGTTGTTTTTTTAATAAAGCGGGAAAAATTGCTTCGGAACGTTTTTTTTAAATAACTCAATAAAAGAAAAAGTGGAATAGATTGTTTTTGATTCTAGGGGACACAATTATCATTTAAAATAAGTTGAAAGTTTTTTTTTCAAGTTAAATAAATGTTGAATATTCGGATGAATTAAAAATCATTCAATCCAAAGAAAACTAATTATATAGGGCTCCACTATAATTACTTCCAAAGTCCATTGAACCGAAAAATAAATCAATTAGCAATTAAAATGTTATATCATTAGCATTTCCATCACAAAAACTTCACACGATCATAAGCCGATCGATGACCCAGTGAGACTCTTATACTCAAACAAACCTAAAAGAAAGTTTAAGCAAATTTTTGACACAAGTGGTCATTAATGTGTAACTTCCGTCTGTTTACACAAAAAAAGTAAAACCGAAAGGAATTTGCATCCTCATTCATATTATACTCGATCTTTTTTTCTATCCACAAACATGATATAAAAGAGGTCGATCATGATCGAGTTTTTTTTTTCGGAATGTTGCATGAATGATCTTTGAACAAAAAACAAAATGTAAATTAGCTGCGCTTCCTAGAAAATACTGAACCATGACCACACTCAACATACATTATGCTGCGCAACTGAAAGACCCCAGAGTTCACCGATCATTCTGCTCAACTCAACTTGTAGGCCAGTCATTATATACATTTGGAAATGCAAAATGACCGAGAAAGCTAAATTTTGGATATGTTGTAGAGGATGCTTAAAAAAGCTTAACTTGAAGTTTTCGACCAAGATTTCCTATGAGCTTTTTCCGCCATTTTGAAAAAAAGGATAAAATTGGTTTTTTGACAATAACTCGGCTATCTGACGAGATGCGAAAATTTTACAAGAAACTTTTTTGTAGATTTTAACGAGTTCTAAAATTCATGCATACACATTTTTTGTGTATCATGAACCGTTTTCGAGATATCGATTAAAAAAGTCAAAAATTTAGGACATGCAATTTGTTTTTTGACATAATCTATTTTTGGGTGATGAATATCGAAAAAATTATTAACATAAAAATTGTAGCCCACATTCAGACCTACTATTTCGTATTTTTATATTTTTTTTTGGACAAAAATTACGACTTCCAGCCGGCCGCAAAGTCGTTTAGTCCGCTCCAGCCGCCCGTTCGGTTGTAAAAAAAACAATCATTCATGTTTTTTTTAATGTTTATATCATTATATCAGTAACACATACATACAAATGTGTGTATTTATTTAATAAATAATGAGAAGAAGATGGTAATGGTTTTTTTGTTACCCCAATTTTATTAACCCAAATTTTGTAAATACAGTATACCGGCTTTTTGTGCATTTTGTAATTTGCTTCAATCTCAATATTATTTAGTTCATCAAAATTGCAATTAGATCAGTGCCAATAATTTTTGAAAATAAAAAAAATTATTAGCAGCATATTGGTGGTTGGAAAATTTAGGATAAATGGTGTATGAAAGCGGAAAAATAAATTGCCCACAAACTAATTGGTGGAAAGGGGGCGGGTGAATGCCTTGTTCGATTTCACTAGTCAAAAAGTTTTTTTTTATAGAAATCAAAGTATACATCACAAAAATAGTGTTTTGAACGTTCAAAATTCAATATCTCAACAACTTTGCACGTTAGAGCTATTCTAATGCTAGATTGAATTTAAGAAGGTCAAAGGCCATTAGAAATGTATAATTTGGTTTCTATCTAAAATCGATCTTAAAACTCGTTTTTTTTTTTAATTTTTCTCAATATTTTCTAAATCAAAAGTATAGTTTTTCCATACAATCTTAAATAAAAGGTTTTAATAAAAGTAACTACATTCCAAGCTTTTCAAAAATCAAAAACTTTTTGGATTGACAAATAGGCTATTTTATCAAATTAAATTCGTCAAAAATCAAAAAATTAACTTTTTGCTCAAAATACATTTAAAATACATAGAAAACATAACAAAGTAATTTTTAACCAAGATTTGTTAAAATCAAACCATTTTGGTAAAAGATAAAAATAAAAAATAAAAAAATCGTATTTTTTGCATTTTTTCAATATTTTTGAGATTATATTAATAAAATGGTTTTAGTAAAAGTTATGACACTTTTATTACCCACAACGTTTGCATTTAACTTTTGTTGATAGGAGGTCTACTTTTGACAGAAATCGTAAAAAACCAAGATTTTCGACACCAACACTTTTTCGCCCACCCACCCTTTTCCACCAATTAGTTTGTGGGCAATTTATTTTTCCGCTTTCATATACCATTTATCCTAAATTTTCCAACCACCCATATGCTGCTAATAATTTTTTTATTTTCAAAAATTATTGGCACTGATCTAATTGCAATTTTGATGAACTAAATAATATTGAGATTGAAGCAAATTACAAAATGCACAAAAAGCCGGTATACTGTATTTACAAAATTTGGGTTAATAAAATTGGGGTAACAAAAAAACCATTACCATCTTCTTCTCATTATTTATTAAATAAATACACACATTTGTATGTATGTGTTACTGATATAATGATATAAACATTAAAAAAAACATGAATGATTGTTTTTTTTACAACCGAACGGGCGGCTTGCTTGGCGGTGGGAGCGGACTAAACGACTTTGCGGCCGGCTGGAAGTCGTAATTTTTGTCCAAAAAAAAATATAAAAATACGACATAGTAGGTCTGAATGTGGGCTACAATTTTTATGTTAATAATTTTTTCGATATTCATCACCCAAAAATAGATTATGTCAAAAAACAAATTGCATGTCCTAAATTTTTAAATTTTTTAATCGATATCTCGAAAACGGTTCATGATACACAAAAAATGTGTATGCATGAATTTTAGAACTCGTTAAAAGCTACAAAAAAGTTTCTTGTAAAATTTTCGCATCTCGTTAGATAGCCGAGTTATTGTCAAAAAACCAATTTTATCCTTTTTTTCAAAATGGCGGAAAAAGCTCATAGGAAATCTTGGTCGAAAACTTCAAGTTAAGCTTTTTTAAGCATCCTCTACAACATATCCAAAATTTAGCTTTCTCGGTCATTTTGCATTTCTAAGCCGTTTTTTCCGACATAATGACTGGCCTATTGTTTGGGTAATTGATGCCGATCAATAGGCGATACCATAATACATGATACGCGAAAGAGACTTGCGATAATAAAATTATGATTGATCGATCATCGATCTCTTGACATCAGACGTGATGGGAATATTTGTTCGTCTCTTCTGTATATATGAATCTATGGCAGGCAGCATGCAACATGCATCCATCATCATTGGAGGTCGGCTATGTTTTTCATATTCAAAACGATCTCTACACTACACCTCGTATCGTAGATCGTATAATGAAAATGGAGGCACGTTGTAACGATTTGATTTTATTTTTTTATTCGTAGATCATCGCGTCGCGTCTAGGTCGGTTCAGTTTGGTTTGATTTGGTCTTGGTAGCGGGGCTTTAGTGTGTTGTGAGGCACTTTTTAAATGAAGTCATAAAAATAGGAATCTTTCGGCTGGTTAATCGTGGCAAAGAGTTCGCGCGGCAGTGCAATAAATGATGTTGTAAACTTTTACTTTGCCAAAACCAGCCAACAAAAAAATTAAAACAACAAAAAATGCAATACACAAAAAATGTATATACACATAAATGGTATAAGGCAAGCCAACAAGTGTCATAAATATTTGAGTTGTTGTATTGTAGGCGTTTTGCAATTGGTTTTCCTGATCCTGAGATGCTTGCCTGTTGGGTTTCCTTGTTTTTTTGATTTGTGAACAATTTGCACAACACGATCTGGACCTTGATTATATATGAAGAACAAATTGTTGGGTAAATATTGAGAAACAAAAAAAAAAATTGTTTTGCTGTTGTTATGTTGAAGTGAAATTGAAAAATGTTATACGTTTCCTTGGTTTTTACATAAATTTTCTTAGTGGAAGTAGGTACACCTTAGCATGAATTTTTATTGCAAAATAATACAAATTCATAATTCAATGAGAAGGCATGGGGTGTTTATGTTTGTAGAGGAATGTTATAAATGGCTATAGGACATACAAATATGTAGACAAGGATCTTGAATAAATAAAAAAGATTTCAAACGCAACCATAAAAATTTATCAAGCATGAGATTTTGATTATTATACCAGTTTATACCATTTGTATTATCCATTCGGTATAATATCATTCATTCAAGTCATACCAAAGTATCTTGGTAACAAGTTAAAAACTTTAGATGTTTGTATACCAGTTATAACAGTTAAATCTGAAATAAATAAATTCTTTAGTTGGTAAAAGTTAATGATAATTTTCTCAGTTTTCTCATTTTGAATTAACTAATACTAATGAAAAAGAGAAACTTTATAACAGTGGACACTAGATTAATGTATAACAGCTGAGAAAAGAGCAAAAGAACACTACTATAAATCTTTCTTAGAAAGCCAATTTCTATATTTATACAAGTGTCATACTAATCAGAGCAATTCATGAAAGTAGTAGCAATATCAAGGATACTTACCATGATACTAAGTTAGTAATAAGTAAGTAAGCAATAATTCTTGCCGAAGCAATACAAGATAATATTCTGGACCAATCCGTGATACTTTCCGAAATAATTCTTAATACGTGCAGGAAAATCCGTTACGTATAGGTATAGATAAGCACTCTTCACAATTTGTGAGAAAGACTTTTGAAACATTAGGAAACAATCAATAATACCTACCTGAGATTCCGTGATACCGTGATATGTATATGCAAGAGCACGTCACGATACTAAGTCAGTGGCTATTTAGTCTATACTACTTGCTGCAGCAATGAGTAATTCATATTGAAGGAACGCACACTCTACACCGAACTAGTTTTGCATTACTAAGAATCCGTGATACATAGCAAATTCATCGGTGATACTTGCCGGAGTAATCAGTGATACTTACCGAAGAATTTCACATTTATTTCTGAAGCTAACCGTGGTTCTAATTTAAGCTATGCACGATGTAAACCGTACATATATGGACTACTTACCTTAAAATCTGTGATATAGATAGGAATTATCACTGATACTCATTTTCGTGATATATTTCGGATTTATCCGTGATACTTACCAAAGTAATCAGTGATACTTCCTGAGAATCCGTGATATTTAAAAGAGCAATCCGTGATACATATCAGAGTAAATAGTTCATACTTATCGGAATAATTCAGGATACCACGTTAAATAATCTGTGATACTTACAGGAATACCTAGAAGAATTATCACTGATACTTAAAGCAAAGTACGTTGACTAATCTGTGATACCTACTTACCAAATTAATCGTTGAAATTCAACCTAAGTATTTCGTGCTACTTACCAGTTCAATCTGTGATATTTTTCATAGCAATCCGTGATATTTAATGGAGCACTTCATGATTCTTTTTTATTCCGTAAATCTATAACCTTTAAGTTTTTAAGCTTCCACAACAACTATTTCCGCAATGCACATACACATTTCTCTATTAAAAACCCCCTTTTTTGTATTTGAAATGACTTTAAGAAGATTAATAACTTCGCCTTGAAGTTCTGCGGCAGCGAAATTTCATTACAGTCTACTTAACTTCTCAAAGAATAAGACAAACAAAAAAAAAAGATTTTTTAAACGACAACGAAAAGTTTATGGAAGTTTATAATACTTTGTCATTTAAATTCAAAACGAAAACTTTTTCAAAAATCGCAATCGCTGCATTATAACTTCACGAACGGAGAGAGTGAGAGAAAATTCTATCGTAATTTATGTCACGCACACCAGGCAGTCAACTGCTATATCCTACATACAATGTCCTTAGCCAGCTGGAAAAAGATTCTTCAAGTCACCATAAGTACGTGCAGTCAATCGAAATATGTCTGCGAGTAAATAAATATTAAAGATGGAAGTTTTGTTAAGCTTAGCTAAGACTAAGTGCAAATAAAAAAAAAATTATGTCAACATGACGTCTAATGCGACAGAACCAAAAAAAATAAAATTGAGATAGAAATTCCATGACAGAGATAGATATAATTGAATTGTATATCCTTTTGTAATGTAAGCAGACCATTACCACCTCAAAAAAAAAAATGTCTGCAATTCATTGCCACGTCTAAATATTGTCTGAGTTGGGCTGAGTCTCAAAAAAAAAATCATCATAATTCCATTGTTATCTCATGCATTTTTGAAATCCAGCAAAACAAATGTAAAAAGTTTTCTTGTGAATGAATTCATAATCGGATTTTTTTTTCTGCGGAAATAGGGATTTATCTTTGACGTCGCGTGCGTTGTTAACTCTTTGTCGTCGTTCTTTTCAATTTTGGCAAACTTTATCCTCAAAAACAGACGAACAAAGTTTAAGGATTTTTCTTGCATATACTTGAACCTTTGTTATCTAAACCTTTTATACGTATAACAGTTGCATTCACAATGTTCTGCTCGTTGGACATTCATTCCAACGACACACGACGGAACTAGTTATGACGTTAGGTCTCTGTTGTGAACACACAAAAACACAAAAAAAAAAACAGTACCAACCAGAATGTCCACTTGAAACCTTGAGTTTCAATTCTCGCCACACATAGCCCGGTTGGACGAGGTCCCGCATAGTTTCAGAGTGAAAATCAAGGCACTTCCGCATCCCATAAATGGTGGAACAACAACTCGATGAAACAAAGTTTTTTACTTCTCTGTTTTTTACAGTTATAGCAAGTATACGAACGAGTGTCATCCATAAACCGGACGTCCATCCACTTGCCATTGACATTGGTTCTTGGCCGCACCGCCATCGCCACCATATCGCCAGCAGAGAGCTGGAACAAGAGAGTGATTCTCAGTCAGTTTCCTTGTAAACGAGAAAAGAAAATAAACCAAAATGATTGATTTTTCTTTCCTTCAACTTGGATGGCTTGCTGCTGAGAGAGTTTAAGACTGAGATCATTGGGGCTGGAGACTGGAAGTTGCTTCAAATGTTAAGACTGTTTTCAAGTATTTTTTTTTTTTTGATTCTCGTTTCTTCTTCGTTTTTCCGCGTCACTCTCACGCCATTAAGCGATGATTACATACAGTGTATCTCTGGTGTATAGACACAGAAAGGCAAATAAAAAATTCCTGCTTTTCGGAACGGGAATGCTATTTGCCAGCACTGGTTTTCAACATGCGCATCCATCTCAAAGCTGGATGTAAAAATGGTTGTCTGCAAGTTCTGTTTTTAGAAGTTGAATGAAAATTCTTGTAAGACTCTTACATATACACCAGAGTGAGCCTGATGCCGTTGTGCTGTGTTGTCGTTGTTTCAATAATGACGGTTACGGCTAAGTGAATACACTTCCTTAACGAAATGGAATTTTGCTGCTTTTAGATTTGATTTTCGATTTTTTTTTTTTCTTGTTTCGTTGGTTCTTTGGAAGCCAACGACATTGAAAGTAGGATCGCGTTTTCTCTGCGGGGTAATGATTCTACTTATATATACATACCTTTATGGGGAGAAATGTGTGTTTTTTGTTTTGGTTTTTTTTCTGCAGAGAAAATAGTTAAATTATTCCAAATATTTATCTCCTTAGATGAAATGATACTTTTCCAGATGGGTGGGATAAAAAATGTGGGCATTGATCTCTGGTTTAAAGTCCATTTAAAGTAAAAATATTGATCAATTTGTGATATACTAGTTTATACCAGTCGGAATAATCAGATTTCTGTTCAGGTTTTTGGTTTATACCATTCATAATCTCAAAGTTAAAATCTGGTTGGAAAAAAAAGGTATAGATTAAAAGATATCTTACAACTGGTATAAACTGGTCTAAAACTTTTTTTGTTAATAAAACATCGAGAAATTCAAAACCATCACTTATAAACTTGTTCAACTGCGTTGTGCTAGTTTATACCAGTTATAGTAAATATATAAAAATTAATCAGGTTAGCTTTTTTTTACAATATTATGTCAACTGGCAAACAATAAATTAAAAATTTACTTAACAAAGTCTTCTTTTATGCATTTTTACTCTTATGCGCTAAGTTTATACCATTCATATGCACTTGTAGAAAAGTCTTCTTAGGTGTTTAAATTCTGTTTGTGAAATTGCAATGACTACAGATTTTTGTTAATAGAACTTCCTTATAACTGGTATAAACTGGTCTAAAAAATATCAATATATGCAAAATATCTAAAAGAAAAAACATTTATAAGAAAGCCTCCAAGGCTGCTGATTTATAATGTTGCTTTTACTGTGAAATTCAGTTAGTTTATACCAGTTGGAGTGAATTTCTATTTGACAGATAAAAAGATTATATACTCTTTGCCAACGAACAAATTTCCTTTTCAATTTTATTCGGATCCTAACAATAGCCTAGTTTACAAAAGAATCAAGCAATTTTGCTAATAATGCCTAATCTTCTTAAAGAAAGATCAAATATAAATTCTTGAAGAATTTTGACACAAAGAACACATAACAATAATAGATCTGTTTGATTAATCGATGCAGTCATTTTGAGTAGTTCAATGTTCTAAATTCTATGAATAGCTCAATCTACTTCAAATAACCAAAAATGTTTAACCACAATCCACATTAGCAATCAAGAAATCATTATAAAGTTCCTCCCAATAAAAATGATCTTCATTTTTCTAATCAACACCAACGCTTACATTATTCTTGTTCAAAGAAATGACCATTACAATTTGACCTAATTCTCACAAACTGCATAGAAAAAAAAAAGTATCATGTGTTTCCACCTTCAAAAAGCCACACATTCGTTCAAAACCAATGCCGGGCAGCCGAAAAAAAAAACCAAACCATAAGTCAATTTTTAGCTTTGAGGTTGAAAGCCATTAACACAAATCGCCGAGCCGATCGTTTTTCAAAATTTGCCAGCGATTAATCAATTGGTATATATATATTTTCTTCTTCTTTAAGTCATCGTCGCTGGGTATACAAACACAACATAAAGAAACATGCGGAATAAGTCTTATAGGCACATCATGAGTTTAATGTTAAATCGTGGGAGTTGTGAAAAAATCAACGCCACCACACAGAGGTCTGGGTCAAGCGAGTGCCTTGGAGAGAGGCATCATCAACTTTTAACAGCGCGAAAACAATCATTTGTATTTTATTTGTTTAAAACTGTTGATTTTGTGTATATGAGTGTGTTGTACGTAGATGTCTGTATTAATGTGTTTTGTGCAAAAATTTCAATGAAGGATCATGTTACCTTTATTATACTCTATAGGCTTAAGGGCATTACTTTTTTGATTTGTAAGTAGGCGGATCTCCTGACACAGAACTCGTGTGATGAGTTATGAGAAACTATTAATTCAATATAGACTTGATGTTGTTCTTTGTTCATAAAAAAGTCTTCTTTGTGTTAATTTTGATTGAAATTGACACTTTTTTGTAATTGGTATAAACTAACGGTAAAATTTGTCCAGGTCAAAATAAATCCTAAGTCGGTTAGTTATAGTTAGCTGCCAATGCACTTATTCTACGCTGACTGGTATAAATTAGTCTAAATAGGGTTGTAGTGTTTACCATGTCCATTTGACTGGTATAAAAAATACAGCTAATAAAACTATAAAATTCTTGGACAATAAAGTGTTGATGGTAGGTCAATAAACCTTTTCTTGTAAAAAAGCAGAAGAGTTAAAAAAAGGACTGTGCTATTGCTATACACTAACTGGTATAATTTTGTATGATTTTACTGGGTTTCTATCCTAAACCTTAACTGGTATAAGGATATGAATTAGTTAAACAAAAATATATTATGATTCATCCAGGTCTCATTGAATGTTCTTGCAAAACTGCGAAAGAAGTAAATTCTAACTGGTATAATTTAGTTCCTATAATTTGAATAGTGAATTGTAACAGATATATCTTAACGATGTAATTTGTAACAATCATGATAGAAAAAATTACCACTTCAAGGTAGTTCTAGTTTATAGTTCGCGTGCATCACGTATAAACTTTTTGACATTTAACCTCTATAATAATTGTATTACTTACCTAACTGTTATATTTTTAGATTTTCTACGAAATGTCTTATTCGATTGAAGTTTTTCATAAAATCATATTGTTTCTAATAACTTCTTCAATTATCCTGACCTATTTAACTTATTTCAAATGCTTTAAAAATTTTCGGTCATAATTGACATGAAATTGAAAAACTATCACGCGATAATAATAGTGAGAGGTATTTGGCACATATTCAAGACTTTCCCATGAATCACTCAAATTTTTTAAAGTTACCCTACATTTTCTAGGAATTTCATCACTAAAAAAGCACAAAACATCAAATAGGTTAGTCATATCATTACATTACAAGTTTTTTGTATTCATAATTTTGCAAATAGAGGAAAGAAAAATGCATGAAAGACTTTAACACGCGAGACTTCTTGTCAAAAGACCATGTATACAAGCACATTCATTATAAATACAAACCTTTACAAAATTCGTTCTCATATAATAGATTCGTCCTTGCATTCATACATGGAGATGGAGACAGAGACAGACGAAGAGACGACAGAGAGACGACAGAGAGAGAGGTTTAGCATGGGAACATTTCAAACATGCTGTAATCATTAACACCATCAGCATATAGAGCTTGTATGAATGTTGGTGGCCATTGAAATCACCACCCAAACAAAACGATTTCAAAAACTCTATAATTAGATACAAAAACTACTTCTCTCAACAACGAAACGGATACCTGAGCAATTATTATCTAACAAACAACAAGATACAATTTTTTTGTTTGGTGTTGTGGTGCTCCAGCTGACAAATTTTATCGCTTGTCACTTAATTATGGCTGGAAGGAGCGCTCTTTTGGACGGAACAAAAAAAGATTGCGCCACCACTAACACTAGTTGGTATCACGGATTTGTAATAAAGATCATGACAAGCTGAAGAAAAACACTCTTGCAGTAGAGTGTAGCAGCTCAGCAGACGACTAATCAACTTGTTAAATGGTCGAAACGTGGCTAAAAGTTGTTGTTGGTTGGCAGCATATGTATAGTTTGTGAGAAAACTAATTTTTGCATTGCTGCAGCTGATTTAAGTCTGATTTCAAAACATGCATGTAGTTAATCGTGTTTTTTTGTCAGTCATTGTTGTTGTTGTAAAATTTGTTTAGTGAATATCGGTAGATGATTAAAACTAGGATAACCTGATAAGCCTTTGAGGTTGCCTTTATATATATTTGAGTGGTGGTTGACATAATATTTTGTTATGGCTATGACAATAGATAAGTGTATAACAGTTAGTAACTAAGTTCTTCTTTGTATTATTATTAGACGTTGATATGTACATTTTTATACCAGTCGCAAGAAAACTATAGACAAGACTTTGATGTATGATTTAAGCTTCTGTTCATTTTTGTCCACATTACGACATTTTTCCTAAATATGTACTGAGTTTTATACCAGTGTATACCAGTTTTCACGCAAGAACATGTAAATCTGTTCAGATTTGACGTTTTAATAGTCAAAAGGTATGGTTGTCGTTTTCTTTATGTGTTCTTTACTGTCATATATAAAGTTATAACAGTTTTAAGCACAATTTTTTTGGTACATATTAACATCGTTGCAGTTATACTTCACTGCCAAACGATGTGACATATATTAATTGCGACACTTCAAAAAGGTTTTCAAGCGATGATAATGATTAAGAATTATAGTTCTAATGTGTGTACCTACTTTAGCACTATAAGCAGACACGCCTTTTTTAGGATTTACTTGTATACCAGTTTATAACAATAATCAGTTCAATAGTGTTTAGTTTTTTTTTTGTTATACTTCTTTTCCGGCATTTGTATCAGAGTGAAAAACTTTTTTTTGACAAATGTCAAAATGACATTTACCTATACTAACTAACCCAGCGATTACATCAAATTATTATGGTGTGAATCTACCAAATTTTAAAAGGCACACGAAAACCTACGTAAAAGTTTTGATAAAAGTGAATTTTTGTGTGTTCACCTGTTCACATATTTATTTTCTTATACACGGAGAAAAATGAATCTAGTATTTTATACTCCATATGACTAGTAAGGTAATTAAAGTAAAAAGCCCTAGATTTTGAGTAAAATTTACCTTACGTATTGAACATTTCTTGGATCAGTAAAGTAATTTTTACAAGAAAATTATGGTGAAAAAATTATAGTAGTATATACCTTACGAGTAGCAATATTTTCTTTACGTAGAGTCAAATATACCTTCAACCAAAAAAGATTCTAGTAAAACATATTTTACAAATTTAACTATTCTTTGAATAAGTTTTACCTTACACTAAAGTAATAATAATACTGAATTCTAGGAATTTTCCCCAATAGAGATCAGTGCCCTCGATACACAGAAAAAACTCTTAAAGCTGTCATTGAAAAGTGCGCCATTTGTTCTCCATTTGTGTTTAATTTTTATTTTTTGTCAAAGCTTTTAGGTGACGAGTGCGGGATAATTACATTAATTCATAAAGAATTCGCAAACAATTGGATCAAATAAAGTCAATTTAATTTTTGTTGATGATATTTGTCTAAATAAAATTGTATGCATTTATCTTACAAAAATTAATTAAAATAAAAAAAGGTGATTTTTGTAATTATTGAAAAATATAACAGGGTCATACGTTACTTACTTCTAAATAGCTTTGAGGATTAAGTACGTGTTACCTAGTTATGCTTTTCAATAATTACAAAAATCAACTTTTTTATTTTAATTTTTGTAAGATAAGTGCATACAATTTTATTTAGAAAAATGTCATCAATAAAAATGAAATTGACTCTATTTGATCCAATCTGTAACTAAATTATATACCTTCCATAGAGAAGTTCAATTTACTTTAAAAATCAGTATTTTCAGCCTTATAGTAAGGTTAAATATATACCTAACTTTCTAGTAATTTCTATTAAAAATTCATACAAAAAAAGGCTTTACTGTAAAGTTAATCATAAGCTATAAATTTACTAGAAAAGTAAGGTAAATTCCATTTTATTGGGGAGTCATCCCTATTTAAACTTTACATTAAAGTTAAATTTACCAGAAATAAGGTGGTTCATACCTTATTTTTTCTCCGTGTAGGTATCAAATGTCATAAGTGAAGTATAGTTACTCTTAAAACTAAAGTCCTCTTGCGATGTTAATCATTTAAATCCCTTTTTTCACGTGTTCGTATCATGACATAATCAAAAATCAAACCCAAAACGAAATTTAAATATTCAATTATTTCACTTGCATAAGCCACTTCTCTGACATAATTGAACATAAAATCACCTGTCAGAAATACTGACAAGTTATCCATGCAAAATAAACCTCTCAAAGAATTCCGTCCGTGTCGGTCGGACGCATGCAAAGGAATTTATTCGTTATCCACTTCACCTTGAATACAATTTCCCTTTTTTTGTTACTCCAATTTGTATTTTGGTGAAAGTTCGATGTAGATAAACGAAATCCTTGTTAAAGCAAAACAAAACATCAAAATACACTTAAAAATAAATGTTCCATTTATCGAATTTATCGGGAGTAGAGGAATACGTCAGCTTAGAGTCTATATATGCAGATGAAAGAAAGAATTGTTGATAGGTTGATTTCAAAATCTTATTTTTGTTTTGTTGTTTCAATCAAATCTGTTATACAGAGCGCAGATGTTTGTTGTATATCTTTTTGTGTAGGTATACGCATCATAATTGTCTGCCGCCATCATAGCACACCATACTCTCGCAACCACTTTAAAGAGAAGATGGGTATCTTATTTTGAAAAAAAAGAGTTTAGCTCGTTAGCGCAATTCTCCTCCGAATCCACCAACTTATGCGCAATGCACTTATAATAATAGGAAACAACATTTAGATTAATTATACGATTGTTTTAATAACACTGGAAACGCTAATAATCGAGATAAAGAAAGTGGGAGAGAGCGAGTGAGCCACTTGTGGGAGGAGAAATCAATTTGCAAGTGCAAACACTCTCTTGATCCCCAAGTCCAAGACCATAGTCTCCATAGCCATATAATAGTTTGGTGTTTTGTATGAACTAGTAGTCGAAGAACTGGCTAGCGGCAGTCTTTGTCCATGCCACACACATTCAATATTCCAGCGCATTTTCATGAAAATCATGATAAGATGGGTTATACGGTTGTGGTAATATGGAAGGCACTTCCTTTTTTTTTTGCTTACTTTGTTTTGTGGTTTGTAGTTTGGCCACCACTATGTGGCGAATTAGTATGGTGGGTTTTTAACAGCTCCTTATCAGCAATATAGATTTTAAATAATAGTCCTTAGCAGTGGGTTATTCATTGCGTTTTGATTATATTTGAAGAGAAAAAAGGATTAGCGTAATTTCATATAATTTTTTTTTTTTTAAGCTTGAGGAAGTCAAATAAGCGTTTACGTAAGAATTATACATTGAGTATTGTTCAAGAGCTAGGCCCACTCAGTAGATTAGGATAAAAGCTATAAAAAGTGCCTTATTGATTATATGGACAAAATAATTACTTTTTCCGCATGGGATATGGGATGTTCCATAGTTTCACACCATAAATGATGAAGTTTTTTTGACGATAGCTTGTCTGGGAAAATTTTTCGTTTCCTTTGAGTATAACAGTGACATTTGACTCAACAGAAGCTTTTCGCTTTTTTTTATACAGAGTGAAAAACACAAAATGTCAGCTGTCATATTTATCCAGTGCATCCAATGTTTTTTATCAGTTGTGCAGGCCCAACTGATTTTATAATAGTTATGCATATTCAGTATAACAGTATCATTAATATAAGTTAATATTTTTGTTAATAAACTAGATATGTATTCAACTTTGGAACCATATATTTTGAAGTATAACAGTTATAACAGTATGCAAGATACAGTTTTCCAATTCAGAAAATTATCTTCTTTAGATTAGAAGAAATGACAGTGGAATTTAAAACATACGTATTGTTGATCTGTATAATATAGACAGATTAAAATGTTTTATCTTAATGATTTATACGGACTGATGGAAGCTATAACTCATCAATATAGCAGTTTTCTTAACGCTACCCTAAATAAGTAAGTATACCGATAATTTTCGCATTTTTGAAGAAAACTCTTTAGCTTCTGAAAAACTGTTATATTTTGTAGGATGTCCGCTGTGTATAACAATATAACACTTATATTAGTCTTTGTTTCTCTTTTGTTTAAATCGATCAAGATGAAGAATTTTACTGTTCTCTTGTAAGGTCAATATACCTTTGGACACGGAAAAAGCAAGTGTCTTTTAATTTTCCAAAGTCTCCGATGCAGTAATTTTTTCTCTTTTGCACTCATTGAATTCAGGATACTTCCTATCTACTCGAGCATAAGATGGTTAGTCGATTGTATAGTACTTCCTCTTGTATAGTCTACCATCTCCAAGAGATCGCAGATAAGATTAATAATGGAGTCATAAAACTGTTATACTTTTAAGCAAATCTACATAATTTCAACTCTCCACTACAATCTACTACTTTTATAGAATTAACTTAAGAAACTTAAATGACGATAACAAATTGCTGTTATTTATTTTTAGGTTCTGTTCGTTTACTTATTTTTTTAAGAAAAAGATGGTCTGTTATAAAAAGTGAATTCCATCCTAAGTTTCGTATTTTGAATTAGAACCTCGAAAGTTAAAGATGTAATTTGGAAAAAAAATCCAATAGACCACTCTTTTATATTTCTACTGAAACCGTGGTTTGCAGTGTCCTAAAACTCAATTGATATAAGGAAAATGATGTCAATAGAATTCATTGAAGAATACACTTTTCTTAAATTTGAATATGGTTCCACAAAGCAGCGATTTATTTAAATCAAACTCTATAGACATTTTGCTTCCGAAAATGTCACAATCATCCAAACACAAAAAAAAAACTAAAAAAACACAACTTCCTTATTTACCCGAAACAACATTTCAACAAATAAGGAACGTGATTTAGCTCCTTGTTTATAGATATGTGACTGGCTTTGTCCCATTTTCAAAATAAAAGTCCAGGCAAAATTTTCGAAATTAAATGAAAAAAGTCGTGCAACTCCCAAAGAGTCAAATGATTAAACTCGTAAGCTTATGAACTCCCATCGGGCCACTGCCGCCAATATACACTGAGATGTTTAGACGAACCATCAACCTTAGAGTTGACCTCTTCAATCCTAATCCTGCAATACATTTTTATGTGTGGCACGTCTTATAATTAATTCGACATGACAGAGAAATAAAATCGATTCTTATGCAGATAACCCCTCAAGCTAACACAATCAAAACAAACGGTTTAATCACGATTTGATTGCATCGAATGTGAAATGACCCATCTTGCTTGCGTTGTGATGAGGGGGGGGCTGCTGAAAGAGGAGGTCCTTTCAGCCGCTTTTCACTCTCTTATCCAATTTTCGATGCAATGTCGCACACAAAGTTATGTCCCCCAACGGGGTAACATGACTCGATGCGCTTGTCACACTGGTGCAACAGATTTATCCTGCTCCTATTGAGAGGAGGCAGCACGCAAAAATCCGTTGCTTTGCAAAAGTGAATTTTCATTTTTGTTTTCATTTTCATTTCCATCACGATCGTGTGCTACTGGTTGCAACAACCATCACTACGATCCAATAGCAAGCAAAAATACCTTTTTTCCAAGAGACGTGATCTATATCTGCCTTCCTCAACAACATAGCCCACAAAGATATTGTGCCGCGAAGCGCTATAGGAGCATTAATCACCTCCGAACGAAGAGTGCACATCACAAACACAGCATAGCTCCTGAGGAGCTCTTTCTCTCTGATGGGTTTCTTCTTTCTTTTCTTGATCTGTATGCTCGCTGCGCTCGGCCAGCAACAAAAGTCTATATTGATTGATCGTGTCTTAGGTGAACTGCTTCTTCTACCGCGCTTAGCTTTGGCGGAATATCGCCGATTGAAGAGACTCCCTTTGTTCGCTTTTGATTACCAACCAATCAACAACAATATCATTTGTTATGCGACAGTGCATATATAGAAAAGATGCCAGAAAAGCATTTTTACTTTGGATGCACCATCATCATCATCAACATCAGTATCATCATCTTGATGATCGGAGAGACGACGACGATGATGATGATGATGATGGTTCAAAGAAATGAAATCGTGATATATGCGAGATCAATGAGATGCATAATTGAGCTACCAATTGCAGCTGATTGATTGTTTTGTTGCTACCAAATGATTTGTTTTCCTGAAAAATACCTTTAATGAGTTTAAACGTTATTTTTGTTTTGTTTCAATGTTGCAATAGGTGATTGTTTTGTTTGTTTTTGTTTGATTGTTTTTTGTTTAAGAGGAATGTAAGATGGATTTCTTTATAAGATTGTTCAATTTGTTAGAAGTTTTAATATCTGATTTCAAAGTTTACGGGTTTTAATTGAACGCACATTAAAGAGAATCAACGCAGATGATTGTACTAGATTACAATCTTGATCATAAGTACTTATCCTGAGTACTTTAGAGGCGTTTCTTGGGAGGTGGAAGATTTACTAAAGAATACAATTCTAGTACTATCAGTTACATATTCCTGTCTTTACGAGTAGAAGATAATGTGTAAATTTTAGTACTAGATCTACTCACGAGTCTATCGCCTCAAAAGGAACCCGGCTTTTACGACCTCCAAAGGAAGGCTACTATTATTATTTTTTGCATTGTTCCTTTGTTTGTAATAGTTCTCATAAGAAGATGAAAACCATAATCTAGTACTAACATTTTATTCTTCTCAATTAAAATTCAGTAGTTAACCGCGTTTCGTTGGAGGAGGTAAACTACTCATGAGTATATTGCTAAAAAAATTTAATCGAACGCACGCTACTTAAAGAGCAGAATATGTGTAGATTAGATTGTAGTACTAGATTATAGTTTCCATGTTTGGCTCTTTGATGTGAAGGGGTCGTAAGAATGTGCACAGCAGATGATTAAAACAACAATCTCTAAGGCCGTGTGTGAATTGCGTTAAATAGTTAACACAGTGTAAAATTTTTGACACTATTGGGGTGAATAAAAAAATTTCAAATTGTTTAATATTTTTCTCTGCCTCTTTTCTGCCATGAAACTCCTTTTTAATAAAAAAAAAATCAAAACAAAATCATCTGCAAAAAAAATTTAACTCAAATTTAACCAGGTCCCAGAGCCCAATACATTTTTAACAGCTCAACATTTTTTATTCACCTCAATAGTGTCAAAAATTTTACACGGTGTTAACTATTTAACGCAATTCACACACGGCCTAAAACAGTAGCAAACGTTGAGTGTCACGATTTTGTCCAGCTGAAATCGACTCGTGAAAACAATTACTTTCATCCTAAAGGTAGGATCACACTAGGCCAAAATGAAGTGCGGCACAAATAAACTATAAATGAAGTACACTCTGCAAAGTTAATTTTTATGTTGAAATTTTACAGGATATTATAGAAGTCAGTCATTTTTTCTGGTTTGTGACAGAATAAGTGACAGTTGGTCAGTTTAAGGATGGTTCACATTGACTAACTTATCGGACAAACTAGCTGTTATGTTGTTGGATAGACCGCAATTTTGAAAATGGTAACATCCAACGACGCACAATCTGTCCGGTAAACAGGATATTTCCATTTCTGATAGCCTGTCAATTTTGTTCTGTCAAGTAAGTATTTCAATGAGAACCTCGCTAACACAAGAAGGTGTGAACATCTAGACGAGCTATATAATTTGAAGTTGGGAACAAAAGACAAACAATTGAGTTCTTAAGTCCCCTTAGCCTGAAAAACGTCTATTAAAGATCTCAATTCTTTATCCACCTTCATAATTTATAATTTTCAATTCACGACAAAAATCAAAATCTCGATCATAATGACTTGAATTTCTCCTTCTTTCACGGAACTAAAGTACTTTTCTAGCTCATTTTTTTTACTTAAATGGAAACAGAAAAAAATGAATAGCCCACGAATCGGCTAGAGTGTGCAATTGACATCCACACTACGACTTTGTTAATTGCTTCCGTCATTTAAAAAATTATTCTCTAGTGCAGATCTAGTGCGCAGTCATGAGAGCATTATAATAATGAACGTTGCTATACTATTTTTTTTTTTGTGTGTCGTATAGTTTACATGCATCTCTATATGTTTGTTAGCGCAAAAAAAGACAACAATCCCAAGGACTGTTCCGCTTCGCCAAAAAAGTGCTTCAAAGTCAAAGGTCCCTCGAACATAATCGCGAGCGCTTTACTCTCTGGCATTAATACAGCCCTCTATGCCCCCCTTTATCCTCTGCCGTCTTTATACTATATAACGTCCACCCACCGCCCAATCGAATGTCATGCTTCCTTGGCAGAGTTGATTGCCATGCCAAGTATATCTTCGCACCGTTTAGTGTTGTTGTTGAGAGTCGCGCGGTCGTGTTTTGTTTGGGTGTCTCACACAACATAGTCCTCTATAACCGAAGCCGAAAACCCCTTTCTATATCCGTGTGATGACGGTGGTTACAATGATGATGGGCATAGAGTGATTAAGTAGATGGTACTCATAAAATTATCGTTAGCAAACATAGAAAAATATATTCAACAAAAAAAAACAACAACAACAACTAAAAGAAACAGAGAAGATCAATTCACCAGGCAAGAAACGAATGAGGCGCGGTATTTTCCTCCTCCTCCCAGTTTACTAAGTGTGTGTGAGCGACAGCTAGGAGAATGTCCATTTTTATTAAAATTACCAGGCAAATGTGTTTGACACGATTTTAATATTTTAACATGAAAGTTGGCAGTTTGGTTATATCATGTACTCTATGGCGGCATTACATTATTTTGTGGTTATGTTTGGTGTACTTACTGTAATCGGTTAATGAATATTTGCCAAAAAAAAAACACACACACAAACACAAAAAAAAAACAAGAGATGCGTGTCACTGAATATCTCTGGCATCACCTTGTTAATTATTACGTACACGCCCGAGTGCACCGATATCAAAAAATTATTCTATATTCTGACATGCAGTCATGTTCAATGCTGCAACATTGTTGCAGATGAACATATTTTATAATGAACCAAATTTTTTTTTGGAGAGAGAATATTATGCAATGGAAAAAATGAAAATAAACCAACTGGGTTATGATTTATATTTAAGAGGGACTACACAACGCTTGTTTCAAAATATTAATATTAGAATTGGAATGATATACACAAAACACAACACACTTTAGGAATGCAGAACGGTGTAGGTGAAGGCAAGCAGTTCAGGAATTTGAAGCAATTAAGAGAACGAACAGATCTTAAATGGAGCGAAAGTGTAGGATGCAAGTTGAATGAATTTACAAACTCAACAAAAATAAGTTTTAGTTATTCTCTTTTTTTTTTAAGAAAAATAAGAATAAAATTGTTGAATCGTCTGGTAAAAAAAGAATTCTGTTATACTGTTATACAAAAAGATGTGTATTTTTTTGTTGTTGTACTTCTTTTCTGCATTTGACGTTGTTCACATTGTCTACACGCAGCGGGTGACTCATTTTGACATTTCTGCAAGCCCAAAGCTTTGAGTTAAAAATTTCTTGCCTCTTTTGGCAATCTCGATTTTACCATGAAGTGCAAGTGCAAAAGCGACATATAGAAGTGTCAAAATGATTCAGAGGATTGTTGCGGATTTTTGACAAATGTCAAAATGACTAAAGACGATTTTCACATTGGCCTCACGTTGCCGACTCATTTTGACAGCTATGTGAGTCCGAAGATTTTAAATGAGTTTTAAATGTCCTGCCTCTTTTTGACATCTTATTCTCGTCATGAAGTCCAAGTGAGAAAGCAACACATAAACGTTAAAATGATACGACGGAGTGAGGTGCGAAGCCAATGTGAACACCGTCTAAGTAGGTCTGTTTGGGTTCTTTTTGGACAAAAATATGAAACCTGTCAAATTTTAAGGAGTGGGGATGAAATCCTCTCAGAGAAAGAAAAATTGTGTAAAAGTACCCAAACGCTTTTGGCACAAAATTTTCTGCTACTTTTTCTACAACAACAAAAATGTTAACAACAACAATAAATAATTGAAAAATAAAGAAACGAAAAATATCAAAACATTTTGTTTTGTTTTACAAACACTTTCTTTATTCATTTTTTCATAAATCATTTATAAAATAAAGCACTTTTTAACCATTAAAACACAAAATAAAAACTTTTTGACAGGTATGAAATGACATCAACCTATATTAACCCAGCTACTATCTGTGCATTACTAAAGTATGGGACTGCTTAATTTTGAAACGCAAGTTCATACAATACGAAAAAAAAATTTGATAAAAGTGAATTTCTATTTTATAAATACGAACACTCTTTAACCAAAAAAACTTTTCTTTTAAGCAAAAATAATTTGTTTTGAAAAAATTCAGTCCACGACCCCAGCTAAACATTATTTACCTCTGTATAAAAATTGCATCGACATCTCCCAACCTTTCCATCGACATCCATTAACTTTGAATAGATGGCTTTTGAAATTGAAAACAACTGTCAAAGGTCATGTGTACTTATACAACGATTATTTTATTTACATTCCAATAAAGTAGAGGTCTCTCTGCATTGAATCTTGCACTCTCTATGCAATTACATTGTGCCACACGCATTCAGTGTCCACATCTTCGTTGTTGTTATATTATACTCTTCCTGTCATGATGGACACTACACTGACCGCCACCTTCGCTGACCGTCAAACTCTGCACGAACAAATTCCATGTAATTGAATTGATTCGACACTTGAACCGGGAAAATCGTGTTGACGGCCATTAGCACGATATCCGTCAACCATTGTAGCAAAATAGACTTATACCACTGCCGTTGTGAGAGATTTGTATATGAAACACGCTGTATCTACCTACAAATGTGCGCATGCAGATGCTCCATCAAAAAACCGATCTATCGATTAGATCCGGCCAACTTACTGACTCCTCTACAGGTATATATAGAATATCCATGAAAAAGGCGACAGAATTTGTGTGTTCCTCCTTCTTTCATAGTTACTTTGCGGACAGAAAGCATTTATCAAAAGTCGTTATGGTCGTTCGACTTTGAATGCCATCTTTCTCTCTCTCTTTAAATATTACCAACAATATTTAGAAGATCAACCTTAACCTGCAGGCAGGCGCGCTTGCGCGCGCACACAAGCACAACATTAACATTCGCACGAATCGAAAATCAATGGTGAAACCGTCGTCTTTTTTTTTAGGTACACGAATTATTATAAATTTTCCCGAGACTCGTAGGAGTCGCGCACTTGGCAAACCATTGAAGCGTTCAATCTAGCAGAGGGCTTTCCCTGGCGAGTCTTTTCTAAGTCCCATGCTGTGTCGATTGATTATGAGGTGCCAGTGTTACCGATTCACTGATTATAGTAATTTTAGGAACAAGTGCACCAATGCCAGAGATATATATTCGAGGCAGTCAAATCAATGCAAAGGATTTTTAAATCGATTGAAATGTTATTTGTTATGGTTGAACGGAGATGAGAGTTGCTATTGATTCTGTCAGAGTCGATATAACAAACAGTTAAATAAATCTCTATCCTCAAGGGTTGAGTATTTTGATGGGTAAGTATAATATAAAAGAGCAAGTAGATACTTAAGATAATATAATGAATAGAGCAACCGCAGGGTTGTGTTTTAGGGTCTTTCGAGCGAAAGTTAAGTTATTGATAGAGTTTTATTCTAACGGGTGGGTTAAAAAGTAACAAGAAAAAGGTTTTTGAGTGATGTGTTGAAATTTACTGACATTGAGCCATTACTGTTGGCATAGAAAGAATAGGCATTGGACTCAGTCATCCGGACTGATTTTGACGTCTCTTTGCTGCTTTCTCGTTCACACTTCACGGTGAATGGGACACTTGGATATCTAATCGACTTAGATCTTTGACATTTCTATGTATTTCTGACAGTTTGTAATTTAGGTTTGTCCAATAAATTTGTCATTTTAAACCGTCTCTGGTTAACCCACCTTAATACGAATTGCTTTAACAAAAAAGAAAAAAATCGCCATTCGAATGTAAACCCTGAAAAGGCCAACAAATAGAATCCGTCGCACCCGTTACGTTGACGGATTCAACTGACAGCTCGATAAAATATACACGTTCATATGAGAACCGACCTATAAAAAATGACGGAAAGGGCGGATACGTTTTTGGGGCGGTATTTTATTGAATCCGCCGGTAAAACAGATGTGATGAAATCTATGGCTTGACCTTGAAAAAGCGAAGCAAACGTCATCGTAAGTCAGTCTTCCGTTCGGCGATTTTTACAATGGATGAAAAAATTTCAAACTGGAACGTCGACGAACGACGGAACGAACAATGTCAGTGGCGTTTTATGTACTCCGTCGTCGTTGGTGTGGGATAGCCTTTTTCGAAACAACATTTGCGGGACAGGGTATGATTAAAATCATCCAATTCGTATGCCATTTCTTAATTTCAAAGATTTTCTATGAGCAAATAGTTAATCGGACAACACCTTTCAGTGCATTGACCACTATATGCTGGACTCGTAACCTATGGAATTCCTTTGATACATTGAATCCACCACCTAATTGATGTTGTTTCGCCATAAAAAGTAATTTCATCTAATATGGCACCAAGCAAACATATATAAACCGCCGCCACTACTTGGATGCCACACGCATTGAATTAGAAAGATCATTCCAATGAGTGCAATACTAAAAACGCTACACAAAATAAAAACAAACAAACCCATTTTGGGAGGAATTCAACCTCCGTCCACATAAGGGTCATATTGAAAGAACTTGCTGCTGATGTTGTTGTTGTTTTTGTTATCCATTCCATTTTTGAATTAAGACTCCTCACATTAACCATTTCAAACTTAACCATTTCAACGTTTTTTTTTTTGCTCACTACAATTGCTAATTAGTCAGAAAGAAACTAAGAGTATATTATAAACCTTGTTATGACCAAACATATCGATAAATTTAAGACCCTGATTGTTGTTGTAGTTTGTTTGTTTTTTTTTTTATTAATTCACTGTCCATTTTTCTCCATTTCAGGTGACATCGATGACTGCATCGTTACACCGACAGTTCAAGGACAATTTACACCGTTGCCTGAAGCATTATGTGATGTGATAATGGACCTTACCGCGGAGGGACATTCAGCCACAATTGAAAACATTCGAACGAAGCTTGGCCTGCGATTTCCTCACATGACCTCGCCAGCAACTGAGGTCATTTATGATACATTGGCACAATTAATGCAGGAACAAAAAATCTATCAAACATCGAAAGGATATTTTATATTTACACCAGAGTAAGTTTAATGAATCATATAAGACTTCTATAACCGCAAGAAAAGTTCAGTTGATTTGAGGTCTCAAAAAATATGCCTCAGCAAATTCATGTTACTTCACAATTTTTGTTGCCTTTTGACTTTTGACAGAAAAAAAACATAGCAATGAATTTTTTAAGACCCTTCCAGAAACCTCAATAATCTGAATGGACATAGTCGGATCTGAAGATTTTTTAGTTTAAGACCTCAAGTTTTTGACCATTGTTTGTATTTTTTTTTTAACTAGACGAAGAAGAAGTCGATCGAGACCGCGAAATCACCGAACCTATCAGGAATTTGAAGAAGACGAAGAGCCTCATGAGCCTCGACAAATGCTCATGTCAAACTCAGAAGCGCTTCATTCGTTTTATGGTGAAATATCGACTGAACGGGATGGAGATTTGACGCATCAATGTATACAAACTAATTTAGCCGATGTTATTTGTGGAGGTTTGTTTGTTTACTTATTTTTTGCATACTGATTATATATTTTGAAAATATATTAAAGGTAATCCCAATGACAAAATCCTATATCCACGGGCAGCAAAGCGGCGAAGTGCATCATTTCCAACGCCACGCAGTTTGGAGAGGAGACATAGCTTACGATTATTTGGCTCTTCAAAAAGATTACAACGTTGCGCGTCGACAAGAAGCCTATCGAAAACATACGCACAAACTTTAGCCACAGACAGCAGCAGCTCGGAATATCAAAGTACAGATTCGTCATCACCAAGTGAGTTGGGGAAATTTTAATTTTTGCTTATGTCATAATAAAGAGCATTTGACAGTTGCTGTCATAATTACTGGCAAGTTTTCACTTGTGTAACTAGGGCATTTACTGCGGAAACTTGTTTTGTTTAACAAAAAATAGGATTTGATTTTAGAGAGATTTTTCGTACTAACAATTTCGCTTCTATAAAGGCTTAAGGATGAAACAGATACTTCTGTAAAGCTTTATAGGAGCTAAATTGTTAGTTGAGACACTTATTTTAATTTCGATTCTTTTTCTTCTTAGAAAAAGGATCTCTTCTATCTCGATTATTTCGTCGCAGTGGTCGAACAAAACAGCGACAAATCGAAACATATTCAGCGCAGTTTCCACCAGCTGAGTGGTTCAATTCACGAGCTGTTCACTTGCACAGCATTGGCACTCAAACAGCTGATCATGTAAGTAACATGTTGTTACATTCTTTAAAAACATTTTACCGTTTTAAAAAAATTTTCTCTTCCCCCTCCAAAAACAGGATATTCCAGTTTCACATACTCTATCCAATTCAACATTTTACGATGGCTCAGAACTCAGCCAACGTTCATCAACCTTACCCAGGCGTCATCGACGGCACATGTCCAGTGAGTCAACTTTTGTGATATCGTCACGTGATTGTTCGCCAATTCGTCGTCGCTCTCCAGTTTATTGCAGTAGTAGTTTACCTCGATCCACACAATCGATACCTGCAACAGCATCCAGCAAAACAACACCCAATCGTTTGTCGTCTTCTCAGCTACAGCCACCAGCTGGTCAGACTTCGAATTCGAATTCGAATGCGAATCAACCACCACCTCCATCATCCACTAATCCAACAAAATCAACGACAAAGTCAGTTTTGGGCAAATATATATTCGAAAAGACCCCATCACACAAACGGCTTGACAACCCACTAACCGTTGATAACAAAGCTACATACCGAAGTGTTCAGAGTGGCCCTTCGAGTTTGGAGAGTGGAAAAGCATCATCGATGTTCACCACCTCGGGCCCATCGAGCATAGACAGTGGAAAAGTATCATTTAGCAAAACCAGTGGCCATTCTAGTCTTGAATCGCAAATATCCACAAATACCATGCAACAGCATGGATCACCATCACGCTCAATACTCGTGTTGAACGGCTCACCACGAGGCACGCCCCGCCATCAAGCAATGAAAGCTCGTGCCGAACAAAATCAGCGTAATCGATCTTCGACACCTTCTAGAATTCTCGAAGAAATAACATCACAAATGGGTCCTAACACAAGAATTCCGCCTAAGTCGCAATCGATATCCACCTCGAATTCCAACAACTCCATCACACTCCAAGTAACGACATCTAACGGCAGCCAGAGCAGTATACCAAGCACAAAGATTTTCGTGCAAAACTCTCCGGTACGTAGCGTCATTACTTTGGAGAATGGAAAACTAATGGAAAATTCCAATGTGTTTATCATCAACAACGAGACAACCACCAATGAAAAAGGTGAAATAATAAGAAAGACCCTGTCCAAGCAGCATCATCCTGCTGCAGCAGCAGCCGCCACAGCGCATCTGAAAAAAGAAAGCTCAATCAGTGAGACGGACATCAATTCGGAGACTTGTGATTCAATTTCTTTTATCAGCGAAACGTCACCGGATCCAGGTGAAGAGCTCGACGATGTCAACTGCAAGTACACCAAGAATATAAACAACGATGCCACAATGAATAACAGTCGCAAGCTGTGCCTGCAACTCCCTCAAAATGGCTCATCGAGCATTGTGTATAAAAACGTTTTGAAAAACGATGCTTCACATCCAACATCGCCCACAGATAATACCGCTGCTGCTGCGGCAGCTGCCGCTGCATCAAAGCAGGACTTTGAAATCGCCGGGTCTGTGGGAAATTTACGCAGTTGCTTTGAGAAAAACACCAAAGGGTCACAAAACAAACTCAACTCAAACTGCGACCTAAAGAATTTACGCTTCGAGTCTGCAGGAAACTTGAATCTTCAAAAAGGTGGAAATCTTCTCAATTCAAATCCGGCTATCAACAGTGACTCTCTGGCGCACATTCTACATAAAAGCATTATCGCTGTGGGAAGCGAACCCAATTTGGCAATTAAAAATTGCGATCAGCGATTTAAGGGAAATTGCGATAAATCTGTGGAAAAGGAGTCATTGCTCGATAGGCGTTTCAGTTTATCCAAGGAAAGTACCGCCGAGGAATTGTACAACTTTCCAAGTCTTACCGATTTAAGCTTTAATTTTACGTCACTAGCTGCGCAAAAAATTCTACAGGGTGTTAGTTTGAATAGTATTGATACCCTTGTCGAATTAAATATGGCCGCGAATAATAAAGAGAAACAAAAACAACAAAATAATCAGCCTACACCAGTTGCATGCACGGATTATGGAATGGTTTAAGCGAAAAATTATGATAATTATAATTTTGAAAAAGAAAATTGAGAAGATAAGATGTGAATTGTATGCTTCTGGAAAAAAAAAATTAATTGAAGTTTGAGAACCACTGAGCCTTTGATAATGGTTCTCTTCTTACAACCAAAAGCAGTCTTATTATAGTCATCGTTATGCTGAAAACATTTTTTATAATATTTATATGTAAAGGTAATGCGGATTGTATAGAAATTAACAAATTATACATAAAATTAGTCCTGCCAGACAAAATGACAATGGCAAGTTTTTAAAACCCAGTTTCGTGTTTATAAAATACAAATTTTAAGTCCTTTTACCTAACCTTTTCTTAAGCTAATAAGACTAAAAACTCAAACAAATATTGATGCACCATGAAAACCCTTGGTTTCGTTTGAATGATACGTGAATGATGATGGTTCAAGAATTAATTAACGTTAGGTGCACATAATTACATCCCCTTTTGATTTGTCGTTAATTTGCCACTTATTGTAGTTTTAACTAATTTCCAATGTTTCGTTCAGTTAAAAAAATGTGTGCACCATTGCACTTAGCACTTCTCACTGACAGATTTTCATTTTTATCAAAACTTTTTTTGTACTCATGTACAAAAAAAGATGCCTTTTAAACTTTAATAGGCTCACACCATAAAAATTCGATGTAATCGCTGAGTTAGTTAAAAGTAAATGTCATTTTGACATTTGTCAAAACGTAAATTTTCAAAAAATGTACATAACTCTTTTGTCAAATTAACGGTTTAATAAATCACTTTGTCTGAAACTGTTTTATAAATTTGAATAAATCACTTTTCACTTTGTCTGAAACTGTTTTATAAATTTGACGATGAAACATTTTGTTTAACATGAAAACACAGATTGACGAAAACGAAATTTTGACAGCTAATTTATAGGTAAATTAACGACAAACCAGTTCATTTGCAATTGCATTCTGCTTACCTGACACTCAAGGGAAAATTTAATTAAGATCAATTATTATCTTTGGAATGATGCATTATAGTTCTTTAAGAATAAAATAAATGAGTTTCAATAACCTTTCAAATTCTGTCATGTTCTAATATTTAGAGTTGTATATTTGACAGATAATAAAGATTTGTAAAATTTTGACAATTAGAGCATCAGTTGGACACGTTTAATGAATTTAAACTGCTAAGGTGACGAAGTCTAGAGTTTCTGTCAATTACAAATTATGAAATCTTTTCCTGCATTTTCCAATAAGTTACTCTAAACATTTCATTACATTAAGAGCTATTATTCAATGATCGTGTCCATTCTGATTGTTGATTGTGAAAAAAAAAATATTTCTATTGGGGATTGGTAGATTTGAAATGCGATACAAGTGGTCAAGATGTGAATTAAATGGTGATAAGTGACGTTGAGCAATAAGGTCACTACTTACTTTATATTTAATTCAGTTTCTGACGGCTAGTGGCGCCACACGTATATTTTCTAATGCGCAATAAAACACTGATACTCCACACTGATTTTTGTAGTTTACTGACAAATTCCCAATTGATCATGTTATTGAAATTTACTTGTGTTTAATCGCATCCATAGATATCTGAACAGTTATACTGTTATACAAAAAAGGCCACGATCACAGAAATGGGTACGATGTCACGCTATTCCTTCTCCCTTTCACGGATTAAAAGACTTTTAATGTATTGAGTAAACTAAAGAAATCAGTGATCCACAACATTTTCAAAAATTTTTATAATCAAAAGAGAAACTAATCAAAAAACATTTAGGTCATCCGCATTTTAAAAAAAAATATAAAATTATATAGGTAACAATGAATTTATTTTCATAAATTTAAGCATTGCAATCGGTCTGCAAAAAATTATGATAAAAAAATATCGAATGAGCTTCAAAATAGACTTAAAAAAAAAAAACAATTTTTATGCTACTAAAGAGCATTTTTGAACTTAATATACAACTTCCTAAAAAATTAGGCTAAAACAAACCCAAAGCAAATAATATAATGACAATACACATACCTATATTAAATTGAAGCTAATTATTGTTTTTGTTTTTTCATTCTTATAAAAAAAATGTCAAAATTACAACAAAATTTATAAATAACTTATTTTTTTTTCATTAATTTATTTTTTTAGTGCCAAATTGACCGTTAATTTTTACTAACAAGCATAATAATAAATTGAACTGCTTCTCAAACTGTTTATTGTATTTGTATTTTTATTTTTTTGTATGCTTATATGTTGTTTTATTTTTTATAATTTTATACTTGTAATATATTTATATTTTGTATTAATTTTAAGCCGTGAAACTAAGTTGTTTGTACATTAAAAAAAAAAAACACATTACATTTTACAGAACTATATGATAAACAAAACAAATAAACAAAAATAAAAAACAGAATCAATCTGGTAAATAATTTCTTATTATTATTTTTTTTTTTGTATTTAAACAAAACTATTGAAATAGTTTCAGTAATAAATCAAAAAAAAAGTTATGGAATACATGTACATGAATCAAGTTAGGTTAACATTTGTAATTATTTTTTATCAACATTATAATCTATATACGAATTAAACAAGGCCTTATAGCTTGTGAAAAAAAAAATAAATAAATAAAACGAAATAAATAAAATAAACAAAATTAAAAAGAAATAAAACTGTTGGTTTTATTTTAAAAGCATTTTAAGTATTAAGAATTTAAGAAAAAATCATGCAGGTAAGCAATTTATTTTCAGTTCTTTTTCAAGTAAATAAAGATAAAATTAAAGATTACCTAAAATTTGAAGAAAAACATTAAAGGGGCCTTATGCAAGCAAAATTGTTACTTGGGAAGTCCCCAAAGTTTTAGGACTTGAAAAATAGGAAAATATTCGAAAGTCGCCATGTCAAAATACATATATGAATATTTTACTTTAAATATTAACCAATCACCACACAATTCATTCAACTTATGAGTAATCTTGGCAATTTTTAAGTTATAGTACCTTAATCCATAAAACTCTTGTTATTAGCTTATGAGCGTTTCTAAGTTATAAGCTCTTTGAAGCATATCGACCTTAAAGTTGATTAACTTTTTCTAAACAAAATAGGAATATTTCTTATTTATGTACAAATAAACAAAAAATTTAGTTAAACTTAAAAAAATTAAATTTTTTAAATTTCTACTAAACCAATTTTTTTTTTTAAATGTCAAAAGCATAAAAAAATCATAACCACTAAAAAATCGTTAAAAATTAATTTTATTCAAAAACGTAACTTTTTTTTAGCGAATATTTTGTATAGATAAAAAAAAAATTGAAGAAAATTATAATTCATATCGTCTTTGATAAAAAAAATGAATAAGAAAATTACATTTCAAAAGTTGAAATCTTCATTCATTACCTAAAATATTAAAAATCAGCCGAAGTTTGACAACACTAAAGCTTTTTAATGAAAACAACACCAAAAATCTTATAAACCTTTATAACTTGAGCCGGAAGCAAAACGAGAATATTTCCTCATAAGTTTTCAAAGCCATTATTTAAAATTCGCTCTTATTTCAATTATTTCTTGAAAGTGAAATAACCCTGATTTTTACGGTCTTGAAATTTTTCAATTTCAAAAAAATAAAGATGCATTTTTTAATTAAAAGTCAAATTTTAACTAATTATGTGATCAAGTGAGTTATATGGAGGTTGCAGAAGGGGAATAATAGCCACCCACTTATTATAAACCGTAAATCTCTTAGGCCCATTTGCTGAAACGAGTCTTAAATATTTAAGTAAATCATAAAGGCCTAAGTTTCACATACCGGTTTGCACGAACTTAAAAGTAACCCGTAAATCTGACTAAGTTTAACATTATTTAGGATGAGGAAATAGTAGATCATAAGGGTTTTATGTTCTTCTTAAGCAATTTTAACTGCGAAAAAAAAGAAAAAAACACCCCTTAAAAATGATTTTGGGTGTAAAGTGAACAATAATTATAAGTTTAAGAACGGTTAACTTACTTTATACGTGTTAACTAGTAGCAGATGGTACAATTTGCCGCACAAATTCGTATACATTTTTTAACATTTTGCTGTCAAAATTTTCACACACAATACAAACAAACACAATGACACACAAATACATACACAAAAATAAATCTTTCAAATTAATAATAGCTGCGTTCCTTTGGAAATATTTATCTACTTTTTAGTACTTAAAATTACTTTGATCTACTTTGCTATACTGAAAAAGTAGTTCAAAGCAGCTTTAAATACTAAAAAGTAGAAAAATATTTCCAAAGGAACGCAGCTAATTTGTTTTTTATTGAATTAAACACCATTTATTTTACCGCTTTCACTAATATTCATTTTTTCTTCAATAAAAATAGACAGAATAACAAAATTTCTTGAATTATTTTCCGTAAATTGTTCAAAAACAATTTAAATTAACTGACGTTTGTGTCGATTTGACAATTTGATTTGAAGCTCTCAGCGATTTCTCGCATGAAAGTAAATCATTGCTAGGTTTAACATAAATATTTTTTAGCAACTTGGAATAAACTAAGTAAAACAGAAGTGCTATGTTCGACCTAGCTAAGATCTAAATGTATGATCCGTATGAGCAAATGGGCCTTATACCTTGTTGTAAAGCATAAGGACATATGTACACCAAAATTTAAGCTTTGGAATTATACCCCATGTAAGACATAAGACCAAAAACAAAATTTGGAACTTGTGCTTCATCGAATTGAATTTTTTTTTTTTTGTAAATGGCGCATGAATCCCAAATATTTTGAAAGACGGCACAAAAATCACGCGATAGAAAGGCCAACAAGTTGCTTGCATTTGTTGTTTTTCTTGAAAGTTTTGTGTCACACCTCCACAAGATTGTATCGAAACGTCTAAACTTTTCTTTTTTAAACATAAGGATCAGTTGTACAAACGAGGTTCAGCCTTGGTTCGGGAATGTAACTTGCTGATTTCGACGGATTAGCTGTGGGTCAACTTCGTTTCAAGCATGGATAGCATAATGTCGGTGTTTAACCAGTGATAAACATCAGTTTTACCATCGATTTCAGTAGATAAAAGTTGCTGAACTACTGTACTTCTTTGTGGTTATTTAGTATTGAAAAAAGTTCACCCATTTCATTCTTCGGAGTTTTATAGGAATTCTTCAGGTATAAAATTAATCATGATGATCTTTTTGAATCATTAATAGCAGGCGAAATTGTTAGTTGGGTACTTTGGTGCTACTTGTTAATCCCTTTGAGATTTCTTTCACACCCCAGCGTAGCGCCGCAAAAGAAGTATAACTTCAAAAACGTCAAAATACGGTGGAGTGCGACCAATACGAACACTGTCAAAAGTATTCGTTTTTTATTCCCCAAATCTTCATCTTTCATACACCTCTTCGAATTCCTTGTGTAGTCACCCTTAATATTTTTGACATCAACATCTGACTGAAATGACATTTCAAAATGTCATATTTTTGACAACTGCAAACTCGTGCATTTTTTTTACAAGAAACCAATTTGGAAAAAGTTTTTTTTCTTTCTTCTTTGTTTTTAATTATTATATTCCCCACTGATATTTTTAAAAATTTTAATTAAAAAAAAAAAGTAACAAAATAGTCAAAATAGCCGACATAATGTGCAACGGTGCAAGTAGCTCTACGTCCGATGACGAGAGTGAATATGGCACCAATTTAAAAATTCTTCCAAGGAACCCACAAGTCGCTGAATTACAAACTATTATTCGTGACAAGTGAGTTTTTTTATTTATCTACAAAAAAACAATACAAAATGTTTTTATAAAATGACAATGCAGGAACACATCTCGCAGTGACTTTAAATTCTATGCCGATCGATTAATTCGTCTCGTCATCGAAGAGAGCCTCAACCAATTGCCATATTCTGATTGTTCAGTAGAAACACCAACTGGCGCTGTCTACGAAGGACTTAAATATCGATCTGGCAATTGTGGAGTATCAATTATTCGCTCCGGCGAAGCAATGGAACAGGGTCTACGTGATTGTTGTCGATCAATTCGAATCGGAAAGATTCTAGTCGAATCCGATGCCGACACACACGTCGCCCGAGTTGTTTATGCTAGATTTCCCGATGACATTGCCAGAAGACAAGTGTTGCTGATGTATCCAATCATGTCAACAGGAAATACTGTTTTGCAGGTAAAAAATCAAATAGTTTTTAAACAAAACATTTTTGTGATAACTTTAAAACAATTCCAGGCTGTGAATGTTCTTAAAGAACATGGAGTACCAGAGGATTGTATTATCCTCTCGAATCTCTTTTGCACACCAGTGGCTGCTAAAACAGTTGTCACTGCATTTCCCGAGATGAAGATACTCACTTCGGAGTTGCATGCAGTTGCTCCTAATCATTTTGGCCAAAAATACTTCGGTACTGATTGAATTTTTAGCTTCCTAGAGTAATTCACTCCATCACAAAAAAAAACTTATTTATTATTATAAATCTTCTCTCTCTCTCTAGAACTTTGAGTTTCTTCTTTGTCTCTAAAAACAAGACTTTATCTCTTACTCACGCTTCTCTGTCGTCTTTATTGTCCATAAATGAATCAAATCGAACACTCTTGTGGTATTCCCTTGGATTAAATTGGTTTCTCTATTTATACCCGTTCTTCTTTCTTTTTTTTTTTTAGATTGCTTTTGATTTGTGCTTGTGGCGTTGTATTTTTTTTTTTTATTGTTTTGTACTTAAATGAAAAATGTTAGCTTGTCGTAGTAATAGAAATTAATTAATGAATTTATTATACAAACTTCAAATAAAAATGAATTCAATTTTTTTGGTTTTTTTTTTCATTTTTAATCGAATTATCACTTTTTCTCGAGTGGTGGTATGATAAAATTTGGTGATGTAAATAGGCATTTTTGTAGCTAATTAGGTAAGCCATATGCACCAATAATTTAATGGCTGTGCTAATAGTTTATATCGTTTTATGGACCACCATTGTTCTAGAATGTTCTTGCCAATTGTCAATTATCTGTGACAACAAGAAAAAACGACATAAATCAGTTCTTACAACTTTTCAGGAGAGCGTTTTGAGTGTTTCGTTTCCCATTACAAATCAATGCTTATGTCTTTTTTTCTTCTACTTGTAATTCCTTAAGAGAACAAATATGAAAAATTATGGCAGACGGAATCGCTTATTGTGCATTCGATTTTGTTAAAAAAAAAAACTCTTATTCCTTGTTGCCACAGTTTTAACAATCAATTCGGCTAAGGAATATGGAAAGGTGCGAATCAAGTGCTTTATTAAATGAATATTTCTTCTTCTCCTTTCATTCCGATGTACGAGTATGTTAAGATTAGCGAATTTCTTTTACTTTAGGACATGGGCAAGGATTTACTTAGGTAAAATCTGTTATATCATGAATCAAAAAAATAATACAATATGCTCGTATCTTCTTTTTCAATCACCATCAATGTAGTCGGGATCAAATATCGCCCGAAGAACAAAATAACCACGAATGTTTTCATTCGCCTTCGTTAAGTTCCATACCTCTTCACCATATAGCAGGACTGGCTGGATGATGAGAGTCTTGTAAGGGACACCTTAATTGCTCGGAAGAGGGCTTTGCTTGTCAACTGTCTTCACAAAAGAAAGTAGTTGAACTTTTTTGACATAAAGGTATCGGTGAGGTCTTTGCCAGCCCTGACGTCGCAACTGAATTCTCCATCGTCATCCTGAACAGGCGGATGAGCTTGCCGCTTAACAAAGATGCCAAAACTAGACATGTCTCTATAGAGCTTCTCTCTACAGATACTGTCCAACGCGGCCTTAAAACGATGAACATTGGAATTGGTTATGGATTTTCCTGGGTTTTTTCCTAGATCTGTCGTAGTGTAAATATTCGGTCAATGGTGGACTTCCCTGTTCTAAAGTCACACTGATGAGGACTTGTCAGATTGTTGACGAATTGTTCACATAATAGGGCAGAGCAGAGATGAGTATTTACTTCATATGTAGTAGATCTACTTCATTAATTTATATTTGTGTATCTGCTACGTAGCAACGTATTTCTACTTCGTTTGACTAATTTTTTCTAACGAACAAAATTTCATTTAAGATGTGTTGTATTGATTCATTTTTTGTTAATCGAAAAATTCATTTAAGAAAATGCATTGTTGGTGCACTTTATTTTTGAATAAACTCACTAGGATCAGCAAAAATTTCTTATTTTATACATCCAAATCATGGAACTAAGAGCAAGTCAATCTGACTTTCCTGAAAATAGTTTTGCAATAAAAAACACTTCAAAATTTGAAATTAAAAATGATTACAGCAACTTCCGGGGATGTTTTTTTTAAGGAAAAAAATCATATTTGTTATCTACGATTGATGCGCTTTCAACCAATGTAGGTCTCATATTTTGTTTTATTTGTATATTTTTTGTTTTTCATTATCTGCTACATATTTTCCAAATCTACTTCGTTTTTTTGGGCAATATGCTTCACTTTCCGGGCTAAGCATTCTCATCCCTGGGGCAGAGTGGATCTTATAAACGATGTTGAGGAGACTGATTTTTCTGTAGTTGGCGCAGTTGGAAGGGCCTCCTTTCTTAAGAAGAAGTTGGTTTCGTTTTCGCCATTTAAGAGATTGCAAAAGTGATTTCTCTAAATTTTTAGCATCGCTTTGCTTTTAACTTCAGAATTAATACAAATACAAAAATGATATCTCAAAAAAAAAAAAATTTTAAAATGTTTCAATATTTTTAACAAATTATTTTTATTTCAACCATTGAATAATTATATATAGAAGTGACACCGATAGTTTCTAGCGCTACAGAATTTTATTTTTTTCGGCAATCAGATGTACTAAAAAATCCCCAGAGAGAATGGGGCTTGTCTTAGAAAATTATTTTTCCAAAAATTTGTTTTTAAAAAAGGAAATTTCACAAATACAAACGTAACAAAACAAATATCAAATAAAAATAAATTGTATCAACACGTCGACATCCTATAGTAGAAAAAAAAATAAGGAAATTTTACTCACACATAAAACATAAAACAAATATCAAACAAAAATAAATCGTATCGACACATCGACATCCTATAAATGAAAAAATAAAATAAGGAAATTTTACTCATACATACAAAATTACACAAATATCAAACAAAAATATTGAAAAGTTAGTTGACATTATAAATGTATCCATAGTAACTCGAAACTAAAAACAAGAAATTTTTTATTAACGACGAGAATTTGAACAAAATTAAATATTATTGTTGTATATCCTAGGCACGTTATAGCTTATAGGGCATGAAAGTTACCCTTGTTTCAATAGTCCTATTAGCGTAGGTGACAAGGTGATTGCTGTTTAATTTTGCTTTCTGAGTTCGTATCCCCACAGAGATTGCTATTTTTTTTATATTATATTTTGTTTTGGAATATTGTGAAATGCGTAACAATTAGAGTCTTTTTTTGCTGAATCGAAACTTAAGCATTTAATTACAACATAAATCCTTATGTGACAGTTTACGCCGAAGTTAAAATAGAGCCTTAAAATTTATGTTCAACATGAATTATTTAAGGTTCGTTTCAGCTAATGGCCCTTAAAGAAAAAAAGAAAAACGTTAAGAAAAACTCAATGTAATAATTTAAATGAGGTAAGAGCTCAAACCAATAAGTCGTTTTGGCTCAAACTTTTTGTTTATTTTTGATTCCAAGGAGGGAAATTTGAAATTTTTTAACGGCACCAACTAGAGATGCTGCAAATAATGATTCGGTCGAATACCGAACATTCGACCACGCTTATATGTACAGTGCGGTTCACTTGGTTAGACGCACCAATTTTCGTTTACATAAATTTCATTTTTTTTTTGTGTGTGTGCAAGAATAACCAAAAAAATTGTATTTATTAGAATGGTTATTTAGTTCTTAATAGAAAAACAAAAAGAATTAGTGGGTGAGTGGAAGTTAACGGTACTTTTTAGTCCTTCTTGTCCTTGATGTAAGAAAAAGGGCAGCTTTTTTCGGTTCACATGATTAGACGCACACCTTAAATTAGTTAGTTTGGCGAGATCTATTGATCTATAGGTCAGAATTGACCTAGCACATCATGTTTTTTAGATATTCCCGTTGGAAAATCTCAAAAACCCATTTTTTCGATGTTTTCGAAGAAATATTTTGGCATAATGTAATCTTTTTCAATTAAAATTGTTATAGTTTATAAAAGAACTTATTTTTTTCTTTCAAATTCAGTTTCAATCTTCTCAATATCTCTTTTCTTCTCCGAGATATCTTAATTTAAGTAAGTTTAGTAGGTTTGGCATATCTTACCATAAAGAAACTGATAACCTAAAAATTATATATCTTTCTCCCTAGAAACAAAAGTATACTTTTCTTATAGTTTTTGATGTGCTGATTTTGAGTCCGAACTCAAAAAATTTCGGTCAGCTCTGATTTTTAAGATATAGTAGTTTTTTTTGAGATTTTCAAAATACTTTAATGCGAATATCTCAGAATCCTGACGTGATAGAATTTTTTTTGACTTCGGATTCTAACTCATCACATCAAATACTATAAGACAAGTATACTTTTGTTTCTAGGAGAAAAAAAAGCATTACAAGGCGGTTTAGTGAATAAGATATTTATAATTAGAAAAATAGTATATAAAATTACAAAACACGTAAAAATTTTGTTTAATGTATTTTATTATGGTTTTCTTTACATATCCCTCTGTAGGCACACCTCTTTTTTTTTTTGACGTGATAGGCACACGGGTGCGAATTTGGTTTATGCTTTTTCATGTCGCTAGAACTTTTTTCGGTCACAATATTTTATAGAGAATCAAGCATGAAATTAATGTAGAATATTCCGAGGAATTCGAATATTGTATTCACAATTCCGAAAAAAAAAATATTTTCACCCTTATAAAGAGACTTTTTTGTGACTACTTTTTTGAAAAATCGTAATTTTTTAATTTTTGTCCTGCCATATTATGAGGAATAAGTACTTCAAATTTGAGCTCAATGCGACAAGTAGTTTTAATTTTATACAAGTTCAAATGAATCTAAAAGGATGATTTTTTAGAAACTACCCACATTTTTCAAAAATCATTTTTACAAAAATGGTACCTGATAGAATTTTTCTGAAACCAGATTTAGATTTAAGAAAATCTAATCTTTCATAATATCAAAAAGTTATTTGAAGGAGAAAAAAATAGTTAAATTTTGCAGACCAGTGTAATCAAATTAAAGGTTCACTTAAATATTTAACTGAATTATACATATTTCTATCAACCAATATAAACAATTTAATACTCAGATTAAAGGCTAAAGCTCGGCTAAATTTAATACTTGAGTTTCATAACCATAAAATTTAACCGAGCATTAGCTTTTAACCTGAGTTGTTTTTATACACTAGCCCAAAAAGTTTAAGGAACAAAGGAAAATTCGTGATAGCTCCAAAACAAGTACCAATTCGATTTGATTTTTTCTACTAAGATAGATTTTTAGAAAAAAAAAAATTTCAAAATCGTTGGAACCTTATAAATTTAAAAAAACAAAATTCAAAAATAAAATTGGTATGCAATTTTGTAGAAATTACTAATCCAAAAACTATTATTTTCCCAAATTTTCTTTCTGTTTTATATCTAAACTATATAAATGCTTTTGTATAAAAAATTCGTTGAAATTAAATTGGTAGTTTGGCACGGTTCTACGGTAGGTTAATAATAATTTTAAGAAATGTCCATGATTGCCCAAAAACTATTATATAATTTTTTTTAAACAAAATCACTGGTACCGTTTTCGAGAAAATTAAACATTTCCTAAATTGGTTTATGACAGGTATCGTTATTTTTGATAAAAAAAAAATTAGTTCTAAAAACCCCTATGGAGATTCTGCAAAAAAATGCTACATACCAAGTTTGATGTTACTCGGTAGATCCATTTAGCTGTTCCTTTGGGAGGTGGCAAAGTACTACTAATAGTTAACTAGCGATTTTCAATGGAACGCACTTTCAACGAATTCAATACAAATCGTATCCACTCGGGAAGAAGAGCATGAGTAGGTAGATGATAGTACTAGATTAAACAAAAAATCTACTATTAGCAGACTACCACCTCCAGTGGAACAGGGCTATAGTAATCCCATGTCTGATTGTTATCTCAACTTTTTTTTTGTACGAATGCATAGCTTGACTATATCATGACAAAATAAAAAGCATGTAAAAGCTACATTCTTCTAGTTTTAGAATCTTAGAACCAAATATGTATTTTATTTCAAATGGTGAAATAGAAAAATCATTGGAACTATCCCAAAACCACATTTTCTTGCATTTGCGATCAAAATATGCCCTTTTACCTTTTGAGTTTATTTTAACATTTTATTTATAAATATCGTTTAAATTTTAGATAGCAAAAATGTTTTAATTAAAAATAAAGAAAAGTATACAAAAATGGTACGAAAAGATTTTTTTTTCAAAATTTAATATTTTATAAAAACTTTTAATTTTTATTTGCAGTTGCAAATTTGAACAAAGCCGTATATCCAGAGTCCTTGTTCGCAAACATAAATCAGTTTAAGCAAATAAACGAGGTTGTTTTGTATTGTATTAAAATACTTTAAAATAATGTGAAATATGGCCATATTGTATGAACTTGATCCCTACCTACTCTTGCATATGCCACAGTGCATGTGGAAAACATTCAAACAATGTGAACTACAACTTTGGCCTAGATATTATTACAAAAAGCACCCTAATCAAAATTAAATAAACACTTCTATAACTGAAGAAAATCTTCTTCTTTTCGTTAATAAAAACAAAAAACAAAATCCTTCCAAACATACATAAGAATCAAACATTCAAAAATAAATATTCAATTCAAAATAATACAAAAATTTAAAATAAATTCAATTTCAATATTACAGAAACAAAAATAAACAAACACACTACTAGCACAAAATAAAACTAATACAAATACACCAAATATAAATAATATTGTAAATGTGGTTACTTAGTAACCAAAAGTCCTTTTCAGGGATTTTTCGGCCATCGAATACACAATCCTAAAACGATTGTGGCGCCACCCCTCAAACGATTGTGGCTCCACCCCTCAAACATAGCGGACGTTTTTTCCGGTGTCACTTCTATATATAATTATTCAATGTTTCAACGTACCTAATAGATGAAAAGGCAAACTTCTTACACTCATAGAAATATTTTATTAATGAACGTTTTCTGGCATAACAATTCCCATCTTCAGATCAAGAGCAAAATCTAAAATTATTTAAATAATTTTGAAAATATGATAAAGTAAAAGTGAATAAATGCATCTATAATTTTTTCTCAGATATTTCCTTAATCGAAAGTGGTTCTAAAAATGTGTTCAATAAATGCTTTATTAATGTAAACCTCTTTAAGCGCATCTAGGTTTATTAATTTGTTTCAACAAACGAAAACCATGGTTAATATTTATCATATGGTCAGCAGGAGTGGACTCGTATAATGTTTGATAGTAAATTGACTTCTAATGGTCTTTTTAGATCTTCTTGTCTGACCAATGTATACTTCAGCACAATTTCGACAAATATCCGAATATATTCCTGATTTTTCAATAGTAACTCTTCCAATAAGATTTTTTTACTTTATTCTTTGTATTTGGAGCCAATTTAATAAAATACTTTTTGAATATTATTCCTAAAGAAAAAGTTAATCCCTCAACGAATGAACTACTTATGTATATAATCGGGTTATCCATAGATGGAGTGATATTAAATTTTTTTTAATCTTTTTTAATTTTGTTTTTTTTTTTTAATATATGTTTAGATCTAAAAGACAAAATTATTTAAATCATTTTAGATTTTGCCGTAATCTGAAGATGGGAATTGTTATTCCAGAAAACGTTCATTATTCATTTATAAATAAATGAAATATTTGTATGAGTTGGTATAAAAAGTTTGTCTTTTTACCTATTTTATTGAAACTCATAAGTTTTTTTGTATGATTAATTTTTATTTCAAGGATTTAAAAAGTAGATGTTTTTACAAATTTTTGAAATGTATCCTCTCAGCAATTCAAATCGATTGTTGTTTATAATTTTGATCTGAGCATTGGTATTTGATGTTTGAATAAACAGTTATTCATCTGCAAATAATCATTAGCACACAGCAAAAACAAGTTAAGTTTCTCTTCGCGATCTTTTTGAGATTTAGACCCCCAGTTGTTGTAATAGTCTTTTATATAAGCAACCGTCTTTGGTGCTAAATGACTGCCATATTGAATGCCAACAATACCCAAGCCAATTGAACCTACCAAAGGTCCAATACCCGGAATGAGGTATCCCCCAACCGTTTTTCCAATTGTACAACCTTGAATGTAAATTGTTTTACTTTAAGTTACAGGAATACACAAATAAAGCTTACCAACAATAGCACCAACATATTGACCACTTTTGTCAACAGCACATTCAGTTGTATTTTCAGTTGTCCCATTTTTATAATCTTTGTAAATAGCCTGGGACAACTGAACCCCATCGACAAGGAGCGTTGCACAACACAACCAGTCCAATACTTTGGCTGCATAAGCACCCCCTTGTACAGCCTTAACAATAATTTATTAACCAATGAATATAGAAAAGGAACAAAATTTCAATTACCGTAAGTGTTCCTGGTGGCAATCTTAAATGTGGATCTTTTATACCGGTTAGACTGTGTCTCACATTCAAATGAGGGAAAAGTACATTTTTATGCGCATTATCGAAACGTAATAGCCAAGTTGGTTTAGCCCCATTGTTAAGACTTTTCAATATACTAACAGCACTGGTTTTTGTGTGGCTTATTTTTAATGTATATTTTGTGCCTTCAATGATTTTAAAAATCAGGGCACATTTCAGAGCTTTATCTGCTTCATCAAAGGTTTTAGTAATAAGTTCGGAAGTCATAATAAGGCCCATTTGCTCATACTAGTCATAAATTCTCATCTTAGCTAGGTCGAACATAACTCTTGTGTTTTACTTAGTTTATTCTAAGTTGCTAAAAAATATTTATGTTTAACCTAGCAATGATTTACTTTCATGATATAAATCGCTGAGAACTTCAAATTCAAAAGTCAAATCAATAGAAACGTCAAATAATTTAAATATATTTTGAGCAATTTAGCAATTAATATACAACAATATCGTTAAATTTTCAAGTTTGTGTCTTTATCTTGCGGAATAAAAGTGTAAAAAAGTATATTTGAGCCAAAAATAAGTGTTAATTGGTTAAAAAAAAATTATTCGTGTGTGTGTGTAAATGTGCTGGTGTGTCAAAATTAGTCAATGAAATATGACAGCAAAATAGTGCCTCATACAAAAAACTGTGGTGTAAATTGTACCATCTGTGGATGGTTTAAGTTAATGAATGTAAGTTTGTTTTTATTAAATTGATAATAATTCATGTCCTTTGTACTACCGACATCAATTTTTGAGCGACATTCCTGCATTTTTCATAAAATAAAAGTGCCTAGGTAGAACATAACAGCTTAAGTTCTACTATTTCTTCCCCCTAAGTTATGTTAAACTTAGGGGAATTTATGACACAGTTTGAAGTTCGTGCAAACCGTAATGTAGAACTTAAGGGTTTATGTTTCACATAAATATTTAAGACTCGTTTCAGCAAATGGGCCTAAATTGTTTATTGTTTAATTTGATTCAGAGAAAGAAATTACTTCGTTCGGATGTAAAATTTAGCGTAGTATGAAAATTGCAAATGAACTGCAGCACCAGCGATATCGAAAAAAAGGGAATTCCCAAATCCCAAACAAAGATAACGTCATTCACATATATTTGTATATACACATTATTCACCACAGTGGTGAGTAAACTTTTCAAGTTTTGAAAAAAAAAAAACAGTTCCGTCTCATATGAGATCTGTTTGAGTACTCTGTAGCTAAATTTACAACGTCAGACAAATTTTGCACCATTTTATTTTATTTTGTTTTATTTTTGCAATACGGTTAGCAAAAGTGTAAAATTGTAAAAAATTGAAGTCTGTATATATAGTTGTTTTATTTTAAGAAAATGTTACACTTTGCACTTTTAAAACGATACAAGACTATTTGCATCGAATAGTAAATACCCCTCATATTCCTAAAAATTAAAGCTTAGTACTCAGTTTTGAAGTCTCCAAAGTCAACAGCGAACATGTTAACAAAAAAAAAATTCCATCGGATATTAGGTATGTTTTTTTATTACCACCGGGCTTAACTGGACAAAAAAAAATGCATCGGGGCTTAACCTGAAATCTTGGCAGCACTGTAAGTTGAATATTTCGAAAACACAGGGCACAACAAAAATTTAGAGTTGTCATATTTTTCGCTGTGGAGTTCTTCTTGTATTTTTTATACATGTTTTACAAATAGATACAAAAATGTATGCTAGCAAAACTAGTTGAATACATTTTATCATTCCAAACGACAGTTTTCACGTTTGTAAACAAATTCTAAACAATTTATGAAAAAATTAGTTTGGTAGCACAGATTTAAAACAAAAAATACCATCGGGTATTTTAGCAAAGTAAAAATAATAAAAATACAAATAAAAAAATTCAAGAAAAATATCAGAAAGTTTTAAAGTAAAAACAAAATAAATTTAATTTCGTTCAAGATTTCCTTAACGAAATTTTGTATGGAAAATTTCGTTTCGCTTCAGCTGCGTACTAGGTTTAAGCGTTGTACGCAGTTCGAGATAAATTTAAGCTCCCATACATATCAAAAAATTTTAGCCGAGCTAAAATGGATCCCATACAAACTATCGATAACTTGTATGGGAATTTTATCTCGGCTAAAATTTAGCTCGAACTGCGTACAAGGCTTTAAAAACAAAATAGTTGTTCTTTTATGTTTCCAACAATCCCTTACCGACTCATTGAACAAATCTAATAAAACACACCTCAAAAATGTCATATCATAGAAAATTCAAAAAAACATAGAAAATGCAGATCCATCTGTCAAAAATCAAACATACCTAATTTAAAAATGTAAACATGTGCGACGAACCTGCAGAAACTACTGAAAAAATTCCATCCGAATCCGATTTTCGTCCACAATTTGGAAATAGATTTCTTACCAAAGAAGATGATGTTTTCACGCACAATGCATGGTAATTTCTTTATCATAAAACAATTACAATTACTACCAAAAATATACTTCTCTTATGAACACACTCGTCACCGAAAGAAACCACCTGGAGGTGATCGAGTTCTTAAACGAAAATCTGATATATTCCAATTTAATGCTTGGTATTTCAACTTCATACTCCTTTTATTCAACTTAAAAAATTCATCTCCTTAGGGACAATGTTGAATGGGATGCCAATCAGGAGGCAGAAGCACTCGCCGCCGTTCAAAAGAATTCCACAAAAAAGATGACAGAAGAAGACCAAATCAAATTCGAGAACGAAGCTGACAAATTCTGGGATTCCTTCTATAACATCCATCAGAATCGCTTCTTCAAAGATCGCCATTGGTTATTCACTGAATTCCCCGAACTTGCTCCCAAAGATGGCAGCACGGAAGCTCGACAAATCTTCGAACTTGGCTGCGGTGTTGGCAATACCATTTTGCCAATTCTCAAATACAGCCAAGAGCCAAATCTTAAAGTTTATGGCTGTGATTTCTCGGCAAAGGCAATTGAAATATTCCGAGAAAATCCTGAATTCGATGAGAAGCGATGTCAGGTCTTTGTCATGGATGCCACAGCCGAAGAATGGCAAGTTCCTTTTGCTAAAGAAAGTCTTGATATAATTGTTTTGATTTTTGTTCTTTCGGCTATAAATCCAGACAAAATGCAAATAGTCGCAGAGAATTGCTTTAAATTCTTGAAACCAGGTGGACTGGTGTTATTTCGAGATTATGGTCGGTATGATTTGGCTCAACTGAGATTTAAAGCTGGCAAATGTTTGCAAGAGAATTTCTATGTTCGTGGAGATGGAACTAGGGTTTATTTCTTTGAACAACAGGAATTGAAGGATCTCTTTTGTGGGATGGGATTTGTTGAGGAACAGAATGTTGTTGATAGACGATTGCAAGTTAATCGTGGGAGAATGCTTAAAATGTATCGCGTTTGGATACAGAAAAAGTTTAGGAAACCAATTAATTAGAAATTGTATACTTTGATTTTAAATAAAAATGTATTTTTTAGTATAAAATGTGGAATTTTGTTTGTTTTTCTTTTATTTCAACGATTTTGTCTCTAATAAACCATCGGATCATGAAGGCTTTCTTTAATAATGACAAATAAGACTCCTCTTTAAAGCAGCAGGAGATGACCTGGTTGGGAGTATGCAATCAGCAATTACTCATCTGCCGAATGTGGTGGGGAGAAAGCATGCTTACAGAATAGAACCTTAGCATTGTATGCCCAATCCTTAAGAAAGGAGATCCTCTGAACAACGCCAACTAGAGAGGAATTAGTTTGCTTAACATCGCCTATAATATCCTATGTGCCATAATATGTGAACATTTGAAGTCCTTTTTCAATAATCTGGGGGCTGTTTCTCGAAAAGCTAAATCAACTACATCGATGACCCTAAAACCTTATAGTAAAGCTCCTTTTAATTTTGGGAAATATTTTTTGTGGTCGGAATAATTCAAAAATACTAATGTCGAAGCCCAAACAACCAAAAATTCGATCTGCAGTCGACTTGAAGTCGCTACATTTTCCTTAAATGAATTCCAATGAAAACAAATTCGCTACTTTATCCCGAAGAATCGATCCTTTTTAAATCTCTTTTTTGAGAGATCCAATGGGACGAAGATATTGAAGTTTCAAGTCGTTGATGTTAGGTGATATAGTTGATGTAGCTCGATTAGAATTAGATCTTTGTCAGTGTGGCTTTAGACCAGGAAAGTCCACCATCGACTTAATGTTCATACTCAGCATATTGGGATCAAAACCTAGGAAAATTGAATTGATATCAATCACCTGTTCATCGATTTCAAGGCCGCATAGGGCAGTATCTGTAGAGGGAAGCCGTATTTACTTGTTGGCATAACTGCCAAGCTCGTCCGCCTGTACAGGATAACGATATAGAAAGCACATTGATCCGTCAGGGTCGGCAAAGTTCTGACCGATACATTGGATGTCAAAAAAGGCTCTTGATGAGGTGACGCACTCTTATGCGACTTAATAAACTTGTGAAACTGGAGCTGGTTTGAGGAGCTTGTTGTTTGAGGCCCGTATCCATCCTCAATGCATTGTAGCGCCGTCTAAAGGCACTGGTCACCCTTAGTAAGTAAGTAATATTTTAGTAGCAAATCGCAATAGGATTTCGCATTTCCATAGTCCTTGTTGAAGAGCGTTGTATTGCCAGTCGAACGAAACTGACACGGGGGCTCACAATACCCCGGGGGACTCTTAAGCAGAGTCAACTTTTAGATAGTTTATTGGGAAGTACATTCCACTTTCCTTTATTTTTTCTAACTTTTGCGATTTTGTTCGGACGGAACTAAGGAACGATAATAATTATCATTACTTAAGTCATTCATTGCAAAACTAGATAAATTCACAGTTTTAACAAATGACTTGAATGCTATTCTAATTAAATAGCAAGTTCAAAGGAGGGTCTAACATTTAGGACACAAAAAAGGTAGGTACTAAGTGTAATCAAGGACCATACAAATTGGTCTTTTTCGTTTTCTTGGTTCTTGCAAGAGCCGGGCAGTGAGAAGACTACAATCCTGGCTATATGCTATCTAGGGGTATACCTACTGATTGGATCTTATTTTATAGTTTTGTTGAAGGTTGGCCATATCTTTCCGGTGCCTTCAGTTTGGCCAGAAAATCTTTAAGATGTTTCTTTGACACCTTTTCTAGGGTTTTTGTTTTACAGCTTCCTTCTAGAACAACGCAATGGAGAAGAACTTTCATAGTTTTGTAGAAACAAATTACAAATCAAATATGGTGTCAAAATAGGTATAAAGGAATCATTTCAAGAATTTCCACAGGAAGTGGTTTAGATACAAATATAGTTGCAAAAATGTGTTTCTAAACTACCAAACCAACAAGGCAAAAACCAATCTATGAATTTCTCATTATTAACATAAATAAATTGATACAATATAAGTTATGTTTTCAATTCAATTTTATTGATAATTTCTTTATTTTGAGTTTAGTATTTAGTTTTTACTTTCGATCTAGAAATGTTCTAGTTTTTCTGTCTTGCGCAAAGAAAAATCTTTTCTCTTGCATGGAACAAGAACAGAACAACCACTTCACTATTGCACACAAAAAATGACATATCAAACAGAAATAGTATAGAAAACATAGAAATCCAATTACAACAACAAAATTAAAGATATTTTTTGTATTTCTTCTTTACATTTCACATTAGGTTATTTCAACCAATTCAATATGTAGTAGTAGAAAATCAGAAGAAAGCATACTTACCTGGCGTAGGGGTTACCGTGATCATGAAGGCGGTTCCCCCGGGGCGAGGCTTGGCCATTGCACTTCGGCTGAGTTGACCTCCGCGATTATTCCTAATGCGAATAACTCGTGCGTGTAATTTTTGGTAGCCGGGGATGGCGTTCGCGCCGCCCCGACATTATTAATACTCATACTCAATAAAACTTATAATAGGAAAGCCTCTACTTTAAGTAAAGTAGAAATGTTATCATAAGTCACCTCATAACTATTAAATAATGCTTAAAACAAAATAGGGAAAAGGGAAGTGAAAAAAGTGATGATAAATGAAAATCAGAGATACAACAAAAATGATGTTTTTGATTCCGTGATTTATGCCTTCAAAACTTTTTAATTGTGAAATAAAATAGGGAAATGATTATTAAATTGTTATTTTTTTATATGCGATGTTTTTGATTCCGTTACAGATTTTCTGTTAACAAATTTACTACCCCATCTATTGTTGGTTTTTTGAGCCTGTGCCTGTAAAATGTGATGGTTTTCCTTATAGTCCAAGCGGCGACCGTCGAGTTACTTAGCTCATAAGGTTAGAGGTTAAAATTGGTGTCAAATGAAAGATAAGTTGATACTAAAAATTAAAAAATAGGGTTGCCACTTCTAAAATGGGAACTTCCATGTGGCAGCCCTATTTGAAAGGAAAAATTGTCACATAACTAATAGTCCAGTCAAGTTATACTTTTGCTGAGAAATAATTCGCAACTGCAATTTGTACTCAAAATATGAAAGTACACTAGTACAGGAACTAAACCCCCCATTTTCCGAACAAATGTCTGGACGACTTTGGCCGCCATTTTGTTTTGAACAGTTTTGCGACTATCGCTTGTAGTTCGGCTAGTTTTGGTCTTAGAGAAAAATGTTATGAGACAAAGTTGTAGCAAATTTTATTTCCCACAAAAAATGTTGAGTAAGTTTTTATTCTAAAACCTACCATTTAGGAGTTATAATGAATTTCGTAAAATGCTATGCTCACTTATTTTTTATATTCACCATAACTTTTTTTTCAAACTTTTATTAAAAAATTGTTGTTATAAAAGTTAAAGAGCTACTAATTATCTATGTTTGTCTCATACTAAGTTTTTTTGTCCGAGTTGCCGTTTCCTCACTAAAACAAAAATTCAATAAAAAAAATTAGCAAAAACAGGGTGAGGGGAGAGTACGATAATTGTGGTGCCGAGATTTTATAACAGTTTTTTGAAGAAGGGTTCAATACAAGTATTTTTTACTATCGGAAGGGGGGTCTATCTCCCCCCGTTTATGCGGGAGGGGCAGTTTTCTAAAAAAAAACAGCCTAAAATAAAAAAAAATATTAAAAAACAACGGCAACACTTACAGTTATGAATGATACATTTTTCAAAAGCCACAATTATATGCATTATTGTAGTTTTTAAATGGAGCTATTAAAATTTATAGTTTTTGAAATAATCGATTAAAAAAAAATTTTTTTTTCCTAAATTTAACTTTGAGATCGATTATTTCAAAAACTATAAATTTTAATAGCTCCATTTAAAAACTACAATAATGCATATAATTGTGGCTTTTGAAAAATGTATCATTCATAACTGTAAGTGTTGCCGTTGTTTTTTAATATTTTTTTTTATTTTAGGCTGTTTTTTTTTAGAAAACTGCCCCTCCCGCATAAACGGGGGGAGATAGACCCCCCTTCCGATAGTAAAAAATACTTGTATTGAACCCTTCTTCAAAAAACTGTTATAAAATCTCGGCACCACAATTATCGTACTCTCCCCTCACCCTGTTTTTGCTAATTTTTTTTATTGAATTTTTGTTTTAGTGAGGAAACGGCAACTCGGACAAAAAAACTTAGTATGAGACAAACATAGATAATTAGTAGCTCTTTAACTTTTATAACAACAATTTTTTAATAAAAGTTTGAAAAAAAAGTTATGGTGAATATAAAAAATAAGTGAGCATAGCATTTTACGAAATTCATTATAACTCCTAAATGGTAGGTTTTAGAATAAAAACTTACTCAACATTTTTTGTGGGAAATAAAATTTGCTACAACTTTGTCTCATAACATTTTTCTCTAAGACCAAAACTAGCCGAACTACAAGTGATAGTCGCAAAACTGTTCAAAACAAAATGGCGGCCAAAGTCGTCCAGACATTTGTTCGGAAAATGGGGGGTTTAGTTCCTGTACTAGTGTACTTTCATATTTTTAGTCCGAATTGCAGTTGCGAATTATTTCTCAGACCTCCATACAACCAAATCTAAAATGACTGGACTATAATACATTCATTATCTTTGTTATTTGGCCAGATAATTTTTTTTTTTAAATGCTAAACGAAAGTCAAAATATTAAAAAAAATAATAAAATAATATAAAAAACGTAACCCTACAAATGTGGCAACCCCATTCAAATGAATACAACACTGACAAAAATCTTCTTTGAACAAAACAGTATACCTAACTTTTTATGCACTAGAAAGCTAAACTATACGCCATATTTTAGATAATACTCCCTTCTATCTAAAAAATGTCGGGTGCCACCTCGCAAATGCAGGCAAGTACTCGGCAACCCTATCCAAATGCTAAAAAACGCAAAAATCAATTGTTTTTTGGCCAAAGTGTATAGGTAATATTTGGATAGAGTTAAAGGCTATAAAATACATCCTGTTTAGCTTAGACTCTCTTCTATCTAAAAAATGTCGGGTGCCACCTCGCAAATGCAGACAAGTACTCGGTAAGCCTACTAAAATGCTAAAAACACACAAAAATCACTTGTTTTTTGGCCAAAGTGTATAATATTTGATAGAGTTAAAGGCTATAAAATACATCATGTTTAGCTAAGACTCTCTTCTATCTAAAACATGTCGGGTGCCACCTCGCAAATGCAGACAAGTACTCGGCAACCCTACTAAAATGCTAAAAAAACGCTAAAATCACTTGTTTTTTGGCATTTGGATAAGGTTGCCAAGTACTTGTCTGGATTTGCAAGGTGGCACCCGACATTTTTTAGATAGAAGAGAGTCTAAGCTAAACAGGATGTATTTTATAGCCTTTAACTAAAACTGAATTATTTATTTTGTTCACCTCAAAAATCACAAAAAATAATTTTTGTGTAAAATTTGTTGGTTTTGCACTGTGGTTCGTCTACCCAACCCAGGATAGTCTAACGGCCATATTATTCACTAGTTTAAAAAATACATCTGGATGTAAATAATGTCAAATGTCAAAAATAAATCCAATTTCATAATATTCACTACTTAAATCCAATCTTAAATCCAATTTTTTAAATCCAATCTCGTTAAATCCAAACAAATTTAAACTGCTCTCTGGAGGTCTGTTTAACTTTATAAATCCAGATGTAAAATTAATTTTCACAGTGTTCAGTTGTTTTTTCACTTATTTTGTGAAGGAAAAATAAAGATAAATGCAAATTATACAAAATTTATTGAATAAATAAAATGAATAAAATAATTTTTTTTGAGTGAATAATATGAACAAAAAATTAAATCCTTGGATTTATGAAATTCAGATTTAATGGATTGGATTTAAAATTAACTTAAATCCAAACTAAATCCAGAGTGAATAATATGGCCGTAACTTTTATTTTCGCTACTCTTAGTTTTAAAATTATAGAAGCACTAGTTTTTATTCACCTAACAAAAAAAAAATTGTACGCATACACCACAGTGACCTTTTTAATTTATAATTTTGAAAAAGTAAATCCACTGGTGTGGGTAGTGGGTATTACGTTTCAAATGTTATTTATTTGATTCTAACTTGATTGAATATAGTCCAATTAACATTCCTCTTAAGAAGTTTAAGTTGATTTGTTTCATATCACCTTAAAAAACCACAAAATAAAAATATTTTTTTCAAGTGTAAAAATCATTGATTTTTTTGGTTTGCCATATAGGTATGTATGTAGGTAAGCACCTAGAATAGCTACATGCTAAGTAAAATCTATCCAAACATTTTTTAAAAGTAACAACAAATATACCCAAAACACTTTTTTTCGTTAGCCCACCCTTAGTCCAAAAACAACCTTTAAAAATCAAAATTTGTGATCTGAGGGTTTTAGTTTTAGAGCTATACCCAAAACAAATATGGATATAATGGATTTTGAAAATCACCTCTGAATTTCAGGCCAAAATAAGAAAATATGGCATTCCAAAAAACTCAATTAAAAACGAGAAAACTTATGGCGTTTTCGATTGGCAGTCCGGAAGCGTCCGGAATCATTCTGAAAAAATTTTATTCACACAAAACTGTCAGTTTTGTACGAATAAAACGCTTTCAGAATGATTCCGGACGCTTCCGGACTGCCAATCGAAAACGCCATTAATTTCCTTTTTTTTAACTACGCCTACTTTCTTGAACAAATAAATTCAAACCTAAATGCCGAAATTTTTTTTTCAAAAATCCGTATAAATTTTCGGATATTCCCATCTAATCTCATCCCATGGATAAAATGGTATTTGAATTTCAAATTTATTTTAGAAATAATATTTTGAATGGATATAATGGATTTTGATGCGAATAAAATTGTTTGGATATAATGGGTTTTGAAACAAAAACTCAAGTGGATAAAATGGGTTTTGAAATTAACCTCTAACTTTGTGGTCTGATTTCTACGCCAAAAAATGTAGTTAGAGACTCAAACTTGGGCGCAACGTATGTATTTGAATACTAGAAACAAAACCTCATACCTAAGTCATTTTTTTTGAAAAGTGGATATAATGGGTTTTGATTCTGATCCACACATTTTATGTCTAACATTTGATTGCAACATTTTCATGTGGTTCCATAGTGTAGCGGTTATCACGTCTGCTTTACACGCAGAAGGTCTCCAGTTCGATCCTGGATGGAACCAGAGTAGTATTTTTTTTTAATTTTTTTTATTTCTGTATGAATGAGATGAACCAATTCAAATGAATTAATTTTTTTTATCAACAGATTCGGTAGGTCATTGTACGGAAAGTTTTGTGTTACCACCTATGAGCTATGACTATGAATGTAAATCGATTTATGTTTCTTTCTTTACCTAGGTACTTGCTGTTTGCAAGTAAACTTCATGTAATATTAATTCAAATTTGGACCTATTTTGTATGGCATATCTTAGAACAATTTATGGATTAAAATCATGAAGGTGTAAAATTTATCATTCAGACAATGATAATAAATAAAAATTCAATTTTGTTTTATTCAATTATAATTCATCAGTTTACATATCAGCACAGCACATGAACGTCTATGTTCAAAAATAATTGAAATACAATTCATGACTGGGTCGCACGCGTCTTTAGATCAAAGAAGTAATATCTTCAGTTCTAACTTCAACTTTGGAAACTTTTATACATTTTTGAAAACTGCAATAACACGAAAAGTTTTCAAAATAATAAACCAGTGCCACACCATACAAATTTTTTTCAGGGTGTTGCCCTGAAATAAAAGAAAGAAATTGAGTTTTTATAAAACATGGAACTGTTAATTAATTTGCAGCAAAATGGCGTATGAAATAAAAAATATTTTGATAAATTAAATATTTCTTATTATTAGGCAATGTTTTAGTGAAAGAATTGTAAAAAACAAAAATCAATAATTATGAGCGGAGGAAGCAAAACACTGATGCAAAGTCAGAATTTTTCGAAATTTCACAAAAACTGCATTAAATCGAAAACCGTAAGGATTTGGGATGAACAAGTTACCAAATTCTGAGAGCCCTAAAGTTGGCCTATCACTATCAGCATATTTCGTTTGATCCATTACTTTTGGGACACCCTGTATGTACTTCAAAAACGGATAAAATGAATTTTTGCATTTAACAATTAATGCAGATTGTCTCAATGTTTTAAATTGAACGTGTATTTGAAGTGCAAGATGTGATGTTCTGTCATTTTCCCTGAGCCTGAATACCTTTATCTTGGATATCCAACCAATAGAACCCAAAATATTGGCTTTTTAAAACATCTATTTTAAGACTTTTTTTCTTCAATTTTTTGTTTAGTTTTCCTTTTGAAAACTCAAAAACAAAAAGCTTATATTTTGTGTTCCATTGGTCGGATATTCAAGATTGAGGTTTTTGAAACATAGAAAAAATGACATAAAATCATATTTTATAATTAAATTAAATTTGTCCTTGGCATATTGCTCGATGCAATAACAACACCAATTTTGCAATATCTTCCATTCTAAATGCTATACAACGAAACGGCCATTCATTACTGGCCGCCAAACGTCCAAAATGCCCATTCTACTTTGAAAAATAATAATCATTTTTATCAAAAAACAAAACCGACTTCCATTGATCAAAACTGGGTTTTATGGTTTTCGTATTAGTTCCTATGGCCAGGGGCCCAATTCCGCAAGAGTGTTGTTTTTCTGTGTGAGTTTTTCTCTGCCTTGTTCTTAAGACAATTTACACGTTTTTTTCGTGTACACAGAGAAATTCACATTGCAGCCACCAGCTTTCCAATACAAAAAGAATTATCAAAATTGGTTTACTCAGTCCAAAGTTATGAGGTAACAAACACAAAAAAAAAGTTGGTAAAAAGTGGAGCAAATGCAAAATTTCCTAAGTAGATTTGATACAAAAAACAATGCCTTACTTTTCAATTTTTTTTTTTTTAATATCAAGGTCTTAAAAGTCAATTTGATTCATTAAATCGAATTATTTTGAGATAAATTCACCTTGGACAAATTATATTGTTTTATAAATCTCATTAATGCAAGTGGTGGTTCAAAATTGTGTTTGCAATTCTAAAATAAATACAATTTTTTATTTCAAACATTCGATTTCAGTTAGTAAGGTCAGTTTAGGTTAAAATATTTCCTGTGTGCAAAAAATGGAGTAAACCTCGAAAAATCGGAGCGTTGCAGTAAATTGTTTTTTTTTTTTTCTTCAAAAGTGGAGCAAATTTACTCCGATCGGAGCAAGGTTCGAACCCTGAATGGCAATGACGTTGTATGATTGCCAACTATGTTTTAAATCAAATATTAAAAGACAAAAAATAAAACAAAATAACAATGCTCAACAAAACTGAGTATTTAATTTTTTTTAACCAAAATAGACTTTCCTAATAGATTTTGATAGTTCGAATCCATAAATTAAAAAAAATAGGTATTTCGAAAACAAAGCAACATTTTTACATGCTATAATTAAAAAAAGTGATGTCAAATATTTTTCACTTGCTCTATTGGGAAAGTATTGATTTCGTGTCAAAAAAAAATTTTGCCCGAACGTTTGTCCACATCGAACAAGGGCCAAAAAGGTGAATAAAAATTATCTTGACATTTTGTGTTTTTAGGTTATTTTCAAGATTTATTTTTTTTAATTTGTCTAATAGATATTACCTTTAATATAGGCATTCCTCCCATATAATTATTAACGAGATATTGCAATTTTCTCGGAAACGGTTTTAGCGATTTCGATTGAAACACCAACTCTAAGTTAGTTTAATAAAACTACGTTTTTAATTTAAAAAAAAATTGGATAATGAAGATATGGCATTTCGGGTTTTCGAACTAACATTACAAGGATGGAGAAGTTAAAAAAAGTGGTTTTCGTCATGATTATTATTTTGAAATTTCATTTTTTTTTGCGCTGTTGATCAGGCTTTAGCCTAAATATAGATATTTAAAACCTATAAAGAACTACATGTTATTCGTAGATTGTCTTAGGTATTATGTATTTTGGACTAATCTCTACAAAATGATAATAACTCCATTTGTTTTAAAGCCTGCAGGTACTTTTTAGTAAGTGATGACAAATTCAATATGAATCATCCTGTAAATAAATCGCCGTGGCACAACTCAGTTCTTATCAGAAAAAATGCTCATAAAATCAAATAAAACTCACTCAAGTGCACAGGTATCATTGTTATCATGATGTTATCGTCTATTTTGTATCCTTCCCTTCTTCGTATAGTGTTTTTTTGTACATAACACTATCCTAGAGTGGCAGCTAGAAACACACGCATATAATCGATTACAAGAGTGAATCATGTTTCATTCAATATAAACTTATACTAGTATCGTAACTAGAAATTGAGTGAAGCTGGCTACTACCACACCACAAATATATACAAAAACCAACTCTCTCTCTGATTATTATGGTCTCCATATCAACTTTTTTAAAACACGAATTTCACACTCGAATAATAAAAATATTGTCAGCAAATATACTCGAGTCGTATGCAACCAAACAGTTTGAGTTTTGTCGTCGATCGTTGATCGTCTAAAAATAAAATCCACGCATTGTGTTCGCGCAGACAAAAAAGTTGAAAGTTATTTTTCCTTATTTTTCTTCATTTTTAATATAAAAATCGTGCAATAAAAAACAGTGAATTGGTTTTAAGTTAAACAAGTCCAAGTTTAAAAAAAAAACAACTCAATTTTGATTGTTTCCAATGTAGCCTAATCGAGTTTAAACACACAAACAAATTTTAAGTTGTTTCGTGTTAAAATAAAATTTTATTTCATACTTTTTATGTGAAAAATTCCTGAGTTTTTTTTATATAAAAAACTATAAATTTCTTCTTCATTAACAAAAAATACAAAAAAAAAGCTAAAAATATTATTTGTTTTGTGGTGAAAACAGGTCACGAGTTTTGAGTTAATTTCCGGTAAGTAGACAAACAAACCAATCAATCTACCTGAAAATAAGATAAAATACAACTTTTTTTTGTGTTATGTATTACCTACTTAAATAAATAAAAATGCTTTGGAAAAAAAACTGTACCCTCTTTTTTTTATCTTTTTTATTCAATGGATTTGAGGCAAAAACCTTGCATTCATGCGAAAACCCAGACAAGAGTAGGGGTTAACCTCACAGCAGATAGATAAAAAGTGAAAAATCTTGAGCGAAAAGTATCTATGACTTGACTATACGCGTACTTATAGGTTGCCAGCTGTTGGCAACTAGAATGTTGCTTCTAAGGTGATTCATATTAAATAGTTTTCATTACATGTGGACATGTGGTGTAATTTTACAACAAAAATGTGATTTTTGTCTGCTCTTGTTTTTGTTTTCATTTTTTGCAAAATAATAATACGCATTCGGCTTCTTTAAAAAAAAAACATACACATAATTTCAATTGATTGATTGTTTCTAATTGATCTTGTTGGCACTCTTTAATCGAAAGTAATTAGTTTTGGGGGCATATTGTTAAAAGGCTTCACTGTCATATGAAAACGAGGGAATTTTTGTGGCGCAATCGATAACAGAACAACACAAAACAGTGGCATATGTTTTTATTATGCCACATAGAATAATTTTGTTAAATCAGTAATTGCTGATAAGACGTGTGATTTATAAAAGATAAGGCTATACTTACTATTAGTTCGACCACGTTTTGGTGAAGTGTTTAATTGTTGACATTCATGTCGTATGTTAGACATGGATTTGGTACATGTTGGGTGACGTCAACTTTTTTCTTTCATTTAAATGCGAAATTACATTTTAAGTTGGTCAAACTTTCGTAATTTAAGGTGTAGATTAGTTTAACGGATTACCGAGATCCGAAAGATACCTTATGAATATTCAGAAATTAGTCTTCTTCTTATCTAGGAAGCTCGCTTGGGCTCATGTTTCTCGCGTTTTTTTTCCTCAGTGTCACCGAAACACCGGTTAATTTATGTATGTTTCCTTCTAGCATAGAACAAGAACAAAATATTTTTGAAATTCTCATATCATCGGTATAAAGTTCTAAATCACATTGAGAAAAATCATATCAACATCATTAATGGCTTAAAAAATAAACATAAGTGGACCTAAATGACTTCCTTGTGGGACTCCATCGTACACAGAAGGCAAAGACTTTGACAAACAATCACTGAAGAGAATTTGGTACTGACGGTCAATTAGTTCCGGCGTACAAATTAAATAAAAGAAAAATATTTGACCTTAAAAGATGCAAAAGTGATTACAATGAATAAAACAAAGACTTTTTTAACAAAAGGTCGTTAATTATGTCAGAGCATTTGTGATAGTAAATATTTTATTTGAAGTTCGTTACAGTTGTATTTAAAATAAACATTTCACTTCTAAAAAAAATTTAAATTAAACATCTGAAATGCACTTGTTGATTAAAATATTTGCGCATGAAAGTATATTTTCAATACCAAACATAATAAAAACCTCTCAAAAACACATTCAAATACAAATGCCATTGTTGAAATTTTCAATCCGATCAACAACAAATTCCATGCAAACTTCAAACGATGTAAATTTAATGGAACATTAGTTTCTTCATAAACAAAATCCTTATACATGTCTGATCCAAAACCTTGTGCCTTTGCTTGATAAATTACATCTGAATCCCATTTTTGCATTAAACCAGTTTGTTGTATAAAAACAATGAATTCATTCAAAATTTCCTTAAATGGGCAATGATGTGGTAGCACAAATCCACCGTTATAGAAATTGACAATTTCTCGAGCTATGCGAAATAAACTTTTTCTATATAAAGATTGAAAGTCAATATAAAATTGGCATCTGTTTTCATCTAAGATGTATGCAAAATTAGTATTACGCATGGACATAAATTGAGGAATAAATATAGAATCGGGTGTTGGTAAAATTATTTTCTCCAAGCCCTCAGGAAATGAACAGTTTTGTATTATATTCCATCGGTAAGGTGTAATCATAACGGAAATATTATTATCCACTAGGTCCTGAATAGAATCGAATTGTTTTATTTTGATGAAAACTGTTAAAAATGATTGAAAATACGCTCGAAACAAATTTCCAATTATGAAGCCAAACAAAAGGACCAATAAATAAAAGCAATAATTTGTAGCAATTGGTTTTTCTGTTGGCAAGTTCAAAAAAATCAGATAGGCATCACTGACACTAGACCAAAAGTCGCACCTTGATATAGTAATTTTGTCAAGAATGACCTTTGCAACTGCAATAAAGATAATCGAGAGTCCAATGCATAACCATACTGCTGGTGAAAATGGCCTGTGAAGGTATTCGTGCGGGGATATAAATGAATTGATTGGGACCATTATAACATTGTTTTCAAAAATAATTGGATAACTGTAGTCAAGGTTTGTTTCTGGGACGATCGGATTGATGCATATGTTAGTCTCATTATTCCTAATGGAATCGGTTATGACATCCATTGCATTGTCACTTGTATAATTCAGTAACATATCTTTAAATGTTGCATTAAGGCTATTTAAAAATTGGAGGAATATTTGACCAAATTTTCCTCCAATATGCTTTTGTCCTCTTTTATCTTGATATCGTAATAGATTTGGTACATCCTCGAATAAAGTTGTTCGTATAGCGAAACCATTAAGATTTTTCAAAGCATCAGGAAGATGACTGTTTTCTTTTAATTTTTGAACTGGATTATCCGAATAAGGGAGGTATGCATACGATGAAGTGTTGTCAATTATTCCAAAAATTCTTGAAAACTTATTCTCATGAAAGAAAGAAAACCATTGTTGCATTTTGTCCAGAGTTTTTGCTGAAATTATAACGAATTTTCTTATTTGTAGGCTTGTGGTTATACTTTCTAGAAGATATGAATAACTTTGATCTTTATCGGGAACTTGAAAAACAATTAAAATATTGTTACTTTGTCTCAATTCACTTGTGAAATCAGAAGAAAAAATCGATATTGGAATGGAACTTTGATTTTGCATAAATTTTGCCAAGAAATCGTCATTCGTTTTGAATCCAATAAAATAAATTGTTGCTGAATCGCTTTTATTGTGAATTTTTACAATCAAATCGTGAAGTTTATTGTTTTGCCCAAAAATATTTGTTGAGAACAAAAATAATAAAACAAATTTGAACATAAGCATTGTTTTGGTATTTTCAAGTTGAAATGTAAAATAAAACTGCAAATAAGTTGATAGTATCGATATTTGAATGATTTTTAAAGAAAGTATGGAAATAACTAACATACCTACATTCTGCAATACCGAATATTTGATGTCGTTTAATGGGCATTTAATTTACTTTTTGGTTGTTTTTTTTTTATGTATAGGTATTTTTCAAATAAAAATAAAAAAAAAGAATAATTACAAAAAATTACTGTTAAACTTGAAAACTTAATTAACAGCGATATCATAAAAGTGCAATTTTGTCCCATTAATTTCACGTGATTTTTTGCATTGTGGATTTGGCACTGTGGTTTCGCCACTGTGATTTTGTCATTGTAATTTCGTCCCACTAATTTTTGCACTTTTGTATATTTTGTCCTTATGATTTTTCTAACTATGATTCTTGCCACAGTGATTTTTTTAACTGTGAATGCTGCTACTGTGATTTTATTGCTCTGATGTGTGATTTTTTTCTCTGAAATCTGTTACTGTGATTTTTGTTACTACACCGAAAAAAAACCCAATATCAATTTAACATTTTTTAAATATCAGCCAAAAATGCTCTATAAAATGCGTTTTATGATATTTAAAATGTTAAAACAATATTTTTATTATCAGGATGATATTTAAATGTCACATTTTGGAAATTTTTTTTGATATTTTATTATCATTTTTTCATATCAATTTCTCATTCCAAATTATTGAAAAATATTAAATAAAAAATTCTTAATGTGTACTAATTTAAAGGCGCTTTGTGTTTTTTCGAAGTAAAATGTATGATTTACTGAGGAAATTTGATCGGCAATAAGATTTTACTTCACATAGTTTGGGAGAAAATAACAAAACAATTATATCACCTGTAATAGAAAAAATAATATCACCACTATTTTGTAAAGAATATTTACTTTCAATTATCTTTTGAAAAAAGAAAGAAAATACTTAAAATAACAAAAATAATAAAAAAGAAAAAGAAAGAAATAGGTTTCATTATAATAAACTAAAACGTAAAATCTAGTCAAAATTGATATTTTAATTGTTGGACGACTTTTGTCACTGAAAAATGTTAATTTGATAGCTGTTATTATCAAATTTTTTTTTCGGTGTAATATTTTGGTCAGTAACTTCTATCACTTTGATTTTAAACACATTTTAGTGCTAAGTTTACAACGTCTAGCTATTTCTTTATAATTTAAGATTTATACAGAAAAATGCTACTGGTGCTCGTGTGCCTTTTTTAAGAACATTCACATTATAAAACTAGTAAGTCGTTCATATGTTCCAGCATAACTTCTAAACTACTTATCGTAATTTGACAAATCAAGTATCGTTGGAAGCGTCTCACTTGTTTGCTAGGCACAAACTATATGAAGCCATATTAAATTGGATAAAGCATCCTCTAGAGGAAAAAATGATAATTAAATGAATACCAATTCTAGTTAAAAATATGGCATTATAACCCCAAAAAATGAGCTGCAAAACATAATAATAATTATCATTTTTATAATAATGAACTAATTTTTTTTTAATCTACGGTAAATGTTGTTTAAAGTGATAGGTGCTCGAAGGTAGGTTTTTAAATTCCTTTGATTTTAAGGATCTTTTTTACAGTGAATGCTATCTGCAAACTGCAATTTATTAGACATTAATTTCAAACCAAAATGCTGTAAGATCCAAATCTTCAGATTTTCCAATGAGGAATTTTTAAATGCACCAATTTAAAATGCACAAAGATTCTTCGAATCCCCTTTTCCCTTTTTTCTCACTTACTTTGAATAAACTCACGCACAGAAATGAAATATCAATTGGCATGTTGTGCACATAACCAACAATAATAAGATTAATTGAAAGGCGCCTTAAGCCGCATGGAAGTGAAGTAGTCAAGACAAGAATTTCAATTAATACGAACTCACTAAAAGCGTATTGTTCCAATATTTGTGTGTGTAGCAAGTGTAGTTCTAAAATGAATACCTATTGAACTAAATTAGGATCATGTCCGAGGAGAGTTTTTTGTGTTTTTTTATTTTTATTGAGATGGTGCATTACCCTCGGTTTCTGTACCATTCTACCTTCAGAATCTCCAAGGTTTAGGTACCAACATCACATTCCTTTTGTGGAACACTGCCCATTGAAGCATGAGAACTAAACCTCAAAACGAAGACTTTGTGTTAACACCGCCGACAACTGTCGTCGTATTCATCTTCACTCGGACTCCCAGACGATCAGTGGTCTTAGGTCAGTGTACGTCGCTAAAAGAAGCAGACAAAAAGAAACCTTCTTCTTCTTTTTATCCTCATCCAGCTAAGGTTTCATCATCCAACTATTATAAAGTTAAGGAAGAATTGAGTACGCGAGGGGTGAATATATTACAAAAAGGACAAGAAACTCAAGGATGTTGACCTCATTTATCAAAACCGCAGACGATCAAGACATGACTTCAACAAAAAAAAAAGACTCAAATTAAGGTCCAGAATAATTCGCGCAGACAGCAATAAAACCAAACCAACAGGTCGATTTTTTATTTAAAGTCCTCGTCGTCGTCGTTCTTATTTCTTTCAATATTTTCTTTGTCCTTCTTTCAGGGATAAAGTTAATAGAGAATTGAATTTCAAAGAGTGGATGATCATTTTTATTTCCAGGAAATTTTGATTTAGAATTCTTATGAATGAGGAGGATTCAATGTTCATTATGGAGTCGATTTGATACCGGTTTATAAAAAAGAAAAGAGATATAAAAAAAATTAAGACGATAAGGAGTCGAGCTGTTTCGATATTCAAATTGTTAAGCACGGAAATGCCATCAATACGTAGGATTTAATATTTCAGACTCGTATAATAGAAAATTCGTTTAAAAGTGAAATTATTCTTAATGAATCAAAATGTGTTTTAAATTAATTGATCTATTTAAAAGCTTCTGCTCTGGGTTCCCTTTTATAATGTCATCTCGCAATTATCACTCATTTGAATGTCTATTCAAACGGCTTATGATTTTGTATTAATAAAAAAGATGATCTAATGGGAAATGTCTGGAATTTAGAGTCTAGACAATATGTCAAAGATAGAACTATAATGTTATGAATATAAATAGCAGAAACAGAAGATGTAAAGAATGTCTGCACGCATTGATGCACTTTGAAAAAGATCACTTTAACCCAAATTATTCAAACTCCATTATTTTGAACATTGCGATTTAAAAGAGGTAATTTTAAAATATGTGTGATTTTATAGGTTTCAAATTTTTAATGGGGACTTCAAATATAATAGATAGTTTATAAATTGAGGCTAAGAGTAAATTTTTTTGTTATTATACTTTTCTTTATTTTTGTTTGAAAAGCACCGACATAAAAAAATCAATCAAAAAGAAAATTAAATGTACTTCGGAATATTATATAATTATTTCCATACTTTATAAAATCAATATGTCATAGACTTTTTAAGAGAACGATTTTGTTTGCAGTTTTATTTTACATTTTAACTTGAAAATACTGATAAAATGCTGATATTCAAGTTCTTTTTACTATTTTTGTTTTCAACAAATATTTTTGAACTAAACAATAAACTTCACGATTTGATTGTAAAAATTTACAATAAAAGCTATTCAGCAACAATTTACATATATTTTATTGGATTCAAAACGAATGACGAATTCTTAACAAAATTTATGAAAAATCAAAGTTTCACTCCAATATCGATTTTTTCTTATGATTTTACAAGTGAATTTAGACAATGTAACAATATTTTAATTGTTTTTCAAGTTCCCGATAAAGCCTGGTACGCTGCTCGCGCTAAATTTTAGCTCCCATACAAATTATCGAAAATTTTTAGCCGAGATAAAATGGATCCCATACAAGTTATCGATAACTTGTATGGGAATTTTATCTCAGCTAAATTTTAGCGCGAGCAGCGTACCAGGCTTAAGGATCAAAGTTATTCAAACGGAGGCTAATAGATTTATTTCTAATTTAGGATTCGTAAAAGTATATTTTGGTTCTTGTGGTATAAACCTTGTTGACCAGGGTTATTAATTCTTTCAAATTAATTACATGCACACAAGAATAGTTAATAATAACCCAACTTCAAAAATATTAATAAACTTGTTTTCAAGAAATTACCTAGTTAAAAAATGAAATTTTTTTAGAATCCGAAAATACCTATGTGGCAGTGGCGTATTGAGGGGGGGGCTCAGGGGGCTCAAGCCCCCCCCAAGCCTCCAAGACAATATTATTATTTAGCTGATTTCTTCATAATGTACATGATTAACTGAAACTTGTTCGTAAATCTTAGAGATTTAGAGGCAGCTCAGATGTTTGAGCCCCCTCCAAATTCTGAAAGGGCTGTTTGTGTTTGTTTGAGTAAGGGCCTTAGCTGCCGTTGAGGGTTGGGATACATTTTTTTCTGATTTTATTCCAATTCGGAATTCTTCAAATCTTTTTTTTTCGGTATTTTGGCGTCGAATTACATCACCGTTAAATTTTGTAAAACTTCTTATGCAAACTCTAAACACCGTATTTTATCGTCTTCAGTATATTTACTTTTTTTTTAAATAATATTTTTCTCAAAGATAATAGAAATTTTTGGTATCTTAAAATCTTAGTGGTCAACATAACTAATGGGTTCTTTAAGGAAATTCCAGTTTGCGCTTCTTAAAAATAGTTTTCACACTTTCACGTTCTGCATTTCACTTTTTGCGCATTCACTTGCCGATAGTGAAATTAAATGTTCTGCATTTTTTCACTCATTTTGGATTTTATGATCGAAATCAGCTCACTTTGTTTCTGTAAGTGAATTTGGTGCCTTTTTCAATGAATCTGCAATCCTTGGACAAAATTTGTTGTTCATTTATTTATATAATAATAATTTATCACTGCCTCTATGTTTGCACCTCATTCGCTTTACACTTTACCTAATTAATTTTTATTTGAGTATTTACAAATTGCAATAATATCGCCCATGTTCTGCATTTCACTTAGATACATATTTGATATGTCTCGAAAAATGTGTCTACTTATTTTTTCTTTTAAATTCTGCTTTTTTTCATTAAAAATGTAAATAAAATTGCATCCATGCAACAAAATAAAAATAGATGATACTTCAGTTTTGACAGTTCAAAGCATTTACGAAGTGAAATTGAAAAGTGATTTCAATTCACTTTCGGTCGAATTGCGGAAAATAGTAATGAGTATAGCTCAAAAACAAGACGTGATAGGAATAAATACGTAAACAGCTTTGAATTCAGCATATGACAAAGTTCAAACGATATAAAGTGTTTTTTTTTTTTTTTAAGATTACTCAACACCTTGCTGTTTGTATAAAATGATTGAGATACAAGAACTTTGAAAAAACACTACTTTGACTGTGAAAGGAAGAGACAGTAGTACGAAGCTGTCGAGAGCAGTAAAATCTAAAATGTAACTTTCAGTACTGCAGCACAGCGCTTTTCTCTCGATCAAAGACGAATAAAAAAAAGAAAAAAAAAAATGTTCCTACATTTAGGTACCTTATACAAAATTTTTGAAAAATTTTCCAGCCCCCTCCAAATTTTTTTCTGCATACGCCACTGCTATGTGGTTTAGTTTTTTTATTCTTTGCTTAGTTTTAATAACATTATGGTTATTTAATCCCTTCATCACAACAAATTTCGTTTGATTTTTAAATGGGTTTAGTCATTTACTAGAAAGTCAGAAATTAAAAAAGTGGATATATGAAAGATAACTACCGACCGATAATAATGGCTCAAGAAAATATTTATTTTCATTTAAAAAATGCAATCTTATTTGCAACAGTAAGTGCATACAAATTTTTTATCAAAATCATTTGAACCGTTTTTGAGGAAAGTACACTAAAGGACAAAAAAACTTAAAATCAATGAAAACTATATTGATTTAACTATTTTTCAAAATAATTTTTCGTTGAAGGGGATCATTTTAAAAGCAAAGTAGAAGGCCATTAGTTTAAAGTGGTTTCCAATCATAGAACATACAAAAAACGAAAAAAATGGCAGCGACTGGGGATCGATCTTATAACTCTTGAATCACTAGGCGAGTGCTTTACCATCAGGTTATCTCATTGCTGAAATCTATTGTGATAAACTGAAACTGAAGTTAGAGTCTGCAAAAATATTTACATTTACTTTGTTTCAATGTTAATTTTTGTATCATTAAATCAACGTTGACCATATTACATTTTTGAGTTTTTTCTCTCAGTGTAGAATTTTGTATCATTTTGTTATTTTAGGTTCCAAAAATTATTTTCAATTTCTTCTCTAGGCAATGTTTGAACAAAATCGCTTCATTAGAAAGACAGAATTATGAGACCCACTTTTTTACCAATTTTAATCATCATTATGTCATGTTTGGTATTTTGCTTAAAAATATAAAACGAATACAAAATAATAGTTTGCATAACTAAATAGATAATTTAGTTTTAACCCAACCTGATGAAACCTATCACTTAAGTTGCTTAAATGGAAATTAAGTTCAAAAGTTTGAAAAAGAGAAAGACCATTTTAACCTCTCAAAATTACGCACAGATATTGCATCAAAGTGCAAAATTACATGTTTTATTTTCTCGAGTATCATGGTCGTCTGTATTGTATACATTTGTACAACAGACACTCATGGTTGTTTAAAAAAATCTTTCTTATATTTCTCCTTGTCAGGTTTCTTGGATAAACTTGGTATAATCAAGATGCTAACGCACTGTACACAAATAATGACGCAATGAACACAATTCACCAAGACACGATCAATGGCCTCGCATCAATGCCGGCCGGCTGGCTGAGAGCTGAGTAGAGATGATATTCGTCTGACCCCATTAATAATAATTTTTTTTTAAGGCTTCTTATGAGTATATAAAGCCATTGGACTCTCTTGAGATATTGTATCATTTTGTGTTCTTGATAAAGATATAATTGAGTGACAACATCAGTCTTATAGGAGTATAATGATATCATTCTCAAGAGTGTCTGCAAAAAAAGGCATAACAAAACACTTTCAACCTTGACCGATTTCTTGGCAAAAACCAATTAGACTTTACTCACGCCATATTTTGAAAATCACTTTTTTTTCGATGTTAATATTTTAAAACATACTCATCGTCAACACTTTTCTAAAACGCACAAACAAATTCTCAGAATTGACCACTTATTGATTTATTTAAATGGACCACTTCAAAGATCACAGCATAGATGATCAATCAGCGGAAAATTTGCACATTTCTTTAAATAATATTGTGCAACAAGAAAAAAATAAATTCAATTCAAATTTGCTTAAGCGATTCCATAAAGTCGATCGCTAACAAATTTCCATTTCCTGTATTAATTCATCAAAAACGCTTGAAGAGAAGAGAATTTATTTACAATTTATTATGATGTTCAACTACAAGCACGTGCTTATGAATGAGGCTGAGGCGCCTCCGCTCTAACCGCCCCGTCCAGTTACACAAAAATACCTAAAAAGAAAGCTTCATAATTTATTTATGATCGTACACTGCCGCCGACATCGCATTTGTCTACGTCACTCTTGGATCATTTCTTCCTCATCAATTCGACTCAGGTGTATTTAATTTTCAAAAAATTTACGAATGGGATCAAGTCGAAAATGACTCAAAGTCATGCGCCGCCACAGCTGATAGATAGAACTTAATTTTAAAGCTTTACACTGGCCAGACTGCCAACATAGCAAAAGATCACTCACATCAGGAGCAGAGAACAGTGCGACTTTTGTTCTTTGATCGTTTTTTTTTCTTTTGCATATTATTAACCTTAAAGTAGCCCGTACCGTACCTGGGAACACTTCGGTCTTTTGGCATTTTGTTGTTGTTGTTTGTTCTTTTGATTCCTTATTCTGAGCTGTGGGAATTTTAGTTTAAAAACGGGTGGTGTGGTACGAAGAACGATCAGATTTGTGGTAAACCGTGAATAGATTGTTTGATAAAAGAGACGAAAGAGTTCAATAGCCCATAAATATTTGAATTTATTCAATTTTTTATTTGAAATAATTTTTTTAACGGTGTATTTTTAAATAAAAATTGTGATATAATATACAAAATTGTTACATAAATTATTATTAATTCAAAAATAGTAATTTTGTGGTTTTGTGTATTTGCTTAAAAAATAATTATCATTTTTTATTCACGATTCAAAAATTCAAATGTTTGGTGGAAATTTTCTTTTTTGGCTGTTTGAATGGGGATCTTTGGATCAATAATATGTAAGAAATATTATTTATTATTTTTATTACTAAAATGTACAAGTACATTTTTTCTATATAAATAAGATTGATGTGATAGTCTTATAAATTTTTTTTTTAAATAAGTGGCTATGACAATTGGTTAACGTTTGGTTTCTTTCAATTTGACATTCTGTGACAATCGCTCTTTTTTTCTTTTCTTTTTTATTTTTGTGTTTGGAAGAATTTTGAAATTTTGAAAATATGCCAAATAAGAGAGTTATGTATTTTTCAAATTGCTTTTTTAAAAAAACAATGTTTTAAAAAATCATTTTTTAAATGCATTTCCTTTGAATTAAAAGTAAAAAAAAAAGTGTTTCTTGCAAATAAAAATATTTTGCATTAAAAACAAAAACAATCATTGCAAGTAAAACATTTTCAGCATTAAAAATATTCAATGCAAAATGTATGCATTAAATATTTTGGTTTTAATATTCGTCGAATTTTTTAAAATTTTGAGAATTTGGCCTTGCATTAGCTTCAATATTATAGTTGAAATAGATAATGTAAGGTAATGTCAAAATTGTAAGAAATTCGACGAAAATTAAAAAAAAAAAAATATTTAATGCAGACATTTTGCACTGAATTTTTTTTTAATGCAAAATATTTTTTTTTCTAATTATTTTTTTTTGCTAAGCAAATAATATTCTTCCTTTGCAATAACATTTTTTTAATGGAAACAAATTTTTTTTGAAATAAAAAGTTTGTTTATGCTTTTTTTTTATTTGCAAAAAAAAAAAATATTTTTAATTTCAAATGCACTTTTTTTAATTTTTTTACATAATTTTCTTTTACATTGTTTTGTATAAAAAAAATACGTGTATTGTCGAAAATAAGGTCTTAATTTTAAGGATTCAAACCACTAAGTACTGGAAAAGTGCGTTTTTTAAAAGATTTTTTATTTAAATTGGTAGCAAAAATAATATATAAAATAAATAATACAAAAAATACATATTACGAAATGTCGTAGTAGCAAATTTAGTAATAGGATTTTTTAATCCTTTAATTTTTTTTTTAAATTAAATTTTCTCTAAAAGGGTTCTGATAATTAGTTTACATCATTATTAAGATTCAAAATAGCATTCCATTTTTTTTTTTTAAATTTGTTTGAAGTTTTAAATTCAAATGTTTCTTTTTTTTATAAAATTTAATTTAAATTATTGTATTAAAACTGTGTTTATCTTTAAAATTCATTACACAATTCAATTAAAAGATTGCATTCATTGATTTATTTTTGAGATTTGGACTTCAAATTTTGTAACCACCGATCATTTTATGTCAAAATTATTGCAATCTTAATTTCATCAAATGAATGCACTTTTTTGAATGTATCTATGCTATACAGTCCTCGCATTCTTTTTGCAGTTTTTCTAATCTTAATAATTCTTGCGTTTTTTTTGAAGTCTTTTCATTCTTTTGCAGTCTTTCTCATCTAAGCAAAAAATGTATGGATTGCAAAACAATGCAAAGACTTCGAGCAGTTTTTGGAGATTGTATAGAGGTATTTTTAAATACAAAAAGATTTGTTTAAATTAAAATAAAAAAAAAATTAAATACATTTTTAATTAAATTTACATTAGTTTTTTTTTAATTATATAATTATTTGTGCAAAATAAGTTTAAAAACAACAGCTCTAACTGATTTTTTTAAAAGGTTATCAAAAAGAGGGTAAACTAAGTAGAACGTTGAAGTTTAAAAATTAGTATTTTCTTGATTTTGAAGTATTGTTTATCTTCATTTATCCTATAAGTATATTAAAAATTATTTTTCAAAATCAGTAGCTATATGAAAATTTTATAAAAAAACTTCAAAGATCACTAAAGGTTTCCCTAATGATATAAAAAAAATACCAAAGATTTTTGTTATGTTTTGTTTACTATACCTAAGATTGACTCGTATATGAGGTTGTAATCAAACAAACTTTTCCGCTGTTATTTTCTTCTATTGATCTAATCTATTTTAGACTATATAAGCTTCTGGCATATAAGTACTTTGTACCTTTTATTTTTGTGTTTCGTCTATTGTAATTTTTTTTTATTTCTATTGATTCAAAATCTATTTCTCGCTCGTATATGGAATAATGCCAAAAAAATTGTTAAATTTTATTTCAACTAATAAAAATTATCAAGACATCTATCGATTTCCAATATTAAAATGTAAATCTTCAAAGTAAACCTCAGCAATTTACAATCATTAACAAAATTTATTGCTTAAACACTAATCTCATAAAAATATACGCGATATAATAAAATTCCCCTCATTTGAAAATAATTCAATGACCGATAGCAATAATTATACCGACATTAATGTACGTAAAAGCTTTATAGTCAGAAAAAGAAAAATTTCCTGATATGTAGTAACATTGACATTGGCATTTTGCGGGCAGCATTTCGAACTCAATAGAGATTAGAAAAAGACGCGGCCGCCGTCTATCAAGATCGTTGAGAGTAAAAATATAAATATTTTCACTTTTGAGTGAATTTTTGTTTTAAACATTAAACTGCACACGTTGCCGCATTATCAATTTGTATTTGTTATAATTACCCACTTGCGTCATGAGCACCACGAGTCTGAAGTTTTTTTTTTATATTTATTTATGTACGTTTTACCTTTTGAATGCAATGTGGCATCTCATCGGAGGCAGTTGTGCATTGATTTGTTTAAAATTTACCTTATTTATCAGGAATTTCCTACAAGTACGTGTCAAATTGTTTATCATGAATTAATAAATCAATATTATTCACACTTATCGATTTGTTGTATTGGACAGCATCGTTAATCTGTGTCAGAATGAAGCTTGTTGAACTTGTTTTCCCAACCCACATTCTTTTAATAAGCTCTAATTGACATACATTTTCTTAAAAAAAAGATTAATTTTCTTTTACTGACTCAAACCTTTGCAAAGTCTACCACAATGTGTTGCAATAGGAGCTTTATACTATTCTTATCCTCGTGTCAAAGTCTCTTGTATCTAAATGCATCAAATTAAGAAACGAGCAAGGAGATTATAATTATGTTTTTTTTTTTATTGGATTATTATTTTTCTGCATAGTGACACAGGTTAATGCCATGCAACTTGCAACCGAGACTTTTCGTCTGTCTGGGATATTCTATCTCATGAATGACATTAATGCCTCCGCGACGCTCCACACGTGTCTTAAAACGTTGACTTTGAAATCAGATCTTTATACACGCGCGAGTTGTAACAAAATACGAAACGAAAACGAGTGACTTTTCCTTCTAGGAACCTCAATCCATATTGTTTTAGCGATAATGATAATGAACCATTCTGAAAAAAAAAATATTAATATTTTTTGTGTCGAGTGCATATTGAGTCATTCAGTCAACTAGAAAAAAAATGCATTTTGCAATGACGAAGATGAATGTTTTTTTTCAGGAGTTTTAATAACAAGCAACGTCAAACCTCAAACAAAACAACATTACGTTAAGTAACAAAATATAATTAGTTAAGGTTGACATCATTGTAATGTCAATTTTAAAAAATAAGTTATTACCTTTTTTCAACTTCATGACTGAAAGTAATAAATTAGTTTGATTATTTTTTTTTACAAAATCACATACAAGTCATTTTTAATGCATTTTTTTTTTCTTTTTGCTTACATTTTTCAGATTATGATTCTATTAATGCAATAATTTATAGATTATAATAATCTTATGAAATTTAATATGCAAATTTTATTCTAAAAGACATGAAATGAGCGACTCCAAGAGAGGTTCAGAATATAGCAATCACGTTGCCTTTGTCATGAATATTGCATTTCACAACTTTGTTCAATGCACAACATTTATCTAAAAAATTATCTCAACCCTGATTCATGCAAGCAATTTTGTGAAAATGGTGCTAATAAGAGAGTGAATGTGATCTTTTTATCATTTATCACATTGATGACAAAAAAAAAAATTGTCACATTTTTGTTCCAGATTGATTTTATTTTTATTTTTCTAAAAATAATTTTACAATTTTGATTGTTTTTAAGAACTATAAAAAATTTATTTGTCGTCTGTTAAGTGAAATAAATTTTAATACTGACCGTGGACAATAAAAATCTTAGCGTAACTCGTTTTAACAGAGAGAATTCAAATACATAGAACTGGTCAAATAACACTACCTTGCTGGAACACCATTTGCACTTACAAATTTGATATATTAACATTAAATTGTACTTACCTCGTAAAAACGATGATCTTACGTTCCAAATCTTGGTAAAAATCTCAAATTATTTAAAAACTAGACAGTCTAGACTAGAATGGCTTTATTTACTTAAAATTTCGTTCGTAGCACTTTTATAGAATACTTCAACAAATTCTTTAACAAATTTGGTGACTTTTCTTATATATAAATAAATTCTTTTATTGTGGGCTTAAGTGCGCGCGCACTTTTTTACATTATCAAAACGATATTTTTTTACAGCATTTTTACAGAATTTTGATATACAGTATTTTGCCGTACAGAATTTTACAAAACAGAATTTTGCATGTCAGTATTTTGTTGATACAGTATTTTGACGTACAGAATTTTGTATTTACAGTATAATGACGTACAGAATTATGGTATTACAGTATTTTGACCCCACAGAATTTTGTCGTACAGAATTTTGACAAGCAGAATTATGACCCGCTCCCCTCTCAAACCAAACAAATTGTACTCTTGAAGAAGATTTTGTTTAAAAATAAGCATATACGTGTTTCAATAAAGTTTCTTTTCTTAATCGTTGCTAACCGAATTTTTTCGTGTTTCATCGCGGAAAATGGTAAATAATTGTTTAAAAATTAGTGGTGTGCTTGGTTTATCAGTTTTTGTGCGTTTTTCGTCGGTATTTTAAACAATTAAGAATTCGGTAGCTGACATTGGTCGCCAAAATGTCATGTTTTGACAATCTGGCGACCAATGTCAGTTCGGAATATATTACCTTTTTATGTGTACTGTGATCTTAAATAGCATACCAAATTGTTTTTTTTTTTAATTCATATTATGGTTAAACAAATATTATTTTGGTGTATCCAACGTTACGGGCGTGACACCTTCATAAATTTGTATAAATTTTCCCCCCATTATTCTTATTATTGAGAAAATATTAAAATACAAAATGTTCTTAATAACAGTTTATGTAGAATTGATTGAAAATGTATGTACTTTAGTTGCGTTTTGGGCGTGACCTTAATAAACATCTAATTCTTGAATAGAAAATCATATGTCTTTAAGGAAGAGATTGTTGTATGCCAAGTTCTTTTCCAAATATTGTTCTTCAGTTTTTTTTTTCCAAAAAGAAACACATAACGAAGAAAAATAAATCGGAAATATCGTTTAAACTTTAGTTACGGGTGTGACCATAAATTGTTAATAAGTAGAATTTGTTCTTTTTTTGTCATCAAAATTGCGCCGAATTAATCACTTCTGAAAATTTTCATTAAGAAGGATTTAAGTTCGCATTGTATAAAAAGGAATTTTGAAAAAAAAATTGGTAAACGGTAAGAACCGTTTTTTTTATTAAATATTTTCTTGTAAACACAAATGTTCTAAATATTAAAAAAAAAAGAGCTGGTATGTCATTTAAACGAAAATAGTAATCAACTCATAAAAAGGAAATTTTGAAAATATTATTTAATTATTTTTCAAAAAACAATTTGAAATATACCAATTTTTTTTTGTCAAATGTTTATATAAGAATTGCTTCAAGGCTTCCGTAAAATAATTTTCGTTGAAATCGACTTAATTTGATTTTGCCAAAACTTCAGAATTCGAAAAAATGGTTCTGTAGCAAGCACCGTAAATAACGGTTCCAAACCCATTTTACACACAAAAATTTTAATCAAAATCTTTACAGCCATTTTGAAAAAAATTTACTTTTTTTTGGTTATTTGACAGGTACCGTTAGTTTGGTTCTTAAAAGGAATTTGTTTTTGATTTTTTAGCAATTTACCAATAAAAAATTTTTCAAAAAAAAAAAATGCACATAATTTTTTCCATTAAAAAAGAAAGAAACAACGTATCGTTGAAATGAATGTACTTATTGTATATTACTTTGCAATTTCCAAATTGTTCTCGAAATGTCGAATCATTTGAAATTTTCCACCTCCATCACTTGGTTACTGGCTTATTTTTTTTTTTTGTTGATTTAATGTCAAAAAATAATGACAATTGTTGTTTTATTTTATTTGCAACAGTACAATTTCTTTTGTTTATTTAAATAAGCTTAGTACAGTTAAACTTGTTTTGCACACGTTCAAACAATTCAAATCCAGCTGTGTCTAAACAGCTGTTTTCCTATAGACAAGAGTTTGCTTTTTTTTACATTTTCTTTTCTAAACGGAAACTAAAAACCTTGACTTGCGTGCCACTATGCCAATAATACATTATGCATAGTTGGTTTAAAAAGCTTTTTTACATCGAATGCAAAACAGAAAAAAAAATAAAAAAGAAAAAAAAAGAAGGTGTGTACATTTTAGACCTTCAAATGACCATAACATAAACAATTTAAGCTTACAATGAATTTCGTTTCACCAAAAGTGCATAAAAGATACATTCATGAAGATACACTTTTATGCTTCAAAGCTTTTATTCTCATTCATAAAATCACCTCCTCTTGGAACCCGGATCCGGAACTGGTTTCAAATTGAGTTTACTCTTGATCAATCGAGTAATTTCCAGGAATAAAATCACAAAAAAAACTCAATTTTTGAGTGCTTAATTTTTGTCATCCACTCGTCGTAGATTGGGATTTGCTATAGAAACAGTCACCAAAGGACAGGTGATCTTCTGATCTTATTGTCATCATGATCATTGCCTAGTAAAATAGAGAATATACTTCTGTTTTCAATTCGAGAACAATTTCAAAGATACTTTTTGTATATTTGAGTGGAATTGTGAATTTTATGGGTCTTCCACTCGATATTCTACATAAAATTCAGTCGTTTTTCAACCGGCAAAACGTTAGAACGTACACTTATCCCCAAACAAGTGTGAATTGATCGTGAAGAAAAAACGCGCGATCACAGTGAATTACTTTAATATTTTATTTTGTAAGTTTTGTAATTTATTAAAAATAAATTAGGTTGTGTGCTTTGTTAATTAGAGTGACTTTTTTTTCTTGTATCTTTTGAACACATAGAATCTTTATCTTTCTTTGTTTAACATAAAATATTTATGTGACGTAAATATATAATAAAGCTCCCACGTGGTATTTGCGTGTGGAAATGTTTTAAAATTTTATTTTCGTGTCCGGAATATTAAATTCTATAAGAAGTTTGATGATCCAAATTACGTACCTGCTCAAATTCACAACACATCAACTTTTTATGAAATATACTCGTATTCGTATCAATGTTCATTGAACTGGAATTTTTTGTTTAAAATACATAATTCTTTTTCTCTTAATTAAGAAGTGGTTTTTATATTGATTACTTTTTTTATTTTGGATTTTGCAATTCAAAACTGTATTAGTAATTTAGATTTTTTTTTTTAATGTTGCAACCAATCTGGTTACGTCACAAAGAACAGTATGAATATGATTTAATTTTGTTGTAGTATATTTTTATGAGCGTATAATGTGCAATTTATAAAAAAAAAGTTCAAGGTTTTTAATTTGTGACATTTGAATGAGTTTATGGCTCTCATTTGTTTTTTTTTTTTGTTCTAATTGAAGATCGACAATTGATCGTTATTGTTTCATTTATTTGATTTATGTATGAGACAAAAATGAAAAGATGCATTTTACCTCCTTGTACATACGTATGTCGTTTATGGAGTTAATTAAAAATTGTAACTAGGTGATGTGTTACTTTGTGAGAAAGAGGCATTTTTAGATTAGATTTTTATTTCGTAATAACATTTTTTCAACAAAGCTTACGACCGCACGTTTTACATTCAGAGATTTGAAATACATTTTCTTACTACTGAAACATTATTTATAAAAAGAATAAATTAATTAGTTTAATGAATTTATTTACTTGAGGGAAAAATACGATTTAAAACCCTCATTCAAATTAAAAAAAAAAAAAAACGTATGTATAGTAAAAAATTGTATATATATATGTAAATACATATATATATATAAGTATACATGTATAATGTATACATATTCAATAAATAAATAATCAAAAAAGAAAAAACAAGGAATGCTCATTTACAAAAATTGTTTAGCAAGTATATAACAAATATGTATGTACTTTGTTTTTAATACGTCAGGAAATATCACACAATTTATTTGGTAAATAGATAAATAAATAAATAAATAAATAAATAAATAAATAAATAAATAAATGAAAAAATAAATAAATAATATATAATAAATAAATAAATAGTAAATAAATAAATAAGTAAATTAATAAATAAACAAATACAAAATAAATAAATAAATAAATAATAAATAAATAACAAATTTTAAATAAACAATAAAAAAATATTAAACAAAAAAAATAAATAATCAAAAATAAATAATAAATAACAAATAATAAATAAATAAAGAATAAACTATAAAAATAAAATATATAAATAAATAATAATGAAATAATGGTTAGTAGTGTTATTAAGTTTTTAGTATATAACGTTAGTAGTGTGTTAGTGAGCTTGTAACAATAATGAAATAAATAACATTTATACAGTAATATTGTAAACATTTAAAGAACAATATGAATTACAATATTTGAAAAATAAATAACAAAAAAAAGCAAACGAAATAAATCAATTATTATTAATCACAGGTACATAAAGCTGGCGTACTAGAGGATTTTCAGAGTTATCACAGCTATTGTTAAAATTATTTGAAAGCTTACGAATCCTGTCGGAAATCAATTCAACATTCGCTCTTCTGTGCAAATCAAGAGTGGAGTGATGCCAAGGAAGGTTAAGCATCATTTTTAAAACTTTGTTTTGGGAAATTTGCAACTTTTTTATGTAGCATTTTGCAACATTTTCCCAAACTGGACATCCATATAAAAGTATAGCTTGAAAGATAAGTTTATGTAAAATAATTTTATTTTCATTTGTTAGCTGTGATTTTCGGTTAATGAACGGATAAAGAAGTTTTATTGCCATACTCATCTTCCTTAACGTATTATGAATATGGTCCCTAAAAGTTAGTTTGGTGTCGAGATAAACTCCTAGGTACTTTACACTCTGTTTCCATGGTACTATATCACCACTAATTTGAAGTTGGGTACTTGGAAGATAGCAAGGTTTTCTTTTTCGCGTGAAAAAGATTGCTTGCACTTTTCCAGTATTAAGCTTAATCTTCCATTTGGTATAATATTTTTCTAAAATTTCAATTGCATACTTTAGATTTGTCTCAATATTGAGAGCAAACTTATGCGATGAAAATATAGCTGTGTCATCGGCAAAAATAGCTGATTCACAAAGTGGAAGAACTGGGAAGTCAGAAGTATAAATATTGTACAATGAAGGTCCAAGAACTGAGCCTTGTGGGACACCATAATCAAAAACATATAAACAAGAAACACCAGAGTTAACATGAACTTGAAAACATCTACCTGACAAGAAACTTTGAACTATTTTACACAAATAAACTGGGAAATTGAGTTTTATCATTTTATATACTAGTCCATCATGCCATACAGAATCAAAAGCTTTTTCAATATCTAATAATATCATTCCTGTAGATCGTCCTTCTGAGCGATGATCTTTTACATAGTTACAGATTCTTTTAATTTGATGAGAAGTACTATGAAAACTTCTGAAACCAAATTGTTCATTAGGAAATATATCATTATTTGAAACAATCTTTAAAATTTGTTCCTTAATTACTTTTTCATAAATTTTGCTAATGCTGCTTAGTAGGCTTATGGGTCTATAATTGGCAGACATTTCTGGTGCTTTTCCGGCTTTCAAAATAGGAACAACTTTAGCTTTTTTCCAATCACCAGGGAAATACATGAGTTTAATGCATGCGTTAATAATAATTGTTAAAAACTTTATACCACTCTGAGGTAGATTTTTTAGATAGACATTTTTTATTAAATCTAATCCTCCAACTTTTCGTATCTGAAGGCTGTTAACAATATTTTTAATGCACTTTTCGTCAACGTAGGCATTTAGTGGTGTCATTTCAACTGACACGTTTATGTTTTGAATCGTGTTTCTGACAAGGTTATTAGTTTCACTATCTCCTAAGTTATGAGATACAAGATGATTATTTGAGAAGTTTCTGGCAAGTTCTTCAGCTTTCTCAGTGTCTGTATAAAAAACTGAAGATGAATCTTTCAAAAATGGAATTTTTCTGTTTTTACTCTTAATTACCCTCACAATGTTCCAAAATGGTTTACCATTCTTTTCTAGCCTACTAAGCCTATGATTCCACTCATCATTACGATGTCTTACTAACTCATTCGAAATCAGTTTGTTGAAATGGGAAATCATTGTTTTAGAAAAGGGTTGCCGATAACGTTGCCAGTTTCTTTTATGAACATTTCTCACTTTTATGAGTTCTAAAATGTTAAATGGAAGATTCTTATGAGTATCTTTTTTTGCTAGTTTTGGAACACTTTCTTCTATAGAAGAAAGAATAGTTTTTGTAAATTTTTGTATTAGGGTATCCACTTCATCTGTACAGTTAATTGTTTCTAAATGAGTGCAATCATTTTCAAATTTGACATTGACTGTTCTTCTAAAACACTTCCAATTTGCATTTTTCAAATCCTGAAAATATTGCACTTTTTTTTCACCCGACCATAAAACGTCACAAAAGACCGGATTGTGATCAGAACTGAGAGCAGGAAACGATGTAGGTTCTGTAATTAGACTAGAGACATTTGATACAAATAGGTCGAGGACGGAAGGACTTCCACGGGAACCTGCAGGAAAATACGTGGGACACGGTGGATAGAAAACATTTATTGGTAACGACAATGAAAGGTCTGACAAAATATTACCCCAGGCATTTGCTCTTAGGCAACCCCAATCTCTATGACGGCAATTAAAATCCCCTCCTAACAAAAAATCACCACTCATTGTGAAAAACTTCCTCAAATCTTGTTCAGCCATTTTCGTTTAATTTCAGATGAAGAACCACCGGGAAAATAAATAGAGAAAATCTTAACCTTCCTTTGATTACGTAACAAAATTTCTACCCCTATGTTTTCAACAATTTTCGTTTGAACTATAGGTAAGAGCGAATGTTGAATTGATCTCCGTATGAAAATCGCAACCCCACCACCCATTTGATCAATCCTATCCATTCGGTAGCATTTGAAAATAGATGATGGAAGTTTGATTTCAGAACTAAGCCAAGTTTCAGTTATTAAAGCAACATCAACATCGTTGCTATTCAAAAAATTTAAAAATTCAAAAAATTTATTGCGTATGCCTTTAGCATTCCAAGTAATTATCTTAATATGTGTATCTGCCATTTTACTTAACATTAGGATTTGAGTACAAAAACTTAGTAGCTAAACGTGCGATCGCATTAAATTGATCTAATTTTGTTTTACAAACAGATAAACTTGTAATCATCTCCATACAGAGCGAGTTGAGTTCTTCCATGGAAAATAGTGTAGAGTTGCCAACGCCCACATTGTTGTTGTTGTTAGCTACATTGCTAGTGGTGGTTGCATTGTTGTTGTTGGGTACAACATGAGTGCTATCATGCTATGGGAATTTGAATTCGGTAAGCTTTTATTTGATGCAATGACCTGTCGCCTACGTGGCAGTGGAAGCGAAGGAAAAACATTCATCGAACCATAAGAAACCGGTTTTTGCACAGAATTCAAAGAAGGAGGAGGCTGTGCTTGTAATGAAGGGAGATGGAGCATTTGTTGGTGATGCTGAGTTGGTCTTCTTCCAGCTGATTTTTCTCTAATTTGTAGGTATCTAGTTCTACTAATACACGTTGTGTCGGTAGACTTATGATTTCCATTGCAGTTTGCGCATTTAGAGACAGTAGCATTATCGCATTCAGAGGTATTGTGTGGGCCGGCGCAGTTAGCACAAAAAGTTTTAATGTGACAATTTCTTTGTCCATGCCCAAACATTTGGCAATTGTGACATTGAGTCAGCTTACCTTTAATTTTGCGTTGAAAGCTCCAACTCACTTGGGTGTGCAAAACAGATCGAAAGTTTTTTCTTAGATCAACTAATTTGATGGAAGCATTAACCAGAGACACAATATAGAACGTATCACTGTATTGATCGTATTTTTTATTTATTTTCTTAAGTTCAATGCACTGTAGGCCAAGTGAAGTGAGTTCATTTTTAAGAACATTTATATCCATATCTTCTAAACCATATAAGACAACTTTAAATGCACTTGTACCTTTGAAGTCATGAGAAAAATATTGACAGTTTTCTTCTTTAAGTTTATTAATTATGATATTGAAGGAATCAAGAGAGTTGCACACAATTTTAATGCCGATTGAAAGTTTCTTAATTGAATAGTCGGACACTTTTAATGATTTCATAAGGGAATGCACATATTCTGCTGACTTTTGCAGCACTTTGATAGGAGGCACATACACTTTTTTAATTATAGGTGTATCTGAGTCATCCATATCTGAATTGTCAGTATCTGGGTGACATTGTAAAGGAGCAAATTTATTATGAAATAAATGTTTGGGAAACATTGTGGAGCACAGTTTTTTATCCGAGGACAAGTTAATGTCCCCGGGTACCGGCGATCTATTACGTTTGGTAATGGTGAACTTTGGAACTAGCGACAGAGATGAAAAACGTCATGCGCAGTTGAAAGCTCGGGTTATACTGAGAAAGAGGCATTGTTTTGCGGCGTGTAAAAAATTGTTTATAAATTTGATAAAATTACTTTAATTGCTGTTTTTTTTCTTGTGGCAAGATTAAATGAAAGTTTTTACTTCCTTTCAGAGGTCAATGTTAGTATTTGGTTTATAAAAATAACTTAAAAAAAGTATTTAAATTAGTTGAGTGATATTTTTAGCTTTTATTTAAACTTGTAGATCGCAATCATTGGAATAATAATTCAGTCTTAAACATATTTCAACATAAGAACTTTATTTAAAGATGTAACAATCTATAAATAAGCACAACCAACTTACGTAGGTTTTGAGTGATTTAGATTTTTTTTTGTCAGCAATCCGTAATTAACTTGGAGGACCTGTTAAGCCGGAAGAATTTAAAATTTACAAATGCCGGTTTAATAAAAATTTATGAGTATTTTTATAATATCAAGGGATCCAACTGTTGCATAATCATATACATTTTTGGAATCAATATTGTGTACCTATATGACGCACAGTGGTTTCTTGCGAAAGCGAACTGTGGTGCTCAGGGGCGGATCCAGGATTTTTTTCTGGGGGGGGGGGGGCACAAGGGACGGATTGTCAAAAAAAACAGCAATAACAGTTAGAAATAAAGTGAAGTACCATACGACTGACTAAGAAGCAGAAAATTTTAACGACCCACAGTGGTCTAAAACCTGGCCAAAAATATTTAGGCACATTTCCCACATCAAATAGGTACCAAATGACCAAAAAGTTATTCGGAAGGAAAAATTTTCATTTTCTTGTTACAGTAAAAGCCACTTAAGTGCTAACCCTCTTACTCCTGGAAGAAAAAAAAATATAAAAAATCAGAAAATGCACGTACAATTCTTTATTTAATTTTTTGACTTAAGTTGTTTCACCAAATAGTTTTTGAGAAATTAAGTTTTAAAGATGAAATTTTGAAAAAATAATGTGTACGTTTTTTAATTGATTTTGTATAAAATTTTGCAATATTATGGACATAATTATAACATTAGTTAATGACCTAGTAGTTTTTAGTCAAATACTAAAGACTTCATTCTAATAAATATTAAAGTTACTAAGAATAACAAAAAAAAACTGAATCATACTTTTTTGCCGGGAAACCCAGTTTTGTTTTTTTTTTTTATTTGCATTAACCTTTTGTAACCCAAGGTCGTAAATTTAAAAATTAATAAGTCAATCGATTGGCCTTTATCTTTAATAAAACACGTATTTTTTAAAAATTCAATAAAGTCATTATTTACTTAGTTATTTCGATATTTTGGGAGTAAAAAAAAAGTTTAAATAAATAAATAAAAATGCAAAAATTCAAGCAAAAAACTATCTAATATTAATTTTTAGGCACTTTCCTAAAATCCAAAAATTAAACCCCGTGGGGTTTACTAACAAAAACTATTTTTTTTCTGAATTTCGTAGTTTTTACACAAATTTGCTTATTTTCAAAAAAAGCCCAACTTTCAACATTAACTGTCAATTAAAAACTATTGGTGCTATTTATTAGAAATTTGAAGTACTATTTCGATAAAGCAATACTTAAAGATTATAATATTAGAAGCTTCAAAAGAAAAAAAAATAGTTTGTAGAGCTTTTATGCAATCTTTTTCGGTTTGTTACAGAAATGTCACATGGGGCTACAAGGGGTTAAATTGTTTTATACCTCAAGAATTGTGTTCAAATTGTAGGTCTCTTGGAGCCAAATTGACCAAGTTATGAGTATTTTAATACTTCCCTTAGGAACGTTTTAGTCTTTTAGTCCAGAGTTCAAAACTTTAAATCGTTATCCCCACAACTAATGTTTTCAACGCCGGTGCTCCTCATAACTTCAAAACTACTGCACCGATTTTTTTGAAATTTGGAACACTATTTTTTTTACATATTTTGTTCAAGGGTGGAATCGGGTAACGCGATAGTCGATAGTTGATAGTGAAAAACTATAATTTTGCTCCAAAAATTGTCGATTTTGACTATCAATTTCACCCCAGCTTCATGTCAGAAAAAAAATAAAATTGGTTTTTTTCTAAAATTGATTACATGAATTAAAATGGTTACAAAATACATACATAGGTGCTAAAATTTTGACCTAGATAATAAACCAAAAAAATCCAAATAATTTGCAAAATGTTGTTTTTCTAAATCAAAATGTTAACAATTTTCAACGTTAATTGTGCAGAATTTCTAATTTAGCAAAAGACCGTTTGGTTTCAATACTGTTTGATTAATCTTGGATTGATCTCCTTTGAGTCCTTCATTATAATTAATTTAATTAATTTTTGACATTAAATGGTCACGGAAATGATTTTTGACGTTGAAAGATATTCATAAAAACGACGAAATGTTGTCGGAATAAGTGATCACTTATTTGCTCGAGCAAAAAAATAATGCCAGGTCTAAATTTGTCTAAGGACTTTTGACGGTTTTTAGTACTGTTATTGAGAAAAAAACTACTTTTATTTGAATTTTTATATTTATATTTATTTGAATATTAGTGTTGGCTCTTTTTTTTTTGTTAAAAAAACGATTTATGTTTGCAATCAGATCCATTTTTTGGTCTGAAGTCACGAATGGCAAAATAATTTTTTAAGCTTATAATTTTAATTTTAGTCAATGTGAAAAATTAGGGGCTTTGTAGTGCAGATTAATAATATGCTCATCGGAAAAAAATGCAGAAATGTTTTTAAGCGTCTTTTTTCTCCGTGTTACTACTTTATGATGTGATTAGAGATAACTTACTAGCGATACCTCATTTCCTAATAGGTATAAATAAATTTTGTATGTGATTTGCTTGCGTGCCCACAACAAGAAAAAGATATTTTTGCACTAGCGCGTGTTAATTTAATTATAAAATTATAGCAGTTTTTTTTTAATTAATCTTTGGGAATCTCTCGCCTCATGCTGATACAGTTTAAATCAAAAATAGATTTTTTCGGATGCTAAATTTCTCCAAATGTTTTTGGTTTTAATTGAAATATTTCAAATATTTTTGAAAATTTGTTTATGTTTATTAAAAAAAATGCATATTATTTAAGTACATAAGCATTCCATTTCAATTAGCATACCTACCTTCCTATTTGCTCTTGGAATTTAAATGTTTATAATAATAATTGTAGTAGATGTTCCTTATTGATAATGTGACTAATAATGTTTATTCCTAAAAATATCTTTAACAGTTGAAACGCATTTTAAAATGATAAATAAATAAACAATAAATTAATAACTGTTCAGTGTTCATCCTCATACCGAGTTCTTAGAAATGTGATAAAGATAAGAGATACCTGTGTGTTGTATTTGTTTAGCATTCTTTTGTCTATTAAAGCTGAAACACAATCACGCTTTAGGGCGTCGCTTCGTTGCGTTACGTTGAGAAATCCTCAAAGCGCGCTTCTGTCACTTTGACTTTGAACAGCTGATTGCAACATAAAATCTGCTGTCCAATAAAAAAAACACAGTCACTCACAAAATTATTGGGCCATGTCTTTATCTTGATTTAATTGTGGAAAAATGAAAAAGGATATTAATGTGTTTAAAAAATGCATAGAAATTTGTTTATTCTTTAATCCAATAGTTATAAAAACAAAACCAATCAATAAAACTCAGTCTAAAACATCATAAAATTTTTTTTGTTTTTAATACGTAAATTGTTTTGATTTAAAATATCTCGATGTCGTTTTTTGTGAGAAATTAAAAAACACACATAGTTTTGCAATAATTTTTTTTTTATTCACATTTGGCGCAATAATAATGTGGGTGACTGTAACTATGTCTGTTAAATGTCAGAAAGCGAGCAAAAGTTCAGTGTGGTTGAACTTTTGCTCGCTTTCTTACGTTTCCTTACGTTTGTCAAAAAAAGCGTACGTAAGAAAAGCGTCATTGTGTGAGGATACACAGATTTCCTATAGTTGAACTTTTCGCAGTTGTCAAAATCGACGGCAAAGCGTGATTGTGTTTCAGCTTTTAATGAAGTGAATCATTCTATAAAAAAATATCATGGGAAAAAGATGTTTCACAATGAATTCATTCATTTTTGTTTTATGTTAATATCTAGTATTTTGTTGATACCAAACAATACCAGAAATAAAATTTCAACCACTTTTTGTATCCATTTGCCGGTTGTTATTGTCAAATAGTTATTGTATCTTTTTGAAGATAGATTCATAGACATATGTCTCTTTGCTATACAAAAAATATTTCCCTCTTGTTCTATTTTCATCCCTTCTTGTATATTCATCTTGCGCAGTGGATGTGTATTATTCTGCTGAATTTTCATCCCTTCAAATTTCAGATACAAAATGGTATTGAGTTTTTAAAAGATATTACTTCTCAATTCACAGTTAGTTTTTGCAATAAAATCTGTATAGTTTGTAATTATAACGGTAAAAAGCATACTTACCTGGCGTAGGGGTTACCGTGATCAAGAAGGCGGTTCCCCCGGAGCGAGGCTTGGCCATTGCACTACGGTTGAGTTGACCTCCGCGATTATTCCTAATGCGAATAACTCGTTCGTGTAATTTTTGGTAGCCGGGGATGGCGTTCGCGCCGCCCCGACATAATAAATAAAAATCTTTAATAAAAATGTAATAAATTAAGATAGAAAATTAAAGTTATCATTTTATAGAAGGATAATGGATATTCTATTCATAGCAGGGATGGAAAATTGCATTTTTTAATTGTACTGAAAATTTTATTTGGATTTTACTGAAATGGATACAATTGTATTGAAATATATATTTTTCACACGAGACATTAAAGAATATTTAAAATATACATCCTAAACAATTTCGATAGAAAAATAAAAGATTTAATGAAATATGCAGTTTCTAATGGTTAATAGAAAACGTAGCATTATTTTTTTAAGGGATAAAGGATATTCTTTTCCCTTTTACAGTTTGTCGCCTTGTCCAGGACTCAGGACAGAATTATGATGATGAAGGGGTAGTTATTTCCCTGTAGCTTGATACAGTCACATAACAATGGAATAGATTGTGGTTTTTATTGGATTGATTATTTTGACACTATTTAGTTTAGCTCAGAACCACCCTAATGTAGGTATATAGAACATTTTATGCATATTGCAATTACAAATGTTAAATTTCCATTCAAAATTGAGTACTTTGAACATTCTGACTGGTACTGACTAGGTACACCATGGTGTATACGTATTTTTTTTTTAATTTTTATTTTTTTTTTTACAAGAATTTTCGATTGTAATGCATTGATTTAAATATTTTTAACTTTTCTTATAAATTAAACTACTTCTTATTTTTGCTAAGAGTAGGAATTGATTCTGAGCTTTTCGAAAAATTTGGTCAAACGAAATACAAAACTCAAAATAGTTCAGTTTTCAAATAAATATATTTATTCAACTACCTTGCCAATTCAATGAAGTGGGGATTCCCCAAGGCACTTTTGATCTGCTTTTATTGCTTTAGAGTCTAGACCTATATTTTCTTATATACATTTTTATTGAATATCCTGCCAAAAAAAAATAATTATTTGCAAATAAATCAACAAGTTAGACTTTATGTCAACTTTTATCCAAGTCATTGGTCGATAGTCATCAAATTCAGACACAAACGATACCAAACAAAAATAAACTAATTTCTTATGAGCTGATCGTCATCATCATGAAGATCGAAAAGGGTCCGCACTATAAAGCTTGAGACATGTTTAGTCTTGAATATCATCGACGATGGCTCACTTTTCTTTGTTAGCTGACTCAAATGATCGTGGCTAACCATTTTTATTATGCATAAGAAAAAAACTGTCTGGATGAAAGATTTATTTTAATTGAAACAAGCCGCAATAGCAACTTGTGCGCTTGTGCCATTTATGTAAACAAATATAAATTTATAGTTTATTCTTGGGGGTTCTTGAGTGTGTTTTTATTTTTTTGTTGTCGATAAGTTTTTTTTATGAAGCCGGTGGCGTTTTCAAGTCTGTCCCTAAATTTTAATTGAGTTCTCATATTTCGTTTAGGTATTTTTTAATTTGTTGTCTGGGTGTGGATTGAGAACTCATTTACAAAATGAGTTTATACTTTTTTGAAAAACAGAAGCAATCATTTATCAAATTTATTCAAAATATCAATAAAAGTCGATACCAAATTAATGCCATGAAAATAAATCTTTTTTTTTGCTTTTATTTGTTGAATTATGAATTTTGCTTAGAAGTAATATTGAAGACTTGAGAAAATAGTTAAAAATAAATAATAAACTAAAATGTTATATTTTTTTTTTTTGCAGAATTTCAATGGGGTGACTTGTGCAACTATCTTTCCTGAGCCCGGGATCAAAAGGTTAGTTAAAAATAAATTATTAAGAAAAGTTTTCTAAAATGATAATATGGTTACGATCATCACGATCAAGAAGTGATTAAATATTTTATTTGACGTATTCCTTCTTCAGTTTTTGTGAAAGAAAATTCAACTTGAACGATTCTTGATCCTGAAAAAAACTCATATCTCGTTCAGATAAACAAATACAATTTACTATTGTACAAGTTTTTCATGAATGCCAATAAATAATCATATGATTACTACCAAACAATATTTGTATTGAATTAACATTGAAAAATGATTTCATTTCCGCTGAAAATAAAACACAACGGGATAATTATTTACACATGCCTATCCGTATCTAATATTTAACTTTTTATTTGTATACCTTACCTATCCTATTAATATAATTTTCTAATCTTTTATTTGCAAAAAATAAATAAATAAGAATTGAAACTGATTGGTATTCTTGGAATTTCCTGTTTCCATATTTTAGAAAAAAAAAAAAAATCTTCAAACCGTATCCACATGATAGATGCCATTTCAACAAAAATGAATTTCCAGCATAAATATTTAGCCATTTTCGACGTTATATTTTAATTAATTCAATTTTTTTTTTCAAAATTCCAAATGAATTTGATAAGACAAAATACCTACAATGACGTCAAATTATTTGGAACTAAGTATTTTTCAGAATACATCAGGTTTTCTCAAGATTTTTCCAGAGGCAACAAGGAAACACTTGTGGACTGTAATCAGTGACAAGTATGCTTTGTATTTAAATTCTGTCTGAAAAGGATTTGATAAAATATTTTTATCTTCAATAAATGAAATCATCTCGTCGTGAGATAAGAAATAAACTATAGCAACAGTAATGAATAAATAATATTTATTTTAAAATATTTTTTTCCATTAAAAAACAATTAAAGAATTCACTCCCATGTTCATTGAATGAAGTTTTGGTCAATGAGTGATGATCATTTATTGTTATAACAGTGAAGCTGCAAGTGTAATTAATTTGTGTACTACGCCTCTTTTCAACAAATTCATGAAACTAGTAAATATTTCAAAGAAAACAAATACATAACTTGTCAATTAATTCAACGTCATTGTTTTAATTCATACAAATTCTTCAATAGTGAACCATTTTTTTTTAAATAGGGTTTAAGGGCTTAAATTAAAACTGGTGTTCGCAAGATACATTTACACGATACAATTTATGAATTCTTTTCAAAAATTGTTTTCCCATTATAACTGGATTTTACGAGGTTTCATCAATTTTGTGATGCTGATGGGAAAAATGAGAAAAATAATGATGCAATTGCAATTAATTAGAATGATTGAATACAAAATAATAACAAAACAATATAATTGGAATTTTTTTCTGCTGGAAATTCATTAATTCATTGTGAATTGTTTTTGTAAACAATATTTTTTTTTCTATCACATAAGAACAGAATGTTAGATGCATTTTGAAAAAAAAAATATTAACAAAGGTTTTACAAAAGTTTTCAAGTTAAATTAAAAGTGAAAACAAAACATCTTGAGTAGAAGTAATTTTAAAAAGATTAAACAAGTATTTCTAAAAATGTAATAGCCTTTAGCTTACTAAGTTAAGTTTATTAAAACATTCATTTTAAGATTTACATCTTTAAAAAAAAACAACATAAATTGAAGGCAAAATATGAGATGCAAAAACCTATGCAATTTATACTTATGTTGGGTACACGTGGTGTATACGTAATTTTTTTTTGGTTTTGTTTTCTTACAAGAATTTTCAGTTGAACTGCATTTATTTGAATATTTATAAGCGATTCAAACTGTTTTATTGGATTTCAGAATAAGTGTATCCTTGAGTGAAACCAATCGAAAACGACATCAGTGAAGTACCTTCATTATGAAAGCCTACTAATTTTAATTTATACTTCAATAAAAGGCACGATTGGGCAGCATCTACCTTGCACGAGCCTACACGCTCTTGAAGTTCAAGGTTATTAGTTTATGAGATAAACATTAAGAGTGACGTTTTTGAAAACAAAAGTGGGAAACAGTAAATTTAATGGATTTTTTTATCTGCGATAAAAGTTTTTAAGGGTCAATAACGAAACGTGTGTCGTAAAATATATTAATTTCCTTCAAGAGGATTGATTGTATAATAAAAAAAAAAGTCAATTGCCTTACACCAAGAGGCAGGATCTACTTTTGATAAAAATTTTATAAAGCAAAATTGTTTGAAATTATGAAAGTTTTAAAAGAAGTCTTAAAAAAATTTAATAAAACTAATATTTTATTTTTTTTAAATATTTTTAATAGAGGCTTTACTATAATTTATTATTAAAATTTATATTTAAATAACAATTTAAAAGGAGTTCTTCTTTGAAGCTAAAATAATTTAGCTTTTTTAGTTGCACCGAAAATTACTATGTTTCAAGAACAAAAGATTTGACTTTTATTGGTAAAAAAAAGTTGAACATAGATACATTTTTGTGTTTGGATAGTATTAAAAAAATTGATTATTAAATTAAATACAGCCAAAAACACATAAAATTTGAAATATTAAAAATCAATAACATTTTTGGTTAAAGCAAACGCCATATCGCCGCTGCAGTAAATATAAAAATCAAATATTTTCGAATTATTTCATTCAATTCTTTATCCCATCTCTGAGTTTATAATTCAATTTCTTTCAACAATTATGGAAATTAGCATTCAATGTTTTACTTTTCAATAAATTAATTTTTAATTGATTTTTAATAGCTTATTGGGTTAATAAAATCATATTTATGATTATTCTTCAGGAAAATTTATTTGCAAAACCGAAAAACAATAATAAATTGATGTGTGTGTTTCCTATTTTGTTTATTCATTATTTATTCATTGATCTTTTTTGTTTTAAAAAATGAATTTCTTTTGTGGTATTTTGTTTTGACTTAGAAAGTTGGTTTTATTAACATGCTTATTAATTTTTTTTTTAATTTTAAGAATAATTACTGTAATAAAAAAGCATTAAATAACAAAAAAAAAATTTTTCAGGTTCAGGTATTTCACTGAAATGAGTTTGGTTAGTAGCGTGGCGTCTGCATAACAATTTCATTTCCTGTCCTAATTTTTTAATCTTTAAAACATTACTTTCATTTCATTTCAAAAAATGTGTTGTCTGTCTCTGAAACAATATTAAACTTCAGTTATTTTTGTTAAATACTACAAATATTTATTTTTTATTTAAAAGTTCTAAAAATATCGCAGTTTTAGTTTCGGATTGTTTGATCTGCTATAAATAGGTTAAGTCTCAATAAGGCAAATGTTCTTGACTTATTTAAAAACAAAAAAACAAGAGACTGTTCATATTGACTTTAGGGAAAAAAGTCTGCAGAATAAAAAGGAAAAAAAAAACACGAGCTATATTTAATAACTTCCGATTCAGTACAATGCCTGAGATCAAGGCTATTCTTTCTGGCTGGAAATGTAAATAATAATTTATTATCGACAGGTACTTTGTATGTTTTTCTTTTTTGAAACGGTGTTGATTGATCTACATTGAAATATTAATGACGTTTGGCGTAAATGTTCGAATAATTTATTTGTTTTTCTTTCAATTTTAATTTACCTGTTATATTTTGGAAATGTTAATAATCAACTTTTTAAAAGCTGTGTTTCCACCTTAAAAATGTTTCCAAGGTTTTAAAATACCTTGTATTTTATATATTTAGGTTTTTCGCACGAAGTTTATTTGTTTAACCATAACAACCAAACTGTTTGTAGTTGAACTTTAAACAGTAGTAATAAGTCTGCTGACGTAAGCTTTTTTTAAGGAGATTTGGTTGTTAAAAAGAAGGCATGGTCGTTTTTTAAATCGTAAAATTCATAAGCAGTTTCATTGATTCTTGAACCCTTTTAAAAACTGTCAATTTAAAAGTCATAAAGTACTCAAACAAATCTAAAAATTGTTTCACTACTTGTTTTTTCCCAGATAAGAACATTCGTTCTTATCTAACCTCCCTCTATTATTCTTTTAATGATTTGTTTATAGTCTATAAAAGAATAATGGGGGTGGTAAAGAAGTTCTATTGATAACACTTAGTAACAATTGGAATTTTTTGGAAAATTCCAAAAACCACTTGCTTCCATTGTTTTTTGTTTAAATAAAAAAAAAACAAAATTAAGAATACACCTCCTCCAAATGATTTTGAAAAATTAAAAAATCGCTTTATTCACTCAGAAACATTTTCAAATAAAAAAATCTTTTTTCTTGAACTATTCAAGATGTACACTTGAAACAATAAACATTAAAAAAAATCCTAATGTGGTTGGACGATGAAAGCTATACGATTGTGGAAATAAAAATATTTTTACTTTTGTTTATAAATATAATTACTTTAAAGATATTTATGTAAAAAAAAAAAGAATTTTTGGAACGTGTTGAATATAAATTTTAAACAAAAAATACAAACAAAATAGTCGATGGATTGGAACAAATAGATCTTAGGTTCTTTTATTTTTGTAAAAGCCCAATGACAGACGTAAAAACAAGCAAATGAGAGTTTACATTTGACACATGTTGCTTAAACTTTTTTTTGGTAAAAAATAATAGAAAAAATCTGTCCACTTCCAAGACCATTTTTTTCTTGTAGAATTATTTTGTTGGTTTGAAAATGAGTAACGATTTGGATGCAATTTTTAAGGAATGTTCTTATAACCGGGAATTCAAATTTTAAAAGGTTTATGCAAAGTCCTATTTTAATACACAGTAGGTTTCTACACCCGACAAACAATTTTGGTCCTATAAAGCTTTACAGATGCAATTGTTGCTTCTGTAAAGCAGTATAGAAGAAAAATTGTTAGTAGGGCAGGCCAATTGCACACATGAGTTTTTTACACATGACGCAGGCATTTGATTCTACAGGAATCATACACAAGTGCGGTTTCAAAATCTTACCGAAATTAAATGTTCTTTAGTTTATTTTATTTTATCACACAAATCAGTCAATTTTATGTCTAAACCAATCCATCAACTTCTTACCATAAACTTATACGTAATAATTTTAATTTCTTTTGTAAAAAATCCGGCTCAAAGGACCAAATACTTTTTAATTAATATTTGGTCTTCTTTTAAACTAATAAAATATTTTTCTTTATCTTTTCAGGGAAATCTTGACAGATAACCAACTTTACAGAGGAAAAAACACTAAGGAACAGTTTCAACTACCAAAAAGAAATAAAAGGCATCATATTTTTTGAATCTCTATCTATCATCATCTGGCAAAAATCTTCACATAAATTAAAGTCACATTTCTTTATCAAACTTTGATAAAAAACACATCTTTCCACAAAATTTATTTTTTGAAACTATCACCAAACCACAAAAAAGGATCTGTCATTAAAGATATTTCATTTAAATAATACGGGCTTTAGGATTAATCCTTTAACCTGATCACACTCAATTAACAAATTAAACCCTCCTCCGATGACCAACAAGGTCGTTTTGCCAAACAACTTGGCATTGGTAACACCAACGGTCAGAGCTGATATCAACGTTATCTACCCACAATTTGCATTGGCAGCAACATCCTGCCTTCAGCTTAAACAAGGACACTCATACGCCGTCCGAGCTGATTTAAATTACCCGTGAAGTGGTATAAGCCCTAGTTAACAAAAACAAAAATAATTCAGTAGAAGATCATCCAGTATAAACGATTTGTTAAAAAAAAGAGGCTTTGCAAGAAAAGCCCTCCGCCACCTTTAGTCCTTTGGTTATCATCTTTTTATTTAAAACGGCTGAGACAATGTTAAAAGTAGTCGGTGCATCGTGGCAGAAAACACGGATAGGGACTTACATCCTTATCGGTGCTGGTCTCTTAGTTATTGCTGCTTTTTTCGTTGCCGAAATGGATCGTCCTGAATATGATGGTACTTATTGTGCGACAGCATTGTGGACGGAAAAGGTTGGCTTCCAAATCGAATACTGGAAGCAGCAAAATGATCTCGTTAACATTCCAAAAGGTGCCGCAAGGATATGCTATAAGGATTCGATTTATCAAAATGGGTAAGTTTTACAAGAACTTTTAACTTTTTATGGCTTACTAACGTAAGGACTTTTTTTTAGATGGGCACAGCTTGAAATCGAGACCCAACGTTCATATCCTGATTGGGTGCAGGCCTATGGTGCTGGGATCCTTGAAGGATCCTTAACGTGGAATAATATCTACAATCAATGGTTAAAGTAAGTCAAATCAACTTTTTTGAGTTTTAAAAAAATATTCTGACTAATTTTTATATCCTTTCAGTACCATTGGTTCAGCTTGTGATAAGGATGAAAATGCTCAGAACTTTTGTACCTGGCTCAGAGATACACTCTCTGCAAACTATTTGGCTACTAAAAAACGAGCTTTAGCTCGGGCAGATCATGATCAGTATTGGCATCAAATTGCTCTTTATTTCTATCAACTCGAAGGTCTCGAGACCGGTTATATTCGTGGAGCGACTCGAGCTCGTTCCGATTTGGAAGAAGAAATTCCGTTTGTAGATTTTCTTCTAATGAATTCCGCCGCTGATATTCAAGATTTGAAGATTTACTATGAAAACTATGTTTTAAAAGAAAGCAGTGGAAGTCAATCGGAGAAGAATTTCTTCCTTCCAAGTGCAACAATGTTTACGAAAATCTTCCAAACTGAAGCATCTTCTGGATGGCAACTTCTTTTCGGTCACAGTTCAGCAGGAAGTTACTCATCGATGTTGAGAATACAGAAAAGATATAAATTCCGTTATCACTTTTCTCCAGATCAACGCTCGAATTCGGTTCCAGGAGTGGATATAAGTTTTACTGGTTATCCGGGAATTTTAGGTTCCACAGATGATTTTTATATCGTTAAGGGACGTCAAGTGCAATCTATAGTCGCTGGAGTGACAATGAGGAATGAGAATCTTGAGTTGTGGAAGAATATTGATGTGGCTGATGCAATTCCACTGACAGCTCGGGTTATGGCGGCTAATCGAATAGCTCAGAGTCGTCGATCTTGGGCGAAGGCAATGTCACGTCATCCTTTTACAGGAAACAAGCAGTGGGTTTCAGTGGATCTGAATAAACTGAACGGTCTTGATGGTTCTCAACATTCCGTCGATGAGGAGAGTGTGCCTGAAGTCTCAGCAAATGGTCTTGTTTGGATTGTGGAACAACTTCCGGGACGCTTGCATGTGGAAGATGTCAGTAATAACTTCCTGAGTGGCAACACTACTTGGGTCGCCAATGGAGTTCCGTATTTTGATGAAATTCTCGAAGCTAGTCGAGTGCCTGCCGAAAACTTTAGCATGGATTTGCCAGAGGGTGATGATCTAACAACCCTTGAGTCGGTAGATAAATACCTTCGATTGAATGGATTCCGTGGAGATCTTTTGGGTGATGAGTCGGTACCCTATGGCAATATTGACATCAAGCTATTTGCTTTCAACTCAGAAATTGGAGTGAGTGATTACCATGCATTTGCTGGACCGATTTTTATGAGATTCCATCACAATCAGGATGATGCTTTAACATCAGAGTCGCATGTTGTTGTTGATTTGACAACTGAGCTGGAAGTCATCACTGATAGACGGCCAGTGAGGAACGATATGCGGGCGATAGCAATGAGGCAAGGTAGTGGACCGTTTAAATGGTCAACAGTTGCAGAGCGTATTCCAGGAGTTGAGCATGAAGGACATCCGGATGTTTGGGATTTTGATCATGTGTCACCAAAGTGGGCGTGGTAGAAACAGAGAGAATGAATGAAAATTTGAAAAAAAATTAGAATGAATGCGTTCAGTGTGCGTACTTAGAAAAATTTTGTATAGAAAAACCGTTGTAAAACTGATGTCGTATAGTATTTTTTTTTTTTTTTTGTAATTTCGAAAACTAAAAGAATATTGTTGTAATTTTGAATTTTTGTTTGCATTTGTTTATATAAATAGCTTTTTTTTTGTTGTGTACAGCACTGATATTAGATAAAATTTTGCAATAGAAAATATGTAGTTAAATTAAATCTGTGTCTTCCAAGAAAAATAACGTGCTTTGTAGTTTAAAAAAATATATAAAATGTACAATAAATCTGAAAAAAAAAAAAAATAGTTGAAAAATAGTAAATATTTTTGATACCGAACAATTTTTTTTTTTAAATAAAATTCAGCAAACAAACAAAATAAATAAACAAATGCCTTGAAGGAGAATTGATTGTGTTTTATTTTATTGATTTGAAGAGGATGGTTCATTAGTATTTCAGAAATATGTAGGTATTTTCAAAGGAATCGTACAACGACAAAAGAGTTTTTGGGTAAAAATGATATCAAGTACCAAACCTTTTTTTAAATAAATAACGCACGGAACCATGGCCATGTTGGCCATCTGCCGGCAAACGTAACATTTGTTTGCTGATAAAATTTTGAATCAGACAAAATGAAATTTACCATTTTTCTTTACAAAAGCAAGGACACAAACCCAACGAAAAAGTGGTGAATTTGTATTACAGTCAACTATTGATTAATGTTCTAAAAGGACTCTTCCGACATTTCTAAGAAAAATTAATTATAATAACACCGGCCCACAAAAAAAAAAAACAGTGTCATGTACCAGGAACCAGACCTATCTTTCTATATGTTTTTCAATTTCAAGTCCGTTTGGCCCGGTCACCCTCCAGTTTTGAGCTGTGACTGCATTTTGTTTGAATTTTTGTGACTTTTTTGAAGTTTTTTTGCATTTTTTTCAAAACTGGAGGGTGTTTGGACAAAACGGACTTGAAATTCAAATTCAGAGGATCCAAAAACATATAGAAAGATAGGTCTGGCATTGTATATTTATTCCTATAGTACTCTCATGAAGAATTTTCTGTTTTGCGTGGCCACCGGTGGGATCGCTAGTTTATTTTATATTTGAACATTATGCAGGAAATTGAAATGCAGATCTACCAAAAGATGTCGCTAAAGTATTTTCTTCAATTGATAGTACTATAGAAATATATATACAATGGGTCTGGTTCCTGGTACATGACACTTTTTTTAGTGGGAATTTATATAATTAGGTAACGGTTAATAATGCTAATAATTTGAAAATCACTGATATTAAAATTTTTTCAATCATTGCTATAACAGGCTTACTTAACCATTCATATGATTTGTTGAGAATATTATTTTTCTATTACAAGACCCTTGCTGATGGGAATTGGCTCACATTTTGTCTTCCAGAAAAAAGATTCGTTGGGATAAATAGACGCGTTTAGGAAGCGTTTTGGGCGCGTTTAGGACGCGTTTTGGAAGCGTTTAGGACTAGTTTTGGATGCGTTTTGGACGCGTTTTGGAAGCGTTTCTGGCGCGTTTTGGACGAGTTTTGGATGCGTTTTGGACGCGTTTTGGACGCGTTTTGGACGCGTTTTGAACGCGTTTTGGACGCGTTTTGGAAGCGTTTAGGACGCGTTTTGGATGCGTTTTATACGCGTTTAGGACGAGTTTTGGATGCGTTTCGGACGCGTTTAGGACGTGTTTTAGACGCATTTCGGATGCGTTATGGACGCGTTTCGGACTCGTTTTGGAAGCGTTTCGGACGCGTTTTGGACGCGTTTGGATGCGTTTTGGACGCATTTTGGACGCGTTTAGGACGCGTTTTGGATGCGTTTAGGAGTCGTTAGGTTAGGAGTCGTTAGGCTAGGAGTCGTTTTGGACGCGTTTTGGAAGCGTTTTGTCACGTTGTTTTATGTAACTAAGCTTGTTGATAATTTAATTTATGAAACATTCAACTTTCTCCTATTTTTTTTTAAACATTGAGAGTCGGATACAATAAAGTGACACAGCATTGTATTAACACTAAATTAATCTATTTTTTCATTGATAACACCAGAAAACTCTTCTGTGAATTTTTCTAAATAGGTATGCCAGCGGTGCCAGTAGTCGAATAAACCTTTTTTCAATACTTTTTTCAGATTCCCTTAATTTGACTCCTCATTGAAAAGCTATTGACCATTTACATTTTGGTACAGCCCATTGTACCTTCTTTTCGAAGCATTTTTTTGATAATAAAATATCCAGTGGCGTAGCTAGCCCTGTGGGGGCCAACGGCGTATACAAGGGGGGGGGGGGGGGTCACGGGGTCATGAGTAGGTACACAAAAATCATCTCTTAAGGGTAAGTCACTGCTTACCAGCAAATAAAAGAAGCAAGTATATCTAAAAAGCAATCTTTTATTTTTTTTTCATGATTATATGATGAATTGAATAAAATATGTATTAAATAGGAAAGCTTTCTGTGGCCTCCTTGCTGTGTGGAGGTCAATTCTGTTGATGACATTTGTCATCGGAAAAATTTTAAAAAAGGATATTATTTCTCAAATCTTTTTAGTTTTCTGCAATGTTTTCTTACAGAAAATAACAGTATTTTGTACTAGATTAGCTAACTCTGTTACATTTTTTGAAACAACAATCGATTTGCTAATCATCAATGGCAAACTGATTATAGGTACGAATGTAAGCAACCTTTTCTAAGGCAAATTAAATATTATAATTGAATATCACTTAGGGCTAATTTTTTTTAATAGTCAGATACACCTCAGTTAGAGCTTATTCCTAGGAATAAGAGTTTTTTTTATATAGACATTCATTCTTCTGATTGTCTAACTGACGATTGAAAAAAAAAATTATATTTTCAAATGCAATTTTTTTTACAAAACTTTGCGATTCGTTTACCTGAGGTTAGGCAGATTTTCAATTCAAAAGTTACCACTGTTATTAAGTAAAAAATTTAATTTTAATATTCAAAACAATTAACAGTTGTTTTAAGGCAAATTATTCAATCGAAGTACTCGTACAGTACAGTTTATGTTTAGGAGAAGATAGCCTTAAATCGTCAAAACTAAAGCCTAGTACGCTGCTGATGCAAAACGAAAAATCCCATACAAAAATGAAACAACGAAATGGCACAACGAAATTGAAAAGTCTCCAGTTCTTTTTCGCACACAAACAATTGCCGGGGTCATTAATTGTGTGTGGAAAAATGACATTTGAGTTTTGTTGTTGTTCATTTTGTCATTGCATGTCCTTCTGCGATACGTGTTTTCTTTTCTTTTTATTTATGTTTCGCAAGCATTTCGTTGTCCTCGTGGAGACCGACGAACAATTTCGTTTCACATCAGCAGCGTTTAAGGCTTTAAGGCTTAACGCTAAACATAAACGAATCTTATACCATTTTTATTTGGTTATTTTTAGAACTACATTCGGAACTTTTCTATTCGAAATGAAAAACGGGCAAATTTTAATGTTTGTAATAATTCAAAAAGCACATTTTCAAGTTTATGCCTGCTATCAAAACTTTTGAAAAAAAATTTGGCATGACACCCCCCCTCCCCCCCAAGAAGCAAACCTGTATACGCCCCTGGTGGGGGCCCTGTATACAAATTATTTTGGAAGAAAAAATTTTTTGGAAAAAAAAGTTGAAAGCTGGAATTTTTTAGCAAAATAAATAAATATTTTCATAAATTTCCTACTTCAATTTTTTTTTTTAATTCCAAAATTTTATATTGGGCACGTTCAGGAAATATTAGGGGCTAGATATTTAGGCAACGTCATTTTCTGAGCGGAAATTTGAGTAAATTGCCTAAATTAGTTTGGATATGATGCTTTTGTCAAATTTCGAAATTTACTTAAGTATTTTACCGATCGCATGGGGAAGACACCAAATTTAAGTTAACTTTAATGAATAAATAATATTAATTATAACCGATAATGCACTTTTCACTCGTTTTTCACACAGATAAATTCAATTTTGCTAAATTAATTCTTTAATTAAAAACAATCTGCTGTCATGTTGACAAGAAAAACTTTCCTAAATTTTTAGGGAAAATTTTCTTGCTTAACTTTCCAGTTAGCTTTCCAATAAAATTACCTAAATTGGAAAGATTTTTTTTGACAGCCAATCAGAGACCGAGAAATTACCTAAATATTTAGTGCCTAACGTTGCCCATTTTCAGAACTTTATTTTCAATTTATACTAAAGCTATATAGTAATTGCTTAAAAACTTCATTGAAATTGAATTGGCTTGTATAGACCACTGAAAATAATTTTAAAAAAATATATATATTAGCAGCATATGGGTGGTTGGAATATTCGATATCTCAAATACTTGGCACTATAGTCGCATTTTAATGCTAGATTCAAGTTCAGAATGTCAAAGACCATTACAAAAGTAAAATTGAGTTTCTATGGAAAACTATATATCTGCCCTCTCCTAAACAGGGGGAGAAAGACCCTCCTTCCATAGTAAACATTATCATAATAAACCCCTCTAAAAACGGTTATCAATTTTCGGCGACTAAGTTATCGTACTCTCCCCTAGTTTGATAATTTTTGAGGTAGTACCTAATAACTACAATCTTAAAATTTTCAAACTCATTTTAAGACAGTTTTTCCGACCGCAAATTTTGAAACTGATTCATGCACAAGCTTTCTTTTTGGTTTAAAAAAAAACAATTTTTGTATTTTCTTGCAAACACAAAATTTTGTATTTCTACATTTTGCAAAAAGTAGCCGTTGTTGTTATACCTTTATTTTCACGTTAAAAAAAGTTACATGAAAACCTCAGCTTTCTATCAATTTTTTAACAATATTCTATTAAAACGAAAATCACCTCCTCAGCAACACTCATCCAGGAACTTTACCATTTCTCACCACACAAGCTTATTCCTTTTCGAACCATTTTATTCAGCCCTAATTCGCCCTAAATTAACCCACCCGGCCGAAAAATTATCCACTTTCGTTCTTCATTTTCACACACCACCTTACAAAAAGCCTATTTATATACAAATTTCGCTCAGTTTCATTCACATGTATTTGTGTATATCTCACCACTTTCATGCAATATCGTTCTTTTTCGTATATTCATTCATCATATAACAAATTTGTGTAGTCGCTGTCGCCGTCGTTGCCGACTTTACAAATTAATTGAAAATAATACACTTTTATTTTTTCTTTCATCCCAATACAAATTGAATAAAAAAGAAATAATACAAATTGTATAACTTAATTTGTTTGCTTTTCCACCACCACCGTTCGACGCAACAATAATCCACCAAAGTGCAACACGTAACAATAAAAAGAATACAAAAAAGTGAAATTAATCAATTTTTATCCAATTTGCGTAAAAATTTGGTCCTAGTTTTGCAAAAAAAAAAATTCTGAAAAAAAAAACAAAAAAAAAAAAACCCAGAAAAAAACCTCCCCCAGTGAGAAAAGGTGAAAATCCCAATTTGTTGTATATTTTTCATCTCACCACTCATCGTTGTTTCTCTCAGAAAAAAGCAAAAGGCAATTAAATTCTGTGAATGAATTGCATTTTTTTTATCAAAAAAATTCTCTGGAAATTAATTTGAAAAATCCTTTCAAAGTTTCTTTGAAATCCTTGAATTAAATACAAAGTATGAGAAAATAGTCCTTGAACATTTGTTTGGTTTTTTAATCTCCGAGAAAAACCTTCGAAAATAACAATAATTTTGTTTTCCAACTGCATTTTTTTTTGCATTCATACAAATTGTGTACGAGTGTAATTACGCGAGAGTGTGTATAGTAGTATTTCTTCATCAACGTGTGTTTTCGTCGTGTTTTTTGGTCATCATTGCGTATGTGTATGTGTTGAATATTTTTGCAGCCGCCTTTGCTGTCATTTATTGAAACTGACATTTGCCGTGTATGGTGAATTCTCTCTCTTGCAAATTGTTGTTTTTTTTCTGTCTTCTTCATTGTGTGTTGTATTTGCAGATTGCCAATTGCGTAAAGTCTGTGCAAAGTTTTCGCTGTCGTTCTTGTGCCATTCGTGTGCTTTCTGCGACAATTTCTAAACAAACAAACCTAGAAATCATTAAAATAATCACTTTTCTTTATGTGCCACTAAGAATTTGTTCAACAAATCCTCCAGAATAAAGTGAAATTCGTAAATTAAAAAATTAAGAAAAAACCGAAATTGGTGAAAATAGACTGATTCAAGTGCCTTCAATTGAATGCATTTTCTCTCTCTTTACTCTCGTGTAAAATTTTTTCTCCCCTTGCACTTGCTCTTTAAACAAAACAAACAAAAAAGTGCTCACCACCCCCACACATTTGAACAATTCTGCAAAAAGTAAATCAACTCACACATATTCAAGTGTGCTATTGTATTCGATTTGATTTTTGTTTGTAAATTCAAACAAAAAAAATTATAAATTGTTTGCTTGTGAACTTTTAAATTCGATTTGAAAATTAATTGTGGTGAATTTATTATTCCAATTGGACAAAAAAAGAGAAAACAAAAACAAGCGGCTGCCATCATAATTTCTATCTGTGTATTGTGTGTTGGTTTTTCTCTTTTTCGCTCTCATACACAAGAAGACATTTTGAATTTTATGCAGAATCTCAGCGAATATCTGTCAAATTAGAGTTTGTTGTTTTTTTTTATTGTGTGCTCTTAAATTTTTGCCCGGCATTTCAACACAAAAATAATAACAAAAGAAAATAACCAAAAAGCGAATTAGTTTTTTTTTTCGATTGAAATTTACATTTTTGTAATAATTAAGTGGTGAGTATATTTAAATAAATTGCAATTCCAAAAATAAACAATCTTTTTTCTATAAAATATTTTTGTTGATACCTAATTGAGTTATTTTAGTTGGGTAGATGAGTGTTTTGTTGTGAAGGTCTATAACAAAACGGTATCTTGGCGATTGGAGAATTATCGATGGCCGCCGTTGCTGCTGATTGTCACTTTCAGTTTTGTTTTTTTGTTGTTTTTTCTGTCTGTTTTCTTTTTTTCTACTTCCTCCCGCACACCAACTCGAATACTCAGATTGATCATTCATTCCTATTAGAATTTTGTTTTTATTTTTTATTTGTATTTTGAATTTATTTTTGTTTGCAAATTGGGATAGCAGAGGCTGTCTCCTGTCTATTGTATTGTTGTTGGGAGAGGGACAAGCTAATTTTAGGAACAAAATTGCATTGATTACTGGGAGTTAGGTACGAAGTTAAGTTATGCATTTGCACGATTTATTAATAAATTTCGTAGGTATATTTTGAATACATTACGTAGGTAGGTAGTTAATAAAGATGAGCTTTTTTTTAACTATCAGTCACGCGCATTGAATGATAATTCCTACAAATTAAGAATTGACTTAATAAGCTCGAGAGTAATATAGGTAGTAAGCCAGAACTGCGACCTCAAAATTTTTGAACCAAATTTGTCTAATTCGTTTGTCCACCGTTTGTCCATGTTTGTCCACCCAAAATTTTCGTTTGTCCACCCTTCAAAAAAATTTTAGAGCAAATGCTTTTTTTTTATAGGAAGTCTGAAAAATGAAAAATCGTCTAAAACGGTCAAATTTTGAGATAGGCGTATAAAACCAACTGCAATCGTTTGTCCACCTCGAGTTCTATATACATACCAAATATTATCGTTTTTCCACCCCCCGTTTAGGAGCAATTTAAAAAACAAAATTTGCACTGAAAAATTAAAACTCCCCTAAAATCCCCAAAAATCAATTTTCATCAAAAATTCAAACTGCTGTCGTTTGTCCACCTCGAGTTCTACACGTATGCCAAAAATCGTCGTTTGTCCACCCTACGTTTAAAAGATATTCAAAAAACAAAATTTGTACTGAAAATTTCAAAGTCCCATAAAATCTCCAAAATTTGACTTTTTTCAAAATTTTAAATTTCTGTCGTTTGTCCACCACGAGTTCTACACGTATGCCAAAAATCGTCGTTTGTCCACCCTACGTTTAGAAGATATTCAAAAAACAAATTTTGTACTGAGAAATCGAAAAAAAATATTACGCATACACCAGAGTGAAAATTTCAAAATCCTCAAAAATTACTTTTTTTAAAAAATTCAAACGGCAATCGTTTGTCCACCTCGAGAAAATTTCAAAGTCCCATAAAATCTCCAAAAATTGACTTTTTTCAAAATTTCAAATTTCTGTCGTTTGTCCACCTCGAGTTCTATACGTATACCAAAAATCGTCGTTTGTCCACCCTACGTTTAAAAGATATTCAAAAAACAAAATTTGTACTGAAAATTTCAAAGTCCCATAAAATCTCCAAAATTTGACTTTTTTCAAATTTTAAATTTCTGTCGTTTGTCCACCTCGAGTTCTACACGTATACCAAAAATCGTCGTTTGTCCACCCTACGTTTAAAAGATATTAAAAAAAAAACAATCCAATCCAGTTTATAAATTTTTTTTTATGTGAAAGGGTGTTTTTTTGAGTGAAAAATAAAAAGATGGGTCACCCTAATAAAATTTCTTAAAAACATTGATTTTGGGATAGAAAGCAAAAATAAAGAGTTTTCATAAAAAAAATTTAGGTGAAAGGGTGTTTTTTTCAAAGAGACAGTAAAATCTGCAATTGGTCCCAAAAAGCCAATGATTCGTGTGAAACGTCTAAGAACTTAAGTATAAACGTTTAATTTGTCATCAAAACCATAAATAAAATGAATCATTGGCTTTTTGGGACCAATTGCAGATTTTACTGTATCTTCGAAAAAAACACCCTTTCACAAAATTTTTTTTTATGAAAACTCTTTATTCTTGCTTGCTATCCCAAAATCAATGTTTTTGCCAAATTTCATTAGGGTGACCCATCTTTTTTGTTTTCACTCAAAAAAACACCCTTTCACATAAAAAAATTTATAGACTGGCATTATTCGTAGTTCCCATGGGAAAGAGAACATATTTAATGAATTTCGTAAGGGTTCCATTTATACCATTGATTTTATCGGACTTATCGCGGAATTTTCCCTATTTCCCAAAAAAACACCCTTTAACCTAAAATATTTGTATAGACTGTTCGGGTTCTTGGTTTTTGTTATAAATGAAACATTTTTACCAATTTTCATTGGTATTACAATTTTTTCCTTGTTTTTGTGGTACTAATTCCGAATTTCATCATTTCTTAAAAAAAAAACACCCTTTCACTTCTTAAGATAATTTTGTACACTTTATAGATTCTTAATTCTTATATTATCCAAAACATTTATACCAAGTTTGAAAAATTAATAAAATTTAAGTCAGCTGTTATGATACCTTCCTCACCTTCAAAAAAAACACCCTTTCACCAAAAATAATTTTAAGAACTTTATGAATCCTTTGTCCCTGCTTTATCTAAAATCTTCATCCCGAATTTTATCACTGTAGCATGTTTTTCACATGGGTTTCGGTTATATTTTACTTGTTGAAGTAAAAAAACAAGAATTCTTGTTTTTAATCGGCAATAACTTTTCTTAGAGCAATCGTATTGACTTTATTTTTATGTCATTAGATTCAGCATTAAAAAATACCTTGAAAACATGTGTCATATGATGATATTCGACAAACAATTTTTTTCAGTAGGTATATTTTTGACCTTTACCCCCTCCCTCTTGTCCGCGAAAAAAACACCCTTCCACCCAACTTTTTTTGTACTTGGTTCTTATCCCAAAAGCAAACTTTTTGCAAAGTTTAATGCGCATAACAATTTTTTTTTTAAATGCCTATTTTACCTGTACTATAATAAATTTCGTATATTTTGAATACATTACATAGGTAGGTAGTAATAGGTATAGTAATTTCTTATAGGAAACAAAATTAGATAAATTTGGTTATTCCTTTTTGAATATTTATTAATTTTAGAGGTTAAAACCTAAGTGTCTAGCTTGTTTTTTAAAACATCAAATGTATGTAGGTAGGTACTTTATCGGTGTTAACCTTTGGTAGGTAATTAATTATTCATAATTATTTAAAATGATAGCGACGCCATAATATATGTAGATAATAGGTTCCTAGTTCCTACGTAGGTATAACATGTAAAAACGTCATTTTTGTATCTAACTCTAGAAATTTGGGATTTTAAGTTAAAATGCAAATGTTAACTACAATCATAAAACTATGTTGCTATCTTAGGTAGGTCATACTGTTTGTTTGCAACTTTCTTATAATTTTGAATTATGTTTTTTTTATACAATTTTAGTATTCTGAATCTGCAAAAGAAATCAAAAATACCCGTTATAACAACCTGGAAATTTGTTCGTTAAATCCGCTTTTTCGTTATTACCAATAGCAACTATTTGAATGAACCTCTATCAGAACTTAAGAATTTGTTCGGAATACCCGATTTTTCGTTATAAGCGTTGTAATTATAAACTTTAAAAGTATCAAAGCCCTTGTTTTTGGAGAAATTTAATGATTTTTCTCACCAGAAGGTTGTATTTGACTGTAAATTATATTATGCCATATAAAAACACAAATAATATTCAATCATAACTTTGGACTGAGTGAACTTATTTTGATAATTCCTTTTTGTATTCGAAAGCTGATGCCTCCAGTGTGGTCCCATTTCAATTTCGTTCAGTTCTGACGACAGAATCCAAAAGAAAACCATCAATATAAGTTTCGATCCATAGAAGTCGGTTTTGTTTTTTGATAAAATGAATTATTTTACTCAACATTTCAATTTTAGGTCAAATTTCAAATCGCGATTTTTCCATGAAACTTTGAACGAATATCAAACACAAAAGTTGAATCTCTATAGTTCATAGAAAATATACCAACCACAAATTAATGAAAAGCAGTATCTTTGGTGATAACAGGGGTCTCAGTAGGACAGCATTTTCTTGATTACATAAATACCACTTCAGTAAAACAAGAAATAAAAAAAGCGGACGAGTTTACTATATGGAGACTTTCATAGTTCACTATTTTTATAGTAGGTAGTATTTGAAATATGTTGGTGGTTCGCAAGGATGGAAAAATTACTATAAAAGAGGTTTACGGTATATCCTCACTTTTAACCTTGCAGATCCAGTTTTTGAAATATGACTTGACAATCATTTGGATTCGTTTTACAATTTTTGGCTGTTCACTATCTTGTTCTTGATTCATATTCGAATCTGAATATGAATTAAAACACGAATTTTTTTTATTTCGTTACCCCCTGAATACAATGGTGTAGCTGTGGCTCTAGCTTGTACCGCAAGTTGAAGAATTCTCAACTTTTTGCTCAGCTGCCACCAACTTTTGTGGGGTTTTCCCTCAGTACAGTTCTACAAGCTGCAGCCACAGCTACACCATTGTATTTAGCCAGTTAAGCCTAGTACGCATATTAACCCTCTGTCGGCACACGGGTGCGAATTTGGCAGGACAAAAATAAAGAGTGTTCACAAAAAAGTTTCTTTATAAGGGTGAAAATACATTTTTTTGGAATTGCAAATACAATATTCGAATTCCTCGGAAAATTCTACATTAATTTCATATATGATTCTCTATAAAATAGTGAGACCGAAAAAAGTTCCAGCGACATGAAAAAGTATAAACCAAATTCGCAAAAAAGAGGTGTGCCTACAGAGGGTTAAGCTAAATTTTAGCTCTCATACAAATAATCGAAAATATTTAGCTGATTTTTCGATAATTTATATAGGAGCTAAAATTTAGTTCGACTTCGTACCAGATATTGAGATAAAAAACCTTTTCTGTATTAGGGTGCCTTAGAGTTTCACGCTTCGGTTATGTCTTTTGAAGTAAAATGCTTACTAATAAAACCTGCCAATGGGTAATTCAACTATCGCAGATGTAACGTTTTAATGCAATTGAATTTTATTTATAAAAAAACAAGACAACATTTTAACCCTTAACTATAGTGGTGAAAATTTGTGGTGTTTTGAAATGATAAAATAAAATACAAAATTGAATTTTTTTATAATTTTTTTTTTTAAGCATTAAAAGATAACAATTTTAGAAGAAGTAAAGAAAAAAAAGAAAAAAAGAGAAAATTCATTTTCAACGGTTTTTATTAACTTTTTAAAAGTAGATGTGGGTCCCCTGGACCCACCACTATAGTTAAGGGTTAATGAAATTATTGCTTGTTTTCCTTGAATTCATTCCAAAGTCTGGAATGCAACAATCAAGTCGTCAGAAGAATAGTTTTAAAGTATATTTTAAATAAACTTTAAATAAGAAACAAATTTGCTGCACCTGCGATAGTGGAACCTTACCAATTTAAAAAAAAAAAAAACTGAAAAACGGCTCTTTTAATGGTTAAGCTAATACTGTCAAGTAATTAAAGATATAGTACACTCCCGCCAAGTCAAATTTTCACGGGATATCGAATCGAAGTGGAAATTTTTGAAAAAAGAAGGTTTTTTTTTTTTGAGTAACAAAAGAAGATAACAGAAATAAAAATATAAGGGAAATGATTTATAAAGCGTTTTGTTATATTTTTATAACGGCGCAATTTTGACTAATTAAAAATGCTAGAGTGTAAATTTATAACAACATCAGTTCTTGCATTTTAGGACTTATACGGAATTAACTCAAATCTATAGAGCGCATAGAAAGAAAATGTCTCATTAAAATAAGAAAAGGTAAGCAAAATGTTTCACTATTATTTCAAGCCAATGCGCACTGGATTTTCAAAAAAAGATTCATAGAAAATTTTAACTAAGACGAAGTTCGACTGAGAGTGAGTTGATTCTATTTTTAAATACTGAAACGTTTCAGGTTTTTTGAAACAGAAGATCATGTATTGAATAACGTAGGTATATAATGTGATTTGCATTTTTATACCTACCTACTAAAAAAAATGTTGATGCCTTGTATAAGATTCTTATGAAGAATACTCTAGGTCATAGAAATACCTACACAATTTAATTACGAATTTTACTTAACGTATTTCGAAGTATATTTGACTCTTTTTTTAACAAATAAAATATTTTAGATGATTAATGGTATTGTGTAGGTATTCTTCTCCGTTCTAGTAATAATAACCACTTTGCTGGAAACTTTTTTCACATTATCCAAAATATTAATTTCTCGATAAACCATTAGCCTTTGAGCCTTGATTTAAGTTAAAACCCCTTTTCCACACCTATACCCATTAATAAAGTGAAAACCCTAGTGCCTGTAAATAATAATAACTTCCACTTGCTTTATTATTGCTACCTTCATTTATTTCGGTCATGCGTATTTCATACCTATAATCATGGTTGGGTTTTTTTTTGCTTTTTTGCAAGTAGGAGCAAAATTTCAATTAGGTGTTGTTTACACTGTCAATTTGAAGGTTTTTAATGGTGGTATTAAATGTTTGAGGGGGGTAGGTTGATAGTGTTTACTTTACTCAAAAGGTAAGCTCAAAGGTAGTAGGCGCGTATATATAATATATAATCTCTACCACAATTTAATTATTTTGGTTGAGTAATTCTTCTATCGGGTACCTATTTGACAATAAGTTGATTTGGTTGTGGGGTTTTCTATATCAAAGTTGGAAGAATGTTGAAAGTCTTCAAAGCTTGATGAAATCTAACAATTTAACAAAACAATTTTCACTCAATCGATAAGACAAATATTTGTTTTCGTTGGAATTCGATAACAACTTTCGTCTAGAGAGAGGAGACTTGAAAAATTTGTAGACTTTTAAAGCTTTCCTTTCAACAAGTTGTTGCAATTCATAAAATCCAATTAAAACCTTTTCTTTTTTTATTTCAGATTGACTAGAAAGTTACAAACACGATAAGAATGCATCAGCCACGTTATAGTCCAGCTCCTCAGCCGCAAGTAGGAGGTCTAGCAGGCATGCGGCCACCGGCTCAACTTCCGAGGCCACAAACTTTTACAAACGTAAGTAAATAAAATATAAGAATTCTTAAAAACGATTTAATAAAATAATTCAAACTATTTAGATTATGCAGTAGGAAGGGAAGAATAGGCAAGGCACAGATTTTCTAACCAAACTAGCACCCACAATATAGCCTCACTGAAATGTGCAACTTGCAAAGTGTGCCAAAAGTCAAAACCAAACAAAAATCAACAATGTGCAACGAACTTTTTTAATTAAAATCAAAGTTCGATGCCCTCTGAAGCACGCAATGCTTTTTTTGTCTGTCTGTCTTTCCATTTTTTGTGGCTGCACTAAGTCTTGAGTCTTTAGAAGAAGAGAGAATATCTTAACTTGTTGCATGTATTTTTGGCACGCACGCACGCTGGTGATCTATTGCGAACTCACGATCACGAGACAACAACGTACGAGTTTCCCATTTTCATCTTCCCGGAAGTTTTCTTGAAAGCTGTACCCAGTTTCCTCCCTGCCTCTCAGCTCCTCCGAAGCATAGATATCAGCTAAAACAGCAGGTCTATGAAGAACGATCCGCCCGCCGCCTACAGAAAAGATACGATACAGGTTTTTTTTTCTGTTGCAGCGCGTTCGTTCAGCTCCTCACAAATACAATTTAACTGTGCTGCAGTGCAAGATTCTATTTTTAGCCAACAGCATGTTGAAGTTGCATATAAGCTTGCCGGTCTTTGGTGTTCAGTGTACCCCTGGGGTACACGAAAAAAAAAAGAAAAACCATAAAACTCTCGTGTCCGTTAGATTTTACGACGGTTTTGGTTTTTTTCTTTTTTTTTTTGCTTTCTCGCGAATTCGCGAACTGATGTATTGATGGCGGCGGCAGCATGCAGAGCGAAAATCACGAAGTCATTGTGGCGCATCAGTAGAAATAGTAGAATGGTGGTGGTGCTCTTTTTCTGGTAATGGCCAGAGCCAGAGCCAGACGAAGCCACATCAGTGTGACTGTTACGCTTGTGTTACCTTTGTGGGCAGAGCGAGATGGAATATACTAAAATTGTGACTGCCTGAGCTTGAGCATGCCTACAGCGTTGGGTCATGATGCCAGGCTGTAGTTCGGTGCGGTGCTTTAGCATGCCGGCCGGCGTAGATAGTATTTTTTTTATGGTTGTCTGTTTAATTCGATGGCAATAGAGAGCGAGGTGCTGGGTGGGTGGGTGGCTGGGGTGTTGGGATTGCAAATTGTCATTAGTGGTGGTGTTGGTTGTGCCTTTACGCTCAATTTTTGTTGTTGTTGTTGTCATACTTGTAGTCGCAGTATAGAAGTCGCCGTAGTCGTCACTGTCGTCATTTTGGATGTTGTAATACTAATCCACTTAGCAGCAGCACTACCAGAAGCAGGAACAGCAACAACCAACAACCAACCATCCACACACAGAGGCAAGTGGATTGAAGTGGGTAAAGGTGACTGCTGCAATTCGATGGAACGAGCTTTGATTTTTTTTCGTTCCTTTGATTTTTTTTCTTTTTTTTATGTTGAATGCATTGCATTGCATTGCACATTGCAACTGCACCCTATAACCAGATGAATTTTATTTAACTTGTGGCCATTTGGATGGAAATTTGAGAGAGATACAGGTTGAGATTCTGTTTTTTTACTTTTTTGAATTCTTTTTTTCGGTCGCTTGGCTAATTAAGGAGATTTTGTGTGTGTACCTTTTTATCGATTTGCTGCTGCACGACGACGACGTTAAGGTTCGACGTTCTACGTTGAACGCCGACGACGACTATAACTATGACGATGTTATTGAGGATTGAATTGCAGAGAGGTGTTATGATGACAAGGGCTAATTATTAAGTGAATTCAAATGAGAAACTGTTGGTTTGGTGGATAGAGAAGGACCTGCTATTCAAGCGCTACAGCACAGACAAGTTTTATATTTTTTTTTTTTGGTTTGGAGAGGAAAATGCAAACAAGCACGCTGTTATATAACCGAACAACTTGTTAAATAACATAACGAACTGTCTGAAGTGTTACAACAGCTCTGATATATAGGTGTTGCACTTTATTCAGTTTTAGGTTTAAGGAGGATTTTGTTTCTTTTTTTGAAATTTTTTTTGAATTTACTAATTGGATAGATTTTTCTAATTTGAAGTGTGTCATATTTTTTTTGATTTGTAAATTTGTAAACACCTCAAGGTCTTTTAAAATTTTTTGAAAGGAGTAATTGAAGCTGTTTTTTTTTTTTTTTTTAAGTCAAAAGAAATAAATATCTTAAATACTCGCTCCGTTGAAACATTTTTCCATCATGATAGAAAATGTAAACGCCCTTTTGGAAGGCTCTGAGATGTAAGCACCCAACCATTATTTATGTAATATTTGAAATGACTAATAGCATCAATATGCACTTTGAAAGCTTGGTTATAGCTGATGAGTTTTTAAAGGTCAATGGATTTCAATTATATATCAATAGGAACAAAAAAAATGTTACACATACGCCACAGTGATCGCTAAAGTTTAACTTTTACTCGAAAAATTGCTCATTGCCGACCAAATAGTGAAATATTTTTGATCTTTGTTAATAATACCCAGAGATTTTATAAACTTTTATTGGCCCTGCTAAATAGAAAATCTCGAGGATGTAAAATCACATTTTTGGTGTTACATATTTCTATTCTTTGATTTACCAGATTTTTTATAGATTACTTTGATTGGTCTGAGGTAGTAACTCTTAGCCCTTTAAGCAGCAACACCTACAAAATTTGTAATTCATTGAAATTAAAGTTAAAATAAATGTTGATGAATAAAAAGTTTCTCTAAAAGCAAGATTTTCAATTTTTTGGTTTGTCAAAACAACGATGGAATCCTTAACTAAAACATTTTTACCAACAACTTGTAAAACAAAAAGCAATAAACCCGAATAACATCTATGACTTAGACCTGCATTGATAATATTTTTGATAGACTTGGTCCTAAGACTAAGATATGAGGCGCTCAGCGCCAAAACGGCCTAACCCACAAAATTTCGTTTTGAGAAAAACGAGTTTAAAAAAAATCATATTTTCAGGGTTTCTTTTTTGTTGGCTTGTAAAAGTTATAAAAAAAATATTATTCAATACTTAGTTTGTAATTTTTTTTAGTTAGGAGTGTTGGCTACACTTTTGGGCTAAGGTCTGATATTTTTTTTATTCCGAAACTACATTTGCTATAAATGATTTAGGCAATTTTGTCGCCGAAGCCAAAATGGCGTCCACTAGAGTGACAAAAGTTTTTGGCTCTAATTTTAACTCTATTTAATGTAATTTAATGGGGATGTATTTTTATATTATAAATTGTTTTATTGCGGTTCGATCTGTGTACTCAGTTTGATTTTTTTGAAAATGTGGGTTAGGCCGTTTTAGTTCTGAGCTCCTCATATATGTATTTCTAATTAGATCCATATCTGAGTTAAAGATTTGTGATCATTTAAAGATTTCTATTTTTTTTTTTTTTTGACTTTATGGTTACGAAAGAAGTCGAAACAACAAGAGAAGTATCGTTTAAAACATTAAATTCGATATCCTGAATTTAACTTTAGTTTAAGAAAGTTGGCTTGAAGTAAATTGTGAAGCTAACCTTTCTTAAGCTTTTGATAAACTTGTTAACATTTTGAACTGTCACATTATTCAAAGCTCAAAATTAATTAATTCCATAAAAAAAAACAGACTTCCAAATTAACAGTCGCGGATGTTTACGGATCTTTTAAAAAGGATTAATCATAAAAATATTTTGAAGTAAAGATGCAAAAAGCTTTAATGTAAGGTGATAAGCATTGAGGTTCTCGTGTGGAAAGAAAATTTTTATGTCAGAAGATTTAATAATGCTCAAGGTTATTTAAGAAAAAATTGATTTATAATGGAAATTGACAATAATGAATCACATACATATGTATTTGATAAAAATGTGAAATCTGATGCTCGAGTCAAAGATTCATGCAAATTCGAATGTTGTTGACCCTTCTGAAATTACTTACCTAACTATTTTGTAAATATTTTACCAAAATAACATTTGATACTCTTTCTGAAGCTGGTTTTAACTGTTTCAAAGAAGGGTCTAATTTCAAACAGCTTATATTTTGAACCAATTTTGAATTTTACAAATTTTAAATGGCATAACTCAGATTTAAGAAAAAAAATAGTATTTTAAATAATTTTCTTAAAAATGTTTGCTTAAATGAAGTACATATTTTAATACATATTTAATTTAGGTGTTTTAATGGCTCATTCCCACCAACCAAGAAAAGTGACCAATTCTACTCACAGTTTTTTCTTAAATTTTTTAATAAAGTTACAAAACTGAGAATTGTTACCTACATACTTACATAATGTACCTATGTATTAGGATAAGATTTAGTTTTTTTAAGCCCAAAACAATACGAATTTAAAGCTGAAAAATCTTCTGAAGCTTCACTGCTCATAAATTTGATATAAAAAATAAACTCTTGGGTACCAAAAACTTGATAGTAATATTGGATTACCTCAAGGCTCTGTTCTAGGACCAATATTTTCCTAGTTGGTTGTTCCACACTTAAAACCGGTGATAGTCGTCCTACCGGTTCTTTTCCTTCAGGTTAATAAGTTCAGTTGTATATTTCGAAAATTGTGGAAAAACATAAGTTGTTCTACAGCGCACATAGGGGTATTTAGTCAATTTAGGCGGACAAAACACGAAATTTTAAACTGATCCAAATATAAAAAATCAACATCCTACTAAAAGTAGATAACTTGCTTAGCATTTTCTTATAGTTTTAAAATTGATTATCACTTCAGGTGACTAAAAGCAGCGGTCTAGAGTTCAAGGTTTTCAGCCCAAAGATAAAATTAATTTTTTTTTGTAATTTAGCGACTGTGCTTAAGTAAGTACTTTTTTTTAAGTGGATTTATAAAAAAAGTTTTTATGGAATATTGATAAGGAGATACGAAACTGTCTACTAGATGTTGTATCTAAATGTTGTATTACTTTATAAATAAAAAAGTGATATGTTGAATCTTAATATAAATTAAACGTAAAAAAAGTAAATTTCTGTGTTGGTTAGGAGATAAGTTATACAATTTCACATTATTGTGTGATAAAATTTAATGTTTTTTAAAGGTTAAACTCTTATCTAATTGAATCTGTAAAAAATAAGTGCAACTAAGTGCAACTTCGACGCATTTGCCCTTCTTAAAGGTTTTAGGTTTTGAAAAATGGTTACCTTGTATTCAGCATCCATATTTTAAGTTTTTCAAAGATTCAACTTCTTGAATTACAGAACCTGAATCCTTATGATTTTTCCTAAATTTTAAGACCTTTATCTTGGCGATACCATTAATAGAACTGCATTTATAAGCGTTTTAACAAACCATAGGTATCCATTCTTGACACTTTTTTGTTTGATCAAAAAGTGGTTTAGGAAGAAAAATGTTTTCATCGAAATCAACACTTGAAACACTTTATTCCAGTACTAAATACAAGCTTTTACCTTGTTGATGAAGATAAACCGGAAAAATAATTTTGTCCGCGTAAAATTGGTAAATACCCCTATGTGCAGCGTTAAAAAAAAACTATCGCTCCTTTGAAAACAACACCCCTCAAACTGAATTGTGTAAAACAAAGACTAATCTAAAATAGGTACAATTTCTTCATAAAAGTTTTTGTTTTTAAAAAGTTCATGACAAAAAATATTTGTTTGACAATTTCTCATCGAGAAATAATTGTTTTTTTTTTCTATGTATATAAGTTTAATGCAAGAAATCGTTTCTTATGTTTAATTTCTAGAATTTGTCTGGGGATTAAAGAGGAATAAAATTCATTCATATGCATTGCAAATAAAAATATTTCTAAACAACTTTTTCAGTTGCCCACTAATTTGGAAAATCGAACCGTTTTTCTTGTCTTCCACAATTTACACGTATTTTCGTTCGTTTCTTCGAAAAAAAATTGAACTGATTATTTTTCACAACAACAACAAAAAAAAAAAATCCTGTTAATTAAACGATGTAAATTAAAGAATATAATTCTCTGACTCCCATAAGTAGGTAAAAACGAAAAATGCTCGGATTTAATGCACATTTCCTTGCATTAAAAAAGTTGCAATTTTCAGATATTTTGCATTCAACTTGAATTCAGCAGTGTTCCCAATGTATTGCATTTTAAATTCAGAATTTGTAAACTGAACCAGGAGAATTATAACAAAAACAACAACTATAACAACAAAAATAGTACCATCACGTTTCTGTTCCAAAAAAGTAAAGTTAAATTATTAAAAAAAAAAACAGAAAAACGATTCACTGACCAATGGGCGCTACGTTTCCACATTGGTACAATTTGGTCCTTATGTTTTTGCAACAACACCAGCAGAAAACAACCAGCAACAGCAAGCAACCACCCAACTACAACAACAAACCCGAGTAGTCAGCAGATGCAAACGTGGCAGTTGTGTCATTTTAATGTGCAACTTTATAGCAACGTGACCAGAGTAATAATATCCTCTCTAATTGTAGTGGCAACTTCGTGTAGTTATAGTATCCATTCGATTTATATTTTGGACAAAATATACGATTTTGGATTGTGTTCTTGCAATAACTTTAATTTTATTTTATAATTAAATTAATTGCTTTCGTACAAAAAAAAAGTGAAATCCTCGCCTTTCATTCACTTCATATAGGTACGAATCGAGTCCCCTCTGTACATTACACAAGGATACTCACGGGAGGAATATTAAATTCTCATATTCATCCTGGCCGCGCTATCAGACACGCGACGATGTGATTTAATTTTCAATTTATTTGGAATATTTTTTCTCGATTTTTTTTGTTGGATTTTAATGATTTCCAATGACAAGCACATATTCGCTGTAATGATGAGTTTCCCACAAATTAAATCAACAGATGGACTCTCTCTCGGCACCCGTGAACTTGTGTTCGACGACACGGAATAGGTTACTTCCTTTTTTTCAAGCGGAATCAGCCCTTTTGTGTGTAATTAACGCGCCCAAGTCGTCATCGTCAGAATCGTCGTCGTCATCGTCATCGTTTTCGTTCCAATTATTGGCATCAATGTTGATATATATTCCTTGTGAAGAAGGTAATGCGAAGACTTGGAGTGGTAGCTGATGGATAGTATACGTTTTGGGGTGTTGATTGACATGATTCAACTGGAAAACTGGATTAAGATGACGCATTTTATTTTAACTTTTTTTTTCAAAAAAAAAAAAAAAAAAATAAAATGGATTAACAATTGCTTCTGTTTTATTACTTTTTTCTTTTTATTTCATTTTAAATTTTCTTCCTTTTTTTTCTTCGTCTTTTTATTCTTGCAATAAAATTAAAAATTTAAATTGATTTTAATAATTTGGGGAGTTTTTTTAAAGCTAAAAAATTTAAAAAACTCTTTGTCGGTAACAAGTCTTGTGATTTAAATTATTTTTTTTTAAATTGATTTAAAGGTGAAAATTGACTTCAGATAAACTTAAGTAGAGATATGAAGGGTCCAGGCGAAGAACAGCACAAGTCTATTCCAACTCATTTCGAAAAAATTCATTTTTAAATTTTGTTCTCCATACATTTTAGTACTTAAAGCTCACAATTTATTTTTTTTTTCAGTAAGGCTTAAATTTGTTTTAGAAAAGTAAGAATGCCATCAGAAAGTGCTCACTAAATACTACAAGACCTCATCATTAGTTTATTTTTGACAAAAATAATAAACTTCAGTAAAAAATGTTTACTTTTAAACTTTATACAATTTAAAAAGTTATAAAAGTAGGTAACTCTTTTTATTTACTTATTTATGTGTTTTTATATAATTTGTATTTTTTTACTTTTGAATTTTTTTTAACACTTAAGGTTATGTTCAAATTAAAAATTAAGATCCTATTAAAAGCTACTCTTTAATACGCAAATTTTGATACTTCTTTCGACAAAATGGGATAAATACAAAAATTATCATAAAATGAAAAGACTCGCCAAAGGAAGAGTTTTTTAAAATACCAAAAACATTTAAAATGACAAAACAAATGTGGAGATGTTTAACTCACTAACCACCCCTGAGGGAAGACGTCGCGTCGTACAAGTATGATTGAGGCCAATAAGCTATTTTTTTTTTTAAATTGTAGATAATTTTAAGGACTACAACAGTAATTTATTTCGTTAGCCAATACTTGCACCGTTTACAAAATAATAAGGCAAGAGTTTGCTAAACAAAAAAACCTTTTTGACTTAATATTACTTATTTTTTATTTGTTTCAACAAAAATAATGTGCACAAAATCGATAGAAAATGTTGTAACGAACAATCAAAAGCTTTATTTTTTGTCGTAGGACACTCTGAAGCCGAGTTATTTCCAAAAAACGATATTTTTTGGTGTTTTCGCACCGGTTTTGCATGCGTTCATTTATCAATTGCTCGGCCATCTTTGGTGATAATGAGCTAATTTTTTCTGTAAAATGCAGGACATAAATAGGGATACAAAATAGGTTAGAAAAATGTCAATCATGATATAAGCTTTTTTCGAAATAATGACAAAAATGTGTTTTTTTTTTAACAACAAGAATTTGACTTTAAATGGCTGCCATTTTGTATTTACTCACTCCAATACAATGAAATTACATACAACTATAGAAAATATTATAAGGAAGAGAATGTATGTTTATTTCTTGGTCTACGATAATTTGGAGCAAAGATATTAGCTTAGAAGTAAAATATCCCAAAAAAAAAAATGCATTTTTGTGAATAACTCCGCTAAAAAAGAATGATCAGATGGTGAGAAATTGGGGTGAAGCTTTTCAAATATATCCCTATCGATCCATGAAATAAAAAATGACAGTGCCTCTGTGCGCAAGGTCATGCCCTTTTTTCCGACGCTTTGACTGGAGTATAGGGTGATAGAAGAAAAAAAGTTTCATTTTTTTTTTGGTTTTTTGATGAAAAGTGATTGTATTCAAAAAATTCCAACTCCTTTTGTAGATATCGTAAAGACATGATTGAGGTGAATATTTATAGCTGAAATAATAACCTTTCATATGATATAAAATTTATTCAAGCTTGTCATATAAAAAAACGACTTTAAGGGTGATGGAAGAAAAAAAAAAAAGTTTGATTTTCTGCGTTTTTCATGAAAAATTATTGTTCAATAAATCATTTTTATTCTTTTTATGTAACGTAAAGACTTAAATGTAGTTTTATTCCTTAGAAGAAATATGTATATAAGCTTTTTAATAGTATAATTTTTTTTAAAGCTTTTCATATACAAAAATTAATATAATGAGAAAAAAAGGTAATTGAAAGAAAGTTAAAAAAAAAATAATTTTTGAATCATTTTTTTTTCAAAAACACACAAGCTGTTTTCGTATGACGTTATCACGTAAAATTATCGTCCGTAAACCGACTTTACAGCCAACCATTTCTTTTTCGTTTCTTATAAAGATTAATTTTTTACTTCGATTTCATGTTTGTGTGAAAATGAACTTTAAGTACTTTTCATACAGCTATGTATTTAAAATTGGTAAACAAAAGAAGAACTTACTACACAATTGTCCCACCCGTGCAGATAATATAATTTAACTTTGTACTTAAAAGCCATACAATGTAAAAATCTTTAATTATTATAGATCCTTCTAAACCAAATAAAAAAATCAAGATTCAAAACCTTTCTAGTATCTTTTACTAAAAAAAGTAATGTTGCTCAGTGGCGTACGTTGAGTCGTCGGGGCCCCGGGGCTAGTCTAAATTTTGGGGCCCCTTTCATATTTGGGGGCCCTTTAGATACAAAAAAAAGTACGTATACGCCATACATTTTTTTTGTATGGCTTATATATTTTTAGGTTTATTTTAATGTTTTAATATGTTCGTAATGCACTTTGCCTAAAATGATATATTTAGAGACCCCTATAATAATTTTTTTTTTAGCTTAGAATTGATAGTTCTTGGGGCCTCTGTTCTGAAGTAATATGTACATGTAGGTACTTGTACATATTTGATTTTCCATCATCAAACATAATTTTTTTTTATTGTTGGGCCCCTGAAAAATTCATTTTGGGGCCCTCAAAATTAAATATTTAGCGGCCCCTAATATAAAATTTTTTGAAGCTTAGAATTGATAGTTCTTGGGGCCTCTGTTCTGAAGTAATAAATACATATTTGAGTTTCCATCATTAGACATATTTTTTTTATTTTGGGGCCCCTGAAAAACTAAAATTAAATACTAAGAGACCCCTAAAATAAAATTTTTTTAGCTTAGAATTGATAGTTCTTGGGGTCTCTGTTCTAAAGTAATGTGTACACATTTGATTTTCCATCATCAAACATAGTTTATTTCTTTTGGGGCCCCTCAAAAATAATAAGTGCTTAAATAAGTGCTTAGAGGCCCCTAAAATATAATATAATTTTTTTGGAGCCAAGAATTAATAGGTATTGAAGCCTCTGTTCTGATGTAATATTCGGAGTGCCACCAATAACGTAATGTTTTTAGTTTGTGCCCTGATGTATTTATGTTGTGGCAAAAAAAACAATTTTTTTTTAACTTAATTTTTTTTTAAGTAATGAAGTAAAGAAAAAAAAAGGGGTCCCTGCAGGGCCCCCCCCCAGTTACTTCGTAACTCAATTTATGCTAACAGTTTCCTTCTCTGCATTGTCTTCAGTGGGGGCCCTGAGGTCAGTCGGGGGCCCCGGGGCGTCGCACTATGGGACGAAACGAGGTTGATCGTCTCAAAAATCTGTAACTTCTTTGTTTCTTTGAATAATTGAATGAAATTTGGAACATATTATCTTGAATATATTAGGAACTGATGTACTTAAGTATTGTTCTGGTTAGTTTGTTTTAAAAGCACAATAAATATATTAAAGTTAAAAAAATATTTTTTTCATACAAAAAATGTACTATATAATTTAATCTTTTTTCTAAGCAATGGAAAACAAAAAGAAATTGTCCGACAGGGTTTGCCATAGTTCCTTACTTCGAAACTCTCAAGATCAAATATAACCTTTTTCATAAAATTTACGTTCCAAAACATAAAATTGTGTTTTAATCAATTCCTGTTATCATAATAGTCTTATTCTAAAGGTACATAACTCAGTACTTATCGAAGTAAACATATTATACTGTTAACAACAATAAACTTTTATTTATTAAAAATAATATTACTTTGTTGAATGAGCAAAACGCATAATTAAAGGAAAAAATTTGTCTGTAAAAATTAGCAAACGAATACTTTTGTTTATCGTTATCAGTCATTTGTTGACAAATGGACTAAGTTATTTCAAAATTCAAAAAAAAAAAAAACACTTCGAATAAAGCATTGTGAGGTATCATTAATAACGGTTTTTAATTGTTTCAAAAGATGGGTTATTGCGTAGTTTATGTTTTAGTCTATTCAATGGACAGATAAGAATGTATTTTATTTAAAAAAATAAATAAATTATAATAGGGAAATTAATGGAATTGATTTTTCTTAAGAACATTTCCAAACATCCAATGCAAAAATTTGAATTCTTCAGTATTCTATTAAAAACAATACCGACTAAAAATTATAAGAACATTGGTCTAATATCTAACAGAGCCACGATTGCCACACTGCGTAAAAATTTCGTGGCAATCATTAACGAAAAATACTAAAGAAAAATGCTCTATAGTATTTTTTTATTTCTCGGAATAACTTTGGAAATTAGGATCAGGATTTCATTTATTTTGTTTACCGTTTGGTCTGCTAAATGAAAACTATCAAGTCAATGAATGAAAACGAGTGAATTTGGTGCGTATACATCCATAAGCTTCTTCAAGAAGGCTGTTATACATGTGAGCTTAATTTTACCGTTTTTTTTAATTTTTAACAAAAAATTATAATTATTTACAAAGCCAATAATATGAACTTTTATTGTGCCAAATTTTAACTTTTTAAACTCAAAATTGCAAAAGTAATAGATTTTTAAAGCTCAAAATAAATAAAAAATAAATTCTCTCATTATTCAATTTCGCTTGTAAAACGAAAAAGGATGAAAATGGGAAATTTTTTATTTTTGTTTCTTAATCTACAACAAAAATAGAATACAAAACAGTCATTAACTCAGCGGAGGCAGCCGGAGCCAACATAGAAAACTCTAGTTGAAAACGAAATAATGAGAAAAAAATTCACCACACTCAATTTTTTTTTTTTAATTTATTGTTCCATTTAATACAAAAAATTCCTATAGTTTTGGAGAGAAGAAATTACAAGCTTTACAAAAATATATAACATTAATAAAGTTTATTAAAAAACTAACGAAATATCTGAGTTCAAAATGTCTCTTTTCAAAAAAAGCAAAATATAAAATAACAAAATGCGGTGTTTGAAGGTTGTTTTAAGTACCAAGAATAAATATTATGTAGAAAAAAAATACTGTATCGCAAAGAGCTCTATTTCTATATAATAACCCCATCATTAGATTTTTGAAATTGCGAAATTCGTGAAAACCATTTTTGAGACGCTCAACCCCATTTCGTCCCATTGTGCGTCGCCCCGCTTGCCCCAAGGGAGTGTACGCCCCTGATGTTGCTGTATTTTATCAATCATTTCCATCAAATTATATTTAAAAAACAAAAAAAAAAAAAAACGTTTTTTTGTATCGAATCTTAAATCTAAATCGTTCAAAGTAATCTGGCAATCTAATAAATCAAATTCTAAACTTTTGTTTATAACTGAAAATGTATCTTATTTTAATTAAAACTTTTCTTAATTTCCTCGATGTTATTATATTTTCTTAACTAATTTGGCATCACTTTTTAAAGTGATTTTTCTTTTAAAGAGAACTTCACATCTCACATTTTCATTCTCTTTCAACATGAAAATGTTGCCATTTTCCTTTACACCTGCTCTTTCATACAAGTGTATGGTGTGTGCATCTATTTGCGCATGTCTAAGATTTATTTTCACCATACTCTCCTGAATGTTTATTTTTTTTGTTGTCGTACTAAAAAATCAGCCGACAATCAAAACATCTGGTATTTGTTTAAAAGATAGATATACTACTCCACGAGATATAAAACTTCAAGAGATAGATACTTACCACCCTTTACCCCCCTTATATCAACCTAACACACAATCTTTGGCTTGTATTTTCACAAATGGCTGATGTGTATTTTCCTCTGCCTGTGCATCAGCTGCGCCACTTGCCAAATCCCAAAACAAATCAAACAACAAAACAAGAATGATTGTTGAAATTGTCGGCGGAAAATAGACACATTCAATTTTTCCTACTCTCTTAAATCGTATACATTTGTAGGGAAAAATCAAAGGAAAAATTCATAGAAGAAGAAGAAAATCATGTTATAGGTATATCTATTTTATTTAGACCTTGAGAGCGCGCAGAAATATATATATATAAATTTCCACCAACAAAACTCTATGTGGTGTCTGTGCGAGAGTAAAAATTTTTGTTATAGAAGCAACAGAAAACTCCACCACGCGAGTTATACTCTAAAAGCCAACCAGCAGCTGAATCAGCACCAGCTCCATCCGAATCATCAGGAGCACCCAAACAGATTGAATCTTGCTGTTAACAGGGAGTGGCATAAAGGCACCATAACGTAAAGACATCTAACACGGTGATGACACTCTAAATAAAGTTTCGCTCGCTTCTTCTTCTAAAAAATAAAATTAAAAAAAATATTTAAGACCATCTCGTTAAACAACGAAATTTTTAAATAAATTTAACCAAAACCGGAAGCGTTATACGACTCTTATAGTGTGTTAACAGACGGAAATCTCAAACAAAAAAAAAAAATTATTAAATTTAATTCGTATCCGTTAATGACAAGCGAAATAATCTTGTCCGTGGTCGGAAATTGAAAATTTATTTTCTTTAATTTATACAAAAAAAAAAAACAAATAAATTAAAAAAAATTACTCCTTGTGCTTTGTAAAATTTAAAATTAGCTTGCTTCTTGCTTCTCAAAAAAATACAAAATAATCTTAATGGTGCTTAGTAAATTTTTCAAATAAAATTACAAAAAAAAAAAATTATATTTTAGAAAAGAAAAAAAGAAGATAAAATAGTTTTCTTGATATTTTTTTTGGTGTTTATACCAAAATTAATTTATCAGAAAGAGATAGAAAATAGAAAATTAAAACATTTATAGTCGTTTTTCAAAAACACAAAAATTATAGACAAATTGAAATAAAATAAACAATTTAGATAAATAGACAAAAACTACTTCTTGTTGCGTGCTCTTTTATAGATAATTTAAACAAAACAAAAACTTCCTAAACTTATTTACACAAAACTTTTCTGGGTCAAATAAAAACTTACTCAAATTTTGTATCTTAATTCCACCGGCAGTGATTTGCAAAAAAAAAAAAAGTCCTTGAAAAATCTTGATGTCCTTAAACTTATTGTTGTTCCTTTAAAAAGAATATTTTTGAAATTTAATAAAAACAATACTGTCACTCTCACAAAGTATCTTCTACGAACCCTTTTAAGCAATCTAAGTTCCATACTAAAAAAAAAAACAAAGCATACCCTTACGACTTTTACTTGCTGCTATCAAAGAATTCAATCATTGTCCTTGAAAAAATACTAAAATAGTGATTTTGTAAGTTTGAAAAAGTGATTTCACAGTTATTAAAAGATCAAAAGTTGGTAAAGTCCATAAAACTCCCCTCGACGAACCTTAAAAATAAAAGCCTTGAAGTCTTTTGGTGCCCCTTTCCCTTAACTAAAGAAAAAAATAAGTTTAAACTAAAAAATAAAAAGTCTTAATTTTATTTTTAAATTTAAAGAAAAAAAAACAAAATAAATACAAAAAAAATCTAGTTCCATAGTTGTCTTATCTTCTAAAATTTATTAAGTCGTTTAACTTTGAAAAGGATACGTCCAAATACAAACAAAAATAAAAAAAAACTTAAGTTATTAAATTAAAATACAAAAAAAAAAAAAAATAAAAATAAAAATAAAAACTTAAAACTAAATTGCAAATTAAAAATACAAAAAAAATTGTTACACAATTCAAAAAAAAAAAATTGAAACAAGTGTGCGATCCTTAAAAATTCCTTAAACTTAAAATTAATTAAAAATAATAAACAAGATTTTAAGAAAAAAATATTTAAAAAATTGTGGTTTTCACTAAAAAAAAAAACTACATAACCCCAAAAAAAATCCTCCTACCTTCAAGCAAATAAAATTTAAAATCAAGTAAAAAAAAAAAAAACGTCCCGTAAACATTTTTTTCGTAAACCAGTTTAACGGAATACATTTAAAACGGAATCTTTAAACTTCAACGGCTACAGCCTGATTGCGACACCGAATACAACTCCCTGTGTTTATTGCATTGTGCCTGTTTTGGTAATAAAAACAAAAATATTTTAATACTTTTTCCAAAAATATCTTTTCCTCTTGTCTTTTTTGTCTTTTATATATTTTTATTTTATTTTTTACTGTCTGTCTTTTTTTAATAAAATAAAAATATGTTAAGTATGGACTTAAATCAAATAAAAAAAATGGCGGGGCAAAATAATTTTATGATGTGACCTTTAGCCATTTTGACCTTTTTATTTTATGTGAATTGTGTGTATTTGTTTTTGTAATTTTATATCAAAAGATATTTGTTTTTTTTTTTTTTTTTTTTTTTTTTTAATAAAAAAAATGGAAAGAAAGCCTTTAGGTATTTGATTATTATTATTTCAGTAAAGTATGTTCGTAAGTCTGTATTTACATATACGTCGAGGTCCAATTAGAGGATAGACCAAAAGAATTTTTTATGTTTACTTTGATATTATTCTCTTTTTGTTTTGAGATTTAAATTGGATATTTCATATTTTAATGATGTGTTTGAGGATTTACACAAAATTCAAATGTTAATTTAAATAACTATGATCTGCTTAAAGAGAATATTAAATGAAAGAAAAGGTTGAAATATTGTTTTGGAATTTAATTGCCTTTATAATAAGCTTGGACTAGAGCTGAATTTAGATAAAATAAAACATTTTCCAAAATATTTGGTACACATAATTTTTGATTGTTTTTAGCTCTAAAAAAGCTCTGTTGAATCTTATGAACAAAAAAAAAATATATTTTTAATAAGTACTAAGCAGGTCAAATTAGATTATGAATGCATCCAAAAATATATAAAAAAAATTTAATTTGTTGAAAAATCTTTAAGATTTCCATATACACATATTAAAACATTAACTAAGTTATTTATAAAATAAAAAAAAATTTGAATTATTTTGCTAATAAAATTTTGAACCGTCACGGGTGAAAACTTTTTCCTTTCCGTCAAATTTTATACATAATATGGGTATACATCTACCTTGCAATTTTAGTGAAAAGAAAAACGCCTCATCTTTAAAAATTTTTGAAATTGTCTTTTTTCTGTCACGGGTGGGAGAAATTCGATGAAATTTGTTAAAATATTAAACTCTTTGTCAAAATTTGAAAACAATTGGTAAAGAAATTTTCTAGATTTGCTATTAATAGCAAATAAACATGAGATATACCAAACACGTTGATTTCAACTTATTCGAAGAAGAAAAAGATATTAAAAAGATTTAATCGGATTTTGAAAGATAAAATTTATTTCTTTTTGGAAACCGTTACAAATTTATTTAAAACAATTTGTCAAACGCTAAGAAATAACCTCGAAAACTGACAAAAAGCGATATTTTCGTTTGTTTAATGTGATTATCTCAAAAACGTGATGTGATAGAATTTTTCGGACTTTGGATTCGAGCTCAGCTCACACAAAAAACTTATAGAAAAGTATATCTTGGTGTCTGTAACAAAAACCTTGTTGACCAGTGTAATTAGTTTTTTTTTTTTTACCATAATTATGGTCCTATGAAAAAAAAAATTCAATTTTAAGCTTAAAACCTTGAAATTAATAAATTTCACAAGAAACTGCGTTGAATACATTTTGAAACGAAATTTTATTTATTTTTTGTATAATGTACAGTCTTATACGTATTCCAGTTCGTTAACTTTAAATATTTACTAAGTTTGAAATTATATGTAGTACTTCTCGAAAATGAGTTAAAATTATGCCTGAAAATTGAGAATTTTTTAGTATTATCTCTTTATTTCGAGTTAAATTCGATTTTTATTATTGGTACTATTTACACTGGCCGACATAATTCTTCGAAGCAAAAATAAGAACTTTTGTTTTCCATTCGCTTAAAAGAGCACTAATGTATGTATTTAAGAACTATAAAATTTAAATAAGAGACAGATCTTATAAACAGTTTAGTAACAATGTAAATGAAACAATATGAAAAGATATTGGATATTGAAATGTTGAAATTTGAAAGTCGTATGAAGAATTTTGTCGGGGACTGTAAAAGACTGTGAAAAGCATATTCAAACTCGATAAAAAAAAATACAAAAAATGCAATTTTGTGAAAGAATTTTAATATCGTAATTTGAATTGTTTTCATTAAAAGGAAGGATCGTGTGTGGATTGACGCAAACATTTAGAAATATGTATTTTATTTTTTAATATTTTTGTCAGGAGTGTAAAAGTAGAATTAGCTGTTTTTCACTCTAAGCCGACGATATTTTGGCCTCATTATTTGCCTTCAATTTTATTTTTAACAGTAACTAACTAAAATGTCAACAATTTTCCGGTTAAAAATTATACTAAACTAGTTGTACGGATATTTACATAAAAATACAAAAAAACAGTGGGGGGGGGGGGGGGGGGTAATTTTCAAAATTATTTTTTTTTGGCTAATGTTTCTACACTTTTCTTAAATTCTTCTAATGTGACAGGTATGTCACCTTTTTTTTGTTAGATAGATAGATAAAATTCTTTATTTCATAGGATTAAGGTTTACAATATTATTCTTAAGAATATTTTTTTGTTAATAGTCTAAAATAAGCACAAAGAATCGAAGACATTTCAACATCTATATCATCAAATATTTCCTTCATAACCAGTAGGTACCATAATCTTTTTGGTCTGCATAAGAACTCGCAATAAAACAATGACACAAACAAAAAAGGTTAAGTGCTAGCAGTTATCCAAAGTCAAGTCATTAAAATTGCTGAAATTCCAAAAAAGCTGCATAACTTAATTTATATGACAAAATGTATCAAGTGAAATTCCCATAATTTCATTCTCATGGTCCTTCTTTCAAAAAGCCTACCAACCAAACCATCTTATGCTAACAAAAACAAAGTAAAAAAAAAAAAAAACAGAAACATAATCAAGAACCCCCAAAAAATAAACTTTCAACTCTATTCCGCAATAATTATTTTTTAAGTTTCTTCAAAATAACAAGAAATCTCTACAAAAAAAAAATAATAATACTCAAACAGTCACATAGCGCGCGAGTAATTAATTTTAATTTCCGCCTTACAAGGATAACAATTAGAAAATCAAAAGCGAAAAAAAAGAAACAACAACAACAAAACCCAAAAAATACAAAATAACGAAAAAAAAACAAAAAAAAAAATTGTAAAATGAAAATGCTCAAAAATTTTTGTCGTTCGTTCTTCCTTTTCTATAATTACTTCTTAGACATCTTTCCGAAAGAAGTGCGAAAAAAATACGTGTTCATTCCTTTTTGCCATCTTTGGGATTGGGATTCTTCTTCTTCTGGGTATTAAACGGAATATAGAAGAGGTACAGCAATCTCCTTGCCAAAGTTCCGACAATAACGACGACGACTCGACGTTCCGAGTCTCCAACCGACCGAGAACGTTTAGCCGTCAAGAAGAAGAAGAAAAAAAAGCACAAATGAAATTATTATGGTAGTAATTCTGGGATCTGGGATCCTAGAAAAGCAACTTCTACACAAAATAATGGCATAAATACCTATGTACCTAACCTATACTTGTCGTTCGTTTGCGAGTATAGTGTACAAACAAATTTGTAGCAGAAAACCAGCAACATTTTTCTTTGGAAGTCGCACAGTTTTAAAACACAGAAATACGAAAAAAAAAATCTATCTGTAGAGAAATTGAACCGTTATATAACGTTTTCTCCATTTTTTTTGCTGTATTACTTATGGAAGATACATGCGTTTGGTTGTCTTGTCTTTTTTAGTAATTTTTTTTTTTTATGATGGTGTTGTGTGTTCGTTTTTCATATTCTTGTGTTTCTTCTTTTGTGCTGCTGCTGCTATCCAATCCTGTCCTGTCTGACAGACAGATATTACTCGCTTTTCGTTAATTGCTCGTTGAAACCGTTTATTGCATTTTTAATTTATACCCTTTTTTGTTGTTTTTTTTTTGGTATAATAACTTAATTTCATGGCTTTATGAGTTGCTGGCAACATTTTAAATTTTATTTTAATTGATTTGTTTATTTCTTTTATTGTTGGAAGGTTTTTGTATTTTTCTTTTTTTTTTTTTGAAGAAAGGTTTTAAACTCAAAATAATTGGGTAGAAGAATTTTGGGGTTGTAATAGCTTCAATGTAGGTAGTTTTTTAAAAACCAGCTAAAATTCTTGTCTCTTAAATTAAACAGTGCCTCGGAAAAAAGTTTTGGTGCAAACTGCATTTTTTACCAGTGCAATTTATTTTAAAGTTTTTTAAAATATTATTAATTTACTGATTCCACTAGAAAACGTTTTGGTCAAAAATCTGCTAATAACTTTAACAATTATTCTGTTGTGAGGGCACTTAGACCCGTTTGCTGAATCGAAACTTAAGCATTTAAGTTCTACATAAATCCTTATGTGACAGTTTACGGAGAGGAAACAGTAGGGCATAAGAGTTTATGTTCAACATAAATTATTTAAGTTTCGATTCAGCAAATGGCCCTTAGTCGCCGTAAAGCAAAATTATTCTATATAAAGCAAATTTTACAATAGACGATTTTTTTAGTTTAAAATTGGTTTAAAGCGACAATTTTCTGCTCGTTTGCCATTCAAGTTATGCTTTTTATAAAGTTTGTTCTTTTCTCTTGAATAAAATATACAAGTTTACCTCATTAGTAGGTGCATACTATTTTTAAATATTTTTAAAAACTAAAAACCCAAAATTGGACACAGAACAATTTCTATACAAGTACGTTTTTTCCTTAAATAAAAAGAACAAAATATGATGGGACTTAGAACAATCAAAAATACTCGGGTCTCATTTTCGACGAATTGTAAATTTGGTGAAATAAAAATCAGTACAATTAAATCTTATACTTTTTTTAATCACTGAAAATTTAGCAAATTAATTGAACTTTTCTGAAAATCTAAGAATCTAGAATTTTTGGCAAAAAAAGGAGTTGGTTTTTCATTAAGGGCCGTAATATCTTTTTTGTATTTGACCAGTACGAAAATGATAGCTATGAAATGTGACAGTTTGGTTGACACTAGGTTAAGAATATTTTATGAGATTTTCCTTTTAAAAACATTTATCATAACAATAGTTTTTTATGCATCATAAGTCAGATTTGTCTGTACGTGACAGTAATTTGGCACGTGACGTTAGAGCTTACCTTATAGGTACTTAACAAAAATGAGTTAAATTTCAGCAAAAATACACAATTTAGGAGCAGTGAAAAAGTACTTAAAAGAATGGGAAAACCTTGTGAAGAGAAACTGGCTAGAATGATGTTTTTTTTATAACGCGTCTTTGGTTTTTCGCGGGAGGGCTAAATTCTTCAAAAAATAGTGATTAGCAAGAGTTGTCCTGTCTTTGATTTCTGTACTGATTTTTTTTTTCGGAACCCAACTTTTATCACCTCTGACTTCATGTTTGAAAAGGTACTAGTAACAGCTAAATCATAAATTATGTTGTAATGGTTTGGGTAATTTGCACGATCTTTTCAAGAACAATTTTGGTACAGTTCTTTATTGCTATTTCAGAGGGTGTGGCATATTTTTTCTTCGTTCATCGGATTTCCTCCTTTTAATTGGCATCTTCTAAAGTTTGAAAAGAGAACTGCTCATTTCCGACCAATTGTATTCATGAACAAATTAAGTATTAAGGTACCACGTGAACAAAAAACCGGCGTCATGATTTCGCTTGTAGAGAGCGCTATATTCAGTTAAAAGTAAGGTCTCAAAGCCTATAGCTACGAGACACTCATGAATTTTTTAACGTTACTCCATTTGTCAAACTGTAGTGAGTAGTTAAGAAATTATGTGGGAATAAATGAACACATAGGAACTGGTCAAAATCCCAATCCTCTATTTGTTTCATACGATTTTAGATTGCTAATTAGGTTCCGAAAAATATACGAACAAATGAAATATTTCGAGAGTCTAATAGTTAGTAGATTTTTAAGTCCTAATGAATGCATTCGTTATCAAAAACTTTTCCATAAAAAAAATCTTAAAATATCTCATTTATGTGCTCATCAGTGAAAAATGTTGCTGTCCTCAATACAGTAATAACTGCCTCTGGCATCGGCCCTTCTAAGGTTTTTAACGTTTTTTTCTTTTCTATGGTCTCCTGTATCTTTTCCTTGTTTCCGTCCAAAATTTGTATCTTTTGTCTTGGTGATAAAAGTTATTGATTACTCCCTTTCGGCAAAGAAGTTTGTTTAAAAAAAAAGTCGGTTGTAGTTTTTTATATTCCCTAAAAAAACACCACAACGATGTAAAAAATACAGGGCAACATAAAATATATTTTTTTTTTGGCCAAAACCAAAGCCGCCGTCATCACCGTCATTATCATTATCACTACAGTAGTAAGAGTATACGAAAGTCTAGTACACTATTTCATGTGCCTGTGATGATGGTTTTGGTGTTGGCTAGAAGGTAGCCTAGATATTGTATCCATTTTTTCGTTCCTCTTGTATTGTATTTGTATTTGTTCATTTTTTTCCTGTGTATGTATTTTTTTATTATTATTTTTTTTTTTTTTTAAACTACGACAATTTGGTGGTTTTCCAAAAGTATCCTTAAGCACGACGTCGTTGTTGTCGTCGACAGCGAAAAAGGCAAACAACAACGAATATCTCTTTGCCACTACTTCACACAAACAATATACAATATTATTACTTTTTTTTCTTTGTTTTTTTTTTTTTTTTTTAGTTCTTAAGCCCAAAACCAGGGACAGAGAAAAAGAGGCGATACTTATGGTCGATGAATACCATGAATGAAATACTCAAACCACGAGAAATCTATTTGTCCTTTAAAGTTTTCGGTATCCAAATGCACCTTCTTTCTACTTCTGAACCTGCTTCTTCCTCCACTAGTCATCTAGTTTATGCAGGACACAACGCTATTAGTATAGTTGTACTCTTGTGAACGTGGAAAAAAGTATATCGCTGTTCATATTGTTATTGAAATGGGCAACAAAAAAATGAAAATGAAAAAATATACCAGTACCTATAAATAGAGGTATAGAGAAGCTCCTGGATGCAAAGGATTCTTTTTTTTTTTAACTAAAACTTGTATACATTATTGTAGGCAACGGGGGTTCGGTACTATAAAAACCTTCTTCTCGGGAAAAGATAGCGATGTTGACCAATTTTCTTAAAATTGTCATTTTTTTTCTTTTTTTCTCATTCTCTCCAGTTTTTTTGAAACATTATTTTTTTTTTGTTAAAAATGTTGGCCTAATGTACTGAACTGCAAAAAAAATGTCACAACCAAACAAATAAAGTTTCATACAATTTTTCTTGATGTTTTGTTGTTTTTTCATAGAATGTTGAACAATAATTGTAAATGGAAATACAATCGTCCTTTAATTAATATTGACATTTCTTCGGAGTACTGGAGCGAAAGAGATAGTGTCTGGAATAATTAATTTGGCAATAGGCCAGAGGTGAATTGAAAACAGTTCAACTGTCAGCAGTTGTTCGTATATAGTGTATAGGTTTGCATTGGAAGAGAGAAATTGTGATGCTCCAAAAAATATTCCGGGCAAAAGAGGAAATAGGAGAATGATGCACAGTATACAGAGTCTTGAAATTAGGAAGAATTTTTTGTTTTTTTTGTTTCGAAAAGAATATTGCATCTGGAACGGAAACGTTGACATTTTTTTGGTCATAAAAATGTATTTTTTTCTCAATTTTTCTTCTTTGAAAATAATTAAAACGAGTTGTTGAAGAAAAAAAAGAGGAGACATTATTTACGGGTATAAAATATCTAACAAATTGATAATGTTTTGATGAGAATACAAAGGTAATTTTTTTCGTCAAGAGCAGTAGTTGTCTAGACCATGAAATTTATCAGTACAGATGAAAAATTATTTTCTTTCCTCGTATTTGTCAAACATTTTTTGATTTGTTATCAGAAAAGGGTGCTTTTTTTAGACAAATAATGAATTTTCAGATAAATATAACTCCGCTAATCTACGGCTTCCACATTTTAATAGTGGAGTCAAATAGGAATTCAATCTCGGAATGAATGCTAACAGCTTAACGTGCTTGAATATTTACTTGTGTAAAATTGTGTAGGGTATGGAAATTTCTTTACAGACTACCTAATAATACCGGCGTAAAGTTCGACGACACAAATTATAAATAAAGCTGACAGTTATCACTTTTAGTCGAAATAAGCAAAACGTGATGGGGTTACCGCGCATTTTCACGCCATAGCTATTAATAAATTTATTCAAAAAATATTTTTTTTTTTCAAAATTTTGCGTTAAAGAATTTATTTTTGAAACAATATTTATTCAACATTTTTTTCCAAAGTTTAAGAATAGACTAAGCTTTCTTAAAAAGTATCGCATGTTATTGTAAGCAGTGCTTTTGGTTCTCATTATTTTTTTCTAATTTTAAGTGACTTTTTAGAAAATCGACCTTCCCGCCTAATAAACCTTCAGCCAGCGACCAAAACTGCAGAAGGGTTTAGAAATCGACTTTTTTCAACCTAGTGCAGAGAAGAAATAACGCCAGGGATAACTTTACTTCTGGTTTATCATAATATAGTTAAATAGACCAGAAATATAGTTAAATAAACCAGTTGTGAAGTTATCCCTGCGTTACTTTTTCTCTTGGGATAACCTATAAACATATTATTGATTGAAATCGCAATAATCATTTGTAAAAAATTCGATAACATCAGCTCAAAATTATATTAAAATGTTGAAAAAGCTACAAAAAATTTAATAGTAAATTTTAACTCAAATGACACTGGAAGATAATACTAAATCGCATTTTGATGTAGAAACTAATTTTGAGCATAGACTTGGAAAGCTCCCTGAAGAAACTTCAAAAATTGTGTAAAGAGAACACTCTAACGTTGGCGTTGTTGAAAAAAAAGAAGCTTTGGTAACTGTCAGTTTTCTCAAAAACTAAAAAGAGATTTTTGCTTCTAATTTTGTGTTGGATTCGAAATATAAATAAATAAATAGTTCTTAAAAACTTAAAACTAAATACATTTTTTTTGATTTTTTTCACAATTTTATGTTAAAAAAATTAGTTTTTCAGAAAAATTATTAAAAAATATTAAAAAAAAGGCAGTTTTATAAATCTTAAGCTTTAAAAAGGCTATCGTTTATTTTTGAAAGTGTTGCCGTTGTCTTTAATTACATTTTTTTGCAACTTTTTTTGTTTTTCAAAAGCATCTGCCGCGACGTTTGATGGAATATCGGAATACATTTTTGCAAGCATGAACAAGAAAAATGTTATGAATTATATATTTTTAGAAGTTTTTGTAAAGAGTAGAATATTATAACAGGATTGTTTATTGTAATTTCTCGGACTTAAGTATAAAATTTATGACAATTTTTTAAAATATTTTTTCATATTATCTTTTTTTAAGCGTACATTTAGGTTTTTCACACTAAGCTTACAAACAGAACTATAAACCTTTTTCAAAGTAATTTGATCATAATTTAATTTTTACATTTGCCAATCAAATTCATTTTTTGATAATGCTGTTTAAACTGAAATTATATGTTGTGATCGGTTCCGTCGCATATTGCGCTTACCGATTTTATTACTTTTTCTAATTGGTAACATGATCTGACTGATCAGCAGTTTTGCTCGTATGAAAACATCAAAAAGGTCTAAACATTTTATCGTATTGGTATTCGACTTCTGCCAAATAGATGCGAAAGTTGTAGATAGCAATACTTGGCATGATTCGTTATCGTTCGTTACATTTTTTCCAATATGAAGCTGCATTTTCATTTGAATTTCAAAGGAATATTTAGTATAAGGGTTTCACTTACCTACGAGTATCATACAAATAGTTGTCATAATCTTACATCTAATTTAAGGTAAACTTTTGTAAGGTCTGGTGTGCTAAAAAATAATTGTTTTTAAATAAAAAGCCTTTAAATCCCTCCTCTCTTCATCTTATGACTGAACCTTATTTGAGTAACTGAAAGCCCGTTTGAGATCCTGTCATTCTATTACATTTCATGTACCTTCTGGTTTACCGAAAGGAAGCCATCTAGGTCCACTGCTATTAATCTTAACCATTATAGATTTTACTCAGTGTTGGTGTGTAGTGTAGAAAAAAACCAGCTTGAACTTAATGTTAGTAAATATCACAACTTAACATTCTCACGGTCTTACATCTGATTGACCTTCAGTCTCTTGAAAATAGAGATTCTTTAGAAACACGTTTTTTACGAAAAATGTTAAACCCCCATTGTTGTCAACCTCGAAAGAAAGCATCACATCATCTGTCATTGACATCACTAAGTTTTAACTTTGTCGAAAACAAAAACTATTCAAACTTTTAACTTCTTTTAAAAGGGTCTTCATAAAAATTAACCATTATGAACGATAACCAACAAGCTCAAAACATATTTATAATGTCTTTCAAATTTTCACTCATTAAGAAAAAGTTTAGCGACATCATGATCCAGGTGTTAATCTTTTTGGTAAAAATAATTACAAAAGAAAAGAAAATACAAACTTCCAAAATGCGAATTCAACCGTCTCATGGCCAATTAAACGAAACTTTCACTTTTTTTTTTATCCTCCGCTGATATTCTAAAAATACCAAACTTCACCCATCATAATCGTTAAAATGAAAATTATCAAAAATTAACATTGCAAAAAGCTTATCAAAACTGGATAAATTTCAAAGTCAAATTTTTGATTGCAGAAAAGGTGTTACAATATTCACAGACAGACTATTATAAAGTTCAAAGCATTTCAATGCTTTTTCATGCCAAAAAAACTCAAAACTTTTGCAAAAACTAAGCTTTTACGCAAATATTATACACTCATTATAAATTTCTATGAAACCATTTAGACAAAGTGTTCAACCCTAAAATTATTTTCCAAACACACTCTCTTCTGCTATAAGCCACCCTTTTTTTTTTGTCAAAACTTGTATGAAGAGTTTTATAGAAGCCACCCTGTGTGTAGAAGCGTACCATGTTACCACCCTTATACCTTTTCTAATAGATGAAGAAGGGGGAGGTTTAACTGTATAACAAACTCTTTAAGCACACACAAAACTTCAACAACTGAAAAACGAGAATAAAAGAAATACAATGAAACGCCATTAGGCAACGTTCGTTGATGATGATGATGATGATAATGATGACGATGGAAATGGTGGTGGCGCTGGCTTAGCTAGAAAGAATCCGTCGTAGAAGGTGTAGAAGATACCCTCACAAATGCATGAATACTTTTAATGCATGTATTCCTGTGGCACCTTTACCATCCTTTCTTTCGCCGCGTTGACGATGATGACGGCACACGAAGTCGAGTCAGTGATATGGTCGTCCAACTAAATTAAAATTGTTTAGTGAGTTTGGTTTTTGTGTTTTCTTATTTTTTTTTTTTTTTTTAATTCACGTGTTCATTCTAATTCGAAAAAAGGAAAGAAGAAGAAAAAAAAAATAATGATAAAAGGATTTTACTTATATCCCCGAATGTCATGTGTCCCATTTCAGGTTCTATAACACACAAAATACAACATGGCGGATGGATAGAGCGATTCCAAGGTAGAAAATGAATGACTCTCCACATTATTTTATTCATGCCTTGTCATTTTGCGTGCCTATGTCTGTCTGTTTGTTTCCAGAACCGAAAAAAAAACAAGACGAAAAAAAATAAAAGGAAGAAGATCCTAGTTCTCGAATTCCTTTTTCCCAAATAACTTACAATCCAAACGAAAAAGACTGAAGAGTCATCCTTTTATTACGATTTCTCTCCTGTTTTTTTTTTATTTTTTTTGCTTTCAACATTGCAGTCCTTTGGATTTATTATTCGATTTCTCACAGCTTGCGGCAAGCTATAAGGTAGAGTTGGGACTCCATATGCGAGAAGAGAGAACGCATTTAATCATCTACTTTGTATGCCATGTATGTCGCAAGCAAATAAATTTTGAGATATGGTTCGCTGGTGTGCTGCTGCTGCTGCTGCTGCTGCTGGTTCTGGTGCCACATGCGGGATTATATGATCCTCTCACTCTCGAGCTAAATCGGAAACACCGTATAGCATATAGGTTGATCCATTTACAAGAGTGAATGATGGCCAAGGACTAATGCCATCTCATATTATATAGCGAAGCGAAAGTACGGATTCATAATCTTGGCACTTCTGTATTTGATGATTATTGTTATGATGGTCTATTGTTTGAAGCTTCAACTTTTTTTTTTTTCGGGAGTAATATTTCGTGTTATTTTTTTTTTCGGTTTTTTGTTCGGTAACTGTATGTAAGGGAGATGACGACTCATGTCGTTTTGAGGTGGCTATAAACTTTGTAACGATTTTTTTGATATGCCTCAACGACACAGAGTACACATGACTTGAATGGTAATATTATGTTTCTATAAGCAAATTAATTTGCAATTGGTATTTTGGTTATGTTTTATTTTTTTGTGAGAATTTTTCTATTCGTTTTATTGTAAAGCTTATAACTCAACTTAAAAAAATGTAATCATTTTTAAAGACTTTAGTATGATTTTTGATAGGCTGTATCTCAGTAAAAAATGATCGCATCATGACAAAATAAAAAGCATGTGAAAGCTCTATTCTTCTAGTTTCAGGATTAAATGTTAAAATATTTTCTTTCTAACGGTAAAATAGCTAAATTGTTGGAACTGTTCAAAAACCAAAATTTTCCAATTTTTTTTCGTTTTTACTGTTCCCCTAAGAAAGTGGGAAAATTTTTTCTGATAAAATGATTATTATTTTTAGAAAGGCTATTTATTTGGCTTTAAGATTCATTTTGTTTCAAACTTCTACGATTTTTTTTAAACTGCAATATAAGTCATCAAACCAAAAACCATATTTTTGACTTTGACTATCAATATCTCAACAACGGATCACTGTACAGAACATTCAAGGGCACATTTAAAAACTTCATTCAATTCTCTACAAAGGAATTAAGTTTGCTTTGTTAAACAAAATGTTTTCTTATTTTTGAGATTAATTTAGAAAAGCTATCAAAATAGGCATTTTTACGGTTTTTTAGAAAATTTACCGCTATTTTATTTCTATGGGCGATAAGATTAAACTGAGGCTTAATTATTGAAGCTTCATATACCTGTAATTAGTATGCAAAGTTTCAGACTTACTCATTAAGCAGTCTTTCTGTTGTGAGGGTTTGAACTTTTGAGATGAAATAAAACACCATATTTCTGCAGGTCTAAATGACTTTTCAACTTTTTTATGAGCAAAATCAAATTTTTTCTGAGTTTATTTGATGATTTTATTGAAAAATATCGTTTAAATTCAAGATAAACCAAGGAAAAATTAAATGTTAAAAAAAAATTAAATTTTGAAAAAAAAAGCTTTTGTACCATTTTTGGATACTTTTCCTAATTTTGAAAATTTTTTGTTTTTCCATAAAAAAGTGATTGTCTTTCACGAATATAAACAACTTTTGACACTGGTGGGCTATGTGCAAAATGTTTAACAAGAAGACAAAAGCGCCTTAAACGAGTTCAAATATTTTTTTTTGAATTAGCAATAATTACAAAAAAAAATTAATTTTTAGAATTAAAAAATTCCATGTTTTTGAAAAACAATTTTTTGAAAACGTACCAACTTTGTTTATGTATGTAAATTATTAATATTTTCGTTTAAATATTTTTGATTTAAAGATTCAAAAATGCATTTCCCTGAACTTATTTGTATTAAAGTTTTGAAAAAATGCTTCAAGCATACATAAATGCTACTTTTTTTAAGTCACACGATTTGTTCTAACTCCAACAGGAACAGATACAGGCTAGAAATTTTAAAATTTGTTTACTTTTCAGAAAGTTTTTGATGCTATGAATATGAATTTTTCATGGTCCAAGTTGTTCGGATATTTATTTATCATATTTCAAAAACAAAAATCTGTCTCTGGGATATTTTTTGCAATTAAAAAAAAAAAAAAAAATATATTACACCTATTTCCAAAGTTTTCAAGGTAAATTGCAACATTAGAATTTTTCAAGAATGTCTTATGTTTAAAATACTATTTAAAATTAAAATAATAGCTGTGTTTTATTTTCCTAGTGATCCGGATGAGATCATTTATTTATTTGCGAAACAATAACAAAACAAAATCCTGCTTTTGTTGTAAAAAGGAAAATAAAACGCAGCTAATATGTATATGAAGAAAAACTCGAAAATGTTACTTTAAAATTAATTATTTCAAAAAAGTAAAGTGTTTGAGAAATTTATAAATCGGATTTGAATTCGATGCATAAAACACTTTGTCAGTGTGGTTAAGTTTGACTTCGAAAAAATATTAATCATGCTGAAAAATGTGTAACACTGATTGAAAAAACAACTTAAAATCAACGAAAACCACGTTGATTCAACTATTTTACGGAATGATTTTGCGTTGAAGGCGAAAGTTTTAAAATTTAAGTAGAACATCGTTAGTTTAAAGTGGTTTACAGTTATAAAACATCTTTAAATCAAAATTGTTTCAACTTAAAAAAAAATCAATTTATTAAAAAAAAAAATGCACGAACTTGCTCTTGAAGTTTAAGTTGCTTAAGTTTTTAAGACTTTTTATATAGAAACTTGGGAAATGTAGGTATATAAAAACAAAAACAAAAAAAAAATAAAATTAATTTTTCAAAAAAATAAAACAATACATATCTGAAATGAAATCGCCTCACAAAACGCGAAAAGGTGCATTTTTAGAAAAAAAATGTTCAAAATCGTTAGAGCCGTTTTTTAAAAAACTAATTTTTTATAAATAATTTTTTGAAAAAAAAGTTTTAAAATAAAATTTATATGCCATTTTGTAATATCACTAATAATATCTAATATGTATACTAATATCAACATCTAAAAACAAAATTTCAAAAAATGCAATGTCCCGTTTTCGAAAATTTGATTTTTCAAAAAAAAATTTTCAAAATTTTTTTAAAAATCCAAAAATTATTTTTTTCAAAATTTTATTTTTGGCTTATATTTAAAGTATATAAATGCTTTTGTATAAATTTATAAATTTCGTTGAAATACAAAAAGCAGTTTTGCAGAAAATCAGATTTGAAAAATGCGGTCCTATGGCAGGTACCGTTAATAATGATTTTCAAAAAATTTTTTTTTCTTCAAAAGATAGACCTCGTTTAAATACTAACATTTAAATTTTTTTAACAAAATCGTTTTAGCCGTTTTCGTGAAATTAAACTGTTCCGAAATTTTTGTATGCAACAAAAGCTGAAGTCCGACAAAAATAAAAAAAATTTCTTACGTTGTTTCAATTTTATTTTGAAGAAGTTTCATGTTAATTTTTTCAACATTAAATCAACGTTGAACATTTTAAATTTTACGTTGCGTTTTTTCTCTCGCATTTGCTCATATCCGAAATATTTGTTACAATTCAACTAAGCTGTTTTACAAAAGTTTTTAAAAAAACATTTAATTCAAATTTTTACTTTCATAAAAATTTCGAAAAAAATGTTTTTTTTTATATAATTTACATACTTATTTTTAAGTAACCGATAATTCATTGAAAAATTTGTTTTTCGAATAAAAAAAAGTACGTCGCTTAACATTCTTCACAAATCGTTTGTTTGTTTTTTTTTTTTTAAACTCACCATCCTAATTTTTCTTCTAAAAACCCATCTACGCAAATAACGTTTTCATTCATATTAAAAAAAAAAAATACCTTTCTCTATAATATTTCCCGCTTTTTCGCTAATCATATTGCGTACCAGATGTTCAGCCAACTCCCTCTTCCATATTCGCCTCCAAAATTTCCTATGATTAATGTTTATAATGCCTTTTGCATGTGAAACATAACTTAAGCAAAAGCATTAAAGAAATCCATTAAATTAAGGATAATAGCGTATATTCCAAATAAAATCATTTTACCACATACACACGTAAATAAATAAAAAAAAAAAAAAACTCCAGACGAGACAGTAAGAATATCAACAGTAATAAACTCAGCAGCAGAAGCACACGAAGTAATCACGCTCCTTTGTCGTTAATCACAATTTAATTCAGTAATTGAAGATTGGCTTCCTGTGTAGTATATGCTACCGCCTGCCATTGCCACTGCCACTACCACACATTAAACCACTTAGACAAATATGTGTTATGTGTGTGTTTTGCAGTAAAAGCTCATCGAGCATAATTTTTAATTGCATCAATTTTCTTGCACTTATTTGGTTTACAATTATTATATTGTTGTTAACTTTTATTTAGTACCTTTTTTTATATCCTTCTTCTTATTCGAGACATCTTTTCGAAGAAGATCCTTTTGCGCGCGCTAAACACATAAACATAAATTTCAATTTGGTTATAATTTGAAAATTCATGCACCAAAAAAACTGTCTGGGATGTGCCTTTTCAAAAATTTTGTATTTTCACACAAAACACAGCAAATCCCACCACGATTCGGGAATAATTTTACATCCTTAAATGTTATATTCTTGCGATTCCTTATAATAGGCGCTGCTGTGTGTCGTTATACGTGCGCGGGTGGTGCTATTGTTATCGCACATTTCTTAGAAAACATGGCCCAAACATTTTAGCGTGTGCTATGCAAAAACGACAACGATGACGGTTGGAATATTATAATTTTTGAATAAAGCTTAAGCTCCTTTGGATGGAAATGGAAATATGTATAAAATTATCCAAATCCCAAAAGAGTGAGGGCTGGTAAAACCCATCACTGCCTAGCACCACGCTTTGACTAATTAAACTTTATAACGCTTCTTTCGCGCTTTCTAAAAAGCAAATGAACATAACACGCACATAAAATGCTTCCTTGTTCCTTTTTTTTTTGTTTGTTTGTTTGCCTTTTTGTTTTCAGTATTTTTTTTCTTCTTTATTTTTTTGGAGGTTAAGGTTTATGTTTTTCAATATTTTTCTACCCTTGGCAACTCTATTCCGGGAAATAGTAGGAAGCCGGGTTAAATAATGAGAGTTTTGGGTGTAGAATATCCATAAAATACTCACTGTACACCCGGGAAATGTTTCTAAACCGGAAATCCAAATCTTTTAATAGAATTTTCATCCTTCCAGGGATGTTTATTCTTTATACGAACAAGGGAGAACCTTTAGAGAAGCAATCATTTTATAACAGAGGTTTACATGGGTTGTTGTAGAATTGTTAGATGGGTTGAGGAGAAATTTGAAAGCACCCTGCTTTTTCTAATAGTTTTCTCAGATTTTGGGTAAAGCTATATGTAAATATTTGCTATTTCTCCAAAAATGTCGTTTTGTCATGAAAATAAACGAGTTTGTTTTGGGCGGAAAGCAAACCGTCTAGTGGAAATTAGGGTGAGTTTACACTGTATTTAACAAATGTGGACTGTATTTAACGTTTCTATAAGAATTCTGACCTCGATTTTGAGCTCCTAAATTCTAGTTTCAATTTGAGAAAATCAATCGGGGTACGATAAATTTACCAGACTTGCTTATTTAACAGTTTTTTTTTTTTTTTTTTATTATTTTGATAGAAAAATTAACAGTCCAAAGTAAAATAAAGCCAAATTTTGGGCACTTGTTTCAGTAATATTAATTTAAAGAAGATATTAGTTATTACAAATAGAATGCATTTGGGATAACACTGCAGTTTTTACCATAAGACTTAAAACCAAATATAAGCGGAAAGCTATTTAAAATAATGGTACTCGAATAAAATTTGGCAGTGTGGTTTCACTTGCTACACGAATACAGAATCAAAAGAGCCAGTTAAATATTTCGAGTGGGAAAAAATGAAAACCAAGAAGCTATAATTTTTTGAACCCAATTATATTTCACAAAAAAAAAGGCGCTAAAATGATATTTTTTCTTTCTTTTCTCATTTTTTTTTTATGTGAAAAGTAACAAAAATACTTATAGAATCTGAAATCCTTATATTTTTTCTAACGAATAAAACCATCTGTAGATTGGATTCAAAGCATAATAATAATAATTTATTGAAATCAGTAATTTTTCATGAAAAAAAGAAATAAAAATCAAGTTTTTTTTTTCTTTATACAAAATTTTGTCAATGTTTTTATATGACAACATACTAAAAATTTTATATCATCTGAAAGCTTATTATTTTAGCTTTAAATTTTTACCTTTATCATGTCTTTACGCCATCTACAAAATGAGCTGGAATTTTTTGAATGCAATCAATTTTCATCAAAAGAAGTAAAAAAAAAATATCAAACTGTTGCCCAGTTTTTGTTATGACAACCTATATAATAAATTTTATATCACCGGAAAGCTTATCATTTCACATTTAATATTATGCTTCAATCATACCTGTGCGATGTTTACAAAAAACGTAATAAATTTTAGAAGACAACCATGTCGAAATTAAAACAAGAGATTACCGCAGTTCCCTCACTGGTTGGCCCAACCGTTTAGTTTGTCACAAAACACAAATCGTTTAGTTGATGAAACCACCGACCTAATAGTTTTTGCATGTGCGCGCGGTCCCATACAATCACATGTGTTTCTTTTTTGAAACCAAACAGTTGAGAGACTAAAAGTTGAATGTGCGTGACTAGTAGACTGGGCCAAAAAAAAAAAATATTTTTTTTTTTGAAAGTTACTTCGAAAATCTTGTTCAGGATGATGAAAAAAAAATTTGGTGAAAATTTGAGCCGTTAAAAAAAATAAGATAATCGTATTCAAATCGCAATGCATACTTGTCATAAGAAAACTATTGAAATCAGTGGCCATTGGTTTTGATACGAATATCTTCTTAACGGTTAAAGCAATTAATTTGCTGCCAGGGAACTTTTTATAGAACGTTTAAGTCCCTACAAGAAAACATCTTGCTAATTTGAAAATATTGAATTTTCAGTGAATTAGAAAATTTTGAAATTGAAAATTGATTTTTTAATTTTTTCTCGATTTAAATCGTGAATAACTTCTTTAGAACTCAATTTAGGGAAAATTACTACAAGACCTTTTTTGTAGAGAATTAAATTTCCTATAAGAATCTATCGTGGTTTTATTTTTCTATTCAGTTATTTGCTGATCACAAAATTCCAAAGTGAAACAGTCAAATTGAAACACTTCGATTTAAAAAGCTTAATTACTCGAATACGGCTCGTCTGACGAAAATTTTCAATTAGATCTTTTTTGTAGGAAATTTAATTTTATATAAGAAAAAATGAACAAAATTTTTTTTTACTTTGATCGTCTAGCAGTTCTGTTGTAAAACATCATATCATGTATAAAAATAAAAAACACCGCCTCTTAAAATTTTTTTTAACGGCTCAAATTTTCACCAATTTTTTTTTTCATCATCCTGAACAAGATTTTCGAAGTAACTTTCAAAAAAAAAATATTTTTCTAGTCTAGTCTAGTTTTCTAGTCTAGTGACTAGTCTAAGAATAAGGAAACATGCTGGCCTTTTTTTTTTAATAATATTCAGTAAAACAGAACAACATTTAATAAAACACTTCTTTTGCCTTTAAACAACATCAAAGCTTTGATAGGGTCACTATGGTGTATACGTACTTTTTTTTTTTAAATTGAATTTCTTATTCGTTTTTTCCCTTCGAACACAGTAAAACTTTCCAAATTTCGATATATTTTAAAGTTGCACCGAAAACAAGTATCATTTTCAAATCTCACCCAGCTTTTCGTGCTTAAAACCGTTAGTAACATTGAATGAATTTATTATTTATTATTTATTCGATTACAGACCTCAAATACTATTTTAAGCCAAAAGAAGTATAATTATGTTGCAACTACCTAATTTATATTAACTACGAACCAACTTTATCACTCCTCGGACACTTTTGTTCCACCATTTGTGACAGAACCCCAAAAGACAACAAGTGTTTAACTAATTAGTAAACGACAAACGCACGAAATTTTGATAACAACCAGCAGTCTTCAAATCTCTCTCTCTCTCAAAAAGTGTTCTTTCCTAAACTCATAGTCTATAACACTCACTTATCATAATTACTCCTCTCTCTACAACCCTTAGCAAAAAAAAAAAAAAACCTTTTTGCAACCTTATCCTTTTTACCTTTTCCTCATAGCTTTCCAGATGTTCTTGTCCCAATCTCTAATTAAATCAGACAAACTTTGTCCCAAAGTAAACTCTCAACTCCACACAGCAAATATTCAGTCTCACAAAATATACTCGTAGTATACTAAACCAACACGAAGGTAGCGGTGAATAATTTCACAAAAGCAAATTACTTTTTAATTTGACTCCGTGACTAAAATTCAGTGTGCACGCATTATTATTCATTTGTACCTACGTCAGAGGGAAAATCCTTTTAAGTGCACTTAAATTTGGCTTTTTGATGTGCCAGCGCCAAGCTCCAGAATTTCCGTTACACTCTCTCTCTCTCGCATTCACACTCACCCTCGGCAATACCGGCAATAAAGAACGCGCCATAAAATAGCATCACAGCCATCATATTACCCAAACCTATTACAAACCTTATTTCTACTCCTTAGCTTTTTGGTACTCCCATTTTCAACCAACCCAACAACCCAGCCAAAAAGTAAGAGAATATGCCAAAACCAAGCCAAACTACGTTCGTAGCTTCTACCTGAAGTCGTTTTACTAACCATTTCCTGTGCGCTTTTGTGCGGTCCTGTGTGTTCCTTTTGTTTCTCGCACATTCAAAAAACACACCGCACTCGTAGATATAAAATCCTTCCACCTGATGCGGGTAAATTTAACGACCACGTTGTTCGTTATAACAACAACAACAAACGACAACAATTTTGCCACCGTCCGAACCCGCCCTCTCCATACCCGCCCACAATTCTGCTGCCGTACGAAGTTGTTATTCATTTTTATTCGGAGCAATTGAGTTTTTCCGCTACAGCGTGGGATGGCTTTATACATTTCCTCTTTTTCTCTCTTCTCTCTTCAGCAGCACACACTATAAAGATCCTTATGCTGTCCGTTTCGTGTGCGGCGGTATCCTGCTTGGCCACAAATAAATTCCGGGGCTCAAAAGTATGCTATATGGTTGAGGTGAAGAGGAGGGGTGAGATGGTGGAGAGTAGGTATTATTTATCCACAAGACTAACGTAGAAACACATGCATGCTGTGTGAACAGAAGCAAACACACATAACCCATTCGAAGAGCAAAACTATTCAAAAGGATTTTGCTATTGTATTTCGAGTTTTCAAGTCAACGAATGTCCTTTTTGTTTGATTTTTGAACCGCAAGTATTGGATTGAAGGAAATTTGAAAGGACTTTGTCCACATAATTGTGTTCTGTGTGTGTGTTTTTTTTTGTCGTTTTGTTAGTCCATAGGACTAATCCTTGTTTTCTAAAAGGCGAAAGGTAAAACAAGTTCAATTAGAAGTCACAGTATAATTGTGACCGTTGGCTGATAAAAATTCAATTTGACATTTTCAAAACATGATATTGTGAACAATATCTATATGCATGTTCTCTGGTACTTGTACTCGAAGGAAAACATAGAACTTGAACATGAGATTGTTTAAAGACTCGTTTAATGAAGTTTTGAACTTGATTTAAATGAGATATTGACGAGCTAAATACCCTTACAAACTGAAAAACTAATTTTTGTGTTCGAATTATATATACAGCGCACAGTGGCCCGTTTTGACTTTTTTGCTTGCAAAATTAATATCTTCTAAACAAATAAAGACATCGCCACAATTTTTTTTTTATCTTGAAGGAAATTTCTATGAAAATTGAGTTTCAAAAAAAAAAACTTTACAGGGTGTTTCAGAATTTGGTGTTAAAATAAGAAGTTTTAGATAAGGTTGTAAACATAATGGTATTTTGATTACAATCGTCAAAAATCAATTTCTGAAGTAATCTGAGTTAGGTGACACAGTGGGGAAAAAGGAAATGAACCAATTCGAGTGAAACAGTGGGGAGAAAAGTATTTTTTTTGTTTTTTATTTGTATGCAATTTTTTTATTTTTCTTTATAAAAGAGTACATTTATAATGTATTTCAGTGATATATTACAAGTCAAACAGTGGAAAAAGATAAAAGTAACAAATTAAGACATAAAAAACACTAGATTTCTTTAAAACTATCATCGAAGTCCAGGGTAATTTGTAATAAACTCATCATTTCTGGAGAGTATTGTTCTTGCAGATCTTTTTGGTTTCTTACATGCCTTAAGGAAGAAATAGGTGTATCCGATGAGGTTGCAAGCATGTTAAATAGGTCTTCATTCTGCCGAATCCTTGAAATTTTGCACGTATTTTGATATCTGTACTTCTTGTGGTCTTTAACTTTGCACTCCTGGGCTTCTTCTGACAGTTCTCCAAGTGGAAGTGATTGATATTCGATGATATTTTAACTATGGACCATTATTTTGTGAAGAGTAGGCGTGAGTAGTTTTTCAGGATACTTTTTTTTAGAAGCTCTGCTGTTTTCTTAGTATACTCTCCAAATTTAACTGCATTCACTACTTCCCTGCAATTCAAAACATTCAGTAGGTATTATTTTCAGCATCATAATAACTTCTCCATTGACTCCAGTTATTCGAGCGGTTGCATCTGATTGTTCTCCTTGAAGTGTTTCCATTATTAGTATTTCCATAGCCTTTCTTTGGTTTATCCACATCAAGTCTAAGCTCTTCTCGAAAACGTGTTTGGATCGCTTGTTTTCTTCTCTTTTCCATCTCCTTGGTCCTAATATATTCATAAAAAATCATGTTATTGAAATCCACCACTTGCAAAACAAAAAACTCTAATTTTCCAAGATTTTATTTTCACACATGAAAAAAAAATGTCGAAAAAATGACTGACCTTTTCAAATCAAATCGCTCTAGCTCAGTTGGATGCAAAATGACGCAGCTGAGGTTATGGATTTTTATTAAGAAATATATAAGGATTTTGAATCAGCTGAGCTTGGTTTGATTAGGAATCTTTTTTTTCTATGCAATTTGAAGTCGAAAAAGTGTGCAAAAAACAGTGTTTCAAAAAACATTAAATTAAACAATTAAAAAATAAATTTTTTAATTTTTGGTTTAAATAGGTATTTACACAGCATTTGAAAAAAAAAAATAAAAATCAAAACGTTTAAGGAGCCCTCTTCCTAGGTTTAACACTCAAAGCTAAGAAAAAAAATAAAAAAACAGATTTTTTTTTTCATAGTAAAAAATTATTAACTTTGACTTGCTCTATAAGGCACACCAATAACCCAAATAGAAAATTTTTTTCGAATACTCGAGCTCCAACCAATTGTGAATCCAGTGATCTAAAAGTTTTTCATTATCGACCCACCCGAAAAATGAATATTGCAAGCACTTTTGTCTAAATGGGCCACTGTGCAGCGGCTCTACAAATTATAAACCAAAAAATAATTGAAACAAAAAATAAAGTTTAAAAACTTAAAGCAGACTAGTTGATGACTTCTAACTCTAGAGGGCGCTAAATTAGAAGATGTTTCATAGCCTATAACCAGCAAACAAGCAAGATGGTTCCAACGATACCTCATTTGTCAAATTATAATAAATAGTTTTTAAGATATGACGGAATCACGTGTGCAATTCACACGTGGTTGAAGTGAAACCTTAAAAATCATTTAAAAAAAATCGAAAAAATATAACTTTTTTTTATTCCATTACTTTTTTTATATGACAACCTACAATAAATTTTATACCATCTAAAAGCTATTGTTTCAGCTCAAAATAATTATATCGACCATGTCTATACAACATCTACAAAAAGAGCTAGAATTTTTTTTAACCCAATTAGTTTTCATAAAAAAAGCATTCTCTTCAAACGCCATTAAATCCATTTTTTAAAAGACAACCTATAATAAATTTTAAATAACTATTATTTCACCTTTTATATGACCAAACGATGTAAAACATCTCAAAATTCCATAACTTTTTTGGTTCTTAATATTTTTGTTTGAAATTTGGCACAAATATACTACAATGTATATGCTTCAACATAAAAATCAGAACTAAAAAAATTATGTAGGTATGTATTTATTATAACATTTTCAAAAACAGAAATTATGAAAAAAAAGCTCAAATTCATCAATTAATGGCTTAATTCATATACAAAATTATATTTTAAGTCGTTGTAATTTGTGTTAAATATAAGTGAAGTTATCCTATATATAATATATTGATAAGAAAGCAAAAATTAAAAGATTATTAATTCAAAAAAAGCATACGAATGAAAGATGATATAAAATTCATTGTAGGTAGAATTTATTTTATAAGTAAGAAAAGAAAGAAAAAATGTGAAAGGGATAAGTATCCAAAAACGTAGAGACTAAATTAACCACTTTCTTAATTAAATCAAAATTATTGTGTATAAAACTCAAACAAAAAAATAAGGGATGAAGAGGAAAAAAGTATTAAAACCAAATAGAATATGAAAATAATTTAAAGTAAATTAAATTAAAATTTAAAAATAATAAAATTAAAATTTAAAAATAATAAAATTAAAATTTAAAAATAAAAAAAAAAAAAATAATTTATATTTTATATAGAGAAGGCTTTTTAAATAAAACAAAAGCTTGAGATAAGAATTAAAATAGCGTAAAAAAATAATAGTTTGAAAAAATGGGATGAAATTAAAAAGAATCAAATCTGCAGATTTTGATTTGCGGCAGAAAATGGGACTTGAAATCCGTTCAGATGGTCAAGCTTGTTGAGAATTCCCTTTATAGGGGATCCCAAAAGTAATAATTTAAAATACATATCTCAAATTCTTACCATTTTCGATTAAATGCACTTCTTGTGAAATTTCGAAAAATTCCTACTTTGAAACAGTATTTTACTTCCCTTGTTCATAATTGATTTTTGTTTTTACAAACGTTCACTGAAACATTGGTAAATAAGAACCAATTATTTAATCAAAACATTATTTATTTTGTTCGCCATATCGCTACAAATTAGTTAGCAGTTTTAATGAAACTCAATTTCTTACTTTTATTTTAAAGCAACACCCTAAAAAATAAATTGTACATTTTGAAACTGGTTTATCATTTTTATAACTTGCCTAGTTATCAAAGTTTTCAAAAAAAGTATACAAGATTCTGAAATTAAAGTTAGGATACTATAATTTGAATTCAAAAAAACAAGGTTTTTCAGAGTAAAAAAAAAAACAATAAAAAACATAGGTTTTTGTTTAAACTAATTTGTAGCGAAATAATTTTTTTTTTATTTGTCAATTATTGTTTTAGGGACATATTTGTAAAAAAACCAAAAATAAATTATGAACATCTTAAGCAAAATACTGTTTTAAAGTAGGAATTTTTCGAAATTTCACAAGAAGTGCATTTAATCGAAAACCGTAAATATTTGGGATAAACAAGTTACCAAATTTTAAGAGCCCTTTAAATAGCCTATCAGAATATTTCATTTGAATCATTAATTTTGAGACACCCTGTAGATGACAGTAAAAAAAAGATTTGCAAACATTTTTGGAAAATTTTTATTTTATACATTTTTGACCGTAAATCAAAATGGCGCAAATATGCGCAAAATTTTATTTTTATTCCTTAATTTTGAGTAAAATGAGATTCTAAATTCATTCATCACTCGACATTAAAAATTAAAGTTGTCCAAATTACTTCCCATTAATTGTTATTTTTTCCAAGCAATCAATTTAAAGTACATTCAAAAACAAATAACGTATTTATAAAGTAGATATTCTAACCTTTTTATTGATATACAACACTTATAAGGTTTCTTCACAAACTTCGAAGAAAACTAAGTTTAAACTGTTATATAAAATTGGACGAAAAACAATAAAAATTGAAATGTAAGGTTCGAGACTCATTTTAAGTACTTTTATCCAAAATATATGAAAAACGATGTATGCTATCATAATGGCGCACATTTCTATTTTGTTAAACAATCATTACTTTTTTGAAATGATCACATTTGTTAAAACCAATTTTGAGATGGTTTTGGTCGTTTGGTCCCATTGTGTGACGCTTCAATCATATTTCTACCATGCCTACAAAAAAAAGTAAGAATTTTTTAAAGCCAACCATGTCGAAATTTCAAAATGAGATTACGGTACTTTGAGTTATTTTTCAATTAAAGATTATATAATTTGTAGAGCACGTACCGCTTTGTGTGATATATTAAATGAAAGGTAATATTATCAGCATGCGTATTAAAGTTAAATAAATTTGTTATGTGCTCTAGATCAAAAGATATAACGTGTTAATAAAAAGAACATCTTTTCACCGTTATCTCAGAATTTTGAATATAAAATTAATTGAAATTTTGCACAATTATAATTTATTTAATTACCTATCTACTGTATAATATTTCATTCATCTATCTATTAAAACAAAAAAGTTATGATCAATTGATTTTTCGTGTCGCTTTTTCGTTTCATCTTGTTTCAAATCACTACGTTACTAAAGAAGTTTTCACTTCAAAAATTTTAAAATTTTCAACAAAATACAGAAATCTACTTGCGTTTTGCGTATACTCAATTTTTCCGCTTGAAAATAACGACTTAGCTTATCTCTAGGTTGAGAGTTGTTAGTATTTTGGCCTTGCTCTTTCATGGGTTTTATTCCACTTAAAAATAAAATATCTAAAAAATTTGTGCTAAAACGTAATTGAAATATAAAAAGCCGTAAAAAATGTTATATTTTTTCAATAAATTACCCTCGAATAGTGAAATAAAAAAGAAATTTGTTCAAAGAGAAAGAACATCCTCTTAGAGGACCATTCAATCCGCATTAGCTCAAAGGCATATCTTTTCTATAAATATCCTTTTTAGAACAAAGAGCAGCAAATCTGCAGTATAATTCTCAGACTTTCATTATTTGTAAGTCCATTTCCGACGACCTCCTTGCTCCAACCATTTATTTGTTGAAACAAAAAATAAAAAATTTAGAACTCTGCTCCAACCCTATCTATCTCTTCAACTGTGCCGCCACGCCATCCAAATTCATTTTATTGCCCCCCCCCCCCTCCTCTTTTCTTAAACACGTGCGACACAAAGAGGCAAACAGAAGAACGAAAAAATTGCATACAAAATGCGGGAACCAGACGGACAAACCCAAAAGTTGAGACCGAAAGTTGGATGTAAAGATTCAAATTAAGCTGCAGTACATCAACCGGGCGGGCGTTGAGGGTGGTGGCGCTGCAATAGCAGCAGAGGGCAATTAAAATTAAGGAACTTGCTTCCTATTTTTTTTTGCTAAAAAAATGAAAGAGAAAATTAAACTTCTTAAATGTCCCGTTTCGGAACCGTTTTTAGATTTTTACGTTTCATCTAGAGATCCTGGCTTGCATCAGGCATCAAAAGCATAGAGAGATGTTATATAGGCAGAAGGACTCTGCAGCAGCAAGTTGCTTGTATACACAGGAGGTAGATACGAGGAATTCCTGGTCCTGGAGAATCTTTTTTCGGTCCTTCTTCTCCTCCTTGCCCTGAGATTTATAGTCATTTGTTCCCAGTGACTCGCTGTCGTTGGTGTGTGTGCTTGTGTTTGGGTTATGTGTCTCTGTAAATTCTCTGAAAGAGCGGGATTGCCATTCTTTTCTGGTCAAAGTGCACATATAAATTTTCTGCATAACCAAGTTGAACTGAGTTCTGTATTTTTTTTTTTGTACCTCCTTCTAGTCCCGTTTAAATAATGCAGATGCAGATGAAAATGAAGTTGTTTTCCCTGACTAAATTACTAAGGAGTAAAAAAGGGTATATCTACTCTATGTTTGCGTTTGCAGCACTAGTTTTTTTTTTTTTTGCGTTTATATCTGATGAGTAAACTCTTCAACGACAGAGCACAGCAATATAGAAATAGCAGTTGCAGAAAAAAAATAAAAACCAAACTAACAAGGATGAACATTTATCCACAGAACTTACTCATAAAGAACAGAAAGCAGGAGCAGTAATATGTACCTACCCCGCACTAAAAGCAATACCAGAAATAAGAGCTGTATAGACCTACCCTACATTTTTATATAAAAGCTTCCTTTTGTCTCCTCAACAATATTCCTTAAAACCATTCCTATTGTCCTTAGTCCTGACAATGCGTTTGTTGTTCTTCTATCCAAAGTAGATGAGAGAGTAACACAAAACAACGAATAAAAAAAAATCAACTTAGGTTTTTTGTTTACGTTCAGCTTGAAATAAATATCTGTCATGTCCTTCCGTGTCCTACCTTAGAGTGCACTAGGTTGAGTTTTTTTTTTGTGATTTTTTTATATTTTTATTTACAACAAAATCCTACGGGAAATAAAGAAGTAATTGTTAAGAAGCACGCTGAAGGTGTGTGTAACTCGGTGAACATGGCATGAAAAATGATTTTTACTTAATTTTGTTATGAAATTTTGATTTGGTTGCTTACTTTTTTTGAAAAGCATTATTTTCGAGTGGAAGGACACGGAAAAAATTTAGTACGCAGATAGATTTGTGTTGTTTTTTTTTCAAGGAAGGACTTAGGATAATGCGTTTTTGTTGTTCTCAGAAATCTGAATAGGTTCAACGAAAACATTTTAAAATTTGGGAAAACCTGTTAAAAATTAATGGATTAACCCTCTGTCGGCACACGGGTGCGAATTTGGCACGAAAAAAATTAAAAAATTACAATTTTTCAAAAAAATGGGTGCAAAAAAGTCTCTTTACAATGGTGTAGATACATTTTTTTTTAAATTGTGAAAACAATATTCGAATTCCTCGGAAAATTCTACATCAATTTCATATAAGTTTTTTCTATAAAATATGAGACATAAAAAAGTTCTAGCGACATGAAAAAGTAGAAGCCAAATTCGCACCCGTGTGTGCCTATCAGGTCACAAAAAAGAGGTGTTAAGTATGTTTTTAAAACATTATCCCTTTTAATTGCGTGTTTTAAAAGGAATTTAGTTTTCTCCTAAAGGACCCAAGACCAAAAGAAGGACACAATTGATTGCATTGATTGTTAAGGTTTTAAAATTTTTTAACTCACATAAAAGTCACATTTCAATCGATTTATTTAAGAATGAATAGTGTTTCTGTGATAACGAAGTTATGAACCTTTTGCTTTCAAAAACTATCAAATATAAGAACCAAATTATCGGTCGAGGGCTTAGTTTGAGGGCTTCAATAACTTTATTTGATGGTTTCACTTATACAACGAGAAACGCATATTGAACTAAATAACAAAAAAGGTTCATCTGTGACATCATAACTTCTAAACAACTTATCGCAATTTAACAAGTGAGGTATAATTGGAAGCGTATCGCTCGTCCGCTGGTTAATAGCTTTGTCACGTTGCCAAAATTAAAACATGACTTCCCAAAATCATGCTATATAAAGTGTGTAACAAGAAAATAATCTCATTTAAGCACTTTCTAGTGACTAAGAAAAGAATATCGTCTAAACGGCTAAAGCAACCAATTTGAAGCCAAGGACTTTTTTGTAGAACATTTGATCCCCTACAATAATCCATCTTACTAATTTAATAATAATGACTTTTCAGTGAATTCGAAAATTTTGAAAAGTAAAAAAAAGTTTTTATATTTTTGTTTAACTTTGACCTCGAATATCTTTCAAATGGTTAGATTAATAAAAAAAAAGTTAATAAGACCTTTTTTGTGGAGCAATTTGTTTCCTACAAGAATATGTCATGCGCGTTTGATTATTATAATTTTTCAATTTGTTACAAAATTAAGAACAAAAATAGAATTTTTAAAGATTTTCTCGATTTTTGGACCTCAAATATCTACTAAACGGTTAGATTATTCAAAAAAGTGGATTTAACCTTTTTTGTAGAGCGTTCAATTTTCTACAAGAATATGTAAAAAAAATTGGCTAAAAAGCCAATTTTTTTTTTTGTAGCTTGATTTAAAAATGAATCGTTTATTTCAGAAACACCATAAGTCCATTTTTCCCAAAAAATTTTTTTTTTTGGAGATTTCTCATTTATGTATAGTTATTCATCTTCTGGAAAAAAATTAAGTATGTCAGACCCCCTCAAATACGAAAACTGAAAGAAAAGGGTTCAAAATATATGGAAATATTTCACCCGGTGACAACATTTTTGACTGCTAAATACTTGACTTTTTAACAGTTTTAAGTTATTTTGGCAGCAATCTTGACATGCACACCCTTTTGTTATACATTATTAAAAAGGTAAGAAATTACTCTATCTATATCTATTTAATTCATTAAAATTGAACTCAGGGTTCAAAAGTTATAGCCAGATTTCCTCGCGGCGGCAACGTGTTTTACTCTTGAATATATGACATTTTACCAGTTTTTAATTATTTTTCCAGCCATCATGACGAGCAAGCTTAAAAATTATACATCAATGAAGAGGTAAAGATTTAATCTATCTACTGCTATTTTATTCATTAAAATCAGAAGCAGGGTTCAAAAGCTATAGCTAGATGAAAACAAAAGTTTTACCAACAAAAAGTCGTTTTGAGCAGAAACGACATAAGTCCAGCGACTTTAAAGGCTTAAAAACCCGCTAAGACTTGAAAAAAGGTTTATATTTTAAAGGTTTTTAAATTTGTCTTTAGCTAGATTATAACTCGGCATACTCTAAATTTGAAGTGTTGTGGAGTTTTAACATAAAAAACAGTTTTTTGTTGCTCCTGAAAAGTTAGTGCTCATGGACTTATGCTGTTTCTGAAATAAACGATTCAAATGGAAAATTGAAAAGCGGAGGACCTTTCCATTAAGATAAAGAGCTCATATTTGGTGAGTATATTCTAGAGGTGTCTAGCAATCGAGTTTTCGAAGTAGGTACCAAATCAAAAAATCGAATTTCACCCTAGTATAATATACATTTGTCAAAAAATGGAAAGCAAATGATGCAATAGTGGCAACCCTGTTTAAGTAAAAATAAAAACATAAGGAGTAAGGACCCCTAAAAAAGTACTCTAATTTTTTATGAGATATTATTAAAACAAAAAACAAAGAAGATTGATGCTTTATCAGAAAGTTCGTACATTTTGAAAATTATTAAAAATTGGGTTGCAACATCTTGGTCCTATTTTAGATAATTTTTCAAGAAGAAGATAGACAAATATAGTCTTAACTCCCTACTTCTGAAAATTCAGTTGGCCAAACAATCAAACTCAATTTTCTAAAACTATATTTAATAAGGATGTGAAGCTACATTTTTTTTCCAATTGATTTTTCCCAATCTTTTCTCATTGCAGTTACTTGTTTGAATTAATTAATGAGGGTATATCCTTTAGTTGCTTTACTCTGTTTTATATGAGCTTAATAAACTTGTTGTAGTAAACAGTTTAATCTTATTCGTATAAGCTCAGAAAATGTTGTTAAAAATTTCACTCCTTTGCAATTCGAATTGAAATTAAACGAGAGTCTATAATATAGCTGTGAAAAAAGGAACCTGCTATTATGATAAAGTCGTTTCGAAAGTGATTCCTTTTTTTTTCATCTTCCTTTGCAGTCTTCGGGATGTTGTTAAATCTATTTAATCTTATTACTATACTCTTAACGATTTACACTTCCATAGCAAGTAATGTCCAATGTTAAAAAAAAAAAAACAGTATCCCATCGACAATGATGATGACCCTTTTGTCGTCATCGTCGCCTTTTTCAAAAAAAAAAAACTTTTAACACTGAAACATTATTATCAGAAAATCACTTAAACCAACCTTGACTAGACTATCGAAACTATAAACGTTAGCTTTTTTTTATCCTTTTTGTCCCTCTATTCGTTTATAGGAAAATGTCTCTCTTTCTCGTCTTGGTTTTGAGTCCAAACGATATTTCCGTTTCCTAAACAGAGCTCGTTTTTAAGTGCTTTAAAAGTCCCTTTTCGAAGAATTTCTTTTCTACCATAAAACTATATTTCCCCATCATCGCATCGTCTTCATTGAGCTCTCTCTCTGTTTCTCATTCTCTGAAGACACATTTTTTAGAAAAAAAAAATCAGAAAAAATAAAATATCCAACAAAATAAAAGAAAAAAAAACTTGTAACTTGAGTGTAAAATAGTTTTGGTTACTTTTATTGTTATGTAGCAGAAGAAGAAGAAGAAGAAGAAAGGGCACCATCAACACTAAACTCTTTAGATTGTAGAAATGTAGTAGATTGGTTGTTTTCCAGTTGCACACACGCATTTTGTACTATTTGTAGATGGCTATAGGTTAGGTACCCTTTTTTTTTATATATATCCTTCCTCCAGTGCTACTTTTCAAGTTTTATAAAACTGTTCGAGATGTTTGTACATGGAAAACAACTTAAGATGCTTCTTTGGGTTGTTTTCTTCTTTGTTTTTATTCTTTATTGTGAGTGCCCCCTAACATTGGGAACTTTTCAACACAAATAGTGTAATTGTTGAAAGTTTTTCATGTTTTTTTCTTTTTTTTTTTGGATTTTACTTATTTTTTTGTATTTTAAGTTTGAGTTCGATTTTTATGCCAATATTTTTTTTTGTACATGCTTCGATATGTGGCAATTGAGTGATTTATGTTTTTCGTCTTGACTTGTTTCTAAAAAAAAAAAAAATAAAAACTTTTGTTTGACATAATACGTGGGTTTATTTATTATTTTAAAATCGTTTTAAAGTTTATAAAAGGTAATATTTAAGCTTGATTAAGGTCACGTAAATTTTAGGGGCATACGAGTCTGCCCTCTATTTAAATGATGTTTTTCTGTGTGAATAAAAATGGTTGTTACTTTATCTATCACAAAATAACGATACCACAATATTCAATGCATTTCAACTGCATCAAGATCAACCAATCAAACCATGAATAATTGATGGAGGAGGTGTCATATTAGAAGACGTTTTAAAGCCTATAACCAACAGACAAGTTAAGTGTTTCTAACGATACATTATTTGTCAAATTATGGCAAGTAATTTAGAAGTTATGAGGGAACATAATATGCTCAAATAACCGTTTTAGTATATGTGAGTATGTATGTTTCCTCATAACTTTGAAAATAATTATCATAATTTGACACAAAAAGTATCATTAGAAGCGTCTTGCTTGTCCGCTGGTTATAGATTTTGTAAAATCCACACAATCTAGAGAAGAAATCCATTATCTCAAGTATTTAGTTTAAATGTACACATACTTTTTGAACTATAACCATAAGGTCTTATGTAGAACTTAAATTCTTAAGTTTCATCTTAGCAAACGGCTCTAAAATAATTTAAACAAAAACTAAATTTTCAAAAACTATAAGCCAGACATTTCATTATTTTTGCATCAAGAAGACGTCTTATTCGAAGAGGTTTTATAGCCTATAGCCAGCGGACAAGCAAGTGACTTCTAACGATACATTATTTGTCAAATTATGGCAAGTAATTTAGAAGTTATGAGGGAACATATATGCTCAAATAATCGTTTTTATATATGTGAGTATGTATGTTTCCTCATAACTTTGAAAATAATTATCATAATTTGACACAAAAAGTATCATTAGAAGCGTCTTGCTTGTCCGCTGGTTATAGATTTTGTAAAATCCACACAATCTAGAGAAGAAATCCATTATCTCAAGTATTTAGTTTAAATGTACACATACTTTTTGAACTATAACCATAAGGTTTTATGTAGAACTTAAATTCTTAAGTTTCATCTTAGCAAACGGCTCTAAAATAATTTAAACAAAAACTAAATTTTCAAAAACTATAAGCCAGACATTTCATTATTTTTGCATCAAGAAGACGTCTTATTCGAAGAAGTTTTATAGCCTATAGCCAGCGGACAAGCAAGTGACTTCTAACGATACATTATTTGTCAAATTATGGCAAGTAGTTTAGAAGTTATGAGGGAACATATATGCTCAATTAATCGTTTTTATATATGTGAGTATGTATGTTTCCTCATAACTTTGAAAATAATTATCATAATTTGACACAAAAAGTATCATTAGAAGCGTATTGCTTGCCCACTGGTTATAGAATTTGTAAAATCTTCTATATAGCACAATCTAGAGGCGAAATCCATAATCTTAAGTATTTAGTTTAAATGTTCAGTGGCTTAGCACGTACTTTATTAAAATTTAACCATAAGATTTTATGTAGAACTCTTAAATTCTTAAGTTTCGTTTCAGCAAACGGCTTTTAAAACAAAAACAAAATTTTCAAAAACCAAAACCCAAATAGATCATGATTTTTGCAACAAAAAAGTGTCATATTCAAAAAGGTTTTACAGCTTATAACCAGCTGACAAGCAAGTGACTTCTAACGATACCTCATTTGTAAAATTATGACAATCAGTTAGGAAGATATGGGAGAACATACATGCTCAAATACATAAAAACCAGTTAAACACATAACTTTCACTTTGAAGTTGTCTGCTGCAGCATTCGATTGTATTTAACTCAGATCTTTCGAAGGAATTTCTTCCAAGTTCCAACGTAACAAAGAGCATTCTCGTATTAAAACAAAGTTCAATACAATAATTTGGGGAATAAGCCAGTTCCTCTCAACAAAATTCTTCATATTTCTGACGAAAACCTTTCATCAATCTTTAACCTTGCTTACCTACCCTTTAATTCCGAATTCTAAAATAATACCAAAGTGAACTCTAACCTGCTTTAAGGTCAGAATCATTTTCCAGAATTTTGTTTGTTGTGTGCTTATGTATGCTTTCTGCCATATGTGGCACGTTTTGACGGTATTCGCGACCAACTCCTGATTTTATGCAGAAAATCCTTTTTGCCCAGTGAATTTATGTCTCATTGTGTAAATGTACACACACATACACACGAATTGTGTGTGTCTCATTAGACTTTTGTTGGATCAAAATGCGGTGGCTGGGATAAAAAGGTATTTCAACTACGAAGGTCCATTTGTCCTGTTAGCCTTGCTTGCTTCTATAACACACAAGAGGATTCATGATGAAGTATCCCCCAATTCCACATCCTTGTGAGTACATATCCCCAAAATAAAGCCAAAACACTCTCTCACGTGTGTGTATATTTTATTCTTCTTCCATGTTCCTGTGTGCAGATGGAATGTTTTCTCATGCTCCCTGGTCGCCATTTGCAATTTAGATAATACACTTAAACGAATTTACTTTCTTGCTTTATGTGTGCGAAGAGCACCTCGCCTTGGTTGTTGGTTGTAGAACTGTTGCTCCTATTCTATAACCCATACAAACGACGACCACGACTGATCCTGGTGCTTTTCGGTTGTCCCGGGTGTTCTCCCTGTGTGTATCCTGTTTTCTATTCTACACGATGAAGGTTGATTCAAAACCACATTTTCTTCTTTTTTCTTTATTTTCTTTATTGTGTGCGGATGGATTGTTGTTTTGTGGCGGTTTTATGTGCAATTTGCATTTTGTGCCATACAAAACACATTATCCTTTGAATGTTTGTGTGGGAGTAAAGGTTTTTTTTTTTTTTTTGTTTAAATAATCTGTTTTGGGGAAGTGTTGCTAAAATTTTTGAAATGTTTTTTGTATTTTATTTTTTATGGAAATCCTGTTGCCTTTTTGTTGGGGATAAACATATGCTAATGCTAAGTGTTATGTAATAATTTAATAATAATAATTGTAGTTCGGAAGGTTACCTAAGTAACAAATAAGAAAGTCTTTTTGTATTCATTTTAAAGATAAATTTTTAAAATGTAACTCTTGATTCCTAGACTATACTTACATATATTTTCTAGAAAAATGCATTAGTTTTAAATTTAAGAAGAGATACAAAATTTTCAAGGCCATAACGATTTTGAGAGTAACTCGAAAAATTTTGAAACAGAAAATTCACTTAAATCCTTATTATTTTGCAAAGTTTGCATGAAATTTTAATTAAAATTTTTGCTGAGACTATGCATGCGGGAAAATATGTGAAGCAAAAATTGGGTTATAACAAGGAAATACTTTTTGTGAGGTGCAACCACCTGGAGCAAAAAGTGTTGAATATAACTTTTATTTTATAATCCTTGGGCTTATTAAATTAATAAATATCACCTTGTTACAATATATAAAAGGTGAGGATGTTTTATTTCTATAAGCAAGGAGAAAATAGTTGCAGTTTGAGAGAGAATAATTTAGGTTTGTTGAAATTGAATGCCTTTAAAAACTCTCGACTGTCGTATATTTTTTTTCTAACAACAAATGGTGTTTATAGTCATGGCTATAGACTAAAACTATGGATTCTCATAAACAAAACAAAATCGAAAATGTTGGTTAAAGAAGCTGTTATATTGAGAAGGAAGTTATTTTGGAAGGTTAATAATTTTTATACAAATTTTTAGCTATACATTTTTTTTGGCAGCTTCTAACCTTAACAAAATACAGACGAAACCCTTTGATTTTTGATTTTGAAAGGCTACTAAAAGTCATCAAAGAAAACTGAATTGATTTTCTAACGTCACACCCGTTACACTTAATATTAAGAGATTATGACGTTACAAGACAGTTTAAAAATATATTGACAATTAAAATATATTATTAAAAATATATATTATAAATATCATATCCCTCTACTGCATGAATTAATATTAGCGGATGAAAAAATTTAAAAATGCTTTCTTTGGGTTGTTTCAAAACGGTTTTCATTAAAAAAAAATCGTTTAAATTAATTTGTTTAAAAAATTTGTTTATAAGCCAAATTTGGCTTCGTATGCATTAAGGGGTGAGAAATTTTACTAATTTTAATTGTTCAGATTATGTAAAGAATACAATTAAAAATATCAAAAGATAAATAAATAAATTAATTCAAATTTGGGTCATTTTAAGACATGGAACCGAGAAAAGCAATTTGTTTTTGTCTGTTATTTATATTTTTTCTGATTCACATTCTTTTCACTGTCGAAGTAAGTCTTGCTCCAACATTTTCACTCACTCCCAGATCTTACTAAAACTAAAAAGTTATAAAATGATTGAAAAATATCAAAAGTGAGCACCCCTCCCCCTAAAATTTTTGTGGTTACGCCGCTGGAAATTGGGTAAACATGTGAAAAATGTCTCTAAAAGCGAAGGGGCTCCATTTCTGAAGTAAAACATAGCTTCCAAGCAAAATAACAATGTAAAGAAACAACATTTTCCAACAAAAAAATTTAACAAATTGTGTAGATTTATGCATACGAAGCCAAATATGGCTGCCGTACTTTTTACCCTCCCAAGACCAGGACAATAATTTTTGTCAATTACATATACAATTATTTATACAATAAGACAATCGATCAAAAATTAATTTTTAATTCCACTTTACTTTCCAAACAAACGCAGTAATTAACACTTATGAATATATTGAACACTTTCGATTTCAATGCACACGACTGATCGACTCACCTGTGATCATAAAATACACCTTTATTTTGTGTCGGACACAACGAAAAAACTATCTCTATGGGTTCTCAGAAACACAAAGAAGAGGATTGTATTTAATCTTTACCAATTTTTTTTTTTGTGACAGAGAAGAGAAAAGTACATACAAACAGACAAAACCATATTTGGCTTCGTATGCAGTAGAGGCATACTTGAATAGGTACATGTACCTAATTTGTTTTTCAAATAACAAAAACGTCTATTTAAATGGTTTCAATCTTTAATCGAATAATATCATTACATTTCTTAGTTTTTAAAAGAAAAATTCTAAACTGTTGAAGGTGTTTTAAAAAAACACAAATTAAAGAATACAATTATCATAAAAAAAATAAGTTTTAATTCAAAAAAAGGCTACTGAAAGTAATTAAAAAAAAATAAACAAACTGAGTGAATTAAAAAAAAAATAATGTTTAAATACAAAATTAATTTAAATGAATTAAAAACTTTTTCTGAGCTATTGTGGTTAAGAAAAGAACAAATAGATAAAGCTCAGAAAAAGTTTTAATTCATTTAAATTAATTTTGTATTTAAAAATTATTTTTTTTTTTAATTCACTCAGTTTGTATATTTTTTTTAATTACTTTCAGTAGCCCTTTTTATGAAATAAAACATATTTTCTTTATGAAAATAAACTGGGCTTTAATAAAAAGCACAAAAAATTAATACTCATTAACGTGTTTTTTTGACTTACCTAAATGATATGAAAGTGTAAAAAACAACTTAAAAAACGAAGAAAATTGTGTTTTATGCAAAATTGTGGAAAAACGGTTGTCCTCAGAAAAAAAGTTTTGAGACAAACTTAAACTGTAACAATTTTTTTATTGGTTGAAAAAAAAAAATTTCAAATCAAACTTAGTTTGGCAAAGATAAGGCCATTTAAAGGACAAGAGAGCAAAAATCATAAAAACCGTTGTAACTCGAAAACGGGACAAAAACGAGAAAATTACCTCTTAAGTTTTTCGACTTAAAATGACCTCATGAATCCATGGTTTTCATTCGGGGCGGTGACTGTGGGACATCCTGTATTTAATTTTATGATTACAAATTTTCTTCGAAATCGGTTGAATTGTTTACTAGAAGTCAGAAATGAATAAGATGGTTCTTTGACAGAGACAATTAATAATAGTTAAAAAAATATTGGTTTTTTTTTTTAATTTTAAATTCAATGTTGATTGTCACAATGTTAATTGCCGCTCAAAAAATTTAATAAAAATCGTAAGACCTATTTTTGAGAATTTTTTTCACTTTGATTATATAACCTTTTAAATAAAATTTTAATTTCACCTCCAAGAATGTCACAAAATTCATAACTACCAAGTTTGAAATAAATCGCTTCAGAATTGAATTATTCTCTATCTTCATAATGTTATGAAAAGCTTTATGAAAGCCTTACAGATGCGTTGCCTGTTAATTTTTTCATTGAATAGATTACGAGAAAAAAAAATAAACAATAAAAAAATATCGTCAAACGGAAGAACTCCTCCTAGGTCCATTCCGATCGCGTCTCGAATAACCTCTTAAGAAGTCCTACGCCGCCAGCAGCAAGTATAGATAACCAGTGGCAGCACTGCCAAGAAGCCATTAGAGATGCCGCCTCTGAAGTGCTGGGTTTCACAAGGCCACCACAACGAAACCCCTGGTTTGATGATGAATGCCGGCAAGCACATGCAGCTAAACAGAAAGCATACAAAGCGGCGCTGCACAGAAGGACCAGAGCTGCCAATGAGCTCTACAAGCGGAAAAGAACAGATTAACATCGGCTTCTCAGGAGAAAAAAGAGGCAACACGAGAAAGAAGCGATCGTGGAAATAGAGGGATGCTATAACAGGAATGAAGTTCGTAAGTTTTACCAGAAGGTAAAAAAAACATCTCAGGGGGTATAAACCTAGAACTGAAGCCTGTAAAGACCAACAGGGAAACATCGTAGTAGAGACGCAAGCGATGCTGAGAATATGGAAAGATCACTTCTGCAATCTCTACAATGGCGATGACGAAGCCAACTCCGCCCAAAGACAGATTGCACCATTCAATATCGACGATGAAGGCCAACATTTCCGTCCCCCCGACCTGCAAATAGTGAAGGCAGTCATATCCAAGCTTAACCCTAGTTTACATCCTTGGGTGTGATACACCCCAGACGACTTTTAAATGCTTGTAACTTTTTTGAAAATCAGTTTTTCGACTTGGGATAAAAAATCAGTGAACAAAATTATTTTTTCTGAATACTTTTCTTCTTTATTTTATGAAAGAGCTTCAACTTGGTTTTTTGGAAATTTCGTGTGAAAAAAGGTCGTCCACACTTGCCTGGGGTGTGTTGCACCCCAATGATCAAAATGTGAAATAAATCAATTTTTTAGTGTTTATTTTATTTTTCATGAATTATAAGTAAATTATAATTAACATTTCGATGCGTAAACTTATTCTGGTATAGATCAAAGTTCTGGGAGAAATTTAGTACAAACCGTATTGATGTGGCGATGACAAGTGTTTTTTTTTTCACAAACATCGCATCTCGATTTCCTGACGCCTGCTCTGGGACAAAGGTGGCATTTTTACTAACGTTTTTTTTTATAATAAGCAATGCCTGTTTTCGTGGAAGCTTCTTATCAACTGAACAAAAAAACCTGCGACTATCTTCTCATAGTGCGGTGAGACTTGACTAGCTTTGGATAACCTTTTTTCTATAGAAGGATGGGAACGATCATCCAACTCCATTTTCATTAGTTCTTCTGCAAGCTGGATAAGCTTTTCGTTTCTAAATAACTTTAAATTACTTGAATGAGGGTTAAAATCAAGGCTGAAAAATCCAACAAATTGTAAAATACCTACAACCATGGGCCACCGATTGGCTTGATGAGAACATGAATATAAAGATACCATTTGGTCAAACACGTCCAATATTATGACAGGTTTATGACAATGAGCTGTGTTGAAGAAGCTTGTTGGTTAAGGCCCAAATCCACAGCGGATTGTAGCCGCCTTACGGCGCTGGTCACCCTAAAAAAAAGTGCTGTGTTGAAAGCAGCACAACTTGTTTCCTGGGTTTTGGAACCAAAGTCTAGCATTACTTTCAACGGTGTTGCCCTTTCTTTTTCATCACAGTCATTATATTTTTTCAATAACTTATATAAATTACACACTAAAACAAAAAATACATTTACAAAGATATTTAACTTTTAACATTTATTTTAGAAAACAATATTTTCATACTTAATTTTAGTAAATTCCAAAGCTTTTTGCACTTCTCTACAAAATCGATTAAAATTTTGCCGATAATATACGTGTCCATTAAACAACAATTTTAATGTCAACTCGATTGAAAAATAACGTAAACAAGGCACCAGAACATTAATTTAAACAAATATATGCGCTTTAAAACTGTTGGGGTGTAACACACCCCAGGCAAGAAAAGTAGTAAGTTTTTTGGGGATGTAAACTAGGGTTAAGTCAAACAAAGCCGCTGGAGCTGACGGCCTTGCTGCCGAACTATTTAAAGCAGCAGGAGATGACCTGGTTAGGAGTATGCACCAGCTCATCTGCCGAATATGGTCGGAGGAAAGCATGCCCACAGAATGGAATCTCAGCATCGTGTCCCGGTCCTTAAGAAAGGAGACCCCTAACCTGCGCCAACTACAGAGGAATCAGCCTCCTTAACATCGCATATAAGATCCTCTCTGCCGTACTATGTGAACGTCTGAAGCCGTTCGTCAACAACCTGATAGGTCCTTATCAGTGTGGCTTTAGACCAGGAAAGTCCACCATCGATCAAATATTCACATTACGGCAGATCTTGGAAAAAACCCAGGAACAACAAATCGATACCCACCACCTGTTCATCGATTTTAAAGCCGCGTATGACAGTATATACAGAGATGAATTGTATAGAGCTATGTCTAGTTTTGGCATCCCTGCAAAGCTCGTCCGGCTGTGCAGGATGACGATGGAGAATGCACGCTGCTCCGTCAGAGTCGATAAAGACCTAACCGAAGCGTTTGATGTCGAAAAAGGTTTTAGACAAGGCGACGCACTGTCATGCGATTTTTTTAACATCGTTCTTGAAAGAATTATACAGAACTCAAACGTCAACACCAGAGGCACCATCTTTCAAAAGTCCGTTCAGCTGCTTGCATATGCCGACGATATTGACATAATCGGAAGAACTCACCGTGATGTCAATGGCGCTTTTGTAAGCATTGAAACGGAAGCGGCAAAAATGGGTTTAAGGGTCAATGAGGGCAAAACCAAGTATATGCTGTCGTCAAAAAAGGACACACAACACCGACGCATTGGACAAAACGTCACCATCGACAGCCATAACTTCGAGGTAGTAAAGGACTTCGTCTACTAGGTATAAACACGGACAACAACATCAGCGCTGAAATCAAACGGAGAACTACTCTTGCCAACCGCTGCTACTCTGGTTTGAGAAGGCAATTGACCAGCAAAGCCCTCTCTCGAGCAACTAAGGTGTCCCTATACAAGACCCTTATCATCCCAGTCCTGCTATATGGTGCAGAAGCATGGACTTTAACGAAGGCGGATGAAAACATCTTGGATTGTTTCGAGAGAAAAGTTCGTCGTGCGATTTTTGGTCCCGTGTGTATTGATGGTGATTGGAGAAGAAGATACAACAACGAGCTTTACGGGTTGTACAAGGACGCTAACTTAGCCAAGAGAGTGAAGGTGCAGCGCCTAAAATGGCTAGGTCACGTGGAGCGCATGGACAACAATGCTCCGGCCCGGAAAGTTTTCGACTCCAACCCAGAGGGACGGCGCAGTAAAGGAAGACCTCGTCTGAGGTGGCGCAACCAAGTGGAAGGGGACCTGAATCAACTTGGCGTGCGCAACTGGAAGCAGCGAGCTAAGGATAGAGCTGGCTGGCGAAGCTTGTTGGTTGAGGCCCAAATCCACAGCGGATTGTAGCTGCCTTACGGCGCTGGTCACCCTAAGTAAGTACTAAGGAAGAACTCCTATGCAATAGCTTCAATATATTAAAATCTATTAACCGATTTCGATACAAAGAAGAAGCCGAAATTTCATTCCATTCATTTTTCATTATTCGTAAGTGCCCCTAAAACATCGACTAAAATATATTTTTTATTTTTGTGAACTTCTGCAGGTTTTATTTTACCCTTTGGCTATCCATACAATTTTCAAAATTACAAATTTAACAGTTTTTGTATCCTGTAAATTAAACCAAACCGAAAAAAAAACCCCAAAAGCAACGGTATTTAAATTATCTAATTGCAGGTGGTGTGCATAGTTAACAACACAGTTTTGTAACAATTAATGCAGAGTTTTTCCTACCATTGCACATCGGCATCGTGTGTAGTTAGTCGTCCTTTTTAGTCCTTCATTTTTTTATTTTCTATTCATTCCACAAATGGTTGCAGCTCGTTTTGCTGATTTAACTTATTCCACAAAGAGAGCTTAACATACACGAGATGACGCTTTTGTCGTTTTAAATATATATATTTTTTTTTTTTCAAAATAAAAAGAAAAAAAATATTATAAAGGATATGCCGACCCATCCTTTGTTTTTTACTTTATTTTTGTTTTGAAATTGGCTTGTCATGGTAGGTTTGGTTGAAGGTAGCTAACCTACTCTGGGGGACTCTCTCGTACTGTTATCTTTTTTTTTCGTTTTTTTTTCTAGTTTAAAGCAAAGTTGTTTCGTTTGAAATTTTTGTTTTTATTTATTTTGTTACATTTTTGTTGTAGTTTTTTTTTTTTTTCATTAAATGTAAAAGATTATTTTGTTACACGCGAAAAACACGAGTATGTTGTGTGTAGATGGCGCATTGTTCCATCAGCAAAACTGGCGTATCCTGAATAAAAAAGGTTTGTGTGTGTGTGTACAAGCGGAGTGGATCAAAATATGTTACCACTCCCATTGTTAACAGGATGTTGCTGCTGAAATGGAATACAGCATCATCATCTCACAAAAAAAAAAAAAAAACTTGTAATATATTTTTTAGTCCTTTTTTTAGTCCTTTTTTTTGTTGATGTTGATGTTTATGTTGTTGTTGTCGATGTCTAAACTCTATTTTTGACCTTTTTTATGTCAAAAATATAAAAATAGAAAGAAAATACTCTTAGCGAAGGATATATGTGTTCCAGGACACACACGAATGTGTGTGTGTGTTTTTTTAGTAAGTTCGTCAGAAGAAGAACATAAGGATACATTGCACTGTGATGCATTGTAGATTTTGTACTCATTTTTCCCGTGGGACTTTAAACATAGTCGTCGTAGAAAGATGATGTTGTAAGAGTACCTACCCACCCTGGGAAACAGAGTGCCGTTTGGTCGTCGTCCTTTAGCGTCGGTTTTTAGTCGTGAGATGAAAAAAAGAAGAGCGCAGCACACGGGGTAACACTTACGGACTAACTGACTGGGTTAAGTACTTTTGAATGTGCTTGATGTATTACACAAAAGCTATCGTCGTTGGTATTAGGTGTATGTTGCTGGCTGCTGCGTGGGGGAGAGACAGAGTCAGGACGAGGAAATGGGCGTTGTGTCACGGCTAAGTGGTGCTCATTTTTGTTACTTTAGTTTCGTTCATTTTCTTGATTTCTTTTTTTTTTTTTACTTTTTTTGATCTCAACTTAAAAAAATGAAGAGCTTTCCTCTTCTGCTTGAAATTTAAACTGCTTAATGTCATATTGGCTACGTCAGAAGAAGGTTTCCATGTTTTCCTTATTTTTTTCTAATTTTTTTTTTTTTTGTTTTCTTCTCTAAGCGGATATTATATGTGTATAAATGTACACAATACAAAGTATGTCCTCATTAATGGTGGAAAAAAAAACGCTCGAGAAAAAGGATTGAAAGACGACCATGCTTGAAAGAAAAGGATACATTTTTTTAAGGTTTGAGTATTAGGAATTTTGTGCTTTGAAACTTAAATTTAATACCCAACAGACGTTAGATTTATGTCAAAAAATATTTAAACAAAAAAATTAAACCTCCTTCCTTGCAAACGAAAGTACCCATACAAGACCTAATGTTAGAGATATATTTAATGAAACAAAGCTTCTTTTGAGAATATTTTGGCTTTTGTTCTTGTGTATTTTGCTATGACAACTGTTTTCTAAGGAATTTCTTGAAACTTGATTCATCTCTTTTCATTGTGGTGTTATGTATTGAAGGATTTACCTACTCGTATATGTTGATGATCAATTTCACAAGAATATTGAAACAGTATCATGAAGACAAATTCCTTAAACAAAAAAAAAGGAAGAGAAAATTTGGTCAAAAAGAAATTTGGAATGAGTGTCCATTTACACACACATTTTCTTCGAAAAACCGATTCGTTTGTCTTCTTGTTAGATACCTTACCTATCCTTGGTATAAAGATGTGTTTCTCTTTAAAAGATTTTCTTCAACAACAATTTCTTCCTAGAAATTCAATTTACCTTCAATTTTCAATGAGTTAATTTTTAAAAATATTTTGAAATTTCTAGGTTTTAGAAATTAACTTCGAGTTCCTTTCTAGAGTAAGTTGTCTCTTTATGAAATTCTTTAGACAGTCGATTGTTATGGGTCTTAAAATGTGCTATTAGCATATTGAATATTATTACCTACGACTTAAATTTTTAAATTGGTCGTTTTTATTCATCAAATAGATATATTCACGGAAATTAAATCCTCTAGATTTGAAAATGTTCGTTCTGTTCTGTTTTACAATATTTTTTTGAGGCTTTTAAATTGAGGCTTTTGTTTAGCACTTATTTAGAAAATAAGTACTTACTTAAGGTTACAATTGAACTAATCACATGGCAAGTCATCCTGGACAGTTCATCAAAGGACAATTCAACACAAGAATTATTTCATTAGGAGAATAAAAATTATAAAAGGGATCCAAAAAGTGTCCCACCAAAAAAAGTATTGAAGTAAATTTAAATAAATTAATAACTTGTTTCAATCGAATATTGTGTTGTCTTTTATCATGATGGGCTGTCCGTGATGAGTTGTCCTATGATGATATTTGATGTTATATGTTGGAAATATTTAAAAAAAATTTTTTTTTTAAGTCGACATTTTTTTTTTTTAATAACTATTCAATTTATTGGTGACTTTCGACTATCTTTATGTCATTTTTTGAAGTAAAAAAAAATTTGTTTTTAATGTATAAAATGTAGGATTAGTACAGACAAAAATAGGCAAAATATGATTTGACTCAACATAAAATTTTAATAGACCTTTCTTTGCATTGTTATGTTTTGAATTCTATGTACATTTTTTGAAGTGCTGTACTTCAAGAATTTCTGGACCTACAAGCTGCGGTTATACTGAAGATTTAGCAAATTTAGTTTTTTTAAATGGCTCTTGCTAACTTTTTTCCAAAATATGCACTTTTAAGAAAATATGAGCCAAAAACTGAAAAAAGTCTCAAAATATAGGGCTTTTTTTTTATGTTCACCAGGTGGCTAGTACATGTCTTTCGAAGCTGCAAATTAAAAAAATTAGTTCGGACCATTTTTTTTTTTTGGGATATATGATGTCTTAAATGGCTGGCCATGAGGCATGCCTATGAGATTAAGTCTATTCTTTGTAAGAGCAAGTTCATAGGAACTTTTCCAGCATAAATAAGACAATTTAAATGCTTCAAGACGGAAGGGAAATAATATAATAGTACCTAAATGACTGCTTTGCGGTAAACCAGAATTAACACAAAAAAATAAAAAGTACCGAGTAGAAACAGCTCAACAAATAAGATTGAAGCCACATAAAATAAAATGCACGACTGGGTCGCACGAACTTGCTCTTAGAGTTAAAGTTGCTTAAATTTTTAAGACTTTTTAAAAAGAAATTTGGAAAAAAAAATAAAATTCGTTTAAAAAAAAAAATAAAAAAAATCTGAAATCAAATTGCCCTCCAAAACAAGTATGCAGTTTTGATTGATATATTAACATGCATTTTTAGAAAAAAAAAATTTCAAAATCGGTAGAGCCGTTTTTTAAAAAACTAATTTTTTATAAATAATTTTTTGGAAAAAAAGTTTTAAAATAAAATTGGTATGCCATTTTGTAAAAATCACTAATCAACATCTAAAAACAAAATTTCAAAAAAATTTAATGTCCCGTTTTCGAAAATTCAAAATTTTTTTAAAAATCCAAAAGTTATTTTTTTGAAATTTAATTTTTGGTGCATATTTAAATTATATAAATGCTTCTTCAAAAAAAGTTTCGTTGAAATCGAATAAGCAGTTTCGGAGATAATCGGATTTGAAAAAAAAAAAACGGTTCTATGGCAGGTACCGTTAATAATGATTTTCAAAAAAAAAATTTTTTCATTAGAAGATAGACCTTAGTTTAAAACTAACATTTGAATCTTTTAAAAAAAATGGTTGGAGTCGTTTTCGAGATATTTAAATTGTACTAAAATCGGTATATGACAAGTACCGTTATTTTTGGTCCAAAAAAATTAATTCTTAAAACCCCTCTGGAGAGTCGGCAAATAACGCTACATACCAAGTTTGACATTAATCGGTATATCCGTTAAGGCTGTAGCTCCTTATACAGACAGACAGACAGATAGACGGACTTCCGGGATTCACTTTTTTGGCATTGTTTACCATCGCACAGTGGTTCCGTAGTAGGCCATAGGCCGAAATATCGATGTCAATATAATGACGTCATTTTTCGTTATATTTGTTATAAAAAGCCTATTCTTTAAGATAGCATAACAGACATTTTGAGAAAATAACGGAACTTTTCATATCGACCATGAAAAGTTGTCGAAAAAAGTCTGATTTCAATGCTTTATTTTTTATCCCGAATCAACTTAAACTTTTAAGTGTATTTTTCGGTTAAAATTATTTTTAAAGTTTTTTTTTGTTATGGAACTTAAAGTTGAAGGTATGTACTTTATTTAAAGAGTTTACAATTCTATTTTATTTAAAATTTTCAATAAAAAACTGACTAGAAAAGGACAGGTTCAAATTCCATACTTTTGTTTTTCTTCTCACTTTACCGAAACTTTTAACTATGTTGTCATCAATATAAATACATGATTCATATACATAAATTGTCTCTAGCACGTGTAGTTTCTTAAATAATTGAATCTGTCTGCGAATAAGTGCGACGGGCTACGACTGACTCTTTCACACTCATTGTTTCAATTTTACGCATATTTCTCATATTTAAAACTTTTTCAAAAAAAATTTTTTTTTTTTTGAGTTTTTATGTTTTCCTTAAGTTTTTGCACATATTTTTATAAAAATATATTATATTAAGCAAACTTTAAATCTGAAATGTAACATAAAAATTATGACTGAAATTGAAAAAAAAACAAATAAATAATTTTAAAAAATAACTTATCATTTGTTTGTACATTTTGTTATTAAATATATACAAGATTTCTTTATAAAACAATTGTTTTTAAATTAATTCATTTTTTATTGCTAAAAAAAATACATATATTCTCACACATATTCAAGTATATTTTGTTGCTACCCTAACTATAATCCCCTATGGCCGCCCTTCTTAGAAACCGGTACCACTGTGCATCGTAATGTCATGGAAAAGTGTTGTCTCAACTTTTTTTTTTGTACGAATGCTTAACTTGATTTATAGTTCCTATATTGCAAGTAAAAATACTCTCTGAATCGAAACTCTTAATTATTTTTTTTTTTGGAACATTCGATGCAAAAGCTTTTCTGCAAAAATGTAGACCTCCAAAAAGTTACGCATACACCACAGTGACCTTTTTTAGTTTTCTCTTATCCACTGACTGAATAGTAAAACCATTTGAGTTTTTTGACCATTTACTAACTGTGAATATTAAAGGGTTGTAGATTCGAAATTTTGACTGTGGAGTTTCATAAATTGTTTTCATTTTCAGCTCGCAAAAAAACATCTTATATGTTAAAAGTTAAAAACATAACAAATTAGCTTGAATGATGTCATCTCTATTTTGTTTGTAAGCAATTTAGAGCTCTTATTCGTTTCTATTATAACATACGCCTTTATACTAAGTCCTAAAATGTTTGGAAACAAATTTTTTTGGAGTAATTTTGAGGACTTTTGAATTTGTCAGTCCAAATTTTTGTTTGCATATCTCTTAAACGTAGGGTGAACAAACGACGAGTTTTGGTATTTGTAAAAAACTCAAGGTGGAAGTTTGAAGGAGGACTTCAAATTTTTTAGTGTAAAATTTCTTTAATGGAGGTCTAATTTTTGGTATACATAAAGAACTCGAGGTGGACAAACGATTGCAATTGATTTTTAACGTCTATCTATCAAAATTTGAGATTATAGGTGATTTTCCATTTTTCAGACTTCCTATACAAAAAAAATAATTTCTTCTTAAATTTTTTTCAGCAGTCGACAAACAAAAATTTTGAGTGGACTTTTGTCCAACGATAAACGAATTACTAAGTATCTAGTTTTAATCAAAAAATTTTGAGGTCGTAGTTCTGGTTTTTCGGAGCTTTTAATTATTTCGATTTTTTTCAGAAGTGAGTGATTGTCCAACTAAAAGTTAATAGTTTGTAATGATTCTTCAAAACAATGCTGTACTTAATAAAATTGTTTCCCTCAGTAAACAATCTTTCAGTGTTTCGTAAAATGCCTGATGTTAAAATTTGATTTTTTACTAGATTTCTTAAATATCTGCACCAGATTTAGAGTTTTTTCACCATATTATCACTATGATTGTTTCTTAGAAAACAATATTTTCGTTAAAGTGGCCCTATTTTGCAAAATTATGATCTAATTATGTTGAAAGGTATAAAAATAACTTTATAATATTCCTTTCTCTTTTGCAAAAAAAAAGAATATAATAATCCTGTTCTAATTTCACCTGCTATATAGCCAGAAGCCTCGTCCTTGTCCCTCTTTTCCTTACTTTCATATCTCATATTCTTTATAAGGTAGCTAATATTAATTACAATGCAATCATTTTAGCTACCTCTTCTTTATATATATGCGCGTCACAACTCATAACCATCATCATAATTTAATGAGTTCCTAAAATTAGACGATCAAATCACGTCCTTATAGCTTGTGTTTGCCTTTAACTGTGAGTGTGTGTGTGTGTGTATTGGATTCACATTACTTTATACTTTGAGACAACTCACCTGCCTGCCTGCCTGCCTACTCATTATGTAACTTAATCAAAGTTTGAATTTGCTTAATTTAAAATATCAAATTACCCGCGGGAAATACCCCCTTTTACAACAACAGCCCTAACCACACTCATACACACCAACACACACACACACCCATTTTAATTAACCACAATTAAAGCTATATTCTTCGAATAAAAAACAAAAACAAAAAATGAAAAAAAAAACTTAAAATAAAAACTTCCTCTCTGCGGTTGCACATTGTCTGATGCTTCTTTTAAGCTTCAAATTCCAAATAAGGCCGCCTCGTTTACCGCCCGCTGCTGAGCCGCCCTAACAACAAAGAGAATCCCAAAAACATTGTTTTACCTTCTAAGCTCTGGTGAAAGAAAACAAAAAAAAAACTGCGTGCATTTGTTAATTAGCGCCAAGCAAAAAACATTTTACCCAACCAACAGCGCCACCTATATTCTACCTACAATGTGTGTGAAGAGGAAGGTTTTGTATATTTGTTGCCACTTTTTGTTGCAATTTTGTGGCTTATCATATGGAACAAAAGTTTGAATCGTTGGTGGTTGGGGGTGGTCCTATCACCACCAACGTGCCCCTACCTCCCCTAACAACATGGTGAAGCAGCAGCAGGTGCGTCTTTGTATTCTGTGGTATCCATCATGTCTATACATATAAGTGTGTGGGTGTGTGTTGAAAATTGTCACTTGCATACAAAATAAGTTGAAGGTAAAATTGTTTACTTTAGCCCCCAAAGTTGTAGTCAACATCATGCCCCCACCTCCCCTACCAACTCACCACCGGGTTGCCAGCAAACAGCGAGCGTCCCCCCATTTTAACCGCTCGATTCTGCATGAAAAGTTTTAACCATGTGTGTACTTTGCAGAGCCCCCTTCTTTAAGGGCGAGCACCCTGATGATTATGAAGGAAGGTACAAACATACCTTCGGTGAGAATTGTGGATTAACGACGATGACTACACGACTACGATGACGATGAAGAAGAAGACGACTATGGAAAATGAGGTGACAATGTTTACCTTTGCCAATTTAAGGAATTAACATGGAAGTTTTCATGTTCGCTAGGGTTATTCCCCGAGAGTAGAGAGGACAATTTCTTGAAGCCTTTCTTTGACATCTTTCAAGCTCTTACGCGAGAATTCTCACGTTCGTAGATTTTTATACGCGAAAGAGTTATGTGTGATATGTGTGTGTTAACTGAAATATTATGAAGATTAAAACAAATTAACTTTTAAGTAGGCTGATGGCATCTTAACGTTCCATCATCATCATCAATCCCCCTAAACCCCTTCCTCTCCTTCGAGTAGATTTCATTCGTCCAAGTTCCCTATTTTATACCAGGAAAAGCTACGCTTGGTTTCTAGTAATTTTAAGTGGCGCCCAACGTGTACCCTGTGTGTACCTACTCATAAACTCTCGTATACAACACCAAGTGTATTATTTTTAAACGTGTATCATAAATATGCATTAATTTGCTGGTGGTGATCTAAAAATAAAACATGGAAAATGAGAGGGGGTAAGAGGGTATCATTTTGTGTTATTTTGAAATTAAAGTGGAGCTAAAATACGGTACGAGAATGTGTGGTTATGTGCGTGGGGTTGTTGTTTGATCAAACCTACAGTAGGCTGTGAAAGTTTATCAACACGATGATGGGCGATGAATGTTTATGATAAAAATATGCAAAATGCTATTCTGCATGATGGAATTTAATGCTACGGGCGGTGGTGGTGGTTGATGTTGACATTTCGTGACAAAAAAAAGCCCCAACAATATTTCTCTTATATTATTTTTTTATATGGCGTTTGTTTTTTGGCTGAAAATAGTTTTTGCGTTGTTTTGTTATCGAGGTATCTACTTTTCTTTAATGAGTAGAAAATACTGATGAATATTCATGCTTGACAGGTATGTGTTTGAAAAGTTAAAAGGGCAAATCGTGTTGTTTCTATAAAAATAAATCTAATTAATTGAAACCGTAGAGAAAAAGTGATTTGTGTATGACAATTTTAGGGGGGTTAACTCCTTATTTTTGTGGAAACTGGACTTGAAGGTTAAAAAAAAGCTTGAAATATTCGCACTATATATAGCAGCTGAACAATTAGTTATTATTTTCATCATCTTTCCATCGTTACGGGTGTGACACTATTACACCTAATATTATGTATAAAATATGTACCCATTATGCAATTTAAATAGAATTCAACATGTGAAATCTTAAAAACAAACGTTGTTTCTTATAATTACATGTTTAATTAATTGAAACTTTCAATTTGAATGTCCAAATTACGGGTGTGACATTAAAAAAATACTCGATTTTCGAATAAAAACTCGAATTTGTAGTAGGAATATAATATATAGGTTTATTCCAAAAATGATAACAGAAACGTTACGGGTGTGACATTTGATTTTCTCTGTTAAGCAACTTTTATCATAGTGCTCTCTTGAACTTGAAAAATTGCAAAAATGACTTGTACTGTGATTCTATAACCTATCTTTTCAAAGTATGTATGCTTTTTTATATTGTTTTTAACTAACCTTCAACAACTCTCCCTACCTATAGTGCAATTATTACCCTAAACCCTCGACCCAAACTTATGCATATACAAATTTGAATTAAATTCTGTAAAACCGCAATATTATTATTTTTTCTGTCCCACCCGTGACAGTATGCCTCGTCTATTTAAAAAAAAAAAAAAAAAACAAAAGCAGAGTTTAATTTACTAAGCAATTCGACTGATGGATGCATGAAAGTCTAGTCAATTTTTTGAAAAATTGGAATTAAAACAATAAGTGCAAGTGTCTCACCCGTGACGAAGAGGAAGGGATCTACAATTTTGGTGGTGGAGGCTGGGATTCGAACCCAGACCTCTGGAATGATAGTCTTTCATTCCGCAACGGATTACTACATCAATTATGATTCAAAAATTGCTACAAAAAAATAACTGCTTTCATTATTTGTACAAACCGATGAAAAATCGGTGGCGTATGTGTAACATTTTTTTTATAGCATTTACTGATATTTATTTAAATCAATATATTTGGTTTGGTTTAAGACTTTTTCCTTTCAAAAACTACAAAGTTATCAAAAAAAAAATGGCGGTTTTATTATTGCGCAATTCAATAAATTTTGAGTACCTGTCACTTTTGCTTACAACATTTTTCATTAAAAATATTCAAAGACACTCAATGATCTCATAGATGTCATTGATATGTCACTACAAATCCTTGAAATCTTCTTATAATAAGTTCTTGTATTAGGTGTTATAAAAATTGTTGTGTGTTCTTTTATGCAAAACTTGAGAAATTATAAATTGCGTTTGATAGGAAAAAAAAAACAAAAACAAATTTCTCTGCATACTTTTCGCCGTGTTTTTCTTTTTATTTAATTTATTTTTTTTTTTTTATTTTGTATTAATGTGTCGATTGCAGTACCTACTCACATTCACACACACTAAAATTTCGAATGAATCGTATAATCAAATGTTAATGGAAAAACTTTTTTTCACGTTTTGAATTCGTGAACTTCCTTCGTGCATTTATATGTATAGGTACAAGTACGCCTCTTAATATGCTTTTTTTTTATTTTTTGAGTCAAATTTTTCGAGGACGACAAATGTCACGCTTTGTGAACTGTGAATTGAACAGAAAAAAATAAGACCAAAAAAATTATTTTCAGAAATGCAAAAGCAAAAAAAAAAAATCACAGTTTTTTTTTCGAGGACATGGTATATATAAGAATCAGTTCAGTTCTTTTTCGCTTGCAATGTTCCAGCTGAGTAGAATTCAAAAGTTATTCTGTTTCTTAAGTTTATTTCTATTTTTTTTTTTCATTCTTCTTCTTATTCTTGATTTTTTTGTTCTGTGAACTTTCATTTTTGGCTCTGATGTCTACTTTTTTGACATTTTTTTTTTTTTTGTAGTTTTTTTCTTCTTTTTGTTCGGCAGGAAACACATGGTGCAATGAGACTTTGTTCTACGAGTTCTGGCATTTTATTGGTTGTGCTGTGCACCCTCTCTAGAGATGGCATGGGTTAAAAGTGGAATAACACTTTGAACTTTTACTGATACAAAATACACAGATATGTGTATGTTTTATATAACTTTCTCTAGAGTTGGTGCATTTTTAAGTTTTGTGATTTTTTTTTGTTTCTTCTTTACATTTTTGAATTGTTAAGAAAGAAGTTATATTTTGAAACAATATTTTTTGATGTTGATATATAAAATGAGAAAAAAAAAATAAGAAAATATTTTTGACATATGACATTTTTTTTTTTGTTGAAGAAATTGAATTTAACTTGATTTGATTTTGAATGATTGAATACAAAATCTTTGGTATTTTTGTTTTGTTTGAATTCATATTAAATAATATTTTTTCTCTTTTTTTTCAGGTAAGCATCTAATACTTATTTAAAATTTTCATAACTATCCGAGTAAGTAAAAACGCAATAATATTTGTTTGCTTGGAAGATAAGTTTAAGTTTATTAAATTTTGAAAGGTTTACATAAAGGCAAAGGTTTTTGAGAGTACAGTAGTATAAAAAAAAATTATAATTATAATTAAAAGGAAACAAAAAAAGTATTAGTTTATTAATCTAAAATTAAAGTTCTCTCTTTAAAGAAAAAAAGATTCAAGAGAATGAAAGAAAAATTGAAAAGTTTTGTTTTATATTTGAGATGCATACAAATTTAACAACTCATTTTTAAATTAAATAAAGCGTTTTAGTTCTCGCCGCCACACAGTGGGGCGACCCATATGGCAATGTTGGAAACAATTCAAAAAATAAAACAAAAGATATCGGTGTTTTTTGTTAGTTTTCCGTTATATAACATTCCTATGCATCAAAACCACACTCATTTTATCTTGGTGCATGATTTTTCACTCTAAAACGAGCACTTGAAGTTGCCACATTAGTTGTATTTAAATTGTGTTGTAAAAAAATTAACAAAAAGGTTTAATGTTCAACTAGCTGCCATTTTTGTTTAAATAACAGTATAATTCTGATTAAACATGGAATCGAAAGATTCGGTTGTATATTTTATCCAATAAAAAAATTTAAATCAATGAATTATTTTGCTCTGTTTTGTATTAAATGTAGAGTGTTTAAAATTGTTAGTTGGAAATTAAGTTATTTTCTAAAAACTTTAGCTTAAAGTTAGTTTCCACACACTTCCACATCGAGATTTTAGTATTTTCATATGCCTTGACTTATTATCTGTGGAATTATAAAAAGAAAGGGTGCTCATATGTGCTCCATTTTTTGATTTAGTTTTTTAAAGTACATCCTCAGTATATTTTAAAAGGCTTACTTTTTGATCCAGGTTTATTAGGAAGGTCTTATTTTTGAGATATATATATAATTTTTTGCTCCCATATAATCTCATATGGTTGAAAAAAAATAAGAATTTACATTCCTCAATTAAAGTTCCTGACTTAATTCTAATCCAAGGAACTGAAGTTTCTTATGGGAACAGTATGGTATTTTAGTCCTTGCCTTGAATAGTAAACTTTAAAATCTAGCGTAATATTGCATACTTTACTATAGCACTACAAACAAATAGATTATCTCACTTCCACATTAATTTCATCCATCAAAAAAATTAAAATAAAAAACGTTGAAAAAATGGTCAAAAACTTTGGGGCAAAATAAATATTTTTCCCCTTTATTCGGTGAAAATCATTTTAGAAATAGAAATTTTTGAACACTAACATAAATCAATCTCACCTATAAGAACTATAAGTTTCAGATTTTTTGTAAGCTTTCAAGAAATCCTAAAAAAAAAAATACCACTCAAAAATACTCCTACAAAATAGCTGTTTTTCAAAAATTCAAGTTCTACGACAAACCGTAGTAAAAAAATAATTTTTTTCTTACCATGTCATTTTACCCCTATTTACCCTATCTAATGATTGAATTTTTAGAAATCCTTTCTCAGTGTTCACTTTAAGGATATAAACTTTTAAATAAACTATATTAAAAGAATTTATATTAAATGTCTTGTCTTTTGGCGTCATATGAAATAAGATGAAACTCCAATCTATACCACATAGCTAACGGCAAGTGGAACGTGAGGAATAGTCATCCTTTTTCGTATTTGCAGCACGGGCTCATCGATTTATAACATTTTACCACGTCAGAAATATAATTCAGCCAACTAAATTTCGGAAATGAAATAATTCCAACTTTTGGGGTATCTTGCCCCATTGTGCGCCACTTTGAAAACCAATTTTAAATTTAAAAAAAGTTGGTAGTCTTTTCTTTAAGATTAACTTTTCGTCAATGTGCAAACGATACTTGACGTCAAAAAAACTTTTACAAACTTACAAAGGTACTTTCACACATCAAGGTAGAATTAATAAAGCTAAGCTATAAACGCATGCTTGATTTTAACACGTTTATATAACGAATTTTGATAACAAAGCATAATTTTTAAAATATTGCATACTTTTAGGATTCAATGCGAATACTTCAAAGAAAGAATTTATACAAAATTAACTGAGCCAAATATTATGTTTTTTTTTGTCGAAAATTGTTTTTTTTGAAAAAGGCAAATAGGATTTTTTTTTGTAACTATTGACCTCATACAACGGACCTGAACACGATGGGAAGTTGTAACTCAAAACCGTAAATTTTAAAATTAACAATGTCAATCGACTTGCCTGTAACCAAAATAAAACACGTATTTTTTAAAAACTCAATATCTTCATTATTAACTTAGTTATTTTGAAATTTACGGAGTAAAAAAATAAGTTTAAATAATTTATTTATGTACCTACATATATAAATTCAAATATTCAAACAAAAAACTATCGAATATTTATTTTGACGCAGTTTTCTAAAATCCAAAAATAAAACCCCAGGAAAAATATTTTTCCTTAATTTAGTAGTTTTTACACAAATTCATTTATTTTCAAAAAAAAAAAGCCGAACTTCCCACATTAACTGCCAATTAAAAACTATTTGTGCCATTTATTAGAAATTTGGTGTACTATTTCGATAAAGCAATATTTAGAAATTAAGTTATATAGTCTATTTAATAGACCGGAGCTCCAGAGCAAAACTAGAACAAATTCGTTTAAGAGTTTTTATTGCTGATTTTGATTCCTTGGTATAAAAGAATACTCCAGCCAAAAGTGCTACTAAATCCATTGCTGCATTTCTGAGAAAACGGCAACACTGGTCGGTTTTCAGTTTTTTTGATTTAACTCGAAAACCAAGCCTAACTTTGAAATGGTCCAAAGACACTTTTCATAGCAAATTAAATTTTCTGTCATGTTAAGATGATTAAAAAATTTTAAAAATTATTTTTCACTGAAATTCTAACCTAAAACCAAAGAAAAAAAAGTTAAAAAATTGACGATTTTATTTTTTTTTTAATAAATCAAGGGGCATTTTGTGTATGTAGCCGGTACGTCTAAACTTTGTACTAATGAAATAAAGTAGAGGTAAAATCCTTTGATAATAAGCAATTTTTAATTTTTTTTGTCAATAAGAAACAACTTAAATGTACCTATTCAAAAATTAACACTTTTTCCAAATTTTTGACTTTTTTAGTTAAAAGCAAGTTTTTAAAAGTCGATAAAATCGTATAAATTGGTAACTTTTAGACTTAGACATACTTAGAGGGATTGATTTAATATAAACTAAATATGACAAACAAACAAATTTATTTGCATCCTTATGGGCTTGAGTGCAATTTTGTGTATGTACATTTTTATAAATACAGATCGAATGGATCGCCGAAAGCCATTAGCTTTGGTCTATTGCATAGAAGAACATTTAACACCAACTCTTTAACTGTTTTCAATGGCCTGAAAAACAATTCTTGTAAAATCAGCTACAACGAAAAGTTTCTCTTGAAAAACGAAAAAAATATTCAAATGAGTTTCAAACAAAATAGGCCAGGCAAATTAGTAAATCAAATTGCATTTTTCGCGGGACAAATTTTTTTCATGGAACTTGTTTGGGTGTATGTCCTTATCGTAAAAATGAATTTTTTAGGATGGTAAAATATCGGGAACAGCCACCATCTTGGAAATGAGGTCGGTGCCGTTTTTATTTCATAGCTCCATTTTTACTGATTTAAACCAAAAATGTCCAAGGACAGACTTATTCACAATGAAATTATCTAAAAAATTATATAAAAATGAATTCCGTGAGTTAGTTAAATTCAATTTTATAGTCAGTCAAAGTCCGGGTTCTTCTAACAAGGTTAGGACAGTATGACATTTTTTTCAAATATCTGAAGAACTTTTGATTTGTTTGGAATTTTCTTTAAGAATTCATTTTTACGATAAGGACATACACTCAAACACGTTCCATGAACAAAATTTGTCCCGCGAAAAATGCAATTTGATTTACTAATTTGATCACAAAATATTTTTTTCGAACAAAGTCTTTTTTTAGTCCTTGCATATGTTTTGAAATTCGTTTTTTAGGAAAATATGAAAAATAAGAAATAAGACTGAGACAATTTTTTTAACATTAGAAATTTTTTGGCAGTAGAAGGCATAATATTCTATTTAAAGAGGTCTTATAGCTTATAATTACATGCTAATATACAAACATGCACATTAGGGTGGGTCAAAATAATCGAAATTCATTTTTTTAATTTTGTAATCCGAAAAATCTATATTCTACCTCTAGAATATAGACATCAAATATCGTCCCGTTTCTGCTTGAACCTCGTAAGTACATTTTTTTAAAAGATTTAATTTTCTGTTAAACATTGTTCTAAAACTTACAGAAATAATAGTTAAAAAGGTTTAAGTGTAGAAACAACTCTATCAATATGTCTTAAACATAACTTGATTTCCTTTTGTTCAATTCATATTTCTAATTTCAAGAAAAATTTATATTTCTTTTAAGAACTGAACAAAATTTGCTTTGTAGATACGTGGTTCACGCAGAAACGGGACGATATGAGCTCTTCATATTAATGGGAAGGTCCTCCGTTTCGCAATGTTCCATTTTTACATCAAGATTCTAATAAAAAAAAATCATTTTTTTTATTAATTGACTTTTTAGCAAATTTCTTTACATAATCTTGTAGGAAATTGAACGCTCTACAACAAAGGGCACATAAACTTTTTTCGTTTATCTAACCGTTTAATAGATATTTGAGGTCCAAAAATCGAGAAAATCTTTAAAAATTCGTTTTTTGTTCTTAATTTTGTAACAAATTGAAAAATTATAATAATCAAACGCGTAAGACATATTCTTGAAGGAAACAGATTGGTCCACAAAAAAGGTCTTGATAACTTTTTTCATTAATCTAACCATTCTAAAGATATTCGAGGTCAAAGTTAAAAAAAATTATAAAAACATTTTTTACTTTTAAAAATTTTCCTGTTCACTGAAAATTTTTTATTTTTAAATTAGCAAGTTATATTCTTGTAGGATCTTAAACGTACTACAAAAAATTCCTTGACATCAAATTGATTGCTTTAACCGTTTAGAAGATATTCGTATCCAAATCACAATGCATACGGGTCATAAGAAAACTATTGAAATCAGTGGGCATTGGTTTGGATACGAATATCTTCTAAACGGTTAAAGCAATCAATTTGATGCCAAGAAATTTTTTGTAGTACGTTTAAGATCCTACAAGTAAACATCTAATTTGAAAATAATAAATTTTCAGTGAACAGAACAATTTTTAAAAGTAAAAAATTTTTTTAAAATATATTTTAACTTTGACCTCGAATATCTATAGAATGGTTAGATTAATGAAAAAAGTTAACAAGACCTTTTTTGTGGGACAATTTTTTTTCTACAAGAATATGTCTTACGCAGTTGATTATTATAATTTTTCAATTTGTTACAAAATTAAGAACAAAAAATCGAATTTTTAAAGATTTTCTCGATTTTTTGACCTCAAATATCTATTAAATGGTTTGATAAACGAAAAAACTATAGAAGACCTTTTTTGTAGAGCGTTCAATTTCCTACAAGATTATGTAAAGAAATTTGCTAAAAAGCCAATTAATATAAAAAAATTATTATTTTTTTTAGTAGAAGCTTTTGATGTAAAAATGGAAAATTGCGAAGCGGAGGACTTTCCCATATATATTCTAGAGGTGTCTACCAATCGATTTTTTGGAGTACAAAATAAAAAAAAATGAATATAAATTTTGTTTGACCCACCCTAATGCACATGAAATAACCTTTTTTTCTTCTTACTTAGAATTTCTTAAAAAAAAATCTTCCAAAATGCCGTTAGTGATTCAAAATCTCGAAATAAAAACTTATCAACTGGAAACAAAACTTAATCCACTTTGTCCATTCAAAGTTGTTTTAATTTCTAAGAATAAATTCTCAGCATTGACCATTAACAAATTGATCTAAATTATATTCCTAAGTCAACCCCACACTTAATTTTTTTTCCCTCCATCACTCACAAAACAAAAATCCCTTGTCTTGCTTGCCTGCTTTTTTTTCAACAAAACAAATCCCTCAGAAATACTTTCTATACATTTGCATGAACCTGCTACAGAGTATACATTTCCAGCGGACTAAGTGCATTCCTCGGTGTTAATTTAGTGTAAAGATATGTCACGTAGATCGTGAAACACCACTTTAACAACAATAATGCGCCTTCCCCCTTCTTCCCCTATATCCTCTGCTACTACTGCATATTCATTGAGGTATCACAATGCAACAGAAGAACACCACGCGAGAATACAAAAAAAAACGAAAAAAAAAAAAAAAAATGAAACACTTACGCCACCTATAAAAGAGAATGAGAATGGTATTCCTGGTGTTACTGCTTGGAAGCTCAATAATAATAACAGTGGCAATAGAGGTATAGTGGCACCGTATGACTGTGCCGGGTGCCACTGTTAGGCACCTAATTGTGGAGACATTTACGGCTGGAGACTGAAGCTCTGAAGCTAAAGCAAACGTGACATACAAATGTACTTGATCCTAAAACCTAATAATTTGTAAGCCCGTTCTTCTACTTTTTCTTTTTCTGTTTCTGCTTCTGTATGCACACTTGCTTTACTTTTGTGTCCCGCTTTTCACCTGTGTGCATATACCTACTTAACGTTTTCTTTCTTTCTTGTCTCGTTTTTTGTTGTATAGTCGTCGTGACGGCCGACCGTAGATTATAAACCCCCCCCCCCCTTTTCTCTCCCCCCTCGTCATGTTGTAAAACAATTTGTTTTGGGTTATTACTCTCGTAGTTTGTCGTGTATCCTTCTGCAAGTGCAGTAGGACGAAACAAAGAGAAACAAAAACACAAAAAAAAATGGAAAAAGTTTTCAAGAATAAAAGCCGTTATACAGAAATTGTGGGCGGATCGGATGTGTGTCAAGCTGCTGTATGTGTGTCGTTCGTTGTCTTCGTATGCCCCGGACAGGTATAAAGATTAACGGTGTATCGATTGACAAGATGGATGCACTCAGCTCAGAGCTCGACTCGGTTCGACTTGTATACAATAGCCGGCAGCAGGATGAAAAAGCCATCATACCAACGAGTACCTGAGGTTTAAGAAAATTTGTGGTGTCCTTCTGCTGCTGTAACTATCAGGTAGAGCCAACAGCACTGATATATTCCATTGGGGATGAGACGTCCGTGTCGTTCGTTCGGTCTGCCAATGTCGATTCTGCCGGTCTGCTGTTGCTTTGGTGACTGGTTTGTGAGTTAGTTTGTGAGTTTTTGGAAGGTCATCATTAGGAATTGTCCTAATTTACTCAGGAGGATTGCTGCTGCTACTGCATATGCATTAATTAGCATGTCGAAGGATGTTTCTTATGCATGCATATGGTCAGACTAAAACCGGGCATCATATGCAGCAGCTCGTAGGTATACTTGTGGGAGTCGAAAGGTACTTCGTTTATAACCAAAAAGGTTAAAGTTTATTCTCAGGGCTTTTGTGTGTGTGTGTTTGTGTGTGTATAATTTTTGGATAGCATTTCAGGTGAACTTAATGTAGTTTGTGGGATTTATTATCCGATTGTGGATATATCGGGTGGTTGCATATTTACCTCAAGCAATTGCACACACACAAGTTGTAATTTACAAAAAGAATAATTCATTTGCTTTGCAAAATGCAAATTGAATTGATCGTTTCTCTCTTTCTACTATACGTTTTGTGTCGTTGTTAGTTGTTCGATATTGTATAGTTGGTTGGGGCAATGGCAAATTGTTATTCCAAATGTCTGTATGGGGTTTTCGTAATATTCTAGTCGTTTGGTGGCGCCACATGCTGCTATTGTGTGGTTGCCACTGTGGTCAATGAGATTATACATACATATTTATATGGGAGTTGTTTTATGCACAGATGCGTTAATTTGTATGCTTGGATTGTTTTGCATTTTTTTAAGAATGAACAAAAAAAAAAATTGTGTATAAATGTCAAAAGCTAGAGGTTAGTTAGGTTTGAGGAGGTTCAAACTAATATTTTATTTCTGTGAATTTTGTACTTACAATAAATTGGTAAGCTTGGAAATAAAGAAAAAATGCAGAAATTCAAAGGTAGAAAGAAGTTTTTAGACTTATATTCTTTTTAAAAACATTGACCTTTATTGGTAGGTCACTTGTGTTGTACATTTTGGGCTAAAAAACAAGAAAAGGCATTGACGAGAATTCGCCGTTCAATTTTAGGATGCTGATTCCGAAAACAACATTAGTTTTTTTTCTAGCAGCTCTAGTTCTTGAGTTATTCATACATGAAAAGGCATAGAAATGCATAGAAATTTTTTGTTGTTAATTTTTTTTTCTATTTTTATTTTACTTATTGATTCAAAATAAATTTTTCCAGCAAAACTTTAAAAACGCTTGTAATAATAAAATCTAAAAAAAAAAAAAATAGTACGAAATTACCCCAAAATGTGGAAAACTTAAATATTTCAAAAAATAGAGCTCCTAGAAATAAATGAATGTGATTTAACCCTTGATACATTGAGTTTAAAATAAATTTTATTCTGGAAAATTCGAATAAACGCTCAAAATAACGAAAACTGAAAAATTAGTATGAATATTCCCCAAATATGAAAAATTAAATATTTCAAAAACTAGAGCTGCTAGAAAGAAACCAATATGATTTTTGAGGAGCTTACTGAACCCAAAACTATTAGTTATAAATCTTTCTTGAAAATTTTAAAAAGTTGAAAATTGTTGGCCAGTGAAATAGATGTGAAATCGATTTTTAAAACTTTGCTCTGCTTGGTGGAATCTTTTAAACTAATATTAATCGATTACACTGTGTTACAAAATAAAAATCATGTCAATAACTTTAGAAATCACCTAGCAGAGGTTGTAAGTATTACTGAGTACATCATATTTCGGCACTTGAAATTTTTCTTAGACCCTCAAAATTTTTAGTTATCGTCGAAAAACCGATTTTCAATGTTTTAACCCCTTGTAACCCAACATCGTAAATTTTAAAATTAATAATGCAAATCGAAAGGGCTTTAGCTATAATAAAACACGTATGTTTTAAAAATTCAATAAATTCATTATTTGCTTAGTTATTTCGAAATTTACGCAGTAAAAAAAAAAGTTTAAATCATTTATTTTTGTATATAAATGCAAAAATTCAAACAAAAAGCTATCTAATATTTATTTTTAGGCGCATTCCTAAAATCCAAAAATAAAACCCCGTTAGTTTATGAAAGAAAAATATTTTTTCTGAATTTCGTACTTTTTACATAAATTTGCTTGTTTTCCAAAAAAGCCGAACTTTCAACATTAACTGCCAATTAAAAACTATTGGTGCTATTTATTAGAAATATGGCGCATTATTTCGATAAAGCAATTCTTAAAGATTATGTAAGAAACTTTAAAAGAATAAAAATATGTTTTTTTACAGCTTTTGGGCGATCTTTTTCGGTTTGTTACAGAAATGTCACATGGGGCTACAAGGGGTTAAGATTTCAATGATTTTTTACTCAGCCATTTTTCGGTCAATTTTAGATTTGTTTACAGTTCTAAACAGAGGATTACTTGTTCTTTTTGAAAATATTTTTTTAATATGCTCAAGCACCTAATTGGGTGTAGATTTTATGGGCTGAATCTAAAAGTACAACATTTTTTCACAGTTTTTTAGAGTTCGGAGACCGTTTTAAGCTACATTTTGTTTTTTTTTGGAATTTTTTTTTACAAACAGTTTTATTGTTCTATGTATGCTGAATCAAAAAAGCTTTTACTCATTAAAAACAGTTAGAATATGTGGAAATTATGGTTTTTTTACTCGAGAAAGAAATTTCAATTTATTGCAAAAAACCCGAATTTTCATGATTTTTTGAAATGTTATCAAAATTTTGATGTGTTTGGCCAAAATTAACTTCAGATTCGGATTCAGCAAGTCAAAATACATAAAGAAGCAAGTCCGGTCAAAAGTATTGACACTTTTTTTTTTGTTTTGGCTTGTGTTATCATGGGCAAGAAAAAATAAACAGTATTTAAAATATATATCTGAGCAACCAAAATCGATATCAAAATTTTTTAAACGTAGTTATACAAAGAATAACATTTTTTTTTAAAATTAAGACCATACAAAATTTTCTACTTCATATTATTATGAACAGAGAAATTAATTTTTCATTTTTTTCTTTGTCCCAAAAAATTGAAATTTCTTTCTCGAGTAAAAAAAATCACAACTTCCACAATGTCTAACTAATTTTGATGAATTGAAACTTTTTTTATTCAGCATAAATAGAACAATAAAACTGTTTACACAAAATGAAGCTTAAAACGGTCTCCGAACTCTAAAAAAACGGTGAAAAAATGTTGTAGTTTGAGATAAAGCCCAAAAAATCTACACCCAATTTGGTGTTTGAACATAATAAAAAAATCTGAAATTGACCGAAAAAGTGCTGAGTAAAAAATCGTTGAAATCTGAAAACATTGAAAAACGGTTTTTTGACGATAACTTTAAATTTTGAGGGTCTACGAAAAATTTCAAGTGCCGAAATATGATATACTCATTCTGGCAAACTATCATTTATGACTTAACCACTTTGTACCCGGCGGCAAAGATTTATTACAGCTTATCCAGTTTAAGAAAAATTTGAGAAATATAATTTCTGGAGTTATTGACGGTAGTCCAAGTTTCAAGTTACTTGAGACTATGTATCCAGGCATTGTCTTATGTTTTTTAGTTCTCGAAAACGCAACCAAACATGACGAAATGGATACTGAATGCTGACGAAACCCTTTGTTTATAATGAACTGCATCACGTTTTTGTAACAGTAGTTTATAAACCATCTGAAAATAACTTCTTGGAGGTCATCTATCTCGAATTCTTAACAAATGTCTAATTTCGCAAGTCCGGGACCTTTCTTTCCTACTCGTTCAAATTGCAATGGATTTTTGTAATTCTTCAAGAAGTAAGAAAATATCATTTACCTATTTTATATCTTAATCATTACCTAGTTTGAGGTAATCATTTATGCATTTATGATAATTGCTGTACTCTAAAAAAAAAGTACTCATTACATAAAACTAAATGTTGTTCAACGTCTTATATCTCATTATCTAGAGAAGAATACCAAAATAGTTTTTGTACTCTGAGAAATTACGTGCAGCGGATTTTTAAAAATGACAGAAGCAAAAAAAATTACAACAAAAGCAAATGTGCTAAGTGTACTGTATGCATAGTACTGTATTTTTTTTTCTAAAAAAATTGTTCTTTATGAAATAATTTCAATGAACCAAACGGTTTTATATGAATTAAAGAATATTTTACTACCCATTCATGTAAAAATTGATTAACCTTCTGTAGGCACACCTCTTTTTTGTGACGTGATAGGCACACGGGTGCGAATTTGGTTTATACTTTTTGATGTCGCTAGAACTTTTTTCGGTCACAATATTTTATAGAGAATCAAGTATGAAATTGATGTAGAATATTCCGAGGAATTCGAATATTGTATTCACAATTCCGAAAAAAAAATATTTTCACCCTTAGAGACTTTTTTGTGACCACTTTTTTGAAAAATCGTATAATTTTTTTATTTTTGTCCTGCCAAATTTGCACCCGTGTGCCGACAGAGGGTTCAATATGTTTTTTTTTTTCGAATAGATTAATAGTGTAGCTCGTACTTTGTTCCGCTTTAAGATCAATTGAAACAGCAAAAATTTTGTGTTAAAACTTACAATGTTAAAACATTTCTTTTGTTGGTCCGTCGCGGTTGTTCTTCAGAAGCAGTTACCAGAAATTGTTAAAGAAGATTATAATAAAAACCAACATAAAAGTTTAAATTACTTCTCTAAGCGAATTAATTGAACTTTGAACTTGTATTAGGGTAATACCCTCTAAATAGTTTTCTACCCAATAGTTATTTTGATGAATGAGAAATTCAAATGGTCGTTAACACTTATTCACACAAAAAAATCGTTATACATTTCTGCTTCTATGCCATTTAATTTAAATCCCAAATCCAATTTCGTTTGACTTGTGACAAAAATTCACACAAACAGTACACATTTCCAATAAAAGAAAAAGTACAAAAATTCGTCTAAAATTTTTTTTTCTTTCTTTCTGACAGAAATAATCTGCCCATTGATCTAAATTTGCTTTCCTATTGCAAATTTTATGATATTCCACTTACAAAAAAAAAACCCATAAAAACAGCAACCCTTCTATAGTCTCTCTCTCTAAAAAAAAGCTAACAACAAAACTCTCAACAAAAAAAAAGGTAAAATTACTTCGTTTTATTGCACTTTTTGAAGAAATTTCTTCGGTATGCTGCTCGTTTTTTTTTTTTTTTGCAAAACGAGAAAAGGCTCAGGGCGAACATTACTTGAATGAAAAGTGTATAAATCGATTTATACCTCGACAACAACGATACGATATGAAGCTCTCTGCCTCAAAAAACCCTTCAAGCTAAGTTTCGATGAGAAAATGTTAACAAAAAAAAACGATGAATTGCAAAATGAGAAATCCACAAAAAGGTATTCTTGAGCAATTTAAACTGTGATACACTCGTGTGCATACTTCCTTCATCACCCCTCCCAATCGTCCTTTTTTTTTTCTGTAAATGAAGAACACTTGTCGTTTTGCACCCCTTAATATACAGCAGCAATGATACACATGACCTTATCGCACGCCAATCATACAGAAGCTACTACAAGCATGCAATAGTAAGCAGCACAAGTCTCTCCCACAAACCTCACCCTCACCCTTAAGGTCGCTTAACATTCTCCATTGGTACATACATTATAGACACACAAAGTCAGAACAAATTCCGAAGTAAATTCAGAAAATTCAGGAGCAAAAAAAAATACCTAAACGATTCCCTGGCGCACATTTTAAAGGACTAACTTGTAACTACTGTAGTTGAGAGTTGGGGGTGGAGAGGGCAAAAGAGGCTAAGGGTAGGTAGGTCGTCATCGTTGGTCGCTCTCGGTGGTTGCTTATATAGTTCTCCTTTGCCTGGCCATTACAATTTTTTGCTCATTTCTGGTAAATTATATGTGTTCCTGATTTTGAAATAAGAACATAATTTTTCCTGCACGACTGCGAACAGGACGAAGCAAAGGGGGCATAGATTATGGAGGTAAAGCTTGCCATCAACTACTCTGTGTGGAACACCCCTCTTCATCAGCCTAATCGACTGACAGTTCGAGCGAACGTCCTCGGGTAATAGTTCACAATATTCCACAAACAACCCTCCTCCATTTTTGTGCTGATGGTTTTGGTCACTGCGTAATAGTAGACAAGAGCACTTGTACCTTTGTACAATCTGCACCGAATGAATCTAATTTCGAGTTGATATCAATAAAAAAAAAAAGAAACCTCTCTCGATTTTACCCTCAAAGTCAAACCCTTATGTGAATTGATGGAGATGGAAAATTGGAGGAGAATTTACCTAAGCAATGTTTTAAAGTACGGTCGAGTGGCAGTTAGCTGTGCAAGGAATTTAAAAAGCCTGATTTCGATTCGAAATGTTAGGCCGGTGAACGAGAAGGAGAGCGATAGGGGAGGGGGGATGGGTTGGAATTGTGCATATTTGAAGAGATTTTTTTTGAAAAGCGTATCACAATGAATTATGTTTTTTTTTTCTTTTGCTCGTGTTTTTTTGGTTGGAAAACCAATATATGACACAGATTTTGGGCCTTCATATTTGTCTAAGCAGATTCAAAGCACGTGGGATTGCTGCCTGGCTGAATTTAATGGAATTTTAGGAAAAATATCATTTCAACATCAGAGAAAGGGGATGAACATACTATAGCTCTCATATATCAACATGGTTTTTTGTGTGATGGATTTCTTTTATGTTTACTTTGTTGGAAGGAATCCTTGATCCTGATTTTTTTTATTTATTTTTATTTTTTTATTTGAATATTAAACGAAACGAATTTATGAAAAGAAATAAAATAAAAAGGTTTTAGGACAGGCTATACTAACAAAAATTCATAACTGTTTTTTTTTGGGATGAGAGATTGATGTTATGTATATTTTAAGTCTTTTTTTTACCAAAAAAATGTAAGGAATTTCTTCTTTTTTTTTTATAAATAAAAATAACAATTCTACAGATTTTATTATTAAAATTGCTTTGAGGGTATTTTTTTGTTTATTTTCTGAAGAAGACAAAATCTTTTATTATATCAATTTCCTGTGGACATAAAGACAGACATTGATATTATAATTTGTTGTCTTTTCAATTAAGGTTCAAGGATCTTTTTGAGTTTGTCCGTTCAAAGTCTTCAATTTATGATTTATGATTTTTTTTTTTTTTTTTTTTCAAATCTATTTATAAATTAGGTTTGATAAATAAATTTTTAAATGTCTGTTTTAGAAATTTTTGGATAAAAGAAAGAAAATAGATTAAATTTAATATAGGTAGAATATGAATCGGATACTTTAGAATATTTTCTTATTTCCAAATTTCGTGATTGTTTTTTCTCAATAAAGCAATTTTTTAATAATAATTGAAACACTGAAAATAGAAGTTCATAAGTTGTCTTATTTTGGTTTAAATTCTTGCTTCCAATCTGAAATGTAAAAACGTTTTTGCCGGTTTTTGGCTTTTGTTACATTTCATCACCCTCATTTCCAACTGCCATGGTAAGGCAATATGGCCATGATTGTAAACATATCAATTGAAAAAAAAAAAAATGTATTTAAAATAAAAAACAAAATATTATTGCAAATAAAAATTTGGATAAAAAAAATATTCAATTTTTTTTTTAATTATTTTTTTTTTTTTTTTTAATATTCATGAAATTTTTTACAATTTTGGCTATACATTAGCTATAAACTATAAAGTTGTTAGAAATTAGATGAATATTAAAAAAAAAATTTTTTTAATGCAAAATATTTTTTTTTGCATACAAATTTTACTACATATATATTTTTATTTTGTTTTGCTGAATTGCAATATTTATGTTTTAGTACAGGTAAAATAGACATTAAAAAAAAATTTTTTACACTTCTGAAACTTGGAAAAAAGTTTGCTTTTGGGATAAGAACCAAGAAAAAAAAAGTCTATAAAAAAAAGTTGGGTGGAAGGGTATATTTCGCGGACAAGAGGGAGGGTGTGAAGGTCATAAATATACTGAAAAAAATTGTTTGTCGAATATCATCATATGACACATGTTTTCAAGGTATTTTTTGATGCTGAATCTAATGACATACAAATAAAGTCAATACGATTGCTCTAAGAAAAGTTATTGCCGATTAAAACCAAGGGTGCTTGTTTTTTTACTTCAACATGTAAAATATAACCGAAACCCATGTGAAAAACATGCTACACTGATAAAATTCGGGATGAAGGTTATAGATATAGCAAAGACAAAGAATTCATAAATTTCTTAAAATTATTTTTGGTGAAAGGGTGTTTTTTTGATGGGTTAAGTTGTGTGTAAGAAAGGTGTCATAACAGCTAACTTACATTTTTTTTATAGACTTTTTTTGTACTTGGTTCTTATCCCAAAAGCAAACTTTTTGTCAAGTTTCATAAGTGTAACTTTTTTTTTTTTTTATTTCTTGATTTTATGTCCTATTTTAGCTGTACTATTTTGTTATTAAGGAAGCAAGAAAATAACAAAATATAATAAATATTTTATTTTCAATGCAAAAATTGTGTTTTTGCAATAAATATTTCTTTAAAAATTTGTAATTGCAAATAGTTGAATCAACGTATAGTTTTCTTTTTTTTTGACTGCTTACATTTTCTGTTAAATCAAAAATTTGTATCAGCTTTTCTTATAAAAAAAAAACACCCTTTCACTCAAAACAATTTTATGGACTTCATATTCTTAGTTCTTAACACAAACGTAACTTTTTCATTAAGTTTAAAAAAGTAAACAACATTTATGTCAATTTTTATGAATCTTTTCTCTCACATAATTGAGCCTCTAAAAAAAAAAAAAACACCCTGTGACCAGAGACCAGAAATAACAGTCAACCTTTATTTTCAATCGGTTTCACTCTGAGAGTTACCACATTACTTTAAATAGTTTCGGTTAAGGTTTGAGATTTATAGGTTGAGATTTATTTTTTATTTTTTTTAAATATCTCTCAATGGTTGAGATTTTTACAAAAAAAATAAATGGAAAAGGTTAACCTTTAGCCGTTTTCGCTGAAAATAAATCAAAAATGGTCAATTCTAAGGAAAATGTCGAATATGTCAAGAATGTGGTTTATATTGCAAAAATAAATATGAAAAGGATGTTTTTTCTAAGTTTATGTATAATAATATTTCAGGAGACCGATGTTCTAATATCTAGGTCAAAGCGTTCAGCTTCCAGACGCGTTTTCGCCCGCCCAACTTCAAACGGCTATATCTCGGAATTTTGAAAAAAATTAAAAAAAAATTTTGATGCCAAAAGGTAGCGGGGACTCTAGCCTACATTTGGGTACAACTCCAATCCATGTAAGTGCACGCGTTCTCAAACCGGGAGAACTTAAAGGTAAAAAAGTTAAGCCCGATTCTGAAAAAATAGGCATGATGTGACGGTTTAACATGGAAGATGATTTTTTTAAAATCTGACAATGTGTAAAGCGTAGGCCCATGACACAAGCTATTATTTGGCATCACTCCCAAAAATTGCTCTCAAACGGTTAAGCTTCAGGAGCGTTCAAAGATTCGGGGATTTTTCGAAAAAAAATTTTACCCCAACTTTCAAACGCGATTTTCTCGGAATTTAAAAAAAAAAAAAAAAATCCAAAAACCCGATTATACCACTTTTGGGTAACTAAGAATATAAGCTTTCATATGTCACCACTCCCATGTCTCTAGGAATTGATACATTTGCAGATGATTTTTTTCTCTCAGTCATAAATCTCACTGGTTGACCGAAACATAAAAAAAATACAAAATAAAGGTTTCTCTCAGACCTTAAAGGTTATTTTATGACCTTTATTGAAAATGGGGACAAATAAGAGTTATTTGGGAACCTTTTAAAAGGTTGAGATTTATTTCTGATCTCTGCATGTGACTAAAAAGACAACTGAAAACTAATTACATTACTTTATCTTCTTTATGAATGACAGATTAAATCAGAATGTTGTCAAAATATTTCGAAGAATCAAATTTGTTCAAGCATCGCAGGACAGATTTTGTTCAGATTAAAAATTCAAGCTGTGAAAATCGACTGTCTAATGTCAAAAAAAAAAAAACAGAGTCTTGAATCACAATGCCTATTAAATTTTGAAGGATACCAAATTTATACTAAAACCAGTTGTTTTGAGTGACTTTTCCTATCCATCTAAGAGGATTTCTGAAAATAAGCTGAATACGACTTATTTTAACCCCAAACACAATGAGAAAAATGCGAAAACCTTTCAATCCATTGCCACAAAAATATCCAAAGGCCACTCGAACGAACTACCTTTATCAAAAAAAAAAAAAAAAAAAAACTACTTGTGTATAGGAGACCACGTCAATTTCTCCAAATTCAAAAATCCTTCAAGAGAAGAATCACATTTGTTTGCATAGCGGATTTGAGAGTAGAAGCAGATATGCGATGCGCTGCGTTGAATTTACATTCACATTTATTTTCCGCCATAAATCCTTTTCTTTTTACTTTTTTTTCTTTTTGCCGATAAATAAGTGCATTTTCAGCTCTAACTCCCATCTGAGGAGGGATCAATCCCAAATGTCATTACTTATTCCTTGAATATTTTTTTCTTAGTTATTCTTCAGAAAAAAATGAAGAAAAGTCCTTATTTTTTTTTACTTCGTCTTCGTATTCTTCTGCTTAACTACTTACTTTTGCTTTGCTATTGAACACTTTTATCCTACAAGAATCTCATTTTCTCTTTCTTTCTCTACTTTTGCAACTAGTTTATACTAACTCACAATCTTTTTCGAATGAAAAAATCAGGAGAAAATCGAGGAAGCAAAAAAAAAAAAAATTATTTCTTATGCTCAAATGCAATCCATCCATTTCGCAGGAAAAGTATCATGCATTTTCCATGTAAATCACGATGGAGTTTCCTCTATCCTTTTTTTTTGTATCCTTTTTTGTTTGAGAGGAGATTGCCCACATCACCAGGAACGCAAAGGAAGGATCCTATCGATTTCCAACAGAATTTCCATCATCTGTGTTCGTTGTCGCAAGGACTACGATGTCCTTTGCATAGCATAACAGAACGTTCGATGTTACTACTACTCTGCATCGAAGACGACGTAAAATGTATTTTTTTCTTGACTTTTCCTTCTCTTTAACATAATCCAGGATGCTCTGCCAGGACATACTTGAAATCTGCCAATGATATTGTCATTTCATTTATTTACTTATTTCGCATTCTTTAGTTCGACCGAAAAATAATAAATAAGTGACAAACAAAAATTCAATGCTGCGAGGTCCTTGATTCACTATTCTCTCGCCCCCCTTTCCCCCTGCAGTCATCCCCTTGCAACCATTTCTGCCATATATCGGGCCAATAAAAGTGTCATTTATATCAAATTTTTGAAGGAAAGAGAAATGAAAGACCAAAATAAAAAAAAAAGGACGAAGAAGGACGAATTGCAGCGATATGAACGCGAAGGCGGAGTGTGTGGTGGTGTTTGGCGAGAAAACCGTCTGAGCTGCAATCATCGCTCGAACATGCACCAACTGTGTTCCTCTGCTCGTTATAGGGATTTTTTTTAACTTCTTCCAACAAAACAAATTTTTTGGGAATGAAGTTTGGGGGAGGGGGGTTGCAAAAATTGGTTGAATTTCTGTTATCAGTTTATTCAATGCACGTTCGGTGTACTTAAGCGTTTGTCAGTTGCTAGCTGAAGATGTCTGACTTGTTGGCTATAACAAAAAAAAAAGAATGAATTGGTGAGGGGGTGGATGATGGGGTATCTAACTACCCTATTTTTATATTCTATCTCTTTCGATTGCATTATGGTGAAAAGCAGTTTGCAATTCGTTGTTGGCAGTTTTCTTGGAACTGTTCTTCTTCTTTTTTAAATTGAAGCAGACATAAACGAGCCAAGAGTTCGTGATAGGTCGGCAGATGGGGTTTTTGCTGCTACATATTCACGGCGGCAGCGGTATAACTGGTACTATCGACAGAAGCTCACAGACTTAAAAGGACGACGTCGTCGTCTCGTATAACGATGACGACGGTCGATATATAATGATGAAGAAATATATTCGTCCGGAGATTCCGACGAATTTTTGTCAGTCGAACTGAACCGAAAGATGATAGTGCAACTTTGCCTGAAGGTTTTAGAATCGAGTAAAAAAAAAAAAATAGAAGAAAACAGAGAGATACAATATAACGAATCCTCCTCCGTTGGCATGGTTTTTTTTCTTTTTTGGATTTTTCTATTGAAAAATTAAAGAAAAATTTTGGAAAAAAAAAATATTGTATAATATTGAATAGCTGCTGTAACGAAAGCAAGAGGTCTTATGATTGGATTTTTATAGAAGAGCTCAATTTTGGTGGCGCGCAAAAGGATATTCGGATAACATGTTGGGAATTGTTAAAATTCGATTTACAGTAGCGAGCAAAAAAAAAAATGTAAAACAATGAAAACATTTGCATTTTTTGCTCGCTACTGTATTATGTTGTTAGGTGAGGGTTTCATTTTGTTAGAATTTGTTTTTTTTTTTTGCTTCATATTTTTTTTTATCTGAAAGTCTTTAGTATTCGATGCACTTTGTCTTTGTTAAAATGAAATTTGATAACACATAACGTATGCTAAAGGGAAGTATTATAGAACGTGAATTTTTAATATTGTTTTAATATTTCTTTTTTAAATATTTTTTTTTAAATATTAAAGGTGTTTAAAATAGCTTCAATTCATTACAAGAGTTTAAATCTTCGTTGTCTTTAATTTCCAAATTTCCATCGTGTCTGCTTTAAAATCATAAAAACTGCTTCTAAAACACTTCTGTAAGCGTTTAAATTTCTTAAAATTCATTTATTAAAAGGTTTTTTTTTAAGAAACGTTGAAGAAAAATAGTACAAAATTTAAAAGAAGCTATTAAGTAAGATTCGTGATAATTTTTACGGTTTCTCGTGCTTCCATTTTTGTAAACTCCTTACATTATCTCTGATAAATTCTGTGGCTTTTAACTTTTCTTACGCTGAAAAACATCCACAATCTGATTTTAAAGCTCGATATGAACAGAAAAATCAATTTTTTTTTTTGGAGTACTACAAGGATCAATCTTAGGGCCTATTTTCTTTAGATCAATTCAATTTCTTGCAACTTTGATTTACTAATTTAATTGCTTAACTTACTTTTGAATTTGATCGCTGTGAAACATCCACAATCTGCTTTTAAAACTCGATATGAACAAAAAAATCAATTTTTTTTTTTTTGGAGTACCACAAGAATCAATCTTAGGGCCTATTTTCTTTAGATCAATTCAATTTCTTGCAACTTTGATTTACTAATTTAATTGCTTAACTTACTTTTGAATTTGATCGCTGTGAAACGTCCACAATCTGCTTTTAAAACTCGATATGAACAAAAAAATCAATTTTTTTTTTGGAGTGCCACAAGGATCAATCTTAGGGCCTATTTTCTTTAGATTCATACCCGCAATAGTATTTTCCTCATCAGTTAACAATTTATTGCATCAAATCTAGGAAAACATGCTTATATTACATCAGCAATTTTACAGAAAAAAAAGCTTCAAAGCAAGCCCGACAAATGATTGTGAATCAATTCCTCGTTAACTAAATTTGTAATACACACCTGTCGTAAAATCCACCGAATTCCATATCATCAGAAACAAAATTCTTAAAATTCCAATTTCAAAGTGCACGTTTTCTTGTATAAAGTAATCCAATGTAACCAAAGTTGGCGTGTTTAAACAAAATGTCTGTGTCATGTAAATACTTTTAACCACCCAATAAACTTGATGACAGTTAAACAAAACCTCAAAACACACAAACCTTTAAAGAAAAGAGGTACAAAAGAAAAAAAACCGAAAAGTAATCGTTTAATTTGGCTTCATTTAGACCACCCTTTTAGGGTATTTCCACATTCTTCCTTTCAAATCTCTCGGTTTTTTAGGAAGTATTTTTGATTGACAGACGTCTTAGTCTTATTGAATACATTTCCGTTGCAGCTGACATTTTGTCGTCAATCGTGTGTCCATTGCAGCAAAAGTGAGTGCAATCAATCTGTACCAAATCACCAAAAAAGAGTGAGAGAGAGAGAGTAAAACATACAAAAAAGTTTTTAGTCAATAAATTGGCGCCCGGGTGGGAGCTCTCTTTTGTAAAAACTACCAACAGAGAACTTCACCATCAACGTCAGCCAAAGACCATTGCCATCATCAACAACAAGAATGATGTGGGTTTGTTTTTTACTTGCTCTATAGGGCAAGTATTGGTTTCGTGTAGAAAAAAAAAATCGAGGTTTTAATCAAAACCAACATTACGATGATGGAGAAGATCAAAAAAGTGGTTTTCGTCATGCCGTCCGTCGGTCTGTGCGTGTGTGCGTCTGTGCGTCTGTGCGTCCATCTGTACATCGAGCTAGGGCCTAAACGGGTGGATGGATTTGCTTGAAACTTGGTACAGATGATTTTTACGTAATTCCCTAGGTCCGTTTTTTTTATTTTTTTAATATCTCCAATTTAACGCATATCTCCCATATAACGTTTTCGAGGTATTTCAAATTTCTCGAAAACGGCTCTAACGATTTCATTTAAATTTGGTGTGCGCAGTACTCTTATTGATTCCAACAAAACTGCGTTTTTAGTTTTTCTCAAAAAATGCCAAGAGCGGAAATATGGCGTTGCCGTTTTTCAAAAATTGACATGTTTTTTAAGTTCATATATTTCATCAAAGCATAAGTCAATTTTTTCAAAATTTACAGACATCATAGGTATTGAAGTGTAAAATGTAAAAAAAAATTAAAAAAAAAAGTTTTTCAAAAAATTTTTAAAAAATTGAATTTTTTTAACTTTCGATTTTTTTTTTTGTTTTTATTTTTTTTTTTTTTTTCACAAAATCTTAAATTTCCAATAAATATTTAAGATAAAGATGCTTTGAACTACAAGAGCAAGTACGTGCGACCCAGTCGTGCATTTTATTTTTTTTTTGGTTGGTATATGGCGTGCGCAATTATGTACCCGCTGCTGCCGCCATCACACAGTGCACACATCAAAATCAAGGTGTAACTTGGCCAACAACTGTATTAATGTTTGTACTTGACTAACATACACTAACAACAATAAACAAACACACACAAACATTAAAGAAGTGGTAACATTTTATTGAGATGTCATTTACACTATGTGCACACTAGATTTTCTCCTTCAAATGACAACGACGACGTAGTTTTGGTTGCGGTACCTACTCTGGAATTTCCTTAATGATACGCGCGCCATGCAACCAAACAGTTGTAAGTTTAGTTGATGTTTAACTAAATTCCAGTGGCCATGTGTGCATAAGCGAATTGTTTTGATTGGCATAGTTTGATTGAGATATATATAATTTTAAGTTATCCTTGGAATTTTTATTGTTAATACTGTGAAATATATAACATTTATCAGTTTGGAATTGTGAAAGATACTTTTGACGAAAATCTTGTTTCATATGTTCCATCATAACTTTTAAACTAATCATCGTAATTTGATAAATAAGGTATTGTTGGAAGCGTCTTTCTCGTCCGCTGGTTTAAGACTATATAAATCATATTAAAATTAATATTCAAAACAAATAAGTCTCAGTTTTATGTTTATGGAATTTATGGAAAATTTGGTGTTGTAATTTAGTCGAACTCACAGATTCCAGACCTTTGCTTCTAATGACCGCAATATTAGAAAGATTTGCTTACCGGCCATATAAGATGCTTTTCTTCATTTGTCAAATTTTAATAAATACTTTAGAAGTTATGATGGAACGAAAAAAAAAACCGGTTAAATATGTACATTATTCAAGTTTTTTAAATTAAATTATTAGAAATTTCCCTGGCTAATGATAAGAGTAAACAGAAATTCCATCGTCATAACTTTGACCATAAAATTGAAACAAAGAACCATTTCCAAAAATGATTAAACGCTTGAACTCTTATTTTCTACTTTTAATTCTGTGTAGTCTGTCATTTTCAATAATCAGCTCTTAACATTATTTTGCATTAATACATTTAAAAATCTGTCAATATTTTATTAAAAAAAAAAAAAAAACAAATAACCATTGATCTATAAAAAAGTTAGAAGTTATTAGCGACTTTAGAAATTAAAGAATCCTAAGAAATTTGATTTATAAGAAAAAAATGAATAAAAGTGGCCCAATATGTTTTCCTTGAGGCACTTAAGACATAGAATAGCTCTCATATATTACTTGAAGTCGGCTTTAAAAACTGCTCCACAAAATGAAATCGGATTTATGAGAAAAAAATGAATAAATATGGTCCAATATGATTTCCCTGAGGCACTTCATACTATTCATATTTTTTTTGAAGGACGAAATAGAGACAGCCTTCATAAATCACCCGCAGCCGGCTTCAAAACAAAGCCCCGAAAAATCAAGTGGGATTTATAAAACAAAAATATTAATAAAAGTGGTCTAATATGGTTTCCTTGAGGCACTTCATATTGAGTCAAATTTTCTCAAGTGGGCCACCTAAAATCGACTTCTTGAATTTGATACTTTTTTTTTTGCATATATTGGACGATTTACATGATAAAAATAATATTCTAAAGTATTTTTGAAAAATTTAAATTTTGTTAAAAGTTATAAACAAATGAAATTTTGTACGTCTATTTGTTAGAGCTGGGCAAATCGTTCATTTCAAAAGATCGAATCGTTCAAAGATTGATTTCACCAAAGATTCGGTCTTTTCTATCAATCGTTCTTTCGTTCATTTATTCGAAACCATTTCTTTTTCACTCATTTCGTTCTGAAAAATGAGAGAAGAAACAAGAAATCGCATATAACCTTACATATTAACATTTCAATGCAACCATATAAAACAATTTTTCGTTTATATTTTCTATGAGAGTTTTTTAAAAATTTAATTATCTCCGCTTTTTTTTTGAAAATATATTTTTGGAAAATTTTAATGGTAACTTTGATTATCAGTAAGGCATTATGTCTCCGCCAAGTTCAAAACGTCGAAATAGATACATCAAAAATAAAAAGAAGTCAAGATCAGATATTCGATAGAAATTCCCAATCTAATCCGATTCAATTCAAACTCTGAACCTGCTTATATAAACTTGTATCAGTTGTATGCATGGAATCGAAATGATGATTGAGAATGAATGGAATGAACGAAATCCGAGTTCTGAGAGATTTTTTAGATGATTTTTGATTGTGAACGATTTGGATGAACGAAACGTTCTTTTCCACTTCGTGGTTTTTGATTGTAAACGATTTGGATGAACGAAACGCACTTTTCTACTTTGTACTTTCTTATTTTATGAACGAGATTGATATAAGGATTGATTGATTTGGTTTATAGTGATTGCAATCACTCAGAATTTTCGGTGAACGGGTACACATATTACCAATTGTACACACAACAATTTACTTAAAAAAAATTTCTAAAAAACAACAAATTATTTGTAAATAACACTGGTTAACAAAGTTAAACTTTTTTTTTGTTGCCGGAACAAAAATATATTTTTCTGAAGGTTTTCGGTGAGCTGAACTCGAATCCGAGGTCAAAAAAAAAATTGATCAGCTCCCGTTTTTGAAATATTATCATTAGAAAATGCAAAAAAACGTTTAATACCTAATTGAAAAGGTTTAAATGTGTTCTTTTTAAAACAGTCAAGAAATCTTAAATTGGTGAAAATTTGACGAGGCTAGATTTTTTGCAATGGGTGAAAGTCTAAAAAAACGTTTTTTGGCTCTAAGTTCTAATTTTATAATTGTTACGGAATTTTTAAGTACCGTTTTGTAATCGGTGTAACTAGCTCTACAAAACGTAAAAGGTTTTCACCCGCTTATATTTTTAGTTTCACACAATTCAATCGTACCATTGTATTATATTTTGCAACGTTTGAACGTCCATAACTTTTTTTCTTATGATTTGCACTAAAATTTTATTTCAGATAAGGAAAGCTTATAAAATTCAGAATCCCCCACAAAAACAAGTAGGATTTAAAAGAAAAAAAATGAATAAAAGTGGTCCAATATGGTTTCCTTGAGGCACTTCATATGTACACATTTTTTTTTAAAGAAATATTTGAGGAACAGCCTTCATTAATCACCTGCAGTAGACTTCAAAAAAATTGCCTCAAAATAAACAACTTATCAATACAGCTTACAAAGTACGAGCTTCAATTCTACACTCTAGCAACTCTTCTCCCACAAGAACTCAATCCTACAGACTTTTTAATGGAAACACCCTGTATCTGTCAATTCAGAAATAAATAAATTGGAAGTAAAAACAAAATGTTCTACTAATTTCTTCTATCAACTTGTCAACAACTATTCAACTTAAAAAAAATTGAACCTATTCAAAAGGTATTATATCTAACGGCCTCAAATTAGTAAGTCTTCTATATTTTCGCTTAAAGTAAAATAACTCGCAAGACCAGGTGTGCAAGAATTCAGAAACGAAGATAGAAAAAAATACATTTTCCTTTTGATATCCAATCCAAACCATAAGTTGAACGGAATAAACAACTTATAAGTTTAGCGCATTTACTTCTAATCCCAATCGAGTGGAGCTATTAAGTCAAATAACGATCTTGTTACATCTTCTATAACTGCTACCACTTGTCTTTTTTTTTTCTCTGTTCCTGTTTATATGTTCCACAAGGATTTTCTTTTTTTGTCCATTTTTTTCCAAAGAAACAAAGAAATGATCACAAAAGTAACGTATACAGCGGTAATACTACATTCCGAACAAAATAGAGAAGCAAGAAAAAAAAAAGGTTCGTTTACACTCTATGATAGCACACATCAAGCAACAAGTGTACCGCAGAAAACCGCAAACTAAAAGTGGCATTTTGTTAGAAATGATTCTACATTCTGGCTTAAAAGAAGCAGAAGAAAAAAGAAAAGGTAGAAGATCCCATTTTAGCTCAATCACGCGAACGTGATTGCACCAATTTCTAGCAAAAAGTTCAATATCCAGAGATGGGTGCTGGAGCTGGTACATATAGGAAACAAAATACGAAGAACCAGCAGCTTGCTCAGCCTTGATTGGAATTCAACGATGATATCAAGCAAAACTGCGAAAGAAGGTATAAATGATACCTACTCGTAACCGTCTTCAAGTTGCCAATGGACCAAAGCTAGAAGAGGTCTTAAAAGTTGGTCTTACTTTATCAAACTGGATTGGCAGGAATATGCTCCGTTAGAATAGTTTTTTTTTTCATCTTCTGTTTTGTTTGTTCACTGATGGTTTGGCATTTAAATTAAAAGAGCATTTGTTTTCTAGTTGACAGGTAGCTGGAAAAAGGTTTTTTTTTTGTGGTTAATACGCAATGCAGCATCGCGTCGCAATTGAGTAGAATTTTTATGGAACAAGTTCTTCTAATGCCGCGTTGGTTTTGGTTATAATGTCGTGTGGCTAGAAAAAGGTTGACAGTCTCGTGGGTAGTTTATGTTTTCCTGCTTTGCTGAGTTGAGCAGATGGAACAGGATTGCGAGCTCTCTCGCGGGATGATTTATAAAGACAGCTGACTGCGACGCAACAGGTTCAGATTGCACAATTTTAATTGAACGTTTTTATAGTTTTCTAAGTGTGAGTTGTGGTCGATAGTTATCGATGATTGAGATTATTTGTGGGTAGAATTGAGTTTTATGATGATATAGGAAAGGATAAATTTCAAGAAATAGCAAGTTATAAAAAGGAGAGTAATCTAATGGTGGATTTTCACGAATGTTAAATGGCAATTACTTATGCGACAACTATGACTGTTAAACTGGAAAAAGTGCATTAAAATCTAGCAAACTAAAGCTGTAAGAAAACTTGAAGAAGTTAGCGAATTTGAGAGTTTTACAATACGAAATATTTAAAAAATTTAATAATACAGGTCCAATGTGGTTTCCTTGAGGAACTCCGTATAAAACATTGGTATTTTCAATGTCCATTGGTTGAATTACATCGTTACGAGAAGAATCTTCAAAGCAATTCCGACAAATGATTGAATCAATCCTCGTTAACTTAATTTGTAATACACACCTGTAAAGTTATATCCGCCAAATTGCATTCCATTAGAAACAAAATTTTTGAAATTCCAACGTCAAAGTGTACGTTTCTTGTATCCTACAAAGTACAATCCAATGAAATCCCAAGTTGGTGTAATTATACAAAATGTTTGTGTCATGTAAATGCTTTTAACCAACAATAAATCTGAGGACAGCTGAAAAAACTTGACGATAATTAAAAAACTGACGTTTGACTTGTGTAAAACCAAAAAAAAAAAATGTATACTATGGAGTTCCTCAAGGAAACCACATTGGACCACTTTTATTCACATGTTATTTATAAATGTCATTTCTTAGGATTTTTTTTTAATTCGCTTTTTAAAGCTTAATGGCTATTTGTATCTTCAAAACGATATTGCTAGAATTTTTAAACATTTTGATAAAAAAAAAAAAAATAAAAATAATAAAGTAAAAAAAGTGAAGTTTTGAATAGAAAAATGATTTTCATTAATTGTTAAGAGCTGCTTACTGAAACAAAATTTAAATACGCAGAATTAAAATTTGAACTTAAATATTTACGTGCTGTTTCATACAATTATAATTATTGTTTTTATCATAGGGGTGAATTTGTCTTTATAGATCATCTTAAATAGCCTATATATCACCCGAGTTTACCTTTTTATCCTTTTTTTTTTTAACACCATAATCCCCATAGAAATTTATCATTATTGAATTCTCAAATTTTTTCAGTAAAATTGTTTTTTTTTTTTTTACGTTACTTAGGGAGGATTATATATGTTTGTTCCTTTTTAACTTCTTAACTACTTGGCATAATTAAACAATTGAGGTCTCCATGGAAGCATCTTGATTGTCTGGTAGTTATAGGCTATGCTATATCTAAAAGACGCCATCTAGAGCAAACTTCGAGAATTGTTTCAATGATTTGCTCTTTTATATCTTACTTAATAGTAAAGTAACTAAAGCAAATTATTAGGGAACCCGGCTCTGATTTTGATGATTTTTTTTTTTCAAACGTCGGTAATTAAAAATACTTTAAAGTCTATAGGTTAAAAATTGCCGGTGTTTCCGTAATGTTTTTTTTTTAAATTAATATTAATATTTTTTTTGAAAAAAAAACCATTTTTTTATAAAATAAATGATACCAAAAGATTGTCTAGGTACTTCAAGGAAAAAAATATTTTGGAGACAATCTTCCATCGTTTAAGCGATAAATGCAATTTTCTCACAAACTGACTTCAAATCAAAAAAAAAAAAAAATATTTTGAACACAACGGCAACACCTACAATATTTACATACACGTTTTTAAAAAGCCAGAATCTCATTTCTATCTGTAAAATTTATATCCACTAAATTTAATCAAGAGTTTTTGAAAGAATGGTAAAAAAAAAAATTTTATTAAAAATTTGTAAATGACTTTTTTCAAACTTTTTCGTAGTAAAATATGAATTCTTTTAAAAAAAAATGTTTGGCCATAAATATAATCAGTTCAATTCCGAAGAGGAAAAGGTATTATATGTTACAGTATAAAAATAAAAACAAAAATTACTTCAATTTCATGGGATTTTTCTGTTAAAAACGGAATTTTTTGAATTTTGAAATAATTGATTTTGTCAAAGACTTTTGCAAATAAGAACTTTAAACTTTTGCTTTTTAACTTTAAACAATTAGGGCTATTGATTAAATAAAAAATAACTTTATATTTAAATGTTGAACTTAGTTAAATTTTTTTTTCAAAACGTCTATTAAAAAAGTTCTTCGAAAATGATATACTTTTTAATTTTTTTCATAAACTGTAATACATATTGAGATTTTCTTTTATAATTTCAAATCGTTTATGTGGCCAAAAAAAAAATTGAAAAATAAATGCATTTTATATCACAAAAAAAATTTTAAAAAGGACATGTTAAAATTTTTTTTTAATAATTTTTTTTTCAAAAATCTGAATTTAATTACCATTTTTTCAAAAACCCTTCACTAAATTTACTTAATTTCAAAAATCACAAATATGAATAAGCTTCTAGCTTTTTAAAAATGTATATTTAAATTTTTTAGGTTTTGCCGTTGTGTTCAAATATTTTTTTTTTGTTTTTGAAGTCAATTTGTGAGAAAATTGCATTTATCGCCTAAACAATGGAAGAATTTGTTGGTATATGTAAATAAAGAAATTCAATAAAAAAAACTGTGTCATTCTGCAGAGTCCTTACAAAAAAATAAGCCTGCAAAAACTTTAATCTCCCTTCTGAATAAGGTATTTCTTCATTTTTCTTTGTTAAACGACAATCCAATACCTGCTGATATCCATCAACATGGAAACAAACCATTCAAAATTAGTGACACTAAAAAAAAAAAAATACAAGAAATTAATCTATTTCCTCTGCGACTTTAAAAAAATAAAAATTGCTGATCCAAACCATTAAACAAAACAAGAAGAAAACAAAAACGAAAGAAAGAAAAAACTCTTAACGCTTAAGTAAACTACTTAAAAACACCCCTCAAAACACAACCCTTTAATACTTTCTTAATCAATCACGCTCCCCTTTTTCACATCTCATTGAACCACTCCTTTGCTAACAGAAAAAAAAAGAAGAATCTTCAACTTAACAGCATCGCAGTCTTCGTCGTCGTCGACGACGCTTACTGATTCAATCTTTAGTTAAGCATTTTTCCTTACATAAAACTGTTTATTGATTTATTGGCTGACTGGTTGTTCTTCGTTTGTTCGTTTAAATCTGCTGCTGCTTCTTCTAGCAAAGCTGCCTTGTCTCTTTCTCAGTCTTTTAACCAAAAAAAAAAAAGAAGAAGAAAATAGAGAACCACTTAACAATCGATCGCGGTTATTTATTCTTCATTTTGTGTCCTTTTTACGCGATGCAGAGGAATAGATTGAGGCAAAAATTGTGACTACTTACTTGGAACTGTTTTACCAGGAGAGCTATAGCTCCTTTACTCTAGATGTCGTCGTCGTCGTCGTCGCAGTGTTGAGAGCAACTCCTATTCGGAACATTAACTTTTGTGTCTCTAGATGTCTATTATGGGTTTTATTACTGCTGTTGCAATAAATACACACACACATTTACACACTTACCGCCCTTAACACAGAAAAAAAAAAAAAAGATAAAATAGTACAAAAAAATCACCACTACACTAGTCGCATCATCATCATCATCATCATCCCTTGGCCCATTATTCATGTGGAATTGGAAAAAGCTTTTCCGTTTCAAGTCGTAAAAATGATAAACGACTGCCTTGTGATGTCGACTGTGACATTTCGGTACATGGGTCTATTTTCATAGTTACAATCCATACCCCCCGAGTGTTTCGAGATACAAAAAACACACCTTCCTTTACCTTAACTTCCAGATACACGTCTCTCTCAGCATCGCATCATAAAAATGAGAAAAAGATATATCTCATCGTATTATCTACTATAAATAATTATACTCAGGTACCCGCATACCTACATACCTCCCATTTGTTACTACCAATCTTTTGCTGTTTTTTCTGCTGCCTTTTTTGTTGTTGTTGCTTGCTTTGCTTGTAAGAGTAATTTTTGGAATCCGGATCTATGTGAAAACCAGGTGAGACAATCACGACCACCTCGACGACCGCCATGGTGATGATAATGATGATGAAGATGAGTACGAACGTCGACGGATTAAGCCCAAGTGAACGCTCACATTGCATGCAGCATGCTTCAATGAGATTTTCATTTTCAAACTATTTACTATGTAGAGGGTGTTTTTTTTCTAATTGAGTGTTGTGGGATTTTTGGGTATGATTTGTTTCAAAGGTGGATACAGTTAGATTGAAAGCATAAAAATCTTTTAAAAATATAAATTACTAGCGCCTAAAAATATGCAACAAAAAATGTTGTTTTATCCTAAGAGTATGCCCCAATATTTCATTAAACATGCATTGAATTTTATAAAGGAGCTTTTAGATTTTAAAAATACAAATATTTGATCTCCTAAAAGTATGCAACGAAAAAATAAAATCATCCTTAAAGTATGCTATAATCTTTCTGAAAACATTAATTAGTTTAAAAATAATATAACACTTGTTGAGTTAATTCAAATCCCTGTATTGTGATAATTTTCGTTAATCGTTATCCTCAAAATATGCTTCGTGGAACCTTGAATTTTCGATAGAATATTAGATTGCATGTATTTGAAATAATGGATAAATGATAACAAGTTAACTATTTTGAACGAAATTGAGATTAATTTTTCCATCTTTTGCTCCTGTAAATATGCCACAAAATTTACATTATGAAATCTGCTGTATTTTACTATAAATCCTTTTAATTTTAATAATCCAAGTATTCCAGATTTGTTCAATAATTTCACAATTCAAGCTCCTAATAAGAACATCAACCCACCTAAAACTATACTTCAATCTTCTTTTTGTTTAAGTTATTGTGTGTTCGGAGAAAATTATTGAAAATTAAAAAAAATATAGAAACAAGGAACAGTCAAAAGTTGGTTGATATAGATCACATGAGCTCCTAAAAGTATGCAACATAAAATAGTGATCACATGCTATCATTTATGTCTTGTCATGATAGAATGCTGAAATTCATTATTAAACTAAGAACTTGTAAAAATGTTTTCAAAACGTTAGAATAGCACTTCCATGAGCCTAAAAATATGCAACTAAATCATAATGTCTAATAAATTGAATTATATTCAATCGCTCCACTTAAAATAGAAATAATTTAAATAATTATTATTATTTTTGTTATTTTTTTTTCTTCGTTGTTTCAATATACATATATATATGTACGCAATTTTATTAGAAAGCTATACAAATTATCAAACACTCCAAAAAGCTATTTACAATAAAGGAAAGCGTTTGTATTTTGCATATTTTGCAAATAGTGAAAGTCATCTATGTTGATATCCTAGCAATTGTTTGGATTTTTGAATCAGAGTTTTTGAAATTCCGAATGGCGTACCACAAGATTCTTTTTTAGGACCTCTACTTTTTTTTAAATTCATTTTTTAAGGATCTTTCATAAGTTCCATTTTATTGTTATATATAAATGTATGTGCCGATACATGGAAATATCCTTATGATACAAATCCTTATACAAAAATTTTTGTTTCTTAAAAAAAACACCCTTTAAATCAGTGCATTGTGTTCCAATTCCATCTATAGTAATATTCTTGGCAATGTTGATGGTTATGGGGGCGAGCGGCAGCAGTAGTGAACGGCGGCGCTATGAACAACGAAGTGATTGTGGGTAGAAGCAGAGCAGCTTGTCGTGTTGAGAGTCGATACGACACGAGGGACACAAGGGAACAACAACCAAAACGAAATCACCTGACTGTGTTTATTTAGGGGGCACACCACCATCGTAGTCGAAGGACGTCATCATCGTCGTAAAATGTACATCATGCTAGACAAGGCACATTCTGTGCACAACACCAAAGAACTATATGAACACATTGCACCGAAAGACCTAAAGCCAGATTCAGAGCAGCAGCAGCAAGAGAATACAACAACGGCAATAAGTTCTCGAGTAAATGCATTTATAATAAGTCAGTTAGAGGCAATAAACTTAAGTGGCTATAAGCCACTCTCTCTCCCAACTGTTTTTCGTTGTGTTCAACACACACACACAAACTGGTACTGTGTTGGTTGCTTCGTGTGTTTTGTGTTCCCAATACACTTTAGGGTATATATTTAATACAACAGGACTCCAAAGACTCCCAACAAGACGTCATCTCTTCTAGGAAGAAGACGAAAACCGAAAACGACACAAGAACAAGGACACAACACAACAACACAGAGAGCTGTTGATTTAGTGTGATGGAATTGTGTTTTGTGTCTCCACTCATGAGTATATAAGTGTATCCACACATTAAGAAGGGTGGCAAATCATCATGGTTATGCTAGAAATCATTTATTATTGAAGCATTAAATCAAATCAATATACGAGTAATGCCAAACAAAATAGATTTGTAATATGTTTTTAGGGGGGGCTGGCTGGCTTGCTGCTGCGCTTTCTCTTAGCTGGTTGGTTATATCATAAGATTTATATCTATAACTATCAAAAATCTATAGGACATTCGATTTGCTATTTCATTTTCTTCATCATAATCATCATCATTTTGTATATAGTCCTTTGGGGGAGGATAACAAAACCATCATGGCAGCTAAAACACATGTTTTATTGTTTCGAAATCAATTGCTTCACCCAGAAATCATCAATAACTTACATTTTATGGTGCGATGGAGGAATTTGATTGGAAATTTAAAGCAAAAAACTAGTTTAAAGACCTTAAAAAATTGTGAACTTGGTCAAAAATGCTTGAAAATGATTCGAAATTCAATTTCAAACCTGGTGGCAGAATTTTGAACACCCCAGATTGGTTTTTGAAGTGAGATAGATAAGCATAAAGATCTTTGGAAAATATTGAAATACTTGTGTCTAAAAATATGCAACAAAAAATATTAATTCATCTTAAAAGTATGCTACAGTCTTTATTAAACATTGAGTAACGTATTAATATTTATAAAAAGCATTTTAATCTAAACAAAAATAAAAATATGCAACAAAAAACATTAACTCACCCTAAAAGTATGCTATTATCATACTGAAAACATTCAATAATGTGTGCACCAGAAGTTATTATATTTAAAAAAATCTAAATCTTTTCTTCAATCAATTTTGTATGAAGAATAACTACTTAGCTGATAAGCTGAGAGTCTGACGCCATCTGTTAGTGATCTTATTTTCTTTTATTATCTTTTAATAAATATTTTCTCCTTCAATACCAACTTTAATTTGCAAGTACATATCCTTAAGAAGATCATTATTGTAAAAAAATAGGAATTGACAGTTTTTATCATTTGTTTATTTATTTTTTTTTTTATTTATTTATTTATTTATTTATTTATTTATTTATTTATTTATTTATTTATTTATTTATTTATTTATTTATTTATTTATTTATTTATTTATTTATTTATTTATTTATTTATTTATTTATGTATTCATTTATTTATTTATTTATTTTTTTTAATTATTTATTTATTTTTTTTTATTTGTTTAATAATATTTGTATTTATGTATTTATTTAATTTATTTATTTATTAAAGAACAAAACACTACCAACTTCTTGTCGGCTTCATATACGACATGATCAAATGATGACGATGACGGTAAGTAATGTTTAGGTAGAATGAAAATGATCGCAATTTTGCTTCAGGGATGTTTGTTTGTATTTTCTTTTGTTGTTGTTATTCTCATGAGATTAGATTATTCATGTTATTATTTTTGCTATGAAATAAAATACAACAACAAAATATATGGATTCATTTTTGTTTCTTAATTTGTACTTCACATTTAGTTTTAACGAAATATTTGATAAGTAATTTGAATTGATCAATGTTTAGTTATCGCTTCTCGGCCTTATGGCTAAGATCAAAGTGTAGTATCTGTTCTTATCAGCTTAACATCTGATAGATCCCCCATCGGGGGACAACAAATGTTAAACTGATTTTTGGAATCAGACGGAGTGCTAGGGGCTTGCTCCACCTCTGTCGCGGGTTGGCCCGGTATTGCAGTACCGCCGGGATCGGCCCAATAAATATTATTCAATTTTATATTAAGATTTTAGAATAAACAAAAGATTATTGTAGTTGATATAATACTGTTGATAGAGTTTTTGTTAAGAAGTTGTGGCGTGGGAAAAAAAGTTAATGAAATTGGAATTGGAATAAAGGAATATGTAGTACATCTATTATTGTTAGTGAAATGTAAGTAAAGTGACACGGACACCTGACACTTGACAAATCGAAAAATGTTTTTTTTTTCACTATTTAAAAAGAATTTGCTGTTAATTAAAAAAATTTCTTATCAAATTTTGTTTCTATTTTACTGTTAGAGTAAAAAGTCATTTTCATTATTGATGATTAGGTTTTAGGTACACTCACAAGGTTGTAAAAAATCATTATTTTTTTAATGCATTTGCTTTCCATTAAAAATTAAAAAAAAAATATTTAATTGCAACAGAAAAATATTTATTGCAACAAAAAATGTTTTGCATTAAAAAAAAATGTTATTGCAAATAAAAAATTGTCTGCATATAAAAAAAAACAATGCAAAATTATGTTAAATATTTTTTTGTTTGATACATATTCGTCGAATATCTTACAATTTTGGTTATTTAAGCATACATTAGATATTTTAATTGCAATGATTTTTTTTTGTCAATGCAGAAATTTTTTAATTTGCAATAAAAAATATTTAATGTAAAATATTTTTACTTGCATTTAATGCAAATTTTGTTCAGTTGCAAAAAAATTTTATTTTTTGTTTGTTACAACTCTGAATAAAATATCCGAGGTCAGGATTTACAATATTTTTAAAAGTGAAAACGACTTTAAATCTGTTTTCGAACTCTTTCAAAAATCTCGTAAATTTGTCTGCTGAAAAATTAAACGCTAATCGCTTCGTTAAATCAAAATCCAGGGGCGATATTTTTATTTTTTTTTTTATTTGTCTTTACAAAAAAGTTATGGCAAAGAAACGCAAAAAACATCAAAAAATGAATTTACAAATTTTTGGACTTTCGTCACCACTGTAATAATGGACCCATTTTTAAAAAAATAAATGACAATCAGTTCGAATAATCGATATATTTTTTAGTTTTTTTTTATTTGTCTTAACAAAAAAGTTATGACCAAAAAAAGAAAAACACCAAAAATTTATTAAACAAATTTTGGACTTTCGTCACCACTATAATAATGGACTGATTTTTATAAAACAAATGGCAATCGCTTTGTTTTATAAAAATCTAGGGGCGATATTTTTTAGTTTTTTTTTTTGTTTTAACAAAAGGTCATAACCAAAAAACGCAAAAAACATCAAAAAATTATTTTTTTAAATTTTGGACTATCGTCACCACTATAATAATTTACTGATTTCCATAAAACAAATTGCAATCGCTTTGTTTTATAAAAATCTAGGGGCGATATTTTTTGCGAAAATCCAAAATTTGTTCAATAAATTTTTGGTGTTTTTTGCGTTTTTTGGCCATAACTTTTTTGTTAAGACAAATTAAAAAAAAACTAAAAAAGATTTTTATTTAACGAAGCGATTGGACTTTAATTTTTCAAAATCAGACGAGTTTTGCGGCTGTTCAAACCTCAGCAGACAAATTGTCTGCAAAGTTCAGGATCATAAAAATTTAACTGAATAAAATTTTACACAAAAATTACAAAGTAAAACATTAAAAATCGACTTTTCTGTATTTTGAAAACAAAACTGCGATTTTTATCAATTTTATATCGGATTTACTTTATTAAAAAAAACATTAATTTTACTGAAGAAAACAAAAAATTAGAAAAAAAAAACAAAAAAAAAATTATAATTTCTCCGACTTTTAGCATACCTTTATACCAACGCTTTTTACGCTTTTGCAACTGCTATTGAATTTCCCAAAATTTATAACAAATTTAAAATTTAATACCTTCTCCTTCTACTTTTTCCAATTAATTGTGCCTCTGTGCCTGTACGACTGAGGCTCCCTCAGAATTTTATGCCACTGATAGCCTATAACTATATCTTCCTCTTGTTCAAATATAATTTGTAAGTCATCTTTAAATCTCATTTAACATTCACTGTGGTTTAATCAAATCAAACTTAATTCAGTTTAACATTCATTCAGAAGTGGTGAATAATTTGAGATAACTTCCCTTCAATTATTCCGAAAACTTATCTTTCAAAAGAAAAAAAGTTTGTTTTTTTTTTTCAAATTTTGTTTTCTAACATGGAAACGATAGGATTTTGGTTCGTATTTTGAAGGAAGAGAGAGAAAACACTAAGAAAGTTGAGTGCAAAATTTTATTTGGTATAAGGTATTTCTGGTAAAATCAACGTTGGTCCTGGGTGATAGGAAAATTAAGGTAAACTCATGTCACCGAAAATTGTTCACCTTGTTTCCTTGAAGTTTTTCTTTCGAGTTTGTGAATTTTTTCTTCTTCTTCTTCTTGAATTTTTAATGGGTGGTAGAGCTTTCACATTATAAAGGCCTTTTTTTTCGGTCTCAAATGGAATTGGAAAGAAGTGATATCCGAATACTTGATATTCTCTTTCGGTTCTAGAGCAAAAAGTACAGGTAACTCAGACTTCTCTCTACCAAGCCAACCATCAACTTTCTGATCAAAGTTTTTCCTTCTTCTTCTTCATTTTCTTCTTGAAAAGTATCAACTACAATGGTAAAGAAAACTCCGCTTCTTCTTAAATTAGATGCCAATTATGCTCGAGTTAAAAAAAGAAACGAAAACGAAGAAGAAGAAGAAGAAAAAAAAATAACATCAGAAAGTTGGCAAAAGAAAAACTTCCTTACAGGATGAGAATACCTTTCATTTTCTTGGCTTCTTCTTTTCTTATTCTTTTTCTGGGGTTCTTTGCATGCAAGAAGCAATCGAGAAGAAGGTATAGAAAAGATATACTAGATACTTGCTTGCCGCCCGCTATAGATGAAAATTGAGCAGGAAAGTTTTGTAGAAAAGACCTGATTGCCTCTTTATTGCACATCTGGGTTGTAATACCTCATTATTGAGTTTAAGTAATAATAGTCGTCGGCGGAGAAAAGTTATCGAAAGATGAAACTTGCGTTAGGTCTTTTCTTTTCTTTTCGATTATTTTTTTGGAACAACGTCAAAAAAAAAATATAATAAAAAAATGTAGGCTCTGAGAAGAAGAACATCTGTGACAGTGTAAACGACAAAAGTCTTTAATAAAGTTAATTCAAAAAGACTCGTATTTTAATCAAAAAACTATTCTTTCTACCCAAGGACCTCGTCGTCGAATAGATAGCAGGGATGATAATTAAAGACATTAATAGCAGCAGACAATGTTGTATGGTGTAATAGGAAATTATATGAGTTTATGTATGTCTTCAAGTTATGATAAAATTTGTGGAGAGTTATAATGGGTAGAAACAGTTATTAAAACTTCTTTTAATTTTATCTCACAAGTAGAAGTTTTGAAGAAAAGAAATTATTTCTATTTCCGCACAGATTTTTTTAATTTCTTTCCAAAAAAGCATACATTTAATGCATCCCGAAGTCTCAAACCCGGCCACAAATCTTAAGATAATGTTACAACATTTTCGAGAACTTTTACTAAGTTTTCGAGGATAGGCCTTAGTTTTTGTTTACGGACGATGATTTTACCTGATAACGTCGTAAAAAAACAGGTTGAAGCGTTTATTTATTTCAAACAATCATAATTTACAAGAAAAAGCTAAAAAAAAATTACCTTTTTTCTTTTCTCATTATATTAATTTTTTTACTTTAAAAGCTTACAAAAAAAATTATACCATTAAAAAGCCAAATATTTCTTTTAAATAATAAAACAATTTTTAAATTTTTACAAAGTATTAAAATAATTTATTAAAAACAATCATTTCTTATGAAAATAATGAAAAAATCATTTCCATCACCCAAAAATTCATATTTTTGATATAACAACCTATAATAATATATATATACCACCTGAAAGCTTATTGATTCAGCTCAAAATATATATATCGATCATGTCTATTTGGCATCTACAAAAAGAGCTAGAATTTTGTGAACTCGATCAATTTTCATCAAAAAAAGCAAAAAAAACATATAATTTTATGTTCTCGCGCTATTGAATCAATTTTTTTTTTAAACAACCTATACAAAATTTTATATCATGTAAAAGCTTATAATTTCACCTTTCATATGACGTTTCAATCTTATTTCTGCGATGCCTAGAAAAAAAGTTAGAATTTTTTAAAGTCAACCATGTCGAAATTCCAAACTGAGATTACGGATCACCACAGGTGTTTTGAGGTATTTCGCAAGTTTTTTAATTTAACATTGTGTGGCTTGTAGTTAATGTACAGTTATGTGTGATATACCAAATGAAAGGTAACATCATCAGGATGCTCAATGAAGTTAAATCAAACTTGTATTTGCTTTAGATCAAAAGATAGAACCTGTTGAATAATAAAACTTTATTTTACTGTCATCTCCAAATTGTGACTACAAAATTGATTGAAATTTTGCACAGATATATTCCTGTCTATTATCTATCTACAATATAAATTTTATTTATTTATCTGTTGAAGAAAAAAAGATAAAAATAAAAAACGTTTAAAAAAGGTAAAAAAAACTTGGGACAAAAAAACTTGTTTTTCCCGTTTTTCGGTCAAAAACTATTTTGAAATACCAATTTTTTGCACATGTATGCGCACAGTCATAGACTACATGTTCTATAAGCTTGAGATTTTTTGAATGCTACAAAAAATAAAAAAAAAAAATAAAAACACACCCAAAAATACCCCGAAATAAGTAGTTGTTTTTCAAAAATTCATATTTCGAAAAGCAGAGACTTAAAAAAAATCCCCTAACTTTTTTTTATTATCTTTCGAATGACGTTTTTCAAATTGTCAAAAAAAAAATTCCCCTACCTATAATCACTACCACATGTTTTAGTTTTAGAAAACCATTTATAGCTTGGTTTTGAATTTTTTTAGAATTTTTTTCAATACCATTGTCAGTCTTGCAATAAATTTATCTGTTGATTAAAAAAAAAAATTCAACTCTTTACATTGTCGCGTTTAGAAAATAGCCAATTTTTTGAAGTTTTGTTTTATACCTATTTACCCTATTAAAAGATGGAATTTTTTCAAATGTATTTAACTTTAGGTTATTATCTTTCAAATAAGCTATAGAAGATTTTTGTATCTCTAATAGTTTATTTTTAATTTTGAATTGAAATTTCTGCCGCACTGCGAAATTGCGAGAAAATGGCGTCATTTTTTGTGGTGGCTGCCATGGTTCATCGATTTATTAGACGTTATCACATCAAAAAAAAAAAGTCGGTAAATTTATTTTTCTTAAATCGATTGTAGAGCTTTTCATTAAGCGTGCATTCAGAATCTAGGATAACTTGGCGTAGTTTATGAAGAAAGCACAAGCAAAAGAAAAATACTGTCGAAAAGTTCCTCGAAAATTGTCGAAGACTTTCGAGGAAAATTCTGTCATCTTCTGTGGCCGAAAATGCTTAGGTAAAGCAGATCTGCACACCGCCGCACAATGGGCCCAAAGGACCATTTGCGTCTCAAAAATGGTTTTTATGAAATTTTAATTTTTAGTAATTTCTTTACGGAAATGAATCAATCTATATGTTTTCATTAAAAATTGATTTTTAAAATGAGTTCCTCTATTACAAAATTGTATCTGAAGTCTCCACTTGAAAATACTTTGTTTAAGTAACAAAATAAACCAAATCTTCACGATACGTTTTCAAAACTATATTTGAATAAATTATATAAGTGTTGTGTGTCGTTGGAAAGCTTATTTTAACCGCTATTTATATTGCTGAAAATAAAAATTTTTAAAAATACATTATTAATTAATATTATTTTTTTCACTAAATAAGCTTTTATTTGCAGTTTTTTAAATTTCGAATTGAGTTTTAAATGTTTCCGCTGTCTACTTTTTTGCTGCTTTTATCTGCTTTTCTTTGATAGAGAACGATAGGTATATCTGTCGAAAGACATAGTACAAAAAAACGTATTTTGGTGCATCCTGACCTGTTTTAATACATATCTTGAGTTCTATTGATCGCACTGTTAAGATTGATGTCTTCAGGCCTTGGGGAAATGACAGAGCAACAGTCCTTATATTCAGAATGTGATTTTGTGTTATTTTAGCCTACTCACATTAATTGGAAAACTCGCGATATTTAACCTCTCGGAAACCATATAAAGCCGCGATTTAAAGCTGCCAGACTTTTGAATTCGTTATTAGAACGCATAAGGCTATAAAACTGCATTCTCACATCTTGGTTATACGCTATACCTCAACTCCCAAAATTTGCTGTGGGCTCTTAAACTTAGTATATGCACCCGAAATTGAAGATATTTGTATTTTGAACAATTCAGTCATTGTACTATTAGAAAAAGTCTAAGGTAGCAGAAAAATGTTAGAATTTAATATTGTAATTGTTGAAAAAAATTTCATCTAGGTATGGAAAAAGTTAGATAGAAATTTTATTTACTGATTTTGATTTTACTCGAAGATTTTCAAAAGAGCCTTTTAAAGTATTTAATTAAGAAGGATTTTCGTGAAAATTGACAACCAGTTTTTTTTTTTGTGATTTATTTTTTTGCTCTTTTCTCAAAAGCGTAGTTTTTCGACTATTTCACTTTACCTTACAAACGACTTTATTTAAAATGAGTATAATCAATATTTTTCTTATAATTTTCAATAAAATAGCTTTAATTTCAAATAACGTAACACAAACAAACTACATTAAAATGTATTTTTTCTATATTTCATACTCATAAAAATAATTAAGTAATTTTAAGACACGAAAGGAAGGTCTCTATAAAATTAAGAAACCAGTTTTATCTTATTTTGCAAAATTTGAGAAAATAATCTTTTAAGATACAAAAGTTACAGATTTTTGAGACGTTCTAGCCTAGTCAAAGTCGTATTTTTTTTAGCTTTGAATAAACATTTAATACTTAAATAAAAATATTAGGTAATAAAACAGTGTGTCAAATAATTTATTAAACATTTCAGGTAATATATTCCTAATTTGAGTTAATTATTTTCAGACTCGAAAAAATGACAGATTTTTGGAACGCCATAGTCGAGCCAAAATTGTACTTTTTGAACTTTGCCTAGCTTTTCAAAGCTCAAAATTTCTGATACATTAAAGATTATATGTTCCAAATTTGGTTTAATTATTTCAGGAGACAAAAAAGTTACAGATATTTTTAAATACCCAAATCAAGCGAAAATCGTACTTTTTGAACTTTGACTAATTTTTAAAAGCTTAAAAATAATTTTAATTAAAAAAAAAAAGTAAGTTGAATGATTCGTTATAATATCAAAGGCATTATGTCCCAAATTTGAAGCAATTATCACAAAAGACAACAAAGTTACAGATTTTTGAGACGCCTAAGGCCATATGGGCCCACTGTGCGCCGCTGTTTGTCCAGTACTTTTCCCCATCAATAATTTCTTAATAGATATTTTACAATAATTTATGACATATGAACAACAGAATGTTCGTAATGAAATTTACAACAATCGTCAAATCTACTGTCACATTACTTATTCAGTTCACGATGAAAAAAAAAAAAAAACTTAAGCCATCCCCGCTTTTCCACATTTGACTTGTTTGAAATATTTGAATGCATATGAAAAACCCGAAAAAATACCAATTGACAAACGCAAATCATCATGCCAATGACATTTTTGTGCGAAGTTCAAAGATCGCGCTTGCTTTCATTTAGCCCTTATACTCTCTCTGCCCTCAGTCTCACACCATCAACAGCAACAATTCCATACAAAAAAAAAACTTAACCATCAACTACAACATTATTAAAGTCAAAACCCATCTTAAATGCGGTTATTTAACTCAATGTATTTTTTATGGCTCAAATGGCGCCCAGAATCTAGTCTCTTTTTGCTTGCAAAATGGCAGAGTCAAAGTGCTATGAAAAAAAAATTTATATATGTATAAATTTGTCGTCCTTTTTGCATGTATCCGCAGAATGTCATCATCAACAACCCAATATATAAAATGGGTAAAAACACAAAATGTATGGGAATGGGACTAGAAATCATCATCATTTTCCAAACTCTCCCTAAAACTCACCAATTCTCCAATTTGATTCTATATGGAGAACGACTGACTGTCCGACCGCATAAACACATCAGAGTAACATACATATGGACAGCACTAAGTAGATTATATATGTTTTGTTGTTTGTAAGGAATGAGGAGGGGAAAGGGGGTGGATATAGTGTGTGTGTGGGGGTTTTGGAAGCCCTTAAAGACATTCTAGATAAAACAACCCACTCATATGTCGCAAGTAAAATAGTTTACAGAGAAGAAGAAAAAAAAAAACTCCTGTGTGGGATGATGGAATAGAATGACGACGACAAAAAAAAAAGGACCAAAGGACCACGAGGATGACGACAGATTGAAAACGAGAACAAAAAAAGAGCTCCTTTGTATACATGGCGCAAGGATCATCGAGCCAACCAACAACATTTGGGCGTCAATTAAATTTGCAAAACTTATGGGCGACTATAAGGACACACAACACAAGGACCTCCACCATCCACCAAGGAATGAAAACGCCAACGTCAACTCTGACAACAACAAGCGCGATGGCGATGGCGACGAAAGAAACTTAATAAACCAAAAAATGTGTGTGTTTTCAATTCAAGCCAAGTAACACGACGACCGACGACAACGACTTGTGTTTTCTGTCACGTTTACATCAGCACAAGATGGTAGCAAGAGCGCGGCGGGGATAAAAAGAATTTTTTTTTATTTTTACGCCAAAGGACCTCGCACTTCTATATAATCATCCACCCCCGCATCAACATCATCATATGAGAACAACGAACGAACGAACGTGCTGTAAATTACAACAAGGACTCTAGACGTATTCACAGTTCATTTGCAAACGGAATTCGTATATCAAGAATGGAGCCAGGACAAGAAAAGGATATGTGTGTGTTGCGAAATTAAAGTCGCCAACGCTTTCTGCTTTGTGTCATGCCTTAAAATGTCACAAAAATCCTCCTCCTTCACAGCCTCCACTTCCTATCATCATCCAAAGGATCTAGGATCTAGAAGAGAAAAGAAAATTCCAAAATGTCGAAATGCCATTTTTATACAAATATCCAACCTCCGCCGCCGAGTCATGGTGAGGGAGGGATTTCTTTCAGGAAAATTAAAGAAAAAAAAAAAAAGAAATCCTTTTCTTTAAGCCTTCTTTTGGTCCTGGTGATGATAATATTCACTGTTCACCCAGTTTTTGTTTGTTTGCTTTTTTCGCTCGATTATTTTATTGTCCTTACAGAGAGTGAAAAGAAAATATATACCACATTCGACAAGGAGCTCAGTAGTGCACCAAATTTTCCATTTTTCGCTGAGAAACAAGGACACACAGGACGACTCAACTCGAGTCGAACACAAAACCAAAGTCAAGTCATCCCAGTTCAGTGGGAAAAGAAAAATTACACTAGCCTGATGACAAAGTCCAGTGGAGTCCTGGCAATTTTCAAACGAACACAAATGACAAATATACCAATTCAAGTAAAGACAAGAAAGAGTGAGAAGAGAGGAAGAAGTGAATTCACACATTTCATCCATCCGGTTCCGTCGTCGTTGTCGTTGTCGTCATCGTCATTGCTTCGTCGGAATGATGGCCTTAAGGCTGCAACTTAGGCCGGATTATGTTAACCTCTCACTCTCTCTTTTCAGATGGTGGTTCCTTGTCCGTTCTATTCTCCGTCACACACATGCACATACACACTCGGCTGAATTCCTCTGGCCTAACAACCAATTAAGATAAGAAAAGAGTTTTGTCAGGACGATTTTGTGTCAGGCAATTTGTGCGACAGACTAATTGTGTATGTGTTCATGGATGGGTTTACTTGCCTGCTGCTTGCGTGTCTGTTTATATATGGACAAGGACTATAGAAAGGACGAGAGTATAAGGTATATCTGGGATTCGGTGCATGTGGTTGATTGCGCTCAGAAGAGTGGCTTTAGATTACACCAGCTTTGTGTGAAGTTGTTAAAGGATACCGGATGTGTTCCGTTTTGTGGGATAGTTTTTTTTTTTTTTAGTTTTTCCACAGTTTTTTTTTTTTTTTTTTGTGGTTATGGTTGTTTGTTAAAAAAGATTCCTTTTGCAGATTCCCCATCAAACAAACATCAACAAAAATGGAGGCAACAAAAATACAAAAAAAAAAAAAAAATAAACGTAAACGAGGATAGTGTGTTAGAATGCTCATATTCAGATTACTATAAGAGAGAAGAAGAGTCCTTTGTGTGAGAGCAGAGTTTTTTGTTTTTTTAGCAAACGAAATTACTTTTTATCTACCTCGTAGCAGTAGCCGAGGTAGAATTTTTTGATCAAAACGAGAATGTTGCACTATAAAAGGACCAACTAGGCAGCAGGAGCAGTAGCATTATATTGGTGAAAAAGCTTCCCAAATTGGCGCAGGGCGGTTGTTTTGTTCCTCGCATCATTTTGTACAAGATGAAAAGCCGGCAAACACACTCTAGAACCGACTTTCAGCGATATACGAGTCTCCTCTCGTTTATATTTGAATAGCGATGATGCGAAGATATTCTATACCTAAACTCCTACAAAACACACACACACAAAGTTAGAAAGGAGAAAAGGTAGAACATTTTTATAACATCCAGAGAGAGATGCCTATCCTTTTATATTTTCGGGAGAGGTAGGGGAGGGGGGGGGGGGGCTACTATTACTGGCAGTAACTTTTGTGGGATTGATTCCTTGTTATCTGAGATTTACAGGTTTTCATTAACGGTTACAGGCTTTTTTGGTGTCCTTTAACAAGGGAATGTGTTATAGGAGTGCTATAGATGTGTTATAGAACTTTGTGGCATATACACAAAAGTCGGAAATAGCTATAGGTGGTTACTACGTACTGCCTACATGATAGCGGTCCTTATAAACGAGTAGGTCATGGCAGAGACTCTTTGAAATATTGTGTGAAAGATCTGACAATTAGTGTGGTAGAAAGGTACCTACAAGTATAAACTCAATGTGATGGGATGTTTTTTTTTTAGCCAAAAGCTTGTGTGAGAATCAGCAAAGCTCATGGGATTTTTTGTTCTCAGAATAGCTATAAAGAGATGCCGTAGAGGTCTAATGGGTTTTTGAAATTTAAGAATTGGCGTTAGGAGGCTTAAAGTTGAAGTTTTTTTAAGGTCCGATTTTAAGGATAAGGAACCTAAACAAAATATTTGAGGAGATTTTTAATTGCTTTGAAATTTCCAGATACTAGCGAACTTATGTGCAAGAGTTGTTGTAAATTTGCTCTAGATTCTTTTGATGAACTAAACTAAACTTAATTACAAAAAAAAAAACGTTTATGAACTTTTTAAAAACCTTATTTGAAGACTGTTGTAGCGAAACCAATACTTGCCTTAAATCCCTTAACTTTAATTTTTTCTTAAGGTTCTTACAATAATATGAATAATTATAACAATTTCATGTGTTCAAAAAAATCAGCCAAAAATATTTTTTTTTACTTTACTTCAGTTTTGGTGTTTTCAATCTAAAGTTCTTATTTTTGAGTATGATTCCATCCACCATTTTGAAAGTAATTGAATTTTCTACAATTTGAATACCATGACGTCTTTATAAACCCTTAAACTCCCTAAGTTATAATAGCGTTGTAAAGTTTATACTTTTTTTTTTTTTTTACAATTTTTCTATTATACTATAAGAATTTCAACCTTGTTTGCATATTTTCTTCTTCAAAAATGCATCTCTTTCCTGGGAAATTTTGAAGTGATTGAACTTATTTAGATTGCAGTTTTATAACTTTGGCTATTTTGAAGGAACCTTCTTTTTTGCTATTTACATGCGAAATCTGCTTAGACTTTGAGGATTGTTGTGACAAATGCTCTGCTCAATTTAAGAAATTCTCTTACAATTACCCGGAAGTTTAAAGTAGTCGTCAATGCATTTACCAAAAATCGATACTGTCTAATTTGAATGAAAAATAAAATGCACGACTGGGTCGCACGTAATTGCTCTTATAGTAAAAGTAGCTCTTATCCTCAAGCTTTTATCAAAATATTTCCGATAATGTAAAAAATACATAACTAAAATCTGTTTTTAAAATAAATGAAACACCGTTTTTAATGATTTTGATCAGAAAACAAAGTAATTTTGGAATTTTGAGAAAAAAAAATTTGAAAATTCTTATACCTACCTATCCGTTTTTTTAAAAAATTATTTTTTTTTTTATAAAAATTTTCCAACATTAGGTATTAAAAAAAAGTTAATTTGCCATTTTGAAGAAATAATTAATTCACACTAAAAACGAAATTTTACAATTTTTCAACAACTCATTTTCAAAAAAAAATTTGAAATATTTTTTAAATATCCAAAAATGTGTTTTTAGAAAATTTTCTTAAATTTTAATATTACCTTTACTTAAACGTTTTTGTATAAAAATTTTCGTTCAAATCGGTATTGTCTTGTACGAGATATTAAGAAACTAAAAAAATCGTTCTATGGCAAGTATCGTTAATAACGGTACAAAAAATATTTTTTCAATTTCAAAAATTGGATCTTATGTGTAATACTACACACAAAAATTTTAATAAAAATCGTTAGAGCCGTTTTTGAAAAAAAATTGTGCTCTAGAGAATCACTCAAGAATGTTAACTACCAAGTTTGAAGAAATTCGATCCAGTAGTTTAGGCTGTAGCTCGTGGTACTTTCAGACTGACAGACAGAATTGCCGGACCCACTTTTTTAGAATTCTCCATCATTCTAATGTCATGTAAAATTGTTATCTCGAGTTCGATTTTTTTTTCCGAATCCTAAACTTGCCATATAATCGCAAGTAAAAAAACAATGAAACAAAATACTGCAAAGTCAAGACTTCGAAAACAGACTCCTAAATATTAGGACCTCATTTCCTTAATTTTAAATTTCTATGCATGATTTTGGTTGGTATATTTTTATTTGTTTTAATAAAATAAAATAAAATAAAATAAAATAAAATAAAATAAAATAAAATAAAATAAAATAAAATAAAATAAAATAAAATAAAATAAAATAAAATAAAATAAAATAAAATAAAATAAAATAAAATAAAATAAAATAAAATAAAATAAAATAAAATAAAATAAAATAAAATAAAATAAAATAAAATAAAATAAAATAAAATAAAATAAAATAAAATAAAATAAAATAAAATAAAATAAAATAAAATAAAATAAAGTAAAATAAAATAAAGTAAACACAATTACACAAATATTTTTTTTTTTTATTTATTTATTTTAAGTTTTAATTTTAAATTTTACAACTTTTAATTTAATTTTGTATCGACGACGCGTTTCGGAGTTGCTACTCCATCTTCAGGTCAAATACTTTAAATTTAAAATTAAAACTTAAAATTAATAAATAAATAAAAAAAAAAAAATATTTGTGTAATTGTGTTTACTTTATTTTATTTTATTTTATTTTATTTTATTTTATTTTATTTTATTTTATTTTATTTTATTTTATTTTATTTTATTTTATTTTATTTTATTTTATTTTATTTTATTTTATTTTATTTTATTTTATTTTATTTTATTTTATTTTATTTTATTTTATTTTATTTTATTTTATTTTATTTTATTTTATTTTATTTTATTTTATTTTATTTTATTTTATTTTATTTTATTTTATTTTATTTTATTTTATTTTATTTTATTTTATTTTATTTTATTTTATTTTATTTTATTTTATTTTATTTTATTTTATTTTATTAAAACAAATAAAAATATTTAAATTTCTAACCATACCTATATTTTTTAATAATAAACAAGTGTCAATTAAATTGTAAAACATTTGTTATTTAGCTATTTTTTGTTTGTTTTAATATTGTGTTCAAATGGTCACTGTGGTGTATGTGTAACATTTTTTTCTATTGAAATAAATAAATACCATATAAAATACATATATTTCAAATAATGAAATCAGGTAAAGGCCGTTAGAGATACTCTATGCAAAATATTGGGAACTCAGAGCTTCGGTTAGTTTAAGTTTAACTTGTTGCTTTTGTTGAGGTTCTAGAAAATTACTGGATTGTTTAACTTTTGGACAGTTACCCTTGGATTCTATCGAATTAAACAAAAAACTCATGACGTTGGCTGCTAATCATGCCGGAAATTGTCTTAATGAAGCCTTTTTTCTCAATCAGCATAAATTCAACAGCCATTTTGTGAGAAAATTTGTCAATTTCATTTTAGTCAATATTTCTACTTTGACATAAAATCCTTAAAGCTTTTTTGTTTTATCACGAATTTTTTTAGTGAAAATTCTCTTCTAGACAAAAACTAAAAAAAAAAAATTAAAAATTTCAAAGTTGAAATTTCTCTCGACACCGAAAACACTTTGACTTTTGTCTCCGTTGGAAGACTTTAAGGAGTTTCTCTTGTCTCTTGTATACATTCGTGAGAAGAAGTTTTTGTCTTTAATTTTTTGTCCAACAAAAACATTTCTCCAATTTCCGGATTTTGTTCACTTTCATTCTATTGTCGGGATCAGAGTCGAAACCCAACCGACCACACACAACGTCCACAAAAATACCACACCTCACAAATAACTAAAAGAAAAACTTTTTTTTGTTGTTTTGTTTTTTGAAAATACACATTTTTGCAGAAAACTCAATGGTTCGGGTTGTTCTTATGCTTTGCCACAGATTTTATCCTTATTTAGAGAGTTTTCCCTCTCAGCAAAACACTTTTATTTCGAATGAAAGTTTAATGATGAAAACGATGACCAAAAGAATCTCCTATTTTCTTCTTTAATATCATCAAATGACCGGCCGGTTCTGAAGCGGCGGCGGACATCCAGTCCAAGTCCTTTTATCGTCATTTCGTTTATACTTTAGTGAACACAATTTTCAAAATAGAAAACTCCTTCAATCTTGAACATTCTATAGTTTTTAGAAAAAAAAAAAAAAAAAAAAAAAAACGGAAAAGGACATAACACTACCAACGAACACAAGGAACGCGCGATGGTCTTTAATAAAAGATAAAATTCGACAGGTCTGCCTCGTCTATCATCAAACGGGGGCACAAAGACGAAGATACAAGGACGCTTCATTTCGTTGGTTCGTTCGAATTGGAAGCGCTTCTTTTGTTTCATATGCGGTATTCTGTCTGCTTGTGGTTTTATAAAAAAAAACCACAAAAAGATGAAAACTTGAAAATATTAAATATTGCAGCTCTGTCCGGACATTCAACTTGTGGTGATGGCGGACGTTTTGGTATATAGTTTAGGCAGGCTCCACTCCGACAAGGAGATGGAGTTATAAGCGGCTTAGTGTGGTGAAAGAGTAGAGTCCTTAAGGACAACTACGACGACGAGGACGACGACAATGACTATGATTCTCTCTGTGTAAAGGGTTTTATTGTTTTGTTGGTGTGTTTGTTTTATGTTTCGCTGAAGTAAAAGTTGTCTGTTAGTTTTTTTTTTCTTAATATTAAATCAAAAGAAAAGTCGTGGTTTGAATTACATTTAAACATTGAGAAGAGAAGATTTTTCTAATTAGACTGAAATAAATATTTAAGAAGCAATCAGATGAAAAAAAAAAATAAGAAATGACAGTCGTATTACAACTTTTCATACAAATTAGTTTCAGGAATCAAATATCTCTGACAAAGTACATACTTTTGGTGCAATTTATTCTTCAAAGATAGCTAATGTCTTGAAGATGTTATTAAATTTTCAGGAATTAAGTTTCACATTCGAGTTCTTACTCAACTACTGGACGTCGGAATCAACATACTGATTAAACAGTTTAGTAAATATGTTTTTGGCTTTAAACAAGAATTTTGCGGAACTCTTTCGGTTAATGACTTTTTCCTCTAGATGGCGCTATATCAGGGATTTTTATGTAGCCTATAACCAGCGGATAAGAAAGACGCTTCTAACGATACTGAAGTTGTCAAATTGTGATAGATAGTTTAGAAGTTATGGGGGAACAAACATGCTTTTTTTTTTTTTTAATTTTATTTAAATAAATAATAAAAAAATAAAACTATTTATTGTTTCAATTGTTTTTTTGGTCACTAGGTGTCGCCTTTGTTGATCCCTTACTGTGAAAATTGACTCCTGTTATTTAATACTATTTATACCCAAAAAATCATTATTTTTTAACTTCTTCTGATTTATTAGAATTTCCCCCCCCCCCCCCCCCCCCCTTAAAAATCTACTTTTAGGTTTTCCTTATTTTATAATTAGTTTTTTCTAAATCTTATTAAAAATGTTCTACCTACCTATGCAAATAAGTTTTTGAATTTTAAAAATATACATAAATAAATTAAACTTCACCCTAACTAATTTTAAACTTTTTATTTTTTTGTTTATTTTCTCTTCTAGGTAAGTGTTACACATTCGAATTTCCATTTATTTTTTGTTGGTAGAGTATGCGTATGTAAATGTAAGTATTAAAACATATTGTATTCTGTGAATAATATATCTCATTCCAAAAAGGATACCCATTTTTTTTTTCCTGTAACGAAACCCGGATAATTAATCCCATTTGAATGTCTTAATTACTCTTTTAAGGGCGAAAAACTCGTCCTTTTTTGGTATATTGTCGTCGGCCGTATTTACAAATTTAACAAAAAAAAATTAACGAAATAATTAACAATAAATTATTCCAATTTTATTCCTTTGTGCATCCTTAATATCGTCGTTTTCGTTGTCGTGAACGACATCGGGACAAGCATTGGGAAAATGATGTCGCGTTTATATTTTACATGAAACAATGGTTTTTTTTTTGTTAAAATTTACATTTTAACTTAGAGAGTCTTTTGCGTGGCAGGGTAAGGACCTCCTGTGCTATCTCTCTCGGAGGGCATTTGTTTTTTTTTTTTGAAAATTGTGCTTTTATTGGTCCATTTCCGTTTATTTTTTCTTGTCTTTTAGTTTGGTGTGGTATGTATATTTTGTATCAGACATTCTGGCCTCAAAAATAAAGACACAATAAAGTAGTAATAAAGGGAAATGTTGTAAGAAATATGAAGTAAGTAAGGTTTTGGTTTGGTGTTTGATGTCCTTGGGGTATAATTTTGTGTGCTATAGCTATAATCCACAAAACACACTATTCACTCTTTGTATTTTCTGGGTTATGTTTTCGATATTTTTTTTTTTTTTAAGTTGTTATGACTTTCGAAATAGACCTTAATGGATGATTTTGTTAAGTCGCGAAACTATCAACAAAATTGTTTATCAAATAATAATTTTTTTGTGTAAACATTAATTTTTATATTATTTGATGTTTTGAGTGAAATAACGTGGAAAACTACGTTAAGAGTTCAGTTGTTATGGGAGTATAAGAATAACGTAATGAAGAAAAAACATTTTGATATAGGTAAAAGTTGGCGGTTTTTAAATACTTAAAATGATGAAGAAAGTGTGAAAAATGTAGAAATAATATTTTTTAATCAATAGAACTGATGTAAAATTAATAGACCTTGTTTATTAATGTTATTATTGATGTAGACGTTACTAGAATTGTGTTTTCAGAAGTTTGTATATAATAAAAATGATGTAGACCGGGATAGAAATGAATAGACCCTATTTAAAACCACTAAAAAATTATGTATACATTGTCATAAATGTGTAAAATCTTTTTTTAGATCAAAAAATATGATGTAGACCTTGTTAGAATTGTGTAGACCTAATTTGTAAATACTTAAAATGATGAAAACCATGTCATAATTGAATAGATAGTATATTTAAATCAATAGAAATGGTGTAGACCGTGTTTGAAATGTGTAGACCTCAATTCTAAATACTTAAAATTATGTAGAACGTATCAGAATTGTGTAGACCTTATTTCTAAATATTTAAAATTATGTAAGCCATGTCATAAATGTATAGACAATATTTTAAGATCAAGAATAATGATGTTTACCGTTTTAGAACTCTGAAAACCTTAGTTTTTGAAACTTAAAATGAAGTACACCGTGTCATTAATGAGCAGACAGTAATTTTGAATCAATAGAACTTATATAGACCGTGTTAGAATTGTGTAGACCCTATTTCTAATAATAAAATTGTCATTAATAATTTATTAACACTATTTTTAAACAAATAGAAACTATGTAGACCGTGTCACTGTGGGGCAACTTGTATGGGAGACCGGAAAAAACTCAATTAAAACTAAACTACTGAACCAATTTTCAGGAAATTTGCAGGGAAGGTAGCTAATAGCAAGACAAATCTACACCAATGACCACCCATTGCCACGCCCACTCAGAAAAAAATTATATTAAAAAATCAGAAATCAAGTTTTTGCAGCTGTAAATGACTTACTTCCAATCGCTTTTTTAGAAAAATCAAATTTTTTTGAGTTTATTTGAACATTTTATTAATAAATACCGTTTAAATTTTACATAAATCAAAAAAAAAAATCAAAAATTTTCAAAAAAGGAAAAATGTCCAAAAACGGTAGGTATGGCATTTTTTTCAAAATTTAACTTTCTTGGAAACTTTTTTTTCCTTGGTTAGTTCTAAAATTTAAACGGCTACCAAGCCTAAACTTTTCCTTCAATTAGCGGAACATTCCATCAAATCATTCCATCCTTTTTTTGGAAACAAGTGGAACTAAAGATAAGAAAATCTTCAAATAACCAGTTTTACTGTATTCCGATTCCGATAGTTATAAATAAAGTCAAAAAAGTGGCTTAGTGAAAAAAACATTTGTTTTAATAGGTAAATGTGCAATGCAGGTTTCATTAACACAAACTCCTGATCCCAACATCCCTGATCAAAAATTTTGGGCTGTTTAGCAAAACGGACTTCACATTCAGATTCAGCATACCAAAATACATTTAGAAAGATTTGTCTGGCGAAAATAGCTGCATATTTCTTTTTTGCTTTATTTTTTTTTTTTTGGTTTTTTGAATGACTTTTTCAGATTGAAATTGCTATAAAAACCGAATACGGACGTCTTCGGGTGAGATTTTTTTTTTAAACTATTGATGAGATTCAATACTATCTAGGAAAACCTATCCGCCAACAGAGGCAGACGGAGGCAGTAGTTAAAACCTAATTTGAACCTAAAAAGTCACTAAAATTGAATGTTTTTTTGTCAAAAAAATTGTATTCAATTCTTTTTCGCTAAACTAATGTACCATATTGTTTGTCAATTTATTTTAAGCCTACTTACGAAAAAAATTGGTTCAAACCTTTAAATTTTAAGGAAAATAGATCATTTTGAAACTACTTGTATTTTTATCAGTTTTCACTGTTTTTCAACTTTGAGCGATAATCTCCAGGACCACAATTTTTTTTTTGAAAAACAGTTTTCATTTTCTGATTCTTCAACTAATTTACTGTTAGAAACACGTGCAGTATCAAAATAAATCGTACTTCCGAAAGTTGGGTTTTTTCCGCCTTTTCCCCACTGTGCGTGTTAAGGATGTGTAGACCTTACTTTAAGACACTTAAAATACTGTAGACCGTGTCATGAATGAGAAGACAGTTTTTTAAAATCAATTGAAATTATGTAGACCTTATTTTCAAATGATAAAGACCTTTCTAGGAAGGAATTCACCAACATTTCGCAATGTATGAAATACCTATTTATTTCAATTTGTCAATTTTAAGGTTACGTTTTAAACTTCGGATTTAAAAAAAAAATATTTCCATATATAAACCATTAAAATCTGAAATTCATTTTGTCTGCCTATAGTTACTCGTATGATGTGGCTTTCATTGTTGATACAAAGTTTTGTGCCTACCACTAACTAACTTATAAGACTGCAATACAATTTTATTTGCTTTTCGATGCGTTTATAGTGTTTTTTCTTTCTTTTTTTTTTCGTTTTATTGTTGGCAACGGTTCACTTTATTGGCATTAATACATCAGCTTTGCACTGTCCCTTGGATATAAAAAAAAAAAAACCAGAAAAAGAAATATCTATATACAGAGACGATGAGTAGTCTATAATATACACAAAGTGTGAGAGGGTATAATATTGAAAAGGACATTCCGAAGGATAGATGGATATGAGTTTTTTTTTCTTTTTCAACAACTATCGTCGTCGTGGGTTGTTTATATGGTTTATTTTTGCAGTTTATAATCAATTTCCTACTGAATGGTACCAGTACAAGTACAATATGGCACTAGCAGCATCATCATCATCATCATCATCATCAATGTAGGGCGTATAGTCGTCGGTTGGTTTTTTTCGTTATAATAAAATGTATAAATGTGGCAAGGATATGTACAAAACTACATACCGACAACATAGAGAGAGTTAATGGAATCCTGAAAGTGATGAAGGATTTTTTAGCTGACTGCGCCAGATCATAATTTTTGTGCGAAAAGAAATGTGCGTTTATTATATTGTATTTTTTTTTTTTTTTTTTTGTATTTGAGAAATATAAGGATATGGATACGGACATTTATATAGACCTACTCATACTTTGTATATAAACACACTTGTGTATGGCGAGGATTCTGATGAATATAAAAGAAAACCCACACTCTTTTGGCAATGATTGTTGGGTTGTTGAATATGATTGATGGTTGACATATTTTCATATAAAAACCAAAAATTGCATTGGACAAAAAAAAAAAAAAATGTATTCCAAAACCAACAGAAAAAGTGGCACACAACAATGGATGTTTATTTATAGAGTATTTTGGGTAATCGTTTGACGACGAAGAACCACTTTGAAGGCTATCAGCCTGTATTTGATGACTGGAATGAGGTTTGGGTAATAAAAGAGTTAAAGAGTAATGTAGTCAATTGAAAGTCTGGAGAAAGATTTTAGGAACTGAAAATCCATTTAGGAAAAATGTACTTTTTTAACTGCTGAAATGATACATTATAACTGACAAGTTTTTTCTTATTATTCTTTCTATATACTTAGAAATAAGGTCTACACAGTTATAATACGGTCTACATCATTTCTATTGAATTAGAAATGCTGTATACTCATTTATTACACGTTCTTAATCGTTTTCAGTATTTAGAAATTAGGTCTACACATTTTTAGCACGATCTACATCATTTCTATTGAATTAGAAATGCTGTGTGCTCATTTATTACACGTTCTTAATCGTTTTCAGTATTTAGAAATAAGGTCTACACAACTTTACCACGGTCTACATCATTTCTAATGAATTAGAAATGCTGTATACTCATTTATTACACGTTCTTAATCGTTTTCAGTATTTAGAAATAAGGTCTACACAATTTTACCACAATCTACATCATTTCTATTGAATTAGAAATTCTGTATACTCATTTATTACACGTTCTTAATCGTTTTCAGTATTTAGAAATAAGGTCTACACAATTTTACCACGGTCTACATCATTTCTATTGAATTAGAAATGCTGTATACTCATTTATTATACGTTCTTAATCGTTTTCAGTATTTAGAAATAAGGTCTACATAATTTTACCACGGTCTACATCATTTCTATTGAATTAGAAATGCTGTATACTCATTTATTATACGTTCTTAATCGTTTTCAGTAATTAGAAATAAGGTCTACACAATTTTACCACGGTCTACATCATTTCTATTGAATAAGAAATGCTGTATACTCATTTATTACAAGTTCTTAATCGTTTTCAGTATTAAGAAATAAAGTCTACACAACTTTACTACGGTCTTAATTACTTCTATTGAATTAGAAATGCTGTATACTTATTTATTACACGTTCTTAATCGTTTTCAGTATTTAGATATAAGGTCTACACAATTTTACTACGGTCTACATCATTTCTATTGAACTAGAAATGCTGTATACTCATTTATTACAAGTTCTTAATCGTTTTCAGTATTTAGCAATAAGGTCTACACAACTTTACCACGGTCTACATCATTTCTATTGAATTAGAAATGCTGTATACTCATTTATTATACGTTCTTAATCGTTTTCAGTATTTAGAAATAAGGTCTACACAATTTTACCACGGTCTACATCATTTCTATTGAATTAGAAATGCTGTATACTCATTTATTACAAGTTCTTAATCGTTTTCAGTATTTAGAAATAAGGTCTACACAATTTTACCACGGTCTACATCATTTCTATTGAATTAGAAATGCTGTATACTCATTTATTACACGTTCTTAATCGTTTTCAGTATTTAGAAATAAGGTCTACACAACTTTACCACGGTCTACATCATTTCTATTGAATTAGAAATGCTGTATACTCATTTATTATACGTTCTTAATCGTTTTCAGTATTTAGAAATAAGGTCTACACAATTTTACCACGGTCTACATCATTTCTATTGAATAAGAAATGCTGTATACTCATTTATTACAAGTTCTTAATCGTTTTTAGTATTTAGAAATAAGGTTTACACAATTTTAGCACGGTCTACATCATTTCTATTGAATTAGAAATGCTGTATACTCATTTATTACACGTTCTTTATCGTTTTCAGTATTTAGAAATAAGGTTTACACAATTTTAGCACGGTCTACATCATTTCTATTGAATTAGAAATGCTGTATACTCATTTATTACACGTTCTTAAGAGTTTTCAGTATTTAGAAATAAGGTCTACACAACTTTTCCACGGTCTACGTCATTTCTATTGAATTAGAAATGCTGTATACTCATTTATTACACGTTCTTAATGGTTTTCAGTATTTAGAAATAAGGTCTACACAATTTTACCACGGTTTACATCATTTCTATTGAATTAGAAATGCTGTATACTCATTTATTACACGTTCTTAATCGTTTTCAGTGTTTAGAAATAAGGTCTACACAATTTTACCACGGTCTACATCATTTCTTTTGAATTAGAAATGCTGTATACTCAAATATTACACGTTCTTAATCGTTTTCAGTATTTAGAAATAAGGTCTACACATTTTTAGCACGATCTACATCATTTCTATTGAATTAGAAATGCTGTATACTCATTTATTACACGTTCTTAATCGTTTTCAGTATTTAGAAATAAGGTCTACACAACTTTACCACGGTCTACATCATTTCTAATGAATTAGAAATGCTGTATACTCATTTATTACACGTTCTTAATTGTTTTCAGTATTTAGAAATAAGGTCTACACAATTTTACCACGGTCTACATCATTTCTATTGAATTAGAAATGCTGCTCATTTATTACACGTTCTTAATCGTTTTCAGTATTTAGAAATAAGGTCTACACAACTTTACCACGGTCTACATCATTTCTAACAAATTAGAAATGCTGTATACTCATTTATTACACGTTCTTAATTGTTTTCAGTATTTAGACATAAGGTCTACACAACTTTACCACGATCTACATCATTTCTATTGAATTAGAAATGCTGTATACTCATTTATTACAAGTTCTTAATCGTTTTCAGTATTTAGCAATAAGGTCTACACAATTTTACCACGGTCTACATCATTTCTATTGAATTAGAAATGCTGTATACTCATTTATTACAAGTTCTTAATCGTTTTCAGTATTTAGAAATAAGGTCTACACAATTTTACCATGGTCTACCTCATTTCTATTGAATTAGAAATGCTGTTTACTCATTTATTACACGTTCTTAATCGTTTTCAGTATTTAGAAATAAGGTCTACACAACTTTACCACGGTCTACATCATTTCTAATGAATTAGAAATGCTGTATACTCATTTATTACACGTTCTTAATTGTTTTCAGTATTTATAAATAAGGTCTACACAATTTTACCACGGTCTACATCATTTCTATTGAATTAGAAATGCTGCTCATTTATTACACGTTCTTAATCGTTTTCAGTATTTAGAAATAAGGTCTACACAACTTTACCACGGTCTACATCATTTCTAACAAATTAGAAATGCTGTATACTCATTTATTACACGTTCTTAATTGTTTTCAGTATTTAGACATAAGGTCTACACAACTTTACCACGATCTACATCATTTCTATTGAATTAGAAATGCTGTATACTCATTTATTACAAGTTCTTAATCGTTTTCAGTATTTAGCAATAAGGTCTACACAATTTTACCACGGTCTACATCATTTCTATTGAATTAGAAATGCTGTATACTCATTTATTACAAGTTCTTAATCGTTTTCAGTATTTAGAAATAAGGTCTACACAGTTTTACCATGGTCTACCTCATTTCTATTGAATTAGAAATGCTGTTTACTCATTTATTACACGTTCTTAATCGTTTTCAGTATTTAGAAATAAGGTCTACACAACTTTACCACGGTCTACATCATTTCTAATGAATTAGAAATGCTGTATACTCATTTATTACACGTTCTTAATTGTTTTCAGTATTTAGAAATAAGGTCTACACAATTTTACCACGGTCTACATCATTTCTATTGAATTAGAAATGCTGTATACTCATTTATTACACGTTCTTAATCGTTTTCAGTATTAAGAAATAAGATCTACACAATTTTAGCACGGCCTACATCATTTCTATTGAATTAAAAATACTGTCTACTCATTCATGAGACGATCTATATCGTTTTAGGTATTTAAAAATAGAATCTTCACATCTATTTCTAGTATAAATAAATAGGGTCTACACAGTTCTTGCATGGTCTACATCATATTTTTTTTTCTCCTAAAAATACTGTCTATTCATTTTTGACAGTGTCTAAATCTTTATTAGTATTTAAAACTAAGGTCTACTAAACTGTCTCCATCTTATTTCTTGGTCTAAATATAATGTCTTCTCCTTTATGACACGATCTAAGACATTTTGTGTTTCTAAAGCTAAGGTCTACACAGTTCTAAAAAGGTCTACATCATATTTCCTTTACTAAATACATTGTCTATATGATTTTAAGTGTTTAGAAATAGGGTCTACACATTTTTAAAACAGTCTATACCCTTTTTACTTTCTGTAAACACATTTATTGTAACATCTTTATTATTTATAGTGTTTAGAAATAAGGTCTATTCAGTTCTAGCACGGTCTACACTATTTTTCTTGACTTAAAAATGCTGTATCTACATTTCAATGAAGGTCTTCATCATAATTAGCATTAATAAACAAGGTCTATTCAGTTCTATCACGGTCTACATTATTTTTCTTGACATAAAAATGCTGTATAAACATTTCAATAAAGGTCTACATCAATATAAGCATTAATAAATAAGGTCTATTTATAACTACATTATTTCTATTGATTTGAAAAATGCTATTTCTATATTTTTCAAACTTTTTTTTATCAATTAAAGTATTAAAAAGTCATCGGTATTGACCTAAATCATTTATGGTGTGGGTACTTTTTGATACAGACAGGATCGACAACATAACAATATATTTTCAAGTTCGTAACACTTCGGTTCAGAATTTTATTCCATTTCTGAAGAAGTCTAAAATTCAACAAAAATTGCATTCCCAAATACGTGTCACGGTGTTCTATCACAAATATTCCAGGAATTACCAGTGAAAATTAGGTTTTGTGACATAAAAATATATTAGTTATGTATTTTTCCAAAATTTATTCTCATTAATTTCAGCTACTCCGTACAACCCATTCATTCCTATTAAATTTTCCATTGAATTATCTCTATTAATATATCGATTGCGGAAAATTAGAATGACGAAATATGCCTGCAATTATATGACACAAAATCGTGATTTATTTGCATTGGAGGAATAAATAAGGCTTCCGCTGCTGCTGCTGCTGCTGCCGCCAGTATTGTTATCCCCATGCAATTTGGTAGGCGCCGGCCGCCGCCGCGCCGCCATTGCCGCCATATTATATAGCGCTGGTATTTTCAAATGAATGACCAAAGGGATGCTTTATCATTTGCCATCCTATTTCCTTCTCCTTTTCTACACCGACTGATGGACGTCCCACACAATGAAAGCCCATAAACGAGAGAGAACCAAGTCGCATCGGGTTGGGTCGGGTTGATGGGTCAAATGCATCGCCAATAGCTGCTGCTACTGCTGCAGCTCCACAGAGGGTAATAAAGCATACAATGATCTCTGAGGGGGTAGTTGTAGATAATTATCTGCAGACCCTTATGTGTGTTTGATAGCATCATCTCTTTGAGAACGATGTGGGTAATTTGTGAATGGCTTCCTATAGAGATGCGAGAAATGCATATAAATATCTTCCCTCCTTCTGCACTGTTTCCCCATCCCTTATCATTATATTTGTCGTTGTCCTGTCCCATCCCAAGGCTTTTAAAAATACAGAATCGATAAAAACTTTTAAGTACATGAAAAAATCTGCATAACTCAATAATGGACTTCGGTCCCCTCGGCCTGCCTCGGCGGGCGGGAGAGAGTCTTCTTGTAAAAAAGTTAGCTTCTCCAATCTTTTTTTTTTTTCTTCATCAACTTTTCTATGGAAAAGGAATAAAACTTAAAGAAAAAAAGGATAAAAAAAAGTGCGATTCTTTCACAACGACGACCTGTTCCTCTTTATTGGACACATCCCTCCAGGGGGGAAACTTTCCTCCTCCTGACAGTCTGGACTTTTTGTTGCCATTTTGTCGAGAATATTAATAGTTTTTTTTTTTTATTTTTATATATTTTTTGTATTCGTTTCATATTTTTCGAGTTAAGGTGGTGAATTTAAAGTTCTAAAGCATCTTCTGTGTCCTGGCTGCTGCTTCTCATTCAAAAAGGACGAAACTTCATGAATCACGTGGAGTGAATTGAAACACCTGACTTTGCGTTCGAGCGTAGTGTTAGTTGCTTTTGAAAACTTCAGACACTGCCATAGAGTTACTTTTCCAGCAGAGATACCTTCTCTTTCTGTGATGGAAACTTTTCAACCCTTATTTGTTGCCACCCTTTTTTTTGATATGGCGAACTGAAGGGTTATTGACCGTTTCTGTTAACAAAAAAATATATATATAAAAGCAAAAAAACAAGGTGTGGTTGTTGTTTGATATTGTACTCGTTTATTATCTCGACTCGAATAGTAGAAAATTTATTTTTAGATTTTTTGCAAAAATACCAAAATGTTATGCATATTCCAGTATTTTTTTTTAATATTTATTTGAACAAGCGAACTTGAAAGAGAGTGGAGAGAAGGAGAGAGAGAAAACTTAATTGATGTGCCAATCATTTTCAAACGAATGTGAATTTTTCTGTGACATTTATTGTCACAAGCATGTTTGGTTGGGGTGTTTTCTATTTATTATTTTTTTTTCTATCTTTTTGCTTGGTTAGTAACAGCAATAGCGAACTAGAAAAATAAATGACAAACAAAAAATTGAAGATAGATTGAGGAAAAATATTTGTCACTTGTAAGCATTACCTATGTCATTCTGTGACAGCTTTTTATTTTGGAATACATTTTTATCGTCGTCGTCTAGGTTTTTGTTGTCAAAGATGGAAATTTTTTTTATTGTAAAATGGTCATATCAGTCAAATTCTTGCTTTAAATATCATTTTAAAAACTAGGAAATTTTTAATATTGTTAAATATTACATTTAACCCTCTGTTGGCACACGGGTGCGAATTTGGCAGGACAAAAATAAAAAGTGGTGACAAAAAAGTGTCTTTAAAATTGTAAAAATGCAATATTCGAATTCCTCGGAAAATTCTACATCAATTTTATATATGATTCTCTAAAAAATAGTGAGACCGAAAAAAGTTCCAGCGACATGAAAAAGTATACACCAAAATCGCAAAAAAGAGGTTTGCCTACAGAGGGTTAATACGTCTTTGAAATGATATATCCCTCAATATCGATCGAGATAATGTATGTATGTTTCATAGTTTTCCAAAAATCAATGCAAAAAATTGGATTTTTATACATAAAAATATTTGTTTGTCAAAAGTTTTATTACAAGTGTTTTCTTAAAATAAAATTAATTATTTAACACGAATGCAACAGTAAAACCCAGAATAAGATAAATCTAACATCATCATCACAAATCATCATAGGACAACTCATCATGAGACAAGTCATCCCATGATTCAATTTTGAACAAATTCATTTTTACTCCATTTTATTTGAATGTCCATCGTTTTGGTGGTTTGTTTCTTTTTTTTTTGAAATGTGTTTTATGAGTTGTTTTGTTTTCACTCAAAAAAGATATGACCAAGACCATGATATTTTTATAGAAACTTTAGATTCTTGTTTCTTATCTTAAAAGTAACATAATTGCTAAATTTCAATAGGGTACCACTAATATTACTCCAGTATTACACACTTTATTCAAATATAACCATATTTTCTTTACTTCTAAAAAAAACACCATTTCACATAAAAAAAATTTACTTACATTATTCGTAATTCCCATTTGAAAGAGAACATATTTAATAAATTTCGTAATTTACCACTAATTTTATCGGACTTATCGCGGATTTTTCCCTATTTCCCAAAAAAACACCCTTTTACCTTAAATTTTTGTATAGACTATTAAAGTTCTTGGTTTCTGTTATAAATGAAACATTTTGTCCAATTTTCATTGGTGTAACAATTTTTTCCTAGTTTTTGTGGTATACTAATTCCGAATTTCATCATTAAAAAAAAAACACCCTTTCACTCAAGATAATTTTGTACACTTTATAGATTCTTAATTCTTATACCAACCAAAACATTTACACCAAGTTTTAAAAATTAATAAGACTTAAGTCAGCTGTTATGATACCTTCGTCACACACAACTTAACCCATAAAAAAACATCCTTTCACCAAAAATAATTTTAAGAACTTTGTGAATCCCTTGTCCCTGATTTATCTAAATTCTTCATCCCGAATTTTATCAGTGTAGCATGTTTTTCACATGGGTTTCGGTTATATTTTACTTGTTGAAGTCAAAAAACAAGCACCCTTGTTTTTAATCGGCGATAACTTTTCTTAGAACAATCGTATTGACTTTATTTTTATGTCATTAGATTCAGCATCTAAAATTACCTTGAAAACATGTGTCATATGATGATATTCGACAAACAATTTTTTTCAGTATATTTTTGACCTTCACCCCCTCCCTCTTGTCCGCGAAATAACCCCTTTCAACCAACTTTTTTTCTTTTTTTGTACTTTGTTCTTATCCCAAAAGCAAACTTTTTGCCAAGTTTCATGAGTGTAACAATTTTTTTTTTGTTAAATGCCTATTTTACTTCAACGGCGTATACAGGGGGGGGGTCACGGGGTCATGACCCCCCCCCCCCAAGAACTCAAAACTTAAACAAGAAATTGTTGTGTTCTACTAAATTCTTTTGAGTACGATGATTTTCAAAATGTCGAAGTTTTAGAACAAGAACGAAAATGAAAAGTCAAAAAATTTGTTGGTATTCAACCGAATATTTTTGCCATATCTGGGGATGTGGTCATATTTTTAGCGAACTCTATGCTGGATTAGGATTATTTTAATTCGTTCGATAATATAAGGCATTGATAGGCTACAAGTTAAGCTGTGCTGTAGAGCTTTGTATGGATTTAAAATCCAAATAATTTTTTTAATTTTGACTAAACCGAGAATAGATAAGAATATAGGCAACCTCTTCTAAAGGCAAATTAAATATTTAAGCAAGCTTAGGTCACTTAAAATCATCTCAAAAATCGATTTAAGAAAAACTAATAAATATAACTGAATATGTTTTATATTTTAAACCGCTGATAAACACCTGAAAGCTGATTAAATCAGAGCCGAATATTATGAAATCCTTCGTAAGTGATCTAAAGCATTTCTTTAATTAGTAATGCCGTTTGAAATTTCGAAAAAATATCTAAACTATACTCTGTCCGATAAATATTGGCAGTACAGGCCTTATGGGAGAGCTTTTTCAAAAACAATGGGACCTAACGATTGCTAAAAAGCAATTTACGAAAAATATGCCCCTGAAACACACAAGAACACCACAGACGTGCCATGGCATTGTTGTTGTTATTTCTTTATTAAGCGAAGTACACCCTTCTATGACCGATCTGCCTCACGATCTGTGGCAGAATGAAACTCAATCATAAAAGCTGTTTATTAAAAGTATTCACAATACATAAGAGTTACCATTGGTAAACTTCCTTCATAAACTACTCCTTTTTTATTATTTTTCTGAAAGAGCTTTCAGGATTAATGCTTTTTTCAAGCTTTTTGAACGAAAAAAAGCATATGTGTTGTCGTGGTGTTGGTGGCTATTTGATTTTTATTTTGTGTATGTAGGAAAACAGTTAATGTCAACATTTTAACATGCATTTTAAGATTTCAACAGGCAAAATTTTGTACCCATGCGTGGGGTCGGCCTGCGTCTTAAATGAGTGAATTTTTTATTTGTTATTTTGGTGTTAAACGAAAAATTTATTTTTTTTTTTCGTTTTTGTGAAATTTTACTGACAAAATGGTACCTTTTCGAAACATTTTTTTTTGATAATACGGCATCGCTAAGTGAGCTTTTTTATGTGATAGACATATCCAGAAGGCGTGAAGCAAAGTGAGATGCAAATGCCCTACCTTCCCTGTACTGCCAATTTTAATCGGACAGAGTAGGGTAAGGTGGTATAAGAGTGCGCATTTTAGACAAAACACCAAATAAAACAATAACAAAAAGAATTTAACTACTTTTTTTATATATAGTTTTTAGTTTATAATCAAAGCAACGAAAAAAACTTAAAACTGGTAACAAAAATGTATTAATTCAATAGTTATAAACAAAATACCACATTAGGTAATTTGCGCACTCTTATACATCCTATTGTGTAAGAGTGCGCGTCTTAGTTTGTAAGAGTGCGCAGCTGCGTACAGGTGTAGGTTTGTACAAAAGTCAAAAATAAAACTGCCTATCTATAAATAAACAGAGTATTTTTCAACCCATAACTCCTTGCTTGAGGAACAATCAATTTAGTCTTCGATTAATGGTTCCGAGAAAATTTCAATATTTCCTAGTTACTTTCATTCGCTTGTTTATTGTAAAACTTATATGCCAGTTATTTTGAAGCCTTGGATAGCATTTACTGCTCTTATAACCCGCGCACTCTTATACATCATCATGGTGCGCACTCTTACACGTTCAGACATGTAATCGAAGAATATATATGTATTTCACAATGCACTTTATGACCAATCTTACGTGTTCCTCAAATGTTTCTTTTTGTCGACTTTTCAATGTCCCATACTTTGTTTATTGTTATTTTTTGTTGTTAAGCGGAAAATTTGATTTGTTTGGCAGGAAAAATTGGAAAAAAAATTGCTAAAAAACTTAAACTTAACTAGCACCTCTGTTTACAAACAAATTTGCATGAAATTTTGACAGCAGATCAAACTCATTTAGATCTTTCCAAAATAAGTGCATTCAGTCTTATATTCCCGTTCAAACAGTAGAAAATCGCTTTGCGCACTCTTATCAACCGCGCACTCTTATACCATTCTACCCTATAGCATAATTTTGTTTAATATTTTCTGTTACGCCAAAAATATTTTTTTGTCCTTACTATTTTGACAGAGGTACTTGAATCCTGTATCGTCTTAAAAGAAAAAAAAAAAAACAAAATTTAAAAAAAAAATGTAATGCAATTTTTTTTTTTTGCAAAACCTTGCGATTCGTTTGCCTGAGGTTAGGAAGACAATTAATTCGAAAGTTATCACATCAGTGTTATTAAACTAAAAAGATTTTATTTAAACTTGTAAAATAATTCTGGACTATCGGAAAACAATGCAGAGTTGTTTAAAGGCAAATTATTCAATCGAAGTACTTGTACATTACACTGTATTTTAAGGACAGGATGGTCTTAATTGGTAAAGATTTAAGGCTAAACAAATAAAAGCAAACGAATCACACAACGTTTTTGTTTGGTTATTCTTAGAACTCTTCGGAACTGTTCGATTCGAAATGCAAAACAAACAAATTTTAATATTTTTAATATTTTTAATTTAAATAGCACATTTTCAAGTTTATGCCTACTACCAAAACTTTTGTAAAAAAAATTTTGGCATGACCCCCCCCCCCCCCCCCCAAGAAGAAAACCTGTATACGCCCCTGTTTTACTTGTACTAAAGAATGAACATGTTAATTTTGATCAAGAAAACAAGTTCGTTTTTTAGCCAAAAAGTTTCATAATTATTTACAAAGAAACAAAAAAACAAATGCAATTATCAAAGAGTATTGAAGTTTTTGTGTATGTGTCAATTAACATGTGTGTGTGTTGTAGGATTTTCTATTATAAAATCCAGAAAATGTGCCCAGAGTGTAGATTTGCAATAGTTCTTTCGAAACCAAAGTACCAAATTAAAGATATTTGATGAAACCTTTATTCTTCGACTTGTAAACAATTTCTTGGTTTTATTATTGTTTGTTTTGTCCGAAAAATAGTCCTAAATAAAAAAATCTAAAAGCACGAGAGCCCACAACACACAACATTTTTAACTAACTACATAAGCTCTACTTTTGGAGAGTTTCCAATTCAGACGAACAACCAAGAAATTTAACAGAAAAGTCTTCAAACCATAATCGCTTAAATAAATATTTTTTGATACATTACCTGCAATAGAACCGTTTTTTCTAACGCTTAATGGCTAAGTCAATTTTAATAAAAATCACATTTATAGATTTTTTTAAAAACATTTCAAACTTTTTTTATGAAAAATCAATTTTTGTTTCATTAATTGAATTTCCTTAAAAATTCTATAAAAGTTTCTTTTTGAAAATTTTTAAAAACACATGCATGCATAATTTTTCTTAAGAACCATTTTATATAATTTAAAAAAAATTCAAATTGTTTTACTTTCAGTGTAAACTTAGAACCATTTATTTTTTTTATAAAATTTTTTATAATTCAGTCCTTGAAATTTAAACTTCTCTTTTTGCAATATTAAATTTATAAATATACATCAAATTCCAACTGAATTTATACTCTATTTGCTGGCATACAGTTCAAATTCTTGTGATAAATGACTCGTATACAGAATTCTCATAGAAACTTTTGTAATTCCTATAAATCCTCATCAATGAATAAAGCCCTTTAGCCATGCAAAATAAAGAAAAAATTGAAACCAATTCACCAAGAGAATACATCGTGCTCGAGCATAGAAAAAGAACAATTTATAAATGTTTAACAGTTTTTAGTCTTTTTTCTTGCCAATAGTTGATAGTTGTTGTTCTGTTTTAATAAAACTTTTCAATTAGTTTATGAGAAAAAAAAAAATATAAAAAATTAAACTTTTCTCATAAATCAATAAATAAATTTCATCCTCATTGTTTTTTTTTTTTTTTTAGAATTATTTCAATCTCATGGAAGAAGTCCTGTTTCTCATTTTCTTCTCCCACATTTTTATCCTCTCACTTAATATTGAAAAGAAAAGAAAAAAAAAATATTAAAATAAATTTCTCATACTCTCTCGCATAGAATGGTGATCACTTTGGATGTCAAAATACTTTCGAAACATTTAGAAAAGTTCTTTTTCGATTTTTTTTCTCTTCTACCAACAAACAGTAGACAACACGAATGACGACAAAAATAACACCAACAACTAACGTATTCAACCAAAACACCCATAACCTTGGCTTCGGCCAAAAATAAAAACAAAAAGTTCATGCGCCACTGAGAAACTGTCACCAATAATCATGAAATCACCCGCCGAACATGACATTAATTCCCCCAAAGGATTATCCTGTTGTTGAGCGAAGGATATAAGTAATGTCCTTAAAACGTGCTATTTTCTTCGATAACCATTTTTTCTGTTTTGTTTTACTAAGTAAGTGTGAGAGACAAGAAGGTTTATTGTAGGTATGTAGAATTTGATAAAAAAAAACAACAACAAAACAACTATGAAATATAAAGAAACGAAATTACGTTAACACGCATCAAAGACAAGGCAACTTTAAATCCTTCGACGACGAAAAAGTAAAAAAAAAAAATCAAACGAAAACAGGAAATGAAAGTCGAGGGATTATAGCTCTCTTCTTCTTCTACTCTTTACCAACCTACCTTAACCTTATTCGGGTTGGGTAGGGAAAATCTAGAAATAACCGAAAGACACAAGTTTACTTTCGAGATATTACCAAAAATGTTTATCATTTTTCAATCCGTTCGCCCTGTTAAACTTTTAGTACTCGTATATATCGTAGTTTTTAAATCTTTTAAGTTTATACCAATAGATTGGTCCCCTATATCAGAAAATTCGTTTAGCTTTAACAGGGTGTTAGTATTTGGGGACAATAATGGATTTTGTTTCGGGTACAATGAACATTTTTGAGTTTGCTCTTAGAAATTGAATGACTTCTAGATTTCGGGAGTGTTTAATATCGTCATTCGTCAAAAATGATTCTTCATAAATATCCCCGTCACACAAAAACGAAATTATAAAAAAAAGGTTCTAAATAGTTTTAAGTAAAGACTAAGTTTTTAGTACCGAATTTTTCTAAAAAATCGCCAATAGAGACTTACAACGAAACGCCAATGTTCTTAGAACATTTCTATAATAAAAAGTATAAAGACTTACATATTTCTCTATCGGAAACAATTTTTAGTACAAATTTGTACTAAATCTCATTAAAAACAGTTTTTTTTTTGTGATAATTTCGCTAAAGATTTTTGACGCAGGTCACTAAATGTAATTTCATTAAAAAAAAGGGCACCTAAAAACCGACCCTAATTCCCACCACCTTGCAACAATACGATGTCCGCTTAAAATAAGTGGAATCCGCTAAAATTTAGTTAAATTAAAGGTGAACTTCATTTTATTTTAATGTGAATTTGCATTTTAAAAATCGACAAAAAATAAGTTTTTTTTTATTAAAATGTTTCCACATAAAAATAAGGTGATTTCCCGCTTAAATTAGGTGGAATTTTTTTAAATTTTCGCATACAATAAATTTACACATTCAATTCGTTAAGCTGAAGAAAAAAAAGCTCTTGACTTGAAATTTTTACACAGAGAGATTTGGTTGTTTTTTTTTTTTTTTTTTTTTGAGATATTTATTTATGAGATTGATTTGTTTAGAGTTTTTCACAGTGCTCACCATTTAAAAAAATCATGGTATAATTTATGAAGATTTGTATTTTTTATCGCGAAGCTTAGCGCTTTAAAGTTCAAAGACCTTCCAACAGATTGTACCTAATGAGATGTGCACTTATCGAAAGTTTTTTATTTTTGTGATAGATGGCGCTGAAAAATTCAAGATTAAGTTATTGTAAGATTCCAATGTTTGTTTGGAAGTTGTAATATACCTACCTTCCCACCAAGTTTCACAAAGATCACTTAAGTATCTTTGAAATATTAGAGGAACAAACATACCCAAACTCATATTTTAGTATTTAAAGCATGGATATTCAAGAAATGTGATTAAAACCTCTTCTTAAATTTTTTTAAAAATATCTCTGATTAAAAAAAAAAAAGAGGTTGTCTATAAAGCCGGTTTACGGACGATGATTTTACGTGATAACGTCGTCAGAAAACAGGTTGTGTGCTTTTGTTTAAAATGAGTCAATTGAAGCGTTTACTTATTTCAAACAATCATTATTTACAAGAAAAAGCTAAAAAAAATACCTTTTTTATTTTCTCATTACATTAATTTTTTTATTTTAAAAGCTTAAAAAAAAATTATGCCAAGTATTTCTTTTTAAGAATAAAACTGAGGTTTTTAGGAAGTTTCTTGATTTAACATTGTGTAGCTTGTAGTTAGTCTACCGTTATGTGTAATATACCAAATAAGGTAATTGTATCTATCTGCTCTTTGTCAAAACTTATAACCTGTTGAATTCTAAAATTTTATTTTACCGTTATCTCAAAATTGTGTTTACGAAAATGATTGAAACTTCGCACACATATAGTCGTAGTAAGGGTCTATCATTACTCCATATACTTTATTCCTGTATCTATTAAAGAATAAAGAAAAAACGATGAAAATCGGTTAAAAACGGTCAAAAAACTTGTTTTTTAAAAACTTGTTTCTTCCGTTATTCAATCAAAACTCACTAAACATTTTCAAGTTTTTGCACATGAATGCATTAGGCCAAAACCTACATGAACTCTCCAAAAAAAAGCTAAAAATAAAAAAAAATACCCCTAAAAAACAAGGTGTTTTTCAAAAATTCATATTTCGAAACGCAGAGGGTTGGAAAAAAATCCGTATCAGACCCCTAATATTTTTTTTCCCTCATCTTTCACCTGGCATCTTTAGAGTTGTCAAAAAAAAATTTCCTTTACCCAAAATCATCATTTTGTCATAGCCCCAACACGTGTACAACATTCAAATAAAACGTTATAGCTTAGTTTAAAAATTTTTTGGAATTTTTTCTTAAATGCAGTTATTCTTAAATTAGTCTCATCTATCTATAGCAAAATAATCAATTCTCTACAACTTTGCGTTTAGATTTTAGCCCAAATTTCATCTTTCCGTTTTACTCCTGTTTACCCTATTAAATGACAGAATTTTTAAAAATCCTTCATTTGGATTAAGCTTTAGGTTATTATCTTTCAAATAAGCTATAGAAGATTTTTGTATCTCTAATAGTTTATTTTTAATTTTGCGAGAGTGTAACGTTAGAAAATGGCGTCACTTTTTTGTGGTGGCTGCCATGGTTCATCGATTTATAAAACGTTATCACGTCAAAAAACAATGGTTACTTCAAAACAACCAATATTAACTTTTTAGTCATAACGCTTTGACACAGTAAGATTTCATTCAGACACTCTTATGCTTAAAAGAAAAAAAAAAAAAAAAAAAAACATCTCCAAAGCAATAAAAGAAACACCCTGTTCTCATCAAAAGTGTTTGGGATACCACTATAACAAGCAAGCACTACTCTCTCCATCTCCAGTGATAAGTTCTAAACTTTCCTACTTCTACACTTTAACTATCCTTTCTATCTATTTTTTTTTTGGTGTAGAGCAGCAAAAGAGATAATAACACCTCCTTGAGTTTTGTTTTAATTTAATAGTGAAGGATTTAAACGAAACGAAAACGTAGCTTTTTATATAAAAAGGAAGGAGTAAGAGAGACTAGTAGGTAGAGAGATAGACAGACAGGAAGTTGCATGAATTGCACGAGAATTGAAATGGAATAAACACTCGAAGATTTATAGAGCTTAGAATCCAAGTTTGTTGGATGGGGGTTTTATTTTGGTTTTGGTTTTTAGTTTGGTTAGGAAAGGCCTCTTATTTTGGTGTTTTTTTTGTTACGAGAGTCCTCCTTGGTCGAGTGAAGGAGTTTGTCGCTTTTTGCTAAGGATTATGCAAAAACTTTTTCCACTGTACTTATTATCCTTGACCGGTAAAATTGTCGGTTTTTTTCTTTTTTTTTTTGTCGAAAAGAAAAAAAAGACGAAAGACTGACTGAAGGAGTGAATGTTTTCTGTTGCTGTGTTATGCCTTTTAACACCACCATCTCCACCATTGACCAAATAGACCCCCAGGTGCTAGTGTCCTTAGTCGCCACCGTGCGGTATTAAAAGCTGCCTGTTGTCGGTAATAAGAACGAACCTACATGAAACGAAGAGGCTTGCATGCATGCACCCTATATTCACGTGCATGTGCTGGGTTTTAGGTGAAAGACACACACAAGATTAATGACTTTGTTAGATGGATTCAGACACTTGGGAGTTGAGGATATTAATGAAGGATATCCCTTTATGCAGATAGACGCATAGAAAAGACCTTAAGGCTTCATATACCAACCATCCTATAGGGTACAAATAGGGTGCTTTAGACCTGGAAGCAATGAAAACCAAGGAAGCGAACTTGAACGAAACGAAAAGAGAGAACCAGAGAGATTTGTTTTGTTGCAATGTGTGTGTGTGTGTGCGGTTGGTCAAGGAAGGGATAACAATAAAATTTGTGTTTAGTTAAAATTTGTTAGTTCTTAAGGATTTAACCGACTGGAAAATTAGGGTTGTTAGAAATCTTCTTCCATATATGCAAGTTGTATACGTTGGTTGTATATAGTAATATGGTATGAAATTCATCAAGAACATATTTTAGGGTTAACATTCTTTGGGGTTTCCTTTGAAATGAGAAAACATTTGTTTCTAACATTCAAAACATGGAATAATAGCAAAATATGGCTATTTTGTATCCTTTCCACATTCAACCTAGATTATATATTGTGGAGGAGGTGTGTGTTGTATGTACTTAAATGAAGTTGAATAATTATTAAAATATGCCTACAATTTTGTATAGAAGAAGGAGATATAGGAAATGTTTCAAGTTGATGAATTTAATTTGCTCTTATATTGTTTGAAGCAAAATTATAGAACTAAGGACTTTAATATGAGTTGGATGTAATCAATTTCTTCAATTATATTGAAGTTCTCTTGAATAAGCAAGGTAAAATGAACATGATTTGGTAAATTATTGAAATTCTAGAAATTTTCACTCTCTGAACGGAAATTAGATGAAATCCAATAAATAGTTCTCTCATCAAAATTTCTGATTTTATCGGTTATTAGCTTTGAGTTTGGGATGTTGAAAAAATTACTATTAAACTTTTATTACCATTTTGGGAGCAATTTGTAGGAAGGAATTTGAGTTTAACAAACAGAACTTCTTGAACTTCTAATCAAACGACTGAAATTATTCCTTCTACTATCCGTCTATTTCCAAGAATTAATATTGGAACCATTCCTCTTCATCTAAAGTTGACCCAACTTCACAGCGAAATTTCTGTATTATATAAACTAGACTCGCTTCGACTTCCTACCTTCATAATTCTAGTCTCTAGTAAGGGTACAAGTATTAATTTAAATTGTAATTATTTATCAACTATACCCATATCTTTTTGTTAAATGCATCCTCTGTTATCAAAATTTTATTATTACAATTGTGTTTTGTTAAACAAGTGTATTTTTTCCATCCCTTTTTCATATTTTATTAACAAACCTCGACTACATTACAGTATACCTAGCTAATGCGACACCCAACAACACTTTTCGTTCATATTCCATACAAAATAATCAAAATTATACTGTGTATCTGATATTTCCATGCTAGAAGCTAGTACCAGCACAACCTCCAGCACTTCCACTTAGCTGAGCCTTCGCCTTCCCTATATTTCATATTAATCAAATTTATAAAATAATATCTGACGTCACATGATATGATACACACAAAAATACTCTTATTTGCTCGTATACCAAACCTAGGCCAAAGAAGTGGTTGATTTTTTCAATTTTATTTTCTTATAATTCACAGTGAGTTTTAACAAAAATTTTCATAAGACAACAAGTAAAATCAGCGTTAAGCATACTTACCTGGCGTAGGGGTTACCGTGATCATGAAGGCGGTTCCCCCGGAGCGAGGCTTGGCCATTGCACCTCGGCTGAGTTGACCTCTGCGATTGTTCCTAATGTGAATAACTCGTGCGTGTAATTTTTGGTAGCCGGGGATGGCGTTCGCGCCGCCCCGACATTAATATTATTTCATTTATATTTTAGATTAATAAATTAAGATTCGTAATAGAATTGAAAGTTGTATTTATAGATCAACATCTTATCTGTTTATTTTGTTGAAAATTCTCTTGATGGAAATGAAATTGATGCGTGCGATTTGCGATTGGAAGAAATTTTATGTATTTCTCTTTCAATACACTATTCTTTGGGTAAAAATAAATAAAATTCGTGAAGTGTTGATTGATATTAAAAACTATTTTGATTTACAAATTGTTAAGTTATATACCTATTGTATCGCCGTAAAAAATATATTTTTAATGCATTAACGTAGAAGTAAATTAGAACTAAAATAATATCATCAAGAGGTAGAGGTTATATCTTGTTTTCTCCTTTTTCAATGTTCGTTGAATGGTTGAATTATTTGCGAATTATTAGTTATTTATTTAATGTCTACTAAGGACATAAACATAACATTTCTTCTGTGGAAAAATAATTTTAAAAATTAATAATTTATGGAAAAATTGCCAAAACAAACGACCACAATTTGAAACTAAATCTTAAAGATTTGTGCCATCTAATTTCGCAGTGCATTTTTGCACAACTTAATTCTAAAATAGAACTTTTATAGGTTATTTTTTTTATCATTAAAGATAACATATTTTTTGCAATTTGAATAGGGACCTCCACCTCACTTGTTTTTGATTTATAGTGTAAATGTTTTCTTACACTGAAGGAAAAAACGCAACGTAAAATGTTGATTTAATGTTGAAAAAACTCACATAAAACATATTCAAATTAAAATTGAAAAAACGTAATAAAACTTTAAATTTTTGTCGCTCTAATTTCCTAAAGTGAGATAGCATGTTGATAAAGCATTCGCCTTGGGACCTTTTTTTTATTTATTTAAATTGATTCTTTTTTCAAAACAACTTTAAACTGACGGTGTTCTAGGTACTTTTCCGAAAAATAGTTGAATCAACGTGGTTTTCGTTGATTTTAAGTTGTTTTTCTCCTCAGTTCCTAGGTAGGTATAAGGGATCACAACAACAATTTAAATCATATCAATATCATGGTTAAAAGGGATAAAATTAGTAATGAAAAGGGTGAGAGTGTGTATTTGTATACCTTAATCAAAGAATGCAAAAAAAAGTCTTGTTACTGCCTAATATTCATTTCCACGATTTCACAATAATTAATCTCATTCTAATTTTATTGAGCTATTACACGTAAAGGTAAAATTGACATTTCTTCTGGTATATTTTACCATACCTACTACACTGATGAGGGAAAAACCGACTTAAAATAAACGAAAACCACGTTGATTCAACTATTTTTCGGAATGATTTTGCGTTGAAGACGAACATTTTAAATTCAAAGTAGAACATCGTTAGTTTAACTTGGTTTGCCGTTATAAAAAAAGCATACCTACATTTATTTAAAAAAAAAAAGAAATAATTGGCAGCCACTGGGGATCGAACCTGCAACTTTTGGGTCACTAGGCGAATGCTTTACCAACTTTCTATCTCATTGTTGGAAATAAGAGTGATAAAATGTAACAAAAGCTGAAGTCCGACAAAAATAAAAAGAATTCTTTAATGTTTCATGTTAGTTTTTTCAACATTAAATCAACGTTGAACATAGATATTACATTTTACGTTGCGTTTTTTTCCTCAGTGTATGAAGAAGAAAAAAACGTAAACAAGAATTTGTTTATGTTTTGTAGACTTTATGAAATAAATTCAATTTTATATTTTGTTTTGACCTGTACACCAAAATAATGCGTTTCGCCCAGGCACAACAGTTAAGCTCATCAGTAAGATGCTGTTGTACCCTTCTTATACGCAAAATTTGTAGTTGATGATTACCAACTATAGTTAAATATACCTTACCTATGTATGTATGTATGCTGCTTCAATTTTTCAAAAGTTTCTTCTTTGTGTGGTGTTTTTGTTCTTTTTTTTTGACGTGATAACTGATAACGTCTTATAAATCGATGAACCATGGCAGCCACCACAAAAAAGTGACGCCATTTTCTAACGTTACACTCTCGCACTTTCGCAGTGCGGCAAAAAATTTCAATTCAAAATTAAAAATAAACTATTAGAGATACAACAATCTTCTATAGCTTATTTGAAAGATAATAACTTAAGGCTTAATCCAAATAAAGGATTTTTAAAAATTCCGTCATTTAATAGGGTAAACAGGGGTAAAACGCAAAGATGAAATTTGGGCTAAAATCTAAACGCAAAGTCGTAGAGAATTGATTTTTTTGCTATAGATAGATGAGACTAATTTAAGAATAACTGCATTTAAGAAAAAATTCCAAAAAATGATGATTTTGGGTAAAGGAAATTTTTTTGACAATTCTAAAGATGCCAGGTGAAAAATGAGGGAAAAAAATTAGGGGTCTGATACGGATTTTTTTCCAACACTCTGCGTTTCGAAATATGAATTTTTGAAAAACACCTTGTTTTTTTAGGGGTATTTTTGGGTAATTTTTGATTTTTAGCTTTTTTTAGAGCGTTCAAAAATTCTAAACTTATAGGACATGTAGGTTTTGGCCTTATGCATTCATGTGCAAAAACTTGAAAACGTTTAGTGAGTTTTGATTGAATAACGAAAGAAACAAGTTAAAAAAAAAAACGTTTTTTGATCGTTTTTAACCGATTTTCATCGTTTTTATTTTTATCTTTTTTTCTTTAATAGATACAGGAATAAAGTATATGGAGTAATGATAGACCATGACTACGACTGTATGTGTGCGAAGTTTCAATCATTTTAGTAAACACAATTTTGGGACAACGGTAAAATAAAATTTTAGAATTCAACATGTTATAACTTTTGACAAAGAGCAGATAGAAATTTTATTAAATTTTTCTGAGCATCCTGATACAATTACCTTTCATTTGGTAAATTACACATAACGATAGACTAACTACAAGCTACACAATGTTAAATCAAGGAACTTGCGAAAAACCTCAAAACACCAGTGGAGATCTGTTGCCACCCGAACAGCCACCAGTGTGGGAAGCTGGGAAGTACCGTAATCTCAGTCTGGAAATTCGATATGGTTGACTTTAAAAAATTCTAACTTCTCTTGTAGTTATCTTTGAAATGAGATTGATATGTCATATGAAAGGTGAAATAATAAGCTTTCACATGGGAAATTTGTTTATAAATTGTCAAACAAAAAAATTGATTCCATAGCCTGAGAACATAAAAATAAATGTTTTTTTTGCTTTTTTTAATGAAATTTGATCGAGTTCAAAAAATTCTAGCTCTTTTTGTAGATGTCTCATAGACCTGATAAGAGAAAAAAATAGAATTAAGATAAAAGATAAAAATTCATCTTTTTTTGCTTTTTTTTTTGATGAAAATGATTGTTTTCAATAATTTTTTTTTATACTTTTTGCACATTTTTTTTAATAACTAAAGTTAGGCTATCCTATATTCTCCAAAAAGAAAAAAAGTAATGTAAATAGGTACTTAAAAAAAAAAATATAGGTACCTACACTCAGAGAAAAAATAATAGTATATTTTAATAGTTAAAACCAGGATAACTATTTTAAATAATCATTATTAACTATTTAAATAGTCACATAATTTAAACTGTTTTAATAGTAAAATTGACTATTAATAGTTAATTTGGAGAATACGTGTAGGTGTAGATACCATTTCAATAGTTATCCTGATATTAACTATTTTGTTCTCTGAGTGTAAGTGTTCTTTTATTTTCATTGGTTTCATTTATTTTTCATCTACCTTCAAAAATTACTTAAAACACAAAACCTATCTCGGCGCTTTGATTTTTTTTTGTATAACACGTGATTTCCGCCATCAAGTTCATAATTATTCTCTTTGAACACAAAGAGAGAAAAAACCTAGGTATCTAGCTTTTGTCATCCTTTGTATGCTATACCGGCATCATCATCATCTTCCTAACAACCCCACAATTTGTTACATTTTTTCTATTAAAAAAAAGTATCATAACCAGTCCAAAATTCTATGCCATGTGCGGTGCCTTGCCTGATGATTATTTTACAACCAAAAGTACCAACTTAACAAAATAAAAAAAAAAAACAAATAAAATACAATTCCTTATAACAACGACAAATAAAAAAAATAATCTAAAAAAAATTGTAAGCTTTTAAGAGAAATTTCATAGAAACCAAACCAAACCCAAAGCAAAAAGCAACATCCATTAAAGAGAAAGAATCATACAATCGAAGAGATACTCGTATCTAAAATAAAAACTTGTCTGTCTCTGAATTTCATACACAAACAAAACAAAAAACAACCCACCCAACCTAACCTACCCCATCATCATAATCATCATCAAAAACAAAATAAAATAATACCTAAGTTTTGTCATCATATTTTACCTATCTCGTCCTTTTGCATTATTTTTATTCCTTTTTTTTCGAAATGAAAAAAAAAAAAGTAATAATAATAACTCGGACTAAACAAAGCGTCTTTATACCTACCTTTCGACTACACTGGCACTGTTACTTTGATATCAAAAAAAAAGAGTGTCATCCATATTAAAGTCTTTGCTTCGTCGTCGTTCATCGTTGTATAGAGTCAGTGGTCTAAGTGAAGCATAAAATGCGATATTGCAAGTGTAAAATGCCTTGCGGCGGCCTTCACTTATACATATGCATTTTTTTTTTTTTGCATCACACAGAGACAGATAGATAGGAATATAATATTCACCGTCAGTGTTACCGCCCTCGCGTTTCTCTCCACTTTTAACCATCATCATCCACATCCACTCCATGATGATGATGATGGCATATATAGCGGCAATGGCATGCCATGAAGTACTTGTTTCTATGAGGTATGAGGTTGATGGTGAGGTACTACAACACAATGTAGGTATATTCTCTCTGTGTATATATATAGTTTTAGAGCCCATATTTTGCCGCATGCGATGCGAATTCAGTTGAAGTTCGATGTTCGGGCGAAACGGTTCTTTTTTTCATAAATAAAAAAAAAAGTTATAAATTATTTATTTTCTTATAAAACAAAAGAGAAGAAAAAAAAACAATATTTTTAAACAGTTTGTTGTTTACTCTAACTCCCACAAATCGGTCTTTAAATACTCACTCACTTACTCAAACTCCCCCTAGCGGAATATTCATACAAACTCCAACACAACTCATCCCATTTCTGTCTCGTTTTTGAGTTGAAATTTATTACAAAAAGGAAATTGAAGGAACAAAAAAACGTCAGAAACTAACCAAATTAACGGTGCGTACGTGTTTTTAAATCTTTCTGTGTCTCAGGGTGCATTTAACCCCCCCAACAAAACAGACACTTTCTTTCTCCCTTTGTCTTCATAGAACGTTTTCTCTCTCGCTCTCTGTCAAAATAACCAGCGCAATCTACCGGCAACATTAGAACTTTTTAATTTTTTTTTTTGTCGAAAATACAAAAAATCTGCAAAAAAGAAAAACAGAAAATAAGAAAAAAAAACGAAATAAAGCAAAGAAATCACGTAAAACTCGTTTTTTTCTTCTTCTTCTTCGTCTTTGCCGTTGGTGTAGTCTCGTAGTCGCAGTCACCGTCATTGCTGCCGCCGTCGTTGCTTATATCAATAAATTCTTGTTGTTTTTCCTTTGATTCCTGGTTCGTTGTTGATACCATCCACTCAAGACTTGCAAATTTCTGTATATTGTTTGTTTGTCCATTTGTCGTAGTCTCGTAATTTCGTGGTCGGAAATTCCTGTTTATGACCTTTTTTTTTTCTTGCTCCCAAACAAAAGACAGACTTAATCATTCCGTGAGTTGTCTTTTTTGTGCATTTTTTTTTCTGTCTAAAAATATTTGCATTTACAGTTTTTCCAATACAAAAAAAAAAACCATCTATCGCCCGTCATCATCAAAAAAAAACCTACATCAACTTCAGCTCTAGCATCATCATCATCATCATCAACATCATCATCAGTCATCTCTTTTTCATATTCATCATTTTTAACGGTATTTTTAGTGTGCATCTAGAAAAAAGATGAGGAAAAATAAGAACTTTCCTAATCTTTTTTGAGTTGTTTGAAAAAAATATATAAAATCGATCGAAATGCGTCTGAGATTCCTTAATTAGAATTGCAAGGCAAGCAAACGAGGCGTCTGTGTGTTGTCTTGCTGCCAACGCCAACCCAAACCAACCCCACACTGAACCACTCACCCACTCATCCCCTATAACTTGGACAACAAAGCATAAATTCCTAGAAAACAATACAAAAACAGAAAAGTTATAAAACTAAAACAAAAAATGAAAATGAAAATGAAAACACCCCAGACACACACACACATTCACAATAACAACGACTATAAAAGCTTGATGAAGCTTTCCCCCACTTCACCCTATAAAAGTTGTTTATGTGTTGGTGAAATTCTCCCCCAAAAAAATGGCTAAGAAAAGAGTGCAAGTGTATTTGAGTAAAAATTTTCGAAATAAATCATCGAAAAAATTAAAATCGAAAACCGAAATGTCTGTCTGTCTGTCTGTAAGTCTGTTTGTTTATTTATCTGGTGTGTGTCTAGGGGATGGAAAGTGTTGCCAAAATGAAATTGAATTTTTTAAAATCGTCTCAAGAGAGTTGTTTTTCTTTATTTTCGTTCTTTTTGGTTTCTAAAGTGGCTTCAATTAGGTGTTTCAGGATGTTTGTTTGTTTTTTTCTTTCTTTTTCTTTTTTCTCCTTTCATTCGCGTGTGAAAAAGATTAGAAATCAAGTGTCTGGAGAGACTTCTTGAAATAGTTTCACAATCATAAAACTTAATGGTTTTGAATTTGAATCTAATTTTCTAGAAAATACACAAAAGACTCTTTTTTTTTGTTGGGTAGGGTTATGGAGGTATTAAAAAGGGCGATGGCAGCAGCCAGCAGAGTCAGAAACCAGACAGATCTAACAGAGAAAAAGAGTCCTCTGGTGTGCGGTTACGTTGGAAATGTTTTTGAAGAAGAAGAGTATTTTTGAAATGTAAATGTCTGCGTGAAAGCTTACGTTTTAGATTATTTGGACTTTTTACACTATTTTTTCTTATTAACTCTTTATGAAACTATGAGTTACATTTATCCTGAAATTTAAAGAGATATTCTGTTAAAATTCTAAAAAGTATGTATAGGGTTGCCATTCACTAAATATTAAAACAATATTTTTAAAGAATTTTATTTAAATGAAAGTTCGTTGAATTAAAACTTGCATTTTTTAAATAGAAACTAGTCAAAGATATCAACGTGCGATTCGCGCGATTAAAAAAAAATCGCAAATAACTTTTTAGACTCATCGGCATTTGTTTGTAGTTTGTCGTTACAAAAAAGGGTAAATCATAATGCGATTGGCGCGATTCGAAAATAAAAAACCTTACATAAACTGAAAACCATCGCCATTTATTATAAAATATAAAAAGTAGGACAACTTATAGTATAAAAATATAAACATTTTTGAATAGAAGTTAATCAAACAACTAAATGTGTGATTCGCGCGATTCAAAAAATTATCATATATCTCGTAAAGATCTTCGTAGGAGGACAATTAACAGTGCAAAAAAAGAAAGATTTTTAGTAGAAATTAGTCAATTATCTTAAAGTGCGATTCGCGTGATTCAATAAAATCTTATAGATACTCAGAATCATCTTGATAAATGATATATCAACTAACAAAAAGAGACCATTTTCAATAGAAGCTAGGCAAGGTGCGATTCGCGCGATTCAAAAACAATTCTACAAATATGTATGAGTTAAGGCGATCGATTGAGATTCCTAAACTAATGAATCGCGCATCAGCAGTGTTGTATATTTTCTGACTTTAAATAATGATGTTAAGCGATTTGCGCGATTAAGGAACATTTTATAAAAAGCTGTCAACATATACAGCTTATTAAAGCGGAGTTTCAATGACATCAAGAACTATAACTGCATTCGTAGTGTTGCATTTTTCTCGCGATTCGAGCGATTAAGTTACAAAATACTATATATACAATAATCGTGTTATGTAATTTGTGAGATTTTTTTTAAAACAATGTTTTTCGAAGTTTTATCACCCTTCCCCTGCTGAAATTTTAAAAAGTACTTCCAAAAACGATCATAATGAATTTTTCATCAAGTCAAGAACCTGAAAAGCGATTTGCGATTTGGTGTCCAAAGCCAGTTCACAAAAAGATCAACTTTTACATGAAAGAATATTTCTGTAAAGTTTCTATTGAGATGACTTTTGCACGATTTAATTGCGCATATAGAAAGTGTGTCATCTTATTAAAAAAAAGAGTTTTCATCCAGCTTTGCGATTCGAGGACTGGATATGCGATTGGTGCGATTTAAAAAAAGTGTTCCCTTACGGGTGCGGCTCCCTTCAATTAATAAAAAAAAATATTAAATTTTCTTAAAGATTTATAACTTTGGAATTAATTGACACAAATTGATACACGATTTGCGCGATTCAAAAAGAGTGTATGGTCGAGTGTGATTCGTATAATATCTAAAATTTCTTAAATTTATATCATTCTTCTTTAAAATAAGATCACAAAAAGAATTAAAAAACCGTGATTAGCGCTTTAAAAAAAATGCCTGCAGAAAATGCGCGATTCGCGTGATTTAATAAAAAATAAGTTTTCATTGATCTGGGGAATTCACCAATAATCCTTTCAATAAGACTGCAAACAATCCGATTCAAAATTAGTGTACTGCAAGATGTGCGATTAGCGTGATTTGACAAGAAATCACTATGGGTTTTCAAAACTATACAATTTTAGGTCTTTTTTTTGTAGAAAAATTGAAACGCGATTGGCGTGATTCAAAAAAAGTGTACACTAAGAGGGGCGATTCGGGTGGTTTGGTAAAAAATCGATTTTTAGAAAGATTCAAAAATAAATATACAATTTAAAAGTGTTTAGGGCCACGTCATCCAATAATAAAATATTGTGACGGTGTTAATAAGAATCTAGAAAATTACTTTTTGGCGATTCGAAAAATTGGTATTGGTGAATCAATTTTTCTCAGCCACTTGGATTTTTCTTAAGATTCATGCAATCCAAACTTTTAAACTCTCAAACTTGAAATATTTTGACACTACCCTATCTTCATCCTATATATACCTTCAAGTCTACCTACCTAACTAATATTGACTAACTCCATACCATTACAATAAAATTCAGTTCACCTCTCATACTCATATTTTTGAATTAAATTTATTGTTTCATGTCAAAACCTCTCAAATAAAACCTTAAATTACCAAAGTTTATTCTCGACCGCATCTTTACGTTACACGAGATGAAGAGTACAGATAGAATACCTACGAGAGAGTGTATTATTCATCACGAAAAGTTTTCTTTTACTTTGTTTTTGAACTATACATCGACCGATACGACCGACCGACAAACTCTGATGCTACTGCTACTTCTCCTTGGGAATGAAGCTCCCAAGATAGAGAAGCTCTTGAGGCTGTCTAAGAAGTTTCAAAAACATCTTCGTCTGGTTATATGCATTATTATATCCAACGAGTGTATACCCGTATCGCCCCCGGAACTAAGAATATTTCTCTGCTTCTTCGTCGTCGCCATATACAACGCCACAACGCCAAGTGCACGCAGTATGCTGCTGCTGCTACCATTCTTTGGAAATTGCGCAAAAATTTAATATTCTTGAGAGCACACACCCTGTCTATGCCCATAAACACTTTATCTTCGTCTCGCTCTCGTCCCAAATACGGCCAATAAACACAAACACACATTCACACACAGGCCACACATGTGTGTACAGTAGAGCTCCATATGTAGAACGGTTTGAGTCAAGTGCAGCCAATACTTCAGGTGCGTGCCAATTCTCCAGGAAAAGCATACGATTATTCGCAAAAAAGTGTGCAAAAAAAAAATTGCAAACTAACAACGAAAAACACAAAAAAAAAACAGTATCAGCCATACTCGTCGTCGAAAAACAACAACAACCAAAGGCAGGCAGTGTACGGTCTCTCTAAACCATATTAAATGTGCATTCCTGCAGCTAACAACATATCCGCTACGCGAAACGGAACATTGCCGCCACATGCTGCCTTTGGCCTAGCTCGCTGTTTGCTTGCTGCCTGAGCTGCACACCATCTGCAGAGCCACGTTAGGCAGTCATAAAAACCTCCTCACTGTGTTTTTATCTGTGTGTGTGTTTGTGTGTGTTGTATTGGAGCGAATTGCTGTAAATGCCTTTTGGCCATTGTCGCCATTGGTACCGGTGAAATCGTGCGGAAAATTCGCATAGAAACAGGGGATACCCTTACCCAGTCTGCTAGTCAGTCAACCAGCCAGCCATTACCCAGGCCCAAGGGGGAATTGACGATGTCCGAGGGGAACAAATGATGACGACGGACGGCCAACCGATGTTGTACAAGAAATACCGCAAAAGAACAACCTTTCCAATAGTGTTTGTCGTCGCTGCCGTCCACCAGAAGTAGTCTGGTCTGGGTTTCAATTTAGTTTTTAGTTAGTTTTTTTTTTTTTTTGCTTTGTTGTTCGAGGGGATGTAGTTTTTTTCCTTCTTCTCTTTTATATGACGAGTTTTTTGATTATGTCTTTTTGGTTGGTTTGGTCTAACGTTGTTTAATTGGTGACCAAGTGTCTGTAAAATATTTCAAATACTCGTACAACACAACAAAAACCAAAATTAAATGGGGTACCACAGGTTTAACTAACTAGGCCAGTACTTTTTTTTAAATTGCAAATTGCAATTAATTACAGTACAGACGCATTTGGATCGTTTATCATATCTTTTTTCAACAAACTAGCGTGTTAACTTATCATCATTACTATTGTTTTTACAGTTATTACAATTTAAAAACAAGTTAAGAAAGAATCTACAACAACAACATTCTCTTGTCGACGTACCTTCACCTAGAAATTACCAAACAAGTGCAGTGACTCAATATCATCATCATCATAATCATAAAAATCAACACAATTAATTTGTATCGTTAACAAACCAGAACAAATTACTGGAAACATAAAAAAAAAATAAAGTAAATAAAAAATATATTTCCGGCTTCTGTGCGAAAAAAAAGTGAATTAAAATAATAGAAAGAAAATATTTGAAGAAAAAAATTGCAAATAATTGCAAATTGTACTTTTGTTACACACTGTTGCATCTTAAGATAAGTTCTTGTGAACATAACAGGAAAATAGTGATTTATTGTTGTGTGGTTTTTTTGTTGTTGTTGCTTTTGTTGTGCTGTTTAACTTATAATTAGATTTTTTTTTCGGAACAACAAAAGGAAGTCGTCTGCATCGTCTCATACATAGCAGAAGAAATCATCTTTTTTAATTGGAGTAAGACTATACTTGCAGAAGCAATCAACAAAGGTGCAACCAGCAACTTTGTTGTCGAAGAAAATTTTTTCTTCGAAAGGTAGGTTGGGTTTTTATATTCTTTTAATGTTTATAAAACAAAAAAAATAATAATGAAGAGAAATAGATTAACTTACTGTAACGGTAAATTCCATAAGACTTATATTCTATGGTGGAATAGAAAAGTTTTTGAAAAAAATTAAATTTAATTAAGAATCAATGTTCGCATAGATTTTCGAAACATTGTTCGAATGATTTTGAAGAGTATTGAATATCAGAAGCAGATTTCATTTTTAACAAAACGGGTATAGACCAGGGTCGATAATTTTTGAAACCAAAAAAAATCATAGTAGAATGAAACCCATTGGAAAAGGAAGTGAATATGATGAAAATTAAAGGAAAAATAAATTACGGGCGAGCCGAGTTCGGGAAGTGGGTGGGTTGAGTTTTTAATGGTAAAAAACGGTATATCTCGATTTCCGGCAAAACTACAAATTCTATAGAAAAAAGTTGTATGGCAAAGTTGTAGGTAATAAAAAGATCTACAACTTTTGTATCAACAATTTTTTCACATAACCTCAAAATTTATGTGAAAAATTCAAAAAACCGAGTTTTTGGTTTTTTATTTTTATCTTTTTCAAAAACAAAAATTTTTCTACGAAATTTGGTGAAAACTTACCTTATTATGTCCCAAACACACTGTAATTTATTTGATTTAAAATATTAATTTGTTTACCTTATTTTGACTTAATACCAAAAAAACACCCTAATTTTCAATCGAAAATTCACGTGTCAAAATATCAGCTTTTTTCAAAAAGTCGATTGGAATTTTCTTCGTTAAAATGTCTATTTTCTGATGGTGTTAAAAAAAATTTACATTAGAATACTATAGAACATGTTCTCGTAAAATTCAAAAAATGAAAAAAGCTTGAATTCGAAAAAATTTCTTTATCATTGTTTACAATTTTGGCCTATTTATTCAATTTTACACTTTAATTACTCAAAAAACGTAAGATTTATCAATGTTACATGAAATCTTACGTTTTTTGAGTAATTAAAGTGTAAATTTGAATAAATAGGCCTAAATTGTAAACAATGATACAAAAATTTTTTCGAATTCAAGCTTTTTTCATATTTTGAATTTTACGAGAATATGTTCTATAGTATACTAATGTAAATTTTTTTTTACACCATCAGAAAATAGACATTTTAACGAAGGAAATTCCAACCGACTTTTTGAAAAAAGCTGATATTTTGACACGTGAATTTTCGATTGAAAATTAGGGTGTTTTTTTGGTATTAAGTCAAAATAAGGTAAACAAATTAATATTTTAAATCAAATAAATTACAGTGTGTTTGGGACATAATAAGGTAAGTTTTCACCAAATTTCGTAGAAAAATTTTTGTTTTTGAAAAAGATAAAAATAAAAAACCAAAAACTCGGTTTTTTGAATTTTTCACATAAATTTTGAGGTTATGTGAAAAAATTGTTGATACAAAAGTTGTAGATTTTTTTATTACCTACAACTTTGCTATACAACTTTTTTCTAAAGAATTTTTAGTTTTGCCGGAAATCGAGATATACCATTTTTTACCATTAAAAACTCAACCCACCCACTTCCCGAACTTGGTTCGCCCGTAATTTATTTTTCCTTTCATTTTTATCATATTCACCTCCTTTTCCAATGGGTTTCATCCTACTATGATTTTTTTGTACTTTTTAATGTTTTTGAAGGCATCGGCACTGGTCTAGTAGTCAATTTTCCAAAAATCAATCTATACTCGAAAAAAAAAACAGTTAAAATAAAGCATTTTTGACATATATTATTATTAAACTATCAAAAGTCAACTTCAAAATTATGATCGAATGTTCGATTAAATAAGTTAAAAATTGTATTCCAGAAAAAAAAAAAATAACATACAAATTTCCAAATATAAGCCAATAATTCAGGTGCGTGCCAATTCTCCAGGAAAAGCATACGATTACACTGCACATTCGCACATTATTCGCAAAAAGTGTGTTTTTTAATAATAATTTGACAGAAATTTATACAAATTTTTGAAGGTAATAAAATTAGAGCTTAAAAAAATAAACCAAACATTTGAAAAAAGATCATTCAACGGATTTAGTTTATGAATGATATTTCGATAAAATTAAATTTTCGAAACATTTTTTCGAATTGTATAGTTGGAATGAATTGAAAAAAAAAAAAAAAAACAAATTATAGCTATTTTCAATAAAGTAGGTACTCATATTTTATTGTAAAAAATATTTAAAACAAACATTGAATTTACATTAATTTTTTATATTGAAAATAAAATATTTTCAACTTTATTGATACAAAACATTTGCAAATTTTATTAATATAAAAGTTATCTATTGAAATTTCCACTATTAAATTGACACTAAAAATCCATTTAAATATTTTTTTTTTTGAATTTTAAATCATTTTGAACCATTGTTGAGAATAATGTACAGAAATCAATTCAAAAATTTGATAAGTAAAATTATGATTTTTTACAAGAGATAAAAAAACCTGAAACGAAAAAGATGTTAAAATTGTCCAATTTTCAATAAATCGCAGCGAATATATGAATTTTTTACTAACAAAACCTTAAAATTTAACAAATAGCCGCACTTGCTTAAAAATGTATTTAAGAATAATCGTTCAACTGTTGTTATTCATTTAAATTGAGAAAAAGGTTGCGCATACGCCATAGTGACCTGTTTCATTTAAAACTTTTAAAAACATACAACACACAAAAATTTTCCAGACCGTTGTTTATTTTTGTATGTGCAGAATGACTTTTGCTGATTTCGACAGCAAGATAAGTTTTTAGGAGCTCTAGTTTTTAAATACATAAAGAGACACACATATTCATAAAGGAGATGGCACATATTTCTATGGAGCTTGGGCCCAGTTTGTGCACTAACAAAATTGGTAATCAAATGAAAGGTGACGATAAGCACATTACGTGGGTAAAATATTTTCAAATTTGTTAGTGGGGTTTTGGAGATATTTGAGTTTGAAGTTTCGGATTTCAAAATCAAGATTTCAGCTATTTTTTCGAACAATTAATCGTAGAATGCGTAATAATGGATGTACAAAAAGAAAATTGGTATCAAATGAAAGATATTTGTCTTGTCTATAAATCTGTATCAAAAATCTTTATCTATGTTAAAAAAAATAAAACATATTAGGTATTTACTTCTCAAAAAGTGATTTTTTTTAAACGAGGCCTTTGGCACATCGAAATATCAAAATATTCATTGGTGGCTTAATGTGTAACCTTTAATTCTATATATAAAACAGTTCTATAAATCATACAAAAACCTTATAATAAGCAAAATACACAAAAACGCGCTGAAATATGCCTATTTAATAATAATAAGAATAGAAACTATAGTTCAGTCAATGGGGAAAAATCCGAAAAAAGTTATGACGTCAGCTGAGTTTGAATGCAGTATTGAAGAGGGGTTTATCCCAAGTACAAATCTCAGTTTACGTATTGTTTGGTCTTGTCCCACAAGAAAAACCGCCATTTTGAAAAACTCATTTGTCTCAATATCTCGAGAACGACTGGTCGAATAGCAGTCACTGATTGTGTTTTGTATTGTCAACCTCAAAACTCCTAATGAGCTCAATATGCCTGTGATTTTCTCATATCCTTTTATTATCCCCCTCAACCCTTTATTTGATATAAGTATCCTTGAAATTGAAAGCTAAAACCTTAGACAAAAATATCTAATCTTCTGTTGTCACATAAAAAAAATATTAAACAATTTAAGAGTAACTCACACCTACAAATAAAAAAAAAAAATAAATAAATAAAAACAAAACAACGCATAACAGCAATGTTTCTCAAGTGAATGAACCCCAAGATGAGATTCCCTCCCCCATTCTACCGAAAAAACGCAGATTAAAAATGAAAATCAAACAGAAAAACAGCAAGCTTCTGCTGATCTCTGTGTTGTATCTGTATCTTTGCTCTCTCTAGAAGTTCATCATCAGTTTGCCTTCAAGAATAGAATTGCTTTTTTGCTATTTAAGCAGCGCAATCTTTTTCTTGGCGTCTTGTTCTATCTTAGTGCCTATTTCAATTTTTTTTTTTAGTACAGTAGGGATATCTACATCACATTTTGGAAAAAAATGCAAAATCTTTTTTAAATAAATTCTATAATGAAATTAAAATATGTACCTTTAAACGGCTTCAAAGTATGTATCATTTCTAATTGATTGAAATAATTAAATGATTGTAAAGTGGGCGTTTTGGTGGGCGTATTTTCATAACTAAAAATCTAAATGAAAAAAAAAAAAAAATATTAATTAATAATCGAAAAACTGATTTTTGCTGGAGGAGCTTTTTGTCTGTAAGCCCCTTTAAGAATTTTTAATTTTTTCCAGTTTACCATTTATCTTGTCCCACTGTTATTCCTTAGTGAAATGTTATGAATCTGCACACGTTTTGCACATCTTTTGTCTTCTCTTCTCGTTTCCAGAATCTTTTCTTATTTCATATTGTTTGCATGCACCCGATTACTCTGGTTGTACCCCCAAACCCCTCCTACCCCCTCCTTTTGAGTTAAGTTTATATTGTTGATGTTGTCTGTTGTGTGTATTTTTCAAACAAGAAAATGAAATGTATGAAGTGAAAGACAAGAACGTGTCCATTGAAAATTATTAATCTCTTGGGAGACATTGGCATTGTGTTATAGTTTTTTTTTTTTTTTTTTGGTCCTGATATAAAATTCAAAGAAGAAGAGAAGGAGATTCCAAAAGGGACATGAAATTCTACGTGAAGAAACAAACAAAAAATTTCACAAAAAAAGGGTTTACTTTTTTTTTTGGTAAATTTCGAAGAAAACACGTTCACCTTCATTGGAATTGTTAAACTAACCAAACGATTGAACGTGGACCTTGACGTCCTTTATATATTAGCTTCAAGAGAGTATTGTATAAGGTTGTGTATAGTATTGTGCTGGATATTTTTTGCAACATGTGATTGAACGAAAATGGGAAAGAGAAAGTGGAATAATAACATAAAAAGACTCGTAATGGTGTTAAGGGTTTTGTTTCGGACACAGAGCTGTCGGAGTTAATTTAATTTTTTGTAGAATTTCTTTAATTTAAAACGGATATTGATTTTGAATCCAAAATGTCAATTTGAAGTTTTTTTTTTTAATTTAGCTTGCCTTAAATAAAGTTTCCAATATTTTATGAATTTTTGGTATAAATTTTTAAATTTTACAATTCCCTTTGTATGCTCATTTTTTAATGTAAATTTTAAATAAATTTTCAAAATCGTTACTTTGTAACTTTTCACGCTTAACAATAAATTAATTTCATTGTAACTCGTCAATTCTTTACACTCCATTATGTACATTTTACAATAAAATAAAAATCCTTTGAAAGTGTAACTGCAGTCATAAATAATGTTACGCACAATCGACCGCCACATAAGTTGCTTAACATAATACGCAACTCACGCCTCGAGTTAAATCCGTCTGATTGGCATTTAAGGCCGTATCAACCCTGTTGTAGTGATACAGACAGTCAGAGACAAGGACCCAAAACAAAAAAAAATAAAAAATCTCTGCAAAGTTAAATAATAAAAAAGAGAACAAGAAAATTCTGTAAAAAAAAAAACATTAAATAAATGCATTTTTTTTTTCTTTTTTGTGAAAAAGAATCTTGAAAATGCCGTGAATTTATTTTTTTTTAGTTGTTGAATACAATTAAGGCAGAACACACAAAGCAGATTAAAATAAATTTACTCGGATTTTGCTTATTACTTGACTTGTTTTTTTTTCTACAATTTTTTTTTTATTATATTTTTTCACTTTTTGATTCTCAGGGCAAGCTGCAATATTTTTTTCAGATTCTTACTCTTTTAATATCTACGAACATCACGACGCGAATCGGTTTCCAAATGGATTCACCTATATTTTTCCTCAAATAACTGGTACACAGTGGGGCATAGTGTATGGAAAAGTTTGGAAAAAAACTAGAAGAAATTAGATAATAAGAAATAGCCGCGTGTTAACAAAAAAATAATTTTTTTTTCAATGTTTTTGACTTTTGCTCCTAGAGGGCGCGATGTGATTCAATTTCATGCAACGTCATATAGCTATTAACCAGCGGGAGACCAAGACGCTTCCAACTATACCTCATTTCTCAATTTGGGACCAGTAGTTTAGGAGCTATGGTGTCACAGATGAACGTTTCACACATACCAGTTTAAAAGAATAATTTTTCTTTTGGCTTTGCCGTAGTCAGGTAATAAAAGAGCATTCTTGTATTTATGAAAAAGTATGTAGGGCTATTATTCATTCATTTATTCTTATTCATTTCATTTACTTTACTAAAGCTTTGCAAAGAAGAGGGTTATGTACATTTTAAACCGATTTTTATGCATGTGGGTATGTATGTTCTCTCATAATTTCTAAGATACAAATCCTAATTTAATAAATGAGGTATCGTTGAAAGCGTCTTGATATTGCGCTGGTTAAACGCCATGTAACGTTCTCTGATACAGCGCCCTCTACAGACAAAAGTCATTAACTAATTGGGTTTTGGTTTTTGAACTTATTTTGCTTTGAAATTTTCAATTGATCATCCAAGCTCAAACACCTTAAATGTAGTTAACAAAATTTAAGATTTATTACTTTTGCCTCTAGATGGCGCCATATAAGATGCTTTAACTTAGCCTATTATCCAAGACGCTTTTAACGATATATATTTTTTCAAATTATGATAAGTAGTTTAAAAGTTATAAGGTTACAAACATACATAAAAATTGTAATAGAAAAAAAAAAACAGCTTTTAGGATGCACTTTCCCCACACAAGTCTAAATATTAATTTTTTCTAATTAGCAAAAAAAGTATATGGGTTGGGGTCAAAATTCTTTTGTCAAAATTCTGCTTTTAAAATTCTAACAGTACTTTGTCAATTTTTTGTAATATTCGTATTTTTTGATAGGTAAATCAATAGATTTAAAAACATTGAGAAAAGGTTTTTAATGATAAATATCTTCTTATAAGAAAGTCCAGTACTCTAAGCAGTTTGAAAATAATTTGTGATGGTTAAACAGCAAGCATTTGAGAAAATACCAACCTAAAAAAAACATTTATGAGGTGTATTTTGGCAAAGTAAACGCATATGATAAAAAAAAGCAGAATTTGCAGAATTTTTTTGTAAGAATTTTTTGGCAGAATTTTGAAAAGCAGAATTTTGAAAGACAATAGAAAAAAGGGATCGGGTCAAAATTCTGCTTTTCAAAATTCTGCCAGCATTATATTTGAACAAAAAAAATTCTGCTAATTCTGTTGAATTCTGCGCTGGCTAAAGAAAAATACACCTCATTAATGCAATTCAACATTGGTACTTTCCTAAATTTTTTTATTTAAGTGTCGCAAATATTTTTTAAAATGCATATACTGACTTTTTTTTTCAAATAAAATATGTATACTAATTGGAACCGATGTTGTATACCTATTCTTATTCAAATTTTTGAATATTCATCTCTATTTGATAAATTAATAAATTTTTAGTTATATTCGGAAATGTTCAATATTTAAAACCTTTTCTTAATATTTTCAAATTTATTCATTTATAAAACAAAAATTAATTTGCATTTAAAAAATGACAAATTATGTAGGTAAGTAATCAAATAAGCAGATAATTTTTCAAAAAGATGATTTTACAGAATCATCCTTTTTTTATTTTTTGCAGAATTTTGAAAAGCAGAATTATGAAAAGCAGAATTTTGACAAAAGAATTTTGACCCCGGCAGAATTTTGACCCCAACCCTAGAAAAAAGCAGAATTTTGAATAATAGAATTTTCTTAAGAAAAGCAGTATTTTGAAAATCAGAATTTTGACCCGGTCGCAAAGTATATTTGTCCCACTATCATCCTACAACGAGACGACCACACCCAGACTCAAAGGCAAAAAAAAAAAAAAAATTGCAAAATAAATATGCAAAAACCAAAACGAAAAAAAAAAAAAAAAGATTTTCTATTTTCCTTCATTACTTTTCTGATGGTGTTGTACTCGAATACGCGCGAGTATTTAGCATTTTGTATTCATTGGCTTTCCGTTTCCTTACTTCATATTTATTCCGGTGTATCTTTGCTTATTTTAATTTTTTTTTCTCTTTTTTTGCGATATCATTGCGCAGAAATACGCAGTAAAAAAAAAGAATGGTTAAGTGCAACTTGCGTTGCCGCTGCTGCTGCCGCCGCCATCTGTCGGATAAACAAATCTAATTATGAATAAATTAACTTCCGCCTTGACAGAGTTGAATTGCAATTAATTGTTCAAGGAAAGTGTAAGAGAAAGGGGGGGGGGGGGGAAAGTTAGGGTACCTCTAGAGACTGTAAAGATATACGTATACAAAAAAAAAATGCGTACAAAATTTCATACTGCACCCTGCTCATCGCCACCGTGCGTCGTCGTCGAAGGTCATGATGATCATTAATTTTGTGTCGTCTCTTTCCCTTTTGGTGCATTATGTGCGCCCCCTTGTGGACGCGTAGGACTCTACTATATTTTCTCTTTTTTTTTTTTCGTTGTATTCCAACCATCCAATGAATAAGTAATAAACGAATGGCAAAGATGGAGTGTGCACTTGGTTGGATGACCCGAAACTACCAGTACACTATAATAGCTCCTATAGCTGCTACTGCTAATGCTTAACGGTATTTGTATGTAATTAAATTTTCTGTATGCAGAACAGAGTGCGCCCCAAGCCAGAGGGCGAAAGTGGACCGGGGGATCTGTAGACTGAGAAGAAGACGACGACGATGACGGGCGATATGGTTATGGGTATGACGATGGACACAGACTATGGGACGGTCCCGAGAGTGAGAGAGTAGAGATGAACGAACAAAACAAAAACCAAGCAAAGGGCTTTTGCTTGAGTGGAATAGTAAACGAACGAGCCAGTGCAGTAGCACTAGCAAACAATAGAACTTCGGGGTTTCAGTTTTAGCAGGGGTAGTTTTTTATTTTTTTTTAATATATTTTTTTGAGGAGTGTACACTTTTTGAGAAGAAAAAGGAGGGATTTTTGTCTTGTCTTGTTATTTTTTTTTAGAGGAGAGTATTTCGTCTACTGTGCTGCTTTAGCATTTTAACAACCAACTATAAGGATTTGTTTTCGTTTGTTGTAGGAATTAGTTATGCAGTTTGATCTTTTACTTAAATTTTCGAGAAACGAAAAATTTTTGCTGATTCTCTTTAGACAAAAAAAAAAAATACATCATCTCATCAAAGTCGAGTGCGGACAAAAGAGAAAGGAGGAGAGACGATGTAGAAACAATTATTTGGAAAGTTATTCTTTGTGTCCTAGTTTTTTTTTGCTTTTTCTTGTTTATTTGTTTAGCTGTTTTACGAAGATATAAAGAGATTTTTTTTCTTGCATCGAAATATTTATGTCAATTTGCTTTTTTTTATCAAAAGTATTCAGATTTAAGTAGCTATATTGAATTTTCTATATAAATATTTTTGAGAAAACATCATTAGTTTTATAGCTTCTTTAAGGGTCCTTTATAGTCTATTTAATAGACCCGAGCTCCAGAGCAAAAATAGAACAAATTCGTTCAAGACTTTTTATTGGCGATTATGGTTCCTTGGCATACAAGAATACTCCAGCCAAAAGTGCTACTAAATCCATTGGTGCATTTCTGAGAAAACGGCAACACTGGTCGGTTTTCAGTTTTTTTGATTTAACTCGAAAACCAAGCCTGACTTTGAAATTGTTCAAAGACACTTTTCATAGCAAATTAAATTTTCTGTCAAGTTAAGATGGTTAAAAAATTTTAAAAATTATTTTTGACTAAAATTCTAACCTAAAATCAAAGAAAAAAAAGTTAAAAAATTGACAATTTTATTTTTTTTTACTAAATCAAGGGGCATTTTGTGTCTGTAGCCGGGACGTCCAAACTTTGTACTAATGAAATAAAGTAGAGGTAAAATCCTTTGATAATACGTAATTTTTAATTTTTTTTGTCAAGAAACAACTTAAATGTACCTATTCAAAAACTAGCACTTTTTCTAAATTTTTGACTTTTTTAGTGAAAAGCAAGTTTTTAAAACTCGATAAAATCCTATTAATTGGTAACTTTTAGACTTTTAAAGTAAACATACTTCGAGGGATTGATTTAATATAAACTAAATATGACAAACAAAAAAATTTATTTGCATCCTTATGGCCTTTTGTGCAATTTTGTGTATGTGCATTTTTATAAATTCGGGTCGAATGGATGGACGGAGAGCCATTAGCTTTGGTCTATTGCATAGAAGAACATTTAATACCAACTCTTTTACTGTTTTCAATGGCCTGAAAAACAATTCTTGTAAAATCCGCGACCAACGAAAAGTTTCTCTTGAAAAACGAAAAAAATACTGTAATGAGTTTGAAACAAAATAGCTCAGGCAAATTAGTAAATCAAATTGCACTTTTCGCGGGACAAATTTTTTTCATGGAACGTGTTTAGGTGAATGTCCTTATCGTAAAAGTGAATTTTTTGGGATGATAAGATATCGGGAACAGCCGCCATCTTGGAAAAGAGGTTGGTGCCGTTTTTATTTTATAACTCCATTTTTACTCATTTAAACCAAAAATGTCCGAGGATAGACTTATTCACAATTAAATTATCTAAAAAATGATATACAAATGAATTCCGTGAGTTAGTTAAATTCAATTTTATAGTCGGTCAAAGTCCAAATTCTTCTCGCAAGGTTAAGACAATATGATATTTTTTCAAATATCTGAAGAACTTTTGATTTGTTTGGGATTTTCTTCAAGAATGAATTATAGCACTTTTGATTATCTATAAAATGAGCCCTTTATCTAAACTGTAACCAACATAATGTATAAGCCATCTAACGTCGAAGTTCACATTCTACTAGTCAAAAGTGAGAAAATAACAAGTTTTCTTCTATTAGACCGAGCAAATTTTTGAAGTGGAGGTATAACCAAAATATAAGTAAACAGTTTTTTAACTATATTCGTCTAAATATTGAATTCAAAGTTTGAAATCTTTAATGTTAACCTTTATATGGTTTTCGAGGTTTTAAATGAAGTGAATTTTCCAATTAACGTGAATAAGCTAAAGTGACACTATTTAAGATTCTAAATATAAGAACTGATGCCCTGTCATTTTTCCAAAACATGAACACCTCAATCTCAGCATTACGATAAGTATAACTCAAGATATGAGGTGTGTAAGCCGTTACCTTTTCGAGACTATTGTGTTTAATTTTTGATTGTTTATTTGAACTATTGAAATCCCAAATAAGTTCAGTTAAAAAATCGTATATCATGACCTCGACGTTTGGTTGCTTCTACAATGTGATGGTTACAAAAACAATAAAGGGTTCATTTCATAGATAATTAAAAGTGCTATAATTCATTCTTGAAGAAAATCCCAAACAAATCAAAAGTTCTTCAGATATTTGAAAAAATGTCATATTGTCTTAACCGAGCGAGAAGAACCCGGACTTTGACCGACTATAAAATTGAATTTAACTAACTCACGGAATTCATTTGTATATCATTTTTAAGATAATTTAATTGATAATAAGTTTATCCTCGGACATTTTTGGTTTAAATGAGTAAAAATGGAGTTATAAAATAAAAACGGCACCGACCTCTTTTCCAAGATGGCGGCTGTTCCCGATATCTTATCATCCCAAAAAATTCATTCAGGACATTCACCTAAACACGTTCCATGAAAAAAATTTGTCCCGCGAAAAGTGCAATTTGATTTACTAATTTGCCTGAGCTATTTTGTTTCAAACTCATTACAGTATTTTTTTCGTTTTTCAAGAGAAACTTTTCGTTGGTCGCGGATTTTACAAGAATTGTTTTTCAGGCCATTGAAAACAGTAAAAGAGTTGGTATTAAATGTTCTTCTATGCAATAGACCAAAGCTAATGGCTCTCCGTCCATCCATTCGACCCGAATTTATAAAAATGCACATACACAAAATTGCACAAAAGGCCATAAGGATGCAAATAAATTTTTTTGTTTGTCATATTTAGTTTATATTAAATCAATCCCTCGAAGTATGTTTACTTTAAAAGTCTAAAAGTTACCAATTAATAGGATTTTATCGAGTTTTAAAAACTTGCTTTTCACTAAAAAAGTCAAAAATTTAGAAAAAGTGCTAGTTTTTGAATAGGTACATTTAAGTTGTTTCTTGACAAAAAAAATTAAAAATTGCATATTATCAAAGGATTTTACCTCTACTTTATTTCATTAGTACAAAGTTTGGACGTCTCGGCTACATACACAAAATGCCCCTTGATTTAGTAAAAAAAAATAAAATTGTCAATTTTTTAACTTTTTTTTCTTTGATTTTAGGTTAGAATTTTAGTCAAAAATAATTTTTAAAATTTTTTAACCATCTTAACTTGACAGAAAATTTAATTTGCTATGAAAAGTGTCTTTGAACAATTTCAAAGTCAGGCTTGGTTTTCGAGTTAAATCAAAAAAACTGAAAACCGACCAGTGTTGCCGTTTTCTCAGAAATGCACCAATGGATTTAGTAGCACTTTTGGCTGGAGTATTCTTGTATGCCAAGGAATCATAATCAGCAATAAAAACTCTTGAACGAATTTGTTCCATCCAAAAGGGTCTATTCAATAGACTATTAACAACAAACAAAGTTTTAATATTGTGTTTTTTTTTTTTTTTGTTTAGCCTTGGGATAAGACTTATTTTGATATCATTAGGTCTGAGGTATTTGTGGTATTTTTCAATATTTGACTCTCAAATTATCATAAAAATGTGTTTTTGAACTCAAGAAACTTTCAAAAGTTTAAAAGTTGAAGTTATCAGGTGAAAAATATTTGATATTTATTTTTTTGATAATGATGTCTATCATGATGAGGGAAAGTTAATATCGCCGCGACCTCTTATAGCCTCAAGATTGATAAATATAATTTGATGGAATGATGACTCAAGGTAGGTAGGTAACCAAATACGTTAGAGTTGTTTAAAAAGTTCTATAATGGGTTAACTTCTGTGGAACAAACAAAATATCGCAGAAATTACGTTAATTGACAAAAGCTTCTTTGGATTCTTTAAAAACGTCTCTATTAAGTTTTGAAATAGGTTTAAAGTTACTTAAATACTTATTATTACGGATGGGACTAAATAAAGTATTCGTGCTGAATTTGGCTGAATTGGGACTTTAATGAAGTTAAAAGGGTGTAAAGCGAGTCCTTATGGTGGATAAGACGTTATACAATAAAAAGTTTTCATGCTGAATTAGCCTGAATTGGAACTTCATGAAGTTATAGGTGTTTCAAGTGAGTCCTCATTACGGATGAGGCTTCATAAAATTAAAAGTCTTCATGCTGAATAAAGCTGAATTGGAACTTCATGGAGTAAAAAGTGTGTAAAGCGAGTCCTCATTGTGGATGAGACTTCATGAAATGAAAAGTCTTTGTGCTGAATTAGGCTGAATTGGAACTTCATAAAGTAAAAAGTGTTCAAAGTGAGTCCTCATTGCAGATAACATTAAATGTGTTCAGGTGTTCACGCTGAATTAGGCTAAATTAGGACTTCATGAAGTTAAAAGTGTTTTAAGCGAGTCTTTATTGTGGTTGAAACTTTATAAAATAAAAAGCTTTCATGCTGAATTAGGCTAAATTAGGACTTCATGAAGTTAAAAGTGTGTAAAGTCAGTCCTCATCACGGGTGAGACTTCATAAAATTAAAAATCTTCATGCTGAATAAAGCTGAATTGGAACTTCATGAAGTAAAAAGTATTTAAAGCGATTCCTACTTGCAGATGAAATTTAATAAAATTAAAAGTCTTCATGCTGAATTAGGCTGAATTGGAACTTCATGAATTTAAAAGTGTGTAAAGCGATCTTAATTACGGGTGAGACTTCATCAAATAAAAGTTTCATGCTGAATTAGGCTGAATAAGGAATTAATGAAGTTAAGTGGTTAATGAGAGTCCACATTGCAAATGAGACTTCTTAAAATCAAAAGTAGTCGTGCTGAATTAAGCTGAATAAGGTTTTCATATACTTGAAAGTGTTTAAAGCGAGTTTTAGTTGCGGATGAGACATCATAAAATACAAAAGTCTTCATGCTGAATTAGGCTAAATTAGGACTTCATGAAGTTAAAAGTGTGTAAAGTCAGTCCTCATCACGGGTGAGACTTCATAAAATTAAAAATCTTCATGCTGAATAAAGCTGAATTGGAACTTCATGAAGTAAAAAGTATTTAAAGCGATTCCTACTTGCAGATGAAATTTAATAAAATTAAAAGTCTTCATGCTGAATTAGGCTGAATTGGAACTTCATGAATTTAAAAGTGTGTAAAGCGATCTTAATTACGGGTGAGACTTCATCAAATAAAAGTTTCATGCTGAATAAGGAATTAATGAAGTTAAGTGGTTAATGAGAGTCCACATTGCAAATGAGACTTCTTAAAATCAAAAGTAGTCGTGCTGAATTAAGCTGAATAAGGTTTTCATATACTTGAAAGTGTTTAAAGCGAGTTTTAGTTGCGGATGAGACTTCATAAAATTAAAAGTCTTCATGCTGAATTAGGCTGAATTGGAACTTCATGAATTTAAAAGTGTGTAAAGCGAGTCCTCATTACGGGTGAGACTTCATCAAATTAAAAGTTTCATGCTGAATTAGGCTGAATAAGGAATTAATGAAGTTAAAAGTGGTTAATGAGAGTCCACATTGCAAATGAGACTTTTTAAAATCAAAAGTAGTCGTGCTGAATTAAGCTGAATAAGGTTTTCATGAACTTGAAATTGTTTAAAGCGAGTTTTAGTTGCGTAAAAAAAAAAATAAAATAAAAAGTCTTCATGCTGAATTAGGCAGAATTAAGACTTTATGGAGCTGAAAGTTTCTTGATCTAGTCATTTTATAAAATAAAAACCATTCAACAGGCCGCATTTTTTCATTGCCACTTAAAAGTATGCTGTTGCTTATTTAAGTTAATTAATTTTCTTCATACTCTATTTAATTTAAACGATTAAAAGCTCCTAAAATGATTTAATTTTTGTTAATTTTTAATTTTCTTACTTAAAATTAATGACACTACCTACATAAAATTAAATTTTTTTTTGCTAAATATTAATATCAATTATACTTAAAAAAAAAAACATTAAATACCAACTTAAAGAGCATTTTTATCATGATTCTTCGTATTTCGTTGGAGGTAAATATTATCCTGAAAAAAATATATAGGTATTTTTTACAGTTAATATCCTGGTTTCTATATCCCGTATATCAACTCGTTAATCATACAATCATTTTATACTCGATGTGATGCTAATTCAAAAAAAAAAAAAAAAATGAAAACAATTTTTAAACATACAATAAATTATGCTGGATTAAATGTTAATATTATTCTGAAATGAAAATAAAAAAACATGTTGATCTGCTGGCACGCTGCTCGTTTTTGAGGGAGGTGTTATCTTGTCATAAAAAGTCGTAAAAAACAGCAACATTTTAATGTCAACAACATAAAAATGGAAAACACCGATGACGGAATAATTATCAATGTGTCGGTGTTTTTACGAGTATTTCTCTTTTATAGTTTTTTTTTTTTTTCTATTAATATCCATGAAAAATATATAGGTTTTTTAATGCTTTTGAAGAATATCAAAGAATAATTTCCCAAAATCACTCATTTGGGTGTGGGTGACCTTTCAATTTGACATTTTGGGGACTAGCTTTTGCGTAACGTGGGTGTTTGAAAATGGTATAGCTAACAGTTTTAATTACTCATACTCTTTCAGGTATTCTAGTTTTACCCATTTTCTATTGTAAAGTACACAAAAAATGCAAACAATGAGTGTTTAAAAAAAAAATTCATTACTCAATCGATTATAACTTTTTTGTTTTAATAGACAAATAAATACAGTATAACTGTAGATAGGTAATTAAATAAACTATCATTGTGCAATATTCCATATTCAAAATCCTGAGATAACCGTGAAAAGATATTCTTTTTCTAAACACGTTATATCTTTTGATCTAGAGCACATACAAATTTTATTTAACTGTTACACCATCTTAAATTGAAAAAATTGAAAAATACATCAAAAGACCTGTCTGATCTGTTGCCAATGACCAGCCACCAGTGTGAGGAGTACCGTAATCCAGTTTAAAATTTCGACATGGTTGGCTTTAAAGAACTCTTACTTTTTTTGTAGGCATGGTAGAAATATGATTGAAGTGTCATATAAAAGGTGAAATATTAAGCTTTCAGATGATATAAATTTTATTATAAGTTGCCTTTAAAAAAATGGACTTAAAAGTTATGGATTTAAAAAAAGCTAGATTTTTTTCAAGAAAAATGATTTTTAATTTTTTTTTTTTTTGCTTATTGACTTTTAATGTACAACAAAAATTATACCAAATATTTATCTTATTCAACGGCAACGACTAAAGACCCTGAACTTCTTCAATAATTTATTACAGTATTTTAAGTCTTAAGTTTTCATACTGTCCTTCTACTTGAACTAAAATTATAATTTTTTGCTCATTTCTATTTATTTTTAAGGACTTTCATCAATTTTCTTTATCATCACCTTGACTTGACGAAATTAATGATTCTCAGAAATATTTCTACGTATATATAAAATCTATTACAATTTTCTTATAACAAAAAGCGCTTTAAAATATAATTTTTGTATAATATAATAATGTTTTCTCTTTGTATAGAGACTAATTGCATTTTCTTTTTTTTCTTTACAGGTGAGTGCCAATTACCTTTCAATTAAAGTTTCCATTTAACCTTGTAACAAGTAAGTTGCTGCAACAACAACTAAAAAATCTATAAGTTTACACCAAGAATCTTTGAAATTGAAAATAAATAAAAAAAGTAAAAATAAAAACAAAGCCATTTAGTTACGTGTCATGGAGCACTATATGCTCCAACATCCTTTTTCTTTTTTTTTTTATCATTGAATTACTACTACCGCCTTGATTATCCTTTCATTTTGATATACTTTTTACTTATATCAGAGCATGGAGATGTCTTAATTTTCCATCCAAGACACGAACTTGTATGTTTTTTTTTTTTTTACAATGCATAAAAACAAATATTCATTTTGAAAATCAAACAGAGAAAAAAGGACTTTCTAAACTGGAGACATACAACACCTGTGTCGAAAATAAGAATCCTTTTTTATTTTTTGCAGACACAAAAATAAAGAAAGAAAACGTGTGCAATGAGAACGATTTTTTTCTCGCAAGGATTTTGTCATTCACCCTAAACAAAAAACACCTTCTCCTTCAAGAAAATGTCCTTTCGATCTCATCGTCGTCGTTGACAAAAAAATATCCTTGAAAGTGAAAAAAACAAAAAAAAAAGTTAGAAATGCGAAAAAATTGGTAGATTTCCATCCATCCACCTTCCACATAAGAGTGCACTTGGAGGTCGCTAGATGGCAATAGGGTGCGCTATCATTAGAAGGACAAACAAAACGAAAGCAAAAAAAAAAATTGCATCCTTCGAATTGAGTGACAAGAATCATTAATGGTTGTGTTCTATGTGTCTTTCACCCCATATCTTCTTTGTGTATTAGATGCACATGTGCATTTGTAACCCCATACTCCCCTAACCCCTTTTAAGGACGACAACTTCCTCATTTGTTATGTTATCCTTTAACTTCATTTTCTCGCTTTGTCTGTCTAAGTCCTTTTTTGCAAATGAAATTGTATACAACGACGACTCATGGTCGGTTCTCGTCCTGACTGCAAAAGAAGATAGTTTTTGGAGAGAATCCTGGCAAGCATAATGGGTGTTGTCTTGAAGATATCCTGGAAAAGTGTCAGCCAAATAGAATATCAATCCTTGTTAATTGTGAATTTTATGTGCAAACACACACAATGACAACGACACGACTAAGCGATACCGATTTTTTTTGTTTTGTAGTCCTTTCGTCCTTTTGTTTGTCTTATTTCGTGTCGTGTGTCGTTTTCGTGTATATTTTATCGATGGAAGTGGCAAGATACGAATGGAAATTCATTCGAATTTAAATGAGTTTTTGTTTGCTTTTTTTTTTTGGGAGGAAAGGTAACGATCCATTTTCGTCTTGGCTTAGCAAGAGAGAGTGTTAAGGGATAGAGTTTTTGGGAAGGATAACATAAAATTACACGCATACTATGCAAAAATTCAAATCCAAAAGACACATTTTATGGGTTTTTATATCCTGGGCAGTCAGCCGGTTGGCTGGCTGGCTGGCTTGTGTCGATGTTTAAAAAAAAAGGAAAGGAAATGGGGTGTGCTTTGTTACCCCGCGGGCTTTTGCTACCTACTCCACCTTCTTCTTTCCTTCCTTCTGCTGGTGGTCGTTTTTATGTAAGGATATTGTTTGACTATACAGATTTTTGTTTTGTCTAGAGCTTGAGGCGTTCATTTCAACATCGGGATTTATATATAATTTACGATTTATGGGCAATTTTTTATGGTTTGTTTGCATTTTGAGGAAGAAGGAGGACTTTTTTGGGATTTGTGAATTGTGTTTAGCATGGAAAACTCTTATCGAGATGAAAATGCCAAAGAGAACAAAACTTTAATAAGACTGATGGGATCTTTTTTTTTTAGAAAATGGCCTTTTTTTTGTTGAGCAGCCATATAGCATTTATACTTTCCCGGAAACCAGAATAAAAAAGTAGTCGGTCTGGAAGACTCAGGGGGAACTTGTGAATATTGTATAACAGTTTTAGTTTAGTTTCCCTTTTGGGAGACGTTATGCCTATTGACGTTAAATGAATCACGTTTAATTGCTAAAATATGCATTTTGGGCTCTGTTGTACAGCTGATAGCAGATAAAACCTACCTACTTAGACAGAGAAGCACGAATCAAGGTGATTCAAAAGTTAAAAGGGGGTGGTTTTTTGAGTGTATTGACGTAGTGGGGGTTGTGAAAAACGTGACTTTTATTGTATTAATGATGATAGCTTGTTTAAGTATCCCAAAAAAACTTTTTAAGTTTTATGAGCAATGAATATTAAATATTATTTAAATATGACAGTCAAGGAGAACATCTTGTTCACTTTTCGTAAAATTAAAAAATGGCGCCCAATGTGAGACAAAATGATAAATGTGTAGTGTACACTGTACATTGTTTGATAATAAAATAAATCGAAAAACTTTAATAAATTGCGATAAATATTTATTTCTTGTAGAAATTCAACAAAATCTAAAATGGCGCCCAAATTTGGAGCAAATTTAATGAGTGATAATAAGCAATAGGTATATACCTAATATATTTTTTTTCGAATTCTTAAAGTAGATTGCGAAATATTTTACTCTACTTGTTTAGTTTTTGAAAGACATAAAACAAAATAAAAATGGCGCCCAACTCGAACCCAAGTGAAAAAAAAGTATTCAATTTGTCCAATGTGACTCATGCTCCAGACAGAATATTTAATCCGTTTTTAGAAAAAAAAAGTGATAAATCTATAATTGGTGCCCAACGCACAATAAAAAAGAGAGCCTTTTTTGCTAATCGACTGAAATATTGATTTAAAAAAAAAACTGAAAATAAAAATTTAAACTGGCGCCCAACGTAAAAAAATTCCAATGATTAAGACTTTGTGTCATAAAAAGAACCTTTTTCATGATCTATTCCGATGATTCTTCTGATCTCAATTCGGATCCTAATTCTACCACTTTACAATCTTAAAGATGTGCACCTAAGTCATATCTGACACCAAATTAATAAAGTTATTGTTTTTGTTACTCCTAATGACAAATGAAGCATCTTTATTTTCAAATTTCAATTCAATTTGAATAGATTGTTAGTGAAAGAGTTTGATTGGCGCCCAACATGGAAAATTAATAAACAAACGTGTTTTTTGCAAAAATAAAAAACATTTAAATATAAGTAAATTCTCGAACATATGTGTTTTATACAATAAATAAACTAAAATATATTTTTTAAATGTCGCCCAGTTCGAAAAAAATAATATGAAAAAAGGCTAAATTATCATAAATGTACTTTTATAAATATTGATTCGATTAATTGCGAATCTGATTCTTTTTTAATATTCCCGTAGGTACCTCGTTGCTAGAAACTTGAGATTACTTTAAACTCAGAATTTTAATTGGCGCCCAACGTGAACCAAAAATAATTAAAACCTTTACGGGTTTTTCTAACAAAATCGATATTTAAGAAATCTTCTTTAATCGTTTTCTTGGCTTACATATGCAGACTTAACCCTCTGTCGGCACACGGGTGCGAATTTGGCACGACAAAAATAAAAAGTGGTCACAAAAAAGTGTCTTTATAACGGTGAAAATACATTTTTTTTGGAATTGTGAATACAATATTCGAATTCCTCGGAAAATTCTACATCAATTTCATATATGATTGTCTATAAAATAGTGAGACCGAAAAAAGTTCAAGCGACATGAAAAAGTATAAACCAAATTCGCAAAAAAGAGGTGTGCCTACAGAGGGTTAAGAGACATGTATATTTTTTTTTCCACAAATTTTCAGTCAAATTTATATTAATTTTTTCCTTTAAATCTCTTGATAAAATAATTTGTCCTTGAATTAAATCAGGAATTTTAAATTACATCGAATTTAAATCCTTTATTACATTTTAATTTTTTTATTATTAAAATGCAACACACTGCACCCATTCACTTTAAACATCAAAGAAGACACCGACAAATCATTGATTTCGTAACCACACACTGATCACTAATTTAACCACTTGCCAGCATAAATCCTTCCTTCACACTCAGCACTAAATTGCACTTAATTAATCTGCTCAACAAAGAGAGACTGACGATGATGGTGGTGGTGGCAGAAGAGGGTTTAGTTTACATTGCCATCCACAATTTCCCTCCTTCCCCTCTCCCCCTCCATTTAACTCCTTTTCTGATATCAAGCGAGCAGCAATAACCACAGAAATACGAACCACCAAATAAATTGCGCTCGCTCATTTTCCTCGAGCGTGCCATATTATATGAATCGTTACAATTAACGCCTTCGAAAGCAATGAATCTCCTATTCGAGAGAACCGCTTTTACTGTTGCTGTTCCGTCTGCTGCTGTTATGCCGTTGCACACAATCATCATCATCATCATCACCATCATTATCATTTTCACATCACTCTCTTTGGACTCATTAAATGTTTTCCGTTGAAAGGAATAAAAATACTCGAAAAACCGCACACAAAAAAAACGATGCAAGTGTAAAAATAAAAGAAAGGAAGAGAAAAAAAGGATTCCTCAGCCTCATGTATGTAACCTCCTCCTTCCCCCTTCTCCTTTTAGATCCTTCTTTATAACAAAGCCATGAATTCTGGGCTAAGAATAATTATTACTCTGCTACTGCTGCTCGTTCGTCAACGCCCAACTCCAAACTTTATATAAATAACAAAATTTATGGAAAGAGTAATTACGATAATAATTCCCTTCGTCCTGTGTGATGGTAACATATCCTGTTTTTTTCTTCTTTTTACCAACAACAACGAAAAAGGAAAGGAAAATGTTTTGCATCCATTTTATCGCCTCCCTATAATATACCGCCTGCTGTCCAAACACAAACTAATCATAGACTCACTCACTCTCAACAGGATATTCAAACATATCCTTGTTCCTTAGAAAAGTTGATTTGGTTTTACTTCGAACGAATAACCAACTAACAGGCACAGGCACTTTATGTGAATGTTCGTCAATCAATTCGCCACAAGCAAAATCATGCTAACAGCACACATTCACACATATACACACACACAGGACACAGAGGAAAAGTTAATGAAAATAAAAATAAAACCGATCCCAAGGATCACCAAGAAGAACTCATCGCCCGGCAGCAACTACCAGAAATATATATACAGAAAAAAAAACAACAACAGGCTCATGGAAATCATTATCCTTGGAGTATTAAATATGCAAACCCAAGGAAATAACCAAGGCACGCCAACGCCATCGAATATACAACACACAGAAGATGGAAAGGAACAATACGAAATGAGCTCGGGGAAATAGTCCTTCTTCCGATTTTCTCTCTGGAATACACCAAATGGGACACTAGGGGGAATATCAATGTTCTTCTCTCTTTTTTTTTTTTGTTTTTCTTTCCCAGAATACAGTTTTTTTTTGTTGTTTGCTTTTATTCCAAACCATTTTCTGTAAATGCATTGTTGGCAAAAGTCCCTAATCGATGTGCTTTGCAGTTTGAATTGAATTCTAGTGTTTCTGGCCTGAAGGCGCCAAACACAAGTCCCCTCCTGCAACCCACCAAACCAACTAAGTAACTGCGTTTTGCACGAGCACATACAAGAAATAACAAAAAAAAAAAATATAGAAAACAAAAGAACAAAAAACCGCAGATAATGCCAATAGCATGGAATAAGGATAAGACATCGCATGAAATAGGCAAACAACAAAAAGCGAAAATGAACAAAAAAAAAAAAAAAATAAGGAAGAAAAGCAAAACCTTTTGTCTTTTAGCTCATTTCACTTCTCATTTGCGTAGTCTCGTGCCTCTGAACGGTATGCACACTAACTCCCACACTCATCCTTAAGGCAAATACACAAAACCCCAAACCCAATCATCATCATCGAAACCAGGAGAAAGGACTCGTTTTTTTTGTCTTCGTTTCTTCAGGAACAATAGCATAACCACGACTACAAATACATTCTCGTGTAGTAGAATGCTGCCATCGAAGCTATGCTCTGCTACAGAAAGATCTTAAGATTTCCCCCCAAGGAATTAATCGGCGTCGTCGTCTTATTATCCTTTTGAAGCACAAAACTAAAAAAAAAAAAAGAAAGGATTATTCGAATGAATATAAACTTCATCAGGCATAGAATGTGGAAATAGATTATATGGAAATATCTTCAAGGAAGAAAAAACTTTCTCTTTAAAGCAGCAAGGATATTTTTGTGATTTTCATTCCTAATATTTCTAGAAACAAGGATCTTTTTTTTATAGCACTCTGGAGCTCACATACGAACCTCACAGTGATAAATTACTATAAAAGAATTAATTCAATTTAGTAAAAAAGGAAGAAAATAAAACACAAAAAAAAGGATATTTTGCAAATTTATTTAGTACCAAATAATATTTATCACTGGGGATTCATCTCTATATCCGCAGGCTAAATTTATTATAAAGGTGAAGATACTCAGATCATAGGGATCATCAATCAGACTTTTATGAGCCGAAAAAATAAAGCAGCAGCGAGAGAAAGGGATAAGAATTTGTGTTCAGAATAGCAAAAGGATAAACTCTGTGAATGGTCTTCATAATGCCCAGGAATTTTAATAGCCAAGGGAGCTTTACCAAATAACAAAAAAAAGAAAAGAAAAAATAATGAAAGGAAATTTTGCATAGTTCGAAGATAACAATTTTACCTTTTCATTTTGTTGTTTTTTTTTTTTTTTACGGGAGGAAAAAATCTATGAAAAGTTTGATGCAAATTGGAGTGCCTCGGGGTAACCCTTAGGGACCGATATTTTTTATTCTTTTTTTTTCTATTTTGATGTTTCTCAAGTTTATTTGTTATTTTACTTTTTTTTTTTTGTGTGTGAGAAATATTAAAAGAATTGTTGATAGGGTTTTGTAGACGTAGACGAGTTGAATTTATATTTCCATAAAAAATAGTTGGTAAAAGGCATTGAACTTTTTTGTTTTATGGTCAATAATAATAATTTTTTTTTTTGTGAGAGCGGCGCATAATAAACCCTTTGTGAATTTAAGTTTCTTTTTTTTTTTCTTTTGTTTTTTCTCTTGAGTCTCATAGGTATACCCAAACATTAATGATGGTCGTCCAATTGAGTGTACCTAGTAAATTGTTAAGAGGGTAATTTAAAGGATATTGAGAGAGACAACAAAAGAAGAAAAGTACTTTGAATAATGGGTGATAAGTTTAAGTAAAGTGAAGGATAATGAAATACGAATAACTCTTGTAACAACATGTTCTTTGGTTTTAAAGCTTTTTTAAGAGAATGAATATTGAAAAAAAAAAAATATGAAAATAAGTACCAAAAAGAGTGTCAAATAGAGCCAATTTAAGCTGAAGAAGTGTTCTAAACACAGTTCTTCCAAATTTTCACTTTGACATAGATCCATAACAAAGACAAACGTCGACTACACTTTTAGCCCAGTGCATTTATAATTTGACCCAGCAGTTTGTACCACCCCCAATTTTTTTTTTCTCATTCGATAGAGCATTGGCTGAATATCATTACCCTGATTTTTCGCACTCGCGAAATTCACCTTTCGGCCGCCATCTTGGATTGTAGTTTTTGTTGAATATCTCGATTTCTATTTATTCTACATAAAAGTTGTGCATACGAAAAACGTAAACAATTAAATTTCGCGTCTTTTATGTTAAGGATACTTTTTCGATATTCTCAATATTAAAAAAAATTTACAAGCCAAAAATTAAAAAAAAAAACCTAAAAAATGACAATTTTAAAGTTATGAGCACTTTCCTGGGTTCGGACTTCAATTTCAAAATTTCGAAGCAAATTTGAAAAAAAGTGAAGTAGATCCAAAATTTTGGAAGTAGATTTCAAAATTAAAGTTTCAGAACAATTATTTACAAAAATTTATTCTAAAAAAATAATTTTTCAACAAAATTATTTTTCTTTACTTTTTTTATTATGATCTTTTCCAAAAAACCTTTCTCATCTAGTGGTTGTAACGGTGCTTTGGGGTAAAATGCACCGAAAAAAAAAACCAATATCAATTTAACATTTTTTAAATATCAAATTAACATTTCTTAAATATCAGCCAAAAATGCTCTATAAAATGTGTTTAATGATATTTAAAATGTTAAAACAACATTTTTATTATCAGGATGATATTTAAATGTCACATTTTGGAATTTTTTTTTGATATTTTATTATCATTTTTTCATATCAATTTCTCATTCCAAATTATTGAAAAATATTAAATACAAAATTCTTAATGTGTACTAATTTAAAGGCGCGTTGTGTTTTTTCGAAGTAAAATGTATGATTTACTGATAAAATTTGATCGGCACTAAGATTTTACTTCACATAGTTTGGGAGAAAATAACAAAACAATTATATCACCTATAATAGAAAAAATAATATGATCATTATTTTGTAAAGAATATTCCCTTTCAGTAATGTTTTGAAAAAAGAAAGAAAATTCTTTTAATAATAAAAATAATAAAAAAGAAAAAGAAAGAAATAGGTTTCATTATAATAAACTAAAACGTAAAATCTAGTCAACATTGATATTTTAATTGTCAAAGTGAAATTTTCACTGTCCACTTAAACGTAAAAAAATGTCAAAATGATATTTTAATTGTCAAAGTGAAATTTTCACCATCCCATCTGAAATTAAAAAATGTGAAAATGATATGATAAAATATCAAAATTGATATTTTAATTGTTGGACGACTTTTGTCACTGAAAAATGTTAATTTGATAGCTGTTATTATCAATTTTTTTTTTCGGTGTGGTTAATTCAGCATAATCTAACAAATTTTTGATCAGGAATTCTCCAAAATCAGTCAAAATTACTTTATTTATATCTTGAATTCGAAAAATAATTGACCTCCATTCATCATTTGAGATTTCAGTTGAGCTTTATTTCTCAATGCCTCGACCAGATTTAAAATTGAAGTTAAATCCCTTTCTCTAAATTTATTATTTGAAAAATATTTTTCAATCAAGAAATAGAAGTAGATTCTGCAAAAGAGAAGTAAGGAAGTAGATTTTATTTTTTTCCCAAAATCGAAGTAAATCTACTTCGATCGAAGTAAAGTCCGAACCCTGGCACTTTCTATCAAAGTTATGAAAAAACATTCCGAAAAAAAATTATTGTTTACCTTAAAATTCTCTGAAACTTTGCTGTACAACTTTTTTTTGTATCGCTATAAATACAAAAGTTATTAATACTTTTTTGTTAAAAAATGCTCTTTTTTGTTTGTGTTTTTTTATCTTTACTTTTTCTTAAATTTTTTTACCAAATCTTGAATTTTAAATGATTTATTTTATAGCTTTATGTTACAAGAGAAAATTCAAGACCTGCAATATTTTTATATTTAAGTCTTTTCATTTCGTTAAAAAGCGGTATTTTTTTAACAAAAAAGCATTAATAACTTTGTTAATTATAGCGATACAAAAAAGTTGTAAAGCTGAGTTGTAGAGAATTTTAAGGTGAAAAATTTTTTTTTTCGGATCGTTTTTTCATAGTTTTGATAAAAAGTGCTCAAATCTTTAAAATTGTCATTTTTCTTTTTTTTTTTTTTTACTTTTTTTGGCTTGTAACTTTTTTAATATTCAGAATATCGAAAAAGTGTTCTTAACATTAAAGCCGCGAAATTTAATTGGATACGTTTTTTGTATACACAACTTTTATGTACCTAGGATAAATAGATATCGAGATATTCAACAAAAACTAAAATCCAAGATGGCGGCCGAAAGGTATTTCGCGAGTGCGAAAAATCAGGGTAATTATATTCAACCAATACTCCATCGAATGAGCAAAAAAAAAATTAGGGGTGGTACAAACTGCTGGGTCGCCCATATATGAACATCATAAATGCACTGGACTATCTATCACGTAAAGTATACCTTACATATAGCACTAACTAATAAATATGTGACGCTCAACAAAACTCCACGTTCAAAGTACACACATCAAATCAAAAATATATGTACATACTATTCGACTGTATATCTAATACCTGCATGCTACATTGCTACCACTCATCACCAGAATAATGAAAAAAAAAAAAATATCTGACGTCATATGATATTATACACAAAAATATTTATTTGCTCGTATACCAAACATAGGCCATAGAAGTGGTTAATTTTTTAAATTTTATTTTCTTATAATTCACATTCAGTTTTAACCAAAATATTCATAAGACAACAAGTAAAAGCAGCATTAAGCATACTTACCTGGCGTAGGGGTTACCGTGATCATAAAGGCGGTTCCCCCGGAGCGAGACCTGGCCATCGCACCTCGGCTGGGTTGACCTCTGCGATTGTTCCTAATGTGAATAACTCGTGCGTGTAATTTTTGGTAGCCGGGGATGGCGTTCGCGCCGCCCCGACATTAATAATATTTTATTTAAATAAAAATGATTCTATTTTAAAAAAGTTGAAGGGCAGAGAAATGTTTATAAATAAAAAAAATTATGAATAATGATGTTGTCTCAAGCAAGTTATTTTATAAATTGGATTTGTTAAGCAAACTGTAAAAATCCGAAATAATGTAGCGATGTCAAGAAGATGAAGAATTGAAGTGGCAATATAAGGGTCGCACAGAAAATTGGGAAGAATTTTTCTGTTTGGAGCAGACTTGGAATTGGAAGTAAACGAAAAATATTTGTTGCAATAAAAAATAATTTACATTAAAAAAAATAGTATTGCTACTGAAAAATATTTGCATTTAAAACAAATTTTAGTGAAAATAAAAAAATTTCTGCTATGAAAAAAAAAAAAAAAATTCAATGCAAAATATTTGCATTTAAAAGCTATTTTTGTTATTATTCGTCGGATTTCTTATACAGTTTTGGCTATTCGGCCGTACATAAGCTATTTCAACTATAATATTGTTCCTAATGTTAGTCATGTAAAATTATATCTGTTTATGTCTTTGGTGTTAAGAAAAGAAACAATCAAACTAACTGTGTTTTAAAACCGTTTGAATAAGTGAGAAAAAAATCTCTGATATTTGTAAAACATGCTTGGAACTCAAATTTTGCATCTACATGGTTTTGGCCCATATACAGGTAGGGTTGCCAACAACAACTAAGGAATAGAGTATATTTGATTTCAGAGACAAAAAAGAAGAGTACCATTTATTTCAAGTCTTGAAAATGTATTTTTTTTTTCCTTCTTACAGTAGGTACATAACAATTTTTTGATGTTTTTAAAATATGTGTATGACTAAACGTTCAAATTCAAAATTCATGTACATACATTAAGAGCTCTTTTTTGATCAATTTCAACGAAGCCCTATTCCTCTCCTCTCGCCATTTCATATTCAGGACCGAAAATACTCTCTCAGTGAATGCTGAAGTAGCAAGAACAGATAGAATATGGCTTACAATTTTTGCAGTTATCAATATAATTCATCGAAATAAAAATATATAAGAAGGTTAACTCAATTTTAAATACCTTGGTATTTTACAAGAAAAAATCTAATATTTTAAGGTCTTAACAAAAAAAAAGTAAAATAAAGAACAAAATTTGAATAAAAAAAAAATTAAAAAAATTAAATTTCAAATTTGACTAAGAAACAAACACAAAACAAATAGGTCGTCCTAAAACAATGACAAAAATTATAGTGTTTTGTACTCTCTAAATTAAAATTTTTCAAATTTAGAAATTATAAGGTCGAATAATTTAAGCCTCGTTTTTTTTTTCATTCAATTCTATCTTTAGAAATATGAAAGTTATCCACCAATTTGTAAACGTTAAGATGCTTATGTGGTGGTACACTCAGCCTTAAGTAAATAAATTGCACGACTGGGGTCGCACGTACTTGCTCTTATGCTTAAAGTTACTTTAATGTTAAAGCTTTTTATTCAAGAAAATTATAGAAAATAAAAAAAAAAAAATAAAATCTGTTTTTATAATTAATTTAACACCGTTTTAAATGATCTTTTACAAAAAACCAAGTATGCAAGTTTCTTTCTTGTATAAAAAGAAATTTTTAGAAATAAAATTTTCAAAATCGTTTGAGCCGTTTTTTAAAAAAAATAATTTTTTATATAAAAAAATGTTCTAACATTTTTCAAAAAAAATATGGGTATGCCATTTTGAGGAAATAATAAGTTTTCACATAAAAACGAAATTTCAAAATTTTTCACAAACCCGTTTTCAAAAAATTGATTTTTCAAAAAAAAATTTTGAAATATTTTTTAAAAATCCAAAAATGTGTTTTTTGAAAATTTTCAAAAATTTTTACATTACACAGAGAAAAATAGACCACATAAAATAGAACAAAAACAATAAGATTTCTCTATGGTTTTCATCCAAGAAGGAAACCTTATTAAAACAATCGGGTTTTCCTTATTGTTTTAAAATCTGCAAAAAAATTAAAAAAACGATGACCAGGCTGGGAATCGAACTGGAGACTTCAAATCATTAGTCGACCACCTTACCACCTGAACCAACCTGCCATGGAAATATTGATCGCGATTTTTGTTCTAGTGCTAAGTTGCAAAAAAAAAATCAACTTTTCAGTCAAATTTTAATAAGATTTTCTCTATAAAAATAATAAGAAATCTCCTAAAAAAAAACTTATTAATCGTTGATTTTAATAAGATTTCCTTATGAAATGTATGGAAGGTAAAACAATATGGCAATCTGTTAGTTTTTAGCGGGTCATATTTTTCTCTGTGTACCTTTACTTGAACGCTTTTGTATAAAAATATTCGGTGAAATCGGGTTAGTCTTTTACGAGATATTCATAAATAAAAAAAAAACCGTTCTATGACAGGTACAAAAAATATTAATCAAAATCGTACACAAAAATTTTAATCAAAATCGTTAAAGCCGTTTTTGAAAAATATTAACTTTTCTATTTCCGTTATATGGCAGGTACCGTTAGTTTTGGTCATAAAAAAAAATTTCAATTTCTCCTCTAGGGAATCACCAAAAACTGCTAACTACCAAGTTTGAAGAAAATCGGTCTATTAGTTTAGGCTGCAGCTCCAAGTACTTACAGACGGACAGACAGACAGACAGACAGAATTGCCGGACCCACTTTTTTGGCATTCTCCATCATCGTAATGCATGTAAAATTGTTATCTCGAGTTCGATTTTTTTTTACGAATCCTAAACTTGCCCTATAGTACCTATATCGTAAGTAAAAAGAGTATTTTGACGTACTCTATCAGAGATATAGATTATAGAGTACACATACGTGAAATAGAGTACAATACTCTTTTTTAAAAGTACGGTTGGCAACCCTATAATACAGGGTGTCTAACAGTAAGACACAGACAAAAAGCACAGGCTCCTGAAATAATTCTAAGTCGAAAATCTTATGAGCTAGTTTTCGGTGTTGTTTTTTTTAAACAGTTTTGTTAAATTTCAACAGATTTAAAAATTTTTAGTTTTGTTCGAACAAAAATTAATAACGATTTAAAATTATGTCACAGTTCTTTCTTCTTCGAAGCGAATTTTAATCATTTTTGATTGTTTGTTTTTTTTTCAATTCTTCCTACAAATTTGACTATTTAACCTTACCACCTTCTATTTAACTTTAAATCATATTAAAGCTTATTGCTTTCAAGGTTCAATAAGTATATATTCCAATTTGCTAGAAAGTGGACGAAAATTATGGAAAAAATATTTAAGACACACAATTTAGCATGAAAAAATTAAATTTTAGTCTATGAAGTTTTCAGCAATTTCCACAGTATCATTAAACTTTCCGAATTTATTTTACCCGTTTTTATTTAAATATACAGTAGCGAGCAAAAAAAATGCAAACAATAAAAACATTTGCATTTTTTTGCTCGTCTAAAAACGCGTATTTAGGTAGACTTTTGACCAAATAATGGTTTTGGAGTAAAATATTCCACAAATTGACTCTGTTTAATGAAAATAAAACAGTTTCAATATGCCAAATTTGGTAACTTATTTCTTATTCAAAAATCTTTTAACCTTTTTTGTTTGCATTTTTTTTGCTCGCTACTGTAGTTTACTTACATAAGTAATTCAATTTAAAAAAAAAATACTGAAATTTAAAGTATACTGAAAACTAAAAGTAGGTAAATTAGAAGTAGATTTAAGTTCAATCATCTGTAAAGGATAACATTTATGCAATGCATATTATTATTATTTTTGGTCAATTTAAAACTAAATTCCCTCTAAAAATTATAGGTATAATAATTTCAAATTGTACATTTATCACTTGACTTGACTTATTTGTCATTAAAATTGTAATTTCAAACAAAATTTATTAAATTTTTGTTTTCTAAAATTATTTCCGTTTAAATTTATACCAATTCCCATTATAGTTTAACTCTCTTTACAACTTCCAACACGAAAAACCATTATAACCTGTCTAAATAAATCCTTTAATTGCCTACTTAATTACAAAAATTTATTAAAAACACAAATTTGATTGGAATGAGAACAAAAAAAAATAAGTGTGGGGTAAAAAAAAGTAGAGAAACAAGTCAATTAATATAGAAATACATTTTAATCTAAATCATGTCCATTGCACATTTGAATAAAATACAAAGAAACAAAAAAAAAATAATAAAACAATTTTAACTGTTTGTTAGAATCAAATTATAATCACATGCAGCAAAAAGGTGGTCGACTAGGTTGGCAGCATGATGATGATGAGGATAAAATTTGTCAAGCTCTGACAGCTTTTTGGTTCGTCGACTAATGGAATATTCAAAATGAATCACTCTATGCGTGACCAGAAATCCTAATTAACAATTCACACTTTCGATCGAATGCGCTTTATAAAGGTGAGCTTGTGAGCGTGCCAGGGCGCGCGAGTTCTTGTATCTCGACTCCCGTTATTTGAGCACCATGCCGGTGCCCAGTGCCGGGTGTCCTTTGACACCGTGTTTTTGTTATCAATTAATAATGTACACCGTTTCGCTTGAAAACAGAAAGCTTTATATCGAATAATGAATTCACACCGGATGTACAGACATTTTGTTGTTTTTTTTTTTTTATATTTTTTGAAATTTTTATTTTAATTTCTTTTGATATAAATTATGACCAACGAGGGTAGAGGGTGGGTTATCTCTCCCCTCTCTCACGTCTATACACTCACAACTCATAAAAAAGTTGAATAATAAATGGAATTTCGTTTTTTTATTCAACTGAGTTGCTGTTAGTTTGTTGAAAAACAAAATGTTAAAGCGAACGGAATTATTAATCACATTTTCATAATTACCCTTGAAAGAAGGAATGCAAATAAAAATTAAAAAAAGTCAGAGAAAAAAAAACAGAATACTTATGGAATAAGCAAAGCAGTCTGCTACTATCACCACACAACTTGTCGGTTAATTCGCGCATTCTATCCGCCTGACATTAAATAAATTGTTTCTGATTATTACATTTATTAATCCGCAAACAGTGCTGTTGCATTTTAATAATATTAATAAAATATGTAGAATTTATAAAAAAAAAAATAATAATGGATGGAGAATAAAAAAAAAAATGAGAGAAATAAAATCATTTATGATAAATAATTGCCTTCAATGTGGTTTTTTGCTGCAAAAAAAGATTGAATATATTTTTAACACATGCCAAGTCAAGGTTTTTTAAACACAAATGATTATATGGTGTGAATATATTAATATTCTTTTAGAATAAAAAAAAAAATATAATATATTTCGCCCCAAGGCGAACCATCAAAATAATTTATGATAAAAATATCAAATTTAATAGGATCATCAAAATGGAGGAAAGTATGATATGGTCCCATTTTGACTATCTGTCATGGGATCTTTGACAAAATTTTATCTGTTCTATTTATATTTCAAAACTCAATAGGATTTATATCCCGGTTGAAAAAAAAAGAAAAAAACAATGCATTTTTATTTTGACAACGGAAAGCGGACTTTTTACTTCATGAGACACTTTTCTACCTTCTGGAAGTCCTCTTACATTTTGAAGACTTTTAAATGAGGACTTTTTACGCCATGAAGACACTTTTTTACCTTCTTGAAGTCCTTTTACATTATGAAAACTTTTTAATGAGGACTTTTTACTCCATGAAGACACTTTTCTACCTTCTGGAAGTCCTTTTACATTTTCAAGACTTTTTAATGAGGACTTTTTACTCCATAAAGACACTTTTGTAACTTCTTGAAGTCCTCTTACATTATGAAGAATTTTTAATGAGGACTTTTTACTCCATGAAGACACTTTTTTACCTTCTTGAAGTCCTCTTACATTATGAAGAATTTTTAATGAGGACTTTTTACTCCATAAAGACACTTTTCTACCTTCTTGAAGTCCTCTTACATTATGAAGAATTTTTAATGAGGACTTTTTACTCCATGAAGACACTTTTTTACCTTCTTGAAGTCCTCTTACATTATGAAAAATGTTTAATGAGGACTTTTTACTCCATGAAGACACTTTTCTACCTTCTTGAAGTCCTCTTACATTATGAAGACTTTTTAATGAGGACTTTTTACTCCATGAAGACACTTTTTTACCTTCTTGAAGTCCTCTTACATTATGAAGACTTTTTAATGAGGACTTTTTACTCCATAAAGACACTTTTCTACCTTCTTGAAGTCCTCTTACATTATAAAGACTTTTTAATGAGGACTTTTTACTCCATGAAGATACTTTTCTACCTTCTTGAAGTCCTCTTACATTATGAATACTTTTTACTCCATGAAGACACTTTTCTACCTTCTTGAAGTCCTTTTACATTATGAAGACTTTTTAATGAGGACTTTTTACTCCATGAAGATACTTTTCTACCTTCTTGAAGTCCTCTTACATTATGAAGAATTTTTAATGAGGACTTTTTACTCCATGAAGACACTTTTTTACCTTCTTGAAGTCCTTTTACATTATGAAGAATTTTTAATGAGGACTTTTTACTCCATGAAGACACTTTTCTACCTTCTTGAAGTCCTTTTACATTATGAAGACTTTTTAATGAGGACTTTTTACTCCATGAAGATACTTTTCTACCTTCTTGAAGTCCTCTTACATTATGAAGAATTTTTAATGAGGACTTTTTACTCCATGAAGACACTTTTTTACCTTCTTGAAGTCCTCTTACATTATGAAGACTTTTTAATGAGGACTTTTTACTCCATTAAGACACTTTTTTACCTTCTTGAAGTCCTCTTACATTATGAAGACTTTTTAATGAGGACTTTTTACTCAATGAAGACACTTTTTTACCTTCTTGAAGTCCTCTTACATTATGAAGAATTTTTAATGAGGACTTTTTACTCCATGAAGACACTTTTCTACCTTCTGGAAGTCCTTTTACATTTTCAAGACTTTTTAATGAGGACTTTTTACTCCATAAAGACACTTTTGTAACTTCTTGAAGTCCTCTTACATTATGAAGAATTTTTAATGAGGACTTTTTACTCCATGAAGACACTTTTTTACCTTCTTGAAGTCCTCTTACATTATGAAGAATTTTTAATGAGGACTTTTTACTCCATGTAGACACTTTTTTACCTTCTTGAAGTCCTTTTACTTTATGAAAACTTTTTAATGAGGACTTTTTACTCCATGAAGACACTTTTCTACCTTCTGGAAGTCCTCTTACATTATGAAGACTTTTTAATGAGGACTTTTTACGCCATGAAGACACTTTTTTACCTTCGGGAAGTCCTGTTACATTTTGAAGACTTTTTAATGAGAACTTTTTACTCCATGAAGACACTTTTCTACCTTCTTGAAGTCCTCTTACATTATGAAGACTTTTTAATGAGGACTTTTTACTCCATGAAGACACTTTTTTACCTTCTTGAAGTCCTCTTACATTATGAAGAATTTTTAATGAGGACTTTTTACTCCATGAAGACACTTTTTTACCTTCTTGAAGGCCTCTTACATTATGAAGACTTTTTAATGAGGACTTTTTACTCCATGAAGACACTTTTATACCTTCTTGAAGTCCTCTTACATTATGAAGAATTTTTAATGAGGACTTTTTACTCCATGAAGACACTTTTCTACCTTCTGGAAGTCCTTTTACATTTTCAAGACTTTTTAATGAGGACTTTTTACTCCATAAAGACACTTTTGTAACTTCTTGAAGTCCTCTTACATTATGAAGAATTTTTAATGAGGACTTTTTACTCCATAAAGACACTTTTTTACCTTCTTGAAGTCCTCTTACATTATGAAGAATTTTTAATGAGGACTTTTTACTCCATGTAGACACTTTTTTACCTTCTTGAAGTCCTCTTACATTATGAAGAATTTTTAATGAGGACTTTTTAATACATGAAGACACTTTTTTACCTTCTTGAAGTCCTCTTACATTATGAAGAATTTTTAATGAGGACTTTTTACTCCATGAAGACACTTTTCTACCTTCTGGAAGTCCTTTTACATTTTCAAGACTTTTTAATGAGGACTTTTTACTCCATAAAGACACTTTTGTAACTTCTTGAAGTCCTCTTACATTATGAAGAATTTTTAATGAGGACTTTTTACTCCATGAAGACACTTTTTTACCTTCTTGAAGTCCTCTTACATTATGAAGAATTTTTAATGAGGACTTTTTACTCCATGTAGACACTTTTTTACCTTCTTGAAGTCCTTTTACTTTATGAAAACTTTTTAATGAGGACTTTTTACTCCATGAAGACACTTTTCTACCTTCTGGAAGTCCTCTTACATTATGAAGACTTTTTAATGAGGACTTTTTACGCCATGAAGACACTTTTTTACCTTCGGGAAGTCCTGTTACATTTTGAAGACTTTTTAATGAGAACTTTTTACTCCATGAAGACACTTTTCTACCTTCTTGAAGTCCTCTTACATTATGAAGACTTTTTAATGAGGACTTTTTACGCCATGAAGACACTTTTTTACCTTCGGGAAGTCCTGTTACATTTTGAAGACTTTTTAATGAGGACTTTTTACTCCATGAAGACACTTTTTTACCTTCTTGAAGGCCTCTTACATTATGAAGAATTTTTAATGAGGACTTTTTACGCTATGAACGCACATTTTATACTCTGCTAAGTCCTCACTTTTTACTCCAAGTAAACTAATTTTCTCTTAAATTTAAATTTAACGTAAAATAGACTAAAAAAAACACAAAAAAATATATCATCCCATTATCATTATCGATCTCCTCCTTACACCACAGCTGTAAATTATGTTGGATTACATCTTTGGCAATTAATCAAAGCGTGTGACTCTATTGACACACATTTATGTGAACCAATGTAAGTGCCCACTCTTAACTGCTAAACATTATGGTGATGATGATGATCTTATGTACCTATCTCTATCTCCACGCACAACACTTACATAGTCCATGGCCTCCACTTCAAATATAGATTACATGTGTCGGGGGCTATAATGAGTGTGTAGCGCCTTCAAGCTTCCTTTGACGCACACCAGAGTGTGTGCAATCAAATTAAATTGTTCATTGCAATGCATTTGACATCAACCATTTACCACCGCCACCACCGGACACACTTGCACTTGATTATGCGATATCATATCTTAAACACGTGTGTAACGGTGGCGGTCAGATAATCATTGAACTACAAAATGTATCTGTAAGATATATTTCAATTTTGTTTTTGAAAAAAAAAAAAAAAAAAATTGTATCAATGGTGTGTAATTTAATTTCTATAAAATAACAACTTACAAACATTCATCAACCCTCATTTTCAAAATGAAGCAATAAAAAAAAATAAATCAAATTAAAAAAATTACTTTTCTCCCACGAGAGAACATTATTATTGTGAATGTTGTTTACTTGTCGATTTCTAAGAATAGATTTGACTTGCGCCACAATAATCGCATAGCAAAACAAACATCAACCATCGACACACATTTCACAGATTCAAAAAGAAGGCGGAATTCCTCTGACATGCCTGCCGCCATACTATTTTTATATATACGAAAATTTGCGCATTTTTTTTCTTCTTACTCTGGTTATATGGGTGTGTATGAGGCTGCTATTATACTTTCTATTTTTAAATTTAATTTTAAGATAAATAAAAAAAATATGCTATAAAAACTGTCGGTGGTGTCAGTAGCGGCACGGCAATAAAAAAAAAAAAAACAATACAATAAACAAAACAAAATTAAGGCAAATTAAAATTTGTCTTTTTCGGGAGTGTGACTAAAAATGTTGCCAACTGAGTTGTTTTATTAAATTGTATTCAAACTTTTAATTTTAAAAATTTTATTAAAAAATTGAATCACAGCCACGCCCACTTTTTGTATTTTTTGCTATTTTTTATATTTTTTTTAATGAGGCTCTAACTGGTTGGAGTTGTTAGAAAAATATTTTATCAGTTTAAATGTAGTTTTGAGATCTTTTTTCTAAAAGTTACCTTCTTCTAAAACTCTCAAAATTTTCGCTTTATTTTTTGTATTGTGATTTTTTAGATTCGTGAAAGAATGTGTTTGCTTTCCAGTTTTCTTACCTTTTTTGAGCTTCTGATTCAACAACTTCAAGTTGGCAACCTTAATGACCGAATGTAAGTACACTTTTTTGTCTCAAAAATAGAACTTTGGGATCCCTCAGTCATACTAACCTAAGCTGACAAAAGAAAATTCCCATCAAGCCTGCCAGACAGCAGAAATAAATTCATTTTTTTTTTTCGTCTTCCCGCCTTTTTTTTGTAATTTATAAATGCATTTTTGTACATTCTAAAGAATTTTTTTTTTTTTTGCAAGGCTAACAGACCGATAAAGACGAAAGTACTTACAGTTTATTGCTCGCATTTTTTCATTATTAAATTGGATGTTTTTATTTTTGTTTGAAATATGAAAACAGGATTTAATTTTTGAAAATTGATGGACAGATTTTTTGAAATTATGCGATTAGAAAGACGCCATGCTATAATAAATATAATTAAAGTTTTAGAGACCGTGTTCTTTTTCTTTCTGTTTCGAAAATCTGTCATGTGTTTGAGTTTTGTAGAAAAAGAAAAAAAAAATTGAAATGATATTTTGGAAACTTTTAGGTCTCTAAAAAAGCTATACCATAGGATATTTTCAAATTTTCAAAGCAATCATAGATCGATATTATTAGAAAATAGTGTTTTGGAGCTTGAAAAATGTTTTGTTGCAGCTAGCACAGATCAATAACCAGAAAATGCCTTAAATTATTACTACAAAAATCGGGTTTTGTATAATATTAAGGTTCTAATTAAGATCTTTAAGAATTCAAGAAAAAGAATTAAAAAAAAAAAAGTTTTCAAAAAAAAAATCAGTTTCGAAAAAAATATTTTCTTTCATGTAAAATTATCCTGAATAATTAAACGCTGGCCTATTTAAGAAATTTTCAATGACTAAGAGAATTATTTTCTTGATAAAAACATTTTTTTTTTGGAAAAAAATAAATTAAAAAACAAAAAATAAAATTCAAATTAGCAAAAAATGGATTTGTACAGAAAATGATGATATTTTTTTCTTATTTTTTCGGAAAATAGGGAACTGAATTAAAATAATTGAGCACTTTTTTTTATACAAGATAATTTTAACAAGAAATAAATTTTGTTTTTTTTTTGTCGAAAATTTTAAAAAAAAACTTTTTTCTTGGAAAACATTTTTTTGGAAAATTCGTAAAGTTGTATTTTTTCTCTTTCGGGGAGAAAATTGTTATTTTCGGCCGGATTTTCTCCCAAATGACTAATCCAACCCTGGCAAAAAAAAAACTTTAAAAAACGGTGGTTTAGTAATTTGAAAAAAAAAAATCGAAAAAATAATTTTGGGATTTTTTTCCAATTTTTTTTAAGTTCAGAAAAGCTTGTTAAACTTAACTATATTTGTGTCGGTATAACTACAAAAATCTACTTCAGGAAGTGTTTTAAAAAAACAACAAAAAAAACTTGTGAAGGGTCTTCAATAGGCTCAAAGAATTTCTAAGATTTCCCTTTAATTTGCCTCATCCCATTAAATAGATTACAAATCGTAAAAAATAAATTCCCGGTTGACTGATTAAAGTGACTACAAATTATCCCAGTCAAGATCTTACAATCTTTAACAGGAGATTGAAATCCAAGCAGAAGATATCTGATTTTTTTTTTAATCCGCTCTCTTCAACATAAAAAATTAGTCAAAAAATAAAAAAAGAAAATACCCTACCCACTCTTACCGGAAGTCTTGCCTAATGAACCTATTTTAACTGAATTAATTTAACTAATGACACATTTCTTCTTTTTCGTTTATACAAATACATACTTCATCCCCTTTTTCCCCTAAGCTCTTGGAGAAAGCAAAGAAAATAGGACGTTTTTGGTTAATTTCCTTCGTGTATATAATCTACACCGACGAACGTGTACGTAATATTATATCCCCTATCGTCTTACATCTTCTATTTCCCTCTCTCTTTTTCTCTCTCTTTTCCTGAGTCCTTCGAAGTCAATGATAGTTTTCAAAGTAATTATCTGCCCCTAATTACCATAATTGAAAATCTGTGTTGGATTCTCTCTTCATCAAACAACGTGTAGGCATACCAGAGAATATATACATACTACACCTCTCGGATATCCTGAAAGTTTCTTTTTTTTTTTCTTCTTATCCTCCTCTCATTCTTCATAATTCATTAAGTTTTGAACTTTAAGAGCAAAGTACAGAAAATAAGTTTAAACACAAAAAATAAGAAAAACTTGTATTTTCTTGATAGGTGCTGTAATTGAATGTTTCGCACAGTTAATTGCACTTTCAAAAGGACATTTCCCCAGAGCGATGGGTGGTTTTATCTCAATCTCATTCCCTCTCTCTCTTCCTGACATAAAGTTAAAAATAAGAAAAAAAAAAGTAAAAAATTAATGGAAAGAAAGCAGCGCTGTTGCGTTCATGTACTTAATATGCGGTTGGCATCAATATCCTTGGCGTTTTTTTTTTTTCTTTTCTCATACTTAATTTAGTTCCGCCAACTAGGATCAAATTGCACGTGGATAGGTTTTTTCATACCATATAACAAGGACATTTTGACGTTGAACTTTTATTTTCACCCCCTACCTTAACGCCGCAGCTGGCTTTGAGTTATGCCATGACTTTTCAAACATTTCCCTTCTTCCCTTCACCAGCGAGGTAGGATTATAAGAAAAATCATCGTTCACGAGGCTAATCCTTCTTAAGTAGTCAACTTGTAACAATAATCCGCTTAAAAAAGAAATTCTTTTATTCCCCCTCTTACCAAGTCTTCGGAATGTATTGAAACGGTGAGGTTATAATTCCTCCTTCACTCACCACCCACGGCTAAAAGTCAAAAAAACACCTCACACTATTAACTTTCAGGATAACACAATGTACTTTAATAAAAAGGACCCTGCGGTAGCATAAAGCAAACAAACTAATATCCTTTTCTTCTCCAAAACACAACAAACAGTATAAAGATGAAAAGAGGGTTGGGAGGGGTGGCATGTAAATAAAGGTGGTGATTTGTTTGGAAAGAAAATTTCCCGAATAAAAATGAATATCGTGTCCTGTGTGTGAGAAAACAGTAAACCATATCGAGAGAAATATCCTTGGAAAAACACTCATACCAAAGCTGTATAAACATAAATATCGCCTTTCTGCGCGCCATCGTATACACTTCAAGCTAAAAGGAGCCAAACCGTTGCCAATTTCAACGAGATTGCGGTTCTTCAAATTTCTTTCTTTCCCATCCATATACAAAAGGATTTCTCATTCTTTGGTTCGTTCGATAGTCGTTTGCTTTGCTCACATAACTTTGCTGCTTTCGATTCTTTTGTTTTTAACTTCAATGCCACCATGAAATTTTGCTGCCCAAGTCACCATTATCCTTATGAATATTTTCCTAAGGATAAATAGCTTCAAAACAAGCGATTTTTTTCTTTGGTTTCTTGTTTGGATTTTTTTGTGTGGTTTTGTAGGTATAGGGACGAAGAAGGTTTCGTATGCATCCTTGTGCTTTTCCAAAAATTGCTTTATAGCTTCGGGTATTGGTCATGGAGAATTTTTCATATCCTTTTTTTTCTGTGAGAAGTTGTTTTTTTTTTGCAGAGAATGCCGCCTGCAGGATACGTTACTGTACAAGGATGACGACAAGAGAAAGAGTAAAGCTCCACGCCAATGAAAATACAAAATTTGTGTTGTCCTAGCAGAAAATTTTGTTTTTCTTATTTTTTTTTTTTATAATATTTTTGTATTTTTTTTTTTTTTTTGATGTCCTGAAATGTTATCCTTTGTATATATTATATATACCTTCTGCAAACAATGATCCAATCCTTGAGTAAGAAAATGAAAACGTCTGGCAGAGAGTAAGAAAATATGAAATGTGCTCCTTCGTATGCTATATACAAAAGGATGTGGTCAGCGATAACATCAAATGTAGAACCTAAGGACTCAAGAGAGGGGAGAAGGATACTATAAAGAATAGAAGTTGAAGACAATATATGCAAATATTTGTTGCAAAAGGACTTTCCGCACGAAGATGGTGTATCTTTAATTTATTAAATTTGTATCAACAAGGATAATGCCTCTTTCCTTGTCTATATCCTTTCTAAAATAAAAAATCTATATCCAAGGATCTTTTGAAAAAAAGGTTCACTGCGTGAGAGATGAGAAATGGATTTAATGGATATCCTTGCGCGCTGCCAAAATAAAGATTTCATTCACGTTTTCGTAGGTGTATCCTTTTCAAGATTTCTTTATGCAAACATTGTGTCCTTTCTTTCACTTTGAAATTGTTTTTTTTTTTTCGGAAGAAATTCTTGTCTTCATCGAAATAAAATCTGGTTAAAGGGAAATAACAAATAAAAACAAGCTGAATCCTCAAACAAAATGTGCAAAGCATCTTAAAGAACCAAAAGTATCTATTGCCGCCGTCGGTCGTCCTGTTTTGTGTAATAATGATGGTGGCTGTAAGAAGAAAGTCATTATAATTGGTAACTGTGCGTCTTTCTTTCTAGCTTATGGCAATCGTAAGAAAAACAGAGGCAAGGCTAAAGCTGTTACAAAATTTGTGTTGATGGACTTGGACATGAACTAACTCTGTTTGTTTATATCTACGAAGTAGGTACCTTCTTATCCTCCTCCCTCCTCCTTTTCTAAGTTGTATTTATATTTGAATGTTGTTTTACACAATGTAAATAGTTTGTGTTTTGTATCAAAAAGATTCTCTTTCATTGTTGCTTGAAGACATACTTCTTCTTCTTCATCGTCTACAACCAACATTTAGAATTTTGTGTGGGGTTTTTTTTTTGGCCATTAAAACTATATGCAAGATTACTATAAGATTGTGTGTCCTTGGAAAGTTTATCTGACGAAGACGACTTACTGTGGCCGAAATATGTAACACTTAGAGTTAAGATAAATGTATTTATATATAGAATAAGTTGAATTTTTGTTAAATGTTCTTCTTAAAAATGAAAGGAATGAGATTTTCTTAAGACAAATTTTTGAGAGTTTTTAAAGTATAACATAAACTTTGGAAAATTTTGGTTTATTTAGTATTCAGTTTTGTATTTCTTTGATGGTTTTAAGATAAACGAAAGTTGGTGTATATTTTTGTGGAAAGATTCAAATTATCATCATTTTTTTTTCTGTTAAAATATTACAATAATTACCTACCTTATTTTTCTCCCTAGTGGGCTCAATTTCATATCGCTCCATTAAATTGTACATAATTGTAAAAAATGCATAGTTGCGTTACGGATGTAACATTTTTCTGGATGTTCACTTCAAATATCACTTGATTTTGGAAGACGAATTAAAATATTTTGGTTTTCCAATTTTTGTTTTGAATGATATTTCTATATCTATGACAATTTAAATACAAAGCGATCGAAAACTGAACAACTGCGTTACTATACTACAAATTTATATTATTAAGCTTGCTAAAATGTCAATTATAAAATATAGTAACAACCTATGTCACCCATAAAGTTAAATAACAGAGAAATTAGATTCAATTTAGCTTACTTAATATTTTTTATCACTGCGTTACCAAAAAATAGTCCACAAAATTCAACTGTTCTAAAAACAAAGGAAAAATAGCAAACGTAAATTCATAGTAGGTACAAGTTTAACATGTCTCTCAAGTTAGCAGAGCAAGGTCAGCAGAACATATGTTTTGTTATTGGATCTTTTAGTGCTTATTAAGTGCTAATTAAGTGCCCCAAAATTAAATTAAGTGCTCCACTACTTTTGGAGAAAATTAATGTTCTGCTAACTTGATTTAAAGTTAGCAGAGCAATTACCCGAAAATGCCCTAAACTGCTCGTAGAAAAATCGGGTTTGGTATAATATTTAGGTGCTAATTAAGTGCTCTACGAATCCCAAAAAAAATTTCCAAAAAAAATTTTTTTTCCAAAAATAATTTTTTTTCTGTTATTTTCGAAAAAAAATTTTTTTTTTTTTTTTCAAACTCTCTCAAATAATTAAGTGCTTAACTAATATAAGTTAAGTACCCCATTTTCCGAAGAATTTTCCGAGATTTTTCATTAAAAAAAAATATTTTAATTTTTCATACAAATTCGTGTTCTGCTAACTTGAATTTTGATTTTCTCAAAAAATAAATTTTTTTTTGACAAAATTCAAATGGAGTAATTAAGTGCTCGACTAATTTGAATTAAGTACCCCATTTTCGGAAGAATTTTCCGAGATTTTTCATTAAAAAAAAAATATTTTCATTTTCCATACAAATTCATGTTCTGCTAACTTGAATTTTGATTTTTTCAAAAAATTCCACTTTTTTCGAAAAAATTCGAATTGAATATTTAAGTGCTCCACTAATTTGAATTAAGTGCTCCATTTTCCGAAGAATTTTCCGAGATTAAAAAAAAAAAAATTGTCATTTTCTTAAATTTAATTCTTCGGAAAATGGGGTACTTAATTCAAATTAGTCGAGCACTTAATTACTCCATTTGAATTTTGTCAAAAAAAATGTATTTTTTGAGAAAATCAAAATTCAAGTTAGCAGAACATGAATTTGTATGGAAAATGAAAATATTTTTTTTTAATGGAAAATCTCGGAAAATTCTTCGGAAAATGGGGTACTTAATTCAAATTAGTCGAGCACTTAATTATTCAATTCGAATTTTGTCGAAAAAAGTGGAATTTTTTGAAAAAATCAAAATTCAAGTTAGCAGAACACGAATTTGTATGGAAAATGCAAATATTTTTTTTTAATGAAAAATCTCGGAAAATTCTTCCGAAAATGGGGTACTTAATTCAAATTAGTCGAGCACTTAATTACTCCATTTGAATTTTGTCAAAAAAAAATTTATTTTTTGAGAAAATCAAAATTTAAGTTAGCAGAACACGAATTTGTATGGAAAATGACAATTTTTTTTTTTTTTTAATCTCGGAAAATTCTTCGGAAAATGGAGCACTTAATTCAAATTAGTGGAGCACTTAATTATTTAATTCGAATTTTGTCGAAAAAAGTGGAATTTTTTGAAAAAATCAAAATTCAAGTTAGCAGAACATGAATTTGTATGGAAAATGAAAATATTTTTTTTTAATGGAAAATCTCGGAAAATTCTTCGGAAAATGGGGTACTTAATTCAAATTAGTCGAGCACTTAATTATTCAATTCGAATTTTGTCGAAAAAAGTGGAATTTTTTGAAAAAATCAAAATTCAAGTTAGCAGAACACGAATTTGTATGGAAAATGCAAATATTTTTTTTTAATGAAAAATCTCGGAAAATTCTTCCGAAAATGGGGTACTTAATTCAAATTAGTCGAGCACTTAATTACTCCATTTGAATTTTGTCAAAAAAAAATTTATTTTTTGAGAAAATCAAAATTTAAGTTAGCAGAACACGAATTTGTATGGAAAATGACAATTTTTTTTTTTTTTTAATCTCGGAAAATTCTTCGGAAAATGGAGCACTTAATTCAAATTAGTGGAGCACTTAATTATTTAATTCGAATTTTGTCGAAAAAAGTGGAATTTTTTGAAAAAATCAAAATTCAAGTTAGCAGAACATGAATTTGTATGGAAAATGAAAATATTTTTTTTTTAATGGAAAATCTCGGAAAATTCTTCGGAAAATGGGGTACTTAATTCAAATTAGTCGAGCACTTAATTACTCCATTTGAATTTTGTCAAAAAAAAATTTATTTTTTGAGAAAATCAAAATTCAAGTTAGCAGAACACGAATTTGTATGAAAAATTAAAATATTTTTTTTTAATGAAAAATCTCGGAAAATTCTTCGGAAAATGGGGTACTTAACTTATATTAGTTAAGCACTTAATTATTTGAGAGAGTTTGAAAAAAAAAAAAAAAAATTTTTTTCGAAAATAACAGAAAAAAAATTTTTTTTGGAAATTTTTTTTGGGATTCGTAGAGCACTTAATTAGCACCTAAATATTATACCAAACCCGATTTTTCTACGAGCAGTTTAGGGCATTTTCGGGTAATTGCTCTGCTAACTTTAAATCAAGTTAGCAGAACATTAATTTTCTCCAAAAGTAGTGGAGCACTTAATTTAATTTTGGGGCACTTAATTAGCACTTAATAAGCACTAAAAGATCCAATAACAAAACATATGTTCTGCTGACCTTGCTCTGCTAACTTGAGAGACATAAGTTTAACTTATGATGATAAATCGAAATGTATAAAATTTTCAATATAGTCGGAAATGCTATGAAAAACTGACTGTGACAGAAAGTAACGCAGTGGTAATCTTATTACCAGGGAATTATCTCACTTACAAATGATTTGTAGTTTTGCTAGGTTGATTCTACTAGATTGGATTTGATAAAGTTATGTGACTTGGCAAAATCATGTAAAGCTACTGTTCGAATAGTAATAAATGAATGATATTTATATAGTAACGCAACACAATAAACTAAATTCGAATAATTTATATGAAATTTGTTGAATTAAGTAACATAAAAATAGGTTTAAACATCTATTTTACCAATTTATTCTTTGTAGTAACGCATGAAATAGTAACGCAGTTAGAAAATCTAATTATATCATAAATATAAACTTAATTGAAAAATTTCAAGAATGTTGTCACTGTTAAAACTGTTTGTATTAAAACTCTGTATATAAATAACAGTAATACAAATTACACAAATGTAGCAACTCAGTGGTCACGCAATTAAAACTAGCACCATTTTCAGTGACTTTGAAGCTGTTAACTAGTCTAGCTTATACCCCTGGACCAATGGCTATATTATTTATTTAAAAAGTAACAAGTCTTACTAAATGAGTTACATGTAATTGTCACATTGTAACGCAGGGTAGCAAATATTTTATTCCTTTAATTTTTCAACAATTTTTAAGTACAACGCAGCTCCGTATAGGGGAAAGTATTATGAAAAATTCTTCTCACTAATGCTCTGGAAAAACAATATTTTGTATGAAAAACAACTGCGTTACCAAGATAGACTAGAATTTTATCGCGATTCGCGAACATTTCAATCAAAATTTGGGTACCTACTTTATTCACCTAACTGACCCCAACCATCGCGCTTCACTTACACTTTAGATATCTATCGTGACCCAAAAATAAATTGCGTTACAGAAGGCGTGACAAAATTAAACGATTCAACGTTTGTCTTGAATTTTTTTTCAAGAATAGACCTAAAATAATTTAGTATTGAATTTGCTGTTTAAAAAAAAAATATTTGTTCATTCTCGGTGTAAAAAGTGTGACCAACTTTGATATTTGAAGTAAAGAAATTTAAAGAACGTCATTAAATCCAGAAAAATGTACAACATTTTTAAGTTTGTGAGCTGGTTTAATCATTTAAAATTCGTGCAAGTAAAAAATTCCAAAATTCAGCAAAATTTAAAGTTAAATTTTTTAATTATAAAGCGTTACTATTTAAAATCTCCTACATTAAGTTCTAAAAACAGAACTCTTAAAGGCAAATTCTCGTTACTCCTTCATACTTTTCCTCAAATTCAATAACATTTAGATTCATTCACTTTGAAAATTCCAAAAAACTACAAAAAAAAAAATCCTCCTACTTAATTGTCTTTTTTTTTTTGTTGTTTCTTGTTGAAAGGACTCCTTAAATTACCCATGACACTAGGCTGACATTCGACAAGATATATCAAAAGACAGAGAAATCACTTTTTAGCTTAAAATTGCGTCAAACATTTCCTTTTAACTTCCATCGAGTTGGCTTAGGTTTGGGTATAGGGTAACCTATACTATCAAGTGAAATCTCTTCATATGTCGCCTACACAAAAGCCATTTTGATTGAAAACTTAAGAAGATGAATAACTTCAAACTGACTTTGTAACATCGTTTTGTTTGTTTGTTTGTGTGTGAAGGAATTTTCAAAAAAAAAAAAAAAAAAAAAAAAATACCAAAGTCAACCTACACAAACATTCAAAGTGAAGTCAGACACAGAAAAAAAGCTCAAGGAAAAATACATATCCTCTCTGTTCCATATATTACCACACCATACCGCCTTGAAGGCTTCTTATTTTAGTCCTGTATATAAAAAATAACAAAAAGAAAAAGAAGAAAAGTCGGAACAGAAAATCACTTGTCTTCTGGATGATTTTCTCAACCTTTTCTTTATTTTTTTTTTTTTATTTTTTTTACTTTTTCATTCTAAATCCTGTGAAGCATTGGCGGTGTGAGTACACAATCACAGGCGTATACTAACAAGTACTCACTACAAACATATTCATACTCATACTCGTATGTGTGGATATATGAGCATATAGATTGTGCCAATCGTCTTTTGTCGACATTCTTCTTCTCGCTGTCGTCGACGACGACGACGACGACGTCCTTCACCGTCAGAGAGACATCTTAAGAATAAGTTTAGGTTCATCCCGTTTTTTGTTAAAGCTACCGCGCTCTTCCTCTTCTCTGCGCGTCCAACGACGACAACAACGAAGACAGTCCTTTTCTGAGATGGAATCAAAACATATATGCGCATATATTATGTCTGCAATTCAAATCACTGCCATCCGCTTTCATATGCTTATCTCTTTGCATCTCAAAAAGCGACGAGCAAAAAAAAAAAAAAATTAAAGAAAAAAAAGAAAGAAAAAAACGGATGTATCCTTAAATCATCATCATCATCGCATCTTTGCAGAAAACACAGAAAAAACATAAGAATCCCATTTTCTTTTCTCTGAGATTTACGAGAAATTTGTTTGTCAAAAAAGAAGAAGAAAAAAAAAACCTGAGTGGATAGTTTGTTTCCTCATTTTGTCATAAAGAAATCCGCAGTCTATCTTTTCATTTCTAATTTCCATTCCCCATATTCGCCATTTTGTATTTTATCCATTTTGCCCATTTGCCAGAGTGTGTAGAACAAATCCCTTTCTATTTTTCTAAGTTGTCTTTGAGCGACGAAGACGACGACGCCGCCGACCGACACATCCTTATGGAACATATAAATTTTTACATATAATAGGTCCCTCCCGAAAAAAAAGGTCTTGAAAAAGCTTTTTCGTTTCTTTAAGCCTTTGAAGCTGTCCCCTGCTCGTGATAATGGTAATGGTGATCGCACTTAAAACCATTTTCCCCACCACCACACACCCTTAAAGCATCAACATTTTGGCACTATTCTCGAGGATATGTATAAACTCATTCCCTGAATCCACAAAAAACAAATAAACATTTGGTCTGTGCGAAAACGCAAGTGCTCTGAATTTATATGAATGTTTTTGGAATGGAAGACTGACCGGTGTGTGTGCATCAGGGGCACTCATCTTTAAACCACTTTGGGGCAACAACACTACTCACATTCAGATACAAAAATTTAAATTAAAATTTTCTGGAAATTGGTTTTATCTCTGGGTTCTTTTGGGGTGATAAAAGGGTTAATCTATTATGCGCAATAAAATTTAAAAAGATACAAAACCCGAGATATACATTGCTCTGGTCTATATGTGTAATATAATATCTGCAGTGCGATTGTCCAGAGCGATAATAATAATATAAACTCATTTAGGGTGTGCTTTCGGAATTCGGATTGGATCGGATCGGAACCGGAAGGAAGGATGAGAAAATGAGGCTTATATTTCTTAATTATTCGATTTGCACCAGAGATTATGAGCAAAAGTTTTTACGCTTTATTATACACGAAATATATAAGAAGAAGAAGGAGAGAGAGAGAAATATGGAAATGTTTCCGGTGGCGGAGGATGATACCTACACTCTTTTAGTAGTGGTGTAATTTTCGTAGTATCTTCAACATGATAATTAGCAAAAAAGAAACATGCTGTCGATTCAATCGCAGTGAAAGTTTTCAGTTTTTTTTTGTTGCTTTGTTTGGTTTTTTGTTATAAAATCTAATTACTTTTTTGTTTTAAAATTTTTTTAGTTCATTTGAAAGAAGATGGTTTTTTTTTTTGGAAATGTTAACTGAAGTTGACACTTTTCAATGAGTTAACTTTTCTTTGTGGTTTAGAAATGTTTAAAGATGTTTTCTGAGAAGAAAAAGTTTTTCAAATAAGAAATTTTATATGCAAAATTGGATTTTTTTTTTTTTCAAAAGATTTATTTATTTACGGAGATTAGAAGAATTTTTTTCGAAGAATTGTAATTTATTCAAGCTTAAAAAAAGATTATTTATGTTTTTTGAGAATGTATCTTTTAAAGAAGTTTCTTAATCCGTCGTTTGACACTGAAAAGTTGGTTTAATCATTCTTTTTGCAGTGAAAGAATTCAAATGACTACTATTTTTTAAAAGACGATGAAGAAAAAAATTTACACGATTTATACGTTTATTTAAATTAAATTATTCCACGCTTCTTTTCCCCTAGATACTGCACGCGCTGGGATCCATTTACACCGAGTATGATGGCACTTGCGGTGACTAGTCATATCGGCATTAGAGTTTTTTGAAGAAAAGAAAAACAAGAGATAAGAAAAAAGCAATTAAAATTAAAAAAAAAAAAAAATTGTTCAAAATTTTTACTTTGAAAACTAATTTTTCATAAACTATTTCATTAAATAGCTTTATTTAAAAACAGGATAAAAGACAATATTTTTGGCTTTATAAAACGGTATAACACGTTATTGTAGGTGTTACCGTTGATTAAAATTTTTTTTTTCCAAATAAAGCCAAGTTTTTAGGAAATTGCCCCTCCTCCCCTACGATTTTTTTCTTCTCTTGGCCTAACCTACGCGCTCTAGCTTTTTTGCACATTTCTCCTGAATCACACTGTATATAATGAATACAAATATATTTTTTAAATATTTTCGAAGCACTTTCAGACCGTGTATTTAACCAATGTTGGTCACACCAAAATGCTGCCAGACCAATTTATTCTTGTCTAACTCCTAAAGACCTTTCTATTTATGTGCCTTACTATATTCTTTAGATGACTTAACTCAAAAAAACATTATAAAAGCAGAATTTTCCACCAGGGTGTTTGTCAAAAAAATTTCGACTGACTTTTTGCGCACATACTTGGCGTCAAAAAATAAATTGAACACAGTGCTTTCGGTTAGGAATTAAATTTACGCGTAGGGTCGAATTTAACCCATGTTGGTCACACTTAAAGGCTGCCAGACAAATTTTTTTCTTATGCTACACATCAAGACCTTTTTTTATATGCGTTACAACATTTTTTTTATGACTGAAGAACAAGATGAACAAGAAACAAAAATAGAATTTTTTTTCGAAAATTTCGACATTTAAGATTGTCTGCCAGGGTGTTTGTCAAAGAAATTTTGGTCTGGCGCTGACACTTCTGGAAATATTATGTGACAAAGGGTATGAAAAATAAATTGCACGACTGGGGTCGCACGTACTTGCTCTTAATTTAAAATTTGATATTTTGAAGAAATTTCATAAGTAGTATAAAAAAATTAAATCTGTTTTTATAATTAATTAAACTCCGTTTTAAATTATCTTAAAAAAAATAAAAAATATGCCATTTTATTTCTTGTATAAAAAGGTATTTTTAGAAAAAAATTTTCGAAAATTGTAGGAGCCGTTTTTTAAAAAAATAATTTTTTATATATAAAAATTTTTTAACATTTTTCAAAAAAAAAGTTGGTATGCCATTTTGAAGAAATAATTAATTTACACATAAAAACTAAATTTCAAAATTTTTCATTGATTCGTTTTCAAAAAATTGATTTTTCAAAAAAAAAATTTGAAATATTTTTAAAAAAACCAAAAATGCGTTTTTAAAAAAACCAAAAATGCGTTTTTTGAAAATTTTCTAAAATTTTAATATTATCTTTACTTACACACTTTTGTATAAAAATTTTCATTTAAATCGGGTTAATGTTGTACGAGATATTCAGTAACGAAAAAAACCGTTCTATGACAGGTACCGTTAATAACGGTACAAAAAATATTTTTTTTATTTAAAAAATTGGCTATTATGTGTAGTACTACACACAAAAATTTTAATCAAAATCGTTAGAGCCGTTTTTGAAAAAAATTAACTTTTCTATTTCCGTTATATGGCAGGTACCGTTAGTTTTGGTCATAAAAAAAAATTTCAATTTCCCCTCTAGGGAATCACCAAAAACTGCTAACCACCAAGTTTGAAGAAAATCACTTCACTCAGACAGACAGACAGACAGACAGAATTGCCGGACCCACTTTTTTGGCATTCTCCATCATCGTAATGTCATGTAAAATTGTTATCTCGAGTTCGATTTTTTTTACGAATCTTAAACTTGCCCTATAGTACCTATATCGCAAGTAAAAATATTATGCAAATTACTTTCGGTTAGGAATTAGACTTTTAAAATTACCCAACCAGGTTGACTTTTATCATTTTTTTTACACTTTGAGTTGAATTTAACCCATGTCGGTCACACCAAAATGCTGCCAGACTTAACGATTCGTGTCTTATTCCCCAAGACCTTTCTAATGATATGCCTTACAACATTCTTTAGATGACTTGATTCATTATGTCCTTGGCTCTTAAACTATTATATTAAATTTGCTAAATATACGACGAATATTAAAATTTAATGCTTACATTGAATTTTTCAATGCAGAAAATTTGCAATCAAAATTTTTTAATGGACATTTTTTTAATGCAAATATTTTTTTTTTTTTAGTTGCAATAAGTATTTTTTAATGCAATAATTTCAGGAGCCTTTGCTGAAATTCGTTCTATTTAATGTGTTGCAATTCTGTCTGCATATGTATGTACCCAAAGTGACAGCTTTAATCGCTGTAATGACTTTCTTCAAACTTTTTAGTAATCGCTTTTGAGAAAAATTGATATTATTTTTAGAACCCAAACTAAATATGAAAAAAAAGGACATGTTTATTGTTAATTTTTTTTTTTTTTTTCAAACGACTCTAACGATTTTGATTATTTTTAAGATGGTTGTTATTTTGTGATAAAAAATTTTTTTGAACAGTAGCAACCTTCCACAGAAGTGTCTTATAGATTGCTGAATTTTTCGTAAACGATATATAAATAAATTTTAAAGCAGGAGCATTCAAGGAACCGAAGTATTAAAACTTAAGAAAACTTTGGAAAAAATTCATATTTTTTAACTTAAAACAAAATTTTTTTTTTTAATCATATTTTTGTAAACTGATAAATGAATATTTTTTAAATAGCAACTTTGTTTTTGCAAAATGTTACAAGGTTTTTATACACTTTTTTGTTGAAAAAATTTAACTCAACTTGATTTCGAATGATAGGATATACTTATCTTATAATTCTAGTAGGTACAGGTAATAGTACATAAAATCAAGAAATAAAAAAAAAATTGTTACACTCATGAAACTTGCCAAAAAGTTTGCTTTTGGGATAAGAACCAAGTAAAAAAAAAGTCTATACAAAAAAGTTGGGTGGAAGGGTGTTTTTTGCGCGGACAAGAGGGAGGGGGTGAAGGTCAAAAATATACTGAAAAAAATTGTTTGTCGAATATTATCATATGACACATGTTTTCAAAGTATTTTTGTATGCTAATTCTAATGACATAAAAATAAAGTCAATACGATTGCTCTAAAAAAAAGTTATAGACGCTTGAAAGCAAGGGTACTTGTTTTTTGACTTCAACAGGGAAAATATAACCGAAACCCATGTAAAAAACATGCTACACTGATAAAATTCGGGATGAAGGTTTTAGATAAAGCAGGGACAAAGGATTTATAAACTTCTTAAAACTATTTTTGGTGAAAGGGTGTTTTTTTGATGGGTTAAGTTGTGTGTGAGGAAGGTATCATAACTAGTGGAGTAACTAAAGCTCAAAAATTGGCAATATTAGGGAACCCGGCAGAACAGCTTAGATTTTGATGATCTTTTTTTTCAAACGTCGGTAATTAAAAATACTTTAAAGTCTATAGATTAAAAATTGCCGGTGTTGCCGTTTTGATTTTTTAAATTTAATTGAAGATTTTTGTGAACAAAAACAAATTTTTTTCAAAAATTTTTCTTAGATTTCATAAATTAATTGATGCCAAAAGATTGTCTAGGAAATTCAAGGAAAAAAAATATATAGGAGTGGGGGACAATCTTCCATAGTTCAAGCGATAGATGCAATTTTCTTATTAATTGACTTCAAACACAAAAAAAAATATTTGAACACAACGGCAACACCTACCATATTCAAATATACATTTTTTAAAAGCTAGAAGCTTAGTCATATATGTAAAATTAAAATTAAGTTAATTGAATGAACGGCTTTTGAAAGAATTTTAATTGAACTCAGATTTTTGAAAAAAAAAATTATTGAAAAAATTTTAACATGTCGTTTTTTAAACTTGGTCGTTATATAAAATGCATTTATTTTCAAATTTTTTTGGCCGCATTTATTATGATTTCAAATTATAAAAGGAAATGTCAATATATATTACGGTTTATGAAAAAAATTAAAAAGTATTTCATTTTCGAAGAACTTTTTTTTAATAAAAGTTTTGAAACAAAATGTAACTTATTTTTTTTTTTAAGTTCAACATCTAAACATAAAATTATTTTTATTCATTTAATAACCCTTACTGTTGAAAGTTCAATAGCAAAAATTTAAAGTTCCTATTTACCACAGTCTTTGAGAAAATTAATTATTTCAATGCAAAAATTCAGTTTTAATAAAAAAAAAAACATTGAAATTGAAGTAATTTTTCATTTTTTTTCAAAAGTGCGATATATTTTACCTTTTTTGCTTCGAAATTCAACTGATAATATTTATGGCCAAAAATTTTTTTTAAATAAATTCATATTTTATTAGAAAAAGTTTGGAAAAAAGTCATTTTAAATTTTTCTAATAACATTTTTTTTTTAATTCTGAGTTTGAGGACCATTTTTTCAAAAAGTCTTGATTAAATTTAGTGGATTTAAATTTAAGAGATAAGAATGAGCTTCTGGCTTTTTAAAAATGTATTTTAAAATATTGTAGGTGTTGCCGTTGTTTTCAAAATATTTTTTTTGTGTTTGAGGTCAGAATGTTAGAAAATTGCATTTATCGCTTAAACGATGGAAGATTGTCCCTTACTCCTTTATACTTTTTTTCCTTAAATTACCTAGAGAATGTTTTGCTATCATTTGTTTTATAAAATTTAAGCAAAAAAAATGGTTTTGTTAAAAAAAATTAATTTTAATTTTAAAAAGCAATACGGCAACACCGGCAATTTTTAATCTATAGACTTTAAAGTATTTTTAATTACCTACGTTTGAAAAAAAAAATCGTCAAAATCAGAGCTGTTCGGCCGGGTTCCCTAATAATTTGCTTTAGTTACTCTACTAAACAGCTGACTTAAAGTTTTATTAATTTTTAAAACTTGGTGTAAATGTTTTGGTTGGTATAAGAATTAAGAATCTATAAAGTGTACATAATTATCTTGAGTGAAAGGGTGTTTTTTTTTTTTAAAGAAATTATGAAATTCGGAATTAGTACCACAAAAACTAGGAAAAAATTGTTACACCAATGAAAATTGCGAAAAATGTTTCATTTATAACAAAAACCAAGAACCCGAACACGAACAGTCTATACAAATATTTTAGGTTAAAGGGTGTTTTTTTGGGAAATAGGGAAAAATCTGCGATAAGTCCGATAAAATCAATGGTATAAATGGTACCCTTACAAAATTCATTAAATATGTTCTCTTTCCCATGGGAACTACGAATAATGTAAGTCTATGCATTTTTTTATATAAAATTTTGTTTTTTTAAGAAGTACAGAAAATATGGGTTTATTTGAAAAATTGTGTAATACTAGAGTTTTGTGGTACTCTATTGAAATTTAGCAATTATGTTACTTTTAAGATAAGAAACAAAAAATATCATGGTTAAAAGGGTGTTTTTTTGAGTGAAAACAAAAATGATGGGTCACCGTAATGAAATTTGGTAAAAACATTGATTTTAGGATAGAAAGCAAGAATAAAGAGTTTTCATAAAAAAACATTTGGTGAAAGGGTGTTTTTTTTTCGAAGAGACAGTAAAATCTGCATTTGGTCCCAAAAAGCCAATGATTCATTTTATTTATGGTTTTGATGACAAATTAAACATTTATAGATAAGTTCTTACACGTTTTACGCGAATCATCAGCTTTTTGGGACCAAATGCAAATGTCACAAACAATTTTTTTGTACTTGGTTCTTATCACAAAAGCAAACTTTTTGCCAAGTTTCATGAGTGTAACAATTTTTTTTTTCTTTTAAATGCCTATTTTACCTGTACTATTCAGCTTATTGTTTGATTTGAATTTATTTATTTAATAAAAATTTTCTCTTTTCTTTTCAGGTAAGCATCAAACTTTTATAAGAAATTCTTAACAAAAATATCAGAGTAAGTTAAACTTATTGAAATTGTATGATAAAATAGTTATGAAGGATGTTATTAAAAATATGATTTTCTGCTCAATTATTCGGAATTTTGAAGTTACGAAAAAATACACTGCAGACAGAGAATTGTTATACTCGATAAAATTTATGTAGTCTACAAGTGTAGACAAAATTACTTAAAAATTTTAATTCGAATTCAGCCTGCAAAATTGTTTTGGATAAGTAATAATACTTTTCAGGAGTCGGAAAAAAATTGAAAGAAAAGATAAAATAAAAATTAAAGAAACCTATTTTAAAATCGTTATATAATTGCAGGAGCTCATTTCATATTCTTATCAAAGTTTTAATTTCCTTACTTACAATTATAACGGTTTGTACAGTAAGACTACATCTTTTTAAATACTAAGATCATGTTAAAAAAGTTAAAAAAAGTTATAAGAATCTCAAATTTTCCGAAATTATTTCGTGAAGAAAACAATATTGTCATACCTTCTTTTAACACGGTGGTCTTGAAAACGCGGCAGGTTTTATAAAAATGGACCCCAAAAGTAATGATGCAGATTTGTTCGAAATGATCTCAGGATTGCAAATTTGTAAATTTCAAAATCGTACCTGATACCTTTTTTGAATTACAGGCATTTTACATATACATATACACGCGGGAGGGCATTTGGGAAAAAAATTTAAAATGAATACAAAAGCCCATTATAATGTCCTATACCTTTTTGAAAAGCTTAAGTATACTCCTTGAATTTGATGTTTATATGAAGTTGATTGAGTAAATAGTTTTTGAGAAATTTAATTTTAAAGTTATTATTTTAGAAAAAAATATTTTTTTTTCTTTCAGTTTATTTTATTCAATTGTTTTTAACCCTCTACTGCATGAATTATGATCGAAGTGATATAAAATTTTTTTTTACAATTTTTTAGCTTTATTAGGGGTTGAAAAAAGGTATTACATACAAATTTTTATTTTTGTACATATATATAAATTTTTGGAAACATAAACCATATATGGTTTAGTATGCATTCAAGGTATGATTTGTAAAGTATGTTTTTACTACAATGGACTTTTCTTATTCATGGAATTTATTCAAACTCTTTCTTATATCATTGTAGCAGAAGAACACATTCCATTTTCTACACATTGTGTTCGTCTTCAGTCCGCAAATTTGACATATTGGCGTTTTTTTTTATGCGATTCAGGGATATGGTCGATGTTTCCAGTTGGCACTGAATTCAACGACTTTTGCCCTTGGTTGTTGTGAGTGAATTGAAGTTTCGGGATAAGATGGGGATGGACTTCCGTGACTTGTAAAACCCCCTCCCCTTTGTTTTGTTCCATATCTGCTTTGATCACCTGCCAAAGTTGAAGGTCGCCTCTTTTTCGTGACATTGTAGGTTTTAAAGATTTGCATATAAGGACTCGGAGATGGCTTGTTTGATGTTAAAAAGAGCCAGAATCTGAAGCTAGATCATCATCACTTCGAAAACCATCACGAGTTATAGCATTTATACACTTATTTTTTCTATAGAAAGTCTTCGAATTAATTTTACAAAAAAAAAATAAAAATAGTATAAAAATCAGTAATGTATGTCGCCAACGCATGATAACCCATATATGGTGTTTTGGAAAAAATGCCAAAAAAAGAAAAAAATTATTATAAAAACAAAAAACAAACTTTGTAAACATATAAAAGTATAATAAATACATATGAAACTTATTTTTAATTGGATGCAACTTACTTGTTTATTATAAAAAAAACACCGGAAAAGTACACACTTTTATTCACTGATTTGCACTTTGCACATGCTCTTGAAACAATGAGTTTATTTCAGAATCACGACTCTCTTACTAATAATAAAAACCGATTTATTATAAAAAAATAGACGTAGTTTTATTATAGTTTTTTTCTTTTTGACATTTGGTGCAATATAACGGAAATAAATCGATATGAAATCGATAAACCATATATGGGATGGTATGCGGTAGAGGGTTAATAAAGGGTAAAATTTTTTTATACAAATCAATGCTCTCATTGGTTTGAAGTAAAAAAAAAAAAAAACCGCATGTTTTAAAGTATCTTAGTTTTCGAGATTTAAGGAAAATGTATCTTTTCTCCAAATTTTTTTTTTAGCTTTTTTCAAATAAAAAAAAGAAATTAGCCTCAAATAAAATGGAATAAAGGTCACTGTAACACGATGCTGATCAGGACGTCTTCTTTTTTTAAATTAACGCAAAAAGTCAACATGGATTCATGAAAAATGGCTCTCACGATGAAAATCGAGAAAAGGTTTTGTGGTCCCTGAGGACCTTAGCTGTCCTGAAATCTATGTAATGTGGGATATTTTTCGGTTATACGTAACATTATCACTCTTACCTTTCAAAAATAGTTCTGAAATACTCAGAACGTAATAAAAATAACTTAAAAAAATATAAAAAGAAAAAAAAATACAAAACTCTAAAAATGGCAACAAAAAAAAACAGCAAAAATTAACAAAAAACCTCAAAAAAGGAGCCAAAATACCACTTTGCTATTGAGGTTGATTCTGAGTTACACTAAGTGTGATTAGAACATTAAATAACCATTATACAAATTTTTCCTTAGGAACAAATAAAACAAATATAAAAGTGCCTATCTTTTTTCCCATTTTTGAAAAACTAGAATAGTTTTTTGCATCTATTTTTAAGGACTTGACTAAGAACTAAATAGAACATTCAATTTTGAAAAAAAAACCTGTACCTTGTAATTCAAATTAAAAAAAAAAAAAAATTAACTTAAATACAAAAAATTATTTTTTTTTTTTTTTAAATTTTGACTTTGAAATTAAATTTCTCAAAAACTATTTACTCAATCAACTTCAAATAATCATCAAATTCAAAGAGTATATTTTAGCTTTCCAAAAAGGTATAGGACATTATAATGTGCTTTTGTTTTTTGTTTAATTTTTTTTTCCCAAATGCCCTCCCACGTGTATATGTATATGTAAAATGCCTGTAACTCAAAAAAGGGATCAGGTACGATTTTGAAATTTACAAATTTGCAATCCTGAGATTATTTTGAACAAATCTGCATCATTACTTTTGGGGTCCATTTTTATAAGACCATCGTGTTAATTAATAATATTTTTTTGATTTCGTTAAAACCTTATAGAAACTTAATCGAAGTTAACATTCTCCTTTTTAATATTTTCCATTGTAATTGACATTAAAGACGCAAATTTGACCTTTTTAAAGTTCTGCTTGGCCTTAAATATTTAGTAATATTTAATTTTATTAAATTTCATTAGATTTGACCAAAAATAAATGCACATAATGTAGAAATTTGATGAAAAGTCAATAAAATAACTCAAAACAACTTCTTAATCGAAAAAAAAGTAATCACTGAACCTAGATTAAAAGTAACAACAAAAAACTTTGTCTAAAAACTTTTTTTGTTTATAGACTATTTTCCTTTGTTTCTCCGAGATAGAGCTTTTCAATACACACAATACATTTGTATCGTTTCAAAAAATACCTACGTTTAAAAAATACCATACACGGGGGTGTCAGAAAAGATATCTTTCTTCTTCAAACTTCACCGCCATCCTTTTACAAGGATCTCAAACATCTTTCGCATATGTTGTGTTGTCATCAATGTCACTAGTTTCTTCGGCGTGGTTCGTGTTCGTGCACTGTCATCATTGTCATTGACGTCGTCGGTCGTCTTCGGTATCGTCATTTATTCCAACCACATTATTGAGTAAACAAAAGAAAATACAAAAAAATAAAAAAAAAAACTCCTACAAGGAATGCCAGGATACAAACCATAGACTACACCGAGGAGTGGCGAGTTTTGCGCACACAAGAAATTGGCTTGTTCAAGATGTGTGTAAACGGTGTACAAAGGTGGAACGTTTTCTGTATGATTTATGACAATGACATCAGGATTGGAAATGGCAATATAGGAATAGGTGAAATGTGGGTGAAGATGAGGAGGGGGTGTAAAGGGGAGGGGGGAGAGTAAAACCAGAATGAACTACATTGCTCTGGCACAAGTTGCCTGTCATCTAACCGAAGAAGAAGGTGTATAAGCGAACAAGGAGGTCCACTTAAGGGGCCCGAAGGGGCGCAGGGGGGGGGAGGAAAGCGAAACATTTCTTATCGATTTTACTTACACTAATGTGAATGTGATGCGGTGAGGTTCACAAAAAGAAATAAAAGAATATAAGAACAAGAAACTAGTCCAGAGCCAAGTTTTATAGAAAAAAAATGGAAGAAAAAAAAGAAAATGGTGGCAGTTGGCGGGAATGGTTTTATGTTCGAAAGATGTAAGCGTTTTGATAATGGGGAAAAATGGGGGAAGGGGAGAACGTTACTTCAGTAAGTTTTTTTTTTCATTTTTTGTTCGATTTGAGGAGGAGGAAAAGGTGTGTATGTGTGTGGGCAACCATCATCAAGGAGTAAAAAGAAAAAAACATTATTTGTTTCAATGCATTGATTACGAGTTTACTTACGGGTTTTGATGTTTTTATTTGTTTATGTTTTGTTATTTTTTTTTTTTTGTTTTTTGCTTTTGTTTTTATTTTTAGTTCATATTGAAAAGTAAGGATAACTTTTGCTTCTCTATATATATGAAACAGGACGAAATAGAAGCAAAAGCAATGTGCAGCAATAACATTAAGTTCGATTGAAGTTTCCGGCTGGGTTGTTGTTAATCAGTTAAGTGCACTTCTAGCGATTGACTCTCTATAACAAAGTCTATATAAGAATTCTATATACCTAAGGTGATATCAGGAAGACAAGGTATCATTTTGTATCGCGATTTAATTTGAAGTGAATGGAATGCAGTTGACTTTGTTTTTCTGTTCTCTGTGTTTTAGAAAGGCAAACACATTTATATTTATTTTTTTTTTTTTTCATTAAACAACATTTTTTGTTTGTGTTTAATGCAGAACATTAAGACAAAACAAGAAAAAAAATCGATGAAATGAAATAATCGAGTTAGAGGTGAAAATAGATGGAATGAGGAAATACTGATCCTTTATGAACTGTTTTAAAAAAAAAGGTAAAAAACATATGAATAATATATAGAAAAAGTGGTTCCAGTCAAATTTGAAGAAAATTTTTTAAAGGACATGACCCATTTTTGTGCCCAGGGCGTACACTGACGAAACTAGTATCAAATGAAAGCTTATATTGAGCTCTATTAGTGAGCCAAATATTTTCAAAAATGCTCTTGGGGATTTCGAGATATTTGAGTCATAATTTGGGGACGAAAAAATCAGAAAAATCGGATTTTTTCGAAACAAATCTTCATAGCATCCGAAGTATAGAACCTAGAAAACCAATTTTGGTACCAAATGAAAGGTTAGAGTCATACCTTTCGACTGATACTAATATCTTTTTATATATGGCTCTAAGACCTTTTTTGAAAAAATTCCGTAACACTGATTTCAACGACTGATATCTCGAAAAAATAAGTTATGACATACACTTTTTTTTACACCAATGCAATCTTCAGTTTATAACCTTTTATTTCATATAAATAAAAGTAACATTACTTAAAAAAAAAAAAACATATTATAAACAAAAAAAACTTACAAAAAAAAAATTAATTTAAAAAAAATTAATATCATTTTTTTCTATTTTATTCAAACCTTAATTATAATTGATAATAAAGAATTATTACATTTAACATTAAGTCTCTTCATTAAAATCGTCAATAAGGATATTTTCTAAAAATAACGCGGGTATTCGAATATCTTCATGATGCCGAGCGAAAAATCAGGCAAATATTTTTAAAAATAGACCATATTTGTTCCCTCATAACTTCTAAACTAGTTGTCACAATTTGACAAATTAGGTATCTTTAGAAGCTTCTTAGTAAGCCGCTGGTTATAGGCTATGTAACATTTTCTGCTATGGCGCCATATAGAGAGAAAAGTCATAAACTAGGAGTGAGTCTGAAAATACTTAACCATAAAATAATTAAAACAAAACAACAAGTTAAAAAATCAAAATTTGGACAACTTTGCCTCTGGAAGAAACCATATTAAAAAACTTTTAAGCATTTTAGCACGTATATTCCCTGATAACTTCTGAACTACCTTTCACAATTTGACAAATAAGGTATCGTTGGAGGCGTTTTACTTGCCCGCTGGTTATAAGCTTAGTCAAATTCTGTAATAAAGCACCATCTAGAAGGAAAAGCCATAATCTTACAAAAAACTATACAGTAATTCCGTAAATTCTTAATTCTTAACCCTTAAAAAAAAACAAAAAGTTAAAAAATCAAAATTTGGACAACTTTGTCTCTGGAAAAAACCATATTATAGAACTTTTAAGCAATTTAGCATGTATATTCCCTGATAACTTCTGAACTACCTTTCACAATTTGACAAATAAGGTATCGTTGGAGGCGTTTTACTTCCCCGCTGGTTATAAGCTTAGTCAAATTCTGTAATAAAGCACCATCTAGAAGGAAAAGCCATAATCTTACAAAAAACTATTCAGTTATTCCGTAAATTCGTAAAATTCGAATAACTCATGATTTGTATCTTTGTAAAAAATTTTTTAAGCGTGTGAGCATATCACAATTTGACAAATGAAGTATAGTTAGAAGCGTTTTACTTGGTAGCTGGTTATAGGGTATATAAAAATCTCTAAGAAGGCGCCATCTAGAGAGAAAATTCATGAACTAGGAATGTTCTGCAAATACTTAACCCTTAAATATAATTAAAACAAAAAGTTAAAAAATCAAAATTTGGACAACTTTGCCTCTGGAAGAAACCATATTAAAGAACTTTTAAGCATTTTAGCATGTATATTCCCTGATAACTTCTGAACTACCTTTTACAATTTGACAAATAAGGTATCGTTGGAGGCGTTTCACTTGCCCGCTGGTTATAAGCTAAGTAAAATTCTGTAATAAAGCACCATCAAGAAGGAAAAGCCATAACCTCACAAAAAACTATACAGTAATTCCGTAAATACTTTATCAATTTGTAAAATTCGAATAACTCATGATTTTTATCTTTGTAAAAAAACTTTTAAGCATGTGAGCATGTACATATATTCCCTCATAATTTCTTAACTACTTATCACAATTTGACAAATGAAGTATAGTTAGAAGCGTTTTATTTGGCCGCTGGTTATAGGCTAATTCAAATTCTCTAATAAAGCGCCATCTAGAGTGAAAAGTCATAAACTAACAAAAAATTATACAGTGGTTCCGTAAATATTTTATCAATTTGTGTCCCCAAAATAATGTACAATGAATGTTTTTAAACACCATTTTAATTGTATTTGAAAAAAACAAATATTTCAGTTGGATCGTTGTTCTCTGTTTGCATTTAATTGTATTAAATTTCTAAAACCAAGTACAAAAATAAATACTCAAACTAACAGATATAATTTCATTTTCAAGTTATTTGGCAAACAAAGTGTCATTCAATTAATCAACAGAGTTACTATAGACAAACAAAAAATATACCTAACCAAAGCTGACAATTATTTTATTTACCTTCAAAATCCTGTTATATACAATCCATTTAATGAAAATTTAACATTCCAACTCAATGAAAATTTTGTAGTTCATATAATTTGTTTTTTATTTGTGTTTTATTGTTATTGTTGTTGTTTCTGCAGTTTTATGTGACGTTAACAGTGCAGTTAATTGCGTGACGTTTAAAAAAACATAACACAATTTTATTTACATGTTTTTTTTTCTGTTTTTAACTGAATTTCAGAGAATATAAAAATTATTTGTGTTTTTTTGACACGCGCTTAAGTAAGTCGTCGGTCGATGAACACACACACTTCAAAATGAAATGTCACACGCTAGGTGATTTAATTTGTTGAACAAAAATGTTGTTTGTAAATAGTTTTGTTTTGTGAATATTTTTTGTTGCTTGTTTAAAGTACATAATTCACTTTTTTTTTGTATTTTCCTGTTACAAGAAGAGGGTGGACCTTCATTCCTATTGAAAATACAAAACACAAAGTAATGATTTATTTGGCAATTAAAATAATAATAAATCATTCCATATAAAATGTTTGTGTATTATTTGAAGTTTTAAGTTCTTGTTTCGATAGGAATTTAGGTTAATATGTTGAGAGGGTATAAATGAAAATTCTTTGTATATCTTCATGATAATACCCTTGTGCATTTGATATTGCTTTCAAATAATGACGATGCAGGATGATGATGAAGTCGACAAAGCTACTTCTTTTCTGACAGCTGACTGAAGAGATGGAAACAGAGAAAGACACACACAAACAGAGAGACACTGGAATAAGTTGAAATGCAATTTCATCGGATTGAATGGTTCAATTCCTCAAGGAAATGGTCCGAAAATCGATTTTAAAATTAATAACCTTGTGACTGGATGCAAGTTTTTTTTTTTTTTTTTTTTTTTAAGAAAAGAGAAGAAATTTTGTTTTGCATTTAGTTTGTTTTTTTTTTTTCAAATTTGTATTTAAAACTTTTTGGTATGAAATATATGATATGAGTTGTGGATAATTTAGATATCCAATATCTATAATAAAATTAGACTTTTGGCAATGCTTTTGTTTTGTATGGACTTTGAAGAGTGAGTTTCATGAACTTTTTATCCATTTTCTTGTGATTAGTTTTTTTATTTTTTACCTTCTTGAGATACAAAATTCAAATTCATAACATTTTGCACGATTACTTGCTTCAGTTCAGGACGTTTAAAATTGCTTAGACAATTTAACAACATTAATAGGTGTTACTTCTCGTTGAGGTGCAGTTTTATAGGGAAAAAAAGTGTTTCAAGCTATTTCACGACACTTTGCATGAGCAGTTTCAAGAAGCTCGTAAAAATTGCATAAGCAATTATTGCTTTGCAGTTTACATTTATTTCATTTGAAAAAAAGTTGTTCTATCAAACTCAAGAGTTAGTGCATAGAAAATCTCACGAAATATGAAACTTGCTTGAGCAATTTGACTATTTTCTACAGTTCGAATAAATTTTGCATGCTTCGACTACTTCAATGGTAAAATTTGATGGAATCTAGCAATCTGGTGTTAAATTGCTTAAGTCAGGACAGTAAATTTCTAACTTGCTCAGGCAATTTTACGCAGCAGATCGAATCCTATGACTACTTTAGAGGAGAAATAAATATATTAGCAATTTTGAGAATATTGCTTAGTTAATATGGGGTAGTCTTAAACTTGCTTGAGCAATTAAAGATATTCTTTATTTTTGATTTGTAAAAAAATTGAGTTGGCAAACTGAAAACATATTGCATGAGTGATTTCTGGAAAATTTTTAGCAGCATGCAATATTTTGGAAACTTTTATATAAGCTTGCTTCAAATATTTCTTAGTTTTCATCGCAGTAAATTTTGTTGCTTGGTGGTAAGGAGAAAACTAGTTTCGTTAGCAAGAAAACGACAATTTTTAGATTTCAAGTCTTTTAAATATCTTCCTTAAGGAAATAACTATTCTTATTTGGAAAAGTCCCAGTTAGTAGCATAGAACATCCCACGAAGTCTTAAACTTGCTTATGCAATTTTGCTATAATATTTGCAATTCATAGCTTCAAATGTTTTATTTTGGGTGTTAAAATTCTTTGCTGGATCAATAACGTGATATGTGTTATGAGAAGTTAAGGACAAATTTCTTCTTGCCTGAGCAACTTATCGATGTTTTTTAAGTTTCATTCGTTGCTAATGATGTTAATTAGCCTATTTAAGATTAAATACAGTTATTCCTAGTTAATTCGCGATAGTTTGCATGGAAAATCTTCCGAATTTATAAACTTGCTTAAGCAATTTAACGATTATTTTAGGTTTTCATCATTTCAAATGATGTATAATTTAGATGAAATAGAAAATCTTACAAAGTTTAAAACTTGCTTAGGCAATTCATCGTTATTCTTTATTTTTTTAATGAAAACTTTTGAGTGCTCTTATTATCTCAAAATAAAGTGAATTTTCTAAATAATTCAATATAAATATTTGAAATATTTATCAAAAACATATTTCAACACAAAGATCTTCATAAAACCCAGACTCAAAAGAATAACTGCGGAAAACTGGTATATTTTCCAAGAAACTATTTTGCAAATACATAAACAATTATCGCGCATCCTTGACGTCATCATGTCCACCAGATCAATAAACATTGCATTTAGCTGAACTACATTCAGAGATAAAAATCATCATCAACAGAACAGTGAGTTAGAGAATCGTCAAATGCCAAGAAACTAAATTAAGTTCTTTCCTAGTTTTTTTTTTTCTTGCCATGTACTAAAAACTTTCCAAACAACCAAATGCAATTAAATAGGAATTTTCTTTCAAACTATAAACACAAATAGATATCTCTATACAAAACCTCAAACTATACACAACCATCGCCCCCATTTAGAACCGGAAAAATAAGTAAAAAAAAAGAATAAAAAAAAAAAGATACAAGAATGGCAGCGCAGCAGAAAAAAAAAGAAGAATACAAAATGGTTTAGAAAACGCAAATTAAACCTCAGACCCTTGCAATATAGTCCACGAAACGATACGACAACGATGATGACGATGATGACGACGATGACTTCCAGAGAGAGAGAGAGTTGTGTCATTAAGAGCACTAGACATAGTCGAACACTAATTGTCTACCAAGGTTATACGAGACAACAACTAACTGTTGTTAAGTTTTTGCCTCTCTCTTCCTAGAATTTGAACCAAACCAGCCACCCCCTACCCTCATCAGAAGAGGGTGGCACATAAACACCACACAATGGAGAATCGAATTGGTGAGGCGGAAGATTCGACTTTTGCCATCGTTTCCTTGCTTCCAACACAACACAACTTGGTGACGATGACACCAATGTCATTTGTGTAGAGAAATATATATGCGGGAGGACATGAAGCAAGAAGAAGAAGAAGAGTTCTTCTTCAGCAGATGACACGATGTCGAGGTTTCTGTTGCTTCAGCTGTTTTTTTTTTTTTTTTTTTTTTTGTATTATTATTTTTCTATGAACGTTGCTCCTATTGGCTTGGAATTTACTTAGTTTTCTAGTTTTTTTTTTTTTTGTTATTATTCTTCGCCATTTTGTCAGGATCTATCAGCTAACAGCTACCACTGTGCTGCCACTTGAAAGCAACACACAACTAATGGCTAACATCGTTAGATATCAAATGCAAAACTCGTTTGTTCAAGTGCCGGAGTCATTTGTTGTATTAATTGGCAAAGGGCATCGAGTGAAAATCGATATTCAATTCTCATCCTCTGAAGAAGAAGAAATAAATAAAAAAAAATATAAAAAACGATATGGAAATAAATATAAAAGCAGATGAAATAATTGTACTGTACCCTATTTCAAGGAATAAAAATCACATTTTTCTTCCTTCAATTCAGTGGAGCTCACTTAAGTTTAATTCAGATCAATTCAGTAATTTCAATGAGTACAGCCAGCTGAAACAGTTCAGTTATTTCATTTCAGTTCATTCAATTCATTCAGTTCAGTCATTTTAATCAGTTCATTCAGTTTAGTCAGTTTTTTCAGTTCAGTCAGTTTATTTAGTTCGTTCAGTTCAGTTTATTCAATTAATTTTACTAGTTCAGTCAGGTCAATCAGTTAAGTCAGTTCATTCTTTTCAGTCAGTTCAGTCGGATCAGTCAGTTCAATCAGTTCAGTCAGTTTATTCAGTTCAATCGGATCAATGAGTTCAATCAGTTCAGTGAGTTTATTCAGTTCAGTCAGTTCAATCAGTTTAATCAGTTCAGTTAGTTCATTCAGTTCATTCAGGTCAGTCAGATCAGTCAGTTTATTCAGTTCAATCGGATCAATGAGTTCAATCAGTTCAGTGAGTTTATTCGGTTCAGTCAGTTACTCAGTTCAATCAGTTTAATCAGTTCAGTTAGTTCATTCAGTTCATTCAGGTCAGTCAGATCAGTCAGTTTATTCAGTTCAGTCAGTTCAATCAGTTCAGTCATTTTAATCAGTTCATTCAGTTAAGTCAGTTTATTCAGTTCAGTCAGTTTATTTAGTTCATTCAGTTCAGTTTATTCAATTAATTTTACTAGTTCAGTCAGGTCAATCAGTTTAGTCAGTTCATTCAGTTCATTCTTTTCAGTCAGTTCAGTCGGATCAGTCAGTTCAATCAGTTTATTCAGCTCAATCGGATCAATGAGTTCCATCAGTTCAGTGATTTCAGTTCAGTCAGTTCAATCAGTTTAATCAGTTCAGTCAGTTCAATCAGTTTAATCAGTTCAGTCAGTTCAATCAGTTCAGTCATTTTAATCAGTTCATTCAGTTTAGTCAGTTTATTCAGTTCAGTCAGTTTATTTAGTTCATTCAGTTTAGTTATTTCAATTAATTTAACTATTTCAATCAGTTCAGTCAGTTCATTTTTTTCAGTCAGTTCAGTCGGATCAGTCAGTTCAATCAGTTCAGTTCAATCGGATCAATGAGTTCAATCAGTTCAGTGAGTTTTTTCAGTTCAGTCAGTTTAATCAGTTCAGTTAGTTCATTCAGTTCAGTCAGAACAGTCAGTTTATTCAGTTCAGTCAGTTCAATCAGTTCACCCGTTCAAGTTCAATAACTTCAGACAGTTGAGTTATATCATTCATTTTAATCCTTTCAGTGAATTCAAGTCAATTCAGTGATTTCAGTCAATTAAGTCAGTCTCAGTGAATACGATGAATAATGATAATGTTTGACAATGTTTGAGGATGTTTGGTGATGTTTGATGGTGTTTTATGATGTTAAGTGATGTCTACTTAGTGTTTCCTTTGAAAAGCTTAATGATTTTTGCTTAATTTAATAATGTTTGGTTATGTGTGGTATATGTATGATAATGTTTTTTCAATGTTTTATGATGTTTTATGTCGTGTAATGATGGTTAGTGATGTCTACCTAGTGTTGTCTTAGAAAAAAACTTAATCATTTTTGCTTAATTTAATAATGTTTGGTTATGTATGGTTATGTGTGGTATATGCTTGATAATGTTTTATGATGTTTTATAATGTGTTATGATGTTTATTGATGTCTCTACTGTTTCCTTAAAAAAACTTAATGATTTTTGCTAAATTTAATGATGTTTAGTTATGTATTGTTGTATAGTTGCTGGTATATGCTTGATGTTGTTTTTTCAATGTTTTATGATGTTTTATGCCGTGTTATGATGGTTAGTGATGTCTACCTAGTGTTTTCTTAGAAAAACTTAATGGTTTTTAAAAATTTAATGATGTTTGGTTATGTGTGGTATATGTTTGATGATGTTTTATCATGTTTTATGATGTTTTATGATGTTTCATGATGTTTCGCGATGCTTCGTGATTAGTACTCGATGCTTGTTCAGTATAACTTAATGATGTGTGTTAATTTTAATGGTATTTGATTATGCATGATTATGTATGATAGTGTATGGTGATGTTTCTTTGATCGTCGCATCTTTAAACGAGCATTTACACCGCCTTTCCTTAGACTTGCTTCATGGTAGCCTTTAAAAATTATTGTTTCGTTTTATCTTCTATGTTACAATCTATAATTCTAAGGTAGAGCACTCTATTTATTACTAAAAATTAAACAAAAAAAAAACCTGCTTCAAACAGACATCACTTGAATTTACAAATGACTCTCCATCATCTTTGCCACAATTCTTCACCTCATCTCATCATCATTGCAAAATCCTCTGCAACCTACGAAAAATACAAAAAAAAAAACAAAAAAAAAAAAACATAAATAAATAAATTTTTAAGGAAAAGTTCAACTTCATCTGCAGCACAGCGTTGACATTAAACATTATGCAATAAGTTGGCGATAAGAATATGAGAAAAGAGTGAGTATGAATAAAACATTCAAGTTATGGATACATTTCGTTTGCATCTTTATTTTTGTTGAAAATGCTCTGTGTGTTGTGGTGTGTCTTAACCTTTTTTTTATTTTATCTTAAAGTTGACTTATTCTTTAGAGGATGCAAATAAAAAATAAAGAAAAAAAAAAGATTAAGGAGTGTTCAACTGAATGCAGTACTATAATAGTAGGTATACATTCCATATACATAGCATACATTTGACTTTAAAAATAGAAAAAGAAGACAAGCAATGCCGGTAAATTCATCATATTAATGTGACAGATTGTATATACGACCACACCACAGAGCGACGACAATGTTGCGGTAATAAAAGTCAAAATAGTTTTGAAATGCATTTTTAGCTTTTAGGATGGAAATAACTTTTTTTTTTTGAGATTTCTAATTCTGCATCAAACATATATAAAGTATAATGCAACGTTTCTGTCTTTTTTGTAGGGAAAACCATTATTTCAAAATGGGAAAAAGAAAATGTCCTTGATTTTGTTGGGTCTAAGAGATGTGTCCTTTAAGAAATCTGATATGAATTTAAAATCTTTTAAGTGAATTTAAGGAGGTAGTTTAAAAATTCAAAGATTTGAAGGTTTAAAATTTAAATATATGTATGTATTTTTTTTTTAAAGGAGGAATTACATTATTCATTATAAATTTATATTTATATTCTTTTGTGAATATTCATGTACCTACAAGAAAAGCTTATGTGCATTTGATTTGAAAACAAAAACACAACATTATTCGAAAGCAGGGTTGTAAGAAATCTTTTTACTTGCGATATAGGTACTATATATCAAGTTATGCATTCGTACAAAAAAAAAAGTTGAGATAACATTTTTCCATGATACGTCTATCTGTCATTCTGTCTGTCTGTCTGTCTGTCTGTCTGTGTAAGGAGCTACAGCCTAAACGGATGGACCGATTGATGTCAAACTTGGTATGTAGCAATTTTTGGAGACTCCAGAGGGGTTTTTGGAATTAATTTTTTTGGACCAGACCAAAAATAACGGTACTTTTCATGTACCTACCGATTTAAGTAAAATTGAAATATCTCAAAAAAGGCTCAAACGATTTTGTTTAAAAAATTCAAAAAGTAGTTTTAAGCTTGGGTCTATCTTCTAATGAAAAAAATTTTTTTTGAAAATCATTATTAACGGTACCTGCCATAGAATCTTTTTTTTTTTTTTTCAACGAAACTTTTTGTGAAGAAGCATTTATATAATTTAAATATGAACCAAAAATTAAATTTCAAAAAAATAACTTTTGAATTTTTAAAAATATTTTGAATTTTTTTTTTTTGAAAAATCAAATTTTCGAAAACGGGACATTGAATTTTTTTGAAATTTTATTTTAAGATGTTGATTAGTGATTTCTACAAAATGGCATACCAATTTTATTTTCAAACTTTTTTTCCAAAAAATTATTTATAAAAAATTAGTTTTTTAAAAAACGGCTTTAACGATTTTGAAAATTTTTTTCTCAAAATACATCTTAATATATCAATCAAAACTGCATACTTGCTTTGGAGGGCAATTTGATTTCAGATTTTATTTTTTTTTAAAACGATATTTATTTTTTTTTCCAAATTTCTATATAAAAAGTTTTACAAATTTAAGCAACTTTAACTCTAAGAGCAAGTTCGTGAGACCCATTTTATTGTTTAATTATTTGTTTTCCATTACAAAATAAAAAAAAAATTTTTAGTACAAATAAAATATGTTCGCATTATAAAAAATATTAACTGCAATTGAAAAAAAAAGTGGTTGTCAGTTGTTAGTTTACGCGATAACATATAAGAAAACAGGTTGTGTGCTTTTGTAAAAAAAAAAAGATTTAAAAATTAATTTCTTGTCAGCTTTCTTGTTGAAGTGAGCTTTCTTATTATATCAAGTTTTAAACCACTACATAGTTCTTCTAAAGAATAAAACCATACATAAATTTTTAAGATGCGCATCAGGTACATATAAAAGAATTTATTATTATTTTATAAAAAAATGAAAAAATCACAAAAAGCCATTTTTTATATAACAACTTACATATAATAAATGCTATCTGAAAGCATATTGTTTCAGCTCAAAATACTTACATTAACCATATCTGTACGACTTCTACAAAAAGAGCTAGAATTTTTGAACCCAATACATTTTCACCAAAAAAAAAAAGAAAGAAAATCAAACTCTTTTTTCTTCCATTACCTTAGAGTCGATTTTTTTATATAACAACCTATAATAAATTTTATATCCTCTGAAAGCTTATTATTTCAGCTTTAACATGATGCTCCAACCACATCTGTACAATGCCTATACCTAAAGAAAGTAAGATTTTTAAGACGTTATCACATCAAAAAATTTGCATTTTTAAAATAAACCAGCAATTAAACATACAACAGTTTCAAATACAGTGCAGTATTTTGTGATCCAACATTTTAAATACAAAAATTCTAACAAAAACAGTCAGTTTATACAGTTACATTAGTTCAGTTTAGTTAATTCAGTTCAGCCAGTTGAGCTCAGTAATGGGAACCAAACCATGTTGTTATTGCAATTAATATAATAAGTTAATTGAACCAATTTCAAAATATTCAAAAAAACAATTTCAATCAATCTTAAAAGCCACAAAAGTAACAAAAAAAAACAAATGACTTCGTTAATATTTGTGCCCACGAAATGATTTTGTAATTTATCTTATCGAAACAATTTTTTTTTTAATGCAAACATTATTTTTAGTCACAATTGTATTTCTGAAAAATACAATTTGCGATAAGAACTTAACAAAAACATCCACTTAAAAAAAATAAAATTACACAAAAAAGCTGAAAAAAATAGGTTCAACATAATAACAGAAAGACGGCCTCATTTCGTTACACAACACAACACAACCCTATCTCTCTTATGTTTGGAATTGTGTTGTGTTCATATGCCATCTGCACTCTCCCAAAAACCAAACAAAGTATAGTTTCTGTTGTCTGTAGTAGGTACAAATATGCGATAGAATAGAGGAAGCGCCACAACTGCAAAGTTAAGTACCACCCAGAGAGAGAGAGTGAGATACTACATTTTATCTGTTACAATTGTATATCTATTCAAAGGAATGTACTTCCATCTGCTTCTCTTTTCTACATTCACAACAGAATGAACAAAATGAAAAGAAAAAAAAAAAAAAAGGTTACTCATACGCCACAGTTCACCGATGCTTCACATTGAAATATCGTAAACGATTTGACCATCGCTATAGTCCCCAAATAACACACAACACGAACAACATGTGAACCCCTTCGAACTGTATATATTTGCCGTTGCAAATTGAAATTGTGTTTCTGTTTTCAATGTTTTCCTTTCGATTTTTCTTCTTCTTCTTGTTATTTTTTTAAAAATCATTTTGCCGATGTGGTGTTCTTGATAGCAGTGTCCTCCATTAAAGGTACGAATTTATATATGTGAGAACGAGAAAAGCATCGAAGAAATTGGCTTTCTTTACAAACGACCATCGCATCGTCTGAATAAACATTTCATCCTTGTAACCAACAACAACGACGATGACCCACAGGACAATGTAGAGATGGAAGCATTTTTTTGTATTGGAATTTGTTGTTGTTGGTGTCGATGTATTTTCTAGGGGCACGGCAACAGATAAGAAAGTTAAAAGAAAATTGATAGAGTATCTTAGAATCCTTCGTGCAATCGTGTATCGGAGTTAAAGAAGAAGCAGAAGAAGTAAAAAAGGACTCAACTTACTTAGTTTCGTGTGGGATAAATAAGATTCAATCTTTCGTTTGTTCTTCTCGTCGTTCCTTTCGGATTGATTGATTACAGGATTAAATCTGGCAAAAGACTGTTTAAACTAACTTTTTTTTTTTTTCATTCTTCAAGGATATACAACGAAAAATCCTTTAGATAGCAACAGAAAAGAGAAACAGAGAATGAGGAAGAGATCAATTAATGTTGACACAATTCAATAAATAAAAGAAAATATCTATCTTCTTGTTGTATGTATGGGAACTTTTCGTCGGTCGAAGACTTAAAAACAAGATGTATGAGAAGCCATAAAAGCAATATAGTTTTTACATTAACTTTGGTTCAGATAAAGTATAGTTTAACTTTGCCCATGACCCAAAACAAGAAGAAGACATGACCAAACTCTCTTGTATATATAGATAAACATTTTTCAAATGGTTTAAGTTCAAGCTTATCCTACAATATCCTAATGGAAAATGGTTAAATATAGAATGTGTTTTTTTAAGTATTCAATAATTTTAGTTTTAAGAGCAAAATCATGTTCAATATCCATAAAAATGTTTGTAGGATTTTTAACAAGATTTCCAGTAATGGAATGCATAAAGTATTACCTTTCTTTAAAATCTGTTGCATTTAAAATTTAGTTCAAATATGAAATAATACAAAATTCAACAATTGTTGATCCAAAATTTTAAGTTCTGTTCCCAAATTTCTATCAATCTAATTTTAAGTTTTTTTTTTTTCAAATATTTTAACCGAACTTTATAAAAATTTTGATCAGAATTTAAAATATTTGACATTATAAATTGTTTATTGAACAATGGATTCCAATCGCTAGCAAGAAGCAAAGAAATTCAGATATTTTTTTGTACCGATTTTTCAGAATTTTTTTGAACCAAAAATTTGCCATTTCTTTTAGATTTTGTATTTCTAGCAAAAAAATAACTAATAGCCTTCATTTCTGTCAGTTTTTGTATTAAAAATGATATTGTCCAAAAATGTTGCCAGAATTGAGACTTTCTTTGAAATTGTTCCAAATTTGTTTTGGTTGGTACCGATTTTTTTTTTTTTTGTTAAAGAATCACGCTCAAAATAAGTCAAATGCTACACTGGTAAAATATTTTCATTGAAATTCAAAATTTAATAACTAATGTTATTTAAAAAAAAAATTATTTAAATTTTTCTTTCAATAGTTTTCAGTATTCATAATCTTAAATGCTTTATTTTTAAGCCTTAGATAATTCATTAATATTTTATCAAAATCTTACCAAAGTTATGTTTTAGTGATCTTTCCAACCATTTTTTTTTAGTTTTTTTTTTTTATTTGTTTTGCATATTTCTGAAATGCTTTGTCGAAAACTGCACTTGGTTATCTCTCTAGTTTTCTGTCAGAGATTTTTTTATTTATAAAATTTGAAATAATTTTGGATCAAAACTTTTTTATTCTGTTTAATTTTATTTGCATTCTGAAAATGTTACCAAAATTTTTATCAAAATTTTCAGTCTGAACAAAATTTTTAGTTGAATCGGAACAAGTAATTTAAAAAAATTATTTTTACTGTACTAAAATTTCGAAAGAATGTTATTTATTTTTAACCAAATTTAAATCAATTTTTGTACCAAAATTTGTTCGACAGTTTTAGTACATTGCCCTTAAATAAGCAAATATTAACTTTCTACCCATTTAAAACTACTACGTATAAATATGGTTTCCAAATTTTGGAGTAATTAGAATGATATAAGTTTCACTTCAAAATGTTCAATATTTTACTGGAACTCAATTATTCCAAATTGTTGGTGTTTTTACAACATACCTACTGTTAAGATTCCGCACAATTTTCGTTTTTAACTTTTTTGTCAGTTAAAGTTTTCTATTTAACTTAACCTTTTTTGATATTCCACCAAAATTTTGATCAGAATTTAAAAAAATTGTATTTTTTAGCGAGTATTTACCTACAGTATTTTTCTGTCAACCAAGTAGAGTTTTCACTAAAGTTTGAGTCAAAATCTTTTAAAAATTTTTACCGACTTTATTCACAATTCTAAAACCAAAAAATTTTAATTTATTTTTAAATTTTCAACAATTTGAAGCACCGAAATTTGGATCCGAATATTCAGAATATCCTTTTTATATTGGAAAAAATTTCAATTTCCAATTTTTTTTTCTTCTTTGTTGAAAAAATGTTCGATATTAATCATTTAAAATGGTCATCTTTATTATTATTCATAAATAAAACACCACTTCCTTTTTTTTTCAAAAAAGGACAATTTTTGTATAATTTTTCTTAAACAGACTTTCCCCTTTATTACAGAAAAACCCTTTCTTATCGTTCAACCCCATTCTTTTGAATAGAAATTCCTCATCTGTAATATCCATCATTATAAATTTGTTCATCATTTCATTATTCTTGGCGTGACCTGTTGAAGACATTCTCAAGCACTTGGTCCTTATTACAGGATATCCTCTTTTCATCTCATTCCGCATCTCACATTCATTCACAATAAAAAAAAAAAAAAAAATAAATATCATAGGAAAAAGGAGTAGAAATCAGTATTTTTTATTTCATCCCCCCCACCCCCTCAATTTACCCATCTATAACATGTTTTGAATCGAACAATTCCATTTAGGATAATACTACTCACCATTATCATTGAAGTCCTTTTGAATGAATACAGAAATTCCTTTTATTCATCGTCGTCGTCATTGGTTCAGTTGGTCGATCTCCTTCTCTATTTGGATATGGTGTGTGTAATCCTTTTTCTCTGACTTAATTTCCTTCTCTCATCACGTCGTCCGTTTGCCATTCGGAATTGAATTTTTTGCTTAAATTTTTTATATTTTTTTTTTGTATGTTAATGATGGAGAAGAGGGTGATTTTTTTTTTTCATTTTCTATGCAGAATAGACGACCACAGAAAAGGAAGGACATTTTTATAGGTTTGGTGAATTTTTTTATATCTCGTGTCCTGTGTATCCAATTTTAATCAGAAATTTACAGAAAAGTTTTTTTCATCAACATCCTCTCACACTTTCACCTTTGAAAACTTTTCTTCTTTTTTTTTTGAGAATTTAAAAAAAAAAAAACAAGTCTAAAAGCATCTTGAGAAGTTTCAAAAAAACCACTAAGATGACGACACTACAAGCATTCGAATGAAGAAACAGTAGAAAAAAATATAAAGAAGAACATGTAAAAGAGGAGAAACAAAAAAAAAAATATAAATACACGGTGACAAAAAGTTTTTGCGCCCCCAAAATCTTGTTTCCTCTTTTGGGGGTCCTTACCAACTGCTTCGCTGACATCATTCTCAAGAGGGCGGCAAACGGAAGACAGCACAAGTGCAAGACATGTCTTTTATTTTGGCCCAGGATGCCCTTAGCATTGCGTTCGACTTGGATGATGTTCTTTTGCTTTTCGGTTGGTTTATATATTTTTTTTTTGGTTGAGGTTGAGAGGATAGTTTAAGTAGCATCCTTGTTCCGTGTTTTGCGTTTGGCGATGCTCTTTTCCACACACCGTCATCATCGTCATTCTCTATCTTTCTAGCGCTATAGCAGCTCCTTTCGACATGAGAATTGAAAAGTTTTTCTTCCTGTTTTTCGATATGTGTTGTGTCTTTGAATGTGTTCATTTTTTTTTTTATTTATTTCATAACCAAACTCCTTTAAAGGATCTCTCAGATCTAAAAAAAAACACCATCACCTTCATACTCCTGAGAAGGAGCAAAATAGACAACGCTACTGTGAGGGATAATTGAAATGGAATGATAATATTAAAAAGGAGCCATCACACCAGAATAAGGAAGAAGATCTCTACCAACCAACACGATGAGTATAGAGTTTAGCAAAAAAAAAAAAAAAATGAGAAAAAATAAAATAGAAAATTAAATTTCTGCTTATGGGAGTTTGTTGTCAGACTGTTTGTTAAAATCCTTCGGATGACAACAGCAGCAGCAGCAGCAGGACTTGGAATATATAGTTAGGATCTGTGGTAGTTATCTGGTATGCACTTTTAGTGAAAGACACCACCCAATCTCCTGTCTCCTCATCCACAAGACACAGCAGACGATGAGGTTTGGATTTCCTTTCATTTATATTTCTTGGGGTTTTTTTCTGTGGAAGATAATCTTGGAAGAAAATAGACACCGCGCGAGATAGTGTTGATGTCAGAATGCGAATGGACGGGTCTCCAAAAGAGTATATTCTTACCCAAAGATGATAGGAAGGTGGGTTGGTAAGAAGGTACTCAAGGAATGTGGGATTTCTATTCATGAAGTGTGAAAAACGGATTGTTGAGTTCTTAAATGCTCATTTAAAGTACAACTTGAGGGTATTCTTTAAAAGAGGTTTTTCATAAACTTTATTATTCAAGTGTTTTAAAGAAATAAGTGACTTTAATTTAATAAAATGAAAATAATTTGGATATATTAAACCAATCAGAAACTTACTTTGAAAATTAGAATAAATGATGGTAGTTCTAAAAAAAATAGGCCTTTGATCACAAAATTTCTTTGAAAAAACATTCGATTTATGAGAAGAGAAGAGTTTAAAAATTTAAATTAAAAACAAGATAGAGTTAGCAGTGAAATATAAAGAAAAAGTTTTAACTTCTAGCTCACTTTTTGAATCCAAAATTTTGATAACTTTTTTTTCCCCAAAAACTTCAATTGCTTCGATTTTGAAAAAAAATTAGCTAAAATTTAGGTACCTACTTGAAATTTCGAATGCATAATGTGCATAATTTTTAAACAATATATGGATTAAATAAGAACTCACTCAAGAATCAGATGCAAAATATATATCTTTGAAATGGTGTACCAAATTCTGAGCACTAAATTTCGAACATGGCTTTTCAAAGTTTTGTCTGTTTTACAAACTGCGAGCTTGAAAAGTAAACAAGTCTAATCTCAGTTTTGCTTATACCAAACAAAATCATAGAATTTGATTTTTGGTATTGTCAATCAAAATTTATAGACCAGTGCCAATAATTTTTGAAAATAAAAAAATTATTAGCAGCATATGGGTGGTGGGAAAATTTAGGATAAATGGTATATGAAAGGGGAAAAATAAATTGCCCACAAAAAAAAAGGGGGGGGGTGGGCGAAAAAGTGGGGTGGGTGTCAAAAATCATGGTTTTTTACGATTTCAAAAATTTGCAAAAGTTGTAGGCAGTATAAATGTCTACAACTTTTACTCAAACAATTTTTTTCTATAACCTCAAAAATATTGAAAAAAATGCAAAAAATACGATTTTTTTATTGTTATCTTTTACAAAAATAGTTGGATTTTAACAAAACTTGGTTAAAAATTACTTTGTTATGTTTTCTATCTATTAAAAATGTTTTTTGAGCAAAAAGTTAATTTTTGGATTTTTGACGAATTTAATTTAAAAAAATTGCCTATTTTTCAATCAAAAAAGTTACCGAAAAAATTTTTGATTTTTGAAAAGTTTGCAATGCAATTATTTAGCTTAAAACCGTTTTTTAAGGATTGTGTGGAAAAACTATACTTTTGTTTTAGAAAATATTGAGAAAAATTGAAAAAAACAAAAAAAACGATTTTTAAAATTGATTTTTCCGTAAATGACAGTAATATTGACGAGAAATAATTTTCCATAGAAACCAATTTATACTTTTCTAATGGTCATTGACCTTTTCAATTTAAATCAAGCACTAGAATAGCTCTAATGTGCAAAGTTTTTGAGATATTGAATTTTGAACGTCCCAAACACTATTTTTCTGATTTTTGGCATGGTAATTATGTCAAAAACGTGATGTGATAGAATTTTTCTGACTTCAGATTCGAGATCAGCGCACAAAGAACCATTAGAAAAATATACTTTGATTTCTATAAAAAAACCTTTTGACTAGTGAAATCGAACAGGGCAGAAAAAAATCGAATGCCTAAATTTTTCCACCACCCTTATGCTGCTAATAATTTGTTCAACTTTTGCCTTCTGAAAACCGGATTGGCACTGGTCTATTAGACTCAATTTTATAAAAAAAAAATAATTTGTATTTCTGAAATTTAAAACGAAATTCTTATTCAAAATAAATATTTAGAGTATTATATATTATTAGCAAATTATAAGATTTTGGCCCAAATTTTGGTGAAATCCAACCAAAAATATGTATTTTAAATATGTTTCATATTATTTTTTTGTTTTAACTTTTTATAAAATTCCAATAAAAAATCAAAATTTTTTTAAAATGCAAAAGATTGATACTAAGAAATAAAAAAAATCCAAATTTTGATCAAATTCCAAAAATAGAAAACCTACCTCAAGACAAATGAATACAAAAAAAAAGATTTTGTGAAGGAAATTATATTATCCTTGGAAAAAAATTGGAAAACTATTATTCGATAGCTATGTTCTAAAATGGTTTTATATTTTGAACGAATAATTAGAAAAAACCCAAAAACTGATGCTCGTTAAGAAAAATTATTGAAAAATGAGTTTTGAAAAAACGACAGTAAATTCTGAGAACGTAATTTTTGTTGAATTTTTTTCTGTGGTGTTTGGTACAGAAAGATAACTGATTTGAAACTTTTTGTCTATGCATATTTTCACTATTTGTCACAAAAAAAATAAAAAAGTTAATTAAAGAACAATGCTAAGAAAAAATCACAATTTAAATATTACATTTCGGGAAGGTAAATCAAGTTTTATTATTTTTACATGTAAGGACTTTTTTTTATCATTTAATACAAAATTTACCAAAACCCAAAGTTTGAAAACTCATTTCATAAGAAGGGGTTTTTTATGACTGTTTTATACGGAAGTGTAAAATTCTAGAGAAAAATTTCAATAAAACAGAAATAAAAATGATGCTCTAAAGTTGTAATTTTGTGCATCTTTGACATTGAAATTTGGTCGATTGAAATTTCGAAAAATTGTTATTTTGATAATACAGTCAATTTTCAAACAAAGTTTTCAAAAATTAAATGCATTTTGTTTTTGAAGGGAAAACTTTGTCATCTTGCCACCGAAGACTTAGGATTTTCATTAAGCTAATAATAGATATAAACAACTACTGTCCCAAAAATCAGAACACTTGATTGGAAATACGCTCTGATGGTAACTGTGCTGTTAGGAATATAATGAAATATATAATTAAGCAAAAATAAATTTAAAATATTAGAAAAATACTCGCTATATTTAAAGTCAAAATGCAGTTCACATATTTTGGGAAGTTTTTAAGATTTTGTAGTTAAAAGTTAACCTTATTTAGCTGGCTTAAACCAAAAATTAAAAACAAAAATTGTTGTTGTTCATTCAAAACCTGAAAAAAAGTCATTAGAACGTTTTATTTTTGTTTTTCTTTTTTTGAAAATCACAAATTTAGAAAAAAATATTATCGAATCCTAATATTGAACCCCCTAAATTTTAAACATTTTAAAATATGGTCTTGATAAAATCTTTCCCGAAAAGAGCTCTACAACTTCCCGACATTCAATTGAGAATTATGAAATACCTCTTTTTTAATTGATAACTATTCAACTGTGTCCTTTATTTTCATTTAACACTTAAATACACTAGCCCAAAAAATTAAAGGAACAAAAAAAAATCGTGATTTTTTTAGTGATTTTCGATAGGCTGTATTTCAGTAAAAAATGACCGCATCATGATAAAATAAAAAGGATGTGAAAGCTCTATTCTTTTAGTTTTAGGATTAAATATTAAAATATTTTATTTCTAACGGTAAAATAGCATAATTGTTGGAAATGTTCAAAAACCAAAATTTTCTAATTTTTTTTCGATTTTACTTCTCTCATAAGGAAGTGGAAAATTTTTTTCTGATAAAATGATTATTATTTTTAGAAAGGTTTTTTATTTGGCTTTAGAATTCCTTTTGTTTCAAACTTCTACGATTTTTTTTACACTGCAATATCAGTCATCAAACCAAAAACCATACTTTTGACTTTGACTATCAATATCTCAAATACGAATCACTAATAGTAGAGTAACTAAAGCAAATTATTAGGGAACCCGGCCGAACAGCTCTGATTTTGACGATTTTTTTTTTCAAACGTAGGTAATTAAAAATACTTTAAAGTCTATAGATTAAAAATTGCCGGTGTTGCCGTATTGTTTTTTAAAATTAAAATTAAATTTTTTTTTAACAAAACCATTTTTGTTGCTTAAATTTCATAAAACAAATGATAGCAAAAGATTCTCTAGGTAATTTAAGGAAAATATATAAAAGGCAGTAAGGGACAATCTTCCATCGTTCGAGTGATAAATGCAATTTTCTAACATTCTGACCTCAATCACAAAAAAAATATTTTGAAAACAACGGCAACACCTACAATATTTTAAAATACATTTTTAAAAAGCCAGAAGCTCATTCTCATCTCTTGAATTTAAATCTACTAAATTTAATCAAGACTTTTTGAAAAAATGGTCCTCAAACTCAGAATTTAAAAAAAAAAATGTTATTAGAAAAATTTAAAATATATCACACTTTTGAAAAAAAAAATGAAAAATGACTTCAATTTTAATGGTTTTTTTTTAATTAAAACTGAATTTTTGCATTGAAATAATTAATTTTCTCTAAGACTGTGGTAAATAGGAACTTTAAATTTTTGCTATTTAACTTTCAACAGTAAGGGTTACTAAATGAATAAAAAAATAATTGTATGTTTAGATGTTGAACTTAAAAAAAAAATAATTTACATTTTTTTTCAAAACTTTTATTAAAAAAAGTTCTTCGAAAATAAAATACTTTTTAATTTTTTTCATAAACCGTAATACATATTGACATTTCCTTTTATAATTTGAAATCATAATAAATTCGGCCAAAAAAAATTGAAAATAAATGCATTTTATATTACGACCAAGTTTAAAAAACGACATGTTAAAATTTTTTCAAAAATCTGAGTTCAATTACCATTCTTTCTGAAATGGATTTCCCATATATTTTTTTCCTTGAATTTCCTAGACAATCTTTTGGCATCAGTTAATTTATAAAATTTAAGAAAAAATTTTAAAAAAAATTTGTTTTTGTTCACAAAAATCTTCAATTAAATTTAAAAAATCAAAACGGCAACACCGGCAATTTTTAATCTATAGACTTTAAAGTATTTTTAATTACCGACGTTTGAAAAAAAAGATCATCAAAATCTAAGCTGTTCGGCCGGGTTCCCTAATATTGCCAATTTTTGAGCTTTAGTTACTCCACTATAAACAGAACATTCTTTATAGAGTAGAATTACTTCTCTTTAGCTTCTTTAACATTGTTGCCGCCAGCAGTAACAAAAGGAATTATCCTTTTAAAGCGGAATCTCTTATAAAGGACCACGATTTTAATTTTAAATTTAACTTAAATTTGTACTTGTTGTTTCATAGGTTTTTTCAATATTGAGTTTTTGTTTTCAAAATATTTGCTATAAAATTATTACTACACAAATTTCTTCTGAATTAAGAACCTTTAATTTTTCTTAATTAAAATAAATATTACATTGCCTATGGGATTGGATCTTAATATTATAAATATTGGAATACTTGGAACTCAAGAGCTATCGAAACAAACATTTTTCTAGATATTTGTAATTTTTCTTAAACTTTTATTATTATTTAACTTATAAATTTAATAACAATTTAACTAACATTCAAAATATATTTCTTCTCTTTCCAGGTAAGTTCCAACACTCGATCGAACACACAAATTCTCAATCACAACCAAAAGGTTAGTAAGTAGCCATATCAGATTTAACTGCAAAATACTAATTTCCTCTTGGAATATAAATAACCCCTCATGAGTTTCACCATCATCCATATAAACACTATTCAGAGAGCAGAGCAATTATCTATTATCTCAAGTTATTTATTGCCTCAGATGCAAAGTAATTGTATCGATTTATTTAGCCTATTAATAGGTTAGGTGCTCCAACTCGAACACACCGAGTATAACAACGACAACGACATCAACTACAGACAACACCCCTTATTTGCTTTTCGAGTTGGTTAATTAAAATAAATAATTCTCAATCATATGTCATAGAACACAAATGGGCGTTTTAAGTGTCAAAGCTTTGGACTATTTATCACGTTTAGGTATGGTAAGATAGGAAAATCCAACATATTCATATACTTGTTGTTTGGAATTTTCTTCAATACCGGTACCGGAACCCCCTCCTCACACTCTTCGATCTAATAGCAGTTGAACACATTTTACTTAAGCATGACATTTACCATCAGTCTGACGACGACGATGATGACGACAACGTTCCCCTTGCACTAATTCTTCATCCCCCTCCCCCCTTCACCAACAAAAAGACTTTATCTATGAGTGTTGACTAAAAACGAGGGAGTGCAGACGGATCTTTGAAAAAAGATATTCTTTATAGTCTGTTAGATAGATATCTGCAATTATTTTTAACGATGATGTTTTGCCAGTGTGTACTGAGTGTACAATCAAGCTTACCGTACCTACCTATACGCTAGAGACAACAACAAAAAAAAACGTGTATCTTACAGATGCAACGAATTTATAAAACAGGGATGGATTTTTTTTCCACGTTCTTCTTTTTCTTGTTTAGGTAATTATTCAATGTTTGTGTTATTTCATATTTTTTTCTGTAATGAAAGAAAATTATAGATTGGCAAAATGAATTATTCGTGCTTACCAGGTTTAACAGAAAATGACAGAAAAAAAAAATTAAAGATGAGTTTTTATTAATAAGTCAGGCAAGGCAAAGGCAAGGCTGGCGCATGTTATGTGATGAATTTCTGATTGGGATTTTTTTTTTTTTTCATTTTTCTGAAAATTAAAAATTTTTATTATGTATGTACGACATAGTAATAAGTTAATGCACCTAACGAGATATTTTAATTATTTTCAAATAAACTATCTTTCAATGAAATTATAATAATTAATTTGAACTTTGTTTGCGGTTTAAAATGATAAAGTAGATAAGTTATTTTTAATAAACATTACTCTCGAAATCTTCATTAGTAAAAGAGGTTTAAGGGTTGAAAATGTGTGTGTTTTAAAATTATAATCAACAATTCCAAGCAATATTCAACATAAAATAACTGATAATAGATAAAATTGATTTCTTAAAAAAAAAGTACGTATTCGCCTCAGTGACCCATTTATTTGGAATTGATAATTTAATGTTTAATATATAAACTTTTACAATATTTTGTGTTGCCAACAGCAGAAAACAATCTAATATTTTGATTCGCTTATTGATAAAACATATAACAGCTTTAAAGGGATAAAATGGCTCCGTAGAATAACTTTTTGGCTATCCCAAACATCGGCTTATTTTTTTATTTATTTATTTATTTATTTATTTATTTATTTATTTATTTATTTATTTATTTATTTATTTATTTATTTATTTATTTTTTTATTTATTTATTTATTTATTTATTCATCTACGGATATAAATCTTACAGATTACCTACAATTTTGAAATAAAAATATAATTAAATACTTAAAGCTAATTTATAATATGCTTTGCAATTTGATTTTAATTTCACATCTGTTTATAGAAAAATCAAGTTCATCACATATAGTGTTGAAAAATTTTATGCATCTAGAAAATGGTTCGTTGCAACCATAATTACATCTACATATGTTTAGGATTGTTAAAAAAATGACGAAGACGCATCCTCTCTCCGGAATATAGATTTCAAAATTATAAATAATTTGTGGGCATTTGATACGGTATGAAAATACATTATGGACAAACAGTACACACTGAACATTACGCCTTTTTTGTAAAGAATGAAGTCCAATCAAAGCACATCTTGACGGATATGAAGGAGTATCTATTCTCCATTTCAGTTGCCTAACTACAAATCTTGTGAAAGCCTTTTGAACTCTTTCAATACGAGTTATCCCAATGGAAGTAGAAGGACACCAAACAATTGACCAATACTCAAGGATCGGACGAACTAATGACATGTACACTGATTTCAGAGCATAAGGGTTAGAAAACTTGCTGCAGTTTCGCTTGACGAAACCAAGAATTGAATTAGCCCTTGCAATTACATAATCTATATTTAACGAAAAAGACAACTTCGGATCAAAAATGACTCCAAGATCACGAATCTCAGATTTGCGATCAGGAATCTGGTTGAACATATGGTAGTTGTGGATCATTGGAACTAAAATACGATGTGCCGTAAACACATTACATTTTGTGATATTTAATGGAAGGATATTCCTATCACACCAATCAGATAAAACATTTTGAAGATTTTGCTGATCAATTCTATTTTTGATACAAAGAAAAATTTTCATGTCATCAGCATACATCAAACATGATGCATTTTTTAGAAGAGATAGGATATCATTAACAAATATATTGAAAAGAAGTGGTCCCAGATGGCTACCTTGTGGAACTCCTGATGAAGCTTGTATGATATTAGAGAAGAATTTCCCCAATTTTACACATTGTGTTCTTTTATAAAGGTAGCTGGAAATCCACGAATGCCAAAAGCTCGAAGTTTAGCTAGAAGAATTTCATGACAAATAGAATCAAATGCTTTTATAAAGTCTGTGTAGATAGTATCTACTTGATAACCTGATTCTAATGAATCGACGACATATTTACAATAAAGCATGAGATCAAATATGCTCTTTTATACTAAAATACAAACGGTCTTTTACTATAAGCTCAAATAATTTAGGTATTGCAGAGAGCTTAGTTATACCACGGTAATTTGTTACAAGATGTTTTGGACCAGCTTTGTAAATAGGACTTATATATGAGAACTTCAACTCATCAAGAAATTCGCCAGTATTGAGAGATTTATTAAAAATTATTAGTAGTGGGAACACTAATGTGAATTGACATTGCTTCAGAACTAGAGATGGAATTCCATCTGGACCAGGATTTAAGCTAGATTTTAATTTTGAGATACCATTAAGAATGTCAGACTCAAAGGGATGAAGTTTTGAGATATTAGCATTGTTAATGCATACATTTTCTGTTTGATGAAGCTTTAAGTCGGAATGTTGAACATAAACCGTCTTAAAAAATTTTGAGAAAAGTTCACATGAACTCTGTAAATCAGAAGAAATAATACCATCAAATTCCAATTGTTAAGAAAATCATATTCTTTATTCTTCTTTTACGAAATTGGCAGAAAAGCTTTCTGTTAGCTTCTGAATTTGATTTTCTAAATTTGTTAAAAGCTTTATTTTTAACATTTTTTAAATTAACCAATCGTTTATTAGACCAAGGTGTTTTAAATGATTTCAAACATTTCCTTTTTGGAACATATTGTCTTAAGCCAACCGAAAAAATATTTATAAATTTTTCGTACGCACCTTGAAGTGATAAACCGGAAAGACTTTTTGTTCATCTCTTTTTCACTTTACATTGAACATTAAATAAATAGGTAATTTGTTGTACGACAACTCATGAAAGGGCAAGGCCAATTGGCTCAACCAAAATTGTTTCCGTTTAATAAATTTGCAAAAATTGAAGGGACCTACAATTTACCGTCGAGTTTGATCGGATAACAGAGATGCTTTTTTTCATAGTTAGTTTTTAAGACTTTTTCAATTTCTCGCTAGAAGTAGTGTCCCTTAAAAATATATTTTAATGGTAGAGACTGGGATTCGAACCCAGAACTCTGGCGTGAAAGTCCATCGAATTTACCATTGCGCCACGGGTTACTACTTTATAAGACGTAGTAGTTCTGTGTCCCAAATTTCTAGTCCTTAAAAAGTTTTCATTTCTTTAACTTTTGATTTGAAAATCTTTCTAAGACATCAATTCTGTTGAAATTACTCTTTTTTTTTTTGGCACCCTAACAGATTCCAGGCTTTCCAAAGTTCTTCCTACCTACATTTTCTGTCCAAAAATTCATTTATTCAATTATATTAATACGTCTGCTAAAGTTTTCCCCAATAAATTGATAAAACTCGTATATTGAACTTCGATTAACACACTGTCACCTGCCATAATGAAATGCACTGCCAAAAATATTTTCCGAATTCCATTTTTATTCCTAATCCCCCCACTTCTTCAACTTTAACTCACATTTTAAGGCTTAAAACCTCATCTCATAAATATCATACATGTGTACACTTACTCACACGTTATATTATATACGAAATAGCAGTGAGGTGGCATAAAATGATTTATTCCCCACACCCCTGCTGATTTCACCATTTTCTCCCCCAAAACCAATTAAATCCGATTATTGTGTCCCCCAAAATATATAAGTAAGTAAAAGAAGAAGTCAAAGAAAGTCGACAACATATTTTCTTAAACTTAAATTCGTATCCAGCCCATAATTATTATTCTACAGATGTCGCCACCAGCTACACCACGCATATTATAATAGGATTCAGCTCTTTCAAGATGAAAAAGATGTGGAAAAAGAGAAGTGATGTAAAGAACAAAATAATATAAGTTAGAAAAATAAATATATGTGTGGGTAGGCATTTTATTTTCGGTTTGTGTGCCTTTGCTTTTACCGTTACCCTCGAGATGTCGGCACATATAAATGCCAAAGAAGATATGACATAAGGGCAAGGATATAAATAAATTTCGAGCACGGCTCCATTTTGCAGTGTTCCATATCACTGCGTTTAAAGGGTGTTCTTTTTTTGCTTCTTTTGCTTTTTTTTTGTTTTCTCCCCTTAAGCGAAGGATATGTTTTTTTTTTCCACCTTCTTCATTCACATTAATTTGGTTCGGTGTTTTTTTATGCTTCTGTCATCTTTTTTTTTTAAACATACTCTACGGTGACAGTTAAAAACCCATTCCATGATGGGGGCGAAGCCCGAAACAAGCGAAAGAACATAAGTCAAAATAGGTGCAGAAAAATGACATGTGTATTCTGCTGCGTTGCTGCACGTGGGTTTGGTTGTTTGTTTGTGGAACTGTTGAGTTTATGTGATGCCTCTAGAGCGAGCGCCCTGAGATATCATGTGAATTCAGAAAACCAAAAAAAAAGAACTTGAGAGGATTTAAATTTGTTTTTTTTTTTTTGGTTGGTTTTGTAGCCATTGGGTTAATGAAAAAAGGAAGAAGACAACAAAAAATACGGAACCAAATTGTAGAAGGAGAAAATTCTGAAAAATGTTTTCGTTGCTGTTTTTTTTTTTTTTCTTCTTTTTTTTTTTTTTTGTAGGTATCCTTTGTTACTCTAAGGATTGTGTTTTATTAGAGTGGACGTGGTTTTTTATGAATTTTTAAGTCTTGACGTAGGTTTATGGGCGTTGAAGGGTTTTTAGATGTGTTTGTTATTTGTTTTTTTCTTTTATGAGAAGATTGAAAAGTTTTAATGGGTTTATTTTACATCACCAAGTGTGCGGACACGAAACTGACACAATAATTATACTTACCCACATGTGGGTGTATGCTGCCTTAAGGTGACCCAACCTAACATATTTGGTGTTATACACCAGTGGCCAAATTGGCTTAAAGGATTCGTTAGGTAATTCTTTACGTAACGTTATCTCTACACTGTGATTGAATGTCTAACGAAATTTAGAGGAAATTTGTGATTTTTAGATTTTGTTAGATAACAGGACATCAAGAACGGTTGGTTTTCGAATAATTTAAAGTAAGATTTAAGTTCTTAAAAAGACAGGACTTGGTTCACGATTTTATTTGATCTTGATCTTCTAATTAGCCTATTAAAAGTTGAAAAGATTTAACAAAAATGCCTGATAATTGATTACACACTCGGAAGACATCTTTGGTGTTAAATACACAACAGTTGTATAGTGTTAAAAAACGAGTATTTAAAAAAAAAACCTTTTAAAACTTAGTTTCAAACGGATTTAATTATATAACAAAGAAAACCATGCCATCATGAGTTAAAAATAGTTATTTTTAAACTTAAAAAGAAAAAAAGCTAAATTTTTAGCACAAAATTTAGTCAATTTTAGATTTCAAATAAAATTAGTAAAATCTTTATCAGTAAAAAAAGTTATTTCAAACCCGATTTCACATCCGTAATGAAATTGGTTACATTGAAACCAGGAAAACAGGTTATTTAAAACCTTGATTTCACATTCGAAATATCATTGGTTTAATATTACCAGTAAAATAAGTTCATTTTAATCAGTATTACATTTGTGATAAAATTTGTAGATTTATAGCCATCAAAATAAGTTATTTAATTACATACCAATTTGATGAAAGGTTTCTTTATAACCTATCAAAGCAGTTAATTTAAAGCCAGTTTAGAACTGGATGGTTAAAATTGGTTTTAAATTAGCCAGAAAATCGAAAATAAGTTAATTATTCATTTGTAAAAAATGAATGAAAAACGTTTTTAGAGCCAATTTTAAGCCTAGTTTTTGAAAACATCGAGAAAAATGCATACAAAATTATCAAAAATGAGATTTGAGTTTATTTTAGGGTTTGTTTTAATCGAAAAATTACCATCAGTTACAAAATGACCAATTTGAAACCATTTTATGACTGCCGATATTCCAAGTTATATTTTTACCTAGTGAATTTGCCTACTGAGGTTGCTTATGGAATTTTGATACATATTTAATAAATTTCTAAAAATTTTAACTCAAACCCGTTTCCGTAGATGTATTGAGCACTTTTGTGAAGGTATTGACATTTTTTTGTAAGGTTGGTATTAATTAACAAACGTAAAGGTCACATCCAATGATACGAACCCAGACCTCTAGCGTACTACTATGAAGTCTGAAACTCCAAAACTGCAGAGAATTTGATACCGGAAATATGTAGATTCTCGCTGGTCCTGAGGAAGTTGAAAGTTTTTCTTATTCGCAACCACCTAGGACTTAAAATTCGCCAAAAATTTATATCGAAAATTATGATATCTCGCCGCTGTTTCACGCTGAAAACATAACTTTCTAACTGTCGGTTTTACAAAAGTCTCTCAGAATATCCTTAATTATGAGACTATTTTAATCATTTCTTCTTCTTTCCGAAACTTCTTAAAATAGTACCTCTTCCTTTATGGTCTTTTATTCCAACCTAAAAACAGAGGTCCCTTAACAAATTCCCCATCGTGCATCGTAAGTCTTTGTCTTCGTCTATGTCTCAAAGCCCCCGCGTTGTCTTCCTTCGAGAAGAAGAAAAAAACTTTTTACCAAAGCATCCTCCTCCGAAAAAGGTAATTACACTTTAAAGAGAGTATTTTCATAACAGATAATTAAAATGGACGCAAATATTATATATAGATGAATCTGTTATCTTTATATTTTAGTATGCGAGTATGAGTAGATATGCCCTCTGTTTGGTCGCAATGAGCATATCTAATAACAATAATTATTTCTGCACCACAAAACTTTTCCCTTTGAATGTTGTATGGAATAGATATCCAGAGTCTCAGAGAATTTCTCCTCGTCCTCTTATCTATAAAATCCCTGTGTGCCTTTGCTTTTTTGCTATTTTTAGAAAAGTTTTCTCTACTCTGTCTATTGTTGTATTGTTCTGTGCAATGTTCCAACTAAAAAGTTTTGTATATAGCCTCAAGGCGCGAATCAGTCGGCATATTATAAAAAGGGCCGGGGTAGATGATGGCATATCCTTATCAAACCTTTAACGTTCCAAAGCAAAAAAAAAAATGCATTTACAAAAGTTTTATACTCTTTTTCGGTTTCTCTTTTGGTTCTGGTATGTTTGTCTGTCTGTCTGACTGTCTGTATGTCTGTATACACATAATTCATTATGCAACCGCACACGAGATATGGCGGCGTTGATTTTTAAATACAACTTTTGTAGCGCAGGAATAGCGGATAGGTATGTTGACTTTTATTTGCGCCTCACGAAATGCAAACATTCGCAGCAGACAGACAAACAGACAGACGCATCATAAGGCCGAGACATGCAGAATGAGAAAGGGCGTAAAAGGAAAAGCAAAACGCTCCAGAAATCGTGCCAAATGGCGGACGAGCGCGCGCGAACCGTTATTTGTGTATTTTATTGCATTCACCAGTTCTCATACGCATAGAAATGAATGATGACACTGCTTCTGCCAGATGATGTTGATCGTAACAGTAATAATACGAAAATACAACAACAACAAAAAGTTTTGGGGAGGGGGGGAAAGAAAAGGGGAAATACTCTGAATGTGATATGATTTTTAATGATGTAATTAAGTGTGCTCTAGAACGGAGGTTGCCAGCGTGCATCATGTGTCCAGATGATGACAAATTAACCTGGAACCGAGTTGGGAGAGGCAAAAGGAGTGACAGAAAGGAAGAAGGGAGAGAAGCATGAAGAACGCCAACGAAGCGAGTCCACTTGGAAATAGTAATCCGATTAGTTTGTCACACAGTAAAAAAGGTGCAGTGGTATGCTGTGTGTTGGTTTTGGGGAGGGGGGGGAAAGGTGGATGCGGCTTCTGGAGTGATGGGGTTGGGCGTGTATGTATTCAAGCTGATAGAGAAGCTTTATTTTTGTTCGACAAAGTTCTTTTCTGCAATTTATATTTAATACTTATGGCAACACCCAGAAAAGCGGAAAGAGAGAGATAGAGAGTGAGAGAAAAAGAGATATCAGAGTAAAAGTTAATGACCGTCCAAGTATCCCGGTCTCAGTAGAGTAGAGTACAATACAGTACCTATTTACCAATTTGACTTTGTCCGTTCGTCGTTCGTTGTTGTCGTCGTCGTAGTCCGTTGACTTTGCAATCATGTTGTTTGCTATTTCTGCTACTGGAACTGCTGCTTCTACTGTTTGTGCGAAGTCAATTAAGAAGAATTATTAATATTATGCTTTGTGTCGCTCTCTCTCGTATCTATTCAGGAAAGATTGGTTATAAAGCAGGCAAACATAAACCTACTTTCAAAGAAAATTATTATAAAGAAGCAAGAGTGTAATGAGAAGACTTTGTTATCTCGGGACTATGTTTTTTCATTAAAAGCCAGCGATATGTTTGGAAATGTCATTTATTTTTATCTAATTATTATCAAGACAGAAGGAGAGAATAGGTATTAATTTTTTTTAGAAATCAATTTATAGTGACGTTCCCTAGAGTGAAATAGGGTTTGGGAATTGAAGATTGAATTTATTTGATATTCGCAATTAACTTTTACGTTGTTAGGTAGCACTGGAATGATGTTAGAAGAGCATTGCAGCAGTGTCCCATACAGGAATCTATGCATTTCAGAAAAAAAAATCGGTTATTTTTTTAATTGTTAGGTTTTTTTTTCACTAAGCCCGTTTCAAAAATGAAGATTTTTTGATTTAAGAAGTTCGAAGACTTTTTAATCTATGAAATTCGTTTGAAAAGTGAGGATTTTTTGGTTAAAGCCTTTCGAAGACTTTTTACTTCATAAAGTATGTTTCAAAAATGAAGATGTTTTGTTTCAAGAAGTCCGTTTCCAAAACGAAGACTTTTTGCTTCATGAGATCCGTTTCAAAAATGAGAATATTTTGGTTGAAGCAGTCTGTTTCCAAAATGAAGACCTTTTGCTTCATAAAATCCATTTAAAAAATGATGATGTTTTGCTTCAAGAAGTCCGTTTCCAAAATTAAGACTTTTTGCTTCATAAAATCGATTTCAAAAATGATGATGTTTTGCTTCAAGAAGTCCGTTTCCAAAATGAAGACTTTTTGCTTCATGAAATCTGTTTCAAAAATGAGAATATTTTGGTTAAAGAAGTCTGTTTCCAAAATGAAGACTTTTTGCTTCATAAAATCCATTTCAAAAATGATGATGTTTTGCTTCAAGAAGTCCGTTTCCAAAATGAAGACTTTTTGCTTCATGAAATCTGTTTCAAAAATGAGAATATTTTGGTTAAAGAAGTCTGTTTCCAAAATGAAGACATTTTATCTTCATGAAATCTGTTTCAAAAATGAGAATATTTTGGTTAAAGAAGTCTGTTTCCAAAATGAAGACATTTTGCTTCATAAAATCTGTTTAAAAAATGAGAATATTTTGGTTAAAGAAGCCTGTTTCCAAAATGAAGACTTTTTGCTTCATAAAATCCATTTAAAAAATGATGATGTTTTGTTTCAAGAAGTCTGTTTCCAAAATGAAGACTTTTTTCTTCATGAAATCTGCTTCAAAAATGAGATTATTTTGGTTAAAGAAGCCTGTTTCCAAAATGAAGACTTTTTGCTTCATAAAATCCATTTAAAAAATGATGATGTTTTGTTTCAAGAAGTCTGTTTCCAAAATGAAGACTTTTTTCTTCATGAAATCTGCTTCAAAAATGAGATTATTTTGGTGAAAGAAGCCTGTTTCCAAAATGAAGACTTTTTGCTTCATAAAATCCATTTAAAAAATGATGATGTTTTGTTTCAAGAAGTCTCTTTCCAAAATGAAGACTTTTTTCTTCATGAAATCTGCTTCAAAAATGAGATTATTTTGGTGAAAGAAGCCTGTTTCCAAAATGAAGACTTTTTGCTTCATAAAATCCATTTAAAAAATGATGATGTTTTGTTTCAAGAAGTCTGTTTCCAAAATGAAGACTTTTTTCTTCATGAAATCTGCTTCAAAAATGAGATTATTTTGGTTAAAGAAGCCTGTTTCCAAAATGAAGACTTTTTGCTTCATAAAATCCATTTAAAAAATGATGATGTTTTGTTTCAAGAAGTCTGTTTCCAAAATGAAGACTTTTTTCTTCATGAAATCTGCTTCAAAAATGAGATTATTTTGGTGAAAGAAGCCTGTTTCCAAAATGAAGACTTTTTGCTTCATAAAATCCATTTAAAAAATGATGATGTTTTGTTTCAAGAAGTCTGTTTCCAAAATGAAGACTTTTTTCTTCATGAAATCTGCTTCAAAAATGAGATTATTTTGGTGAAAGAAGCCTGTTTCCAAAATGAAGACTTTTTGCTTCATAAAATCCATTTAAAAAATGATGATGTTTTGTTTCAAGAAGTCTGTTTCCAAAATGAAGACTTTTTTCTTCATGAAATCTGCTTCAAAAATGAGATTATTTTGGTTAAAGAAGCCTGTTTCCAAAATGAAGACTTTTTGCTTCATAAAATCCATTTAAAAAATGATGATGTTTTGTTTCAAGAAGTCTGTTTCCAAAATGAAGACTTTTTTCTTCATGAAATCTGCTTCAAAAATGAGATTATTTTGGTGAAAGAAGCCTGTTTCCAAAATGAAGACTTTTTGCTTCATAAAATCCATTTAAAAAATGATGATGTTTTGTTTCAAGAAGTCTCTTTCCAAAATGAAGACTTTTTTCTTCATGAAATCTGCTTCAAAAATGAGATTATTTTGGTTAAAGAAGCCTGTTTCCAAAATGAAGACTTTTTGCTTCATAAAATCCATTTAAAAAATGATGATGTTTTGTTTCAAGAAGTCTGTTTCCAAAATGAAGACTTTTTTCTTCATGAAATCTGCTTCAAAAATGAGATTATTTTGGTGAAAGAAGCCTGTTTCCAAAATGAAGACTTTTTGCTTCATAAAATCCATTTAAAAAATGATGATGTTTTGTTTCAAGAAGTCTCTTTCCAAAATGAAGACTTTTTTCTTCATGAAATCTGCTTCAAAAATGAGAATATTTTGGTTAAAGAAGCCTGTTTCCAAAATGAAGACTTTTTGCTTCATAAAATCCATTTCAAAAATGATGATGTTTTGTTTCAAGAAGTCTGTTTCCAAAATGAAGACTTTTTTCTTCATGAAATCTGCTTCAAAAATGAGAATATTTTGGTTAAAGAAGCCTGTTTCCAAAATGAAGACTTTTTGCTTCATAAAATCCATTTCAAAAATGATGATGTTTTGTTTCAAGAAGTCTGTTTCCAAAATGAAGACTTTTTTCTTCATGAAATCTGCTTCAAAAATGAGATTATTTTGGTTAAAGAAGCCTGTTTCCAAAATGAAGACTTTTTGCTTCATAAAATCTGTTTCAAAAATGAGAATATTTTGGTTAAAGAAGTCTGTTTCCAAAATGAAGACTTTTTGCTTCATAAAATCCATCTTAAAAATGAAGATGTTTTGCTTCAAGAAGTCCGTTTCCAAAATGAAGACTTTTTTCTTCATAAAATCCATTTCAAAAATGATGATGTTTTGTTTCAAGAAGTCTGTTTCCAAAATGAAGACTTTTTTCTTCATGAAATCTGCTTCAAAAATGAGATTATTTTGGTTAAAGAAGCCTGTTTCCAAAATGAAGACTTTTTGCTTCATAAAATCTGTTTCAAAAATGATGATGTTTTGTTTCAAGAAGTCTGTTTCCAAAATGAAGACTTTTTTCTTCATGAAATCTGCTTCAAAAATGAGATTATTTTGGTGAAAGAAGCCTGTTTCCAAAATGAAGACTTTTTGCTTCATAAAATCCATTTAAAAAATGATGATGTTTTGTTTCAAGAAGTCTCTTTCCAAAATGAAGACTTTTTTCTTCATGAAATCTGCTTCAAAAATGAGATTATTTTGGTGAAAGAAGCCTGTTTCCAAAATGAAGACTTTTTGCTTCATAAAATCCATTTAAAAAATGATGATGTTTTGTTTCAAGAAGTCTGTTTCCAAAATGAAGACTTTTTTCTTCATGAAATCTGCTTCAAAAATGAGAATATTTTGGTTAAAGAAGCCTGTTTCCAAAATGAAGACTTTTTGCTTCATAAAATCTGTTTCAAAAATGAGAATATTTTGGTTAAAGAAGTCTGTTTCCAAAATGAAGACTTTTTGCTTCATAAAATCCATCTTAAAAATGAAGATGTTTTGCTTCAAGAAGTCCGTTTCCAAAATGAAGACTTTTTTCTTCATGAAATCTGCTTCAAAAATGAGAATATTTTGGTTAAAGAAGCCTGTTTCCAAAATGAAGACTTCTTTCTTCATAAAATCCATTTAAAAAATGATGATGTTTTGCTTCAAGAAGTCCGTTTTCAAAATGAAGACTTTTTGCTTCATGAAATCTATTTCAAAAATGAGAATATTTTGGTTAAAGAAGCCTGTTTCCAAAATGAAGACTTTTTTCTTCATGAAATCTGCTTCAAAAATGAGAATATTTTGTTTAAAGAAGTCTATTTCCAAAATGAAGACTTTTTGCTTCATAAAATCCATTTAAAAAATGATGATGTTTTGCTTCAAGAAGTCCGTTTCCAAAATGAAGACTTTTTGCTTCATAAAATCCATCTTAAAAATGAAGATGAATATTTTTTGGTTAAAGAAGCCTGCAAACTGCTTCAAAAATGAAGATTTTTTACTCCATGAAGCTCTTTTCAAAACTAATGTATTTGGGCAGCAAATCACTTGCGAGCACAATACTTAAATATGAGTTAATAACTTCTTAGTGTACATTTCTGTTTGTTTAAAAAAATTGTAAAAAAAATTAGCATTCCACACCCATTGACCTATTACAAAAATGTGCTTTGTCAATCCTTGCCTGTATTCCCATATTTCCAACAATAAATTCCTCAGATTTCCTCAATAATACCTCTACCATCGATAACTACTACTTCTCCAAAACAAAAAACAACAATAATATGAAAATTCGCATGCTTCATCGCGCACTCCAAACCAATCCGCAATAGGTATCCAATCATCAAGTCAATCACCTTAAATCGACTGTGTGTAATCTGCATAAGACTTTGTGCAATACACAAAAGATACACACAAATCACTATTTATTGGTGCCCAGTATACTAAACCCCCCCCCCCCCCCCTCTTAACTGTCTTTCCCTTTTGTAAAATTTTTCATGCGCCGACAACAATGGTATTTGGGCCATAAAGTCGCGTCAAAAACAAATTTAGCTTTGACCTAGCGTCGAAGCGGTAAAGAAACGAATGAAAGATACACAAAAGATACAAAAGAAGAGGAAAAAAAAAAGAAATACCTCAAATGCAATTTCTAAAAAAAAAATTCTTCCACGTTTCGCCAATAAATGCGAAAATAAATTCATCGAAATTCGCCAAACAAGATATACCTTACCTCTACTCTTTTGGCTTAAATCTCTCATGGGATTTTTTTGTTGTTGTTTGCTTCATCCTATCCGCCGGATCCGCTTCGTAATCGTTTTTTTTTCTGACTTATTTTTTTTTTCTGAAGAGGTGAAACGTCGACGACTTGTGGTTTCATATCTTAATCCCGCATGTTTATGTTCTCATTCTCAAGAAGAAGCCTCAGAGGGAGGATGAATGCGACGAGATGAAGGGGTCTCGCTGTCGTCGGTCGATGCCCAAACCCATCATCACTCAAACGACACAACATCATCATCATCATCATCATCGACTTCGACATCTTTGTTGATTTTTTTTTTTCGTTTTTTGTTGTTGTATGGTTTTTTTTTTCTCAGGTATTCGGAATACTTTCTCATGTCAAAAAGAAAGTATCGGCTGTGTGCGCCTCATCATTTGCCAAAGGGGGTGACCTCTTCGAATAATTTTACACGATATTGTGTGACTTCATTGAAGTAGGTTGTGTGCGGATAAAGATAGATACTTTTGTATCTTCGATTGGTTTTGTGTACATAAAAAAATAGGCAAAGTAAAGATTTTTCAACAAATCCAAACAAAAGAAAAAAAAAACACAGAAACTGAATAAAAATAAGGACAAAGAAAGATTACAAACAAAAAACCAGAGAGTCTCAAAGTCACATTGGGTCTTTCAACCTTCGGCTTCGACTACGACGAATGTTAGGATAGGCAGCAAAGTCAACTAACTGAAATGGCAAAGAAATGAAGATACTTTTTTTTTTTCCTTACTTTTTTTCTATGTCAGATGACGACGAGATATTTGCGGTCGACAGGTCGTGTGAAATTCATCATTTCGAAAGAGATGAGAATTACTTTTCGACATTTTCTTTTAGGTTCTTCTGTCATCTCTCAAAAAGTCATCATCAAGTATTCGAGATGTGTGTGTAGGAAGGATCTCTTGAGAATTTAGCCCAATACTTGTTTCAATTCTCAAAAGGCATTTTTAAAGCTCATAGTCTCGAGATATGTAGGTTTTTTATTTTGATGAAGAATTCGAAAGAGTCGATGAATTTAACTTTTAAAGCCTTTTCTTCTCCTGTGATAGTACATATAGAAATTTTGATCCTTTTCAAAATTCAAGTTTTTGTATGTTATGTTATGTAAAACTTCAAAAGCCTTTTATCCCTTCAATGGTATTAATGTAGGTATTTTCTCTACTATACCTTCAGGGATTTCTATATCATGACACATTTATAATCGGTTTGACTTCGGAATGACATTTCTCTACTGCTAACAATAACAACAACAAAAACTACTATACAACTGTCGGCAATATAAAGAGATACCATCAAATATACATAAATTTATGCATAAGTCGGCTTTTAGATATATAATTTAGGGAATATGCTTTGGGCTTCCTTCAATATTTTAATTGATGGTTAATCAGTGGGTTTTGAGATATACGAGTAAGAGTATATTTCTTTTGATATTTAATTTGTGGAAGGATTAGTTAATTGATAAGTTTCTAGCTTTAAGATATTTCGAAATCAGATTAACTTAAGCCCCAAAAGCTTTCAAAAATTATATTTAGAAATTAAAAAGGAAAAACTTAAATATTTTAAAGTTCTGATAAAGTCATGCTGGAAACAAAATTGGAACATTGGAAGACCTTTTTTGACAATCGACGCTGACTTAATAAGGGTAAAGTAAAACAAGTCCTAAAATTCGTTTCAACCTAGTCTTCAAGTTGTTGCTGATAGGGCGAGACTTACAGCAAAAAATTGATGGCAAATAGCATTGAAATTTTTCAACTTACAAAATTGAAAATAATTTGGTTACCTTTTTAAAAGTTCTACGTCTAGGTTATTCTCTCGTAGAAATAGGTTGAATTTAGTATTGTTTAGATTTTCAATACCCAAAGTGCGTAAAGAACCGTAATGACAGTGAACTTTCAGTCAAAGAAATAGAAAAATCACTCAATTTTGTCACTGTATAGTATGGTTTGTTTATACTATGGAACTTTTTATTTTTCATCAACTATAGAAGACTGGATGCTACTGACACAAAGATTTAGCACTTCAAAGCAGACATTTGCAAAATACTGATATTGTTAGACTAAATTCTGTGAAAGGGTGTTTTTTTGAGGAGTTGAATTATGAGCGACAAACGTTTAATAACAGCTACATAAGTGATTCAGACTTAATACCATAAAAGCAATTACAATAAAGATACCCCAATGAAAATGAATCAAAATGTTTTATTTGCAACAGAAATTAAAAGTCTACGCAATCTATACAAATATTTTAAGTAAAAGGGTGTTTTTTAGGGAAATAAGGAAAACCCGCAGTAACTTCGATAAAATCAATTTTATAAATGTTACACTCATGGACTTTATTAAAAATGTTGTTGGGAATTATAAATATACATAAAATAAGTCTATCCATTTTTTTCATGTGAAAGGGTGTTTTGTTTTTAGGTGTAGACAAAATGTGTGTTTATTGCAAAAATTAAGTACCTATTAATAATGGTATCTACCCTATTCGGACATTTTTTGTTTTTTGGACTAATAACAGAATTGAATCCCTTTAGAAAAAAAAACACCCTTTCAACGAAAATTATTTAATAAAGTATTTTTATTCGTAGTTTTTATCCAAAATGTAGCGTTATTATTTTTTTGTGACTTTTTTTCAATAAATCTAATAGGTCAAGAACGGCTAGCCAATAAATATTGACTGAGGCCTGCATAGTTAAAAACACTTAGCTACAGCGTAGAAAAATTGAGAGAGTCCTAAGAAGTGACTAAGTTTAAGGTGATTTCTAACAACTTTCAATTTGAAATTTGACTAGATGGAAGAGCTTTAATAATAAAAGCCAAGCATAGATTGAAATTTGGTATCTCAAAAATCTGACGTGCTCGTTCAATTTAGACTTCGGATAGGGAGACAGCAAACGAATATTCAACAAAATTAAAAGCTCATTAAATAGATTAGCTTTTTTTAGGGGTTGGGGTCAAAAATTCTGCCGGGGTCAAAATTCTTTTGTCAAAATTTGGCTTTCAAAATTCTGCTTTACAAAATTCTGCTCTCAAAATTCTGATTTTCAAAATTCTGTAATTAAAAAAAATTAAAAAAAGGGTTTGGAAAATGTTAAAAATCGCGCGCTTTTTAACATTTTCCAAACCATTTTTTAATTTTTTGCAGAATTCTGTAAAATCATCTTCTTGAAAAATGATCTGCTTTGAATGCATATTAATTTTTGTTTTATAAATGAATAAATTTGAAAATATTAAGAAAAGGTTTTTAATACTAAAAATTTCCGAAAATAATTCAAAATTTTTTTAATTTATATCAAATAAAGATGAATATTCAAAAATTTGAATAAGAAAAGGAATATTTTGTATCAAACAACATCGGTTCCTATAATTTATAGAATTTATTTAAAAAAAATCAGTCTATGCATTTTAAAAAATATTTGCGACACTTAAAAAAAAAATTTAGAAAAGTACCAATGTTGAATTATATTAATGAGGTGTATTTTTCTTTAGTCGCATATGCTATAAAAAAAAAAAAAACAGAATTGGGCAGAATTTTTTTGGTTAAGTATAATTATGGCAGAATTTTAAAAAGCAGAATTTTAAAAAGCAGAATTTTGAAAAGCAGAATAGAAAAAAAAACAGAATTTTGAAAAACTGAATTTTCGTTAAAAAAAGCAAAATTTTGACCCGATCCATTTTTTTAGCCCAAATTGAATTAATACCAATTTTTTTCAAAAAGGTCGCTTGGCATTGTTTACATTTCCCGTATCATTTGAATTTTTTCGAATAAAATTTGTCTGTTTAAGCCCTCTTTGGTGTGCTAGATTAAAGCTTTAATTTTTGAAAATTTGGAAATACCACTCAACTCCAAAAATATTACCCATATTAAATGTCCCATATTCTCGTGCGAAACCATACTAAGTATAACCAATTCATGGACCGTCCTACATTATAAAAAGCACACATAATCTCGCATTCGATATATAATACATCATGTTTTATTCCATTTTATTATTATTTTTTGTTGTTTTGTTATTTTGTGTATTATTATGCGAGTGGAACAACAAATCTACACAATAACCATTCATTTTAATTCGCATTTTCTATTCCACTAATTCACATTAAAAATCCTCATAAACTTTATTTTCATATACTATACATACACACATGTGGCAGCTTTATGATGATATGGTTTAGTGTAGTTTAGTTCGGTATGGTATGACCCCATGTGACCATTTAGCTAAAACCATATTTATTGCTTCATTTGATGTCAAAAATTTTATTTTATGTATTTTTTTGGTTTTGGTGTATATTTTATGTATAAATAATAAACCCAATTCAAAAAACATTCATCGCTCTACATGACGTCCCATTAAAATATCCCTCTCTCTCTCGACTTTTTTTTCGAGGACAAGGGCGTCTAATGTATAGAAAGAGGAAGAGGGGGGAGGAATAGAGGATAAAAGTTTATTTTTGTGTGACATATGCTCTATTGCATTAATGAGATCCCCCAAAATCTCCTCTTTTATTATGTTTTTTTTTCTATCCATCGCCAAATTGGGGATATTCATCATCAATAACTAACAAATAGAACCCTCCCTTTCTTCATTGCTTATTTTATATTTCTAAAAGCTAATTGTGATGATGGATTATGGCCTAATCGACTTATGCCAAAATTTTTGTGCGATATTTTCAATGGATTTCTCTCTCTCTTTTGGTCTATGTGAGGGGGTAGAAGGGGAGGGAAAAGACTACTTTATTATTTATATAAAACTTTTTCGACGATATTGGTTATGTTTTTGCTGTTGGAGCTGTTATATGGCAAAAGCAGCAAACTCCTAGTTGGCTTATTTGGAATCTCCTTTATCAAAAAACTTCCCAACAATTCACAGGGTTTTGTGTTGTTTTGGAACAATAATTTTGGTCTTTCGTTGATTTTGGCAAACATTATCGCTCGGGTGGCAGCAGTGTCGGCAATAGCAATGGCGACAACAACGATTTTTTGGTTGACAATGTGTGTGTGTGTTGGTGCTCTTTTTCGAATATAAATTCTAGCCATAAATTTCAGATTATTAGAAAAGTTTTATAGCCTCTTTTCATCTTCCGCATCCTTCCCATATTTACCTCCACCCTATATAACTTAACCTATCCCCGCAACACACTGCATCAAGTTTTTAGCAGCAGTCCCGAGAGCTGAAAAACTGCTGTTGCTCGGTCGTCGGTGGTGATGGTGGTGGTAGTGTGATTGCAGCTGTTTTTGTTGCTCAAACTCAACACTGTTGTTTTGGCCCTGTTTTTTTGGTGTTGTTGTTGTTGTTGTTGTGTCGCCTGCTTGCACCCTCGAATATCCGGTTCGAGAACTTGTTACCAAAAATCTACCCTCATCATCCGGAATTTTATTTTTTTCTCTTCCTCTTGTTGTTGTTGTTATTTGCCTCCTTCACTTTTCCAATAACAAAACTCTTTGCTACTTTGCTTTGGTGTGTACACATATTCAGCAAGGATAGTTTGCCGATTTTCAACAACTATAATAATTTATATCCAGAACCACCACGGCTTGGCTTGATATGGTTCTTCTTTCTTTACCCTACCCCCTCCCAGTTCCTCTCCCTCTGATTCAGTAGTATATCGTCGTAAATAGGACCTTTAATGTGAATAAGAAATAAATTGTTTCAATAATTTTCTCCCAGAGAACTCTGCTTGCAACCTACACGCGTTGAATATATCACAGAAAAGGGGGAGGGGGGGGGGGGCGGTTTAATGTAGAAGGACCGACGAAAACGGTCTTGCGGGCTTATTTTCCGGGAATTGTTTTCAAAATAAATAAATGAACAAAAAAAAAATGAAAAACCTTTTTAATATATTAACAAAGAGTGAAAGAGAAAGAAGAGAAATATAACGGCACCGAAAATTTCGCCTCATACTTCATTAAGACGAATAGGTATTATTTGGTTCGGCTGCAAATGGCGGAACTTTAGCTAATTTTCCTCTTCTTTTAGGAAAGAAGTCGCTTGTTTTTCGTATGTTTCCAATACAAACTTAGTTCTCATTCATCTTCATCATTTGCAGTATGGTGTAGAGTAGCATGAAATTGTACTAGAAGTCCCTTTTTGTTCCATCTTATACCTCCCCCCGTTTATGTATTGGATATTATAAAAAAAAAAGGTCACTCCCGGAGGTGGTTCGACTAATTATTTTGCTGCTTGTTCGCCTCTCACTCTCCCCTTTCTGTCTTTCTTATAAGGTTTTCTTTGCAATTGAAAGAAGTCTTTTCTTATTTTTTTTTTTTTTTTGTGTAAATATTGACAAAGGTCGTTTTGCGATATATTTTATCAATGAAAATGAAGGTAAAGGATGGTTTTTATTAGAAAAAAAGGGAGAATTTCAAAATACTTAGAGAACGGTTTTTATGACCATTTTATGGAAGATATTGTGTTGAATTTCGTTTTATTTTTTGTTTTTTTTTTTGGTAATGTAGGTGGCACATCTGGTTATCATTAAAATTGATGGGATTTTTTGTTTTTGTTTTTTTTTGGAATGAAACGTAGAAGTATGACTTTTATAGAGAGGTATTGGATTTGTTTTGTCTTTAAAATTGGGTTGAAATCGTCATTTTACTCAAAGAAGTTAAAGTCGAAGGGTTTGATTTAGTTAAAGTCAGCATTTTTGTAGCAAAATTTCATTAGATCCTGCTGATGTTTCTGTTACTGCCGGTTCAACAACAACTCAATACACATTCTAAACATTTTCCTATTGAATTTTAGAAGTTTTAAAAAATTGCTTGGAAACTGATATTTTATCTAGTCATTAATTTAAAGTTAATTCCTTGATTGCGTGGGGTGTATTCATTCAGGTTATCTATTATTTTAATAGAATTTGAAAAACCTGACTTTTTGAACAATAACTTAATATTGGTAATAACGTAGTGGCGTTATTTACAAAAGATTTCTTCATGCTTTGAGTATTCAGTTGACGGTTTGCTTTCATTAATGATTTGGAGTTGTTTGAAGAAGTTTCTGAAGTTGATCAAAGTTTTTTGGTTAAGTTATCCTTCACATCTTCTTTTCGACAGTTATGAATGAGATCACAGGTTTCATAACTTACTAGCTTTGTGACAGCCAACTTATTTTTTCATCTGTTGTAGACTTTTTTGAAATCAGGTTTGTCTGTAAAAAACCGTAGCCTGGAAAAATTTTGACACTGCTATCATCTGTGGAGAACTTTTATTTCATCTCAAAGTTGAAAGCCTTAAGCATTGTTAATTAACTTAAGTGAGCTAGTTTTCCGAGCATTCTTCCGTGCTTGAGCGGAAACTAAGAAGATAGCCGCACTCTCGTTTTTTTCTTTGGCAAGTCGCAATTTACGAAAGTTCTGAATTGGATCAACATAACAGTGGATTCATAAATTTTTTTTCAAGAAATACGTCTGCTTTCTGCTTAGGTAACTCTTTTTCTTTGATTACTTCAGGTAATAATTTAAGTCAACGTGTTCGCAATGTTACCTTACTTATCATGAACGTTGAAAATTAGACGTTTTTCAGGAGTTCCACAGGGTTCCATTTTTGGGCCACTATTTTTTTTTTTTTTCAATATGTAAACGGAATTCCTCACCTTTTAATAATTCTAACATTTGTATCACAACGTTGTTCTAAGCATGAAGATTTATCAGTTTTTGATGACATAAGCGAAATTTCTTAGACAAATGTGTCTGTTCTTGACGGCAAATCTATCTAGCACAAGACCGTGAATGTAGGTACCATAAACAAAAATTTAAGACTCTTTTCAACGAGAATTCAAAGAATCATTACGATATATTTTTCAATTGGTTTCTAAATAAGAAGCCAATTCAATTACCATATAACTTGCTTCAAAAACCAAATCAGTTATAAATATTTGATTTCTTTAAAAGCTTCAATTTGCTGTTTAGCTTATTTTCTTATAAAATTGAAAAATTTCAAAACCAAGCTATTAATGGTTTTCTAAAACTAAAACATGAGGTAGACCTTTGACAAAGTAATGATTATAAGTAGGGGAATTTTTCTTGTTAACAATTTGAAAAACATCATTCGAAAGATAATAAAAAAAAATTAGGGGTCTGATGCGGATTTTTTTTTAAGTCTCTGCGTTTCGAAATATGAATTTTTGAAAAACACCTGCTTATTTTGGGGTGAGTTTTTATTTTTTTCAATTTGTTGTAGCATTCAAAAAATCTCAAGCTTATAGAACATGTAGTCTATGACTGTGCGAATACATGTGCAAAAAATTGGTATTTCAATTTGGTTTTTGACTAAATAACGGGAAAAAAAATAATTTTTTTGTCCCAAGTTTTTTTTTACCTTTTTTAACCGTTTTATATTTTTATCTTTTTTTTTCAACAGATAAATAAATGAAATTTATGTTGTAAATAGATAATAGACGGGACTACATCTGTGCAAATTTCAATCAATTTTGTAGTCACAATTTTGAGATAACGGTAAAATAAAGTTTTATTATTCAACAGGTTCTATCTTTTGATCTAAAGCAAATACAAATTTGATTTAACTTTATTGAGCATCCTGATGATGTTACCTTTCATTTGGTATATCACACATAACTGTATTTTCAATACAAGCTACACAATGTTAAATCAAAAAACTTGCGAAATACCTCAAAACACCTATGAAGATCTGTTGATCATGAACAGCCACCAGTGTGGAAAGTACTGTAATCTCAGTGTGGAATTTCTACATGGTTGGCTTTAAAAAATTCTAACTTTTTTTTTAGGCATCGCAGAAATAAGATTGAAACGTCATATGAAAGGTGAAATTATAAGCTTTTACATGATATAAAATTTTGTATAAGTTGTCTAAAAAAAAATTGATTTAATAGCGTGATGGAAATGATTTTTTCACTATTTTCATAAGAAATGATTGTTTTTTAATAAATTATTCTAATACTTTTTGCGCATTGTAAAAATTTAAAAATGGTTTTATTATTTAGATGAAATATTGGGCTTTTTAATGGTATAATTTTTTTTGTAAGCTTTTAAAATAAAAAAATTAATATAATGAGAAAAGAAAAAAGGTAATTTTTTTTAGCTTTTTCTTGTAAATTATGATTGTTTGAAATAAATAAATGCTTCAATTGACTCATTTTAAAAGCACACAACCTGTTTTCTTACGACGTTATCACGTAAAATCATCGTCCGTAAACCGGCTTTACAAACAACCTCTTTTTTTCTCTGTTTTCTGCTCAGCAAACACTTCTTTGTTTTTTTTCTTGGAATATTTTAAGTCCATGTGTTCCACACAATTTTTAGTATTCTCGTTTTGTTGCTTTAGCAATACTCAATATGCCCATAGGAAGTAAGAAGTATTTGCAGGAGTTCCACAGGGTTCCATTTTTGGACCACTATTTTTTTTCACTATGTAAACGCAATTCACCAGCTTATAAAAATACTCACATTTTTTTTACGACGTTTCTCTAATCATAAATATTATTCAGTTTCTGAGTAATTTCTTAGACAAATGTGTCTGTGAATGTAGGTACCATAAACAAAAATTTAAGACTCTTTTCAACGAGAATTCAAAGAATCATTACGATATATTTTTCAATTGGTTTCTAAATAAGAAGCCAATTCAATTACCATATAACTTGCTTCAAAAACCAAATCAGTTATATAAAATATTTTATTTCTTTAAAAGCTTCAATTTACTGTTAAGCTCAATAAATTTGTTCTTATTTCCTAGAATTAATTTTCAAAATTGATTGCTAAATGAAAAATAGAACTTCTTGAATGTTATGGCTTTTATACTGAAACAAATATGTGTAGCTAATAAAATATTAAAATAGCCCCCTCTCCAGTGTGTAAAATGGTTCAATAAAACCCAAACTTTTCTAAATAATTTCTTTATTTTATTGACTTGGATACCTGTTAAATTTTCTTAGAATTAAGTAGATTCAAATAAAGGAATCTCTAGAGTCTCCTTGATTCCTTATTGGAATCCATATTCATTAGAAATTAAAATATTTTCTTTAAGGGTGATACCAGGAAATGTATATTTTGATGATTTGCTTGATTTCTATAAAAGGTTCTTAATAAATTATTGAATTGTTTTTTTTTTTTGAATTCTTAGAAGGTACACGTTTATTTTTATACATCAAATTCCTTTTATTTTTTATGTCGAATATTTTTTTTTTCGTAGGTTTATTAAAATGCTTTGAGTAGGGTCCACTAATCAAATCAAGCCTTCTTGATAAATTCTGCGAATTGATTTTACTTTTTTCTTATTTAAATTTTATTTTTATGTTTGATTTCTCTCAGAAAACAAAAAAATAAAATTAAAAATAATCAAGAAAATTCTTCTTTTTTTTTTGTTTTGCTTTTTTTTCGAAGGAAGAAATTGAACCCAATCAGGATAATAGCATTACCTTTGAATCAGCCATAAAGAAAAAAAAAAAATTATTGTGCCTTTGGCTTAAATTATATAAAATACAAGAAGAAATATAAAATAACTTGACTAAGTGCCATTCCATGTAAAAGTTTCACTTGTCTTCATATTCTCATATTCTTTTTAGTCTTATTTCTTCTTTCTGTTTTTATTTTCTTCAATTTTCGGTAACTTATGTGATGACTGCTTTATATATATATTTTTTTGGTTTAAGGTAAACAAGAAATTCGACACACAAATCACTTCCCGCTTCCACCACACACAAAACAATCCTTACTCCATACTTGTAGCACCCTATAAATAACCCAAAGGGTGACATCAAATCCATATAAGCAAAAAAAACCTTAGGTTTTTCAATAATTCATAGTTTCCCTTTTCGCCAAAAAAAAGGACGCACAAATTTTTTTCTCTCGTATCAGCATTCTCGGAGTTTTTTGGTGACTTGTTTTATAATTTATCGTCTCACACAGAAATTCATAAAAAAAAACAGGAAGAAGATTTGTGCGTGACGGTGTCACGTTTAAAACTCAGGTATCTTGGTGGCTGTCAACAGCTCGTCAAAGCAAAAAAAAAAATACATGAAAGCTCGATGGTTTATCATCCACCCAAACCCTTAAATTAAGGAAAACAACTTTGAAAATGATACTTTGTCATGTTTTCCATCAATTTAGGCTTTTTATAGTGAATTTTTGAATATTTTTTACATGTGTGGGTGGCTCGTTATAATCTAAACTAAATTCAATCTAAAAATAAAAATCCTTTTTGCCTTGGAAATTATTATAGAATATCAAGTGCAAAAAAAAGAGTCCTTTGACTTCAATTCTGCACTTCAAAATTTATTTTAACTCACTTGCTGATATATTACACCGTTGACATTGTTAGCATAAATTGTAAGCCACAAAGGGACATTGATGAAGAACTATGACGTCAATCAGGCTCTATTCTAACATATCACATTTTTCTTTTTTTTTTGCTTTTCTTCGTCATTTTTACAGACACATATGGTTTTTTTCCCTTAAGCTAAACATCATACACATATCAAACACACATACACTTACTAACATGGTGTTAAATAAAAAGGGAAAGGAATTCGTCCTTTTTGTGTGTGCTCTGATGATGTCGTGAATATTATCCACTTAAGAAAAAAGCACTTAAAAGTAAGATCTCGTCTTCACGATAACGTAGTTCCATTGATATAGAGTTCCCACTTTATTTTTTATTTTTTATTTGTGTTGCTAAATGCATATATAATGTTCTAGATAAGTCTTGTAGTCCAAAACTGATTTCATCACATTCTGTACCAAACTCAAAAATGTTTTCTAAGATTTTTATTTTAAATTCGTACTCCTTAAATTAGTTATTAAATTGCGTCATTTCAAAAATTTATTTTTTTGGTCCTATTTTTAATAAAAAATCTCTTTTCAAAAATTTTCAGATACGTGTCAAGTTATTTTATTTATGCTCTCTAATAACATAAACATTATTTCAAATACCTTTCGTGGTGATTTTTGGTGAATTATTTCTCAAATATCGAATTGGAGTATCATGGCTTAAAAAAGACTATATCTCGAGTTGTAGATTTTTTACATTTTTTTTTTGTATGTGTGGCTTTAATATTTTTATAATATCTATCGAATCCAATTTCAATTTTATTTCTATCACGTTTTGTTTAGAAAATAGATTTTTGCCCATTTTCTAAATTTACCTTTGTTTACCCTACTCAAACTTCAAATTTTAAAAAATCCTGAAAATTAAAATTTTCAAATTGAATTTCCTATGACATAATATTTTTTTTATAACTCTTTGGGTTGCCACATAAGCAGGGTGGCGTATTCTAAAATAGGGAAAAATAAACTTTAAGGCCTGGCAACCCTATGCCTTGACAGGATAGCGCTTGGCAACCCATGTGCAATTTATTTCCTTAGACACTACCTTTCAGAAAATATAACTCTCAACTGGTATAACGATGAGGGTAGGTTGTCCTATGGCCGGATCTTAGACTATCAAGTTGAGATTTTTCTCAACTTAAGCATTCCCTCAAGTAATGTCATTATTCCCAGCAACTTCCACTTGAGTGAAGTAAAATCTCGACTTGAGAAAAAAATTTTCTCAATCCAGCTGTCACCTGAAAATATATTTTTTTAATAATTCTTCATCGATTTGATTTTGTTTTTGTTGCGATAGACGATATTTAGCCTAAAGAAATAAACGAATAGGGAACTACTAAAAAATATATTTTTACCGACTTCCAAAAAGGAGGAGGTATTCAATTCGTCTGTATTTTTTTTTTTTTTTTTTTTTATGTTTGTTACCGCATAACTTTGGACAGAGTGAATCAATTTTGATAATTCTTTTTGTATTGGAAACCTAGTGGCTGCAATATGGTCCCATTTCAATTTCGTTCAGTTTAAGCCATAGGAACTATTAGAAAAACCATAAAACCCCGTTTTGAATCATGGAAGTCGGTTTTGTTTTTTTTGATAAAATTGATTATTTTAGATGATAGTTTCCTCAGATCAGTCAAATTTCATTGTGAGTTTGATTGAAAAAAAAAATATCTGTCAAGTCAAGATTTTATTCTACTCAAGTGAATGCTTTAGTTGAGAAAAATCTTAACTTGAGTAACGACTATGAATTTCGCCCGTAGTGCTTTTTGTTATCAATAAATATTTTTGTAAATAACAATTTAAAAAATCAGTTCAAAATTTCAAATTCGTATTTAAAATTTAGGCATTCAATTCTGAACAATATAAATTTGAGCTTGAATCATATTTTGAGATCCGAAATATCACATACTTCACTTAATTTAGTTGTGCAAAATATTTGGAATTTTAATTTGGTACATATTCTTAAGTTTTACCTTAAAAAAAATCCATTAAAAAATAAATAATACCAATAATTATTATAATAGGTTCAAAAATTGAGCTGTGGTAAATTTGTTAAAATTTTGTGAGTCTAAATTCTGGTCCAAAAAACAGTAGTTTATGTCTTCACATTTTCTTTAAATTTAATTCAGAACCAAAATATTAATTCTAATGCAAAATTTGTGCTAAATGTCCCTCATAATATTTTTATAAGGTATTACTCCAAATTTCAGTACTTTAAAATTCTGTAAATTCCAAATTTTTAACTTACAGAATTTAAGAGTACATTATTATACATATAATTATAGCGGAATAACTGAATTATTTTGAATCATAATTTCTTATCATATTCAACATTTTGGTCGTACTGAATTTTTAAATACAAAACAACCATTCGCAAAAAAAAAAACATGTCTTGGTTCAAAATTTTTGAGTACATAAATTCAGTTCAAAATGATGAAAGTACTGTTTTATACACTAAATCTTAAACACTAACCCAATTCAATGAAGAAATAATAATAAATAATTAATTTTGTTACCAAAAAAAAAAAATTCATAAAGTACATTAAGATCTGAACTCAGTGCAAAAACATATGTTAACATTAAATAAAAGACTGCATTTAGTACCTTTAACTCTCAACTCTGTGCATAAAAGTCTGTTCTCAATTCATAAAAGCCTAATACTATGTAGATCAATGTCTTGATTGAATAGGTCCCTTAAAATATGTATTCTCTGATTCGTCATTATTGGTGTACATTAAGTCTGCGATTAGTACACATTGCCACATTGAGTACATTATATTAATTTTTGTTCAAACCTTTGCCCTATGGGTTCAGCAATTATGTATATCTGCATAATAATAACACGTTTGAACTCTTAAGTCATAAAACCAGCTTACAATAGTTTGAACATTGAAAACGATATTCATTATGTTTTATGTACTTATGAATGTTTTTGTTAGATACAGTAATTAAAATGTGCTATTGTTGAAATCCAGTGAAAATCTGTTCTGAAAACACTAGTATTTTCTGTAACTTTAATTTTTTTCAGAACTTGATAAATAGGTATGTACTTTGTAATTTAAAATTTTTTCAAAAAAAAAAAAAAAAAAACGACAAAGTGGCATCACTGTTTCTGTCAGTAGTAAGCAAGTAAAAACAAAAACCATCAAGTCACACTTGCGAAGAAAACTGATTTTTTTTTTCATTGATAAGCAATTATCCTTGTTGCTTGAAAGCGAACACGACACTCCATCAATCGCCCGGCACACAAATAGCCCGATGGATGGATGAGATGTTTTTTTTTTTTTTCTTTTTCTTTCTTGTTTTTGTCTTTTGTCTTTGAATAAAGTATAAAGCCTTCATTATTTCCCTTCTCCATTTAGTTAAGGATAAAAGCATATGTTTCCACTTTCCTGCCATAAATTTTCTCTCATATATAGTCCAGTGCATTTATGATGTTCATATATGGACGACCCAGCAGTTTGTACCACCCCCAAATTTTTTTTGCTCATTTGATAGAGCATTGGCTGAATATCATTACCCTGATTTTTCGCACTCGTGAAATTCACCTTTCGGCCACCATCTTGGATTTTAGTTTTTGTTGAATATCTCGATTTCTATTAATCCTACATAAAAGTTTTGTATGCAAGAAACGTAGGCAATTAAATTTCGCGTCTTTTATGTTAAGAACATTTTTTCGATATTCTGAATATTAAAAAAGTTACAAGCCAAAAAAGTAAAAAAAACCGAAAAAAATTACAATTTTAAAGTTTTGACCACTTTTTATCAAAACTATTAAAAAACGTTCCGAGAAAAGATTATTCACCTTAAAATTCTCTACAACTCTGCTATACAACTTTTTTTTCTATCTCTATAAATACAAAAGTTATTAATACTTTTTTGTTAAAAAATACCCCTTTTTTACGAAATGAAGAGACTTAAATATAAAAAAATTGCAGTTCCTGAATTTGCTCTTGTAACATAAAGCTATAAAATACTCACTAATCATTTAAAATTCAAGATTTGGTAAAAAAAAATTTAAGAAAAAAGTAAAGATAAAAAACACAAACAAAAAAGAGCATTTTTAACAAAAAAAAAGTATTAATAACTTTTGTATTTATAGAGATAGAAAAAAAAGTTGTATAGCAGAGTTGTAGAGAATTTTAAGGTGAATAATCTTTTCTCGGAACGTTTTTTAATAGTTTTGATAAAAAGTGGTCAAAACTTTAAAATTGTAATTTTTTTCGGTTTTTTTTACTTTTTTGGCTTGTAACTTTTTTAATATTCAGAATATCGAAAAAATGTTCTTAACATAAAAGACGCGAAATTTAATTGCCTACGTTTCTTGCATACAAAACTTTTATGTAGGATTAATAGAAATCGAGATATTCAACAAAAACTAAAATCCAAGATGGTGGCCGAAAGGTGAATTTCACGAGTGCGAAAAATCAGGGTAATGATATTCAGCCAATGCTCTATCGAATGAGCAAAAAAAATTTGGGGGTGGTACAAACTGCTGGGTCAAATTATAAATGCACTGGCCTAATACACGTTCGTTGTATATGTGGTTGTCATCATTATCATCATTCTCAGATGAACAAAAAAAAAGTAGGAGGAGGAGGAAGAAAAATTTTCCTTTTGACGCAATTCGCTCTTTTTTTTTTGAAATTAAAATGTAATCTAAGCAGGGAGGCTGATTGCAAACAAAGGAACAAATTATTTTTATTCTGTCTCACTCTCTCATCACTTAGACGACAAATATGATTTTTTTTTCGTTAAAACTATACTTTCTATAGATTTATATTTTTATTAAGCTCAAACTAATATAGTATAATAATGTGTCTTAAACAACAAAAAAAAAAGTCTCGACTTCGTCATAGTTGTCCTCGTCTAGGGGACACAAGCTTCAGAAGTCTTTGAATACAAAAAAAAAAAAAAAAAATGAAATGGAAACTTGAGTCCTTTTTAGAACTTTTCTATTTTTTTTTTCTTCTCTATTTTGTACTCATTCTTTTCAAAATTTCTATAGATTACTTGAGTATAAAAGCAGACCCTGAATTGTAATAGGTTTTGGATACCTTTTTGATCGAAGAGCATGCTTTTTTTGTTTTTCTGTTTTTTTTTCATAGAATACGCACCATCTCGAAGCACCCACGTCTTCGTCCATTGGGGGTATTTGTTTCCATTTAAGTTTTATATATTTTTGAACAAGGACATTTTTAAATTTTTCTTTTATTTCTGTTTTTTTGTGAGCAATATGTAGGAAGGCGGTTGAACAATAGAACAATAAAATTGAGAATGCATGTAGGTGGATGGGAAAAATATGTCAACAAATGTTGAGAAAAAAAAACTGTAGGCAATTATGACGCAACTATAAAGTTGAATAACTTAATGGTAATGTCTTTTTGAAAAATGCATTATATACACTGAATGTAGATTTTCATATTTTTAAGGAAAAAAGGTCAGACTTTAAGAACTACGAACTTTTTGGTAAAAGAGTCCTTTTTCTATTTTAGGATTGTGAGCTTTGACACGTCATTTTTTTCAAAGATTTCATGCAACAGATATTACCTTAAATTTAACTTGAGCTTTATCATGCAATTTTGTCTTGCTCATCAATAGAGAAAAATTTTTCTATAAATATTATGGTTGAACATTTAAGTTATTTTGTTTATTTTTAGCTTTTTGCTCACCATTTGTAAGCTAATTTGTTTACAAAAATTAATAGTTCGATACTCTTGTCGATCTCGTAAGAGAAGAACGATAAAAGTTCAGAACAGATATTTCTAAATTCTAAATCCAGAAAACTCAGAATTCCTAAAATTCAGGTTCCAGGAAACCAAGAATGTCAAAAATCTAGAATACCAAAAAACCCCGTATCCAAAATCCCGAAAACCCAAAATCCGCAAATGCCTCCTGGGTTTTAGGATTTCGGGTTTTCTGAATTTTGGGTTTTCTGGATTTCAAGACTTAAAATTTTTTGGATTTTCAAAGTTTCTTTTTTTTTTTTAAATGCTTTATGAATGTTGTTTCATATTTCTTAGAAAAAAGATCAGACTTTCAGAACTATGAACTTTTTTGTGAAAGATTTAGGATTGTGGTCAATAAAGTATAGCTTCAACAGGTCAATCTTTTTTCTGTTGGTTATCGGGATCTCGACGACAACCCCTCATTTTAATGGTCATGACCCCTTGAACAACACTGCAATATTGTCCGAAATCCAAAAGAAGTAAAAATAAAATATGTGAATTTTTCAGTTTTTGTTGATTTTAGCTTTTGCAGAGTAATTTTTGGCAAACCGTGGATAGAATGGAAGCTAGAAAAATGCCATTAATTGGACTTAAAAACCTAACGCTTTTTAATTATCCTTCAAATATTGTCATTTTTTTCTGAATTAATTTTCAACTTCTTTATTTCAAAAATCTGTATGCCTTTTCTTGCATCTGAATAAAAAATTAGATATGAACATAATTCTGTTCTCCAGTATTCTTCTTTTCTATTATTCTGTATTCCAAAATTCTATTAATTCAAAAATTTATTCTGCTTCAAAATTCTATAATTCCAATTTTAATATTTAAAATTTCCAGTTTACACAATTTTAAAATATAGAATTCGGAATACAGAATTATCGAATCCGAATTTTGCCACTTGCTGAATTTTGACCCAAACCCTTCAAGCACACGTAGCGTTGTTCCAATTTTGCATTTTCCGTTTTTTTTTTTTTAAGATGCCTCTGCTCGGAAAGAAAGGCCAATCCGGACAAAACCAAAACAATAAAAAAAAAAAACAGCCACCTAAAAATGTCCTTTTCAAAAAGAAAAACGCTAATATAAAATTCACTCAAAATGCATTTCTTCCAATCGATCTTTGTGATGACTTTTTACATGATGAGTTGTACAGTCCATGATGAGTTTTCCTATGAAGATGTGTGCTGTGACATGTTGGGTTGGTCCTATGCTTATAACTCCGAATCTGGAGAAAATTTGATAAAATGTTTAAGTGCTGGCAGTTTAAAATGTGCGAATCCAAAGTCTCAATGGGCTAAACTTCCTAACGCGAAGGGTTTCCGAGAAATGTATTTGAGCTTGAAAATTGACAACTGCTAGAAACAAATTAGACGAAAGAATTCATTTTTTTTTATAAGTTTTTCATCATCAAATCTTTTCAGTATCTTCTTTTTATATAGTGTGACTTATTTATTGAACCGGGCTGTAAGAATATGGTTATGCATGTTCCCTCATATCTTCTGAAATACTTCTCATAATTTGACAAATGAAGTATTTTCGGAATTGTCTTACTTATCCTCTGGTTATAGGCTATGAAAATTTGTACTATTATGGCACCCTCTAGTGGCACAAGTCATGACAATAATTTAAAAATGTATTAAAAATTGCACATTTCTGATTTTCTTTTTTCTCAACTAATTGGAAGCTAAGCAACCATACTGTTGACAATCGACGAAAAAATTGTTTCTTAAAATTAACAACTTAAAAATTGATTTCCTTTGAAATCTTTTTCCACGAAATCCTTGTAAATCCAAATCTAACCAAATGACTTCTAAGAAATTTAAAAAACTAACGCACTGCAGTTTGTACTCTAACTTTCAAATACAAAAAGATTAAATAACTTAAAAACTTCATCTGGTAAATATGCACACTTTTAAATTAAAAAAAAAAAAGCGGAGTAGAAAACAACTCCAATGACGGAATTGCAAATAACTCTTGACATAAGATACAAGCACGAATGCAATTACAAAAGTTAAACATGAACTAAACTCTTAACCTCTGTTGTGTGTGTTGCCACTCTTTCTCTCTGTTAAAAGGAATGATGATGATGGTATGATCCTTAAAAATGTTTAATTTTTTTCTATTTTTTTTCTGCAATTCTTTGTTGGTAGAGTGTCAACGCATGGTGTTCACACTTGGTAAATTGCAAAACATTCCAACAAACTATATTTTTTTCTTTCTCTCTTTATCTATCTTTCTGTCTGTATTTGTACCTTGAGAACAACATTCACACAAACAAAACAAAAAAATTCATTCATTTGTTTTTTTTTTTTTTCCGTTTTTCTCGCTTTTTGACTTAAAAATTTCCATGAAATTAAGAAAATGCAGCCATTAAAACCAAAAGGAATTTTTCCCCTTGTGGCATACAAAAAAAAAATAAAATATAATGAAACAGTCCTTCAGTACAAAAATGAAATAAAATATAAAAAAAAAGAGAAAACAAAGCAAAAATGGGATAGAAACCAGAAGAAAGGATAAATTCTTTCCGCCTGAATTCAAAATTGTGCACTCATTGACGTACAAAACACAGAGAAAAGAGAAGAGCTTTTATTTAATATATATATTTTTCTATCTCTATATCGACTGACACTATACGACCAGGATTCAGGCACAGGACTATAACACCATCAAGCTCTTCACTCCTTGTGTATACTCCAATTCTTCTGCTTCAGAATCCTTTCTCCTGTTCCTGATGTTCTTCTCTCTGTGTACCTGATGGCATTGTGTATGGATCTTTTCCACCTTTAACAACAGCCAGAGCCAAGCCATCAGCTAGTTTAATGCCCACGTGGAGATAGATAGGATAGATGGATATAAATGATACAAATTTTATCTCTCGGATAGCAACCGTAAAATTACCTGTTTCACAAAGTGACATACCAAAACAAACCACATTCCTCCACCTCCCCTCTTCCATTGGAGTGTCCTTATAGTTCTGGTGCGTTTCGTAGGACTTTCGAAACACACAACCAACCCATCCAGCTCGTGTACAACGCCCTTTAAAAAAGTGCTGCGCATAATTTTAGTATGCGCATTAATTCTGCTAGCAGCCAGAACAACCATCAGCGATAGACAAACAGACATTTTAATTTGTTACAAACTAAGTGCCGTTAGTTTCCTGGTTTTATTTTTTTTTTTCAACACCAAATGTAACGAGGATATTTTTTCAAGTTACAAAAAAGGAGGAAAAAAACTTGACGATGCTCGAGATGGTTTAATTTCCCAAAGTGATGCAATTGAGAGGACTCAACTTTGACCACCAAAAAAAAAGATACATTTGTATCTTATAGATTCATCTATGTATCTTTATTACCTTCATTTTGTGGGGGACATAAAAGTTTAATAATGTGATGACGTCAAACTTTTTTTGAGGCAAGCACACATCAACTCTTCTCCGGCACACTTGCACACATGCTGTCATCTTTCGCATTAAGCCTTCAAGCCTTTTCGAAAAAGCGAGAGGGAAATTTAATAACCTTTGACATATTCTCTGTCATAATTCTACACAATTTGCAGGTTCTTGGTATTACAAAAAAAAAAAGAAGAATGAAAATCTGGAACACATTATGATATCCATCATCTATACCGACTCGACTCTGAGAAAAGACGACCAAGCCAACGGGGTTCAACAGCCGAATACAACTTTTTCAACCGAAACCATTTGGCATCTTCTGAGAGAGAGAGGATTATTAGGAAGATACCTATGAAGCTATATATGGAAAAATATAAACACATTATTGTTGGTTAAGGACAGGCACATCATCATCAAAAAAGTCTCCAAGCCCTACGGTGAAAATGAGAGAAGTTTTTTTGCTTTTTTTTTAAGCTGGTTTTGGGAGAGACAAAGTGACTTTGACGTCGTTGTTGCTGCCAAGCTGACACTCTGTCTGATGCTGATGCTGCTACTGCTGTTGCTGATATGTGCTAATGACGTCATTAAGCCTAATTATTATTAATAACATTGTTCAGCTGTGATTGTTAATGAGATGAAGAGGATGTGACGTTGTATGATTTTTTTTGACATTTTTGGAACCAAAAAAATAAAATAAGAAGGAAGGTTGGTAGACCTTTCCCTATAAACAGGGTTGGATATAGAAGGACGTTGGTAGATGGCGTTTTTTTCATGATTGGTTCGTTAGTTGCAAATATTTCAAATAAAAATTTATAATTAATAAAAATTTAAATGAAATATTAACAACAACAAAACCAACAATCTGCCTGTTGATTTAGCTGAATAAACAACTTTCCACCTTGACCTTTCCTTTTACTAATTGTGTTCATTTTCAATGGGGATGGGGACCTATTTTCAAACCTTCCACTGTCCAGAATTCAGTATACCTACCTATTTTATCGGTTTCAGTATAGTATGAGACAGAGACTCATTCTTTTGTTTTCTTTTTGTATTTTTTCTTACCTACCCAACCTATCTCAAATTATTTTTGATACGTGTTTGCTTGTGCGATCATATTATAATCGATCGTGTGTGCATGCACATTGTTGTTGTTTTTCAACTTCTACATCTTCTCTGCGATCGTTGATCGTGTTGATCTACACACTGGCAAAGGAGTGGTAATTTTTTTTCGTTTCTTTTCTTATAATTCACATTCAGTTTGTGCAAAAGATATCATAAGAGATCGAACAAAACCACCGTTAAGCATACTTACCTGGCGTAGGGGTTACCGTGATCATGAAGGCGGTTCCCCCGGAGCGAGACCTGGTCATTGCACTTCGACTGGGTTGACCTCTGCGATTGTTCCTAATGTGAATAACTCGTGCGTGTAATTTTTGGTAGCCGGGGATGGCGTTCGCGCCGCCCCGACATTAATTAAATATCACTTTAAACAATCATTTAAAATTTAAAGGGAGGTATACAAAATTGATCCTTTCTATTTCTACTTTTCTAGTGTCCGTTTCTTGTGTTCATTGAAAAACATTTGTGGTGAAAGTCGAAGTCGAAGTTAGAAAATCTGGTTAGTTTATGAAGTTCACTTGCAGGGCAATTTTTCATAGCCGTTTTCTTTTGAAGTTATCACAGTTTTGTTATCTTTTCATTTTTTATCTTTCTTAATATCTACTTTTTAGTTGGGAATTATATAAAGCCAAAATAGTAATTTTTTTATGAAAATAAATAAGGAAGATATCAAAAATTGAGCTTTATAAACAAAAAATAGCACAAAAAAAAGGTCGAAAGTGCGGTTTACTTCTTTGACACTTTTTGAACTTTGTTTCAACAATGTTTGAATTTTTTTTCATTGAATATACCTAATTCAAGTCGAACATCTGTTTTTCATCAATTAGCTAAATTTTTAGCTTATAAACAGTTTCGCAAAAGAAGATTCTAGGTATAAATGCTTCTTCTGATCGCCATTTTGGGACCACCGTTTTGAGTAAAAAAAAAGTTGGTAGCTTTTTCGTATATCTTATACTTATATACTTCAGTGTTCTAAATTTCATGACTTTTCATCAAGAAATGGCCGTGAAAATGATTTTTGAAGCCAAAAAAGCACCAAAGGCACCACTGTGCGGCAAAGAGAATAATAAATAGCCAAAACGTACTTGACCGAAAGATTTTTATATATTCAGCGTTTTCACGGCTTTCACTGATTGTGTCAACTTCTTATTTTAAAAATAGTTTATAAAAAGGAAAAAAAAATATCGCAAACATATGATTTTTGCCATTTTTGACAAATTTTGAAACACATGTGCCACCGAAGTCCTTAACCAATTTGAGCCAATTTTTTTTTCTGCTTAATATTTAGCTCACATGAAAGTTTTCTAAAGCTTTAATGTTCAAAAAATAATATGTTAGGGTGGTAAATTTTTTTTTGTAGAAATACCATTTTTTAAAAAATTTTTTCATATTTCAGAGCCGATGCGCTACCGGAAGATATGAACTGATTTTGATTATTTTTTAAACCCTTATTAGTCATCACCATTCGCAACTTTTCCGCGCTATTGCGATTTGAAATTCGAAAAAAAGTGTTTTTCGGCCCACTCTATTAAGCACTTCTCATTGCTTTCTCGTGCAACACTGTTTCCCCATTCATTTTTTTGTCAAAAATTCTCTCAAACAACAAAAACTCTAAGAACCTAATTCAGTTCCCCAATAAATTTCCAACATCTTCATTAAATAACCAAGAATTTAAATTTTATTTACTTCAAATATTTGCTTTATCAATGTTTGGCCATTGATTTTACCTTGTCACTCTCAACAACACACACATCCCAAGGGTTTTCAGTCACAACTATATTTTCGTCTATATCCTCTGGTTTTTCTCCATTAAAATATTCACCCAAACACTTTGTACACACGCATATAGAATAAAATAGAATGATATACCTACCTACTTTCTTCATTGGTTTTGGGACTTTATTTTCGTTCAATGTATCTACTTGTGTTGTGGCCCTGGCGTTTAAATTGACACATTTCCCCACAAGACTTCAACGGAATGATAAAATGGCTTTTAAAAGCTATAAATTGTATGTCGAACATACCAATCCTACATCATGCGGATTCATCGATATGTATTCTCGTATATGAAACTGTTGAACCAGATGTGATGTTTGTTACGGAGTTTGGAATGGATATGGGGTGCCACAAGGGAGGATAGTAGGTACGTGGCTATTGTGTGTGTTCGATAAACGAAAATGAGTCCGAATGACAATGTTTTTGTTGTATCTTGCCACCATCGATTGTCAATAATTTTTGCGTTCGTTCGTTCGCGTTCGGAAAGGAAAGCAAAACACCAGCGAAACTCACTTTTCGAACGGAATTTGTGTATATTTCCCTTTTCGTCGCATGTATCTACACCGACTGACAGGGAAAGACTTTAAAGATACTTTTTTTTTTGCATGTTTTTGTCTGCCCTTAATGTTTTTGTTGTTTGTTGGTAGGTATACACTTTAACATACTCGTCGAATTGCAGTTTTTTTGTCGATTTTTCTCCGTTCCGCTGCGAAATAAACATAATTCGCCCTCTGGGTTGTGCTGCTGCTCCTCTTCTTCTTGGGCGCTCAAATGCATGCATATAGAGCACATTACTCTCGCACGTTGATTCATTTGCATAGATACATAACATGGCAACCAGGAATCACCATTGCATCCCCATCATCATCTGATGCAACACTCTCCTGCTGTTGTAGAGTCTGCTGGAGTCCTGCGGAGCTCCATGGAGTAGCACTCTTCTATAACTGCAGTTGAAATACATTTTAACTATCGCGATGTAAATTATTCCTAGAGATATACAGAAAAGAGGAAATATCATGGCGAAAGGATATGAAATATACAACAACAACAACATCGACAGAAAAAAAAGGATACTTTGCAGGCAAAAATACAGAGAAAAAGTATGGAATTTATGCAATAAAATTCCAGTGGTTCAGTTCAGTTCGGTTTGTCGATGCTCAACTTTATTTTTTTGTGTTTCTTTTTTCCACCGTAAAAGTTGGTGGCCCTGCCATCGTCCTTCCTCTTACAGAATATAACGAGGACACGTGTATTCATTCAGAAAATTGTTGCTACTACATGAGCCAAAGGGGGGTTAAGGGGAGAATGTGAGATAGCAGATGGTAGTTATACGAGGGAGTATTTTGATATCAACACACTTCACTTCAAATTATTATCAATTCAAAATAGCTGAGAATAAATTTGGGTTTTATTTCCTTTTATTTCTCTTTGCATTTCATGGATATTATGTTTTTTTTTTTTTGTGTGCGGTTGAATAGATACAAGTAGATAGTTTGATTGAATGCTTTTATTTTTTTGTTATGTTAACATCCTTGTTGTTTTGACATTTGGTTTTGTGAAATTGAAATCAATTAGAGTTTTGGTAATTCATAGCTCTATTTATTATTATTTTCCAGCACAATAATAAAAGATTGTTTGGAGGGGGCTATATTACCACATTTAGGTGGACAAGGTCAGTTGTTGTTGATATTTAATATCTTATGACTGCCTTTGGAAGTGTGGGTGTGGAAATGATATTCAAAAAGGTTAGCCAAGTGGGTGGTTCTGGTTTGTCGTATAAAATAAAATTTGTTGGTTTTGGCAAAATGTCAGAGGTTGATGAAATCTATTTGTCAACTGGAATTACGAGTATTGTGCTAAAGGTGATTCTGGTAATATAAACTTGAATGCAAAAAAAAACAAACACTTGAAGGTTGGAAATTGTGCCGAGTATGATTTAATTAAAAATAAAATGTTATTGTTTTCATGAAAATGGTTTCTTGTTGTCTAAATGAATTAAAAATGTTATTTTTAGAGACAATAATAATAAAACACTTGAGTAGTTCAATTGTTTACTCCAAATTATGCAGGCATTTCTTGAATTGATACAAATTTTAAGATACTCGGAGCAAGAATTATGTTAATTTTTGAAAAAGAATGAATCAGTAACTAAGTTTTTAATAAAATTTAAGTTCAAAATGTTTGATAGAATAGAGACAATAAATATTTCAGTGGCTTGCTGATATAGGTCAAGCTTCAAAGAGTATTGAAATTTTGTTAAGATTAAGATTACAACAGAGAAAAGTTGGAGACCATCCAATTTATTTATTCTTCGTTCCCATTGCAAATAGAACGCCCATACACTTTAGTTCTAAAAGAATCATTTTTTCATTGGAACTTATTACACCTTCTCTCCGTTGAAAAAAAAAACACTCTTTCACCCAGAATTATTTTATGAAATCTATTTATTCCATTATTATTACAAATTTTTCATAATGAAACTTCATTTTCTCACACTTAACAAAAAAAATGGGCTTTTTACACGAAAAAAATAGATAGACTTATTTTATTCATAACACAGCCACACAAAAAAATATAAAAGTTCTGACCTGGGGTTGCGACTAGGTTTTTCATATAGTTTTTGGGTCGCTGAAACCGAATCCGAAGTCCGTTTTGCTCCATCACGTCAGGTTTTTGAGATAACCTCATAAACTGTCACGAAAACAAAAAAAAATTTGTCTCTGATCTGGGTGTGCGAATATATTAATCATATTGTTTTTGGATCGCTGAATCCAGATTCGAAGTCAATTTCGCCCTATCACGTGAGGTTTCTGAGATATCCTCAAAATAATCTCAAAACCAAAAAAAAAACAAAAGTTCTGATCTGGGTTTTTCATATAGTTTTTAGGTCGCTGAAACCGAATCCGAAGTCTATTTTGGCGTATCACGTCAGGTTTTTGAAATATCCTCAAAAAATGTCTAAACTCAAAAAAAAAAAGTTATTTTCTGACATTTTTTGAGGATATTTCAAAAACCTGACGTGGAACGGCAAAATAGAGTTCGGATTCGGTTTAAGAAACCCAAAAACTATATGAAAAACCTAGACGCAACCCCAGATAAGAAATTTAGTTTTTTTAGTTTTGACATTTTTTTGAGGATATCTCAGAAACCTGACGTGATAAGGCAATATTGACTTCAAATCTGGATTCAGCGATCTAAAAACTATATGATTAACATATTCGCACATCCAGATCAGAGAAAATTTTTTTTGTTTTCGTGACATTTTTTGAGGTTATCTCCAAAACCTGACGTGATGGGGCAAAACGGACTTCGGATTCGGATTCAGTGACCCAAAAACTATATGAAAAACTTAGTCGCAACCCCAGGTCGGAAAATTGTTTGTCACGGGTAGGATATGTAGGGGAGAGTGGGGCCAAATGTAACACTTTTTTCTAAAATCGATGGTTCTCCTACAAATTTGAAAGTGGGTCAACCAGACCTTTTTTAAATTAAAGACCCATGTTTTAGCTCCAAGATCCATCATAAAAATTTAGCAAAACATAACGGTAATGTTGAAAAATAAAGCTTCCAAAAAAAAAATCGTGTTGTTTCAACTTACCCCACATACGGGGCAAAGTGTAACACATACCGGGGTAGGTTGTACCAAGAACTAAAAATAAGAGAAAAATACCTTTATTTGTTTATATTTATTTATTTTTAATTAATAACAATAAAAACAAACCTCAGTCATGAAATTTTGGTGCAAATTTGTAAAAAGTGGAGCAAATCCAAGATTTCCAGAGAAAATTTGACAGTAGTCTTAAATAAAAGTTATTCGAATTCATAAATTGTTTTATAAGCTTTATGAATTCAAGTGGTGGTTCAAAAATGTGTTTCCAATTTCAAAATAAATACAAATTCAATTACAAGCATTCATATTCAGGGTTGTTAATTATATTAGGTAAACAATTTTTCAGTATAGGTAGGTTTTTACATGGTACAACTTGCCCCGGAAAAATGTTACAACTAGCCCCAGCATGAAATTTGGCACATAAAATCAATTTAAAAAAAAAGCGAAATTGATATAGACATAACATATACACGCAATTTGAGCCAAAACACAGTTGCATATAACAAAAAAACACTTAGCACTCTATCTTTTTCGGGTAAAGAGGTAGACCAAAAATAAAATTAAAAAAAAAAGTTACAAACATGCATTTTTTGGGCACCACTAGTGTAACTTCTCACCCTGTCGTCTAATCTTCATCTGAAGAAAATGTGCCGGTAGATATGCAAAAATTGAGCATTTTTCTCCTTTACGCGTTTCTTAATATTGAAAGGAACATCGCTTTTTTTAGCTGTTAATTCTTACCCCTGTTACATTTAGCCCCACTCTCCCCTACGTGCAAATTGTTCTGTAAAAGAAGATTTTTTTCGGAATGATTGAAAATAAACTTTAAAAAAGAAATATGGTGTAAATAGTTAAAACTACATCAACTTTGAATTCAAAAAATTCGAAATAAAAATTGTAGTTTGATTCATTTCACTTTTCTCTGTGATTGAACATGGGCTATATCATAAAACCTGATTAACTTCTATTTACTGACTCATATTATTTGAGTTCTTTAAAATAATTTTCAGAGTAGGTCATACTTCCTCCACATTTTTTTATTTTCTTTAAACATCCTAAAATCCTGATTGCTTCTCCAAATTTTTTAACAAAATAATAATGAAAACTTACAATGACAACAATTTTCATTTTGCGTTCAAAAAGAGAAACTACTTGTCAATTTTTGTATCTACTTTTGAAATTCCTAGCAATTAATTTATCAAAACTTAATAAATTAATAACAACGTACAAGGAATCTTAAGCGACGCATTTGGCTACTTTAATCATCTTATGTTTCCCTTTAATAAATCAACTTGATTCAATCGGTACTTAACTTCATTTTCAAAAAGGAAAAACTTATAAATTTTATTAAATTGACAATTAATCTAGTTACCTTTTTTGATAAACGACAAAAAATGTTCTAAATATAAACTTAATGCTTTTTATCAACAACTTAACTGCCATTGAACATCGCATCATGTGCACTTTATTTATTGTTAAATGTTCCCCTGGGTTTTATATTTACAGAAAAAAAACTAACAATCTCTCATCATTCTCTTTAATAGAGAAATCACATCTGTTATAATGTAACATTTTATTATTTTTGTCTCACAAAACTAAATGCCCAAAAGTATTTCACGTCAACCTTTATTTATCATTCATGATAATGTTGCCATTATATCAATTCATTGTTTGTCCCTTGTTCATTTTCTCTCAAATTTATTGTTACAAAACTGGGAAATGTCTTTGATTCTTGATATCATAAAAAGCTCAATAAAAATGTTTCAATCCTTACTATTTTTTTATCCTCATTCCACTGATTATTTTAAATGGTTCAAAATTAACTTCCTTTCACAAATTTTTCAAAGAAAAAATAAATTTCTTAATAAAAAATCAAGCAAATTTATAAAGAAAATAAATTAAAACTTCAAGAACAAATCATCAAATAAAAAAGAAAAAAAAAATGTAAAAAAAAAATTACGTATACACCATGTAGTACCTTTATAATGAATATTACTTCCCTTTTAAACGTTTTTTTTTTTTTTTTTTTCTTCGCATCCTTTAAGGACGCATTTTTACTTGTGTTTCTTTTATCACCACTCATAACTCAAGTGCCTATATCCTCGTATAATTTAACAAAGTAAAAAGAAAACTCACGCAATCGACAACGACGTCTTTTACCTTTCTTCTACTTCTTCTTCTTCTAAAATAATGTAGATGCGGTTCTCAACGCAAATCAATTGTGTTTGTTGGAAAAAAAAAAATGGTCTTGGTTAGGGATACGTGAGCGGTGAAAAATTGAAACACACAGCTCCTTCGTTTATTTCTTGTTATATCGATAATGATTGATCTATTGGATTATAAAAATGCTAGAAGCAGTGATACTCTTTGACACGGTGATGGTGTAGGGTGTAGAAATAAGTATGGTTTGGAGGGTGCAGGTTTAATAAAGAATCTGAGTTGTGTGTTCTTGTTGAATATGAGAGAGCAAAAAGCAACCCTCGCAGCTGGAGTTGAAGCACGTTTTTTCGTTTGGCTTTTTTTTTGTTTGAAAAATGATGTTAAATGATGTTGCCTTGAATATTCGTACAAATATAATAGGGTGAACTGTTTTGACAAGGACGAAATATTAAGAGTGTGGGGAATTTTGAAGAATACTTATTTGTAAAGTTGGTAAATTAAAGTTGAAACATTTTTTTGTATTTTTTTCTCTTAGAATCATTTTTGAAGCATTTTTGATATATTTTAAATTTGTTTATTTTTTTTTTTTTCTAGGGAAGTACAACAGCAGCGCCGCGTTCGGCATACCCGGGAGCTCCGCCCCCAGCCCCGGTATCATTGAAAGGGGCCCAGAGGCCAGCTATGACTAGTCCAGCTGCAGGTGGATTAGCTGGTGCTCCATATAGAGGTGCTAGTTGGACACCCCAGGGTTACGCACCGGCGGCCGCTGCTGCACAACAGGCCTACAGATATACAGCTCCTTTGCCACAACCAGCTTATGCCGCATATACACCTCATACAACAACAACTACAACGGTATGTAATAATTTTTTTTGTTTGTTGACAATAAAAAAAAAAAGAAATTGAGGCAGTTTAGTCTTCGTAGACTAATTTGGAAATAATTTATTCCTAAAAACATATACGATTATTGATTTCTTTAAAGTTTCCATAAGACTTCTTTAAGTTTAAAAATAAAGTCTTATGTATCTATTAAAATAACTGCTTTATATATTTAAAAAAAAAGTTTGCTCTGGTTTGCCTACCAGTGTTAACAGTTTTTTTTTTTTATATCGAAAGGAACTAAAGAAGACTAAAAATCGTTACTTTAAGGGTCTTTTTTTACTACATAAAATGTCCAATAGCTTTCCAATCCAAACCACTTAAAAGAACATCCTATGGTATTAATAACTTCTATAAAAACTTTTTTTTCGCCAAAAGGGAGATAAAGTAGATTTAAAAAAAATCATAGCTTTTGCGTTACATAAAGGGTGTTTTTTTTTTCAAAGATGTTCTTACAATTACTTTTCAATCTAAACCCATTTTTTAGAAGCTTTTATAGAGTAAATAACTTCTTTGACAGTTTTTTTTTCATATCGAAAGGAAAAAAAAGAAGATTAAGCTAAAATCGTTTAGTTTGCGTTACTTAAAACTTTCAACTTTCCAATGCTCCTAACCCAAATTCACTTAAAGAAGCATTAATAATTTTTTTTTATCTAGCGAAGGGAGCTTAAGAAGATTTTAAAAAACCATAACGCTTACGTTACTTTACATTTTTGTATAATGAAAGGAACTAATGAAGATCAATGGAAATTTTTACGTTTGCGTTACTTAAAGGGTGTTTTTTTTTTTTACTTTTGTTGGCCTGTGCATATAATTAGAATAGTTATATTATCTACTCTGTTAATGAAGTCAGAAAATTTTTTAATTATATCCCATCTCTGAACGTTACTCTGCGTTATAGTTTTATGAGACTGCAAGCAACCGATGATTAAAACATTTTGATTGAAGTTTTGAAGAAATTGTACTTTAACGTCATTTTCTGTTCCTTGAAAACAAATTTTCCAAACCGCAACAAATCGATTTCTACACAATTGGACGGACCGTAACGCAACTGTGGTCAACGAAGATATAATTTGCAAACCTTCATCCCTTTCCAAATATCTGACAACGATGACGACAACTTACTCTGTAGTGTAGAGAATTCTAAACTACTTAAACCTCAAAACATCACCCATTACCTTGCCTGATGGATTGTCATCCTTTTACAATTCCACCAGAGAGTTTAACCACGACTTTGTTGTCTGTATTACTCGTCGCCACTATCACCGCCGCCGCCGCTACTACCACCATCGTCTGATACCCATCGTCTCCCTCGAAAACCCCAAGGAAGCTTAATTAAAATTTAATTTGATGGATGACAATTTATCAGTATACGACTTCTCTCATACCCTCCACGCAGATAGACATTTCAAGACCTTGCCAAAACCCGCAAATCCGCCAAAGCGGTTTTAGTCCAATCGTGTTTTGGCTCACAGGCGGTAAGAATATTGTATAACTGATTTGATGATTTATTAAAATGACACAATCATAAATTTAAATATTAAATTAGTACTTTGAAGTCGAGGGGCTATAAAAAAAAAAATAAGGATACGCATTTTGATTAAATACCGCTAATGGCTTGCGATGAGATATATCGGGTATTTCTGATGCCGCTAGTGTCGGCGATAAGGCGCTAAAAGCCCACATGTTTCTGTGTGTGTTTTTGTTAATCTCCTTAAATCAAATTACCATCGCAAATTATACACAAAAGGTCGTTCGGTCGGGGTAAGTATATAAGGATTCAGTGTGAAACCACTAAAACCGAGTGATGTTGTAATCATCATAACCATCAACACCATCTCGGTATGAAATCTCTCTTTCTCGTTTTTTTTACTCATCTGGCTACCAGCAAAACAGTTACGGCAGCAGCACCATCGGCGTTAACATCATAAAGATGTGACACATGGGTGAAGTTAGTAGTAGTTGGCTCTGTGCAATTTCGCAAGTTTTCCCAACCAAAAGTTGTGTGTTTTGCTTTTTTGCACACAAATAATACAACAAAAACAAGGAAGAAAAACAAAAAAGAGAGAGAAGAAAAAAAGAAAAACATAAAATCGTGTCCAATGACAGCCGGCAGGCTGTCATATTTCCAATTTAGAAGTTGGTGCACATGTCAAAAGTTTGACGTTAATTGACAGTTTGATGGTGGTGGTGGAGGAATAATTTCTTCACCGTTTTTGTTCGTTATTATTGTTGTTTTTTGTTGTTATTGTATTTTGTTGTTGTTGCTTTTGTTGTCCATTGACAAGCTTCGAGGAGTAGAAGGAGGATGAGGATTATATTGAGGTTTTGTTTACTTTTTTTTTGCCTTCTTATTTTTTGGTTAGAAGGAGAGAGGTTAAGGATATTTGATTGATTTCTCTTCTGTAAAGGTTTTTTTTTTTTTTGTATTGTATTTTGTCGACAAGAATTATTATTGTGATTGGGAAGTGTTGCTATAAAAATGTTTAATGGTTGTTTATTTGGAAAGATATTAGATAACTTGGGTTTGTTTTTTTTTTTTTTTTTGTATTTTTCTGGAAAAGAGAGAAAGGAATGATTGAAGTTATCGTTTTTCAAAGATCTTTAAAGGTTGCATAAGAAGCTAGTGTCACGTGCTGTTGAATTTATAAGTAATTTGCAGTTTTGTGTTTCAATGGTCACTATAGATTTTCAGGACTGAAATATAATATTTGTACAAACAATCTTTTATGAATGACATATTGTAAATTAATATGTTAGTTATGATGACCGTAAACACTTTCTATGACCTTTAAAAGGATGTTTTTTTTTTTTTTTTATGCAGGACAAAAATAAAAAGTGGTCACAAAAAAGTGTCTTTATAAGAGTGAAAATACAATTTTTTGGAATTGTGTATATAATATTCGAATTCTTCGGAAAATTCTACATCAATTTCATATATGATTCTCTATAATATACTGAGACCGAAAAAAGTTCTAGCGACATGAAAAAGTATAAACCAAATTCGCCATAAAGATTTGTGCCTACAGAGGGTTAGGTAAGGTAATAGAAATACATACTTTTTAATACCCAGCCCATCATTAAGTTTTCGGATAACGAAAGTACAAAAAGTTTCAATAATACCCGAATTTGTTGATCTTAGTTTTACCGATATTTTCAGTAAAAACGGTCAGTCATGGTCTTAGAGCTTAAATACATATTTACAAAAATTGAGTTTAAAATAATTTTTGTTGGACTTACGGAGATACAAGATACAGCTTTTCAAATTTTGTCAGTTCTTCGAAACAGGCTGATTTTTGAATACTGTTTTTGGTACAAGTACAAATTTAAAAATAAAATGTAAATGGTAAAAATAGGCAGAAAAAGATTACCCAAAATGGACACTCAATCCCACTTTGATCTCAAGAACTCGAAAATCACTTTAAAAAAAATTACGACGAATACGTTTTCGAGATATAATTTTTCAAAGTTTTATGTGGTTTTTTTTACTAGCGTTCTTAGTATATTAGGGCTATATCTTGAGTAATAAACGATCAATCTGAAACCGGCACCTGAAAGCTGAATAAATAAGCAACAAACACTGGAATAACTTTTTTAGGTCACTCCAGATGTTTTAGTGCAATGTATTAAAATATTTAAAAAAAATCTATTTTTGAAAGGAAATTTTTTCAAAAAAAAAAATTTCTTAATTAAATAAAAAATCTAAATCTTTCGAATCCTCATAATTTTATATTTTTTATATGTAGTGCACTTTTTGGCAAAGATAACAAGATAATTTTCTTTAAAATCTATGGATAAGTTATAAAGATAGGTATGATTATTTTTGTAACGATCAATAGGTAGGGGAAAGCGGGGCATAGCAGGCCCCTGGGGTATAATGGACACCCCTCGTATTTCTTGTTTGAATAGAGTGGCAACTCCAATTTTGCATCTGTTCTTTTCAAATTATCTGTGGTGATACGGGGGAATCTCCTTAGTGAAAATGATATCTGTATTTCGTAGTGAATAAAAATAGCTTTTCAACTGAGTTGATGTATTTCTGAATCAAAGTAAAATTCGCCTAGTGGGTTTTTAAACCATTTTTTTAAATTTCATACAATTTGAAGAATTTTTAAATTTTTTTATTTTGGGAGCGTATCTGAATCCCGCTTTTAAAATCCCGTTTTTCGAAAATCCCGCTTTTTATAATCCCGCTTTTTAAAATCCCGATTTTTATAATCCCGTTTTTTATTATCCCGATTTTGCAAGCAAAACTAGTTGTTTTATTTTAAAAAATCGCGCGATTTTTTAAAATAAAACAACTAGTTTTGCTTGCAAAATCGGGATAATAAAAAAACGGGATTATAAAAATCGGGATTTTAAAAAGCGGGATTATAAAAAGCGGGATAATGAAAAACGGGATTTTAAAAGCCGGATTTAAAAAAACGGGAATATAAAAATATCGAATATCGAACCCAACCCTTTTATTTTATATCTCCTTAATTTATGTAGTAAATGTTCATTTAATGAATTAAATTGTTTTGAACCTACTTAACATGTTTTTGGTATGTTTTTTGTTGCTTTAACCTTAAGGGACCCATTATGCCCCGCTTTCCCCTATTTTCGACTCTTTTTGTTACTTTTTGTGTTTTTGCATATAACTTTTTTTATTTAGTAATTTTTTATAGATAATTAGATTTCCTATCGATATGTAGGCTTTTTAAAAAATTTTAAATTCAAATATTGTAAAAAACAAAGAAAAACTATAAAAAAAATAAAGAAAAAAAATGACATTTTTAATGTTTTTACTAAATAGTCTTTTTTTACCCTTTATGATAATTTATAGATATTGAACATGATGCAATTTATTTTTAAATAACTTATCTTTCAATGTAATGGTCTTTTTGAGCCATTTTTATTTAAAATAATAAAAGAAGCGCTTTAGAATGTGTAACGCCTTCTTTAAGCAATTCTGTGCTGTACTTTGCGTTGAATATTGCTCACAAAAATACTTCTCATAAAAAAAAATATATATGGAAAACTATGAGATGAAAAAAAAGTTTCGGACATTCCGCGGTACCGAATTTTAGAATCTTTTCGTAAACCTTAAAAAAAAAAATATTTCTTTTAAAAATTCACGTAAACGCTTACAAAATTACACTGGTCGGCAACGGATATAGAGCAAGAACCAAACCCTATTTTTCGAGAGGAATTTTGTGTGCTGAGTCCGAATCTGAAGTCAAAATTTCACTGGCACGTCACGTTTTTGAAATAATTGAATATTAATAGGTCAAAAACGCGTTTTTTTGGGTACATTTGACATCGAATTACATCACCGTTAATTTTTTTTTGTTAAAACTACTTATGCAATCTCAAAACAACATATTAACACGTCCTAAAGGTATTTATATTTTTTCAAAATTATTTTTTTTCTCAAAGATATTCAAAAAAGAAATATATGATAGATATCTCAAAATCGTGTTTTTTTTTTCAAAGTAATGAATAGTTTGTTTAATCAAATTCCATCTCGCGTCTTCTGATTTGGACTTATAAAGAGCAACATATTACGGAAAATATATATTTTTGACTAAACATAAAAAAAAACTCAATTAAAAATTAGTTTTTGAAGCTTTATAGTGAAAATAGTGATGAGTATACCTCAAAAACTAGACGTGATAGAAAAAAATCTGTAAACAGTTTTGAATTCAGCACACTAAAGGCAATCAAAATCACCTTATAAAGTTCTTGCTCCCGACTTTTTTTAGTTTTTTGCCGACCACTGTTATCGTAATTTCAAAAACATGTGTATTTATTTTGTTTTATACAAATCTTCTTTGGTTATGAAGCTTTACTCCGTTGGGTTCAAAAAATGAAATTTTAAATTTTAACTTTATCCACAAAATTTGTGTTTTTTTTTTTAGAAGCACAAAAAAACATTTCACCCCCGAATATCTTTCTTAAACACCACACAGTTGAATAAAAGAATTATTAACCTTTATTTTCATTTGAGCTTTTTGGCTTTTCCTCCTTTTCCTTTTAAGGCGCATAAACATGTTAAAAAGATCCTTTTAGATGTCCGATTATGGAACAAATTGTCTTACATCCTGTTTATACTTCTCTATTATACATAAACACACAGGGGGTACCCTAAACGCAAATCCCCTTAAAATAAACAAGAGTATTAGAAATCTTGATATAGCTTCTTTTTTTTTTGTTTTCGTTTTTATGGGACCCTAAAAATAAGAAAAAAGTATCAAGTATGCTTACACAAAAAATATAAAACAAAAATGGATGTGAAAATGAACGGAAAACATTCACGATTAGTGTCGGCCAGAAATAAGGTGTCAAAAGTCGAAATTTTTTTTTTTTTGTCGGAGGCCAATAAGCTTAAGTCTCCCAATATAAATCTATATACCACCTCCTTGGATGGAAAAAGAAGAAAATATATAAAACTCCCCCTCTCCATCCCCATTAACTTTCACTTCATGTTTCCCTTTAATGGCGAAAATAAACTTTCTCCCTCTGTGCAGCCATGTTGAAGATTTCGTTTACTTTTCCTTATCGACAGTTGGCGTAAATTTATGGACAAATTTCTATAAATCATGTTTTACTTCGGCTGTTGCCGGTAAATTCGTGTTTTTTTTCTACTTTTTTTTCGGTCAACCCACACGAATAGAGAGAAAATTTATAAATTCGAATATCAGAATCGACTAGGAATTCTATATTTTTTTTTCTTCTTGTTCAATTCTAAGGGCATTTTTATTATACAACGGGGCTATGATGATAATGACGTCGATGATATCAAATTTGCGTTTGACCTTTGGGAATAAATTAAGCTTCTTCAAGGAATTCATATAAAAGCAAATAAAATCAGCAAAAAAGAAGATACACAAACACATCAGCAAATGAAAAGAAAAGAGATATTAATCCGAAAAAGTGAAAGGGATTTATTTTTAGTGTTGTATTGTGTGTGTGTGTGTGTCTATTTAGTCCTTGGTCCATTGGATAGATACAGTTATAGGCTATTTCCCTTAAAGACCAAAGACTTTGGGGGCCCCAAAAAGAAAAATACTTAACTTAGGTAAATTGAACACAATCCCCAAAATTCCAACAAATCTTTGTGCGAGCAAGGGAAAAAGGCAGAGGTGTGCTTTTGAATGAATTTAAGACAAAAAGATAGAGAAGTTGTTTAGGTTTGAAAGTTTCAAAAAAGATTTCAGCACAGTTTCGTGTAGGTTTTTGTTGTATATAGGTATTCCCGCCTGGGGTTATCATCATGCCAAAAACTTTCAAGTAACTTGTATTATGTAGATAGAAGAAAATAAAGTTATCTTGATAAAAGAGTGGGGAAGGGGGACATTGTTTTATTTGTGTTGAAAAGTTACAAATCATCCCTGATGCTCTGGGAGAAAATATCAAAGGGTTCCTCTTCCAAACTCCACACAAACAAACTAACCAAAGAGTTCATAATAATTGAATTTTCATCATCAAGAAAACCCAGGTACAAGAAATATTTAATCAAAAATTCGAAACAGATTAAATGTTTAAACTTGGAACAAACTATAGTTCCAAGTAGATGAGTATGATTGATGATGAAAAAGTGGCTCATCCTTAAAGGATATTGGGTTGACTCTCTTTTTTTGTAAAATTACAACACAAAATGTTGGTGGTGATAAATCAGGTTGAAGTATTTTATATTAGAAAAGATTTGCTTTCTCTTGTTGTGATGTTGTGAAAAGGTCCTTTTTCTAATTGCTAGGATTAACTACCTGTAGAAATTTTGTTTTTGAGGGAACAAAGTGACATTGAGATTTTTTTTTGCTGTTCTTTTTAAACAGAAGCAAATTGAAACAAATTTTATCTGACAAGTTTAAGTCAAGAGCAAATTGTTTTAACAAATTTTTAGGGGGGGATTATAATTTGTAATTGGGGAAATCAAGAGGTGTTTTTTTTGTTTGTTTTTTAATAATATTGGATAATTTCTTAGTTGATTTATTGTAGGTAAATAATCTTAATTAATCTTATTTCAAAGACATTATACAATGTTTAGCTGAGAAGGTCAAAGTATACCTAGGTTCTAACTTGTTCTGAATTTTCCACATAAAAAATTGAAACACCGGTCTGCAATATGTACCTTTTTTTTTGTCCTTCAAATAATTCTTTGAAATTATGAAAGATTTGACTTCCCTGAATCTAAATCTGGTTGCAGAAAAATTCTATCACGTACCATTTTATTTTAAATGATTTTTAGAGGACTCATTTCTCATAATATGATCTATCATATGACACCAAATTTGTATTTGTTAATTAAATTTTGCACACATTTTAAAATACTAATTGACAAAAACACCCAAAAAATACTGAAATCCTGCAGTTTTAAGTAAATCTCACATGAACAAAAACACCTTTATAAAGGAAACTGCAAAATCTCAACGCTCGTTATATTAAAAAAGTCAAATGAAGAAAAGAATAATAAAATACATTACAACAAATTTTAACGTGTGTTTTAATTCTAAAAAAATTACCTTTTTTCTTTTCTTATTATATTATTTTTTTTATTTTAAAAGCTTCCAAAAAAAAAAAATTATACCATTAAAAAGCCAAATATTTCTTCTAAATAACAAAACCATTTTTAAATTTTTACAATGCGCATAAAATATTAAAATAATTTATTAAAAACAATCATTTCTTATGAAAAAAAGTGAAAAAATCATTTCCATCACCCAAAAATTCATTTTTTTTGATACAGCAACCTATAATAAATTTTATACCACCTGAAAGCTTATTGCTTCAGCTCAAAATATATAATATCGATCATGTTTATTAGGCATATTTTTTGAACTCGATCAATTTTCATCAAAAAAAGCAAAAAAAAAACTATTTTTCTTTGACAACGTATAAAAAATTTTATATCATGTAAAAGCTTATAATTTCACCTTTCATATGACGTTTGAATCTTATTTCTGCGATGCCTAGAACAAAAGTTAGAATTTTTTAAAGCCAACCATGTCGAAATTCCAAACTGAGATTACGGTACTTCCCACAGTGGTGGCTGTTCAGGGGGCAACAGATCTCCACTGGTGTTTTGAAGTTTTTTGCAAGTTTCTTGATTTAACATTGTGTAGCTTGTAGTTAGTCTACCGTTATGTGTGATATACCAAATGAAAGGTAATTGTATCAGGATGCTCATAAAAGTTTAATAAAATTTCTATCTGCTCTTGGTCAAAAGTTATAACCTGTTGAATTCTAAAATTTTATTTTACCGTTATCTCAAAATTGTGTTTACGAAAATGATTCAAAATTCGGACACATAGAGTCGTAGTCATGGTCTATCATTACTCCATTATACTTTATTCCTGTATCTATTTAAGAAAAACGATGAAAATGGGTTAAAAACGGTCAAAAAAACGTGTTTTTTAAAAACTTGTTTCTTCCGTTATTCAGTCAAAACTCACTAAACGATTCCAAGTTTTTGCACATGCATGCATAAGGCCAAAACCTACATGTCTAAAAAAAAAGCTCAAAATCAAAAAATTATCCAAAAATACCCCTAAAAAACTAGGTGTTTTTCAAAAATTCATATTTCGAAACTCAAAATGTTGGAAAAAAAAACCGTATCAAACGCTTAATTTTTTTCCCCTCATCTTTCACCTGGCATCTTTAGAATTTTCAAAAAAAAATTCCCCTACCCAAAATCATCATTTTGTCATAGCCCCAACACGTTTACCACGTTCAAACAAAACGTTATAGCTTAGTTTCAAAATTGTTTAGTATTTTTTCTTAAATGCAGTTATTCTTAAATTAATCTCATCTATCTATAGCAAACAAAAATCAATTCTCTACGACTTCGGGTTTAGATTTTAGCCCAAATTTCATCTTTCCGTTTTACCCCTGTTTACCCTATTAAATGACGGAATTTTAAAAAATCCTTCATTTAGATTAAGCTTTAGGTTATTATCTTTCAAATAAGCTATAGAAGATTTTTGTATCTCTAATAGTTTATTTTTAATTTTTAATTGAAATTTTTTGCCGCACTGCGAAAGTGCGAGAGTGTAACGTCAGAAAAAGATTCATTAGATACGTTATGCCAAAGTATTGCTTCGATAACAGCTAGAATTCGATAGTAATTCGGAATTTTTGTGAATTCTTGATCACTAAAATGCAGTGATTTTTCAAATACATATTGTTCTTGTGTTTTTTCTCAATTCAATATCTTCCATCTTCTGAAAATAAACAAAAAAAATCGTATAAATTAACATCAATCAGAGTGTGACATCACACTGACTGAATTGAATCTATTTCTCTAAATGATTTTGATTTCCATTCACAGATTCGAAACCCCTTTTTTTTAACTCATTCACAATGAGTTCATAATTCCACAAACACACACGAGTTACGAGTTCTTTTCAAAATAAATCAAGTCACTTTATTTTTTCTTGCCCTCCATTACCCACCACAGACATTCCTCCCATCTTCTTTATCATTTCTTCGAATTGATAAAATAGAACAAAATAAAAAATATAAAAAAAAATTAAGAAAAAAGATAAATCTTCAACTTGAGAGGATTTGCTAAGCAAAAAAATACGAAATAGTAAGAAGAAAAAAATTGCCTACTCGTCAAACACTCAAGAAAGCGTTTCCTTTATGAATTCTCTGAGTGAGATTACATATTTCCACATATATAAATTTTGAAGACACAGAGAAGACGTGTGCGTAATTTATGAGTTCATCGACATCAATTTGCAATATAATAACGCCCGCCTTCGTTGCCCTGCCCTCTTTGAAGTGATTTTATTTTTTTGCAAAAATCCGAAAAAAGCTTTCAGATGAAACGAATTAAAAATCAATAAACAAACCTTGAAATCTAAAAATGTAATTCAAATCGATAAGCTATGCGGCGATATGGTGTAAAAGGCAATGTCGGCTGTCGGCGGCGTTGGCATGTCGACGGCGACAACAAAGGCCTTGGATGATGACGCGACAATGTCGTGTGATAGCGGATCCGGATGTCGCTCGCTATCATTGTGTCTCCTTTATTGCCTGCTGCTGAGTTGGTTGTAGATGCCTCTTGTAAAGCTCAATCTTGAGAATTTATTAACAGAACTTTGCTAGCTCATCAAATATTATTTTAATCCTACAAATTCGTATGTAGAAAAAAGGCGGAGTAGGATTATATTTTTGTTTCGGCAATTTCCGTTTTGATTTGTTTTTTGGAATATTTCCGGGGCGAACAGAAAAAAAAATGTCAAAGGTCAATTGTTAAAAAAAAAACTGCCGCTTTAATTAAACGGAACACAGCATAGAATTTGCAAAGGAAACATTACTCCCACATTTTTCTTCTTTATCTAACAAAACAGGAAGACGTTTTGTAGTCCTTTTTCTTCATTTGTCTTCTTCGAAATATCTTATAAACCTTCTCTTGATATAACTGCTCCTTTACTTCTACATATGAAACTCATTTGCTTGAGTTTTTGAAGACTCACAAACGACTGAACAATATTCAACCATCTTCTCAAGTTTTGCCAAAAGTATTCCAATTAATTTACCTCTCTACTGTTTTTTTTTTTTTCTTATTTTCGGGTCTTTTTTGCTCTTTTTCTTCTACGATATTTTTGTTGTTTGAAGAAAGTGGAAAAAGTTTCATTAATTTTTATATTCATTTGGGGAGTCATCAGTGCGTCATTTGTGTTTTTGTTCATTTTACATAAATTTCTTCTCTCTTCTTCTTATTCTTTTCTTTAATAATTTTGTTGTTGTTTCTTTTTTTTATTCGCATCAAAAAGAATAGAAACGTTTATTGAAGGAAAGAGAAAAGAAAATTACTTTGGGAAATTTTTTTTAAAAGGGCTTTGAGACTTGTTAATTCTCGGATAAGGTCCTTTTACAAAATCTCAAAAATTCCAATATGTTCAAAATTTTCTACACATTAGGTGAAATTTTATATAGATTTCCTGTTAATTCTTTAAAGTTGAGACACGAGTACTTTAGTTTGGTAAGTTTTATTGTTTTACTGACTTTTTAGCAATTTATCAATTTTTTTAACAATCGTTGAAAGTGATCTAAAGGGTCCTGGCACCTCATGTTCAAAATATCAAATAACTAAAAATATTAATTTGAAGGTTATGGAATGTCCAACTTAGGTAAAAAAAATAAGTTTTTTTTTTTAATAGAAAAAATGTTACACATACGCCACAGTGAACATTGAAGTTTATTTTTTGTAAATTGTTATCTTAAAGCCATGAAACTACATGTCATTTGTTGATCCTTTTTTATTGTTTAAAACTATTTAATGCAGCAAGAAAATGCTAATGAACTCAACAGATTGCAACTCAGGCAAATAAATTCAAAGTTGGTGGTTGGTACCTTTCTGTGATCAATTTATTTTATTATCTTCTTGAAACACGATCGGTGATGAATGCTTTATTTCTTCCTTGTTACCAATGAATTTGCACAAAGATATTAACAAGATAGGTACCTATTAAATTTAAAAGAATATTTTTTTATACCTAAAAAAATATCGACATGAAGATGTTATAATTTTCAAACATTACAGTTTCATGATCGTGAACGTGATCATAAAAAAAAAAAAATTATCGACAATGAAATTATTTCAAATAAAACAGCCACCATTTATATTGTACATCGTCACACAGCCACAGGCACAGACCACTGCACGATCACCTCAGCGCTCAGCCCAACAACAACGTCGAGTGATTCACTTGAAATGATCGTCCAACTGATCGCACATTCCCATAAAGTACAACAACAACAATATCAGCATTTTATATTGAAAAAATATACAACAACAAAATACACAGTTTTATTTTCATTTCTTAAATTTTACTTCACATTTAGTTTCTACAAAAATATAGAACAAGTAATGGTAGGTAAACTGTTGAAAGTTATCGCTTCTCGGCCTTATGGCTAAGATCAAAGTGTAGTATCTGTTCTTATCAGCTTAACATCTGATAGATCCCCCATCGGGGGACAACAAATGTTAAACTGATTTTTGGAAATAGACGGAGTGCTAGGGGCTTGCTCCACCTCTGTCGCGGGTTGGCCCGGTATTGCAGTACCGCCGGGATCGGCCCAATATAAAAAAAAAAAATGAAAATAATTATTGTAGTTGGTAGATAGACATGGAAATAGTATAAAGAATAAACACAATAATTGTAAAGAAACAAAAGTAAATTTTTATTGTTGTTGATTTTCTCTAATTTACTTAAACATTGATTTGATGAAAAAGTAAAAAAATTTCAATTTTTGTTTTGAGACAGAATTTTAATTTTTTCCTTTAGATGGAATTAAACAATTATCGTTTTATTCTGTACAAATGATAAAATGCTAAAATAAAAAATTCTACAGTGAAAAAGTGTGCACGGTAGAGTTGCCTAATTCCTATTCCGGCCGTCTCCAGTAGCCGGCCACCTTTTAGAAAAATCGTTATAACTATAGTGATTTTGTAGGATTTATTCCAAATTTTTGCTCTTATGCTGTTTTTTTAAATGTCCCTCCTAAAATAACAATATTCTTATTATTCTTGTTATTCAGTTTTTTTTTAGAAAAAATAACTTTTTGTGAAGTGATCCAATCGGGTATGGTTTTTTTGTAATTTTACTGCCGAAACCCATTATCGTAATTAGTGTTTTGTGGAAACAATTTTCGAGCTAATGCTTTAAAATGTTGTTTTTCTTATTTAATATATATTATTCTTCAAATAAAATAGGTTTTAAACAGGAAAAAGATGCGAATTTTGGTAATTTTAAGGGGGGCCGGAAATAGAACACAAAAAAAAGCTTTGAAATTCAAGAGTTTCCTGTATTCGGCCCCCTTTTATTGATAAAAGTTTAAAAAAATGGGGAAAAATAGATATACATTTATTAATCATTCAATGCTATAACTTATTAACAATCAAAATTGTTTCTAAATTCTTAAAACACAAAGATTTAAATAAAAAAACATTCAATTTATTTAAGCTTGACCTAATAAAATCAGTGGCCGAAAATAGGAAACAAAGGCCGGATTTAGGAGAATCGGACTTTTTTAGACAAAAACTTAAATAAAATATTTTTGCGAAATATTATTAACTTTTTTTTAACCATACCTACCGAAAAAATAATAAATAAAGTACATTTTATTTCAAGAATTATTCGAAAATGTTGATATTTGACGTTTCTGTGCTTTATTTTTTGAGACAAAATCCTACTACTATCAACTCTACCCTACTATCGCATATACCTCATGGGTATTTGCAGTAAAAACCTGGTCAAGAGTCGATTTTCCCAAAATAAATATTGAGAGAAAAAATTTGGAAAAAAGCGGGTGCAAAATATACATGGGTCGGGAAACCGACGAAGTTACGAATACCAGAGTTACGGGCGACAGAGTTACGAGCGTCAAAGTTACGCGAAACCGAAGTTACGAAAAACTAGAGTTACGAATTCTAAAGTTATGTTAAGCTATGACATGTGATTTTTGGGTTGGCAACAATTGCGAGGAACGACATGGAATTATGGAAATACAAACAAGAGATTAACATTTTTCTCATTGGTCAGAACTAAATGAGTAAAGCGAAAATGGGTGTTATTTAATCTTGTAAAGTTTTGATTGGATAGGTATAGATAGGTTTTGTTTTTGTGAGAAGATTGCAAAAACGTTGAAATAGAAAAAAAAAACATGAGTATACTTATGTAAGTTTGGGGGACATATAATTATTCATAGCGTATTTTGTAATACCCACTTTGTTATTATTTATATTAAAACAATAACCAAACCACCCCTTTTTTACAGACGTTATTTTGGTGTGGTGAACTGTTGTTGCAATTGTTGCCAACCCAAAAATCACATGTCATAGCTTAACATAACTTTAGAATTCGTAACTCTAGTTTTTCCTAACTTCTGTTTCGCGTAACTTTGACGGCCGTAACTCTGTCGCTCGTAACTCTGTTATTCGTAACTCCGTTACCATTTCACATGGGTCAATAGTCAATATGCTACACTTATTTATTTATTTTATTTATTAGTCCAGTGCATTTATGATATTTATATATGGGCCACCCAGCAGTTTGTACCACCCCCAAATTTTTGTTTGCGCATTCTATTAAATATCTCGACTTCTGTTCATCCTAGGTAGGTAAATGCTGGTCATAAAAAAACGTAAACAATTAAATTTCGCGTCTTTTATGCTAAGAACATTTATTCAATATTCTGAATATTAAAAAAGTTACAAGCCAAAAAAAGTAGTGAGGCGGCTTAGCATCTAAATCGTGCAGTTTGTGATAAAAGCATGAAATTTATATCATGGGTATTACTCAATATTAGAGTTATTTTGAGATATTGGGCCACTTTGTATTCCATCCAGGAGCTTAGATACAAGAGATTTTCTGTGTTGCACCCGCATTGTTGCATATCATAGTATAGCTGATGAAACCTTTTTATTAATATAATACATGATTTCGAGGTAATTTTTAACGCCCGATCGAATAAAACCAATAGCAATATGCCTGGACCGTCATGTAAAAAGTTGTTGCACTTTTTATAAATTGTCTTTTACTCAAACAGCAAGATTCAGAATATTACCAAGTACTCCTTGAAAAAAAGTGGTAGGTTGATAAAATTTAGTGTGGACTTTTCTAATACCATAGAAAAAAATAATAAAATATGTCCATCAAAAAATTTCAGATCAAAGGGTGTTTTTTTTTAGCGAGAAAGAACACTTTTGAAATGGTTCCATTGCAACACATGGAAAATTTATAAATTTTTTTGAACCGCATATATATTTTATACATCGTATGAGAATCAAAAATAATCAAAAAATGAATTATATTTACCATGGAATGTTGAATTTTCATGAAAAACTTAAATTGCTTGCTTTTATTTTTTATTGAATTTTCATACAAATTAATGTTTTGAAGGAGTGAGGTGCAAAAGTAAAAGTATGAAAAATAATTGTGCAGTTTGTGACAAAGGGATCAAATTAATAAGATTGTTAGTACAATATATAACCCTCATTTAAAGATATTGGGCCACTTAATATTTTACCTTTAAAGATGTTTATAACGATGCACAGAAAGCAATTTAAATGAAGTTTTGTGAAATTTGTGATTATTAGATGGCTCATGTACATCCTCATAGGTGAAATATTAAAAGGCCCAATATCTTAAAATGAGGGTTACATATTGTACTAACAATCCTATTAATTTGATCCTTTTATCACAAACTGAAGTATAATTTTTTTACTTTAAAGTCTCTTCGTTTGGTAAAAAAGAGGTATTTTTCAACAAAAAAAGTATTAATTACTTTTGTATTTATAGCGATAGGTAAAAAAAAAAAGAATTTATGGCAGAGTTGTAGAAAATTTTAAGGTGACCAATCTTTTCTCGGAAGGTTTTTTCATAATTTCTATGAAAAGTTCTCAAAACTTTCTATTTTTTTTTTTGTTTTTTTTTTTTTTACTTTTTTGGCTCGTATATTTTTTTAAATTCAGTAATATCGAAAAAGTGTTATTAATATAAAAGACGCGAAATTTAATTTTCTACGTTTTTTATATGACTAACTTTTTCCTAGAATGAACAAAAGTCGAGATATTTAGTAAAAACTAAAATCCAAGATGGCAGACAAAACGTGAATTTCACGAATCACGAGTTCGAAAAATCAGTGTTATAATATTCACTCAGTTCTCTATCGAATGAGCAAAAAGAATTTGGGGGTGGTACAAACTGCTGGGTCAAATTATAAAAAAATGCACTGGACTGTAATTGTAAAATGCCTCTCAAGGTAGTAATAATTGCAGAGTAAAAACAGTAGATACATTTTTAAGAAGGAGTTGAGAAATATCAAAGAAACAAAAAACACCGGTTTAAGGAACACCAAATAAAGAAGTATTTAAGAATGGATTAATTGTGTAATTAATGAGGATTAAATACAAAAAAAAAGTTATAAATTACTTAACAATTCAAGACAAAAAAAGATAGGTAGGTACTTAAGCCGTAAATGGTTAACATTTTACCTGTATTATGTTTAATATCCAGAAACGATCCAAATTTTCAAAAAAATTAGTTTAAATAAACTTTTTATTGATTCAAAAATGTCACTTTAAATATTTAATATAAAGTCGCCAAATGAAAAAAAAAAAAAACTCCATCAAATCGCTTGTCAGAACCCCTTATTTTTTTAACCAGCTTTTAATTATTTATCAAACTCATTGTCGTGATTAATATAAAACTGACACTCGCTTTAAAAAAATATATTTTCCAATGACAAACAAACAAACACAAAAAATAAATGATTACCTTATAGCAGCAAAAACCCCACCTACGTTTCTATGAATATTTAAATATCTAAAAAAATGCAAACATTCATACAAACAAATGCCCACAATTCATCTGTAGAATTCCTATCTCTCTATAGGATTTAAAATGATATCACAAAATTTCTACCATACAACTGTCCCACATGGGCAAAATCTGAAATGTTTGACATATATAAAATTTTAGAATTATTAAAAATCCCCGTTTCGCTCTCTCTCGAAATGGAAATTTGATATTCCATTTTGGGTTTTCAAATTTCACGATTAATCCGCCAACCAATACACAAACAACAACAACAACAACATATTCTCTAAAGAAAATGGACAAAAAACTATAAAATCCCCGTTATCTCCTTTATACCAAGAACCCTCTGCTGGGCTAGCTTGGTTTTGTATTTGGAAAATGAAAACAAATTGAACAATTAAATGCAACAATTTATTATTCTCTAAACAAAGTATCCTTTTTCCCTTGGGGGCATTTGATTGGACTCAAAAAAAAAGTCCTATACCCACTTTCATCCTCCCATATTAGTTCAGTGAAGTGCGATTTATTACGATTTTTTGTGCAAATATATTTTTTTTTTCTCTCTGAATCACATTCGTATATTTATTTTAACCGAAATAAAAAATTAAAAAAATTGAAAAAATAAAAAAAAAATGATGAGATGCACTCAAGTGTGTGTTGGTATACGCGTGTTATCCTTTTCAATTGTTATTTGCGCTCGTTTGCTGTCCAATGGTTGATTTTTATTAATAGCTCGTTTAATTGAAATTCGAGGATTTTTTTTTTTTGTATCCTTTTTAATTTGTTTTTTACCAAAAAAAAAATTAACAAAAAAAAAAAAAAACTAGACCCAGTTTTCCATCAAAATGATGAAAGATGCAGCAGGAAATAAATCGAAATCCGCAACTCGCAGAATGACGAATGCTGGATGCTGCCAGGACTCCCTCCAAAAAAGGACCAAAAATTAAAAAAAAAAAAAGATACAATGTTTTGCCCAAATTAAATCCCATCAACAGCAACAAAATTACCAGGATCTCATGAAAAAAAAGGGCGAGGAACGTCGAATAAAACAATAAAATAAAAAAAGAGGAGTATCTATCTGATGGATACCAAAATCGTTTATACAATTTAATTTGCTCATATGATGCGCGTCATTGCAATTAAAAAAAAAAAAATGGAAAAAGGGTAGAAAATTGAGGGCGGTTTTTTCTGCTTCTTTTTTTTTTTGTTGAAACAATTGTTTTTCTGAAGAAGACACACAAACAGTTACACCCACTTAAATAAATAAATGTAGGTGGTAGATAGGTTGGTTTATTTTGATGGTATAAACCATATCGTTCCACAATTTGTATCCCTTCCTTCATCCCACTTGACACCCTCTCATCTCAAGCCACTGACATTTTTAATCGCCTCTCTGGCTGCTGCTTGCGTTGTGGAGGAATGGAGAAAATAATGACTTTTATTGGATTTTTGTGGAGAGCAATTATAATTGAATTAAGTTTTCCGTTTGCCAGTGTGTTTTTCATGCGAGAGTCGAGTCTGTGTCTGCTCTGGCGATGGGAACTGGTAGATCTGAAGAGTGTGTGTTTTATGGCCCCGCGACTGACTACGATGACGACCAGAGCAACCTACAGGCCACGAAACCAAACCAACGACGACATGCTTCAAGGATTGAAGTGTCGAACTCTTAAAAAAGGGGGGAAAGTGAGGGGGGGGGGGGGGTGAGGATGTGTCCTTTTGCCTTCAATTTAATTGGACTCGTTACTCAATTTGGTCTGTGCACTGTTTTATGTGTGCTTAGTCAAAGTGGGTGAGAAGGTTTTTGAGGGAGGGGAAGGGGGTTATATGCACCCTACACATGACATCGACACTATATGAGTTTTTTGGAGGAATGGAGAGTAGGGTGGGTCAAAAAAATCGAAATTCTTTTTTTTGAATTGGTACTCCGAAAAATCGATTGCTAGACCCCTCTAGAATATACACACCAAATATGAGCTCTTTATATTAATGGGAAGGTCCTCCGCTTTGCAATTTTCCATTTTTACATCAAGCTTCTACTAAAAAAAAATAATTTTTTTATTAATTGACTTTTTAGCAAATTTCTTTTCATATTCTTGTAGGAAATTGAACGCTCTACAAAAAAGGCCTTATACACTTTTTTCGTTTATCTAACCGTTGAATAGATATTTGAGGTCCAAATATCGAGAAAATCTTTAAAAATTCGTTTTTTGTTCTTAATTTTGTAACAAATTGAAAAATTATAATGATTAAACGCGCAAGACATATTCTTGTTGGAAATTGATTGCTCCACAAAAAAGGTCTTATTAACTTTTTTTATTAATCTAACCATTCTAAAGATATTCGAGGTCAAAGTTAAAAAAAAATATAAAAACATTTTATATTTTTAAAAAATTTCTAATTCACTGAAACTTTATTATTTTCAAATTAGCAAGATATATTCTTGTAGGGGCTTAAACGTTCTACAAAAAATTCCTTGGAATGAAATTGATTGCTTTAACCGTTTAGAAGATATTCGTATCCAAACCAATGCTCACTGATTTCAATAGTTTTCTTATGACCCGTATGCATTGCGATTTGGATACGAATATCTTCTAAACGGTTAAAGCAATCAATTTGATTCCAAGGAATTTTTTGTAGAACGTTTAAGCCCCTACAAGAATATATCTTGCTAATTTTGAAAATAATAAAGTTTCAGTGAATTAGAAATTTTTTAAAAATATAAAATGTTTTTATATTTTTTTTTAACTTTGACCTCGAATATCTTTAGAATGGTTAGATTAATGAAAAAAGTTAATAAGACCTTTTTTGTGGAGCAATCAATTTCCAACAAGAATATGTCTTGCGCGTTTGATCATTATAATTTTTCAATTTGTTACAAAATTAAGAACAAAAAACGAATTTTTAAAGATTTTCTCGATATTTGGACCTCAAATATCTATTCAACGGTTAGATAAACGAAAAAAGTGTATAAGGCCTTTTTTGTAGAGCGTTCAATTTCCTACAAGAATATGAAAAGAAATTTGCTAAAAAGTCAATTAATAAAAAAATTATTTTTTTTTAGTAGAAGCTTGATGTAAAAATGGAAAATTGCAAAGCGGAGGACCTTCCCATTAATATAAAGAGCTCATATTTGGTGTGTTTATTCTAGAGGGGTCTAGCAATCGATTTTTCAGAGTACAAAATCAAAAAAAAAATTTTCGACTTTTTTGACCCACCCTAATGGAGAGTGTCTCTCTCAGTCTCTCGTTGACATCAGAAACGAATAAAATCACTGAGTAATCCATTTGGCGGGTATTAAGGGTAAATGCCTTGGGAGAAGCGCGTGCATAAATCCAATGTATTTTGTGTGTTAGGGCAATTAAATTTAGTTTGTCTTAGGGGCGAGACGGTGGAAGTACGAGAGATTTACGATTTAAATTGGATGATGGTTTTGCGCGTATATAAATTAGCTGATATTTGTTTTAATCCGTTTAAGAATCTTTTGTATAGAGACATTGATTTATATAGTATCTTTGATTAAGAGATGAAGGGTTATATGTGGAATAGGGAGGGAATTGAATGTTCTTCACGTGACTTGGAGATTATTACGAAACATTTGATCAAGAAGATTTAATCAACAAATTAAATTGCTAGGAATAAGATGTCCTTAGTTTTGTTTTGTAGTAGACTTTAAAAGCTATAAAATTGGTTCTAAAGGTTACGTTCAAAAACTTAAACACTTACAATTTCCCACTAAAAATATTGTTTTTACTGAATGAAACATATTTCGGAGTTGCATGGCTTACATTATGTAAGCTTAGGCCCTGATAAAGTATCAATAGTAGTCGAGTCAATGACAAATATCTTCCAGTTTTCTTACAAAGCCTGCTGAATAAGGCTGAATTAAGCTGAATAAGTGTTAGAAGTTCCACGAATCAATAACAAATATCTTCCAGTTTTCTCACAAAGCCTGCTGAATAAGACTGAATAAGTGTTAGAAGTTCCCCGATTGTCCTTTGACAATCAATGACAAATATCTTCTAGTTTTCTTACAAAGCCTGCTGAATAAGGCTGAATAAGTGTTAGAAGTTCCACGAATCAAAGGCAAATATCTTCCAGTTTTCTTACAAAGCCTGCTGAATAATCCTGAATTAAGCTGAATAAGTGTAAGAAGTTCCACGAATCAATAACAAATATCTTCCAGTTTTCTTACAAAGCCTGCTGAATAAGGCTGAATTAAGCTGAATAAGTGTTAGAAGTTCCACGAATTAAAGGCAAATATCTTCCAGTTTTCTTAGAAAACCTGCTGAATAAGGCTGAATTAAGTTGAATAAGGTTGAATAAGTGTTAGAAGTTCCACGATTGTCCTTTGACAGACAAAGATATTCAAAAACTTCAAACAGGATAAGATTACAAACGAATATCGAAGAAAAACTTGTTGTTTGACATGAAATGTGCAAAATTCATTTTTGTAGATCACATTCTAACATAAAAACTGTGCGAAAAATTCTTTTATTATACAATTTACCGAAAATGAAGTAAAAACTACCGATATTAGTATTTTTTAAACGCTTACAAAATTCTACTCCAAATACTGCTTTTGCTGAATTGAACATTATGCCACAGTTGTATTGCTTAAATTTTGTAAGCGGCATGTCCTCAAGGTCCCTAACTATCAATGAGAGTGAAATCAAGAACAAATCGCCTTTAAATAGTTACATAAATAAATAATATTAACTCAAATCAAACATTCAACGATTCAGTAGTTGATTCACACCCTAAAACATAAAGTGTCAATTTTTCTAAATTAAACAAATCGACCTGTCTTTTACTCCATTAACACCACTATAGACGGTACTTAAATGTTCTTTATTAACTAACAGGTACCACCAATCTATACAAACAAAAGTGCCTTTATGACAAAAGAAGAAAAGACTTGAATTATTCATGAATCTGAAAAGCCTATTGGTCGGTGGTGGAGTCTAGTTGGTGGAAGTGGTATAACATGAGAATATCGAAACGACATGCGGGTAATGATCCGGACAAAAGCATAATGGGCCAAAATAGGTAACATATGCATATGCCGGATTACTCTTCTTATTGTTGTTGTTGGGTATTTTCAACAATAAGAATACATAATATAGGAGAAAGTCACAGAGAAAAGGATAATATGTTGTGTGTATATGGAAGACAATATTTGACTTAGCTATTAGCGCTGAATGTATATAAGTTGATTGCCCTAAAAAGTTTATACCCATTCCGCTGATAAAAGCTTGCTGCTGACGCGCACAACCAAGCACAAACTCCATATATTTTTCCATATATGGATGATGATGGTGAATTATCCTTAATGATTTTTCTTTCTTTATATATTTTTTGTATTTTTTTAATACTTTGGTCCTTTGTTGATGGTCCCGAACTATGGCCCTCATACTTCACTCTCTTTCTCTCTCCCTCTCTCTCACTCAACTCATTTTAATTTTTTTTTTTTTGTATTTTTTTTTGAAAACGCCAACTCAGCGTTAAAAAAGTTTTTTCATTTTGTTGTGTTTTGTAATACCCAAGTGCTTTGTTCTCGGCGTGAGCTGCATCAGCATCATCATCGCAGGATATTTCATATCCTGGGCGATAAGAGTGTGGGAGAAATTTATTGTTCTCGTCTGGATTATTATTGTGTAGTTATATATATAAAAAAAAAAAATATTGCATCCTCTTTTTACGCTCATCCCGTAAAAAAAATAAATATAAGTAAATATATTTTGTACTTGGAATATTTATTTTTTTTTTTTTTTGTGTGTGCCGTTTTAAAGGATGAATGCACTTCTGCTGCATATACGTATCCGTCCGTCATGAATATTTTTCTAGGTATTACTTTTTTTCTCTGTTTGTTTTTTTTGTTTGTTGTTGTTGTTGTTTGGGGGGCTTTTGCAATAAACTAAAAATTTATTTGAAGTGGTTATAAAAATGAGGTTCACACAATATACAAACACACTCACGTAGATTTATTTACGAATATCCTTTTTAGTTGATGAAAGTTGGCATCGGTCGGTTTTGGTAGTAAGAGGTGAAACTATAGAATTCATATCCTTTTTCCACCCACATACCTCTACTCTTTTTCTCATTTTTCTGTGAATGACACTAAAGGGACGATTTATGTAGGTACTATAGAAGCATCACAGCATCCAAAAGTATGTCCTTTTTTCGGACTTGATATCTATCTGTCATTTTGGACTGATGCGATGGTTTGTGTGCAAGTGGGTTGATGTTGTTGAAGTTAATGGTTGCCCCCACCCCCTTTAGCAGGATAATGTTTCGTCATACACAAAATGGGTCATTGCAAAATACCAAGGTACAGAGTAGAATGAGAGTGTAACTTACTCTGTTGGCATAAATAGAGTAAAAAAAAGGATGCTGAATCCCAGTGATGTTGTAGGTGGTGCAGGGTAGTGGTTATGGGGTGTATAGGGTATTTAATGAAATGTCATTCATTTAGTTTGCGGTGGCCCTGAATCTACTTAAACGGATCAAGAGAGCGCGTGTGGAACATCATTTTGTTTTATACTTTTTTTTTGCTGTTCTGGATGTATAGAAAGTTTGTTCTCGATTGCATAGTAGGTATAGTCGTTTTGAATAAGAGATTTTTTTAAGGTCCTTTTTTTTTGTTGGTACTTTTGTTTGTTTTTTAAATGAAGGACAAAGTTATATAGTGGGTTAAGGAAAATTCAGACAAAATGATGATAACAATAAAACAGGACATTATTCAGTCGTCGTTGTGTTGTGCATGGGGGTTGATAAAATTGAAGTGACATATTGACCGATATTAAAAAAAAAAAAAAAAACAACAAACCAAGGATGAGTTGAGGATTAATGAAGGTCCTGAAAACAGTGGTAAAATTATGTAATTGAATCGATTAATCAATGAAAAAACCAACAAATGTCCTTCGTAATTAAAAATAAAATATACGATGTAGAGAATTTTATATAAAGTTCAAAGGGTCTTATGGGACAAAAATTAAAAAAAGCGATAACTTTTATCGAATTAAGGACTAAAAATATCTGTCCTTGCTTTAAGTTGAACACACATCAAACAAATATCCTGGAAAAACCTATAAAGGTCATCAGAAATCGACTAGTTTTTAAAGCTTGAAATAATTCGAAATCTAGTAAAATAAGTTTATTTTACTAAAAAGTTTAGAAAAGTTCTTTTCTTATTTTGTTTTGTTTTATTTTATTTTATTTTATTTTATTTTATTTTTTTTAATTTAATTTAATTTAATTTAATTTTATTTTATTTTATTTTATTTTATTTTATTATATTTTATTTTATTTTATTTTATTTTATTTTATTTTATTTTATTTTATTTTATTTTTTATTTTATTTTATTTTATTTTATTTTATTTTATTTTATTTTATTTTATTTTATTTTATTTTGTTTTGTTTTATTTTATTTTATTTTATTTTATTTTATTTTATTTTATATTATTTTATTTTAATTTATTTTATTTTTTTTTTTATTTTATTTTATTTTATTTTATTTTATTTTATTTTATTTTATTTTATTTTATTTTATTTTATTTTATTTTATTTTTTATTTTATTTTATTTTATTTTATTTTTTATTTTATTTTATTTTATTTTATTTTATTTTATTTTATTTTATTTTATTTTATTTTAATTTATTTTATTTTTTTTTTTATTTAATTTAATTTGTTTTATTTTATTTTATTTTATTTTATTTTATTTTATTTTATTTTATTTTATTTTATTTTATTTTTATTTTATTTTATTTTATTTTATTTTATTTTTTTATTTTATATTATTTTATTTTATTTTATTTTAATTTATTTTATTTTATTTTATTTTATTTTATTTTATTTTATTTTATTTTATTTTATTTTATTTTATTTTATTTTATTTTATTTTATTTTATTTTATATTATTTTATTTTATTTTATTTTATTTTATATTATTTTATTTTATTTTATTTTATTTTATTTTATTTTATTTTATTTTATTTTATTTTATTTTATTTTATTTTATTTTGTTTTGTTTTATTTTATTTTATTTTATTTTATTTTATTTTATTTTGTTTTGTTTTATTTTATTTTATTTTATTTTATTTTATTTTATTTTATTTTATTTTATTTTATTTTATTTTCGTATAAGTAAAATTGAAGACCTTTTGTTAATCGTGTTTTGTTTAACTTATTTTTCTTGAATTGTCTCATTTAAAATGACTAATTTATCAAAATTAAATTCTTAGTTTACCAAAAACTTTTTTACTCTTTTTCTCATGACTCGACCATTTAAAATGGAATGATAAAGCAGAAAAATACCTATTTTTACTTGGATGTATTTGTGTAGTCTTTCTAATGAATCTATTTCAAAATAAAGTTTTGTATTTTCTTTCTTTTGTAATTTTTTTTTTTTCTTCCTTTGACATAAATTCTCTAGAGAACTTTTACTTTATGTGGTTAACAGGTAAAAGTTGTTCTTAACATTTAAGTAAAATTTTTCTTTTTTTTTTTTTTTTGTTCTATCGATTTAAAGTCTGTGGGTGTTTTAGGTATGGTTTGTCTTAAATTTTCTTGTATTTTTTTTTTGTTGTTGTAAATTTTAATGAAATAAGCTAATCGTCCTTGAAACCAAAGAAAAAAAAATAAAGAAAAATAAAAAGTTTTAATTACACGAAAAATGTTCAATGATTTTTCGAATTTTCATTTTATCGGTTGCGTTGGCAAAGGAGAAAAAGTTTCAAAAATTGATTTGTTGTTTTAAAAAGTTTTAAACAAAATTATTACCTAAATTAAAATTAAGAAGTAAGTGATTTTCAACTTTGTAGATTAAAGGTAAATTAAATTTTTTCATTGATTGAATAAAAATTAAATACTTTGAAATGAGCACATAACTTTTAGTGGAGTTAAAAATGCAAGTGGAAACAAAAGAATCAAAAAAATTTAACAAATTCACAATTTTCCTTAACAATCTTAAAAAAGAGTGTAAATTGGATAAACACTACTTTTAAGCCCAGTTTAAATAGCCAAAAGAAGGTTCAAAACTGCAAACCTTGACATGATTCACACCACGCTTCAAATTGATGCTGACCTCTGTCAAGTGACTAAAAACAAGGCTTAATATCGAGAACATCGTTTTTTGGTGAAAGTTTATTTATTTGGCTTTAACATTCTTTTTGTTTCAAACTTCTACGATTTTTTTAGACTGCAAGTCATCAGTCATCAAACCTAAAACCATACTCTTGACGTTGACTGTCAAAACCTCAACCACGGATCACTTAACAAAATATTTAAGGATACATTTAAAAATTTCATTCAATTCTATACAAAGAGATTAGATTTACTTTGTTTGAAAAAAAAAATGTTTTCTTACATTTGAGATCAATTTAGAAAAGCTATTAAAATAGGCATTTTACGGGTTTTTAGAAAATGTACCGCTATTTTATATCGTATGTGTTATAATATTAAATCGAGGCTTAATTATTATTATTGAAGCTTAATATACCTGAAATAAGTGTGCAAAGTTACAGATTTAGGTATTCATCAAAAGGTTTTTCTATTCTAAGGTTTTGAACTTTTGTGAAGAAATAAAACAACACATTTTTGCAGCCGTAATCCGTAAATGACTTACTTCCAATCACTTCTTTTTTGAGCAAAACCAAATTCTTTTGAATTCAGATAAACCAAAGTAAAACTAAAAGTTTTCAAAAAAAAAAAAATTAAATTTTGAAAAAAAAAAACATACATTTCATAAGTAGGTATTTTTCCTTTTTTTGAAATAAAACAAAAATTGTTAAAAAAAAAAACATAAAACGTCGAAAACAAAGGTTATTCGAAAAAAAAAATTTAAAAGTTCTGTGGCTCAGATTTTACTTATGGTTAAGTAAGGTCCACTTTACCACCACCTTATAATAAAATATGGACCATCAATCATATTTTTGCTAATTAAACCCATAAATTTAAGGTTTTACCATAGATAGGGATTTCTTTAAAACAAAACTATTGTTTTTATTCATATGAATAAATTAACAACGCAAATAAAAATTCAAAAAATAGATAAAATATAAACTCAAAAACGTGGGAAAAAAAATTTGGAGGTCCATATTAGGCGCATGGTCTATATATATGCAGCCTACTCTATTATACCTAGTTAAGGGGGAAAATCCCTCCAGACGACACCTTTTTCACTATTTTTTTTATGAAAAACTGAAAGCACTTATTGAAATTTGGAAAAAGACAAGATATTACTGACATTATCAAGAATTGAAAAAAAATTTTTTGAAATGAAAAAATAACAAAATGGCGGCTCTGGAGCCTTTCAAAGTTGACGCCTCTAGTTTGCGCCGTGCAATGTACAGGTCCAGGAAATCATCTTAAATCAAAAAAATTTTTTCCGTTAGATGATATTAGTACGCATTGCATGAACCTAAATTTATTTTTTTTTTAATGAAAAATTAGAAATCAAAAAAACGAAAAAAAACATGTTTTTTTTACAAAGAAGTAGTTAAAAAAAATATTTACTGTACAAATTTTATTCAACTTTTAGGTTCATGTGGCCAATGATTTAAGGAGTAATTTGCTTCAAATTTCAAGTCGATAGCTTCATTAGTTTTTGAGTTACATTGCACGGCGCAAACTAGAGGCGTCAACTTTGAAAGGCTCCAGAGCCGCCATTTTGTTATTTTTTCATTTCAAAAAATTTTTTTTCAATTCTTGATAATGTCAGTAATATCTTATCTTTTTCCAAATTTTAATAAGTGCTTTCAGTTTTTTATAAAAAAAATAGTGAAAAAGGTGTCGTCTGGAGGGATTTCCCCCCTTAAAACTGAAGCTTTTTTAAAAACTAAAATTTTAATTTAATTTTATAAGAAATTTTATAAAAAAAACTTTAAAAATTTTATAAATTAGTTTAAAACTTTAACAAAACTTTTTTAAAGGATTTCGAAATTTTCAAAATACTATGCAAATTGATAATTTTGATTAAAAATGAAAAAAAAAAAAAAAATACAAATTTAGGAAAGGCTATTTAAGTAAAAGATAAATTTAAACACCTTAACAGAGTTTAAAAAAGTTTTCAAAGCTAAAAATTTGATAAGTTTTTGACTTACACATACGTATCTATTATTTTGTCTTGTATTTGCTCGACGAACTTTCAGCTTATATATGTACCTTCTTTACTTACATTTTTGAATACCTATACTTTAAAAAAAAAAAAATTGTTGTTTTTATGGTTTCAAAAATAAATTAAAAAGCACATTTATAGTTTTCCCATTCTAACCAATTTTTTTCTTTTTTTTTTTAATTTCAGGTGAGTGTTACTAAATTAAACAATATTTTTATTCAACCAAATCGTGAGTATATATCTATTCAAACAATTTGCCATAAAACAATTAATTATCACAAAAGCTATACGAGTGTTTGATTATTTATCCATTCTAAATGATAAATCGATCCCATCTGCGTGAATGTGTACAATATGAATAAATATTGCACGTGCCTCCACCATCTCCACTATTCGTCTATCTATGCAGTATTTTCAATCAATGCTATAGATAGATAGAAATACATATTTAAATTTCCCGTTCGTATATTTTGGTATCAATAGCTCATCATATAGTTTAATGCCTGTCTTTTGTAGATATATAATATGCGTCTAGAGTCCACTAATTTCCGCCCGAACTAATTACGCACTCGCGATTCCGTTGAAAAATCATTCATCCATACATACTCACTCTAAACTCGCTCATCAGGGAAAATGTTTTAGTACCAAGTTCATCCTCTCCTAAAACTCGAAATGCATATTTCATGCTAATTTTCCTCAAAAACCCATTTGCTTTAAAAAGATTCGTCTATTTTTTTTGTTTTTTGTTTGTCATTTGTTTTATCCTCTAAATCAGACGAGGCTTTATCCAAATTGGTTACGATGAATAGAGCTTGTATCGTCGTCGCTCGTATCGACCAATTAAACCAAAATAATCATAAACAAAATTAGCTAACAGCGAGTCGTCCCCTCTCTCAAAACACACACCATCAGATCATATTATTAGCTCGGTGGTGGCGATATAGTTGTTTTTCTATATGAAAAAAGGACGAAAAAGAAATCTCTTGTCCCTTGGACACAAAAACAAAAAAAAAAAAAGGATCATTAGACACAAAATTCCAGGGAAAATCTGTCCCTGGGTAAACGATGTGGTGTGGCAACGTTGATTACAATTGACAATGATACCGACCAACCGAACCAAACCAAACCGATATATGGCATGGCGACGAACAGATACGGACGGCTGGCTAATGACAGGCATTTTGTGTATAGTTCAAATGTTGTTCACAAAGGAACCGATGGGCGGCAAGTTTAGGTACCAACGAAACAATTATCCTCGAACCTGGAACTATTCATATTCCCTTCAATTGTTTGCCAAATGAAATTGCACACTACTCCAACTTCTCCCCCCTCCCCTTCCCTTTTTTGCACTACACCTCCTCTCACTGAACACACTCATTTGTGACTATGACTGCGGTACGGATGAATGAATGCAGTTTTGCAGTCAGTTTTGTAGCTGTTGTATGCCTGTGCTGCACCTTAGCCATGCCCGTAGTTTTGTGGAGGAGAACAACCATCCGCAAATATTGCATAGCAGCATATTATTTGCTCCTGTTCACATTTCTCTAATCAGGAGGTGGTTGGGCGGTGAAAACCTTTCCCCGATAGAATATCTGCGCAAGGACGTGTGTAGGTGTGTTTGCAGGCTCAGATAAATAAAGGAGTGATATTGTAGAGGCAATATGGCAAAGCAGGGGGGGGTAAATAACCCCCTTTTCAAGTTTGTTGGGTTTGCAACTGACTTTTTCTGTGGCAAATGTGGAGTGTTTTTTCTCTTCTCTTTTTTTTTTTTTTTTTTGTTTTCCTTGTTTTGTATTGGGTGAATTATTTCAATTCGTGAGATATGAAAAAATGCCAAGGGGGGAAGAAGCAAATATACACAGAGTATTATAATACGCCTGTAAGTGCAGTTGCGATATGAAAAATATGCGCTTCGATAAACTTTCATTTTGTTGAAATTAGTTTGAGCGAAATATAATTTTAAAATATTTTTTTTTTATTTTTTTTTTTATATCGTTCGTATATAGTTATTTGTCGGTATTTTGGACTTTGTAATTATTTTTTTGATAAAAGTCTCTGATTAATTTATGCTGGCTGAGTGGCATGACTGTCAAAATTGAAATAAAAAAAAAAATAAATATTTTGAAAATATATGTGACATAAACAAAAATATCAAAGACAAATTAGTTTGTTTTTTTCTATGATTAAGGTAGGTTAGGTCCCCATCATGCGAGTAATTTATTAAAAATTATTGATAAGAAAGACAAAAATAGTCATAATTTGTTGCTCTGTTTGCCTGATTAGCTCCAGAACAGATAGATAAGCTGACTTTATATATTTGTTGCTAATTTTTTTTTTTTTTTCAAAGGAATTTGAACGAAATCTTTTGTTGTGGTATTATAGATCGTATACGGTCTCTCTTAGCGGAGAAGTTTTCAAACTCTACTAAATCCTAAAATTCATAGTAGACATGTTAGGTTATTGAGTTTGTAATCCAACTTTTCCCAAAGTTGGCACCCAATATTTTCTAAATTGAATTATCAACGACCAAAATAGTAGAGAAATCGCCGAATTTTAGTGGCTGACAAAATTGTATACAAGTCTTCCTGAACCGAATATTTTTTTTTTTTTTGACGAGGTACCTATTTAAAGAAGTGTATTTCATGCTTTTTGGTGTCAATAATCATTTTTATCAAAAAAGCAAAACCGACTTCCATGGCTAAAACTGTGTTTTATGGTTTTTCTAATAGTTCCTATGGCCTGAACTGGACCACATTGCTGCTATCCAATACAAAAAGAATTATCAAAATTGGTTCACTTAGTCCAAAGTTATGAGGTAACAAACACAAAAAAAAAAAAAAATCATGTGTGCAATTCACACGTGGTTGAAGTGAAACCTTAAAAATTATTTTAAAAAAAATCGAAAAAATACAACTTTTTTTTATTCCATCACTTTTTTTTTTATATGACAACCTACAACAAATTTTATACCATCTGAAAGCTTATTGTTTCAGCTCAAAATATTTATATCGACCATGTCTATACAACATCTACAAAAAGAGCTAGAATTTTTTTAACCCAATTAGTTTTCATAAAAAAAGATTATATAACTTGTAGAGCACGTACCATTATGTGTAATATATCAATTGAAAGGTAATATTATCAGCATGCGTATTAAAATATGAATAAATTTGTTATGTGCTCTAGATCAAAAGATATAACGCTTTTAGAATAAGAACATCTTTTCACCGTTATCCCAGAATTTTGAATGAAGTCTTTATACCTACATGTCTGTTTTAATATTCGTTCAAATTTGAAAACGGAAACGAAAATTGAATCCGTATGGATTGAAAACGGTTGTTCTGAATTCCATTCGACTTTTTTTTCGAGAATATTGTTTTTCGGTAGCAAATTGTAGATCCGTTCGTTTTTCGAAACACCTATGAATTCGCAAAATGTGTTAGAATACGGAATTCGAAACAGATAAAATTTAAAAAACTGGAGAAAATAGAATTCGAATGGAAATCAGATACACAGCCCTGATACACTTTTTTCATTTATCTAACCGTTTAAAAAATGTTCGAGGTCCATAGTTTGAAAAAATTCGTTTCTTATTCTTAACTTTGTAACAAATTGAAAAATTATATATTTTTGTTGGAAACAGATTGCCCCACAAAAAATAACCTTTTTTTCATTAATTTATAACCATTTGAAAGATATCTGAGGTCAAGTTAAAAAAATTTACCTATAAGAAAATTTTTATTTTTTCAAAAGTCATTAATATCAAATAGGTAATCAAGATGTATTCTTGTAACGCGCACCGATTTCAATTTCAATACTTTTTTTATGACCAGTATGCATTTGGGTAATTATGTTCGTAAACTGAGACTCAGACTCAGTTAATTTTACCTGAAATTTTCTGCAAAATGTCTGCCTGCTCTTAGTTTTTGTCATATTTAGAATTTTTATTTAATTGTTTATTAAGTAGATGTGTAAAGCATGTGACGCATGTGACACCATTAGTTTGGCAAAACCTCTATCTTTTTTCAATTCTTGCAAAAAACATTAAGAAAAATAAAATGCAGTTGTTTTGACTTTTATCCTTTGAGAGGCGGCAGAGTGTTATTATCGTTACAGGCGTGACACTTTTTTCATAAATTTTTGAATTAATATTCTTTTGCTCAATATAACCAGAATTTTAATAATCTACAGAAGATAGTCTTCATAAATGACAAACAATGTTAGAAAATATATTATACTTCACTCAAACATCTATTGTTGCGTTACGTGTGTGACATAAAACAATTATATTGATTTATAAAAGAAATACTAAAATTTGTAAAATACAAATTGTTGCAAAAATGACAAAAAACAATGAAATTCTGTCAAAAGTGTTCGTTTAAAGACGGTTTTGGGTGTGACAATTGCACATTACTGATGGTAATTTTCTATTTTTTAATGAAGTTCTGTTTAAATACAATATAAAAATTAGGTAACAGGTAGTCAAAACTAAGAAAAAAAAGATAGGCACCTAGATTAAACTTAATACCTAGCAGCCCCAGGTGGGTATTTCCAGAAAAAAAAGATCTATTGCAATCATTTTTATTCGTGATTCACGATCATTTCATTTACCTTATTTTGTAGAAGGTAGTTAGGAATTTAATAAATTATTTATTATGAATAAATATACCTATTCTCATGGATAAATTACACATAAAAAAGGTGCTAACTAAAAGTGTCTATGTTAAATATTTTAATTTTTACGCGCCGATCTATCAATCATCAATTAGGTATTTAATAAATTTACGTAAGAATAAATATCAAATCGATGCGATCCGATCGTGCGAGCGTGATCAAGTTAAACAGCATTTTATTGCTTCCACACTTCTTCCACTTTCCATCTAAATACCTACAATTTATCCAACTAAAATACTTACCAACGCAACGCAACGATCCGATCGACGACGACGATCGCCAGTTCGCCACTCATTCTAGGTACACACACACACATTTTCAGCAAGCAAAAATTATACATACTAAGTTAACTCGATCATGAGCACTCCGATCGGTGGTGGTTGCAAAAGCAACAAAAAAATACACAGCATGATCATGATCACGATCAGTAGAAGAATTTTCGTATTTATTTCTTTATAATTCACAGTGAGTTCTTTCCCATTGTATTATTAGTAATAGTAACATTTGTAACAATCGTTACTCTGGCTTCTCTTCAATGTCGAATAAATCTTTCGCCTTTTACTAAAGATTTCCGTGGAGAGGGGCACTCTAATGAGTCTAAAATAAATTTTTGTCAAGGCCTAGCAATTTGCTGGGCCGATAATAAATAAACAATTGTTTTTCTTTTAAATAGTAGTAGACTATTAGGTAGGTAATTTTAGTGTGAAATGTAAAGTTGGTTGATTTTCAACAAGTTTCAACTTTAAGTAATATTCAACCAACCTATTCGTAAACCTAATCGAAACAAAATATTATTCTACAAATTTTCATGTTTAACTTTTTTAATATTGAAGATTTGGATGTGAAACAGGCATGGAAAAGTCAATACAATTGTATCGAATTCGATACAAATGGGTTTGCTCGAGTACAAAAATACAATTTGTCTAAATTCGATACAATTTTTTAATGCGTCTTAAGCAATCTAATATTAAAAAAAAGATTAAATCGAAAGTATTTAAAACGAAAGAAATTTTTTGTTTAAGTTTTAATTTAGTTTCATATTTTTCTTAACCAAAATAAATGTTACAATTTGAGTGATGTGATGATTAACCAGTTAAATAAACAATCTTCTTTTCTAATCTGATGTCATTTCAGCGAAAGAAATAAATGATTTAATCATTTAAAAATTTTTTTTAGAAAAAAAAGTTCCACATACGCCACAGTGACCATGAAAAAAAATTATGGTTCACAGATAGCAGAAATTGATCACGCTTAATTTTATTGATTAAAATTTAGAATATAAAAAAATGCCTTTGCCCAGAATTTTAATTTTGAACAACTTCAAAATTATATTTCCTAATTTTTTAAACTCTGCTCTCTAAGTTCTAATAAAATTTCAAATAAAGTCTATTATTCGCTATGCCTACAGAGAAAAAAAAATCAAATTATTTTCAAACTTTTCAATCTACCCCAATAGACCACGAATTGAATTTAAAATATTTTCTGAACAAAACACAACAAAAAAATCTCTTCTATGTGTACCAACTGAACTAACTAAACAAACTCTCAGGTCCCAAACTAATTTAAAGACAAACCTCAAATTCCTGCCACCGAAACGTCAGCCAGCATGTCAATCAACTGAGAATATTCCCATGATTGATCCACTTTGGAATGCCTTCTGTGTCCATATTTTCCCATCTCAAACAGACTTTTCTACCCCCAAAAAAAGTCAGAAAAAAAAACGACTCCCAATTCCCTCCCTTACTCAAGCTCGACATCATAAAAAATTCATTCCCAACCACTCCGGGTCAATTTGTTCCCATAATTTCACCACCAAAAAAAAAAAAGCTTGTGCTGCCTTCGAAGGGTTTATGTCGTTCACTCACAAAAAAAAAAAAAAAAAAAACGAAAAAAAAAACAAGCTCAAGTGTAAACAAAAAAGAAGGCAAAAAACCCAAACAAAAAAGTTTAGACTTTGATTTTTTTTTTTTGGTTCTGTCAAAATAAAGAACAAAAAAAAAAAAACACCGAAACACACGTGATTTTCCTCATTCCCATCATCAATTAACTTGAACGCCGGCGCCGGTCAACGTCCAGTTCATATCCATCGTCCTTTTTCAAACCCACAGCAAAACGCTTTCAAAAGCTGACTGACACCTTTATTCATCATCATTTTAGTGATGTGGCATCCTGCCATAGCTATGCATAAATGTGTGTGTATGTCCTGTCGATATGTGTGAGAACAAAGTGAAAAGTCATTACACCTAGGCAGGCTGGGATCCATAACAAAAATTGGTGTCCATCGCGGCGTAGAAGGATGGAGTGGTCGGGTACAAGTCCCTTAGCAGCCCCATCACTCTATTGAGATCATCATCAGCGTCGTCGTTCATATATATTTGCAGTCCTGATGGTTATGCCCCATCTCGTACAACTCTATAGCCTCATCATCACATCACACTCTCACCGCCGCATCGAATTGAATCAGCACCTTCAGCCTCAGCAGCCTCATCAAAAACCACCTTCCCTTTCTTTCAATTCGAGACCATGAGGGCTAATGCATGAAAATATTCAATTATGGGGATGAATGCATGCAGGGGGCACAAGTAGTAGAATCCTTCTACCGGATTTTTCCATACTCCTCCGAGAGACCATATGTTTGCTTTTGTGTAGCCAAAAGGACGAACTTTTCGGCCATGGCGATGAATGTTAAATGAATGATATTGACAGTCCTTGTGTGATGATATTTGAATTTTTGTACGAGTGTGTGTGTGTGTGAGAGTCAAAATGAGAGAAAAAAAAAGAAAAAGTCTCCACTGTGTAGTGACATCTTTCTCCATAAATGTGTCAAATATTTACCCACATTTATCATATTAATTTGGGTGAGTGAGATTTGCTTTTGCGTTTCACCAGATTCAGGAAAGATAGGATGATCCTTGTCTTATTTTTTGGTATTTTTGTATATTTTGTTTGGACAGGATTAAAAAAAAAAAATTATATTTTTCATTGTGCGACTTATTTTTTTAAAATGGAAACATTCCGATTTATTATTTTTTTTTTTAAATTCTCCAGTATCGATGACATTTTGATTCTACAAAACATTTGTTTATTTTTACGTTTTGTTCGAATGAAAATTTGGATGGGGACATTATTTGGCAAAGATTATTCTAAAGCTTTTGAATTAATTATGTTAAAAACTATTATAATAGTCAATTTCAATTTTCTCATAAACTAGAAGACATAGAAACATATAGTTTTCACTGTTCGATAAGGAATCAATTGAGGCAGTTTTCTGTGTGAGTAATTTTTTTTTTACTAAAATTCACAGTCTGGACAAAAATAGTATAAAATGAGTTTTAAAAAATTTTGTTTTCGCCTATTTTTAACTTTGAAATCGATTATTTCAAAAACTATTGGTTATATTATATTGATTTAAAAATTAGAATCAAATGTACAATTTTTCCTTTCGGAAATGGTATCATTTATTACTGTAAGTGTTGCCGTTGTTTTTTAATAATTTTTTTTTATTTTGATAATTTTTTTTAGAAAAATGCCCCTCCCACCTAAACGGGGAGAGATAGACCCCTCTCCCAAAGAAAAAAATTTTTGTATTGAGCTCCTCTACAAAAACCCGTTATCAAATCCTGGCGCCTAAGTTATCCTACTACGTGCCTATACCTAAAAGTTCGAATTTCTGTATCTGGGTTGAAATCGAAAATTTTTTTTTTCTAAGCCAATTTTGAAGTGATTTTCATAAAAAATACCTCGATTGATTGAGAAATAGATATAGTTTTAGAATATATTTTTTAAATAGCATGTTGTTTTGAAAACATACTTTAAAATTGATGCCGAAGTTGGGCAAATGACGAAAAAAATGGAATTTTTGAACTTTGACACCTTATAAATGCTAAGTAACTGAGTTACATGTTTTATACATTGTTGAAAAGGTATATTTATCTTCTATCAGAAACTGTAAAAAAATCGAAAATGGGTAAAAAATTGTCGAAGCTAAAATTTGTTCAATTGGTGAAGGTCCAAAAAACCGTTTTTTGCCCGTAACTTCAGATTTTGGGGGTGTTAGGGGATTTTCAAATACCGTTTCGTATTCAGTGCGACTAGCTCTACAAAACCTGATAGGTCTCCGCCCGCGTATATTTTGAGTGTTACACCGTGTTATGTTTGTTTTAAACTGTACCTATTATAATTTAATTTAAATTAAAACCGTTTTTTTTTTTAATTTCTAAATTTCTCCTTGACGAAGCCGATTTTAACAAAAAATTTTATTCAGAAGCGTTTAACAGTAATATAGGTAATTTAAAAACTACATTTTTGGATTTTTAAAAATCATTAAAATTTTTTTTTTCTTTTCTTGAAAAATCATGTTTTTCAAAACCGTTTGATACATAGTTAAGGACTTATGAGCGAACAAATGAAAACACATTAAATAACTTATACAAAACACATACAGACTTACATTTGCTTAAAAGTACACTAATATTACACCAAAATTTGTTTTGATTGATAAAAATCATGGGTCACTGTGGTGTATGCGTACTATTTTTTTTAATATATGTACATAAATTCCTTTGATGCATATATAACATATATATTTTCGGTAGAGACCGTTACTTATAAGATATTGGAAACTCTCTATCATCTTTTCAGGGTGTTAACGAATATTTATTTGAAAGTATAAATAGGTTCCGAGACTGAACATCTTTGTTTTCCCGTATTTATTATTTAGCTCGCAAAGTGTAGGTACTTTGTTTGACTATTTCGCATAGTTCCATCCATCATTTTTAAGTTTTCGGAGGATGATTTTCAAATAATATTTGCTTCGCAACATGTTTCTCTTACCGTTTTGTATTTTAGCAATCAGTACTTTTGTAGCAAACTTAGATCCAAAATGTTTTCGCAATCTTGTTAATTCTTATAGAAAATGCTAAGCTGTAATAAATTTGGTTTACAGATTTTATGTGTAAATCTAGGCAATTGGTTTCGCAAGAGGTTTGGTGGAAGAAATTGCATCTAAATTACTTTATTTAGCATCTTTCTCTTTCTCGCATTCCAAGTCAATTTGATATGTTTCGCATAATTGCAAAAATTGCGAAATTATAAATATAGACAAACTATTGCAAAACTCAGAAAATAAATTATAAAATAAATACAAAATTATGAATGCAAAAGAATTAGTATTTTAGTGAATAATAACACATTGCGAGTTCCATAAAGCAAACAAAAAACGAAAAATAAAATTGTAAAAAAAACAAAACACGTGAATCGGAAGTTTCTTAAATTGTGCGATATTTTGTTTGGTTATTTCGCATATTTTCAATATTTATTAGAAGCTTTCAAAGGAAATTTTCAATTCACGAACATGTAAATTTAAAGTCCATTTGATATGTTTTGCAAAACTTGCGAAATTACAGATTTCGAAAAACCATTACAAAACTAAAAAAAAAAGAAATTATGTAATACAAATCTATTAATGCAAAGGAGTAAGTTTTTTATTTGCGAATCGTATTAAAAAAAAAAGGTATTGCATAAAGAAGCTTTATGAATATAAATTGAGAATTTGCTCATAACTCTCCTTTTATAAATAAGTTAGGTTTTCAAACGTTTTTTTGCTCATTTTATTTTGTCTAGAAGTAAAAACCATACAACTTCGATGTTACCTCAAACTCTCAGTCATTTTATGCCTCAGGCAAAAAAAAAAAATAATCTTTACGATAACAATTGAAAGTTAATAACTCATAGAAACCATTCCAAAAAGTATTTGATGGAAAAAAGTAGAAAAAAATTCTAAAACAATTCCTAATTAATCCTAACCTTTACAAAAGTTTTGAGGTACTTTTTAATCATCCTGAGGAAAAATTAAAAAAAAAAAAAACAAAACAAATCGAAAACAGATTTCCACTACTAGAAGGGGGCAACAAAAATGCGAACAAAATTAATGAACAAATTTTTTTTCGAAAGGTCAATTCAAGCTGCAAACTTAAAACTACACAAAAAAAGTAAAAAAAAAAAGAAATGAAAAAAAAAAACGGAAGTCATCATCTCATCATCAAGAAAAAGAATGAAAGAAAGAAATTTTGACACAAAACAAACTCTCATACAATTAAAAAGAAATCGATTTGACACTCTCTCTCTCAGACTTGACTCAGTTTTTCGGATCAAATGACAGAAAAAAAACAATTTCAACCCTTGCCCTTTCCATAAAACTGCTGTTAGCCGCTTCAGCAAATCTAACAAAAAAACGCCACTCAAAATAAAAAAAAAAATAAATTTGCAAAATTTCAACTTGATGCTGCTGGTGTGAAGTCGTTATGCACAGAAATGAAAACGAAGGAAAAAAATTTAACAAAAAAAAAAAACAAAAACACTCTCAGCGGAATTCATTTAACATTTGCCAAGTGACACTTTTCTGGCATTTTGTGTCTTCTAATGAGCTCCTCAATTAAAATCACAGTTTTTCGGGTTCGGGTTCATTAAAAATCAAAAAAATCTCACACAAAAAAAAACCAATGCATGCTGTTATCCTTGATGAGATGTGAAGTGTGTGTTCGTATTCGGCATCTCTTCCAAATTCGAATCGAAAGGACATCTCATATATATCCTTTTTTTTTCTATCATTGTTTTGGGGGAAGGAAGTCCTCGGGAAGTATGAGGGTGGTGGAAAAACTATTGTTTAACCTATCAGCGGTTCATTAGTGACGCAATCTGTGTGTTAAGAGGAAGGAAACGAACAAAAGAAGTTTTCTGTGCGCTTTTCGTTGGCAAATGGCAAAAGATGTTCCATTCGTTTGGCGATGGTTGTGATATACTTGAGAATGAGAGCTACAAGTTTTCCCTTGTTCGCATTCGTACATCTCATCAGGCATCACCCAGCATTGAGAGTATAAGGGGAAAACTTATTTTCATAATTAAATTAGTTGAAGACATTTTACCATCCACCCGCACCCATTCCAGGAATTCAGTAGAATACCAAGAAAACAGCAGGAGTAAAAAGAAGAAGCATACGAATCAACAAAGATAAGAGGGCGTTGAGAGCGCTTTGGTGCTGCTTCTGCCATCAGCCAGCGGAAGAAGAAGCTGGCTGGGTATTGTTAGATTCGTACTTTTAATGAGCGGCAAAATTGGATGGTGGAAAATTTATAGACATCACCACTTGTCCACTTGTTCTTCTTCTACTTCTATTTTCTTGTTTTCTAAGTTTTCTTGTGAAGACCAAAAGACAACGACTCGACTGTGGTATAGAGAGCGGGACAGTGAAAGTGGGTAGAAAGAATTAGGCTTTTTGCCGCATTGCTGTCACAAATTGAGTTTATTATCTTTGGAGGGTAATTTCAGCTTTTAATGTGATTACTAGATGATTTGGAAGGACTTAAGGGGGTTAAATGTAATTGGATTTGTGTGGAAGTAATTGAAAAGGACGAAAGGTGTCTGTGCGAGAAGAAGAAGTTCAAGTGCGAAAATTTTCTAGCTGCTGCTGCTGCCGAGTTGGGTTTGATGGGGGAATAAGAGTTATTATTATAATTTTCTTTTAACTATTTAAGCTGCTTTTGGTTTTATTGTTTTTTCAAGAGTCTTGGCTTTTGTGTTTTTTTTTTCTCTTTTTTTAAATTAGGTCTTTAAACTGTAGGTGTTTTATATAAAAATTGGACACCTTCATTTATATAGAGCAGGTTCTCGGTTAATAAAGATTAAGAAAGAGATATTCATAAAAAATTGGTAGCTAAGCATTTTGTGTAATAAACTCATAAGGAAAAGTTTTGAGCTGTGGAATGTAACATTTGAGCTCCACTGTCCACATTTATATGAAATTTGAAAAGAAAAACGCTTCGCAAACATGTTACAACTACTTTGCATTTAAACATTGTTGTTTTGCAATTAATTTTTAAACTTTGCAGTAATTTGCAAACTTTTGCGATTTCGCAATATAATTATATCAGTTCATATTCATGTGAATTTCTCATTGGATATATATTCCTCACACAGAACGCTTTGCATGTCTATTTTTAATTTCGCAATAAATTATAGATGTAAAAAATGGAAAATTAAGTGCGAACGAGTAAAGTTTTATATGCGCACAACATATTTCTTAAAATTATTCATTGCAAAGTGGTCAAAGATCAAATGATCAAGTCATCAGTTGCGAAACCGTAGAATTTGGCAAAGTGCAATACAAGAATTGTGTTTGCGAATTATAAAATATAAAGACGATAAAATGCGTAATAAGATATTTTCGAAGCAATTTTTTCGCGGAATTAATATTTCAGAGTAATTATGGTGATGCGAAATAAATCGCTAGATCGATCGAAAGCTTGCGAAATGATATTTATGAGGCGAAAAGAATATCCTTTGTTTGCGAAGCAAATGCTTATTAAGATATAACTTTGCGAAACATTAAAATCACGAGCTTCTCACTAAATAGGCCTCTTAAAGTGTTTTTGCTGTAAAATCCACCTAAAGATTATCAAATCCACTCTTGTAGAAAATTCATGCCATTTAGTTGTAGAAAAAAAAATAATTTCAACATCAAAACCTACTAAGATTAAATCCTATCGACCAAAAAGATTACCTAAACACAGCTTTTTTAGCCCCTCAAACAACTATCTGCTAATATCAGCCAACAAAAAAAAAAGTTCAAACATTTAAAAGAAATCCACAAAAAACGCGAACAAGATTCTAATTGAATTCTTATTTTTATCTTCAAATATACATTTTTTTTTTTCTTCTCTTTTACAAAATGACATCATCCTGACAAAAACACAAAATCTTAAGAAGATCCCTTTTAAGGACTTCTTTAATGACATTTCACAAAAATCCGTCATAGATAGATAGAGTATTATGTATACTAACATCTTTTATTCTTTTTCGCTTAAACCGAAAAAAAAAACCATCTGCCGCCCCCTTGTCTGCACCGCCCAGAATAATCTTTCGATTTTATCCTGATGGTGTGCGCTGATGTGGGTTTATATGTGTATACGAAGTTGTCGTCGTTGTAGTCTTGTCATTTAGCGTGTGCGTTTTCGCATTCACAAAAACCAGCCAGCAAAAAAGCAAAAAAGAGCAAAAAGCAAAAGCATAAAAGCCCAGCATTGTGTCGTACAAGCTAATCTTCTCTCCAAATAGATTGTTCCCAACTTTTCACAATATTATCGTTTTATTAAAAAATAAATGTATTTTTTCTTATTTTTTTTTTTTTTACTTTGAAATCCGTTAAATCCTATTCTCTATGTTGAAGAAGAAGACGACATACTCTCGTATATCCTTGTGTTCTCTGGATGGTTGGTATATAGTGCTTCGCTTTCTTTGCTGCTGCTATTATCAGTGGCATTCTCATATACTTCCACACAAAATCCTGTACTAACATTTGATTTAGCCGCACAGCAATGCAAGAAAAAAAAAACGAAGACAAAACAACAAAAAAAAGAACGAATTCTCAATATTCGCTTGGGATAAATTGCAAAGCATCAAGGATAAAAATCAAATGAAACGTGCGGTAGAATGGCTTGTTGAGTTAGAGGAGAGAAGGAGGTGAAATAAGGGGGTTTTTGCCTCTCTAAAGAGAAATCGTCTGAAATTAAAACATAACAAAAGGATAGACGCAGTCGGGGATTCTTTTTTTTTTGTACTTTGCTGTCTTCGACCACGCCTGTCTTTGAAGCTTGAAACAGCTGTTTGTGTTTGTTTGTTTGCCTTTTGGAAGCACCAGAACAAGGATATATATGAAAATATACGGAAGGATGCTTATCACGTTTGTTCTTATCAATAAGCTGTTTAGCTGTTTAGCTGTTTATATACAAGATTGTGAGTAATGTGGTGATAAAATCATTGTCCTTTTTTTTTCAAATAAGCAAATTATCAGACAATTCTTTTAGACTTCGTCGATGGCAGCATTCAATTGTTCTTAGGTTTATATCTTGTATTGTTTCTTTTAAATGATATAAAAATAGCTTTCTAGCTTCGAAGGCTATTACGAGAAGTTATTTCGCAAAGCCTTTGGCATGTCTTGCATTATTTCGCAATATAGTTTGTGTTTTGCAAAGTAAGTGAAAAATTTGTTCCAAATTCATTTTACAAATTTTACTCACAAAAGTTATAAAATTAACTTAATTTCTATGTTCGCAAAAGTTATTAATCAAACTTTTTTTCGCAAAGTTATTTCGCAAAGCCTTTTACATGTCTTGCATTATTTCGCAATATAGACTGTGTTTTGCAGAGTAAGTGAAAATTTGTTCCCAATTCTTTTTACAAATTTTACTCACAAAAGTTATAAAATTAACTTAAATTCTATGTTCGCAAAAGTTATTAAGCAAACTTTTTTTCGCACTTAGATAACTTCGCAACATAGTTTCTTTTACCACTTTTATTAGTTTTGCGAAAAAAAAAACTAATTTGCAAAGGGTTTTATGTTTGTTTGTTTTAGGAAAGTGCTTCGGAAAAAAAAAACAGCCAAACTTGGCAACATTTTATTCTATTTTTTCCAGCAGTACGACAAAAATTTCAATTAAAAATTAAAAATAAACTATTAGAGATACAAAAATCTTCTATAGCTCATTTGAAAGTCAAAAAAACTAAAGTTGAATATAATTGAAGGATTTTTAAAAATTCAGTCATTTAATAGGGGTAAAACAAAATTGAAAAAAAAAATGCTATTTTCTAAATGCGACGTTGTAGAAAGTCAATCGATAGATAAGTTTATTGTAACGCTGACAATAGTATTGAAAAAATTCTAAGAAATTTCAAAATCAAGTTATAAGAGGTTTTTATTTTAAACTAAAACATGAGGTAGACCTTTGGCAAAGAAGTGATTACAGGAAGGGGAAATTTTTTTTGACAATTTGAAAAACGTCATTTGAAAGATAATAAAAAAGAAAGTAAGGGGTCAGATACGGATTTTTTTTTAAGTCTCTGCGTTTCGAAATATGAATTTTTGAAAAACACTTACTTTTTTTTTTTGGGTGGTTTTTTAGTTTTTTAAATTTTTTGTAGCATTAAAAAATTCTCAAACTCATAGTACATGTAGTCTATAACCGTGCGCATGCATGCGCAAATAAATTGGTATTTTAAAATATTTTTGAGCGAATAAAGGGAAAAACAAGTTTTTTTGCCACAAGTTTTTTGACCGTTTTTAAACGTTTTTTTTTTTTTTAATTTTTTCTCTTCAACAGATAAATGAATAAAACTTATATTTCAGATAAATAATAGGCAAAATTTGTGCAAAACCTCAATTAATTTTGTAGTCACAGTTTTGAGATAACGGTAAAAGATACAAATTTAATTTAACTTTATTAAGCATACTGATAATATTACCTTTCATTTGATGTATCACACATAACGGTACATTTACTATAAGCTACACAATTTTAAATTAAACACCTGTGGAGATCTGTTTCCCATGACCAGCCACCAGTGTGGGGAAGTACCGTATTCTCAGTTTTAAATTTCGATATGGTTGGCTTTAAAAAGTTCTAACTTTTTTTGTAGGCATCGTAGAAATATGATTGAAGCATCATATGAAAGGTGAAATAATAAGCTTTCTTATGATATACATTTTATATAGGTTGTCGTAGAAAAAAAATTGATTTAATGGCGTGAGAAGATAAAAAAGAATGATATTTTTGCTTTTTTTATGAAAATTGATTGGGTTCAAAAAATTCTAGCTATTTTTGTAGATGTCGTACAGACATGGTTGATATGAATATTTGAGTTGACAAATAAATAATTTTTAGATAATTTTTTCAAATCTGTTTCCGTAATGTTTTTCACAAGACTAACCTTACACTCAATTAGAATCCTCAGGTATTTAAATTTGATTATTTTCCATTATACTCCTTTAAAAAGAGACTCATTCAAGGACCTAGGCCATGACTATAAATTGAAAACTTTTTTAATTTTAACTCACTCATCTTCTTTATTTTCGAAGTTAATAGATTAAAAATCAGACTTTGAAAATTAAATTCTCACCTTTAAAAATGAGAATTCAAAATGTTACATCATTGATATCTGCCAAACTAACTTGATGTTACATCACAACAAATAATTCATCTCATTAAAATTACACAATAAAATATAAATCCACATCATTTAATATATATTTTATCTTAAATTCTCTACAATAACCCTCCTCACGACCCTCCCTTCCGCCAGCATCAGAGTCATGTCATTGAATAAAATTATATATACTATCTTTTGAGTGTTGAGTGCGCGCACCAGAAAATTCCCTCAATTATCACATAATCACGAAAATAGGTTTTACCGTGCAGAAAAGAGGCGCAAAGCAAAGCAGCGCTTCTATAATATGCCTCTCCTCGTCCTCAGCCGCCACCATCATTAAAATCATTACCGTTGACACCAAAGAGCTATTATGTCATCAGAGCCGAGTTGGTTGGTGCGGTGGTATAGAGTAGGAAATAGGAATCACGATGATGATGATGATGGTTATGGTATAGCATCAGAATGTATGGCATATCTATCTTTTCGTGCGGTATGAGTTGCGATAAATTTTGCGAAATATCCACAAAAGTGCTGGCTGCTGTGACAAATCTAAGTCGCGCGCTGTGCGCAGTCAATTGTAAATATTTATGGTTTGCCCTCTCTGATGATGGTTTGATCCTTGCAAGACGACAAGAGTCTATATATATAGTTACATATGACAGCCAGAACTTATAACCAAAAGTTTAACCTAACCCCACTTTGTGAGCACTCAAAAATAAAGTGATGACGATGACGAGTTTCGCAACAGCAAATCATAATTCAATCAAAATTCATCTCTCGTTCAGCACATTTCCACCCCATTACCATCGAGATGGATGCATTGCAAAGATACACTCTCTCAGGCTCCTCGCAAAGTCCTTACACACTATATTTGCGTAGTTATTAATCAAAGTAAATGTATAATGCAATCGTACTATAAATACTCTCCACATGCGAAATGTGTAGGAGAAGGAGTCTAACCCTGATATGTGCGGTGATTGTACTTGTGATGTTTATACTTCGCATTACTTTGCAAATATTCAATTTTGAGGAAAACAACTTCACTTTGAGAGATGTTGGAAGTAAGAGCAAAAAGGATATAAATTGTAAAACCAAAAAGGAGATATCAAAGATCCATTTGCATTTTACATTGACATACAGTCGACATCAGTCGAGTTACTAGAGTTACGTTACGTTTGAAAGTAGGTAGGTATATATTTCAATATCTATATCTTCTCTGGTAACCGCTATTTATTATGGTTTTGAATATATGGAAATGGAAGTGCTGTGTTTTGTTTGAGTTTTAATCACACAGAGAGACCGAAATAATATTCTCCTTTGCGATTGAAGAGCTACTGCTTCTGATTCTGCTTTAGTGTTGATATGATGATTCGATCCTTTTTGGTGGTTGATGGTGGTTTTTGTATATATCTCTTGAATTTCTTGGTTTTATTTTTTTGGTTTTAACCACAAACTAACACTTTGGTAATTGAAGGACGTCAATGTCGTCATTGGTATCATCTTTTCCTTTCGACGTTCGTTTATTTGTCTCAAATCTCTCACACAAATAATGACCAAAAGAATCATTTCAGAAGGACTCCGACTGGACTCACCGGACTTATGATGATGATGATGATCGATTTTGAGGTTTTGTAACCAGATACAAAGACAGAGAGAGTGTATCTTATTTATTTAATTGGGTTCTCTGATGTTGTGTTTTTGGAAATTTATATATATTTTTATATCTTTTGTGCTGACAAATATATTTTTGAATCGATATGATGTGGTGTATAAATTCTTGAGGGATTTGAAGAATTTTATTTACTTTGTGTAGATAAGATGTTTGCTTATGGTTACTTTGGAAGGAAATTCAATAGGTTCCACACAAAAGCCAAAAGGAAAATTTAATTAATCCTTTAAAAAGTTTCTATATCTGATTTTGAAAAAAAATGGATTTTTTTGCATTATGTTTTTGTGATTTGCAACATGATGAATATTACCTATATAAAAATTCTTAGATATTGAAGAGTGATGTTTTGACAAAAACAACATAAAATCTTTTGAAAAACTGAATTAGATAATCTTATTAAAGAACTTTCAATAAGTTGGATATTACCAAATATGCTTAATATTGGTATTTTTGGAATTTTACGTGAATGAAAATCATTCTCTGAAAATTGGAAATTTCAATAAGCTTTCATGGAATTTTCTTATATCAGGAATAATAATAGTTTTAATGAGAATTTTAAACTACCATTTTATTGTAACTTTTTTGTTGAGAGAAAATTCACTCTGCAGGGGATTGAAGATATTATAAAAAATATTGGGGATAGTCAGATTCTTCTCGAATTTGAAGGAATTTGATTGAAAAGGAAAAATTACTTTAGTCAATTATCTGAAGGAAAAATTGTATAGGGGTATTCACGTAAACGCGGAAAACCTATAGAAACCGTAGAATTTTCTATCGGTAGAAATGAGCTGTCAAAATTTGTATGGGAAAAATATTCTGCAAATCATAGAATTTTATCTCTAAATTTGAAGCAGAACCCGTAGAAAAAAAATCTGATAAACTTTGGGTGTGTTCAATCATCTATCGGAAAGGCTATCTGGGATACCCGTATCTGGAATATCTTTTTGAACGCGATTTATGTCTTATTATTCAGACAACCACCAATAAAATATGTTAATATTGAAAAGAGAATATTATTTTATTTGAGCAAGATACATTTTTTTAATTTTTGCATATTTGCAAAATTAGCTTGACCTAATTTTTTTTAATTGAACAAATTTTATAAGTTCAATTTGACGTCTAACAAACAGCTGTTTGTTTTCCTTGTTTAGGCAATTATTTTCTGCTGTAGTGTTCATCTAAACCTTTTGCGGAATTTTCTATTTTTCTGCAAAGTAGAAAATTATCTCGTTAAGTGAATACTCTTTATATCTTCTTTATTTGTTGTAGCAAAATATTATAATAAAAAATTAAAATTATTTATACTTTTTATTAAAACCGACTTAAAATAAACGAAACATTTTTCTTCTTTTCAGGTAAGTCCAATCATGAATTTTTTGAGCGCAATAAATGATATTGGTAAGTTTGATAACATTTACGATGGGAGAGATAAGGATTAGGGTGGGTCAAAAAAAATCGGAATTCTTTTTTTTTTTTTGATTTGGTACTCCGAAAAATCGATTGCTAGACCCCTCTAGAATATACACACCAAATATAAGCTCTTTATCTTAATGGGAAAGTCCTCCGCTTTTCAATTTTCCATTTTTACATCAAGCTTCTACTAAAAAAAATAATTTTTCAGCAAATTTTTTTTCATATTCTTGTAGGAAATTGAACGCTCTACAAAAAAGGCCTTATACACTTTTTTCGTTTATCTAACAGTTTAGTAGATATTTGAGGTCCAAAAATTGAGAAAATCTTTAAAAATTCGTTTTTTGTTCTTAATTTTGTAACAAATTGAAAAATTATAATGATCAAACGCGTAAGACATATTCTTGTTGAAAATTGATTGTTCCACAAAAAAGGTCTTATTAACTTTTTTCATTAATCTAACCATTCTAAAGATATTCGAGGTCAAAGTTAAAAAAAATTATAAAAACAATTTTTACTTTTAAAAATTTTCCAATTCACTGAAACTTTATTATTCAAATTAACAAGATGTATTCTTGTAGGATTTAAACGTTCTACAAAAAATTCCTTGGCATTAAATTGATTGCTTTACCTAACCGTTTAGAAGATATTTGTATCCAAACCAATGCCCACTGAATTTTTTGTAGCATATAGAATTTCAATATATTATTATAGTTTAACTTTTTGTCGCATGGACTTATTTTGACTATTTAAAACTTTTCTGTTGTTTGGTCCAAGTCAAAAAAGAAATAAATGGATTTAGATTCAAAGAAAAGAGCAACAGTTCAATCTTTCTCGCATTGTAACTACATCTTTGACTGTTGTAAAAGTTTTTTTTTAAAGAAACTTAACTTTCTTAAACAATGAATCTTCGATTTATTTTTGCATAAAAGAAAAATCAAAAAAACTTAACGCAACTAAGAATTTGGAAATGTGTTATTTTGTATGTGTAAGGTTTCTCGCTAATTGCTTCTCGCAGAAAAGACCACCAGACTTATAGTGGTCAAAAGTAGCATAACAAAAGAAGGAGTTTGAAATATTTAAGTTCTTCTGACGTTCTGACATTTTTCTTTGAGAAGGAATAAAGCTCATATTAAGTAGATAAAAGGAGCGAATGGGCGGTCTTATACAATTAATTCTTATACAATGAATTTTTTGAGAAAATAGAAATCCAGCAGAACACGAATTTGTATGGAAAATAAGATTTTTTTTTTGGGAAAATCTCGGAAAATTCATCGGAAATTGGAACATTTCATTCAAATTAGTCGAACATTCAATTTTTTAAGTTCAATTTTCTTGAAAAAGTGGAATTTTTTTGAAAAAATTAAAGTTAGCAGAACATGGATTTGTATGGAAAATTAAAATACTTTTTGACGTGATAACGTCTTACAAATCGATGAACCATGGCAGCCACCACAAAAAAGTGACGCCATTTTCTAACGTTCCTCTCTCGCACTTTTACAGTGCGGCAAAAATTTCAATTCAAAATTAAAAATAAACTATTAGAGATACAAAAATCTTCTATAGCTTATTTGAAAGATAATAACCTAAAGTTGAATACATTTGAAGGATTTAAAAAAAAATCCGTCTTTTAATAGGGTAAATAGGGGTAAAACAAAATTGAAAAAAATTGGCTATTTTCTAAACACGACAATGTAAAGAGTTGAATTTTTTTTTAATCGATAGATAAATTTATTACAAGACTGACAATGGTATTGAAAAAAATTGTAAAAAATTTCAAAACCAAGTTATAAATGGTTTTCTAAAACTAAAACATGAAGTAGACCTTTGACGAATAAGTGATTATAGGTCGGAGAAATTCTTTTGACAATTTTAAAAACGTCATTCAAAAGATAATACAAAAATACGGTTTTTTTTTAAGTCCCTGCGTTTCGAAATATGAATTTTTGAAAAACACCTACTTATTTTGGGGGATTTTTTGGTGAGTTTTATTTTTCGTAGCGTTCAAAAAATCTCAAACTTATAGACCATTGTAGTCTATGACTGTGCGCATACATGTGCAAAAAATTGATATTTTAAAAGTTTTTTTGTCCCAAGTTTTTTGACCGTTTTTAACAGTTTTTTATTTTTATATTTTTTTCTTCAACAGATAAATAAATGAAATTTATATTGTAGATAATAAACAAGACAAGTTCTATTTTTTAACAGATTATATCTTTTGATCCAGAGCAAATATAAATTTGATTTAACTTTATTGAGCATTTGAAAGGTGAAATAATGAGCTTTCACATGATATAAAATTTTTTATAGGTTGTCTCGAAAAAATTGATCCAATAGCGTGAGAAGATAAAATTTTATGTTTTTTTGCCTTTTTTTTGATGAAAATTGATCGAGTTCAAAAAATTCTAGCTCTTTTTGTAGATGTCCAATAGACATGATTTATATATATATTTTGAGCTGAAGCAATAAGCTTTCAGGTGGTATAAAATTTATTATAGGTTGTTATATCAAAAAAATGGATTTTTGGGTGATGGAAGTGATTTTTTCACTTATTTCATAAGAAATTATTGTTTTAAATAATTTATTTTAATACTTTTTGCGCATTGCAAAAATTTAAAAATGGTTTTATTCTTTAGAAAAAAAACTTGGCTTTTTAATGGTATAATTTTTTTTTTGTAAGCTTTTAAAATAAAAAAATTAATATAATGAGAAAAAAAAAAGGTTATTTTTTTAGCTTTTTCTTGTAAATTATGATTGTTTGAAATAAATAAACGCTTCAATGCTAGAAACATGGTTTTCAACTAAAAGTCAATTTTCCTTCCTAACAAGCTAATATTTATGAAACTCAAATAATAACATAGTCGCAATCATGCTATCATGAAATCTCTGCCCTGACCATTCATTAAATCACCGTTTTCCACAGTTTTTGGATTGAAACCTTTGATAATAAACTCAACACGCTAGGTTTTTTTTCAGCACTAATAAAAATAATTTTAATTCGTCAAGGCCTTGACCTTGGACCATTTTTGTACAGTTTACTGTCTTCCACCAAACCGATTGCAAGAGAATAATTATGCTCACTATATTCTGGTTCACTCAAATAGCCCTTTTCCATACCCCTTCCGCTCCTACACCTTTCCAGTAAAATACACAACATCAGAAAAAGACATGATGCTGGATTTTTCGTCACTTGACACTCGGAAAGAACATTACAAATCCAGCCAGAAGGTTCAAACTTGTCCAAAATTTTATGGATTTTTCAATTATTTTCATGTTAAAAATGGTCGTAGGTATCGGAGTGCTTGAAATAGTAATTTGAATGAAAATGATATTTTTTTAGAAATCATTGAATAAAAAAAAGTACGGCTGGCTGAATTAAATTGAAACTCTGTAAAGTTTTTGTCAATATTTTGAACATTTTTGATATTTCACAAAAGACTTCTTTTCTTGTACTATCTTTAAATTCATGTGTAAAATCGAAAAAAATAGTAATTAAGACTTTTTTCAAGTTTGTTAAAATTCTTTAAATTTTTTTTCAATTGATTGCGGAGATTGGTATCGAGTTATTACAAAGATAAAACGTACATTTTCCATTCAAAATTCGATTATTCAACAAAAAGTGGTAAAGTAGAATATTTCAAAATACGAAAATGGAGGAAAGTAAACGAGTTTTTTGTGGTATTCGTATTCATGAAGATTGCACGTTAATTTTTAAAATGTAACGTCTTAAGATTTTAAAAGGTACCTACATTAAGCTTCAAATTTCCTATTCAAGTACTCCGATACGACCATTTTCAACAAAGTTATAATGATTTGAAAAGCCCAACAAAATCTGATTTTGTTGGAAAATTTGCAATAAACCACTATTGTATTATGTATAAGTTCGTCAAAATGAACTAACTCCTAGGTATACTTTTTATTAATTTCTTGATTTATAAGTTACGAAAAACTTATGTACACGAATCATGTAAACCTTTAGTCACGTCATAATAAATAATTAAAACAGAGCTTAAAGGTGCAGAGATACACAACACACACAATCAAGTAGATACATTAATAATGACAACGATTAATAAGAACAAAAACAATCAACGTTATTTGTTTCATCAATCAAATTAATATTGTGTGAATGCATTTGAAAAGCGAGAGAATATGACTTGAATGAAAGTTCATTCAAATGTAATCAATGAAAATTGATTGATGATGTATGCAAAATAGGTAATAATAATTTTTTTTTTGTTTTGTATTTTAATTAAAATTACCTAGTAACAAATTACCTATTGATTGTAATCAGTAATACTTTGGTTTTACACCTCTATACCAGAATTAATTCCCTTGTTATCATAATCATTTAAAAGTTCAATAGAATCGTAAGGGTTGCCAAAGGTCCCTATAGAAATTTTAAATAACATTAAGATCTCATTAAATTCACATTAGTAGAAAACTGTTTGCAATATTCAAGAAAAAATAGTAGGACTTTTAATTTAACGCTGATTAGAAATGACTTCTTTGTAAATTTTAGGCACAAATTATTTTATAACTTTTTTCAAACTATTTATTTCGATAGAAAATTAAAATTTACACAAAAAGTTACTTAATAAAAATTTTGAAATTCGGCTTATTTTACAAACTATATCGCATTGAAAAAAGCCAGTGTTACCAATCTTAAAAAAAAAAACTACGACTAGCAATGATGAGTTGTTTTAAAATTGAAAAATGAAAAATCATAAAATAACTTGCATTCCTGACACAAAATACATATAAACTATGATGCAAATTCAAGAAAAATAGTAGAACTTTTAATTTAACGCTGATTAGAAATGACAACTTTGTAAATTTTAGGTACAAAGAACAAATAATTTAATAACTTTTTTTAAACTTTATATTTCTATAGTTAATTAAAATTTAAACAAAAAGTTACTTAATCAAAATTTTAAAATTCGGCTTACTTTACAAATTATTTCACATTGAAAACAGCCAGTGTTACCATTCTTAAAAAAAACTAGCAATTACTTAATGAGTTTTTTTTTTTGTCTAAAACATTTTCATTGGTTTTCATGTAAAATTGAAAAATATCATAAAATAACTTGCATTCCTGACACAAAATAAATATAAATATGAAAAAAAATATAAACTATGATGCTAAATCAAGAGAGAGTGAGCCACAAATGTTGTGTGTACGCGATGTCAACACGGGTTCCTAGTACTTGTGTACTATCTACATAAAAAACACTCCCATTGCGAACCGCATTTATATAGTTGCAATACCCGTACTATGGACTATGAGAGGAGTAGTGAAGGTATTCTGGAACTGCAGTAATAAATTGAAAATGCTAGAGTGGAAAAATATATATTATTACACAGATACAATATACGAGAGTCGAGTATATCCGCTAGATATATTTTTATTTTTTTTTGCCTCTACTATTCCACTTTACTCTCAAGAGAGTATTGTATTTCCGGTGTATTTCAGCAGCCACCACATTATTATTTTGGCAAAGAGAGAGAGAAAGCGAGACTATACAATTCAATTGTATCTGTTTAAAATGTTATGTTCTATATTTTTTTAGATATTATATCTATCTTCTCTATACTCTATGAGATTGGGGGGGAATTGTGTGGTCTGGAGTGCTTAATGGGTTTTCATTTAATGTGCAATGACACGTAACAAATGAAGAAGTCCATTTTCTGTGTGCGGTTTTTCATTATTGAATTTATTTATATTTCTCAAAAAAAAAATAATAATATGTTCTTGATTCTGTGTATGTTTTGTTTGTATTTGTTATAGGGTAAAAAAGGAAACAAAGTTTTATACCTTTGCCACTCAATTTAATATAGTTTGTTGTGTGTGACTGCATGGGTAGGGTTTTATACTGATACTTGAAGTTAAGTGCTGTCTATAGTTATTTAGCTGAAATATTGCAACAAACATATCAAACAACATTAGAGAGAGAAATAAGTTGGCTGTTTTTGGCTGTCATGGTTGGTTGTTTCATCTTTTGCCCCATAACATTAAAAATTAAAACAACTCTTCTTATCTAAAATTCTGATTTAAGCGCTTTAGAAAGAATATCTTTTGAGAAAGTCACTTATTATTTTGAGGTTATGAATAAATCTGTTTAGTGTTAACTTTCTTGAAAATTGACAAGTTACCAAAATTTAAAACTTTATAACATTATTCAAGCTGAAGTCAAAATCATAAACCATTATTCATCTTTTTATATTTTTTTAAATAATCGTTTAGGCGTACCTTAAGGTTATATTCTTGGACCAATATTGGTTTACTTACAGAGAAAAATCTGTTGACTTGTTTCAAGTAGTGTACATTTTTAAACAGTTAAAAAAATATCTTGAGTAAAAGGGTGTTTTTTTTAAAGAAAAGATGAATTTATGAAATTGGTTAAAAATGTTTCATTTACCACATTAACCAAGAATGGAAGCAATCTATAAAAGTATTTTAAGTGAAAGAATGTTTCTTTAGGAAACAAGGAAAATCCGTGATAAGTCCGATTAAATCTACCATTGAAAAGGTACCATCACAAATGTTATTAAAAATATTGTATTTGACATGGCAATATACGAAAAAAAAATAGGTCTTTACATTTTTTTCATGCGAAAGGGTGTTTTTTTAAGAGTAAGGAAAATATTGATTTATTGCAAAAACAAAATAATAACAATGGTACCCTATTAAAATTCAGCAATTAAATTACATTTGAGATTGATAATAATAATCTAACGTGTCTATAAGAATATCATGGTTAAAAGGGTGTTTTTTTCTGAAAAAAAAAAAAAAAAAATATATAAATAATGGGTAACCTTAATGAATTTTGGTAATAACTTAATAATTGAATAAATAGACTTAGAAAAATAATTTTTTTGGTAAAAGGGTGTTTTTTTCCGAGGAGAAAGTAAACTCTATAATAAGTCCCAAAAAGCTAATGATGTTTTTTTGGGTGAAAGAAACATAAGTACCAACCTGTGGCAATAAGACTGAGTAGCTTAAGTCAAAAAAAATTTTAAAACCAGACAACTCTTACCTGCATTTACTCATTTCATATAAGTTTTAATTCAAAAACAAAATTACAGAAATTAAGCTAAGATTTACTTCTAAATGTAGAGACAAAAATTTCAGTTCAATTAAAATTAAAAACTTTAAAAAAAAATTACATTGAAAAAAATTCCTTAAGTCGACATAAGCTACTCTGTCTTATTGCCACAGCTATAATCAAAAATCAGTATTTAAAATGGTTCTAAATTCAAACCTAGTAAAATTAGGATAGCTAGTCCTTTACTCCAAAAAAAAAAAAAACACCCTGTGACCAGAAACCTCATTTTATATTTGTTCTTATTAAAAATAGAACGTCTATACACTTTTTGGGACTTAATAAAGAATTCACTCCCTCTTAAAAAAAAAAAAAAAAACACCCTTTCAAGTTTAATGAGGTTAAGAACTTTGAAAGATTCAGAAAAGCAAACAAAGCAACAAATTTTGCCTCTATAACTTTTTTTTTTACTTTTCAAAAACTGCTGAGATTACAATTAATATTTATTGTGTTTCAAAGCAGTGTCGAAATTCATTCAACTTGAGTTGTTTTTGTTCGCTGATTTCTATTTCTTAGAATTTTTTTTTAATTTGACAACTTAAAAATTACGTTAGAACCTCCTGTTACTTTTGATGCCAAACTCTATACTTCAGCCGGGTCTAATTTAATTCAAGGTTATTGCAATAAATCCTATGTATTGTCACTTCATAACACAAAAACTCAGTTGTAACCTTTTGTTTGACCCCAATAGTCGAGTAACTAAGCCTCAAAAATTGGCAATATTAGGGAACCCGACTGAACAGCTTAGATTTTGATGATCTTTTTTTTTCAAACGTCGGTAATTAAAAATACTTTAAAGTCTATAGATTAAAAATTGCTGGTGTTGCCGTTTTGATTTTTTAAATTTAATTTAAGATTTTTGTGAACAAAAAAAATTTGTTTTCAAACATTTTTTAAAAATTTTTCATAAATTAGTTTATTTCAAAAGATTGTCTAGGAAATTCAAGGAAAAAAAAATATATGGGAGTGAGGGACAATCTTCCATCGTTCAAGCGATAGATGCAATTTTCTTATTAATTGACTTCAAACAAAAAAAAAAAAAAAAAACATTTGAACACAACGGCAACACCTACAACATTTAAATATACATTTTTAAAAAGTTAGAAGCCTAGTCGCATTTGTAAAATTAAAATTAAGTTAATTGGGTTTTTGAAAGAATGGTAATTAAACTCAGATTTTTGAAGAAAAAAAAAATTACATATTGACAAAATTTTAACATGTCGTTTTTAAAACTTTTTCGTAATATAAAAAGCATTTGTTTCCAAATTTGTTTGGCCACATTTAATATGATTTGAAATTATAAAAAGAAATGTGAATATGTATTACGGTTTATGAAAGAAAATTAAAAAGTACTTCATTTTCGAAGAAATTTTTTTAAAAAAATTTAAATTTTTTTTTTAAGTTCAACATTTAAATATAAAGTTATTTTTTATTTATTCAATAGCCATTACTGTTAAATAGAAAACTTTAAAGTTCTAATTTGCCAAAATCTTTGAGAAAATCAATTATTTCAATGCAAAAATTCAGTTTTTAACAAAAAAAACTCATTGAAATTGAAGTAATTTTTAATTTTTTTTTTCAAAAGTGTGATATATATTACCTTTTCTGCTTCGGAATTCATTTGATAATATTTATGGCCAAACATTTTTTAAAAAATAAATTCACATTTTATTAGAAAAAGTTTGTAAAAAAGTAATTATAAATTTTTTAATAACATTTTTTTTTTTTAAATTCTGAGTTTGAGGACCATTTTTTTTTAAAACTCTTAATTAAATTTAGTGGATTTAAAATTAAGAGATAAGAATGCTTCTGGCTTTTTAAAAATATATTTTAAAATATTTTAGGTGTTGCCGTTGTTTTCAAAATATTTTTTTTGTGTTTGAAGTCAGATTATGAGAAAATTGCATTTATCGCTTCAACGATGGAAGATTGTCCCTTACTCCCTAATATTTTTTTTCTTAAATTACCTAGAGAATCTTTTGCTATCATTTGTTTTATGAAATTAAAAAAAAAATGGTTTTGGTTTTGTTCAAAAAAAATTTTATTTTAAAAAACAATACGGCAACATCGGCAATTTTTAATCTATAGACTTTAAAGTATTTTTAATTACCTACGTTTGAAAAAAAAAAATCGTCAAAATCAGAGCTGTTTGGCCGGGTTCCCTAAATTTGCTTTAGTTACTCTACTACAAATTGTATAAACATACTATTTATTCCTTACACTATTTTTACTTGCAACAAGCTTGTATTTCCAAAAATATAGAATTCTTGTTCGTATTTTGATTTTGTTGTGTACCCTTGAATTCTACTATCAATTCATTGACTCAAACACTTCCTACATTAAATAATAATATCAACATTTTGATAAAAGTAATTTGGAAATGAATAAACTATTAACCATAGTTATAATGACGTCATATTTCATAATACCAATCATTGCAAGCAATTTAAGGTCACTGATACGTAATATTATGACTCAATAGAAACTAACGACGAGTGTGGTATTATAGTTGAGAAGCATATAACCTTTTGAAATTATCCCACAAAACAATTCATTTTAATATTAAATTTAATGTTCAATATACAGCAAGTTGGTTACTTTATTAATGTTGTAGTTGGTTAGGTCAATACCGAGAAGGGTTATTAGTGTTTGGTAGAGATTAAGAAATTAGAAAAAGGAAATATTGTGCGGTCAGTTGAAAATGAATTTAGGTCTATTGATTCTATGACAACCATTTTCGATACTATTTAAGTATGTTTAAATATTGTGGAAGTTAGGTTTGTTTCCTCTAAACATAACAACTTTTTGATGGAATTTCGTCTTAGATTGTTAAGAACTTTAAAAAAAGAAAATTCAAAATTCCTTTTAAATGTTTCGACAAGCGACTTATGTTTCCAATCATTTCAACCATTAAACCAGTCTTTTAATCTTTCCATTTTGAACATATTTCAATACCCTTTTATTTTCCAATAGTATCTTATAACATTAAATCACTTTCTGTCAAATCCTTTACATTGACTTAATCCTTTTGTGCATTTATAAAATTCCTTTAGTTACCTTTACTTTTTGCTTAATAGAATTTTCATTCTTATCCGCAGATTTTTGCCATTTAATCTTTTGCATTTAAAACCTAAAAAGTACATATACATTTAACTTCTTTATATTTCAACTTAGTTTCTATATAAAAGGAGTGTTTTTCAGTTTGTCAGACTTGTTGGTGGAAAAAGAGAGTATGAAAAAAAAAGAAGTTCATTGAAAAAGAAAATTTAACATTTTCTCGTGTTTGTTCTCGCCACACAAATAACATGAATAAAAGACGACGATGAAGAAGAAAAATGGAATAGTAAAAAAAAAAAGAAGAAAATTCACTCACAAAACGTTGAAACCCTAATCCTTTTGTGTGGGATCGTCCATGCAGACTTCTTGCAAATAGAAAATCAGAATGATAATAAGAATGAAAGAAAATATAAAATAAAGAAGAAAAAAGAAACAAAATCGCAGCTTTTCTCAGTTTTTTTTTTTTTTTTTTTTTTTTTGAAAAAGTTTTTCATTCTTAAACTAAATATTTTTTTTTCTTTTCATTTTTTTTTTATATTTTTTTTTTTTGCGTTTTTCGTGTTATCACCCATTGAATACTTGACATTTGCATTTAGTTTCTTTGACTTTCAATTCTTTTTTTTTCAATTTTATTTTTTTTTAAACTTCTTTTTGGCGGCAATCACAATGCACAAAAAATAAAAAAAAAAATAAATGAAAGTTACATGAATTGATTTGAACTGACGCCGAAGTATTTTATTTAGTTTTGGATACAAAAGAAAGGGCCATGGGACAGTAGACGTTGTAATACGATTTAAAACTTATTTGCATACAATATTTAGTTCTGCTTTTGTGTATTACAATAAACTATTGTTTAGAATTTCCCTCGATATAGACAGTTTTCACTGGTGTCGACTGACACTTTTGATTTAACTGCAATTGGATGTAGTGGAAATTTGTTTGCATTTTTTTTTTAATTAACATTTAAATATTTTTCAACAAAATTTGTCCTATATCCTTCTCATTATTAATCTGATCAATTTAAAAAAGTTTCTATGTAAATAGGTTACGTAATTTCGGAGATATTTGGAAACAAACAAAGTTGTCAATAAAAGTGAATGAAAGTAAGTTCATTCGTTCCATCATAACTTTTAAAATACTTATCGTAATTTGACAAATGAGGTATCGTTGGAAGCGTCTTGCTTGTTTGCTGGTCATATAATGTCAAATTAAGTGAAATATGGCAACAATTTGAAGTAAAAGCCTTAAATTTTTTTTTATGTACTACTCTTTAATTATGGTCTAAAAAATATGGAACAAGAAAATATTCCCAAATTGTTATGTGAATTTAATCAATAAATAACAAATAAAAAATACAGCGCCATCTATCGAACTATAAAATAATCTGCAGCTATTTTGCCTCGAAAAAATATATAAACGTTGTGAAAATGAACTTATTCAGTCAATTGATTTAAAATTAGAACAAAATCGAATTTTTAGCGTTTGTTTGCCTAAAGAGTCTCCAAATTAAAAATGTTCATTTTGTCCAATAAAAAAAAAAAAAAAAAAAAATTATTTGAAAATAGGATTATCTCTAAATATTCAGCCAAAACCATAAAAATGGTGAATTAACTTCAAAACGTTTTATTTGCAATTTCAATCTATTTAAATAAAAATTTATTTCGTTCATTTCTTTGTTTATCTTGTTTTCATTAAAATTTTAAATTAAAAAAAGTGTATAGACACCAAACTAAATTAAGTTCAAAAACATAGATTATGTTATTTTTTTTTTTCTTGTTTTGTTTAAATTTACTTGCCACTAAAACCATTACCTCATTTTATTAAAATTTTCCACCAACACATTGAACAAGCACACACAGATAAATAAACTTGATCATAAAATATCCTTAATTTCTCTAATAAAATGCAAATTCCATTAAATGCTCTCGAACATATAAATTCAAAACCAAACATTTTCAAATACCCCCTCACCCTCTTCCGGAGTAAGAGGCCTTTTAAAACCTAATTCATTACCCGCGCTATTTTTTTTTTTTAAACACAAAAAAAAACCTATACCCTTTCCCAGGGCTGCCGCAATTATTCAATTAAATTTAGCGCTCGCGTGTACCTACTTTTTTCCATCGGCGCACTTGAAAGCTCGCTTTACTTAAATCACACAACTTTGCCATGTTATATGTTTGTAACATTTAACGGTCTATGATGACGAGAGAAGCTTACCTAGAAATACATATATAGAATGACCAGAAAACCAAACCCTACCAGCTAACAATTATCAATTTTGCACGAAAACGATTATAATTACTCGCAATCGATTAAACCAAAATAATAGCGCAAAGCACTATGTGTAGCCACACTACTTTCTCCCCCCTCCAAAATATACCGCTACTTTCATTATCATCACCACATTTTGGCTAAAGTTTTTATTGGACAGATACAAAAAAAAAAAAGTTACAGATACTCGTACAATCTGCCACCACCTCAAATGCATTTGGTTCATGCTCTACTCTGTTTTACTCTGTTCCGAAAAATCGAAATTCACCACAGAGTAGCATGAGTTTTTGACGTACATCGAATCCTCTACTGTTGGTGGTACCTCGCTGAGTAGCAAAGTATTCGTGTATGCAAGGTTCCGAAGAGAAGTAGACAGGCCGAGAATTAACCACAGCCAGGCTTAAATGATGTTATCGAATCTGTGAGTAGCACTAGCAGCAGCAAGTAGGTCTAGGTCCTTGGTGGTGTTACCATGAGCTTGTCGTCAACAACCATCGAACTTCATCCTTCTTACACAATGCGTTTCCATATACATGCACTTTTATATTGCCGTCGGCATTGTGTGATATCTGGACGTGGAATAGTTAAAAGCCATTTTGTCCTACTCTTTTTGGGTCCTGAAAAGTGAGGCACTATTATCGTGTGTATACAACCCCAATAGTTTTATGCAAATTTTTATTGGAAAATTAATAAACACAATTAGCTCGAAGGACTTCACCTCCATCATCACAAAACTAGAACATGCCAACGGGTCTATTAATGGTGAGTTAGTCGAGCGTGATTTGAATGTTTCGCTGTTTGCCCTATTAACTCAGTATTAGACTTATTTAATATGCACACTTTTGCGTCATGTTTAAAATTATTGCAATTGAAACTCTTAATAAGCTTTGAAACCCCACCGTCTATCGCCGCCATCACCAGAGGGCTCAATAAAAAATGGGGGTCTGTTTGGGAAAGATGGCGTGTCTAATAGCCAATCTCTCTCTTCTTTGTTTTTGTTTATACCTCCCTCAATTCACGTATCAGAAAAAAGGATTAAATTTTGTTGTTTTCTTACTTTCCACGTGACTATGAATCAGTACTTGTATATACTTGCAACACTGCATTGCGTTAACGAGTTAACCAATGCTGTGAAATGAATTTCCACAAAAAATATCACGTATACGCCCCAGTCACCGAGGTTGCTGGCTCTAGCTTGTTATATTGATGAGGCTAATAGGGGGGGGGGAATTTGTTGATGATGATTAAATGCAATTCTTTTGAAAAACTTCCATTTTGTATATCGTCAAGGACGACTGACGACGACGGCAAACACGTATTGGTTTTTTAACAGGTTCTTGGAAATATTCTTGTTGCTTCAATTTGCATTTAAATTTATTTTTGTGAATTGTTTTTCGTGTTGGGTTTTTTTCCTTTATATTCGAGGAAATCTAATTTTATTTTAGAATTTCTTTGAATTTTTTTTTCCATTGCGGTACATTAAAACGTTTAGCTTTTTTCAGGACAAAGCAAAACTGAGGAAATGAAAAATTCTTAGAAAATTACAGTTCAATGTTATTTTCTTTGAAATAAAATTAATCATTTAAATGAGTTGGAATTTACAAATTTCTTGTGGATGATGTGGATTGTATTAATTTTTTGGGTGAAGTAAAGGATTGTAAAACATTTTTAAAAGCCAATGAGATACAAGGATGAAAATTGTTTCAAAAACTAATTTCAAATAATTTTTATTTTTAATTTTTGGGGTATTCTTACACTGAGGGAAAAAACAACTTAAAATCAACGAAAACCACGTTGATTCAACTATTTTTCGAAATGATTTTGCGTTAAAGAAGAAAATTTTAAAATCAAAATGGAACATCGTAAGTTTAAAGTGGTTTGCCGTTATAAAACATTTTTAAATTAAAGTTGTTTCAACTTTGAAAAAAAGCATCAATTTATTAAAAAAAAAAAAGAAAAAATTGGCAGCCGGTGGGGATCGAACCTACAAATATTGGGTCAGTAGCAGGCGCGGATCTAGAAATTTGGTTTGGAGGGGGTCATAGGACTAAAAAAACTTACTTCCAAGATAATCAAAAATAATGGTCAAGTGCTCAAAATACATATATGCTTAGTTTTATCTAACATACAAAATTCTATCCAAATTCTAAGATCAAATGTATTTTCGAGAGGATTTTGTTTCGGAGCTTAAATTAAGGTCAATAGTATGTCAAATATGTTTTTAGAAACATACATACAAAATTAAAAAAATACGATTCAAAATATAGTTGGCATACCATTTGTTGTAATTGTTATTTCACACTACATAACGCCGTGTGTGAATTGGGTTAAATATTTAGCCGAGGTTAAATTTTTGACAATACATTTTTGAATAAACAAAAAATTTCAGCTGTCAAATTTTTTTGTTCAGAGGATAAATTATTTGCAGAAGGATTAATGTTTTTTTTTAATAAATAATCAAAAACTGAAAATAAAGAAAGAAAATTCTGAAAGTAATGCAACATTATGAGTGTGTATTATTTCAATATATTTCACTTTAGCTGTTTTTTATTTTCCTCGTGATCCAGATCAGATTGTTTTTATTAGCTTTACAACAAAAGCAGGATTTTGTTTTGTTATTGTTTCGCAAATAAATACAAGATGTGCCCCAATTCTCACAGCTAAATAAAGCCCAAGATAAATTTTTATTCAACAGACATAGATACAAATGTCAAAAACTTATCCTCGGCTAAATATTTAACCAAATTAAAACTAAGATTTGAAAAAAATATCCCGTTTTCGTAAATTGATATTTAAAAAATAAATACATATATTTTTCTTAATCCAAAAAATACATTTTTCTATATTAAATTTTTAATTAATACAATCAAAGCTTTTGTTAAAAAAAATCTGTTGAAACTATTGAAGTTGTCATTTTAAACAAAGTTAGAAGGTAATAACCGTTCTACACTGTGTGAAACTTCAAACTAGTTAAAATAAACGGAAACCACTTTGATTTAAATGTTTTTCCGAATGATTTTGCGTTGAAGACCATAATTTAAAATTTTTTTTTTCTCTTTCGTTTGGTCCTATCGCCATAGCTCTAGCGGATCTCCTGCCGTTAGAAATGATTCGGTACAAAGGGTTTAAGTCAGTAATTTTAATTAATTTTTAATTTTTAAATAACAAAATTGATCCTAAGGCGTTAAGTCAAGAGGGAGACAGAAAACGAAAAACCATTTTTCTATAGTATTATATTATTTCAAAAAGAATTCTCACATTTGGTAACTATTCACATTGAAAATTCCAACTTTCTTTTATAAATTAAACTTTGTTATCAATGTAAAAAAAGATTTTTCTTCACTCAACACCTTTGGATTCGATTTATCAATGTTTCCAAGAGCGATGTTTTCAGCATCATTATTTTTTTGCGAAAACATCAAAACATAAATGTTTTTTTCTATAAAAAAATACCGAGTTAAAATAGTATATTTATATGTTTAATTTGCATTTTAGAAATGTGATTTTTGAAAGCAAAAGCTTTAAAAAGAAAAAAAATACAAATTAAAAAAAAATATGTGTAGGATGAAATAAATTTCCTCCACACAGGTTTGTTAAAAAGAAAAGCGTATTTCTTCATAAATCAAAATATGAAATTAAGTTTTTGCGATTAGTTATGATAGATCGTTCGTGAATCGAGATACAAGTAATCATGTAAAAGTTATTATATCATGGCAAATTATATGATATGATTTTCGGCTTTTGAACGTTCTCATTAAAAAAATGTGTAAAAAACCAAAAATTTTTTACATGCCGTCATTATATTTACAACTAAAAACGACTTCTTCCTAGTATACCCTACCCATGAATCATTTCCATCAATAACAATAAAGAAACCCTTCATATGGTTTAAAAGCTTGTTTCCACCTTTTGCCTCATAGTTTTCTGTTTTTCACCTCAGGTTTTTGGGGGGGGGGGTCATGACCCCCACGACCCCCCCCCCCCCCTAGATCCGCCACTGGTCAGTAGGCGAATGTTTTACCACTGTGCTATCTCACTGTTGGAAATAAAGGTGATAAAATGCAACAAAAGCTGAAGTCAATTTTAATTTAAAGATATTTCATGTTTGTTTTTTCAACATTAAATCAAAGTTGAACATATTACATTTTACGTTGCGGTTTTTCCTTCAGCGTAGAATACTCTAAAAATTGGAACTTATTTCAAATTTAAAGAAAAAAAGGAACAATGTTCCATAATTATCACCGTGCTTTAAATCATTTTCAACGAAATTTTTGTGTGAAAATATTAAAGTATTTTAATTACAATTTCGCTTGATCCTTAACCGATATTATTTTTATGTTTATCTTTCTCGGTGCATTTGGAATTAAATACAAAAAAAAAAGAAAAAAAAAACTAAAAGAAACCCTTGTAATTAACTATGTTTACTCTTTGAAACATGTTATTTAAATACAATTTTATATAATATTTTTTTATATTTATTGAAATTATTTAACGGATATCCGTTGCAACAATACAAAAAAAAATTGGAAATTAATTTATACGCATTTCATTAATAGTAGACTCTTCAGATTAAAACACGTGTGTCTATATGCATTTCTGTTGTGTAATAATTTTTTGTCCTAGCCACGGAATGTTGTTTTGTTTTTCCTGCTGCAACTGATGTCGCATTGCTCTGGTTGTACACTTGTGTTCATTAAAAATTAAATGTTCAATTGCACATGATAATTATGGTTTTACTTGAGAATTAATTAATAATGACACAAAAAAAAAAAAGAGGAGATATTATATTTAAATAAAACTGTAAATATATACATAAATTATGTGTCAATTGGTGTTTTGACATTACGAGTTTATATTCTGTTTTAAATTATTGTCCTCTACCTAATGGATTTTTTGGTTTGTTGTTATTTTTTGACAAGTCTACTATTAAATAAATTTTAAATTCCACGAATTGATTTTAATTAAACAGAAAATACCTGAATCTGAAAGATTGATGTCATCATTTATCAATACAGAATTAAAACTATTGGACCAACTTTATGACTGTGACATTTAAACTGCAATTTTACTCACAATTAGTCAATTTGGGGAAAAATTCCCCTACCTTAAAATCATTATATCATTTATAGATTTTTTTTTTCAACGAATTTCGTGATTAAGTAAGTAAAAAGGACATTTAATGCTATTTTTATCCAACTTAGTCAATTTATGTTCATCTATTCCATCATAACTTCTGACCTACTTGTCATAATTTGACAATTGATGCATTTTTGGCAGCGTCTTGCTTGTTTGCTGGTTATAATGTCAAATTAAATTAAATATGGAAACTCTTGAGGCAAAAGAAATAAGGAATTATTTTTTACTGTACATCGCCTTTATGGAATAGTTAAAAGCAACTTTCTCTAAAATATGCATCAATATTTTGGAATAATTTTCTTTTAAGAGGAGGTAAAATAAACTGAAATTATTCCAAGAAATTTATTGTAAAATTGGTACCTGCCATAATGAAATTTTCCATTAAAAAGTTTCCATTTAAAAGTCGCTTATTTGGCTGTTATTAATTTTAAAGGATTTTCAACGATTTTTTAGCCGAAAGTTCTACAAAAGAAAAATGAAATAAGACATAAAATATTTGTTATTTTCTGATCTTTTACTTTACATGCATGGTTTTTTTTTAATATCATTTTTAAGTATCAACCAGAGTAAGAAGAAAAAATAAGTAAGAAGAATTACTACCATTGATTTTGGGACTCTGATTACGGGAGAAATATTTAACCAAATTCCATCACGGTAAGATTTTAAAATATTTAGCTTTGTTTGTTTGCCAAAGTGCCTGAAAAATATTGCAATGTCCTTCCATTGGGGATCGCTTCACACTTTTCAATAAAGCTATACATCCTTATTAGGGTGGGTCAAAAAAAAATCGAAATTCTTTTTTTTTTTTGATTTGGTACTCCGAAAAATCGATGGTTTGGATACGAATATCATCAAATCGATTTTTCTTAGTACAAAATCGAAAAAACGAATTTCGATTTTTTTACCCACCCTAATATATACATTGTTTTATTGTAGCAAAGTTTACATTATTTTTTTCTTAAAACTATATTGCACAATTTACAGAGATTGGTATATCAGCTACCTAACTGCTGCCAAGTTTAATTTATTTCAACTAATTAGTGAATTATTTAATTATGTTTGAAGGAAATGCTATTTGTAAAAACCTTAATAAAGAGAAAAAAAAATTAATTACAAAAGAAGTTATAATAATAATAGTAATATTTGCTAAAGATGGAGAAGGGGTGGCTCAAATTACAAGACCAACAATGAGTTTTCAAAATTAACTTTTACATGCATATGAATTTATTAATAAAGAACACAATCCCACCCGAATTTCCACTCAATAAAATCAAAAACAAAAGAAATGTAATTGAGCAGATAATTTAATTCACACTAAACAAATTTCCCATATACATTATTCTCAGGAAAAAAAAAGAGAAGATTATTCTGTAAAATATCATGTTCACTTACTTATTCTATAGCAATTTCCAAAATGATTTTTCTTCCCTTATAACCCCCTATCGTCCACCTCCTTCAAACTCCAAATTATATTTATATATTTTTCTCAATAAATTTTTGGGTACACAGAGAAAAATATGACCCGGAAATCTTATTAAAATCAACGATTAATAAGGTTTTTTTAAGGAGATTTCTTATTATTTTTATAGAGAAAATCTTATTAAAATTTGACTGAAAAGTTGATTTTTTTTGCAACTTAGCACTAGAACAAAAATCGCGATCAATATTTTCATGGCAGGTTGGTTCAGGTGGTAAGGTGGGCGACTAATGATTTGAAGTCTCCAGTTCGATTCCCAGCCTGGTCACCTTTTTTTTTATTTTTTTGCAGATTTTAAAACAATAAGGAAAACCCGATTGTTTTAATAAGGTTTCCTTCTTGGATGAAAACCATAGAGAAATCTTATTGTTTTTGTTCTATTTTATGTGGTCTATTTTTCTCTGTGTAGCAACGAAATTCCCATATTATTTTTTTGGATAGATTGCAATTTAATCTCGGTTAAGTTCACATAAATAAGCTTGTTCTATTAATTCGAAACAAGCGCGCGCGTAGGCAGGCACAAATCCTCAATAAACGACGACCGACAACGACCATTGAACCTATTCGATATGAACTTTTTTTTTTCCTCCATCATCGTGATGTGTATTATGCACCCACACACAAAAATGTGTCTATCCTATCTATATGCATGCTGATGTTATTTATAGCCTTTAACATGCAATACAATTAATACGAAAACAATCGTTTTGACACCCAAGCAGTATTTCTGTAGTTTTTCGGGCCAAAAAAAAGAATAATTCCAATCTTTTATCCTCTTTTTTTTGTTCTTCTTCTTTTCATCTCGCAGCAAACAAATGTTAGAATTCCCATACTCGTCCCCGAAAAAAAAAAAAACTACTTATCTGACAATGAAAATCTACATTAAATCCTGACATGGGATCCTCCGCTATAGTCCATTTGTGTGTATAAAAATGCCTAGCTTCGCACAGCATATAAATCCCTAGTCCTACCCTCTGTAAGTTCGTTTTCTAAAAGGGCAAAGGGCCTGCTCCGCGCTTTTACACACAATAGAAAAGGCAAAAAAATATATATCTCAGAGTGAACATATTATATGTTTATATGTTGCCATATACACCTACATATATCTCTCCTCTCTTTGGCATGTGTGGTATAATTTTTCATTTCGAGTCATTCTGCTGCTGCCTCCGCTGCTGTAAAGCTGAACCCTAAAGAGCAAGCTATACAAAAGCATCCGGAAAAATGCCAAGCGACGACATATTTGCCTGCCTGCCTACATACAAACATATAAAACATACCTACGTGCAAAGTATGCAGTTCAAATAATTACACATCCTTCGCATGTGACATTCCTCTCTTGCCTCTTCTTCTTTTATATTTTTGTTTCGAACGACGACGATGAATACGACTTCGACTTCAAATACGATGATGATGATGATGATGTTTAGTTGCATGCATGCATGTGTGAGTGTGTGTATCTAAGCTTTATAACATTTTGCCACGCCGCAATTTCCATTCATTGATTTCCCAAGCAAGCACAAAAGCAAAGCAACGAACGTCAAAGTCCTCGCACACGTATCATCCAACAAAAAAAAAACGTAAGCAAAAAAGATTAAATACAAAAAGAAAACATGCAAACAAAAGGCTTATAAAACGCGCATGCGATTTTGCGTAAAACGCCCTGAAAAGCTTTTTGCTCGTTGTGTGTGGAATCTTTTCGGAGAGTTTTTGTGTGTAGGCGGTTTTGGACTGCCGCGCGTTGGAATATATACAAAACGCTCGAGCAAATGTCATGCAAATGTCAAAGTTGAAAAACTGTTCTCTTCTTCACATTCTCTTTTCAAGCGAGAGGGTGCAATGAAATTCCAGCTGTTCATATGTCCTTTATGCCACCACCCTGTGTCCCTCGGGTGTATGGCCTTTTACGACGACGACGATTGACGACATGACGACGACGGAAATGAGAAATATATACAAAATGCCGGTGAAATGTGTTTACTTTTACTTTTTCCCGTCTTCTCTTATATTTTTTTTTTTTTTTTGAATTTGCTTTTGTTTGTTGTGTGCTTGCTTCCTTTGATCCAAATCATGGCGGCTATGTTGATGATGATGATGGCTAAAATACACGCAAGCCGTAGAACGAAAGGACTCTACCACTTTAGCTTCTTTTATACTTTCTCAAGGACTTTTTTTTTTTTTTGTATATAGAGAAAGCTGAAAAAAACTTACCGCGGACCGTTATGCCGCTGGGTGATGACGATGGGCTAAGGATAAAACAAAATTAGCAGTATCGCACTCGACTGAGATGAATGTAATTAATTGTCCTGTTTAAGGATATTTTTTTTTTTCTTTGGGTTAATATGAGCACAAGGAATAAAAATGAAACAAATTACGGATTTTTGTATTTATGATGGCAACTCGGTGGGTGTGGACCTTTTTTCCTATTTTTTTGTTTTCGTCCTTGGGATGTTTGTTGCGCTCTCCTCATCCATCCAATCCAGCCCATTTAGTTAATGATGCGTTATTTTGGAATGGAAAAATAGCCTTAGAGTTGACAGTTACATTAGTCGACTTGACTTGAACAAAAAACAAAAAAAAAAACAAAAATATACCAACTTCCTATCACTTTTCATGGAGGGTGATGTTGTGTTGTGAATTTTTTTAAAAGGAATTTTCTTTAAAAGTATTGAATTTAATTTATTTTGACAGATGAAAAAGAGACACAAACGGACATGGAATTCTGACTAGTTGTGACTTTTAAAGAATTTAAATTGAATTTATACAGAAAACAGAATGAAATTACGGAAGAGAAAAAAATATATATATAAAATTACCATTCATCAGCTGGGGTGTTTTTTTTTTTTCTTTTTGAGAAACTTCTTATGAATTTAAAATTATTTTGAGTTGAAATTGATATTGTCTTTGACAACTGTTGTGTTTTTTTTTGTTTGTTATTTAAAAGACTTTTGAATAATGTTAACAGGTAGATAATGTTGTTTTCTGTAGGAGAAAAAAAAAAAACTATATGAAAAAAGTACGTATACGCCACCCTCTATTTTTTTTTAACTTGCATTTAAATAGATATGATGTGTACCGTAAGTTGCAATTTTGTATGTCTCACTGTGCCTTAACCCTCTGTCGGCACACGGGTGCGAATTTGGCAGGTCAAAAATGAAAAGTGGTCACAGAAAAGTGTCTCTATAAGGGTGAAAATACATTTTTTTGGAATTGTGAATACAGTATTCGAATTCCTCGGAAAATTCTACATCAATTTAATATGTGATTCTCCATAAAATAGTGAGACCGAAAAAAGTTCTAGCGCCATGAAAAAGTATAAACCAAATTCGCAAAAAAGAGGTGTGCCTACAAAGGGTTAAGCTTAAGAACAGCTTATTTATTAAAGTTTTGTTTTGATTCCGTAAAATGCATTAGCTTAAAAAGATATTCAAAATTATTTTTAACTTTACATGTTATTAATGCATGCATTTAAAATTTTGGTTAATCTTATGAAATTAAGAAATATCACCATAAACCAGAGACCAAAAATAACAGTCAACTTATATTTTCAATCGGTTTTTCTCTGAGAGTTACCACATTATTATAAATAGTTTCGGTTAAGGTTTGAGATTTATTTCTTAACTTTTTAAATATCTCTCAATGGTTGAGATTTTTACAATAAAAAAATAAATGAAAAAAGGCCAATCTTTAACCGTTTTCGCTGAAAATAAATCAAATCTCATGAGAAAACCTCGTAACTCCCAAAATCAAAATTTTACAGTAGAGACGAAAGAGTAAACAAACGACAGAGTAGTTGGGAAGAAACGCGCTGTGCAAAATTTGAATTTAAGTCTATTTAGAGATTTTCGGAATGACCCCAATTTTTCTGGGTTGCTCCGCTGACATATTTTCTAAAGAATGTCAAAAGTCATTTTTGAAAAAAAGTGGCGTTACTAGGTTTTCTCATGAGACCGACGATATGTCAAAAATGTCTTTATTTTCCAAAAATAAATATGGAATTGAGGTTTTTTCTTAGTTGTACAATGACCACCCAAGATTATACCTCTTTTCGCTCAAAATAAAATGGTAAAGACGTAAATGTCTTTTCCACTGTGATTTCCCTACTAACAATTTTGCTTGTATAATGCTTTACAGAAGTAACAATTACATCTGTAAAGCTTTATAGAACCAAAATTGTTTGTCGGGTTGAGTAGCTGGGACGACAAGCACAACCAATGCAATTTCGAATATTTCAGGAGACCGATTTTCTAATTGATACATTTGCAGATAGTCGCAACATAAAAAAATACAAAATAAAGGTTTCTCTCAGACCTTGACCGAAATTTTTCTTTCGAGGTGGAGATTTATTTTTAAACTCTCTGCGATAAACCCTTAATACGACCTCATGGCTATGGTGTCGCTGCAGAAGCTCTTCGTCTCGTACTTAGCTTAAATGGGTTGTTTTATGTACCTACCAAAAAAATGAGTAAGCAAAAAAATACCATAAACCAAATCCATTTGAACACCATTTTATAGGAAAATGGAAATATTTGAAATTATTTTAAACTTAAAAAATTGTTTAAAATCGCTTAAAATTACTTTTTTCGTTCAAAATAGAAATTTCGATTGCTTTATTCACTAGCTCGGGCGATTAATAACCGTTTTCATCGAAAAAGTAGGCTTAGAGAATGTTGGGTAAATTTCATGAAATAAGAACAATTAGGTAGATTGAAATCTCTGGCAATTAAGAAAATTACAAAAAAAAAACGACATTTGCTTTAGAAATGAGTACAAAAAATTCTTTCAAACCAAACAAAATCTAATTTTTTTTTTCATAATTTTTTAAGAAATGATTTCATTCGAAAAAACCATCACATAATAAATTTGAATATTTGCAAAATGTATCCTATTAAGTTATACATTTCTTAATTATTTCTATCTTCGTAACCATTTATGTTGAAACACTGAATTCTTTGTGTCAAGATTAATTAATTTTCGGCAAGATTTGATTTGATTTGATTTATGGCACTGAAAAAATGATGATCAATCCACTTCTTTTGTTGTTCATTTTTACACTTCAAGAACAGAAAATTGGGATTTTAAGAGACTTTCATTATAGACATAATACTCGACTGAAAAGGTCCTTTCTTATGTCAATTTTGATGATTTTTCAGGAGAGCAAAAACAAACTTCAAAGCTGCCTCCCAAAAATTCTTTCAAGTGTAGGTTTAATTTTATAAAACATTTAGATGTCAAATTTTATGATCTTTTTTATTAAATTTATTTCAAACAGAAATTTTTTAATATATTTCCCGTTATAAGGACGTTAAATATGACTTAAGATAGTTTGGCTTTTTTATAAATTGTATTTTATATTAATTTCCAACATCTTAAGTTGACATAAGATGATTTGCCTTTTCACACTCTTTCGGAATTTTTTAATATATTTTATCTTATGTCAACTTAAGGATGACTTTTTGTTTCTGCTTGCACGCGCGAAAATATATATGAGATAATTTAAGATGTCACAGTAATAAAATAAATCATAACCCAATGTAATCTTAAGTATACTTAAGGTTTTAAATATGTGTCTTTTGAACATAAGATGAAATTGTTTTTGTGCATAAAAAAGCAAAGGGGTGAGATAGAAAGATACAAATAAGACAGAACTGTAGGCCTTTAAGATGGCACTGAGGTTCAACAAAAAAAAACGCGAAACATCTTAAGTCGACTTAAGATACTTTACCTTTCAGTCGAGAATTATGTAAAATAGAGAGTGGTATTTTACGTTTACTTTGATGGCTATCTTTTTTTCTAAATAAACACAATAAAACATTTTTCTAACAAGAATTTTTTTTTTTTATTTTCTTTCAGGTAAGCAATATGGATTAAAATTTCATAAGTTTTGTATAATTATTGTAACGGTGAGTTATTAGCCCTAAATAAATATTACATTACACATTACATTACATATTAATCTAATCCGAAGATAAATCTACGGACTAGACACACACTACAGCTTCGGAAACTTAGTCCATTTTGCTGATACAGCACAAGACATTAATACAACAAAGAGAAAGACAAAGAAAGAAAGAACAACAGAAACACATATAACACATAACTACGTGGCACAGAGGGGGAGACATCGTTGACAATTGTCTCATGTTAACGCACAGGTTTTTTTTTTTTTTTTTTACTAAATAAATATTTTTCATATAAATTGGAAGAATGTAGGTAGAATAAGAAATTAAAGGTTATGGTTTTATTTTCAGAGGTTTAAGCAATCCGAAAAATATATTAAAATTTTTTGAGGTTAAAACAACATAAGGGTATACACGGGTCGTTTGAACGCGACACTACTCGAAGTGTCTTGCACTCCATATGTTTTGATGCAGAAATGTTCCTTGGGGTCTAAATAGTAAGAAAAAAGCTTTTTTAAAATTTTCTATCGAGCTATTCGTTTTTTATGAGCTTAATAAGTTATGAAAAAACGTACTTTTACGTACTTTTTCACACGTTTTTGTTAATAACTCTGTTAATAATAATGGTAGAAACTCAAATAATGGCTTTATTTTTAGAAAAAATATCCCTCTTTTTAACGGCATTTCAATCAAATTAGTGGCATTTTTAGATCTTCAGATATTCGAATCTAAGTCCGTTCATTTTTTCTGCCCAATTCGATTTCTCTAATCAAAAAGTTTTTTTTTATAGAAGTCAGGGTATACTTTTCTAAAGGTTTTTCGTATGCTGAACTCGAATCCAAAGTCAAAAAAATTCCATCACATCAAGTTTTTGAGATATTACCGTTAGAAAATCAAAAAACGGTTAGTCAAAAATTTTCTTACCCATAAACTTACCAAAAAACTTAAAGGAGTGCAAAAATTTTTTGCGATTCGCCATGAAACCCAAACGAACATAAGATTTTTTTTCATAAAGAATATTCACCAAACATGTTGAATTGATTTTAGGATTTCTCGGAGAAGAAAAGCGATATCGAAATGATTTAAACGGATTTTAAAAGAAGAAACTTAGTTCTTCAAGAAACCGCTACTAATGTAATTATAAAAAATTATCACGCAAGATGACATAACCTCAAAAACTGTTAAAAAAGGGTATTTTTGATTTTCTAACGGTAATATCTCAAAAACTTGATGTGATGGAATTTTTTTGACTTTGGATTCGAGTTCAGCATACGAAAAACCTTTAGAAAAGTATACCCTGACTTCTATAAAAAAAACTTTTTGATTAGAGATATCGAATTGGGCAGAAAAAATGAACGGACTTAGATTCGAATATCTGAAGATCTAAAAATGCCACTAATTTGATTGAAATGCCGTTAAAAAGAGGGATATTTTTTCTAAAAATAGAGCCATTATTTGAGTTTCTACCATTATTATTAACAGAGTTATTAACAAAAACGTGTGAAAAAGTACGTAAAAGTACGTTTTTTCATAACTTATTAAGCTCATAAAAAACGAATAGCTTGATAGAAAATTTTAAAAAAGCTTTTTTCTTACTATTTAAACCCCAAGGAACATTTCTGCATCAAAACATATGGAGTGCAAGACACTTCGAGTAGTGTCGCGTTCAAACGACCCGTGGGTAATTCCACGGAAGGATTTTGGCATGTTTTCGCTCTTATTTATTTAAAAAATCACCAAGTTAAGCATTTTCAAACAGTCAATATATTGTATTATGTATTCAAATTCTTAACTTTGCGAATAGTTAAATAAATAAGTGCGAAAAACATACAAAAACCTGCAAAAACATTTCCATGGAATAACACATAATTTAAATACAAACAATTTTAGAAACTTTGACAAAAACATTTCGAAAATCTTTTTGTTTCAGTAAAAAAAAAACATTACACGGTGTTACAAAAATGAGGTTTCAAAATATACGCGGGCGGAGACCTATCAGGTTTTGTAGAGCCAGTCGTTCTGATTGCGACACGGTATTTGAAAATCCAATAACACCCCCAAAATCTGGAATTACGGACAAAAAACGGTTTTTTGGACCTTCACCCATTGAAAAAATTCTAGCTTCGACAATTTTTCACCCATTTTCGATTTTTTTACAGTTTCTGATAGAAGATAAATATACCTTTTCAACAATGTATAAAACATGTAACTCAGTTAAACCACTTAGAATTTATAAGCTGTCAAAGTTCAAAAATTCCATTTTTTTCGTCATTTGCCCAACTTCGGCATCAATTTAAAGTATATGTTTTCAAAACAACATGCTATTTTAGAAATATATTCTAAAACTATATCCATTTCTCAATCAATCGAGATATTTTTTATGAAAATCACTTCAAAATTGGCTTAGAAAAAAAAAATTTTCGATTTACACCCAGATACAGAAATTCGAACTTTTAGGTATAGAACAAAAATGTTGTTTCGGCACGTAGTAGGATACCTTGGGCGCCAGGATTTGATAACGGGTTTTTGTAGAGGAGCTCAATAAAAACATTTTATTTTTGGGAGGGGGGTCTATCTCTCTCCGTTTAGGTTGTAGGGGCATTTTTCTAAAAAAAAAATAATCAAAATAAAAAAAAAATACTAAAAAACAACGGCAACACTTACAGTAATAAATGATACAATTTCCGAAAGAAAAAATTGTACATTTGATTCTTATTTTTAAAGCAATACAATATAACCAATAGTTTTTGAAATAATCGATTTCAAATTTAAAATAGGCGAAAAAAATTTGTTTAAAACTCATTTTATACTATTTTTGTCCAGACTGTGAATTTTAGTAAAACAATTACTCACACAGAAAACTGCCTCAATTGATTCCTTAAAGAACAGTGAAAACTATATGTTTCTATGTCTCCTAGTTGATGAAAAAATTGAAAAATAAAAACAAATAAAAACAAAAAATATTTTGAAAAAAGAAAAATCTGATTAAACAATTTTTCAATAATTAAAAAAAAAAATCGAAAATGGGTAAAAAAACTGTCGAAGCTAGAATTTTTTCAATGGGTGAAGGTCTAAAAAACCGTTTTTTGCCCGTAACTCTAGATTTTGGGGGTGTTAGGGGATTTTCAAATACCGTTTCGTATTCAGTGCGACTAGCTCTACAAAACCTGATAGGTCTCCGCCCGCGTTTATTTTGAGTGTTACACCGTGTTATTATTATTAAAACTATTTCTTAAACTAAAACAACAAAAAAATAGCAAATAAATCCTTATCTGTAAAATATTGCTTTGCTACGACTCCTTCAGAAAACTGACATTTCCTTCCTATAACACTGAAATATTGAATTTTTCTTTTTCAGTAAACTTCAATTATCTTCTAACCCACAACTGTCAGTGGCAAAAATTGGCTTGATTTAGTTGCTCTCTCAGTCTTCTTTGACAATCGTTTCAATACTTTTTGCCATTTCACTTAAATCAACTGCTTTTTTACCCCGAAATCACAATTCTTCTTGTTTTTTTTTTTTTTTTTGTGTGTGTGTGAAGATGTGCCTCTCTGATCGTTCAGCCATACATCATCAATCAGTCAGTCAAGTCAGTTTGAATTTTTACCGCGCGAGCACATTTCATGTGTGTGTCTTAGAGTATCGCGCGAATCCATTATTTCGACAACGACGACACTACCAAGAATGTGCATACCATCACTTCAGATCCTTTTCGTCATCCTTAGCACGTTGCTTGCATTTTTTTTTTTCTTGATAAAAAAAAAATCTGTTCAAGACAGAATGCATCCAACCAACCGACAGGACTCAGACCTAAAGAAAAAAAAAAAAAAAAACGTGAAAGGATTCAAAGCTTTTCACGGGCAAAGCAAAATTGCATCCTTGTTCATTTTTTCTTCCTTCTTTCTTTATATTGCTTTAGAGTTCTCCAAATACATCCTTGTTCATTTTATCCTATTAAAATATTTTTAACCTTTTACAGCCAACAACAAAGAAATAAATTTTCTATACAAAGTTGTTCTGTATTTTTGCTCACACTTCTCAGCCAAAATAAAAGAAAGAAAATAAAAAAAATGAGCAAAAGATGATGTCAGTGTGGAGGTGGAAAGTAGTGCGGGGGGTATACTATAGTGACGATGGTGAACAAGTCGAATATCTTAATTAAGTCTGCTTTGCTATTTTTCAATTTAAAGAAAAGAACAAATACCATATAACCAACCGAAGACGACGAAGAATAAGAATACGTTTTTTTTTCGGAGGATTTTCTACCTTCTTTCGAAGTTTTTTCTTGATTTTGTTGTTATTTTTGAAACTCTATTCATTGTCGACACGGTCGTCACTCAGTTTTTCTTCCAGGAAGGAACCATTACCGCAAAATTGAGCCAAAGCCGAAGGTATTCAAAAACAAGACAGAGGAAGGAGGTCTGGGTTTTTTCACGCATTCTTCCACCACAATCTTAAGATATCCCTATTTTCATGCGAAAGAAGAAAAGGAAACCCTCATTTAAATGTAGAAAATACGTGAGGGAATTCCTCTTGTCCACTTTGGAATTCAAGACACGGATTTTTAGACACTCTACCCTTCTTGTTCCTTCTCCCAACATAATCACCCACTCTCGATAGCGATCCACTGGGGAGGATTTTTGTTGTGGATTTTATATAAAAAAGACCATCATCGTCTTGGGATACCTACCAATTGTTGATTTTATTCAACCAGGAATGTAGATTAAAATATTTTTAAGGCAATGTCACCACCACCGACGACCGACGACCGGCGCCAACGCCACCCAAGCGGTTTTGAGACCATTAATTTTGCTCACACTCACTCTCTTGGGACAGAGACACACAAAAATGGTGACTGGTGTGACACAAAAGAAAGTCGAGCAAGCGAATTCGAGTCGACCAGAGAGAGTATAAAGATATGGCTAGCCAGGAATTGTGCTTGAATTGAAAAATTTTTGAAAAGGTATACAATACAAATGAAATTGTATATAGTATAGCTGGACATGGGTTCTGGTGTTTCTTCCTTTATTTCTTTTTGAGGAAGTCCTTTTTTTTTTGATGAAGCACAATGAAAAAAGACGTGTTAGAATTTTTGGGTTTTTTAATAAAAAGTGAGTGGCATTTGGAAGAATTTTTGAGGCTTTTTAAATGAAATATAGCTGTTGAATAAAATTAATTTTAAATGAAATACAATTAAATAAGATGTTTTTTGGGGGGAATAATTGAGTTTTTTGTTGCTATTTTTGGGTTTTTTTTTTGTCAATATTTAAAAGGAATTTGATTTATTTAGACATTACTACACTTAAAAAATCTGTTCCACTAATTTTTCTTTCTTCACTTAGAGATAAACGTCACGAAAAATTAAAAATACTCTAGATATTATTACAAGGTGTGTCATTTCATACAAATTGAGAATATTTTCAAAAATGTACACGATATTTTTAAAATTTTGTCCAATGTTAAAAATATCATGTTATATTAACATGATTTATGTTGATTTTATATGTTATGCTTTGTTAAATTTGCCAGGAGTTTGAGAAGAAATATAATAATAAAAACATATTCTATTTTTGAACAAGTTGAATGTTTTAATATGGACAGTAAATTGACATTGGTAATTTAACAATTGATCATTTTAATTAATTTATTGGAAATTCCGTGAAACGTAACATAAACACTTGTAATATTTTAAAAAAGTGTCATTTAATTTTTACAGGAGGGCATGGTAAATTTTACACTTGATCATATTGAATCATCAATGCTTGCGTGTTAAATTAACACGATGTAACAAGATGTTTTCTCGTGATGTAGTTAAGTACAAAATTATAATAGATATTAAATTTTGGTTGAATATTACATAAAATTAGAGGTAAAACTGTCACGCACGTAACTATGGAAAATCTCATAGGTTGGTATGAATAAATCTATAAGATGAGAATTTTTGTTTTTTACGTTTTTAAATTGTGAACACCTTTTAAAAATGTCCGCAAAATGGTGTAGAAAAGGTCGAAAAAAAAATGAATAAGAATATGCTTAAGCTTTAAGTTGGTTGCTTCAATGGTTTTTGAACGAAAACTTTTTCCACTTTTTGATAAGTTCTTCTAATAGATTTTACTGCTCTTAACTGGATTTTAGTATAGTCGAACAAATAACATATTGTCGTGTGTATATTCTGAGTTTCAGCATCCAAAACTATGTAGGGGAAGTGGGGCCAAGACCGCCTCTTTAGTGTTTAACCGACTTAAAAACCAATAAAAAACATCTTTTAATTAAAATAAAGTGTTTATTCATTAACTTTAATGTTTTTTGTAGGAAGCCATTTATTTTATATTGGAAGTCCTGCCAATTTAATATTTTTTCATACAACATTGTACAAAAACCGTCTTGCCCCCATAGGCGGTCCTGCCCCCACTTCCCCTATTTCTAAACTCGTTGTTCAGATATCGTCTTAATTTTTATACCTATTTTAATCTCTGTTCTGAAAATTATAAATCCATCTTCAAAAAATTATTTTGCTATGCGAAATTATGAAACTTAAAATTGAGTTAAGGGGGGAAATCCCTCTGGACGACGGGTTTTTCAAGAATTTTCTTTTGGAAAACTGAAAGCATTAATTAAAGTTTGGAAAAATACATGATATTATTGACATCATGAAGTGTTAACACAATTTTTTTGAAGTAATAAAAAAACAAAATGGCGGCTCTACAGCCGTTTAAAGTTGATGCCTCGCGTTTGCGCCGTGCAATATAAATATATTTATACGCATTGCATGAACCTAAATTTAGCAAAAAAAGTGTAGGTAAAATAAAAATTAGAGACCACAAAAACGAAAAAAAACATGGTTTTTTTATAAGCAAATTGTTATTGTGAAAATTATATTGAACTTATAGGTTTACGCAATGACCAATGAGTTAACGAGTAATTTGCACTTTATTTCAAGTCGATAGCTTCATTAATTTTTGAGTGACGTTGCACGGCGCACACAGGTAAATTTTCCCAAAAACATGGCCAAAATTATTTTTTGTGTTTATTCAATTTATTATTGCATGATTATATCAAAATAAGATAATTTAGATAAAATTCACCATTTTTAAGTAAATTTACACGAAAATTCACAAAAAAGAAGCAAAAAATGAAAAAAGTCGTTTTTTTTTACTTTACGCCATAGGGTTTCTTTAATTTGACATTAAATAATACAATATTTATACATTCAATAGATTGAAAAAAACAGTTGAACAGTCGTTATTATAAATAAATAAATAATGCAGGCATAGATAACAACTATATACATAAATAAACATGAGTGTGAGTTTGTATGTGTGTATATCATTCAATGACTTGTGAGTTGTGAAACTGTAACTATAAGTCTGCTTGCTCGATCTCTGGTTCTATCAGAAACTGAAGTATTTCAGAGGGAAACGCATTTTTGAAGTGAAAACTTCTTTAGTATCGTAGTGATTTGAAACAAGATGAAACGAAAACGCGACACGACTTCAACTTGTTATAACTTTTTTGTTTTAATAGATAGATGAATGAAATTTGTACTGTAGATAGGTAATTAAATAAATTATAATTGAACAAAATTTCAATTAATTTCATATTCAAAATTCGGAGATAACGGTAAAAAGATGTTCTTTTCTAACACACGTTATATCTTTTGATCTAGTGCACACACAAATTTGGTTTAACTTTAATACGCATGCTGATAACATAACCTTTTATTTGATATATCACACATAACGATACGTGCTCTACAAGTTACACAATCTTAAATTGAAAAAAATTTAAAAATACCTCAAAACACCTGTGGAGATCTGTTGGCGATGACCAGCTACCAGTGTAGGAAGGAAGTACCGTAATCTCAGTCTGGAAATTCGACATGGTTGACTTTAAAAAATTCTAACTTCTCTTGTAGACATCTTTGAAATAAGATTTATACATCATTATACAAGGTGAAACAATAAGCTTTCACATGGTATAAAATTTTGTATAGGTTGTCAAACAAAAAAATTGATTTAATAGCATGAGAACATAAAAATAAATGTTTTTTTTGCTTTTTGGATGAAATTAAAAAAAAAATTTGTATAGGTTGTTAGGGAAAAAAATGGATTTAATAGTGTGAGAAGATAAAAATACGTGTTTTTTCGCTTTTTTTGATGGAATTTGATCGAGTTCAAAAAATTCTAGCTCTTTTTGTAAATGTCTCATAGACTTGATCGATATATATATTTTGAGCTAAGACAATAAGCTTTCAGATGATATAAAATTAATCTAGGTTGTCATATAAAAAACATGGATTTGAAGGTGATAAAATAAAAATAGGTAGATTTTTTTTTTTTTTTTTTTGCAAGAAAAATAATTTTTTAAGGTTTCACTTCTACCACGTGTGAATTGCACACATGATTTTTTTTGTTTTAGGATTTAGTTTTCTCAAACCACTTATCTATTAATGGGTCAGAAGAGACCAAGAGATAAAACACATCTTCCATATTTTGCTGCCTCGAAAATTTTCTTATGAAACTTTCTCGAAACGCTTTATATCTTTGTTTCGTGATTCTTGGGCTTCTTCGCCGAGCTGTCCAATGAATGAATAAATTTTATTGAGGCTTAAGTTTGGATACATATGGTTATTATGAAACTAAGTTAATTTTCCTTCAACAACTATTGAAAGTGCTTCTTCTGCTGTATATGGAATAATTTTCTGGTCAATTTTTTTCAAAGCTTTTGATATTTTTCAGCACGTGAAGGAGTTGAAAATATTATATTTTTCATTACATTTTTCTCGCAGTTGCATGGCGCAGCATAGCTTAATTCTTCGAACGTTAGAACGTAAATCTTCTGTTTTACGTCTCTTTGACCGTTCGCTTAGGTCTGAAAAATCCATTTGAGGCCGTCCAACAAAGCCATGGGCTCAGCATGGAAACGATATTTCATATTGCAACCAATTTATATTTTGTTTTAAGAAGGTGTTGTTATTTCTGGAAGCACTCAGCCACCTTCTTCTATGTTCATATATGCAAAATCAAAATCCGTTAAATTTTTCTCTATTTGCTCCGAAATTTCAATATTTCAACCTTTGGTACCAAAAAAATTAATTTTTTCTGTAATGTCACGTGACGAACAGCTTTTTAAAAATTCTGAAAGCTTATTTCTTGAAAGAAAAATGAAAGTTAATTACGATCCTGTGTCAAAAAAGAAAAATCTAATTAAAAAAAAAAAAAAAATCACTGTTCCCAACACCTTTTGAAGCCAATATTATAAAAAGTCGCAAAAAACCGCATCGTTTTAGGATTGTTTCCCATAAAGGAAACATTTAACTATTTTTCAACACTATTTTCAGTACAGAAAAACGCAAATCAACTTAACTTTTTCATTATCAAAGAAAAAAAATTTGTTTCTTTTTACTGCTCAAACACATTATCTTAAAAAGCTTTAAAATTTACTTTAGACTTAAAATTTTGCATTATCTTTGTCATTATCTTTTTTTAACATACCACTAGCAACAGAATCCATGTTAATTATTTTAAAAATCGCCAAAAAAAATTAAATAAAAAATAAAGCAAACTACTTCTTATAAGAAACCAACCTTGCTACTGCACTCGTTAATTAAAATGTTCTACTTTGAAAGCATCTACTGATTAAACAGTTACAATTTGCATCGCATGATCAATCAGGTTCTAAGCTTATGTTATTTGTAAACAACGTGGCATTAAAAAAAAACAACAAATCGCAAATTTTTGAAGTGAAAACTTCTTTAGTATCGTAGTGATTTGAAACAAGATGAAACGAAAAAGCGACACGAAAAATGAATTGATCATTACTTTTTTGATTTAATAGAAAGATGAATGAAATTTATACAGTAGATCGGTAATTAAATAATTTATGATTATACAAAATTTCAATTAATTTCATATTCAAAATTCTGAGATAACGGTGAAAAGATATTCTTTTTCTAAACACATTATATCTATCAAACACTGTATCTTTTGATCTAGAGCACATAACAAATTTATTTAACTTTAATACGCATGCTGATAATATTACCTTTCATTAAATATATCACACATAACGGTAAGTGCTCTACAAGTTATATAATCTTTAATTGAAAAACTTGAAAAATACCTCAAAACACCTGTGAAGATTTGTTGCCGATGACCAGCCAGCAGTAGAGGAAGTATCGTAATCTCAGTTTGAAATTTCGACATGGTTGGCTTTAAAAAATTCTTACTTTTTTTTGTAGGCATGGTAGAAATATGATTGACGCGTCATATAAAAGGTGAAATAATAATGATATAAAATGTATTACAGGTTGTCTTTTAAAAAATGGATTTAATAGCGTTAGAAGAGAAAAGAGATTGATTGTTTTGCTTTTTTTATGAAAACTAATTGGGTTAAAAAAATTCTAACTATTTTTGTAGATGTTGTAAAGACATGGTCGATATAAATATTTTGAGCTGAAACAATAAGCTTTCAGATGGTATAAAATTTATTGTAGATAGTCGTATAAAAAAAGTGATGGAATAAAAAAAAAATTATATTTTTTCGATTTTTTTTAAATGATTTTTAAGGTTTCACTTCAACCACGTGTGAATTGCACACATAATTTTTTTTTTGTAGTTTTGGCCATGAATTTGGGAAAATTTACCTGTGTGCGGCGCGGAAAAAAACGTGTTTCGAGAAAAATTCGTTTATAGTTTTCATTTTTGTACTGTGGTAGGCTCGAAACCCATGTGTTTCAGGACTATCTGGGGACTTTTGAGGCTTCATTTAATTCTAAGACCACTAAAATAATTTCTTCGGTTGATAAATGATTTTTTTAGGCAAACAATTAATAATGCAAAAATAAAAAAATTGCAGAGGGTTTTCCCCGACTTAACACACTGTTTCGTTACCAGTAAGTACGTCTCATCCCAAAAAAATATTCAGACAACATAATTGTATTTAGGCTCATCTCAAGTTAATGGCCTAATTGTACTGACCTTTACTAACATCATAAATTTTCTTGACTTCTTAGTATTCACATTATTCTATTCTTCAATTTCCTTCCTAAGAATCCTTAACCAAGTCCTTTCTCAAATGATCGAAACAAAAAAACTATATACTATTTTCAAGCTTATTTCATAAGAGCACATAATAATGTTGCCAACGCATTGATATAATTTTATCAACCTCCAACATTCATTGCTACAAAATTTATCACAAATTTCTAACGACTTCGACCACCCACATTGATTTCTACAGTGACTTTTGAACTTAAAAAATTGAGTTTAACAAACTATTTTGTTGTTAACAAGTATGTCTCATCCCAAAAAAAAAAAAAAAAAAAAACTTCTACAAAAAAAGACTATTATCAAAAAACATTCATCTATCGTGTATAAAAATGTAACAACAAAAATAAAAATTGTATCCCAAAAATTTTAACCAGTTGAACATGAAAAATAAAGTTCTAACCCCTTTTAACACCACCACCCTCTCTTGTGTATAAATCAAAAGAAATTAATGTACTTTCAAAGTCAGTGAGTTCATGGAATTTGCCAAAAAAAATATATATTTCCTGACTGCAACACCCTGTTCTCCATTTTTTTTCTTTTCTCTCACTCTCTCACTTATCTGTCTATCTCTCTCAGAGTTATACGAGAAACACTTATAAAATATAAACCCACAATAAAATGTGAAAATGTGGAATGGCTAACGCTATATCAAGAGAGAAAAACTTGTGTTACCATTCAAATACTATACAACCCGAACCGAAAACCCAAAATGCCGGCGTTGCACGATTAAAGATGTACAAACGGGCACAAAACCCCATAAAAAAATTTTAAAAAATGAGCTTTTCTCCAAACAAACTCTATACACTAACCGGAAATAGTTTCTCCATACAACACACACTCGTATATAAAAAAACTAACCTCCAACACACCCTAACCAACAAAAATCTCAAAAAAAAAAAAACAAACTCAAAACGGCTCTCGGAACATTTTTTGAAGAATGAAATAGTTGATTCAACTTGATTGCGTTGATTTTCCCAACGGGATATGTTATTTTCTCTCATTTTCTTTTTTCTTTCCTACGTAAAATTCGACAAAATAAAAGTTTTTGAGAGAAAAACTTTCCACTCTCTCCTTCTCTCTCTCTCTCTCTTTATTTGTCTCTCTGACAATAAGGGATGGAAAAGTTTTCTTCAAAATTGAATTTTCCAAAACTGTGGGAGCTTGAGTCTTCTTAAGGCTTTTTGGGGGTACATTTTGTGTGTGCTTTTTTTCCTTTAAAATCTCTTTCTCTCTCTCTCTCATTGTGTCCCACTCTCTTTTTTTCTCATTGTACGTATTCATGGAATTTTGCGTAGATTCTTGCTATTTTTGTTGTTGTTGTATAAATTTCTTCTTTGAATAGTCTTTCGTTGCCGTCATCAGCAACAGCCGAACACATTTTGAACACCAGAAATCAAGTGGCTACGGAACATAACGGGCGCGGTATATCCTTCTGATTTCTATTGGAAACTTCATAACAAAATAACGGGATTTATTATAAGATAAATTTCAAAACCAAGTGATTTCGTTCCTATTACCCTTTTATTCCCAAAATAACACAAGTCTTTCGGTAGAAAAAAAAATATAAACAATTTTTCCTGTGTAAAAAAAAGGACCTCCACTGTGTGACGGAGTTAAAAAACCTCGTCATTTTAAAGCATCCATATCCTGAAACTAAAAGGTTAGTGTTGATCCATGTGCTTATAATCCTCTCTGTGTTGGTGTATAATATTTATTTAAACAAACAAAAATCCTTCCTAAAAAAAGTCCAAAAGTATGTTTAAATGTGCTTGACAAGATTCTACTCTTTTTTTTGAACAAGGACAACTCTTGACATAAAAAAAATAATAAAATAAACCAAACACCCAGAGCATGTTCTATGAAGAGTAGGAAGTAAAAAAAAAAAAATTGTTTTGTTTAATGTATAATGCATGTCTGGATGTGTGTGTATTTTTATGTTACAAAATAAATTTGAAAAAAATATAAAAAATTAAACAAAAAAAGTTGACAAAACAAAAATACCTTAAATAAAGGACACGGCTCAGGGGGGACATTGCATATACGCGTATTACTCTGCAAACGATGTGCTATTGTGGAAAACTCGTCTACTGCCATATGGTGAGTGTTTTTAGTGTTTTTTTTTTTTTTTTTTTTACGTTCTGGTGATTTTCTATGTTCTGCTTGTGACAATGATTAAATCTCATCCTTGCTACTGCATGGCTTTCATTTTGTTTTGGAAACCTGTAAACTTCAACCACCCCCAAAAGGTTGTAAAAAAAAAGGGTATGATAAATTATTTTATCACAAAATAACCTACCAATAATGAAAGAATGACACACATAAAGTGTGTAAAATGTCCTTTTTATTCCTTGAAGCTATAGTAAAAGCTACCATATGGTTGCGTGAAGGACCATTTTTCATCCACCCACATTCTTCGCACAAGTTCTTGGCGTCATTTTAATGTCTTAAAAGAGGAAGTTGGGTGCGACAAAAAAATGTCTATACACTTGTTCGTTGTACATCCTTCTTGCAAGGACATTATATTTTATATCGTTGTCACTCAATTAACTTTGCAAAGTTTTTTCTTTTTTGGTTCTTATAAACCTTCCCTATAGAGAGAAGGGGGGTTGAATATAACACAGAGAGAAGATAATATGGTGGCGGCTTTCAATGACGTCGACATCGACGCCGACAGCGACTCGACAACGCCGACGATGTCGACGTCCAACAGGTTGAGAATTTCGTTTTGTATTTTTTTTTTGTCGTTCTTCCATTTTTTTTTTTTTTTTTTTTTTTTGTAACCCTATGTTTTGTATATATATCAACTTAATTTAAACCTTATGGAGGAATGGATTTTTTATTTTGTATTTTTTCAGATACCTACAACAATTTTTTTTATCTGTGTGTGTATTGGTATGCGTTTGTCAATATTTTGATTGTGGAAATATTTGCTTTTAATTTTTTTTTTTTCGTTCTTTCATTTTTTTTTCATCATATATTCGATTTTAATTTAAAATTAATTTTATTAAATTGATTGAAGAGAGAGAGAGAGAGAGAGAGAAGAGTTCAAACGTAAAATGATTTTGGGCGGATGAGTTTAAGTAGAAAAATTAAATTAAAAAAAAAAAAACAACATACGTGCGTGCTTTTGATGTGTGTTTTTTTTTTTTTTTTTTGTATTTTATATGGATGAATACGAGGAAATGACGCATGGCATGGTTCCATATGGAAGGATTTGTTTTAAATATTTTTTTGGTGTTTTTTTCTTGATTTTTAGTGTTTCTTTTTTAATGAAATTTTAAATAATTAAAATAATTTTTTTGTGGGAATTAATTTGATGTTTAGATTACTTTTATATTAAAAATACATATTGTCCCTATTCAAAAGCATGAAATTAGGTTGATTTTTGTTCGTTGGTTTCTAAAAATTTGTTTTGTTAACATTAACAGTGTAATTATGTACATTGTACATATATTTATTGTATTATAAAAAGGATAATTTTCGTTTGAGAGCTTTCATTATTTGCAATGGTCGTTTTCAAATTACATATTTGAATAAAAATAACTTAAAAACTAATCTGAATTTGGAAATTAAGCTATACAACTTTTTGTTTAAAATCCAATTTCATACCTTTCAAAATTATTTTGTTTTCATCATTTCATAAAAAAAAATAATTTATGTAAGAAATATTGTCAAAAATAGAACAAAAAAATTGAAGTTTTTTTTATTTCAATTGTTTCGGGTGTGACGCTTTTTGACAATTTTATGTATCACTTACCCGTTATTCAATATGCATTGAAAAGAATCTGGATGATTTTTTAAAAATATGTCAAGTTAATTGAAAATACATTTAATTAGTTTTATCAAATGAACATATACATAATAATTTTAGATGAGATTGATGATTAACCCTCTGTAGGCACACCTCTTTTTTGCGAATTTGGTTTACCTATACTTTTTCATGCCGCTAGAACTTTTTTCGCTCTCACTATTTTATAGAAAATCATATATGAAATTGATGTAGAATATTCTGAGGAATTCGAATATTGTATTCACAATTCAAAAAAATGTATTTTCACCCTTATAAAGACACTTTTTTGTGACCACTTTTAATTTTTGTCCTGCCAAATTCGCACCCGTTTGCCGACAGAGGGTTAATACTTTTTAGGGCGTGATTTTGAAGAAGTCCCTTTTTAGTTCCGGAGCATACAAACAATAAAAATATTAAAAATAGTTCATGTATCTTGCCTGTAGAGGGCGGCACTGTATATATGTATTATATGACATTTCACATAACCATATCTTCCTAGCGTTGGGCGCCTCTGTAACAAAAAGAAAAAAAAAATTAATAACTGTAACACCTCAAATCTCTTCCATAGGGAATAATGTCTTTTAAAAATTGTTGACGATATGTTTAAACATTAATATTAAAAGTGTACACAATACCATATAACGCTTTAACTGAGTTTTTTTTTTAATATGTAGGTAAACTTTAAATTCTTGAAAGCAATGGTTTAAAAAAGAATTCATGAACATTGGACAGTTTTATATAACTTTGTTAAAATTTTATTTTAAGAAACATTAAATTTTAGTAAAATTTTCTGTCGAACATGGGTGAAAATGATAGACAGGGATCAGTTGAGGTGAAAGGTGAACGCGTTCTTTATTGCAATTACTTCTTTTCCAAATACACTAGATTCTCAGTCCCATGTGTCCCGTTCTCCCCTATATCACTTCTACAGTTAGAGCGAGCGATATAAATTCATCAACAAAATTTGTTTCCAGCTGTCACGGGTGTGACAAGAAAATATAAACAAGTTGCAAAAAAAATCGATACAGACATTTATGAATTACACAAAATAAAATAAATAAATATGAGAAAAAACCGTTGTGCTAATTAAAGCTTTATTTCTTTAAAACTATAAGATATGCTAACATGTAGCTTGAAGGAAAAACTGTCACATAAGGACTTAGGTATGCTGAACTTAAATGCTTAAGTTTCGATTCAGAAAACTGCTCAAAAGCGTTATTACGTATCGTTTCTATTTGTAAGTGCATAAATCTTTTTATTTTTTTTTTTAGAGAGGTGCAATATTTCAAAACAACAAAATGTGAATTAACACCTTACAGTGCATTTATTGAAAATTATTTGTTCTTATTTGTTCGATACATTTCGTCACGTGAGTTCTTATTTGTCCTATAGACCATTTTTGCCGAAAATGAGTTATAGATGCCATCTTATATTTTCGACCACGCTCTTTCGATTGCTGCAATCAGAATCGTCCTATCTCTTTTAGTTTTCAAGATAAAAAAAATGATTTTGTCCTATAGACCAAATTTTTTTGTATGCAGTAGGACAAATACTGGCTTTATAATTATGCAAAATTTGGGCTTAAATGTCCTATATCCAATGAAGTTATATTATTCACACAAAATGACTTAAGTCCCCATAATAGCTTCTCCAAGGATGAGGTGAAATACTCAAATTTTGAAGTCATTGCATTGGCAAAAGTATCGCGATATCGTTGCTTAATGCTAAGATAACCATCTCTAATGAAAAAAAGAAGGACATCATCCATATCGTCCCGTTTCTGCGTTAACCACGTATCTACACAGCAAAATTTGTTCAGTTTTTAAAAGAAATATATACATTTTTCTTGATTAAAAGTACCTATGAATTAAACAAAAGGAAATCAAGTTATGTTTAAGACATATTGAATGAGTTGTCTCTAACCTAAAACCCTTGTATAATATTTTCATTTATTTTTTTAAATTCAAATAAAGAATATATTGAGTTTCGATTTCAATGTGTCTGTAACTGTATGACCAGGTGTCCTATGTCCATTTTACTACTTTTTTTTTTAAACTCAATTAAATCAATATTGAAAAACCCTAACATGCAGATTGCTTTATGTTTGGTTGGGAAAATATCTAATCTTTCAAAAAACATACAAATCACTGTGATTAGGCTCAAAAAAATAAGCAAACCACCACTTTAAAGTGTAAAGACGCTCTCCTGAAAAGTTAAGTTTTTTATTTTTTAGGACAAATAAAAACTCACGTGACGATTTGACATATCCATCAAAATAAAAAATAGTTTTATGAACAAAGACGCAAACACAAAATAAATTGGAGTTCCACAAAGAAGATTGGTTGGACCACTTCCTTTTTCTTATTTCATAAATAATTGGTCTCCTTCTTTAAAATTTTATAATAGTATTATCAAAACTAATCCTGAAGAAATTATGATTATCGATTTACAGCCACTTATTGTCGACCAGTGACAATAAATGAAATAACATAGATTTCAAGGCTGTATAAATATATTTTGGAGCAAACATTAATTGCTTACGTCTTATCAACACCCATGGAAGGTACATACTTAAAATTTAGCTGATGGTAAGAAATTGAGGTAATTATCTTGAAAAGTTCTTATCTGGCTTCCAAAAAATGACTTCAATGCACCTTATTTAACATAAAAAAGAATACATTTATCATTTTATGTTAACTTTCTGTTTTATAAAATTGGTTCTTTTATGGAAAATAAAAGCATTCACAAGTTATTACTTTCAACACAAAAAATTATATTTTTTTCCATCCTTACGGCTATTGTTATTATATTATGGACAAATTTAACTGCTTTTATAATTGCTTTCAATTTTTCTTATCACTTGTTGATGTATAACATAAAAATTTGGCCTAACTAATTTTTTTTTTTTTCATCGGGATAAGGGATGAATACCAATAAAAATATTGTCTGCTTCTTTTAAATTCAGTTTATGAGTTTTGAGAGGAGAGGTTATCTTCTAAAACTCTATATAATCCATTTAAATTTAAACTTACTCAAGGAGCTTAAATAGGCATCAGGCTTTCAAACTTAAAACGATTATATCTTTTTTTTTTCATCATAAAATCCTCTTAAACGTACAACAACAAATAATTGAGTTTATGTTTACTTTTAAATAGACAGATGGATAAAACATGTTTTAATGTGTACCTACGTGATCTATGTTTTTGATTAGACTTAGAGAAGAACATCAATGTCATAAAAGGACTTTATATATATTTTTTGATATATGAAAACCAAATTATCCTCGAAAAAAGAACCTTTTATTCAATTTTATCTAATTTTGTTTATCATTTTCTATTTTCTCTTTTTTTTTATTCAAGAACGTGAATAATTCTAAATGTTGAAGATATAATTTTTTTTTTTTTTTTTCAAAAATATATACAAACAAACACATCACATTTGTTATTCGCGGGTGTATGTACATTAGGGTGGGTCAAAAAAATCGAAAATTTTTTTTCTGATTTGGTACTCCAAAAAATCGATTGCTAGACCCCTCTAGAATATACACACCAAATATGAGCTCTTTATATTAATGGGAAGGTCCTCCGCTTTGCAATTTTCCATTTTTACATCAAGCTTCTACTAAAAAAAAATATTTTTTTTATTAATTGACTTTTTAGCAAATTTCTTTTCAGATTCTTGTAGGAAATTGAACGCTCTACAAAAAAGGCCTTATACACTTTTTTCGTTTATCTAACCGTTGAATAGATATTTGAGGTAAAAAAATCGAGAAAATCTTTAAAAAATCGTTTCTTGGTCTTAATTTTGTAACAAACTGAAAAATTATAATCATCAAACGCGCAAGACATATTCTTGTTGGAAATTGACTGCTCCACAAAAAAGGTCTTGTTAACTTTTTTCATTAATCTAACCATTCTAAAGATATTAGAGGTCAAAGTTAAAAAAAAATATAAAAACTTTTTATATTTAAAAAAAAATTCCAATTCACTGAAACTTCATAATTTTCAAATTAGCAAGATATATTCTTGTAGGGGCTTAAACGTTCTACAAAAAATTTCTTGGAATGAAATTGATTGCTTTAACCGTTTAGAAGATATTCGTATCCAAACCAATGCTCACTGATTTCAATAGTTTTCTTATGACCCGTATGCATTGCGATTTGGATACGAATATCTTCTAAACGGTTAAAGCAATCAATTTGATGCCAAGGAATTTTTTGTAGAACGTTTAAGCTCCTACAAGATTACGTCTTGCTAAATTGAAAATATTAAATTTTCAGTGAACTGGAAAATTTTTTAAAATATAAAATGTTTTCATAATTTTTTTTAACTTTGACCTCGAATATCTTTAGAATGGTTAGATTAATGAAAAAAGTTAACAAGACCTTTTTTGTAGAGCAATCAATTTCCAACAAGAATATGTCTTGCGCGTTTGATGATTATAATTTTTCAGTTTGTTACAAAATTAAGACCAAAAAACGAATTTTTAAAGATTTTCTCGATTTTTTTACCTCAAATATCTATTCAACGGTTAGATAAACGAAAAAAGTGTATAAGGCCTTTTTTGTAGAGCGTTCAATTTCCTACAAGAATCTGAAAAGAAATTTGCTAAAAAGTCAATTAATAAAAAAAATATTTTTTTTTAGTAGAAGCTTGATGTAAAAATGGAAAATTGCAAAGCGGAGGACCTTCCCATTAATATAAAGAGCTCATATTTGGTGTGTATATTCTAGAGGGGTCTAGCAATCGATTTTTCGGAGTACCAATTCAAAAAAAAGAATTTCGATTTTTTTGACCCACCCTAATGTACATAAGCTTATCAAACAGGTAGCAAATATATATGAATAAGCAAATAAAATATCCTTCAGGCTTGAAAGAGATATCGTTTCAAAAAGATTTCAAATTATAATTGAAAATGAAAAAAAAAAAAAAAACAAAAATCAAGAAAATAACGATAAGGACTTGTATTTCTTTTGATATATTTTCTTTTTTGTTTTATTGTTTTCACAATACACAAATTCCTTTCTCTTTTCTTAAAAAAAAAATTGGGAGCATATATCACAAAAGCAATTTTATAGAAACCATAAAGGTCATGAATTCAAGGTTTATTCGTGTGAAAATGTGCTTTCAAGGTTTAAATCAGAAAAGAATTTCAAACATGTTGGGTTTTTGTCGCATTAGGTTTATTTGTCTGCGGTCTCTCTCAAAATGTGTCCATGGAAGTATAAAAATAGCTTTTATCGAAAAAAAAAAAAAATCAAAAAATTTATTTATCAAAAAATAAAGTTTGGGCTATAATTTTGTGATAAAGTATTCAACTAAACGAACTTTAATATAGCTTATAACCAGCGGACGAGTGAGACGCTTTCAATGATATTAAATTTGTCAAATTGTGATAAGTAGTTTAGAAGCTATAATGGAACAGATGAACGAACAAACTTTTTTTTTTGTATGTTCATCTGTTCCATTAAATCTTCTAAACTACTTGTCATAATTTAACTAATCCGGTTTAATTTATATCGTTTTTCTTCTCCCCAGGTTATAAGCCATATGAAGTTGCTTTAAATTAAATAATTTATCGTTAATTATACCTATGTGGCTGAAACTTTGTTATTCAATTATTTTTTATTTATTAATTTTTTTTTTTTTTGACAAAATCCATTTTTACTTCTATCGACATCAAACTGAGAGAAATCCTCAAACTCCCATCCAAAAACTGAATACCTCCAAACCTCAGCAATTCGTTAATCGAAAAACTACTTTCAAAAATTTTGCGTAAGTATTTCTTCTTTAATTACACAAAAGCAAATTGTTATTTCGTCAAAATTATATACAAAATTTTCTAATTTATTTGTATTGCAGCAATAAAACTGAAACAAAACAACTCAAAAACAAAAACCACTTGAATAAACACTTTTCAAATCTTCATCTCTCTTTGTTTCCTAAGAACTCTTCAAAAACTCGCAATGAAAATTTCGGCGAAAATTCCAAAACTTACACCAACACCAACAACACCTGCAATTGTACTTAAGAATTAAATTAAAATCTTCAGCGAGTATAAAGCAAAGTTTTGTAAAATCGTGTCACCTCTAAAAAAGAAGATACCTCTACAACTATTCTCTCCTCAAGACTATATCTCATTAGCGAAACCTTCCTTCTCTTCCATAATTCCTTCAGATAATACAACCGACGACAAAAAAAAAACTACATTCCTTCTAATCTCCTTCGCACGGCTTAAACAATAATGAATAACTTAGACTCTCAAGAGAATGAAATAGAAAAAAAAAAAAAAATAAAGAAGAAAACGAGGAAACTTTAATTTAAATGAATCTTAAAACATACTATTCTATATAACCTCTCCTCGCTCTGTCTCATTTAACCCTATACCACAGCGGCGGCGGTAACAGGGGTTAATTCAATAGAACAAAGCTCCAACACCTTTTCGAATTCTCTGCGTTTTAATCCATTCTGAGTGCGACCGCGTCACCTAATGAAATTCCACTTAACACTCAAAATGACGTTTTCGCCCTCTGCATCCATTCCAACCCCCCCCCCCCCTCTACCCTTGGAACCTCTCCATCTTCAACAAGCACCTTTATATCTTTCAAACAAAAAATAAAAAAAAAGTTTAAAAAAAGGTTCAAATAGGGTTGAAGGAATTTTTTGACAGTGCGAAGAATGAGGGGAGGGGGTAAATTTCAAGAAAAAAGAGTGATTCTTCGAATAAAGTTTTCCGTCGACACAAAGAAATAAAATATAAAAAAAAATTTTGCACAAAACTTGAACTTTTTGCTGAATAATTTTCTGGTTAAAACTATTTTTTGACTAAGGGATGGGGAACGGGGGCTGAATTGAATCATAGACCGTGTGGATCGATAGTGTGTGTATCGCACTCACACCGCCCCCATCACCAAACCAAAGCACAAATATTGTGATGATGGAGGTACAAATAAAGGAAATTGCCGCATGCTTCTACTACTACATAAGGGTTGCTTGCTGTTAGCTGCTGTTGCTGCTACTGAAGAAGCTACGGGAGTTGAAATGGTGTGCTACGAAAAACTTTTCCGGCACATGAACATGTTTGCAACCAACTAACCTAACCAAACCAACAACGAACAACGAGAGAACGAACGAAGCAGAATATTTTTATGTGTCCGTTACGTAGTTTGAATTTCAAATGCGTTTTTGCACAGATAGAAAAAAAAAACACAGAAAGCTTGGGGCGAATCATTAAAACTCTTCATTCCAAGTTCCCACCCCCTCATCGCTGTGTGACTTCAAAAAAACAGGACAAAATAAAATTGTTCCCCCATTTTGATCCCGGTCCCGTTTTTTCTGCCTGTGGGACAGACGATGAGTAAATTTACACATGAAACATGTGTGTTGCCCTATAGGTCCACTTTTCGTGTATATCTACGTGCAAAACGATTTTTATTAAATGATAGAGAATAGGGTTTTTTTTTTGGGGGGGGGGGGATGGGGTTTTGTTCTCTAAGACCCCTTGAAAACAAATTCATATTCTTACTCGTTGTCTTGTATTTTCTGCTGCTGGTTTTTATATATTTTTTTTCTTCGTCTTCTGAGAGTGCTTGGATGCTGGGTCGAGAAGATGATTTTTTTTTTTTTGCTTTGTTTCTGTCTCTCTTATCCTGCGTGTGTCTCTTGAAAGTTTATGAGGGTTTCCTCTCACAGAAAAAAAGAAGACACTTTTTTTTGTTGGTGCTTCTTCTTGTTCGTAGAGTCTTGGTCGTCTTTCTTGGCTATGTTGTCGTGCTTCGTTTTAGTTTATTTCTTGGCAACAAGAAGAAGAACGAAACGAAAAAAAAAAATAACCTAGAATACTTGGGAATATCCGGCTCCAGGACGATAAAACGGAAGTGAGAGGAACTGAACGAAACAGCCACTTTTACAGAAAATACTTATGAAAATGAAACTTATCTTCAAGAACGCTCTCTCACTGCCGTCCGCCGCCACAGCTCTAAGAAGGATATACTATATCGAGGATGTGGTATAGGGAAGGTGTTATGTTGGAGGAATGTGTGCTGCTGCGGTCACAGAGAAAGATGAACGAGAGAAATAAAGAAGGGCTTAGAAATTTTTTTCTTCTTCCAATTTTTTTTTCTTTTCTGTTGTCTTCTTATTTTAATATTTTTAGAGCACTTAAGAGCCAAAGTATCCAAGTTATTTCATTTGAAGTGGGAACAAAAAAAAAATGGAAAATATTTTTTTTTCTTCCTCTTTCGTTCATTTTCTTCTTTCATTTTTTCCTTCTCACGTTTTAAATATTCAAAGAATTTTCTGAAACCGCTAACAACTAAAAATATTTTTAAATCAAAATTATGCTTTAATTTTATAAAAAGGTGGGATCTATTCTAGACAAAGAAAGATTGAGAGAATGAAAAAAAAAAGAAAGAAAGGAAATTTAAAATAAATTGCTTGACAGGTCCTCCAAGACAACCAACGTTGGTCGGTCGACCAGCAACCAACCAACGATGACGGTGGCGATGGTAATACTCAAGAGAAGAAATCGTAAATTATTTTTTCCACTGATGCTCCTTGTCAAAGGTCAGGGATTAAGTCTTTGTCAGGAGCAACAAAAAAAATATATATATATATGACTCGGAAAGTACGTGCAGTAAGGTATTTTTTTTTTTTTATTCGTGGACCGAAATAAGATTATTGAGCTTAAAATCAGAGGAAAAGGATAAAAGCAACAGGGTTTTTATACAAGAGACCTTATAAAAATAGTTTTAAAAAATAAAAATTAAGTTTGGTAGATTTTTGACAAATGGAAGAATGTAGGAAAATCAACCATAAAATTCTCCTTGTTGGTCTTAACAAATTCAATAATAAGAAATTATTAAATATTAGTAAAGTACAAAATTGAATAAACTTGGAAAAATCTTGTTCTTTTTTCATCGAATCTTGTTCTTTTTCATCAAATCTGACTGATGGTACCACTTTTTACCTTCTAAAAATCCAGGGTCCTTTGTTAAAAAAAAATATTACACATACACCACAGTGACCCCGTAAGAAAATGTTGGCTTTCATCGTCATTTTTGAAATGCAATTTTCCTTTGGGTGGAGTTTGTTTCATCATCGCCATTGTAGAGATTTCAGAAGTGATTTCTCCAAATTCTCAGCATCGCTTGCAACTCTACTACGATGTTTCCTTGTTCTTCTTCTTTGCATGCTTTAGTTGAAGATTTATATCCTTGAGATGTTTTTTTTTTACCTTGAAGTAAAATTTTCAAAATAAATAGTTGTCCTCTATTATAACAGTTACTCCAGTTACTTCCCTTGATAGAATTCTTATACAAATTTCTCATCTGTTTGGAAAGCTTGGGTTTTTTTGTACTCAGGCAGTTTTCTTTTTCTACAATCGGTACGGTAGCTCTTATTCGGAAACACATTTGATAAATAGAAGTTGTCAAATGTTCAACGTATAGTGTTAGTATGTTCGAAACAGTAAGATTTAAAACAGATCAATGCTTTTCTACTATTAAATGGTATTTTATAGGCTTAAAAGCAACTAAAGGTATAATATTTTTCGAAGAAAACACAATATAAATCCTTCTCCGATGCTCCAGAACTCAAAACGTTTAGTTATTTATTAGGTACTTTTTTTCTTCAATACTTTTAACCTACGCATTTTTACTGGATTCTTTCGTAAACTCACAGTACCAATTTGACTATTAAATCTATTACCATCCATTCATCAAATTACACTGGTCGCAAAAAAACAAAAAAAAAGTCGGCTGCAAGAACTCTGTAAGATGATTTTAATAAACTTGAGTGTGCTGAATTCAAAACAGTTTACAGTTTTTTTTCCATCACGTCTAGTTTTTGAGCTCTGCTCATCACACTTTTAGCTATAAAGTCACAAAAACTAATTTTAAATGATATGTTTTAAGACATTTGATCTAAAAATATTATTTTTCCGTAATATTTTGCTAGTTTTTTCATCCGAATCAGGAGTCGAAAACTGGAATTTATTTCAAATCTGCTTCAAAAACCATAAGTTTACTCTTAACTACCAAGATTTGGAGATATCATATTTTTCTATACCAAATATCTTTTAGAAAAAAATAGTTTAAAAAAAAAATAAACGTATTTAAGACAATAAAATATAACTTTTGAATATTGCATAAATAGTTTTCCGAAAAAAAATTTAACGATGATGAAATTGAACGCCAAAAGTACCAAAAAAAAAACGCGTTTTTGACCTGTCAATATTTCGAAAACTTGACGTGCCAGTGAAATTTTGACTTCGGATTCCGAATCAGCACACAAAATTCCTTTAGAAAAGTATGGTTTGGTTCATGCTCCATTTTCGTTGCCGACCAGTGTTATTATTTTTATTTTCCAAACTGGTCCTAAATTAGATAAGATTTACCTTCTGAAGTTAAGGACTAAAACTAGAGACAGAATGCAGCTTAAAATACTTAACTGATTTTAATGAAATTTAATGCTGACAAAAATTTCTGTCCCACTCATACTTTTTCTATGGAATTTCTTCATACAAAAATTAAAGTAATTTTTCAAAATAAGCTTTTAACAATCTATTCCTACACATTCAATATATTTTCTAAATTTATTCACACCATTACAGCAGTGTTAAAATTAATATTGATCATCTATTATCGCTGACAAATTTTCAACAAGTGTTAAGAGATTATTTAAATTAAGATGAATTTTTACCAATTTGTTCATCCTTGATTTGAGTTTGTATATATTTTCTGGTGTCCATGGATAAGAAAAAAATTTAACTTCAAACATAAAATCTCCCCTAATCACCAACTCGATATAGTTTAGCTTTTATCTTTCAATTTGCATATACTCGTAGTATACTTAGGTACGGTACAACCCTTAGATAAAATGCTCGTAGAGTCATCGTCCATCGCAGGCACACAGAACCAAGGCAAAGGCAAAGCAAGGTTTCAAGCACACTCATACTTCTCATGAACTTATCGATCTGACACCCATCAAGATAAATGAGAAAATCATTACTCTTCAAATTGTCTCTCTCTCTCTCGCTCACTCATTCCGTGTGTCTCTCTCTCTCTCTGTGAAAAATTGTCTCCGTAATTTTTCCATTATCCATCCACATCCTGCATTATAAATTTTAAAAATAGAACTCCCCCCTATTCCCATCCTTTTCCTCTGCATCGCATTTTTCTATGATGATGATGATGATGCTTGGCTAGGCTATAATAATGGATGCTTGTGCCATTTGTAGTGTCTTCTTCTTGTTCTTGTTCCTTGTCGCCTATTGGGTCAGCCTCAAAAGGCATTCATGTTGGTTTGTTGGTTTTGGATATATCTACTGTCTTTTCGATCTTTATTTCCCCCATTTCTACCCTTTTCTCGATATAACAGAGAAAATGATATCCGCAATATGTCAATAATTGACTCCTATCCCGCCCCAATTAGCCATTGTTCGTATGTGCATGCACAATGCACATGTCCCCATATAACATCCCTTCTAAAGAATCTTAAATATACCTACAATGCATAATGGCATTTTATACTTAAAGTAAGGAGAGCATTAATAAATCTCAAATGAATATTATATGCGACGACGACGTATAGTTTCAGCATCAGCGTTGAATTCGAATTGGGGAAACTCTGTTCAAAATGTTGGTCACGTCCGACACTATGCTGAATTTGGATTCAAAGCCGAAATATACATACGACGACGATGAACAACGAGATGGATTATTCTTTCCTCGACCACATCTTCACGTCCTAAAATCTACGAGTAGCAACAGCAGTGTCGTAGTGCTTTTCTCAGTCGTCGTCGTTGTCAATAGTGGACAGAAAATAATTGAGTTAAACTTTTGAATATGAATTTACCAGATCCATTGTAGCACAAAAGGACAATATTTTCTTTTCTCTTTTTTTTTTTTTTTTTTATTTTTATTCTTTTCTTATTTATTAGTTCCGAAATGTGAATATATTATGCCCCGATCTGAACTCAACGAAAAGAGATGATGAGAGAAGATGTCAATAATTAATTCATAAAGAAAATCCATGTCTTTGTCCGCTGCTGCTCCGCATATATGGAAATGGGATATCTATGTTTTTTGTATGTGTGTGTAGATGATGTTGGGAAATAATTTTTGGTTTTTAGGGAAAAAGGATATCCGTTTATTTGTTCAACGGCAGCTGTCCACACATCACAGTTTCTATACTAAATGAAAATCTAATGGAACAATTGAATAACATATAAAGCAGCTTCATATGGGTTTTTTGTGTATAATGACAAAAGCTATATTTGATACCCTCTGTACTATAGTCAAGTTGAATTCAATACAACAACCTTTAAGAGTTCTAATGAGTTTTTGTTGTTGATCCTTGTCAAAAACAATAGGGGTTTTGACTTTTGACACTCTTTTTAATTTACGAATGTTTAAGAATTAGCAACAAGGTTTATATGAAAGTTCAAAATTCAAAAGATTTTCATTATTGTTATTTTTGAGGTCCTAACACCTCTTGTATTTTATTCTTGTTTCCTAATCTCATTTTCAAAGTAACATTTTGTTTGACTGATATTCTTCATCATAGATCCAAAATTAGGTATTATTAGAATAATCAGTTTTTAGATATTTATTTTTGTAAGGTCCTAAAGTAAACGTATTGTATTTTGTTATTTTAAGTGAATTTATGTAGTAAGAGGCTATTGAAAAGCATCATCTTTATTTTATTAAAAAGAAATTCGAAATATATATTTAATTTTAAATATCTTTGGGGTCCTAATAATTTCTGAAGTTGTATTTTTATAATTTTTAGTTTTAAGTGTACTGAATGAAACTTGTTCACTTTAAGGATATACGAGTCAATTATGTTTTTTTTGTTTACTTTGGCTTTTATTTAATTTTTTTGTGTGAAGGGGTCCAACTAAATACATTTTCAAAACATCCCAAAATAATGTATTTTTTTTTTTTTTTTAATTCCTGATTTCGGACACAATTTTATTGAAATAATATTCTTAGATTTTCTGCACAAGCAAATCTGTCATAATTGAGTGGAGCTTATTTTTTCATTGTGTTTGCAAAGTCATAACTTTCGAATGCTTGTTTTTGTTACCTATTTTAATGTAACAATTTTATCGGCATCCGCATACTGTGTCAAAATTAAGCATTTTTAAAATGATGGAAACCTAATAATTTGATTGGTTTCATTGGTTTATTTGTACTATGTTCTGGGCTCTAATTTTTAAAATTTTTTCCCCTGTATAATTTTTCTTTGTTGGGACCTTATTATTCGCAAAAAAATTAAAAAGCATTTTAAAGTTATGAAAAATCCATTAATAACCCTCTGTCGGCACACGGGTGCGAATTTGGCAGGACACAAATAAAAAGTGGTCACAAAAAAGTGTCTTTATAAGGGTGAAAATACATTTTTTGGAATTTTGAATACAATATTCGAATTCCTTGGAAATTTCTACATCAATTTCATATGTGATTCTTTATAAAATAGTGAGACCGAAAAAAGTTCTAGCGCCATGTAAAATTATAAACCAAATTCGCAAAAAAGAGGTGTGCCTACAGAGGTATAATTATAATTTTTATGAGTTGTTGTTACAGATTTTTATTTGGGTTTTTATAGAGATCTCAATTTAGAGGTCTCAATTTCTCAAACTGTGTTACAATAATTTTAGATTTTCTACGTCTTATTTTTAACTATAAACAAATACATATGTATATGAAAAACTTTTTTTATAATTCCTATAATAAACAAATATTGCCTTTTTGTTTAATTAAGATTCCTAATTTTTATGTTATAGTGCTCAGTATTGCTAAAATTTCTTTTAAATACAGTATATTTTTAAGTGAATTTTATTACATTTTGCTTTTGAGGTCATAATTCCTGATACAATGCTTCCCAAACCAATTTTGTAATATAGTTTTTTTTAAGGAAAGATATGTTGAAGATATACCTAAAAAAATTTAAAAGTATTAAAAGTTATTAGCAAAAATCTTTTTAATACATATAATTTTTGAGGTCCTAAAAATTTTAGACAAAATCTTTTCAACAATTTAGTCTTGTTTTAAATAAAAAAAACACTCTCTTCTTACAATTTTGTTCACTCTTTAAGGTACTTTTTAGGTCCCAACTTTTTTACCATTTTCCATTGTTACAATCTTAAGCCCTTAAACCCATTAGAATTATTGTCTTGCACTTAAATCTTTAAGAATTGTACATTTTTGTTAGGAACGATAAAATTTAGACAAAAGTGCATGGGTTTTCAAAAATTTGAATTATTCTTAAATGACGAAAAACATTTTTTGTTGATTGAATTCGAGTTGATTTTGTTTTAGAGGTCCTAATTTTTCATTATATTCGTATCATTTTTAAATTTGAAAGTAAATTATTTCTGATTGCTTTAAAAAAAATTATTTTTTGAAGTTCCAATTTTGTAAAAAAATTGTGCAAATAAAGTGCTTTTCTACATTCTTATATTATTTTCCATTTCTGCAAAATACCTACATCCCAAAATTGATTGAAAAAATCTTCCATTTTTGGGAAGTTCCAAAAAAAAAAAAATATTTAAAATACCCAAATTTAACTCCCTAATTTAAGGCACTCACTATTTCAATATATTTTTGTCAAGAGTTTCTTTTATTTTTCTATTTGAAGAACTGGCATTGATTTCAATCGATTGCCTCAACTCTCAAGAAAAGCATCTTCTTCATATCAATCTTACGACATTGATTAGAATATTGTTATATACCCACTTGTATGTCTGTTTTCGAAATTAATTTACCCACATACTTTACATCACATCATACAGCACATCACGACTACTTCAATATAAAATGAAGATGAAGAAGAAGAAGTTCTCAGACTGCAAAGTCGTATTTACAATATATTTTTAGAAATGACGTCTTTGACTATACACCAACGACAACGACGAAGACAACCAACACGCTTCGAGGACAGATTGATTTTCCTAATTTTTCTTGTTTTCTTATTTCGTCATTTTTTTTTTGTATTGTGAAGATGATGAGGAATACAGAAGAGAAAAGAAGAAAAACGAAGAATTTCCTTGACAAGGATTTTTCAAAAAAAAAAAAAAAAAAAAAAAAAACAATTCACTCAACTGGATAATGTTCACTGATCAGCTTTTATCTTAACGAAAAACGAACGAATGAAGAGAGAGGGTCCATCCCGTCATCCAATGCTTCCATGTCTCATAAATAATGATGATTTCATTCCTTAGGCGGATAAATAATAATTTTTGCTGGCCTAGATGTCTCTCTACTCATTCTCATATAATATTTCTTCATCTTTTTTTTTTTTTTTTTTTTTTTGTTGGGATTATTGGTGTCGTCTTGAATAGCAAGTTGACAAGTATCACACGTTTTTTCTACGTGACTAAGTTGTTAATGAAACCCCAACATCATACAGAATTACTAAAGTTCAAAATCTTTTAAGATATTATAACTAGTAGTGAAGCTTGGCTCCTCTATGCTCTATTCCATAAAGATAAACAGAAAAAATAAAGATATTTCTTATAAAAGTTGTGTAAGAATATTCAATTTTTGTCAGTTTGTAAGCTGATTTGAGACAAAGTCTTTACTTTTAATGAGCAGATTTTTTTTTTTTTGGTTTCAACATTACATTGAATTGGGTTATCTTAGAGGTTTTATTTGGAAGGACATTTAAAAGGACAACGATTCTCTAAATTCTTGATAATAGCAAAATTTCGTTGTAACTAAATGCCAAACTGTATTTTTATGTAAAATTGCTTGTTTCTTGTTGGTAATAAAATTGTTTCGAATTCATTAACAGATTCAGAAGAAACAAATAGAATTTTTGGGAAATTACTTTTATAGTCAGAAAGTATGCTTATTTCTATGAAAGAATGTGGACATCAAAATAACATAGAATTTTCATAAATTTAATAGAATGTCCTTAAAACGAGTGGGAACTGGGTATTGTGGCTTTAAAAAATTCAGATTTCGTTATTAATAAACTAAATTTTTAATTTCTTGGAATTTAATTATTTGCATAGATAAACTTACTTCCATTTTTTTTTTGAAATGTGGAATGTACATTTTTTAATATCACAGAAAAAAAAATATATATATAATTAACTAAGAGAAAATAAAAAAGAGGTATGTAATAAATGGACTAACTTATTTTTTTCTTTTTCTTTATTTTCAGGTAAGACCAATTGAGTTTAATGGTAATCTGCTTATGGTGAGTGTCGGGATGTTAAACTTAGTTTTAATCTTTTATCTCAAAAATCTCTTGAATTTTTTTGTAATTGTAAATGTTTTGTATACAAAATAAGTCTAAAATTTAAGCTTGAAATCCTTTGTTCAATAAATATCAAAGACAATAGTGAGACGATAGAAGCAATTTTTGGTTTTTTTTTTTAAATCTAATCACGTTCTAATCAAAAACTACTTATACTTAATTCAGTCTTCGAGATTGGTACTATAGCAAATTTAGGATTCGTAAACGAACTCGTGATAACAATCAGACATAAAGGAAAAAGAAATGGTTCGCCGAAATTCTATGTTTCCGTCAGGGGCGTATACTCCCTTGGGGCAAGCATGGTGGCGCCCCGGGGCCCCAGACTGACCCCAGGGCCCCCACTGGAGACAATGCAAAGAAGGAAACTGTTAGCATAAATTGAAATTAAAATGTATTTGAATCACTTCGGATACAAGGGAGACTAATTATGTCATTCAGTGTAATATAGAATGCATTGGTAGCCACATAACATATGTATATTGATTTAAAAAAAAAAAATGCCTTTTTAAAAGAAAAATTATAATTTTATCTTAGGGCCCCAAAAAATATTACTTGAAAAATCTTTGCCACCACAAATAATACATCAGGGGCCCCAAAAAAGCAAAAAAAGTTTTGTTAATGGCATAACAAATATTACTTCAAGTCAATACATTAGGGGCCCCAAAAAAGCAAACAACTTCAGGCCAGGGGTCCCAAAAGCCTTCATTTCAGGGCTACAAAAAAAAATTAAATAAAAAAAAAAATTGTTTTTTAAAATATTATTTTAAGATCCCAAAAAAAATGAGCTTGGGGCTCCAAAAATACTATATGTAGGGTCCCAAAAAATAATTTTTAAGGAAACTCATTAGTTGAGAGGCAATCAAATATTAATTTGGGGACCCCCAAAATCTATTACTAAAATTATTCATCAAATTATTTGAGAATCCTCAAAAGCTATTACTTCAGTGGTTCAAAACAATCAAATGGAAAATTAAATATCAATTCAGGGGCCCAAACATAAATACATCAGGACCCAAAATAAAAACATTACGTTATTGGTGGCATTCCGAATATAACTTAAGAACAGAGGCCCCAATACCTATTAATTTTTGGCTCCAAAAATTATATTATATTTTAGGGGCCTTTAAGCACTTAATTTTGAGGCCCCAAAAATTATTTTTCAGGGGTACCAAAAGAAATAAACTATGTTTGATGATGGAAAATCTAATATGTATTTATTTAATTCTAAGCTTCAAAAATGTTTATTTTAGCGGAATCTAAATATTTAATTTTGGGGGGCCCAAAATTAATTTTTCAGGGGCCCCACACTTAAAAAAAATATTATGTTTGATGATGGAAAATCAAATATGTACAGATTACTTCAGAACAGAGGCCCCAAGAACTATCAATTCTAAGCTAAAAATAATTTTATTTTAGGGGTTTCTAAATACAGTAGACTCCGTTTAAATCGAATTTCCCTCTAAGTCGAACTTTTTCACCACTTTTAATGAACAATTTTGAAAAAAAAAAAAAATATTAAATAAATCCCACTAACTCAAATTTCCCTCTAACTCGAACCGATTTTCGAGTCCTAAAAAACCTAAAAATAAATAAGCCATACAAAAAAAATGTATGGCGTATGCATACTTTTTTTTTTATAACGGTTCGATATTATTTTTGAAGTTTTGTTTTCATGTGTTCATTACTCATCGTTTCAGAAACCAAGTGCCCTTATACTTTTCATGTATGTAGGTACATTATATAATGTTAACTCAAAGAACTCGAAAGTCATTACTAAACAATTTTTATCGATACGTTTTCAACATACATATGAATTTTTAAATTTCTTTTTATGTCGTTTGATTGTTTTTCTGCATCCTTAGTATTCGGGCTAAACCTTACTAAGAATGAGATTAAATAAATTCCTTACTCAAACATTTTATGAATCCCCGAAGTTTTAAATTTCGTGTGTATAGTCTAATTGCTGGGAAAGAAACCAAGACGCTTTTCTTTAAAATCTATAGAAAAGTTATAAAGATATGACCGTTTTTCTAAAGATACAATATTTCGACAATGTTTTGTTATTTTTTTCTATATCAAACTGAATTGAAAACAACAAAAAAAAAATAATTATTTAGTACCTAACTTTTTTTTGAAAATTTTATTTCCTATCGATATTGATCTTTATAAAATTCTTAAAATAAAATTTTGTAAAAAAATTGAGGGAAAAAATGTAACTTAATTGCTGGATTTCGAAAGGGAAGGCACCATTATTACATATAACTTAGTTTTTGCATTAAATCTACATTTTGCCTCGCATGAACTCAAATGCTAAGACTTATTTCAGTTGTAATTCCCAATGGCAACAGTATTAATAAAGTTTGTACAGTAATTTTTTTGGCCTATCAGATTTTCCTTATTTCCTTATTTTCCAAAAAAAAAACCATGCATTTAAAACACTCTTATTGACTAGGTATTTACATTCATGATTTCTATTGCAATGAATCATTTTTACCAATTTTTATTGGGGTAATCTTTGTCGCTTTTATTTATTTATTTTTTATCCTGTAAAAAAAAAAAACACCCTTTCACTTAAGATAATGTTGTAGACTCTTAAGATTCTTATTTTTTATAACAAATGAATCTTTAGATATTACCTAATAAAATTTTAAAAATAAACAAAATGTATGTCTGCTGTTAGAAAACTCTTCTGACACAAAACTCAACCCCTAAAAATAAACACCCTTTCACCAAAAACATTTTTTTAGCAATTGGATTCTTTGTATGTGCTTCATCTTTATCCTTATTCCGAATTATATCAGTATATCATATTTTTAACATGAATTTCGAGTGAAAATAGAATATTCATAAAAGAAATCAGTTGAGTGAACCCTGAAACTCTATAATTGTCTGACTTAAGCTTTTTCTTCTTCTTTGTTTTTAAGTGTGAAATGCTTTTAAATATTTCATTTTTAGTTGAATTTAATTGTTATTGATTATTTTGGTATTTCGTGATAATATTCGTTGTACTAAATCTTGCAAAATAAAATTTATATATGTATTAAATAGCTATGATCCACAAAATATAATAGTGAGTTTTTTCTTATTCCACAAAAATATTGTAGAATTTAAAGCAGAAAATTCACATTCCACCGAATGGCTTGAATAAAGTAAAACCCTAATTTGTTAACCTTTAAATTAATTGAAATTTTTGTGTGGAACAAACATAATTTAGATTCTCCCTCTAAAAAATCATTTATTTCAGTTAGACTAAGTCAATAGAATCTTTTTACTAAGCTTCGTTTGGGTTAACACAAAAAAAAATTGTGGAACGTATTCAGCTTACAAACTTCACAAGAGAAGTACTAAGCTTAAGCGAATATTTAGCTGTGGAACGTAAAAAACATTTACTTCAATACAATGAATATTTGATTTTTATTCGGATAGAAATGAAAAAGTAAATCCTTTCACCAATCTTCAACTTTTTTTGATAGTAAATGGGTGTGGAACATATTCATTTTCCACTTCACCAGATTCAATAGTACTCCTCCTTTTGTTACAACATTCCAATTTTACCTTCATTTCTCCCAAAACTTCACAATATCCATTCCCTCTCGCTGACTAGTTTTAGTTTTGTAACACTGGTGGACTTTGATTAAGTTCTATCGATTTTCTTGTTTTATTTGAAATAAAAAAAAAAAAAAACCAAACAGTTACCTAAAAAACAATAAGGTATATCTTGTATCTAAATAAAGACTTAATTGAACCACTAACAGACTTATCCTGTTCGACAGAAAAAAAAAATAAATAAAAAAAACATCGTCTTCATTTCGTGTACATCAATTAAACAACATTCCAAATGTTTTGTTGTTGTTTCGAAAGAAAAAAGTAAAAGACTTAAACTTGCAATGCATTATAAACAGTTAAATCTACCCATCCCCAGCCTCAGGTGAAAAAAAAAGAACAAAAAAAAACTCAAATCTCAGAGCAAGATTCACAGAACAGAGTTGAATCCTATTAAAAGTAGAGAAATCCTTTCGTCCTGATGTTTTTTTTTTTTTGTGTGTGTTTATTTACTTTACGTTTATTTTGTAGTAGATTTTTATTTGTTGTAGTCCTGTAGTCGAATTGTATCTTGTGATGGTTAAAATCCTAATAAATATAAAGAAAAACTTTCAATTAGTTTACTTCACAAGGAAACAAAATACTAAGTCTCGTCCTCAGATGAATATGTGTGTGTGTTCCATCGTGTCGTCCTGAGAGTTGGTGAATTCAAGTCAGGTGAATGCGGGAAAGACCTGTAAATTTATAAGAAAAACGAAGGAGTCACTCTTTCTCTCTCTCTCCTTGAGGCTAACCACTTTTCAATTTTTAATTTAATGTCGTTCATAGTCTATGTGTGTGTGTGTGTTCGTCCTTAGTTTTTTGGCTGTACAATAAAATTTATGTGCAACGCGTCGGCAGAGAAGAATCCTGTCTTATAGAAAAGTTCTTTCTTCTCCAAAAAGTTGCACTTGCTATACCTCCTCTAGAGTTACACAATTGAAGACTAGAATGTTACTTTGTGTTTGAGGCGGTCCTGATAACATCCTGACGGTGTAGTAATACGGTTTTGTCTTCACTATATACTTTTGATCTTCTCATTTGGCAGGCAGTGGAAAAACCCCCTAAATTAACCAGCTTTTTGAAAAGTGAAGTGCAAATTATATTGTTGAGACAAGGCACAAGGACGAGGGGGGATGTTAACGCGGTTGTAATACCTTACCTTTGCGATGGTTTTGGTATCTCTTAGAACTCAATTCAAGGCGTGTCGATGGGGGTAACTAACTTCTCTAGACAATCACAGGGGAGGGGGAGGTGTTGGTTTGGTGAAATGGTTGGTTTTTCTTTTAGTGAGTTCTGGTGAATTGTGATTACAGGGAATTAAAAGTATCTTTCTACACTCACTCCCACACACACAAATTTACAAAAAAAAACTCCTACCTGATGTGCATTCTACCGGAAGATGACAATGAATGTTCCTTAAGGTATTTTCTTCCTTTTGCCACAAGAGAGAAAGGTGTATATTTGATGATCATATAAAACTTGTGTCCTTTTTTGGAATTTAATTCGAAAGGATTTTCAAGTTTGTTCTTTTTTTTTTTGAGAAAAATTCTTTTCCTTTTTTTTTTTTGAAGAAGACGAAGAATTTTGTGAAAATAGGTTTTATGGTTTCCGGGTTATAGGTCGACAAGGATATTATTCAGGATAAAAATTGTTGGACTTTGACAGGCATTATTGAATGTTTTTTCAGGCTATCCCCACACATCCTTAAAATAGGTGGTTTTTTTTTTTTAATTTAACCAAAAATCCTTTGTGACACAATAAATCAGCGAGTTTAAAGAAAAATCTCAAATTTCTTATAAAAAGGATAACGAAAAAGTTCGCTCAAGACTATAAACTTTAATAAATGTTTAAAGTGAATGTGTGTGTGTGTGTATGTGGGGAGTGTATAGGAGGTAAAAAGATGCTGAAACGATGAAAAGAGTGTTTAGAAGTTTCAAAGGATAAAAGGTACAGTAGAAATGGGGGATGGGCTGAGGAGTGTCTATAAGAGTTGTTATTTTTTGTGTTTCTTAATTTCAAGCCAAGATACAGAAGATTGTGTGTATGAGTGTTGAAAGGATGAAAAACAAAGAAACGACAGGTAGGTAGATATATCCTGTTGAATATGATAAAAGGTTAAAGAATTTGCAGGCATGGGTGTTGGTTTAATTAAATATAAAGGAATGAGAGAGATATACATTTACTTTGTTTGATTTATTTATAACTGAACTTTAATTTTTGGTAGATTATTTTTTTTGGTTGAATGTTGAATTTGTATACTTTTAGGGGGTAAAAGTTTAAAAGTCAGATTAAAGGACTTAAAGAGGATATCATATTTTTGCTTATCTTTAAGAGAAATGATAGGTAAAATAAATTAGCTTGCGGGATTAGTTTGTTTCAAATTTGACACGAAAGTTGACTGGTTGTAATTTGCAACTTGAATTAATCAACAACCCAAAATGAAATCCTGAAAATATGCAATTAATTTCATTTTGTTTGTAATTTCGTGAAGAAAAAAGTTTAATACTTAGATTTAAGCGAATACAGACACCTAAAAGTATGCAACGAAATATTGATGCTATGATATTGAGCTCTAAAGAGCATCACAAAAGAAATGGTTACATTGCAAGTTGTTTTTTTTTTTAGAAGTGTTTTGTTTGTCTTTTTGATTCACATTCAGTATGAACGTAAAGAGATCGACTTTTTTATTTAAAATTTTTTTTTTCATCGATCTTCTACACACCTTTCATTGTCTAGTACCTATTCTGCTACTGTGTGTATCTTGTTTTATTAAGGATACTACCTACCTTTTGAAGACCTCTTCACAAAATTTGTCTGATCTTGCTTCTTAATAGTAAATTATTAACCTCTTTAAGGCCTTAAAGAAGCAATGAGTCGATTTTCCTGACATCACTAGAATCAACGAAATTGTCTGTCTGGTCGATGAAGGAGGGAGAGTATTTAGAAAATAAAATTGCTTTTTGTACTTATAGGAGTATTAAAGAAAGTTTTAAGAAGTATTATAGAAAGATGGTATTCTAGGATTGTTGATTGACACTTTTTAAAGTAAAACCTGATAACTTTCGAATAATTCTTAGATTTCTAGCAAAAAAAATATTGAAATATGAAAAAAATGGCAATGAAACGAATCGAAATATGAGCCCCCCAAGGACCTTGTAATGATTAACAAAGGACTCCTTAAATATTACCCAACTACATCATATAGTTTCAATTAAACATAATTATCTTAGTTGTTCGCTTTTATATCCATTAAAACTCCTATACAACACACATTCAACCATTTTATATAAATTCTTCTTTACACAGCACGCGCGCAGTGTTATAATTAATTCAATTTCAGAAACAAAACGAAAGGAATCCTGGTAGGTTCCTCTATCCTACATATACTTTCTCTGTGGCATCTAATTTCATTACCTTTTCATTATGTGTCATCAGTATTCTGCTTGTGTGTGATGTGTATATTTTCTTTTGAAACAATGAAATGAATAATGATTGAGCGATAGTTACGCATCCTTGAGTCCTTGTGAATAAATATGCAAAAAAAAGTCAAAAGAAGTAAAAAAAAAAAACTACATAAAACCCTTTTGCACATCATCATCATCATCACAAACCATCATAACTATGTTGATCCAATTTTAGAAGAACAATCCTTTGTCCAATGCATGTAGGCGTTTCATTTTAATTGGCGAACCCACTACTGGCTGCTGTGGCGTTCAGAGCAGCTTTTCTTTGCTTCGACTATTAAATACAAAAAAGGGACACACACTAAGCATTCAGTAGTAAAATAGAAACAAAACGAAAAGAAAAAAACATTGAAACCGTAAAGAATCCTTGTGACGGCGCGCGAAGCCTTTTTATCCATCAAGCATCACTCAACGGATTCGTTTAAAGTCCCAGATAGAAAGTGAGTGAGAGGAGGAGATGAGAGGAAAAAAAAATAACATAAACCCAAAAGGAGGCTCCCAGTTGTACGAACCGAAATGAAAAAAAAAAAAAACGAAAAAAAAAATATTCATGTAAAAATCCTTTTTAAGTGGCATCATGTTCATCAGGCAGCGCAGGCGGTGGCCTGAAAAACGTCATCGTCATTCACCATAAACGAAAATCAACGTTAGGTTAGCGACTGACTATAGGACAAGGACCATAGAGAAAGGAATCTAGAAAAATATGAAAAAACACAGAGGATTAGCGTCGGTTTTCTGCCTGAATCTATTTTCGCACACACAAATTGCCAATTTAAAACGGATATGGGTAAAAGGACTTTCTCCGATTTATTATTTTTCTTTCAACGTTGTCTCGCGTCGGTCGTTTTGGTTCAGATCGGGTCGCGCCTTCACTTCCCTACCCCTTCTAATTTTTAGGAGGAGTGTCCTTTTTCTGTGATATGGTGGAAGCTGCTCCTTCTTCGACAAATGATGTGCCATGTGGGAATTTATTTTTCCCATATATGTACATTGTACATACCTTCACATGATTGCAAAGTAGTCATCCTTAGAATAATAGATGTGCGAGGACATGACATGTCCTTGTGGAATTATGGGGATTTTTTTTTTTGCTCCTGTCTTCTCTTTAGATTTTGATTGAATTTTTTTGCTTCATATTGTTTCTTTAGATTTTTTTTTTCATTTTCATTTGTATTTCAATTTGCCGCTATGATGACAGGAGTGTTGGTTACAATCTCGTGGAATATAATATTCAAGCCCATTCCATCGATCTTTATGTCTTGGAAATTGGATGTCATACGGATGTTAGAAATTTTAATTCCAATGTTTCTATTCTGCTCTTCTTAATGAATTTTTCTTTGGTTTATGATTTTTTTTTCTCCAGAGAGTGCAATAATAGAGGACGTTTTATACCTTATATCCAGCAGACATATAAAACGCTTCTAACGATATCTCTTTTTTCAAGTTATGATATGTAGCTTGGAAGTTATGAGGGAACATACATGACCACATTACACATTGTTGAGAAAAACAATGTTTTAATTAATAACAAGAAGAGCTTTTAAATCAGCTTCAAGCCAGTAACTTTGGAGTTGACTCTGAAAAAAAAAAACCTATTGGTGAGTCAAGTCAAGTCCAAGTCAAACAGTTTGAATAGGGTCTTAAAAGGTCACCTTATTCACTTAATGTAATTAAGTTTAATTTGATTCTGTAAGTTTTATGAAGGTATGATTTAAACTATAGGTAACAAGGTGTCGTTTTACAACATGTGTTCAAATCTGCACCACAAAGTTTGGATAAGGTCCTAAACGTTCAACACTTTTATTCAATTTTTAAAGTTAAACTTGCCACTTACGTACTGAAAAAAAGTATTTCCTTACTTGACGTCAATGTACATGAATTTATGTTGACTTGTTTTTCATATTCCCTCCGAGACCGCCTCAAAAAGCATGATAGGGGTCCTCAGAAGTCAATTCATTTGTTCAATAATCTGGAAAAGAAGTTTATTCTGTTTATTTTGCTTGTCATACCGAATGTCCATCCTTTCCACAACATCTAATCAGTTTTTCTACGAACAATCCTATTGGGGTCCTAATACGTCTTTTTTTTCTTAAAAATTTAATGTAAAGAAATTACTAAGAGAATCATTTGAATTGTAATCCAAAACCTTGGAGAGAATTCAGTTTGTATAAATCAATCAAATCTCCCTCACAAATATAGCATAATTAGGACCCTAAGGACTCAACTCATTGATTCAAAGCTTAATTTTTGTGAGCTTGTAAATGATATTCCAAAGACTCTAAACTAGAGAAGCATACATAACATACATTTACTTATTACATGTTTTTAACACGGACAAATTATTTAGGTCTAAAGGGGAATAGGTAAAATATAGAGTCTTGGGAACCCACATTTTTCAATACCTAATCATACTGTATAAATTTGCGAATGTTCAAAGAAATGTCTGGAAATTAAAACTTCTTCAGTATTTCCTCAGATCTAAAACAGGTTTTTTTAGTTATAACAAAAAAGTCTACCCCTATTTGGCTTCGGACCCCTAGAATCTTTAGAACCTCATGTTTCTTATGGTCGTTTTTGTATCAGGCTGACTTTACATTCCGCGAAGTATGTTCGATTTAGAGTTCATCATTAGTTTGTATGTATTATTTAATTGAGGTCCTAAACTAATTTTATTTTTTAACGTTTAATTTCTTACTCAAAAGATAAAAGACAAGAAAGCGTATTAATTATATTATGAACCCATGTCGAGTGTAAATTCATTCATCATAACGTAATCAAGTTTTCTGCAAGGAACCCTTTTAGGGTCTGAAAGGGTCATCGTATTTACTTTAATTTGATACAAAGAAAAAACTAAGGGAATTGATTGAGTTTAAGACCAAAACCTAATTAAAAATTCACTTTATAATAAATCAATCAAAGTCTCCAACACAAATATAGCAGAATTAGGGTCCTAATTTGCAACTTAGTTATGAGAATGAGAAATTAGAAATAGAATCCGTAAGCTGCAGGCTAAAGTCTAAGAGGCAATATACTTTGCAATCATTAATCAAGTTTAGGTGTAACACGATTGCGGTCAGAAAAGAAAATGGTAGAATTTAAGGTCTCACATTTTTCATCGATCAATCAATCATAAATCATTATGATGGTTAAAAAATTTGAAAGAAATCCGGATCTGCAACAATATCTGAGTCATAACGAAAAATTGCCCCCATTTGACTTGGGACCCTAAGCATTTTTAGACACTCATAGGTAATTTTTTTTTACGTATTTACTAAAGTATCACCGTATTCAACAGAATTTCATGTTCACTCTTCAACATTTGACAGATTATATTCTCATAAAATGTCAAATATAAAAAGTCGAGAATAACACCAACTTTGCTATGAATTTTAAAAATTTTCAAATCCCCCATGATTTAGGCTCTTTTTACTATGAATTTGTATAGCTTCCATCAATTTGACATCACAAACACTTAAAAATCTAAAAAAAAAAAAAAAAAACATTTGATTTCCAATTGAATTGCATATATTGAAAACTACTTGACTCCATTAAAATAATTTCCCAAAAAAATCCAGCAAGAAATAAAAAAGCGTTAATAACTCCTGATCCCAAAAAAAAAAACACCACTTGAACATTTGTATATTCCCAAGAACAATATGCATTTTTACTGTGAAGGGGCAGCACTTAACCAAACCAATCGCGCGCTCTATACAACAATTTTATAGTCAAAATAAATAATAAAAAAAAAAATACTATAAAATAGATATTAATTGGCTTCTTCAAACTGGCTGTTTTCGAATGAGTTCTATGTCTCTATATCGACAACGATGAACCAGCAGCATTCAGCTTCGTTTACGCTTGAAATCCCTTAAATTGCTTTTCGTTGGAAAATTCATGTCATCTCGGTTTTCTGTTTTTTTTTTCCATCATCATCACTCTCCCCCTTTTTACCGGTCCATCAGATCAACATATATTCCACCAGATAGTCAGAGCAGCTAAATCCATTTTACTTTCCACGTTTTGGGTGCGGGTTAGGGTGTACCATCATCGTCGCAATTGAAATTCAGTTTTCCCTCCAATCGCACTTTGACTGTCATTCATTTACATCGTTGAACAACAATATTGAACGCATCATGTATAGAAGAGAGAGATATAGTCTTCCGCATCATCATGTTAATGGGATGAAGTTTTCCTAGAGAGAGGTGGAATTGGGGATGGGGTGGTAAAGAGAAAAGAGATATATCCGATAATCCCCCAAGTTCTTACTTCGTCGTTGGTCGTTCTTCTTCATTTCATTTTGTATTCTGTCGCCAACAGTTCGTTTCGAATGGTAATTATCCTTTCGTAATCGATTCCGATAATTTTCCGTCCAGTCACACTCTTGGCGACAACTCTACAACAGTCAGCAGACAGAGGAAACTTCCTCTACTCTTTCTCTCTCAAAGCCAAACACACTGATTTCCCAGTCAACACTGTATACCATTTTGAACGATGTCATCTTAAATGTATGCATGTGATGATGACGAGAGGAAGAGAGTCCTTTTCCGCATGTAAGTCGTCTACTCAATTCGATTTCTGACTGCAGAAGAGGGAGTTTGCAGTGTCTTCTTTATCATTAAACCACTTAACACGATGTAAGCTTCAGTTTCAACGAAACCGCATACAATGAACCGGTCCAATACACACACACAACCAAACAGACACAGGATTATTGTAAACATCCTTTCCAGAATGTATTAAGGATATAGTAGAGTCATGTGTGTAAATGAGTGCAACAGAGTCTTTCTTTTGAAAAAATATATAGAAGAGATGAGCTAACCATATCATCATCGTCATGAAATGAAGTGAGACAACCGCAATCGATACCTATCTTATTTTGTGTTATTTTGCACACAAAAACCTTATAGTCTCTTGTGTTGTATAGTTTTAGGTGCTATATACATGGAAAAGGGATATATAACGATGAAGGATATAAAATAACTGAAATTAAATAAAGTCGAAACTAGCACTTAGTGTCGTTGTCGTTGTTTCTATCTCGCTCACTCTTTCATTATAGAAAACTTTATCTGATGGGTAAATTAATGGATTGGAGTCAGTATCAATCAATATTGCGGCAATATAACTTTACATCTTCTCTCAGGCGTTTTAATAGAAAAGGAGGTGTTTTTTTAGGATGATTTGTTGATAACTTAAAGAAGTGACAGCAATTGAAGCTGAAAATTGGAAATAAATATCATCATTTTAACAAATTAAAACATTCCTTATCCTTTTCGACTGGGAATTTAGACCTTAAGTCAGAAAAAAATATTAAGACCTCAAACAAGTATGGAAGGAATGAGCTTATTGATGATAATCCCTGCAACCCAAAGAAACAGAAAAACAAACTTTATATTTTTATGCGGAATGACTGACACATGATTGGGAACTTATTCCATAAAAACGAAAATATGTTTATGACCTCCATTCAGTAACGAAGATATAGAATTAAAAATGACAAACTCTTCAACCCAGGAGAAAAAAAAAAAATCTCTATAAAAAATTTTACGCGGATGTAAGGTGCATTCTTTTGAAATAGAAATTCTAAGGGTCCGAAGTGAAATAGGAGCATTTTTTCGTTATAACTCAGATATTTTTGCAGATCCGAAAGAACTTTTATCTCCCAAAAAATTATTTAAACTATCATAGATTTATGACAGATCGTCCGATTGGTGAATAATTTGAGACCCTACGTTTTACCATTTCCTATTCTGACCGCAATCATATATGGAAAAATCTAGATGAATTTTGATGAACTAAAAAAGTGACAGAGAATGAAGCTGAAAATTGGAAATAAATATCATCATTTTAACCAATTAAAACATTCCTTATCGTTTTTGACGAGAACTGAGACCTTAAGGTAGAAAACAAGTTTAGGACCTCAAACAAGTAATGGAAAAATGGACTTATTAATGATAAAATCTGCAACGAAGGAGACAGAAAAACATATGATTAGGAACTTAACCTTAAGAACTAAAATAAGTTTAGGACCTCTATTTAGTAATGAAAAGATAGATTTAAAATCCAAGAAAAAAAAACAATCTTGATAATCTTACTCGGATACAAGGTCCATGCGACATGCAAAGAAGACCTTACAAATTATGAGTGTCTGAAAATTTCAAAGGTCCCAAGTCACTTTTTCGTAATGAATCGAAAATTATTGTGGATCCGAAAGAAGTATAATTTTCCAGACATTTTTTTAAACCATCAACGATTTATAATTGCTTGTCTGATTGGTAAAAAAATATGAGACCTTAAATTTTAAGATTTCCTTACCTGACGGAGAATAGTATGGATTTATGCAAAGTTAAGGTTCTCCAAGACTCTCGTGTGGTTTCCTAAAGATTTCATTTCGAATTTATCATAACAAAGCTTTCTGTCAATCAAGTAAGCCTTTAGGACCCACGGCGGTCTTAAAAACGCGGCAGGTTTTATGAAAATGGATCCAAAAAGTAATGATGCAGATTTGTTTGAAATGATCTCAGGATTCCAAATTTGTAAGTTTCAAAATCGTACCTGATCCCTTTTTTGAGTTACAGGCATTATACATATATATACATTTGACTTGCAATGGAAAAAAAAAATTAAACAAAAAACAAAAGCACATTATAATGTCCTATACCTTTTTGGAAGGCTTAAATGTACTCCTTGAATTTGATGTTTATTTGAAGTTGATTGAGTTAATAGTTTTTGAGAAATTTAATTTTAAAGTTATTATTTTAGAAAAAAATAATTTTTTTTCTTTTAGTTTATTTTATTCTATTGTTTTTAATAAAGGGTAAAATTTTTTTACACAAATCAATGCTCATTGATTTTAAGTCAAAAACAAAAAACCGCATGTTTAAAAGTATCCTAGATTTTGAGATTTAAGAAAAATGTATCTTTTCTCCATTTTTTTTTAGCTTTTTTTAAATTTTTTTTTCCAAAAAGAAAAAATTAAGCCTCAAATTAAATGGAAAAAAGGTCACTGTAACACGCTGCTGATCAGGACGTCTTCTTTTTTTTTTAATAAACGCGAAAGGTCAACGTGGATTCATGAAAAATGGCTCTCACGATGAACATCGAGAAGAGGTTTTGTGGTCCCTGAGGACCTTAGCTGTCCTGAAATCTATGTTATGTGGGATATTTTTCTGTTATACGTAACATTATAACTCTTACATTTCAAAAATAGTTCTGAAATATTCAGAACGTAATAAAAATAACTTTAAAATGTATAAAAATTAAAAAAAAAATACAAAACTCTGAAAATGGCAAAAAAAAAACGTTAAAAAAAACACAAAAAATGAACAAAAAATCTCAAAAAAGGAGCCAAAATACCACTTCGTTCTTGGGGTTGATTCTGAGTCACACTAAGTGTGATTCGAACTTACAAATCTGTTGATTAAATAACCATCATACAAATTTTTTCATAGGAACAAATAAATCAAATATAAAAGTGTTTATCTTTTCTTTCCATTTTTGAAAAACTAGAATAGTTTCTTGCATCTATTTTTAAGGATTTGACTAAGAACTAAATAGAACATTCAATTTTGAAAAAAACTTGTACCTTGTAATTCAAAGGTTAAAAAAATTAACATAAATACAAAAATTATTATTTTTTTTTATTTTTGACTTTGAAATTAAATTTCTCAAAAACTATTTACTCAATCAACTTCAAATAAACATCGAATTCAAGGAGTATATTTAAGCTTTCCAAAAAAGGTATAGGACATTATAATGTGCTTTTGTTTTTTAGGACCTTATCGAAATGCCTGTAACTCAAAAAAGGGATCAGGTACGATTTTGAAACTTACAAATTTGGAATCCTGGGATCATTTCGAACAAATCTGCATCATAACTTTTGGGATCCATTTTTATAAAACCTGTCGCGTTTTCAAGAACACCATGGACCCTAATAGTGCTATATTTGTGGAGGAAACTTGACTGAATTATGCAAAACAAATTTTCACAAATGTTTTAGTTTAAAGTTCAAGAGATTCTTTTATTAATTTCTTTGCATCAAAATATTAATAAATAAGTTGACCCTATCAGACAAACGAACGAACTTGATTAACTTGGCTATCTGCTCGACAAAAGCACGTAGTTAAAACAATATGTTTTCTTGTATTTCGATTAGGTCCTAAGACCTTAAGAGCGAAGATATGTTTAGGACCTCATTTCAGTATCAAATTTACCAATGCTGAATTCGATTTACTGATAACAATTCTGCAATCGAAAGGCCTGAAATACAAACTTTATATTTGTTGGGGTCTTCAGTATCAACATTTTCTCAAGACTCCTAGGGTCCAAACTTAAATATGAACACTTTCGCTCCATAACTGAAATAAATGTGTCTTTAATTTACTTTCAAACAGAAGACTAAATAAAAATTTTATAAAGTCTACGTTATTTTTATTAACTTCCATATTAATTTCTTCAAATCACCCTGTTTCAATAATATTTTATTACTGTAACTTTCACTAATCATTGACATGGTTCGATGAAAATGGTTTTTATCGTTTTTCGCAACAACCACATAGGCAAAGTGATAGATGTGCCACTTTGCCATTTTGCCAATTACGAATGTGTGAACAAGTTGGTCTCTGTCTGCCTTTTTCCCTTCATGGAACACATTACCATCCAACCCAAACTCTCCCTCTCTTCTGTTAACCAAAAACAACACTCAAATAATAAGATACCAATCATTAAATTAACGGAACACAAAACCCTGAAATAATAATAAAAACCCCAAAATGAAATATTGCCGAATCATTTACTTCATCCTTGAGCCCATTTTACCATCCCCCCGACTACTCATCCCCGATATCTCTCTCGCATCAAAAAATAAAAAAGATACGAAATCACCAACCGCCCACGGCCATATGAGTTCGTTCGCTATATAAAGTTACAATCAAACACCCACTCTCATACAAGCAACAAAAAAAAAACATAAATGTTTTATGTCTTATCGCTCTGTAAGGACGCACAAGAGAAAGCTGTGCGTAAAAAATGATGTGCTCGTGTGTTTTTTTTTTTTTTCTTCACCCCAGACCGCGATAGCGGGTGGCAGCGTTCAGGAATCAATGTTTTGCTTAATGCAAGGATATGGTGTGGAATTTCGTACTTTCTTCTTTTTTTGTTTTTGCTTTTGGTTGGTTGGTAACTCATGTCTTGTCCGTTCTCTCCACCATACACACAAACCAACCATACTCTGAATGTCGACGTTCCGGGAACGACAAAAAAAAAATTTGGGGATGACTTTTTTGTGGGTTAAATGTTGAGTTCGAAAAGGATGACTTATCCTGCCTGAATGGGGCTCAGATCTGTTTCTTTTTATTTTTGTTCTTCTTTTTTTTTTTTGGAAAAAGAAAGTTCTTGGATTTTTTTTTTTGTTTTTTTTGTATTTTTGCTCTGAGGTAGTTAAGCGATATTTATTGAGATTGGATAAAGATTTATTGAGCACCATCGAAAGTGTGGTTGAGCGGGATGAGAATGCGGACTATATACTGACGCCTTGAGTTTTTTGGCTCTCGTCTGCGAATTTGATTGGTAATTAATTTTTTGACAATCACAATCGTGGTCATTAATATTCATTGACTTAAGCCTACTGTGGACCTGACTTTGCCTTTGCCTACTCGTTGTTCTTCGGTGAAATAATAAATTGATGATTGTTGTGGTTTGTGACTTTCTTGAATTTATTATAAATGTTCATAGTTTGATGTATACTTTTAGGATACAAAGGAAAATAATAAAATTCAGGTTGTTAAATTTGATCATTAGAAATAATCGAAAAGGTAAAACTCAAATCAAGAGGAAATAAAATAGTTTAATTGCTGGAATATCAATTTAAGTGTACCTACTCAAAATTTATGGCGACGCAGAAAAGGAATAAGAACTCTCTACTTTTTAATATTAAATAAAAAATTGTTTTTCCATAGTTATAAGAAGTTCTTATGAGATTGAACTTCTTCCGAGAAAGATAACATAGTTTTCTAAGAAAAAATTGCATACTTTAAGGAGCATATGTTCCCACATGAACTTATAGTCAGTTTGTAAGTAAGTAATACAAAAAATTATGTTTCGGAGAAATAAGTTGTTACCATGACAGCTTAATTTTGTTACAAAAAAATGTAATTATAAAGAAAATTTAAAAAATTGCATACTCGTAGGATGAGAATTATGATTTATTCTCTCAAAATTTCTTCATAATTAAAAAATTGTCTCCTCCATAGTTGTGAGAAATTTTTGACATGCTGTGTCTCTTTAAAAAAAAGCATACTTTTAGGAGCTTATTTTTCGTTGTCAGTAGTTTCTTAGCTTAATTTATTATGTTTTAGAGAACATAATTGTTGCCATGAAATTTTAATTTTAGACAATAAAAAAACACAGTTTACTATAATATTGCAAACTTGAAGGATGAAAATCGTGTTTTATTCTAATTAAAAACTGAACTTTTTGTTTAGCTTTTAAATACTCACCAAATTCTGAAATACCTAATTAATCGAGAATGTGTTTCCTGTTTCTCTATACTTTTGTAAAACCTAAAAAAATATTTGTATTAAAAAAAAAACAACTTGTTAATTGGCGCCCAATGCGAAACAATTTCATTAAATTAGTGTTTTGTTAAATTTTGTAACGAATATTAGAAAAAAAGTTTAACTGGCGCCCAACGTGAAACAAAAAAATGCAATATACATATATTTAGAAGTCTTAAAAGTCAATGTATTTTTAAATTTGTTTTTTTTTTTTATAATTTGTAAATCTATTTGGTAGTGTTGAAAAATATCTTCAAAAAAATAAAACTGTCGCCCAATGTGAAGGAAAATTTCCAAACAACATATTTGGCAATAAAATAAAATATAAATTTTTATCCTCGAATACTTTGAACAAACAAACAAAAAATAGTAATTTCATAAACGTTAAAAATCTGAAAGTTAAAAAAAAAAATAAATTTTCAAAAAGCTGAAAACCTGTCAAGAATTCTAACAAACTTTGAATAATAAAAATGTTGAAAAATCTTCTACCTAATAAAAATAAAAAGGAATCACCATCGTCATGACATTCTTTCAGAATGAATCCTTTTTCATACATTTAAACAAATATAAACGAATCGTCGTCGTCGTCCTTTTTTCTATTTTGTATGTAGTCTACGTGTTGAGGATTTATTTCATCTTTATGTCTTATTGTGCATTAATCTTGCTCTTTCAGTGGTGCAACAAAACGAAAACCTTTCAGTTTCACTTGAAATAACCTACGACAATATAACGAACAGAATAACAACAACAACAATAACGATGAAATGAAAAATAGCAAATTACTATGAAGATCCAAAGGAGTCAGCACACAAAACTAACATACACGACAACAAAAATTGAAACTATTTAAGTTTTTTTTTTTTTTTATTTTTTCCATTTCCATCATTGCAAGGCAAAAAAAGGAACTCTTTATTTTCTACCAGATGCAGCATATACAAAAGAGGAGTCCTGGGAAAAGTTGTTTTTAAGCTGTGAAAGTATTTTAGCTTAGTGTCTCTCACCTATATGAATGTTTTATCCTTATTCACTGGTAGAATTGTTTTATTTTGCTTTTTGTTTTGTGCTTTTTATTCAATTTAAGTTTCATAAAATAAAAGGACGAGAATATTTTAAGCAAAAGTTCTTCTTCCAAAAGAAAGGCAATTTAATGAAAAAAGGATTTTTCCCACAATAACTTATGTTTTGAGGATTTTTTTTAAATTAAGGAAGAAAGAACTTAAAGAAGATTCTTGCCAATTAACTGGAGGATTCTTTTTCAAAACTTAAAATTCTACTACATTTTCTCAGATCTTCAAATTCTTGGAAAAAGAATATACCTTTTCTTTCATACCTTGAAGAAAAAAGATCAAAATGTTTCTTTGAATCCTTTCCAATTTATTTTCTGTTCACAAAAATTATATGAGAATTTAATATTTTCAAGGACGTTTACCACGAAAACATGTGAAAGTCTTAACAACAACTTTAAATCTCATCTTACATATCTTCTCAGAACGTTGGTACATGAACCATCCATAATATCCTTCAAACCCAAAAGATGATAAAATAATTGACATGAAAAGAGTTTTGACTCTCTCACCGACAACACATAATAATAATAATTTTTCACCGAAAGAAACTTGGTAAGAAAATAAATATCCTGTCTTTTATCATGAAGGTCCTCCATAATTTGTAATATCTTATAAACAACAATGAAGCAAGAAAAAAAAAAGACGAAGAAAAAAAAACTTAAGTGGTAACAACGCGACCAAGCCTACTTCCTACATACAAACTTCCTGTCAAAAAAAAAAAAAAAAAAATGGAAGAAATAAACAAGGTGCGCTCACAAAGTTCCTTTTTTTTCATCTAATTTTCTTCTTCGTTTTTTTTCATCATAATCTCTTTCGTTTTGTCCTGATATATACCGTTAAACCGTAAACAATTTATGCGGATGACGTTAGAATTGAGATGTTATCATCAAAGAATTAAGTAAGATGGCCAAGCAGTAACCGAACCACATAAAAAAAATAAACTTTACTCTCTTTTGTACTGAAAAAAAAAGTATTTTTACACTACGGAGATGTTGATTGAGATCAGTGGAAATTTTTCTCTGTATGTAATAATTTTTGTCAAAATCTTGAATGGCGGCCAACGTGAAGCAAAAAAAATAAATTCGGCTTTTTAAACTAATGTGATGTGATCGTTTCTGCTCAACCTTTGATTTCTTTGAGTATTTTAGTCAATATGTTGCTATAAAATCTATAAGGTTCGTTTTATTTTTTTTTTAGTGGCGCCCAACGTGAAGCAAAATAATTGAATTAGCCTTCTGCAGCTGATTTAATATGCTCGTTTTTGTTTAATATTTAATTTTCTTTGAGTGGCTAAGTCTATAGTCGTTAATAAATCTATAAAGTTTGACTAATTGTTTTTAACTGGCGCCCAACGTGAGGTAAAATGAATAAATACTTTTTTGGGTAGTAATTCAACCTTGATTTTTTTGATTTAAATATTCATCTCTTTGAATGTCATTTTTGTAAAAGAAGGGATTTACAACAAATACTAAATGGCGCCCAATGTGCAGCTTTAGTTATTTTTTTAACAATCGGAATTTCTCGCGTATTTAGTTGTGTCTGTACTATTTACGTAGAATGAAGTCAACATTAAAGAATGGATCTGCTCTTCTACTTTTCGCTACCCTCTTTTCTCAAAGCTACCCCAAATACATAAATTTAACTGGCGCCCATGCAAATGACAAAGAAAAAAAAAAGACTTCAAATAATAAAAAACATTTAAAAAAATGGAAATAACTCTTTAACTAAATAATTCTATATAAATATTAATGTCCATCAATGCTAAAATAATGAACAATGTACAATTTAAAATATTAAAGTTGGCGCCCAACGTGAACCAAATAGAAGAATAAATTCTAGCGTAATAACTTAAATTTGAAAATTGTGATTCATTTCACTGAAAATATTGTTTTTGATTGAAGTTGCGTAAAAAAGAATTTCAAATGGCGCCCTACGTGAAGCAAAATACATAATTAAAACATCTGATAAGAAGAACCTTAAAGAAATGATGAATTGGCTAAAAATATTCTTATTTTTAAGTGTTTAATATCCATCCTTATTGAAAATAGCAATTACTTAAGAATTTTAGTGAATGGCGCCCAACGCCAAACAAGAAGGATAATTCATAGAGCTTTTGATTTATTTTGCGTATCAACATATTTCTAATGTTGGACAGAATCATACAGAAATTTAAAAAAAAAAAAAAACTTAAATTGGCGCCCAACGTGAGGCTTATAGTTAATTTTAAAGCATCGAACCTTTTGCTTATCATTTTACCTTCCATTAGTATCCCTGTCTACTGTAGACTTAAAAAAGTGCAAGACTGCAAAAAAGAATCAAATTGGCGCCCAATGTGAAACAAATCAAATGAAAAAAGCCATTCACTAAAAAAAAATTCATGTCGCCAAATATTTGATTATACTGGAGTAGATAGTCATACCTATATTGTTGGTTGACTGAATATACAAAGTGTTGTCTAAAATTTTAACTGGCGCCCAACGTGAACTAAATTCCATAAATAAGGTATTTTTTAGCTATAATTCTACAGTTATTGATTACATCACTTGTTGAAAGTCAGATTTACTTTAAATGGCGCCCAACGCAGAAACGTCTTTCTGTCATAATAAACAACCTAAATACATCAAAATAATTTTTTCTTATTTTTTAAAAAAATGTCTTGAAAGAGAAGACCCAACCAATCGACTTGGAGTGTACATTGTATATCAGAAAAAGCTTTAGTATTCTATAGAAAACACTGGAAGGGCTTAAAATGCCTTCTGAATATTAGGGTCCTTCATAAATATTTGTGATTTCCTGCCTGCAAGTCTTTTACTCGTATAATATTTCTTTTTTTTTTCTTGTATATATTTTCTCATTCATTTTTTTTCTTCTTATTTTTTTATGATTGCTTAGGGGGGTGTATAACCTCAGGGTGGTATTACTGTTATGTGAAGTATGTGGTTATGCTAAGCCTTGACGTTGTCATGATTTTATCTCTGAGGTTTTTCTTATTTTCTTCTCTCTTCTTAATTTCTTTTTTTTTTCTCAGAATCACACAAGAGACGTAGGATTATTTTCTTTTGGACTTTTTTCCCATCATCGTCTCACAAGGTAGTAAGGGAAAAAAGGTTAATTTAACGTGGTTTTTTTTTCTCTAAGAAAATCACAACCAACAAAACAAGCTTTAAGTAATAAGTCCGAAATAAAGAAAAAAAAAAATTAAAACAAAATGGAGGAAAAACTAATTAATTTAATTAATCCCTTTTCTTAGGAGAAAAATACAAAAACTGAATCCCAAAGTTTGAAATGAAATAACAAAACCATTCTGTTGACGAAATATTATTAGTTACAACAGCAACAGGTTTGTGTTTCTATTCGGTTTGTTTGGGATTTCCGCAAAGTCTATGATTCATTTCTGCGATGATGCACTGCACAAGATCAGCGTTGTTGTGTGTTATGATGGAATTCAAGTGATAAATTAAAACTTCTATACTCTGTAATTGTAATCAAAAATTGAGATTGCTTGAAAGATTGTACAAATACTTTAAGTAATAAACAAAATAATAAAATAATGAGCGGCAGTTGTAGTCTGAGAAAAGATGTTGTTTTTTTAAAGTTTTTTTTCTGCATTCCAGATGCTTTTTAATATTTACTTATTCTTTTAAGTACAAGGTAACTAAAAAAAAAGAAATGTTGGCCCAACATATTTTCTTCAAAACATTTTTGGATAACACATATTTTAAATGGCGCCCAACGCGACAAAAATTGCCAAAAATAAAGTCTTTCCAGCGTTGAAAAGATCAATAATTGCAAAATAAACTTCAAAAAATATGTATATCAATCGTTGTTGGAAATAGCAGAAAATTAAATAGAGTCGTTTAAATGGCGCCCAACGTGAAGCAAAATGAATAAATAGGACTTTTGATGACCATTCACGTGGTAATATTAACTAAGCTTTCCAAATGTGACTCGTTCAGCTTTATATCTGATCTCCTAAACAAAAACATTCAAAATATGTCAAATGGCGCCCAACGTGAGGAAAATTAATAAATACATTGTTTTTTTACGGAAAAATCTTCAAGCAATGATCAGTTCCCTTAAAGTATAATTAACATTAAGAATGAATATCTACTAGTGATGGGAACTATCGAATGATTCCAACTATCGATAGTTAGTAACTGAATGATTTGAACTATCGAATAGTTCATTCATTCATTCATTTATTCATTCGAACAAAAACTATCGAATAAAACTATCGAATAAAAACTATCGAATAAACTATCGAATAAACTATCGGATAAGAACTTTTCCAATGAAAAAACTATCGAATAACAAAATATCGAATGAAAAAACTATCGCTTAAGAAAACTATTCGAATGAAAAAACTATCGCTTAAGAAAACTATTCAAATAAAAAAACTATCGTTTAAGAAAACTATTCGAATGAAAAAACTATCGCTTAAGAAATCTATTCAAATGAAAAAAAACTATCGAATAAAAATACTATTCAAATGAAAAAAACTATCGAATAAAAATACCATTCAAATGAAAAAACTATCGTTTAAGAAAACTATTCAAATGAAAAAACTATCGAATAAAAAACTATCGAATAAAAAAACTATTCGAATGAAAATAGTAACTAAATGAATGATTTAAAACTATCGAATGAATGAATATTTTACAACTATCGATAGTTTGATAGTTTTTATTCGATAGTTCCCATCACTAATATCTACCATTCGTAGAAACAGCAAAATAATAATCAAAATCTTTAAATGGCGCCCAACGTGAAGAAAACTCAATAAATAGAGATTTTGACGATCATTGATTCTATAATGAAAACATTCTTTTATGTCTGAACTCTCTAAATGTGTTCTAATTTGCAACTTTACCCTCTGAATTATAACTTTAACAGAGGGGTTGTTTTGATTTACATTGAGGCAGTCACGTACCTACACATATTGACTCTGTGGTTTAATAGTGATAATAATAAAGTGAATGATGTACATGTGCAATGATTCATCATCAAGTCGGTATATGGTTACATTGAAGGCACTCAAGTAAACATGCCGTTTCATAATAATTTTTTGTTTTTTTTTTTTTTTTATTTCTGAGTTGCCATTTATGAAAGAAAAATAACAAAAATCGATTTAGAAATTTTTTTCTGTTTTTGTTATGATATTGGAATGAGTCACCACTGACTGACAAAAATGTATTTTTTATTTTAAATTTAATTTAATTTCTACTTCATTGAGGAGGGTTTTTGTGTTTGTTTTGTTTTATTTTTTCGAAATAAAATTTAATCATTTCCAGTTTGTTGAGGTCTAAGAGGTTACATATTCTTAGAAATTTGAAACAAAAATTTCCCAGAAGAGAATACCTCAATTTTGTTTATGATCAAAGGTTAAATTTTGTTTGTTTTTATTTTTTGCATTAAATTGACCTTTAACGTAGATGGTAATTTACCTCAAGAATTTTTTAAATTGTTTTGTCTTGGAATTTCATGAAATGAATGAAAATGTTTCAATCATCAAAATTCATTGAATCAAGGCCTTTTTCGTAGAAATATAAATTTCCACTTTTAATTAGACTACGAAAACCAGAAGTGTTTGTCCTGAATATGTTTTGTCTTTATGCTCATCTGTGTTCTCATAACTTATAAACTACTGATACTAATTTGACAAATGAGGTATCGTTCGAAGTGTCTTGATCGTCTGCTGGTTATGACTACAAAGTAAGAACTGATTGAATCCTTGAAGGAAGATTTAAAGGCAAAGTACTTGTATGTACACCAAGGAAGTGTCTTGAATTTTCCGGTCTTAATTTGATGTAAAGTGTGGGAGTCAAAATGTAGCGTTTGTTTTAATCAATATCCAACATAGTGTAGTTTTTGGTTGAAAAGTAAAAAAAAAAAAATTGAGTGGCGCCCAACGTGGAGTTAAATCCATAAATGAAGCATCTGATAACAATGACCAAATATTGATCAATTTGCTGGATATATTCTTATTTTCGAGTATATAATGCCCAATTTTTACTATTGCAATAGCAATTACATAAATCTTTTTTGTAACTGGCGTTTCGGTATATATTTGGGACATGCTCAGGACATGCTCGGGACATGTTCGTGACATGTTCGGGGCATGTTCGGGACATCTTCGGGACATGCTCGGGACATTTTCGGGACATGCTCGGGACATCTTTGGAACATGCTCAGGACATCTTCGGGACATGTGTTTTCGGAATGAATTTCCTCTAAAAAATTAAACAATGTTTGTCAAATAAATTTCAGATCAGTTAATTTCTAAGAACGCTTCGATTTTCTGAATAAGCTCAATTTTTTCTAAAATCCTATAAAAATCCCTTACACAACAAATATCATAGGAAAGTTATTTTATTACCTAAAAACCTTTAAAAAAAAGTTATTTTCTTACCTAAAAAATCTTTATTTAATTAACTTCTAAAAAAAAAACTTTTATTATTTTGAAACTCTGTACATATCTGTTTTGTAGTTAAAACGACATATCAACATTTGTTTTGTGGTTTATATAAAATCTGACATTAATGTTGACAATGCTTTTGATTGTTTGTTTGTTTCTCTAAATTAACCCCTCGAGCGTAGATAGTAATGAATTCGTTGTGGTTTCCAAAAAATGTTTTGTATTTGTATTTTCAAACTTTTTTGTCCTAACTCTAAATTTTTGTATCTAAAATTTTCTTCCTCTCTCATCCTGTCAACATCTGTATAAAAGTCCATTTATTTTGTATCTTTCTGTTTATAATTCCTGGAAAAACAATATTAAAATGCCACAAAAACCACACCGAAAAACGTTCTTCCCTCTCAATATGATAATATGTTCAACATGTTATATTTGTGTGTCACAAAGAGATCAACAGTTTGATTGCCAAACCGCCTCCCTTAAGCCGTGCCAGGTCACACTGCTGCCGCCGCGCCGCCTGTTGTTGACAACCTACTGTCAATATAACAAACAACAACTTTTTATATACACAAATTTTGTAGTCCCAAACTACAGTTAGGTAATGTCACATGCTGTTTCATAGAGCTCGTATAGAATGCCCGAAAAAGGACGATAAAATTGCAAACAAAAAAAAAACAAAACACAACAAAAGACAAATATTACTATCAAACAAAACCCAAGCTAAACCCACCCCCACGCAAACATATTTACAATTAACATATATATGGATGGGTAAACAAAGACAACTAAAAATGATGATGGCTTAACGGGACACTAGTTGCTAACCCAAAAATGTACCTATACTCTCATCATTCGCGATAAGCATGCATGATACACCCCCAACAAATCGCGGCTCGGTTCGGCTCCTATAATAGCCATATACCGTTAAACCAACAAATAAACATATACAAAAAAGGAAGAAAATAATCGTAAAACTCGTGTGAAACAAAAGGAAAATAATACAAAAAAGGACAAAAGAGAGAAAGCCTTTTGTCGTAGGTAGTAGAAGAATGGTTGATGGTAAATGGAAATGGAATGGAAATGTAAATGAAAATGGAGAGGAAATACTATACAACTGTTTCGTGAACAGTTACAATTTCGGTTACAATATGGCCGACTTGCGACGTTCATTAATTTTTGTGTTTGTTGTTGTTGGATTGTTGTAATTTTGTGTCGACTCATTTCACTCGTTTTTGTCTTTATGAAATTGATTAGGCCACTGTGCTGGCTGAGTGATAAGGGTTGATTTGATAGTCTGATGGAATATCACAACCCCTCAATCCAACAACAACAACTGTCACCATTAACATTACCACAGAAATTGAATATCCGCTTGGCTTGGTCTCAGGCTCGGTGGCATGATCAACACCACATCATACAGCTTGATATCGTTTATGAGCAATGTCCGATGAAAACGCCTCCGGTTTGTTTTATATTCCCCCAGATCCCGTTGCTGTTTGCCAGAAATTACGACCCCTCCTCTCTCTCTCTCTCTCTCTCCATTTCATTCGTTATCATTGCAAAAAAAAAAAGAATGATTTTATTCTTGTGTTTTAATAGCTGCTTGCGGACTATTTTTACAACTCGTTGATAGATAGATACTTTTATCGGGTACTTTGGTTCCTTTGGATATACCATAAATGTATTTGATGTAAGAGAACCTAAGTACTTTCTTCTGTCCGGAAATTCGCAATGACTTTGAGACTATTGTATTTTAGTTTACTGTTGTTTGTAGTTGTTTAGCCTTGCAAGGATAATAGTGGTGTGGAATTTATCCTACTGTGTACTTTCCATCAAAAAGTTACACTAGCTTTAGATTTCCTTTTCTTTTTTTTGTCTATCTTCAACAATGTGCCTGATGGAAAATATATAATTCTTCTAGGAAAGATGAAAGTAAATGCGGTTTGCGTGGGGAGGAGGGTGTAAAAGGAGGAAGGAAAAAAAAAACACACAAGTGTCAATTATCTCTGGCTTTTTGAGTCATTCTAACTAAATTACATCCAAAGTTATCTCTGCGTCAACATCGGGGTTGTTTAGAAATTGCTTTCTGCTGCTGTGCCATGATAATGCAATATGTGATAATGTTTTTTTCCTTCTTCTTATTCTTCCGTAGGATGTACTTAGATTGTAAAGCTAAATTATCTAAACAGAGGTTAGGTTAGAGAAAAGACAAACAAAATATAATAGGAAATATGCGTGTAATGAAACTAATGGCCTCAAGGGTGTTTTGACTATTTATTAAACAAATTCGTTTAAGACTCAAGGCATATATAGGACTAAAGTAATTTTCTTATTTGGTTCATATCTTGAGATTTTTTTTTTTTCAGTCTGAAAATTGAGGTTACAATAATCTTAGAAAATCCTGAAAGAATTTTTCATGTTGTATGCGGATTTTTATAGAAGCTTATGGATAAAAATCAAATAATTGTCACATAATTTTAGGATGAAACTATTTATTAGCTATTAAAGATAGCAGACAGGTGGTAGGTTCATTCAGGTGTTGAATATAAAAAGTGCCCAAATTATGTTTGATGTAAAGACAAGAAAATCAGTGACTAATGTTTTTAATTTGGAAAAGCAAATACGTTCCATATGACTTTTAGTTACCATGCAAGATATCTGAAACGAAAAAAGCGTTGATACTTCTTTGCAGGGGTGCCACAAGGGTCTGTTTTGAGACCAACTCTATTTGCAGTGGTTCTGATTTTCGGTACAGTTGCTTATAGTTCTAGGGTTTTGATTCATTATGTAATACATTTTCCAGTTTCGAATGTAACATTTATATGAAATAATTATAAAATAAAATGCACGACTGGGTCGCACGAACTTGCTCTTAGAGTTGAAGTTGCTTAAATTTTTAAGACTTTTTTTATAGAAACTTGGGAAATGTAGGTAGGTATATATAAACAAAAAAAAAATAAAATTCATTTTTCAAAAAAATAAAACAATATCTGAAATCGCCCCACAAAACAAGTATGCAGTTTTATTTGATATATGTATTAAGGTGCATTTTTAGAGAAAAAAAATTTCAAAATCGTTAGAGCCGTTTTTTAAAAAACTAATTTTTTATAAATAAATTTTTGAAAAAAAGTTTAAAAATAAAATTGGTATGCCATTTTGTAGAAATAACAAATTAACATCTAAAAACAATGTCCCGTTTTCGAAAATTGAATTTTTCAAAAAAAAAATTTTCAAAATTTTTTTAAAAATCCAAAAATTATTTTTTTCAAAATTTTATTTTTGGCTTATATTTAAATTATTTAAATGCTTTTGTATAAAAAATTTCGTTGCAATACAATAAGTAGTTTTGCAGAAAATCCGATTTGAAAAAAGCGGTCCTATGGCAGGTACGGTTAATAATGATTTAAAAAAAAAATTTTTTTCTTCAAAAGATAGACCTTGTTTAAAAACAAACATTTGAATTTTTTAAACAAAATCGTTGGAGCCGTTTTCGTGAAATTAAACTTTTCCGAAATTTTTGTATGACAGGTACCGTTATTTTTGGTCCAAAAAAATTAATTCCAAAAACCCCTCTGGAGAGTCTCCAAAAACTGCTACGTAGCAAGTTTGGAGTCAATCCGTCCATCCGTTTAGGCTCTTCTAGTTCCTTATACAGACAGACAGACAGACTGACAGACTGACGGACTTCCGGGACCCACTTTTTTTGGCATTGTCTATCATCGTAATGTCATGGAAAAATGTTATCTCAACTTTTTTTTTTTTGTACGAATGCATAACTTGATATATAGTACCTATATCGCAAAGTAAAAAGTGTAGTTTTAATTTTATTTAGTCTTCAAGCTTAAAGAATGTTTTTTTTTTTGCAAAAATGATGCATAATACAGTCTTAGAGCTTTTGTATGATTATTTCATTTTGTATGATATTCATTTTCGAATATGTAGGTATCGTCAAATTCAATATGATTTTTCAATATTTGTCTTTTTTTGAAGCAGTTTCGTCAGTGAAAATTGCTTTGTTTATGTATGTGTATTGACTTTTATTAAATATTTAGTCCAGTGAATTTATAATTTTGTTGTTCATTCGATAGAGTTGTAGAGAATTTTAAGATGAACAATATTTTGTCGGCAGGTTTTTTCATAATTTTCATAGAAAGTGCTCAAAACTAAAAACAATTCTTTTTTTGTCATGTAACTTTTTTAATATTCAGAATATCGAAAAAATGTTTTTAACATAAAATTTGCGAAATTTAATTATCTATGTTTTTTGTTCAACAAACTTTTACCTAGGATGAATAGATGTCGAGATATTAAATAAAAACTAAAATCCAAGATGGCGGCTAAAAGGTGAATTTCACTAGTGCGAAAAATCAGGGTTATGATACTCACCTAATTTTCTATCGAATGAGGATATAAAATTTGGGGGTGGTTTATAAACTGCTGGGTCGCCCATATTAGGAATAGGTATCATAAATGCACTGGACTAATTGACTTTCTAAAAGATATTTAAATCGAATAAATTTAAATCCTTTTTTTCTCTAATTACAATATCTTTTAATCTTTATTAAACTAATAAAATCTTTTTTGTTTTTTTTTTTTTCTTTCAGGTAAGCAAACTATGGTTTTTAATTGCATTTATTTTGACAATGTGTGGTGAGTTGTATATTTCTTTAGCTATAAGTTTATTGCCTTCGAAAGTGTAATGGGTTTTTTGGTTGTAATTCCAGCCAAATAACAGGAGAATTTATACAGGCATCCATAAAAGTTACAAATAAGAAAAATTAAAAAAAAATAATCAAAAACTCTTTTTCAATCTGACATTTACAAAAGCAGATAAGGCACTACATCGTGTCACGGGTGGGACACTTGTGCATTGAATTTATTATCTCTTTTTTATATTCTATAACACAAAATTTACCTTGACTTTCATTAATCTACCAAAAGAAGAATTCGTCAATTTGAATATTTTTAAAAATAAAACGGGTTATTTTCTACTGTCACGGGTGGGACAAAAAAAGAAGTGATCTTGAAATTGAGTATTTGCTTGCAATCTATCAAAATTGTGTACAAATTCTTTGACTAAGTACACAAAATTGTCTTTTTATAAAAAAAAAAAAAACTGAGTTTTAAATGTTACGGGTGGGACACGTACAAATTGCTCCGAAAGAGGAAGTTTAAAATGAATTTAAAACAAAATAAAGAAAACTATCTTTTATAACAGCTCATTGAAAAGACATTTAAAGTTTACTAAGAACGTTAAACTCGATTTAAACAAAGTTTAATCAAATTTACAAAACATTTTGAAGATAACTCAGTAGACAAAATTTTTTTTTTTTAATTTTATCTTCAAATGCTATCAGGAGCCCCTGCAGAGTTCCTTCATAAATCCACTACTGGACAAAACTCATTAATCAGCAAACGCAGTCACAGGCATAAATTACATTTTAGGGGTGGTGACATTTTCTTAAAACAAAATAAACATAAAATTATCTTCCTCAAAAGGAATTTCAACGGATAAATAAAATTGTGATAATGAAATTAACAGCAGTTAGCAAGCCAACACAGAGATTTGATAAGATTTTTTTTTTTGCAGAAATACACTTTTTTTTTCTGTGATATGGACAAAAGTCATTTGCGGAAGAATGAATTTTTCCAAGCTACTGCATCCGTATATCGTGTCCATTTAGTCCATCTGTTTTATTCCTGGTTTTTCCATTTTTCTATCCTATTTGTAATGATAAAATAATGTAAATGTTTTTTGTATTTTAATATCCCATAGAATTCAGGCAGCAGCCCAGCTACAAAATGTATGTTGATAAGAACAGACGCCCATTAATTAATTAGAAAATTCTAATGAAATCCAATATTTGGTCAGGGTAATGAAAATGATTATTATGGTGCTGCTCTGTTCTTTTTTGCTTTGCTTTCCTCTACTTGCATGCGTACGAAGGGTGTTAAATTTATTTATTCGTATAATGCTCTGCGTTGATAGCGAAAAATTTGTATTTAGTTAAATGAATATAACGATGAACACTAATACTCTCCTACACCAAGTTAATATACCTTCCATATTGAATATAATTTTAGTCAAGTGTAAGTAATTTGGTGACTAAGGTTTTCAGATACTGATTAATCTTTTAATGTTATCAGTTTGATTTTGAAAACAAACAGTGTATAATGAATGTATGTCGGGACTGGTATAGTGCTTAATGAATTTAGGGCGGTTTTGTTATTAAAAAAAAAAAATACACATCACGAGAAACATTACTGAAACTTTAATTAGTCTCTTATCAGATAGTTTTTTTTTTTTTTTTTTTCTTAGCAGAAAATTGAACAAATACGAAATAAAGGTTTGCTTTCGGAAAGTAAAAGGGAAATGTTAGTGACGAGTTTTAAACTATCGCTGATAAGGTTTTCTTTTGAAATTTTCAATGATTTACAAGGGGATTCCTTTCCGACTCATAAATATCTTTCGAAAGGCCTGTGTTTGATAAAAAATCTTATTGATTTTATCTTAAGAAAAAAAAACTTATAAGTTATTAAAATACGAGTGTATTCGAAACTCTTAAGATTTTCAAAGTTTCCTAACTTTGGAAGCTATTAGAAATTTCCCCAGAATGTATAATTTTAACACTTCCGAACGGAAAAGTGACTTCTTTCACTATGTGAAACAGAGATAAATGAACGATTATTTGATTTCTTTAAATAAAAAGCTTGCAACCTCGTCAAAAATTCCATTAGACTACGCACCCATTACAAGAAAATTAGGTCGAGGTGGGAGCGCGCCAAGTTAAAGCGACATCTACATTTAAGGGGGGAAATCCCTCTGGAATTTTTTATTTTTGCATTATTTTTTTTTTGCGTGATAAATTTATTTATCAACCGAAGAAACTATTTTCAGTGGTCTTAGCCTTAAATGAAGCCTCAAAAGTGCCTAGATAGTCCCGAAACCAATGCGCTCCGAACCTACCATAGGTAGTACGAAAACGAAAACTTAAACGCATTTTTTTCGAAACTATTTTTTTTCCGCGCCGTGCAATGTAACTCAAAAACTAATGAAGCTATCGACTTGAAATTTTAAGCAAATTACTCCTTAACTTATTGGCCACAACATGAACCTAAAAGTTGAATAAAATTTGTACAGTAAATATTTTTTTTAACTACTTCTTTGTAAAAAAACATGTTTTTTTTTTCGTTTTTTTGATTTCTAATTTTTAATTTTCATTTAAAAAAAAAATAAATTTAGGTTCATGCAATGCGTACTAATATCATCTAACGGAAAAAAATTTTTTTTTTGATTTAAGATGATTTTCTGGACCTGTGCATTGCACGGCGTAAACTAGAGGCGTCAACTTTGAAAGGCTCCAGAGCCGCCATTTTGTTATTTTTTCATTTCAAAAAAATTTTTTTCAATACTTAATAATGTCAGTAATAGCTATCTTGTCTTTTTCCAAATTTCAATAAGTGCTTTCAGTTTTTCATAAAAAAATATTGAAAAAGGTGTCGTCCAGAGGGATTTCCCCCCTTAACAATTGTACCTAACTAACGAGCTTCGTTGATTTAATCTAGAGTTATTAAGGTAGTGTGTAAAGAAACAGGGGCAGAAAAAAAAATCATGTGTGCAATTCACACGTTGTAAAAGTGAAACCTTAAAAAATCATTTTTCTTGCCAAACTTTTTTATTTCAATCAACTTTAAATCCATTTTTGTATATGGCAACCTACAATAAATTTTACATCATTCGAAAGCTTATTGTTTCAGTTGAAAATATTTATATCGACCATGTCTATACAACATCTACAAAAAGGGTTAGAATTTTTTGAACCCAATTAGTTTTCATCAAAAAATCAAGCATTTTTTCTCTTCTAACACCATTAAATCCATTTTTTAAATATATTAAATGAAAGGTAATATTATCAGAATGTGTATTAAAGTTAAATACAATTTTATGTAGATCAAAATATACATAAATATAACGTGTTTAGAAAAAAATACATATTTTCACTGTTATCTCAGGATTTTGGATACGAAATTAATTGAAATTTTGCACAATTATATAGTTTATTTGATTACCTATCTACAGTATAAATTTCATTAATCTATCTAATAAAACAAAAGTTATAATCAATTGATTTTTCTTGTCGCTTTTTTTTTCATCTTGTTTCAAATCACTACGATACTAAAGAAGTTTTCAATTCAAAATAATTGACACAGGAATCGATTGATATTGTGAATATATAAAAGTTAAACATACAAACAAAAAATGAAAAAAGTATGCAACTCGTGAAATTCGACGTTTGAAAAAATAATTCACCAAAAATCAGCACGAAATGTATTTGAAATGTTTTTTTTTTCTTTTTGCTCTCTTATAATATTAAAAAAAAAAAAAACAAAATAACTTGACACGCATCTGCCATAATTTGTATTTAACTTTGTTTTTTGGCTTCTTTTTGTTTTTTTAGAAATATAGCAGATTTTAACATTTCAATACACTGTTTAACAAAAAAAACAATGAAATTTCAATACGTTTTGTACGACATAATTATGAATATATTTAAACTAAATAATTTGTTTTTCAAAATAGGTACTTCCGAAATCTGGATTTAGGGACAAATAATATTGCAATTGCTCTAGCTTTGTCAATTTCCAACCAATTTTAATTTTTGAACCTGTTCTCAAAAGAAGATATTTCAATCTTTCCAACAATATAAGATATATGGTTTTAACTAAAAACCTAAACTGCATAAGCTTAAGAATTTTAATAATAGTTTTTTTTTTCATTCATTGAATTTATTAGTAACATAACAAATTTTCTTTTTAGGAGTTTTTTTCTCGCTACAAGATGTATTTAAAATCTAATAAAAGTTTTAATGATGCTTTAGAATTTAAACCTTAAAAGTACACTAAGTTTAAACGAAAAAGTTCGTTTCAAGGACAAAATGAAGGGAAATTCAGATGTTTTAAAATTTCTTGAAAACCTTTTGTACAAATTAAAGAGACTCTGTAAAAGTCTCCACAAAAATCCACACTTATTCGAATTCAGATCATCCCAAAGTGCCAATTTATGTTATTCAGTTATATAAATTAAAAATTTAGCTCTTATAGCCTATTAAAAAAAAGTGTCATCTAAAAAAAAAAAAAAAAAAACAAGACAATTTATTAAATCCTTTTTAAAAATAAAAAACAAAATGCATTTTCCATTCAACCTCCAACCATCTGTGAAAAACTACTGCATCCTTTTTCTATATGTTATTGTTTTTGTTTAATACACTCTCTGTCTCAAACTCATATGTCTGGGGTTTTTATGAAATTGATCACCCTTTATAAAACGATTCAAAAACTAAATCACTCTAAATGTTATGCTTGCCAAAATATTTTTAGGGAATTTCCTATTCCCAAAACCACACATAAAAACACACAATATAATATAATTGTACACCATCTTTCTTTCAAAAAAAAAAAAATATGTATGTGAAGAAGAAGTTTCCATATGGAAGAAGCGACTCATAGTCTACGACCTTTCCACTAAAAAAAAAATACATATACCATCAAAAAGCAACAACAAACTAAACAAGTAAAACACTAACCAACACACCGAAAAAAAAAATTGATAATAACAGCTATCAAATTAACATTTTTCAGTGACAAAAGTCGTCCAACAATTAAAATATCAATTTTGATATTTTATCATATCATTTTCACATTTTTTAATTTCAGATGGGATGGTGAAAATTTCACTTTGACAATTAAAATATCATTTTGACATTTTTTTACGTTTAAGTGGACAGTGAAAATTTCACTTTGACAATTAAAATATCAATGTTGACTAGATTTTACGTTTTAGTTTATTATAATGAAACCTATTTCTTTCTTTTTCTTTTTTATTATTTTTATTATTAAAAGAATTTTCTTTCTTTTTTCAAAACATTACTGAAAGGGAATATTCTTTACAAAATAATGATCATATTATTTTTTCTATTATAGGTGATACAATTGTTTTGTTATTTTCTCCCAAACTATGTGAAGTAAAATCTTAGTGCCGATCAAATTTTATCAGTAAATCATACATTTTACTTCGAAAAAACACAACGCGCCTTTAAATTAGTACACATTAAGAATTTTGTATTTAATATTTTTCAATAATTTGGAATGAGAAATTGATATTAAAAAATGATAATAAAATATCAAAAAAAAATTCCAAAATGTGACATTTAAATATCATCCTGATAATAAAAACGTTGTTTTAACATTTTAAATATCATTAAACACATTTTATAGAGCATTTTTGGCTGATATTTAAGAAATGTTAATTTGATATTTAAAAAATGTTAAATTGATATTGGTTTTTTTTTTCGGTGCACTAAATTTCTCCTCTCAATACAATATGGCACTGACTATGGCTGGTTAGGCTGTCTATAGAGAGCTCTATAGCTTGGCTCTTGGCTACCACAACAACTCTCAAGATAGTAGAACTGAACCATAAAATTCCTTATTAACTTTGGATAAACAATTTTCCATTATAGTTTTGAGTTTTGCTTCCCACTTTCTCTCTAAATTCTCTGGCATCTCGCATATTGAAATGGTTATCGGCGGGTTCGAGATTCTCGGGGATATGAAATAAAAAAAAAAAACAAAAACATCTGCGATAAATATGTCGGATGACTATAAATAAAATTTCCTCCCTCGAATTGATCTAACTTCTAATTATGTGCGCATCTTTCGACTTATTTCAGACTTAAGGGTTTTTTTTTCTATAGGTACCAAAAGTCTCCCTTAAAGCTATATCATTCTCCAAAAAAGAAGAATACAAAAAACCCAATTGATATAAAAATTTATTTATACAATAAGTATAAATTTTTATTAATAATAAAATAATAGCAATCAACCCCCTATAGTCAAGTCAAGTCAAGCCAGCAGCAGCAGCAGACAACACACACAGGAAACAAACTCTCTATCAATATGAGGGTGGAAGTGGCATGCACTAGCTAGCAGCTATATAGAGAATTATGGAGAGTTGTTTGTAGAAAAAATGGTGGCATTACCGTCCACGTCCATCGTTTGTCGTCGTCATTGTCGGTGTCAATGTATGATGGGATGTGATTGCTCTTTTTTATTTCTACCAACACAAACTAACATTCGCTTTAATAACATGTAGCTCAATACAATACAACTAAACATATTTTTTTCTATTTTGTTTATTGCAAAAAAACAAGAATTTGTTAAAGAACAAGCTACAATATTGAAGAAGAAAAAAAAACAATGCTAAAGTTCTTAAACAAAAGAGAATCGAATTAAAAACAAACTCTGTCTGAGCCGAAGAAGAAAGTTCTTTCGTTGCTTTCTTGTTTTCTTGTTAAGTTTTTTTTTTTTTTCAAATAGAAAACATGAGAATTGAGAGCAAAAAGGGGGTGGTTGTGATGAGTGAACGAACAAGTAGAAGGTTGAATTTTGAGAGAGATATTTGTGGTGGATTGAATAGAGAATTTGCAATAAAATTGAGAGAGAATTAGAGAGAAAACATTTTATACAAAAGCAAGCAAATTGGAAGTTGAGACGGTTTTTGTTGAGTTTAAGGCTAGGCGCACACATGCGATTTTCAGTCGTTGCTACTAAAAAATCGAAGTCGCAACATAAAATTACCGTGCACACACTTGCGACTAAAAAATCGCGCGACTATTTTTTATTGTAAGAAAAAACATTATGTTTGGTCGAAAAAAAGTTGACCGTTTTTCGACAAAAAAAATGCATCATCTCGAGATCAAAAGAGCCAGGAGATACTCACTGTTCAAATCTAATGGTCAAATGACCGCAAAGAAAACAATCACGAAATCCGTTCGTAATTTAAAATTTCATACAAATGGTATCTACGATCGGATTTTATGATAAGGTGAATTCATGAAACGGTGTAAGTTCTGGTAAAAGTGGTAAAGTAATAAATAACTCAAAATTTGGTAAGGGTTTGACAGCTTGTTTACCAGATTAGAAATAGAAATAAATTCTCTGCAATGTGTATGTTTGTATCTTATTTTAGACCCCACGAGTACCATTATTTCACCAAAGCATTATGTACTCATTCTATAGTACTGGGTAAATTTCTGAGGGCCTTCTCTTAAATTTTTATGAATTTTATGGAATTGTCCTTTAAATTTCCTATCGTTTATAAAAAAAAGAGCCACTATACAACACTTTCTAGTAATATCCATTATTGTACTTAAAATAATTGTTATAAGTGTCGCACGTGCGGGCAGGTGAATAATATTCTGTATAATATATCCTTATGTATAGCAAAAAAAAAAAATCGCGAAAAATAGAACCGGATCCATTTTTTTAAACTTTGCGATTTTAAAATCGCAAGTCTGTGCGCTCTCATTTAAAATAATGTGTTTCATTTTTTGCGTCTAAAAAATCGAGTGGTTGAAAATCGCATGTGTGCGCATGATTTGGCCTCTTTGCGACTGCGACTTTTTAGTCGTTTTCGGTTTAGTCGCAAGTGTGTGCACAACTATACTGGTCCATTTGTTCCATTTTAATTTGCGACAATCGCGTCGCCAAAAAAATGGGACAATTTTCAATTTTAAAATCGCGGCTATTTTTTAGAAGCATGTGTGTTCACCGGCATTGAAATCCGTGTGATCCATTTTTGCGACTAAATAATCGCGCGACTGAAATCGCATGTGTGCGCCTAGCCTAAGTCCGTAAGAATGGCAAATTTGAGGAAAAATATAAGGAAAACACTTTAAACAGGGTTGAATTTTAGTAATATTTGATGGCTGGAAAAAGTATCATTATCAAAAATAAATTAATGATATTTTATATTTCTAACATAGTTGAAGATCAACTTTTCCGATAGTTTAACCAAAGAAAACTGTAAGAATCGATAGACTTAAAAGATTGTTGAGAAAATACAAAAAATATAAAATGTTCTTGTTAGAATTCTGCTCTAAGAAAATTTTTTAAAAATTCAGTAATTTTACACATTTTTAAAACTTAGAAAAATTATACCGACTTTTAAAATGATTTAACTTTGTGCTTCAAAATTCTTCTTTTTTTTAAGTGTTTCATACAAATAAGCACTTTTGAATAGCAAATAATTTTTTTTATCAGTGATTTTTTTGGCGTTTGGTTAAAAGAGGGATCAAATTTATTATTTTTGGTGTGCGAATTGGGTTAAAATGTGTTAAATGGGACTTTTTTTTTTGCATTACTTTGATTAAAATTCCCTCAAGATAAAACAAAATTACCTTCAAAAATGGTTTTTCTTAGGTATATGCAATTAATTATTTTTTATAACAAAACCCAGCTGAAAATATATGAAGTTAAATATTCTAGTATAAATATGTAAGAAATTCTCAATTTCACATACTTTTTTTTTATTTTTATCGATAATTTTCCACTTCTTTACGATCAAAAAGACAATTTTTGAAGATGAATAATAAGTTGAGGAAGTACTTTGTATTAATTAATAGCATTAATACTTTTACATTTCTTGAAAAATCAACGCATTATAACAAAAATAATTTCAAATCTTTCTTGATTCTCTCTATCTTGAAAAACGTCATATTTTAACCACTAGTGTCAAATTTTACCCTGCTCCGCAGCTGGATAAATTTTAACCCATTTTATTCACCACGCTAGTGTCAAAATTTAACCAAACGTCAAATTTTAACCAACATTTTAACGCAATTCGCACACGGCCTTATTTTTCGTGAAAAAAAAAATACGAATTTGTGAAGAATTTCAACGGTTTTATGAGTGGAAGTCATAAATTGCATTTTCTTTGAAGCTTCTCCTAAGAAACTAAAATTGTCATGACTCCTGACAAATCTACAACTCTATGGGATAAGCGTTTTTCGAAATCGATCAATGGGAAGAGTCTTAAATGTTTTTTACATGCGCAAATCCCGAATAGTATTCTCCATATTCGTATCTCAATTTATTTGTTTCTTTCAAATTTGGCACTGCTAGTTCTTAAAAAAATGAGAATTTTCTTCAACTTCCAGTTTTCGACCGATTACACTTACCTTAATTCGTTTCTTGGCCTTGGAAACACCGATAAATTACACGTTGAGACCTATCACGTTTTGTAGAGCTAGTCGCACTGATTACGAAACGGTATTTAAAAAGTCCCTAACACCCCCAAAATCTGGAGTTAGGGGCAAAAAACGGTTTTTTTTTACCTTCACCCATTGAAAAAAATCTAGCTTCCTCAAATTTGTACCCATTTTCTATTTTTTTACAGTTTCTAATAGGAGATAAATATACCTTTTCAGCAATGCATAAAACATGTAACTCGGTTAAACCACCTAGAATTTATAAGCTGTCAAAGTTCAAAAATTCCAACTTCGACATCAAATTAAAGTTTATATTTTCACAACAGCATTCTGTTTTAAAAATATACCTATTCTAAAATAATATTTATTTAAAAATCAAACGAGGTATTTTTTATGAAAATCAGTTTAAAATTGGCTTAGAAAAAAAAATTTTTCGATTTCAACCCAGATACAGAAATTCGAACTTATAGGTATAGAACAACAATGTTATTTCGGCACGTAGTAGGATAACTTGGGCGCCAGGATTTGATAACGGAGCTCAATACAATCAATTTTTTCTTTGGGAGGGGGGTCTATTTACCCCCCTTTGGTTGGGAGGGGCAGTTTTCTACAAAAAAATTATCAAAATAAAAAAAAAAAATTATTAAAAAACAACGGCAACACTAACAGTAATAAATGATACCATTTCCGAAAGGCAAAACTGTACATTTAATTCTAATTTTTAGATCAATTTATTATAACCAATAGTTTTTGAAATAATCGATTTCAAAGTTAAAAATAGGCGAACAAAAAATGTTTAAACCTCATTTTATACTATTTTTGTCCAGACTGTGGATTTTAATAAAAAAAAATTACTCACACAGAAAACTGCCTCAATTGGTTCCTTATGAAACAGTGAAAACTATATGTTTCTATGTCTTCTAGTTTTTGAGAAAATTGAAAAATTATTTTATCAGATTTTTCTTTTTTCAAAATATTTTTTGTTTTTATTTGTTTTTATTTTTTAATTTTCTCAAATATATTAGTCGTATGTTTTTTGGGTCGCTAAAACCGAATTCGAAGTCTATTTTGCCGAATCACATCAGGTTTTTGAGATACCCTCAAAAACTGTCAGATAAGAACTTTTTTTTTTAGCTTAGACACTTTTTGAGGATATGCCATTACCGTTTTTTTTTTTTTTTTTAATTCCTTTGTGAAAATTGTATCTAATATTCGTCGATTACACTGGTCGGCAACGGATATAGAGCAAGAACCAAACCCTACTTTTCGAGAGGAATTTTGTGTGCTGGTTCCGAATCTGAAGTCAAAATTTCACTGTCACATCACGTTTTTGAAATAATTGAATATTAATAGGTCAAAAACGCTTAATTTTTTTTTGTAGAACTACTTATGTAATCTCAAAACGCCATATTAACACGTCCTAAAGGTATTTATATTTTTTCAAAATTATTTTTTTTCTCAAAGATATTGAAAAAAGAAATTTATGATAGATATCTCAAAATCTTGATTATTTTTTTCAAAGTAATAAATGGTTTTTTGAATCAAATTCCATCTTGCGTCTTCTGATTTGGACTTATAAAGAGCAACATATTACGGAAAATATATATTTTTGACTAAACATAAAAAAAAACTCAATTAAAAATTGATTTTTGGAAGCTCTATAGCGAAAATAGTGATGAGTATAGCTCAAAAACTAGACGTAATAGAAAAAATCTGTAAATAGTTCTGAATTCAGCACACTAAAGTCAATCAAAATCACCTTATGAAGTTCTTGCTCCCGACTTTTTTTTAGTTTTTTGCCGACCAGTGTTATCATACTTTAATTGGTTTTAATGCCGTCGCAAAAAAAAAACACGAAATCATGCCTTCCTTAGTACGAATTAATATTTTTGTTGAAATTATTTTTAGCAGACAATCTGAGGTGATAGTATTGCCAGCATGCTGTGACAAATTGCCACAATCACACGTGGGTTCACACGCCTCAAAAGTCAAATGTTTCGTGCTTAGAAGTAATATTTTTTTTTTTTTTTAATTGAAGCATGCAATTGCTTAGTATTTATCAAGAGCATTTGCTCAAATTTATCTAGACAACTCCTTGTTATCTTCAATTTTTTTTTTTTATATCTGGAAAAAAAAGTACTTTTAGTAGGTATCTTTACCATCCCTGTTTAATAATCACAAAACACTTCCTACTAAACAAATACACCCTACTAAACAACAACAAAAAAAAGTATTTGCTCATAGATGATACTCCCTCCCATAAGCATTGTACGTAGATATACAGATACACTAACATTTTTACTCTCCCGTTAGATACTATTTCTCTATTCTCGCCGACACCGACACCGACTGCTAACAAAACAACCAACAGCAGCGCCACCGCCCGCATCAACAAACCGGCATACACAACGGCATCTCTTTTATAATACTCTTCTCAGTATCGCTCAGTATCGGTCGTCTTTTGCTCATTTCTCGTTGGTGTCGGCAAAAACCGTTCATTCGGCGAATGTCAGTCTGCTTTTAGAATCAGCTGCGGTGGGGTCGTGTGTTGTTTTATTAACTGGCGCTCTTTATATACACATATAATTATATAGATATATTTTCTATACTGTACAGTTATATCAGTTTTTTGTTGTTGTTTGTTGAATTTTTTTTTTGTGTCTCTCTCGCTTGTGTATCGGTCGGTCGTTGTACGGTTAGTTTTATACATTTTTACAGTTTTTTTTTTTTTTTGGTTGGATTGGATTTTTGTCGGATTGGAAAAAACAGCTGAGAAAGGGAGAAAGTTCTCTCTTCTTCGTATACCTTTATTTGTATTCTAAAAAATATAGTATTTCTATCTCTCTCTCCCTCTTTCTTTCATTGCAATTACGATTACGACGAACAACGTCGACACAATACCTATCCTATACTTCCTTTTTGTCGCGATTGCGAGGATTGTAACTGTAGTCGTCGTCGGTGTCGTTGTTGCGATTTCATTTTCACTTTTTACCGGCTCTCCGGCTTGTCAGAACTCTGTACTGTAGAGTTTTGTATGTATGGCATCACTGTCGTCTGGTGTTTTTTTGTATGTTTGTGTGTATTAGGGTGGTGGGGGTGGTAGTTGCTGTTTTTTTCTTCAATCAGTTTCCCTTTAATTTACTGCTGTTTGTTGCTGTTTCTGCTGTATGCTGCACCCTTGTGGTTAGGCGGACAAAAAAAACGCACCCCTATTTTTTTATAATACACCAAACGAACTTCTCTACCTTTTTCCCACACCCTCGCTCGTGTTTTTATTTGTGGATGTTGCTGAACTCTCGCTACTGTATTTCGCCCGTTTTTAAGAAACACAGAGATATGGCGGCCAGCCGCCTGCGGTAGTGGTGTGATATCCGAAAACACACAAAATCACTGCCGGCGATCGATTACGTGCTGCGTTGTTAACTTTTTGGATATGTCTCCTCTTCCAGACTTTCTCAGAGTGAATTTAGATACAAAACAAACAAGCAAAAAAAAAAATGAATCGTGATATTTGTCATTTCAATTCATTTAATAAATTTTTGTTTCCAGCTGTTTTCTGGCTGCGAACAACAAAACACACCCTAATGACCCTACACCTACCCGCATATAACCGATATGCGTGTTAGGTACATCCGTTTCCTCCTCAATATCGGTTAAGTGACACATAATTGCAAATTATCATCAGACTCCCTGCTATTTGTACAAAAAAAGCAGAAAAAAGTATAGGACCCCGTACTTTAGCATAGCAGACCAAACCCCAGTTAGAATTAAAAGAGGAAGAGAAAGAGTATAAAACAAAACGAAGAAGAAATTACATATATAGATAGTAGATACTTATCCATATTCTTGTCACACATCCGGTAAAAGTCACGTTATTTATTAATTTTTTTTCATTTTTTTTTCGTTTGTTTCATATAATTCGTCTCCTCTTCGTTCGTTTGTTTTTTCCCCCACTTTCAGTCTGCTAATTTCTGATGGTGGTGACATTTTGGCGAAGAGATACCCTTAACAAAGTTTTTTTTTTACAGCAAACCAACCGAAATGAAAGAAAAAAAAAATCGATATGTTGGCTATTAATTTTATTACTTAGTCATCTTCATTGTTTTGTCACCATATCGAATCATTTAGCCTGTTTTTTTTTTTCTTCGCCTCTCTCGTCTTTGACTGAGCTTATAACCACCCAACAACCACCCTCTCTCATTCTTAGTGACTTCAATCAAAATCACAAAGAAATACTTGAAATGACAGAGGAACAGATGAAACAGCAAAAATAAAAAGTCAAGAATTCAATTCAAAGTCATGTAGATATGTTAAAATTGCAATAAGATATCATTCCGCTTTACCCTTCAGATACTTTATCGGTGAAGTCATCCTGACACAAGTTTTTTTTTTTTCTTTTGTGCTGTTTTTTTTTTTGTATTTTTTTGTGCCACTTTATCACTACCACATCGTTTTTTTTTTTTGTGGATTTTCTTTGCTTATTTTTCGCACTCGCCGACGACGTCGCTAAGTTACTGCTGCTGGCTGGTACTTCTAGCTCCTACCATAACCACACAATCATCATCATAGAAATAGTTAACCTTCATTTTTTTTTTTTTGTATCCAACAGATACATAGTCAAATCGGTGTCGTTCGGGTCGGTGTTGCGACTTTTTGTGCCGAGAAAAAAAAATTCTACACACACGCAGTTTTTTTTCACAATGAGATAAAAAAATTCAATCCAAAAAAAAAAAATTAAAAAAAAAATATCCCAAGAGTTTTACTCTCGCATTTATATTATATCGCAATTTAACAAAAAAAAAAAACTTCAGATATAAAAAAAAAAAAAAATTGCAGATACAATATCTTCTCTCTCTCTCTATTGTTGTGTGCGGCTCCTCTCTGTGTGTGCCTTTTGTGTATCTTTTCAATTGAATTTGATTGCAATTGTTGTAGTGCTGCTGCATTTTTTTTTTTCTTATTTATATATTTGTTTAATTCAATTGTTTAAACAACAATTGATCGCGATAGAAAGAGAGTGGTTGAACTGTTTTTTTTTTTTATTTAATTTAATCGTGTCTCTATACCTCCCTATTATCAACTCAGGCACATTTAATTTTTTTGTCGCGATTTTCGGACGTCACAATTTTTCTGTCAACACCAACTTGTTGATATTTTCAATTGTCAGTGATTAATCAGTTTTTTTTTTACATAAAAATATCTATACCCAAATTGAAACAGTTTTTTTTTTGTTTTAACTTTTATTTTGTTTATAGTAAAAAGTAGCAAGTTTTAATAATTAAAAGAAAAGATTAAATAAAAAAAAAAACTAAAAGGCATTTTTTGTCAATTATTCCTTCGAAAAATAATAAAAAAAAAATCGTGATAATTTATTATTTATTGTGATTTAAAATTGTTTAAAACACGATACAAAAAAAAAAAAAATTAAATTATTCACAAAAAGAGTTACGAAAAAAGTGTTTTTTTTTTTACCAGAAAGTGTTTTTATATTTACAGGAAATTCTGTTCAAAATTACCAAAAAACTGTTAAAATTGAATTGAAAGTGAAAAAAAAGTTATTAATTTTTTAAACTAAAAAAAAAAAAAAAATACCTACTCCTAAATATCTATATGAAACCTATTTGAAGCTGATTTGGATTATTAAAAACCGACGACGACTTCATTAAAAATTTCGTTTTCTTAATTTCATGTCATACGGTTGTGTGTTTTTGGTGAGTAATATTATTTACTTGTTTTGTTTTTTTTTTTTTAATAATAATAATGATGCCATAAGCCATTGCCTCCGTTCAGCATTTGGTTTTAATAAAATGAGCTAAGAGAAATAATTTTATTGTTTATGTTTTTTTTTTTAAGATTAAAAATTTCTATATAGGATTATTGTTTGTGTAAAGAGTTTTTGTTTTTGGTTCACGATAAGCATTTGTTAACAAAAATAAAAATGAAAAACTCGCATTGTACCTATATAATAAAGTATGTTTTCATCTTTATTTAGTACAAAAGATTTTATTTTTACAAAACTAGCATAGCCATTATTTGTAATTCAGAAATTGCATTCGTTTTTCGTTGTCATTACAAATACTTTTAATGCAATAAACGTTACCACGCCCACTTTTTGAAAAATTGATGAATTTTGATAAATAATTGTTTGAAAAAAAACGGGCATTTTGAAACTAAAATGAACATTTTTGGAAATCTGTTTTTTAGCTTTGTACTGACCGCTGCACAGTGAGGCGACCCATATGGCAATGTTGGAAACAATTCAAAAAATAAAACAAAAGATATCGGTGTTTTTTGTTAGTTTTCCGTTATATAACATTCCTATGCATCAAAACCACACTCATTTTATCTTGGTGCATGATTTCTCACTCTAAAACGAGCACTTTAAGTTGTCACATTAGTTGTATTTTAATTGTGTTGTAAAAAAATTAACAAAAAGGTTTAATGTTCAACTAGCTGCCATTTTTGTTTAAATAACAGTATAATTCTGATTAAACATGGAATCGAAAGATTCGGTTGTATATTTTATCATTTAAATAAAAAAAATTTAAATCAATGAATTATTTTGCTATATTTTGTATTAAATGTAGAGTGTTTAAAATTGTTAGTTGGAAATTAAGTTATTTTCTAAAAACTTTAGCTTAAAGTTAGTTTCACTTCCACACTTCCACATCGAGATTTTAGTATTTTCATATGCCTTGACTTATTATCAGTGGAATTCTAAAAAGAAAGGGTGCTCGTATGTGCTCCATTTTTTGTTTTAGTTTTTTAAAGTACATCCTCAGTATATTTTAAAAGGCTTACTATTTGATCCAGGTTTATTAGAAAGGTTTTTATTTTTGAGATATATATAATTTTTTGCTCTCATAATCTCATATGGTTGAAAAAAAATAAGAATTTACGTTTACGTTCCTGACTTAATTCTAACCCGTTTTTCTAAGGAACTGAAGTTTCTTCAAATGAAATAAATAAATAATATAAAATAAAATAAAATATGATAGATTAAATATTTAAATGGTTATTTTATTATAACTCAGTCTTTTAATACAACATAATTTTAAAATTATGGCAACGCGTTTCGGAATTAACATTCCATCTTCGGGCTTCCAAACTGATTTATGTTGTTTGAAGTTTTGAGTCCTTGCCTTGAATAGTAAACTTTAAAATCTAGCGCAATATTGCATACTTTACTATAGCACTACAAACAAATAGATTATCTCACTTTAACATTAATTTCATCCATCAAAAAAATAAAATTAAAATAAAAAACATTGAAAAAATGGTCAAAAACTTTGGGGCAAAATAAATATTTTTCAACTTTATTCGGTGAAAATCATTTTAGAAATAGAAATTTTTGCACACTAACATAAATCAATCTCACCTATAAGAACTATAAGTTACAGATTTTTTGCAAGCTTTCAAGAAATCCTAAAAAAAAATACCACTCAAAAATACTCCTACAAAATAGCTGTTTTTCAAAAATTCACGTTCTACGACAAACCGTTGTAAAAAAAATAATTTTTTTCTTACCATGTCATTTTACCCCTATTTACCCTATCTAATGATTGAATTTTTAGAAATCCTTTCTCAGTGTTCACTTTCAGGATATAAACTTTTAAATAAACTATATTAAATTTTGTCTTTTGGCGTCATATGAAATAAGATGAAACTCTAATCTATACCACATAGCTAACGTCAAGTGGAACGTGAGAAATAGTCATCCTTTTCGTATTTGCAGCACGGGTTCATCGATTTATAACATTTTACCACGTCACAAATATAATTCAGCCAACGCAAATGAATTAATTCCAACTTTTGGGGTATCTTGCCCCATTGTGCGCTGGCAAATCTCAAAAATTCTTTGTTTTGAAGTTTTCGCTGAAACTGGCAATAATTAAGTCAAATGGTAAAATTGATACAATTATAGTTAAAAATAAGTAAGGTCACGTCACTTGTTGGAAATGTCAAATTTTCAATTTTTACGAAAAAAAAAAATACGATGCAAAAAAGGGAAATAGGACCCCTGTCTGGAAGTATTTGCTTTTACTATGAATTTTGTGAGTATTAACAAATTTCGGTATGCAAAAAAGTGAAATAAATACCTAATTTATGAAGTTTGTATCTTAAATTGAAGCATATACTTTTTCGGATGAATTTTTCTATTAAAACTGCAAACTAATCAAGTTGCTGTCGATTACAAGGAAAATTTTATATCTTCTTAGTTTTCCTATAGCAGTTTTTTTAAGGTTAATACTGAGAGACTTTAGTCAGTTTTCAAGCATAAGTGATTGTCCTCTTTAAATAATCTAATAAAATAAAATACCCAAACTTACTAAAAATACAAGTGATGGAATTGGGTGAAAACCCAATTTATAATTAGTTTAGCTTAGTGAAAAATAAAAAAGAAGTGATCAAATTAAAAAAATAATTATTTTTTGATGGAAACATGATTTACAAGAATTCTTTTAACACGCATTAAAAAAAAACAATAACAATAATTCAAAATTGTTAGTTAGAAAGAAAAAATTAATAAAAATTATATTTTTCTTAACCCTCTGTAGGCACACCTCTTTTTTGCGAATTTGGTTTATACTTTTTCATGTCGCTAGAACTTTTTTCGGTCTCACTATTTTATAGAGAATCATATATGAAATTGATGTAGAATATTCCAAGGAATTCAAATATTGTATTCACAATTCAAAAAAATGTATTTTCACCCTTATAAAGACACTTTTTTGTGACCACTTTTAATTTTTGTCCTGCCAAATTCGCACCCGTGTGCCGACAGAGGGTTAATATCTTAAAACAAGTTGTTCCAATTTTAAAGATATTTAATTGATGTATTGTACAACGAACGATTCAAGCTCTTAATTATTTTGTTGTAATTTGAGTTTTTAATCAAAACTAACACTACGATAATGGAGGAGTCCGTGTGCGTACATCTGTACACATTTCCACAGCCTAAACGGGTGGACGGACTTTTTTCAAATTTGGTACATCAGATTTTAATGGAATTCTGAAAGTTGTTTTTTACTTGCTATAAAGGTACTATAGGGCAAGTTTAGGATTCGTAAAAAAAATCGAACTCGAGATAACAATTTTACAAGACATTACGATGATGGAGAATGCCAAAAAAGTGGGTCCGGCAATTCTGTCTGTCTGTCTGTCTGTCTGTCTTTCTGTCTGTCTGTCTCTATCTGGAGCTGCAGCCTAAACGAGTGAAGTGATTTTCTTCAAACTTGGTAGTTAGCAGTTTTTGGTGATTCCCTGTGGTTAAATTGAAATTTTTTTTTATGACCAAAACTAACGGTACCTGCCATATGACGGAAATAGAAAAGGTAATTTTTTTCAAAAACGGCTCTAACGATTTTGATTAAAATTTTTGTGTGTAGTACTACACATAAGGGCCAACTTTTTAAATAAAAAAAATATTTTTTGTACCGTTATTAACGGTACCTGTCATAGAACGGTTTTTTTCGTTTCTGAATATCTCGTACAAAATTAACCCGATTTAAATGAAAATTTTTATACAAAAGTGTGTAAGTAAAGATAATATTAAAATTTTAGAAAATTTTCAAAAAACGCATTTTTGGTTTTTTAAAAAATATTTCAAAATTTTTTTTTGAAAAATCAATTTTTTGAAAACGAATCAATGAAAAATTTTGAAATTTAGTTTTTATGTGTAAATTAATTATTTCTTCAAAATGGCATACCAACTTTTTTTTTGAAAAATGTTAAAAAAATTTTAAATATAAAAAATTATTTTTTTAAAAAACGGCTCCTACAATTTTCAAAATTTTTTTTCTAAAAATACCTTTTTATACGAGAAATAAAATGGAATATTTGTTTTTTTTTTTTTAAGATATTATAAAACGGAGTTTTATTAATTATAAAAACAGATTTAATTTTTTTATACTACTTATGAAAATTCTTCAAAATATCAAATTTTAAATTTCTTGAATAAAAAGCTTTAACATTATAGTTACTTTAAGCATAAGAGCAAGTACGTGCGACCCCAGTCGTGCAATTTATTTTTTTTGCAGACGTAATATTCAAAGCTATACAAATCTTTTTTTTTTTCATATAACAAAATTTGCCCTAAATGTTGGCTCTTCCCCAACAACAAAATTTCTTCAAAATTTATATAGAGGCAGCTCTTTAAATCTACAAGTTAACTAACATAAAAGTGCTTTGAACTGCAAGAGCAAGTACATGCGACCCCAGTCGTGCATTTTATTTGAAATTAAACTGTCAAAAGTTCAACTTTTCAAAAATAAGTAAGCTTTGAATGTCGTTTTCGTTTTTAGACATATTTCAAACTTTTGCTTGACATTTTCTCATTTAATGTATATTGATTACATTAGTGTGGTTTGTGCTATTATTACTCGTAGTGTGGTATGAATTGTATGAATTATATTCTAATAATTTCAAATCAACTCTATATGGTGAGTTTTTCCGGAAAATTTTTGCTTGAAGTATTTGACAATTAATCTCAAACGATATTAGAGTATTTTCCAGAAACAAATCTTCATTTTCTGCTAAAATAGTTTATTGGTTACCTTTTAAATGTAGACGAAAAAAAAAAAATCAATAAAATGTTTGTATTCCATTTAGAAAGGTACCCGACAATGAGGTGAATTTTTTCATGTTTATGGTATTTAAAAAAGTCTCACTGATAACGAAAAAGTGTTAATTTTTTGGTAACATAGAACTTTTGAATAACTAAATTGATTCGTATATTCCAAAATTTTGTTTTGTGGAAAAATTTATAGGTACCTATAAATTATGTTCATTAAGAATAAAACACTTATGAACTAAAACAAATACATACATACAAAAACAAAATTAAACATTGTACTCATTTAAATATAACCAAGTTAATTTCTCAATTCTCAGAAATTGTTGCTTATTTTTGTTTCTGTTCCTTCGAACAATTTTTGATATTTTCGATTACAACTTTGTTCAATATTCTTTTCAATTATATTTTCCATTAGAATAAGTTTGATTTATTGTCACATAAAATTGAATTTTAAATGAAAAATGAGATTACTTGGTAATTTCCAACGAAATCATTATTATAGACGGTTTACTCTAATATTTGAATTCCTGGGAAATTTGAATTTGAAGGTAACGACTAAAAAGAGGCTTAATTTTCTGCCTGTGTCAAAAACATTAAAGTGAGATTATTATGAAAATATATTTGACAGTAAAATTGGTTGTCTTTCACCTAAATTGCTTACTTAAGAATTAGTCTAGACAAGTTTTCTAACGATGAAGTAATTCGAAAATAAGTTTAAAATTAAAATAGAGACGCAATTAATGTCAATTTTTGCTTATTGCTTTTTCATTGAAACTGAGATCAATCCGAACAAATTCTATAGATTTTTAGTACAAAAAAAAAAAACTTAAAAAATAAATTCCTCAATCTATTTTTAAAATCCAATTATTTGTGTATCTTAATTGTATAACTATCAATTTATATGCATATCATAAATCCATTTCTCTTTTTTTTTATTATTTTTCTCCTTGTGTTAAAATTTTGACAACCATTTCTAATGTTATATAGAAAACAAATTTGAATGAGAAAATTTTCAAAGAGGATGGATAGAGAGGATTAATGTTGCACGGTTCGATGATCAAGAATTGGAAATAGCAAAAACTATTCATTCATTTCATTCATTGATGGACGATGATGACGATGATGGTGATGGGTGATTGTCTATGATTGTATCTTTCATTCAAGAGGAGGAAATTACAATTTTCACAGATTTCTCTTTTTTTTCTTCATTTTTTTTTTTTTTTTTTTTGAAAGAAGACATTTCCTTTATTTTGATCTGTCTGAAATGGGTGTAAATTAGTTGTTTGTTTGTGGGAAATGCAGGCGTGTTGAATTTAATTTGGCAACGCTCTATCTCGGAAGTAATAAACACTTAAAATTTTGACAAGAATAAGTACCTTCCTCTAATAAATATGGGAGAATTGATTTTTAAAAAATGCGGGTTATTGTCAGAATAAAGTGGTTGTCAGTTGTCACATGCATTATTGGGTGCAATGTAGTTAGGATGATGGTCAATTGTTTAATAAATTAGATTAAATTATTTCCGTTTTATTTTTGAGTGCATGGTACTTCCGTTTTGGAAAAATAATGGTGACACATTTTTTTTTGTTTCAATAACAATTCCCTCTGACAAATTAAAAAAAAAAAGCAAATTTTATTTAAATGGTTAGTTTTTAGTCAAGAAAAATTTACTACCAATTTCAACTTAATTTTAATAGACACCGGTAAGATAAAAAAAATACCTTCTTTTTATACCTATAAAAAATTAATGTGGTATTTTTGCGATAATTACGATATAAAAAAAAATTCACATTGCTACAAAAATGTGAGAAAGATAATTTTTGTAATTGATAATAATCAGGCTATCTGGCGACAAAATTGTAAAAAAAAAAAAAAAAATAGAAAATACCTAACTATGAACACTATGTGTGTTCATTATCACCACAATACTGAACCCGAAAGCAATTTTGTTTAATTAGAATTGTTATTAATTAGCAAGAGAGAAAAAAAAATGTAGATATCAGAGAAATGTTATCATTGACGGTAGAGTAAAAATAGAAAAATAAACTAATACTGAAACATGGAAGTTACTTAGTAATTAACTCAAAGTTTTGGTAGGTATCTATTATAGATACAACACATTTATCTTTTTTTTATTTCGGAACTCATGTATGTTTTTGTTTCCTATTTTTAGGCTACTGAATACTTACATATGGTATTTGTAAAAAAAATATCGAAAATTAATTATTACTTTAATAGCTGCACAAAAAATTTGAACAATTGTAACGGGTGTGACATATGCATTTACTTAATTTTCTTTCCTAATTTTTATAATGTGTACTTTTCACTAAATAAAGTTTTAAAAGCTTCGACACGTCATGTATAAAGTTTTAAAATAACATTTTTTTAACCTGTAATAACGGGTGTGACATGTGACGTTAAAAAATCAAATCAGTCTGATTCGGTGACTAAGAAACCATTTATTCTACAATTTGTGGAGTGAAAAGTTGTGCATTTTGTATCAAGTATGAAATAAAATTATATTACTTTTGCAGTAAATATATACATATTTGAGGGAATTTTATTGAATGCTGTTCCTATAAAAACGTAACGGGTGTGACATATTTTGGTCAAATGCTTAAGAACTATTATAGAAGGAATTTACAGAAAAGAAACTTTTTCTTATTTGCACTTTATGTGCAAAAATTCAAAACAAAAATGTCACACCCATAACATTTTCTTGTCACATCCGTTCAAGTGCTAAAACGAATGTTTTAACTATTTTTGCATCGGAAGAACGCTGTAGATCAACATTCAGAAAATCAGTTTTTTCTCCGAAAAGCAGGTATTTTTAACGTCACACCCGTAACTCAATTATATTGAATATTGAAACTAAAGCAAAGTATATCTTTGATTTATTTATGTATCTATGTATATTTTTATAAAGAATACTATGCGTTTAATAATCCCAAAAATTTATTATTAAATGTATGTCACACCCGTAACGATAGAAATACCTACTATTAAAGGAAATCATATTTTATACTTTTTTAAAGTAAATTTCTCTGAATTTAAAATATAAAAAAAAAATCAGCCTTTTAATATTTTAAATAAATTAAATATGAAAATGTGCTTTTTCTATTTCTAGGTATCCATCAGAAACAGTGGTCAATCTCTCCTAAAATTTCCCTGAATTCATCAGTTGTTTTTTTTTTTCTTCTGAAAAATCACATATAACTCATTTCCGGAAAAATTTGACATTGACTATAATAATTTCCAATTCCAAAAACTAAATTAAATACAATTTCTAAACAAGAGAAAAAAAAAGCTATTAAATTGACAAAAATAAATGTCTGTTTACGTCAAAAAAAAAAGAAAAAAAATAGTTCAATTATATTTTATGGAAAATTATGTCAAAAATACATAACAATTTCCATTAAACCAACACAAACAAAAAAACAATATTAATAATAATGCGATAAATGTGTAATGATTCGAACAATTTGGTCAAATTTATTTAAAGCATTCCCCTGGTGTTGTAGATTTATTTTTTTTTGTTTACTTTTTTCATTTTGATGAATAAACAAAATTAAAAAACCCAAGGTTAAATGTACATAGTTTGTGTATCTGCTATTTGGCTATTAAACTTCATCACAATTTTTTTTTTATGAATTCTCCATCGAAAAACAAATAGCAGAGAAATCAAAAAGAAGAAATCAGGGACTTTTTTTATTTGAATTTAATTTTCATGAAGCAATACAAAAAAAAAATTAGTAAACAAGAGGGATTTTAAAATATTTTAACTTTGTATTAATAATGAATCATTAAATTTGCAAATTTTCCACAGCCACCTCCCAATTTTGACTTAATTATTTTAACAACTTTTTGTAAACTTACATTGTTCGTATAGAAAACAACTGTAAGTGAGCTATATTAAAATTAAAAGAAAATTGTTAACAATCTGGGAGAGACCTTGGACAATTTTATCATGACCGACAAGATTATACAAAAAAATCAACACAAAAACAGAAAATTTACTTGTGGTCAAAAACAAATAAAATTCAAGTCATAAAAATGTAGTAGGTGCAGAACAAGCACCAGAACCCAAGTTCAAGATTAAACAAAAAAAAAAAAAAACAAAAAAAGGTAAAGCAAAAATTGCAAGGTCAATTTCACAAGCAATTAAACAAAAATCACAGAAATTTCAGTTTGTTTGTGAAAGAGAAACATCAACACGACACCAATGAGAACGACACGACGACGTAAAATGCAATAAATTTTATTGTTGTTTTTTTATATGAAGCAGTTAATTTAACATTTGTTTTGAGGTACTTTCACGAAGATAAGGTAGTAAACTTGTTGGTTGTTGTCGGTCGGTCTTTAGTCTAAAAAAAAATGACCGATAGAACAAACAATGAAATAATAATCAATTTGACCAAAGAACAAAGAAAAAAAGTGTTTAAAAACAACTGTCAAGTTTAAAATCTAGATTTTATATAGAAAATAATGGAAAAAACAAATATTTGTAGATAAAACATCTGCAATGCATGTTTGTTTATTATAGATTTTTACATTTAATAATTTTTTTTATTTTTTTTTTGTTTTACGTTGAAAACAAAAACCGAAGGTGATTCATTGTTGCACATGCCTGACTTCGACTCTGACTCATAATGTCATGGCCATTTTTATACCTTCATGACCGATAACACTTTTTTTTCCAGCTAAGTATGTAGATATTAAACATTTTCGGTAATGAATTTTAAGTTTTGCTTTTTATTATCAGCGTAAAAACAGGGGGTGTAGTAATGTTGCAAATGTATTTTTGAGATAATTTTCCATAAAATTTAATTTATTTTGGTCAATTTAATAGCTTTTTTTTCTCTTGTTTAGAAATTGTATTTAATTTAGTTTTTGGAATTGGAAATTATTGTCATCAATGTCAAACTCCATACATTTTATTTGCTATTTTTCCGGAAATGAGTTATGCGATTTTTTAGGAAAAAAAAAAAAACTGGTGATTTCAGGGAAATTTTAGGAGAGATTGACCACTGTTTCTGATGGATACTTAGAAATAGAAAAAAAAAACACATTTTCATATTTAATTTATTTTAAATATTAAGAGGCCTAAATACTCATTTTTTTTAAATATTTTAAATTCAGAGAAATATTCAGTAAAAAAGTATAAATTATGACTTCTATCGTTACGGGTGTGACATATTTTTTAATTTGAGTTTTTGAAATATTAAATTAAATATTACCTATAAAAAAAATAGTAGAAAATATACGAAGATATATACATACCTATCCAATTTACTTGCGTTACGGGTGTGACATTAAAAACATCTGATTTTCGAATAGAAAACTGAATTTCTATTAGGCAAAAAATATTGTAATAAAATACATAAATTAATCCAGATTAAAGTACTTCATTTAGTACTTCATTTGCGTTACGGGTGTGACCTTAAAAATATCTGATTTTCAAACAGTAAACTTATAAGTTATATAAAATAAACTTATAAGTTATTATAAAATATTTCAGATGAGTGACATTTCTATGAAACAAAAAATGGTACTCAGTATGTACTCGCTTCTTAGTTAATTGTCATTTTGAGCGTGCGGCCAGTTTTAATCATAATAGCTTTCATAAGTTTAAACATAAGAAGAATTAAATAGTTTGTTTTTAGTGCCTTAGATTAGTTTATACTAACTAAAAAATTCAATAAATGTCATCACTCGCCTTGTTTAAATAATGTTTATACATGATTTAGACCAGTTTATACCAATCAAGAAATTCACAAAACACTAATGCTTTTTTGTTCTTGTTTAAAAATTTCATTGAACTATGCTCGTTAATAATGAAAACATGTTATAACTAATACGTGTCACTTCATTTTATACCAATCACTTTATACGTAAACAGGATAATATTTATTGATTTATTTTTTTTTTTTTTTCAATTACTATTTTCTTAAATATTTAAATGAAAGTTGTTACTTAATATTTGTGAATAAAAATCCGTGAACCTTCATTCAGTAACTAGTAAACTTATTGAAATAGTTTTATACCAATCAGATAATGAAACTAATATTTCACCAATTCATCTTTCTTTGACTTGTTTTGCATTTCAAAGTACGATTAAGTATGTGAAATATTTTATGTGTATTGACAATTTTTGCCATATTTTTTTTTATACCAATCAAACGTTCATAAAGCACAATATTTTTATATAAATTTAATGAATTTAAATATTTTTTTTTTATTGTATTTTTAAGTAAAAATTCGTGATTTATGGAGCTTGAGAATTTTTGTTGTTATGTTTCGACCCAGTTTTCGACAAAAACCAATATGATTGAGAATTTTCTTGATTTCTTTACTCATTTCATTTGTTTTTTTTTTTTGTATAAGTTTAAAAAAAACACATTATATAGCATTTTCAAATGTCTCAGATTATTTTGTTATTTTTTATGTTTCGCGATACTCAAACATCCATCACTTGTTATTGTAGCTTAACAAATCGTAGAAAAACATAAATTCACCTACACAATATTTTTTCCCCTTTTTAAAGTTAAGTCATCCATCAACATTTTTTTGAAGAAAAAAAAAATTACATAAAAACAAAAACAAGAAAACTTAAAAAAAAAATTCACTTGTCATTTATCAAAGTTGCTTACGCCTGCCGGCTATATTATAGAACTCTTGTATTATATACCTTCAAGCTATTTCGAACAAATTCTTTAAATTCTTTTTGTATAAATGTGTGTGTATTTGTGTTGTTCGTCATTGATTAAGGCATCGCAATAAATTTTCGTGATAAAGAATCCTTAAAAAATTTTCGTTTTTTTTCTCCCTCCTTCTCGCTTTTGAAAGGTACAAAATAGATATTTTCCCCCCTGCATTTCAATTATTATGCGGAAAAAGGCGCCTATTCAATAATAATTGTCCCTTTTTTAGCATTTACCTACCACTTAGAACCAATATGCTATCACCGTTACGTCACATTCGCAACAAAAGAAGGCACAACACAACAAAAAATAAAAAGAAACTCACATTAAAATGCTAATAAGTTTTTAGAATATTTCTCTTTTTTTGCGTGACATCTTTGCCTAAACACATGAAATTCCAGCAAAAAAGGATCCGAGAAATAAATCGAATTTTCGTGTCTTATTAAATTTTTTTTTTATTTTTGGTCCGCAGTGTGTGGTACCTAGAGAAAGAGCGAGTTGTATTCGAGATGAATAGTAACACAAAATCAATACCACATATATGTACATTTGTCAAAAAATTCTTACTCAAGTCTCATTGAAGTTTTGTGTCCTGATTTTTTTTTTCAAGAGTGTGGGTGTGTGAGTTTATAGATGCAGATCCTTTAAAACTCAAAAACACCCCCAGTCTCTATCTACATTTAATATTATTTTCTCGTCTTGCATTGTCGTCCTTGGTCACATAAAAAGTACATTCCTTTATTCAAATAAACAAATTGAGACGTGACTGTCGTTAATTTAAATTACAAATACACAATCGTGCTTTGTTGTGAGCCAAACACACACACTCGTCGAATGAATGTGAGGGGGTTGCAAATTCTCTTGTACCCAAAAAAAAAAATGACAGCCAGCACCCTCCTCGCAAAAGTGAAAAAGGTAGATAAGTCTTGAGAAAGGTATCGAATAAAAAGAAACAAAATATATAAATGAAATACAGCAACACCCTAACAAAAGTGTATCGCACAGTAACTACAATTTGAATTTTCCAGTCACGATTTGCCGTGATCCCATTACGATTACAATGGATTTGACATGGGGTGGCAACATGAACACACTCACACACACATACAAAAATGTCAAACCGACCGAAATGACACAAGGAATCATTTTTGTTTCTTTTCATTTTTCGTTTTTGCAAAGCAAACCGACCAACCGACGACAATGATGACAGTTAAACCAACAAACAAACACACACTCGTGTCTAGAATTCATCCATCCAGTATGCGTAGAAGGAACACAAATGTCAAAGAATGGTCATTCTCATCATTGTGTGGTGTTTGTTTTTTTTTTTTTGTAAGCGCGTGGGTGGATTTTGAATATTTGCTATTCAAGAAATCTCTTTAAAATTTATGAAATTAGGACAGTAAAAACGTTTTGGGTAATGTTAAGCAAACAATTCTAAATGTACTAAAAATTTAAAGTTTCAAGATGGGTACTTGCAAGATAATTTTTTTTTTCCTGTGCGAAAAGTCTGGTATGAAATCAAATGGATTCTAACTATTAGACCAATTTATACCAATAAAAGGATTTATAAAAAATAGAATGTGGTGACAGTTTTTGTCCACATTTCAATAGTTGAGACCTTTTACCAAGTTTATCTGGTATAATTACATTTTCTCCCTGCGTTATATCAGTTTATGCCAATCATTAAATTAATTAGGAACAATTTTTCGTCCAGATTTTTCAATAAAATAATAGAAATCACAACGTTTTTCCAATAAAATAGTGAAATAATGTTAGTTGGAAGTGTAAAACCAGTTTATACCAATCACCAGCTTAAGAATTCCTTTTAAACGTTATAACATATAAATTAAGTAGGTAAATTAAGCAAATTTTAGTAAAATTAAGAAAGTAAATTTTGGGTCAAAATTTAGTTTGAACACCGTAATACGATGAAATAGTGATCGCTAGGAAAACTTGATTAATTTATACCAATCATGAGGACAAATAAACAAAAGCAAGATAAACTTCTTTTACAAGCTTAAAAAGCTTGTTAAAACGATTAAATGAGCTTCGAATAGAACTTTAGACCAGTTTGTACCAAAAACTAGATTAGTAAATAGAATGAAATTTAAATTGTTGATATTCTCTAAAATTCAATTGATTGCTACGATAAAATATTGAATACACTTTTTTTTAGTTAATAATACTCGTTTTTACCTATCAGCTATCAGTAATACAATAATAGTGTAGAATTCAAAAGATATCACCACTTATTAGTGTGAACAAAAAAAACTAAATTTAAATATTATTTTAAATACCTACACCAACACATTTATACAAGCCAGCAGATCAAATTATTAGTTATTATTATTTCCAACGCTATTAACGACTTAATAGAAACTACATTTTTCTAAAGAAATAATTGAAAAAATGTAAGTTTACAAATACAACTACTCCTAATATTGAATATACTAAGATAAGAAAACAATACTAAAATTAAGTATTAGATAATTTTATACCAATCGTTACTTTTATCAATTAATAACTTTTTCTCCTTTAGATTTCCTTTTTTGTACAATCATTATCTATTGGTTTAATTTGTCTACTTTTGTCAACAATTTATTATATTAAACTGATTACAAAGCTCAATTCAATTCACTTCACTTATTGGTATTTTTCCAGTTTATACCAATCAGGAAATCAATTTATGCAAATATATTTATAAATGTGTTCAAAAGTTTGATTGAAAATGCAATTTTTTTCTATAATATACATATTAAAATAATGTTAGTTTTAAGAGTTAGACTATAATACAAACCAGCATACAACCATTTTATACCAATCATCAAATTAATAAATAATAGAAAAAGAGCTGATTAATAGTTCACTTTCATCATTTAGGATAAATGAACTATATAAAGTTAGAAAAAGTAGATCAGTTTATACTAGTCATCATAAATTAAATAGAAATGTTTACATTGGTGCAAATAAAACTAGAATTGATTGGTATAAACTTAAGAAAAGTTTAAGCGGGGTTTATCTACAATGGCCCAACAAAGCTACTAAATGAATAAAATTAAACGTATCGATTTAGATTGTTTTAGTGATTGGTATAAACTAGTTAAAATTATGAAACGAGTTAACGTAAACCGTCTTTTATTGGTATAAACGCCTATTTTCAATATGGAATGGGTATATTTCCAAAGCAAATCAACACTAATTCATAATCAATGTTTAACGATATAACCAAACCTATTGGTTGTTTGTTGATTGGTATAAACTCGTCTACATAACGATGTCAAAATTTGTAACTTGCCACTGATCTAATTTTTTGTGATTCGAATTATTTGTTTAGTTATTTCAGCCATAAATAGATGAAAAGGCACTAACCCATCTCCGAATATTTATTGTGTTGATGGGTATAAAAATCTCTAATATCATTTTTTCCATTAGTTTTTGAAAATTTTATAACTTAATTACTTTTGATTTGTTCACTGGTTGTGTATATTGTATATTTTTAGACCAGTTACTTACTTTATACTAAAACCTTAAGTCCGGCCCTCGAAAACCTTTCCGCCTTGGGCAGTTGTTTTTTTTATGATTTTGTAGTATAGAAATATGTATTTTGTCTGAAAATTCAATTTGTTTTTCATTCGGTATAAAGTCTTAATGTCTAATACTTGAATGGCACCATTGATGCGCACAAAATCGGTCGAAGTCGTCTTGTCCGTCCCGTTCGTTGGTTGGTCGTCATCGGATCTGATGGTGTATGAATAAAAATGTGCTAAACATTCACACATGTGAAGTTCCCATCATAATATCCGACTAGAGTACATATATGCAAATTCACTTGACCCCTCTCGGGTGTTTTCAGTTTTTTTTTTTTTTCGTTTTTTTTTTTTTATTGTCAACTACACTCAGACTTGTTGTATTGATTTGATTGTTTCCCGCTGGTCAAGCTCTCTACAATGCCCTGTGCTGTAAGGCATTGTACGGTAGATTAAGTCGAATCCCTGAGTGGATTTTTTTTTCTCTGTGTTTCACATTGTGTATAAAAACTTTGTGTCTACGAATCCAATCATATCTGTGTGAGATCATAAAATAAAATGGGTTAAGGGTTTGGAAAATCACAAATGTTAAGTTGGATAAAAACGAACATAATTATCTGTTTTTCAGATATACCTACATACAAGTTATAGCTACAAAATCTGAAAAAAATATATACGAAACGAAATGTGTGAGGGTCGTCGTTTAATATAATGGGGTTTTTTGTATCGAAATTTATGGTTCAATGGAATTGACCCTGATGAGGATATGTGTTTTTTTTTTACTTGAGTTGAAATTTTTGGTAACAAGACTTCTTTAAGTAGTTCTTATACTGAAATCCTTTTAAAACTTTCTTCTTCATGTAGAAAATAAATTTTGAATTTTTTTACTACTTTTTTTTAAGGTGGTGATTTCGGTAGGTAAAAATACACTGTACAAAATCAAAAATGTATTAAAATTAGTTTTCAAAACTCTGCTTTGCCAATTTAAAAAGAAAAAAAATCGCTGAAATAATAGAATACCCGTTACAATTAGTATAGTAAAAGAAATTTCATTCAAATTTGATGACATTTTAGTATGTGTTAGTTCAGAACGTACTGCCTCTAAGGTGTGCTATATCAAAGAGCGTTACATAACGTATACCAAACGGACAATTATGACGCTTCCAATAATACCTCATTTGTCAAATTATCATAAGTATTTTAGAAGTTATGAGGGAACATACATGCTCACGAACAAAAAAAAAACCTTTAAATCTATAACCTTCTTCTTCGCTTCGCCCTAGCCAAGTTAAAATTAAGGAATAAGATGCTGAATTATATTCATAAAAAAAAATAATAATAATGTTTTTAAAGACCTTTTAGAACATTCCTATACAAATACAAAGAAGAAGTAAAGGAGTTAAAACTTAAAAAAAAAAGTTGCTTCGGTGGAAAGTTTAAAAGAACACTTTTAACAGTTATTTTTGTGGATTAAGTTTCTTGGTTTTCAAATAAACTTCAGGAAAATGAGAATCTAATTTTCACATCATATTTTATGATCTCCAATACAAAATATTTTGTATATTTACTCCAAAATTCCTTTTGCTTATTTTGAAAAAAAAAAACAAATTTTGAACCCGAAAATTTGGACTTTTCTCATTAATTATGACCAAATAAAAAAAGATATTTATTTTCAAAATCATTTTAAAGAAAAACAAACGATCAAGAGTATTGAAATACTCTCAGATCAATGAACTTTTGTCATCAATTCAACACACAACATAAATATAACAGATTGTTCTATTAAGATTCTTTATTCATCATTCGAATACAATCATTCAACATAAGAAAAAATATTTTAAATATGACATAACAACAACCACAAAGTCGCACGTCAGATAGAGTGTTGATAAATTAACTTTGAAAGTAGAAAAAAAAAAATTAATAAATAAATTCCAAGAAAATAATTTCTATACAAACAAAACACTCTCATAGATGACTTGTACATACAAATATTTTATTTGCCATTTGCTCATTCTCTCTTGATCTAAATATTTTTGTTTTGCAAATTCCAGTACTTACTATATTATTTAGTCTTGTTCTATTCTTTATAAGAGAGAAATATAATTACGATGACAGATCGCTTCAAAAATTCCGATACAAAAATATTCTCCACTAAATTCCTTCAAGATAAGCTGACCCCAAATTTAAAGCACTGCGCTGGTTGAGTTAAAGAAAAAAAAAAAAAAAGAACTTTTTAACCGTTTAACTTGTTAGCTTTTTGAGATAGTATCTGTAATTGAATAAATTACTTTAATCGGCGCGATTATTGTTATTAAAGAAATCTGCACACAGGGAGAAACGAAAGAACTAAATGATCTATACAGAGTCACTAAACAGGGTGTCTCGGATATTGATAATACATTTTTCTAAACACTTTTAGTCATTTTGCAAGAAGTTCGGTTAGTGAATGCTTACTAATTAAAGATTGAAAATATTGAATAAGTGATAATTTTTTAATATAAACTTTGAAAATTTTGCTTTAAATTTAAAAATAAATTAATTTTCGATATCGAGAATAATGTTTTTCGAAGTTCGGTATATTCGAAAATTGTTTTGTTCTTTTCAGTCCTAAAATTTTTTATTCTTTATGGATAAAAATTGAGTAGATAATTAATTTTAAACAAGAAAAAAAAATAATTACATAAGTTAATATGAAATATCACGAGTTTTAATTGAATTCAATGACACCCTGTATACCTGGTTGGAACAACCTTCAAATAAACATAAAACCAGAAGTGGTCAAGAAATTGAAAAGTATGCCAATTATATTTGGAATTTTTAAATTCTTTTTTTCTAACACGCTTTCTGTCACAAGAAATCATGATAAACTTTAAAATGAAGAAAAAGAAGAAAAATGGCAAAGAAACAAATAAAATAAAATAAAGAAATAGGGAGATAATCTTGGATTATTCATTTCTTTTTTGTTATTTTTTACGAATTTTTAAAAAAAACTTACGATTACTCACGCAAACTTGTGTGCATTTATGACAGCATCAATTAAATATTTCAAAACTATCTTTCAAATGTTTAGAATTTTTGATAATAATAATAATAATGTGAACGTCAATTTTAATAATATTTAGATCTGTTTGTTTTGAACTTTCTTAAATACTGATGTCAGTTTGCTTAATAGTTTGAAAGTAGGCATTTACAAATGGATTCAACTGCCAAGTAATTTGTTTATTTATATTTTGCTATTGATTGGAAAATATGTAGGTATGTAAATTGAAAAGATCTAACAAATTAAAAAAAACTGCCTCAAAATTACTTGAACTCTAAAGATAGTTTTGAGTTATTTGTTTGCAAATGCAAAGTTCTCTTTTTTTGCGAATAATTCTCACAAATTTATTAGATGTAACCATTAATAACAATATGCAAATGTGTCAATTTGGTTATTTTTAAAAATAGAAATGGTTTCTTAGCATCACGGGTGGGACAGAAAAAATTGATTATTTTAACTTTCACAATCCTTGACTCAGTACACTTGCTTCTTATTAATATTAACCCTCTGTCGGCACACGGGTGCGAATTTGGCAGGACAAAAATAAAAAGTGGTCATAAAAAAGTGTCTTTATAAGGGTGAAAATACATTTTTTTGAATTGTGAATACAATATTCGAATTCCTCGGAATATTCTACATCAATTTCATATATGATTCTTTATAAAATAGTGAAACCGAAAAAAGTTCTAGCGACATGAAAAAGTATAAACCAAATTTGCAAAAAAGAGGTGTGCCTACAGAGGGTTAAGAAGATTGTTTTCATATATGTACAAAAATAGTAATTAATGGCACGGGTGGGACAACTTATTTTCACTTGTGGGAAGTGTGAATTGCTATGAAAGAATAGAATAAGCCTAGTATGTAGTTAAAACTTCAAAGATCAAATTCAAAAACAAACAAAATAATCTTAAACGATCAATAAATTTGGGAAAATAATTCTATAACAAAGGGAAAATTATAAAAAAAAAAAAACTATATAGAATTCTTTACGGCCAAGAAAAAAGTTTGGGATTGTGAATTTTTGTGTTAAAATTTAACATTTTAAAATACATCGTTTTATATATTCCTTTTTTCTTAAGATTTATTTAAACAAAAATATGGTATACAAATCAGCTTGGTATTTTGTTTTACAGGTTCAAAACTACCTTTTTTTTAATGAAATATTATTCAATTCAAGGAATGCATTAATTGCTAAAGCACTAGAGGCATCTTATCATGTGTTTATGTTTTTTTTTTATTTTTCAATTATTTTTTCCAAATATTCTACTTCTCTTCTTTGAATATTAAAAACATTTTTTTCAACATCAAAAAAAAAAAAAACCCTTTATTCTCACAAAACAATGAAAATGCATTTTCTCTTTTCTATAAAACTATTCTTTACGACTATAGAATACACACACATTCAAACATATTATATCTCCTAATTATTTTCCAAATTATTTGCCAAAAAAAAATAGAAATCCCCATTTTATTGAAATCAGAGGGAAAAAAAACCCTATCTTTTACCTGAGGCAGAAAATCACATTCAATTGAACACATTTCCCGTGGATTCGTCGGATTTATATACATATAAAATACGTGATTGCTATCTTCTTTCCAAAAAAAACTCCTTCTTTATCGAGGACATTAATTTCGAATTGAATCGATATCTTCTATGCTGCTGCTGAGAACTGAACACAGTGCCAGCAGCAATCCTTCCAACCATAGACACAATTAAAGCAGCAAAAGAATAAAATACAACAAAAAAAAAGTAGAAAATAATAAAATGTTTCCATGCCGAACTTGAATGAGTTTGCCATTGCAGCATTTTAGGGTATACCTTTTATAGTCGTAAATATATATACACACACAAACACACGTGAATCTATATGAATTCTGGACACAAATTAAAAGTCCAGACTTTATAAATACCTTCATCATGGGGGCACACTCGTATTCCAATAAAAAGGTGCTGCTGCATCGTACAAGGTGCCACGGAGATAAATTTTGTAGCTATCCCCCTTTTGCCCTCAGAAGATTCCCTTCTCATTTATTTGTTAGAGATTTATCCCAGAAAAACATTTTGAGAAAAAAAACAAGCTCCTATACCATCTGGAGGTGTCCTCGAAAAGTGTGTTTGCGAGGTGGGTTTATTAAAGGAACAAGACACAAAAAAAATTATTTATAAAAAATCAAAAAAAAATCATGTGGATAATAGAAGAACTTCCGTTGAAGATTAAAAACTTTTAAGATATACCTTAAATATATTTTTCTACTCGTTTGTCGTCATCATGTTCTATGTGTGTTTGTATATATCTTTGTGTATATTTATCCCCCCTTTTTCATTGCATTTGCTTTAATATAAAAAAAAAAATATTTGTTGGCAGTTATCCAAATGCGCTAAAGAGAGTGCCCTGGTATATCCAAAAGAGCTCTTGGATGCACAGAACACCATCAGGCAACTCGAAGCCAGAGCAAGGATATCAAAGGGGTCTATGATTTTTTTTTTTTTTTCTTTTCATTTTTACTGAGAAAAGGAAACTATTTTCTTTTGTAATTCAATTGGTTTTTATTTTTAATATTTTTTTCTTTTTGTATAATAGTTTGCCTCATCTTCTTTTTTTTTGCTCATTTTTATTCTTTCCCGGGCGTTATCATTTTTAATGAACGATTAAACGACGTGAAAAGGAATTTTCTCTGATAATTTCCCAATTATGAAACTTGCGTCCGGGATTTTTAACATTTTTATATAATTTTTTTTATTATTTTTTTTTAATGCTCATTCATTTGTTCATTCGTCCTTGTTGGTTTTTGTTTTTTTTTTTTCTTCTTAATTTAATTTTTAGTTTTGGGCAAATTCAAATTCACCCTTTTTGTTATTGTAGGGAATAGCGCATTATTAAAGTGAGGTTGGCTTTAATTTTTTTTCATTTAATTTTTGATAAAGGTATTTTGTTTGAAAAAAAAAGAAATTAAATTAAAAATGAAAAGAATTTTTACTGACAATGGTTTTTTTTTTTTCTTTGTGTTTAAGTATTCAAGCATGTTGGTTAGGCAAATTTAGAAAACAACTAACTCAGTTAATTAGTAAAAGGGATTCCTGAAGCTGAAAGTATATTTATTTTTTTTAAATGAATTAATAAATGAGTAAAACAGAAGCTCTAGTTTAAAAAAGAGATAAGAAATTTGTAGATTATGTAACTTCAAAGGCTTTTTTTTATTTTGTTAGAAGAATGACTTAAGTTAAACCGAATATGAGAAAATAAATTTAGCATACAAATTAAAATTCATTCATAATCGTTGACTTCTAATACAGCGCAGTCAAATAAAGAAAATAAATCGCACTTCAGCGGGATTTTCTTTCATGGAATGTGTCAGATATTGTATTTTCTTACCTGTAGTATTTTTTTTTAAGCTTTGAAAGGGCTCGTAACTGCTGCATCCGATATGGATGATTAAAAATCATACAATTTGAATGGTCAACAAAGTTCATTTCTTCAATTTAATTCCTCAAGAATAAAACAATATGAACTTTTAAAAAAATATTACGCATACGCCCCAGTGACCTGATACTAATAATAAATAAAAGTCAGTTGCTAACTTAATAATAAAACAAATAAAAGTTCACTATTCTTGACACTGATTGTCGAAATGATATATTTATAGTTGTTCAGGACAAATTTTACGGGTTGGGATCAAAATTCTGCCGGGGTCAAAATTCTTTTGTCAAAATTCTGCTTTCAAAATTCTGCTTTACAAAATTCTGCTTTCAAAATTCTGCTTTTCAAAATTCTGTTTTTCAAAATTCTGTTTTTCAAAATTCTGCTTTTCAAAATTCTGTTTTTCAAAATTCTGCAAAAAATTAAAAAAGGGTTATGAAAATCCTTTTTTAATTTTTTGCAAAAATTTGTAAAATCATCTTCTTGAAAAATTTTCTGCTTATTTGATTACTTACCTTCATAATTTGTCATTCTTTGAAAGCAAATTAATTTTTGTTTTATAAATGAATAAATTTGAAAATATTAAGAAAAGGTTTTTTATACATTTCCGAAAATAATTAAAATTTTTTTAATTTATCAAATAAAGATGAATATTCAAAAATTTGAATAAGAAAAGGAATATTTTGTATCAAACAACCTCGGTTCCAATAAGTTAAACATAGATTTTATTTGAAAGAAAGTCAGTCTATGCATTTTAAAAAATATTTGCGACACTTAAACAAAAAAATTTAGGTAAGTACCAATGTTGAATTACATTAATGAGGTGTATTTTTCTTTAGTCAGCGCATATGCTATAAAAAAAAAAACAGAATTGGCAGAATTTTTTTGTTCAAGTATAATGCTGGCAGAATTTTGAAAAGCAGAATTTTAAAAAGCAGAATTTTGAAAAGCAGAATAGAAAAAAAGCAGAATTTTGAAAAACAGAATTTTCGTTAAAAAAGCAGAATTTTGAAAAGCAGAATTTTGAAGCCAGAATTTTGACCCGATCCAAAATTTTACATTTACCAATAGAAAAATTGTAGGTAAGGGTAAAAAAAAAAAATCGGATTTTTTTGTGATTTTTAATAGGCTTTATATGTATAAGTGTAAAATACTCGTCTGATAAATTTAATAGCACCAATATTCTTATTTTCAGATATTTTATTAAGAAAATGTTAAAAAAAATCACAGTAAGACGAACTTCTAAGAATCCTTTTTTTACAGTCAAACTGCCTTATAATAAACATTGCTCTAAACAGTGCTTTTCTGACAGTATTATAAGAAAAGTAAATGAGCTTAAATCTAAATAAAAGGATGTATGATGTTAAAAATAAGTAAATTATATAAAATCTTAGACATAATTATAATGTCACAACCGTAACGCTTACTTGTTACTTCGGTTTTAATTCTAAAAATATTTTATATTTTTTTTTTTTTTGTGTTCGAACTTTACCATTATTTATTTTATAGAAATAAAAATATAACTCCCTTTTCGAAATTCTAATTTGTGGTCACACTATTGTTCACAAGTAAATACGATAAAAATACAAATGAAGTATATTCTCAATCAATTTCATGCATTTTAGAATTTCTATGACAAACTTTACCACGAAAACATTACAAATCTTTCTTTTGGATAGATTGAGAAGGCTTAGTAAAATAAATCTGAAGAAATTGTGCCTTCCTTTTTTGTGACAATCATTTTTTAAATTAAACCGAAAAGAATTTACTTTTAATAGAATAAGAATATTTTGAGTTCAAGTAATCAGAACTTTATTTATCCTTAACAAAATTGATTTAAAAAAGAAGAAATAGAAAAAATGCAATTTCGTGTAGCACCCGAAACGGATTCATTTATATCAGTACCTTTTTCATATTCGTATAATCAAAAATCATTACTTTATCAAAAGGTAGTGAATGACGGGTGTTGAATACTGTGTTAATAATCTTGTTTTCCAAACAAATATATCAAAACTTAAACTCAGAAGTCCAGTAAAAATCGATCCCCTTAACGCATTGAAGAGGATCAAAAGAAAGAAAAATGCATATCTTCAAAGCAGTTAGTTTTGGACAAAAATAATGTTCTCCAAAGTTGAAGCTAAGCTAATTTTCTATAAAATTGTCTTTTAAAGTTTTCTTGTTTCGCTCACCGTTTAGGAATTACAGCAATTCAAAATTTCAAATGTTCTCCCAAAAGTATGCAATTTTGATTTGAAAATTTAAAATGTTGTAGTTTCTAAACGGTGAGTGATGGAAGATCACTTTAAAGGAAATTTTTGTGTAAAATTATCTTAGCTACAAGTTTGTAGGCCTCTTGTTTATGACAAAAAAAAATCATAGATTCAAAAAATGCAAGTTGTAAAGCTAAGAAAACATTACAACCAAATCTCGAGTTTTACTTTGCAAGATATGCAATTAAAACACCTCTGTAAATCGAGGCGAAATTTGGTATTGGTAAACACTCAAAGCTCTCTATTAACACTCGAACCATTACCACAGAGATTTATAAAACACCTTTTTTAACCTGTGCCAATAAATTAAATTTATTTGAACTTAAACAAATCTAAAAATATGAATAAACATTGTTTTTAAATATTTATTTTACTATTCAAATTATTTAACAATATTTTATATCTGATTTTATTTATTTTTTTTTTTTTTTTTTTTTCAGTACGGACAAAGAGTCCCAACAGCCGCATCACCTAGCAATACAAACTCAAGCAGTTCATCAAATACCGGCTCACAGAGCGGAACCATAAGTACTAGTCTGAGTAATACCAATACTAATACAACAATGGGTCCTAATAACACACAACAACAGGGCGAGCAGCTATCGAAAACAAATTTATACATTCGTGGCCTGCAACAAGGCACAACTGATAAGGACTTAGTTAGCATGTGTGCACAGTAAGTTTATATTTATTGATTTTTTTTTTATTAGTCGTCCTTTTTTTTATCTCCTTCTCCTTTTTTTTTTTTTTTGATGTGGTATAAATTGAATATAAATAGCTCAATTCTTAAATACTTATCATAGTCTATGATCAGAATTGTTAGCAGGATAATGCTGCTTGTTGAGAAGCTCTCCTTTTAACCTCACTCCATAATGTTCGAAGCCCCCATTAAAACCTATAGTCATTAATTAAATGAACAAAAGAAAATCAAAGTTAATACTCATTCCAAATAATTTTCAATTATCCAGGACAGGAGTTTAAAGAAAATACAAAAAAAAAAAAAAAAAAACAGAAGAAGGAAACGAGAGTCCTTGGATGTGGGCTTAAAGAGGGCGAAAATGACCCCGACTCTTGATTTATTGTCTCATTGGTTTGATATTGTTTTTTTTTTTTTTTTGTATGTTGGTAGCTCTCACTCTCTTATGTTTTAGCTGTGTCTTTTGGCTCTTTGCCAGAATTTGTAGAATTTGTAGAACATCCTGCAGCAGCAGTAGCAAAATAAAACATCAGAACATCCTGTGAACTCTTCATGTGTGTGAGTGTGTGTGTGTTTGTTTATGTCATTGTGTATGCATGTAGATGCGACACAATCCTTTCATTCCTTGCATCGATATATTCAATGATTTGTTCGATGATGAAAAACGATAGCCAAAGGCTAGGAAGGCTTGCAACGAATGATAGAAAAGTGGAGAAAGCAAATAGTCAGAGGGTGAGAATTTATATGAGGGGGGGGGGGATGTGGGGTATGGAATATGATATGATGGTATTTGGAGCACGGTGGTGTACTGTACAATACTTTGGCTGCTGTTCGTTCGTTCATCGTTTCGATTCAATTTAAATTCAATTGGAAACGGCAAAGGACTCTACACGGTGGAGAGGTAAAAATGACAGAGATACCCAGAATGAAAAAGAGCGAGATAGAGAAATATTTCGAAAAGAGGAAATTGATTTAAAACGATGGTTCCGAGGTATTTTTTAATTAAAGTCAAACACGAATGGAACTTCACTTCTCGCGCGCGTGGGTTTATTGATATTTAAATATATAGTAGATATGTATATAAAATTCTGATGCGTATTTAACGACGCGACCGATGACGGATTGATGTGGTCCATGGGAAGTTTTTTTTTGTTTTTTTTTTTTTTTTTGGAATACTGAAATAGGGTTAATCTTTGTGTGAATGCACTCTCTAAAAATATCACGTGGATATCGTCGTCGTCGGTCGTGGAATAAAAATGAACTCGAAAGGTAAATGAAATGTTCGTTAACATTTCTGATTGAAAGGTTATTGATGACGGTTTTTTTTCGGCTTTTTTCAGTTCTTCATCAAGAACATTTTTCGGTAAGTCTTTTTCGATTAGTTGTGGTAGGCTATCAGGCTTTTATTGGTGGGGCAGTGAAATGCTTTAGAGTGTTGTAAATGTTAAAGAAAACCTTATTTGACTTTTGAAGTTTTTGAATTTCTTGAATCGTTCAACATCATAAACATTTCAGGCAATAACTTAAAAAAAAATTAAACAAGGGAACTGGACTATTCAGACAAATGAAAAAGAATGCGTCACAAAATTCAATTTCTCTGACTTTTACGTCTAGAAGGCACCATATTTAAGGACATTTCAATGACATATAACCAACTAACAAGCAAGACGCTTCTAGCGATACTTCATTTTTCAAATTCTGATAAATAGTTTAGAAGATATAAGGGAACATACATACTTACATCTAACAACTATGCACGTTCAGGCTCAAAATTCTTATAAATTATTGGCGTTAGGGAGCTGAACCAAAAAAGACTTTTGATGAGCATATTGTGAACTGTGACATAATCAAATTTCCTCAAATAAAAAACTCATTTTTCTACAAAAGGTCTGGAGTCCTTTGTTCAAAACTTAATTTCTACTTTAACTCCTTCATTAAGAAGGCACCTTTGCTCAAAAAAAAAATGACTTTCAAGACTTACTACAGTTTATTGGTTTATAAATTGTAAATAGATATTACTAAACTGGTATAAATGGTTGTCCACAGGGAAGTCAACTGAGACCGTTAATGTTTATTTATTCAGAATAAATAAATTTCAATTTGTTGTGATTGCAAAAAAGGCTGGCAATTTGTGTTTTAAGTTAAACCACCTTGAATAAGATACTAATAATAGCAATCAGCAATATTTGCCATGATAATCCTGATACTTACTGGCAAAATACGTGCTATATGTATAAGACGAAGTCGCGATATTTTCCAAAACTCTCTATGATACCATGATACAATTTTTGGTATAGATCTAATGCCTTCGTAATCTGCACCATTTCTTATCGAAATCTGTGATATACATTGAATAAACTAGTAATACTTTTTATAGCTTTGTATAGCTATGTGATATATTATGGACTTTAACAATTTCTTATACTTACCACAGCAATCTGTGATACATATCGAAGCAAACTGTTATAACTATTAGATCAATTTTATATGTATGTGATATATACTTATTAAATCAGTTTGTGATACATGCCAAAACAATCTGTGATACTTATTACATTCATTTGTGATACGTTTTGAAAAAATTATTGATACAAAACGTGTGAAGTTTTGTTATTCACCAGGAACAACTCGTGGTGTATAAGAGAGGAATTCATTATAGATACAGCGATACGTGACACATATCACAATAACTTGTGATACTTATCTAATCAATCTGTGGGATACAATCAAGCAATATGTGGAATATAACAAACAACTTGTGATAATTATCTGATTCATCTGTTATACAGTGACCATTGGTGATATTGCAATCTGTGATATATTTCGGTCAATTCGAATTATTCTCTGAAACACAGGGAAATTCATAATACTTATCCCAACGATACGTAATGCATAATGAAACGACCTGTGATACTTGTCAATTTAATCTGTGATATTTCAAGATATTTCACATTGTGTTATAGACCATAGCAATTGGTTTTATAATATAAAGCAATACGTGATATACATATGTATACCAAACTACCAAATTCATCTGTGATACGTTCTGAAGAAATTCATGATATAACCTTTTTTTGCGAAAATGCCCGATTTCTTTCTTTACCATATTTTTCCTTCTTGGTTCTAAAATAAACGCTTTATCTCTTTCGGAATGCTCTGTTGATAAGAGGTATTTTAAACCCTTTTTTTGCAGGGCAACACTCCTCCACCCTATTTTCCAAAAAACTACCTACATTTCTGTTCACTTAAATTTGTACATCAAATTTTATGGCGGCAACACTATCTGCCTACAATTTCTTAATTTTCAGTCAAAAAAATTTGCAATCTAAAACAATATATGACTTTTTATTTAAAATAATATTTTTTTTTTAATAATTTCTTACAGATACGGAACTATAATATCAACAAAAGCGATCCTAGATAAAACAACAAACAAATGTAAAGGTATTTTTTTCTTCACCTTTTTGTCATTTATTTTTATTTTAAGTTTATTTTATTTTTATTTAAATGTTTTAATTTTGAAAATTGAAATTAAATTTTTTTTTTTTTTTAATGCTTAATTTATTATATATTTTTTTTAATTTAAATATTTTTTTCATTAAATATAATTTGAATTAAAATTTTGTTTCTTTTCAAAAAAGAGTTATATTTTTTTTTTTTTTCATTAAAATTTTAGTTATCTTAAATTTTTTTGTTCAATTTAAAGCACATAAAATCCAAAGTAGACATAGTTATGAGTAGTTAACAAAAAAAATATACTATTAATATTTCTTATAGAAAACAAACCAGTTAAATAATAAATAAATTAATAAAATATTTATATTTATAAAAATAAATTAAGCAAAAACCTCGATTCCTTATAAAAATATAGTAAAAAAATATGTTTATTATAATAATTTACAAAAAACCATATTCCGAAAATTATTGCAATTTTTTTTTCTCTTTCTCTTCCTTCTCTTCCCAAATTTTTTTTTTATTTGTGTATTGTTATCCATTTTCCATTCTCAATGTGGATATCCTGTATTTTTTTTGTTAAAAATATTTTTTTTTTGTATTTTGTCGTGGAAACAACACAAATTTATCTATTTACAGGCTATGGATTTGTAGATTTCGAGCTGCCAACATATGCAGAGGGCGCTGTTAAAGGTCTCCAAGCGAAGGGCGTTCAAGCTCAGATGGCCAAAGTGGGTATCTGGGTGCTTCATAGGCCGGCCATTGTACGTTTGTTTGCATGCAAGTAATACTCACCCCTGTCTGTCTATCTATATCTATCTCTCTCTATCTTTTTTCTTAAATCTATTCTGTTTATTATTATTTTATATATTTTTTTTTTAATTATTTTATTTTAATATACGAAAGCGTTGTAATTACAAAAAAAAAAATATAACAACAAAAAAAGGATTTTTTTTTATTTATTTTGTACAAAATTAAAATATTCATTTTAAATTATTTATTTATTTTTTTTTTCTAAGTTCAATTACTTTTTGTATATTTTTTGAGTATTTTAGTTTTTTAACATTTTGATATATAAAACTTATATATAAAAAAGTAATTTGGTGTCGCAAAAAAAGTATATTCTGGTTATGCTTGACCACAATTGATTGGAAAACAATAATTTTGCATTCTTAGATTTCATCCTCCAAAAAAGGATGCTAACAATTATACCCAAAAAAATATTACTTAAAAAATATATAAAAAGAAAAAAAAAATACATTTTTAATTTAAAGTAATGAAAAAAAAGTCGTGTGTTGGATGTCAGGTAAAAAAAAATATATATACATAAATATTGAGATTTTTTTTTTCTAATTTTATTTCGTATTTATTAATTTTTTTTTATTCTTAACTTTGTAATTTATTATTTTATTCATTTTTTTTTTTTAATCTTAGTACTTCTTAAAGTATATTTCCTTTCCGTCCCATTCCTACCCTTAGATATTAGATACATTACATTTACATACTATAGACAGATTTAATTTTTTTCAAATAGACTAGATTCATTGAGTTTTAAAAAATATTAAATATAAATATTTTTTTAAAAAAACTATATACAAATAATTAATTCTTTTTTTTTTTTGGTAGACCCAATCGAATATTTTTTTAGATAGCTTAAATATTTTTTCAATGTAATTTTGTAAGAGAGTTTTCTTTCTATATAATTTTTGTTAATTGTGTACTTATAGGTAGTATTTTTCAAAATATATTCAGTCAAAGTAAATAATAATTTATTATACTCGTCCCCCCGTTTATATAAATCATAATATAAAATTAAAAAAAAAAAAATATTGTAAAAAAGTAGAACGTTCCAATTTAACCAAACTACTTAAAAAAAAATATATTGTTGAAGAGTAAATTTTGCATATCCAGTGTAAATACAAACCAAGCAGTTTAATCATTTTTGTTGAGAAACACAAAATCAGGAACATTTTTTCTAAGTTAAAAAAAAAAAACAAACGTTTATTTATATTTTTGTTTAAATTTAACACAGTAACTTATACACACAGTCATTATTGTAATAAGCAATCAATCGAGAGTACTAAATGATAAAGTACGATTTTTGGAGGTAATTTCTTCTAAACAAACCAAAGATTAAAAAGAAATTCAGATACTGATTCACGACACGATTGATAAATTCATATTTGTAGCGATAAGAACGATGTTGTTGTTGAGTATTTAAATTTGGTGTCAGTTTGATACCATTTTAACAAGAAATCGACTCAAGAAAGGTTTTTACATAATTAACGGCAAATTTGTCGTTATTTTGTCGAGAATAATTTTTTTTGTACAACATTTTTGATGTTTTGCTAATATAACTTCGTTTAAGAAAAAACTGCAAAAAAATGAAACTAACCCTTCAATGTTCTTGATTTGCCGTTTATTTGCCGCTTTTTACCGTTTACAGTTGAAATAAAACATAACGGCTTTTTGAATCGTTTGATACTTCGAAATTTGCCGTAATTTTGTCGCTTTTAAATTGAGATAAACAATTGAGCAAAACGTTTCTACAACCTATGCATTTTTTATTTGCCGTTTATTTGACGCTTGTTTGTTGTGATAATATTCAGTTTTTTATTCCTTAAAAATGTTATTGTTAGTGTCAAACTGACCGCCATTGAACAAATGCCGTTTCGCGAAATTTTAATATCGGATTCATCTGATTTGGACTCAGCAAAAATTGAGTTAAACCTTTAAGCTAAAGCTCATTTTAATTACATGAGTCTTTTGAATGAAAAAAATATATATATATCCTTCAAATACTTTATCTACATTAAAATTTAAAATTCAAGCTTCATTTTTAGTGAAAGCAAAAATTATTCTCTCATAAGAGATAAAAATGTGCAGAGGTGCACAACCTATTAAATCACAGATGCACTTGTCTTACTTCTCGTAACATTTTACAAATTCTATTAAACAAAACTCACACAATTTTTCAAAGCAGTATTTCACAATTCTTTTACACATTAATTTTTTTTTTAATTTAATTTATTGTAACTAAATGTTAAATAAAAAATAACACTCATAACAAAAATAAGAGTTAAATTTTTTTTTTTTACCCGTTCTTAACCCCGTAAAGTATGTAGGTATTTTCGTAAAAATTTAAACATAGCCCCGTTTCTTATATAAATACATATATATATTCTAGCTCATTGTAAACGCTGTTTTTAAAAAGTTGTAATTGTAAAACTTTAACTCATATAAATAGTTTTTGTTTTTTGTACAAAAAGTAATTGAATTATATAAATAAAATATAACAAATTTAATTAAATAAATAAAAAAAAAATGTTTTATTTTTGCTTATATTTTATTAAAAATACAAAAAATTAAATTTTTGTATTTTTTTAATAAAAGAAAGCAAATAATAAAACATCTAGATAATTTTTAAACTACTATAATTTGTTTTTCCAATTTTTTAATTTTACTATTTTTTTTCAATAATATTTTTTTTTTTTAATATTTCTATATAATAATAATAATGTTTTTATAAATATTTATATGAATATATATATTTTACACAAAATAATAGTGAGCCGGCCATAAATATACTATTTAACTTTTTTTCCTTAAAAAAAAATAAAAAAAAAACTTTATATTCAAAACTGTTTTTCCTAGAAATTCATTAAATATTTTAGTAGAAAACAAAATAATATAATAAATTAGTTCCTTAGGATGTGTTTCTTAAAACAAAATATTATATATTCTTTAGATGTGTTTCTCAAAAGAGTGCAGGGATTTATTAAATTAATAAATTGCTTTTTGTGTTGTTGTAAATTGATTTATTATTACAAAAAAAAAAAAAAAAAAAAATAATGTCGTAAAGCTTTTCTCTTTGAAAGGATTATACTTTTGTAGGCTTCAATCTTTTGAGACAACAAAAATACACTATTTTTAACACATTTTATATAAATTTTATTTTTTTGTTGGTTGTTTGTGTTGTAAATTTTGATAATCAGCGAGTAACTTATCATTAATTCAAAGAATATATGTTCATTGACAGAAAAAAAGTTATTAGGTACTTTCTGTTCATATGCAGTTTTGAAAGAAGATATTTTTGGACTAAATTTCCGAAATAAAGTTTGAATTAAAAATATAAGTTATAAGTGAACAATCCTATGCATTTTGGTAAAAAATGTCCCTTGTCGTGGAAATATTAAAAAAAAAAAATTCCAAATCCATTAAATGAGACTTCAAAAGAAAGGTCTCTTTTAGATAATGTGACCAAAAGTTCTAAAAAGTAGCAAGTAAACTGTCTCATCTAAAATTTTTCACAGGAATAAGTAGTGACATATGATATTTTTTTGTTTTTGAAATTTGTTTCTGAAATTTGCCACCAGATGGCGCCATTTTCAATTAAATATGACCCCACATAGCCTATAACCAGCGGCCAAGCAATGACGCTTCCAACGATACCTCACTTATCAAACTACGATAAGTAATGTAGAATCTATGGTGGCACTGATGAACATTAGGGTGGTTCTTATTTTGAAATTTGTATGTTTCGTGGTTGAAAATAAATACAAAAAATAATCCCCAAGATTTTCAACCCGTGAAGAGGTGAAGATTCTTATGAAAATAACATAGGATTTTGTTCCTTGACAGTAAATTTTTAGTTCCAGGGAAACTCATGGAAAAATGTAAGCCTTTCGTATTTTTTTTTCCGACTTTCATTGATTAAACTTCAATGATATTTTATCTACCATTCAAATTCTGGCCCCATTTGAATATATTTTTTTTCGATTTACCTAACCCACTTTTAGTTCTTAAAAAACGTGGTTCAATTGCAAAAAAGACTTGCATAATAAATATATTCTGGGATAGTCCTCATCCAAATAACCAGAATAAAGCTTAGTTTTCTGAATTCATATTTCCGATGAAGGAATTAAACCTTCAATTTCAAATGATTTACTGAATGTGGTAACTACAGCAACAAAAAATTTGTTTTTGTTCAATTTCAGATTTTCTATTAAATGCACTACTCAATTGAGATTTTGGATACCTATCCTTTTTTTTTTGTTTTAATTCATTTTTGCTGACAAAATTAAATCCGCCATTGTTTTTTGTTCACAAAAAGGCTAAATAAAAGTAGTGAACGATTTTTAAATAGAATAAATCCTTTATATTTCTTATTTATGTCACGAACGGGATATAGGCTTTATTTCGATTTATCAAAATTTACAACAAATTCACCTAAAAAAAAAATACAAAAAAATTGTAAAAAAAAAATTATTCAACAACACAAACATAATACACACATTAAAAACGTAGGATTAGTATATTCTATTGTCGTAGGGATAGGCTTAGCTTAACAAAAAAAAACACGCTACACACATACCACACAAAAAATATGAAAGAAGAAAAACAATCACACTCTCTCTCTCTAACACACATACAACACACATACAAAATACACCACACAAAACCGCAATTGTTTTAAAAATAAAAACCTTAAACTAATATAAAAAATTTTTTTCCCTCTCTATTTTTCTACAACAACCTATTTATATGATGAAAAACCACATAAAACAAAAAACAAAAAATATCTACCGATAACAAAATATAATCTCTTCACTGCCTTCTATGTGTTGTTGTTGTTGTTCTTTTATATAATTTTTGTATGGAAATGCAAAAAAAAAAAATATTAAACAAAACAAAATGGATATTTCAAATGGCACATGGATGATGATTATGACGATGATGATGATGATAAAAAAAAATCATATACAAAAATCCACAGCAACAAGAACAGGATCCTACAAATTTGTACATTGCAAATTTGCCACCACACTTCAAGGAGACAGATTTAGAGAATATGCTATCGAAATACGGTCAAGTGGTGTCCACACGTATCCTTCGTGATCAGCAGTGTAATTCTAAAGGTAAGTCTTTAAAAAATATAAAGTAAAGCCTTATTTAAAAGAATCCTTTCTCAAAACCTAAAAACCAAACCTCCCAAAGTGTCCCTGAAGCTGAACTTTTGATTGTAAATTTTCTTTTAAAAAATGTTACTAGAGAAAAGATTGCTGAACTCAACCAGAAGTTAAATTAAAATTGGTTGCAAAGTAGTTTCAAACTGGTTGCAAATAAGTTTCAAATCAGTTGCGAACTAAGAAATGTTACGATGTAACCCTGTACTGACTTGAGACTTTAATTACAAGTCTCTAGCAAAGAGAAAAGTCCCTTAGAACTAAGAAAAAACAATTTCAAACCGATTGCAAATCATTAAAAACTGATTGCAAACTAGAAAGTCTTACTTTTACCGACTTAACCTCTAGTTCATTGGGAATTTATAAAAAAAATCATTTCCAAAACTCTAGAAAATAATATTGATACAAAACTGATTTTAAAATCGATTGTTATTGAGTTGCAAATCGATTGCATAAAAGTTTTAAATTGATTATAAACTAATCAATATTAAATTTTGCATTGCAATTTAGTACTGAACGAAGGGTAAATATTTAAGTCTCTCGTATAACAGAGACCCTGTGTAAAATTTTATTGGAATTAATAACCAACTAGTTTCAAATTGGTTGCACCTTGCACTTTATTAAAAAAAAAACTGAGTAGATATTATATTAGCGGTTCCTTAACATTTATTTGAAATTTCTAACTCATTTAGAGATTTTTTAAAATATTGCAAATTTGGTTGCAAATCAGTCAAAAATTGGTTTCAACTCTATTGGAAAGTAGAAGTTACTATATTCTTTCTAGTTCAGAGATATACCTATGTATAAAAAGCAACTTATGTAGAAAGACTGAAGAAAAACAACTGCCTTCAAAATTGGTCTGAAACAAATTGCAACTTAGTTTCAAATAAATTGCAAATTTCTTAAAAATCGATTAGGATTGAATTTAAAAAGAATTGCAATCAGTGTAAAATTATGAAAAATTGAAAGCAAAAATTGCAATTAAGTTTCAAAACAATTAGAAATTAGTTTCATTTTGATTGCAAATTAGTTTCAAATCGATTGCAAGGCAATAAATATGAAATATGTTATTCAGTTCTTAACTTACTTCATAGCTTCAACTGTCTAGAATCAAGATCATTAGAAAGATTCTTAAAAATTGACTGAAATAGCACAAGTTACAGAGTATTTTCAAAACAATTGCATAATTTCTCAACTTATTCATTCCATCTCTTTTAATTCTCTTTCTAGGTGTTGGCTTTGCACGTATGGAAAGTCGTGAAAAATGCGAACAAATTATACAAATGTTTAATGGTAATCAAATACCGGGTGCCAAAGATCCATTATTGGTTAAATTTGCCGATGGTGGACCCAAAAAGAAGAATCCCTTCAAGAGTCCCGATCAAAATGCTAGAACGTGGCGTGATGTTGCTGCCGAAGGTATACCAGTTGCATATGATCCAACAATGCAACAAAATGGTGTTAGTGTTAATGTTGGTACACCAATTGGGGTGCCATATACACGTTTTGGTGCACCACAAGTTGGTGCCTATCCAATGGCTGGTTCACAATGGATTCCAAGTTATATGATGACACAACCGATCACTCAGGTAGAGGATCAGGTAAGGTTTTTTTTTTTTTTAATTTGAATCTTTTTACAATTAAACAAATTTTAATAATAATATTTTTTTTTTTTTTGTTTTTTTTAGTATATGCAAATGGCACCACAATTAGGTGTTACTCCATATAAAACAGATGGTGTTAACCAGGTTCAACCACGTGGCATTTCAATGATGGTTAGCGGTGATACAGTGCCATATGGAACAATGATGCCACAATTAGCCACATTACAAATTGGCAATTCGGTTAGTTATAAATTTAACACAAACTTTAATTAATAAATTATTTTAAGGGAATTTTTTTTTAAGACTCGATTTAAGATTTTGTTTAACAGATAGAATTTTAGTTTTAACAAGGCTTTGAGATTTCTTTTTTGTACTTTAAATATTCAAAAAATATTTCTGCTACTAAGCTAACTTAGTATCTATTTTAAACAATATTAAAAAATGTAAATAGAAATACTTCGATCGAATTTGTGAAATATTGTTTCTAGTTTTTTTTTTTTTTTTAAACTCTCTCAAGCTTAGAAACTGAAAAAAGTTTTTTAGAGGGTAGTGAATAGTCAAGTTTTGTTTTGTTATATCGCTGGCTGAAAATTATAAGGGTGTATTTCATACAAAATACAAAAAATGAGTTTTATACACCAAAATTTTTGTAATTTCAACGGCTTTCAGATAAAATTTAAAAAAAAATTAGAAAAAAATTAATGGCGACGGTACAGGTAAAAAAGACATACAACTTTCATGATTTCACATAAATGTATTAATATAATAAGGTTCTATGTTATTCAAATTGCAACATGGGTTCTATGTTTACTGATTTTTTTTCAAACAAAAAATACATTGATTTAAGTTACATAGAACCTTTTTTGCGCAAATTTTTCAAAAAGAAATCTTATGGAAATGATCTTTTTTTTTAACTAAAGTAAAAATAAAAGATCTTTTGCTGTTTTTGTTGGTATTGAACAACAGGGGTGGAATCGGCTAACTTGATAGTCAATAGTTGACAGTCAAAAACGACGATTTTGCTCCATAATTCTTCGTTTTTTACTATCAACTATCGACTATTAAAGTAGCGAATTTCATTCCAGGGCTTTTGCTAAACAGCAAAGAATTTTTGTATCTCGTTCTGTACTCTTTAAACCAAAATATGTACTATCCAACCTTAACTTTTGCAATAATTCATTCGGGTTACCTAACCTAGATATTCCTACATTTTAATTAAATTAGAGTATTTTTTTTTTGTGTGCCAAGAATTGGAAGTGATTTTTTGAAACCTTTTTTTTTTTCATAATCGAGGTTGGGAATTTCATAGTTCGTATTAATAAACCAAAAGTTAAAGAAATACTTAGATTCCTTAACTTAAAACAAAAGAAGTCAAATCTCAAAAAGTACCAAAAATGTACCTTCGGACAAACCTAAATCCGATGGCAAGATATACTAGATCCAATCCTCTTAAATTAATAAGATTTCTAATAAAAATAAGTAAAATTTGTTTAAACTTTGTTAAAATCAAAGTGAACTTCATTTTAACAAGAATTTTCTTCTTAAGAAAATTTAAGTGCTAAGATTGAAATGATTTTTCATAAATTTTATGTGCATTCTTATTAAAATTAAAAGATTAAACAAAATTAAAATTTTTTTTTGGCATACATTTAGCACCGTAGAAGATGATTATTGTAAGACGACTGTCTTTTTGGAAAAAGCATGCAAAATCCGATTGATTTAATACAAATTCTAATTGTTTTTGGCATGTCTTTTTTCTTTGTACCTAATTCAACAAAAGCAGGAATTGTTGTTTTCTATAAATGCAATAACGTGATTTGTGGTATTTTTTTCTGTTATTTAAAATAGAATTTGACTGTTTTGTGCAAAACTTGAAAAAAATTAAATTAAATCAAAGTCTATTTCATAATGAAGTCACTTTATTTCATATAAAATCCATTTATTACATGTAAGCTCTTTATAACTATAAGGTTCTATGTTGAACATAGAACCTTTTTCAAATTTTTTTACAAACTTTTTCATAAAAAGGTTCTATGTCATTTTTTTAAAATGCTCATAAAATCCTTTTTTGTGGTGAAATTAATGTTTTTTTCATGGTTTTATGATTTTTTTTAGGGTCCTTTATGAGATTGCATCAATACTTTACTGCTATGTAACTATTTTATCCAAAAACAAGCCTTAAAAAACTTTGAGATCGATTTTCTCAAAACTAAGGTGGGTTGACATACAACCATATAATTCTCAGCCAGCGATATGTTTAATTTAAAAACCTTTGAATTTTCCTACACAATTGCTTTTGTCTTGAAGCTTCTTTTTTCGGCGCTGTTATGATCTCGATCTCTAATTTGCCCGTGGGGCTCACTTTAGCCTGAATAAGGTTAGATAAATCATTAATTCCAAATTGTAAATTAGGCAAGAAAAAAAGTTGGACATGACAAAATTTTATAATCAGGCTTTTCTGTAATACTTCCAAAACGTAATCACATAAAGTGGTATTTATTATCCCAACGCTATTCACTATTTTCATTTCAGCTAGAGATATAAAATAAAGATATTGGAATTGAAATATTGAACATATCGTGTCAACAGTTCGACTATCAATAGTTGCAGTGGATTAAATTAAGGAAATTATTTCTGATTCCATGTTTGCAGACTGCGGTGGTTTAAAAATAACACTGGGTTTTGTTGCCGAAACAAAAATATACTTTTCTGAAGGTTTTCGGTGTGCTGAACTCGAATCAGAACTCAGAAACAACTAATCAGCTCCCGTTTTTGAGATACTACCGTTAGAAAGCAGAAAAACGTTTTTTTTTTTAGTTCTTCGGACCTTATTCTTTTTTATAAGGAAAATTGTTTGAGTATATCTGTTTCTAGAAGAACTGTTTTCCATCTTTCGATAACTGTTTAAATCTTTTTAATATCTTTTGTATTGCCCAAAATATCTTAAAATTAAGTTAGTGGGTTTTTCTTCATATATCATAAAGGAGATAATGGTGTTTTAAAATTTATAAAAATACCAAACAACTGAGGATATCTCGGGCAGTAAAAAAGATATGAATTATTCTTTTAAACTTGATTTTTTTTTTCTAAACAAGAGAAATTAAAACGTCAGTAAAAGATCAAACAAATTCCAAAATTAATGTGCTCTAAATGATCTTATGATTTTAAATAAGAGGGGAACCTGAAATAATGGAAGTGAAGAATTTTGTGTCGTCAATTTTGGGAGAAGTACAAAATTCTGTGCCGAATATAGGTACTTCAAATTTGTTAGAATGGATCCCCTAAAATCTTAGATGTCTAAAAATCGTGTTTTTAAAAATTTTTCTTTGCCCCTAAATTCAAACAATTGTAAAGAGATTCTTTTTGAAATCGGACTAAACAAATGTGAAATGCTTAGCCAAATTAATTTTCGCTCTTGTTATATTCAAATACAAATTTTTTTTTCAACTACAAAATGTAGTACAGAGGAATATAGTAAAATTGAATAATTTGGTCAACCTGTTTAAAAAAAAAACACAATTCTCAACAAAAATGTATAACTTTTTAATTTTGTGTTATGCCTTTGATTAAAGTAGTTTTTTTTTTAACATTGCATTTCAATGTCTTAAGAGTTTTTAAAAACTACCATGAATGTGGAGTGGAATAAACAAAATCAAGGCTTACACTAGTTTACCACATTTCTCTTTGAAATACAAAAAATTTACTTAATTATAAATATTTCGGAGCACAGTTCAGAACTTAAACTAAGAAAATGTGAATTGTGAAAAAAAAATAATGTGCTTGTATATCTGTCTCTTTTTCAGGATGTCTGTCTGTATAAAAAGCAACATTATAAATATTTTTGAACTCGATATGTAGCGTTTTTTTGGAGACTCTACAAAGAGGTTTTTGGAATTAATTTCTGCAAACGGTTTCTGTCATTTGGAAAATTTTATTTTCTCATGATTTTAATTACAAAAATTGAAGGGTTACTTTTTAGACTAGGTCTATCTTTTTATGAAAAGAAAAAGTTTTTTTTTTTGAAAATCATTACTAGCGGTACCTGTCATAGAACGTTTTGTAATTAATTAATTGCTCCCAAGTTACTTATTAAATTTTAAAAAAAATGAAAGTTTTTTTTTTGCAAAACTAAATTTTCAAAAGCGGGAAATTGATTTTCTTTTATTTTTGTAATTTCGGCTGTAAGTGTTAATTGGTTCAAAATGGTTAACCAACTTTATTAAAAAAATTTACGAATGTTATATTCTTTTTTTAAATTTGTATTTTCATATTTTACCTACACTTTTTTACTTGTTTTTTACAATTTGTTCGCTAATCTAAATGTGTAAGAGAAAATTTTTTCTATTGTATTTTTTGCAATTTGAATTTTCATTACTAAAGCCATTAACTTTACTTACAAAAACTTTCCGCTTTATTGATAAGAAATCTCTTTGTTTTTCCCGACTTCCAAAAAGGTGGATGTATTCAATTCATCTGTATTTTTTTGTGTTTGTTACCTCATAACTTTGGACTGAGTGAACCAAATGATAATTCTTTTTGTATTGGATAGCTGGTGGCTGCAATGTGGTTCCATTTTAATTTCGTTCAGTTCTGGCCATAGGAACTATTAGAAAAACCATAAAATCAATGGAAGTTGGTTTAGTTTTTTGATAAAAATGATTATTAACCGATTTTTTTTTGAAGAAAATTCTTGTTAGACTGTTTTCACAAGAGCAAATTTCGAAAACTATCTCATTTCGAATTCCAAATGCAAAAATATTAGGTACCTATAAGATTTGACAATCGAAATGAGATAATTTGCGAGACTATCTTATTTTTGGGTTTTAAGTGAGCATCATTTTTCTTCGTATACATAATATTTTGCTTAGTCGCGTAGATACAAGTATTTCATGTTTAAGGCTAATGCAATTTGATTCAAATTTTACTGATTGGTTCATGTCTGTAATTATCCAAGACATCAGTCTTATTTACTTTTTTATTAATTTGAAAACAGTTCTGAATTTCGCCATAGACTACGCCAATTCATAGGTTAAGATCCTTATTTTTTAAAATGGTAACGGAGTTACGAATAACAGAGTTACGCGCGACAGAGTTACGGCCGTCAAAGTAACGCGAAACCGAAGTAACGAAAAACTAGAGTTACGAATTCTAAAGTTATGTTAAGCTATGACATGTGATTTTTGGGTTGGCAACAATTGCAAGGAACGATATGGAATTATGGAAACATAAATAAGAGAATATCGATACGTAGGTGCAATATTAGTTGGACAAATAAGAAGTTAATTTCAATTATGTCCCCCTAACTTACATAAGCATACTTATTAGGGTGGGTCAAAAAAATCGAAATTCTTTTTTTTGATTTGGTACTCCGAAAAATCGATTGCTAGACACCTCTAGAATATACACACCAAATATGAGCTCTTTATATTAAGGGGAAGGTCCTCCGCTTTGCAATTTTCCATTTTTACATCAAGCTTCTACTAAAAAAAAATAATTTTTTTATTAATTGACTTTTTAGCAAATTTCTTTTCAGATTCTTGTAGGAAATTGAACGCTCTACAAAAAAGGTTGAATACACTCTTTTGAATTATCTAACCGTTTAGTAGATATTTGAGGTCCAAAAATCGAGAAATTCTTTAAAAATTCGTTTTTTGTTCTTTATTTTGTAACAAATTGAAAAATTATAATAATCAAACGCGCATGGCATATTCTTGTAGGAAACAGATTGCTCCACAAAAAAAGTCTTATTGACTTTTTTTATTAATCAAACCATTTGAAAGATATTCGAGGTCAAAGTTAAAAAAAAATTATGAAAACATTTTATATTTTTAAAAATTTTCCAGTTCACTGAAACTTCATTATTTTCAAATTAGCAAGATATATTCTTGTAGAGGCTTAAACGTTCTACAAAAAATTTCTTGGAATCAAATTGATTGCTTTAATGGTTTAGAAGATATTCGTATCCAAACCAATGCCCACTGATTTCAATAGTTTTCTTATGACCCGTATGCATTGCGATTTGGATACGAATATCTTCTAAACGGTTAAAGCAATCAATTTGATGCCAAGGAATTGTTTGTAGAACGTTTAAACCTTTACAAGAATCCGTCTTGCTAAATTGAAAATAATGAATTTTCAATAAACTGGAAAATTTTTAAAAATATAAAATGTTTTCATATTTTTTTTTAACTTTGACCTCGAATATCTTTAGAATGGTTAGATTAATGAAAAAAGTTAACAAGACCTTTTTTGTGAAGCAATCAATTTCCAACAAGAATATGTCTTGCGCGTTTGATTTTTATAATTTTTCAATTTGTTACAAAATTAAGAACAAAAAACGAATTTTTAAAGATTTTTTCGATTTTTGGACCTCAAATATCTATTCAACGGTTAGATAAACGAAAAAAGTGTATAAGGCCTTTTTTGTAGAGCGTTCAATTTCCTACAAGAATCTGAAAAGAAATTTGCTAAAAAGTCAATTAATAAAAAAATTATTTTTTTTTAGTAGAAGCTTGATGTAAAAATGGAAAATTGCAAAGCGGAGGACCTTCCCCTTAATATAAAGAGCTCATATTTGGTGTGTATATTTTAGAGGTGTCTAGCAATCGATTTTTCGGAGTACCAAATCAAAAAAAAGAATTTCGATTTTTTTGACCCACCCTAATACTTATGTTTTTTTTTTTTTTCTATTTCAACGTTTTTGCGATCTTCTCACAAAAACAAAACCATATGTATATCTATAACTATCCAATCAAAATTTTACAAGATTAAATAACACCCATTTTGGCTTTACTCATTTAGTTCTGACCAATGAGAAAAATGTTAATCTTTTGTTTGTATTTCCATAATTCCATATCGTTCCTTGCAATTGTTGCCAACCCAAAAATCACATGTTATAGCTTAACGTAACTTTAGAATTCGTAACTCTAGTTTTTCGTAACTTCGGTTTCGCGTAACTTTGACGGCCGTAACTCTGTCGCCCGTAACTCTGGTATTCGTAACTTCGTCGGTTTCCCTTTTTTTTAATAGTTGAAAATATGTTTTCACGAAATGCAGTATCGGTCCTATATCGATACTTTTACTTTATTGAAGTAGGTAGGTATTGAATAGAAGGAAGTTTTTTGGTGATGGAAATGTTATAATTTTGTTTTTTTTTTTTTTTTTTTTTTAATTCATTTTTGTATTTTAGTTTTGCAAGACAAATTTTTTGTACTGATTTTTCTTTTTCCTGTTAGGGTCTTGAGGAACTTTTTGACCAAAATCGTTTGATGTTCGAAGCTTGTGCCATGCAGGTTTGTGACTAATTTTTTTTTTTTTTATTTTTATTTTTTTTCATAAACATTTAAGTAGCAAAAAAAAAATGAATTTATTGTAAACTTTTTGTTTGCACGGCATTTTAGACTATGTATTTTGCCAGAAATTTCATTCGATAGGAATTCAAAAAATTAGGTCATTAAATTGAATTTTTGGTATAACTTTACTTCTACATTTGTAGTAAAACAAAAAAAATCTTACAGATATTCAAAAAATTTATAAAAATTTTTCCTATTTCCCCTATTCATTTAAAAAAAATTGGGTAAACTTTTTTTTCAAAATTTTATAAAAATTGATTCATTCCTCTTAAAAAAAAAATTTCAAAGCCTTGATAAATGTTTTTTTGTTTGTAAGCTTCATTTTATTATTCATTCACTAAGTTTCATTTTGTGTTCTTTCATCTGTAAGTATTCAGTTAGTACCTAAGTCTAAAACTTGTTTTTTTTTTTTGTAGTTTCTAGAAATAATTTATAAGAATTTTTTTATCATTCACATAAATTATTTAATAATTTTTTTTATAACAAATATATTAAGGTAAATTATATATATTTTTTTTTTCTCTTCTCTTTTTCTCTCTTCCCAAAAAAACGAAAACAAAAATCGTAATTGTTTAAATCCACATATTATACACTCCCTGCTCCTCTAAATCGGTGCTATTGTGTGTGTACGTGTGTGGTTTTTTTTTTATAGAATTTCTCTCCATCATTACAGTATATTAGTCCATCGTATCCATACTATCCACCACCAACGATAATTCCAACAATGCCAATGGCTGATTCGGAACAAGCTAGCACGGCTGCATCCCCCGACGAGGCATATACACAATATGCGCATCAAGCTGGACCGAAATAGGTCATCGAGAGGTAAGTTTTATTTATTTATTTTTTTTTCAAACTTGAATAAAAAAAAAAAAAAAACATCGAAGATTATTGCAAACTTCATTCTGGAAAAGAATTTCTAGTTTTTTTTTCTTTGATTGTGTGTTAAAGGTTATGCCCTGGGTTCTTATAACTCCCCAAGTGCATATAGGGGACAGTTTTTTTTTTTTTTTCATCTCTCCTGTTTTTTCAAGACCCTGAATCCTTTTCATTTCCTTGACTTCTTGGCTCCGATGGCAGTATAGAAAAATAAGAAAAGAACAACAAAAAATGTTATTGGAAAAAGAATTCTATTCTCATTCTCTATCGGGGATTGGTATAATGGTGTGCGGCTTGGTTTTTTTTTTTTATCTTTCCGGTGTGTGACTGATGGCAAAGTTCAATGTTTTTTAGCTTCTCGCAATGGAATTCAAATTTCATTTTCAATCTTTGAATTCTTAGAAGAAAAAAATTTAAAATAAAAAAAAAAAAAAAAAAAACGATAAAAGAATTTTAAATTTAAATTCACAGTGAAAATTTATTTCTTCCATTATTTTCTTGGGCAGACGAGAGAAATTGATGAATAATGTGTGCTAACCAAAAAATACGTATAGCTTACAAAACAAGAAGAATATTATAGGTACATATAGAATAGCAAATGGTATTTCAAATGGAAATCATGTAAAGTTATGGCATTTGCACATTCTTATGGAAACATTTGGCAACAGAGGAATATAATGAATTGGGGTGGAAACTGGCGCCCAATGTAGGAATTATTAATGTTATCTCGGAGAAGGCGCTGTGTGTGCGAGAAATTTTTTGGTTTAGAGACAGAGTGTGTTATTGAGAAGGAAGCAATGATTGATTAAATCAAAAGCATATCTAACGCCTACAATTTTGAATGCTTTTTAAGATATTTTGATGCTTATACAAAATGTATATGAGCTTCAGCATTGATCATATGGAAAGATAAATGTTTTTGATGTTAGGAATTTTAATGTTTTGAGAGGAAGAAACGAGTGTGTTTATTATGGTTTTGTAGAGAGAAAGTGCCCATAAAAAAACAATTTTCCATTTGTTAATATTGGAAAACAGAGATAAAGCTGTATTTGTAGTTGCATTTGCTGGTGTCGTTGTTATAAAACCAATTTTAACCAATCTCTATTGAATAAATTAAAAGGATTATCTGTTTAATTTAACTGAAAAAATGCATGATTTACTGGATCTTACGTGGTTTTGCCGATCAAAAATAATCATTTTGTTTTAATGGAAACAAAACTGCATTACGCTAAACTACGATGAAATTGATTTCGAACCTTAAGTTTTTAACGTGCAAATTACAAAAATGCGAATGAATTATTGGTACTATAGAAGAAATTAATAATAACACTGGTCGGCAAAAAACCAAAAAAAAGGCGGGAGCAAGAACTTCATAAGGTGATTTTGATTGACTTTAGTGTGCTGAATTCAAAACTGTTTAAAGATTTTTTCTATCACGTCTAGTTTTTGAGCTATAAAGCTTCAAAAACTAATTTTTAATTGAGTTTTTTTTATATGTAATATGTTGCTCTTTATAAGTCCAAATCAGAAGACGCAAGATGGAATTTGATTCAAAAAACCATTCATTACTTTGAAAAAAAATAATCAAGATTTTGAGATATCTATCATAAATTTCTTTTTTGAAAAAAAATTATTACCATTAGGACGTGTTAATATGGCGTTTTGAGATTGCATAAGTAGTTTTACAAAAAAAAAAAAATTAACGGTGATGTAATTCGATGTCAAATGTACCCAAAAAAAACGCGTTTTTGACCTTTTAATATTCAATTATTTCAAAAACGTGACGTGCCAGTGAAATTTTGACTTCAGATTCGGAATCAGCACACAAAATTCCTCCACATTACATTTATTACATTAAGTAAGCTCTTTTCACAAATACAGTCAATCCTTTTACAAATTTACATAACAAAATGCTCCATTTTCAAAATTCAATTTATTAATTTGCAAACCGAATTCACCCTTTTGGAAAACAAATTCACCTTTTATGTATAAATATTGGTTTTCAATATAGTTTATAATATAATGAAAAACTACATAGAATAATGTGACTTTCATAGCAAAAAATAAAAGAAAAATGTATTATAAGACAAAAGGTGAATTTGATTTGCAAGGGTATTTGTTTTGAAGAGTTTTCATATTATTCTTAGCTTTCTTTGAATTTTACTGCTGTTTTCAATTGTAGCTATAGGAAAAATAGTATAACTATTTTAATAAAGATGGTTTTAAATGCGGAATATAAAAGTGTCAACGCGAAGTTCTAATTCATATAAATATTTTATACAGCGAATAAGTTGTGTTCAAAATGATTTTTCATCCAATTCATTATCCATGTTTACATTTGCTTTGATTTTGCTCTACGATTATACCAATTGTGTTTAGCTTTAGCACACATTTATTACGAAATAAATCAAGACTTCCAAATAAATTCACGCACTTTTACAATAATCCTAAATTGGCGAAATTTGAAGAACATTTTGTATGGGAGCAAAACTTTGCTCAAATTGAGTAACATTTTAAAACTATCAGCACCCAACATGAAAAATTTTGCATCAGCAATTTATTATACATATAAAGAAAGTTCAACATCTATTACTTTGATTAATTGTTAGTAACAGAAACATTTTTTAAAACCTTAGGAAGCTGGAAAACAGTATTAAAAAATAAAGTCAAGTTTCAAAACTGTTTTTCAGCTGAGGAAATATGATTTTAGTTTATTTAATTTCCGACTTTGTCGATTTAGCATTTTATTTTTGAATGACAGCATACATAAATAGATTAAATTAGCTTTTGGTTCTTCAATAATTGATTCTGCTAGAATGCCACGAAAACAATTAAAGAACTCATGTACAAAATCGGGACGATACGATCCTGATAAAACAGAAGCTACTTCAAGCATAATGGAGAGTAATATTAGTAACGCGAAAAGTAAAGCAAATGCGTCCCAATAAAATACAAAAGCAAATATTTTAAAAATGGGAATTCTTGCCTCCAATGGAATCATTACACCCAAATCGAAAACTGTATATGGGTATGAATACCATTCAGCTGATTCTTTCAAAGGTATCAAACCAGCTCCAGCTATCTCAACTAATCCTTTTTTCACAAGATTTGCAACCTCAAAAGTTGAATGTGAAATATTTGCCAGAGAAGTATTAATTCTTGCATTGTGTCTCATGGCAAAAGTATCGAAAATATGTGTTACAAAACCACCAATGATTGTAACGTTTCCATTCAAATTTTCTGATACGATAACTCCTAATTCTGTTCCTCCGAAAAAAATTGGCAAAATTACCTCATTTGATCGTAATAAACCACAGATTCTTTCTTACTCCAGATGAATTCTTCAATCGTTGGATTTCTGAAATTTCTGTACTTGTAGAAAACCGATGATATTTCGAAATCTTGAAAAATTACTATTACATTGAACACGTTCTTTAGTTTTAAATAATTTCTTGAAGAATTTCTTAGTACAAAAATCGTTTTGCAGAAGCGAATGTGTTGAAGATATTGCAATAGTCGCTGAAGAAATAAATAATTTGAATTAAATTTAACGATAGTAAAAAGATTTTCATTAAATTCTGACTTCAAGTAAAATTAAGTAGCTTCTGTTGATAGTATCACTGGAATTTCAAGTCAAGTTGTTTGATGCTTTCTTAAATTAAAAATATGGTTTGAAAACGCTCTAGTCGGTTGAGATTTTCGATGAAATTTAAAAATCTTGTGTTGAATTTAGCTTCAACAGTAAACATTGCAACAAGAACAACGAAACTTGTGATAGAAAAAAAACATAACTGTCCACTTGCAAAAATAGTTGCCTCCTATAAATGTTTTAAACTACGTGGTAAAAGAACTTTTAAGTAAAAATTCCACTACCAGCTACTTATACAGCACTTCTTCGAAATACTGATGTTTTTTTTTTTGCATTTTATGGAAAAAATTTGCATTTTGTCAATTTAAAATTTTAATCCATTTCAAAATGGTTTGATTGATATTAATTTGGCAATAAATCAAGTAAACTATAGTCATTAATTTCTGATCAGTCGACCTTAAAACTAATTCACAGAAACTCTGATTTCCTTACTGAATCTAAATATGAAACTCCGTTCAGCACTTATCGCTTAATTCTAAAGACTTGTGTATTTATTATTGTATTATTGAATTGATACCTGCTGTTGAATTAAATATGTAAACATTTACCGATTGACAATATTTTTTTAAAACCAATTAATTTAAATTATAATCAACCTTGGAAACAGACTTTTTCGTTCTTTTAATCCGTCCTTTGGAACTAAATGCTCTTGATTTTTTTTCGAAAGGTTAATTTTATCAACACAACGTTAATTAATTTCCATTAGTCAATGGTAAAAATGTTTTATTGAAGGTCAAAGTTTTGCAAAAACAAAAAAAAAAAAATGTTACACATACGCCTCAGTGACCATACAAGTTAACTAATAGAAATCATGCTAAGGTCTGAAAAGTAAAATGGAATATAGCCCCTCATCGAGCTTCTAACCTTGAAATTGTCCATTTGAAATTTTACAAAAAAAAGGTGCTTTGATTTCTCTCGGAGCCGAAGTAAAATAAATAAGCTAAATAAAAAAAAAATCATTCGAGTTGAAGCTTACTTAATATTTTTTGCTTGAATAATTTTTCTGTTATATAAAAAAAATTTAAAATATATTTTTCTTTCAGATCTAATCACCAAATACCTCATAAACTACATCCAATAAAGGTGATTGTGTAAACACGGACTTCTTTAACAAAAAAACAAAAAAAATTAATAAACAAAATAAAATAAAAAAAAAACATAAAAAAGCGATTTTTTCCATTGAAAAGTAATTTATATGAAAAATAAAAACAAAAAAATGAAAGACTCAACCAAAACAAAAAAACACACTAAAACAACTATTTCAAAAAAAAAAAATAAAATAAAACAAAAATAAGAAAATCAGAAAGAAGAAGAAGGTGATATGCAAGGCAACAAAATTTAAATAAAACAAAAGAAAACAAAATGAAAATGGAAATAGCAAAAGCAAAATGTTTTAAACAATTTTTGTTTTTTGAGAATGCACACACAACAACACATAAAATTTTGATAGAAGAAGACAAGAAGACTTTTTTTTTCTCTCGACAAGGAAATACAACCGACTTAAAGAAGAAGATAAAAGATAAATCTAACGAAAAAAAAAAACAAAACAAAAATCTATTTATTGTTAAAAATATTTATTAACAAAAAAAAAACTAAATTTGTTATGTCTAAATTTATTATTATTTTTTTTTCTGTTTTTGTAAAACTTTTTTTTTACTAAAAAAAAAAACATTTGTGTGAATATTTGTTACCAAAAAAAAAATATAAATACAAAAATTGCAAGAAAATTGCAATTGTGTGCGAGTATTTACTAAAAAAAAAACACATTTAATTTATTTCTTATTTCGCTGCCTTTATAAAATTTGAATTCCAAAAAAAAAATAAAAAAACAAAAACTAAGAAACAATTTTCTAATATGGAAAAAGTGAGGTGAATATATTTTTTTAATATTAAAAAAAAAATGCTATAAGAAAAACAAAATAATTTTCTTCAAATTCACAAAAAAATTTAATAAATAAAAGTAAAACAAAAATTGATGAGGAATTTAGTTTAAATAAAAAAACAATTTGTTTATAAGTTTTGTTAAACTTTAAGATTTTTTTTTTTTGATTTTTTAATTTACAAAAAAAAAATAAAAAACGATTTGTGTTTTCTAGGATAAATTTTTATTTAAGAAATTTGAAAAAAAAAAAACAAAAAATAAAATGAAAATGAAAAACAAATGGTTTTAAAATGAAAGTTTTTTAGCGGGAAGATAGAATAAAAAAAATGAAAGAATGTAGAAAGTAGTTTGTAGTAGGAAAGACTTGAAATTGAAGATAAAAAAAAAATGTAGAATGAAGATTTAGTGTTAGTTGATAGAAATGTACATGCTCGAGAAGGTGTTGTTTTTTTTTTTTAATTTAATTTAATATTTTTTTTTTACTTTGATTTGTCGTTGATTTTTAAGTACCTACTATATTTTTAAAATTTATTTATTTAGCTTCCCTAATTTGTTTTATTTGATTTCCAATTTTTCATGTCAGTGAGCTAGTGAATTAGGAATTAGATCAAATTTTTGAAATTGCATACGAAGGGTTGGGTTTATTGTTAGGTTCTAGGCATGATTATTTCCATTGTAACGGGTGTGATGAAATAAAAATAAATATTTTAGAGGTCTAATGTTAAACTCATTATGTTTTTCATGTTTTGTATTGCCTAAAAATAAGCAAAAAATATGTTAAAAATGTGAATCCTTATGTCACGCCCGTTACATTTTCTTAAACATATTTTGATGCAAAGATACATTTTTATAAATATAATTTATAAATTACATTTAAAGTATCAAAATATTGAAAAAATTAAAGATGTTTTGTCACACCTGCTACAGTCAAAACACTTTTCAAATTTACTTTTCTTCAAAAATGATTTTATTAAACATTTTGAAGAAAAGATCATATTTAACATCACTTGGATTGGTATTTCCATTGTAACGGGTGTGATATAAAATTGAAAAAAGTATTTCAATACTTTAATGTATTAAAATCATTATGTTTTGTAAATTTTATGATTGAAATTATGTAAATCTATCTATGTCACACCCGGTGCATATTTTCCAACATATTTTCACAAGGAAAGTTCTTTTTTTTTTATAAATAAAACTTACAGCAAAAATGCAAAACAAACGTTTAAGGCTTTAAAATTAATGAACACTGAATAACTCGAGTTTTTTGTCACACCCGTTGCATTTGAAACAATCAAATAGAAACGAAAATTTTGAATTTTCCTCAAAAATATTCAAACAAAAAAAGAGAAAAATCACTTTCTGAGTATTTCTATTTTTACGGGTGCGACACAAAATCTTACAGGTTTAGCGTCAAATTCATTTTTTTGCTTGTATGTCATAGGATTGTAATAAATTCTACTATAACTATCACAAAACAAGATGTAACGGATGAGATGGTCTAATGTCACACCCGTTACATGCCAAACAAAGTAAATTGTGCTTTGAAAATGATTTTGAGTCACACCCGTAATGATGGAACAAGACAAACTATTTTCTTCAAATATATACTATACATACATAAGAAAACTACGTTTTAAACATCACAAATGTTAAAAAGCGAAAGAATCTCATTCTAAGCCATGTGTATTGCATTTTAAAGATCATCATCCTTCAAACACTCAGGGCTGTGCATGTGCATGTGACTATTTATTTTTTAATAAAAAATAAATTCAATATTATCCATCACATAAATTCATAATAAGGATCCAAAAGGCCTGACATGAAAGACTTTATTTTGAGAAACCCAACTCTTTCTATGAACAATTTAATTGTAGGGGGGATTGGGACCCCCCAAAAGTATATCTTTCAAAATCGTATAAAAAAAAAATAATCACAAAATCCTAGTCATGAATTAGTAAATATTTTTTTAATCCAACATTCCTTAACTTACCCCTTGCTTTCACCCATTTAGCCCTCCCCCCTCCCAATTTTCAAAAAAGCAACCCCTCTTTTGAGTATTCTTTTTTTCTTCATTTACCACAGTTCCTCAAACTTTTTTTAGTTTACATTTTTCACACTTTTTTTTTTGTTTGTTTTTATTTAAAAATTTGTTTTTAATTTGTTGTTGTTTTTAGTGTTTAAGGTTTACATTTAAAACAAAACAAAAAATGAAAAGAAAATTGTAGTTGATAGAAAAGGAAATAAACTAACAAAAAAGAAAAGTTATGAATGAAATGACTTGTAGCTTAGAATTAAATATTTGTAGTGTTGGTAAAGAAATAGGTACAGAGAAATTATGTGAAGCAAGAGAAAGAAATGGAAAAGAAATAAGGAAAATCCTATAGAGGAATTCAAATGAAAATGAAAAAAAAAAAAAACATGAGAAACAAAATAAAAAAAATAAGATGAATTAGTTCATAAGGATCTTTTTTAGCTTTTAAGTAATTCGAAGAAAATTTCGAAGAAGATGAAAAAAAAAATAGTGTAGTTGCTAATTTTTCTATAATGTCTTTAATTTTTATTATTAATTTTTTTTTGTAATTCTAAGTAGTTAATTTATTTTGTTTTATCATTTTTTTTTTAAATAGAATGTGTGTGGGAAACAGGAAAAAACACAAAAAATGAAAAAAAAAATGGTTTTCTTCTTTTCCTTTTTTAAATCTAAGACGTACTGTTAGTTATTATTGTATTTTTTGCTATTTTATTGCGAGAAATAGGTTTAAAAAATTTTAAAGTAAAATAAAAAGAAACAAAAACATTAAATCAGACTGTAAATAAGATTTTTTCTTCTCCATAAAGGGATTTTAGATTTAAAAAAAAAAAGCAAACCTTTATGAGATGATAAGAGAAGAAGAATTAATTTTAATGTTAAAAATAAAAATAAAAAAAAAATGCTTTCAAGAAATAAATAATACAGAAAAAAAAGGAAAACAAAAAAGTGAAACTAGTTTATAAGGCTTAGTGGTTTTTTCGTTAAAAAATAAAAACTAGTACATAGTATATATTTGATTTTGTTTTTATTTTTAATTTTATATATTTTTTTTTCTCTTTTTTGTTTGCTTTAAGATTGTTTTTTTCTTTCTTATGTTACATTATTTTTTTTTTTTAATAGATTCTAAGATAAGGTTTTATTCTTTGTAGTCAAAAGAAGAAAAAAAAAAAAGAAAAACACATTTTTTTTATATTATATAAGTAAAAAATTGAAGATTGAAGAAGAGAATATATTTTTTTGAAGAATTTTTTAAGAGTAAAATGATGATGATAACAAAAAATTAAAAACAAACAAAAAACATAAAAAATAATAAATTATAAATTGATTTAAATCAAAGCTTAAATGTTGTGAACAAAAAACAAAAAATAATAACAAAAAAAAAAAAAAAACTATATTGAAAGCTCATTGTGTAAGAAAAAAAAAACATAACATTAAAAAAAAAAAAATATTACAAACACAAAAATAAAAAACAGAAATGAACTAAAAAATTGAAATGAAATGAAGAAACAATAATATTGTACATTTGCGCTTGTTGCTATTTAGCATGATGAAAATAAATTTAAAATAAAATCCATATTTTTTGCAGCAAAAATAATTTAAACTTAAAAAAAAAAATCAATTTATATAGAAATGATAAAAAGCAAATTGAATGAAAAATGAAAATTTTGTATAAAAAAAAGAAACAAAACAAATAAAATTTAAACTTGCTTTTTGGATTAATGAGAATGAAATAAATAAATGATGATAAACGATTGATGATAAAGAGACAAGAAAAAATTTATATTCTTTTCTTAAAAAATAAAAAAAAAAATTTAGTTGTTAAATATTGAAATTCATTTTTTTTCAAAGAAAAAAATAGAAACGAAAATTTTAAAATTAAAAAAAAAAAAAATTGTTTGAATAGGTAGAGTGACACACACACACACAAATTGCATGAAAAAAAATTTACAAGTTTTTTTGAAGAAAATAGTTTTAAGAAAAAAAAAAAAGAAAATGAAAAAAAAAGCCTTTTGTTGTGCTTTTTTTATAGTTTTTTTGCTCTTAAGACTATGATGATGAAATGTGAAACAAAATTTCATAATCTATTTTCTCTGTGTCCTTTAAGATCCTAAAATTCTAGTGTTGTAGTGGATAGGAATAAAAAAAATTAAAAAAGTAATAAAAAACATGAAAAAAAAATTAAAAAAACAAAAAACATTTTTTTCTGAATCAATAAAAAATTGATTTTCTTTAAGAAAACAAAAAAAAACTATTGAACTATTTTTTTTTCTCACTTTGACTTATCTCGTTTGCTCCTTATTTTGATTTTCAGCATTGCGATAGTTTTTTAAGTGGAGATATTTTTTAATTTGTCGGTGATGGTTGATATATTTTTTGAATTATATGTTTATGACTTAAATCGCAGTTGAAAAATAGATATAACAAGAAAACCTCAACCAATTAGCGATATTCTTGTTATTCTTTCGTCGCATTCTTGTAAGTGACACGTACATATATCGAATTTGCAACTTCATGAGATCCTTGTTTTTTTTTTTAATTTCTCAATTTTCAGGAAAATGATACGTAAAAAGGAACTGTTTACTTTTTTTCTGAAAGTACTTGCACTATTTTTTAACAAAACCATTAAATCAAAAAATACTCGTAAGTTAACATTTTCGTTCAACTTTCGTTCACTTTCTCTTAGTTAATTTCTATTCTGGGTAATTTCTACTGTCACGGGTGGGACAAAAAAGTTGCGATCCAGAGGTTAGGTAGATATCTTCTTACAAAATATCTGCGAATGTATTTCAAGTAACTGTTCAAATCCATTGTCTTAATACAGAAAACAGCGATTGCATTTTTGGAATAAAATGAGTTACCCAAAATTGTCACGGGTGGTGCGGCAACTTATGTCTGATTGCGAGAGTCTCGTAGACTATTTTAAAAATTTTCAAACAAGGAAATTGTATGAAACAATACACAATTTTGCGATTCTCATTGCGTGGAATTTTCGAAAATCGTCGTCTTCAAAATTTTACTATTTTTATAATAGGTATAGGATACAATATGATTTTTTAAATAAAGCCTGAACTATACAAAATATAAAAAACAACAAATTCATATTGATTTGACAGTCAAAAATTAAAATTATTTGATAATCGGCCTCATCACGAATTCCATTTGTATCGGAAATATCTTACGATTCCCAAAAAAAACAATTTCATAATCCGTTCGTAGTTGAAAATTTCATACAATTCGTCACTACGATTGGATTTTGCCAATGGTTTTTGGAATCGTATAAATTTTCGATACGAATGGAGTTCGGGATAAGGCCGAATATGATAACCTTTCTATACTTTTTTCAACTTGTGTTTCGATGTTAACTTTCTTTAGTTTATAATTTGCAAGGCTTACAAAAAATCCACTACTGGTATAAAAAGATTAGAAATGACTTTAAAAATAAGAAAGATAACATTTTACTGAGTTTTACATTTTTTTTTTTAATAAGTACCCATGGAACTGGACGGAATCATTTTTATTGAAATCAAAATTTTGCAAACCTAGAATAAAAAAGAAATTCAAATTGGCAATGTAAGTTAAACAATAAAAAGAAACCTATACTGCTTTTTTAAAAATTTTGTTATTTTTATTATTTTATAATTTTTATTTTTGTTTTATTTTAGAAAATCCGTTCTTCTACAACACTGGAAATGGAATTCTTGGATTGCGCGCGTGGAACTTTACCTACTCTTACCCAAATATAATTTTAAATACCAAATTTTAATTTGAAAATATCTCTCAATTCAGCATAAATTAATTTTTGCAATAGTTAAATATTTCCGAAAACTAAAACAATACATAAACACAAATGTGCCAAACAAAAAAAAAGATAAAAGGTACCCATCTGATCAATCTTGTCTAATCTTAAAAAAAGAATACATAAAGAGATATTATAAAGTATTTTCTTTTATACAAAAAAAAAAAAAAACAAAAAATTACTCCGAAACAATCAGAAACACAAACACAGAGAGAGACAGACAAAGTTAAAAACAAAACAAACAAAATATTACACAAAACCACAGTTAAATAGAAATCAATACAATGAATATACGAGTAGTAAATAAAATTTAACAAATTAAAAAAAAACAATAATTTTGTTAATGTATATAAAAAAAATGTAGTAAGTTTTTGAATTGTATTTGTATTATCGCATACAAAAATGGAAGAGACCAGTAATGTAACTTATAAAAAAAAAAAATACCAAATTAAGAAAAAAACATAAAAATATCATTGAATGAAATGCATATATTTCCATATTGAATATGAAATTGACAAAAAAAAAATAAAAATGAAATATTTAACAATACCGAAAGACAAAAGAAATCTAAGAAAATGACGAAAAATTTATTTTCATATGTGAAAATGTAAAACAAACAAAAAAAAAATAAATGTAATTAAAAATAAAAATTAAAAGCTAAAAATTTTCGTTAAAAATTAAATTTAAAAAAAAAAGTAAAACAAAATGTTAAATACAAAATGGCTTACATAAAAATAAAATTTATTTTTACAAATCTACGCAAAAAATAAAACTGTAATTCCATATTTTTGTTACGTTAATTTAAAAAAAAAAAACTTAAAACAAGAAAGTAAAATTTATTTATTTAGTCAAATTGATCGCTAATTAAATGTCGTGAAAGCATCTAATTTTTAGTTTACCTATATAGAATGTAAGATAGATTTAAAAAAACAAAAAAAGAAAGAACCATAGTTTTAAGTAAAACAAGTAGAAACAAGGAGATTAGATTTCAATATGAAAAGTAATAGTAATCAAGTATATAGGCTAAGGATATTTGTTTTAAAATTTAAAAGAAAAACATAAAACAATTTATTCCACTACAAAAGCATTAAGTTTTCTTATTTATATATTTTTTTTAAAACAATATTGATAAATATGAAACATATTTTTTAAGTGAAGAATTTAAATAAGAAAAAAAAAACAACAGTAGACGAATGACTAAGATTAAAAAACAAAAATTTTACATAGTGCGATAAGTTAGTTCGCTTAGTTTTTAAGTTTAGCTCAAAGAGGTATTTTTCTCTCCTCTCTCTCTCTATCTTTCTTCTCTTTTAGATGTTAGGAGAATATTTATTATTAAGAAAATTTTGAAATAAAATAAAAAAGAATCTTTTACCAAGACAATTTTACAAAAAAAAATGTGTAAGAATGTGTTCGTTTAAGTTTACAAAACTGAAAACAAAACAAAAAAAAATACTTTTTTCTGTGTGCGAACGGTTTTTAAATATAAACAAAAAAATAAAATTTAAAAAAAAAAAACATCTTCCAGATTTTACTTAAAGAAAAATATAAAAAAAATGAAGCAAAAGAACTGTTATTACATGAAAAAACTTAATAGAAAAAATACTTTCGAAAGTGTAAATTCTCAGGAATATTGTATTCCATTTATTCCAAAGAAAAAAAAAAAAACAAAACAAAAATACATAAAAAAAAACATAAATATATTAAATTTGTTAAACTTAAAAAAAATAAATTATTAATATTTTTAAACATTTTTTTATTTAATTCATATTTATTTTTGGAAACAATGTGCCTTTGGTGATTTCCATGGCATCATTTACAAAAATGTAATGAAAGGATTTTTATTTTTGTGAAAGATTTTAAGTTTTTTATGTGTATCCGGATGAAAGATTTGAGAATATTTTGTAATCATAAATAAATGTTTGTCATAACATCTACCAGCTCCTAGTTTCACCTGGAAATAAAATTTCACTCTAAATATTTTTGAAAAAAAGATAGAAAAAAAAAACTTCTTATACTTCTACAAAATTATTTTTAACAATAAACGTTTTCGGGAATAACAATTCCCATCTCCAGATTATATAAGAAAAATCAAAATTTATTTATATAATTTTGTCATTAAAATCTGAACATAATTTTTTTTAAAGTTTCTTAATAATAATTTTTTTAAAGGTTATAAACAAAAAATATGATAAATTAAAAGTGAATAAATGCATCTAGAATTTTTTCACCCAAATATTTAAAAGGCACTTTCAGATTCTGCCGCTGAATCCTTTCTCTGTCTTTTCCAAAATTAAGTTAACAATAAAAGCTTTAATTTTCTTCACAATTCATCCGCAAGAAAAAGTACAATCAACCCTTTTAACCCACATAAAATCTGGCAAAATATTGTATTTAATTTTTTTCCTATTGTTATTTTCGGGCGAAAAGTATTTTATTGTTAAGAAGCTTGCCTCCTCCGACTTGAAATGAATTTAAAAAAAAATTCTCCAAATCTATAGGGTGAGGCATCAAAAGAACGGTCTCTTAAAGCTCCATTTAACCAATGTCTCGAAACAAGTTTTCGTTTAAATATTTTATTAATTTGATTCCGAAATAAGAAGTAAGACCAGGCTTTTTTTCTCTGGAAATCCTTTTCCGGTTCCTTACAGAACGTTAATCGATACTTAGAAACAGCTCTTTGCCATTATACACCTCAATGATAAATAAATCATGGGCACAATGCCAGAACCACGAATCTGCGAAATTGTAGTTTAGAGAAAAACGGCTACAAAGTTTTGGAAACTCATGCAAACACATAGTGAAAATGTCCAAAAATGCAGATTCGCGGTTTTGACTTTGTGCCGACAAAATGTTTTGTCCAATTTATTTATAATATTTTTTTTTTTTAACTAGAGATTGATATATTAATAATTTAATTATCCTCAGAATTGAAAATGATAGTGTAATGTTGAAAATTTTGCTCACCTTTTTTGTGTTCCATATATTTTTGGAAAAGCATTATTTTATTTTTACCAGAAATCTCAAAAATATTCTCAAAACTTTTATCTTACCCCGAATTTTAAAATAAAAAAAAAAATATAATCAAAAGAAAACACAAAATTTTGTACCTACTTTTTTTATAGTTTTGAATTAAAATTGGAAATACTTAATTTTGTTAATATCATATATTAAAAAAGTCCTTTTCAGTTAATTTATTTATTTATCTGTTTATTTATTTCTCCTCCTACCATTTAATTATTCTTATACAAAAAAAAAGTATTTTCATAAATCTAATTGACACTAAATACTTCCAAAAACAAAAAAAAAAAAACAACAAATATATATTTATATATTTTATTGCGACAAAATACGAATTAAAAAATATAAAAAACAAAAAACGCACGTTTAATACGAAAACTTATATACATTTTGCAAGAAAGCAACAAAACAACATTCATATACGACAAAAATGCACGTACAGAAAAGAATATTTATATTTTTTTATAAATGAAAAAACAAAACAAAAACTAAGTGAAAAATTTAAATAAAAAAAAATAAAACATAAACTTACTGTCTGAAGGTTTTTTGTATATAAATCTTATTAAAAATAAAAAAAAAAAAAACAAATCTGGAAGAGTCAAACTCAAGGCGAATACAAAAAAAAAATAAATAAATAAAACCAAAAAGTATGCATCTACAACAAAATAAATTTAAAAAAATAAAAAAAAATAAACAAATAATTTTCTATAAATTTTTTTTAGGAAAATTAACTATTAGAATTTTTTTTGAGAAAATTATACTTATAGTAGGTAAGCTAGACTCTTAATGTAGGTGAACAAAAAAATTTTAAAAAATTATATTAAAAAAAATCCAAACCAAGAAAAAAAAAACTGAAATGTAGTTTTTTACATTAGCAAGGAGAATTAAATAAAAAAAAAAAAACAAAAAAAGCAGATAACTTTAGACGTAGTAGTTTCCATGGATTTTAGAGAAACTTACATAGAAAGACTTTTTGTGTTTTCAAGTTGGGATATTTTCTTAAACTAAACAAAAGTAAAAAAAAATAAACATTTCTTTTTTAAGAAAATTACCACGAAGTGAATATATATACATAAATATATATTTGAAAAAAAGTAGCAAAACGTAAGATAAAATTAAAAAGAAAAAAACAAAAAAGTAGATTATGATTAGTGCTTTGAATTGATTGAAAAGTTTTGAGTTGAAAACATATATCATTAGGACTGTTTGGTGTGTTAAGCTGAAGCTAAATTCTTAAATACTAGAAAGGAAAAAAATATATCTTTAAACAAAAAAATATAAAAGAAAGAAGCAAATCCAAATGATCATCGAAAAGGCATTTAGAAAGTTAGAATTCAAAAAAATAAAAGGCTAAAAGCTAGATAAAAAAAAAACATGGAAGAGTAAAAGTATTGAGAAAAAAAAACACACACAGTGACACAGTAGAACTAAGTAGTTAGGTTTAAAAATTTAAGTGAAATTTCAATGAAATTCTAAGAAAGACATGAGAGACATTTAAATAATTAATAAGTAAAAAAAACTAAAGAAAAAAAAAAAAAACATGAAATGAAATGAAACAAAAGTATATATATAGATTATATATATATAAAGAGATTTTTGTGCTTTTATCAAAAATATAAAATGCTATTTCCTTAAATAAAAAAACAAAAAAAAGCAAAATGAAAAAAAAAAACAGTGAAAATTCCCTTTTTTACAAATTAATTTGCTTGATTTTTGTGAAGAGCTTTTAATTTGTTCCCACTATTTTTCCCTATAAAAAAAAGAAGTGAATAAGAAAAAAAAACATAATACATAGGTGCAAAATGCAGATGAAAAATAAATGTTAATTTTTTAAACCAAACAAAAGTGTGTTTTTTTTTCGTTTGAAAGAAGTTTGGAAATCAATTTTTAGGTTCATGGTGAGTATATCAGACTTTCGGGTTTATTTTAAAGGTTTATATCCACTTGAAAGTGAAGAGGCTTTTTACTAAATAAATAAAAAAAAAAACAAAAGATTCATTTTAAGGATGGATGAATACAGGTAATGATAAATGTCAATTGTCAAAATTTTGATTTTTATCAAAATGGCGGCTTCCCGAAAATTTCAAGAAAGTTTACACTTTCAAATGGTTTAAAAAAGAGGTTGTCTGTACGTGATACCGTCGTAAGAAAACAGGTTGTGTTTACAAGAAAAAGCTACCTTTTTACTTTTCTCATTATATTAATTTTTTTATTTTAAAAGCTTACAAAAAAAATTATACCATTAAAAAGCCAAATATTTCTTCTAATGAATAAAACAATTTTTAAATTTTTACAATGCACAATAAGTATTAAAATGATTTATTAAAAACAATCATTTCTTATGAAAAAAGTGAAAAAAATCACTTAAATTTTTGATATGACAACCTATAATACATTTTATACCACCTTAAAGCTTATTGCTTCAGCTCTCACGCTATTGCATCAATTTTTTTCAATGACAACCTATACAAAATTTTATATCATGTAAAAGCTCATTATTTCACCTTTCATATGACGTTTTAATCTTATTTCTGCGATGCCTAGAAAAAAGTTAGAACTTTTTTAAAGCCAAACATGTCGAAATTCCAAACTGAGATTACAGTACCTCCCACACTGGTGGCTGTTCATGATCAACAGATCTCCACAGGTGTTTTGAGGTAATTCGCAAGTTTTTTTTAATTTAACATTGTGTAGTTTGTAGTGAATGTACATAACTGTTTATGTGTGATATATCAGATGAAAGGTAATATTATCAGGATGCTCAATAAAGTTAAATCAAATTTGTATCTGCTCTAGATCAAAAGATATAATCTGTTGAAAAATAGAACTTTATTTTACCGTTATCTCAAAATTGTAACTACAAGATTGATTGAAATTTTGCGCAAATATATTCCTGTCTATTATCTATTTATAACATAAATTTCATTCATTTATCTGTTGAAAAAAAAAGATAAAAAACGGTTAAAAACGGTCAAAGTTTTATAAGTTAAAAATAAAAACTCACCCAAAAATATCATCTTTCAAATATGAATTTGCCGCACTGCGAAAAATTTCAAGTGGAACGGGAGAAAATGGCGTCACTTTTTTGTGGTGGCTGGCATGGTTCATCGATTTATAAGACGTTATCACGTCAAAAATTATTGTCAAAAACCTTATTCCTTGAGCAATACCTGACTTTGAAAACACCATTTCGAGAAAAGGGCGTTTAAAGTTTTGAAAACCACTTATATCAAGTTAGGGCAGCTTTACAAATAGCAGGCTTGTAAAAGAATGCAATCTTTTGTGAATGCAGTCATTGCCATTCAGTTACACAATTCCAACAAAAGATTGCATTCATTGACTTACACTTGAGACTTAGACTTCAAATTTTGCAATCACCAATCATTTTCCATGAAATGATTGCAATCTTTTTTTTTCCCCAATCAATTGACTGCATTCAAATGATTGCAGTCTTTTGGGACTGCATGCAGTCTTTGCATTCTTTTTGCAATCTTTCCATTCCTTGGCAGTCTTTGCATTCCTTGGCAGTCTTTTGCATTCATTTGCATTCCTTGGCAGTCGCCAAGCCAACATCTACCCCCACAAGCTGATGTCTGGAAAACATGTTTGCCAGCTGCTGCGCCCAAATCTTTTATAACACCGGGTATTTTTGGTATTTTTGGTTTCTTTGATTTTCTGTAACGATCATCAAGATCATAATCATAATAATCATACTGAGGACTTGCAAAGATATTTGTCATCGAAATGATAACCACAAATAATATAATCCACTTGTAACTGATCATTTTTGCACGATTATAAAAATTTCAAAATTTAACTGTAACTACTCGTTTGATGGTTCTAAACTGTTTGTGGTCGACTTTAAAATTTCAAGGCTTTTATATGAATTTTTGTCCATAAGACTAATTGAATAAGCACCCCGACTATAGTAACACTATAACAATAGAAGCAAACCGTGGGACCGACATAGAAATGGCACTCATCTTCGATATATGTATCTATGAGTACTTGAACTGAAGTGGATTATTCGACATCGTTTTTTTTTTTGCAATGATAGATGCAAATAGCGACGATTCACAGAAGACGGAAGGTCCATATCGCATAACCAAAAATATACAATCACACCAAGATATCATTCTGAGTTAAAAGAAAAATTGACGGAAATTTCCAAACAACACCAAATAAAATTTAGAATTGAGCTATGAATGGGTTTTTTGGATATATTCGTTGATTAAATGTAATTAATTTCTTCTGAAATTAAGTTCAGCTTTTTTTGACATTGAAGCCATAAAATAATCTGAGATGACATTACGGGGAATCTAATTCTTTCATTTATTTGGATTGACTTTAGAAAAGAACATTTTTATTTTTTTTTTTTTTTTTTTTTTTTTTTGTAACCGTCAAATACTATTTGGTTTCCGAAATAACGGCTCCCTAAAATTTAATTTTACATGACCAATGACACAGCACTGGAAAGACCAGTGTCCAACGTAGATTCAGTGGTTTCATTATTAGTCCAGTGCATTTATAATTTGACCCAGCAGTTTGTACCACCCTCAATTTTTTTTGCTCATTCGATAGAGCATTGGCTGAATATCATTACCCTGACATTTCGCACTAGTGAAATTCACCTTTCGGCCGCCATCTTGGATTTTAGTTTTTGTTAAATATCTCGATTTCTATTTATTCTATATAAAAGTTTTGTATGCAAAAAACGTAGAGAGTTAAATTTCGCGTCTTTTATGTTAAAAACACTTTTTCGGTATTCTGAATATTAAAAAAGTTACAAGCAAAAAAAAGCAAAAAAAAATGAAAAATTAAGGACAATTTTTAAGTTTTGAGCCTTTTTTATCAAAATTATAAAAAAAAAAACCTTCCGAGAAAAAATTGTCCACCTTAAAATTCTCTACAACTCTGCTATACAGTTTTTTTTTGTATCTTTATAAATATAATAGTTATTAATTCTGTTTTTTGTTTTGTTTGTTTGTGTTTTCGTTCTTTACTTTTTTCTTAATTTTTTTTTACCAAATCCTGAATTTTAAATGATTTGGTGAATATTTGATAGCTTTGTGTAACAAGAGAAAATTAAGGGCCTGCAATTTTTTTCTTCTTAAGTCTCTTCATTTAGTAAAAAAAGAGGTGTTTTGTTAATAAGAAAGTACATATTAATAACTTTTTTGACTATATGGGTACAAAAAAAAAGTTGTATACCACAAATATAGAGAATTTCAAAGTGAAAATTCTTTTCTCAGAAGATTTTTTCATAATTATGATAAAAAGTACTCAAAAGTTTAAAATTGTCATTTTTTTTCCTTTTTTTTTTTTATTTTTTTGGCTTGTAACTTTTTAATATTCAGAATATCGGAAAAGTGTTTTTAACATAAAAGACCCAAAATTCAATTGTCTACTTTTTTTATGTAGGATTAATAGAAATCGAGATGTTTTATATAAACTAAAATCCAAGATGGCGGCCGAAAGGTGAATTTCACGAGCGCGAAAAATGATATTCAGCCAATGCTCTATCGAATGAGCAAAAAAAAATTTGGGGTGGTGCAAACTGCTGTGTCGCCAATATATGAACATCATAAATGCACTGAACTATATTTAGTCAGTGGCATATATTGCAAGTATTTTGATTTTTAAAATGGTCACTGTGGTGTATGCGTACTATGTACATTTTACCAGTTAATTAAAACGGGTCATTGGTAAATCTTGAAACCAATAAATATATTCTTATAATCATTTAATTTGCAAGTGGTATTCACGTTTTTATGTGAAGACTCCATAAATAGTCTTTTTCAATCGAACTGGTAATTTTGAATCCATTTAAAAAAAGGAATGTGAAAATTGTAGTCTGTTAAAAAAAATTAAAAATCGATCTCAAACGAGTTATTACATGTGGACATTAATCACACTTAAAAAAAAAATTAACTTTGTTTAAACACATTTTATTTTATTTTATTTTTTTATTTAATATTTTTATTTCTATTTCTCATAACTAAATTATTATTTCTCTTAAATTATTTTTATTAATATTGATGACCGCAACAATAACATCTTCCATGTATATTTCCTTGATATGAGTATTTTGGTCCATCACCGCAAAATGTGTCTCGAGCTTGCCAATCATTAAGCCAACACGCTCCCTTACATCTTCTGTATAAAGCAAGTTCAGCAATACCCGTAAATTGAGGCTTTGCCAAAATAGATGTAATAGAAAGAATTACCACAAATAAAACAATCCCCTTGTAGCTTTTCATTATTTAGTACAAAATTGAATTAAATTTTAAAAGTTAAATTTGAAATGCAAAAAGACAATCTTCAACTTAAGTGTTTGATAGTTCTGTATTTTCTGTAACGAGGCTCAGAAAATTCTAGGCTTTTATATATTGTTGTAAAACCTAGTGGTTGCAAAGAAAGGAAAAATAATGAGTTGGAGAAAGAAAAAGGTAAAGCAAAGGTACAACTATCTCAAACAAGCTCAACAAGGTTATTCAGTTTGAGATGGATAAAGGGATTGTGGCGATACTCCCGACTAGTAAACTGTGTATCTTCCTATAGATACTTGTCTTTTTTACTGGCAATGGAATAATTCAATAAAAAAATAACGATTTCCTAGTTTCTTATTTTTATTTAATATAATAGAACAATAATACTTTTTTACCGACAACAATAACACTTTCCATGAACTGGCCCATCATAAGAGTATTTCGGACCATCACCACACTTTTGGTCTCGAGCTTCCCAACCGTTAAGCCAACAGTTACTCATACAACCACTTCCACTAATACCAATTCCTGTTGCAGCTGTTCCAACGCCAGCAGCTGCTATAGCTGCACCAAGAGCAGGTAGAAAAGCAACAGGTTTTGCCAAAATAGTTGTGATCAAATTCATAATCGCAAATAAAATAATCCAATTTTTGCTGTTCATATTTTTACGGGAAAAAAGTTTACTAAAATACTTAAATACTAAAATATCTGTTATTTAAATGAATTTTAAAGTTCAAGTAAGCTCAACTCCAAAGCGTTTCGCGCTTTTATAAGAATTTTATTGTGATTCATATTTCTAACTGGTTAAACTGATTTGCATTAGAAATATACAAATATTATTTTTTGAAGTTGTTTAGTATGCAAAATTATAATTTATATTCATTTAGCAAAAATGCCTTTGATTGGTAAAAAATAGATTAATTAAAATTAAAAAAATTGATTAATCTGCTACTCCATCTTTTTGAACTTTCTTCAGAACTAATAGGTAAAGCCTTCTACAGTTTTAAGTCAAAAGAATATTCTTTAATTTTAAAAATAAGTTAGATTTCTGCATGTGTACTCTTAGAAACGGTTATCAAAAGTTTTTTACCTTTCATAGAAATAATAACACTTGAATTATTATTTTTAATACAAATTTATTGTTTTATTTTCAAAAACTATGTTTTTTCACATTATTTTCGGAACATACAATTTTTTAACTACAACAATAACATTTTCCATGTACAGGTCCATCATAAGAGTATTTTGGGCCATTACCACACTTTTGGTCTCGAGCTTGCCAATTGTTAAGCCAACAGTCACTCATACAACCAGATGCACTAATACCAATTCCAGTTGCAGCTGTACCAACGCCAGCAGCTGCTATCGCCACGCCAATAATTGGTAAAATAGGCTTTGCGAAAATAGTTGTGACCGAAATTATTATCACAAATAAATTAATCCACTTGTTACCGTTCATTTTAATTTTATAAAAAAAAAATTAAAATTGGTTATTAAAGGGCTTAAAGTTGAAGAAGACGACAAACTGGAGAGTTGGTGAGTAAATTGTTGGCTTTTATATCGATTAAAGGTTTCATATTCAGTCCAATAATGACTTTGCATGAAAAAAAAATAGATTTAGTCCTTTCTTCTTTATTTTTTTGCTTATTCAATATACATTTGTGAAGATACTATCTATCCTTTGCTATTGAGTCACTTTAAGTTAAAAATAGTATCAACAATCTTCTAGAGGTACATATCTTTAAGAAGTTAGTTACAAAAAAAAATACCTACATTTTGTTTTTAAAAGAGAGTTCAAGGCAAAACAAATTTAAATGAGATCTTCAAGAATCATCTATTAAATGTCCTTGAAAATGCGATTGACATGATACATGCACTCTCTGCATGTTTTTGCATTATATGGATGTTCTTTTTGCTAGAGATGAGCAAAAAATCACGACCTGTGATTTTTAACCTGTGATTGACAAATCACAATCACTACCTGTGAACAGTCTTCAAATAACCTGTGATTACCTTAACCGTGAATTGGATATTCACTTTTTGCTTTACAGTTCGCAAATTTTTTTGTTAAAAGTTAATTAAAGTGCATTTGCGGGTTCAAAACAATTCCCTTTTATACTAGAACTGTTGTAAAAAGTTATTTTTTCCAAAATCACAAGTAAAAAGTCATTTTCAATGCGTTTTCGTGAATTCCGCGTAAAATAATTCACGTTACACAAGTGCATTGGAAATTCAAATTATAACCTGCGATTTTTCAAAACAGCTATTGCAACAGTTCTTTATTAAAAGTGAATTGGTTCGACTGAAATTCACGCAATTGCTTTGGATTTTTTTTTTTTGAACTGTGATTTTTTCCAAAACAACTTTTTAACAGTTCTTTATTAAACGTGAACTGGTTTGACTGGAATTCACGCATTTGCTTTCCAATTATTTTTAACCTGTGATTTTTCCCAAAGCAACTTTTGCAATAATTCTTTTGTAAACGTGAATTGTTTTGACCGGAATTCACGCAAATGTTAAGAATATTTTTTAAAACCGTGATTTTGTTCAAAATAACTTTTGCACCAATTCTTATGGAAACGTGAATTTAAAGCGGAACTCACGAAAATGCATTGAAAATTACTTTTGACCTTTGATTTTGGAAATAAATAGCTTTTGCAACAGTTCTTGTGTAAACGTGAATTGTTTTTATCGGAATTTACACAAGTGCATTGGAAATTATAACCTGTGATTTTTCCCAAAACAACTTTTCAACAGTTCTTCTGTAAACGTGGATTGGTTTGACCGGAATTCACTTCACAAGTGCTTTGGAATTATTTCTAACCTCTGATTTTTCCCAAAACAACTTTTCAACAGTTCTTGTGTAAATGTGAACTGTTTTTTTACCGGAATTCACGCAAGTTCGGTAAAATTAATGTTTTGTTTACCCCTCACAATCACGTATGGCTCCAGAAGAATCACGGTTTGCCCGCAAAAATTTGCTGTGAAATCGCAGGTTGCCCTGATTAGAATAAGGGTTTTCAACGTTACTTTTCCCGTGATATAATAAATTTCTCCCGTAAAATCAAGACTCGCTTAGACAAAATAATGTTTTCCCCAGTATAATCACGGGTGGCTTTGGTAAATCGCGGATCTGTTTGCTTAAACCAGAGGTTTTCCTCGTAAAATCAGCTCCTTTGTTTCAAATACACTCGTATTTGAGCTTCATTAGTACTTCCTACGTGAAAAATCGTAATGAAATGTGTATATTGGATAATACAAACGTTAATAATGCTACGTGTAATTTTTTTTTTTTTTTTGGGATTTTCATTAATAAAAATTAAAATCACGGTTAAAAATCACAGGTTACAATCACCGTGAATTCAAAATCACAGTCACAGGTATACCTGTGATTGAAAAATCACGACTTAGCTCATCTCTACTTTTTGCCCATGCATTTTAGAATCACAAATGTTTGTATATAAACCAGTTACTGATGCTATTTATATAAATATTGATACGCGTAGAGCTACATATTAGCAGAAAAAAAATTTTAAAAAATAGATTTCGACAATTACAGTACCTACTACCCGAATAATAACTTTTAAACATTTTTTCGAAGAATTAATTACACTGGTCGACAAAATAAAATTTTGTTTGGTATTAAGAACCGAAATATACTTTTCTGTGGGTTTTGAAGGTGCTGAATATGAATCTGAAGTCATACAAATCTTATTAATTTCCGTTTTTGAAATATTACCGTATATATAATACAAAAAAAAACGTTATTTTAACTGTCTTTGAGGTAATGCTTTAATATGTGGTGATTTATTTCAACATAATTTGTAATGGGGTCTATAAGAACTGGCTTTCTTAAGATATCTCGGACAATAAAAGAGATTGAATCAGTTTTTGAAAGAATAAAACCAGTTCTTATAGACAAGTTATGTTGTAATATATTATCACACATTGCATACTTTCAAAAATAGTCAAAGTACAGATTTTTGAATTTTCTGACGGTAATATTACAAAAAAATGGAAACAAATAAAAATTTTGCGACTTCAGATTCGAGTTTAGCACCCTTAAAACCTTCAGAAAAGTATAATTTGGTTAATGGTTAAAAAATCTTGTAGACCAGTGTTATTATTCAATTAAGCTTCTAAGTGTTAAAGCCTTGGTTTGTTTTTGTTGTGGATTTAGCTTCAAGTTATTTTCTTAGTGGTGTATTAGGTAATGTATTGAAGGATTTATTTAGTTTGGATTTGGATGGTTATGTAGATAGGTAGGTAGGTTTGACAATTATTTAACAAATCAAAGTTTAAATCAAAAACGAAAAAAAAAATTCGTACTAAATTTTGAAATAACTTAAATCTTGAAACCTTTAAAAATCAGAAAATATGATTTAAAAAGGCCTTTTGTTATAATCAACTCTTTGCTTTATATATTATTAGCAGGGATAGGATCTTGTGGACCTAAAAACTTAAAAAAAGGCAAAATAAAACTCCCAAAAAGGCATAAAAAGGCATTTATTGAGAAAAGAATGAAATATAAAAATTAATTGCAGTAATTTTGAACAATCATGAGTTTTTTTTTTAATTTTCAGTTAACAAGCGCCTGCGATTATCCCTTAAAGCCTGGTACGCTGCTCGCGCTAAATTTTAGCTAAGATAAAGTTTCCATACAAGTTATCAATAATTTGTATGGGACTCATTTTAGCTCTGCTAAAATTTTTCGATAATTTGTATGGGAGCTAAAATTTAGCGCGAGCAGCGTACCAGGCTTAAGAGTGCTCTTAAGGAGCTAAAATATCTCTCTACATCTGAAGAGACGACTGGACCCCAATTAAATAACTCGACATCGCCCACTTCAACATTTGCCGGGTGCTCTGGGGTCGAACTACGGCATAAGTCGTTACCGTTTTGACTATTGCTTTCTCTATTTAATTAGAAGAAAATGATAGAGACATAAAGCGTCAATACGTTAACGTACGTAGTTCGACCCCTGGATTTGTGTTCCAATGTATTACGCAATTTATTTGTTCAACTTTTTCGAGTCCCTCAAAAACATCTTTTGCGACTGCCCCTTTCGCAGCTTCCAAATCTCTCTGGATTATGTCCAAAATCTGGAGAACTTCTTCAATGAAGTATTGTAAATTGAGAAAGTTAGCTTTTGAACTCTGATACGTGTCGGTTGTCGGTAGCGCAATAGAACGTAGAAGACAATAAATGGTAGCAATAGCAGACAAACAAGTTGCATAGGTAGATCTTTTCATTCGAAATTTGTTTGTGTGGGGTAATTAGTGAATTTTTAATATAGAATAGATATAGTAAGTAATATACTGAGTAAGTTAGCTTTTTGTTTGTATATTTGAGTGTTTTGTGTGTAGGCATTATCTTTAAGACGCTAAAAAGATAAAAAAAACATAGGAAAAGACAAAAAAAGGCAATAACCAGAGAAAAGGCAAAAAAAGGCAATAACGAAAGTAAAGGCAAGAAAAAGGCAAAATAAAATACATACATTTGGAACGAGGGGGACGTGAAACGTGTTTGTATTTAATCTATAATGTCGTACGATTAAGCAAGAAAAAAAGGCAAATTCCACAATATCCTATCCCTGATTATTAGGCTTCTGCAGGTAGAACCTATCGGCTGGGGCATTAAATAAAATAAAATTAGTTCATAATCTCGTAGAGAAATATATTGTTTTTCTTTTCCTTGTTAGTATCGACATTTAAAAACTACCTCGCTCTCTCCCATTTAATGTATTCATCTTTAAAAATCAACCCTCATTTACTTTTCTACTTTATTCATCCATAAGTATTTTAAAATGTTGATAAACAATTTAATTCTTGGACACATCTTAGGACTCATCGCAAGTTTTCATCGTTGAAATTTTTTGGAAGTACAGAATTGTGTTCTACGTGCGACATCTTTACTTTTTATGTAAATTTTGGTCATAGTTTAACATTTAGGAAATTACACTTTGTGTTCATACAACTTACAGCTTGTAAATTCACATGTAAGAAAAAATAAAACAAAGGATTTCCGATTCACGATCCAGAAGGAATCAATTCTTAGCCACTCTCACTAAGCTATTCAAATTTCTAAGGAAAAATTCTCTAACTAAACTTACGTACTTTCTTTGGTACCATTCTGGTTTTACCACTTATTTAGTAAACATAAGAAAGTTTTAAGTATTTTTGGATTTAAATTTCCTCAAAAAACTACAGTGAAAATGATTTTTGTCGACGAATTTCCAAAGGGATCACTGTACGCCGTAATAATGCTTTTTTTTAGTTGCAGAGATGTCGTTGTGCAAAAATAGTGTAAACCCAGTTAGTCTTTGCAAATTTTCTGTGTGACAAGTCATTCTCGAGTTATTGAGGCTTATGCGTTTTTAAAATGGCGGACAGTACGCAAAATGCTTTTTTCAGATTTTTTTCGATTAACTGAATTTTAATGTTTTTACCATATTTATTTATTTTCATTACATTTTCATACAAAACATAGTAAAAACTTTTTATAAACACGGATCAAAAAATCAATTTTATCACTTTTTTACATTTTATGTTTATTTTATTTAATTAAGGTAGGTATTAATTCTAAAACCACATTTTTTTTTAATTTGTACATGTTTATTTAAGAACTAATTTATTTTTAACGACAACAGTAACATTTTCCATGAATAGGTCCATCATAAGAGTATTTCGGACCATTTCCACATCTTGCATCACGAGCTTTATAATCGTTGAGCCAACAGCCGCTCATACAACCAGCTGCATTAATACCAATTCCTGTTGCAGCTGTACCAACTCCAGCAGCTGCTATTGCTGCTCCAATTACAGGAAGAACAGGCTTAGGCTTTGCTAAGATAGTTGTAACTGAAAGCACCATTACGAATATTGTTAACCACTTGTTACCGTTCATTTTTATAACTTGATAGGAAATAACGACTTTATAAAAAAAAATAAAAAATGAACAGTAGTTAAAAGGTTTAACTTAAAGATGACGATAAACTGATGTGAAAAGTGGAAAATGCAATGGCTTTTATATGAATTGAAAGTTCTATCGTTAGATCATAAGATTGATGTAGGTAATTCTATCTAGATATTATACTTGTTTTATTAATTTCCATTTAAAAATACAAAATTCTATTTAATGAAGCGTAGTGGCTTGCAGTAAAAATATGTAATTGTTTATATGCTTTGTTCTTTGCTTATTCATTTGAAAAAATTCTAGATATTTTTTAATATCGAATCAGGAACATTAAACAATTAGAAGCTTATTAAAAAATTATACCTTCATCACAATTGCATTAGCACAAATGAGAAAAATACCTCTTTGAAACAAATGTCAAGGCATTAAAAACTCACCGAATCAAATGCAGATTTAGTTCCTGACATTACAAAATCAAAATTTCAAGTTTTTGTTTTTTTTTTTGTGCTCAACCAAGTTTTAAATTTCCACCAAATTTCCTAAAAAAAAACTGCGTGATAACTTTCAACAACTTTTTCTAGATCTAGATCAAAAATTAATTCATAGTTTGTTTCGAAAAATGGCAGACAAGTTGGTTTAGTTAAATAATTTATGACAGTGAATTAATTGATACCAAAACGTGTGAGCAATTTATTTTTAATTAAAAAAAAAAACTTATTGTCTGCTTTGGACCAATAAAAAATATTAATTTAAATACGAAATTATTCATTTTTTTTTTATTGAATTTAGGTACACGCGTTTGTATAACAAAAGCAGCAATTTTGACGTAAAAAATTAACCTAAAAATTAAAAGCAAAACGGGTAATATCTCAAATTCCAATTAATAATAGTCTCATGCAGCATAAGATTATATAATTTTGAAGTTAAACAAAAAACAATTAACAAATGGCAGATATATGTATTAATTTTTTTATGATATATTTCTCATTTCGGTTATTGATAAAAACCTGATCGAGAAAATAATCTTTTGAAAGATTAATTATTGTTAATGAAATATTAGAATGCTCGTGTCAACAGAATTGTGTCAATGAACCAAAATATTAATTTCGAGGATATTTGTTTAAAACGTGTTATGATTATTATTTAGAACCTACGTAGACAAATTGACATTTGTTGCAGCTAAATATAAATGTTCTCACTAAAATGTTTTTTTTTTTTTTTTTGTTCAGTTAAAATTTTGCATTATAAGTTATTGGAGAACGTCTGGATTGGATGAAACTCATTGGAGAGAAAAGACATGTTTAAAGCAAATGGAATCTGTACACTGTACTGTATTAAATTAAGTGGATTTCTACATAATTTTGTGTGCGGTTTTAAAAAAAGTTGACAAATATTCTTAGTTAATTGCACCTTGATAAAGGATCTACCATGTCTCTTTTTTGCCTTTTTTTATTACATGCAGTTATTATTCTTGTTATCCAAGTGCAACATGGCGATATAGCGACATAGTAACATGGCGACATAGAGTCATGGCGACATAGCGACATGGCCTCGCCACTGCTGTTTACTCATCACTTTTTTCACTATAAAGTCTCAAAAACTAATTTACTGTATCGAATTATTACTCCAGTCAAAGCGTCATTTGACCTTGCGCACAGAGGCACTGTCAGTTTTTATTTCATGGATCGATAGGGGTATATTTAAAATGCTTAAATCCAATTTCTCACCACCTGATCATTCGTTTTAGCGGAGTTATTCACAAAAATGCATTTTTTGGGATATTTTCTTTCTAAGCTAATATCTTTGCTCCAGATTGTCGTAGACCAAAAAATTAACATACATTCTCTTCCTTATAATATTTTCTATCGTTGTATATAATTTCATTGTATTTGAGTGAGTAAAAACAAAATGGCAGCCATTTAAAGTGAAATTCTTGTTGTTAAAAAACACATTTTTGTCATTATTTCGAAAAAAGCTTATACCATGATTGACATTTTTCTAACCCTAGCCCTGTTCATTTCCTGCAATTTAAAGAAAAAGTGAGCTCTTTATCACCAAAGATGGCCGAGCAATCGATAAATGAACGCATGCAAAATAGGTGCGAAAACACCCAAAAATATCGTATTTTGGGAATAACTCGGCTTCAGAATGTCCTACGACAAAAAATAAAGCTATTGATTTTTCGTTACAACATTTTCTATCGATTTAGTGCACATTATTTTTGTTGAAACAAATAAAAAATAAGTAATATTAAGTCAAAGACGTTTTTTTGTTTAGCGAACTCTTGTCTTATTATTTTGTAAACGGTGCCAGTATTGGCTAAAAAAAAAATGAAATACTGTTATAGTCCTTTAAATTATTTACAATTTAAAAAAAAAAATTAGCTCTCTACGACCCACAGGAGTCGAGTTATTATAATTTTAAGAAAGCATCATTCCGTAAAAAAATTTAAAAAAAATTCCCTTGATTTTAAGTCGAATAATAACTCTCAGTGAGAGGGATTGTTTTCATTGTTTCTTGTTATAAGAGGATTTGTCTCATGTTTTTCGTTGGGCATTTGGAACTTTTTTAAAAAATTAATTTCTCGGCTCGTGTGGGTCGTAGAGAGCTAATTTTTTTTTAATTGTAGATAATTTAAAGGACTATAATAGTATTTTATTTTTTTAGCCAATACTTGCACCGTTTACAAAATAATAAGGCAAACAAAAAAACGTCTTTGACTTAAAATTACTTATTTTTTATTTGTTTCAACAAAAACAATGTGCACTAAATCGATAGAAAATGTTGTAACGAACAATCAATAGCTATATTTTTTGTCGTAGGACATTCTGAAGCCGAGTTATTCCCAAAATACGATATTTTTGGGTGTTTTTGCTTTTTGGTATAAGCTTTTTTCGAAATAATGACAAAAATGTGTTTTTTAACAACAAGAATTTGACTTTAAATGGCTGCCATTTTGTTTTTACTCACTCAAATACAATGAAATTACATACAACGATAGAAAATATTATAAGGAAGAGAATGTATGTTTATTTTTTGGTCTACGACAATCTGGAGCAAAGATATTAGCTTAGAAGTAAAATACCCAAAAAAAATGCATTTTTGTGAATGACTCCGCTAAAAAGAATGATCAGGTGGTGAGAAATTGGGTTTAAGCCTTTTAAATATACCCCTATCGATCCATGAAATAAAAACTGACAGTGCCTCTGTGCGCAAGGTGACGCCCTTTTTTCCGACGCTTTGACTGGAGTATATATCTCATTTTGTTCTTAGTAATAACCTACAGTTTTACTAATTAAAGAATTTTATTTAATGATGAAATAAGTTCTAATTAAGTTGCTCTAATTACCTTTCCATGAGATGTAGTCTTGTGTGCAACTGTTTAGAAACACTTTCGAAAATTATATTTTACTGAGATTTGAGAAGAAACGAAAGTCGTTTTTGTGATTCGCAATTTAACGAGATTCGGAACAAAAGTTTTCTGAAAAAAAAAAATTATTTAATTCATATACCTAGCTATATTTTTTATATAACCAATAATTTGCCATAATCTCTTATAGAAATTTATTGTTTAGTTAAAAAAACGTAAATAACTCTTCATGTATGTATGAATAAATTTCATTGAATGTGTTTTAATTTTACTATAACGGGTTATTATTATTATAGTGACGTATATAATTACATTTTATAATTTTTTCATCCAATTCAACGTCTTTTAAAATTTCATTCAGAACAACAAAACCAGTTAGAGAATTGATTTAAAAAAAGGCAGTGCACAGAAAATCAAAACAAAGATGCAATCGGGGTTTCCCCATTACATCTCACAATGTTGTTGTTGTTGTAGCGTAATGCATTGTAACTTACAGCATCAAAGAAAAATAAAATTGCACCTTTTTCCGGGGTGAAACATAAAATATCTATTAAAAATGTTAATATATCGAGTAAGTAAGAACAGATTATGTAAATATATAGGTACCTACATAAGTTTTCCAAGTTAAATGGCAACAATTGATTAATGTTAAAAATTTACATTTTTGTATCTACTGATGTACCTACCTATAATTACCTCTAGGTACAGTAGAACCCGAATATGAAAAAAAAATAATAAATCTATTTTTTGCACGACTGCTTCATGAAGGTGCAAAGCTTCGATTTTGCTTGGTTAGAATAAAAAATAATATTATTTTAAAATTTTATGTATTTTTAAAAGAATTAAGTAAATTTCGTCTTAAAAAGATTTTTGTTTAACATTATTAATTTAATTACAAAAAAAGTTTATTTTACACTTAAACTGTTTACAATAAATCTTAATGACAACAATAGCACCTTCCATGAACGGCTCCTGGATAAGAATATTTCGGACCATTTCCGCACTTTTGGTCTCGAGCTCTCCAATCGTTAAGCCAGCAATCATTTTTACAAGCAGCTGCACTGATACCAATACCAGTTGCTGCTGTGCCAACACCAGCCGCTGCTATAACTGCCCCAATAATTGGGACAATCGGTTTGGACAGTATAGTGGTGATGGAAATTATAACCACGAATAGGATAATCCACTTGTTTCTATTCATTTTAAAAAAAATATATGGTTTTGAGGATTTCGAATGCAGAACAAGATGCACAACTAAACTTTTAAATAGTATTAGAATTTCTGTGATCGACTGCAGATTGTTCATAGCTTTTATTCAGATGTAATGACACATCAATATTGATTAATATTTCCCACAACTTCGAACACTGATAACAGAAAAATAAGCGAATATTATCTGTTAGTTCAGTGTTGGATTTGAAGTAATGTCCAATGAAGAAGTCAAGACTCATTTAAAAAGAAAAGTACCAGTAACTCTTAAAATGTTCATGCTCAAGTAGACAATTCCCTCTTCTATTGCAGGGTTAAATATGTTTTCATAGAAGCTTGTGAAAACATTAACAATGAATGAACATTATCTCCTTTCAATTGTATCTTTAACTTCGCTTTCATCTTTATTTTCATTTTCATTTTTGATTTTATTTTCATTTTTCATCTTTCATCATTTATCTTTCATCTTTCATTTTTATCTTTCATCTTTCATCCTTCATCTTTCTTCTTTCTTCTTTCATCTCTCATTTTTGATCTTTCATTTTTCTCATATTTTATCTTTCAACTTTTTTTCATCTTTCTTACATCTTTCATCTTACATCTTACATTTTACATCTTACAAATTACATCTTTCATCTTTCAAGATGCAAAATGAAAGACTCATCTTTCATCTTGCATCTTTCATTTTTTTTAATATTTTTTTTGCATTCATCTTTATTGATAAGTTTATGATTATTTGGGCGCTTATTGTAACTTCAAGAGAGCCGGCCTAGTTAAATCCCTGACGTGGTGCTTAACGTGTGAGTTGCAATTCAGAGATCATCTGATAACTTTTAATGCGGAAAACCCGATCATCTTTGTTTTGTTTTTACATCGAATTGATTACGAACTATAGTATTCTTGGTATACATTATGTTTATTTACATATTTTAATTAAAATTAAGACCGGTTTTATTGTTTTTACAAAGAAAATTCTTGATAGCATAGATTTATGATAAATTGTTAATGAAGAACAGAATTAATTATATTAAATTAAAATTGTTGCAAGCCACAGTTAAAGTATTCATATTCATGTCATAACTACCTCTTTGATTAATGGCAAATTACAATGTTAAGTGATTTACATAAATACTGCGACTATTAAATGAGCATCACATAACAATTTCAGAATAGAATAATTTTTTGTTTTAAAACTTTTTGTATTTAAATTATATCTTGGTTATAATTTCATGAATAAGTATTCGCAGCGCCTAGGCAGACAAGCAAGACGCGTCCAACAACACCTCTTTTGTCACATTTAGACAAGTGGTATAGAAGTTATGATGGAATATTCTAAAAAGTATATATATGTTCCCTCATAACTTCTAAACTACTTTTCGCAATTTGACAAATGAGGTATCGTTGTAAGCGTCTTGCTTGTTTGCTGGTTATCAGCTATGAGAAGTTTTTTTTAAATTAAATAGTAGGCCCTGTAGAGGAAAAGGGCATGATGATGTAGCATTGAATTGTATACACTGAAAATATTATTATTCTTAAAAACTATGAATCTCGTTCATAAACCGAAATTCATAAATTTTTAAGAAATATTCATTAAATTTAAGCACGAATTCTTAAAAAAATTTTGTTTTTTTAAGAACAATTCATAAAATTTAAGAATCAGTTTTCATAAAAATTTTCCTATGGAAAATATTTGTATGAATTTTTTTTAAGACCAAATACGAAGGCTTATGAATAAATTCATAAACTTCTAGCTCCAATTTGAAAGAATACTTTGCTGAATCTTAGAATCTGGACATACTTTTATGAACGAAATTCACTATTATTTTCCATTCAGTTGTATTTTGAGTTAAAATATTTTTAAAATTAATTTTTTTCCCCTTCTAAAATTGAAAAAATCTATTTTCAAAATTACATTTGTAAAAAGTTGATAAATTTTTTGTTTGTAAGTATTTTTTCTTTAAATGAATAAATTTTTTCTTAAAATGAATGTATTTTTTCATTAATCGAAAAATAACGAATATTTTACCGTTATGCTGTATTCGGTATTAAGAACTTATTCTTAAAATTTAAGAATCTGTTCATACTTTTTAAGTTCGAAATTCATATATTTCCAAAGTTGATGAATTAATTCATTAATTTGTATGAAAGTATACACATAATTTAAGAAAAAATTCTTACGTTTTGAGTGTTTAAGTATTTTTTCTTAAAATCTATCAATCTAGAAAATAATAACTGTTGTTCTGAATCTATGCCTCAGAAAGATTTCTCTGAGGATTTAGTTTAAAATCTGATATTCAAAGTGGACGCTCGTTGCCAAAAGAAGTTATAAAAGTTTGTGAATAAAAAACAATATTTTGAAGAGTATAAGACATTTTAACAATGTAAAATATTATTGGTTCCAGTTGCCTCTTTCCCATATACTCAGATAAGTATAAAAACATAATAACTGTTAAATATTTCTTTCTTTTATTAAATATATTTAAATTTTTTTTTTATAGGTACATATTTAAAAATTGAAAATCGTAATTTAGATATTTTATAGATATTTTTTTGTTTTATTTCTCTAAATATATAAATTTTTTTTTAACTTAATATTATCAACATTTCTCAAATTATTCTATATGATGTGCATAGGTACCTAAACTCTTTATATTTTGATCTTTCCCCAACTTATTCAATTTTGTATTGTTTTTTTTCAGCTCCAGAGCCTTATGCTGCCGATTACAATAAGGTAAAGTTAATTTTAACTTCTATTTCATTTTTTAAACCAAATAGTACATAGTCATTTTTCTAATACAAACTTTTTTCTATCTTTCCAGATGATGCATCCATTAAAAAACAAAAATTAGTGTAATAATTAAATTTAAAGTGAAATGTATTGTGAAAGTGAGCAATAAAACATTTTTATAACGTTTAAACATAATAATTTGTTTTATTTTAAAAAACAATTTTCATTTTTTTGTTTTAGATTTTGGGTTGTTTTCTGTTGCTTATTGTTTGTTTGGAATTAAATTTTTTTAGGAACAAATTAAAGGCTTGGAGAAGTAATGTATTATATGCATTTATATAAATAAATGCATAAATTTTAATGAAAAGTGTATTATATTTTATGAAAACAATTATAAAACTTTAAGAAAAATTCGTAATTTTTATGATTTTTTTCATAAAATTTAAGCAACATTTCATTCAAATTTTTACTAAATTTATGAAAAAAATCATAAGGTTTAAGAAATATTCTTAAAATGTAAGAAACTTTTCTTAAACATGTTCAAAAAATTTCTAATTCGTTTATGAACAGAATTCTTAAAATTTAAGAACTTATTCTTAGGCAGGGGCGGACTGGCCCACCGGGCATTCTGGATTTTTCCCGGTAGGCCCTCGGGCAAGAAAACATTTCTTAAAAGCACTTGAAATTCAATTTTTAAATTCACTCACGTCATGCTTCAAGTCGGTTTCTGGCCTTTTTAGTCAGTATAAATCTATTGTGCCCCTTATGGATCTTTCGAGACCTATAGAATTATGTTTGTGAGTCCCCTATGTATGTTTCGAGGCCCACAGAATTATGTTTGCGGCATTTAAGTCAACGTAGGCCTCCTATGGATCTTAATGGGCCTACCGAATTCTGTTTGTGGCCCCCTATGGATTTTCAAAAGGCCCCATATGGATATTTCGAGGCCCACAGAATCATGTTTATGGCGTTTAAGTCAATGAAGGCCTCCTATGGACCTTTAGGGGCCTACCGAATTCTGTTTGTGGGTCCCCTATGGATTTTCAGGGGGCCCCATATGGATCTTTCCAGGCCCACAGAATTATCTTTGTGGCCTTTAAGTCAATGAAGGCCTCCTATGGATCTTTAGAGGCCTACCGAATTCTGTTTGTGGGCCCCCTATGGATTTTCAGGGGGCCCCATATGGATCTTTCGAGGCCCACAGAATCATGTTTATGGCGTTTAAGTCAATGAAGGCCTCCTATGGATCTTTAGGGGCCTACCGAAGTCTGTTTGTGGGCCCCCTATGGATTTTCAGGGGGCCCCATATGGATCTTTCGAGGCCCACAGAATCGTGTTTATGGCGTTTAAGTCAATGAAGGCCTCCTATGGATCTTTAGGGGCCTACCGAATTCTGTTTGTGGGCCCCCTATGGATTTTCAGGGGGCCCCATATGGATCTTTCGAAGCCCACAGAATCTCCTATGGATCTTTAGGGGCCTACCTAATTCTGTTTGTGGGCCCATATGGATCTTTCGAGGCCCACAGAATTATCTTTATGGCCTTTAAGTCAATGAAGGCCTCCTTTGGATCTTTGGAGGCCTACCGAATTCTGTTTGGGGGCCCTATATGAATCTTTCGAGGCAAAAAACAAAAAACAACAAAAACTTTATCTGTATAGATTTTTGAAAAATCCAGATAATTATCCAGATTTTACTTTCTCTCGATAAAAACAGTGGTGCCAAGGTACTTTATTTGTTGTGTTACATGAACTACATCAAAACACAAAGTCAAAAAAGTACAAAAAAGTAAACACGATGTTTTTTCTTCTTCCCCCTAGTAGCTTGTTTGTATATCTCTCTTTCATTTTAAAAAAGTATTCGGTTCAAAAAGCTTAAACAAGACCAAGCTTTCGATTTTCACAAAGTTTTAAAAACAAATACACTGAAACAATATTTTATATCCTTTCCGTAAGGTAGCTCTTCGATCACATAGTTCCTGTCATTTTATGAAAAAAAAGCTCTTTTGACAAACAATTGAAATTTCAAATACATTCGATTCCCTATAAGTCGTACTGTATCACTAACGATTCTCGAGCTACTTGTATTGTTTCAACCGTCCTTTGCTTCAACAGTACCTAATCTCCCCTAATTAGAGATTTAGGTGACAAAATATGAAATAAAAGTAACAAATTGAGTTTTTAAAAAATATTGAACTCTTAATTGAGTTGCAGCAAAAAATATTTTGATTTATTAATTATTTCTTATTATTAAGAAATGTTTTAGTGTAAGAATTGTTAAAAACAAAAATCTATTATGAGCGGAGGGAGCAAAATACAGTTGCAAAGTCGGGACTTTTCGAAATTTCGCAAAAACTGCATTAAACCGAAAACCGTAAGAATTTGAGATGAACAAGTTACCAAATTCTGAGAGTCCTAAAGTAAGCCTATCAGCATATTTCGTTTGATCCATTACTTTTGGGACACCCTGTGTATACAAAATATTTAACAAATTTTTAGCAAACACGAGTTGTGGTATAATTACGGTGACCATATTTCTGAGAGCAAAACCCGGGACAAAAAAAAATATAAAATCGTAATAGAATGCATAGATAAAGTTGCTTAGAATATCAAAGCTTTTTATGTACCTGATAACTCACAAAAATATTTTTAATTTAATTTTATAAGAATTTTAATATCAATTTAAAAAATGATATAAAATTTAATTAATTTGTCGAAGTACCTAATTTACCGGTTCAGTAAAAGGTACTGTTAGTAACTGTTAAAAATATTTTTTTTTTTTTGTAACATGTAATTAAAAGTTTTGAAATTTTAAAGGGTTCATTATTCAAAAAACTATTTCTTGTAAAGCTTTAACATGACAAACAAAAGCACTGGATAAATTCACGAAAACTTTTAAAAATAAATGCTTTTATTTGAAAAAATAAATAATTTTTAGCATTTACATTTTCCAAACTTGGTCAATTAATTAAAAGTAGGTACAATTAATAAAAAGGACTATCACCGACTAATTTCTATAAGTCGGTTAATGTGGTTGCAGTCCTCGTAAAATGCCACATGTTCCGAAAAAATAGATAAAACATCCTTAACAATTATTCCTGACAGACCAACCCCTTATATTTTAGAAAAAGAAGGTGCAATAAAGACGAGATCGTTAATAAAACATCAAGCTCTTCAAATGTCTCTGTTAAAAAATATTTCTAATATTTTTTATTTATATTAAGAACATACACTTCGCGTCACTTGAATAGAAACAACATTTTTTCTTTAGAAAATAGCGATTGGCGCTTTGGTGAGGTAACTTAGTAGATTTTTGGTTTTGCATTTTCAAAGAGGAACTTTTAACAAACAATGTTGTAAAAACAAAAAACCCAAAACAGAAACCGTATGGCTTCTAGTTGCGTTTTTTCGCATTACCTCACAAAAAACAGTGTTTTTTTTGCGTCACTTGAATAGAAACAAGCTCTTAAATTAGATAAAAATGATGAAAAATCATGGAAAACACTAATTATAGTAAAGCAATATTAAGCTTTGACATTATTTGCACATTATAACCAACTATGAGCTACGAGCTACCAATAGGCACCACAGAAAATGCATAAATAGAACTTAACATTGAAAATGCACTTCTACTGTACACAATCGTGGACCAAATTGGAGAAAGTGATAAAAGTGTTTGGTAACTTCTTACAAATTAAGAAAATGACATTTTCTACAATTTAAGGATTGAATAAGTGAAATAAACTTTCGTTTTTATCCGGAATGCATCTGTTTTGTTTTTATTGCGTTGTTTTTTCTTGAACTATCCTTGTGCAATCTCTAAGATGGTTGTTCTTCCACGTTCCTAAACTTGCCAAGAGCTTCTACCATTATTTCTTTGTAAAAGTTAGCATCTGTTTTTGAAGCGTGAAGCTTCAATTTTGCTATTGCACATCATAAAAACAAAGCGTATTACTATAACACATTTTAGTGCCCTTTATTGGCGATGCGATAAAGGTTATTCTTTTATAAACCAATGAAATAGGGCTAATATTAACGTGGTCCATCTGAGTTGGTATGTTTTCCTTTAAAAAACCACTCTTTACCTCACTACTTTTCAGTTCGAATGCAACTATAAAATAGTTAACTTTTTTGTAATCTTAGTAGAACTTAAAATGTTGTTATTTTGCATTTTGAGGCTTTTTTAATGTTGTGCACCTTTTATAACTTCCAGGATGGAACAAACCAACACGTTTCCATCGCACTAACACCACGTTTTTGACCGATTTTAGCGGCAAAGTGAAGAAAATTGCAGCTAGTTTTTAAGTTATTTTTTTCTCTGCTCGTGACTTGGGTCTCACCTGTCTTATTTTTTGATTTGATCACTAGTTTACGATATTTTAAAAATTATCTCATCCAAATTTGGCAAATTTTCCAATATCTTTCTCGATTTTGCATGGTGCAGGTGCATTTCCAATGTAAGCTGCTATTTATGCATTTTCTGTGGTGACTATTGGTAGCTCGTAGCCCATAATTGGTTATAATGTGCAAATAATGTCAAAGCTTAATATTGCTTTACTATAATTAGTGTTTTCCATGATTTTTCATCATTTTTATCTAATTTAAGAGCTTGTTTCTATTCAAGTGACGCAAAAAAAACACTGTTTTTTGTGAGGTAATGTGAAAAAACGCAACTAGAAGCCATACGGTTTCTGTTTTGGGTTTTTTGTTTTTACAACATTGTTTGTTAAAAGTTCCTCTTTGAAAATGCAAAACCAAAAGTCTACTAAGTTACCTCACCAAAGCGCCAATCGCTATTTTCTAAAGAAAAAATGTTGTTTCTATTCAAGTGACGCGAAGTGTACATACATTTTGAAAAAAGAGCTTGTTTCTAATTATTTTTCGACCACTGTATATAAAAAAACAATTTCTGCATATCAACTTTTATTTTTAAATATTTCGAGTAAGTAAATAATTATGTAAGTATTTTGTGGCCCTTTTCCTAAAAGTCCCGGAAGGCCCTTTGACTTCCAGTCCGCCCCTGTTCTTAGGCCCATTTTTTTCATTTGCCCATTTGCTGAAACTAGTCGTAAATTTTGATCTTAGCTAGGCCGAACATAGCTCTTATGTTTTACTTAGTTTATTCTAAGTTTCTAAAAAAATTTTATGTTCAACCTAGCACTGATTGACTTTCATGCGAGAAATCCCTGAGAACTTCAAATTAATTTGTCAAATCGATATAAACGTCAGTTAGTTTTTATTTGTTTTTGAGAAATTTTGGCAATACAAATTGTTAAGAACGCCTTTAAATTAACGGAAAAAGGTAAAAATAGTGAAAGCCCAGTAAAACTTGCGTTTTAATTAATAAATGGAATAATTTTAGTGAATGTGTTTGTGTTTTGTGAACGTATGTGTGTGTCAAAATAAGTGTTGAAAAAAAACAACAAAAGGGTGAACATTCTCTCAAAAAATTTTTCAGAGAATTTTTTGCGTTTGTAGATGGTTAGGATTTATAAAAGTATACTAAAATTTTTGTCCATTTTGGTACCAACGCATCATTTTTTGAGCTATATTCTCTCTTTTTTTTCTCAAATAAATATGCTTAAGTAGAACGTAAACTACTTATGATCTACTATTTCTTCCCCCTAAGTTATGTTTAACTTAGAGGAATTTATGACCTAGTTTGAAGTTCGTGCAAATCGCAATGTAGAACTTAGGGCTTTACGATTCACTTAAATATTTAAGGCCCATTTGCTCATACGGATCATAAATTTGATTCATAGCTAGGTCGAACATTGTCCTTGTGTTTTACTTAGTTTATTCTAAGTTGTTAAAAAAGATTTATGTTTAACCTAGCAATGTTTTACTTTCATGCGAGAAATCGCTGAGAACTTCAAATTCGAATGTCAAATCGATACAAACGTCAGTTAATTTTATTTTTTTTGAGCAATTAAGCTGAAATTTTTTAATAATTTTGTTATTTTGTGGTTTTTTATTGCAAAAATTAATTAAATATAGTGAAACTGATAAAAAATGTGTGTTTGATTTGATAAATTAATTATTCATGTGATGGAAATTTTTTACAAATGTGTTTGTGTGTCACAATTAAGTGACAGAAAATTGACAAATATATACAAAAAAAATGACAAATACTTTTGTAAACATTTATGCGACCAATTGTATCATGGTTAACGTATAAAAGTGAGTTGACCATTCTTTAATTAATTACTGATGTAAATTTTATAGACAACATCATTTTTAAGTGATGTTATGGCTTTTTGCTCAATACAAATTTCTTATGTAGATCATAAAACCCTTATGTTCTACTATTTCTTGCCCCTAAGTTATGTTATACTTAGAAGAATTTATGACACGAGTTAAAGTTCGAGCAAACGATTATGTAGAACTTTAGGGTTTATGTTTCACATAAAGATTTAAGTTCCGTTTCAGCAAATGGGCCTAAGTTTCGTTTCAGCAAATGGGCCTTAATTTTTAAGAAAGATTCATTCCCTTATGAATTTGTTCATAAAAAGATTCTTAAATTTAATGAATTTGTACATAGGCTCATAATTACCTAACAGAAACAAAACTAACCTTAAAAATTGCATTGAAATTCAAAGCACTATTTTCCTTACAATTTTCATTCTTCAAAATAAAGAGTGCTTTAAAAAAATTCTTTCAACAATGAGTCAAAAATGACATCCCTCCGTATCGTTTCTTAATCATCATCTCCTGTTCCTAAACTAATATCCATTTTTTGTGTCCCCCAATTAAAACTACGAACATTTTCAAAATAAGGAATCTTCCTAAACAGCTATTACCTAAAAATTCAGACACGAGACAATAGCGATAAAAATGTTTAAGCTACAACACACAATGGCTGAAAATAATGGTGGTTGTTAAACAGGAATGTAATAAAAATCTCTCCAAGCAATTTAGTGAACCGTATTTTACTAGGATTTCATAAAAAAGAAGCAGCAATTCCGAACAACACCATATTTGGTAGTATTCCCCTTAAGTCATATGAATATAAAAAAAAAAACCACCCTAACTGTATACAATCTTCTTTTTTTATTTTGAGTAAACTCACAACGAGACGAACTTGAAAATATTAATTTAAATGTTAGAATTTCGTTGATACAAAAGAAATTTTCTTTCGAAATTCCTGCCTGACCTTATCCAACGAAATGGAAAGTCTATAGTCTCAACCGTGTCGTCATCGTCGTATTTGATAGTGACAGATCTATGCCCTTACGAAAACACCTGCTCTCCTGGTATTTTCGCTCTTTTGATGGGTTTATGAGTGCATTTATGTCGACAGTTTAATAGGCCGTAAAACTGTAATACTTCCGAGTATAATATCTACTTTTTCCCCCGCAGACAAAACAGCCAAATTATACGAACAATGTGTTGTGTGGCTGTTCTTTAAGGTCGTTAAACTTCTGTTATAGGCTTGAACATTATCATTTTTATCAGATTAATCCCTTCGCTTTGTGGTGTATAGCGTAAAGGGAATTTTTTTTCGATGGTTTGATGCAATTAGTGTGACCATTCTAAGTAATTTTAATAATCTTTATACCATTATAATAAAGCCTTAAATGGAAGTTATCTAGACTACTGTTGAGTAAGTAAGGCAACCATTCTGAAAAAAAAACTATTTTCCGAATATTCCGGGAACGCTTTCTTTCACGGAAAAGATTTTAAGCCATAACTGGAAATTACCATTACCTAGACTGCCTTAAATTTCAGAATTTTAGGTGAGTTCAGAAGAACCTTACATCGTAGAAAGGCTAACATTTTGAGAAATCTTTTTTTCCGAATGTTCCAGGAACGCTTTCTTTCATGAAAAAGAAGAAGAGACCATGAATGGAAATTACCTAGACCGCCTTACATTACACAACTTTATGTGAGTTCGGAAACAAATTACATAGTAGTAAGGTCCACCATTTTGAATAACTTATTTTCCAAATATTCCGGGAACGCTTTCGTTCCCGAAAAAGGTTTCTTTCAGAAAGTTGTATGGTTTAAGTTTTCATAATTGTAATTTTTTTGCTGTATGGTCACACCAATTGGAGCAATATGTGAAAGAACTCTTGAAGCCTATTAAATTAGGAACATTTTGTGGTAGATTTTCATTCTTGTGCCCTTTTTGGGGGATTGTGACTTGAATGAATTTTAAAAGGGAAAGTGTTTTTTCCTTTCTTTCACGAAAAAATGTTACCTCTTGACATTCTGAACTCTTGGTTGGAAAAAATTCAAGGCGAATCATATTTCTGTAGTGAGAATGTGTGCTCATCTAAATGCGGGGCGTAATGTTTGTTTTTATTCATTCCATTCCAAAAATTTATTTTATCACAAAAAAAAAACAAAACAGAAACTTTGTGTTTTCTCCCCTAAAAATGTTTCGATGGTGACAGAGTTAAAAAAAAAAAAAAATATTCTATACAATAATCCCGAAATGTTTGTTATTTTGGAGGAGAAACAAAAAATTTGTCATACAGTTTTTGCTGTTCGCCTGTTAGAAGCTTGTAATTGTTTATTATTATTATGATGGTTCGACAAGATAATGGGAATTTAAGTGTCATTGTGTTTTGGCTTTGGGATCTAGGGTGTGGTGTGGTATCTTTTCAATAAAATTAATGGTAGGTTAATGAATATAAATGGATGAATTCTAAGCAACTGTGGTAAACGTAGGCAATATAGTAAATGATATACGGATACGGAACCTTTTTTCTTGAAGCCTGACAACGGTGCAGGCAAAAGGAGTTGTATTTTTGACCTGTATGTCTACGTTTGTATGTACGTTCATCTGTGTGGTCATAACTTCTAGACTATTTATTACAATTTGACAAATGAGGTATCATTGGAAGCGTCTTGAATGTCCGCTTGTTATAGATTCATATGTATTACAAAACATTCTTCAACGAAGAGGTATTGTGAAGTTTGAAAAAATATGATGAAAAATATCCTGCAACAGAGATTTTATTAGTATTTATTGAAAACTACGATATATCTGACAGATTTCAACAAATATTCAAAGGCCACTTTCATTCTTTAGAGCGTTTTATAGAAAGAAAGAATTTTTTAAATATGCAGCCCAACTGATTTGATTAGGACCATAGTTTTTGAATTTATTTCATATTTATTTTTATGGCGTTTGCCTGTAGAGTTTGCCATATTCAATTAAATGTGACGCCACATAGTCTATAACTAGTGGAAAAATATAGGGCTTTCAACGATACCTCATTTGTCACATTACGTTGAGCTGTTTAAAAGTTGTAATAGAACATAAGAACTTACATACACACATAAATGTATACCCGACCCTCACTTTAGTTTTGCCGTAGTTGGGCTTAAGACATTTTAATTATGCCTTATTTTCAGAAAGATTTAATTCTGTAGAAAAATTTTATCTATATTCTTGGATTTACTTAATTTTTTTTAAATCTCATTTATTTATTTATGCAGCATTTTCACATTGGGCGCCACTTTAAATGTTGTTTTGTTATTATACATCAATGATAAACGTTTTTTTTACGTTAAGTTCGTAAGACTGTACATAAGTTATAGGTCTCTTCCATTCTAGACCTCATAGGTCATAGGACCTATTTTCTTACTGAACAAAAGTGTACTATTACTAAAATCATTTTTCATTAATTTTTCTTAGGTTGGGCCTTTGGCACCATTTTTTCACTTTTTTATATACTTTTCGTAATTGCAGAATCCCGTGGTGCAAGAGTACGTGGTTATCCAGAGCATCAACCCTCTAGACATTACATATAATATTCTTGCGAAGAATGGACAAAGTCTCCAACAGTGGATTGTCATGAAAATTGAATCTCTGCTGACTGCACAAAAAAAAATGTGGGTCTTATCTTATCGTATCGAAATGAAACTTTGTTCATATTATGTAGCTCAGATGACTACACAACATTTTATTTGTCCGGACCCTGGGGAGGGGATTTAGTTTTTAATACAACCCAAGTCAAAATTAACCTACTTTGAATCATGATAAGACTAAAAAGTAGTAAATAAAAAATATATTTAAAAAAATTTTAAATACGCTTTTATCAAGCACTAAAAACTGTAAAATAATTTGATTGACTTATTGGAAATCAAAATTTTTGTTGTGTTTACTTTAATAAAGATTGAACAAAACGCTCGACGCTTTTTGATCTAACCATTTCCAATAAGTCAATCAGATTATTTTACAGTTTTTCTTTTTAGTGCTTGCTTAAAAGCGTATTTTTAGTTTTTTAAACTATATATTTTTTATAAACTAATTACAAGCACACCGGAATAGTTGAGAGTTGAAATTAAATAGGCCTTGCCTCTTCATTTAGTCGTCGTATCACAAATATCAAGCCCTTTGCTCCAATTTATTGTAAGCTTAAAAAAAAAAATATTTAATTATTGACAACATATTAATATTTTATATTTTATAAATCTGGCAACCCTATGTTTCCTTTGGATTTTTCATTCAATCGGCTGATGAGATCTATGACAGTTATTATTATTTGTCTCCTTTCAAGTTAATAATTTTTTTCTTTTAATATTTTAATTTTTTTTATAAACGACTGATGGCAACCCTTATGCCATTTAGAATTTTATGTACAAGCATCTGTAAAATATTAAATAAAATTTGTACAAATCTGTCACCTCTTTTTCTACTGCATAATAATTGCACCATTAGTATTTTCTTTTCATACTAAAATCTCAGAACAATTGGAAAGGAGTCATTCCGGGAACGATCATTTCATCGATATCCAAAAATTTCTTAAAAAAGTAGTTAAGTCTTACATATCGCTGGCTGATAATTATAAGGGTGTATTTCATAAAATATACAAAAAATGAGTTTTATACACCAAAATTTTCGTAATTTCAACGGCTTTCAGATAAAATTAAAAAAAAATTAGAAAAAAGTTAATTGCGACGGTACAGGTAAAAAAGACATACAACTTTCATGATTTCACATAAATGTATTAATATAATAAGGTTTGTTATTCAAATTGCAACATAGAACCTTTTTACTGATTTTTTTCCAAACAAAAAAAAAACATTGATTTAAATTACATAGAACTTTTTTGCGCAAATTTTTCAAAATGAAATCTTATGGAAATGATCTTTTTTTTAACTAAAGTAAAAATAAAAGATCTTTTGATGTTTTTGCTGGTATTGAATACAACAGGGGTGGAATCGGCTAACTTGATAGTCGATAGTTGACAGTCAAAAACGACGACTTTGCTCCATAATTCGTCGTTTTTGACTATCAACTATCGACTATCAAGTAAGCGGATTTCACTCCAGGGCTTTTGCTAAACAGCAAAGAATTTTTGTATCTCGTTCTGTACTCTTTAAACCAAAATATGTACTATCCAACCTTAACTTTTGCAATAATTCATTCGGGTTACCTAACCCAGATATTCTTACATCATAATTAAATTAGAGTAATGTTTTTTGTGTTCCAAGAATTGGAAGTGATTTTTTGAAACCTTTTTTTTCATAATCGAGGTTTTGAATTTCATAGTTCGCAGTGGCGTACGTTGAGTCGCCGGGGCCCCGGGGTAAGACTAAATTTTGGGGCCCCTTTGATATTTGCGGACCCTTTAGTTACAAAAAAAAATGACGTATACGCCATACGTTTTTTTTTGTATGGCTTATTTATTTTTAGGTTTATTTTAATGTTTTAATATGTTCGTAATGCACTTTGCTATACTTACTTAAAATGTCTCTCATAAAAGTAGTAAACACTTGTACTAGGGGCCCCCAAAATTAAATATTTAGAGACCCCTAAAATAAATTTTTGTTTTAGCTTAGAGTTGATAGTTCTTGGGGCCTCTGTTCTGAAGTAATAAATACATATTTTATTTTCCATCATCAGACATAATTTTTTTTATTTTGGGGCCCCTGAAAAATTATTTTTAGAGCCTCAAAATTAAGTGCTTACAGGCCCCTAAAATATAATATAATTTTTTTTGAGCCAAGAATTGATAGGTATTGGGGCCTCTGTTCTGAAGTAATATTCGGAATGCCACCAATAACGTAATGTTTTATTTTGGGCCCTGATGTATTTATGTTGGGGCCCCTGAATTTATATTTAATTTTCCATTTGATTGTTTTGAACCACTTTTGAAGATCCTCAAATAATATTTTTTTGCTTTTTTGGGGCTCCTAATGTATTATTTGTGGTGGGAAAGATTTTTCAAGTAATATTTTTTTAGGGCCCTAAGATAAAATTATAATTTTTCTTTTAAAAAAGCATTTTTTTTTTTGGGGGCCCCTGGGGTAACTTTTTTTAAAATCTATATACATATATTGTGTGGCTGCCAATGCATTATACATTACACTGAATGACATAATTTGTCTCCCTCGTAACTCAATTTATGCTAACAGTTTTCTTGTCTGCATTGTCTCCAGTGGGGGCCCTGGGGTCGGTCGGGGGCACCGCCCCGCTTGCCCCAAGGGAGTGTACGCCCCTGATAGTTCGTATTAATAAACCAAAAGTTAAAGAAACACTTAGATTCTTTAACTTAAAACAAAAGAAGTCAAAACTCAAAAAGTACCAAAAAGGTACCTTCGGACAAACTTAAATCCGATGGCAAGATATACTAGGATAAAGCAACTGCAAACGAGACTCAGCTTTCACCTTAGTACCCAAAAAACAAAAATATTAAACAAAAAACTAACTAATTTTTAGTTGTATTTAGTTGGAAAATTGAGTATTTTTTCAAAGGTCAAGATTTTACTCTACTAACCGAAGTGAACTCTTCGTTATTCATCTTAACAATTATATTAGTTTATTTCTGTTAATAGTTTCATCGAATAAAACTTTTTTTTTAACTTGAAGCAAATTTACTTACGTTATACATGGAGACAAATAAGGCACTTAAAATCAAGGTGATACTCCTCTAAAATCCAATCCTCTTAAATTAATAAGATTTCTAATAAAACTAAGTTATAACTGTGCTAAAATCAAAGTGAACTTCATTTTAACAACACTCAAAAAATATATTAGTAAAACAGTTACGAATGGCATTCGTAACAAAAATATTCGTGCATTGTACGCATATTCGTAAAATACACGAAGTATTCGTGCAGTTAAATATTTACGAATGCATTAGTGAAATTTTACTAATAACTGTAGTAATATCCACGAATTTATTCGTTCAATACACTAATATTATTCGTAAACAAAAATTAAAGCAACTTTTATGAGTACATTGTACGAATTATTGCGTACATATAACTAATAACATTCGTAAATTCTTCGTACGAATGAATTCGTAATTTGATGCATTGAGTTCGTAGTATTTACTAATAAATTCGTACTATTTACTAAGTAAATACTAATATTCGTAGACAAATTTATTCGTAGGGTGCCTGTACGCATTATTCGTAGAATGTACGAATATTTCGTAGAGTTGTACTTAATTTGAACCGTGGTCTTCCAAGCAAAAGAATATAAACACCGGGGAATACATATGGTATATTATTTAAGAAAAAAAACATTGATTATAATTATAAATGTAAAGAATTAATGCAATAAATCTGTTTTTTTTTTAGTTCGGAAGTACAATTATATGCTTTTGTAATTATTTCAACAATTCATATTTTAGGAAATTTCAGGAACAAAATTCAATGGCGGAAAGTTCTGCAATAAATAATATTCGTACAATATACGAATAGCACTGTATTATGTACGAATTATTAGTAAAGCCATTCGTAAATATTACAATGCTATTCGTACAATATACGAATAGAACTGTACAATGTACGAATGAATCAGAAAAGCATTAGTAAATACTACAAATTATTCGTGCAATGTACGAATGGGAATATAAATCTACTAATAGTATTCGTACAATGTACGCTTGATTTTCTACGAATACTAATAAAATATTCGTAAAAGTACTAATATACGTCCATTTTACGAATAATATTCGTGGCTGAAAACCACGAATAAAATTCGTAGAATGCACGCAGTTATTAGTACTATTTACACATGAAATTTTTTGAGTGAAGAATTTCTTCTTAAGAAAATTTAAGTGTAGATACCTGCTAAGATTGAAATGATTTTTCATTAATTTTATGTGCATTCTAAATAAAATTAAAAGATTAAACTAACTTTCAATTTTTTTGGCATACATTTTGCACAGTAGAAGATGATTGTTTTAAGACGATTGTATTTTTGGCAAAAAAGAATGCAAAAATCCGATTGCTTTAATACAAATTCTAATTGTTTTTAACATGTCTTTTTTCTGTATACCTAATTCAACAAAAGCAGGAATTGTGATTTGTGGTATTTTTTTCTGTTATTTAAAATAGAATTTGACTGTTTTGTGCAAAACTTGAATAAATCAAAGCCTATTTCATGATGAAGTCACTTTTTTTCATATAAAATCCATTTATTACATGTAAGCTCTTTATAACTATAAGGTTCTATGTTCAACATAGAACCTTTTTCAAATTTTTTTACAAACATTTTCATAAAAAGGTTCTATGTCATTTTAAAAAAATGCTCATAGAATCCTTTTTTGTGGTGAAATTAATATTTTGTTCATGGTTTTATGATTTGTTTAGGATCCTTTATAAGATTGCATCAATACTTTACTGCTATGTAACTATTTTATCCAAAAACCAGCCTTACAAAACTTTGAGATCGATTTTCTCAAAACTAAGGTGAGTTGACATACAACCCTATAATTCTCAGCCAGCGATATATCAGGTTCAAATCACAGACAGTTTATGTATGTAATAGTACCTAATAGTTTTTAATCAAGTTTCAATACTATACATAAACATATACTGTATACAGTAACGTTAACGAAATGGAAACTTTGGACAGCTTTTAATAAAATTAAAAAATACAATTTTAACAATTTCTTACAATTTATATATCTCCATCTTAAGATTTTTTCTGCCATCTAAGTTTCTTTTTTATTTGGAAGTGAAAACTTCTTTAGTATCGTAGTGATTTGAAACAAGATGAAACGAAAACGCGACACGACTTCAACTTGTTATAACTTTTTTGTTTTAATAGATAGATAAATGAAATTATATATATTTTGAGCTAAGACAATAAGCTTTCAGATGGTGTAAAAATTTGTATAGGTTGTTAGGGAAAAAATGGATTTAATAGTGTGAGAAGATAAAATACGTGTTTTTCGCTTTTTTTTAATGGACATTGATCGAGTTCAAAAAATTCTAGCTCTTTTTGTAGATGTCTCATAGACTTGATCGATATATATATTTTGAGCTAAGACAATAAGCTTTCAGATGATATAAAATTTATCTAGGTTGTCATATAAAAAACATGGATTTGAAGGTGATAGAATAATAATAGGTAGATTTTTTCTATTTTTTTTTTTTTGCAAGGAAAATGATTTTTTAAGGTTTCACACATGATTTTTTTTTTTATTAAGAAATGGTTCTAAATGGTTTTTCACTCGAAAAATTAAAAAAAAAACAATTAAAATATTTTTGATTTAGTATTTTTATTTTCATAACGACAAATACACTTAACAAATAACTACATATGAGGGCAAAGTAATTTTGATTCGTTTCTTCTAACATCCTAGTCTTTGGTTCCTCCTTGAGATAGAAAGCTTAACGTTTATTATGTACTTAAACATAAAATTGTCAAAAATCATTTTTTTAAATTAAACTTTTTTATCTTTCGATATAAAACTTTTTTTTTTTAATTTAATTCTTAAACAAAAATGAAGTTTACTTTAAATTAACTTAAATCTAACAAAGAATGTAATGTATACTTAAAACTAAAAAAAAAAAAAATTATGCGGGTCTTTTAAATTCCTGAATTTTGTTATCGTTTTTTTTGTTCTTTGTTCAACTTAATAGTTTTTTTTTTATATAAAAATTAAAAGTACTTAAAAAAAAATACATAAGTCACTGATTCGATACTTTAGTTTTTTTGTTTTCTCTTTTTTTTTTTTTCTTGTTCTTTAATTAATTTTGAATTTTAACGAATTTATCCATCAGAGGCTTATCAGCTCCAATGCCATTCATAGGAAGATTGATACTACTGGATGTCGTTTTATTGGAGCACTGGCTCTGGCGTTCCGAGCGACGAGTTGACAGGTATCTAAATAAAAATAAAATTAAAAAAAAAAAATTGTTTAAGTTTAATTTTTTATAAATTTCTTATAAAAAAAAAATTGCGAAAATGAAGCACATTGCAGGAGTTAAAGTTTAGCTGTTAGTTTTTTTTTTTTTTTGTTTTTTGCAGCTTATTATAGAAAGAAAATAAAGAGAAGTATATACAACCAAATATTAAAATTCTTAAAACTAAATTTTAAAAATATTACAACTTTCTGTATATGATTTTTGTTGCCATATATTTTTTAAGATGAGAAGATTTGGTTCTGTGCAAAAATTTCCAATAACTTTATACCGAATTCCGTACCCAAAAACCCCGAAACCTTTATATTTTGTTTTTCTGTGTTTGTTAGTAAAAACATTTAAGTAAGGCTCTTTTGTATTTGGTTGACTTTGATTTTTAATTTGGTTTACCTTTATCGGAAGAACCATATAAGCTCTGTCTGCTATTTAAAGTCGTTCGGAAATTTCTTCAGATATTGTTGAACTTGACCTTTTTGTTGGATCTTTTTCCTTTTGTTGAAGCCTATTTTGAGTTCGATTCGGTTTTACGAGAAGGAATATGAAAACTAAGATTATTTTTTTAAGGGATCTTATCAAAGCAATAAATTTGTGTGCTTATTGGATAAATGTAGGTATAAACTTAAATCATAGGAATATTTGTTTGTGAAAATATGTGGTTTGTGTATGTGTATGTATTTTAAGTGGATTTGTATTTAAATTTGAAATATTTTTAAAAAGGTAAAAGAGATGGAAGAAATTTTTAAAAATACGATAGAAGATGCAGAAGGTAAATATCATATAATATTCGTATTGTATTGTGTGTAAAGAAAAGATTTTTTGAAACTTTGAAATAGAATTGAAGGGGATAGGTTCTTTATTTGGTAATTTTATTTTTATGTATATTTATTCTTTGCCGAAAATTTTGCGTAAATTGATATTGCACAATTTACAGAGAATAAAAAAAAATCCCCTAATTTGTTCAGATATTTATTTTGACGATAGATGGCGCCCCACGATAGTTTAATTTTGAAATAGGTACATATATGTTGAATTATGAGGTCATTCTTTTGGATATAGCTTTAAAGGAAAAAAGTTTAAGTACCTTTAAAACCATTTTCTTAGGGCCAGACTTTAGTCAGGGCTTTTTTTGGTTTTATTTTGTATTTTGCAAAACGATCAAAATTAACAATGTGGTTCTTAAATCTATCAATTGACAACTGTTATATAAAAATTTCTTCCAATTGATAGTTTCTACTCGGTTAAAAATTTTGGTGTAAATTCTAAGAAAATTCGGGTAACGTGTGAGGCAACACCAAAATTTTATTTAAATTTTATACTTTGATTGTATAAATTTTTGAGTCAAATACAAAATTTAATGAAATTTAATTATTTTTGTAATAGAAATCAAAGACGTATTCCTAAATTTAAACTTTCAATTTATTATAATGATATTTCTATCTTTATCTTTTTTATTATTTTTATTATTTTAAGTTTTTTCTTGCTTACTTCTTTAAAATGGAACAAAACCTTTCTGATAGTTATAACTCATCATAAAAGTAATAATGGTGATATTATCTCTTTTATTATTTTTTTTTTTTTCAGAAACTATGTGAAGTGAAATCTTGTTGCCGATCAAATATTGTCATTAATTCATACATTTTACTTCGAAAAAAACACAAAGCGCCTTCAAAATAGTGCAAATTCAGATTTTTTATTTATTTCCCATCAGAAAAAGGGTTACCAAATGTATTTTTCCGAACCAAAATAGTTTTATATTGGTACTTTTTCATGTAGCGATAACCCTAAATCCAGGCACAAAAATAATTATTTCTTTTTTAAAATGGCTTCCATTTTCGTTTACGTTTTTAATACAGTTTGATTAAAATTTGATCTTCATGTATACTTACGGTGACCATCCGTCCCGGTTTACCCGGGACTGTCCCGTATTTCTACAGCTTGTCCCGGGTTTTTATTTAAGAAACCCGGGACGTATAAGTGTCCCGTATTTTGTAATTTGTCCCGTGATTGTCCCGTATTTTTTTGTATTTTGTATTCAATATTTTAAATACTTTGTACGGAAAACAAGAAAACAGTGGTTGGAAATTAAAATTTTTCTAGTACGCTGCTGAAGCAAAACGAAACATTTTTTAAGTCTCCAAAGTAAAAAACCGATTAAAAACTCTCCATATATTCTTGCACAGGTAAGAATTTCGTTGCCTAAGCTGCTTACTGTGCAACGAAAAGCAAAATTTTCGTTTACGATTTCGTTGTGCTGGTTTTGTATGCAAATTTTCGTTTTTCCTCTAAACTAGGCTTTAGTTTTTTTTAAATGTTCGTCAATTATTTAGTTCCAGCTTCTGTTTGTCAGGTTGCTACACCAGGAAAAATGTTTTCGAATAAAGAACAACATATGGAAGAGTAAAGAACCCAGATAAGATCAAAACTTTTAAGGACATGTTAAAAATTGTGTTAAGGTTCTTACAATTTCAAAACCATTTAAATAAAAATGTTAAAAAACAGCTCTCACGAATTTGATTAAAAAAATATTTTTTTAGAAGTTATTAACAGACAATATTAAAAAACCATTTTCTTGATTTCTGATTTCGTAAACGACTTAAATGATTTCAACAAAAACGCTGCAATAAAATCGTTTAGGAAATCTTAATATCAAAAAAAGGAAGAATTATGAAAACTCATTTAAAAAAATTTTTAATTTTTTTTTTTAAATCAATATTTTCAAAACGATCCAACGAATTTTTTATCCGTCCCGGGTTTGGCTTCCAGAAATATGGTCACCGTATGTATACTACAAAAAGAAGATGAGTATTAAATTTCAATTCTTAACCTGATAAAGCTATAATTTAGGTGCAAAGGGAATATTTAATTCAAATTTTCTTATACATATTTCAATACTTTTAATTACTTTTTAATGTTTAGTATTTTAAACTAATACATTAATAAAAAAAAAATTATTAAAAAACTGTGTAATAAGATCGTAATATTAAAAACTAATAGTTTTTGTTTTGAAAAAAGCCCTATTCCAAAGGTTGCATTAAAAACTACCGTGTATCGTTAGGCAATCAATTGATATTTGACAATCGTAAAAGGGTTGTAATATATAAGACTTTTGGTGAAATTCATAAGACAAAATTAATAAATTCAAAATCCAGTAATGTAGAAGCACTTTCATTATAAAAATTTTCTGGTTTCTTTAAAAGAAAAAAAAAGTAGTGGCAAAGGTTGAATATTGTATATTGGTCCACAGAATACGTAAGCATGTTTTTTTATGAATAAAGTATTAAATTAAAACATATCCAGCGTACAACTTTCAAATCTGACTCAACGAAAAAGATTATAAAAAATTTAACTTTTTTTGTCTTCATGGTTTTTCTCTTTAGTAAGAACAGTTAAAGATTTAAATTTTCCTTAATAATGTGGAATTGATCAAACTTCAAACTAAAAGTTCGCATCAAAAAAAAAAAAAAAAAACACAGTTAAAATGACAAAATACAAAAAAATCAGGTACCACCAAAATTATTACAGAAACTACAACTAGCTGTCTGAAATGATCATGTCTTGGACAATTGGGGGCAAAAAGATTAAACTTCTTGGTGTTTAACAAGGACATTTTTGTTCAAAATAACTTAAAATCAACAAAAACTTTGCTTTAACTATTTTTCGGAGTTACTTTGCATTGATATGATTATTTTTAACTCAAAGCAAACCGACGTGGTTTTTAACCATTAAAGATCAAACAAAGTTTTTAAAAAAGCACCAATGTAAATGATAAAAAACAAAGAAAAAATTGACGATCGATCCTACAACTCTTGGGTCTGGAGTTGAATGTTTTAGTTAAAGGCTACCTCAGCAGTTAACGTTGTGTTTTTTCCCTCAGTGTATTTAATAAGTCTGTCCGGAAAAGTTGAAACAGACTTTGATATCATGCAATTTGGAAAAAGAAACAAAAGTTGGATGGTAAACTAAATCTAGTCTAAGTTAAAAATTACAACAACGACATTAAATTGTCATGCAAATTTGTATACAAAAAAAACGAACCTATCACAATATCATAAAATTTATATCATCTTAACATTTTGTTAACTCCGTCAACTTCTCGGTAGTACTATTTCGAGTATCGACAAAATTTCGCAAATGCATTGAAACAGTATTGAATTGTCGTTTCACTGTTGTTGAATCGCAAAAATTTGTATCGGTCCTTCGTATATCCTTTTTAAATTTTCGGCTGGCTCTGTGTATATAATATACGAGATGTAAATTAACACACACGATTTCTTATTTATTCTTTTCAATATTTCAGAAGAGAAAAGATAGTGATAGTGGCAGCAGAAAAAACTCTATTATTTATCATTTAAAACGAAACTCGACAAAAAGCAAAGATAAAATTGCCTCAATCATAGAAATTATTCCGTGACTTTTTTTTGGGTCAAAAAACACATGTTCAAAAAAACACAAAAAAAAAATATTTGAAAAAATTGGAGGCTTTCCAAAAACTCGATAAAAATTTGTTTTAAGATATTTTTTACCATACCTGTTGGTGATGTATTGTTTGACTTTCTTTTTCAAGACAAACAGTGTAAAGATTAGAAATCCTTGAATACCATTACCGATATCGGTCACATAAAATAGTTTACTCCATGATGAATCTTGTCCAATTAAGTAGGAAGTGATTTCCATTGACCATGTTACACCCATGACAATAAAGAGGCGTAAGAAGATTCCAAATCTACAAGAAAAGTGAAGATATTTTTGAGTACAGGGAATACACTAGAAATGTGTAAGTTATACCTATCCTTTTCTGTGCGAAGATTCTTCTGACTGTCATTACGTTCCATCATTCGTTTCATTTCCTTTTGAACGCCATGAATTTGAAGAGCTGTCAGAACAAACATGACAATGTTGAAAGCTATGATGATGATGATAGGTCCAAAGAAATATATCATTGCTGACCATCCTTTTTTCACTGTTAGAAGAGTTAAACAAAGGATAAAGATTATTTTCACTTGAAAGTCATATTTTTTGTTTAAAGTTTTTTTCGTACTGACCTTCTAACCAACACCATTCGTCACCTCCAATTTGTGGCTTCCAATCATTTGAAATAAACGACGATTGTTGTGCTGCATAAGTTAATCCAAGTGAAATCAAAGCCAAACCCCAAGCATAGATCGAATACAAAATGAAACGTTTCTTTTCATTGTATCTTCCACGTGGTACACGAATGTTGTAGAATAAGTCAAAACTTATAACACTGACCCAGAAGAAGCTGGCCATAAACGAAAAGTAAGCTAAGAATCCTGAAAGTATGCAAATAAAAATATTAGTTGATAATAATAATGTAAAGAACTTCAGCAAGTGAAAAGTGTGTCTTCATCGAGTAAAAAGTCCTCATTAAAAAGTCTTCATAATGTATGAGAACTTCATCGAGTGAAAAGTGTGCATTTATGGAGTAAAAAATCATCATTAAAAAGTCTTCATAATGTATGAGAACTTCAGGCAGTGAAAAATGTGTCTTTATCGAGTAAAAAGTCCTCATTAAAAAGTCTTCATGATGTATAAGAACTTCAGGGAGTGAAAAATGTGTATTCATCGAGTAAAAAGTCCTCATTAAAAAGTCTTCATAACGTATAAGAACTTCAGAGAGTGAAAAATGTGACTTCATCGAGTAAAAAGTCCTCATTAAAAAGCCTTCATACTGTATGAGAACTTCAGGGAGTGAAAAATGTGTCTTCATAGAGTAAAAACAAAAAACTCCTCATTAAATTGTCTTCATAATGTATGAGAACTTCATCGAGTGAAAAGTGTGCATTTATGGAGTAAAAAATCATCATTAAAAAGTCTTCATAATGTATGAGAACTTCAGGCAGTGAAAAATGTGTCTTTATCGAGTAAAAAGTCCTCATTAAAATGTCTTCATAATGCAAGAGAACTTTAGGGAGTGAAAAATGTGTCTTCATCGAGTAAAAAGTCCTCATTTAAAAGTCTTCATACTGTATGAGAACTTTAGGGAGTGAAAAATGTGTCTTCATCGAGTAAAAAGTCCTCATTAAAAAGCCTTCATAATGTATGAGAACTTCAGGGAGTGAAAAATGTGTCTTCATCGAGTAAAAAGTCCTCATTTAAAAGTCTTCATACTGTATGAGAACTTTAGGGAGTGAAAAATGTGTCTTCATCGAGTAAAAAGTCCTCATTAAAAAGTCTTCATAATGTAAGAGAACTTCAGGGAGTGAAAAACGTGTCTTCATCGAATAAAAAGTCCTCATTAAAAAGTCTTCATAATGTATGAGAACTTCAGGGAGTGAAAAATGTGTCTTCATCGAATAAAAAGTCCTCATTAAAAAGTCTTCATAATGTAAGAGAACTTCAGGGAGTGAAAAACGTGTCTTCATCGAATAAAAAGTCCTCATTAAAAAGCCTTCATAATGTATGAGAACTTCAGGGAGTGAAAAATGTGTCTTCATCGAATAAAAAGTCCTCATTAAAAAGTCTTCATAATGTAAGAGAACTTCAGGGAGTGAAAAACGTGTCTTCATCGAATAAAAAGTCCTCATTAAAAAGCCTTCATAATGTATGAGAACTTCAGGGAGTGAAAAATGTGTCTTCATCGAGTAAAAAGTCCTCATTTAAAAGTCTTCATACTGTATGAGAACTTTAGGGAGTGAAAAATGTGTCTTCATCGAGTAAAAAGTCCTCATTAAAAAGTCTTCATAATGTATGAGAACTTCAGGGAGTGAAAAATGTGTCTTCATCGAGTAAAAAGTCCTCATTTAAAAGTCTTCATACTGTATGAGAACTTTAGGGAGTGAAAAATGTGTCTTCATCGAGTAAAAAGTCCTCATTAAAAAGTCTTCATAATGTAAGAGAACTTCAGGGAGTGAAAAACGTGTCTTCATCGAATAAAAAGTCCTCATTAAAAAGCCTTCATAATGTATGAGAACTTCAGGGAGTGAAAAATGTGTCTTCATCGAATAAAAAGTCCTCATTAAAAAGTCTTCATAATGTATGAGAACTTCAGGGAGTGAAAAATGTGTCTTCATCGAGTAAAAAGTCCTCATTAAAAAGCCTTCATAATGTATGAGAACTTCAGGGAGTGAAAAATGTGTCTTCATCGAATAAAAAGTCCTCATTAAAAAGTCTTCATAATGTATGAGAACTTCAGGGAGTGAAAAACGTGTCTTCATCGAATAAAAAGTCCTCATTAAAAAGCCTTCATAATGTATGAGAACTTTAGGGAGTGAAAAATGTGTCTTCATCGAGTAAAAAGTCCTCATTAAAAAGCCTTCATAATGTATGAGAACTTCAGGGAGTGAAAAATGTGTCTTCATCGAATAAAAAGTCCTCATTAAAAAGTCTTCATAATGTATGAGAACTTCAGGGAGTGAAAAATGTGTCTTCATCGAATAAAAAGTCCTCATTAAAAAGTCTTCATAATGTAAGAGAACTTCAGGGAGTGAAAAACGTGTCTTCATCGAATAAAAAGTCCTCATTAAAAAGCCTTCATAATGTATGAGAACTTCAGGGAGTGAAAAATGTGTCTTCATCGAATAAAAAGTCCTCATTAAAAAGTCTTCATAATGTAAGAGAACTTCAGGGAGTGAAAAACGTGTCTTCATCGAATAAAAAGTCCTCATTAAAAAGCCTTCATAATGTATGAGAACTTCAGGGAGTGAAAAATGTGTCTTCATCGAATAAAAAGTCCTCATTAAAAAGTCTTCATAATGTAAGAGAACTTCAGGGAGTGAAAAACGTGTCTTCATCGAATAAAAAGTCCTCATTAAAAAGCCTTCATAATGTATGAGAACTTCAGGGAGTGAAAAATGTGTCTTCATCGAGTAAAAAGTCCTCATTTAAAAGTCTTCATACTGTATGAGAACTTTAGGGAGTGAAAAATGTGTCTTCATCGAGTAAAAAGTCCTCATTAAAAAGCCTTCATAATGTATGAGAACTTCAGGGAGTGAAAAATGTGTCTTCATCGAGTAAAAAGTCCTCATTTAAAAGTCTTCATACTGTATGAGAACTTTAGGGAGTGAAAAATGTGTCTTCATCGAGTAAAAAGTCCTCATTAAAAAGTCTTCATAATGTAAGAGAACTTCAGGGAGTGAAAAACGTGTCTTCATCGAATAAAAAGTCCTCATTAAAAAGTCTTCATAATGTATGAGAACTTCAGGGAGTGAAAAATGTGTCTTCATCGAATAAAAAGTCCTCATTAAAAAGTCTTCATAATGTAAGAGAACTTCAGGGAGTGAAAAACGTGTCTTCATCGAATAAAAAGTCCTCATTAAAAAGCCTTCATAATGTATGAGAACTTCAGGGAGTGAAAAATGTGTCTTCATCGAGTAAAAACTCCTCATTTAAAAGTCTACATAATGCATGAGAACTTCATCGAGTGAAAAGTGTGCATTTATGGAGTAAAAAATCATCATTAAAAAGTCTTCATAATGTATGAGAACTTCAGGGAGTGAAAAATGTGTCTTCATCGAGTAAAAAGTCCTCATTAAAAAGCCTTCATAATGTATGAGAACTTCAGGGAGTGAAAAATGTGTCTTCATCGAGTAAAAAGTCCTCATTAAAAAGTCTTCATAATGCAAGAGAACTTCAGGGAGTGAAAAATGTGTCTTCATCGAGTAAAAAGTCCTCATTTAAAAGTCTTCATAATGTTAGAGAACTTCAGGGAGTGAAAAATGTGTCTTCATCGAGTAAAAAGTCCTCATTAAAAAGTCTTCATAATGTAAGAGAACTTCAGGGAGTGAAAAACGTGTCTTCATCGAATAAAAAGTCCTTATTAAAAAGTCTTCATAATGTATGAGAACTTCAGGGAGTGAAAAATGTGTCTTCATCGAGTAAAAAGTCCTCATTAAAAAGTCTTCATACTGTATGAGAACTTTAGGGAGTGAAAAATGTGTCTTCATCGAGTAAAAAGTCCTCATTAAAAAGCCTTCATAATGTATGAGAACTTCAGGGAGTGAAAAATGTGTCTTCATCGAGTAAAAAGTCCTCATTTAAAAGTCTTCATACTGTATGAGAACTTTAGGGAGTGAAAAATGTGTCTTAATCGAGTAAAAAGTCCTCATTAAAAAGTCTTCATAATGTATAACAACTTCAGGGAGTGAAAAATGTGTCTTCATCGAGTAGAAAGTCCTCATTAAAAAGTCTTCATAATGTAAGAGAACTTCAGGGAGTGAAAAATGTGTCTTCATCGAGTAAAAATTCCTCATTTAAAAGTCTTCATAATGTATAACAACTTCAGGGAGTGAAAAATGTGTCTTCATCGAGTAAAAAGTCCTCATTAAAAAGTCTTCATAATGTATGAGAACTTCAGGGAGTGAAAAACGTGTCTTCATCGAGTAAAAAGTCCTCATTAAAAAGTCTTCATGATGTATGAGAACTTCAGGGAGTGAAAAATGTGTCTTCATGGAGTAAAAAGACATCATTAAAAAGTCTTCTTAATGTATAAGAACTTCAGGGAGTGAAAAATGTGTCTTAATCGAGTAAAAAGTCCTCATTAAAAAGTCTTCATAATGTATAACAACTTCAGGGAGTGAAAAATGTGTCTTCATCGAGTAGAAAGTCCTCATTAAAAAGTCTTCATAATGTAAGAGAACTTCAGGGAGTGAAAAATGTGTCTTCATCGAGTAAAAAGTCCTCATTAAAAAGTCTTCATAATGTATAAGAACTTCAGGGAGTGCAAGGTGAATCGTCAGGGAGTCAAAAAAAATTATTTGTTCAAGAATCTAAAAAGTATAGCCTCTTAAACTGTCTTACCTCCTACTTTACATTGCAAAGACGAAATATAATCCATTGGTATGAGAATAAATGCACTAAGAATCGAATATCCGATGCAGAGTCCCAACAAATAGCAGCAAAGTGATTTTCCATGCAACGTCCTTAGCTCCGGTATTGCCATATAAACAATAATTGTCAAAAGCATAAATGGCACCGAAAATATCATCACTAAAAAAGTAAGGAAAAAATCGTTATCATTCATAGTAGTGTCAAAAATATCTCAATACTTACTACATGCATAAACTAACGTCTTTGTTCCTCCAGTTGGAGTTTCATAACAATTCATTGGTAACATAATGTCTGTTACATTACTGTCAGTAAAAGAATTCAAACAGAATTCATCTTTTGAAAAATAATGACGATCTTCCCATCGATACAAAGTTCCATTTTCAAATAAACTAAAACCATCAAAAGCATACACATGTGGTGTCAAATGGTACATTTCAGCACAAGTCCGACCATATTGAAGGGCAAACTTTTTAGCAAGATCGACTTCTTTCAAATCACCTCCATTTGTTGTAATGTTCATAACAGTTAGAGTAGTTGCATTTCCTTCGTGAGTTTGACAATTTGTTCCATTAAATCTTGCTGTGGTAGGACAACATAACTTAACACATGGTCTCAGCTTACAAACACATCCACGAACATGAGGCTCGGCAGGAACTCGTAGGGAAAGATCATCGGAAGTGTATTCAAAAATTCCCACTAAATGAGGTGGAACAATAAGACCTTCATAGGAATACGAGCCATTGGGAAATTTTTCAGAACCACTTAGGTCCACAGTATCGATGAAGGAACATGGTACGTGTATGCTGTCTAGGAAACTTGCACTAGGTACGGTGAATAAAGTAAATAATAGCAGAGTCCCTGCTAACATTGGTATGGTTTTTAGCTCAGTCATTTTTATCTTTGTTAACAATTTTGACAGTCTTCGATGTTTAAAAAATAATTAAGTATTCCTTAATTCCAAATTGCCATTAGGTTAATGACCTGAAAGAAAATAAATACATTTTATGATTAAAAGAAAGTTGTAATTTGTTTTGAAAATATTAAATTATCAAAAGTTACATTCTTTTGTTATCGACTTATTAGCAATCCGACAAAAAAAGTTATCTTGTTCTATTTTCGATAAAGCTATCTTAAGTACTGTAAATATTCAATCAGAGTTTAATTTGTTTTATTGGTTTGTAATTTTTCATGGCCACTTGAAGTTTACCTATCGTGGCTTTTATTGAAATCTGTTGACTGTGGTATTTTGAGGCATTTGAATAATTTAGAAATATTAAAAATCTATTCAACGCGTTTTTGATACATAAAGATTTTCAATTGTTCAAGAGTTTCTGATCGTAAAATATGTCAAAAAAGGTCGCATACGAAAACGAATACGATAACGAATACGAGTACGAATAGGAATAGGAATACGAATACGAATACGAATACGAATACGAATACGAATACGAATACGAATACGAATATCGAATAATTATGCAAATTTATTACCTTTCTATGGACTGCCTATAAAATAAATATTTTCCTAATAATTATATACAAAATAAAGGAAATTTACGACTCTGTTGTTCAGAGTCGTATTGACACAATTTCGACCAAATTATTAACAAACGAATAGCTTTTTGAAAAGTATTCAAATAAATTTAAATATTATGATTTATTGTCAATGGAAAAAATGTCTATTGTAACGCAGGCCAATTAATTAACACTAGTCATAATTGGTTTTCATTTTTTTTTTGTGAGGACCAGAGTTTTTTTTATAAGGTAATTAAAAACATACCCTTGAACTTAAATAATGTTGTGTGTTTCTGTCAAAATATAATTTGAAATAAATTATTTATCAGTTCAAGAAAGACAAACCAAACAAAAATTGCAATTTTCGGTTGATATATTGATGTTGATATTGTATAATAAATTAGGTTACACCCTAGTTCTGGTTAACTGACTCAACCACAAACCAAGAATAACTAATTTGTGTCATAGTCATAACAAAACGTTACAATTATTGATAGTTAGAATAAACACTAAATTCATTCAATGCAAATATTTTGAATAACCCAGCTATGTATATAAATTTAGAACCGATAGGCTCTGACATGTGGTTTGTTTTTGAGTTTTTTTTTTTTTTTTGGAAAACTGAAATTTTATGAAGTAAATAAAGAGATATTTTTAGAAATGTTTATTAGAAGGGTTGAACAGAAACCATTGAACCACCACACTTAGGTTGGTTTTATTTATTTAATTCGTTGAAAACACCTGCGTTGGAGAGTTTAAATTACTCATTCTTGAAAGTGTTTGGATACATTTCTTACAATGCTTTTATATTTTTCAAAGATTTTATTTCAAATTCAAAACAAAGCGGAATGGAAATTATGCGTCGTGACTGATAAATGCGCCAACATTGATACTTTAAATCAACTATTTGCTTGTAAACAACTGTTTTTGAATTACCTCTTGACGTAAATGATTCACCTATTAAAATAAAATCAACAATTAAATCATAAATATTGGATGTGTTTGTACATTACCTACTATTCGCTTATTGTTTTTCCATTGAATTTTAAATTAGACTAATTTAATTAATTAATTTTGACAATAATTTGAGACGATTTCAACCAAAATTTACTTACGTAACGTTGAGTTAATGTTACATTAAGATTACGTTACGGTAATTAAAAGAATTTGTTTAAATTAAAAAAGTAAGTAACACGAAAAAAAGTTGGTAACACAAATACGTTACCTTAAAGGTTCACTTAAACACTTACAATCTAGCTACAATCATTGAATAATTACAAATAGAAGTGACACCGCAGATTACTCATGCGACCACAACGTACCGGAAGAGAGATGAACTACATGTTTGCGCCTCAACTATCATGTATTTTCGAGTTGAGTCTTAACTATTTTAAACCTTCATAAATTAATAATTATTGTTATACATTTCAAAGAGCTTATATTGATATAAGTTTTCATATATTGAAAAGTCATATTAGTCTAGAGAACAAGGACGACGCCTTTTACTCCTACTGGCCTAGGTTCGAATACCGGTAAAAATTGAAATTGTTTTTTTTTTTTTTGTGGAGATTTTTTTTTTGACAAATTTAATTAATTTTTATTCTAGTAATGTAAAAAATAAAAAAAAACAATCTCAATTTCCCGGCAGATTCGAACCTAGGCAGGTAAACTTACCACACTGAAAAAAAAATTGATAATAACAGCTATCAAATTAACATTTTTCAGTGACAAAAGTCGTCCAACAATTAAAATATCAATTTTGATATTTTATCATATCATTTTGACATTTTTTAATTTCAGGTGGGATAGTGAAAATTTCACTTTGACAATTAAAATATCATTTGGACATATTTTAAAGATTAAGTGGATAATGAAAATTTCACTTTGACAATTAAAATATCAATGTTGACTAGATTTTACGTTTTAGTTTATTATAATGAAAACTATTTCTTTAGTTTTCATTTTTATTATTGTTATTATTTTAAGAATTTTCTTTCTTTTTTCAATACATTACTGAAAGGGAATATTCCTTACAAAATAATGGTGATATTATTTTTTCTATTATAGGTCATATAATTGTTTTGTTATTTTCTCCCAAACTATGTGAAGTAAAATCTTAGTGCCGATCAAATTTTCTCAGTAAATCATACATTTTACTTCGAAAAAACACAAAGCGCCTTTAAATTAGTACACATTAAGAATTTTTTATTTAATATTTTTCAATAATTTGGAATGAGAAATTGATATAAAATAAATTGCACGACTGGGGTCGCACGTACTTGCTCTTAGAGTTAAAGAGGCTTATATTTTTAAGACTTTTTATATAGAAATTTGGAAAAAAAAATAAAATTCGTTTAAAAAAAAAAAAAATAAAATCTGAAATTAAATAGCCCTCCAAAACAAGTATGCAGTTTTGATTGATATACTAACATCCATTTTTAGAAAAAAAATTTTCAAAATCGTTAGAGCCGTTTTTTAAAAAACTAATTTTTTATAAATAATTTTTTGGAAAAAAAGTTTTAAAATAAAATTGGTATGCCATTTTGTAGAAACTACTAATCAACATCTAAAAACAAAATTTCAAAAAAATTCAATGTCCCGTTTTCGAAAATTTGATTTTTCAAAAAAAAATTTTCAAATTTTTTTTAAAAATCCAAAAATTATTTTTTGCAAAATTTTGTTTTTGGCTTGTATTTAAATTATGTAAATGCTTCATCACAAAAAGTTTCGTTGAAATCGAATAAGCACTTTCGGAGATAATTTGATTTAAAAAAAACGGTTCTATGGCAGGTACCGTTAATAATGATTTTAAAAAAAAATTTTTTTCATTGAAAGATAGACCTTAACATAAAACTAACATTTGAATTTTTTAAACAAAATCGTTAGAACCATTTTCGAGATATTTCAATTTTACTGAAATCGGTATATGACAAGTACCGTTATTTTTGGTCCAAAAAAATTAATTCCAAAAACCCCTCTGGAGAGTCGCCAAATAATGCTACATACCAAGTTTGACATTAATCAGTCCATCCGTTTAGGCTGTAGCTCCTTATACAGACAGACAGACTGACAGACAGACTGACAGACAGACTGACAGACAGACAGACAGACGGACTTCCGGGACCCACTTTTTTGGCATTGTCTACCATCGTAATGTCATGGAAAAATGTTATCTCAACTTTTTTTTTTGTACGAATGCATAACTTGATATACATATAGTATCTATATCGCAAGTAAAAATGTTAAATTGATATTGTTTTTTTTTTGGTGCAGACATTCACCTTATCCTCTAGGCTATCTCCACTTTTTGATATAGGTAAACTTTTATCTATATGTATAAGCGGTTTAGGATTTGATTTTGGGTTGCTGATTTGCTTTTGAATTGTTGGATTTGCTTTTGGATTGTTGGATTTGCTTTTTTAATTCAACGCACGATACTAGCGCCGACAATTTTACAGCGGAAGTTTCCCTGGGTGTCCACTTCTATTTGTAATTATTCAATGCTACAATGCAGTTAAATGAATCGTTCAGCAGGAAATTTCTATGTATGTAAGCAATGAGTTTCAGAGTTGTAACATGAGAACTTTTTCTACTTACATTTACTTCCTTAGAATTGTTTCCAGTAACTGGCTTTTCAACTTTGAATGAAATATTAAGTTTGATTGTTCAAACATGAAGTTCGTGGGAAATTTTGACCGCAAAATTCAAATTTTCTTGAGTTTATGCTTAATACAAGAAAATCAATCAATGTGATAAGCACGAAACTACTTACACACTTATTTACGTACATTTTTGCTTCCTGATAAAAAAAGCATACCTACATTTATTTGGTACTGTAGAAAAGTGAAGTATGTATTACTTTTCGGATCATATTTATAATGTAAAAACATTTTTAATATGTTTTAGGAAGATAGTTCTCAAAAATGAAAAAAATTTCAAAACTCTTTGCTGATTGAGGAATAACAAACGTAAACCATCTATGAAGCTCAAGATCACTGATGTAAATAACTTTAACTATAACCATTTGATTTATAAAATTTTCAGCAATTTTCACTAAGAAATTTTATCGCTATTACACATGTTTTATTACATTATTTTTTTGTAAGAAATTAAATTGAAAATTTATGGTGTGAGATGGGTCAAACCTTGATTCGCAATTCATCCAACATAATCGATTTATAAGAGATTCGAGCTTGTTTACAATACTTTAAACCTAAAAAAGGAAGTCAACAAAAAGATAGATATTTCATATTAAAAATTTATTTAATCTCTGTTTTAAGTTTATCTAATGGTATTTTCTATTGAACTATGATTAATGGCTTTCTTGTTCAGCAATCGAGTGTCATAAATATGTATGAAAAAGATGTCATTTCAGCAGGATGGCGCTAGGTTCGGTGTCATATATCAAACAAAAGAATTCCCACAATTGACATTTAAAATTTATGTTTGTATTTAAAGACAAATATTTTTATTTTTTATTATAGAAGTTATAAGAACGTGGCTTTGTAAGATTTAATTAAAAATGTGAAATAAATTAGTTGAAAATCGCGTTTTTTTTTCTTTCCCACCCGTGACAAAAATAAAATAAGCTTACCTACGAAGAAATTAAATTGAATGATTAAATATAAATTTTTACAGAACGTTTAAATTGTTGGTTTAATACATTCTACTTCACAGTGAAAATGGACGTCCAGTTCCGTTTAACTTCGATGAACTTGTTGCTGTTACATAAAAAGTGATGAGGTCTAATGTCTGAAGTTATGAAGTTTTTTTTACTTCTTTCCATGTCTTCCTTTTTTATCTGTGAGGCAAAGAACCATAACATCACTACAAATTGAGCTTATTTTCAGATTTTTTGAATTTAAACAAAAGTGATGTTTTTACTTCCACTGTGAAATTTGGAGAAGATAGAAGATTTCATATACCCTCAAAAGCAGGCATAGATTTTCACTATTTTCTTCCAAAATATTTTAATGTTTCTTGAACCTTCACATAGCCAACTTACCTAAAAAAAACATCACTGCTTAATGTAACCTTTATGTAACTTTGAATTGTTATGTTCACCAAATGTTGTTTAAAACAAATAATTATTATTTTATATTCATGATTGTTTTATTTTTTTAATTATTTGTGGATATTTTGTTCAAGGTTTCAACTGTCTTACTCTTCCAACATCTTATTCACACTGACTGGCTACAATTTCTCAACTTAAGTCGTCATATGGAATTCTAAATGGTTTTGTGCATCTTTCCTTTTTTCTTTATAAGGGAGAATAGAGTAAATCGTCACCCGAGGATGGAGTTTATTAGTTTTATTAAGCGAAGACGTAAATTTCGATGATGTTCCAACTTTGACGAAGACAAAGGAGATGGCACATTTTTCTATGGAGCTTGGGCCCAGTGTGTTCACTAACGAAATTGGTGTCAAATGAAAGGTGACGATAAGCACATTACATGAGTAAAATATTTTCAAATTCGTTATTGGGGTTTTGGAGATATTTGAGTTTGAAGTTTCGGATTTCACAATCAAGATTTCAGCTATTTTTTTGAACAATTAATCGTAGAATGCGTAATAACGGATGTACAAAATTAATATTGGTATCAAATGAAATATATTTCTCTGGTCTATAAATCTAAAAAGTACTTCCAAGTTTTCTGTCCGACCAGTCGTTCTCGAGATATTGAGACCAACGCGTTTTTCAAAATGGCGGACGCCCAACAAGACCAAACAATACGCAAACTGAGATTTGTACTTGGGATAAACCCCTCTTCAATACTGCATTAAAACTTAGCTGACGTCATAACTTTTTTCGGATTTTTCCCCATTGACTGAACTATATCTTCTATTCTTATTATTTAATAGGCATATTTCAGCGCGTTTTTGTGTATTTGGCTTATTATAAGGTTTGTATAGGTATGATTTATAGAACTGTTTCATATATAGAATTAAGCTATGTTAAAATTGCAAAAAAAAGTACATGTCACCACTGAATATTTTGATATTTCAATGTGCTAAAGGCCTCGATTAAAAAAAATCACCTTTTGAGAAGTAAATACCTAATATGTATTATTTTTTTTAAACATAGAAAAAGATTTTTGATACAGATTTATAGACAAGAGAAATACCTTTCATTTGATACCAATATTAATTTTGTACATCCGTTATTACGCATTCTACGATTAATTGTTCAAAAAAATAGCTGAAATCTTGATTGTGAAATCCAAAACTTCAAACTCAAATATCTCCAAAACCCCACTAACGAATTTGTAAATATTTTACCCATGTAATGTGCTTATCTTCACCTTTCATTTGACACCAATTTCGTTAGTGAACACACTGGGCCCAAAAATGTTCCATCTCCTTTAAAAAAGAAAGGGTTCAGAGTTTTAAACTAAAAGTTGATTGATCCATTCCCAAAAAATATTGATTTTAAATATGGTGACTCATAAACATGGAATAGTTAGCTCTTATCTGATCACTCGTAGGTATCGAAAAAGTTGTTATAGAAATTCTTTATAGAGTACTTTTACCTATTAAATAAGCGAAACTATAATAAAATAACATTTATAAAAAAATTTATAACGAAGATAACTTCAACAAAAAATCGAAAATCTTAGGAATAATTTTATACTCTTTATAAGATTCTCTAAATACCCCATATTCCCTTATAGTTAATTCCTTTCCTTGTGTCATATTATAATAAAAAGAACATGGATATTTTCACCAAAACAGGTACCTTTCGTAACATCGCAATGCCAAGAAACGAGGGACATTGAATAACGTGTCTTGTAAGATTTGTAGAATTTTATTCCAGGTAGAAAAAAAGGGAAAACAAGATTTGAGATTGGAGTTGATGAAACTGGAATTTGTATTTTTATGAACAAATTGAATGACCATATAGCACACCCAAGGTAGAATGGATGGTGGCAAAAAATTGCACAAAAAAGTTGTTGAAGAATTAATTCAAATCAGTAAACGTTTTAAATTATAATTATAATATTTTCTTTCAAAAGAAATACTTCTTTTTGTAATTGTTTTAAGAACATAATTTAATTGGCTCCCAATGTAGAGTTAACATTTGAGATTTGAAGAGTTTTGACATTAACAAAAGATTTAAAAAACATTTTTGTTTATTTCCCTCAGAATCCACACATTTGTAAAAAAATTAAAACTTCCTGTTCCTGTTCTTATTATTCAAAAAAATATAAAAAAATAAAAACAATTTCAAATAACTCAGTTCAATTACGAATATAATCTACAAAATTATGTTCAATACTTATCGATAAAACACAGTAAGTTGTGGTCATATATTATCGTGGGAATTATACAACTTTATAAATAAAGCTCTTGTGTATGCATAGCATATGCATGTATGCAAGTAAGTTTTCTAAATTCTAGACCACACAACCACTAAACCACAACTAGGTACACCACTTTTCTCTTATACGTTCGATAATAATTAGCAGATAATTATTTTATCTTTTCAAAACATTCCCCACAGTCAACACTAATACAAATATAATACAAAACATTCAAACACTTCAAATGTGATTTGATCAAGTAGAAATTATTATAAGATTAGATAGAGGTAGGCACTGGAAATGTTAGATTAACACACACACACTACTTGTAAACTACTACCTGCAACACTATTTACTATGCTATGGAAATATTTATGATGAGCTAAAATCTAACACCCTGTGGCTAGAGCTCCTAGCAATGACGGTATTTTAGCCAGTACAAAAAAAAAAAACAATTATAATTACTCAATTGAAAAAAAAAAAATCTTTAATAGTTTCGAACTTTAAGAACAGAATAAGAGAGTGGATGTGTGTAAAACAATTGTAATTTGTATTGAGGAGCTTTAAATAAACAATAACAAACCAAATTTTTATGGAATCTAAATCTGAATCTTGAACTTTGTTTTTCTTTTAGTTATTAATTGATTTTGGGTTGGGAAGTGGGAGGATTGATTACAATGTATTATTTAAAATTTTTATTTTAAACGATGGATACAAAAATGTTAGTAGTGAAAATATTGGATTTGATAAATCATCCTTGAATTTTTTTTTTTTTATTCTGTTCAAATTCTTTGCTTTTGTTTGTTTTTATTGGCTCTACAGGGCAAGAGTATGCATTAGATTAGGTTCAAAACCAATTTCGAGTTTACAATAAAAAACTGTGCGTCCATATCTGTCACATTTCCACAAGTGCGTTACTTTACTATCTACATTACAATTAGAAGCTCCAAATTATGATGAGAAATCGGAACGTATGAAGCTTAGACATTTTTAAGTCATCAGAAGCCCATATATTATCAGAAATGCTTTGAAAACTGGTGACATAAAGTAACGCAGGGGCAATTTTAGTAAAAGAGTAGTATCTTACCTACGCTACACACAATGTGTAGTTTCATTTTAAGTTGATAATACTAGATTGAAAAACTAAATAAAACGTAACGCAATATATTGAATAACTTGAATTTAGATGTAAAACAACTGCGTTACCAATTTATTTTGAATGCTAATGAAATGAAGCAGTAACGTAGTTTTAAATATGTAATTATATTGAAATTTTGAACATAATTGAAAATATACAGCATAAATATAATCAATGTCAAAACTGTAAGCATAAATACTCTGTTTAAATAATAGAAAATTTGTCTATACCTGTCCCATAAATGCAGTAACTCAGTGGTCACGCAATAATCACTCGCACCGCTGTCAGTGACTTTCATATCTGTTTACTTTATACCTTCTAACCATCGGCTATTTATTAAAAGAGTTACAAGAAGAACTACTAACTACTAACATAAACAAAATTAGGTTTTTTTCACATGGTAACGCAGAATAGTAAATATTTTGCTTCTTGCTGGAAACACAATCTAACTATTTATTTAATTATTTTAATACTACAGTAGTTGAAAACTCATTGATATTATTTGAAGTTTTTTTTTATGTTATAAGACTGGTGTTCTATAACAGTCATATTTTGAATGAAAAACAACTGCGTTACTAAAATAGACTATAGTCGATAATGTTATCGTGAGTTGCAAACTTCTAAAATAAAATGGTGCTTATATTTTAATTTGTTTTATACGTAATCTAAATGTAATGTAAATTCTTTTAATTCGCAGTAGCTTCAAAGAGTTAAGCTAATAACTTATTTTTAACGATAATCTAATTAATTGTTCAACTGTTCATAATTATTTTTTACAATTGGCTTTCATTTTAATTTTGAGTCGAGGTTTTGTAAACAAAAAATGGACCTAGAACACTACCCTGCGGTAACCCAGCCAATATTTCGTTTAACTCTGAATACCTACTTCGGTGTCATCTTTGCAATTAAAAACAAAACTGCTTTTCACGTCACTCAATCTTTTATTCAAATCCGATTCTACACCCTTTAAATTTTCTTAGCAATAATATTAAATAATAATAATACTTATTTGATGATAAAAAAGATTAAATAATTATTTCACTATTTTATTCATTTGCGGTTTTAAATTTCATGTGATAAGACATCATTTCCCAGACAAATAGGTATAATGTGATGCATCGCTATTAGACTTCATCAGTCACGCTAAGCTGCAAACTTTTGTGTAAACAAACGTTTGCATAATGCAAGGAATCTCCAACCCTAGTTGTTCGTTTACTGCCGCAGATACTCATACAAATTGTTCGTGTTTTGAGTTGTCTTGGGCAATTCCAAGCAACCGATAAGCTTTATACATTTGTTTAAAGAATTGTGAATAAATTTACATAGAATTGTGTTAACATTGGGATGGGTTGGGTATAGAATGTATAAACTGTGACTTGGTAATGTACCGGGAACTAAGAATTGCACCCATTCTCGGAATCAATTAAGACAAAAAAATGATTCTTAAATCTAGAGTTGCTAAGCGTTAAGGTGTTACTTTTAACGCTTTCATCATTGGACTTTCGAATTCTAGTATATTTGAGAAAATAAAACAAAATAAAGGATTAATGTTTTTAATTATAAATGATACATTAAAATTGAGGTTTTAGAAAGTCAAGATTCAAGTCTTTCTTATTCTTTTTTTGTTTTTTATCACAAAACAAAAGACTAGTTAAACAAGTTAAATCAAAACACCATTAAAACTCGTAATTGTATATTTCAAAAGTCTATTCATTTTGGGAAAAGTCGAAAAAAATAAGAAAATTGATAGAAAAGTTGCAAATAACATGCAACTTAATTTGATAAATCCACCTAATCAATCGCCCACCCCTCGAAAAACACAATAATTGATATTTATTCCAACGAAAATTAATTGCTGAATGTTTTTTTTTATTATTGCAATCATTATATTATTATCAGCATTATGTCGCCGAAACAGCAATTCCCTGCTGGGGAGCGATGCGAATGACACATTAGTTTGTTTTACTCAAGAACTTAGTTGCATGACCAAGGTCAATATCAATAGTAATTTCTCAAAACAACCAGCAACAAGTTTAAGTAGTTAGATACAATTAACTTATCATTTTCATTATGAGTTAGGGTAAATATTGTCTTTTTTTTTTGTGTGTAGAAAATGAGAAGGGTAGGGTCACGAAAAATTCTACTGTTTTTCCAAGAATTTCTTCCGCAACTATACTACCACTTAAGTTTATTAAATATTATGTTGTATAGCAGCTTAAATGGTCGGTGACCGAGTTAATAGGAAAAAAAATTACTTGAGCTAATATTGTTTACTATACATTTTGTAGGAATTAAATGACTATTTATTTACCACCCACGTTCTATCAAATTAAATGAAACAAAAAAAAATAGAAAATAGTTTTCGGAATTTGATTGATATGTTTGATGAATTGAAGAAATTTATGCTATGAAAAGAGGGATTGGTTATGGTTTGAGACATTGTCAAATTGCGACAAGCTAGTGATTCTGATCCCTTAATTCTTTGAATGTGACTTTGATTACTCTGTGGAGTTTCCTACACCGAAAAAAAAAAAAAACCAATATCAATTTCACATTTTTTAAATATCAAATTAACATTTTTTAAATATCAGCCAAAAATGCTCTATAAAATGTGTTTTATAATATTAAAAATGTTAAAACAACATTTTTATTATCAGGATGATATGTAAATGTCACATTTTGGAAATTTTTTTTGATATTTTATTATCATTTTTTCATATCAATTTCTCATTCCAAATTATTGAAAAATATTAAATAAAAAATTCTTAATGTGTACTAATTTAAAGGCGCTTTGTGTTCTTTCGAAGTAAAATGTATGATTTACTGAGAAAATTTGATTGGCACTAAGATTTTACTTCACATAGTTTGGGAGAAAATAACAAAACAATTATATCACCTATAATAGAAAAAATAATATCACTATTATTTTGTAAAAAATATTCCCTTTCAGTAATGTTTTAAAAAAAAAGAAAGAAAATTCTTAATTCAGAACTCCACGTTAACGTAAACTTTTTCAAGAAAAATCCATGAGGTCGTGGAGATAAGATGTTTAACTATTCCGTTTAGCAGAATTATATAGATTTTGGTAATTCCAAAGTAACGATTTACGAAGGAGACATTATATTAGACTGATTCAAAAAAAAAAAAAATGATTACAAAATAAATTGCGTTTTTCATTGAACTTTAAGGAATCAAGTCAATATCAAATTATTTTTTTTTGTTCAAAGTTAGGTATGTATATCGATATACACTCCTTTTCTGAGGTCAACCCGGCGAACCCCACAGGTGGATCACTAGTGTGAAGCAGTAACGTGGGAAGGTTATGATCCCCTCGACATCGAGATCATAACAGCGCCGAGAAAAAAAAAAAAAAAAAAAAAGGAAGAAGAAGGTACACAACTTTTCAAATTTTCATTAATCGTTTGTCGCCAATAGTGGTGCGTGACCCAATAAGGTTTTATTGTTTTTTTGTAGTTTAAGATGTTAGGTAAAGCAACGGCTAAAATTATTTCAAAATGAACCATAACTTTCCCATTGTTTTTCTGGTAAAGTATTTTTTGAGGAAAAATTAACTTATTTCTTTCTTCATCAGAATAGGTACACCCTTGTTATCTATAATGTTTTTGTGAATTTCGGGCAAATTTACCATTAAAACAAATAACTGGACTTTAATAAGTGTAATTTAATAATCATACTACCATTTTGAAAAGCATGGGTGGGTTAAAATCGCTAAATTTTGGCGAAAACACCTTAAGAAATAAAACAAACAAAGAAGGATCCACCAATACTGGTATGGTTAAAAAAAATTACGAATTGTGAATATGCTCTATCCAGACTTCAGATAAAAACATTCTGGGGATAAAAAAAATGAATGGCTGTAAAAATAAATTGCACGACTGGGGTCGCACGTACTTGCTCTTATGCTTAAAGTAACTATAATGTTAAAGTTTTTTATTCAAGAAATTTAAAATTTGATATTTTGAAGAAATTTCATAAGTAGTATAAAAAAATTTAATCTGTTTTTATAATTAATTAAACTCCGTTTTAAATTATCTTAAAAAAAAAAACAAATATGCCATTTTATTTCTCGTATAAAAAGGTATTTTTAGAAAAAAAATTTCGAAAATTGTAGGAGCCGTTTTTTAAAAAAATAATTTTTTATGTATACAAATTTTTTAACATTTTTCAAAAAAAAAGTTGGTATGCCATTTTGAAGAAATAATTAATTTACACATAAAAACTAAATTTCAAAATTTTTCATTGATCCGTTTTCAAAAAATTGATTTTTCAAAAAAAAATTTTGAAATATTTTTTAAAAATCCAAAATTGCGTTTTTTGAAAATTTTCTAAATTTTTAATATTATCTTTACTTACACACGTTTGTATAAAAATTTTCATTTAAATCGGGTTAATGTTGTACGAGATATTCAGAAACGAAAAAAACCGTTCTATGACAGGTACCGTTAATAACGGTACAAAAAATATTTTTTTTATTTAAAAAGTTGGCTCTTATGTGTAGTACTACACACAAAAATTTTAATCAAAATCATTAGAGCCGTTTTTGAAAAAAATTAACTTTTCTATTTCCGTTATATGGCAGGTACCGTTAGTTTTGGTCATAAAAAAAAAATTTCAATTTCCCCTCTAGGGAATCACCAAAAACTGCTAATTACCAAGTTTGAAGAAAATCACTTCACTCGTGTAGGCTGCAGCTCCAGATAGAGACAGACACACAGACAGACAGACAGACAGACAGACAGACAGACAGACAGACAGACAGAATAGCCGGACCCACTTTTTTGGCATTCTCCATCATCGTAATGTCATGTAAAATTGTTATCTCGAGTTCGATTTTTTTTACGAATCCTAAACTTGCCCTATAGTACCTATATCGCAAGTAAAAAAATGCAAAAAAACACTCTTAGACGAGTAAATTTTTACATGTGCTACCAGTTTTGGTGGATTAACGACAAGAATAAAAGTGAAAAACAGTTGTTATTTGTAATTTTAGGACAGTAAATAGAATCCCACTCTTCTAAAATGGCTGAATTTTGAAAACACACCATTACTACACCAAGAACAGAATTGTATGCGTTTAAGGTTTTTGAAATCTTTTACCACATGAAAAGTTGAGTGGTATTTCTGTTATTTTTGGATCAACGAACATTTAATTTTGATGTCCTTGGTGAGTTAAACTATCAGTTTAACATTCTGCGAAAGGAGAAACCATTTTGAGACCAACTTCATTGTTAAAAAAGAAGTGTTAAGGCATGGAAGAAAGTAATCTTCTACGATAATACAAATAATGAATTTTAAACGTGAAGAATGGTCACAATTATTTGTAAACGCATATTCAAGAAATTTTTCCTTAATTCTCTAGTATTTGTGAACCAGTATTCTGAATTTTTTAACAGGACCACGCCTCCTACCACAAAAAATGCTCTGTGAAATATTGGGAGGAAGTACAAATTTAGAAAGTACTTGAGTATCTACCATAGAAAACAACCCTGAACCTTGTTGAAAATGTTTGGAAATGGCTAGCCCGTACTGATGAAATTTGTGAGAGTCGATTTTAAGACAAAAATATTTCCTAACCCACCATTTAACAATTTAGGGAAGCGATTTAGATAGATTGCATAGAGAGATTTAACAATGCAATTCCTGGACAGTTTCGTTATTTTTTTATGAATAAAAACGCCACTATATATTTTATTTTAAGAAGAACTTGATTCAAATTCATTTCATGGACCGCTTTGACATCATTCTTAATGTGTACCTATTCTGATGAAACAAAAAAATAACTCAGTTTTTCGATATGAAATGCTTTGCCATAGAGAAACAAGAAAAATAACCACACGTTTTGAATTATTTTTTTTTGCTGATTCTGCTAACATCTTAAACAATGACTTGACACCAAAAAATTATTATTTTTCCTACACTGTAAGGAAAAAAGGAATACTGAACATTTGAAAAGTTGTGTACCTATTCTGATGAAAAGGAGTGTATATTGTTGGAAAAAATTCTATAAAAGTTTCAATTTCCATATTATTTTTTACATGGGAAAGATTATGTTTTTGAGTTTAGAATTTTATAACTTTTTTTATGGTTCATCAAAAAAAGCTAGGCTAAATCATTTTCTTGAACGCTGTCGAAAACTTATTAATTTTTTTTCATAAACCACCGCGTTTCAAAGTTATTCAACTTTAAAATATAAAATTTAATTTTTTCTCTCATTTTTTTCCAATTTTTCAACGCAATTATTAAATTATTCAAAAAATTTTGTCAAATTTTTTGTATTATAAGTTTTATTTTAGTTTCTCTGATCTTTTTCTTTAACTGTCAAACTCGTATTACTATCGCATTATAATTTTTCAATGAATTAGAATAATTTTTTTCAACTAAAAATTTTTTGTTTTCATTAAGGGCTGTAACTTTTACAGAATTTTTTTTCATCAATTCCAACAATATTTTCGATATAACTTTGAACAAAAAAAAATAATTTTTTTTTTTATCCTTGTTATCTAGTAAACACTTGAGGAAGCAAAATAGTTTCTTGAAATTTGTTGAGTCTTAAGAGCTCATTGCACAAAGTTTATGTCCTAAGAGTTTCTCCTAAGGTTTAGTAAATTTTATTCCTAATACCAAAATAACTAGTCTATATTTATTCATCTTTAAATTTCTCATCGAATTTATTTAAAAACACTCATCGTTCACTATTGTTATAGAAAAGTCTGCTTACTGCTTCCCCGTAGTTTTTGCAATTTGGCATGAAATTCGTATTTTTACAATGCCATCACGCTGAAACGAAATAAAATAAACAAAAAAAAAGATTCCAATTGAAAAAAAAAATGATCAAGAAAAAAATAAACACATAAACCACTAAAACCGAAAAGAATCTAAGCTCCAGCTGTTTTATATTACCACACTTACGTCATGAAGAAGAAGATCATTGGCGTGTTGATAAATCACCAAACACGCAAGAGGGTATTCTTGGTATTAATAACGAAACGATTCTGAATAATACAAAAAATTTCGCACCTATTTTTGAAAACTTTTGACAATAAGCCTATCAATTGTTCAAGGTAGTATTCCAAGAAGTTGGCATTTTGGAAAAGTGAAAATTTATTGGCTCCACTCAACGTCAGAGATTTATTGGCGCCCTGATTCTGATGATATTTTTTTTAATTTCTGAATTAATTTTCTCTTCTTTGGCGGTTGGGGATGTTTGTGAATCGTTTCTGAGTAAGGGATGACATGCAATCATCCATGCAGAATAAAATATGTGAAGACCGTAGCAGGCATATGACCCAGATACACAGAAATGCATGCATCAAAGTGATAATTACACATCACATCACATCACTTCACATCAATGACCAGTGACAGAGAAATCGTTTAAGTATTAATTTATTTCAAAAGTTATAAAAATCTTTAATTGCATTGCTTTAAATGAAAGATGTTCATAAAATTAATTAAGAAATTAATGAAGCTAGAGGCATCTCATCAAGAGTTATAGGCGTACACAATTTTAATTTTTGAATATACATATGTGTGTATTTGTGCCAAAAAAAAAATTCTAATTAAAAACATCTGTTCATAAAAAAAAAAATATTAATAGTTTCACAACAAGATTTTCAAAATTTGAGTAGTGAAATCAAATTATTTGAATATCAAAATCACTATTAAAATTTGCGTGGTTTTATGGAGGATTGTTGTTAAAAAATGCGAAGGAATTTTTTTTTTTTGCTTTGTTTTTAATCGAGAAAAATTGATTTATTGACTCAGTTCATGTGTTTTCAAGATGTTTTTTTGGAAGTTTTGAGTTTTTTTTTTTCGTTAAGTGAAGGCATCAATCACTTTTAACATTTTAGTAATGTACATATGAGCTTTTGATTCTTAAATGCTACTTCAGAGAAACAAATTACATACATAAACAATTTGTTTAAGATTAATTTTTGTTTAAAGAATTTATTGAACAGAAAATGGTTATGAATGAATTTTTTTTTTGTTTTCTGTTTAAAATTTTTAAGAAATCTTTTTGCAAATTAAACAACTAACTAACCAAATTATTGTATCCTAATTCAACTATGAATGTTAAAGAAATAATAGAAATAGTTTCATAAATTAATTTCTTAAAAAGTCCAGCCACGTGAAAAAAAAAATTAAGGGGCTTTAAAAAAAAAACGACAAAATATTTTCCTATACGGTTTTCGAATTTTAACCCAAACTAAGTAGATCATTGAATTTTGAAAACATAATAAGTAGGTACTTAGGCCCATTTTCTGAAACGAAACTTAAATATTTATGTGAAACATAAACCCTTAAGTTCTACACAGCCGTTTGCACGAACTTCAAATTGAGTCATAAATTCCTCTAAGTTTAACATAACTTAGGGGGAAGAAATAGTAGAACATAAGTAGTTTACGTTCTACTTAAGCATATTTATTTGGTAAAAAAGGGAGAATCCAGCTCAATAAATGATGCCATGGTACAAAAGTTGAGAAAAATTAAATAAAATAATATCAGTTAACTTACTTTTATAAATAGTGACCATCTGCAAATGCAAAAATTCACTGAACAAAATTTTAAGGAAATGTTAACCCTTTTTTTGTTTTATTCTCAATTTTAGTTTTGACGCACACATACATTCACAAAACACATACACATTCACTAAAATTAAGCCATTTATTAAACTTAACACCAATTTTGTTAGACTTTCACTAATTTCACCATATTCTATTAATTTAAAGGCATTTTTCACGATATTTTTGATAAATTTTCTCAAAAAACAAATAAAACTAACTGACGTTTTTATCGATTTGACAAATTTATTTGAAGTTCTCAGCGATTTCTCGCATGAAAGTAAATCATTGCTAGGTTGAAAATAAATATTTTTTAGCAACGTAGAATAAACTAAGTAAAACATAAGAGATATGTTTGACCTAACTAAGGTTAGAATTTATGACTAGTATGAGCAAATTATTTACATAAAATTTTGAAAAAAAATTAGTACCTACGGATTTTTTTAAAACAAAATAAAAGAATTTATTGGTTTTACACGTTTTTACATAATTTTTTTTTTCAAGCTAAGTAAAGTTTTAAGAAAATGCTAAACGGAGAGGAAGACCACCCCTATTCTCTCATACGATTTTTTTTTCTGTCTCAACCCAACCTTCATGCTCTAGCCTTTTGGCACATTCGTCGTGAATCCTTTTAATGCATGTCAGAAATATCTAGGCCATTGAGGATCGACGTTGCCGGAAACGATGTTTTGACCAAAATTGTTTTTTTTTTTTTTATTTTTTCTCACAATGCAAAAGGACTCCATTTTTTAACGTTATATTCATCAAAAAATGAAACTGCACAATTTTTAAATAAAACTAAAATTCTGGAAAGTGTCAACGTCTGAACGGTCAGCTAGTATATAAAAACAAATTGTTTAACTCCTTTTTGTTAGTTATTTTTTGCTTAACTTTCTTAATAAAAGTGTCAAACCCTTTCAGAACCTTTCAGAATACAAAAACTTAAATAATATGGAAAAATTACCTAATAATTTTTTAAGAAAATAAATTTTATTTCGGTTATTTATGGAATATTCTCAACAATGTTATACCATTTTGAAAAGAGAATTGAACACACCAACTTTTAAGGTTACTTGCCGAAACATCGTAGTGCATTTTTTTTACACTACGGTTCATTGGAGTAGAGTCATGTAAAAAATGTTAGTACTTAGTTGGGCAAAAAAGTAATATTTGCTTTAAAACTGATGAAGCTGAGTTAAAATTTTTGAATGCATTTGGTAGCAGGGTTATTCAAGGTTCCGTAAAAAAAGAAAAAAATGAGAAAAATTAAGATTTGTAGGCACGGCACATGAAAAACCGTCACAGGGTGACCATTTTTTCGACTTTTTTTCAAATGCCCATAACTCACAAAATATATGGCTGCGATTTTTTTTATTATTTTTCTGATAACTGTCACCACCTACCCTATCTACCGTTTTCGTTTCGACGTTAACTTTTGGGACAACCTGTATTAGTTTATTATATAACGGTAACATTACACAATAAAACGAAAAACTTCCTTTACAGCAAGCCAAATTAATATGTTTGTTAAATAAATTTACCCAAGGGACATGAAGAGTTTATGAATGTCATATACGAATATCCTTTTAATCAAAAACACTAATTAGAGCGTATAAACATTTTTGTAGGAGTAATTAATGTAATAAAACAAAAAAACTGATCATAAATTATTATAGTTTTCATATGCTAACTAGGAAGTTTGTGGGACTTCTAATGGAAACAATTAGTTTCACATTATTATAGTTCAAGTTTCTTTGGTTTCAGTTACTGGTAACCATTTACCTATCATATATTTTTACAAGATTATTGCTTTTAAACATGATTGCAAGACTTTCTGTACCTGAATCCAGTTTTTTTAGATTACATATCTTTCATTAGAAAGAAACAAACACACATACATTAATTTTTTTTATTTATGTACTTTATTTGAACTTAAAATTCCAACTTTGCACTTCACATTATCACAATATTGAAAAGTAAACATGTTTATAAGTTTTTCTCTTTATTTTAGAAATAAAATATGCAAACATTTGTTGAATTTTAATTTTTCTTAAACATAAAAACGTGTTTTTTGTTTTTATTTTTTTTTTTTCAAAACGTCATGCATTTCATTAACACTTAAACAATAACTCAAATAATTGATTATACATGTTTTGTATTTAATGTAGAGGAGAGTTTGTGAAAAATATTTAAGGCAAAAATGTAAACAAAAATCTTGAACTTGAAGGAAATTTCGTCATTTCTTTAAGAAAACATTATTGTCATTTTATCAAAACTTATAAAAAAATGAAACTTATCAGTTATCACTCTTCAAACATTATTTTGGAAATGAATGATAAATAAGATACATACATATATAATTTGTTGAAATTAAACTTCAAGTAGATCCCCAAGTATAGTATACAAGAATTTTGTACTAGAATTTACTCGGAATTAAATTAATAGCTTAATTGCTTGGTAAATTCTCATGACGTCATGGTGTGGTTTTATTTCTGAAAAAAACCCTTAACAGATTGTTTTAAAAAATTATTTATGATATTCTTATTGTATAATGCATTTATTAAATCGTCAGTCAAAAGGAATATTGATTCGATTTAACAGAAGAAAATACATTTTTATTGTGATCCAATACTAACTTTAGACTATTTTCTTTCAATCAAATCTGTAAGTTTCATTTGTTTTATCATTGCTTCAATAACTAGCCAATTCTTAGAAATTTGGTTCCAACATCATGATTCTGTGTGCAGCACAACAGCTATTCGAAAAAAATGGAGAGAATATTTCATTCGTTTCATTGTTCGACTCCATTTCTTTAACAATGGTTAAGAAAATTTTTAGTGAAATTGTTTTTGGAAGGAATTTTTAAATCCGTAGGCACTGGTATTTGGAAGTGAATAGTTTTGCAATGGAATGATATCGTTAGGAGTTTTGAACTATTGCATATTATTGAAGATAGGTGACAGTTTGTCTGTTAGATTCTATTAAATTACATCGATAGCAAAGAGAAAATCAATGCAGGTGATGCAATTTTAATGACAAATGAATATTCTGTCAAGCTGATGGCAGCTTAACGAACTTAACGAAGAATAATGATTTTTTTCAAGGTCGCCTGCGGAATATGAATTGGTAACCATGTGTATGCTGTACTGTACTTGAAATGATAAAGTGGTTGGAGGACCATTCATTTCATGTATTTATGCTACTTAACGAAAAAGTTTTTAAAGACAAAATAAAGTGAAAAAATGAAAGCAGTTTTCAAAGCCACTTCGTTGACATCAATTGAATCGTCAGTTTTAAGAACGGAATAAATCCAAATAAAAAAAAATCTTGACCTTCGTCAAGTTCAATATGATAAAATTTCGTCTAGCATAAGCAGTCAAATGGAAAAAAAATTGTGCTTCTAGTCAAAATAGGAAAAGAAGAAAATAGGGAGCGGGTCATAATTCTGCTTGTCAAAATTCTGTACGACAAAATTCTGTAGGGTCAAAATACTGTAAGACCATAACTCTGTACGTCATTATACTGTAAATACAAAATTCTGTACGTCAAAATACTGTATGAACAAAATACTGACTTGCAAAATTCTGTTTTGCAAAATTCTGTACGGCAAAATACTGTACTTTCAATACAGTATTTTTAAAGAAATTTCCTTTGATAAAAAAAACACTAAATACTAGCTTTAAATATAATTATTGACAGTAAAGTTGTAATTTTATATAAACATAATTATTAAAGTAAAAAAGTAAATTAATTCTAGGAACACAAATCAAACTTTTCTTAAACATACCAAAAACATTTTACAAAAAAAATGTCAAAATCAATATAAATTTAATTTTTTTTTTCAATCCGTTTAAGGTATGCTACGTGGTTTAATTCAGATTGTTTTTTTTTTTAAATAAGTGTAGTTTTGTTTTCTCTCTTTTTTTTCCGTAGCTCCTAATAAAGTACCTAGATTAATCAGCATTAGAAATTTGCCTCTTTATTGAGTTGATCTATTAGAAATTCATAGTAAACCCTCTTTTAAATATATCTGTATTTCAAAATTCTGTAAAAATGCTGTAAAAAATATCGTTTTGATAATGTAAAAAAGTGCGCGCGCACTTTTTAACATTATCAAAACGATATTTTTTACAGCATTTTTACAGAATTTTGATATACAGAATTTTGATGTACAGAATTTTGAAATACAGTATTTTGACCAACCAGAATTTTGCTGTACAGAATTTTGACTTTCAGAATATTGTTCGTACAGCATTTTGCACATACAGAATTTTGACATACAGTATTTTGGCATACAGTATTTTGAATACAGAATTTTGCAACATACAGAATTTCGACCCCAACCCCAAAAAAAGCATGTGTCCGGTGCACATGTCTAGATCTCTATGAATTTATTATTATCAATACGAAAAATTAATCAAAAATGAAATAAATCCACTCATCTGTTCATCTTCTTTATACAGATAGATTGACACTTTGACAGATAAACAGACAGACCTGTGGGAACCACTTATTTCGACGTTTTATCATGTTAATATGTTTAAATGTTCTTTACGATTGCATATAATCACAATTAAAAAAGTTCTGACGTCATAATTAATATGCATCAAACACCACGCATCAAACGTCCATCTAAAGTCATATCTAACTACTAATCATTTAGCGTCTTACAGAGTCAATTTAATTATAATTCAAATCATATAAAATAAATTTAAACAATTAATTAATTAACATTGAACATAGATATTATAAGCTCTTTAGAAGATGTGTAAAAATTATTGACGTTTTGTCTTTTATTTGGTTATGGATGGTATTAAAATGCCATTTGTTCAGTAATGAGAAACAATTAACGAGATAGAAAATCTATAGGTAGAGAGGCCACCAACGTCCATCGAAGTCATAATTTTTTACCATAAAATGTGTTAAGGGTATAAAATTTAGAAAAATTGCAAGAACGTTGCATGAATTTAAACTCGATGGTTATTATTATTATATTATGTCATGATTGGGAAAAGATTTTGTTGTTGCATTCAATTCAACTACACTAGATTTATTATTAGTTTTCAATTTGTTCGCTTTTTTTAATTGAATTAAAACTTTGTTAAGTTTATCCCGCATTGTCAAAAAAAGTGTCAGTTAGAGCTTATCATTAGAATGCATTGTGTCTGAATTTTCAATACAAAAATAGCATTTAAAATAATTCAAATACAAAATGACAACATTCGGCCTTGATATAAAATGTCATTAAACCTCACTTGCATTTTTAGAAATTTTAAACTTGTATCATTAATGTTTTAATAAAAATAAAAACTAATAAAATATAATTCTTATTAAATTTAGAAATAACCACAAAAAAAAACATATTTGTGTCAGATGTGAGTCTCACCTGTTAGACATAAGGATTCTTGTTAAACTTGAATACGTAAGTAAGATGATGAAGCTTGAAGACAGAAATTCTCAAACAGCACTTTGCGATTAAAACAGGGTATATCTACTTGATTTTTATATTACCTAGATTTTTGAAAATGTACTTGCAATTGGTAAAACCCAGTACAAGACTGCAGTGGAATACTTTTGAAGACTTCCAATGAAGCTAAAAGGCAAAAACCAAATATATTTTGTTCGTGAAATATTTTTATTTCTTTAGAATTGATTTGTTACGAGGAATTATATTTTATTCTTAAATTAGATTACAATAGATTTATGTAAATTTCTATCTGGAAAAGATCCAGCATAAATATTGATATAAGTTTACATTCCAAGTAAAATGCATGTACGAAAATGTTTTTATTTGGAATTTAAACTTTTATCAATATTTATGCTAATCTTTGTATTTACTTTTTTAAATTTGATTTATTAAAATTTACGTACGTCAAAGCCTGAAATTCCTATTCTGTGTTTGATTTTTAATTGTTTTTCAATTTGACTACGAACGAAAATTCGTTTTCTAAAGAAACTAATACGAGTATGTAGGACATATGGAAGGCGAAAGTGTGTGATAATGAGTTCGAGGTTTGCTGAACAACAAACTGCAGCAATCTATTGAGAAAATAGTTGAAACAAACTTTCAGGACAACCATTTTTTGATAAAATTAATATCTAACTGCTGGGAATGAGTAATCGCTTCTCTGTAACAGTTAAAAATTACTCAACTTATATGTTTAAATGTTAATTCGACTTTTGATTTTGATCTTTTAAGAAATGAAAAAAATAGCTTTACAGATAGGAGGTTACGAAGTTACGATAGAAAGGGGAAAATATTGCCCTTCTTTCATCTTGCACATTTACACACATTTTATTTAAACTACGTTGATTTTATTATTTTTCTTTTTTTCTTTTATTTATTTCTTTTATTTCAGAAATGTGTAAAAGAAGCGAGGCTATAGAAATTCTTTGGCTGAAAAAAAATGAAATGAATGACTTGTACTTTGTAGAAAGAATCGAAACCATATCCAATTTTAATAGAAACTTGCTCACATTTTTGTTCTAATTGCCCCTTAAATTTTTTTGAGGGAAGACCTTCAAAAGGTTAGTGGTCGAAAAATACCAATTCTTTTTCAAGACGAAAAATACCAATTCAGTCAACTGTATTAACCCAAGATTTCACACAGCCACATGAGTTGTCGCAACTGCTTCCTGACCAAAAACAATTGAACGAAACCGAACTTTGCAAAATCCAACAAGAAGTTCGAATTCCATTCACATGACTGATTGTCAGTATGTTAAGAATTTTGCTCGTCTGTCTGAGCATTCAATTCTCTTCCTAAAGAACGTGAAAATTAACTTTTATGAAAATTTAAAAATGTTCACCATGGTGTATACGTACTTTTTTTTATTATTTTTTTAAATACATTTTTTTCAATCAATTCGTAACAATTTCCATCGGCAGTAGTTACTTTAATGCAAACACATGATACAATTGGACATTTTTGAAACTGTAAAATTAAGCTGTGACATCAGTAACTTTGATTAAGCGCCAGTTGTAACAAGTTATAAAAATTGGAAATGAGTTTAGACCCTCCCAAATCAACGACCGACGACAGAACGATAAGAAACGCCACCAAAAACGTTTTCAAAAATGCAGACTTCACACAGAGAAAAATAGACCACATAAAATAGAACAAAAACAATAATATTTCTCTATGGTTTTCATCCAAGAAGGAAACATTATTAAAACAAATAAGGTTTTCCTTATTGTTTTAAAATCTGCACTTGTAGGGTTTTGAAAAGATAAAAAAAACAGAGACTAGGCCGGGAATCGAACTGGAGACTTCAAATCATTAGTCGCCCACCTTACCACCTGAACCACCCTGCCATGAAAATATTGATCGCGATTTTTGTTCTAGTGCCAAGTTGCAAAAAAAATGCACTTTTCACTCAAATTTTAATAATTTTATAAAAATAATAAGAAATCCTTATAAAAAAAAACCTTATTAATCGTTGCTTTTAATAAGATTTCCTTATAAAACATATGGGCAGTAAAACAATATGGCAATCTGTTAGTTTTTAGGTGGTCATATTTTTCTCTGTGCAGTCACCAATATCTTCGTTCAATGATTCTGTTCGAGGTCGGGTTACATAATTACAATATTTTAAGGGAACATGGTTTAATACATTAGAGTCAGAACAGGTGAGAAAAGTTTCGCCAAAACTGAAAAACAATCATTGTTCTAATCTACGATTTTTCTCTTTAAAAAAATCTAAAACCTTAATAATTGTCAGTTGTCTAATGAACCGAAATCAACAAAAAAAATATATGATTGCTATATTCACAACACTAGAAGTTAAGAATCTAAAGAAAATAAAAAAACAACAACTTGACATCATTAAATTCTTGTCAACAAAAAATATGTAAATAAAATTAGCATCTTAGTTTAGTGACCAGTTAAAAGCTATAGATATGTATAAGTAGACAAAAATCTAATAAATACGACTGAATATGTATAATGGATAGCTAACAAAAATTTAAATTTTTAATTTTCTAACTTTTTTTAAGTAAAACAAAAATAAAAGAACGTTTTTGAATAAGTAAAGTTCAAAATGAAACTTTCACCATTCTCAACTTTATTTCAAAATCAGATTGTTAAGTACTTAACCTTTTTGATTTAATATCTTTTCATATAAAATTTTTCAAAATATTATTATCTTATCAATTCACACTTTTACAGTAAAGTAAATAAAGGAAATCTATACTCGTATATTCATTAAGCATTTGATAGATAAATTAAATTATCAATTTGCGAAATAATGTGACTTTTTTGATTGCAATAAAGAAGGGGACATACTCCACACCTCCACATTAATCAACCATCAAACTTTTAATTCGTCATTATTATTTTTAATTCGACAAAATTAACTTATTTCACAAATCTTTGATAGCATGAAATTTAAAAAAATATGCTAGTTAGTTGATACTTAAATTCGAGTCACCTATTTTAAGTTCGCAATAGCTTACAAAGCTCATAGGCTCATATCTACCCGGATATTAGTCACTTTTTAAAAATATAAACAAACAACATTAATATCACAATCGTTTTCTTATCCCGAATTCTTTATTTTCGTCAAGGAAATATGATTTTATGTGGTTTTCTATATAATCTCGCAAATTACTCACCAAAAAAAAGTAAGAGAGACGCCCTCAAATTACTTCAAGAGTTGATCATGCAACCAGCAATCAACCAGAATAATGAATCAACCAGCGACGACTTTTGCGCGTAGCTAAGATAGAGAGAGGCTTAATGTGTAATCAAATTAGGTATCGACTTTTATTGCAAAAAAAACAATAAACAATTGTAGATCGCGTGTGATCTATCACTCAAAATGAATTTCAAAATGTATACAACAGAAATCACTGTCAATTAATATGTTCGGAATAACACCGACGCAGTGCCGCGGGTGTGCGGTGGAAAACCCGTTCTATTATAAGTATCAGTATTAAAGCAAAGATTCTCCGCGAATCGTAAAAAAGCCGGTATGGGTAGTGAAGCCTGTTAAGCTGATAATTCCCACATCAGCAACAAACAAACAACAAAATGAAGATCTTTTTTTTGTATCTGTGGGATAGGTAGGTATTTACCAATCCAGTTGACACATTCAAGTCTTCCAGCCACGACACAATTTTTTTGTTTGTCGTCTTGAAGATGCGATCGAAATCTTTCAAAAACCGGAAAACCCCAGACGTAATTCGATTAACAAAACAAATCACTGAATTTTTTAAGAGCTGACCTTAAAATTTTAGTCAGCCTACACTAACAGACAACAATTATTATTTTGTTGGCTTATTGAGATACTTTTTCTTTTTTTTTGAGATACTTTTGTTTACTCAAAAATCCATATGGATTTCATTTGCTATTAACAAAAATTTATAAAAAGCACCTTTGTTTAAATTAACAGCCTAGACGGTTATGAATTTCAAATCAAAAGAATTCTTCGAAAAAATGTTGTATGTTTCAAAATTTGAATTTAAACTTTCCCGCCAACACTTCTGTTTTATTGACCGTCTTCGAATAAACTAAAAATTAAAGTCGAAAACCATTTTGCAGCAGGCAGCAGAGCAAACTTGTTGAATTCATTTCTAGTATTCACTTAAGTTAATTGGACAAGCCAGCAGAAGCAGACAGCTGGAAGAAGACAAGTTTTCACTCAATTTCGATAACTTGATTTGCCTGTTGCTTTTTGGTATATTTAATCGATGACGATGAAAAGCTTTTAGTTAAAGGAGTTTAATCGAATTGAATGAAGCATAAAAAAAGCTTTCGATAAATTGTATTGTTTTTTGTTTATCATAATAAATTAAAGAGTGTTTTAGAGAGTTGATGATGTGTAATACATATGAGTAGTTTTTTTTTTCGAGTGATTTCTTAATGTTGTGAATTTTTCATGTTTATAATCATTAGACGTAGGACGATTTTTTAATTGTGGGAAATCAAAATAAATGTAGTTCAAGGGCAATGATAAACTTTCGCTACAGTTTCTTTTCATTGTTATCATGAATTTTTATGAGTCATTGTTTTTTTATGAGTTTTTTAAGAATTAGTTCTTTATGTTGAATGAAATGTTGAAATAAATTAAACTAAAAACAAAAGTCATAGGCAAATTTGAAACACACATGAATTTTTTTTTTTTAATTTACAAAGCATTGCAGACATAATTAGCTGGAAGCAATTCAAAAATTATAAAGAAAATTTCTTGTTTTTGTCTTGCGATATGAGGTTTCCAGAATAAATAGGTCAGTTCACATCTTTGTAAGTCTTTTAAGTGTTTATTTTTTCTCAAATACAATGAAAAAAAAATTAATTCAGGACACATTAAAACCCATAAACGGTGCCAAATAATCAAAATGGAAAATGTATTTTTTCTCCAGAGCTCCTCCAACAATTTTTATTTTAAATGACTGTAGCGAAAAAGTTTCTACTTTTGAAATGAAAAAATATTCTTTAACCGTAATTAAAGGTACCGTTTTCTTCATAATTCCTCGTAAATAACACGGTGTTACAAAAATGAGGTTTCAAAATATACGCGGGCGGAGACCTATAAGGTTTTGTAGAGCTAGTCGCCCTGATTACGAAACGGTATTTGAAAATCCCCTAACACCCCCAAAATCTGGAATTACGGGCAAAAAACGGTTTTTTTGGACCTTCACCCATTGAAAAAATTCTAGCTTCGTCAATTTTTTACCCATTTTTTTACAGTTTCTGATAGAAGATAAATATACCTTTCCAACAATGTATAAAACATGTAACTCGGTTAAACCACTTAGAATTTATAAGCTGTCAAAGTTAAAAAATTCCATTTTTTTCGTCATTTGCCCAACTTCGGCATCAATTTAAAGTATATGTTTTCAAAACAACATGCTATTTAAAAAATATATTCTAAAACTATATCTATTTCCCAATCAATAGAGGTATTTTTTATGAAAATCACTCTAAAATTGGCTTAGAAAAAAAAAAATGTTTCGATTTCAACCCAGATACAGAAATTCGAACTTTTAGGTAAAGAACAAAAATGTTGTTTCGGCACGTAGTAGGATAACTTGGCAGACAACATTTGATAACGGGTTTTTGTAGAGGAGCTTAATACAAACATTTTTTTCTTTGGGAGGTGGGTCTATCTCTCCCCGTTTAGGTGGAAGAGGCATTTTTCTAAAAAAAAGTTATCAAAATAAAAAAAAATTATTAAAAAACAACGGCAACACTAACAGTAATAAATGATACCATTTCCGAAAGGCAAAATTGTACATTTGATTCTAATTTTTAAATCAATATAATATAACCAATAGTTTTTGAAATAATCGATTTCAAAGTTAAAAATAGGAGAAAAAAAAATGTTTAAAACTCATTTTATACTTTTTTTGTCCAGACTGTGAATTCGAAAATGGGTAAAAAATTGACGAAGATAGAATTTTTTCAATGGGTGAAGGTCCAAAAAACCGTTTTTTGCCCGTAACTCCAGATTTTGGGGGTGTTAGGGGATTTTCGAATACCGTTTCGTATTCAGTGCGACTAGCTCTACAAAACCTGATAGGTCTCCGCCCGCGTATATTTTGAGTGTTACACCGTGTAATTTTACCGATTTCATTAAAAATTATGGATAAAAACATTTTAGTATAACCCTAATTAAAAAAATAAGAAAATTCTCAAAAAAATCAATATTTCAAATATTTTTTTTTTTCAAATTTTTTTTTGAAATATGAGGCTATGAGAACAATAGTGGCGCAACCTACTTATTTTCAAAAAAGAGTTTTTCATAAAAATGCGTCTCTTAAGATATCTATTTCAAAACAAAAATAGATTTATGCAGCTAGACTCTCAAAACTAGATGGCCCTCAAAAAAATGCTGTTTTGAAAAACCCTGTTCCTTAAATCCCTCGTAGCATATACAAGAAATCTTAATGACATTCTTTATATGATGAATTAAATTTAAACCATTAAAAAAGTGTTATCTTAATTTTAAACACAACTTTTAATACTTTTTTACAACTCTTACACCATATACAAATCTTTGATCAATGTTAATATTTGAAGAATCCTGCTGCTGATAGCTTTGCCAAAAAAAACACACCTATTGTATTTATTTAACATATTAAATCTATAGACAGCTTCCAAACTCAAGTTGTGCAGGTCAATTTGTCATTGGTGTTGGTGTTGGTTGGATAAGGGAGGAGATGAGGCTTTCAGCTACTATAGTTAGCAGACACATAGGGATTTTTATACTAAAAAGCTGTTCAAAAGTCTAAAATAAAAATAAAGCATTACATGAAAGTTTAATCGTTTTATCATATTTAAATACATAAATAGGCATATCGGCCATTACAAAGTAACGGAGAAGACATATTGATCTTGTTTCCAGTTTATCTCGTTGGAGAAGCAATCTTTTTTCATGAAACTTGGTAGGTCTTAAGGGGTCATGATAAAGTTGATGTTCAAGAAGTTTCACGAAAAACTAATTAAACGTAGCCAAATTATTCACAGATAAAGCGGTAACGGAAAAGACGCGTACAAGTCTTCTCCGTTACCGTCTTTGTCTGTTAATAATTTAGCTATTTTGAATTAGTTTTTTCTTGAAACTTCTAGAACTTCAACTTTTTCATGGGCCCTTAAGACCCACCAAGTTTCAAGAAAAAATATTGCTTCTTCAACAAGATAAACTGGAAACAAGATCAATATGTCTTCTCCGTTACTTTGTAATGGCCGATATGCCTATTTATCTATTTAAATATGATATAACGGTTAAAATACTACACAGTCTTTACCGTATTCTTTCCTCCAACTTCCGCCATTTTGTTTTATGATTTGTGTTCTGCATGAGTTTGTGGCTTAAAAAAAACTTTGCCCATTTTCGCTTGAGATAATTAATGGCTCCGAAATCTTAACATCCCATGTGTAAAATTTTGACAATTATTGAAAAGACAAAGAGAAACTGGTGTAATTGTTTAGTCAGCTATAAATTTGTTATAACTATTTTGTTTGCATATGAATTTCGGATCACTGTGGCGTATGTGTAACTTTTCTATATTGAAATATCGTATTAATTAATACAAATTGTTAAAATTGTAAAATATGGTCAGTAGTCAGTACACTAAGGGAAAAAACGCAACGTAAAATGTAAATGTTCATCGTTGATTCAATGTTGAAAAAACTAGCATGAAACATCTTTAAAATTTTGTCCGACTTCAGCTTTTGTTGTATTTTATCACCCTTATTTCCAACAGTGAGAGAGCAAGTTGTTAAAGCATTTGCCTTGTTATCGATGAGTTGTAGGTTCGATCCCAAGTGGCTGCCAATTTTGTCTTTTCTTTTATAAATTAATAATTTTGTTCAAAGTTGGAACAACTTTGATTCAAAGATCTTTTATACCGCCAAATCACTTTAAACTAACGATGTTCTACAACTCAAAATCATTCCGAAAAATAGTTGATAACGTGGTTTTCGTTTATTTTAAGTTGGTTTTTTCCCTCAGTGTATAGTTTTTGTACTTATTACTTACGCTTTTTAAGAATCTATTTCATTTAAAAAATACCAACAAATAATTTTGATCTCCTTTTTGAATTCACTCCGTAGCCTAACGGAATTCCAGTCAAACTTCCGCATCTGTTTTCAAAGATGCCATTGTAAATGAGTCAACTTTTTTAACTAGCTAAGATATTGCTAATTATTGAAGTTAAGATATTGAAGGCTTTTGTCTGCGGTTTCGTTTATCAGAGTGAATGTTCTTTCGAAAATCGTTCTTCTGTAACAGAAGACTTTGCTGAAATTGTTACAAAATATGTTCAGCAAATATTGTTTACAAACATGTAAAAATAGCCCATCTTTTTACATAACAAACTCATTCATAAAAAAATGTATCTAAAACTTTGAAATTCTACTCTCTACTCCTTATTTAGTAGCTGTCACATAAACCAAGTAGCTACAAAATACTACTCGTTATGGTGGCTTAACTAACCCCCAAATTGTGTAAATTGTTTACCCTTTGTAATGAAAAACTCCCGGATATCCCAAATAACCTCGAATCCAGACAAAACAGAAATATTCCTGTCTCCGTTGAAAGGAACTCCTTTGCTAAGTTTTCTGCTTTCCTGATGATTTGACTGTTTTGATGGGTTTATGAGCGCATTAACTCCGACAGTTTTATGGGTTGTTAAACTTGTGGCACGTATTATAGCATAAGTCTCTGACTGAAGTCGAAATTTAACCCACGTGCATTATGTTTACGTGCAGGTCTATGTCTAACGTGTTATTATTAAGGTCTGATTACAATAACTCTATTATCAATTTTATTATATCCAGAGTTTTTATGACTCTCCGGGTGTTTTTGTGTTTTTCGGGCATGGTCGCATGGAAAAGGCTACCATTTCCATTGTTTGATGGTGCATGAAGGAATGCGATTGTCAAGTGTTGGCATTATGTTTGGTATCAAAGAATGTGCGAATGCTTACTTTCTGAAAATCATGAGCTCTTGGTTATAAAAAATTCAAAACAAATTCATTGAGCTATGTGTTGTCGTAAGTCGTCATGAGGATTATTTTTTTTTCTTTTCTCTCGAGCAAGTTGGAGTAAAAAGGGACTAACTCCAGTGTTTAAAATAGGGGTTGTTGGAAAAACATACAACTTGTTTCAACCCTCTGTTGTTTGTTTGTAGAACTTCAAAGATACTTTTTAGATTGAATTTTTGGTAAGAGTGTTCAGTCTAGAAGTGCTGAACGCCTGGTAAAAGATTGGTTTTGTTTGCGGTTTTTTAATGACATGAATGGAAAATACAAAAGCGGGGTAAATGTGTAAATATAGGGGCTCTGTGAATGATATTCACTGTATAAGGGTTAATATTGGAATTTATATAAGAAGAAGGGAAACAAAATCAAAGTGTATTGAATGTAAAGCTATTTTATTGATGTGGTATCGAAATATGGGGCGTTCAGAATAATGTTTGGGTCAATTCTATTTATTCATAATATATCGAAAGTTTAAAGGTTCTATGGCTTCTTCTCCCCAATTTTAAAGTAAATGTAAAATATAGGATGAACTTTTGTAGATATATTGAACACCGGAAATTTATTCCAAAATTGCTTGCTTTATTTCTTCATGAAAGGATCTCAAAGTCATTTATAGGGAATACATTTTAGGTGGAGTGGAATTATTTGTTCTTCTGAACGCCTTGTATTTCGATACAACATCAATAAAGATTTTTATCTTTCCAATGTTTGAGAGAGAGAGAGAGAGAGAGAGATTTGGCAAGAGAGAACCTATTGATAATAATCGACCAGGATTTGTTTCTGCTACCCAGCAAAAAAGGGATGAAAATGCTCCCCAAAAATCTCTACGCAGGAAGGTGAACTATTGGTAGGAAACATGCATAGGATAATTTACAACCAATACACAGTTTCGAACAGATGCAAGGCCTGGAAAAATTGAAAGGATACCATTTACTCATTTTCTTCTGTAATGTTGCAAGTTATTTGTCGGGTATTCCGTGGCACTTAAATTATAATTCTATAAATGTGTTTGAATTTTATAATTTCTTCATTGAATGCGGCAATTAATTTGCATGTACCAAAAGTTAAAATTGATAAAAACTCAAATCCTCCTTGGTTTAACAAGAGGCTTTGTAACTTAAGTAATAAAAAAAAAACATAGCTTACAAAAGGATAAGAATAGCCGAATTATCTAATCTAATCATGGTTATAAATTTGACTTTAGACAGTTACGGCCATAATATTCACTAGTTTAAAAAATACATCTGGATGTAAAATTGTCAAATGTCAAAAATAAATCCAAATCCAAAATAGTTATCCCGATTTTAACAATGAAAACAGTTGAATAATAGGCAAAAATTACTATTTTTTCTCTGTGTGATAGTGAATATCATTGATTTGGATTTATTTTTGACATTTCAATTTCTTTACATCCAGATGTATTTTTTAAACTAGTGAATAATATGGGCGTTAGAAGTAAATATTTCGGAAATCGAAGATCTTTTGAATTTAAATAGCGTTTGCAAGCAAGACCCTGATGAAATTCTACCAATTATTTTGAAGAAATGTGCACTTGCTTTATCTGAGCCCCTTTATTACATTTTCAATGCCACTCTTGGGAGCGGTGAACAACCACTAATCTTTCCATCTTTTCCAATTTTGTTTTAAGTATCTAAACTCGAAGAAGGCTACCAAATTAATGTTATTTATTCTGATTTTGCGAAGGCTTTTCATAGGGTTTGTCATATTACCTATTTTGATTGAAAATTTGAAACTAAGTATTTGGTTTTCACTCAAATATGTTGAAATGGTTGGAATCTAAGGGGTCGTGTACAATTCGTTTGTATTGATCAAGTGCTCTCAACTCCAATCATAGTTACCTCGGGTGTCCCCTTCTTTTTTTTAATCATTATCAACGACTTGGCTGATATCTTGTTCAATTCTAGTAAAATGATGGTATTCTTTTACAAAATGATCTCCAAAAGTTAAAAAGAATGGTGTACAATGTAGGGGAAAGTGGCCTAAAATGGCACCCCAAGGTAAAATGGCCCCCTTGGAAATCGTAGAATCGAACATAATTAGAAAGTTTTATGAACGCGATTCTTATGTATGTTTATCTGGCAAAACCGACACATACGAAGTTTTAGCAACTTCAAGCCATTATTTAAAATTTTTTTTTGCAAAAAAAAGTATAAAAAGCATTGTATTTTGGAAAAAGAAGTTAATATACGTATGAATGAAGTATTTCTTAATAATTTAATGTATTAAGTTGGCTTAGAACGATTTTAGATAGATTTTTCGGTATAAAACTTAAATTCAAAAAACCCAAAATGGGTAAAATGGCCTACTTAGTACTCGGGTAAAATGGCATAACTACCTACTTACTTTAACATACCATTTTATACTGACTTTCACATTTTCATTTTTTTTATTCTGAAAATGGTTGCTAAACATAAACGATCTACAGGGAGGAAGCCCTGGACTGAGGAAAGTTCTTGATTCCGTCCAAAATCTGGAAAAAAGCATCCAAATTATTCGAAGTTCCAAAAACTACAGTAAGGAGATGAGAAACCAACAGGAACAGGGTTTTGAATGTCTCACAGAAATTTTGGATTAAGCACCACTTGTTCCAAGAAAATGGAGAAGAAGCCCTTTGACTCGATTTTTCATTTAAAATCACGTAAATTTATACAGTGTGACATTTTACCCGGGTAAATTTGATCAGTTAAATTTGTAGGCGTCTTGAAAATTAAAAAATTTAAATACTTTTTGGAATTTTTTTAACTCGCAAAGCACAAAAATGTAAGAGTACCTAATATATTAAACTTTGAAAAGTATATAGCATTTAAGTTTGAATGTTACTTTTTTTCGAGATATGGAACATTTCCCTTAGGGGGGCCATTTTAGGCCACCTTCCCCTACAACTAAATAATTATTCTTGAACGTTAATAAATATCAATTTTTTTTTCTTTTGTCGCAATTTCTAGAAAATTCCTTTTGATTATAAAGTTGATAACTTTGTTCTTGAAATAGTTTTGGAAAAAAACGACCTTGGTGTTGGTGTATTGTTTGATTCAAAACTAAACTTTATCAAGCATATAGAATATATTGTAGCTAAATCCCATTCAATGCTAGGTTTTATTAAACGTAATTCAAAAGACTTCAAGGACCCTTTTGCCCTTAAATCTCTATTTAACTCCTATGTTAGATCAAACTTAGAACACTATTGTGTGATTTGGAATCCTCACTACAATATTTATTCAAATAGAATTGAAATAATCAAAAAAAAAAAAAATGTACAAGGTTTACAATTCAGAAATTAGGTTGGAACACCGAATTCCCGTCGTACTCAACTACTTCTTGGAAGTCAGTCACTTCTCACTTGAAAATAGAAGGAAAATGTTTTCAGTAATGTTTATAAGTGAAATTTTGTCGCTTCATATCAAATGCTCTTTCCTTTTACCGTTGATAGATTTGTATGCTTCCTCGCGTCAAATAAGAGAACGTTGTTTATTCCGAGAAAAAGAACATAGGGTAAACTATGCTCGTAATAAAACTTTTACTCCCTGTGTCAGAGAAACTAATCTCATTTCAAATCATATTTATTTTAATTTTCAATAAAACAGATACACTTTGAAAAATAATATACTTATGTTCTTTTCGAATTAATTAATCAAACCATATTTTTATTGTATTAAACACTTACGCCCGTATTTATAAACGTTGTATAACTTTATACAACTGTTTAAATTTGGAAAATGTAATCAAAAACCTTGTTTATTTTATTAAATGTTAATATTATAATATTGTTATGTCTATTTATTTTTTTTTATAAATGATTACACTGGTTTACAAGGGTTTTGTTGCCGAAACAAAACTATACTTTTCTGAAGGTTATCGGTGTGCTGAACTCGAATCCGAAGTAAGAAAAAACTAATCAGGTCCCGTTTTTGAGATATTACCAAGTATATTTTTGTTTCGGCAACAAAAAAAAAGTTTAATTTTGTTAACCAGTGTTATTTATTTCTCCACCTTTTGTAGTCTAATTGTAGATGTTAAGATCTCTAATTGATGTAAATAAATCGTTCAATTGAAAATCGCTATTGAAATAATCCATGATTATTAAACCTCCTTCATAGAAAAGGGATAATGAAATGAGATATTCAAGTAATCAATTAAAATCCCAAACCAATACAAATAATGCTCAACTTGTTTAACTAGAAAAAGTATCTAATTCTAATTACTTTCCTATAATTCCTTATTGAATTACATGTCTTTTGATTCATTTGGAAGTTGTTACTTAAAATTTCTTTTCAAATCCTCAAGAGTCATATAAATCATATCCATTTTGTAGGTTAATTAAATAAAGTGAATAATAAATAAAACAAAGTGATTTATCAATTATTTCTCATTAAAAAGACATTACACCGTGTCGTGTGTTAATAATTCCTCAGAGAGGGAGTTTCTCCCCCGCTTAGGTCATGGTTTAACAAGGATTTAACGTTGATACGATTCGTGTTATTAAACTTGAATTTTTTTGTTTGTTTTTTTAAGGATTCCAAATGACTTAACACAATGTTGGCAAAATATAGAGTGTTAAATATCACATCATTTAATATTTATTTGTTAGAGTGATTCAATTTATTTTTATCAGAAATGGCTAGACTAGCAGGTGTTAGTGTGCTAATGGGACTTAAATTATAGACTCAATGGAATTGGTGGTGAGAAATTTTGCTGTATAAAATGAAGATGTCAACAACTCTTTCAATGAGTCCTTTATGGCTAAATTCTAGTTGAACACCGCGGTCTTTGAAAATCTAGTTGAATAAAAATTGTGTTTTTTACTTTAAAACCAGAAAACGGCATAAAATTCCCAAATTTCGATATTTTAGTTCCAAATCACATATTTTTCCCATGGAAAAATTCATTCGATACTTTTCAAAATACGTTTTTCCCTCCGATCCAATCCTGGGTAAGCTTGGTTCAATCGATTTGAATCTAAACATTCTACAGTGGTCCGGATTACCATTATTTGGATCAAAAAGTGAAATCAAACGATCACTTTTCATCTATGGAATATTATTTTCGGTTTTCATTCGAATACCTTATCATACTTTTGAAATCTATGATTTGATTACATGCTGGAGAAATTTCAATGACATGATACAAAATGTATGCATGTCATTCTTACATTTAGGAATGTGTTTGAAAGTTCGATTTTTCATTGTTATCGATAAAATGAAAATTTGAAAAAAAAAATCTTTTTTTTTTATAGATGATAATGATTTATGGAAGACTTGAGGATTTCTACAAAATCATCAATCAATTACGCATACTGACTAGGAAATATGTCAAATCAGATAAGCAAAAAGAAGTTTTTTCTTGGATGGAATTCGAGAGTAAGATATCGATAACAATTTATGCTTTCATACCAGCGATTACGTCAGTTTTTGGATTTATTTTAACCATAAGGAGTAAATTTAATAATTTTTGAAGTTATACTTCTTTATCCGCGTTTGTACAAAGTGAAAATATACTTTTTGACAAGAATGTCAAAGGGTTTTGACAAGTGATCTTAGCGCCACCTAGTTCTCATAATTGTGAATCTACTACGTGAATTTTTATCTGTGAGAAGTATAACTTCAAACGTGTACCACGTTTTTATTCATGAAAATATCAAACTACATTATATATTTTGACAGATCCATCAGGAGTTGTTGGACATATTTTGCCATATCGAGCTAAAATGCCTGATTTTACACCATTTAACTTGCAGTTATTTTACATTCCCATCTCTAATGCAATGATTGGATTTCAAATTGTTGGAATCGATTATCTCAATGTTGCATTTATGAATTTGACACGTTGTCAACTTCGAATGTTGAATATTTCTTTTGATGAGCTGAATGAGGAGAAAGTTGGTCGAGTGACTGTTGATCCATTAACACATCTTAAAAAGCTTATAGAACATCACACATATATTTTAGAGTAAGTCCAGAGCATTTTATTTGGAGATTTTGATGATTAAGAAAAGATTTTCATTTTCAAGAATTCGTAATCAAATCGAAAGTATTTTCAAATTTCCGATGCTCGTTCAATTTTTTGGTTCTTTGCTCGTAATTGCATTGACAGGTTTTCAAGCTTTGAATCAATCAGATACTTCGGGATTGGTTATGGTTTATATGTATGTTGGATGTATTATGGCAGAACTTTTGGTTTATTGTTGGTTTGGAACTCAGATATCAGAACAGGTAATTCTTATTAGCATTTCTCAAACTTAAGTTCATTCAGCTTCTATAAAACCTTATAGAAGCTACTGTAAATCCTTGAGAGTTTCAAAGAATTTTCTTATTTTTATTTTACAGAATGAATCATTAGCCTTGCAGGGCTATAACACTTCTTGGTATAACTTTGATGTGAAATATAGAAAATCGTTGGTTATCTTCTTGATGAATGCCCAGAAGCCATTTTGTTTCACAGCAGGCGGATATCTTAAACTCAGTTTGATGACTTTTAACAGGGTAAGAGAGAAGCTAGAATGTGGTAACTCAAGACATTTAGTGGAAAACTAACATTAATTTAATTTCAGGTTGTAAGCAAGGCTTTCTCAATTATGGCAGTACTTCGTCAACAGTATAGTGATGGTTGATTTTGAAAATGATGTAGATACTTTTAACATTCAACATAAACACTATCACATATAATAAAAATGAATTGAATTTTATTTGTTTATTTTTTATCTAATTCTTAATCTTTACATCAGTTTTTCAGTGCAGAGTTAACCCTGATATAACTCTGGTCAACCAGCCGGGTCTTTTGGAGATGCTATTACAATTAATACAAGATCTTCTGCTCGAGTGAATAAGATGTGTAGTTGGTAGTACTAGATTTCTACTCATGGGGTAGTCTCCCACCCCACCTTTAAAATACAGCTTATGTGTGAGTTTCATGTTATTTATGTTTATTTCGATAGATTTTGCGCATACATCTGTCAAATAATATACTCCTTTCATTTATTCCCAGTGCTATCTTAGCTTATTTGTTGAACAAAACACGGTCACCCTGTAATTGTAATAGCTCTATTACTTTCGCAAAACGTAATAGCAGCTTTCCATTGGAGGTTAGTGAATTACTCATGAATAGATAATCTAGTACATTTTAATACTATATCAAATGCTTTTCTACCCGAGAATATGGGAATCGCTTGATGTCTTGGAAAGTTCGTAAAGTCGATATTACCAATTAAGATTAAAAAAAAAAAACATAATGATGTGGGAATTTCTTAAATGTTTATTAAAATTTTAAGGAATGTAATGTTCTTATACAAATTACAAGTAAGACACAAAATATTTTCTTATAAGCATGCTCCTTAATCGCTGTATTGTTGACGCAACAAGGCCACAAATGAATATGATTTACTTAGAATCTATACACGAAGAAAAAAACACCAAACAAATTTCAGAATAAAATTCAGGAAAACTAAAAAAACTTACCTGACCAAACATCGATAAACTTAATTTCAAATATCCTCCAGCTGTAAAATAGAATGGTCGCTGAGCGTTCATTAAAAATATAACAAGTGACTTTCGATATTTAACGTCAAAATTATACCACGAACTGTCATAAGCTCGAATGGCCAAAGTTTTATTCTGAATTAAGAAAAATTAAATTATTGGTATTTACTTTTTAAATAATAACATAACCTTACTTGTTCTGAAACTTCAGTACCAAACCAACAATAAACAAATAGTTCAGCTAAAATACATCCAACATATAAATAAACCATAATTAAACCTGAAGTATTTGATTGGAAAAACGCTTGAAATCCAGTTAGAGCGAAAATCAATAAAGAGAACATAAATTGAACTAGCATTGGATATTTGAAGATGCTTTCAATTTGATCACGAATACTGAAATGAGAATTAAAAATGTATTATTCAAACTAAAATAAGAGGATATTTCTGCAAATCATCTATTACAATTTTATCCACCTTTAACTTAATATTACAGTTTCAATAAACCCTTATAAGAGATACTGCAAGATTGAAGTTTCTATAAGGCTTAATAGATTTGTATGGAGAACTTTGACATTAATCTAGTACAATTTTTAATTTCACTCCACTATTAGATACTCTCCTTTGGTTGTGGTAGACTACTCATGAGTAGAAATCTAGTACTACAATCAAAACTTCTTATCTTCACGAGCAGAAGATCATAACTGTCAATTATAGTACTAGATCTACTAATAATCTACTCATGAGTAGTCAACCCACCTCCAACGGAACGCGGCTATTACTATTTCACTTAAGTTTATAATTTTATGCTTACTTGAGAATTAATGTATGATGTTCGATTATACTATTTAGATGCTTTACAGGATCGACATTGACCCTGCCCACTTTTCTTTCGTTTAATTCATCAAATGACATATTTAGCATTTGCAGTTGACATCTGGTCAAATTCATAAAAGCGACATTCAAAAAATCCATAGCAACATTTTGAAATCCAATAACAATGATTGCCAAAGGTACGTAAACTTTTTGGACGTCAATTGGTATAAATTCTGGCATTTTGGCTCTGTATGGAAAGATATATCCAACCAAGTCTGATGGAACTAAAAATTGGTACAAAATGATATTTGACATCACAAAAATTGAAAGAAACAAACCTATCAAAACCATAATCATCCCAAAGCATGATGATAATTCAACAATTAAAGCATAAACTGTCAGTGTTAACTTATTTTCGAATTCCATTTCGAAAAAAGCTTCTTTCTGTTTTCTTGTTCGAACATATTTTATTGACATTATTCTTAATTGTTTAACAATTTTTTGAAAATCTCCAATTCGACAAAATATCATTATTATCTGAAAGAAAAAACAACATTTTTAAATTCATATGAAAACCCATCATTTTATATTTTCTAACCTTCAAAGTTGACCCGAAATGTAAAGTAGATATGCATAGATTTTGTGTTAAATCTCCAATATTACGATAGATAAGAAAAATGTCATAGATTTCAAAAATTTGATGAGGTATTCGTATCACTGACCATAGTATTATTCCGAAGAATAATACGGATACTTTGAATTCGCCTTGAGTACTAAATAAAGGCATTCCGCCCCAATGTAGTATACTCAAATTATAATCCATGCATCCCAATTGTCCTGTTGACGGATCTGATGGAAAAACATGCTTTTTAAAAAGGACCTTCAGTTTTGACATTTTGGCAAGGTTGGAGCTGATGTGAGAAAGAAAATGTTAAAATAATGAATATCATCATATGAAAATATACATAGGTCGAACGAAACTTATTAAAGAGGTTCCAATTATCTTATTAAAAACACCGTTATTTGGAGGTGGTAGACTAATCATGAGTAAATTATTTGAAGATCTAGTACTATACACAACACAATGATCTTCTGGTAGAGAAGATAGGAATTTAGTTGTTGTACAAGATTTCAACTCATGAATAGTTTACCACCTCCAAAATAACCTGACTGTTAAAAGCCCTTCGCTTTTGGAGGCGGTAAACTACTTACGACTTACGAGTAGATGATGTTTTAGTACAAATTTAATGACAAGCTTTTACTTTAAATGGAGGTAAATAACCAGTGTGATGGTTTACCAATTATTCAAAAGAACGGGGCTATAAGAATAAGACTTTAATTAAGAAAAATAAAAAAAGACCAAACTAAGGCTTTGAGTACTTTTCTTAGTAACATCCTTAAGAGAAGATTTAAAACTAAACTTACTCTTCAAACTACTGTATACAGATATCACAAGTATTAATGCTTCCCTTACAGTGCTCAGATCAAACCTGACTTGTTCCTAAAGTAAGATTGTCTTATAGACTTTGGTTCGAAAAACATGATTGTAAAAAAAAACAATATATAATTCATAATGTTAAAGGATATATAATTCCAAAATATTATCGAAACTATTATGATACCAAAATTATATGTATGTGGAAAAATAAATTAAGGGTTATATTTTATTTGATAACATATAATAAACACCTAATTGGTGTTATATCCACACGCCTATAGACTATTTAAGGTGTTTTATCAGTTTGATTATACAGCATATCTGATAGTGTTTTTGATATCACTCAGTATAATTTAGCTTTTCTTTTTTTCGGAAAAGACCCATGTCATAGTCATTTAATCAGCATGAAAAGTTATCTACTTATTTGGAATGAAAATTTCGAAGCTAACTAATTGTTGTGTGGCGCCACTTTGAGCTTGTTCCTAAGAATTTATTTGTTATTATTATCAATATTAACTGATTTCCGGTTATCAAAAACGATCTTATACTTTGAAAATTTGTAAATATTCTCAATTTTGGTATTTTTGGTTGATTTTAAAAATCAAAGTTTTAGTATTTGAAGTTAGATATTGATTTTTGTCTGTGGATAAAAATATTTTTTGGGAGGATGTTCAAAGCAGCTATATTTGAGCTGAGGAAGAAATTTTGGATCACCAGGAGATAGAATTATCTATATAGCTGGAATTTTAAGTTTTTAACTAAACGAAGGGTCCAGGAAAAACAGCACAAGTCCATTCCAACTCATTTCGAGAAAAAAGCATTTTAAAATTTTGTTCTCCGTACAACTTAGTGCTAAAAGCACACAATTTATTTATTTTTTCAGCAAGGCTTAAATTTGTTTCATAAAAGTCATCAGATAGTGCTCAGTAAATACTACAAGACCTCATTATTAGTTTATTTTTGACAAAAAGTGGACATGTGTTGTTTTTCCCTTGGACCTATCAAATGGTTTATTTATCAAATTTTTAAAATTTTGCTGGATTTAAAATGTTAATAAATTGATCCCCCCTACCCACGTTAAGTGCTAATAGAAAAACCATTCTCAAAACGTACGTACGAAAGCATTTTTTTGCAGAATTTGTCGGTCGTGTACTTTGTATATAAAATCTATAGTACTATCATGAAAAAAAAAACAGCGCACCAAAAAAGTAAGCTAGCGAACGAACTAAAAAATATGTCAAATTTCAAACAGAAATGTATATCTCATCTCCTTACTCCCATTATTAATTCGATCTAAGCGCCCTCGCGACCACTCAGGTAACGAACAAACTAAAAAATTGCACTTCATGATAGTACTATAGATTTTATATACAAAGGTCGTGTATCAACCATCAGGTATTCAAATGGTACCATTTCCCATGTAAACGCAAGCTAAATTGATATGAAAAAGATGTTTGATCTTGGACTGTCCAACTAACAATTTTGCTTCTATAAAGCTTAATAGAAGCAAAAGAAGCATGTATAAAGCTTTACGGAAGCAAAATTGTTAGTCGGGTGTCCTATGTGTCCAATGAAAAAATTAAAAAAAAAAATTGAGGATACTGAGATATATCTACAACGCCCATTTTATGCCAAAAGTTGGAATATTACATAATTAAAAGCAATTCTATCTAGCGACATTTGTTTTCTAAAAAGAGTATCTGCCTACAAAAATAATTTTTGAAACTTAAAATTCGTTAAAAATCGTTTTAAGTTTTTCAGTAGCAAGACAAAATATCAAAAAATTAGTTTGAATATGTTTTACTTTTGCACTTTTCCTTAAAATAACCTTTTAAATTGTACCTTAAAGTGAAATATGAAAATAGCTAGTACTCACTATCGGCAGTGTCTAACTATGTAAATGTGTTATGTGGCTTCGCTAACAAAATTGGATTTTGAGATTACATCGTAATCTAGATTGTGAACTATGAACTTGGTTATAAAAACTTAAAATGTTTAGGAAATTTGAATCATTTATTTGCAAAACATGATAAGTCCATGATTTTTAATTGTTTAGGATAAGAAAAAAACGTTCTATTTTCTTTTGATATGCGTAGCAAAATTTATAAAAAAATATAAACTCTTGCCTAGCTACAAAATACCGTTTCGTTTTTAATTTTTGGAGCGATAGTTCAAAAGATAAAAAATAAAAACGCTTTTGGACTTATCATACTTTGAAAATAAACGGATGTGAAATTAGTTTTAAAATGGATATACAATTTTGCTTTTAGCCCCAGTCTATCAAACAATTGTATTTCAGATTAAAATACAATGTCCGGACTACTTATTTAACTTTAAAGTAGCTTTAAACTTAAGATTTTCAATCATTAGTCGAATATAGCATTTACACAAAAAGAAGCTGTTGTTTATTTTCAAAAGATGATAAGTCCGGGACATATTCTGTTTTTGATACTAAAAAAATATTTCGCGTAGCTGTAAAATCTGATATAGTTGGAGTAGATACTTCATATTTTGAAGACAGACGTGGTTATCCCTGGAGTACAAATTTAGTCAAAAAAACGAATTTTGAAAAAAAGTGGACTCATCATGTTTTGAAAATAAATGATTCATTTGTAAAATTTGAAATATGTAAAAAGGTAACAAAATGAAGATACTAAATAAACCGGACAAATCTTAAGAAATATCATTTATCATCGAATAAAAACCAATTTGAAAATTTGATTAATTAGTCTGCTTGCACTCGAGTCCATTTAATAACTAGGCACTCATTAGTTTGTTCTTAATATGTTTAAAAAAGTTATTTTCTTAAATGCAACCGCAAAAACTACAAACATAATCAAGCAGTTAATCATCTGCAAAATAACGCAGTAGCTACTACTTGGAAATTAACGCTCATGTAGATGGTGCATTATAAATGTCACATTTTTCATATGCCAAAATAAATATACTTTTGTCTCTTTTTATTCACTCCATGGAAGTGACCATAGAAAGAGATAACCCTATTCATATTCTTCGTATTTTCAATTTTTTTTCAACCGATTGCAGTGCTGCCGCATTAGTAAGTTCGAAAATAGTATGGTAGTGAGAAAGAGTAGTGTAGTAGAGAGTGATTTCGTTAAAAAAAAAAATCATGTGTGCAATTCACACGTGTTAGAAGTGAAACCTTAAAAAATCATTTTTCTTGCAAAGATAATCGAAAAAACCTACCTTTTTTTATTCCAACAACCTATAACAAATTTTATATCACCTTTTATATGACGCTTCAATAATGTATGTATCTATCAGCATGCGTATTAAAGTTAAATCACAAATATATGTGCACTAGACCAAAAGATATAACGTGTGTAAGAAAAGAACATCTTTTTACCGTTATCTCAGAATTTTGAATATAAAATTAATTGGAATTTTGTACAATTATAATTTATCTAATTACCTATCTACAGTACAAATTTCATTCATCTATCTATTAAACAAAAAAGTTATAAAAAGTTGAAGTCGTGTCGCGTTTTCGTTTCATCTTGTTTCAAATCACTACGATACTAAAGAAGTTTTCACTTCAAAAATCTTTTAAGCTATTGCATAGATTTTAACGCAGGCCTGGCATGGGGAGCTAACCAAGAAATTTCGTAACGAAAAATTAGTACACCCCACACATAGATAATTCGCTATACGTGTATGGTATGGTGTGTATGTATTTTATTATTTTCTTCTGATTCTTGTTCAACTTCCTTAAGTCAGACAGAGAGGGTTATGAAAATTGTGTTAGACAACAAAGAGAGGAGTAAGGAAGAATACCATAAATGCTGTGTCTGCGGAATAAAACAGAAGGAAAAAAATTATCTCTATTTTCTTTTCTCTTCCTATTCTTCTGTTTCTTGTTCAACTTCTTTTGATTTGTGAACGAGTAAAGCGTTGCATTGCGCTTGCGATATTAAATCAGAAGAGAAAAAGTATTCTTGTGTTTTCTTATTTATGAATTGATAGGTAGATAAAAAAAACATAATCATTGGTTTTGTGTAGTGTAGGTAAATAAATTATAATTGCATAAGTCGATAAAAAATGCAGTGCAATAGCTTTACCGCGGCAGTCCTCGAGTGACACAATTCTTTTTTTTTTTTTGATAACACTAATAACAGATATGCTGGGAGAAAGAACTATAACAAAATAAAATAATCATATTCAAATCGAAGAATACGGTAACGAAAAAAATTACCTAATGGCGTTTTCGATTGGCAGTCCGGAAGCGTCCGGAATCATTCTGAAAAAATTTTATTCACACAAAACTGTCAGTTTTGTACGAATAAAACGCTTTCAGAATGATTCCGGACGCTTCCGGACTGCCAATCGAAAACGCCATAAACGTATTGGCAAAAGGGTTTTTTTTCTATATATTTTTACAGTGACAAATAGAGACAGTGATTCTGAAAGTGTTTACGCCCTTATTTCGCTAGGGAAATAGATTATAAGCATGAATTTAAGGAGATTTTCATTGAAAAATAAAATAGGTAATTAGAAAGATTATCTTTAGAGAAAATAATTAAAAAATCTCTTTTCTTATCTAAATAATGAATATTGAAAAATCCCCTTAAATTATTTAGCTATTAAGTTTTTTTTATTGTTACTAAGTATTAAACATTATCTTTCCAATTATAAACCTGTACTCTTGTTATAAGAGCAATCTTCTTTGTACAGATGTTAAATAAACTGAATAAAAATGAAAATGAAATGAATGAAAATAAATTTTAAAGACCCTCCCAAGCCAACGAAGTTTGCTGACAAAAACGTTATCAACAACGTTTTTGAAATTTATTTTACTTTTGTAGGTGAGTGATCTAGACTGGCGGCAACGCAAACCTAATTTTCAAAAGACGCAAGCAATTTCAAAGGATTGTTTTTGCTTGTAAAAACATTTATACAAATCCATTTCTATTGCATATACATACATATCTGAATCTAATCTCTAAAACTGAAAAAGCGTATAAAGTTTAAAATCCTTCCTATTTCTGCAAATACTTATAAATGTTATTTGCTTGACTTCATCATATTTAAAACGTTAAAACTGAAACATAAAAAAGAAAATAAAAACAAGGAAGTACACTGCCGCTCATCTGAATAGGTTCACATTTTAGTTCAGTTTACATTTGGCCTGTCTTGGTATTTAATGCAATGGCACATCTTTTTTATGTATGTAACGAGAGAACATCTTTATGCGCTTAGTTTAGGAGAAAAAAAATTGTCTTGGGGCCTACCGTTCTTCTCACACGGTAGCTAGACCAAATCTAGTCATAAAATCAAGCATATTTTTTGGCTCATCTGAATAGGTTCTAAAGCAAAAATGTTAATAAATGATGAGTTGCATTGGTCTGTTGGACTCAAAATTGTGTCTGTCAATAAATCTGATTGTGTATAACCTGTAAGGATGAAAACGGTCGTGAAAAATCTTTAGGCGCGGAAAAAATGTATAAAATAAAAGAAGCCTTTGAATTACACTGAAACCAACGATGCATTGGGACAAAAACAAACACAAGTTAAAATTTAGTAAGCAGTTATTTGCGCAATATCCAAGGGTATAGACACAACAATAAAAGTCGATGTAACTCAGTCACAACATGGGCCGATAGATGTGCAATGATCAGAATAGCATGACTTCGATCTAAAAATTAAGCTGAAAACCGGTATAAAATGCAGTTTAACGACGGCAAAACGGGTTGTCAGAAGTGGCAAACATTTGAGGAGAACAAAACCTCGCAAAAATTATCACTTTACAAACCACGAACAGAAACTCACCTCCAATAAAAAAAAAATTGTCGTGAAAGTCGAATTTGCTATTTCCTCATACAAAACTTTTTATCTGCAATATCAAACAGAGCTTTTTTTTACTATTGGAGGTGAGTTTCTGTTCGTGGTTTGTAAAGTGATAATTTTTGCGAGGTTTCGTTCTCCTCAAATGTTTACCACTTCTGACAACCCGTTTTGCCGTCGTTAAACTGCATTTTATACCGGTTTTCAGCTTAATTTTTAGATCGAAGTCATGCTATTCTGATCATTGCACATCTATCGGCCCATGTTGTGACTGAGTTACATCGACTTTTATTGTTGTGTCTATACCCTTGGATATTGCGCAAATAACTGCTTACTAAATTTTAACTTGTGTTTGTTTTTGTTCCAATGCATCGTTGGTTTCAGTCTAATTCAAAGGCTTCTTTTATTTTATACATTTTTTCCGCGCCTAAAGATTTTTCACGACCCGTTTTCATCCTTACAGGTTATACACAATCAGATTTATTGACAGACACAATTTTGAGTCCAACAGACCCATGCAACTCATCATTTATTAACATTTTTGCTTTAGAACCTATTCAGATGAGCCAAAAAATATGCTTGATTTTATGACTAGATTTGGTCTAGCTACCGTGTGAGAAGAACGGTAGGCCCCAAGACAATTTTTTTTCTCCTAAACTAAGCGCATAAAGATGTTCTCTCGTTACATACATAAAAAAGATGTGCCATTGCATTAAATACCAAGACAGGCCAAATGTAAACTGAACTAAAATGTGAACCTATTCAGATGAGCGGCAGTGTATGTATATTAGAAATTCCCAAAAGAGCCTTTATTTCTCGTACGTCTTAAGAACACACCAAAAAAACTAATAAACACATCCGAAAAAGTACCTTCCACTTATAGTACAGTACTATCTACTACTTTCAACAGCACTGTTACTATTGAATGCACCTCTATTCAACTTTATTCAATTTTCATTTTCTCTTCCCTTTTCAACTTTCCATTCCATCTTCAACCTCTTCCATCATTCTCATCAATTCAATTTTAGTTTAATTATGGCGGCGTGCAGATTATAGACAAAGAAGAAAATTTATCGCTTTCGGTTTTTTCTCACATCGAATTTAATTTTTATTATAAAAATTTTTACTCTCTATTTTTCAATCCAAAACTTATTATAAAACTTCTTCTCTTCAACAAGTTTAAATAAAAATAAACTACCTATCCACCATATTTTATTTGTTGTATTCTGTATTATTTGTTCTGTATTTTGTCGTGAAAAATAAGAAGAAAAAAAAATCCAACCAAAAAAAAAAAAACGAAGTGTACTCGACAACAACGACGACGGGACGGCTCTTTTGGACGAAAAAAAAACTCGTATTTCAAGAATTCATCTTTTCTTCCTTCGTGTGGTGACTCGTGAGTTTGTGTTTTTTTATTTTTATTTTATATATTTTTAATTAAATTTTAATAATTTTAAGTAAAGTTTCAACCCTTTTTGTGTGCAGAGTGTAAACACCTACAAAAAAAAATAAAAGTGAAAAAAAAAGAAATTTTAGGTAAAAAAGAAGAAAAAGTCTGCGCTGGAAAAAAATAACACAAAATCCATATCAAGGTGAGAAAATTAAATTTTTATTTTCTTCATTTTTCTTTCTTTTTTAACGAAAAGTAAATTTTAAGCCTCCCTTTGACCGTTTCTAGGGTAATTCCATTTGTGTCGCCGATTATTGGGGGGAATTTGTTGTTGGTTGAAGGATATAATTCACTCAACTCAATTTTGTGTCTGTCTGTCTGACTGCTTTCGTTCTTCTTGTCACGACGAGGGTGAAAGCAAAAACGAAACACGGCTTCGAACGACCCTGCTCCCCATTTGAATCAATAAATAAAAAAAAAGAAATCCCCCCTCGACAAACAATTGCATGTAAAAGTCTCATACTTCTTTTTCCATCTTTTCCACAAACCCCCTTTTTACCTCCCCCTACCCTCCCTCCCTTTTTCTATGAATAGGGAATTGAATTTTTGGGGTTGAATGTTGAATGATGAAAAAATACATATTTTAATCGGGGAATACTACAGAAGGGCTAAAAATTGGGGATGCTTTTGCTTGGTTTTACTTTGGCTTTATGAGAAGCTTTCTATTAAACTCGCGACGATGACGACGACCGACGACGGCGAGAATGTTGTCTGACACGCAACGAACATAAAGCTGCTCAAATGCAAACAATTTCAGCCACAGACCGCGACCGGGCAGAAAAGCCTACCTACGCACACTTAATTTTTTTTGCCGACTCTCGGTTTTATTTGTTTGCCTTTATTTTATAAATAAAAAATGTATATAGCCAAGTTACTCTAGTCGACGTTATTAACGCCTCCTCATTTACGCACTGTTGGTTACTATGCATGGTCAATGTAGTAGACCCTCTAAGATTGGATAGGCAAGACGCAAGAGGTTATTTTATTTCTATTTTTTTTTCAACTCGACTTGCTTTGGTGGAACTTGAAAGTGCGAGTAATTTGCGCTAATCAAGTCATCAACTCTATTGAAAGTGGCAGGAGCCAGGAGGCTCCTTGGTTCCACTACTTTCAGTTAAATATTCGTAGGACATTTGTATACTCCACGACTAGCCCACTTGTTTGAAAATATAATTATTTTTTTAAGTCAAAACAAAAAAAAAATGAAAATCAAAGAATTTCAATTTGACAAATAAAATCAAAATTCAAGAATTCAAGACAACGTAAATGGCTCCGTCTCGTCCTTGGGCACAAAAGTTGAACTCATCAGCCAGATTGTGTCTACTCTTCTCTTCTTCTTGGAAGGTTACAACACCTTCTTTATTATTTAATTTGTTAAGCGAGAAAGATGTAAAGACGCGTTTATGTAGCGTCGCGTAAGGTCGTATAATAAGCAGGAGATCCATTTTCTTATTTATGTACTAGTTGAATTGAAGAACTTTTTCAAAATTTACGACGGATCTTCTCTTGAATTTCTTTGCAAACGAAGGATTCTGAGCTGGTTTTTGGTGACTTTCCCGGCGTTAAAAATTTAGCTTGATATTAAGACGCTAAAAGAAGCAATATTTTAATATAGAGTCCTGTTATTGAGTAGAAAAAAAGCGAAGGTCGGTTAATTAGTTCAGCTACTTCCAGCTTAAGCATATGCTGCACATTCCCTGCAATATTCCAACGTTTAACCAATCATATCTTATTTCCATCCCCAAAAACCCACTTGTTTGAAATTATAAATAAAAAATTTTTAAATCAAGTCAACTATGAAAAAATAAAATAAAATAAAAGTCAATGGAAAATTTTCTGACTTAAAAAAATAAAATAAAAAGTCAATGGAAAATTTTTTCTACTCAATTAAAAATATTTCAAATCAAGTTAGCATTGAAATTAATTTCAATGGAAAATTTTCGCCATCAAAAAAATAAAAAAATATAAAAAAAAATCAAGGCAGCATTGAAATTGATTTCATGGAAAATTTTTTCCTATCAAAAAATAAAAAAAATATAAAAAAAATCAAGTCAGCATTGAAATCGACTTCAATGGAAAATTTTAGAATTTCATTTATCGAAATAAAATTCAATGGAAAATTTTCGTTTGCCATATAAATCATCAAATAAATATAAATTCTGGATATATGAGTCTTCCGTTGATGAACTTTTGGAACCATTATACAAAACCCGAAGAATACATCGAAAAATTTCAAGAAAAAAGGAAGAATTTTCAAGATTTTCAATCGAAATTCAACAAACCAAGGCAACATTTGGGCTCCTCCGTCACCGTCTCGTTCTTGGGCATGAAAGTTGGGCACATCAGCCAGTTTGTGTCAACACCTCGCTCGTCCTTGGGCACAAAAGTTGGGCTCATCAGCCAGATTGTGTCTATCCTTCACTTCTTGGAAGGATACAACACCCTCTAACTGACGAGCCCAACAATCGTACCCGGGCACTACAATCCGACTTATCAGCTGGTTAATGTCTACCCCTCGCTTCTTGTAAGGATACAACATTACCCAACTGATAAACCCAACTGTCGTGCCCGACCTGAAAAGAAAATAAATAAATATTAGTCAAACATATCATCCGTCATGGAGACATTTGAAAATGATGTTGATGCCACCAGTTTCAACTGCTTCCATGGAAGAATCGATGTTTAGTCGTCGTCATCTGCTAAGTTAAACCGGACTCGACGATTAACCCGAACAAATTGAGTGTTTATGGGTCCGTGAGTCACGAAAGTCCTTGAGTTGACATGATATGTCAAGCCAAGATGTACAAAATACAAATGTGTCTTGCCCTCGATTGCCCTGTCGACCTCGATAGGCATAAGACGTCGAATACCACAAACTTCGAGAGAACTATTTTTAAAGAAAACATTTTTACCCGTATATTTGTGGATTCGTTCCATCGGATGTCGGAAAAAACATTCCATTGCCGACGTGTAGAGCATTTTCATATACGCAAGCGATTTTAAAAACATTTTTATGAAAATTCACAAACAGTTTTTAATTCACTCACTAAAAAAAAATACGTCTCGTCGCTTTCGCTTCTAAATAGAAACTGATTTTATTCGAAATATTCAAACCTTATATAGATTTCTACGAAAGTCAATGCTAACGCTGATTTAAATTTTATTTTTTTTTCGTTTCGTTTGAAATTTCAAAGCTAACTTGATTTAAAATTTTTTTTATTTCGAATATTCGAATAAGAAAAATTTTCCATGACAGATTGATTTTTGAAATTTCATAGCATACTCTGATTTAAAGTTTCTTATTTCGAATATTCAAAAATACGAAAAATTTTCCATGACAGATTGAATATTTGAAATTTCATAGCTTACTTTGATTTATGTCGCTACTAAAGTCGATACTTTTTGGCTATAAAGGGAATTGAAAAAGGTAGTGATCTCTAATACAAATGCTCCGAAAAAGTACCTTTTTTCATCGGTCAATAGAATAGGTTCACTTGGAATATTTGGGAATATGAGACGAAAACGACTAAATTATTAATGTAAAATACCTACTTTTTGTCGATAGATTGATTTTATTTTACTAAACACCTTTTAACAACATAACCGTCCAATGAGTCACATATGACTCAAACTATATGTTTTGTCCCAAGCTTAAAGAATCACATGTATCATATATGATTCATGTTTCTGGAGTTCATGAGTCATATATGATTCATAACGACGTGCTTCTAAAAACGTGTTTGCTATATGAAAATATTGCTATAAAACATAATTTACATTACATTACATATTAATCTAATCCGAAGATAAATCTACGGATTAGACACACACTACAGCTTCGGAAACTTAGTCCATTTTGCTGATACAGCACAAGACATTAATACAACAGAGAGAAAGACAAAGAAAGAAAGAACAACAGAAACACATATAACACATAACTACGTGGCACAGAGGGGGAGACATCGTTGACAATTGTCTCATGTTATCGCACAGGTGGCTTCAGTTAAGCTGGCGATTTAGAAAAACATAATTTATTCATGAATGTGTAGGAAAAGAAGAAATTCTTTACCAAACTGCAAAAAACATTGGAAAAATGTTTGAACAAAAAAAGTTATTTCATAAAAAAATCTTTTACTTTTTTGAAGAAGGATACAACACTTTCTTTATTATTTTATTTGTTAAGAGAGAAAGATGTAAGAACGACGCGTTTATGTGGCGTCGCGTCAGGCCGTAAAAAAAGCAGAAGATCCATTTGCTTGTTGACGATTTTCAACACTCTTTTTAAAATTTACAAATTATTTAGTTGATTTGAAGAACTTCTTCAAAATTTATGAAGGAACTTCTCGTGAATTTCTTTGTAAACTAAGAATTTTTAGTATTTTGTGGGTCATCGTAACCGATTGCAGAATCCGGGCTGGCTTTTGATGACTTTCCGTTTAGGATTTAGCTTGATTTTAAGGTTCAGACAAGCTATATTTTTATATAAAATCCTGTTATTGAGTACAAAAAAAACGAAGGTTGGTTAATTAGTTCAGCTACTTTCAGTTTAAGCATATGCTGCACATTCCCTGCATTATTCCAACGTTTAACCAATCATATTTTATTTCCATCCCCAAAAACCCACTTGTTTGAAATTATAAATAAAAAAATTTTAAATCAAGTCAACTATGAAAAAATAAAATAAAATAAAAGTCAATGGAAAATTTTCTGACTTAAAAAAATAAAATAAAAAGTCAATGGAAAATTTTTTCTACTCAATTAAAAATATTTCAAATCAAGTTAGCATTGAAATTAATTTCAATGGAAAATTTTCGCCATCAAAAAAATAAAAAAATATAAAAAAAAATCAAGGCAGCATTGAAATTGATTTCATGGAAAATTTTTTCCTATCAAAAAATAAAAAAAATATAAAAAAAATCAAGTCAGCATTGAAATCGACTTCAATGGAAAATTTTAGAATTTCATTTATCGAAATAAAATTGAATGGAAAATTTTCGTTTGCCATATAAATCATCAAATAAATATAAATTCTGGATATATGAGTCTTCCGTTGATGAACTTTTGGAACCATTATACAAAACCCGAAGAATACATCGAAAAATTTCAAGAAAAAAGGAAGAATTTTCAAGATTTTCAATCGAAATTCAACAAACCAAGGCAACATTTGGGCTCCTCCGTCACCGTCTCGTTCTTGGGCATGAAAGTTGGGCACATCAGCCAGTTTGTGTCAACACCTCGCTCGTCCTTGGGCACAAAAGTTGGGCTCATCAGCCAGATTGTGTCTATCCTTCGCTTCTTGGAAGGATACAACACCCTCTAACTGACGAGCCCAACAATCGTACCCGGGCACAACAATCCGGCTTATCAGCTAGTTAATGTCTACCCCTCGCTTCTTGTAAGGATACAACATTACCCAACTGATAAACCCAACTGTCGTGCCCGACCTGAAAAGAAAATAAATAAATATTAGTCAAACATATCATCCGTCATGGAGACATTTGAAAATGATGTTGATGCCACCAGTTTCAACTGCTTCCATGGAAGAATCGATGTTTAGTCGTCGTCATCTGCTAAGTTAAACCGGACTCGACGATTAACCCGAACAAATTGAGTGTTTATGGGTCCGTGAGTCACGAAAGTCCTTGAGTTGACATGATATGTCAAGCCAAGATGTACAAAATACAAATGGGTCTTGCCCTCGATTGCCCTGTCGACCTCGATAGGCATAAGTCGTCGAATACCACAAACTTCGAGGGAACTATTTTTAAAGAAAACATTTTTACCCGTATATTTGTGGATTCGTTCCATCGGATGTCGGAAAAAACATTCCATTGCCGACACGTAGAGCATTTTCATATACGCAAGCGATTTTAAAAACATTTTTATGAAAATTCACAAAGTTTTAAAATTCACTCACTAAAAAAAAATACGTCTCGTCGCTTTCGCTTCTAAATAGAAACTGATTTTATTCGAAATATTCAAACCTTATATAGATTTCTACGAAAGTCAATGCTAACGCTGATTTAAATTTTATTTTTTTTTTCGTTTCGTTTGAAATTTCAAAGCTAACTTGATTTAAAAATTTTTTTATTTCGAATATTCGAATAAGAAAAATTTTCCATGACAGATTGATTTTTGAAATTTCATAGCATACTCTGATTTAAAGTTTCTTATTTCGAATATTCAAAAATACGAAAAATTTTCCATGACAGATTGAATATTTGAAATTTCATAGCTTACTTTGATTTATGTCGCTACTAAAGTCGATACTTTTTGGCTATAAAGGGAATTGAAAAAGGTAGTGAACTCTAATACAAATGCTCCCAAAAAGTACCTTTTTTCATCGGTCAATAGAATAGGTTCACTTGGAATATTTGGGAATATGAGACGAAAACGACTAAATTATTAATGTAAAATACCTACTTTTTGTCGATAGATTGATTTTATTTTACTAAACACCTTTTAACAACATAACCGTCCAATGAGTCACATATGACTCAAATTATATGTTTTGCCCCAAGCCTAAAGAATCACATGTATCATATATGATTCATGTTTCTTGAGTTCATGAGTCATATATGATTCATAAAGACGTGTTTCTAAAAACGTGTTTGCTATATGAAAATATTGCTATAAAACATAATTTATTCATGAATGTGTAGGAAAAGAAGAAATTCTTTACCAAACTGCAAAAAACATTGGAAAAATTTTGAACAAAAAAAGTTATTCCATAAAAAAATCTTTTACTTTTTTGAAGATTTTTTTTTATTTTGGGAGAAGTTATATGTAAACATATGGAAGAATATTTTTTTAAGTACGATACACAATTATTATATAGGTTGGTACACAATAAGAACATTAAAACTTAAAACACCATAAATAGTACAGGCTCTCGATTGTAGAGGCATCAATACTTGAATGCAGGGTAATAAAAGAGACTTGATTATTTGTTTTGTCTTTCCACGGCCATTTTTAAAAATAAGTTTTGATCAATATCGCGAAAACGATTCATCTTACAGAAAATTTGCAAGGCCGTTTTTGACAGTAAATTTAACTATTTTCCTATAGAATGAATACTTTTTTAATAAGAGATCCAAATAATACGTACTTTTCATTTTTTTTTTTACTTCCCAAGACAGTTGTAAGGGGTAAGAAATAAGGGAAACACACAATTTCTAAAACAAATTTGTTTCCCTTTTGTTTATTATTTTTTTTATCTCAATTTATACATTTTTGCACTTCTTTTTTGTCAATCCGTATATGTATAAATAATAATCATAAGTAAATGAGACCAAAAAAATATAAGCAGCTTCGATAAGAACCTCAAAATTTGAGCAACATAAACGAAAAAGATTTGTTTTTTTCGTATTTGAGTGCAATCTATGTAGTTACAGAGAAAAGTTAAACATATATTGGAGATAATTTTACGAGGAACAATTTGTATAATGTTCATATATGATTCATAGGACTTGTAGCAATGAAAATCAAATATCATACGTCCATGAGTCATATATGAGCACAAAACTAAACGCTTTTTTTAACAATACTTATTTATTACTCAGATAAGAAACCAATTCTAATTGCATTATTTGTAAATAGTAATGCTTATTTTTGAAAAAATGTACTGGACATAGAGATGATTTTGAGGGAGTTTGTATGGGGACAGTAAATTGTATTTTATTAAAATATGAGTATTAGGGTGGGTCAAAAAAATCGAAATTCTTTTTTTTGATTTGGTACTCTGAAAAATCGATTGCTAGACACCTCTAGAATATACACACCAAATATGAGCTCTTTATATTAAGGGGAAGGTCCTCCGCTTTGCAATTTTCCATTTTTACATCAAGCTTCTACTAAAAAAAAATAATTTTTTTATTAATTGAGTTTTTAGCAAATTTCTTTTCAGATTCTTGTAGGAAATTGAACGCTCTACAAAAAAGGCCTTATTCACATTTTTCGTTTATCTAACCGTTGAATAGATATTTGAGGTCCAAAAATCGAAAAAATTTTTAAAAATTCGTTTTTTGTTCTTAATTTTGTAACAAATTGAAAAATTATAAAAATCAAACGCGCAAGACATATTCTTGTTGGAAATTGATTGCTTCACAAAAAAGGTCTTAATAACTTTTTTCATTAATCTAACTATTCTAAAGATATTCGAGGTCAAAGTTAAAAAAAAATTATGAAAAATTTTATATTTTTAAAAATTTTCCAGTTTACTGAAAATTCATTATTTTCAATTTAGCAAGACGGCTTCTTGTAGGGGTTTAAACGTTCTTCAAACATTTCCTTGGCATCAAATTGATTGCAATGCATACGGGTCATAAGAAAACTATTGAAATCAGTGGGCATTGGTTTGGATACGAATATCTTCTAAACCATTAAAGCAATCAATTTGATTCCAAGGAATTTTTTGTAGAACGTTTAAGCCCCTACAAGAATATATCTTGCTAATTTGAAAATAATGAAGTTTCAGTGAACTGGAAATTTTTTAAAAATATAAAATGTTTTTATATTTTTTTTTAACTTTGACCTCGAATATCTTTAGAATGGTTAGATTAATGAAAAAAGTCAACAAGACCTTTTTTGTGAAGCAATCAATTTCCAACAAGAATATGTCTTGCGCGTTTGATTTTTATAATTTTTCAATTTGTTACAAAATTGAGAACAAAAAACGAATTTTTAAAGATTTTTTCGATTTTTGGACCTCAAATATCTATTCAACGGTTAGATAAACGAAAAAAGTGTATAAGGCCTTTTTTGTAAAGCGTTCAATTTCCTAAAAGAATCTGAAAAGAAATTTGCTTAAAAGTCAATTAATAAAAAAATTATTTTTTTTTAGTAGAAGCTTGATGTAAAAATGGAAAATTGCAAAGCGGAGGACCTTCCCCTTAATATAAAGAGCTCATATTTGGTGTGTATATTCTAGAGGTGTCTAGCAATCGATTTTTCAGAGTACCAAATCAAAAAAAAGAATTTCAAATGAGTATGTATCATATATGATTCACGGGACTCTAGCGGCCAGGGTGTTGTTTATATTCTAGAAGTGTCTAGCAATAGGTTTTTCGGAGTAAAAAAAAAAAGAATTCAAATTTTTTTTACCCACCCTAATATACATATTAAGGTGAGTCAAAAAAATCAAAATTCTTTTTTTTGATTTGGTACTCCGAAAAATCGATTGCTAGACACCTCTAGAATATACACACCAAATATGAGCTCTTAATATTAATGGGAAGGTCCTCCGCTTCGCAAATTTCCATTTTTACATCAAGCTTCTACTAAAAAAAAATCATTTTTTTTTAATCGACTTTTTAGCAAATTTCTTTACATATTCTTGTAGGAAATTGAACGCTCTACAAAAAAGGCCTATGATAATTTTTTCGTTTATCTAACCGTTTAATAGATATTTAAGGTCCAAAAATCGAGAAAATCTTTAAAAATTCGTTTTTTGTTCTTAATCTGGTAAAAAATTGAAAAATTATAATAATCAAACGCGCAAGACATATTCTTGTAGGAAATAGATTGTTCGACAAAAAAGGTCTTAATAACTTTTTTCATTAATCTAACCATTCTAAAGATATTCGAAGTCAAAGTTAAAAAAAATATAAAAACATTTTTTACTTTTCAAAATTTTATAATTCACTGAAAATTCATTATTTTCAAATTAGCAAGATATATTCTTGTATAGGCTTAAACGTTCTATAAAAAATGTCTTGGAATCAAATTGATTGCTTTAACCGTTTATAAGATATTGGTATTCAAACCAATGCCCACTGATTTCAGTAGTTTTCTTATGACTCGTATGCATTGCGATTTGGATACGATTATCTTCTAAACGGTTAAAGCAATCAATTTGATTCTAAGACATTTTTTATAGAACGTTTAAGCCTATACAAGAATATATCTTGCTAATTTGAAAATAATGAATTTTCAGTGAATTATAAAATTTTGAAAAGTAAAAAATGTTTTTATATTTTTTTTAACTTTGACTTCGAATATCTTTAGAATGGTTAGATTAATGAAAAAAGTTATTAAGACCTTTTTTGTCGAACAATCTATTTCCTACAAGAATATGTCTTGCGCGTTTGATTATTATAATTTTTCAATTTTTTACCAGATTAAGAACAAAAAACGAATTTTTAAAGATTTTCTCGATTTTTGGACCTTAAATATCTATTAAACGGTTAGATAAACGAAAAAAGTTTTTAAGGTTTTTTTTGTAGAGCGTTAAATTTCCTACAAGAATATGTTAAGAAATTTGCTTAAAAGTTTATTTATAAAAAAATGATTTTTTTTTAGTAGAAGCTTGATGTAAAAATGGAAAAATGCGAAGCGGAGAACCTTCCAATAGATTTTTTTTTTACCCACCCTAATATACATTTATTCGAAATATGGTGAATCTTTGCTTAATGATTGAGATTTTGGGAATTCTGGATTTTGGTCTTGGAGATTTAAGATTTGAGGATTTTGTTTTTCGGATTTTGAGTTGGGGCTTTTGTTTCAAGGCTAATGTACACACCTACTTACTAACATGGTATCGAAATGTCTAGAGAGCCTTGGTGAGCCCGGCACCTCTTATCACCTCTCCTATGGAACTTAGTAGTCAACGAACTGCTGCTGTTTCGGGCAAATACCCACAGACACTTGCAGAACTGCTACAAACAGCTTTAAACAATCTAATTCATTGGGCTAGAGGATGTGAATTGGATATTAATCCCCACAAAACGAAACTTGTTATCTTCACGAGGAAAAACAAGATTTCAGACTTCAAACTCCCTCCAATTAAAGATGTAACACTTACTCTATCCGATCAAGCTAAATCAAATAAATAATATAGGACTTATAGGACTGACCTGGAAGCTTAATATCGAAGAAAGGGTTAACAAAGTCAATGTGGCACTCTTTTCATGCAAAAAAGCCATTGGTGGCAAATGGGGCTTTTTTCCTAACATTGCACACTGGCTATACATATCGGCCATAAGACCAATACTTACATACGGGATGGTAGTTTGGTGGACCGCACTGGACAAAGCGATAAGCTTATCAAAATCCAAAGGTCAGCTAGTATGTGCATAAGCGGTGCGCTAAGGTCAACCCCTTCTGACGCCCTCGACATACTACTAAATCTCACACCCCTAGACATTTTCAGCAAACAATTAGCAGCAAGCTCAGCTACTCTAAAAACTACTCTAAAAGCAACCCTTCATTGGACCAGTAATCATATTGGCCACACTAACGTTCTAAACAACTTCGGATTCTTTCCGGATCGTTTAGACTATACCACATCTCAATTGGTGTTGGATCATAATTTCCAGAACTCTATTCCCTCCAGAACTGAATGGGAGGACCTTAGCACTCTGGACAATGACTCTTTAAAATTCTATACTGATGGTTCAAAAACCGACGAAGGTGTGGTCTCGGAAAAACAGAATCTCAGTCTTTTCTTCCGCCTACCAGACTAATGTAGCGTGTTCCAAGCAGAAATTCTGGCGATTAAGAAGGTTCTCTCTTGGCTCAGAGAAAACATAATATCCAACACGGATATTCGGATCTTCTCGGACAGCCAAGCAGCTATTAAAGCTCTTGCCTCTGTCACTACAAATTCAATCACGGTCCTCGACTGTCAAACATCTCTAAGGGAGATGTCTGAGCAGTTTAACATTCACCTATCTTTTAGAAGGAAACTCCAACTAGGAGAACGCTTCTACGAGTACACTAGAGATCTATTGAAAACGGACGTTAAAAGTCTATCACTATTCATTAGAAGCTCCCAGTGGTTCGGCTACTAAGTTCCTAACTTACTAGTCATATGTGGTATCACAATGGATCCATAAGGGTCTAAGTGTGTTTTGCCTTACAACCACTACTACCTAATTTAACCTAACCTTGGTGAGCCCTGCTGCTACAGAAATAGATTTTATTCATTCCTCTTTTTAAAGCTGAGAATTTTGTTTTATTAAGTGAGGCATAATTTCGAAAAAAGTAATTAAATCATCCATCAATAACACCTACTATCATTTATTCAATTGAATAAACTTCAATTAAAAGCAGGAGTAATTTTAAGGAGCAACCAAAAATCCATTAAATTCATTAAGATTCATTTTATGGAAGCAATAAATTTTAATTAGTCTAATTTTAAGTTTGCTACCAAAAACAACAACAACAACAATCACTTGGAACCCAGCGGAGAATTAGTAGCCATAATGTATGGCATAACTAATTACCACAAACGGATTATTTTGTGGTTTTCTACATGAATAAGAGCAAAAGACACCAGTATATGAGTAAAATTGATGCGGCCCTGGCACGGATAACCCATTTACGTGATATGCAAGCGAGTTTTGAAATAATAGAATTGCGTTCATGCTGGTATTATACATTAAAATGCCACCGCCTTCACCGCATGACATAAACCACATATACCGGTCGATCGATAATGCCAATAACCTCCCATACCCTAAACCCCATAAACAATTTATTTTGTGCCAGTAACTTTTTTTTGTCTTGAAAGGGTAGCTAGTAAAGTCGACTTAATAAAATACATTCATACCAAACACTATAGACTCCATTTATCACATTGCGCCATCACTATGTTCTAATCTAATTAAGAACAAACTTTGCCACAGCTATACTGAAATTTAAAGTTTGCGGTTGATTAGAATAGCCTTGGTGGCTAAGTACGAAAGCACCATGTAAGTCAATCCAAATCTCTCTTCTCATATCTCACTTATATACATAATATGGCTGATGTCTTGAGGCATTTTAAAATTGATTGCATCTTGCAAATTAATTGAAGCCTTTGGTGTTAATCACCAATTTTTTTTCTACACCCTCCAAAACCAATTTGCAATTTACTGTGTTAAAGAAGGTGGAAGGTGTTTTTAAATGAGAAAAGCCAAATCCATTTGAAGAGAAGAGCGTCAAAAAGTCTTGAATAATGATAAAATTAAAAATTAATCTTGTCAGGTTTTGTAAATTTAAAATTCATGAGGGTGGAAAAATTTTTGATGCTATTAATGAATAATTAATTAGAAATATTAAAACAAAAATATGAAATTAAGAATTTATAGGGTTTTTTTTAGATTCATCTCAGAGGATTCAGCATGGTTGTATTTTTTTAAAATAAATAAAAACGAAAGAAATAAGAATTTTCTTTCATATTTTTGGTCATTAATTAGGTCGAATAATTCATTAACATTTAATGAGCATTAATGGATGCTTCTTGTGAATATATATTGAAAAACTTTAGGGTTTCAAATACTTTCCTTGTCTAATATGCATGAGTCTAGGTTGCAAAGGTTGTAATGATGCACTAGACAACAACGATTTTGCCACTATTCGTATACATTAGGATTAGAGTGTCTCGCCATTGTAATGAAGATTTCTGTTTTTGCTTTAATCAAAAGAGATATCAAATGTTGGGTTAGAGATGAAATGGCTGTCAGGAATACAACTGACACACTTTGAACACTTATTGGTCCGTTGTGATACGAAGATATTGCAAGAAAGGAGAATGGTAATTTTGGCCCTGAGACCAATAACGATGAGTCATATGTCATTGGGAAGGTATTTTTGCGTAGATCAATTGTTTATATGGCGCCAAGACTCAATTCGCTGTGGGGAAAAAGTTATAGCCATAAATGTAGAAAATAGTAAAAATAGGTAATAGACGGAGAGACGACCGCCGAATTACTGAGATCATACGGATAAGGCATAAAATTGGTGTCAAATGAAAGATAAGTTGATAGAGAAAATGAAAAAAATAGGGTTACCGCTTTTAAAATGGTAACTTCTATGTGGCAACCCTATTTTAAAAGAAATAATGGTATATTAAATATCTTTGTAGTATGATCAAATAAGAACATTTTTTAAATGCCAAACAAAAACTTAGATAGTGAAAAAATTAACAAAATAATATAAGAAATGTTGGCCGCCTAAAAATATGGCAACGCTATTAACGTTAACAAAAAAAAAAAAAACAAATCAAAAAATATTTTTTGAACAACAGATTACAATTTTGTATCCACTAAAAGGCTCAACTCTATATCAATCTTTAGCTGACAAAAAGACGATCAAGTACTTGGGAACCTTACGGAAATCCTAAGAAATACTTTACAGCCAAAATGTGTGGTATCATATGTTATCTTCTTACCTTCAACTCTTTCGAATTCCATAGTTTTTGTAATAGTTTTTCTGTGTTTCTTAACATTTGCGTAAGGTTGCCAAGTAGGTACTTGCTCGTCTTTTTGTCAGCTAAAGATTGGTACAGAGTTGAGCCTTTCAGTGGATACAAAATTGTAATCTGTTGTTTAAAAAATATTTTTTGATTTGTTTTTTTTTTTTTTTTTTAACGTTAATAGGGTTGCCAAGGCCAACATTTCTCATATTATTTTGTTAATTTTTTCACCATCTAAGTTTTCGTTTGGCATTTAAAAAATGTTCTTATTTGATCATACTACAAAGATATGTAATATACCATTATTTCTTTTAAAATAGGGTTGCCACATAAAAGTTACCATTTTAAAAGCGGTAACCCTATTTTTTTCATTTTCTCTATCAACTTATCTTTCATTTGACACCAATTTTATCCCTTATCCGTATGATCTCAATAATTCGGCGGTCGTCTCTCCGTCTATTACCTATTTTTACTATGTTCTACATTTATGGCTATAACTTTTTCCCCACAGCGAATTGAGTCTTGGCGCCATATAAACAATTGATCTACGCAAAAATACCTTTCCAATGACATATGACTCATCGTTATTGGTCTCAGGGCCAGCTCCCATACAAAAATTACCATTGTCCTTCCTTACTAATTAAACCATTTGGAGCTGTTTTGATTAGATCACTTGAATCTATATTTTTTCAAATATAATTAACGTGCACTGGAAATAATTGAACATATGCTTAACGAAAGTTGAACGAACCGGGCATATGCGCATTATAGCCAGTTCCGTAAGACAGTGCACATGCTATTTTGACAAAATCGTTTGGGTGCTCAATACTCATGCCTATTCTGTTGTTCTAAACAAAAAGGGCGTTTATTAATTTTTGAAGTTTTGAGATAAATGGATTTTACTGACAAGAGACATAGTTGAGAGTTGTAAATGTGCTCAGTTTCAAAAGTTATTTTAAGCTCCTTTTACTAAGAAACCTATATTTTTTTTAGTTAACACAATAATACTATGTGCTTAAGCTTCGCAGATGCGTATCTATCAGGGTTGTAAAAGAAAGCAATCTTTTGTGAATCGGTAGTATTTGCATTCCCTGGCAGTCTTCCCATTCTTTTGCAATCATTTGCACTCCTTGGTAGTCTTTGCATTCTTTTTAAATTCTTTTTGCATTCTCTTGCATTCATTTTGCACACTTTTGCAAAATGGGGAGACGCAATTTTGTTTTTCTCAACCCAACTTATTCAGTACTTAAATGAGCACCCTAAAGTATGCAATTAAATAATGACAAACGAGACGATAGCGATTGAGTTATGGAAAAAAAATCAAAGACGATCACGTTTTCGATTATCGTTTTTGCGTTTCCCGTTTTAATAATTTCGAAATGACCATTCTGCATTATTTGGAAAAGCTACTTACCCCGTTTATAAGGCGTTTTTGTTGAAATTTACTTGTTATAAATTACTTTGTTAAAATTAATATAGCTTTCATTTCGTTTTAAGTTTTTAGATTTTATAAAAATAAATGTTCATTCCTAATTCTGATTTCAAATGAAATACTATTCTTTTTAATTCTCCGAAGAGATCTAAAATAACTTCCATTATTTCAATAGGTTATGGGCCCAGGCCACCTAATTGCATTTTGGATAAGAATTAAAAAAGATTTTTGTTTTATTTGAAAATTCTGAATTTGAAAAATTTTTCAACGGTTATTAAGAAATGGCCGCCGGAGTACCGATTCCATTGGTAGAAAAATTGAGAGGAAGAGAGAATTATGATAACTGGAGCTTTGCAGTGAAAACTTATCTGGAGCATGAAGAGCTTTGGGATTGCGTTCTTGGTACTGAAACCGACGCCAAGAAACTTAACAAGGCGAAAGCAAAAATTATTTTATTGGTGGATCCAATAAATTATGTGCACATCAGGAGTGCAAAAACTGCAAAAGAAGTCTGGGATGCTTTGGAAAAAGCATTTTTGGACTCTGGTCTAAGTCGAAAGGTTGGACTGTTAAGAACGTTAATTACAACAACGTTAGAGAAATCTGCATCTGTGGAGGAGTATGTCGACAAAATAGTCTCTACAGCTCACAAACTTCGGGGAATTGGAATGGATATTTCCGAACTTTGGGTTGGAACTCTTTTACTGGCAGGCTTACCAGAAAAGTTTACTCCAATGATAATGGGATTAGAAAGTTCTGGTTTGGAAATAACTGGAGATTCTGTAAAGACGAAATTACTTCAAGACGTTGAATATGACAAAATTTCGAATGACGCCAATTCAGCTTTGTTTGGTGGGACGAAAAACAAGAACTCAAAATTGAAGCGTAGTACCAAATCCGTTCGTTGTTTTTCTTGCAACAAATTTGGTCACTACTCTAGAGATTGTCCTAAAGGAAAATGCCATTCAAATTCGGTTTTGTGCACTTCATTTGCTGCCAAAAGCTTTAATCGAAATGAGTGGTACATCGATTCTGGTGCGTCGTCACATATGACTTCAAATGACGAAGATCTTGAAAACGTTAGGGCTCCGTCAAGAAATCAAGTTATAATTGCCAATAACACTCATCTTGAAGTCAAAGCAATGGGCGATTTATCAATGAACCTGGTCATTGGAAAGCAAATTCGAACAGTTGTTGTCAAAGACGTGTTGTTTGTTCCAGAACTTTGTACTAACTTGTTGTCTGTAAGTCAGATGATATCAAACGGCAACACAGTAAAGTTTAGTTCCGATGGTTGTGATATCTTTAACAACAGAGGTGATGTCATAGGAAGAGCAAACCGAGAAGGTAATATGTACCGGCTTAACCTTCAACCTGAAGAAGCCAGCTTTATGTCATCAACCGAAAATAGTTTTGACTTGTGGCATCGTCGTATGGGACACATAAACGAAGACAGTCTGAAAAGATTACGAGACCTGGCGAGCGGAATAGAATTTTCTGATAAGGTGGAACAAAAATGCATTGTGTGTATCAAGGGCAAACAATCAAGACTTCCATTTAAAACTTCTACAAACCGTTCAACAACTGTCCTGAATATCATCCATTCAGATTTATGTGGGCCTATGTCAACAAACTCTCTCGGAGGTGCAAGATATTTCCTCACGTTCGTAGATGACCTGTCGAAGTATGTCTTTGTTTATTTTCTCAAGTCAAAAGATGAAGTTTTCGAAAAATTTAAGAACTTCATGGCTTTTGTGGAGAATCAAACAGGAAAGACAATAAAAATTCTGCGAACAGACAATGGTCGTGAATTTTGCAACAAAGAAATGAGAAAATGTTTGGAAAGCAAAGGGATAAGACATCAAACGACAACTCCTTACACACCGGAACAGAATGGCGTCGCTGAACGGATGAATCGAACAATTGTAGAGCGTGCTAGGTGCTTATTGTTCGATGCGTCATTGCCAAAAGCATTGTGGGCCGAAGCCGTTTCAACATCTGTTTATCTGATAAATAGATCTCCCAATCGAAGCCTTCCAAACAAGACTCCTTTTGAATTGTGGTCAGGTGCTAAACCAGATATGAGCCATATTAGAGTATTTGGTTCTCAAGCAATGACACATATTCCAAAAGAAAAAAGAAAGAAGTTTGATTCGAAGAGTGAAGAACTAGTTTTTGTGGGATATTGTGAAGATACGAAGGGTTACAGGTTACTTCGAATGGGCACCAAAACGATCGTTAAGTCTCGAGATGTCATCTTTATTGAAAATAGAAAAGAACGTCAAGGTAAATATCTAACTAACCAACATATTGTTTTGCTCCCAGATCCGGAAGTTTTAACAACAGAAGAAGGTAATGAATCAGAAAAAAACATTGAAGAGTTATCTTCAGGGAGTGAAATGTTTTTTGGTTTTCCCGAATTTCCCCTGGAAAGTACTAATGAAGATATGAACTTGAATACCTCCGATTCTACTAACGAAGATCAAGAAATGAACTTAAATACCTCCGATTCTTTCGAAGATTGCTCCGATTCTTTTGAAGGTCCGTCAGATGAAGTTCGAAGATCTACACGTGTTAGAAAAGAAACTGTTTTTTATCCGAACCCCGTTACCTACATGTCAGCAGATGCACAATCTTTCGATGATCCGAATAGTGTTCGTGAACTTGAAGAAAGATCTGATGCTGAGGTTTGGAAACAAGCAATGAAAGAAGAGTATAATGCCCTAATCAACAACAAAACTTGGATCTTATGCGATCTCCCAGATAATAAAAAGGCATTGAATTGCAAGTGGGTGTTTAAGTCGAAGAGAAATGTCAAAGGTGATATTGAACGTTACAAGGCTCGACTTGTCATAAAAGGCTGTTCTCAGAAACTGGGAATAGATTATGAAGAAACTTTTTCTCCAGTAGTGCGGTATGGCACGATACGATATCTTCTCAGTTTGGCAGCAAAATATGACCTGGAAATAACACAGATGGATGCAGTTACAGCTTTTTTGCAAGGCGATTTAAAAGATGAAATTTATATGATCCAACCAGAAGGTTTTGCAAAGGGAAATAAAGTTTGTAAATTAAAAAAATCTTTATACGGACTAAAACAAGCTAGCCGTATATGGAATCAAAAGCTTGACAAGGGACTTAAAGAAATTGGACTAAAGAGATCTGAAGTGGATCAATGTGTATACTACAAGATTGATGAATCAAGAAGAATATACGTTGCAATCTATGTGGATGACTTGATCATTTTTAGTAATGATAAGAAATTGGAAACTGCTTTAAGAACAGCTCTTTTAGAAAAATTTCACATGAAAGATATTGGTAAGGCAAAGTTTGTCTTAGGTATGCGTATAACACAAGAAAAAGGAAAAGTCACACTTGACCAAGAACAGCACATCCATGATATGCTTACAAAATTCAACATGGTGGATTGCAATGCCGTCTCTACTCCTATGGATCCTGGTCAGAAGCTTGTTAAATGTGATACAAACGATGAGCAGTTGACAAACGTTCCTTATCGAGAAGCCGTAGGCAGTTTGTTATATATATCACAAGTCTCAAGACCCGATATATCCTTTGCAATCAACAATGTTAGTCGATTTTGCAATAACCCGACGAAATCACATTGGGAAGCAGTTAAACGGATATTTCGATATCTGAAAGGCACAATGGATTTCAAACTGATTTACAAGCAAGATTTAAAATCAACTATTCAAGGGTTTTGCGATGCAGATTGGGCTTCAGATGTGAATGACAGACGTTCAGTAAGTGGCAATCTGTTTTTAGACCAAAGTGGTGCTATAACTTGGGCCACAAGAAGACAACCTACCGTTGCTCTTTCTACGACCGAAGCCGAATATATGTCGCTTAGTAATGGAACTCAAGAAGCTCTGTGGTTCAAACAACTGAAGGAGGAACTTGACGAAAAAGTGCTATCCCCTATAATTTTATATTGCGATAACAAAAGTGCTCTCAGTCTAGCATCTGCAAACACTTTTCATGCTAGAACCAAGCACATAGATGTTCGACATCATTTCATTCGTCAACATATTGAAGACCAATCAATTAAATTACTTCATGTTTCATCACAAGAAATGAAAGCAGATGCTCTCACAAAAGCCGTCACTAAAGACAGTATAAACAAATTTTTAGAAGCTGTAGGTCTTGGCAAGCATTAATTTTAGTGGGAGTGTTGAAATTTACTTGTTATAAATTACTTTGTTAAAATTAATATAGCTTTCATTTCGTTTTAAGTTTTTAGATTTTATAAAAATAAATGTTCATTCCTAATTCTGATTTCAAATGAAATACTATTCTTTTTAATTCTCCGAAGAGATCTAAAATAACTTCCATTATTTCAATAGTTTTGAATCAGGATTAAGGTCTATATATACCTGGATCGAATTGAATCGGGATTTGTCGATCCGATCAGACTCGGGGAGCTGAATCGAATCGAAAACGTGCATATATAACCTACAGAATTGAAGACTTGAGATATCAGTTCTGGTGGTAATTGTGTGTGATTGTCTTCTTATTTAATAAACTCGTTGTATGTACAACATATGTACTATGTTATCTACTTTCTCTTGCCTTTGTTTTTTGTTAAATTTTTCTTTTTACTGTCTATATTTTTAAAAGAAAAATTAGATTCTACACTTAGGAGCAAAAAAATGGAATCAAACTTTTGCGTTTTTTTAAAACGTTAATTGGCCAGGATGTAATTGACATACATGAATGTTAATTGCACCATTAAAAAGCTTGAAACAAAGGCTTTAAATCAATACTATGAACTTTAAAACCCGTTCACTTTATAAGGATCCAATCAACATAAATGAAGCATGTAAGCAAAAAAAGACTGAAACTGAAAAAGAGAGTATCTGGAAAATTTAACATTTAGAAAAAAATGAAGTGCAATTTATTGACAGATAGCTATGATACTATCGTATGCATTTTGAAGTTTTTACCAACAATTAAAAGTAAAAAATTCAAGCTTTTAAATGAGACCATAAAACTTGAAGAAACATTATTTTATCCATTGAAATTTTTGTTTTATATAAAAATTATCTTTTTTGATTCCGTTTTTTTGCTCTTAAGTGTATTTCAATTCGATTCCTCGATCTGGTATAGTCATATACCTGGATCGAAATTTCGATTCCGATCTTTAAATCGGATATACAAACGGGGTAACTGTTTGGAAACCCTTTCTTCGAAAACAAAACAAACTAAAACAACAATGGTCAACAAAATTGACCTTTTTTTTGCCACAAGAACCAAGATATACTTTTCTAGAGGTTATGTCATGTGCTAAATTCAAATCTGAAGTTAGAAAAATTAGATTGGCTTCCGTTTTTGCAAATATTATGACTTCATATTCGACTTTAGCACAGCAAAAACCTATAGAAAAGTATATTTTGGTTCTTGTGGCAAAAACCTTGCTCACCAGTGCAATTAGAGTGGGACTTTATGTATAGAGATGCGACGAGAGAAGATTTTAAGGGAGTCTTATGAAGCGTGTAATCCAAGTTCTTTGAACTTTAAACTAATATTGAATAGCGACCTAAACACACTGCCAAGTTATGCCAAAATTAACTCAAACAGACAGAAGAGAAAGAAATCCTTCAAGTCATATATGGCCGTCGAATTTACTGGATATAAACCCAATAGAGTTGTTGTGTGAGGAGCGAAATCTGGGGACCTAGATAATTGCCCTTAATCAGAACCTGCGCTATGGGAGATATTACAGGACTGCTGGAATAATAAACCAACCACAAGAAACAATCAAAACATTTATAACTGAAATGCAAAGAATTGTAAAAAAAAGGATGCTTTTCAGGCAAAAAATCGTTTTACCCTTAGAAAGCTTCACAATTTAGTACTAAGCGCTATTTTGTTCAATACGCAATAATTGTTCAGTTCTCAGATTGTAAATATTATGAAATACATTTTGCTCGTTTTTTCTTCATAATCCTCTTGTTTACTTCCTATGTTTTAATTGTTACTTCTTGACATCATGGAAAATACATACAAAGATAATCTAAAAATTCTTTACCTCAACTTTATCAAAATATTGTCTCAAATGCGTATTTTTTTTTTTATTAAAGAACAGATAAACAAAGCCAAATTGCGTCTTGTTTTTTCCATTGATAAATTCTATAATCACTCGAAATACATTCACAAAAAACAATAACATAAAAAAGCACATGGCGTCAAAAATACTACGCAAATATTGAATTTCACAAAAAACATCGATCGAGTAGTGTCGTACATCAACTAGATGTAGTACAACAACAGATAAACTGTGAGTTTATTGTGTTAGTGTGTGGTTCGCATTCATGAATAGTTTTCAAATTTATTCAATCGAACCAAACACATCATCATCATCATATCATTTTTGTTTATCAAATTTTTGGATCGAAATTTAAATTCAGGCTCATTCATGGAATTGTTTTATCAGAGCACAGAGATGATGCATCTAGAAATATACATACTGGATTTAAAATCCTTAAAAATAATAAATACCAGCGGTCCACACAATTCAGACACAGAAATAGGTACCTTCTATTCATTATACACTGCTGACTTTGGTCCCACGTTTGAATATTTCCTAAAGGAGCTTAAAAAACATACAACAAGCATTTATCTTTTTTTTTTTAAGCTTCTATCTAGAAGACATAGAATCTTTTATAGAAGAAGTCCTATAAATTTATTTGTTTGTTACAAATTTAAGACTTGTTTATGTTGTTTTCTTTAAATCACTGCTGCGCCGCTGTACAAATCACATTAAATGAGACATCTTTGAATGGAGATGGAGGTGTGGAACAAAAATGGCATTTGAATGAGAAGCGCGCCATATGTGTGTGGCGTTGTTGTTGTGGGGGCGTCTAATAAAAGCGATTGTGAATCTTTTCGCTAAAGTATACTTAAGTGTATGTTTGTGTATTGGTGAAAATATTTATAAGATCAATGACTTTTAATTCGCTTTTTAAAGAAATACAAATCAATGAAAGGAATTTACATAAAATTGATATCAATGTGGAACTATTAAATTTTGTAAAATTGGGGAATTAATTTATTAGACTATTGCTTTAAAAAGAATCAAACTTTTTCCAATAAAAAGCATGCAAAACAAGAATTAAACCACTTATTTTTGTCAACAAAGTTACATACTTCGCTGTGTTTGTGTCTGCCTGTCAAAATAATACACATAGTTGTTGTACATACAATTAAATCATTATGTTTTTTTGCCTAGAAATAAAAAGACTCTCAAAGGTATGATTAAATACTTAGCCAACTTAATTGTTTTCAACCTGCCAGCACCAACACTACGAACTTTTGAGACTGCTGAAATTATCTTCAAGGAGTTAATTTCCACCTTTTTTTTTTTTTTGTGACAAAGACTTGACTATGGTTGTATGGAAAAGACATCTACTATTGAAAGTGGTAGGAGGCTCCTTGGTTCCACTACTTTCAGTTAAATATTCATAGCAGATTCTTGACTCAATCCTTTCTCAACCCAAATATAATTATTTTTAAAGTCAAAATAACAAACAAAAATGAAAATCATAGTCAGCTATGAAATTTTAGAATTTCAATTTGACAAATAAAATAAAATAAGTCAATGGAAAATTTTTTCTACTCAATTAAAAATATTTCAAATCAAGTTAGCATTGAATTTGATTTCAATGGAAAATTTTTTCCTATCAAAAAAATAAAAAAATATAAAAAAAAATCAAGGCAGCATTGAAATTGATTTCATGGAAAATTTTTTCCTATCAAAAAATAAAAAAAATATAAAAAAAATCAAGTCAGCATTGAAATCGACTTCAATGGAAAATTTTAGAATTTCATTTATCGAAATAAAATTCAATGGAAAATTTTCGTTTGCCATATAAATCATCAAATAAATATAAATTCTGGATATATGAGTCTTCCGTTGATGAACTTTTGGAACCATTATACAAAACCCGAAGAATACATCGAAAAATTTCAAGAAAAAAGGAAGAATTTTCAAGATTTTCAATCGAAATTCAACAAACCAAGGCAACATTTGGGCTCCTCCGTCACCGTCTCGTTCTTGGGCATGAAAGTTGGGCACATCAGCCAGTTTGTGTCAACACCTCGCTCGTCCTTGGGCACAAAAGTTGGGCTCATCAGCCAGATTGTGTCTATCCTTCACTTCTTGGAAGGATACAACACCCTCTAACTGACGAGCCCAACAATCGTACCCGGGCACTACAATCCGGCTTATCAGCTAGTTAATGTCTACCCCTCGCTTCTTGTAAGGATACAACATTACCCAACTGATAAACCCAACTGTTGTGCCCGACCTGAAAAGAAAATAAATAAATATTAGTCGTAAAGAAACATCTCATCTATCATGGAGACATTCGAAAATGATGTTGATGCCACCAGTTTCAACTGCTTCCACAACAGAATTGATATTTAATTGTCGTCATCTGCCAAGTTAAAACGGACGCGCCGATTAACCCGAACAAATTCAGTATTTATGGGTCCGTGAGTCACGAATGTCATTGAATTGACATGATATGTCAAGCCAAGATGTATGAAATATAAATGGGTCTTGCCCTCGATTGCCCTGTCGACCTCGATAGGCATAAGTCGTCGAATACCACAAACTTCTAAGGAACTATTTTTATAGAAAACATTTTTACCCGTATATTTGTGGATTCGTTCCATCGGATGTCGGAAAAAACATTCCATTACCGACGTGTAGAGCATTTTCATATGAGCCAGCGATTTTAAAAACATTTTAATGAAAAATCACAAACAGTTTTTAATTCACTCACTAAAAAAAAATAGCTCTCGTCGCTTTCGCTTCTAAATAGAAACTGATTTTATTCTGAATATTCAAACCTTATATAGATTTCTACGAAAGTCAATGCTAACGCTGATTTAAATTTTATTTTTTTTTTCGTTTCGTTTGAAATATCATAGCTGCCTTGATTTAAAATTTTTTTTATTTCGAATATTCGAATACGAAAAACTTTCCATGACAGCTTGATTGTTTGAAATTTCATAGCTTACTTTGATTTAAATTTTTTTATTTCGAATATTCGAAAATAGGAAAAATTTTCCATGACAGATTGAATATTTGAAATTTCATAGCTTACCTACTTAGATTTAAATTTTTTCTTTTAAATATTCTGAAAGTCATTGTGGAATCTCGTTAAATTGGACACAAACGAAACTATAGGTCTGTTCAAGTTATTGACATGTAGGAAGAAACATTGAGACTTAAAGGCACTAAATTTTACACTGTTACAGTGGTTGATTTCATAAGATTGTCCTTTTTTAGCATAATAATGTTATTTGAATGGGTTGAACTCAAGTTTGTCTTAGAATATCTTTAAAACGAAACTATGATCAAACATATCTAAACGCTCATGTAAATTAACAAAGCTAAAAAGAAAAGTACTGAAAAATTTTCCTTAAAAAGTTGCAAATAAGTTTAAAATCGGTTGCAAATCAATGAGAATTTATGTCTGACGGACTTTTGAGCTTGGATTAAAGCTCAGCGAAAAGGATTTCAAAACTCGACTGAAAGAATTCGACAGAACGAATTTGCAAACTAAAACATTTCAAATCGATTGCAAATGGATTTCAAACCAATTGCTAATTAGCAAATTGCAAAGACCTACAGCTCAGAGCTTTATTATTAGTTTTCTTATAGCTAGTAACAAATCGTTCCTCAAATAATTTAAGGAATAAAGTCTTAAAAGATTCAGCCAAAACTTAAAGTTTATGTAGGTAATACCTCATAAGCAAATGGCTGGGGCCTCCTTCTGACATAGTTCATATTTTTTCTTCAAAAAATATAGAATGGATGATTATTATCACATACGAGTATGAATAAATACCATAAAAGGCTTCTCACTACTAACAATTCAGCCATGGAAATAATAGCCATTCGAGCGTATTACTGTCACAGTTTGTTACAAGAATTTAGTTGTCGTTTTAGCGTGTAGGCTTTTATATTTCCCTTTAGGGTAAAATACTCGTATGGATGTAAAAAAAAAATAAATAACCAAACCCGGTGGAGGTAAGCACAGTCTCTCTCTTTATTGATATAGTGTTGTTATTTACTGACTCGTGACATAAATTGAAGTCTAGACTTTTGTAATATCAATTATGTGTAAAAAAAAACAAAATATTCCCCAATGTTAAAACTGCGGAAGCCTTTCAACATATTTAAATATCTAGCTGCTATGCAAATAATGTGGATGAATGTGGGTTGAATGAACTTTTTCGAGATGTTTTTTTAAGCCGGCAGTTTAATAGTTTAAATTTAAGTCAATTAGAAGATTCTTTGATCTAAGTAACTTTTTGTATGCTTTATTTAAAACTCAGTTTTAAGCGTTTTTGTGATTTTTAGTCCAAATACAGGCACAATTGTTACTCTATTTAAATAGATGTCTTTGTACCCTTACCTGTAATAATAATTAAACAATTAATATTTACATATATTTTTAAATAATTTAACAAATTATTGTCTCTAGACGCACTAAAAAGTGTGTATAAACGATTGAACTATAGTATATTTACATAATATACAAAGGTATACACACAACAAGCAATAAATTATTACGTATAGGTCTCTAAAAATGTGAAAGTGATAACATTTGAATAGCTCATTAAATTTGATGAGTATTTACTCCATTTTTGGAATAAAGTTTCTTCAAAGTTTTGAATTCTCCACTTAAGTACACAAATCAATTTAAGTGTATAGTTGCACAACTGATGATAACATCATAAATACTTCAACTAAGAGTGTGTATGTGTACACAATGCACTTGATATTGATAGCTATGGAACAAAATAAGATTTGTTGTTTTTTTATTCCTCAACAGACAATGAAAATGAGTCATCATTTAAGAATACGATTTCAAAAATTTGGTATCAAGATTGTACCATCATGAAAGTATTAATAGGTTTGCCAGACATTGAAAGGACAAGTTTCGAGAGGAGGAAACATTTTATGACGTTCAAGTTGCTTTGAATTTTATCCTTGAGGCTTAGGAACCAAAAACACAATTAAGGGATGGCTATAAAATATAAGTGAACTCTTAATGTTACCTAACCTACTCTAATTTTAACAGACGACGATGTTGCTTAGTGAAAAAGTGATGTTTTAACTGTCAAAGTAGAAAAAAAGGAAATTGGCTTGCAATTATTTTAAGCGACCTTGACAAATATTAAATTTAGGCTACTTTCATGAAAGAACTTGCATGTGTGGATTGAGAGTTACCACGATTTTTAATATAACGCATATTAATATGAGGAAATCAATGCAATTCGCATCCACCTCAAGGCAATACGTGGAACTATTTGCATCTCAACTTGCCTGATTATTTTGAAAGGATTGGAGAAGCAAGTAATATGACATTTAGAAGCAAGTTGGCTTGAAAGTTCCTTTTTATAACACTACACCAAATGCAAATACATTATTATAAGCTACTTACATGACAGAACTTGGCCGTGTGAATGGACGATTAGGTGCAAGTTTTTGCAAGCAAGTTGGAATAAATTCAAACTCTCTTAATAAAACACTCACTTTTTTACTTTTTGCTTCCTCAACTTGCATGTACGTCACATGTATTTTGAATTGATTAGAGGAGCAAGTATATAATATGAAACTGCCATCAAGTTGGCTGGCAAGTGAGTTACTTACGTGCCAGAACTTGCATGTGTGATTTCGGTTAAACTCATATTAAAGCAAAGTAAATCAATGCAATTAAAAACTACCCCACAGCAACACGTTCAATTTTCGGCAGGAAAGTAAGTAACCTATTCACACTTTTGATACTTGCATGCCAACTTGCATGCAATTTGAAACCCTTAGAAGTGCAAGTTAGCTACACATCACTAAGCAATAAGCATCCTTTAAATATGCCCATCCACAGGTCAATCACTCTAATAACCACTATCAGGTGTGACCTCAATTTAATGCAAAAAGATTGTATTTCAAAGATTCTACACCTTCCATGGACAAAAAAAAAAAAAGAATGACGTCCTTCCATTAAATACCTACATATTTTGTTTTCTTAAGTATTTCTGAATATTTCCTCTCCCTTTTGTTTTCGTCATCAAAATTTTAGTAGTTGAAATAAAAAGACAAACAATAAACGATCCAACAACTCATCACAATAACAGGATTACTTATATTTTTTCTTTGTTTTCTTTTTTTTTTTTTTTGAAGAAATTACCTTCGTGTTTTGAATTATTCAAGTGAAGATGAAGAAAAAAATGGTTGTAGTGGTGATGCGGCGGTTTAACTATGGTAATTTAACACCTGAAGGGGAAATTGTACTAAAGTACATTATAATACCTCGAAAAGGTATGTGCCCATCACAAGTGTTCATAATTCGGAGAAATACCCGCACGATCGCGGCATGTTTGGTTTTTTATCATTTTGTGTAAGTGATGGTTGAATATGAATTTAGAGGGATAGAGGTTTTGGAATTCTTATTTTCTATTTAACAATGATTCATTGCAAGTTCCGCTAAGATTGATATCGAAATTGAAGACAAATGACATGTCTATTTCAATATTTTACCTACTTGTTGTTGATATTATCGGTTGAAAATTTTCACATCAAACTAGAATATCTAGCTTATGAATAAAATTTAAACAGCTGGACACTCTTTATTTATTATAACATGTAAATGATAAATAACTTTGGCTTCCATGAATATTGAATAAAGCGAATAATTTTTGAAAAAAGTGATTGGCGTATCAAAACATTGGCATTGTGAAATTCTTGTTCACGGAAACAAATATCTTTGTCGAAAGAGATACACAATACCAAAATAGATATTTATCGATTCTATCGACTTTTATCGCATCGAAAGTTGAACGTTCTAATAGGCTCGTTAAACAAAACTATTTTTAAATCAATTTTATTAATTTGTTTACCTTTTTTTGCTTTATACCAGTTTTCTATAGGTGAATTTCGTCCACCTGCTTTCAAGTCGATTTCCAAACATAACCATGAATTTCAAATGCAACATCAACAACAAATTTCAACAACATTAATCAGTACATTGCCATTTATAAATCATACAAATTACAAGACAAACCTAAAATCACCTGTAAGAAAAAAAACAATAAATTTTGTACAAGACATTAGCCACTCAAATGTTCAACAATTTATTTAACAGCTTCCGATTTGAACCTCCAAAACACTCTTAAACGCCATTTAACAGTATGCGTGTGCACTGTGCATGTTCGCATACATGAATTTCCAATGCACTGTAGACACACACATTTCAAAAGTCATCGTTGGAGGTATAGACTCGAATAAATCTTAATGATTTATCCTCAATAAATCACTTATGCAAAGTGGAATACAACAAACCACATTCGTCTACTTTATACCCATGACAAATGCCATTAATAACCTTATGGTTATTCTATCTTTCGGTCCAAATCTTCCTGCTTGCCGTGTGTGATGGTGTATTTGTATCGTCGTTATCTTCTTCAGCGACTGACGACGGGAAATACCATCACCAGCAAGCACTCTTCAACTATAACTGAGTTATACATTCGTATAAAATTACTAACAAATTGGGAACACACAGCTAATACCCGATTATTGTCTGCATTTTCAATTTCATATCGAAACCTCAAACCGATTGCGAAATGTCGCAGCCAAACTGCTGTCGATATTGCAATCGCAAGCCAAGCACTTGCTGAGCTTAACTCTAAAACCTAGAAAGGCAAAAGCATTGAACCCAGCGTGACATCGAATCAAAATTGAATGAAAAAAAAAAAAAAAACAAATAATTTCTCAACTTCTATTTAAACGTTTTCCCTTTCTTTTTTTTTGTTAGATTTTCGTATATAGAGAAGGGAACGGATCAAGCGATTTTTTTAGCTATGCTATATAACGATTTCACATAAAACAAAGAGCATAAAATGATTCCCTTTTCCGAGCGCACTACTTTCTCATTGTCTATAATACTCTAATCCACTTGACTGCAGTGCCACCGCTTAAAAGTTCAGATTACAGCCTTCGAAGAAGGCAACCGACCTCTCCATAGCTGCAATGAGATGGCACAAGTGCTATATTCTCTGCTATTTTAATACATTTGTAGCTGGTGCTATGCTGTGTGCTACTGGTGGAATAAGGTATGGAACTGCCCTGCCCTGCTACTACTACTACTTAATCGTCTATATAGTCTCGGGAGGGGGCTTTAGGGTCTTGGCGACAACGGGTATAGTAGAGATTGCGAATCTGTGGAAAATCTTTTCATTGCATTGTGTGTTCAACAGAGAGATGGGAATCTTTTAATCCGGCCGTCATTGACAATTTTCTTCTTTTATTCATTTTTTTTTGTTCTCTTTATGCCTCTTATTAAAAAAAAAATAAGAAGAAGAAAAAAAAAACTATTGTGGTTGAATCTTGGAAGAGGCTTTTATCTGGAATTTTTGTTCTACATTTAAACAATACAGAGTACGGGTCAGCGGTCTATCAACCACAGGCCACAGCCCACAGCAGAGACTATTATTTGCTCTGTGTAATCACAACATTATAAAATGAAACTAACCGTAAGTTATTTTGTGTAGGTCTTGGAAAATTAATATTAGGTATGTTATGGAAGACAAAGATAATGCGATGTTTGTTGTAAAAGCTTGACTTTAAAAACATGGGTTGTCAAGGCTTAAATTTGTTTAGTAAGGATGCCATCAGACGATATTCACATTGACAATTGGACTCACTCCGCCGACTTATTTTGACATATTTGAGAGTCTGTAGACGTTAAACGCTATCTCTTACCCACTATGAAGTGCAAATGAAAAAGCAACAAAGAAACTTCAAAATGAGTCGGGGGCAAGAGCTCATTGTGAACACCGTCTTAAGCCAGAACTATAATTGGCGGATGGAGTCGGAAGCTACTGTCAATTGTTGTTGTTTTCCATAAGTTTTCATCCGACGAGTGCGCTCACAACCGCACTCGACGGATGAAAACTTATGGAAAACAACAACAATTGACATTAGCATCCGACTCCATCCGCCAATTATAGTTCTGCCTTTAAGCTGAAATACCGTTAGTCAAAATTTGATTTTAATGTCAAAAAGACCAAAGATAATGGATCTGTTTGGATACTGTCTAAAACTGAAATACTTTTACTTTTTGAACATTTTCGAACGCAATTCCTGTTTTGGTACCTTAAAACTGGGTAGTTTTGTACACTTATGTTGAAAAAAGTAGACATTTCTGTTTTAGGCAGTACCAGAACAGACCTAAGTAATAACTGTCGGATCGATTTGCCATTTTCTTATCTCTGTCATTTTTAAATTTAGGTGTGTTCGATTTGTTTTCAAATAATGTTGCAAAACTAGTTAAGTTTTAAAATATGAGTCTGGGGAACACAAACATAATTTATTATCGAATTTAAACATGCTCAACAAAGTTACCTGTTGGATTATAGAATTATTCCTACAGCAAAGTCTACAGAAATTGCAAATCTGTAACATTTAAGTAAACATATTACATATTTCTGTGAACAAATTCTATTAAAATTTTCTTTCTGTTTAATTTTGCGTTCGCGGTATTTCTGGAAATATGGATTTGTTATCAAAATGTACCAGTCTGCAAAATTCCAAAGAATTTTGTTTGAAAGTAACACAATCAGTAACGGAAAACAAGTTTAATATTCTCTAATTAAATTAAGACATCCGCTTATAAGTTACAGCCATTAACGTTTTTAAAAGACTAATACTATCACACGTCATGAAGTTTTTTATTGACTTAATAATAATTGTTACAAATTCCTTAAAAATGCCCCCATCTATTTTAATTATAACTCTTGTCGACTTTCTTGGATTCAGTTAAATGAAGACCTTCTTTTTATTTGAATAGTTTTTTTTTTTTTTTTGCTTTTAAAGTGCATAGTCCATTCTGGGACATTATACGGGTATTTTTTTTTATCAACATACCCTGATATTGGTTGATTGCTTACTTATATTGATTTCTAGAAATTAATTCCAGAAACATAAATATAAATCGAATTGATAGAGCTGTCATCGATGGACAAATTGATGATATTGATATCGGTAGTTAATCAAACGATATATTTTGTTGGTTTTTTTTTTTCTCTGAGAAAGAATACCATTGTCAATAAAATAAAAATGATTATTCTGAATACGATACACTTATACGGAACTGAATAAATTATTTTATGTTTATTTAACATGTGACAATTTGCATGTATCACACAGAAGTAAAATTCGTTCATCTCTCCTCTTTGCTTTCACTCTGTCACGTAAAGTTAAACAGAACCAAAATATAATAAATTTTATTTGCTAATGTTTTTTTTTCTCCTTTTTTTTTTTTTGTTCTGTATAAATATAGATTTTTCGGCGAATTAATACGAATCTTATTGTGTATTTGCCGTGCTAATATTTAAAAGAGTATAGAGCGAAAAGACAAGGAAAAAAAAAACATTATCATAAATTCACATTCTCGGTATTTAACGAACTCATTTTTTTCAATACTCTTATATTCATTTGCATACCATGTGTATAGTTGTTGGTTAGTTTGCATGCTATAGTTTTTATACTTAAAGCTTAACAAAAAAATGATTTGTTTATTAATAGCATTTATAGCTTTTTTCTTTACTGACGTCATAAATCCAACCAACAATGTGGAACAAAAGTTTAAAACCAATATGTTATTTTATTTGAAAAGAATAATAATGAAACAGTGAAGTTTTGGAATTCTATAATTTTTAAATTAAATAAAATTCGATTTTACCTATTTCAGAAATATAATTGTTAAAAATACAAAAGATCAAAAAGTAGTCAAACAAACCTTTAAAATATTTTAAGTCCCAATCATAAAAAAGTATGCAATGTCAAAAATGAACGAAACTCTCATTTCCGTTCGGTCAATTGGGAATTGCTAAAGTTGAAATGCGCTACCGGTGGTCAACATTTGTACTGAGTTGTTGAGGCAGAAGAAACTATAGCGTTGTGTTAAATGTCAACAGAAGTCAAGCCATCTTTTTTTTGGCACGGACGCCTTCTTAGCAAATTCTGAAGCCTAGTAGGCGCTAGTTTTTTCCGCTTTAGAAACTCATTTCAACTGTTGACCAGTACGGAGTAGAAAAATGGCGGCCACATACAGAGACAACACAAAATTAAAGATTGCGGAACTAATTGTCTTCGGGATAAACAAAGTTGAAATGCTCTATCTGTGGACAAAATTTGAAAGTGAAATAATTTCAGATGACAGTTTTTTTTACAAACAAAAAACGATTTTACAATTCTGAGATTAAGGTTACCATTAATTCAGACTCTGTTGACTAAGGGCTCAATTATAGGTATCAGTAAAATCCATCAGTAAAAATTGAAACATCAGGAATCTGAAATCTTTAACTGATGAGCGTTTATAGCAATCAGTAAATTTACGTCATTAAATTGAATGTTTATTTGACATTCGCGCCTCAAGCAATTTTTTACTGTTGATTTTATCAGTAATTATTTTAATAATGGCAGCGGAACAGTAAAAAAAATGGAACGCCATCAGTAAAACGAAATGGAATATATTTTGGCATTTGGCAGTCAGCTGTTCAGTAAAATGAAACTTATCAGTAAAATTTATAACATGAATTTGTGTATAAAATTTAACACAAAATGCATTGATTCTTTTTGAAAAAATTAGTGGATATATGTTTTCAATTTATTTCATCAAAATTTTCCCCAAAATATAAGATTAAAGTATTCAAAACAGCAAAAACAAAATTTTTACTGATGGATTTTACTGATAGCTATAACTGAGCCCTAAGGGCAACACCCGTAGGTATTGCCCCCAATCCCTAACTGGAAATTTTAAAATTATTTAAACAAATTTTTCTAACTTTTTGACCACACTGTAAATAAACATTACTAATATTATTGTTTGTTCTAAAATTAACACAAAGCGAAACAGTAGAATGAGTGACATTTTTATTAGAACATTTGGATTCTCGTATACATATTGTGTACTCTAAAGAAAAAGAATTCCAGAAAAATTCTCACAAAGGCATAATATATTTCTTTCGGAAGAAAATGGTATTCGCAAAAGAATGCTTTAAAAAATCTAAAGGTAAAAATATCGAAAAAAAAAATAATCGAACATTTGCAATATTTGTGCTGGAAAAAAATTCTATGAAACAGTTTTCGCATATAAATCTGCCAACATGTGTTATTTTTTAAAAACACATTTTTGTTGTTATATAACAATTTGAATGTTTTTAATATTTTTTTTTAGTGGGAAGTGTAAAGAATTAAAATTCTTCCGATCGTTTTCAATAATAGCACGTGTGTACAAAAAAAAGTTTTGGTCAGTAATAAATTAGGTGTTTATTCTTTTAGTTAAACCTATTGCACAGGTTAAGATTTTATGAAGTCAGTATTACCAATGAATTGTATGAAAAATCAATAAATTCATTAAAAAAAAAAAAAACATTTAACACATTCCGCCAAGTTTTTTCTGCAACAATTATAAAAAAGAATAAATCTAAAGCCCCAACATTGTAAATAATAAGAGAGTGTGTGAACAATTCCTTTAAGCTTGCAAAACCACTTAATGTGTTAGGGCCCTTAAAAGCTAGTTAAGTGGGTTATACTGCCCTGGTTCTGAATGCACTCATTTCGTTCAATTCAAAATAACAACGAAAAGTAATTGGAATTTCACAATTTCGTAACTTTTGATTAAATATGAGAATTAATTAAAGTTTTAAATAAAAAAGGTAAGATTTAAAGTAATTTAAAAATTTAATCATACTTAAAATATTAGTTCTATTTGGGTATTGCCTAAAACAAAAATATTGGTACTTTTTTTCAACATTTTTAACCCAATTCCTGTTTGGGTACTCTGAAACTGTTAAGTTTTTTTATATGTTGAAAAAAGTTGAAAATATTTCAGTTCAAGGCCATCGCCAAACAGGCCTAAATTTAAAGCAAACTTAGCAAAGATTTGTGCGTATATTTTTATTATTTTGTTACAACAAAAACCTCCAAAAACCTCCAAAAACCTTAGTGATGTATCCAAATTCATCCCCGGGTTCAAAACAGACCACCTGAACTTAAGTTCTGATTTTTTTAGAGTTTTTGAATGGTCAAATCTCAAATGTCATTAAAAATGAGGTGATATTTAGTTCTGACCAATCAGAGCCTCAAAGAGTTCAGAATTTAAATGAAGTTGACCTGTTAGAGAGGTGGAGAGCCTGTGCAATGCAAAACGTGAAACTTTTTTTTATAGGTGCGCTAGTTTTGCTTACTTCGATGAGCTCCTGGTACATTTCATTTTCATTTGATGGCTGCCAATGAAGAAAGCGCACATGATTGTGGCCCGCGGCATTAAAATTGGATAAGTGTTGCGAGCGTCCTCTATCAATGCATATGACGTTACAATGTAGGTAGGTAGGGTGGCCTGTGTTGAACTCGACCAATTTCTTTAGAAAGGTTTGAATGTTACCCGTTTTCCTTAAAAAAAATTTAAAAAAAAGATAGATTGAGGGATGTAACGGGTGTGATTTTCTAACGTCACATCCGTTACATCTTATTTAAAGATATTCTCAGACAGAACAATATGTAGGTATGCATGCATTTTTGCTTTCGTAAAAAGTAAAGTGGCGATAGTAGTTTACCACCTCCAAAGGTACAGGCTAACAATGCATTCGATACTTCCTTAAAACCATCAATCTATCTTCAATCTATTTTTAAAAAGGTACGTAGTTGGTTTATAGCGGTCAGATGGATCTATATATTAGCTGTGTTTTATTTTCCTCGTGATCCAGATCAGGGGTCAAATCACCGCACACGATTACGATCATACGTTAACGTTTTGACTATTGCTCTCTCTATTTAATCAGTAGAAAAAGATAGGGACACATAGCAACCATACGTTAACGAACTTATGCCGTACTTCGACCCCAGATCATTAATTTATTTGCGAAACAATAACAAAACAAAATTCTGCTTTTGTTGTAAAGCTAATAAAAACAATGATCTGATCCGGATCACGAGGAAAATAAAATTCAGCTATTATGCACTTTTAAAACCAGATTTTTAAGTATTCGGTAAGATCATTGTTAGCTTCAACAAACGGCAATATTATTTCACTATAATTCGCAATTGCCTCCGGTGTGCTATCACACAACTCACACCCAAAAATGTACTCTTGGCTCTCATACTTAAATTTAATTTCTCAGTCAATGTCCCATTATTCAACCTACATTATATATCTTAAATGAATGAACTCAAATTGCTGCAATTGTCTCTGTTCTCAGCAAAAAAAAATAAAATTTCGATCGCGTGATTAGTACCATGGCAAGTAACTTTTACTGCCTTCCGTCATGATAAGTAGCATTTTAATTGGACCGTTAAATAAGTGCCACTAACCAAGCAACTTAAATTAATCAACAACAAAAATATCTTAAAAAACAAATTCAAAAGAAACATATCTATCGAAACAAAAATGACGCAACTACAAAATCCAAGAACTCCAAATATCTCAGCGTACATTAAATGTCTGGGGCTTTCCGTTTGGTCGGCGCACATCAATCGACCAAGTTGTAAGAAATGCAATTTTTGTCGTCTCGACATAATGTTATAAAATAAAAATTTAAAAAAAAACTTATCATGGGGACCCATAACCGGAAGTTATGAAGTTTGATTCCGATTCGGAAGGAATATCAATTAACTTTATTCCAACCCAGCCCGTTCAGGCAATTCCAAAAAAAAACTCTTCTCATTAAAAAATATTAAAAACAAATTAAGTTTATTAAACGCTTTCTCTTTTTTGTTTGTTTCTTTATAGCAAATTGTCCAATTGATGAAAAGCCCTCAACACCGCCATCATCAAATTTATCGAAAATAACAACAACAACATTAAAAACATCAACTACTATCACAGCAGAAAAAACAACAAGAAAAAGAAACTCCAACAAGTTGAAATTATGGACTGCAATGCTTGAACGGTTTCGTCTAGGTGGATTGAGTGGGACCTATCGCATTCGTAGTGCAGAGCTGGCGCGCGATAAGAAACAACGACAACAATGTGTCACTGTACTATTCCTAGATGACAGTACACACACCTTTCGGATTGATGTAAGAATATATTTAGTTTTCTTTTGAATTGAGTATTTGTAAGAAAAAAACCCTTTTTTTAACAATAGGGTACACTTTTGTACATTCGACTTTGAAGAATGTAGTAGCCACTAGGATTACAAGGAATAAAGTATTTAAATCTTTCCAATTAGAGCTGGATTGTTTCAAAAAATGTGTCAATTTAAGAACTCGAAAATGTCAACCTAGAGATTGACTTGTCGCTCAACGTATTTGAAAGCCTGCTTTGTCGCAGCAATGACACATAGGGAAAGCAGCCGAGTTCTCAATAGTCTTTAATTCTAAGATTTTATTTATGTCACTGAAATATTCACTGCCCAGAGAAAGGATTTTGAAGTGTTAAGGGATTCAGCTTCGCCTTTACTCGCTCCTCAATGTTAAGCTTCCAGCTCAATCTAGAATTCAAAATCTCAACTAAATACTTTGCTCTAAAAGAAAGTGATGAGATTTGACTGTTAAGCTGAGATAAAAAGACGGTAGAAATTTAGTTTAGTTGTAAATAGTTAACTTAGTTGCGTCTACTGAAAAGGGTAAGGCATGAGCAGAGAAGATGTTGGATTGTTTCTTCTTCTTCCTCATCAAAGCAACTTCTGCAGAAATCATTTAAGACTATGCCAAGTCTTATGACGTGCTTACCTATGAGACATTGTCCTGTTACAACACCTATTACACAGCTGAAATGCAATCTGCTTAGAGACAATACATTTTTTGAATGTTGGATCGAGCTTAGGCCAGATCTGCTTGGTCGTTTGGCATGTTATAATGTTTGACCATCTTATGTTTGTTGCCTCTATAGCTTCTTGCTTCAGCATGAGTTTCAGTTTTGACTAATCGCGGGTAAAAAATTTCCTGCAAATAGAATAACCTAACCATACGTGGTATAAGGTACGTTTTCCGGAGATATATTTCAGCTTCCTTATATGCCTTCTGGAGTGAGTGGAAAGTATTGTTTGCTTTTTAACGAACCATTTGTTGCATTTTCGGAGCGGTTGTCAAAGCTGAGTAATATTAATTGAGTTCCAACGGAATGGCAACCCAAAATTTAATAATTTGAAAGTAAAAGCTATATTCAACAGCGAGTGTGAAGCAATTAATGTAGTCTTTTCTAATGCACGGAATTTAAGCCTGTTTTCGGTATTATATTAAAAGCTTTAAACAACACAATTTATTGTAGCTTCTCGTTGTGTTATTTTTTAATTTCTCTCAGCATTTAATTTTCATATTAATTTCATGAGCACAGGGAACCATTAGTTTTTGTGGAGTGTGAGGTGTGGACATACAAACACTTCCATTGGTGATAATTACAAAATAACAATTGAAGTCTATTACGACAACGAACTAATGTTTGTGGTGTTTCTTCTTTTTTATTTGTTTTTCTATTCCCCACAGTCGTGAAGGCTTTTTTTTTTACTAGCCGGCCGGCCGGCGAGGTGCGGCAGCAACAAAATTACCATGCACAACGGATGTAGTTTTCTTGGGATTCCGCCCAGTTTAGTTGTTGTTGTTGTCTGTTTTTTTTTTGTGTTTTGTCTTTAGTGCCGTCTGAGTCATTTATTTGACGTGCGCAAAACACGAATTCTCAAGGAATACAACTATACTCGTAATATGCTACTACATGCATGTAAAAAACCATTCAGTCGAACAAACAACAAAAATAAATACAAATATCAAGGGCTGCAAAATATATATTAACATCTGATATGAATTCCGACACAAAAATTCGAAATTTATTTGTGTTATAAATATAATTTCTTCAAGTTCAAATAATTTTTAAAAATAAACATAAAATGTGAGAAGGTAAATTTAATGAGCATGTTGATAGTTGCGATTAGGGTTTGATTTACGTAAATGAGAGACATTTCAAAGTTTTGGTTTAGATTAAAGATAATCTAAAAATGTTTTATGTTCATGTACAATAGCAGCAGTTACATATGTAAGTGTAGCTCAATCTAGGTATGTACATACATAGCTGAAGAAATATTTATAATTTTAAACAAAAGTTGGTTGGGGGAAAATATTGAGTTGTTAGGATAAAAAAAATAGGCTCCGCGTATTTAGGCCCCAGGAAATAAGGCGCAAATAACGATCTTTAAATTGTTAAAAAATTATTAGTAAGTAACAGAATAGCTGAAAAATATCGCAACAACTGTTTTAAAAATCCTTGAGGAACAATTCTAAAAGTTCCGTCTTTAAAGTTATTATGTTTAAAAAATTATTGAAAATATTATTGTTATTTTAATTTAAAATAACAGAAGAACATTAAGTTGATTCAACTCCAACTCTTATCAAATCTTAAACATCAAACAATTTCCTCTAAATTACAAGCTATTTCCTTTACTTTCAATTTGAAAACAATAGAAACAATATATAAAATTTTATTTTCAGTACCTAGACAAGATCATTAATTAATTTTAAACTTAGCAACAAATTCTTATCTATTGAAATATGCATGCATTAACAATAAACAGTACATACAGCTGTGTTCAAAATAATAGTAGTGCCTGCATCAAAATAACATTTTTTATAATTACGGTGCTTCTACGGTTAAAAATTTAGTTTCTTTGATGTCAAAGTTTGTAACGGTCAATTACTAATAAATGTATCATAGTTTTAAAATGAAAAAGAAGGTTCCAAATAATTTTTCATTGACTTTTGGTTGTTCTTTCTAATTTGACCTGTTCAAAATAATAGTAGTTAAAGTTATTTTTGAAGAATTTAAAAGCGGTTTATAACATAGAATATTTATTTTTGGTTTAAAAGTAAGTACTCATATAATATGAACAATTTTTCAACAAAAAACGATTTGTTTCGGTTTTAATCTATTTAAAGTTCGAAGAGCAAAACACTGCAGTTCGGATAGCGGAAACTTTTACGAAAGCTGCTTGAAGAAGGGAAAACCTACTTGGAAATTCAAGGTTTTATGAGGATGCTCCCCTGCAATGGTAGCCAATGCAATAAACTCAACGAAAAACCCCAAACGCGCGGTAGAAAAAGAAAAAAGACCGTCGTAGATGACAGGCGTACTGTCCAGATGAGCAAAGTTGAGCCTTCAGCATCGTCGTTTCGAATCCAGAAGGCTTTAAGCCTGGATTGCAGTGCAGTGAACATTCGGAGGCGACTGTTAGAGATTAATTTGTACGCTTGAAGTCCACGAAAAGTTCTGTGAAACATGTTAAAAAGCGTATCCAGTTTGTAAAAGATTACATAAACTGGCCAGCGAAGTAATAGCGTAACATATTGTTTACTGATGCGAGCAAATTTGTCCTCTTTGGTGGTACTGGATCTCCAGAATACGTCCGATGTTCCAAAGTATACGACGGAAAAAGTTAAACATGGAGGGTCGAAAATTTTAGTATTTTAACATATTTCTTTGTTAACAACGGTACTTTATGTGAACTTCAAGCGTACAAATTAGTCTCTAACAGTCGCCTCCGAATGTTCACTGCACTGCAATCCAGGCTTAAAGCCTTCTGGATTTGAAACGACGATGCAGAAGGCTCAACTTTGCTCATCTGGACAATACGCCTGTCATCTACGACGTTCTTTTTTCTTTTTCTACCGCACGTTTCGGGTTTTTCGTTGAGTTTATTGCATTGGCTACCATTGTAGGGGAGCATCCTTATATAACCTTGAATTTCCAAGTAGGTTTTCCCTTCTTCAAGCAGCTTTCGTATAAGTTTCCGTTATCCGAACTGCAGTGTTTTGCTCTTCGAACTATAAATAGATTAAAACCGAAACAAATCGTTTTTTGTTGAAAAATTGTTCATATTATATGAGTACTTACTTTTAAACCAAAAATAAATATTCTATGTTATAAACCGCTTTTAAATTCTTCAGAAATAACTTTAACTACTATTATTTTGAACAGGTCAAATTAGAAAGAACAACCAAGAGTCAATGAAAAATTATTTGGAACCTTTTTTTTCATTTTGAAACTATGATACATTTATCAGTAATTGACCGTTACAAACTTTGACATCAAAGAAACTAAATTTTTAGCCGTAGAAGCACCGTAATTATAATAAATGTTTTTTTGATGCAGCCACTACTATTATTTTGAACACAACTGTAGATGTAAAATTGCAAGTCGTTTCTATAATTATTTTTCATATCACTTAAAACAAACTTATTAATTAAAATCCCTATGATTGAATAATAAAAGTATTTCTGCAAAAAAATGATCAAGTATGATATAATTTTTGTAAGAATTTTTTTTAAGAAATCACAAAAAAAAAGGAGGAAATAAAATAAACCATAATATCTACTTCAAATGATATCATATCACATTCCTCCACCCTGATAGTAAAATTCAAAATAAATATGACATTAATATTGAAATTCCTATATTGCCGTCGTATATCAGTGAATGAGTTTGATAGCTTATTTCCTAATGCAGTTTAAGTAATAAAAACAAAAAAGGGGGAAAAGATAATATTCCTTTTTACGACATAACCAGATAAGGCCAATTGAACGTGACTCAAACCCATTGTACTTAATCACACAATAGTAGGCATAATCTTGGAAAACCATTAAAACAATAAAAACAAACCAAAACACACCCATTAGCGTATCATTCTCAAGATAATAAAAATAAAATATCCACAAAAGAAAAACTATCACTTTCACATTTCAATGTCTATCTTTACAGAAGCGTGCGAAAGGCGCTGAATTACTCGACCAAGTTTTTCAGTTTCTCGAGCTATCCGAAAGGGACTATTTTGGCCTGCTATTTCCACAAAAACCTGGTGATGTTGTCGTAAGTATTCTATTAAATTAATTACTCTTCCATTCCAATTGTCATTCAATTTAAATCCCAAAAAAAGGAAACTATAAAATCCGTTTGGATTAAAAATCACAACGGACTTGTGGTTATTTTTTGTTGATTCATACAAATTGCCAATTGTGATGGAAATCGTTCAAATACTTGAACTAGATATAAAGTTGACCTTTAATGTTTTTGTTTTCAACAGCGGTGGGTCGATGCACATAAGCAATTTAAAAAACAATGGAACAGCAGCTCACTGGATCCAGATGCCGTTCCAATATTAGAATTTAGAGTTAAGGTATGTGTTCTATTTATTCTCCTACAAAAAGAATACATTTTTACTTAAATTTATATATTTAACAGTTTTATGTAAGTGATCCAAGTCGACTACAGGAAGAGTATACACGATATCAATTTTATTTACAAATCAAGAGAAATGTATTTCTGGGTAAATTGCAGTGTTCTTTGGGCACGCAATGCCTTTTGGCAAGTTATACTGTGCAATGTAAGATTACCTACATTTTTGTTTTATTTTTGGATTGAGAATTATTGATTTCTTTTTCTTTTTTATGTATTTTAGCTGAATTAGGTGATTTTAATCCGGCCGAACATCAACCTGGTTATTTGAGTTGTCTGCAATTATTAGTGGACCAAAATGACGACTCCGAACGTCGAATATCCGAATTACATAAATTGCATCGAGGCCAATTGCCTGCCGATGCTGAATATAATTATTTAGAGCAGTCGAAACGTTTGGACTTTTATGGAATTGATTTACACAAAGCAACGGTTTGTAATAGTTTATTTATTATTCTTTTTTAATTAATTCAATACCTGGTGTTTGCTAAACTAGAAAGTTAGGGAACACAGGTCAGGGAATTTGGAAAACGGTGAAGGATTTTGTTTTTTCTGTGTCATTTTTTAAATATTCACTGAGAAAAAAATGTATTAGTTAGTTATGTTATCAATCACTAGAAGCCATGCAACTCCATGGTATTGGAGTATGTGATGTGGTCTTCATGTTGTTAATGGAGCCATGAAGACTTCGCTTGCGAGTGTTCTTTAGGAGTTGGGACTAACATATTTTCTTAAAACATATTTATTACGTTTTCAAAAAAACTCCTGCAAAGAGAAGTTTGTTTACATCAAAAACGGGTTTTACTAAATTTCCTTCAAAATATGGCAGGATTTAATGATTTAATAACAAAAAGTGTTTTAGAGATGCCTCAACATATTTGATGAACTGAATTAAACATTTCTTCACTTTGCAAATAGATGTTCTAAAGACGCAGCCTGTTGAAAACTTCAAAAACTTTTTTAAAAACGAGTTCTTCGAGCCCAAGCTTTCTTTTTTTTTATGCTATTGCATTGGAGTTTAAACCTTTTTTAGCAAATGATAAAGGCGAAAAACCTTTAGTAATTTAGTAGTATGAAAATCTACTTACTTACTTTACTCAGGGTGACCAGCGCCGTAAGGCGTCTACAATCCGCTGTGGATTTGGGCCTCAACCAACAAGCGTCGCTAGCTAGCTCTATCCTTAGCCCGCTGCTTCCAGTTTCGCATGCCAAGTTGATTGAGGTCCCCTTCCACTTGGTTGCGCTACCTCAGACGAGGTGTTCCTCTACTGCGCCGTCCCCCTGGGTTGGAGTTGAAAACTTTCCGGGCCGGAGCATTGTTGTCCACGTGACCTAGCCATCTCAGGCGCTGTACCTTCACTCTCTTGGCTAGGTTAGCGTCCTTCTACAACCCGTAGTAGTATAAGATCTACTTATACATATTGATAAAAATCTTAGTATCACGCATAGTAAAAAAATAAAATTACCGATTGCACGAAAGGATCTGGAATTCCAACGATTTATCTGCCTAATGAGTCTAATTTACTGGACGAAAAAAACTTAAAATTGGTTTTAATGCCAATAAGTTGATTACAGAAAAAATAAATAAATAATAAAAAGTATAACAGGAGAAAAAGAAATTTAAAGTTATAAACTCGAATGCGCCAATTGCAGTCTTCAAAATAGAAAAAAGCTAGTTCGGTGAGGTATGATCTTGTAGCGAGCTTATCGAGTTCGAACTACAGCAGTATTTTAAAAAGCTATATTCTTTACACAAAGAGATTTCAAAACCTGCTTCATAATGCTTCAAATTCTTTTCGTAAAGGCGATGAAATCGGGGAAACCTGCTTCATAATGCTTCAAATTCTTTTCGTAAAGGCGATGAAATCGGGGAAAGAGCAAAGAAACAGTACGAAAATGAGTGCACAGATGGAACAGAACAGATGGATAGGACTTTGTTTCAAATGAAACAACACAAAAAGTACAAAAATGTTACTAACCATCATTAATTGATCTTTCGGACTAGAACTAAGAAACCACTATTTCTACCAACCAACCCTTCTTATATCTTTACGAATTCTGGTTTCCTCCATTTTTACAATTTTGTTAATTTGACAAAGTTTAAAAAGACAATTTTCTTTTTTTTTAGCTTTACTGTATTAATTCTTGCGAAGTGATTATTCTTATTCTTTCTTCATTTGAATGAGAGTACTTAAGTTGTACTTCTTTTTGTTGATTTGAATTTCATAAGCATTTCACTGAAAATTAAATAAAGTAAACCCGCAAAAAGTACAATAAACTCAAATTAAATTCAAACAAAAAGCTGCAAACATAATGGGTACACTCCGAGAAAGGTACTGCAAAATTAAAAAAAATCTTTTTCAAACAAAACTACACTTTATTACGGGAAAGGCTTGTCTAAAAGGTCAAGAACTTTCTTGTCTTAATAAACAAAAAAAAAACTTCCCCATGCAATAAAAACAAACAAAACCACACAAAAGAAATTTTAAAAACTTTTACGACCATGTAGCTATGACTCTTCGCCTAACAAGCAATTAAAAATGTTAATTTGCTACATTCCACTTTTTAGTTAAGACTTTAGGTCAACAAAATTTGCATGAAAAACTTGGGAAGAGTTTTGAATTCATTTTATTATGTTTTTTTTGTTTTTGTTTGATGTTTCAGGATTCAAGTGGCAAAGAAATGCAATTAGGAGTAGCCTCTATTGGGCTGTTGGTATTCCAAAATAGCACTCGCATAAATACATTTTCTTGGTCAAAAATGGTTAAAGTATCATTTAAACGGAAAGACTTTTTCATTCAATTGAGACGAGAGCCGGTAAGTAATTTATTCTTTTTTTTTAAGAAATAATTCAAACAAATTCTTTTTTTATTACTCAGTCGGAACACTATGACACACTTTTGGGCTTCTGTATGGGATCCCACAAACATGCCAAAGCTTTATGGAAATCCTGTGTTGAACATCATTCATTTTTCAGACTAAAACGTCCTCATCGACTTTCGCGCTTCCTTAATATAAGCTTGGGATCAAAGTAAACTATCAATCAATGTTCTCTTTATCTATCGCATAACTCTAATTTTGATTGTATTTTTTTTCTTTTAAGATTCTATTATTCTGGCCGAACAGAATTGCAGGCTGTGCAGGAGAGCAAACAACGGGGGAAAATCCACAAAGCATTTGTTCGATCGCCAAGCAAACGACTGATTCAGCATACGTCCTCGCCAGCAAATGGTACTTCAGATAGTAATGGCACCTCAATTAATGGAAAGAATGCCACATCGATATTAACAATAACAAAAACAAGCCGTCCGCATGACAATAAGGTCACCTCAAAGCAAACGGATTCAATGCCCCGAAAAGCATGGGAACAACAAAGCGATGAGTACGACATTCAAATGTTAGTTGATAACACTTATTGCTAGAACTATCCACAAATTTGTTGAATTGTTTAATTATTTCGAGAATAACAACCTTTTTTTAGAACTAGACGCTTTGTCCCTGAAGCACGGGTCACATTACGCTGTTGCCAGACGGTGATTTAGTATAGTAGTCGTTTCCACCTAAAAGGTGTTGATAAATGGCCAGCACGACCAACTCCATCTTCGGCTGACAACCCGCTGATTGTGGCCCGTGCTTTAAATTTCCTTTCATTAATCTAACACTTGACTACATTTTTTTAAACCATTTTTGTATATTTTTTTTTAGTGAGGGTGGCTTTATAGAACAATGTGCTCGTCGATACGAATCCCCAATCCCTCCAGCATATAGCTCAGAAAACCACAGTCCAATTCCGTCCTCCGGTGGTGGTGGCGACGCTGATAATTTAATAACAATACGTCTCCACTCCGATGAACAGGGTCGTTTTGGTTTCAATGTCAAAGGCGGTGTTGATCTCAGTTTGCCTGTACAGGTGTCCAAAGTTGTACCACATACTCCTGCCGATCGAAGTAACCCTCGTGTCTGTGAGGGCGATGAAGTTGTAATGATCAATGGGCAAGATGTTCTCGGTTTGAAACATGAACAAGTCGTCAATTTGATACGGGAATCTCGAGAGTATCGTAATGGAGAATTGTCACTTACTGTGCGTCCAAACTCGCTGGTCACGATGTCCGAAGAAGAACCGCTTTATCAATATGTTCCAGAGAATGATGAAATTGGCGGATCACAGAATATGCTAGACGGTGATGCGTTATTTACGCAGAGTCTTTTATTGCTTAGCGATGGACTGGCATCGGGCGCTTTACTGGCTCAGTATGAGCAAATGTACAGGAAGAATCCAGATTTGGCCATAAGTGAGGCGAAAAAACCTGAGAATATCTCGAAAAATCGTTACAGAGACATTTCACCATGTAAGATTGAAAAATGCTCTATAAATGTCTTTTATAACTTTTGTAACATTATTTTGTAGATGACTGTACCCGTGTGGTGCTGATAAATAGTAATTCCGGAGACTATATTAACGCCAACTACGTGAACATGGAAATTCCCGGTGGGGCAGTTAATCGTTACATAGCAACTCAGGGTCCCTTGGCTAGCACGACAACTGACTTCTGGCGTATGGTCCAGCAAGAGTCAAGTCATTTAGTAGTAATGTTGACCACAGTTATGGAAGCCGGTCGACAAAAATGCCATCAATATTGGCCAGTTACCGGTGATGAATTAATGCTAGCCGATGGATTCTCTGTGAAATGCTTAAGCGAAAAGGCTGACGAAACTGGTAGTTTTGTATTTCGAGAATTCATACTGATTGACAAGAAAACAGGCGAAAGACGTTCAATTCAACATATGCAATATCTAGCATGGCCAGATCATTGTGTACCGTCCGATCCGAATTTATTTTTAGAATTTACTGAACGAGTGCGTTCGGCACGCAATAAAACATTGCTGCAGGAAATCGAAGAGAGCCTGAAGCAAGTTCGTCTTTTGGATGCTGACGCTGAGAATGGTTTGTCAGGTGAAAGGAAATGCATGGCGAGTAACGGAGTTACACCTGAAGATGAGATACCAGTTTCTACCAGTGTTCATCAGTAAGTTTAAATATCTATCTAATTTATACGGTTTACATGATTTAAGGTTTTAGAAATTTTTATCTTAATCCACATCCTTTTATCAACTAAAAAACATTTCTTAAAATGATCCGTAAGAGTTTTTTCTTTGTTTGTCTGTTTGATTTGTTGTTTATTGTACACAACAAATATTCTTAGATTCTTAGGTAAAATCATCATGCTTTCAGAGTAACTCTGAGTTGAATCTAACTTCCTTAAGCCAGCTGTTAAAATTGATCGTAATAGATGAAGAAGAATATATTCCTTGTCCATTATTCAGTCAATTTTAACTAAAATTTCTACAAGAGCCACCGCCCACTTAAAACTTTCTTTCGGCCGAGCTATTTGTGCGCGCACTGGACCGACTTTAAAGTCGATTTGGAAATGTATTAAAATACTTTTTTATTTTGAAATTTTGCTGGGGTCGAATTCCCTTATACGTTAGTTAACGAATGGTTGCTATGTGTCCCTATCGTTTTCTAATAATTAAATAAAGATAGAAATAGTCAAAACGTTAACGTATGATCGTAATCGTGTGCATTTTGAAATTATTTGATATTTTCTTCAGCTCACACAAAAGATGTTGCTGCTTTCGCTTCAGAAAATAAACTGATTTGATTTCTATTTTTCAAAGCTTATATTATTTTTTCGGAGAATCATAGCTTACCTCGATTAAAATCGTTTTTTTTCTTCATTCCGTTTGAAATTTCCACAGCATACGTTGATTTAAAATTTTTTATTTGAAAAGAAAAATTTTCCATTGACACATTGAATATTTAAATTTTAAGAACATAGCATATATTAAATTTATGCTATGTTCTTTGAAAAGATAATACATAGTTTGCAAAATGTACATAAATAAATTCGTTCTCTTTTGAATCTTAAAGAATATATTGAGTTTTTTGGCGGCCTAGTAGGTCTTCTACATAATTTAAGAATGATTTCCTTTTACATTTTTTTTTTAAATGTGATATTTTTTTATTTTTAGGTGCATAAGCGCTGCCAATCCACCTGTGATAGTTCATTGTTCAGCCGGAATAGGTCGTACCGGTGTGCTGATTCTAATGGACACAGCACTAGCGTTAATGGAATCAAAAGAACCAGTTTATCCATTGGATATTGTTCGGACAATGCGAGATCAGCGTGCTTGCATGGTTCAGAATGTCGTAAGTTTAATCAATAATAATATTTGTATCTATAAACATTTAATTTTTTTTCTTTTTTTTTTTTGCTTACAGAGCCAGTACAGATTTGTTTGTGAATGCATTTGTGCAGCTTATATGAAAATGTCAAAGAGTGCTGCTAACGAAGAGTGATAAATAATTTTACTTTAATTTTTTTGTTTTGTTTTAAACTAAATCCATTTGTACTTCTTAAAATTAGTATTACATTATAATTATTATTATATACATTTAATTCATCATAAGTAAACAGAAATAACAACATAATTCTTAACAACACACACATCCCCCATCACAGCCATTTTTTTTTAATCTTTAACTATATTTGTATTTATATAAAACTCCCACTTCTAATGACCAAATCACATAAAAGGCCTCATCCTTCTATTTGGGACCTAGTTTATACCTGGTATTTATCTATCTTTTGCTGCTTGCAAAAATGAGCATTTAAACAAAAACAAATGAAATAGATTTTAGTTTAGAAAATTGCTATAAAAATTGATATGAGTTTTTTATCACACAACAGGACTGCATATTTTTTCTTCACAAAAAAAAAAAACACTTTTTAGGCAATGAGCTTCCATTTTGTTATTTAAGTTTTATAAACCCTGCTTTTCATCAAAATAGGTTCAAAACTTTTTAATGTTCAGTATTCGTTTTTTTTTTCCTTACAGTGTGCGAAAAATAATGATTTTTTGATGTCAAGTCATTGCTTAAGATGTTAGCAGAATCAAAAAATAGTTCAAAATGTCTAGTTATTTTCGAAAAACTGTGGTTTTTTTGTATAATCAAAACAGGTACACATTAGGAATGATGAACAATTAATCCATGATAGAATTTAAACCAAGTTCTTCTTAAAAAAAAAATAATTCTGTTTATATTTTTTGTATAGTGACCTTTTTAATCATAAAAAAAATAACAAAACATTCAGCCCTATTCTGGTATTCGATTCACTTGAATCGAAAGATTTCCTTCCTTCATCCCGTCAAACTGGCTTGGGAAAACTTCTAACTTTCGAAATCAAAGCGATGTTGTTTTATGAATTCTTAAGAAAAAAAAAATTATTTATTTTAATTTTTAACCCCATTTAAACGCTTCCTTTTTTTTACTTTCACTTAAATCGAATACCAGAATAGGGCCGATTTTTCAATATTTAATGCAATCTATCTGAATATTTCGAATAGGTAAATTCAATATTTTCCATTTAAAATGATTTGAAATCAGATTTTCATTAAACTTGATCCCATACAAATGTCAAAAAACTGCGCAGCGTGAAGTCAAAACTTAAAGCTCACTCAACTTGCTATTCAGCTTCCGGTTCAGTGTCGGCTTCAACTTTGCATTGTAGCGTTATGTACTGGTTTCGTACTTTTCAACAACGACAGCACCACAAGCTTCAGCTCCAGCTTCACCATTGTGTTCAGCCAGTATTTGAAAAGTTATGTTTTTGTTTTTTAAATAATCTTAACCGTTACTTTTTCTAACACCTAAAAATTAACAGAACATAGTACAACCTTAGCCGTGTTTTATTGGTACTCAGTATCTTACTAAGACAACATTTAATGATGTCAACAACAACAAACGATTACTTTTATTTTTTTATAAAAATCGTTTTATGATGAAAAGTCAAAAATGTATTAGTTTAGAAATAAATTTTTGCTGCAACCCAACAAATAAAAAACTTTTGTTTATCCTTAGCAAATCATTTGGTTTTTCCCGTGCAAAATTTTACTGAGCTAAGTACTGAGTTAGCAACAAAACACGCCTCTTATTAGGTCGCGCACCAGTATTTTAGACAAACTATTAATGCAAATTTGAAAAATTGATTATGTACTTTTTCTGATGAGAAGGAGTGTACTTTTTATCAAGTTAAAAAAATGAAAACACTATTACTGTTTTTGTTCTTCCCGATAAGTGAAAAATAAGCCATCTTGTACCTTTTTTATAAACTCAATCAATTAGCAGTAAAAATAAAAATTAAAAAATATCATTATTTTTCATTTTACTCCCCTCCTTGTGTTGGTAATTTGTATCCAAAGTAAATAAGTTTGTGTAGTATTTTATTAAGTAAATAAAATTTAATTAATTATTCTTACTAACTATACCTTTAGAATACGAAAAATAAAATAGATTTGTTATATTCTTTAAACAATGTCGCCTAACAATGACTTTTATTTATTTCTTTTTAATTTGAATTTAGTTATATTTTATTCATATAAGAAAAAAAAAATGGAAATAAAATAAGACAAAAATAAAAAAACTATTATGTATTTAATAATAAAAAAAATGGATAAACAAGAACAGATAAACTGCTGTATACCATTTAAGTATTTTTAACTCTATCGCTCACCCTGTGTAAAATGTATAATTATTATTATGGATATAATTTATACAGGGTGTCCCAAAAGTAATGGATCAAACGAAATATGCTGATAGGCCAACTTTAGGGCTCTCAGAATTTGGTAACTTGTTCACCTCAAATCCTTACGGTTTTCGATTTAATGCAGTTTTTGTGAAATTTCGAAAAATTTCGAATTTGCAACAGTATTTTGCTTCCTCCGTTCATAATTGATTTTTGTTTTTTACAATTCTTTCACTAAAACATTGCCTAATAATAAGAAATAATTAATTAATCAAAATATTTTTTATTTCATTCGTCATTTTGCTGCAAATTAATTAACAGTTCCATGATTTATAAAAACTCAATTTCTTACTTTTATTTCAGAGCAACACCCTGAAAAAAATTTGTATGGTGTGGCACTGGTTTATTATTTTGAAAACTTTCCATGTTATTGCAGTTTTCAAAAATGTATAAAAATTTCCAAAGTTGAAATTAGAACGAAAGATATTACAATTTGAATGCAAAAAAACAGACGTTTTTAGAGCAAAATAACAAACAAAAATCGAGGCTTTTGTTCAAAAAGAAATAAACAAACAACAGTCGAGAAAATGTGTTTATTTTTCTTTGTTATTTTTCTCTGAAAAGCCCTGTTTTGTTGCTTTTAAATTGTAATATCTTCAGTTCTAACTTCAACTTTGGAAATTTTTATACATTTTTGAAAACTGCAATAACATGGCAAGTTTTCAAAATAATAAACCAGTGCCACACCATACAAATTTTTTTCAGGGTGTTGCTCTGAAATAAAAGTAAGAAATTGAGTTTTTATAAAACATGGAACTGTTAATTAATTTGCAGCAAAATGGCGAATGAAATAAAAAATATTTTGATTAATTAATTATTTTTTATTATTAGGCAATGTTTTAGTGAAAGAATTGTAAAAAACAAAAATCAATTATGAACGGAGGAAGCAAAATACTGTTGCAAATTCGAGATTTTTCGAAATTTCACAAAAACTGCATTAAATCGAAAACCGTAAGGATTTGAGGTGAACAAGTTACCAAATTCTGAGAGCCCTAAAGTTGGCCTATCAGCATATTTCGTTTGATCCATTACTTTTGGGACACCCTGTATATATGTAATGTAATGATTTATAATTAATAACCCACACATTTGTTAATAAAAAAAATAGTCTCAAATGCAAGCTTTTGAAGTATTTTTATCAGAATAACAACTAAACAGTTTTTTTTTTTTCTTTATGAAATTTGTTTAAATTATACAACTTTTTAACGAAAATTACTACAGAATTAAAATTTAACTCAAGTGCTGAATAAATAATAATTAAAAGAAAAAATAATGTAAAAAAGAATATACAATTTTTATAAATTTTTCGCTCTCTAAAAAAAATTACAAAAAAAAAAAACAACTATGTGTACACAAGAAACTTAAAGACAATTTGTTTGGAAACAGAGAAATCTTTTTGTAAAAAATAAATTAAAATTTTTCCCTCTTACATGAAATGAAATAAAACAAAAAATAGTAGTTTAATAAAATAACGTTTATTTTTTTTAAATACCAGGGAAACCATAATTCCCACCAGTCCAACATATTAGATCTAGATCTGTCGTTTACACACTTTTTCAATGTGCTCACAGAATTGGTGACATTAAGCAGAACTCACATTATGCCATCACACATTCATTTTACGAAGTATTTATATGACAGTTTAACCAGAAAATAGCACATTGTTTTTTTTTTATTATTTATTTTTTCTGTAGACTTACTTAACTCAAAATCGCTTAATTTTGATTCGGAGGCGACGATATATCGTTTTGTACTGAGTCGTCCACGAGTGGAGCTCAGTCATCCACCAGCAGTGAACAGTTTGGACATAACTGAGTAGCGTTATGTGTTTATGAAGTCATTGAGTTGAGTACTTACAAGAACAAGACAGAGGTTGAGCTTTGAGTTAAAAAAATGCTGCACTTCTGCAATCTTTTAACTTGAATTTGAATTTACTGGCATAAGTATTTTACAACAAAGAGTAATACGTGCTTAGAATATAAAGGTTAACATTGAATTATTTAACAAAGCGTGTAAAAAGAGATATTATTTATTATCAACGTCTAACCCACACAACTCACCACACATATCTTTTTTCCTCCCCCAAAACCCACTTGTTTGAATTATAATTTTTAGAATTCAAAATAAAAAAAAATTAAATCAATTGAATTGAATTTCTGAATTTCATCTTGACAAATATAAAAAAAAATATTATCTGATTTTAAAAAATTTTAAATTAGACAAATCGTCGCTATGCTGCCAAAACGCACTAAGTCATATTTTAAGGATTTTTAGATTTAAATGCAAAACGGTTCAGAATGATGATATCGATCTAGTAAAATACCACACTAAGAAATATTTGGCGTACTTTATGAATTATTTGAGGTATATTTTTGCACGAAGTCAGAAAAAATAACTTTAATACAGGCACAACGCACTAAGTTGACTTAGTGCTTTTTACCTGTAACGCAAAAAAAATTAAATCAGTACCAGTTTATAGTAAGAGAAAGCATTAATGAGACTTAGTGCATTTTTCCTGTCTTCAAAACAACATTTTTAAATTTGAAAAATGACTTACAAAGTATCTTGTGAGGTAAATGTAAGAAAAAAGCGGTCAAATGTAAATAGATTAATACAAATTATAAGTTTATCAGCGAGTAAAGACGACTTGAATTTTCTATATGAATCTTAATAACCTTTTAAAAATGAATTAGAATTCTCGTTCTTAACTGGCTTCAAATTAAATGTTTTCGATACGAAAAAAATAAACCGGGAATACTTCAAACTTAATATGAATTTGACCACAGTTTTCGAAACTTGAACGTTTTTAAGAATTTTCGAAGAGGGAGAAATACTGTTCCTAATTATCTGCCGGTAAAAAAATGGCCAAGACTGTACAGGGTGCACCGAACCTCTTAAATTAGCACAACTAGGAGAAAGACCTGATTGATATATGAGGTGTTCAGAGTAATAATGGGTTAAGTCCATTTGAAATTTGTGCATTATTTTGAACTTTGAAAAGCCTTTTCTCAAGAACTAAAGGAACTTTTGAAATAAAGGTTTCACAGATTTCTTTCTTGTATATTATTTTATATAGAACAAAACCCTTAATTTTAAAGACCTTTAAAAATCCGACTTATGTATAGAGAAGTGGACTTCACCCTTTAATATTCTGAACGCCTCATTTGTAAGAAAGGTGTTATTCCTGAAAATTTTCATTCTTGGTTTTCATCATTACCATCAAAATGTTAGACAAAAGATTTCCTTCCAGAACTAGATGTATTAGATGGAAGAGATTATTTTAAATTGCTTCCATTTTTAAAGCCTTCTTTTAATAGTTACTTGTTTTTAATTCTTCTACGTTGTAAAATTTCTGATTTAACTAGGTATAATTGAGATTTTGTCTTTACTTTTGTGCTATAATGTTGTTTCCTTTAACTTCATATGCCAGAAAAGTATTCATTACGAACAAATAATTGCAAATCATTACAGGTAAAAGGCACTAAGTCATGGCTTTTTCTACTTTTGTTCACATAATTATCATTTTTGTTATTCAAAAAATAAAAAAGTTTTTGGAAACTAATGTCAAAATGTTGAGTTTGTGTTTAAAGTGATTATCTGACAAATAACAGTTAACATTGAATTTTCACAAGAGAAATAATCTTAAAAATCGATTTACTCAAAACTATGTTTTTTGACTTAGGCCCAATTTATTCACTCTCCATTATATTTAAAGGCTCCATTAAAAATTATAAAACTGTCAAATCGCATACAAATTTTAAAATTTCCCTTTTTAAATGACGACTTTAAATTTAATGGAGTGTGAATAAATCGGGTCTTAGGCCCAATTTATTCACTCTCCATTATTTTTAAAGGCTCCATTAAAAATTATAAAACTGTCAAATCGCATACAAATTTTAAAATTTCCCTTTTTTAATGGCGACTTTAAATTTAATGGAGTGTGAATAAATTGGACCTTAGTGCGTTTTGGCAGCATAGCGACGAAATAATAAAATTTTAATTAATTTTTAACGCAAAAAAATTAAATAACAATTAGCTGCGTTCCTTTGGAAATATTTATCTACTGCTTAGTACCTAAAGCTGCTTTGAACTACTTTTTCAGTATAGCAAAAGTAGATCAAAGTAGTTTTGGTATTTGGTATCTAGTTTCATGAAACCTCGGGTCAAGGATTGTAAAGTGATACTGGGAGAAGCGATCGCCCACCAACACCGTCTCCTACTGACAGAATTTTTTATGGAGACAGTGAACGACAACAAAAAGACAAAGACTTTTGGGAAGATCAAATGGTATAATCTGGATAAGGAAAAAGGCGAAGCTTTTATTTCGAATATGCAAAACTATCTGTATAACAACACCAATATATTTCGAAATGAAGAGAGTACAGCACAAAGTATGTGGGACCTCCTACAGCGAACTTGCATAGAAAAAGCCAAAACACTGTTAGGGGTTTCAAAAGGACACAACCAACAAGGCAAAGAAACATGGTGGTGGAATGATGAAGCTAAAGCAGTTGTAAGTAAAAAGAAAATGGCTTTCAAAGCTTGGTCGAAGTGCCCCTCTAATACTACAGAGCAAAAGTCACGCCTCGAAGTGGAATACAGAAACTGCAAGAAAGAAGCGAAGAAGATATGTGCCCAAATTCAAGCCAAGAATACGGAAGACCTGTATCGGGAGCTAGATGAAATTTCTTCCCCGACTGCTGGTGCTATTCAAGAGCTACGACAAAACGTGAATAAGGGCGCAACCATCAAAATAGCCGCTCAAAGAAGAAGAAATGCTCAGGAGATCTGTTCGCCAAAGTTTATTAACAATGCTCAAGGCCAACTACTTGTGGAAAACGAAGAAATCCTCCACAGGTGGCGACAGTATTGTGACGAACTTCTAAATGAACAATTTCCAAGGCTACACTTTCCAATAGCTTCACCTAACTTAAGCGAAGTATCCGATGTCACAGTCGAAGAAGTTAGTGAGGCTGTAAAATACTCCAAAAAGGGAAAAGCTGTTGGGCCAGACGAAATACCCTCAGAGTTTTGGAAAAAGATGGGAGACATCGGGTCTAGATGGCTCATGGTTCTTGTTTCCAAGCTTATACGAGGTGATCGAATGCCTAATCAATGGAGGGAAAGTTATCTTCTTCCAATATACAAAGGGAAGGGTGATACTCGAAGCTGTGATAATTACCGTTCGATTAAGCTGATGTCACACACCATGAAGATCGTTGAGCGAGTCTTGGGTAGCCGACTGCGAAAAATAATAAGGCTATCTGATGACCAGTGCGGGTTTGTTGCGGGTAAATCAACCACAGATGCAATCCAGAGTATCAGAATCATTATGGAAAAACATCGAGATTCCTTGGAGGATTTGCATGTGGTATTGGTTGATTTTGAAAAAGCATTCGATCGACAACCACGAGATCTGATATGGGTGGCCCTCAGACAACGAGGAGTTCCGGAAACCTATGTGCGGATAATTATGGACATGTATGATGGAGCAGTTACTAAAGTAAGATGTGCAGCTGGAGTCACCGAAGAATTCGAAATCACAGTAGGTGTACACCAGGGAAGCGTCTTGAGTCCTCTGCTCTTTATTACCGTTCTTGATTACCTGCTTGAAGGCAAAGTGACCGACCCAAAAGTGCATCAGTTATTCTTTGCTGACGATGGAGCCATCATAAGTGAAGACCCGATATCCCTGCAACGAGCACTTGATGTATGGGTGGATGTTCTAGAAGGTAGTGGGTACCGCATAAGCGCGAAAAAGACAGAATACCTATGCTGCCCATTTTCTGATCCACACAGGCCTATTCCTGACATTTATTTGAATGGTGTAGTGCTTCCCAAGTGTGAAAAGTTTAAATATCTGGGGTCTATGATAAATAACGAAGGTACTTGTGATGACGATATCAATCATCGCGTAAGCGTAGGGTGGATGAAGTGGCGGGAAAATTCTGCTATCTTCTGTGATCGAAAAATGCCCCCTAAGCTGAAAGGAAGGCTCTACACCGCAGTTGTGCGTCCAGCACTCACATACGGTTCACAATGTTGGACAATGTACAAAAAGTATGAGAGTAAGTTAACGGCAGCTGAGATGAAGATGCTTCGCATGACAGCAGGAGTAACAAAGCTTGATAGAATTAGAAGTACGAAGATCCGAGGAAGCCTTCATGTTAAAAATACCATCTCCCAAAAAATTGAACACGACCGACTCAGTTGGTATTGCCATGTTCAAAGGAGAGATCCTGAGAACCCCGTCAAAAAAGCAATATCATATAACGTTCCAACACGAAATAAAAAGAAAGGTAGGCCTAAAAACTCCTGGTACAAGCAAATGCAAAAACACCATCATTCAGTTGGCCTCAGAAACGGAACAATACAAAACCGGGAGGCTTGCCGCCGATTTCTGAGGTCAACCCGGCGAACCCCACAGGCGGATCACTAGTGTGAAGCAGTAACGTGGGAAGGTTATGATCCCCTCGACATCGAGATCATAACAGCGCCGAGAAAAAAAAAAAAAAAAAGATCAAAGTAGTTTTAAGTACTAAGCAGTAGATAAATATTTCCAAAGGAACGCAGCTATTATTAATAAACAAAACCTCACATCCTGAAAATGGTGTTGATGGTCAAGTGGATCTTCCTCTTTTGAACCTTCGGAACCGGATAATCATCATAAAAGACCCAAAGAATCTTTCGAAAAAAATCCAGCCCGAATAAAAAGAAGAACACATTCAGAATTCACAGCCCTAGTCTGAATGAAAACTCCAATCTCCAAGGGAATCGCGTTCGGGAGAACGTTCCCAATCAAAAAGGTTTGGGAAATTTTGCAATTAATTTTTGCTTTTTCATCGTTTTTAACGACAAGGGAACAAAATTAAAAAAACAAAGGAATGATATTCTTGCAATTTTTTCGATTGTGAGCCTGATTTATGATGAAGAAAAATGTAAGAAAAAGAAGCAAATCTTATTTCAACTACAAACAATTGTTGCAGCTTCTTAAACAATCTGCAATCGTCTATCAACCAATTACCCTTCATATTTTTAAGCCTTTCCCAATTATTTGTAGTTAAAAATTTTCATTATTATATTGAAAAATTGAAAATAAAAGTAAGCTACGAAATTTAAATATTTAATATTGTGTCAAATGTCGTTTTCAAATAAAAAAATTGAAATCGAGGTAAGCTACGAAATTTAAAAATTTCAATCTGTCATGGAAAATTTTTCCCTTCAAATAAAAAAATTTAAATCGAGGTATGCCGTGGAAATTTCAAACGAAATAAAGGAAAAAAACGATTTCAATCGAGGTAAGCGTTGACTTTCAGAAAAAATAATATAAGCTTTGAAAAATAAAAATAAAATCAGTTTATTTTCTGAAGCGAAAGAAGCAACATCATTTGTGTGAGCTGAAGAAAATATCGAATAATTTCAAGATGCAAGATATTAAAAATGTAAGTATAATTGAATTTTGTTAATAAATGAATATTGAATTTAAATATCATTTTAGATTTATGAAAATGTGCTGAAAATGGCTACAAAATGCTGCAGCAGATTTCGAATCAAGCGAATCGATAATTCTAAAGGTAATGATGTATATTATTATAAAAATACATTTGACAGGATTCGCGGTGTAAAACACCTGATTACTTTCGATCCCCAAAGGGCTTTTGACAACACAAAGACATTCCACGACAGACCTGCATATCTCGTCTTTGCTCAGGTTAATCGAAAAGTCCGATTTAACCTGAGCTGAGATGACGAAGAAGCATCGATTCTGTCATGGAAGCACTTGACAATGGTGGCATCAACACCATTTTCAGGATGTTTCCATGGCAGATGAGAGGTTTTTTTCAATAATTTCTTTTTATTTATTTTCTTTTCAGGTCGGGCACGACAGTTGGGTTTATCAGTTGGGTAATGTTGTATCCCTACGAGAAGCGAGGGGTAGACATTAACTAGCTGATAAGCCGGATTGTTGTGCCCGGGTACGATTGTTGGGCTCGTCAGTTAGAGGGTGTTGTATCCTTCCTAGAAGTGAAGGGTAGACACAATCTGGCTGATGAGCCCAACTTTCGTGCCCAAGGATGAGCGAAGGGTTGAAACAATCTGGCTGACACAATCTGACTGATGCCCAAGGACGAAACGGTGACGGGTGAGCAGAAATATTGCGTCTTCTTTACGAATTTTTTATAATAATTCTTGATAATTTTTAATAAAATTTGCTTCGTTTTGTGGCATTTTTCTTCTTCATAAACTGTTTTATTTTATCCACGCTGTAAGGGTGGATATTTTTGGAATGATTCTTGGGGTTTTTCATAATGAATAACCATTTTTTTCTTTAGTTTTGAAGGAAGCCCCAGCTTGAACGAAAATTTTCAATGACAAATAAAAATTTTCTATCGAAATTTTATTTCATTTCTCAAAGTAAATTTCCGAAATATCAGAGTTGCTTTGAATTTTATTTTATTTTTCTAAGTCAGAAAATTTTCCATTGACTTTTATTTTATTTTTTTAAGTCAGAAAATTTTCCATTGACTTTTATTTTTTCATTGTTGACTTCGATTTAAAATTGTTTTATTTATAATTTCAAACAAGTGGGTTTTTGGGGGAGGAAATAAGATTCGGTTTGGTGATGGTTTAGACGTGAGATGATTGAAGAGGAAAGTGAAGCAATGTTTTAAGCTTAAATTAGGTGAACTAATTAACCAGTCATCGTCTTATTTTGTTCTCAATAGCAGGACTTTATAAACAAATATTGCTTCTCTTAGCGTCATCACATCAAGCTAAATCCTAAACGTCTGGAAAACCATCAAAAGCCAGCTCGAATCCTGTGACTGATTACGATGGCTTACAAAATACTTAAAATCCTTCTTTTACAAAGAAATTCATAAAAAGATCTGTCATAAATTTTAAGAAGTTCGTCAAATCAACTAAATAATTTTTAAATTTGAAAAGACCTTATTTAACGACCTGACGCGACGCCACATAAACGCGTCTTTACATCTTTCTCGCTAAACAAATTAAATAATAAAGCTTAAAGTGGGTACAACAATCGCTTCTAAACCTTTATAAAAAGTCTCAAATCTTTCCGTTAATAAAGCAAAGTTAAGCTAATGAACAAGAAGATATCTAAAAGGCTTCAGAATGAGATCCTGATACATATCAATGAAAAAATAAAAGGTTTTGTGACATAGTCAAGTATATACTTAGACATAATTTTAATTATATTTCCATAACTGCACATACATTTTTAAATTATTTCTATGCGGCGGCTTGTTTGTTTGCTAATTCTGCTTTAAGCTCTTGCAATTGATCCCGTAGCTTGGCATATTTTATTTGTAATTCCTTTTCACGATCCATTTGACGTCGTGTGTCCTCTTGAAGTGACTAAAATGTTGAAATAAATCAAATAAGCATTCATGACAGCAAAAATAATATCAATTTCAAACTTACCGCTAAACGTTTTGGAATAGCAATAGCTTCCTGTTCCGCCAAAAACTTAAATGTCGACAAAGCCAATGCATTCTGCTCAATATGCTCCTGAGTGTCCATTAACTGTTTAATCAACGCTTGTGCTCGAGCTTGATAGCCTCCGGTGAGAATTTTCAACTTTTTCTCAATTTTGCCACACCGTTTGGCCTCCTTGGCCATATGACGACGATTCAACTCCAATCGTTTCTCAGCCGATTCCAAGCGATCCTTCTTGCTAGCCAAATTCGCTCGGGTATATCGATTCTGACTGGGCAGATACAAAACTTGACTCAAACATTCTTCCCACACTTGCGAGTAACTTTCGAGCGACAACTCGCCGTGACCCATTCCCTGTTTCACCACTTGCATTTCTTCTTCGATTAGCTTCTTGGCGGTTTCCAAACTCTCTTTGGAGATATCATCGTATGGATTTGATTTGAAGAAATTCTGCAATTGTTCCATTTTGTTTTGCGACTGTCCAGGTATTGGATCTTTTACGGAGTCATACAATTGCATTGTGATCATTTCGTGTTTGATCAATTCTTCGGCTTTCTGGAGTTCAGTTAAACCTTGCTTCTCTGAGGGTGGGCGGAGAATTTTTGTATTAACTTCAGTAGGACGGGGCAGTTCGCGTTGAATGGTTTGGGAGCGTTTGGCCAAGAGGCGGACACGTTCCTCTTCAGCCTGAGCTATGGCTCTGGCGTCTATATCGGCTTGATCTTCGATCGTTCCCTCATCGGCACCTGCATCGGGCATTTCTTCATCCTGATCGGGCACCACAATCTCGTAGTCGTTGCGCGGAACTGGGAGCGTAGCAAGTCCGTCCTTAAGCGACTGCTTTATTTGCTTTTGATAGTTTTTGAAGATCGCAGGAGTATCAGTGACTCCCATGCTCTCTTCTGCATTGATATTGAGCTTATCTCGAACTAGGTTCGGGGTCTGAGCTCCCCCACCAACTCCGGGAGTCTTGCCACCCAACGGGACTAGTGCTGTCGACATGGGAGTGGCAAAACCTCCTGGCGTGGCTGCATTCTCTCCACGAATTGTCCTGAAAATCAAAATGAATTAAATTCTGGTTGGAATTTTATGTATGAAAAAACTCACCTGAACGGAGTTGCAATGACCGTATTGGGCGTAGCTATCGACCCTGCCTTGGGTAGTGCTCCCGAGAAATCCGACTCATGAAGAGGAGTATTCACACCGCCTTTAAGTGGGGTTTCTACATGCGTCAAAGCCATCATATTCTGAGCTTCCTGCATAATTCTGTCTGTATATGGCGCTGGTGTTCGTGGAGTAGCAGCAATCTGGGGAGTGATAGTATAATCCGAGAGCAGAGCATCTGTAGTTTCGACGCCACTTTCGGCAGCGACTTCCTTGGCAATTTCACTCGCTCGACCCAACTTGACGACTTGTTGCAGCTCCTGATCGGAGATTTGTGGTTCGGGCAGAACCAACTTGGAACGTTTTCTTTCGGGTTCCTGATTCTGGAGCATGGCCATGGGCATTTCACCGTCTTTGCGTTGTTTCAACTTGCTCTTGTCTTTCTTTCGCTCACGTTCCTCCTTTTCGGAACGCAATTCTCCGTCCAAATCCTGCTGCCGCATCTTATTAAAGTCGGGTTCGAGCTTTTCGACGTTTTCATTGGAAATGTCATAGAATCCAATGGCTGGTCGCTTCTCAAATGGAATCTCAGAATTGTAGTCGATGCCTTTGATGCGTCTACGGTTGCCACAGCCAATACCGGCAGCTCGAAGTTCTCGGCGTTTTTGAAGGGCAGCTAATCGACGTGCTTCTTCGAGCTGCTTTTCACGGGCTTTGCGCTTGGCTTTCTTGCCTTGAGTGTTGGCCAAACGGGCACGAGCTTCTGATAGCATTTCCAGCTCTAAAGAAAATGGAATAAAGTTATTAGAGCTTCAACTGTCGCACTTTGGGCTAGAACGCTATTTTAGCTGGAATTAATTATAGAAATTCTCAAAATAGTCTAAAATTGCACTTAAAGGTATTTAGCTAATGTCGATTTTTTTTATAATAAGCACGCACTAAAGGGATTAATGTATCCTTAATATGGTGAAAACAGTACGAGCATTAGGAAAATAGGGAGGGGTTTGAAAGGAGATGCCGATGAACAATAGTTTTGAAGTTTTGAGTTTTGAAATGGGATGAAAAAAAACAGAGGCGGGTAACGCGTTCCACATTCGTGTAGTGCGGCTGAAGAAAGAATCTCTGTATTTGACGGTACCTTCGAAATTGGACTCTTCAGCATTGCTTATAAAAATAACGATAGAACAACGTGAGACATGAGACGTTACGACGCCGACGGGTGCTCGAGAGACATATTTGTATCAGTTATTGATCTATCATCTTTATAGCTCTATTTTTTATTCTATCCAAGAAACTCAACGAGGTTATAGGAGCATTTACCCAGATGTGGGTGTTATACTCAAGCTTTGGACACAAGCCTTATAAATAATTGCTAGATCAGACGAGAAGAAAATTTTCTTGCATCTTCGGAGGAAACCTAAACATTTCGCAGCGGATCAAGCGGTGTTAAATATGTGTTCATTCCACAGGAAGTAGTTTTTAATGCACATACCGAGAACGGAAAGCTGGTCGGATGAATATCGATGCAAGTACCACTCATGGAAAGTGGCATTGGAGATAGGTTCCGCTTTAATGAAAGTAAACAGCATTGTTTTTTTGAAGCATTAAATTCTTTGCGATTTTGTATTCCATATTTGACAATGCTATCAAGATCACAATTTTATGAGATTTTCATATTTAGCCGTTAAAGATCCACATCCGAAGAACATGGGCGAGAATCAGGAAACGAATATGAAAAATTGATAGTACTATCATCAGCAAAACTGTTTATTTTTATTTATTTAAGCTTAGTACAAGCATTGAATAATTACAAATAGAAGTGGACACCCAGGGAAACTTCCGCTGTAAAATTGTCGGCGCTAGTATCGTGCGTTGAATTAAAAAAGCAAATCCAACAATCCAAAAGCAAATCGAGCAACCCAAAATCAAATCCTAAACCAATTATACATATAGATAAAAGTTTACCTATTTCAAAAATTGGATATAGCCTAGAGGATAAGGTGAATGTCTGATAAGTTTACCTGCCTAGGTTCGAATCTGACGGGAAATTGAGATTGTTTTTTTTTTGCATTACTAGAATAAAAATTAATTAAATTTGTCAAAAAAAAAATCTCCGCAAAAATAAAAAAAAAACTAATTTCAATTTATACCGGTATTCGAACCTAGGTCAGTAGGAGTAAAAGGCATCGTCCTTGTTCTCTAGACTAATATGACTTTTCAATATACGAAAACTTATATCAATATAAGGTGTTTGAAATGTATAATAATAATTATTAATTTTTTTATGAAGGTTTAAAAAAAATTATTAGTTAAGACTCAACTCGAAAATACATGATAGTTGAGGCGCAAACGTGTAGTTCATCTATCTTCCGGTACGTTGTGGTCGCATGAGTAATCTGCGGTGTCACTTCTATTTGTAATTATTCAATGGTACAAGCTATAACTTAAAAACTAATTAAAACTAACTTAAACATTTTTTTTTTGGTTCTTGTTTTGTGTTGTTTTTGTTGTATTAAGACCGGGCCCTAAGGCCCACATTAAGGTTGTTTTATGGGAAACAAAAAAAAACCAAAAACTATATCAAAAACCAAGCTTAAAAAAAGAAGTTAAAGGGTTTTGGATAGAGGTGTTCATATCGTTCATAAGATGGGAATGATTAATGCAGTAGGGTATTCCGGAGATTTGTTCTAAGTGACGATTTACATAGATGGAAATCAAAGGAGGGCATCGCTTCGTTCGAGTGCTTTAGCATTCTGGACATAGGTTTACAGTGGCCATAATTGGTTCGATGACGAGAAAGGTTAAATAACGGGAAGAGCGAAGACTTCGGGCATTTGTGTTTAGGTTAATTTCAATATTCAATATTTAGGAGCAATTGATGGGCAAAGAGTATGTCGGCTATTTGGCGACGCTGGGCTAAGGGTTGCAATTCAATTAGATTCCGACGGTCATGGTAAGTTGGATCTTTCTTCCCACGGAAGGGCACGTAAAACGAAACGAATAAATCTTCGTAAAAAGGTGACCAAACTTGGGAAGCAAATTCAAGAGTGGGTCTTACGAAGGTAATGTAAAGGGATTTTGTAACATATCGTCGGTCTCATAAGGAAACCTCGTAACTCCACTTTTTTTTTTCAAAAATGACTTTTGAATGCCATACTATAGAAAATATGTCAGCGGAGCACCACAGGTCATTCCGAAAACTCTAAATAGACTTAAATTCAAATTTTGCACAGCGCGTTTATTCCCAACTACTCTGTTGTTTGTTTACTCTTTCGTCTCTCCTGTAAAATTTTGATTTTGGGAGTTACGAGGTTTCCTTATGAGGCCGACGACGATATGGATTATCGAACTCCTTAGACCAATGTTTAATAAAAACAAGAGACCGTTTTGCTTTGTTAATTATCTGATCAATGTGAGAGTTAAAATTTAAAATTCTATCACATAAGACGCTTAGATAACACATGGAATCCACTTTTTGGATGGGTTCGTTTATAAAGTAGTAAATTCTTGGGGAATTTAAAGTACGTCTTCGGTAGTATGTAACTTTAAGGCATTTACAGATATTTAAATCTTGAAAATTATGTGTACACCAATTGAAAAAATTGAATTGGGAAAATAAAGGAGTTTTTCCAAACATCAGGAAAAACACACTGCGCGAATGTTAATGGAAAAGATCAGTAAGTGATTTCGATATGATATGCACACATTTTTTTTAAGAGAATGGAAGTAACGGGACTATAATTATTATCAGTTAGTTTATTTATCAATAACTAAATCTCTAGTTATTTTGACAGACACTAGCGATTTTTGCGTTCAAAAAGCAAAATAGTTTGATACAGTTGAGTGGATTAGAAGTTTCAGACAGGAGATCATTTATAAAAATTAGAGAGAGTCGGAGTCAAAACGGAGCCCTGGGGTTTTTGGGTTTCAGTTTTGAATCCATCCAATACGACTTGTATTGAAGGGTTCAAAAGGTTATCTTTAATCCAAAGACGCCAAAAGCACGCATTTTCGAAAAAAAAGCTTGATGCCAAACTCTATCAAATGCCTTTGAATTTGTGTTTTTTATGTAGCCAGTGAATTTTTTGAACAATTATTATAGTTTGTATATTTATCTATCGAATTAGACTAAAATTAGCAATATTCGAAGAAGTTGAGTTTTTTTAATTAAATCCAGCTAAAATAGAGTTCGGATTGAATAGATATACTTTACCATCTTCGTCCATGTCCTTGGGATCAGGACGTGCGGGTTTTGTCTCTGGATTTGGATCAATCTCGCCAGGTTTTAGTTTCCTGGGATCGTCAACAGTGTCTTCACCATCTTCTTTTCTCTGTGCTTGATCTCTGAGAGATTAAGTAAAAAGGTAATACGTTTAAAAACGAAAACAAATTAGAACCCCAAAACTTACAGCAAGAATTCATATCTCTCCAAGCACTGAGCAGCTGTGCGTCCGATAATCGGAGCAATTGTCCTCCATTGAGTTGGCATCAGTTTAGCCAAATGCAAGAGTTTTTCATCTTCTTCGCGAGACCATTCGGTCTTTTTGATGCTCGGATCCAACCATTCGTACCAACGCGCTTTGCATTGTTTGGCTGATTTTCTGTGCAAAAGTGATGCAATTCGTGACCATTGGTTTTTTCCATATTTCATTACGGCTGCTTTGAGGATTTCATCCTAAAATATTGTTTTTCGTTTTTTTTTTCAAGATAAAAAGATACTCATTTTTTGGTCAAATGAAAATTGCTTACCTCGGTGTTTCGCCAAACACCACCTTTTATCATAATTCGTGGCATTTTGTTTGATTTATTTTTGTTTAATAATATTTAATGTAAAGTTATTAGTTGTTTTTAAAGTGAAAAGAAATATAATTCAAGTTTTAAATGCAATTTTATTTTAAGAAATAAATTTTTAGGATGGTAAATTGTTTCTTCTTCGAGTTTTCGTTTTCTGTGGAAAACACGGAGAAACGAAATGTCAGTGGTAAATGTGAGCGATTTTTTGCTGAATGAAAGCATCTAGAGCGTTGTGCAAGTAAAAGGGTAGCATTCAGTGCGATATAAATCTTTTGATTTTTGACAAAACGTTGCATTTTTTATATGAAATATTTCGATGTTTTTAAGGCTTGTCCACACCGGAGGGTATGCGGTAGAGGTACGGGTAGCGGTAACGATATTTGTATGAAAAAAATTCCACATCTGAACGTTGATATGTCAGTTTGGAATTTTTTTCATACAAGTACCGTTACCTCTACCCGTACCGCTACCGCATACCCTCCGGTGTTTCCAAGCCTTTAAATATGTATTTTTCATTATGGGTAAAGGCTTGGACACACCGAAGGGTACATGCGGTAGCGGTACGGGTAATTGTATGAAAAAAATTCCAAACTGGAACAACAAAATTCAGCTGTTTAAATTTGTTCATACAATTACCCGTACCGCTACCACATGTACCCTTCGGTACCTCCATAAGCCTTAAAGGCTTGGCCACACCGGAGGGTACATGCGGTAGCGGTACGGGTAATTGTATGAAAAAAATTCCATATCTGAACGTTGATGTGTCAGTTTGGAATTTTGTTCATACAATTACCCGTACCGCTACCGCATGTACCCTCCGGTGTGGCCAAGGCTTAAGGTCCATTTTCTTCGATTCGGCAAGCTATAGTTTGTATAAGTTTAGTTTAAGGCTTACTTACGCAAATCATCCATTTTGGAAACAAAGGAGGTCTCTTTAAGGCTATCTGGAACTGTTTAGAAGAAGCCTTGTAAATATAAGTTAAAGAAGACCTTCATAAGACCTGTTTGAACCGTTTTAAAGAAGCCTTCTATTTTCAAGTGACAGAAGGCTTTCATAAGACCTGTTCCAAGAGGTTCTTGTAAGTATGCAATGTTTTCATCTCTCAAGTATGCAATGTTTTTCACCAATAAGTATGCAAAGCTTTTATCCTGCAAATATGCAATGTTTGTAACACTTTAGAAAAAAACATTGCATTTTTATGTGAGGTTTCAATTAGCTCCCTTTTTGTCACTCATCTTTAATATTCGAGTATGGTCTACTGGTAAGGTGCTGGCTTGGTATGCAGAGGTACGTGGGATCGATTCCTGGCGGGGCCATTTGTGAAATAAAAAAATGTGTTCTTTTTTAATTAAAATAAAATTCTTCCCATTTCAGAACGACAGGAAAAGCATTGACATGGCCAAAAAAGAAGAAAAAACAAAACAGAAAAAAATTAAAAGAAAAAAAAAATATCAATAAAATCTTTTTTTTTATTCATAAATTCAACATCTTATAACAACCTCCATAAGGCCTTATTATAACATCCAATGCAAATGATAGTTTCCTTAGCGAAGCTATAGTTTCCCTAAAATGTTTCATTGTTTTGTAAAAAGGCCTGCATAAGGTCGTTTTACGCTGTTCGTCACAAGCTATTAGCTTGTGGATTGCCTGTGGAGGAAGGTCTTGGGGAAATTCGGTAATGTGCTCCAAAAAGATTTGCATAAGACTTGTCCTTCTTCTTAAACAAGTCAAATAATAGCTTGCATTGACCCTTATGAAAACTAAATTGTTACTTGGGAGACCATCTACCAAAAAATTTTAGTTTTTATATGGCAACCAAATAAAGTTTTTTCTACACCTATACGGAAAATATATGTTTTCAAAATGAAAACAAATTATGTGGCGTTGTATGCGGACAAAAATTTAAATCCAAACGACCAAACCCAAATTAAATTTTCCAAAAAATAAGACAATAATAATAATATTTTCAAAAAACAAGAAAAATATCTTTTTTTTTCCACTGTAGGTAAGATTATTTATTATTAATAAAAACCACAAATTCTCTTCCATTATCTTTTTCCTTAAGCCTGGTACGCTGCTCGCGCTAAAATTTAGCTGAGATAAAATTCCCATACAAGTTATCGATAACTTGTATGGGATCCATTTTATCTCGGCTAAAAATTTTCGATAATTTGTATGGGAGCTAAAATTTAGCGCGAGCAGCGTACCAGGCTTTAAATAATAATTTCGTTTGAAGTTTGCAAAACTCTCAAATTTGTAGTGCGTGTTAAAATCAGAACTATCGGTTCTATGGCAAGTATGTATCGTTAAAGCCTGGTACGCTGTTCGCGCTAAATTTTAGCCGAGATAAAATTCCCATACAAGTTATCGATAATTTGTATGGGACTCATTAGCTGCGTTCCTTTGGAAATATTTATCTACTTTTAAGTACTTAAAGCTGCTTTGAACTACTTTTTCAGTATAGCAAAGTAGATCAAAGTAGTTTTAAGTACTAAAAAGTAGATAAATATTTCCAAAGGAACGCAGCTATTTTAGCTCAGATAAAATTTTTCGATAATTTGTATGGGAGCTAAAATTTAGCGCGAGCAGCGTGCCAGGCTTTACTCGGAAAAGGTTGACACCACTTCACACCCTAATACTATCGGCCATATTATTCACTCCGGATTTAGTTTGGATTTAAGTTAATTTTAAATCCAATCCATTAAATCTGAATTTCATTAATCCAAGGATTTAAACTTTTTGTTCATATTATTCACTCAAAAAAAAAATTATGTGATTATTCAATAAATTTTGTATAATTTGCAGTTAACTTTATTTTACCTTCACAAAATACTTGACAAAACAACTAAACACCGTGAAAATGAATTTTACATCTGGATTTATAAAGTTAAACAGATCTCCAGATAGCAGTTTAAATTTGTTTGGATTTAAAGAGATTGGATTTAAAAAATTGCATTTAAGATTGGATTGAAGCAGTGAATATTATGGAATTGGATTTATTTTTGACATTTGACATTGTTTACATCCAAATGTATTTTTTAAACTAGTGAATAATATTGCCGTATGTTTCCACCTACGCCAAATCCAAAATTTAGCTAAGGGCCAGTTGTACAAAAATTTAATCCGTGGATCAGCAACTTTTTTCTTTTGAAATCGGTATTTGATCTAAAATTTTGCACTGGTTCAAGGTTCATGTATGTAAAAATAACCACATTAATGCTTGAACCGAGTTTGACCCGCAGCTAATCCGCCGATATCGGCGGGTTAAATTCCTGAACCAAAGCTGACCTACGTTTGTACAACTGGCACTAAGTAGAATAAATCTCGAGATTTATTTTTACTGGTAAATATACATCAGAAGCACTACCATATGTGCTTCGCTGATACACTTTTAAAGTACATATTTGTCTGTACTTTTAATGGAGGGGAAATTTATTTCATCATGCATGCAAGAAAGAGATAGCTGCTTCACGTATTCTTATATACAAAAAGTATATAACTGAGTTTTTTCCCGAGCTCTTATCTTTTTTCAGTGGAAAAGAAGTACTTCTTTTACGTACATATTTCACCGGTTTTTTCTGTACTTCTACGTTTGCTGGGTATCTATGCTTGCAGACGTTATGTAAAACCATCATCGACTTTTTTATGTCGAATTCCTTTCAATTTTTTGAATCGCCTCAAAAAAATCGAATTTTTGGTGTTAAAAAGGAACATGAAAACAGACCGAATTCTTTTTGCGATTGTATGTGTGTCATTTGACAACAATTTTTACACAAACGTCAAGCTGAAACCAAAACAATTTCTGCAAAATAAAACCAGAGATTCCTTTGATCAATAATTTTGTTTATTTTCTTCGGTAATATAGATTTATTTTAATCAGAATCAAAGGGAAATTGCAGTTATTATTAAGATCTGAGTGAAGATGAAGTAGAAGGTTATTATTTTGGCCGTATGCTGTGGTTTTACAGAGAAAATTTTTTCTGACGATAATTACGAGAAGAAAAGTCACAGTAATTTGACTTTTTCACAAGAACTATGCCAGGAAAAAATATATTTTGATCGCACATTGTTTTTTTTTTTATTTATTTCATATTTTTCCGCAATAAAAATACGATATTCAATTAAAATTTTCTCTTTATTTGAAGTTGGTGTTCTCAAAAAAACAAACAACACGAAGAAAACTTTCAGCTTGACGTTTGAGAAATGTCAAATGTTCCAAGTGTGTGTGCAAATCCGTGTAAATCTCTCAAAAAAGAAGGATTAAAAAAAATTCGAATTCTGCTTCGTTTGAGGCGATTTTTTTTTCTATGGAACATGATTTTCAGAAAAAATTCGCTTCGAGATCGCCGAAAATTCGATTTTTCAATTGAAAGGAATTCGACATTAGTTTGTATCTTATTTACGCACTGAATGCACTCAACCGTCTAACCTCAAAACACCCCTGCATGCACAGCTGATTTTTTCCCTATTTCTTTTCATTTGACAATTCGTATTTTTATTTTGGTTTTATGCATTTTTCATGTCATTCGATTCGAGTTATCATCGCGTTTGGTTGTTTTTAATTTTGTATGAAAAACTTTTTTGTGAGAAGAATTGTGTTATCTATTTAAATTGAATTGAATTTTTTCCTGTTATCAACAAAAAACCCACATAAAAATGTCCCATTCATTCCAAATGTATTCTTTAATACAAAATACATCTAAATGAAGCAATATAATTACATCCGGAAATGAACGACAATAACAATAGTTTCTCCAGCTATGATGGTTACTACTGCAATAATAATTTTCAGGTAATTTTTTAAAAAATACTTAAATATTCCAATTAGAATTAATAGAAACATAGTAGTTTTATAGTTAAAAATGTCCTAGAAAAAGAAACTTCTTTTAATCAATTAAAAGTCATTGATCTTGAAACATTTTTTTAGCTTCATTTAAAAAAAAGATAGATAATCCCAAATATAACAACAATTCAAAGATCATAACTTTAACGTGAAGATTGTGAATAAAATATATAAATAACTGCAGGAAATAAACCAATTAAGCATTTTACTCTATGAACCGGAGACACGAGTAACTAAGTGGCTCTCCCCTACTTTTCAGGTCAGCGTTTCCGAGCACTGTCCTCCTCAGTCCTCCTCTCTTCTTTCTGCTCTGGAAAGCCAGATCCCAGATAGCCATCAAAATCAAGCCAAACCATCAACTACAGCTCGCGTGCTCAGCGTGAAGCAATTAGGCTTATTTTTTTTGATTCCCCATTCTCGTGGTTTATGTTTTTTTGTTTAGTTGATTGTTTGACTAACCAACAACAGCGGTAAACGGTGTGGTGGTGATTCGGGAAGTAGACAAATTCCATAGCTTCTTCAATTAGGGGGGTGAACACATTTTATGCAAATAATAATAATAATTTTTTAAAATCCATGGCGCGCGTAGTCATTCATAAACTGGAGACGATTAAGTAGCCTTAAGTCCATATAGTCTATAGCCCACATATACAAACTGACTGACAACAAAAACACACTTACAAATGCACCCAATGACGTCGAATAAAGATTTGAGACTTTTTTTATGAGGGTTTGAAAGCGATTGTTGTGCCCACTTTACGCTTTATTATTTAATTTGTTTAATTTCGTTTAAGCGAGAAAGATGTAAAGACGACGCGTTTATGTGGCGTCGCGTCAAGTCGTAAAATAAGCAGGGAAGATCCATTTGCTTGTTGACGATTTTCAACACTCTTTTTAAATTTACAAGTTATTTAGTTGATTTGAAGAACTTTTTCAAAATTTACGACGGATCTTCTTTTGAATTTCTTTGCAAACGAAGGATTTTAAGAATTTTGAAGGCCATCGTAACTGATCGTAGGATCCGAACTGGCTTTTGATGGTTTTCCAGCCGTTGAAGATTTAGCTTGATATGAAGACGTCAATATTTGCTTATAAAGTCCTGTAATTGAGTTCAAAATAAGACGATGATTGGTTAATAAGTTCAGCTACTTTAAGCTTAAGACATTGCTGCACTTTCTTCTTCAATCTTCTCACGTCTAACCCATCACCAAACCGAGTCTTATTTCCACCCCCAAAAATCCACTTGTTTGAAATTATAAATAAAAAAATTTTAAATCGAAGTCAACAATGAAAAAATAAAATAAAATAAAAGTCATGGAAAATTTTTTGACTTTTAAAAATAAAATAAAAAGTCAATGGAAAATTTTCTGACTTAGAAAAATAAAATAAAATTCAAAGCAAACTTTGATATTTCGGAAATTTACTTTGAGAAATAAAATAAAATTTCGATTGAAAATTTTATTTGTCATGGGAAATTTTCGTTCAAGCTGGGGCTTCCTTCAAAACTAAAGAAAAAAATGGTTATTCATTATGAAAAACCCCAAGGATCATTCCAAAAATATCCACCATTACAGCCTGGATAAAATAAAACAGTTTATGAAGAAAAAAATGCCACAAAACGAAGCAAATTTTATTAAGAACTATCAAGAATTTTTATAAGAAATTCGTAAAGAGGACGCAACATTTCTGTCCACCCGTCATCGTCTCGTCCTTGGGCACAAAACTTGGATTCATCAGCCAGATTGTTTCAACCCTTCGCTCATCCTTGGGCACGAAAGTTGGGCTCATCAGCCAGATTGTGTCTACCCTTCACTTCTTGGAAGGATACAACACCCTCTAACTGACGAGCCCAACAATCGTACCCGGGCACAACAATCCGGCTTATCAGCTAGTTAATGTCTACCCCTCGCTTCTTGTAGGGATACAACATTACCCAACTGATAAACCCAACTGTCGTGCCCGACCTGAAAAGAAAAGAAATAAATAGAAATTATTAAACAAACCTCTCATCTGCCATGGAGACATCCTGAAAATGGTGTTGATGCCACCATTGTCAAGTGCTTCCATGACAGAATCGATGCTTAGACATCTCTGCTCAGGTTAAATCGGACTTTTCGATTAACCTGAGCAAAGACGAGATAGGCTGGTCTGTCGTGGAATGTCTTTGTGTTGTCAAAAGCCCTGTTGGGCTCAAAAGTAATCAGGTGTTTAACACCACGAATCCTGTCAAATGAATTTTTGTAATAATATACATCATTACCTTTAGAATGATCGATTCGCTTGATTCGAAATCTGCTGCAGCATTTTGTAGCAATTTTCAGCACATTTTCGTAAATCTAAAAGAATATATAAATTCAATATTCATTCATTAACACAATTCAATCATACTTACATTTTTAATATCTTGCATTTTGAAATAATTCAATATTTTCTTCAGCTCACACAAAACAGTCTTGCCTCTTTCGCTTCAGAAAATAAACTGATTTTATTTTTATTTTTCAAAGCTTATATTATTTTTTCTGAAAGTCAACGCTTACCTCGATTAAAATCGTTTTTTTCCTTTATTTCGTTTGAAATTTTCACAGCTACCTCGATTTAAATTTTTTTATTTGAAGGGAAAAATTTTCCATGACAGATTGAAATTTTAAAAATTCATAGCAACTTCGATTTAAAATTTTTTATTTGAAAACGAAAAATTTTCCATGACACATTTGACACATTTAGTATATAAATTTCATAGCTTACTTTTATTTTCAATTTAAAAACGGACATTTTTAATCATAAATAATTTTGGAAGGCTTAAAAATATGAAGGGTAATTGGTTGATAGACGATTGCAGATTGTTTAAGAAACTGCAACAATTGTTTGTAGTTGAAATAAGATTTGCTTCATTGCTGGCATTTTTCTTCTTCATGAAATCAGGTTCACAATCGAAAAAATTGCAAGAATATCATTCCTTTGTTGTTTTAATTTTGTTCCCTTATCGTTAAAAACGATGAAAAAGGAAAAAAATTGCAAAATTTCCAGAAACTTTTTGATTGAGAACGTTCTCCCGAACGCGATTCCCTTGGAGATTGGAGTTTTCATTCAGCTCTGAATGCTGAATGTGTTCTTTTTATTCGGGCTGGATTTTCTTCGAACGATTCTTCGGGTTTTTAATGATGATTAGCTGGTTCCGAAAGTTCAATAGATGAAGATCCACTTGACACTGGTATCATTAATACCATTTTCAGGATTTCCCTCAGCAGATGTGACGTTTTTAATTAACAATTATTATTTGCTATTTTTCAGTTTTTTTGCGTTAAAATTAAATTTTTTTTCGTTATTAAAATTTTATTTGTCTCATTCAAAAATTTTTAAAATCGGATTAAATTTTGTTTTATTTGTCAAAAGTGAAATTTTGAAATTGAATAGGAAGTGATTATAAATTTTGTTATTTTGAATCCGATAACATAAAATTCAAACAAGTGGGTTTTGGGATAGGAAAGAAGATTATGTGTGATGATGGGTTAAACGTTAGTTAGATGTTGATACTATAAATCTCTTTTTTAAACATGTGAAATAATTTAATGTTAACCTTTAGCATTCTAAGTACATATTACACAAAACAACTGCATTCTTATTTTCAAAAACTCGAATAAATTTTGAAATAAAAAATTAAACATTTTAAAATTTGTATCTTTCTTCTTGTACAAACGTCAAATTGGAATACAATGATGAGTTCATCAAAGTTGTAGATTAAAAGTAGATGAGTTTGTCGAAGTTGTAGAATTCCTGACCAGGTGATCTTCCACCATAGTTAGTAGTTGACAAAATTTGTTAAATCATCTTGAATCGACTTCTTGCTTAATAAACTCACTTGTTTGTTTTGTAATGAGTTCAAATAGATAAAAATGGTTATAAAATTATAAAGACACATTTTTTAAAAGACAAAAATATGTTTTTTTGTTTCAGTTTCTATTGTCTAACTTTTGTTGTTTTATTGTTGTTTTATTTAAGCATTTTGTTTCTTTATGACTGTAAATAGTTGAACGCATGCAGATTAACTCAATATTTTTCAATGAAAAGTTCATGATAATTTAGATTATGAAGTTTTTATGATTTGTTTGGAGAACAAGAGAGATACAACATCACTTTTATTGTTAAAAAGAATACTTGATAAAATATTTGATAAGAATTTTGTTCACTTTTTTTTGAGGTTTTAGTATATAAATACATATACAAATATGTTTAATCCATGATAAAAAGCTACTTCTTCAAGGATATCGACATATAATAATGAAAACATTTCTTCCGTTACAACACATGTACCAATAGAATAACATGGATGTTCGTGTCTACTCTTGATGTTTGTTATTTTAGAGACGCAACGAATGATTAAAAATTCTTCACATTCAAGAGTTGTTATCTTTTTCACTAATATGGGTTATATCTTATATGGCATATATAGGCAGTTTTTTGTGCTACCAATTATTTGATCTTTTCTTTTTATTTTATGTAGGTTTTTTTTTTTTAATCTCTATCAGATTCTTACAAATCTTGACACCCACAAACTACTGCACACTTTGAGCATTATTAAGAATTGTATGGCCAGCTTCCTGTCAAGGGCAGTCTAAAAGGAGGGCGGGATTACTTGAACCTTCCCATTACATTCTATGAATTCGAGATTCTTAAGATCAATGAAACAAAATTTCTTCATTCTAAAAGCGTTTATATACATGTGCACCTTACATATATTTCATGATAAGCAAACTGTCAAGATACTCGAATACAGGATTCATAAGCCTTACAGGAGTCCCATTGATTGCTATCATTATTAACTCTTGGGCTGCATTATAATAAGGTCTACTAACTAACAACTCGCAACCATTCTTGTGTAAGTGTAATTAATTTGCAAGAAGAGGATGTAACTGCAATTTAACGCCTAACCAAAGACGCACTTTTTCAGGATAATGATACTCTTGGAGGTTTTGTAAATTCCTCGTTAGAGGTAGTCCCCTTGAAAAAATATGCGTTTAAGGTTAAGGACTCTAGGATTCGAGTTGCATTACACATCCCCAAAAGACATCACTGTAAATTGGTAAAAGAGTCTTCTCAGTATTGCAAAGGCTGTCTTATCCCTACTCTCCTTCTCCAGGAAAAATAGTTCTTTTAGATCTATACAACAACGGCTGATGATGGGAGAAAAGTTAGCTCTTTTCTTGGTCAGTGAGTTCACCTTTCAAGAATCCAGGCAAACATGATTTTTTCTGAATTTCGTAAGACAACCACTGGCGAAACTAAAGAGATTTCACTCTTCTCGATTACGCCAAGATTTAACATCCTAACAATCAAAATGATTTGTATCGCTGAAGAACAGAATATTGACGCTGCTTAAAAGCAAGCGCATCTGTTTCAATAAGTATCTCTATTAACGTCATGTCTTCGACGCCATCCCTGTCAAAACCATTCAAAAACCACCAAGATAGATCCAAATTTGGACCAAGGATGAAAGTAAGCCTCTCGTTCCTTTTCTTCCATTAAACGTTATGCTCGATTGTCATCTATCGATGGATGAGCCTTAACGCCAGTCGTCTTCATCACCGATTGAAATGGATAGATGAAACATTGGAGCTTTTTACCTAATTTACTACATTTTTCTCCTAGTTAATATGTTCACTTTTGCCTCGTTATCCAACAATTCTTAAGTTTTTCCTTAGAAGATATAATATATGGAGTGCTTGTTCCTTTACCTAATACATTGTAACGCCATATGCATGGATAGGGGTCGCTGCCTTCGTTTTTCAATGAGAGTCCGGTTCCGAAGCTGTAAATTAACACGCTTGTTGATGACAGCCATCAAATGAAAATAAAATGGAGTCATGCACTCATCGAAAAACTTAAAGAAACTACAGCCCTCTATAAAAGCTTCAAGGAACTAACCACACAAGCACTCCATATATTATATCCTCTAAGAGTTTTTCTTACAACCACTTCGACCTATCAACTTTGACCAGCAGTTCTGCAGAATCTGCATTATAGTAGCCACTGTTAACTCCTAAATTTTTATAGAAAATTGCAATAACAACACTTTTTTGTTTTTTTAGTTTACAGATCTAACAACACCATTGGATGTGAACTCCTCGAATCATTACTTCAGTTCAATTACAGAAGGATTTTCATCACCACAACCATTCTTATCAGCTGTTCAACAACACCAACAACAACAACCAACAGCAGAACCAACTCAAACTCAAAATCAATCTTTACTAAGCTTACATAACAATCTACTTCCCTTTGTACAAATTCACACCACAAATGCCCAACCAACAAATAATAATTTCGGAAATATATTCCGCCGCCAGCAGAACCATGAAGAAATCAAATCCGAAGAACCCATTAAATCAGAACAATCCGATGCTTCGGCTGCAATTACTGCTAGTCAACAACAAAATCCTACCAACATTAGTACACCTCCTGATTGTCAGGCTAATAGTACTGGGAACGTGACACCACCATCATCTGCTAATAATCCGGTCCCAAATCAACAACAACAACAACAAACACAATCTACTCCACAATTAACCTCTGCCATTTCGATACAAAGATGCACTCAGTGTCCCTATTTGTGTCTGCAGGCAGAATCTTTAGAAAAGCATGTTGCTTCGGTGCATTTTCGAAACAACGACGAATCACCCCAATCGGAATGTCAAAATAAGAAAATCACCTGCCCAGGTTGTGATAATATATTCTATGCCAAGGAATCATTAGAAGTTCATCTCATCAGTGACCATTTGATGTGTAAAAATGAAGCTAAACAATTGCTTCCAGATTTATCATCAGAAGAGCAACCAAGAAAAAGTAGAATCTATTTGAAAAATGTCGAATTCCTTCGAGAACCACAACGACAACAAGAATCGATTTTAAGTCTTGACGATCAGGGCTTTTGTAATGCATTTCAAAATGGCAATGATACGAATTTGTTAAACTTGATGTGTGACGGTAATGATGTGATCCCCATCGTCGCCGAAAATCCTATTCCTATATCAATATCAGAAACACAAACTGATAAACAAAAGATTTCCATTAAAAGTGTCGATGTCCTCCGGGAACCGGCACTGATGCGCAAAGATGAACTAAATAATTTCGATTTCTTGCCTCCAGCATCAAATAATGATGATAATCATAGTGATATACTCTGTTTGGATGATGGTGGTATCAATCGCTATCCTAGCTTTATTCCATCACAATCTGAGCTTGACGATCTCTGCCAAGAACAGCAGCAGCAACAACCACAACAACAACTGCAGCTTCAAGGAGAACAAATACTCCTCAATCAGGAAAGTCATCAACCTTTGGATAAACCCCGCCGACCTAAAATTTACATAAAAAACGTAGACATTCTGAAGGAACCGATATTTCTACCTCCAAACAATTTAACCAACGTTTTGAATGTTAACGATGATCTTCATTTCAATTTGCTTACAACAAATGACGATGGCAATGAATTTGAAGGAACCAAATTCATAGAAGGCATTAATAATGAGTACTCGTTCGATTGTGGTGGAAATAATTTCGTTGATTGTGCTAATTTTCTTCTTCCATCGGAAGATTCAAGCTTCATGCAGCAACAAGATTTGCCAAAGAGTAAAATTTTCATAAAAAATGTCGATATTCTAAAGCAGCCACAATTCCAGGAGCAACATCATCCCCGAAGATCGACAAACTTCCTCCACCTACGAACCGTTGACGAATTGAATCTCATGAATAAGAATGAAGTTGAGAATCTCATTGCCCCAAATCTCGAACAGAACATGATCAATACCCAACAACAGCATTTGGTTACAAATTCATCGGAAAACTCAAAGAATTCCGAAGAAGTTTGTGGTTTTCGAATGATGAATTCGGATTCGAATTCATTTAACAAACCTCCAGATTTCCAGACACAACCGACTATCAGTTGGACCAGTGATTATGTTTTGGATGGATTGGATGCGATTATTGATTCGAATTCGTGCAGTGAACAAAAGAATCGTCATTACGATCTTAATACTCCACAGATTTCCATAATAGATGAGGTTCATGATGTTGGTGGTGGTAATGAAGATACTCATGATCCAGAAATCTTATTCGTTTGTGCTGAAGAACTTATAAATGATAACCGTGATCAGGATGATTGCATTAACAGTGATTCCATAGAAAGAGAACAGAGATCTTTTGAAATTGTAGAAATCATGGATGACCTGGAGCGAGACCAACCAAGTCGGGAATCACAACCAGAGCCGGTGATTTTGAATCTAGTCCCAGAAACAGTAGTAGATGATAAAGCAGAGAATATGCCATCATTAGATGTAGATCCAGTGATTGTGTCTCACGAAAAAGGTCGAATCTATGTTTCAGATAATCTAATGGAAGTGGATAAAGAGAGTTGTGGTGGTGTTCAAATTCAAGTTGTAGTTCAAGAACCAAGTGAACCAGTTAATGGTTTAAGTAATTTTGTACCAAAGCCACGAGGGCGACCGTTTGGATCGAATCGAACAGGGATAACAAAACTACGAAAACTGTATGGCAATAAACCGGCAGTGGTGGATACGAGTACAAAATGTGACTTTGAAGGTTGTTCGTTTCGTTTTAAGAAACCAGATGTCGCGGAATACCACAAACGGTGTCATAATACGTAAGTAGTGATGAATTAATTTTTAATTGAATTGAATAAAATTTCTTGTGTTTTTACAGGGAAGGATCTCGTCCGATGGTTTGTCCCGAGTGTAAATCTACAAACTTTTCCAACTGGAACACTCTGCATACCCATCTCTGGCGTACGCACAAAATCGACATGGAATTGCATAGTTGTGAGCTGTGCAACTTCAAAACACCAATTTATTCGAGATTAGTGAATACTCACAGTAAAATACATTCCGAAGAACGCAACTACAAGTGTGATCAATGTGAGAAGGCATTCAAAAATAGTAAACAGCTAAAGAATCACCGACGATGGCACCGAACCATTGCAATAGCGCCACCTCCCGATGTGCATCGATGCGAGGAATGTGGTGCGGCATTCTCACATTTGAAAACTTTACGAGAGCATTTTTGCAAAAGCGGTGATTTGTTTTGTTGTGAAGTATGCGGCAAGACTTTATCTTCAAGGTCATCGCTGAAGCTGCATATGCTGACACACGAATCGGCAAAGAAATTCAAGTGCAATTCATGTGATTATATGGCGAATGATCATAATGCTTTTAGGAGACATCGAATGACTCATGACAAGAGCAAGATGTACATTTGTCCGTTGTGTGATTATAAGTCAATTCAAAGTGTAGCTTTTCAGGTAAGTAATACACTTGGGTAGTGAATCTTTTGTTTCTAATCTTTTGTAATTTTTCTCTGCAGAAACATATAAGAATCAAGCATCCCGAGTCGGCGGATACAATTGTGCATAAGTGTAAATTTTGTCCATTTGCAACAATTAATGTTGGATTACTAACAGTTCATTTAGCTAAGCACAAGTTGCGAGAAGAAGTAGAAAAAGAAAAACAAACAAAAACAATTTCAAATTCAACTTCAACTCCAATTGCAATTAATGTTGCTATTGAATCGCCGTCATCATCATCATTGATGACAATGGCTGAAGAATTTTTTTATAATTCTTCGGATAGCAATAATGTTAGTAGTTCAAATTCAATTGCATCGACTACATCAGCTACAAGTGCAATTGTTCTTCCTGCTGCCGTTGTAACAACAAATACAAATACAACAGAGCACCACCAACTAGAAAATTATAAGACCATTGAAAGTTCAACAATTATAGAGACTGATAATAACCAGCAACCTAGAAATAAAATTAAAGTTAAGAGTGATTTAGTATTAACAGATCCGGCAAAATTCACATCGAATGTTGTGAGTCCATTGTTATTGCATTGTTTTGATGGTGCAGTAAGATGAAAATTAGTAAAAATATATATATACATAGTATACCCTCAAATGTAAGGTAAAATAATGTTTTTTGTATTGTGCGCTACTTGACAAACAACTATTATTATGTACAAAGATGAACCAAACAAAATAGACGGAATCACTCCAGTTAGGCTGTAGTAATTGAATTGCTTCACTCTCCAGTCGCCGAATGTTCTAATTTTTAGAGATAAAGGATTAAAGGTAATCAAAGGTCAACTAGTTCCATTATTTGGTTTGAAATAAAATATATTGTATTAACAGTTAAATTTTGTCTATAAAAGAAAATGTTACTCATACGCCACAGTGACCGGTTATGATTTAACGACTATCTCTTTAATACTTGAATTGGAAATTTGTTTGTTTTAACGGTATGCACAAATTTGAAACAATTCTGCTCTTGGTTTATTTTTTTTTAATACCTTTTTGAATCCCATAAATTATATGTACATATGTATAATTTATGGTATTCAAAAAGGTATTAATGTACATATGTATAGATAATGTTTTTGCACGTAGGGTCGAACCACTACGAGCAGGGCAGGTTTTTAAAAATGAAAATTTCATCATTAAATCACACTCGAAAAAAAACGCTTGTTTCAAAAATATATAAAATTCTCGTGTCGCAGTGTTTGTTACCAAACTCCTCCGAAACGGCTGGACCGATTTTTATGAAATTTTGTGTGCTTATAAGATAGGTTTGAGAATCGGCCAACATCTATTTTTTATACCTCTTAATTGTTAGGGTGGCCGAGCCAAATTTTTTTTTTATATTTTATTGAAACGGTCTTTACGAATTTTTTTGTGTATATCGGGTAAGTCCGAGAATTGGCCAACATCTATTTTCATGCCACTAAATGGTTAGGGTGGTCCAACCAAAATTTTTTTTATATATTTTTGGAACGATTTTTATGAAATTTTGTGTGCATATCGGGTAAGTCTGAGAATCTACCAATATTTATTTAAGTGTGGCGGGTCAGCTAGTAAGACATAATAATCAGAAACAGTCAATATTTTGTATAGAACTCCGAAAACTGAATTTTAAGAAGAATGCCCTTAAAAAAGGAGTAAGTTAACCAGTATGTTCTATTATCTACATATATTAGATGCGTTTCTTTGGGAATATTTATCTACTGCTTAGTACTAAGAGCTGCTGTAAACTACTTTTTCAATATAGCAAAAGTAGTTCAAAGTAGTTTTAAATCTAAGCAGTGGATATGTAAATGTTCCCAACGGAACGCAGCTATAATGAGAACACATTTTGAATATGAATTGATTAAATAAAAGTGAGGGTGGAAAGTAAAAAATTAGTTGAAAGAAAATATTGTTAAGCGCCTTGAAAGTTATTGTAGGGCATGATCTACTACTCTATGAATTTTTATACATGTAGTTTAATGTGCAATGTTGTTTATAAATGACTCGTAGCATAAACAAAAAAATTTGACTCAATATTACAATTAAAAATTAAAAAGGAACGGAAAATTCTAAAATTTAATAAGGTTTGAAAATGTGTTGCTTTTCGAAAAAAAAACATCGCAAAACGATTCTTCTAAAATCGGAAATACGACGTAATAGTGTGTCAATTCTAGGTTAGGAATATTTTAGGATATATGACCACAGAAATTCAATTTGGAGCAGAAATTCATAATTCAATAAGTATCTCATAAAATCATTCGACAACTTCAATCCAGTCAACCTCGAAATAAAGCATACCAACAATACCTAAAAAAATCACATGCCCGCAAGTCCTACTTTTTCCACTGCATAAGACTTTAGATGCAGATTTTTAAAAAATTGAAAAACACACTAGACTTTTGAAGAAAAAATTTGCATTTAAAGGGTAAATTTTGCCATATTTGACTTTACTATTTAATTTAGATACTTCGAGTTCATCGACATCGATGTAAGATGTTTGAGAGTACATGCATAGATAACGATTAATCTTTAAGCAATTTCCAAAATTTCAAAGGGTTAAAAATCAACGTACGTTACGAAAGACCTATCTAGAAACTAGTTTCGAAGCGGAAATCATGTCAGATCGGAACTAAAATTTTGTGAGAGGCATGTATGATGTTGCGGAGTGAGAGAGATGCATCACGCAATCGCTTACAGTTCTATAAAAAATTGTTGTCGAATTTTGGAAAATAATCAACACGTACCGGACAAGGAACCATTAGAATGGTCTCACTGAAAAACTGTGCTTCATTTGCTACAAGGAAACTATTTTCTTATATGAATCGAGTTCCCATCATCAATCTTATTATGTATCGTCAGCCATCAGTCATCATTTTAGTGCCATGAATTTTCTTTGCATACAATAAATAAAATAAGTTTTATTTTTTAATTCATGTCATTTATTGTTGTTATTTATATATTGTTGTTTATATTGTATTGTGTTTTTTTAAACTTTTAATTTTTTTTTGTATTTGTATATAAATGTGTATTAAGATTATCACTTAAGTGTAGTATTAAAATTTGTGTACGTTTTATAGCATCTTGAAGCGAAATATGTATTTATGTCTGCATAATTGACTATGCATTCAATGTTAAAAAAAAAAAACTAAAAATTAAACATTTCAAAGCGATTCTTCAGTTCATTTATTAACTTTTTCGTTGGGTTGTCTATCTTTCTTGGAACAAAATTCTAAAAAAACAAACTGTAGATAATTTTTAATACTGCATGTGGTGGATCTTTTAAAAATACAAAAATAGCAAAAAGCATTGCTATAAGTTCTCCTTTCTAAAAATTAAAACAAAATCAGGAAATTAAATAAGAACTTAAATCAAAACCAGAAAAAAAAATAAAACAAAAATCAATTTAAAATTGAAAACCTTGTTAAAAACCTCATTTGATTTTATTTTTTATTTTAAAATTTTTAATAATTACAAGTATAATTTAAATTAAAAAAAAAACTTCAAATCACACAAACAAATTGATTATTATTATTTTAAAAAAATTAAATAAAACTAAAATAATAAAACAAATAATTAAAAATTACAATAAAAGATAAAAATATTGTTAAATTTGTATATGATTATATACAAATACTATTTTAATTTTTTGTTTTAATAAAATTTCCAATGTAATATACGATTTGAATAATAGTTGCAATATTTTTTTAATTAATATAATTAAACAAACAAAATTATAAAATAAATAAATGCTACTTAAAACTTTATATTTACATTTATTAAAAAAAATAATAGGTAATTAAAACAAAACTTAAAAATACATTTTTTTTTTCTAAAAAAAAAACAAAACTCAACAAACAAAAAACTAAGCCTATTTTTTTGAAGGGATTCAATTAAGAGAGAAAGAGAGAGAATAAAAAACCCTCACCTTTGAAAAAATTCTTGTGTTATAAGGATGCTTGTTTTTGTGTGTGTATGTGTGTGATATTTATATTTAATCATTTTTATTTTATTGTTGTATGCTTTTTTTATATAAAAATCTTTGATTAAAAATTGTTAATGCGCGTAAAAAGTGAATATTACAAAATTGTATAAAAAAATCCTTGTTAATAAATATACATTAGTTATCTTATAATTATAGATAAGTTTTTTTTTGGGGATAAGGTATAGGTAATACACAAATACATATTTATAAAAAAAAGAACAACAAAAAAATTGTATATATATATAAAATATGTGCTGCTGAAGGTACAATGGGACAAAATCCTCAGTGGTGTGTGTGTTGTATGTGCTTTGGATCTCCATTTGAATTGATGTGAAAATTAATTTTCTAAAAGAGACCACGTTCTTTCTTGAGATTTGTTTGCTTCCAAAGGGGCAACTGATCAAACTCTTCACGTGAAATTCCTAAAGCTTCTTGAAAATCCGAATCGTTTAGATACAATTCTAGACGAGTTGGATCAACACCTTCAGGGAGAGGGCGTTCTTTGATTATTGATAGCGGATATTCGGTTTGTGTGAGTTGTGTTAGAACATCTACGATAGGTGTTGCTGTATTTGTGCGACCATCCTGGTAAAAAAATTGAAATATTAGTTCAAATTTCTTTCAATTGATTATTTTTTTTTAGATATTACCTCCATATTTATCTCTTTTACATCTTCATTGTCCTGCCAATCGGGAAATAGAGCCTTGAATGCAACTGGCTCAAGTCCAGCCCAGACGACGAAACCTTTAATTCCATAGAATTCTTCGTCAGATTTTTCACCTAAAATTTAAAGATCAATGAGAATTTATACAAAGTGTTTGTACAAGAAGTCATCTTACCAAACTTGGCCCTCCAGTATGAGACAGCTGTTTCTAGAGCAGCACGTCGTTCCGATATCCATCGATTAACTCCAGCACGATTCTCATTTGTCGGACTTGCGCGATCTTCTGTGGCAACTACAAAAAAAATAATTTGAAATCGTTTGTTAAACAGAAGTAAGGACTCCACAGAAGAGAAAGAAAGGAAGAACAGAAATTGCTGATCCAAGAACCCTATGTCTTCAAAGGTTGTGTAAGTGGTTTATTAAGTTAATTCAAATAAAAAATCAATTTTAGTTTGTCTTTCAGAATTTATATCGAGAGATCTGGGAATGAAGTCTGAAATAGAAATCGGCAGCGGCTGAAGATCAAGAAGAAGAAAGAACCATTGTTAGTGGGTTGCGATGAAAATGCGTGTCACACAGCATGGGGTAGTATTGATATAAACCAAAAGGGTAAGTACCCCCTTGATTTTTTATTTTGGAAGCAGTCTATACGCATGAAAATATCAATGAAGCAAAGGAAACTGGACAAGTTGCAGGACAATACTGCACAGTTATTACAGCTTTTACGACCAACATACAAGGCAAATCGAAAAAAATTAATAAAAATAAAAGATTAAACTCACTTTTAACATCTTCCAATGGCCACCATCCCATCCACATCCAAAGGACATCTCCATTGTCAATCATAAATATTGTCGGTTGTCTGGCATTGTACAATTGTGCTTGAGTAAACGGATATGGGCTGATTAAATCTTTGCATCGGAAATTATACAAAATCTCATTTGCACTAAAGACACCCTGAGTACTGGAGAAATGGAACATTCTCGGTGTAAATGTAAAATCTTTTGTAATCGCCTTCAACGATCCATACGATTCTGCATCAATTCCACCCAATGCCTTTTGAAATCCTTCCGATTCTTTGGTCTCTTCATGCATCTCAACTTTGACATCGCCAACACTTGACAAAAACACATCCTCATACTTTTTCTCGCGAATCTTTTCGGCAGCCTTCTCGGTAATCTCTCGTGTGTGTGGCAAACTCTTGCATCCATGCCAAACATATATCAGACCTTTCTCTCCATTTATAAGCAGCATTGATGCTCGCGACCGCAGCTGACTTGAATCACAGTTAACCTCTTTGAGGATGGTTTCCTCAACATCATTGCCAGTGGCAATGTATAGTCTCCATTGACGGCGACGCTCAAGACATTCCTCTTTGCGGCCACGATGTTGGAGGAAAAGTTTAAATAGCCGAATAAAAGCTGTAGTTTCATCGCCTTGGGCTACACGCATTTGGGCACCTTTCTCCTTATCCAATTCGACGGTTAAAAGAGCTGCAGCACCTTTTTCATTTGCACTGGAATCATTTCCTTGCCAGCAGAAATAAACACATCGATCACGTCCGACAATGGTGCTTCGATTCGAGACTTTTCCACTCAACTCTCGAACTGTAACCGAAATCTGGTAGACCCATCGAACGATATAACTTTCGGCAGAATAGAAATGACCCAAAGTGTCTCGAGACTCGGCTTCTTCAAAGTTGAATTCATTGATCTTCCATTTGTCACTTGCTGTTGTTACCACATCAAAGTGACGCATTGTGTTGGTGTCATAGTAGAAATTACCACGACCGAGATTTGAATGCTCGAGCACAAGATTCGGTTCAATATATGGTTCCCCTTTAAAGATAATTGCGCCATCTAGAGATTTTACAGAATGAACTCCATTGGCTAAGTAATCCTTTTCCAAATCTTCACGTTCAGTTTCAGGCCAGTCGGAGAATTTCTCCTTAAACAGACAGGTTTCCATGTGTTGGGTTATCTTGCCCAACAAACACCAATCTTCACGCTCTGAAGACTTCATAAACTTATAGCTGCTTCTTTGGCCAACAACCGAGGAGAAATTCAAAGGATTAACATAACATTTTTCATATTCGACTTTCTTAATGTCAAAATGTTCCTGGGCAAGTCTGATGGCAGCTCGCTTGGCATCAGATGGAGCATTTTTGCCATTCCACACGTATAACTCGCTTCCAAAGTCGAAGACTAAAACTTTCTTCCGATCTAACATCTCGACTTTTGGAATCGCTCCCCAATACTTCTCCATGGGAACCAATGAATCATCAGCAAACTCATAGATCATATTAGTCTCGATGAGACTCGCCTCAAAGAGATCATCTTCATCGGCATGTCCACAGTCGGGTATTTGATAGTCATCGGGTTTTTTGAGAATCTCCCAGAATGTCTTCCAGTGGCGTTCGTTCAAGAACTTGCCATCGGTGAGAATGGTTTCAGTGAGGGCTGTACAGCCGAGATCTTTGTTCTCCAGAATGTAGCCACAGATTTTTTTGCTTCGTGAGATCTCAATGACATTGGCAAAGGAGCCAATGTAGCGGTAAAGTACGTCACCGGCTATAAGAATGAAGCAGTCACCTCGGTTGAGTGATGTGTAAATGGGTTCGACAAGGCGGGTCTGGACATGTGTGCGTCCTTTGATGTGCAGTAGCATGATTGGCTTGAATGGCAGCCACATTTGGTTCAAAGGCAGGGATGAGGACTTCAGGCTGACCGATTTGAAATCTTCAACACTGGCTAAGCCGGCAAGAGCTTCGGCGGCAAGGTTATTGGTTTTAGCAACTGTAAATGGAAAAATATTAAGAAAGGTTTAAGAAAATATAAGCTTTGATGGCTTACAAGACTCAAGCTTAATACGTCGCATCTCTTTCTCGGCAATGCCAGTCTTGACTTCTGTGTATTCATTTTGAAGATCGATTCGAGCAGCGAGGCTCTTCAGTGGGTTTTTAGCTGCACGACGTCCTTTAGGACCTTGTACGGTTCTTTTGGTTACCAATCTAGAAAGTAAATAACGAAAATTATAACTAGTTCCGAGAATCAAAAAGGTTCAGACGTACCTCTCACATGACTTTATGTTATCAAAATCAGAAATCTCAACACCTTCATCGATTTTCTCCACAGACTTTGAAGTTGTAAAGAACTTTTCAAAAGTCTCTTCATCATCGACTCTTGGAACAATAACTTTAGCTCCGGTCTTTGTAGTAGCAATCTTTTTGACCTGTTTCAAATTCTCCTTCTCACTATTACCTTCCGAATCTGAATCACTACTGCTGGCACTTTGAGCTTCAGCATTTACGCTGAGACTTCTCTTTAGCTGCATTCGGTGTTGACCATTTGTCTCGGATGTTGGCTTTGGTGGTGCTGTCATGGATGTAACCATCATTGATGGACTCTTAGCCAATCCCAATTGTGGTTGATTTGCACTGCGGACAACTTTCATGGGTGGACATTGTTTTGTCGTATCACCATGCCGTTCGAATTGAAGTTCGACAGGGGATTGGGACTTTTTCTGCAGCCGTCCAGCGACTGTGAATTTTGATGCATCGGATTGTTCTAAAGAGAAGAAAAGTTAATAATGAGGAAGGGAATATTTTCTTAAGAAAGAGAAGACTTACCAATTCGATTCTTCCAGTTTTCAGATGAATTACGTAGTTTACCCAAACGATCTGATACTTTGCCACCTTCGATGCTCGTTGGAATTATGTGAGATGATGGCGGAGGCTTATCGGATAGGTTATGTGCTAAAGAAAGGGATTCCTGGAAAGAAAAAAAAAAGAATAGATTTTATGAATTTGGTAAAGAATGTCTGTGTTTTAGTAATTTCGCTAAGTTCCTTTTAACTTAGCGAAAAAACAGTTTAGAATGTATTGAAGTTTGATTTATTTTATATTTGCTTATTTGAAATCTATTATAGGGAAATGTATGTTGAATTTCTTCTTTTTTTGCTTTTGAATTTTTAACGCTTTTTCGCTAAGTTTATATATGATCTTAGCAAAATTAAAAAAAAAAAAACAAAATCTAAGGATAAATATTAACAGATTGAGGACTAAATAAAAACATATTACTTTTAAAGAAGAACTTACCACAATTTCGCTCACTTGATGTTAACTTAGCGAAAAACTCCGCGAAAAAAATAAAAAATAAAACAACAGTTGGAAATGCCTTTCCTAAATAGCAACAAATTATGAAATTGATTGCATTTTGATTACTGATAGGTTTTTCGCTAAGTTCAAGGACGTAAATAATGTAGGTATAATAGAAGGAAGATTGCTTTGAGTGTTTTATTTTTGCTTTTGTGTTAGTTTTGGTCAGAAATCTTAATATGATTCTTTAATCGTTCACCAGGTTAAGGTCCACTCTTTAAGACTAAGATACTGTTCAGAGATTTGTTAATAAGATCTAAATCAACCCAAAGGACAATGCCTGATAGAGAATCGAGCCTAGAGATTTAATTCTTTTCTTTTAAAAATCAACACAATAAGCCAAAAAGTACATCGACACAATACAAAATAATTGTTTACTATGAAATATCTTAAAATAGGTTGCAATCAATTTGATAAGAAAAATTTAGAATAATTTCTTGAAAATACATATATCTTATCGAAGTAGATAAAATATAAAAATTAGTTAAATGATAAGTTTATGAAGAAAATTTATTTGTTTTACACCGAAACATGATCAAGAGATAACAAAAATTATTGCATTGTCTGCACGATTTTGAAAAAAATAATAACAATCTACTTATTAAAATGATGATTGATTATTTGTTTTTGTTTGGTAACATTAGTCATCAACAATAATAAAAGTACATTACACTCAGATAGAGTTATAAATATCATAATTAATTAAGTAGGTACAATGTGGCGAAAGCAATTTCCTTTTAACTCTTGAAAACAACATAAATGGGAAGTACCAAATTAATCAAAAAAAAAAAAAAAACAATATTGTTGGATTCACTCTTTTTTTAAGAGCTACAGTAAGTTAAAATTGGTAAACCCTGTCTCTGATTAACAACTATTCAAGTAGGTAATCAATTTTCTGTTTCAAATGTTCTATGATTTATGGACTTAAATGATTATAATCATTGATTAAAAAAAAAAAAACAATTGTATGGGTTTGATGCTTAGATTGTGAAAAAAAAATTGGAAAAAAAACATCTCATATTTTTTTCAATTTTCAATTTTTTAGTTAAAAAAAATTTTAGGTATTGCATTTGGAAATTTTTCAAAGAGGAATGAAGAGGCATGTCTGATTTTATTTTATTAACAAAAAATAAATTAAAAATAAATAAATTAAACTTTGGAGGCCTTGACAAAAAAATTGTTCTAACGTATTTATAAACTTTTTGACCATTATTAAAAGAAAATACATTGTAAAGGTAAAAAAAACTTGTTGAATTTCCAGTCCCTTGCCTGTCATTCTGCAATTTTTTGACCTTTCCTCATATAAAAACAATGGCCTAAAAAGTCAATAAGTGAAAAAGTAAATATTTCAAACTTATTTAGTGATACGATTGTAATACATACTTACAAAAAATAAGCAATGAGCTTAGAATTTGGAATGAAAAAGAATTTGTATTTGCTTTTTCACAAACAAAATGCACAAGGGAGAAAAATTTATTTTCACTTTTGCAAAAAGTAAGCCAATGTAGTCAAGGTTTTAAAGTATTTTTATATGGGTTTCATAATTTCCTTTCTCAAGCGGACATTTACCCGTTTTTTCGGTTTTTCTTTTTTTACCGGTTTAAGTCGGGAATGCAAACAAAAAACGAAAAAAGCGTTTTCCAAAGAAAAAAAAACCGAAACCGATTTAAACCGCGAGTTTTATACTATCCTTATTTTCAGGTAATAGACAATAACAAGAAAAAAAACACTCTTTTTTAACTTTCTTGGTGATTTTAACATGCTCGTAAACGATTTCTAAATTTTTTGCCGTTTTTTTTCAAAGACATTTCTTGAGTAATTTTTTGAAAGTTGTTATGAGGCATTAAAGTTAAAAAAAAAGTTAAAATTGCTAAGTTTCAAATTATTTAAAATCCAATTTTTACACAATGATGTAAGTAATCAGGACTCTATTAACTTTAAACTGAGAAGGTCACTGTGGTGTATGCGGAACATTTTTCGCTATAATAAATATTCTCCGATTTTCTAAGGGTATGTTTTACGGTGTGTCAGTTAACTTCTAATAAGTTATTTAAATTCTTCTGCGTTTCACATCATGATGTTCAAAGGTTTAGAGATTTTTCCAGTTAATTAAATTAAATTTATTTATGTTATGTGTTAGTTTTTGTTCTGAGGAGTTTGACTGTTTTTTTTTTTAAGAAAAAGTTCTAAGAAGCTAACTTAAAATTTCTTGAAACAAGCCCTTAAACTATTATTTTTATAAATTAAGTTGAGAGTTTTCATCTTGGGTCATTTTAAGATAAGATTTTTTTTTAATTTTATAATTTAAAGTAATTCGTAAAAAAAATGAGAGAAATCTCTCAAAATCTGTATTAAACGGTTTTTGGGACTTTCAGTCATTGTCATTGCAAAAATTCTTGCTTCGTCATTTTCCACCAACTTATAATAAATTTAAATCATTTACAGTTATATTTAATGTGAGAATTGTCGTTAAAAATCGTTTCCAAAATAAATCCACAATGAAACATGAACTGTTATTGTTTGCATAACTAATGATTGTGATGACTTAACTGTATTCCCTTAAAAAAATTTTGATTTATTTATTTTTATTTTAAGTTTTGCTAAAATTATAAATGCTGACACATTGGACCTTAGAATTCTAACAAATAGTAACGCTTAGTTTAAATTAGCCTGAGTCGGTATTTTAACATTCGGCATTCAATTTACAAAACAATAGCTTACTTTCAACGGCCATCAATTACTTTAAAATATATTTGCATACTAATGCGCATTTTGTTTGTTTTTATTTTTTAAATATTTACTCGTAATAATAAATTGATTTTATTTGGAATTTTTGATTATGTCACTTTTTTAAGTTCTAACAACAAAACTATTGTTCAATCTTCAAGGCCACTTTTAATATCCTTTTTGGGGTTTTAAATTAATTTAAACAACATCAACAAACAAAAATACACCGCCAAATAATATTTACCATTTTTTTTCGAAGAACACCTTCCATAACTAGTCATTTGTGAATTAAATAGTATAATTATAAGTCAAAAGTGGAATAAATAAAGATCTTTTACTCCCACAAACAAAACAAAAAATTGATCTCCAATAAGATACCGGTTAGTTTCAACAGAAAAAAATCAATAGGTACTCTTAATTAAAAATTTATAAAAAAACGTTTGCCATACAACGATTGATCGAACTCTCAGCGCGAATTAAATTATTGTATTCTGGCATAAACAAATTAAATTAACTTTGCCACTTTAACACCTCTAAAAACATCGACACAACAAACGATAGAGTCTAAACACAAAAAAGTCATATAAGTAACTAATACTCAGGAATAAAAAAAAGATAAGTTTATTAGATAAGATTACAAGGCGTTGAAATGAAAGATACTTTAATAGAGCTAGCTAACAGCTCCTACAACAACTAGATAGGTTTGTAAGGTAGGTAGGTAAGTATTGGAGGTATATTGTGCTATCTTTTCTATCCGTCCGCATTCGACCATACAGCAAATAATGGTGTTAACCGTAAAGAGAGGATCCATTTACTGCAAAAATAAAGGGAGAACTCGAACCACACAAGCCTCAAAAATGTGGAGGTGCAAATAATAGAAGGTGTTGGTTTGGTTTGTTTGTTTATTTTATTTGTGTTAAAAGTATTTTCAGAGACTAAAAGACTTGTGGTGAGTCAGAGGGTTTGTCAATGTGCGGTAAAAAAACTGGGAATTACCTTTACGATTATTCATATTCAATCAAGGTCTTGAAGGTATTGAAGAGATACAAATTAATACTAAATGTTGCCAACAATTAAATGCGCCCGAAACTATGGAGTAAAAAATATATTTATAATAATGAAGGTTTAATTATTTTTGAATACCATTTACATACTGGAAATTTATTCAATCTCAGTATCTTTAATCATGATCACAAGACTTTAAGAAAGATCTTATTCAGAAGACCGGAAGAAATAGAAGAATCTTTTCGAAGATCAAGATTTCTATTTGTTTCAAAGGGCTTTTTTCTTAATTGCGGGTGTAATTAATTAAGCAAGCACCCATCTGATTCAATTAAAGTTAAAAGAAATCGTTTTGAAACAATCATCATTCATCATAAATAAAAAAAGGAGAAAAAAAACTTTCAATAAAATTTCTTCAATTATATACAAAGAGGTACAAAGTATTGCCATTCAACGATAAAAATCTACATAAAACAATAAAAACTATTTGAACTTGAAGACATTTTTTTTTTGTTATAATGATCTCTCAGCCAAGCCTATCTACTATTTTTCTTTGGTGACAAACTCACTGAGCATGATCGTTTTAATACTCTTGAAACTGGGTCATTTTTTGTTTCCTTTTCTTTAAGATGGAAGCTTTCATAATAGTTTCATAGAAATTCGTCATTCGATTAATTGTAGTTGTAAATATTTATAAATGCGACATTTACTTTCTTTTAAGTGAGAGTGATTTTTTTTTTGAAAATTATTTTAAGATCTGCTCATTAAATTGATAGTATGAAAGGAATTTGATAGAAGAACTTAATCAAAAAGCGCATCACGGCGGAACCGATTTGAATCATTTTTTTTTTTTTTGAAAAAAATGAAAAAAAGAAATTGTTTAATTTTTGTACCTATTCGTGATGATTTAAGAATGATGCTTAGTATAAAACTTAAACGTATAAAAAAATTCAATAGGTAATGTATTTAAGAGGTTCACGCAAAAACGAGACAGTCCTAAAACTCTTTTCTTTAAAATTTGTTTGCATGTTTCACACCCATGACAAAAATTTTTCCAACCCACCAGTGACAATCATTTTTATGTAAATTCGATTTTTATTTTAGAAACTAATGTTCTGTGTGGTAATCCAAAGGATCTAAATACAAAACTGAAATAATTTTTTTAAGAATATACTCTATCTGAAATTACTACTTTTTTGTCCCAACCGTGACATTAGGATATACATACTCTGTATCCTTTCAAAAATAATAACTAAGTTTCTTTTCAACAAGTTCTACGATTAGTCTAATGAAAGTCAATGTAAATTTTGCATAGTTATGCTTATGAGTTATTTTAAAAGGGAAAAATTTAATTCACTATATCCCACCCGTGACGATGGATATGCCTTTTATATAAACTTGTTTAAATGAAACATGTTTAAATTTATTGCTTTAGATCAGTGTGATAAGAGATGATGAAAATTGATTTGGGTCGAAGTGATACCAGCAAAAAGCGTTTTGCAGAATAAAAAATCACCTGGGGGTTAATTCCCGATCTGTGAAGCTGTGAAGTGATAAAAATAATACCATTTCAATTTTCACAGCGTTTTTTCATTTTATCACTTCATAGACACCCCTTATGCGATTCTCAAATTCAATGTGATTAACGTGTACTAAAAAGTACTAAATGAGAAAAATATTTCTTAGCAGCTTAAATGAACAAAAGGTTTCCTAATAAAAAAATTCGAATTAGCCTTTTTTTTGCCTTTTACTCCTACCGGCCTAGGTTCGAATCTGGGTATAGTTGAGATTGTTTTTTTTTTATTTGTTTATTATTTTTCACAAGAATATTGGATTGTGATAAAGAATTTATTATGTGAAAAGATTTAAGACATTTGTTTTATTTCTTTGACAAATCAAGAATCGAATTTATTATGAAAACGTGATAAAACTTATCACTTCACATTTTCACAGATCGGGAATCGACCCCCTGATTGCCAAAATAATTGGGGCACAAAAGGTTTTAATATAACTTCTAATGCTCTTGTTCGAGCAAGTCATCAGTTTTCAAAATGCCTATTTACCGTTCTAACCGTCCGTCCTAGCCAATTCATTGGCTTGCCATTGTTCGTGGGAAACTGCTTTCGAAATTTGTGTGGATCAGAATCAAAACCCATTATATCCACTTTTCAAAAAAAATGACTTACATAGGTATGAGGTTTTGTTTCTATTATTCAAATACATACGTTACGCCGAAGTTTGAGTCTCTAATTACATTTTTTGGCATAGAAATCAGACCACAAAGTTAGAGGTTAATTTCAAAACCCATTTTATCCACTTGAGTTTTTGTTTCAAAACCCATTATATCCAAACAATTTTATTCGCATCAAAATCCATTATATCCATTTAAAATATTATTTCTAAAATAAATTTGAAATTCAAAAACCATTTTACCCATCTGATGAGATTAGATGGGAATATCCGAAAATTTATACGGATTTTTGAAAAAAAAATTTTCGGCATTTAGGATTGAATTTATTTGTTCAAGAAAGTAGGCGTGGTTAAAAAAAAAGGAAATAAAGTTTTCTCGTTTTTAATTGAGTTTTTTTAATGCCATATTTTCTTATTTTGGTCTGAAATTCAGAAGTGATCCATTCTATCCATATTTGTTTTGGTTATAACTCTAAAACTAAAACCCTCAGATCACGATTTCTGGACTTAAACTGTAGGGAATCCTAATTGAATCAATCCTGCATTTAAAAAAGTACTAAAAAATGTTTCGTTTACGAGATACAAGTTTTTCTCGATTTACTCGAAATCAAAAAAAGTGAATAAAATGGGTTTTGATTCTGATCCACACATTTGATCGAGGACAAATAAAAACTTTTAAGCATCCAAGTTAAGAACCTTCCTCTTCTTAAACTATAACGTTGACTGTTTTTTAACAACAAAACAATTTTGTCAACAAAATTTACAAGAAGGATTTTATGAATCTTCAATCTACGTAAATATGTAAAAATAAAATAAAAGAATGTCATAAGTTCTTAACCCACAGTAAGGTTATTTTAAGGTAAGGTATTTTTTTTTATCAAAAACCAAAAGGTTTATTTCACATTTTGCTTCTTCGACTTGAAGACATTTAAGTAGGTACTTAAATGTTCAAACAATTAAAACTACTTGCGGCAATCAGCTACACAGAATTTTATGTAAAAATAAAAACTTCAAGCACTTCAAGGAAATTGGATAACATTTGACAGTATTTACATGACTCTCAAACACTCTTCAAATTTCATTTTTTAAATTTATTTATAATGGTTGCACGTTTTCAATTTATGTGAGGTAAGTACCTATATCGCTTGAAACCAAATATTTATATAATATATTTATTAAAAACTTTTATAGAACAAAAAGTAAAAACAAAATTAAGAAAAAAAATAAAATGCACGACTAGGTCACACGAACTTGCTCTTAGAGTATCATAAAATTCGTTCTTCAAAGAAATAAATTATAATGATTTTTTTAAAGAGATTTTTTTGCGACTCTTAATACGATTTGAGAAGAGTTTAATCTAACTGTTAGATCAAGTAAAGGAATTGCTTGAGATGATGTCGATACCGAGCAGTTTTCAAAAATAGAAAACAAAATATCAACTAAAAAAATTAAAATTAAAAATTTGGTTAGTTTTTCACAGATAAAATTCTGAATTTTCAATAATGTTTATTTTTGTTTTTCTAACTAAACAAAAAATTAATAAAGTTAGTATGCCGTTTTATAGTAAAATAATAGCAATAATTAATTAATATCTAAAACAAAAAATTTTTGAAAATTCAATACCCGCTTTAAAAAATGTAATTTTCGAAAAAAAACTAAATTTTTGTTTAAATCCAAAAATTTAATTTTTCAAAATTTTATTTTTGTTTATATTAAAGCTATACAAAATTATGTTAAAATTGAATTTGGTTGTTATTTGGTTATCTATCTAAAATAGATTCAGAAATTAATAAAACGGAAGGTAGGTAGGTACTATTAATCAAGGGGCACGGTAGTGCCCAGCCAAGTTCTCTAGCAACTTTGGCACTACACCCTTATTTACAGGAAACAACTCAGGCTATTTTCGACCCCCCTCTAACTTCCACACCAAAGATGCTAGAAATTTCGAACTCGCTACATTTGTTGAGCTGGTCAAAACCAAACACCTTACAAAATTTCAGCCTATAATGGGTAGTTTCTGAGATATAGGGCTCCAAAAATCGCAAAAGCCGTAACTGACTCACTGATTCACTGACTCACTGACAGATCATCAAAATTATGGAGAACTTCCCGATATCGTAGAAAATTTAAATTTTACACGGTGATAGGAATTATGGTGTATACAAAGGAAAAAATCGAAAATTTGAGATTTTCAATTCAGGGGGCGTGGCATCCGCCCATTTCCGCTGAATTTTCATCAAATATTATAGAGCACTTCTGATTATCGTAGAATCTTGAAATTTGGTAGAACGGTAGAGCTGGTAGTTTATACAAAGGAAAAAATTTAAAATTTGAGAATTTCAGCCAGGGGGCGTGGCAACAGCCCATTTTCATTGAATTTTCATCAAATATAGAGATTTTCAATTCAGCCATACCTTGCAAAAAGTAGTGAAATCACAACAAAAACATTACTGTCAAAAAAAGAGTCAAGTTCTGTTATGTTAAAATTATGCTGGCACAAAAAGTATTGAGATGTAAAAGTGTACCAAGTTCTAAAGTTTGGGTTCAAATTCGTATCAATAAAATTTTGATTGTTTACTTGGCAATTTTTAAAATAACTTTAAAAATCGGTAACTAAAAGAAATAAATTGCACGACTGGGGTCGCACGTACTTGCTCTTATGCTTAAAGTAACTATAATGTTAAAGCTTTTCATTCAAGAAATTTAAAATTTGATATTTTGAATAAATTTCATAAGTAGTATAAAAAAATTAAATCTGTTTTTATAATTAATTAAACTCCGTTTTAAATTATCTTAAAAAAAATAAAAAATATGCCATTTTATTTCTTGTATAAAGGTATTTTTAGAAAAAAATTTTCGAAAATTTTAGGAGCCGTTTTTTAAAAAAATAATTTTTTATATATAAAAATGTTTTAACATTTTTCAAAAAAAAAGTTGGTATGCCATTTCGAAGAAATAATTAATTTACACATAAAAACTAAATTTCAAAATTTTTCATTGATTCGTTTTCAAAAAATTGATTTTTCAAAAAAAAATTTTGAAATATTTTTTAAAAAACCAAAAATGCGTTTTTTGAAAATTTTCTAAAATTTTAATATTATCTTTACTTACACACTTTTTTATAAAAATTTTCATTTAAATCGGGTTAATGTTGTACGAGATATTCAGAAACGAAAAAAACCGTTCTATGACAGGTACCGTTAATAACGGTACAAAAAATATTTTTTTTATTTAAAAAGTTGGCTATTATGTGTAGTACTACACACAAAAATTTTTATCAAAATCGTTAGAGCCGTTTTTGAAAAAAATTTACTTTTCTATTTCCGTTATATGGCAGGTACCGTTAGTTTTGGTCATAAAAAAAAAAATTTAATTTCCCCTCTAGGGAATCACCAAAAACTGCTAACCACCAAGTTTGAAGAAAATCACTTCACTCGTTTAGGCTGCAGCTCCAGATAGAGACAGACACACAGACAGACAGACAGACAGACAGACAGACAGACAGACAGAATTGCCGGACCCACTTTTTTGGCATTCTCCATCATCGTAATGTCATGTAAAATTGTTATCTCGAGTTCGATTTTTTTTACGAATCCTAAACTTGCCCTATAGTACCTATATCGCAAGTAAAAATAAAGAAACCAAAATTCCAATAATCTTTCTTCAAAAACCGCAACATACCAAGTTTGAAAATCCAACACAGCGCCACCTAGAAACCAAAGAATGAAGTACAGTAAAACCCGGATAAGTGCCTCTCGCTTAAGTGCCTAACCCGCTTAAGTACCTTTGTTTTTTTAGAACCAAAATTTTAAGGATTTTTTCACATAAAATTCATCTTTTAAGTACCTTTCGCTTAACTGCCTTCCCCGCTTAATTGCCTGGCTTTTCAAATACTTATAATTGAATTTGCTTGCAAAAAATTCTTTTAAGTACACGTTTGAAACAAGTTTGAACTGTAAGAAAAATTTCGTTTCCTTAACCGCTTTAAAATTCAAAAATTCTACTAAAGTTAGAAATTAACTAGTTAGCTATTTTAAACTTTCAAAGTAATTTTGTTTTGTGAAGATTATGTTTTTAGTAATCAAACATGTTTTTTTTTTATTATTAAATAAATATAGAGATAACTGCCTATGAGCACTTAAGCGGGTTCTTGTAAGTACCTTACCCGCTTTAGTGCCTATCAAAATGGGACATTTAAGGTGAGGTACTTATCCGGGTTTTACTGTATTTCAAACTAAAACACAATCAATTAAATGTTTTTTTTTTGTTTTTTATTTATTTTTTTCACATAAAAAAACCTACAGCTAAATTGTAAATTAGTAGGTATAGTTCTTTTTATAGCAAAGAGTTTGCATAAACACAAAAGTACATTTTTTTTCTTATTACAAATATTTATTTGTTTGTTTTTTTTTTTAATTTTAAAATTTAAATACAAAATTTAATACTTTTTTTATACAATGTTAGAAGAAAGAGAAATCATTCAAGAAGAGGACCACATTTAATTATGACCTCTTAAATATTATTATCACGACAAATTTACGAACGACAAATTAATCACATGACTATCCAAAAAAATTAAAGAAATCAAAACTCATCATAAAAATGACACGCAAAATATATCTTTTAATTAAGAAAGTCTTATCTCACGTTAAACATTATTTCCATCAATATTTTCCTTTAATCTACAAAATAAAATTGTAAAGGAAGTTGAGGTAAATAATACAAAAAAAAAAAAAAATATTGCCAAAAATTTAAATAAAGTTCCACTTTTCGTCAATTATTTCTGATTTCTCTTTCTCCCCCTTTTTTTCTAATTTTTTTTTTTACTCTTCAATAACTTTATTCAACAATTTGTCAATTTATTTCATTCCCTGCCAAAGATAAACACTTTATATTGATTGATTTGCACAATCAGTTATATATTTAGCAAATAATACAAAAAAAAACTAAACACATCGATAAGAGTGTGTATTGCAGTGTGACATCACCCTTAAAATATTTCTATTATTTATCTCTAAACAGAACCAACAAAGGACAATGGAAAATATCACAACAATTTATTTAGCCCTTATTTAAAAAATATTAAATTAAAATTAAAAATGGCGCATTTAACTACTATAATGCATGCGTATTCTTACGCATGTCAAATGTCTATTAAAATAAGGCCATGTTTACATCGCCTACTTTTTGTTCTTATCACAACCGACTTAGAATTATAATTCCATTGTTTTTGTGTGTTTTGTTCTGATCCAATTGATTGACAATAAAAACTAATGGCACAGTTATAATATTGATCGCACACAAATCAGCTCAAAAAAAAAAAAACTAACGGTAGTCAACTACTAACTACTTATTAAGATTCCCAAAGAAGCTCTCAATATAACTCTCATCTGGCAGACTATCACCCAAGAGGTCACTTATCGAATAAGCTGACAATGGCCGGGAGAGTCGACGTTGTGACAGGATTTCTTCGATCGATGTAACCGGTCCTCCAGTGGGACTTAAGCCACTCTTGCCAACCAAAGCGAATATATTCTCTATGCTGGCTTTGAGTGAGTTCGGTCGTGAGAGTTGCCTGGGTGGTGGGGGTGATGGGGAAGTCGATGGATAGCGCCGTCGTTGAATAACAATATTCGCCGACGACGCTGACGACGGGGAAGTCTCCAAAGGACAATTCAACAAGTCACCAGAATTTTCATCGTTTTCTGGGATATTTTCCGGTTTAATCATCATTGTTGTCGTCGATGTTGTTGTTATTGGCGATGGCTTGAAATAACGTTCTTCCAAGTTTCGCAATGTCATTTTCTCGTACTTCAACTCATCACCGCCACCACCGGTTAGGGTTTTCTTTGTCATGGCTCCTTCGTCGGATTGTTGCTGATTCAAACCAGAATCGTGTGTTACAATTGGCGTCACTCTGTTGACTTTGCGTGCATTGCCCTCGAACATTTTTGCAATTTGATTGACATGATTTGGTTGCGTGGGTAATAGAGCTACTGGCGGTGGTGGCGCTGCTGTCGATTCTGATGAATGAACTGTAGAAGAAGACTCTTCACGTTTGGGGGCAGCAAATCGACGAAGAACTTTCTTCCGAGGTCGAACTACATCATCGTCGGCATCTAATGGATGACAGCACCGTTCGGCACCGTAACAACGATGAAATTTGACATTTCGCAATTCATTTTCCGCACCAATGACAGTTCGTTTGCAAATTTTCGGAACTAATGTAACAAAAGCTAAAAAGTAAGCTATCCAAGGGGAATACGCCCACAAGATCAATAAATAATCCCAAATAACTTCAAGGTATTCAAAATACTCCATCGTTGGTCGTTGGGGAACTGTCAATTGATTGATTTTTAAGTAGGTATTAATTTCAAAACTGTCAAAACAAAATCACCCAATATATTACCGATTTTTCAAGTATTTCGAAATTTTTTCTTAATTTTTGTTTTTGTGCTTTTTGTGCAAAAAAATTTCCTCGTTCGTGTTTTTCTTTTTGTTTATCTTTTTTTTATATCTCGTTTGCAAATAAAAAAAATACTAAATAAAAAAATAATTCCACTATGCGCGCTATGTTGTTTCGTTGTCGTTCGTCGTCGTCGTGTTCAGAATCTACACTGAATAAGGCAAGGCATTCAGAGTAGCACTGTACTGTGAGTTCCGTACCGGGTGTTGCGTATGGTCTCTCGGGGCGGCCGGTGTAACTCTGCTTGCTACCTTAGCTACCGTCCTCTGTCCAGCTTGGTGCCTTGCTGCCAGTGCATTTGCGAAAAAAATTGTGTATATTGAGTCTTTTGAGTATCCACTTGTTACACCGAGAGAGAAGGGGTTCCTACACTCGTCTATGTGGTAGAGAGTACAAAAAATCAGTGGGCTTTAATATCGTGAAACAGGGAGACACAAGGGGGTTGGAATAACAAATTACCACCACAAAGAGTCGATTGGAATTTCTTCTCTCTTATCAAAAACGACGAAAATATAAAACAACGACAAAATAGACACAACAACGAAAAAGTGGAAACAACATTTAAAAATAGCCAAACGTTGTCAACGGGTTAAACGATCACACTCAACTGAATCACGACGAACGAACGAATCCAACAGATACAAGTACTGCGCCATGAAATTTCATGGTTTCAGTGGCTTGTGCTGTGGCTATGGCTATGGGGCTGGCTGGCTGGCTGCAGCTGTGGTGTATAGGAATAAGAAGACGATGAGGATGAGAACAAACGCGCGATATGATCATGATGACGATGTTCATGATGATGATGATGATGAATCTCCCGCATGTTATTGAGTCTATAGATACACTGACTTGTGTGTACACATTCTTTTATTCTTTCTCTCGCAAGAATAAGAGTCTCAAAATGCCGGATTGAGAAGAAAGATAATAACAAAAAATTGTACCTATACTACTCATTTTATACTGTTTTGTTTTGAAATTTCATATCTTTTTAAGTTGAGCTGGCGACTTCTCAGCTGTGAGTAGGTACCTTCTTTATGTTTGTCATAAAACATTTATAAACAACAAAAACAATGAAAACAACAGAGAAATATTATAAAATGATTCATCAAGGTTTGGGTAGAAAATTGTATATAAAGTTGCCGGACTGCTTCGACGAGAGAGAATATACCTCCTATATTAAACTGTGATGAGTAATTCAGTTCAAAGTAAGCTAATTCAGATCAGTTCCTAGAAGTGTTGCCAGTATAAAGCAAATTTATGTTACATTTATGGAAATTGAGTGGTCATTCGACCTTTATACTTTACCATACGTTTAAGTGCTTTATGAATCATAAGCTTTAATAGGGTTTTTTTTGGACTTTAAGTCAGTGCTTACATAAATGGAATTTGAACTAAGCGTTGATCTTTGTACGTCAAAGAAATCTTTTTTTTTCTAATGGATTTTTGATAACTGGCGCCCAGGGAAGGATTTTATCTTTTGCAGATACCTAAGTTTTGTGCGAGAAAGAGCAAAGCTTGGGTTATCATCATTGAACTTATTATATTCAAACTGAAAAATATTTTTTTTTTAACTGGCGCCCGGGTACGCATTTTTTTTTTTTTTTTTTCATTTTTAGTTAGTTTTTCTTTCTTGATTCGAAGCTTTTGATTTGGTTTTCGTTTAGCTTCAAATATGAGTTTTTGAAGAAAGGCGTTTGGAGAAGGAATACATAATTCGAATATAACTGAGGTAATAAAAAGAGACCAACATTTTGTATCATCATCATTGATGAGCTTATCGACCTGATTATTTACTCATAACACGATTTGAATTACATAAAATATAAATTTAAAGATTAAAGAACAATTTTGTAAAAGTGGCGCCCGGGTAAGAATTTTTTTTTTACTTCCCTTGAAAATCCTTTGAAGCAAAAGCATTCGTTTAGCTTTAAAATTTGATTTTTTTAAATGGCGCCCGAATCTTTTAAAGATATTTGAACAATTATTTTCGGAATTTTTGCAGGAGTTGATTAAGTTGTTGATCTTGACTTATTCATTATGCACAAGTAATTAGTTAAAATTAATTTAAAAAAATTAAATTAAGATTTTATTTTGTTTGGAATTCATTTATTTTTTTTTCCTGAGTTAAGATAGGATTTTGTGCGCTAACTTTTTGCTTTTTAGATTATGAAAGTTTTAGACAATGACGCCTGAGAATTTCAAGAGTTGATTTTTTTTTTAAATTGGCAAGCGAGTTAGGATTTTTTTGTGTATTTATTAGAATTGATTAGTTTTATTTAGCTTCGTGTTACTTTCTTTTTCTACAATAAAAGAAAAATTCTGGATTTCAAAGCGTTTGTTTAGGTTTAAATATGTTCTTTTTTTAAATGGCACCCCAGCAAGGACTGTACATTATTCTTCGAAATATTTGAATATTTTAAATTAATTTATTGATTAATTTCTAAGTAGTTTAAGGTAAACAAAAAAAGCGTAAGTTAATAAACACTTTTTATTAAATGGCGCCCGGGTTAAGATTTGTTGGTTGATTTATTACTTGTATGAAGTCTTTCTGTAGTTACTAAGATTGGATTATTGTAGCTTCAAATATGAATGGCATATAAGCTTTTAACTAATTTTTGTTTATATAAACTATGAATAACGGATTTTTGTTAACTGGCGCCCATGTTGGGATTTTTTGTGGGCTTATTTGTTTTGGTTTTCTTCGTTTCGCTTAATTATTCCTTTGCTGAAGCCTAGTACGCTACTGATGCGAAACGAAAAATGTTCAAGTCTCCAAAGACGACAACGAAAATGCTAAGGAAAAAATATCATCGAGTATTCTGTCAAAGTCAAAATAAAAAAATTTAAAATCAAGAAAAATCAACAGAAAATAATTTTTAAAGCAAGAAATAAATGAATTAAAAGTGAAAAAACCAACACTGCTCTTGGAGTCAAGAAAAATGCACAGGACAGTAAAAAGTAAGTGACAAATGAGTGAAAACTCTCCAATTTTTCGCTAGAGCTGCGTACTGAAAAACAAAAAGCAAAACGAAATTTGTCCTTCAAGATTTCGTTAACGAAATTTTGTATGGAAAATTGTGTTTCTCTTCAGCTGCGTACTAGGCTTGAACGAGAAATGTTGTTCTTAAAAAAATTTCATATATGTATGCATGTAGTTTCAAATATCATTTTTTGTGTAAAATGGCGCCCTGGTAAGGATATTGTGTAACATTTTTAGTAGTTATCAGTGCCTTAGGAAGCCAATGCACACATTTTAGTAAATGTTGTGTTTGTTCCGAGTTGTTTTTTATCATTTGTCAGTTAAATTTTAATACATTCTTCAACTGGCGCCCGGGTAGGGTTCTTTTTTTTTAAATAAACACTATTATAGTATTTTTTTAAATGGGAGTTTCCTAATTTGTTTCATTTTGTTAAAACGTTTTAAGCGTTGCTCGTTTCAAGGTATTAAAGAACTGCTTTTAGTAGGTAATTGGCGCCCGCGTAGAATAGGTACCTACAAAAATTGATCATTTTTGCAGACTTTTTGAAATCTTCAACGCTCTAAAGTATGAGTCTTATAGACATTACATTTCGATGCAAGTGCTATAGTCTTTGCACTTGGCAACACTAATTAACATCACAATTATTTCCAACAACCCTTATCCAAGATCTCGTATTTCTAAATTTGAATAAGTACAAACAACAAAAAAGGGGTGTGGTTGCACATAGACAATTTAACCATTTGTCAATTAATAGGAAGACTCGATTTTTAATTTGTTTATTTGTCGAAGTTGTTGTTATTTGTCAACACTACTGGTTTGCCTGCATATTGCGTTGACTATGGTTGACTTGTTAGCTCTACTGCTGCCTGCCACTGACGTTATCAGTGTGGTTAGGTTAATTATTTATTTTCTTTATCATTTAAATTACTCGATTGTACTTTAATCATCAGTAATGGAGCGATGGGAGTTAGGTCTACTTGGCGTTCAGTATTATAGTTCACCAACTCTTTAATTGCCTTTATTTTTCGTATTGAGGTTATGATGATTATGTGGAGGTTTTCTGTGTGACACATAAATTAAAAGATGAATTTAGAATACAAATTTTATATTTGTGTGTGTGTAGATAGTTCGACAGACAGTACATTTTTAGCGGGAGTGTCAAACCTAACAACACAAATTAACAAACTCACATACGGTAGCAGTTAGGTACACACAAATCGCTACAATGATGACAGTTTTCTATTTATATAGTCAACAGCAAAAGAGATACAAAAATGCTAGTTTTATTTTTTTTTGTATTTGCGCGATACGTAGGTATGCGCTATGGTTGAGAGATTTGTTTTTATTTTAATTTCCTCATTTTTGTAAAAATGTTTACCTGTACCAATGTTTATGGTTTGTTGGTGGCATATGGAAAGACTACTGTCGTCTATAGCTTAAGTTATATTTGATGCCCGCAAAAGGCAAATGTCACCTAGTCCCGTTTGTTTTTGAAAAAAAAAATGTTTGTTTTGTAAACAGAAAAAAAAAAATCAATTTGAAATAATGAGGAAGTCAGTAGATCATAAAGTACAGTTGAACTTTATGGATTTGTTTACTTTTTGAAAATGGAATTTCAATTGTTTTTGATTAATAGTATTTTCTCCTTTTTGTGATGAAAATTTTAAATAACAACTCATTGTAGAGGATCGAAGAAATACAAGAACAAAAAAAAAGTAATAAAGTTACTTACTAGAAACGGAACTAATCGATCAAATCGTTCTGTATTCTTCAAAAAATGTAATTTTACATCTGAGAGCGTTAATATTTGTAATGTAAATTTTGTATTTTTTGATGTACCTACAAGTAGTTTAAAAACTTCAAAATGAGATTGGAAAATATTCATTTCAGTGAAGACAATTTGTATACCTAACGATATAAAGCAATTATTTTGGAGGTTTAAATTAAATCTCTGAACAAGCTTTTCATTTTTTTTAGTGATCTTTTTTTCATTTAAATTTTTATTGGGTTTTGTACATCTCGAGTATTAGTTTGGATTCTTATATGAATAATTAAAAATTTGAAAAGTGGCGCCCGAGCAGTGCATTTTAAAAGTTGGTATTTATGAACCTTAATTTTTAGAATACCTCAAAAATTATAGGGACGCGGATTTTTTTATTCGAGATACATTTCTGTTGTTATTAATTTATTAATTTGCATTGTTGATTATATCCGATTCACCATATTTGAGTTGTTTTTATTTGTGGTTTTTTTTTTCAGAGTTAAAAAATTCTTAAGCAGAAATGAAAAAGATGATAAGAAAATGAGATTATTAAAAATTTTTAATTTAATGCTAAATTAGGAGACTGTTATAATCATCAGCTCAGATATAAGTACATACATACGTTCATAATACAATCTGTTTGCTAAATTCGAGTAAATTCTTTTGATTTTATCTGGGAAATAAAAATTTAAAATAAATAGTATTATCATGTTTTTTAAAGAAAAATATTTCAAAACATTCAAGAAATATGAATCCTTAAACAAAAAAAAAAAAAAAAACGCCAAAATTTATCTTTATACTTTTAATATACTACATACAAGAAAATATGGTTTAAAATTCGTTGACTAAGACTATAATTTAGTTTTAATTATATTTTTGTTTAATTTTTTGAAGTTTTTTATCTTTCACTTGGAAGATAAGCATGTTGAGCGGTTTGTGTTTTTAAAGCATGATTTTATAATATGCAAAGGTTTTTTGTGTTATTCAGATCAGTGTGAAGAAGTGTGAACTTATTTTAATTTGTGGGAATATAGTTGTCATTTGACCTTTGGACTAACTCATAAGTTTGAATTGGTTTTTTTTTGACGTTCAGTATTATTATTTTTAAAAGTTTAATTTTGTTAATGGGCATCCGGGGAGGTATTACATATTTTGCAGATAACTGAGGTTATACAAAATAAGACCAACGTTTATTAGACTTGTCCTTTCAGTGTTAGTATTAACGTTTAATTGGCGCCCGGTCTAGGATTATTTTACTTTTATTGTTTGTTTTCTTTGGTATTATATCTCAAAAATTGATGGGTAAATCTAGCCAAAAAGAAGAACATGAGTAGAATGAATACAAGAGTCAGAACTTTCTATTTATTCTTCATCAAAATAAGCTTTGTTAACCTAATACTATACACGTCAAGCACCGCAGAATTTCATGAAAAAATGGTTCTGATGTTTGTTAAAAAAATTCAACTACAACAAACACATATATTAAAAATAATACACATAGGTACATACACAGAGAAAAATAGACCACATAAAATAGAACAAAAACAATAAGATTTCTCTATGGTTTTCATCCAAGAAGGAAACCTTATTAAAACAATCGGGTTTTCCTTATTGTTTTAAAATCTGCAAAAAAAATAAAAAAAAAAGATGACCAGGCTGGGAATCGAACTGGAGACTTCAAATCATTAGTCGCCCACCTTACCACCTGAACCAACCTGCCATGAAATTATTGATCGCGATTTTTGTTCTAGTGCTAAGTTGAAAAAAAATCAACTTTTCAGTCAAATTTTAATAAGATTTTCTCTATAAAAATAATAAGAAATTCCTTAAAAAAACATTATTAATCGTTGATTTTAATAAGATTTCCTTATGAAATGTATGGACGGTAAAACAATATGGCAATCTGTTAGTTTTTAGCGGATCATATTTTTCTCTGTGTAATGTTGTCACTTTCGTGAGAGACTTATGTAGGTACTAGGCTGGCCTGAAAATAACCTGTAACCAGTTTCAGCTGAAATTTACAAGAAATTATCTGAGGTTTAGGAGTGAACAATTGAAATTTAATTACGAGTAGGTTACAAATTATAGAAGAAAGTGGCCTAAAATGGCACCCCACGGTAAGATGGCCCGATGGCCCCCTTGCTAGAAATCGTAGAATCGAACATAATTAGAAAGTTTTATGAACGCGATTGTTATGTTAATCTGGCAACTTCAAGCCATTATTTAAAATTCGACAGGTCAAAGTGTCTCTAACCACCTCAAAAAGTACACTCGTTATAATTTTATGCAAAAAAAAGTATAAAAAAAATTGTATTTTGGAAAAAGATGTTAATATATGTACGTATGTATGAAGTATTTCTTAATAACTTAATGTAATAAGTTGGCTTAGAACAATTTTAGATTTTTCGGTATAAAACTTAAACTAAAAAAACCCAAAATGGTCAAAATGGCCTACTTAGCACTCGGGTAAAATGGCATACTTACTTTCACATGGTATTTTATACTGACTTTCACATTTTCATTTTTTTATAGTGAAAATGGTTGCTAAACATAAAAGATCTACAGAGAGGAAGCCCTGGACTGAGGAAAGTCCTTGATTCCGTCCAAAATCTGGAAAAAAGCATCCAAATTATTCGAAGTTCCAAAAACTACAGTAAGGAGATGAGAAACCAACGGAAACAGGGTTTTGAATGAATCACATAAATTTTGGTGGGATTAAGCACCATTTGTTCCAAGAAAATGGAAAAGGAGCCCTTTGACTCGATTTTTCATTTAAAATCACGTATATTTGGACAGTGTGCCATTTTGCCCGGGTAAATTTGATCAGTGAAATTTGTAGACGTCTTGAAAATTAAAAAATTTAAATACTTTTTGGCATTTTTAAACTCGCAAAGCTCAAAAATGTGAGAGTAATATATTACACTTTGAAAAGTATATAGCATTTCAGTTTGAATATGACATTTCCCTTAGGGGAGCCATTTTAGGCCACCTTTTCCTACTGACCTTTAACTAAAGACTAGTGAACTTTCTTTGCAAAAAATGCACCTACATAAGTAGTGAAATATTTATATGACGTAAGAAGCAAAGTTCATTACTTATTACCATTAATGCTTGTAGTAGTTAGGTATCACTTTAAGAGCCTAATAAATAGTTTAAACTTCAATTTTAATTAAATGAAATTTATATTAAATTTTCGGCTTAAATATTTCCAAAGAACATTAATTTCAATTAAATTCCAAACTTTATTCATGAAAAACCAAGCTTTCCCATAAAAATTCCACAATAATTAAGTTTTATTTAATTTACTCATTCTCAAGACTTAATATTTACTATATTTTTTAATATTTCTAAGAAACCTCCAACCTACAAAGCATACTAATACTTTTGCGATCAATTAAAGTCAATTACTAACAGAAAACGTGCTAATAAATGTATTCATCAATTTGTTTATATACATATTCATTAACAATAAAAAAAAGAATAATAAAAAATCACCGCATAAAGATACACTCATCAACACTTCTCACTAATTACGATGCCCGACACACGATACTACATTCGCAAACATTGACAGTCGTTTGACAGACGATAAACAGTGTCTTGTCAAATTAAGTGGAAGACGCGTTATGCCGTCATCGTCATCATAAACAAAACAAATCTCTCTCCCGCAAACGACGACGATCAGGAATTCATGTCAATTCAGCGAATTTAATTGTCTCGCCAAAGATTCCTAATAAGTCGTTCACAAGTAGCCAGCCATTTGGACTACTTCCATAAAAAAAAACACGTTTGTCTAACAAATTATTATCAATTTGTCTTCGAGAGAGATATCATGTGAGTCTTCATGCTCTGCATTTTTTTGTTTTGTTTTTGTTATTTCAAGCCGGGCCCGGCACAACAAGACATTAATTTGCGCCAAACAAAAATGAAGGCCAAAGTCAATTGAGCTGCCGAACGAGCGACGAACATCATCATCGCTATACCGCCTACAGCCACTATAAACGGTTTATCTTCCTGCCAACTTTGGTGGGTCATTAACTTAATAAGCCATTTGATTGGGATCAGGTGAATTGTTATTTGATATTTTTGTTGTTGTCCAAGAAAACTTGGGGGGAAAGACGTTATAAGTAGGTTGATATTTTAACAAAAAACATTGTCACTTTCCAAGACCTCCAAGACGGGTGAAAATTTATGAAGTTTTAGTGAAATGCAAATTCAGTCACGTTCAAGTTCTGATTTCGAAATAAAAAATCTACTTTAACTGCAGTCTAGAATAATAAATTAGCAAACAAAAGCGAAAAGTCATGGAAAGCATTTATAAGCTGTGCTGCACTAGCAAGCAAACTCAACCAGACAGATTGGAGGGAGCTATGCAACTATACGAGTAGTAGAAATGAGAAATGAGATACCGATAATAATCTGTTCGTGTGAAAGCTTCAAATTGTGATCATGAAAAGAGATACAATCAATTTGTATCAAGCCTAAAAGTAGGCACTGGTATTTGGAAGTAAATAGTTTTGCAATGGAAGAAATGATATCGTTAGGAATTATGAACTATTGCATATTATTGAAGATAGGTGACAGTTTGTCTGTTTGATTTTATTAAATTACGTCGATAGTTAAGAGGAAATCGATTATAATGACAAAAGACTTATGAACTTTCTGTCTAGTAGCATATACAAAACTTAACGAAGAATAATGGTATATTTTTTCAAGGTCGCCTATTGGAATATGAATTGGTTTGGTATCCATGTGTATGATAAGGCGGTTGGAGGACAAAATAAAATTCATTTCATGTATTTATGCTACTTAACGAAAATAAGTTTGCAAAGATAAAATTAATTGAAAACATGAAGGCAGTTTTGATCGCTCGGTTAAAGTTTTTTTTTTTAACTTTTTACACTGCCAGAATGCACCACTTCGTTGACTTTCATTGGAAAACGTAAGGAAAATCTTGACCTTCGTCAAGTTTAAAATGTCAAAATTTTGCCTAGAATAAGCAGTCAAGTTGAAAAAGTTGTGCTTCTAGTAAAAATAGGAAAAGAAGAAAACAGCTTTCTGGTAATTTATTGAAAGAAATTTTTTAATGAATTTGCAGTTGTTTAAAAATCTTATTTAACGAAAGATAAGTAGCTTTACTTGCTATGCATTATTCAGATAGAAGTAAATTTAGTTGGCACCCAAGCCTCAAAACAGTTTTAATTGGTTTGGAAACTAAACGCTCGTCCCTTTCTAGAGCAAAACTGAACAAAAACTAAACGAAAGTCTCAAACCGTCATTCTAGATACGTCATATGAATGTCTTGTTTCAGTTTAATTGATTTGTGATCGTAAATGCTCTTCCTTTTTCAGAGAAAAATTAAACGAAAACTTAACGAAAGTCTCAGATTGTCATTCTGAGCATTTCATATGAATTCCTTGTATTTTCTCAATCTTCTAAAACATACGAAAGTCTCAAACCGTCATTCTAGATACGTCATATGAATGTCTTGTTTCAGTTTAATTGATTTGTGATCGTAAATGCTCTTCCTTTTTCAGAGAAAAATTAAACGAAAACTTAACGAAAGTCTCAGATTGTCATTCTGAGCATTTCATATGAATTCCTTGTATTTTCTCAATCTTCTAAAACATACGAAACAAGTAGTCATTTAAAGTAATATTGTTGATTGATAAGTTTCGTTAAATTTTCGTTCACTTTTGGTTTCATACTCTATATTTTTCAAATAAGTTTTCTTTGCTTTTGAATGTTATTCTTCAGCCATAAATTACAAAAAACTTAACGAAACAGATTTCAATGGCCATTCAACGACCATTATACAGGATGAAAATTAATGTATAAATGTTCAAGTTCCATTATTTTTTTTGTTAAAAGAGCTTTTCTATAATTAAATTGCCAAAAGTGTATCCGAGTGAATCAGCAAAGAACAAGTTTTATAATTTTAAATTTTCCGTCACATAAAATTGTTTTTGGGTTGATACCAAATTGTTTTCTATTTTCATTTTCTTTATGTAGTATTTTAAATAATAAATTTTCTTCAAATAAAAATAAAACCTTTTTTTAATTGCAACGCCAGGCTATAAGGAACCATATTCTAGATTTGTGTTTTCCTTTTCAAATGACATTTATTCGTTCAATTTAAAACGTGCGAATGAACTTGAGGTTTTTATATGAATGAAATTAAAATTAAAAACAAACTTGGCTTCAATTCAAAATCTATAATAATAAAATTTATTTTAATTTGTAGGTGTAACTAATTGGGTGAAAATCAGACAGGTGTATTTACATTATTTAAACTGACAGTCATCTTCTTAAGCGTGTCAAAGAATTAAACGATATACGAGTATGTATACATGAAATGTTCTCTTAAAAGATTCTGTTTTTTATCTTCATTTAACCATCAACAATTATTTTAAATTGAAAAATAATAGCCTCATGTATGCAAGGTTCGTTGAATCTTCTTTTATTTAATTTTTTCTTTGTTTTTTAACATTTTTTTTTTGTTAAGGGTTATGTTATGAGAGTTGAATAATTTTTATTATTATGCGCGAGTCAAGTGGTATATTAATATTTTCTGCTTCAGAGAATATTTTTTCTTTTTTTTTTTTGGATGATACGTGATACCTACACACAATTGAGACTTAATTTAACACCTTTTCTTTTAGACTTTCTTTGTTATATTATGTTAGGAAGAAAAGAAAAGTTATTATTATTAAAAGAGGCCCAAGAACCATGAAGCTATTTCTTTTAATCTTTTTTAATTTTTTTATACTGCAGCATATTTCATGTTCTACACAACAACAATTGAACATAGCAAGTCAATTTCCTCCATTTGTTGTTTCTTATGTTGCTTTTTTAACAAAGGAGAAAAGTTCTTTTTCATAATAATAGGTAGTTATTTCATACCATTTTGGTGATTTTCACGCATGAAGAAATTAAGAATCTTTTAACGAATATATATTTTTCAGTAATGAGTGAAAAGATTCCAGATCATATGGCACTATGGGGCTGGACCATACTTTAGTAAGAAAAAAAAAAAACTGAAACACAAATCCTAGTTAAATATACACAAATCCTAGTTAAATATGACATTTCACATGGATTCCCAAATTCCGTCTGCTTATCTGCCATGGTAATTTTTTATTAGGTACTGATTTTTTCCTTCTGAAACAGTAATTTCGCACAAATTAAAACCATTGCAATGTTATAAAAAATTGTTTTTGGAGAGCATTTTATTATAATGATCAATTAGCTTAAGAGCTCGCAGTAGATTTTTTTTCGTGAGAGGTTACCGATTCATAAAAAGTTAAATTATAATAAATTATCCTAGTCATTTTGATTATGATGACAAAAACAATCGTCTGCCTGAATATGTTCGTTGCATAGAAAAAGTCAATCGAAAGTACCGTTTTTTCAGAAAATCGATTACTTGAGGATCACTAGTTAAAATTAGTAGGGTAAATAAAAACAGTTAATTATAATGAAATTGCTTGAACGTTGTATAAACATTCAACATTTTGTGATTTTTTTTGTTGCGAAAGCTTGTCATTTAATTCAGTTTAAAAAGCATAAAAAGCCTTAAAGCAGGAGTTACAAATTTAATCAATAAAAGTTAATGATTCGGAAAGCCTACACGTTAAAAACACCATCTCAAAAAAAAAAGAAGAACATGGAACCGATTCAGCTGGTATTCCCATTGAGTATGGCAAGAGAAACTCTTAGAACCCGTTTAAAACGCAATATTACACAAAATTCCAAATTTTGATAAGCCCGCGAACTAAAAAAAATATAAGCCTTGAAATTAAAACTCTTGGTAAAAGCAAATGTTAAAATACTAAATCGGGTGGCTTGCTGCAATTTCCGAGCGAAACACACAAGTTAATCATTACTATGAAGCATGATAACGTGGGAGAGTAGTAGAGCTGTAGCAAATCGTATGTATTCGTTACTAAAATGCGGGTAATTGCTTCAGTAACGAGTAACGCAAGGTTACTTTCTAAACAGTATCGTTTCGTTACTGGGTACTGAATTAATCAAAAATACTAGATACGAAACATACGAGTAACGACCCCATTCCAATTTCAATACTAAATCATCCGATATATGAGATACGAAACGAGGTGATACACTCACTTTGTCGCATTTAGCATTTCGTATCGATATCGTTACCGTAGTCGGAGTGCTAACTCCAGATAATTATCTGGAGTTTACTTTTGTTTCGATAAAAACAGCAGTGCCAAGGTATCGTTGTGTTATCGATAATAAATTATACAGAAATATCAAAAGAGACGTTTTGGTTTTTTTCTCTATGTGGCCGAAATATACCCACGCGGCGCCGCGCCGCAACCAATGTTGTTTTTTTTTTTTTTTTTTTTTTCAAAAAATTTGTTTATTTTCAGTGCAAAATTTTCAACTAAAAAAAAACGGAGAAAACGAGGTTTGAAAAATTGTTCGACATGGTTTTATTGAAGTGTTAATATTCCGAGATCTGCGCGATGCACTTTTGAAATAAAGGCCTCTAAAGAATTGTGATAAGATTACTGAACGAATATACACAAAAAACTACCAAAGTTTTGTCGAAAAATTTTCCACGTTTGATTAAACAAAAATCGAAAAAAAAATCAGTATAGCTACCTTCAAACTCTTATAACATGAGAACACCGCAACTTAAATTAATGTTTATGGCTTTAAAATGTAGCTTAGATTATACAAATTGTTTTTGCTTTTTTTCAAAAAAAAAAAAAATGTTTACACCCTTATACCAACGTACGAAACATACTTAAAATACCAAACATACGAAACATATTAAATACATGAAATATACGAAATGTACGAAACATACGAAGCATGCGAAAGTAACGAAAGTAACGAAACATACAAAATATACGAAGCATACGAAAGTAACGAGTAACGATATTATTTATGCGGGTACTAGTATCAAAAGTAACGTATACATGCGGGTACTCATTTTGTCGTTACTCTTACAGCCCTAGAGAGTAGTGATCAGCTCGACATCGAGATAAGGCTTAATAAGTCTTTAGCCAAACTGCAATTGATTCCTAAAATCTTTAAAGAAACTGTTAAAAGGAAAACTTACAAAGCGGTAAAAAATCAAATATCGATTTACCAGCATGGTATTGTACAATGGAGAAATACAGTCATTAATTTGATTCTCTTTTGTAAACTTTTTTTTAAATCAAATATGGAATATTAATTTCAAACTTATATTATGTCACAGATTTGATATGGTTAGTCATCGAATTTTATCAAATACCTAAAGTTTCCTTTTTTAGGATTGCACTGTTTACTCCCTAAATTGTTAAGCAGTTATTTTTGCAATATTATAAAAAATGCAAAAAAAAATGCAAAATTTATAAACACTTTGGTGTACCACAAGGCAGTCACTTTAGACCCTTTCTGTTGTTAATGTTTATTAATGAAAGACCTAACAGTGATTATTTTTTTTTTAAATGCACGATCTTCGAGGACGATTGCTTAAAATTTAAATTTTCAAAAAGACATTGGCAAATTAGATGATTGGTTTTAAACGAACAATTTGAGATTGAATATCAACAAATGCCCATTACTGACTTTTTCCAGGCTCGTCATGACTATATTTCTTGTATATTAACGTACTATTCTGTAATATTCGCAAAAGACATCTTAACACAACATATTGACATCCTTTTAACACTGTTCGTTATAAGTAAGTCTTCTAGAGCACAGCAATGTTTTTTTTTCCTTAAAATGCTTGCATTAAATTTAATTTAAAAAAAAAATTAAAAATATATGAAAACTTAAGTAGATTTTGACTAGAAATCAATGACAGTCACTGAATTTTTGTGAACAGAGAGAGAGATAGGAGTCGAGTCACGGCACACGATTACGATCATATGTTAACGTTTTGACTATTGCTATCTCTATTTATTCAGTAGAAAAAGATAGGGACATTAAGCGACCTTACGTTAACGAACGTATGCCGTTATTCGACCCCAAATTATTAGTTATCAAGCCTTATTTTTCTAAAGTCAAACCTTTGCAATAAGTTTGAAAATCCAATTGGCATTACTGGTTTTCCAAACATTTTGAACCTGGTTGTTTTCAATAAGTAAAGATTCTTAACTTATTTTACTTTAAAAGGTTTCTAATTATACCAAACAGCTTTGACCTACAATAATAATTTACAAATCAAATAAAATCGACAAAAACTTACATTGACCAAATTTTCACGTCTTATCTCATTGACTTCATCATGTTTCGATATACGTTTGCGCCAATCGTCCTCTCCACTTTTCTGCAATGCTGCCAATCGATCGGCAATCGAACCGGTCTTCGTTATTGTAATAGTCCTCTGATCTGGACCCATGACCTAAAACCAACAAAAATAACCACATTAGTCTATCCACATGACCAAGTTTAATAATAAAAAAAAAGAAGTTCTCTCTGTCTTTTGGTACAAACCTGGGTTAAACTACGTTTTAAGCCGCCACGTAAAAAATCCGGTAAAGCTGATGATGGATTTTCCTGCTGCTTCTCTGATAATGATGATGATGGCTTCTCTGCTGATGATACTTGTTGTGTCTCTTGCTGTTTCTGTTGCTGATATGATCTACTACTATTATTGCTATATTCGGTGGTAGCTTTCGGTTTCTCTAGATCATCTTTGCCAGACGTCGAAGGCGGCTGCTGCGACAACGATGTAGATGATGGTTTTAATAGACTTTGGCCGCCAGCAACATTGCGTAGCTTAACAAAACCACTACCACTTAATGATGGTAATTGTTGTGGTCCTAGACCAGTATAAGATGGTGCTGTTGTTGAATCTGATGGCGCGCCAGTCGGTGGCAAGGCAGAGTGGCTTTTACTTTTTGCAATAAGATTTCTGTAAAAGAAGAAATAAATGAAAATAAATGAAGACACACATCGAAAAGGCAAAAGATCAAGAAAAAGAGTCTTCAATTTTTATTGGAATCATTCGTTCGTCTCGTCGGTAATAGTCGAAGTAGTCATTATCATTAAACTGATGACTATTGTGGTGCCATTTAATTTGCTTTCCCATGAGCCGAAGCCGCACTCAAGTCAGGCTATAAGCCACAAAAAGTCAATTCTATAAGACAGATAAATAAACAAAACGACAAACGTCGATGAAAACGAAGACGCAAAGATGATGATGATGACAATGTCATGGTTGATGTGGTTGCTGCTGCTTCAATTGCAACTCAACAGAGGGTTAAACCGAAGAAAGTTCCCGCCAGTTTGCAGCCAGAGCGTGGAAAATCGTAACCCGTCTTAATCTTAACTGTCGTCGACAAATGCACAACTTCTAAACAAATGCACTTTCAAGACCGTCGTCAATTGAGCGGTTATGATGGGCAAATAGTTGGGTAATTTTCTTAATGTCTTGCATGCAGAAATGAAGAAAATGCAGTTAATGGTAGAATTAAAGAATTGGAATGTTGCAAAGCCACCAATTTGGATTGATATCGCGTTGATCATTTGACAGATCATCAATTTAAATGGATGAATATTGTGGATTAGTGAACGCTGAGCAGACTTGTCTTTTAACAGAAAAGAAAAAACAACAAAACACCTGCTTTTTACGGCAAGAAAGTGTTGCAAAAGAGAAAGAGAGTTTGGTTAACGAGACTTAAAGTGTCAAGCATCAGAAATGGAGTCAATTAAGGCTAAAAGCTAAGTGCGGTAAAGTTGTTCAAAGTCAGAGAAAAAGTATTAATCGAACCGTAGTAAATCAATCAGCATGGTTCGCTAAGTTTTCATTATAGTTATTATAGTCTTTGCGTAGCTAATAACATTTAAGATGGAATGATTTTGAAGTTTTTCTTTCATAAAACAAAATGGAAACAATATTTCGAGCATAATCCAAAAATTATGCGACAGAAAAATTGAATTTTTAATTAATTTCAAAAAGTCACAAGCACCATTTAAGGAGAATTTTAATTCTCAGCTCACGTACTTTGAAAACAAAATGATTTTTTTTTGTTTTAATAATTCAAATCCGTGATTTGTTAAACTTTCTCATTTGAAAATGGCCAAGTAGCCAAGTACCCTAAGAGAAAACTTCTTAATACAATGTCGTTGTCATTTTGAAATTAAGGCATGGTCACGATTTTTTAGTTGCAAGCGAGCAATGCAAAATTCAAAATCAAGAAAAAACGAAGCAAAAGGTCATCTCGAGAATCGCGCATCAGAGAGAGACTGTATTGCGGATAGCTTCTTCTTTTTTTTTTTTCATCTTCAACTGGGAAAGATCGCCTACATCAACGGATGAATGCACTTATAATATAGAGAGTTAGAGCTGGCAAAGGGGAATCTTCTTCAATTTAATTCACTTCTGGGTTTTTGCCATTTGTATCTTGTTATAAAGACAAACGACTGACGGACGACCAACTACGACGATGATGATGATGACGACCGGCGACAACGACAAACGGAAAGATTACCCTTTTATCTGGCATTTGAATGACTTTTATCCGCCATTGAAGTTTAAAAAAAATCTCTGACTCTTTGATGGTCTTCAGAAAGAGGGAATGAGTTAAAAATAGAATTGGCTAAATTGCGCTGGTCACGTCTGGCATAGAAAAAATAAAAAAAAAGTACAGAAAAACGGATGTTCTATTGCCTATTGAAGATAGGACATTTGATGGGGAGAGTTTTTCTTCTTTTTTTTTTTGTCGAGTTCAAATGCAATTGACACATAGAAGTGGGTTAAATCGGACAGAGGTTATTGATCTTTGATAATGAAATTGGGTTTGTTATTTTTCTAGACAGATTGGTTATGATGTTTTTTTTTGTTTTGAGTCAAAGTTCAAGAGGGCCTTCCACAAAATGGATTTATATTGAAACAATATTTTTGAGTGAAATAAGTATAAATTTCTTCTCAGTTTCTTGGGAAGGATTTACTTTTTAAATCAGCTTTAGTCAGATACGGAAGGTTAAGTTGCTTATATAATAATTTGAACCTATATTAAAGTCCACATTCAGCAAACAGATAAATCATTTTCAAAGTTTTATCAGACAATAAATGACATTTTTGCAAATTCATTCTGTATTTTAGAAACTTTTTTCTCCAGATAGACGGTTGCAGGTATATTTGCTTGAAATCGTTCTTATGAGCTGCAGTTATAAGTTTCGCGCATTTTAAGGGGCTGAGTGATTTTTGTTATAACTATGTTGTAATCAAATGGAAAAATTAATAAATATAAAAAAGATGTTACGTATACACCATAGTGACCAACTTTGTTTACAATTCAAAAAAGGTCTGTACATGTATCTTTGGTGATTCTCATATCAAATCATTTGTATTTTATAGCACTTTTAAATAAAAATTAATTCAATTCAGAAATTTTAGTCCATATTGTAAGGATTTATTTTATTTTTTTAGTCAGGTATTAAATAAAGCAAAATGAGAATGATTTTTTTTTCTTTTTGTTCTTTAACTTTTTCTTTTGTTTAAGGCCTCAAAACTTTTTTTTTGTAAAAATCGAAGTATGTATTAATATTTGAGTTAAGTTTTTAATTTTTTTTATTTTGATGAATAATAATTTTTTTTAAAATTTTTTATGTTTTTCAAAATAGCTTTTCGTTTTATTATGATTCAATCTCATTCCAAAATAGAATTTAAAAAAAAAATAAAATTTTATTCCGACTAGGAAACAAACAAAAACCAAATGGTGCAGTGCAATAACACCTGCGGCAATAACCCCTGCAGGTGTTATTACCCAAACGAAAAGGAAATATCCCCTGCAGGCTTTATTTCCTTTTAAAAGTAGCAATAACACCTACTTCGAAAAGGCATTAAGACCCACAGTTGTTTTTTTCATTCTGAATGTGAATAATTACAACTCTTCAAATTTAGAAATTATAATTTTGTAACCGTCAAACCCAAGGTAGTTGCTTACAAACTGGAATTTGTTAATACCTACTCCTGCACCTTACACGTTACGTTTACTCATAGATTTTTCAAATAAATGTGAATTGTTGTTAGGTAAATGACAAAGAGATGAAATAATACTGCAATGTACCTATGAAAAAGTTTACAAAATATTTATTAAAACTTTTAACTTGAATAACCTTTCAGATTTTAATCATCTTGACTAATATAAATGGACCTTGGGGTCGATTCCCGACCTGTGAAAATGTGAAGTGATAAGTTTTATCACGTTTTCATAATAAAATCGATTATAGATTTATAAAAGAATTAAAACAAACTTCAAAAAATAAATTTAAAAGAATTAAAAAATTAAAACAAACTTTAAAAATTTTTCATATGAAAACTAATGATAAATTTTTTATCACTTCACAGTTTCACAGATCGGGAATCGACCCCCTTGTCCCTTTAAAAGTTGAAAATAATAGTTTCAGTCTGATTTAATAAAATTTTAGTACGCTCCAGTTCAACGTTAGTTGAGTATAAAGTATTTGGAGAACCACAAAACTATTTTTCATTTAACTTATTTGACTATAGAGGGCGCCATATAAGAGGCCACCTTTTAACCATCGCACAACCAAGACATTTTTTAAGATACCTGACTTGTCAAAATATGATAAATGGTATTAAAGTAATGCAATCATATTTATGTACAAATTTATTTTTTTAAAGTTTCGAGATTCATTATGGAAGGTCCATCATAAATCTCTAAAAAAAAAAAAAAAAACAATTTAAAAGAAATATTAAAACAACAACCACTAAAAAGTTTTCTCTACCAAAAAAGAAAACAAACAAATAAATTGTGTTCAAAATAAATTTTGTTCCAAACGAACCTTGTGAGAGCTTTTCTTATGATGGGTTGCCCATGATGAGTTGTCCTATGATAATATGTATAATTATTGTAATATGTTGGTTTGGGTCATTAGCTTTATTGTGTTGAAACCGGGGCTCTTTATCAGGTTTATAAATTTTGAATATAAAAACAACTATGCCAATGGCACACGATCAGAAATATGCATTCCCATATTTTATAATACATAGTTTTTAAAATTCTGCTATTGTAAAAACTATTTTTTTTAAGTGTTTCTCCTCAAAATGTTGCTTTTCGAAATTCTGTTTCATAAAATTTTGCATATAGTTGGTCTTGTAAGGAAACTTCGTAGCTTCACTTTTTTTCAAAAATGACTTTTGAATGCAATTTTTTCGAAAATATGTCAGCGGAGCTACCCAGAAAATTTGAAGTCATTCCGAAAACTCTAAATAGACTTAAATTAAAATTTTGTAAAGCACTTTACTCCCCAACTACTCTGTTGTTTCTCTACTCTTTTGTCTCTCCTGTAAAATTTATTTTAAATTTTCAAAATTTGAAAATTTATAAAGCGAGCAACTTTGTTAAACAATCTTTTTAATCTTTGTGGATAACTGCCATGTGGCTGTATTAAAAATTCGATTCGGTAGTTTTTGAAATAAGTAAATGCTAATTATAAAAATAAGGATGTGGATTAATGAAGTTTAAGAGGCTGCACAAAGTGAAATCAAAGCAAAAAAATTCACTTCCGCTGATGAATTACAAACTACACATCATATGCATTAATGGCAACAAATTACTTGTTCTAAAACTAAAACTGTCACCTTAAATGTCAAAAGTTCCAGGAAATTATAGCTTAATACCACTTAAGACTAAAATAATTTAAAAAAAATGAAAGAAAGATATCTTCCACGTTGGTCGCGTGGCAACTACCAGCTGGTAAATTGATTTGCGTGTTTTTCCTAAGCTCACAAATAAATGCCTCGCCTTTCCACACACAGATTGCTTTCGAGTGATTTTTTTTCTTTTTTATTAAATTATCACATTGAAGCACGCGAATATACACACGCTTTTGATTTGATGCGCTCTATCAACTAATTGAACTTTAAGCGATTAGATATGTGATGCGATGGGTTTGTTTAAATTTCAAGACAATTAAATTAGTTTAACCCATGGTGATGGTATGCGCCAGTTTAACTCGATTCAACATCAATAATGGATGACCTTTCTAACTCGAGGTGTGTTCCATGTTCAAGCAATTTAGTTAAGCGGGTCAGTGATTTTCTATATAAATGACGACGAGTTTATATAAAGAGAAGAAAAGAAGACAACAACAAAAATAAGCTCCATTTAAAAATAGAAAAATGGAAAGTTGTCACTGTTTGACAGGTCATTAGTTTAATATGTCATTTCTCGGATTGCGTATTTTTTGGTGTTGCGTCAGAGTTTTTTATAGGCTTGGCCATATCACTTTTTTCTGATGAGGTAGTTTAATACTTTTACTTTTAATTGTTCAAGAGATATAAAAGAATTTATAGACACATGAACAAGAATGATGAAAGTTGAGACGTTAATAGTCTGGAGTTTGACAGGTGAACTTTTTTTCTGGTTATAAACTAATATCGAATTAAATAGTTAGTGGAAACTAGTTTGACAACTAGTTTGCTTAAAACTTTCTTCACATTGAATTTGGGACCCACTTTGTCACTTAACGTCAAAGTTTCCATTTAAAGTCTACAACAGATCCGGAAATTTCAAACTTGAACTCGTAATCTTATTTCTTCTGTCAAAAATCTAGAAGTTGTTTGAAAGTTAAATATAATAGTACCTACAGGTAAAATAGGTATTTAAAAAAAAATTTTTACACTCATGAAACTAGGCAAAAAGTTTGCTTTTGGGATAAGAACCAAGGATCAAAAAGTTTATACCAAAAATTGGGTGGAAGAGTGTTTTTTCGCGGACAAGAGGGAGGGGTGAAGGTCAAAAATATAGTGAAAAAAATTGTTTGTCAAATATCATCATATGAAACATGTATTTTAGGTATTTTTTGATGTTGAATCTAATGACATAAGAACAAAGTCAATACGATTGCTATAAGAAAAGTTATTGGCGATTAAAAACAAGGGTGCTTGTTTTTTTACATCAACAGGTAAAATATAATCCACACTGATGAAATTTGGTATGAAGGTTTTGGATAAAGCAGGAATAAAGGGTTCATGAAGTTCTTAAAAATATTTTTGGTGAAAGGGTGTTTTTTTGATGTGTTGAGTTATGTGTCAGAAAGGTATCATAACAGCTGACTTAAATTTTATTAATTTTTCAAACTTGGTGAAAAAGTTTGGCAGTTATAAAAACTAAGAATCTAAAGAGTCTACAAAATTATCTTGAGTGAAAGGGTGTTTTTTTTTAAGAAATGATGAAATTCGCAATCAGTACCACAAAAACTGGGAAACAAATGTTACACCAATAAAAATTGGTACAAATGTTTCATTTATAACAGAATCCAAGAATCTAAGCAGTCTATACAAATATTTTAGGTGAAAGGGTGTATTTTTGGGGAAATATGGAAAATCCGCAATAAGTCCGATAAAATCAATGGTATAAAAAATACCCTTTACGAAATTTATTAAAAATGTTGTCTCTCTCATGGGAATTACGAATAAAATAAGTTTATACATTTTTTTCATGTGAAAGGGTGTTTTTTTTTTAGGTGCAGAGAAAATATGGGTATATTGGAAAAAGTGAGTAAAAATAGTGGTACCCTATTGAAATTCAGCAATTAACTTACTTTTGAGATAAGAGACAAGAATCTAAAGTGTCTATAAAAATATCATTTATAAAAAGGTGTTTTTTTTAAGAGAAAACAAAATTGATATGCCACCCTAATGAAATTTGTTGAAAACTTTGAATTTGGGATAGAAAACAAGAATAAAGAGTTTTCATAAAAAAAAATTTAGGTGAAAGGGTGTTTTTTTCAAGACATTAAAATCTGTAATTTGTCCCAAAAACCCAATAATTCGTGTAAAACGTCTTAAGCATAAACGTTCAATTTTTCATCGAAACCAAAAACAAAATGAATCATTAGCGTTTCGGGACAAATAACAGATTTTACTGTCTCTTCGAAAAAAAACACCCTTTCACCTAATTTTTTTTTATGAAAACTCTTTTTTCTTGCTTTCTATCTCTACGAAACTGAGAAATCCGTCAGTATGGTTTCATCATATGATAACATAAATAAAAGAATAGAAAAAACTCAATTGCTTTTAAAAATCTAATAGATCCAAACTATTTGCACGCGCCTAAAAGCTTACTTCATTTTTATTTTTTTGCATTCCCCAGACTAGGCGTTTTTCAATTCAATGCGTTTTATCAATGTTCACAATGTTGTTTCCTCCTGAAGAAGTCCACTTTAAACATCATCATCGCACACATGGATTCTCATAATCTATCTCATTCTGGATGTTGATATCCCCATTCATAAATCCCTTAGAGTTGAGAATCAATTTGCTCTCATATTTCATTATGAATAAGCTCTTTATTCATCTCATATGCTCCTACTTCATGTATAGGTTCATTCAACAGCAACTTTTGACCTAGTGACTAGGAAAACTCTGTTTTTACTTATCTTTCTTTTTTGTGTGTTTTTGTTATCACAAAACATACTTTACTCGCATGCTTGCTTCACATTAACCGTGTGCACTTTACAATGCAAACTTCATATGAATAGATGCAAGAGTAAAGTAGAGAGACTCAACTTCAGTATAGTCAAATAAGAGCACATTTTATATCCTTTTGTCTTGTTTTTTTTTTCTGTACTAACAAAATGAGAAAAAAAAAAATCAGGATATACTCGCATATCCTGCAGACAGAAAAAAGAGTTATAAGAATTCCCCCGTTGGGCATATAATATATGCATCATCACATCCTTTTCTACCTGTTGTCGAGAGGAAGAAATTATATATTTCTCTAATTAAGTGCTCTCTTTACAATGAACTCGGTTCATTTCAATGGTTTTATGTGTGAATGAGTACGACGAAGGATAATATTTCAAAATTCTCGTTTTTTACGAGTTTTTATCATTCTCTTTCCGTTTGAGTGGTTCTGACGTGGTTCTGGTTTATAAAGCCTTTTGAGAAGAAAAAAAAAACTTTTCCAAAAAAAAGGTTTGATTCATGAGAGTTGTGGTTTTAAAATTCCCGACTTGTTTTTTTTTTCTTTCTCTCTTTCTGTTAAACTTCTTTAGTGCGGTTGTTATAGGAAAATGTTTAAAAAAAAGTCATAAAAGTGCACTAACTACTTTACAAGGACTCATGTTCTACCTGTTGTAGTTTTTTTTTTTTCATTTTTATTTTCTTTTACAATATAAAGTTGTGAAGTAGGAATGGAACGGAATGAAATGGAATTAACTTTAGAACTTTTTTTTTGAGAATTTTTTGTTCAAATTATGTTGCTATTTTGCTGTTGTGGTGCGTAGTTAACCTGCAGAGCAATTTAATTTGAGAGTAATATTTTAAAAGTTAGTCTTATAGAAGTTTTGTATCCAAGAACTTTTTCATTCTATTGTGTGGTTTTTTGATAGTTAGGTTTTTTGTGAGACTTTTTTGAATGTTAAACAAGGCTTTGATGCCCCAAAAATCTTTGAAACAAAATTAAATTATTTGTATTTAATATTTGTTTTTATTTGAATTGTTTCAAAACGGTCACTGTGGCGTATGAGTAACTTTTTTTTCTTTTGTGTTAAAATTCAATTCTGATGACTATCGTTCTTAATTTGTGATTAATACATTCAATATACCTTTGACATTTGACATGAACATCGTCATCGCATCGTTTTAAAAAATTATTAAGATACCATCACTTTTAATGCACACATTTTTATTTTTATTATTTTTCTACTCAACTCCAATTCGACTGATGCTATTAAATGGAACGCAAGTTGTGTCTCATTTTTCTTTTATAGAAAAGCGATTATGGGTGAAAAAAATAGCAAAAGCAGAAAAAGTTTTCATATAAAAATTATAGTAGCAGTTGAGTGGAATGGAAATGGGGAAATACATAGTTTTTTTTTCGTTTATGACAGACAGTTGGCGGTGCGACTCGGCAAAGTTTAAAAATGATGCTCTAGTGACCTGACTTCGTATAACTGTTTTTTTTTTATGTCCAGACAAAAGGCGCAAAATTAAAATGTCATGGAGTCAAGTGAGAAAATTGGAAAATGAAAAGTTTTATTAAATTATTTTTTTCTGTCTTTTTTGTTTAATAATTTTGTTGATTAATTTGATTTATGATGATGACTGTCGGCAATAGAGAGGGGATAACGATAATTCGGTCTTATTGTGGGTGAATTTAAATAAAGTGGAGATTAAAATAAATGAAATGTCTCTCAATCAAAAGTGGTTTTGGTTAATGATGTCTGAATAAATGTTCTTTAAAATGTATGACATTTTTAAGTCAATACTGACTTTCTTTCGGAAAAAAAAATTACAGGTGTCTGATTTACTATGAGTAAATGAATATTCGAAGTTGCCTTGAAAAAAAGCTATTGACTCAATCGAATCGATAAGAACGGAACTCATTACCTTCTTCTTGCTTAAGGCCAAGTTCCTCGTTAGAAAAACTTCCTAAGACACCAAGTACTACATGCCGGTTAAAAATCTTGAAGCAGATGTTTACTGAAGTTTGAATTGTAGCTACCAGTCCGTCCCTCTGCTCCAGGAAGTGCTAAAGTAGATTTAGAAAAATATGAACATGTAGGTGAACATCGACATTTCACGCACAAATAAGTCTAATCCCAAATTTTCGTATTTTGATTAATTTTCATGAATATGTAGCTCAAAGGCTGTTTTTATATTTGAAGCCTTGTCAAACGTCAATGTTATCTTAGAACATTTAAACTCAATTATAGATAAAATACCAGACTTCATTTTTTCTATCTCAATTGTATACCCAATTTCCAATTCAACGCACTTTAAAATGCTAATTAGCTTAAAAAAAAAACTTTCAATTTCAACTACTACTTCAAATCTCTTAAACCAACAACTATTTTTTTTCAAGATATGACTTGGCTATGTTAAAAACAAAAAATACCGACCCATAAAAATTTATTGTACAAAAAAAAAAAAAAAACCATTAAGTCTTTGCTTTAGTTTGTTTAAACATGTTCCACTTGATAAGAACCACTGTGAATGCCCCTTCATGCCACCTTTTTTAAAAGGTTTGAGATTTTAAACTATTATGCGGGTAAACGGCTGTGGGGCTATGACATAATAAAAATAAAAACGAATTAATTAAAAACAAATACGAAAAGCGCGGAAAATTCACAGTATTTTTACTTCAACTTAAGGATTTGTAATGGAATGGTAAAAATATAAAAATATTTATCAAAAATTACAAAGTTGGTCAACCTTTAATACATAAGCTGTCATGTAAACAAACTTGCTAAATGTTCAAGCTTGTAATTTGGATCATCACTTTTATTAAAGAAAACATTCAGGATTTCAGTAAAATAACTTTGCGCAAGTACGTCCAACTCAACTATGGAATTAATTTTGCATAAATAAATTACTACTTATACTTTGCTCCCCCACGTTTACAGAGACAATCAGTTGCGCCTGCGTGTTGCAGCAAACACAAAATGTCTTATATGCTTCGTAAAAGATCTAATGGAACAAAAAAAAAAAAAAAGATGCACAAAGTAAATTTACTTTCATGGCATAAAACCGAAAAAGCGAAGATCTCAACCGTGAATCGCGTGTTAATTGCCAATAAGCTACTTTGAGATACTCATTTTCTTCCAAGACTTGTGTGTTGCAATAAAACATCAACAACAGCAACAACAAAATCCTCAGCATAAGTTGGAATTGCTATTTTTTTTTTTAATGTTTTATAGGATTTTGTTGTTATTAAAGTCTGTTTTGTTGCTATTAAGCCTTACCTACAGTCTTTCCTATCTTACCTTACCTACCCACCACCTGGGGGCGCGATTATTGCAATTCATTTCGCATCCGTAATCGGCTGAACGAATCTGTTTAACGAGCTTGTGTCTGTTGGCGAAATGATGTAATTATAAAACGATGAAGCGAATAATTGTTGGAATGATTTCCCATATCTTCTGTGGGGGGAAATTAAATTTTTAAAAAAATTTAATGATGTAACAATTAAACATAAATATTTTCGTATTTTCTTATCCAATTAATCTATTTTTAAATGTTAATCAATGATAAATTTGTATTTAGTAATTTTTATTGTTTATAAAAATGTTTCCGTGCTTTCACTTTCTTGAGAACGTTACTGAAGCGTTGATAAGCAGTGTTAAAGGGTAATTTGTATTCGCAAGATATCACTTCAATTCTCAGGTTTTTAAAAGATTTGTTTTCAAGAAAACCTTTTTAATCGGAATTCGATAACTCTAATATATATATAATAAAATTTAATGAAAGAAGAGTTTGAGAATTTTACAATAACGAACAAAAATAATTGTGACGTAAGCAAAGCACTAAATTGACAGTTGACGGCGGATACTATTACTAACATACTAAAGACGAGGTCTTTCGTTAAGTTTCTTTTTTAGAAGAAGAAATTTAAAAATTCGTAAGCCATAATGAACATTTTTTAAAGAATCCAATTTAACTGAAAACCAATTCTCATTTTTCGAAATTGTTTATTTTTTTAAGTTCGACAAAGAACCACTAAAGTGGTTTTGAATTTAAAGTTTATGCCAAAAAAGGACTTTCCTGAACGACGACATTTACACAACTCCTCCAGAGTTCAATAAAGAGATTGCAGGAAAATGCTGTCAAAATTTGGTTACCAGGAGACTGAGAGCCTTATTAGCTTTCCAAAAAAAGAAAACTAAACGAAAAAAGTACGAAAGTACGAAAGTAAGCAATTCGTCAGTGTGATCAAATCCTAGGATTTTTTTAAATTCGTTTATTGACTTAAGATCACTTAAGTTCCTATCCGACAATTTAAGCTCTACCATAAGTCGTTAGTCCTTTAAGAAAAGTATTTGCGCGAACAATGCCTTATACAATGTATTTAAATGCTTTTCTTTCTTTATTATTATTAGTACTTCCGTTCACATGAAACTCTTCGTTTCTTTGAAACCTCCTTATTTGGTTTTCGTTAAAGATTTCAAAATGCCCTACAGGTCCATAACCTACAAATCAATAAGAAGAAATCGAAACAAAACTCCTCTGCTAGCTGAAAGTCTCCATTTAACCAAAAAAAAAGAAACAGCTTACCGCATTAGGATTTGCTTGCCGGCTTTACTCTTGAAATTTATCGAATCTATTAAAATCTCATAGAACCAAAAATACAAGATTCCCTATTGTTTGGGTTTTTCCTTTGTCCGGTCAACAATTTATTACATCCCATTCATAGGGTACAGCCTGCAGGCAGCTTAGCACAAACCAAACCGAAAACTACGACACGGCTGCAGTAGTGAATATTTGGAGTGGTTGGTGGATGTGGCATCGACTGCTATGCCGCCACCGAGACCGCTTGCATAAACTTTAAAGCAAACCTGTGCCATCTCAACCTGCCGCAAAGCAAAGCCTTCTCCAAATATAGAGAGTATAAACCCACTTGGATCGACCGGCTGCTGCTGTAATAGTCAATAACACAAAGAACAAAACACCTTATCAAGTTCTATTGATCCCTTTTTCGTGCACTTGGCAATGTTGTTCCTCTTCCCAGAACTATACCATCTCCGATATATATATCTTTTATGGCACTCGACTCCTTGTAGCCACTCTCTTAAATTGGCTTTGTGGCGTTCGTTGTTGCGTGTCCATGCAAAAAATAAGGAAAAGAAAAAGAAAAGTGTGCGCTCCTTATTTTTCCTTTCGAGGAGCATTAAACTGGTCCGTGATCCAATAGATTTAAGCAAACAGCCAGCCAGCGCAACGTAGCGCATCCTCCGCAACCAAAACCGACATCCCTGTCGACATCGTTGTGTCGTTCGGTTGGTTTTTCGGCTTCGGCTTTGCTTTTGGATACATTGCTGCAGCAGCATATTTAACCGACACAACCAACCAACTATCTCTCACTTTAAGAAGATAGCTTCGCGATTAAAGATAACATCCTCACTCGAATGTAATTTACGACGTTTTAACATTGAAGTCCATGTAGGTAGAGGTTAGGGCAGTAGAATCAGTACACTTTTATAGTCTGAATGCCAGTGTCAGAGAAGTGCATTCTGTGTTCTTTTGTATTTTTGTGGGTTTTAAGAGGAGAGGAGGAGCATCTTTGAAGTTGTGTTCGATACGAAATCGACTGAAATTGTTATGTTTATGCTCGTTAAGTATATACCTATACCAAAAGGATACCAGAGATTAAGGGATAAGGTGGATCGGACGATGAACTTTTATCACTCACTCGACGATGGTAATGATAACGTTTAGGATTTAACTTTTATGATAGAACATTCAAGATTAAATTGAAACTTCTTGTACTTCCTTGTTTTAATCTTGATTTTTTGAAGTTGTTTGAAGATTGTTCTCAGAAGAAGAGTTTAAGATAATTTCATATTTACGTGGGTATACGTTGTGAATGAATGAAAAGTAATGGCAAGATGCACGTTATATAAAATGCGTGGAGAATTCTATAATCTTTTTTATAAATAGCAGATTTGCATTGTTTGGAAACATTTTTACCGGAAAAAATACCCTATGTTCATTCCAGAATGAAAATGCATGTTTAGACCAAGTATAATTTTAATCAGTTAAGTATTGTAGACTAAAAACTAAGAGAAACAGACAAAAGTTCACATTTTTAACTGTTAAGATGATGACTAAAACGTAAACTCTTCATAACTCCGAAGATAACTTTGATGAGAAAAAGTTTTGATAAAGCTGTAAATAGAGCTAAAACCCTTAAAAAACTTTTCTTCGTTAAGTTTTCCTGGCACTTTTTTACAACAAAAAAAAATGATACCAGCCAAAAATTATTGCTATTTCTGAAAAATAAAACCACATCCCTAAACTATCTCTATATTGAAGTTTCGTTAAGTTCACTGTTATACAGTGTGACCAATTTAGACTCTCAATAGAAAACTATTTATAATTTTTCTTCTTCAACGAATCCATATTCAATTTCTTAAACACGACAAGTATTCATTGTTTTGTGTAAAAATAAAACAACTTAACGAAAGACCTAAAAACTAATTACGATAGTCCTTAAAGACATCACTGGATTTTTTTTATAAAAAGTATGATACTTACTTCAAACTGTAAATAAACCTGTAATTAAAATGACAACTCTTTAAAAACTTTTTTTTCGTTTAGTTTTTCGATATAATAAAAAATGAGACATATATATTTTTCGTTAAGTTCAAAGTTCAATGTAATGCAGTTTGATAATTAAAGCTTCAACAATAAAATAAACGAACCTTTTGAAACAAAGACACCAGATTATTAATTTTATGTTAAAATTAAACAACTTAACGAAACAGACAGCGTGTGATACTAAATAAAGACTCCAGAGTGTTCCGAGTTCGGAAGTCAATTTAGTTAGAAACTTATTTGATAACAGAGTGTTATAAGTCAACGAATATGTCACGTATCACGTTACATGATAAACTTGACGAAACTACAAACTAGCTCCTCCAAAGTTATTTAATTTCTCAATGAAACGGACATTTATTGATATACATAGAAGGTATGGTCTTTAATAGATTCCCTGAACACTTGGGTATACACCCGCCACAAGCTGTATAAGAGACCTTCGATGTGATGAGAAGTCTGTGATCTTGAAGTGAATAAAAAATGTAGCTATTAAAGTGTCTCCTATATTGTTGAAATGTATACAGAGATGAATTCGAACTGTTGAATTTCTAAATTATTTCAACACTTTGACATTCATAGATCGTTTCGTTTACTGACAGTGTTTAACACAAGTGTATCCCAAACTAAACCAAGGACTTTAGAAGTATCAACCTATCAAAGCAATATTTTTTATTTCACTTTGTTTTTTTTTTTTAATTTTTTATTGAATACTTTGTTGAAAAAAAACTTAGCCAGACACCCAGAACAATACATCTCAATTAGTGGATATATTTTTCAGCACACGCCTCGCCTGCCGTCTAACTAAGTCTCTATTCAAAAGAAAATCACAAAGAAGTCATTAAAAATTGCACTTTTACTTCAGTAAGTCAGTCATCCCAAGTGTTCATTGCCTTTTCCCTTTCATTTCCTGAAAAAAAAAAAAAATGAAAAAGAGGTACCTTATACAACACCTACCAACACGCTACAAAAAAACACCTATATATAGACAAAGAGTTATAGTGGTACCGTACCGATTCAGCACGCAAAGAAAGAACTTCAAAACCTTGAAGTACAACGACGATATTATGTATGTTCACTCACTTCAACAGCCAATGCTCCTTGCATATAAGCATAAAAAGCAACGCATCCATGACATTCGTTGTTGTCGTCATCGTCCGTTGTCGTCGTGTATTCCATTTCAGTGTACTTCATCCATGAAAAAGTTTTCACCGCACACACATTCCACATTCCATTGCCAATGCCGCCGCCTTACCACTTTACCGCTGCTTTCTGCAGCAATGCGGCACATATAAACAAAGACGCAACGACACGACAAGGTGTATATTTGAACCTTGAATGCACACTTTGTTCCTTGTATAATTATGTTTCGTACAAAAAATACAAGCTAAATGCTGTATCAGATTGTGACTGAAAGATCCAAGACATGTGGAACGGCCCCCTTTTTTTTCTGTCTCTAAAAAGTGGCACCTATTCATCTCTTGCTAATGGCCTAGGCTTTCTCTCTACAATTTACGCCGATAAGCGATTGTGTTAGGATGCAAGATTAAGCGAACTTGCAGGATGGTTTATGAAGCGGTGCATTGGGCGCCAGCTTAATCTTGGAAGCTTTTGTAAAAGTCATCTATAAGCCCGCCAACCCAACTATATACCATCCCTAATGAACACCACCTATTTGGTTGATGCTTTTCCCTCGCCGCCTGATGTTCTAATGAACATGCCTTGTGGTTGTGCACTTCAATTAAATGCGTGCTGCCGCATGGTGTTGAAAGAATCTCCGGTGTACGGATAGAATTGAAGGCTAAACCACACGGTCTTGATTCCGTGGAGAGATTCGCATAGTGTACCTGCTTTGCAGCCATCAACAACAGCATCCGAAGCAGAGAGTCGTTTCTTCGATGTGATAATGGATTTTGGCCGGTTAATGGTGGTATGGTGTTGTGAGGTGTTGTGGGGTGTTGTGGGGCTTTATAATGGTGTTGTGGCATGGTAAGCAAGGCATGGAGCAACCATCAACAAGCATTATGCTTACTGGTTAGTTGGCTGATGAACTTGTACCAGAGAGAACGCGTGTGCCATGAATGAATGCGGTTGAACGTTAAGTTAATTGAATTGGAAGTGTGAACCACAACACACATCATAGCTTAATGACATAAAGGTGTTAAGGTAAATGGAAGACTTAGAAGATGACGACGACGATGACATCGACCGACGACGATATGGCTGCCATGGATGAAGCTGTGAAAAAAATAAGAACACAACACCATCTGGGAGCTGCATAATGATGCAGAGAGAGATACGACACGATGATGATGATGATGCATATTCTAGTTCTCGAGTTCTCCAATGTGTTTTGTGTGTTCATTGGTTTTTTTTTTTTCTGTTCTATGGGAAGCCACCGCAACTTATTATTTAGCTTGGTTATGCATGAATTGTGGTTTAACATGGCTTTTGAATGGAGAAATTGATTAGTGTGTGAGATTTTTTCATCTAAATTGACCTTCACATTTAGATATTAATGTCATTATCTCTAGATTATCGAATGTGGATCACTTGTTCTGAAAGAGGAGCTTCTAATTCAATTTTTTAATTGAGAGATACGTTACTTGCCATCGGTAGCCGACAATGTTGTGGTTGTGTTATTAAGATTTTCATATTAGCTACTGTGTTACTGTATAATCTTACCTGAAATTAAAAGAAAAAAAGAAAAAAATCAGTTATTGATTGAAGTTGGTTTTATGAATTTATAAAAGACTTATTTTAAACAAAAGAAATAGAAATTTATTGATTAAGTCGTAAGAAATTGAAGTTAAGTGAGTTATCGATATGACGTCAAAACCTTCGTTTGGACTTTTAAAAAGATAATTTCTTCAAAATGAAGGACAAATTCAAAAATCTGCTTCCTACAGATTGAAGAGCTTTTCATTACCTTTAAATCCACATCAAAACAATATAATATATAATCCCTTGACCAATTTTTGAGCCATTTCTCTGACGAAGATATTAAATACAACAACAAAAAATTGAAATTTGAAAAAGGGGCTCAGATATTTTGAAGCCAAGATGTCAATCTTTTATGAGTATTTGGGTAATTTTTCGATTTTCTTACATTTTTGGGTATAAAATTCTATAAATTTTTATTTTTAAACATCATGGCTATCAAATTTTTAGTAATTTTTTAAATTGTTTTGTCGAAGACTAAAAAATAGTGTTGAAAAACAGTGAGAGAGATAAATTATAAGAGAAGTTGGTTTCACAAATTTTGTATTTCGTCATCAAATAGCATATAAATGAGTAAGGTATTCATCATGAACTCAGTTAGTAAATAATAGGAACTTTAATAAATAACTGGAAGCTAAAAGTACAATATTAAAAATGCAAACAAAAATGCTTGTGTTTTGATATACAACCAATTTTTTTGCAAGTCTTTAATTATTTACAAAAGCCATAACTTTTTGTTTAAAGTTTTTCGTTGAAAAAAATCTTAAATAATACAAAAAAAAAACAACAACTTTTTGTTGCATAATAACAAACCGAAAAAGTGTCAATATTCAATAAAAATAGCAAACAGTTTTGTTTGCATGGAGTGTGTGCCTTGTTCAGGTGTTATTTTGTTACTTTTTTGTTAGCTGATTTGCTTTAACTTATCCAGACTTAACTCACAACTCATAGGATCATTGTTGATGATGTCAATTTGTATACTAATTTAAAAAAAAAATTGAAATTCGTATTCAAAGAATATTATTAGATACTGCGTATTTGACTGACAGTGATGTGTTGTGCAACCGAAAAAGATAACTTCATTATATTTTTAATTGAAAACAGAAATAAGAAATACGAAACACAAGACAAAGTATCTTTTAAAAATGCCATAATCGTTACAAAAAAGATATGATTTATTCAAGCTGTCAACTACTAGAATTACGTTCTGTATGATGTAATTGCTTTGTAGAACAAAACTGAGCGTCATAGATGAAAATATAAAAATTGAGTGAATTTGCTAGAAAAATCTATTAATATACTCGATGTAATTTTCATAGAAAAAATTGTTAAATTTTAATAAAGAGTACAAAGACAAACCAAATTTTTGTGAACTCCGTATCTTTGACAAAAAGTATTGTTTGAATTCTTCCAAGGTATAAAATTAAAATCGTTTTTGAAACGGCGAATCCCATGAAATTTCTGTAGCATTTCTTAATAAGATCTTTCTTTTATACATAATTGAAGAGAATTTCATTTTATATAGTATTCATTCAGGTAAAAAATGGGATTAAAAAAAATTAAAAATGTTAACACTTAAACAAAAGGGAGCAATACTTAAAAAAAAGTAAAAAAGGAGTCATTGTGACGTCTTGTGCTTTAAACAAAAATGTCGTTTACAATTGGTTTATTAACCAGCGTAAAAACAATTTAAGGTGACATGATGAAATATTTCTGAAGTTTGATCCAACTTTTATCCTCGGAAGAATTATTTAGTTTCTGTTACAAAAGTTTGATTGGCCGGTGTTATATGATACATTTCGGTAGTTCTGTATCTTGAAACATTTAATATTTTATATAAATTTTTATAAATATCTCAAATAAATGTTTAATTTAAAATGAAGTCATATTAAGGACAAAATTGCATTTTTGCGAGATTGCCGTTTTAGCGGCCAAATCATAATAATTTTAGTAAGGCATAAGAGACATTTTTTGAAATACCTAACCTGTTTCTAAAGTCGAAAACAGCTTCGATAAATTAAACTCGATTTTATTAAAATTAACTTTAAGTGACCAAAATGCAAAGGATTTTCAGGATTATTTTACTTGCTATTCTTATAACCCTTAAAAAAATAGGTACATTTAAGTGTATTTTTTAGGGTTCAATTTAAGTTGAAAATGATGTTGGATTTGAGCGCCTTCCTACCTTGGAAAAAAAAGAATACATTTTTTGGAAATAAGAATCAACAAACTCAAAATCATTTTTCCCTCATTTTATTTATTTAAAAAGTTAAAAAAAAAAAAACAATGTAACCCTTCAAAGCTAAAAGCACAAAAACATGTACAAGTTTCTTAAGGGGGGAAATCCCTCTGGAAGACAGCTTTTTCAATAATTTTTTTTTGGAAAACCGAAAGCATTTATTTAAATTTGGAAAAGTATATGTTATTATTAACATTATGAAGTATTGATACAATTTTTTTGAAGTAAAATAAAAACAAAATGGCGGCTCTACAGCTGTTTAAAGTTGGCGTCTACAGTTTGCCCCGTGCAATGCCCTATTTCAGAAAATTATATATAATCAAAAAAGAAATTTTTTCCAATAAAATATATTTATACGTATTGCATGAACCTAAATTTAGTAAAAAAAGTGAAAAATAAAAATTAGAGACCAAAAAAACGAAAAAACACAATGTTTTTTTATAAAAAAATAGTTTAAAAACATATTTATTGTAAAAATTATATTGAACTTTTAGGTTCATGTTATGGCCAGTAAGTTAACGAGTAATTTGCATTTTATTTCAAGCTTCGATAGCTTCATTAGTTTTTGAGTTACGTTGCACGGGGCGGAAAAAAACGTCTCGCGTTTAAAGTTTTCGTTTTCGTACTGTGATAGGTTCGGAGCGCGTAGGTTTCGGGACTATAGGGATTTTTGAGGCTTTATTTAAGGCTAAGACCACTGAAAATAGTTTCTTCGGTTGATAAATGAATTAATTACGCAACAAAAAAAAAAATAATGCAAAAATAAAAAATTCCAGAGGGATTTCCCCCCTTAAAGTGAATAATAATGCCCAGTGATCAAAAAATTAGCTTTGTTTTCTTTTACGATAATAGCTTACAACAATTTTCGCACTAAAACCGAACAAACTTTCTAATATATCAATATTAATTCTTACATAACTTTTCTGTCGAAAGAAAACTTTGTTAGAAGTCGTTAGTTCTTTCTTTTAAATAATTAAATTGAAACTTCATTTTATATGCATTTGCTTGCCAATAAATATAATTGCCATAAAATAGTTTGCCATTTAAAAGTAATTAAAGAAACTTTATTAAAAATTCTTATCCATACCTATTATAAGCTAATAAAACACTGTCTTAAAGTTAAACTTAAATAATAAATAATTCATTATTTTTCCATTTAATAATACTAAGTAATTTAAAACTAATATCCATGACTAATGTAATAACAAATGAAATTAAAAAATCATAGTAGAACAGAATAAAGATTTACCAGATTATCTCAATTTTCAATGTAAATTATGTTCCATTGAAAATAAGCTTGAAGTAAATTTGATTTTTCAAATCAAAACATTTTTGCATAATTTATTGATAGCCAAAGTTTTTATTCATAGAAAAAAAAGAACAAAAAAACAATAGAGTGTCACCGCCAGCGGCAAAAATCATTTGTTTTCACTTTTCAAAATTGAATTATGCCCAACAAACAGAACAGAGACTAGAGAAAAAAAGGCTGGACCAAGACCAATGCCACAGGCCGATAGCTCTTGTTTCATATTTTGAATTATTTATGAGTTATCTTTTATAAGTTGGTTGGTATAGGGTACCTCTACCTTTTCATCTGTGGCTTTTTGGTCAGAGAGTCTGGCAAAACAAAAAAGGCTTCCGAATGAAGGCCATTTTCTCTTAACCACAAAATCTGCTGCAAAAAACTTAATATATACTTTAGCCAATCTTATAACTTCTGTTGCTGATGCGATGGATGATGGCACGTTTGATACTCACGCGCGCCCAGGATAATATCAAGAACTTTTTTTTTCTTGTCTCTTTGTTTGTTGATATTGAAACCTGAAGGTTAATATACTCGCATCAAATTACAATGAGGCTTCCAGTAGGCATACGGGCTTGGTCGATTCCAAAGAAACGTTTATCTTCATCTCGGTTACACAATCAAAACTTATTGCTTTTAGATTTTTATCGCAAAACCAAGAGGAGATTATTGTTACTGTATCAATTCTACAAAAGTTGTGTAACTCTTTTTTGCTTTGTTTTACTTTTTTTTTTGTTTTTAGTTTTGATTGTGTGTCTGGTTTGGTATTTATTCATTTGATACTTTTGCAGGTGCGTCATCTTATTTTAAAAGAACAAAATAAGAATTGGTTATGAGTAAAGTTCTTTGTATGATTCAACTTTGTCTTTGTTAAAGAAATTACTTCTTGGAAAATTAAATTCTGCAGGTGAGCAAGAAAACAAGAAAACCAATCAATGTAAACCTTGAAACTTTAATGGAAACTTGAGTCAAAATATAATTTGACTAAATGCCCAGCTTCTGTTCAAGTCATTATAGTAGAAAATTATCTTTAGCCGGATAAACTGAAAATGAATTGGTCGCCTTGAAATAGCTTAGCAGTTTTGTTCTAATGTTAAGTATTTCATTGAAAAGACTAAAAATTAATGAAATTAACTTAAAGATCGTACTAATTCCTGTTGATTCACTTCAACTGTTGAGTACTATTCGTTTTAGAACAAAGTTATAAATTCATAAAAAATCATAAAAAAGACCAAAATAGCCTAGTTCCCCAAAACCACCAATACCTCTTCTAACACTGCTTTTCTTCTCAGAAATGATGTTAATTTGTTTTAAATATTTAAAACCACTTGTGTTTGTACGTGTTCTCAAAGAATTTTATTACAAAGTCAACACAGAAGTGCATAGGCCCCAGAGGCACATTTCTTGTGAATTTTCAAATTTCTTCTTTTAATTGACCCAACGCCAGTTTGCACTCTTTGAGTGTATTCCCTTCTGAAAACACTTTTGTAAACATTTGAAAGTAATGAGCCACGACCCTCTAAATTGCTTTTGTTTTCTGATTTCACATCACAACTTCTTCATCAGCATCATCATTTCCGGACGGACCCTTTGACAAAAAGAAGTGCTGTTTGTTTGGTCTCTCTAAACTCCATTTCATCACCCGCACAATTTACCCTAATAACTCAAACAAACATAAAACCATTCACAAAAACACGGCTGGCCTTAATTTAAAGGCGTCTTCCTTTCATTCCTTTGACTTTTGGAAGAAAAACACACAAAAACCATGACGACGACGAAGCTGTTGATGGCGATAACCCTACTTTCCCTCAGGAGACGTGATATTCCTTCATATACCCATTTTTGGTGTTATTCATAATAATTTGCACTTAACGCCATAACGCCGAGAAGGCGAGAAGCTCCTTATTCTACTCTCATTCATTGCGTCAAACGTGTTGAAAGAAGAAAAAATAATAAACCAAAATAAAAAAAACGAAGGCAAAATACCACAAAATTTGTCTTTTGCGGAAAGAAGGAATCTGAGTCAGAAGAAGATTCTGGATGATTTTTTCAACTCTCCATAAATGTTTAACGAAGGAACGGAACACGACAAAGACCCTTTTTTCGTTATTTATGCCTTGTTTTTTAGTATTTTTGGGGTTGAAGACCCTATCACCACATAATCAGCCCCAGCAGTCTACGCCAAGTGACACGTAAAGCTTTTTATGTCTCGCAAATATATTTTTTCCCTTCGTTTTGACTCCACTAAAGTAACAAACTTTTGTTCACGAATACTCATCCTTTCCTTATTTTTCCTGTGCAATTTATGTGTGCAACATCACAGACCCCCCTTCTCACGACTTTTAACAAACTTCCACGAAACACATAAAGAACAGCAACGCTCGTTGAAATTCAGTTTCCGTTGTGTTCGAAATGGCGGCACACCTACAATTCAAAATGGCCTCGCAATTGTTTGTTAGGAGAGAAGTTGAAGAGGGGGGAGACAAAAAGGATACAAGGATAAATATAGTCATCATTGGTTTTACTCATTTGGGTGGTGATTTCAATGGATGGAGAAGGGACAAACATGCAATTTATGAGAAAGAATTTTCTTCATTTCCTTTATTGTCCTTTGTAAGGATTTTTCACCCAAAACGGGGAAACACACACAAAGAAAGATAAAACTCGCTGAGCGCTGATTAGGACAGCTCATTACTTCTGATGTGAAAATAATTTTACAGGATTCTTTTTTTTCAGTTTTTTTGTGTGTTTTTTTTGTATTTCTTTGTGTTTGTGTTGTTTTTGAGTGCAATTTGTTTCAGTGTCAGGGCGAGAGTCGTCTTTTGTGCAACCAAACTGACATTATACCAACCGTATTGGATGAATGGCTAGGTTCAAGGATGAAGAAAATAACACATATACAGACATAGAACATGCATATTAGGAGGACATTACCACATTTGTTTTTGTTGTTCTTGTCGTTTTTTGGTTCAAATTAAATAGCAAGGACAACAACTGATGTACAAAACTTTTACTGCTCTTGGTTTTGCTACTTATGCTAAATGAGATTTTAAAAATGAGGTTTTGTTGTTTGAAGAGACTGTAGCTGTCAGATGGTTAGTGGATGCAGAAAGGACTAGGTTATTTATGGTATTCCAAAGAAATGGTTCTTTTTATTTTTTATTTTTTAAGTACCTTTGAAGGGTGTGAGAGACATTTTATTACTTTTCTGATCTTAAAGTTTTTCATGTGGTGTTTAGGATGAGAGAAGTAGTTGCAAGAAAATTAAAGAGAAAAATTTCATCCAAGAGGTTAGGTAAGTAAATATGATGAACATTCTTTCTAATGTACCTACAGTAATATGTTCTTAGACTTTTGTGTACACAGACAGTACGTACAAACTTTTTGTAGAGCACTTTATAGATTTTGTACAATAACATTTAAGTACTGAGTACACTTCTACTTAATATAATTATTCGGCGTATAAAAACCAGCGCATTAATTAAAACAGATTTAGTACACGATAAATAATACAGTACATTATAGGCTGTACTTAGTATTTAACACAAACGAATGTACTCAGTGTATGAAATTCTGTCGGGATTATATCTATGGTCAATGCCAAAATCATGTATTGAGTACATATAAGGCTGTGAGCAGGACATTAATATCTAAACTCATTGCATACTGCTTGCAATTGAATTTGAATTATTTATTTTATAACATACACAGTAGAATTAAATTGTGCAAGCTTCAGATTTTGTAATTTAAAACCATTTTGAAATAGTGCATAAATGCTTGTACTCAACAAAAAATTCCTTCTCTCCAAAAATACTGTATAGAGTTTCTGTTCATATTGGGGATACGTATATAGGTCTTTATACATAAGCACTCAGTACATTTCGTTTTGTAATGAGTCCTTTAAAATGTACTGAGTACTTCAACTATGGATTTAGTACGTAAATATTCTCTCAGAAAATAAAATTATGTTCTCTGTTTCTATATGTAACATTAGAAATCATTAAAAACACGTTGTTATGAGTACAGTATTTATTATTCAGTACAACCCATGTACAAATTAAAAAATATGATTTATTTTGGATTCATATTTATTAACTCAATTCATAAAATATTTATTTTTAAGTTATAACTAAAGAAAGTAGCACATAGAGCCCACGTTAATTCAGTACATGATTCTGTACATTTATTTAAAATACATTTATTTAAAGTACAAACTTCAAAATCTTCATTTTGATGAAACTGACATTCGCTTATATTTATTTTTCTTAACAACAAAAGCAATAAGAAAACCGCCTTGCAGATTTGCATCTGTCAATATCGACAAAATAATGGCTGTCATTTTCTGCAATAAATCACACAAAAAATTTAAAAAAAAAAAATATTAAACTTCAACTTGACACATTTTGTCATTGTCGTCTTCTTCATCACAATCAGAGATTAAATTGAAAGATCGACTGTCATTGAATTGGTCACATAATCGACGCATTAATCTTGGTTACGTAACATAAAGACGTTGAACGTGAGAGCTCATAAATTAAATTCACACACAAAACAATAAAAAAAATTTAAATTGATTTATTGTAATTTAATTTCTACCTTGAACTTGGAATTAAGACATTTTTTTTTGTTTTCATTGTTTTTCTTTTGAATTGTCTGTGTCTTTTTTCTCTTTTTTTGGTGTAATTTGCTTATCTATTTAAGCTGCTTCTTGGTGCGATGCATTACAATTAGTTTAATGTCTGTCATTGTCTTTGTTGTCTTGTCTATGTCTTGAGGTCACATACAAAAATAATTATCTTGGAGGCAAAAGTCGTCCGTTGTCTGTCTGCGTGGGTTTAATATTGTTACTCTGCAGAGGAATGGTAAATGCACTTATGCAATTCACAAAGAGTGTAACTAACTGTCAGTAATGAGTAATTCGGTTTTTTTCATTGTTTGTATTTGTTTTGTTAAAAATAGGGTAGAGATACTCGTAATTACAGAATTAAAGTCGACTTAATTCTTGACATTGACTAAAGACAATAAAACCGTATCAAACTATCAAGTTTCTTTTTAATACTCTTTTGTGGTGGTGACTGGAACTGGTGATGAATTGTTTTGAGTTAATTAAGTAAATGGGAAATAAATGATGACGAGAAAAGGTTACGCTTTTAAAATGGTCATTTCACCGGGTAAGAATTACTTGGCTCTTATGTGAACCGAACAATCGATTTGTGTAAGCATTTGAGTAGGTAAAAAGATTATACGCTTCTTTTCACTAACTACCTGCCTTTTGAACACAATTGTGATTTTTCAATCCAATCAATACAATTTTTTCTTAAAGTCATTAAATTCATTTTACATTTTATTTAACCAATTTCGATGAAAGTCTGTAATTATTCCACTTTTCAAAAGTCATTCCTTTCTTTCACATCATAAAAGTATAGTAAAAGGTAAGACTTGTTGCCTTATGAATAGTTTTGGATACAACCCAAATTGTTATTGGCTTCTTTTATGGATATATTTTTCTTACCATTTTGCTATTATGTAAGAAAATGTATTAAGCAATCAATCAATCAATGAAGTTACCTTTGAATTATTCAAATTTTTGTTTGAAACAAAAGAGGTAAATCCATTCAAGGCTGTAGATTACCAGCAGCTTTATCTTAATTGTACTAAAAAAAATCAACTCACTGCATTTTCGTTAAAAAGGGTTAATTACTGAAAATTTTTTGAGTGCACCTTTCAAAAAAAAAAAAAAATCAATTGAAAAATACCTCAAAAACATGTATCATTTCAGATGATTGTTTCATTATTTGTACTTTAAAATGCAACAAAACTCGGGACTAATTACAACCTACAATAAACTGTTTTAGTTAACGGGTCCTCATTCAGTTTTAAATAATGAGCCTGTTTTCCAAAACCCAAATTTTTAATTTCATTACTTAACAGAGAATAAATCGAAATGCCACGTTCTTTATGGAAATAGGTTGACAAAAGTGGGGCTAGAAGACTAGAAAAAAGGAGAGTTGGCTGAATATAGGATTCGCAGACATTCTGTAAAAACATACTCATAACATAAAAGAGAACACGTCTAATTCCAAAAATAATTAGGTTGACTTAAAATTTGACAAATTCTAAACTAAGTTATAAAAGTCTTTTTAAATTGTCTAATTAGGGGAATAGTTTGAAAGGAAATAATAAATTAATTGTACAAGTGTCCCACCCGTTACGATCGAATTTCCAAAAAACTCCTAATAGTATTTTTAATTGCTCTATAGGGCAAGTATTGGTTTCGTGTAGAAAAAAAAATCGAGGTTTTAATCAAAACCAACATTACGATGATGGAGAAGTTTAAAAAAGTGGTTTTCGTCATGCCGTCCGTCGGTCTGTGCGTGTGTGCGTCTGTGCGTCCATCTGTACATCGAGCTAGGGCCTAAACGGGTGGATGGATTTGCTTGAAACTTGGTACAGATGATTTTTACGTAATTCCCTAGGTCCATTTTTTTTATTTTTTTAATATCTCCAATTTAACGCATATCTCCCATATAACGTTTTCGAGGTATTTCAAATTTCTCGAAAACGGCTCTAACGATTTCGTTTAAATTTGGTGTGCGCAGTACTCTTATTGATTCCAACAAAACTGCGTTTTTAGTTTTTCTCAAAAAATGCCAAGAGCGGAAATATGGCGTTGCCGTTTTTCAAAAATTGACATGTTTTTTAAGTAAATATATTTCATCAAAGCATAAGTCAATTTTTTCAAAATTTACAGACATCATAGGTATTGAAGTGTAAAATGTAAAAAAAAATTAAAAAAAAAAGTTTTTCAAAAAATTTTTAAAAAATTGAATTTTTTTAACTTTCGATTTTGTTTTTGTTTTTATTTTTTTTTTCTTCACAAAATCTTAAATTTCCAATAGATATTTAAGATAAAGATGCTTTGAACTACAAGAGCAAGTACGTGCGACCCAGTCGTGCATTTTATTTTTTAAACGAAAACTTGTTCATCAATGTTAACCTCCCCTCCAATAACAAAACTATCTGAAAAACTAAAATGTATCTTTATTGACAATTTATTTGTATAACACCCAACGAATAGCCATTTTATAATAATTATAATAACAAATGATATTTCCTTCCTATTTCCTGTCATCGCATTTACCGCAACAGATGCTGTTTTCTTGTTTCCTTATTTTGACAGTGAAAATCGTTTTTTTTTTCTATTAAATGTCAAATAAAGTTTATATCCTGACAGGAAAAAACTGGGTGGAAATAAAATGACATTTCCATTAAAAGATATGCAACATTCTTCGAATACTTATACTTTTCTTTGATGTCTTTTGTTGTTGTTTCTCTTGTGTTTTGAAAACCACAAAATATTAAATCAACAATAAACCCCAACATCAAATCAAATTGAGGTCATTCAGCGGTTACTTTGAAGTTGATATTACTAACTTAAGACATTACCGACATTCATGACATCAAAGGTTCTATACGGTTAAATGCATTATTACCACACTTTTTTCACCCACAATATTGCAACTTAGTATAGTGGAGCGGTCATACAGGGTGTTTTTTTTTTTCTAGAAACATTCTTTTTTTTCAAATCAGAATTTATTTCTACATAAATACAATAATGATGATTTTTTCAACTGGGAATCTAACCATTTCATAAAATTTCTCTAGAACCATTTTTATAGAAAAGAAATACAGTTTTCAAAGTATTGACACCCTTTGAAAAAAAATCAATACAGTAAAAATCACGAACTTAACAAAAATTTATTTCTGAAAATGGCGCCCAACAAAATAATTTCCGAAAAAAACAAAACACTCTGTATGAATAAAATTAATTGAAATCATGTATATTCAATGTACCGACTGTACCGACTTTGTGTGTGGTTTAAATTCTGCAATTCTGATAGTTTTTATTGGTTCATCGTGCAAAAAGTCGTAATCCACTTAACAGGTGAATCAACAACAGTTTTATTCAATGAGACACCAGAGGGAACTTTCAAGTCATATATTCATATTGATAGAAGGTGGGGGAAATGAGACGACAAAAAATAATTCAGCCTAAGTATTTAAGTCTCTGCCAGACTCAGGCTCAGGTAAACATTAAACAAAAAAAAACAAAAATAAATAAATTCTGAGGAAGACATGAAATAAAACTCGTGTTGCAATTCCCCTGAGCTGTCCGCTTTTGAGTGTTGTCATTATTTTGTTCGCCTTGTCTACCTACATTATACACAATATCCCAGTTTGTAGAAAGGACAGAGGTGCCAGGGTAAGGGAAAGGGTAAAGTGTTATTATTTTTTTTTCTCAGTCATATATTTATGTTCTGTTCTGTCTGTAGAAAGATATTCGTGGCAGTTTTTTTTTTCACGCGAACTCTGTTTATGGGTAGGTCATTGCTTTTTGCGGTACTTCAAACTTCAATGTTCATGTCACAACGTAACGTAAAAGTTGTTACTTTGTTGTTTTTTTTTCAAACTTTGTTCTTATGACAGTTAATTGTAGGTGACGTTTTGCCCCCATCTTTTCATTATACAACCTGACGTTGTGGCTTCTTTTGAATTTTGTTTTTTTTTTTTTATTTTGTCAGATGGTTGTTGTATGTTTACACATAAATTGGATTAAAATCGTTGACTCAGCTTGACTTGAATTAAATTTTTTTTTGTCTTGTTTGTTATTTTGTTGTTGCAAATGAGGAATTATATTTCCATGCAATTGACGTTTGAGAAGAGAAAAAAATGTAAGTAATTTGATTTGTGGTTAACTTCTATGAGCTTTTAACAAAATGGACAGAATATTTTTGTACTTACAATTTTTTTCTATGAATTGTTGTTTGAACGTAATTAACTTGTCTTTTTTTTTTCTTGGAAAAACAAAAGATGGATCAGAAAAAAACTGAGAAAAAAAAAACATATACCAGAAAAACGCCTGTGATCGTTAACCGATGTTGTGGAAGGGAGCTTGGTTTTAATGCTGAATGTATTAACTTTGACACCAACTCACTAAGATTGCTCCAAGAAAAGTTACAGACCATTTAACGCAAAGGTGTCTAAACCTATTTTTAATACAACAAGAACCTAAATTCATGTGAAGAACATATAGTTTCACTGATAAATTTTGGTATCGAAGTTTGGACAGAACAAAAAGAAAATATTTTTGGGTAAAGGGTGTTTTTTTTTTTTGTGGAAGAGGTGTTTTTTTATGCAAAAGGTATAATTTTTAAACATGGCAAAACTATTTCATTTCTTATTAAAAATAAAAATCTAAAGAGTTTTTAAGATTATTTTGGAATTTTTTTTTAAGCAGTCTACAATTTTTTTTGAGGTGAAAGGGTGTTTTGTTTTTTTTTTTTAAGGCGAAGTGAAAAACAGAGTTCTAAAATGCCATCAAACCAATGGAATTTTAGTAATAAGGTTACATTTTGGATTGTATTTAAAAATCTAATCCCAAATAGTTCATGATATTAACTTGTGTGACAGGGTGTTTTTTTTTGAAGGCCACAACAAATTTATGATTATTGCAAAAAAATCTACTACAATATTGGTAGCATTATGAAATTTGGTTACCTATAACGTTACATTAAGGATATGAACAAAGAATTAAAAAGGCTAAAGGTGAAAGGGTGTTTTTTCGAGTGAGAATATTCTGAAATGAATCCTAAAAAAAAGCTAATAACACTGGTCGGCAAACGAAAATTGAACCTTTAAAGGATTTTTGTGTGCTGATTCCGAATCCGAAGTCAAAATTTCACTGGCACGTCACGTTTTCGAAATATGTTAATATTACCAGGTCAAAAACGCGTTTTTTTGTACTTTTTGCGTTCAATTTTATCACCGTTAATTTTTTTTGCAAAACTACTTATGCAATCTTTAAAAGCCCTCCCGAGTCGAACTTTATGTACGAATTTTGATCTCAAACTGCTTAATAGAATCTATTTAGGTAGTTTTCATCTTAAAATAAACCTAAATATGAACTTTGTATACTTACTATACTCAGTATCTTCTTAGAAACCTTGACGACATATATTTAACGACTTTTAAAACTGAAAACACTTGTTTAATCCTTAATATTCTATTTGTGTCTAGAATTTTTAGACCTTACTATGTACTTGAAAAGCTCTTTAAGCTCGGTAGATACCACACTTTTGAAGCTAGTTTGAGACTATTAAAACACCAAACACTTTTTAAGTACTAAATGTTCTTCTTGAAATTTGTACTTTTCAAACTCTTAAGACTATTAAAACTCAAAATTCTAGCTATGTCCTAAAAATACAAGTTCAGACATGCAACAAACTTGACCATTGTCTCGTGCACTTGTGACTTTAAAGTGCATTCGAAATAGGTCATTCGGCGAGTACGGTCGGTATCGGCTATTTTTTTTTTGATTGAGTGAAAAAAAACCACCGTGAAATAAAATGCAAAGAAAAAAGTGGAAGTGAAATTTGAAATGTAGAAGTGAAATGAAGTGAATGAAAATAAAAATTATTTTTTAGTAAAAAAAATAAAGTAAGTAAAGAACGAGTGTGCCTACTTAATAAGGCTGCCAGATTTTTCTTACACCTTCGTTAAATAAATTGTTAAAATATTGAAAAATTCCGGGATTTGAATATAATGGCTCTAAAACAAGTAAAAAAAAACAAAAAAAAAGTCGTTTTCATAATTACGTCCGTCGGTGTGTTTGTCAGTTTGTAAGTTCGTTGCGTGCGTGTCGTCACGTGTCGGTGCGTCCATATGTACATGAAAAACAGCCATAACGGGTGGACGGATTTTCTTCATATTTGGTACGAATGATTTTGTTTTTGTTTTGTTCAGTTCTAATGATTGTGATTTAATTTAGTAAAGGTTATGCTGGCGGTAAATTTAAAAAAACTTGGGTTCTTATTTTTTCTCAAAAAATACGGATAGCAGAAATATAGTATTTTTGTAAAAATAAAAAAAACGTCCCTGAGGTCGGCTCTTATCCATATTGTTAAAAGAATTTTGTTTAAAAAAAAGTAGAGAAATGATTTATGTAGGTAACTTATTAAAATTTTACATTTGAATGGTTAACTAATATACGTATTTTGATCTACAAGAAGTGTGACCCAGTCATGCATTTTATTTGTTTTTACATGACTGGACTTGTTGGTAAATTTATTTAAGAAACACCTTTCTGTTTTTTTAATCAAATTTAAAGCTCACTGAAGTTTTGAACTGAATTTGTAAAAATTTCATTTTTTTATGAAAAACTAATAAAAAAAAATTTAGTAAGCAATTTTGAATTTTCGTATGTTTCCATACTTGCAGTCAGGCTTGCTGTTTTCCGTCAATTCCATTATAATCTTTGAAAAACAACAACTACTTGATAGTAACAAATGGACTAAATCATATCTTCAGATTTTCATAATATCTTATATACATTTTTTATATTCATTTTTGAACATTATTTATATTTAAATTAGAATTTGTGTGACCTAGTAAGAATTTATAGACCCTAGAAAGAAAAGAAGGGCCTATCGAATTTTTGAAAATATGTAGAACATATAGGACTTAATGAGTTTTTGTAGAATATTGAGGTTTTAAAAAGGATTTAATCATATTTTTTTTGGTCCTAAGTAACTACCCAAAATGGGATTTTTTCCGATAACCGACTATTTTCGGTCTTAAGTAGAGGTTATTTCCTTTAGAAATTTAGTGATATTTATGACCTATTGAATCTAAACAAAGAATATTTGGGTTTTAAATAGGATTTAAATAGTGCCAAATGTTCGACTCGGGCTATTTTATCGTCTTAAATATGTATACTTTTTTCAAAATAATTTTTTTTCTAAAAGATATCTGATATAGAAATGTATGATATCTGACAATCTTGGTGGTTAAGGTAACTTTTTGTTTTTTGAAGCAGACTTGAAGTCAATCCCAGTTTTCGACTCCTAATTTAGATGAAAAAAAGTAAAATATAATCTACAAATATCAAACGTCAAAAAATATTTCATTCAAAATTAGGTTTTGGGACTTTATAGCGAAAATAGTGAAAACTGTAAACAGTTTTGAATTCAGCACACTCACGTTAATCAAAATCACCTTACAGAGTACTTGCTCTCGACTTTTTTTTTGTGCCGATTAGTGCAATTTGTGTAATCGGTACGTTTAAGAACTTTAGTATAGAGAGTATTATGTAGCTAACAAATGATTAATCGAAACTAAAAGAATTTAACTTTGTTGAAAAAGTGTAAAATGAATTCCGTACATATTCGCAAACTATAAATTAAAATTTATCTTTTTTATAACTCGATGATTTTTAATGCTCAAACGGAAGCCTATCATTATTTGGTCGATTTAAGTCACATAAACACGCGAATTCTATTCCAGTTTAACCTTCAATTTCGCCTTAAGCACTCCTTGTTTTATGTACACTTATTAATTTCTTATCTCTTATATCCGTAGAGTCAATTTTAAGGTTAAATTGAAGGTAGTTTTTTATTTCGTTAAAAAAAGTCTTCCTTTCTATACAAACTTAGGTTTGTCTATTTGCTTTGTTTTTATCAACAAATCGATTTTTTTATTATTTTTCCTGCTAACATCTACTTTATCCTTATTAAGTCACCATCGCATTGTCTAACTGCCACCCACTCGAAACCCATTACAACAGCCATTTACCATTTACCACCCTCTCTTTCAAACCACAAAATCCCAACATTCGTCATTCTTATCAACATGTATCTGACAGATAAAATCCACATTGCAACAAATTTTCTTCTTCTTGAAGTCAACAAAAGCCACCCTCTTGCTCGTGTGTCATGTCTAACGACATAACCTCAAACCTTTAGCAACAAATATTCATAAATTCCTTGAATATCGACCCGGCTGGCGAGAGCGGTGTGGGTGGGTGTGTGTTTGTGTTTGTTGTGTCTGAGTAGGGTCGTCGTCGTCATCGTCGACGTCAACGTTTTGACTTTTCCCATCGTCAAGTTCTGCGCAGGGGGATGATGGAATATGAATGAATGAATGAAATAAAATGAATGTCTACCACTCGACACAAGTGATGTTCCCTCCATAGACGTCATTTCCGTCTTTCCACCCTACAACAACCCCGTCGTCTCATTGTTCTCCAGTGGCAACCATGTGCTCTCTAAAAGTCGTCTCTTCTTCTTTTAAGAAGATCAAAAACATCCCCAATGTCGAATGGCACAGAAAAGAAAATCCCCCCCCCCATCTCTACAGGGGTTGTTTGCCTCATAATGTCGGCATTCACCTAACAACGAATGTTTTGAATACAAAAGCCGGTTGCCGGCCGGTGTTTTTTTGTGTATATCCTTGTACCTCGGAATTAATGTTTGAATGGAAATTCCAAAATATGCTAAAAAAAACCACCCTTCACCTGTTTTATGGCAACATCCTGTAATTTGTTTTCATTTTGGGATTTTCTTAAAGTTGTCTTGTTTCAGTGTATTGGTCCCCCAATTTTGCATCCTTTTGTTTCCCGAAATTTTGTGTTCTTTGTTTATGTTCGCTGTTTTTCCTTCTGTTACCCCCGATTACCACCCCCATCACAATGTCTTGAGTTCTTTGTATATTGAAAAATATGCACTGAAGGACATTGAACGCGTGCAAGCCATTATTCCTGCTCATTGTGTCCTTTTTCTTCAACATTATCAGCCAATAAACCGCGCTCGTGCGGACTAATTAGCGAAAAAGTCCTTAAGACAACGCAACGTGCTTTAGTCCTTATTTTCCTTCAAGTACACAGTTGGGATGGTTTTAAGCACGATCCCAGCTAAATATTTACACAAAATTCAAAAAAAAAGTTTTCACCCAAAAAAGGATGACACGAAGAAAAAGGTAAATCCTTTTTTGCTGCACTCGATTTGCAAGGCGAATAAATATTTGCATGGTTTGAGTTTGGTTTGTTGGTTAAAAGTTCAAATCCGTTCATTTCACTATTTTTTATTTTGCTTTTCCTTCTTATTTTTTATTTTTATTTTTTTGGATTCACCTTTTTGGGAGGAAAAATAAAATCCTTTCAGTAGAGCATCTCTAGGAAAATAAAGACTTTAAGAGGACATTAAACTCAGGAATTGTGTGCTGCTTCCGGATTAGAATTTCACTTGCATTGTGTTGTGTGTATTTTATGTCCTTGTTTTTTTTATTTTTTTTATTTCTATCCGTTTGGCAGAATTTGGGTATTTGTGGTGGAAAAGGGGAATTGTCGTGTGTGACGACAAAAATGGTCCCACAAAAAAGATTGAATGACCGAAATAAAATGCGGATTTTGCCAAAGCTCAAAATGAATTACATTTGATTTCAGTTGAATGAATAAGAAGGGAAACGTAATCTGACAATTGATAGGCCAAGAAGGACGGATGCAAAAGGTAAGGACGAGGTAGATAAAGTACTTAAAGAAACATTGTTTAGAAGTTCTTTTGAAGAAATTTTGCTGAAATAGGAATCATTAGAAGATGTCAACAACCTTATTAGATGATGCTTAGACCTAAGAGTTGAATGAATACCTTTAAGGATTAGCTCAAGAGTGAACTTCAAAAAGGAGGGTCACTAATGCTTTGATGAATTAATATGTTAAGGATCTTTGTTTCTCATTTGCTCTGAAGTAGATTTGAAAGAATAAAGCAAAAGCAATGTCAAAGTGAAATTGTTTAAGGTATGTTATAAATGACTCCGTTTTTTTTTTCAAAGTAAAACAATACACATTTTATATACAAAATCGGAACGTTAACAAAATAGACATTTCGTTAATTTACATTAAAAATTTCTCCGCAGTATCTAACTGTTTTTTTTTCAGGTTTTTGCATTATTAGGTATCTATAAAACGAGAGTCTAGTGCAAAATAAAACTAATTCTTTTAGTATTGAAAAAGGCCTGATTCAAAACGTTGCGTTGCCTTAAAGACTACGACAGAATTTTTAACGATCTAATAAAAAAAAAACAGTAGAAAGAGAGTCCATACTCAAAAGTGAATAAAAAAGGGGTCAGAATGCTTCCCTGTGGGACACCAAAAATAAAAATCAATCATTTTGATAAATTGTTATTCGTTTTATTCTATACCGACAAAAAAAAATTGATAATAACAGCTATATCAAATTAACATTTTTGAGTGACAAAAGTCGTCCAAAAAATAAAATATCAATTTTGATATGATTACACTGGTTAACAAAATTAAACTTTTTTTTTGTTGCCGAAACAAAAATATACTTTTATGAAGGTTTTCGGTGTGCTGAACTTGAATCCGAAGTAAAAAAAAATGAATCAGCTCCCGGTTTTGAAATATTACCGTTAGAAAACGCTGTACTTCGGACCTTATTCTTTTATATAAGGAAAATTGTTTGAGCATATTTAGTAACGGTTTTTATAAGAACTATTTACCACCTTTTTAAATCTGTTTAAATCTTTCCGATATCTTTTTTACTGCCCGAGATATCCTAAGTTGTTTGGTATTTTTATAAATTTTATAACGTCTATTATCTTCTTTATGATATGTATATGAAGCCAAACCCACTTACTTCAGTTTAAGATATCTCGGGCAATACAAAGATATCTCGGGCAATTGAAAAGATTTAAAATGGTATCGAAAGATTGAAAACAGTTCTTATAGAAACAGTTACTGAATATGCTCAAACAATTTTCTTTATACAAAAGAATAAAGTCCGAAGAACTCAAAAAAACGTTTTTTTGAATTTTCTAACGGTAATATCGAGTTCAGCACACCGAAAACCTTCAGAAAAGTATATTTTTGTTTCGGCAACAAAAAAAAAGTTTAATTTTGTTAACCAGTGTTATCATATCATTTTGACATTTTTTAATTTTAGTTCGATAGTGAAAATTTAACTTTGACAATTAATGTTGACTAGAATTTACGTTTTAGTTTATTATAATGGGCAGGTTCAGAAACGTTAGGGACTAAATATTTAGGTAATTTCTCGGTCTCTGATTGGTCAGCTGTCAAAAAAAATCCTTCCAATTTAGGTAATTTTATTGGAAAGCTGACTGGAAAGTTAGGCTAGAAAATTTTCCCTAAAAATTTAGGAAAGTTTTTTTTGTCAACATGACAGCAGATTGTTTTTAATTAAAGAATTGATTTAGCAAAATTAAATTTATTTGTGTGAAAAACAACTAAAAAGTGCATTATCGGTTATAATTAATTTTATTTATTCATTACGGTTAAGTGAAATTTGGTGTCTTACCCATGCGACCGGTAAAATTCTTAAATAAATTTCGAAATTTGACAATAGCATCACATCCAAACTAATTTAGTCAATTTACTGAAATTTCCGTTCAGAAAATGACGTTGCCTAAATATCTAGTCCCTAATATTTCCTGAACGTGGCCAATCATATTTTCTTTTTTATTATTTTAATTATTTTCTTTCTTTTTTCAAAACATTACTGAAAGTTAATATTCTTTATAAAATAGTGGTGATATTATTTTTTTCTATTATAGGTACGGGGACCATCCGTCCCGGTTTACCCGGGACTGTCCTGTATTTCTATAGCTTGTCCCAGGTTTTTATTTAACCCTTTCGGGACTGAAATTCACATTTTTTTTTTGCAAAAAAAGTATTTTTTATAATATGGTCATAATTTAAAAAAAAAAAGATATAAAAAGTGTTAATCCACAGTGTTTTGTTTTTTGGCTAAGAAGAAGTAGCAGACATTATTGTTCCATATAAAGTTATTTTCTCAGTTGTCCGACAATTGTTTTTGGTTGTCATAGGCAGTGCATGTTTCTTACATGTATCATTAGTGTAACACATTAGTTTTGCTATTTATTATTTTGGAAAATAACTTTTTGCTATTTATATTTCTTTGTTGTGATGTTTTTGACACGATAATACTGAAGAAACATTTTTTAATATTGATTTTCATAGCTTGGGTTAGAAATGGTTAAGAAACCCGGGACGTATAAGTGTCCCGTATTTCGACATTTACTGGTTTTGTATTCAAAATTTTAAATACTTTGTACGGGAAAACAGTGGTTAGAAAATAATTTTTTTTCTAATTTTTCGAAAAATAGCATTTGTTTAAAAAAAAAATCTCGTCAATTATTAAGTTAAAGCTGGTGTTTATCAGGTTGAAATGCAACATCAGAAAAAGTTTTTTTTTCGAGGAAAGAACCCAGCTAAATTTCAAAACTGTTAAGGACATATTAAAAATGTAATAATAAAATTTAAATGCTAAAAAAACAGTTCTCACAATTTTGATTAGAAATATTAATTTAGAAGTTATTAACAGTAGGAACCTATTATAAAACAGTTTTCTTGATTTCTGAATCATGAAAACTCATTTTATTATACATTTTTGTTTTTGCAAAAAAAATGTGTTCATTTGTCCCGTGTTTCGCTCCTAGAAATATGGTCACCGTAATTATAGATGATATAATTGTTTTGTTATTTTCTCCTAAACTATGTGAAGTAAAATCTTATTGCCGATAAAATTTTCTCAGTAAATCATACTTTTTTATTTGAAAAAAAAAAAAACACAAAGCGCCATTCAATTAGTGCACATTAAGAGTTTTTTTTAATATGAAAAATTGATAATAAAATATCCAAAAAAAAATGTCAAAAATGTGATATTTAAATATCATCCTGATAATAAAAATATTGTTTTAATATTTTAATTATCATAAAACACATTTTGTAGAGCATTTTTTTGCTGATATATAAAAAAATGTTAAATTGATATTGTGTTTTTTTTTTTATGCACTGAACTTGATGTATTTAGAAATTAGAATAACAAAAGTTGAACATTATAATAAAGTTGAACAAAGTTTAAAATCAATGAAACATACAACAAGGTTTCTATAGTATTTCTCTTAAAAATGTCACGAATTTTTAATTATTCTTAGGATATTGTGGTAAATGTTGCTTAAATTTTTCTTCAAATAAGAATTTAATTTAAATGTTTCATGGTCATGAACCCTTTTCTGGAATCTTCTTTTACTTTCTGTAAACAACTCAATCAAGTGTTAAAAAAAAACTTATTGCATGAGAATATTACAAAAATTCCAATGTGAATTCATACACATATCTCGAATGCTGCAACTCAAAACTCAAACAAAATTTCATTTATAGCATCAATCTCAATTCAACACAATTTCTCTCCTCAGCAAGCAATCATAAAGACATATCACCCATTTCATTTTGACGTTCAATTTAAAACGTCAACATTCTTCCACATACACATGAGCTGTATTTTTTCATCTTGCAAACTGTACACTCACGTCCTTAAGCATATTATGTGAGGATATGATGACAGTCTCACACAGAAAACACTCCCATCCCAAACCGTTTTACTCTGCCCACAGCTCCATCACCATCACTTCCATATCACATTTACTCTCTGCCACGACTTCATTTAAGGGAAAGTCAATCATAGTTTCGTTACATGTTCCAAAAGGAGAAATCCCAATGCCATCGTAAAAATGGAGTCATTCATTCTACACACAAATACCCAGCCAACCAACCGACCCAGCACCATCAGAGACCACAGAAGCTTCCATATCAACTGAATGCTCAGAGGAAAATCCAATTTCCACAACCGATTTCTTCATTCAAGCATTCTGCTTGCACCTCTTTTAGTGGTTCGAATGGCCAAAGTCCGGTCAGGGCTTATCTCTCAGAATGTCGACTCAAGCAGTTGTTGTTGTTGTTGTTGTTGTTGTTGGCTGTCTTGCCAAACTACAATAGAAGAAGCCGCCATCGACCGACCCAGTGATGGTTTGGTTTAAATTAAATGATGCATTCTGCTTGTGCCCTAAACTTAAAGGCAGGCGCGCTGCTGTTATCAGTGCAACTGCATCAATTATCGGAAATGAAAGTTCGAAAGGCAGTTTTAAAATTACCGACAACAACAAGAAAAGCAAAAAAAAAAAAATGGTTGAAGAAAAATAAATTTCCAAAGAAGAATTGAGGACACAAATTGTATACATAATTGAGTAAGCAGTAACTTACTTTAGGGAATAACAAAATAACAACAACAGGGAAATCAGCGAGAAGGAGGAAAAATCAGTCAATGGTATAAAAAAAAACAACTTTCCAGTAACAAGAACCTTCAATATTACTTTGAAACAGTGTTGCCGCTGATGGTTGTTAAAATTTCAAAAAATTACAAAAAAAAAAAATTAAAAAATTCCAAAATTTGATGATTTTCTTGTAAGTTTTGACACATCGAAGAAGTGTCAGGATATTTTTTTCAGAAGTTGTAGTGCACTAAGCACTATTAAATTTCTTGGAGACATACTAGCTTAAGCCAAAACTGGTTTCAAAAGGCTTTAAACTGTCGGAAACAACAATTTTGAACGATATTCCGTGAAGAAAGCACATTTTTACATCAAAATGATGATATTATTTGGAATGTTCTTTTTATTGAATATTTCTAAACCTTATTACAAAATTGAAACACGGCAACTCTTGAAAAAAATAATGCAGTTCCTTGAAGCTGCTTCTATAAAACACTTTGTTCAAAGTGTCTTAGAGGGAAAAGAGACTTCAATCAAATTACAAAAGTTCAATATGCCTTCTTTCTACTCTTTGTTTGTCCTTTTTTTTTCTTTATTGATTAGAATTGTTGTTCAGTGTTCACCAAGAATTTTTTTTCTTGTTTTCTTCTGAAGAAAAAAATATATGAAGAAAAGGTCAGAATAGTGTCAGAAGACAAAGGAGGCGCGATAAAGTATCAAGCTCAGAGAAACAAACAAGACAGTTCTTCTTCGGTCTTGTTTGTTATTGACGATGACAATGAAACAGAACAAAACAGTACTCATTCAAACATACATATATTTATTCATAAATAGTAAACGAACTGAGAAATATTGATTTGAAATTTGATTGCATGCAAAACTACATTGAAGTAGGTTTTATTGAACTTGTACTTGCACAGGGATTGAAATAGAGAGAGGGCGAGATATAATGATGATGATGATGGACAACAATTGTGTTGGAAATGAAATTCTTTATTCAATTGCAATATTTATCATCATCATCATCAGAATGGTGGTGTGATGAACTCAAATGGAAATGATTGGAAAATGCTTATTTATATTGAAATTTGCATCTGTCCAATGTGATGATGATGAAGGGAATAAAACAAAAACAAAAAAATGAAAAAAATCTGGATTTTGATGACATATATTTTTAAAGGATATATCATATTAAAATTTGAAATTGGATTCGAAAAGTGATTTATGAGTTATTGATTTATAAAAAAAATATGAATTTTTAGAGGAAATATTTTTAACAGGTGAGAACTGGATATTGGGTAAAAATACTAATAAGAGCTTAAGCTCTTATCACACTTTTCAGTACATTTTCTTGAGATCTGTTTCTTTGGAAAATGTACTAAAAAGTGAGATAGAGCTTAAGTTCATTCTTTTCGCATATTAGCCAATAGCTTTTTTTGTACTTTGAGCAAATGCAATTTAATAAATTGCTTTATAAGAGCTGTAAGACTCAAGTTAAGTTACTGCAAGTTGGTTACATAGAACTTTCTCGTTTAAAGCAGTTGGATCACGTATTGTGGTGTGTTCTGTTTGAGATATATCAAGTGTAAAAAAAAGTTAACAAATTAGACCTTAAACAGTACCTTGTGGTATCCCAGCCTTTATTTGCTTAAAAATTAGTTGTGTGCGTGTTTTTACCGGTTTTTGTGCGTTTTTCGTCGGTTATTTAAAAGTGAAAAAATTGACAAGGTCTCAAATTTTGTCAAATTTAACGATCAAATGTTGACAACGTGCGAAAGATATTACCTTACTTTGTGTACTGTGTTTAAGAGACACCCAGTTCTTTAAAAAAAATATAAAAAAAAAACGGTTCTTTAGATTTTGGAATTTTATATTCTTCTGTTATTAGCTCAATGATGGAAAATCGACCGACGACGCGTCGGACGTATGGCGGGATCTATGACTGTTTAGTTCTTAATTAGTTTTTGTTCTGACCTCTACAGAAGATTTTATCAATATGTACATATGTTTTTTGTTGGTTATATTTTCGAAAGTATTCCGACAAGGAAAAAGTAAGGTTTGGCTTCAGCTTTGTACGAAGCTAAGAAAAAATCGATTATACATTATACAGTTTACATTTTTTTTTTATAATTTAAAATTATCATATCTTTATAACTTATCCATGCAGAAAATTATCTTGTTATTTTAAACAGAAAATGCACTTAAAATATAAAACTATAAGGATTCGAAAGAATTAGATTTTTTATTTCAGTAAGAAATTTTTTTTTTGGCAAAAATTTCCTTTAAAAATCGTTTTTTCAAAAATTCACAAAATATATGTAGTGATAAAAAAAAAAGTTATTCCAGTGTTTGTTGCTTATTTATTATCGTTTATTATTCAAAATATAGCCCGAAAAACAACGACAAAAAAAAAATGAAAAATTATATCTCAAAAAAAGGTATCCATCTTAATTTTTTTTAAGGTGATTTCCGAGTTATTGAGGTCAAAGTACGTAAGAAAAAATAGTCTGATTGAGTGTCGCTTAAGGCTGTAAACCAGTGTAGTTAATTTAAGTTCCGTAGAATTTTTAAATGTTTCAGATTATTTGCGAACCTATACAATTTGCAGGACTTTCATACTGAATATTGTAACGTAAAAGTAAAGATGCTTTTTTTAGTTTAAGTCTTCCGAAAGCTACCTTGATCATATTTTGGTCAAGTTATTAGAGTTCTAGGCTATCATGCAGGTATGCTTAATTTATAATTTTAACACTTGTTTTTCAATTTTTTAAAACCAATTAAAAAATGTATTTCAAAAAAATCCAATTATCACTCACAGGTTTCATAAGTTTTGGTATCAAAACGGCGCATCCTGCGCTAATTGGGTCAATCAAACATGGTTTGCTTTGACCGCCATCTCTACCTACCTACCTACCGAGAAAGTTCTAGATATTGGGGTTTTTTTTTTTTTTTTTGATTTTTATTATATTTTGTGCACACATAAAAATTTAATAATGGCTTTATAAGAGTTGTAAGACTCAAGTTAATATAGTGTGTAAGATTCTAATTGCAAGAACTTTCTCGTAACAAGCAGTTGGTTCACTAATAAAAAGTAACGTACTTTTAGTCAAGGTTCTTGCTCCTTCTATTAGTTACAACCCTAAATTTATAAGACAAAATAATGCCAGTATTGTATAAAGAAAACAAGTGTAAGCAAAAGTTACCAAAATAAACCTTGAACACAACCTCGTGGTATCGTGCTTAGTCAAAAGACTACGACGAATCTAAAAAAACAGGCGAGGAAATTTGTAATTTCACGATTAGCCATTGGTTTGCAGAAGTAGCAAGAATATTGCTGCTCGTGAAGTGTAGGCTCTAAAGCATTTTCAAGAACTTGACATCCCATAGCCCACAATGAATTGAATTTTTTGAAAAGATCTAGGCCTGAACCATATTGAATGATGTTTACTCACATTTTTCTAGGGACGCGACGTATGTCCTTGAAATTAGTTCCAAAAATATTCGAAAAATATAATGAAAATTATTCTAAAATATTATTCAGTGTGAATTTTATTTTTTGCCTAAAATCATCCCTAAAAATTTCCTCATGTATTTAAGAGACACTCAGTACCTATTTAAAAAATTTAAAAAAAAAACGGTTCTTGATAAATTTTTGTTCTGACCTCTACAGAAGATTTGATAAAATATTTTGTTGGTTCTAATTTCGAAAGTATTTCGCTGATGAAAAAGTTCCATTTAGCTTCAGCTTCGTACGAAGCTAAGAAAGAATCGATTAGTTAATATTTTTTTATTTCAGATAGTAAATTTTTTTGTACCATAATAATGTATTATAATAATATTTTTTGCATTAACAATGCAACTATGTGTAAAAATGATCCTAGAACTTTAAAACGTTTTCGAAATGAAATAGATATTTACGAAATGGTTATGGTTCTCAGAAAATGAATTTAATCGGATTACAATATGCGTTTTTATGTTAAATAAAATTCTGACATGAAAAATTATCAAACAAATTAAACCAATCGTTGAAAACTCTTAAAATTCTAGTAAATAATGCGTTCTAGGAATGTGATTTCTTATACAATGGTCTTCAATTTTTTTCCTCACATTATGAAAGGTAATATTTCTTGGCTTTAAGTGTAGTCTAGTAACCTCGATTTCATACTTTGAATTTAATTTTGAATACATTATACAACTGGCGTTCCAGGAATGACGTTTACTTCATAATATTGGTCCCTTAGTTTTAGAACGTTGTAGAATAAATTTAATGGGAAAATTTCTTTGAATATAGAATTTCTTACATTCATGACATTGGCGCATAATATACCAAATATTTATTTCTACAAAGTGGGCGTAGATAAATTTTCAGAATTTCGATTGGATGGTGCTCCCCCATTTTCAACAGTCTATTTAATTACCTGTGTTTGTTGGTGTGCACCGAACTTGCCAACTAGTTTTCCAAAACGTTTCAAATCAAACTTTAAATTGCTTATAAAAACATTTGTATATAATACCTTTTTACATATGTATGTACGTTCAAAGACAAAATTTGAGCTCATTGAAATTTTGTTTTGAAAGTTTGATCGTGACATCGAAAAAAATTTTAATTCTTGATCAAACATAGAAATTTAAAGCAAAGTACAAATAAGCTTGATTAAATTGAAGGGTTGCTACTGTTTCTCGATTGATTTATTTATTCTTTTTCTCCCCAATTGGTACTTTGTGAAATTGAAGAATAGTCCCCGAGGGTCTTTTTTCTGTTGACAGACAATGCATAAGTCCAATACAAATTAACATTTGATTAAAAGGCTATAAATGCCCTTAAATGTCAGTAAACAAAAAAGTAACCAAACACCCAAAAAAAAACTCTGCCTCGAGTAAAATACAACACATTTTTTTTTTCAACAAATACTCATATGAACACATAAAAAAAAATTAAACTTTGATCTCTTCATTTTTCTCATTCCATTAAATCTGGGTAGAAATTAATTAACTTTCCCTTTTTCGTTTACATTTGAATATCATATTACCCCCTTTTCGTCTTTTGGTCTTCTCCAATTTTATATACAAAACCAACATTTAACAGACTGAACTTGGCAATGATTCCATATCCATTCATTCGCATTTACGTACATTTATTATCGGAAGGGATCCTCCCCTCTTTAAAAAAAATCGAACAAATTCCATTGTTTATCGGCAACAACTTAACCCAAACCCCGATAGAGTAGCGCACAAAACATGTAAACAAAAACCAAAGCCAAGCTATAACAACAAAGTCTGTCTCTCTGTCTGTAAATTGTGAATTTATATCTGCAATGCGGGGGCGCAAAAGATTGTAACCCTTTTATAGAAAAGCCCTTGAAAGGGGAGACCATATGCGATTTGGTTTTGAAAACGATACCTAACCACATCCACCTCCAACTCCTCGACCTTTTTTCTATAAAGTATTTAAGTCTGAAAACTGTCTGCTATAGCTTACAAACTGAAACTCAAACTCCACTTCACCCCAGCGGAAAATGGTTTAATCCGTTGCGTAATGTAGAAATTAAATCCAAGCCCTGGGCCAGGAAGCACACACATCCCCAACACACATGATGATACTTTTATTTTATGGACTCAATGTTGTATGCATTTTTGTACACTTCCGTTGTGAAAGTGTATTTAGGTAGCTTTGGGAGCTGTTTTTGTTGTTGTTGTTTTGTGGTGTGTGGCATCTGGAGGCTGGAATCTAATGGCCATCAGAGAGTTCCGCTATCTACCCTACGCATTTCTATGCAGTTTACGGAAACTCATCATCAAACAAAAATGGGGAAGATAAGACAGATGATGTTGATGATGATGATGATGATGACGAAGTGAAGGTGGGAGTTTGTGTTTCATCATGAAAAAGTCATGGAATTACAGTACACATATCTTTTCCTCTCGTTTTGGTGTTGTAATTGTTGAAGGGAAGTTGTAACGCGATTTTTATTTTTTATTTTGTTCGTCATGGATTGCATAAGTTTGATGGGAGAGATGTGTTAAAAAGAGCCTAAAATTTCAAATGAGAAATGTCTGTCTGATGAAAATGATATGTCTATTCTATACGGAATTCATCTGCAGCATCAACCACTTGAGTGCTTTTCAAGTACACGTCTAGATGTACATTATTATTATCAATGTTTGCACTGTTTTTCTCCTGCTTGACTGGGGAAGCTTGTTGTAATGAAATGCATAAATTATTTGGCTCCACAATAGGTGATAGCAAACAAAGAATGCGGAGATAACGATGAATTAGGGGGCGAATTTTCCTTTGTTCGTGTTTTTATAAAAGAAGGTTCTCTGTTCCAGACAGAGAGATTAGTGTCCAAAATGAATACAAAAAAAAAAAAACTCACCAAACAACATCTTTCTTAAAAATATCACAATGGTGTTTGAAACTTACCTGAAAAGATAAAAAAAAAAAAAATTTTTGTAAATAAAAGTTTGTATATTAAAATAACAAAAAAAACAAAAATGATAAAATTGAAAAAGATTTTAGAAGTTTTGTATCGATTTGAAAGCGTTACAAAATTTAAATACCTATGTTTGTATATTGAAAATTATTGAGTACAAGTGATTTAAAATTCAAGACAGTTTTGCACCTAATTTTATTAACTTTTACAGTTTTTTAAATTTTTTTTGAGTAAAAAAAAACTACTACCTGTAATTTATCGATATTTCGTAAATAAATATAGTCGCCCTAGTTTTGAAATGCCGTATACGCCATTTGTACATTTTTCGGAAATCGCATTTGAATGTTCGGAAGATTATTGCTAAAGAACTAACAGTTGGCATATTTTGATTTTTTTAGTATTTATAATATGCATGTTATTGGACACCTAAAATTCTTTTGGTTCAAAACAACATAAATGCAATATTTTTTCATAATAAAAGACACACTCTAAAAGGAAAAGTAAATTTTATTTCAAAATCCATTTTTTAATCTTAATTTATCACAATATTGTTACTGTTAAAAAAAGAGCCAAGTTCTCCTATGTTGAAATTATACTGGCACAAAAAGTATTGAGATGTAAAAGTGTACCAAGTTCTAAAGTTCGGGTTCAAATTCGTATCAATAAAATTTTGATTGTTCTCTTGACAATTTTTCTTTTAATTACCGATTTTTAAAGTTATTTCAAAAATTGCCAAGTAAACAATCAAAATTTTATTGATACGAATTTGAACCCGAACTTTAGAACTTGGTACACTTTTACATCTCAATACTTTTTGTGCCAGCATAATTTCAACACAGGACAACTTGGCTCTTTTTTTAACAGTAATGTTTTTGTTGTGATTTCACTACTTTTTGCAAGGTATGGCTGTAGAATTGAAAATCTCTATATTTGATGAAAATTCAGTGAAAATGGGCGGTTGCCAAGCCCCCTTGCTGAAATTTTCAAACTTTAATTTATTTCCTTTGTATAAACTAGCATCTCTACCATTCTACCAAATTTCAAGATTCTACGATAATCAGAAGTGCTGTATAATATTTTGTGAAAATTCAGCGGAAATGGGCGGTTGCCACGCCCCACACTGGGGAAATTTGTATGGGAGTGCGGAAAAAATTAAATAAAAACTGAACCACTGAATAGATTTGGATGACAGTTTTCGTCGTAAGAAATTATTGTTATTCATTTCCGCCCACTGCCACGCCCTTTTAAAAAAATTTGTGAGAGTAATAAAGAATTCCGATTCTCAATTTACTTGTACCTACTTATAGCATTTTTTTTAAATTTTTTTGTATTATTGGAACCACCTCACCGATTTTAAATACATTAAATGGAAAAGAATAACTCATAGTAGGTACTGTTGTCGAGGTCCACGTCCGCGCAAAATAAAAAACCCAAATTATAGTTAAAAATTATTTAAAAAAAAACACTTTTTTCATTTTTTATACAAATTTTTCAAAAGTTTATTCTTTTAAGAGAGCCATTTTTTCCTCAATTAAATGACTCTGATTCTTCTTAATAAAGGAAGGGGTCAGATGATCTGTATTTTTCAATAATAATTTCAATTTCTGCTTGGATCTTCGCATGAAATGCTTAAAATTCCCAATGTTAATAAAATGTATAATAATAAGACGCATAATCCCTTTTCACTCGTTTTTAATTTGAATAGTTTTCAATATATACATACATTTCAGTTACATATAACGAAAATTAATTTTTCTGAGCCAAGTTCAAAAAATCAAATGTAATTTTATTGTAGTAGATTTGTTAAAAAAATGTGTTACGAATTAATTTTATTTTCTCTATTTGTCTTTTTGTCTTTCGGATAAGAATTTCAAGCTTGCAGCCAAAAAAACAAAAATCTGACAAAAAGGAGATTTTTTACTTTTCAATTTTCTCGAAAACTAGAAGGCATAGAAACATATGGTTTTCAGTGTTTGGTAAGGAATTGATTAAGGCAGTGTTCTTTATCATTCAAATTGAATTCAAATCCCCAGCCTTGTCAAAAATAGTATTTTATATGTTTTTTTTATTTTTTTTTTCAAAGTTTTGACTTTGAAATCGATTATTTTAAAAACAATTCACTTAAAGATCTTAATTTAAAAGCTCAAATCAAGCCTAATATTTTGGCTTTTAAAAAAAGTATCATTTATAACTGTAAGTGTTACCATTGATTTTTAATATTTTTTTTGTTATTTTAAGTAATTTTTAAGAAAATGATTTTTGCGACCAAATGAAGTTTTCAATTGCCAATAAAAAACGCAGTGGCACCTGGTGGCACCCAAATTTGGCCTTCATCGAAAGGGAATTTCATAAGGAAAACGTTTTTAATAGTCTCTAACTGTAGGCAAGTGTAGCTAAAATAATATATACAAAAATATGAAAAAATCAAGCCATTTTTTTCTCTTTTCTTTAAATAATTTATATAAAATAATTAACATCTTTAAAATTAATAATTTCTTCGATTTACAATAGACAAACGATGGCTTCTTTACGGAAAAATAAAAGTGTATGAGTCGGCTCAAGCTAAAAAAAATTACACAGCTTTAATTTGAGGGTATTTTCACTTCGTTTTTTATACTTTAAACAACTTGTCCCTTTACAAAGCTCTAAAAAGTAAACTACAAGTCCGATTTTAGTAATTCTTTCTGATTTTGATTCAGATTTTATTCTAGAATTTAGAAATACTATTGAAATATTCTCCGAGGAACTTTAAATTTTTGACTTTTTTCCGCAAAATCCCCAGTGTGCGCCCGCCCCCTGGCTGAAATTGTCAAATTTTAAGTTTTTTTCTTTGTATAAACTACCAGCTATACCGTTCTACCAAATTTCAAGATTCTACGATAATCAAAAGTGCTCTATAATATTTGATGAAAATTCAGCAAAAAAGGGCGGATGCCACGCCCCCTGAATTGAAAATCTCAAATTTTCGATTTTTTTTCTTTGTATACACCACAAGTCCTATCACCGTGTAAAATTTCAAGTTTCTACGATACCGGGAAGTTCTCCATAATTTTGATGATCTGTCAGTGAGTCAGTGAATCAGTGAGTCAGTTACGGTTTTTGCGATTTTTGAAGCCCTATATCTCAGAAACTACTCATCGTAGGAGGCTGAAATTTTGTGAGGTGTTTGGTTTTGACCAGCTCAACAAATGTAGCGAGTTTGAAAATCCTAGCATCTTTGGTGTGTAAGTTAGAGGAGGGTCGAAAATGGCCTGAGTTGTTTCCTGTAAATAAGGGTGTAGTGCCAAAGTTGCTAGAGAACTTGGCTGGGCACTACCGTGCCCCTTGATACTACATAAATTATTAATTATGTTAACATAATTTAAATAAGGCTTCGTAATATAATTTATCTTCCGATGTATCTCTTTGGATATTTTTTTTTTGTTCTTTTCTGAATAATTTGTCTTGTAAGCCCTGATCATATAAATTCTTCGGCGTTCCAAAATTGTTTTCAGTATTTCTTTTGATAATCCAGCTCATTTCATATCTCAAAGCCCTTGCACTTGCATTAAGACGTATACGTCAAAACAATTCTCAAACAATTTTTATCGTTAATTTTGTGCAAAACGTGAATATCTCAGCAACGAAAAAAAGATAGAAAAACGGATCACATATTTGAAAAGAACACCCTTGTAGGGGCTTAAACGTTCTACAAAAAATTCCTCGGCATCAAATTGATTGCCTTAACCGTTTAGAAGATATTCGTATCCAAATCGCAATGCATACGGGTCATAAGAAAACTATTGAAATCAGTGAGCAATGGTTTGGATACGCATATCTTCTAAACGGTTAAAGCAATCAATTTGATTCCAAGGAATTTTTTGTAGAACGTTTAAGCCCCTACAAGAATATATCTTGCTAAATTGAAAATAATGAATTTTCAGTGAACTGGAATTTTTTTAAAAATATAAAATGTTTTTATATTTTTTTTTAACTTTGACCTCGAATATCTTTAGAATGGTTAGATTAATGAAAAAAGTTAACAAGACCTTTTTTGTGGAGCAATCAATTTAAAACAAGAATATGTCTTGCGCGTTTGATTATTATAGTTTTTCAATTTGTTACAAAATTAAGAACAAAAAACGAATTTTTAAAGATTTTCTCGATTTTTGGACCTCAAATATCTATTCAACGGTTAGATAATTCAAAAAAGTGTATTTAACCTTTTTTGTAGAGCGTTCAATTTTCTACAAGAATATGTAAAAAAAATTTGCTAAAAAAACAATTAATAAAAAAAATATTTTTTTTTTGGTCGAAGCTTGATGTAAAAATGGAAAATTGAAAAGCGGAGGACCTTTCCATTAAGATAAAGAGCTCATATTTGGTGAGTATATTCTAGAGGTATCTAGCAATCGAGTTTTTGAAGTACCAAATCAAAAAAACGAATTTCCATTTTTTGACCCACCCTAATACCCAGTAATGCAATTTGGCGTATACGGCACTCCAATACTAGGGCGACGGCGACGATATGTTGATAGTGATTTGGAACTTTGGGAGTATTTATTTTTTCTATCTATTTAGAAACATTTGAGCATAAAATTCAGCAAAATAAGGGGCACCTTAATGTAATAAACCTTGAGAAAAGGGCTCAAGTAAATACAAAATATTTTCAGAAGGTGAAGTAAAAAGAAATACGCCCTCGGAAAAAAATAAAAGTTTTGAGTTAGCTCAATTCATCAATAGACTGCTGATTTTCAAACTCTGACAAGTGCACTGGGATATTTTTTGGCCAGCTAAAAGAAAAATTGTCAAAAAACCACTAACTTCAGAAATATGTATTTTGGAAAAATTGGAAAAAAAAGTCTTAAAAATAAATGACTTCATTGGACATACATATTTTTGAAAGATAGTTTTTGTTAAACGGAACAATCAGAAAGATCTTCAAATACCGGTGGAATGGAGGCGTAATCCAAATCGACTTCAATGAAAATTTTGTGAAAGAGATGATTAAGTTCAGGTTTTACATTGGAATCAAAGACAAATTAGGTACTTTTATTTACTTCTGGTTATATTATTAAAAAGTTTTTGGTCGAGGATTTTGTATTCAACAATTTGACGCATAGATACTATAGACAATATAGTCCCTTATCTGCACAAACTGCATTTGAAACCAGATGCACTGATAGTTTTGAAAATTTGGACCTACTTTAAACAACAAAATTAATATACATACCTAAACAATTTTGGAACTATTTTGACACTTCCCATGGCAAGGAATGTTTTGATGGAATTTGTGTCCTAGCAAGAACTGTCATGGGAAGGCACATACGATCTGGTGATTGTATCATTTTGTTCAAACATTTACTTGCACTTTTTCAACAGTAATAAAGTCTTGGGAATAAATATTACTTTGCAGTATTTTTTAGTCCTTAGAACGTTTGTAAAACTACGGCTGTTCATCACATCCAGTCAACCGGTGGCACTGACAATATAAATAAATTAGCTTCATTATGCCAAACCCAACAAATTTTGTACATGCATTTTTTGCCAATCTCAAACTGGTAAATGCAAGTTGGACATTTTCAATTGGAAAGAAAATTGGAAAGTTGTTTAAAAAAAATACATTTTAAAACTTGACAACAAAATTCTGTTGTTATCTCTTAACAAATGAAGTCCTGGCAGCTTGCATGTGTTGCTCATTAATTCTTATAAACGGAGTCTATTTATCAAGTCGATAAAGTGAAATCGATGACATTTTTCTCTTCTTCTCTAAAACTACAGTTATCATTATGTAGAAATGAAAAAAAAAATCCACTTTCGCCAACACTAAAACTCCTTATGTACTCGTACCTATGACAGAAACAGAAACTTGTAAAATATTTCCCACGATTGCCCACAAAAAAAAAAAAAAACACGAAAACCCCAAACGCATTTTTTGTTTCCAACTCAAAAGATACTTTCCATATTTAATAGCCCCATATTTATAACCCATCTGCATAAGGAACATCATCTAATCGTTTTAATAGTTACAACTACTTATCCCAATGCAACGCATCCCAAAGCAACAAACGGTACGCTAGTTGTATCTTGAAAGTAAAATTGACTATTAGCGATCCATCGACGATACTCAAATACCCACACACAAACAAACACATACAAATACAAACAAATCGATTAACAGTAATTGCTTTCGATCGATCAAGCGTATACGAAACTAATTGACAGTCGATGCCAAGTCTACACACAAGTTTGTTGCCTTCGCCTGATGGTTGCCCACATTTATTTGCATCTATGCATGCGTTCGTTGTTGACCTGGTTTACACATTTGCATCGATCGCACGCGGAGAGAGAGATAGAGAGAGAGAGAGGTTGGTCTGCTTGATTGTTTCACCCATGTTTGTGGTTTCCGGTGATCATGATGATGATCGTGGAAATTGTCATCACCATAGCTTCGTCGTTCGGTCGTACCTTGTCTCCACCTTTTTCCTCAATGGTCCAGCTAGCCGTTATGGCTTGAATCTGGCTAAAACCAGTCTTTTGTTGATGTTTTGGGCGCGAGCGTGATCATTAACACATTTCCCCAGAAACTTGCAATTTTCTTGTTTTTTTTTCCCGCCCCTCGGCTCAGAGAGATTTATCAGGTTGATGTGTTTTGTGCAGCACGAGCAGGCTTCATACCAAAACAAGTCAGTCGACCAACGGGTTCCGTTGTCCATCTACAATTCTACATACCTACAAAAAATATCTTGAATTGTGAGGAATTGTGTATAAATTTGCGCCTGCAGGTGCACCGCACCGGTACAACAAATTACTCCAACTGGATTTTGAGTGTCCCGCCGAAGCCGAATAAGGTTACATAATTGAGATACTGGTTTTGTTTTCGGAAGAAAACTTTAGGACAACTCTCCTCTGCGTTGGTACCTTTTTTTTTCGACAAAAAAAGTGGTGAAAATTGGAAATAAATTCCTATCGACATATATTTTATCGCTAAGCTCGATCGCCACATACTTATTTGGTGGCTTGGCCAACAGCACACGTTTCGACGACTTATAGAAACTGACCACCAGCGAGTAGTTGTTCTCCTTACAACCAATCTATGGTTACAGCGGGTTTTTAGGTTTGTTTGGTATGTGTACATGTGTTCATATGGGATTGGTTGTCGGTCGTTGCGGTTATGATCACACAGCCTCCACTAGGTTTTGATTTTCTGCCGCATGCATTTATTGCAATTTATTACGGAACGTGTTTTCAATTGACGGCGATGAACGAACGACCAGCAACGACGACGACGACGACACGGAAAACAATTTGACAAAGCCGCAGAATACATTAATTTAGATTTACGGCAATAAAGCGGTACTCCGTTCAGATGATGTTTTTTATTTTTATTTATTTATGATTTTTTTTTTTTTTGGTTTTGAGCCCGCAAGGCAGGTGTTAAACAAGAGACCCACTTGTCCACTCGACCTCATAACGCATCTTTTCCGGAAAGGAGTGAATGTGTTAACCTCCTATCTTTTCCTATACAACTTGTTTAGTCAACATTCACACCATAAGTGGCAAATCTCGGATGCTTTTGTTTGATTTGGTAATAAATGGATGGGACTACAGTGCGTATACGTAACTTTTTTTTTTGTTATTTTTGTGAATGTAGGAATTTTTCAAGCGAAAAGTTAAAAATTTGAATTTTTACGCTTCACATGGATGGTTCTTGGGATTATTGTGTGATGCCTAATATAAACTCTAGAAAAAGTGTCTAGGGTTGCCACCCAAAATATTCAACAAAGTTAATTTTTTGCTTAGAATGTTACAAAATTCATGATTTAATTTTGATTTAATATTAGAAAATCAAATAAATTTTGTTCAGGGTTGCCAACGTGGGGTTTCATGTTCGATTTAAAGAAATAGAAATTTGAAAAATGCGGAAATTGTATTCCATCTAATAATTTCTTTGTTTTTTTTTTTCTAAATCTACAATATCCTCATAAATATTTATAAAGTGGCAACTCTGTTGAACCTATAGTGGATTGCATTGTGCTTAGTTAGTTTTTTATTTTTTATTGAATACCTACTTGAACAATGGCGATTTATGGCAATCTATATCGGATACGACCGGTATACTTATTATAACTCTTACAAACCATATAAATATAAATATCGTGTGCTCTGTTGAGAGTATTAGATTTCGCGGTGACGAATAACAATATTGCGCGCTCTGCACTGATGATGTTGTCCATTCAGTTGGTTAGAGAAAAATATTGCAAATTATTTACTTTTTATGGCAAGATAAAATTTATTAGAGTCTAACTCAAATTGTTGTTGAAACTTGATTTGGAATTGTATTTGAAAATCTGTTGTGTTCATGTACAATGACCGCAATGGACGGAGGGGCGGGTGGATGCAACAAAACAAAATCTTGTTAGAGAGGTGAATGGAATTGAAATTTACAAATATAGAAATTTATTAGAATTATATTTTCTGGTTCATTGTTAAAAAATTTTAATTGAAAAGAATTTTTAAAAATAATTAAAATTGATGTGGTTTTTGTTTTTTTTTTTGTTTTGTTTTTTTTTTTTTCTTTTTGTTATTTAATTTAAACGAGAATCGTTGTTGTTATTGCGCTTTATATTTTGTTAAAAAGCAATAAGCAATGTTATGACCAAATTTAACAAGAGCAATGAGTTCTATGTCAGGAAGGTAGTTAAAACATTACTTGTGACTTACTTGGGCATAAATATTAATAATTTGAAGCATAGAAATATTTTAAACTTTAATTTATTATTATTTTAGAAGAGTAAGTGATAGTTCCATATTTGACATGTTACTTCAATACCTACTACAGTATGTTTAAATTTTTCAAGACTGTTTTATTTTTGTTATTTTAGGAAGTCGGTCGAATATAGCTTTGATTGTTTATATAACGGTATAGAATATTCAAAGAAGTTTTATATGAATCCAAATGCTTTCAATATTATTTCCGACAAGGCTTTACTTGACTTGTCTAAGGACTGTTTTAAGAAGCAGTTTGAGTTCTGAAATTTGGCGCAGTGTAGGATCACGTTTTTGAGATCTAAGAACATCTAGATAATATCTTTATCTTCAAAAAACGACATCATAGATTTTTTTTCTTCAGGTTCGCTTTTAGAATATTAAAATCTAATAGAAAAGTATATTTTGGATCAACGAAAAATTAATTTTTAAAATGTTGGTACGCCATTTTGAAGAAATAATTAATTTACACTAAAAAACAAAATTTCGAAACATTTCAAAAACCCGTTTTCAAAAAATTGATTTTTCAAAAAAAAAAAAATTTGCAATATTTTTTAAAAATCCAAAAATGTGTTTTTTAAAAATTTTCTAACATTTTAATATTACGGTTAATTAAACGCTTTGTATAAAAATTTTCGTTGAACTCGGGTTAGTCTTGTAAGAGATATTTTGAAACCAAAAAAAACGGTTCTGTGGCAGGTAACGTTAGTAACCTTCCAAAAAATATTTTTTTTTAATCAAAAGTTGGGTCTTGCTCGTTAAATTATATAAAAATTTTTTTATCAAAATCATTAGAGCCGTTTTCGAGTTATTTGGTATAACTTGAAAAATTTGTATGGGAGGTACACTTTCTAAGAGAGATATATATAAACAAACTTCAAAATTCCATATAAATCATCTGTACCAAATTTGAAGAAAATCCGTCCACCCGTTTAGGCTGTGGAAATGTGTACAGATGGACGCACAACCGCACAGACGCACAGGCGCACGGACGGAATTGCGAGACCACTTTTTCGGAGTTCTCCATCATCGTAATGTTGGTTTTGATTAAAACCTCAATTTTTTTTTTCGACACGAAACCAATACTTGCCCTATAGAGCAAGTAAAAATTTCAATAAATAGCACAACAAAAGGTCTAATAGTGTGTTTATTAACTTGGCACTTTTTGGCTTTGTATACAAAAGTTTTAAATAGTTTTTCATTGTTTTGGAACAGTGTTATACCTAAATCCAAGATCAAACACCTTTTTTGTTATAAATCACTAGGCTTTCAATATAAGTTGTGCAACGAAAAATTGGATTTCGAATGAAATATTTTGTTCACTAATTTTTTTTGGGGAACGGGTCGTTATTTTGCATTCCAAAATTCTGTATGACCAAAATTCTGTATTTTTTTTTTTTTTTTTTTATAATAAGCGCGCACTAAAGGGATTAATGTACCCTTAATATGGTGAACACAGTACGAGCATTAGGAAAATAGGGAGGGGTTTGAAAGGAGATACCGATGAACATTAGTTTTGAAGTTCTGAGTTTTGAAATGGGATGGGAAAACAGAGGCGGGTAACGCGTTCCACATTCGTGTAGTGCGGCTGAAGAAAGAATCTCTGTATTTGACGGTACGTCCGAAGTTGGACTCTAGGGTAAACTGATGAGCATTCCTTGAAGCGCGAGTATTACGGTTGAATTGTTTCAGGGGAGGAATGCAACTAGCTATTTCATCGGAGCACTGCTTATAAAAATAACGATAGAACAACGTGGGACATGAGACGTTACGACGGTGCTCGAGAGACGTAATTGTATCAGTTATTGATCTATCACCTATCATTTTTATAGCTCTATTTTGTATTCTATCCAAGAAACTCAACGAGGTTATTGGAGCACCTGCCCAGATGTGGGAGTTATATTCAAGCTTTGGACGAATGTACGCCTTATAAATAATTGCTAGATCAGACGGGGAGAAAAATTTCTTGCATCTTCGGAGGAAACCTAAACATTTCGCAGCGGATTTAGCGGTGTCAAATATGTGTTCATTCCACAGGAGGTGGTTTGTAATGCACATACCGAGGATGGAAAGCTTTTCGGTTTCTTCGATGCAAGTACCACTCATGGATAGTGGCATGGGAGACATGTTCCGCTTTAATGATAGTAAGCAGCATTGAGTTTTGGAAGCATTAAATTCTACGCGATTTCTTATTCCCCATTGGACAATGCTATTAAGATCAGAATTTAATGAGTGTATCATATTTAGCCGTTCAAGATCCACTTCCGAAGAATTTGGGCGAGAATCAGGAAACGAATAAGAAAAACTGAGGGTACTATCATCTGCAAAACAGTTGAGTGGATTAGAAGTTTCAGACAGGAGATCATTTATAAAAATGAGAAAGAGAGTCGGAGACAGAACGGAGCCCTGTGGCACACCAGCATTTATTTTGTGGGTTTCAGACTTGAATCCATCCAATACAACTTGTATTGAACGGTTCGAAAGGTAATTTCTAATCCAACGAAGAAGAGATTCATCGACGCCAAAAGCACGCATTTTCGAAAGAAGAGCTTGATGCCAAACTCTATCAAATGCCTTTGAAATATCAAGTGCAACAATCTTACTTTCTCCAAAACGATGTAAAGATTTGTTCCACTGCTCGGTGAGATAAACTATCAGATCACCAGTGGACCTGTTGCTACGAAAGCCGTACTGCCGGTCATTAAGAAGCTTCCGTTCCTCAAGATATTTCTTAAGTTGAAAGTTAATCAACGTTTCCATGACCTTGGAAAGAAGGGACGTAAGTGCGATCGGTCGGTAGTTTGAGGGTGAGGAAGATTCGCCTTTTTTAGGGATAGGCTGGACAAATGCTGTTCTCCATCCACTCGGAAAGAGACCTGTAGAGTAGGACAGATGGAAAAGCTTACGCAGTGGTTTTGCCAGCGTGGAAGAACACCTCTTCAGAACGATGGGGGGGATACTATCCGGGCTAGCGGATTTGTGTATGTCAAGATCTTTAAGAACTCTTGCTACTGGTACGAGTGCGAAAGAAGATTTGTCCCATGAATCCGTTTACGCGCTCAAGTACTGGCGGAGTCATGACACTATCAGGCAGTGTTGAGTTGGCAGCGAACTGCCTCGCAAGTAGGTTAGCTTTGTCAACAGAGCTAACAAATGGAGTGTCATTGAAGACGAGCCCTGGACCCGACGACGAGGTAGTGTTGCGAATATTTTTTACAAATGACCAAAAATTTTTACTACCTTTGGGACATTGTAGTATTTTTTGCCTTAATTCTTGATCATGCAAAAATTTGGTTCGTCGAATATGGGCGTTGCTGGCATTTCTAGCTTGTTTGCACTTTTTTCGGTTTTCCTCAGTGGGATTGGCTTTATAACATCGAAAGCTTGCCTCTTTAACCCTGATAACCTCTTTGCAGTTCGAATCAAACCATGCATTCTCTTTCGGTTTGATTGTTTTAACCCTATTCGGGATAAAATTTCTCATTCCGGAGGGAATTAAATTTGTTATCATATCAGCACTGGAATCAACGTCACTATCGAGGAAGCATAGCGACCAGTTAAAGTTTTTGAAGAATTCGTTCAGTCCCTCCCAGTTGGCTTTCTCGTATTGCCAGACGGTTCTTCTTGGTGCTTTTTCTTTAACTGGGTTTGTTTGACACGAGAAATTCGCTGATATGACACAATGGTCTGATGTGCCTAGAGGCGATAATACACTAACAGTGTATTTATCAGGGTCAGAGGTAAGGAACAAGTCTAGAGTGTTTTCAGCTCGACCATTAACGTCCGATATTTGAATAAAAAATTCTGTATGAACATAATTCTGTATTCCATTATTCTGCTTTTCTATTATTCTGTATTTTAAAATTCTGTAAATCCAAAACTCTGTTTTCAAAATTCTGCAAATCCATTATTCTGCTTTCTGGAATTCTGTATATTCCAAACTTATACATTTTTATCTCGCCTGTTGAACAATTTATATTCAATTAACAAATTAAGTATAACAGTGTATAAGAGCCGTTTGCTTAAACGAAACTTAAGAATTTATGTTCTACATAAAACCTTATGTGACAGTCTACGCAAAGGAAAAATTAGGGAATATGAGTTTATGTTCTACTCAAATATTCAGTTTTGTGTCAGCAAATGGCAATAAAAGACCTTATAAAAAGAATAGAAATAAACCCTTACCTTACAAAAAAAAAAAAAAACAAATACAAAATAACAAAAAAATAATGAAATATGTACATAATGAAGATTCTTGGCTAAATAGTACTCGTATTTGGGTATTCAAGGTATGTCACTACCATATGTAAATTAATTGGGGAGATACTTTACTTCAAAGTATTTTCTTCAAAGAAAATACCAAAGATCTGCATTGATAATGATAATGATAAAAAGTGCGCACTTTTTTTCATTATCAAAAAAATTTTTCTTTTATCATTTACAGAATTTTGGAACACAGAATTTTTAAATCCAGAATATTGTTTTTACAGAATTTTAGAATACAGGGTTTTGAATTTACAGAATTTTAAAATACAGAATTTTGAATTTACAGAATTTTAAAATACAGAATTTCGGAATACAGAATTTCGACCTCAACCCTTTTTTTGTTTATTTATTTCAGATATTTTGACAAAATTATAACTTATAACATTATGACCATGGTTCTTCTAAAAATGATTTTAGTTTCTATAAGATACTTTGTAGTACCTAGCGGCATTTTCAATTTTGGTAATGAGCGCTATTCTTTAACCGAAAACTTCCATCCAAACATCCGATCCTTACCTATCATTGAGTTTTTTTTATTTTCTATAGGTAATAAATGGCTTTAGTTTTTCTCTCAGCCGATGCATCCCGGAAAAGCCATTAAGCGGATTTTTCCGCTAAAGATTTGCTTTTTGTCACTATGCGATCTGTTTTTATTTATTAATCAATTCAACAGATTGTTTTAAGTGTTCTATCTTCGCTTAACATCTCCTAGAATAGCATCAATTAACCTTTATTGACTTTAAAGTTATTAAAAATTTTAAATATAAAATTATAAGTGCCAGAACAGTCATGGCAATTTATAAAACTTGTCATTAAGACTATCAACCTTCATAAAAAAAAACATTCCGATATTATAGCTTTGAAACAATAATAATTACAAAACCAGCTTTTTTTTCTATTTCTTCCCCTTCCCAGACAATCTGCTTTTATACATTTTTTTATTTCTCAAATCCCAAGTAGCTTCCATCTATTAAACGTTTTTAGTATTTTTTTTTGTTTCTTCTTCTTATGGTGGCAACAAATGTCAGTTAAATCAAATGAATGCCAATGTAATTACCTGCTTCTCAATTAAGGCCTCTTTACAAGCATTCATTAGATTATAATCATTCACGATAAATTGTCAACGTTCTTTTTCAATCTTTCTTTCTATAAAGGAGGTATACAAAGAGAACACACACACAAATGGTCTTTATACGTTTCGTCTCACACGTTGTCGTTGTTACGGGGAAATACACAAAGATTCTAGCTGCACGATTGCTTTATAATACAAATGGAGTTTCGAGTTTTTTTTTTTTTTTTGTCTTGGAAGAACCTCCAGAGCTCCTCACAGAGCTAGCTCACATATATGGCCATTGAGCAAACATCACAACTCTAACCTGCGTCACAGGTGTTACTGTACTGAGGAGACTGTCTCTGACTTGAGTATATTTCCCTCTCGAAACCCTTTACTTTGCGTCTTGCATTAAAGCGAGGCAATGATGCGTGTTACCTCTTGGAATAGTTAATTTTAGTTCAGTGTTGCGCAAGTTCGTAAATATACTCGAGCGTGAGTCTAGAGTTTATATGTTGTAGCTTTAGCGCTTGTTTCCCTTGAATGATCTCGTGGTCGATGTGGTCTCTTTCATATATCTCTACAAATCAAATAACCAAGGAAAAGGATTGGAAACTTGTAGAGTTGTAGGTTTTAATTTTTGTTTTAACTTTGGGCTCATTCATTCTCGACATGCAAACAAGATGCCAGTTTTAATGGATCCCAATGTGTGTGGCTGTGATAAATGGAGTTTTTGGTCGTAGGCTGCTGGTCTTCTAGTAAATACCAGTTCAATAGTAGTTGAGGTGGTCTAAGACAGAGCAAGCTTGATAGAAGCCAAGGGTATTGCGTTGGAGTTTTGAGAATATGTATCGTGCCAGATTATTGTGCAAAATATGTAATAGTTTTTTGTGTCTATTTTTTTAATTTCAATACGCACACGCAAATTTCTGTTGGGAGCCAAGTTTTGCACGCAGGTTAAATTGCGTGGAACTTGTTTACAAGTTGTCAAGGTTGTTATGACAGTCTTTATGGTGGGCTAATTAGAAAAATGACAGAATTAGATGTTTAGAGTGGTGAAAAAGGTGTTTTATGTTGAATTCTTTGTTTTACAGTGGAGTCATGTATTTAGAGCAAGGGCATTGCTTTGGGTAATTAAACATAAAATTCATGAGAAATCTAAGATTAATCTAAAATGTTACAAAATACCTGATTAAGAAAGAGATTGGAACAATTTTAATTGTATTTATAAAATATGCGCATTTTTATTTCAACACAGATTAGTGCTAACGGCTAACACTTGCAGCAGTGAATGTCAAAAACATTTTGAAACATTAATAACACTTTGCTTTCATCGGTTTAGTCTATTTCAGTAGGTACTACTTTTAAAGGACTTTATTTTTAAAAGTAAGCTTTATGGAAATTTTAAAGAAGTCTTCACAAGTTTCATTAGATATATCTTCCAAAAATAAGAAAATGACAAACGTTAGATCCTTTTTATTTAGGAACAATTACCACTGACACTGAGCACTCTTCTCAAGAAATCAGGAGAATACACATCGTTCTGAAGAATCCTAAAAACTTAGTTTTGAAAGAACGTACACTATTTATTTAGAAAGTACAGAAACAACCAAGACCAGAGTGAAGTCGAAGAGAAACAAAGATGTTTTATAAGGAATCAAGGGCGAAGCAATGATTAAGGGGGGGTTTCCATAGCATGGAAACCCTAAGATGGTTGACTAATTGTTGTATAACTTTTGCAGTTTATAAGATAATCTTATGAAACGTACTTTTTTGAAAAGGCAATAAACGTATGCATCATTTAAATTTTAGAAACATTTCTTTGGCGATTTTTATAAGAGTCGAAATAGATTTTTTTTCCTGCAAATTTATATTGAATCAGAATTTTGGTTGGGGCACCGTTGTTTATAAACTTTTTTTTTTTTTTGTTTATGTTTTATAATGATCAAATGTGTTTTCATGCAGTAGGCGCAACAGATTTTTTTTTTTTTTTTATTAGAAAAAAAGCTTCGTCAATATGTTGTAATTTCATGTTTTTTTTACTCACTCTTCTTAGAATAACTTTACCATTTATTGGTGTTTTTAGATGAAACAAAAAGAAAATTGTTAAGTGGAATATTTTTTAAAATATTTTTGTTTTTTTTAATAAGAAGTTAATAAAGTTTTTCATGCAGCCAGTTTGCCAAAAAAAAATATTTTTTTTATTTACCCACCAAAAATTTGATTTTAATAAACCAATATTTGCATTCGGTTTTTGAGAAAGGGGCAGTCAAAGCATCCACAATTTATTTTTATTATTTTTTTTTTCATTATATTTCAATCAGTTTCAAAAAAAAAAAATATATGTTTTTGCTCACAGTATTTATTTCTAGACATCATGGTGATGAAGTTAAACAATCTACCAGCGAGAAGCGAACCTGCTTGATAGCCTAGAACTCTAATCACTTGACCAAAATGTGATCGAGGTAGCTTTCGCTTAAATTAAACAAAGCAGTATTACTTTTACGTTACAATATTCAGCATGAAAGTCCTGCTTAGGTATGCAAATTGTATAGGTTCGCAAATGATCTGAAACATTTAAAAATTCTACGGAACTTAAATTAACTACACTGGTTTACAGCCTTAAGCGATACTCAATCAGACTATTTTTTCTTACGTACTTTGACCTCAGGAAATCGGAAATCAAAAACAAAAATTACGATGAATACCTTTTTTTGAGATATAATTTTTCAATGTTTTTTGTCGTTGTTTTTCCCAGCATACTTAGTATTCGGGCTATATTTTGAATAATAAACGATAACAAATAAGCAACAAACACTGGAATAACTTTTTTTGATCACTACAGATATTTAGTGCAATGTATCAAACCATTTTTGAAAAAAAAAAAACGATTTTTAAAGGAAATTTTTGCCAAAAAAAATTTCCTACTGAAATAAAAAATTTAAATCTTTCGAATCCTCATAGTTTTATGTTTTTAGTGCATTTTCTGGTTAAAATAACAAAAATCTATAAAGATATGATAATTTTTGTAACGATAAATATTTTCGACTCTTTTTGTAACTTATTGTGTTTTTGTCTATAACTTGAAAAGAAAGCCGTATTGGAAAATTTTTATTAAGAACATTTTTGTAGATAATTACATTTCTTATCGGTATAATATCCTTTTAAAGATTTAAAAATTAAAATATTGTAAAAAAAACTCAAGAAAAACTATTCAAAAAAGAGAAAAAATGACTTTTTTGATGTTTTTACTAAATAGTCTATTTTTATTCTTTGAGCATTAATAGATAATGAACATATAAAGGAGAAAAGAAAATACTTTATCTTTCAACATAATGGTCACAAACATTGAATACGGCTAAAATTGGATAAAACATGGACTTTTAAAACATACTGTTTTTGGTCATTTTGAGCCATTTTTCTTTATGGCTTATTTATTCAGCTTTTAGGTGCCGGTTTTTTCTGTTCAGATTGATCGTTTATTACTCAAGATATAGCCCTTATACTATGGGCCAGTTTGTTGAAAGTGGGTTAAATCGTCGATTTGATTATTATAGATTCCCTTTAATTGAGAATTAAGAATCCGTGATAATCAAAGAGCGTTTGTTCACTTTTTTTCACCTTGATTAATAGTAATTTCGATTGGCAGTCCGGAATCATTCAAAACTGACAGTTTTGTATGAATAAAATTTTTTCAGAATGATTCCGGACGCTTCCGGACTGCCAATCGAAAACGCCATAAGAAATCATGGGTTTTCTTAAAATCGTTCCATTTTCCAGTCTATCCGTCAGTTTTGTTGTCAAAACTTAATCAAGAATTAAGTTAATTTTTCATTATATTGACGTTTTTGACATTTTGTTTGTATTAATTTGAAGAGCGTTTACAGCGAGGAAGGTAAGAAAATTTTTATTTACAACCATTAATAGCATTTTTTTTATTTATTATTTATGAACATTTGGTATAACAATTTCTGTATATAAACTCTTCTATTTTCAGATATATTTCAAAGCGGCCAAAATCCAAAAGAACATGGATTTTTTCCAAGGCCGAAGAAAAAAAAAACTATTTCAATGGTCTCGCAGAAGAAATACATATGGGGAAAGGATGCAGCTTGGAAGGCATTTTTATACTAATACTGCCCTCTGCCCATGACTCATAAAGTGAATTGGTACACTGTGGTGTATGTGGAACCTTTTTGTTTGGTTAGTTAATGAATGGCCGGCGAGAATTTTTGGAAACTTACTCATTTGATTAAGATAAGAAAAAATATATTGTTTTCAACTTGATATTAATAACAATGACATAAATGGCACCTTCAATTTGAATGATAATAAAAAAAAAAATACACAAATAATAATCTTGCATTATTTTGTATGGCATCAGACAAAGAATTGAAGAAGATACATAAAAATCTATTCCCCACTTTTAATAACTATTGATTGACCAATAAATTATCTCTAAGGCCAAAGAATTGTTTATATTTTTTTTAAAGGGAAACTTCATGCTAATGTCAAATTTCATTTGTTTTTGTTTGAAAATCAAGTATGAACAAACTGAATTTCAATAAATCCTTGATTAAATGGTGCTAATCGAGCAAAATTGGTTGATTAACGAAATCTCAAATTAACTACTCAAATCATAGATTCCTTGATTACAATTTTAGACCCAATTTATTGACTCTCCATTAAACTTAAATCGCCATTAAAAAAGGAAATTTTAAAATTAAAAACCAAATTCGTTTAATTCAGTCTCTTTTAAGGATTTTTTTTGAAGTTTGGCATCATTAACAAATTGAGCATTAAATTTAAAAGTTGTTTTAGTTAAAACACAAAATTCGACCTTTTAAAAGGGGTTTTTAGAGCTAATGAAGGTTTTAAACAGAATTTCTATTTATTCACTCTCCGTTAGCGTTAAATGTCAAATTATATACTATTTTATTATTTGTTATTTGAAAGCTTGTCAATTGACCTGAGCAATTATAAAAAAAAAAACTTACATAAATATGGGTAAAAGTCTATTTTCTTGGTTTTAAGTGACGTCGCGTCGTTGACCAAAAAATTTATAAGAACTCAATCGAATGATAGAAGGAATAAATAAAGGAAAACTGGCCGATCAAAATGTCTATTAAAATATGGGTATGGATAACATTCTTCAAAGATAGGCCTAAATATTGTGACGTGATAAAGATCAAATTCTGTTCAATCTATTGCCGATTTTTTTCTGTGTGTCCCTTTTGTGTCCAATCTATTGCCAAAATCAAGCTAGAGAATTTAATTCTTGAATTGCATTTTCGGATGAAAATCGCTTATATACCAAAACCAGTCGTCTTTTCTTCTAAGTTACATTCGACGGTTGTTTTATACAGATGCATGTGCTTGTGCATAATGTAGTAATTCGTTTTAGGAGGATATCCCACTTTAAAATATCAACATATACGTATGTATGTGCTTTTTCATCCTTTTTAAAATGTAAAAAAATGATATCTGTTTGACTTGACAGAATTTAGCATTTGACAGATTTTTTTATTAAAATAAATTAAAATTCCCTGGGATTTTTTTAACAGAGTTTTAAACTTAAAGTTTCCATTAAAAAACAAAGTATTTAACTAAAGGAGAGTGAATAAATAGAATATTTAATGGCGTGTATGTATTTAATTGCTTCAATACTTTAATGGCGTTGTTAACTAAAACGATGAAATCCAATATTTAATGGAGGGTGAATAAATTGGGCCTTAGTGAACAAACGGATTCTACGATAATCAACTACTGGAATAATCATTGATTAAAGATTACCGGGTGTCAACAAACTGGCCCTAAGTATGCTGGAAAAAAAAAAACGACAAAAAACTTTGAAAAATTATATCTCGAAAACCTATCCATAAACATTTATTTAGATAAGATTTTCGAGTTTCCTGGGCTCGAACAGATATGAAAAGTATAACGGCACTTGCGAGCACTAACTTGTAGTTTAGGTAACTTAAAAAATGTCTTACCTATTGCCGTTTTTTAGTCAAATTTTTTGAATAAAAATCCTTTCTACTAAAATTTAGTTGGGATTGGTTTTTTTTAAATGACAATTATTCAGAACTAAGAGTGGAAATATAACGTCCATTTAGTTGAAAATTGCAAAATTTCGCAAAATGTGTTTGTTAGTTTATTTAGCTTTATTAGGTACTTGCAGCGGTTAAAAGTTAGTTGTATTACTTATTTTCATTAGTTCCTTGAACATCAACTCAGTTTTTCAAAAAATGTTCATAATTAAAATTAAATTTCAAGCTCATTGAACCTTTATTGAATTAGATCCTTAATTTGTATTCCTAAAGTTAAAAGCTTTTGGTGCTCTTGTGCCTATAAAAACAAAAAACATGTCTAAAATTACTGACTCCTCTGCAAGACAATTTAACAAACAAAAAAAAACTTTCATTGCATTTATATATTTCCCAGCAAGAGTCGTCATTTTATACAAAAACCGATTTCCATGTACCTCAGCTATGACTGCCTCCACGATGATCCATCTACCTAATTAGAAAAAAAAAAACTATAAAGATGCAGCAGAAACAGCAGCTATCATCCGTTTCTATATCGCCCATTAACTACACCAAGGAATGCTTCAAGCTCATTCAGTAAATAGTTATAGGTAGTCTTTTCCTTTCCTTTCCTTTCTTTATTTTTTTTTTTGTTAAATGCATTTTCAACCGCATCGCAGGAATGAAGGTACTCTATAAAAAAAACGGGCACATTGCCCTTTAATTTTTATTTCCATTCCTATATTTCCCATAATATGGACAGCATCGTCATGAGATGGCATCGACGACGACGACGGTAATGGTGGTGGTAGTTCTGGTTACATTTTCAAAAGGTGTACGTACTTAAAAGCCCATAATTTCTGGATTTGCAACGGACAGCATTCGTCGCCCGTTCTTCGTCATGTATCTGATTCGGTCCAGCAGCAGCTTACAGCAGCCAGCACCAACGAACTCCTGATGGTGCTTGTTTCTGTTCTCTCTTGGCTCTCAGCAGATACAGGCCACTGATATACGCCTTCGCATTAATCCTCGAACTGTGCGGAGATGTATCTTTCATTTCATCCTTCTTCCTGATGATGGCGAGATGATGATGGGACGACTGCTGCAGTATTCTGATGGCCATGCAATCTCAACAAAACTAGTTGCATTCAATATGGGCGTCTCGGTCGTCGTTGACTTTATAATATGAAGGATGCGAAGGATGTACCTACCTCTTGTCTTCCGTTTTTAGATTAAAGTCGTAAATTGAAGCGTTGGCTTGGTTAATGGAATTATAGGTCGTTGGGCTGGAACAATACAACAAAAAAAGAAGTTGTTCCTGTGTAAAACATAAAACCGACACAAAAAGTTTTGATGAATCCTCTCCCATTCCACACATCAGCATCCTTCCTCGTTGATTGTTCTGCGGTTGGAACAAATAGATAGCTCCTGGGGAACAATGCAATCCAAGTGTAAATGAAAACTTAAAACTTTTCACCTGTTTCCACACTCCACCTTCACCATCAACATCGTTATCATGCCTGATGTCTTGTCATCACCAACTAAAAACAAGGATATCTTGATATATCATCTCCTTGTGGGCTCTTCATTCATTATACAACCTGCCACCGTGTTGGTGCCTGTCCACCAACTTCTAACCAAACTCCATGTGGAATGCATGAATGGGGCTCTGGAGCAGCAGCAACTTTATGTGTCTTCGATGTCAGTGAAGGAGAACAGAGTGCTCTTGATGGGGCACAGCGCACACATAATAATCAAGGTGGCGGCGGGCGGTTCGGTTTGGTACGATGACGGTGACATGGAGTGCGGATCTACTCACTATTTATGCATTCATGCACATTACCAACATTACCCATCACACATGTGGAGTTGAGTCGAAGCGAGCAGAAGCTCTATGAGCAAACAAGTCAGATGTTAGATGTCACTACCTTGATGAGGGTTGCCTCTCAAGCCCCTCGCCCTCATGCCTCCAAATCTTTCTTAGTCGTGTGTTTTATGTGCTTCACGTCTATGGGGCAAGTGTGTGCATTCAACTCAAGGAGGTGTGTGTTTTCTTCGTTTTTATTTCTTGTAAAGTTTTTTCTTTATTTTTATGGCAATGGCAACCGTTTTTATATGGTTACCCATGGTGATTGCGATAGACGTTTCTATAGTGTGTCTGCCATCTGTTTGAAGAAGAAGATAAACGAGATTCAGGTGGTGTTCTTAAGCTACTGGTACCTCTGCCTACCTTCCATATACCGATAGAGTAGGTATATAAAGTTTGTATGACTTTGAAGTTGATAGATTAGCTAGTTGAGGTAGAAAATGAGTTTAATTTACAAAGTACCAACCAATATTGAGTTGGATGAACATTGAACATTATCTTTTTTTGTTGTATGATTGACATGGCATGAAATAAAGTTCTGGGTGCTAGGTACTAAACTGGGATTAAAAAAGAGTATGTTGCCCATGAGAAATGAAGGACTTTTGCATAGGTAATTCTAGCAAGTTATTACTAAAGTCAATGAATCAGAACAAATGACGGATTACGTGTGAAGTTGTCAATATCTTTAAGGATCTTTTTATGGAGATTTCCGGAGCTTAGATGAGGGAAAATCTTTATGAGAAAATGTCTTACAAATATTTCAATCTGATGTGAAGTACTTTTTTGTGAGCTTGAGAAAGATGGATTGAGGTAATCTCTTTGAAAGTAATGTTATCTTAACAAATAGATTGAGTTTATTTTGTTGCTCAACTTTGAATTTATTCTTTATGTAAGTTTTAGAGAACAGAATCTTTAAAATAATGTAGGTACTTACCATAGCCGTAGCTAGGATTTCATTTCAGGGGGGGGGGGGGGGGGGGGTTAGCTCAGACCAAATAAAATTTTTTTTACGAATCACAATACTTTGTATCAACTATACCTAATATGTACCTAACTGCAGTCGATTCTTAATCCCACTAAAGCAAATGGTCATTAGAACTGTGTCGAAGCGAAAAACTTTCCAATATATGTATATACTTTTTAAGTATTTTTTAGGAGAGGAATTCGTAGTTAAAAGTTTTAAATAGCTCTGCTTGCCATAAACGAATTTTAAAATGGCCGAATATTCCGCGGCATATCTAGTTTAAATAAGTTGGTTGATATAAATTGCGAGCGTTAGCGAGCAAGAAAATTTTTTTGAAGAAACAAATTTTAACCATTGTTAGGCTTTATACAAAAAATTATTTCGTACAATTTTATATATAAAACATTGAAAAATGGACTATTTCTCGCACAGAAATTTTGTAGCAGAAAATTGATAGGTACATTCTATCTATTGAGTTCTAAATGAAATTGACAATACCTACTTAAAAACAAAAATTTTTAATAATCCAAGTTATTTGACATGAGCTAATTATACTTCACTTTGAAATTTAACAATAACCTGAAATTGTTTAATCTTATAATTTGAAACAAAAAAATAACGAAATGTTGTACATGTTGTACTGCACTCTGAATAAATGGATACATTTATTTTCGCTTATATACAGGATTTAAGCTTAACATAGAACAAAAGTGGGTAACAATAGGTCTGTTTAGTGAAAAAAATCTAGGACAGAACAAAACAGAGCAGCACAAGTTTGTAAATACTATCAGAACAAGAAAGAACAGAAAAGTTCAACTTCGTATTTAGCAAGATTGACATGTTGTTTATATCAGTTGCAAAATTTGTAATTCAAAATAATTTCTTGAAATGATTTTTTACTAAAATAAATGATTTACTAGCACTTTTAACATTCCCGTTATCTTTTTTTTTTTGTAATTTTTAAAAATCGTTAAGAAATTCGCTTTTAAAAATCTTATTTTCTCTTATTTGTATCACAATCAAACAAACAGCTGACAATTGACACTTTTAACTCACTTGCTCTACCCCAACAATAGGAGCAGAAAAACTTGAACTTTTCTGTGCTGAAAAACTTCATGGAACATTAAATGACAGAATATAGAACAAGTTGGGGTGTGCTTTTTTTCATGAAACACAAAAACTTGTACTTTTTGGATCTTTTCTGTACTTTTCTGTGCGGATCAGATTCATTTAACAGACCTAATAGTTGTGTTCACCGAGGATTTTTCTAAATCAGAACAGGATAGGACAGCACAGTTTCGTGAGAAACGTCAGAACAAGTTAGAACAGTCATTCAAACATCAGTTGTCAAAATAAAAAAAAAAAAAAACAAATTGTAAATTTTATGAATTTTTTGTTTATCGGTTTTCGTTTTTTTTTCTATTTTTTTGTGTTTTTACTGCGAAAAAAATAATTAAAAATTGTTTTTATTTATAAAAACCACGAGCACTAGAGAATAATTCGCACAATTTAATCAAAACAAAAAGAAAAAATGACAGCTTTGCTTTTGACACTTCTAACGAGTCTGTTCTAACCTGATCTGACTCAAAAGCAAGAACAGAAAATCCTGTTCTAAACTGTTCTAGATTTGTCAATGAACAGCAAACTAGAAAAGTTCAGCACAGAAAAAATCTCAATGAACAGCAAAAAGCTGTACTTTTCTGCCTAGAACAGTCCAGCACAGCGTCAGTGAACACAACTAATAACAAGCAACTGAAGATATCTCGGACAGCAGAAAAGATGTCAGAAAGATTTAAATAGATTTAACGGTAATATTTCAAAAACGAGATGTGATCGAATAAGTCTATCTTTGGATTCGAGTTCGGCACACCGAAACCCTTTGAAAAAGTATAGTTAAGTCTCGCCAACAAAAACCTTGCATAAATACTTGTGGTATTGAAAGGTTCTTAAAGAGCATTTTAAGGTGTTAACATGGTGCTTAAGGAAATGGTGAAAGAGGAAAAAACTTTTTTTTTGAAAGATCCCTTTCCAAACGGTCCATTAACCAACAAATTTTTGTTTTCCTTTATAAAAACTTCATGGACAGCTTCTTTAACGATACAAAATTGGTAGAGACTTAAAGGGAGATTTTCAGATATTAAATCAAATCACTAAAATACAAAAACAATCCATTTAGTGCTACACATATTAGACTTGTATTTGTTTATTATATATCTTTTGATTTTCTGAAAAAAAAATTTCGGGGGGGGGGGGGGGTTAAACCCCATAACCACCCCCCCCCCCTAAATACGGCTATGGTACTTACGAAGTTCAAGCAGGGGCAATATGCAAAATTAATTCTTGTGAATTTGAGAACTGAATTCTTAAAGAATTCTAGTTTAAGATTTATGTAGTTTGATAAAACAACTGTCAATTTTTGGTTTTATTTTATAAAACTCTCTGAAACTAGAATTCTAAAAGTTTCTGCTATCAAATTCACAAAAAGATGCAAGAGATGTCAAGTCCGTCTTGGATGGGAAATCTGTTGCAGTCAGTTTTGGTTTTAAAATCCCTTATTTTTATCACTTCTTGAAATTAATTTTGGGACTAATGATCAAATTATTAGGGTGCATTTCTGTTTTAATGATGAAAAACTTAATCTTGCTGGATATAGTTCACATTAGGTTTTTGTTTAAAAAACTATGTAAGTTGAGCTGAATATTAACAATATTTGCGTATTGACAAAGTTTCTCACGATAAATCAGTCAACTGATGAGTCCAAGTGAGTTCCACCGGGACAAACGCCAATTTTTTGTTTGGACTAAAGGCCATAAAAAGCTATATTAAATTAATGACTTAATAAGTCCAATTAAATATAAGAAGAAAAATGAATAAAAAAATTCGTAGGTTAACGAAAAAATTCGTAATTCTACGAAAAGAACGAAGAATAATCTAATAAAAAAATAATTAATATAACGAAAAGTTTCGTTAGCTAAAGAATATTTTTTCGTAATTTACATAATTAAAATATTCATAAAATTTACGATAAACTTCGTTAGCTTACAAAAGTTTTAATTAAATTTTACGTTAATTGATGAAAAAATTTCGTAAAGTGATGTATAAATTCATTAATTCTCGATCAAAAATTTTTATGAAAAATTTCATTAAAATACGAAAGTTTTCGTTAATTGATGAAGTTCTTCATTAACTTTGTCAAAGTCACTTCGCAAAATGTTCCAACTATCTCATTTTTCTTTTACTTTTACCGTCCAATTGCACTAACGTCAAATCTTTCAAAGGTCATTTTCACAATGTTTTCCAAGCATTCTCTTAAGCAGTATAAAATAATTTTATCTATTTTCTTAAGAAGAAGTCGCTAAATTATTTCTCGAGTAATCACACTTAATTTGAGCACTATTTTATTTTTGGTTTGCTTTATGTGAAGATTAAAAAATTTAGCGACATTCCGGAAACGCCAGTTGGATAATGTTGCTAGGATTGACAATGGAGACCATTGAATTCTATACCTACAAATTTTCTTGATACTGAATTTGGATCTAAAAATAATAGTTTTTTGGAGGAAAAATGAAACACTTTTGGGAACGCATTCTTTACAGAGAGTCCTTTGGGGCTTGCACAAATGTGGTAATTTTAGTCAATTTTGAAGTTATAAAGTTTTATGATAATCATTTTGGAAACACTTAATTTAAGCAAAAATTATCGAAACGTAAACTTAATTTGTTCTTTTGGATTTACAATAGTCCATTACCTTAAAAAAATGCATAATTCAAATTGACATTGTTTTGAGAACAGCACAGAGCATAGACATTTTCATATATTCCAGGAACGCTTTTTGCATTCAATAACAAATTTTCAATATTTGGAAACCAATATAATATTGAATCCGAGTGCTATTCATATAAAATAAATAAAAGAATTACACATTTGAAGGCGAAATGTCTTGTTAAATTGCCAGCTATGTTTTTAACGGCATTGCAAGACCTTGTGATTTATTTATATAAGTAACTGAATTAATAATTCAAATTTGGGACTTTTTTCTTATAATTTAAAAACAAAATATTTTTTTTAACAAAGTTTTAAAAAATTCTATCTTGAGAAAATTGTTCCGTATTTTAAGGAATAATTGATCAAGTGTAAAAAAAAAAGTGATATTATTTTTCAAAATACATAAACTTATTATATCTACTTGTTCCTTTAAAATTTTGAACTCTTGAAACTTTTTTGTAAACTTACCAAAACCTTATACAAATTCAATAAAATGTTTTCCCAATTTCCAAAAACTTACCTGAAAATAAAAAAAAAGAAAAAATAAAAATTTTAATTCACATAATGAACTTAACCGCTTAATTTATTTTCTACTTTTTAAATATTTTAAACTCTGACCATCATAACCACAAAGCAATTACCAAAATTAAAACATCGTATCAAGTTTATTATTATTTTAAATAAACAAAAATATAAAATCACAAAAATAACTAATTTACCTTTCATTTTCCGAAAATCCGTATTTTTAAGCTGTGAATATTGATAAATGGCACGAAGTTTTCCCAACCTGACCACACCCAATAACAAAATGACCAGATAAATATCCTATCACAACCAACCACATGGGAATAAATCATCCAGAAATCTAATTTAATCAACATTGCAATTGAAAAAATAAATAAAAACAGTTCAAGTAATCAAGTGTGCCAGGCAACAAACTCTACTATTTTCGTATTCGATTTCAACACAATTTTATCGAAGGATATATAATAATTAATGACCTAACCAAGGTATGGATGGTAGTACATATTTCAATATGGCTTTTAGGGGCTTTTGCCCATCTGCTTCAATTAGGACATTTCGAACTCGATAACTTGCTGAATATGAGAACATAAAAGGCAAAAATAAAAATAAAATACAAAATTAAAGTGAATGGACTCTTACTACCTATAATTAAATGCGATAGAATAGTGTGTTCAACAAGAACTTTTAAAATTTCAAAAACTATGAAAAAACTACGAAAAAACACTAATTTTCTTCCTTTTTTAAATTTTTTGTCTGTATATTCCCGATAATCTTGGAAACTACTGGTTCGATTTTGAAAATTAAACTTGCGTCGGATAGCTAAAACTTGCACGATGGACATAGACTCATTTATAATAAAAAAATATTGATATTTGTAGGGTAAAATGGGGTCAAAACAAAAAAGTGATCCAATTTTAAAAATTTCTTTTTGTCTTTAAAAGTTTATACAAAGAGAACACTTTAAAACTTCATTAACCTAAAACGGAAGTGGTAAAAGGAAGTCTCTGGTTCAATTCATTGCTTGGGGATTCAAATATTTGCACCCATTTTCTTGTCACACAGACTATTCTCACCTCTCTTGTTGAATTTCCTGCCAGAACACATATGAATCGATGAACTTTACACACCGAAAACTGATCTCGGAAAGGCACCAGAAACTCAATGGCAAACAGCAAACAAAAAAAAATCAAACGAAGAAGGAACAGAAAAAAAAAAAACAATTTCCAGGAACTATCGACTGCATCAGAAAGTTCATATATAGACTCCTTCACACTTTACACAGAGCATAATTTAGTATAAACTCGTATCGTAACCGATTCATTGGTGCTCTTCTGCTTCTCTGTGCTCGCTCTTCCTGTTCTTGCACCTCTTTTGCATTGGATTGAATTCAGCTTATGCTCCAGTTGGACAGAGAGATATTGAATTTTCATTTCGAAACTGAAGCCGACGAAGTTGAAGCCAGGAGCCCCGGAAGGCATATGCGTAGTGGCATGGAATGAATTTCAAGTGATTCATAGGAAATAGTTGATTTCACACTAACACCGCCACCACACCGATGTTACACACTCCTTATCAACAAATCCCCATACCTTTTTACCGCGCCTTATCGACACTAGAGGGTGCTGACGGTTGGAAGGATGGGTTTTTTTTTTGCTATAAAAGTTCATTGACTGACATTATTGGCATCAGGGGGATGTGCTTGGTGCCAAAGTAGAGTATTGTCGTTTCTCTGGCTGTGTGTCTCTGTGTCAGTGATTTGTTTTAATGTCAGAGCAGAGCAGAGGTTGTTGTCGTTTTTTTTTTTGGGTCTATCTGCAACTGGCTACATTGCAGATAATATCCTGAGGGATTCAATTGAAATTGAGTTATGGTGGACAGTTTACCGTCATTGGTTTTGGGTCGGCATGCAGAAGGATGGGAGAAAACGAAAGAGGCTTTAACTAGTTTTTGTGCTGTTAACTGCAAAAGAGGATAAATGATGGACAGGTGTGCTGATGAAATTGTAGTGAGGATAACACAATTATGGTTTTGGATTACACAGTTTGCCATAGTAAACAAAGTCATTGACTCTGATTTATGATTCATGAATTTTTTGTGATTTATTTCTACCTTTTGGTTTTTTTGTTCTTTTTTTTTTAATCATAATAATTCTTCGTTAAAATATGAGATATCTTTGTTAACGCATATCCGCTCTTAATAAAATTAAAGACATTAAAGAATGACTCATCTTTAAGAATATGAGACAGTCACAAAACCTTAACTCAGTTAGAGGGTCAATAAAGTGAACTTGTAAGATATGAATCAATGTAAAAATAGAGTTTTTGTTTTTTCTTAACGACTTTGTGGTTGGAGATTACAGTTCGAATAAAAAGATTTTGGGTTATTTTTATGGATGTGGTTTTACAAATAAAATACCTTTGCGTGTTTTGGCCTGGGCGTGCCAAGATATATCAACTTCACAGCTTCTTTTAAACATGAAAGAGAAATAATCAGAGCTTTTTTTTGTTATCATATACATGTTTGATGGATTTCTTCGCAATTAAATTGAGCTGCGTAAATGTGTGAGTAGGTACTTTAAGAATTGCAATTTTGTTGCTTTAACCTTATCACTTTTGTACCAGATTTTTTTTTCTTTTTTAATCTTTAGTTTACCTAAAAAAAATTAATAAGAGAAATCGGAAGCTGACCGCAAACAAAAAAATCAAACAAACAGCAAAAAACTTGTTTCAAAAAGGAAAAAAAGAACATCTATTTTTGCCACAACGCAAAACGTAGGTACTTTTTATTCTGATGTGAAAACGTTTCACATTTATTTTAGTATTGCAATTGTCACTGAATTCAAGTTTTTTTCTCGTAACTATTGATAGTAACATTATTTTAAAAGCTCATACTATGAACAGTGGCGTATTCAGAAAAAAATTTGGGGGGGGGGGGGGGCTGGAAAATTTTTCAAAATTTTTTGATAAGGTAAATGTACGTCAAATTTGTCTCTTTTTTTATTCACCTTTGATCGAGAGCAAAAGCGCTATGCTGCGGTACTGAAAGTGGTATAGTAGCATTTTACTGCTCCCGACAACTTCGTACTACTGTCTCCTCCTTTCACATTCAAAGTAGCTATTTTTCCAAGTTTTTCTATCCCAAACATTTTACACAAACAGCTAGGTTTTGAGTCATCCTTAAAAAAACACTTTATTTCGTTTTGGAATTGAGGACTTTGTCATTTGTGCTGAATTTAAACTGTTTACAGATTTATTCCTATCACGTCTACTTTTTCTACTCACCACAATTTCCGATTTAAACGCCCATGTTCCGCAATTCGACCAAAAGTGAATTAAAATCACTTTTCAATTTCACGTAACATGAAATATAATGTTCTACATTTCGATCGATTTCAAAAACTTCGAAATTGCTTCGAACTTTCAAAACTGAAGGATCATCCATTTTTATATTGTTTCTTAAGTGAAATTTTAATGAAAAAAGTAGCAGAATTTAAAAGAAAAAATAAGAAGATACATTTTGCAAGACAAATTAAATAAGTGAAATGCAGAACTTGGGTAATATTATTGCAAATTTTAAAAGAATAATGAATTAGGTAAAGTGTAAAGCGAATGAGCCTGCAAACACAGATGCAGTGCGCCATTCCCAGTGTACCTATCTATCCAAAAAAAAAGTGATGAATTATGATATTTCATGCCTCATGTGTTTTATGTATTTTGTATTAAATCAACAAAAAATAAACATTACAAAACAATACAAATATAAGTTTTAATAATATTTTGTCCAAAAATTGGAGATTCATTGAAAAAGATACCAAGTTCACGAGCAGAAACAAAGCGAAATGAGCAAAATAATGTAGAACACCTAATTTCACTATCGGCAACGCAAGCAAATGTTCAAAAAGTGAAATACAGAACGTAAAAGTCTCAAAAACTAATTTTCAATGAAATTCTTTTGATGTTTAATCCGAAATATATATTTTTTAATAATATGTTCCTTTTTTAATACAAATCAGAAGCACAAACTGGAATTTGCTTAAGGGCCAATTTTTCAACAGTCAGTTAAACAGTCAGTTAGTACTTATTTTCCTGAGGAAAAATCATTTTTTCAACAGGCAGATATAGCTTATTCCTATGAATAAAACTATCTGCTTCTTTCAGAGACGAATAAAAATTATTCTAAGGAATAATATCAATAAAAATACTGTGTCAATTGTCAAAGCTGCTTTGAAATAATTTTGACAAAGAATACAGAGGAACACAAGAAAACAAAAACAATTATTAATAAAAAAGACGTTTAGTTTTGAATATTATTGAATTTGACAATTTTTTTTTTGTTATTCTGTAGAATAAATTATTTTTGATTGAAAAATTCAATGTTGTTATCCGATTGTTTATGAGCCTAATAAATTTATTCGTCGAACAGTTAACTGACTGTTTATTAGAAGATGGAAAAATCGGCTCTAAATAAACTATATTAGTTATAGGTCTGTTTAATGAAAAAAATCTTGGACAGAACAGATTAGAGCAGCACAAGTTTGTAAATACTGTCAGAACAGAAAAGTTTAGCTTCGTATTTAACAAGATTGACAGTTGTCTATATCTGTTGCAAAATTTTTAATTCAAAATCATTTCTTGAAATGTTTTTTTACTTAAATAAATATTTATAAATATATATATAAATATTTAATATTCCCGTAATTTTTTTTTTGTTTTTAATCAAAAATTCTAGAAATTCACTTTTTAAAATCTTATTTTCTCTTATTTTTTTCACAATCAAACAAACAGCTGACAATTGACACTTTTCACTCACTTGCTCTACCCCAAAAGTAGGAGCAGAAAAACTTGAACTTTTCTGTGCTGAAAAAATTCATGAAACATAAAATGACAGATTTTAGAACAAGTTGATGCGAGTTTTTTTTCATGAAACACAAAAACTTGTACTTTTCAGATCTTTTTTGTGCGGATCAGATTCATTAAACAGACCTTATGTTGACCACTAAGATATTGAGATATAAAAAATTTGTATTTCCAATATCTTTGAGAAAAATATTATTTTTGAAAAAAAGTAATATACTCAAGACAATAAAATACGACGTGACTGCATAAGAAGTTTTGCAAAATTTAACGGTGATGTAAATCGAAATTCTGAATTGGACTAAAATCCTGAAAATCTCAAACCTCAAAGTCAACTAAGGCACTTACTCAAACAAACACAAACAACTATTTTAGAATTTGAGCTGCCTCTAAATCTCTGCGATTTACGAAGAAGTTTCAGTTAATCATGTAGATTATGATGAAATCAGCTAAATAGTAACATGATTTTGGAGGCTTGGGGGAGGGCTTGAGCCCCCTGAGCCCCCCCACTCAATACGCCACTGATTATGAAACTTAAAACATACTTAAAACATCTTTACTTTAATAAAGTTTTGAAGATTTACGTCATATTTTTCTTTACACGATCATGTAGAACGAGGTTTATTTTTTGAAAAAAAAAAATCGATAGTTTTTGGACCAAAAGAGATTTGACTTTTCTTTGGTACAAATGGTCTTCACTAGTGCTTCCAACAAGAGTAGTTAATTCTTGAAAAGTAAATATGTACCTATATGATTTCCGAGCACCAATATTTAAATGAAATTGACGTGTTGCTTAACAATTGATGCCTGCAAACTTTTCGTTTTATAGTTTTGGCCTTAATAGAACCTTTTTGCCGAAGTCCTTTTCCAACACATAGTTTCCGCGTCCGAAAATTCACTTTGAATGCAAATTTTTTGATCAATATTTATTAAAACATTGTAAAAATCAAAGAATTAGTTTTGGTCTGTTTACCAAAAAGCAAGCGTAACTATTTAAAAAATTCTGATATTTTAATGAAATAACAGATTTCTGAGTGTCACAGAGCTACCAACTTAGGAATACAAATATGCGTCCCTATCATAATAAGAATGCGATTTAAAATGTTTTTTGCACTACAACAGAAACTACAAGGAAAAGCATGATACACTGATAAAATTCGGAATGAAAGTTTGAAAAGAAGCAAAAACAAAGAATTCATAAAGTTCTTAAATGTTTTTTGGTCCCGATTTACTCATTTTTTAATTCGTTTTTTTAAGTCTATTTTCTCAAGATTTATTGAACTTTTAATATCATAACAAAGCTCATCAATCAACATTCATGACGATATGACGAAGGTATATCTCTCTAGAAAATGAGTCACTAAGAAAACAAAAAACTTCTAAGGAAAATGCATTTTACCATAACGGCAAAAAAGGGTTAATCACCTTCGTCTATGTTTTTGAAATACGGTATAATAACAACTTATCAACAAAACTACTCAGTCAAACCAAAAATGTATATTGCACCGTTGCATTGTTATTGATGAATACTAACGAATTCATATCACCAAATACGAGTCACTACAAAACAGAGTTCCCTATTCAATTCCAAGTGTTTTTTGTTTATTTTTTATTCCATTCTCATCGCCATCATCACTTCACAAATTGTTCCTATACGAATTAAATAGTAGACATCGTATCGTAAAGTGTACGAAGAAAATTAATTAACATATTTTGACGTCGATTTTTTATTATTTATTCAAATCACACCGAAAAAAAAAACCAATATCAATTTAACATTTTTTAAATATCAAATTAACATTTCTTAAATATCAGCCAAAAATGCTCTATAAAATGTGTTTAATGATATTTAAAATGTTAAAACAACATTTTTATTATCAGGATGATATTTAAATGTCACATTTTGGAATTTTTTTTTGATATTTTATTATCATTTTTTCATATCAATTTCTCATTCCAAATTATTGAAAAATATTAAATACAAAATTCTTAATGTGTACTAATTTAAAGGCGCGTTGTGTATTTTCGAAGTAAAATGTATGATTTACTGATAAAATTTGATCGGCACTAAGATTTTACTTCACATAGTTTGGGAGAAAATAACAAAACAATTATATCACCTATAATAGAAAAAATAATATGATCATTATTTTGTAAAGAATATTCCCTTTCAGTAATGTTTTGAAAAAAGAAAGAAAATTCTTTTAATAATAAAAATAATAAAAAAGAAAAAGAAAGAAATAGGTTTCATTATAATAAACTAAAACGTAAAATCTAGTCAACATTGATATTTTAATTGTCAAAGTGAAATTTTCACTGTCCACTTAAACGTAAAAAAATGTCAAAATGATATTTTAATTGTCAAAGTGAAATTTTCACCATCCCATCTGAAATTAAAAAATGTGAAAATGATATGATAAAATATCAAAATTGATATTTTAATTGTTGGACGACTTTTGTCACTGAAAAATGTTAATTTGATAGCTGTTATTATCAATTTTTTTTTTCGGTGCACGATCCAACACACTCTATAGAGGAGGTTTATATACGTTAAATATCTTCCATAATGGGTTACCCATTTTTCTTTGTTGCTCTTTGACATTTTACTTCAAACTTAATAGTATACCTTATTTGATATTTTCCAAATGATCATAAAATGATTCATCGGATCAGATAGAAAAATACCTTGATAGTCACGAGAACGACAATGTCAATCAAACTTAAGTTTGATCAGCTGTCTTGTGATGAAAAGTAACCGTCTCTCTTTGTCGTGTCTTTATTAACAGAGTCTAGGTCAATCGGGCTTTAAGTAAAATTAATAATAAATTTTTCTTTCTAGCGAGATGTTAATTTGTGTCCAACTTTTTTTTGAATAAATTATCAACTTTAGTGAAAGAGTTTTTTCGGTTTCCCACTTATCAGCAACATTACATTTAGGACAAGCTTTAATCAATCTTATGAGAGGTTTCGATTAGATAACTATAATGCTCGTACAAAGAAATCTATTCAATTTAAATAGAACACAAAGATAATAGTTGTTCTGATCAGGTATAATGTTTTGAATTTTGATGGGAATTGAGGAAATGGGGAAAAACTACGAGTAAGCTGATAATATTAAGTTTATTGGAGCATTCTCAAGCGATGACCATTTTAAGAGATAAAGACATTTCCCACGGTTGTTTTTTGAAAAATTTTCAATGTAGGTCACTTTTGAGAGGATATAAGAGCATAATTATTTTATAGATCTTTTAATTGGGGTACCTCAAGAATCAATGTTAGGGCCAGTACTTTTTTATTTATTTTAAAATGATCTATCTCGTGTTTGTGTGAGTGTTTCTTTTCACTTTTACTTCTATTAACAGTGGGCATTTTATATCCCTGGATTGGTATACATTTAATATTTTTTTTTGTTCAAATTTAAGCTAAGTTTATCTCATTTGAGTATTCTTTTCATTTTCAGTATCTTTTCTTGATGCCTCTTATCTGATCTGTACGTGTACATGCACTCTTCTGGTTATTGTACCTTTCAGAGTTGATTTTTTTTTGTATTGCATCTGAATTGTATTAAACAAACAAGAAAAGTGTTCTCCATTAATTTATTCCATCTCTCAATTTATTGTAGCTTGTTTACATTTTTTATCTCTCAAAAAAACAAATAATTACTCCACTCAGTATAATCATTAAAAATACAACAATAACAATAACAACATCTCTTTATATATCTTTCCACTTGAATTTAATTAAGAAGTAAATATTTAAAGAAGTGTAACTCCCTCATAATTACTATACCAATTCTGTTTTCTATAGGTGGTATAAATTGTTAAGTGTTATTTCACTTGAAAATTAAAAAAAAGTAACATGTGAATGGGATGCAGTTTTTTTTGTTTTTACATATTTTCAACCAAAAACAAAAAATATAAGGAAGTATCACTTATGGCACTATACAAGTTAGAGTGCCTACAGGAATGCAGATACAAAATAGGAAAGATGCATCGCACGTGTCACGGAAGTACTCTTAAAATGCAACAAATATAAGGTTTACATGATTCTTGTTACTAAACAAAAAAATAGAGAAAGAAAATTTTTGTTGACAATGAATCAGTGAAGACGTCTTCATGTCTCAACATTATATTTAGGGATCAGATTGTTGCATGGATGCATCTTAGTTTGTAACTTCCGCACATGAACAAAACATTCATAGAAAATGGAACCACAAGTTACATATTCTATGGAACTTGAATGAAATAATAGGTACGAAAATAAAATTTGATGGGAGATGATAAAAGATGCCGTTTCATTCAAACATTCATTCATTGTAATTTTTTATGATTTTTTAATAATTAAGACCAAATAATACAATACAATCAAACAATTGTAATAGATTTATTAACCATTGTTTGTTTTGACGGTGGCAATATCCCGTCTGCCAGAATGACTGTGTTTTCAAATTATGCTCAAAGAAAATGTTTAGTATTTAAAAAAATGTAAATGAACAATTGCAAACATTATTATAAAGATGCAAATAGGGCTTTCAGTTAAGCTTAAACAAAAATAAACTACTTAATAGTTAATACATAATTAAACGTTTTTATACCCTCTTAATACATTAAGGTTAACATTTACGTGAAAATTAATCTTGTCTCTTTCTTTTTTAATAAAAAAAATTAAAATCCTGGGGAAATCCGCGATTTTAAAAATCACGATTTTGTCCTATTAACCGAAAAAGTTATATGACTAAAGTTGTAGGAAATACAATTTTCGTTTAATATTTATATTTTTTTTTCTATGCGAACATTTTTTTTTTTTTTAGGTTATGTCATTTTAATTTTATTAATTGTTGGTTCTTTTTCTCAGTCCTTGGGAAAAGGGAAAGTTACATTATTTATCAGATCACCATCCAGGGAACAAAGTAAAGTAAAAATTTACACTGAATAGCTTCATTTCGTTAATATGATGGGAAATGCAGAGTAAAAGAAAAGTTTTTCTAAAGTCTGTCTAACGAAAGCGTGATCTCGCTTAGATCCAGTGGCTCTAAAAATATTTTCGGAGTAGGTACCTACATGAAAAAAATGAGTTGTGAAACAAGGATTATTATTGTGCTTAGATGAAGGTATGATAACTTCTGGAATATTCAATTGCAATATACAAAATATTAAGCCTACTATGCAGAAGAAAATTTCATTTCCGGAAACAGAAATTCTCTCAAAAAATCGACCAGGAAAATAGATCAAAAAAATGTTTAAATCGATAATATTTGCGGCATTCCATGCCACATCAAGCAGTAAATCAAATTTTCAATTGAACAAATGTTTTCTTTTTTGGACAATGTGTTTCTTTATTTTCTTAGACCAAATAAAGGAAATACAAAAATGTATGTTTACCAATAAATAATAAATACAAATTCTTTTACTGATATCCAAAACATTAGTGCAGAATCTACGCTACAAATTCCATGAATTATGGATTTAAAAATATTTACTTCATCCTTATAACCAGTCCCTAATTTTTGGTATAATCTCGAATGAGAGAAGATATGTTTTCCCTGATATTGAGCCCGTTAATAGCCAGTTTATACTGATTTAAAGCTTCCAGATTTAAAAATTTTCGTTCATGCTTCTTAGCAAAATATTCAAAATGTTGGTTAGTTAGTAAAAAACGTCACTCGAGTACTACAATACCTTGTCATATTATTAGGCCCAAGCGAACAAAATACAAATTTTTGGTTCATGTTATTGGATTTTTAAAGTTTTTGTCGCAATATCTCAAATTTTTTTGTGTCTCATTTACTTAAACTTATCATGTAGATACGGATTGACTTAAAAAAAAGTTAAAGAATTGATACTTTTTCATAAAAAATAACGTAAAAAAAGGGGAAGGCTCCAAAAGACGTTTTCTATGGAATTCATGCCTAGAAAATCACCAGACCGGTCTTATACTAAAATTTTTGTACCGAGGAATAACGTGACATTCTTTACTTTATGGCAAGGACCCCATCTTGTATAAATTTTTTTTAGTCAATCCGTATCTACATGATAAGTGGAAGTGAATGAGACAAAAAAAAATTTGAGATATTGCGACAAAAACTTTAAAAATCCAATAACATCAACCAAAAAATTGTATTTTTTTCGCTTGGGCCTAATAATATGGCAAGGTACTGTAATTGAAAACCAAAAATTATCTTAAACGGAATTTTATAATAAATTCAACAAAATTGATTTACATTAAATTACATTATAATCTAATCCAAAGATTATAAGCTTTGGAAACTTAGTCCATCATTAGCATTAATACGACAGAGAAAGACAAAGAATAGAAAGAGCAACATTAGAACATATAAACATAGAACTACGTTACACAGAGGGGGAGACATAGTTGAAAATTGTCTCATGTCATGTTAGGTATCTCACAGGTGGCTTCAGTTAAGCTGGCTATTTAGAAAAAACTTCTGAGCCGACCGTTGGGCTCGAACCAGCGATGCCAACTGAGGCATAATTATGCTTTTTAAGCATAATTTTATTAGCTTAGGCATTGAGGCTTGTTTTTTTTGACAAAAAGGCATAATTTTTTTCATTCCACTCTTGATTTACGTTTAAAAAGTTTCTTATAATTTTTTGAATTTTTTGATAAAAAAAAACTTTAAATTAATATATTACATATATTTTAAATAAAAGTTGTTCGAAATTTTATTTACAGAATTCGTTTTTACCATTTAACTCTTGGTAGTGTTTAATTTTTCGAAGAATTTTGTGCAAACTTAACAATTTTACTAGAAAAGAATATGCAAAAAGCGATTTTGTTGCTATAAAAAGGTCTAAAACGCTTGCAAACATTATTGGTGAAAAAAAAAAACTGGTCGCTAATTTCTTCCTATTGTGTAAAGCAATGTATTAGTTCTCTTGAAAAATTCCTTTCGAAGAAAATAAGTTGCCGTTTCGTGAAAAATAAGTAGCCTAAATCAATAAGTTAATTAATTAAACATTTCGTTTTGTGTACCTACTTGCACTTTTTATTTATAATTTTTGAAACAAAAACTAAGAAATCTAAATTGAAGCATAATTCATTTGAAAAGGCATAATTATTTTTCAAGTGAGGCATAATTTTGAGTGAATGGGTTGGCAACACTGGCTCGAACCCACAATGCCGGAAGATTGGCTCACACTGCCAATAAATTCGTAGAACGAAGAATTTCAAAAAATTAACTGTATCATCTTCATTGTAGGTACTTTTATGGACTTTACTTTTTACCTAGTAGAGTAATAATTGAGAGCAGTCAATGTCATTGCAAAGAACATCATGAATAAATAAAACATTATTATACATCCTTCATCTTGATTCAATAGTCTGTATTTCAAGCATCAAAAACCTAGTTTTATAATTTTATCGGCATTTAAGAATTTTTTCTGAACTTCTTTCTTTCTGTTTTTCGGGACTCCAATGGACAATGGACCATCAATTGAATAAAATATGGCTTTAATCGTGTAAATTTCCTAACTAGGTAGGTATTTGAGGAATTTCATTAAAGCAACGCATAGTGCTTTTCTTTTCGATTTTGTGCAAGCTTGACTTTTATTTAAAAACCAGAAATTGATAAATTTATTCAAGATGAATAACATTTTATAAAAAAGATCTAATTTTAATCACCCTAAAATTTTGTGATAAAAATCATTTTTATTGATTTCTTATTAAGAAATCAAAATAAGCAAAAAACCGGTGTGGTTAAAAATTCAAATGATCAACAGAAATGACGTCTTCCAAAAGCCAAACAAAAACTACCTGAAGTAGGAGTAAAAAGTAAAAACAACAAAAACTGAAAAAAGGTAAAATTATGTATCTTTACAAAATCTACACTTGACTTAACTGATCTACAAACAAAAAACCCGATACAACTTTTTGAATCTCCCGCCGTTTTTGTCTGTTTGTCTTGGTTGTCGATCTCCCACGGAAATGTGCAAAAAAGTGGCACTTTTGTTGCTTCTAAACCAGCTGCGTTACTTGATTAGGCGCAAAAAAACCCAAACAAATGAAATGAAACCAAAAAAAATGATCTTCAGATGGCAACAAAACAACATCAACAATGCAATTGATATTCTTGCTCCTCGTGTTTATAAACTTTTTGCAGTAGTAAGCAACAATTTAGTGTCATCTGTCTCTTTTCAATAACTAATCCATCTGTCTGGCGATTCTATGTGAAAGAAAGTGAAAGACGACACGAACAAAAACATGAAATTTTTTGGACACGTTTTTTTCGGTTTCTTTTCTGCACTCCGCCCAAATTTATTTACAACACAGACAGAAAGGAACAGAAAATCAATAGAAAACAAAAACAACAACAAAAGAAATAAAAACATCGAGATGAGATAGATGACAGATGAATGGAATAGAGAAGATGGAAATGTTTATTGCGAGCAAAAAGTTGAAAAGTGTTGAAAATAAAAACAAACAGAAAAATGAGAAGAACCTTCGTTGCCTCACTGAGAAAAGATAAATTCAAAGAATAAAAAAAAAACTGGAATCGATGCAAACGAATTAAAATAACAAAACGGAAAATGAAAAAAATGCATTTTTAATTTATTTGACTTTTGTAAATAATTTGCACAAAAAATTGAACAAAAACAAAATTTTTAATCAAAACAAACCTTAAATAACAGAATTTATCTTCTTATTCTTTTTCTTCGTGTTTTTCTTCGTTTTTGTTGATGAAAATGTGGATATTTTCTCTTTCACTTTTTTTCTTCTTCTTCTTCTACTTTTTGATACAAAAACACTTGCACTCTAAAAATTCGGTTTAAATTTGTATTCTCAATATTGCACTTCAACACATACAAATAAAAACGCATACACTCTTCTTAAATATCCTGGAGATATTTTTTAATTAAATCTTTTTAAAAGATTTTTGGATACAAATTCATCTAAAAAATCGAGATAAAACGAGATGAAAAAATTGAATATTTATTCGATTTTATTTCAATTTGAAGACCTTTTTAACAACACTACCGCCCGTGTCCGTGGTTGCTGGTTGTCTGTTTTTCTGTTTCGCTGTCTGCTTCGGTTGATATTGTTGTTGAGGAGAAAAAAGTGTTTGTTGTCAAATGGAATTTTGACATTTAATATGTTGTTGTGTTTTGTGTGGCGTTGCTATGTTGAGATGTTGCTAACAAAAGGGAGTGTGTGGAATTTGTTTAGGTGCAGTTTTATCTTGTTGTTTTCTTTCGTATTCTTTTTGTTTTTCGTTTATTTTATTTGGGAAATTCTCCATCTCCAGGCAAGTGGGTATGTTTAGCAACATGTTGCTATACAAAAATTCAGGTAGATGTGGAATGTGTTTTTGTATATTGGGTAGGAATTTGGAGACTGGAGAGTTTGGAATGCATTGTAATGAATTGCATATTTAAAGGCGGCTATGGTTACTACAGTAGAGTGAAAAAATATCACATTTCTTATGAAGTTAATTATACTATAACCCAACAAACTATTAATTTTTTCTTTTTGAAATTATACTTCTTTTCCGGCGTTTTATCATAGTGAACTTTTACTTATGAAAAATTTCAAAATTACACACGGAGAAAAAAAGGGCACCTTAAAATAAGGTGCCTTAAATCCTTAAATCTCACCATCTTAAAACAATTCGACTTCCGCTTAAAATAAGTCGAATCCACTAAAATTCTGTTAAATTAAAGGTGAACTTCATTTCATTTAAATGTGAATTTTCATCTAAAAAAAAAACCGACAAAAAATAAAAATTTTAAAATTAATAGTCCAGTTGCATTTAATCATATACTTATTTCCAACAGTAAGATAGGCTGATGGTAACACACTCGCCTAATTTCAATTATAATGTTTCCACATAAAAATAAAATGATTAACCGCTTAAATTAAGTGGATTTCTGTTGAATTTGAGCATTCAAAAAAATAATAAGATTTGTCCGCTTAATTTAAGACGGAAGTCATCTTGGCAAAAAACCATGCAGAAATCCGTTTAATTTACGCCCCTATTCTGCTATTCGATTCACGTGAAAGTCTAAAATAAGAAGGGTTTAAATGAGGGTTAAAATTAAACTTTAGCAAATTTTTTTTCTTTAAAACTTCTAAAACAGACGGAAGCAACTTTTTGCTTTCGAAAGTTAGAGGTTTTTCAAAGCCAGTTTGACGTGATAAAGAAAAGAAATTTGTCGATTCACTTGAATCAAATAGCAGAATAGGGCTGTTAATGTGAAATCCACTTGTATTTAAGTGGTATTTTTCTCCGTTCTTGCAAAGAACACAGGCATTATCGATACCCAATCAGCAACAGATTGAACAAAAATCTCTTCTAGACTGATTCCATAATTTTAAGCAATCGTAGGGTAAGATGGTATAAGAGTGCGCGGTTGATAAGAGTGCGCAAAGCGATTTTCTACGGTTTGAAAGGGAATATAAGACTGAATGCACTTATTTTGGAAAGATCTAAATGAGTTTGATCTACTGTCAAAATTTCATGCAAATGTGTTTGTAAACAAAGGTGCTAGTTAAGTTTAAGTGTTTTAGCACTTTTTTTCCAATTTTTCTTGCCAAACAAATTAAATTTTCCGCTTAACAACAAAAAATAACAATAAACAAAGTATGGGACATTGAAAAGTCGACAAAAAGAAACATTTGAGGAACACGTACGATTGGTCATAAAGTGCATTGTGAAATACATATACTCCTCAATTACATGCCTGAACGTGTAAGAGTGCGCACCATGATGAAGTATACGAGTGCGCGGGTTATAAGAGCAGTAAATGCTATCCAAGGCTTCAAAATAACATATACCAGCAAACAGCAGCTAGAAAAAGCAATTCCAACCAAAAAGAAACCAAATACAAGTTTTACAAAAAACAAGAGAATGGAGGTAACTAGGAAATTTCGAAATTTTCTCGGAACCATTAATCGAAGACTAAATAGATTGTTCCTTATGTAAGGAGTGATGGGTCGATAAATACTCTGTTTATTTAAAGATAGGCAGTTTTATTTGCGACTTTTGTGCAAACTTACACCTGTACGCAGCTGCGCACTCTTACAAACTAAGCCGTGCACTCTTACACAATAGTGTGTATAAGAGTGCGCAAATGACCTAATGTGGTATTTTGTTTATAACTATTGAATTAATACATTTTTGTTGCCAGTTTTAAGTTTTTTTCGTTGCTTTGATTATAAACTAAAAACTATATATAAAAAAAGTAGTTAAATTCTTTTTTTTATTGTTTTATTTGGTGTTTTGTCTAAAATGCGCACTCTTATACCACCTTACCCTATATTTCATCGACAGCGGTCAACCTTTAATCAAGTGAAAGAGTTCGATTTAGCAGCCTTGGAGAAATGATAAGCCGTTCAGAATTCTTTTAAAACGTGGCCTCAATCCCGAAGAAACTAAACTGCTGCAGAAATTTTCTGGTCGGGTCCGAAAAGTTGAAAATATTCGAACATTGACTTGCACTACTCTGAGGTAATCTAAAAGCGACAATATGTAAGCAAAATTTTTTTGAGAGACTTTAAAGATTAAATTTAAGCGCAAGTTTTTCTGTTGTTTGTATTCCAATTCTTCTTCTGAATCTTAAATTTGAAAATAACTCCGATTTGCAATTCGAGATAACGTATTTTTGTTAATAATTCAATATAAGTTCAAGTGACCTCAACTCCAAAAATGTATAAAGCGTTTCGCCCAGGTACGACAGTGGGCTCATCAGTTAGATATGTCGTACCCTTACTAAGACGCCTTATTTTGGTCGATGTTTACCGACACTATATAAAACTCACAGCATGAATATACTGTGAATTATAATATTCTAAGGGAATACATTTTCTAAGTGTCTGAATTTAAACAAATTCCCTTAGAATATTATAATTCACAGTATATTCATGCTGTGAGTTTTATATAGTGTCGGTAAACATCGACCAAAATAAGGCGTCTTAGTAAGGGTACGACATATCTAACTGATGAGCCCACTGTCGTACCTTACCTGGGCGAAACGCTTTATACATTTTTGGAGTTGAGGTCACTTGAACTTATATTGAATTATATTCAATCACTCCACTTAAAATAAAAATAATTTTAATAATTTTTTTATTATTTTTGTTATTTTTTTCTTCGTTAGTAGAGATGAGCTAAGTCGTGATTTTTCAATCACAGGTATACCTGTGACTGTGATTTTGAATTCACGGTGATTGTAACCTGTGATTTTTAACCGTGATTTAAATTTTTATTAATGAAAATCCCAAAAAAAAAAAATTACACGTAGCATTATTAACGTTTGTATTTTCCAATTTACACATTTCATTACGATTTTTCACGTAGGAAGTAATAATGAAGCTCAAATACGAGTGTATTTGAAACAAAGGAGCTGATTTTACGAGGAAAACTCCTGGTTTAAGCAAACAGATCCGCGATTTACCAAAGCCACCCGTGATTATACTGGGGAAAACATTATTTTGTCTAAGCGAGTCTTGATTTTACGGGAGAAATTTATTATATCACGGGAAAAGTAACGTTGAAAACCCTTATTCTAATCAGGGCAACCTGCGATTTCACAGCAAATATTTGCGGGCAAACCGTGATTCTTCTGGAGCCAAACGTGATTGTGAGGGGTAAACAAAACATTAATTTTACCGAACTTGCGTGAATTCCGGTAAAAAAAACAATTCACATTTACACAAGAACTGTTGAAAAGTTGTTTTGGGAAAAATCAGAGGTTAGAAATAATTCCAAAGCACTTGTGAAGTGAATTCCGGTCAAACCAATCCACGTTTACAGAAGAACTGTTGAAAAGTTGGTTTGGGAAAAATCACAGGTTATAATTTAAAATGCACTTGTGTAAATTCCGATAAAAACAATTCACGTTTACACAAGAACTGTTGCAAAAGCTATTTATTTCCAAAATCAAAGGTCAAAAGTAATTTTCAATGCATTTTCGTGAATTCCGCTCTAAATTCACGTTTCCATAAGAATTGGTGCAAAAGTTATTTTGAACAAAATCACGGGTTTAAAAAAAATCCTTAACATTTGCGTGAATTCCGGTCAAAACAATTCACGTTTACAAAAGAATTATTGCAAAAGTTGCTTTGGGAAAAATCACAGGTTAAAAATAATTGGAAAGCAAATGCGTGAATTCCAGTCAAACCAGTTCACGTTTAATAAAGAACTGTTAAAAAGTTGTTTTGGGAAAAATCACAGTTCAAAAAAAAAAAATCCAAAGCAATTGCGTGAATTTCAGTCGAACCAATTCACTTTTAATAAAGAACTGTTGCAATAGCTGTTTTGAAAAATCGCAGGTTATAATTTGAATTTCCAATGCACTTGTATAACGTGAATTATTTTACGCGGAATTCACGAAAACGCATTGAAAATGACTTTTTACTTGTGATTTTGGAAAAAATAACTTTTTACAACAGTTCTAGTATAAAAGGGAATTGTTTTGAACCCGCAAATGCACTTTAATTAACTTTTAACAAAAAAATTTGCGAACTGTAAAGCAAAAAGTGAATATCCAATTCACGGTTAAGGTAATCACAGGTTATTTGAAGACTGTTCACAGGTAGTGATTGTGATTTGTCAATCACAGGTTAAAAATCACAGGTCGTGATTTTTTGCTCATCTCTATTCGTTAGTATTTTTGTTAAAATATCTGTACATTAAAAAATTATAAAACAAATTGTTTTTGACTTTCGCATCTAGAGGGCGCAATAATAGATTTTGTCTAAGGCCACATAACCTATAACCAGCGAACAAGCAAGACGCTTCCAACGATATTTCAATTATGAAATTACGATAAGTAGTTTAGAAGCTACGATGCCACAAATGAACATTCATACAAAAATACAAACCAGTTTTGGCATAAGTACTCAGTTACTCAGGTAAAAGCAACTATCAAACTTGATGATGATATCGCTTTTCGCGAATAAATCGATGGTATTATCATCCGTTCTAAGTGGCAACGGAAAATAAAAATAAAATAAAATGAAGAATTTGAGACAATTTACTTTCCTTTGTCAGAATCTATATTTAGTCTAGTTCGATAAAAGTTTTGATTTGCTAATATGTTAAAGAATTCCGTAAATTCCAATACATTCAACTCACAATTATATGTACATATTAAATAGAAATAAGAGAATTCCTTAAAAAATCAAAATCCTAGCATCAAAATTCAAAAAAACTGCCTTAGAATTCCATAGTAGGTACATCAATCCGTTGGGGGGCTCCAAAAATATAGATTTTTATTTACTTTAAACTTTTTCCATTCATATTAACTGGTCATTGCTGAACTTTAAGTTTAAATTTGATATAGCTTTTATTTCTTTCGTTAGTACCTACTATATACTCGCAGAAGAACTTTTTAAAAGCTATCTTAATGGTACACGTACGGGGAAAATTGCACATTTTTTCAACAAAAGCCATTCTAATGTTAAAAGCATAATAATACAAACAGGGATAAAAAAGCTTTCCATTTTTGTTTGAATAAAAAACAACATTGTTTTTGTATAACAGAAATGTTATGGTAAAAATAAGTTTTAAAATCCATTTTATTGATAAATTTTCTTTTATTTTAAAATTTCATGATAACAACAAAGTTATTATTATTATTATTTTATGGTTTTTATTTTCATTTCATATAAGAAAAAACATAATAATAAAATAAATATGATTTTAAAAAAAAACGTAAAACAATTATAATATAGGTAAGATATATTATTAAATTGGTTAAAATAGGTAGGTATATATAATATATATTTATTTAAGTATTGAAAAACAAAAATAAGTAAATATAGCAATAATTAAAAATTAGCGGCCATTGTAAGGGTACTGCCAAAAGTGAAAATGTTTCTTTTTGGGAAATACTCTGTTTGGAAAATACAAGAAAAATAAAAGGATTTTTGGTTTTGAAAAATAAGTTTTTGGTTTCATTCAACATTAAATTTTGTGTGTTTGTGTTTTTTTTTTTTAGATATTTGTATTGTATTTTGGCTGTTTTCTTGTGTAAATGTTAGTTTTTACAGAATTTTTGATAATTTTGTTTTAAAATGTTGCAAAATACGTCTAATTTTTTTGTTTGTTATTATTTTATTTTTTCATCTAAACATTTTGTTTTGTTAATTTGTATCTCTATGTATAAAGTGGTCCATAGTTAGAGAAAATATATAATATAGAAATGTTAATATACCAATAAAATTATAAATATTTGCCAAATATTTGTTTTAACACATAAAGGGTTTCAATAAAGCGTACATTTAATAATTTATTTTAAGTTATAATCATGATTTTTTTTTCTTGGTCAGTTAAATGCCTAAAATTTGTCGTTTCCTAATTTTGTCCACATAATAATTACAAAGTTCGTTTTTCTAAATGACCTTACGAAATAAACACGAAATCAAAAAGCAGTTAACTTGCTTTGTCAACTATACAAGAAAAATGGAGTAAAATTTGTCTTATCTAATAAAAATGAATTGTGTTTTATCACTTGGATGTTCATCTCATAAAAATTTAAATGAAACAAAAAGAAAATGTGGGTCGTAGAGAGCTAATTTTTTTTTATATTGTAGATAATTTAAAGGACTACAACAGTAATTTATTTTTTTAGCCAATACTTGCACCTTTTACAAAATAATAAAGCAAGAGTTTGCTAAACAAAAAACGTCTTTGACTTAATATTACTTATTTTTTATTTGTTTCACCAAAAATAATGTGCACCAAATCTATAGAAAATGTTGTAACGAACAATTAATAGCTTTATTTTTTGTCGTTGGACACTCTGAAACCGAGTTATTCCCAAAAAACGATGTTTTTGGGTGTTTTCAATTGCTCGGCCATCTTTGGTTATAAAGAGCTGATTTTTTCTGCAAAATGCAGGAAGAGGGCTACAAAATAAGTTAGAAAAATGTTAACCATAATATAAGCTTTTTTTCGAAATAAAAACGAAAAAGTGTATTTTAACAACAAGATTTTGACTTTAAATGGCTGCCATTTTGTATTTACTCACTCAAATACAATGAAATTACATACAACGATAGAAAATATTATAAGGAAGAGAATGTATGTTTATTTTTCGGTCTACGACAATCTGGAGCATAGATATTAGTTTAGAAGTAAAATATCCCAAAAAATGCATTTTTGTGAATAACTCCGCTAAAAAGAATGATCAGGTAATGAGAAATTGGGTTTAAGCCTTCTAAATATCGATCCATGAAATAAAAACTGACAGTGCCTCTGTGCGCAAGGTGAGACCCTTTTTTCCGACGCTTTGACTGGAGTATCTAGGGCAGAAGAGTGATTTTTCGAGTAAACAACTTGAAACTTGATCTTGGATTGATTAACGACAGATACATATTAAATTCCATCAACAATAACGATTTACTTAAGTTTCAATCTCAATACTATCAATTAATTTTGTTTTTTACTTGCGATATTAAGGAATAGTAAAAAATCGAACTCGGGATATGAAACGAATGGGTCTCGCAACTTTGTCTATCGGTCTCTATCTCGAGCTATACGGGCATTTTTTTTTTTAATTACGGGCTCCTGACATAAGTGATATGCAAAAGTCTCAAAAACTTCTTTAAAGATTTTGATTAAAAAAAAATAATAGCCAATAAAATCTTAATTTTAAAATAAAACTAACTCGGAAACGATGTAACCGACAGAAGCTTTTGAGTAGCCATAATATAAAAATTTTGGAATTAAAAAAAGAAATGAAAAACTTTTTTTTTAATCATTTTAAAAAAATAAGTCAATAAATTTGTATGAAATTTTGTTTTAGTGTATGTCGTTTTAAAATTTTCTTTGAACAGCATACCAATTTTTTTTAGGAATTTTGGCCTAAATATGTAACCTTGTTTAGTTAAAAAAAAAATTACCGCATATTTTAGCCATTTGTTCATACTTTGGTTTTCGGAAAACTTGTGTTTTTTTGTTTTTTTTTTTTTGGGTTGGGTTATAAAAATTTACTTTTTGAAAAAAATGTATTGTGCTCATGAAATTGTAAAACAACTATTTTCTTTAAAATAGGGTTGCCACATATCTTTTTCTTTTCTTATTCGGCGCCATTAGAGTTCGCCGGTTTGACCTCAGAAACAGTGTTGCCAGAATATTTTCGATGCAAGGAGCCGATTTTGAAAAATCTTGGAGCCAAAAATAGCCACTTTCATTTTTTTTTAATTTACAAATAACTTTTGCTTATTAGACTTCAAGTATATGTAATTATTTTTTTTCATTTTGTTGATATATTCTGGTTGTCAATCTCATTTACGGGCGTAAAATTCAATTTTAAATGAAAAATCAATTGAAAAATGTAAGTACCTATGTAAATTGGTTTTCTATTCATATATTTGATGGATTTTAAAAGAGCCTTAATTCACCAAGTTCAAAATTAAAAGAGCCAAAATCCGATAAATCGAAAATCAAAATTTTAAGAAGCGAGTGAAAAGTTCAAGGAGCCTATTTGGCGATAAATAGCCGGCTCTGGCAACATTGCTCAGAAATCGGCAGTGGTAACTTTTACATTCATCAAAAGTTTACATAGAATTTCACAAAACATAGGTTTCATTTATTTGAAAAAGAGGGAAAATGAAATTTTCGGACATACATAGAATGAAATATGTATCAATCCCCTAAACTGAATTTTGTTCGACCAAAAAAATTAGAAAAAAAAACTTTCAAATCACAATTATTTGACTATCTGACTGATTGTCGCTTAACTAACTAATCTAACTACGAACATTCCTATCTAATTTATTTGTCAATTTGTTTTTTTTTTTCTTGTTATCTAAAAAAAAAAAAACAATTACCAGACCATAATTTTTTCATTTAGAATTCAAATTGTGACAATACACATTTTTGTTTGTCAATTTTAGATTTGATTTTAAGTTCAAACCAACAATAACTATAGCAAAACAATTTATTGAAACCTTAAAGAATAATTTTTCTGTTAATTTTTTTTTTGTTTACCAAACAAATCGATATTACAAAAGTACATAAATATAAGTTACTTTTAGGTTGTTAAGTTTTTTTTACCATTATCAATATTTATTATGATTAATGTAGTTTTGTGTTGACAAAAATATGTTTTATTCTTTATTTTTAAATATTTAATTTTAATTTTAAGTTTTTATTAAGCACAAATCAAAACACAAAAAAAAAAAGATGAACAAAAATAGAAATAAAAAATCACACATAACAATAATTTATATTTTGTTATAGGGTTTCTAATATTTTTCTTTTATTAATTTATTTATTATTCCATACATACATTTATAAAAATATTTTATTTATGTTTTTAGTTCTACAATAAATTTTAATGTAACCACTAATTTTGTAAAAAAAAAAACGATTTTATTTTTTAATTAAAATGCGTGTTTTTTCACAGGAAATGCATATTACATACGTGACATTTATATTTTTTTTATATAATAATTTTATTTTTTTTTTTGTTGTTAAATTTATTTATTGTTAAAGTTAAATGTAAAAAAATTGACACGAGAAGCACACGTGACAAAAAAAATTAGTTGAGCAGTCTTTAAAGAGTTTCTTAATTTTTTTTTTTTATTTTTTATGTTTTTTTTTTATTAAAGGGGATTAACGGTATTAGTAGAGCTGTTTTTTTTTTATTAAATTTGATTTACATGAATAACAGTGATCTAAGTATGAAATTCGTGTCATATATTCATCTGTCAAAGTGACATTCAATTTCGAAAAATCACATCAAATGTCATCGATTTGACTTTTCGAAATCGAATTTCTTTCGAATTCCATACTCATGCCACTGAGAGTAAGCTTATTATGACTAGGCAATCAAAAAGTACACTGAAAAAAAATAACAGGCATTATGATATATATTTTTTGTTTTTAATATTAATGTTATTGCATACATAAAAATTCAATTTTATTTATTTTGTAACTTTGAGTTGATATATTAGAACGGATAGTGTTAAGTAGCTTGCAGGTGGTTGTGGTGGTAGTAGTGGTTGGTGGTGTTGATGGTTGTAGTAATAATTGTTGTTGTACATCACAACAACAACAAAACACTCAGAACACAAACTCACCCATCATTAAGTTTACGCCGCCGCGCTACAGCGCTATTCTTGATAATTTCCGAGACTTCTCGGCCGCCGGAACTTTCACCTTCTGAAGTTGACGCTATACAGGAACCCGAGTTAATGGCATTTGCAACTTCGGGGATGCGTTTTTCAAGACTAGTTAAATTGCGAACAAGACTCATGGTATCATCATGCTGCGGCACCATGCTGGGTCTTGTTCCAGGAACCGGAAACTGATGTATTGGTGTGATATGTTCTTTTGACTGTTGTCGTGGCATACTCTCTTTCGATACACTGCGAAGTATTTTCGCGAGGTTTTTCTGAGGATCAACACCTTCTTCCTCCGAGGAAGAGGAATTATTATTAGTTGGATCTTCTGATTTTTTAGGTGCTGCCAAATCAAGTGATGCAGCATTTTCAGTAGTAGCTGATTTGCGTAGATTTGAGACTGTTGCATGTGTTGAACGTTTGAGACGGTTTTTGAGCTCTGAATTTAAATCCATTGGCATAAAGCCAACACAGCCAGATTTTGATTTGAGAATTCCTTTTCCACCCAATCCACTGAATGGGGGCGATAAAAGTGGTGGTGTAGGTTTCGTTGCTTCTGTGATTATATAAATAAAAAATAAATTTATTAGAAACAATTTAAATAAAATTGAGAATTTTTTTCAAGCTGCTAAAATATTGGTTAGATTTGGGAAATTCGGAAAAAAAATTAGTTTAAAAATAAAGAATTTTCAAAGAAAAAAAAGCGTGCAAGCATATATGCAAGGCGTTAAAGAAAACTTTAAAGTGCAACAAATTGAATGAAATAAAAAATGAAGAAAGAAAACATAGAAAAATTACTTACACAGAATTTTGGATGTTGAAAAAGTATGTCATCTCGATGTGGAAGGACATTCAAAGGAATAGATTCAAATTGAGAAAAATGCACAGAAATTTTCTTTTCTTTCTTAAAATATCAATGAAACACGGTGCTCTGAAGTGAAGATGAACTTTTATATTCATTTTTTTGATGAGTCCGTTTTTTTTTTTTTATTTATTTTGTGAAATGTTTTCATGGGATGCAATTTTATCATGATTTTTTAACACACAGAATGATGTAAAATCTTTATGTATTTGAAAACTCAAAAATGTAAAAAGTGAAGATTTGAACAATGTTTTTGAAAATGTTTAACTCGCTGATGGCTAACTCAAATATGTATGTATTTGTTTGTTTACAGTCATTTAAAGTTAGCATATATGTTTTTTTCTTAAAAAAGTTTTAATCTGATACCTAGTTCATTTTGGACCAACTTCAAGTTTTGTTATTTTCTACAACACACATTTTTTTTAATAAGGATTTAAAAAAATAAAAAAAACGTTTCTTTGCTTTTTTTCAAGTGCTCAAACATTGAATAAGTACCTAACACTGGTATGCAACGAAAATAGAGCTTGAATACAAAAATGGATTTTTGTGTGCTGAACAGGTCAAAAAGCGTTTTTTTGCTTCTATTTTTACTTCAAATTACATCACTGTTTTGTTTTTTTTTTTTTTTTTTGAATTAATGAATTCAACTAAAGTCAATTAAAATCACATAACAATGTTCTTATTCCCCTTTTTTTTTTTTCTACCATAATAATTTTTAAACATTATCATAATATGGATATTCTAAAAATTTTAAAGTTTCACATTAAGGGCAAAATGATGTTACGTTAAAACCGGTAATTAGAAATTGAGTTTATTTACTTGAAAAACCTAGTCGGTTAAATGAAACACAAAAAAAAAAAAGTTATAACTTTGTACTGAATTTTGTTCATGGGGTTAAGCTCATTATTCTGTATGTTCTAAAATTCTGTTCCAAAATTCTCTATACCATATAATTATGTATGTATTTTAAAATTCTATAAATCCAAAATATTTCTGTTTTTGGAAAAAATAAAACTTGCTTTGATAATGAAAAACAAAATGCGCACTTTTTTTAATTACGTATCAGGTACAATTTTTCTTTTTTTTTATTTACAGAATTATTTTGGAAAACCGAATTTTTAAAACCCAGAAGTCTTTATAAATTTTTGAAAAGAAAAATTATGGATTTACGGAGTCTTGAAATACAGAGCAATTGAGAAACAGAGTAATGGAATATACCTATAGAATTACCTATGTTCACACAAAATTTTGAAGTAAATAAAGAATTTTGGCCCTACAGAGCCTCGGAATACAGAGTAATGACGTTCTCTCTTTTATCTTCAATTTATTTTTTCTAAATTTTTAAAGTTTGACAGATAAATGCTAAATAAGTGTTAGATAATAGTAACTTTTGGGTAGTTTTAATATTTTTAGTCAAAAAATACTTTTAATACCTAATTTGTGACGACGTCATACAGCTTTACTAAAGGTATGTACTAAGTTTTGTAATTTTAGTTACAAGGTTTAGTAAGAAGTATACTCGATATTCAAAATTCTGGCTTCAAAATTCTGGTTTTCAAAATTCTCCTTTTTTCAAGAAAATTCTGTTTTTTTTTATATATTCTGTCTTTCAAAATTCTGCAAGCATTTTTTTGAAGAAAAAAATTCTTCAAATTCTGTTTTTTTTTAGCACATGCACATGCGTTTACTTAACAAAAATACACCTCATTAATGAAAACTAAAACTAATTAGAAACGATGAAAATATTCCTTTTTTATTCAAGTTTTTGAATATTAATGTTTATTTCATTAATTAAAAAGTTTTCAATTATTTTGACCCTGGCAGAATTTTGACCCCAACCCTATTCGAAATTCAAAATTCTTAGGCTTTTGAACTGAACTGAACTAAATATATTTCTACTAAAATTGAAATTTTGAAATGTGTTTTGCCGTTGACTTGTCCGCCACGCCAAATTTTTTTGTTCCAGCTGTTTATGTTACTGATATTTCTACAGTTTTTTCATTTTCGATCAGGGGATAGATTTTTAGACACATGCTGATTTTAACGGCGCATATTTTTCTAGTCTTTTTGAACAAGAAAAGAACAAAAAAAATTAATCAACTTTATTTGTCGGTGTTTGGTAGTAATGACCTTAAAGATAAGGCTGCATTTATTTTTTACTCATATGTTTAGAACCAATTTCAATTTATAGCAGTAGAAAGTCGGGAGTGGCAAATTCTTCAATTCAATTCCCGATTACGTCAACTGTCTGCAAAAAAAAAACTCAGTAATGTTGTTGTTTTTTTTTTTTTTTTTTTTTTGCTGAAATGGGGATCTTGAAAACCGCTTATTTTGTTCGCAATAAAGTAATTATACCTAAGATTTTTTAGAATGTGAATATAGTTCAGTCTTAACAAAATTAAGAGTCCCCGGAAAAACGGCTTAGGTTCACTTTTTGTCAAAATAAAATAATGTTGAGGTTTCGCAGTGTTTGTTGAATCAATTGTATCCTTTTATAAACGTAAAAGAATGATATTCCCTTATGAATAAGTTGCATGTGGCAAAAAGGTACTTTTCAGGAGAGCGTTTTGAATGTTTGGCTTACAAATCAATGCTAATGTCATTTTTCTTCTATACCTGTAATTCATAAACCGCTTCAAAAATGATTTTTGAAACAAACATTCGATTTGTTTTCTTACTTAACCGTCAGTGAATTTGCTTTGTCATCGAATAATATCACACAAGGGTTTCAAGACCCCCGTCCAATTTACAAATCATTCCCATAAGCAAAGCTTATTTTTAAGCTTTAAAAACAAATATTTGACAAAAAAACAAAATAGCAAACACGCATGCGAGGACGGAAACAAAACAAAGCAAAACAACACAACTCTTTTTTTTTTTAACATTTATAATATTTTTAAATTTTTAATTTTTATTTTAACACTTTTTAAATTTTTTTTGTTTGTTTTTTAATTTTTATAAATTTAAATAATAATTAATAAAGATAGATAACAATTATTTTAATAATTATAAAAGCGCATCACTAGATCGACATGTATCTTATTATTATAAGTAAACATTAGGAAGAAAGAGAAAAAAAAAAATATAATAATAATGAATTTTAAAACCCTGTTGTTTTCTTATTCTCTCTTGAAAGGGGTATTTATAAATGTTCCTTAAACTTAAATAGTAATTTATAAAAACCAAAATAATAAATTTAAGATCGTTTGCTTGTATTTTTCTTATACCACACCTAAAAATATTCTCTCAAACTCCTTATGAGCCATCAAGAGATCCTCTTTTGTTACTTTCAAATCTTCAAATTTTGATATCGGATTTACGGGTTCATGGGGCAAGAAGAACTTCGTATGGGCAACTGTCATTGAACGATTACGCGACGCACGAAGCATCGGAACTTTACGTTCCGGTGTACTCTGTGGGGTGTTTACAAAAACTGTCATGGCACGAATTCTCTTCGAAGCGTCACGTTCACGTCGTCTAATCATCAACGGCGTCGTTGTCGGGGCAAGGTTTGAATTCGTCGACATACTACCAAAGTCACAGTCATCGAATACTTCACTAAAATCGGATGCGTTAGCGGGGGACAAAAGAGCTGATGGAGTCACCGGAGAAGGGGGAATTATTCGCACTTCCTTGGCAGAGCAGGATTTCTGAACGTAACCCACTTCGTCGACGTTGTAACTGAAGTTTTGCTGACGCAGATGAGGTTTCGGCGTAACGCAAACAACGTCAGGCATATTACTATGGTCAAAGCTCTTATGCGGCGTCGATGGTGTGCTATGGCGGCTGTCAGATGTGTTACTGTGATTTGTCGAAATGCCAAAGTACTTGGCGTATTTCTCATCGACCAATGGCGAACGCATGGAATGTCGGTAGCTGTTGCGTTGTGACGTCGGAGCACTCGAGACTCCACTGCTGCTACTCGTACTGACTTTTTTCTTCCGAAGTTCGACCCCTTGCGATGGTAGATTGTCATAGTTTTCTTTGCCCGAGTCATTCAGAACATCACAGTTTTCGTCATCTTTGCTGTTATTCGACATGGGCATTGACTTGTGGTCGTACTTCATGCATTTGTTAGTGTTCAACGGACTGAAGCTACTCCTCTGACTGTTCTCAATAAACGGTGATTTGATTTTGTTGATCTTTTTCACCGGCTCCCCAGAATTTATATTGTTGTCAAGAGAGTTGCCATTGTTGTTGTTGTTGTCCTTAAAAATATTTGGCATGACAATTTTGCCAATTGTTTTCAGCTTGAATCTAGCTTTTGGGGCAACTCGGGAAGTTGGTGTGGTAAAGATTGGGTTTTCTTCAAACACCGATAGGGATGTGGTTTCTTCGATAACAATTGGGGTAGTTGGAGTGTCTTCGTAATCCATTGGAACTATGCTGCTTCTTGGAGTGATCTGGGAGGGCGACGATGGTGAGTGATTTATGATGACACTGCTCGAAGATCCACGACGTTCTTTGCCAGGAGTGTGAGAGCGGGTTACGGGCAAAGACATACAGCAGCGGTTGTTGCGGGAGTCTTGACTTAGGCTCGAGAAGAAACGTAAACGTTCCGAAACGGGCAGGGATGACGGTTCTGGAAAATGTTTTTGTTTGTTTTTCTTATGTGTTTCAGGGCTTATTGTTTTGCTAGTTTTTCTAAATGTTTGTTTGTTTTTTTTTTTTGTTTGTGTTTCATTTTAAATAGTAAGTCTAGAAGAAGACAGTTTAAGTGAAATAATTTTATTTCCCTCTCAAACCATCAAACTAGACTTTTAAGTGAAAAATGGTTGATATGAAAAATCGTGGAGCTAATTGATTTTTTTTTTAAATATTCATAAAGTTTCGCATTTCATTTGTTTTTTTTTTTTTTTTTAAATTACATAATTATGAAACACAACGACATTGCTGGTGATTTCCACTATGCATTGTGCAATAATTTCGTGAATTGATATTATTATTATTATCTATGTAAAAGTTCTTATTTTTTTTTACTAAGATAAGACCGAACTTCTTTGATAAATTTAATAAAGCAAAGTTGTTATTTTAAGGCATAGTATAAAATAAAGGTAGTATTTTTTAAAATATATTTTGTTCACTCTTTTTTTTTGTGATAAGATAATAATATTGTGAAAGTTATTATTAAATATATACGTCAGTTTGATAATAAGATATTAATATTTATGATTCTAAAAGTGCAGACTATAGAAGTTTAAAGGCGATAGCCCTTCACCAAAGTTTAAGTGTTTATTTAAGTTGCAATTACTGTTTGATTATTTTTTTCTTTTCGATTGAAAATTATTTTAATTGATTGTAGGTGCCTATTATATTATCAAAATATTTGTCTTTTTTTTATTATGATTTTTAAATAGGAGTGAAAAAAAAAAATAATGGTTGTTTATTTTGTTGAAAACACAGCATTTATTAAATCAGGCATTAGGCCAGTCATTATGTCGGAAAAAACGGCTTAGAAATGCAAAATGACCGAGAAAGCTAAATTTTGGATATGTTGTAGAGGATGCTTAAAAATGCTTAACTTGAAGTTTTCGACCAAGATTTCCTATGAGCTTTTTCCGCCATTTTGAAAAAAAGGATAGAATTGGTTTTTTGACAATAACTCGGCTATCTGACGAGATGCGAAAATTTTACAAGGAGCTTTTTTGTAGCTTTTAACGAGTTCTACAATTCATGCATACACATTTTTTGTGTATCATGAACCGTTTTCGAGATATCGATTAAAAAAGTCAAAAATTTAGGACATGCCATTTGTTTTTTGACATAATCTATTTTTGGGTGATGAATATCGAAAAAATTATTAAAATAAAATTTGTAGACCACATTCACACCTACAATGTCGTATTTTTATATTTTTTTTTTGGACAAAAATTACGACTTCCAGCCGGCCGCAAAGTCGTTTAGTCCGCACCCACCGCCAAGCAAGCCGCCAGTTCGGTTGTAAAAAAAACAATCATTCATGTTTTTTTTAATGTTTATATTATTATATCAGTAACTCATACATACAAATGTATGTACTTATTTAATAAATAATGAGAAGAAGATGGTAATGGTTTTTTTTTTAACCCTAATTTTGTAAATACAGTATACCGGCTTTTTGTGTTGATTGTGCATTTTGTAATTTGCTTCAATCTCTATATTATTTAGTTCATCAAAATTGCAATTAGATCAGTGCCAATAATTTTTGAAAATAAAAAAAATTATTAGCAGCATATGGGTGGTTGGAAAATTAAGGATAAATGGTATATGAAAAGGGAAAAATAAATTGCAGACAAACTAATTGGTGGAAAAGGGTGGATGGGCGAAAAAGTGGGGTTGGTGTCAAAAATCGCGGTTTTTTACGATTTGTGTCAAAAGTAGACCTCCTATCGAAAAAAGTTAAATGCAAAAGTTGTGGATAATAAAAGTGTCATAACTTTTACTCAAATCATTTTTTTTATATAATCTCAAATATATTGAAAAAATGAAAAAAATACGATATTTTTATTTTTTATTTTTATCTTTTACCAAAATGGTTTGATTTTAACAAATCTTGGTTAAAAATTACTTTGTTATGTTTTATATCTATGTTTTTTGAGCAAAAAGTTAATTTTTGGAATGTTGACGAATTTAATTTGAAAAAATAGCCTATTTTTTAATCCAAAAAGTTTTTGATTTTTGAAAAGTTTGGAATACAGTTATTAAGATTAAAACCTTTTATTTAAGATTGTATGGAAAAACTTTACTTTTGTTTTAGAAAAAATTGAGAAAAATTGAAAAAAAAAAACAATTTTTAAGATCGATTTTTCCGTAAATGACAGTAATACTGGCGAGAAATAATTTTCCATAGAAACCAAATTATACTTTTCTAATGACCTTCGACCTTCTTATTTTCAATCTAGCATTAGAATAGCTCTAACGTGCAAAGTTTTTGAGATATTGAATTTTGAACGTTCAAAATACTATTTTTGTGATGTATTGGCATTGTTATATCTCAACGTGATGTGATAGAATTTTTCTGACTAAAGATTCGAGCTCAGCATACAAAAAATCATTAGAAAAATATACTTTGATTTCTATAAAAAAAAACTTTTTGACTAGTGAAATCGAACAAGGCATTCACCCACCCCCTTTCCCCCAATTAGTTTGTGGGCAATTTATTTTTCCATTTTCATATACCATTTATCCTTAATTTTCCAACCACCCATATGCTGTTAATAATTTTTTTTATTTTCAAAAATTATTGGCACTGATCTAATTGCAATTTTGATGAACTAAATAATATAGAGATTGAAGCAAATTACAAAATGCACAATCAACACAAAAAGCCGGTATACTGTATTTACAAAATTGGGGTTAAAAAAAAAACCATTACCATCTTCTTCTCATTATTTATTAAATAAGTACATACATTTGTATGTATGAGTTACTGATATAATAATATAAACATTAAAAAAAACATGAATGATTGTTTTTTTTACAACCGAACTGGCGGCTTGCTTGGCGGTGGGTGCGGACTAAACGACTTTGCGGCCGGCTGGAAGTCGTAATTTTTGTCCAAAAAAAAAATATAAAAATACGACATTGTAGGTGTGAATGTGGTCTACAAATTTTATTTTAATAATTTTTTCGATATTCATCACCCAAAAATAGATTATGTCAAAAAACAAATGGCATGTCCTAAATTTTTGACTTTTTTAATCGATATCTCGAAAACGGTTCATGATACACAAAAAATGTGTATGCATGAATTGTAGAACTCGTTAAAAGCTACAAAAAAGCTCCTTGTAAAATTCGCATCTCGTCAGATAGCCGAGTTATTGTCAACAAACCAATTCTATCCTTTTTTTCAAAATGGCGGAAAAAGCTCATAGGAAATCTTGGTCGAAAACTTCAAGTTAAGCATTTTTAAGCATCCTCTACAACATATCCAAAATTTAGCTTTCTAGGTCATTTTGCATTTCCAAATGTATATAATGACTGGCCTACATACATGTTTTAATGGCCATCAATTGTTGATATCAAATATGAAATTTTATTTCCTAAACCAACTCGAAACTTGCCTTCGGAAACTGAACTTCACCTCAAATTAAATGAAGTGTCGAAATATGAAAAGTGAGAAATTTCGCTAAGGAATTTTGATCAGGGTCCATTCACAGCTTCCTAGATCAGTTTACATCAGCAACATCAACGACTTTGGACTTCTCTAAATACTTTTTTGAAAATTTGCACTATATAAACTATAACAAGTAACAAGTATTTTTCCACGTTAAGTCGGACTCAATTAAAGATTTTTACGGTCACTGATGTAGTTGATGAAAAAAGCTCTGAAACAAATCACGGATTGCCCGAAAAATACTGACGAAATCCATCTTTGTTTACTTTTTTCATTTAAACTTCTCAATCTTAAAATATAAGAAAAACTTAACAATAAGTAGTAAAAATTAAGTGTCATGCCGTATTTTTTTATTTGTCGCAAGAACGCAAGAACTAGGTTAATCGATTTTTAATTTGGAAATTATTTCGACACAAACTTTATTGTAATTTATGGCTTAGAAAATTATTAACTCTTACTTGAGGATATTTGTGAATTCAGATATTTATATTGTAGACAAAAATGGCAGTTACTTGATTTTTGTACTCAGGGGGCGATATGATCCCGAAATTAACCGTCACTTGCATTTTCTTTTGTGAAGGTAATGGTATATAAGCTTTCAAAATTTGTATTCATAAATATTTCTTTTGCTGATATTCATAAACAAAAAATTCGGCTTTCAAAAATGATTTCCGCAGAAAAGTTTGATTTCTGTAAGGTAAGTTAAAAGTTTTCAAAAACATTAAAGAGGGAATGAAGCTCAAAAAGGCCCAAATCTCGTCCGCCACGTCCATTTAAAGAAAAGTAAGTTATTTCTGGTTTAAATAATCTTTTGCCAATTGAATAAACAGTTTTTTTTTTCAAATAAATTTTGACTATCGTAGGTAGATCAAATTTTCCTTTAAAAAAAATCACAGGATGCAGAGAAGAAAAAGGAGAAACTTTATACCATTCTATGAGAAAAAAGGGAGAAAAATATTTCCTCCTAAACTTATCGAAGATCATAAGGCAAAGAAGTGAGAAAAGACTTATTTGAAATATTATTATGTTCGAATCATAAACTATACGGTTACATTATTTTACTTTCACCAAAATTTAATTAAATTAAAAATAATGAAAAAGTTAAAACCTTCTAGGAAATATCATGGATTACCAAGGCACTTCTATGTCCATGATAATTTGATCAAGTAAAAGGGAAACTCTTAAAAAAAAAAAAAATTATAATTGAACTTGGCGCTAGACGATCTAATAACTTTCATTCTTTTTTTAATTTCCTGCTTCAATCTATTTCCATGATAGGTGTCAGTCAGAGTATAATCAAAAACAAAAGAAACACTCATTGTATAAGTTACACCATCGTAGATCATTGTTCATATAAAAATATTGAATGCATTTTCTTGATTTCTCAATAATAAAAACAAAAAAAAAAATTTCATGAATAAATTAGTCACACTCCCTTGGATTTTTAAATAATAATAAAATTGATGATGGAAATAAAGAGCATGCTATTATCAAAACCACCTACAAGACAAGTTATTAAATTACAAGAAAAAAATCCAAATTAAAATCCGATGAAAAAAAAAAAAACAAATAAAATAATAAACAAAAGATGTTGGGTAACTATGGTGTATACGTAACTTTTTTTTCGCGGGAATAAAACTATATTCAATTTTAGTTATTTTTCTTTATAATAATTGCAACTCAACAAACACTTTTACTGATTTATGTATAATTCCTCGTTATAAGAGAGTAGTTTTGTTTATATTATTTTTTTATAATTTCATGCTAATCATATTTATTTTTATCAACACAAGAAAAAAAGGCATCGTGCACAGTGCAAACCAAGAAACAACCAAAAAAAAATTGTGTAAATAAAAATATTAGCAGGGAGATGCGGATTTATTTTTTTGGTTTTGTTTATATTTATGCGTTGGTGTTTCATAATTTTTGAAATGCGTTTACAAAATCGTGCAAACTCACAATATTTTTAAAATTGTTTTTCAATATTTGAGAATATTTGTTGTATTTTTTTCTCTCTAAAATGAGGTGATATTCGGATTCGATTAAGTGTCGAAAAAATTTTTTTTTTAAAGAAATTTATAAATTTTTCTTCACTTTTCTGTTCACAAAATGTTTCTTTTAATTATTTAATATTTTAAATAAGTAATCTAATTTATTTGCTTAACTTTTTTATTTGTAGGTAAGACAAATCAATAAGGTTGTTAATTTTTAAAAGCACACATCGAAAACATCACTCAATTATAATTTAATTTTATAGTTCATAAGCAGCAAAAAAAAAACTTAAAACATTTCATAAACATTTCAATGAAGAAAAAGCTTCAAAAATTTCAAAAATTATAAAAAAATTAGTTAGTAAAAAAAATCAAATTAAAGAAACACAAAAAAAAAAAAAAACAAACAACATTTAAAAAAAAGTGCAGAAAAATGGCAATTGGCAAATTTTTGTTATTTGCTAGGATAATTTATGCTTACCAAATTCTTCATCAGGATTATCAGTGGGATTGTTGGGAGTTTTAGGTTCATCTACTGATGGTGTTGGGGGCGAGGTGGACAAGCGACGGAAAGCTAAAAAAAATACAAAATTTAGTTTCAGAACATTAAATATATCGTTACTTAGAGCCGTTTGCTGAATAGAAACTTAAGCATTTATGTACAACATAAATCCTTATGTGACAGTTTACGCAGAGGAAAAAGTAGAGAATAAGTGTTTATGTTCAACATAAATTATTTTGTAAGTTTCGATTCAGCAAATGGCCCTTAGTACCTTAATAATTTAAGAAATATTATTTAAATATATGTAATTATATAAAAATTTTATTTTTTTATTTCAAAAACAGGTTATACTTTCCATTAATTTTGTAAAAAAAAAAATACATTTTTAAAAAGATGATTTTTGCTATGGTGTTTTTTTTAATAAATTTTAAAAATATAAGAAACTGTCATTATAAAAGCTAGTTCAGACCTAGTTGTAAGTTATTTTTAAATTAAAGGAATCAATTGGATTTAATCAAAGAAAAATTATTGATTTCTTTATAAAAGTGAATTTTAGGGTTGGGGTAGAAATAATGTTTCGATCATAACACTGTATTTAAAATACTGTTTCAATATTATATTAAAAAATCTATATTTTAACATACGTTAAAAATTTTAAGAATAGAAATTTAAAAGGTATTTTTTCAAAAATTAGGATTATATGTAACTTTTTTACTCTGACTATATCATACCAAAAAGTTCCTATTAATTTCATTTTTACAATAAATTGTAGTTTCAAATAGGTAATCAAAATCTTTTTCTCTGTTTTTTTCAACATTTTACATGCATTGATTGCTTTAATCTATTATCAACTCCATCAAACTTTGTGTTATCTGTCAAAACTTCCACGAGTATTTGAGCATTTCGTTTTGCTCCTTCTGCGTTGTACAAAATTTAAGTATTTGTTTTTTTTCCAGATACAGAATTTTGTAATATAGTATTAAAATATATTCATACATTATATAAAATAACATTACTCTTGATCTACAAAAAATTTCGTTTTCGAAAAATTGATTATTTAAGAAATTTTTTTACAGAATTGGTAAAAAATTGTAAGGTAAAATAGAAATCATATTAACAGAAATTAATGGTACTTATCGTCGTCAAAATTTTGATTTTCTAAGCTAATCTTATAAAAATATCTGACTCCAAATACTTTTCTTTGCTTTGAACGAGGCTCAAAAAGTTCGGGTTGGGTTCGATATCCCGCTTTTTATATTCCCGTTTTTTAAAATCCCGCTTTTAAAATTCCGTTTTTCATTATCCCGCTTTTTAAAATCCCGATTTTTATAATCCCGTTTTTTACTATCCCGATTTTGCAAGCAAAACTAGTTGTTTTATTTTAAAAAATCGCGCGATTTTTTAAAATAAAACAACTAGTTTTGCTTGCAAAATCGGGATACTGAAAAAAATTAAAAAATGAGAGATTGTTCTAAACGCATTTAATTAAAACCTTTAACAAAAAATATAATATATAAAAAAAATAAGAAAAAGTAAGGAATGTGATACTAAAAAGAAATCAATTAACAAACTAATATTTTCTTTAAATTTTCAGAAGAACAATCAAATCGTGATAATCTCATAGATTAATAATAACATAAAATGATCACAACACCTTAAATTAGTACACATTACATAATCAAAAGAAATTTCATTTAAATATATTTCAACTTATATTTGGATGCATTTCAACAATTTTGATATTTAAATAAATGAAATTTCTTTTACTTGTGAACTCAATTTAAAGCTTTAATCATTTTATGTTTTTATAAAAGAAATACCGTTTTCAAAATGTGTTGAAGGTACATATTGTGTGGGCTTTACAAAATTAGTTCTACTAATTTTTTGTCTATTTCTTATGATTTTTTTATTTGTGAATTAAGCATGTATTTTGTAAAAAAATCGGGATTTTCGGATTTGACGGGATTTTAAAATGCGGGATTTCCGAAAACGGGATTTAAAAATGCGGGATTTCAGAAAACGGGATTTAAAAAAGCGGTATTTTAGTAAACGGGATTTTGAAACTTTTTTTTCGGGATTTTCGAAAAACGGGATTTTAAAAAGCTCGAGGTATAAAAAAGGTAGGGCAAGCCTCATTACCTACTATTGTGGTCATGGAATGAGCTGAACATTCGAAAACCCAATTTTACCGAAAACCGATTTCTACCTAAGAACTTTTTTGTAGAAAGTTTGAGCCCCTACAAGAATACATCTTGCTAATTTGAAAATAATAAATTCTGAGTGAGCTAGAAAATTTTGAAAAAGTAAAAAATGTGTTTATAAATTTGTTTAACTTTGATCACGAAAAGTACAGAAGACCTTTTTTGTAGAGCAAATCTGTTTCTCACAAGAATATTTCTTGCCCGTTTGATTGTTAAAATTTTTAAATTTGTTTCAAAATTAAGAACAAAAAACGAATTTTTGATGATTTCCGCAAACATTGGACCTCAAATATCTTTTAGATAAATGAAAAAGTGTTTAAGACCTTTTTTGTCGACCGTTACATTTCCTACAAAAATATGTAAAGAAATTTGCTAAAATGTCGATTTATAAAAAAATGATTTTTTTTTAATATAAGATTGATGTAAAAATGCAAAATTACGAAGCGGAGGATTTTCCCATTAATATTAACAGCTCATATTTGGTGAGTATAATATATAGGTGTCAAGAAAGTAATTAAGATAAACCTATTATATTGACCAGCAGCGTAAGTAATTTCCTATTATTCTAACAATCAATTTTAAATTTTCTAACAATACTACACTTCGCGGCAATATTTTTTCTTCAGACATTTCCCTATTTGTTTTCAATAACCCATTATCTTCTTTGTAGCAATTTAAATTGCCATAATTCTTAATTGTTTATTTATATTTCTACTTATTCGCATACTTTTCCAAGTTCTGTAGGTAACTATTTCATTTGTGCTTGTTCAGCAAAATACGTGATTTTTTCCATTTTTCGTTTGCTCATTTATTCTTTAATATTCTGAATGCAACTTTTGCGTATGTGCTTTATGTGAATGCACGTGTTTTTTTTACTTATTTGCTTTCATATACAAAATCTGATTAAAAAAAACAGTAAAAAAAAATTTACTTTAAATAGAAAGTAGCTTATTTCATATTTTTCCTTTGTATTAAACATTACAACAGTAAATGTTTAAACAATAATATAAAGAAAAAAAGTCCCCTTCTCAAACTAGTTTATCATTTTTATGCTTCACAATGTGTAACAATTTGTATCTGTTCTGGTGGCATATTTCATTTAATTGTCCCCTTTTTATTACTTGTCTTCAAATTCCCATCTAAACATCTCTAAGTTTATTAATCAACTTCCTACTGTCTTTTCTTCTTCTTCTAGAAGACTAATAACCATTTAACGATTTTCTAATTACAACAAAATGAAATAATGACAGTTCTTTTTTCTTAAATAAAGTGTTCCAGACAATAAACACTAGACTGTAATTACTTTTTTATCTTAAAAAGAAGAAAAAACAAAGAAAACAAAAAAAGTCTAAAATACTTACTTCTTTTTGCTATCGGTGACGCTGGAACTTTTTCATCCATCATTCGATTTGCTTTTGTCTTCTCTTCTAACTGCTGGAACATATTGGCACGTGCCTTAACACTCGCCGAACGTCCCAATCCCGATCCTTTTGTAGTAGTTTCCATTCCACTCTCATCCTCACACAATGTCAACGAATCGTCACGTGGTAATCGTTGTTGATTACCATTTGCCGATGTCCCATCACTACTCATCATCGATAACGAATTATCGGCGGCGGCTTTTGGCGAACTGTCATCCAAACCCGACGACGACATTTCAAAATTTTTACCCGTTTGTAAGCCGCTATCACTACTTATCGATACACAATTCAAATCGGTTACCGAACGTGGTGAGAATAAATCGGAAACTTCACGCGTTGACGGTGATATCGATGACAAACTGCGTGGTGAGATTTTTGCTGCTACTGCTGTGGATGATGATGAACTGGCAATAATTGTACCAGATGTTGTGGTGGCAGCTTCTGCTGCTACTTTTCCTTCCGGATAGTTCAGTGAATCAAGTGAAAATGCCGACTTGAAAGTGTCGAGTGATCCAGAAGTTACGGCTTGTAAGCTGGATATGGTAGTAGAACAGAAGAGAGAAAACAAGATTGTAAAACAGTTTAATAGGAGTTTAATAGAAGCAAAAAAAAACAGAGACTCGTTATTAAACAGTTAGGAGGCGTTCTAGTTATATTTTTTGGTGCAGTAATTATATTTTTTGGGTGCCTATTTTTGCTCTGTTTATGATGATGCCTCTTTGCGCGTGGGAAAAAATAAATAATACACAAAAAAAAACGCTGTTGGTTTATTTTGAATTTTCTATTTCTGAACCAAAAGAAAAAAGAGAGAAGAAAAGAAAGCAATTTCCTCTTTAGAAAGAGAGACAACTACGACGACTCGAGGTGTCGATAGATAAGGTGAAATGGGGAGGGGAATTTTCAATACACTTTGCACATTTTCAACTTATTTTTAGAACATTTCTCTATTTTTTTTCCTCGTTTACACTTGGCGATAATTGAATGCACTTGTTTGCAAATTACAGCAAACAAATCGATTAAAATCGATTATCGAAAAATAAGAAAGGATCAAAGAGAAACAACAAAGGTAATTTGGAATGAGCGCGCACTTTAACGTTCGCAAATCATGACGACCAAACTGAGACTAACGGTAAAAAATGACTTTGGACTATACGAAAATGCGGAGCGGTGTGATATCTTTTACTTGGTCGATGTTTTCGCCGCGCCACAGTCAGCAGCGCCAGCTTTTTGGTTGTTCTTTCTTTTTTTTTCTTCTATCTAATTTCTGTTTTAATGTTTTTTGCTTTGTTTTTGTTGTTTTTTTACGTAATTAATATAAAATTTTTAAGAGATTTTATTTGGTCGATTAACAATAAGTTTTTTTTTTTAAACTGATATGAACGAGGTTGGGTTAGTTTCTTTTGTGTTTATCGATTGTTTTTTTTATCGCAAAACAACACTTGTAAGACAGACGATAATGATTACCGTCCGACAAATAAAAACAACGAATATGGGTTTTATATCTTTTCCAATTAATCACGTTTCGACTGATTTTTTTAAAATTTTGTTTGCAAAATTTGTAAAAACAGAAATTGCATGCAAATTAGAAACGCCACGCACGAAAATCAAGCGACCTAGCGATACTAGCTAAATTAGATGTGATTTTTTGTGAGAGAAAAAGATGTTTATTTGATTACGAGAGTTCTTGGTATAGAAAAGATTCTTTTTGGTCATTGAGTTGGCGCAATGTTGGAAAAACTATCTACATGTCCCACTCCGACTCTCTCGGAGAAAATACTGTTTTTTTTTCCGAGGAAAATTGAAAATAGTTTCTAAAATAAAAAACTAAAACATTTCAAAGCTGATTGGTTTGTGGCGATTTGTGGTAGCGCGTTCGAGGTGATCGTGTGGCTTTATGGCATGTCGCACGCGTGAAGATCAAAAATAGTTTCTCATGTGTTTTTTTTTTGTTGTTATTTTTGTTTCTATTCTAATGTTTATGTATCTAAATTACTTTTAAGAGAGATAATATTAATTTTGTTGTAAGAAATAGTTTTTCGAAATTTACACATTTGAAATGAAATGACAATTAGTTGCTTGGTTTTTGAAAGTCATATATTTTCTAGGTTTCAGTGTATTCTAATTTTGAATATTCGAATTAATTGGAATATGTTTGGAATATGCGCAAAATTGTATTTTCTTCCCGCGGTAGGCATTTGAATGGACACTAGAGGCTTAGACAAAGAATCAATATTTTTTATTCAACTTTTTTAGAAGAGAAAAAACTAAGAAAAAATGTTGTAAGTTAAGTGATGTAACCAAGATGGATTCCAGACATTATTACTTTATTCAAAGTATTTTAAAATTTCAACGTTTTTTGAGTTTTCGAAACATTTTTCAGGAATGATGATAAGGTATCTGAATAATGCAACTTAAGAATAAAAGTGAGTCAGGTAAAGTATCACACGTTTAAGGAATCTTCGAACTTAATACATAATACAGGTTGGAAGAAAATTGGCCAAGAAATCTTGGACATGTGCGAAACGAATTGCTCTTACTTCTGAGAATAAAGAGTATTGTGAAAATTAGTATGAAAAGTAGCTGTAGATTTCAAGTAGAAAAATCTCATAGTCTAGAAAATCTAGAACCGAGAGGGTCAGCAAAATTAAAAATGTAAATTAAAAATGTTTGCATTCAAAAAATATTTATTGCAACTGAAAAATATTTGCATTGAAAAAAAAAATTGTAGGTATTGCAAATAAAAATATTTTGCATTAAAAAAAAAAAACAAAAATTTTCTCCATTGAAAATAAAATTTAATGCAAATTTAATATATATTTTTTTAATATTCGTCAAATTTCTAACAATTTTGATTACTTTGCCTTACATTAGCTATTTCAACTATAACATTGAAACTAATATAAGACCAAACAGTCAAAATTGTAAGAAATTCGATGAATATACAAAAAATATTTAATGAACACATTTTGCATTGAATTTTTTTTTTCAATGCAGAAAATTTTTGATTTGAAAAAAATATTTATTAATGCAAAATATTATTATTTGCAATAAATCCGAAATTAAATAAATACAGGCACTTTGGGAATCTTTGAACTTGCTTAAGAGGGTGAAATATAGTTTCGATACCAATCATAAAAGTTCTAAATTACTTCCTATAAGTACCAGATTTCTTATATTTTCTGGAATATGACGATTAACATAAATAGATAAACTTCTGAATGAAAATGAATTTCAAAGATTTTGGCATGTAGCAGGCGTAGAAAGTTTATTGAACTGATAATCTTTTATTAGGAAATATAAATACAACTCAACTGACTAACAATATAAGTAAGTATAGTACATTGCACCTACCCTTATCCATCATATCAGCTGAGAGTTTTATTTCACAAAGGTAATGTGAAGGAAGTTTGCACAATAATATTTTAGCGATATCCTGTCAAGGCGTGGGATTGTAACCCTTTAAATTAAATTTTTTTTAAGTTCAATTTTTTCGACTTCACGACTTGCTTTTATGGCAGAGAGAATTAAAAAATTCAAATTTTCGGTTAAAAATACTAGCCCAAAATTGAGCCCCCAAAATCCAACAAAATGGGTTATTTACTGAAATTTAAGTGTTCCAGTTAAGAGGAGCCGACTGTAGACACTGCTTGGTAGAAAAAAAAATGGACTAAATTATTATTTTTAATTCAAACCAAAACATCATGTACCTAATATTTCGTTTTCTTTTTTTTTGTACCCCCATCTAAAAATCACAAACTTGTATTTCCGAAAAAAGTATGTTAAACAATAATATTTTGAAATACATTTATCATATCCAATGTTTTTGAGAACAAAATTAATTTTGAAAAGACACTTAAATGGAAATCTTAAAGATTTGGAAAAACAAATATTTTCGAGTGATATAATTCAATGTCAAAAGTATTCAGCACCACGGAAACTGATTTTTAAGATTTTTCAAAAATTTAAAAAAAGTTCGACTTATAAGAAAAATATAAAAATGTGTAAGCACAAAAACTTTAAAAATAAAAACAAAAATCGACAGTTATGACGAATGTTGGAAATAATTAATTCACTTTCGATGTCCTTCTACTGTACAAATCGATAATTTATCGAGATTATCAGTGATTTGACACTTTTAAGACAAACCGCAAGTTTATACCGACACAAAATTTGTTTTAAACAAATTCGCTCAAAGAATATGACGAACAGTAAATTTTTTATATTCCTTCACAGAAATTGTTGTTAATGATTCATTCCTTATTCAAAATCAAGTTTAAATAAGTAAACAAGGAAAAACTTTGCTAGAATTTTCCACAAATCATCACTAATTATCTTAGTTAGTTAAGTCTTTCTTATTGAATTCTTCGAAATTACCATATCGATTATTGCTTCCTTATTAAATTATCTTTATCCATTTTCTATAATCCTTGTTTTTATCCTTTAACAAAATATAACAAAAATCCACTGACCGAAACCGAACCAATCCACACACTTTTTCAAAAACGTAACAACTAAAATCACATAACAAAATATTTTTTTGTCAACTCAGTCAGTTTCAACTTATTTTCAATTATTCTTAATCTTACGATTCTTTTTTGTTTATTTTTTTTTGTTTTTTCTTCCTCAAGAATGAGTAGAAAGTAGAGGGTAGTAGTTGTGACAGAGACACTAATTTATTGAGTACAGAGGTAGGGTTGAAAATAATAATAATAATTTCATATAGGTTTGTCATAGGTCGTCAAAAGGTTTTCAGACCAAACACAAATAAAGTATACTTTTGCAAGAAATTATTGTTATACAATAAAATTAAATTAAGCCGATTATTATCAATCGAATCGAAAGTATTGGAATGCGCCAGTTATGTAGTTGTTTTTAGTTCTTCTAAAGGAATTTCTGAACAAGAACTACTTGTTAAGTTTCACACTTCTTAGTTCAGTTCACTGACTAAGACTGTCAATACCACCCTTTTTGTGATGTGAATTTAAAAAGGATTATCGGCCTTTGAGGTGGTTTGAGGGTGAATTGTTTTTCTGTCACAACCTCGGCCTTGATTTTTTTGAAATTCCATAATAGTTGTGTTCCTTTACAAAAAGACTTTAAAATAAGAAACGCACTTAATTACGTTTCAACTCAGGGTTGTTTGGATTTCTGAAAAAGATTAAAATACCTAATAGGTCTACAACTGTCTGCAATTTATATCACCATAATAATTTTGCGCCCAATAAACACATTTCAATCTAAATTTACCCCCAAATGACCTCATCACACAACTTCCATTCCAGTTTTCATTCAATTTTCACATCAAAATCGAGAAGCAATCTACAATAATTCTACAATTTGGGTCAGAAAAAACGAAGAATCTTTATAAAGGTTGGAAAGTTCCACCAGAACAGAATTCCCATTAAATAATTAGTATTCCATCATTCAGTTTATCGTCACCACAATCCCAGAAAAAAATGGAAAGTGCCAAGCAAATTCCATCATCATTCCAAGTGCTAAAAATCTTAATTTAAATTTTGTTGCTGTGTTCCACTAGGCTCTGATGCACCACCCAACAACACTCAACAAATCCCTGAAGTTGAAAAAAAAAAAAAATATTTTGATGAAATGGAATCTTTAAAAACACAAAACGTACAAAAACAAATGCATTAGCCTAGAAACAAAAAAAAAGACAAAAAACGGGAAGACAATATTTTCATATATGTAAATGCATCCCGACAAGGCGACCGACCAATCAACAGCAGCAGCAGGGTGTTTCTATTTTTATAACATTTTTTATGGCTTTTGAATTGGAAAATTTATTTCCCTTGGCCTCAAGCCAATAGGGTAGACAAAAACAACAAAAAAAAAAAAGAAGAAAATCCAGCAAACTTTCGAGTTCGTTGGAAGAAAACAAAAATAATTGTTTTTGGCAAAGATTTTGTGAAAGCTCTGAAGGTTTGGATTAAGTTAAAAATGCCTCATAGAAGTTTTAAGTTTTAAAAACTTGGACGTCTTAAAGTAAATAAGAGTTGTTGTTTTAAAGTCTCTCATGAGAGATTGTTTCATAAAAAACAAAAATAACTTTGGGTAAAGGGAAATAGGGTGAATGGTAATTGATTAAGATTAAATTGCTTCAGACCTGTTCAAAGATTCCTAGGCATCAATTTTTAGAGCTTCAAAAGTGTCTTATGTCTCTCATGAGAGAAAGTTTCTTGAAAATACAATAACTTGAAAAAATGAAAAAGTGAAAGTCAGAAGTGCATTAAAGCTACTCTCAAACATCAGTTTATAGAACCATAAGCTGGTTTTTTAAAAAAGATTTACATCTCTCATGAGAGAAAATTTTCTTATAAATTGGAAATAGATAGAACGGTTTTTTGGGATTTGATTCGAACTTCTATGATTTGAAAGTGGCAAAGAGGAGAGCTGTGGCAATACAAACTCACTAACTTTAAAATTAAGGTTTTGGTCGGACCTAAATTTCAAAACTTGAAAATAATGAAACGGAATTTGCTATATAACTTTAATAAGGGGCAGTGTATTGCATGAGAGAAAGTTTCTTGAGACATTTTAAATAGATGAAAGGTGTTTTGAAACACTTAAAAAATCTTCTTAGTCACTAATTTTTCGTGACAATCTTAAATTTGATTGAAGTCTTCAAAGGTGTTTAATTTCTTGAAAGTTACTTGAAAAATACCAGAACATTCGAAAGGCTATCTTGAATGAGTTAAAACAGCCTTATATTGATGAAATAATTTCAAAATAAAATTATATATGAAAATTACTGAGATCTTTCATGAGAGGAAAAAGCTGCCTAATAATAATAATAAGAAAATGAAATTGTTTAAACAGTTTTAGTGTCTAATATATTGAAAACGGCGTCAAGACTCTCATGCTAAAAACTTTTGGGAAAACAAATTAAGTGGAGTGTTTATCAAGTGAAAAATTAGGCTCCTACCTGTGATGTGAAAGCTGAATTTGAAAATCATAAGTGAAAAGTTATTGGAATATTTAAACTTAGTAAAATAGTTTTAGAGTTGCTTGAACATCAGAAAAGTGTTTTTCTTTAAAACTTATAAAATTCTAATTGAAATTTCTCATGAGAGAAAAATAAAAAAAAAAACAATCGGATTGTGAAGAATTGATCCCTTTAAAATATCTCTCAGAGTTGTTAATCGATAAAAATACTTTGACTTTTTAAAATTGAAGCTGTATGTACTTTTGAAAAACAAAATAACTCATAAAATAGCATCAAGTCTCTCATGAGATATTTTTCCGGAAAATATAAAAACAATAAATAAGATGTTATCATTTAGAATAAACCGTCTTTTGGCAGTTATATTACTATAATTCGAAGAAAATCGAAGTTACCTATTCAAGAAATCTTTGTAAATAGTTTTATGTGTCTCATGAGAGAAAGTTAAAACGACTGATTGGGGATTATTATTAGGTTAAAATAACATCAACTTCATCTGTTTTAAGACACTGAATATAGGACAACTGAAGATAAAACAATAACTTTTGAGAAACTAATAATGGTCTGTCTTTCATGAGAGAAGACTCATGAGAGAAGATTTTTAGAAAGTCTAAGAAGCCACACTAAATGAGAAATTTTGATTAATTTCAAAAAGCTACTGAGATTTTTTAAGATTTTAAAACCAAAAACTAATAACTTTGTTAAAGTGTCGCATGAGAAAAAAGGCTCTTGAAAAATTAAATTTTTTTTTTTCATAGAAAAATTGAAATTTGATCAAATCTATCATGAGAGAAAATTTCTAGCAATCCAAAATAATAGATTGAAGAGTTCCAAAAAAGTTTAAAAAAAAAACCCTAAGACCCGTTTTACTTTCAGACATTAAGTGTCGATTTCTGTGAGAACTTTATAAAACATTCTTTTCTTAAATCTTTCATGAGAGAAATCTTATTAAAAAAAATTTAAATGCAGAACTTCAAGTTCAAAAGCACTCAAAATAGTTTTTTTTTAACTTCAGAAAACTGAACACGGTTTTTGTGAGAAAGAAAAAAAAACTTTTTGTGCCTGTTATATTTCTCCCATGAGATAAAGTATACGTATGAAACGTATTGACTGGATAAGGGAGGGGGTAGAAAGTAGGCCGTTAATTTATTTGAAGCTTTAGAGGAAAATGTCTTCAATAACATGTTGGACATTTCAAAATGGTTGTATTTTTAAAAATCTCTCATGGGAGAATTTTTTTTTATTTTTTTTCTTATCTTATTTCATTCATCTCTTTGGTTCAGATTATTCAAAAACTACACCATTGCTTTTAAGATTTTTGCTATAAATTCGTACTCACCATTGTATCTCATCATTAGTAACAGGTTGCGTACGGAAACGATCCTTATACATTTCCCGTTTAATAGCACTCGGTCGTTGAATCTTTGGAATTGCCCCTGCCGAACAATTGGCCAGGCTAATATCATCACTACTTTGACCGGAATTTGAATTCAAGAACCTTTCCATATTCCTAACGCGTTCAGCCACCGATAAAGATAAAGGTTTTTCTTCAACCATCATTTCGATAGGTTCCATTTCACCGCCAACGGCACCTCCTTCATCTTCAGGCGCCTCTTCTGATTCTAATGATTTACTTCGTTGCAAGCCACCAGCATTAGCTTCTGCAACAGCTGCCGCCATCTCCGATGCAGATGATGATGATTCAGTAAACGATCTTCGTTTAGCTGGCGAATCAGTCTTTCTTATCGATCTCTTACCCTGATCATCCGATTGATCAGAGGACTCTTCACGACTACTCTTCCGAGAAGTCTTAAGTATCGGCCGAATTTCTTCAGTCTCTGAAGAAGATTTCTTCTTCAGTATCGGTTTGGGGGCACGGATTTCTTGATTGTCGACCTTGAGTATTGGCCGAATATTATCGTATTCACTGTCATTGCTAGTTGGTGGCGATGACGATGATGTGACAATGTCTTTGCACAATTCAGCAGCAGCTAGTATCACAGCTTGTGAGATCGATACGTGTTTCGACGGATGACTACTCTCCGATGGGGTTGATGTTGAGTCTTTTTTCTTTAGAATACCATGATGGGGTTCTGCTGATGGGCAACCATCACTTTTGCTTTCATAGCTGCTCTGCTTGAGAATACCGTGTTGGGTTTCTTCCAAGCTGTTTCGGCGTGCGCTTTTAACAAGGATGCTTCGTTCGTCAGGTGAATGACTGCGACTGTAGTAGCGACTTTCGTCAAGACTGCTGCGTTTCTTGAGAATTCCCTGACGCTTGCTTCGAGTTGGAGTGTCCATAGTGGTCGAAGCAAATGTCACCGGGGAAGCATTACTCGAAGTGGAGCTTGACTCTGCCAGATCTTTCTTCTTCAAAATCGAAACGATGTGATTGGTTGGTTCGTCAGAGCTTTTACGACGCAAAATCGGAGACAATTTTGGCTGATCAAGGCTTATTTCACGTTCGACGCTACGTGCCTTAAGCATTCGCCTGCGAAGGAAGCCTAACGATGAAGCACCATCTGAGTGGAAGTCTTCACCATCGTCAAAGCTTATACGGTCTTTCTTTACAAATGACCTAGGCGAAGCCGATGAATTGGAAGAATTATTCAATTCCTTGGGTTCGATCAATGGCAAATCTTCCTTCGCTGAAATGCGATCGAGAGAACTAGCAAAATCATCAATAGCATTTGGCACCTTTTTAAGTGGAGGTTTGAATCCAGATTCAACTTTGCTGCTATTAGCAGCAGCATTACCATCATTACACATTTCAGTGATTTTGATTATGTCAGCAAGTTCGGACTTGGTTCTTTCACGCATTGCATCAACTTTTGAACCAACATCAGCAAAACGGAACCGATTACGGCGACTGTACTCGGATGTGGTTCTTCCACCGAGTGATAAAGAAATACCTTCTCTGTCAACTGGTCTTCGTGGAATTTTAGTTTCAGTTAATTTAGCTGGCGATGTTGGACTAGCACCACCAATTTTAGGACTGGCTGTTGAAGCTCGACGACGATCTGAAGCCGAAGGGCTTATTAGACCAATACCACGACGTGCATTTTCCATATGAAAGGCTAAATTATTTCTCGGTGATGTTGGCGAGACTGATGACTTTTTAGGTGACAACAAGAGATCACGCACAGCTGTTGAAGTTTCATCTGATGGAATTAGCTGACGAGCCATACCAAGTTCACGGCGACGACGACGACGCAAGGCAGCTTCATCTAGAAGAAATAAACATAAGTTCTCATAATTGAATACTAAATTATGTGAAATGTATGGTGCTTTTTGTAAAAAATTACTTTAAAAAGAGGTCTCAAAGTCTTGGGGATTACAATTTTTTTTTTAGCGTATTTACCTTAATTTAAAAAAAAAAATTACTAAAACACGTCCCAAAAATTTGTTTTGATCGAAAATAAAGTAGACGAAAAAATGTATTTATTATTAGTATTATGTTTATTTTTGATATAATACATGTAGAACAGTCAAATCAGACAAAAATTTGGGGGTTCGTGTTACGTCATAAAAATAATGAACAGGGCTTTCTTTGCATTTTGGTGTTCCTTAACATCTAAGCTATAAAATTACAAATCGAGGTATTGCCTTCCCCGTGGTTTTTCACCCGATTTCCTTCTTCAATTTTTACTTGCTCACCCGTATAAACTTAGCATGACAACTTTTGAAAAGTTAATTTTTTTTTGGCTCAGTAATTGCCGCATAATTGCCGTGTTTATGCCGTGAAGTCAAAAAAATTGCCGCGCGCTTAGTTTGGTCAGAATCGGTAAACCAAGTTTGTCATGCTAACTTTACATAAAGTTAGCATGACAACTTTTAATTTTTGATCAATTTCAGTTTTTTTTTCGCTAATTATTTAAAGCTTAATTGCCGTAATTATGCCGTGAAATCGAAAATAAACTATCTCTTTTGGTTTTCTCAAAAAAAAAATATAATCTATTTTTCGTTAACCCGCGCGGCAATTTTTTTGACTTCACGGCATAAACACGGCAATTATGCGGCAATTACTGAGCCAAAAAAAAATTAACTTTTCAAAAGTTGTCATGCTAAGTTTATACGGGTTACTTGCTCTATAGGGCAAGTACACGAAAACAAAATTCGAGGTTTTAATCAAAACCAACATTACGATAATGGTGAATATCAAAAAAGTGGTTTTCGACATGCCGTCCGTTGGTCTGTGCATCTGTGCGTTCATCTGTACATCGAGCTAAGGCCTAAACGGTTGGTTGGATTTGCTTGAAACTTGGTACAGATGTTTTTTGCGTAATTTCCTAGGTCCGTTTTTTTTTTATTTTTTTAATATTTCTTTTTTAACGCAATATCCCATATACCGTTTTCGAGGTATTGCAAATTTCTCGAAAACGACTCTAACGATTTCGATTAAATTTGATGTACGTAATATCCTTATAGATTCTAACAGAACTGCGTTATTAGTTTTTCTCAAAAAATTCGGAGAACGGAAATATGGTGTTTCCGTTTTTTACAAAAACTGATAGATATTTAAGATAAAAATACGTTGAACTACAAAAGCAAGTACGTGCGAACCGGGCGTGCATTTTATTTGAAATCAATTTATTTCAATTCCTATACCTAGAGAGAAGAAAAATTGTGAATTTGACCATTTTGTTTAATGGCTAAATATCTCCCAAAATTATTAAACAAATGATGATATGAAAGGTCAATTAAAATGTCCAATAAATCAGAGACTAAAGGTAAACTATTAAATTTCTCAAAATTTAAACAATCAATAATAATTTAAACGAGTTTTCCTTAAAACCATATTTTTTACGGACCACCAACCAATTTTGTAGGTGGATAGGGCTGAAATAATTTTTTAAGGTTGACAATTCTATTCTCCAGTAAGAAACGTAGTATTTTTTTATGATAAGTTTAATGGCCATTTTTTACCATTTTTTTGTTCAATGAAATTTTTTTTCAAACAAATGCCATTCCTTTAAGAATCAATAAATCAAATAAAATCTAGGTACTTTACTGAGTTTCGGTAAAGAAAAATTATGGGTTTTCATTTCAAATACAAATTTCTTACTTTTTAAAATTGGGTATGCATTTTAAAGAAAAAACTTACATAATAATTTTCTTATAACGATTTAATTGTATTTCTTTTCTAAAATCACTAAAGCAGCAATAAAGAAGTTTATTTACTGCAATTTCGCTTCCAAATAAACTTTACCCCTTAAATAATAATTATTTTTAGGGTAGATATGATCGTATTATTAGGAGTGACTTAGTCAACTTTCGTATAAATAAGGGCACATATCAATCAAAGTTAAAAACGAAATTCAAAAATAAAAAAGGTACTATGGCAGGTTCTGTCTATACCGATTCAAAAAACTATTATCACAAAAATGCCTCAATATTTGTTTATTGCACACTTATCTTCTTATCTTATCTTAAGATCCTCAAAAACAAAAAGAAAACTTTTCTATTTTCATTATATGACAGTTACGGTTCCTTATGGTCTCAAAACAATTTCAATTTTTCCTTTAGGAAATCATTCAAAATTGTAAACTACCAAGTTTGAAGAAAATCGATACAAGGGTGTGTACAATCAGATACACAAAGGGCATTGTGAGACCCATTTTTTGGCATTCTGTATTATCGTTATGTTATGTGAAGTCGATTTCTAAAATAGTCTTACAGTACCTACATATCGTCGCGTCGCCGTGAAGCAGAATTGTTCTAAGTCACAAAAAGCAAATTTTACAGGGGACGATTTTTAAGTTTCAAATTGGTTTAAAGCGACAATTTTACCATTCAAGTTATGCTCCTTCGCCATTCAAGTTATGTTTTTTATAAAGTTTGTTCTTTTCTCTTGAATAAAATATACAAGTTTACCTCATTAGTAGGAGCATACTATTTTTAAATATTTTTTAAAACTAAAAACCCACAATTGGACATAGAACAATTCCTATAAAAGTACGTTTTTTCCTTAAATAAAAAGTGGACTTAGAACAAAATTTGATGGGACTTAGAATAATCAAGAATACCTACTCGGGCTCATTTTCAAAAGACAACTTCCCTGTTTTTATTGTTCTATGTCCCGTTAAATTATATTATCTGCGGAATTAAATTTGTCGTCAAAAACGGTTTTCAAATTCGGAAAGAGCACCCTCAAATTAGTAAAACTGCATCATTAACACATTTTCGGTAAAAAGTGGATTTAGAACAATTTTGCTTTACGCCGCGCCGACGCGTCGATATGTGTATCGCAAATAAAAACTGTAAACAATTTCAAATCATTAAAAATGTGATTTTTGTAAAAGTTTATATTTTCCTTTTCCATTTCTAATATTAATAGTGATAACTATGCACTTTGATTTTATTACCTAATAAATTCAGATTAAAATTAAGTGTTTACGATAATTTATGTTTATAGCTATTTTTTAATTAAGCTGATGGTCTGTTACAGGTGAAACTGAGATTACAATAATTAAATGCCTGCATAAATGCTAATATTAGATAATAAGACTTAGGTGCTTGTAAAGGTAAACAAACAGATAACATTGTACTTCAAATAGTGTGAAATTATTCTATTTCCAAGGTTGGAAAATGAGAAAGCCTTGTAAATATGAAACAAGAAATGAAAAAAACTAGTAAATTTTGTTTTACCTACTAGGCAATGAGATTGGACAAATTTTTTCGTATTGAAACAAATTTATAAATATGAAATTAAAAATGTTTAGCGTGGTAAAAGCTGCAAAATTAGGTTGTTACAGTTGAAAGTGAATGCTGCTCACAAATAAAAAAATATATGGGCTATTAATCTGAAAGTTTTTGCAAAAGTTCTGTTTAAAATTACAAAAACATAACGCAAAATTGAAAACTCGTTTAAAAAATCTAGATTACAATCTAAATTGACCTAACGGTGCTAGAGAATTCGAAAAAAAGGGGTTACAAATTCTAACTATCTGCCTGTCAGAATTAAAGTATATCTTATTTTTCTCGAACTAAAGCCTAAATATTTTGTTCTATACAATAAGTCAGAGTTTAAATGGTTACAGCCCAATGAGCATCCTAAGATTTCGAATAAACGCATTATTGTACTAAATGCATGTTATGTCAACAAATACCATAATTTTCAGTTTTTCATGATTTTTAAGCTAGATATTAGAGATTAGAGAGAGAGAAAATGATGTTTCACAGCCTTTAAGTTTGTAAGATATCATATAATTCTGTAAGAAAAAATGTATTGGCCTTAGTTTATGAAATATTACCGTTATTAAAGCCAAAGACTAACTCAAATTTTGGAAGAAAAAAAGCAGTTCTTACAGATATAATTACAAATAATTCTGAAATAAATTGCTACACATTACAGCTTAACCTCAAAAACTATAAAAATTACGTTTTTTTTTTGCGTTTTATAACGGTAATATTTCAAAAACTAAGGCCAATAAATTTATACATTCAGAAAAGTATATTTTGGTTCTTCTGCAAAAAAAAAAGTTTTATTTTTTTCAACAGAATTTCATTGTAGCCAACCAAAATATTGACTTCGTCAGGTTATAACTGAAATAGTTTATAGTTTTGGACATACAAGAAAACTTAATGTACCAAAATGTAGGAAATTTAGAGTTGTTTCAATGTTATTATGAGAACTATTTCTCTTAGATGAACCTAAGCTGAAGAAAAGTGTAAAAATCACGATCATCACCGAAAATTTTACATGTTTTCGTCAATAACTTTTTATAGAGAAACTTTACAAAGAATACGTTCTTCTACAAAACAAGACAAAAAAATCCATTCTACGATAAACAGGAGCCGAGAAAATCACAAAAACGCATTTTTCAAAATGGCGGCCAAACCACACATTTTTGAGACAAAAAAAATATATTTTTATGTTTGTCTTAATGCGCCTCTTTATATGAAATATCAAATTCAAAAAATTCTCCGATGATTCCTTAATGCCTGTAGTATTAAGAGTTTACTAAAATATTGCTCTTTGAATTTTGTAAATTTTGTCGAAATCGAGTATTTTTTTCAAAGCTGTCTTTATATCTTGTTTTAAGAAAACCTTAACAATTTGTAAATTCTGTAGGTAAGTGTCTTTGGGCAGCACTAAAAATTGTTCCTATTACTATATAAGTTTCTTACCATAACATAGGTATTATAGAATTAACAAGTCTATTAACTTAAATATTCAAATGTTAAAGCTAACAATGTATTTCAAACATAAGTACTATATTGTAATCAAAAATAAGTCTCAATAAATCTAAATTTGAATTTTTCAAAACTGTTTTTAGTACAAGTCAGAGGATAATTGGCCCTTCTAAAGACATCGTCCCAATTTTAGTACATGTTGGTTGGATATTGACTCTTATGCAAACTTAAGTCTTTCAACATGGAGGTGGGACACGATTCACCATTTTGAATCAAAGATGCACGCATTCAACCCAATTAATTCGGTATCAGTACATTTTACGAAACAAAAAACTGTGTCAAAGCTGTAAGAGCATAAAATAAATTCTGAACAATTAAATTTATCCCTTAAATTCCTCTTTTTTAATACAAATTAAATTTAAATACCAAATTCTACCCATCAGAAAAAAAAAGTTGACAAAAAAATTATGACTTAGTTCCGTTTCTTTGCTACCGAAATTTTTAACAAATAAACTAAATTGGATATATTAGTCATTTCCTATCAAAAATATAGAATTCATATTCTAACTTTTAAAAATAATAAACCTACCATCTCCAGTTGCTTCTTCATTCAATGAACGATTTAAATTCGATTTTCTCTTCGATGATTTGTCTCGATCTTCAATTTTCTGTGCTTCCGGCTAAAACAAAAATTAAGAAAAGAAAACATTTAAAAAAAAATTTTGTATAAATTTCTTAATCATCATCTCACTCACTGTTCGATTATTTCTTACTGGACTCAACTCCATATCTCGACCATTGCGTGCCGGTTGTGCCAAATGATTTATTTCCGAATTCATGGTCGATGAGCGTGGTCGTGCTGATGAAGAGAATTCTCCATCATCTTCTTCATCATCATCGCCATTGTTACCATTCAAATATTGTTCATCATCATCATGACTCAATCCACCACCAACACCGCCGCCATTATTACGACCTGCTGAAGTTATCTTAACGGTACATTCTGTAGTATGAGGTCTTTGTTCCCTGCTGCGTGATGAAGATATTCCACCGTTGTTGCCATTGTAACGCAATTCATTAAGATTCTGCCGCATTGTGACGCAAACTGCCGACGGAACTAGTTTCTTGCTGCTTTCAGCTGCTGGCGGTGAAGCACTTAATCCTGACCGTGCAGAAGTTGTACGAGTTACATCGGGGCTATTATTGTTGCCAGGTTTGCGAGAATTCTGATGATGATGGCGAGGTGAAGTTTGGCGTAAGCCAATTGCCATTGGTATTCCCGAAGTAGGATGTTGTTGATGGTGTTCATCTGAATCTTTCTTTTTATCTGTTGATTTCAAAGAATTTCAAATTAATCTCAAGGATTTTAAGGATGGTTTTTGTTGGTTTTGGTGTGTTAGTGTTTTATGTACAACAAAATTTACATCACAAATTATTTCTTAAAAAAAACCAAAAAAAAAAAAGTTAAAATTTAGAAAAGGGAAAATCAGATAGAAAAGAAGAAAGTATCTTTTTTTTTGTGCTTTTGAATAGATTCGAGAATATTGAAGTTATACTCTTACTTACCTAACGCAGCAGCACGCAAACGAGAAGTTTTTGTGGTTCTTACAATTTTTGCTGGTGTAAGTTGCTGTTGCTGTTGTTGTGGTAGTTGATTAGACTGATTAAGGACAGCAGGACTACGATGTTGATTATTATTATGATTTGGCTGACCTACTGATGAGGTTGACGAGGATTTCGTCACGATACGACCATTTGTATAGAGTTCACTATGTTTTTTATTTGTAGGACTTATAGCTTGGCCTGGGGTAAAAAGGAATTGAGTGCAAAAAATTGTTTTTTTTTTTCTAATTGTTTAAAAAAAAAATTGGAATTTTTGTGAGCGAAAAAAACTATATGATGGCGACACTATATAATTCAAATTGGATTTGGATGATGTGGAAATTTTGAATCATGGAAATGGTTTTTTTTTTGTACTAGATGAAATCTACTTTAAAAATGAATGTTTAAATGCACTCTATAAAGGCAACTACGGGATGGTATCTTTGATCTAAAATGTCATTTTTCGATACAAAAACTTGAGAGGTTGAACTTTTTCCAAAGTTTTGAGATTTATATAAACGACTTATAGAAAAGTACACAACAAAACATGAGAAAAAAATTACCTCTTAAAAGGTTCTTAACAATCTAAATAATGACACGTTTTCAGTAAAATTGAAACCAGTTGTTAATGGTTCATGCGGAAATCATCCCACCATTGTGGGAACTGTCGAACTTTGTGTCATATCATATCCATTTATATTTTTCGAAAAAGGTGTAATTAACATTTATTAAAGAAGTAATAATTACATACTCTTCTTCTAAGATGTTTTCTGTTTGTCAGTTGCAATTCAAGCGACAGCAAAAAGACTAGTATACAATTAGGTCGAAAAATGAATAGTGTGATGTTAAATAACGGGAAAATACACTGCAGAAGCTAAATCAGAAGCATAATTTTATTCTAAAGAAATTGAAAAACATTTTACAGAAAGATAAGTTAGACGATTTTTTTGAGGGTTTGAATAATAACGTTTCCAATTAAAAAAAAAATAGGTGTGGTCAAAATTAATGTATGTACATTTAAGAATTAGGTTCCTGAGTGGAAAAACTATTTGAAAATAATTTTAAAAAATCCCCTATTTTTATTTTGACGCTAGGTGGCGCATCAAAAGGGTTAAAATTATTGCTCATTTGAGATAGGTATATGTTGACTTATGAGGCCATATTTTTTAGATATTAAAGTAAAAATGTTTGATGAGGTTCTTGTCTGCATTAAATACCGGTTTCAAAAAGGTATAAGCAATTTTCCTAGGACCTTGGATTTTTTAAAAAATATTGTAATTTTTTTTTTTGTAAAAACAATTTTTTGAAAAAGGGTTGATGAATTTTATCGAAATTTCTTTTTTATGTGTTAATATTTTCTTAAAAATGGCATAGGTACCAACTTTTTTTTTTTTTTTAATTTTAGAAATGTTATATAAAATAAAATGCACGACTGGGTCGCACGAAGTTGCTCTTACAGTTAAAGTTGCTTAAATTTTTAAGACTTTTTTTTATAGAAATTTGTAAAATGTAGGTACCTACTATATACAATAGTCGGAAAAAGTATTTTGACAAGATGAACATTTTTTTAACTGATGAGAAAAATCTATAACGGTTAAACATTAAATAAGGAAGTTGACGGTAATTTAATAAGTATATTATGGTGAATCTCATGATGGTCAATGTCAGTCATATAGTTGGTATTATGCTTCGAGGCTGCATTTTTTGTATAAAAAGTACTAATTTTTGAGGGAAAAAAGTATTTTGACAAACGTTTTTTTTTCACTTTAAATCCGGAATGACTCCAAAAAGTCTGGATTTCGAAATGCCATTCTCTCATTAAAAACTTTGTGAGCAAAAGTTCCCTTTACAGGAAAGCTCGCAGAAGACAATTTTACCATGTTTATGGGGAGATAATACAGTATTTATCTCATAAAAAAAAAATTAAAAAAAAATCGAATTCTCAAATTGACATGTTCTTGTGCTTTTCGCTTCTGGAACAAACTTGACCAAATTTTTACGGAGCTTCAACAGTTCCTTTGCGTTTCCCGGATCATTGAGATAGAAATTTGTGAGAAAGTGGGCCATGAAACTTTGTTTTTGAATGAAAGAAGCATACCAATATGTTCCTTTGAGAATTCAATTTTTTTTCGATTTTTGTTTTATGAGATAAATACTGTATTATCTCCCCATAAACATGGTAAAATTGTCTTCTGCGAGCTTTCCTGTAAAGGGAACTTTTGCTCACAAAGTTTTTAATGAGAGAATGGCATTTCCAAATCCAGACTTTTTGGAGTCATTCCGGATTTAAAGTGAATTCCTCAAAATGCGTCTCTTTTTTTTAGTGCATTTTTTCATTTTTTTGTCCATTCGTGTAAATTTTGCATAGGATAATCATATTTTTGTGTTGTCATATTTGGTAATTTTTAGTTTCCCGTGATAAATTCAGTTCTCCACAGATCTTTTAACAGACACACCGAAATTATGACTTGCAACAGAAGATGCACTAATTTCGATGTTAAGTTCCGCCGTTTTGTCCAATTTTTAACAAATCGGAGCCTTAATAACTCTGTCAGTTGTATACGTGCTTGAAACACGCAAAATGCATTACCTTACCTTACCAACGTTGAAAAAGAACGTTTGTCAAAATACTTTTTTCCCTCAAAAATTAGTACTTTTTATACAAAAAATGCAACCTCGAAGCATAATACCAACTATATGACTGACATTGACCATCATGAGATTCACCATAATATACTTATTAAATAGCCGTCAACTTCCTTATTTAATGTTTAACCGTTACAGATTTTTTTCATCAGTTAAAAAAATGTTCATTTTGTCAAAATACTTTTTCCGACTATTGTAGGTACAAAACAAAAAAAAAAAAAATAAAAAAAATAAAATCGTTTTTTAAAAAATTAAATAAAATCTGAAATCGAATTGCCCTCCAAAAAAAGTATGCAGTTTTGATTGATATATTAAAATGCATTTTTAGAAAAAAAAATTTCAAAATCGTTAGAGCCGTTTTTTAAAAAACTAATTTTTTGGAAAAAAAGTTTTAAAAAAAAATTAGTATGCCATTTTGTAGAAATCACTAATCAACATCTTAAACCAAAATTTCAAAAAAATTCAATGTCCCGTTTTCGAAAATTGGATTTTTCAAAAAAAAAAATTTCAAAATTTTTTAAAATATTCAAAAATTATTTTTTTCCAAATTTTATTTTTGGCGTATATTAAAATCATATAAATGCTTCTTCACAAAAAGTTTCGTTGAAATGGAATGAGCAGTTTCAGAGATAATCGGATTTAAAAAAAGGTTCTATGGCAGGTACCGTTAATAATGATTTTCAAAAAAAAAAAATTTTCATTAGAAGATAGCCCTTGTTTTAAAACTTACATTTGATTTTTTTAAACAAAATCGTTGGAGCCGTTTTTGAGCAATTTCAACTTTACTAAAATCGAATCGGTATATGACAAGTACCGTTATTTTTGGTCCAAAAAAATTAATTCCAAAAACTCCTCTGGAGAGTCTCCAAAAAATGCTACATACCAACTTTTTTGGCATTCTCTACCATCGTAATGTCATGGAAAAATGTTATCTCAACTTTTTTTTTTTGTACGAATGCATAACTTGATATATAGTACCTATATCGCAAGTAAAAAATGGCTATAACGATTTTCGAAATTTTTTTTCTAAAAATTTCTTTTTATACAAGACATCAAATGACATACTTGGTGTTCTGTACAAGATCATTTAAAACAGTATTTAATTGATCATTTTATTTATTTACAGTATTAATGAAATTCTTCAAAAAATATCAGTTTTTAAAATTTACCCTAATATTTTCATTGAAAAACTTTAACATTAGAGTTACTTTTACCATGGGAACAAGAACGTTTCGAAACTTATTCATTTATTATCACACCGCTTAAAAATAAAAATAATTTTCATTATTTTTTTACTTTGCTTATTCATTTAATTTAAAAGAAGTATGTAATTTTCATTATAACTCGTAAACTGACATGCCAAAGGAATCACTCCTATGGCCTCTCATCAGCGGAATTTCAACAGTTTTTAAAAACTGATATTTAAATTTTCGCTTACATCAGAAAAGCAACACTTTTGTAACAGAAACCCTCCTTCTAATTCCAAACTGTAATTTTGCATCAATTCCTCAAAATATATCGGAGTTTTAAAATATTAGAAAGGGACAAACAAGTCAGTTAAATTTTTATTTGAATCATTAGCGTCAGCATGATTTTTGATAAAATTAGTTGCATTGTTCCTTACTTCTTCCTTAAAAAGCATCTGCAATAATTTTTTCTCCTTAGAAAATGAAGATTTTAAATGACGTTTAAAAAGAGTGCATCAGTTTAACTCAAGAATTATTGATATAATTAAGCAAAAACTATAATTTAACAGACTGTTATAAAACTGCTATTCTTCTGTTTCACAAATGCAACTATCTAACAACTTAATATTTATTTATTTGGTTTTTTTCACGCTCCTATAACTTAATTAGTCTTAACGTTTCGTCATGGATCATCATTTATCATTTTAACCACACCTTGTTTATAATTCGATGTTTTATCAATGACCGTTTAGTGACAGAAGTGTACCTTGCATCTATAATATCTAAATCGATGTCATTTCCTTATGAGAATTCAAAACAAAACAAAAAAAAATTGTAAACATCCTTCAACAAACAGCTTTTTCACTATCTTCATCTCATCTTATTTGCATAAGTAGATATGATTAAATCATAATAAACAAGAAGATGAAAAAAAATTACTCTAATAACAATAATCAATTTGCAATGATCTCTTCCGTGTCAAATGTGAGATTCCATCATCTCACAGTTTCTCTTTTATTTTGAATAAAGCGTCTCATGATTAAACATTATTTCTCTTTTTCAAAGACCGTGTCTCGCTATTCAAATTAATTACGAAAACACTTCAAATTACATTTTATTACGTAAAAAGAAAGAAAGAAAGAAAAAAAAAACAAATTCACGTGAAATTTGCAAAAAGTCGATGAGGCAATCAATTTGCATACATTTTTTTTATCTTGCACCTTACTCTTTAGCTTCGGTCTTTCATTTAAAGTTCAAATGGAATTAAATCAAAATAACAAAAGTCTCTCTTCTTTCCTCTTCTCTTTCGTCTCAGAAACTGCTCCTCTCCATCAAATGTTTAACCGACTTATTTATGCAAATTTTCACGGATTGATAGCTAATTAGTGATTCTTAAATACAAAATGCTGCAACATAAAAGAAGATATCGATTCCAAATCAGAAGCTCTTTTCATGATGATGCTGATGATGAGAGATCAATGAACCATAACAATTCCCTGAAGGGTTTTTTTAAGACTGTAAATTAAAGCCCTAAAGGCATCTATCACTTGAAAGGTTATAAAATGACACAACAAAAATATAAGAACTGGTTTCAAATTCGCAAAAAAAAATTAACTGAGACATTGGTTATGCTTCATTTGAAGACAAACAAAAAAGTTAAGACTCTTGCTTTTTTTAGGTCTTAAGCGGCGATAAGTGTGACCAATCCGCTTTTGGGTTACATGAATATGGCTCGAGCATAAATAATACCTCATCGTCTTAGTCAATGAAGCGAATACAAAAAATTTAAAAAAAAAAAGGAAGATAAATGAAAAAAAAACGACTTTGAAGATTGTTTTTCGACAATAAAAAGAGATTTATTGAACGTTCGGAGATTTTACGGGTTATGAGATTTATGTTTATGTAAAAATTAATTACAAAATTTTTGTATTCAATAATCGCATAAAAAGATTGGTTTCAAAAATGAAGTTGACATTAGTTTAAAAGGCAATAAGGAAATGACACTTTTATCGTCAGTGATGAATGAGTGTTAAAAGCTGAAATTTAGGGTTTTTAAGCAACTTTTTGAAAATTAGTTTCGTAGAAAAATTTAGAAATAGATTCTGTCGATTTGTATATGAATTTGATCTAACTAGATTAATAGCTATAAATTGTTTCCTGTGACATAATATTAATTAAGTATACAATTTCTGAATAAACAACAAATTTCAATAAAAAAATAGAACTTTTTGCTATATGTGAATGAAAGTTAAATTTTTAGGTTTGGTATCAAGGAAGCCGGTCAACTTGACCATTCTAATTTAATTTAATGCCATTATTCTAATGAAGACGGAAGTGAACAAATCGATCATTCTGAGAACAAAATAAACAAGTTTTTGTTGAAATATATCGAGATCATTTTATAAACTTGAAAAAATGTCTATGTTGAAATTTTGGTGAAGTTAAGTTAAGTGAAGTTAGGTTAAAGACAGTTTCTTTGACGATGTAGTTTATGAATTTAATTCCAAATTTTAGCATTGTACTATTGGTTGCAATGTGAAAGACTTTATTATGAGTTTTTGAATGAAAAAAAAAAAAATCACCTCTGACTGAACACTTGTACGTTAAACTTTCCAAAAAATACATACATAAGAGTCGTTTGGAAGATAGTCAGACATCAAAAACAAAAATTGGTTCTCTGGGACCGTTTGTTATGATTTTAGGAAAATTAGATTTTCAGAAAAAAAAAGAAGCGATGTTTTCATAAAATGTGACTTTTTTGAAAAAAATAGAAAGTTTCTTTTTTTTAGAAAATTGTTAGGTATATGCGATTCAGAAAAAAAAAATTATTTTAAACATTTTTTTTGTTTAATATTTTATAGAAAAATTAGTTTCCTTTTCTAAATTTTCACAAAAGAGTTTTGTTTAAAAAATCCAATTTGTTTTCAATTTTTTAGTTATCTTGAAAATATTGTTACGTATATCGTTCGAAAAATTCATTATTAATAAAGCGAGTTTTGAGAATAAAGAACCCAATTGAATTGAGAATTTTTGTACTCACTCTATAGTCATGTATTGGTTTCGTGTAAAAAAAATTAGTTATAAAAAAAACGACATTCAAATTTTACAATAATCCAAAAATGTGGTTTTCGTAGTGCAGTCTGTCATTCTTAGAGCCTGTACCAGTTCAGTTTTGTTTGGGTTTGATATGAATAGAAAAATAAAATATAAATATATAAAATATACGTTTTTCTGCGTAAGAGTTGACAAAATTTTCTTCATCTTTCGTATGTTTACGTTTTTTGTTATGCTTTTAATATATCGCTTTAAACAGACACATCCAGTATATCTATCTTTTTTTGGACTAACATTTTTCAATTTCAATGCACGTACTGTAAAATAAGTAAATACAAAAAAAAATAATCTTAACCCTCTGTCGGCACACGGGTGCGAATTTGGCAGGACGAAAACAGAAAGTGGTCACAAAAAAGTATTTTTATAAGGGTGAAAATACATTTTTTTGGAATTGTGAATAAAATATTCGAATTCCTCGGAAAATTCTACATAAATTTCATATATGATTCTCTATAAAATAGTGAGACCGAAAAAAGTTCTAGCGACATGAAAAAGTATAAACCAAATTCGCAAAAAAGAGGTGTGCCTACAGATACAGAGGGTTAAGTTTAAGCCTCTTTAAATATGTTTACTAGTGCCAAATTAATTGTAAACGTTTCCATACAAAATATCGATAAATTCCAGGTAGTTTTAAAGTATTTTGCTAAAAATTTCGGTAAAACTGTAAAAATTGATAGAAAAATTTCAAAACTGACAATCTTCACGAATATAAGCCTAAAATATTTAAAAGATTTTTTCAAAAGAATGTTTATTCAATAAAGAAAAAGCGATAGCTTCATAAAATAACAAAATTAGCTGGCTAAATATTGTTTGGAAAAATTAACGACAAACTTTTTCATGTACCTACTCGTCAAGAAATTGTCAGTTTCGAAGTTTTTTTAATTTTTCAACTTACTATATATTAATACAACGCACAAAAATACGCACTAGAATCTGAAACTCAATTAAAATAAAATACAAGGATCTCACTACCAAAGTAAAGAGGGTGAGGTAATTATGAGCAGCAGTGTTTGAAAATCGCATTTGGTAAAATTAGAATAGGTGGTTACTGGTTACAGGTTTAAGATATATGATTTTTTAAAGCTTTTTTATCTTTTTTTTTCTAAATCAGGTTTAGTATTCGAACCATTATCTTGATTAATACATTTATAACACTGGTCGGCAACGGATATAGAGCAAGAACCAAACCCTACTTTTCGAGAGGAATTTTGTGTGCTGAGTCTGAATCGGAAGTCAAAATTTCACTGGCACGTCACGTTTTTGAAATAATTGAATATTAATAGGTCAAAAACGCGTTTTTTTTGGGTACATTTGACATCGAAATTCATCACCGTTAATTTTTTTTTGAAAAACTACTTATGCAATCTCAAAACGCCATATTAACACTCCTAAAGGTATTTATATTTTTTTAAAATTATTTTTTTTCTTAAAGATATTGAAAAATGAAATTTATGATAGATATCTCAAAATCTTGATAATTTTTTTCAAAGTAATGAATGGTTTTTTGAATCAAATTCCATCTTGCGTCTTCTGATTTGGACTTATAAAGAGCAACATATTACGGAAAATATATATTTTTGACTAAACATAAAAAAAAACTCAATTAAAAATTAGTTTTTGAAGCTTTATAGCGAAAATAGTGATGAGTATAGCTCAAAAACTAGACGTGATAGAAAAAATCTGTAAACAGTTTTAAATTCAGCACACTAAAGTCAATTAAAATCACCTTATAAAGTTCTTGCTCCCAACTTTTTTTAGTTTTTTGCCGACCAGTGTAATTATTAATATATGGTTTTTATAAAAAACAAAAAAAAAAACAAAAACACTTTTCAAAATCCAAACATATTTTCCTTGGATTATAATGCCACATCTATACTAACTTTCTAAATGAATAACAAAAGTCATTCTGACCACGTGTAGCCTGTCATTCAACACCTGAATAATTGACTAAGACACTTTTCCATATAATCGCCTCATCTTAAACAAACAAGCCAAACAAAATAAACTTTTGCCTTTCCGCGAAATTTAATCGCACTTCGTCAGACTCATTAATAAAAATTAATCATTTTAATGTGATTAAGCTCCTCTAGATGGCACACTAATCTCTTCACACAAGGTTCCTGGCTTATAGCTACTTTTTGTAGTCATTCACAAAAGCTATGTATATCCCCGATAAAGAGTTATTGCTTCGATGCGGTAAGATGTCAAAAACTAAAGCACACACTCGTAACGCGTAACTCAAAAGTTATATAGATAAAATCATCTCTCGTTTTTCATGCAAAATTATTATCAAACTAAATTCAAAACAAAAATTTAAATGATGAGCAAACAGAAGAAGAAAATTAAGTGCTAGATAAGTGCAAATATAATGACAACACAAGTGCACAACAAAAAAAATAAAATGACGAGGCAAAAAAGTGAGTTGAAACAAAAACAAACAAACAAACACAACACAAAAAACAAAAGCATCTCAATCACATCTCCAGACAAAATACTCACCACAAATATCGCTCAATGGAGATGATGATGATGATGATGCTGCAGCACCAACTTGGTGGATTGGTGCAGCAGCAACAGTGGCAACAGCGCCCACAGAATTGGTCATCACAGATCGGTAAGGGTCTGAAGTTGGTTGGAAATGATGCTGCTGCAGATGAAGATTGTTGCCGTTACCATTGAAAGTTCCTGACCCTGATGATGACGATGCTGGTATTCCTCCTACTGCTGATGATGAGGATGTTGATGATGATGGTTGTGGAGCAACGAAGGCGGATACTGATGGCGCTGAATAATGATGGTGATGGTGATGGTATGGGCGATTTATTAAAGGCGACTTGAGTGGTGATCTCAGGCGATTCGAAGACGAAGAGTTGTTTGTGGTGGTGCTAGGTGAATTGGGTGTCAATCGATTCTGTGATGCTGCTGCAGATGTTGGTATTGTCGGTGACGGTGATGAGTCGCTATTGTTGCTACCTCCTCCGCCGCCGCTTCCTGATGGTGTTCGATTTGAACGAGTTATGTATCTAAAAAAGAATAAAAAAAACTTTAGATAAGTATCTTTTTCATTAAATATAATTCGATAAGTTAAATTGAGATAGAAGATTATTATAGAAGAAAAGAAACCTTAAGGAAGTGGATATTGGAAACACATTCGATTTTTTTTTATTCGTATTTGTTTTTTTTTCTTTGTGTAAAGAAGTTTTCAACTATCGAAAATGTAGATAATCTATCTTCTATCGCGGTTCGTCAGTGAATACTTAATAGTGGATAGTTGGGTAAGGCGCTTAGCTGCTGCGGTGCGGCGGCATGCTAAATTGCCAATAAACGACACAGCGACGAAAACGGGGACAATGAGAGAGAAAACACGAAAGAAATGCCAAAAATATACAAATAGGTTCAACTCTGAGTAGCATAATAGCGATGAAGAAGAAATCACCGAAAAAATGGAATTAAAAAAAAAAAAAATAAACAACAAAACAAAACCAGACTGGTAAAAGACAACTAATACAGAAATAAGAAAAAAATAAAAGACTAAGTTGTAGAAAACCTTACCTGCCTTTTGCATTGTAGGAACTCAGGTAAAAGAGGTAGCAAGGTGAGGTAGGGTGTGTGGTGGTGATGATGTTAATGACAGTGGAGGTGGAAAGTTAAGCGATGGTTTTTGTATTTATATAATATTCAAGCTATGAAAACAAACATTAAATAACAACCTTTGAAGAGATGTTCTAGCTGAAAAGTACTTGTAAAACTTGTCTTCTTGATTATATGAAAATAGTTTTGGTACGAGAAAAAAAAATATTTTATCAAGAAGTAGCTACAGTAGCGAGCAAAAAAAATGCAAACGAAAAAGGTTTAAAGACTTTTGAACAAGAACTAAGTTACCAAATTTGACATATTAAAACTGTTTTATTTTCACTAAACAGAGTCAATTTGTGGAATATTATACTCCAATACAATTATTTGGTCAAAAGTCTACCTAAATATGCGATTTTAGACGAGCAAAAAAATGCAAATGTTTTTATTGTTTGCATTTTTTTTGCTCGCTACTGTATAAAGGAGTAGGTCAGTAACTTTCCCTGTTCTATATAGAGGAATTCTGTGAGTTAATGATGATCCCCAACCCAAATTACAATTTTAAATTAGCACGTAAATTGTGACGAATGTTGATAAAAATTTAAAAAAAAAACTGCTTCTCAAAGGTTGTATTAGACAAAATTTCAGTGTTTTAACATAAGAAGATAAATTCTTGTAGAAATAATACCTTGATCAACAAAATTTTTCTACACGAAAAAAACAGACCACATAGAATTAAGCGGATCCCACCGTAATTTAAGAGTATTTCTGAATGGTTTTTTTTGCTAAGATGACTTCCAACTTAAATTAAGGTGACACATCACATTAATTTCTTGAATGCGCTAATTAACTAACTATTTAAGTGGTCTTAACCTTAAATGAAGCATCAAAAGTCCCCAGATAGTCCTAAAACCCATGCGTTCCGAGCCTACCACAGTATAAAATGAAAACTTTAAACGAATTTTTCTCGAAACACGTTTTTTTTCCGCGCCGGCCGTGCAACGTTACTCAAAAACTAATGAAGCTATCGCACTGTGGGCTAGAAATCTATTTTAGCTGGAATTAATTAAAAATGTCAACTTCTTCCAAAATTGATAATTTTGGTCTCATTCGATAGATAAATGAACTAGCTATAATTTCTCATTCAAAGTTGAGGTCAAAACATTCATTGGCTACATAAAAAACACAATCGAAAGCAATTTTTCGAAAAAAAAAAAACAAAAAAGGCCTCTTTTTCCTCTATCCAGATATTCGTTTATTGATTTTCTTTTAACGGATTGATTGTGAAAATTTTGCTAGTTTATCAACAAGTGATGTATCCAAATATAGTACTGGCTCGTAAATTGTTATTATATTGAACTTTTGTGTATAAATTTTAAAGTAAAGTATGTCACTAGCACCGATTTTATATAAAACGAATGTTCCTAAGCTTTAAAAAAAAGGCACGCGTAGGCACACTCTATATGGCTTTATGTTTTATATAAAACTATGTCCTACAAGAGCAAACTTTTTTCGCTGTAACTCCGAAAGTATAGGGAGCAAAATATTCAGAAAAACCACTTACGATTAAAACAAAACGAGTTGAATGTTTTCATATAACGGTTTTGTTAAGTAAAAACAACTTTTGTTCGCTTCAATGATACCATTTTCGAAATTGATGCGTTCAAACTTTAAAGACCCCATTTTTTTGTTTTTTAGACCAATAAATATGTGTTTTAAATTTGAAAACCTCATTTTATATAATAATTCGCCTATTTTTGTTGTTTTTCTTATCATTAGTGTCTGTTGTGCTATAAAATTATCATTATTATATCATTCGACATCATTTTAATGCCTTTAGTTGCAATTTTAGACTATTTTGAGAATTTCTATAATTAATTCCAGCTAAAATAGCGTTCTAGCCCACAGTGTATCGACTTGAAATAAAGTGCAAATTACTCGTTACCTTATTGGTCATTGCATAAACCTAAAAGATCAATATAGTTTTCACAATACCTAAATATTTTTTTAACAATTTGTTTATAAAAAAACATTGTGTTTTTTCGTTTTTTTTTGGTCTCTAATTTTTATTTTACACTTTTTTTTGCTAAATTTAGTTTCATGCAATGCGTATAAATATATTTCAATTTAAAAAAATTTCTCTTTTGGTTATAAATAATTAACTGGACCTGGGCATTGCACGGCATTTAAACGGCTGTAGGGCCGCCATTTTGTTTTTTTTATTACTTCAAAAAAATTGTGTTAACACTTCATGATGTCAATAATATCATGTATTTTTCCAAATTTAAATTAATGCTTTCAGTTTTCCAAAAAAAAAAATCTTGTAAAACCCGTCGTCCAGATGGATTTCCCTCCTTAAGCTAAAGTGTGCCTATAATTTTAAAATTTGTATTTTTTGTCGGATTACATTTACATTAAATTAAGATGAAGTTCACATTAAATTTAACTGAGTTTTAGTGAAATCACCTAATTTTAAACGAATATCTTCTAATTTTAAGGTAGTGAAATTTAATGTGCGCATCATCTTATTTTAGGTTTAGGTACATAATTTTAATGAAAAATATTTAGTTTAGTTTTTATGACACCAAAACTGTATTAACTAAAAGATCGTTACGAATAACTTTTGCTACATCAATGACTTTAGAATATTTCTAGATATTTGAAAATGTTGGGACTCAGCTCTCTAAAAAAAATCACAACTAGCGGCTACCAGAAAATTGTAACAATATTCGACTCCACCCCAAAAATGTCAGAGTCCAAAATGAATTACATGTTTAAACATTCAAATATACAAACCACATTTCTCAAAACGAGTAATTCTTGAAAAATATTAATTTTTTGAATTAATAACTTGACTGACCAATATTCTGCTGATAGAAAAAACTCCAAAACGTCATAATAATTGATTTAATTTTAAATTTCATGCTAGAAAGGTTTTACAAGCTTCGCAAAAGTAGGTTTTGGCATTCTCTAGATTTTTAATCAGTGATTGTATCACTGCTATTAAGTTCAACGTACACTTCATAAACTACTCAATACTATCCTTAAAATTGTCTCTCTACTAAACCTTCTCTATCTCTCTCTTTATCTGTGGTATTCTTAAATACATAAACAAGTCAGTACGCTTTATATATGTAGGTCATATTTAGTACTCTCACTATTCAGTGCGCTTCTTCATTCTTTTGTCCAGTGCATTTATAATTTGACCCAGCAGTTTGTACCACCCCAAATTTTTTTTGCTCATTCGATAGAGAATTGGCTGAATATCATTATCCTGATTTTTCGAACTCGCGAAATTCACCTTTCGGCCACCATATTGGATTTTAGTTTTTGTTGAATATCTCGATTTCTATTTATTCTACATAAAAGTTGTGTATAAAAACAAAAGTTGTGTAAAAAAAAACAGAAAAAAGTGACAATTTTAAAGTTTTGAGCACTTTTTATCAAAATTATGAAAAAACCTTCCGAGATAAGATTATTCACCTTAAAATTCTCTACAACGCTGCTATACAACTTTTTTTTCTATCGCTATAAATACAAAAGTTATTAGTACTTTTGTTTTGTTAAAAATGCTCTTTTTTGTTTGTGTTTTTTATCTTTACTTTTTTCTTAATATTTCTTTTAAGAAAATCTTGAATTTTAAGTGAGTATTTTATAGCTTTATTTTACAAGAGAAAATTCAGGACCTGCAATTTTTTTATATTTAAGTCTCTTCATTTTGTAATTTCATTTCATTTCCGTATTTATTAACAAAAAAGTATTAATAACTTTATTAATTAAAGCGATACAAAAAAAAGTTGTATAGCAGAGTTGTAGAAAATTTTAAGTCGAATAATCTTTTCTCGATACGTTTTTTCATAATTTTGATAAAAAGTGCTCAAATCTTTAAAATTGTCATTTTTTCGGTTTTTCTATTTTTTGGCTTGTAACTTTTTTAATATTCACAATATCGAAAAAGTGTTCTTAACATAAAAGACGCCTACGTTTCTTATATACACAACTTTTATGTAGGATAAATAGAAATCGAGATATCCAACAAAAACTAAAATCCAAGATGGCGGCCGAAAGGTGAATTTCGCGAGTGCGAAAAATCAGAGTAATGACATTCAGCCAATGCTCTATCGAATGAGCAAAAAAAATTTGGGGGTGCTACAAACTGCTGGGTCGCCCATATATGAACATCATAAATGCACTGGACTTCTTTCCCTCATTTCACGCAGGGATTCATCGACAGCTATAATAATAATTATACGTGGTTTTGACTAAATCTTTCGTTAATTGAAAAAGGTACGTTACATAAATATAACTTTCTTTGACTTTGCTTAAACTTTAAACTAACACTGCCTTTAACTGTTGGTTAATTTAAACTTTTTTTTTTATAAATATGAGAGATACATAACTTTCAGACCACACTGTCAAATAGAATTTCAATAAACGAACTCAATAGGCAATGTTCCATGACGTGTCTGAGAGTGTATACGCCGCTGCCTAGTATGTCTTTTCTACATTCTCTACATGCCACTACCGCCACCGCACCGCCACGCCACTATGCTGCTACTATAATACCACAATTCATTAAGCAGCGTTTGTATTCTAAAGTTGAGTTGAGTACTAGAATAGTTATGTGTTTTTTGTATGTTTCTTCTTCTGCGAAAAGTACCTACTTGTGCCTCTTTAACAAGACTTCTCAACTAAAAAACCCAGCCCAACCCAACAATTTGCATACTTCACGTACAAAAAAAAAATCCATTGAAGCTACACATAAACAAACAAGATGAACAAGAATTTCGGGTCATGTCATCGTCGTAGTCTTCATTGCCGCCACCGTTTCACAGTCGTATTTTCTACTCTATACTCTTGTAGTCTCATACTCATTCATATACTCATCGACTTGTAGAAATTCCTCTAAAAGAAGAATTACAAAAGAATTCCATTATTTAACCAACGACGACGACGAGTGTGGTTCTGTGTGTAAGAAAATTAAAGAAAAAAAAAAAAAAGAAAAACATATCTAACTAGAACAGCAAAAGAGAGTTTAATGAAATGAAAACCAAATCACTGCCACTGGCGCACAGCACTCATTCAGTTTTGGATTCACTTCACTTCCCAGGTGCGAATTCGCATGTTTTATGCAAGCCGACTACCTTCCTACCCCCAAATCATCCCCCCCTCATTTTACGAGTGCTTCAACAAGAAAAAATAAAAAGGTGGTGCACATTCCATCTTTCTAAATGGTGATGATGATGACGATGACGATCAGGGTTGTCGTCTTCGAATTGAAAAAAAAGTACCAATTTTTTTTACCATGGAAAGGTGAGGACTGAAAAAAAAGTACTTTCCACAAACTTCCACAGTAAGTTAAAAAAAAATAACAGCTTAATCGCTGCTGAAACTATGAGTTGAAACTAAAAACACAAGCGGAATTGGTAGGTCGGAGCTGAAAACCGTAGAGCGGAAATTTGTAAATCACAGTTAATCACAGTTAAAACTGAAATAAAAATTGAAAGATCAAAGTTGAAACAGAAATTTAAGGCAGAGTTGGTAAATCGCAGAGCTTATATTGATAAATAACAGTCGGAATTGGAAAATCACAGCTGAAGCTGAAGTTAGAGACGGAGATGAAATTGAAAATTGTAAGATCAAAGCTGAAACAGGAATCATAGGCGGGATTGTTAAATCACAGCGGAAAACCGTTAAGCGAAAATTGGTAAATCACAGGCGGAATTATTATATCGTAGCTAAAGCTAAAATTAAAGACAGAAATGAGACTGAAAATTGAAAGATCACAGATGAAACATAAATTTGAGGCGGAGTTGGTAACTCGCAGCTGAAAACCGCTGAGCGAAAATTGATAAATCACAGGCGGAATTGGAAAATCACAGCTGAAGCTGAAATTAGAGACGGAAATGAGACTGAAAATTGTAAGATTTAAACTGAAAGACAAATCAGAGGTGAAATTGTTAAATCATAGCTAAAAATCGATGACCGAAAATTGATAAATCAAAGGCGGAATTGGAAAATCACAGCTGAAGCTGAAATTAGAGACGGAAATGAGACTGAAAATTGTAAGATCAAAGCTGAAACAGGAATCATAGGCGGGATTAAATCACAGCGGAAAACCGTTAAGCAAAAATTGGTAAATCACACGCGGAATTAGTATACCGCATCCGAAGCTGAAATTAAAGACGAAAATGAGACTGAAAGTTGTAGGATCAAAGCTGAAACAGTTATCTGAAACGGAATTGTTAAATCACAGCTAAAAACCGCTGAGCGAAAATTTGTAAATCATAGGCGGAATTAGTAAATCACAGCTGAAGTCGAAATTAGAGGCGAAGATGAAACTGAAAATTGTAAGATTTAAACTGAAACAGAAATCAGCTGAATTTGAAACAGCAGCGCGAACGTTGGTAAAATACAGCTGAAACTGAAATCACAGGCGAAATTGGTCAAATTGTTCACAACTGAAACTAATTCACTACTTCAAAATTGTTAATACAAATGTAGTTATTATCAAGATGACACCCCTGAGGTATAGTACTAAACCAAACGATGATAATGGTGATATCGTCGTCATTTAAATTTTTAATTTTTGTTTTGCAAAAATACAGAAGGCATAAAATAAAAGACGGAAAAGAATCTAAAAAATGGAAAAAAAAAACTAAACTAAACTAAACGAGCGTACTCACTTTCCGGTTATCGTTTTTGAGGTTGATTTCACATTTGGTGCTCGTTTTGGTGGTAGTATGTACTCTGTCTACAAATGCTATGTGTACCCGCCTGACTTCACGTAATGACACGGATTTTAACAATTTTTTTTTTTTGTTCTTTTTTTTTCATCTAATATTTTCCATTCGAATAGTTATATAGCGACACAGACAGACAGACATTTCAGATAGATAGATAAATAGAACTCTATTTGAATGTAGATTTAAGGAAATGATAAAACTAAACTACTGTAGCTTTGGTGGCGGCCAATGTGCAACAGGTGTGCACATATTGCCATAGATATTGTTTTTTATGTACGTACTAGAGGTAAATCTAGCACACAAATAGTATAGCTAGTGAGTAGGGTTGCCATATAATAAAAGCGATTTCTGCCACCTTAATCAAGTCAAAGCTTGTTTCTTGCTGTCGCGAAGAGCTTAGGGTTCTTGGTATGCAGCATAATGTAAGACTCTGCTGGGTTCCCGGCCACAGTGATGTGTTCGGCAACGAAAAAGCGGATGAGCTTGCAAGGGAGGGCTCAGTTCTTGATCCCTCTCTCATAGACCATAACATCAGAATCCCACAATGTGAAATAAAACGAAATATTGTCAACAATATTTCACAAAAAACAAATGAAAGATGGAACCTCCTAGAATCCTGCGGTCACACCAGGAAACTATGGCCGAACTTCGACGAGAAAAAATCAAACAAGATCTTACTACTTAGTAAACCTTCCTTAAGATCACTAATAGGCATCTTAACGGGACATAACCTACTAGGATACCACAAAAAGAAAATGGGGCTTAGTACGGATGATCTATGCAGAGGCTGCGGCAATGAGGACGAACAGGAAAACACTGTTCACTTCCTCTGTCACTGCCCAGCACTCTGTCGCACTAGGAAAAAATTCTTAGGAAACTACTTCTTTAATGAATTAGAAGAACTTTCGGAACTTTCAGGCAATAGCCTACTGAACTTTGTAAAGTCCTCCAAATGGCTCGAACAACCATAGCATTCATAGGTTATCACTTTTTCAGGAAGTTACAATACTTCAGGGTATCACAAGGGATCTACATTGATCTAAGTGTGACGGTAACAAGATCAACTGTCAGCCCATTTAACCTAACCTAACCTAGGGTTGCCAAAGCTACAAAAATTAGTTCACGTGAAATTAAAAAAAAAAAAGAAACGCGTTCCACAGTATGTAATAGGCAAATTTCTGAACATTTTTTCAGACAAAACAGTTTAGTTGTCAAAATTTAATCTGTGGAACGCATCTTTAAAACATTTATGCAAAAAAAAAATCATAGTTTTCAAGTTGGGCACTAATAGACTCTTTTACAGCTGACAAAGTTCCTTAAATATTTCCAGTCGATATCCTAGTGAACAAAAAAAAAATGTGGAAAGTAAAAGTCTCTCCATAATTCACTGAGTAAGTGAAAATATGAGGTGAAAAAGATTGTGGAACGTGTTAATTATTCACGAATCAACAAAGATATCTTGAACGTAATCTAATGCGAAAATGGATGTAGAACATATCCATAATAATGGAATTATATTTTGTGGAACCCATTGCCATGTAGGCACAAATTTGGTGCAGTGAAATTTGTTGTTTTAATCAATTTCAGTGAAGAAATTCAAAGGTTTTGGTTATTTAAAACAAGGACTGTTTGCAATTGTGGAACTTTTACAATCCATTTTTTTCGAAAGTTGAAACTCAGACTTTAAATTAAAAATTTTTGTTGATACTTGAAGTTTAAAAATAAAATTTTGATTAGTTTTTTTTTCATTGCAAAGGAATTTTTTTTTTTCAAATTTTTCATAAAACCTTCTTGATTTAAAAAACACGTTCCACAACATGTAGAAGGCTTTAAAACTAATTTTTGCAAAAATGACTTGGTAGAGGAAGACTATGGTAATGTGGGTGAGCTAAGTATTTGTCATTAAAGCCTTTTACTCACTTGGATTGGAAATTAAATAATCATACAAAATCGAAACTCTAGTTCTATGTTCCACAATCTGTATTAAGAGATTAAATATGTTTGTTTGTCAGAGTTCAAGTTTTTTTTAAATACTAATTAATATAATAAACCTTTTCTCCTTCGATGATATACTAAGATATGCGTAATATGGCTAATTACATGTTGTGGAACGTATTGATTTTTCATTTACCGAATAGTCAGTACTAAAGTAAATGAACAAAATATTGTCCGATGTCGAAATCGAACCCTGTTTTTAAATGTTGCACTATGGCAACTCTATTTGCTCTAAGTAATTTTCGAAAAATGAACGGGAATTCTCTAAAAGCTTTATTTAGAAAGAGCAACAAAAAAAATAAATACGGGATGTGAGTGGATTAATCAAGGTGATTCAAGAACTAACGAACAAATTCCATCCTATCGATCTCGAGCGGAATTGCCCTTTGTATCTAAACATTGATTATGCAATGTAATTTTTTTTTTTTTTAATTTCGTATATACATGTCGGGTATGTTGTCATCATTTCACAGTTGATTTTATGGAAATTGGATTGGTTGTTTTGTGTGTATAGAAGATTGGATTTTTTTGCGACAATATATTAGTCAATGATTAAATTTTTTAGTTTTTTTTTTTTAATAGAAAGTCTAATTCAAAGAATATTGTCAATTCGCATGTAAAAAATGACAAATGTTGTGGATTATATAATTTGTGATTTAATTTGGAATAAATTAAATAAGGATTAACTCATTGTCATAATAAAAAAAGACATAATCTACTAACACGAGTCATAAAATTTTATTCGCATAAACTTTGACATTGACGAATTGTTTGATGATATCAATTCTTTTTTTTTGTATGTGTTTAACGACAAAGTATATAGAATTATGATTCTCTTTTAAAAAAGGAAGCAAAATGATTTGTAATGGCAAATAAAAAAAGAAGTAATAAAATTGAAGGTTTTTGTTATACATATATTTTTTTTTTTCAATTGAATGTCCTCAAGGATGTAGATTTAAGGATTTTATTTTTTTCTGTATAAATCATAGCAATTGTAGGAGGAGAGGTAAAAATTATTCCTTCGCTATGCAGTTTATTTTAGTTTTTTTTTTTCTATTTTTATGAAGGACAACGAGAATAAAGCCCCCAAGGAAAATTTACTATCGATTCGAATTTCACATTTTGATAATTCTCTCTGCGAAAGTGCATTGAGAATAACGAAGGTGGATTGAAATAAACGATTGGAAATTTTATTAAATCGACTAATGGCTTGAAATATATCAAGGGATTGTGTGAATGAAAATTATAGAAAAATTATGTAACACAAATTGTAAGTTATTGTTGGTTGAAATTGGTGAAGGTAATGGTGTTTAACAATCATATTGATGTCCTTCGAGGATGAACAAAATGACGATAAAAACGTTCTTTAACAGAAAAGATATTCGAATAAAAATACAAAATACAAAAACAATTTATATTTAAGGTGTTTGCTAAGATTCCTTGGTGTTAAAATATTCTAACATAATTAAAATAGAAACATTCTATTCGATTGAAGTTTAAAAAACAACTCACTGCTTAAAATAAATAAAATACAAGCAATGAGTAAAAATCAAAAATAAGTTTACAATGAATCAAAGTTTTTTTTTTAAGTTATTTAAGTTATTTTGAGTCATTTTTTCTAAAATAGGTCATCAAACTATAAACGAAAGAATATTTTACTTAAAAATATCTAGAATACAAGAATTTGCGTTCTTCTTGTTTTAATATTTTATTTGTATGGGGAATATTGAAGATGATAATATTTTGTATGTACTGTGTACTTATAATTACAAAACTATTGAAATCTCTTGTTTTTAAAATGCAATCAAGTTATCCCAAAATTAAAAAAAAAAAATTGAAAAATTAGTCATAAAGTAGCATTGATGAAACGAAAATCCAGTACGGTACCTGACGCTTGTTATGAAATTTAAAGTTGGTTTAGGGAAGGAATAAGTGAGAAGAGTTGAAATAAAAATAGAAAAAAAATTCAAAAACTAATTTAGAAAAGGTTATGACCTGACTAAACCCCTGATCCTAGAAAAACTATTTATACCTTTTTGAAAAAGTTGGTTAATGCGGACAAGAACCTTATCAAAATTTTGTTTTAAGTCTATATCTAAAAAAAATGGCCTCATCAGTCAACACATACCTATTTCAAATGAGAAAAAAACTTTAACTCTCTTGGGGCGCCATCTAGTGTCAATATAAAAATCTGAAAAAATTAGAGGATTTTGTTTCCACTTAGGAACTTGATTCAAAAATAACAAACGCCCTTGTGTACATCTGTTGCCGATGACTAGCCACCGGTGTAAGAAGTACTGTAATTTCAGTTTGAAATTTCGACATGGTGGGCTTTAAAAAATTGTAACTTTTTTTTCCAGATGTCCTACAAGTCTCTTTTCAGAATAATTGTTCTTTATTTAAAGAATGTTAAGTTTTACTGTATAACCATATTATTTTTGACAATTATTCTCAAACTCAAAACTTTCCAAAAATAAATATTTGTAAAAATTATTATATACCAATTTATAGTCAAACATAAAAACCAGATGAATACATTTTTGACACTAGAAACTAGAAAGTTAAGTTAGAAGTTGTTATTTTTTAGAAAAAGCCATTAAAGTTTGAGAAGTGTATGCAAGTCTATGAGTTTCGGATCACTGACCCGTTTATTTCACTACGAAAGAATTGATTCAAATGAAAAATATGAAATTAGGTTGAAATTAAAAATGTAGCAGGATCAAATCAAAGTAATTCGATGTAATCGATGTAATAATTTAATAGGCTGCAAAATTTCATAGTAAATAAAAAGTTGCGTATACGCAGTGGAGTCCCAAAATTTATGAAACAATTAAGTGCATTTATAATATGAGTGTCATTTTGATTTAAGTGCTTTACGAAGGTAATCATTTATGTTCTTAAGGTGTAGAGTTCCCTCCTGACAAATAAATAAATGTGCAAGCAAATACGTCTGTTGTGCACACGAATGTGCTTTTGAGACGATTGTTAAACTCAAGTATTCGACAAACTCTACTCGAAACTCTTGCTCAATTCCTTTATTCAATCTTGTAAATGGAGCAATAGTAATAAAAAAAGGGTAGCTACATCCACTTCGATACATCAAGCTTTTGATGTTCTGTTGATTTCGGACTTGACAATCGAAAAATCGACAACAGTTCAGTTTCTGCAATTAATTCAATTGCTTCTGTCTTAACTAGTCCGTATAAGACGATTTAATCTATTTGACAGATTTTCTGTGCAACTTTGTCTGGATTTAATACACTCCTCTAAAAATAATGGCCCACCATAAAAATGTCCATAGTTATTAAGTGATGTAGTAGTAGCATTGTATAAAACAAAATGCAACAAAAGAGTAATAAACTATTTCCCAACACCCACAACAAATCCATTGGATGTTGTTGGCACAATGACATAGTTTCATTTTTTTTTTTTTTCAAGTTTCCACCAAGTTATAAAACAGAAATTTTGTCATCCTGGATGTTGTTTGTTGGGTGAAGAAAACTAAAATGCATGAGCTGTCATTTATCAAAGTCTATTTGAAATTGATGCATATCCGAGGTATAGCTAGAAATTTTTGTGGTGTTTTTAGTTTTGTTTTCTTTTGAAATTTATTTGATCAAGAGAATCTGTTACAAAGGTAAACAAAAAAAAAAAAACCTAAAATGTCAACGTGTTAATTTCAAAGTTTTATTGATTTAGTTCCAGACAGAGAATTTATTTTTAGAATTGAAACTTCAAAATAATGGGATTATTACTAGACTATCCGTAATAATTAAAAATTTATTTTGAATTTTGACAAAATAATGCCAAGTTAGTGATAGTGTATTAGGAAATCCAAGAATTTATTACTTTTTTCTTTTTTTTTTTTTCATCTCAAAAATTACGACTTTATTTGTAAAATGTGTGTAGAATTTTCAAATAATTTTATGAATTTTGTGATTCCACATAATAATTTTTGACAGAAACATGGTAATAAACTATCTTTCTTGTTTCCTGTGTGTTTATGTTTTTTTTTTTAATTTTATTTTTATTAGATAGAGTTTATAATTATAGAAAAAAATATATTGAATCATAAACTTTAGCCATTTTTTTGGCGTGACGAGGAATTTATTAAGTGATTTAATTTTTTGCTAATTAATTTTATTGTCAGCAGAGATAAATACAATGTTTAATAGCGAATTAAATAGTAAGTTTGATTTATGGTACCATTAGCTTAATTAATTAAGAGATTTTTTTTGTTATAAGTGATGCCACTCTTGTTTGATACTTTTTTTACTTCCTTGTGTTTGATAAAAAAAGAACGATAAAAAGTTTTAAGATCAAAGAAGTACAGTGGTGTTAAAAAATAATAGAAACAACGTGCTCTGTAAAATCTTTCTGAATTTTGTTATGTGTATTTACATGCAAAGTTAAAATTGAAATATGTGCAATTACTTAACATAACATTTTATAAAAATACAGCTTTAAATCTTCTTTTTAAAACCAATAAAACCATTGAAAAAATCAAAAATAAAATTATCAGCGCATTTGAGCTGGAAAAAATAATAGAAACAAAGTTGAGTTTTTATACTTTTTGGTAAAAAAAGAATGATTTTCTATAAAAAATGCTATTATTCTTTTAATACTTTGTTGTTGTACCTTCCTTTTTAAATCCTCTCACAACATCGTCCTATAGAAACCACCAATTTCGCACAGTGATAGAGTATAATGCATTTTGTATATTTCTTGCTTGTTCTTAGACCTAGTGTCACCAATCTATTGCTTAAGAACTCTCCATAGGTGTTCCATAGGGTAAAAGCCAGGTGACTGAGGATGTTCACTCCATAAAACTAAGTTTTTTTGTTGCGAAACCATTTTTTCCCATTGCTTGAGGTCATTGTACTGCAGAAACTCCCATAAAATTGGCATGTCCTCATCGGCGAATGGCAATATTACATTGTCCAGAATTCAGAAGTAATGGATAGCAAACATTTTTTCTTTTATACAAAAGATTGGCCAAACTCCAGATGAAGAAAAGCATACGCAGAAAATTAGAAAACCTCTTCCGTATTTAACTGTCTTTTTAATGTACTTAAGATTGAATTCTGTGTTCTTTGGCCTTCATACAATTTTCTGTCGGGTCTAAACAAGTTCACCTTGGTTTCATTGGACCAAAAGACCATCCAGTTAAAACGACCAAGGTGTTTTTTTTTTTTTTTTTTTTTGTAAAAACTAAGTGTTTGTTAATGTTTTTTTTTTTATTTGCTTAGGAATGGTACCTTTCGTCGATTTCTTTGAAGAATGGTTTCATTCAATCGAATTTTCTGACATTTTACACTTGCATTTAACACTTTTTACTTGCGATATAGGTACTATATATCAAGTTATGCATTCGTACAAAAAAAAAAAGTTGAGATAACATTTTTCCATGACATTACGATGGTAGACAATGCCAAAAAAGTGGGTCCCGGAAGTCCGTCTGTCTGTCTGTCTGTCTGTCTGTCAGTCTGTCAGTCTGTCTGTCTGTCTGTATAAGGAGCTACAGCCTAAACGGATAGACCGATTGATGTCAAACCTGGTATGCAGCGTTATTTGGCGACTCTCCAGAGGGGTTTTTGGAATTAATTTTTTTGGACCAAAAATAACGGTACTTGTCATATACCGATTTTAGTAAAATTGAAATATCTCAAAAACGGCTCCAACGATTTTGTTTAAAAAATTCAAGTGTTAGTTTAAAGTTAAGGTCTATCTTCTAATGAAAAAATTTTTTTTTGAAAATCATTATTAACGGTACCTGCCATAGAACCGTTTTTTTCAAATCCGATTATCTCCAATACTGCTTATTCGATTTCAACGAAACTTTTTGTGAAGAAGCATTTATATAATTTAAATATAAGCCAAAAATAAAATTTTGAAAAAAATAATTTTTGGATTTTTAAAAAAATTTTGAAAATTTTTTTTTGAAAAATCAAATTTTCGAAAACGGGACATTGAATTTTTTTGAAATTTTGTTTTTAGATGTTGATTAGTGATTTCTACAAAATGGCATACCAATTTTATTTTTAAACTTTTTTTCCAAAAAATTATTTATAAAAAATTAGTTTTTAAAAAAACGGCTCTAACGATTTTGAAAATTTTTTTTCTAAAAATGCATGTTAATATATCAATCAAAACTGCATACTTGTTTTGGAGGGCAATTTAATTTCAGATTTTATTTTATTTTTTTTTTTAAACGAATTTTATTTTTTTTTCCAAATTTCTATATAAAAAGTCCTAAAAATTTAAGCAACTTTAACTCTAAGAGCAAGTTCGTGCGACCCCAGTCGTGCATTTTATTTCATATTAATTAATGAAGAAAATGGATATTTTAGGGAAAGAAGAGTTAATGTTTTGTAAAAGCGTAAAGATTTTTTCGCAGAAACCTATAGTTTTCGCGTTTGGGCACAAATATAAGGCTATAAAAATCTTAACCACATTAAAAATCTTAAAAAAAAGTTAATTACGGCCTTTTTAGAATTAAAAAAAAAATTGAAGTATTTCTCAAAATCAAAGTATAAAACACTTGTTTCTATTATTTTTTCCAGCGGAAATAACAATTTTGAAACATTTTGTTTTGGCAAAAGTAAACCAAAAGCTGTTAACATAAAACTATTACAAATATAATTGGTTCAAAACCTCACATTAGTGGAGTTATTAAAGTTTTCATTTAGTATAAATTGTTGTTTCTATTATTTTTTCCATCACTGTATCTTGATTTTGTATTTGCTATATAGGTACTATATTCTATTTATCAAGTTATGCACTCGCACAAAAAAAAAAAAAAGTTGAGATCAAAAACCGCTCTAAAATCTTCCTTTGAAAAAAAAAAAAAAAATTGTACCGTTATTAACGGTCCCTGCCTTAGAACGGTTTTTTTTTTATTTATGAATTTCTCGTTAACGACCAAGCAGATTTCCACCAAATCTTTTATACAGAAACGTTAAAACAATCATTATATAAAAATTTTTAAATTTTTCCAAAAACACATTTTTGGATTTTTAAAAAATATTTCAAAATTTTTGTTTGAAAAATCAATTTTTTGAAAACGGGTTGATGAATTTGATCGAAATTTTTTTTTTATGTGTTATATGTTTTTTTTTTGAAAAATGTTGGAAAATTTTTATTTATACAAAAATGAATTTAAAAAAAAACGGCTCTAATGATTTTCCAATTTTTCTTCTTAAAATTCCTTTTTTTTTGCATTTTTTTGCTGAAAGCCATGAAAAATTGTAAATTTTACGCCTTGTAAAACATATATTTTGGCATATTTAATATAAAAAAAAAAAAACAGTTACATATCTGTATAGTTATTTTTTTAACATTCAAAATACATCCGAAAACTCTTTTAAATAATGTTTTATTGATAAAGTTTAACAATATTTTTTTTTATTGAAAAATGTTCGCTAATCTTTAATTTATAGCAGTTATAGTAGATTATCGTTTTTGTTTTTAAAGCTTACCAAAATTTTAATTTTAGTTATACACTCCGAAGAACATGACTTTTAATTACCCGATTGAAAAAATAAAAGGGATAAAAAGGTAGGAAAGAGAAGGTAGGAACCAATAAAGTAATCAATGAAATGCAAAGAAAAACTTATATAGGTTAAAATTAAATTTATTCTGTTTTTGAATACTTAATTAATAACTTTTTTAAGATGTGCTAAAAAACCTCATTTTAAGTCTCTTTAAACTTTTTCTTACTGTGTTAAACATTTAAAGGATAGTAATAGTTCTTAATTTTTCAAATGTGTATCGATTTATTAAAAAAAAAATGGCTTCTTTAAGATCCTATCGACGCAACTGCAATTTTATGTAAATTTGTTTAAAGTTAGCTTATTCTTTAAATTTATAAAAAAACATTTTTTCATCGTAAAAGTGTTCACTCAGGGAAAAAAAAGCAACGTAAAATGTAATATGTTCAACGTTGATTTAAAGTTGAAAAAAACTAACATGAACCATCTTTAACAACTTAACTGTCCAATGAGTCCCATGTGACTCTAAATATATGTTTTGTCACAAGCCTACAAAGTCCCATGTATCATATATGACTCATCTACATATTTTACTAAAAACAACTTCACTGTCCCCATAAAATCTGATTAAAAAACCTCTCTACGTTCAATATTATTTTGTTTATTTGAAGGATTCATCACTCCACGTCCCATGAGTCATATTTGACTCATAGAATATTTTCTGCATCTTGTTTCTAGAGTCCATGAGTCATATATGATTCATAAAGAAGTGTTTCTAAAAACGTGTTTGCTATATGAAAATATGGCTATAGAACATAATTTATTCATGAATGTGTAGGAAAAGAGGAAATACTTTCCCAAACTGCAAAAAAAATTGGAAAAATGTTTGAGCAAAAAAAGTTATTTCATAAAAAAAGCTTTTATTTTTTTTTTTATTTTGGGAGAAGGTATATGTAAACATATGGAAGAATATTTTTTTAACTACGATCCACAATATTATTGTATGGGTAGGTATAGGTACATAATAAGAAAATTAAAACACCATTGTACAGCGACTGAAAAAACAAATCTAGTCAAAATTGTAGAGGCATCAAAATTTGAATGCAGGGTTATTAAAAGAGGCTTGATAATGTGTTTTGTCTTGTACGGCTTTTCACACGCCAGCCTTTTTGAAAAATACGTTTTGATCAATACCTCGGAAACGACTCATCTTACAGAAAATTTGCTAGGACATTTTTAACATTAAATTATATTATCTTTCTTTTTTAATTTCCCAATTTTTCTATAGAATGAATACTTTTTTAATTAGAGAGCCAAACAACTAATACGTGCTTTTAATTTTTATTTTTTACTCCCCAAGGCTGTTGTAAGGGTTAAGAAGTTAGGGAAACATACACATTACACAATTTCCAAACAATTTTTTTTTTCTTTTTTGTTTATTACTTTTTATCTCAATGTGTACATTTTTGCACTTTTTTTAGAGAATCCGTATAAAAATAATAATCATAAGTAAATGAGACCAAAAAAATATAAGCAGCTTCTATAAGAACCTCAAAAATTGAGCAACATAAACCAAAAAGATGTGTTTTTTCGTATGTAAGTGCAATCTAGTTCATCTTCTCTGCGCTCTACACCCGAAACGGTTGGTTTTATAGAGAAAATTATATTGTATATAGTTTTACGACGAACAATGCCCTCTGATGACCTCCGAGAAATAGGTCGCGAGATATTTGTGAAAAACTGATTTCCGTGACCATTTGACACTTATAAGTTATAACTTTTTTATCCTATACGGTATCAATGTCAGTTTTTCACTTTTTCATTACAAAAATAAGCATTACTATTTACAAATAATGCAATTAGAATTGGTTTCTTACCTGAGTAATTGGTAAATATTGTTAAAAAAAAAGGTTTAGTTTTATGCTCCTATATGATTCATTGGACTTGTGGAGATGAAAATCAAATATCATACGTCCATTAATCATATAGGAGCATAAAACTAAACCCTTTTTTAAACAATATTTACCAATTACTCAGGTAAGAAACCAATTCTAATTGCATTATTTGTAAATAGTAATGCTTATTTTTGAAAAAAAGTACTGGACGTAGGGATGATTTTGAAGGAGTTTGTATGGGGACAGTAAATTCTATTTTATGAAAATATGTGTATGCATCATATATGACTCATTGGACTCTGGTGGCAAAGGAAAAAATAAATTATATGAATCCAATGGGCTTCATGGGACTTATAGAGTTGTTGATGAGAATAATGATGGACGTATAAGGTTTTATAATGAGTTTCTATGGGGACAGTTGAGTTGTTAAATTAAAATTGAAACAACAGACTTCAGCTTTTGTTGCATTTTATCACCCTTATTTCCAATAGTGAGATAGCACGATGTTAAAGTATTAGCCTAGTGACCCAAGAGTTGTAGGTTTTATATACCAGTAGCTACCATTTTTTTCTTTTTACCGACTTCCAAAAAGGAGGAGGTATTCAATTCGCCTGTATTTTTTTTTTTATTTTTTTTTTTTATTTTTTATGTTTGTTACCTCATAACTTTGAGCTGAGTGAACCAATTTTGATAATTCTTTTTGAATTGGAAAGCTGGTGGCTGCAATATGGTCCCATTTTAGTTAAAGCCATAGGAACTATTAGAAATACCATAAAACCCAGTTTTGATCCATGGAAGTCGGTTTTGTTTTTTGATAAAAAAGATTATTTTTAATAATAGATGTTTTATAACGATAAATCACTTTAAACTAACGATATTCTACTTTGATTTTAAAATTTTCGATCTTCAACGCAAAATCATTCCGAAAATCATTCCGAAAATTAGTTGAATCAACATAGTTTTCATTGATTTTAAGTTGTTTTTTTTCCTCAGTGTTGTTATTGAATTTTAGGGAAATCATTTTTTCTTTCAAATTACAGAAGTTAAAAAAAATAGTTGATGATTTTTTTCTATTCGAAATGTCCTTGCTATCAGCAGTTTGCAGCTATCAGTACCGACTACCGAGTCTATCGATTTAGAATGACTTTTGCTGAAAAAAAAAGCTCCTATCAATTTTTTTTATCTGCCAGAAAATAAATATGGCAGCACTGGTTAACTTAAAACTTATGTGTTTAAAAAATTGCAACATTGGTGCTGTCAAAGGTTAAACACAAAATATTAGGCTCTAAGGAAAGATACCCGATTTCTATCAAAAAAAATAATTCCAACACATTTAATGGAATGTGATTTAAAAAAGCATGACCCATGAAAAAAAATTCGATTGAAATTTCTTTGAAATGAGATTTCTAGCAGGTAGGGGGAAAAGGGTCACAAATTGAATAAAAAAAAAAAATACAATATCAATTCTATAACAACAATTTAAAGTTTTCGAAGAGAAAATAAAAAATGCTTACCTTCGTCCAAGTTGACTTCCCATTCGTCCATTATCACCATCACTTCCGGCTCCATTTGCCGTTGTTGTTGCAATTCCAATATCCGTAACACTAGCTTTGGCAGCATCCATCACAATGCCATCGGTAAAGCGTCGTTTCTCGTCACGGAATAATCTTGGTGTCGGTCTTGGCGCCGCCACCGGAGGCATCTGTTGCATGTGATGTCCATTTGCTGTTGCTGCCGGACGATGTTGTTGTTGCTGTTGTTGATGATGATGATGATGATTGCCACTAGCACCTGCTGTTGCTGTTGCTGCTACATTAACATCATTCAGCTCATTATTACGATTACTGTCACGATAATTATTTAAACTACTATCTACACAACTACTAGGAAGATTCGGCTCGTTACAATGTGAATGTGGATGATGATGAAGATGATCTGAATTATGTGGATCGTAATAATGATGATCGGGATGATGATTATGATCGAATTGCTGCTGCTGCTGATAATGATGATTCAATTCACTAGCTAAATACGATGATGTCGTTAGAATATCGGGTTTCATTTGAAGGCGACTATTGTTGTAGACTTGAGCACCGTTATCATTGCCATAGTCTTTGTCAGAGCCGCCGCCATGGTATCGATTGTCATCCTGATATGACAGCGGTCGACTACGATAACGATTGGCGACGGTATTTAAATTCTCCGACGAATTCAATTGACTAGACTGTGATGTGGGGGGCGAGGGGCGTGGCGGCTCCCCAGCCAAGTGATTATCCTGATAATGAAGTCGGTCGACGGTTGCATTGCTGTCAACCGACGAAGGAGGAGCACTGTCAATGCCAACTACACCACCGCTGCTACTCATTGTCATTGGTTCCTGATCTAGTTCGATGCCTTTTTCTTTGCATATTATATCATAGAGGGCGCTGATTGGACGCGAATCACTACGAACTCTAACTACACGTTTCTTATTGCTAAATCTACCGGCGTTACTACTCCTACTTGCACTAGGGACGACGGTAGTATCCGTTGCTGATGGATAATGTTGGTTAGGGCCTACCTCAGCAGGGTCTAGATCAGAGCGAGAAGATAGGTCATCGATCTGGCCAAAAATGGCAGATGATGATGAGGATCGGGATAAATAAGGAAGATCACCTTTATTTGATTTTTGTTGTTGTTGTGATTGTTGTTGTAATGTTGGACTATTGCGAAATATTGTTCGCTTAGCTGCAATTGGTGGTGGCGCCACTGTCGCTGTTGGACTCTTCGGGAAGAACTTTTGACCGTTGCTATCGCCAATTATTAATTTCGATGGTGTTGCATAGACACTGCGATAGTTTTCATTGATTGATGGTGATTCGCTGTTAGTTGCGGTAGAACTTAGTAATGGTGGAGGAGACGTCTGAATTCGGAGGTATTCATCGGTATAGTAGGCCGGTTCAGTTGTAATGCGCGACGATGAGAGATTTGATTTTTTTATTGTTGGATGACTGGAAGATATTGTTGCTGTTGATGGATTAGTATTAGACGACGATGACGTAGACAACGACGGATATTGAGACTTAAGGCCAGAATAGAGTCTCTGGTTTTGTTGTGTTAGTTGATGCTGATGGCAGCTCAAGTTGGCAGTGGTTGATGATGATAAGTTGTTAGCAAAATCGACGCTCAACGGTTTGGATACGACAGATTCTGGAATGATAAATAAAAATAAAAGAAAGACATTAGAATTGTTTAATATTATTTCTTGAAGAAATGAGTAGATACCTAAAAACCTTGAAGTTAATAATTTTACATTCCACAATAATTTTCAAACGTACAAAAATAATTTTGACATTAAAATCTTTTTTTTTTTAATGTTTTCTCTAAAATACAGTTCAGTCCAAGAAATTCGAATTAAATTGAAATACGAGTAACAAGGAAAAGTGAAATATTGACAATACGTTTAATTTAACTTTCTTTTACAACTTTAAGAAGGAGAATATACAAAGCTACAAAAGAAATATTGGAGTTAATCACACAATGTGAACTCGATCATAAGTGAAACGTAATTTGCCGAATTTCTATTCAAACTGGGTATTGGAATTATTTTTTCATAAGTTTTCTCTTTAAAGAATCAAAATGTGGAACGTGAACAATTATTGTGGAACGCATTCAAAATCTCATTTCACCGACCGATGAAGTCTTAAGTGAAATATGATATTGAAGGATTCAAATTTCACTTTTGGACATACAAAGAATTGCGTTCCACAATATTTTAACTTCAGTATTTACTTAATCCGAAGTATATTTACTATAATCAAACAAATAATGTTGAGGTCTTGAATGTAAATTTAAAGATTTCACGGAAATAACTTTGTATATTTCCTAAAGTTTTAAGCTTTTCACTTTCTCTAAATTTAAAAAAATATATTCGATTGTGGAACGCATTTCTATTTTCTTTTCATGATAGGTTAGGTTCTAAGTAAAAATTAGTGAACTTTCAGCATTTTGAGCCTTCTGTCGTGAAATAAAATATAAATGTTTCACATGTATTGCCAGAAAGTATTAAGGTGACAACAACTTATTTCTGCATCAAATAGAGAATGTGGAATGTATAAATTCGAAAATTTCATTTTTCCCAGGTTTTTCAATTTCGTCTGAAAGATTTTGCAGAAGATACCTATACATAATTATTTATTTCACAAGGAAAGAGAAAATTAAATTTATTAAATCGATATGGAGCAAAAGATTTTGGAACGTATATATTTAAAAGTTCAAAAGAATTTGTGTAGGCATTCTAAATTAGAGATTCTTGTCAATATTTTTCTGTTCTTTAAGCTTTCAAAGAACTGTTAAAATTGATCTGAATTTTTCTTTGAATCATCTAAATTTATTAAGTTCTAAGACTTTTGAATTTGTACATTCATGATTTCCAATAATATAAACCATTTTGACTACCGATTAGTAAAATAAGTCAATTTATGTTTGCATTTAATTACAAATAAATCCCTCCAACCACACCCCGTTAAACCAATTTACAATTTAGCTAAACCAACAAACATTATACCTTTAGGTCGTTATAATCAATTAATTTTCTCTACAAACCTCATTTAAATCAACATCATCAAAACAATGGACGATATAGGCATATAAAGAATCTAAATCCATTCATGTTCTAATTTAAAGAAGAACACACAAAATAAAAACTATTCCCTTATAGTGTGAAATACTACGCTATACGAAATTACAAAAAAAAAAAGTAAAGATTAAGGCCGGGGTTAGAAATGGCTAAAGCACTTTGACCCAACAGCTAACCCTTTGAAAGGGGTTAAAATATCTACCTTCTCTTCTAACTACCATATCATGAGTTATTTGCTAAAATGACCAAACTACGTCAAAGAAACCGAGAAACCATAAAAAAAAACTAAAAACGAAAACAAATTAGAGAAAAACTTTTCTTTATTCATATCAATTAAAAAAGTTTTTTCTATAAAAGGTATATGGGTATGAAATAGAAGCACATATAAAGTATAAAAAAAAAGATATCGTTCAAGGTTTACACAAGGGTTATGCCTAGAATTACATGTTCTTAGGTTAAGAGTTACAGCATTTCTCTTTTACGTAGGAATGTTAGATCAGAATCAAAGAAAAAGAATGGGTTATGTTTTGTTATGGGGATAGGCTACCGACTTTTAAGGGTTTGCTTTTCTTATATATAGGCAACTAGTTATATGGCTAACAAACTAATTGGATTCAAAAAGTGAATTAAAATGGGGGGAACTTATAAATTCTTTGAGCCTTTTAAATTGAAAAACAACTCGTGTAAGATAGTGAATGAATACGTTCCACAATTTTATTCAAAAAAGATATGATTTCGTGTATGGATTTCATACAAGCTGTTTATAAAGACAGACAGATATTTTGACAATTTATGAATTAGAAAAACTCTATTAAAAACAATAATTGCTCAAAATTGGTGGTTAATTACGGCTTTGTCGAAAGAATTAAAAATTGAGTCAAACTTCCAAGACGATCAGAAAAAAAAATACGAATTTTGTAAAAAAAAAAAACATAAAAAAATTGTTCACTTTTGTTGTTTTACTTTTTTTTCATCTTTTCCATCATAACTTCTAAACAACTTATCACAATTTGTTAAGTGTGGAATCGATGGATGCGTCTTTCTAGTTTACTGATTATAGGCTATAATTTAAGGTTCTATTAAATTGAATGTGGAGCTCTCTAGATGCAAATTTATTAATTAGACTTATATTAGAATTAGAAGCGCTTTTGAAGTTTTAACTCTTTCTTTAAGTAATTCTGTGCTAATTTTGTGTATTTTGTTTTTTTTTTTTCGGGTGAACTTTTTAAGCATAAATTCATTAAAATAATTTTAATAGATATAAAAATGTTTAATACATTTATTTGAGTTATCAAATGTTTTTGACTAGAGCTGTAAAAGTAACGACAAAATGAGTACCCGCATGTATACGTTACTTTTGATACTAGTACCCGCATCAATATTATCGTTACTCGTTACTTTCGCATGCTTCGTACGTTTCGTACTTTTCGTATATTTCATGTATTTGATACGTTTCGTATGTTTGGTATTTTAAGTAGGTATGTTTCGTACGTTGATATGGGTGAAAAATTTTTTTTTTTGAAAAAACCAAAAAACAATTTGTATAATCTAAGCTACATTTTAAAGCCATAAACATTAATTTAAGTTGCGGCGTTCTCATGTTATAAGAGTTTGAAGGTAGCTATACTGATTATTTTTCGATTTTTTTTATCAAACGTGAAAACTTTTTTTTATTTTTTTCTATTTTTTCGACAAAACTTTGGTAATTTTTTGTTTATATCCGTTCAGTAATCTTATCACAATTCTTTAGAGACCTTTAATTCAAAAGTACATCGCACAGATCTCGGGATATTCACACTTCAATACAACCATGTCGAACAATTTATAATTTTTTGAAGTGAAAACTTCTTTAGTATCGTAGTGATTTGAAACAAGATGAAACGAAAACGCGACACGACTTCAACTTGTTATAACTTTTTTGTTTTAATAGATAGATGAATGAAATTTGTACTATAGATAGGTAATTAAATAAATTATAATTGAAAAAAATTTCATTTAATTTCATGTTCAAAATTCTGAGATAACAGTAAAAAGATGTTCTTTTCCTACACACGTTATATCTTTCGATCTAGTGCATATACAAGTTTGATTTTAATACGCATGCTGATAACATAACCTTTTATTTGATATATAACACATTACGTTACGTGCTCTACAAAATACACAATCTTAAATTGAAAAAATTGAAAAATAACTCAAAATATCTGTGGAGTTTAATACGCTGATAATATTAACTTTCATTTAATATATCACACATAACGGTACGTGATTTACAAGTTACAAAATCTTTAATTTAAAAACGTGAAAATACCTCAAAACACGTGTGGAGATCTGTTGCCAATGACCAGCCATTAGTCAGTGCAGGAAGAACAGTAATCTCAATTTTAAATTTTGAGATGGTTGGCTTTAAAAAATTCTTACTTTTTTTGTAGCCATGGTAGAAACATGATAATAGGTGAAATAAAAAGCTTGCAGATGATAGAAAAATTTATTATTATTTAAGTTATTAGGTTGTCATATAAAAGATATGGATTTAAAGATGATGGAATAAAATAAGGTAAATTTTTCGATTTTTATTTCTTGCGAAATAAATAATTTTTAAGGTTTCACTTCTACCACGTGTGAATTGCACACATGATTTTTTTTTTTCTATTGACAGTGATTTTCAAACCTCGTTTTCTCGGCTTTTTTTTTTTTTTTTGTTGAAAATTTTGCACTGAAAATTAAAAACATTTTTTCAAAAACCAAAACACTTTTGTACATTCTTAAGCTACATTTCAAGACCATTAACAATAAGGTCATAAACACATTGGTTGCGGCATGGGTATATTTCGGCCACATAGAGAAAATACTAAAACGTCTCTTTTGATATTTCTGTATAAATTATTATCGATAACTCAACTATACCTTGGCACTACTGTTTTTATCGAGACAAAAGTAAACTTCAGATAATTATCTGGAGCTAGCATTCCGACTACGGTAACGATATCGATACGAGATGCTTCGTTTCGTATCTCATATATCGGATGATTTAGTATTGAAATTGGAATGGGGTCGTTACTCGTATGTTTCGTATCTCGTATGTTTCGTTACCTCATTGCTTAGTACCCAGTAACGAAACATGCGAGTAACGATACTCTTTAGAAAGTAACGTTTCGTTACTCGTTACTGAAGCAAATACCCGCATTTTAGTAACGAATACATACGATTTGATACAGCTCTATTTTTGACGCGTTCAAAATTTATAAAATTCATGTCAAAATAAAGTCTATGTGAAATAAAATTTCCATACCCTTTTTTAATCCGTCATATTTTTTATAAATATACAAAGGTCACTGTTTGACATTTTTAAAAGTTCAAATTAATTTCCACAGTTTACAACATATTTTTTTTTTTTAAATAAAATTGTTTTTAATTTTTTAATTAATTTCCATGAACGCACTGTAAAACAAAAACAAAAAGCCCACTTGCTCTGTTGCACTCAATTAGCTAACTCAACTAATTCTACCATTTTATCTACTAGCAAAACCCTTTAGCTCATTTTCAAAATGAAAATATTCAATTACAAAGCAAAAAAGTAAAAAAAAAGCCTCTCTTCAACAAGTCCGAAAAAAACCTTCTCTTTTATAAACAGAAAAAAAAAATTAATATACCCAACCTAGGTATTAAAAAAAATATACAATATAAATGGAAAAGCAAATAATTCTTCTTAATGAAAAAGTGAATTCCTCTATTTTTATGTCATGGCAAATATTTAAACATACATATATGCATTCGTTATATGCATTTATTTTCATTTTAACTGCCTTTCTGGAGGTTAAATATAAAAATTAACAAAAAAAAATAAAATAAATAAACAAACAAATTTGCATTCAAACCATTGCGCGTGCTTTCAGAATTAGAATCAAACAAAAAAAACCAAAGTCGCAGACATAATGAACAAAAACGAAAAAAAAAAAAAATCAGACATCACATATTAACCTATGTCTGTAGTACTTGTAAGGTAGGTTATAGAATAGAGAGTTAATCAGTAGTATCCCCATTTTGACAGACTTTGATCAGACAGGTATGCAAACTTTGATTGATAGGTTGTCAATAACAATTTGCGTGAATTGTATTTTCAATTAGATAAATTGTACCGAATTTCATCATCATCGTCATCATCATCAGCCATTCATTCTAACCTACACACATAATTTTTAAAGTTTTGCATTATTTGTTGCTGCTGCACGAGACTATGTCAAAGCAATTATAAATCCCACTAACCGAAATCCAGATAGGCAGGCGACTCACGGTTGGCATTCGTAAAAAACGTGCATCGCCAAATTGTCGCGCCACTTTATGAATGGCAACAAGTCACACAGCAGAAGACGAATGACAAAACCTTACAACATTAATTTGAAACTCATTTTAATTGATTTCGAATTGAGGAGCAATTAATTTTGTAATTGAGTCAAGAGCCTCCCATAAAATGTAACTCACTACAGTTGACAGTTTTGTGTACACTGAGAGAAAAAAACATCATTGCAAAGTTTTTATTTTGTTGTTTTGGCTATTCGCAATGACAAATACAATTTCGCAATTGAAACAATATCATTTCGCAGTTTTATGTCTATTACATAAATCTGCACTTTTTTCTTTGTTTATGATCAATTTCTATTTCGCATTTATCGTTTCGCAAATCTAGGGAGCTAGGCAATAAAAATAAATCGTTTAAAGAAATTAAAAACTACTTTGCCTGCTTCTCTAGTTTTTGACTGAAATTTTTTGTATGATTGACTTCAACCCAAAGAAAAAAGTTATGAGTTGCTAAGAAGAATTTTTTTTTGAAAATATAATTGGTTTGTAGCTTTGCTACGTGTTTTTTTTTTTTCTTAGTTTTGTAAGCTCTTTTAATGTTTGCAATCGATGCAACAGGTTTCGCAGAAATGCAAAAAAAGTTCTGAGCTCTTTTGCAATTGATTCACATTTCGAATGTTTCAGCATTGCGTTTGCAATACTTTGCATTCATTTTCATTTTCATATTTGTTAACGAAAATTAAGATTGTTTCGAAATTGATAGTTGCGAAGGGTAATTATTTGTAAACATTTTACAATTTTTCAAGTACAAGCATGAACTATTTTTTATGCATATCGTTATCACCCATTCTTTCGCAAATTATTGATAGTTGAGCTTAGCAAAGAAAAAAAGTTGTGAGTTGCTAAGATGCAATCGCAGACGCAGAAATGCGAAATTAAATTAGCAAGAAATTTCCTTCAGATAAAATTAAAAAATCTATTGTATTTGCGTGGGTTGCGAAAACATTATTTGCAAAAATTAACTCTGCAATTGATTCCTTATAATTTCGCATGTTTCAGCGTTGCATTTGGAATACTTTGCATTCATTTTTAACCTCAAAATTGTTTGCAATGCTTTTTTTCTATTTCGTATTTGTCATTTTGCAGTTTGAAAGATATTTTTTTTATTGCTTTACGTTTCGCATTTTGAAAGGGAAATTCTTTTGAAAATTCTGGACACCCCAATAGGCTTAATATTTCAGTACAAATGAACTTCGCAGTTTGTTTTACATATTTAGGAATAAAATCGTTTAGAGAAAATTATTTTTATGAAGTCACTAAATAATAGATTTGCGAAGTACAAACATTACTGAACAAAATACGAACCATTATTTCGAAATGCAGTACAGTTGCGAAAGTGAAGAGTTGTCTGTTTTGAAGCTTGCAATGTTTGCTATTAAAACAGAAAAATTTCGCAGTGCTTCGGGTTTTGAATCTTTTGCATCATATTTACTATATCTTTAGGAAATTTATATGCTTACGTTTTGCAAATTACTCGTACAGTGTTTTAATGTATTTTTATTTGAAAATTGTCAAGACTTTCTTCGCAAAAGTACCTACTTGTTTACAATAGTTGTGAAATGCAAAATTGCAATGAGTTTGTTTTAATCTTGCAACAAAATGCTAAATTCGCACTTTAAATAAAAATGCTTTGCAAAATTCAAAACTCAATATAACATTGTTCATTGCATTTTTTTCTCTAAGTGTATAAATGAGAAAACACACCACAATTTAATTACTGTCCCCACAAGACACAATTTTGCATTTCTACGAATATATGTATGAAAATTTATTAAAGCCTGACTTTCCAGGTGATTGGATATGAGGATCTGTGCAATTAGCGTTAGTATACGCGACACATTATGCGAAGACAGCCTTAAGTGACAGCAAAACATTTTTGCGGAATGAATAGTATAGCATATCTTTCTCTACTGATGTGTGAGTGTGGAAAGTATTAGGTACTCGTATATGGGGAAGCAGGTAGTAGATTGTTTCAAGTCTCATTCTCGTATATAGTTTCATTAAACTGTCATATCTCTAGAGAGGAAATGGTAGTTATTTTCACTCTGTTTATACACTTTTTGGTTAAGAGAGTTTTCATGTTGGTTGTCACTTATAAAAATGACGGTATATTTGCATACCTATCCTCTATATAACTACTTGTTTATGTGAGTATAAAGAAGATAGAAAGGGATGTGTTTACAGTTTAAAGTTTTTTTTTGTGGGATAGTCTTGGCGGTGTGGTGGGTCTTGTGAATTTTTGAAACTATACTACTAAGATGCAATTAATTTTAAGTGCTGCTGTAAAGCAAGTTTAAATAGAAATATGCAAAGTAAACAAAAAAAAAATGAGCAGAAAAAAAAAAGTGACGATGAAGATGAATTATATAATAAATTGATGTTTTTAATGAGTTTTTCAATTGTAAATTTATGAGTTGCAGCAAAGTGTAAATTATGGTAATATCATCGCAGTTAAATGGATTAATTTTATGCAAAAAGAGAGTGAAAAACTATTAGCAGTTGTACTCAGTGCATTTGATCAAAATTAAGCCGGATAGAATTTCTTATCGAGATAATGATGGCGACTTGAGCAAGTTTAAGTTTATTTTAAGAGAAATACTAGTAAAATAAAATAAAAATGTTTGCAAAATTTCAATAAATTCGTATTTAATCAAAAATTGGCTGTTCTACAAAAAAGACTGCAGTTGTTTAGTTCAACTGTGCTAGTTACAAACTTATTGCGTTTTAAGTATGTGCATTTGCTTTCCATTGCTTGTTTGAATAATAATATAAAATACAATAGGATTGTAACTAGCACAGTCAATTTTACATACACAAAAGTGTGCCTGATCAATTTTTACTCCACACTCCAAATATTTAAAAATAACTTCCAGCATACAAAAGCATTTACTTACAGTCAAGAGTAAAACTAATAAACTGCAGTTAAACTGACTGCATTTATCAATGTTTTGTATTTTTGAAGCTTTACTTCCTTAATCATTTCCAAACGTAAAAAGAGATAAGTGACAAATGGCAGCCGGTGAGTTAAGAGTGACAAGTGTAAGGGTAATTGACAAGTGGTAGGTAAAAAATATTAAAAGATAAGTTGAAATGTAAGTTCTAAGTCATTTTAAAATAAGATGATGTTCACTTTAAATTTAATCTGTTTAAAACAATAAGATTTCTTATTAAAATAAACAGAATCCGTTTAAATTCTCTTAAATTAAAAATTAACTTATTTTCATTTAAATAGGTACGTATTTTCTTTTAAAGAAACTCGAAAAAATGAAAAGATTTCTCATTATTTCTATGTACATATTAATTGATATTAAAAGATTTTGATAAAAAAGCTTCAACTTAAGCTTCCGTAATGATCAATTTAATTTTTATCAAAGCATCTACTATATAAATCAGCAGTCTGGAAAGGACACAATTTTCAGGTAAAAATTATGTAAAAAGTGTAATTTTAAAGTTCTTTATAATTTTTGTATATGATTCTACCTCAAACCAAAAGCGATTTAAGTTAATTTAAACAGATAACGTATTGTGTTCAAGTATAATTATATACTCTGCACTTTATTTTAAATGGAAATTCACTTTAAATTAAAATGTCTTCACATAAACAAACCTATTTTGAAGTCTAAAATAGGATTTTCTTATTAAATTAAATGAATTCATTTAAAAATTCAACATTCAAGGAATTAAAAAGATTTGTCCGCTTAATTTAAGCCGAAAGTCTTCTCTGCAAAAGACTAAGCAAAAAAAATCTTAGTTTCAATTTGTTTTCAGCATGTTTTTTTTCGTGATCAAAAAAATTCAGTAGTATATACAGATTTTTGATTTCAGTAAAAAATTCAGCTGCTTTTATTTTTTGATACAAGCCAAACATTCAATTTCGTATTTTCCCAAGTTAATTAATTTTTTTTTCCCAAAAGCAAATACCCATTTGATCCCTTAATACTTAAAATGCGCTTTATTATTGATAACGAAAAAAAAAAAATATTTTAATAACATTCTATCACACACAAGTGCATTTTTCTTAGATATTTTTTGTCTATTCATAGAAATATCAATAAAAAATAAAAATATTTGAACTGTTCAGTGATTATTAAGTTGAACATTAAATTAAAATTATACAAAATGAAACACCAATTTTCATTATCTGTTTTCATTTTTTTATTTGTGAACATCACATGGCTTTAAATAAAAAACAAATTTAAACTCACTGACTGACGCCAGCTACATAAATAGACAAAAAAAAATCTACTTTTGTTTTTTAATTTCGAAAAAAAAGAAAAACAGATTTGATTTTTAATTTTTTACAACCGCAATAATCATGAATCATTTTAGGGCTCGTGCTGCTTCCAAAAATTCAAATTAAAAAAAAAACAAACACATTTAACTCCTACACTTTTGACAGAAAATGAGAAAAAAATTTATTTTAAAAGAAAAATTAATTGAAGAAAACCAAAATTTACAAATTTTCTGATATTAATCAACATTTTACGATCAAATTAATCAACACCCATTTTTGGTATGGCGGCCAGCCATCATAATTATCATGGTCAAAATTGAAAGTAATTTTGTTTTTCTTTCTTTTTAATTTTTTTTTGTTTTTTTGTCCAAAAAGAATGTTTTTTTATATTTTTCTAATGAATCATTAATTTATTTGAATTCTACTTTCCAATATCAATTTTTTTTTTCGGTATTGATCTCGTGTTAAATGTCAAGTTGAAGTGCCATCGATCATGAGAATTTGTTTAAATTAGAACACTTAATTCAATTTCATTAACAAATGGCCAGCAGCAGCTAGCGGCTGCTGTGCGCGGTGTTGTGGCTTGGCCGCCATGCCGGATCCGGTACCTACTCTGTCATGACAGAAATGGCCAACGAAGCATTAAACATAGAAAGAACAGAGAACTAGGCCAAATAACTTTCATACGCAAGAAACAAAAAATATAAATCAAAATGAACAAAATAAAAACAGAAACGCACTCAATTTTAATTCCTCGATCAGTGATGGGTTGAGATGAGATTGAGAGTATGCTACTCGTTTACGAAGATAAAGAATGTTAATGTAAAAAAGAGAGGAAGAGAGGTTGTTTTATGTTTTGAGAACATTGACATTGCACATTATGTTGTGGTTGTGTGGGTTGGATGGGGGGGGGGAGTGAGGAACTACGGATGTATTTATAAGAAAAGAAACAAAATACTATTGAGTTTTTTTTTTAAATGGTGCGTGTTCTGAAAATAGATTGACAGAACAGACACACCGATGATTGTCGATTAAAAAAAAAAAACATCTGATTGGTTGAATCTAAAAGTGGATTTAGAAATACCTACATTTTCGACTTTAAAAAATGCATCAAATGAGAACATTGAAAGAAGAAAATAACATAAATCTTTCAGGTGTCGAAAAGATATTTATAAAAAAAAAAACCATAAACACTTGTTTGTTTTCAAAGTGACAACTAAAGACAGAAACTAAAAATAAGTAGTGAAACATGCGGCGAATTCAAGATTTAATCGATCAGAACAGAAAAAAAAATCATGTGTGAAATTCACACGTGGTAGAAGTGAAACCTTAAAAAATCATTTTTCTCGAAAAAAAAAGTTACACCATTAAAAAGCTTACAAGTTTTCCTAAAGAATACTTAAATTTTTTACAATGCGCAAAGAGTAAAGAATAATTAATTCAAAACAATCATTTTTCATGAAAAAAGCAAAAAAAATCTTTTTTTTCTTCTGACACCATTAAAACCATTTTTTTTATTACAAATTATAATGAATTTTATATCTGAAAGCTTATTGTATCAGCTCAAAATATTTATAACTACCATGTCTATACAACAAAAAGCGCTAGTAGTAGAGTAACTAAAGCAAATTATTAGGGAACCCGGCCGAACAGCTCTGATTTTGACGATTTTTTTTTTCAAACGTAGGTAATTAAAAACACTTTAAAGTCTATAGATTAAAACCATTTTTTTTGCTTAAATTTCATAAAACAAATGATAGCAAATGATTCTCTAGGTAATTTAAGGAAAATATATAAAAGGCAGTAAGGGACAATCTTCCATCGTTTAAGCGATAAATGCAATTTTCTAACATTTTGACCTCAAACACAAAAAAAATATTTTGAAAACAACGGCAACACCTACAATATTTTAAAATACATTTTTAAAAAGCCAGAAGCTCATTCTTATCTCTTAAATTTAAATCCACTAAATTTAATCAAGACTTTTTGAAAAAATGGTCCCCAAAAATGTTATTAGAAAAATTTAAAATGACTTTTTTCCAAACTTTTTCTAATAAACTATGAATTTATTTAAAAAAAATTTTTGGCCATAAATATTATCAGTTGAATTTCGAAGCAAAAACGGTAAAATATATCACACTTTTGAAAAAAAATGAAAAATTACTTCAATTTCAATGGTTTTTTTTTTATTAAAACTGAATTTTTGCATTGAAATAATTAATTTTCTCAAAGACTGTGGTAAATAGGAACTTTAAATTTTTGCTATTTAACTTTCAACAGTAAGGGTTATTAAATGAATAAAAAATAATTTTATGTTTAGATGTTGAACTTTTAAAAAAAAATACATATGTTACATTTTTTTTCAAAACTTTTATTAAAAAAAGTTCTTCGAAAATGAAATACTTTTTGATTTTTTTCATAAACCGTAATACATATTGACATTTCCTTTAATAATTTGAAATCATAATAAATGCGGCCAAAAAAATTTGAATATAAATGAATTTTATATTACGACCAAGTTTAAAAACGACATGTTAAAATTTTTTCAATAATTTTTTTTTTTTTCAAAAATCTGAGTTCAATTACCATTCTTTCAAAAGCCGTTCATTCAATTAACTTAATTTTAATTTTACATATATGACTAAGCTTCTAGCTTTTAAAAAATGTATATTTGAATATTGTAGGTGTTGGCGTTGTGTTCAAATATTTTTTTTTTTTTTTGTGTTTGAAGTCAATTAATAAGAAAATTGCATTTATCGCTTTAACTATGGAAGATTGTCCCTCACTCCCATATATTTTTTTTCCTTGAATTTCCTAGACAATCTTTTGGCATCAATTAATTTATGAAATTTAAGAAAAATTTTTGAAAAAAATTTGTTTTCGTTCACAAAAATCTTCAATTAAATTTAAAAAATCAAAACGGCAACACCGGCAATTTTTAATCTATAGACTTTAAAGTATTTTTAATTACCGACGTTTGAAAAAAAAGATCATCAAAATCTAAGCTGTTCGGCCGGGTTCCCTAATATTGCCAATTTTTGAGCTTTAGTTACTCCACTATAGAATTTTTTTTTAAACAATCTTCTCTTCTAACAATTTTTCAATTTTTTTAAATGACAACCTATAATAAATTTCATTTCATCACTTGAAAGCTCATTATTTCACCTTTTATATGACGTATGAATCATATTTCTACGATGCCTACAAAAAAAGTAAGAATTTTTTAAAGCCAACCATGTCGCAATTTCAAACTGAGATTACGGTACTTCCTACACTGCTGGTGGCTGATCATCAGCAACAGATCTCCACAGCTGTTTTGAAGTATTTTTCAAGTTTTTCAATTTAAGATTGTGTAACTTGTAGAGCACGTACCGTTATGTGTGATATACCAAATGAAAGGTTATATTATCAGCATGCTCAAATCAAAATCAGCATGCTTAAATCAATCATTTTTTTGTGCTCTAATTGAAATTTTGTACAATTATAGTCTATTTTATTACTTATGTACACTATCTATTAAAACATAAAAGTTATAATCAATTGATTTTTTATGTCGCTTCTTCGTTTCAAGAAGTTTTCACTTCAAAAACTCGTATAATTGGCTTGGAAAAACAGTTTTATTAATCGATTTAAATATACTTTAATAACTATAACTTTGCATACCTACCAAATTTTGGGCAGTCACTTAAGTCATTAAAATGCGCACAATTTTCAAAACATTGATTATACGACATTGAGTGGGTGAAGTTATTCCCCTTTTTTGAAATATTTAATTTTGAAAGTTGTTCCAGGTTGTTAACGATTTGTTCCGGAATGATCTAAAACGGGGATTTTAGAGCCGGAAAACTGTTTCTAACCCTGGAATTCAATACAAATCTTTGTTAAACAAAAAATTAAAACATAGGAAAAGACTTTTTTTTAATTTTTTGAAAAACATTTTCGAAAGCGGTATTCTTACGTACCTATACAAATTTTACGATTTTAATTTTTTCGAACAGTAGTTAGAACACTTTTTAAGTTGAAAAAAAAATTTTCGAAAATTAAAAATCGAAAAAAGGGAAACTAGATTTTGTTTGGAACAATTTTCAAAACCAGCAACATCTTAAAAATATTATCCAACTCGTTGATTGATTTAGCTTTTATGCAATCGACAATATTATGAACAAACTACATATATTAACCAAAATCGAGAACAAGAACTTTGTTTCTAATATCATTCTGATCTTCCAATGCAAATGCATTCAAAAGCCTTTTTAAATCAAACCAAGATGCAATCAAATCACAAGTTCCACAATTTACATGCAATAAAAATATTTATTCAACAGATTTGTCAATTAAAAAGAAATAAATATAAAAAAAAGCAAACTTTTTAATCAGCTTATGAAATACTTTGCTATCAAACTTTTTAACCCACAAAGTTCAAATAGAAAATAAACCCCAATCAAAGCTCCGATTACGTGAATCAATATTAGAAAAATATTGTTTGTACATAAACTTTTAATTGACAAAAGAAAATTCCAAACCCATTTCAATTGAATTTTGTGTGTTATGTTTGTTGTTTTCTATTTCTTTTTTTTTAATAGGCTTAACTTTCTTATAACCAACAAGCTATATAAATAAATACGACTTCGTATATCTTGTAACAATCGAACGTAATTGAATGAAAAGTAGAGTCTTTTTGCGTTTTAAATTACTAGCTTATAAATATTTGTTTGAGGAACTTATTTTTGGGTGAGGGAGACTTTGAACAGTGTTTGTATTGTGGATGTATCATTTTTTTAACACCTTAAAAAAGTATTTATGATGCGTGAAATAAGATGAAAATGATTGTAATGGAATGTGAACAAAAACTGTTTATACAGATCTTAGAACTAAAAGTACATATTGACTCAGCTTTTTTTTAGTGATGTCACGTTTGTTTAGAATTATTTCAAATTTAGAGGCGGAACTTTCTTTACTGCGTTTTAACGTGTTAATTGTGTCAAATTCAAGATACAAAATCATCGATACAAATACAATATTAAGTACTAATATCCTGTGTACTAACTTAAACTTGTACTAAAAGAATTTCAAGTATCAAACCTTGTACAATTTGACAATATATCAATGAATTTTTCCGCTAAATACTTGAAAATCACGTTTTTTTTCTTTCCTTTTCGAAAACAAAACAAAAAAAAACAAAACATTCCTTTAACCATTCAACAACCGTCACATTGTAAATGCAAGGGGAACTAAATTTATTTTGTTACCTGTTAAATGTTTACATTTCAATTGATGTTCGATTTAAATCAAATAAAATACATTTCTCTTTCAATGAGAGATATATATTTTTTTTTTTTTTCAATTGGAATGCAATGCAATCTAATTATAGTTAAACAAACCTATCGACGACTCTGACATGACATTCATTCGATAGACGACGATAGACACTATCAGAAAAAAAAAAATACTTTTAAATTCTTTCAAGTCTTATAGTCTACAAAATGCGCTATGCTATGTGCAGCGGTATCAAAATAATTATTTACACTGATCGAAATTTACCCTCTGTAGGCACACCTCTTTTTTGCGAATTTGGTTTATACTTTTTCATGTCGCTAGAACTTTTTTCGATCTCACTATTTTACAGAGAATCATATATGAAATTGATGTAGAATATTCCGAGGAATTCGAATATTGTATTCACAATTCAAAAAAAAAATATTTTCACCCTTATAAAGACACTTTTTTGTGACCACTTTTAATTTTTGTTCTGCCAAATTCGCACCCGTGTGCCGACAGAGGGTTAAAGAACAGAAAATGGGTTGTAAAAATACCGAAAATAGCAATTATTAAACTACTTAAATTTAAAAAGTCGTTCTTAAAAAACCTTCTTTGAAGAAAAAAAAAACTGGAAAAATGCGATTTACAAGAACTTATTTACCCAAAGCACTTAAAAATAAATTTGTTTCGAAGAAAGCTATCCAAAGTATGCTTCACTATAACCCGACAAGTGGCAGAAATAATAATTTTGAACTTTTGGTACAAAACACGGCCATATCTCGAGGAGGTTTGATTAGTCGCATCAGCATCAGGTTCTATCATTTCGTACAAATGAAATGTTCAAGTTTTTGTAGCAGAAAAGTTCAAGAAATAATTGTCACGGTGTGTAAAAGAACTCTCTTGACCCTTGAGCTGATATGAATATCTAAGAAACGTTTTGGTGATTCTCGAAAACCAACTAAAACGGCCTTAATAATTTCTTCAGCAACTTAAACAAGTCACCTTTTGAGAGATTTTTCATTTTTTTTTTTCAAAAATACCTACATTAGGTTTCTCTTCTTCTTAGTTAAAAAATTGCATTTTGGATTGTAGTAGTAGTAACATCGTTCGATTCTACTATTTTGCTTAAAACGGCAGCATTTTTTTAGGCTAATGTCCATCAATTAAATTACTACACGGAAACGGACAAGCTTTTAAACATTTGTGTGAGCATTGCAAACATCCGAATGACAACAACTACAGAACGAGATTTTACTCTACTACTTTATTTGAACCGTGCATTTCTTAAATTGAAAAAAATCTCAACTTGATACTTGAGTAATGAAATGACTATGAATTTTGCACTTAAACCGATAAAAAAACATTTTAGCCTAGGCAAATAAGTTAATCAAATCGCATTTTTGGCGGGACAAAATTTTTTTCATGGAATATGTTGGGGTGCATGTCCGTATTCAATAGTATTCAATAAGTCTGTTTTTGGTCATTTTTGTTTAACCCTCTGTCGGCACACGGGTGCGAATTTGGTTTATACTTTTATGTCGCTAGAACTTTTTTCAGTAACAATATTTTATAGAGAATCAAGTATGAAATTGATGTAGAATATTCCGAGGAATTCGAATATTGTATTCACAATTGCGAAAAAAAATATTTTCAACCTTCTAAAGAGACTTTTTTGTGACCACTTTTTTGAAAAATCGTAATTTTTTTTATTTTTTCCCTGCCAAATTCGCACCCGTGTGCCGACAGAGGGTTAAACAAAAATGACCAAAAACAGACTTATTCACAATAAAATTATCTAAAAAATGGTATACGAATGAATTCCGTGAATTAATTAAATTCTGACTTGGCCTTACGTTTTGTACAATTTCTATTTGAACTTTTGCGATTTGTATAGCAATTTGATATCATTAATTTTTGGGCCTTATTTCATCCAGTACAATTATGTTTTCTTTTTTTTTTAAATTAAATAACTTATTTTTAATTCTTAAATTTGTTTTTTTCTCCGTGTACTGTGTTGGTCATACAAAATTACAAAGTGATGCAAAATAATTCAAAAATTTAAATTAAAAATAAATTGACCCACAATCATGTTGTTCTTCACTCTTTTCTTATTTTTGTTTTGTTTTTTTTTTTTGTTTATTTCTTTTCAAAAATAACATTTTTATTTATTATCTTATATCGGATGCATTTGATCATTTTCCATATACATATCCACATTGCCATGGTCATTTTATTCAAAGTGCAAAATCATACACTTCAAAAGATTCACCTTCTTCCCCCGCAAATTCGCATTTATAATAATAATAATTAAAAATGCATATTTAACAAAACATAAACATTAATTATTCTTTTTTTTTTCTCTCTATAACACGAGTAGGTATTAAATATTTTGTGGGAAATTAATTTTCAGCTAAAATATTCAATATTCTTTCTCATCCTTCTTTATTTGTATACCTATCGTTTTGAATAAATTGTTGTGGTTTAAGTTTTTTTGTTTTTTTTTTGTTTAGATTTAGAAATCAAAATAAGGAAAATAAAATTGTGTTTGTACGCGCAATTTTGTGTGTCAGATTATAAATTTTTGAATTTTTGGCTTCGAAATGCAATAATTTATTTTATTATGATGATAATATTTGGCATCAAAATTTTTCGTCAATTTTTTTTTTTTTTTGTTTCAATTTGTAAATTAGATTGATGTTGATGATGATTTTTGTTGCCAAAAACATCATCACACACAAAATTAAACAACAACAAAAAAAAAAAAATAAAATAAATATTTAAAATAGTTCGACACGAGGTTCATTTATTATTTTGAATATTTTACGAGTGTTTGTTCCTCATTATTTTCATGTTGAAATTTTTTTTCTATGTGCATCGTTGTGCATGTTGTTTGAAATATTATGTCAGTTAATTTTGCTGCGGATAAGTCAAAATAAACAAAGTTACTTTAATACAGAAATTGAAAAAAAGAATTGAATTAAATTTACGTTTTATATAAAGTTAACAGAAAATATATAAAAACGTGATGAGATTGAAAATTGAAATTGAATTGAAAATAATCTTTTTTAGTAAAATTTTGATTTTCTGAAGGCAGAAAAAATCTAATGCCTTGTTCGATTTCACTAGTCAAAAAGTTTTTTTTTTATAGAAATCAAAGTATATTTTTCTAATAGTTTTTTGTGCATTGAGCTCGATTCTGAAGACAGAAAAATTCTATCACATCACGTTTTTGACATATTACCATGCCAAAACATCACAAAAATAGTGTTTTGGACATTGAAAATTCAATATTTCAAAAACTTTGCACGTTAGAGCTATTCTAATGCTAGATTTAAATTGAGAAGGTCAAAGGCCATTAGAAAAGTATAATTTAGTTTCTATGGAAAATTATTTCTCGTCAATATTACTGTCATTTAGGTACGGAAAAAACAATCTTAAAAATCGTTTTTTTTTTTCAATTTTTCTCAATATTTTCTAAAACAATCTTCAATAACATGTTTTTATCTAAATAATTGCATTCCAAACTTTTCAAAAATCAAAAATTTTTTCCGTAACTTTTTTGATTAAAAAATAGGCTATTTTTTCAAAATAAATTCGTCAAAAATCTAAAAATTTACTTTTTGGTCAAAAAACAATTTAAATAGATAGAAAACATAACAAAGTAATATTTAACCAAGTTTTTTTTTTTAAATCCAACCATTTTTGTAAAAGATAAAAATAAAAAATCAAAAAATCGTATTTTTGTATTTTTTTAAATATTAAATATTTTTGAGCTTATATAACAAAAATGTCTGAGTAAAAGTTGTACAGATTTATATTAAATATCTACAACTTTTCCATATAACTTTTTTCGATAGGAGGTCTACTTTTGACAGAAATCGTAAAAAAAACGATTTTTCACACCCACCCCACTTATTCGCCCACCCACCCCCTTTCCCCCAATTTGTTTGTGCGCAATTTATTTTTCCCCTTTCATATACCATTTATCCTAAGTTTTCCCGCCACCTTTGTGCTTCTAATAATTTTTTCAACTTTTGCCCTCTAAAAACCGGATTGGCAGTTTGGCACTGGTCTATTATAACTATTATAAAAGAAAAAAAATAATCCAGAATTTATGGCCTATTTTTTTTTATTCACATGTTCCAAATTTTCAATTTTTTTTAATCTGCACCTAACCTGGTTTAACCTCGAAAATAAGAACTTGCAGACATGAGATTTGTTTAAAGATTTTTGAGCCAAGTTATAGAATATCCAAAAAAGATAGCTTATAAGAACTAATACCGAGGTTGTTCAAGAATTTTTTCTAATGCATTTTCTTAAATTTCCCTTTCTCTAAAAAAAAATACCATTTTTTCATAGATATTACAATACCAAGCGAAAAAAAATACAATTTTTTGGTTCATGTTGCTGAATTTTTAAAGTTTTTGTCGAAATATCTTACAATTTTTTTTTTCCTCTTTACTCACTTATCATGTTGATACAGATTGACTTAAAAAAAGTTAAAGAATTCCTAACTTCTATCTTCGTGACCTTTTTTTTAAATTGTAACTCCTACGTGGGCTTGAGGTCAATTTAAAGAATTCATACATTTCGATAAAAAAAAAATAACGTACAAAAGGGGATAAGCTCCAAAAGACGTTTTCTATGGAATTCATGTAAGGAGAATTACCAGACCGACCGGTCCAATACTTAAATTTTTGCACCAAGAAATAACGTGAAATTCTAAACTCTATGACAAGGACGCCATCATGCATAACTCGAATAACATTTAACGCACCTGTCGGATTTAAGAGAACTTAATAAATCTCTTATGTTTACATATACAAATTTCAGCGAGGGTTCCGAAGTGAAATGTCAATTATAAATGAAGTAGGTACATTTTTAAATTCCTTTTGAAGTGAAAACTTCTTTAGAAAACGCGACACGAACAAAAATTTGTACTGTAGATAGGTAATTAAATAAACTATAAATGTACAAAATTTCAATTACATAATTTCATATTCAAAATTCTCAGATAACAGTAAAAAGATATTCTTTTTCTACACACGTTATATCTTTTGATCTAGTGCACATACAAATTTGATTTAACTTTAATACGCATGCTGATAACATAACCTTTCATTTGATATATCACAATTAACTGTACGAGCTCTACAAGTTACACAATCTTAAATTGAAAAACTTGAAAAATACCTTAAAACATGTGTGGAGTACAGTAATCTCAGCTTGAAATTTCGACATAGTTGGCTTTAAAAAATTCTTATTTTTTTTCTAGGCATGGTAGAAATATGATTCATACCCAACTAACAATTTTACTTCCACAAGGTTAGGATCTTTAATTTCTTGCAGCTAATATCTCTACAGGGCTTGTATTTAGTTTGTGAATCGAAAATTCAAACTTCCGAGGCTTAACTTTCGTTAACCGCTTCCTAGAAACCTTGTGCAAGTGGAATTTAAAAATTTCTACAAGCATTAATGAAAACATTTCGTTTAAATTTCAATATGGCCACATGAAATTCCATTGTAGAAGCACAAGAAATAAAAGCCAATAACTGACTTCTTTTAAATGGCTTTGCAAAAGAAATTGTATTAGAACTGCTTACAAAATCTTTATGAATGCTATGTATTTTTTGTATCCAATTCGAAAATTATTAGACTCAAAAATTACTTAGGTAGGTTTTTTAGTATGGTAGAAGTACCTACAACTTATACAATTGCCTTAAATGCATTTATTATTATAGTTCTATATTACCAAAATTATGTCAATAGAATATAAGTCGTGATATTCATTAAAAAAAAAAAAATTACGTTGAATTTCAAATAAACCGCAGTTAAACGGTTTTGCCTTTTTAAACAAATATTCCACAAAATAAATGTGTTGTAGTTACTCCATTCTAATATTTGAATTAAAAAATTGTTGAATCATTGTTTTTGATTGAAAATTATGTTTAATATCACTTTCAAATATAACGACTTACATAATTGTATGTTTTGCATCTCTGTGTGAGAAAAAAAGAAGTTCAATTTCCGGCGCATGCGCGAAAAGCTTTTAGTTTTATATGTTTGCCTTAGCGAAGTTAGGGGATATTTATTTATGTTTGTAGAAGTCCTTTAAGTACAAGCAAAACATTGTAAAAAGCATTTAATTTTATAAGTTTGCCTAAGCGAAGTTAGGCTCCCTAATTGTATTTCTAGAAGCCCTGTGAAAGTGAGTACAAGCTAAATTTTTTAAACTGTCAGGCAAACTCATGAGAATAAGAAATATTTGGATAAGTGCCATTATGGTGACCATTTTTGGTTTTTTTATTCATTGTTATAAAGAAATAAATGAAAAAGTAAATCTTTTCATATCGGTAATTGGTTTAAAATAGTGATATTAAAAATGGTTTACTGACCAATTCGGAGTTCATATTCAAGTAAGTGGAGAAGAAAGGAAAACAAGATTTTAATCTTCTCCACTTATTTAAATATAAAATAGTGATGGACATTTTAGATTTTTTATCTAAGTTCAAAACAAAATTAATTCTCTAATTTTTAAGAAAAAGCCAAAAGCAAAAAAAAATTAAAAATTTTTTTTCTGCTTCGGAAAAATGGGGCTTGACGGCATCCGGGTGAAACCTATAAAGTCTAAAAAAAACCGAATTTTTCAGATATTCCAGAAAAAATTGTTCTTCAGTAACAAGTTATTCTTTTTCATCTTCTCAATAATGACATGGTTTGACAATTAGGATATAATATTATTTAGTCTTTATTAAATAATTTTTTACAAGATAAAAAAAAAAAACAGAAAATAACCAAAAATAATTACTTTGAAAAAAAAAAACACAAATGGTCACCATATTCTTTAAGATAGTGCAACTCATCAGGAAGTTAAATCGAAGCCCTTAGGAAGCTCTGGTTTCAACTAGTCCAAATTTGAAACTCTTTTATTATATACCTGAGTAGCTCGATGGGTAAGGTACCGGACTATCAATCAGGTTGTACGTGGTTCAAATCCAGCAAAATGCGTCAAGTAAGTAAGAAGTTTTTTTTTTAATATAATTGTGTTTGAAATTTAATTTCAGAAGCAAAACTTAACTAGATCGAAAACAAAGAAGAAAATGAAAAAATAAAATGTAAACGTACAAAAAAAAAAATAAATTGAAAAAAAAAAAAATTTTTTTTTCTTTATTCTATTTGGGATATACCTCGTTTAGACTTTCACAATCCTTCGACAAGTCTACTCAGAGCTTCTAAATAAAAATAAAAGCCTGCAACAATAATACACATTTTCAAATTTCAAATGTTGGTTGTTTCTATAAGGCATTAAAGACATGTTATGAGTCTCTCCAATTAACTTGCATATGACTCTTCTAAGGCCTATCAAGCTTCTCGGGTGGGCCAGATGGGCTTCTCTATGGTCGTATACAAGCAATATTTCTAAAATCGAAACAGCTTCGTTAGACCCTTGTGGAAGTAAAATTGTTAGTTGGGATACGTCATATAAAAGGTGAAATAACCTTTCAGATGATATAAAATTTACTATAGGTTGTCATTTAAAATAATATATTTAATGGTGTTAAAAGAGAAAAAAAGATTGATTTTTTTGCTTTTTTGATGAAAAGTGATTTGGTTTGAAAAAAATAAGCTCTTTTTGTAGATGTTGTATAGACATGGATGATATAAATATTTTGAGCTGAAACAATAAGCTTTCAGATGATATAAAATTAATATAGGTTGTCATATAAAAAACATGTATTTAAAGGAGATAGAATAAAAAATAGGTAAATTTTTTTAAGGTTTCACTTCTACCACGTGTGAATTGCAAACATGACTTTTTTTTTGTGACTCGTTTACAAATTTCTTTGAAAATAAAAAGAATTTATTTCCATCACAAAAAAATGTACCAAATGTAGCAAAAGTATCTAAATTCAATAGTCTACAAACTACGGAATCTATATTTAATTGTGAAAACGAACACAATCGTATTGATATAGTTTTTTTTTTTAGAATTGCAATCACAATTTTTTTCATTGCAGTAAAATGTAGTTATCAACATCATTATCTCTTCAAACAACAATAAAACTATTATAAAAACTCCATCAACAAAAAATCTGTCCTATTTACTAAATTCACCCAGAGTATTTAAAAACTAGTATACGGAGCTGTTTAAGTCTTTTTTTAGAACACAGGTAGTACCTATTTAAAAATGTAGTTTATATTCATTTCTTTCCTTGACTAAATCCCTATCATATGTTCCTGATATTTTTTTATTCGTTTGAAAAAAAAAAAATATATATTTTCCACCATATTCTATTCACCTACTCTACATAAGCTCTTTTTAGCTAAGCTAGATAATGGAAAGACTAAAATAAAAATCCCTTCATTGTCATCAGCAGGATAGAAGAAATAAAACAAAAAAACACAAGAAAACAAACTAGTCCATGCCATACAAATCCATTTTGAGAGAGTTTTTATAGGTATATTTTATTTCACTGTGTTTCAATTTTTTTTTTTTTCATAGCTATCTCCTTCACTGAAATAAAAAACTGAAGCCCCATAAAAATACTACCGGTCATTGTTAGGTTTAACACTCATATAAGCTTAAACCAAACCGAAGGGACACTCATCAAAGTCATCACATAACAAAACTGATGATAACAAGCTTATAAGACTTGAAAAAAAAAAAAAAAAAATATTGGAAAATATAAAAAAAAAATCAAGCATGTTTGACATTGGCTGATAAAATTCCATCATTCAATTGGAAGGAGACAACAACAACGAAGAAGACGTAATAATCATAATAATTATTATTGTTATTATTATTATTCCACACACCAGGCGGCTGACGACGACCGACAACGACGTACTCCAAAGTGTAAACAGATAACAGCAAAACTACACAAAAGTATCTGAATATTCTCAGTGTATCTTTAACATGATGATGATGGAATTAAAAAAAAAAAAAAATATTTACTTTGTTGCCTCTCATCATCATGGCCACCATCTCGTCTGCCATTGCTGCTGGGCATCATGGACGAGCTGTTGCTCTCCCGCAAAAGACACTCCCTTAAGGCCAGCATTTTTTATTTCTTTGGTTTTTTTTTTTTTTTAGTTAAAACGTAATCCTTTGTATCCCGTTCAAAAATATTTTTTTTTTTTACTTTTCTTTATTTTTTTCAAAAACTTTTCAAAAACTGAATCACAAATCACTTTCAAGATCAAAATAAACTGAAAGTGTGATTTTTTGTTTTTTTTTTTTTTTCTATGGATCGAGATTTGAAGATTCACCCCGGAGAGATGGTGTGAAAACTTTTATGACACAATCGACTTAAAATCTCACACAAAACAGTGAGAGTGATATATCACATTTCACGCACGAATCACTCTCACAGCAGAGTGACACTCTATATAACAACAACATGCACTTGATTCTCTTGATACACTAAAGTGTGATTTTGCTTTACAACGATTTGCCCTTTTTAATTTGAAAGTGTATCTTTTTTTTACTCAAAAAAGTATCTTTTACTCAAATAGATGAACAGAAAAAAAAATTTAAGAAAAAAATATAAACAAAAAACCTCAAAAAAAGAAGATGAATTTTTGTGTGTGTTTCTTAAAAAAAATTGGACCGTCTTCGCCGTGCATCGGGAGGCGGATAGCTACTAGCTAGCTGTCTTGCTGTGTCTGTCAGAATATAAGAGCTCCACGATAGACACCTTGTATAGAACTGCTTCGAGCAGAGGCAAAACTAAAAGCTAGAGCCCCCAAGTTCTAGAGCGTTGGTCGTCAGCACACAACCGCAACAAAAAACGAACCAAGAACGAACGAACGGGCACGATTGTGCTTATTTTATTTTGTTTTATTTTTTTTTTTTTTTGTATTTTCTCTCACTGCTACTATACAGAGTGGTTGTTGAAGAAAAAACCTTCTCAATCGCAGAATATTCAATTGAATTGTGGGAGAAATTGAAGTGTGGTGAGGAATTGTTTCGATTAGTTTTAGAAAAGACGACAGCAAGTAGACACTCATGTTGATACCTTCCGTTATAACATCGATGGGGTGACCATATTTTCCTGAAGGCGGAATGTAGTTTAAAAATAAAAAAATATGTCTTAATTTTTTCAATGGAAGAAAGGAACCCTTTAAACGGTTTCTCATTGAAAAGTTGTTGGTATTATATGAAATTATTGAACTTTGTTAAACTTTCAGGATTTGTAAAGTTCTGAGTTTTAAGTTTTTTTTTTTAATGTTTACGTTTCCAAGAATCCAGCTTTAATATTTTACAATTTTACAATTTTGTCGATTATTTTTTAAATTTAAGGGTTTTTGTTTTTTTTTTTTCATTTTATTAATTAAAAACGCATTCGAGACGCACCCAAAATGCGTCCGAAACGGGTCCAAAACGCGTCGTCCAAAACGATTCCGAAACGCGTCGAAAACGCCTCCAAGGCGCTTCCATGACGCATCCAAAACGTGTCCGAAACGCGTCCAAAACGCGTCCGAAACGCGTCCAAAATGCGTCCAAAATGCGTCCATAAGGCGTCCGAAACGCGTATGAAACGTGTACAAAACGCGTATGAAACGCGTCTAAAACGCGTCTGAAACGCCTCCGAAACGCGTCTGAAACGCTTCCAACACACGACCAAAATGCGTCCTTAACGCTTCCTTCCAAAACGCCTCCAAGACGCGTCCGAAACACGTCTGAAAAGCGTCCAAAACGCATCCAAAACGCACCCAAAACGCGTCCAAAACGCATCCAAAACGCTTCCACAACGCGTCCAAAACGCATCCAAAACGCGTCTGAAACGCGTCCAAAACGCATCCAAAACGCATCCAAAACGCATCCAAAACGCGTCTGAAACGAGTCGAAAACGCGTCCAAAACGCATCCAAAACTAATCTAAAACGCATCCAAAACGCGTCGAAAACGCGTTCGAAACGCGTCCGAAACGCCTTCAAAACTCGTGCAAATCGGTTTCAAAACTGTAAATTTTAAGAATTTTTAGGTTTTGTTTAGATTTATTGGATTTTAGGTTTTTGGTTTAACTGATTTTGGCAATTACATATTCTTTAGTTAAGTTACGCGAAAAGTTTATAAAAGTTGTGTTTATAACCAATGAGAAGAAAAAAACTTAATCAAAACAATTTAATCTTTTAAAGCAAAAAAAAAATCTTCAATAAATAACAGAAAGATGGTCACCATAATCTTAACTCATGATATATTTTTATAAAATCTTCCAAATGGGGTATTCCTATCTTAGTGCCGCTGAAATGACGAACCAAGGGCGGTTTGAGAAGCTTACCTATAGAGGGTAGAAAATGCAAAAATCAGCAGACATAGTTGGTTAAAATAAAATAGAAGGAAAAAAGGAAAAAGAAATCGGTCACAATGCCAATAATATTGTATATGGGGGTGAGGTTATTGGTGGACCGCTCTCGCTGCAAATGCATGCGGAAAAATCTATTACTGTTCGACTATTGTAAGGATTGTGTGCATGTGCATGCATGCATTCAATTTATACAAACATGTACAAAATATGTTGATAGATGGTCGTGTAAGTGACAAATGATGAAGTAAAATAAATAAATAGAAATCATATGAATCGGCTTGGATGCCAAAACAAAGAGAATTTGTGGATTTTACTTTTTTTTTTTATTTTTTATATTCTTGTTGAAAAAGTTATTTGTGGTTTGAATGCACATTTCATGCAATGCACCACACAAGACACACCACATTGCACATTTTTTCTTGTTTGGAGTTTTTTTTTTCTTCTTTTTTTTTCGACTTATATCGATGAATGTTTGAGACTTATAAATACGCTGAATTGGCGGAGGCACATTGGCGCGTCTTGAACTTCAGACTTAAAGATAAACAATGAATGAATAAGAATTTGGAAGGAGAGATACATTTTTATTTTATTTTGTAATAAGAATTGAGAAATGTGAAAAGGATGTTTAGATATGGCGAGCGTCTTAAGGGCGTGTGTGAGATGATTTGGAAATTTATTTTTTTTTCTTCTCTTATTTTTTGGGACTTCTTTTCATTCATGGGTATATTTGTTTAGTTTTATCGTTTCCTTCTTGCATTTTTTTTTGTCTTTGCAAAAAAGTTGAAATTTGTTGGTTCATTAAGTTTAAACTACGTGATATGGCAACACAATTTAATCATATGAAGTTTTTTGTTGCGCAGAATATTATTTATAGTTATATGTTTACGTACCTATATTTAATTTTTTTTTTTTTTTTCAAGGAAAGAAATTTTTCTTGTAATGATTTTGGTAAGTTGTACTTTTTATACGACAAGCAACCTTTATTGGTTTAGATTTAACGTTAAAGACAAAGACAGTAAAAAAGGTACCTCAAACATAGAATTTGTTCAATTTTAAAATGGCTGCGGCTGTCGTTTGATTAAAATTTAATATTATTGTATGTATTACAATTTAATACTTTTTATATTAGTTTTTAATAAATTTGTATTATATTTTAATACAATATAATTATTAAAATGTAATACAAAAATATTAAAATCTAATACAGCGATGTTAAAATTCATACAAGATTAGAATTTAACCCACAAGTAGTAAACTTAATACTTAAATATTAAAATTTAATACAAAAAAGATTAATAATAATTTTAATATTTTGCAAGTATTAATACATATATAATATTTTTTGTATTGAAAATTGCTTTAATACAAGAGCTGTATTAAAAAATGCTCCAGAATTTTTAACCGTGTAAAAGTTCTTTATTTCGTGCATTTTATTTCAATGAGTTTGAATTCCGCATGAAAATGATGGGTTGCCCGAAAATCAGGAGTCACTTCGGTTAAACCACAGGTTTGTTCTTAACATCATGAAAATCTTGGGTAAAATCACAATGTCGCGTCAGTAAAATCACGGGTTTCCCCTATAAACGGATCAATCCGAAAACATCCCGAATTACTTTTTAAAAATTACATATGTATCTCTACACTTTAAGAATGGGTCGCTGCTTTACGATTGTGTTTTTTTTCTTCTAATCACGTATTGTTTTGGCAAAATCTTCGGTAGCCGGGAAAGAAATAAATCATGGAATGTATCGTTTAAAGCACGGGTTGGCCACTAAAACCAAGGGTTGGGTTAGTTCGGTTAAATTAATGATTTGGTTGCCGTCTTAAAATCACGAGATTCCTCTTAAAAATTCACGGTTTCCACCAGAATCTTTGCTGTATTTTCGCCACTAAAACGCGGATAGCTTTGGTAAATCGCTGTTTTTTTTTTTTTTGTACAACCATGGGTTTCCCAAGTAAAATCACCTCAACTTTTTCAAATATGTACGTATGTGATAGCTTCATTAGTCCATTCTCATGTTAAAACTTCTAATGAACGTGTTTAAATATTAAAAAACACGAAGGCTAAAATTTGGTTTGTTACGTGTAATTGTTCTATTTTTTCAGCGTATTTTTTCTTTAGATTTTCATTAAAAAAAAAAACTATTAAAATCACACAAAAAAATCACAAAACTATATATAAACTAGCCAGTTCGTAGCCTCCAACCCGTGGTTGGACTGGCATGTATGGATTGTTAGTGGGAAAAGGGGAATACATTGACCCCTATTACGTAAGTCGTTTGTACTAAAACGACACAAAAAACGACTTGCTCTGGACGCCAAAATGGAGGTAATAAACGTGTCATAGCAAAGAGGGGCGAAGAGCGAAGAGGACTGCCAAGATAAATTTCTTATTTAAGACAAATTGTAGCTCACAGACCAAGTCATTTTAGTATACAAACGACTTATGTAATAGGGGGATTTTCTCATACAAAGTATGGGCAAAAGGCACAGATGCCGATTACTAGTTGAAGGGCGGCGAACTTGCTGTTTTTGTCTAGAATATGGAATGTGCAATGACTAATGGGAGAAAAAAGTCATTGGAAATTTTTTTACAGAATTCTATCTGCAAGACATCAGAAAGTTGTCATGACTTTTTGACTTCTATGAGGTGAACAGATGGGTCCCCAAATTTGCCGCCCGTAAAATCTGCAGCCCTAGGCTCCAGCCTACTCAGCCTTCTGGTAAAACCGTCTCTGTCTACAAGTTACACAATCTTGAATTGAAAAAACTTGAAAAATACCTCAAAACACCTGTGGAGATCTGTTGCCGATGACAAGCCACCAGTGTAGGAAGTACCGTAATCTCAGTTTTAAATTTTGACATGGTTGGTTTTAAAAAATTGTTATGTAGTTTTTTTTTACAAATATGATTGAAACATCATATTAAAGCTGAAATAAAAACCTTTCATATGATTTAAAATTTTTTATAGGTTGCCGTATAAAAAAAAAATGATTTAAAGGTAATGGAATAAAAAAAGGAAGTTTTTTGATTTTTCGATTTATTTTTTTTTTTTTTCAAAAAAATTATATTTTAAGGTTTCACTTCTACCATGTGTGAATTGCACACATGATTTTTTGTATAGGATTTAATGCATTATTTTCACAAACGTTAATCCAAATTCTCAAAAACACGGCTTGAAATAATGACATCAAATAAAATATAAAAACAAATAAAACAAAATTACAAATATAATATTTTGCAGAAATTCAAAAGAAAAAAAAAAATTATAAACTTAGAAATTCTTATAGAACGAACATAACTTTGCTCAAAAAACTACGGTTAGTTCCACTGTTAATAATTCAAAAACGACTAGACTGATTTTTAAGACCTTTGATTTTTTGTTTGGAGCTGCTATTTTTGATAGTATCTAAAGAACGGATTGACTGGTTTTGATGAATTTTTTTATTGTTCTTGTCAGCGACGAAAAGTTTATCGCGCATTGAAATAGTAAAAACATCACAAACAATTCAAAAAGATTACATTTTTAGTATACAATGATTTTATGTTTTAAAAACTGACTAACTGAGAGATATGGTTTATTTTGGTGTTCTTTTAAGAACGTAATGAAAAACAAAAACCTAAAGCCAAACTTAAACCTAAAAAAAATTGAAGACTAAAAATATTTTACTTGCGATATTAGAACTCTCCAGAGGATTATTTTTGGAATAAAAATAACAATTTTAGTTACCTGAAATAAAAATGAAAAAATTTCATAATTAATTTAATGAACTGAGTTTAGTTAAAATAATATATTAATATAATGGTTTTTATAAAAGTATATATATGTAGTTCATAATCTAGAAGTTTGATTAACAAAAATTGTGTTCATCATCAAAATGAACAGATTTAAAGAAACAATTAAATGCAAAGACAATTCTGTAATAACCGACGGTAGTAAAAAAAAGTTCAAGTACTTGAAAACACCATTTTTTATATTTTAGTAAATTACATTTGATTCATTTCCGTAATTAAAATTTAAAAATTGTGTTGTTACCTTCCATAAAAAACGTTTTCCTTAAAGCTTAAATTAACAAAATATTCCGTGAAAATCCTCGTAGGTATTTTCAAAATCTTTTTGACAGTCAAAATAAGGGAAAAAGTTAGTTATGTTTCCACTTAAAACCCCCCAGATTCATTTTGCTTCAGTAAATCAACTTGACTTTTTCTTCTCCAAAATAAAAAGTAGAAAAAAAAACAAAAAAAAAATATGCAACTCGAATGAAGCTTTCTCATTACGCCCTCATAATTTCCCAGCAGCATTTACAGGAGGGGAAGTTTCACAAGGTACAAGTTATACAACCTTCTATTCCTTTCAAGACCGAACACAAAGTAAAGTAAAAGGAATAAATGCAAACCGCAGCACGAAAAAAAAAATATAAATTTACCATTTCATCCTATTTTATTTTCGGTTCTTCCGTCTCTTTCGCTCACTTTGCTTTTGCAACATCATTTTGAGAAGAAAATTATCATGAAACAAATATTTTCCTGGTGGAAAAAAGTTTTTTTTTCGTTCGTCGTTCGTCCGGGGTTGGATGCATCTTTTCTGATTTTTTTTTCTGCATGTAGTGCACTTTGTGGCACAGTATTTATTCTTTTTTATTTGAAATTTTAACGATGGGAAAACTGTGTACTTCTTCTTCCGTGTGAAATACACTGCCGGTCACTTGAATACGTCCACATTTTAGTTCATCTTATTTTTAGCCTGGCTTGGTATTTATTGCAATGGTACATCTTTTTTACATACGTAACGAGAGAACATCTTTATGCGCTTAGCTTAGGAGAAAAAAAATTGTTTTGGGACCTACCGTTCTTCTCACACGGTAGCTAGACCAAATCTATTCATAAAAACAAGTATATTTTTTGACTCATCTGAATAGGCTCAAAAGCAAAAATGTTTATAAATGATGAGTTGCATGGGTCAGTTGGACTCAAAATTGTGTCTGTCAATAAATCTGATTGTCTATAACCTGTAAGGACGAAAACGGGTCGGAAAAAATCTTTAGGCGCGGACAAAATGGCGAAAATAAAGGAAGTCTTTGAATTAGGCCGAAATCAACGATGCATTGGGACAAAAATTAACACAAGTTAAAATTTAGTATGCAGTTATTCGCGCAATATCCAAGGGTATAGAAACAACAATTACAGTCGAAGTTGCTAAGCCACAACATTGGCCGATAGATGTGCAATGATCTGAACAGCCTGACTTCGCGCTAAAAATTAGGCTGAAAACCGGTATAAAATGCAGTTTAACGACGGCAAAACGGGTTGTTACAAGTGGTAAGCATTTGAGAAGAACAAATTTTCGCAAAAATTACCACTTTATAAACCACGAAAAGAAACTCGCCTCCAATCGTAAAAAAAAACTGAGTTAGAAATTGCAGATCGAAAGTTTTGTAGAAGGAAACAGCTTTGCACTTAATGACACTGCCTTCAGAGTTATGCAGACAACTTAAAATAATCCTTCTCTCTACGAAAGTCATAAAAATAGGAATTGAGCCCTCAGGGTCAACTTAATTCATTTTTTTCCTTTGAAAAATCACCGGTTGCAAATTTGACTTTCACGACATGTTTTTTTTTTCCTTTATTGGAGGCGAGTTTCCTTTCGTGGTTTGTAAAGTGTTAATTTTTGCTTAGATTTTTTGTCTCAAATGCTTACCACTTGTAACAACCCGTTTTGCCGTCGTTAAACTGCATTTTATACCGGTTTTCAGCCTAATTTTTAGCGCGAAGTCAGGCTGTTCAGATCATTGCACATCTATCGGCCAATGTTGTGGCTTAGCAACTTCGACTGTAATTGTTGTTTCTATACCCTTGGATATTGCGCGAATAACTGCATACTAAATTTTAACTTGTGTTAATTTTTGTCCCAATGCATCGTTGATTTCGGCCTAATTCAAAGACTTCCTTTATTTTCGCCATTTTGTCCGCGCCTAAAGATTTTTTCCGACCCGTTTTCGTCCTTACAGGTTATAGACAATCAGATTTATTGACAGACACAATTTTGAGTCCAACTGACCCATGCAACTCATCATTTATAAACATTTTTGCTTTTGAGCCTATTCAGATGAGTCAAAAAATATACTTGTTTTTATGAATAGATTTGGTCTAGCTACCGTGTGAGAAGAACGGTAGGTCCCAAGACAATTTTTTTTCTCCTAAGCTAAGCGCATAAAGATGTTCTCTCGTTACGTATGTAAAAAAGATATACCATTGCAATAAATACCAAGCCAGGCTAAAAATAAGATGAACTAAAATGTGGACGTATTCAGATGACCGGCAGTGTATCTTCGTGCTTTGTTGTATATTTTCATTATTAACACTCATCGTTGAGCTCTCTCTCTCTTTTCTCTCTCGGTTTGTTGCCAAAAAATTTCGTGTTTTTATGACAGTCGAATGTTTTTTACACGCTTTTAATCGGAATTTACATAAGGGGTTGATGATGATGAGAGTGTTAAGGGGTGGGATAGGCTAGTAGATGGAGAGCTCTCTCTATTAATAACGATTACGTGTGCAAGAGTATACGCTTTGTACTTTTCTACGTTGAAAATTCGTGTTACTAAACAATTAATACACCAGTTTTGTGTTTTGAAATATTTCTAAGAGTATGCAGTTTTTTTCAAAGCAATTCCGATGGATAGAAAACAAATGGGTTAATTCTTTTGCATAAATAAATATGTGTTTTTTTTTATTTGATGAGTTGAGCATAACATACTTGGCAGATTAAAGTGCTAATTAGTCAAACATTTATCTACCTGTTAGCATCACTTTGTACTAAATTTGAATAGTTGATAAAGAATTATCTATTTGATTGAAGAAAATTTCTTGTAAAAAAAATTCCCCCAGTAAAAGTTGAGACTCTATGAGTAATAATTTTTTTCTTAAAACCTCAATTATTTCTTTAAAACAAATCGAGGTCGATTGGATTTAAAATAAAACTTCTATAGTACAGGTTAAATAGTACATAAAATCAACAAATAAAAAAAAATTGTTACACCAATGAAACTTGACAAAAAATGTGTTTTTTTCGAAGAGAGAGTAAAATCTGTAATTGGTCACAAAAAGCCAATAAATCATTTTATTTTTGGTTTCGATGACAAATTGAACGTTTTTACTTAAGTTCTTCGACGTTTTACACGATTAATTGCTTTTTTGGGACAGATTTTACTGTCTCTTTCAAAAAAAAAACACCCTTTCACCTAAATTTTTTTTTATAAAAACTTGCTTTCTATCCCAAATTCAATGTTTAAACCAAATTCATGGGATGTCCCATCATTTTTGTTTTCACTCAAAAAAAAAAACACCCTTTTTATAATGATATTTTTATAGACACTTTAGATTCTTGTTTCTAATTTTAAAAGTAATATAATTGCTGAATTTCAATATTTCAAATATGTATACCCATATTTTCTCTACACCTAAAAAAAAAAAACACCCTTTCACATGAAAAAAATTTTTAAATTTATTTTATTCGTGATTCCCATGGGAAAGACAACATTTTTAATAAATTTCGTAATGGTATTGCTTTTATCGGACTTATCGCGGATTTTCCTTATTTCCAAGAAAAAAAACACCCTTTCACATAAAATATTTGTATAGACTGCTTAGATTCTTCGTTTCTGTTATAAATGAAATATATGTACCTACCGATTTTCGTTGGTGTAACATTTTCGTCCCAGTTTTTATGGTATTAATTCCCAATTTCATCATTTCTTTAAAAAAAAAAACACACACACTTTCACTCAAGATAATTTTGTAGACTTTTTAGATTCTTAACTCTTATAAGTTTATAAAATTAATAAAATTTATGTCAGCTGTTACGATAAATTGTTCACACATAACTCAACCCATCCAAAAAAACACCCTTTTATCAAAAATATTTTTAGAAATTTTTATTTTAACCCTTTATTCCGAATTTTATCAATGTATCTTGTTTTTCACATTAGTTTCGACAATATTTACCTATCTGTTGAAGTCAAAAACAGGCACTCCTGTTTTTAATCGGAAATAACTTTTCTTAAAGCAATTGTATTGACTTTATTTTTGTATCATTAGATTCAGCATCAAAAACTACCTTAAAAACATGTGTCAAACAATTTTGTTCACTACTTCTTTTTATATCCTTGGTTCTTATCCCAAAAGCAAACTTTTTGCCAAGTTCCATGAGTGTACAATTTTTTTTTTAACGCCTACTGTACTTATGTCTATGATATTCTTCTAAATTATTTCCTTGAATTTGAAAAAAAAAGAAAACACATTTCCAACACAAATAAAACACAAAACCAAGACATGCATATATAAATCTCAAAACTAAAATAAACTCTTTCCAACCCGAAAATTTCAACTAAATAAGGTCACGTTTATCAGAGAACAAAACAAAACACAAAAACAAACATCCAATTCCATTCAGTAGCCAAACAGTCCATTATGTTAATTAACCTTTTCTACCAACCCAAAAATCGTTTAACCTTTTTTGAAGACCCATCAACCAGCAGCAGCACCCAACAACAAAAATGTTGATTTTTGCTTCTTTCATCTTCTTTTTTTTTCCCCTATAACTAACTACAACCTACCCAAACAGCAAAAACCCACATAGCACTATATCCACTATCATCATCATTATCATCAGCTTAATCAGGAAAAGCATAAAATCTACCTCCACTACGAGTAGGTCACGGAAAAAGATACAAATCAACTCAAATGGATTAAATAATTGCAAAAACAAAAATCAAAGATGAAGATAATATGATATTTTCCGAGAGAAACATGAGTGCGGAAAAGGAGAACACAAAGAAGCAAAACTTCTACAAAAAAGATACTTTTGTATCTTTTTTATATAAGTTTTTAACTCGTGCGCTACATCAGATTTACTTGCATCCCGAGAATTGACTCTGAGCTTGAGCTGTATTGGCAGCACTGCCCACACAAGCGGAAAGCAACAGGGATTTCAAGTTTCAATCTTTTAAGACCGACAGCGAATGTGTGTTGGTTACCTCCGCCTTTTTTTTTTTTGTGTGCTGGTTTTTATTCTGAAGTTGCAACTGTATTTTATTAATTTTTTTTTTGTTCATGATTAATTACAACATTTTGATTCCTAATATGGTAAAATCAAGAAAATGCGCGTAACGATATGAAAAGGCACACAAAATCCTTGCCCATGTTGGGCAAGCCTTGAGGCTTCGTGTTCGTGTGGAAGACAACATATCCGTTCAACGGACAAAACGTGTCGGTACCATTTTGCTTTCTGCTGGTTTCTCGGATAAGGTCAAACATCTCAGGATACAAAACGGAAAATTGTAATGGGCAAGTTCACTGCGAGCAATTGTTGAACACTTTCAAGGCACTGATCTTGATTTTAGAATGATTTGATGGAGAAACGAAGTTGGCAAATTAAACCATTTCTTACAATATTATTATTATTATTATTTTCGTATTGCCGTTTCATGGTATATAAATTGTGCCATGCAACCTTAAAAAAAAATAGATAAGTTAAACCTTTCATATTAAGAATGATGCATGACAAACAAAATGTTAGAACCCCATAACGCAATTGTTGCATAACGCCAAAGATTCCGTGATCAACTCCAGACTTCACCACCTAGAAAATTTTTTTTAGGGGTACTTGCGAGGAACTCAGAAAATTGTCACACCCGTAAAATTGTTAAAACTAATATTTATATGATTATTTAAAATGGTTTTGTGTATCGTTTAAGTAAGGATCCTAAAGAAAAATATTTAGAAAAATACATTCAGGTTTAAGGTCACACCCGTAACGCTACTTAAATTTATATTGAAAATAAAATACTAACTAGTTCCCAATGAATAAATATTACACATTACCATAGTGAATTTTACTGATTTAATTTTGGGTAAAATTGTCACAACCGTAACGATTGAAATGCTTATACAAATATAATGTTTTACCATCACACCTGAAACATTATCAAAATTCATATTTAATAAAGTTTTTGATTTAATTTTGTTTATCATTGTGGAATGGGTACTGAAAAAAACGACCACAAAATGATGTGGCTTGAAACGTCACACCCGTTACGCTACTAAACTGGATATTTAAAATATATCAACGATAGGTTTCTCTATTGCATACATCCTTTTACTCATTACTCAAACTTAATTTTACAGATTTGATTTTGGTTAAAATTGTCACACCCGCATTAATATGAAATTCAAAGTTAAATGTATGCATTTGCAAATTTGACAGATTTCTCATTTTGAATGGTGACTTAAAATAAAATGAAGAGTGAATAAATTCAGACTTAGTGTTAAAATTAAGTCCTTGAGTTGTGATAGACATTATTTTTTTTACTTAAAGTCATCATATTAATTTATGCTGTTTTATTTGTATTAAAAAATTTTTGAAAATTGGCAAGTGTTACAATGTGTTCTTTTTCTCCTTCTTCTCCTACCATTTTTGTTGTAAAACAATATTTTGATAAAGGGAACACCAATCTATAGTTTCCGAAGGTGTTATGCCAAGCCAAGTGAAGAGTTATGTGTTCGACCGGTTTGTATGAATGTATGGTCATCTGTTCCTTCATAGCTTCTTAACTAGTTATCGCAATTTGACAAATGCAGTATCGTTGGAAGCGTCTAACTAATCCGCTGGTTAAAAGCTATATAACATCACATTTGATCGAATACGGGCCTCTCTAGAGGCAAAAGCCATAACCTTTTTTTTTTTTTCTAATGTACACTTTTTCTGTAAACACTTTATCAAGAAAACTGAATGAAAACTAAATTTAAGGTTTTCTTATCTAGTACTTACTTCTTTAATATTAAATAAAAATCCATTTGAAAGATTGAAAATAGATTTTTTTCAAAAGGGTTCTAAAGAAACTTTTTTTCTGATATCTTGTATTTCTTTGATTTTATTCCTTTGAAGCGCATTCCTCAAACATATCAATTCAATCCATCAACAAGTAGTTTTTTCTTATTATTTTTTTTTTTTTATTCAAAACTTGAAAAATAAATTTTATCTCTGACTTCTTGGTTTAAAAAACTACCATGATTTTGATTATTTATTTTTTTTTTTATATATTTCACGATGAATATTGGAAATGCAATAAAATTTCTATACTTCCTTATTTTTTTTTTTTAACTGAAATTCTTGTCACGTATCATATACTGCATTTTTATGTCTACATTCCTGTGTTCCCATTCAAAGACACAGAGAGATGGGACGGTTTGCATATTTTCTAGCATTTTTTTCCTTAAAAAAAAATATGTCCCCTACTGGAATTTTTTTCTTCATCTATGCATCACAGGAAGAGAAAGGAAACTTCTTCCTCTTTGTTATAAAAAAAATGCTTTGTTGGCAATCTAATAACAGTTTTTTTTTTATTTTCTTCTTTTCTATATAGAAAACAGGATAATGATGCATCCTATACTGTGAACTCTTTTGTTGAATTTAGAAAATTATATGCGGAGATCGCAGATGGTTTAAAAAAAAGGGAATAACCAGAAGGTCTTGACTGAATGTGACCTAAATTATGATAAAGTTCAGAAGAGTAGAAAAATATTTGTAAGTCAATTTCAAGAATTATATCTATTTTGATTTTCTGAATTTTGTGATGGAGTTTATTTTCCAAGAATTTTTAAATAAAAGTTTGAAAATTTTCAAATGTTAAAAATACCGGGAATAAATTTAATAACTTGGTATTTTCTCAGAATAAGTTTTTAGTTTTCTTGTTTTAGGAATTTAATTCAGTCGGATAGTTTTTGTTTTAAATTCTAAAAATGCACAAAACCTTTCCTAAATTCTCTTAAAATTATTTCTTCTTTATAAGAACATACAAAAAAAAATAATAAAACAACACGTTTCATGATAATTTGAAAATTAAATATTATTAACAGATTAAAACAAATATAATCAGCTCAAATATACTTCCCTTTTATTACAGCACCTAATCCAATTAAACCTATCCGAAACTAATGTGTTTGAGTTTATGCACTAAAAATTATGTAAATTACTCAAATAAACAAAAGCGTGCGCCTTCGCTTTCCGCTCATAAAACATCATGGCTTTTTACAATGAATTATGAAAAAAATAAACAAAAAAATATTTAACGCATCCGAGTGAAAAGAAAAAAAAAGAAAAATTCCATAATCATGTCCACCATGGCGTATACGTAATATTTATAACGCTTTTATGCTTAATAATAAAAATGTACGCCTGAATGCATTCATCCCTCTCTTTTTTGTTCGTTGCTTATTTTTTGTCTTTCATTTTATGTTCTTGGTGGAATTGCAATATGGTTTTGAATTAAATTTTTCAACAAAGAACACAAAAAATGTTGGGTTACCTCGAAATGGCAATATTTAGTTCCGTAATGGAAGTAGAGTATTTCCTATTATATTTAAAAAAAAAACTGAATTATTATGAAAAAAAAATATTTATTAAATCCATGTCAAGGATAAAGTTACATGGATTTAAAAAAAAAAATAAATAAATATTCAAGTCTTAAACTATTCAACCAAACCATAAATCCATGGTCAATATTGTGCATTGGTATTGATGTTTTTTATTGCTTGCAAGAGGAAAAATAATTAATTTTAAATGTCAACATGAATCAGATTTCCCTAGAATTCATCGAAGCTTATGAAAATAAAAAAAAAATTCTGTGAATTATTATTTACTATTTTACTGTAAACAGAGTTTTTTTTTTGTTTTACTCGAAAACCATCAGTTATTTTTTTTTTGTCGTAGAAAAATTCAATTCAATATGATTGATGATGAATAAAAAAAAAAAAAAAGGTGCAAGGGTGAATTCATTATTTAAGTCGCACAATTTTTTATTTGGCTGATAAGAAGGGGTTGATTCATTTATGGACTTTTTTAAATGGTGGGATTAAATTATATTTGATGATAATAAATGCGCCATAAACCAAAGTGAATAAACAAAAGGTAAAAAAATGTGTATAAAACAGTTTAAAACAACAAATGAAAGGGCTCATAAATGGAAAAAAAATTATCAAAAAATTGAGATCAACACAGGTCAGGTGCAATTGTGGTTTTTATCTTATCAATAAAAATTTATTGAGTGTGTTTGGTCAGTGCACTTGGTTGGTTTATAATTGGAATGGCAGAATTAATTGTCAAGTCATTTTTTATTACTTTAGTTTTACAAGTTTTACCTTGAAATTCCATCTTGTCAGGAAAAAATCAAGAAAATAGTTGATTATTTTTAAATAATGTTTTATTTTGAGAAAAAAAAAATAATTTGAAAATTGTAAAATTCGGTACTGTATTGAAAACAAAATATTTAAAATATTTCGCAACATTAAAGAAATTCGGTACATTAGAGAAATTCAAATGATGGACAAATTATATTAATAAGCAATTCACTTTAACATTTCGCAAATTATTTTGCGAAATCGTTAAAAATTGTATGGATTTTCATGCACATCTGATCAAAAGCTTTGACAAAAATAAATTGAAGACGCTTTCGTAGAAATACGTTTAATTTTAATTTTTTCAATTAAATATTCATTTTTTTCTTTCAAGCTACGTCTTAAAACTTATTAAAAGTAATTCAAAAATTGAAAAATTAAGTCGCAAACTCATTCAAGCCGCTCAAGAACTTGACTTTTTTCCAAAAATGTTTTAAAAATTCCAAAACAAAAAGATTCATGTTTTGCCAAATTGTAAATTTATTTTCAGTACACTGAGGGAAAAAATAAATTGAAGTTGAAACGTCGTTGTTTCAAAGATGAACTACTTTGATTTATGTGACTTTAAGATACGATACCAACAAAAATTAACCTTTTTTCCACGTTGATTTTAAAATGTTCATCTTCAACGCAAAATCATTCCAAATAATAGTTAATTCAATATGGTTTTCATTGATATTACGTTGTTTTATGGTGGCTTTTCCCTCAGTGTATAATCAAAAATATTGAATATTTTAACCGCTTACTGTGAAAATCACGATAAGGTTTGACAGGTTCAATATTTTATTTAAAATAGGTATCATGAATTTTCAATTAATTGCTTGTATTCAAGAGATAGATATTTTTACAAATGTATTTAATATATTCGTCAATTTTATTTCGCGAGTTAATTTTTTAAACAATTTCACTTGTTTAAAATTTGACGTATTTAGATTCCACTTTATAATAAATTGCACGACTGGGGTCGCACGTACTTGCTCTTATGGTAAAAGTTACTTTAATGTTAAAATAAGGGAAAATTTAAAATTTGATATTTTCACGGAATTTCATAAGTGGTGCAAAAAAATAAAATCTGTTTTTATAAATAATTAAATACCGTTTTAAATTATCTTTTACAAAAAATTAAAATAAATTATCTTTTACATAAATTAAGTATGCCGTTTTATTTCTTGTATAAAAAGGAATTTTTAGAAAAAAAATTTTCGAAAATCGTTAGAGCCGTTTTTTATAAAAATAATTTTTTATATATAAAAATTTTCTAACATTTTTAAAAGTAAAAGTTGGTATGCCATTTTAAGGAAATAATTAATTTACACATAAAAACGGAATTTCAAAATTTTTTACCAACCCGTTTCCAAAAAATTGAAATATTTTTTTAAAAATCCAAAAATGTGTTTTTTGAAAAATTTAAATTTTTTTCAAATAACAAATATTTATACGTTTCTGTATAAAAATTTTGGTAAAAACCTGTTTTGTCGTTTACGAGAAATTCATAAATCAAAAAAACCGTTCTATGGGAGGTACTGTTAATAACGGTACAAAAAATATTTTTTTTATTTCCAACGGAAGCTTTTATGTGTTTCACTACAGACAAAAATTTTAATCAAATTCGTTAGAGCCGTTTTTGCAAAAAAATTTACTTTTCTATTTCCGTTATATGACAGCTACCGTTAGTTTTGGTCCTAAAAAAAATTTTCAATTTGTCCTCTAGGGAATTACCCAAAACTGTTAACTACCAAGTTTGAAGGAAATCGCTCCATTAGCTTAGGCTGTAGCTCGAGGTACACACAGACGGACAGAAAGACAGAATTGCCGGACCCACTTTTTTGGCATTCTCCATCATCGTAATGTCATGTAAAATTGTTATCTCGAGTTCTATTTTTTTTACGAATCCTAAACTTGCCCTATAGTACTTATATCGCAAGTGAAATTTATAAGGCTTCTTAAAAAAAGAATGTAAACTAGAATTTAAAAAATATTGCCAACTTACAATTTTTAAAAATTCAAGTTTGTGACTTTGGGAAATATTCCTTTTTTTCTCTTGCAAAATAATGTATTTCTTAAAAGTTGTGTCAAATATTTCGCAACTCCGCTAAGCGAGCTCAACTTGAATAAAACTTTTGTATCGTTTTTCGTTTTTCGAATATAAAAAGAAAAAAAAATCTTGCTTAATTTTTTTTCGGAATTATTGAGTTAACTTTTTTCTTTGTTTTCTTTTTATTGAAAGGACTTCGCAAGCCATTGACAAAATTTTTTTTTTTTTTGCGAGCTTCTAAATACATATCTACCTAATAGATTTTTTTGACGAAATTTGCGACTTAAATAAATAATTTTCCAGAGGTCTGATATTGCAACTCCAAGGCAATGTAAGAAAAACTAGAAACTTTGCAAAGTTCTTTAGCTATTTTGCAACTTTGCGAATTCATTTTCTGAACTGTGAATTGTTTCGCAAATGTTGAAATTTTGAAGTTTATAAATTATTATAAATTATTATATAAAGCAAGAAAAAATTGAATCGAAGTTCCTAATGAACAACCATGAAAAAGTACTTTCATAAATATTGAACTGTCAATATATATTTTATTATAATAAGCTTAAAACAACTTATCTTTAATATATTTTCCGGACTAATAAGCTCAGTGATTGTTTGTTCCACTTTTTAAAGCCAGCCACCTTGCTTAATAAATCGGCATATCTTCATAAAAGCTAATCACTATACAACTTAAGGTCCATTGTCTTGCAGTTTATGGATCTAATCCAAGAGACTACTTGGTAATTTTTGCAGCCTGCAGCAAAAAAAAAAAAACTGAAACAAAAGCAACAAAATAATAATAAAAAAAAAAATTACACCACCATCACTATGGTAATGGTCCATCAAGCATTATGGTGTCTGTGGGTGGGATATATAGCAGCTACTCTTGCTAAATATCATATCATTTTTTTTTTTTTGTTTATTCACTCCGTGAGTATACATTTTGTTCATGAAATAGTTCAAGGATTTTTCTAGCGAAAAGTGGGTTATCCAAGTTACTACCGCACTACTCACTGGTAGGACAAACACACACACATTAAAAACCACCCACTTGCAAATATTTTTACAGCAAGGTCCTCTCCTATGTTTTTTTTTTTTTTTTGTTTTGTTTTTAAAGTGCACCCTCAGCCAGAAGCGTGTGTAACTATCTATACCAAAGACATAGCTATGGATAACTTTATATATCGGTTTACTTTTTAAGTTAAATTGCATATTAAGTGCAGCATGCCCTCAACTATACTTTGGCTTTGGCTTCACTCGAGAGAACAAACTCAATTTGGGGCTCTCATAAATAAGGCAAACAACAGAGAACACGGGCTGATGCCGATGACGATGCAGCATCAGCTTTATAATATGTGTCCACATCTGCCTTTATAGAATGTCATGTTTGCATGAGATAATCATGTTTGTTTGTCTGCTCTTGTTCTTGTCCTGTTTGTTCCCTGGGTTCGCATATTCGGCTAGGTGCCATTTTAATCAGGTTAACGGTTTGTTTCGTTTTCCTTGTTATTCATTATTAAAATTTTGTCCACACAAACGAGAGGATAATAATTACATTTTTTTTCTGCTTTTATTTTCTCATTTAAAATGTTGAATGCGAAATGGGAGAATTTCGCACGTAAAAGTCAATATTTATAATTTTTAAATTTATATTAATTGCGAAAATAATTAAATGAGGAAATATTTGATGGAAGTGCAATTAAAATCTGCAATAAAAAATCATGATGAAATAAAATGAATCAATATTTATGTAGGGAAATTATTTGCAAATAGTTCTACATAAAAGAAAGTAAACAGCATAATATTCATTAAAAGTAAAATCAACCAATTTAATATGAATAAAAAAGTACAGTTGTACAATTTGGAAAAATAAATATTTTCACTTTATCGATAATAATAATTTCTTTTGAAAAAAACTTGTTAAAGTATGTTTAATATACTACTTATAGTTCAAATGGATGTTTTCATACAACAAATTCAATTAACCTTTATGCAACTTAGTACAAAAAGCTTTAATATAGCAAATTTGCAAGAATTATTTATTGGTAATATTGCAAAATATCTAAAAGAGTTTTCTATTTTATAATTAAAATTGATTCTTTGCTTCAAAAGCTTGAAAAGTTTCTTCTTAAGAAAAAAGAATATTCGCAAACTGTAAGGCCGCGAAATTTACAATAAAAAATGTTTTCATTATTATTAATAATTTGCTAAATAACTTCGCAATACTGCAAAACATCACCCAATTTTCAATCTGCAGTTCTCTAACAACTTTTTGCTAAGAGGTGAAGAAAATTCAATAAATACAAAAAGAAACAAAAAACTGGAATTTCTCAAAGCTGTCTCTTTAACTTGCTACGAAAAAATATAAGCAACGCATTCTAGAGAAACAATATGTTTTGCAATCTTTAAACATTTTCAACGCATTCTCCAAAGTTCAGAGAAAGCAAAACGAAGGTTTGCAAATGCTTTTTACATACATGCGATACATTCGCAATTTTTCGCATTTGCAAGCAAATCTTCCAAGAATGTGAATAAATATTGCAAATGTGTGCAAATGTGTCGTAGAAGTTCGCAATATTTTTCCGTTTTAGTAGGTAACCAAGAAAACTTAAATGAGAAGGTATTTCTCAAATATATATGGAATAACATCAATTTGCAAACATGCGAAATTGCAATATTTTAGATTTACTACAAACATGACTGATTTCCGTAATTTAAGTTCGCACATTATTTCCCGAAATATTGCATTTTGCAGGTTTTTTGCAATTTCGCAAAATTTTTTGTCACTATAGGGTTTTTATTTTTCGGTTGTTTAAATTTCTCTCTAACCTTTAACCTACACAACACTCCGATCCAATCAAAGTCCCCCTTAAGGCTTTTCATTAATTAGTAGCAACAATCAGCATCTTCCACGCATCTTTAACCTTTTTTCTTTTGCTTTTTTAATTTGTTGTTTAAAAAATCTTTTCCAATATACAACTCGTCTATAATCAAAAAGTTATCTTTTATACCATTTGCAAGTGGGAAAGCGTCTCGACATTGATAGATTACTATCAATTCCGGTCTAGGTTTTTTGACAAATGTCTAATGTCATGGCATTTGTTACCATCCCACGTTTTTAAAATCTGTATAAGTGTTGTTTTTATTTTGTTTTTGTGTTTAATTCCGGTGCGATGCAAGTCTTTTCTTTTTAGTGTTTCTTTGGCATCAAAAACGTAGGCATCATTCACAAAAAAAAAAAAAACACTTTATAGGTGGTAAAGAGTTGATGCATTGGCTGGCATGGTATAGATGATAAGGACACCAAGGCTAAGTGATTAATTATTATGAAAAAGAAAGAAGAAAACTTGTATTGCAATTTGGAAAAAAAAAATTAAGTGTGCGTTTGTCATGTTTGGTTTGGTGTTTGGGTATTATAAAAGTGCGCTTTTTAGTCTCCCCTCAGGGGTGTAACACTTATCCTTGTGTCAATCTGTCATGTACACAACCTCCATTATAATATGAGGATATGTTGGATGTCTTCTATAGACATTTGATTTTTTTTTTTTTTTAAGTCTTATCTGCACTTGTTTCAAAGTTATTATAGGCATATGGTGAGTATGGTATAAGATTGGTGTCGTGATGTGGTGGAACAACATCCATGTGGGTTAAAAAAGTTAATGATGAGTTGTCAATCAATTCGAGTTGGATGGTTGGAGAAAATTTTGTTATCTGGTTATAAGTGGATTTTTCCTTTGAAAGGATTACAGTTTTATAGCTTGATTTCAATATTCAAACAAAATTTTTTTTTGTGAAAGTTGAAAGTTAAACTTTCTTAAAGGGTTCAAAGCACGAGAGTTTGAAGATTTGAAATTTAAAAAATCGAGCCCTAAGGTTTACTTGGGTAAGTATCACAGATCTGTGTTAAGTGCCACGAAGCTTATTTTACTGTTTTCATTAGTATCACAAGAAGGTTAAGAAAGTATCACAGATTGTTGCGATAAGTACCTCAGGTATCATTAGTAAGTATCACTTATTGGTACAGTATAGGTATCGAGGACTGCTTTGTTGTGAATTACGCATTCATGCAGTAAGTAGTGGATTAATTCAAAAATTATTGCGAGTTGGTCTCATAAGTATCACAACTTGCTTTGGTAAGTATCACGGATAGCTCAAGTAGATATCACAGATATTTCTGTTTTGCTTAGATTATTACCAAAATTTGCTCAAAAGTATCATCGATTGTGCCGATTAATATTTTAAAAAACTTTAAAAAGTATCACAGATTGTGTCGGTAGCTATCACGGATGATTTAGTAAGTATCACAGCTCCCTATTTGTATATATTGAGTTACAAATTTTCAGTTTATTATCGAAAGTTGCTCTCAATTATCGTCGACTGCCGCAATTAGTATCACAAGAATTTTTTGTAAATATCACACATTGTTTCGTTTAGTATCACGAATTGATTTGTTGTGCATCGTTGACAGTTTCGCAAGAAATCACTCTGTCAGACGATCTGATAAATATCACAGACTGGCTCAATATTTATCACAGATTGCTCCAGTAAGTATCACGAATTGATGTGTAGTTTATCATGGACAATTTTGCAAATTCACAGTTCACCACGAATTACTGTGACAAGTATCACAGATTTGCGGTTATTATCACGGATTTCTTTAATAAGTATCACGAATTGCTGTGGTATGTATCATTGAGTGTTTTGTTAGGAATCATCCATTCTTGTGATAAGCATCATGTAATATTTTGATAGCTATGACGAATTTCTGTGATAAATATCACAGATTCATTCGGTAAGTATCACACATGGTTCCCTATCAGTTCGAAGGCTAGAAAGTTGTTCTATAGCTTTCTAAATAAATGAATGAGATAACCTCTTAAAATTCACCGACTCTGGCAACAAAAAAAACTCACCTCCACACATGTTTGAAATTAGGAAAATTACCGGCACTTAAACCAGACCAATTTCAACCTGATTAGGAAAAAATAAAAAACACTTACAATTTCCGGACGTCAAGTCCAACCAAAAAGAAAAAATAAATAAAAACACCTTGAACCAAATTTTATGTACCAAACACGAAAGCCCATCAAAAAATTTGAAGTAATTATCTACAAACAAACAATTTGCCGGCGTGGAAGTTAGTACTTGCACCTAACAAAAAGTAGGAGGTTCTCCGGAACCTACATACAAAATATTTTGAAAATGATACACAAAAAAAAAACAATCCAATTGATCCCAAACACCAAATGTTATGTAGACACAATACAACAAGATTGTAACAAAATAGCAAAAAAAAAAAAAAAAAAAAACAATTCAAATCCCCAACCTCTATTGTAACCCCCTCTTGCCATATCCATTGACGACCTAAATTTACATTGGCGACCTCTATACTATATAGCAAATCTATCCACCCAACTAAGAGAACTACCTTCTGTCTATTTCATGACTAACTTTAGCAATAGTCTGGGAGAAAATGTTGAATTTTGTTAAAAATATTATAAAATCAATTTCAAAAATGACCGATAACGTTTCTAGTATCGATTTTATCGATAAATATTTTAAAAAACAACATGAACGAAATTCGATTTTTTATTAAAAAAACTCTTAAAATTTTTGATGAAACTCTTTAAAGTTGAGATATTAGCAAAAAATGGCCGCCATTATAAGCCATCTTTATAAAGATTATATGTGTTAGACGTAAATATAACATGTCAGTGATGCTTAAAGATTTCGTACATAAAAACGGCCTGAATTTTTATATTAAAGGAAAAATTTTAAAAATCGATAATCGATTTTTCAGTTAAAAATATCGATAACTTTAAAATATCGAATACATATATCGAAAAATATATTAGAAAACAACAACCTAGATTCAAATTTTCTATATAAATTGTCTATTTATTTATTTAATCCGTTAATAGCCTAACGTTAGAATTTAAAACTATTTATGTACATACAATTTTAATAATAAAATTTTACCTAAAAAATAAATAATAACTATAATATGTTAAAAAAGTTTTCTTTAAATGTTTTGCTTTTGACATTGTCGTTTACAGATGAGATCAAAAAGTAATATTTATTGAAGACTGAAATCAATTGATTTAATGGGCTATTCACACCATAGTTTGTTCTGCTGAAAATCGGACATAAAGGCAATTGTCTTCTTATGCTAGTTTGACTATAGCTGAAATTTAGACGACACAGAGTTGATGGACATATTATTGAACCATTGATTAATTTGACAATAAAACAAAGCTGAATATATTTTCTATGTTGTAAAAGTGAAGGGAGATTTATAAGTAAGAGTCTGTGAGAATAGGGTGGGTGTATGGATCTTTGGGACCATGGAAGAAAACGAAGGCAATATTAATATTTCATAATATTTCATAAAACTTATGAAAGCCGAGAAAATTGGAAAAAAAATAAATTTCAAAATGGCCGCAATCGTCATATCGTCGTGTAAGGGTTTATAAGCTTATTGTCTTTGGTGTTGAAACAAAGAATTTTGCTTTAATAAACTACCTGCAATTTAGTGCAAAATCAAAATAAAAAAAGAACAAAAATCGATTTTCAGATTTAAAGTTCGATAACTTTTAAAATATCGATAACATCAAAGCAAATATTAACAAACAAAAACTCAAAATTTGATTTCCAATACAAATTGCTGACACAATATTAAATGCAGCTCAATAAAATCGAAATATTTGCAAGAAATCCTACATTGGGCGCCATTTAACCCTGTCGATTGATTAAATAATCAAAATGTCCAATAAATCTTCCTAATAATCTCTACCTCGCAGACTATTTAAAACAAAATCTAAACAAAAATATCTCTTTATATGTTGTCAGGTCCAGGTTGTGGACACACGAGGTTTTGAATTGTGTTCATCCCACGTTTGACACTCACCTGCGACGACCGATGAACATGAACGATGGATGCAGTAGCTGTGTACGAGTATTATAGCCTCGTCTCGGGGCGGCAAAGACACACGTTTTTGTTGATATACCTACATTTATTTGTAGGCTTATTGTATGCTCAAGTCTCCATTGTCCGGACAGGTAGACAAGTCACAGACTTCAATGCAAGTTCTAGATTTCTATCAGGGACTTTGAGTTATATAAAAAACGTGTGGGTCTCTCTCTAAATATAAGTCAAGTCAAATGGATTTTGCATTTCATCATCATAGTCCAACTCGAGGACGGGGAACTTTTGATTGGTTTTTTTTTCTCATCGAGTCTTAATGAGGTTTAATTTCTTAACTTGAGAATTGAATCGAGATCCAGTGACACCGCAAATCACCTCTGTTGCGGTGAGGATGTCTAACTAGATCGATCTGTGGGGAGGGCTACACAGCACCAGCACGATAATGAGGTTTGCAACGATTGCCGATGTCGATATGCCGATGCCGACATATCTCTCTCTGTGAGATGTCGGAGGTTCTGAGAGTTTGAATTAAATCAAATGAGACAAATAAACTAAAAAAAATAAAAGTATGTTTTTTTTTTGTTTTCAATGTATTTGTAGAGACCTTATTGCGGTTTAGATATAATAGATATCGAGAGTGGATATCGAGTGCATCACCTTGCACACAGCACATGTTGCAACAGCCAGAACCCAGCACCACAATCGATAGTTTAATTAAAAATTTATTTTTAGTCGATACTATAGATAGTTTTTTTTTTTTATATATTCAATGTATACCTGGGCTTCTTGATTGGTGAAGGGTGATACTTTATCATCAAACACAAGGTAGGTTGAAACACTACAGGTTGATTGAGATTAAATTAAATTGTTGGGTGTTGGTTTTTTTTTTAAATTTTTGCTTGTTTCTCCGTTCTCTTTGTTTGTTCAATCAATATTGTTTGAAGAATGAAATAGATATTTTGTAGTTAGGTCAATATCTTTCTCTTTCAAATTTTTGTATAAAAATGCATGGGAGGATTATGTAAGTGTTTTTTTTTTTAATTTATTCACATACACAAGGGTTTTGTAGGTTGTTTGAACTTTGTTCAAACTGAACCTTTAGTTTACTAGGAATATACAAAAGGTAAAAGATGTATGTATACACATTTTTGAACCAAACAAAGTTTTAAGGAATTTAAGCTTGGTATTGTTTTGATTAAATATTTTCGATAGGTTTTAGAAATGAATTGCTTCAGAAAGAAGTGATATCAAAGTACACTTATAGTAACTGGAAATCTACTTTGAAACCCAGTTAAAGAAGGAGATCTGCAGTGTTGTGTTTAAAGATTCTTAAAAGTTCTTTTAATTTGAATAATTGATTATTTTTTTTATAATAAGAGGTTAGGACAACACTTTCGAACAAAATGGGCTGTTTTAATTTTTTTTTGCTACCTAAGTTCAAATGTAATCCATAAAACCATTGCAAATGAAAATTAATCGTTTTTTTTTTTGCACTTTTTTGTGATAGCAGAAGGAAATTTTAACTGAATAAAAATGTGACACTACTATGTTTGATATTAAGGCCGTTTTCTAAGAAGCTTTTGCTTGGTGTCAATTAAAAAAACTTTTTTAGCTTTACTTTATTTATTGGAGCCAAAATGAAAATTACATATTTGAAAATTTTTTCAACTAAAACAATTTTTCAAAATATTTTTAAAGTTTACTAAGTATCACAGGTCAACACGAAATTTGTGTTTGGGTTGTGACTATGAAATTATGATAGATATATTGGTTCTCATCTGGAAAACATTTTTGTTTTTTTATTTTGCTTTTGAAGTCAGCAGAGCAATTTCTAGTATTCAAGTAAATCTGTCTCTTACAAAAATTGTCGTGCGTAATTTTTGCAAAAACTAGAGAATTTTTGTTTTTTTTTTTTTGATTTTTGTTTTGTTTTCTTCATTTTAATGCTGTTTTCATATCATATTCAAAAAAAATCAAAAAAAAATCATTAAACTTAAGAAGAAAAAAGAAAAAATTAAAACGAAATTTTCGTTTTATTGGAATTTTTGTCAGATGGGAGCTTAAGGCATTATATGATACCTTCTATTTTCAATATTTATGGTAAAAGTAATTCACTCCGATGGTATTTTCATCATACAAAAATTATTGCTTACAAAAATAATTGTATCCAAATAGTCTAAGAGCCGGCAGCATATTTTGGCAGTTTTGATATAACCGAAATTCGAGTGTGCACATATCTAGATATGCACCACAGTATGTCAACGGAAAAAGTCTGGCAGTGATCTTTTTCAGCTTTTCCTTGCCAGGCATCCAAAGTGCAGAAAAAAATCAACTTTTGGCGTTTTGGTATAACCGAATAAATGATACACCAAAAAATCATAAAAAATCCCCTGATTTCGAAACTGTGGGTACCGCAAGTTTCTTTTTCAGCTTTCCCCCAGCCAGACCGCTTTAAAGCATTTTTAAGTGCATTTTTTTAATAAAAACCCTAATTACTTATTTTCTGTTAGGTATAACCGTATGATGGTAACAAATTAATATTCTATGTCTATTCCAGGTCTAGAAAATACAATTTTTAGCCAGCTGTTTTTCAGCCTTCCCTCTGCCAGACGCATCCAAAGTGCAGTCAAAAATCAACTTTTGGCGTTTTGCTAGGTATTAACCTAATAAATGATACACCAAAAAATCATAAAAAATCCCCTGATTTCAAAAATGTGGGTACCAGAAGTTTTTTTTTTCAGCTTTCGGCCCGCCAGACCGCTTTGAAGCATTTTAAAATGCATTTTTCTAATAAAAAACCTAATAGCTTTATTTCTGTTGGGTATAACCGTATGATGGTAACAAATTAAAATTCTATGTCTATTCCTGCCTTCCCTCTGCCAAACGCCTTTAAAGGTTTCCCAAACAGGTTTTTCCATACAAAAAACACCTAGTTTCTGTTTTTTTCTTATAAAATTGAAATAATATTTTTTTGTTTAGAGTAACCATATGATGGCCAAATATTAACTTTCTCTGCCATTTCCTGATTTGGAAAATGTAAGTTTAAGCCAGTTTTGTTTCAGCATACCCTCTGCAAGACGCCCTAAAAGGTATCTCAATAGTACGGGAAAGTTAGATTTTGCTATATGAGGGTGTGGGAAAAAATCCGAAATGCATTTTGTATTGTGTGACTCTAGTTTATTATTTTTAAAAAATTTCCCGGCATTGCAGTTTGCAAAAAAGTATAAAAGTTTAAAAAGTTGAAGTTAGATCAAAAAATATTACAGTTTGAACTCAATAAAACGGGGTTTTTCAGACCAAAAAAAACCCTTTTATTCATTATAACTTTTTTCTTATAATTTAAATCCAATAAAGTGCAAAAATGTAGAACTTTAAATTATCTACATTTTATACCTTTACAGTTTTTTTTTGTACAATGCATGGTTCTTGCATTATAGCTCATAAAACTGGAGTTAGGCTCACAGGGTATGAAAATTGTATTTTTGCTTCCAACACTACAAAAGCAAATCTTAGGTTGGGGAAAGGGTGATTACACTGTGCTACAAAATAAAAAAAAAAATACACCCGAGAAATAACATAGTGTAGGCTGTTCGTATGGTCGAATAATGCATAAAAATATTTTTGTTATATTTTTGGAACCCTCCATTTTTTTTTTTATTTACAAAAAACCATTTTTACGATGTAATCTATCAATATTTCAGTCATTTTTCTAACAACTCTCAATATGTTATATGTTTTTGGAAAGAGGATTTTCAGACCTTTTGAATGATGTATAGAAGTCTATTGTTTAAACAAATTAAGTGTAGGTTTTTATCCCACAAATCTTGAAAAAGTGATTTTTTCACAATTTTTTCAACTTTACCCAATTTTTTTTGCAAAATAAAACAAACAAAAAAATAAAGTAAGGTTATATTCATGATAGCTACACTTATTAAATTTGAGTCTGTAAGGTTTTAAATTTTTTGAACGAATGGTTTGGCTGGAATTTAAAATTGATCGAACAAGGTCCAAGAAACCCCATGTTATTCCCATAAGAAACTTCAACCGCTTGGCGGCACAGGTTAGAATTAAGTTAGAGACTTGAAACTTGGGGAATATTTTTTTTTAGTTTATTTTTAACCATATAAGATCGTAGGAGCATAGAAATTCTTATTATTTTAAAATAACGAACACCCTATTGTGCACCTTGCAATTCACATCATGAAAAACCACATTTTCTATTTACGAAAAAATAGCATAGATTCCGCAGTTTTGGTCAAATTCAATAAAAAAAATACGCCAATTTGTGCCTAAATGTATATTCTTTCAGAATATAACCTTACTTTATTTTTTTGTTTGTTTTATTTTGCAAAAAAAATTGGGTAAAGTTGAAAAAATTGTGAAAAAAATCACTTTTTCAAGATTTGTGGGATAAAAACCTACACTTAATTTGTTTAAACAATAGACTTCTATACATCATTCAAAAGGTCTGGAAATCCTCTTTCCAAAAACATATAACATATTGAGAGTTGTTAGAAAAATGACTGAAATATTGATAGATTACATCGTAAGGTCTGTAAAAATGGTTTTTTGTAAATACAAAAAAAATGGAGGGTTCCAAAAATATAACAAAAATATTTTTATGCATTATTCGACCATACGAACAGCCTACACTATGTTATTTCTCGGGTGTATTTTCAGTGTCGCACCGTGTTATCTATTGTTTTGGTTTACCATGAACGCAAAAAGTGCAAATTAAACCCAAGCACAAAAAATATTTTTATTTTTGTCGACCTGTGTAATGTAAGAGTTTCTAACGCCACCTATTATTTTGAATATAATGTATATTGTTAAAACGAAGGACTTTTTTTAAATAATCGTCAACAAATTTTAAAAGATCTTTTCAGCAAGTACGTTCGACTCAGTCGTACATTTTGAACTTTGACTTTCAAACCATGTTTTTTTATCAATTTGTATGAATCAGAGTTTGTAGAAGTCCAAAAGTGGCCAGAGATTGATCTAAAGTCCATTTCAGTAATTTTGTTAGCTCCGTTCATTACTTTACGGCAGACAAAAACAGAAATCAGGCGCTGAGTAAAAAAAATTGAACTTCAAAGTTTGGAACCAATAACGCGATATGGTGTGATTCTGATCCAAATAAGTATTAAGATCCATATCAAGTTGATTTAAGTTTTGATATCGCAGCCAGATTGTCAAGTTACACAAATTGCTTCAAGGTAAAGTTTTGTAACTTAGTTCTTTCAAATTTTAAGCGTTTGAATCGATTTTACTCTTCCTTACTTAACTATCACTTCAAGTTTCATAAAATGACAAATTCTAAGCAAAAAAAAAAAAAACGTTTCCAAAATACTTTTTAGTTTTGTGTTATTTTATTTTTAGTTTTTATTTTAATACTTTAAAATGTAAGATATGATTTCCTTGCCGAATTCAACACCATCCGTCACTCTGGTTTACTAAAGTATCTAATGAAAAAAAAAACACCAGTATGTCCAAATCCTTATAAGTGGATTAACCAATAAATTATTGCAAATCAATACACAAAAGATTCAACCTCCATATCTTTTTTTGGTGAATAAATATAATCGGAATAAACAAATAAAATATTTATCTCGTGTCAAAATAGTTAATAAATAAAATATTTCAAACAACAATCGCCATCTGTCATTTTTAGGCTTTCTAATTTCAAAAATCACTACAAATCTAAATATAGTTACAGGCTTCATTAAAATTTCTATCGTCATCATCATCATCATATAAACGATCGACCAACAACGACGATGACGGTAACTAATATACAAACAACAACAACGACCGAAAAAACGAGGACTTCTTTTGAAACAGCCAACGCGTAGGTTTTTTGTTTAAAAAAAACTATACGATTTCTTATATCGCGATAAGCCTTCCTCAATCATAAAAATAAAAATTAATCTCATTACCTACGCGCGCGATCAATTCAATTCAAAAAGGAATGCAAACAAAAAAAAAAAGAATAAAATAAACGAAAAAAATTATTTGGATGAAAGGAGTTATAAAGTGTAAGAAGGAGTTTTATGAAACTGCTTTTGAAGCTTAAATCTCAAAGTTACGAATTATTGTAAAAATGTAACTCTTTGGAATCCTTTAAAAAATGCACATTAATACTAAATACTAAAATTTGAAAGTATATATTTAGTGCTAAGCTAAAACGAAAAACCGTTTTTTTTATTTTTGTGAAAAAACGTTTTTTTTTTAACTTTCTTAACAATTAAACTTATGCAGAAGGTTTCCATTGACAAAGAATTTACTAAATCTTCTTCTTGATTGCTTCCACAAAATTTAAGATTTCAAAACCAGATAGGCCTAAAAACAATCTTTAAAAGAACAATGCGAAGAAATTAACAAACACGATTTTTGGAACAAAAAAAACGTTTTTGTGTCCAAATTTTGTGCTCAATGTCATTTGAAAATCTCACCTTACGGGTAGTTAAAAAAAAAAAAAACAAGAAAAAAACGTTTTTTTTTGCAAAAATCGTTTTTTTTTAGAATAGTTCTTTTGAGAACGGGAAAGTAGTTCCTGATTTATCATTATAGGCTGAAACTTAATGAAGAACTTTTTTATTTAATCAAATAGTAAAAAAAAAAACCAAAGGTTTTTGCTATCACAAAAAAACGTTTTTTGATAAAAAAAAAAAAACGTTTTTCGGCACTTTTAAGTACATAACTGCCATTGTCATGTAAGTCGACCATTTAATGTTTTTTTTTTTCGTGAAACCAATACTTCTGCCACAAAATAAATTTATATCAAAAATTGCAAAAGAGCATTCAAGTTAGCTTCTTAATCAACACTCTACAATTCACAGTCTTCATAGGCGGCTTTGTGCAACCACATCATGGATCGATTGAACTGCGAAAAACGCATTGCAATCGTGTTGTGCCGTCAACGGTATGACTACAACGACGAATACGACTGCGCGACGACGCGACTCAACCGGAAAAGCAAGATTTTTATCACAGACATTCAGGCGTTTTTTTTTTATTTTTAGTTTTTATAATTTTTCAATATTTCATAAAACTGAATGGCGCGTCTGACGTTATTAAAAGTTTAACTTTGTAATTCCAATGGTCGACAGAGTGTGTTACTGACATGTGTCCCCGAAGGGAAATAACTTTTACTGTCGCACAGGTATGCCATAGCTTGAGTCTGCGTCTATAAATGCGTTTCGCATTTAAGTGGCATGACGCGCCGCACATTTTACATGCGAATTACTATAAAATGCAATGCGCGAAAATATCCTCAACTATGTATATCACGTATTAAGTATCTTAATTTAAAACAGCAGCTCAGCATAAAATTGGAATTAATTTAATGCTGTAAAAAGTTGTAAGAAAAAATTCAGATAAAAGACAAACTATCGTCGTCATTTTATTTCGTTTTATTTCAGGTCAAGTTTAAACTGGAATCCGTATTTGTGCACAAATTGCACTACAAGTAGGTAGGTTTTATCATCATCATAAAAAAAAAATTTTTAAAAATATGTATAAATTGCTTATAAGAGAAAGTTTTTTTACTTTAAACTTAATCGATTCCATTAAAAGATTGATGGTAATTTTGATTGCAATTTGTTGTATAAATCAACAGCTATAATATTGGTATGCTCGCTGTTTTGTGAGAAGACAGTTGTAAAGCGGGAATTATTTGGATATGACATTGAATGACTTAAGTAAACAGGGTGTTAATTGGACAAAGTGATTTTTAAAATAAAAAATAGAATTAAAAAAAGATCAAGCTTTAAACTGGTCAACTACCTTTGCATTAACGCGAAGGATGTTTTTCAGATGAATTGCGATGAACTCAACTAATCACTAGAACTAGAAGTCTTCAAGGACAGGTCATCAATAGACAATTCAACACAGGGAACATTTCACCAAGAAAAATTAGTTTTAAGAAAATAAACGCAAGTGTCTTTTCCCCAAATAAAAGATTTTCAAATAAAATGAAATCTAAATGAATTTGTTCAAATATAACCTTGTGATGACTTTTTTCATGATGACCTGTCCATGATGAGTTGTCTTATGATGATATGTGCTATGATTCTAATGAAATTGAAATCAGGTGAAACTTAAAAAAAAACTTTTGAAGTAGGTACTAAGCTCACAATGGAAATTAAAACTTAACACCTTTGAAGGCTGGAGGATTTTTTTACGTTGACTTTTCAAAGACGAAGTAGTTAATTATTCCTGTTGGCGGATATGTTTTCTCAACCGTTCCACAGTGTGTCGAGCCCATACAAAAGTTTATCATAAATACTTGCAGCTAAGTTTTTGGAGTTTAAATATCTTTTTTTGTGTTTTTATGGCAGGAATAGAAAAAAAAATTACAAATTAAACAACCTATTACTTTTTTTTTAGTATAATTTATGAAATTAACATTAAAAATTAATTTTTTTTTTATATATAAACAAAAATATACTTTTCGTATAAGGTTTTTGGTGTGCTGAACTCGAATCCGAAGTCAGAAAAATTCTATCATATCACGTTTTTGAAATATTCCCGTTAGAAAATCTGAAATGTCGTTTTTTAACAGTTTTTTTAAGGTTATGTTCTTGAACGTGGTGATTTATTTTAAATAAATTTGTGACAGTTTCTAAAAGAACAAAATGTTTTCTTTTCAAGCCCGTTTAAATCGTTTTTTCTACCTTGAGAAATCTTAAGTTGAAGTCAACTTGTTTTGTTTATCTTCTCTATACAAAAAAAATCGTATGTTTATTTGCGTTTCATAGCAAATCTCGAATAGTTTTTTGTCAATCGCTTTCAAATTTTGAAATAACGTTTTATTTGCATTTTCGTAAATTCTTATATCGGCGAGGTTGGTAAATACGCTATAATACACAGTAGAGCGTGGCCGGGTCAAGTAATTATATTAAAAATTTAGTATGCAGAAAAATATAAATTTTTTCTTGTTGAAAACAATATTTAAAATATTTTTAATTACATAAACAGCTTTTTGTTACTTGTGTATGGTTAAAAATTATTAAAAACATCGATTTTTTCATTTTTGTGATCCCCTTGAAGATGTTTCTCAAAAAATGAATTATTTTGAGTACTTGACTCGTAGCACATAAATGTGAATATCTCTGGTAATCGCAAACAGAAGCAGACCAAACTTTGCCAATATTAAGTATAGGCCTAAGGCAAAATAATATAAAAAAATTATCGATATGATTTTATAAGTTTTTTTTTTTTAATTAAGTTTAAAAATTAAATTTTTTTTTTTTTTTGGATATTTATCAAAGAAATTTTAATAACTCATATATAATTTTATAAATTTAATTTTTTTTTTGTTATACGTTTTACAACAACATAACATTAAAAGAATTTTTCAAACAATTACCAAACGTGAAATATACACTCTCAAAGATTCCCATAAATTCCTCAAAATATTTTCGATTTCCGAGGTAGTCATGTTTCGGAGCTTATTTTGAATACATAACCTGGGTTATTTTGTAAGATAAATATGTTTTCATATGAGTTGACACTTCTAAATTATATTTTAATAGCAAAAATATTAATTTTTAACAAAAAAAAAGTGATTTATCATAAGAGTCTTCCACATATAGATATTTGTATTGCTTTTTTAAAGTCTAAGTGCTTTGTTACAGTATATCCTTCTATTCTGCTTCGATACATAGATTTATGATAACTTTGACTATTCTTTTAATTTAATATCAAAAATTTGGATGCGAATTTTTGCGATTAACAAAATAATTTGCGAATGAAATTTTCACTTTGAGTAAAAAACACTCATACGCCCTAGGTTTTTTTTTTTACTGGTTGTTAACATTTTCCAGAAATTTTTGCTATTGAACTTGATACATATGTATTCACTTAGCCTAAAAATCACAATGGTTCTTTTCTAGAAGCTCTAATATTTTAGATATTTTAATTTTTAACATTTTGGGTGTATGAAATTTCATACTATTTTTTTTAGTTTTTCTTATCACAAGCTTTTTTAAAATTTTTCAACTTATTTACATAAAACCGCCTTTCATTGCATAAATAATAATTTCTAGCAAAAATAAATTGTTTTACTTAAAAAAATAATTTTGTCCAGGTTTTTGATCGAAATACTCCTATGTGCGCCGTTCAACATAGATACATTCCGCCTATAAAGCGAATAGTATTTCGATACACATATTAAAAATAATTTACTCTAACATTATGGTTATTTGTAGAAATTAATCATATATTTTTTTTGTTTGTTTGTGGAGTTTGCAATTTAATCGGTGATTAGAATAAATTCCTAAACACTTTTATAAAATCAAATATTGCACCCAAAAACGAATACATTCTCCAAAAACGAGACCTATTTAGCTATCGTTTATTTACTGACGATTATTGAAGATTATTGAGAAAATAAAAAAGATAAACACAATTCCAATTTCGGGAATCGAACCTCGGACACCCGAGTAAGACTCAACTACTAAATCACCTAGACTAACACGACTTCTAAGGATACGAAAACTTTTATTTATATCAACTATTTAGAAGATTCTCAAACTGTAAAACGATTGTCATCGATTCGATTATAGTTTTCAAAATTACGGAATGACCCCCCAGATTTTGAGAAATTCTGGCAATATATAATTTTTTGAAAGCACAGTTTTGTAAAAAGATTTTTGAGTCAGGTAGGAAGTTCTGCTGTTGTTTTAGTTGGGAATTATATTTATTTTTTTCTATGAAATTATGCTAATTGTGTACTTATAACATCTTTAAGTTAGGAATCATTTGAAGAATTACCCAATTCCTCGAAGAAATCTTTTCTAAGTTTTACTTTAACTCATTAACAAAATTGTTTTTAAATTTCGACGACACGTGTGACGTTTTGTGTCGATTTGACATTTTAATTTGAAGCTCTCAGCGATTTCTCGTATGAAAGTGAATAATTGCTAGGTTGAACATAAATATTCTTTAACAACTTAGAATAGCACATAAGTGCTTTGTTTTTTACTTTACGAAATGCTTTATAGAAACCTTATTGCAGTGTAAATCTGGGATATTTATCAAGTGTGCGTTAGTTTCTAAAACGATCAAAAAGGTCGAAATTTAATAACACTGGTCGGCAACGAAAATGGAGCTTGAACCAAACCATACTTTTCTAAAGGACTTTTGTGTGCTGATTCCGAATCTGAAGTCAAAATTTCACTACCACGTCAAGTTTTCGAAATATTTAAATATTAACAGGTCAAAAACGCGTATGTGTGGTACTTTTGGAGTTGAATTTCATCACCGTTAAATTTTTTTTCGCAAAATTACATATCGTCGGTGAAACCAGAAAAGTGTGTAACTCCAAATTTTCTGAAAATTAGATTTGAATGCCATCTGTTAGACAAACCTAATATCTACCGTTCCTTAAACTCAGAATCCCCTCAAAGTTCATAGTTTTTATTTTATTAGCAAATTAGAAAATGAAAACTCATACAAATGCCTTCAAAACGATTTTGTTTTTTTGCTCTCCTATAAAATTTGCTAAAATGGAGTTACACACTTTTCTGGTTTCACCGACGATATGCAATATTTAAAAGCTATATTTTATCGTTTTAAATACGTTTATTTTTATTTTCAAAATTATTTTTTCTAAAAGATATTTGGTATAGAAATGTATGATATCCCAAAATCTTGGTGGTTACGGTAACTTATGGTTTTTGAAGCATATTTAAAGTATATTTCAGTTTTCGACTCCAGATTCCGTTGAAAAAATAGCAAAATATTACGGAAAAATAATATTTTTAGATCAAATGTCAAAAAACATTTAATTTAAAATTAGTTTTTGGGACTTTATAGCTAAAATTGTGATGAGCAGAGCTCAAAAACTAGACGTGATGGAAAAAATCTGTAAACTGTTTTGAATTCAGCACACTTAAGTTTATTAAAATCACCTTACAGAGTTCTTGCTCCCGCCTTTTTTTGTTTTTTTTTTGCCGACCAGTGTAATTAGATTCTATCTTAACTTAAAAAAAAAAAAATTAGAACCTTGAATGACTTTTCAAACAAACACACAAATGTTATACCCTATAAAAGACTGTATAATAATGAACTACCAATGCATTTGGGTGATAACTCCTTTGCTCATAATCTGTAGGTACACGATACATCAACAAAATTTAAAAAAAATCAGACTATACGACGACGCTAGTTGCGCTGATTCATTCATACATTTTCAGCTCTAAACGTTGAAAATAAAAATTGAAGAAAAAAAGTGAAATCATTTTGATTGAGATATGAAATGAAAATGAAAGTAAAATTGTAGGTTTTTTTTGTTTTGTTGCTGTTTTTGATGACGGACGATGGTATAGCAGCTACATGCTACATAGTTCTCTGCCTGCATTGCGAAATGAAAATTGTTTCAACTTTTATATGAGTTCAAGTGAAGTAATAACGTTATTTCCTACTATAAAGCAATTTTACGATATGAAATCGTGGGTGGAGTTGGAGTTGGCTTCAAATTAAACAAAAAAGTTTCAAATTAAGGGTGAGTTTACACTGAATTGTCGAAAAAATAAGAAAATTAAAAATAGAAATGCAAAAATTTAACTTATTTTAAATTTGGAAGTAGAATAACTTAATATTGGTCTGAGAAGTAAGATATATCAAAGAATTCTTCCTAAACTTCAGTTTTTTTTATCAAATTTCCTACAAAATGTTTTTCTAGAATTTAATTTCATTTAAAAAAAATGCGACTTAACAACTCACAGCACACAATCAAGTTGAATAACAAAGTTTCAAGATTTGCTTCCTATTTCGTGACCCAAGTTCTTAGACCAAATGTTCTTATTTTTATTGTTATTTTTTCAACGAGTACATAATTGGTCTGAGTTGAACATAGCCTTAGACTTGAACAGAGACAAAAAAGTGTGTGGGATTTGCTTATAGCAGACAATGACGACAGCCCAGCATTATTATCATCCATTGTCATTGTTTTGTAGACAAAAATAATTAAAAGAATGACGAATATTTATATGAGTGTCGCGACAAACAACGTCAACTTTTACTTAACAACACAAAGAAAAAAAAAACAGTCTTACTGGAAATCAACCCCTGTTGTTGTTCTTTTCTTTCTATGTTGTCTTAATTTTGTTCTCTCTTGAAGAATTAATTAAGAGCATAGAGAGAGAGAGAAAGTGCGTTGTTATTTGTTTGGTCAATTTTGAAGAATTTCGTCCATGTGGGTGTTTTTTGGTTGATGTTATTATGAAGCTCGATGAACTAATCACTCAATTGGATTAGAAAAAATAAATCAAGATTTTAGGCGGGGGTGAGTACACAAACAACCACTAGGCCGATTATTCTTGATATAATTGGACAAAAATAGAATAATGACGAAGGAAATTGATATTTACTTCTAAAATTATACACAATTTTTTTTTTTCTTCTCAAATTAAATTTGCTATATAAATTCGGAATCAATATAATTAGGTAATTCATTTATTATTTTTTGTATTTATTTGTTTTTTTTTTTACTAAAAATATTTACTTAAAATTAAAAAATAATTTTTGAAACATAAAATTTAAACTTGAATATTTTATATCACCTCTTGCAACTGCTTCTTTACCTGAAATGAAAAAAATAAGAAATAAAATAGGTTAATTATTGTTGAATAGTTTAAAAAATGTTGTTAAATAGTTTAAAACATATTTTAAGGTTAAGGGCACTCTCTCGAGGAAAACGAAACAAAGTCACGCGAACAATATTATTTGTATGGGAATGAGCAAAGGAGTAAAAAAAATGCAATGATAAATAATATTTGAACATGAAACAATGTTTTTCCTTTTTGCAAGATTTTGCAAAAGATAAACTGATAACACTGGTCGGCAACGAAAATAGATCAGGAAGCAAACCCTACTTTTCTAAAGGATTTTTGTGTGCTGAGTATGAATCCGAAGTCAAAATTTCACTAGCACGTCACGTTTTCGAAATACTTGAATATGAACAGGTCAAAAACGCTTTTTTTGGGTACATTTGACGTCAAATTACATCACCGTTAAGAAATTTTATTTGCAAAACTACTTATGCAATCTCGAAACACCATATTAAAACGTCGTTAAGGTACTTATTTTTTTCAAAATTATTTTTTTTTCTCGAAGATATTGAAAAAAGAAATTTATGATAAATACCTCAAAATCTTGTTTGTTTTTTTTTTTAAAGTAATGAATGGTTTTTTGAACCAAATTCCAGTTGGCGTCTTCTGATTTAGACTTAAAAAAAAGCAACATATTACGGAAAAATATATATTCTTTACTATACATCAAAAAGAACTTAATTGAAAATTAGTTTTTGGGAGTTTATACACCCAGAGAAAAAACGCATAGTAATTTTTAATACGTTCTACATTGAATCAACGGTGAAAAATATATTCATTAATTTTCTAAAAATCGTCCTATGCTTAAGTTACAGTTTGTCACATCAATTTTTATAAGTGAGATGGCACAGTGGTAAAGCACAAGTTTGTCAACCCAGGTATAGCAGGTTCGATCCCCAGCGGATGCCAGTTTTACTTTTTTTAATTTTTTTTTTTTAATGTGTGAACAACTTAGATTTAATGTGTGCTACTTTGATTCAATCATTTTCCAGTTTAGGCTAAAAATGTAGTGATTTTCGATTGATTCAAAGTGGTTTCCATTGATTTTACGTTGTTTTTTGGCTCAGTGTAGCGAAAATAGTGACCAGTGTAGCTCAAAAACGAGACGTGATAGAGTAAATCTGTAATAAGTTTTGAATTCAGCACACTGAAGTCAATTAAAATCACCTTACAAAGTTCTTGCTCCCGACTTTTTTTTGTTTTTTGCCGACCAGTGTAATTTTCTATATGAGTTTGCTTTAAAATACGTAATGTCTACGTTTATTCAATATTTTGTCTTATATACCTACTTTTTTTTTTTAGAACTACAAATTACTTAGGTGAAACCATGTTAGCTGGTATAAATCAATTTTTCATTATGATTTACTATCTGTTAGAAAATAATAAGGATAAGTGAAATACGAACACGGTTTTTCACTAAATTTGAATATGTACGAATATTCACGATAATTCTTTTTGTGTTTTTGAACTTACTAAACTAAGCATTAAATTCTTCTTGTCTCTTTTCAATCTAGAAAGCGACATATTCAATTTTTTGTAACTATTTTCCAGTCTATAGCCAAAAGATGGACAAAAGGTTTTTAACGATGCCTAAATTGTCCAATTATGGCAAATAGTTTAGAAGTTTTGAAGGAACAGATGAACAAGCATTCATAACCACAAAAATACATACATTTGTTCTACTAAGTTTTAGTTTAGGGTGAAAATTAAAACTATTCTTAAGGGGGGAAATCCTTCTGGAAGACAACTTTTTCAATAATTTTTTTTTGGAAAACCGAAAGCATTTATTGAAATTTGGAAAAGCATATGATATTATTAACATTATGAAGTATTGATACAATTTTTTTGAAGTAAAATAAAAACAAAATGGCGGCTCTACAGCTCTTTAAAGTAGGCGTCTACAGTTTGCGCCGTGCAATGCCCTAGTCCAGAAAATTTTTTATAATCAAAAAAGAAATTTGTTTCCAATAAAATATATTTATACGCATTGCATGAACCTAAATTTAGTAAAAAAAAGTGTAAAATAAAAATTAGAGACCAAAAAAACGAAAAAACACAATGCACAAAACACAATATTTTATAAAAAAAAATAGTTTAAAAAAATATTTATTGTAAAAATTATATTTAACTTTTATGTTCATGTTATGGCCAATAAGTTAACGAGTAATTTGCATTTTATTTCAAGTCGATAGCTTCATTAGTTTTTGAGTTACGTTGCACGGCCCCGAAAAAAAACGCGTTTAGAGAAAAATGCGTTTAAAGTTTTCGTTTTCGTACTGTGGTAGGTTCGGAGCGCGTAGGTTTCGGGAACATAGGGACTTTTGAGGCTTTATTTAAGGCTAAGACCACTGAAAATAGTTTCTTTGGTTGATAAATGAATTAATTACGCAACAAAAAAAAATAATGCAAAAATACAAAATTCCAAAGGGATTTCCCCCCTTAAGTAAAGTATAGATTATAAAAAAGGGGTTTCCACTTTGGACTTAAAAACTTTCAACTTTATTTATAAAAGAACTTTTAAATCAATAAACACAAAATTAGGTTTATTAATTGATCAGTGCTTGGAATTAAATATCATTTGCTTATATGTAGTTTTTCTATACACAAAAAAAAAAACACGCATACGCCACAGTGACCTCTAAATTAAAAGGTCGAAAGTACTCGGCAACCCTATGAGTTAAAATTTATAGAATTTAAGTTCAATTTCATCCTTTAAACATTTGCCACCAAAACTACATATATAACTTTAACTTCATCATATTACAGGTAACTAAAAGGGTTTTCATCATTGTTCCAAGAAATTCTGTTCAGCAAAAATAATACCAACTGACAAGAAAATTTCGAGGAAAAAATATTGTTATTTACTTTTTTCGCTTTAACTTTCTAGCTCTGTAATAATTTCGAGAAAATGTTGTCGAACATATTTCGACAAATCCGAATTTTATCTCTCTGAAAAGTGCTTTGTAGAAAATTTTCCTTGAATTAAAAATTCCCAGAATCCAAATTGATTTTTAAAAATGATTTTCCATCAAGACTATATTATTTCTACGAAGACATTAAAAAGAAAACAACCTGATAAAACTAAACTGAATTCTTAATGAATTTAAAATACTGTTTTTCACTAATTAAATTGAACTTTAAAAGAACCCTAGTAGCGCAAAAAACAACCTCTGCACTGCGGTGCTTAGAAGTAGAAATTTAACTAAGAAAAAAAAAAAAAGAACAACCACCTAAATAATTATCCTGCTTCTGCTTGGCATGTCCAGGTTCAGTGAATAGTGCGCTAAAAATGGTGAATGACCTCGTATAAATACGGTCTTACAGTCTGCTTTTGAACCTGCTAAGTAAATAAAAGTTTTTTCAGCTTTGTCTGTGTTCATTTCAACAAAAAATGGCATGACATGGCAGCATGGGGAGCAATTTTAATTTCCTTTCAGAGGGATTTCCTTTACTTTCACTGATTATTCATTCATTACTTTCTACATCACTCAACTCGTTGAAAAATAGCACCACTAAAAACAACAACAACAACACGACGAAAAAAACATTCCCACACACAAGAAGTGATGCTCTCTAGACACAAACCCCAACAATAACGACACCAACAACAACAACCACCTCCGACATCATATAGAAATCAAAGCAAAAAAAAAAATAAGTTAAGCGCCAAGCTTAAGGTGAACCACCATCACCATTAACATCACAATCTTGCACCCACATAATGCCTCCTTTCGTCTCCAACACACACGAGTACGAGTGAGTACCAAGGAAATACTCAAAACTCAAACAAATAAGTCGACGACATATTGCTTTTGCAGTGGAACGTCATCATCGTCGTCGTTAAAGAACTCTTGAAAACGTCCACTTGCTGGGCTAACAAACATACAACATTCCCAGAAGTCACCCAGCCATGTTTTTTTTAGTAGTTATGAGATGATGGCCATATAGGACAGAGAGGATGATAGTTCATAGGTTAAGTTCATATCCTGTCCGGAATGTGAAATAAAATGCAAACGCTTTGCGGTTCGTTGGCATTGCTCCTCCTTTATTGGAGAGAGATGTATGCCAAAAAGTAGAGAGTTTTTTTTTTCATTCTAAGTAGTTTCTTTCCTCTCCTTTAACTAGAATAGTAAGGCGCTCGTGTATAAAGGTGCAGGACTTCCAATTTGACTTACCACTCATTTCTTTTTAAAGCAATTACGTTGACTTTATTGCAGTTTAATGAAAGTTCACGACGATGGGATACATTCTGTTGATGGTGCATCTCTTTCTATAGAGACTCACTGGCGACTATCTGATTTATTTCCTGGTTGGAATGAAGGGGAGAAAAAAATTACAAATTTCTTCTTCTTCTTTGGTTTGTTATTAGATAATCTTGAAAAAGTTCTTGAGGTTTTTTTTGCATTTGAGGTTGTTGTATAATGTGGTTGTACTTCCAGAAACCAAGTTTGCAACAGATTTAAATGAACACTAACTTGTGTAATTGGTTCTTCTTTTATTAAAAGAAAAATTGAGTTATGATGGAAAGATGATATTTTCTCTGCCCAAGATTTGCAGATATCACTTTAATTTGCTTCGTTTTCATTAAAACTAAGAAAAATTACTGCTCTAAAATAAAAAAGGGATTTTGTTTTCATTTTGGGTTACAAAGCATTTTAATGAATACTAATGATACTAATTTCCCGCTATTACCACAATTTTTTCTAACAAAAATTGGTTTAAGTTAAATAATACACCTGAACGCGTTTGCTATTAAAACGTCTTATTTTTTAAGTGAAAACTTCTTTAGTATCGTAGTGATTTGAAACAAGATGAAACGAGCTGAAACAATAAGCTTTCAGATGATATAAAATTAATATAGGATGTCATATAAAAAACATGTATTTAAAGGAGATAGAATAAAAAATAGGTAGATTTTTTCTTTTTTTTTTTTGCAAGAAATTTTTTTTTTAGGTTTCACTTCTACCACTTGTAAATTGCACACATGATTTTCTTAACTGAAGACGTTCAATTTTCTTTACAGCTCATTTTTAAGCTATTTTTATCTTTTTACAGCACGGAATAAATTATTAATTTTAGATTTCTAAAGGTAAGAAACTCAGTAGTGTGAAAATGTCACTTTTTGGTTTTTTGTTTAATTTTTGGTCAATTTTTTTTTTTTTTTTTTTGTCATTTAACGGCGAAAAATATTCATAGAATTCGAATTATCTAATTGAGTTTGAGAGCTAAAACTTATAGAGCGGAATTCAGAGTCGTCACTAAAGTAAAAATTTTTCTCAAGCACAAGTTTGAGATGCATTTTCTAAGTGTTTGCTCAAGTATTTACTTCAAAATTTCATCAGTTGGAATTCATAAGCTAAAAGTTAAGAAACCCTTAGGTTTTCTTAACGTAACGATTAGCTGAAGTTGGCAAGCGCAAGACCAAATGTTTACTTGAGTAAAATTTTTACTTGAGTGACGACTTTGAATTCCGCCCATAGAATCTTATTGAATTCAGCTATCAAATTTTTGGAAGCAATAACGTCAAAATGTCGAGAAAAACTCTTTAAAAAATCTGCTCTTGCAGGACAATTTGAACGTGTTCCACCCGTGACAAAAAGTTGTTCGACCTGTGGCACTCTTTTTCAAACTTATTCTCTTTTTGTCCAGACCCGCGACAGAAAAAATTTTTTTTGTAATTTCAAATTTAATTAAGATTGCATATTTGTGTTTGGTCAGTTTAATTTATTAACAAATTCTTTTCAAATTTAAATGGGAAACAATAAATTAGACCTCCCACTCGTGACGATGAAATGCCCCATAAGAAACCAGAAAAATATGCATGAAAATCGAAGCATCGAGGAGGTTAGCGCCTGAAACAAAGATTATTATCGATTCTTTTTAAATTCCTTCAAAAAAATAATCACAGTTTTTCACCCTTAGTGAAATATTTGTGTTATACTAAATTATTATACTAAATTATTAATTATACTAAATAATTATACTAAATTATGTTATACTAAACTATTTCGAACTCAGATGTCAGATGGTCAAACATTTTCAGAAAAAAAAAAACTTGAAGAAATCAGAACATGTGTTAAAATATTTTAAGAAGATAACCAGTTTGGAAGGCATCTTCAAACCTTAAACATTCCGGAAGAAAAAGTTCAGGGTTTTTGCCAATATTTCAAGGTAAGTTTTACTGAACGATCTCTTTTTTTGTAGTCTAAGACTTTTTGGTACAACTTCGAACATAAAATTAGAAATGAAAAAGTTCCACAACAATCCAAGTTCTAACCCATGTAGACAATTTTATGAAGACACGATAGGAAATCCGTTATCGGAGATTGAAGCTCGGAAAAACCAAGTCCGTTTTAATACCTTTTCGCACTTCTTTCTTTAATAAGGTCTAAAGATAAATTAAAGCGAGAATACGAAACACAACAGTTGTCCCTGTTTTTACGCGAGTTTGAGGTGCCTATTATTCTTCGAAATCCATTTCAACAACGTCTTAAAAAGTGGGTAATGCACATAACTTTACGAAGGAAAAGTTTTAGAAAATTCATAATTTTAATAAAAGATGATTCAAGTTAAAAATTCTGTAAGTTTTGTTGGGGTATTTTCTGTGGGTCTAAAATCATGTGAAACAGACAATGGGCTAGCAATGGAGTCAAAACAAGACTTTGGTATCAATTACTTACACAATATGTTGTTAAACATCAAGATATTTGTAGAAGGATGATTGGTAATCATTTGTTAAAAACACCAAAAAGCTTCAGAAGGTGCAAGAGTGTTACCAACTTTTGGTAGAAATTCAAATAGAAAGATGTTACAGTATTCCCAGTATAAACAATAAGTTTTTTTTGAAATCAGGAACGATACATTTTAACTCTGCTATTTTGACATTTAACTACATTTATTATTTAAATTTGTCCATAAGTCAAAGTTATTATTGGACTCAATTTGCCTTCAATATACCGTCACTCAATCTCAATATCCACTTTTATGTCCAAAATCTAAAATAAACACACAAAAAAAAATCCTTTCTCTCCCACCCACACTCAGTGAGTCTATTTCAACAGAAAATGTCATTTCAAATTATTGCCATGTTCAAGCTCTGACACACAACTATATGATGCGTGTCTATGGCATGTCTGTGCATAACAAATTTAACAGCCAATCCATTACGCATCCCAAAAGTGATTTATTTTTTCGATTTATCCTTCATGTGCATGCAACACGACATACAAACTAACTAAGTGAGTAAGTACTTGGACAATGATGAAGATGATGACGACCGACGACAATAACGACGCATACGGACGACCGACCAACGACGACAAAAAAAAAACATGAAAACCTAACCAATGTCAGTGTCTCAGATAGAGAATATGGAGACAAATAGACGCAGGAATCACATAAAAGCCTGGAAAAAGTTGTTGCACACCAGATTTAAAAAAAAGCCTAGTTGCATTGTTTTTAAACTTGACTATATCGCAACAAGCACGTTACACCTATGAATTCGAAACGGCCATGACTCCTTGTCCTTCTTTCTTTTTGTTTTTCCTTTTGTTTTATCTCTGCTGGAAAACTACAACTAAAGCGCATCTCAGCGCTAAAAATAGTCAAGCCTAGTGTGCATATCCCTTTTTTACAGTGTCTTTATCTTCATTTCACCGTTCATTGTGTTTGCGCCTTTGCATTTAGTGGTTAACATTGACGTTAGTTAAAAAAGTTTTTTTTTTTTAAACAAAAAAAAAAACACAAAAGAGAGTGTTCACCCGTTGCCGGCACTGTGACGCCATAAATTCAAAAATTGTCCAATGGAGGGAAATAAAAGCCTACAAAGTTCGCGGGACGGAACGAAAACACGACAAGGTAGGTCTCACCTAAAGAGGAGAGGCAGATGATTCAGTACTTTACACTGAGTGTGTGGGCGGGAGAACTTGGAACTACTACGAGAGACCAACAACATTTAAGCAAGGACACTCTGAGACAAAAAATAAAAATTAAAAAAAAAAATCACAAAAACGTCCAACGTCCGTTGTTGTCGCTGCTGTCGTCTTCGTTCAAGACAAAGCCAAAGACCAAAACAATAAAACATTGACACGCTATTATCTATCAGCTTCAGCACACAACGGCAGAAAGACCAGAGAGACACAAAAGTCACTCTGACTGCGACAAAACAAAAGGATTAATAAACGACGATGAAAGCTTCATGAGTCTTTTGAATTATTCGCCTCTGACGTATGTCAAAAATTCTGACATAACAAAACTCTCGAGTGTCGTTCCGTTCGTATATTGAATGCCAATCGACTGCGCTGCAGTTTTAAGGAGCTTGTGTGTGCTTGGCTTGTGGATTTGAGTTGATGCTATTTTCGTACTCGAATTCATCGTCCTATTTAGCGATTTTCATTTTCAGTTTTTACTGCATTGTGCTGATTATGGGGGTGTTATTGTGATTTGAGATTGCATGTATCAGGGCAGAGAAGAAGGCGAAGGGTTGAAATTCCATCACCACCAAGTAAGGTATAGGTGGTATTGGTTTGATTGAATGAACAATAGGGACCCGTAGCCGAACGTACTCGTGCATGTATCATAAATGCAATGTAATTAAGCTTCGTGTGTTTTATGGTTTTATGGTGTTCTAGATTGGTTTTGGATTACCACTTGACCTAATTAGAGAAAATATTATGTACTCGGATGATGGTGGTCGGCGTTTTATATATTGAACTTGTTGAAACCACAAAATAGCTTACCCCAACATCATCATATTTATTATGTGTGATGGCTGCGATGGAGGAGGAGGGTTTGATCAATTTGAGAAATCAGAAAAGGGGAGTGAATGCAACTAAGCTAAGTAGATTTTAAACTTTCTTATTGAATCGAAGGGATAAAGACGGTGATGGTTTATAAGGGTTGCATGCGATGTGGTCTAGTTTTCCATCAATAAGGAAACTTGGCGGGATTATTTGAAGAAGAGATTTCGACGAAGAGTAAAATGGATCAATCTTCAAGTTTTTCAATTATTTTGTATTGAATTTTAGAATTGGATTTATAGGGCTGATAAGTTGGCTGATATTAATTTTCCCTAAGATAATAGTGTTTTTGAATCATTTATATATCAACAAATTTTATGATGTACCACAAGAGATCATTTTAGGGCCAATTTTGTTCATAGTGCCTTTTTTAGATTGTAAATATGTACATTTCGTTTACGAATGACGTTGGTTTTTATTAAAATGAGATGCAAAATACAATTTGGTCACTGAAATTAATGTTTGTTAACATCATCATTCACAAATGAAGTTTATTTTCACTGCATGAATCATTTTTATTACACAAAAAATAAAGTTTCATGTGAATTTGTAAGAACCTTTTACTATAAAATTTACCATTTAAAACTGCAAAAAGCATAATTACAACAGAATGCTACAATTTTTTTCAAAATTCGAAAAATCCAACATTTTTATTTGATTAAAACTTAGTTTATAGATAAGCGTGAAAATGAATTCCAAAGCATATCTTCATTTGTAGATATTGTGTAACATATTGAATTATTATACTGATGTAATTATATCTCCCACTAATGGTAGACATCACTTAAGTTATATATAGTTTCCTACATTAATTAGAGCACGAGGCTAATAATTGCAATTTAAATTTCAACATAATCAAAACAAATTTTCCCAGGGAAAATGTGAATTAATTTCTATTGTATTTGCTTCTATTAATAAGGATAAAATGTTTTAAATATTAAATGCGGTAGTCTTTTTTCTATTGAAAACATTGAAATTAGATACTTGTAAAAAATAATAGGTACCTACCTCCAAAATTAGATTTTAGGGATCGGGTCAAAATTCTGACTTCAAAATTCTGCTTTTCAAAATTCTGCCTTTTTAGCGAAAATTCTGTTTTTCAAAATTCTGCTTTTTTTCTACTCTGTTTTTCAAAATTCTGCTTTTTAAAATTCTGCTTTTCAAAATTCTGCCAGCATTATATTATAAAAAAAATAAAGAAAAATACACCTCATTAATGTAATTCAACATTGGTACTTTACTAATTTTTTTTTTATTTAAGTGTCGCAAATATTTTTTGAATTCCATATACTGACTTTCTTTCAAATAAAATATGTAAACTAATTGGAACCGATGTTGTTTGATACAAAATATTCCTTTTCTTATTTAAATTTTTGAACATTCATCTTCATTTGATAAATTAATAAATTTTTAATTATTTTCGGAAATGTTTTATATTAAACTTTTTCTTAAAATTTTCAAATTTATTCATTCATAAAACAAAAATTACCTAATACGCATTTAGAAAATGACAAATTTTCAAAAAGATGATTTTACAGAATTCTGCAATAAATTAAAAAAGGGTTTGGAAAATGTTAAAACGCGCGCGCTGAAAGCAGAATTTTGATAAAAGAATTTTGACCCCGGCAGAATTTTGACCCCAACCCTAATTATGAATAAAAATTACGTTTAAATTTGAATTTGACATTTTTTTTTTTGTTATTCTGTAGAATAGGTTTTTCTTAATTGAAAAATTCAATGTTGTTATTTGATTGTTTATGAGCCTTATAACTTTATTCGTCGGGCAGTTAACTGACTGTTTATTAGTAGATTAAAAAATCGGCTCTAAAAAAATTTCTAAATTAAATGAGAACCGACAAACAGTCTGAAATAAGCAATTAAACTATAAAAAAAATACTTAATTTAAAAGGGTTTTTGATACAAATCTACTAACGCACTAAAATACAACTTAACACACTTTGATATTTGTATGGGGAAAAGAATGATAATGATATTTCCAGTACGAAAGGACCAACCAATTTTCTGTGCAACAAGTTGTTCTAGAAATATTGAAAGTTACACGTGTACTTTATTGTAAGATAAAAAATTTTAACCCTTTTTTTATTTTTTCGAGTTTTGTTTATTTATAAAAGCACAGAATTTGAAAGTTTTACATAGCTACCTAATTAATAAACGTAGCAAATTCGAAAATTTCAATTCCTACTGTTATTCAAAAAATTCAAAAAAAAAATATTAGAAAAGATTCAAAATAATCAACAAATATGAAGGATATGAAGCGGATAAATTCGGATGAAAATGAACATTCATAGGATAGAATTTATTCTTGAATCCCAAATCTGTTTTCAAAGTTTTAAGTGTTTCAAGTAATAAAATAGATTGCAAGTTCTTTTTCAATATTTAATATTTTACAATTTTTGGAAATATGTACATATTTCTTAAATTGAATAGTGTTATGGTTTGAATTTCTGTAAAAGAAGTAATTATTTATTTTTTGAAAAGTTTTTCTTAAATTTTTGAGATTATGTTGTTTTTAGAATTTAAAAAAAAATGCCGTTAGTTTCAATATATTTTCTTCAAAAAGTTACTTATGTAAAATTTGCACATACGACTTTCTTTTCAAGTTATAGACAAAAATTCGAAATGTCTTTTTTGACTCAAAATATAGCCCAAAATCTAAGAATGCTTGCAAAAAATACAAAAAAAATCTTTGAAAAATCATAACCTCAAAAACCTATATAATATGTTTCTTTGTTTACCTACTATGTGTTTTTTGAGATCAGAAGGTGTGACTTCGTATGGCTATTGTGTTAAATTACAAAAAAAAAAGAGGCAACAACTTTTTTAGACTCAAATTCGGAAATATGTATCTTTTTTCTGTTGGACGTAATGGATTAAGCAATTGGGAACCTCGCCATTAATAGTGAGCTTCTTTACTGATTTTATTTTATAGTAATATTATTCATAACAAAATTAGATGGATCTTTTTTATTTTGAGTTACCTTTGGTATAAAAACCTTTAAAAAAAAATTAATTATCCAACCAAATATTTATGTAATTTTCAGTATTTTTAACTATTTTTGTCTTAAGAACTACTGTAGACACAAATCTAAAAAGTGCTATAGTCTATAAGCATTATTATTCCAAATAAATCATTGCAGGAGCGTCGCATTTAATTTTGGAAAAATACATAAACAAAAAATTCTTTACGTACCTACAAATATTTTGCAAATTTAAAACATATACATAAACACTTTTAATAAACATAAACCAAAACAATGATAAAATTAACCAAACCAACTGTCGGAATACTTTTAACAAAAATCTGTTTATTTATCTTTAAAACAACTGGTGTAGGTACTTTTATTTAAAAATAAAAATATTTATCCTTATCGCATATCGCCAATAACCACAAAAATACTATAAATATCAAAATGATTCCAATGGAAATTCCCAGAACTATACAATTTCACAACTTTTATAAAAAAAAAAAACAAATAAACTACCGGTTGTAATGAAACTTTTCTATAAAAACTTCCTGCTTAGCGAAAAATAAAACAAAAATAAACAAATCACGTTTACTTTATCTACTTTATGGCAAATTAATTGGCATAATTTCAATAAAAATTTTAACATAAATCATCCAACACAATCAGGTTGCCTTCATCTTGAAACAGAACAACAACAAAAAGACTATACCAGTGGCCAGACTATAAACTAAAGAAAAAAAAAATAAACATTTATCCTAATTTGGTAAGTCTGGCTGGAACTAGCTCACAAAAATAAAATAACCAACTCAGACGACATTGACAATATAGAAAAAAAAAAAAAGAGTAAAAACTAAATAAATAAAACTCAAAAAAGGCAATATTGCTCAACTATATTCCTATCTTGTACCATTTTAATGGCCAACAACTTGTGTGCAGTGTTGTAGTTTTTTTTTATAACATTCTGGATTTGGACCCTTGAAAGAGTTCAAAGTAATATTATTTTTTTTACTTACAAGGCTATTTTATGTGATGTAAAGAGTTGAACAAAAAAAAACTCAGTTAAACGTTCAAAAATGGACAAAACTTGAGTTGATAATGATGGTCGGTTGATATAGGCCGTTTGCGGCTCTTCCGTATTTTCAAAGACGACACTTCACTAAAAAATCAGCTTCTTTTTTTTTCTTTTTCTGCTTAAACACTTAACTCAAACAAAGATTACTGAGGGAAAAAATAATAAAAAAATTAAACAAAAAAAAAAAAAAACCGCTGTGCAAACACAACAAAGCAAAAACCGCGATGATTACATCGAAACCAAAACAAACAGTAAAAAAAGTAATTTTCTTTGACACTTTGCGCGTTTCGGTTGGTTAGGTCGTGTAATTTTATTTTGTAGCTTTTTCTTCCGTGTTGGTATTTTTTCTATAAACCACAAAAGATTAAAAAAAAAAAAATCACTCAAAATTATATTGTCAGTAAATTTTATTGTGAGTCATTTATTGATCCTTTAGATTGAAGTTGAACAACCTGCTCACGATCAGTGAAGATCATGATGGCAAAATATCAAAGAAGGAAGAAAAGCAGCCATAAATACGAGAACACAAGAAAAAAAAAATAAACAAAACCAGGACAAGCGATTTGCTACCAAAAATGAAACGAAACGATCGTGAGTGATTTGCACAGAAAAACAAAAAACGAGTGATCTTTCACCAAGAACACCGGTATCGTGTTATTTGACCTAAAAAAGCGGAAAACTGATCCAAGAGTATTGAATTCTTCAAACCTAAATTGAATTGTATCCACTTAACCCGGAAAAAATTACCAACAACGAAAAAGAAAAGTGTTCAACACTTTTTTGTTGGGTAAATTTCCACTCAACACGATCTGTACTCTGACGACTTCGACCTATGATCGTAGAGCAAAATCTAAATTTTTAATTAAATCAAGAAAAAATGATCATGATGCAAACCGTTGAAAAAATAATTGTCACCGCAACAATCTAATTGCTGCTGTGAGTAACTGTTTACACATTTATGAGAGGTAACAAAAAAAAAAAAAAAATACGGATGATCGTGTAACTTTACGAACAACGATCGTCGGTCGGCTCAACTTATCGTAACCGATTCAAATTTTATACTAAAAACAGTAAATAACCAGCCAGTAAGTAAAAGGGGGTTTCACAGTAAATTTGAGTTTATTTTTTTTCTTTCATCGTGGAGATTGGAGAGTTGGAGTGGAATATTGTGTTGGAGTCATTTGGTGGAGTGGTTTTGTTTTGGGGGGCTCGGTTGATTTTGATGGAGTTTTTATCCGTACTTACTACTGTTTTTTCTGTTTCTCTTTTTGTGAGTGTGTAATTTTTGAGAGAGAGATTGGACTGTTGTATCAATATCAGAGTTCAGAGAGATAAAAAAATAGAGAAAATAATGAGTTTTTTTTTTGGTAAAGAATAAAGAAAAACCTGATGGAGAACTTTTGTTAACCAAAGAACGAATGTCGTCACACAGGAGATAAAAGTATAGAAAGAAATTAATAAAGAGGAACAACAAAATTAAACAAGAATTAAGAATAGATATTGCGATATTTTACCGGACTGCAATGAGTAATGAGTGTGTAATGATTTACCATCGAGAGGAGAATGTATACTTCAATAAATTTTTGCTCACCTTTCTTGTCAGTGATGCCAATGCGATATAATAAAAAGGAGGTAATGAAAGATGTTATTTGAGTTCAACTGCAAGTAAAATATGATACATAGTGCACTATGTTGCCAAATTAAGAAAAACGTTCTAGAATTACCACTCTACATCTTAGAAAGAGTCTGGCAAGAATTATTTTTTGTTTCTTTATAGAGTTTTAATATAAATTATATGCAGAAATGTCGGTATGTTGGTGCAGAAACTTAAACACATTTAACAGAAAAGTTTGAGAATTGTAAGCCTACAGGCTTTACTCCTTCATGAAGTCGTCGTGCTAGAAATGTGTACTATTTTTGAGTAGTCCTAAGTATTTATGATTTTGCTGGAAATGACCAAACTAAGGTAATATTTTTAGGTGTAAACGAAAAAAAATTGAAAAATTGAAAAAAATGAAAAAAATTGGCTACCAAATTTATTCTGTATGTACAAACCGATTTGCATTTGAGTCGCAGTAAAATTAACAGTCAGATTTCATAAATCTTAAGAGATGGAACCAATGTTTAAAAGTAGAAAATTTAAGATTTGCATAACGAAAAAGACCATAAAAATTGTTTCACAAATAAATTTGATTTATGTTAATAGCCTGTTTTCACTACAGCCTTTATGAGATAATTCCGCAAATTTTTGATTTGACATTCGAAATGAGATAATTTGCGATAGGCTAAGTTTAGAATTTGTAAAAAATCGATCTCGAAATAACAATCAGACGCAACATAACAATGCCAAAAAATTGGGTCTCACAATTCTGTCTGACTTCTTATCTTAACCTTAGCTTAAACCACTAAAGCGATAGAGATACTAAGATACTTTAAACTTCGTAGCTAAAATTAACTAGTTCTTCCCATACTAAAAAAGAGGTTGTCTGTAAGGCCGGTTTACGGACGATAATTTTACGTGATAACGTCGTCAGAAAACAGGTTGTGTGCTTTTGTTTAAAATGAGTCAATTGAAGCGTTTACTTTTTTCAATTTTCATAATTTACAAGAAAAAATACCTTTTTTATTTGCTCATTATATTAATTTTTTTTTATTTTTAAAGCTTACAAAAAAAAATTATGCAATTTAAAAGCCAAGTATTTCTTCTTAAGAATAAATTTTTAAATTTTTACAATGCGCAAAAAGTATAAAAATAATTTATTGAAAACAATCATTTTCATCAAAAAAAAGCAAAAAAAACATGAATTTTTATCTTCTCAGGCTATGGAATCAATTTTTTTGTTTGACAACCTATACAAAATATATACCATGTTAAAGCTTATTATTTCACCTTTCATATGACGTATCAATCTCATTTCAAAGATGTCTACAAGAGAAGTTAGAATTTTTTAAAGTCAACCAAGTCGAATTTCCAGACTGAGATTATAGTCGGAGAGGCGACCGTCGAGTTACTTAGCTCATAAGGTTAGAGGTTAAAATTGGTGTCAAATGAAAGATAAGTTGATACTGAAAATAAAAAAATAGGGTTGCCACTTCTAAAATGGGAACTTCCATGTGGCAACCCTATTTGAAAGGAAAAATTGTCACATAACTAATACATTCATATCTTTGTTATTTGGCCAGATAAAAGTTTTTTTTTAAATGCCAAACGAAAGTCAAAATATTAAAAAAAAATAATAAAATAATATAAAGAACGTAACCCTACAAATGTGGCAACCCCATTCAAATGAATACAACACTGACAAAAATCTTCTTTGAACAAAACAGTATAACTTTTTATGCACTAGAAAGTTAAACTATACGCCATATTTTAGATAATACTCTCTTCTATCTAAAAAATGTCGGGTGCCACCTCGCAAGTGCAGACAAGTACTCGGCAACCCTACTCAAATGCTAAAAAACCCAAAAATCACTTGTTTTTTGGCCAAAGTGTATAATATTTGATAGAGTTAAAGGCTGTAAAATACATCATGTTTAGCTTAGACTCTCTTCTATCTAAAAAATGTCGGGTGCCACCCCGCAAATGCAGACAAGTACTCGGCAACCCTACTCAAATGCTAAAAAACCCAAAAATCACTTGTTTTTTGGCCAAAGTGTATAATATTTGATAGAGTTAAAGGCTGTAAAATACATCATGTTTAGCTTAGACTCTCTTCTATCTAAAAAATGTTGGGTGCCACCCCGCAAATGCAGACAAGTACTCGGCAACCCTACTCAAATGCTAAAAAACCCAAAAATCACTTGTTTTTTGGCCAAAGTGTATAATATTTGATAGAGTTAAAGGCTATAAAATACATCATGTTTAGCTAAGACTCTCTTCTATCTAAAAAATGTCAGGTGCCACCCCGCAAATGTAGACAAGTACTCGGCAACCCTACTCAAATGCTAAAAAACCCAAAAATCACTTGTTTTTTGGCCAAAGTGTATAATATTTGATAGAGTTAAAGGCTATAAAATACATCATGTATAGCTTAGACTCTCTTCTATCTAAAAAATGTCGGGTGCCACCCCGCAAATGCAGACAAGTGCTCGGCAACCCTACTCAAATGCTAAAAAACCCAAAAATCACTTGTTTTTTGGCCAAAGTGTATAATATTTGATAGAGTTAAAGGCTATAAAATACATCATGTTTAGCTAAGACTCTCTTCTATCTAAAAAATGTCAGGTGCCACCCCGCAAATGTAGACAAGTACTCGGCAACCCTACTCAAATGCTAAAAAACCCAAAAATCACTTGTTTTTTGGCCAAAGTGTATAATATTTGATAGAGTTAAAGGCTATAAAATACATCATGTATAGCTTAGACTCTCTTCTATCTAAAAAATGTCGGGTGCCACCCCGCAAATGCAGACAAGTGCTCGGCAACCCTACTCAAATGCTAAAAAACCCAAAAATCACTTGTTTTTTGGCCAAAGTGTATAATATTTGATAGAGTTAAAGGCTGTAAAATACATCCTGTATAGCTTAGACTCTCTTCTATCTAAAACATGTCGGGTGCCACCTCGCAAATGCAGACAAGTACTCGGCAACCCTATCCAAATGCTAAAAAACGCAAAAATCACTTGTTTTTTGGCCAACGTGTATAATATTGGATAGAGTTAAAGGCTGTAAAATACATCATGTTTAGCTTAGACTCTCTTCTATCTAAAAAATGTCGGGTGCCACCCCGCAAATGCAGACAAGTACTCGGCAACCCTACTCAAATGCTAAAAAACCCAAAAATCACTTGTTTTTTGGCCAAAGTGTATAATATTTGATAGAGTTAAAGGCTATAAAATACATCATGTTTAGCTAAGACTCTCTTCTATCTAAAAAATGTCAGGTGCCACCCCGCAAATGTAGACAAGTACTCGGCAACCCTACTCAAATGCTAAAAAACCCAAAAATCACTTGTTTTTTGGCCAAAGTGTATAATATTTGATAGAGTTAAAGGCTGTAAAATACATCCTGTTTAGCTTAGACTCTCTTCTATCTAAAAAATGTCGGGTGCCACCTCGCAAATGCAGACAAGTACTCGGCAACCCTACTCAAATGCTAAAAAACCCAAAAATCACTTGTTTTTTGGCCAAAGTGTATAATATTTGATAGAGTTAAAGGCTATAAAATACATCATGTTTAGCTAAGACTCTCTTCTATCTAAAAAATGTCAGGTGCCACCCCGCAAATGTAGACAAGTACTCGGCAACCCTACTCAAATGCTAAAAAACCCAAAAATCACTTGTTTTTTGGCCAAAGTGTATAATATTTGATAGAGTTAAAGGCTGTAAAATACATCCTGTTTAGCTTAGACTCTCTTCTATCTAAAAAATGTCGGGTGCCACCTCGCAAATGCAGACAAGTACTCGGCAACCCTACTCAAATGCTAAAAAACCCAAAAATCACTTGTTTTTTGGCCAAAGTGTATAATATTTGATAGAGTTAAAGGCTATAAAATACATCATGTTTAGCTTAGACTCTCTTCTATCTAAAAAATTTCGGTTGTATTCTCTTTGATCCGCTAAATGTTCGGTAGATTGATTTAATTTTAAAAAAAGTTACTTTGCTTTTAAAATGCAGTCACTTAATAAAATAAAAAAAAAAAAACTAAGCAACTAATCAAGTTGTTTATTGTATTAAAAATTATAAGTGTGCATTTTGTTTTAAATAAATTTTAAGAATTCACATATAGACAGGGTCGATAATTTTTGAAACCAAAAAAAATCATAGTAGAATGAAACCCATTGGAAAAGGAGGTGAATATAATGAAAATTAAAGGAAAAATAAATTACGGGTGAGCCGAGTTCGGGAAGCGGGTGGGTTGAGTTTTTAATGGTAAAAAATGGTATATCTCGATTTCCGGAAAAACTACAAATCCTATAGAAAAAAGTTGTATGGCAAAGTTGTAGGTAATAAAAAGATCTACAACTTTTGTATCAACAATTTTTTCACATAACCTCAAAATTTATGTGAAAAATTCAAAAAACCGAGTTTTTGGTTTTTTATTTTTATCTTTTTCAAAAACAAAAAATTTTCTACGAAATTTGGTGAAAACTTACCTTGTTATGTCTCGAATACACTGTAATTTATTTGATTTAAAATATTAATTTGTTCACCTTATTTTGACTTAATACCAAAAAAACACCCTAATTTTCAATCGAAAATTCACGTGTCAAAATATCAGCTTTTTTCAAAAAGTCGGTGGGCATTTCGTTCGTTAAAATGTCTTTTTTCTGATGGTGTAAAAAAAATTTACATTAGTATACTATAGAACATGTTCTAGTAAAATTGAAAAAATGAAAAAAGCTTGAATTCAAAAAAAATTTTTATCATTCTTTACAATTTTGGCCTATTTATTCAAATTTACACTTTAATTACTCAAAAAACATAAGATTTCATGTAACATTGATTAATCTTACGTTTTTTGAGTAATTAAAGTGTAAATTTGAATAAATAGGCCAAAATTGTAAACAATGATAAAATTTTTTTCGAATTCAAGCTTTTTTCATTTTTTGAATTTTACTAAAACATGTTCTATAGTATACTAATGTAAAATTTTTTTTACACCATCAGAAAAAAAACATTTTAACGAACGAAATGCCCACCGACTTTTTGAAAAAAAGCTGATATTTTGACACGTGATTTTTCGATTGAAAATTAGGGTGTTTTTTTGGTATTAAGTCAAAATAAGGTGAACAAATTAATATTTTAAATCAAATAAATTACTGTGTATTTGGAACATAATAAGGTAAGTTTTCACCAAATTTCGTAGAAAAATTTTTGTTTTTGAAAAAGATAAAAATAAAAAACCAAAAACTCGGTTTTTTTAATTTTTCACATAAATTTTGAGGTTATGTGAAAAAAATGTGGATACAAAAGTTGTAGATCTTTTTATTACCTACAACTTTGCCATACAACTTTATTCTATAAGATTTGTAGTTTTGCCGGAAATCAAGATATACCATTTTTTACCATTAAAAATTCAACCCACCCACTTCCCGAACTCGGCTCGCCCGTAATTTATTTTTCCTTTCATTCTTATCATATTCCCCTCCTTTTCCAATGGGTTTCATCCTACTATGATTTTTTTGTACTTTTTAATGTTTTTGAAGGCATCGGCACTGGTCTAATAGTATTAATATATCCGTGATTATTTTTCGTTATTATTCAAAAAATCAATTTGAAAATGTTTCCATGTTTCTTGTGTGGTGAAAAACATAATGCACGCGATTTTGATAAGATTAAATTTGAGAAATGTGTTTTAATATTAAAAATTCGAAAATCAAAAAACTTTAAATATTCGGATATTAGCCTTCCAAAAGAGTTCTCAGAACTTGGATATCACAGAAAGTGCTTTAAAAAATTTACAGTGATTCACCAACATGTAAGGTTTATTTTTTAATCAAAATTTTTGGATTTCTGGTTAATCTAATTGTGTTAAATAATATTTTACCGACTAGGATTTGAAAAGCTCTTGCAGTTCACGGAATCTGGGGTCACATGATGACGAAATAAATTTCAGCACTTCCTGTCATAGTACGCTTCCAACGAATGAGGTATGTTATATTGTTTTATATAAGACTCCACATAAAATATTTAAAATTTCTCCAAATATTCAATTGTATAATATGAATTTCGTTTACAGGTCGAAGGAGCGTCTTCCCCATCTTCATTAGCCTTGGATGTGAGAAATGTGTGCAATGATGAAAATACAAAATGTTCAGTACTGAAATCACAGGTAAAATCCAGAAAGCCATGTATTTTTTGTGGTAAAACATATAAAAAAAATAGCTATTACTCTGCGACATCAATATGCTCATCAAAAGACGTTATTGAAGCTACAAAACAGTATGCGGAATTAGTTGGTGATTCCGATTTAATAGATAGATTGAGAAACTGTGACAGTTTCTTGTATCACCACTCTTGTAAGGCTTTGTTAAAAAACAAATATAACAAAAAAATAGAAAAAAAAATATCATCAACCAAGTGGCATGCATTACGTCTCATCCATAAAGAGGCATTTGATTCACTCACATATTTTATTGAACAAAATATTTTTATTGAGAACAAAATATTCTATTTACAAGATCTGTACTTAAAATACAAATCTTCACTTCTTGAAATCGATTCTTCCTTCACAAAAAGTGATTTTAATTATTACTTAGCTACCAACTTACAGTACAAATTGTTAAAAAAATATGGTGATAATATTGTTATATGTTCTTCAAGTGATCAAAATAAGAAAAAAATAGTTTATAAGCAGGGATTAGATTTGCATTCCTTTATCAATATTATACAATATTATACACTTTGGCCAAAAAACAAGTGATTTTTGGGTTTTTTAGCATTTGAGTAGGGTTGCCGAGTACTTGTCTGCATTTGCGGGGTAGCACCCGACATTTTTTAGATAGAAGAGAGTCTAAGCTAAACATGATGTATTTTACAGCCTTTAACTCTATCAAATATTATACACTTTGGCCAAAAAACAAGTGATTTTTGGGTTTTTTAGCATTTGAGTAGGGTTGCCGAGTACTTGTCTACATTTGCGGGGTGGCACCCGACATTTTTTAGATAGAAGAGAGTCTAAGCTATACAGGATGTATTTTATAGCCTTTAACTCTGTCAAATATTATACACTTTGGCCAAAAAACAAGTGATTTTTGGGTTTTTTAGCATTTGAGTAGGGTTGCCGAGCACTTGCCTTCATTTGCGGGGTGGCACCCGACATTTTTAGATAGAAGAGAGTCTAAGCTATACATGATGTATTTTATAGCCTTTAACTCTATCAAATATTATACACTTTGGCCAAAAAACAAGTGATTTTTGGGTTTTTTAGCATTTGAGTAGGGTTGCCGAGTACTTGTCTACATTTGCGGGGTGGCACCTGACATTTTTTAGATAGAAGAGAGTCTTAGCTAAACATGATGTATTTTATAGCCTTTAACTCTATCAAATATTATACACTTTGGCCAAAAAACAAGTGATTTTTGGGTTTTTTAGCATTTGAGTAGGGTTGCCGAGTACTTGTCTGCATTTGCGAGGTGGCACCCGACATTTTTTAGATAGAAGAGAGTCTAAGCTATACAGGATGTATTTTGTAGCCTTTAACTCTATCAAATATTATACATGTTGGCCAAAAAACAAGTGATTTTTGGGTTTTTTAGCATTTGAGTAGAGTTGCCGAGTACTTGTCTACATTTGCGGGGTGGCATCCGACATATTTTAGATAGAAGAGAGTCTAAGCTATACAGGATGTATTTTGTAGCCTTTAACTCTATCAAATATTATACACGTTGGCCAAAAAACAAGTGATTTTTGGGTTTTTTAGCATTTGAGTACGGTTGCCGAGCACTTGCCTTCATTTGCGGGGTGGCACCCGACATTTTTAGATAGAAGAGAGTCTAAGCTATACATGATGTATTTTATAGCCTTTAACTCTATCAAATATTATACACTTTGGCCAAAAAACAAGTGATTTTTGGGTTTTTTAGCATTTGAGTAGGGTTGCCGAGTACTTGTCTACATTTGCGGGGTGGCACCTGACATTTTTTAGATAGAAGAGAGTCTTAGCTAAACATGATGTATTTTATAGCCTTTAACTCTATCAAATATTATACACTTTGGCCAAAAAACAAGTGATTTTTGGGTTTTTTAGCATTTGAGTAGGGTTGCCGAGTACTTGTCTGCATTTGCGAGGTGGCACCCGACATTTTTTAGATAGAAGAGAGTCTAAGCTATACAGGATGTATTTTGTAGCCTTTAACTCTATCAAATATTATACATGTTGGCCAAAAAACAAGTGATTTTTGGGTTTTTTAGCATTTGAGTAGAGTTGCCGAGTACTTGTCTACATTTGCGGGGTGGCATCCGACATATTTTAGATAGAAGAGAGTCTAAGCTATACAGGATGTATTTTGTAGCCTTTAACTCTATCAAATATTATACACGTTGGCCAAAAAACAAGTGATTTTTGGGTTTTTTAGCATTTGAGTAGGGTTGCCGAGTACTTGTCTACATTTGCGGGGTGGCACCCGACATTTTTTAGATAGAAGAGAGTCTTAGCTAAACATGATGTATTTTATAGCCTTTAACTCTATCAAATATTATACACTTTGGCCAAAAAACAAGTGATTTTTGGGTTTTTTAGCATTTGAGTAGGGTTGCCGAGTACTTGTCTGCATTTGCGAGGTGGCACCCGACATTTTTTAGATAGAAGAGAGTCTAAGCTATACAGGATGTATTTTGTAGCCTTTAACTCTATCAAATATTATACACGTTGGCCAAAAAACAAGTGATTTTTGGGTTTTTTAGCATTTGAGTAGGGTTGCCGAGTACTTGTCTGCATTTGCGAGGTGGCATCCGACATTTTTTAGATAGAAGAGAGTCTTAGCTAAACATGATGTATTTTATAGCCTTTAACTCTATCAAATATTATACACTTTGGCCAAAAAACAAGTGATTTTTGGGTTTTTTAGCATTTGAGTAGGGTTGCCGAGTACTTGTCTGCATTTGCGAGGTGGCACCCGACATTTTTTAGATAGAAGAGAGTCTAAGCTATACAGGATGTATTTTGTAGCCTTTAACTCTATCAAATATTATACACGTTGGCCAAAAAACAAGTGATTTTTGGGTTTTTTAGCATTTGAGTAGGGTTGCCGAGTACTTGTCTACATTTGCGGGGTGGCACCCGACATTTTTTAGATAGAAGAGAGTCTTAGCTAAACATGATGTATTTTATAGCCTTTAACTCTATCAAATATTATACACTTTGGCCAAAAAACAAGTGATTTTTGGGTTTTTTAGCATTTGAGTAGGGTTGCCGAGCACTTGTCTGCATTTGCGGGGTGGCACCCGACATTTTTAGATAGAAGAGAGTCTAAGCTATACATGATGTATTTTATAGCCTTTAACTCTATCAAATATTATACACTTTGGCCAAAAAACAAGTGGTTTCTGCGTTTTTTAGCATTTGAGTAGGGTTGCCGAGTACTTGTCTACATTTGCGGGGTGGCACCCGACATTTTTTAGATAGAAGAGAGTATTATCTAAAATATGGTGTTTAGTTTAGCTTTCTAGTGCATAAAAAGTTATACTGTTTTGTTCAAAGAAGATTTTTGTCAGTGTTGTTTTCATTTGGATGGGGTTGCCACATTTGTAGGGTCACGTCCTTTATATTATTTTATTATTTTTTTTGTACTATTTTGGCTTTCGTTTGGCTTTTCAAATTTGTTTTTATCTGGCCAAACAACAAAGATATGAATGTATTAGTTATGTGACAATTTTTCCTTTCAAATAGGGTTGCCACATGGAAGTTCCCATTTTAGAAGTGGCAACCCTATTTTTTTATTTTCAGTATCAATTTATCTTTCATTTGACACTAATTTTAACCTCTAACCTTATGAGCTAAGTAACTCGACGGTCGCCGCTTGGACTATTACGGTACTTCCCACACTGGTTGCTGTTCGGGGGGCAACAGATCTCCACTGGTGTTTTGAGGTTTTTCGCAAGTTTCTTGGTTTAACATTATGTAGCTTGTAGTTAGTCTACCGTTATGTGTGATTTACCAAATGAAAGGTAATTGTATCAGGATGCTCATAAAAGTTAAATAAAATTTCTATCTGCTCTTGGTCAAAAGTTATAATCTGTTGAATTCTAAAATTTTATTTTACCGTTAGCTCAAAATTGTGTTAACAAAAATGATTAAAACTTCGCACACATATAGTCGTAGTCATGATCTATCATTACACTATATACTTTATTCCTGTATTTATTAAAGAAAAAATGATAAAAATAAAAAACGATGAAAATCGGTTAAAAACGGTAAAAAAACGTGTTTTAAAAAACTTGTTTATTCCGTTATTCAGTCAAAACTCACTAAACGACTCCAATTTTTTGCACATGTATACATAAGGTCAAAACCTATATGTGTGAGATTTTTTGAACGCTCCAAAAAAAAAAGCTAAAAATTGCCCAAAAATACCCCTACAAAACAAGGTGTTTTTCAAAAATTCATATTTCGAAACGCAGTTTGTTGGAAAAAAGAAACCGTATCAGACTCCTAATTTTTTTTTTCCTTCATCTTTCACCTGGCATCTTTAGAATTGTCAAAAAAAAATCCTTTACCCAAAATCATCATTTTGTCATAGCCATAACACGTGTACAACGTTCAAACAAAACGTTATAGCTTAGTTTCAAATTTTTTTTAGAATTTTTTCTTAAATGCAGTTATTCTTAAATTAATCTCATCTATCTATAACAAAAAAATCAATTCTCTACGACTTTGCGTTTAGATTTTAGCCCAAATTTCATCTTTCCGTTTTACCCCTTTAAAAATCCTTCATTTGGATTAAAGCTTTAGGTTATTATATTTTAAATAAGCTATAGAAGATTTTTGTATCTCTAATAGTTTATTTTTAATTTTGAATTGAAATTTTTTGCCGCACTGCGAAAGTGCTAGAGTGTAACGTTAGAAAATCGCGCCACTTTTTTGTGGTGGCTGCCATGGTTCATCGATTTATAAGATGTTATCACGTAAAAAAAAACGGAAAAGCTTGTTTTTCTCATTACAGAAATACATGTACAGTGAAAAATAAGGTCCTGTTCTAGAAATCAGAAAAAAATATTTTTTTCACCTGGAATAAGACCGTTGTTTTAATGTCCCACTTTCTCGTAAACCATTAAGCCGGAAGAAAAAATTTCACAAATATCAATTTTGATCTTCTAACTTAATTTTTTTTTTCAAAAATTATTTTTTTCAAAACGGATTGATGAATTTCCTTTAAATACCATTTTCTTAGAAACGACTCTAACCATGTTAAATAGCAAAATTTTTTTTAAATTCTCTTTTATATGAGAAATTTCATGGTTTACTTCGTTTGGAGGTAAAAACAACATAAAGAGATGTTGTTATAATTTTAGCATACAATTTCTTATAGCATTAAATTAAAATTTTTTTTTAAGGATTCCCATAATCATCATATACCTTAGTTCAAATCAGCGATGGAAAATGAGATTTTTTAATTTTACTGAAAATTTCATTTTCATTGTACTGAAATGGGTCCAATTGTATTGAAATTTATTTTGTACACGAGAAATGAATATAAAATTTATTCAAAATGTTTTATTTGAAAAAACTCTAAAGTTTTCCATATATCTTTCATTAATTTCTGCGTAAAAGAGTAATTTTTATTTATTTTTGGTATAAATAAATATTGGATGAAGTACATATTCACAAGTATTAAAAAATTTTTTTTTTAATTCAAATCGTAGGACCCAAAAATACCTAAAAGTACAATTTTGACAGGTTTGTAGATAATGGCTCACTTTTGAACTTAAAATAAGTTTTAAAAACTTTCTAAATTTAGGCCCAATTTATTCACACTCCATTAAATTTAAAGTCGCCATTTAAACAGTTAAATTTTAAATTTTGTATGCTATTTGACAAATTTCTAATTTTTAATGGAGACTTTAAATACAATGGATAGGGAATAAATTGGGCTTAAATAAGAAAAAATAAAATGATCAGTTTTATAAATATTTCCAAAAAACAAGTCACTTCACTCAAATTGTAACATTTATTTTGGATCAAAAATCAGAAATTAGTTTAAAATTTAATTCTTTCGATTATCTCGTTTTTTTGAAAGCTTAGATTGTAAGAAAATTTTTAAGACACAGATTAAAAAATTGTATCGAATTTCGACAAATTGTATTTTTGTACTCGAGCAAACTCATTTGTATCGAATTCGATATAATTGTATCGACTTTTCCATGCCTGGTTCAAATGAATCAGTTTTTTTTTTTTTTGGTTTTGTAGACGAAATAACTTTTCTAAATAAAAATATTTCCAAAAAAAAAAACAAAAAATGTCAGTTCGTTTCATTTCGATAGAATACCTACATACCTACATACGTAGCCCAAAAAAGTTTGATTGTATATTTTAACGTTTTGGATTGTGAAACGTTAATGAAGTTTTAAGTTGGCATATATGTACGTTTAAGGTTTACTTGAAACTTAATCAGGCGTCTTAAAAAGGGCCTAAGACTATTTGTACACCATGACGTATACGTAACATTTTTTTAATTTTACAAAGACACAAAATTTAAAAGCTCTCTTTTTAACTGACATTAATTTAACATCAATAGCAACATTCTTAAAACAAATTTCTCAAGATGTAATTAAATTTTGGAGTAATTTGGGTAGTAAAATAAATCAAAAAAATCCTTTTTGTTAGTCTTTAAGTAAATTGGTGAAAATACTGTCTAAGATGATATTATAATAAAAACAATAAAAACTTTTTATGTTATAAATTAAATCATCATTGTCTACCTATAAGTCATGCATACCAACTGAATAAATCTGTGCTGCAGCATGAGAGATTTACAAACAAAAAACCACAAAACAAACGATTTTTCACCTGCAAAAATTCTAAATTCGAATCCCCAAGTGTGCGATAGAAAAATTCTACTCTGCACAAACATGAAATTAAAAAAAATTAAGTACCTATTGCCGGTATGGTTACCCACCCAAGCATACTTATGTGAAATTCTCCGGCGACTATTTATTCTAAAACTCGCAGGCATTTTCTTTCCTCTTTTTTTTTTTGTGGCTCATGGATTTTAAATAATTTTCCCATGAGGCACAACACAGTACCAACAAACTTGAGTGAAATATGAAAAAAAAAAAAAATACCAAAGTTACGACTCAATCAACCAATTGAATAACAAATAAAAAAAAAATATAAAATAAATATTTACAAACACAAACAAACAATAAATAATCCAACTCGATGTGTGAGTTGGGGGAGAAAAGGCAGATTTGGTGTCGAAGGTTGATGACAAAAAAAAAATAAAATGTATCTGAAAGCAACACGTGGAAATGCGGAAAATGTTAACAATTTTGTCATAAAAAAAAGAGTGTTGCCAATGGCGATGAATAGTACTTTTTACACAATACACAAATACACACACAGGCAAACAAGAAATAGAGAAGGTAATAAAGGCAGATGAGCAAACTGATTGTGACAAGTAAAAAATTCTAATTTCCATTTTATGCAGCCATCGCAGCGCACAGATCAATCTAATGTGCATCGTGGTATGAAATTAGACTTCAAGAGCTCGACTTGCAAACAAAACAACCGTTAACTGATGTCTTTTGATTGGCTTTGCATTTTTGTTTTCTTGTTCCTCGTCCTCATTTTATTTTTAATTCACTCTGTCGATGTCGATATGAATGATGAAAATAAACTCAAAGAGGTTTTTGAGTGGGTTCTTGTTTTATTTTTTTGTCTTCTTTTGCAGATGAGTCAGCTCTTCTTTTGACTGCAATTTATATAAATGAACTGCCTGCAAAGGTGGGGCTAAAGGTTTCAGATTGTCGTTTTGTCTTTTTCACCGTTAAATTTCTTTTGTTAGATATGACAGTTGACAGTTGATTGACTAAGGTCATTTATGAGGTGGAACAAATCTAGTTTTTTTGCTTTGCTTTTTTCTAGGACAGTTTTGTTTTTTATGTGATGATGATGACTTTTTCATGGAAGTTAACTTTGTATCTCATAAAATTATCATTTTTTTTATAGGAAAGGTTGGGTTAAGCAAATAATGAATTGAATTTTTTGGGGTAATATTGACACACTATTAACCATCAAGGGGTGCGATTTCTTACGATAAATTTGAGGAGAATTGAATGTTCTGGTTCACATTCAGCTACAGTTGTTTGGGCGGCTAAAATGGCAAAAGGAAGAATACAATACGCAATTTAATTGACTTTGTTTGGAAATAACAAAAAAAAAAAATATTTAAAAAAATACTAAGCAGGGTGAGTTCAAAGATGCCGACGGGAATAGAATAACAAAAGCCTTTTCTATAAAAATATTAGTTAATTTTTGTTAAAGTATAAATTAAAATAAGAATAAAGGAAAATTTTTTATTAATCTCTCTATAATAAATAAGGCAGTATGATATTAGCATTTAAGTCAATTGAGGGGTGTTATTACAAAATCTTTTTGAAAATTTAAATCTTGAAAGACAATTTAGAAGAAATTGTGTAGTAATTTAATATAAAAATAAAATAATAATAATAATTAATTTTCCGTCGAAGCAAATAGTAACTAAACTTTTCAACAAAAAGTTTAAACGAATATGAGTATAATTCGCAAAACTGGAAAACTAAGAAAAAAGGCCTATTTTTTGGAAAAAAAAACTAGTGGATATGTAAACGAAAAATAAGGAACTATTCCTGACCATAACATGAAAAAATACAAAATTATTCAAAGCTCCAAGAAGGGGTATATTTTCCTAATAGTGGTTTGTCTATGAAACGCCATAAACTTCGATAGTGTCGTGATAGAAATTAAGCTGAGGCAGAAATACATAGATATATTTTATTGTGTAAATAACAAGATTGTAGTGGTATAACCTCTATAAACCGAAAAAAAAACCAGTATCAATTTAACATTTGTTAAATATCAAATTATCATTTTTTAAATATCAGCCAAAAATGCTCTATAAAATGTGTTTTATGATATTTAAAATGTTAAAACAACATTTTTATTATCAGAATGATATTTAAATGTCACATTTTGGAAATTTTTTTTTGATATTTTATTATCATTTTTTCATAATAATTTCTCATTCCAAATTATTGAAAAATATTAAATAAAAAATTCTTAATATGAACTAATTTAAAGGCGCTTTGTGTTTTTTCGAAGTAAAATGTATGATTTACTGAGAAAATTTGATCGGCAATAAGATTTTACTTCACATAGTTTGGGAGAAAATAACAAAACAATTATATCACCTATAATAGAAAAAATAATATCACCACTATTTTATAAAGAATATTCACTTTCAGTAATGTTCTGAAAAAAGAAAGAAAATACTTAAAATAATAAAAATAGCAAAAAATAATAAAAAAGAAAAAGAAAGAAATAGGTTTCATTATAATAAACTAAAACGTAAAATCTGGTCAACATTGATATTTTAATTGTCAAAGTGAAATTTCTACCATCCACTAAAACTTAAAAAATGTCAAAATGATATTTTAATTGTCAAAGTGAAATTTTCACTATCCACCTAAAATTAAAAAAATGTCAAAATGATATGATAAAATATCAAAATTGATATTTTAATTGTTGGACGACTTTTGTCACTCAAAAATGTTAATTTGATAGCTGTTATTATCAAATTTTTTTTTTCGGTGTAAAATAAGAACTGAAGAATTTTCGACAGACCGAATAAGCTGCAATTCATATAAAAAAACTTAAATTTTTCCTAAAGACAGAGTCTTTTCAACTGGTGTTTAACATTTGATTTTTAAACCTTATATCTCTTTCATTTTTTGTAAGACAGTTTCATGTTCTTTTACTTGTGCTCTAAATGACTTTATTTTCGGACAATCCGGATAAGTATTCTTAATGGTTTAATTATATGTATTTGAATAAGTTGAATCTTTTTAAAGCCAAAACTGACAAGTACTCCATACAAACAATAAGCAAATACTTATTTTTCTCAAAACCGTTTTTAACCCTATGAATCACCATGTGACATTTCTGTATTGAACCGATAATTTTTGTTTTTTTTTTACCCAAATAGTACAAAATATTTGAGAGTTACAGCAAAAAAAAGTATGTAATTGTAAAAGTTTTTTTTTTTGAATAAATGTTCATATGTTTACAAAAGTAAGGCACTTATAGGGTTTTTCTTTTCGCATTTTCGGAAAGAGTCTAAATAAATATACTTGATTGCATTTCTCATTTGTTTACTAGAAAATACTTACTAACAATTTTTTCTTTTTATTTCTAAATTTCGGAATAGTGAATGAATAACACGAATTTTGTTTCAGAAAATATAATCTTGACGCATTTAACGATGCTGATTTAAATTTAAATATGTCGACTATATTTTATCAGATTTTTCTTTTTTCAAAATATTTTTTGTTTTTATTTTTCAATTTTCTCATAAACTAGGAGACATAGAAACATATAGTTTTCACGGTTCGATAAGGAATCAATTGAGGCAGTTTTCTGAGTGAGTAATTTTTTTACTAAAATTCACAGTCTGGACAAAAATAGTATAAAATGAGTTTAAAAAATTTTTTTTTTCGCCTATTTTAACTTTGAAATCAATTATTTCAAAAACTATTGGTTATATTATATTGATTTAAAAATTAGAATCAAATGTACAATTTTGCCTTTCGGAAATAGTATCATTTATTACTGTAAGTGCTGCCGTTGTTTTTTAATAATTTTTTTTATTTTGATAAATTTTTTTTTAGAAAAATGCCCCTCCCACCTTAACGGGGAGAGATAGACCCCCTTCTCAAAGAAAAAAATGTTTGTATTGAGCTCCTCTACAAAAACCCGTTATCAAATCCTGGCGCCCAAGTTATCCTACTACGTGCCGAAACAACATTTTTGTTCTATACCTAAAAGTTCGAATTTCTGTATCTGGATTGAAATTGAAAATTTTTTTTTTCTAAGCCAATTTTGAAGTGATTTTCATAAAAAATACCTCGATTAATTGGGAAATAGATATAGTTTTAGAATATATTTTTTAAATAGCATGTTGTTTTGAAAACATATACTTTAAATTGATGCCGAAGTTGGGCAAATGACAAAAAAAATTGAATTTTTGAACTTTGACAGCTTTTAAATTCTAAGTGGTTTAACCGAGTTACATGTTTTATACATTGTTAAAAAGGTATATTTATCTTCTATCAGAAACTGTAAAAAAATCGAAAATGGGTAAAAAATTGTCGAAGCTAGAATTTTTTCAATGGGTGAAGGTCCAAAAAACCGTTTTTTGCCCGTTACTCCAGATTTTGGGGGTGTTAGGGGATTTTCAAATACCGTTTCGTATTCAGTGCGACTAGCTCTACAAAACCTGATAGGCCTCCGCCCGCATATATTTTAAAACCTCATTTTTGTAACACCGTGTAATTGTATTAAATTGTTTAGAAAAAAAACCTAAATAGAAAGAAAGGTAGGCCTAAAAACTCCTGGTACAAGCAAATGCAAAACCACCAGCATTCAGTTGGCCTTAGAAATGGAACAATACAAAACCGGGAGGCTTGCCGCCGATTTCTGAGGTCAACCCGGCGAACCCCACAGGCGGATCACTAGTGTGAAGCAGTTACGTGGGATAGTTATGATCCCCTCGACATCGAGATCATAACAGCGCCGAGAAAAAGGAAGAAGAAGAAAAAAAACCTAAACATTCTAAGGAATGTGAACAATTCATGGTTTTAAAAGATTTTCCTGTTCTTAAAAGTTTTTACATTTGGTATCCTAATTTTTTTTCTATATTTTTCAAAACTTTTTTATTTTGTAAAAATCACTTAAAACAATAGGTACATGCAACAAATTTTATCATTGAAACCGTTTTTGACTAAAATGTAATACCTATCGAAACTGTCATATGAGAGACTAAAACCTGATTGCTCTAACCGACCTCTAGAGGGTACTATATTAAGTTTATTGTGGCGTGACAAAGTCAACAACCAGCTGAAGAACATGACCTTTCAAATGATATCTCACTTGTCAAAATAAATTGATGGAATTTCTTAAATAGGTCTATGTGCCCATGTATTCTATTAAATAGAAATAATATTTCAAAATTAGAAAAAGGGTATTTTCATTGTGTGTGACATTGGGTGTGACACGAAATTCAAGTTTTCAATCCAAATTTTATTTAATGAAGTATTTTAATGCCTTAACCCCTGATTATTTATTGTCTTTTAAACTGTTTATAAATAAATTCATTTTTGTGAATTTCTGGTGTCACACGAGTTACATTAGGTACATTCCCTTGTTATTTTAAGTCACAAAGCATTATAACAACCCACGGGTCGTTTGAACACGACACTACTCGAAGTGTCTTGCACTCCAGATTTTTTGATGCAGAAATGTTCCTTGGGGTCTAAATCACCAATCGAAAAGTTTTATTATAGAATTAAAAAGAACAGTGTTTTTTTCAAATATTTTTCTGAAGAGAAACAAAATTTTATTTTCCAAAAACGATAAATATAACAAAATTAATGAGAATGACTTTAAAATTTAATAAAAATGTATTTTACAGATTCCATATACATACATGTATATGGAATTCAAAATATCTGTAAGATACATTTTTATTTCATTTTTAAGTCATTAACATGAATTTTGTTATATTTATTTTTTTTTTTTTTTGGAAAATAAAATTTTGTTTCTCTTCAGAAAAATATTTGAAAAAAACACTTTTTTTTAATTTAGTTTATTACAAATTAATATTTCTCTGGGGAAAAAAGAGATATCGAAATGATTTAAATGGATTTAAAAAAGAAATTAAGTTCTTTTAAAAACCGCTACAAATTTAATTATAAAAAATTATCACGCAAAAGGACATAACCTCAAAAACTGTTAAAAAAGGGTATTTTTGATTTTCTAACGGTAATATCTCAAAAACGTGATGTGATAGAATTTTTTTGACTTCGGATTCGAGTTCAGCATAGGAAAAACCATTAGAAAAGTATACCCTGACTTCTATAAAAAAAAAAACTTTTCGATTAGTAAAATCGAATAGGGCAGAAAAAATGAACGGACTTAAATTTGAATATCTGAAGATTTAAAAATGATATCAGTTTAATTGAAACGCAGTTAAAAAGAGACATATTTCTTCTAAAAATAGAGCCATTATTTAAATTTTTACCGTTATTATTAACAGAGTTATGAGCCAAAACATGAGTGAGAGTACGTAAAAGTTCGCTTTTTTCATAACTTATTAAGGTCGCAAAAACGAATAGCTCGATAAAAGATTTTAAAAAAGATTTTTTCTTACTATTAAGAAAAACATTTCTGCATCAAAAATCTGGAGTGCATGTTACATGTTAAAGTCAACTAAGCCCTTGTTACGATTAGACAAATTAGGTATAGGTTACACCCTTATTTTCTTAAAATTTGAATATAAAATTAAATTTCTTCAAATTTTCAAATTCGGCTTCGTTATCAAATCAACTGCATATATTTGATTTTAAATTTCACTTTCTTAATGTAAAATAAGGCAAACCGTTACCCATTGACTTAATTTCACTTTTATTGGGCCTCATTTCATGGCAGTAATGAAGGCCTGTCATTTTAATCATCTTCTATAAAAGAAAAGAAAAAAAATAGCAACATTATAAACGACTATCACAATTAAAAATCTTTAAAAAAAACTCGGCCTTCAAGAAATGGTACATTTTTTAACTACAACGCTTAAATACCAAGGTTTTTTTTTCTGCTGTGAATTCTTTAAGTACTTATGCAAATAATCTTTTTATCATGCTAACCAACACGCTATTAAAGAAAATTTCCCACCAACTAACAATTTTGCAAAAAAAAAATAACTTAAATCTTCAAAACTATTTACAAACCGTCATCACCTACCTACCACCCATTTTTTTTACAACAATCCATGTCTTGACGGAGACGGACAAAAAATACATATTCCCAAGGATTTATAACTTCTCAATTCTCACAGATTTATTTTCACTTTCATCGCAAGCAAGTCAGCCAGCAACCAAATAACAAACAAGTGAAAATAATGTCATCAGTTATACATGCTACAGTTAATTAATTGCCACACCATCACCTAATTAGGCCTACAACGACGACTTGTGACTGCTGCTATCACAGTATCACAGCAGCACCAGACACTCGTTGCGTTGCTCAGGTCTCAGGCGATGTTCCACTTTGATTAATGACCTGTGCAATAAGATTTACAAAAAAACATAAAAAAAGTTTAGTCTTGTACCTTTAATATATGTACAAGAGCGTAATATTGTATGCTCACAGGCTCATAATAATCCCACGCACAGACGACCGACGATGTTTTTAAACACCTCCAATTACAATAAACATCCCAGTATTAAACAGACAACGGGCCAAGCCATGTGCCACCTCGAACTCGAAGACATTTAGGCCATGGTTGTGTTTATGGCAACCATCATACAGATGTGTTGTTGTAGATATAAGCTTTATGGACCGCAAATCACTGTAGATTCAGTGTCTGGTGTGAACTAATGGACCAAGAGTTTCATTCATTTACACTGCTGTCATTCAAAAGGTATTAGCTAGGGTTGCCAAGATAAGGTTTTGAAAATCAAAATGTTTTAGGACCAATCTTTTATAAGAAAAAATCGTCTCTAAAATAAATTCCATTTCAGAAATTGAAAATAGGTGTAACAATTCTTTAGAATATTTAAAAGTGTCTGAAGGCAACCCTAGTGTAAGGTCGTATCGATGCATATTCAGAGAGCAGAGACCCAAACAAAAAAAGATGAGAGATGGGCTTTCCAAATGTTAACTTCAAGCTCAAGCCTATTACATTTTAGTAATCTAATGCCCTTTGATGGGGTTTTTTTATTGCAGATAAGTAGGTAGGATAGAGTTAAGTTTTTCTTTCATGGTATTTAATGCTTAATAGCTAGAGATTTTAAGATCAATAGGAAATTTGTTCGAATTATGTTACTCATATAATTAAGTTGTAATGGTTGAATTTGGGTATACCTACATAATTATGATGTTTGTGGAGCCATTTTTGTTGTTTATGTGAGAAAAAGAAATTTTGTATTTTTCTCTTTTTTTTTTTATTTTGTTGAAAAGATTGATGTTTAAAGGTATAATTAAAATGTAATTTGTCATTTTATTTTGGGAAAATTGTTTTAATACAGAAATGCTTGGGGTATTTTTCAACAAATAAGTGTTAAGCCTGTTTTACATAAGGGGAGGAACAGCTATTAATGTCATGTTTATTTTTGTAAAATATCTGAACAAAATATGAAGATTAATCCAAAAATGATTTAATATTTTAATATATAAAATCATTATTTATTAAAGGATTAATTTTTAATGTTCTTTTACTATGAAAGTTAATCTGGTAGTAAAATGTTAAGAAACTTTATTTTGGAGGTGATTTTTACTGTGATGCACTTAGAAAATTGACGAAAATTGAGTTTTACTTTTTTTTTAATGAAAAATTGTTATATTTTGTTATAACCCGAGACAAATATTTCCAAATTGTTGACACTCTTTGCGGTCTTATTATTAAATTTTTGATGTAAAAATTTTGCATCAAATTTTGAATCAGCAGCTCATTTTTTAAGTACATTACAAATATACAGGGTGTCCCGAAAACGGGACGAAGGCGAGAAAATTACCTCTTAAGTTTTTCGACTAAAAATGGGACAACCTGTATATAAATAAACTATAGAAATATAAACCTAAGGTGAGAAACAAAATTAAAAGATTTTCACACAACACAAAAATACTGAATATCATGCAAAACTACTGCCGTTTGTGGCTTTGAAATATAGTAAAAATTGTTTAAAAATTGAAGCTAGAAATTTTGAAATGGCTAAGGGCCGAAAAACCCGACAGCAGACTATAGTTTTACAAAATATGATATATGTACATTAGGGTGGGTCAAAAAAAAATTGAAATTCTTTTTTTTTGTTTTGGTACTCCGAAAAATCGATTGCTAGACACCTCTAGAATATACACACCAAATATGAGCTCTTAATATTAATAGGAAGGTCCTCCGCTTCGCAATTTTCTATTTTTACATCAAGCTTCTACTAAAAAAAAATCATTTTTTTTTTTAAATCGATTTTTTAGCAAATTTCTTTACATATTCCTGTAGGAAATTGAGCGCTCTACAAAAAGGCCTTGTACACTTTTTTACTTGCTCTATAGGTACGGTGACCATATTTCCAAAAGCAAAACCCGGGACACATACAAAATTTTTCGGATCGTTTTGATTCTTGAAAAAAATAAAAATAAATAAAAATTGAAAATTTTTAAAATGCGTTTTCATAATTTTTCATTTTGATATAAAGATTTCTTAAAAGATTTTATGGGAGCATTTTCGTTGAAATCATTTAAGTCGTATACAAAATAGAGAAAGCATTTTTATACTTAATAAGTACTGTTAATCACTTCTAAAAAAATATTTTTTCAATCAAAATCGTGAGAGCTATTTTTTAACTTTATTTAAAATGATTTTAAAATTGTATAATCTTTAAATAAACTTCTAACATGTCCTTAAAGTTTTTGAAATTTAGCTGGGTTCTTTGCTCTTCTGTTCTTAAGTCGTTAAATAATAATTGACGAAAAAATTTAAAAAAACTAAAGCCTAGTCTAGAGGCGAATTGAAAATTATAAAACCAGCTCAACGAAAATTTTACTTTTCGTTGCACATTACGTAGCTTAACCAACGAAATTCTTACCTGTGCAAGAATAATTGGAGAGTTTTCAATCGTTTGTCACTCATACTTAACTCAACATACTGAAAAATTTTCGTTTTTCTTCGGCAACAAACTAGGCTTGAAGCCTTTTATAAGAAAAAATTAGAAAAAACTTTTAATTTGCAACCACTGTTTATCTTGTTTTTCGTACAAAGTTTTTAAAATTTTGAATGAACAAATCAGAGAATTTGCAAATACGGGACAATCACGGGACAAATTACAAAATACGGGAAACTTACACGTCCCTGGTTTCTTAAATAAAAACCCAGGACAAGCTGTAGAAATGCGGAACAGTCCCGGGTAAACCGGGACGGATGGTCACCGTATCTATAGGGCAAGTATTGGTTTCGTGTCGAAAAAAAAATTGAGGTTTTAATCAAAACCAACATTACGATGATGGAGAATTCCGAAAAAGTGGGTCCCGCAATTCCGTCCGTCCGTCTGTGCGTCTGTGCGTCCATCTGTACACATTTCCACAGCCTAAACGGATGGACGCATTTTCTTTAAATTTGGTACAGATGATTTTTATGGAATTCTGAAAGTTGTTTTTTTTTTTTTGTTTTTCTATATCTCGTTTAGAACGTATACTTCCCATACAAAAAAATACGATATTGCGAATTTCTCGAAAACGGCTCTAACGATTTTGATTAAACTTTGTATACGTAATATTTAAAGCAGTGGCAATAAAACTGCATTTTTATTTTTTCTCAAAAAAGTCAAATAACAAAAAAAAAATTTTTTCATTTAACAAAATTTTACCCTAAATGCCGGCTCTTCCCCAATATCAATTTTTTTTAAATTTAGAGCCAGCTTTTAAAATCTATAAGTAGACTAACATAAAAGTGCTTTGAACTGCAAGAGCAAGTACGTGCGACTCCAGTCGTGCATTTTATTCGTTTATCTAACCGTTTAATAGATAGGTCCAAAAATCGAGAAAATCTTTCGTTTTTTGTTCTTAATTTTGTAACAAATTGAAAAATTATAATAATCAAACGCGCAAGACATATTCTTGTAGGAAATAGATTGTTCCACAAACCTAACCATTCTAAAGATATTCAAGCTCAAAGTTAAAAAAAATTATAAAAACATTTTTTACTTTTCAAAATTTTCTAATTCACTGAAAATTCATTATTTTCAAATTAACAAGATCAAGATATATTCTTGTAGAGGCTTAAACGTTCCTTGGCATCAAATTGATTGCTTTAACCATTTAGAAGATAATCGTATCAATTTGTTACAAAATTAAGAACAAAAAAACGATTTTTTAAAGATTTTCTCGATTTTTGGACCTCAAATATCTATTCAACGGTTAGATAAACGAAAAAAGTGTATAAGGACTCTTTTGTAGAGCGTTCAATTTCCCACAAAAATATGTCAATTTATAAAAAAATATTTTTTTTTTAGTAGAAGCTTGATGTAAAAATAGAAAATTGCGAAGCGGAGGACCTTCCCATTAATATAAAGAGCTCATATTTGGTGTGTGTAGCATATTTGGTGTCTAGCAATTTATTTTTCGGAGTACAAACTATAAAAATAGAATTTCGATTTTTTTTGACCCACCCTAATATACATATCTCCATTAATAGTTATGATATTTTTCATTTTTGTTTTGCTTTAAAAATTTTATTTCATAGAAGTTGTGAAAACATAGTAAGTGAAACAATTTCAAAACATTTCAATTCCGGAATTTATGAAACTTAAAATTCAGTTTTCAAGTTCTTTCCGTTTTCGAAAGTGTTTTTTTTTTTTACAATAGCACCTGAGTAAAAATAGAAATTGAATTTTTAAAGAAAAAAATCTTGAGCGCCGCACCACCGCTGCACCACCGCCGTTTGCAAAAATTTTCGCCGCACCACGACTGCAGCACGTCCGCACTATTTCATTTTGTATGAAAAATTCGGTGCACGACCGCCGCACCCCGACTGCAGCACGTCCAGCGGTGGTTTAGAAATTTTTGATCATAGTGCGGACGTGCTGCAGCGTAGGTGCGGCGGTCAAAAAGTGCTGCGGACGTGGTGCAGCGGTGGTGCGGCGGAATTCGATTTTTACTCGGGCAGCCTACAGCATCTTAACCCTTTGCTTTCTAGTAGTCTCAGCATGAAACCACCTATTAATTATTTTTTTTTTATTTTTTGTTGCAATACCTAATCAAAATTTTAAAATTAGTGTATGAGCTATTGCATTATGAGTACCTACTAAGACCAAAATTTAATATCTCTATAAAAGTTAATATTTAGTTAAAAAAAAAATAGAGGATTTGTGAGGGTTTTCTCAACTTTTCAAGTAGCTTTAAACTTAGAGCTACAAAATTAAAGAACGGTAACACTAATCTAAGTAGGTATGGAATATGTTAACATTTTTTTAATCAGAAAATTTGCTTTTCCAATCTAAATACTAGTTTAATAAGACTTTTTGGTAAAACACATTGGTTTTTACGTGCATTTCTATCTTTTAGTTATTTTTACTTAAAAATGGACTTCAACTTTTGTACTCTCAGCTCAAAACATTCCTTATACAATGTTATTATTAGTACAATCATTATTTTTTCGTTTTGGTGTGTAATTAGAAAATATCAAAAAATTTTCTCAAGATTTTTGTAATTTTTTAAGTTGTTAAAGTAAAAGTTTCAACCAAAAAATCTTATATTGGAATTTTTAAAACTCAAAAACTTTTCCATCAAATTCTTGATTGATTGAATATTATGTATTATATTATACGTTATTTCTTTTATTTATTGCAGAATATTGAAATAATAAAACGTACGTTTTTAATTTTATTCAAATCCTGCTATAATTTTAAAGATAGAAATGCTTCAAAATGTTAAAATTGAAGTCTATGAAATTATATTTCTTGATCTTCATACGGAAATTTCTATATAATAGAAGAAAAGTCGAAACTAAAATTTGGGAAAGCAACAACAAAAATCAAAAAATTCCAAAAAAAGAAAAAACATGTTAACTTTCAAGGAGATTAAGAAATGTAGGTAAAACCCATATAAAGTGTAGTAATTGTAACAAGATGCTTTATTAACAGCTTCTTTTATGTGTTGAAAATGTGTAGCCAATTATAAATTGCAAGTTCAAAAGATATTGTTGTTAAAATTTTAATATTTTATTCAAATACGTTACTATACTAAATCCATGTTTAAAATTTTATGACGGATAATAGTTAAAAGAAACGTTAAAAGATTCAAAATACATTTGAAACACTAGAAGGATTGATTTTATTCTAGCCAATCAAATGATCATCTTCAAAATTTAAAGAAAATATAAATCTATCAACTATCACGACAGAGGTCTGGGTTCGAATCTCAAACTCCTAAACCTTAAAGCATTTTTTTAGGTATACTGCATCTTGGGAGGAATTGAAAACTTAACTTAACTAACTTTTCAGTAAAATTAAGTCATTCAATTTGAACTAAAAGTTGTGGTACCTAGGATTATTTGTTTTGACACAACAATTTTTCATTTATGATCAACATTTCTAAAAAAAGGATAAAATCTTAATTTAAAAAATTGAGCGATTGAATAATTTTTTGCTGATTTCAGTCTTTTCTCTTAATACCCCCAAAAAGATTCAGTAAAAATGTCATTTAAGTTTTATTTTTCATTTATTTCGCCTAAGGAATGATTTTTTTTTCTACTTTTGTTTATAATCCCAAAGTATCTTCGCAATAAAATAAAAAATGTTACTTGACCTTTTAACTGTCATAATAATTCTGCCACAAAATGTTGACTCCTCTTATTATTATTTTTTTTTGTGATTTTGTTTTTCTTATTTCATTTAATTTTACCTTTTTTTTCTAGATAAAGTGAATTAAAAGTCGTAATAAATTTACCTTGAGACGTGGCGCGATTAATTTTATTTCCGTTGATTCTGCCCAGGTATAAAAGTCGAGTAGAGTTATAAGCCCCCTTTTTATTTCAGTTAAGTGTATCTTTAATTGAATCTTGAAAATCTAGAACCCACTCATTCGGTGTACATTATGTATACTTAACTAAACCACAGCATTAAGTTAACAAGTATTACAAAAAAACAACAACAACAACATAAGAAACACGAACGACACAGAGAAAAAACAGAGAACTTCTCTAGGTCCAGATTCAGACCACAATCATCATCATCATCATCATTCCGATTGTATATTATGCTCGAGTTTGTATTCACGAGAAATACGAAAAACAGGTGGGATTAGTTTTCAAATTACACTCTGCCGTTTTGATGGGGAACACTTTGAGATTGTTTTGTTGTTGGTTTGGGTTAGTTTGCAAGGAAAAACCTTATCGCACACACAAATGCAAATAAATTGCAATCCCGTCGTGTCCCGTCGCATTCGTTTTGTACCCTTTTTAAATTGCACCAACACAATCTGTGAAGGGGGGGGGGGGGGGATTCTTTCTCTCTTTTTTCTGTGATTTATATCTCAAACAAAAAGATATTGTAACTAACCGAGAAGTTCTTCTTTTGTGTGGAAACTGCACCAGGCTTTAGCACACACCCCGGGCACAGGGTCAGACACGCGATTTCACTGCGGCGACCGCCCCACACACATGCTGCACCTTTATTATTAAAAACACACACTTTAATGGCAGATGAACGACACAACGAAGAGGAGGAAAAGTGGCAAGTAACAACTCTAACTACTGCCACTTGGCACGCGTCAGGTTGGGCGTCAAGGTGCACCTAACGACATTACATGCCAATTGTTAAAAAGAGTGCAACAACTCCCCGCCGCACACGAAACGGAGCAAAATTGTGGTGGTAAAATGGTATAATGGAAATGGAAGAAGAAAAGGTCTTTAATTTAATTCACTTCTCTCTGCGAGAGATAATCGCTGCAAGTCGTCTCGTCTGCAGATGCACACTGTTTGCGTTGAGATTCTTAACTGCTATCTGAATGGCGCTGGAAACTTTTACAAACCTCAACACAACACACCGCCACCGTAGTCTAAGTCGTCGTCATTTGATAGAAAATAAAATGCCAATGGGCTTTGAGGCGCAAGCGAAAATCAGCTGATTGTGAAATTCGATGTCCTCGTGGTTGTGGCTGGATTGTAGACTGCCATACAACCAGTATAATGAGTCATCTGTGTGCTGGAGGGAACAGGTATTTGTTTTGGAGGAAAGCTTTTTTTCGGATTAGGTACTATACTCACGCACACTATAGAACACGGATTTGTGTCGTGAGAGAGAAATTTTTGTCCTAAATTCTCATGAAATAACGTTTTACACAAAAACCGGAAGATGACATTTTTCCAAATAAAGGACTGTCAAGAATCATTAAAGGGTTTTTGTTAAAATGTTTTTCTTTTTTTTAAGTAACAGCAACAGGAGTCAATGAACTATTAATGCATCATTTCCATAAGAGGAGCTCAGAAATAAAATGAATTCCACATCAAAACTGACAAACAGGGTTAAAACCTTGCTCCGCTCGGAGCAAATTTGCTCCACTTTTGAGGGAAAAAAATAATCTACTCAAACGCTCCGATTTTTTCAGGATTTACTCCACTTTTTCCACACAGAAAAATTGTTTCCTGAACTAACTTTGCTAACCAGATTGGAATTTTTTAAATCGAAATTGTATTTATTTTAGAATTGCAAACACATTTTTGAACCACCACTTGCATTAATGAGGCTAATAAAACAATATAATTTGGTCCAAGGTGAATTTATCACAAAATAGTTCTTTTTTATGAATTGAATTGACTTTAATGGGAAACCGACGAAGTTACGAATACCAAAGTTACGGGCGACAGAAGTTACGAAAAACTAGAGTTACGAATTCTAAAGTTATGTTAAGCTATGACATGTGATATTTGGGTTGGCAACAATTGCGAGGAACGATATGGAATTATGGAAATACAAACAAGAGATTAACATTTTTCTCATTGGTCAGAACTAAATGAGTAAAGCGAAAATGGGTGTTATTTAATCTTGTAAAATTTTGATTAGATAGGTATAGATATACATAATATGGTTTTGTTTTTGTGAGAAGATCGCAAAAACGTTGAAATAGAAAAAAAACATATGTATACTTATGTAAGTTTGGGGGACATAATTGAAATTAACTTCTTATTTGTCCAACTAATATTGCACCTACGTATCGATATTCTCTTATTTATGTTTCCATAATTCCATATCGTGCCTCGCAATTGTTGCCAACCCAAAAATCACATGTCATAGCTTAACATAACTTTAGAATTCGTAACTCTAGTTTTTCGTAACTTCGGTTTTGCGTATTTTTGACGGCCGTAACTCTGTCGCGCGTAACTCGAGTGAATCATCACTCCATTTAGGTACTAATTCAGTCAACTATCTCATTTATTCTTATAACTCATTCAATTCATTCAATCAATCATTCTCATTTTCTCACTCCAAAAGTAATTTACTTTACTAAATGTTTCACTCCACTTAAGTTCCCTCCTCACTATTTTTCCTACTCCGCTTACTTCACTTAATCATTCAATCCATTAACTCAATCAATTCAAAAATTCACTCACTTAGTAAATTCATTCAATTCCAGAATTCATTTATTTCACCACTTTCATCAATTACTCACTCAATAAGCTCATGCATTTTTATAACGCATTAATTCTCACTCAATGGCCGGTATGCATAAAAAAAGTAAAAGCATTTACTATTTTTGTATGCATATGACCAAATGACCCTACTAACTCTTTTACTCACTAACCTATTTTCAAGTTCTCAAACTCTTCTTACTTTACTAAATCATTAACTTAACTCACTCACTCCGTTAACTCAATTTTTCATTTTGATCACTCCTTTTATTTACTCAGAAGAATAATTTTCTTACTTATTCTTACTTTACTTACTCGCTCACTCAAGTAACTCATTTATTTTAATGACTCATTTATTCAATATACACCAAACCACTCAGTCCCCTAACTCACATGTTCTACGACCCTTTCTAAGTCAATTTCGATTGGAAATACAGACGTGTTATGATTATTCAAAAGTCTTTTGAATATCTACTCAAAGAAAAATGACAATTAAAACGAGAATTGAAAATCACTCATCAATTTCAAGTCAGATTACACTCAGAAGCGCTAATCCATAAGCACTCAAACATAATCTACATTTCGTGGTGCAAATGGCATAATGACCATCACTAAAATAGATATCAAATTTCAAAATTGAGTGGAAGATATTCCGCTTGTTTGATTCGATAACAAAATGAGAGAATCTTCAAAATGATTATACTCAATACTCAAAATGAAACCGCAATTAAAAATTGTGACTTTAATAAGTTATTGAGTCTTTTTGCCAGATCTTTTTAGTGATTGACTCATTTCACTAACTCACTCACTTTACTCGAACTAGAATCACATGGACAAAATCAATCAATAAATCACTCATTCACTTTTTTTACATGTGATGTGGCCTGAACTTACATAACCTACATTGTGTGGGGCTAAGATGAGATGCAGTCCACTCTTTTCTTGTTTGAGTATTGTTCTACTCAACTCAACTCAACTAGTAGGTATAGTTACTCAATTTTTCACTCACCTCAAACCCGAATATCTAGAATTAAATGGACTTAACAACTGAAAATGTTGAGACTAGTCTTTAAAAATTCAGCTTTCTTGAGTGGATTTGAGTATTTTGTGATGATTTGTCTGGAGTTGAATTGAGTTTATCTTTTAAAGACTATCAAAACCTAACAAGTATCGCAGTATTATGCTTAAAAGAGACTCATGAGACTTTTAACCAAAAACTAAACTTGGCATCACTTAATTGTGAAAGCTCCTTTGTTTGTTTGTACCTGCGCAATTGTTATCCTTATGGGGAAAATCCCATGCAAACTCATTTGAATATACACATGTTTAGTATAACTTTTTGAACAAACTAATTCGAGTGTTCTGAGTAACAATGAAACACTAAAAAAAAAACCCTCTACAACCTCAACACTAAAGGGAGTTTCCCGCCCTGTAGCGACAAATTAGTTTTTCTTCCGAAACTGCCTTTGTCCATTGTTGGTTTTTTTTTTTTGTTTTGTTCTTTTGTAGCATTAACGCCTCGTTAAACATTTAAAGTAAAAGTTCACCAGAGTCCTTTTTTGTGCTTAGGTACTTTGTTTTTTTTTTTTCTACAAGAAGGTATTTGATTTTTTATTGGATAGAACAAATGGGTACTGGGGAGGTTATTGACAGATGGGGTAAAAGAGAGGGCAAAAGTAATTGACCCCTTTTAAACGCAGTCATCGACATGAATAAGCTATGAGATGAGATTCGGTATATTGAACAGGACTTTTCGTTTAAAGGGAGAAAAAAAGGCATAAATCGAATTTACCAGAAAAAATAAATAACAAAGTCTCAGACAACCAAAACTCACACACCTTTTTTGGTTTTTTGTAAAAAAAAAATATATATAAGGTCAGGGACTTTAGAGGTTAGCTTTTTCACGTTTAAGGACTCGACTGTCATGTACCATAGCCGCAGGAATTTTATGATTTCCTAAAAGAAGATTTTCGTCGACTTATTTTGTGTGTGTTTTTGTTCAATTTGATGGGAGACCAAGGAACGTCTAGACTGTTTCAAAAAAAAAAAAAGAAAAGTCTTGGATTAGGATAAAGAAGATGTCGACTTACAGAAAAAATACCATCACGTAGGCACATTTAAACTCTTGAAAAATACATTCTTTTGAAGAAAAAAAAAAATATATAAATGAACAAAATTTTTCTTAGATAAAAGGTCCTTCAACTCAACCTAGATTATTTTTTCTGTGTTGCGGTTATTGCGGCGGCGGCGGTACTACTGCAAACACTTATCGTTTCCATAGAGTTGAAGGAGTAAATGTGATAGAAGTCGAAGGAGTAGAAATTGGGTTGGGGGTTGCAAATGTTATGGTGTTAAAGAGAATATTATTATCTCATATCATAGAGCGGAAGAAATGGATTTTCTATTGTTGGCGTCACGTTTGGCTTTTCAGCAAGCTATAGCATTGAAGAACCCTTTTATTGTTTTTTTTTTTTCTATTTTTTTTCTGTGAAAAAAAAAATAGTGAAAGGATGAATGTGTTGAACTTTGCCCAGTAATGATGCTAAATGGCAATTGATAATGCTTTTGTGACAGCGTACTACACTTATACACAGAAGAGAGAGAATATGTATAAAAAAAAATATCAGTTCTGGTTACTTTATGATAAAAAGAAGACTTCAATGACACACAATGGGAACAAAAGGACTTCTATGCTGAGTTGTTAGAAATTAATACCTTTCTTTTTTCTTTCTGTGTCATCTCAGTATGAATTTTTAAAATCACATCTGTTTTAGTTGGAGGGACAATAGAGAATGGATTTGCATTTCAAAAATAGAAGAAGAGAAAATATGAAAAAATCGGATTTAATTTTTTTTTTTTTTTTCAAGGATAGAATATGAAAGTAAATTGATATTAGGGAGTAAATAAATTATAAGGAAAATTTACAAGCTTTTAAGGTGGTAGGTAATTTTTTATAAAAAAAAATGTAGGTATTAAGCAACTTACTCATCTTTGAATAACTTTTTTCCAATTAACTATGTAGGTATAGAATAGCAATACCAATTACAAAATAGAATAGAAAGTGTTATATAAAATTTTTTGATGTTTTTTTTTTTTTTTTAATTTTATATCTTAAGACGAACAAACATATTTTAAAAGAAATGTGATGCGCTTTAAACTGATGAATATCTTTCAACAACAATTTCAAAATTGCCCAATTAACAATTTTGCTTCCATATAGCTTTATAGAAAGAACTGAACTGAACATATGCAAGGGTTTTAAGCAGGGTCGGACTGGCCATATAACTGACTTGGCAATTGCTACCCGGGCCCTCAGCTATCCCATAGCTACAAAATAAAAATACATACAAAACATGTAAAAAACAAGTACAAATACAAATTTCAAACAAAGAAAAGGGGCCCGTTGAACAAATGCAGGCCCTTACTCTAACTTTTTGAACGTTATATTTATAATTATATAAGAAGTTAAAAGGTTTGGGGCCCGACGGGTGAACAATTGGACATACCCTTGTACCGGGGTAATGCCCCGCGGGCCCCCACGTGTATATGCCAGGGCCCCACGCTAGATTGTATTTAGGGAAGAAACGGGATGTAAGAAATAAACAACGAAACAAACAGATACCTATATGATGTGCATTCAGTTTCCTTATTTTCACCTAAGATATCTATCTTAAAGACTTGAATCAAAAGAAACAGGATACAAATTAAAGGGTTTTTCGCGTACCTTACTTGTCCTCGGGTCTTGCTTGTACCTAGCATTATTGGACCCCTGTACAAATTAAATGGGTTTTTTAAATTCCAAACACAAACTAAAATTATTTTTATTTCAAACTCACAGGCGATCTTTTGTTAGCTTTTCCACACAGGGGCCCCAAAATAAGTAAAAGGGTATCCTTTTGGATGTCCGCAATATGTTTTTTTTTGCACCAATTCAATTCGTAAAGAAAATGAGAGCGAATGTTTCCAGTTTCAAAAAAAAACTCTGAATTTCTGAATGAATGCAAACAATTTGTACTAAAATTCAGAACTTTTGGAAATAAAAAAATAAGTTTTTAAAAGAAAAGAACAAGTCTTATAAACCTTTGTTTTCTTAAATTAATACAGGATTATTTTAATTAATTCTTTTGTCTATAAGTCCAAATAGACTCGAATCTATCAAAACTCGACTTAAGCAAAAAAAAAAATAATTTGTAGTAATAAAATATACATCTAACTTCTAAACTTGGAATCGGATAAGAAACAGTTCACCTGTAACTAAGTCGGTTTTAAAATCATAACGTAATTTAAATTTGGAAGTGAGATGTATTATGTATATTTTATTTTTTGTTAAAATAAAGTTATCGCTAAATTCGGGTCTATCACTGAGGGCTTTTGTCTATTTGGAGTTGCAAGTTCAAAAATTTGAAAATCATTACACAGGAGGTTATTCCGCTTTTTAATAAAATTTTCAAATCTATGAAGAATTTTCAACTTTTAAAAATTAAAAATAAATAAATTCCATAAATTTTCTTAGAAGAAAAAATAAAGACTGTTGTCTTTATTTTTGCCCTCAACTAAAGACTTGCACCGGTCGGTGCCCCAGCAGCTCAACCTACTCCTCTTGGGGCTCTGTTCCCATACCTACTCTATTTATAAAGTTTTAAAATGTAATTTTTAAAATTAGAAACCTCAAAAGAAAGATGTGTTGGAAAAATATATGCAAAAATTAGGTTAAGAAGCACCAAAAATCTTCATAAAAGTATACTTTCCTTTTCCGAGCCAAACGAAAAATAAAATTTTTTTTGGTATCTATTGTAGGTAGCTTTTTTTTTAGTTCCTTGGAGCTGTGGCGCAGCGGGCCCCTTTTATCATTTTGCCACCCGGGCCCCTATGCCCCAGTCCGACCCTGGTTTTAAGGAGCCTTTTTTTACTTAAATGGCTAATAACAGATCACACAACTTACTTATTCAGCTTCAATTTTGTATTTGGAAAGTGCAAACTTGACAAATTCTCGCTGGAGATATTAAATTTTGAACAGAAAAGAATCTTTTTAATGTTTTTTCCCGTCAACATTTGCAAATTTTGCAATTGGTTATCATAACTTTGATAGCCTTATGCATTAAGAAGACTCTAGATTACAACTGCCATATTGTGTCCTTTTCGTGATTTTATTAACCAATCAAAAAATAAAGAACTATTAACAAAAATTGGCTCTACCAGAACAGCAGAAAACCGAAAGAAATTTTACAATCGGCCTACAAGTTCTTAAGAGCTCGGCTGATAAAGGTAAGCTTTTCTTTTGTTCTTCTGAGTTCAAAAAAAAAAATAATACCTTTATAAAATTTTCAAAAAATTTCATTCGAAAAATTTTTCAAGAAAAAAAGTTTTTAAGAAATCCCTGGCCCTAAAAAAATTTATTTTGCAATTAGGGAATCTCACAAAACTAATAAGAAACAAGCAGACGGACAGAATTGCATCATAATATTTTGTTGTTCGAACTCGAGATTTGTTTACAAATCACTTGCGTTATGTACCTACCTACCTATAAAGCCAGGAAGATTTTAACGTTTTTTTTTTCTGACAAAAAACTTATATTTACAATAACAATATTTTCTCCTTTTGGAAAAAAATTATTAATTTTGAATGCTCAAAAAGACTGATTTTCGTGGCAATATTAGTTTTGAAAAAAAAAAGTGTAGAATCATCATATTTCGTAAAAATAAATTAATTTTCATAAGAACTTTAAGCCCCTATAATATTAATTACCAGAAAATGAAGCAACCGTTAAAATAATTTGGCGGTTATAAATATTAAAATTAAATTCACCACTGGTTCGGGTTATTGATAAATCTATCAAATACATGAACCTGCATTGAAAGTTGACTTCTTTTTAGCTAAGACACGTTTAACTTTATCTATTCAGCGCTAGGTAGCGCTGCAAAAAAGCTCTTTGGAAGAAAAGTTTCGTAACGGCTTTTGAATTTGAATTTAAAAATTATAAAGACATAATTTTTATGATTTTCTGACGAAGAAAATCTAATAAAGAAATATTTACTTTGGGATTCCACATTCTACACACTCAATGAATGAATATTTTATAATTTTTCTAAAGCTTATCACTGAGCAGAATTCGGTTTTTATGTGTTGTATTATTATTTGTGCCCATAATTAGCAACATTCAACGATTGTAAAGGATCTTTTTGAATATAAAACCCCAAATCTTGCTTCCTTCTTATAAAGAAATAAGTTCCACATTCATGTAATTCGCCTAAAAAGAATCACTATTTTTGACGGTAGATACATATAATGGGAATTACTAGTGGAGTGGACATCACGTAAAAACTAACTAAGGCTATAATTAAAGCATTCAATTTAAAATAACGACAAAACAATGACAGAAAAGTGACATTTCAACGATTTTTCGAAATTTTTCTATCAGCTATTAGACTCTGTTCTGTATTCAAACTAGAAAAGCTAATGTTCTTAAAGCCATATTTTCTCTATCTTCATAATAAGGAGATAGTTTTAACATAGTCTAAGAAATACTTAATAGATTTCATAAGAGTTTGAGTTTTGTTGGAATTTAGCACTCAAATTAGGTCGGTTATGAAAATTTTAAACAAAGTTGCAAAAAGAATAGAACCTTGCCTTTTTATGACTTTTTTACTGAAAACCTTCAACAAGGTTATCGTTTAATCATTAACCCTCTGTCGGCACACGGGTGCGAATTTGGCAGGACAAAAATAAAAGGTAATCACAAAAAAGTGTCTTTACAAGGGTGAAAGTAATTTTTTTTAAATTGTGAATACAATATTCGAATTCCTCGGAAAATTCTACATCAATTTCATATATAATTCTCTATAAAATAGTAGGACCGAAAAAAGTTCTAGACACATGAAAAAGTATAAACCAAATTCGCAAAAAAGAGGTGTGCCTACAGAGGGTTAAAATAATTATTTTACGATTTCAATAGAAAATTACTTTTAAAAAAGTGCCTAATTTCGCATATCAATTGCTTCAGAAATATTGTGTGCAACAATTTTATTCTTACCAAAAAAGATTAATGATTTGTTCCATTTTTCGGTTACATTTGCCATAAAATTAACAGCATATTATATCTGTTATTATAACGAAAGACTTATTGAAGGTTCTATAAGAAATTTTTGGTCTTTCAATTTTTTCTTCAACCTGACGCATTCATGCATTATTTTATCCAGAGTGCGTTTTTCATTGTCTTCGTATTAAGTAGGAAAACGGTAATTTCAAAATTTGTTATAATTTGTGTGTTGTGTTTAAATGATTTCACCAAATGTTTGTCCCTAAATTGTGCGCTAGTCTGATAAGGATTCAATGATTTATTTTTTGTTTTTTCTTATTTCTATAACTTTTAATATGGTTACCAATTTACTTATACGAACATAAAAAATACTTACTAATTTCTCTCCGAATTTTTGTATTTCTATCAGACCAATTATTCTATAAAAATAAGATCCTACTCATAACAATTTTTTTTTTTTTCCTTTTATCAGAACAATAATTTTTTTGTTTTCAAGAGAATTTTTATAAAAAGCGATAAACTTATTTTTTGTAATATTCATTTTTTTCAAATTTGGATAGGATTATCATATGAATTATTAACAAACCAATATAGCTTATCATATTATTTAGCCAAAACAAACACAATCTTTTAAGAGGAAAAACATCAAAACAAAAGTAAAACTAAAACTACTTGGAGCAAAAAACACACAAGCGAGCCAGCTTCATCAGCAGCCATTTTTATATTTAAATAAAACACACATAGGATTTTTTTGTTAATAAATTTTTTTTTAATATATATTTAATTATATTTTGTAAGTTTTGTCTGTATGAATGTAAATAACTTACTCTCAACTTTACCATAAACCTTTCTGTAGAATTTAAAATTTAAATTTAATTATTTTTAACGTTTTTTTTTTGGGAATTAAATTTAAAAAAAAACTACTTTAAATTATTACAAAACAAAATTATTCAATTAATTTTTTTAAACTTAGCAAGGATAAACTTATAAACAAATGGTAATTTAATATTACAACAAAATTATATATCAATTTTTTTTATCTCGATTTAATTAAACTTAAATTAAAAAATATATTTTTTATGTGCTGAAAATAAATAAAGAAAAAAAGGAAAAAATAATAGTTTTTTTTTTCTATCTTTCCGTTCAATAAATTCAAACTTTTTTTTTTTAATTCGTTTTTAAACATAATGATTCGTTGTTAATTATATATTTTTGGATTCGATATAATATTAAAAATTATCATTGGCACAAAATGCTATATAAAAAATTAAAAATAAAACAAACAAAAAATGCAAACTTAAATGAAAAAATTAAAAAATAGTTTCAAAAAAATTTACAAAATTTACAAATTATCCAAAAAAATATTCGGGTATTCTAAAAAAAAAATATTATGATCGTTTTCGATATGGATTGCACTTAAATATAACAAACAAGCAAGCAAACAAAAAAAAAAAATAAACATGGTTCAATCTCTTAAAACAAATAAATAAAATATTTAAACTTAATACTCTTGTGGCAAAATTCAAATAAATTTCAACAAAAATCAAAATTCTTTCAAGTTTTTTTTTTCTATTTTTAAGTAAGAAGGACCATTGCAATTACAGTCAAAACTCCAATGATTATGGCTAACATGGTGATAAAATCATTGCCAGTAACTACGCCAAGGGTGCATACTAGTAAGACGTGCTCTAAAGTGGTCATACGATCATCGAAACGGGGCTGTGCCAATAGGGATAAGGTTTTCGAAACAGTCGATGTTGAAGGAGCTTCTTCGGATGCTGTTAGATTGGCAGGTGAAGATGATGGACGATGATGAAGGAGGGCTAATGAATTTACATCCATATTGGAATTTTCATGATTATGAGATGGTTCTTGTCTTTGGTTAGAGCTTTGGTTTTCAAATGAGCTTTTTAATGAGCTTTCTAATGATAAATGACGATGATGTTTAGATGATGTTGGATCTGTTACTAAATGATCATAAGGCACTTGATTTGTTAGACTTTGAGAAGTGGAAAGTGTTTGTTGGTTGGAACTTTCGACAAGATCATCAAAGCTTAAAGCTTTTGAGTTTTTAGACTCATCTGAATCACTAATTTCGATTATTTTTGGTGAAGAATTATCATAAACTAATTCTGAACTTGAATACTCACTAAAATCTACATTAAAATCTCGATCAAAAGCTCGTTGAAAGCTCTCGAACTGAGAATATGATTCTGTACTAGATTCACAACCTATTTTTTGCCTATTTTCGTCTACCGATTTGTCTGAGTTCGAATCAGATTCTGAGTCGACAACAATAACCTCTGAAGCTTGCCTAAAAGCAGGATCATTTTTAAAATAACTATACTCAAAGCTTTCATCGGATGGTTTATTTAAGGATTCAGCAAGATCATCGCTAGAACAATCAACAAAACTTACTTTAGAAATTTGGTTTACTATCTTTAGAGAAATATTTACAGGAGATAAATAAGCTTTGCCGATATGAAAATCTACAGAATTTTTAGAAAGATCTTCATAATCTTCAGAGTCTAGATTAGTTTTAGAAACATCTTCAAGATCTTCCGAGTTAATATATTTACAATTGGTATCTTCTAAACTATCTTCTTGATCTAAATCTTTAATCTCAACAAGAGATAAAGAATCAACAGCCTTATCTTCATTAATTTCAGGAAAAATATCTTCACTTTTCGATTTGTCAAAGCTTGAATCAACAACCTCAATCACCGACACAATATCAGAAGAAACAGTAAGAGAATCTTCAAGATCAAGTGATTTATAAGCAGAAGATTCAATTTGAAGATCATGTTCTTCTTCCGAAACATTATGCTCGAAAACCTGTCTAGAATTTACAACCTTTGTTAAAGCCTCTTTGAGGTTATTACATTCTTCTGTAAATGATTTTTCCATTTCATTGAAATGAAAAAAATGATCATCGTGATCTTCAATACATGACGAACGATCACTATCTTCATTATCTTCATTCTCTGAATCTGTACAAGGAACATTAAAGATCCCAGCCAATGGTGGAATAGACTCTTCGGAAGATGACAAATCATGTCCTAGAAGCTGCAATGATCTCATGTAAGCACTTTCATCTTCTTCATGTTCACTATCACATTCATCACTAAACCTCACTCTATGCCTAGATTTTGAACTATTTTCATTTGTATCTTCACTATTTTTCAACTTTGAAGCTTGATGACTTAAACGATCACTAAGATCTTCAACAATCTTCGTGCATTCAGAGATATTTTCTAACTGCGAGATCAATTGTTTTCGATTGGTCCCTGCGTTTATACGTGAAACCTGGCTTAGAACTTCATGAAGAAGCTGTCCTGGACTGTTTTGATCTTTACTATAAACCTGATTATCTTCATCAACTTCAGCTATTACTGTATCTTCATTTGAAAAGCTTGTCGAAAGTTCATCTTCAGCATAAAGCTTTCTTAAATAATCCACATCAGATGGTTCTTCACTGATCGTAACCTCGTTAACAAATGATTTGGCAACTTCAAAACGACTATTATGAGCCAGCTCTACCTCAAGACTTGCATTTATCGGGCTCTGAACTGGGAAATCAGACAAACTAACATTTCCCGAATCGGGATTTGAAGATTCATCAATCGAACTTAGAGAATCAAATTGCTGACTTGAACCTGTTTGAACCCTCGGGCTTTCCCCTGAACCATCATCTTCTCCCACATCACTTGTAACTATAATGCTAATGTTACTGGCATAGCTCGGCAAATAGAGCCTACTAACTTGATACGGTGAAACCTCTTCACGATCCTCATCGATCGTATCCAACTTACAAACTAACACACTCTCACACAACTCGGGATTAGTAGCGGTAGCAGAAGAAGTAGTATCAGCGGAATATGATAGAACATCAGGCTTGTTAGGTTCAGAGCGGCGGAACACACCAACAACAACGGTAGGACTAGTAGGTATGGTACAATCAACAACTTCAGCTTTTTTACCTGTAGTCGTAGTTGCTGGCGATGATTTCTCGATGCCAAAGATCATTGCCAACTCCTCGGAGGAGTTGTACTGCGAGGCACTGCCGCTACGTTCACCGCCGCTGCCCTTTTCGCCGCCACCGCCGCTACTGCAAACTGTCAGATTTAGCGGCGGCGATGGTGTACTATAGCTGAATGGCGAGTTTGTAATGTTTGGTGTGACGCTCGAAGACTGTACATCGTAGGATGTTGTGCTAAAGGTTTTTATTGGATCAGTGCTAGGTGCGTGGAATTCACTACTTGGTGATTTAATGTAATCACTGGAGGAGTACGGGTTAAAGGATGTTATACTCGACGATAGGTGAGGTCCGGTTGAGGGACTTGAACTCTTTAAACAATCGCTCGATGACGAGGAGGCTGATGTTGTTGTGGCTGTGGTAGTTGTTGTTTTGTCACCATCAGATTGAGTCACTGGATCACTGACTCTCACCACCGACGTGGATGTGGATTTATTACTCACTTCGTTGCGAGCTTGCTTCTCGCACTCTTTCATGATCTTGTCAATTTCTTCTTCATTCTCGGCAGCAGTCACATAACCAGATCCTGGAACAATAAGAAGATCGGCGTTGTCATTTTTGTTGGTGCTGTCATTAGACGCTCTAGCTTGGACCTGATGTAAATTGTCGTAATCCGGGGAGTCGTTAAGCTGGCTAATTTGACGCATACAACGTTCGGCAATCTCCCCGATTCTGGCCGAGCTGGGATCTAACTTCTGGATCAACGATGGCATGACTAGTTTTTGATGTTCGGGAGGGTTTTTCACCTCGACGGAGTTTTGGACAATCACTGGTGGCTCAACAGTCACGATTTCACTGAGTATTTTCTCACAAACCTTATTGGCAGCTGTTGAAACCTGATCAATCGCCTTGATCAGTTTATCTTCGGTGACCAAGCGTCTTGGTGGACTTTGCTTAGATTGAACATCTTCGGCATCTTTCGGTGGTATTGTGTCCAGGAGCATATGACGGCAACGTTTTGCCGCCTCAGAAACAGCTTCAATCTGTTCGAGATCCCTTTCGATATTAGGTTTAGCGGCGACTTTGGACCGGGAAGTTGTGATCAAGGCACCTCGACGAAGTTCCATCAAGTCTCTGGTGAGCTTTTCACTGTTCTCGCGGGCTTCTTTGGCGATTTTATTAAGAGCTTCTTCCATTTTACTTTTTTCTGGATCTGGAGTTAAACTCTTTCGTGGAAGTGGGATCGGCGGTTTGGTGTCTTTGGATAGAACTTCGGGCAAACTACATATAGCTCCCCCTTGACTTGGATGACGGAAGGGTATAACTTTGGGACTACCGTGTTCTTGTTCTCTCAAATTCCGCAAGAGCTGAAGAGTAGACGGAATATCATCGTCATCTTTGTGAATGTCCGACATGCTTCCAGCACGTTCCAGACTTTTTGCAAGCTCTAGGAAATCATCGATATCCCCTCCTGATGGTTTAGCTGCATTTCTTTGAATCAGCGTGTAGATATTTGCTGATTGAGTGCGAGTTGCTCTCTTCTTTGACCCTGTTGGGTATGCAAAATGGGTCTTAACCTGTCCCGGAGGGTCTTTTCGCAAAGTTCGCACTGCCAAGTCATCGCAAACAATATCCGGGTACTTAAACGGACCCGTTCGCACTTTTTGACAGTCTTTATCCGGAGTCACATGAAGGTAATCGGATCGGGGAGATATCGCAATCGGTCCAACCGGTATACCAAATGGAGGTTGTTTCTCTCCGGCAGCAGTCTTGGGCGCAATATTTGAATGCTTGATATTTCGATAGGCGAAATCATCTCGGACAAGATCTGGTTCTCCCGCTGGCTCGTCATCATCATCATCGTCCAAAAACTCTTCACTGTGAGTTTCGGCGTATTTTTCGAAATTTGTCGGCGTTGGGATATCCCGACGTTCAGCCCGATCAAGCAGTGTTTCATCACCAAGTTTGAGGCTTTTGTAAATCGCTTCAAGCTCATTTATTGCGTCTTCTAGATTTGTTGGTTTCTTACGCATTATGACATCTGGTTCTGGCGGCAGAGCCAAGGGCTTAGTAACGACTTTACGTTGTGGTGGATCAGGAGCTAGCTTCATGGTCTGATCGAGGATATTGCGAACCCTCTTTTCAGCAACATACTCGTCGTATTTATTCGGTGTTGGAGAGTCTGCTTTAGGACCTCTCGTCGGTATCACCAAGTCTCGCCTTTGATAGTGATTTGGCATCGAACTGCTCTTGTTGGCGTTATTACGGATTTCGACGTAGTTATTGCGACTATCTTTGGAGGGTTTAATCAGGAGTTTACCCGATACAACACTGTTAACTTCATCTGTTGTAGCCGGCTTTTGTTTTGGCTTTGAGACCTCCGAGTACATTGGAGCTGAACGAAGTTCTCCAGCTCTTGAGCTTGATAGCGATCGAGGTTTGTTAAAGATTGATTCTGGTCTTTGTTGTTGTGGCTCCCTTCCTCGACGCCAGTATTCTGATGAAAGTTGAGGGTTTGGCGGTGCTGAATCGGGAAGTCCACTCTTTGTAGTTCTTATCACCACCGGCGAGGGAGGTTTCGGCAATACCTGTGGTGGTTTGTCTTCATTTTCATTAAAAAGATGGATCGGTTTTCGGGACCTTGGAGCCCCTTCGGCTACATACCGAAAATCAAGCCCCGATGGGAGAGATTTTTTCGCCGGGTGAGCATCTCTCTCGGCCCTAGTTATAAACCGACGGCTTTGAGAACTGGCTACACTTGGAGGCGGCAGAGGATGGTTAATGGACAAGGCTGATTGATACATTGGGGCATTTCCCGACCATATCCGATCGTCGGAAACACAACGGCCCCTCATTCCGTTAGTCTGCGGCAAATGGGAAGAATTTTGATCGAACGCATACGATATCGGACGGTGATCATTGTGACCGGCCACATTGACCCTACGCATTGGATCGCGAGGTGGTGGCGGCGGAGGTAAAGGCTTTTTGACATTTTGCAAATGGATGTGACTGTCATAGCTTATGCTACGTTTATTGTCATTAACTGTGTTTTGAAGGTTCGGTGTTTGACGTTGAGGCATTCCATAGGTTATGGGATGATGTGAAGCCATGTGACTTAGACTTGTTGAATTCCGCATTGTGGGGACATTATGAATCACCGGGGGAGGATATTGAGGACGATGATTGACTTCAACTGGGTTTGGAGGGCCTCCGTTGTATATCGACAACGGTACCGGTTGGGTTTTCCATCTTTGAGCTGGTTGAGCTGCATACATCACTTGGGGAACCTGCCCATGGCTCACTTCACCATCTCGACTAAGGCGTTTGTAATACCTTTCGTTTCGAGCTGCCCGACTTCGACGACTCTGACCGTTCATCGCACCACTTCCCAGACTTTCGTCACTGCGGTATTTTGCGAAAGTTGTTGAAGAATTCAGGGATATCATCTCTTCTTCACTCGATGGTGGACGTTGGGGTTCATTAGGCCCTAAGGGTTTTTTCTTATCCCGCTTTCCCCGTCGATCAAGAGAATTTGTCATTCGACTTTGTGGATCATAGTCAACAGATGGCGCTAGATGTGTCGTTGAATGTGATTCTCCCGCCGGGATCGGTTCGAATGGCAAAAAGAACTCATTGTCCCTCGCCGGATTCACCACAATATGATCGAATCCACCACTGATGTGTTTGCTGCCACGCTTTTTCTTATCCTTTTTACGATATTTCGGAGAAACTACAAAACCTGCTTTACGGTCTTCTTCGGATGATGACTCGGATTCGGCTTCCTTCTTTTTGCGAAAGAGACGGCCGAAAGACCATTTTTTGTTGTTGCCTCCTGCACTGATTTGTGGAGCACTCTGATAAGAGTCTTTTTTGTTGCTTGATTGTGTTGTTGTGTTGGCAGCACTGCTGCGTCGATTCATTTCGGAAGATCTCATGCTAGCTGGTTGTTCAGCTGTCAATGATGCTGTGGTCGGTGGAACAACCTCCTTAGGTAGTGGCAATTGGGGCCTCCACGATGTCTGGACAGTCTGTAATTAAAAAGAGAAAAGGGATTAGATATTTGTTGGAAGAAAAAGAGGAGAAAAAAAATTATATCTAAATTCGAATAAGTGTGAATCGGAGGATAATTTCATCTTCACGACGCATTTGAAGAAGAAATAAAAACAAACACACAAACTAACAATAATTTTGGATCATCATGAAATTATTTTTAGAATTTTCAAACAAATGGGTAAAGCACTCTTAAAAGTCTAAAAATATCGAAAATATCTTCCTTTTTTTTTGCTTTGCGGTTTTTGAAAAAATTATATATAAGAAGATGATGCGGATGCTATTCCTAAAAACGGGCTGTCTTACATCTCTTGTGTTCAGCAGCATTTTTGAGTATTTGATGATAATCAATTAGGTGTACGATTGGATTATAAGGAAATTAATTACCAACAAATTGGATAAAAGAAAATATTCAAATATTTTTCATTGCGGAAGGTTTAGAGGTGTGATTAATCTTGGAGTGTACAACAGAAAGGGGAAACATATGATTAATTCAATTAACACAAAAACATAAAAATTCCTGCCATCAGGTTAAGACTTTTGAGATGACTTAGTGGGAAGTTGTTAAAGATTTCAGTTAAGGCCGCTAATTGTCAGAATTATGGCTTTCTAGATGACAGATGTCCTGACAGATGTTTCGGAGCTTTGGCTTTATTATAAGCCATTAACAGAGATAATTAGTTTTAGAAGATTTTAATAAATTTTTGTCGTGAAATCAGTTTTCCCCCTACTAACTGGTTTGCTTCTATAAAGCTTTACAGAAGCTATATTAGCTTGTGTAATTTCTTATAGAAGCAAAATTATTGTTTGTTGGGCCCTATGAATGAATAAGTAGAAAATTCCATGTCATTTATAGACTCTTTGAATTCATCAAACAAAAAAAAGCTTTAAATCATAAAGAAGACAATTATTTTCTTTGCAATGGAACAGAAAACAGTGTAATTCTTCTTTTGTGTCTATCTTTTTCTTGTTGTTTGTCTGTATAATACACTTAAACAAATCACAAATAATAAATAAACTTTCTTTTGTCATTCATTCATTATGCCTTCAACAAAAAAAAAAAAAAAAAAAAAACAAATAAAAACAGCTTAACGTCACATATCCGATACAATGACACTTCTTTTTTGTTAGCGCCATGAGAAGAATGGCGTTTTTATAGTAACAAATTCACTTTTACTTTTAACAATAATTTGTCATCTTTCTTGGTTGTTTGGTTGTTGATTTCACATCTCAGTATTTTTTTAAAGATGAGTTAGTCAAGTTATTTACAAAGAAATAAACAAAGAATAGATTTATTCATTTTTCTTCAAATTTAACAATAATTTTAAGATTATTCAAATTCTTAAGTATGTAAGTGACTGTTTCATCTAATTAAAATTATAAGATAGTACTTGGAAATGAATAAATAACAAATCTGTCACTATTATGATCATTTAAACTTTTTTATGAACAATAGCAACCGAAATAGGGAAGAAATTAATTTCGATCTATTTTTCTGAGCCCGTTAAATTGAATTTTTTAAAAATTTCACTAAGAAGACCAAAAGGAAAAAAATGCTTAAAAAAAATCTTAATTTCAACTTCTTTCAAAAATAAAATCAATTCAACCATAACTTTAACCATTTACTTTGAACTCGTGAATATTTAGATTTTTCATATTACTTCTACAAGTAAATTTTTGACTCACCAATTATGTTATTTTTAAAATCAATAAATTGTAAAAAAATTGTATTTATTTTCATTATTTTATCAACAGTAGACATTTTTTAACAATTTTTAGAATTATAGCTTTTCGGCGGCCACTGTGGCGTATGAGTAACATTTTTTTTTAAACATTTTATATTTCTGAATTTGTATGGAAATTATTTTAATTCATTTACTGTATGACTTTCTTGAGTAATATTAAATAATTAAGACCCGTTTGTTGAAACGAAACTAAATCATTTGTTCAACAAGATCTATGTGACAGTTTACGCAGAGATGGCTCATACCCACTATGTTATTGTTGAGATTCTAACAATTCTTGATTAAGCTTTGGCCATCATCTTGTAAAACAATAAAACAAATTTTTTTCAACTTATAACCTCTTTGATTAAATAAAGTTACGATTTGAGAAAAACAAAATTACATTAAAAAACCATTTTCGAACTTTTGACTGGTTCTTAAAAAATTTCTGTTAATAGATTACAATGTTGCCTCTTTGTTAATTTTAGTTTTAGAACTAAAACCATGCCAAAAAAAAAAATAAAATATGTACCTACTTCTTACTCATTTGAATTCCTGAATTTTGTTACTGAAAGTCATAATAAAATTAACACTATTGTCTAAAAGGGTAAAAAGTTCTGCGAAAAGTCTTATGTGGTTGGAATGACTCAGACTAGAAATGCTTCTTCTTTTATTTAAAGCAAATGCTATTTAAATTAGTTACATCATTGGTTTTTAAATTTAGATTTTAAATTATTAAAAAAAAAAAACTCTTTTTTTCAGAACAATTCGCACATATTGACAGTAAATTGACCCACCCCACAGTGTGACAATTCGCACATTTAGCGGGATTTAATTAATAACGCTCACAGATTATAACTTTTCGTGGATTTTTTTTTATAGAATTTATAACAAATATACACAAAATGAAATGAAACAACAATTTTGTTGATATTCTTTCATATTTTTAAACAAAAGAGGTTTAATGGGGGTCATTTTTGGGCAAAAGTACGATAACTCACAAGGTGAAGAATTGTAACGAATTCATATTGAGGAGGTAAATACAAGCATTTTTTACTACAGGAGAGGGGGTCGATTCCCCCCCCCCCTCCTTTTAAGAGGGAGGGGCAATTTTCTAAAAAATTACTTAAAATTAAGAAAAAATTATTTAAAAACGATGGCAACACTTACAGTCATGAATGATACCTTTTTCAAAAGCCAACATTTTATACTAAATTTCTATTTTTAAATCAAGTTGTTTTAATAAATAGTTTTTGAAATAACCAATTTCCAAGTCAAAATTTGGGAAAAAAAAAGTTTTAAAAAACAAATAGAGGACTATATCAATAAAAAATTGATTGATAAATCCAACTGCTTTAATTCACTCATTATCAAACCTAAAAACCATATGTTCCTCTGTTTTTGAGAAAATTGAAAAATAAGGAAACTACTTTGTTATAAGATTTTTATTTTTTTGCTATTTTCCATAACCTGTAATTTCAGCAGTTTTTTCTTCATCTCTAAAAAATCTTCTGGCCGTGTTGCCATCATTTGTGTTTCCGGGCTGTTGAGTTTCAGCTCTAAATCTATCTTGAATCATTTTGTTCTTGCTTTGACCCTTGATCTCTAACCTGCCAAACTTTAACATCTAGTCTATAAGCTGAATGTTCACTTTAGATGGTTTTTCTGCGCAAATGTAGCAGGTTTGTGACGAAGATGTTATAGATGATAAGGGAATTTCATTTAAAACAATTTGTGGCAGTTTAATGATTTCATTTAACCAATCACAATTATTGCTTTCAAAGCATTCTCTATTACGACCGCCATTTTTTCGTCAAACCTCAAGTATAAAGTGTTGAAGGTTGCCTTTATTGACTTAATTGCCTCTTCAGAAAATGAAAAATTATTAAAATTATACATAACGAAGGAAATCCAAATATCAAAAATTTGTTTTTTCCTAATTTCGGTTGGCATCCTAGAATACGAAAAAATTTTGTATGAGTGTCGCACCTGTGCGCAAAAAGATAAAACACTTTTTGGTTCCACATATACACAGCTTTAAAACAAAAAGGGTCTAAAACTTGAAAAACACTGTATAATTATACTTTTTGTCTAATGAACACATAAAACACATAGTTTTTCCACTATTTTTTCGCTTCCAAGCACCCCCATTTTTATGACAACAATTTAAAAAAAAAAAAAAAACTTAAGTTCATAATCACAAATATTATATTAAATATAAAAAAAATAAACTTTTCCCTTAAACCTCACGAACCACTTGCAACAGAAGCAAAATCCACTTTGCACTAAATCAGACCATTCTCCAAAAAATAATACAAAAGTTAATTTTTAAAGTAATTTTTTGTTGTTGTGCTTAGTTCTAACGCATAAAAATGTGCATATTCATTGAGGGGGAGGTTTAGGCTTTAAGAGAAACTGGTTTTTGTTTACTTTCATGTATGTTGTTTTTTTAATTAAATCCCTCTAAATGTGCGCATTGTCACACTGTGCACCCGTGGCATTTGTAACTTATTTGTTTAACATCAAAATTATTATTATAGAAGCTACAAATGTGAATTTAGTCAAAGGATTTGAACAAAAACTTGAAATAAATTCGCAGAGATTCCGTAAGCAAATATCCAACTTAAAATCGCTTCTTTTTTGTCCCACCCGTGACAGTAGAAAATAGTATCTCTATCTATTTGCTAAATATTTGTTTGTTAATGTCACTATTATGAAACTATTCTCTTAATTCATTGATCTTTAGGACAATGAAGAGCTTTTACCATTAAAATAAAATGGAGTAAATATTAAAAGTTTTTCACAAATATTTTTAAAAATTAATTTTAATTCTTTTGTGACTAAACAAATACATATTGGAAATTTGTTTTCATTTTTAAAGTTGCGTACATGTTAAAAAATGTAACTTTCAATCTGTGGTAGGTCATGGAAAAATGTTCTCTAATCAAAAAAATATAAATAAGCGTTCTGTGGAATGTAGTTTATTTTTCGGAATGTCCCAGTTAAAATTGAAGAGTTAATCGATGAAGCTAATGCTTTTTTCGATATAATCCTTTCCGAGAGAGTCCATACTCTTATAAAGCAAAACTTTCATTTAATCCCTCACACAATTTTTTTTTTAAATCACAAATGAGAAAGTTGTTACATTATCTCACTTGTACCACATTTCACAAAACAATATTTCTCATCTCTATCAATTTAAAGGTTTTCTAAGGTCATTCACATCTTTCAACAATTTATCATTATTTTTTATCATTAGCACATTTTTGAAATAATAAATAAAAACTTCTATATAAATCATATTCAAACACTTTATCTTCTACATTATAGCAATTTTCAGTCTCTAAGAAGAGGGAACTCTAAAAAAAGATAAACAACGTAAAGTGTGAAATAATATCACACACACTTTATATTAGACACAAAACAACATACAAAAAATAACTTATAATCATAAAAATTAATTATATCTTATCAACACTTAAACTATTAAACTTTGAGATACTTAAGTAATTTATTTTAAGAAATTAAAACAATAAACTATTTACAAGTACGTACTTTTCCAACATTATTCTGATATAATATAACTCCCTCATTGCTTCTTGATTTTCGATTTGCGGATTTACTCATTTTTTTTCTTTTTTATTTTCAATTAAACAGAAAATAAATATCAATTTCTATTTTAAATAAAATTGCACTATAGTAGATTGAGTAATCCAATTTATTTTTATTTTTTTTTTTTTTTTGTAACAAAAAAAAAAAACATCTGTTTCAGGGCGTTGGGAAATATTTATACATTTCTTTTTTATTATTTACGAAATCTCATATAAATTATGTCATTCTAAAAGAGAAAGATAAGAAACATTAATAAATCACTGACAAAATTTTTGTTTTTAAGCAACACACTTTTAAATTTTATTTTTAAGTTTAAATGCATTTTATTTGTTAAAAATAAAAAAACAAAATGTAAAACTCTTTAAAAATCAACTTGTCATTATTTTTAACAAACAATTTAAGATAATTTAAAAAATTTTGAAAAACACAATTTTTTAAATATTTTTGGCTATTTTCCAAAAATACAAAAAAAAAATTACACTGAGCGAAAAAAATATTATGCCACTCGAGAACCAATTAAAAAAAATTAAGTCTATTGAAGTATTATATTTTTTTTTTTTTGTATTTTTGTTTTAAACTAATTAAAATCGATTTCCTACTTGAAACAGTGAAAAAAGTCAAATTTATCTTCCGAAAAAAAATAAATAAAATTCCCAAAAGGCACACAAATCCGATAAATTTAGATTTCTGCTCACGAATTTTACTAAAAAAAAATATATAAATAAATAAAAAAAAATTAATTTATTTTAACAACAAATTTATATTCGTCGTCGTCGGGAGAGAAAGAAAGAAAAATTAAAAAAAAAAAAAAAGAAGTAGATTTGGCGTGCGAACTTTTTCCGTGTTCCACCGCCTCGAAGAATAACTGACTGACTTGGCGAGTCGCCTCTTACAGAACCGATAGGCCAAGACGAATTCCGTTGGCTGATGTTTTTCGTAGTTTTTTTTTTTTTGTTTTATTTGTTTCGTACCTACTCCTTGTCGGGAAAAATGTTGAAGTTTTTTAAAAACTTTTTTTTTTGTTTTGATTTTTTTTTTGTTTCTTTGAAAAAAAAAAAAAAAATACTCGTACGCATTCATGGGATATTTTGTGTGAGCAGAAAATACATGCTAGTTGCTACTAAAACAGTCTACAGTCTATAGTCTCTCTCATATGGGCTAATCATTTGAGTGGATTTTTTGGATTAGAAATGAAATTAGTACGCATGTTGAATAGCGAATAGTTTTGTTTGTTTGTATGTGTTTGTGTCTTTCTTGGGCTAAATTGATTGTTTATTTTTGTAATTTCGATTAAATAGAAGGGAATGGTTGGGGTGGTTAAAAGGGGGACTAAGTCAACTCACGTTTGATAGATAGAAGTGAAGCACTTTAATTTATTTAGTAAGCGGTTGGTAATTTAAGTTTTTTTTTTTTCTTGAGTATTTAGTATGTCAATAGACCGACCGCGTGTAGTGGGTTAGCAAAATAAAAAAAAAAAATTATAGTATAAAAGAAATTACATTGTTTAGATAAGAATAAAAGTGGGGAGATATTTGTATTGTATTGAAGCACCCTCTCCATATGAAAAAGATAAGATGTGAAGGTCGATTAAATTAAATGAATTTGGTCAGGCTGGCAAAGTCTCGGCAAACTGTCAATAGAACTTTGTATTTTAATCACTCAAAGTGGGCTGATAAAAAAAAATTAGAAAACAAATAAAATTTACAAGATATTTCAAGGAGATATTTAATAAGGGAGAGTCATAAAATTTACTCGTTTATTACAGAAAATCCTCGAAATTAATAGAGTTGGTAAAATGCACAGTCAATTTAAGACAGTTTTTATATGGTGGTGTGGCAATAACACCACTGTACTTACAGAAAAACTGGAAAAGGTTGAAAAGTATAGGTCCCACTACTGAATCCTGTGGAACTCTACTCTAGAAGTAGATTTTACACTGCCTGTGAACAATAAACTATAAATCTTTAAAAAAAATCCTCCATTTCAATCGAGGATGTCATTTTCGAGCCAATAGAATAATATAGATGATCGTATTAAAGCCGCGGTAATGATCTGTAGAGCGTTTTTTACGTTAAAAAATGTTTTTTACATACTGATTCCGTTTCAAAAAGATTTAACACAATTAATTGAAATAACCCAAAATTATAAAAAAGACGTGAAATCTTAACGCAAATCGTGCACTTTCTTTTCATTTGAACGATCTCCTGAATACCATTTTCTGGACCGGATTCACGCTTATTGACAGGATGAGGAAGAAAAAACTTTTAGTTTTTAAGTTTCGGTATTTTTGATGGCGTTTGGGATAGTTAAGTGGTAAACTTGGTAATAAATCTATCCGATCACAATGTTCTTCGGGGAATAGGCGCACAGTGCGTCGATTGTATGAAGATGCTAGAAAAAAATCAAATTTACAAAAATAAGTTGAGTTTGTAAAAAAATATGTATTGTTATTTTAATAACAACAAATTTTACAAACTTTAGCGAAATTTTCAATTCTGAATACCCATGATTATTTATATCTAGAAAATGGCTTGCACGATTTGAACAAAACTGAAGAAATTTGATTATCTAGGCGAGTTCAAAAACACAAAATAGTGTAGACCCTATTCGCCCCCTGCCACGCCTACTTTTGTATACCTGATTCAATCAAGGATTTTGTATGTATGGGAATTCGGGAAAAAATAAAAAACAGTTGTTTTGCTAAGATTTTTTGATATTCAGGCTCTAAATTTGATTCCATATTTAATTTTGACTCCATAAACTGCAAAACACCACGCACTCGGGCTGTTGAGTTGAAAAACCAAACATCAAAAAGCTCGCTGTTTGAAAACATTCTGTAAAAAAATACTCGTAAACAAACACTTGTTGCAAGAGAAAGCGCAAAATCTGCAGAAAAAACTTCCTTTTTTTGAAAGATATAATTGTTTTCTTTCTTTAAATAAAAACACTTTTTTCCTATCTGACACATCCCAAAATATATGGCTTATCGAAGTTAGTACTTAACACGAACAAAAAAGCTTTGATTTGGAATTTAAATTTACATGTAAAAAAAAAATATGCAGTTAGAATAATTATATTTTCTCTCCTGACCTAGCAAAAAAAATATCGTAAGTTTTTTCTTTTCTTCAGTAAATGCTCTTTTAAGCGGTAACTACAAATCTTACTCTCATTATTTGTTTTTTTTTTTTTTATTTTCTGAGGACCTCTGACAACAGACAATTGAACTTTATCATAAACTAACTGTCGATTCATTCAAACTTATTACTTTTAATTTGGCATACTTGCTCCACATTTTAGGCAATTTTTTTTTTTTTTTTTTATTTTTCTCCATTAGTCGCCGCACTGTGAGGAGGTTAGATGAGTCTAAAAAGACCGCCAAAGCGAAAAAGGCTATAACTGACGAAATTGATGTAGAAATCAATTGAATTTGAAAAATAGGTACTAAAAATGAGAAAATGCCTAAATAGGACCAGGTCAACCTTTACCATGGTTTTTATCTAATGCTGTATAAGGTCACCGGATTAAGTTTTTTTTACCAAGAAAGCAGATTAAAAAATGGTTCAAATAAAACATAAAATATCTTTAATTTATCATACTTATTATGCTAGTTGTTAGTCAATGTCTCAATAAGAGCAGGAATATCAGGAAAAAAGTACAATTATTACAGACTTAACAGTCCAAAGCTCTAACCAGAGCGCGGGGATTATAGGAGAGAGCTAGAATTTATAGCAGATCGTATGGCCGGCATGTATCGATTGGGCGGGGAAAATCAAAGTTTAAGCCCAAAGTCACTATTTAATGTTAAAAGTCGAGAATATCAATGTGGCCTAAATATCACTAGAAGAAGGGCCCAGTACAGTTGTTGCTTCTAATTTGCTTATTTTATAGTAAAAAAAAAAAAATTAAAATCATAAGATAAAAATGTATGTAAAATCGGTCAGGGGATTAGGTAGGTACTATCGGAATATGGATGTAACGTTTTAACTTTGTCATGATTAAAAGCTTGCTCCAAAAATAAGTGAATTTTTGGAAAAACAAGCGCAAATTCGGTTACCAGAGAAACTCAGATAAAATAAACATCTAAGTGAATTCAAAAACAAGGTTCCAGTCTTGAATATTTTTAACGTGAGGCGCGAAGGTACGAAAGATATTTTCGTTCTCCCTCCAGCTCTGAAAATTAGATACATGTGATGGCTAACATGTTGTTTTTTTAAGGGGCCCATCCAAAGCGGCAAAACACAGACAAGAAGCAACCGAAACTTGGACAGCGAGTTTTGGATCTACTTCTTGAATGTTTAGGTCTTTTTCTAACACGCGTCAGAGGCAAATTTAAAAGCATTACGATAAAATGTGCTGAGTTTAGAGAACCAATAGAAACGCTACTAAAGATCTGAAACGCAATCGGTGCTGAAAAAAAAACTTTGGAAAGACGTTTTTTAAGCTCCTAATCATTTTATTTTAATTTTTTACACAAACAGATCAAACAGAATCGTTTTGCTTCCATTAATGACCTTTAAATTAATTACTTCCATCCTGGATGTAGCAATCAGCATTAAAAAAAAAACTGCACTAAAACTATTTACTACCTCTTCAATTAATTGCTGACTGCATATTAAAGTCGGAAACGCATTTGCATCAGCGCCAGCCAGCGGCTTGGCATTCATATTTCAGATGTTCCATGATGAGCCCCCGCGTGTGGCAATCATTAAGCGTTTATCCCCCAAGTCATTGGACTATTGCTACATAAATTAGTTGTCACCATACCAAACCACTGACAGTTGACCTGAAAATTCTACACCACTCACACTAAACACTGACTGACTCACCATAAGAAACAGCAGCGCCACAAACAGAACAAAAAAAAAAAAAAAAAATAAAAATCATCGACATTAGATCAAACCGCAATTCATCTGACAGTGAAGGCGTCTTGCGTCTTCATCTAAGTCATCAAGCTCGCGAGTGATAGATATTTGAATGATGCGAACTGCAGAGGCGCGATATATAAAAATGTGTGTGACAAAATCAAATCGAAAATAAAACTTAAAAAATGTAGAAACTTGGAACTCGGCCATTGATTGCTTTTTTTTTTTGTGAGTTCTGTGAGTGTTTCCATTTAGGATGTGGGGACATCCACCTGAGTGTAAAATTGTTGACATTTTTACGGCCATTTTTTTTTTTTTTCAACTCTCACTCACATTCAATTCGAATGAATCTTTCAAATGGAATGTAGCCAGAAAAGAGAATATAATTGAGTTGTTAAGACGAAAAAAAAAAAAAAACGAATTAAAATTTTGAAACAATGATGTCTCGGTTTAAAGTTTTGTTTTTTTTTTTTTTTTTAATGGAATTTCCTCATTGACAGGCAGAGTCATATCAGATGAATTAAATTTGTTTTATTATTTGATCATAAATTAATAAATAGCCGAGTCATTAGGAATTCACATTGAATGACACCTGTCGGAAGTTGCGTGATATGAATTTTATTTGAAGCTTTCAACTTCTTTTTTGTTTTTGGGGCGATAGAGAGATAGCGTGCAGGGTGGTCTCAATTTCAATTTACCACAAATATAGTTTGCACACGAATCGGAGAGGGGGTAGGAGTAGGGTGTATCTATTGATTTAGGGTTGAAAGACTATTTTATTCCTTAAAGGGATTTTTTTTTTTATTTATTTAAACGAAATTTGAAGACAGTTTTATTGATTTTTTGTTTTTTGTTTTTGTAAAATAAAGTTGTTCTGTTGTTGTTTTTATGTGGAGATTTGTTAAGGTTGAAATTTATTGTTGCATTAAATAAATAAAGAGGGTGAAATTTAAGTGTTAGGTCATATGGTGGTCGAATTAATTTGTTTTTGGTTTATTTGAACGATTGGGGTAAAAATGAGTCATCAACCGGACGTTTGACAAAAATTCCAGTTTTTTTTTCGAGTTGTATACAAGCTATTAAACATAGTGAAAAATAAAAGACGAAAGGGAACATTAGAGATTCATTAAGCTGGAAAATAGATTACATGCATTTGTCAACCATTTTAAATCAGGCAGATCTATATTTTTCGTGAAAAAAAAAAACATTTTTTCTTCTCTTTATACAAACCGCGGTTATTTCTTTAGGTTTCCAAGAAAATGTTTGTCTGCTGAAGTTACGGTTACCATATTTCTGGGAGGGAAATCCGGGAAAAATTAAAGTTTAATAATATCTTATATTTAACTTTGTTTTAAGTAAATAATGCATAAAAAAGAGAGAAGAAAGAAATAAAAAAAGGCCAACAACGCAACGTAGCAAACAAAATGCACGACTGTATTAGGTACACGTAATTCACACAAAAATATTTTTAGTATAATTTTATAAGAAATTTAATATTTACATATTTTGTATCTGTTTGAAAAAATTGATTTGTAAAATTTTAAAATAAGTTATTTTTAATTTTTTTCCAAATTTTAATACATATCAAGGTTTCTTAAACGATTCTATGATGGGAATATTTTCCTTTATATCTTTAAACTTGTTTACGAGGAAGTCTGAAATATGTTGTTCAATTATTTAACTTGACAAACACAATAGTACAGGTAAAATAGTACCTACATAAAATCAACAAACAAACAAAAAATTGGTACACTCATAAAACTTGGAAAAAAGTTTTCTTTTGCGATAAGAACCAAGGATAAAAAAGTCTATAAAAAAAAGTTGGATGGAAGGGTGCTTTTTCGCGGACAAGAGGTGGGGGTGAAGGTCCAAAATATAGATACTGAAGAAATTGTTTGTGAAATATCATCATGTGACACATGTTTTTTTAAGGTATTTTTGATGCTGAATCTAATAACATAAAAATAAAGTCAATACGATTGCTCTGAAAAAAGTTATAGCCGATTAAAAACAGAGTGCTTGTTTTTTTACTTCAACAGGTAAAATATAACCGAAACCCATGTGAAAAACATGATACACTGATGAAATTCGGGATGAAGGTTTAAGATAAAGCAGGAACAAAGGGTCCATAAGGTTCTTAAACAAAAATATTGGTGAAAGGGTGTTTTTTTGATGGGTTGAGTTATGAGTAAGAAAGGTATCATAACAGATTTCATACATTTTATTAATTTTTAGATTTGGTGAAAAAGTTTCGTTTGTTATCAGAGCTAAGAATTTAAAGAGTCTACAAAATTATCTTGAGTGAAAGGGTGTTTTTTTTTAAGAAATGATGAAATTCGGAATAAGTACCACAAAAAGTGGGAAAAAAATATTACACCAATGAAAATTAGTACAAATGTTTCATTTATAACAAAAACCAAGAATCTAATACAAATATTTTAGGTGAAAGGGTGTTTTTTTTTTTTAAATAAGGGAAATCATTGATAAGTCCGATAAAATCAATGGTATAAAAAAGGTAACCTTAAGAAATTTATTAAAAATGTTGTCTTTCTTATGGGAATTACGAATAAAATAAGTTTATAAATTTTTTTTCATGTGAAAGGGTGTTTTTTTTTTGGTGTAGAGAAAATGTGGGTAAATTGAAAAAAGTAAGTAATAATAATGGTACCCTATTGAAACTAAGCAACTATGTTACTTTTGAGATAAGAAACGAGAATCTAAAGTTTCTATAAGAATATCATGGTTAAAAGAGTGTTTTTTTTTCAGTGAAAACAAAAATGATGGGCCACCCTAATGAAATTTGGCGAAAACTTTGATTTAGGATAGAAAGCAAGAATAAAGAGTTTTACTAATAAAAATTTAGGTGAAAGGGTGTTTTTTCAAAGAGACGGTAAAATCTGTAATTGGTCCCAAAAAGCTAATGATTTTCATTTTATTTTTGGTTTCGATGATAAATTCAACGTTTATGCTTAAGTTCTTAGACGTTTTACATGAATGAATTTTCTGAAAATCAGAAATAACTTCCTGTGCTAAATTGTACCTACCGACACACATTTTTCTTTTGTGAATTTCGGTGTCACCAATACTTTTCATCGTAGACGAATGCTCATACACCTTGGTAAATTTAAAGTTTTTAAAACGCTGAATCTATTGTATTTTTTGTGACCAGAAAATTTTAATTCAGTTCAATAGCATTTTTACTTGCGATATAGGTACTATAGGGCAAGTTTAGGATTCGTAAAAAAAATCGAACTCGAGATAACAATTTTACATGACATTACGATGATGGAGAATGCCAAAAAAGTGGGTCCGGCAATTCTGTCTGTCTGTCTGTCTGTATGTACCTCGAGCTACAGCTTAAACTATTAGAGTGATTTTGTTCAAACTTGGTAGTTAAGAGTTTTGGGTGATTCCTTAGAGGACAAATTGAAATTTATTTTTTTACTACCAAAACTAACGGTACCTGCCATATAACGGAAATAGAAAAGTTAATTTTTTCAAAAACGGCTCTAACGATTTTCATTAAAATTTTTGAGTGTAGCAGTACACATAAGAGCCAACTTTCTAAATAAAAAATATATTTTTTTTACCGTTATTAACGGTACCTGTCATATAACGTTTTTTTTTTATTTATGAATATATCGTTCAAGAATACCCCGATTTCAACGAAAATTTTTATACAAAATGTTTTAGGTAAAGGTAATGTTAAAAATTTAGAAAATTTTCAAAAAAATCATTTTTGGATTTTTAAAAAATATTTCAAATTTTTTTTTTGAAAAATCAATTTTTTGAAAACGTGTTTATGAAAAATTTTGAAATTTCGTTTTTATGCGTAAATAATTTATTACTTCAAAATGGCATACCAACTTTTTTTTTTGAAAAATGTCAGAACATTTTTATATATAAAAAATTATTTTTTTTTCAAAAACGGCTCTAACGATTTTCGAAAATTTTTTTCTAAAAATTCACTTTTATACAAGAAGTAAACTGGCATACTTGGTTTTTTCTGAAAGATCATTTAATTAATTATAAAAAACAGATTTTATTTTTTTTTAATTTCTTGAAAATATCAAATTTTAAATTTTCTTAATTTTCTTGAATAAAAAGCTTTAACACTAGAGTAACTTAAAGCATAAGAGCAAGTACGTGCGACCCCAGTCGTGCATTTTATTTTCATTTGTTGTTATGGGTGCGCTACACTTTTTTTTTTTTCAAGCACCAATTATAACCTACAAATTTGTCACCTGCCTACCTACATTTTCTCTTATAATAACTACCCCGGAAAATCTTTTAAAATCAAAACTGACAATTTCTTTGGTTACTGTTCATTTATTCAAATTTAATTACAGAAATAGAACTTTTCTCTAGTTAATGACTTAATTTAAAACCTTCTCAGCATTAATGAGAATGCAAACTAAAAACTCCCCCAATGTTAAAATACACTTTAAACCTTATTCATTTCATAAACAAATTTGTTTTAAAGTTCTCAAACTCTAACCCTATAATTACAATCATTAAATTTGCATTTTGTTTTATTTAGTTACAATTTTGATAATAAAGTGGGTTAGTGTGATATTATTTTGTAAAGTTCATGACAGTAATTAGCTTTTGGGTTATCTATTCATTTGAATTATTTGAATTACACTCTCACATACTAATGATCTATTGTTTACTTCCTCTTACAATCAACATTTGAATACAAAATAAGACATTTTAGTCCATCATTCGAAAAACTAGTGATTTTGTGTGGTCTCCCTTGAAATTATCAATTCTCAAGTCAACATAAATTTATTGGGTTTTTTTGTTATAGCAATTTAGCTTTATTCAAAAATATTTGAAAATTCTGAATCATAAAAAGAAGATTGCAAAGATGTTTACAAACAAATATTTGGAATTCACAAATTTATGAATTCATTTGATTGAACACACCTACTCGCGATGCAAGAAAATTTGTTCTTAAAATCTGAAATGTTAACAAAATAATTCCATCAATTGCGTCATGAATGTCTGCCGGCAAAACATCTAAATACAAACAAAATTAACATTCGAACCAATCTATCTTTAAATTTTACACAAATTCTCGATATAAAAAAAAAGAGATGAAAATCACTTTGTTGAGGTTTAACACATTTATTTTTGCGAGAACCAAAACCAATTTGTTTATAATAAAAAAAGAAACAAAAAAATAAACGAAAAAAACAAATATAATTCAGTGAATACTTTTATTTTTCTCTGTTTTTTGTTTCTTTAACAGCGGAAATTATTTAAATTGAAAGAGTTTTTTTTTTTTTTAATTTTTCATTTATTAAGCTCCCACCACAGCGAATAATGATTTTTCATTGAAAATAATCTCATCACAGAAAGACTATAAACATTAAAACTCTGATTTTTTTTTTTTTTTTATTGTGAAAATTTAATTTAATGACGAACTTATGAAAGTTCAAGGTCTTAATACGAATTGTTGAGATTATAAATTTTTGATGGAAGTGTTTTTTTTTTTTTTCATTTTGATTTGTTTAACAAAAAAAAAATATAAAAAAATATTTTCAATAACTCTTTGATTGCGAGAATTCATGTCAGAAAAGAAAAATATTATTTGACAGCTTCTGTTTAACAAGAAACTATTTTTTGTTTGTTAATATTTCTAAATAATTGATTATGACAACATTTTATTGATATTGCTTTAAATTTTAATTTTAACTTGTTAACAAACAAAAACAATTTTAAGGTTTTCACGTTGATAAATTTGAAACCACAGCGAATTGTATACATTTCGAATTTTTTATTTCAGAACTAGATTAATAGCTTTATTGAGTTGTGGGAGTAAGATTGATTTGAAAATAATTATAATATTTAAATTATGCTCCCTTCGCTATAAACCTTCAAGCTTGTATTAAATTTACGAATATATTTAATTCAAAAGAATACATTAATGAGAATTTCCTTTAAAAGTAACCACGGAAATAAATAATACAATACTTAGAACTAGCACGTATAACTAAAATTTAAACACGTGTCAATGATTGAGTGACCAGATGTTGTCAGTATTGGCATAAACAAATTAAGTTGTTTTATGTTTATTTATTTCTTTTTTTTTTTTTGTTCACTTCAAAAGCCTACCAAAACTTGTGACTATTAATCATACTTTAACACATTGAGATCATCAAACAAAAAAAAAATGAGTTATACACAATAATAACTGAGAATTTAAATTTTATTTTAATTTTTTATTCATTAAAATAAAGCAAAACAATAATAAATTTAAAATTAGAAGATAAATGATATTCAATCAAAATGCGTAAAAACGGTTTTTAATTAATAATGTGTTGTTAAGTTAAGAATTAGATTTCAAATATTGTTGACATTTGTTTGATGTGGTTTATGATTGCAGTCGAAAAGTTATCAACTATTTAATCTTATTAATTTTAATCAATATATTTTTGTTTAACTTTAAATAATTTAAAAACTTTAATGACAATATTTAAATTTAAAAAAATAATTATCATGCCAAAATTTCAAATACAAGTTTCAGAAGTGGGATATAAATGTGAAATTTTAAATTTTTTGATAAAAGAAAAAGGCTTTTCTTAAAACTTCATACAAATTTATTACACAGAAGTGATACATGGATTGATAAAATTAATAAGTTTATACATTTAATTTTTACAGATTTCCAAAAACGAGGAAGTATTCAATTCGTCTGTTTTTTTTTTTTTTGTTATTTGTTACCTCATAACTTTGGATTAAGTGAACCAATTTTCATAATTCTTTTTGTATTGGAAAGCTGGTGGCTGCAGTGTGGTCCCATTTCATTTCTAGGTATAGAAACTATTAGAAAAACCATAAACCGATTTTTGATCCATGGAAGTCGGTTTTGTTTTTTTGAAGTATAAAAATATTTTTTGAAAAAAAAAAATGATTATGTTAATGTAATAAGTTCCAGTACAGTTAAAATAGTACAAAAAATCAATAAATTAAAAAAATTGCTACCCCAATGAAACTGGGCAAAAAGTTTTTTTTCTTGCAGTACGAATGAAGGATTAAAAGAGCTTTTAAAAAGTTTTGGGTGTATTTTCGCATGGGAGAGGAGGGATAAGGATCAACAAAACAGTGAAAAAATTGTTTTGGAATGTATTCATTTTTGAGGGATTGAAAGCATGAGAAAATATAACAAATGAAATTAATTTGATGGATTTTTTATTAACAAGGAAAAAAATCTCTGCGTAAAACGGTGTTTATTTTAAAAGATAAAATTCGGAATTAGTGCCAAAAATCTGTGACGAAAATTATACCCCGATTGAAATTGGTAAAAACGTTCCATTAGCGAATTAGAATTGAAGAAGTCTATAAAAATATTTTTATTTTATATTATGTACATAATATGTTTATAAGAAGAAAGAAAACAGAAAACTAATATAATGAAAATAAATTCATAATTTTTATTTGCATATGTTTTGTGGACTTTATGAATAATATTCAATTTAGTAGAGTTTGTATGACCTGTAGTCCAAAATGCGTTTCGCCCAGGTACAACATAATATGTTTATTAGGCTGGGTCACAAATGTATGGAGAAATTTTTTTTGCTGATTTTTTTACGGGCACAGTAATAAAAAGGTGCCAAACTGTAAATAGAACAATAATATAAAGTTTGGTTATAATCAGACTTTATCTTCTGCCTCCGGTTGCTCAGCTAAGTTTGGTCCTACACCCTAAGGAAACAACTCAGGCCGTTTTCGAACCATTCTAACTTTTGTTTCAATAATGTGAAACATTTCAAACTCGTTTTATTTGTTAACATAGTCCAAATCAAGCTCCTCAAAAACTTTCAGCTACGTAGGATTAGTAGTTTCTGAGAAAAATGCTTTCAAAAATCGCAAAAAGAGTAGCTGATTTACTCACTAATATACTAACTAACAAATGATAAAAATTATGGCAAACTTCTAGTTTTTATAGAAATTTGTTATGGTCATGGATCTTGAAGTACATACAAAGAAAAAAATCGAAAAATTGAGATTTTACATTCAGGGAGCGTGGTAACCGCCTATTTTGGTAGAATTCATATAAATTATGAAAAAGTATACTTCTGAATACCCTAAAATCTTGAAACTTGGTAGAATTGTAGTTAATGCAAAGGAAACATATTCAAACTTCAGATTTTCCGACTTGGAGGCTTGGTATCCCCTTAAAAATAATAAATTAATTAGCAAGTCTTAGAAAAATGTAGTTTTGGTTTTTTTTTATTTCTCAAAAACGACAAAACATTTTTGCATCCGGTTTTCTGTTTCTGCTTGAAAACAAATAAGAGCATTGAATTTTGAAAACTTAAATAGTACTTAATCACATAAAATTTTGAAAAAAAATTAGTTCGCAAAATAAAAAATTTTTTTTTCAAAATTTTGATATTGAAAATTAATTTTTCAAAAATTGTTTTATAAAACAGCTTTATTTGAAAGCAAAATAAAAAAGAGATTTAGGGCTCAACAAAAAGGTATAACATGTTGTTGTAGGTATAGCGGTTGATTTTTAATAATACTTTTTCCTATTTTTCCTAATTAAATCATTTTTTTTAGAAAATTGCCCCTCTTGGCTAAACGGGGGCGAATATTAACCCCCTCCAAAACGATTTTTTTCTGGTCCCGACCCAACCTACACGCTTAAGCTTTTTGGCACATCCTCTTGAATAAGCTTGTATAAGAAATGAGATAATAATAAATTAAGCAAAGCGTATGTGGTTTTAGGCAAAAATCAGCTTTTTTCAAAAATGAAACCACAATCCGGAGGCACTTAGGCTTAAAATAATGAAATGAAATTTTACTTATAAGCTAACCGAACCATTTAGCACCTTTTAATCGCTGAGCCTTTTTGAAAATCCAAAAAATTGTATTTTGACCCACCCTAATGTTTATATAGTTTTATATTTGGTTTACGGGCTGCAGGTCAAACACCCCGTAAACCATATATAAAACCAAAAATGGTTTCCTTAGAAAATTTATTACAAATTTTTGTCATGATGGGAATTACGAATAATATAAGTATATTTATTTCATTCATGAGAAAGGGTGTTTTTTTTAGATGAAGACAAAAATGTTTACTACAAAATATATGTAAATAGTATTGATGGTACCCTATTGAAATTTAGCAATTATGTTAAATTTGAGATTGGAATCCAGTGTCTTTCAGAATATCATGGTTAAAAGTGTGTTTTTTTAATGAAAATCGGTATTTACGTTACATCTGGAATAGAAACTAAGAATAAAGAGACTTAATAAAATAATTTTTAGTCAAAGAGTGTTATTTTTGAAAAGAGAGTAAATTCTATAACAAGTAGGTACTTATCAAAAAATTTAGTTGTCAAATATTTGAACACAGATGAAAATGACTCAGATCAGACTGCGAATTTTAAGCTTTCTTTTTTTAATTGTCTATGTATATTCGAACAATATTAAGTTGACATTATTTTGTTTGCACAATTTATTAAAAAAAAAAATTAATGTGATGGTGCAGTGTCTCAAAATATGTACATATGTTGGGACTACTTTCTTTACAAAACTTAACCACTAGATCAGATCAGTGTTCAACTCAACTAGTCTCTAAAAGCTAATCATAGGACAAGTTATCATGGACAATTCATCAAAGAGCAAATTGAAACTTCAATATTTGTTTATGATAAACATATTCTTTATACGCCCTTGAATTAGTTTATTTTATGCAAAAAGTATCAAATATTTCGTAAAATCGCGAACTAAATTTTCTTTTGACAAATTCTCTTGTTTGATTGAAATGAGTGCATTCAGGCATTCAGCACCAAACACACTAGCCATTTATAAGATTTACCTGAGATTTATTTTTAAATTACTTAATTTGTACCAGATTAACCAAACAATTTGTTTAGTTAATCATCCAATTAGGAGAAAATTTAACATAAATCACCCTAAATCTAGATTAAGGTGCTGATGTCGGTGGAAATGTACTATTAAAGTATATCTATAGTTCATGCAATGCCAAACATTACAGAAAATATGTATGTTACGTTTAATACCAAATTGTTCGGAGTTCAAAGGCCCCCTAAACAGCTTTTTATTAATATCTTTATTATTATAACTTTAATAAAAAATAAAAATTTATAGGTAAGGGACTGATTTTTAGCTTAAAAAATTATCACAAAGGTTCAAAATTACCATGGGATAACCATTTTCAAACTTCTATAGAATTTTATAGCAATGAACAATGAATTAAGAATTCATAGTTATTTTTAAACCCCAAAGTATTTACCTGTACAATATTAAGCATATTGAGTAACTCAAAAGCAACAACAGCAACAGAATTTATACATTTATCATACATTTAAGATTTTGTATCTTTTTGGTGATTTCACTTTTCAAAAATGTATATCAACATTTCACCTTCACATTTAAATGATTTCACTTTTTTTTGTGTATCAATTTTTCTTATTATTTATGGAATTTTTTCAAACCTCTCGATATTTTGGCAAAAATAAAATTCACTTCAAATCACTTCAAATGAGGTCATTCATCATCAAGGCTATTCCAGAGTACCTTTTATAGTATTTTTATGCAAATCTAACGACCCGTTCGTTAAATATTCTCTCTTAACAAAAATTTGACAGTTGGGCAAATATTAAATAAAAATCATTAAAAATGTATGGAATCTTTTTCTTTATTTATTTTTACCGAACACACATGTTATAAATTCTCATGCGATCACCCGCGTAGGTTAAAAGTTCCAAACGAACTAAAAAACTTTTTTCATATACCTGCGAATCAAAATCTAAATAACAACAACAAAAATAGATACAAAATAGGAAAAAAAATAAAAAACAAACTAAAACAGAAAATACAAATCCAGTTTTGTCATTTTATTTGCATCTAGTCGCGATTTGTATCTATAACAACACTATAAGCCTTCTAAAGTACTTTTAGGAACACCATCAGCAGTAGCAACACGAATAGGTTAGGTATATACTTCAAATAGAGAACATTAGCTGGATTATTTTATGCCTGAGGAAATCTGGAACACGCATCACCTCTAGGCAACTTGGAACCAACGGACTTGAGTCGCCATTGACGGATTTGTATTTAAAAAAAAAAATCAAAAAAAAAAAAAAAACTTCATACAAAACAATTAAACAAACAGAGCCAAGTTGGCAGAACAAACAGTGCACAATACGGTTTTCACTGTCTACATGGAAATATACTTTAAATGTATCAGTTCTCAGTTCTGTTTGGTTTTATGTTCTTTTTGTTTTATTTCGTTCACCTTGCCCTAGGTTTGTCACTCTTTTTTTTTTTAATTAATCGTTGTTTTACGGTGATTAACGTTTCAATTAAGTTTAAACAAAAAAAACATTTGTTTATTTATTTTGTTGTTGTTTGGTTAATGATGTTTCAGTGCGTATATAAGATTCATGTAAAGGCTAACACTCTTTTAGTAGTGTTGCGTCACTTTTGTTTAAAATCGACCCCGGGATTGTGGTTTGTTTTACACGCGATATGCGACAACCGACGACGACGATATACACACCATAAATAAGCTACCAATGAAGCCAAAAGTTTATTAACCACTGTGAGATGGCATCGATGTCGATGAGAGAACTTGAATGTGGTATTTGGTTTGACATTTTAATGTCGAATTTTTTTTTTTTGGAGAGATGAAGAATTCAGATGAGTCTGGCTTGAAAAAGAGGGGATTTGCACGAGTGAGTGTTGCCGATGTAGGTTAAATTAATGAAGAATAGAAATAATTGAAGATATTAGAACCGGAAAAGATGAACTTTTATAATAAAGATACAGGGCGCTCTTAAGGCTTTAATAGTCTTAAACAAGTAAGAGCTAAGGTCAGAAGTTTGTTTTTAGCTGTCAGTATTGCCAATTCTTGCTAAGTTTTCGTTAACACTGGTTCAAATCAATTCGGATAGAGAGTTGTTAAAAGTAGGAAAGACTTGATTTTTTATCCCGAAAGATATTTGATTTTTCAGAAAATGAATTTTTTAGTTCAAACACAAATTTATAAAAAAAAAACACAGTAAACGAACGGATCCTAGTCTTGACATAAGCTCCGTTCCTTTATAAGTGGAAAACAGCTTCTAGTACAATTTCCGTCTAGTCGGCCAGCAGAGCATTAGTAGATCTAGTAGTAAATGTACTAGATCATATTCATGTGTAGTTAACTACATTCAAATGAACACAGCTAAACTAACAGTTATTAGACAAACAGACAAAGTAGACAAAAAGAACTGACCGTGAATATGCCGTATTCTTTTGAAGGTGATACTCATGAGTAGAAATCTAGTACATTCGTATCTATTTGAGTTTTTTTTTGCAAAATATTTAAATTAACATATTTTAAATAAATAATAAAGAAACACGTTGTTTGCGAAAGTTTAAGCTTTTTTAATTTGTTAATTTATATTAATGGTCTGTATTATGTCAAAGTTATTTATTTATTTTTTTTGTTTGTCACGAGTCATTGTAAATGTAATTGAGGGTAATTTTAAGTTTTTTTTTTTTTGTCTGACATTTCATATTTTGTAATTTGTAATTGGTATAAAAGTATAATTGGGTTTTTTTTCTCATTTTTTGGTAGTTATTAATTCGAATCAAATTGAGTTGCTTACAATAATAAATAATACAGGTCCCCCTGCAATACAATTAAGATCAATTTCAGTAATTTTCCAGTCAGTTGACATTGAGTGTGAATGAACTCATTTTTTTTTTTAATGATGATGATGATGTTCTGTATACAAGTGTAATTGAATAGCGCTCAAGTGACCTTTGCGGCAATTGAGAAATATTATGAAATTTTTAAGCGCCTGGAGTATAATTTATGGCTTTTGCAAGTTGACAGGGAGGATAAGTTTAACGTGGATAAAATATTTGAAGATTGAGAGTGGGAATGGAGGGCATTTATTTAAGGGTGGCATTCACAGTAAATGTTCAAATAAATAAATAAATATTAACAATTGATAATTTAGAGCAAAATTGTCCCCTCTTTAAAAAAAAAAACGTTAACTGGAACGCAGTTTTTCAATAACAGTCGATTTCTTTTGACAGAACTGATATAATATTTTGAATACAGACAGTCTCGAGAGAAATAAAGATGCAAAGTAAGCAAACAGAACTATTGTATGTTTGACAGTTGAAGGTCAATCTAGTGTCTTTCTTGACAAATATCCGTCATATTGGATGCATTCAAAAACATGATTGGATAATTTGATACTGAACCAGAGTTGCCGTCTACCAATGAGTAAGTTAGTAATATTTACAAAAAAAAAAAACTAAACATATAGGTATTGTTGATAACGGTTCAGGAGTTTCAACGTAGTTTTTTATGGAAAACAATGAATATTAGTAAATACCAATCAGTTAACTAAACAAATATCAGTCGGTTGGTTGATATGTCTTTCTTGAAACTGGAAAGAGATTACCCATCAAAACTCTACCAGGTTTAACAGAGTTAAGAATCCCAAATTGGGAATTAGAGGTTTATTTAAAGATGTACCTCAATTAGGAACAAAAAATGCCGGGTTTTCGGCTTAATAACCTTATGAACTTTTCTGTTTAAATTTTTTTTTTAATTTAAACTCTTGTTCTTCATATACATTTACCGAAAATCATGATTCCAATTAATTTGTTTATATAACTTCTTAACATATCGTTAACTTCATTTTTGCCTAATTAAGCATTTTAAGACCGAGATAATCTTTTTCAATTTAAGTTCAAGATCTCTTTCCCTACATATCTTTTCCTACAATAATTATGTGTGATAAAAAAAAAATATATATACAAGCCACTTGACAGCAAAAATTATAAACACATCAGACAACTTAACAGCATTTGATGAACAAAATAAGACTTAACCATGTCGAACATGCCGACGCGTCGCCACCGACTTTGTGCTTCGTCTCTTTTGCGGCATCTTTTTTTTTCAATTTCACCAACAAACGAAACAAAAAAAAGTAAGTTAACTTTAAACGATTTTGTTTTTTTAATTAAAAACCATTACTTGAAGAGAGTAATAGCCGGATGGCAAACCACTTCTTGGTTCATAGAAAATTATCGTTCATTGAGATTTTTTTTTTTTCATTAAATTTTTTTGTTAATTTTCCTATAACAGGTACAAAGCTATCAACTTATGAAGCTGAATTAAACTTTCACTCTCATTTGGTATCGTTTGTCGTCACCGACATCGTCGTCGTCTATACGTCGTTGGTCATCTTATAAAGGTGTGGAAATGATCTTCTGGATTGATCATATCGATTAGATAATCTCATCAACTTTTTTTTTTTATTTCATTTGAAAAATAAAAAAATAAATAAACACATCAAACTTGATATTAAAGTTGGTACTTTATGCATTTTAAGTTTGATCGGGTTTGAAGTAGCTTTAATCGGTTGGATTTTTTCATTTTTTTTTTTTTTTTTTTTGTTAGATGTGAATTGAATTTGCTCAACTTTGTTTTTTCCATCAGCCTAACCGTCGCCGCCGTCAAACCGCACTGTGCTGTCGTTTGAAATTGATTATATTTCTTTGATTTTTTTATTGAGGAACCGGCTTTTCGATTAACACATGCAGCACGAAGTGTGACATACGAACGTGTAGTTCGTAAACGTTTTGCTTGTTTTCGATTAGCATCGGATTGATTGAGCATCGTGTATAACTTTATAGATACACCACAATATACATAGTTTTGTGTATTATGTGTGATTGGGTCAAGAAAATAAAATATAACTGTAAAGTGGGAATTATTAACTATTTCAAATAGTTTTTGGAAAGAAACAAAAAAAAAATTGAAAATTTAATTCAAAACTTTTTACGGTAAATTATTTGAATAGCAAACGGTAAAGAACAATTTGATTTTTTGTTTTTTTTAAAGAAAGATTAAGCATAGATTGTTATTTGTGCTAAAATATAGCACTCACAATAAAAAAGAATCTTAATTGATTATCTAACAAGTTTTTTGTTTTAAAAAGCTGAAATTTTACTGTGATTTGCTATAGCATTTATGAAATTTTTTTTGAATCTATGCAATTTAATGAGTACCTATCTCTTAGATATGTTCACAAATAGAACTAGAGAGAACCTTTGGCAGTACCTACTAGTTAAATCATCGCTCCTGTAAAAGAAAAGTACACGAACAGAACTAATAGCAAACAAATTAGAAGTGTTCCATTGGATTTTGAAAAATACAAAAACTTCTGACTGAACGAGTTTTCCTTATAGTCCAGTAATTTTAGACATTTTTAACCCCAATCTGCGGAAAAATTCCTACTGGGCTGAATTTTGGTATACACATTCGTTAAGTCGCACAGTGGGCCCATATGGCCTTAGGCGTCTCAAAAATCTGTAACTTTGTTGTCTTTTGTGATAATTGCGTCAAATTTGGAATATATTACCTTTGTTATATAACGAATCATTCAATTTACTTTTTTTTGAAATTCAAATTGTTTTTAAGATTTTAAAAATTAGTCAAAGTTGAAAAAGTGCGATTTTCGCTTGATTTAGGTGTTTAAAAATATCTGTAACTTTTTTGTCTCCTGAAATAAATTTGAAACACATAATCTTTAATATATCAGAAATCATAAAGCATAGTTTTTATTTAAATGCAAATTATTTTTGAGCTTTGAAAAGCTAGGCAAAGTTCAAAGCTAAAAAATACGATTTTGACTTAACAAGAACGTCTCAAAAATCTGTATCTTAAAACTGTTTTCCTTCCTTTCGTGTCTTAAAATTACTTAACTATTTTTATGAGTATAAAGTATAGAAAAAATAAATTTCAATGTAGTTTGTTTGTGTTACCGTATTTGAAATTTAAGCTATTTTATTTGAAAATTATAAGAAAAATATTGATTATACACATTTTAAATAAATTTTAAAAAGTCGAAAAAGTCCTTTTTTGGGAAAAGAGAAAAAAATCACAAAAAAAAAACTGGTTGTCAATTTTTCGAAAATCCTTCTTAATAAAATACTTTAAACGGCTCTTTTGAAAATCTTCAAGTAAAATCAAAATCAGTAAATAAAATCCCTATGTCACTTTTTGCAAAGATGAAATTTTTTTCAAAATTACAATATCAAATTCTACCATTTTTCTGCTACCTTAGACTTTTTCTAATAGTATACAAATATCTTCAATTTCGGGTGCATATACTAAGTCTAAGAGCCCACAGCAAATTTTGGGAGTGGAGGTATAACCAAAATGTGAGTATGCAGTTTTATAGCCTTATGCGTTTTAATAACGAATTAAAAAGTCTGGCAGCTTTAAATCGAAGCTTTATATGGTTTCCGAGGGGTTAAATATCGCGAGTTTTCCAATTAATGTGAGTAGGCTAAATTAACACAAAATCACATTCTGAATATAAGGACTGATGCTCTGTCATTTCCCCAATGCCTGAAGACATCAATCTTGACAGTGCGATCAATAGAACTCAAGATACAGTGCGGTTCACATGGTTAGACGCACCAATTTTCGTTTACATAAATTTCATTTTTTTTTTGTGTGTGTGCAAGAATAACCAAAAAATTGTATTTATTAGAATGGTTATTTAGTTCTTAATAGAAAAACAAAAAGAAATAGTGGGTGAGTTGAAGTTAACGGTACTTTTTAGTCCTTCTTGTCTGTGATGTAAGAAAAAGGGCAGCTTTTTTCGGTTCACATGATTAGACGCACACCTTAAATTAGTTAGTTTGGCGAGATCTATTGCGCTGATTTGATTAAATTTGGAAGATTAAGCATCAAGAAGTTATTTTTTAGTGATTTTCATTCAAAATCTGTTAAAAAAAGTTCTGAGCGCGAGAGAATAAGGGAAAAATGACGCGTTGGATTCCGAAGGTCTTTCCATAAGCCCCATTGCCAAAAAAATAGGATGAAGTGACTATTTCAAAAGAAATTATTTAAAAAACAGTGCCTCCTACGAAAAAAACTTCAAAGGAGGAACAATAGAAGCTTTAACTCCTCAGGAAAAATGAAAATTTATGAAAAAAGCGTCAAAAACAGCTCTATCCCCCAGCAAAATTAAAGAAAAAGCTCGGCTAACGGGAAGAACATCAATTTTTCGGTGAATTTTTTTGAATGCTGAACATCCTAGATTAAAATAAAACTTAAAAATAGTCTTTAAAAAAAGGCCATTTGAAAGAAACAGCGGATGGAGCTCGCACGTCTTCACATAACGTGGGAAACAAGTTTTTGAAGTTTTTTTAAATTGGCGAAATGTGTTTTTTCTAATGAAAAAGAATTTAATTTGAATTGTTCTCATGGGTATTACCACAAATTTCACGATTTTCACTAGGAGGAAAAGTTTTTGACACTTCAACATTCAAGAAAAGGAGGAGTAATGGTTTTGGGAGCCATTTAATATTACATTCGATTTAGTTTTCGTTTCAAACCACTCATTTTTGCAAATGGCGTTTTTTAAAGACTATTTTTAAGTTTTATTTTAATCTAGGATGTTCAGCATTCAAAAAAATTCACCGAAAAATTGATGTTCTTCCCGTTAGCCGAGCTTTTTCTTTAATTTTGCTGGGGGATAGAGCTGTTTTTGACGCTTTTTTCATAAATTTTCATTTTTCCTGAGGAGTTAAAGCTTCTATTGTTCCTCCTTTGAAGTTTTTTTCGTAGGAGGCACTGTTTTTTAAATAATTTCTTTTGAAATAGTCACTTCATCCTATTTTTTTGGCAATGGGGCTTATGGAAAGACCTTCGGAATCCAACGCGTCATTTTTCCCTTATTCTTTCGCGCTCAGAACTTTTTTTAACAGATTTTGAATGAAAATCACTAAAAAATAACTTCTTGATGCTTAATCTTCCAAATTTAATCAAATCAGCGCAATAGATCTCGCCAAACTAACTAATTTAAGGTGTGCGTCTAATCATGTGAACCGAAAAAAGCTGCCCTTTTTCTTACATCACAGACAAGAAGGACTAAAAAGTACCGTTAACTTCAACTCACCCACTATTTCTTTTTGTTTTTCTATTAAGAACTAAATAACCATTCTAATAAATACAATTTTTTGGTTATTCTTGCACACACACAAAAAAAAAATGAAATTTATGTAAACGAAAATTGGTGCGTCTAACCATGTGAACCGCACTGTATGTATTGAAACAGGTCAGGATGCACCAAAATACGTTTTTTTGTACTATGTTTTTCGACAGATATATCGTTCTCTATCAAACAAAAGCAGATAAAAGCAGCCAATTCTTTTTGTATCTTTTAGTACATAAACCAAAGAACAAAATTGTGAAAAAAAGTAGACAGCGGAAGACAGCGGAAACATTTAAAACTCAATTCGAAATTAAAAAAATGCAAATAAAAGCTTATTGTGTGAAAAAAATAATATTAATTAAAAATATATTTTCAAAAATTTTTATTATCAGCAATATAAATAGCAGTTAAAATAAGCTTTCCAACGACATACAACACTTATATAATTTATTAAAACATAGTTTTTAAAACGTATCGTGAAGATTTGCTTTACTTTGTTACTCAAACAAAGTGTTTTCAAGTGGAGCCTTCAGATACAATTTTGTAATAGAGAAACTCATTTTAAAAATCAATTTTAAATGAAAATATATAGATTGACTTTCCCTTGATTCATTTCCGTAAAGAAATTACCAAAAATTAAAATTTCATAAAAAACCATTTTTGAGACACAAATGGTCCTTTGGGCCCATTGTGCGTCGTTGTAATGAAGATGTGAAAAATCGACATTGATATCGTGCCGGCGCGGCGTTAGAAGTTAAAGAGGTCAAAAGGTCACGAAAATAATTTTTTCGCATATATCTCGCGACGTGTGGCTCGAAGGTCAATAAGGGTCTCCAGAAAAATTGTTCGTCATAAAATTATCTACAAATATTGCCTTATGCATTTTTCTGTAACATTAACCGTTTTCATTACAACGTCGTAACGAAGGTGAATACCAAAATTCAGCCCAATAGGAATTTTTCCGCAGATAAAACCTAAAATTACTGGGCTATTAAGAAACAAAATCGTTGATGAAGCCCAAAATAGCTTACAAGTACTTTCTATAAACATCAGATTTCGTGAAAGAACAAACCTTAACTTTTTTTTTTAACTAGGTTGGTAAATTTTCATTCATTGAAATTTAGCAATTTCAACAATTTTCCACACAAATTATGATTTTTTTAAATAAAACGTTCTTAACCCTTAACTATAGTGGTGAAAATTTGTGGTGTTTTGAAATGATAAAATAAAATACAAAATTGAATTTTTTTATAAATTTTTTTTTTAAGCATTAAAAGATAACAATTTTAGAAGAAGTAAAGAAAAAAAAGAAAAAAAGAGAAAATTCATTTTCAACGGTTTTTATTAACTTTTTAAAAGTAGATGTGGGTCCCCTGGACCCACCACTATAGTTAAGGGTTAACAGCAAATTAGACAAATTAAAAGTAAGCGAACGGAACTAAAACACTTGTCAATTGACCTTAATACCTAAATGTGTAATAGCCAATAAAAAAAATGAAATCAGAAAAAAAAGTGAGCCATTTTCTCTCCTATTGAAGTTAAATACTTCTTTTAGTGCGTTTTATTCATGAGTAAAATTTACATAAGGGCAGCCATTTTGAAATTATGTCAATTTGACAGGAAGACATTAGGTCTGTTTGGTGTTTTTATTCTTCAGTAATAAATACATTCTGTTTGTTATCCATTTGGTTGTTTTGTTTTTTAAACGGATGCATAGGTCAATGCTAAAGAAGTATAACACACACAACTTTTTGTACTATAGACGTAAACTTGTAGATTTAGCCGAGAAAAAGGCGGAATATAGAATTAGAGCTATGAATCATATTTTAGATAGAATAACGACCATAAATAATACCTACAATTATTTTTAAGAACAACACAGTGGCTGTTTATAACTAACTTTAGAAAGATTGGGCCACATTCATAATCACTATCTAAGGCGCTTCTAAGAAAGACTGGAGTTTATCCTATTCAAAAATCCCTACCATTGGATACACCCCAGTCTAGGATAAAGTGGGATCTAATGACTATGAAGCTGCTCCATTGTTTTTAATGCAAAACAAAACACACTACATCGTTTTGTATAAGTTTTAAATTCCAACACGTGTCGTCAATAAAACAAAGAAGAAACCCCAACAAATGTACACTAGTCTTGTCAACGACTTTTCTACGGTGCGTTACCCTCTGACATCACTTTTATGCATGATTTTTTTCAAGCACGGTCGACCCCACGCCGATCATTATTTTGATCTCTTTTTTTTAGCTGAACAAATTAATTTACACGCGTGCACGCACATCACACACGAGCACAAAAAAGAATGATTATCATGTCCAACTTGATCAATTTAAACTAAGGGTTACTTTGCTAATTAACTTTGATCTTTTTTCTGACAAACAATCAGAAATTGAGAAGAAAAAATTTTAATTTATGTGTAAAGAATGCTCCTAGAAAATTGAAGCTATTTTGGAATATTTTCAAAATCTTTACACAGTTCATTGCATGATTTTAGGCGAAATCCAAATAACATTTTCTCCTCTTGTTTTTCTAAAATTAGGATTCAAAATAATTTCCTCAATTTTTGCAATTATTTTCAAAAATATAACCTTGAAATACTACACTCTCCCCCTTTTCTAAATTTTGCGTTCATTTTGCTGGCAAATAAAAAAAATCGCGAATATGAGTAGCTATTTATAGTTTCCTATTTTTTTCATAGAAAAGTAGCCAAATAATTTTTGAAAAGTAAAGCAAACAAAAAATAATTGCAAAAAAAAATTAAAACTGATCTTGCAGTTTATAAACAAATAAAATGCACGACTGGGTCGCACGAACTTGCTCTTAGAGTTAAAGTTGCTTACATTTTTAAGACTTTTTATATAGAAATTTGAAAAAAAAATAAAATTCGTTTTTTTTAAAAAATGAAATAAAATCTGAAATTAAATTGCCCTCCAAAACAAGTATGCAGTTTTGATTGATATATTAACATGCATTTTTAGAAAAAAAATTTTCAAAATCGTTAGAGCCGTTTTTTAAAAAACTAATTTTTTATAAATAATTTTTTGGAAAAAAAGTTTAAAAAAAAAATTGGTATGCCATTTTGTAGAAATCACTAATCAACATCTAAAAACAAAATTTCAAAAAAATTCAATGTCCCGTTTTCGAAAATTTGATTTTTCAAAAAAAAATTTTCAAAATTTTTTTAAAAATCCAAAAATATTTTTTTTTTTTATTTTATTTTTGGTTTATATTTAGATTATATAAATGCTTCTTCACAAAAAGTTTCGTTGAAATCGAATAAGCAGTTTCGGAGATAATTGGATTTGAAAAAAACGGTTCTATGGCAGGTACCGTTAATAATGATTTTCAAAAAAAATGTTTTTCATTGAAAGATAGACCTTAGCTCAAAACTAACATTTGAATTTTTTAAACAAAATCGTTGGACCCGTTTTCGAGATATTTCAATTTTACTAAAATCGGTATATGACAAGTACCGTTATTTTTGGTCCAAAAAAATTAATTCCAAAAACCCCTCTGGAGAGTCGCCAAATAACGCTACATACCAAGTTTGACATTAATCGGTCCATCCGTTTAGGCTGTAGCTCCTTATACAGACAGACAGACAGACTGACAGACTGACAGACTGACAGACAGACAGACAGACAGACAGACGGACTTCCGGGACCCACTTTTTTGGCATTGTCTACCATCGTAATGTCATGGAAAAATGTTATCTCAACTTTTTTTTTTTGTACGAATACATAACTTGATATATAGTACCTATATCGCAAGTAAAAAAAAGAAAACAAGAGAAACAGAAAAAAATTCACACGCTCGTGATTTTTCAAGAAGAAAAATTACGAGCGCATGGAAATGTGTATTTAGATACCTACTATTTTTAAATATAGACATACCTATTATCTACACTTTGATGCTTTAATGTGGTCGTTGAGGCATGTGATTAATTTTGTCACGCATCTGCATTGACATTTTGTTTGTGTCATAATTTTTTATTCCATTAAGAATTTTTTTTGCACACTCTTTATTAACATGGTCGAAAGAGTTTTTCGTGACAAAACACGTTGAAGATGAAAACTCATTTTCCAAACCATTGCGTTTGCGGTTGTGTCGTCTGTTGACGTTTAAGTTGACATTGACCGTGACCGTGACAACAAAAGTCTATTCGTTTTTTTTTTTTTCTTTTATCTCATACATCGTGTAATTATGTTGTTACGGAAGACTGGAGAAATTATAAACATGCTTATGTGTAAATTGACATCTTGGCAACCGGAAGAAGTGAAAAATTTGTGATTTTATTTGAGTTTTTCAATATTTTATTAAATGTTTCGAATGCCGTTATTTTACTTTAATTTCAACAAGATTGACAATTGAACACGACTTACTTATAAGAAGACGTCAAATAAAAAAAAAATAATTTATATATAAAAATAAGTAGACAAACAAATCTTTTGGACGAGTGACTTTTCGAAAATCTGTTCAATTATCAAGGAACCATTTGACACTTGTTGACAACTTTCAAAGGAATTCAATGAGAGTTGGAACATTGACACTAATTAAAGGTATGTTTGACTTTTTAATTTGGAAATACCCCATAATGAACCTGAACTCCACTGTACACAATGCACATATTGTTGGCCAACACAAAAACACAACATGACAATATAACATTGTTCATTTATTACCCAACAACAGCTAAATACAAAAAAAGGGAACAAAAAAGTTATTGTGAATTATTATCCATGTAGCTCTACGCCTACGTCAAACAATGTGCACCTACTTTTTTTGTTCCATTAAAATGCATTTGATGTTTTTTTTTTCCTTCATTTTTTGTTGTTTTTGTTGATTATGTAATAAGGTTCGTTCCTTGGAATGCATTCACAAAAAAAAAAACGACCCTCATAGGTCTATAGTACCATTACTTCCTTTTTCTATTTATGCTTCCTCTCCACTCACAATTTTTAATGCGTGGTAATTAGTTAGCATTACATAAAAACCGGAAATAGTCGACATCCGTCGGATCCCTTTATGAAGGCATAATAATGCAATTTAGTGGTTATACTTAGTTGGTTTGGCAGGTTCATGAAAATAGGGGAAACAATTCTATGCGCTTACCGACCTTGGTTCATTTTATTTGTTTGGTATATAAGTTACAATGTTAGAGGTTAATTTTTATAATTTTTCTTTTTGACAGATGAAGGTATTTGACTACAGGGGTTAAGGGTGCCTTTGAATGTGGAGATTTAAGCCGAAATAATTAGGGCTGAAATGTTAAAGGTCAGTAAATAGACAGATTTATTAAAAGATCTCTTCAAACAATTACGTTTTATTCATACTATCAAGGAAATTCGTGCGCAAAACAAAAATTAAGAATTGGCGGGCTCTGTCATAAACGGTTTCGCCGACTCATTTTGACGGCTCTGTGATTTATCTTAAACACACTTTTAAAAGTTTTTATAAATAAGGTCTGTTTGGGTACTGTCTAAAACAGAAACATTTCAATTTGTCAAAAATATTGTACAAAACTACACAATTCCAGAGTAACCAAACAGGAATTGGGTTACAAATATTGAAAAAAAAATAGAAATATTTATGTTTAAAGCAGTACACAAACAGACCTATTTTTGAACTCTTTTTGACATTTAATGACAAGTAATGACAGTTCGTTATTTTCACACTGGTTTGTGTCTGAACACAGCGGGCTGGACTTATGTCAAAACAAATCGGTTGATTGACTTCAGTCTGACCATCGTCATACGAACTTTTTTGTTTTCATTCAGCTCTGTTTGATTACTTTTTTTTTTTTTTTCAATTTTAGTGCTAGTTTTAGAACCTGATTACAAAAACCGAATTAAATTCCTAGACATTCAGCAATGTTAAAGCTGATGCTTTATTTGGAAAAGTAAATAAAAATGCAACGAATTCGATTTAAGATTATTTAGTAATTCAACTAAACCATTTGAACTAATTTCCCGTAGAACAAGTTCTATTTAAAGCAGTCTTGTAAATAATTTAACCTTCAACTTCTTTTGATACTGATCCACATTGAAAAATCTATACCATTTAATTTAAACATATATGACACCCAACTAGTAAAAAATTGAACTTGATAGACGATTAATGTCAAACCCAAAAGCAATGTTTCAACTACTCTGGCGACGACTATGACAGTAGACAACAAATGCGTCATTCAGAATAATATGTTTTCTTTATATAAATGACACATTTCCACCTAAATAATATCAAACAAACCTTCAGCGAATATACAAAATAGAAAAAAAAAACTATTACAAGGTTCGCATTTGACAATTGACATTTATCGATTTTTTTACGGATTATGTGTGCATCAATTTATACAAAGAAAACCACGCATGAAAGTGAATCGTTGTTTGTAAAGAAATTGTCTTTAAAAGGTTTCAATTAAACGCAACGAAAATTGTTGGTTGCAAATTCTTTTTCTCGCTTTTTTTTTTCGTCTACAAAACAAATTGCAAAGCAAGAAGAAAAATCAAGTAACATGTTATCCGTTAAACAAACAATTTTCTTAGGCTTCATGGTTAAATGAATTCACACAATTCTTACTTACGATAAATTAAATGGGTATGTGTTTAGTTTAATCAACACACTTGACACTTACCTGAAAAGAAAGAAGAAACAGAAAAACATAAAAATTAGATCACAATAGAAAAAAGAATTAAATTATTTTGTAAAGAATTCGGAATGTCAAAAATCCTGTGGGAATAATCACTCTTAATGAATCAGAATTAACCATAAAATGATTTTTTATTAATAGAATAGGCCCATAATGGTAGCCCTATGGAACACCACAAAAAAAAAAAAAAAAACTAGCCATTAAATCAATATATAAAATAAAAATCTCATTAAAAGCTTATCATAATAAAAATTACGAGTTAACCCGAGCAGACATCAGCTTAACACAGAAAAGAATAAGAAGAAAAAACGAATACGAGGATCGGACAAAAAGAATCTTTATCTTCATTTTTCGATCACAATTACCATCAATATAGCAGCTACCAGATACATTGGCTTCTCTTTCAAACTGAAACCTGTTTCAGTTTTTTTTTTTTCTTCTCCTGCTCCAAAGATCAATAGGTGTGATAGAACAGTTTAAAAGATCCGTCCATATATTAAAACGAGCTACATCATAAAATTACGCCCATATAATACGAAATGGCTGGGAAAGAATAAAAGGATCAGCCAGCATCAGCAGAGGTCCAAGTATCTAATCCTGTCGTAAAAAACGATCTAAGATATTACACCTGAGCGACAGATAGAAGTGGGGGTTAATTAGCTTCACATTGAAGTTCCAATGGTAACGTCGGTCGCTCGTCGTAGTCGTCTGTCCATATTCGTGTGATGTTGTTGTTGTTGGATGTAGATCAAAAGAGATCACGGACGAGCAAAAGAAGAATAATTTTGATGATGCATGTTGTTTATCACGTGCGCATGCGCAACCAAAGCGCGTCACCAATTGAAGATGTCAGTTGAGCCTGTTGTTGGGTTGGTGTGTGGAAAATTTCCATCGATGATGAATTTCATAGCCAAGACAAAAATCATTATAAAAAAAAAGGAGAATCTTTTGTTTGTTTTTTTTTTAGTATTCTTCTTGGGGGTGTGGAAAAAAATCAAAACAAGGATGGAAACATTATATTTTTTATGTTTTTTTTTAGAGATGCAACCCAGACAAAACCAGTTGGAATGATTTATTAGGATTAACATTCCAGAAGACAGTAAAAAATTAATTCTAATGAAGGTCGACTATATGGATGGAAGGAGATGGACTTAAAAAAAAAAAATTGAAAAACAAGTCGGTGAATCTGGGGCTTATCAAAAACAATATAATTGATGAAAATTCCCTTTTGAAGATGGATTAGGTCTTGGGGGCTAGTGTTATCCTGTTTATTGTTTAATGATTTAGATTTTTCTTCGTCAGTGTGTCTTTTTATTTAAATTTTGTTTATTATAAGAAATACATCATTTTGCTTTTTGACAGTTAAATGGGATTTCTTTGTAAATCGAATGCGTTAACTTTTTGGTTGTGTTAAATTACTCCTTATAAATCACAACTGAAATTTATATATCACAGTATATCACAACTGAAAATGATAAGTCATAGCTGAAGAATGAACCTAGATGAAACACAGCTATAACTTGTAAATGAAAGCCAAAAGTGGTAAATAACGGTTTAAAATCTGAAGTCATGCCCGAAACTGATAAATCACCGCTGAAAATAACAAATCACAGCTGAAATTGGTAAATGAACAGCATTTATAAGTTGTAAATCACAGCCGAAATTAGTAAACCATAGCTAAAGTAAAAAAATCATAGCTAAAACTGTTAAGTCACACCTGAAACTGATAAAACACAGCTGAAACTGGTAAATGAACCGCAGTTATAAGTTGTACATCATAGCCGAAATTGGTAAACTACAGCTGGAGGTAGAAAATCATAGCTAAAACTGTAATGTCACACCCGAAACAGAAAAATTACGACTGAAACTGGTAAATAAAAGGCAGTTATAAATTGTGAACCACAGCCAAATATAGTAAACTACAGATGAAGGTAGAATATGTAAACTAAAACTCTAAAGTCTCACCCGAAACTAACTAATCAGAGCTGAAAACGACAAATCACAGCTTGGTAAATGAAAAGCAGCCAGCGTTCGTACTGATTCCAAAAAAGGAATCAAACCCCTTTGAATCTGAAATGCGAATCTTACGGCCAATTTTGTGTCTAAAAAGCAATACTTGATAGAACCTCAATCGTTGTCTAACTTAAAGATCTGCGTTAGTAAATTATTTCCTCTGTTAACCTTGAAAAAAAAATGTAAATAACAATAATTTCGCCAATATTTTCAAGGTCTTATGGTCGATTTATAATAATAAAAAAGAATACAACAAATCTTCATTAAGTCAAAGCTTCCACACCTTTTTTCCGATTGGTTATTATCAATAATTATCTACCACTTAACAACTATTTTTTACCAGACAACATCAAATTATTATTTCTTTTATACTCATTTAAATCTATACATTACATTTTGTGTATTTCAAATTACTATGTTTGGTAAAATCGATAATTTCCTTTCTTGTGTCAAATAAGTATCGATTTGTCGCGGTGGTGGCGGTAAGCGGATAAGCAAAAAAAAAAAACAAGTTTTTTGCTGCAAAATTATATGTCCAACCAACAACATACATAAAGTGTTTAGGGTAAATCTATCTCATGACATCGACATGGAATTGCAATTTCTTAGCACCTGTAACTTGAAACGCGGCAGCGGCGATGACGATGGTAGCGGCGGTAATAGTGGTGGTGGTGGTGAAGGTGATGATGGTGGCGCTGGCGTCGTTGTCGACGTTGAAATAGTCACAGCGCAGACTTAACAATGTCGTCGTCCGGTGTTTATTTTGAAATTAGATACACCGCTGCATTACAGTTCAATGGATAAATAATTTGTTTATGTTTCTTGCTTTATTTTCTACATATATGTAACATGAGTTTTATACTTAATAAATTCAAGTTGAGTGGCGTTAAAGGAGTTTTATGTGGGGGTGCTGCTGACTCAAAAAACGACTAAAATGTGTAATTAATACGCATATGGAACGTGCTTACGTGATTTTTTTCTGCACATACATTTTAAAGATGGCGGTTACATACAACAAAAATGGGACCTTTTCAATGACATTTGATATAATTTAGTACATTTTAGTACATGGGTTATCTTGATTTATCTTAAATTAAACGTTTCATTGACATTTCACATTGAAAAAGTAAATAAACAGGTCTTACAGTGATTTTTTTTCAACGCTTACTTATTCTTTCACATATACAGCGGATCTTCTGTCATATTGTCTTTTTTCACTATTTGACAATAAATGATCACCGTTATAAAATCCCTCAAAAATATCAATCAAACAGAACTATTCTGTTATTATTTATGTATTTATAAATAATTGTATTGTATTCTTCCTTTCTCTGAACGCATTCTACAACTGAACGCATTCACTGAATATGTGTCAGGTGTGTTCAACTTTCATTTTTGTTTGATGATTTTTAAAATATTGTTTGATTACTTTCTTGTGTGAGAAAAATTCAAAATTTGAATCAAATTCTAGGAAATGTCAAAATGTCTGACCTTATTTTACCACAAAATAACCGGGTCAATAATTTGAAAAATTCTATTCTATTCTAATATTAAAACCAAAAACGTATATACATTTACCCATCTCTCATTCTTTCTGTCATTTATTTTGACTTCAGAATCAATCAATCTCTTAAAAGGCAAAACTCAATTTTTATCAGACATCAGGCGACGTCATTTAAAAATTCCTAATGACAAGCAGAAAATTTTTATTTTAGAACAGATTTTTACTGCTCAATTCTCAATGTCACGTCTCTCGTCTTAATTACCTATCAACCATCATCTCCTTTTCAGTTCTCTTTTATAGCCGTTAAAACAGGTAGAAATTTATTTCGAAACGATAACCTGCCACACCCATCAATCATTTTCACATCAATTACTAAGGTGATTACACTGGAATGGGTGTCTGGGAGACGCCGCCGCTGTCACCGCGCCAGCCATACCATAGTCGCACCACCACCCGCTTGATTTGATCGCTGACTGCACAGCACCACACGTCAAAAATCCAAACTTGAAGTTCATTAGTGTGGCGTCTGAGTTTTGTGGCTAAGGGTTCATATTGCCTGACCACAGGTCACAGACAAGAATTTCGTAATTTGAGTTTTTTTTTTCAGTTTTTGCCTTCTTCTACCCTTTTTTGTTGCGGTTTATCGAAATTCGATAGTTTTTTCGCATATTTTTGGTGACCAAACATGAACCATCATTGTTGCAGAGACAGAGATAAAATCGAACACACCTTTCCATAAATGGTCTTTTTTCAGTTGAATTTCGTTTGGTTTATATTGTTTAAAGACAAAGAATTCAAATAAATATATGAAAGCAAGCAGGTATTTTGTCCTTGTGACAAATTTGAATTCAATGGATTGAGAGACCGACGACGACGATGACAACGACCCAAAGATGATAGGATTTTGTATTTATTTTTGTCCACAAAAAGATACTGCTTTTAAGTGTTTATTGATTCTCTAATGGATGCTGGCTTCCATTTTTTTTATTTCGGGTCGATTCCTTGTTATCGTTCAGGCTAATTTTGTTTTTGGGGTATATTTAAATATTTTGTGGAGAGTTTTTCAATTGGAAATAAATCTTAAATCGAACCTCCTAAAACGGATGCAGAGGTTGTTTTTGTTTTGTTTTTGATCCCCAAGAAATGTAGCTTGATTTACGTAATGCGATTTAAAATAAACACATTTTGGATTGGATGTTTTGTGAGCACAGGGATTTCTATAAACAATCGAAACAAAATTTTTAAGCTGATTCTTTGTTTTTTCTTAAAAGAAATAGTAGCTAAAAATAATATAACTTTAAATCATCCCAGATTTTTTATCAAACAAACCTTCAGTGAAGGACCGTAAATCAATGACAGTTCTGAGGGATACAAATTATGAAAAATGACAGATACCACCATTGTTTAGGCATTATCCAATTTCAACAATTCGCAACTCGATACTCTCAATTTCTTTTGTCAATTATAGATTCACATCAATATAATAAAGCTTCCAATCCCCAATTACATTGAAAAAAATTCGGGATTTACACTTTCACCGAGTAAGAACTGTCAAAAATAAAACAAGTAACGACAGAAGAAATTCCTATTCATTCCCTGCAGTTTAAAATTGATAATTGATTGCGTTTTCTAAAACCGTTTAACTTTTCATTAACTTTCAATGAGAAGCTGTCAAAAATGAAATTATCAAATTGTTTTGAAAACCGATCCTAAATCAAAGTTGACAAGAAAGACAATCGGAAGACTTAACACATAATGACAGCTGTCACTTATTGATTCATTCATTCATTCGCTTGTTACTTTGAAATGGTTCTGTTTGATTTTGAATTTCACCATCAAACATTTTTGCAACAAAAACTTAATTGACAAATTTCTTTTTATTGTTTAAAGCGTAATTATTTTTATAATCATTTTCCTAAAAAGGATAGCAATTTAAGCAATAAATAATTACAAAAACTCATTAATTTTACAAATGCCACCCTGTAAGTTCTGTTTATTTTTTGTTTTAATGTGCATTGCGTGCGTATCGGATTTTCTATCTTATCCCTTTGGTTTCTTCTTTTCCAACTTTTTATTTAATAATAAAAATCTACCAAAACACATCACACGCAATAAAAGAAAACATGAAAAACAATCATCAATCCCTCAGTCCTTATAAAGAACATAAATTCTTAGAACAATTAAGAAATATGAATAACAAAAAATACAAAAATAATCACAGCTACCTGGAGAATAAACAACAACTATTCAATCCTTTACCACAGGTACACTATCCAGAAATTTCACAACGCACATGCGTTGTTTTGTTTTTTATTCTTTTTGTTTGTTTGTTATCCAAAAAAAATCAAGCCAAATCAACCACATAAAAGGAGCAGGTGTTTGAGGGTTTTTGGAGGACTTGCCAACCATCTCTATGCCAACAAAGTATACAAATTTCAAACGAATTCATTAAAATAAAATAAACCGGGTCAAAGTGTACACACTTGAGGTACTTCATCAAACAAAAAAGCCTTTTATCAATGTCTTTCTAACTAATTGATATTCAACTTAAACAAAGCAAAAAAAAAACGAAATAAAAAAAAAACCTAGCGATATCGATAACAAATACAAACAATATGAATTGTTGAGATATTTGGGCAAATTGCAGTTGATAGTTTGATTTGTTCGTTTTTCTGTTTAACCAGTTGAGACATTTTCTACAAAAGCGGTATTCGACATTGCAATGGAAATATGCGAAGGCAAGCCACATTTGGTAATTTTTTTTTTTTTTATTTCGTGTGTATTTTTTTGTCCAAGTCCACTTGTCGTTTGGTAAGTTTACCTTGCAATTCTCTGTTCCTTATGGTTAGGTAGGTACTTCTACCTATAGTTTGTATGTATGTCCAATGTCTGGCATCTGTGAAGTTTTTTTTTTTTTTTTTGTCGTATTTGGGATATATCGAAATTTGAGGTGCGGTTGTTTCCATGGAGATTTCACTGACTGCACCATAATTGTAAGCACGTTGTGTCGTTGTTGTCGCACACAGCATATTGTGCATAACGACAAATAATGTTTTGATCGAGGAATCCATTATTTGTATTTGTTTGGGCAAATTGGGTAATCGAGCATATTTTTTTTTTTTTTATTTTTGATCACTAAATTATAGTTTTTGAATATTCATGAACGATGTCAAGGTAGAATTTCAGTTTAATGCCAATTTATGGAGAATCAATGAAAAGCACGTTTTGTTTCGGAAGGTGTTAAGGTGATTTAATAGTGCAAATAAGGGGATTTATTTACTGGGAGAATGTGTATTACGTAAAAAATACTCGTTTTCAATTTTAATTCCGATATGAACTTTTAAGGAACAATGATGGTAAATTCACATATTGTTACGTCAAGTTCACACGAGATTGCTGGTTTTTGTGGACATGAAACAACCTTACGCTTTTATCCTATCCAATTTCAAAATGACATCAATTCATTTCTGTTTTTCAATAAAGTAAACGAACGGAGCCACAAAAGACTGACAGCAGCTCAAGTTGTCATTTTAGGGTTGTCCGAAAGTTTGTTAAACAAAATTATCTCAAATATGTGGTGTGAAATTGCACATTTTCGAACTGGTATTTCAAAATCAATTCGAAAATTAAGCGATTTTAAAATCGAAAGATATTCATTCCAATGAAATTTTAAAACGTAAAAATACTGTTAGTAGTTTAGCTAATCATAAACTTAAAATTCCATTTTTGATTTAAATTGATTTCTATTTTTTCGAAATTAACTTCGAAATTGAGCAATTTGTCATACATCAAAATATTTTTGAAGAAAAAAGAAGGAAGTGAACAGAACCAAATCTGATTTTATGTGACGTTTATGGAGTACAAAAAATTGGGTTATATTCTATTTGCAAAAATTGTACAATTATTTATTTACTTCAGCTTTCAGAATTTAGTTTATGTACATATATTTATTCTTTAATTTCTTAAGAAATAAATCACATGACATTTATCATTTCTTGACCACTTGTATATATGCAATCTATTTTCCAAATGACCTCGCTGTTTATCTTTTACTTTTTTATGTCCCATTTCGAAAAATCGTATTTGCGTTTAACGTCACTTTGAATGGTTTCATTCAGTTTCGACAGAATTTCCTGAACACATCCAAACACACTTGGAATTTTTTTTTTTTTTTTGCATCACTCACACAATGAGCACTGGCATTTAGCCAAAGTGATTTGTCTTTTTCATTTGGCAAATAATATTTAAAAATGAAAATAAAAACAAAAATCAAATAAAAATATACACTCGAATGAATATACAATACCTACATAAATACTATTTTGGTTTATTTTACTCTCAAAAGTCAAAATAAACCTACATTTTAGACTTCGACCACACACATTCATTTTGTTTGTTTTTTTTTTTTTAATGTTAATCCTCAAAGAGAACATTTTGCATTAATAAAGAACAATTAAGTCAGATTTCATATTGCGAAAATATTTTTAAATAATTTTTGTCATTCTCATTAATTCCATGGGAAGGATATGAATAAAATAAAAAAAAAACACCAACGCTTTTAATTCAAATGTGATGAATCATTTTATTCAAAATAAACAAGACTTATTATCTTCTGTGTTAACCTAAAGAGTTTAAAGGTCAGTTTTTATCCTTTTTATTATTCTGTTAAGGGCTTAAATTCCGAATAAATTAACTGGTCAAACAGATCTAAAGTCAAAGAAATCAAAAATATTCAAATTGGCTGACGGTGTATGACAGTTGAAGTATGGGTTTGTTTGATTAATAAATTTTATTGATCCGTTCATATCAATACATATCCTGACTACTAATAGAAAAATCGACCCCAATTTACTCATTTAACAAAACCAAACTAAATCGATTCAATCATCTTAACAATAAAAACCTAAAACTGCACCCTAAAAGCAGTAAAAATCACATTACCAACCTACATAAATCTTTATATACCGATATCAAAAAAGAAGAAGAAATTCAATTAAATGAAAAAAAAAATAGGGATTACAGAGTTGATTTTCTATTTTAGTGTTTATAATCAACCAACGCAGCACAATTCAATCGTAGAAGAAGCGAACTGCAAAATATTTTTGCCTTAATGCCAAATCCATGAAAATGCTTGCTTGCTTTTGCTTTCTATTTAACTTTATTCCGTTTTAGAAAAAATCAAGTCAAATTGGAATTCAATGATAAATTTATTTCGTTTTATAGAGTTATACAAATGAATGAAGTGTATTTTTAATTAATCTGATCTTAATTTATTTGGCCTTAATGCATTTTTCAACTAATTTTATTGCTCATTTTTTTTTTTTGGTTTTGCAATCACAATCGTAATAATGTTGATTTGTAATTATGTTTATTTTTATTGAATAAATAATTGAAATTTTATTGATTTATAAATGGGATGGAATTGAAATAGTTTGCCGTTTGAGTCAGAAATGTAATTTAAATATTCCTACATTGGTTTGAAGCATTTGTCCATTAATCAAAAATGAAAAGATGCAAATTTCAATTGTCATGTTCAAAATTTGTTTTTTTGTTAAAAAAGGATTTAAATCTCATGATATCACCTTCCAGATGGCTGACCTCCAAATTTATTTAAAATTGTTTTATTTTTATTATTACTAAGCATCACCTTTTTTATCCCGAATAAATTCTTACAAACTCAATCTTATAAGAATGACCTTTAAAAATGAAACTTGTTTTGGTTAAGCCAGCTGTAAAATAAATAAAGATTTTGTTAGGTAATATACCTGGAATTTTGTTTTTTAGAACTTCATGAAACGTATTTTGACTTTTAAAAGATCTTTTACCGCTATATATGATCTCATTACATATCTTTAATAACCTTAATGAATAGATTTTTGAACACACCCAAATACATCATTTCAAATGGAGTATTAATTCAACAACGCTTTTAATACAAATGTGATGAATCATTTTATGCAAACAAACAGGACTTACTGCCTTTTGATGACCTTAAGAGTTTAAATGTCAACTGCTTCCTTTATTATTCTGGTTAGGACTTAAACAGAGTGCACTCCTTAAATTCAGAATAAATTAAATGATCAAACAGAGCTAAGGTCAAACAAATCAAAATAGCAATCAAAATGGCTGAGGGTTTATGACAGTTAAATGATGGGTTTGTTTGATAAATAAATTTGAATGATCCGTTCAAACAAATTAAATAAATAAATAAATACACTTAAATTTGGTGAATCTGACATTACTATTTCTTTATGGAAGCAAGTACAAGAACTTAATTTATTAATTTCTATTAAAAAATAACAAAATATTGAAGCAGTCGGCAGCTATTTATATGAAAATTTAAAATCCGTCTTTGCAATAATTATTATTTATGTATCTGCGAACTTTATCAAAGTTTAATCTGTCATTTTTCACTTTGACAAATTCGGAAATTTCCTTATATCAGAGAGTTGATGGTAGTAATAGATGAATGCTTTTCTCCACTCTTAAGTACTTTGAGCTTTTTAAGGAAACACCCCTGATTTGTGTCAAATTGGGAATAGGAATTTTTTGGATCTGTTCGTTTACTTACTCACCAAACGTGGGTGATTCACTTTTTTATCAAAATTGACTGAAATTTTCAAAAACTTTGACTATGATGATCTTTTTGCATTTTGATCTGATGCATTGTACACGTCTTGTTCAGATAACACTGGAAATCCTGAAGTTTGCTTCTTGATTGCTATTTTTTAAATACATACACAGAGAAGTCTGTCATCATCATAATATATGTTAAGGCATTGTTTCGAATAAAAATTATGGGACTAAAATAAGTCCCCTGTGGGACACCATATGTTTATTGCAAGAATATATTACCAAACTTTCAAGGAAAATCCCAGCACTCAACAAAAATGCTTTAATCAGAGCGATAGAATCTTTTGATGAAGTTCAATATAATATTACACCACTTGACTTGTGGAATGTGGACTCAGCGTCAAGCGAACTTATCACCTAGATATTGAAAGAAGTAAGAAAAAAGTCTTGTCACATTTTTAAAGTGTTATAGAGTCAAAAGTAATAAATGCTCTTATGTAGTTCAAACTATTTTAACAAGTGTTCACAAAGAAACATAAATAATTGCGGAACCTTTTAAAGCTTATGTTTACCTAGTTTAACTTCAAAGAGCTTTTTTTGCATGCTTACGTTAGAAAAATATTCCAAAGCAATACATTAACTTATCAAAGCTAAGAAACTCGCTTTTTATCTTTTATTACTTTTTATTTTTACATATACTAGTAACAAAAAAATCTTTACTTTTTCAGCAAGTAATAAACTTTTAAAAACAAAACCAAACCTCTAAACCGCCTCAATTATAATCCTTTTTGTGCTTTTTGTGTAATTTCATACCTGCACAAAAACACTACGCCTTAACACTGCCCTGTTAATTATTTCTGTCAACAAAGCCATTCAACTTAAATAACTCTTAAAAACTCAAAACAGCAGTTCATATTAATGCCGCCAAAGTTAAGTCGTTATTTTTTTTTTTTTTTTGCTTTTTTTTCAAAAAACAAATTAAAAAGTGTGAACAAAGCCTGAAAAGCAATAAAAATACAAATCAAACGTTCCAAGTCTCACCGCATAACAACAATACCAAGATTTACGGCCCGGTAATGGCTAAGAGGTGAAAAAATAAAGAAATACAAAATTCAAACAAACAACCAAGCAAAAAAGTCATAGTCTGGAAGAGAAGAGGCAAAAATGTCACTTTTCAAACGTATTCAATATTTACAGACTTATATACCCCCTCTGTTGGCATAACATCACTCTAACAATATGATTTTATTTTTTGTCACGTACGAAATAAGTAGTTGCTTTTGCAAAAAAAATTTAAAAATTGAAAAAGAGAAGCAAAGATTGAAATATTACAAGTCCCTACGGTGCCGATGTTCATACATAGAGTAGAGAAATGATATATTGATGTATTTTGACTTAAGATCCTAATCCAAGCACACCTCCCATTCCAAAGATGACTGAATGTTCCTATAGCACACCTCTTACAGCTAAAAAAGTACTGCACACAGAAAGGGCTATGAGACTTTATATATGGATATATTAGGATCTGTAATTAAGTGTTTGTAGATATTTTGTATTTCTTATTTTTTATCTGCACTCCTAATTATGTAAGCTCCATTATGAGACCCAAGCGAGGTAGGGACTCATTTTTCATGCGTAGGTGCTCCGTTACTGATACTCCGAGACGAAAATGAGGAAAAAAAAAATACTACCTCAGAAGGTTTGCCGTTAAATTGACGGAAAATTTAGGTTTTTTTTTTGTGTGACTTTTTGTTTGGAAATTTATTAGACCGTGTGGGAGGGTTTTTCTAATTTGTAATTGATCGTATTCAATGGACTCTAAAACGGCGAGCGCCCGTCGCCACTTCTATTATCTCGCACAGCTGTTAAGAAAAGGTTACTTTAGGTCAATTTTTGTTGATATCTTTTGTAAAATAACAACAAAAAACAGTCACGTTGAATAAGTTGTTTTATGTTTAAGTTGAATATAAATACGAACAAAAAAGTGGTAGATATTATCGTGGGAAGTTTTATTGTTTATGAATTCATGCGGAGAATTTTAAATTGCCTGTCAAGATTTGTTTTTTTTTTTTATTTTATTTGTTTTATGCTGTTTTGTCATTATGCAATTGACTATAGGAAGGTATGAGGGAATTTTTTATTTTTGCTTTAAAATCAACAAGTCTAATAGTTTGGATGATAGGGTTGCAAATGATAATAGTTTATAGAACTTCTTTTAGAAAATACTTTCGTATGTTAAATTAGTTTATTTTTTTTTTTCTTTAATTTTTTTTAAATGTTTTTTAAGAAGCTATATTTTTGACCCACTTAAATCACTTTTACCGTCAATTTACAGTTTAAAAATTTTTAAAAATACTATAACAAATTTCTTTGATCTTAAATAAAAAAATAACTTTAAGATTTGAAGTTACTTACCTACTTACTTAGGGTGAAATTAAATGATAATAAAATTTATGTTTAACCAATATACATCGGAGTTCCAAAAGGGTTTGTTTTGGTACCTATACTTTTTTGGTTCATACAATTTAATGTTCTAGATTGCTTTTGTTCATATCTTTTTCTAACGAAACTGACAACACTTTGGATTGTTTGTCAGGCATATTATAGAGATTCTAGTTTGTATAAAATATAGAAAAACTGTTTTAAATGTTTTAGCTCAAAATTATTTTAATTGTGTGAACTTCTTATCGTACACTGATAGGCTTCTATTTAAATAAAAAAAAACTCAAAAATAGAGAACAAAAGTAAATTTCGACAGTGATTAAGGGTTTCGATGTGATCGTTTGAGGATCGAATTCCATTTATCTTCAATTTAAATACAAGTTACCATATTCCGATGCGTAAAATTTGGGTGTAATATTATAATATTGGTGTTTTTTTTTTAAATTTTATATTTCATTTTCGCGATACGATCATGCATTAATTAAAAAAATTGTAGCATAAAAAGGTCAAGTACTAACTTATCTATAATTTTCTTTGAAGTTATGTATTTATAGGACTTTCTCAAATAAAATTTTTAAATATTATTCCTAAATAATATTTTTAAAACTATTAAATAAAACAAGTGTCATATTGGAAGAACATTAGTTTGTCTTAATAACTCCATAGAGTGAGATAAGCGAGATCAATTGCAAATTTTATTATTACACACTTTTGAAGGATAAATAATAAGTTGTTCCATTTTTTTAGATAGTGACCTCCCTAACAACTAGTTCATAATTTTGTTTTTATTGCTGACAACTAGTTTATGGACTGCCAATCACAATCTTAGATAAATGCTTATAAAGATGTAATCATTAACTTTTCCTATAAATAGAAGGTTAAATAAAATATTGATGTTAAAAAAAAAATGATGGGACCAAGGACGGTACCTTGTGGTACCCCTACATGAACATTCATCGAGTCGCTCAAAACATTATTTACTTCAACTCTTCCACTTCGATTACTGAAGAAAAATTCTAGCCAACTGTGAATGGATCCTCAAAAACCAACATTTTCAAAAGAAATTTGTGATTAACCATATATCAAACTAACCTTTGATGGTACGAAATTCAAATAATAATCAAATAAGTTTAAATAATAAACAAATATGTCCCATCTAAATGAAAAATACAAAATAATAATCCACTTAAAATGCTGCAAGTTTTGGTACTCCAATAACAAGATATTTACTATACATAAGTCTGATTTCCCTATGTACATTGTACAGTAGGGTGGGTCAAAAAAATCGAAATTTTTTTTTTTTTGATTTGGTACTCCGAAAAATCGATTGCTAGACCCCTCAAGAATATACACACCAAATATGGGCTCTTTATATTAATGGGAAGGTCCTCCGCTTTGCAATTTTCCATTTTTACATCAAGCTTCTACTAAAAAAAAATAATTTTTTTATTAATTGACATTTTAGCAAATTTCTTTTCATATTCTTGTAGGAAATTGAACGCTCTACAAAAAAAGCCTTATACACTTTTTTCGTTTATCTAACCATTGAATAGATATTTGAGGTCCAAAAATCGAGAAAATCTTTAAAAATTCGTTTTTTGTTCTTAATTTTGTAACAAATTGAAAAATTATAATAATCAAACGCGCAAGACATATTCTTATTGGAAATTCATTGTTCCACAAAAAAGGTTTTATTAACTTTTTTCATTAATCTAACCATTCTAAAGATATTCGAGGTCAAAGTTTAAAAAAAATTATAAAAACATTTTATATTTTTAAAAAATTTCCAATTCACTGAAACTTCATTATTTTCAAATTAGCAAGATATATTCTTGTAGGGGCTTAAACGTTCTACAAAAAATTCCTTGGAATCAAATTGATTGCTTTAACCGTTTAGAAGATATTCGTATCCAAATCGCAATGCATACGGGTCATAAGAAAACTATTGAAATCAGTGAGCATTGGTTTATTATAATTTTTCAATTTGTTACAAAATTAAGAACAAAAAACGAATTTTTAAAGATTTTCTCGATTTTTGGACCTCAAATATCTATTCAACGGTTAGATAAACGAAAAAAGTGTATAAGGCATTTTTTGTAGAGCGTTCAATTTCCTACAAGAATATGAAAAGAAATTTGCTAAAAACTCAATTAATAAAAAAATTATTTTTTTTTAGTAGAAGCTTGATGTAAAAATGGAAAATTGCAAAGCGGAGGACCTTCCCATTAATATAAAGAGCTCATATTTGGTGTGTATATTCTAGAGGGGTCTAGCAATCGATTTTTCGGAGTACCAAATCAAAAAAAAAAATTTCGACTTTTTTGACCCACCCTATTGTACAAGTATTATAAAGGTCTGGGTTCGAATCCCAGCCTTTACAACCAAAAACTGGGTAGGAATTGGCAAAGACTCCAAGAACATCATTGTCATGAAAACGTACAATTATGATAAGCCATTCGGACTCAGCGATAAATTGTAAGTCATTTCAATTTTTGCAGTTGTTAGTTACTAGGCCTTGATTAACCACTACAAAATTAATTTGTTTTAAATTATCTTTCACAACTGACATATGTACCTACATTCAATTTTTCTTCAAAACTAAAAAAAAATCTCTTATTTATTTCGCAATTTTGAAATTCCCTAAGCAATAAAAAGAACATAAACAACACAAAATTGCCACTTTCCGTTCTTTCAAATAGAAAAAAAAATACCTCAATCAAATTAATAATGTATAACCGAAAAAAAATAAATAAACATAAATTTATATACAAGTTATCTTCACTTAAAACACAAGTTTAACCAGAACCTACGTCAACAAAATATGCGGTCGTCAATTACATTTTTTTTTACATCAAAAATCATTACAAAAAAAAACCTCAAGATACAAAAAATCTGTAAAACAGACAAAAAAAAAAGAAATAATTTACCAGACGTCAGGTCTTTCTTCAACAACTTCTCAACAATTTCATGTAAGATTTATATTTAAAAGCAAAAAAAAAAAAAATATACCTACAACATTTAACCCAATTGTTGTAAATAGATTTTTTTTGTATGGATAAAGAAAAAAATTTATAAATAATTTATTCAATTTCGTAGAGCGTATCTCACCTGAATCAGATACATTTGAGAGATCTGATTAAAATTGTTGTTGTTTTTCTGTTCGGTTTTCTTCGTTCCTTTTTTTGTTGTTATTGCAACTGCAAATCCCAAACAATATAGCTAAGCTGCGCTATAACCAATGTTGTGCTCTGTTTCTTGCCAAATTAATTAATTCATACATAAATTAAAAACAAAAAAAAAATCCAAATTTGACTCCAAGAGATAAAGATTTGAGCCAACTGATTTCACAAACCGAACAAAAATGAAAATCCAATAAATTTAAGTTTTTGTCTAGTTTAGGGTTGAAGGGGGTGTGTTTTTTTTTTTTTTTTGAAAAAATGGGCGTTTGCTAAGATTTTCACTTGATTTTCGTCAAAAATTCGAAATTTTTCTGAATTCAAGTAATACCAGCGCGAAGGACGTTGTTCGTTTAAAAATGATAAATTTTAACACAAAAATAAAATGAGAAAGGGATTGATAAAGTATCTTTTAACCTGTTCGACGTTAATCTGAATTATATCAACCGTATAATAAAGTCAAGCCAATCAGGTATAGGTGAAGGAAATTTTTTAAGTATATTTTTATTTAAAAGTCAAAAAAACAAGATTTTTTGAAGGACACCACACAGGTAATTAATTTAAATTTCACGTCAGTATATATTAATTTATTTTTTATTTTTTTGAAGTTGCACTAATATAGTGATCTGGTAGTGTATTAAAGTAGGGTATACACAGAAAAATTGTATATTTTTAGCAAAACACATACAAGTTTTCAGATATTTATTTATATCTTTTTTGCTCTTCAAGTGGAAAATTATAATTCTTTTTTTTAAATTCTTTCTATATTTTTTCGTATTATAACTTTGTTGTAGCAACACGCGCGTAATGTTTTTATACAAAATACCATCACTTAACGACGAAGAAAATTTTATTTAAGTGTGGTGAATTCCAAAACAACCATCGAATAGAAATACAAGAATAAAAAAATCAATTCCACTGATTTTTTTTTTGTTTGTATTTTCCACTGTTTCCACTTTTTCTTTTATTATTGATCAAACAAATCAATAGGTTGTTTTTCTTGAATTAGTTAATAAAAAAAAAAATTGTATAGATAATTTTATGTTTAAAATTTGAAACAATAAATTCAAATAAAAAATACGTAAACAAATCTCGTGGGTAGTTCATGGGTTTCAATTCAATTCAATATAAAAATAAAATCTATCTTTTTTTTTTTTCTTTTCAGTTTTTTTCTATCTTTAATCCGGCCGTCTGTCTGTCGGTCCTTTCGCTTGGAAGGTTTACGCGATAATAACAAAAAATGTGCATTGTATTGTGAATGTTGCTGCCGCGCGCCGCTGTTGTGCCGCTTCGGTTGCTGCTGCTGTTGTTGGAGGCAAGGTGATTCGGTAAGTATACACAACACCGACGACGTGTGTAGATATTTTTGTATCTGAAAGATACGAAACTAGCGACGACGACGAAAGAAAAAAGAAGTTCGTAGGTAATCGTATGTAATAATAAACTACTGTATAGTGGCGGTGGTGGTGGCGTGTTGTGTTGTATTCATAGCTTTAGCGCTAGAGTGACGATAATGGTAAAAAAAAAATAAATAAAAATGTATCTGATAGATGTGGGGTTTTGTTTTGGTATCTGAATTCATAGCAACATAACAACGAAGCAACATTATTGTGCATAAGTTTTATGAATTTAAGACACAACATAGCAACGGTTATGTTTCGTTAAGTGTTTGATTGGAGATTTGAAATTATTATTTTTCGATTCGTTGAGTGTTGCTGTTGCAAGTGTTTTTGCAGTTATAATGTTGAAGTTGAAAAAAAATGTTGTTCAAAGTGTTTAAGTTGTGTTTAAATTTTGTTTATTGCAAGAAGTTTTGATGTGATTCGTTCTATTCGTCTAATAAGAAACAAAAACACAAATATCGATGAGATATGGTCAAAAAAGGTTAAACTTAATTTTTCAGGAAAGAGGGAAGATGCACCATTGCATCATGTCATGCTGTTGTCATAATTCCTTTGAATTGCGTAGCGTACGTAATGTTATTTAGGCATTGAAAGTCAGTCGTTGTGATTTGCATTAATTATTTTGATGATTATGGTGTTAAATTTCTTTCAAGAACTGGGGCCTGTTTCAGAGCTTACTACGTCAAATGCATCAGCGACTTCAAAAGTAGTTGAGCCAGATTGAACTTTGGGAAATAATTTTTCATGGTAACAGTGCAAATGTTCTAAAAAGTGTTTCTAGAAGTCAAATAGGTCGGGCATATTAGCAAATGAAACTGACGTAGTTGTTTACTTTGAAATAGGCTTGTAGAAGAAAGACAATGCAACATTTAATTTTTCTATGACTGAATGGTTGGACTGGAGTTGAGGTAACTTTTTTGTTTAAATGGAATTGTTTTTTCCAGTCAAAATTTCGGGCCATTGAAGAAGTATGCAAAATATAACCTCACCATTTTGAACTAAATGTAAGAATTTGAATAACTTTTTGCTTTTCATTTACAACAGTTTTGACTACTGATATTTGTAAAGCGCTGAAATGGCCTACCTGATTTTTCAATTTTTGTTATAACTAAACAGAGAAAAATAGACCACATAAAATAGAACACGTAGTTCAGTGTTGTATGTTCTTCTCTCGTTCTTTCTCTCTTTGTCTTTCTGTGTTGTATTAATGTCTTGTGTTGTATCAGCAAAATGGACCTAGATTCCGAAGCTGCAGTGTTTCTAGTCCGGAGATTTATCTTCAGACTAGTTTAATATGTAATGTAATGTAAAATAGAACAAAAACAATAAGATTTCTCTATGGTTTGCATACAAGAAGGAAACCTTATTAAAACAATTGGGTTTTCCTTTATTGTTTTAAAATCTGCACTTAGAGTAGGGTTTTGCCAAGAAAAACAAAAAAAAAAGCCGACCAAGGCGGGGATCGAGCTGAAGACTTGAAATCATTAGTCGCACACCTTATCACCGGAACCAACCTGCTATATACAAAAATATTGATCGCGATTTTTGTTCTAGTGTCAAGTCACTCAAATTTGAAGAAGTTTTGCTTTTTAAAACAATAAGGCAATCTGTTAGTTTTTAAGGTGGTCATATTTTTCTCTGTGTAAAATTAGTATTCATTGGTAGATAAATCACCGTTTTTTAAAGCAGTAAGATGAATATCATTTTATTAGATAGTAGCCAGTTGTTTAAAAATAAGCTTGCTTCGAAGCGGTGAAATCTATTTTTGTCCATATAAAATTCAAATTCTATTTATGATGAAGGTAGACAAAAATTGGGTTGAAAAGAAGTCATCCATTTAATAGTTAAAACTTAAATTGAATGGTACACCGAAATAACAGCTTTCAAAATAACATTTTTGAGTGAGAAAACTCGTCCAACAATTAAAATATCATGGAAATTCTTGATGCTTTTTTGTTTGATATTTGCGCATCAGTTTACCCAACTTTGCAATACACGGTGGTCTTGAAAACGCAGCAGGTTTTATAAAAATGGACCCCAAAAGTAATGATGCAGAATTTTTCGAAATGATCTCAGGATTCCAAATTTGTAAATTTCAAAATCGTACCTGATCCCTTTTTTGAGTTACAGGCATTTTACATATATACACGTGGGAGGGCATTTGGGAAAAAAATTTAAACAAAAAACAAAAGCACATTATAATGCCCTATACCTTTTTGGAAAGCTAAAATATACTCCTTGAATTTGATGATTATTTAAAGTTGATTGAGTAAATAGTTTTTGAAAAATTTAATTTCAAAGTCAAAATTTAAAAAAAAATAATTTTTTGTATTTAAGTTAATTTTTTTTTTTAATTTGAATTACAAGGTACAATTTTTTTTCAAAATTGAATATTCTATTTAGTTCTTAGTCAAATACTTAAAAATAGATGCAAAAAACTATTCTAGTTTTTCAAAAATGGGAAAAAAGATAGGCACTTATGTATTGGTGTTATTTGTTCCTAAGGAAAAATTTGTATAATGGTTATTTAATGAACAGATTTGTAAGTTCTAATCACACTTAGTGTAACTCAGAATCAACCCCAAGAACGAAGTGGTATTTTGGCTCCTTTTTTGAAGTATTTTGTTCATTTTTGCTGTTTTTTTTAATGTTTTTTTTTTTGCCATTTTAAGAGTTTTGTATTTTTTTTTTTTTTTTTCATTTTTATATTTTTAAGTTATTTTTATAACGTTCTGAGTATTTCAGGACTATTTTTGAAATGTAAGAGTTATAATGTTACGTATAACAGAAAAATATCCCACATTACATAGATTTCAGGACAGCTAAGGTCCTCAGGGACCACAAAACCTTTACTCGATTTTCATCGTGAGAGCCATTTTTCATAAATCCATGTTTTCGCGTTAATTAAAAAAAAAAAAGAAGACGTCCTGATCAGCACGTGTTACAGTGACCTTTTTTCCATTTGATTTGAGGCTAATTTTTTTTTGAAAAATAAATTAAAAAAAGCTAAAAAAAATTGGAGACAAGATACATTTTTCCTTAAATCTCGAAAACTAAGATACTTTTAAACATGCGGTTTTTGACTTAAAATCAATGAGAGCATTGATTTGTATAAAAAAAATTTTACCCTTTATTAAAAACAATCGAATAAAATAAACTGAAAGAAAAAAAAATATTTTTTTCTAAAATAATAACTTTAAAATTAAATTTCTCAAAAACTATTTGCTCAATCAACTTTATATAAACATCAAATTCAAGGAATATACTTCAGCTTTTCAAAAAGATATTGGACATTATAATGTGCTTTTGTTTTTGTTTAAATTTTTTTTCCAAATTCCCTCCCGCGTGTATATATGTAAAATGCCTGTAATTCAAAAAAGGGATCAGGTACGATTTTGAAATTTACAAATTTGGAATTCTGAGATCATTTCGAACAAATCTGCATCATTACTTTTGGGGTCCATTTATACAAAACCTGCCGAGTTTTCAAGACCACCGTGAATAATGAACAATTGACATTTTAAGTGATGCTAATTATTTGCGTTTATGAACGTGCTACAGGAATGAACGCAAATCATCTCTGCAGTGATGCGTTTGTGAATTTACACGATAAATTGATATTATAATGTCGAAGAAAAAAGTTCAAAAATGTGTTTTTTTCTTTATAAAACATCAATAGTATCATATGGAAGTACATTCTTCATTATTTTCAACTATAAAACTCTCCCTCGAAATTATTTTTTTGATCAAATCTACTTTCCTATGTACAAAATTACATGCACCCCATACACAAAATGTCTGGAACACGACGCGATTTTTTTCTAAAATGTTAATCGATTTTTCAAGACCAACTTTAATAAATTGAATTGAAAATGAAACTGCTAAAATTGTTGAAATCTAAATCTACAGATGATTCAGTTTCTATTTTACGCATTTAAGTAAGTCCCCAGTTTCCATATAACCTAGACAAATAATTTATTCTAATATATTGAACTAGTTGTTTCTATTTACTCAAAATTGAATTGTGGGAATAAATGAACGTTCGAATTGAATTTATTCAAACTTCCGTTGATCTTCTGTCATTAGAATAAATGAGCTAATTTTAAGAGTTTGTGAAGTACAAATATGCAAATAATTATTTAAATGACTAATTTCTAGTTGACTAATAACTCATTCTCAGTCAATTGCTATTTTCTCAGAATTTGTTATAAAGTATTTTGCAAATGATTTCTACGAAATATTTTCAAGAACCTATCCACATGTACCTAAAGATTAAATGAATGCACATAACAATCCATTTCTACTTCAATGAGCTTTCCCATATGGGAAAAACCTTTTATGTAATACCAGCATTTTATTAAAAACAGCTACCAGTTCTCATATTTGCGATCGACTATAAAAATGTTTAGAAAATTATAAGTTGGGTAAAAGTCGTATACAACATTCCTTTATGTTGCATTTCACCCAAAACCGAAAACCAAAAACATTTTTTGTTATTTTTTTTTTGTACTGGTTCAAGTTCCATATCAGCAACGGCAGTAGTCTGCTGGCTGGAAAGTCGTATGTCATATAATTGGCCCACATTTTGAACGGCAGAGCCATATATAATATATTTGCAATGCTCAGTTATCATGTTTACCGGCAAATGGCAGGAACTCCACCACCAGCATCGCTTCAAAACAGAGGCACGAACCGAATGCCACCTGCAGCTTCAACCTGCATGAAGCATGATCAGCACATCCAGGCAGTTTGTGCTTGTGCAGCAGCGTACAACTGGACAAGCTAATCACTTAACTTTTGTAAGGGGTTAGCTGGGTATGAAAGGGGGCGAGAGCCCGAAAGCACATCAACGTTGCGTTTGGATCAATGGTTGGAATAAACAGAATGGAGTTTCGGCGGACGAACAGTTAAACGCGGAGTCTTTTTTCTTATAGCCTGGGAGGTTAAGTTTCGTAAAATTTGTTGTAAAGACATAGTTCTTTATGATCAACATCAGACTAGTCAACTTATAGCTTTATTGGTCAGCTAAGCTACTGTACCTTTTTTACAAAAAAAAAAAATCTGAACCAGTTTTCCACTTGGGTAAGACAGATGACCATAATCAAATTGTGGAATTATGTCCCACTCAATACTCAGATGAAATATTCTCTTATGTCACTTGGAATTTACAACCCTACCGCCCAAACTATTTTATAGCTTTATAGTAAAAGTGTTTTAAATTTTTCACATTCTCTACTTAAATCGATGATGATGACGATGGCACACGGTGAGAGAGACGCAACAATTATTATTGACTCTCAAAGTTGCGGATTCTTTTGATAATTTTTACTTTTCATTTCGCACAATAAATTGCAGATTTATCGAAATTTTTGTTGAGATAGCCATTTGGACAGTTATAATGGGATGAAGCTATGACATGCGATTCGATTGGTTAAATTAATGTTTTCACTTTCAATTAACCAATGAATATGCATAAGTTGTCGATTTGAGTAAAGAAAAAATTGAAAAGAAATAACTTTTGTATAGAAAATTATTTAAATTTTTTGTTAACAATAAAAATAAATGTCCGTCAGATTTTTTAAGGATAGCCATTTGTGAAAATCATAGTTGTTTGTCAGAGATAATTATTGTGAATAAAAATTGTATGTGACTTTTGTTAATTTATTTGAAATGCAATACATTTTTCAAATCAATATTGAGTATGGTGGGCTTTATTTGAAGATAATAATTGACTGGCACATATTGCACAAGGCATGTTGTAAATGCATTTTAGAGTTTTTTTTTAAGAAAATTGTTAATGAGAGTTGTTGAAACACAATGCGTTTGTTTAAATGAAAAAAAATTTAAAATGTTGGTACCTACATAGTTTAAGAATGTGTAACGTGGAAACAATTTTAATTCATATGAATTTGTTTAGTTTTTTTTACTATAGGTAAGGGTTCCATTGCCATTGTTGGAAACTTGTTCAATTAATTAACAAAAATTTCAAATTCAAAAAATTGTTTATTAATTAAACTGCAAAAAAAATATGTCAACTTCAATATTTTTGAATATACCTACACAAGATTATATTTCCGTCACGGGTGGGATACAAAGAGGAGGTGATTTTGTCATCGAGTATGTTATTACAGAATGTCTGCGAATTTACTATACACTGAGGGAAAAAAAAACTTAAAATCAACGAAAACCACGTTGATTCAACTATTTTTCATAACATATTACATTTTACGTTGCGTTTATTCCCTCAGTGTACACAAAACATTCGCAGCTATTACCAGATTTAATTAACATAACACAAAATGAGAATAAAAATTTTCCAAAACTCAAAAATACCAAATTGGAAACAAGGTCTTACACAACAGAGACGACAAGGTTAATCAAACTAACTGGAACATTTGTTTTTAGTACATGTTTTAGTACATATTTTTATTACATGTTTTTAGTAATTGTTATTAGTTCATGTTTTTAGTACATGTTTTTAGTATAGGTATGTTCTTAGTACATGTTTTTAGTACATATTTTAAGTACATGTAAAATGTAACAAACAACGAATTGTTTAAAGTTATTAGAAACCTAATACTTGACTAACAGCTTTTTTTCAATAAGGCGTTACAGTTGCTTCTTTTGCTTCTGTAAAACTTTATCGAAGCAAAATTGTTTGAAGTAAATATTGTATTTCTATGATTTTTTTACTTGCTCTATAGGGCAAGTATTGGTTTTTCGTATCGAAAAAAATATTTGAGGTTTTAATCAAAACCAACATTACGATGATGGAGAGTTCCGAAAAAGTGGGTCCCGCAATTCCGTCCGTGCGTCTGTGCGTCCATCTGTACACATTTCCATAGCCTAAACGCGTGGACGGATTTTCTTCAAATTTGGTACAGATGATTTTTATAGAATTCTGAAAGTTGATTTTTTTTTGTTTTTTTATATATCACTTAGAAAGTGTACCTCCCATACAAATTTTTCAAGTTATATCAAATAACTCGAAAACGGCTCTAACTATTTTGATAAAAAAAATGTATGTATAATTTTACAACCAAGACTCAACTTTTGATTAAAAAAACATATTTTTTGGAAGGTTACTAACGGTACCTGCCATAGAACCGTTTTTTTTTTTGGTTTCAAAATATCTCGATTTCAACCAAAATTTTTATACAAAAGCGTTTAATCAACCGTTATATTAAAATTTTTGGAATTTTAAAAAATATTTAAAAAATTTTTTTTGAAAAATCAATTTTTTGAAAACGGGTGCTTGAAATGTTTCGATATTTTGTTTTTAAGTGTAAATGAATTATTACTTCAAAATAGCATACCAACTTTTTTTTTTATAAATGTTAAAAAATTTTTATATATAAAAAAATAACCATTTAAAAAACGTCTCTAACGATTTTCAAAATTTTTTTTCTCAAAATTCCTTTTCATTCAAGAAATCAGATGGCATACTTCGTTTTGTGATCAAAACCTTTAAAAACGGTGTTTTATTAATTTTAAAAACATATTTTATGTACTTTTTTACCTTATAGGAAATGGTTTAATTAAAATTTTGCCTCATTTTTTGATAAAAAGCTTTAAGATAAGATCTACTTTTACAATAAGAGCAAGTACGTGCGACCCCAGTCGTGCATTTTATTTTTTCGAAAAATCGAGATTTTTTTTTAGAGTCAAAGAAATAGAAAAACTGGGCTGGGTAGATAGACAGAACTGTAACATTTATTAGAAGCTGAAATTTAGTTTTGATAGCAGTTGTACACTTGTACAGTGCAGATTACTTTTTTAGACGAAAACTGAAAAAAAAAAACAAACATTCCTACCTACAGCCAAAGCGGCGAGGGTCAAGTTACTAAACTCATAAGAGGTTAAAATTGTTGTCAAATGAAATATAAAATGGTACCGATCATGAATAAAAAAGGGTTGCAACTTTTTTGTGGCAACTCTATTTTAAAAGAAAAATTGTCACGTGACTTAATTTGTCATATCTTTGAAAATTGGCCTAAAACATACATCAGATTTTCTCAAAAAGTTAAAAACTTCTTAAGTTTACTTTCATGGGTAACTAAGCCCTTTTATGAAATATCAAACAAGACTGCTCATAAATGTAAAAAAAACAGCACCGTGAAAGCATTTTTGAAAACTTACATTTCTACATGTTATCTAGTTATAGATGAACAAGCATTTAAGTTGAATGACATCGAAAAATTGGTAAATTTTGATTAAATGTTTAATTTCATTTCAATCAATGAAAATTCATTCACCTTAACAGGAAGTTAAGTGTTCCTTGTGTGAATTATTGACAACAAACAGACAGAAGAAAAAAAAAAACATTTAAACATTAACAAACTATTTTCACTCCAAATAAGATAAGCAGTCACGCACTTAAACACGTTCTCCATTAATTACGCATATAATGTTACTAACAAGGAGATACGTAACATGCCTAACTTATTACCTGTTTACAAAAAACTTAACAAATTAAATAAAAGAGTAAAACTAGGTATATCTCATAAAAAAACGCACACCAATTTATAAATGATTCAATAATGTAACGCGTTACATCAAATTTCCTGCAAAAATGTTCATTAAAATTCAATCAACACTATAGACCTATGGGAAAGCCGTTAACAAGCTATAACCACCAAACCGACCAACCCCCTGCCAGGCGAATACATCATAACAAACGTTAAACTTTTTCCCCAAACCAATTATCTATTTTTTTTCCATAAAAAGAAAAATTAAAACTTTAAAAAACTTCAAAACTAAAAAAATGAAGAAAAAAATCATAAACATCTCCCCAGACAGAATAAAACTAAACAAAAAACCCACTTTACGTTTTAAGCAAGCGCACATAACCTGTTGCATTTCCCAAGCGCGCGTGCATTTTTACTTTCACTCAACGCGCCGCGCACCAGACGCGCAGCCATACCAAAACTGTGTGTGCGCCCGTCTGGATGTAGCAAGTCATCAACAACTCCTATAACTGAACTGGTAAACTGCATTTCATTTCCAGACAATTTTGTTTTGTTGTTTTTATTTTTATTTTTTAATTTATGAGATAAACGCACACTGCACTCTAGTGGCATGAAATGAAAACAAAATAAAACAACAAAATCTTGACCAGGCATCATCATCACCCAGCCAGCCGGCCAAACAACTCGAACGGCGACGCACGACGGAAATGCACCTTCGCAATCGTCCAAAGACAAAACAAACCGAACCGAACGAAACCAGAAACCAGATGAGATGATGTTTTCTTTGTTGTGGCGCGGAGCTTTAGGAGCCAGCCATGCCAACGAACGTCGTCGCTCTCTCGAATGGGCCACCACTCAGACGCTTTGGCGACTGTCATTAGATAACAAACACGAGACAACAACTACAATCCTCTGTCTCCCCCTTTTCCTCCCTCTCCTCATCTTCACAAGATGCATTAGAAAAATTGGAATTTTATTACAAAACTCCATTGGGGCATATCTTTTGAATCGCATGTGTCAAAAATAACATTGACTTGTTTGACAGTTTAAACGTCAAAGCGCGAAAGTCAATTTGGCAGTTCAACCAGTATGAACAATTTATAGTTTACTATAAATGTACAAGTATGCATTTCGGTTTAAGTTGTCAAATTTATTTTTTTGAATTAGAGGCAAATTTCTGACAGGTAACAGATACTTGACTGCACAATAGGAAATTGCATTTTTATGCTAATGGACTTTAAAGGGATTAGATTATAATAAAGAAAGAAATTTTGTTTTTTATTTTGTAGATGGCGTGTAGGCGAAATAGTGTTATCATGTCGGCGCGGCCGTCTGTCGCCGATGAATTTTTGATTTATCTTTAGTGACTTTGTGTTTTATGTTTCTTTTATTATGATTCGTTTTTTTTTTCTTTTAAATATTTTTAAGCTGAGTCAAATATAAATGACAAGCGCGGGATATGTATTTTGGTTATTTATAATGCATTTTAAGCAGGAAATTGACGTTTATAAAAAGGCAAATAGCCTTTAAATGGATGATAGATTTCAAGTCAATTGAGATGGGTTTTTTTATTACATACAGTCAGCGTGGCAGCCGGTCACCATTAGCACCTAATACTTACTTAATTCCATGTAATTTGATGCACAAAAGTATAATCTTTTGGAATTAAATTTGACTTACCTGAAATGAGAAGAAAAATAAATTGTTTGGATTTGTGAGATATATTGGCAGTTTTGGGTTAAGTGAAAAAATGATGTAAGTGTTTGATAATTTGTTTTTGAAGAAGGTTTGAATTTTATATAAGAGTGTGTTGTAAATTAAACAAATAATTGTTTAGGATAGAGAAGGATGAACAAAAAAAAGATTTTGTTAGACAGAAGGGCCCTAGGTCCATACAAAATGACAGATTATTGGTATAATTTGACAGTTGACATGTGTTTACTTACGGATAATTTTCAATTTTCTAGATTTGCATGTTATAAAAATTTTACTTTGTTGCCGTAAAGTACTTTGATGAGTTTTTACTTCTCTTTTTTTACTCTCCACTTTTGTCTTTGTTTTTTCATATTTAAGAAATTGGTTCAAAGTACAAATGAAATAAAATGGGTTACCAAACAGAATTTATTTAAGACTTCAAAATAAAAACCAAACAGACCTAGTGTCTACTTGTCAAATGAAAACTGACATAGCAAAAAAAAAACAAAAATGGCAGCTCATATGTTAATTTTACTAATGTACTGGTAAGTTGCTTTTCACGCCACCTGGCAGTCAGCGCAGAACCTTTAAATGGAAACTATTTTGGTATCATTGGTATGGAAAATACATTGAACGTGTCGTAACTCCATGTGTCAATAGATTATTTTTTGTAATTTTCAAAAGTCATCATTCTACCTGTCAAATTGTTCAAACTGTTGGTCATTCAATTTTTCAACCGAATACAAATGCGGAAAAAACGGTAATTTTTACTGCTAACGACAAGCCCCGCCTAAATTTTTGTTTATAGTTACTAATCGTATTTCAAATATCTTTTACTTGTTGAATTATACAACAAAAGATAAAAACATAGATAAATTTGAACGAATACAAATTTCCAATCATCTGGACTTTGTTAAACAATGTCTATTAAAACAAATCAGCACTTTGTTTCTTTGTGTCATTTTATCAACAAACCATTAATCACAATGAGCTGCAACATTATTAACACTGGCAACGAAGAAAACAAATCTTCCCACGATTGTGAGAGATGGCGTCTGCTGGTGTGCATTGACATTCCTTACAATTTTATCATTCGTGCAAGAATGCATCATTGGTCAAAGAAAAATTATAATCTTTCAAAGCTAAAGAAGAAAAAAAAAACGATTTTTCTATTCACTTGTCAAACATCATTAGTCAAAGCAAATTGGTTAGATTAATGAACCGGGTCCAAATCCAAATTCACCACATCACCTTGATGGTTAGTAGACTGGAAATATGAATAATTTCAAGTTCAAGATTTACTTCGTCCATAAAAAAAATAAAAATAAATCCACTCCTTCTTCATCGTGTCGTAGACATTTCGGTTCGATTCGGTTGGAGTTCTTCTCAGGTGGCTTTGATGATAGCTTTTTTTTGTCTGTTTGCTATTTGTAGAGCAAACGAATCTTCACTCTACACTCTACCATGGAACCAAAGATGGAAATAAAGTCAGCTTCAGACTGCTGCAACTATCAAATTCAATTTGAAAACTTTTAACTGAGAAAACTGTGTGGCATTGAGCGGAAAGAGATGTTTAACTTTATTTAGTTTGGCTTCAAAACAGCCATACAGTAAGTAGCTGGGAAAAAATGGGAGTGAAATTTTCTTTGAGGTTGTAAATATAATTTGGCTTGTTCCTGAGAAAGTTTTGCAGCAAAGAAAATTGATTAGAAAATTGAGTGAAAATTGGTTTGAATGATTGTTGGTTTACTTTCGATATCATAATGTTACAGGAAATTGTCGTTGTTGGTGGTGGTTTTAAGTAGTTAGAAGTTAACACTCAAATAATTGGAAATAAAAAGAAATGTAACATTAAAAAATGCCAACATCAATGTACGGCAGTTGCATGATAACTTGCATGCAAGTTCAACTTTCCTTACAGTTTGGTTTGATTTGTGTTAGAAGCTGTCAAAGTACTTGCTTTATTGATTTTCTGACAGCTGTCACCGCTATGAAAAACTTAACGAAACAAAAGATTTAAGCAAATCAAATACTAAAGATTAAGTGTAGTGTTTTTAAACGGTGACAACTGTCATAAATTAAATAAATCTAGTAATTTAACAGCTTCTATCAAATCAAACAAAGTCGTTAGAAAATTTGAACCTGTATGCAAATTTTCATTATTGAATTCTTCGTTAGGAGATAACATTCATGATAAATATTTAATAAATCAGTTAATTTTCCACTTATAAATCACGAGGCTTATAGAAAAAAAACCTTTTTGTAGCTCATCAAAAAAGGTCAGTCGAAACATCGTTCCATACGCATTTTAGATACGTAAATCATCAAAAAAAAACTTTTGACAATAACAATTTCTCATAGACAATTTAAATACCAAAACGTAGACTCTAAAGACAACGACAACACGCCATCTCTTTTGTATGTTAATGCTACGCCTTAAATGAACCTTTTAATTTGGTGAAAACAATGATTTTTGATCAATTGTTTTTTCTGTGCTTATAATTTCATGACAACAACGGTGCGATGATGACGACGATGCACACCTCCTCTTGTCATTAATGTATGCACAATTGATGCGAGATATGTATACAGAAAAAAAAAAACGCAAGTAAATCACACACGAATGCACGTCAATTGACCCACTTTCCATTTCAAGATCGAGCGAAATTAACGCCCAGCTACAATTTGTAATGGTTATATGAAAAACAAAAACCTTATCAAAGCCCACATTGTAATAGAGCAAACAATGTGCCACACCTGCAGTCAATTATTAGAAATTCATTGTTATCTTTGGACAGAAAAAAAATATGAAAAAAGACGTTTGCCAGACAAATTAAACTTTGTCAACATAAAAGCCTAGTAAATGTCAGGGTTCGAAGTGAAGACTTATTTAAAAGAATATATTACTTTCTGCAAAGCATTTTTCCTTTCTTTACACTCCTTAAAAAAAGAAGCTGTCAAAAGCCAAAATTGAAGTTGACATGAAAATTTTCTGACGCAAGAACAATTTTCGAACTAAAACATTAATTTCGATTTTTCGAACAAAAAAAATAGTGACACGAATCATAATAAAAATGTCGCTATAGTTTTGGTTCATTTGAATGAACACAGCTTTATTAGTGCGTTCCTTGACTGAAAAAAATTTCACTCATGAGTTGATTCGAAATTTTACTTTATTTCGAAATTTGTTTTCCGAACCCTAGCATAAACAAAGTCCTACTATTTTCTAAACAAAAATATGACGTTGGTCGCCACAAACATTTATGTTGGAATTTCTATAGGCAATGGCGCGAAATCGACTGTGCAAAACGAAAATATCTATTTTGGGGACCCAACTTTATGGTCGTTTGTATCTTGTGTGTGTGTCTTATGTATTACTTGAACTCTAAAGCGAGAGATATTTTCACAGATAGATAAACAAAATGCTTGTGGCAAATATTAACACTTAACCCGGAAAAGTTTGGAATTCTTAACTTTGCCACTGAACATGATCAGCGTTGCCAATGAGTGTGTGTTTTCCAATTTGCATGCATATGAATAAAAAGAACGCATATGTCTCTTACCGGACAACTATAGGAGTATGGATGTACTTAGGAAAGATTATATGGGTATTGTTGAATGTTATGTTTGTGATGTGCTGTCTTGTGTTTATGTTCTATACGGGGTCCCAATTTAGTTATTGCGTTCGAGTATGGTTATGAATATTAAATTAGTTGTTGTTAACATAGAAAATCAATCTGATTGACAATAATATTTATCAATTGTTTTCTAAGAGTCAGTCAAGGTACCTATATCAGAAGCATACTACTTGGCATGAAGTACTTGATTTCAGAAACATGGCGCCAAAGATTGTTATTTTATCTATAAGTGAATGTTATTTTTTTTTTTTTGTTTTAGAAGAGTACTTGTGGTTTATAAAAAAAAAAAAACCAATAGTAATTCAATAAATTGAAAAATTACGGCCTAATAAAGTTTTCAATGTTGACAACAAGGAAATTTAAACTGAAGACGTGTTCGTAACTTTCTTTGAAAAGTATTTTTATGGAGCCAAACTGTCATCGAATGAATTGGTTTTTAGTTTTCTTCTACATTGTAGTAGCCGCTTTTTGATTTGAATCGTTTGGTGTAATAATTTTTTCTTTTAGTTTTGCAATTGACATATCGTGTGAATAATTGGGATAGTGACAGTTAAAATGCGCGACTGGTTGTCAAAGTTTGAACTTAATCTCAAGTAGTAACGCAAAGTGACCCTGAACTTTGTGACATTTAAAGCCAAAAATCGGACTTACCGAATTATGCTTTAAATTTATAGTTTATAGGTACTTATTTTGCCGCTTTTTATTTGCGAGTAAAATTTATTTTTGAGCGGCCATTTTGAAATTATGTCAATTTGACACAAAGGCATTTTTAGGTCTGTTGTTTCTTTTTTTTATTTCCCAGTTATAGGTAAATAAAATATGTTTGTTTACCCATTCGGTTTTTTTAAAGTGGTAATTGAGACACACACCTGAATGCGCTCATGTAATAGAATGGTTGTGTTTGAGTACACTAAATAAACAATGAACGCATTTCAAAACCATTTTTGGTTGTTATTCGTCGTGTTCAATATACGGAATCTCAACTTATGTTCAGACCTCCGAAAAATTCTTAACTTATTTCAGATTTCTTGCACTGAGTTTGAAGATTGTTTCCAAGTTCCTGGCGTATACGTGAATTGACAAAGTAACTGTCAATAAAAATAACTCACTGCACCTTATTATAAAAACAGCTAATGCTCTATTACAATCATAATGGCAAACAATCCACAAACTGCTACTTTATTCAAAAATATTAACAAACTGACAAAAAACTCTTTTTCTTTATCTGATATAGAAGCAAAAAAGATGCATAGATTATAGGAATTACATTTCAACGTAGAAAAAAAATATTGAAAATCTCCTCCTGCATTTCAATTGCAACAACTATCCACTAGTCAGGCACGCATTTTCCACCCTTTTGAAATACCATTATATGCCTCTCGAACTAATCGAGTGCAAGAAGCCGACTATACACAGAGGCTTAACCATCATACCACCACTTGACTTGACATAGCAAATGCTAATTTCAAAATTGAAATAAAATAAAAAAAATAAAAATCTGAATAATTCAAGAGTTTGAAGTCTGATAAATCATAGCAAAATCAAAATACACAATTGCCGCTCACGTTTTTTTCCGAAAGATCATTCGAGTCTATCGATTGCGCGCACACAGTAAAAATTCTTGGAATCACGCATAGGTACACAAGAATAGAGGGTGTTCTCCTCCTCAACAACAATAATAATAATTATTATTAGTTAGATCCATCCACATGGTTATTAGATTGTTGTTGTTGGAGTTTATAATCAGGGTATAGACTTCTGTCCTGGGCAATAATAACTATATAGCTTCTATAACTGCTCCGGTCCTTTTTCTGAAGTGTCATTCTACTGCCATTCCTATGATTGCCACAAACCACCTCGAACCGCACCTAAAAAACTCTATTGTCAAGAATATCTATCTCTCTTTCTCTATCGACAAACAAGCAAAAAAAAATATCCGATTTACGTGATTGATTTACAAAGTATACCTCTGCCTAGGTATTCAAAACATTGTTGCTTCTAAAACTGATGTTCGGCATTGAAGCGCGCAGGCGTAACGCATCAGGCATATCATCATCCATCCAGGCAATTTCAAAGCTATACTATTTGTATCTATGTGCACTCTACGACTGCGAGAAATCGTGAGTGTAAATTGTATGAGCCTATTTGAATACTGTCGCTTGGATTATTAATTTCCAGAGATGGCAAAAATGGGATTTTTTTTGATTTCCTACATTTGTTACGTCTACTACATAAATGAGGTAGTTAACGTAGTTTAATGTAGTTAACGTAGTTAAATGTAGCAGACGTAGCGCTAGACGTCAAAATGTAGTTTGAAATGCCAATTTTACCACCAAATTGTCAAAGTCTTATTCAAATCGAAATACATAGCTGTGATAGTGTGAATTTGAATAGAATATTTGAAACCAGATGGATTTGGGGTGGTTTCTTTGAAAAGGTTTTACTTTACTAAACCAAATTCTCACGAAAACACAGCTATTTATTTTTTAATATTTTTGAAATATAACGTTTTTTATGTAGTTATTGCACGTAGCAAATGTAGGTAGTACATGAAACAAATCAAGCGAGTAGTTTATTCGATTAACTACGCGTAGTTAACCGAGTAGATTACCTGACGTAATCTACTCTGCCATCTCTGTTAATTTCCTTGGTGTGTACGAATTACCCAGAGAAAATTCCATTCGAAGAGCGGGCGGTGATGCACGAAGCAAACTCGTAACTACTATTAGCGTTTACGTGCCGTAAATGGTAAATTATTTCGTGAATATACGCGACGATCCTACGATCCAACATTAAATGGAGACAAACAAAATTGAAAAAAAAAAAAAAAAACAAGGAACACGCTTCTTCATAACGCGCAATGAAAATATTCTATTTTGGGTGGTTATCTATTGGATTGATAGCACAATAGATCTTTAAGCGTAAACAAAATTTCAATTTCAACAAAGAAAAGGTAGTTAAGTTGAAAAATTTCATCAAGGGTTGAGCACTTGGGAGTGCCTTTACATAATCTAGGGAGTCTTCTTTTGTGTTTTTTTTTTTTTTTATATTTATACATTTTGAAAAATCTGATAACGACATTAATGACGTTTGACGCAAGCTTATGCTTTTGATTTATACTCGAAAAGTTTTAGGGATATGGAACCCTTTTAATTTCGTCAAGTAGTTAGTGTCAACATTATGTTGAGTTTATATTTTGACAAATGGCTAGGTTATCATTCGTGACGAATAACTTCCTGATAGAAAAATTATTGTTTGTGTAAATCAATAATTTATTTTTATTAAAATTTGTTTTCATACTCGTGCCTTTTTTAATTTAACAGTTCCGCACCAAAATAATGCACATGTAGCTGCTGGGTTAACATTGGTAAATGTCATTTCGACATGTGTCAAAAGTACATTTTTACCCTGATCAAAACGCCAGAAAAGAAGTATAACTTCAAAAAGTATAAACACAAGTGCTGCCAAATTAATAAATAATACTCAAACTTTTTTAAAATATCAGTGCAAAACAATATTGTTGATTAAACGTTTCAACGGATTGGAGAGTTTTCAATTTGACAAAATTCACATTTTAAAGAAATTGATCGGATCGGTTTCTTTTTATTTTCTTTAGACCTGTTTGATTCCAATTTAGTTTTTACCTAATGACATTAAATTAGTTTGACCCTGACTAAAAATGTAGCTACCAGTTTCCCATGGCAACCAAAATAGGAAACCCTATTAAATACCATCAAATGTACACAAATAACGGTTTCAAGTTTGACATCTGCAACCTTATTGATTTTGTTATCAAGCCTAAACCATCGTCATTCATGATTTATTTCATAATCTCAAAATACTTCCTTGAAATTCAGCCTCAATTATCGACTAAAATAAGTATGAAAAAAATGACGAATTTTTGTGCAATTTTTCGCCGAAATTGATCACAATATGATAGAGCTAACACTGCACTGTAAAATGGATGATGCAACATAAATTGTGTTTGCTGGGATGATGGGAATTTAAACTCCCCCGTTATGAAGTTTATGTGTGATGGCACTCATTTCTCATCGGCATAGTGGTGATGATCATGAGAAACTTAAAACTTTAGTGCCACTGCTGTTTATATTGCCGTTGTTGTTAGTGCAACAACATCAAACTAAGACCACATAGTGTCATCCGCAAACAAGATCAGCTCACATATACGAGACGCTTCTTCCTTGAGAGAGTTGCCTTGCCTTGCAGCTTGTTATATGCACAACAAGCGCATATCAGCCGCCACTGTGCCCCTGTTATATCATATTCGCGGGAAAAATAATAATAATCTGATGCTTGCCCGAGGTGAAAAATACCGACATGCCTTATGGGAAAACAATATAATATGAGGTGCGCTGTGCGCACACAGTTAGCATAAGTATCTTTACTACCAACCCGGCAGAGAAGCGGCAGCATTGGGTGAAATTTTTGCTATAAGTGCAAAACAATTTGTGGTATGCCACGAGAAAGCAGTAATATTGTACACATTTCACACTTCCCCATCAACACAAAACATAAAACTGCTACTGTTGCATGAAATGAAAAAAATTATTCTATAGCCCGAAAAACTCAAACACCCGCCATTCAAAAGTTTCAACACTTTGAATGTCCAGAAATAGATTCCAGACGCACATCAACTATGGATATACAATTTTTTTTTTCTTTATAATTGATGGTGCAACATGAAGCAATGATGGAAATAATGTTTATAACCCAACTTGTGAGATCAAGTGCACATAGTTTCACTTTTCTTCACACTTTGGTGTTTTTTTTTTTATCTTCTTCTCGGTTCGGTATTTTTCTTTTAGAATGATACCCTTGGGCATAAAATTACACCAGCTGGTTAGCTGAGAGAAGAAGAGAGGAATTTGATGTAAGATTCAGAGGCAGAGGCAGAGCGGGCAAGACCATATAAAGGAAAGTGTGAAAGCTATATTATGTTTCAAGTCATAACTTTAATGATTAAAATATGCAATGCAAGTCCATTCAATGCCAATGACCATAGTTGTGCTCTTTTTTTTTATGGGCAGTCACAGAGTAGTATTACAACATTGGAAGGGACCAAAGGGCTTTGGGAAGATAGGTTTCATTACATAACTGCGGAAAGTGTTTTTTAATATTTTATATTACCGGTTTTATGTGTTTTGCGCTACTCTGAAAACTTTGAAATTGATAACTTTGGTGTCAGTTTTTTTTATTTTGAAAGGAAATTATAATAGGAAGTGTAATTTTAAATTTATTGTACATTTTCTTGTGTACAAATATGTACGTCTGTCGCATAAGAATAACAAAAACAAATGTAAAATGACAGATGGATTTCGCTGTCATTTATATGTTGGCATATCTCGAAACATGGTGGAGCTAGTTTCGTTGGAACGATTCCACAATCTGTCAAATGTCATACATAAACTGATCTTTTGCATTTGACAGATCTATCGGAAAGATGGCGAATTTTCATTTCAGCTGTCAGAAAATAAAACTTCAAATAATTTTAGGTTTGTTCGACATTCCTTTTTATCAATTCGAACTGAGGAATGTCAGAATTCACTAATGGGTTCTTTTTAATGATTCTAATTTTTTTTAGCGAAAAAATTTCAAAAGGTTTTTGGTAATCAAATTCAATTTGACAAAACGCAAACACTTTTTCCAATTTTGTTCTTTATCAATTTCTAATCGATTCATTCATTAAAATAAAAGCAAAATCATATCATCATATCTAACGAGCAAATAAAGTTAATACCATTCAATATGAGATATTTAAAAAAAACAAAATCATCGATTCCCTATCAATCCCAATCTAATTACTCCATTAGCCAACTTAGCAATCACGCATAGTATTGGCGCTGCCATCAAAAGTTCATTTGCCACATGTTCCATTGTGGAACACACTACAAGCCAGTTGATCAAACAACGGCAACAAAAAACTTTGTGTGTGGTTTAACTTCATAGAGACTAATAAGATCGAAAGTTATTTCCGGCAAGCACCATATCGGCGGCCGCCGCGGCACATATAGAGTACTGTCAGATAATCCCTAAACCCCGAACGCAATTTGTAATTTTTTTGTTTTATTTTTATTTTTAAAACAAACTTGCTGAACAAATAGAAAATAATTCTTTGCCTATCGTGTAACTGACGAACTCGTATCGGCACGAGAGAACCATGAGAACGGCACTTGAAAGCTTTCTATGTTCATTTATATAGGTATATATTTTGGTTCGAGGGTATAAAGTAAACATTTTTGTTTGAGGTGTTATGGGTTGCGGGTGAGATATATACATATTATGACGATTCAGATGCCGATGCCATTCGGGGTATTCGGAGGCAAATGTCAGCATTGTTCAAGGGTTAACCCTATGTCAATGTCAGTTTATTTATGTATTCACAACTCATACTCTGTGCTATGGCCTGTGCATTCAATTCGTTTAGCCTTCTTTATATATAAAGTCGAATATTTATGTAGGTTGTGAATGCATTCACTTATAGAATCAACATATCAAAGCACTCATATAATCAGTTGATATTGATGGTTGGGCTTATAGTATAAAGTATATTCTTACCGCAAAACAAACTTATCGGGGTATATGTAAATGGAAATGTAGAGAAATCGCAATCAATCAGGACCGCAATTAGGGCGGCGTTCTTCTAATCGCACGCAGTCATTTTCACATACATTTATCTATGGTTTGTGTATTGTGTATACAAAATTACTTTTTGTGGTACTAAGTTGTACCATTTGAGGTCTTATTGGAACTTTATTAAACAAACGTTTGACCTAATTTATTGAAGATGCGTTAAGATATAACTGCAATTCGATATACCAGTGGTGAATAATGAGAATTGTTATTGTGGGTTGTTGAAGCGAGCAAGATAAGATGTGAAGAAACTTCATATTTGTTTTACTTATAATTTAGTTAGATAAAAAGAATCCTTAAAATAGATTTTATTTGTATTTTGATGACTTTTTTAAATTGTAATCAAACATATTTTGGCATTTTCATCCAAGTTTTGTGTTGTCCTTTTAAAAATTGTAATCAAACATATCTTAGTGTTTCCACCTTTAAAATTCTGCCAATTCATATCATTTAAAAACAACCTATTTATTTTGAAATGTGTCCTTCCCGTCATGTTCAGATACGAGAAGTGTGAACACAAAAGATTGTCATAACTTCGATATTTTTTCTCGCTCCAACCTAGGCGAAAATAAGAAACGAAAAATGTCAAAAAAGCAACTGTCAAAATCAGTCCAAAGTAATTTTAAATGAGTTTAAAATTTCTTGCGTATTTTTGCTATGTCTGTCTCATCACTAATGTCGTTTTCTATTGACGAATCTCAGAATGAGAATTGTGAATCTGACAGCTGAAAGGGGGGGTGAAGAGGGGAAATAGTGGTAAAATCTCAGATTTCATGATCTATTTGCGTCTTGAGATTCAAAAAAATGACAAAAAAATGAATCTGAGATTCAAGAATCTGAATCTGGATTTTTATCAAGATTCACGCATACAAGCACACGCACTTTCACACACACTCCTCTGTTTGACATTTGTCTGAACATTTGTTGTTGTTTTATTTTTTTTATACACATAGATTTCGTACACAATTACAAAACTAGATTTCATATTCTATTTGCAGTGGAAAATCTGAAATTTTTACACAAAAATCTCAAAAGTCAATAGAAAACGACATAAGTGCAAATGAGAAAGCAACACAAAAATGTCAAAATGAGTCGGTGGAGTGAAGCCAATGCTAACACTGTCATTAGTAAAGATCCGTTCGTGTACTTTATGTAAGGTATGGCAAATTTTCCATTACACAAAGTATGGCAAATTTGTATTAGCCAAACAATGACAAATTTAATTTTTAATGTTTCTTTACCATTATTTAATTTAATGGCAAACATTATGGTGACAAGTTGTCACTTGTGTTAATGGAACAATATGTCATGACAAAATGAAAACATTGAAAGGAAATCTTTTTAAACCAAAACAATCTTGCTATAATTTCGATATCTATTCCATGTATTTAAATTTAATTGCATTGTTTTTCAAGAAAAAACACTCTCAAACTTTCCCAATCAATTCTACTGATAAAAAAGGCAAATATCGTTATACTAAAAGTGGTATACGCATCACCAAGAAATTGCATGCAAACTAACTTTCTAAAACAATTATACATTTCCCAAACCGCAAATCAGCAACTGAGAATTATTGCTTTGCATGTATTGCCAGTCATTTATTTGTTTTTTTTTTATTTTTCTTCTTATTTTTCCAAAGAAGAACTCTTCTTCTTCGTTTCCGGTGCAATTGTAACTTCTTTCAAATGCAAATACTACCAATCTGTCAGTCAGCCTTATCAGATGTAATAGATGGTCAAGAAGCGTGTATTCAAAGTATAGAATCAAACGGTAAATAATTGTCAGTCTTATTGCCACTGTATATAAAGATACTATACCTAATGGAACACATCTACAGTGATGCACTTGTGGTATAATCACTGTGGTAAACAATCACCTTGAGGTGTAAATTCATTGCTGATTGACATTTGATTGCAAAACCACCCGAAGCTATTATTCTAAGGAAAATATGTACATTTTATATGCACACATCACAATGAATGCCAATGTTCAATGGAAATTTACACAGGAAGGTAGATATCATGTTCATGCGGAATATGGGACTATGTATCCAGTCAGCTGGACCGACACTAAAACGACAATGGACACCGTTGCTGGCTATCGTATAAACAGAATTCATGAGATGAAGCTCATGTGGCTCTACTATGTTTACCTTCTCTTCTCATTCAGCAAGTGAAAGTGAAACTAATTGAATGGCCACCGCCACCATCTTGATCATCGTCATTGCATGCAATGACGATGACGACAAGTGAACGAACTGCATTTGTTGTGGGTTTCTCAGTTACAAACAACTTAACCTTTACCTTTCGCGTAACCGCCTTTAACAAGCATCATCGGTTCTCGTTTCCCTGGTATACCGGTTTGTTTTGTTAAGACGACACGGGGTAATCTTGCCCAGACACTGTCGAAAAGATATACCTCTCCTCCAAAATTAATTTCCTTTTCATGCTGAACCTTCAGACGGACGCGATTGTGAAGACCACGAAGCACAGTGGGATAGAATTATACTGCTTAATGTCTTTTTTAAAAGATCTCAAACAATTATTTTAATCGTTAAGTCAACTGTCAAAATGACAGTTCCTATAAGTGTCCTATAAGAATTTTAATCAATATATAAATGTCAAATTTCAAAATGACAGTTCCTATAAGCCCATCAATGCGAGTATTATGGGATAAATGCCAAAAAATCAAAGCTATTTTTATATTAGTTTTAATTGATTCGTCATGTTTGAATTTATTCTAATTATGTCTCATATTGTGCCCCACTGTACGACGCAACGTAGTTTGTTCTATCATTTCGTTTGGGATACTTTGGGTGCCGTTGAAGCAGCGCAGCGGCTGTGCAACTGATGGTGCCCAGAATTGCGCACGCCTCTTATGCTGTTTACCTTAGTTAAACGAAAGTAAAATTACTCTTGCAAGCTTATTCGCACGAGGATTGGAGAAAGTTCATGTCAGTTAACAGTGCGGTGTGCTGTGCTATGCTGCCGCGGCGACACACCTTGACAGTGGCCCTGATGGGAATACTGATGATGATGTTGATAGCCCCCCATTGGTAGGTCAATAATATTTCACATAATTCATGTTTTTTTTTTCAGTTTTACTAGTATTTTTTTTTTTTTTTTTTGGTTAAACGCACCTGATAAAATGACATTTCGGTGAATGTCAAAGATTTTTGTTTTCATTCATTTTAAGGAGTCAAGAGTGGAACTTAGTTTTAAATTAAGAAAAATAAAAGTCTCGCTTATTGCCAATTATTGCGGATTTCTAGTAGAAGGATGCTTTTGAAAAGGCTAAACAATTCAGCGAAATTAAGTTTATGTAAGGCAACATTTTTTCAATGGATATTTGCAGTAGGGGTATATTCATGAAACGGTGTAAACTCTGGTAAACGTGGTTAATGTGGTAAATGTGTCAAAATTTGGTTAGAGTTTGACAGTTTTATCAGGTTTAACCAGAGTTTACACCGTTGCATGAAAACCATTATTGTTTTTTTTGCTTTGAAGTAATACTTTTTTTCTGGCGTTTTTATCAAAGTAAAACTTTATTTTTTGACACACATGTCAATATGACATTTATTTAAATTAACCCGGCTACTACATGTGCATTCTTTCTTTCTGCTTTCTGTCTCAACATGACGAGGTTGAACTTTCACATCGTCAAGGAACATACTTATTGACAGAAGATTCCATTTATTTGAATATTAAAAAAAAAAAAAAATAGCTGTGTTCACTGTTCTGCTTACTTACATGTTTTATTTTTTAGTACAAAAATGTTACATGCTTTTTTCAAAACCTTAAAGAATCTTTTATAATGTTGTTTAAAGAGCACATATGTAATAATTTAAAGCAGTATTTAACTTTTAAAATTTGAGAAGTGAAAACGCAAATCATAAATAATCGCGTATCAAAAATTCACTTGTCTAAAAAAAAAAAACAAAATGATTTATTTGTTCAAATTAAACCCGCATCTGTTGCGACCGGCATATCCATTGAGTATTTTTAAAATTGTTTTTCAAAGAAAACTTATTTTCATGTTTGACTTTGACATGGGCGGTGTTTTTTTTTTTTTGTTTTTCTTTGTTTTTCCAAAGACTTTTAATAAAATCTGTATGGATGGGAGAAATATTACTTGACTTTTTTTTATGCATAAAGACTGACGCCAGGGATCTATTTATTTTTAAACAAAACAATTTGTTTTTAATTTTGTACCTACTTCTACTTATAACTGCAAAGGTCATACAAATATTTTGGCAAGCATGGAAAAGACACTAAACCGATTTAGCTTTTATGTTCCTAGTTGTTGATATTATAATACTTGGCAAAAGTAAATATCATTTAATTCAATAGAGTATTAAAATGTGTAGGTATCCATCTACACGATCATGATCATCAAGGAACTATTTTCGCATTTAAAATTTCTTAATTTATTTTGCATTCACATGTAAATTGAATGAGACATCGTTAAAAAATCTCTTGTTTATTTTTATTTTAACTTACATGAGGAAGAGATTAAATTAATTTAATTTAAAATGCAAAAAAGATCAGTGATCAAACTTTGAAAAATAATAAAATCACTTTAGTACTAAAACTTTATTTTTATACTTAAATTGCTGTGAGTATTTAAAATAGACTTTTGCCTTCATTTTGAAGATTATAAATTACACTCATAATTTTCTTAATTTTTATTTGTTATTCAATTTGATCTTCAATCTCATGCACTACACTAATTTGATTCATATAAAAATTGTGTAGGAAGCCGATTGCAGCTGCACCGAAATAAAAATTTTCATTATTACTCAAAGTTGACAAATCATCACAACACATCTATACAAATGTTTTGTCATGTGTTTTGTACTTTTTACATTATTATCTCGAGCGAGAAAATCATAAACGCATGCATTTATTGTCATAAATGTTTCAAACTTGTTAAACTCAGCGATACTAACAATATCGTTTGTACTAAAATGACAAGACAACGACTTGTTCTAAAGGTTACTATTGAGGATTGTAGGATTGATTGTGTAGAAATAATTTGATTATAAAAGGGAAAAAAGTGCGAAGAGCGTATATATCATTAATTAAGACTTCAACTTCAAAGGCTTTAATGCCTTCCGGATCGAGTCATGTTCTTTGTTTTAGTTCAAACGACATTTATCTAAGGAAATATAGATTTCCTGCGTCCAAAATTGATGCAAATTTGTTTTCTTCAAAGAAAAAAAAAATAAATTTTATTTAGATATCCCGTTAAATGCCATTTATATGGAGATGCGACTTGCGTCTGCGAATTGCTAATGGTCGCTGAATTTGACATTTCATTCATATGAGTAGTCGCAAAGAGCTGCGAACTGCAATGCAAAAATTGATGTTAAATTAAAAGTGAGGTAAAATTCGAGAGAATTATTAGTTCGTTGTTTTGTGGCATGCGTTTTGCATTGACCTACTATATATGGACTGCTAGTCGTTTGACTTTTCCATACAAAAATTGAAAAAAAATGATTCCACATCTTTCTAGCTCTACTAGCGGTATAACCTTAGACGGCGAAAAAAGGAAACTTTTAGTGAATGACATCTGTCGTTAAAAGGTAGTGCTTTCTCTGTTTTTCTATATTTGTTCCTTTCGCACTTCGTCAAAAATGTTGCACTTATTCTCCGCTTTTTTTTAGGGCGCTAGTATCGCGAAGAAACAAGTGGAACCAACCTAAATATGCTTCTAGCAGTCCATATATATTAAGTCAATGGCGTTTTGTATTTGTGTCGCGAATTTACATTTGACAGTTCGCAGTTGTTAGTCGCATTTTAACTAGTTTTGCTCAACATTATATATATTTAAATACGTAAATATGATCACTTATTGACATTGTTAAACAATTAAAATATGAATAAGGTAATATTTGCTTTAGAAAAAGCTTTAAAAGAATTATTCGCGGCCGCAGTTCGCAGCTCATATGAATGGCACTATACTGAAGATGTTGAGATCTTAAAAATTTAAACTGGACAATTTAGATAGGATTTAAGACCAAACTTGTGGCGCCACTAGCAGTCAAAATGAGGTTTAAACCTTATTTGAGCATAGTTCTCAGAATGGTAAAATATTTTATTTCCGTTTAACTCAAATTTTGACCGCATTTTAACTCAACCAATCCTCCGTTCAAATTAAACCAACAACATGTACTCTGTTTTCTTAAAAAAAAAGAGATATTATGTTCTATTAAGAATTAGAAAAAAATTGCAGATAGCTGAACTGGGCAATGTTAGATATTGACAGCTGTAAGTGCGCAAAAGTGACATTCTGTAACGCTAGGTATGTTAAATTGAATATGTTAAGGTTCTAACACAATATCATAGTCATTTTAAAAGTTTTAAAATTAACGATTATGTAGGTAATTGTGCCGCAAACGAGAAAAATGTTTGTTTCTGGAGGAAAATTCATTTATTGATATATGAGGATGATTTTTCACTTTAAGAGCACGGCAGCAAATTGTAGTTCCCTTCCATTCTTGCTAATTAATTACACGCATACAATAAAAGTTGAGAGTTTTGTCATTCACTAGGCTTTGCTATTTCAGGGAGTGTCGCACAGTGGGAAAAAAGTGGAAAAAACTCATTCGTGTGAAAGCTGGATTTTTTTATATGTTGGAAGTTTTTCTTACTGTAATTATGTTGTAGAATCAGGATGTGAAAGCATTTCTTTCAAAAAAAATTTCTAGATTTAGAAATTTGTATTCAAAGTTGAAAAATTATTAAAATTGATGTAAATACGAGTATTTTTCAAATGGTATAAAATCAGTTAAATTTTGACTTTTCAAAAATTTTTTTTTGTAAATATATTAAAAATATCAGTTACAAGTTTAGCGGAAAAAAAATTTTTCGATTTTTCATTTTAAGAATACTTATAATTTTCCGGAATTTTGAGTTCAAAAATTGTTTTAACTACTTCCTCTGTTTGCTTCTGTGGGCGGACTCATATCATGTGATAGTGTTGAGTCTCAGCAACATTTGGCACCAAAAATCTCATCCTAGTTCGTCCTAATAAACTTTTTAGAGCAATTTGAAGCTAAGCAAATGTGAAAAACGTATTTTCTAAAAAAGCAGATTATAATAAAAAATGGAAAGATTTTTTTAAAAATCATATGTTTTAATATGTATTTTGATCCGATGAATTCAAATCTGACGTTAGTTTGAAAATACCTACATATTAAAAAAAAAAAAAATAAAAAAATAAAATAATTAAGCTTGCAAGAAAATCTTATTTTGGTTTCCTTGCTTTAAATAATCTTGCCTGAAAATTTCAGGGCAATTCCATGGTAACTCACGTTACATTCACAAAAATTTCCAACACATAAATAATTTTTATTTTTTCAATTTTAATGTAAATTGATACGAAATTACTATCCATGAATGGAGCATAACTATTACTTTCATAATTAACTAAAAAAATTGTCTTTATTTTTAACATTTGCTTGGGAAAAATAAAAGTTTGATGGTAACTCACGTTACAAAAATCGGACACGAATTTTAAGAGTCCGACAGTATGAAGTTTTTATGTGAAATTAAGAATCTGAATTTGTTTTCAATGAAGATTCCATACATACAAAATTACAAGCTTTTAATATGAGTGACAAAACCAAACCTTTTTCCAATATTTCGAGGAAAAATTTTAAAATATTTAGGTAACTCACGTTACATTATTTTGGTAACTCATGTTACCTGCGATTTGTGGTTCCAAAAGTAAAGAAAAGATGCATTTTCACTCAAGTTTTTTTTTAATCGAATAGTGTGTAACGAAGCTTGCTTAAATGTTAACTTATTTTAGCACTCACGAGGGGATATTTTCATCGTCACTATTAGACTCATCATATTTTCAGTTTGCTTGTTTTTCCGTCATTTTCATGTGAAATTCTTCTGTTGTTGGCAAGCTTATGCTATAAAAATGCTTTTAGATTATTAAACTCCCTGAATTTTATGTCTATCCATAAGGGAATACAACAAAGAATCTTTTCTTGCAACTTGCATAAAGAGTTGCCGTTTGTAAATAGTAATTTGCTAATAAAAAAAGTAAAAAAGACTGCATAATTTGTTTAAAATTCGTGTCCACTTTTTCATGGAATTACCCTTCATTAAAATCGGTTTAGTGGTTAAGGTTTAATTGAGTTTTTTTCAGTTCCCCATACAACGTGAATAACGGTTTCTATTAGAACTATTTTCCTTCTTTCACCTGTTTAAATCTTTTCGTTATCTTTTTTATTTCCCGAGATATCTTAAAATGTAGTAAGTGGGTTCGGCTTCATATATCAAAAAGGAGATAATGACGGTATAATTTATATGGTAGATATACCATGCCAAACAACTCAAGATATCTCAGGCAGTAAAAAAGATATCGAAAAGATTTAAACAGATCTTGAAAGAAGGAAATCAGTTATTATATAAACCGTTACTAAATATGTTCAGACAATTTTACTTATATAAAAGAACAAGGTAAGAAATAGTCAAGAAAAAACTTTTTTTGCATTTTCTAACGTTAATATTTCAAAAACAGGAACTGATTAATTTTTTATGACTTCGGATTCGAGTTCAAAACATCGAAAACCTTCAGAAAAGCATATTTTGGTTACTGCAAGTCACGTTGTCTTCGTTAAATTTCATACAAAAGTGCTAGTTTTCGACTTTTTTCAACTTAAATAGCCATTTTTCACTTTAGTAGGCAGGGCAGTGGGCGGAAATTACTGGTGTTGATTTATCTTCTTATTTCCTATTATTCCTGAAAATTTCATTAAAAACGGTCCAGTAGTTTAGATTTTACGGAGTTTTTTCCACTCTCCCATACAAGGTTCCCTACTGTGTGTCGCAAGTACAGAAAAGTTGTCCCACAAATGTATGAACAGGGTTACCATCTGTTTAACTCTGCATTCTTCAATTTTTTTTCCTTATTCAAAAAAACTACATATAAAGTTATGATAAATAATATTGATGTAGGAAGTTTTTCATCAAAATAAGGATGCCAAGGATATTTTATTCATTTAAAACAAATTTTAACCACTTATCGCTCCACTTTCGACCGACAATTGTTTATTATTATTTTATGTTCCTTGCCGATTTGTTAAATACAAAAAGGCTTTCGAAACCAATATTTAGCTATTTAATATATTTTCGTCCTAAAAGATTCTCAATGATCTTACAATTTAAAGAAAAAAAGCTCATTAAAATTGAACCTATTGTTGAAATCTCTCACGGGAAAATTTTAAATGTCAAATTGTCGCATGTCTTATGTTGATTTGATTGTTTAACAACTTGTTAAAATCTTGTATATTACACATGTTGTGAATTTGATGTTTCCCTTTTATCTGAGCACAGAGCCAAATAAAATATAAAATTAAAAATCAAAAATCATGATGTTTCCTCTTGCATAACATCAAACACATACATTGGACGCGTGCTTTTTCAATATAAACCGCATTACATTGACACCACTACTACATTGCACTTTATATACTATTTCCGAGAAATACAAATTTTAAAATATAATAAAAAGTTCAAGTTTCTAGTTGTTCTTCGTAGTATTTTTAACTATGAACATGTACTCATTCAAATTTCATCATCATCATCGTTTGTTTTCATAAACGTAAACTAAACATTTTTCACTTACCCGATTTGTGAGGACTGATGGGCGTGTGTATAAGGTAGGTGTTCTACTCTCGATATCAATTCAATTCATTTGACTTTTGTAAACAAAAAAAAAAACAACTTGCTCCCAATTAAACCTTTAGCACAAAATAAAAATCAAATTTATTTTTTCGAGTTTCCCGTTGAGAAGACAAAACATTAAACAAAACAACTGCAATGCAACTGCACACAAATGTTGTTGTGATAATAATTTAATGCTCTGTTACAAAAACAAAAAAAAAATTCACATAAACTCTCCCGAGAAATAAAGAAGCGCACCAATCGATACGTCGGCCATAGGTCAACAATGGAATTTCTTCTTTTTGCTTTTTTTTTTATTTTCTTTTTTTTTCTTTTTTTTATAAATAAAATCTCTGCGAATATGTATTATTTTCTCCTTTTTGTCGTTAATCCAATTAAATATACGGCACTACTTGTTGTTGGGTAATAATGAGGAAAATGCAATTATTTCGAAGCAAATAATAATAATTTTGCCAAATATTCTTTTCAAAGGAGAAAATAAAAAAAAAAACGACAAACTGAAATTGAAATAAAACCAATAATTTGATTGACCGTCAACGCGGTTCGCACATAAAATAGATATAAATTGCAAACAAGAAAAAAAAAATGTTACGTATACGCCGCAGTGGATTTGTAGCAAATATCCAAATAAATTATTTTTAAATCAACCGACGACGACGACGAAGACGGTGGCGACTATACGACAAACGATGGCGACAACAAACCCGGTGCGGCGTATTCTCAGACTCACGTCACTTCGAATCGTCTTTTTAAATTAGATGTGATTTGTTCTGTGCACGTCTGCTTTTTGAACGCAACAACGGTCCACTAAAACTGTTTCACTGTTTGGGCCTGTCGGCTGTCGAGAGAAGAAAAACTATTGCCATGATATTCTATAGGGTTCCGTTCTGAAGTAAAGTATAGTCAGCCACCGCCCCCGGTCATGACTAGTATTTTTTTTTTTATTTTATGTATTTTTTTTTTTTTCCTACAGAATAAGAACATTACGAGTGCGAATGGATATATACATATAGGGAGGCAAAATAAAGAATTTAAACGGAAAACATAATACAAAACACAAAACCACAAGAAAAATAAAATAAAAAATAAAATAAAATACCATCGTATCGATATATACGGGCACAAGTATAAGTACGGAACTAGGCACGAAAAGAATAACCGAAAAGTTTGTTGAAAGGATGGAATAAAGAATCGAGAGCAGAATAAAACAACTCTCGAGAGGAACAGATGTCTTAAATTCAATGTTTTGCTTTGGATTTTCATTTATTAATTGAAAACAACTTAAAGAGGTTAATTAAATGTTTATATTGATGTAAAAGAAAAACAAAATTAATGGATTAATTAGCTTTTCTTGTTATTAATTTCATTTTTTTTTTGTGAAACAAGATGCAAATGTATGAAATGCGTTGAAGTTTTAGTAAATGTAGTTTATGTGTTTGTAAATATTTAGTTTAATGCTTTGATTACAGCTCTACTGTCAAAACTAAAAAAAAAAAATACTTCGGGAACTTTTCCGCACTGTATCTTTTGAAGAAAATGCTAAAGAGGATCAATCCTTGGATAAGAAATGTCTAAAATTTTAAGGTGAATATTTTTTGCTCTCACACTTGTTCTTTATCATCTATAGGAATTAAAATAAATCGATCTGAAAAATTTAGAGCGGATGGAATGAATGAGAAGCGCGGGAGGGGGGAGTACATCAATTTTTTTATTTAAATTAGCAATATTTAAACCTTTGACTGAAGGATCAAAAAAAAGCTAAGAAAGTCCTTTTAATGTTTTTTATTTGGAAAAAGTATTTTTTCTTCTAAAAATGTATGCAACAAATTCATTCTTTTTCCTTCGAAGAATTAATATTCTATATTCTTTTTTTTTTTGTATGCTTTTTATGTTACCGATTTAATTTAGTTTTAAACGGCCTTTTAACCATACAAAAATTTGGCGTTTCGTCCCGGTGGAGATCATTGGATTGATCAGTTGACTTATCGTGAGACACCTTGTCAATACAAAAAATTTTAAATTATCTCTCAAGGTCAGTTTATTCACTCTTCTCCTTATTCTCGCAACTGCCTTGTTTCTGCCATTATCATTTCCTGAAAAGCATTTGTACATTTGCGGGAATACGTGCATTTTTGACGTTAAATTCTTAAACAAAAAAGTTATGAAAAAGATTTTGATGTCATCTGTGTACGTCGAAACTTACGAATGGTCACTCACAGACAACTTTTGACCCATTGAAAAAAAAATTTTTTTAAAAATACTGATTACCTAAAATAATGATTTAAATTATGTATGATTTTTAGCCTTTTTTAGGGCAGTGGGTTTCTCAGTCCATTTTAAAATTAGACACGAAGACGAGAAAGTTGGCCACCTAAGTTTCTATAGATTTATTTTATACCACAGGTGTTTAAAATTTTTCATAAAATACTTTTTTTACATTTTGCATCGAAAAAAAAATTTCAAATTTTTTTTAAGAAGAATGTGCAATAGCTATGAGATTTTAAAAGTGTTTATGTACTCATATAATTATTGTAGAAAATTATAAAAAAAAAAGAAATAAATAAAATTCATTCATTCGAGGTTCTAGTGAACGAAAACATAAGATAATAAAATTTAAAATACACTGAACGAAAAAAGCCAATATTTTATGAACTAGTTGCGATAGAACTTTTTTCTATCTGTTTTTAGAACAGTCATAAGTGTAGCTTTCAGCCGTTTTTTGGGTTGCCCATTCTCTATCGGACACCCTGTATTATATTCGGACCTATTCTAAACAAAAATTACCAGGGAAATGGTTTCGGAAAAAGGGCCCCAATTGGAAAAATGGTGAAAATTTCCTTTTTTTTTGCTTTCCCCATATTCTTAACTACTGAAGAACGAAATTCAAGCTTAAAAAAAAATAATGACATTTTAGGAACTTTTCAGTTGGGAGTTTTTTTTTTAGAATAGGCCTGATTATGACGATTACAACTCAACTTCAACTTTTTGAATCGTTATACCTAAGAAACGGTGGGTCTTAGGAAATAAAATGTTATGACACTTTTTATAGATAATAATATGGTCTAAAATTTTTGATAAGACTTACCGTTTTGCTGAACCTTTGACCCTAAGGCCCAGTTGTACAAATATTTAATGCGTGGTTCAGCAACTTTTATCTCCTGAAATCGGTGGTAAGGTTCCAGTTTAGCACTCGTGCAAGGTTCACATATGTAAAAATGGCCACATCCATGCTTGAACCGAAGCTGACCCGCAGCTAATCCGCCGAAATCGGTGGGTTAAATTCCTGATCCGAGGCTGAACCACGTTTGTACAACTGGCCCTAAGTAAATTTTTTTCCAGGACTCGGATCGATGAGGACTTTTTAGATTTAATTTATGATGGTGTTTCCAACAATCCTACCAATTATCAGCTTGCTGGGAATTTATGTAACCTCAGCCCCTTATTTTAGTCTAATTTGACCGGACTATAATATCAAAATTGGAGAACTTGGTTTGATATTTTTACAGGTGTGTTTTTGTTCCATTTGAACCTTAAGCATTTTATCATTAGTAAAATTGTACAAGTGTAAGATCAAATTGAATCAAATGAGAATGGGCAAATTTGTACGAAACGTGGACGTTACGCGGCCATTAATGAATTTGTTATTTTATGATGTTATTAAGTCTTACTTATGTTTTGCAGAAGTTTTATTCTTGTGACGAACTTCAGAAGCGGATAAAATGCATTTTTTTCATTCAACACTTTATGCAGATTGTCTCAATGTTGCAACTTTAATATGCATATTATGATACTCTGTCATTTTCCCCTACTCTGAAGACCTTAATCTTGAATATTCAACCACTAGAACCCAAACTATTAGCTTAACAATTTCAAGCCTATTTTAAGAGTTTTGTTGTTCAATTTTTTGTTACTTTGAATAGTTTGAAAAATTGTCGAACAAAAACAAAAAATCTTGTATTATGAGTTCTATTGGTCGGCTTTTCAAGATCAATATCTTCAGGGTCAGGGAAAATGACAAAGCTTCATATTATATATATTTACAATAAATATATAATTCAATTTTTCCTTCACACATTTAACGATGCAATGTCTTGTATTCTTAAAGCAATACAGCTAAACTTCCAATGTAAAAGTTTTTCCTAAGCTATAGCTCTAGCTTGATACCAATTTCATTAATGGCCGCTCAACGTCCAAAATGCCCATTCTCATTTATTCAAATTTTTACAGTGAGGCCCAAAATTACAATATCAAATTAAAGATGGCATTATAGAGAAAACATACATACATATATGAAACATTCACTTTATATGAAAAAAAAATTATTCGAAACACATTGAGTGGCAAAGGTGAAGTGGATGTAGTGCTTGACTGCTAACTTGGAGGTGTGGGTTCGAGCCCTACCTCAAGCAGCATTCTTTTCTTTATCCCCCAACATGGAAGCCACCCGTGGGATTATATTATGAGATAATAATCATCTTATTCTCAATTCACTGTACCAACAAAAAATTCTTTCCTATCTTTCTATTCCTTGTAACTAGTGCCGTGCAGTATGCATTTAGATGACCTTAGGTCTAAAAGGCATATACTAGTTAAAATTATTATTATTAAAAAAAAAAAAAAAACACACATTCAAATTGTAATGTATGTAAAAGATTAATTTTGATTAAACTGAAAAACAATCAAGTCTTTTCCATTACTTTGCCCTCCAAAAAAGTATGCCTTTTATTTTCTTGTATACCAATGTATTTTAAGAATTTTTTATTTGAAAATCGTTTAAAGAAGTTTTTTATATAAATACAAATTAAAAAAATAATGATTGTAAATACCAATGCAGAAAATTTTTAAAATTTCATTCTTGACCATTTTTTTTACAACTGATTGTAACTGATTTCAGTTCCCTTTATTAAATAAAATATTGAATATTTTAAAAAGTTTTCGAGCTACAAAATTATGGTTTGAGCCAAAAATTATGGTTTGAAAAGGTACTTTTTTTTTCAAAATTTTCCTATTGACTTTAGCAACCGGAGTGCAAATGCAAAAACACCTGTTTCTGAAGTTATGCTGCAATGTGAGGGAATTTTTTTCAACACTCTTTTTGAAGGTTTGTATAAGAATTGCTTTTCTTCTTTAAAAATCTGTTTAAATCTTTGCGATATCTTTTTTATATTCCGAGATATTTTAATTTGAAGTTAGTGCAGTTTAAAATAACGTTATTGATAAAATAAGCCAAAGCACACGTACTTAAACTTAAGATATCTCGGATAATAAAACAGATATCGGAAAGATTTAAACATATTTTCAAAGAAGAAAAACAGTTCTTATAGAACCCGTTAAAAATTATGTTGAAATAAGGTATCCCACATCATAGCCTTAACCTCAAAAACAGACAAAACACGTTTTTTTTCGCAAATTCTAACGGCAATATTTCAAGAACTAAGATTGATAGAATATTTCTGGCTTCATATTTCAGTTAAGCACACCGAAAACTATTGCAAAAGTATAGTTTAGTTTATTCATAATAAAAATAGTCAAATTTTGTTGACCAGAGCTATCAGCCAAAAAACGTGTTTTTGCATTTTCTAATGGAAATATTTCAAAAAACTAGAGCTTTTTTTTATAATGAGCGCGCACTAAAGGGATTACTCTACCCTTAATATGATGAACACAGTACGAGCATTAGGAAAATAGGGAGGGGTTTGAAAGGAGATACCGATGTACATTAGCAGGGATAGGATGTTGTGGAATTTGCCTTTTTTTCTTGCTTAATCGTACGACATTATAGATTAAAAACAAACACGTTTCACGACCCCCTAGTGCCAAATATATGTATTTTATTTTGCCTTTTTTTGCCTTTTCTTTCGTTATTGCCTTTTTTTGTCTTTTCTCTTGTTATTGCCTATTTTGTCTTTTCCTATGTTTTTTATCTTTTTAGCGTCTTAAAGGTAATGCCTACACACAAAACACTCAAATAAAAAGCTAACTTACTCAGTATATTACTTGATCAATATATCTATTCTATATTAAAAATTCACTAATTACCCCACACAAACAAAATTCGAATGAAAAGATCTACCTATGCAACTTGTTTGTCTGCTATTGCTACCATTTATTGTCTTCTACGTTCTATTGCGCGGCCGACAACCGACACGTATTAGAGTTCAAAAGCAAACTTACTCAATTTACAATACTCGATTTGAAGAAGTTCTCCAGATTTTGGACATAATCAAGAGAGATTTGGAAGCTACGAAAGGGGCAGTCGCAAAAGATGTTTTTGAGAAATACAGATCAATTTTTTTTTTTGGCAAATAAGGGACTTGAAAGAGTTGAACAAATAAATTGCGTAATACATTGGAACACAAATCCAGGGGTCGAATTACGACATACGTACGTTAACGTATTGACGCTTTATGTCTCTATCAAATAGAGAAAGAAATAGTCAAAACGTTAACGAACGTATGCCGTAGTTCGACCCCAGAGCTCCCGGCAAATGTTGAAGTTGGCGATGTCGAGTTCTTTAATTGGGGTCCAGTCGTCTCTACAGATGTAGAGAGATATTTTAGCTCCTTTAGAGCACTCTTAAGGGACAATCGCAGGCGCTTGTTAACTGAAAATTTTAAAAAACTCATGATTGTTCAAAATTACTGCAATTAATTTTTATATTTCATTCTTTTCTCAATAAATGCCTTTTTATGCCTTTTTGGGAGTTTCATTTTGCCTTTTTTTAAGTTTTTAGGTCCACAAGATCCTATCCCTGTACATTAGTTTTGAAGTCCTGAGTCCTGAAATGGGATGGAAAAACAGAGGCGGGTAATGCGTTCCACATTCGCGTAGTGCGGCTGAAGAAAGAATCTCTGTATTTGACGGTAAGTCCGAAATTGGACTCGAGGGTAAACTGATGAGCATTCCTGGAAGCGCGAGTGCTACGGTTGAACTGTTTAAGGGGAGGAATGCAACTAGCTATTTCTTCTGAGCATTGCTTATAAAAATAAAGATAGAACAACGTGAGGCATGAGACGTTACGCGCGCCGGTGCTCGAGAGACGTAATTGTATCAGTTATTGATCTATCACCTATCATTTTTATAGCTCTATTTTGTATTCTATCCAAGAAGCTCAACGACGTTATTGAAGCACCTGCCCATATGTGGGAGTTATATTCGAGCTTTGGACGGATATATGCCTTATAAATAACTGCTAGATCAGACGGGGAGAAAAATTTCTTGCATCTTCGGAGGAAGCCTAAACATTTAGCAGCGGATTTAGCGGTGTCAAATATGTGTTCATTCCACAGGAGGTGGTTTGTAATGCACATACCGAGAACTGAAAGGTGGTCGGTTTCCTCGATGCAAGTACCACTCATGGAAAGTGGCATGGGTGGAAGGTTTCGCTTTAATAAAAGTAAATAGCATTGTGTTTTTGACGCATTAAATTCTACGCGATTTTTTATTCCCCATTCGACAATGCTATCAAGGTCAGAATTCAATGAGTTAATCATATTAACCCGTTCGAGATCCACATCCGAAGAACATGGGCGAGAATCAGGAAACGATAGAATATTTCAGAAACCGGATTCGAGTTCAGCACACCAAAAACCCTTGGAAAAGTATTGTATAGTTTATTCATCCAAAACCTTGTTGTGTAGTGTAATAGCTTAAAGTTAGTGTTGAATGATACATTTTTTAATTGAATTTACAATAATAGCTACAAATACAAACAATTCTAACAAATTAGCATTTAACTACCTACAATTTTTTAGATTGAATTTTTTTGGATTCCGCTATAAATATGCCTGTAGACCCCTATTTTTTTTTTTTGACCCCTATTTAGATAAGCCCTCAAAAGATCACCTGCTCAGTTTTGCAGTGGTTTTGAATTTGAAGTAATATTAATTCGTATTTAAGTTTTTTGGGGTCCCAAAACATAATTTTTGTTAAGGACCCAATTTAGGTACAAACGAAACTATTGTGTAAGCCAACAATACAGTCTCTTAATTTGCATTTCTTTTGTTCCTGGTGATTTATTTCCTTTAGATAAGTATTTGTTGAGTGGACTTCAAATCTTTTTGCTTCGTTATTTTGTTTAGGCAGAGGTGGCGGAAGGGGTGTGCGGAGTGTGCCCCCGCACACGGCCCCGCGCTTGGAGGGGCCCCGCGGGCTCCAAATGAAAATGTCTCGGTAATAATAAAATCCGAAAAACCATGTCTATTTTCTTTATTTATATTTTATAACAATCAAACAAAAAAAAATAATTTAAATTGGCTTGTTTCCACTCGATAGAAAAAGAAAATTGAACAATTTAAGATTATAGTTTAACTTTTTTTTTTTAAGTGAAGCACATATTTAGTTTGCCAAGCACCTTGTACTATCTAAAATTTTGGTCTTAAGATTCCAAATTTAATTTAAAACTTAATGAAATGTATACATTTTTTGTTACACAATCTCAGTGATAAAAAACTTTTTTTTTCTTATTTCTATTTTTCAATTTTGTAAAGGTATTTAAAATTGAATGAAATAATTTTTTGTATAAAGCTTAAGAATGGGTAAACTTTATTTCCTGTAAAAAAATTTGTTTTCTCGCTAACGCTCTCAATGTATATAAACAGATTTTTCACAATTTGTACCAATTTAAACACTTTGTTAAGGACGTAAAACATTTTTGTTTTCCGCCGCCAATTTGTTGATCTCCTGAAAAATGATTAAAACAATCTTATTAAGTGGAGTTTTTTTAATTTTCGCTTTTCGAAACTCCGTATTCGAACACATTTTGCGGAATCATTGATGTTTCAAAATACGGACGGATTCACAATCCACCAAACTTTTCCGGTTTTAAATCAACAATTTTATAACTTCATTGAAAAACTTCCAACTAGATGATGAATAAAAACAAACCTAGAATAGTCACACAACTTTTTTATATATCTTCCTGCATCTAGCAGGGAAAGCCCCTTGGTTTTTTCTTGGCCTCTTTTTTTTTAATAGAAATCATAAACAAGTGATTTTAAAAAACAATAGTTTAAAGAAAGAATCAAATCCCGGCTTTATGTCAATATAGCAATAGCACTCAGCAATATTACAGGCTGTTTGAAAAGTGGCAATTTTCAAATTTTAAGACTAACGTGAGACTAGCCTTACCAACCACATTCTTGTAAAATGTATATTTCTTTTAAGAACTGTACAAAATTTGTGTAGATAAGTGGTTCACGCAAAAACGGGACGATATGGATGATGTCCTTCTTTTTTTAATTAGAGATGGTTACCTTAGCATTAAGCAACGATACTCTTGGCAATGTAATGACTTTAAAATTTGAGTTTTTAGCCTCTTATTAAGAGGATTTAATATGGGGACGTTATTTGGTGTGAAAAATATAACTTCATTGGATATAGAACATTTAAGCACAAATTTTGCATAATTATAAAGCCAGTATTTGTCCTACTGCATACAAAAACGTATATAGGACAAATAAGCATCAAATTCATCGAACAAATTTGGTCTATGGGACAATTTTTTTTTTTTATCTTGAAAACTAAAAGAGATAGGACGATTCTGTTTGCAGCAATCGAAAGAGCGTGGCCAAAATATAAGATGGCATCCATAACTCATTTTCGGCAAAAATGGTCTGTAGGACAAATAAGAACTCACGTTACGCTATGTAATAATATTATACCAATTTTAGAGAATTACCTCAAATTTTACTCAAAAATTACTTACGATCTTATGAAAAAAAAATCAAGTGTTAGTTTTTAATAGTTTCTATTATTTTGATGAAGAAAGTTTGAATTTTATTTTTTATTAAAATAGTCAAATTTTAGAAAATTTTACATTTAATTTTTTCTAAAATTTGGAATGTAGATAAATAATTTCTGCAAAATTTGATACCAATTTCACCTAAAATAGTTTTTTTTTCCGAAAAATGTTAAGGTATAACGATTTTGATTTTTTTTTCTAAAAATGCGCCTTAATAGGTGAATGAAATTGCTCAAATTCATTCAAGATTTTGTTAGGCAGGGCGGTCACTGCAGAAACGCTTAACTCATCAAGGTAAAGAAAATTTCAAATTTGAAGTGAAAGAGGGCTGTTAGTAATTACGAAAACCACAGTCCACAGGTCTTCCCGTCTGCATTAGGCACTGTTGGCGTGGTAAAACGAATTGTGCATCTCATAGAGCTTAAAGACGATATTGGTGTCAAATTAATGGTAATGCCATCTTCTTCTCAAATTCAGACGTTTTCCGGGTCAAAGGTTGTCAGTTTCATAACGCAGCATGTTTTAAGGTTAGAAACGATGGAAGTTTCATAAAGTCTTGTTTTTTGGTATGTTGGTCGATGAGTTAAACATTATTACTTAATCAAATAAAAATAAGACACATTAGCAACGACCCTTTGATCTTATGGAGTTAAAAGGCAAATTTAATCTCAAATTAAAGCTAATAATGTCTTCTTTTGAAAACCAGAGGTCTTTCAAGTCAGAAATTGGAACTTAGGTCATGCAGTCTGTTTGAAAGGTAAGAGCGATTTTCATTTCTAAGGTTCCCACAGGTTTGAGGGTGAAATGCCAAGCTTCGATCCGACAGACCTCTTAATTTTGAAAGAAGATGATATAACCTTTATTTTGACATCACTGAGTCATTAATTCCTATATTTATAAGATTTGCATAACACCTTTTGTCTAATTTTTCCTTGTATTTTAATCATTTTAGAAATACTGTGTATGGATTAAAAAAAAATTCGTTGAAGAACGAATTAATTTTTTTCTGATATCTAAGTACATTTAACAAATCTTATTTATATAAAAAGTTAAAAATTAAAGCTATTTGAAATTTAAGAACAAGTTCGTGAGATCGAGTCGTGCATAATGATAGTCCAAAATCAATTTCCTAGGGGCCCCGCAAATTTACTCTCGCACACGCCTCATTTTAGTCTAGTCTACCGCCTCTGTGTTTAGGTATGTTAACAAGTTTCTTCATTACATAATCTTCCGTGGAACCCTGTCAAAAATCGTGTCAACTTAAAAACCTTAGTCAGAAAATTGTTAAAATCGCAAAGCAACTGCATGCATAAGTAAGTTGGTAGTAGTTACTTTCAACAGACAAGAATTTGGATTTTATTTCCATTCCACAATCATGACGAAAATTGACCAGCTGAAAATTTCAAGACTAGCATTTTGTAGCTACTTTGTAAAAAGGTTAAGGTATGTATTTTGCAATATTTAAATGTTTTTGAAATTTAATGGAACTAAGGTGGTAAGAATATGTTATATTTTAAAATTTTATATTTTAAGCAACTTACCTCCAAAAAATATTTTTAATCTTCATCCACAACTTTTGTGCTGGAAATTTCCTTAAAAACCGCATGTCCTTTTTTATCACTCGCGAAAAACACAGAGCAGAAAAAAAAACACTTTACAAGGCCAAATGATGAAGGCCACACTTTGGCAAACCAAATACAAAAAATAATACAAAAATCAAAGAAAAACATTCTTCCCCAGTTTTTTTTTATTTTCATCAACTTTTTTACATACACAAACAAAAAAATGTATCAAAACAAAAATTAGCATAACTTACCTTTTGCATCTGCACTATAAAACCAAAAAAACTCTTAAATTAAATTCAACAAACAAACCGACAAAGAAGATAAAAGAAAAACATCAATATCGTAATTCACTCAAAGAAACTTGCAAACATTTTTCTTATTAGATTGGGTTAATTCTAAAACAATATCCAAATAACAATAATTTATTTAAATGACTTAATATGAAAATACTTTTTATTGAATCATAATTAATATGATTTCATTCAATAAAGTTGAATATTTTATTAAAATAAATTGGTTGTTTTTTCTTGTATTTTTTTTTTTTTAACAAAAAGTTTGTAGATGAAGTTGAAAAACGCGTCGCGACTGTCAACAAATCAAAATACACACAAATGCAATTTGATTGTGTATTTGTTTCTTTTTAATGCAATCACTCTAATAAGAGTGAAGAGGAGAGAAAATAATTGAAAAGAAGAAAACAAAAAAAAATTGACAGGAGCAAAACAAATGCACTAAATCAACTATTCGCTACAAGATGGCAATACATGCAAGTTCTGTTTCCTTGCAATGAAAAATAAATTTAACGTTCAGGAAATGAGTGTTGTAAAGTATTTTTTTTTAAATTATATTGTTTGAACTTTAAATTACAGTTGAAACTCGATTAACCGGGATGGTCGGGACCGAGCCCATTACGGATAATCAAAAATCTCGAATAATAGAACTTTTTTTTTTCTCAAACAAAAATTTATATGCATTTAAGTTTTTATTAAAAAAATTTAAACAAAATCGAAAAAAACATGAGATACTCGTAAAAAACAAACAACAACACATATCCCGTCACTTCTATTTGCATGTGCTGAATTGAAGTGAAGGAATATGTTCGGTCCTGTTCTCATTTTACGGATAGTAGAGTTTATTATGGATAATAGAGCTTAAATAAATACATTCCCAACTAACATTTCAGCCATCGTAAAGGTATTACAGAAGCTATATTTCAGGTTCTTTTTAACTTTTGTAAGGTTGTTGGGCATGGAAAAAGGAGAACGTTATACAAGTTTGACCCTTTATGCCAACTTTTCACGAGTCGATTTTAGCCACACGATATGTCGGTCGACTAGGATTTTTCCTTAGAGGATATAATATATGGAGTGCTTGTTCCTATACCTAATACATTGTAACGCCATATGCATGGAAAGGGGTCGCTGCCTTCGTTTTTCAGTACGAGTCCGGTTCCGCAGCTGTAAATAAACACGCTTGTTGATGACAGGCATCAAATGAAAATAAAATGGAGGCATGCACTCATCGAAAAACTTAAAGAAACTAGAGCCCTCTATAACTAACAGCTCAAGCACTCCATATATTATATCCTCTAAGGATTTTTCTATGGTGATATCACTTTAGTCGCCTGCGACTTACTTTAGTGCACATAACCAAATTCTTATCTCAAAAGCCCAACACGATGATTTCTCTGTAGTTCTACAGACTTGCATTAAAATAAACCAACATCGATTTTTTATTTTATATCTTTATTTACAGACTGAATGCATTCAATTGACCAACCTCAAAACACCCCTGCATGCACAAATGTTTTTTTTTTTATTTTCTTTCATTTGACAATTCGTATTTTTATTTTGGTTTATGCATTCGCGTTTGGTTGTTTTTGATTTTACCGTTAAAACTTTTGTTATCAACAAAAACGTATGTAAAAATGTCCCCTTCATTGTTAATGTATTCTTTAATACAAAAAACATCTAAATGATAAATGAAGCAATAATACATTCGGAAATGAACGACAACAACAAATAGTGTCTCCAGCTATGATGGTTATTACTGCAACAATAATTTTCAGGTAATTTTTCAAAATTAAAAAAACAGTTAAATATCCAATTAGATTTAATGGAAACATAGTTGTTTTGTTGTTAAACATGTCCTAGCAAAAGAAACTTCGTAATCAATTTTGAGTCAATGATCTTGAAACAGTTTTAGCTTCATTAAAAATAATGATAATCCCAAATAACAACAATTCAAAGATCATCATTTCAACGCGAAGATTGTGAAAAAAAAATATAAATAACTGCAGGAAATAAACCAATCAAGCATTTTACTCAACCGGAGACACGAATAACTAAGTGGCTCTCCCCTACTTTTTAGGTTAGGGTTTCCGAGCACTGCCCTCAGTCCTCCTCTCCTCTCTGCTCTGGAAAGCCAGATCCAAGGTAGCCATCAAATCAAGCCAAGCCATTAACTACAGCTCGCGTCCAATGACGTCGAATAAAAAGATTTGAATTTGAGACTTTTTTTTATGAGGGTTTGGAAGCGATTGTTGTACCCACTTTACGCTTTATTATTTAATTTGTTTAGCGAGAAAGATCTAAAAACGACGCGTTTATGTGGCGTCGCATCAAGTCGTAAAATAAGCAGAGAAGATCCATTTGCTTGTTGACGATTTCCAACACTCTCTTTTCCAATTTACAAATTATTTAGTTTATTTCAAGAAGTTTTTCAAAATTTATGACAGATCTTCTCCTGAATTTCTTTGTAAAAGAAAGATTTTAAGTATTTTGTGGACCATCGTAACCAATTGCAGGATACGAGTTGGCTTTTGATGGTTTTCCAGACGTTTAGGATTTAGCTTCATTTTAAGACGTCAATATTTGTTTGCAAAGTCCTGCTTTTGAGAACAAAATAAGACGATGATTGGTTAATTACTTCAGCTACTTTCAGCTTAAGACATTGCTGCACTTTCTTCTTCAATCTTCTCACGTCTAACCCATCACCAAACGTAATCTTATTTCCACCCCCAAAAACCCACTTGTTTGAAATTATAAATAAAAAAATTTTAAATCAAAGTCAACAATGAAAAATAAAAGTCAATGGAAAATTTTCTGACTTAAAAAAATAAAATAAAAAGTCAATGGAAAATTTTCTGACTTAGAAAAATAAAATAAAATTCAAAGCAAACTTTGATATTTCGGAAATTTACTTTGAGAAATAAAATAAAATTTCGATTGAAAATTTTATTTGTCATGAAAAATTTTCGTTCAAGCTGGGGCTTCCTTCAGAACTGAAGAAAAAAATGGTTATTCATTATGAAAAACCCCAAGGATCATTCCAAAAATATCCAGCCTTACGAAGCATTAGAATCTGAATAAAAGAACACACAGAATGAAGTACAAAAATGCCACAAATCGAAGCAAATTTTATTATAAAGAATTGTCAAGATTTGTTATGAAGAATTTATAAAGCAGACACCACATCCTTTGGGCTCACCCGTCTCGTCCTTGGGCACAAAAGTGGGGCTTGCCAGCCAGATTTTTTCAACCCTTCGCTCATCCTTGGGCACGAAAGTTGGGCTCATCAGCCAGATTGTGTCTACCCTTCACTTCTTGGAAGGATACAACACCCTCTAACTGACGAGCCCAACAATCGTACCCAGGCACAACAATCCGGCTTATCAGCTAGTTAATGTCTACCCCTCGCTTCTTGTAAGGATACAACATTACCCAACTGATAAACCCAACTGTTGTGCCTAACGCCAAAACCTGAAAAGAAAAGAAATAAATAGAAATTAAAAAAAAAACCTCTCATCTGCCAAGGAGACATCCTGAAAATGGTGTTGATGCCACCATTGTCAAGTGCTTCCATGACAGAATCGATGCTTCTTCATCATCTCAGCTCAGGTTAAATCGGACTTTTCGATTAACGTGAGCAAAGACGAGATATGCTGGTCTGTCGTGGAATGTCTTTGAATTGTCAAAAGCCCTTTGGGGATCAAAAGTTATAAGGTGTCGAACACCGCGAATCCTGTCAAATGTATTTTTATAATAATATACATTATTACCTTTACAGTGGTTGATTCGCTTGATTCGAAATCTGCTGCAGCATTTTGTTGCCATTTTCAGCACATTTTCATATATCTAAAATGATATTTAAATTCAATATACATTAATTAACACAATTTAATTATACTTACATTTTTAATATCTTGCATTTTGAATTTAAATTGATTTTCTTCCGCAGCTTCGCAATTCGATGTTGCTTATTTCGCTTCAGAAAATAAACTGATTTTATTTCTATTTTTCAAAGCTTATATTATTTTTTCTGAGAGTCATAGCTTACCTCGATTAAAATCGTTTTTTTCCTTCATTTCGTTTGAAATTTCCACAGCATTCCTCGATTGAAATTTTTTTATTTGAAACGAAAAATTTTCCATTGACGTTGAAATTTTAAAATTTCATAGCAACTTTGATTTCAAATTTTTTATTCGAATATTCGTGAATAAAAAAAATTTTCCATGACAGATTGAAATTTTAAAATTTCATAGCTTACCTCGATTTAAAATTTTTTATTTGAAAACGAAAAATTTTCCATTGACATTGACACATTGAATATTTAAATTTCATAGCTTACTTTAATTTTCAATATTTCAATTAAATAACAAACATTTATAACTACAAATTATTATGGAAGTCTTGAAAATATATGTTGTAATGGCTTGATAAAAGTGCAACAATTTCTTAGTGGAAATAACATTTTCTTCTTTTTCTGGCATTTTTCTTCTTCATGAAATCAGCCCGATTCTGAATGAAAAATCCCGGGAAAAAGGCTCATAATCGAAAAAATTTCAAGAATATCATTCTTTTTTTTGTTTTTTTTTTTTTGTTGATAAAAAAGCAAAAAAATTGCAAGATTTAAACTTTTTAATTGGGAGCGGTTCTCCCGAACAAGTTTCCTTTTTAAATTTTAGTTTTCATTCAGAATAAGGCTCTGAATACTGAATGTGTTCTTTTTATTTGGGCTGGATTTTTTTTCGAACGATTCTTCGGGTTTTTTATGATGATTACACAGTCACACACAAAAAAAGTTCTGATCTGTGGTTGCGACTATGTTTTTCATATAGTTTTTGGGTCGCTGAAAACGAATCCGAAGTCCGTTTTGCCCAATCACGTCAGGTTTTCGAGATAACTTAAAAAAATAACACAAAAAATCCTCATCAGAGAAAAAAAAATTTGTTTTCGTGACATTTTTGAGGTTATCTCGAAAACCTGACGTGATGGGGCAAAACGGACTCCGTAATCGACTTCAGCGATCCAAAAACTGTATGAAAATAACACTGGTTTACAAAATTAAACTTTTTTTTTGTTTCCGGAACAAAAATATACTTTTCTGAAGGTTTTCGGTGTGCTGAACTTGAATCCGAAGTCAAAAAAATTCTAGCAGCTCCCGTTTTTGAGATATTACCGTTAGAAAATGCAAAAAAAACGTTTTTTTTTTGAGTTTTTCGCACCTTATTCTATTGTATAAGGAGTTCAGCACACCAAAAACCTTCAGAAAAGTATATTTTTGTTCCGGCAACAGAACCCTTGTTAACCAGTGTAATAGTCGCAACCCCAGGTTGTGGCAGTGTTATCTAGTTACAAGGGTTCAATAGAGGAAGATCCACTTGACACTGATAGCATCAACACCATTTTCAGTATTTCCCTTGGCAGATGTGATGTTTTTAATATAATTATTATTGAATTTCTTTTCAGGTTTTTGTTACGTTAAAAATTAATTAAAATTTAATTTGTCTAATTTAAAAATTTTTTAAATCGGATTATAATATTTCAAGATGAATCTACAGTTAAAACAAGTGGGTTTTGGGATAGGAAAGAAGATAGGTGTAATGAGTTAATTGGGTTAGACTTTAGTTTAGATATTGATACTATAAATCTCTTTTTAAACATGCTTTGTGAAATAATTCAATGTTTACCTTTAAGATTCTAAGTACATTATTACAAACAAAAACTGCATTCTAATTTTCAAAAACTCGAATAAGTTTGGAAATAAAAACTAGAGATTTTAAAATTTGGATCTTTTTTCACCTACGCGACGGTATATAAAAAACTTTGACATGATTGGACATTTACAAACAATAATATCCGTTGTAGATGCTATTGGTACCAAATTGCAAGCGCACCCATCTAGCCATATAGGATTTATCTAGAAATTAAGACGAACTGATTCGAAACATGACGCTCGAACGCCCCTGAGGTGCGTTCTTTTAATAACAATAGTTAACTACGTTTACCAATTACCGATAGTAGTTGACAAAATTGTTAAAATCATACATACATATCAAAAGAAAGGTCTCTTTAAGCTTAATTCATAAATGAAAGCCAAGAATTTCTGAGAGATTTGTTTGCTGTGTTGTTCCATATTATAAAAACAGGTACACGTATGAACGCCCCTGGATAGTCCCCCTAAAAAAAATGCATTTTAGGTGGTAGAGGGTAGAATAGGAACCCAGATCTCCGGATTGCATTGTACAGCTCGAAAGAGTGTTTACATTGGCAAAATGGTTTTATCTCGTGCCGCAAAGGCAGTATTCTGCTTCTCCAGCTCTATTTGCAAAAATACTTATTTCAGATCTTTACTACTGATGTTGATGGTAGCCGGTTGTTCGATGGTCCTTATCCTATCCTTACCATGAACTTTAAGTTTGACTGTCAAGTATCGATTGAACTTTGGATTTGATTGAAATAGGGTTTTTCTTTCCCAAAATGCTTTCCACCAACTTCGACCTTTCAAGTTTCAACTATGATTACCAATTCTGCAGAAACTGCTTAGTAGTAGCCGTTGTTAGCTCCTGTTTTTATAGAATATTGCAATAACAACACTTTTTTGTTTTTTAGTTTACAGATCTAACAACACCATTGAATGTGAACTCTTCGAATCATTACGTTAATTCAATTACAGAAGGATTTTCATCACCATTCTTATCAGCTGTCCAACAACAACAACAACCTGCAGCAGAACCAACTCAATCTCAAACATCTTTACTAACCTTACATTCCAATCTACTTCCCTTTGTACAAATGCACAGCACAAATGCCCAAACGACAATTAATGTTCAAAGATTATAATGGACAATTAATAATTTCGGAAACATATTCCGCCGGCAGCAGAACCATGAACAAATCAAATCCGAAGAACCCATCAAATCAGATCAATCCGATGCTTCGGCAGCTATTACTGCTATTCAACAACAAAATCCTACCAACATCAGTACACCTGATGGTCAGGCTAGGCTAGTAGTACTGGGAACGTGACACCACCTTCTGCAAATAATCCGGTCCCAAATCAACAACCACAACAAGCTCAATCTACTCCACAATTAACCTGTGCCATTTCGATACAAAGATGTGCTCAGTGTCCCTATTTGTGTCTGCATGCGGAATCTTTAGAAAAGCATGTTGCTTCTGTGCATTTTCGAAACAACAACGACGAATCACCCCAGTCGGAATGTCAAAATAAAAAAATCACCTGCCCCGGTTGTGATAATATGTACATTCTATGCCAAGGAATCATTGGAAGTGTATCTTAATTGTTCGATATTAGTTGCGTTCCTTTGGGAACATTTATCTACTGTTTAGTACTTAAAACTACTTTGAAATACTTTTGGTATATTGAAAAAGTAGTTTAAAGGTGTTTTAAATACTAAGGAGTAGATAAATGTTTCCAAAGGAACGCAGCTATTGAAGGATTGAGATTCGTTGAAATAAAAAAAAAATAAATAAGCTTTCTATGAGTTTATGAGTCCCTATCTCCAATGTTTTGGGAAGATAAAACCTTATTGATAGACAGATAGAACTCTTGGAGGATTGCAGTAGAGCCAGTACCAACTACAAGTGGTAGCCCAAGGTCCATCCTAAACTCTGGAGCGACATCCTAAATCCCAAGTAATTATATTAAACACATATATTAAATATATGTAATATTGAAATATTATTCAGTTTATTTTGTTTTTTATATTTGCACCTAAAAATAATTTTAATCAAAACTTTGCAACAACTCTCGCGCCCTTCTATATTTTTCCGACGATGTTATCAAGTTACCACCATCACCTGCCTTCTCTGCTTCCTTATCTAGTTCATCAATAACTGCCTCGGCAGCTTTTGTAATTTTCTCCTTAGCCGCTCCTTTGGACCCAGATAGATATTCCAATGCGATTGGCCAAACTTCTGCACTAATTTTCGTATCATCAAACACTGTGGTTTGGACACCAATTTGTCGAAGCTTCTCAAACTTCCAATCTTCACGATTGTTCTTCCATTTCAAAAGATACTCTTGGTTACGAGCTATCTCCTTGTTGGGACATTTGTTTTTCTGTTCCTCTAATCGTTGTTGGTGTTTGAGTTTTTTCTTCTGTCGAACTGTGAGTATCGCTTTGATATTTTCAGGCTTCTCACTTTCTAAAAGTTGTTCAGTGGTAGGACCTCGGAAGAATTCATCTTCATTTTCATCGTCATCGTCCGCCTTTGCTAGAGGTTGTTGTTTTTTGTGTTTCTTTTGATCGGCAGCAATCAAGCTGACTGCTTGTTTCATGCCATTGGATTTTATTTTAGGTTTTTTCTTAATTTGCTTTTTGGTGGCAGGGAGCTTCTCTGGGTCTGAGTTGTGTGATAGAAAATTAAGTTATGTTTACTTTTTGGCGAAATGCTATTTTTATTTACCTGTTGGAGATGATTTCTTGTTATTGGAAACATCGTTTTTCTCTAATTTGTTTTTCTTTTTAGGACTTTTTGATTTTTTTAAGGATTCTTCAGGTGATTTATTTATTTTAGCCATCGTTGATTTAATTCGTCTTTGTATCAAAACAAAACGAAAGGAAAATGAAGATGAAGAAAGCAGAAAACACGTTGAAAATGATACGTCAAATTACAGATAAGATCTGTTTGGTGAGACAATTTTTTTCGTTTGATTCAAATCTGTTTCCATTTGCTTTGTTGAGAGTTTAGAGGATATAATATATGGAGTGCTTGTGCTGTTAGTTCCGTGAAGCTTTTATAGAGGGCTCTAGTTTCTTTAAGTTTTTCGATGAGTGCATGCCTCCATTTTATTTTCATTAGATGGCTGTCATCAACAAGCGTGTTTATTTACAGCTGCGGAACCGGCCTCGCACTGAAAAACGAAGGCAGCGACCCCTATCCATGGCGTTACAATGTACTAGGTATAGGAACAAGCACTCCATATATTATATCCTCTAAGAGTTTTTGTAACGCAAAAGCCTCACAATATCAAATTCAGCTCACCTTGTTCTCATAACTTGTGAGGTTTGCCAGAATAGGGCTGTAAGATGTAGGGGATTCATAATGTGCTGCTTTGGGCTTTATAGAATTTTCACACCAAGCCAAAAATGCGGTTTTTGCGAAAAACCCTAAAAACTTATATCAAAAACACAAGTTTTTCCATACATTTTTCATAAACCACAAGTTTTCGTAAAACACAAGTTTTTGATTAAACTTGCCAAAAACCTGAAGATGAAAACATTCAACTCCAAACGAAATAACCAAACAAACCTTTTCAGGAATTCAGCAACAATCCAGCAGACAAAAAAAAAAGAACTGACAGCAGACAAAAAAAAAAAACAGAACTGACAAGCAAAGATAACTAATTGTTTTGCAAATGCGGTTTGTTTTGTTTTTTTTTTGATAATATAAATCAAATTTCTTTTTTTATTTCTTTCATTAATTATAGAAAATGGCAGAGCAGAAAAAATAGTGGGGGACCGAAGATGAAGAGTTCCTATTGGAACTTTGGGCTGAAAAGGAGCCATAGCTCAAAGGCAGCCGAAAAAACGGTCATATTTACATCAAAATGTCTAAAGAATTTGAAGGGTGGCCAATATATTATGCTCCGGAAGAAATTAAAATGAAACTACACAATTTAACGACCAAATAAATAAAATTATATTTAAATTGCCAGAGTTCATTTTATTTCATCAATTTTGTGATCTCAAGCTGATTTAAACAACAAATATTAAATCCCATCGAAAACTTGACATTTGGATGTCAAAAAATTTTAAACGTCAAACAGAAACCTGTAAATTTGTAGTGTGAACGCTTTTCAGGTTTTTGAAAACTTTTTGCCATAAACCGCGTTTTTGGGTTTGGTGTGAAAAGGCTATTAGTATCTACCAGAGATACCCAAAGGAGATGGGAAATTTTCTTACGTTTTACCCCCCAAAACCAATTTGTTTATTTAGTGTTGTTGTAATCTCTTTTGTATTCGTGAATAAATGTGAAAAACACACAGTGTAGCCACGCTGTTTTTACGCATACCTAGCCAAAAGTGTACGATTTTTTACGCATACTTAGCCAAAAGCGTCCGTTTTTTTACACCAAAAGCGTCCGACACAGCTTGTAGGCAAACCAGTATGACGTCAGAAGTTTTGCCATCTGCTTCCCATCTCACGAATCGTGATCCTGATGAAAAGCAATATCTCATGTAGTAGTTGTAATACGTGTTAATAATTAATGATCTATATGGATCAAGTGGGATAATAAAAAACGGCTATTATCATTTTTGCATTTTTGTTGATTTTTGAAAAAACGCTCCTAAATTTCAAACAGGTGAATTCGTGCTTGTGGGGTAAGATAAACTAAACAAACAGAGCTAATTGAGCACGTGTACTTTTGACATTTCAATTCCACCACATACAACAAAACCAAAACAAAAAGTTAAAAATTTTTTAATTTTTCATAGGAAAATATAAATTATGGCCAAATTAAAAGGAAAAGGAAATAAAAAAAAGAAAACCCATGTCATCGAAAAACCCAAAACCAGAAAAGAACAACGCAAAGAAAAGAAACTTTTGAAAAAAGAAAATAAACGCAATTATTTCTCCAAGTCACTTAAAACCAAGGTAAATTCTGAACCGACAGGTGGACCTGTCCACAGAGGTCTTCCACCTCCTCCAAAAAGTGACGACGATGATGATGATGAAATTCCTTCCGACTTCTCAGACGAAGAAGTCGATGCGATTATGAACTTGAAGCCAAAAAAGCAAGAAAAACCTGTAAAAAAGTCTAAAGTTCAAGTACCGGGACGTCTTGATCCCGATGAAATCCATCGACGTGAAATGGCCAAACAAAAAGACTTGGAAAAGGCTTCACAGAAAAAACGAATGAAGCAATTAAAAGTTGCCAATGAAGAAGAAGATATAATTATCTCCAAATTGGAAAAGAAATTAAAGATAAACAAGAGTAAAGACAAGAAACGACTGGTCCAAAAGATGTTCAACGATGGTTTGGACTATGCATTGGAATTTTGTCTTGATGATGATGAGAATGACAAGAAATTGTCGAAAAATAAAAAGCAAATGCCACAAGAAGATGACTTTGGCTCTGATTTCGACGAAGGTATGGACGATGACGATGAGGAAGAACCTCTCACTGATGGGTCTTTTGGTGCAGACAGCAATGAAGAAGGTTCTGAAAGTGATGGTAGTGAAGATGAAACTCCCAAAGGTAAGTTTAGTTTCCTCAAATAAAGAAACATTTAAATATTTTTGTGAAATTTAGTTAAAGAAGACATTTATGGTCGCAAACGTGATAACGACGGCAATATCATCCCAGAATCAACAACCACTTCTCCAGCTACAGGGAAATATATTCCACCTCATCAACGTGCAGCTGCTGCTGCAGCAGCATCCTCTTCCGACAGCAACACCAATCGAAAAGAACAACTTGCTCGTTTGAGTAAAAACTGTAAAGGTTTCCTAAATCGACTCTCCGAAGTGAATCTTCACAAAATCTCCAACAGCATTGAAAAACTCTACATGAGTCATTCCCGTCATGATATGAATGAAACGTTGTATGCTCTTCTTTCAGAAGCTCTATTAACAAAATCCCTTTGCAAAGAAAGAATGATACAAGAACATGTTGTTCTATTGGCATATCTCCATGCTTCTGTTGGGACAGAAATTGGTGCTCATTTCTTACAAATGTTCATTGTCAAATTCGATGAACACCTTCAGAATATAACCGAAAACACTGACATTGAAAATAAGCAACTTAACAATTTGGTTCTGATTCTATCCTATCTCTATTTGTTCAAAGTATTTGAACACAATCTTCTCTTAGAATTGATTGGCAAACTGGGAGATAATCTCTGCGAAAAGACAGTTGAATGTCTCTTGTTGATTTTTCAATCTGTTGGATTTAAGCTTCGCAAAGACGATCCATTGGCATTTAAGAATATGATGAATGGTATTCAAAAGAAAATCGCTGAATCTTCAATGGAAATGAAAGAGAATTTGCGTTTAAAGTTCATGGTCGATATTCTGAATGCCGTCAAGAATAACAATATAAACAAAATCCCACAATTTGACCCTGAACTTGGTGAGAATTTGAGAAAGAAATTGAAGGCCATGTTGACGAATGATAAATACGTCATCACTTTGAATATAACAATCGATGATTTGTTGCGAGCTGATGAAGTCGGTAAATGGTGGATTGTTGGCTCAGCATGGAGTGGCAATATCAAAGATATCAATGCCGCCAATAAACCCTCATCTTCATCGCTTCCCAAATCTGAGAGATTCAGTGAGAAACTCTTAACATTGGCGAAACAACAAAAAATGAACACAGACGACAGGAAGAACATCTTCTGCATTGTGATGAGTGCTGAAGATTATGTAGATGCCTTTGAGAAGATTCTTCATCTTGCTTTGAAAGATCAACGAAGCATAGCTTATGTGATACTTCATTGCAATTTGAACGAAGCCAAATACAATCCTTATTATGCGCATTTGGCTCAGAAATTTTGCCAACACAATCGTAAGTACCAGCTGGCTTTCCAATTTGCGTCTTGGGATCGTATAAATGACATTGCTGGTTTGAGCAATCCGCAGATTAAGAATCTGGCCAAGTTCTTGCTTCATTTGATAAAGCAAGGAGGTCTAGCACTGTCTGTGTTGAAGGTGGTGAATTTTGTGGATTTGGACAAGTCTAACTTTGTCCTAATGAAAGAGGTTATGGTGGGTATTTTGCTCTCATCGGAAGCAGATTGTCTCCAGATATTTGAGAAGATTGCAAAGAATGTGAAACTGAATGTCTTCAAAAACAGTATAAGACTTTTTATGCAGCATTTCCTACTAAAAAACGAAGCTTCCCTGAAATTGGACGATGAAAAGATGACCCTACTCAAGAGGAGAATAGATTTAGTTGATAAACTTTTAGCTTATGTTGACCTTTAGTTAGAAAAATATAAAAAAAAAAAACAAAGATAAATATCTGAAGTAACTTCCTGTTTAATCAAATTCTTGGTAAAGCATATTTTTATACATCACTGAAAGATTTCATTCGCTCGCAGTGCTATGCTTTATCTCATCATTTGGCATCTTCTACAGCCTTGTCAATCCATGGCAAAGGTATTACAGAAGCTACATTTCAGCTTCTCTTTAACTCTTTCTCTTTAGGTTGTTGGGCATGGAAAAAGGAGAACGTTATACAAGATTGACTCTTAATAAGAATGTACTCATAAAGTCTATAAGAAGCTTAAACGAAGCTTTACCGAAGTTCTATCGAAAGAGGTTGTGGTGGGTATTCTACTCTCATCCGAAGCAGATTGTCGCCAGATATTTGAGAAGCAAAAAATGTGAAATTAAATGTCTTCAAAAACAGTATAAGTATGCAGCATTTTCTACTTAAGAACGAAGCTTCCCTAAAATTGGACGATGAAAAGATGACCCTACTCAAGAGGAGAATAGATTTAGTTGATAAACTTTTAGCTCATGTTGACCTTTAGTTAGAAAAATATAAAAAAAAAACAAAGATAAACATCTGAAGTAACTTCCTGTTTAATCAAATTCTTAGTAAAGCATATTATTTTTGTATATGACTTAAAGATTTCTTTCGCTTCCGTGCTTTGTACTTTAACTCATCATTTGGCATCTTCCATAGCGTTGTCAACCCATGCCCATGGTAAGGTATTACAGAAGCTACCTTTAAGCTTCTTTTTAACTTTAATAAGGTTGTTGGGCATTTTAAAAGGAGAACGTTATACAAGTTTGACTCTTTATAAGAATATACTCGTAGTCTATAAGAAGCTTAAACGAAGCTTTACCAAAGCTCTATCGAAAGAGGTTATGGTGTGTATTCTACTCTCATCTGAAGCAGATTGTCGCCAGATATTTGAGAAGATTGCAAAGAAAGAAGATTCTTAAAAAAACTGAATTTCTTTAAGAATAGTATACGACTTTTTATGCAGCATTTTCTACTAAAGAACGAAGCTTCCCTGAAATTGGACGATGAAAAGATGACCCTGCTCAAGAGGCGAATAGATTTAGTTGATAAACTTTTAGCTTATGTTGACCTTTAGTTACAAAAATATAAAAAAAAAAAAAGATAAACATTTGAAGTAACTTCCTATTTAATCAAATTCTTGTTAAAGCATAATTTTTGTATATCACTTAAAGATTTCTTTCGCTCTTGTGCTTTGCACTTTATCTCATTATTTGGCATCTTCCACAGCCTTGTCAACCCATGCCCGCAATTTGTCTGTATCCTGCAGACCAACTAGCCTAGTCTGAACCTTACCATCTTTGATAACCATCAAGACTGGCACAGAAGCAACTTCATAATCGAGTGCCAATTCACTGTGTTCATCGATATCGACTTTGGCAAGAGCAATAGCACCGGCTTTTTCACCAATAACCGATTCAATGCGAGGTGTAAGCATTTTGCATGGATTACACCATCTTTAAAAAAATTAAATAAGTTATTAGGCATTTACGTAACAATTATAGAACAATCTCGTAGGTATACACTTACGTTGCAAAAAAATCAACAATCACTGGTTGTTTGCTGTTTTTTACTTTTTCTTCAAATTCCTTTTGACTTTGGACTTTGAAGATTTCCTGACGAGGATGTGAAACTGTTATGGAACGGATGCTGGAGCGCACAAGGCTGGTGAGAGGTTGTGTTCGGGCCAAGGTAAACATTTTTGTTGCTGTTTTTATTTTTTTTTTAGTGATTTTCTCCAAAAACAAAATATGACGTAGTTTGTTTTCTTCTTATTGCAAACTTCTAGTTTTCAGCAGCTGTGAATAAAATATTTAAATGTTTAGTATGAGTTTAAAAATAAATGTTGTTTTGTTTTTTTTTTTTTTTTTTTTCTTTTCTTGAGAAATTTCTTTACAAACCTGAGTTGTGTACTGAAATTTTGAACGTGTTGCAAAATTTTCTTTCTTTTTTTCTTTTTGAAAAATACTAGTGTCAAAATTGTCAAAAATATTTATCCGTTCAGTAACGAATTAATGGATTTGTTCAGTCGTTTAAAATGAAAAGTGTGAAGGAACCATTCAGCGATATTTTGTGCGTTTCCTTATTTTTAATTTTATAGTTTTTAAAATTTTTTTTCCATCTCAAGGAAAAAGATACATAAAATCTCGTATACCAGACAAAAAGATGGGCTAGCTTCAGTCTAATAACGTTACTCTTATTTATAACGAAAAAATATCATCGAGTATTCTGTCAAAGTCAAAATAAAAAAATTCCAAATTTATTAAAAATCAAGAAAAAACATAAAAAACAAGTTTTTAATAAAGAAATAAATGAATTCAAAATTAATAACGTGTTACTCTTATTTATAACGAAAAAATATCATCGAGTATTCTGTAGAAGTCAAAATAAAAAATTTCCAAACCAATCAAGAAAAAACATAAAGCCTTATACTACGTTTCCAACTATCCTAAATCCGAGATTTAGCTAAGTAGATTTAGCACAAATCTCGAGTTTTATTCTGAATCTCGGATTGAAAGTAGGCGACAATCTTAGATTTAGGGTAGCTGAACCCAAATCTAAGATTTAGCGAAGTAGATTTATACTACGTTTCCACCTACGCTAAATCCGAGATTTAGCTAAGTAGATTTAGCACAAATCTCGAGTTTTATTCTAAATCTCGGATTGAAAGTAGGTGAAAACCTTAGATTTAGGGTAGCTGAACCCAAATCTAGGTTTTAGCAAAGTAGATTTAAAATAAATCTCGAGATTTATTCTAAATCTACTTAGCTAAATCTCGGATTTAGCGTAGGTGGAAACATAGTATTAAAATAAATCTCGAGATTTAATCTAAATCTACTTAGCTAAATCTCGGATTTAGCGTAGGTGGAAACATAGTATTAACTACAATAACCTAAAAAGTGAAAAAGTGGGAAATTTACAAAAGTAACTTTATTTCTTTCTAGCTCTATTTGTTTTTGGAAAAAACTACAAAAATTGATGAGTTTGGGTGTTTCACTTTGAAAATTTTCACTTTTTGACTTTTTGCAAAAAGTGGCCGTTGTAGTTATACCTTTAAAAAACAATTTTTTAATCAAGAAATAAATGAATTAAATTAAAACACTGCCCTCTCACAGCTCTTTGAACCAAGGAAATAGTCTAGGACACTAAAAAGTAGATTACAAAATGAGTGAAAAAGGTATAACTACAACGGCCACTTTTTGCAAAAAGTCTAAAAGTGAAAATTTTCAAACTCATTTTGTGACAGTTTCTCCGAACACAAAACTAAAAATAATGATGCAGAAAGCTTATTTTTTGGTTTTAAAAAACATTTTTTGTAGTTTTTTCCAAAAACAAATAGCGTTAAAGGGAAATTAAACATTTTTACTTTTGTAAAATTTCCACTTTTTCACTTTTTAGGTCATTGTAGTTATGGCTAAACTCTCCAAATTTTTGCCTAGAGCTGCTTACTGAAAAACGAAAAGCCAAACAAAATTTTTGTATGAAAAAAAGCCTAGTACGCAGCTAAAGAGAAACGAAAAATTTTGAAGTCTCCAAAGTCAACAGCGAACATGTAAACGAAAAAATAACATCGGGTACTTTACCAAAGTAAAAATAATAAAAATAAAACTAAAAGATTCAAGAAAAAACATCAGAAAATATGTTTTAAAGCAAAAACAAAACAAATTTACAGGGCTATTCTGGAGTTGTGATGCTCACAATTTTTTGTGAGGTAATTTTTGTGAGGTTTCTTATGAGATTAGCCGTTTTTTATTATCACTTAATCCATATAGATCATTAATTAAAATGTATTACAACAACTACATGAGATCTTGCAAGATCACGATTCGTGATCCTGATGAAAAGCAAGATCACGATTCGTGATCCTGATGAAAAGCAAGATCTCATGTAGTTGTTGTAATACATTTTAATTAATGATCTATATAGATCAAGTGATAATAAAAAACGGCTATTGTCACAATTTGGTATTCTGCGAAAAACCTCATAAGATACCTCACAACAAATTCACCACTGTAGAGGTGAGTTTCTGTTTTGACAGCCAGCTGATTTGACAAACAAATGTGAAAATTTTAAATTGAAAACAAAAATTATTTTATTGTGCTGTTTATGTGATTTTTTTATTAGGGGTATTCACGATCCGATGGTCTAGTATCATTGCAAAAGTGCAAAAGTGTAAAATCTTACAACACTACAACAACAAAATATATGGATTGAAATTTTACAATGGTCTTGCACTTTTGCTATACCCTAACCCTATTGCAAAATAATAATACAATGGAGTAAAATTATTTTTGACAGATGGCAGCTCACCGTGCGTCGCCCATGATAAACAGTTTGTCTTTTTTATTCTGTTTATAATGGTTGTCGCTACTCATGTCCCGTAATTTAGTTTCTTTTGATGTAAAATAATTAGTGAAAATGAATTAACCCGAACAAAACAAAGAATTAAATTATAAAAAATGGAAAAAAGAAGAGCAACGGTGGAGGAAAAAAAAACATCATTCATGCTTCAATATTTACTATAGATTATAAGAGGGGCGTTCACGATCTATTGTAAAAAAATAAAATTTTACATTTTTACTAGGCCTGTTGCACCAGATCGTGAATACCCCTATTGTTTTTTGCCTTTTTCTGCAATAAAGATGCAACAAAACAAGGTCTAATTGCATTTTTGTTAAATCACATATAAAAAAAAAACTTTAATTTGTTCTCAAAAAATTGTAGTTATAGCCTGGTACGCTGCTCGCGCTAAATTTTAGCCGAGATAAAATTCCCATACAAGTTATCGATAACTTGTATGGGATCCATTTTATCTCGGCTAAAAATTTTCGATAATTTGTATGGGAGCTAAAATTTAGCGCGAGCAGCGTACCAGGCTTATGGAAATAAAAAATATCAAAACTCTAATAATTTGTGAGTTGTGACCTGCTCTGAAGGAGATCACAATTTTTACAATTTTTATGAGGCTCACAAGTTGTGAGGGTACGCCAGAATTCGAAAAACCTCACAAAATCAAACTCACCACACCACACCTTATGAGGTTCTTGTGACTGTGAGGTTTTCGTTAGAATACGAAAAAGTCACAAAATCGAGTTTAACTCGAGTTATGAGGTTATTGTGACTTGTGAGACATCAGTGAGGTTGCCCAGAATAGCCCTGTTAATTTCGTTCAAGATTTCGTAATCGAATATATGGAAATTTTCGTTTCGCTTCAGCTGCGTACTAGGCTAGGCTTTTGTACGAAAATAACATGAAGCACATTTTAACTTTTCAACAAAACTCTGCCTCACTGTACAAATTCCTCACTGAACTCGGCCCCTATCAAAATATTGCACGTCAAACATGTTATTTTTATCTCCTTGGCTAACCTGAATTTTATTCCAAATGTCGCAAAGGGGGAAGAAAAAATAAAAAGGAAAAAAAAGAACAAAAGGAAAAAAAATTGAAAACACAAGTGTTTTTCTCTTTTGCAAAAAAGAATTATTTATATTTGTATATTAAAAATTCGAAAAAAAAATCACCTAATTGTGATATCAATCTAATTTGTAATTTCACTTCTTCACTCACATCGCACAATTCAACTTTCATGTGAAAAATGTAAAAGTAAAAACCATTTTCCAATAATTTTTTTGGTCAAAAATATTCTGACGTGGTTTTTTCTTTCTCCTCACAGCAGCACCTGCCGCACTTAAAAAAAAAATAAGAAAAATCCTTCACTCACTTTTCTCACAGTCTCAGCTCAACACACAAAATATCTACAAAACACAAGTAAATTAAATTTTCCATTAAAATTTCTCTGAAACTCGACAAAATCGAAAATTACGCATTTTGTTGTTAACTCTTGTACAACTCAAATGTCAACCATTGCATAGTAAATAATCAATCAAAAAGAATCAAAAATAATGGATGACCTGTCTCAGGGCGACATTTGTCGCGTTTGTCGATGCGAAGGTCAATCGGATCGTCCACTTTTCTATCCGTGCATCTGCACCGGTAGCATAAAGTACATTCATCAGGACTGTCTTATGCAATGGATGCGTTACTCGCGCAAAGAGTACTGCGAACTGTGTGGCCATCGATTCTCTTTCACTCCCATATACTCCCCGGACATGCCTCGTGTCCTGCCGCTGCGAGACGTGGCTGGGGGATTGTTGTCGTCGGTGGGAAAGGCAGCCAAGTATTGGCTCCATTACACACTGGTTGCGTTTGCTTGGTTTGGTATTGTTCCACTCTCTGCATATCGAACGTATCGCTTTATGTTTAGTGGTTCAAGCTTTGATATGATTCTATCGCTTCCGTTTGATGTGTTTTCCACGGAAAACATTGCTTCGGATGCTTTTCGGGGTAGTTTTGTGGTCACATGCACATTGTTGTCGTTTGTTGGTTTGGTTTGGCTGCGGGAACAGATTCTGCATGGTGGCGGGCCAGATTGGCTGGAAAGAGATGAAGTTGCCCCCATCGCTGGAGGTGGTGGTGGGGGAAATGGCGATGGCAATGCTGGCGATGATGCTGTCGGCCAAGCGGGGGCAATTCCGGAGCCAATAGCTGCGGCAGTTGTCGAAGGACCAATCGAACTGAACGATAATAACAACAATGAGAATAACAACAATGAGAATGAGGCACTTTTGGATATGCCAATCGACAATGCCGAACCACCACCGGCCGATGCAGAAGCCAATGCAGGAAATCGGGCTTTGAATGAGGATCCAGCTGATATTGCGAATGCCAATGAGGAGGCGAATTGGAATCCAATGGAGTGGGATCGTGCCGCAGAGGAACTCACTTGGGAACGTTTATTAGGACTCGATGGGAGTATGGTCTTCTTGGAGCATGTCTTTTGGGTCATATCGCTTAATACGATTTTCATATTCACTTTTGCCTTTTGTCCTTATTGCATTGGCAATTTTGTCATAAACTGGCTCGGTCTCCTTCGTCCTGATAAACCTTTGTTGCATTTCCATGGATTGATTACAACCTTATTCGGTTACTGCAACATTGGTCTGACTTTGGTGGTGCTTCATTACTTTGCACGACTTTTTAAAATGAGTAAGATCCGCTGGCTTCTGGGATTGTGTTATATCGTTGTTAAGGTGTCGCTGCTGTCTGTTGTTGAGATCGGAGTTCTTCCTTTGGTTTGTGGCTGGTGGTTGGATATATGCTCTTTGCCAATGTTTGATGCTGCTATTAAGGATCGCCGAACAAGTTTTAGAGCTGCTCCGGGAACATCGTTATTTATACATTGGATGTTTGGTATGGTCTATGTGTATTATTTTGCTGCTTTTATTTCGTTGCTGAGGGAAGTATTGCGACCAGGTGTTTTATGGTTCTTGAGAAATTTGAATGATCCTGATTTTAGTCCAATTCAGGTTTGTTACTTAGACGAAGATGAGGAGAATATGATTATTAATTCTATTATTTTATTTTTTTGCAGGAAATGATTCATCTATCGATATTGCGACATGTTAGGCGATTGATTGCTTCTGTGATTATATTTGGTTCGGCTGTTTTATTGATGCTATGGCTGCCTATACAAATTTTAAAATCAGTATGGCCAACATTCCTGCCGTATACACTATCCGGTGATTCAGAAGTGAATGAATTGAGTTTGCAGCTGCTTCTTTTGCAGGTATTTTTCTAATAATTTTTTTAATAATGTCTTCAGACATTTTTTTTGGTGCACCACCACCTTACTAATGAGCACACATAATTACTATTCCTTGGCTCATAAACTGAGAACGAATAAAAACCAACAATCGAAAATAATGCTTCAAATTTTGAAGTATCTATTTCAAAACCACAAATATGATTTTCGATCTGAAAGTAAGTTGCAAATCAATACAAGTTATTTCAGAAACTACTTCTAAATCATTAAAAACTGCAGTTTGTATTGCCATCATTAGTGTTATCAAAATCAGGTTCGGGTACATCAACAATGATTCCAAGGTTTGATCTAAACCTTTCTTGTATTTTTTTCCTTTAGAGCAATTTTTTCTGAAAGCGTTTTTTGTGGCCATTTTTAAAACAGAATCTTGTAAGCAATATGAAGAATGCTTTCAAAGAAGAGTATTCTTGCATGCAAAATTGATAACCCAAATTTTAATGATTCTTTATCAACTTCCTTGCTTTTAGAAAGACCATTGAAATCTTTTGAAGAAGCTTGCAAACTTTTCCATTAATCATTGTGACAAATAAAGTGTGTTTTACGCCCAATGTTATATCGCCTTCTACGACAGTTTTGTCATTAGCTTTTGTCACTAATTCTTACTGTTTCATATTGTTAACGTGAAAGATTTGGATCAATGAAAATGGAAAGAGCTTTAAGGGTGGATAATTTTTCACGTTGGAATAATTTTTCGGGAACCATAGCACAATTCGTTTTTACATCTTTTTACCCCTCCCAGGAGAATCTATTTTTTCTTTTAGTACTTTTAAAGCAATCCTTAAACCGTTGAAATCTTGCAGTCAAAGTTGGTACCGCAAAAAATCTCAAAAAGCAAACATAATAACTATTTTTAATAATATATCATTTGTCCGTTGTGAAGTTAACCATTTCAACTTAATACAACTAAAGAAATTCAAAGTAAAAACTGTGTAAAAATTTAGTTAAATTCAAATAAATACTTTGAATGTCCTATTTTAAGTTTAAAATCTGTGAGTTTTTCCTACGTGCAAGAGGCTTATTGAGCAAATTTATCTGAAGATAATCTAATTTGGCTTAAAAATCACTTTCTTTACACTCATTGATGATATCATATAACTATTTTTGAGAAAAAATGCGCAAGCCAAAAGATCCTTCACACATTTTTTCTTTTATTAAAAAGTATTTATTTTTCACAAAACTAGGTACACATTAGGGATAAACTCTTGAGGGAGCATTTTTTGTTTTGTCTTTAAGTTAGTACCAAAAATTATAACGAATAACACCAAAAACTATAACAAAAGTTCCATTAAAAAAAGGACAAAAAAAATGCTCTTTTGCATACATTAAAAAAAAAATAAATTTTCTATTAAATCAATGATTCAAATACTATAAAATAAAGTACCTGGGTGGCCGAGCTTTGCTCGGTATCTTTAAATGTCATAACTTTCAGTGAAAAAAAGTCAAATGTAAACAGCAATTTTTTGGAGTGGGTTTGAGTTTGCAATGACCAGTTTTTTCGCTGGTTACAAAACACCACATTCCCACTTTATAATCCAGTTTATTTACGTTTAAATACACATACGACGATCAGCAATGGATAGAAGGGTTACAGGAATCTGCATTATCGAAAATGCCTACAGCAATGAGATCCCTTTTTATTCAAATTTTAATTTACGGGTCAGAAAGTTTTGGATGGTGTACATAAAGTTAATCTTTTTTTCAAGTTTAGCCTTGTCGGCTTGTTGTGAGTTATTTTATTTGTATACGTTAACAATAGTTGCATTTAAACAAAAGAAAAACGTAAGACAAAGGTAATGTGTGATACCTAATTAACAAATTACTTAAAAGTTTCAATACATGATCAAAAAAGTCATGATCTAAACATTTTTGTTTAGTTATTGTAACAAAAAGAAAAAGAACAATGTGTAAAAAATGGAACCATCCTTCAAAATTTTATTGAAATCGTTGAATCTGTCTCCGCGAAAAAAAACTAATGTAAGAGAAAATACTTCCAAAATGTTGTATTTGCCTAGAGGAAAAAACCCTCAAAATTACCAAAAAACTAATATGTGAGAAAAATAAGCGTAGCTGTGGGCGGATATTTCTAAAAGTACTTCCAAAACATTTTATTCGGCTAGGGGACCAAACCCTTAAAATTTCATCGAAATCCTTAAAGTTGTTACCAAAAAAAATTCCATGTTAAAGAAGTGGGCGTGGAAGTGGGCGGATTTTTCCAAAAATACTTGCAAACTTTTTACTCACTTAGATAAACAAACCCTGAAAATTTCATCGAAATCCTTAAAGTGGTTACCAAAAAAAATTCCATGTAAAAAAAGTGGGCGTGGCAGTGGGCGGATTTTTTCAAAAAAAAATTCCAAAACTTTTGACTCGCTAAGATAAACAAACCCTAAAAATTTCATCGAAATCGTTAGAGCCGTTCCCGAAAGAACTTATATGTTAAAAAAGTGGGCGTGGCAGTGGGCAGATTTTTCCAAAAATACTTCCAAAATTTTTGACTCGCTAAGATAAACAAACCCTGAAAATTTCATCGAAATCGTTAGAGCCGTTCTCGAAAAAACTGATATGTTAAAAAAGTAGGCGTGGCAGTGGGCGGATTTTTCCAAAAATACTTCCAAAATTTTTTACTCGCTTAGATGAACAAACCCTGAAAATTTCATCGAAATCGTTAGAGCCGTTTCCGAGATCCCAATTTTATATATATTTATATATACAGGGTGTCCCAAAAGTAATGGATCAAACGAAATATGCTGATAGGCCAACTTTAGGGCTCTCAGAATTTGGTAACTTGTTCATCCCAAATCCTTACGGTTTTCGATTTAATGCAGTTTTTGTGAAATTTCGAAAAATCCCGACTTGGCAACAGTATTTTGCTTCCTCCGCTCATAATTGATTTTTGTTTTTTACAATTCTTTCACTAAAACATTGCCAAATAATAAGAAATAACTAATTAATCAAAATATTTCTTATTTCATACGCCATTTTGATGCAAATTTATTAACAGTTCCATGTTTTATAAAACTCAATTTCATACTTTTATTTCAGAATAACACCTTGAAAAAAATTTGTATGGTGTGACACTGGTTTATTGCTTTAAAAACTTGCCGTGTTATTGCAGTTTTCAAAAATGTATAAAAGTCTTCAAAGTTGAAGTTAGAACGAAAGATATTACAATTTAAATTCAACAAAACAGGGCTTTTCAGAGCAAAATAACAAAGAAAAATAAACACATTTTCTCGGCTGTTGTTTGTTTATTTCCTTTTGAATAAAAGCCTCGCTTTTTGTTTGTTATTTTGCTCTGAAAACCCCTGTTTTTTTGCATTCAAATTGTAATAACTTTCGTTCTAGTTTCATCTTTGGAAACTTGTATACATTTTTGAAAACTGCAATAACACGGCAAGTTTTTAAAGTAATAAACCAGTGTCACACCATACAAATTTTTTTCGGGATGATGCTCTGAAATAATCCTACGAAATTGAGTTTTTATTAAACATGGAACTGTTAATAAATTTGCATCAAAATGGCGTATGAAATAAGAAATATTTTGATTAATTAGTTATTTCTTATTATTTGGCAATGTTTTAGAGAAAGAATTGTAAAACACAAAAATCAATTATGAGCGGAGGAAGCAAAATACTGTTGCCAAGTCGGGATTTTTCGAAATTTCACAAAAACTGCATTAAATCAAAAACCGTAAGGATTTGGGATGAACAAGTTACCAAATTCTGAGAGCCCTAAAGTTGGCCTATCAGCATATTTCGTTTGATCCATTACTTTTGGGACACCCTGTATATAAACCATTTTAGCTCGTTTAAAGTTACATTACATTACATATTAAACTAATCTGAAGATAAATCTCCGGACTAGAAACACTGCAGCTTCGGAATCTAGGTCCATTTTGCTGATACAACACAAGACATTAATACAACACAGAAAGACAAAGAGAGAAAGAACGATAGAAGAACATACAACACTGAACTACGTGGCACAGAGGAGGAGACATAGTTGAAAATTGTCTCATGTTATCGCACAGGTGGCTTCAGTTAAGCTGGCGATTTAGAAAAAACTTCTGAGCCGACCGCTGGGTTTGAACCCACGATGTCTGGCTCTAAAGTCATCTATCTATTCCTCTGTGCCATGGCCACCTGCCGTTTAAAGTTATAAGATAAGATTTAAAATAAAGTAGGTACACACCTGTACTGGCCTGTATGCTAGTGTATTTGCATTTGCTTGAACTTGGAATTCTTAGGCCTACCATTCTTCTTAGTTCGCGGTTGTGTCGGAACGTTGAATGATATTTCCTTTTTGACGGAGCTCTCAGGGTCTCTTCTTTAAATATAGCATAGCAATAATAGCAAAGTCGGTCGTATTCTATTTGTTGGACGATAGTAATTCTAACGTGTAGTCTTCCTCGGATCTTCGTATACTTCTAATTCGATCAAGCTTTGTTACATTGTTTGTTAAATTTAAATATCCAATTTTTATTTCAGATTATACTGCCTGGTTTCTTCGAACAATCCCACACTCGAGTTTGGCTTAAAGGATTGCTTCGAATTTGGTGCCAAGCTGTTTCCTGGACTTTGGGAATCAAAAGTTATCTTCTCGGAAATGATACCACAGAAAATGGTAACGGAGGTCAAGCTGAACCCGAACGAGCTCAACCCGATCGCAATCAAGGTCTAGCCGCTGCCCATCAATTCATCCTACAACGAGATGCTCCAGTTGGATTCCAACCATACAACAAACCCACATTCTTCCCATGCCGACTTTTTGGCTTGATTGTGTTCATGTGTATCAGTTTGGTGATTTCATCTCTGGTCACACTCACAGTGCCAGTTTGGATTGGACGACAAGTAATGGCGTTATGGTCAGTTGGAAATCATATTGCAAATCATCAAGTTTCGACTCACCCTGAAGTTCCACCGCGTCCACATGAGCTATACACGGCAGCTGTTGGAACTTATCTTTGTTGGATTATTTCGAGAGGAATCGCAATCGCAGTGAATTTGCTGCCACAAGGAAGAGCTGCTGTAATGGACAAAATCAAACATTGGCTTCATGTTGGAGCTTCTTATGCTCTCGCTGCTATTATATTTGTCTTGATGCTCGGTGTAATACCGTTATTATTTGGACTTCTCTTGGAACTAGTTCTTGTTATTCCCTTGCGAGTGCCCATTGGTCAGACACCAATTCATTTCTTGTGGCAGGACTGGGCCCTCGGAGTACTCTATACAAAAATTGCTTGCGCACTCACACTTATGGGTCCAGATTGGCGCTTAAAACGAGCCATTGAGCGTGCTTATCGTGATGGCTTGCGAGATATTGATTTGAAGTTTATCATTCGTGAACTGGCAACACCTGTTATCACATGTTTCGGACTCGCTCTGGCTGTTCCCTATGTGATTGCTCATTCGATTGTGCCAATTTTCTATGAAAATCTAAATGCAAGAACCTTAATTGCCAGGGAAATATATCCATTCTTCCTATTGGCAGTAATTGTTGTTGCCATAATCTACTTCCAGATACGACAATTCAAGAAACTCTATGTTGCGATCAAGAATGATAAATATTTAGTTGGACAGCGATTAGTGAATTACGAACATAGAAAGCGAAAACAAGAGACGGCAGATGCTGCTGCGGCTGCTGCTGCAGCGGCTGCATCAGCTGCTGCAAATATAGATGCAGCTCCAGCAGTAGAGGCGGCTCCTGATAATGTAGCTGGTGTTAATGTTGGTGGAGGCAATGTTGTTCCTCCATTGGTTGGGGAACAGTTATAGATATACAAATATGTCTACTAATAGTGATTAAATAAGTTTTTTTTTTGTTTTTTCTTTATTTTCTAGTTTGATTCTTTTTTCCTCTCATACTTCTTCAAATCTTTCTCTCATTTTCATTCAGCCTGTCTCGATCTATTTCAATTGTTTCTTATGATCGGACTTGACGAATATGAGATTTTTTGATCAACCAACTATTAAAAGGTTTCTGATTGGTTGAAAGTTGAATGACCAATCAGAGGCTTAAAAATATTAAATTTATATAGAATCCGGACACTCTTTGAATTAAACTTTTTGTTAATTAAAATTAGTCATGTTTATTATTTTTTTTTTTATATCGATAAACTTTCCATTGAGCTTTTTTTGTATTGCAATGTGAAAGTTATATGAAATGGCAAAGAACAAAAAATAAAATTGTTATTATAGTTTTATTGGCTATCTTAAACAAAACACAAATAAAAAAGAAGAAAATTAATGAAAAATAAAATATTAAAAAATGCATAAAAAGAGAAAAGCTAAGCAAAAACTTAAATTTTACTTTAACTCTACTACTATGGATTTCATTTTGAATAATAATATAAATAAAACAAAAAAAAATAAAAAAAAAAGAAACAAACAATTATTAAAAAATTTATGTTCTATCTACATATATAGTATATCATAAAACATAACACATAAAAATTTTATTATGTAAGACTTTAGTAACAATAATAAATGTAAATTATTTAAAAAGAGTAAAGAGCGTACAAATTGTGTGTTTAGTGAAAAATTTTGAAAGTTGGTGTACTATTTTTTCGTAAAAAAGAGTATTTGCCAGTTTCATACGACTTATTCTTCCAGGTGTTCTTCTGACAAGCAAAAACTAACGCGCTAGGTCGAGTGAATAGGATTCCATTGAAACGAAAAAAATGAAATTAACTTTTCTCCTACTCCAGTCGAAAAGTTAAAAATCTTTGATAATTTCCCTTACTGGAAATGAGAAAAAAAAAAACCAAACCGACTTCCACGGATCAAAACTAGGTTTGGATTTTCTAATAGTTTCTATGGCAATAAATGGACGAAATTGAAATGGGACCAAACTGCAGGCAGCAGCGTTCCAATACAAAAAGAATTATCAAATTTGGAGACTATACACACAAACTAATCCCAGTCAAAAATAGGAAATTCTTTGTATAAGAGGATTAATAAGGATAAACTAGTTTTGATGTGGACAAAATGTGGATACAAAAAGTTCATACTTTACAATTTTTCAAGTGAAAGCATTTACTACTTTCTATGCATATCACCCTTATGTCGTGTTTCAACTTTTATACAAAGCAAAACAATGGGCCATATTCATAAAAATTGTCTAAGCTGCTTCTAAGAAAGACTGGAGTTTATACTATTCAAATAATATTGGATAAACCCCAGTCTAAAGTAAATGAGTATCCGAAAACAAAATGAAGTAAATATTGAGAAAGTTTCGTAATCAACATCAGTGTTACCAGAACATTTTAGAAGCAAGGAGCCGAATTATAAAAATTTGGGATCTAAAAATCCCGACAAACAATTTTGGCTTTATAAAGCTTTACAGATGCAATTGTTGCTTCTGTAAAGCAATATAGAAGCAAAATTGGTAGTAGGGATAGTCGCTCTCAAAAATGGTTAAAGAAATGGTTGGATGAGATTTTTGTTTTTTTTTGTTTTTGTTTAATAATAAGTTTTGTTTATCAGACCTCAACTTTAGTTATTTGTGTTTCATTTTTTTAATAAATTTTGGTTTTCATGCTCATTGATCGGAGTAAAAAGAAATCAAATTGGTTGTCCCTTTTCATATCTATGGTAAATTAATTTTGTGTATTGTATTTTTTAAAAGTAGTTTACTCGTTAGTAGAAATCTAGTACAACAACTACAAATTCCTATCTGCTGGATAATAAATTGTAGTACTAGATCTACTCATGAGTAAACTACCACATCCAATGGAACGGAGCTAATGTCAAATTCCTCAAAATAACGATCAAACGTAGCCTCAAAGCATTGACCTATTATATATGGACTGCTAGTTGATTCTCGTTTCCATACAAAATTTTTGAAAATGTGGTTCAATGATTACTAGCGCCTGTGGAAGAAAGTGGTAAATAGAACTCAGCGTAGCGACATCTTTCGTCAGATCGCTTGAACTACCATTTTTGTGCATAGAAACTATGGCCATCTACATTTTTTTGCTACAAAAATTAATAGCATCTGTCTTTTTTGAAGTCTACTTTTTGACGTATTGGAAGAACGAAGAATTATTCTTTCAGTAAAAAAAAGTATTTTAAAATATTTTTTGTGCAAAGATAAATGTCGGGGAAAATAATTGAACCATGTTGGAAAAAGGTTTTTATTTAATTTATTATTATTCGAAAGTTATTAAAAATTAGAATTAAATCGTTCAGCTCACAAAATAAAATGAAATTTTCTTTTTTCAATAATTTCCTTTTTGTTTTTTCAGATGCAAATTTATCACATAGAATCGTGTTGTATGGAAGGAGGGCCAAATGCATCAACAACACCATCCGCAACAGCATTATCACACCAGCATCAACAACAACGTAAAATTATTAATATTTTCTGCAGCCTACAAAACAATTTATAAAGTTTTCTTTTTCAGTAGGTACGTAATTTCTTTGCAATTTTATGCTTACGCTGAGGACTGCTCCAAGACAATTACCTAGATGAAAACATCCAAAAGCCTTGTTTCATTTTCAGAACTCCTGATGAGGATTAAATTAAAGCTATCCATCTAATCATCGACGAAAAAGAAATTGTATTTGACGACTCATGAATTCCGGGTGCACTGAGCGTACTTTCGAGAGTCCTTCGAGAGGACTGACAAAAGAGTAGATTTCTCAACGAATATAATTTATATTCTGTTTCTACACATTCACAAAGTTTCATCCTATGATTGTGCAGTGAGTATGGAATGCATTTCTTATTCCCCCAAACCTTACTTCATATTCATATTGTTACTTTGTTGCAGATTGGTTATGCATGGATGTCATTGAATTTTGGAACTACGGCGCTACGCAACACTAAGCTCAGTAAAGAGAAACAACCTAAAGAGGTAAGTAAGATATTCATCATAATAACAATTGTATCATATTTTCTTTTTAGATAGAACCCCCACGCGTATCCCCGAATTAAAACTACGCCCAAAACCTGGTAATTGGAATAACTTTCATGGTTCCATGTCGTCAATCACTCATCATCCCTTATGAAGAGTATAATTTTAGGTATCAAAAACACCTATCTTCAAGATCTACACGACCCGAAGCAGAAACCAACAGAAATGAAGCATTAGCTTCAAACGATCCAAAAGTAAAAAAAGAAGAATATGAATGATTGAATAAACAATTTAAAATATTCGTCAAGAAACAAGAACCACTCTTCAGAGTTGCCTTCTATCTTCTGCTCAATATGGCTGAGAATGTTGAACTTTAAGAGAAGATACATAGTAAAAATATTGTCAATATGCTTGTCAAGCTAGTGACGATGACAACGTTCCTTAAGAAACTTTAAATAGTTGGTGATAATAAAGCTAACATGAACTAGCTAAACATTTTCGCTGATGAAGCAATGGCAATGCTGACCCAATACAAGATAACCTTAAGTTAGTTTTCAGTTTATCCTTTGATGGATTATTACGTCGGAAAATGTTGCAAGCTGCGTTACTACCAATGTTGGTGGTGTTTTTATAAAGAAAAGCATCATGGTATTGCTTTGAAAATCTTGTTTCACTTAACTTTGGATGGTAAGGTGAGGAGGAGAGATTCTATTATTTTTCATTCTCTTGACTCATTTACACAACTTTTTTTTTAGGTAAAATCAATGTTAACCCACACAGAATATGTGCGAATGGTAACTGATGCTATATAATTCTCAATATAAATACCAAAGTTGACCTCGTTGCGCTATGCATTCTTTTGCTAAACAAATAACGTTATGCACAAATAATGGTCGCTGGCAATGGCCTACACAATCTAATGAATCGAGCCTTTAAATATAAGGATGCTGTTCTAATAAAACGTATTCAAAATCTATCACCGCATAAGAATCTTCAACACATTATGTTTATCGATTATGTGAGATTTGGCCCGCATCAAATCACAGTGAATAAGAAACCGAAATTTCTTCACGTATCCGTAATCACAAAGGATGGCAGGTATAATACCAAGTAGTCTTGTGTTTTCATTTGTTAACTACATATTTTTAACCTTCATATTTTCATTGCAGAGTCAATCACGAGTTGGTGACTACTGTCTTTGTGAAAGATGTGGTGAGTGCGGAGCAATGTTGGATGAATACAAATTTAATTCCATGGCAGTTCGAGAGTACTAGAAAATTTTTGTTGGATCATCGTCTGCAGCAGGTTACTCTTGATGGCAATGCCAGGAGGACATGATTGGAATTCGGAGCGACCCAGAGTGCCCTAGAGCTCACAACGAACAAACCTTATGTAATTGACTGCATTCAGAAGAATTTCTCAGAAAATACTGGAGCCCAAACACCTAAAACGATTTGGTGTCTGTTTAAATACAATAAACCAATAAATGCGATCAAGTATGATGCGCAAAATGTATCAACTGAATATTATGTACATATTTTATAAACCAATTTTGCAATGAACAAAAAGTATTGTTTAAAAATGTTGATAAAGTATGAACTTAGTTGTTAAATAAGTATAATAATACTCTGTTCCTACTTATTTTTTCAATAACTAACAACCACATGATTATAAAAATTCTTGAATTAAATTGTTCGAATGTTTTTCAAGTTTAGTTTCTGTCTCTTTTACTTCACATCGGTGCATTTTTTATGATGAATATTTTAGTATCATATAAGATTATTATGATTTGTATAGTTCTGAAGCTTCTCCTAAGATCATGATTATCTAGCACGGATTTTTCTCCCTTTATCAGAAAAAGCTTTAGATTATTTATATGATCACGAAAATTTCAAAACCAACAACCTCAACGACTTATCGTGGAGCAACTTACTACAAAACCAGTACATTTGCGATTACTTTTTCAGAAGCAATATTTTTTTTTATTTAAAAACTAATTTCCGATTTTTTCGAAACAACTTTTTTTTATTTTCATTGTATTTGATGAAAAATATTTATCGATTGCAGTAATAATCACAGAATTTTCCAAATATTCCATTTTATTTTTCATTAAGTCTTTGGGTTTACAAGATATAAAAAACTAAGACCACAAAAAAAATTATTCAAACACTAGCTGCGTTCCTTTGGAAATATTTATCTACTTTTTAGTACTTAAAACTACTTTGATCTACTTTGCTATACTGAAAAAGTAGTTCAAAGCAGCTTTAAGTACTAAAAAGTAGATAAATATTTCCAAAGGAACGCAGCTACTATCCATTTTGTTTACATTCTCACTCACAGTTCTTATTTTAAACCATATTCGAATAACGTTTGAAGCTCTTGCCACAAATTTTACATTTCAATGGTGTCTGGCCGGTATGCATTCGTATGTGTTCCACCAGAGCGCTACGTATAACAAATTTCTTTTCACATTATGTACATGAGAAATCCTTCCAACCCAAATGTCGCTTCAAATGGACCATAAAGTTTTTCCATCTGGTGAATTTCTTGTGTCATGTAAAACATTCGGTGGGATGCTCATGCTCAACAAAATGCTAATCAAAAAGCTTAACAATAAGAAAGTCCCGCTTGCATACAAAGCAGCAAAATTCGCCTTCATTTTTTACATTCAGTGCACTCAAATTGAAATTGATAAGCATTTGATTATCTGGTGGCCTCATCGAGTCATATTTGGTGCGTGATGCACACAATTTGTCGCCGCTGTTGACGAAGATGTTACTTTGTTGCTACTTATGGCCAAGTTCGATAGATTTTTATTCTTGCAATCTTGGTTTTCTTTTTCGATTTTAACAATTGTCGCTTTGGAGTCTTCATCTTCTTCGCCAGTTGGCAGGGATGGTGGTGCAAGTCCATCCAAGCCGAGTAACAAAGGAGCAGCTCCAGCAGCGGGATCAACTGCATTCAGAGTTGCTGTGGTTAAAGTTGATGTCGGTGGGTCACGCATCGGTCGACGGTTAACACGCTTATAATAACCGTGTTGTTTAATCATATGTGCGTTCTTCTCTTTAAGCAGTGGGAAGTGTGTGTTGCAGTGGGTGCACTGGAAGTTCTTTTTGGGAGGCACTTTTGTGATAACTTCTCGTTCTTTCGCTTTGATGTTGATGGAAGTGTGACGGTTCTTCCGTTGCTCGCAAGGGGAAACTTAAACAAAAATAGATTAAACATTAAATTTTGAATTATGTAACAAGAACTACTTTTTTGTTTCAACAGATGAACTTAAATCCTGAGGGCGAAAGTAATGATCTTGACTCCAGCTCTCGTGATTTGCCTTGTGATTTGATATGGATTCGGGAAGCGTACCGCAAATTCATTGTAAAGCTAAGGAGATAATTAATTAAAAAGGGAAACCAAGAATTTAATACACAAATTATTATCTCACCGGTTGACTCCATGAGTTCTCCCCAACACAATTGCTTTCTTGTTCTGAGATCTCTCCTTTTGCTGGCATCTTTTCATCTGTACTGATGTCTTCTCTGGAGAGCTTGAAAAGTCTTCAATTGAGGTCTGGTTTGGGGGGTTCAAACTTTTTCGTGATCGCATTTTCCTATTGAAGAGCTTCACAAGTGAGTTACCTTCTAAAGCTATCTAGCCTTCATTCTTAAAATAAAAAAAACATTTGTTATTCAAATCCAAATCATTTTGTTAAAGAATTCCTACCTGAAATCTTTCTTTAGCGAGCGCAGTCTCAGCTATGTTTGCAAATCGATTCCTTCTTTGAGCTGTAACGTTTTAAGACATCTTCTTGTCGGCGATGCTCTATAGCTCTGCTTCTTTAGGTTCCAAGGTCCAATTTCATGTAGGGATTCCAAATGAATGTCAAGGAATTGTGTTGGTTTTGTTTTTGGGTCGGGGACGTCTGAAAAAAAAGTATTTGTTTAATAAACTTTAAGATGATATCTAATGAAGAAAAATCAATATTATTAAGGTTTAGAAAATTTGAAATAAAACTATGAAAAGAATTTATTATTATAATTTATTTCAATTTGTTGTTACCTTTTTATTCTTGGGAAACAAAAAATTCCTTGAACAATTTTTGTAAATAATTAAATTGTTTTTTTTTTTTTTGTGACAATCAAAAGTCACAAAACCTAGATGTCAAAATACTATTTCCCGCTGCCCTACCAAGCGGCGCCACCATAGCTTGAACCTGGTCCTGGCAGTCCATATATAATAGGTCAATGCCTCAAAGCATTTATATTAGGGGTATTCACGATTCGATGCAACTGATCTAGTATCATAGTGGTTGCAAAACTTACCATCGAGCATCGAGCCATTTGTGAGTTTGGGCATCTAAATAGCTTCTTATTAAAATCTATGAAGATAGCATTTTTTCTAATGTAAAATTTCTCAAAACAACTCTGCTCTATCTAGTAATGCCTATATGACGAATCGGCATTATTTCACTTTTTCAATTTTGTTTTTAAAAGGTGGAATACATTTTGACCGCTAGTCAAAATGGTGTCTGCTTTTATTATTTTTAAAATTTAACGGACATTCAAATTTTGTTCACTGAATGTATTCACTATTTTTTAACCCAACCACAACCACCTTCAACTTGGTAATTATTTATTTTTGCACATTTGACATTTCTCCAATTTCATTCTTGGGAATTCAATTTTTTTAATGCAAAAAATGTTTTTTGATCTTGTTTGTCCATTAAATTAAAGAAAATATTATTAAATAATTTTTAAAAAATGTCCGAGTTAGCATATCCATCCTGTCCCGATAATCCAATTGTATATTTTGATATAAATATTGGCCAAGAATTCGGTAAAATTTATTCGAAAAATTGCTTCAATTTAGAACCACCGGGTTGATTGTTGTTTCTTGTGTTTTTTTTTAAATATTCCTCCCTCTAGCTGGACGCATGCTAATTGAACTGCGAAAAGATGTTGTGCCAATGACCGCTGAAAACTTCCGATGCTTATGCACCGGCGAGCAAGGAATCGGTAAAATGGGCAAGCCATTGCATTACAAAGGAATCAAATTTCACAAAGTCACAAGAGTGTATGTGGCACAAGGTGGCGATGTGGTAAATAACGATGGGACAAGTGGCGATAGTATTTATGGACCTGTGTTTGAGGATGAGAACTATATTCTTAAGGTAAGTGTCCTTCCATGATTCTTTCTTTATCATTTTTTATAAATTTTTTGAAAGTAGCATGACGAAGGTGTTGTTAGTATGGCAAATTATGGTCAGCGAAATTCCAATAATTCCCAGTTCATTATCACATCGGTTGTGTGTGATGTTTTGAATGGAACAAACGTTGTAGTGGGAAAGGTTTTACGTGGTTTGGGTATAATTGGCGAAATGGAACAAAACACCTCGGATGAAGGACAACCTGCCGAGGTAAGAGATCTGGGTTTCATTTTAAATAAATACATGGCACTCGCTTTTCAAATAGGAAATTTATATAGCAGACTGTGGAGAAATATCACCCGGTGGTGATTGGGGATATAAGGACAAAGATGGAGCTGATATTTGGCCACCGTTTCCACAAGATTGGGAAGAAAAGTACAGCAAACATAAGGTAAATTCAGCAAACCATGTTTCGATATATTTCTAAGGCCACACTGTACCAATACCAACATCCGCAGTGCTCTTGAGATGATAGTCCGTCTGTTGTCACTTCTTTCAAAAAATGAATTTTGTTTGTAGTTTTTGTTCCTGGATTAATCTATGCAGCTGAGGTTAACGGCCATACTGTTCACTAGTTTAAATAATACATCTGGATGTAAAGAAATTCAAATATCAAAAATAAATTAAAATCCATAATATTCACCACTTAAATGGGTAATTCCATGATAACTCACGTTACATTCACAAAAATTTCCAATACATAAATAGATTTATTTTTGTCAATTTTAATATAAACTGATACGAAAATACTGTCCATGAATTAAGCATAACTATTACTTTCATAATTGAATCATTTATTTTCAAAACATGATAAGTTTTTCAAAATTCGTTTTTTTAACTGAATATGTTCTTGGGGGATAACCACACCTGCCTTCATAATATGAAGCATCTAATCAGTCTATATTCGATTTTACAGCTAAGCGAAAAAAATTTGTTACTGTCAAAACATGATAAAAGTCCCGGACTTATCATCTTTTGAAAATAAACAGCAACTTTTTTATGAGTAGTTGACTACACATAAAGAAGCTGACTATTGACTCAAATTCTTAAGTTGAAAGCGCCTTTCAAGTAAAATAACTACTCGAAACATTATATTCTATTCCCAAATGCAATTGTTTGATAGACTGCGGCTTTAAAAAAAAAAATTATATTCATTTTAAAACTAATTTCACACTCGTTTATTTTCAAAGTATGATAAGTCCAAAATCGTTTTTATTTTTTATCTTTTGAACTATCGGTCCAAAAAGTAAATACCAAACGATATTCTGTAGCTAGGTAAAAGTTCTACAAAATATATTTTTTATACATTTAGCTACACTTAAAAAAAGAAAATAGAACGTTTTTTTCTTCTCCTGAAAAATTTGAAATCATGGACTTATCATGTTTTGAAAATAAATGATTCAATTAAGTAAAACATTTTTCTTTATTTTAAGCATTTGCTTGGAAAAAATAAAATTTAGAATTTTATTTGTTTTTTAAATTTTAGTAATTTTAAAATCGGATAATGTGTAACAAAGCTTGCTTAAATGCAATCAGAACGGGATATTCTGAGTTAAAGGAGGAAACATTAAATCTAATATCGCAATTTGCATGTAAAATCAAAGTACATTTTGAATTTTCCGACGGATTTGAAGACCTAGGCTAAAAAAATAAATTATGATAAATCATAGACAATGCCCTAACTCCAAATATGCAAAAAAAAAAAAACAATTCGAAAATTTTGTAGTTAGGGTCTTTATGAGATTATGGGCAGTATTGTCATCGTCACTATTAGATTCATCTTGTTTTCTGTGGGCTCTTTTTTGCCGTCACATTCATGTGAAATTTTTCTGTAGTTAACATATATGTATACTTTAAAAATGCTTTTATATTTTTTTATTTATACTCCTTGAATTAAATATCCAGCCATAAGGGATTATAACAAAAAATCTATTCTTGCAACTTGCATAAAGAGTTGCAGTTTGAAAATAGTAATTTGCTATTGGAAAAAGTAAAAAAGTCTGCACAATTTGTTCAAAATTCATGTCCACTTTTTCATGAAATTACCCAAATCCAATCTTAAATCCAATTTTTTAAATCCAAATAAATTTACACTGCTCCCCCAGAGCTTAACCTTAATAATCAAGATGTAAAATTCATATGCACATGTTCATTTGTTTTGTCAAGTATTTTGAAAAGAAAAAATAAAGATAAATGTAAAACATACTTAATTTATTGAATAATTTACATAATTTTTTTAGTGAATAATATGAACAAAAAATTAAATCCTTTATTAAATTTAGATTAAAGTGATTGGATTTAAAATTCACTTTTATTCAGCCTAAGTCCAGAGTAAATAATATGGCCGTAAATATCGCGGGCAAGATACTTCTCTCAATCCGACGGGCTAACTGCCATGCTCCGCACTCCGCAAGCAATTCGCGTCCCTGGAACTTAACATTCCTTCCTTCCCTATCCAAACACTTCCTTTCCCAATTTTCTCTCTACTCTTATCTCGCAACAAAATGTTTTTTTTTTTTTTTTTGACAAAAGTTTATTGTTTTTTTAAAAGGCCCAAGAGATTGTCAGCATGCTAACAATAATCCGAAATGCCGGTAATGAGTTTTTTGCTAGCGAGCAATATTACGAGGCTCGACGTAAGTATCGCAAAGCTACCCGCTACTACAATTTCTTCCGCAAGAAATTCGAGTGGAAAGAAGAAGGATATGAAAACTCGGAGGATCTCACATCTTTAGATCAGTTTAACGTTTTGAACTGTGTCAATATGGCTGCAGTTGAAATGAAAGTTGGCCAGCATGCAAATGCCAAGCATTATTCCTCGGAGGTGAATAAAATTTGTTTACTAAGTAATTTTCTAATTTTATTAATAAATTTATTTGCAGGCCATTCGATTTGATCCAACCAACAGTAAAGCATTCTTTCGACGTGGTCAGGCAAATATTTCTTTGCAAAATTATGAGGAGGCAATTGTTGATCTAACAAAAGCTAAATCTCTAGTTCCTGATAATAAACGTGTTCTCAACGAATTGAATCGTGCCAAAAAGTTACAGGCTGACTTTGATCAAGCTCAAAAGAAAGCTTTGAGAAATCTATTTAAGTGAATTTTTGTTAACATTTTTTAAGATATTCGAGAGGTTAGCAAAATTAAAAAATGTATACGTAACGAAAGATGTTGTGTGTGCATATTATGTTGGAAATTTATATTTAGAAAATGTCAATAGATGTATGTATGTATAAAATTATAAAAAATAAATGAAACTACTTTTTTCAAATATCTAATACAGAGCTTAGTTAATTTGGAGATAATTTGGAGTGAAAACTTAAGTGTGAATTTCTTTTGACAATAGAGAAATACTGGGACAATAATGGTATCTCAGATTCCGTTTGCCAAAAGAGATTATTTCTTTGCTTGGCGAACACATTTTAAATTCATGTGAAAATTATTTTTGTAAATTCATTTTTGTAAATTCATTTTTGTAAATTTCATACAAAAATCCTTATCTCAAGAGGAAATCGTTTAGAGAGAGTGTCCCATCGCCACAGACGAAAACCATGATTTCCTTAGGTAATTCTAAGTCCTGAAACTTTTTTAAATTTAATTTTATTCATAAAGTCCACAAAATAAACAAAAATTATGATTATATTTTCATTATTTTAGTTTTCTGTTTCTTTCTTCTTATAAAGTTAATTTCAAATTTTGCATCGTTCTCGAGTTATAACGGCTTTCATATTTTTCTGTGTTGTTTTTCTTGAATAGCTCTATTGTTGGCAAAACTCAACTAATTTAAAAATTTTTTTTTAAGAGGGTTTTAATCGTTGCATTCATTTAATACCATTTTTATTATCTTCTGATTATAAAATTACAATTTTGTTTTTTAAATTGCACAATGTTTTTTATTTACAACATTTCAATACTTAAACAAAAACAAGATAATTGATAATTAATTTTTAACTGTTTTTTTTTTAATTCGACGTCTTTTGTTAGTGCGTTAGCGGTCACTGTGGCGTTTGTGCAACATTTCTTTTATTGAAAATTTAAATAATTAATAATGAAAGCTTTATCTTTGCTATCACCATCTATAACTTTTAAAATGAAAAGGAAGAATATTCATATTTTTACATGCTGGTTTCTAAAATATATCATATCAGACCCCTAAATTCCAAAACTTCCAAGATCCTTGGAGAATAATTTTCTAAAAAAAAAATTATTGAATTGAAAATAGTTTTTAGTGAATAAGTTGGGCCTATATAAGTTAACAAATTTAAATTTTTAATTCAAGACGAGCACAAAGGCTGCAAGCTTTCAACTGTGTTACCAAACTGCAACATTACAAGTTCAAATGTTACAATTGTACCAGCCATCTGAAAATATATAAATATCTTTTGGCTATCCGATTTACTACGAAACTAAAAACAAATTACCGTTAAAATTAACCCACGAGTGAAATTAAAAAATCCCATAGCAGACAATGCAATTGTTGAAGAGTTAATTTGAAATAACCACCGATCGCACTATGATTAGTAAAAAAGTAAAAAAATAAATTATTTTTTTAAATAAATCTTAAAACCTCAAGATTCCAGTGATGCTGAGGAATGTTATGCAACAAATGAGCTGGACTGCGAGCACTTTCGCTAATAGCAGCCGCTGATAAAAATAAGTATACAGTTCTAGATATCAAGTAGAATAATGAAAACCAATAGTACAAGTAATCAGCGAAGTACCTCAATACACTGAAAAAAATTTCTATTAATTTAATAGTAAATATTAATTTTAGTTTAGCTAACTTAAATGCATGCAAAAGTTGACTGCATACAAAATATAAATTATTAGCCGCAGATAAAAATACAATCAAACCCATATGCTTGTCAACATACTCAAGTAGCTCACAAATTGCTATAAAATCCAATCGAAACTTCAACATTGATTTTGGTGTGGGAATTTCCTGTTTAAAAATTGTTTTTATAATTTTGTTAGATATTAATTATTTTCTTTTACATTTTTTAAATGATCTTTCAATGCACTAGTTAACTGTTCAAAACGTGTAGTAATTCCTATGCTAATGACGATGATGAACAAATCCAAGAAATTCCATGCAGCTGTTGCAAACCAACTTACAAACTTTTTAAGAAAAGAATTAATTTTGTTAATACATATCAATAAAATGATTCATACCCTAAGAGGCTAAAAGCCTACTATTCACCAAGGAATATATGGCTCATATATCTTATGAGTGGCTCATATAACTTATGAGTTACTCATATAACTTATGAATGGCTCATATAACTTTGAAAACGTAAGAGACTGAGTATAATTTACCTGGCTTAAAATCATAGCAACCATACCCGGTATATAAGCATGGACATAAGGAAACCTTGAATGTAAAAAATCATGGATTCCTGCATTGGTAACATTGCATTCCTTATATTTCCTTGTATAAATATAAATAGAAGAGGTTTGGTATAAGCCGTGCTCCACTTGAAAAAAAAATAAAATAAATAAAAACTCTTTAATGATGTTCTATTCTGAAATTATAGAAATGTAAACTTACCAATTGCCAAAATAGCTATAACAATTGCAACTTTTACTAATTTACTTTTAAGCTTTTTTGAACTTTTAGTTACGTATGGAGGATGTAGAAATCGTTGTTCTTTTTCAGTCCACCATTTAATTATACTAACCCATCGTGTAGCAAGTCGTAAAAAGACTGTATAAATAAGCAAACCCACAGAAAAAAAAGCACAAGTAGCTAAATAAATTAATAAAGGGTTAAGTTTCAAAAGTTACAGGCTGCACAGTAAGAATTTTTAACTTACAAATAATAGCAGCACTGATTTTTGAGTGCCGATTAAAATACAAATGCGTCAAAACAACTACTGCATCCCAAATTATAAATGCCAAACATATCAGCGAGGCAAATGAAAACCAGCTAAAATGAATGTTGTTCGATGGTTTTGGTCATATCCCTTTCAACGGAAATATTCCCAAAATTTGGGAAACAAAGACAACTGGTGGAAAAAATACAAAGTAAATATTAGAATTTTTCAAATGAGTTTTTAAAATATGTGTAGATATACTAGGACAAACTCCTTCAGAAAATGATCCAGTGTAAATAAGTCCCTTGGATTCTTTTGATTCCATATTTTTCTCTAACGAACAATCCTTACAGAAATAAATACAAGTAATAAATGATACAATTTGAAACCGTTTTCGTTCTTATGTAGGGTAAACAATTCAAATGAAAATAGAAGGACATATAAGCTTGCATCTATGTAATTATCTTGTCCTGGTGTACAAAACACGTGTTAGCATTCAAAAAGGATTAAAAACAATGAAGCTTTGTTTAACACGATATAGGTTTAATTAAAGTACCTACAATTTCGACTGCAACTAAAATTATTTAATTATTGCATATACGCCCCATTGTCCAGTATGTGATATACAACGAAGTGGAAATACAAATATTGAGTTGAAGTCCTTAAGATAGATTTTTGTAATGAAATGGAAAACAAAACCATTTAATCGTATACATTTTGTTAATATGTACAATGAGGGTATGGGGTTAAAATTTAGGGTTTATTTTTATTAGGAAGATACGTGAGCAGTTTATAAAAAAATTATATTAAATATAATGTATACCTAAAATGAAATTTGATAAAAAAAAGGCGACGCAACGTTGTGTCGCAATGTGTCGCAATGTGTCGCAATGTGTCGCGTTGTGTCGCAATGTGTCGCAATGTGTCGCAATGTGTCGCGTTGTGTCGCAATGTGTCGCAATGTGTCGCGTTGTGTCGCAATGTGTAGCAATGTGTCGCAATGTGTCGCAATGTGTCGCAATGTGTCGCAATGTGTCGCAATGTGTCGCGTTGTGTCGCGTTGTGTCGCAATGTGTCTCGTTGTGTCGCGTTGTGTCGCAATGTGTCGCAATGTGTCGCAATGTGTCGCAATGTGTCGCGTTGTGTCGCAATGTGTCGCAATGTGTCGCAGTGTGTCGCAATGTGTCGCAATGTGTCGCGTTGTGTCGCGTTGTGTCACGTTGTGGCGCGTTGTGTCGCAATGTGTCGCAATGTGTCACGTTGTGTCGCAATGTGTCGCAATGTGTCGCAATGTGTCGCAATGTGTGGCGTTGTGTCGCAATGTGTCGCAATGTGTCGCAATGTGTCGCGTTGTGTCGCGTTGTGTCGCAATGTGTCGCAATGTGTCGCAGTGTGTCGCAATGTGTCGCGTTGTGTCGCAATGTGTCGCAATGTGTGGCGTTGTGTCGCAATGTGTCGCAATGTGTCGCGTTGTGTCGCAATGTGTCGCGTTGTGTCGCGTTGTGTCGCAATGTGTCGCGTTGTGTCGCGTTGTGTCGCGTTGTGTCGCAATGTGTCGCGTTGTGTCGCGTTGTGTCGCAATGTGTCGCAATGTGTCGCAATGTGTCGCAATGTGTCGCGTTGTGTCGCAATGTGTCGCAATGTGTCGCAATGTGTCGCGTTGTGTCGCAATGTGTAGCAATGTGTCGCAATGTGTCGCAATGTGTCGCAATGTGTCGCAATGTGTCGCGTTGTGTCGCGTTGTGTCACGTTGTTTCGCGTTGTGTCGCAATGTGTCGCAATGTGTCGCTTTGTGTCGCAATGTGTCGCAATGTGTCGCGTTGTGTCGCAATGTGTCGCGTTGTGTCGCGTTGTGTCGCGTTGTGTCGCGTTGTGTCGCGTTGTGTCGCAATGTGTCGCGTTGTGTCGCGTTGTGTCGCGTTGTGTCGCAATGTGTCGCGTTGTGTCGCGTTGTGTCGCGTTGTGTCGCAATGTGTCGCGTTGTGTCGCGTTGTGTCGCAATGTGTCGCAATGTGTCGCGTTGTGTCGCAATGTGTCGCAATGTGTCGCAATGTGTCGCGTTGTGTCGCGTTGTGTCGCAATGTGTCGCAATGTGTCGCAATGTGTCGCGTTGTGTCGCAATGTGTCGCGTTGTGTCGCGTTGTGTCGCAATGAGTCGCGTTGTGTCGCGTTGTGTCGCGTTGTGTCGCAATGTGTCGCGTTGTGTCGCGTTGTGTCGCGTTGTGTCGCGTTGTGTCGCAATGTGTCGCGTTGTGTCGCGTTGTGTCGCAATGTGTCGCAATGTGTCGCAATGTGTCGCGTTGTGTCGCAATGTGTCGCAATGTGTCGCAATGCGTCGCGTTGTGTCGCAATGTGTAGCAATGTGTCGCAATGTGTCGCAATGTGTCGCAATGTGTCGCGTTGTGTCGCGTTGTGTCACGTTGTTTCGCGTTGTGTCGCAATGTGTCGCAATGTGTCGCTTTGTGTCGCAATGTGTCGCAATGTGTCACGTTGTGTCGCAATGTGTCGCGTTGTGTCGCGTTGTGTCGCAATGTGTCGCGTTGTGTCGCGTTGTGTCGCAATGTGTCGCAATGTGTCGCGTTGTGTCGCGTTGTGTCGCAATGTGTCGCAATGTGTCGCAATGTGTCGCAATGTGTCGCAATGTGTCGAAATGTGTCGCAATGTGTCGCGTTGTGTCGCGTTGTGTTGCAATGTGTCGCAATGTGTCGCAATGTGTCGCAATGTGTCGCAATGTGTCGCAATGTGTCGCAATGTGTCGCAATGTGTCGCGTTGTGTCGCAATGTGTCGCAATGTGTCGCAATGTGTCGCGTTGTGTCGCAATGTGTAGCAATGTGTCGCGTTGTGTCGCGTTGTGTCGCAATGTGTCGCAATGTGTCGCAGTGTGTCGCAATGTGTCGCAATGTGTCGCGTTGTTTCGCGTTGTGTCACGTTGTGTCGCGTTGTGTCGCAATGTGTCGCAATGTGTCGCGTTGTGTCGCGTTGTGTCGCGTTGTGTCGCAATGTGTCGCAATGTGTCGCAGTGTGTCGCAATGTGTAGCAATGTGTCGCGTTGTGTCGCGTTGTGTCGCAATGTGTCGCAATGTGTCGCAGTGTGTCGCAATGTGTCGCAATGTGTCGCGTTGTGTCACGTTGTGTCGCGTTGTGTCGCAATGTGTCGCAATGTGTCGCAATGTGTCGCGTTGTGTCGCGTTGTGTCGCGTTGTGTCGCGTTGTGTCGCAATGTGTCGCAATGTGTCGCAGTGTGTCGCAATGTGTCGCAATGTGTCGCAATGTGTCGCGTTGTGTCGCAATGTGTAGCAATGTGTCGCAATGTGTCGCAATGTGTCGCAATGTGTCGCAATGTGTCGCGTTGTGTCGCGTTGTGTCACGTTGTTTCGCGTTGTGTCGCAATGTGTCGCTTTGTGTCGCAATGTGTCGCGTTGTGTCGCGTTGTGTCGCAATGTGTCGCGTTGTGTCGCGTTGTGTCGCAATGTGTCGCAATGTGTCGCAATGTGTCGCTTTGTGTCGCAATGTGTCGCAATGTGTCGCAATGTGTCGCGTTGTGTCGCAATGTGTCGCGTTGTGTCGCGTTGTGTCGCAATGTGTCGCAATGTGTCGCGTTGTGTCGCGTTGTGTCACGTTGTTTCGCGTTGTGTCGCAATGTGTCGCAATGTGTCGCAATGTGTCGCAATGTGTCGCAATGTGTCGTTTTGTGTCGCAATGTGTCGCAATGTGTCGCGTTGTGTCGCGTTGTGTCGCAATGTGTCGCGTTGTGTCGCAATGTGTCGCAATGTGTCGCGTTGTGTCGCAATGTGTCGCAATGTGTCGCAATGTGTCGCGTTGTGTCGCGTTGTGTCGCAATGTGTCGCAATGTGTCGCGTTGTGTCGCGTTGTGTCGCAATGTGTCGCAATGTGTCGCAGTGTGTCGCAATGTGTCGCAATGTGTCGCGTTGTGTCGCGTTGTGTCGCAATGTGTCGCAATGTGTCGCAGTGTGTCGCAATGTGTCGCGTTGTGTCGCAATGTGTCGCAATGTGTCGCAATGTGTCGCAATGTGTCGCGTTGTGTCGCAATGTGTCGCAATGTGTCGCAATGTGTCGCGTTGTGTTGCAATGTGTAGCAATGTGTCGCGTTGTGTCGCAATGTGTCGCAATGTGTCGCAGTGTGTCGCAATGTGTCGCAATGTGTCGCGTTGTGTCGCGTTGTGTCACGTTGTGTCGCGTTGTGTCGCAATGTGTCGCAATGTGTCGCAATGTGTCGCGTTGTGTCGCGTTGTGTCGCAATGTGTCGCGTTGTGTCGCAATGTGTCGCGTTGTGTCGCGTTGTGTCGCGTTGTGTCGCAATGTGTCGCGTTGTGTCGCAATGTGTCGCGTTGTGTCGCGTTGTGTCGCGTTGTGTCGCAATGTGTCGCAATGTGTCGCAATGTGTCGCAATGTGTCGCGTTGTGTCGCAATGTGTCGCAATGTGTCGCAATGTGTCGCAATGTGTCGCGTTGTGTCGCAATGTGTCGCGTTGTGTCGCAATGTGTCGCGTTGTGTCGCGTTGTGTCACAATGTGTCGCGTTGTGTCGCGTTGTGTCGCGTTGTGTCGCAATGTGTCGCGTTGTGTTGTTTATAAAAAACGTCAGATCATGGCTTTTTACTATTGACCTTAATGATATTGAGTTACTATTTAGAGTTACGTCCTAGAATCCAATAATTGGAAAAAGAAAAAAAAATAAATAAATAATGTGATGTGCTTTTTTGTCAAAGGCTGAGGTTTCGCTCGCCGGATTCCAAAGTACAAATTAAAGTAAGCACTTAACTTTAATCAAAAGGTTTTACTTTTATTATACTCTTAAAACTTAAAATATTAATTAACAACAAACAATTCTCTCAATATTTATGGTCTGGTTCCGGTTCTTGTTGATTTCTTCAGGTCGGTCAGCGGCTTCCTTCAACTTCTTTAGCAGGGAAGGGTTTTGGTTGTTAGGTAGATCTTGGATTGCTCCCGGTAAAATCACGGCGTTGCCACCGGTAAAAATCACGGCGTTGCCACCGGTAAAAATCACGGAGTTGACCCCGGTAAAAATCTCGGCGTTACCACCGGTAAAAATCACGGCGTTGCCACCGGTAAAAATCACGGAGTTGCCCCCGGTAAGAAATCACGGCGTTGCCACCGGTAAAAATCACGGAGTTGCCCCCGGTAAAAATCACGGCGTTGCCACCGGTAAAAATCACGGCGTTGCCACCGGTAAAAATCACGGCGTTGCCACCGGTAAAAATCGCGGAGTTGCCCCCGGTAAAAATCACGGCGTTGCCACCGGTAAAAATCACGGAGTTGCCCCCGGTAAAAATCACGGCGTTACCACCGGTAAAAATCACGGCGTTACCACCGGTAAAAATCACGGAGTTGCCCCCGGTAAAAATCACGGCGTTGCCACCGGTTAAAATCACGGCGTTGCCACCGGTAAAAATCACGGAGTTGCCCCCGGTAAAAATCACGGCGTTACCACCGGTAAAAATCACGGAGTTGCCCCCGGTAAAAATCACGGCGTTGCCACCGGTAAAAAATCACGGAGTTGCCCCCGGTAAAAATCACGGCGTTGCCACCGGTAAAAATCACGGCGTTGCCCCCGGTAAAAATCACGGAGTTGACCCCGGTAAAAATCTCGGCGTTACCACCGGTAAAAATCACGGCGTTGCCACCGGTAAAAATCACGGAGTTGCCCCCGGTAAAAAATCACGGCGTTGCCACCGGTAAAAATCACGGAGTTGCCCCCGGTAAAAATCACGGCGTTACCACCGGTAAAAATCACGGAGTTGCCCCCGGTAAAAATCACGGCGTTGCCACCGGTAAAAATCACGGAGTTGCCCCCGGTAAAAATCACGGCGTTGCCACCGGTAAAAATCACGGCGTTGCCACCGGTAAAAATCACGGAGTTGCCCCCGGTAAAAATCACGGCGTTACCACCGGTAAAAATCACGGCGTTACCACCGGTAAAAATCACGGAGTTTCCTCCGGTAATCTGGTACACTGTCGGTTATATTATTTAGACCCCTTACCGCTGGTGGGGGGAAGTCTAATAATTTAATTTTATATTTTACTTAGCTCCTGGAGTTACTTCCTCTTAAGATGATCACGATTGAATGATGATTTTGTCGTTTGTATGGCGGCTTCTTATATTACTATTGAACTTAACTCAGTGTGAATTATTAAGCACAAAGAGTTATTTTCAATAGTTTTCTGTCGAACAAAAACATAATCATATTCCATCGTTATCCACCACACCTCTCCTCATTCATGATTTTATTTTCATGAAACATATTCACCACCGAGCTCTGTTGTTCGTTTGCAAATCGATGCCATCAGCGTAGATCTTACTGATTGATAAGGAAATTTTATCAATTCTCCTTTGTTATCTAAATTCTTCTTTATCGTGTGTGGTGAATATCGATGCAGCGTTCGGCAAAACTCAAATAGGCAGGTAAAGGCGGTAATGCAATTGTAATGTTTCATTACAACTCACCCCTTCTTCGGAGACGAGAACCTTCTCGTCTGAAATTATCTCTCGGGTAAAAAAAATAAAAGCAGCAAAATGATATAATATGATATAAAAAAAATAAATGATAAAAAAAAAACAAGTATTAAAAATATTGAAAATATTAATTTTAACCCCTTTTTTTTTTGTTTTTTTTTTTTTTGAGAGTAGGTCGGATACGGGATAAAAACAATGTTACAATATTACTTTTAACATTTTTTTCCTTTTTTTTTTTTTTTTTTAGATTTCAGTCGGATACGGGTTTGTATTCAGGTATGATTCGGGTAAATACAAAATTAATGGATAGAAAAAAAATTAATTTTTTTTTTTTATTTGAATACGGATACGGGAAATTCAGGTTCAATTCCGGTAAAAAAATAACTAAAAATATATTTTTTTTTTAAATGAAGCTTAAAAAAAAACTTTGTATTAATTAATTCAGGTAATAATTTTTTTTTTCTTGACCAAAAAAAAAAATCAAAATAAAGGTTAAACAAAAAAAATTTAGAGCGTTATAAAAAAAAAACGATCCACTGCGTTCTGGGTAAATATAATAATTTTTTTTTTAGTAAAATTATTTTTTTTTTAAATTTTCTCTTACGACGTTGCTTTCGAAATTTTTTTTTTATTTTTAAAATTCGGTATTGCAGTTTTCTGGTTGGGATGTTTAATTTTTTTCTTTAATCGGATTTTTATATTTGCTTTCTTGTTATCCGAATATTTTTCGGATTCGGCTTTGATTTTGTTAGCCTCGTTGATATTTGTGTTTCTGGGTTTTCGGTTTCGACGTTTGGAGTGGGTTGGTTGCCTTTTAGAGCAAACGGAAGGATCACCATTAGCCCTCATAAGCGCCTGCTGGTTTTCTTTTAAAACAGCATTGCATCGAATTTCCTTTGGTTTTGGTTGGTGGAATGAACGATTTTTGGGTTTTTCAAGTACGGTGAACCCATGGGGATGGCATGTGCAATCCCTACTCAGAACACATTCTTTTCCGCAGTGAGAGCAAAATTTTATGGGTTGATTCTTGCATTGGAACCGGGTATGACCTTGACGCTTACATTTCCAGCAATGAGACCATCGGTAATATTCTGTAACAGGCTGTTTGCTCCTTTCAATAGACTTATTTCGGGCTGGGTCTGGGGCTAGGTAATACAAATTTTCTCTACATGTTTCATAGTTATTAATAGTGTCCAGTTCAGAAACTTGTCGCCGTGGTTGTTGTTCTCGGAACGGATTCGGTTGGGTGTTTGGTACTGTTCTGGTGGTAGTGGTATTCAGGTTACGGCTTTCACTTTGAATGTATTCAAATTCCTCTGCCAGCTTAGTCAGCTCCTCTAACGTACGGAAATCTTTACGCCGGATGTAAAGATGGTATTCTGGTCGGAGTCGGTCATATATGCGATCGACACTGTCGGTTATACGCATAGTAGGATGTTGGTGAATCAAATATTGGGCTGCCCTGATGAAATCCTTGGCCTTTTCTCGAGGGCCTTGTCTTTTTCTTGAAATTTCATCTTCCAATTTGTGAACGAATCGAATGGGGAGGAAATGTCCTAGAAATGCTTGGTGGAAATCGTCCCAGCTTCTGAACCCTCCTCGGTTAATGCGGTACCACTCCAAAGCTGATCCTCGAAAAATTTCTGGGAGAGCCCGCAACATGTCACACGATTGTATCCTGTATGATTCGGTAAGCTCCTCTATGCGTCTTATAAACTCCAACGCGCTCCCGGAGCCGTCGAATCGTAGACCCCATTTTCGGACTGTATTTAATACTTCGGCATCTCGGTTCATAAGTATTCTATCGTATGAAAATTTTTCTGGTAAAGTTGTTCTTGGGTAGTTAACAATCGGATTATGGCTTGGTAGTTGAGTAGCTACTGAAGTGGTTGGCATCTCTGTGCTCGGGATTTTGTCGGTGATTTTATACTGACCTGGTAACGAACATGGGACGTATGACATGGTCGTTTTTGGCCCCATATTTTGAGTATCTTCATCCGGATAGTAAAAAGGTCGGTATTCAGGTAACTTCGTCATCTGTTCGAGCTCAGTAATAGCGGTATGGGCTGCTGAAGTGATAGTCGTAACGGCTGGTCTTGCAAGATTTGATGGGTAGTACCAATCTCTATAATCAGGGTGCCGAGTCATCTTCTCCAGGTCGTTGATTGTAGCGTAAGTAGCTGGGGTATATATCGGTTTCTGATGTTTTTGTAACTCTGGTACTCGGTACTGGTATTCTGTATACTCTGTTTGCTGTATCTTTCCGTTGGTATTAGATCCACTCGGATATACAGTGACGCTCTCGATTTCAAAAGAGTCTTTGGAAGAAACGGGGATAGTTGGAGGGGCGTCTTCATGATACTCCCTTTCGGCAACCAACCTTTCCATTTCTTCGCACAAGTTTTGCATGGACTTTCGGACTCTGGCTTCTTTGATGTGTGCGCTGAAGCTTGCACGCAGGGCAGCCACGGTACCTTCGGTACTCAGGCCTAGTTGAGCCATCCTTTGCTTGAGCTCCTCCTTATTAAGGAGATAAATTGCTCCTATACTGGAAAATATGTCGAAGCTATCGCCTTCTTCAGACATTTTGGCTTAAACGGGAATTCGGTCGGGTTCGGGTACGGATGTTTTTCGGTTGTGTTTGGACCTCTAGGGATTTTGTACGGTGGGTAACCTTTCGGTTCGGTGCAGTTACGGTAACCTCTCGGTTGATTTGTTGGACCTCGTGGGATTTTAAAGATACGGACGGTAGATAACCTTTCGGCTCGGTACGGGTACGGTAATTTTTCGGTTTTTGGCGGTATGTAACCTCTTGGTTCGGTGGGGGTACGGTCGGTGTGTAATCTTTCGGTTCGATGCAGGTTCGGTATAAAATTTGTTTTTCGCCTTACTTTTAGGTAAGGGTACAGAATTAAAAAAAAAATCGAAGAGTTCAGGAATGTTTTGGTGACCAAATTGTTATTAATTAAATTGAATGTTGTTTTAGGCCGTTTTTGCCCTTTTTAAGATTTAAGAGTTTGTTCGTTTCGGTAAAGACCTTTAAGGTCCCTGCTCGGGCGCCAATTTGTGATGTGATTTTTTGTCAAAGGCTGAGGTTTCGCTCGCCGGATTCCAAAGTACAAATTAAAGTAAGCACTTAACTTTAATCAAAAGGTTTTACTTTTATTATACTCTTAAAACTTAAAATATTAATTAACAACAAACAATTCTCTCAATATTTATGGTCTGGTTCCGGTTCTTGTTGATTTCTTCAGGTCGGTCAGCGGCTTCCTTCAACTTCTTTAGCAGGGAAGGGTTTTGGTTGTTAGGTAGATCTTGGATTGCTCCCGGTAAAATCACGGCGTTGCCACCGGTAAAAATCACGGCGTTGCCACCGGTAAAAATCACGGAGTTGACCCCGGTAAAAATCTCGGCGTTACCACCGGTAAAAATCACGGCGTTGCCACCGGTAAAAATCACGGAGTTGCCCCCGGTAAAAAATCACGGCGTTGCCACCGGTAAAAATCACGGAGTTGCCCCCGGTAAAAATCACGGCGTTGCCACCGGTAAAAATCACGGCGTTGCCACCGGTAAAAATCACGGCGTTGCCACCGGTAAAAATCGCGGAGTTGCCCCCGGTAAAAATCACGGCGTTGCCACCGGTAAAAATCACGGAGTTGCCCCCGGTAAAAATCACGGCGTTACCACCGGTAAAAATCACGGCGTTACCACCGGTAAAAATCACGGAGTTGCCCCCGGTAAAAATCACGGCGTTGCCACCGGTTAAAATCACGGCGTTGCCACCGGTAAAAATCACGGAGTTGCCCCCGGTAAAAATCACGGCGTTACCACCGGTAAAAATCACGGAGTTGCCCCCGGTAAAAATCACGGCGTTGCCACCGGTAAAAAATCACGGAGTTGCCCCCGGTAAAAATCACGGCGTTGCCACCGGTAAAAATCACGGCGTTGCCCCCGGTAAAAATCACGGAGTTGACCCCGGTAAAAATCTCGGCGTTACCACCGGTAAAAATCACGGCGTTGCCACCGGTAAAAATCACGGAGTTGCCCCCGGTAAAAAATCACGGCGTTGCCACCGGTAAAAATCACGGAGTTGCCCCCGGTAAAAATCACGGCGTTACCACCGGTAAAAATCACGGAGTTGCCCCCGGTAAAAATCACGGCGTTGCCACCGGTAAAAATCACGGAGTTGCCCCCGGTAAAAATCACGGCGTTGCCACCGGTAAAAATCACGGCGTTGCCACCGGTAAAAATCACGGAGTTGCCCCCGGTAAAAATCACGGCGTTACCACCGGTAAAAATCACGGCGTTACCACCGGTAAAAATCACGGAGTTTCCTCCGGTAATCTGGTACACTGTCGGTTATATTATTTAGACCCCTTACCGCTGGTGGGGGGAAGTCTAATAATTTAATTTTATATTTTACTTAGCTCCTGGAGTTACTTCCTCTTAAGATGATCACGATTGAATGATGATTTTGTCGTTTGTATGGCGGCTTCTTATATTACTATTGAACTTAACTCAGTGTGAATTATTAAGCACAAAGAGTTATTTTCAATAGTTTTCTGTCGAACAAAAACATAATCATATTCCATCGTTATCCACCACACCTCTCCTCATTCATGATTTTATTTTCATGAAACATATTCACCACCGAGCTCTGTTGTTCGTTTGCAAATCGATGCCATCAGCGTAGATCTTACTGATTGATAAGGAAATTTTATCAATTCTCCTTTGTTATCTAAATTCTTCTTTATCGTGTGTGGTGAATATCGATGCAGCGTTCGGCAAAACTCAAATAGGCAGGTAAAGGCGGTAATGCAATTGTAATGTTTCATTACAATAAAAACACACACACAAGAAAGATTCTTCTGTACTTATAAAAATAATACTTAATTACAAAAAATCAACTAAATTAATATTGTAAATTATTTCTCACTTCTGAATTTAAAATTTTAAAACTTATATATTAGAAAAGCTGATAGTACCCCATGTCAGTTATTCTCAGTTAAAAATTATTTGTAGGATCAATCAACACTAGCTTAATTAGTAGGGGTATTCACGATCCGATGTTACTGGTCTTGTATCATTGCAAAAGTGCAAAAGTGTAAAATCTTACAACACCACAACAACAAAATATACGGATTGAAATTTTACAATGGTCTTGCACTTTTGCTATACCTTAACCCTATTGCAAAATAAAAATACAATGGAGTAAAATTATTTTTGACAGATGGCACTCACCGTCGCCCATGATAAACAGTTTGTCTTTTTAATTCTGTTTATAAGGGTTGTCGCTACTCATGTCCCGAATTTAGTTTCTTTTGATGTAAAATGGTAAGTGAAAATTAATTAACCCGAACAAAACAAAGAATTAAATTATAAAAAATGGAAAAAAACATCATGGATTTCATTCATGCTTCAATATTTACTATAGATAAGAAGAGGGGCGTTCACGATCTATTGTAAAAAAATAAAATTTTACATTTTTACTAGGCCTGTTGCACCAGATCGTGAATACCCCTAGTTATAGATTGTTTCTTGTTAAAGTATTCTTTTTTTCATAATTTAATTATCATTGTATTTTTAAAAAAATTTTTGTTAATTAGATTTAGGTAAGTGAAAATGAATATAATAAATTATAAATAAATAAATAAAAAAAAAAATAAAAATGTGTCGCAATGTGTCGCAATGTGTCGCGTTGTGTCGCAATAATTATTACAAAATAAATAAGAACAAATTTCCCTCTTAAAATTTTTCATTCATCCATACTCAGATCGCATTTCGCTGACATTTATAATTTTGGGAAATTATCAACCTGTCAGCTGTGTCAAAACAAAAAATTTCCTTCCCCCCACACACATATAAATCAAATAATAAAAAAGAAAAAAGGGGGGTTCACATTGACTAACTTACCGGACAGACCAGCCGCCGTTTGGTCTGATCTGATGCTGTTTTGATAGTGTGAACACCCATCCGACGACCTGTCCGGTTTGCCGGATGGTTTTCAAAAAATTTTGATTTTTTGGTGGTCGGGCGGACATGTTAGTCAATTGAACGACATGTCTGTCCGGCAGACAGTGATAATCCATTCTCTTGAATTTGAGAGCAGAATAGGTGAAAGATACATTAAAAATAAGATGAAAAATGGGTTTTGATGAAAATTGTCTGATGAGTGTGAACGAAAAATATAATTCAGCCATCAGGCCAAATGACAATGGGTCTGTCCGGTAAGTTGGTCAATGTGAACCCCCCTAAAGAGATAAATCTACCCGTCACAATTTTTAATAAGAACTTTTTGCTGTTTCTACCGATACCGACTGACGGCTGGCTGTTCCACTGATAAACTTTACTTGATAATTCTCTTCCTTCCTGTTAAAACAAAAAATCGAAAAATAAACCACAACAAAGAAACCATGCTATTCAATTTGTAAAACGAATAGAACACCACAAATCTCTCATTCATCCATATTTTCTTCGGTTCAATTTCTTTGATATTCACAACTCAAATGGAATTCGCTGATCTCATAAAAACTCCAAAACTCGATGGTGTTCTATTGCATGACCATTTACATGCAACAGTTGAGGGAACTCTATGCATTACAGGTCACCATTTACTGTTAAGTGCTCGACAAGAGAATAGTCAAGAATTATGGGTAAGTTATCTGCAATCACTGTTTTTTTTTTTTTGTTTCCCGCTAAAAATTTAGGTCATTTGCAAACTATACTTTTTTTTCTGTCTGATTCCTACTCGTCGTCTAGCTACTTCACAAAAATATCGATTGTGTAGAAAAGAAACCATTCCTCTCAAATAATGTTGTTGTGGGTGGAATAATCACCCTCAAATGCAAGGATTTACGTATAATTTCATTAGAAATAAAATACTCCAAAGAGTACTTTAATATTGCTTCATCTTTGGAGCAACTCAGCTCACTGCACAACATAGAACTAGACTATCCGTTCTTCTATAGACCCATGTATTCCATATTGGAAGATGGATTTACTATTTTTCGGTAAGTAAACATGTAGTGGAGTAACTAAAGTTCAAAAAATGGAAAAAGGGAACTCGGTCGAACAGCTGCGATTTTTATGATCTTTAAATTAAATCAGTAATTAAAAATAGTTAAACCTCTATAGGTTAAAAATGCCGTCGCGACCTTAGAACAATAGGGTTCTAAGTGCACACATTTCACTTTTGAGAAAACAGAGGAAGAAGTTTTTCTCCTTTTAGTAAAATAACATGTTGATCTGAATTAGTTAAAACTCATAAATCCAAAATATACCGAATAATAAACCAGAAATAGCTGTTTAAAAAAAAAACGATAGAACCCTGTTACTCAACGTTAAGGTACTTGGGAACAATATAGTTCTAACTACCAGATAGAACTTTGTTTCTTCATAAGATACGAAATATTTCGGATAGAACCTTTTTTCAGTTAAAAACAAAAATTAATCTTATATACATATTTTCTTAACCATCTTGAACTCCGCTTTTTCTTTTTGTATTTTATAAGAAAAATCTGAGGCAACGTTTTTTTTCTAGGTATCACCCTTTAAAAAAAAAAACCTGCATTGTTATTGCAATTAATTTTGCAGCTACCCCGCGAGGGTCTACAATAATCTCACATCCTATGAATCCAAATCAAAAACCCATCCAATTTATCTGATATCAGCACCTGCATCCACATAATTCAGGTGGGTTCTTTGTCTATGACTTGCATTTTGACCAAATATATAAGCTACAGGGTTAAATGAAAAACTAACTTAGCTTATGGCACATGATCTTAGAGTATTTTTGATGCTGCATCTCATGAAATCAAAACCAAGACTTCTCTGAAAAGATATTTGGTATTAAAAAAAAAACAAGTTATAGCTTTGAGTTAACAATCGTCATAGCAAATTCCGTGGATGGGTTTTTGAGAACAAAATTTCATATTCGTTATCAACAATTGATCCTTTCAAGCCATTAAGTCTCATTTTTATAGGATTTTTTGGACATTCTCCTCTTAACGTGGAATGTGACACTGAATTTGAAATGCATTTCGTAAATATTTTAAATTTCACAAACAAATCACGGACACGGGATACTTGGATACTACTGAATTTTCAAAAGCAATAAAGGACTATATACTAAATAACTTCAAACATAGTTCTATGTCCAAGAAATCAGTTATTGTCTGCCTCTTAGAACTTTGTTGACTCAATTTAGTTTTAAACTAATGCACATTAGGGTGGGTCAAAAAAATCGAAAATTTTTTTTTTGATTTGGTACTCCGAAAAATCGATTGCTAGACCCCTCTAGAATATACACACCAAATATGAGCTCTTTATATTAATGGGAAGGTCCTCCGCTTTGTAATTTTCCATTTTTACATTAAGCTTCTACTAAAAAAAAATAATTTTTTTATTAATTGACTTTTTAGCAAATTTCTTTTCATATTCTTGTAGGAAATTGAACGCTCTAAAAAAAAGGTCTTATACACTTTTTTCGTTTATCTAACCGTTGAATAGATATTTGAGGTCCAAAAATCGAGAAAATCTTTAAAAATTCGTTTTTTGTTCTTAATTTTGTAACAAATTGAAAAATTATAAAGATCAAACGCGCAAGACATATTCTTGTTGAAAATTGATTGCTCCACAAAAAAGGTCTTATTAACTTTTTTCATTAATCTAACCATTCTAAAGATATTCGAGGTCAAAGTTAAAAAAAAATATAAAAACATTTTTTATTTTTAAAAAATTTCTAATTCACTGAAACTTCATTATTTTCAAATTAGCAAGATATATTCTTGTAGGGGCTTAAACGTTCTACAAAAAATTCTTTGGAATGAAATTGATTGCTTTAACCGTTTAGAAGATATTCGTATCCAAACCAATGCTCACTGATTTCAATAGTTTTCTTATGACCCGTATGCATTGCGATTTGGATACGAATATCTTCTAAACGGTTAAAGCAATCAATTTCATTCCAAGGAATTTTTTGTAGAACGTTTAAGCCCCTAAAAGAATATATCTTGCTAATTTGAAAATAATGAAGTTTCAGTGAATTAGAAATTTTTTAAAAATAAAAAATGTTTTTATATTTTTTTTTAACTTTGACCTCGAATATCTTTAGAATGGTTAGATTAATGAAAAAAGTTAATAAGACCTTTTTTGTGGAGCAATCAATTTTCAACAAGAATATGTCTTGCGCGTTTGATCTTTATAATTTTTCAATTTGTTACAAAATTAAGAACAAAAAACGAATTTTTAAAGATTTTCTCGATTTTTGGACCTCAAATATCTATTCAACGGTTAGATAAACGAAAAAAGTGTATAAGACCTTTTTTTTAGAGCGTTCAATTTCCTACAAGAATATGAAAAGAAATTTGCTAAAAAGTCAATTAATAAAAAAATTATTTTTTTTTAGTAGAAGCTTAACGTAAAAATGGAAAATTACAAAGCGGAGGACCTTCCCATTAATATAAAGAGCTCATATTTGGTGTGTATATTCTAGAGGGGTCTAGCAATCGATTTTTCGGAGTACCAAATCAAAAAAAAAAATTTCGATTTTTTTGACCCACCCTAATGCACATAGAACCTTATTTCAGTCAATTTCTTTGATTATCTCAGAAACCGAAAGAGATAGACAAAGGGGAATGTTCGCAATCGAAAGAGCATGGTCGATTTATTACAATCACATTATTTATAACTCAATTTTGGAAAAAATGTCAGTTAGAACCTTGTTGTTCTAAGGTCGCGCGCTATTGCCGTATTGGTTTTTTAAATTTAATTAAAGATTTTTGGGAACAAAATATTTTGATTAAAATTCATAAATTATTTGATGCCAAAAGATTGCCTAAGAAATTAAAGGAAAAAAAAATATATCAGGGTGAAGGACAATCTTCGTTTGAGTGATAGATGCAATTTCTCAAAAATGCCTTCAAACACAAAAAAAAAAATTTGAACGGCAACACCTACAATATTTTAAAAACACATTTTTAAAAATCCTTGATTGTCCTTGACTCAAATGTATTTTTTTCCCTTAATTTACCTAGAGAATCTTTTGGTATCATTTAATTAAGAAATTTAAGCAAAAAATTGATTTTGTTAAAAAAAAATTTAATTTTAATTAAAAAAAAAAAAACAATACGACAACATCGGCAATTTTTAACCTATAGTTTAACAACAAATTTTCACCAATTTTATATCAACCATGTAAACATCCAATTTTATCTGTAAAAAGTGACTAAAAAAAAATTGGCAGCCAATTTTCTATCAAAAAATTGGCCGACTTCTTGCAATTGTATGAACTTGTCTAAACACACAATTTTTCTTATTTTGAAATAAAATTGGACGATTGTTGACTAATTGGTCATTGGCAATTCCTTAAAATTTATGATACCTACTTGAAAACGACAAAACATTTTCGCATCCGTTTTTCTGTTTTTGACTGAAAACTAATGAGAGAATTGAAAACAACGCAACGTAAAAACTCAATTACATAAAATTTTTAAAAAATTAGTTTGAATTTTTTTTTTAATTTTTTTTTTTAAATTTTAAAATTCACAATAAATTCCTTAATAATTGTATGTGTAGTTCTGGGAGCGGGTCATAATTCTGCTTGTCAAAATTCTGTACGACAAAATTCTGTAGGGTCAAAATACTGTGAGACCACAATTCTGTACGTCATTATACTGTAAATACAAAATTCTGTACGTCAAAATACTGTATGAACAAAATACTGACTTGCAAAATTCTGTTTTGTAAAATTCTGTACGGCAAAATACTGTATATCAAAATTCTGTAAAAATGCTGTAAAAAAATATCGTTTTGATAATGTACAAAAGTGCGCGCGCACTTTTTTACATTATCAAAACGATATTTTTTTACAGCATTTTTACAGAATTTTGATATACAGAATTTTGATGTACAGAATTTTGATATACAGTATTTTGACCAACCAGAATTTTGCTACACAGAATTTTGACTTTCAGAATTTTGCTCGTACAGCATTTTGGACATACAGAATTTTGACATACAGTATTTTGGCATACAGTATTTTGAATACAGAATTTTGCAACATACAGAATTTCGACCCCCATTGGATAAAATTATCCAACCGTATAAACAGACAATTTTCACTTGGTAGAAAATTGACAACTGGCAGCTCATTGGTTGCTATTGAAAGATTTTTGTCAGTTTGGCCAATATGGAAAGATCTTGCAATCGTGTATACTTAGATTAAAATATTTTTAGTTACCACTCGGTTTCCCTAATAATTTGCTTTAGTTACTCCACTAAGGGTAAATTTTAGAAAGCCGATTTGAGAAATAAATCCTTTACAGACCAGAGTCGGAATTTTCAAAATTACTTACCGGCGACGAATGGAGAATCTCACATGTTAACAAAGACTTTAGTGTGTGTTCAACATATGGTGCTATCTTGATTGTTCCAAAATCAATAACTGACGAACAAATCTGTCAGTCGGGTACTTTCCGAGATGGAGGTCGTTTTCCAATACTTAGCTACAAACATGACAATGGAGTTAGTAGATATTGCATCTTAAACTTTTGTTAGACCAAAATAAACAAGTTTGTGTCTTTTAGGCTACTCTGATGAGAAGTTCCCAACCAATTTCAACTCAAGGCATCAAACGATGTCGTGCTGATGAAGCTATTCTCAATGTGGTTTTGGGACGAAGTAAAAAAGGCTTTATTGTAGACACTTGGGGCAAGGGCAAATCCAATACTGAAACAGATCAACATTATTCCCAGTGGAAGAAGGTTAATCGATCAATTGGGAATGTATCAAATCCTTCTTCCATATTGGACAGCTTTACAAAACTTGTTGAAGGTGAGTTAGAAGTCTGGGTGTGACTGTGGTTAATGGATTTTCTGTATTTATAGCTTGCAATGACACAACCTGCAGTGCTGACAAATGGCTATCACGACTTGAAGGCAGTGGATGGCTAGGTATGGTTTTGAACTCATTAAATGCTGCCTGTGTTGTGGCTCAATGTCTGGACCAAGAAGGTAGTCCTGTGCTTGTACATGGCTCAAAGGGACTCGACTCAACTCTAATTGTAACTTCATTAGTTCAAATTATTTTAAATCCCGACTGCCGAACGGTTAGAGGGTAAGTTGTGTATACCCATGAACCATCAACCCTATTCCTTTCTTTTTTTCTTTAATTTTTATTGATCCACAAAAAATAGCCTCCAAGCCCTCATCGAACGTGAATGGATACAAGCCGGTCATCCGTTTTTCTCACGGCACAAATACTCCTGTTATACCCCACCACAAACACGTTTGAAAACCTCCGGAGCTACATTTATACTCTTCCTCGATTGTATATACCAATTGTTTTGTCAATTCCCTTGCAGTTTTGAATTCAGTACAAATCTATTAATTTTGCTTTTCGAACATAGTTACTTTAGCCAATACGGGACGTTTCTTTGTGATTCGGAGAAAGAACGTTCTGAGTATAAAGTACAAAGTCGTACAACTAGCTTATGGTCGTATTTAAATCGGCCAGATGTTATGAAGAGTTTATTGAATCCGCTGTATGATCCAAATCCACATGTTATATGGCCTTCGGTAGCACCAATTAGTTTGGAATTGTGGGATGGTGAGTTTGAGTATTTAAACAAAATTCAAACAGAAATAAAACTTGAATTGTTTTACAGAACTTTATCTAAGATGGGTTATGGATCAACAAAATATGACAAACACCATGGCCCAGATACAAGAATTGATAACTTATGAAAAAGAACTGAGAACAAAGGTAAGAATTTTAGTTTGCTTTAGTTTATTCATTAAATGGTCTATTTTTGTAGGTCTTGAAGCTCCGGAAACAAGCGACTGATTTGAATAGAGAAGTTATCGATCTTATAAGGGTCACCAATAATTGATGATAATGCTGAAAATCTTAACAAACAAACATTTAAATAAAAAGCTAATCTCTAAAAATTCATATAAACTTATGTCAATTTTTGACGCATTTATTTATACATAAGTAAAATACCAACAAACTTTATGTGGTTAAAAATTAAATTTAATTAAAATAAAAAAAAATTGACAGGGATCTTATTAATGATCAAACAAATATTTTAAAAATAATTGTGGAGCTTTTGCCTTTTCTTTATTCATAAAGTAAAAAAATAATATGTTAGAGCCAATTTTTCAATCTTCTAATAAACAGTCAGTTAACTGTTCGACGAATAAAGTTATTAGGCTCATAAACAATCAGATAAAAACATTGAATTTTTCAATCAAGAATAATTTATTCTACAGAATAACAAAAAAAAATTGTCAAATTCAAAAATATTTAAAATTAAACGTCATTTTTATTCATGATTGTTTTTGTTTTTTTGTTTTCCACTGTATTTTTTTCAAAAATTCTTTCAAAACAGCTTTGACAACTGACACAATATTTTTATTGAGATTATTCCTTAGAATAATTTTATTCGTCTCTGAAAGAAGCAGATAGATTTATTCTTAGGAATAAGCTATATTTGCCTGTTGAAAAATTGATTTTTTCTCTATCCTTAGGAATAAGTACTAACTGACTGTTTAACTGACTATTGAAAAATTGGCCCTAAAAGATAAAATCTATAGAAGAAAAATAAACAAAACAAAATAAATTTTCTTTAAAAAATAAAATAATAATTGTGTGTAATAAAATAAGGTAGTTAGTTCTAGTCACAAGCTTGACTGGTTTCATCATTTTGTTCTCTCAATCATTTTTAACAACAAACTTCGTTTAATACAGAAATGTGAAGTGAAATACAAAAATTTGATCTTGGTCGATAAAAAACTAGCCATCAAAAATATATACTTTTTTTCTTTTTTTTAGACAAATTGGCTAAAAATAATAAGAAGCGATTTCGCTTTACTTTGATGTGTAAACCAGGTATTGCTACTTCCAAGTAGACAAGACAACAAAAAAAAAACAAAGACAAAACAAAAAAAAAAAATCAAAATTATGTTAAACACAATTTTGTATAAGTGATTCATTGGCTTAAGTGATTTAATAAAATTTTTGTGCAACGATTTGTTTTCTTATTTATTTTATTAATATATTTATCTTATCACAATCGAATAAGTTTAATCGAAATGCTTTCTTTTTCTCTATCTATATCTCTCTATTAATCGTTATATGCTTTTATTGTTTTTTTTTTTTATTTTGAATTTTAGTTTAAGATCAATTATGTTAGACATAAAAACAAAAAATAAATTTTTAAAAATGTATTTTCTTATTATACAAAAATGAATGGAATATATTATAATATTTGCACTTAATTGAGTCTGTAATATAATATTTGAAAATAAATTTTGAATTAAATGATTTACTTATATATTTTGTGTATTTTAATGCGATTAATGCGTCCAAAGCTGTCTTAAACCTCTGGTGCAAAAGCCGCTATCTTTAGTTGGACTTGGCGTCATATGACTTGGCCTTTAAGATGAAATTACAATACCACACTATTAACGGGAAGTTTAAATGGAGAATGAGTCATCATGAGTATCTAGATTCAATTTTCTTGAGCCTGAAGTGACAAATATGTAGATCATGAATTCTGAGACTTGTCCGCTTTTCTTCATCTTCACCCTCCCCCTTTTTAGCTATCAGATTCACAAGTCCAACTCCAAATATGGTAAATGGAAGACGACATTAATGTCCATCCCTTAAACGCGAGTTTTAACTTCGCCTGGTAATAAAAGAATTTATACTGCAAATAACATCCCACGACTTACGTAAGCATCAAATAACTTATGCCGTTTATCAGGCAGTCTAAAGCTGGGTCTTCGATGATAACTCCTGGGCGATTCCTGATGACCTAAATATTTTAGTGGAGGGATTTGTGTGGTTCTAATTATAATGGTGGAACCTTCGGTCGGTCTAGTATTTTTAAGAATTTTGTGTTGTTGGTAAGTTTTGTAATACTTTTACAGAATGTATGCATAAAGTAGTAGCTTGACTCGAACTCACACATCTTAATTAGAAATATCGAGAAATTTGCTGTAAAAATTAAAATATCCTCTTTGTTTCAAAAAAAAAAAAAAAAATCATATTTTGTTTTATATTTTTTAATGTTTTTTTTTTATTATTATTAGATATAATCATTATTATTCATTTTTCGTTAGGAAATTAGTTTGTTTTGTTTAGATATTACAGTACAAAAAATATAATAGTATAAATCTAAAATCGAATATAAATAATTTGTATTCTTTTTATATAAATATACAATATGATTTTTACTACTAACTATATAATGATAATATGTATGTATTGTTTTTCTTTTTTGTATATAATATATATATTTTAAAACTATCATAGAAATTGATCTTTGCAAATAATAATAATAATAAAAAAAAAGTTTAGAACAAAGAAACAATTTCTAGTTTTTTAATTATTTTTTAGTAAATTAAAAAATAATATAAAAGAAAATAATATAACTTCATAAATTTCATTCTTCGACTATTTACAACTCATAAGAAATAACTTGAATTTGATTTTCAGAAATTTTCAACTTAAACATTAATATTTGTACATTTTTTTTAATTTAAAATCAATTCAAATTGAATTTCAAAAGAACAAACAAAAAGTAATAATTTTACATACAACAATAAATTTCATTAATATTTGTTTTTGTTTTGATTTTTTTGTTAAATAATTCTTTTTTAATTGTTTTTCTTTTTTTTTAACATCATGGGTGCAAACATAATTTCAAAACTTAACATTACTTTTTTTTCTACTAAAAAAAAGAAACAAATACATATTGTATATGCTTGTATATATTTTTTAACATAATGTTTCTAAGTAGATAATAAATTTTTTTAAAACTGCAGTTGCTTTCTCATTATTTTTTTTTTAATTTTCGTCTTAAATATTTTTTCTCTTAAAACTTAATTAATACTTAACAAAGAAAAACAATTAATTTCTAATATTAATCGAATGTGTTTTGTGTGGTTGGTAGTACGTGTGTAATCGTATTAAGTTTTTTTTGTTTCTTGCTTATTGCTAGCTGAATTCATTATGATAATATAATTAATTACAATTCACTTGTTTTTTTTTTTTTGTTTTAATTTTCATTTTTGTTTAAAATAAACAAATAAAAACAAAAAAAAGTTTATACTTAAAATTAAATTTAAAATTATTGTTCAACGATGGGAAGAATTTTGTATGAATTTTACTTCATAATATTAATGATTATATATAATTTTTATGTTTTAAATTAAATATAAAAAAAAAACATTTTTAAGCTAAAAAATAAATACTTTTTCTTTAATTATAATTTAATTAAATACAAATTATTATATGATAATTAAATAGATAAATTTCGTGTTTATTTTAAATGTGGTTTTGTTGTTTTGTTTTTAACTTTTGTGTGTTGTTGTTGTGTTTTTAAAATAATTATTATTCGAGTCGTTGTTTTTTGTTTGAACTAAAATTATATTATTTTTTTTTTAAGAATTTTTGTTTTCTTTTCAAAAGAAATATATAAATGAATAACACAACATTTTTGTTGTTGTATTAATAAGGGATATGTGTATGTATTCAGAAAAGGATTATTTGCCAACGAAATTTTTATTAAAAAAAAAAATAAAGAAATAAAATAAAAGTAAAGTAAATTTATATAATTCACAGTTATGTTTCGATTGTTGTTTTTTAGATCTAAGAAAAACAAAATAAAATAATTTACTTTATTTTTTAGTTTTCTTTTTAATTCTTAGTTTAGAGTTTTTGTGCATTTTTGTTGTATCTTATCATGATGTGCAAGTACCATTTTTTTTTCACTATTTTCTATATCTCTAAAACTATGTTGTTGTTTTTTTGTTTCTTTTTTTTAGAAAATTTTGCAATTTAATTTGTTTTTAAGTTATAGGATAGGTTCTCTTATTGGATTGGTATAAATTGTTAAGATGGCGAGGGGAAAAATTATTTGTTTTATGCGTAGATTGTGTTGAAAAAAATTGATTATAAACTTTCAAGATTAATACAAATTTTTCAACATTAATCAGAATAAAAACTTTTTTTTTCGTCGGTACATGAGAATAGATAAAACATGAATCTACCACTTTACTCCAGAGTCAACAGATTGCTAACAGATTGATTGGTAGAAAATATTAAAGTTGTGTAGGCTTTTTTGAGGAACAAGAAAAGTTATAGAAATAACATGAAAGAAAGGCAAGCAAGGGCCACAAATTTATACAAGGATTAGCTTTTTGATCTAGTGAATCGGCAAAAGAAACCACCACTGAATCCATTACGGAAACGAAATCATTTAGATTTTTGTAAATGTCATATACGTCATATAAAAGTGTACAAAAGTGGTATATTCAGACAAAAAAAAAATTCAATTTATATGGTCCCGGTGACGGGATTCACGATATTTGGAGATGAGTGTTCTTCGAAAACGCTTAAAAACAATGAAATTCTGAATTCACGTATAAGCAAAACATTTTAGTAAATCCTGAGGCAAGAAATACTGATGTGTTGTTAAAATGCATAGTACCCTTAGAAATAAGAAAAATTGGTTCTAGTACTCAAAATTATCTTAATGAGTTACAGAACATATATTCCAACAAACCAAAAGAAAATATTGAAACAATAGCAAGAGTTCAACCGTATGGGAACTGTCTAGAACCCACAAGAGTATCATTGAATGATAAAATTGTTTTTGTTTTATCATACTTTTTTCCAAACAATGGTAGATGTCAAAACAGGCAATGTTGTTTTGGAGAACAGGGCTCCCTAAATTTGGTATTTCTAAAGACATGAACTCATTTAAGTAGTAATTAAATAATCTACTTAATAATTGTTTGAAGAGTTCAGTTCCTCAAAAGCTACTTTTTAAAACGGAAAATTTCTTGTCCCTGCCATCTTTAAATAATATACCAATCGATTGCTCATGATTCTCACTGCTGTGGTCTATTATTCAAATTAAAAAAAAAAAAAACCTTTCACTGGGTTACATTTTATGTGCCTAATTGTTTTGCTAAATTGCATATTCATATATTTTTTTTTTTTTGTAAATATTGAATAATTAATATTTTTCGTCAAGAAATAATGAATTTATAAAAATGACAATTTTTAATGACAGGTACTGTTTACTGGAATTATTACTCCAATAACTTAAGATGAATCAAAAGTAGCCGTTTAGGCTAAAAAAAACCTTATGCTCAGACAAACAAAATAGACACAATTATACACGATTCTCAAAAATTATTTTTACAATTTTCACAATGTGATATTAATGATTCAAAATAAAATCTACATAACTTGTTCTTATGCATAAGTATCTACAATTGCAAATATTTTTTGTATTAAATTTTTGTGTTACATTTAAAAGAAAATGATAGAAAAGCTTAAAAAATGATGAAAGGAAGCACAATATAGATAAAGAAGAAGAAACAAAATTATATAATATATATTACAATGGAATGCATTTTGGATTCAAAAAAGAGCCAAGAGATTGATTAGATTCATCATCTCTTTTCAGTTTTGTTAATTTTTTTTTAACGGAAGAACAGCGCAATTATTATAAAAAATTATTAAAAAAAATAGAAAGAAAAGAAAAAAAAATGAAATTAAAAAATAATAATAAATACTTAAAGCTAAACACGCTCGCTCACCTCAATAAAAAAAAGTTACTGAAGTGAGCTTACACCTTCTTATAAGATAGTTTAGAATTTAGTTCACTCTCTCTCTCTCTTAATTTTCCTCATTTTTTCATATTGTATGTTTTGATGTTGGTCTATTTTTCTCTTAATTTGTTTTAAACTTAAACTTAAATGTAATTTAAACTAAAAACTAAGGTTAAACCTTTTTTGTTGTTTTGTTTTTTTCTTTAACGATTACATAGCAAAACCAAAGAACGATGATAACTACTATCCGTTGGTTGCATTTGTTGCAATGATCCACCACGCATCATATGCAAATAATTGTCATCTCCAATTGGTGCCATTCGACTGCCCAATTTGAGTTCACGGGCAATTCCTTGTCTGTAGTTTCGATGTACAACATCAAGACTGCAGGCGATTTCCAGCAGTTGATGGATTGTATTCCGGGTACTTTTATATTCCTCCTCGCTAATGGGATTGTTGATTGTGTGACTATGATTATTGATTATGGGTTCCATTCGTGCTTTTAAATGTGCCACATGTGTGGTAATCAAAGTTTGTAAGCGCTGCAGATCTCTAGCTGGATCTAGAGCAGTAGCCAACTCCATTTGGAATGGTTCACTTGATACTTTAGTACAACCTTCGGCATTTTCATCGCGGCGCGAGCAACAACTCCAAATGCCATTCACATAGGCACATGGATGGAAATTTTGCAAACGTTTTGAGTTTGTGTGGCAAATTTTGCTCAGCAGATCAATCCATTCTTTTTCTTCAACACAATTAGTCGTTTGAACGTATAATGAACGATCCTTGCGAATAATCTGAAAGTAAAAAAAAAACAAAAAAAAAGGTTTAATTTCATTTTCACTTCCATGGGCAAGTGAGTATTTGTTTTGTTAAACAAAAATTGTATGAGAATCACTTTCGCCTTGTTCTGGGCGCCATTTATAGGTGGGTTTTTATATGACGCATTTATCTATTCACCTTGACACTCCATTTGGGGACTGGAAAGGAAACTATACATAACCTTAATGGCTTTGGAATACAGTATATGTCGGAATATATTCTATGTGCTACCATATATAGATTCACCTGGACATATACAAACTCATGAACATGTGAACGCAGTGACATTCAACCTAATTTCGAAATGAGCAACTTTTCATTCACAGAATTTTGAATTAAAAAAAAAAAACTTTATTAATGATGTGCGTGCAACGATTGATAAGCAGGTGAATAATTATATTATGAGTTCGTGAAATATGTGTGTGGCTTGCGGATAATGAAAACAACAAATATGCGAATTTGAGGGTGGAAGTGGAGAAGGAGATTTAATATCTATATATTCATTCATTTGAGTGAGTAATATTAACACGCAGAAAATGGCTAAGCGGCACAGGAAATGGTAGACATTGTGGCTTTTTTTATATGATGGAATTTCAGGGTTAGCAAGTATTTTAGCAAAATTGAAATTTATGAGTAACAATTATTTTTATCCAAAGAAGGAAACCTGGACCTAGTGAGGTATCTGTGGAAGCGGAAAATTATTCAATTTGACAGGCTTAACTTTCTTGAATGGAACGAAAAATAAAATGCTGCTTCAATTGTGCTGATTTTGATGACAATTAGATTTAATTAAAATAAGGAGATGCTTTTTTAAGATCTTCCGAAGAACACTTTCTTTCTTTTTTAAACTCCCCCAGATAATACAAAAAGGAACAAGATTTTAACCGAACTCTTGAACAAAAGAATTTTGCCAAATTCTCCTACAAGGAAAAATTTCGAACCTTTGATCATAGAATCGTCAGAAAATAGTTTAACTAAACAGTCTAATACAAAACAGTGGAATAAATAAGGAATCCTTTGTCAAATTCATTGTATGCATGGAAGAAAAAACCTCACCTGAAGGTGGTGCGAGACATTGGTACAGCACCATTTTATTTTTGTTAAAAAAGTTGGACTCCAACTTTTTGTGTTGAATGTTTTTGGAACAAAAGTGGGTTTGATGCAGTTTTGTTAAAAATTTAATTGAAACTGAAAAATATTGTCATCCCATCACTTCTTCTAAAATTAGATGATATGGAAAAATCAAACACGAATAGGTTAAGTAGTACTTCACAGCGGTCATAGGATCTGGGCTAAATTAGACCCCACCGGTCAAAGCGTTTATACTGTCTCTGAACAGATATCAAATTAGCTCCAACTGGTTCAAACGATTTCTGCAGTAATTTTTGTATATAAAAGAATGAATTTTGTAGTTTCTCTGTTCATTCTTTGCCCGCTCTCATCGACATAAGCATAAAACACCTCAACCGATTTCACGAAATATTTTTAAACAGAAACTTCTTAATGACAATAATTCTGTGATACATATTGGGCCTTACATTTAGATAGATACCTACTAAAATTTTAAAGACCTTAAATGTGTTTTTACCAATAACAAAATAAAACACTTCCTTTACTAACTACCGCTCTATAACTAAATCTACTACAATCTACAACTGCAAAGTTTAATATGTCGGAATAAGTATTTTGACAAAATGAACATTTTTCGATCTGATGAGTGAGAATAATCTAACACGGTTAAGGATAAAAGATCTTAGTAAACGGTCATTTAATAGGTTTGTTATGATGAATCTGATGATGGTCAAAGTCAGTCATATCGGTAGTATTATGCTTCGATTTTGCCATTTTTGTGTTAGTAGTGCAGAGTTGTTCTTTTAAACTGCAACTTATTTGATTGTTATAAGAGAATAATTAGTTATAAATCACGCAGATGGCAATGCTATGCAATATTAATTGTTTAAAAAAAAAACAATAATATTTTAGGAGATACAAATTTCCATTGATCATTAAAAAATTTTTAATTGAGTTCATTGGTTTCAACAATAGAGATTTTTCAGAGGATCAAAGGCTTTTATTAGTTTTTTTCTGGGGAAAGAAATATATTTCCAGAAAAATAAAATCAAATGAGATTCCCAATACATATTTTAGTAATCAAGTAAAAAAATGATCACCTCAGCAAATTCAAGAAACTATCTAAATCAAGCAAAAAACCCCTCCTCTCAAGTCCCAAACCAACGACATAAAAAAGATATAATTTTTTCTCAAGGAAAATTGCAAATCGCATACACAATTTTCTATTTGAATTCAAAAATTTTACTTCTCATTCATGCATACTTTAACCCCATTCAACAAAATACATATTTTATTATTTTTTTTTTCTAAATTTTATTTTTTGCTTTAACTGACTGTGTGTCGGCGGCGGATTACGCCTTCCTACTTACTTACTCCCTTATCTATGTGTGTGACAAAAAAAAAAAATAATATAAAAAAAAAGTGTAAACAATTTCTCATGCGCATTTTTTTTTTTTTTTTTTGAATACTTTGGTATCTTTTACTTCTTCAAATATCATCGCCTTCATCACCTCATGAATAAATAAATAAAATAACAACATTATAAATGTATGTGAAACTATAAAATAAATTCCAATTAAAATAATTTGAATAAATTTTATGCGTTATGCGTTCCTATAAAATTTGTTGTGTTTCTTCAGCCAGAGCAAGGTTTGAAAAGATAGAATAAATGATAAAATTTATATTCAAGAAAAAAAAAAAAACACCTACGAGAGCCTGAAACGAGTTCCACTAACAAACAAACACACACGCGATATCAACAGCACCACATACCGGAATCAATGAAGCAAGCGTTCCTCCAACTTACAATCATATGGGAAAAAGAAGAAGAAAAAACAAGTAAGCCCAGAAAAAGGGGAGCAAAGTAGAAAAAAAAATGTGTACAAGACACCGGAAACGCAAAACTACGATACACGTTTTTTTGTTGTTGTATTTAAAAAAAAAATTTCTTATGTTACCCACCAACCAGCCAGCCACCACCTCCTGCTCTACATACATCATACCTAGTCGTCATGATCAACGATCGTTGTAGTGGAACGTAAACAAGCAGAAACAACCTAACCAAACCAAACCGAAGACGACACCTTCGTGCGGAGTGGAGTAGTGGCGGTGGTGATCGGTCGGTGGTGGCAACTCGACTTGATCTAGAGAACCAGCTTTGGTCGTTGTTGTTGTTGTTTGTATTAGTAAACCGGCCGGATGGATGGTGTCAAATTTGCATAATTAATACAACAACAACGACAGCAATACAAAAAAAAACTGATAATAATAAGGAATGAGAAAGAGAAAAGTAGGCGGACAGAAGCAGCAGCACCAGCGCAATTGCACCACAGAGCAGCAGCAGATGTGCCTAATGAGTGTGTTAGGCGATGTGACTTTGCTGACTATCTGCTGTCTCCTTGTATTATTACTTGTCCCATCATAGCATGCCTCAAGTGAAAAGTAAAGTAACTTTCTCTGTTTGCGTGTGCGTGAAGAAGTGTAATTAAATTGCCAAAAGGGTTGAGTTGAGGTTGATCCAAACGTCCGACGAAAGTCGCTTAAGCCAATGCAGTATAATTCTCACTTTTATTTAATCTCAAGACCAACGAATTGGCTTGGTAGAAAAAGAACAAAGCCCTCTATGAAGCAACAAAAACAAAAAAAAAAAAAAAAAAAAAAACCAAACCGTGTGAAGTTCCTCTCTTGTCTTGGTTAGTTATACAACTTTGGGTACTTTTGTGGTTGGTTTGCCATTCAGAGAGTCTTAAAAGGGCCCAACTTTTCGCACAGGAAATAATTATATTATAAGGCAAAGAGTAATAAAATGAAAAAAAAAATGATGTTTCCATCGATCCTTTGTTACAATTTTTTTTTTGTTTTTCTTATTTTTTTTTTGTTTCACATTATTTTCTCAACAACATGGGAATTAAATCTTCTTCTTCTTCTTGTCTTGTCTTACCTGAAAACTGTTTTGCATTTTAAAGCTTCGCTCAGTTAATGGTTCAACTCCCAGAATTTCAGACAATGGAATATCACAGATGGGTGGCTTTCCCTTCGATTTAGCATAGCTAAGCGAATGTGTTGTTAATTTAAAGTAACGATTTTTAAGTAGACGTCGACCAAAACGTTTTCGTCCTTGAGGATGTTTTGTCATCATTCTAAAAAAATAAAGGGAAGAAACAAAATTAGAATTAGTTTAAGATTAAAATATAAACAAAATGATTAAATTTGATTTTAAAATGGAATTTGAAAAATAGAATATCTTACCCTTCGCTTTAAAGTTAAACAATATGAGAGCATAGGAAGAAGAAAAATATATCAGTTAAAGTTAAAGTTGGTCATTTTTTGTGTGAATTTAGTAGAAAGATTAAATGAGAGTAAAGGTTTTTAAAAAAGGAAGGGTTTTTCAAAAAATTGGGAGTTGGTTGGTCTAAGACCACGAAGAAAGAAGAAAAGTAGGTATTAAAACTCCTGGTATAAGCAAATTCAAAAACAACAACAGAAATGGAAAAATACAAAACCGGAAGGCTTGCCGCCGATTTCTGAGGTCAACTCGGCGATCATTAGTATGAAGCAGATACGTGCGAAACTTATGATCCCCTCAACCGACATCGAGATTATAACAACGCCGAATAAGAGGTGTAAGAAAACCGCTTTAGGCGAGACTCTTAGGTCGAATAGCTCACAAAACAAAAAAAAACTTTAAACAGGATCAGGAAACTAGACAGTAAGTGGAAGATCTAATTTTTCAAAGAGATGTTTTATCGTTTGGTACTGTTTTTGAAATCAATTCTCAATCAAGCTTTTCCAACAATTAATGTTTGTTGTAGCACCAAGAGTGGCAATCTGCAAATGGCGAATATTTTTGGCGGTCCTGTGAGCATGTGGAAGGTTGTTGTAGGTAAAAATGGGTACCTGTGATGCTGTGAGTGTCCTACACTTTTGGCCTTATTTGGTGATTAAAGGACGCTTTAATGTACCCATCGTTCAAAGTAGCAAACGCCTTCGTGACAGGCTATTTTCTTAGACTTCAGTTCTCATTCAGTATCCAAGGACGTGAAGCGAGTACGGTCAGGGAAAAACCCGATACGCAAATCTCTTACTCAGAAGGGTTTCTGTGAATATCCTTCATGAAATAATGTTTCTGCACTACAAAACTATGAATAGTTTTAGAAACAATCAATATATAGGAGAAAGACAGAAAATCGTTTTTGAACCGTGTAAATAAAACATTGTTTTATAGGGTTGGAAAGTCCCTACATTGCAGTAAGCCTTTATAACTTAGAGCTATGCGATCGCGAAAATAGTTTTCCCGGAAGGACTCCACGCGTTTGACAGATTGAAGGGGAGTAAAATGTTGGTGTTAATTTATAAACCCACTTTAGGAATCGAAATTAAATTCTTGATTTTTTCCTCTTATTAACACGAGTTATGATATCAAACAGGCTGAATTGGATCACAAAGAAAGTACTTTCGTGACCACCACTTCTACCTACCTAAAAAAAAATCAAGATCCATAGCTTTTTAGTAAACGGATAAGGTTCTCAATTGGCAATTTGCAGAAAAAAATCAAAGACCAATCTTTCATGTGATCAATTATCGTTTTTTTTTTTTTTTAAATAATAAATAAATATCTAGCAAAATTACTTGATATCTAACAAGAAACCTCTTGAACTTGATGAAATAAGATCACTTATTTAATTTATTTGAAGCTGAAATTATCGAGAACTATCAGGATATAACTAGAAAACAAAAGTAGAAGCAAACATTCCCAAATAATCATGGTTTTTTCAAGTATTTTTAATCAAAGCTTAGAATCTTAGATTATGTTGAAGAGCAAAATGATTGAAAAACACATACAAACACCAATATAGAAAAGATTTATGAACAAATAAAATGGCACTTACCCTTCTTTGAGTAATACTGGCTCGAGAATAGTCTGTCCTCCACCGGCAGATGTACTACCGCCAACAGTGGATATAACTTCTAGAAAATGCTTAACAGCCTCAACATGTTTTTCTGTGCAGAATTTCTTATACAACTGTCCGGTGTATTCTTCCTTGCATGGTTTCTGTGATGATCTTGAACTCACTAGATTCCCAAGCGATTGAATTGTCTTCGATATGAGTGTAAGTGTTCGACTTGTTTGAAAATCCTATTAAACAACATTAATTACTAATTAATTCTTTCTATAAACTAGTTTTAAGTATTTTTTTTTATTAACTTACCACTGGTTCTGTGGTGAGATCAAATAACTTTGGCCCAAGTATCGCAGCAGCAAAGAATCGCAAAAATATGAAACCCGATACCACAGAATAGCGCACCTCACGATTGTAGGGAAAATGTTTGGCTGCACATTCTCTGAGATCGTGGAATATCTGACACAGCACTGCTGGACACTTGACCGCACTCTTAGTTATTGCCTCAAACACCCTCTCCACATATTCCTGCAGATTAATCAGATTATAATCCACTGCACTTTTGTCCTTCACCTTCGCTGGATCAATTTCACAGGGTTTCTTTTCTTGGAGTATCTGCTCCAGAACAGGACGCAGGGTATTGTGTAAGTAATGCAGGCCTGACAGACGCATTGCCTCGTCCATCATCTTCGAGACGAGTGTATTCCCTCGAAAGATCGTCGTTGGATCTGTTAGATTTGAAATCTCATGATCGGCAAGTGTTTTAATGATCGCTGCAATCTGTCCGGTGTAGGTGAACAATCGAACCAGAGGTTCGGCAACGTCTGTTTTGCAGGTAACCACTTCACCGAGAATCGCAACAGCGCTAGTGGTGATTGGTCGTTGGTCAACGCTCTCCAGTAGGAGATTCATTAGACCATCGTAGGTGGCTAGGGGGAACACATGATCGTAGGTGTAGACCAAATTGAGGCGCAGAGATCCTATGGAATTATCACAGCTGAGGCGAGTGCCCGGCGGAGTTGCACACGTTCGGGTCGGTCTGGACTGGCTCGCTCGCGGCTGCAGGTAATACCAGGCATTTGGTTGCACAGCTACCTGTTGTTGTTTGTTGCGCAACGGTATTCGCACTTCTCCCAGGAATACCTTCTCACTCATGCCAGGTGCGTCATGCCATAAAGTGACACAAATCTCACAGAGATCTGCTCCACCCAGTGGATAGATTGTGTATGCCTTATTCGAGGATTCATGTTTGGAGTCATAGTCGATGGTCAGGTCAAAATGCATAATTTCGTCAAATTGTGGATTTATAGTTTTTTTGCGAGCTTTCGTTCTTTTGATGATTTGTCGTTTGTTAGAGTAGACAGCTGTAAAGACTACATAAGGGTCACAGGCTCCATTTTTCTTAGCCAATTCGACACATTCGTGTACTCTAACTGCCACTCTACCGCGTCCACTGAAATAGCTCGATCTAGATTTAACACTGGATCTTTGACTATCACGACCGTGTAGATCGTTGTTTTCTTTGTAATCATTGCCACCACCTCCACCAACACTGCTTCCCCCACTACTTAGATCAATATGATCGTAAGTAGTGTCTTCAAATTGTAATTCCACTCGTGCCATTCCTTGGACTTCGGAATCAGCATCAACTGGTCGTAGGGAAAACCAATGATCTTTATGATTGTACATGTGTAATTCTTCACGGCGGATTGCGATTTTGCCAATTGGTTTGTCTTGTTTTAAGTGGCGATCTCGATCCCAGACATAGACTGAAAGGTAACGGAATCGTCGTGGAATTTTGAAATAATACTCCTCGCCAAAGAATGGACTCAATGTCCGTTCGATAGTTGGTGTTCGGCATATTTCTTCTTGATCAAGTGCTACCGTACAATAGACATCTCGTGTACCGGATGCACTACAACTGCTGCTAGCTCCATTATTTCGGCTGCTTAAATTTTTTGCCTCACCTGTAATGAAAAGTAGAAAGAAAATGATCAATATGCGAGTCAAATAATCTTTTGTAAATTTATAAACGGAAACCAGAAGGATTTGGATTTTTGTCAACTTTCTAAATGAACTGGTAGAAGGTTCTGGTTTAACCAGTTCCAATCCGAAAATTGAGTACAACCATTTCGCCCCAAATAAGATTAGAAATAGAAGAAATGTTAAAAATCCCATAACAAGACCTGATTGGAATCTTGTTGTTTGCTGGACAAGTATCAATTAGTAAATAATTTAAGCCATTTCAATCCAATTCCATTGAAGGCTCACTGGATAGCAGCAAAAAGAGTATTGAGATACCTCAAAGATACTGCAGAATTTAAACTTCGCTATTCCAAGAAGGATGAAGATGATAAGCTTTTAACTGGTTTTTGTGATGCAAATTATGTTGCTAAAATAGATGACCGAAGATCCGTCACCGGATATTTTTTTAAAGATAAATTTAAAGAAAAAGGCAAAGAAAACTATGAAGAATGGAAATTTGATGTAGGGAATTTTTGTATCCCTGAAAACTTGTGATCTTAGGATAGAAAGAATTGCAAATCAAAGTTTATTTTACATAAAAGAAGCAAAAATCGCAAAAGAAGCTTGAGATCGACTGGCTGAGCTTTTCTAAGGCGTGTTTATGAGATTAAATCTTTATTTTATGGTCGAAATACTGCAAAGCGATCTTCCCAAGGTATTCAACGTAATTTAGTTGCCCCTAAATGTCTTACAAATCATTAGATATCATAAGGCAAATTCAAGATCTGTAACCATAGCAAACAAGTATTTCAGCACTGAGTGGAAGCGATTTAAAGTGTTCCATTGGATTTTAGAGTTTAGTTTTACTCATTTTTAACTCAGAATTTGACTCTGAACCTGAAAACTAAAACATATAAGACTTACAAAAAAGGACTTAGGTTCAATTCAGTGCTTCTTTTGGTTTAAAATTATCTGTCAAAATATTTGTTCTTCAGATTCCAGTCAATTTCTCATTGGTATTATATTTATATTTTAGTTCAACAACACACATGTTCCATCTTCCATGTGTGTCATTTTATTTGGGTTGGAATCTTGTTTGTTTCTAAAAATGTTTAATAGCTCTTCCTTTAAACGCTCGTGTCCGATTGACTGACGCACGTTATTATTAAAGTGCGCCCTCGATTTCATTCTGGGGGTATTGTTTAAACTTTTCAACAAAAATATTTACATAGATATAAAAATCTTAAATCTTTTTTGAAAATTTGCGTAGCTTTTTTCCTTGATTTGCGTAACACACTTAAACACATTAATCATGTTTTGGTGTTGTATCCTCCAAAAAAATAAACACAAACAAACAAATTTTTGTATTTATTCTTAAATTTATTTGTTTACCAATGGACTTTTTATAAATAAAACAAAATACATATGAACATATTCTTAAGCAAAAGCTATTAATTTATCAGATCACCTACCTCATCTAGAGTGTCTAGTCTCTACTCTACCTATTAAATGATTGTATAAAAAGTATACTGGCAACTCTTTGTTGTTTTTCTTAAAGGTGTGCACCACCATCATCACCACCACCAACTGAGCGGCCGGTTGGTCGGTCGCTCGGACCGGATAGATTTGTTCCTTCAAAGACGTGTGCGCATCACGCTTATTTCCTACTTACTCCCTTATACCCCAACCCCATCTCAACAATCGTTGGGTCTGCTAGGTACCCCTGGTTTACTTTTCTATCCCTTCGACTTTTGTGCCTCCACCATGATTCAACAAACCCACCGTTGGCGTTGTTAAGTTGTTCTGTGCAACTTTACAAAACGGACGCAAAACAACACAAATCATGAATGTTTCGCAATAAAATTCTTAATTCCTACGAAATTGAAACACCGCGTTGCTGCGCGCAGAGAGCAGTAAATAGATTTCCGGTGATGGTGCGTAGACGGGATGGTGAAACGAACGAACGATCGGATGGATGGATGATGATGATGATGATTTTTAATGTGGTAGCCGCGTGCCCGTTTTTCTTCTTCTTGGGTTGTCGTTCATTATTATTAATTTTTTTCCTCTGAATTGAATTTCCTTCGTTTTGTTTCCAGCCGATTAAGTTTTTTTTTTTTTTTTTGCCTCCACTCTGTCTTCAAAATGGACTACCCGGCGATATATTAAATAAAATTGCAATGATTCAGAAAAAAAAAAAAAATAATGTTTCGATCTTTATTCTTGCTCTCTGACGTAGGTATTTGGATCACATCCGACACAATGTGTCGATCTGTCTGTGGTGATTCTAGATTCTGCTGAGGTAGACTCGTAGTTGTCTTTATGCCAATTTCCTGTTTACTTCGAAGTCTTCTTCAACTATTAAGAAATATCTCTCTTATTTTAAAGCAAATTAATTTTTCCGACTTAATCGCCTTCGATTTTTTCAAAAGCATTTTTAATGAAAATGGTTTTTTGTTGTTTTCCTATTTTTTCATGCTGATTAAGACGCATTTTGTTTTGTTATTTTCGGCACAAACAATAACAAACAAAAACACCCCACTCAGGTATCAGTTAATTCCTGATAAGAGGAGATATAGAATCTTTGCCAAAACAAAAATATAATCAAAATATAGTAAACGAGTAGGTTATAGGAGAGGTACTTACTAAAATGTTACTACAGGAAGAGTTTTATTAAACATAAACAATTCCAAAGTGCTTGCAAATGCACAATAATAATAATAAAAAAAAAAGAAAATAATAATTTTATAGCATGTTGTCGGTTGATAAGATAGCTTGTTGAGAGCATTGAGTCGATTCATTTCCGTTCGCTATATGTGTGGTTGAGCCAGTCAGTCAGTCATTCAGTCAGCCACAATATATTACATACTCTCGTACTTGACGGAAACCAATATAATGTTATACCTACTCTTTGCCGCCTCGAAAGTAGAAATAAAAAAGGCTTCTAATCTTATCTTATGAAATATTGCGAGCGAATGAATGAATTGTGTTGCTTCTTAATTTTTATATTAAGTTGTCCCCAAATGGGCAAATGTGGGGATGGTTAAATGAAATATGATAGTCTGATAGTTGAAAAGGGATGAATTAAAACTACCTTCAAACACACACAGTTATAAAAACTCACCTGGTGGTGCTATTAGATATTTTAATTGCATAAGATGTAGTATATTTGTCTAACTAGGTGGAGTTTCCTGAGAGATAAAAATTAATAAAAAAAAAAAATATATTATCGTTGCAAAAACCATGTATGTGTGTCTTACACTTTGTTGAATGGAAAAAGCATTTGCCAATTGCTTTGTTTAAAAGATTAAAAATATACAATTTAATTTGATATGTTTTATAAGAGTATTGTTTGTGTACGATACAATCTCAAAATGGATTTTCTAATGACCTTGACAGCAATTATGAATTAAATCGTTCATTGTTTTTGATAAAATACATTGTCAACTAAGAGAGACTAGAGACTTTGGCGTTCAATTAAAAAACAAAAGATTAGACAAGGACTTTGAGAGTAAGGTAATTGTAGTCACGTTTCCAACGAACGATTTTTATGACTTTGGAATAAGTGAATTTCAAGAGATGAGATCTATCTTATTCTTCTGGATTTCTTTCGAGTAGTTGGCAAACTGCATTTGCCCAACCTGTCCCTTCTAATTACCGTCCAATTGCATGGAAATATTGATCAACCGTCAACTCATGAAAAATCTAGAGGAACGAAAGCATCTTCATGACTGACAGTACGGCTTCGTAGTCCACTGGAGATTTAATACCATATTCACGGAAAAGTGGAACCAATCTTTCCACTGCTTTGGAGAAAGTAAGATTATTAAACTTAATATTTCCAAAGCATTTCATTGAGTTTGGCATCAGGCATATTATTATCAAAAATGCGTGTTTTTGGAATTGGTGAATGACTTCTTCGTCAGATTATTATCTTTCTGATCGTTTCAATCAAGTTGTGTTAGATGGTTTTAAATCTGATATTCAACACATAAATGTAAATGTTGGTGTGCCCCAGGGTTCCGTTCTGTCTCCTACTTTATTTCTTATATTTATAAATGACCGTTTATCCAAAACTTTTAATCCACTGAATTGTTTTGTCGACGACTCAACCAACAGCTTCTCATGTCCGTTTTTATTTTCACGTTCCTGATCGTCGGATGTAAAGCTGAAACGATTGCATAATGACCAGTTCATTGAAGGCTGATCATGACAGAATTGTTAAATAGGAATGTGAAAACCCAAAGCTGTCCTTTGTCGTTGAAATTCAATGTACCTTTATTGCCATTATCCACCTCAAATTATCTCCATCAATATTAAAAAAAAAAACTTTTGAGTACCTATGTATGAATTTCCTTGGCCTTTGTCTTTCAAAGTCCTTATCTTAATAATTGTTCTAAAGTATTGTCGTCAATAAAAACTGGTTATTACACTTATCGTTCGTATCAGTGACAATCAATTTTATTTTTACTTTCCTGTTAAAAAGTGTAAATTGGTCTTTTCCGGTCTATATTTTGTTTGCAAATTCTTTCATTTTTTATCAATAATTCATGATTTGATTTTTTTCTTATTAATTTATCCAAATCTTGATTGAAAGATTCTAAAATATTAGAGTTTTTATTGCGACGTTTTATTCAGGTTTTTCCTAAAACAAAACAAAAAAAAAATATAAAAACAAAAACGTTTAGTCATTTCCTATGTGGGCTCGTCTATAAATTGTAAATAGTAATATCTATCAAGCCAGACTCTAGAGAATGATTCATAATTGAAATGGTTAATGGTTGGGCAAATTCAAGAAAATCCAACCTAATAGCTTTACCAGAATTTTGTTGTAATAGAAACAAAAAGCGAATAAATTACACTTATATGTTGCCAAGAAATGAGTAATTGGTAGTTGAATTGTAAAAAAAAAAAATAATATTTTTAAACCCAGAACTTAACGACCGTGAAAATAAAAAAAGACAATAAACAAACAATCTACAGTCATTTTCAAGGTATGATTTTCTTTTATTTATTTTTCTTTGTATTGTTTTTTAATGGGATCATCATCTTTTTTAAAAAGTTTGAACACAACGATTTAAAATGCCCAAGGCCAACCCTTCAAATGAGCAGTTTCCTAGAATATACTTTTTAACCTACGAACCTTATTTCAAAGAAGTTAGTGTGGCGGTAAAAAAACTCCAAGAAAGAGAGCGTTTGGTCCGAATATCCATTTGATTATGGAAACATTTGGTTTGAATTGCTTAAGATTCTCGTCTCCAAGCATATCAACGATGACAAAATGCAGAATCAGTGGAAGGAATGTCATGTTTTTAATCAAGGGGCACGGTAGTGCCCAGCCAAGTTCTCTAGCAACTTTGGCACTACACCCTTATTTACAGGAAACAACTCAGGCCATTTTCGACCCCCCGCCAACTTCTATACCAAATATGTTAGAAATTTCAAACTCGCTCCATTTGTTGAACTAGTCGAAAACAAACTCCTTATGAAATTTCAGCTGCCTAGGATGAGTAGTTCCTGAGATATAGGGCTTCGAAAATCTCAAAAACCGTAACTGACTGACTGACTGACTGATTCACTCACTGACAGATCATCAAAATTATGGAGAACTTCCCGTTATCGTAGAAACTTGTAATTTTGCACAGTGATGGGGATTGAGGTGCATACAAAGAAAAAAATCGAAAATTTAAGATTTTCAATTCAGAAGGCGTGGTAACCGCCCATTTTCGCTGAATTGTCATCAATTATTTTAGAGCACTTCTAACTATTGTAGAATCTTGAAACTTGGTAGAATGATAGAGCTAGTGGTTTATACAAAGGGAAAAATTTGAAATTTGAGAATTTTAGCCAGGGGGCGTGGTAACCGCCCATTTTCACTAAATTTTATCAAATTTTTTAGAGCAATTCTGATTATCGTAGAATTTTGAAACTTGGTAGAATGGTAAAGCTAGTAAGTTATACCAAGGAAAAAATTTATAATTTGAGAATTTTGGATAGGGGGAATGGCAATCGCCCATTTCTGCTGAATTTTCATCAAATATTATAGAGCATTTCTAACTTACGTAGAACCTTAAAATTTGGAAGAATGGTAGACCTGGTAGTTTAAACAAAAGAAAAAATTACAATTTGAGAATTTTAGACAAGGGGCGTGGTAACCGCCCATTTTCTCTGAGTGTTCATCAATTATAGAGATTTTAAGTTCTACAGCAATACCTTGCAAAAAGTAGTGAAATCACAACAAAAACATTACTGTTAAAAAAGGAGCCAAGTTCTCCTATGTTGAAGTTATGCTGGCACAAAAAGTTCTGAAATGTAAAAGTGTACCAAGTTCTAAAGCTTGGCTTTAATTTTGTATAAATAAAATATTGATTGTTTGCTTGGCAATTTTTCAAATAGCTTTAAAAATTGGTAATTTAAAGAAAAATTGTCAAGAGAACAATCAACATTTTATTTATACAAATTTAAAGCCAAGCTTTAGAACTTGGTACACTTTTACATTTCAGAACTTTTTGTGCCAGCATAACTTCAACATAGGAGAACTTGGCTCCTTTTTTAACAGTAATGTTTTTGTTGTGATCTAAGGTAAGTTTGATCCACTAAATAGCGAGAACTACAGTACTATTAAACTGATGAGATTTTTGAGCGAATTTTGGATGACTATCCGAAAAATAACACCCAGATGATGAAGTCAGTCCTTTCAAAAAACATTTGATGTAATGCAATAATATACGACATCCCGACACATTTGCGAAGAGGTGCTCAGACATGGTACAATTAAAAACCAAGGGCCTGTTTCAGAGCCTATTACATCAGCTACATAACGGATTTAGTAAGCTATGAATTATGGTCCATGAGTCCTGGCGAGGTTTTGTGAGACCAACCCGATGAACTTCATAATGTGGAACATTAACATGAAGTTGTTAAGTGGGTTGTCATGATTTCACTCGTATCATGACAATCCTCACTAACCAAGAAGTATGAGATTAAACAATGTACAAATGTACAGATTACAATTTCGTCCTTTCAGATTTTTCCTTAAACAAATATACAAATATTAGCTGCGATCTTTGCCAATTTCAAAATCTTCTTTTTCCTTTTTTTTTTGTTCATGACGACAATGATCAAAATTAATATGGAAAGAAAACTGGCAACACTTCTTCCTCCTATAACAATACACAGAAATGCGAAATTGAAAAAAAAAAAAAAATCATACTTAAGTAAGTCGCCACACTCTGTTGCCACTGACTACTGGCTGCCAGAGCACAAGCGGATGGATGGATATCATTTTCTTCCAGAAGTTTCTAGCTCACCGGGGGCATCAACCAAACCAAATACAAAATAGCCTCCTCACACTCAGGCGAATAGACGAACACAATATTTGCTTATTTGTTCATCACAGGCAACCAGCCATTTCCCTCGTTTTTTTGTTAATATTATTTCGTGTCTCTATTGGATAAACATTTCATGAGCAACACCTCTCCGGACTGTGTATGCCTGTGCAGCGTGCAGTAGCGGCGCGGCCCCATTTTGGGTCCCAAAAATAGCCTAACATCACGTAAACATATAAATGAAACACAAGTAGAAGCAAAAAAAAAAACAACAACAGCAGCGGCAGTAGCAAGGCAGCAGATGTGTAAAACTAGAAAACTTGGAGAACAACCAAATTGCGCACCGCGATCGCCTCGCCATAACGTCACCATCATAAAGATGAGCCCTGAACCAAAGGTCAACCAGTGGGGGCTTGATGTGTGTATGAGATGAAATGACGACGACGAAAAATACGACAACGGGTATCTCCCAGAGGAGAAGAGGATCTCTACATTTACCGAGTACTGAGGATCGAGTAAGCGGACAATTAGCTGCGCGCTTGAAATATTCAAGTAATTGGAATTATTAGTAGCACAACAACCACAAAGAGGTTCGTCGGCTGCTCGGTTGACTTTAACTTTGCTTGCCGCACTCTCGTAGTTAATAGTGCGTCAGTCATGTAAGCGTTTGAAGGTTTTTTTTTTTCGTTGTTGTTTTATAAAATGCGAGTCTAATTGGCCATTTTAGATGAGCACACATAAGACTGTTGTTTCTCTTCTATATTTTCTAATTATGTTGCAAAATAAAGTACCTATAACGATGATGTTAGAAGCAAAAAAAAAAACTGGTTTGCTTGTTTATGGGGTTACATAGGAGAAGAGAGGGAGTAGGTTATAATTTCGCAGAATTATGTTGTTGTTTAGTAAAATATCTCTGGACTCTAGAGTGAGTCCAATTATTTACAAAAATATTACAAAAAAATGCAAATGAGATCTTAATTAACCAAGAATAAGATCTCACAGTTTTATCTGCCAGCTAGTTTATACCTAGTTTAATTGCATGTTAACACAACAAAAACACGACTCTAGATAGAAACGGTGTTGAGTGATGATGATGATGACAGATTATGAATTTTCGGTCTAAACTCGGATCTAAATTTGTATATAAACAAATTCACGTTTTCCTTTTTTGAGTTTAAGTGGGTCAGAGTGTTTATTATTATGATGATCATAATCATCATGGTTATGATAGTCATTTTGTAGATTTTTATTTTTATGACTTGGCGCTCAATTGAAAGAGTGCTCTTCTTTTTAACAAACTAATCAAGCTTTTTGACTTGTTGTGTACAACAATGACATTTTTTTTCCTTTCTTTCTTTATATCTTAAAAAAAATCTGCTTATAGTTTCAGTTTGATGAAGATCTTTAGGGTTTTTTTATAAGAGATAAGTATTTAATACACAGTTATGTTCAATGGAACAGAAAATTGTAATTAATTAAAACCTGTGTACATTGTTCAGATGCCATTTGGTTAATTATTTTTTGTTATTATAAATTGTTTTTTTCTTTTTTTTTTCTTGATTGTTAAGTAAACATTGCAATGTGGCGAATGGGGAAGACGACACAAGATAGTTTTCTTTGTTTCTGTTTTGTTCTTTTTGGGTGTTAATAAGGGAGAAAGAGAGTTCATTGATCGATTGATGACACTGACACTGAGATCAAATTATGAGGATTTCTCTAGGTTCAAGTTGGTTTTACTTGATTTTTGTTTGTCTCCAACTTGTTTAGGTTATGAAGTTCAATTAAAGAAGACATCTATTAGCTTTTAAGTAGTAGGTTTTTTGTTACTATGGGTCAACAGTGTGAAATGCTTGAATCTTGAAATATTTCTATGTGATTTCAGTTGATTCTAAAGTTATTTTAAACTGCTTTTTTTTGGTTAAGCATTTTGTCCAAGTTTGCATTGACATCGACGGTAGTTCTAGTTAGAATTAACTACTAAGTGAACACCTGATATGGTGATTTTCAGAGCTATGGCCAAAAACTAGCGGTTTGAACGGCCCTCCGTTCTTGGAGTTATAAAGGACCTTTCGCTCCAGTTTGAGGGCTCCTGCTGTCGAGGTAACTACCCGGATAAGAGTAGAAGCAAGAACGACACGTAAACCATGAAAAAAAAAAAACGAATTGGGAAACCCATCAAATTATTGTAGTCGGAAGTGATAATATTGTTAGATATATTCATTCAAATGAAGATGAATCATTGGAATGAAACCATAAGTGGTTCTACCTGAAAGTAACAAAAATTAGTAGCTGATAATCTGAAAATTAAATTAAAAAAATATTACTATCGAATTGAGAAGGAAGTAATCAAGATCGATTTCAAACATTGAATTTATACAGGGTGTCCCAAAAGTAATGGTTCAAACGAAATATGCTGATAGGCCAACTTTAGGGCTCTCAGAATTTGGTAACTTGTTCATCCCAAATCTTTACGGTTTTCGATTTAATGCAGTTTTTGTGAAATTTCGATAAATCCCGACTTTGCAACAGTATTTTGCTTCCTCCGCTCATAATTGATTTTTGTTTTTTACAATTCTTTCACTAAAACATTACCTAATAATAAGATATAATTAATTAATCAAAATATTTTTTATTTCATTCGCCATTTTGCTGCAAATGAATTAACAGTTCCATGTTTTATGAAAACTCAATTTCTCACTTTTATTTCAGAGCAACACCCTGAAAAAAATTTGTATGGTGTGACCCTGGTTTATTATTTTGAAAAATTGGCGTGTTATTGCAGTTTTCAAAAATGTATAAAAGTTTCCAAAGTTAAAGTTAGAACTTAAGATATAACAATTTAAAAGCAACAAAACAGGGTCTTTCAGAGAAAAATAACAAAGAAAAATAAACAAATTTTGTCGACTGTTGTTTGTTTATTTCTTTTTGAATAAAAGCCTCGATTTTTGTTTGTTATTTTGCTCTGAAAACCTCTGTTTTTTTGCATTCAAATTGTAATATCTTTCGTTCTAATTTCAGCTTTGGAAACTTTTATACATTTTTGAAATCTGCAATAACACGGCAAGTTTTCAAAATAATAAACCAGGGTCACACCATACAAATTTTTTTCAGGGTGTTGCTCTGAAATAAAAGTGAGAAATTGAGTTTTCATAAAACATGGAACTGTTAATTCATTTGCAGCAAAATGGCGAATGAAATAAAAAATATTTTGATTAATTAATTATATCTTATCATTAGGTAATGTTTTAGTGAAAGAATTGTAAAAAACAAAAATCAATTATGAGCGGAGGAAGCAAAATACTGTTGCAAAGTCGGGATTTATCGAAATTTCACAAAAACTGCATTAAATCGAAAACCGTAAGAATTAGGGATGAACAAGTTACCAAATTCTGGGAGCCCTAAAGTTGGCCTATCAGCATATTTCGTTTGATCCATTACTTTTGGGACACCCTGTATACCAGTGCCAATCCGGTTTTCAGAGGGCAAAAGTTGAAAAAATTATTAGCAGCATAAGGCAAGGGTGGCGGAAAAACTTAGGATAAGTGGTATATGAAAAGGGAAAAATAAATTGCCAACAAACAAATTGGGTGAAAGGGAAAGGGGGTGGGCGAAAAAGTGGAGTGGGTGTCAAAAATCGTGTTTTTTTACAAATTCTATCAAAAGTAGACATCCTATGGAAAAAAGTTAAATGCAAAAGTTGTAGATAATATAAATCTTTTGAAACTTTTACTCAAACCATTTTTTTATATAACCTCAAAAATATTGCAAAAACACAATTTTTTATTTTTTATTTTTATCTTTTACAAAAATGGTTGGATTTTAACAAAACTTAGTTAAATATTACTTTGTTATGTTTTCTATTTATTTAAAATGTTTTTTGAGCAAAAAGTTAATTTTTGGATTTTTGACAAATTTAATTTGAAAAAATAGCCTATTTTTCAATCAAAAAAGTTAAAGTTAAATTTTTGTGATGTTTTGACATAGTAATATGTCAAAAACGTGATGTGACAGAATTTTTCTTACTTCGAGCTCAGCGCACAAAAAACCATTAGAAAAATATACTTTGCTTTCTATAAAAAAAAAAAAAAACTTTTTGACTAGTGAAATCGAACAAGGCATTCGATTTTTTCTGCCCTGTTCGATTTCACTAGTTAAAATTTTTTTTTTATAGAAATCAAAGTATATTTTTCTAATGGTTGGCATTGCAAGAAATGTTTTCGAGAAAGGAGTAGACAAAATTTCACAAGTTTCAAGGAAATAATAAATCCTGGGCCCTATTTATCAGCAAATTTCTGTTTTATAAAGAATTCGAATAGACTAATAACTAGAAGTACAGTGCTGCTAAAAACATTCCGGATTTTTTTGTAATTTTCATCAATTGAAATTTTATAACACAAAACTGGAACAAAATATTGTTTTAATATTTTTTCTAGATCATTAATATATCAGTCAAGGAATTTGAACACAAATTAATGTTCTTTAATACATTCAAAAATTTTAAAAATTGAAAAATGAAGGAAAGGCAGAATTTCGTCTGTGCAAAACTAACCGGATTTTTTAAGGATTTCAATTTTCGCTGTTGAGGCAACGGTTTTAAGCGTCACTTCTGTAAAATTTTTGTTTGCAGTGACAAACAAAGTTGTTAGCTTTGTGAATTGTATAAATTACTTAATGGAATAACGGAAAAAACGCATTATAGTTGCAAAATTCGTAACTGAGTCGTAGAACACTTTCAAGCCGAAATAAAACATAATGTTATCCCTTTGGAATGTTGTAAATTGCAACGTCAAGTGAGTATGATATCGTCAAAAAGTAAAAAAGAGAAAAATCAGTTGAAGCAGATCACTTGGGTGGATGCCATAACAAAATATCCTTAAAAAGTGATAGGCGAATAAAGAATTTTTTGATATAAGATCCCTTTGCGGCTTCTTAAACGATTTGTGAGGAGCTTAATCTGCCTTCAACATCAAGTAAAGTAAAGAAGGCTTTCAGAGACTTGGTCTTAATCTGTCTCCACTCGTAAAAAGGCCATTCTTTAATACTAAACATTGTCTAAAAAAGTTGGCAATTAAAGGATCTTTAAATTTTAAAATAAAAATACTTCATCATGGTTTTATTTACAAAAAATCATCTCAATTGCTCGATAACAAAACGGAAAAATATGTTTTTCAATGATAAAAGCAATTTTAACTGGGTCTATTCCGATTGTAAATTGGCAGCCAGGCTCTCAAACATGGACATGTTTAAAACCAAAAAAATATGCTCCCTACCGTGAACACAGCAGAGGATCAGTGATGGTTTGGGGGTTCTTTCAGCTACAGGCTCTACCCCGTTACACAGAATTAACGGATTTATGGATCATTTTCAGAATGGAGAGATGTTGGAGTCGATAATGGCTTCATAAAAGGAGAAAGAAGTGCCTTTACATTGGCTCTTCCTGCAAGTTATGATGCCAAAAATTTTTAAATGCTCGTAAAACAGCAGTTCGGGGTAGACAATACTCCTGGCTTGGAATAGCCGGAACAATTTATCCGACCGAACCCGATTGAAAATTTGTGGGCAATCTTTAAGTGACAGGTAGAGAAGAAAAAGCACACCTCAGCAACTAACGTACTTGCAGCTTTGAAAAATGACTAGGAAGATATTCCTAGTTCTATTTTAAATAATTTGGCCGAGTCCAAGCCTCGTTGGTGCCAAGCAGTTTTCGAAAACAAGGGTTTCTGAGCAAAATATTAACTTTGAACATTAACATTAATAAATCCGGTTAGTTTTTCACAGCTGAAATTCTGGCTTTACTTCATTTTTTAATTTTTAAATTTTTTGTATGTGTTAAAGATCATTATTTTTTGTTGAAATTGCTTAAGTGATATATGAACGATCTAGAAAAAATATTAAAACAATATTTTGTTCCAGGTTTGTGTTATAAAATTTTATTTGATGAAAATGACAAAAAAATCCGGAATGTTTTTAGCAGCACTGTATGTAGGTCTCGTAGACTTGTAACTTTCTTTTTCATAAAAGTATTTGCTTAAAATTTTTTTACTAATGGACTTGTAACTACAAGCGAATTTTTTACAAGAGTTTTTTTTTCTTGTTCTTCAAATTTATGAAATTTTTCAAAGATGTGTTGACGCTATTTTCATCAAAAAGTCTCTTCGTTAAAAAATTGTATTTATTTTGTTCTTAAAACTGATGATTAAAATTGAACCAACCAAACTACAGAACATGAAATTTAAGTAAGGTTAAATTATTCCTTACTTCGTGACCTTTGTTGAATTAAATATTTAATCCTATGTGGGCTTGAGGTCTTTTACTTAGCTTTTTCTAATTTATAAATCCGACGTTTCGAGTGTGTTTACTGTCTCACCAGTTATCTTAGAACAGGATCATATCCTTGTTTCGTTTGATGTTGTTTCTTTATTTACTAATATTCCTATCCCATTAGTATTAGATTTAGTTGAGAAGAGATATAAGAAACCAACATCTTCAGGTCGTCTTATTAATTACAATTCTAAACAGCCTAAACAAGTTATAATCAATACAGCAAAAAATTTCGTTAATAGAGTATTGAGTATTAGTGACATTGTCTTTCGCGAAAAAAACGTTGAAATAATTACGGATACTTTACTTTCCAATTCCTTTCCTTTAAATATAATACGAACATTATTGAATCAATACTTCAATCCTTTGGTTCAGACAAATTTAGTAACAAATGTTACACAATTTTCTTACAGAAGTGTTCAATATATTCCTCATCTTTCAAATAGAATTTTAAACGCTCCTATAAGAAATAAAGAAAATGTTCGCATTGCTTTTAAGTCGGCAAATATCCTAAGAACTTCATTGTTTTCGAATTTAAAAGGTAAACTTTCTAAAAATGAAAAATCTAATATTGTCTATAAAATAAAATTTTTAGGAGATGGGACAAATTCTTGTCCTTCAGTTTATGTAGGTACATCAATGCAAAAACTAAAGAATCGTATAGCTGGTCATAGATCTGATATAAATAGCAGACATTCGCAAAAAACAGCTTTAGCTTTGCATTGTATTGATGAGGGTCATAGACCAAATTTCACTGACGTAGGTATTTTAGACACAGGAAAACATTATAGTAAGAGAATGTTAATAGAAATGTTACATATATTAGATACCGATAATACGGTAAATAGAAGATCTGATTGTGAAGGACTTAGTAATATTTATAGTTAGTTTGTTTAAAGGATTAATTTAGGTTAAGTATTATTTAAAGGTAAATTTAAATTTAGGTTTAGTTTTAAACTTAACTTGATTTTGTAGATTATAGGTATTTGATAAGAAATTTTGAATGGGCAGGTTCAGAAACGTTAGGGCCTAAATATTTAGGTAGTTTCTCGCTCTCTGATTGGTCAACTGTCAAAAAAAAATCCTTCCAATTTAGGTAATTTTATTGGAAAGCTGACTGGAAAGTTAGGCAAGAAAATTTTACCTAAACATTTAGGAAAGTTTTTTTTGTCAACATGACAGGTGATTATTTTTAATAAATGAATTACGTTAGCAAAATTAAATCTATTTGTTTGAAAAACGAGTAAAAAGTGCTTTATCGGTTATAATTAATATTATTTATTTATTTAAGAATAGTGAAATTTGGTGTCTGACCCATGCGATCTTTAAAAATCTTAAGTAAATTTCGATATTTGACAATAATGAAACATCCAAACAAATTTAGTCAATTTACCTTTATTTCCGTTCAGAAAATGACGTTGCCTAAATATCTAGTCCCTAATATTTCCTGAACGTGCCCAATTTCTTATCAAATTGATTTGAAAATTTTTATATTTTGAAATTTCAATGATTGAAAACGTCTTTTTCAAGACTTTTAATTTTTGAATTTTGAAATATTTAAGCATAAAGGCTTGGCCACACCGGAGGGTACGCGGTAGAGGTACGGGTAACGGTACGGGTACTTGTATGGAAAAAATTCCAAACTGACACATCAACGTTCGGGTGTGGAATTTTTTTAATACAAATATCGTTGCCGCTACCCGTACCGCTACCGCGTACCCTTCGGTGTGGCCAAGCCTTAACAAACCAAAAAGCAAAACAAAGATTTAGAAGATCTTAAGATTAATTTCTTTAGATTAAATAGAATGTAAGTATATTGGATTTTTGTTGTAATAAGCATCTTTTAATTGATTTAAAAAATTTTTAGCCCTGAAGAAGAGTGTAAACATACTCGAAACGTAGGATTTATAAATTAGAAAAAGCTAAGTAAAAGACCTCAAGCCCACATAGGATTAAATATTTAGTAAGGTTAAAGTTTGATTTCATTCTTTATGCCTAGGTATGAATACAAAAAATAGGTTTCTAAACATGGGTTAAAATTTAATTAAATTGTTTATAAAATCCATTTTTACACAAAAACCATTGTTGTTAATTAATTAATTAATGAGATCATGCTTAAAAACTTTTCCATTTTACTTCATAGTAACAAAAAAAAAAAAAAACTTGACAACTACGTATATGTAGTGAGATACAACCTCCGCAAAATTCTCATTCAAAAGCGAAAGGAAGGAAAAATATATAACCTAAAGCTTGTGGAATGTTAACGACTCCGACAACAACCCCTCTTGCTTGTGTGAATCATCAGAATCTAAACAAGCAGCCACTCATTCATTAAAAAAAAAAAGCCTAAAAAAATGGATCCCCCAAAAAACCTTTATCCGAAGATATAAAGAAATTGGAGCAAATTAGATAGCTATATATTATCTATACACCTTTATATTATGTATATCAGGTAGATATATAAAGTGAGTAGATAGGCAATACATAGTTGTTGTCAGCCGGAAAAAAAGGGGTTTATGTACAAGAATCTAAAAGTTAACAGTAAAACTACAACGAGTTAAACTACTGTTTATTTTAATGAATGAGGTTCATTGTTCATACTGCCTTCGCATAATTTGCGAAATACACTCTCCTCTTTCTCCCCTCTTCAACCCAATCAGACTCAGACTGATATCATTTGGGGGCTAACTTTGTAATCGTATCGGTGGTATCGGCACATGGCCAAAGGTGGTTTTTGTATAGTTTCCCCTTCGCACCCAAATACCCAATAATAAATTGTTGTTGTTGCTCACTGATATGTCGACAAAAAAAATGTTTGTAACACAAATTAGAGCGCCATAATAAATAATTTTTTGTGTCGTCTTCTTCTTTTCTGTTCAATAACGCAATAACAGCAACAAAAAAGCAAGAAATAAGCGGGGGCGGCCAACAACACACCATTCATAAAAGAAACACACACACACATACAGTTTGACAACCAGCCAACAACCACTGCCAAAAAAAATTCATTCATAATTACACAAAAACAAAAACTGTCGTCTGTATTGGAATTTGGTTTTCTTCTTCTAGTTTTGCTCGCTCTATAGCGCGCACATACATACACACACACAGGAGCAAACAACCATACACAAAATTCCTGTTTCCTCCAATTCATCTCTTTTCACATAAAAAAAAAAATACAAGAAATGAAGAAACAAGATGACAAACACGAACCAAGAATATGGAGGTACACTTTGTGGAAGCAAATTCAACTTGTTTTATTTTTTTTTTATTCTGAGGTTAAAAACGCCAAATCAAATAAAATTGCATTTCTTTTAAAGAAAAACAGAAGAGAGAGGAGAATTTTATTGATTAAAGAATAATTCACAAACACTCTTGTAAAATAATTCCAATTATTTTGTGGAGAAAATAACATTTCAATTTACACCTGTTTTATTTTTTAGGGATATTTTTCCGTTAGAAGGTTAGTTTGTTGGATATAAAAATTTTTGTATTCTCTGTTTGAGAAAGTTCAAGAGACACACAAGCGTTCACCATTACCACCACTTCCCTTCAACAAGAGAAGACAAGATACAAAAAAAAAACGCAACACTCAAAGAAGACACCTTCCACATAAGAATTTCCTAAGAAATCTTTCACAGATTTTAATAATTTTTATATCAAATGATAGATCTCAATGAGGAGTATTCAATTTTTAACAATTTTAATACTTTTTCACTAATTTACATACCAATTTTAACTCTTAATTGCTCCTCAATTCGTACTTTGCGTGTATCGTCGGCCATGTTGAATCCATAACTATTAATGTCATCTCTTTCATCTGATATATGTCGTTTCTTTTTTAAATGCATTTTTATAGATTAGAAAGAGAGAGCAAATATCTTTTGTATAATTTGCGCAAGCAAATGAGAGAGACAAGCAGTCTTTTTTCATATATTTTCAAGAATAAGAAAAAAAATATGTATGTTGGGGTTACACACACTACACGCACACTTTTTTATATAAAAAAAAATGAACGAAGGGAAAAAACTCTTGAACGGAAGAAGGAAAAAAAAAATCCTGGCGGAACACGGAATCGACAGACACCTTTTGTCAAAAAAAAAAATCTTCCTGTTTTTTTTTTTTTTCTTCTCTATTTTGCTTTTAACTAATTTCGTTAAATGAAATTTTCTGTTTTAATAAATTCACTTGTTTCATTGATTGTGGTGACACCATTTTCATTCAGTAACAGGATATATCTATATATTATTTTTTTTCACTGTTATTTTTGGGTATGTAGAGCAAAGAGCACTTTAATTCATCATTTTAGGGGAAATAATAATACCGACTTCCGGTGTTTTGTTTTACTCTTATATTTTATTAAATATTTGGGATATTTAATTTTAATTTATTGTAAAATTCCTTTTCTTCCACACGCACGTTGATGAAGATGATTTATATGAATGAAAAAATTGTTGCGAATTTTCTTTTTTCTTCACGCGAGTATAACATAAAAATTGAAGAACGTCAGAAGCGGAAGAAGTTTTGCGATATACTACGAATATGAAAGCGAAACGAATAAAGACGATGGCTGGCTGACAGTCTGGCTGGGTTGGAGGAAATTTTTTTTTTTTATTTCTTTTTGGTTTTTTCTTTTGGGTAGGTTATTTTTATTTGTGTGTGATGTTGATGATTTTATTATATTGACGAGGTCGGTGGCGGGTAGACAGATAGGTAAAATGTAGTGCACAACAGAGAAAGAATGAATGAAATGAAATATTCAATGAATAAAAGGCAAACAACAACAACAATAATGATGAGAAATTTTATGCGTAACAAATATAAATGTACAGAGGAAATGGGGAATTTGGTTATTTGGGTATATTGAATGTGGTTTAAGTGTGTGGGTTAGTTGTGTAAACAAGACAAGGATAAATATATTGTGAGAACTGGATTAAGATGTTGTGAGAAAGAGATGAACTGTATATTTATGGAAATGACAGATGCTTTTGCAAGAGGAAATGGTAACAGAGGTTTCACAGAAAGGGAACAAATATTTTTTGTTCTGTTAAGTTAGTATTGCCAGGAGTGTTAATTTTTTCTTATACAAAGGGAAATTTTAATATTTATTTTACTTAAATATTAATTTGAATTTATTAAAAAATAATTACATTTGTTTATTTATTGGCTTTGTACAGGTGTCAATATCAATAAACTTAGATTAGATAAGGTTAGATTTATCAATAAACTTAAACAACAACTTTAACCTAAAATTTGAATAAAAGATTATAAAACAATTTTGAATACACTGGTCTGCAAGGAAATCCTCCTTTTAATGAAACTGTACTTTTCTAAAAGATTTGTGTGTACTGATTCGGTTTTAAGATATTCCCGTTATAAAATCTCAAAAACCCATTTTTTTTTTGCTGTTTTCGAAGCAGTATTTTGGCGTTATGTAATCTTTTTCAAATTTTTCACGGTTTATGAAAGAATTTGTTTTTTTTTTTTTCAAGTTCAGTTTCAATTTTCTTAATATCTCTTTTCTTCTCCGAGATAGGGTAGAGTTGCCTATTTTCGGTCGTCTCCAGTTTCCGGCCACCTTTCGGAAAATCGTTATAACTAAGGATTTCGTTGTGTTTATTTCAAAATTTTTGCTCTTATGCTGTTCTCTTATATGTTAAAACAGCATACGAGCGAAAATTTGGAATAAACCCCTCCTATAACGCTTTTCTGAAAGGTGGCCGGAAACTGGAGACGGCCAAAAATAGACAACTCTACCCTATCTAAATTTAAGTAAGTTAAGTAGGTTTGGCATATCTTACCATAAAAACAACTGATCATTAAAAATTCATATTTCTTTCTCCCAATTTATTTTAGTATGTTGATTTTTGAATACGAATACAAAAATTTCGATCAGCTCTCGTTTTTGAGATATAGAAAATTTTTTGAGGTTAAAAAAAAACTTAATTATGTGATTCTCTAACGCGTATACCGTTTATCTCAAAATCCTAACGTGATAGAATTTTTTTGGCTTCGGATTCGAGCTTAGCACATCAAAAACTTCTGTTCCTAGGAGAAACAAATCTGAAGCCTTACATGGCAGTGTATCGAATGGTTTATCACAAATAATAAGATATTTCTAAATAAAAAAAAAAATAGTCTATAAAATTACAAAACACGTATAAATTTGTATCTTATTATAGTTTTCTGTACATAGTTGACTTTTTAAATATAACTGGCATTGAAACTTTACATATTTCTTAACTAAGGTGTTTTTGTTCATGTGGAATTTACTAAAAACTGCAGGATTTCAATATTTTTGCTGTTTTTATCAATTAATATCTTAAAATATGTGTAAACTTTAATAAATAAATTTGGTGTCATATGATAGATCATGTTATGATAAATAAGTCCTCCAAATTTGAGCTCAATACGAATAATAGTTTTATTTTTGTACAAGGTATAAAGGGTTACTTTCAACAAAGAACTCATATTTTTCAAAAATAATAATAACAAAAAAAAAAAAAATGGTTCGTGCTAGAATTTTTCTGAAAACAGATTTAGATTCAGGAAAGTCAAATATTTAAAGAAGAAGGAAAAAATATGCATTTCGCAGATCATTGTTATTTCTAGCCTGCCCCGGTCCCCTTATAGGAATGCACGTTGTTTGAGAATCCCTAGCAAAAATCTTATTGAAATTGAAGACTTGATCCTCTTGAGCATCGCATCGAATTGAAACCACGTTATTTAATTTCATTTGACTTTTACCTCAACAAACAATTTTGCTTCCATAAAGCTTTACAGATGCTACTTTAGCTTCTATAATACTCTATAGAAGTAACATTGTTAGTTGAGATGCTCTTACATTTGAGAGTTAGGTACTTTCTTAAAAAATAGTGGTTTTCTATCTTTTATCAAAAATTTAAGCTTGCACTTTTAGTGTAGCATGATTTATAATATAAAATCTCAATAAATATTGAGCAAAATTTTATATCTTAGGCTTTGCTGTAAGAAAATGCTCAGTGCACTAGTATAGGTGGCATAGCCGTAGCTAGGATTTTCATTTCGGGAGGGGTTAGCTCAGACCGAGCAAATTTTTTTATATTTTTACATGCGAGCGTAAGCGAGCAAAAAATATTTGTAGAAGCCTTCCTAAGCCTTATACAAAAAACTATTTCGTAAAATATCATATAAAAAAAAAACACTAGATATTATCAATGGTTTTAACAGCCAGCAGATAAATCATAAATGGACTTTTCTCTCTCTGATGACATTTACATAGTATTATTTTATTTTCAAATTTCTTTGTTTATTAGGTGTTTTTTTGTTACATCCATGTTGGATGCAAAAAAAATTTTTCACAAAAAAAACAAAAACCATTTGTATGGCAATGGCATCCATGTTGGATTCAAAAAATTTTTTTTTCACAAAAAACCAAAAATCATTGGTATATTCTTAGCTACATTTTAAGACCATAACCATTAAAATTAGTTGCGTCGTTCTTGTGTTATATTGAATTTTATTTCGATTTTGTAAAAATCAAACGTGGACTCTTTTTTATTTTTATTTCTAACTTTTCGAAAAAACTTTGGTAAATGTATGTATATATTTGTTTAACAATCTTATCAGGATCCATTTAAGACTTTTATCTGAAAAGTGCATTGCGTATATACCGAAATATCAACATTTCAATGCAACTATGTCAAACAAATTTTTGATAATTTTTTTCTATGAGAGCTTTTTTCAAACCTTATTGGAGATTTTCGATTTATCACTAAAATATAAAAGCAATCCATCAAGTTCGGCATATATAAGCACAAGTATGTATTAGGGTTGTATTTGTTCAAATTCTCATCATATGATTTTCTAAAAAAAAATTTCGGGGGGGGGGGGGGGGTTAAACCCTGTAACCCCTCCCCTAAATACGGCTATGATAGGTGATTAATTTTTCAATTGTTCAAAGCAAAACCTTAAAAAATTGATTGATCTTAGTTAATAAACCGCCGTCTTGAATTGTATGGCATCGCATATGTTAATTACCTACACCAAATGTTACATATTTATTCGAAAAATACCAACAAAATACCTAAAGCGGAAACTTAAGTTGCTTTGAAGAGCAATTCAATTAATCAAGAAAACTCAATTGATTAATTTCCACATATTTTAGTTCAAAAAGTGTTAAAAATATTTTTTTTAAATTCTAATAAAATGTCTATGCCTAGGTACCTGCTAGTGAAATCGAGAGTTAAAAACTTATTCAGTAGAGAAATTTTAAATTTCCATCAAGCTCTCAATTCCACCTAACCTATTGTCTTTTTTAGATGGCGCCCGGGTAAAAATTACCCACAACATGGTAATTATGCATGGAAACAAACAAAAGCTGTTGTTTACACTTTAATCAGTCAAACATCTGTGTTTTCACTCTTTTTTACTTGGCACTAGTATCTTTAACTAAGTATAGTGTATATAGTCAGTGAAAATTGTGAATTGTCCACTTCCGCCCCCTAACCTATAATGAGCAATGTGATGCGGCTCTCTGTACATGGAGATTGCTGTATATTGAAGATGATTATTCACCTTATTATGTTGAAATGTGAATCGGAAGTGGCCAACAACGACGTTACATATTTGTATTGTTGTTTGGCATCTGTGTGCCACATCGCGACAATCTTAAGGAGCCACTTTATAGACCCTGAAGCGCCAACACTTTTCATTGTCTTCATATTGACTAAAGATGGTACTTCAGGTTGTAGGCAATTCGTCTGGTCGTTTTTTGAAAGGTATAAGCAAGGTACATCGGGGACAGGTGAGAGGTTTATATGCACATAATTATAATATGAGACTTTGATGTGTTCTGTGGTCTTTGGTAACTACTAACTACAATTGTGGAAGTCGAGTGACGGGATGCTGCTCTGTTATTAATTTTTATTCTTTTTTTTTCAAAACAAAAGCTGTTGCTTTAGTTGCCTTTCAGTTGACAGAGTCTTTGCCTATGGATAAATTATTTTTTTGTTCTTCATGCTACTAGCGGTGTGTGTAACATCTTTGAAATTATATATCTTAAAATTGCAATTGCGTTTGTAATTTTTTTTGTTTGTACTTTAAACAAAAGAACTTCATTTTTATAATTCGCATGGTGTAAGTATAAAAAAGTTTTTGTTTCAAGTCTTCTTGTTGACCTAGTTCACATCATCACAGGCAGGGGGAATGCAAAGCCAGCCAAAACCTCGGGAATTAATATAAAGTTTGTAAATAAAAACAAAACAAAAAAAAAACAGACTTTGTAATCAAAATGAAGAGTGAAATTTGTTTTTGTTTTTTTTTTTTGAAGAATTCCTCTGTGATCTTTTATGTATCAAAAGGTGATAACATGTAATTTGTTTAATTGTCAAGTCATGAGACGACTTGGGATTAAGAGTGAAAGTTCATTGTCGGTGTAAGGGAAAAATTCACTTGTTTTTTTAAATTAATTTTTGTTTAGTTAGTTCAAGATAATGTAAAGAATACATACTTTACTATCAAGATTTATTGTTGTTGTTTTTGGGTTACAAAGTTATACTTTTCACTTTTGTTTTACATAGAGTAACAAGGTTTTTGTTAATTTTTTTTTTTTGTAAATTTCTCAATCGCAAATAAACGGTGATGCTATTAGAATTGCATAATAGTTGATTTAGAGAACAGTGAAACCTTTCGTTTTACTTCCCGACTAACAATTTTGCTTTTTTAAGGCTTTTTCAGGTGCAATCGTTAGTATCATGAAGCTTTGGAAAAGCAAAATTGTTAGTAGAGTCACTAAACATAAATCTGAAGTTTTGATTACCCCTTAAATATTTAAAATTACTTATAATCAGGGATAGGATGTTGTGGAATTTGCCTTTTTTTCTTGCTTAATCGTACGACATTATGGATTAAAAACAAACACGTTTCACGTCCCCCTCGTGCCAAATATATGTTTGTATTTTATTTTGCCTTTTCTTTCGCTATTGCCTTTTTTTGCCTTTTTTTTTATTTTTCCTATGTTTTTTTTTATCTTTTTAGCGTCTTAAAGGTAATGCCTACACACAAAACACTCAAATATACAAACAAAAAGCTAACCTCAGTATATTACTTGCTCAGTTGTACAGCTTTTAATAATTATTTTAATGTAATTGATTTTAATATATCAAAGAATTGTGTAAAACAAGAACTATATAGAATTTTGCAACATCAAAGCTAATTAATTTGTTAATTTGTAGCTAAATAAATAAATCTAAAATATATCTATTCTATATTAAAAATTCACTAATTACCCCACACAAAAAAATTCGAATGAAAAGATCTACCTATGCAACTTGTTTGTCTGCTATTGCTACCATTTATTGTCTTCTACGTTCTATTGCGCGGCCGGCAACCGACACGTATCAGAGTTCAAAAGCTAACTTACTCAATTTACAATACTCGATTTGAAGAAGTTCTCCAGATTTTGGAAACTGCGAAAGGGGCAGTAAAAGATGTTTTTGAGAAATACAGATCAATTTTTTTTGGCAAATAAGGGACTCGAAAGAGTTGAACAAATAAGTTGCGTAATACCTACATTGGAACACAAATCCAGGGGTCGAACTACGGCATACGTACGTTAACGTATTGACGCTTTATGTCTCTATTATTTTCTTCTTATTAAATAGAGAAAGCAATAGTCAAAACGTTAACGAACGTATGCCGTAGTTCGACCCCAGAGCTCCCGGCAAATGTTGAAGTGGGCGATGTCGAGTTCTTTAATTGGGGTCCAGTGGTCTCTACAGATGTAGAGAGATATTTTAGCTCCTTTAGAGCACTCTAAAGGGATAATCGCAGGCGCTTGTTAACTGAAAATTAAAAAAAAACTCATGATTGTTCAAAATTACTGCAATTAATTTTTACATTTCATTCTTTTCTCAATAAATGCCTTTTTGGGAGTTTTATTTTGCCTTTTTTTAAGTTTTTTAGGTCCACAAGATCCTATCCCTGCTTATAATAGTTGTTTACAAATGTATGTTTTACTCCAATAACAGTTGAGCTGAGGCTGCTATTGCAATAGCTGTCCCTTATCACTCATTGAGTAGAGAACCAGTTGCGGTTGCTCTTCAATATAGCTGCTCACTGCTCAGTCCCCAGCATTAGAAAAATCCAACCCCATCGAATTTGCGGTTGTCTCTTTTTTTTTCTTATACAATGATGAACATGAAAAACTCAAATCAACAAGAAAAACAGTAAAAATGTTCTACTTGCTCTTTAAATTTCACTATAAGTACAACCACTCTCTGTTCTTTGTAAAATGTTCTTGACTCTTTACTATTTCACTGCTTTTTTGTGAGCATTCTGTTCTTCATATCTTTCTTTTTTTTTTATAAAAGTAATTTGATTAACGACGAAAAAAAAACAAAGATGTAGAGAAAAGTTTACTTTAATGATGATGACAAAACAGAGAGCAGAACAATTTGAAGTACATACCATTGTTTCAGTGCAAGTAGTTATTTCTTATCAAAAATGTTAAAAATGGTTACTTCCGTTTTATTTTTTTTGTATGCTATATTTTCAATCATATTTAAAATCCGAAAGAAATTTAAAGAGAAACTTGCAGTGTTAACTGCTAAATATATTAAGAGTGATTTAATATCCACTATTAATAGCTGCTCTTTTTATATGCTGCTCACTGCTTTCTTTTTAAATTAATCTTTAGCACACCCCTACTTTACAGAAGCAACAAAAGCATCATCTGTAAAGCTTTATAGAAGGAAAATTGTTTTTTTTTTTCCAGGATGAATACTTAACTGGCAATTTTGCAATGAAATGCACATTAGAAGAAATCAATTTCAATCTGCTCGAGGATAAGTTGATGTAGTAGTATTAATGTACCAGATCATCAACTTCTGAGTAGTTTATCACCTCCAATAGAAAGTGACCCAAACACAATCTAAGTTCGCTTACCACATTTATTAATTTCTGCTAAAAGTTTACAACAGCCCTGTTCCATTGGAGGTGTTAGTTTACTCGTGAGTAGAAATCTAGTACATCAACTACACATTCCTATCTCCTCGAGTAGAAGATCATGTGTTAATTCTAGTACTAGATCTTCTCATGAGTAAACTACCACCTCCAATGGAGGTTGACGCATAATTAAATGTCACAGCTTTCAATATTATTTTGACAGGTAGTTACACTCTACAGATGGTCATGTTTAGATTGTATAATCTATAGTTCTCATAATTGTAAAATCCTTTTTTGATACATTTTTTGTTAAAAAAAAATTTCGACTACGAATTTAAAAAATGGTGGATCGACTGAAACAACCTAATTTTTAATTCAAATTTTGACCACCCCAAGCGCATTTAAACTGTTCCAATTCCCAATATTCTAGTGCATATTTCGGTGACTTGTCATTTGGTTCTGTTTGTTTAATTTTCTCGGTTAAAAAAGGATATTATTTTGAAGAGGGAATTCACTTCGAAAAAAAAAAAATAAACACAATAAAATTAATTTTATTTTTCTAAACATCAATTTACCATTTATTATACAAAAAATATATTATATTGGAAGCAATATTAACTTTCAAAATGTTGTTGTTTGTTAAATTACTTTGAAATATAGTTTTTAATTTAAATGTACCTAAAATAAATTTAAACTGTCATACTTTAGTTAAACATATTTTTTTTATCAATTATTATAACATACAACTATCATATACATATACGCTAACAATTTTTTATAATTGTTTTCTTTTTTTTAATTTAATAATAAAAGATATTTTATATAAAAAAATAAATAAATATTAAACTTAATTATTTAAATGTATTTAATTAAATAGTTAATTTATTTTAATTTATTTGTAGTTAAAGCTTAGATAAGAACAAAAAAAAATCTTAAGTTTAAAAATCATTAACTTTCTGTTTGGACAATTTACATTTTTTAATTTTAGTTTTAATTTATCAATAAAAATCTTATAAACTTAATGTTAAATAAATACAATTTAGGTATATATATTTTATTCTTATTTTAAATGTGCATATTTACATGTAATTGTTTTGTGCTTGTTCATACAAAGATAAAAAGAAAGAGAGAGAAAGGGAGATCGAGACATAAAATTATGAAGTTTATAAAGCTGAATTTTGAACATCATTGATCTCGGCTTGATCGATTTTTCTGAATGTTGGTATAAAAGTGCTGCCACACTGATTTACTATTGAATTATTTGATGAGCTCTAAAAATAGAAAAGCTTTACAAACAAGTCTTTTGCAACCAAATAATATAATACCTTCTTTTGATGATAACTTCTTCCTCTAACTCTCGTTGTATTCCTTCGAACTGGATTTGCTGGGGTTTTTTGTGATAGCCTCACCGAACTGAACGTACTTCCTCTACGTCCTCTTCGTATTTGTGGTGATGGTGTACCTGTCGCTTTAAGTTAAATATATAGAAACACATATTCAAGCAAAGCTTTTTTTTTATTAAAATTCATTTGTTGAGAAATTACGAGTTCCGGCAATGGTATTCCTTTTAGAAGCTTGTAACATCTCAAAGACTACAGCACTAAAGGTTCCATGATATGATGTTTGCCTTTGGAGGGATGGTGGTTGAGCCGTTTGTGGCACACCAGGTGGCAGACGTACTGGTGAAGATAATTGACTAGTCGATGCGCCTTTAGGATGGACAAAATAGGTTGTCATGATTCCCTTGCCTTTTACATTGATCTCTCCACGAAGCTGTTAATAAAAAAGTCGGTGGTATTGTAGTTTAAGCAATATTCTTAATAAACGTCAAAAAAATAAAAATCACCAATTGCACTAAATGCGCTAAATAGAATCCAACATCCCAATAAACAATTTTGCTTCAATAAAATATTATAGAAGCAACAGTAGTATCTGTAAAGCCTTAAAGAAGCCACATTTCAGTGAATTTTACAAAGTATCTCAGAATACGTTTGTTTGAGGATTCCAATCATATCAATTGCAGACTGAGAATCTAAAATTAAGTTTTCAAAATTTTCCAATTTCAAGTTTCCAATTTCAAATAGGAACTAGAAACTTTGATTCGTTATTAAAAGCAAGCGAAATTGACATTTCTTTGGAAAGCATGAAAATATTTTTAGGAACTAATCTCTATTTTCAAAGAATAAGTTCACAAACACAGAAAGTCTACAGTTTATAGGAATCGCATTTCATACTAAAATATAATGGGTAGTCTCCTACTATTATCAGATCTCTTTTTTACTTGCTCTATAGGGCAAATATTGGTTTTGTGTAGAAAAAAAGTCGAGGTTTTAATCAACATTACGATGATGGAGAAGATAAAAAAAAGTGGTTTTCGTCTTGCTGTCCGTCGCACACTGGGGCAAGACGATTGAATTCATGGCATCAAATCAGCCGGTACAGCTAGGAACCTGAAATTTCACATGTAGGCCTATGAGACTCTTGCAAAGTGATGCCAAGTCAAATTATTGCCACGCCCCCAAAAACGCCCACTTTATAGCTCATCATTTCTGAATTGATGAACAATTTCTCCTATTTATCAGCATGAAAGTATATGAAAAGGGTAAAAAGGAGTAAGAGTATATTTTTTTGTATTTACATAACTACTTTTTACCTATACTCTTTAATGCAATCTTCATACCTAAAGAAAAAATAAATTTTTTAAATACATTTTTTTTTTAATTTTTTTTAAATTATTTTTTTTTATGAAAACAGTGTACAATGAATATATGACTTTAAGTTAATCAAAAATATCATCAGCACTATCTTCATCAAAAATGTTAGCTTAGGAGATAATATTTTGTTTTGCTCTTTGTAACAGGATCCGAAGTCCGTTTTACTCGATCACCTCAGGTTTTCTAGTTAATCTAAAAAAGTGTTCACAGACACCCTCAAAAGAACTTCTTTTTTTGAGGTTATTTTGAAAACCTGACGTGATGAGGTGAAATGGACTGCAGATTCATTTTCAGTGACCCAAAAAAAAAAAAACATTTATTTAACATAGTCGCACCCCCAAATCAGAACTTTATTTTGTGTGACTCTGACATTTTTTGAGGTTATCTCGTAAACTTGAGGTGATGGGGTTAAATGGACTTCGGATTCGGTTTAAGCTATCCAAAACACATTTAATTTATACATCCGCACCCTTAGGCATAAACAAATTGAAAAAAATTTAAAAAAAAAATGGCGGTTCAACTGTACAAAAGTCCATATGACACGAATAATGCAAAAAACGGGCACGATTTTTAAAGAACCTCAAAATAGACATACATCGCATATGGAAAACATATAAAATATTATTTGATCGAACCATGTTCATAATTAAAAGTCTATGGATTTAAGAAAATCTCTAAAACTGAACTTTCTAAAAAGAGATCATATAACTTTACTCAAACTTTACACATAATGTACATACATATATATATATTTTTTTGTGTTTTATCATAGTTAAATACCCCAAGTATAAGGCTCCATACTTAGATTTTTGAACAATTGAAAAATGTATCGAAAGAAAAATCGCAAAGATTAGGATGAAAAACAGCTAATTTTTGTTCTGATTTACAGATTAACAATCAGACTTAAAGATAAATTAATTGTGAAGAAACAGAAGGATCTATAGAAAAATTAAAAGCTTTTTTTAAAAGAATGGATATTGCTCTATACTCGTAAGATAACATACAAAACATAAAGATACTCTCAATTTAGCTTTTTGAATTAATTTCAGCTTTTGGGTCTTTCTGCCCCAGTGTGCGTCGTCGGCGTCGGTCTGTGCGTCCATCTGTACATCGAGCTAGGGCCTAAACGGATGGATAGATATGCTTGAAACTTGGTGCAGATGATTTTTGCGTAATTTCCTATAGACCCGTTTGTTTTATTTTTTTAATATCTCCTTTTTAAAGCATATCTCCCATATAACGTTTTCGATGTATTGTAATTTTCTCGAAAACGGCTCTAACGATTTTGATTAAATTTGGTGTACGTAATAGCCTTATTGATCCTAACAAAACTGCGTTTTTTGTTTTTCTCAAAAAAAAAAAAAAAAATGCGGAGAACGGAAATATGGCGTTGCCGTTTTTTGAAAAAATTGACATATTTTTAAGGTTCGTATATTTTATCAAAGAATAAGCCAATTTTATTCAAAATTTACAGATAGGTATTTCTCAAAATTTTGTAAAATTAAAAAAAAAATTTTAAGTTTTTGAAAAAAAATTTTATAAAATTTAATTTTTTTAACTTTATTTCTTTTTCTTTTTTTCTTTTTTTTTTTTCTTTACAAAATCATAAATTTCCAATAGATATTTTTAAGATATCGATACTTTGAACTACAAGAGCAAGTGCGTGCGACCCAGTCGTGCATTTTATTTGTCATAAATTCAAAAAAATAGTATAAAGGTGTTTTTCTTGTTTAAGTTCATGGTCATCCTTTGGCTATTCCGGAATAAGGGTGAATAGATTCATATAGTCATACTTTAAACTCTAGTTTAAATATGTATGAGTATTATTTTTTTTTTTTAAATTCTGGTCAGTTTAACCAGAAATAAAAAATGACTGTAGAAAGAGACGAGATGTGCCAGTAAAAAAAAACAATAAATTTATTCCATTAAATTTTATCATTAACTTTATTAATTACAAATTGACTAACCCAATAATTGCTTAAAATTTTGAATAAAACAGTGATGCGTTTATGAATTCAAGATTCAACCCATTTCGCCATTTTTGAAAAGTGATGAGTGATGACACAAACGAGACCCCCGAATTTGAAAATCGAGTTGTTGTTGGAAATATTTTTGTTTTCTTCTATTTAAAGCCTTAACTACATTCACCACATTCTCACTTTTTTGTGAAAAAGAGCATACAAATTGTTTTTTAGACAAAACACTAAGTTTTCTGCATCATTTTTAAATAGTTTTTCATTCGGAGTCAATACTACATTGATTCTGATCAAGATGGCGATGACGTCACAACGAACTGTCAAAATTCTATCGACCATCTTGTTTTCGAAATGGTAACGGAGTTACGAATAACAGAGTTACGCGCGACAGAGTTACCACATGTCAAAGTTACGCGAAACCGAAGTTACGAAAAACTAGAGTTACGAATTCTAAAGTTATGTTAAGCTATGACATGTGATTTTTGGGTTGGCAACAATTGCGAGGAACGATATGGAATTATGGAAATACAAACAAGTTTTTCGTAACTTCGGTTTCGCGTAACTTTGACGCTCGTAGCAGAGTAACTCTGGTATTCGTAACTTCGTCGGTTTCCCCTTGTTTTCTATTTATCATGCTATTTCCCTAATGTCAAATAAATTGCAAATGTAGGCCAAGAAAAACATTGAGATTTCCCTAGCGTGAATAACTGACAAATGCAAGCCAAGAAGAACCATAAAAAGGGATCAAAATTGCGAAATTTTCAACTGACCTTTTACTTTGGGAGCAGTTTATTAATTTTTGATAGTATTTTGAGATTAAATTTAGAGTAAACTTACCACACAAGTGTATCCTTTAGTTTTGATAAGATCTGCCGTCGTTGAAGGAACTTGAATCTTCCATATAACACCTGTTGAGTCCATACGTGATGCAACATTCACTGTATTACCCCATATATCGTAGACAGGTTTTCGAGCACCAATAACTCCACTAACAAGTGGACCACTTGATATTCCTAAATAATAAAAAACATGAAAACCGTTCAACTTCGTCCACATAACGTAGGATCCATGATATAAGTCTTGCGTAACTTTAACTTCCACCATATATTAACTTACCAACTCTCAATTGAAAATTATTAAAAGCCTCTTTATTAATTTCTTCAAGTTTTTGTTTCATTGCCATTGCAAATTCCACAAGATCACAGACACTATCTTCCGATGTTTCACCACGTTCAAGAAGATGTTTTGAATTTAGCCCTGAAGCAGCCATATAAGTTGCACCAACTGTTTTTATTTTTTCAATTGATGCAAATCGTTCTTCTTCGAGAAGAGCATCAAAATCACCTGAAAAACAGAGTTCATCATCTACAGATTGAATAAAACTCAACTAATTACTGCAGAGCTACTAATCAAAGGACAAGTTATCATTGACTCCCATTAAAGGACAACTCATCACATAGAACGTTTCATCAAGAGAAACACTTAAACAAAATAGAAACATCAAAATCCAAAAAGTGTTCCTTCCCAAACGAACATTCAAATAAACTGAACTTAAAATTATTATTTTTTTCAATCGAACATTGTGGTAACTTTGTCATGATGAGTTGTTTTATGATGAGTTGTCCCATGTTGAGTTGTGCTGTGATATTAAAAGCGTTTTTGACACCCAACTAACAATTTTGCTTCTATAAAGCTTTATAGAAGCAAAAGAAGCATGTATAAAGCTTTACAGAAGCAAAATTGTTAGTCGGGCATTTGTTCTCATCGGTCTGTTGTCGAAAAAAAAAAAAAACAAGAAGGCTACTGGATTCTTATGACAGCTGACCATAGGAGGCCTTAAAAACTCGAAAACTTTTATAATCTTTGGAAAACATAAGTCATTCAAAATTCCGAAATAGATTTGAATGTAAAACCTTTTTTTTCTTACAAGAAGTAACCTACCAAAAAAGTAATCTACTCCTAGTATCTATTTTTTTTTTGTGGACTACATGATACATGGTTATTTTCAGTAAATTATTCATGAGAAAATCATACACTGAAAAGTATTTCAATCAAAAAAAAAATTTGTAAAAGTAAAAAAATTCTACCAGTCTACCAGTAACCAAATTGACAGAAAGAGTGTAGGGAACACATCAATCAAATCAAAGAAAAAATGCCATAGCAACATATAAATCCCCCTAGATACATTCACCCTAATTGAATGTGGATCATCAAACATATCCACATCCGGTCATCAGAAATGTCACAAAGAAGAAGAAAAACATAACGCAAATATAGCGTGTATTCAATCAAACATTCTGATGTGACAGCCACCCACCCAAAGGGATTAAGTCAAATCCAATCCCCCCACCCACACCTACACCACAATCACATACTTACATATAATCTCGTTCAATATACGTATGCATGCTTTGCCATTATCAATATCCTCCGAATAAAAATCCTGGAAATTCGGTATTGACGCAAACATTACGCCACACAAACTGTGCATATTCGAGTAGAGTTCGTCGGTTCGTTCATCAGACAAGTAATAAGCAGCCACGTGATCTGGTAGGATATTCTGAAAAAGCAAAGGAAGAAATATGCATCACGCAAAAAAGATACACGCACGTAGCCGTCATCATCAATAATACTGCAAATGGCAGCCAATATTTTTGCTGATGATGGCAATGACAGCAAAACTGTGAGACAGAGTAAAAGAGAGTGGAACCGTACCTTTATCAACGTGTCATTGAGAAACCTGTTCGATTTCATATTAGTGAGTTCCTTTTCCGCTTGCTCCTTCCAAATGAAATCCAGTCGGGATGTAACCTAAAAATGACACATACATGATTTTGACGTTTAGGTTTCTGTTACAATTCGAAAAAACAAAAAAAAAAATGTAATAGAAGAGAGAGATGAATGACATTTTACCTCAACCAAACGTGCATGATATGTCACCATTACCAGGAACACGGCCAAAAGAATTAGCATTTGCCCTGAAAGGGGCATCCCTGCATTCGATTGCACCATTACCTCGTTATCGGTGGAGAATATATCGGGAAAGACGGCCATAATAAGTATCGTGTAGCACGCGACCATGACAGCTGCCATCATTGTTTTTACCAGGTAATAGAGTTTAAGAGCAGTAGCCAAGGCGATCAAACAGAGTATCCAGGTGAAGACAATATACTCAGGATGTACACAATCAGGATAATCATCCGTTGGCACTGGTTCAACTGAGGGTTTGTTACTGTCATTCAACGATGTAGGGGGCGCTGTAGTAGTTGTTGTTTGTAAGACAATGGCACGCTTTGAAGATTCAAAATTTTGTTGGTGTGGTGGTGGTGGTGGATTTGTTTCCAAGAGATTCAATGATGATGGAATTGATTTTGAGATATTTATAGCAGCATCAACTATAGATTGTTGGACAATATTACTTGGCATTGAGGCAGCCAAAAGTTTGCGACTTGTTGTGATGGAATTTGTGGTATAATTCGCTGTATAGTTGTTGTCAGTAATGACAGTATCAACTAGAGCATAATTTACTGATGGCTGCTGTTGAAGATTGTTTATGGTGATGTTATGATAAATTGTTGCTGAGAGGTAGACATTCACCTTAACGTCATTATTGTTGGGGTTGGCGTTTCTTGGTTTTTCTAGAACTAAATATTGTCCGTCAATGTCGAAAAATGTTGATGTTGGACAGAGGACTAGACCAACAGAACTTAGTACGGACATGATTATAATGATTAGGCAGATGAAAATTGTTCGTCGTTGTCGCTGGTGGACTAGTTTTGCTGAGTTTCGTTTTAGAACGTTTGGAAATCCTGAAAATAAAAAAAAAAATTTAAATGTTGCATATTTACACTCTACGAAAAATGTTTCGATAAAAGTGAATTTCCGGGATTTTTTTTTGAAAACAGGTTGATGAAAGTTTTGTTTTTATTTTTACACTGAAAAAAAAAACAAATTTTGATTTTTAAAAGGTTGGTAATTTGAAAAAAGTGGACTAACGAATAACAGGGTTATGTAATTTGTTGGAATAAGCATGGTTAATAATTAAGAAAAAGTGGAAAAATTACAGTTTTTACACTGAAAAAAAAACAAAACAAATTTTGATTTTAAAGAGGTTTATAATGTGAAAAAAGATGTAACTTCACACCATTTTATATTTATTGTTACTTTTGAAAAATGTTTCGATATATTTTACTAAGCATTTAGTTTTTGTAGGTGCTTATATGACAAACCAAAAAAATCAATGACTTTTACACTTGAAAAAAATATTTGTACGTTGTGGTTTTTAAGGTGAAATGTCAACTTAAGGTTCTTAACAGGAATGTTTTATGGAAACATTCTAAGTCAAATAAATAACATTTGAGGCGCAATGCTTCAAATCCACACCAGTGGATTTAATTGTTCTTAATTATAAATTTAAAAAAGTCACTGTGGTGTACATTTTTTTTGGTGTGGTGAATAAAAATTAATTCTTCTATTATTTTTAAAGATAGCGACAAAAAGTTGGGCTATCCTGAGCTAACGTTGGGCAAACGAACCCCAATGCAAAACCAACAATTTTTGTACTGAATAAAAAAAATTTTTTTGTGATTTTTGAGGTGAAATAATATAAAAATAATTCCGTTATACTTTAAGAACTAAGGGTGGGCTAACGGAAACAAATCTTGGGCTATTCTGGGCTAACCTTGGCAATCGAACCAGGCAGGTTTGAAAAAAAATTTGCATTTGGGGGTGCCAACATCACATAGCTAAGGAAACTTTAATAATTAAATCTATATTGCAATCTTTGTTGGCAGATTTGATTCTGTGAGAATTTAAGGAAAACAAATGTGAAAAAAGAACATGTTGTAAGGCATTTTTTTCTTAAATGGCGCCCAAAGCGATTTCTTTTTTTTTTGATACAGGAAAAGGTATGATAAAAATATTTAAGCGTTGTATTTAAAATGGCGCCCAGCGTGGAGTTTTGAAAATGTTGCAAGGAATTATGAATATAAAAATTAAATTGCATTAAAAAAAGAGAAGTAAGTGAACTTGTTGAACTTAATTCATTTTTTAAATATAAATGTACTTATGTAGTCTCATTTAAATGGCGGACAACGTGGACATTTAACAATATTGACAGAGGTCAACTTGTAGAAACTGTTTTTTAATTTTTGTTGGAAGGTGTCAGGGGCGTACACACCATTGGGGCAAGAGTTGTGGTGCCCCGGGGCCCCCGACACGTGAGGGCCCTGAATGGAGACAATGCAGAGAAGGCAACTAATTATAGAAGTAACGAAGTAAAAAGATAAGATATTTGACATGAATCACTTTCTTCAGTGTAATGCAAAATGAATTGGTAGTTAGCCACATACTAATATTTCATTAAAAAAAATATATTTCCTCAAGGGCCCCAAAAAATTTAACTTGAATAATCTTAGCGACCAACAAATGATACATCAGGGGCCCAAAACTAAAAAGTAAGGCGAATACGTACTTTTTTACTTGTTCTTATTTTCTATATCAAAGGGGTCACAAAATTTAGTATTTTCCCGGGGCCCCGGCAACTCAACGTACGCCTCTGGAAGGTGTTTTTATGTTCTAAGGGTCAAGGCACTTGTACGATTACATTGACACTATAATGGCGCCCAACGTGGGATTAATTTTTTTTATTATACCTAATAAAATACGTTTCTGAAAAATTAAGACCCATGAACTTTTAACTATTTTAAAATTCAATTTTTCAAAAGTTCAGGAGCCAACTTCACAGGAATGATGGAGGAGTAATTTAAAGAATTTGGATGTTTAAAGCGTTTATTAAATTTACATGAGAAAATAAATACATACTCGTATAAAATTTGTCACCTTGTTTAAAATTTTAGTAGAATAAATTTTAACCTATTATATTCACCTCGCTTGAGTTCAAATTTTACAAAGGTGAACATTTTAACAAAATTTTTAATGCAATTCACCTGTTAAAAACTATAAAGATTTAAGGTATATTTACAGTAGCTAACTTCTGTATGAATAACCTGAGAAAGGTCTGTCTCAACTAAGACAAAAAAATTTGTTTGCAAAAAAAAAAAACTATTCACAGAAACTCTCCCTAAAAGCAAACACCGTGGATTACGATTACTTACGAGTACCTACGTTACATAACATGCTTTAAAGCTGAAACACAATCACGCTTTGGGGCGTCGCTTAGTTGCGTTACGTTGAGAAATCCTCAAAGCGCGCTTCTGTCACTTTGACTTTGAACAGCTGATTGCAACATAAAATCTGCTGTCAAATAAAATAAAATGCACGACTGGGGCCGCACGTACTTGCTCTTGTAGTTCAAAGTATCTATATCTTAGATAACTATTGGAAATTAAAGATTTTCGTTAAATTTTGAAAAAAAAAAAAAAATAAAAGTAAAAAAATTCCATTTAAACTTTTTTTTTTCAAAACATTTTAGATTTTTTTTACATTTTACACTTCTAAATGACAAGAAATATCTGTCTGCAAATTTTGAATAAAATTGGCTTAGCCTTTGATGAAATATTCGACATTAACTAAAAAATGCATCAATTTGGCAGAAAACGGCAACGCCATACCGTTCTAGGAAATTTTTGTGAAAAACTAAAAACGCAGTTTTGTTAGACTCATTAAGACTGTAACGAATACCAAATTTAATCGAAATCGTTAGAGTCGTTTTCGAGAAAATTGCAATAACTCATTAACGATACACGGGAAGAGCCGACATTAGCAATTAAAAAAAAAGAAATTGTCATATTTCCACTATCCGTATTTTTTGAGAAAAACTAAAAACGCACTTATATTAGATATACGTACAGCATTACTTGTGTCAAATTTAAACAAAATCGTTAGAGCCGTTTTCGAGAAAATTGCAATACCTCGAAAAGTTTGTATGGGAGGTATACGTTCTAGGCGAGATATTAAAAAACAAAAAAAAACCAACCTTGGAAATTACGAAATAATCATCTGTACCAAATTTCAAGAAAATTCGTCCACCTGTTTAGGCTGCAGCTTCTTGTACACCTTTTTTTGACGACGCACAGACGCACAGACGCACAGACGCACCGACGCACAGACCGACGGACGTCATGACGAAAACCACTTTTTCAGACTTCTCCATTATCGTAATGTTAGTTTTGATTAAAACCTCGAATTATTTTTTTGACACGAAACCAATACTTGCCCTATAGAGCAAGTAAAAAACACAGTCACTCACAAAATTATTGGGCCAAGTCTTTATCTTGATTTAATTGTGGAAAAATGAAAAAGGATATTAATATGTTTAAAAAATGCATAGAAATTTGTTAATTCTTTAATCCTATAGTTATAAAAACAAAACCAATCAAAATATATTGTTTTTAACAATAAAACTCAGTCTAAAACATCATTAATTTTTTTTTTTGTTTTTAATAGGTACGTAAATTGTTTTGATTTAAAATATCTCGATGTCGTTTTTTTGTGCAAAATCTATATAGAGAAATTAAAAAACACACATAGTTTTGCAATAATTTATTTTTTTTTATTCACATTTGGCGCAATAATAATGTGGGTGACTGTAACTATGTCTGTTAAATGTCAGAAAGCGAGCAAAAGTTCAGTCTGGTTGAACTTTTGCTCGCTTTCTTACGTTTCCTTACGTTTGTCAAAAAAAAGCGTACGTTAGAAAAGCATCATTGTGTGAGGATACACAGATTTCCTATAGTTGAACTTTTCGCAGTTGTCAAAATCGACGGCAAAGCGTGATTGTGTTTCAGCTTTTAAGTTCTGATGTTTGACATTTTGTTACGTTATATTTATTTTAGAAAAGCTTATGACACCTTCAATGAACGTACCTTCCAAAAATTTTATCAAAAATAAACATCAGCAATTAAACGGTTCATGTTTTTGAATTATATTTTCTATTTTAAACAGACATACAGACATTTTACCTTTTTGCAATTTACCCAAATACACAAATTAGAAAATTGCAAAATGCCAACTGTATAACAAAAACATCACAAACACATTATGCCACGGAGAGAGAAAGAGTGTACACTGCGAACTGCTGCACACACATTCATATGCCACAAAACGCAACGCAAACAATTTTATTATAAATAGAATTTCAACTCGTTAACGTTTTTATGTGCATTCTAAAAAATGTAGGATGGTGTTTTTTGGGGGAAATTATTCTAAATACTCACCTGCAAATTCTTCAGCCATTACAAGGATACAGCCAGCCGTAAGGACTAAAGTGCCAACTGCCAAGCAAATAATTAACTTTGTGCATTTTGGTATCACAATTGTTTGACATAGAACAATGAATATCCATATCACAAAAACACACAGCATATTCGACCTAGTAAAATGTTTTCAAATTGATGTTTACCAACGATGTGCGATATGGTGGATGGTAGCAGAGTAGAGTGTTGCAAATTATAACAAAGAAAGATAAATGTTTACTTTTAATTAACTTGAAATAGTTTTGTTTTTGCATAGGTGAAAATTGTATTTTTTAGTTTGTTTGTTTACCTGAACATATCCTCACGTAATTGACAAAATTTAGCTTCTTGAGTTTTTTCTTTAAATTTCAATGTCCATCCATTTAGATATTCTCGGCGAATTTCTTTATTCGAGTTGATTTGAATATTTTGATCGATGAAATCGTCAATCTAAAAGGGCAAAAAAATGTTTAATCGAAAAGTCTTTAAATTAACATGCTGTTAGAATAACATCAAAAAGTCATTAATAAAAATTACGGAAGTGTAAAAAAAGAAATTTTTTCTAATTTTTCGGGTCAAATTACAACAGAAAATACAAGAGAAAAAAAAAATGTGAAGAATCATTAACATTAGTCATTAAGTTCACAAAGGATGGAATGTTTTTTCATTTTTGTTTGTTGTATTTTCTTTAGTAAATATAATTAATGAGTTAAAGTGTAGCCTTGCCTTTAAGTTATTCAGTAGGAAACAAATGTTGCGTTGGTGGTGAACAATTAAAAACAAACTTAGCATCATTCAAATAGGAAAAGTGGAAAGACGAAAGAGCATTTAAGATTATGGTTTTAACTTCTTAATAATTTGCAATAGAGTAATGCAGAACTTGAAGTTTACAGTTTGCTATTTGAACTTTAATGAGAATTATGTTACAGTTCATATAAAAGGTCATTTGAGGTGACAGAAAAAAGTTCTTAAAAATGGCGCCCAACGTTACGAATGATGGAATTAAAGTAAAAAACTAAAACGTATTTCTTGGAGGAATAATTGTTATAGGTTTCTTGTTATTGAAGTAAATAATCACCAAAATTCCCCAAAACTGGTTCCAAAAATTAAAAAATTGTTTAGAAAAGAACTCGATTCTTCTGAAAATGACCGTTACCCTTAACTTCGTTAGTTTTTGGGTGACACCTAATGTGAATTATATATGCTTAAAAGCTTGAATATTAAAAGGGTTTTAAATAGAATGTACAAGAACTATATATACATTTAAATGGCGCCCAACGAACGAATGGATAGGAAAAAAGAAACTGTTAAATGAAAACAAATGATAAAACATTCTTAGAAGATAGGTAGAAATTATCAGATGGTACATCATTCTTTTAGAATGGTTATAATATAAAAATGGTGTTCATCGTGGAGAATAAACATTAAATTGATAAAAATCTATTTTCAAATTCCCCTGCAATTACCTTAATAAAAAAAAAATGGCGCCCAACTAATGTGATAAACATAGTTAATATGACATTGTCCAAAAATTAACTCTCAATCCTTTATGAAATCAATAAATCTGGTAAATTATTGTTAGGTATTACAAATTATTACTTTAAATAGGACGAAATTAAATTATATTGAAATGGCGCCCAATGTGAAGAAGCAAGTTATAACGACGAAAACCAAATCACCAAAAGACCAAAGAAGCCAAGGCTGGTTCGAATATTGAAATACAAATGGAACAAAAAATTGCAAGGTAGTAAAAAAAAAAATTAAGCAGGACCAGAGTTAAGAAAAAAACCCACGAAATAACGAAAAATTGACTAGAGCTCGAAGGGTCTCATTGTTGTGAAAGAGTTCATCTCTCCTACGCCGTTCGGAGTTAGTGGGCCTGTGGGCACATTCAAACAGTTAACATAAAGCTATAGGATATCTTTTTGTTGTTGTAAACAATGTTAAAAATTAGTAAAGAAACTCTTAGAAATGGCGCCCAACATACAGACAGCAATAAAAATTAATTTGTTAAAAATCAAATCATTCCTTCACAAAAGCCTCTAAACAGGAAAAGCTAGAAAATAAACAGTTCAACTTAAAAAGAAAAATTGTGTTAGAATAAAATTAAAAAAATGGCGCCCAACAGAAGGTAAAAATGATTTTGTTTAGCACAAATTACTGTTGCTTTTTTCTTTTGTGATGCCACAAACGAATAGGTATTTTAGATTCCAAGTAATTACGGCCAACAAGAATAGCAAAGCGGCAACGCAAAGTGAACAAAAAAAAAAAAAAAACTCCTAAACATTAACATATTTTTTTTTACCAAATTACTATTGCTTTTTTCTTACAAAGTACAATTCAATAAGCACTTAAAGTTGCATTTAGAAGAAAAATATAAAAAGAATAAAATTGATAAAAAAAATCATTTCCTTCACCAAATCACAATTGGACCTTATCAGTTCAAGCTAAAAATTACCAGTTTAAATGTTAAAACCTAAATTTCATAAAAATAAAAATCTAAAGAATAGCGCCCAATGCGAGAATAAAGGTAAAAATATAATTTTTTTAAAGCTCCACTTATTCCCACATAACATAACTTTAAATTAACTAATCATTTGAAAAAATTAATTTAAAGTTAGCATGAATTTGAATTTAAGAAATGGCGCCCAACATTGTTGAAAGGTTGAAAGTAAAAAGAACTGATAACTATCAACCACCTGGTTTTATTTAACTACCGTAGGTGATGCTCACTATTACTAGCTTAAATGAAAGATATATTGGATTGGAATTAATATTTAAAAAAAATGGCGCCCAACGTTCAGTTACTGTGTCCCAGGCTAGACAGCTACCCCTTACTAGTAGAAGAACTCTAAATCATAACATACGCCAATTTATTATCATCACAGTATAACTCTTGAACTTAAAATCTCCTCAACGACTAAAAATATCCATCTTAAACGACAGACACCCAATTCCATGTCTAACCAACCATAAACATAAATGAATCAACTTATCCCTAAAGAAATTTTAAACGGAACCTTCTCTACCATGAATGAAATCCTTAAGTCTCAGCAAAAAAAAAATAAAAAATAAGTCATGGCAATATACACTTCCGGATATGGATTTATACCAACGAACGGTATTATTCCTATAGAATATTCAAAAGTATTTACGTAAGCCAAACACAAACACACACAAATACTTAAGTACTCGACGTCAAAAATAAAATTTAAATAAGCTTATATGTAAATTGAAATGAAATTTAACGTTTACCTCTTCAGCCATTGCAGTTATGGACGCACGATGATCCTGTTTTACATCACACAAAACGGAATCGGTACGATTAAGTGCTTCTTGTGGTTCGTTTAGCTGGAAATAATTAAATTAAAAAGAATGAGAGGCTATAAAAATACACACAAACACACTTGTGCACAACACACACACATTGAATAAGAAAAGGAGGTAAAGTGACGGGACGGTGGTCTTTTATTCCTCGTCCATTCATATCCTTCTCCTTCGTCCTTCCCATGACCCAGACATATCCACAAGTGGATTATTAAAGTGGATCTGATGGCCGAGGAAGGAAGAAGGAGTCGTCGTCTCTTCTTTCTTGTTTATCCATTTAAAGTGTTTAGAGGTTTTTTTTTACTGTGTTCTCTTCATGATTCCAGTTTTTCAGCCGTAAACAAAAGGATCAGTGCTGTGGTTGTGCGAGGCCAAAAGTTTTTTTTTTTTTATTACTTCCCGGCAACACAAAACTAATCCCAAACAAATTGACAGACAAAGCCGAGAGTTTTACAAGAACTGACCGACCGCCCGCTGAATGGATGAAACACAGAAAGAGGATGACTTTGACAAAAGAAAAAGGAAAAAAGGCAATAAGGATGTGGGCAGGGTTTTTTGTTTTTTTTTTTTTTTTTGGGAAACATACAATTTTAATAAGACGCATCATGTTGCGTTTTTTTTTTTTTTTTTTTTGGGAAGAGCTTCAAGTCAAGTCAAGGAAGTATGCTTGCTAACTTACATTTTTGAACGGGATTTCCGGTGTCCACTCTGTGGTTGGTTCGTCTTCTGTTATAACATTCTTTGGATCAATTTTATCATGTTGTTGTGCATCTTGTTTAACATTGTTGACTTTATCGATTATTCGTATATCGTTGGTGGCTATTGTAGCTATTGGAGTTTTGCCATTTGCAACCACAATGCGAGGAGTGTCACCATTCGCTTCGATTACTTTATCAATTTCAAGCGAATTATTATTTGCTAGAGGTTGTTCAATTGAAGGAGTTGGCTTTGTTGGGTTACTTGAGCGTCGATTGCCAAAACGACGACGTGGTCTTTAAAAAACAAAGAAAGAATAGTTTAAAAAACTGCAAAATATAAAGAAAAAAAAAATATCACAAAACACAAATACTTAAAAAAAACTTGAATCTAAATAATGGCGCCCAATGCGAGAATGAAGGTAAACAGAAAAATTTTTGAAAGCTCTACATATTCCCTTTTCAAATCACCACAACAACTAATGAGTTGAAATAATTAATTTAAAGTTAGCATAAATTTAAATTTTAGAAACGGCGCCCAACATGGAGGACGATAGAGTCAAAGAAAATTGATAACTATCAACCAAATTATTTTTTAAACGACCAGTAGCTTCTTCTAAAAATAGAAGTCGGATCAATATATGAAAACTAACAAAATAGCGCCCGACGTAATGTGGATAATGCTAGAAAGAAAGTTGACGGTAAAATCCCAGGGCGTTAGTTAATACACTTATTAGCAAAAAAATGGAAAAAAATTCAAGCTTTAAAATTAGACCATGAGACTTTGAAGAAAAAATATTTTATTCATTGCAATTTTTGTTTTTAATATACGAATTTGCTCCTAAGTATAGTAATGTTTACTATTTTAAGTTTTAATCTCATTCGACCTACTTAAAAGCTTATACAGGGTGTCCCAAAAGTAATGGATCAAACGAAGTGCTCTGAAAAACCCTGTTTTGTTGAATTAAAATTGTAATAATTTGCGATCTAGCTTCAACTTTGGAAACTTTTATACTTTTTTGAAAACTGCAATACATGGACAAGTTTTTAAAATAATAAACCAGTGTCACACCGTACAAAATTTTTTTTCGGTGTTGCTCTCAAATAAAAGTTAGAAATAGATTTTTTATAAAACTTGAAACTGTTATTTAATTTGCAGCGAAATGCCGTGCCGTATGGAATAAAAAATCTTTTGATAAATGAATGGTTCCTAATTATTTGGCAATGTTTTCGTAAAAGAATTAAAAAAAACAAAAATCAATAATGGGCGCAGGAAGCAAAATACTGTTGCCAAGTAGGAATTTTTCGAAATTGCACAAGAATTTGCATTAAATCGAAAACCGTAAGGATTTGGGATGAACAAGTTACCAAATTCTGAGAGCCCTTAAGTTCCCCAATCAGCATATTTCGTTTGATCCATTACTTTTGGGACACCCTGTATAAAGTTTATTGTGAGAACAGAATTGTCACAAACTTTTTATAAACAAAGTAAAAAAATAACAACCTCAAAAACCTTAGCTTCTTAGAGCCATGCATGAAAAATGCAATGAAACTTAAATATTAAATATCAGCGATCAAAATTCCCCATGTTAAAATGAGTGGGTTTTTCGAAATTTAAATTTTTCACTTTTTTAGAACACTTTGAAGGAAAGTAAGGAAACAATTTACTAACAATATCTGAAAGAAGAAGAGAAAAAAAAATTGAAAATCGGTAGAGTCGTTTTTTTTTTAAGTTTTTTTTTTTAGGTAGGTACCTATAAAAATTTTCAAAATTTTCAAAAAAAAAAATTGGAATGCCATTCAAAATGAAATAAAAAACCACCCATAAAATCAAAGTTTTAAAAAAAATTCATTTCTCCGTTTTTAAAAAATTGATTTTCAAAAATAAATTTCAACTTTTTATAAATCCAAAGACTTTTTTTTTTAATTTTTCTCTGTGTATGTTAACATAATTACTCTTAAGAGTTACTAAAGTATTTTTGTACAAAAATTTTTTTCAGTAAAAAATGTTTTTTCCAGTATTATTGTGTCAAAAACATTACAACTAAGAAATATGAATAGCAAAAATTGATGTTGCAAAGTAATAAATAGCAAAACTAATGTGTTGTTCTTATGTTACATGTAAGTAACATACACTGCCAAAAAAAGTCGGACAACTGAGGAATTAACTTTTTATAGAACAATAATGTATGCTACTTCTTCTAAGCCAAAACACAAAACACTTTCTGTATCAACATTTTTTATATCTTTTTTCAAAACTATGAATTTTTGAAAAAAAAAAAAAAAAATGTGGATTTAGTCCGATAAAAAAAATTAAAAGTTTGATATTTGACTAACTTTTTGTACTAATCCAGTAACTGGGCATTATTATCTTTCAATTAAATTAAAATTATTTAATGGAATATTTTTTACGAATTTTCAAAGATATGTTACATGAGAGTAACGTTGGTACCGAAAGGGTTAATTTTCAATTTCACCTTAAGGGAATAATTTTCTTTGGCTAAAAAATGAATATCAATAGGTAAATCGTATTGCTTAAATTCAACTAAGTTATTTGTTTAAAATTCAAGGACTATAAAATGCCTGTACGTGTCTACAAACATTGTGTTCCATAGAATCCACAATTTCCTATTTCAATCCACAAACTTTTTAGTTGCATTTTTTAGTAAGATGTCCTAAATTTCGCACAAAACACTATTCAAAAAAATTACATTTTTCATAATCATTTTCTGATTTTTACTATGAACAGGCAAACTTGAAGGTTGATGCTTCTATTATAAAGGAAATTTCATTAAATTTGAATTTGAAGTGAACAAAAAAAAATTTTTTAAGAGTAGTTAGCATATTTTGGGTGTAGCATTTTAAATATTATGCAAGAACGTAGATTTAGCACGTCCAAATGTGCCCCAAATCTGCCCCTTCTCTTCAAAAGTGGACAAACTAACCATTAAAATTGTTAAAACAACAATAAATAATGTAATAAAATTATTGTATACACTTAGGAGCAAAAAAATGGAATCAAACTTTTGCGTTTTTTTAAAACGTTAATTGGCCAGGATGTAATTGACATACATGAATGTTAATTGCACCATTAAAAAGCTTGAAACAAAGGCTTTAAATCAATACTAGGAACTTTAAAACCCGTTCACTTTTTAAGGATCCAATCAACATAAATGAAGCATGTAAGCAAAAAAAGACTGAAACTGAAACAGAGAGTATCTGGAAAATTTAACATTTTAAAAAAATTAAGTGCAATTTATTGACAGAGATAACGTCAATAGTAACGGTAGGAAAAAAAAACTGAAATTGATACAGAGAATATCAAGAAAATTTAACATTTAGAAAAAAATGAAGTGCAATTTATTGACAGATAGCTATGATACTATCGTATGCATTTTGAAGTTTTTACCAACAATTAAAAGTAAAAAATTCAAGCTTTTAAATGAGACCATAAAACTTGAAGAAACATTATTTTATCCATTGCAATTTTTGTTTTAAATAAAAATTATCTTTTTTGATTCCGTTTTTTTGCTCTTAAGTGTATAATCACATTATATTATAATTAAATATAACAATAAAATAATTTAATCAACAGCGGTTTCAATAAAGCTATGTTCAAAAAATAATATAGGTTTAGAAACTAAAAAAAAATTTGACAAAAGTGTTTTACATACATTTAATCATTTTATTTAAAAAGTAAAAAAAAAAAATTAAGGCCTTAACACATCAAACTTTTAAATAACTGGACTTGACCCTCTCTTATTCTCATGTATATTTGATCTGACGATGTGAGGTGATTTTGTATCAAAAAATAAGACTTAAAAAAAAGTCAACATCGAAAATCAATTTCCTAAATACGCAACGCTACTCCTCAGAATATTCAAGTTGAAAAAGATGTTTATTTATTTATCATATATTGAATCTCATTTGTCTGTCCTTCATCAAATTACCTCAATGGTTCAGTCCTCTTTATTAGATATGTGTTGACGTTCAGGTGTTTTAAGTGGTTATCTCTGCTTCCACCATCTCCAGGTTCAACTTCGTATGTATCATTCAAGCATTTCAATGTGGCTTCCGATATATGCACTCGACTTCAATTTCCAACAAAAGCATCAGTTAGTAAAATGACATATGACAACATGAAACAGAGGGACGGCAAAAAGAGAGTGAGAGATCAAAATTTGACACACACCGGTGTCCAATGGTGTGGAATATACTATACAACACAACATTGCCTTCAACTTACCCAGGTATTCCACCAGATTCCATATGATTGGCAATGATAACATCATTGGACCATACGTCAAAATGCCATTTTTTATTGCCTAGAACACCACACATCACCGAGCCACTATGTATGCCGATTCGCATATCCAAATCGACCTGCAATGATAAATATTATATATGATATATAGAAAAGTTGTTGTAGATATATCCTGGAACTGGACCTAGAGAACAGAGGGAAGGACACACTTTTCATGTGTGTATGGAAATGGGAGAATATGCAATTTATAAGTTGAATGAGATTTATTGTCTGAAAGTGTATATAAATAGTTTTTGTTCATGGTCAAGCTTCGAGGTATGTCGAGAGAGGACATATATATATAATTGGAATGTTTGCTGGCTTCTACGAGTATAATTGTCGTCCGTTCTATGAATGTAAGCGGAGTTCAGGATGGCATTAAAAATGCCTTTCGAATTAAATTGTCAGTTTTTTTAAGTACCTATTTTTTATTTTAAAGATTTTTTTTTTTCAAAGATACAAATTAAACAACGCAATAAATTTACCATTGATAACAATTTTTAATTGATTATGTCATGAGCTGACAAATGGCTTCTTTTTTTTTTAAGTTAATATGTAATAATTCTTTTCACAGCAATGAAAAGAATTTTAATTCATTTTGGTAATTTTAAAAATAACAGAAAAGTTATTAAATGTATAATTCTTCATTCATTATAAAGGATTTACTCGAATGGCAAACGTGTCACCATTTTCGGATTAAAAAATGAAAAATAAAATAAATTGTTAAATATTACTCCATTTTACTTATGTATATATGTATGTTGGTACTATTGTACTATAGAAGAAATGAAATTAAAAAAAAAGTCGCTAGGAGTTCTTACAAAATTTAAAAATTAAATAGACCTTTTGCACCTTAACCTGCTTAGTCTTGAATTTAATTAGTTTCAGCATTATTTTGAACAAAATTTCCAACTTAACAAAATTTAAAAAATGTACAATAGGAATATGGAAATGTGGTGCTTCTAAAGGCCCACTAGCTAATTGAAATGTGAACGAAATAAAATTTAGAAAAAATTTTTAAATGAAAAAAAATGTTCCCCATACGCCATAGTGACAGACTTCAATAACTCAAATAAACGAGAAGTCACACTGGAAATATTCGTGTTAAAAACTTAAGATATTTTAGCGACAAGACGACCAATGTGATAATACCACTCCAAACAAATATAAATGAAATCAAAGGTACTTTGGACTATAATAGGAAGCACGCAGGACTCTATCGTGCATTTTTTTTTTTGTATGTTTCCAAAATTTTTAATTGATTTTGAGTTATTCGAAATATTAGGCTTTCGGTTTTCAGTTTTGAACTTTTGGGATTTAGATTTTCATGATTCTGACTAATTCCAAACATTTAAAGGAAAAATTAATTATTTTTAATAATAACTGTATTTTGTTGAACCTTGAATATTATTTGAATGTAATTTTGAATAAAATCAAAACTTTTCAGATTTTCTTTTATTAGATTCAAACCTAGGTAGAAATCTGTGCGTTACAAGCTATTCAAGAGGAAATGTCGAAAATTGCGTTTTAAAAATATCAAAATTTTGAAAAAATATTAATCTTTAGACATTGAGCCCTTGAAGAAAGAATCAATGTAAGATTTGAAGATATTTAAATTCCTTACATAAAATTATAACAAACATTTTTCGAAGTTGTATCATAAAAAAAAAAAAATATATTTTTAAGAAAAACAGAAAAAATTGTAAAATAACGGTTTAAAAAAAATTTCTATATATATGACGATATTTCACTGCAAATCCTGTTTAACATTTTTAGCAAATAGACTCTTTATTTATACATATTATACAAATTATGACATGTAAAATGTCCTGACAGGATATTTGCCTACAAAATATTTATGGCATTGCTCAAAGACATTTTACTACCTTCTTAGAAATTGGTCAGATGTTTACATTACGGCTTTTCCTTATTTTCTTTTCAAATATGAAGATTTTGGACAAAAATTTGAGCATCTTGTAGAAATAATTTTTTTACCAACTTTTTTTTTTGTTATGTTTGTTACCTTATAACTTTAGACTGAGTGAACCAATTTTGATAATTCTTTTTTTTAAGAAATCAATTCAAACTTTTTTCGCCCGATTTAGCGTTTATAAAATATTAGCATTTCCAAAGTGGACCAATGTTAAATTTTTAAGTTTCTTGCGTTTATTTATTAGTGGGGTCTAGAAAATATTTTCAATTACTCACTGATCAGTTTAAAATAATAAATTCTAAATTCTCAAAAAATCGACTTTTCTCCCGAATGATCTTTGTTCATCGATGCATGGGAATTGCGATGATTTATTTTTTCATACACCCCTTTAAGAGAATACTAAAAAAAAAACCAACATAATGCAACATTAGAAACGTTAAATATTTAATATTTACTCCGCCGAAAAAAATTACATTTACCCTTCTATAGTACAATTTGCTTTGAGATTAATCTAAATTTGTTGCCAAAATTTTCATCCTCTCAAAGAAAACTATGAAAAACCGTTATTGTTGCTTTGACTAATACTTTAATAAAATATGTCTCATAATTGCCAACTCAAATAAAAATGAGTGATATAGTTTTTACTTGCTATACATATCAATATAAAAATCAGACATGACATTATGATGGGAACGTTTCGTTATTCTGTATTCCTAAATTCTGTAAATCCAAAATTCTGTTTTCAAAATTTTAGAAATCCATTATTCTGCTTTTTTGAATTCTGTATATTCCACAGCTATACCTTTTTGTCTTTCCTGTTAAACAATTTGTTTTCAATTAACAAATTAAGTATAATAATCCTTTACAGCCGTTTCGTAAAACGCAAGTTAAGGATTTATGTTCTACATAAAACCTCATGTCACAGTTTTCGCAGAGGAAAAATTAGGGAATAAGAGATTACGTTCTACATACATACATAAATATTCAAGTTTCGTTTCAGACCTTATAAAAAAAGACAAAAACAAATAAAAAATAACAAAAAAAAAAACAAGATGGTGAGATATGTATGAAGATGGTTGGCTAAATATTACTAGTATTTTGGTATTCAAGGTATGTCATTCAAATTCAATAGAATAGCTGTAAGTCATATCCAAATTAATTGGGGAGGTACTTTACTTCAACATTTTCTTCAGAGAAAATACCAAAAATCTGTACTCCAAAATTCTGTAAATGATAAAAGAAAAATTGCTTTGATAATACAAAAAAGTGCGCACTTTTTGTATTTAAAGAATTTTAGAATACAGAATTTTGAATGTACAGCATTTTAAAATACAGAATTTTGGAATACAGAATTTTGGAATCCGAATTTTGGCACATACATAATTTTGGAATCCGAATTTTGGCACATGCAGAATTTCGACCCCAACCCCATAATGATGATAGATGTTTTTGTAAATTTAAAAACCAATTTTATATTATTTTTTATGTTTTTAATAAATTTCTTTCTTTCTCAATCATGTAAAGTTTTATAAAAACGTTAGCCGTGATCATTAAAAAAAATAATGGTATGCCATTTTTAGGAAAATACTAATAAACAAAATTTTGGAAAAAAATAGTACGTTTATTTTTACTTTCCTGTAAATTTTTTTAAAATGGCAAAACACACTTTGCGCCATCGCAAGTAAAAAAGGTGAAGTCAGTTTCTATTTGAAAAATAAGCCTGCTCAAAGTTATAATTTTATATCTATAAAAAAAAAATGTGAATGATCGATAGAGAATTTTGATCAATCCTATTTGAGTTCAAATATAAGAAATCTTGTTAGTTTAAATATTTTAACGGGAACGGGTCATAATTCTGCTTGTAAAAATTCTGTACGACAAAATTCTGTAGGGTCAAAATACTGTAAGACCATAATTCTGTACGTCATTATACTGTAAATACAAAATTTTGTACGTCAAAATACTGTATGAACAAAATACTGACTTGCAAAATTGTGTTTTGTAAAACTCTGTACGGCAAAATACTGTATTTTTCAATACAGTATTTTTAAAGAAATTTCCTTTGATAAAAAAAAACACGAAATAGTAGCTTTAAATATAATTATTGACAGTAAAGTTGTAATTTTATACAAACATAATTATTAAAGTAAAAAAGTAAATCAATTCTAGGAACACAAATCAAACTTTTCTTAAACATACAAAATACATTTTACAAAAAAAATGTCAAAATCAATATAAATTTAATTTTTTTCAATCCGTTTTAGGTATGCAACGTGGTTTAATTCAGATTGTTTTTTTAAATAAGTGTAGTTTTTTTTTTCTTTCTCTTTTTCCGTAGCTCCTAATAAAGTACCTAGATTAATCAGCATTAGAAGCTTGCCTCTTTATTAAGTTGATCTCTTAGAAATTCATAGTAAACCCTCTTTTAAATATATCTGTATTTCAAAATTCTGTAAAAATAATGTAAAAAATATCGTTTTTTTACAGCATTTTTACAGAATTTTGATGTATAGAATTTTGAAATACAGTATTTTGACCAACCAGAATTTTGCTATACAGAATTTTGACTTTCAGAATTTTGTTCGTACAGCATATTGCAGATACAGAATTTTGATCTACAGTATTTTAGCATACAGTATTTTGAATACAGAATTTTGCAACATACAGAATTTCGACCCCAACCCTATTTTAACTGCAAGGGCCACTTTTTTAATAGTCAGATAAACCTCAATTAGAGCTTATTCCTAGGAGTATTTTTTACTTGCGATATAGGTACTATATATCAAGTTATGCATTCGTACAAAAAAAAAAGTTGAGATAACATTTTTCCATGGCATTACGATGGTAGACAATGCCAAAAAAGTGGGTCCCGGAAGTCCGTCTGTCTGTCTGTCTGTCTGTCTGTCTGTCTGTCAGTCTGTCTGTCTGTATAAGGAGCTACAGCCTAAACGGATGGACCGATCCGTTATTTGGTGACTCTCCAGAGGGGTTTTTGGAATTAATTTTTTTCGACCAAAAATAACGGTACTTGTCATATACCGATTTTAGTAAAATTGAAATATCTCGAAAACGGCTACAACGATTTTGTTAAAAAAATTCAAATGTTAGTTTTAAGCTGAGGTCTATTTTTCAATGAAAATTTTTTTTTTTGAAAATCATTATTAAAGGTACCTGCCATAGAACCGTTTTTTTTTCAAATTCGAATATCTCTGAAACTTCTTATTCGATTTCAACGAAACTTTTTGTGAAGAAGCATTTATATAATTTAAATATAAACCAAAAATTGAATTTCCAAAAAAGTAATTTTTGGATTTTTAAAAAAATTTTGAAAATTTTTTTTTGAAAAGTCAAATTTTCGAAAACGGGACATTGAATTTTTTTGAAATTTTGTTTTTAGATGTTGATTAGTGATTTCTACAAAATGGCATTACAATTTTATTTTAAGACTTTTTTTCCAAAAAATTATTTATAAAAAATTGTTTTTTTAAAAAACGGCTCTAACGATTTTGAAATTTTTTTTTCTAAAAATGCACGTTAATATATCAATCAAAACTGCATACTTGTTTTGGAGGGCAATTTAATTTCAGATTTTATTTTATTTTTTTTTTAAACGAATTTTATTTTTTTTTTCCAAATTTCTATATAAAAAGTCTTAAAAATGTAAGCAACTTTAACTCCAAGAGCAAGTTCGTGCGACCCAGTCGTGCATTTTATTTTTTTTATATTTACATTATTCGTTTGGTTGTCCTAACTGATGGTTAGCTCAAAATATTATAACAAAATATTTTCATATTAGTTTGACGTTGACGAAAAAAAAAACATATAGAAACAAATTAAGATATATTTAAAACTTACATGCGTATGCAGTCTAACATCCTTGATCGCCTTAATCATATGCAATCCAGTTTCAACACTACAAACTGCATGATCTGGTCTCGTTTTCCAATTATCACTTTCAAACATTGACACACAATAGTAACAGTCGCCCAATAATTTTATCCTCAGACAATGATTATCCTGCAAAAACAAACAAAAAAAATTAAACAAATCATCTCGAAGTGGTAATAAAAACTAAAACACACGTCGAGAACGAGACACAAACCTCAGCGATTCTATCGAAACGTGCAAACAAGTCATTTAGTATTTTCACCAGCTGTTGTGCTGAAGTTTTACTTGCCAGCTCCGTAAATCCCTGTATTTATTTGTAAAAAGAAGGACAGCAGAAAAATAAAATCATTAAAAATAAGAACAAAAATAAAATAGAAGGACTCTCTTCTTCTACTCTTTATATAATAAAAACATTTGCACAATTTAAATTGCTAATTTTATTGCTTTTGGCCAAATACGACTATAATATATACGTGGCCCTGCTGACGCACTCTGATGGTGGGTGCTCTGCTGGCTCTAACTTTGGCTCTAAAAGCTGATTATGTGAAGTACCTAGTGGGTTCTGGGTTACACACCAGGTATACATACCTTAATATCCGCGAACAGGATGCTTACATTATCCATTGGATACACGTACAATTTGTTAAACTGCGTTTCCACGTTCGGATCCGTGCCTTTGTACATTTCTTGGCGAATTTCATTATTTACAACCATCGGAAGGACTGTGTGTTTGGTATATACGAAAAAAGAAAGAAGAAGAAAAAAAATTTATTTCAAGTTATGAAATGAGGTTTTTTGGTCCTGTTTTTTTTTTTTTTTTGCTTCAAGGAAGTTGAGAGGACATAAACGAGTATGACTATTTTATAATATCTTCCTGGAAAGGGGTTTTTCCGGTTTTTATTTTTTCTTGTGATGAGTATCTTTTTTGATATTTTAATCGATTGAAAGGTGGAACTAAAAAAAAATACTTAAAAAAAACATACTTGTTTTTGGAGAATGAGGAAGTTCGTTATGTGTGTTATCCTTCATGCAGTTTTATTCATGGTTGAGAAAGATTTTTTGGTACTCTTTGAGGAGTAAATTGTTTTTTTTTCTTTGTCGTTTTTTTTTTTTTTAACTTTTATGGGAAGAGAGACCTTTGAGCTTTGAAATCGTTCTAAGATAAATAATGTTCAGTAAAAGAAAGTACTTTTAAACATATCGCGAATGGATGTAAAAACCTAATTAATTGAATTCTCTTTAAAAGTTTTACGAGGCGAAAATTCAAAGTTAAATGTTTTTTTTTCTGATTTAATTTTCTGTACGATAAACTTACAAAGAAATTGATAACATAAAAGGTTCTTCAAGTTGATCAAATTTCATCTTAAAATCGTGGTTAATTTTTATACATTTTGAAATGATGTCAAAGTTTTTGATCCTTACGCAAAATTTTAAACTTTATTTGGAATATTGGTTTACCTTATGTATTATAAATTATAAATATTCATTAAAACCATCCCCAAAAGTCTTGAATTTCTAACTAACCTCAACACTTTTAAGTTTCATAACCAAAGTCATTCAAAAACAATAAAAGGATTACAAAAATTGCCTTTTCCTTTTTTTTTTCAAAATGAAATCATGAAATCAACTTTTAAATCGGATATTATCCCTTTTCTATTTTTAAACTAAAAAATACAAAGAGTAATCAAATATTTATCAACAGATGCCACATCTCTCTTGAGATTTCAAAACAATAACAATAAATTTGATCCTGAACACAAAAACCACGAGAGAATCCTTCAAGAAAATGACAATTTAATCTGTTTTTTCTTTTGACATTTCTATAATTTATTGGATCTCATAAATAACTCTATTCTTCGCGCTACCGAAGTTATTTAAGGTTTATCTTAAGAATTTACAATTTTGTATCGATTTCTTTTAACCCTTTTTCAAATTTTGATGTGAATTTTTTGGGGTGTAAATCAAATTATCATACAACAAAAATGTTAAGAGACTTAACATCTTTTGTTAGAAGAAAATTAAAATAAATTGCAACTTTATTAAAATGTCAAAAGGAATTTAAAGTATTTTAATTTATAGCTTTAAATTCTTCAATATTTCGTCCTTCATTCAAATAGTTCATCTCTTTAGTAAAAGTAGTTAGTTCAAAAATATTTAGTAATAGGTAACAGGTTCGGAATTCTCCAGGTCAGTCATGGCCATGTCCGAACTTTTTGAAAACTTTTATTTACTTCTGTTTCGACTGGAAACATTTACGGTATATTACTACAGACAATAAAAAGTTTAACAACAGTTTTTACTTGAAACAAAAAGGAAACACAATTTCATTCATTCGTAAGTTGATTTTCTTTTATTTTTATAACAAAAACAACACTAAAAAAAGAAAAATCATTTGAATCAAATCTCAAGGAAAACAAAGATTTATGTCTTCATAAAGTTTTGATTGTTTTTTATAGTCTTTCTTTTATATGGTTTGAAAGGAAATAGGTTAATCTCTTTTTTTACTGTTAATCAAATTACTTAAAAAATGTAAGAAAACTATTTCAATCTTCAGTTAATTTGAATAAAAATAATTTAGACTGCAGGTGTTTTAAAATTGCAACTTCTCTTAAATAAATAAATTTAAATTTATTACTTTACTACAAGGTCTTTCATTTTGTGGTTATGAGTTTGTTGAAAATTTTGTATGCAACGTTTACCACAGTAAAATTATTATTTTTACAGTAAACATTCACAATTTTAAAACAATTGTTTAAACAAAGATTTTGTAAGATATGTAAAAAGAAAAAAACTATGAAAAAAATGTTTTTTTCAAATTGTTTAGAAAATTCTTTATGATGTAAAAGAAAAACATTATAAAACCTTCCTGTAAGCAGGTTTAAGGAACGTTTGAAATAAAATGAACGACTGGGTGCATCAACTTGCCCTTAGAGTTGAAGTTGTTAATGTATGTAGGTATATAAAAAAAATAAAATTCGTTTTTCAAAGCAATAAAACAATATCTGAAATCAAATTGCCCCACAAAAAAAGTATGCAGTTTTATTTGATATAGATTTTTAGAAAAAAAAATTTCAATTTCGTCAGAGTCGTTTAAAAAAAACTATTTTTTTATAAATAATGATTGGAAAAAAAGTTTTAAAATAAAATTGGTATACCATTTTGTAGAAATCACTAGTCAATATCTAAAAACAAAATTTTAAAAAAATTCAGTGTCCCGTTTTCGAAAATTTGATTTTAAAAAAAAAAAAAAAAATTCAAAATTGTTTTAAAAATCCAAGAATTTTTTTTTTCAAAATTGTATTTTAAATTTCTATTAGAATTAAATAAGTGCTTCTGTATAAAAATTCGTTGAAATTGTATACGTAGTTTGGCAGAAAATCCAATTTGAAAAAAAAAAAAACGGTTCTATGGCGGTACTTGCCGTCCGAAATCAAATTTTTTTTCAGAAAAAAATTTCAGGAATCGAAAAAGTATTTATTTCAATTTAATAAACTGTTTTTGAAAAAGATTTTCAAGCGCTCAAGTTGAAATAAGGTGAAATCAAAAATTTACAACACAAAAAGTTTTTTTTTTTTTACTTAAAAGCAATTTGAAAACCATTTTGTAGCACATGAAAACTTGCTCTAATACAATTTATTTAATTATTAATAATTAATACATTTATACATTTATTTATGTATATTTTTTTTTGTTTATTTCAAACTCTTTTTAGGCTGAAAAATTATTAAATTAATGATAACAATATTTATAACAAAATACTTTATCTAAAAATAAACAAACAACATTAGTTTCCCTGATATACAACGTGAAATTGGCTCGTTTATCTGCCTGAAACATAAACTGACATTTACAAATATTTATACGTAGAAAATTCCGCTAATCACATTTCAGTGAATCTAAGTTTATCTTCAAAAAGTAAATGACAATTGGAAAAACACTTTATTCTACAACTTGAGATCATTGCAATTAATATGCACGGCGGCGACGACACAAACATTAAATATCATTAATAAATAATAGAAATATTTGTGGTCCAAAATGACTACCTTGTGGGACGCCAGAAGGGACACATATATTTTCAAAATAAAGAATCTTGTGATTAACACGACTAAATAATTTTGAAAGGTATTGTAAATATTATATCAATTTGTCATTTATGACGGTTGTAATCTAAAAATGTACCTACGGATAGTGAAGTGATGCATTAAAAATGTGAAAATGTAAAGACAGAAAAAATCAACCAAAAATTTGTATGGACTCTAAACAAATATATTATACCAAATCGATTAAAGTTTACGAAATCCGTGGAAAAAATGAGAATGTATTACTGGTTAGTTCATATACATACCACATATTTATTATTTAACCACTTAAAAGACCAGATAAAACTTAATAGTGTGATGATAGTTGAATTCCTTGTCACAGTGTTGCAAATTTTGTATTAATTTAATGTTTAAACTTAAACGGTCACTGGGGCGTATGTGTAACATTTTGCTTAGTTATGAAATTGAATTAATTTTCTTAACAAATACTAAAAACCACTTAAATTTCTAACTATTATCATTATGTAGCAAACAAAAAAAAACATTTTGGCAAGAGCAACAGTCACAAATGCATTTCTAATTTTGAAAAAAATGAATTATGACTTCAAGAATTGTTTAACTTTTTTTTTTTAACATACAATTTTAACAAAACGAATATGATGATACCATAATCAGATAAAGGTTTCTTTATTGTATAAATTTAAATAAGATTATTAACAAATTCAAATGCAGACAAAATATTTAACATAAAAAAAAAGAACAAAATCAAAGAATCTACAAACGAAATTTGAACCCAAATCCTAATCCTTAGGGCAGCAGTAATAATACCAACAAAGCGCACTTTGAACTGTCTGCCTTAAAGAAATCCTTAATCTTATCCAAAAGATTAAATATAAAGAGGCCTCTTTTTTCTATAGAATAAAAAATATCTTTCATCTTCTTATGTGATTGCAAGTGCGACAATTTGATTTTATCCTCTGTCTACAACGTTTTTTATTGCAAAGAAACGTGTTAAGAAATTGACTCATAGGATAAACCATTTATATAGAAAGAGAGCATGACATTAAAAGAGTAAACATGAGCTTATTATATTCAACGAACCATTAGACACCAGACGTTCTCTAATAATCTTCCCCTTTATTTCCCTTGCCAAAGTAAACATGTTTAAGACGCATATGACCATGAAAGATTTATAATCTTTTTAAAGTACCTTAATTTTCCTGGAAGATGAAATAATAACAAAATGTTACTCAAATAAATGTCCTTCAAGTTAGTTCCGCTATTAGTTTTTATATGAAATCTAGTCAGAATAAGTTGTAAGCTTGTTCGTCCTTCTCTTTGAATAAAATCTAAATCACAGGTACTTAGAGATACCGAACTTCCTCTCAACCCCTCATAAACCAACGACTGTCAATCGACAATGACAACAACCATATAGAATCTAGTGTTTTGGAATCAAATTTCCACACTACTTGATCCTTCATTTCATTCATATACTCACTTGAGTCCAATAGTTTTTGTGTCCTTTGCAATTCCCGCTCTGATTCCTTTTTATGCTCCATTGCCTTGTGCGTTTCAATGAAGGCCAATCGCTGTCCTCGATCTGTCAAGTACTTGGTGTACATGCCGGCAACATTGATGGCCGTATAAAGGATAAAGTTGGCGATTAATTGATATAGGACACACGTTGTAAACTTGTTTTGTTGTTGTTGTTGTTTTTTTTTTTGTGCAAGAAGAAGAAAAAAAATGAAAAGAATAAAAATAAAAATAAACAAACAAAATAGACGCTTTCACAAGCAATACAATTAAGTGCATATGCGGATGTCAGCATGTTAGCAGTTAACACCATCAATATACTCAGTTTAGTTGTTAAGAACTGTCAGGAGAGGCAGTAGAGGATATAATGGACTTGTTGAGGTAAGGACAATTGAGGGTGACGGTGGGGATAAGGGCTTTAAATACGGTGACCATATTTCTGTTTTTTTGTTACAAAAAAAAAAGAAAATACTTTTTGTTTGGTCCCAATCAAGAGGTTGATCCTTCAAAGAATCATAAATTCAAAGGATCAAAAACTTCGAACAGAACTTAAAATTGTAGATAAATCATAAAAAAAAAATTATTAAAAATGTAACAATTACAAATCATAATTTATTTTCTTAAAAAACGAATATGGTCACCCCATTGATAGGTACAGAGGAAGGTTAATAAAGTGTTTTGTTTTTTTTTTTATTTATACTTACAGTATTTTTTTGGAATTTGATTATAGTTATTACAGCTAAATGGCAGCTAGCTGATATAGTTCCACTAACTACACACCATTTAAGTGGCAATGGTAACATTGCATACGGAACAAATATCACAAATAGTAGGTACCAAACTAGATACTCGCGGTCAGTGAAACCCAATCCTTGACCAAGGAAACCTATAATCGAAAATGAAAGAAAAAAATGAATAGATTATTATCTTTATTGACATTCAAAAAGTTATAATAATAATTGATTTGTTTTGAGTTGACAAAGATATGGGCTGTTAAATATTTGAGGAAATTAAGGTATAATAGCGTCTATAAGATGAAATTATTGATTGAGAGTTTGATTTAATTTGAGTGTTTATGATTAATTGAAGCTTGTTTTTTTTTTTTATTTAAGATTAAGATTCCTAAACTTAAACTAGTGGAAAATCTACTGACAAGTTGAAGTTGAATTCGAGTTCCAAAATATGTTTGCAATTTTATTTTTTTTATTGATATGCATTTTTAGACAAAATAAATTTCAAAAACCGTAAGAACCGCTTTTTTTTAAACTGTATTTATTTTTATGGAATGTTTTTTTTTTTTTAAGTTGTTGCCATTTCGCAGCAAATATTTATCAACATTTTGAAAATTTCGAAAAAATCAATATCCCGTTTTCAAAAAATTGTTTTAAGAAATTAAGGCCCATTTGCTCATACGGAACATAAATTTGAATTATAAGTAAGTCAAACATAGTTCTTATATTCTACTTAGTTTATTCTACGCTTCTAAAAAATATTTATTTTTAACCCTCTGTCGGTACACGGGTGCGAATTGGACAGGACAAAAATAAAAAAATTACGATTTTTCAAAAAAGTGGTCACAAAAAAGTCTCTTTTTAAGGGTGAAAATATTTTTTTTCGGAATTGTAAATACAATATTCGAATTCCTCGGAATATTCTACATCAATTTCTTACTTGATTCTCTATAAAATATTGTGACCGAAAAAAGTTCTAGCGGCATGAAAAAGTATAAACCAAATTCGCACCCGTGTGCCTATCACGTCACAAAAAAGAGGTGTGCCTACAGAGGGTTAAATTAGCAATCATATACTTTCATGATAGAAATAGCTGAGAACTTCAAGTTTAAATGTCAAATTGCAATAAATATCAATTAATTAAATCGGTTTTTGAGCAATGTAGCAGTTAGAAAACAACCTTTTTTTATAATTTTAATGTTTGTGGCTTTTTATTGCAGGAAAAAAGTTTAAAAAAGTGATTGTGATCAAAAATATGTATTAAATTTGATTTTAAAAATTCTGTTCATGTAAAGGAATTTGATCTTAAAATGTGTTTGTGTGTCAAAATATGATTGGAAATATAACAAAACAAAATAATGAACAGTGCTCAAAAATTTTTTGTGGTAAATTGTACCATCTGCTGATTGTTTACCATTACACTGGTCGGCAAAAAACTAAAAAAAGTCGGGAGCAAGAACTGTATAAGTTGATTTTGATTGACTTTAGTGTACTGAATTCAAAATTGTTTACAGATTTTTTCTATCACGTCTAGTTTTTGAGCTATACTCATCACTATTTTCGCTAGAAAGCTTCAAAAACTAATTTTTAATTGAGTTTTTTTTTATAGCCCAGGGAAATTAGTAATTTAAATCGCATTTTTCGCGGGACAAAATTTTTTTCATGGAATGTGTTCGGGTGGTTGTCCTTATCATAAAAGTCAATTTGTTGGGAAAATTGGAGGTTGGGAACAGCCGCCATCTTGGAAAAGAGATTGGTAGCGTTTTTATTGAATAGCTCCATTGTTATTCATTTTAACAGAAAATGACAAAGGTAGGACTTATTAACAATAAAATTATCTAAACAATGATATACAAAACAATTCCGTGAGTTGATTAAATAAAATTTTATAGTTGGTCAAAGTGCGGGTTTGTATCGCAAGGTTGGGACAAAATGACATTTTTTCATATATCTGACGAACTTTTGATTTGTTTGGATAATTCTTCAAGAATGTATTATAGTACTTATAATTACCTATAAAATGAGCCCACAATCGTTATTGTAACCATCGTATTGTAGAAGTAATCTAACTCCGAAACTCTCCATGTACTAGTCAAAAGTGAGAAAAAAGCTAGTTTTTTGCTAGTAGGCCGAGAAAATTTTGGGAGTAGAGGTATAACCAAAATATAAGTACGCAGTTTTGCTGCCATACTCGTGTTAATGTCGATTTCAAAGGTCTGACAACTCTAATTTTGGGCTTTATACGGTTTTTGGGGGGTTAAATAACTTAAATTTTCCAGTTAACGTGAATGGGCTAAATTTGTACTATTTGAAATTATAAATATACAAGCTGATGCTCTATTATTTTTCCTAAATCTGGACACCTTAATCTCGGCTATGGGGTTAATAGAACTCACGATATAAGCTTTTTTAACTAACCATATCAGGCTTTTCAATTCAAATAAACAAACAAAAATCGAAACAAAAAAGCCTCTAAAACATAATCGTATAAACGGCTTATATCTTGAGTTCTATTGGTCACATCCTCAAGATTGGGGTGTCTAGATTTAGGAAAAATAATAGGGAATCAGCTTGTATATTTATAATTTCAAATAGTATAAATTTAGCCCATTCACGTTAACTGGAAAACTTACGTTATTAAACCCCCCAAAAACCGTATAAAGCCCAAAATTAGAGTTGTCAGACCTTTGAAATCGACATTAACACGAGTATGGCAGCAAAACTGCGTACTTATATTTTGGTTATACCTCTACTCCCAAAATTTTCTCGGCCTACTAGCAAAAAACTAGCTTTTTTCTCACTTTTGACTAGTACATGGAGAGTTTCGGAGTTAGATTACTTCTACAATACGATGGTTACAATAACGATTGTGGGCTCATTTTATAGGTAATTATAAGTACTATAATTCATTCTTGAAGAATTATCCAAACAAATCAAAAGTTCGTCAGATATATGAAAAAATGTCATTTTGTCCCAACCTTGCGATACAAACCCGCACTTTGACTAACTATAAAATTTTATTAAATCAACTCACGGAATTGTTTTGTATATCATTGTTTAGATAATTTTATTGTTAATAAGTCCTACCTTTGTCATTTTCTGTTAAAATGAATAACAATGGAGCTATTCAATAAAAACGCTACCAATCTCTTTTCCAAGATGGCGGCTGTTCCCAACCTCCAATTTTCCCAACAAATTGACTTTTATGATAAGGACAACCACCCGAACACATTCCATGAAAAAAATTTTGTCCCGCGAAAAATGCGATTTCATGCCCATATTTTGACTAATTGCCCTGAGCTATTATGTTTAGTCAAAAATATATATTTTCCGTAATATGTTGCTCTTTATAAGTCCAAATCAGAAGACGCAAGATGGAATTTGATTCAAAAAACCATTCATTACTTTGAAAAAAATAATCAAGATTTTGATTTTTGATTTTTATCATAAATTTCTTTTTTCAATATCTTTGAGAAAAAAAATAATTTTGAAAAAATATAAATACCTTTAGGACGTGTTGATATGGCGTTTTGAGATTGCATAAGTAGTTTTACAAAAAAAAAAATTAACGGTGATGTAATTCGATGTCAAATGTACCCAAAAACACGCGTTTTTGACCTATTAATATTCAATTATTTCAAAAACGTGACGTGCCAGTGAAATTTTGACTTCAAATTCGGACTCAGCACACAAAATTCCTCTCGAAAAGTAGGGTTTGGTTCTTGCTCTATATCCGTTGCCGACCAGTGTAGTTGCTCCAAAATAATTTTTTTAAGTGGTATTTTTTCTTATTTTCTTCAATTAAAAGTGCTTAAGTGGAACATAAAGTCCTTATGACCTACTTTTTCTTCCCCCTAAGTTATGTTGAACTTAGAGAAATTTATGACCTAGTTTGAAGTTCGTGCAAACAAAAAATCTTAAATTTGAATTTCTTTAAATTTTACTTTTGATTTATTTAGTTCAAAAAATTAAAAAAAAAACAAAAAAAAAACGTTCTAGGAGAGGTACCACTTATTATGATTTTCGAAAAAATTGAATAAAATGTGCATTCGAATTTTATTTATTAAAATCCCCATATTTGAGAAAACTTTTTCAATTTTGTTACAAGACAGTTACCGTTTTTTTTTTATCAAAAAATAACTCATAATTTATGCGAAATGATCTCTGATCGGGGATTTTCCGAAAAATTAAAATTTTTTGAAAAATGTTTTAAAGCGATTTCTTTAAAACCAGGTATTTTTTTTTTTATTGAAAAAATATAAAATCTTATATAAAGAGGGGTCAGAATTGTAAGGCACCTTTTTTTTCGAAGTATTAAACTGAGAGATCCAAAAATCTGGTCTAAAACCGCATCTTTGAAACATTTAGAAAATACAAAAATTCTAGCATTTCGGAAACGAATCTGCAACAATATAGAAAAATTTCAAAAATAAAAATGCAAAAATTGGAGGGCTGACAAAATATTGTCATAAAATGGTCATTTTTAACCCTCATTTTGGAAAAAAAACTAGGTTTTGAAAATATTAATGTTAAAAAAAAAATACACATTAAAACAATCAATAGTATTGTCAAATGAAAACAGCCAAAAATCCTAACTTAAAATCTATGCTTCATTTTTTTAATTTTTTTATTTCATTTGAATGTTCTTCTTTTGGGAAGATTTTGTTGTTTTTTTTTCTTTTAACTTCAAAAAATTGTTCACAACTTAAATATGAGTACCTAACTCATTAACAAAGGCCTATATTTAATTTCATAGTTTTTAAGGTTTTCAAAGACCTTGATTTGATGTCAGCCTCGTTTACTAAATTCAGAGTCTGGATTTAAGAAATATTTAAGAATTTGTATTCAATTAACTAACTTCGCCAGTGGTTTAGCTACATAACATACATTCTTACACAAATTTTCAATCTTCCTGAAGTGGTTAAACGGGTTAAATTTTAAACCTGTGAACATAACCTAGTTTTCCAGAAATAATTTAAGTGTTAAATAACCAGCTTACTAATTAGCAAATGTCAACTTTAGCCCATATACCTACATGAAAATAATAATTATATTCAATCCCAACCTCTGGAGATACATACTTTTCAATGCCTCAATGTGTAAGTGTTTTTATTTCATCTCTTGCTCATAGCCACTTATGTTCAGGTTGGCAGGATATACCAAACCTTGTTTGTGCCATGAAAACGACCCTACACCGTAGGGAATATATACATTTTCAACCCCTCGTTAAACACACTGATACGTATCATGTGTCCTTATAAACCAAACAAGCCACTGACTACTCTGGATAATATTGTCCTTCCAGCAAAATTGTATAATAAAAACCCTGCAGTCCCTCTCAACTACATTCTTAACCACATACGCATACATAGGTCATATACATCATCAAAATATGTACATAAAATTGGAAAATTTACCTTGAATATTGAACAAAAGCCACGTGCAAACCGCTGCCCAATGAAGGTAATTATTGGCAAAGCATCTCCAATAACCCAAGAAACATATACCCAGATTGGCAACCATGCAGCAAGCTGACCAAGTGATTGCCATCTCGACATTACTAATCTGTGATGAAGAATAAATGAGAAACTCCCAACGGACACCGTCTGCTGCTGCAGCATCAGAACTCACTTGTTCGTTTTTTGTTTCAGCCTCTTTATACAGCCAGATAACGGCCAGAACAGCTTTAAGGACAAAGTCTACAATATTGACAATGATTAAGGACTTTTGTCGCTGTCGGTGGGTATATAAAAGGTAAGATCGCTCCAGGGAGCTATTTTTGAATGAATTCGTCAGTGATGGGCAGAGTATACCTTTGACCACGTTAGCACTTTTAAAGGCCGAATAGATTTCATTGTTGAATGGACGTGGTTGTGGTTTAATTCCAGTTTCACAGGAGTCTATTAAAAAAAAATGATTAAGATGAAATAAATCAAGTCAAGAAATGTTAAGAAACTTACCATGATTATAGGAATATGTCGAGTCACCAATTTTTCGATAGACATCGGTAGAGTCTTCTTCGAAAATGCCACAACTTTGGGTGCGTCTTCGTGCGGCTTTTGTTAGTTGGGAACTGCTTTCGACGATACGAACTGATTGTACTCGTTGTGGGGATTTGCAGTTATTTTTACGGCCATTGGCACAAGGATATAGACTGTCCATTGGCAGGCTTTTATTTGCGCTGGAAGACTCTTGAGCCGGAGAAGTGACATGATTGACGTCCTCCATTTGAGCACCGTCGCCAGGCAGTCGGGGCAATTTGGCAATTTCCGATGGTGATATATCCTGTGATGTGAGAGAGAAAGATAAAGATGATTAACACACAGAGAGTTTTTGGAGGCAAAAAGTACAAAAAATTGACTGAGAGAGAGATTTATGGTCAATTGCGTGTTAATAATAAATAAATGTGTCTTAATTTGTTGACGTCACGTCCGTCGTCATTGGTCAGTTGGATGGTTTTTAGAAACTTCTCAAATCATGAGTCAATTAAAGCTTAAATAGCAGAGACAAGACTGTAAACATAGTTAATTTGTTATCAAAGGAGATTGAGACAGAGGATATAATATTTTATTAGAAGACACCTGAAACGCAATTAAGGAAAATTACCTAATTGGCTTTAATTAATTGTTGTGGGGACATTAATTCCTTGATGAAAACGATTAAAACGAGTATGTAGGTATGAGTAAACCATCATCAGAGTATAGGATTATTTAATTTGTGTTTGTTTTATAATAATGTCTTTATGACTTTGTCACTTTTCAGATATTAATTTATTCAATGAAAGTAGTTTATGGAATGAGATTTAAATAATCTCGTTTTCTTGTTGAAAAGGAGTGCGAATTTGGTTTATACTTTTTCATGTCGCTAGAACTTTTTTCGGTCACAATATTTTATAGAGAATCAAGTATGAAATTGATGTAGAATATTCCGAGGAATTCGAATATTGTATTCACAATTCCGAAAAAAAAAATATTTTCACCCTTATAAAGAGACTTTTTTGTGACCACTTTTTTGATAAATCGCAATTTTTTTTTATTTTTGTCCTGCCAAATTCGCACCCTTGTGACGACAGAGGGTTAAACAATTGGATGATTAAAAACAGAAGTTTCATATCAGCTTAAAGTCGGGGACTTTATAATCTTCAAGATTTAATGTAAGAGGGTTCTGCCTGACACAGTATATTTCACTGCTTAACTCTCTTATAATGTTTTAAATAGAAAAGTTTTATATCGTAACTTTTTGAAGTTCTATGATTTTTTCATTCTAAATTTTGAGCTAAGTTTTCTATCTATTTTTTTTTTCTTTTTGTTTCTTAGGTAAAACTTCATAAAACTATGAAGTTTAAGAGGTATATTTCTTATAAATTCAAACCCCATATTTATTTTTTGTTTTTTGATCACTTGGTGCACTAAAAACACGACCATATTTTTCAGTTTCTTGAAAAGATTCGTTTTTATTTTGTATTCTTATTCAGTTTGAAAACTAATTTGAAAGCAAGCAAAATAAACGTAAAATACAATGTGGTATCTCAAAAGGTCGATACGAGCTGTAGCCATAATTATTTGAACTTCAATTCGACGAGTTTGTGAGGAAATTTAAGACAATTTTGAAATAAATTTTGGATCCTTAGGAGAATTGAAGGATTTAAAGAGAAAGTCACGATGAATATCATATTGTGGATGGTTTCAGATTCATTTAATTAAAATTCGGGCTCGGTTGATTTTAAAATAGTTTTTACTTGCATTATAAATAATGTGACATGATGCTCTAGAAAATTAAGTGCAGATTTTTATGAGATTAAAGGTTCCAGATAAAAGGTTTTCTTTTTTTAAACCAGCTAACAAAACAAAAATCTCTTAGACAATTTCATGATTTTATTTAACACTCTACAAAATACAATGAACATTTTTTAACGAGGTATTCTAAAAATAAAAAATGAAAGCTTCCCAGTTTGTTAAACGCCATCAAAAACATGAAAAAGATGGCAACCTTCGAAAAATTGTTTTTGCGAATTCGATCAGCACGGAAATGCACACACGACAAAATGCGGAGGTATAAGATGCTCTACAATGAAGCAAGTTGACAGATATCTCCTCAAACCCACTGAAAAGTTATTTAAACCATCCCAATTCACTCATAAAAAGTAAAGCCTTTTAAATCCCGACACCCGATGTCTAGCTGCTAATGATTTACTCGATAGGGACTTACAGAAATTAAGCTTTCATTCACGAATTAATGTAGTAAAAAATTTACGTTCAATTACTCGTAAAATTAAAGAACTTTAAAAATGAAATGGACGACTGTGGTCGCACGTACTTGCTCTTATGGTAAAAGTAACTCTAATATTAAAGCTTTTTACTGACCAAAGTTTTTTTTAATGAACTAAACACCGTTTTAAAAGATCTTTTACACAAAATCAAGTATGTATGACATTTCTTGTAAATAAGAAAATTTAAAAAAAAATTCGAAAATCGTTAGATAGGTTTTTTTTGAAAAATTTCTTTTAATAAAATCCATCAACCCGCTTTCAAAAAATTTATTTTTTCAAAAAAAAAATTTTGAAATATTTTTTAAAAACCCAAAAATGTGTTTGGTAAATCAGCTTTGTCGTTTACGAAAAATTCATAAATCAAAAGTAAGGTGAAAAAAGTTTTGAAAATGTAATTTTGAAAAATTTCTCATGTCCACATAAGCTACTCCGTCATATTGCCACAATATATTATAATAACTACCAGACTGGAAGATATTCGATTCATCTTTATGTACTGTATATCCTTAACTGACACACTATTAAACACATAGTCTGGTACACTCTTACACTGATGTAACCTTGAATTCTGACCTTAACCTTATCATTGAGTAAAAAAAAAACAAATTTAAAATCTATTAAAAAAATTTTTTTAACAGCATCACCTTCATATGAAAAAAAACACCAAATTTAATGCCTTTAAATGCCTCTTGTCAAATATGAAAAGTTTGATAGGTTTAATAAAGAACCTGTCAAGCAAGAAAAAGTATTGGAAGGCGTAATAGAAATGTTATTGATTGAAAAAAAATATCGTTTACACAAAAAAAAACAAAATATAACATAATATTTCAAAAAACGAAAACCACCTATCAATCTTCTTTAAGTTAATTTTAAAGGGTTTTCTTCATACAAATTCCTCTTAACATTATTTAAATTTTGTTAACCCTCTTCACTAACCTCATAATTATTGCCTTTAATATTGTTGAGGCTTGACGAAATATTTAAGTCTACATAATTCCCCTCGAAATTGGAAACATAAATTTTTGCCTTAAAATAGACATTATTCACACTTAATGTACTTTCATTTTCACACACTCTTTAACGCACTTCCTTAATTACTCTACAACATACTTCATCTTGTGTGCGTATGTGATGCTTTCAATTTCTATACACAAGTATCACTTACACACGAGACAGGAGGTGTACCAAAGTGAACGTAATGTTTCGTTTGAAATTGATTTTGTTTCACACAAAAGGACACCTCCAATCCCCCACCACAAGACCAAAGAGAAAAATATCTGTTAATTTGCCAATATAACATCCGTTCGCACAGGAAGAAACCGCACCATCATCCCCCCCATCAACATAGCAACCCTCTGTAATTACTCGGCAATGCAGAGCGGATATCCTTTTAGAATCCTTTCTCTTTTGTGCCTGTCATTCTGCATGTTTCCCCTTTCTCAATCATTTTTATTGAAAGTCCTTACCTCAGCTCTGCCAAATCCACTGTCAGTTAGATCGTCAAAGTCAATTGTTGTCGCCATGTTGGTAAAACCGCATTCAATGTCTTCGTCGTCTTCTTCTTCTTCGTCGTCGTTGTTGTTGTCACCTTTGCCAATTGTTGTTGTTGTTGTTGCATTGCCATTATCACCACTATTTCTTGATAGAATATTGCATCCTTTGGATAATCTCCGATTCAGTGTCGTTGTCGTCGTTCTTGTCAATGAATCCTTTCTTTGATGATAATCTGCTGCTGCTGCTGCTGCGTTCAGTTGATTCAATGGTGATTGACTTACGCCCCGGATATTCGATTCATCGGAAACCAATCTGTCCATGGTTCGTTGGTGATACGATCTGCAAAATAGACAGATAGAGAATTTATTACAATAAATCTATGCAAAAGTTTTGTATAAAGGACGACACTCTCTTCTCATCCAAAGGACATAGGTAATGTAATTATTGCAAGGAATTTCATTCTCTCTCTCTCTCGGATGGTTTTCAGTTTCTCGGATCATTCCTGGTGAATTGATAAATTCTCTGGTTTGAATTTATAAAACCAATCAAGAGCAATCTTATAAACTTGAATGAAATGTGTTTTACATTTTGTACAAGAACAAGCAAAAACAAAAAGGATTTCCTCTTTACCGTCTCTCTCAAATCAACCTAACTCTCACTCTTCCAATGTATATTGTGGTTGGTTTAAAAGGAGAAGACAACTGAATTTATTAAGACCATGCAAATTGTATTTTCACCGATTGGCTTTGTTTGGGATTTGTTTCGATTTATCCTCAGAGAGAGAGAAAGGGAAAGATTAAAGGAGGAAGAATAAAGGAATAAAATCTAAATCTCAAAAACTGATGCCTTAGGAAAGCCAATTTGTTTATAATTGAAATCAATTTTATCCTTGTTGCTTTTGGATTTGTTGTTATATTGCAGTGTGGTTGACTTTGAGAATTGTGTCATGTGAGTCGTTTTTTTTTCTCTCTGGTTTTCTATATAAAATATATTTATGTTGAGGAGTTAATTTATTCATAGTCTATTTTTCGTTTTCTTTGAGTTTTTAAGGTTTTGAGATGGAATTTTGAGATGCTTTAAAGATTTTGGTTTTAATGTTTTAAAGTTGACAGATAAGCCTTTTTAAACTAAAACTCATAAATATCAATATCTTATCAAATCAAAGTCTTTTATGTTTGATCATATAGGTACAAAATATTGTGTTGTTGTAATTAAGATTGCTAAAAATTGCTTGGAGCTTCAAAATACAATTAGAATTTAAATTGCATTTTATAGAAACATATGTACCTATATATATTTTCTTAAATTTAAACAAGAAAATTCTGAAAATTAATTTAAAGAACTTACTCCAAGATGTGCATTCCACCGTCATGTACCGACAAATCGATAAACAAAGAAAAGGCACGATTTAGGGCAAAATGAATTAAAAAGTTGTGTGGAGATCGTTTCAGCACATCTATAAAAATTGGTGTATGAATGTAAACCTATACGTATGAGAGACCCGTTTTTTAATTTTTTAAACTCTTCTTTTTAACGAATATTTCCCATAAAACGCTTTCTAGGTATTGCAATAACGATTGCTGTAATGATTTCGGCAAAATTAGGTGTATGTAATGGTCTTAATGATTTAACAAGACAAGTGTTTTAAGTTTTTCTCAACAAAATTGAATAACGAAAACATGGCGATGTCGTTTCTTGCTAAATTTGACATATTTTTTTCGATAACCTCGTATATTTAGTCAATTCCATTTTCCAGTCAATCAGTCAGTTTTGTTGTCAAAACTTAATCAAGAATTAAGTTTTTTTGTCATAATGTTGACGTTTTTGACATTTTGTTTGTGAATTTTAATTCGAAAAGAGCGTTTACAGAAAGGAAGGTAATGCCCGTCGTACACCTAGCGTTCAACGCACTCAACGCGAATTTAACAAATTAATTATAAAAAAACGACGCCACTATACGTATACTTTTTAATTAATTCGTTTAGTAGCGATCTCCAACTGTCTAAAACTCTTTGTTTGAATATAATTGAATGAACCATCAATTAGAATTAAAGGTTTTAAAGGAGAATGGGCAATTTTGTATGGAACTTGGACGTTCCGCGGCCAAGAACGATTTTGTTATTTTTTGATGTAGTTAAGTCTTACATACATTGTGCAGAAGTTTTATCCTTCTAACGCTCTTTACAAACGGATAAAATGCATTTTTGCATTTAAAAGTTAATGCAAAATGTCTCAATGTTTAAAATTGAACGTGTTTTTTAAGTGCAAGATATGATAATCTGTCATTTTCCCTGAGCCTGAAGACCTTTATCTTAGATATCCAACCAATAGAACCCAAAATATGGCTTTTTTAAAACATCAATTTCGAGTCTATTTTGAGACTTTTTTTCAATTTTTTGTTTGTTTTTTTCCTTTTGAAAACTCAAAAACAAAATCTAGAAATGGTTGGCCTTAAAAGCTTATATTTTGAGTTCCATTCGTCGGATATTCAAGATTGAGGTTTTAAATCATAGAAAAAATGACATAAAAACATATTTCATAATTTAATTAAAGTAGTAATTCAATTTGCCCTTCGCATATTGCTCGATGCATTAACAACACTAATATTGCAATATCTTCCATTCCAACTGCAATACAACGAAACGGCCATAGTAAAAACTTTTCCTACGTTATAGTTCTTTCATTTCATACCAATTTCATTACTGGCCGCCAAACGTCCAATATGCCCATTCTCCTTTGCGTTGAAAGGCCTCCGGACAAAATTTTGAGAAAAACGAGAAATTCGGAAATTTTCTGCACAGTTTGTGAGGTCCACAGAACACTTATTGCAAAAAACTAATTTGCTAATGAAAGATTGACATTTAATCTAAAACATGGTCTAGCCACATTTTTACTTTTTAAATTTTGTTCATACCTTATATTAATATTTCAGTAACAGTTTTTGCAAAATAGCCGAAAACAACTTTTTTCTTGCATAGTTTATGAGAAACTGAAGTGAAAAACACATATGATATATATGACAATTTAAAGGTAATGAATAAAATTAGAACATGGTCTGAGCGGATTTTTCATTTTTGACCCTATTTTTGAATAATCATTTCATGAAAAACATCAAAATTGCTCATTTTCTCATGAATTTTTTAAATGTGTAGTTGTATGAAAAAAGCAATATAATTTTCCCCAAATGACAAAATACCTTCTTTGCTAATTTTAGTTCATCGATTTACCACCAGGGTTGTTTTTTCGAAGATAACCCTTTTTTTGTTGGAAGTTGGAACACAAACAAGTTGGAAGTAAGAAGATACAAAAAAAGAAGTATGACGATAGAAAAATGTAGAATGCGACAAGTGATAGGTTATTTTTGTTTTCAATAACATTGCGGATCTGCGGATGTTAGACAGAGACATGGATGTACATAGGTACATACCTACATATATGACAACATGACAAAAAGTGCTTCGCGCACCACATTACAAAACCAAAATATATAATGAATCCTTTTTCCCAAAAAAAAAAACGAATACATACACTTGATTTCCTATACCCAGACGAAATGATGTGTAACAATAAAAACGGCACACTCACTTTGGTGTGGGCACCGCTTCTTCTTCTTCACAAAAGAGTAATTCGTGCAAACGAACAACAAAAAAAAACTGGTTGTGCGAGCTCTACGCGTATGCGTATCTACTTCTTTTCTTCTTTCTATTTCTTTTTTTCTTGTATCCCTAACAATCGAACGATGTTCATTCGAAGTTCAAACATCTCCTTAGGTCTGAGTTTTTTTTATTTCATTTTTATTCGAAGATACGAATCTTCGAATCTGAGTTCGAACTTTTGTCCGGAGGCCTCTTAATATAAATCGGTTACCTTTCGCGGAATCTTGATGAAAATTTTAGAAATGGTAACGGAGTTACGAATAACAGAGTTACGCGCGACAGAGTTACGGCCGTCAAAGTTACGCGAAACCGAAGTTACGAAAAACTAGAGTTACGAATTCTAAAGTTATGTTAAGCTATGACATGTGATTTTTGGCTTATTAGTCAAAGTTCAGTGAAAAAACTTAAAATTGGGAAATGACATTACACAAAATGCGTCAAATTGTTCAATTAAGAAAAACCAGTTCGATACATCTTAGGAAAGCAAATTTGTGTAATGAAACAGAAATTAACAAAGTAATTCTAAAGCTTTCAATAAAGGCTCTAAAATGTTATTTTAAAGTTTAAATGTATTTCCTAATTTGAAGTCCTTTTTCTTAAAAACGTATTCTGCAACTAGATAACTTCATATGAGCATATCAGTATAAGCCTCCCAATGGGCATTTTTCTTCCACCATACACGATGTAACTACGTTTTCAATTTCAAAATTACGTCAACAGTTTGCATTTAAATAAATATATTCATCAGTGATAAGTATAAATTAATTTAAGAAGCAAACATTTAATAAATCAAACTTACTTATTGCGTGGTGCATGCAATTGCGTAAATTCGTTTGTAACAAAAAAGAAAAAAATCCTTTTCATTCGTATTAGGGATTCCCGTTTTGCTAAATAGCTAATCCATCCACATTATACCTATACAATTGCCCACTTTCACTTTATCATCCAAACACTATAAATATTTTGTTTTCCTTGATAAGAATTGAACAAAATGTAAAAGTAGAAGGGATCTTATCATTTCCATTCTATATAATCATTATCACCATAATACAACGACACGACGCATAACCCTTTCCGACGAAACTAGATATATTAATCAAATAAAATCACAAAAAACACATACAAAGGAAGTATACTTCCATCAAAATGCATCCGAATTCAAATGAAATTAGCGAATTTTAAACGATATCTTCTTCTTCCACACACCCCGGATGTATGGCCATGAAAAGGTTCAAAAACTGGGCTAACGAACATTTGGCACGATAGAGACAGAGGGAAATAAATCGATAAAACACTTTGACTGAGTGATGATGATGACTCTATCGAAAATTTTGATGAAAATTTGTCAGAAACTAGACACCTGATGGTGGAGTCTTTTAACTCTTTTTTTTTTTCTTTTAGAAAATCACGAGAAAAGCTTTGTAGTAGATGAAAAGACACTTTGAATCATTAAAACACGTTTAAAAATGGCCAAATTTTGGAGTTTAAAAAAAAGATCTATGATTTCTTCGCGCTTCAAAATCGAATCCGTCTAAATTCTTTGGCTAACAGCTTTTCACTAACGCACCTTTTAGTCTAGCATTTCTTATCAACCCTCATCATCGAAATGTGTTAGAGCCCCTTTGATATCTGAAAATCGACGAGGGGATGTGTAAAAAAAAGGGTGATAACCGCAAACCCACGTTTTCTTGATGGAGGGTGAAAACTTTTAGTTATTAGCACTCGGGCGTATACGTAATTTTTTTTTTTGTTATTCGTTCATTTCCTACATCATTCTCTCTGCGAGCTGCCGATTTTTCTTGTTGTTGTTGTAATTGTTCTATATGTATTATTGTGAATTGGTGGTAGATTGGTAAAAGTCCATGAACAATGTTATCAGGAGATCGCTTCAATGAACTGCAAAGGTTCCGACATTCAGTGGTTTTTTTTTTTTTGTTTTTGTAGGGGGCGAGCATGGATTCGGATTGTGTTTGAGGAGGGTGGTTTTGGCAATGGCACTGCCTTTCTCGTGTTTATTTCGTATTAAAAAATATTCTTTTTTTTTTGGTTTGTTATTGTTTTTGTTGTAAGTTAGTTTTGTTGTTGTTAATTTGTTGTTATTAAAAATAAAAATAAAAAAAACATTGTTAAACGGTGTGTTCTTTGCTATAAGCTTTGGTATTGGCATATCGAAAGGGCTTTTTTTTGGTGCATGCCAGCTACAGCTGATTCGTATCAATGAATGTACATGGTACAAGTTTACACTTTCAGATATAGCACCTTATGTCTAATTGGTATTTTTGCAAATGGAAATGGTAAATATTTGTTGTAAACGAAATTGTGTGTATATATGGTCTAATGGGAGTTTTTTTTTTTTTTTTTTGCTGCAAGATTGACCGACATCGACATGTAAATCACGTTGCTCTGTGAACTTGACATTGGTTGACCGTTTTAAAGGTCAGGTTTTGTAATTGAAAGTTTTTGTTGTTGACATAAAGTCTAGTTCAAGTGCTTTTTTTTGTTTGAATTCTACTCTCTTTGCATGCGACATTAAAAATGAATATGTTTCACAATCTAACTCACAATTAATTTTAAACATAAATTGATTTGTTTTCAAATTAGAATACAAGGGGCCTTACCAATAATGAATCGCTAAACACACGTTTAAGTATCGTCGGGTTAAATTTTACCGTCGCGTTAAATTGGGTGTATACTAATAATCAAAATAAACACGCGTTTAACTAATTGTGCTTCTATTACCAGATCTATTACATTTGTTGTCAAAATGACATCATTGAAGTGACTTTTTTTGCATGTAATGTAATAATGAACTAAAACATAACTACAAAATACCTACATACATAAAAGTTAAAAAATGGAGCCCAAGAAGGCCAAAAGTGCATAAAAAAAAGTTCATCTATCGTGAAGTACGACTATGAATATGTGCAGATCTATTTCTTTTTAAGTTTTCTTTTTCAGCCTATTCTGAAAGTAATGAATATTTATTAATAAAAACAGAGAAATATTTATAAACAAATTAATGTTTCCATTTACTTATTTAATAATTTGCCGCCAATACTTTTAATTTTTCTCAACAACTTGTTTACTTGACAAATGTTTTTTTTTTTGCTGTCAAATGACAGTGCAAATCGTGCGTTTTAATTTAACCGTGCGTTTATAGTTCAGTTTCCCAACTATAAAATTAACGTGGCGTTAACCCTTAACCTGACTATTAAATTGGTTATTGGTATGGAGAAATATTTAAAGCTCAGTTAAATATTTAACTGAGCTTTAAATTTGATTATTAGTAAGGCCCAAGGAATGCACACTTGCGGATTAAGGCAAATTTTAAATTTGATTAATAATGAAGATTTTCCGGCGTGCAATTGTGAAAATTAATCATAAAACTCTTCAATATTTCCGTTTATCGTCAGAGTCGGAGAACTTTCAGTATAACAGAAAAAAAGTTGGACATTTTAAGGTAGCCAATTTTGAAAATGTATTATTATTTATTAATAATAATAAATAATAAATAATTCAGGGTAGGCTGAAACAAAACTGGCTTAAACTTATATTTTCTAAACCAGGAATAGACATTAGGGTGGGTCAAAAAAATCGAAATTTTTTTTTTGATAAAAAGTTCCTTGGCAGCAAATTAATTGCTTAAACCGTTAAGAAGATATTCGTATCCAAACCAATGCCCACTGATTTCAATAGTTTTCTTATGACAAGTATGCATTGCGATTTGAATACGATTATCTTCTAAACGGTTAAAGCAATTAATTTGCTGCCAAGGAACTTTTTATAGAACGTTTAAGTCCCTACAAGAAAACATCTTGCTAATTTGAAAATATTGAATTTTCAGTGAATTAGAAAATTTTGAAAAATAAAAAATGTTTTCATATTTTTTTTTTTAACTTTGACCTCGAATATCTTTAGAATGGTTAGATTATTGAAAAAAATTATTAAGACCTTTCTTGTGGAACAATCTGTTTCCTACAAGAATATGTCATGCGCGTTTGATTATGATAATTTTTCAATTTGTTACAAAATTAAGAACAAAAAACGAATTTTTAAAGATTTTCTCGATTTTTGGACCTCAAATATCTACTAAACGGTTAGATAATTCAAAAAAGTGTATTCAACCTTTTTTGTAGAGCGTTCAATTTTCTACAAGAATATGTAAAAAAATTGGCTAAAAATTCAATTAATAAAAAAATTATTTTTTTTTTGGTAGAAGCTTGATGTAAAAATGGAAAATTGAAAAGCGGAGGACCTTCCCATTAAGATAAAGAGCTCATATTTGGTGAGTATATTCTAGAGGTGTCTAGAAATCGAGTTTTCGAAGTACCAAATCAAAAAAAAAACGAATTTCCATTTTTTGACCCACCCTAATAGACATAGAATTTTAATTTGTTACCATCATACGGTTATACCCAACAGCAAATAAGCTACATATTAGGTTTTTTTTATTAGAAAAATGCATTTCAAAATGCTTCAAAGCGGTCTGGCAGGCCGAAAGCTGAAAAAAAACTTCTGGTACCCACATTTTTGGAATCAGGGGATTTTTTATGATTTTTTGGTGTATCATTTATTCGGTTAATACCTAGGAAAACGCCAAAAGTTGATTTTTGACTGCACTTTGGATGCGTCTGGCAGAGGAAAGGCTGAAAAATAGCTGGCTAAAAATTATATTTTCTAGACCTGGAATAGACATAGAATATTAATTTGAAACCATCATACGGTTATACCTAACAGAAAATAAGCTATTAGGTTTTTTATTAGAAAAATGCATTTCAAAATGCTTCAAAGCGGTCTGGCGGGGGGAAAGCTGAAAAAGAAACTTTCGGTACCCACAGTTTCGAAATCAGGGAATTTTTTATGATTTTTTGGTGTATCATTTATTCGGTTATACCAAAACGCCAAAAGTTGATTTTTTGCTGCACTTTGGATGCGTCTGGCAAGGCAAAGCTGAAAAAGATCACTGCCAGACTTTTTCCGTTGACATACTGTGGTGCATATCTAGATATGTGCACACTCGAATTTCGGTTATATCAAAACTGCCAAAATATGCTGCCGGCTCTTAGACTATATAGTACAGGTAAAATAGGCATTTATAAAAAAAAAATTGTTCCACTCATGAAACTTGGCAAAAAATTTGCTTTTGGGATAAGAACCAAGTACAAAAAAAGTCTATAAAAAAAATTTGGGTGGAAGGGTGTTTTTTCGCGGCCAAGAGGGAGGGGGTGAAGGTCAAAAATATACTGAAAAAAATTGTTTGTTGAATATCATCATATGACCCATGTTTACAAGGTATTTTTTGATACTGAATCTAATGACATAAAAATAAAGTCAATACGATTGCTCTAAGAAAAGTTATTTCCGATTAAAAACCAGGGTGCTTGTTTTTTGACCTCAACAGGTATAATATAACCGAAACCCATGTGAAAAACATCCTACACTGACAAAATTTGGGATGAAGGTTTAAGATAAAACAGGGACAAAGGATTCATAAAGTTTTTAAAAATATTTTGGGTGAAAGGGTGTTTTTTTTGATAGGTTAATTTGTGTGTGAGAAAGGTATCATAACAGCTTACTTATATTTTATTAATTTTTAAAACTTGGTGAAATAGTTTTGGTTGGTATAAGAATTAAGAATCTATAAAAAGTAAAAAAATATTTTGAGTAAAAGGGTGTTTTTTTTCAAGAAATGATTAAATTCGGAATTAGTACCACAAAAACTGGGAAAAAATTGTTACACCAATGAAAATTGGTAAAAATGTTTCATTTATAACAGAAAGCAAGAACTCAAAAAGTCTATACAAATATTTTAGGTTAAAGGGTGTTTTTTTAGGAAATAGGGAAAAATCCGCGATAAGTCCGATAAAATCAATGGTATAAATGGTACCCTTACGAAATTCATTAAATATGTTCTCTTTCCCATGGGAACTACGAATAATGTAAGTCTATATAAATTTTTTTTATGTGGAAGGGTGTTTTTTCGCGGACAAGAGGGAGGGGGTGAAGGTCAAAAATATACTGAAAAAAATTGTTTGTTGAATATCATCATATGACCCATGTTTACAAGGTATTTTTTGATACTGAATAGAATGACATAAAAATAAAGTCAATACGATTGCTCTAAGAAAAGTTATTTCCGATTAAAAACCAGGGTGCTTGTTTTTTGACCTCCACAGGTATAATATAACCGAAACCCATGTGAAAAACATGCTACACTGACAAAATTTGGGATGAAAGTTTAAGATAAAACAGGGACAAAGGATTCATAAAGTTTTTAAAAATATTTTGGGTGAAAGGGTGTTTTTTTTTGATAGGTTAAGTTGTGTGTGAGAAAGGTATCATAACAGCTAACTTATATTTTATTAATTTTTAAAACTTGGTGAAATAGTTTTGGTTGGTATAAGAATTAAGAATCTATAAAAGTAAAAAATTATTTTGAGTGAAAGGGTGTTTTTTTTTTTCAAGAAATGATGAAATTCGGAATTAGTACCTCAAAAACTGTGAAAAAATTGTTACACCAATGAAAATTGGTAAAAATGTTTCATTTATAACAGAAAGCAAGAACTCAAAAAGTCTACAACAAAAGGAAATTGGGAAAAATCCGCGATAAGTCCGATAAAATCAATGGTAAATTGTAAATTCATTAAATATGTTCTCTTTCCCATGGGAACTACGAATAATGTAAGTCTATAAATTTTTTTTATGTGAAAGGGTGTTTTTTTTAGAAGTAAAAAAAATATGGGTTTATTTTCAAAAGTGGTGAAATACTAGAGTAATATTAGTGGTACCCTATTGAAATTTAGCAATTATCTTACTTTTAAGATAAGAAACAAGAATCTTAAGTTTATATAAAAATATCATGGTTAGCAGGGTGTTTTTTTGAGTGAAAACAAAAATGATGGGTCACCCTAATGAAATTTGGTAAAAACATTGATTTTGGGATAGAAAGCAAGAATAAAGAGTTTTCATAAAAAATTTTGGTAAAAAGGTGTTTTTTTTTCGAAGAGACAGTAAAATCTGTAATTGGTCCCAAAAAGCCAATGAATTGCGTAGAACATGTAAGAACTTATTTATAAATGTTTAATTTGTCATCAAAACCATAAATAAAATGAATCATTGGCTTTTTGGGACCAATTACAGAGTCTATTACTAAGAGTTCAATATTGACGATGTGAGCAAAGTTTTGGATCAAAATCTAGAAGGTATATCTTTTCTTTGTATTTAATTCTTTGATTTTCCAGGGAATTTTTTAATCATCAACTCCATTTCTTTAAAAATCACAAATAACTAAGTTCTTTAATTCTAATGTTTAAAGAGGTAAAATCGATTTTGTTTAAAATTGCATTGTCTTACTTTGTTTAAATAAGAAAAACAAACTTTGTTTTTTGTATTCCTATTTTTATATAATTACTGCATATATTTCAAACCTTAACCGAAATTCATAACTTTGTGTGAGGTTCGGTTTAATTACTTTTGCATATCTTAAAGAGTTTAACAACATTGCATATTTTGATGAAGAATTTCATTTCTAAATTATGTTTTTGAATTCAAGTTTTCATTCGATTTATATTTTTAAATAGTTTTTTTGTGAAATGTTAACTTAAGTTGTCTTGAAAGATCAACTATTTACATTTAAGACATGCTAAATTTCTTAAAACATAAGACACAGAAAAAAACAAAAAGATGCTTTTATTTTTGTTTCATCAGACAACAGAGAATTCTATGTACGCAAAAATTCTTAAAAGCAATTATTGCATGAAAATGTTCAATAAATGGCGCCCAACGTACTTCTAAATCTCTTTAATTTCTAGTCTTCATAAAATTCCCTATAATATCTAATAAAATATCATTTAATTATGTAATTGGTTTTGTCAGGAGTAAGAAAACGTCTCTAAGAGGTTCTGTCAAAGCCTAAGAGAATAATAATTCTGTTATATTTATGACTTCTTCAAGTATATAACACCCTTTTAAGAGAAAAAACTGTATATTTTCTATAGAAATAGAAATCTAGACCAACTTGTGATATATTTTCATTAAAGTACATACATATTTATTTCTCAAAACAGAAGTCAAACGTTAAAAAAATGTAATAAAACAACAGTCAGGTCAGGTACTCATAAAAACGTGCGTATTCTTCTTATGTGTTTTATTTATTAAAAGAAACGTTGATGCTTTGTTTGTGTATTTTTTTCTTTTCCTACGATGTAGATATGTGAACAACAACTTTCATAGAATTTAAGAAATCGGCGCACAAAATCCAGCGTTAACAATTTCCTTTTTTTTGCAAATCATACACAAAGGTATGTCTATAAAATGTATCCTTACAATTGTTTCTGGTTGCCTAGTAGAAACTTGTTATTGTTTATTTGTATGACTCTCTTTTTTTTTGTATTTATAACACACACAAACACGTAAAATATTCTAAAAGTTTCTCTTATGCTTGCTATGCGAATAATGTTAAAAGGGATGTAACTTTATATCTAAATCGTTTTAAAAAAGTAGGCCAAACCAGTAGAGTATGTGGATACATGTGAATGTATGTTATATACAGACATGCTGACAAAGATTTAGCCAAAATAGCAGTGCTGACGACAAGAGAATAGAGGTAGTATTTTCTTGTAGATGAATGTACACGTTTTCTAAAGGCTTTCAAAAAAGGCAAAATAAAAATAACAAAAAAGACATATTCAAACGCAACGTTAGACCACGTCAACAAAAATCACCACTTCTATTGTAAAGACTCATAATTGTTTGAAATTGGACCTTTTTGCGATGTAGTGGTCAAAATATTTACATCAATAAAAGAAAAATGACTTTCAAAAAGTGTAAAAATCAATATTTTACCTAACCGACTTCAAAAAACTCGCTTTTTTTTTGGCACAGGGCGCAGGGTGTTGTGTTGTGTTGTGTTGTGTTGTGTTGTGTTGTGTTGTGTTGTGTTGTGTTGTGTTGTGCTGTGTTGTGTTGTGTTGTGTTGTGTTGTGTTGTGTTGTGTTGTGTTGTGTTGTGTTGTGTTGTGTTGTGTTGTGTTGTGTTGTGTTGTGTTGTGTTGTGTTGTGTTGTGTTGTGTTGTGTTGTGTTGTGTTGTGTTGTGTTGTGTTGTGTTGTGTTGTGTTGTGTTGTGTTGTGTTGTGTTGTGTTGTGTTGTGTTGTGTTGTGTTGTGTTGTGTTGTGTTGTGTTGTGTTGTGTTGTGTTGTGTTGTGTTGTGTTGTGTTGTGTTGTGCTGTGTTGTGTTGTGTTTTTTGTGTTGTTGTTTTTAGTTGTGTTCATTTATTCGAAATTCCAGGGACTTCATTCCACAAAAAAAGTGCTGGTAGGTTAACAATGTCTCTTTGTAGCTTACTTTCGTACTTTTTTTTTATCAAATTTCGACAGCCCTGATTGTAGTCAGTTTCAAATGAAGGGAGAATATGTATGTCTATGACATGTGGGGATAGTTTGAGTGTGCAAAGAGCTTCACCTACATTCTCCTCTATTTTTATGTTTTTGTTTATTTTTTTGTTTCACTGCCCATTTTGTGTTGTATGAGAACTTAGAAGAGGCTTTTGTGTCTGACACTAACAAATAAGTCAAACGCAAAACTTATTTTACCATTGGCTAATGGATAGAATAAGGATATAACTTTCGTTGGTTGAGGTCATTACTTTTTCCACTTGACCTTGACTTCAATGTTGTCTGTGCCTTTGGAAACAAACATCAAAGGGATTTGAATTAGTAACGTTCTCTCTAACAAATGAAATATTAATAATATTGTATATTATGTATTTCGAGGATGGTCTCTTAGTTACTTTACCTAAAAAGTTGGTGAACACATATTGTTGGATAGGTTTAGTTGAAATACAATACAGTCAGGTTCATTTGATATTATTAAAAAAAGAAACCTCTTTCAATGGTTTATTATAAACTAAATCGGAATTTGTATGTCTGTTTGTTCCTACACGTGAACTAAAATACTTATCTGATTTTAATAAAACCTCGACAGTTGTGCATATTTCGATTCAGGAATGAACATAGGCCTTTTTTCTATTTCATTATTTACTTTTATTTAATTCAAAAAATGTCTATCTAATCCTTAAAGCAGTACTGTGTATAAGTGTACTCTCTACTTTATAAGATATCCTCACAACATATTTATTTGAATATAAAATTGAAATAAATTCATCCTCTTTCTCCAAAGTAACTCGAGAAAAATATTCATCTTCATTGGATTTCCCTTTCAATCTTTCCTGATTTCCTGGGACTTACATGAAGTATATATTTTTTATTTATAAAACTGCTCAACTTTGTTATGGATGAAGAAAAATAAAAAATAAAACCAATATCGTATGGTTCAAGTCAATTTTGTATTTAAGCTTCATTTGGTCCTTTCGAGTTTTTTTTATGTCTGTTTATAAGGAGTAGCCTTGAAAGTTTTTTTTTTTTCAAAAAAAGGTTATTCAATTATTTATGTAGGCAGAAAGACTCTTGTTTGTTGAGCATTAGCTAAGTACCTTTAACGAGCCTCTTTTAAGCTTATTAAATTATCAAAGACACGACACCCCTTAATATAAATCTTGTTGTTTTTCCAAAATAATGTAATGTCTTAAACTTACGTATCTATCTGTTGTAAAAAAAAGTAGGTACATTATTTTTGTATTGAAGTTCCTGTGCGCCTAGTTTAAATTTGATAAAGAAAAAATACATTTTTAAATATTTTATAGAAAGTGAGAAAGTATTGGGGAGGGTTCCACTTAGGTAATCTCAGATGAATCACGTATTTTAAATTTTGTATTAAAGATGTTTAAAATTGTTTTTGGTATTCAATTTAAGGAAACATTTTTGTTCGAAGAGAGTCCTTAAGGAAGGAAGTTACTTTGGAATAAAGTTTGATACAAACATTCGTAGCATGTAAAATTAGGTACTTCGAAAATAAATGTAAACATTTGATTCCATATTCAACTTGGTTAGCATTTGTGGTATTTAATTTTTTATTTGCTTTTATTAGATTTTTTAATCAATTTAGTCACTGGAATAAGAATATATGATAATGGAAAGGAGTTTACCACATTGAAATCCAATTCACATTTCATCTACAAAATTGCTTTAACCCATTTCCGGTTACCAGTTACAGTTACAGAAATTTTACACACTTATTGTTTTTGATCTAATTAGAAGTAATGTGAAAAAAAATTTTTGGAAAAGCTTCTGGTTTTCCGGAAAATTCATGTTGCGTTTTCGCAACGCTCACCGAAAATGGACCTTATCAAAATTATTTTAAAAAAAATTTCTTACATAGAATATAAATCAGTTTTTTTTTTAATATTTTCATGAAGAAATGAACTAGATATAAATACACTAAGTATTGAAAAATTGTTGAAAACAAAATGACAAATTGCGTTCAAAAATTCTACCTCAAATTTTTCAGGAGCTCGAATTTTGAAAGTCCTAAAAAAGCACGAAAAATTTTTTTCACAAAAAAATCCAAAAACAGGTCGATTAGATAATTGAATTATCTTTCAAAATCTATTTTTAGTTTATTTTTAATTATAAATCAGTTAGGAATCAGAAGTCTTCGAACATGACGTTGCGAAAACGCAACGTTAGCCGGAAATGGGTTAACTGCAAAATATGTATACTGTTTTGATAGTTTTTATCTCACCAAAACTTATTTTCGAAAGGATTTGAATTCGTATCGGTTCAGTCTTTTATGGGGAAGCTATACAAAAATAATTAAAGTAAAAGTCAGTTTTCGAAAATACTGCAACGACATATTTTTGTTAACCGAATTTTTATAGAAAAATTAAAATCGCAGTTTTGTTGAAATTTTGTAAAACTTTCACTATACAAATTTTCATAAAAATCGTTACAGCCGTTTTTGACAAAAAAATTTCAATAACCCGAAAATTTTGAATGGGAGGTATATTTGAAAACTTAAGATTGACTTTTGATTTTTCGAAAGCATTTGACAAGATACCATCAAATTCTCTGTTGGAAGTTAAAAAATAAATTTAATTTTGGAAAGAGTGCAGTACGGCTTTTGAAAAGTTTTTTATTTGATAGATATCAAAAAGTAGTTTCTTCTGAAGTCTCTTCAAATCTTTTATCTATAAAGCAAGGTGTACCGCAAGGCTCAATCCTTGGCCCAATCTTATTTTGTATGTTTGTAAATGACTTGCCATCAGTTTTTAAATACTCCACGGTTCATTTATATGCGGATGATGTGCAATTCTACTCGAATAAACCTAGTGGTGATGTAATACAGCTAATCAATAATTTAAATGAAGATCTTGCACGAATTCACACTTGGTCAGTGGAAAATGGACTACTTTTAAATCCAAGCAAGTCACAAGTCATTCCAATAGCTCATAAGCTGCCGCAAATTGATAGCCTACCCAGCATTAATCTGTCTGGTTGCTCTCTAAAAATTGTAAAATCACCAACAAATCTTGGTTTTATAATCAATACTTCTTTATCTGGTTCTGAACATACTAATTTTATAATCAGGCGTGTATATGGGTGTCTGCGCAAGCTATGGATTACTGCATCATTCACACCCACTGATACTAGACTGAGATTAGTCAAAACACTTATTTTACCTCTTATAGCATACGCTGAAAATGTTTACTGTGATAGTGACTCTCTTTCCCAACGCAAGCTTCAAGTGGCTTTTAATGATGCAGTAAGATATATTTATGGTTTGCGTAGATACGAACATGTATCTCCTTATGTTTTTGCTGTTCTTGGTACCTCGTCTCTCAAGCGCTACATGGACGCTAGAAACTGTTTGTTTTTGCATAATATTTTGATCAAAAAGACTCCCGTGTATTTGTACAACAAATTAACTTTCCCACAATCTCAAAGAACTTTTTGCCTTATACCATCTCGTTTTAGATATTTAAACTCATCAAGACTTTTCTTTATATACATAATAAAAATATGGAACTCTTTACCGATGAACATAAAAAGAATTTCAAATAGCACAATTTTCAAAAAAGCCCTTTTTTTATATTTCTCTCTTCTTATTTAAATTCTATTTTTACATGTTACTTATCATTTTCTTAAAATTTGTTTCTAATTTAATTTTAATTATTTTTGTTTTCTATTTTTGTAATAGTTTTTAAGTTTTTTTGTTTTTATCTTTGTTAAACAAAGTCATTAATGTTATAAAATCTAATGTAAAGATATCTAAGTACTATAAAAGATATTTTATCTTAATGTACCAATTAATTTATAATAAATTGAATTGAATTGAATTGAATTGAGGTACACCATCCAACCGAGTTAAAAAAAAAACGAACTTTGGAAATTACAAAAAAAAAAATATTTACCTAATTTCAACCACATAACCTCTAATATATTTGCATTATTTCTTTTTAACATTTCATATTGCATTACCCATTTAAATTAACAGACAATTATTATCCTTTCAAAAGCTAAACAAAACAAACTTGCACTATTCATAAATACTTATCGTATTACAAAATTCCACATCTAACCCCTTTTACGATAACATAGTCAATCGATTAGCAATTATTATGTCCGACAGCTTGTCAAAATATGTCAATAAAACCACCATGACAGCACAGCATAACAGTGTTCCGGTATAAGAGTTGTTGTTAGTAAATCTTATTAAACTGCAGTTCTGTGAAATAGTTTCTTCTTCCTCTAATAAAATAAAAAAATGCACTAACAAAAAATAAAATTGAATAAGAATGCTTTTTACCTTCCTGTACAAATACAAACGAAAAAAAAAATCGTTACGAGCAGTTTAATAAGATACAGTGTGTTCTTATTAAATAAATGATTTCAGATCAATTTGATATAACCGTTGTCACTCGCGAATGACACGTTAATTCATTTATCCGTCCATTTACTTTGACAATTTTGTCAATTTTTTTTTTCTTTTGAAATAACCCTTTTTGAGTCTGATTAATGGCATCATATTGGTTGAATGTTTTGGCTCGAACAATTTTTCTAGGTTTTGAGATCCTTTATACAAATAAGGTAGAGAAGAAGTTAAAAAATTACCTAATTATAACTTTTTATAATTTCGCATGAACAAAGCTACGGCAATTTTATACAACAATAATTTTTACTTAAAATTTGATATTTATTAAAAACAAATACTTGACCCTTAGATTTTCAATCACTGAGTACAAATATCTGTAAAAATTTTGCAACTGTGCAATCATGCAATTTAAAATGCCATCTACCCATAAAATCCATGTTGACAAAGACAACATAAAAAAAAAAAAAATTAAAAAAAAAAAACACCATAAACCTAAAAAGGACATGCGAACAGTCCCCTTTAAACAATTTACTACATGGAAGAATCAAAAATAACAAAACTCAAACATAGAAACTTATAGCCACTCATTCCATCCAGATAGAAAACTATGACTGCACTTCCACTATTGAATTTTTAATGCAGACAAAAAAAAAAAAGAAAAAAACAATAATATCCTTTTGATCCTTTCAACGAAGCGAATAAGTTTTACCTCTTTTTTTCTAGCCTGCATTGAAAAATTTCTGATGATAAGTGGGGTAATAGTTTTTACAGAGAAACCACATTATGTTAGAATTCAACCATCCTTTTCAGTGCATTTTTTTTTTAACTAAAAAAAAGAACACATTAATGCCATTTTTTTTTTCTATTTTTGATTTGAATGATTTATTGGGAAAAGGATGTGGATTGGTGGTTTTTTGTATAAAAATGCTTGTTGATGGTTATTTTTATGCTTGTCAATCAAAAGTCGATAACCTCCAGGCTACAGAGAGTAGGGGCATGATTGATTTTGATTAATTCATGTCGATTTGTTTTTGTTTGTGGAGTAGTAGTTATTATAGTTAAATTATATTTGATATGGGTATGGTTTCATAATGCTATTGAATAAATATGGACATGTTAATAATATATTTGAATGACTTTATCAACTTGATGAAAATAAATTGTATGCTTGAGTTTTTTTCTTCAATTCAAATAATGTATTTCAAATAATTAGTTAAACTCTTAATAATGACTTGTTAATTAAGTGACATTTCTTGAACTAATTTTAGCAATTTATTTTTTTTTATTTTTTTTTAAATTTAATTGAAGATTTTTGTGAACAAAAAAAATTTGTTTTCAAAAATTTTGCTTAATTTTCATAATATTAATTGATTAAGGTTCAATTTATTCACTCTCCATTATATTTAAAATCTGCATTAAAAATTATAAATCTGTCAAATCGCATACAAATTTTAAAATTTCCCTTTTTAAATGGCGACTTTAAATTAAATGGAGTGTGAATAAAATTAGCCTAAAAGATTGTCTAGTAAATTAAAGGAATACAATATTTAAATAAAATTAAAATTAAGTAAATTGAATGAATGAATGAGAGCTAATTTTTTTTTAAATTGTAAATAATTTAAAGGAATACAACAGTATTTTATTTTGTTAGCCAATACTTGCACCGTTTACAAAATAATAAGGCAAAAGTTTGCTAAAGAAAAAAACGTCTTTGACTTAATATTACTTATTTTTTATTTGTTTCAACAAAAAGAATGTGCACTTAATCGATAGAAAATAGTGTAACGAACAATTAATAGCTTTATTTTTTGTCGTAGGACATTCTGAAGCCGATATATTCCCAAAAAGCGATATTTTTGGGTGTTTTCGCACCAGTTTTTCGTGCGTTCATTTATCAATTGCTCGGTCATCTTTGGTGATAAAGAGTTGATTTTTTCTGTAAAATGCAGGAAATTAAGAGGGCTACAACATAGGCTAGAAAAATGTTAACCATAATATAAGCTTTTTTCGAAAATGTTGTAACGAACAATTAATAGCTTTATTTTTTGTCGTAGGACATTCTGAAGCCGATATATTCCCAAAAAGCGATATTTTTGGGTGTTTTTCGCACCGGTTTTTCGTGCGTTCATTTATCAATTGCTCGGTCATCTTTGGTGATAAAGAGTGGATTTTTTCTGTAAAATGCAGGAAATTAAGAGGGCTACAACATAGGTTAGAAAAATGTTAACCATAATATAAGCTTTTTTCGAAATAAAAACAAAAATGTGTTTTTTAACAACTAGAATTTGACTTTAACTGGCTTCCATTTTGTAGTAACTCACTTTAATACAATGAAATTACATACAACGATAGAAAACGATATTATAAGGAAGAGAATTTATGTTCATTTTTTGGTCTACGACATACTGGAGCAAAGATATTAGCTTGGAAGTAAAATATCCCAAAAAATGCATTTTTGTGAATAACTCCGCTAAAAAGAATGATCAGGTGGTGAGAAATTGGGGTTAAGCCTATTAAATATACCCCTATCGATCCATGAAATAAAAACTGACAGTGCCTTTGTGCGCAAGGTTAAGCCCTTTTTTCCGACGCTTTTTTTTACTGGAGTAAAGGGGTTTTGAAAAAAAAAAAAATGATTAAAAAAATTTTAACATGTCGTTTTTAAAACTTTTTCGTAACATAAAATGTATTTTTTTTTTCAAATTTTTCTTGCCAGATTTATTTTGATTTGAAATTATAAAGGAAATGTAGGTATTTCATTTTCGAAGAACTTTACTTTTTTAATAGAAGTTTATTTTTATTTTTTTAAGTTAAACATTTAAATATAAAGTTATTTTTTCTTCATTCAATAGCCCTTATATAGTTGAAAGTTAAATAGCAAAAGTTTAAAGTTCTTATTTGCCAAAGTCTTTGAGAAAATCAAATATTTCAATGCTAAAACTCAGTTTTTATAAAAAAAAATCCAATGAAATTGAATTAATTTTTAATTTTTTTATTTTTCAAAACTGTAATTTATATTACGTTTTCCTCTTCAACTGATAATATATATGGGCAAACATTTTTTTTTAAATAAATTCATATTTTACTACGAAAAATTATGTAAGTAAATATTGTAGGTGTTTTTTTTGTGTATTTGAAGTCAGTTTGTGAGAAAATTGCATTTATCGCTTAAACGATGGAAGATTATCCCTAACTCTCATATATTTTCTTCCTTTAAATTACCTACAGAATCTTTTGGTATCATTTATTTTATGAAATTTAAGTCAAAAAAATGGTTGTGTTGAAAAAAATTATTTTAATTTAAAAAAACAATACGACAACATCGGCAATTTTTGACAGTCGTTTGAAAAAAGAAGATCATCAAAATCCCTAATAATTTGCTTTAGTTACTCCACTATTAAGAAAAATTCAAATTGGAAATGAAAGAGGGCTAAAAGTAGTAACGAAAACCACAGGTCTTCCCGGCCGCATCCTGGCTCAATTGTCGTTTTAAAGTGCATTGTGCATTTTAAAGAGCTTAAAGACGATATTGGTGTCAAATTAAAGGTAATATTGTGAGTAATCAAAATTCAGACGTCTTTGGGGTAAAAGCTTGAAACACTAAAATAATCTTTCCACTCTATCAAATGTAATTTGATAAACTTATATGCATGACGGTAGAGATTTATTTAAACATTGATTGCATTCCTTCCAGGACCTAACTGCAAATTCTTTCAACCACAAAAAACCTCTGTTTTCCTCTCCAGTCTTTACTTTCTTCATAAAATACCTCCTTTTTGTCTCATTTTGTCAAAATTTATCATGCACACAAACACATTTTTTGATGTACTCTAACTTTGCTCTTTGATATTCTAATTTGTGTATTCAGTATGTGTTCACCACATAGTCATAATATTACCGAGACCAACGACAACAACAGGAAGAAAAAGCAAACATATTTCCATGTAAACAAACAAATATCAATAAACAAAAAAAAATGTGTACATATACAACTTTTTACCAGGCTCCCAGAGAACCTAAAAAGTAGACTCTGTTCTCTGTACCTCGATGCACTTTACAAAACCAAAAATATTTATCAAACACAAAAGAAAAAGAATCTATCTATCTACTCATCCGTTCTTATGTTTGCGCCACCCCTTGGTTAGGGTTTTATTCTAAATAAAAAAGAATACAACATACCCCAACATAACGTACACACAAGCTCCAACAACCCTCCAACCCTTAATATACCTATCTATGACGACGAATAGGTTTATGTATATTTTTGTTGTTTAAGGATGACAGAAGGTATGTGTCGTTCGGTCGTGTACGTATGTAAACATAAGAATTTTATTTTTTGAATATTCTCAACCAAGAGCTCAGGATTTTTGGGAAGTTCTTGTATTTTTATTTTGTAGTATCGTTTTCATAATATTGATGTGTAGTATATGTTCTGGAGGAGATATGTTCGGAATGTTAAAAACTTGTAACATAAGTTAAGGAGTACACACCACAAGAGTGATGTGAAGTTTTGTATATTTTGTCTGAAAAGTTATCAGAAGTAGATTTCTAGGGAATAGGCCTCATGGTTTGTATACATACGTGTTTGATTTAATAATTTGTTAGATAAATTTGAAGTGAGGCAAAGGTTGTACTCAATGAGAGGAGAGCTTTACTTAGAAAGTTGAAATACATGTGTGTAACATACCCTAACTAGATAAATACTTGATTTTCAAGTTGAAAACACTGACATAAAATCGGTTTAAATCAAATAAGATTTTGAAAATTGATAAGAATGAAGGGATTCTAAAAGGTGCGTGAGTGCTTTTTTGAGTACAAATTTTTAATTGGATTCTAAGGTTCTAAACAAATCCATTGGAAATTCTGATAAAACATGATTCTAAAGGGGCTTTTCTCGTTAAACCTATTTCGACATACAATGGAAAAAGAATGAACCCAATGCAAAATTGTATGTGGTCATTCCAGAAATTTCTGCAAGTATAACATTTTCTATTGAGTACATTTAAGCAGTAAGTAAATCCTCGGACTCGTAGTTAATTGCTGTAATTTTACCTTAAAAATTCGAGAGTGCATTTTTAATAAATATTGGAATAATTTCAATGATAATAGTTTCTTTGTTTTATTTAAAACTATCCTTATTTGTATTTGTAGTGAGTACATAAATACTGTACTCATCAAAACTCTTTGTACATGATTAATTATATTCGATATGCACATTGAGTAAGGGTTTATATTTGCTCAGTACATAATTTTTGCATAGAGTACATACTGAGTTCTTTTTATTCAGTACAGATCAAATGTACAACTTTAATGTTCTAAATTTAAACTTATGTACTTACTATACAAAACTTTTATGTACTCCTTACATATAGTGTTCTCACTATAGACTTTAGTGTCCCGATTGTATATTTAAATATACTCAGTACAGAGTTAAATGAACTCATACTTTTTTATATTTATGCTCACATCAAAAACTGTACTCATCAAATCTCTCTATAAATGATTTATTGTGATGGATATACAAATTAAGCAAATACTTATATGAGATGAGTACATAGTCTTAAGAGTACATCCTCTATATTCAGAAGAGATTTTATATAAAAATTTAACGTTCTTACTTAAAAACTAATATATTGTCAGTACAGACTTTTATGTACTGATCAAATTTGGATGTAACCACGGACGATGGATATTTATACATTTTTATTTTTAAATACCGGATTTTAATAGGATTGTTAAACAGAATTTAAAAAGTACATGATTCTGTAATTACAATTTTATGCTTAACACATAAAGTTTGTACTCAGTACAAACCATACAGAACAGAACAAACAAGATCAGAATATGGTTTAAAAATTTTTAAAAATTTCGTAATTTTTAGATTAAAAAAAAAAAATCGTTTTTTGAACGAATATTCGAAAATATTTTTCTAAAAATACATCTCATTACAGTTCTTTTATTTACAAGCCAAAAAGTAGAAAATTAAAAAAAGAAATGGGAAACCATTCAATTAATGATTTATTACACTGGTCAAGGAATTACAAGTAATTCCTCCTTAAAATAAAACTATACTTTTCTAAAGGATTTTTGTATGCTGATTCCGAATTCAGAATTGACCTAGCACGTCACGTTTTTTAAATATTCCTGTTAAAAAATCTCAAAAACCCATTTTTTTGCTGTTTTCGAAGAAATATTTTGGAATAATGTAATCTTTTTCAATTAAAATTGATACGGTTTATGAAAGAACTTATTTTTTTTCTTTCAAATTGAATTTCAATCTTCTCAATATCTCTTTTCTTCTCCGAGATATCTTAATTTAAGTAAGTTTAGTAGGTTTGGCATATCTTACCATAAAGAAACTGGTTTCTAAAAATTAATATATCTTTCTCCCTAGAACAAAAGTTTACTTTTCTAATGGACTTTAGTGTGCTGATTTTGAATCCGAACTCAAAAAATTTCGGTCAGCTCTGGTTTTTGAGATATAGTAGTTTTTTTTGAGATTTTCTAAAAAAAAAACTTGATTTTGTGATACTTTAATGCGAATATCTTAAAATCCTGACGTGATAGAATTTTTTTGACTTCGGATTCTAACTCAGCACATCAAAAACTATAAGAAAAGTGTACTATTGTTTCTAGGAGAAACAAATCTGAAGCTTTACAATTCAGTTTATCGAATGGTTTATTACAAATAAGATATTTCTAAATAGAAAAATAGTATATAAAATTACAAAACACGTAAAACTTTTGTTTAATGTTTTTTTATTTTGGTTTTCTTTACATATTTGACTTTTTAAATGTAATGGGCATTGATATTTTACATTTTCTTTAATTAAGGTGCTTTTGTTCATGCAGGATTTACTAAAAAGTGAAGGATTTCGAAATGTCTGCTTTTTTTGTCAATCAGTATTTTTAAAAATGAGTGTCAATCGATAGGTCATATTATGAAAAATAAGTCCTCCAAATTTGAGCTCAATGCGACAAATAGTTTTAATTATATCCAAGTTCAAATGAATCTAAAAGGGTGATTTTTTAGAAACTACTCACATTTTTCAAAAATCATTTTTACAAAAATGGTACCTGATAGAATTTTTCTGAAACCAGAATTAGATTCAGGAAAGTCTAATCTTTCATAATATCAAAAAATTATTGGAAGGAGAAAAAAAAAGTTAAATTTTGCAGACCAGTGTTATCAGTCACTGTGGCGTATGTGTAACTTTTTTTCTTTTTTTTTATATTGAAAAATTTCATCACTGACCAAATATAAACCAAAGATCTAATCAATTTCAGTTTTGTTTGCACTTGCTTATTTTTTACATTCGCTTAAGCAAACAAAAGTTGTTAAAGTTAAGAAACTCTTCAATTTTAATCTTTAAAAACACGTAAAAAACAAATCATTCCAAAAAGCACACGACTTATCCTCTCTTGACATCAATTTACCTTCAATAGAATTGAGTAAGATTAACAAATTCCCGCTAATTCATTTGAAAATTCCTAACGTAAAGTGTGCAAAATAACACTTAAATACTCAAATTACAATAAATTAGTGACATCTTGAGATTTTAATTTACCTCATTTTTCTCACTAAAAAGATTATTATTATTCACCTTTTTCTTTCTGTATAACTTGAAAAAGCAATAATTAGCCTTTTGAAGATACAAAGAATATAATTTCTCAGAAAAGCAGGAATGTTTTACATTTCTGAGTAGACTCTAAAGACACACACCCTTATACCCAGTTTAAAATGAAACAAAAAATAAATGAGGTTAAATTAAAGCATCCTTGAGTGTGAATGCATTTTACATGGCATTTTATATATATTTTCTAATTTATGTTTAATGCTACTACACAAACCGACCGCACACAAAACAATGTTGATTTGATGATGAAAATCTGGAGGAAATTACTTCAACTTCAATTCAATTGAAAGAAATCATCAGCACTCTCTCTCTCTCTCAGCCAGTAGATGGAAGAAGTTTGTAAAAATGTGTTGTTTTTTTTTTTGCTTCCTTTCTTTTTATAGCAAATTTCTGTAAACCCCATCACCACCATCGCCGTGATACTCTAAGCAACCATAACGCTTTTTAAAAATAGATGTATAAAGACCATTCACCATTTCAGCAACAAGAGACGACGATATAATAAAGTTTAAATTTGATGTCTCTCTCGGTGGGAGCGCGGAGGGTGTGTGTAATGATTTTGAGTGTTTGTGTAAGGATAGTAGAATTTTCCGGAAAAAAGATACTTTTAAACAAAAACACATTTTATTATAGCAATTTAAGCAATGACGTTTAAGATCCTGATGCTGGCTGCTTTGGGGGATCCTTGTGTTTGACGTGTGTGTGTGTGTAGTTTCAAGTACTATAAAGTAGTGACGTCAAAGAATTATCACATTAAGGGTGTTCAATCTTTGTTGTGAAGGACCTATAAGTTTTACTATAACGATGTTCTCTGCTGACGTTATAGTTCAAGGAGGTATTGTTGAACTTCTTATGATAAAATTTTTACAGCGTTATTGTAAGCAAATCAACATAATTCCTTACAAAATAAAATCATAAAAAGGAAAGCATTTTTTAAACATTGTTCAAATATGGTTAGTCCTTGAAAAGAAGCTTAAATTGTAAATATTCACTAGCAAGAATTTTGGGTGTCCTTCTTTAGCAACAAGTACCTAATTTGTTCTAAGGTTTTCTTAATATTTATTTCAATCGCTTTAAGAGGAATTTTTCTCCTTGGCATTTGATAGTTTGTAGGTGAGAGATGACAGTTGACAGATGACAGTTCGCATATGACAGTTGACAAATGGCAGATGGCAGTTAGTAGTTAATGGTTGATAGTTGACAGGTGACTGATAACAAATAACACATAAAACACCACACAACACACACCACACAACACACACAACACAACACAACACACAACACACAACACACAACACACAACACACAACACACAACACACAACACACAACACACAACACACAACACACAACACACAACACACAACACACAACACACAACACACATCACACATCACACAACACACATCGCACAACACACATCACACAACACACAACACACAACAGGTGATAGGGGACAGTTGATAGTTGAAAGATGACAGGTTTCCGATGTGAGATGATAGTTACGGTAGAAGTATTTAATGCAACATTTTCTTCCAGACTACTTTTACAAAAGAATCTAAAAATAAAAATTTCCTGTTATCGTCAGATTAAACAAAGCATTACAAGTTTTCTCTTAATAACTCCCACCGCATCCGAATCCAAATGACTCTCCTATCAAGGAAGTACCTTTGAACTATTTTTATATTTCTCTAATGTAATCTCATTGTGTCTCAAACAATTAATTCAATAATTCTTGTTTTGAGTTTTTTTCCAAGTTAAAAATTACATTTCTTTTGAGAAGCGTCTTCCTGGAAAATGACTTCAAGATTCAATTAAAACCCAAGTTCCAAGTACTGAGAGAATTTTATGCTCAAATTTCGACACCCCAATACGGGTGTTGGGTTCTTTAAAGAAAAATTGAATACTTACACAAACGACAGCAACGCGACGCGATTGAAATCCCCTGAAGTCGATGTGTTTTTGTTTGAAATTTATTCACAATCCCTAGAATGACAGCTCATTTGAATATTTGCATAAATAAATCCTCAGAACAAAAAACCTTCCAGTCAAAGAGTTTCTTTATATTTTTTTTTTTTGTTTTTTTGTATTATTTTTTTTTTGTCACAAAAGAATGCAATACATTTTCCTAGTGTACAAAAAAACAATCTAAGCTCGGGATTCGCGCAATAAGTGAATTCAATTCACATTCCATAGCAGAATGGAGAATCAGAATCAGCAAAATGCAAAACTCAGGACAATGTTCCTGTTTAGCGAGGATTGTGACTATACCTACGACAAACACGACCCACGACAACGACACGACATTATGGAGATCTATTTGATCAAAAACTATACAGAAGCTGAAGGAAGAGTGTGCTTTTGCTTTATAATTTGTGTATTGTGTATATGCTCGAAGGACCTTTGTGGTGTGTCACGATGACGTTCATTTGGACATTGTATTCCATATCGCGTCTGTTGGCTGCTTCTGCATGCATATGCATATAAAGAAGCACTCAATAAAAGGGGTAGCTCCAAAATGAACCTCATTCCGAATAGAGTCAAAAACTTGTTCTCTCGCTCCTCTGCCCTAATCCACTAAGGCAACATTAAGAACGTAACATAGTGTACCCTTTCTCTATTGAAAATCCAGTACGAGTAAAGTTTTTCAGCTGAAGAACCAGATAAATTTAAATTCACAGCTATGATAGCTGCAAGGCGATAAAATTGGGGTTTTGTGAGCTCCTTTTTTTTGGAGGGAGGGTGGAAAACGGGACAAATATTTGCATTAAAATTTAGTTCGCCGTGGTTAAGTTCTGTATTTAAGGATAATAATCAGTGGATGTGGTGTGGCTTGGTGGAAAATGTGAATTAGGTTTGAGGATTGTTATAATAGCTTTGGGGGATTCGAGAACGGAAGTGGCTATTGAGTAAACGATTTTCAAACAGAGCTCGTCGTATGGGTTCACAGAGAAATTATCAATGAACTTTTGTGTATATTCTTGTGCATTTCATGTGTATGTGGGAGTTTTGTGAATGCGGTTTTTGTGGCTTAAGACAGATTTTATTGAATTTAGATTGTGGCTTTTTTTATAACTGGGAGTGGACTAAAATTATCAAGAAAACTTATGTATTTCTTTCAAATAGAAGAAATATTCATGTTTAAATGGTATAGAATTGTTCAATTGGAATTCTAAATAAATGGAGATTCAATGCGTTGTTGTGCTTATAATTTCATTATATTTTTCTAGCTTATTTGGTTTTGTATTCTAATGAATAGTAGTAGTCTATAAGTTGGATGTATAGCAAGTTCAATCAAGTATCTACAATGTTTTTGAATCTATTAAATTACCAAAGAAATCTATGGAAAGTGATGTTTTTGTCATATTAGAGAACTTTTAATAGGGAAACCGACGAAGTTATGAATACCAAAGTTATGCACGACAGAGTTACGTGCGTCAAAGTTACGAAAAACCGAAGTTATGAAAGACCGAAGTTATGAAAGACCGAAGTTACGAAAAACCAGAGTTATGAACAACAAAGCTATGAAACGATGTTTTTGGGTTGGTAACCATTGAGAGAAACGATATACGGGAGGAACGTAAATTGAAAACTGGATCCAAAAAAGTCTTGTCGTTTTCGATAAATTAAAAAAAAAAAACAAGACTACTTTTTTCAAAAAAGCCCTAGCTAAATTTTTTTTGAAAATTAATTTTTCAAAAACTGTTCCATTAAACAGGTATATTTAAATACAAGATACAAGAAAAAGTCTTTGGCTTTACAAAAAAGTACAGTACGATATTATTGGTGTAACCGTTGATTTTTAATAATTTTTTTTTCCAAATTAAGTCTTTTTTTTAGAAAATCCCCCCTCCTGGCTAAACGGAGGTAAATAGACACCCCAGTTCCATTCAATTTTTTTCTTGCCTTGACTCAACCTATACGCTCTAGCTTTCTGGTACGTTCCTCCCGTATATCGTTCATTTCAATGGTTACCAACCCAAAAACATCGTTTCATAGATTTGGTGTTCATAACTATGGTTTTTCAAAACTTTGGTTTTTCGTAACTTCGGTATTTCATAACTTCGGTCTTTCATAACTTCGGTTTTTCGTAACTTCGGTTTTGCGTAACTTTGACGCCCGTAACTTTGTCGCGCATAACTCTGGTATTCGTAACTCCGTTACCATTTCCATACAATTTTTTTCAGATGTTGCTCCAAATAAAAGTAAGAAATTAAATAATTAAATAATTTATTAAATGTTCAAATTTATTAACTAATTTTTCAGTGAAACAAAAATCAATTATGAACAGGGAGTGCATCCAAGATGCCAAATTCCACGAGCCCTTATTTTGACTTATTAGCATATTTCTTTTTGGAACCATTTATTTTGGGAAATTGGGAAATTTTTATGTGAGTAAGTACATATATTCCCTCATAATTTCGAAATTACTTATTATACTTTTCAAAATGAGGTGTTGTTAAAAGCGTCTTGCTTATCCGATAGTTATAAGCTATTAAAGGAAATGGTTATTTGTCAAATTTATTTACAAAATAACTATTTTTTTTCGCTGAATGTAGGTTTTTTGCAAAGAAGAAGACTAAGAAATTCTTGATAAAATAAAATGAAGTTCACTTTAATTTGAACAGATTAAATGGACTTCATTTTCTATTATAAGAAATGTTATTATTTTAAGAAGATACATTTAAGAAGAGCATCAGCTTGATTTTAAGTGCCTCCTTTTTCACTGTGTGCGGTGTTTTCCATGTTCAAAGCCAACTATTTCGAAAATTTTCTGCATAAGAGAGTTTAGTAGATACTCGATACAGCGTTTGATCAGTATGTTCTGCACTATAAAATTAACTACAAAGTTTTTCAAAGTTGTTTTAAGTTGTTCTGGATTTGTTCCAAAATGTTACCAATTTTCAAAAATATGAGCAAAAAATCGTTTTTGACCCAGCAACTTTTTTTCCGGGTTTAATAATAATTCCTTCCAATTATCCACATTTTCGGACTTCTTAGTTCAATATTTCAAAATTTAGTCAAAAAAGGTCATACAATTTTTATTTTTAAAAATTTCGAATGATTTTCCAAATATTTGCTTTCGGTCTTTTACAAAAACAGTGTCAACTCGAAAATGTACTTTCAAAGTATATCGTCATGTTTTAACCATAGGCCCGCCTCATTTCCAAATACGAATTAAGTTTTGTAATTTTTTGGGCTTGAAAAATATCCTTGAAATATATATTATTATTATTCTTATTTTTTATTTAAAAAAATTTTAAAAAGGGAGCCGAAATTGGCGAAAGATTCCACTAAAATCGTTTTTTTTTTTATTTTAAATTTCTAGTATTTTGTTTTTCTTAAAGATTTTTTGGTTTGGTTGATGTGATTTAAATATTCCACTTGGAACAACTTCTTACTTGAGCTAAAAATGTCATTTTTATTTTTCTTCAATTTATTTAATTTAATAATATAATTTATTTCAATAAATGAAAAAAAAAAAATTGTCTTCCTTGCAATCAATCTAAAGCCTTTTACAAAGACATGGTATTGAAATTTCGTGTTTTCGTGGTATTTAAGTAAGGCCTATAAAAGGAGCTTAATTTCTTATCGCAGTTCACCAGGGTGTATACGTAATATTTTCTTCTCTGACAAGAAATATTTCTCATATCTAGCTTTCATTCATTCATCTTGCACTTAATCCCATTGTAGTAAATATTTATTGTTTTAATGTTTCATTTCATTTAATTCACAAAGAGGCACTTGATGCTTATCAAATAACAGATTTATATTCCATTCTCACTCATTGTTTATAAATAACAACAAAACAATGAACTTAATACAAAGACAAAAACGCATTTATACTTATCATCGCCAAACAATATTTTCATTTGTCTTCTATTTACTCGCACATATTCATAATAAAACTGATAGAATAGTAATTCTATTTGCACACAAAAACTGGGTGTGGGCTATCCGCCAAACCCATTATCCTTGACAAATGAGCCTATAGCCTGTGTAGAATACATATTCAGGTGTATTATTTAGCTTTAATGTATGTATGTGAATGGATAAAAACTACCTCCTCTTTCTGGATTGTATTCCCACCCACGCTGTATATATTTAACCACCTTTTTCATAAAATTAACGATGTACGAAAATGGATTTTACTGTTCACAGACGAGAACGAGCATAAATAAAATAATTGCTTCACGACATCAAATTCATTTTGTGAAAATGAATGAGAAATTTTAGCATTTTTGCTTGACGAGGCTATTTTAATTTGTGTGACAAATTAACGATGGAATTTTTTCGTCAGATTTATGACTGATGAAAAGAATTTTACTATAAGCTATATATATTTTGATTCCAGTTAAAAATTTCTATTTATAGGAGAAATCTTAGAAATATACAGTTTTTCAATATAAAAATACATGCACCTTCCTGGGAAGAGAATTTTCATGGACAATTTTCAGAATTTTATACAAAAATCAAATCCTACCAAGTCACTTTCTAGGGAATTCTGAAGTTAGAAAAATGATCGAGGACATTTAGCATGATAATGTTCAAACATGATTTAATAAAATATTTTAAATAAAGTTAAACGATACCTTAAACTTTTCTACCACTTATGTTATCATTTTCTCATGTTCACTCGGGTGTATGAGTAATATTTCTTTTTTATTTCATTTTATTTCTTATTTTATATTCAGAATCGTTTTCAGTTATTTATATGCATCCAAGACGACTACTGAACCTTTTTTCGAAGAATCAAATCAATACTAGTGACAAAGTTAAAAAACTTACACGACAACATTGTACGAGTGTGTAGAGTATACCCTTCGAAGAAGAAAGCTGATTAAATGCAGCACGTATTCAAGAAAGTTTTTTATATTTTTGTACTCTATTTTTTTTTCTGCTCTTGTGTATGTCTATTGTTCATGGGTTAGACGTTAAAGTTTCTAAAGTAAGATAAAAACAAAGTTTTTGGTTTGGTTTTTTGTAAAATAACTTCGAGGGTTGGAAAGTTATATGAAAGGATTATACCCTTTCTTTGTTTTTTTTTTCTTTTCTTTTCTTTTTATTGTCAAAGTCATTTAGAGAAAAAGTAAGATATCCTGCTACTTTATTAAGGAAATCTAGTTATAATAGAGATTAACAAAGACAAAAAAATAAAGAAGAAAAGTAAAAGAGTGTGAGATGCAAATTAATGATATTATTATTAAGTTTTGACATTGAGTGTAAAAATAAAAGACTTGTGTCAATATTATTTCTGTCATATTGGCTTATGGGACTCAATCATTGTAAGGCCAAATAATTATTCTAGTTTAAAAATAGAAAATTATAAGGAACTTCATCTCTAGAAGATTGTTGATTATTTCTAGTGACTTTAAGTTTAAGATCAAAAAATCTCTCATTTTCAATGTTTTTTCTTATACTCTTTTTTTTTCTTTTCTTTTTTTCTTTTCTTTTCTTTTTTTCTTTTCTTTTCTTTTCTTTTCGTTTATTTTCTTTTCTTTTATTTTATTTTATTTTATTTTATTTTATTTTATTTTATTTTATTTTATTTTATTTTATTTTATTTTATTTTATTTTATTTTATTTTATTTTATTTTATTTTATTTTATTTTATTTTATTTTATTTTATTTTATTTTATTTTATTTTATTTTATTTTATTTTATTTTATTTTATTTTATTTTATTTTATTTTATTTTATTTTATTTTATTTTCTTTCCTTTTCTTTTCTTTTCTTTTCTTTTATTTTCTTTTTTTTTACTTTTGTTTTATTTTATTTTATTTTATTTTACTTTATTTTATTTTATTTTATTTTATTTTATTTTATTTTATTTTATTTTATTTTATTTTATTTTATTTTCTTTTATTTTCTTTTATTTTCTTTTATTTTCTTTTATTTTCTTTTCTTTTCTTTTCTTTTCTTTTCTTTTCTTTTCTTTTCTTTTCTTTTCTTTTCTTTTCTTTTCTTTTCTTTTCTTTTCTTTTCTTTTCTTTTCTTTTCTTTTCTTTTCTTGTCTTTTCTTTTCTTTTCTTTTCTTTTATTTTCTTTTCTTTTCTTTTCTTTTCTTTTCTTTTCTTTTCTTTTCTTTTCTTTTCTTTTCTTTTCTTTTCTTTTCTTTTCTTTTCTTTTCTTTTCTTTTCTTTTCTTTTCTTTTCTTTTCTTTTCTTTTCTTTTCTTTTCTTTTCTTTTATTTTATTTTATTTTATTTTATTTTATTTTATTTTATTTTATTTTATTTTCTTTCCTTTTCTTTTCTTTTCTTTTCTTTTCTTTTCTTTTCTTTTCTTTTCTTTTATTTTCTTTTTTTTTACTTTTGTTTTATTTTATTTTATTTTATTTTATTTTATTTTATTTTATTTTATTTTATTTTATTTTATTTTATTTTATTTTATTTTATTTTATTTTATTTTATTTTATTTTATTTTATTTTATTTTATTTTATTTTTCTTTTCTTTCCTTTTTTTTTTCTTTTCTTTTCTTTTCTTTTCTTTTCTTTCCTTTTCTTTTCTTTTCTTTTCTTTTCTTTTCTTTTCTTTTCTTTTCTTGTCTTTTATTTTATTTTATTTTATTTTATTTTATTTTATTTTATTTTATTTTATTTTATTTTATTTTATTTTATTTTATTTTATTTTATTTTTCTTATCACAAGTAAAAATCATAAACCACAATATACCCTAGTTTTAACACTTTATTGCTTCATTCCCTACCCTTTCTATGTTAACTCACCATAAATTTCCTGCTCAAATATTCAATCACTTGTTAACATTTACAACATTTGTGTCCTAAGTCAAAATTGCCATATATGCTATCATTTATTAAAGATTTCTTTCATAAACATCTAATAAACTTGGGTCGATAAAAAAATCTTCATATCCTTTGAATCATAAAACATATCTCAACTACTCTCAACACAGAACATGGACTACTTTCTCGCTGACACACTCTATTTTCATATTCAGTTTCCAATGCAATTTCAAAATTTATAGCTAGTTTATTGTAATGTTCAATAAATTTGTCTCTCCACAGCCAAAACTGGTTTCATTTCTGGAAAATAAATTTGAAATTCTTTTTTTTTTTTTTTTTTGCTATCTGCCAAGGATACTAATAAAAATGTAATTTCCAAAAAAGATATCCTTTGGAATAATATTTTTTTTTTTTTGTTCTCGAAGATGGCGTTAAATGTACTACACCCAATTGACTATTTCCTATTTGTTGTGCATGGTTGAAGTTGTTGATGAGAAATTTTAACATAAGGCCCAACAAAGATGGTAAAAGAACAAAAAGAAAAGGAGAATAGGTTCTTCATAAATATCTATTCCACCTTACGTTTATAAGGATGCATGAATATTTCCTATTTTCAACTTCGAGAATGTGACCAGAATTTGAAGGAAATTGTTATTAATTGTCTTAAGATAAACCAAATGAAGTAGAAAAATGTATGATATGTTACTACATAGTTCCGTGATACAGTAAGTATCACAGATTTATCATTTAAGTATCACTTTTGGCTTCGATAAGTATTAATCATGTCTTCAGCATGTATTTATAAGACATTTTTCAAGTAAGTATCACAGTTTCTGGAGTCAATACTAGAAATGCTTTATAAGGCATCCCCAAAGTATCACACGTGAGCTACATTCTGCTTCTGCAAGTATCATGGATTTTCACACAAGTTACAAGCATGATTCGCCTCTAAACGTACTATGGATTTCACTTGTATGTGCAGTATTTTGGTATTGTAAAAAATAAATCATAGAGAGGTATCACAGTCTACTCAACAAGTATTTCTTGGAATTTCAGACTACTGTATAACGGATTTCTTCAGTACGTATTGTACTTTGCTCTAATAAGTGTTCTAGATTTCTTAAACAAGAGTAAAAAGTTATTGCGGTTTGCTTTCGTAACGATTATGAATTTATCCAAATAAGTGTCACAGATTTCTATAGTAAATATCACTGATTACTCTGGTAGTCTATTGAATAGACCCTTTTGGATGGAACAAATTCGTTCAAGAGTTTTTATTGGCGATTATGATTCCTTGGCATACAAGAATACTCCAGCCAAAAGTGCTACTAAATCCATTGGTGCATTTCTGAGAAAACGGCAACACTGGTCGGTTTTCAGTTTTTTTGATTTAACTCGAAAATCAAGCCTGACTTTGAAATGGTTCAAAGACACTTTTTATAGCAAATTAAATTTTCTGTCAAGTTAAGATGGTTAAAAAATTTTAAAAATTGTTTTTGACTAATATTCTAACCTAAAATCAAAGAAAAAAAAGTTAAAAAATTGACAATTTTATTTTTTTTTACTAAATCAAGGGGCATTTTGTGTATGTAGCCGGGACGTCCAAACTTTGTACTAATGAAATAAAGTAGAGGTAAAATCCTTTGATAATTTGCAATTTTTAATTTTTTTTGTCAAGAAACAACTTAAATGAACCTATTCAAAAATTAGCACTTTTTCTAAATTTTTGACTTTTTTAGTTAAAAGCAAGTTTTTAAAACTCGATAAAATCGTATTAATTGGTAACTTTTAGACTTTTAAAGTAAACATACTTCGAGGGATTGATTTAATATAAACTAAATATGACAAACAAAAAAATTTATTTGCATCGTTATGGCTTTTTGTGCAATTTTGTGTATGTGCATTTTTATAAATTCGGGTCGAATGGATGGACGGAGAGCCATTAGCTTTGGTCTATTGCATAGAAGAACATTTAATACCAACTCTTTTACTGTTTTCAATGGCCTGAAAAACAATTCTTGTAAAATCCGCGACCAACGAAAAGTTTCTCTTGAAAAACAAAAAAAAATACTCTAATGAGTTTGAAACAAAATAGCTCAGGCAAATTAGTAAATCAAATTGCACTTTTCGCGGGACAAATTTTTTTCATGGAACGTGTTTAGGTGAATGTCCTTATCGTAAAAGTGAATTTTTTGGGATGATAAGATATCGGGAACAGCCGCCATCTTGGAAAAGAGGTCGGTGCCGTTTTTATTTTATAACTCCATTTTTACTCATTTAAACCAAAAATGTCCGAGGATAAACTTATTATCAATTAAATTATCTAAAAAATGGTATACAAATGAATTCCGTGAGTTAGTTAAATTCAATTTTATAGTCGGTCAAAGTCCGGGTTCTTCTCGCAAGGTTAAGACAATATGACATTTTTTCAAATATCTGAAGAACTTTCGATTTGTTTGGGATTTTCTTAAAGAATGAATTATAGCACTTTTAATTATCTATGAAATGAACCCTTTATTGTTTTTGTAACCATCACATTGTAGAAGCAACAAACGTCGAAGTCATGATATACGATTTTTAAACTGAACATATTTGGGATTTCAATAGTTCAAATAAACAATCAAAAATTAAACACAATAGTCTCGAAAACATAACGGCTTACACACCTCATATCTTGAGTTATACTTATCGTAATGCTGAGATTGAGGTGTTCATGTTTAGGAAAAATGACAGGGCATCAGTTCTTATATTTAGAATTTTAAATAGTGTCACTTTAGCTTATTCACATTAATTGGAAAATTCACTTCATTTAAAACCTCGAAAACCATATAAAGGTTAACATTAAAGATTTCAAACTTTAAATTCAATATTTAGACGAATATAGTTAAAAAACTGTTTACTTATATTTTGGTTATACCTCCACTTCAAAAATTTGCTCGGTCTAATAGAAGAAAACTTGATATTTTCTCACTTTTGACTGGTAGAATGTGAACTTCGACGTTAGATAACTTATACATTATGTTGGTTACAGTAACGATAAAGGGCTCATTTCATAGATAATTAAAAGTGCTATATTTCATTCTTTTTGAAAATCCCAAACAAATCAAAAGTTCTTCAGATATTTAAAAAAATGTCATATTGTCTTAACCTTGCGAGAAGAACCCGGACTTTGACCGACTATAAAATTGAATTTAACTAACTCACGGAATTCATTTGTATACCATTTTTTAGATAATTTAATTGATAATAAGTTTATCCTCGGACATTTTTGGTTTAAATGAGTAAAAATGGAGTTATAAAATAAAAACGGCACCGACCTCTTTTCCAAGATGGCGGCTGTTCCCGATATCTTATCATCCCAAAAAATTCACTTTTACGATAAGGACATTCACCTAAACACGTTCCATGAAAAAAATTTGTCCCGCGAAAAGTGCAATTTGATTTACTAATTTGCCTGAGCTATTTTGTTTCAAACTCATTAGAGTATTTTTTTTTGTTTTTCAAGAGAAACTTTTCGTTGGTCGCGGATTTTACAAGAATTGTTTTTCAGGCCATTGAAAACAGTAAAAGAGTTGGTATTAAATGTTCTTCTATGCAATAGACCAAAGCTAATGGCTCTCCGTCCATCCATTCGACCCGAATTTATAAAAATGCACATACACAAAATTGCACAAAAAGCCATAACGATGCAAATAAATTTTTTTGTTTGTCATATTTAGTTTATATTAAATCAATCCCTCGAAGTATGTTTACTTTAAAAGTCTAAAAGTTACCAATTAATACGATTTTATCGAGTTTTAAAAACTTGCTTTTAACTAAAAAAGTCAAAAATTTAGAAAAAGTGCTAATTTTTGAATAGGTTCATTTAAGTTGTTTCTTGACAAAAAAAATTAAAAATTGCAAATTATCAAAGGATTTTACCTCTACTTTATTTCATTAGTACAAAGTTTGGACGTCCCGGCTACATACACAAAATGCCCCTTGATTTAGTAAAAAAAAATAAAATTGTCAATTTTTTAACTTTTTTTTCTTTGATTTTAGGTTAGAATATTAGTCAAAAACAATTTTTAAAATTTTTTAACCATCTTAACTTGACAGAAAATTTAATTTGCTATAAAAAGTGTCTTTGAACCATTTCAAAGTCAGGCTTGATTTTCGAGTTAAATCAAAAAAACTGAAAACCGACCAGTGTTGCCGTTTTCTCTGAAATGCACCAATGGATTTAGTAGCACTTTTGGCTGGAGTATTCTTGTATGCCAAGGAATCATAATCGCTAATAAAAAGTCTTGAACGAATTTGTTCTATTTTTGCTCTGGAGCTCGGGTCTATTAAATAGACTATGGTTACTATCACAATTTTCTCCATTTAGTATCACGAAATTCTAATGCAAGTACCTACCTTAAATTCCTCTGCTATTTATAAGATTTTTTTTTAGTTATCCATAATATAATCAGTACCTATCACATACAATTCAGTAAATATCACACTTATATTTATTAAATATCACACTTTTTTTTTTTAATAAGTAACGCGGATTGCTTCGTGAAGTATAAATTTTACAGTTAGTATCACAAAATACTCCGATAAATATTATTGACTTTTAGGAAAATATCACGAGTTTCTTCGAAATTCTTTGATTAATACACGGACTTTTTGGATATTTACCAATATCACAGACTACTCCAGTGAATGATTTTCTTTGGTTAATATCTCAAGATTCTCTTATAATGCAGATAATGGGTACTTTATACAGTAAAACAGATTTTTTCAAAAAGTATCACAGATTAATCCGATGAGTATCACAGATTTGAGGAAGAAACAATTTGTCGCCTTGCGTCGTATCACAGAGCAATCTGTGATACTTATTGGAGATATTTTTAGAAAGATGACAGCAAATTACAAAAAGTATCAAAATGTATCGAAAGCTAAAAAGTTCAAAACGTATCAAAAAAGTATCAAAAAAGTATTAAAAAAGTACTATCAACAAATTTAAAAATGTGTTACAAAGATGGGCATATTGATAACTTATATTTCACATTCAAGCTCATTCTTTATTTACCTTAAACATACAACAAATTCCAAAACCTTAGTTTTAAATGACGGTTAAAAGGTATTTAAACTCCTGAAATAAATGACGATCATAACAACTTCTTTCAGTTTCAATCACACTAAGACGAAGGGTTACTTTTTTATTGAATCCAAACGAAGTTATAAATATTCAAAGTATTGATTTTACAATTTCTCGCTTACCTACAGACTTGACCCGACCCGACCCTAGTAACGTCCTTTTTTTATGAGAGATCTAAAAACTTACGTTCTAACGTGTACGTAGATAAAAATCTACCGAGGATAAAAAAAGCTGCTTCCATTTCATTTTGAAATGAAAATAATCCCTTTTTTCTGATGACTGGACAGAAAAAAAAACTGAATAAACATCATAAAGAACCACTTGAATAGTTTCGACCCTTCCTCAGGATTTTTGATGACTTAGGTAGGAGCCCAGAATATCCAGGCCATATACCTACTCTCCTCGTAGAATTGCTGGGTTTAAGTAGATTCCATACACGAATTTGGGTTTTTGCGGTGGAAATTCGTAACAACCTCACGAATTTACAGCTAACCTGTCACACAGCCGAAAGGAATATTGATGATATCCAAGCCCAGCCAGAGCCAACACAGGTGAGAAGGTTGAGGAATTTTGACATCGTCGTCGTTGTCGGGGTGTCGTTTGCTTGGTTAGTCTCTCTCTAACGTGTGCACAGCTCATAACATCGTCTCTACCTAAAAAAAAGAAAAATAGAAACCCCAGACAGTAGAAATTAATTAAGGAGAAAGACATTTGACAAAAAGTGTCAGTATTTTTTTGTTAACGCTTGACACTCATGCTGCTCTGCTCCAAAGGTGGTGTGATGGCGTGTTATGGTAACTGAACACCTAAGCTCGACGACCTTTGGGCTCTAAACACCTTAAAAATAATTCGCTTTTCTACATTTTGCTTCTATATAAGGTGGATCTACACACCATAGTTAACGGTGTGCCATCAATTTTGTTAGCTAAATCTTCGTTGAAATTCCAAGAACGTTAAATGAAATTCCCACGGAACTTTATGAATTTTAATTTTGTGGAATTCTTTATGTGTTCTTGCAGCTCAACACCAGAATGATAATGTTGTTATAAGGAATAGTTACAACCTAGAGTTTGTGTTTTGCGCAGCTTTTTGATGATATGTTTTGTTTTGTTCATTACGACAGCTAAAGTGAGGGTTTGAGCAATCAAGAAACGTGAACTTCGTCCTAGTTTAACAGCGCGGTGTGGAGGAGGTTTAATTAAAGATTAATTTCTTCATTTGCACACGTGTTGAAATAATTATGTTAAAGCTCTCTTAGCTCTATGATGGCTGCATTAGGAATAAGGAACTTGAGTATTTTTGTTTTCTATTTGTTGGTTTTTGTGTTGTGAAGGTCCTTGAGGTTGTCCCTTTGGAAGGATTTTGTCCTAGAAACACAAAACAAAAACAAGAAAAAAAGCTCCATCTTGTCCTCATCGTCTTCGTCGTCATCGTGTTGATTTGTATTAATTGGGTTTTCATGGCGCGCAGAGTTATTCTCTTATGTTTATGTTTGGCCTTAACAGGGGCCACCCTGGTGATAACCTTGATATTTAGTGGCTCAAGTTTTCTATCCCAAGGAGGTTCGTTGTTCGCTTCGTAAAGCCTGCTGCTGGTGCTCCTCTAGGGAACTTTGATTAAACAAAAGAAAGCAAGCGAACAAGTTCCTGAGTGGTTGCAATAAATTTGCACAGGCAAAAAAAAACAAAAACACGAAACTTGTAGAATTCAATAAATATATTGAAAGGAGCAGCAGCTGTTGTTCAGCTTGAAAAAAAAATGTTATAAGAGAATGCTATAGGCATTGTGATTAGGGACATGATTGCTCGCCGCAGCACACCGCACCGGCTTTGTGTGTTTTCATTCAATTCAGAGGTCAATATTATTGTTTGTTATTGACTATTGAAATTGTTTAGGGATTTTTTTTTTTGGAATTTGGCTGCGGAAAATATATATGTATTGGAAAAAAGGAAGGTATATCAACTGGGTTAATGGGTTTTTGATGAAGGATTGGCCAAAAGGGATAAACAATCTTTGTATTTGTATTGACTTTATAGAACTAACAATACTATAAACCCTTAGGATGAGATAAGAAGTTGATTTGTTATACATTTTTGTACGTGCTAAGAATTGAATCTTACTCTGGTGGAGAAGTGATGAATTTAAACATACATTTTATTTACTTTTTGTGGATGCGATTGGGAAATCAAAAATATAAATACAAATCACTTTATTTGCCTTGAAGGTAAAAAGTTATCTTTTAGACATTTTAAAGGATGTTTTACTTACTTTTTGGTCTTAAAATTGACAGAAAAGAATTTTTTTTAAAAAAAAAAAGCAATGGTTATTCATAAAACTGGATAACTAACCCGTGATTTCTTTATTAATCTCCGTTATATTTTAATCGGAGAAAATAAAGAGTATGTGTAATACACATTGTTTATACTCAAAAACACACATGGCAGAAACATTTTAGAAATAACAAATGTCTATAATTGCACACATTTGTGAGTGAATAATGAGGATTACATTTTTTCTTATTTTAGGTACAACATGGCGTATTCGTTACAAATCCATGTTTTTTTGACGTGATAACGTCTTATAAATCGATGAACCATGGCAGCCACCACAAAAAAGTGACGCCATTTTCTAACGTTACACTCGCAAAAAATTTCAATTCAAAATTAAAAATAAACTATAAGAGATACAAAAATCTTCTATAGCTTATTTGAAAGATAATAACTTAAAGCTTAATCCAAATGAAGGATTTTTAAAAATTCCGTCATTTAATAGGGTAAAAAGGGGTAAAACCGAAAGATGAAATTTGGGCTAAAATCTAAACGCAAAGTCGTAGAGAATTGTTTTTTTTTTTTTGCTATAGATAGATGAAATTAATTTAAGAATAACTGCATTCAAGAAAAAATTCTAAAAAAATTTGAAACTAAGCTAACGTTTTGTTTGAACGTTGTACACGTGTTGTGGCTATGACAAAATGATGATTTTGGGTAAAGGAAATTTTTTTTGACAATTCTAAAGATGCCAGGTAAAAGATTTTTGGGTAGTTTCAGATTTTTAGCTTTTTTTTTGGAGCGTTCAAAAAATCTCAAACTTATAGGACATGTAGGTTTTGGCCTTATGCATACATGTGCAACTTGGAAACGTTTAGTGAGTTTTGACTGAAAAACGGAAGGTTAAAAAACACGTTTTTTTACCGTTTTTAACCGATTTTCATCGTTTATAATTTTTATCTTTTTTTCTTTAATAGATACGAGAGTAAAGTATATGGAGTAATGATAGACCATAACCACGACTATATGTGTGCGTTTCAATCATTTTCGTAGACACAATTTGAGATAACGGTAAAATAAATAAACAATTTAGAATTCAACAGGTTATAACTTTTGACCACGAGCAGATAGAAATTTTATTAAATTATATTATATTTTATGAGCATCCTGGTACAATTACCTTTCATTTGGTATATCACACATAACGGTAGACTAACTACAAGCTACATAATGTTAAATCAAGAAACTTGCGAAAAACCTCAAAACACCAGTGGAGATCTGTTGATCATGAACAGCCACCAGTGTGGGAAGTACCGTAATCTCAGTCTGGAAATTCGAACTGTAGGCATCTTTGAAATGAGATTGATACGTCATTTGAAAGGTGAAATAATAAGCTTTCACATGGTATATATTTTTTATAGGTTGTAAACAAAAAAATTGATTCCATAGCTTGAGAACATAAAAATAAATGTTTTTTGCTTTTTTAATGAAATTTGATCGAGTTCAAAAAATTCTAGCTCTTTTTGTAGATGTCTAATAGACCTGATCGATATATATATTTTGAGCTAAGACAATAAGCTTTCAGATGGTATAAAAATGGAAAAAAATGGAATTAATGACGTGAGAAGATAAAAATTCATGTTTTTTTTGCTTTTTTTGATGAAAATGATTGTTTTCAATAAATTATTTTTATACTTTTTGCGCATTGTAAAATTTAAAAATGGTTTTATTCTTAAGAAGAAATACGTGGCTTTTAAAATGCATAATTTTTTTTGTAAGCTTTTAAAATAAAAAAATTAATAGGTATAATGAGAAAATAAAAAAGGTATTTTTTTTTAGCTTTTTCTTGTAAATTATGATTGTGTGAATAAATTGACTCATTTTAAACAAAAGCACACAACCTGTTTTTTGACGACGTTATCACGTAAAATCATCGTCCGTAAACCGGCTTTACAGACAACCTCTTTTTTTATTTATGATCAGTTAATCCGTTTATCAGTTTTTTTTTTATTATCAGCTAACTCAAGCACTGTTTAAAGAATCCATAAAGGTAAAAAAAAAAAAAAAAACAATTAGACTTTAATTTTAGAAATAACATGCAAAAAACATGTAAATTTAAATTTTCAAACTAATTTTATTTGGAGTAATGGAACTTCGTTCAACAAGATTTAAGGGTATTTTTTTAATTCTGAATTATATGTATATAATTCATAATATATAATTTCTTTGTAAGATATCGATTTTTTACATTCATGTTTTAAAACATGCATAAAATTGCAAAACAAGTTAAAAAAAAACATATTTTTCAAATTATTGTATGTTTCCTTCTGTCAATTACTGCAATTTTCAAAAACAACTGAAAAACCTGAAAGAGAAGAACAACAATCAGTGGCGTACGTTGAGTCGCCGGGCCCGGGGCAAGACTAAATTTTGGGGCATTACTTTGATATTTGGAAGCCCCTTAGATACAAAAAAAAAGTACGTATACGCCATACTTTTTTTGTATGGCTTATTTATTTTTAGGTTTATTTTAATGTTGTAATATGTTCGTAATACACTTTGCTATTCATACTTACAACGTCTATCATAAAAGTAGTAAATACTTGTACTAGGGGCCCCCAAAATTAAATATTTAGAGACCCCTAAAATAATTTTATTTTTAGCTTAGAATTGATAGTTCTTGGGGCCTCTATTCTGAAGTAATACATATGTACACATTTGATTTTCCATCATCAAACATAGTTTATTTCTTTTGGGGCCAATGAAAAAATTATTTTTGGGGCCTCAAAACTAAGTGCTTAGAGGCCCCTAAAATATAATATAATTTTTTTGGAGCCAAGAATTAATAGGTATTCGAGCCTCTGTTCTGAAGTAATATTTGGAATGCCACCAATAACGTAATGTTTTAATTTTTAGCCCTGATTTATTTATGTTGGGGCCCCTGATAGTAATCCATCAACAAATGTAATTTAATTTAAAAAACAATTTCTTTTTAATATAATTTTTTTAGGCCTGAAGTAAAGGCTTTTGTTGCCCCTCTGGCCTGAAGTTGTTTGCTTATTTGGGGCCCCTAATGTATTGCCTTGTAGTAATATTTGGTATGCCATTAACAAAACTTTTTTTGCTTTTTTGGAGCCCTATATGTATTATTTGTAGTTGCAAAGATTTTTCAAGTAATATTTTTTGGGGCCCTAAGATAAAATTATAATTTTTCTTTTAAAAAAGCAGTTTATTTTTTTGGGGCCCCTGGGGTAACCTTAATAGTTTCCTTCTCTGCATTGTCTCCAATGGGGGCCCTGGGGTCGGTCGGGGCATTTCATTCCTCTTGAAGAAACACCCTTTTAACTTCAATACATATTAAAATAAACTCTTTAAAAGTAAAAGGTATTATGACACGTTAATTAAACTGTGTGACAACCAATTACAAACATTTTGGGAGCCTATAGTACGTTTGGTAAGGCTTATTTAACACATAAAGAGGGCATAATTTTTCACGTGGTTTAGGGACAAAACATATTTTTTCGATACCGACATTCCGACATTTCAAAAATTCTTGCGGCGTTTTAGAAAAAAGTTATTTTAAAGATTTCACCGATTTGAATTTGATAAGAAACCTAATAGTCTAAGATCCGGCCATAGGACGACCTACCCTCATCGTTATACCAGTTGAGAGTTATATTTTCTGAAAGCTAGTGTCTTAAGAAATAAATTGCAGATGGGTTGCCAAGCGATATCCTGTCAAGGCATAGGGTTGCCAGGCCTTAAAGTTCATTTTTCATTATTTTTGAATACGCCACCCTGATTATACCCAAAGCCAAACAAACTTCAAATTTTAAAAAAATCCTGAAAATCAAAATTTTCAAATTAAATTTCCTGTGACATAATATTTTTTTTACAACTCTTTGGCTTTGGGTATAAGCAGGGTCGCATTTTCAAAAATTTGCAAAAATGAACTTTAAGGCCTGGCAACCCTATGCCTTGACAGGATATCGCTTGGCAACCCATCTGCAATTTATTTCTTAAGACACTAGCTTTCAGAAAATATAACTCTCAACTGGTATAACGATGAGGGTAGGTCGTCCTATGGCGGGATCTCCTACTATAAACTTCATAAGCTTAAGAATTTCAAAATTAGGAATTTTTGAGTAAAAATGAGTAAAATTACTCAAGTCTTCAAAACAAGCATAATTTTAAAAATTCAATTATATTGCCAGTGGACGCGCATTTTTGTCAAAAATTTTAATAGTTTTCTAAAAATATCTCGAGACAATTATTCTGATGTTTATATTGTGCAAATAGGACATAAATATTTGAAATTTGAAGCAGACGTTAGTCAAGATGCGGGCATTTGTAGAATATTTGTGTACCTAATGGTCATGGACTAAGGCTTTAAGGAGTATAGAATTAAGTTATTTAAATTATGAACATGGTTTAAACATAATTTGATAATAGTCCCAAGTTATTATGCAGTATTTGCTCAATAACAAAACAAACCAAAACCAAACAAAATTTAATATTGAATCTCTAAGCCAAATTTACTTTAACCAAATTACAAACTTATTACTATTATGTACCTTCAGCAGCTTGTGGTAAAATAAATATTTACACAAACAGCAGCTGCTGCTAATAATAACGACAAAGGATGCACAATCCACATATTGTGTAGCCAAATGTTTTGAATTAATTCAAATCATCATTGTCCTTTAAAAGAAAAACAACACACACACATAATACAACATTTCTAATCTTTTACGTAGTACTCACCGAAGGCAAGACGTTTCTTCATCTTCATCATCGCTCATTGTGGTTAAGTCCTTTGTTTGGTTTTCTTATTATAAATTATCTTCGTCGTTGTCCTTGTGTTTCCTTCCACAGGTCCCACCCACTAAGAAGAACCTTTTTGTGCTTTAACAACAAAAATATATCCTTATTTCAATTCACTTGATCCCTTGCCACTAATTGAAAACTTTCAACCTTTTAATTGATGCCATAGGGTGTGTCGCCTAAAAGCACACTATACTTTATATATAGAATTCAACACACACATGACACACTGCATTGCAGGACTGCACACACATTTTATAGATCCAAGAAAACAGTTGGAATCGAATCCTCCTTAGCCATCATTGCATGCTGGCAAAATAATAATTATAAAGCCGTATATTTACAATTCGACAAAATTACATTTGTCCGTTCTTTTGTTGTCCCTTTGGGTGTTGCATATTATCCTGCGTCAAGAATATAAGACAATTGCACACCACACAAAAGTGCTCTCTTGTGAAACTGTATCGTTTTTTGTTTGTCTGTGCTATTGGCGTCCCATTGTGGGCTGTTGACTCCAACTACTTGGCCAGAACGCAGGATATCCTTGTGGTGGTCCCTACTCAAAAACAAAAACAAAAAAAAACTACGTTCTATTGCTTCTGGTTGGGTTTGAGTGTTGTGGGCTGTGTGGGTTGTGGGACGACAACGATGAAGTCGACAATGACAGGAAATATAAATTTCATTTGGAATTGCATATTTGCGGTGAATAGAGCACGGTGTAGAGTGGACACACAGGACAATGACAAGAAAGCAAGAATTGTGACTGTGTATTATTCTGAAAAAAAAAAAAAAAATAAAAAAAGAAAAAAACAAAAGAAATAAAAACCAAAAATAGGAAGAAAATAAAATAAAACGATTCGGGGGAAAAAAAAAGGAAACAAAGAAGTGTGGACAGCAGCAGTTGTAATGCAGCAATTTCATTGTCCTGGAGGACTTGATATGGGGATACTAACTAAATGACGAAGGGAAATGGGATAGAGATCCTTGTAGGAAAGGAATGCTTATGATTTATTATTGTAGGTACACAAGACGACTACCATGATGATGAAGATGATGATAGTAGAGCTGTAGCAAATCGTATGTATTCGTTACTAAAATGCGGGTATTCACTTCAGTAACGAGTAACGAAACGTTACTTTCTAAACAGTATCGTTACTCGTATGTTTCGTTACTGGGTACTGAAGTAACGAAACATACGAGATACGAAACATACGAGTAACGACGCGATTCCAGTTTCAATACTAAATCCGATGTAAGAGATACGAAATGAAGTGATACACTCAATTTGTCGCATTTCGCATCTCGTGTCGGTATCGTAACCATAGTCAGAATGCTAACTGCAGATAATTATCTGGAGTTTACTTTTGTCTCGATTAAAACAGTAGTGCCAAGGTTCAAATCATTGTGTTATCGATAATTTATACAGAAATATCAAAAGAGACGTTTTTGTATTTTCTCTATTTGGCCGAAATATGTATATCTACAACGCAACCAATCTGTTTATGGCCTTGGTGTTAATGGTATTGATATTTAGCTTAAGAATGTACAAAAGTTTTTTGGTTTTTCAAAAAATTAGTTTATTTTCGGTACAAAATTTTCAACACAAAAAAAAGCAGAGAAAACGAGGTTTGAAAATCACTCTCAATAGAAAAAATAAATGAAAAATTGTTCGACATGGTTGTATTCAATTGTTAATATTTCGAGATCTGCGCGTTGCACTTTTGAAATAAAGGTCTCTAAAGAATTGTGATAAGATTACTGAAAGAATATAAACAAAAAATTACCAAAGTTTTGTCTAAAAATTTGGAAAAAAATCAAAAAAGTTTCCACGTTTGATTAAAAAAAAAAAACGAAAAAAATTCAATATAGCTACCTTTAAACTCTTATTACATGAGAATGCCGCAACTAATTTTAATGCTTATGACCTTAAAATGTAGCTTAGATTATAGAAATTGTTTTTGGTTTTTTTCAAAAAAAAAATGTTTACACCCTTATACCAATGTACGAAACATACTTAAAATACCAAACATACGAAACGTATCAAATACATGAAATATACGAAATGTACGTGTTGCCGCCAGCATAAAGGATCAGGATTCTAATTTTAATTTTAACTTAAATTTTTACTTGTTGTTTGCTAAAAGTTTTTTGTATGCTGTTGTGCATAATGAGCTTAATGGATTATTGATTGTTTCGTGTTGCGCTGACACAGTTTGATTTCAGGCGAAAATTTTTAGTGAAAGTGCGTTTGCTAAAAATCGTATGCTGTTCTGCTAATAATTTCCTATTTTCAAGTGAAAGTGCGTTCATACAGAAAATTTTGGAAATTTGTTATGCCTTTAATTAAGTTATTGTTGCGATTACAATAAACTATTTTTCTTGTTTCTAGAGAATTTATATTAATTGATTTCTTATATATTGTTTTCAAGTCGCCTTCAAAAGAGCAGGTTCGTCAAGAGCAATTGTATTACATAGGTTTCTTCAGTTAGAACGCCGTTTCAAGAGCGATCCAGAATTAAAGGCAAAACATTTTGCAGCCATTAATGAACTGCTATGTGCTTGTCAAATGAAGTTAGCAGATCGTCCACTAAATGAATTATGTTACTTTATGCCGCATCATCCAGTGCTAAAAATGTTTAGTATAGTGAACGATGTATCATGCAAAACAGATCGGGGTATTTCACTTAACGATGTGCAGTTAGAGGTCGAAAAACTACAGGAAAAATTGCCCGATTTAATTATTCGCTTCAAATGTCATCCAGTTGCTGTCACTGCAGTCATTAAAAATATGTATTTACAGATGCACATCAATCCTAAGCAATGGGACCTGCAAAGAATATTTCTAGCTCTAATGAACAGGCTTGAACTTCGAAGGTGTAGCGATTGAACTCAAGAAAATGCTTCGAAGCTGGAATGAAATTTGTATGGCAAAAGCATTGCAGAAATATCGCACTGAATGGAGATTAATCACACCAACTGCACTGCATGGGCCCAAGGTTATCTGCATTGCAGCAACGGACGAAATGGCGGTAACCACAACCAAATTTTAAAACAGGTGACTAAATAACTATCCTTGAAGAAAATGTTCCTCCGACATTCTGGAAGACATCTAGGGTAATTGAATCATTCGCCGGGGCTGATGGTTTAGTCTTAAATGTTCGATTGCGTGTCGCATCTTCATATTGGAAGTTGAAACCAGGAGAGGAAAAAGTGCCTTTCATAATCTGGGAACGTCCGATACAAAAACTGTTCCGGCTGGCTGCCGTTAAAAACTGAAAGTGAAGCAGAGCATTCACGGGGGGAATGTGTTGCCGCCAGCATAAAGGATCAGGATTCTAATTTTAATTTTAACTTAAATTTTTACTTGTTGTTTTTTAAATGTTTTTCAATATTAAGTTTTTGCTCTCAAAATATTTGTTATTATAAAATTTCTTCTGAATTGAAAATCTCTAATTTTTCTCAACGGAAATAAATATTATACTACCTACAAATTTGGATCTAAATATTAAAAATAGATATTGGAATACTTCGAACTCAAGGTAAAATATGAGCTATCGAAACATGAACGCACTTTCACTAAAATATTTGTATCTGAAATCGAATGGTGTCAGCGCAACACAAAACGATCTAATCCATAATCCATAAAGCTCTTTACTTTCAGACTTGAAATTCCAAATTCAAGCTTCGTCAGCGCAACGAAAACACGAATTGGAACTTTCAAACTCCGAATTTAACTCTAAACAACATTATACCTGCGCCGCTTTGGCTGCCATTTTCATTTCCGTCCAAATATATGTACATATATAGTTTCTGAATTCACCCTCATCTTGATTCATTTTGCACTTTTTCTTGATAATAAAAAAAAAAGTAATAATAATAAATAAATACATAATGATGATCAAAATGCAACTTTCCATTTTTTTCATTTTTTCACAAAATTCATGTAAAACTCTATTTATCCACAAGATAGAGAATTCGTTCATAGAATCCGGATCGAAGGACCATGTTTCGATAGCTCATATTTTACCTTGAGTTCGAAGTATTCCAATATCTATTTTTAATATTTAGATCCAAATTTGTAGGTAGTATAATATTTATTTCCGTTGAGAAAAATTAGAGATTTTCAATTCAGAAGAAATTTTATAATAACAAATATTTTGAGAGCAAAAACTTAATATTGAAAAACATTTAAAAAACAACAAGTAAAAATTTAAGTTAAAATTAAAATTAGAATCCTGATCCTTTATGCTGGCGGCAACAGTACGAAACACACGAAGCATGCGAAAGTAACGAAACATGCGAAACACACGAAACATACGAAATATGCGAAAAATGCGAAACATACGAAAGTAACGAGTAACGATATTATTGATGCGGGTACTAGTATCAAAAGTAACGTATACATGCGGGTACTCATTTTGTCGTTACTTTTACAGCCCTAGATGATAGTTCACATGCATATGTGTGTGTTTTGTTTGCGTTTATGCTGACTAAATTGAGAAGAAATAAATGGCTGTGTATATACATCAGATAGCAGCATTCGTCCATTTGTTTTTTTTTTAGTCCTTATGAGAGAGTCTTAATGGTTTTAATGGAGAGGGTCTTTTATGCTGGACTTTATTAGTTTATTTCTACTCCCCCTTCCACCCTCTCTTTCTGAAGAAATATGAAATAAAACAGCTGGCAAATATGTGAATGAAATAATTAAAAATGCACAAAGTAGCGCAAACTTGACAGTTCTCTCTATTGTCGACTATAGGGAATTTATATTGAAAAATATAAATGGTGCTGCACTCAAACGGAAACGGAAAGTGTGAAATATAGAATGTGTCCATTTTTGAATTATTTGTTGTGTTGTTAGTTTATTGTATTAAATGGAATGTGGTTGTTTGTTGTGATTAATTTATGACAGCAAAAGGGGCATTAGAATTGTTAAGTTGTGCATTTTTATTGTGTTGATTGAAACAAAGGAGATTTATAGTTCTTACTTGTTTTTATTAGAATTTTTTATGATTTAACTTGCATGTTACAAAAGTACCTATGAATTTGTATATTAAAACCTGAGATTATATATTTTTTTTATTTTCCTAATTATCATTGTTTTGTAACACAATTGTTCATTATTTGATATAAAACCATTTACATACAAATGTAATAAAAGTTTGTGAAAAGAACACACCTCTAATATTATGCTCGTATTATAAAATATTCTTCTAATTCCTCATAAACACCGCTGTTTTTGTTTTAAGTAAATTAATGGGTGTATCTTACTTTTCTTATTAGGTCATACAATTTTTTTTTGTTTATCAAAGTGTACCTATTACAGAAGTAAAGTCTATGGAGTTTGGTATTAACATCATAAGTCCAAAATCGTCGTTTTGAGATAAATGCATTTTTAAGTTGAAAAAATTCCTCCAAATCCAGTTTTATTTAATACAAATATTTTGGGAATTGGGATGCAATTTTTTTTAAATAATAATATTTACACAAATAATGTAAAAAAATTTTATTTTTAAGCGTATTTATATGTTTTTAGTGAGATGTGTTGTTTTGACCAAACTATTTTTCGTTCAAGAATAAGATTATTTCGAGTTGTGTCCTTATAGTACCAATAATGGAATTAGTTTTTTTTTAGAATTTAAATTATTCGGAATTACCGCAATTTACTTTTGTTTTTATAAAAGAATCAATTGATTTAAATAGATTTAAATATTTAGCATTATTTCCGTTACTGATCAAAAAAGCAAGGGAACTGAGTTATGCTGTTTTGAAAAAAACACTTATTTGAAAGTTTAAACATTTTTTCTTGGTCAAAGCAGCACAGGTTGGATTTATGCCATTATGATCAAACTTAATTTTAGAAAAAGGAGTTAAATGTGGTTAGGGCCATTGAATATCTTTGGAACTAGTTTACTTAGAATTATGCTGTTAAGACCAAACGAGCAAAATCAAATTTTTTTGAGTTTATTTGAACATTTTATTGATAAATATCGTTTAAATTTAAGATAAACCAAGAAAAAACAAAAAAAAAAATTCAAAATTAGGAAAAACATCCAAAAATGGTATAAAAAGTCTTTTTTCAAAATTTAACTTTTTTTGAAAACTTTTAATTTTTCCTTGGTTTAACTTAAATTTAAACGATATTTATCAATAAAATGTTCAAATAAACTCAAAAGAATTTGATTTTGCTCATAAAAAAGTTCAAAGAAGTAAGTCATTTAGACCTGCAGAAATATGGTGTTTTACTTCATCTCAAAAATTCAAACCCTCATAACAGAAAAACTGCTTGATGAATAAGTCTGAAACTTTGCATATTAATTTCAGGTATATTAAGCTTGAATAATTAAGCCTCAGTTCAATCTTATCACCCATAGAAATTAATTAGCGGTAAATTTTCTAAAAAACCATAAAAATGTCTATTTTGCTAGCTTTTCTAAATTAATCTAAAAAATAAGAAAAAAATTTGTTTAACAAAGCAAACTTAATTTCTTTGTAGAAAATTGAATGAAGTTTTTAAATGTGTCCTTGAATATTCTGTACAGTGATCCGTTGTTGAGATATTGATAGTCAAAGTCAAAAGTATGGTTTTTGGTTTGATGACTTATATTGCAGTTAAAAAAAATCGTAGAAGTTTGAAACAGAATGAATCTTAAAGCCAAATAAATAGCCTTTCTAAAAATAATAATCATTTTTTCAGAAAAAATGTTCCCACTTTCTTAAGAGAAAAGTAAAAACAAACAAAAATTGGAAAATTTTTGTTTTTTAACAGTTTCAACGATTTAGCTATTTTACCGTTAGAAAGAAAATATTTCAACATTTAATCCTAAAACTAGAAGAATAGAGCTTTTACACGCTTTTTATTTTGTCATGATGCGATCATTTTTTACTGAGATACAGCCTATCGAATATCACTAAAAAAATCAAGATTTTTGTTTGTTCCCTTAATTTTTTGGGCTAGTGTAGTTCTGCACACTTAACTCATTTTCGAAAAAAAAAAAATGGACTTATGCTGTTAATACCAGTCTCCATAGAAGTAAGGTGGTGATTATGAACAAATAAAGCATTTTAAAAATGAGCTCTTTTAATTCAGTATTTTTTGGCTCTTTCGCGTTTCTCGAGACTGTGAAAAATTAAACTTTCGATACTGAACCACTTTTACGAACTTTGTTTGAGTTAGAATTCTTTTATTTTCAATTTCTCAGTAAAATGTAAAATGGTTTGACTGTTTTATCGGCAAATTCTTTTATTGCAAAAAATGGTGCGCATACGCCATAGTGAAGTAAGGTATGATTTTTTTTTATTATACTTCTTTTTAACTGAATTGATTCATAGAATAAAGAAACAAAATGTATTTAATAAAAACAAACAGACCGAGAGAAGACGTGTCAAATGTCAATTGACATATATCAACAAAAACTCATGAATAAAATCATTGAAAAAGGTGTATTTGTTGTTTTAAAAACAACTTTTATTACTTGTTTTAAAGGAGAATGGGCATGTGGACGTTGCGCGGCCAGGAATGAATTTGCTATTTTTTGATGTAATTAAGGTTTACATATATTGTGGAGAAGTTTTATCCTTGTGACGTACTCAAAAAACGGATAAAATGCATTTTTGCATAAAACACATTATGCAGATTGTCTCAAAGTTTTATCTTATGTGTGTATTTTAAGTGCAAAATACGATACTCTCTCATTTTCCCTAAATCTGAAGACCTTTATCTTGAATTTCCAACCACTAGAACCCAAACTATAAGCATTTTAAAACAACAGTTTCAACCTAACCTATAATGACTTCAGACTCAGGGAAAAAGACAGAGCATCATATTTTATGTTCCAAATAAAAATATAAACCAATTTGTCGTTCATACATTGAATAATGCATTAACGATACTAATACTGCATTTTCTTACATTCTTAACGCAATACTGCGAAACGTCCATAGTAAAAGTTTTTCCTGAGTTATAGCCCTTTCATTTGATACCAATTTTATTAATGGCCGCTCAACGTCCAAAATGCCCATTCTCCTTTAAATTCAAAAACTTTAATACTCTAAGCAACTTAAACCATACATAAGAGCAAGTACGCGCGGCTATTATTTATAAACAACTTTATTTTTAAACATATTTTCGGGGTAAGTTTTCTTTCAAAGCTTTGTGAATCAAACATTTAAAACAAACCTCTGAGAGGACGATATGTGTATGTAAAACGTTAGTCAAATGATCAACAAATGTAAACTACGTATATTTTGTATTGTATTGTATAAGTGATTTGTGACTTGTGAGAATAGATTTGTTTACAAGCAAAAATGTTACGCATACACCACAGTAGGGTGTCCGTTATTTCCCAAAGTGATGTTTTCGGGGGAGACACCCCCTAGATCGAAAGCTTAGGGCCTAAATAAGGGGAATTTAGCAAAAAAAAATTTTTTGGAGGTCATTAACCCGTGCCTCTAGGGTCATACTTTCCCCATACAAATTTGTATGGGAAATTTTTGACTCATACATAAAATTTTTTTTCTGTCGAGTTAAATCATATTTTTTTTAATGTTTGATAATTCTGGTTGGAAAACAGTTACTTTAAAAGATCACATTCAAAATTTCCCGTTAAAAATTTTTTTTATATTTTATTTCGGTTTTTGAAATTATTAGCTATTTTCGTAGTTTTTGCTTTCACCTATCACAAAATTTTAAATGCAGTTTTATTGGTTTTTAATTCTTTTTAAATATTGCATTAAAAAATTTGTGAATAAATCAAAGATTTCAATTTTTTGAAAAATTTTTTGAAAATTTTTGCCGTTTTTATACGTTTAAATTTATTTTTCTCGAACTAGAAAAGATATGTTTACATTATTTTTATTGAATTTTGTTTAAAAATTATTCACCTAAAAAATTACATCAAAAAAGTTGCAAACAAGAAAGGGTAAAGTATTTAATAATATTTTTTTATTATAAAAACGGCAAAAATTTCCAAAAAAATTTTCAAAAAATTGAAATTTTTGATTTATTCACAAATTTTTTAATGCAATATTTAAAAAGAATTAAAAACCAATAAAACTGCATTTAAAATTTTGTGATAGGTGAAAGCAAAAACTACGAAAATAGCTTATAATTTCAAAAACCGAAATAAAATATAAAAAAAATATGTGGTTGACTTGATTGCACTTAAGGCAGTAAATAAGAGATTTGAAAAAAAAAAAACAAATCAGTAATTTATTTCCTTTTATTAAATTAATATTATATGTATTTCTTGCAGGTATATCTAAAACCATTCGAATAAACAAAAACTTAAAGAATAATTGTTAATCGATGTGTTTTTTTTTTTAAATAAATTTCATTGTGGATCCTACAAATAAGTGTTTATAAAAAATAGTTGTAGTACAAAACAAAAAATAAAAAAATAAGGGAGTAGTTTTTTGAAAATCTTAACAGTCCCTTATTCCACAAATAATACAGTAATTTTGACGATAATTGCTAATCCATTGAAATTAAGGTTTTGGGTGGAAAAACAATGTTTAATAGTTTTTTTTATCAATACCATCATAATCAAAGTTCCCAACGAATCCAGTCAGTAATTGATGAATAAAATTTATTTATTTTTATAAGAAGAATGAAAAAAAAGAGCACCAAAATCAAGGATTTTATATTAACAAAAATCGTATCCAAATTGTTTTAAGGTTTAACGAAAACGAAGTACATAAACGTGGTATACATAAACAAAGAAGAATTTTCAAGATTTTTTTTTCGAAAATCGTTTAACGTTTTTTTTATTTATAAGGATTTTTAAACATTTTATCAAAATAAAATCACTATTCTTAATAGGTTAAATAGAGTATACATACATAAAATAAGTCAATATTTATCAACCCGTTTTTTTCAAAAGAAAAAATATTTTTAAACCCAAAACTAAGTTTTTAATAATTACAATAACCTTAATTTTTCTTTATCCCGAGCTCGAATTTTTAACGAATCTTAAGTACCTAAGTACAAGTGAAAATATGCAATGTTATATGTAGAACCTTATGTTACAATGTATGTATTGTGATACATTCTGTCAAATAACTTGATTGAAGTTTCTAAAAATAATACCCACGGAAAAAAACTCAAAAACCACAATTTTATTCAAAGAAAAAAAAAAAACAAAACACATTCTTTGATTTCATTAGAAATTTACCATGTAAACAGAATTTTCATTCTTGTTTTTTTCAATTTCTTTATTGAAAATATCAGTAAAAGATTAAAATTAAAAAATATATTGCATGTTCGTGTGGTTTTAGATACGTGCGCGTGGACAAAATAAACACACAAATATTAAGGATTTCCTTTCAACATTTATATTTTTTATTGCCAATAACGAGCGCATTGAATTTGAAAATAAGTAAACCAAAGAAAAATGAAAAATAATTCCACATCGTTTGCACGAGTACGAGTATAGAGTTGCAATTTCGAAGAATTTATCTTTTATGTTGGTCATTTCATAAACCAATAACCATGTAAGCATGTAAACATGCAATATTGTATTTAAAAAAAACTCAAAGAAGACCATCACAAAAACAGATGTTATTTTAAATGTTTTTTCTTTGATTTAAAATCACTGTAATGTTAAAATTTGTGCTGTCTGACTGATTATTTTTTAAATCTCACGAAAATATACAAAAAAAGAAATGAAGATTTTTTTTGAGAAAAATTAGTCCTGACAAGATGGAAGAAGATATATTCTTTCAGATGACTGATATTGAAATTTTTAGTTAAGATGCTTACGTCATGTGCGAATAGCAAATATTTTATCAAAAAATGAAAAAAAAGAAAATATCAAAATAATGAATAAATATAAAATCGTCTGCAGGAGTATTTTATTTCCATTGGAGATGACATTGAATTTTGTTTTGTTGAACTCTGATAAAAATTCGAAAATTATCCAGGTGGAAAATTATGATTCTTTTGTTAAAATATATTGAATGGGAGATTTTCGTCGTCTGTTTTTATTAAAGGCTTATTACTTGAAGACTAAAAGCTCCTCAACAACCATTGAAGAAAATATATAGAATCTGTTGACAGTCTCTTTTCTTTCAGTTTTTTATTAAAGACAAGGAAAAAAAGAATCCAATTACAAAAGAAGGTTAACAATAATTACAAAAATGTTTCACCTTACAGAATCAACAAGTTCTCGTGTTGTCAGGCTTGAGGATGTATACCATTTGAGTAGGGTTTGGTCAGTTTTCGTTTATCTTTTGTCACAATGTTTTATTCATGAGACTCTTGGGAAATAAAAAAAGAAATAATAACGAATTCTCCAGGAATTCAACAAGAATCATCCTGGTTTATTATTTTATTAGGGAATGTCCCTTTTGTATGTCTGACACCCAAGCTAATTTTAATAAGAAGAAATGTCAGAGGAAAGTTATTATTAAAGACCTCACGAATTGCATTTAAACTTTGTCTAACTTAATTTTTCCCTTAATCCAATTGAAAAGGTGGCAATATTATAAATCAAAGTAATTTTTCACATATTTTTTTTATATAATTACAATCTAATTTATGGATCCATAACTTTGTCACATAATATTTCACAATCTAATGGTTATCCTTAAATCATCATAAATCAAAGCAGCGACTAATTTATAAATTATAGAAGCAAATATCTCCATTTATGATACATTTGTTACTTAATACTAATTCCCCTATAATATCCTAATGAAATTATTAGCTGCTGGTATTTGTTTTGGGATTTACACAAAGCGATACCAAAAGCACTCAATAATTAATGGTGGGTTTTGGTGTTTCCGTTAAATAGTAGTTATGTCGTTACGTTTGAACTTTTGGGCGGTGGAATAATATGGAGAGTTTAGCATTATGAAAATTGAAAAAAAAAAAAATCAAATTTTTTAGGCATCGCACAGTGTGGCCAATGGTATCAAAAGCTGGCAAAAATAGCTATTTTTAATTTGTACCGAAATTGCCAAATACAAATTTACTTTAATAGAAGGATTAATAGGCTGCACAAAACCGGTTTTTATTCCACGATTTTAGCCTAACGGGGAGAGTAACTACACTTTAAAATGTCACCATTGACGAAATTATTCGTTATTTAACTTTTTTTAGCTCCCATGGGTGTTTCAAGTTTTAAGGCTATTTCGTTAAAACAAAAGATAAAAATTTGAAATAACTATGGAATAACAAGCAAAAGTAAAGCTTTAGATTCTCATTTCTTTTTTGAATTATGAGTGTGTAGTTTGTTTGAAATAATTTTTCGATTTCGGTGTCTTTAAAATCATTCGTGTTTTGTGTGCATCATACAAATTCCTTGAGAAAAAGTTCATAACGATGTGAAGTGGTGCTTTGTTTTTGGTGTCCCTTTATTGATGAGAGTGTCATCTTTCGTGTCAATTAAAAAAAGTTGCCCATGTTTGCCCCTTTTTGAGTAAACACTATGTGAAGTTATCTAAAAATAACCATTTTTTTGTAAATTTTGCTCAGATTCCGGCAGTGCTGACAATACCGGTCAACTAGATTTTTGACACAGGGACCTAATTATACTTTTCTGAAGGTGTAAGAGATTCTGAACTCGTTTCCATAGTCTGAATTATTCTTTTAGCCACAACTGAGAGTGTGTACTGTTGGCATGCTGTCTAAAAATTTAAGAAAATAGTCTTGATCAACAAAATGGAAACTCATCTTGAGATATCTCATGCATAAAATAAGATCGGAAAGATTTAGACAGTTTTTTGATCACGACGTCAAACTATGCTGAAATAATAAACCACAATTAGCATAACCTCAAAAACATTCAAAATAAGTGTTTTGTTTTTGCATTTTATAACGCTAATATTTAAAAAAAAAAACGAAAGCTAAAAAAATATTTCTGAATGTGTATTCGAGTTCAGTATTCCTAAATCCTTCAGAAAAGTATATTTTGGTTCTTTGGACAAAAAAAAGCTGAATTTTGTTGTTTTGTATATTTTTTGATTAAGAAGATTTTGCTAACCCAATTAATGAGTCAGGTCAAAAATCTTTGAGCGATAAAACTATATTTTTTAAGAAAAACCTTATTTAAATAATAAAACCAGTAAATTCAAAGTATTGAAAAATTAAATAACAATTTTCCTTCTCAAACAACTTCAAAGCTAAAGGTAACAGATACCTTCTTAGTTATGTGCGTTTTTAATAATTTTTCATAGAATCACAAGAGTTGTCTTAGTTTTGTACTTTATTATAGTATTTTTACCCATAACAAACTTAAAAACGAACAAAAATAATTTTGCCAACTTTTCCTACCATCGGCCACACTGTGCATCGTAGAAATATGGTCATATAAAAAGAAATTATAAGCTTTCAGATGATATAAAATTTATTATAGGCTGTCATTCAAAAAAATGGATTTAAAGGTGTTAGAAGGGAAAAAAAAAAATAGATTTTTTTGCTTTTTTTTTGATGAAAACTGGTTGGGTTTAAAAAATTCTAGCTCTTTTTGTAGATGTTGTATAGACATAATGGTTGATATAAATATTTTGAGCTGAAACAATATGCTTTCAGATGGTATAAGTTTTATTATAAGTTGTCATAAAAAAATTTTCTCAAAAACTAGAACACATAGAAACATATAGTTTTCACTGTTCGATAAGGAATCAATTGAGGCAGTTTTATGTGTGAGTAATTTTTCTACTAAAATTCACATTCTGGACAAAAATAGTATAAAATGAGTTTTAAAAATTTTTTTCGCCTATTTTTAACTTTGAAATCGATTATTTCAAAAACTATTGGTTATATTATATTCATTTAAAAATAAGAATCAAATGTACAATTTTGCCTTTCGAAAATGGTATAATTAATTACTGTAAGTGTTGCCGTTGTTTTTTAATAACTTTTTTTATTTTGATAATTTTTTTTTAGAAAAATGCCAATCCCACCTAAACGTGGAGAGATAGACCCCCCTCCTAAAGAAAAAAAATGTTTGTATTGAGCTCCTCTACAAAATCCTGGCGCCCAAGTTATCCTACTACGTGCCGAAACAACATATTTGTTCTATACCTAAAAGTTCGAATTTCTGTATCTGGGTTGAAATCGAAAATTTTTTTTTTCTAAGCTAATTTTGAAGTGATTTTCGTAAAAAATACCTATATTGATTGGGAAATAGATATAGTTTTAGAATATATTTTTTTAAATAGCATGTTGTTTTGAAAACATATACTTTAAATTGATGATAAGTTAGGCAAATGACGAAAAAAATGGAATTTTTGAACTTTGACAGCTTTTAAATTCTAAGTAGTTTAACCGAGTTACATGTTTTATACATTGTTGAAAAGGTATATTTATCTTCTATTAGAAACTGTAAAAAAATCGAAAATGGGTAAAAAATTGTCGAAGCTAGAATTTTTCAATTGGTGAAGGTCCAAAAAACCGTTTTTTGCCTGTAACTCCAGATTTTGAGGGTGTTAGGGGATTTTCAAATACCATTTCGTTATCAGTGCGACTAGCTCTACAAAACCTGATAGGTCTCCGCCCACGTATATTTTGAGTGTTACACCGTGTTATTTTTATTCTTTTTGCGCATTGTAAAAACTTAAGTATGGCTTTATTCTCTAGGAAAATTTGTACACTTTTTAATGGTGTACTTATTTTCTAAGCTTTTCATATAAAATAAATAAAATAATAAAAAATTGATATATGTATGATAAAAAAAAAAAAAATATTATTACTTTTGAAAAAAATTCGTGAATGTAGTCTCGTCTCATAATCTTGAAACCAAAATTTTTAAAGGTTTCACTTCTACCACGTGTGAAAAGCACACATGTGTTTAAGTTAGTCAGCTAAGTGGTTCACTGTGGCGTATGTGTGACATTTTTTTATAAAACATTGTATTGCTGAGGAAACAATTATTGAAATAATTTAGTTTTGGAAGCCATTTAACAACGCGATAAGTCTTACAAATCTTCCTTTTCTCAAAAAGTTTGATTTGCAAAGCTTAGAAAAGAATCTGCCCCGTGGTCTGTTTTGACTTTTTTGGTTTCAAAAATAGTACCGATTAAAGATATAGCCATAATTCCTTTTTATCTTAAAAATTTCCAAGGCTATTTAAGTGAAGAGTTTGAAAAAAAAAAAAACACTTTTCTGAATTTGTTGGCTTTTCTTTTGGATTTTTTTCAAATTTTTGTATTTGATTTTTTTGCGAAACCTCCTTTTGCTTTGAAAGATCTACACTTAGGAGCAAAAAAACGGAATCAAATAAATTATATTATATTAAAAACAAAAATTGCCATGGATAAAATATTTTTATTCAAAGTCTCATGGTCTCATTTTAAAGCTTGTATTTTTTACTTTGAATTGTTGGTAAAAACATAAAAATGCATACGATAGTGTTACCGCTATCTGCCAATAAATTGCACTTCATATTTGTTTTAATGTTAAATTTTCCAGATACTCTCTGTTTTAATTTCAGTTTTTTTTTTCCAACGATAGTATTAGCGTTGTCTGTCAATGAATTGCACTTAATTTTTTTTTTTAATGTTAAATTTTCCAGATAATTTGTATTTTAATTTCAGTTTTTTTTTCCTTACATACTTCATTTATGTTGGATAGATGGAACCAACGAACGGATTTTTGAGTTCTTAGCATTGACTTAAAGCTTTTGTTTCAAGCTTTTCAATGGTACCATTAACATTCATGTATGTCGATTACTTCACAACCAATTATCGTTTTTACAGAACGCAAAATTTGATTCCATTTTTTTGCTCCTAAGTGTATTTTATTCCTATGAATAATGTATTTGAAAATTCTTCTCAGTATTTTTTTTTCCAAATTTCCTTAATCAGAAACTTTTTATCAAATGCCAAACATAATCTAAAGTGTAAATGCTTTTTTTTTTTCTTAGAACGACGATATTCTTAAGTGTCTGAGTCAACAATTTTACATCAATAAATCATCATTAGATAGAAAACTTGTTTTCAAGGAAACATTATCTGTTGTTCTTTAATTTATAAATAGAAAACAAGACAACAACAAAATAAATTCTTCTTGTCAAATAATAACATCGCAATGACTCATTGTGTATGAATGCCTCCACGTTTTCCATTATTTTCTTCCTTGTAAAAAAGACAAAAACAAAATTAATTTAGGTCGGTCATTAGCATCATGACTAAATAAAAAAAAAAAAACAGTAAAACAATCCAAATAAACGCCCAAACTAAATAAAGTACCCAGTACTTATTGCCAAAAAAGGACATCACCCACCATCATCAACACAGAAAAATGTATTACCTCATTCTTCTTCCCAACAACAACAGGTTAGTAGAATGAAGTTGGCTCTGACATCGCACAGATGTTTCTGATGTGTCTGCCCTCTCTAACATCTTATTCGGTTAAATCCATTTCCACTTAAAGAAAATGGTCAAAGTTAAATTAATTAATAAATATTAAGTTCTCTACCAAAAATAGAGTTCCTCATCGTCGTATAATTTGTACGGTTGATTACTTTTCGTCTACATTGATGTTATAATTAATCGATTACAGTCGTTGTGCACGTAACGAATATAAACGTCTACATTGTGTTTTGTATATTTAAGCCAAGAACTTTATTAATAAGGCGATTAATTTATCAGCTTATCCGGGATAATAGGGGGATGATATTTATTATAGGAACTGGACGTCGACGACGACGAAATTAAATGGAAAACGTGTTTCTGTTTAAGTTTATTCTGAAACATGAGGTCATTTGGTTTAATTATATGATACAAAAAGATTATAATCTATCACAAGGAACTGTGTATAACTTTTGTAGTTATCGTCCTTTTCACACATGATAATTTGAAGGCTTTTTGTCTTTTTTTTTGAAGAAGGAGAATCTTACATAATATTATCTTTGAGATTGAGAAGATAAAATGACGTTACTTGTGTCAAGTTTATTTTTATTGACGTAAATAATGATATTCAATTACAATTTGCAAGGAAAAACACAGATTCGAGGATTTATCTTAGAAGACAAAAGACGAGTAATGTTTTTTAAGAAATCGATAAAAATAAAAAGCTTTCATGGGACATCATTGTCAAATAAGTTTAACATTGAACATAAAGTACCTACTTAAAACTTTTTCACTTTTAAGTTGAATTGAATCAAAGTTTAACGAACTTATCTGGCGTTCCACAAGGTTGTATTTTAGGACCTAAGCTGTTTTTATTGCATAAGAAACATATAACAACAGAGGATATTACTGCTTTCCATACTAAAAAAACGTTTCCAAAGGGAAAATGAGCAAATCAGAGCATTATTATAAAGTAGGGTTAAAGGATACAAAAAATCAGTTCTTGAAAGCTAAACAAACAAAATGACCAAGATTTCTTCTGGCTTGCTTGAAAAGTCAAGAAATATAACATGCACGGCCACTAAATCAAGTAATCTTTATGTAAACTTGGACTTCAAATTAAAATTTAAAGACCACATCAAAAAGAAAACATCTTACATATGGGTTTTTAATTACCAATCTAAACTTTCTTCAAAACAAAAATTCATGAAAATTTCTTCTTCCGAAGTAATTTCCTGCAAAATCTTAATAAATTACTTCTTGTGTGTTATCAACAACTAATTTAGGATTTTTGAATTTATTTTATAATGAAGCAATAAAAGGCATATAAGAAAGAACACACAACATATATTGATTGAAGCTACATTAAACTTTACCCCAAACAAGCCATCAATTCATGAATGAAATTTAAATCCCTTTTTGACAAGAAAATCCACATCCACCACACACAAAATGCTAGGGATTTAGTTTGTTGTTTGTTGGTAAATTATTTGGAAAAGCAGCTCATTATTTCCAATATACTCAATTTTAGACATTTTTGGCTGGTGTGGTGTATACATGTGGAGAACCAATAATTTTATTAACATCAAACAAGCTTATTTAGCTGAAAATAATAATAATAATTCCCTAAAATAAAATTGTTTTCTCTTCGGTAGATACTGTATTACGGGTTCGTTTATGTGGAACCCCAAATTTATGTATGTTTGTTTCAATGGATATCATTTTCGAATTAATATTTAGCTAATTTTATGGAACGGTAATTTAATTTTGATATGCATGTGTGGATTTGTTGTGTGAAAGTGAAATAGACGGTAGGTATATTTGGAAATTTTACACAAAACTGCCATGGCGCATTAATTGATTGATAGATTTTTGTTTTTTTTGGGTGATTTTCAATTTCCAATAAAAATGTCCGTGAACTATATTTTGTTTCTTTGATTAACGAGGAAATATACCTCGGATTTTTGTTTAGAATACAGAAAATATAAATGAAAAATAAAAGAATTGTTACAAGTCAAAATTTATTTCTACACGGAGAAAAAAGACTACATAAAATTAAGCGGATCCAACCTTAATAAAGTGGTTTTCTGCATGGTTTTTTGCTAAGATGACTTACGTCTTAATTTCGTTCCACTTAATTAAAGCGGGAGATCATCTTATTTTTATGCGCTAACTTAAGCTAAAGTGTGAATATAATTTAAAAATTTTTATTTTTTTGTGTTTTTTTTAAGATAAAAATTCACATTAAAGTAAGATGAAGTTCACATTAAATTTAACTGAATTTAAGTGGAATCATCTTATTTTAAGCGGACATCATCTTATTTTAAGGTGGTGAAATTGAATGTGCGCATCATCTTATTTTAAGGTGCCCTTTTTTTTCTCCGTGTAGGATTCCAAAGGTAAAAGTTTAGTAAACTTTGTTCAACAACTATATACATTTGTGTGGAGTTCGTTAGCCAGGAAATGGACAGAAAAAGTTGATATAGTGCCTTCAAAATTGTCATAATGTTAAAGCAAGGCACCAGCACAATATCCAGACAAATACTTCTTAGCGAGAGTTTCCATTTAAAAGAAGAAATAACCAGGGGCGTACACTCCCGACCGACCCTAGGGCCCCTACTGGAGACAATGCAGAGAAGGAAACTGTTAGCATAAATTGAGTTTCGAAATAAATTAAAATGTATTTGAATAACTTCGGATACAAGGGGAAAAAATTATGTCATTCAGTGTAATGTATAATGCAATGGTAGCCACACAATATATATTCATTTAATAAAAAGGTTACTTGCTTTTTTAAAAGAAAAATTATAATTTTATCTTAGGGTCCCAAAAAAAATTTACTTGAAAAATCTTTGCAACCACAAATAATACATAAGGGGCCCCAAAAAAGCAAAAAACAACTTCGCCTTTACTTCAGGGCGCCAAAAAAAATTAAATTAAAAAAAATTGTTTTTTAAATTAAATTACATTTGTTGATGGATTACTAAATATTTCTTTAGGAGCCCCAAAAAATATGACTTCGGGGCTCCAAAAATATTATATGAAGGGTTCCAAAAAATAATTTTTCAGGAACCCCGTTAGTTGAGAGGCAATCAAATATTAATTTGGGGGCCCCAAAATCTATTACTAAGGGGCCCAAAAATGTTCATCAAATTTTCTGATGGCATGGCAAATATTATTTGAGGATCAGTGGTTCAAAACAATCAAATGGAAAATTAAATATCAATTCAGAGGCCCCAACATAAATATATCAGGGCCCAAAATAAAAATATTACGTTATTGGTGGCATTCCGAATATTACTTTAGAACAGAGGCCCCAATATCTATTAATTCTTGGCTCCAAAAAAATTATATTATATTTTAGGGGCCTCTAAGCACTTAATTTTAAGGCCCCAAAAATAATTTTTCAGGGGCCCCGATAGAAATAAACTATGTTTGATGATGGAAAATCAAATGTGTACATATGTATTACTTCAGAATAGAGGCCCCAAGAACTATCAATTCTAAGCTAAAAAAATTTTATTTTAGGGGCCTCTAAATATTTAATTTTGGGGGCCCCAAAATAAATTTTTCAGGGGCTCCAATGATGGAAAATCAAATATGTACTTATTACTTCAGAACAGAGGCCCCAAGAACTATCAATTCTAAGCTAAAAAAAAATTATTTTAGAGGTCTCTAAATATTTAATTTTGGGGGCCCCTAGTACAAGTATTTACTACTTTTATGATAGAAATTTTAAGTAAGTAGGTATAGCAATGTGCATTACGAACGTATTAAAACATTAAAATAAATCTAAAAATAAATAAGCCATACAAAAAAAATGTATGGCGTATACGTACTTTTTTTTGTATCTAAGGGGCCCCCAAATATCAAAGGGGCCCCAAAATTTAGTCTTGCCCCGGCGACTCAACGTACGCAACTGGAAATAACTAACACCTTTAATCTAATCTTGTGCAACAACTTCTCGACATTAATGACAATTATTTTTGTTAAAATTCTTGTTAATCCAAATTTTTATTGAATTAAGAATTTAAAGTTTGAATTGAGTCATACCTCCAAACATAAATAAAATCCACCATAAAAAGCTTATCATTAAAATATTAAGAGAGAAAAACTTATTTTCCGCTTCTGTAGGTTTTCTGCTTTAAAAAATTATAAAAGCCTTTCAGTTTACCTTTAAAATTATGTTATTTTATTGTCCTATTCTTTAAAATCATTGAAGTATTTATTAGCTTGTTTATTGTTTATTGAGCAGAAAAAGTAGTATCTTACTTCTTAGTAACATTTTTTTTTTATTATCTTTTGTAGTATTTGTCAACTTTTTCAGATCCGGTATCTTAAGATAAGAAATAACTCTACCCCACCCAATCCCAGACTCCTGAAAGAGATTTTTTGTTAGCCAAGATTACACAAAAATATTCTACAGCGATAAAAATAAACATGACGTGCATTTATTTATTTATATTTATACAAACATAATAACAGTAGCTATAACTACTCAAATTCTGGTTAGGTACACGATTATCGTATAAATGCCTTATCTTTAAACCCCTTGGCGGCGTTATGATGATAAACCCAAATACAATTTACTCTTCTTATGATATAATTTGGAACAAAATACTTAATTAAACAAACGAAAGAAAATAGGAAGTTTTTTTTTTTGATAATAATTTTCCTAAGAAATGTGCACGTGCTTTTTATTCGATGGGATTTATTCGTAATTTGGTTTGTTTCTATTTTTGAAAATTAATATCATTTTGAATTTATAAGTAAATTGTGATAAAAATGTTTTGGCAAGATTTTGGTGCCAGTAAGTTTTTGAGGAATGCCTTGAAATAAAAATTTTTTCTTATACTGTTAAAAATTTTGTTGTAGATTCTAAGGAAATTTGGGTTACATATGAGACGATACCAAACATTTTTTACTTGCGATATAGGTACTATATATCAAGACAATGCCAAAAAAGTGGGTCCCGGAAGTCCGTCTGTCAGTCTGTCAGTCTGTCAGTCTGTCAGTCTGTCAGTCTGTCAGTCTGTCAGTCTGTCAGTCTGTCAGTCTGTCAGTCTGTCAGTCTGTCAGTCTGTCAGTCTGTCAGTCTGTCAGTCTGTCAGTCTGTCAGTCTGTCAGTCTGTCAGTCTGTCAGTCTGTCAGTCTGTCAGTCTGTCAGTCTGTCAGTCTGTCAGTCTGTCAGTCTGTCAGTCTGTCAGTCTGTCAGTCTGTCAGTCTGTCAGTCTGTCAGTCTGTCAGTCTGTCAGTCTGTCAGTCTGTCAGTCTGTCAGTCTGTCAGTCTGTCAGTCTGTCAGTCTGTCAGTCTGTCAGTCTGTCAGTCTGTCAGTCTGTCAGTCTGTCAGTCTGTCAGTCTGTCAGTCTGTCAGTCTGTCAGTCTGTCAGTCTGTCGGTCTGTCAGTCTGTCAGCCTGTCAGTCTGTCAGTCTGTCAGTCTGTCAGTCTGTCAGTCTGTCAGTCTGTCAGTCTGTCAGTCTGTCAGTCTGTCAGTCTGTCAGTCTGTCAGTCTGTCAGTCTGTCAGTCTGTCAGTCTGTCAGTCTGTCAGTCTGTCAATCTGTCAGTCTGTCAGTCTGTCAGTCTGTCAGTCTGTCAGTCTGTCAGTCTGTCAGTCTGTCAGTCTGTCAGTCTGTCAGTCTGTCAGTCTGTCAGTCTGTCAGTCTGTCAGTCTGTCAGTCTGTCAGTCTGTCAGTCTGTCAGTCTGTCAGTCTGTCAGTCTGTCAGTCTGTCAGTCTGTCAGTCTGTCAGTCTGTCAGTCTGTCAGTCTGTCAGTCTGTCAGTCTGTCAGTCTGTCAGTCTGTCAGTCTGTCAGTCTGTCAGTCTGTCAGTCTGTCAGTCTGTCAGTCTGTCAGTCTGTCAGTCTGTCAGTCTGTCAGTCTGTCAGTCTGTCAGTCTGTCAGTCTGTCAGTCTGTCAGTCTGTCTGTCTGTCTATCTGTCTGTATAAGGAGCTACAGCCTAAACAGATGGACCGATTAATGTCAAACTTGGTATGTAGCGTTATTTGGCGACTCTCCAGAGGGGTTTTCGGAATTAATTTTTTTCGACCAAAAATAACGGTACTTGTCATATACCGATTTTAGTAAAATTAAAATATCTCTAAAACGGCTCCAACGATTTTGTTAAAAAAATTTAAATGTTAGTTTTAAGCTAAGGTCTATCTTTCAATAAAAAATTTTTTTTTTTGAAAATCATTATTAACGGTACCTGCCATATAACCGTTTTTTTTCAAATCCGATTATCTCCGAAACTGCTTATTTGACTTCAACGAAACTTTTTATGAAGAAGCAATTATATAATTTAAATATAAGCCAAAAATAAAATTTTGAAAAAAATAATTTTTGGATTTAAAAAAAAATTTTGAAAATTTTTTTTGAATAATCAAATTTTCGAAAACGGGACATTGAATTTTTTTGAAATTTTGTTTTTAGATGTTGATTAGTGATTTTTACAAAATGGCATACCAATTTTATTTTAAAAATTTTTTTCCAAAAAATTATTTATAAAAAATTAGTTTTTTAAAAAACGGCTCTAACGATTTTGAAAATTTTTTTTCTAAAAATGCATGTTAATATATCAATCAAAACTTCATACTTGTTTTGGAGAGCAATTTAATTTCAGATTTTATTTTATTTTTTTTTTTAAAACGAATTTTATTTTTTTTTTCCAAATTTCTATATAAAAAGTCTTAAAAATTTAAGCAACTTTAACTTTAAGAGCAAGTTCGTGCGACCCAGTCGTGCATTTTATTTAAATTGAATACTTTGATTGTATTACACTTTTAAGTCTAATTTATTGAAATTATTTTTTTTTTTAATTTTATCTTCTTCGGAACAATGAATTAAATTTTGTTTGTGTTAAAAATCAAGGACGGTTTCCTAAATTTTAAGTTTCAGTTTGTTATAATGATAAATGTGTGACACATTTATGTCCTTAGTCTTTTGTTAAGTTTGACAAAGAAGGCTTGACAATTTTGCACAGTTAACTGCCAATATTCATTCGAGTAGTTAACTGGAAATGCTCTTTTTTTTACCTATAAAACCCGAAGAAATTCAGTTATCAAAAAAGTTATTGTTTTTGACCCCTCATAACTAAGCTTTTTTAATTCACTGACCTGACACAATCAGATTTATTTCATAATATATAATTCGACAAGGACAACAACAAAAAAAATAATCGAATTTCTCTCATCAAATCCAGAACAATATCGTGTGACTGGCCAAAAAATATTTGCTCAAGTTTCTCATTACCTGAAAACCCCTGAAGCATTTTATTTTGTGCCTTTTTTTCTGCAACCATCAAAAGATGTACAATAAACCTTATTCCGCAAAATTAAAGAAAAAACAAATTTTTGAATCCATCCAACAACGTTTGCAAAATTTTTAAATTGAATCGTTTTTTCCATGAAAATTCGTTCGGTTCCTTTTTAATTTATGGCAATAATTCTGAGAATGAGACGAAAAGGACCAAATAGTGTTTTTTTTTATACTCTCGAATCCTCATATCAAACACACAGACACATTCGCACACGTGTGTGTAATCGTTCAAGATATGAAAATTCAAAACCTTAATACATTTTTGAGCTTTCTTTTGAGGTGGATCTTCCTTCCCCAAGTTCTCAGAATCCAAGGGTGTTAAATTTTGCACCACATCTAATTTTCGGCTCATTTGATTTGCTTTTGAAATTATTATCAAACAAGAAAGAAAAAAAAGAACAATCTTCATGAGGAACATGGTTTCGTAGATATAGACTGTCGAAATGGTTTTATATTAAGAATTCAAGTGAAAGGCTTTTATGTCCTTTTTCCAAAACGGAAATACGGAAAATTGATTGTAAACAAGATAGGTATAGAGATACTCCTTATTGCGGAAGATGAATATTTAATGTAGAGAGCCAGCCACTTTTCTGCCGATTGAAATTTGAGTGAAATAGCAATTAAATTTTTGGGGGGATGAAATTTGAACAATGAAATTGCAAAAAATGAAAAACAAAGTAGACCTTTATGGGGGGAAAATATGTCAATTTTATGGCAAAAGAGCCATTTATTATACCGGATACGGTAGAACTTAAAAGTTTCTTTTTTATTCTTCTTCTTCTTGATGGAAAAAAAAGATAAAAGTTATTTGCTCAATTCAAAGGTGAATCTTACAATAACAAAAAAAAAAAAAAACGAAAGCAAATGAAAGTGTCAGAATTGATTGACCTTTTATATTGAAATCGAAGCAAAGTGAGTTTGATAGCAGGACGAACTTTAAGTGCTCACGTGCAATTTCTGTCAGATAGAATCTTTTCTTTTGTGCAATTGCAAACAGAATAGTTTTGAAAAGAAGTTTTTGGACAAAAAAAATAGTTTTTTTTTTATTTTGCTGTATTTTAACACGGTTCTATACCAATTGAGAAGTCAATCGACTGAAAATATAAATTCACCTTAAGTTTTTAGATGCGAGTGTATCAGGAGCTAAAAATTATAGAGTTGCAGGTACTTACATAAACGTATCGTTATTTTATAGGTTCTTAAAAAAAAAAGTTGTTTTGTTGTTCCAACATTTTTTGTATTAATCAATAATGAAAACAGTTTAGATATTACTTCTTTCTTGATCCTTCACACATTGATAGGGATTTTTATGGACAAATTTGAATTCTGTATACGAATATTAATGAGTGTAGTTTACTTAAATATTGACTTAAAATTAAAAAAAAAAAATAAAATAAAATCAACTGGAATACTTACGAACTTTACCTTTTTTTAAAGCTAAATAATTATTCATTCGTTTTTAATAAATAAAATTGTTTTGGAAAAATTAATTTTAAAATTCAAGCTTAAAAAGCATACCTCCATATTAAAAAACAAAAAACCTTTGAATCGCTTTTTGTTTTTCTGGTATTTAATGTTCTTTTGAATTATTCTACAATTGAGTAAAAACAATTTTTTAAATTTTAATCATTTGGTAAGAAATAAATGCTCGACTCTAATGATCAAAGTAGCTCTTATGGAATAATTGATCTGTTTATAAAAGTTTGTTTTTGTAATAACTTAAGCACTATTAAAAATAATTTTGATCACAAAATATAAAAAATTGAAAATTGTTAGAGCCGCTTTTTTGTATATAAAAATATAAATCAACACCAAAAAATTGTTTATTTCAAAATCCAAAACTATTTTTTTAGAATTTTAATGTCAAAGTAACTTAAACTGCTAAAAAATTTCATTGAAGAAAATATTATGAAATCTAAAAAACGGTCTTTAGACAGATACCGTTAATGATCAGGGTTCGGACTTTACTTCGATCGAAGTAGATTTACTTCGATTTTGGGCAAAAAATAAAATCTACTTCCCTACTTCTCTTTTTCAGGATCTACTTCTATTTCTTAATTGAAAAATACTTTTCAAGTAATAAATTTAGAGAAAGGGATTTAACTTTAATTTTAAATCTGGTCGAGGCATTGAGAAATAAAGCTCAACTGATATCTCAAAAGATGAATGGAGGCCAATTATTCTTCGAATTCAACATAGAAATAAAGTTTGTCAAAGTAATTTTGACTGATTTTGAAGAATTCCGGATCAAAAATTTGTTAGATTATGCTAAATTAACCGTTTTACCCTTAAGCACCGTTACATCTTTTGGAAAAGATCATAATAAAAAAGTAAAGAAAAATATTTTTGTTGAAAAATAATTTTTTTTGAATAAATTTTTGGAAATAAATGTTCTGAAAGTTTAATGTTGAAATCTACTTCCAAAATTTTGGATCTACTTCACTTTTTTTCAAATTTGCTTCGAAATTTTGAAACTGAAGTCCGAACCCTGTTAATGATACAAGAATTTTAATCAAAACCGTTAGAGCCGTTTTTTGCAAAACAAAACTTTTCTTTTTTGGTTATATCGCAGTTTCCGTTTGTTTTGGTCCCTCTCTAGGGAATCATCAAAAACTCTTAACTAATAAATTTCAAAAAAAATCACTCCAGGGGTAGGTATCATTTTTTAATCTTCAGATATGAAATTCTAAAACCATTCGACTCCAGCTATTATTTTAATTTTTTTTTTTTTTATTTGATTTTATTATTATTTTTTTTTTTTTTTTCAAGAATAAAACAACAAACAAAAATTACACATACGCCGCAGTGTCCGCCTAATAACAATTTTTTTTTTGTTAAATTAATATATGGCAGATACTGTTATTATTGATCTCTAAACAAAATCTTTCGAAGAGTTAGAATTAATAAAAACACAAATTTTAAATCGAGAATTATTAAATGGCATTTTTATTCTCTTTCTTGGTACAATACTGAATAACTTTTTGTATTTATTTTTTGATGAATCAGTTTTAATTGTAATACATATCTGTAAATTTTGGTAGTAAGGTTCCTTAGATATTAGATTAGATTTACTTCAAAGCTTCCGCTTTAAAAAAAAATAGAAACAAAAACAACACAAATTTATCATAAAATATCGCAAAGACCATAAACAATTGGTTCATAAAAAAATAATATTGTTTCCCACCAGCCGGCGTCATACTATAATTCAAACGACTTCAACTTAAACCTACTCAACGTCAATATTATGTTTATGTTAAATTTGTGTCAAAAACAGCACAAAGTCCTAATCGATACTTAAGGACATACGATTAAAAAAACAAAAAGAAATAAAACATGAACACAAAAACAAATTCGCATAATAAGTAGATATATATACTCACAATAGCCATGACTTGCTATTAATATCGCCATCGTCATTATCGATGAAACATTTATTTCCTGTCTTCGCTAAATATCCTTATGCCCTTGGGGTCTTTATATTTTTTTATTTGATATTTTTTTTTTTTGTAATTTTTTTTGTTTTAATAAAAACACACATAAACACTTTTTAACATTTCCTTTTTTTTGTTGTTGTATTCCTTAATGGCAATTTAGCACAATATATATTTCATCATTTACACACGTAAACACACAGAGGCCAACCTCTTTTAGTGGGAGGCATTCATTTAAATTGCACTTCCGGTTGAGTATCCTCACACAGGATATCCCCTTTAAAAATCAACAGTTTTGATCTGCAAAAACAACTTCAACAAATAAAAAAAAAAAGAACCAAAAACAACAATTTTTTATCGAGAGCATAAATCCCCGAAGGTGTACTTTGTTAAGCTTAAGTAAACACGTCCGATACCACAGAATTCCACAAGCTTACTGACTGAACTCTTAACTGAATTTTGAATATCCTTGTTAGCCTTTGCAATCAAAATAAAACCGTTAAAAAAGTATTGGTATACTAGTCTTTGAGGATATCGAAAAGTATTTTAAAGTCTAGTCACCGCGATGTTAAAAGGAACACTAAAATTAACGGTCCTCAGCTGTTAGTGTTTAACGTAAAATATAGAACGTAAATATTAGAACCTTTTTTTATCGTAAGAAAGCTTTGCTTGTGGCTATCGAACAAATGAAGCTTTCATACATGTTCTACGCGCAATGCCGATGCCGCCGATACCGGCATTTTCTTTCTTACTTAAAGGGGTTGGTTGTATGTTTGTTAAATATGGATGCTGCTGTGTAAACTGGTTAGTATAGTGGATTGTGTTTTTAATGATTGCGGATGTTTGGGTATTTTATTGGGCGCACATAAATATAAACCTCGAAATTTGTTGCGGATTTAAGATAACAATTTTACGAGCACGAGGTGTACAGGTGGATTAAAAAGTATTCGTTCTATCGCGCGAATATTGATGCTTTTGTTGAGTTAATTCATAGACTTAAAAAAAAAATTGTAATAAGTGCTCTGATGCTGTGCATTTAATTATTATTTTGTACCAAATTTCAACAAAAATCATTTAAGATTCTTTAAAAACTCTCAAGATATGTAGGTAAGTCAAAAGATGATAACATAAGAATTTCATTAGAAAAAAGTTACACATACACCATGGTGACCTATTTTGATAATTGTTTATATGATAGAATTCGTGCAATATTTACACATATTTATAATAATTGTGTTAACCTTGGAAAACCGAGACAACCTTTATCTGAACTAAAAAGCCAAAGTATGGTAAATTATATAAAGCTATTTTTTTCATTTTTTTTTAATATTTTTGGTACACAGATTGGGGTAGATTAAAATCTGTGAAAAGTCCTCAAGTATCTTTCCCCCGCTAGGTGTCAAAAGTCACAAAAATTTATAGGTTAGCTAGGATTTAGACACAAAATTTGCTCCACATTTTTGTTGCTGAGCTAATTTTACTTAAAGTTGTCCTTTGAAGTTGTAAATTCTAAACGTTACAAGGAAACTACACAAGAAAACTTCAAATAAAAGGCCAGTTTTAAGGAAAGCTATAAGTACCTTTGTGATTTTTTTCTAAAACCTGCTATTTCTAAGATGTACGTTTTTGTGATATTTGACCTATTATAACGGGTTAAGCAGACGGAGGATACTTCAAAACTTTTCCCAAATTATAAACCACCGCAGTATGAACCTGTATATCAAAAAGCAGCCTGTTACAGCTTTTTTTTTTCTTTTCATTACGTATTGAAAAGGTTTTACTGAAAACTTAAACTATGCACTAATTACATAAGAATTTATTCAGCACAACTTTTCTAACTTACTGGAAACTTTTAATGGAGTCAAAAAAATTCTAGTCTCAAAAATTTGAGCTTAGAATTATTTGAAGTTAGTAGCTCAGATGGATTTATAGTTATTTAATTTACCGCTTATGGGGTCTGTTCACCCTGGTGTACCGAAAAATGCAATTTTTTTAAATTAATAAATTCAAAACTAGGGGTTGGAATATTTTAACATTTTAACAACAACGGCATTATTTTGAAACCAGCGCCGCCACCGTGCCATTTCTCTTCTGAATTCAACAATAAATAAACATTTCTATATTTTATTGCAAATAAGTGAGTTTTTTTATTTAATTAATATTTCAAAATTCTGAGTTTCCAGGCCAGTTCTTCAAAAATAGTTCATTAAATTAACTTTTTACTATGAAAAATTGTCTCCCATGCCCATTTGTTTTTTTTTTATGAAACAACCTCTAGTATCATGTAATTTATGCAATTAACAAAATTTGGGAAAAAATGTTCACAAATCTTAATTTTAATAAACAATACAATTGATATAGTTTTTATTCGGGATGAATTTAAGTCGAAACTAAAATTTTAAAATTAAGTAAAACTTCGTTGATGGTAGAAAATTTTTAAACAAAAAGCATAGTTAAATGAAAGTTGTTTCAGCCTTGAAAAAAAAGTCTAATCAAAAATTTAAAAAAAAAATGTGCCAGTGATTTGGGAACGATCCAGCCTTCTTTGGATTATCAGTGAAATGTTTACCATCACGGCACATCACTGTTTGAAAAAAAAACTGACAAACTTCAAATTGAACTAAAGTGTGATAAATGTTTTAATATTTTTCATAGTTGTATCAACTTTTATTCAAAGATGTTTGATATAAGTTTTTTTTTTCATTTTAATAACCTTTTTTGACTATAGCCCAAAAATGAGGTATTTTGTGAAATTATCTCATTTAAACTCTATTCATGCTATACCTATATAATCAACGTTGATCATCCATTACATTTTACATTAAGTTTTTTCCTTCATTTAATTACTTTAATTACTCAAAAAACGTAAGATTTATCAATGTTACATGAAATCTTACGTTTTTTGAGTAAATTTGAGTGTAAATTTGAATAAATTTGAATGATAAAAAAAATTTTTCGAATTCGAGCTTTTTTCATTTTTTGCATTTTACGAGAACATGTTCTATAGTATACTAATGTAAATTTTGTTTACACCATCAGAAAATAGACATTTTAACGAACGAAATGTCCACCAACTTTTTGAAAAAGCTGATATTTTGACACGTGAATTTTCGATTGAAAATTAGGGTGTTTTTTTTTTTGTATTAAGTCAAAATAAGGTGAACAAATCAATATTTTAAATCAAATAAATTACAGTGTATTTGGGACATAATAAGGTAAGTTTTCACCAAATTTCGTAGAAAAAATTTTTGTTTTTGAAAAAGATAAAAACAAAAAACCAAAAACTCGGTTTTTTTAATTTTTCACATAAATTTTGAGGTTATGTGAAAAAAATTGTTGATACAAAAGTTGTAGATCTTATTATTACCTACAACTTTGTTATGAAACTTTTTTCTATAGGACTTGTAGTTTTGCCGGAAATCGAGATATACCATTTTTTACCATTAAAAACTCAACCCATCCACTTTCCGAACTTGGTTCGCCCGTAATTTATTTTGCCTTTCATTTTTATCATATTCACCTTCTTTTCCAATGGGTTTCATCCTACTATTATTTTTTTGTTTTTTAATGTTTTTGTATGCATCGGCACTGATCTATAAGCTATAACTCACTTTGAAAAATCAGAACTGTTGGTTTTGAGATAATTTTTCCTTTATTTACAAAAAAAAACATGACTTAAAAAAATGTATTACCCGTACAGGCACCACTGTACCTATTTAAAAATAGCTAAGAGGAAAAAGATTGTGTATCATATTCATTTTTCATTTCACTTAAAAGTTCAATCTCACACAAAAAAAAAAACCCTGTATTAGTTCCTATTAAAAAAAAAAATAATTTCGATTTTTACCACAACATCTTTATCCTTGAAAATGTAACCTAATAAGTAGGTATACATTCCTGTGCAGTGACACAATTTTTGCAGCAGCAAAGAGAGTAGGTAAGTATCTTTCTCACATAAATAACTATCTAAGTGATATCGATGACACTTTCAGAAGTGCAAGTGGAAGCGTGTATCGATGTTGGATAAAATAAAAAGAAGTAGAAACAAAAACCAATCCATTCAGTTGCCCATTAGAGTATGAACAAGCTTGATCGATTACCGTCAATTGAAATAATTTACCACCCAGTAAAGCTCTAAGTGAGAAACTTTAAGACGTCAAACATCTCACAAGCAAACTTAATAGCTTCATTAAAAAAAGAATATCTTTAAAAAAAAAAGACAAAAACAAAAAGAACCATTAAATACTTCTTGGAATTAAAGACCTTAAAGTTTTGTGTCAAAGAAAAGTGTGGAAGCATAAAAATGTAATAAAAATTGATTTCTAATATCTTAATCTTTTAACTTCTTTTTCTCCGACCATTTCACCCCCCCCCCCCCCCCCCCATTGAACATGGGGCGTAATATTCTTTTCTTAAACGGTAGTTGGAAGGTTAAAGGACTTAAATTTACGATGTCATCACAAACCAACACGAGTATATCCTTGAGTTGTGTTTTTTTTTTCGTTGCCTCTACATTAGCCTCTGTCCTTATTTTTTTTTGTATTGTATTTGTGGGTGTGAAGTTTACTAACCAAGAAAGAAATATGAATGAAATAGAAAAAGAAATAAGAAAACTTAATAAGGAACAAGGAAGTCTACTTTACACAACAGGTGAAGTGTAGGGTAGGTAGGTATAGTAGTTTCCTTTCATATTCCTTTTTTTTTGCATTTTTCTTTCATAACAAAATTGAAATGTTTCAGTATTGAAAAAGGGAAATCTAAATGCTTGATCAAATGGAAATGAATTGTTGTCAATATCAAATGTACGTCCCTAGTTTTTGAATTGGCTTTGAATAGTACTATTAAAGGTAGTTTTTTTTTTTATTCGTTTAAGCTTGTGACAAGTTTATTTGTAATATTTTTTTGTAACGTATGAGGAAATAGGGAAATGGTTTTCTAAGGGTAGCGTTGTAAGGGTTGAAAAAGAAAGATTAACATGAAGCTTTATAATACGTGAATACATTTCATTTGATTATGATAATGAATTAGGTAGTTCTAGTTTAATTGTATCACTTGATTTCCTTTCTAACAAAATATTGTTAAACTCATGAAACTTAACAAATAGTTTGCTTTTGGAATAAGAATCCAATATCAAAAGAGTATTTAAAAAAATTTTGGGGGGAAGTATGTTTTTCCATAAAATTCTTTAAAATATTTTGCTGAAAGGGTGTTCTTTTGGGAACTGACTGAGTTACGTAGTTATGTGTGAGAAAGGTGTTATACATAAATTTTTTCAATTTTTTTAAACTTGATGAAAAACTTTCGTTGTTAAGTTCAGAATAAATATCATAAAAACTGTGATAAAAATGATACCCCAATAAGTATTGAAAAAAATATTTCATTTAAAACAGAAACCAAGTCTGTACAAATATTTTCGGTGAAAGGGTGTTTTTTTTTGGCGAAAAATGAAAATCAATGGTAAGTCCAAATGTTGTTTTTGTGATGGGAACTACAAATATTCAAAATATGTAATTCTATACATTTTTTTTATGTGAAATTGTATTTTTTTATGTGTATAGTCCAGTAATTTTAGGTTTTATCTGCGGAAAAATTCCTACTGGGCTGAATTTTAGTATACAGCTTAATGACGGCTTTGTTATGAAGATGTGAAAAATCGACATTGATATCGTGTCCGCGTTAAGAGTTATAGGAGTCAAAAGGTCACAAAAACTGGTTTTTCACGATTTTCAGCAAAACGGTAAGTCTTATCAAAAAATTTTCAATGCAAGAATTGTAGACCAGATTATTATATATAAAAAGTGTCATGACACTTTTTTTCCTAAGACGAACCGTTTTTTAGGTATAACGATTCAAAAAGTTGAAGTTTAGTTGTAATCGTCATAATCCTATTCCTGAAAAAAAAACTCCTAACTGAAAAGTTCCTGAAATTTCATTATTTTTTTAGCTTGAATTTCGTTCCTCAACTGTTAAGAATATGTGGAAACCAAAAAAAAATGGAAATTTTCTCCATTTTTCCGATTGGGGCCCTTCTCCCGAAACCATTTCCCTGGGAATTTTTGTTTAGAATATGTCTGAAAATATACAGGGTGTGCAATAGAGAATGAACAACCCTAAAACGGCTTATAGCTACACTTATGATTGTTCTATAAACAGATAGAAAAAAGTTCTATCGCAACCAGTTCATAAAATATGGACTTTTTTTCGTTCAGTGTATTTTAAATTTTATCATCTTATGTTTTCGTTCACTACAACCACGAATGAATGAATTTTATTTATTTCTTTTTTTTATAATTTTCTACAATAATTGGATGAGTACATAAACACTTTAAAAATTTCATAGCTATTGCACATTTTCGTAAAAAAAATTTTGAAATCTGTTTTTTGATGCAAAATGTAAAAAAAGTATTTTATGAAAAATTTTAAACACCTGTTGTATAAAATAAATCTATAGAAACCTAGGTGGCCATCTTTCTTAAAAATATTCTCCTTATACCAGAATATTTTTAAGAAAGTTGGCCACCTAGGTTTCTATAGATTTATTTTATACCACAGGTGTTTAAAATTTTTCATAAAATACATTTTGCATCAAAAAACAGATTTCAAAATTTTTTTTACGAAAATGTGCAATAGCTATGAAATTTTTAAAGTGTTTATGTACTCATCCAATTATTGTAGAAAATTATAAAAAAAAGAAATAAATAAAATTCATTCATTCGTGGTTGTAGTGAACGAAAACATAAGATGATAAAATTTAAAATACACTGAACGAAAAAAAGTCCATATTTTATGAACTGGTTGCGATAGAACTTTTTTCTATCTGTTTATAGAACAATCATAAGTGTAGCTATAAGCCGTTTTAGGGTTGTTCATTCTCTATTGCACACCCTGTATATTTTCAGACATATTCTAAACAAAAATTCCCAGGGAAATGGTTTCGGGAGAAGGGCCCCAATCGGAAAAATGGAGAAAATTTCCATTTTTTTTTGGTTTCCACATATTCTTAACAGTTGAGGAACGAAATTCAAGCTAAAAAAATAATGAAATTTCAGGAACTTTTCAGTTAGGAGTTTTTTTTTCAGGAATAGGATTATGACGATTACAACTAAACTTCAACTTTTTGAATCGTTATACCTAAAAAACGGTTCGTCTTAGGAAAAAAAGTGTCATGACACTTTTTATATATAATAATCTGGTCTACAATTCTTGCATTGAAAATTTTTTGATAAGACTTACCGTTTTGCTGAAAATCGTGAAAAACCAGTTTTTGTGACCTTTTGATTCCTATAACTATTAACGCGGACACGATATCAATGTCGATTTTTTACATCTTCATAACAAAGCCGTCATTAAGCTGTATACCAAAATTCAGCCCAGTAGGAATTTTTCCGCAGATTGGGCTTAAAAATGACTAAAATGACTGGGCTATAGGGAAAATGTAGGGTAATTGCAAAAAATCAAGTGCAAATATGAAAATCTCTACATTTCTCTTGCTCAATAAAGCACCTTTTCATCAAAGATAATTGAATGGCCACCATATCCTTATGAAACATTAAAACTGATTTTTTGAAAAAAAAAAGTATGTATTTACTTATGTTTCCTTCACCCAAAAAAAACACACTTTCATTCAAAGGTATTTTATTTTTGGTTCCGATGACAAGTTGAACGTTTATACTTAAAGTTCTTGCGACTTATTACAGAGCCAACTCCCTACTTGAAAAAAAACACCCTGTCACCAAAAGCATTTTATAAAGTTTCATTTTTCTTATTATTATTAAATTTTATTGGGGGCAAATTAATTTTTTTTTTATAAAATAAAAAACACCATGATAAAGTTTTTAACAGAAAAATATTGAATAAAACATATTTTAAAATTTTTTTTGGGGTTTAAACCGTTTTTAATTTTTCAGTTCTTTTTAAATACCAGTATTTAATATTTGACCATTTTTAGTCAATATAAATATACAAACTTCAATAATATGTAGTATAAATAAAAGCTAGTATGAACGCTCTTTGAATCCTATATCCCTTATTTATTTACACATATCTTACCAAATATTCTATCAACAATGACCTCCTTTTTCTCTATTCTTTTTATTTTGTATTTATGTTTTCAATTTTGTATACATACTTTTATCATTTTGCACTCTTCAAAGTAGACTCAAAAAGGCTTTAAATAAGTCCCGTAGACATCAAACAAAAATCCCTTCCCTAGAAAATATATTTTTTTCACACCACTGCATTTGAATGCATGTGATTTTTTTCTATTTTAACCTATAACTTCATAATACACACAGAAGATACATACTACATACATTTTACTTTGTTTTTATTTTTTTGGATGACTGCCTACAGATCAAAGACCCAGACTTTATGAGTTTGTTTCTTTCTGTTAGAAACAGTCAGTATACTATAAACATGAACATACAAATCAATTCACTTAAAAACATAAACTTTGTTTAAATTTTAGTCCTTTTTTTTGTTCAGGAGAAGTTTTTCTAAATTCTCTTGCCGCAAGGTGTTAATTAATAGCATCCTTGTCAGAAACAGTTTTTTGTAATGTTCTTTACTTTCAACCAAAAAGTTCTTATTGTTTTTAATTAAATTTAAAATCCCTATACAAATTGTTAAAAGGGTGTTTTTTATTTTGACCTTAAAGGGAATTTATTAATAATTTGTTTTTCTTCATACATCGACATGTTAGGAACTTAAAATAGGTCATTGAATTTTTTTTTAGTTACATACGATTCACACTCAATTAAACTAGAAAAATGTTATTTCTTTACAAGAGCTTTTGATTATTACCTTTTTCTCAGAGCCGTACTTATTTCTTTAGATTTGTCAGAGCTTGTTTACCATTTTAAAGTCATGTTAAATTTTCAAGAGCTTTCACCTGCTACCGTAAATTAAGTGGAAAGGGGTTAAGAATTTGTATTTCGAAATCAACTGATCTGACGCTTTCTAAATTTTATGCTGACAATTAGAGCTTTCTTTCGTTGAATATCGTATTAGTTCTTAATGATTTACTAGAGCTTTTGCATATTATAGCCTTTTCACACCAAAACCAAAAACGCGGTTTATGGCAAAAAGTTTTCAAAAACCTGAAAAGCGTTCACACCACAAATTTACAGGTTTTTGTTTGACGTTTAAAATTTTTTGACATCCAAATGTCAAGTTTTCGATGGGATTTAATTTCACTGGTCTGCAAGGAAATCCTCCTTTGAATAAAACTATACTTTTCTAAAGGATTTTTGTATGCTGATTCTGATTCCGAAGTCAGAACTGACCTAGCACGTCACGTTTTTTAGATATTCCCGTTTGAAAATCTCAAAAACCCATTTTTTTGCTGTTTCCGAAGAAATATTTTTGCATACTGTAATCTTTTTCAATTAAAATTGTTACGGTTTATGAAAAAACTTATTTTTCTCTTTTAAATTCAGTTTCAATCTTCTCAATATCTCTTTTCTTCTCCGAGATATCTTAATTTAAGTAAGTTAAGTAGGTTTGGCATATCTTACCATAAAGAAACTGATCTCTAAAAATTCATATTTCTTTCCCCCTTGAACAAAAGTATACTTTTCTAATTGATTTTAGTGTGCTGATTTTGAATCCGAACTCAAAAAATTTCGGTCAGCTCTGGTTTTTGAGATATTAGTTTTTTTGAGATTTTCTAAAAAAAAACATGATTTTGTGATCCTTTAATGCGAATATCTCAAAATCCTGAAGTTATAGAATTTTTTTGACTTTGGATTCTAACTCAGCACATTAAAAACTATAAGAAAAGTATACTTTTGTTTCTAGGAGAAAAAAATCTGAAGCTTTACAAGGCAGTTTATCGAATGGTTTATTACAAATAAGATATTTCTAAATAGAAAAATATAGTATACCTATAAAATTACAAAACACGTACAAATTTTGTTTAATGTATTTTATTATGGTTTTCTTTACATATTTGACTTTTTAAATATAATGGGCGTTGATATTTAGCATTTTCCTTAACTAAGCCGTTTTTGTTCATGTAGGATTTACTGAAAAGTGAAGGATTTCAATATTTCTGCTTTTTTTGTCAATCAGTATTTTAAAATATAAGTAAGCATTAATGTAAAAGGACATATTTGATGTCAATCGATGGGTCATATTAATATTATGAAAAATAATCCTTCAAGCTCAATGCGACAAATAGTTTTAATTATACAGGGTGTCCCAAAAGTAATGGATCAAACGAAATATGCTGATAGGCCTACTTAAGGGCTCTCAGAATTTGGTAACTTGTTCATCCCAAATCCTTACGGTTTTCGATTTAATGCAATTCTTGTGAAATTTCGAAAAATCCCTACTTTGCAACAGTATTTTGCTTCCTGCGGCCATCATTGATTTTTGTTTTTTCAAATTCTTTTACAAAAACATTGCCAAATAATTAGGAACTATTAATTTATCAAAATATTTTTTATTCTATACGCCATTTCGCTGCAAATTAACTAACAGTTTAAAGTTTTATAAAAAATCAATTTCTAACTTTTATTTGAGAGCAACACCGCAAAAAAAATTTGTACGGTGTGCGGATGGTTTATTATTTTAAAAAGTTGCCCTGTTATTGTAGTTTTCAAAAAAGTATAAAAGTTTCCAAAGTTGCAGTTAGATCGCTAAATATTACAATTTGAATTCAACAAAACAGGGTTTTTCAGAGAAAAAATACAAACAAAAATAGACGCTTTTGTTCAAAGAAAAATAAACAAATAACAGTTCGAGAAAATGTGTTTATTTTTGGTTGTTTTTTGTTCTGAAAAACCCTGTTTCGTTGATTTCAAATTGTAATATTTAGCGATCTAACTGCAACTTTGGAAACTTTTATACTTTTTTGAAAACAACAATAACAGGGCAACTTTTTAAAATAATAAACCATCCGCACACCGTACAAATTTTTTTTGCGGTGTTGCTCTCAAATTAAAGTTAGAAATTGATTTTTTATCAAACTTGAATCTGTTAGTTAATTTGCAGCGAAATGGTGTAAGGAATAAAAAATATTTTGATTAAATAATTGTTCCTAATTATTTGGCAATGTTTTTGTAAAAGAATTTAAAAAAACAAAAATCAAAGATGGCCGCAGGAAGCAAAATACTGTTGCAAAGTAGGGATTTTTCGAAATTTCACAAGAATTGCATTAAATCGAAAACCGTAAGGATTTGGGATGAACAAGTTACCAAATTCTGAGAGCCCTTAAGTAGGCCTATCAGCATATTTCGTTTGATCCATTACTTTTGGGACACCCTGTATACAAGTTCAAATGAATCTAAAAGGGTGATTTTTTAGAAACTACCCACATTTTTCAAAAATCATTTTTACAAAAATGGTACCTGATAGAATTTTTCTGAAAACAGATTTAGATTAAGGAAATTCTAATCTTTCATAATATCAAAAAACTATTTGAAGGAGAAAAAAAAAAGTTAAATTTTGCAGACCAGTGTTTTTGTTGTTTAAATCAGCTTGAGCTCACATAATTTATCAAATAAAATGAATTTTGACAATTTACATATAATTTTATTTATTTGGCCGTTAAATAGTGTCGTTTTATTTTAATTTCTTCCAGAGAATAATATATTGCCCGCCCCCCAAATTCTTTAGACATTTTGATGTAAATATGACCGTTTTTTCGGCTGCCTTTGTATATTTGCCTGTCAGTTCTTTTTTTTTTTTGTCTGCTGTCAGTTCTTTTTTTTTGTCCGCTGAATTGTTGCTGAATTGGAGTTGAATGTTTTCATTTTCAGGTTTTTGGCGAGTTTAATCAAAAACTTGTGTTTTACGAAAACTTGTGGTTTATGAAAAATGTATGGGAAAACTCGTGTTTTTGAGGGTTTTTCGCAAAAACCGCGTTTTTGGCTTTGTGTGGATATTAATATTGCTGCTAATTTAATGGAGCTTTTGATTAATGTTTTCCTCTCAGCTGTCATTTTGGGACCACTATTCGACTGCTAATTCTACTTTCCTGCTATTTTACTAGAGCTTTCGGCTGCTTGTTTTCAATAGTTTACCAAAGCTTTTCCTTTTCTTGCTGTTTTATCAGGGCTTTAGACAACCAGTCATGTGAAGATTCTGCCAATTCAAGAAAGAATTCTTGAGCTTTTGTCTATTTTTTTCAATTTTTCAGATCCACCAAAGCTTTTGTTAGCATTTTTAACTTATATTGCTGTTAAAAAAAAACACCCTTTGATGTACCAATCGCCAGACAAAATCTATAAAGCACCAGGACACGAAAAAGCTGTATGTCACTTTTTTATAGAGTAGGTAGTTGGTTGTAGCTGCATTCTATTGTTTGCCAAAAAAACTATCTGCACTTGGCACTTTGAAAACAAAGCACAAAAAACCAGACGATATGACCACTTCTCCTCTTTACAAAATTGTGGTTAGGGATAAAATTTAAGGGACACTTTGAGAGCCGCCTTGGCGTTTGCAAAATTTAATTTTTCTTTATGAAATTTTGGAAAAACAACGTGTCCCGTTCTGCTACTTGGTCTTAATGAATAAAGTTTTCTAAATTGATAATTCTCTCCCTGTCCAAAAAAAAAAAATGTAATAATCTAATATTCCTAGATTCTCTATAAAATGTCCTTCAGCTACCTAAGGAAATACAATTTCTTAGAAAAAAAAAAAAGTAAGAAAGTAAAAAATATATTTATCCCCAAGTGTCATGAGTGGCGTAAGCACAGAGAGGCAAATAACCAACAAAAGGCCTAATGGCAATATTTTATTATTCCTTAGGGAGCCAAAGCGAAGGACGACGAAAAGTTGTTTCTTTTTTTGGATCGGAGACGACATTACCACCATCATCATCATCCAATACCAAAAAAAAACACCCCAACAATGGTATTCAATTTAAGTTCTTGCAAAACGTTTTCAAGAGTTTAAAAAAAGAAAGAGAGCTAGAGAGGGTAAACAAAGTTTTCTCGTGTTTCGAAAGAGGCACTTTCCTGCTGGTTAGATGGTTTGGATAGCTTGTATCTTCGATTGTGTATGTCGTATGTTTGGGGTGCGTCCCATGGACCATGGTAATTTTATTAAAAGGACAACTCGAGACACCGATGAAATGAAGAAGAAAAAAATACAGAAAATCGTTTCTAGACAAATTTGTGTGGGTTGAGAGTTGAGTTGAAAGAGTATGATGATGATGTGCCTCTCGTAAAATGACTGGAAAAAGAAGCTTTATTAGCATTTTAAATTGAATCAAATCGATTTTGTATATTGTGGTTGTTGGCAATGATTTGGTATAATTTATTTTTAAAAATCTACTCTTCAGTGTTACTTCAATGAATCGATGAATATTGCGAACAAGAAATGTGTGGAATGGAAGTATGAGTTGAGTTGATCAATTTAGATATGGTTAAGGCAGGGTATGGATGTTTAAAAAAATGTTGTTTTTTTTTAAGGATATTTAAGAGTTTGAGAAGTTTTTGTAAAGCGATTAATTTATTTAAGAAATATTTGGTTTGATCAAAGTAAAACAAAATGTAGATGGTTTTGGTGTTTTTTTTTTTTATGAAATAAATAATTTTAAGTGAATTGCTTAAAAGTTAAAGGCACTATATGAAATTTCATCCTTTTATCACAACGTGCAAAGTATAGTTTTCATCCAGTTCACTATAATTTCGAATAAAAACTTTTAAATCAAAAAGCAAATTATAAGGGAAACCGGCCGAACAGCTGCGATTCTGATGATCTTTTTTTTTCAAACTTCGGTTGATAAAAATCCTTTAACCTCTATAAGTTAGAAATTGACGATGTTTTTTTTTAATTATTAAAATTGACTTCAAACAAAAATATTTTGAACACAACGGCAACACCTTCAATATATTAATGAAGAGTTCTTGAAAAAATGTCCTCAAATTCAGATTTTGAAAAAGAAATCATTAAAAGAATGACTTAAAAAAAAAATCGTAGTAAAATACACTAGCCCAAAAAATTAAGGGAACAAAAAAAAATCGTGATTTTTTTAGTGATTTTTGATAGGCTGTATTTCAGTAAAAAATGATCGCATCATGACAAAATAAAAAGCATGTGAAAGCTCTATTCTTCTATTTTCAAAAAAAGAAAAAGTAACCCAAAATGGGAAAAAAATTTTTTTTTTTCAAAATTTAATTTTTTTTTAAACTTTTAATTTTTCCTTGGTTTATCTTAAATTTAAACGATATTTTTCAATAAAATTATCAAATAAACTCAAAAGAATTTGATTTTGCTCATAAAAAAGTTACAAGAAGTAAGTTATTTAGACCTGCAGAAATATGGTGTTTTATTTCATCTCAAAAGTTCAAACCCTCACAACAGAAAAACTGCTTGATGAATAAGTCTAAAACTTTACATACTAATTACAGGTATATAAAGCTTCAATAATTAAGCCTCTGTTTAATCTTATCACCCATAGAAATAAAATAGCGGTAAATTGTCTAAAAAACCGTAAAACTGTCTATTTTGATAGCTTTTCTAAATTAATCTCAAAAATAAGAAAACATTTTGTTTAACAAAGTAAATTTAATTCCTTTGTAGAAAATTGAATGAAGTTTTTAAATGTGTCCTTGAATGTTCTGTACAGTGATCCGTTGTTGAGATATTGATAGTCAAAGTCAAAAGTATGGTTTTTGGTTTGATGACTTATATTGCAGTTTAAAAAAAATCGTAGAAGTTTGAAACAAAATAAATCTTAAAGCCAAATAAATAGCCTTTCTAAAAATAATAATCATTTTATCAGAAAAAATTTTCCCACTTTCTTAGGGGAACAGTAAAAACGAACAAAAATTGGAAAATTTTGGTTTTTGAACAGTTCCAACAATTTAGCTATTTTACCGTTAGAAAGAAAATATTTTAACATTTAATCCTGAAACTAGAAGAATAGAGCTTTCACATTTTTTGTCATGATGCGATCATTTTTTTACTGAGATACAGCCTATCCAAAATCACTAACAAAATCATGATTTTTTTTTGTTCCCTTAATTTTTTGGGCTAGTGTATTAATTTATCTTAAACAATTTTTGGCCATTAATATTGTTAGTAGTTGAGTTCACAATATTGCAGGTGTTGCCGTTGTGTTCAAATATTTTTTTTTGTGTATGAGATCAATTTGTGAGAAAATTGCATGTATCGCTAAAACGATGGAAGATTGCCCCTCAATCCCAGTTTTTTCCTTAAATTACCTAAACAATATCTTGGTACTCGTATCATTTAATTTATGTTAAGCAAAAACAAAATTGTTTTGTTCTGAAAAATCTTCAATAAAATTGAAAAAAAAAAAAAAAAAAAAAAAAAAAAATACGACAACTTCTAAGCTATAGGGTTGAATTATTTGTAATTACCAACGTTTGAAAAAAAAAGAGCTCTTTGGACGGGATAAATAATATTGCTTTTTATTAATCTTTAACTATTCCCCTATAAACATAAAATCGACAAACATTTTTGTAGATTTTGGTAGAGTGCAAAACTAAAACAAATTCGTTGAAATGTTTTCCCTCAATATAGGTAGTTTTATTGTATATAATTAACCAAATTATAAATAAATCACAATTTCTTGATATACTCGATTCTTTACATACACTCCTTTTCATCAGAATAGGAACACAACTTTTCAAATGTTCAGTATTCGTTTTTTCCTTACAGTGTAGGAAAAATAATAATTTTTTGATGTCAAGTCATTGTTAAAGATGTTAGCAGAATCAGCAAAAAAAAATAATTCAAAACGTGTGGTTATTTTTCTTGTTTCTATATGGCAAAGCATTTCACATCGAAAAACTGAGTTATTTTTTTGTTTCATCAGAATAGGTACACATAAAGAATGATGTCAAAGTGGTCCATGAAATTAATTTAAACCAAGTTCTTCTTAAAAATATATTTTACTTATTTTATTTTTTGTATAGTGGCGTTTTTATTCATAAAAAATAACAAAACTGTCCAGGAATTGCATTGTTAAATTTCTTTATGCAATCTATCTGAATCTCTTCCGTAAATTGTTAAATGGTGGACTAGGAAATATTTTTGTCTTAAAATCGACTTTCATAAATTTTATCAGTACGGGCTAGCCATTTCCAAAAATTTTCAACAAGGTTCAGGGTTGTTTTCTATGGCAGATACTGAAGTACTTCCTTAATTTTCACTTCCTCCCAATATTTTACAGAGCATTTTTTGTTGTAGTAGGCGTGGTCCTGTTGAGAAGTTCAGTATACTGGTTCACAAATACTAGAGAATTAAGGAAAAGTTCCCTGAATACTCATTTACAAATAATAGTGACCATTCCCAACTAACAATTTTACTTCCACAATGTTAGGATCTTTAATTTCTTGCAGCTATTATCTCTACAGGGCTTGTATTTAGTTTGTGAATCGAAAATTCAAGCTTCCGAGGCTTAACTTTCGTTAACCGCTTCCTAGAAACCTAGTGCAAGTGGAATTTAAAAATTTCTACAAGCATTAATGAAAACATTTCGTTTAAATTTCAATATGGCCACATGAAATTCCATTGTAGAAGCACAAGAAATAAAAGCCAATAACTGACTTCCTTTAAATGGCTTTGCAAAAGAAATTGTATTAGAACTGCTTACAAAATCTTTATGAATGCTATGTATTTTTTTTTATCCAATTCGAAAATTATTAGACTCAAAATGACTTACGTAGGTTTTTTAGTATGGTAGAAGTACCTACAACTTATACAATTGCCTTAAATGTATTTATTATTATAGTTCTATATTACCAAAATTATGTCAATAGTATATGAGTCGTGATATTCATTAAAAAAAAAAAAATTACGTTGAATTTCAAATAAACCGCAGTTAAACAAATATTCCACAAAATAAATGTGTCATAGTTACTCCATTCTAATATTTGAATTAAAAAATTGTTGAATCATTGTTTTTTATTGAAAATTGTGTTTAATATAACTTTCAAATATAACGACTTACATAATTGTATGTTTTGCATCTCTGTGTGAGAAAAAAAGAATTTCAATTTCCGGCGCATGCGCGAAAAGCTTTTAGTTTTATATGTTTGCCTTAGCGAAGTTAGGGGATATTTATTTATATTTGTAGAAGTCCTTTAAGTACAAGCAAAACATTGTAAAAAGCATTTAATTTTATAAGTTTGCCTAAGCGAAGTTAGGCTCCCTAATTTTATTTCTAGAAGCCCTGTGAAAGTGAGTACAAGCTAAATTTTTTAAACTGTCAGGCAAACTCATGAGAATAAGAAATATTTGGATAAGTGCCATTATGGTGACCATTTTTGGTTTTTTTTATTCATTGTTATAAAGAAATAAATGAAAAAGTAAATCTTTTCATATCGGTAATTGGTTTAAAATAGTGATATTAAAAATGGTTTACTGACCAATTCGGAGTTCATATTCAAGTAAGTGGAGAAGAAAGGAAAACAAGATTTTAATCTTCTTCACTTATTTAAATATAAAATAGTAATGGACATTTTAGATTTTTTATCTAAGTTCAAAACAAAGTTAATTCTCTAATTTTTAAGAAAAAGCCAAAAGCCAAAAGCTTCGGAAAAATGGGGTTTGATGGCATCCGGGTGAAACCTCTAAAGTCTAAAAAAAAACGAATTTTTCAGATATTCCAGAAAAAAATGTTCTTGAGTAACAAGTTATTCTCTTTCATCTTCTCAATAATGACATGGTTTGACAATCAGTATATAATATTATTTAGTCTTTATTAAATAATTTTTTACAAGATAAAAAAAAAAAAAACAGAAAATAACCAAAAACAATAACTTTGAAAAAAAAAAAACACAAATGGTCACCATATTCTTTAAGATAGTGCAACTCATCAGGAAGTTAAATCGAAGCCCTTAGGAAGCTCTGGTTTCAACTAGTCCAAATTTGAAACTCTTTTATTATATACCTGAGTAGCTCGATGGGTAAGGTACCGGACTATCAATCAGGATGTACGAGGTTCAAATCCAGCAAAATGCGTCAAGTAAGAAGTTTTTTTCTCAATATAATTGTGTTTGGAAATTTAATTTCAGAAGCAAAACTTGTCTGGATCGAAAAAAAGAAGAAAATGAAAAAATAAATGTAATAGGTACAAAAAAAAAAATAAAATGAAAAAAAAATATTTTTTTTTTCTTTATTCTATTTGGGATATACCTCGCTTAGACTTTCACAATCCTTCGACAAGTCTACTCAGAGCTTCTAAATAAAAATAAAAGCCTGCAACAATAATACACATTTTCAAATTTCAAATGTTGGTTGTTTCTATAAGGCATTAAAGACATGTTATGAGTCTCTCCAATCAACTTGCATATGACTCTTCTAAAACCTATCAAGCTTCTCGGGTGGGCCAAATGGGCTTCTCTATGGTCGTATACAAGCAATATTTCTAAAATCGAAACAGCTTCGTTAGACCCTTGTGGAAGTAAAATTGTTAGTTGGGTTCTTCACGTTTAAAATTCATTATTTGTATTATCGTAGTAGATTATTTTCTTACATGCCTTAACACTTCTTTTTTAACAATGAATTTGGTCTCAAAATGGTTTCTCCTTTCGCAAAATGTAAACTGATAGTTTAACTCACCAAGGACATCAAAATTAAATGTTCATTAATCCAAAAATAACAAGAAATACCACTCAACTTTTCATGTGGTAAGGGATTTCAAAAACCTTAAACGAATATAATTCTGTTCTTGGTTTAGTGATGGTGTCTTTTCAAAATTCAGCCATTTTAGAAATTTCGGACTAATGACCATTCTATTTACTGTCCTTAAATTACAAATAACAACTGTTTTTCACTTTTATTCTTGTCGTTAATCCACCAAAACTGGTAGCACATTTAAAAATTTACTCGTCTAAGAATTTTTTTTTGCATTTTTTTTACCATCATTCATTTTTTTGTACTCCCAGAATGTTTGTATCTAAAGTCTGGATAGAGCATATTCACAATTCGTAATTTTTTAACCATACCAGTACTGGTGGATCCTTCATTGTTTGTTTTATTTCTTAAGGTGTTTTCACCTAAATTTAGCGATTTTAATTAACCCATGTTTTTCAAAATGGTAGTATGATTATTAAATTAGACTTAGAAAAGTCCACTTTTATGTTTAAATGGTAAATTTGCTCGAAATCCACAAAAACATTAAAGATAACAAGGGTGTACCTATTCTGATGAAGACAAAAATAAGTTAATTTTTCCTCAAAAAATACTTTACAAGAAAAACAATGGAAAAGTTATGGTCCATTTTGAAATAATTTTAGCCGTTGCTTTTCTAACATCTAAAACTATCAAAAAACAATAAAACTTTGTTGGGTCACGCACCAATATTGGGGAAAAACGGTTAATGAAAATTAGAAAAGTTGTGTACCTATTCTGATGAAAAGGAGTGTATGTATGTAGTTAAGTAACTTCATTCATATTGTTAAAAACGGAGATACTTTAGTTAATTTAGTACAAGATATCAAAGTTCTTGCATAATATTATTGTTAATTAATCGTATCATAATTGTTGTGTGTATAGACAGAAATAATGAGCCATTTCACAAAGTTTGAAAATTATTTCAATCGAATGCACACTCAATTTTCTTATTCAACAAATCATAACTTTTGTATTTTGATAGTCACAAATGAAAAGAATATACAAGTGTTTACTGAATGTGGCATCAAGCTCAATTTAGTTAACAATTAGTGTGCAATTTGCACCAAATATGTGAATGGAGAGACATTATAAATTTCATTGTTATGAAATGAGGAATTATATTTATTTGTTTTTTATTTATTTGTTTATTGTTTGAATGTTTAGCTTGCGTTGATGTCATAATTACCAGTGGATGTGCTATAAATATAGATTCCATTATTTTTTCATTGTTTGCGAAGTGAATTTTTATTTAAAACTGGGTTGGTTTTCATGAGATTATAGAACTATTGATTTATTTCTAGTTTTGTCGTATCATATGCAAATCATCCTTTAATTGTTATTATTTAAAAATAAGTCACTGTGGCGTATACGTAACATTTTTTTCTATTGAAAAACAACCTACATAAGTATGTATCACAAATTTTTGCTTTTTATTAGATCCGGTATTCGGATCGCAATCAAACATCTTCTCAAATTCTAAATTCTAAAAACACTCGTTTTTTCATTTTTTTTTATTTTCGATGTTCTTAAAAACTAAATGATAAGCCTCTGGTTCTTTATGTTTGACTAGAAATTCATAGTACATAATAAATAATACTCAATTATGTAGAATTTTGAAGAAAAAAACAAAGTTTTTAATTTTTTTTTTTCACCTGATTAAGTAAGAAATATAAATAAATATCTGTCGGTGTGGATTTTTTATACTATTGTTTTTTTATTTTAAGGGCGATTCAGGAGTAATGTGCCAAAAAGCTTAAGCGTGTAGGTTGGGTCGAGTAAAGAAAAAAATCGTATGGGAGTGGGGGAGTCTATTCCCCCTGTTTTAGCGGGGAACGGGACAAAAAAAAATTGACTTAATTTGGAAAAAAAAATTAAAAATCAACTGTTACACCTACAATAACGTGCTTTACCTTTTTGTAAGCCAAATAATAATTGTAAATAATAATAAATAAATAACAAATAAAAAAATGTAGGGAAGAGTGGGGCAGTTTTGAACACGGTGGTTTTGCATTAATTCAGTTTTTTAGTTGTAAGAGTTTAAAAAAAAATTGGTACGTGTTAATGTTAAATATTTTTTCAACATTTTATGTCGTTGACACAGTTGGGACAGTTTTGAACAAGTATGGTGGGGCACTTTTGAACCTGTTCAAAACCGCCCCGAGCAGTTTGTATCAGACATTTTCAGGACACTTGAATGTGTTTTATTTAATAAATCGTAATGTTCTTATAAAAAAAAATAATGAAACTAGCATTTGTGTCCAAAATTAAAGAAAAAATGGGAATATGTACAACATAATTGAAGATTTAAAAAAATGCCTGAATTCTTCAAGTTCTGCTAAACTTTTCTCGATGTGAACTCGATTATATACCGCTAAAGCGTTATAGAAATTAAAGCCAAGCTACCTACACCAATTAATGCTCCTGGTACATGAAGAACATCCGCTTTGTTAACATTTAGATTTAATATTTAAATCTAAATGCGATGTAGATCGCAAAATAAATCTATTTTACTCTGAGAAGCATAAATGGTATGAATAGCATTTTTCTAAGATATATTTTAAATTAATTTTTCTTGGTTTTTGTTTTTCAAAACTATACATGGAACACTTTTAAACATAAGAGCCTTTATTTTTAAAACATGAAAATTCAATATAAATAATTTGTTTAACTAACCAAATGTTCTTTGAAATCGAAGTTCAATGTTACTGTTCAATGTTAGTAAACTTTACACATCAAGAAATCGAACATATTTCGTTCAAGCAGCTTCGAGAGCAAAAAGTGTTCAAATGTGCCCCACTCTCCCCTACTTTGAACTACAAGAGCGAGTAGGTACGTGCGAGCCAATCGTTCATTTTATTTCTTTTTTCAACCCAATCGCTACGCTCTAGCAATTTGTAGCATTTTAAGCAACTCGCTTTAAGTATTTTTATTATTTAAAGGTTGGACACTGGGGTGTATGAGTAACATTTTTTTTTTTCTATAGAAAAACTTAAACAGTTAATTACAAACTTATAAATACAAAATAGAGCGGGCGGCGGCTGCAGAAACGCTCAACTCATCGAGCTAAAGAAAAATTCACTTTTGTAGTAAAAGATGACTCTGAGTAACTTCGAAAACCAGAGGTCTTCCCGTCCGCATCCTGGCAGGATTGGCGTAGCAGGGTGAAATCGGGTGCATTTTTTAGGCACCCTTCAACTCATTGAGCTAAAGAAAAAAATTGCCATGGTGGTCTTAGATTCAATTAGTGTATCAAAAAACCACAGGTCTTCCTTTCGGTAACCTGGCAGGAGTGGCGGTAGGGCGCATCAAAGTGGTCGATTTTTAGGGCCCTCCTAACTCATCGAGCTAAAAGATGAAATTGGAGTCAAATGAAAGGTAGCAATGTCTTCTTTAATAATTCAGAGGTCTTCCTGGCCAAATCTTGGCAGTTTTTGCACGCGAACAGCTTTAAGGTTGGAAACGATGAAAATGAGTTTTTTGTTAAAGTCTTGTTTTTTGGTGTGTAGACCGGTGATTTAAGAAATTGTTTTGTTACCAAATCAAAGATAACAACATGAATTTACTAAATCCATAAAAAAAATTAGGAATAGATTAAAAATTTCTAAAAATAGACCATTAGAATGTCAAAAAATACCTATATTTCTAAGCAATTAATCAAAAAGTATGCTCTGCATTTTTATAGTTATCGAAGTTAAGTATAAAAAAGATGCCAAATCGAAGGTTAGAATGTCTACTTTTATATTTCAGAGGTCTTCCAAGTCAAAGCTTGGAAATTTGGTCACTTAGACCATTTTAAGACCCGATACTACTAACCTCATTTGGTTTTTTTTTTCTGTGTTGACCGACTGTGTACCTTGGACTTGTCGAGCTAAGGGATGAAATTGGTAAAAAACGAAAGGATGGAGCTTCTTCTTATATAGTTTAGAGGTCTGCCAAACCAAAAATTGGTAGTTTGGCCACGCAGTCTATATTAAGGTATACTCGATTTTCTTTTTTTTTTTGTGTTGCCCTTTTGTGCACGCGTCGAACCATCGAGATAGTTAAAAGACGAAATTGGTACCAAACGAAAGGTAGAAATGTCCTCTTTTCTAATTCAGAGGTCTTCCAAGCCAAAACTTGGCAGTTTGGTCATACTTGCAATTATAAGGTTGCAACATTTTTTTTTCTCTTTTTTTTTTATGTTGACGCGGTTGGGCGCGCGTCGAACCATTGAGTTAGTTAAAAGACGAAATTGGTGCCAAACGAAAGATAAGAACATCCTCTTTCGTGATTCAGAGGTCTTCCAGGCCAAAACTTGGCAGTTTGGTCATACTTGCAATTATAGGGTTGCAACATTTTTTTTTCTATTATGACGCGGTTGGGAACGCGTCGAACCATCGAGATAGTTTAAAGACCAAAGTGGTACCAAACAAAGGGTTGGAATGTCTTCTTACATAGAAAAGAGGTCTTCCAAGCCAAATTTTGGCAGTTTCTTTACGCAGCCTATTTTAAGTTGGGAACCTATTATTATCGCGATTTGGCTTGATTTTTCTGTGTTGACCGACAGGTGGACCACATTTTATTTTCTCTTTTACTGCCTGTGTTGAACGCTTGTGGTGTGGGGCCCCTGAAACCATTGAGCTAAAGGAAACAAATATTTTCTTAAAGATTAAAAAACTTTAAACTATCTCGATGGTTCGACGCGTTCCCAACCGCGTCATAATAGAAAAAAAAATGTTGCAACCCTATAATTGCAAGTATGACCAAACTGCCAAGTTTTGGCCTGGAAGACCTCTGAATCACGAAAGAGGATGTTCTTATCTTTCGTTTGGCACCAATTTCGTCTTTTAACTAACTCAATGGTTCGACGCGCGCCCAACCGCGTCAACATAGAAAAAAAAGATAAAAAAAAATGTTGCAACCTTATAATTGCAAGTATGACCAAACTGCCAAGTTTTGGCTTGGAAGACCTCTAAACTATATAAGAAGAAGCTCCATCCTTTCGTTTTTTACCAATTTCATCCCTTAGCTCGACAAGTCCAAGGTCCACAGTCGGTCAACACAGAAAAAAAAAACCAAATGAGGTTAGTAGTATCGGGTCTTAAAATGGTCTAAGTGACCAAATTTCCAAGCTTTGACTTGGAAGACCTCTGAAATATAAAAGTAGACATTCTAACCTTCGATTTGGCATCTTTTTTATACTTAACTTCGATAACTATAAAAATGCAGAGCATACTTTTTGATTAATTGCTTAGAAATATAGGTATTTTTTGACATTCTAATGGTCTATTTTTAGAAATTTTTAATCTATTCCTAATTTTTTTTATGGATTTAGTAAATTCATGTTGTTGTCTTTGATTTGGTAACAAAACAATTTCTTAAATCACCGGTCTACACACCAAAAAACAAGACTTTAACAAAAAACTCATTTTCATCGTTTCCAACCTTAAAGCTGTTCGCGTGCAAAAACTGCCAAGATTTGGCCAGGAAGACCTCTGAATTATTAAAGAAGACATTGCTACCTTTCATTTGACACCAATTTCATCTTTTAGCTCGATGAGTTAGGAGGGCCCTAAAAATCGACCACTTTGATGCGCCCTACCGCCACTCCTGCCAGGTTACCGAAAGGAAGACCTGTGGTTTTTTGATACACTAATTGAATCTAAGACCACCATGGCAATTTTTTTCTTTAGCTCAATGAGTTGAAGGGTGCCTAAAAAATGCACCCGATTTCACCCTGCTACGCCAATCCTGCCAGGATGCGGACGGGAAGACCTCTGGTTTTCGAAGTTACTCAGAGTCATCTTTTACTACAAAAGTGAATTTTTCTTTAGCTCGATGAGTTGAGCGTTTCTGCAGCCGCCGCCCGGTCTAAAATATATCGATAAATTACAACCAGTTTTGATGTGATTTACTTATACTCAAAAAATTCGGTTAAATTCTAAAAGTCTGTAGCCTTCAAATTCAACAATGTTAAAAGGGATAGACTAGTGAAAGCATCACACCAATTTAACTTCAATTTTTTTTTTTTTTTTTTGTATAGCGGTAAGTTATTGACAAATTTTAGTATTTACTCAACTTTATTGGGTACAGCAAAAAAAAACCCGTATTTTGTACTTGCTGATCTACTGCTGAAACCCTACATAATCTAGATCTATGAAGTCCAGTAAAGTTTCAAAAAAAGAATCCAATCATCATCACAATCTACTAAATTCACTATGAGTAAATTATTATTATTAAAATTATGTTTAAAATGTTCTTGCCAAAAAATCATCCAAATTACAAACAAAAAATCAACACAAAATTATCAATATTCAAAGAAAATAATTACACATATTTTCAATTTTGATGTTCAATGCACAAAATATGATATAATTAAATAAAATCAATATCAACATCAATCTGTGTTGACAATTTCATGTAAAAAGCAAAATAAACAAAACTGAAAAGAAAAAATATAAAAACTCCAAGCAAAAATTTTCATACAAATACGAGTAATATGAAAAATTTCATTACGCCACATGAACAAACGAATAAGTGTGTTGACTGTTAAACAAAAAATTTTTCGTCATTCTCTTGATATTTCACTGTAAATAAATAAACAAAAATAAATCAAACTTAAAGCAACAACACAAAAATAAAAAAAAAAACACATAGTAACAGTTTTTGTTGATTTTTGTGTAAAATTATATCAAAAGTTGACTTGATTCATGTCCCTGTTTACAAAAAAAATAAAATAAAAACTTCTAAAGAACTAACTACCACAATGATTCTTTTTGTCATGTTCTATGAACATAAATATTTCTTGCAAAGTTTGATAAAAACATTTTTGCATGACGAGAAAAATGATTGTTTTTCAGAAAAAAAACAAAACAATGATTCTATTATAAAATCATGAAAGAGTGAGAATTTTGTATTTGTCGCAAAAATCTTTTTCAAAGTTTATTTTTTTTTTTTCTTTTTTAATTAACAGGTCATGGCTAATTTTGTTGTTACATATTGTTGATTCAAACTTGACAATTTTCTTTACCTTTTTAACCCCAATTTGACATTGATATTGTGTTGATGCAGATTTTAGACAAAAGCATAAACATACAATTAACCTAACAATAAATTGATTTTTGTCTGTCAATAAACAGTCAACCCCTCTTATTTTTAATATAATGATTCAAAACAAAGATCAAGGTGTAAATAACTAAAAAAGGATATGAAGTTTGGCTTACGTGATCGATATTTCATAGAAGATTCGTTTAAAAAAACCTACGTTGGGCGCCATTTTCGCAATTCGTCAAGTTAACAGGCTTGATATTTTGTTGTTTTTCAAATAACTCTCCATTAAAAACCTTTCCCTCGAACGAAAAAGGTTGTGTAAATCGGAAAATCATAGACTCCAGTTTTGGTTTTTAAAAATCAATTAATAAACTTTTAAAAAGAACCCCATCTGCACTGATTGACAGTCCAAAAATTAATTTTCCAGTGTGTTAACCTTTTTTTTTTTTTTTTTGTCCATAGTTTTCTTGATTAATCTATGAGAACATTATTCTTTGTGTGTCCTGAAAGGCTATATTTAAAAAATATACACAAACATATATAACGGTCTGCTTTTATAAATAACATACATTGTGAAAATAGAGAATAGCCCGTTCGTCATTAAGTATTATCCCATATATCCCTTCATCCAATCGATATAGATTTTTTTTTTGTATAGAATGCATCATCATCATCATCATCAACATTAAATTATATTTTCAACACACAACATACAGCCTCCGGGTTAAGCCACGTGGATAGATCCATATTAAACTACGTTACAGATTCTACAGATTCTTTAAATAGGTTATTTTTACGTCATCGAAGTCTAGAAAATCGTCGGTCGTCGTCGCTGTATAGGCTTTATTACGTGGTAAAGAGTAACTTTTGGATGATTTGAGGTTTTCAAGAGTCTATAATTAGACGTTTATATTTATGTAGATGAGACGAACCCTTTTTATATAAACTGAAGATAGAAATTAAATGAAGATGTGAAAGTTCTATAAAAGTGTCTTCAAACGTTGACCTTTCTAGTTATGGATAATCTCCTCTTTCCAGCAACAAGAACTTTTTACTACTAAATCGGTCTTTTGGGTTCTTTTCAAAATGTTTATATTTATTATTTTTTTATCGTAATTTAAGTTCCATATGAAAAGCTTTTTCATTTTGTTCGATTTCAACATGTTGCGCATCATACCACTATGACATATTGTGTATTCTGTGGATGGGGTTGGGCGTTGGGGTGGTTGTGGAATGTGCAGTGCATGATTATTTTCAACCATGTGACAATGTATGCTTTATGGTTATGGATGCAGAGCAAGTTTTTTATTCGTAAAAAAAAAAATTCATACCTGATTTGAGAAACGATAAAGGATTCATTCGAAGAATCGGGTTTATTTTATGATATTCAGTCTTGAATATTAAAATATTCCAGCTCTACCTTTTTTTACATTCCTTTAAGGGGTCCAATTTTGACTCAGTGAATTGTTTAAATGGTATTCATATTAGCTGACAAACATTGGTTTCACTTTTAAGATATAGAGGAAGTGGGGGCAAGACCGCCCCTTTATTGTTAAGCGTCTTAAAAACCAATAAAAAACATCTTTTATTTAAAATAAAGTGTTTATTCATTAGGTTACTGTTTTTTTGTAGTAAATCTCATCATTGAAAAAAAAATTTTTAAATACTGAACAAAAGATAATACGTTTTGAAAAAATATCTAACAAAAAACCGTCTTGCCTTCACATGGGGCAACTTCTGTTGATAACACTGGTCAACAAAATCAAACTTTTTTTTTGTTGCCGGAACAAAAATATTCTTTTCTAAAGGTTTTCGGTGTGCTGAACTTGAATCCGAAGTCAAAAAAATTTTAGCAGCTCCCGTTTTTGAGATATTATCGTTAGAAAATGCAGCACTTCGGACCTTATTCTTTTATATAAGGAAAATTGTTTGAGCATATTTAGTAATGGTTTTTATAAGAACTATTTACCACCTTTTTAAATCTGTTTAAATCTCTCCGATATCTTTTTTACTTCCCGAGATATCCTCAGTTGTTTGGTATTTTTATAAATTTTATAACGTCATTATCTTCTTTATGATATATGAAGCCACACCCACTGACTTCAGTTTAAGATATCTCGGGCAATACATTAGATATTGAAAAGATTTAAACAGGTATCGAAAGATTTGAAATAGTTCTTATAGAAACCGTTACTAAATATGCTCAAACAATTTTCCTTATACAATAGAATAAGGTCCGAAAAACTCAAAAAAACGTTTTTTTTGCATTTTCTAACGCTAATATCTCAAAAACGGGAGCTGCTAGAATTTTTTTGACTTCGGATTCGAGTTCAGCACACCAAAAACCTTCAGAAAAGTATATTTTTGTTCCGGCAACAGAACCCTTGTTAACCAGTGTAATAAAGCCGTTTCTATCTTAAAATTTGGAATCTTTTTGAAATAATCACAAACGTATGCTATATTTTTATCGGTTCCCAACTTTTATTACAAAAAAAGAAAAAGTTAAGACTTTTAAATATTTCAATTAAAAAAGTACAAATTTCTTTTCACACAAAACATGACCATTTGTTGAAAAATCACAAAATTTACTATAACTTTTCGGGATTTCAACCAAACTTGCTTATACTTACAGACATAATCGATTTTACCAGAAGCCATTTATTTTATATTAAAAGTCCTGCCAATTTAATATTTTTTCATACAACATAGTACAAAAACCGTCTTGCCCCCATAGGCGGTCTTGCCCCCACCTCCCCTATACAGTAAGAATAGATTGCTTCTCGTTCTGTGAATAAAATAATCCAATGAAATTTGCCTTCGACCTTAAACCTCTTTACCATTTCTGTTGATTTGACCGCGCACACAAGGCCGTAGCCAGGATAGGGCATTCAGGGGCAATGCCCTACATTATAATAAAAATGCCATACCTTGAAAAATTCCCTACCATCAAAAAAGTCCTAGCAAGGACCAAATTTTAAAAATGCCCTATTGTGAAAATAATTTATATTTTGAGTGCATTGTACTTTTGAAATAAAACTGTTTCTTAGGATAGGGCAAAAACTCATGTTCCTTTAAAGCTAGAGCATTTTTTTTATTTTTCTAGGTAAGATGAGAAATGCCCTTACTTCAAACATGCCCTATGCATAACTGATTAATAATATATTCGATTGTATTTATGATAATGGCAATGGCGTACGTTGAGTTGCCGGGGCCTCCGGGCAAGACAAAATTTTCGGGCCCCTTTGATATTTGGGAGCCGCCAATATAAAAATTAAAAATAAGAACAAATTTATAAAAAAGTGCGTATACGCCCTACTATTTTTTTTTTTTGCGGCCACTGACATATCATTCGTTGGTCACTAAGATTATTCAAGTAATATTTTTTGGGGGCTCTTGGATAACATTTAATTTTTCTTTCAAAAAAGCAATTAATTTTTTTTTTTGGCCCTCAGGTGATTGATATTTTTTTTTCTTATTGAGATGAAATGATATGTAGCTGGCTAGGCTACCAATTAATTATGCATTTCACTGAAGAATATAAATTATTATATGTCTCTCTTGTGTGATTAATGTTAAATACCTTATCTTCTTGCTTCGTTCCTAGTATAAAAGAAATCATGTGTGCAATTGACACGTGGTGGAATTGAAACCTTACAAAATAATTTTTCTTGCAAAAAAAAAATCGAAAAAATCTGCCTTTTTTTCTCCATCACCTTTAAATCCATATTTTTTATATGACAACCTATAACAAATTTTATATCATCTGAAAGCTTTTTGTTTCAGCTCAATAAATTTATATCGACCATGGCTATACAATATCTACAAAAAGAGCTAGAATTTTTTGAACCCAATCACTTTTTATCAAAAAAGAAAAAAAAAATCAATCTTTTTTTCTCTTCTAACACCATTAAATCCATTTTTTTTTAATGACTGGTGGCTAGTCATTAGCAACAGATCTCCCATCTCCACAGGTGTTTTCAGGTATTTTTCAAGTTTTTCAATTTTGTGTAACTTGTAGAGCACGTACCGTTATGTGTGACATATTAAATAAAAGGTAATATTATCAGCATGCGTACTAAAGTTATATCAAATTTGTATGTGCTTTAGATCAAAATATATAACGTGTTTAGAAAAAGAACATCTTTTTACCGATATCTCAGGATTTTGAATATGAAATTAATTGAACTTATGAACAATTAAACTTCATTCTACTACCTATCTACAGTATAAATTTCATTCAACTATCTATTAAAAAAAAAAGTTATAATCAATTGATTTTCATTTTGTTTCAAATCACTACGATACTAAAAAAGTTTTCACTTCAAAAGTTGCCTTCATTTCATTGCCTGCATTTGGGGCCCTGGAGCGTGTCGGGGGCCCCGACTTGTGCTTTGCTGAATCTTAAAAAATTAAAACAAAATACGACTACTCCTAGTGATTTATAAGAGTCCTTTTAATGTAGTTACTATTTCCAGTCGAACAGTCCAACATTTTCAGAAAACTCCCTTCCTATGATGATCCAAACCCAAAAAAAAAAAATAGGCATGAATGTTTTATTTGTAAGGAGAACAAGGAACCAAAAGAGTACATCAAAATATTTTGGGTGAAAGGCTGTTTATTTTTACCAATAACTAAAAACGAGTAAAAATACGCGTTTTTTGGGTTATTTGTCGGGTGGGCGCCAATAAAACGACTTTCTTGGTGTTTTGTAATTAAGGAATGTAGGGCGTTAAGACCGAAATAATTTTAATTGGTTGCCCTCAAAAAATATATTGTAACGATGAATTACCGAACTACTTTTAAGATAAAAGCCTGAACACACTACCTGCTACAGTAAAGGTAGAAATGTGAACGGACCTTTAGTAATTAAGAAACTACCCTCTGAACGCATCCAAAGAAATTCCCTCGACTGCTGAATATCCCAAAATATCCCACTGGACTGGAAGTATGAAGCGCCCCCTCTTGGAAAGGAAGCTTCGAGAAGCAAAGACGAGAACCTTCGAAGACATTCTCGAATTCCGAATTTCAGGTATAAAAGGGCAGCGTGGACACCGACCGGATACAGTTTAATCTTGAAAGTGAAAGAGTACAGTACAAAGTGAAATAAAGTGTTGCTAATTGTTAGTAGTAAATAAAGTGATTTAAAAGTGTGTTTGTTTGAGCGAATAATAAAAGTAAATTGAGTTGAAATAAAGTGTGTTCTTATTTGAACGGAAATATAAGTGGAAATTTAATAAGTTTTATTGTGAACCCGGAATAAAACATTACATTGGTGTCAGAAAAGTGGAATAAAACTTATTTATTTGTGCGAATCAGATAATTTCGCGAATAAAATAAAAAGTGCGCGTGTGTTTTAACAATAAACAAAGTGTAAAACATTTTGAAATAAGTAAAAGTGCTCGCATTTTAAAAAGTTAAAATGGGTAAGACATTAAATCAGTTAAGTTTGACTGAGCTGAAGGCGGAATTAACTAAACGAGGTCTTCCTACTGCTGGATCGAAAAATGACCTCATTATTCGCCTTCAAGATTATTTAACCCAGAAAAGCGAAGATTTGGATACATTTCAATTCGAAGTTGAAATGGTAGAAGAACGAGTAAGTACTAGTTCCGATATGTCATCCATGATGGCTGTTCTCCTTGCAAAATTTGAAGAACAAAGAGAACAAATGGAACAACAACGAACAGAGCAAAAGAGTGAACAACAGAATCTTCTCGAAAAAATGGAGAAACATCTAGAAGAACATCGCGATGAGCAAAAGTATCTTCTAGAAGAACAGAAAAATCTTTTAGAGGGAAAGCTTGGTGATTTCGAGAAGAAGTTCACTGCTCTTGACGAGCGTGTTGAAGAAAACAAAGAAAAGCTGTTGGCAATGGACACAAAGTTCGAAGAGAAATTCCAAGACATTACTAAAGAGTTGGACAAGGTTCGAAAAATTAAGGCCCGAGAAAGTTCTGGTGAGTATTCAAAGAAGAAGGAAATGCATCCACCAACCTTTGATGGACAAAGTTCTTGGTCGATCTACAAGAAACAGTTTGAGGCAGCTGCCACAACAAATGGCTGGGATGACGAAGACAAATGTATAGCGCTGACTCTTGCTCTTAGAGGTCCTGCTGCTGAGTTGTTACAAACTTTACCACCAGAAAAGAATGGTAACTTTAACGCTCTTGTCCAGGTCATTGAAAAACGCTTTGGAGATGGCCATATGCAGGAAGTCTTCCGCGTCCAACTCAATACAAGAGTCCAGAAAAGAGGAGAAACTCTGCAACAACTCCAAGCAGATATTGAAAGGTTAGCTCATCTGGCATATCCGACAGCAGGAGACGACATTATCAATCAGTTTGCGACAGAAGCCTTTGTACGTGCTGTATCTGATATAAATCTTCAGCGAGCAATTCGAACAGCTGGAAAACGTTCCCTTCCTGAAGCATTAGCGTTTGCACTCACTATGGAAGCAGCAGAACAGGCTTCTCAAGGCGTTCATCGGGTAAGAAAAGTTACAGTGGAGGAATGCTCTTGTCAAAAACTCGCATTCCAAAGAAACCAGCGAGACGGAGCTGCTCGATGCTGGAACTGTAACAAGACAGGACATCTCCAGCGGCAGTGCAGATTGCCACCAAGAAGAAATGCTTGCCAGCACTGTGGAAACAGGAATATTGCCCAACAACAGGTAAGCGATACAACCAACACTCATCCTCAACTTGATTCCCATTCGGGAAACGTGTAAGAACCAACTTCGAGGGGCAGAAGCTGGTTTCTGGTATCGATGGCCCCAGAACCACAATTCAAGTCTCACAGACTAAACGAGACAACAAAAGTCTGACAGTAGAGGCAACCATAAACAATAACCAACACGTGGCTACAATTGACACCGGTGCCACCGCCTCTATTGTACGAAGAGACTTGGTAAAGATGACGTGGCTACATAACATCAACAGCTATCGTCTGAAGACCGCCACAGGAGAAGCAGCAAGAGTGTACGGAGAAGTTCGTCTTGAGATCCGTATAGCAGAACTAAAGTTTTTACATGTGTTTTTGGTGGCAGATATATGTGACGAGTGCATCATTGGAATCGACTTTATGAAGGAGCATGGAATCATTTTGGATATCGGTAATCAAGTCCTGAAATACAGAAATGTGGAGATCCCAATGGTCTATGGCAACGAAAATTCAACAACAATTAGAACTGTCATCAAAGAAGACATGTGCCTGCCTCCTTCTTCAGAAGTTTTTGTGTGGACGAAGTTAAAGGGGAACTGTGGAAACCATCGATACCTCATGGTCGAACCAGAAGTTGAGCAGAGTTCCGAAAACATCATCATCGGGAAGACTCTTGTGGCACCAAAGAACAACATGGTATCTGTACGGATACTTAATATCAAACCGTACCCAATCAAGCTTAAGAAAGGAGAAGTTGTTGGGCAATGTGAATCTGTGTCCGCAATAACTAAGATCAACGAGATGGACACACAGATGACTATGAACTCTGAGAAACTAAAGACTCAAATTCTCAAATCAGACAACTTGAGTCAACATCAGCTTAATGTTGCTGGAAGGCTTCTTCATGAATATGCTGATATCTTCTCTTCACCCAGCGGGCAATACGGCCGAACACAACTGGTGCAGCATCGAATCGATACAGGAGACGCTAGGCCGATTCGTCAACCAGCAAGACGTCTCCCCTTGGCCAAACAAAGTGAAGTTGAAGAAATGATATCGACAATGAAGAAAGACGGGCTGATCGAAAATTCCAAAAGCCCTTGGGCATCACCGGTAGTTCTCGTCAAAAAGAAGGATGGAGGCACTCGATTTTGTGTCGACTACCGCAGGCTGAATGATGTGACGAAGAAAGACAGCTACCCACTGCCAAGAATCAGCGATACTCTAGATGCAATGGAAGGAGCACAATGGTTTTCGACTTTGGATTTGAAGAGTGGCTACTGGCAGGTAGAAATCCATCCAGAAGATCGGGAAAAGACGGCTTTCTCCACAGGAAATGGTCTGTGGCAGTTCAATGTCATGCCGTTTGGGCTATGTAATGCCCCAGCTACTTTTGAGCGCTTAATGGAGTGCGTTTTAAATGGATTAACCTGGAAATCTTGCCTAGTCTATTTGGATGATGTCATCGTTTACGGGAAAACATTTGATGACCATTATGAAAACCTAAAGGCTGTATTCCAGAGGCTACGAGAAGCGCATCTTAAGTTAAATCCAAAGAAATGTGAACTTTTCAAGACCGAAGTCAAATATTTGGGGCATATCATCTCATCCCAAGGAGTAATGACTGATCCAGAAAAAGTTGACACTGTGAAGAATTGGCCAACCCCTCAGGTTGGCCGTACTATCGACGATTCGTAAAGGATTTTGCGAGAATCGCCAAAAGCTTGCACCAGCTTACGGAGAAGGGTAAATCCTTTAAATGGTCAGGTGAGTGTGAGAAAAGCTTTCAGGAACTGAAGCTGCGGTTATGTGAAGCTCCTGTGTTGGCCTATCCGACTCCAGGCAAACAATTCATCATTGACGCAGATGCAAGTAATGTTGGAGTTGGTGCTGTTTTATCGCAAGTTCATGACGGAGAAGAAAAGGTCGTTGCCTATTTCAGCAAGGTACTCTCGAAACAAGAAAGAAACTATTGCGTGACCAGGAGGGAACTTCTTGATCTGGTATTGGCAACAAAGCACTTCCATAAGTACATCTATGGACAGAAGTTCCTTCTTCGTACAGATTATGGTGCACTAAATTGGCTTTTGAACTTCAAAAATCCAGAGGGTCAAGTAGCAAGATGGATCGAGATACTCCAGACGTATCAATGTCAGATTCAACATCGAAGAGGAAAGCTACATTCAAATGCAGACGCATTATCTCGGCGCCCGTGCAAGCAAGACTGCAAGCATTGCACACGGCTAGAGGAAAAGGAAGTTGTCGCTGTAAGAAGAACGAGAGCTGATCCCATTTGCGGCTGGAGTAATGAAGAACTCAGGATGGCCCAACAGGAAGATTCGGACATCGAACCCATCCTTGCATGGAAGGAACATGAAGAGAAACCAGAATGGGCCGACATCTCCGACCGAAGCCCCAATCTCAAAGCATATTGGGCACAATGGGACTCACTTCATGTGCAAGAAGGGTTACTCAGGCGTAAGTGGGAATCCGCAGATGGTAAATCTTATGTAATGCAACTAATCGTACCTCAGTCAAAGGTTAATGATGTTCTCCGAGAGATGCACGAGGGAACTTCTGGAGGCCAGCAATTCTACTGGTTACGTATGAGAGAAGACGTTGAAAAGTGGTGCCGAAAATGTGATACTTGTGCCGCTAGCAAAGGACCAGCTAGAAAAATGCAAAGCAAGATGCATCAGTACAATGTGGGCACACCTTTTGAGAGGATTGCAATAGACGTGGCAGGTCCTTTTCCCGAAACCAACAAAGGAAACCGGTATATCCTCGTAGTGATGGATTACTTCAGCAAGTGGCCTGAGGCATTTGCCATCCCAAACCAGGAAACCAAAACAGTTGTGGATAAGATTGTCTTTCATTGGGTGAGCAGGTTCGGAGTACCCATGGAACTTCATTCCGACCAAGGAAGGAACTTCGAATCTAAGATTTTTCAAGAGGTTTGCTCACTCCTTGGCATCAAGAAGACGCGAACAACACCGCTTCATCCACAATCTGATGGGATGGTTGAGCGATTTAACAGGACACTTAAAGAACACCTGTCAAAAGTAGTCAACGATAATCAACGAGACTGGGATCGACATATTCCATTATTCTTGATGGCTTATAGAAGTGCAACACATAGTTCCACTGGACATACACCATCGGAAGTCCTTTTTGGTTCTACAATACGGCTGCCAAGTGAGATAAAATTCGGATGTGTTCCAAATGAGCCACAGGAAATAGATGAGTATGTTGATAACCTGAAAGAACACTGGCTGACATTCACCAACGGACAAGGACAAATATAAAAGCGTCTAGTGACAGGATGAAAACAAGATATGACGCGCGAGCGACAGCAACAGGGTTTCAAGAAGGAGAACTTGTGTGGTTTTACAATCCCCACCGACAAAAGGGACTATCACCGAAGCTACAACAAAACTGGGAAGGCCCTTACACAGTAATAACCAGAATCAACGACGTGGTTTACCGTATACAGAGAGGGGTAAGAGGCAAATTAAAGGTAGTTCATTGTGACCGTTTACATCGTTATAATGGTGAAAGAAGCAATGGAGTTGTTCGGGACGAACAATCCTAAGAGGGGGGCAATTTAACGATGAATTACCGAACTACTTTTAAGATAAAAGTCTGAACACACTACCTGCTACAGTAAAGGTAGAAATGTGAACGGACCTTTAGTAATTAAGAAACTACCCTCTGAACGCATCCAAAGAAATTCCCTCGACTGCTGAATATCCCAAAATATCCCACTGGACTGGAAGTATGAAGCGCCCCCTCTTGGAAAGGAAGCTTCGAGAAGCAAAGACGAGAACCTTCGAAGACATTCTCGAATTCCGAATTTCAGGTATAAAAGGGCAGCGTGGACACCGACCGGATACAGTTTAATCTTGAAAGTGAAAGAGTACAGTACAAAGTGAAATAAAGTGTTGCGAATTGTTAGTAGTAAATAAAGTGATTTAAAAGTGTGTTTGTTTGAGCGAATAATAAAAGTAAATTGAGTTGAAATAAAGTGTGTTCTTATTTGAACGGAAATATAAGTGGAAATTTAATAAGTTTTATTGTGAACCCGGAATAAAACATTACAATATTTTCTTCTACTTAAGATACCCAAATTGCAGACGATAGTTTTTTCGTTGTGGGAGATTTTAAAGTAAGATAAGTTCTATTTAAATAACAAAATCTTTTGGTCTTGGTTTTTTTTTTTAACTCATTTTAATCTATTTTTAAAAATGTCTTCTTCATAAAGCCCACAGCTGATTCTGAGAATTGTAGAAAAATTTTACCAACCAACATTAGACGTCAACGTCAACGACCTAATTAAAATAACTTAATTAGCTTTCCTCTGCAAACTACAGGTAGGTGTACCTCCAGGTTCGGAAGAACAAAAAACCACTAAAAATGTCCAGATGCAACTTCTCCGAACCAGGTTAAGGTCAAATAAAAATAAACAACTGCTCTGGTGCGCAATGATGAGTTTTGTATTTTTCAGTTCATCCTTTTCTTGTTAAATTGCGTGCTGTTGCTATTGCCTTTCGTGTTAAAAGTCTGCCTTGTTTTGGGTTGTTTTGGTTTATTTCAATTTCCTCCTTTCATTACGATGTAATTTTATCTTAATTTTCAAACTGAAAGTTTGCACTTTTTGAGTTAATTTGCTGCTGCATCGTTGCAGCTTGCAATAGTAAAAGAGGTAAACCATCATTATGGTCCTTTTTCACTTCCAGGCAAAAATCCTTTTCTATTAATTTGTATTTTCTTTCATTCCTAATTTCTTGCTCCGAAGGATTGTAATACACAAAAAGTAATTATATTGTCAGATTGAAAATAGAAAAGTCTTTCTTTGAGGTTTTCTCTGTTTTTGGTTGATGATGATGTTGATGATGATGATGATGATGATGATGATGATGATGACCATCATCATCATGAAATGGTTAACTAACTTTATCGTATTGCAGAAATTAAAACTTTTTTGGTAATTTAGTACCTGCCTATCTGCTGCACTGAATTTTATAATCTAAAGCCTTTTGAGGCAGAAATTATAGAGACAAGAAAATTATATGAACGAAGGGTTGTTTTGCTATTTTAATTGAGTTTCTGCACAGCAACTACGAACATTAAATTAATCAAATTTGAGCTAGAGTCCTTTCAAAGGGCCATAATTATTAAAGTAGATAGTAGGTAATTTATTTCTGTGCGAATGAAAAAGAAAATCGATATTTCTTGAAATTTTGATGTCAAGCTTTTCCACGTAAATCAAATTATTTAATGCACTTCGCCGAAGTGTTTAGAAATGGTATTTCATTTAAACTTTTAAACATTCTCTTTCCACTGTATCATTTATTTTTAAACAAATAATCTAAATAAACAAATTTTACATGTCATATTTTTAATTATATTGAAATTCAGTTTTTAAAATTAACTGTGAAGGAAATCAGTTGAAAGTTTTTATTCTTAAAAAAAAAATTATTTGTGTGTAATTATTTTTTTATATTATGGCTCCTGTATGTACTTGTGGTGCCGCAGCACAAAAATGCATGAGACCCGGCAAAGTTACTCGTAATGGATATTTCAATTTTTTACGAGAATTTCGTAAGACAAATTGTGGCCTATCTGCTGTTGAGACGGTTAGGCAAGGAGCTAAAAAATGGAGATCAATGAGCCAAAAGGATAAATCAAAATTTATAGAAATGGTAATTTTTTTTAATAAAAAAAAAATTTTAATTTTAATTTTTTTTCTCAAAAAAAAAAAAACAGGCAAAAAGTGCTCCAAAAACACCTAGACGCAGCAGAATGCGTAGAATGCGTGGTGGTAGCATGCGTGGACGTGGAAGACGGATTGGTCGTAGATAAACAATTTTTTTTTTTGTTTTTAAAATTATGTTATAATTCGTTCGTTAATAAAAAAACTGAAACAAATTCTTTTTAAAGTAAAAAAAAATATTTCTTTCTTTCAATTTCCAAGCTTTACAGGTTTGATTTCTATTTGTGTCAGGTTTGGCTGTCCTTCCGTACAGGGTCGCACTAGACTTCCGAAGTCATTTGAAATAAGATAGAGGGTTCGAACAATAAAAGTATAGAGGTTTGTGTTAATTTTGACCCAGGAGAGTGGCGCAGAAAATTGTCTGAACAAATTTTTTTAAACATTTTCAACATATTTTAAGTAACAATTCCAACAAATCTCATTTTAAGGTTGACCATAACATCTTGAAAATTCTGCAAGAACACGAAGAGAAATATTTCGTTTTTCAAAAAAACTAAAAATTAAAGCGTTTTTCAAAAGAATTAGCTTATCTTACGCACTCAATTTATGGGTCACGGTGGCGTATGCGTAACATTTTTTTTTTGCTAATCAATTTAACAGAACCCAACTAACATTTTCTCTTCCTAATTTTGAACTAATTTTGCTATTTGTATGTAAAAACAAATTGCTATACTAACTTATAAGAATTAATGGAATCGGGAATAATTGGAAAAAATATAAAAAAGACCATACAGGTGTGTGTTTCGTAGCGTTAATTGCATTTTTTTTTCTCTTTAAGATATTATGTATCCATCACATATATTTAAAATCGTATTTCATTGTTTTAAGACAATTGATCACAATAAAAAAAATGCAGTCGAAATCAAGTACTGCAAAAACTATTCGTATGAAAATGGATCCGGTAAGTTATTTTGATTCTTTAAAGGGAGCAGATTTCCTAAATCACTAGACGATATTATATTCTCGAAAAGACGTTTTTAAGTAAAAATAAAAATAAAAAAAAGACAACAATTTGCTGACCATTTACCGCAACTCAAACTGTTTAAAGAATTACCTTATTCGTTACGATGCTATGAGAGAAATATGTACACATAATATTTTGCCCTTCATCTTCAGACCAAGGCATTTTAAAGCTTTTATCATTGGTTTACCAATATTCCTAGCAAAATATAAATCAAAAATAAAACATCAAAATATTCCGGCTCTTCCTAAAGGGTGTTTGAAAGATCTTAAAATTATAAAACACTCAAAAACATCAGTTTTCTAACTTCTGAAAGTTTATTCAATTTTTTGTATCGCCTTTAGAAAGTCACTCAACTGTTTTAAATGTAAGGTCTGATAGAGCCAAACTTCAATACTTTATTATCTTAAAACCGGAAGTTCGAAATTAATTTTTTAAATTTTGAAATAAGTGCTAAATTCATTACTTACATAATGTACCTTAAAAAACAGTTCACTGACAAAAAACCATAATGGATAATTATTTAAGAAAATAAAAATTCATAGCCAAAGAAAAAACTTATCCAATACCCGGAATTTTCATGGTAGGGGTCGATGCCTACCGACAGAATAACGTTCTTTTAATGGATATAAAGCAAAATTTTTCAAATGCTCGTTAAATAAATACTCGTTTTTTTTTTTTTGTTTTCTTTTAATTTAATTTAAGAATTTTATTCAAAATGTTTCGCATTGAAAATGTTTTTTTTTTTATGTATCATTACACAATTTTCACATTGAAAATTCTTTTCGATTTTTGCTTATATTTTTAATAATATTTTAATGTTTTTTTTTTTTTTTTTTGTTTATAAAGTCTTGATTTTTTTTTGTTTAATTCTCGATATTAAATTAAAATTATTAACAAAAATAATCTTAAGACTTTTTTTATTTTGTTTGCTTATAATGTATTTATTTTTAAAAATTTTAAATTGATCACTTTCTATATAAAGAAGAACTAAAATTTAATAAAATTTTGTTTTAATTTATTTTTTTTTTCTGTTGCAATATTTTATTTAAAATTTCTGTTTATTTTTTTATTAATGTAATTTATAAATTACATTTTTTGTATTTCAACTCACTTTGTATTTTTTTTTTTTTTTGTGACATGACAATTTTTGTTCTTTTATTTATATAAAGATAATAATAATGCGTTTCTTTTTATTTTTGTTTGTTTACTAGTGAAACGCCTCTAAATTATAAAATTGTTGTTAATGTTATAGTTTTTTTCTTTCTTTCTTTTGGTTTCACTAGATATTATTTTTAAAAAGACGAGTTTTTCACTCTAAAAGGTAGAGTAAACTAGTAAACGCTAAAATTAACGCTATATAGTTAATTGTTTGTTTTAATATAAATAAAACATTATTTATTTATTTTTTTAAAGAAATATTTCATCCAGCAATTGTTTATGTTCTACAATAAATTAATAAAAAAAAAAACAATATTTTTTTTTGTAAAAACTAAAGCTAAACAACATTTTATGTTATATATCATTTTTGTTATAAGAAAAAAAAATCAATAAAGAATTTAAAGAAAAAAAAAACAACAAAATATAAATACAAGCGCACAAGCATTTTTATAGGAAATACAAATCTTTTTTATACAAAAATATAATCTTCAAAAAAAATGCTTACAAAGAGTATATTTAAATAAATTTTTTTAACAGAAAAATTAATAAAACAATTTTGCAATAAACAATTTGAATCAAACAAGAACAGAAGTTTCGGTTTTGTTTATGATTTACTCTTGACTTTACAAGTTTAAATGAGCAAATAAAGAGCAAATTTACATTAAATGTTTCAAGAAAATTCTTTTGTATTTTGTAATAGAATAAGTCCTACAAGCTATTATAGTAGAATTGATAAAGAAAGAATCATCAAAATATAGAAGCAATAATTAATTATTGTAAGCATTGGAAAAAATTTGATTTGAAGTTAAAAGGATGTCAATAGAATGTCTATTCTCTCTTCGATGGCCTCAGCAGCAACAAATATATTTCTTAATTGCTTCTTCTTTCTTCATAGTCATCATCATCATCATTATCATTGTGTGATGTTGCAGTCGCTGACGCCGTTGATCTTTTACTTAGACGACTTTCTGTCGTCGTCGATGTTGGGGCAGCAGCAGTACGATAGGAACGCCTCGCCGATGGAGAATGATCAACAGTTGTTGTTGTGGTTGTGTTTGTTGTTGTTGTTGTAGCTGTAGCTGTTGCATCTGGAATATCTTCATCATCATCAAAATCTTCATAATCACCATCAACAGATCCACTTGGACTTCCCGGTGGACTTAAAGCTTGTATTAGTTTTCCTTTGGAATTATTCCACAAATGATTAAGACGTTCACGTCCAAACAACAACAGAAAAGCATCAATAAATTCTCGTGACTTCTCCTCCCATTTGGTTATGATGTCACCTTTAACTTCAGTCATAACACGACGACCACGATCTTTCAGTTCATCCATTTTATTTTGAAGTCTAAACTTCTTTTCGGACAGGAATGAGACATTGAGGTCTTTGGCTGAGTAACCTCGGGCTAGATTACGACGGACATACAAATCGTAGTCCTTAACAATGCGGGCTACAATATCAGAGGTTGAAACACCTTCTGTGCGTTCAGTAGCCACAAACATTCCTCTTGCTTTTAATGGGGCATAAATATCATCGACACCTTCTCCGGTGTATGGAATGTCATCGTGTGCTACAAAGTCAATTTTATGTTCATCTATGAATTCGTCAGTTAATTCCCATGGAGCTTCAGGAACAACCTTTAAACAAACAAAAATTAGATTTTTAGATTGAATGAATTAAAATAAATTAAAAGAAAAAGGATTTACCTCATCAACATATCGGCAATGACGAACACCTTCATATCGTTCAGAATCATTCATTACAGTACGACCCTTTTTACTATGAGTAAGCTCATCACTGCAAACGCCAACAATCAAATATACATTTGGGAAGAGGTTTTTAGCCTGTAAAGATTAGATAAAATTGTTTCATAAGTGAAAAGATTTTAAAATGGAAACGTTGTTTAAAGGGAGTTACTAGTAAGATATGTGATTACAAAAACAATCATCTGCCATCAGCATGTAGGCACAGTTTTAGAGAAAAAGTGCATCAAAAGTACCATTATAAAAATTCCCATGACAGACGTTTTACCTGCGCCAAAAAACCTTACAAACAAGCCAGAAAACACGTAATTTTTATCCGTTTGCTTTTGTGTTCTGATGACAGACCGAATGATTTTAGTTAACTATTGAATTGGTTTGGGAAGGGACATCCATCATGAAAAATCAAAATCGAGACGCTATAAGCAAAAAAAACAGTGCTAGAAATCCTAATAATGGAAAGGTACATGAATATGAATGTACGGTCAAATTAAACGGGGTAACTGCAAGATCAAGTTTTCTTAGAACCGTTTTAACTTATCCAAATATTTAAATGTCACAATTAACTCAGCGTCGAATATCGTTTTCAAGAATATTGAAGTAAATTGTTAAGAAGTTGAAAAAAACAACACACAGAAGATCATTTAAGTTATCACTATCACATTCACATTTGAAAACCAAGGGAAAATATAATTACAAATTACTTTTATTTTAAGTGCAAGAATGTAACCATGTTCCCCTAATGAGTCAATAATTTACTACACAATAGTCATCTTTTTTGTTTTATGTTAACTCATTACAACAACCTCATCACCAGACAGTCAGATAATTGTAACTCTAAAGGCCTTTAACCTTAGGCCTATTTATATTGCAACAATAATTTTTAATATGATTCATTTTCATTTGAGATAGTTTTTTCATTTTCATTTTTATTTTGTCATACCTGCATAAGCTGCCTTGCGTGACCTTGATGAAACAAATCATATATTCCATCAGCATAAACACGAACACGTCTCGGTGTTTGTCCAGCACGTGCCATTTGGTAAGTTATTCTTTGTGTGTAATCGCATCTTTCACACTCAAGTATAGCATCTTCATCTGTTGAAAATGGTGCTGGTTTGCAAATTGTCTAAAATTAAATTAAAATAAAATAATTTACTAAAAAATAAAATTATTTAAAAAATAAACTTATTTACATTCATATTGTATTTTTTTTTTTTTTATTTAAAAAATATATCGTTTTTCAATAAATTGCGTATGATTATTTTTAAATCAATGAATACTATATCGGAAATACAAAAAAACAAATCATCATCATTCTTTTAAATATCGAATTGAACAAGTTTATTTTTTGCCAGTGTTCTCATTTCACTGGAACTTGTTGGAATATTTTTTGCTTTGGCATCGTGCATTTGCAAAATTTATGTATTTTCGAGGTCGAATCCGTGAACTAGAAAAATAAATAAACAGACAATGAGAGTGGAAACATCACTGCCACCGATTATATTCCCACTCTTTGACGACATTCTCTCTCGTATCGTTCTATCTTTCTTGTGGGGAAATGGAAACATTTAAAGTCATTTAGATCTAAAATGATAAAGATTTTTCTTGTCTAGTTTTTGTTCGTTTTTTAGTTGTTGTCTTCTCTATGGTCAACGACTTTTTTTTTTGGATGGATGAGCTTCTGTTGCGAGGGTGTATAGTATTCGTGACAATGAAACCACCTTTTCTACTCTCATTTTGAAAAAAAAAAAACATTCTACGAACATTCTCAGTTCAGTTGTTGTTGTTATGCACCCGGCAACGACTACGATGTTAGGTTTATATTAGGTATTCTATCATCCGCAAATTCTTTAAGTGAATGATTCGTCTTTCAATTGATGAGTTGAAGAGTTTCTTTTTACGGAAAAGAACAAATACAAAACAAATAATAGAAAAAATAAGAAGAAGAAGAGGAATTTAGTATATTTTTAAAACAAACTACGTAGTGCATGTTTTTTTTTTGTGTGTATTGTTGTTGTTGTTTATTTATTGTTGTTGTTGTTTATTTATTTATTTGATTTATTTTTTTGCTTCAGCGCAATTTTATATCGCATGATTAGGAGCAAAGTCTGTGGCGCTCTATTATGAAACATCAGACGGTTTAAGGGTGATTATATCATCATCATTAAAGTAGACGTCATTGTTTTGCATTTCAAAGTGAGATATTAAAATAATTTTATCAAGGTAATTAGGCAGATACATTTACGTGCACTTGAGAAACTTTTGTCTGTAATTTTGGACTGAAACAACACTGCTTCTAGAGTATATTAACGAATACTGAGTCTAATGAGATCAAAATTCAAAGCAATCCGACTACCGTAGAAAAGTTATAGATGCATTGAAACGAATGTGATAAAGATTAAACGCTGATGGAAACTGGTAGGTATGGAAAAACAGAGAGTCCATAAAGTCATTTTTTGACAGGCTCTCAACATATTTCAGCTTTTTTCTCAGTTTTTGTTTCAAAAACACTTAAGTTAGTCGAAATAAAAATGCAGAATCTAAATTTTTTTCAACGATCACTGTGGCGTATGAGTAACATTTTTTTTTAACAAAAACAATTTTTAGTTGACCTTTTTTGAACATTATCTGACTTTCCAAATTATTATTTTGGGTTTCGAAATTTATAGTATGGGGTGTAAGCATCTCACAGAGTAGTAAGGAAAAGTTTAAGGGCAAACAAATTTCAATAGCTCGCATATAAAGCAAATATTTGTAATTGCCAATAAATTGTTTTTGCAGCAAAAGAAATTGATAACAAAATTTATTTTAACTCGGTTTATCCCCTTAATTTTCTTTCGCAGAAACTTTTGTCTTGTTCACTTAACTCATAGTATAATTTTTATTCATTTTGCATTTCATAAGCAATAATTTTTGTTGCTATTTCAATTTTGCAGATTTCAAAAATTAACTTTTTCGTGTACCAAACAAAAATCTCTTGATCTATATAAGAACTCACTGTTTCTTCTGGCAATTGTGGAACACCCACTATACGACCCATTTTTTATGTGGTTGGGTTAAATTTTTAAAGTTAAGAATTTTTTTTAAATTTTCTTTTAATATTGTTTCAACTTTAAAGTTCAAATATAAATTCTCTTTTTTTATTTCACTTGCAGTACCGGCGAGTGCAAGTTTACAACTGATTGGACAAATTATTTTCAAACCTCATACTGATGGTAAACAAAAATCTAGCTGACAATGCAATGTGAAAGAAAAAAAGAAGGAAATAGAACTAAATAAGACGATTACAACCGCGCAAATTCATTGCATGATTGATGTGGTTCTCCTTTAACAAATAAATCTATGTTATCTCTGGCACAAATGAAGATGTTCATACTAAAGAAATGTTTGATTTGAACAGAAGAAAAATTTGTAACTATTAGTTACAAAAATTAACCAATCGAATAAGAAATTTTGATTAAATACGATCAATAAATTGGATTTGGATTAACAATGTTGTACTGCAATTTAAAAAAAATAAAAGGGGGAATTTATTTTTGTTTATATTACAACTTAGGAGTATCATCGAGTATTTTATTATTGAAATACCTGTTCATTTGAATAAGCGACAGTAAAAAACTTAAAAAAAAAAAGATTTTGTGGTTATAATTACGACGATGTTTAGACATAGTGCAAGCGGGAAAAGAAATTTAAAAAAGGTTCAAGAGAAGAGACCGATGAACCGATTTCTTCAGTGGAGGAATGCAATTCGCTTTGGTAGTAAAAAAAAAACGATACAAAACGTTCGGGATAGTATACTGTGTAACGGAGAAGGATTCCCTATTAATCTTAATTTGAGCCAAATCAACAGAATTAAAAAAAAAAAACATTCTTACAAATACCGAGGCTTTTTTAGCCATTTCCAGTATGTGGTCATTCTATGAAAAATGGCGGGAAAAGCACATAACGAGCACTGAAAGCCTTTCGGTTTCCTTAATGCAAGTCCCACTCATTAAAATGGGCAGCTTGGGTATGTTGAGTTTAAGTGACACTAGGAAGCAAAGAGTTTTGAAGGCAATCAAATTCTTATCTACTAATTATGCCTCATTGAACAATTCTGTCAATATCAGAATTTATTGAGTTGGTCTTCATAAAATTTTCTGTAGTTCCTCATAAGAGGAATAGGGGGTGAGTCAGGAAATAAATATTAAAAACTGAGTAAGTTATCAGCAAAACAATGAAAAGGATTTATAAAAGTTATTTATAAAAGGTCTTTGACGAAAACAAGAAAAGTGTGGGTGATAAAACAGAACCTTGTTGAACACCAGCATTAATTTCTAATTTTAGATTTGAACTCATCTAATACAACTTGTATTGAGCATTTTCAAATCTAATCCATTTGATCAGAGAATCGTCCAAACGATAAACAAACATTTTTGACAAGAGAGCTTAATGTAAAACTATTCTTTAGTAAAAATCCTTTTTTTGTTTGCAATCTATCTACTCCACTTTTTTACTACTACTTCACTTTTTTTAGTGAAGTTAAATAGTGTTTGGTAAAGATGATTTTCTTTTCCAATACAACATTTTTGAGTTATTGCAATTTTGATTTAACACATTTTGTTCAGAAAATTTGCAATTATTTTGGTATCATTGTATAACTCGTAAACGACTCAACCGATTTGTGCACAGACAAAATTTACTAAATTACATTTACTATTAACCCTTCTAAGCTCGGTCCCGGTTACCCCAGTTAATTGAGGTTCGACTGTACAACAATGAATATAAGTTTGGGCTTCCGTTTAAAGAAAAAAAACTTGTTCTGATGCATGAAACCGACCCAGTTGATCACGTGTTCAACTTGGTTTGTTGTTTTGCAATATTTTGATCATAAAATACTTTCGTATTTGATTTAAACAAGTTGATAAGATTTAACTTCTAATAACAGATAGAAGTTACTTTTGGGGGAAAAACAAGTTTCGAAAAAAAAAACAGTTAACTGCCTTTTTGTTATTCCGTGAATTCTTTTTCTGGAAGAATTATTTTTCTTAATTTGAACTAGATTCAAACAACAAAACCTCAAAAGATGTTAAAATGAATCAACATACACTAATAGCCTAAAGGCTTTGTTCTATTTTACAGATAATAAATGGAAAATCAGTCTAGTCTACCGATAATTTTCAAAGTCATACTTGAAAAAAAAAAATAACTAATCACATCATTTACCGGCTCAGAGTTCGTTTTCGCATATCGCACACTAAACAACAACATTAGTCATGACATCAAGTAAAATGGTTCCAATCTATTTGTAACTCTCTAAATCAATTACTAGACATTCACATTTAGACACTCACACGCACAATCATTGCGGTCGACACCATAAAAATAATCAAGTGAATAAATTGTAATTTCCTTAATTCTTTTTTTTTGTTTCACACAAGTCACAACATTTTTTTTCATTTTGTATCGCACGCAATCTAAAAGTGGAAAAACGATAAACTATTTAGTTGTTGTATGTTGTTTTTGTTGTAGGTACTTACCGGAATTTCAATTGAATTGCAATAGTTTGTACTCTTTGGCGGAACATACTTCTTCTTGCTACTAGTTCCATTGGCAAATGTGCCGCTACCAGTGCCGGCAACACCTTTCAATAAATCCACATCGGTTGGCAATTCGGGTATGTTGTCAGCTTCATCGCTATTTTGTATATCCAAATCGATAATCGAAGTGGATCTGTTGGTGGTGGTTAGAAGTCCTGCTTCGTCGTCCAAAGATGTGGCCTTCATTGCTGAGGTGGGCATTGAGAGTGCACTTTTGTAGGTTCTCTTGCGCGACGATGTTGAAGATAAATTGGATGTAGTTTTTGAAGGAGACGAAGAAGAAGACGACGATGTGGACGAAGCTGAAGCTGAAGCAGTAGCAGACGCCCCAAGAGCTGAGTGAGATGTAATTGGATTGTTAGCTATCACCGACGATGATGCCATAGCAAAGTTCAATTGGTCGTGTCTTATGCAAATACACTATTCGGTCAACCGAATTTCAAAAACCAAAAGCAACAAAATAATCAAAAAATTTAAAAAAGAAAAAAAAAACTATTTACACAACGAGATGAGGATTGAGATTGTGTTTTTTGAGTTTTTTTCTTTTTGCTTTTTTTATTTTGTCAAGACGTGTGCAATGGTTTTATTATATCTTCTCTCAGAGAATTCCACAACTATAGTGTGTGAGAAAGATGTGCGCTTTTACTCGTCGTATCTTTCGGTTTAATTTGTGTGTTTGCTCTGATGTAGATGGATAGAGCTAACTACAACAATATAAACGATGCGATATGCGGTTCCGCTTTTGAATTACAATTGAATGACGTCGAAGTCAGATCGTATGATCTTCAATTGAATAGCATTGACCTGTAATGAAAAAAAAAAGAAAGGACAAAATATTACTCTCGTATGATCAATTTGTTTTTTTTTTTATCGTTCAATTTATATAAAAAATAATAATATGGGGTGATTTTTTTTTTTATAATAATGACGACGAGCTTATGTGAGCAATATAATGAGGAAAGATAAGAGAAAAAAATAAACGATTATAACTTCAATCAATTGATTTACTGAGTCATAAAACAAAACGACGCTGGTATGTTTTATAAAAAAAAAAGCACGAGCTTGCTGTTATTATTAAGTTTGAAAGAATTTTTAAGGGCCCAAGTATTCAATTTTTCTTTGTATTCTAGCTTGTGTATCCGAAAAATCATTTCGGGAACGCTTCCATGACTGTCAAAGTTAAATTAAATAAATAAATAAATAATTAAATAAATAATAATGTTATTAAATATCTAATAATGTTATTAAATAATAATATAATTAAATAAATAATAATTTAACTAGTCTACATACATTAAGGGTCATTTCAGAAACGTTAGCTGGGAAATATTTTTAGACTAAAATTATATTTATTTACCAATCAAAAACAACTACAATATTACCTAAAATACTTCGTTTGAAACAAATTTACAAAAATATAAGTAGCCAATCAAGGGAAAGCTTTTTTTCGGGAACGCTTTGTTCGTGGTAATTGAAGCCAGAATTGCACCTATAAATATGCCTTGAATGGGTTAGTTTCAGTCATTTTTCAAAATGCTTCTTCGTTTCTGAAGACCCTGATGAATCTTTGAAAGTATGGTTAAAGACAAAATATTTGGAATTTGATGGCAGAGCATACAATGTATGGTTTTGTTTGCTGAGGAACTTTTTAAGATGAATATTTTTTTATCACTAAAAAGGGATCAGTCTGTGACTGGGTGATACTGGCAAGCAATGCTTTTAATTTTGAGTTCTTTTAATACGTTTCTTTTGTAAGCAGCGAATCAACATGGTGTCCTTACTGAATAACTGTAATAAATTTCTCAAGATCAAGGGGCACGGTAGTGCCCAGCCAAGTTCTCTAGCAACTTTGGCACTACACCCTTATTTACAGGAAACAACTCAGGCCATTTTCGACCCCCCTCTAACTTCCACACCAAAGATGCTTGAAATTTCAAACTCACTACATTTGTTGAGCTCGTCAAAACCAAACACCTCACAAAATTTCAGTCTCCTACGATGAGTAGTTTCTAAGATATAGGGCTTCAAAAATCGCAAAAACCGAAACTGACTCACTGACTCACTGACAGATCATCAAAATTATGGAGAACTTCCCGATATCGTAGAAACTTGAAATTTTACACGGTGATAGGACTTGTGGTGTATACAAAGGAAAAAATCGAAAATTTGAGATTTTCAATTCAGGGGGCGTGGCATCCGCCCATTTCCGCTGAATTTTCATCAAATATTATAGAGCACTTCTGATTATCGTAGAATCTTGAAATTTGGTAGAACGGTAGAGCTGGTAGTTTATACAAAGGAAAAAATTTAAAATTTGAGAATTTCAGCCAGGGGGCGTGGCAACCGCCCCCATTTTCACTGAATTTTCATCAAATATACAGATTTTCAATTCTACAGCCATACCTTGCAAAAAGTAGTGAAATCACAACAAAAACATTACTGTTAAAAAAAGAGCCAAGTTCTCCTATGTTGAAATTATGCTGGCACAAAAAGTACTGAGATGTAAAAGTGCACCAAGTTCTAAAGTTTGGGTTCAAATTCGTATCAATAAATTTTTTATTGTTTTTTGTTTACTTGGCAATTTTTGAAATAACTTTAAAAATCGGTAATTAAAAGAAAAATTGTCAAGAGAACAATCAAAATTTTATTGATACGAATTTGAACCCAAACTTTAGAACTTGGTGCACTTTTACATCTCAGTACTTTTTGTGCCAGCATAATTTCAACATAGGAGAACTTGGCTCTTTTTTTAACAGTAATGTTTTTGTTGTGATAAGACATTCAGCGTGGTCAGCGAATTTAGACAATTTTGAGTCTTCATTACCTCGAAGACTTGAGGTTTTTGAAATTTTCGCGGAAAACTTCATTGGCCATGACAACGCTATATTCGATTTTTTTTTAACTTTTTTTAACTTTAACCCAAAGAAAAAACTATTTTCACGTATTTTTTTTTTTTTGAAAAATAATTTTTATGTAAAAGTTCTGATGAATTTTTTTGAAACTTTGTTTTTTGTCTGTTACTATTTACTATAGTGGCATACCTTTTTTTTGAAAAATGTTCTTAATTTTTTTAATATTCAATTTTTAATTTTTTATTTAAAAATGGCTCTAACGATTTTCAATTTTATTCAAGAAAACTTACAAAAAATTAAATAACATACTCCTTCAAAAACCTTTTGTTTTTTTTTTGTAATTTTGAAACAAATTTTATAATTTTCATTTTTCATATTTCTTTCTCTTCTTTCAAAACAATTTGCTGTGACATTAAGTTATCCCACCCGTGGCACTTGTTATTCATTTTTTATAGATATTCGTTTTTTATTTTTGAAGCAACGAAAATTTGTTCTAAGTCAAAGAATTTGAAAAAAAAAAAAAAAATTTAAATAGAATCGCGGATATTCTGTATAGTACAGGTAAAATAGTACATAAAATCAAGAAATAAAAAAAAAAAATTGTTACACTCATGAAACTTGGCAAAAAGTTTGCTTTTGGGATTAGAACCAAGTACAAAAAAAGTCTATAAAAAAAAGTTGGGTGGGTGCTTGTTTTTTTTACTTCAACAAGTAAAATATAACCGAAACCCATGTGAAAAACATGCTACACTGATAAAATTCGGGATGAAGGTTTTAGATAAAGCAAGGACAAAGGATTCATAAAGTTCTTAAAATTTTTTTTGGGGAAAGGGTGTTTTTTTTATGGGTTAAGTTGTGCGTGAGGAAGGTGTCATAACAGCTGACTTAAATTTTATTAATTTTTAAAACTTGGTGTAAATGTTTTGGTTGGTATAAGAATTAAGAATCTATAAAGTGTACAAAATTATCTTGAGTGAAAGGGTGTTTTTTTTAAGGAATGATGAAATTCGGAATTAGTACTACAAGAACTAGGAAAAAATTGTTACACCAATGAAAATTGGTAAAAATCGTCGGCTTAGAGTGTAAACCTGCTAACTCCACTTTTGGGCACTCTTCTTAGTGTCAATTAGCCCTATTGTGGGTTTTACATGGACAATTTTCCACCCGGAAATATTTTGTTCTTTCCTCGAAGGGAATTAACGTTTTGCATTAATTTTTTTTTATTTATTTTTTTCCAAATTTTTATTTTGAAAATTAATTTTTCAAAAACTATTTCAAAAAATAGCTTAAAATAGACGAGATTTTGGGATAACAAAAAGGTATACCACTTTATAGTACGTGTAACCGCTGATTTGTAATATTTTTTTTCCAAATTAAGTCAATTTTTTAGAAAATTGCCCGTCTTGTCTATAGGGCTGGGAAATACCAAATGTACTTGGTTCTTATCCCAAAAGCAAACTTTATGCCAAGTTTCATGAGTGTAACAATTTTTTTTTTTAAATGCCTATTTTACCTGTACTAGTAGGCAAATACCCAAAATCATTTCTTTTTTGTCCCACTCGTGATAGTAAAAATATCATGTCTATTTTTAAAATAATCAAGTTGATGTATTTTTCTTTGATCAGTTTAATAAATCAAGAAATTTTATTTAAGTCTACGTACATATGTAAATAAAAATAAATAAATAATAAAATAAATAAATAATAAAATAAATAAATAATAAAATAAATACATACATACATATGTATGTATATAAATAGTAACATTGAAATAAGAGAAGTAGGTTGCAATAAAAAGCATCTTTTCTGTTTCTTACATATTTGACATTCATTTTTTGATTGCGATATTTGCGATGGTTGCCAGGAAAAAAATCTATTACATACTACATGGAACCCATAACTTTGATTCGTAATTTTTCCAATTACATCCCAATGGAAGATAGATAGTTATTTGTAGTAATATGCTTATGAATAATGATGAGCAAGTAAAAACATATGTACTTCTGCACGAGTTCACCCAATTAATGCAAAAATGCCAATGTAAATATATAATTACTGTCAATCATTTCAAATTAAAAAAAAAAAATTAAAAAACAATGAAAATCCCATCCAATAAAAGTTTGGTTTTATAATAATAAAAAAAAAAAATAAAAACTCAATTGTATTTAATTGGATGGATGCACAATAATTTGTTTTATATTTTTTTTCCTAGAATAAGGCCAGCTGAGCACACGTGATCGTTTAAATAACAGCACAGTACAGTTAGTGTGATGGTACTTTAGAAAGTCTTTAAATCTGGAACCCACATAGGAATTACTGATGTGCATCAAAATGCTTATGGAAGCATTTAAAAAAAAAAATAAACCATGCATATCTACTGAAAATTATCCAGAAAAAAAAAAGAAACTACAACTAACGCACATAATTAGCAACAACTGCGTATAATATTTTATCGCACAGCACCCATAATAATGGTTACATCATAAATTATGTATTATTTATAAATGATGTGAAGGTTAGTTTTTTTATTTAATACATGTGTGAATTTGTATAATACATTATACTCCTGATAAAAAAAAAAATATAGTGATAACAAAAAATATAGGTTTTCAACGCTTCCGGAGATGTACCATCAAAATAATAATGATACAAAAGTCTACTTTTTTTCAGCTTTTTCTGATAATAATTAAGCTAGTTTATGAATGGATACATTTGTTAACATACATAAAGTTATATGCAACAAATCGTGGAAAATTTTATACAATGTCACACCCGTTACAAAAATATATGTATGCTTACTGCAAACGTAGTAAAATCTTCTTTCATATTGAATACATAATCCACGACTTTTCATTCACAATATAGCTTCGAAAAGTCACCGACGTAAAATGAATTAATTTTCTAACGTCACACCCGTTACACATAATTTCAAGAGATTTTAATAATATGTTAACAACAACATGTTAAAGCTATTAACCACCTTATTTATTGAAAAGTACTCAGATCAGGAACAAAAAAAAAAATAAGTAACTGTGTCACACCCGTTACAATGGAAATATCTTATAGTTATTAAAAAATAAGAATAAAACATTTACAATTACATTGTTTAAGCTTTTGTATTACAGGATATTTTACTGTAGAATATTAAATTATAAAAGGCAATTAGAGCGCGTGCCATAGTGATAAGGAATTTTTTTTATTTTCTTTTATTTTTCATTTCTGTTTAGAAAAAAAAAATAGAACAATTTTTTATTTTATAGCCATACTTATTATAAGTATGTAGTGACATATTACTCGTGTCTATAAACATGCGCTCCAATATATCAATTTTTTATAATCTTTGTAATTGTAATAAAGGAAATCAACGACCCATCAAGCACCTTAAAGTGATAATTAAAATTAATTGAAGTCACCTTTATGACGCCATTATTTTTTTTTTTTTTTTTTTAATTTATGTATTAACGATGAATTGCAATTTTATTATACTTTAAACCCTAATTTAAAATAAAGCACACACAAAACAAAATTTCTTAAATTACTTAAGTTGCTGTGGGTCAGTAATAGAACTTTAAAATGCACAAAACGTGATATCTGTTTTAAATTGAAATTATTGAAATTGACAATAAATAAATTGTTGAAAAAAAAAAAAAAATTCCCAGTCGGCTTTTACATTTATCAATAAATTAATTGAAGTCAATTAAATTTCTATTAGTTATGTATAGATTGAGATTGCAAAAATAGTTTTAAAATACAAAATCATAAGACTTACTCGTAATAGAGTATGAAATAGATTCTCGTGAGTATTTTTAAATACCGACAACGATCATTCATTGGATAAATTCGTAAAATTAAACAGTTAAATTATTCTCAGTGGTTTAGAACTTAAGATTTAAAGAAAATAACTTAAGAACTTGATTTACAATAAAATCTGTTCTATATTCGATACCAAACTGGATTAGTGAAATCCTGCTCCAGATCGAACAAATTTAACCGGAATTGACTTGAAACGATGAGCAAGGTCAAGCAAATGTACTACCAGTTTTTACACTTTGCAAATAAATAAATTCCATATGGTTGATTCCTGAAGTTGAAAATTAAATACATGACTGGGTAACACGGACTTGCTCTCATAGTAAAAGTTTCATGTATGAAATAGAAAAGAATATTTTTAATTTAGTTTTATAAAAAAATTTAATGATCAAAAGATTTAATTGATGGTCACATAAAAACGAAGTTTTAAAAAAATTTTAAACAGTTCGTTATATTAAGAAATTGATTTTTATAATAAAAAATTTCAATTAAAAAAAAAAACAAAAGTATTTTTTTTTTCGAAAACTGGCTCTACTTTTTCGTATCGATAGAATATCACTTTTTAACAATAAAAATCACAAATTAAAAGCTATTTTTTGTTAATTTTAGAAATTACTTAATTTCCATAAAAATTACAACAAGAAATGACCATTCACTAAGGAACTAACTTTTTCCCACGAATAAAATCGATTTTAAGAACAAAATCTGATCTTATCAACGTATATGAGTGTTGTAACAAAATCTACCAAGAAATAATAAAGTCAACATTTTTGGTTACGTCCTGGAAAAGAAACCGATTTCTAAAAATATCTTCTTTTTCCTTTTTCTCGGCGCTGTTATGATCTCGATGTCGAGGGGATCATAACCTTCCCACGTTACTGCTTCACACTAGTGATCCGCCTGTGGGGTTCGCCGGGTTGACCTCAGAAATCGGCGGCAAGCCTCCCGGTTTTGTATTGTTCCGTTTCTGAGGCCAACTGAATGCTGGTGTTTTTGCATTTGCTTGTACCAGGAGTTTTTAGGCCTACCTTTCTTTTTATTTCGTGTTGGAACGTTATATGATATTGCTTTTTTGACGGGGTTCTCAGGATCTCTCCTTTGAACATGGCAATACCAACTGAGTCGGTCGTGTTCAATTTTTTGGGAGATGGTATTTTTAACATGAAGGCTTCCTCGGATCTTTGTACTTCTAATTCTATCAAGCTTTGTTAGAATTAGAAGTACAAAGATCCGAGGAAGCCTTCATGTTAAAAATACCATCTCCCAAAAAATTGAACACGACCGACTCAGTTGGTATTGCCATGTTCAAAGGAGAGATCCTGAGAACCCCTCCTTTGAACATGGCAATACCAACTGAGATTTCTAAAAATATAAGAATAATAAATAAATAAACCAATGTTTTAATAATTGTTGTTGTATTTTTGATGTTTATTATTCTGCACAAACTATTTTTTTTCACTAGGAACTTATTTTGATAAGATAAGAAAAAAAAATGATACCGAATTTCTAATTAATATTTTGTGACTATTTCTTTGACCTTACTTTGTTCCAAATTCAATTAACTCACTTTAATTTGTGATGACAAGATATTGTGACTAACTGAGAGACGCATTTAAGTTTAAACAAACGATAAATTAAAGTGCTATTCAACCACTAAATTGAAAAAAAAAAATAATAATAGAAATGCGCATCAAAATGTTTGAAAATAAATTTATCGATACTTATTTTTTTTCTGCACAAACAACCACAAACATTAAAGAAATAAACAAAATTAAAAAAACAATTAAGATTCAGAGAGATCCAAAGTAAGACGAGATCTTTTTTTTTTTTTTTAATTTCTTTACTTTATTACTTTCGCATGGGGAAGTTCATTTGATCTTGTGTGCGCTATTTGTTTAATTTATCATTTTTTTTTTATTAAAAAAAAAAATACCGCCACGTTAAATTTTGTCATCATCAACTAAATTCATCCAAATGAATCAACTTCATAAATTAAAAACAAGAAATCGGATAAGATTTGAGGTTAGAAAGGCCAATGGCGTTCATGTGGGTAATTTTTTTTTTGTTTTTGCAAAAATTATTTAAAAAAAAAAATCAATCGAACTTCAGACTCGATCGGATGTTTTTTTACTTCGCATGAAGTCGAGAGTTGTCTTTTCAAACACAAACAAAATTGAGTATAAATACAAATTCAAACACAACTTTGTTTGGTTTTCTGCCGAAATATGATTTGTTTGTTTGTTTTTTTTTTTTTTATTATTATTTATAGACAAGTGAGAGATAAGACGATTTGCACATGTAACCTTGATATAAGTGAGACATGAAGTAGAACAAGAGACATTATTATTTTTGTAGATATTGTCAGCGGATATTATAGTGCCACAACTGATACGTCATCAATTTATGATCAATAAAAATTATCGAATCAGTTTTGGTTGATAAAATTATACTGATTATGCATTAATCCAAGCTAAATACCACGTAGAAGTTAAAAGCTTTCATAATAGATATAAGTTCACTGCGCAATTCTTTTTGGATTAGAATCTTCTGGTATTTCCTAAGTTCTAAATTACAAAAAATAGCAGACATTCTATTTAAATTAATCAAACCACTAGCACGCTTTTGCGCTGCTTTGAACTAGTTACAATAAGTTTACTGAACTTTGAAATATGTAGATAATTTTATTCTGAATATAAAATGAATTGATAGTTTACAAAAAAAAAAAAAAATTGAATTTAAAGCTTTCAATTATTGTAAAGGCTTTTAACATCAGACTAACAGTCTATGATGGGGTCATCAATTTCAAGACTTTACATAACTTTAAACGAAAAAAGATTTAAATTAAAACCTTGAGGTTAGTTTTTGCAGTTCTTTGATTAAGAATGTTTATACTTGACATTGTTTTAACATCAGACAAACAGACAGAAAAATAGCCAACAAAATTATGAATGACACACTTTTAGAGAGAAATTTGACACCTATTTCCATGTGTCATTGTCATTTAGTGTTACTGAAAGTCACATAATTTTATATTCGTTATAATGTATCTGTACGTGTGTGTCTTCTATTGAAAAAAAAAGTATCTGACTCAAACTCAGGCACAAGTATTTGAGAAAAATAAACTCAAATTCATTGGTTTTGAAATAAACTGATACAGAATTGTATAAAACTTTTATGACTTTTAACAATTTTAACAACTTAGTAACATAGTTTTAATTACTCAATGGGCAGGTTCAGAAACGTTAGGGACTAAATATTTAGGTAATTTTTCGTTCTCTGATTGGTCAACTGTCAAAAAAAATCCTTCCAATTAAGGTAATTTTATTGGAAATCTGACTGGAAAGTTAGGCAAAAAAATTCTCCCTAAAAATTTAGGAAAGTTTTTTTTGTCAACATGACAGCTGATTGTTTTTAATTATAGAATTATGTTAGCAAAATTAAATCTATTTATGTGAAAAACGAGTGAAAAGTGCATTGTCGGTTATAATTAATATTATTTATTTTTTGAAGTTAAGTGAAATTGGTTTCTGCCCCATGTTTCTTCCCTAATATTTCCTGAACGTGCCCAATATCAATTCAAAAATAATTTTTAAAATTTCCAACAAAAACAAAATAACGTCACGTACAGACATGCTTAATCTAGGATTACATGATCAACGAAATCGGTCAACTTGTTGACTCTTTGATGTGATCAAAAATGTTATATTCCCTCTGCCAACGCGCAGAAAATGTCAAAATCAAAAACGATGTGTCATTGTACCCTTCAACGCGTTGACAGCATTTTTTGTGGACGATTATTTTTGTCAAGTTTTTCAAAATAGGTAGAAATTTCCTACTTCATCTTTTGATCGTACCAAATTTTTTTTTTTTTGTTCCACGCTCTTTTTCAGTTTTGAGACTAAAATATTATCAGATTCAATGTACTGAAACCACATTCCTGTAACGAAGTCGTCGTAGAATTGTTCTTGTGAACATAACGCCTTGTCTTGTAAAAGCAGATCCTTTTTTGTTCACTTTCCACTTTTTTTTACTTGGCACTATTTTGTATCGTATGCAAAATATTTGAGTAGTATCCACCGGTTTACCTATTCTTTGTAATCGATTAGAACGTTATTATGTATAAACCAGTCGTAGATAACAGACGTCACTCTAAACCACAATCTAAGTTAGCAGACATCACTATAAACCGCAGTCTTAGATAGCAGACTTAACTGTAAACCACAGTCTGGGCAGACATCACTATAAACCACAGTCTGAGTTAGCAGACGTCACTGTAAACCACAATCTGTGATATCAGTCGTCACACTCTAACTACTTAAAACATGGAATTTCACTACATTAGGGTGGTTCATTTTTTTGGATGTTTTAATTTTCGTTGTTCCCCACTTAAAAATTTGTTACATTATGTATTTTGTATTTTACTGTATTAACTTTTAGCAAAGGTATTATGTTGGTATTGATGTGTCTAACAAAATAAATTATGCGAAACTAATGATTTATAAAGTTTATTTTTTTTTTGCCTTGTAACGTGGATCACACTAATGTGCAGGCTTTTGTCCTTGTTTAGTTAAGACTTAAATCACAGCAAAAAAAAAATCAATTTTATCTTTAAAATCATACATATTGTCTCTCCGATTGACCAAACTTGGTATAATTTTCTCAAATAAATATTCAAACAAGTAAGAACAAAAATGTCCACCATGGTTTCTCCAACCCCTTGATTCCGAAAACATTTTGGCCCCCCTCGTAACATTCATGTTTTGCAGACTTGAGAGTCCAATAAATAAGTAACTTTTACCTTCGGTTCATAATAAATATTAACATCACAGCTGTTGTATAAACCAATCTGTTTGATGACGTCGTAACAAGATAAATTATTAATAAAATGGATTTCATAAATGTAATAAAAATTCAATTAACAACCCTTTTCATTGGCTATTAACAAAAGAAGCACCTCATTAAATATTCACTTACACGACGACGACATCAGAGCCAGAACAACAACAAAAAAAAAATCAATTCACTAAACTTTAATGAAAAATATAAAAATAAAAATGTCATTTCAGCCTAATAGGGGGGGGGGTTAATTTTAAATAAACTACTATGTATCGTTTCTTGTAAGCCAGGCATGCATTACCATGAGCAAATAACAGGTGAGCAGCAATTTGTTTTTGCTGTTTAGTTTTTTTTTTTTGCAAACGTATGTTTTATATTTTTTTGCATCGAATCTCTTTTTAATTTGACGCCTCTGCTTCTATTTACGATAAATTGTTTACACGGCACGGACTCCTCTTTGTGGGTTTTGCCAAGAATTTCGTTTTTAATTGTTTATTCATTGTATTGGGTTGGGTTTGTGTTGTGTTTGTATATTTTTAAACATGTCTACAAACTATTTTTATAAAAATGGTGCACATTTTTATGTATTTTCCATCTCTTTTCAATAAAATCATACGATTCTGTGTGTCTTTTTTTTGCTTTCTTTCGCTTTTCTTTGTGACGATTCATGGTCTGGTCAATGATAATAATAATAATAATAATAATAATAATTGTTTATGATTGACGTCTTAAGGCTTGACATCGTATTTTCTACGTTTTGTTTATTTAGTACAAATATGATGACACCTGAGATTCATTTAGCCTTCAGAACTTAAATACATATTCTTGCTTAACTCGTGAACTACTTTTTGATCTCTTATATTAAACTGCACTACTTTAAAGGAGGTAATTTTAAAGACATTGAACTCTCTAGAGAGCAATACAATCACAATATAATGACATGTTAGGGTTTTAAGTGAACATGTAGACATTATAATAACTTTGTACATGAAGGAAGGGAGATTTTTTACTGCACAAATGCTTGTGTTACACCATTACCATAAAAATAAAAACATCGAATTAGGGTCAACTTAATATTTTGCACCATTAGTCTAGCAACTTTGGTTTTATTAAGTGGCACAGAATGAAGTAAGGCTAATGATTTTTTGGTTTTGTTTAGGCCATTTAAATACTTTAAGAGATTTTCCATTATAGATAGATAGATAAATTCTTTATTAAATAAAATTTTGTTTCACAATATTTCTTTTCTTAAGAATAATGACATGGCTTTTCTACCGTCTGCCTGATATGACATTTCGCTTAGTGTTAAAAAGAATATATAAAAGAATATAAAAAAGTAACAATTTTTTTTTTCTTTAAAAACAAAACTAATGTGGATACTAGTAATAAGTTAACAATTCACCGGCACACAAAAAAAAAAAAGTGTCATGAACCAGAAACCAGACCTATCTTTCTATATGTTTTTGGGCACGCTGAATCCGAATTTGAAGTCCGTTTGGCCCCATCACCCTCCAGTTTTGAGCTGTGAGTGCATTTTGTTTGAATTTTTATGACTTTTTTTGGAGTTTTTTGCATTTTTCTCAAAACTGAAGGGTGACCGGGCAAAACGGACTTGAAAATCGGATTCAGCGGTCCCAAAAACATATAGAAAGATAGGTCTGCTTCCTGGTACATGAAACTTTTTTTTTGTGTGCCGGGTATGACAGCGACATGTCGCGACAGTGCAAGCACACAAAAAAAAAGTTGTATGAACCAGAAACCAGACCTATCTTTCTATATGTTTTTGGGACCGCTGAATCCGAATTTCAAGTCCGTTTTGCCCGGTCACCCTCCAGTTTTGAGAAAAGTGTAAAAAAGACCCCAAAAACTACCTTTTTTTGAGTTTTTTGCATATTACTCAAAACTGGAGGGTGACAGGGCCAAACGGACTTGAAATTCGGATTCAGCGGTCCCAAAAACATATAGAAAGATAGGTCTGGTTTCTGGTTCATGACACTTTTTTTTTTTTTGTGCCGGTGTTATTCATAAGTTTACAAAATTCAATAATCCAATTTAACGATAAAGTTTATTATATATTATCTCGAATTACATAAAATAATACCGTTTTAACCCTTTCGAACCCAAGTTATAAAAATCAATATTAAAAAATATTTATTCAGTATTCTCGTGTCAAAAACATCACAACTAAGAAATATGAATAGCAAAAATTTATTTTCCAAAATAATAAATAGAGCAACTAATGTGTTACTCGTAAGTAACTTACACTGCCTATGACCAAAAAAAAATCGGACAACTGAGAAAATAACTTTTTATGGAACAATAATGTATGCTACTTCTACTAAGCCAAAAAACAAAACACTTTCTGGATTAACATTTTTAATATTTTTTTTTTTTTCAAAATTATGGCCATATATAGAAAAATAAAAAAAATGTGAATTTCGGCCCTTTTTCGATTAAAAAAAAATTGAAAGCATGATATTTGACTAACTTTTTGTAATAATCCAGTAACTAGGCATTATTATCTTTCAATTAAGCCATTGAAACCAAAAAAAATATTTAATGGAATATTTTTTACGAATTTTTAAAAATATGTTACATGAGAGTAACGCTGGATCCGAAAGGGTTAACAATTTTAATATTGTAACGATGAATTACTGAACTACTTTTAAGATAAAAGTCTGAACACACTACCTACTACTGCAAAGGTAGAAATGTGAACGGACCTTTAATAATCAAGAAACTACCTACCCTCTGAACACATCCCAAAATATCCAACTAGACTGGAAGTATGAAGCGCCCCCTCTTGGAAAGGAAGTTTCGAGAAGCAAAGACGAGAACCTTCGAAGACATTCTCGAATCTCGAAATTCCGGTATAAAAGGGCAGCGTAAACACCGACCGGATACAGTTTAATCTTGAAAGTGAAGGAGTACAGTACAAAGTGAAATAAAGTGTTGCGAATTGTTAGTAGTAAATAAAGTGATTTAAAAGTGTGTTTGTTTGAGCGAATAATAAAAGTAAATTGAGTTGAAATAAAGTGTGTTCTTATTTGAACGGAAATATAAGTGGAAATTAAATAAGTTTTATTGTGAACCCGGAATAAAACGTTACAATATGATTTGAAACACAAAAAGATACCAATTTTGAGATGATTTCAAACACAAATATTTTAATACATTTTCAATTTTACCGTGATTTGAAACACAAAAGATAACATTTTTTTTTGTGCAATGAACTGCAGTAACCGGAGATTTACAAATCAAAACTATTTCGATAGGTTAGGGCGTGTTTGAAGTACTTATAGGACCATCATAGACCTCCATTAAGAATTTCATAACTTACGTCGAAATACAATCGTCGAATTTCCTGCAATATTGGAGAGGTTGCAATAAAATGGATTATGTCTTCGTTCTCTCTTCTATTGCAGAGTAGCTTATAGCTTCAACCGAAAATTCTTTGGAAAAATAATTCACTTCTGAGGGCAACTTGTGATCAAGGTTCTTATATGTATTTAAGAGATTTTCCATTATATTGTTAATGTGTATAAAATAAAGTTCATAGCAAATATTTCTGAAAGTATACCTCACTTGGGTTTCTTTCTCATATATATGAAATGTGTCTCATTTATGATATAAGCAGCGTTGCATTGGGCTTCTTTGCCGTTCTTTGAACAACGTAAACCATAGTTTTTAAGTTGAAATCAGCCAGAAATACTTAGCGGTAGATAATCGAGCTTAAAATAAACATAGAACTCGATTCGCACAAAGTTCAAGTACTATTAAAAATTAATTTCTTCTCACATTTTTGACATTTTTTTATACTTTGTGAGATATTACGAAAGCATTTTAAAGAACTAAACTAAACTTCAATGAGTAAAAATTAAAAGCAAAAGTTTATCACTTAACCACTGTTACAAGATTCAAAGAGTTTGCAAAAGAACAAACTTTTTTTGAGTGCTCATTTAAGTTTAAGTGCATTAGTGTGAAATTTTCAAAGATCACAAATTTACTCGTTATCAATAAATCATGTGCAAGAATACAGGGGTTAAGGGAAAATTATAAAACCAGGCCAACATTTGTCGCTTGCTTCATATTAAATAAACACATCTGTTTCAAAAAAAAAAAAAAAAAATGTAGCAGTTTTAATAAAGAAATTAAAATCAACACAAATTGAAAAAAAAAAAACTTCGAATTTCTTGTGTTTTAATTTTATTAAGAAAGTTTTAAGTAAGTCTGAGACAATTGCTTTCATTAATGCATCAATCATTTTATATAATTAAATTCAAATACATTTAACATTTCAAGGTAATAGAAAAAAAGAGCTTACTGATATTATTAATTAAGACCTTTGAGTTGAAAGGTCTATGAAGAACAAAAATTAAATCAAATCTAAATTTAAACGAAATTTTGTTTCTATGTCTATTGTCTAATCTAATTTACATACAAACGCATTCAATTGTTGTCACTTTTTTTAAGCCTCAACGAATGATTGACCATGCATTAAGAACTCATATTATAATATACTTTCAAACATATACAATATTATGTCCATGTGTAGGGTATGTATTTTGATTTTTTTAATCTAGAGTCTAAATCAGGGGCTCGGTGTTATCAATTTTGTTTTCCAAAGGTTATCTTAGCAGCATGTGTTAAAATTTTATTAAAATATATATTACTATTTATGTATGTGTTGTTAATTGGGCAAACCAAACGATAATCACAAACATAAGCCAATGGCCATGCCATAGATGAATTTTTTACAATTTTTTTGAGGTCTTTATAGATTATGATGATCGAAATTAAAGTAAGTTTTTTTGTAATTCCCAAATTGAATCGGTAACATAATGGTAAAAGAATGCATATTCACACTGTTGCAAAGATCAATGTGTTACAGAATAAGTTATAATTGATCACAATTAGCAGGGAATTGCATTGTTAGTGCTTTCGTCTATTTCTACATTTTGGTGAAGAGTCAAATGCTTTAATAAAGATTTTAGCATCAATATCCATTAGATTTCTTTTTATTGATTGGTAGTAGGTGCTTAGTTAGGGATACAAACCGTGAGTCATCTAGTCCCTACGTCACTCGTCTTTTTTAAAAACTTAATAGAGTATCTGGTCTTGACCAATCGCTTTTCCTTTATGTTGACGTTTTTTACTGTCACAAAAAAACTTCTTCGACTGCAATATTTGGAACTCTTTTGAAATAAAGTGTGATTTTTGGAAAATATATCCCTAGAACGTGACTACACGGGGATTACTTAGGCGAGGGTAAGGAGAAAAGGTAAACGCGATATGAAGCAGCAGGGGCTCATGACATACCTACAGCTATTTACCATTCTTTTTTGCGTGAAATTAATTTTCATAAATGTACCTCCGAAATCTAACGTCAAAGCAGTGATACATTTTTTCATACCAATGATACTATTGTTCAATTTGTCGCAATACTATTGGAAAAAATATTTAAGTGATGAAGGCTGGATTTGAACCCAGTCCTCTGGAGTGATAGCCCATCTCAGAATCTGCAAAGTTTCGTTGATAGACTCAGTGAATGCGATGCATTCCCATTCCATCATAGCCACAGCACTTGTTAACGAATTTAAGTGAGGCAATCCCTTGAGCATTTATCCATGTTGAAGTAGCTTGTAACGAATCGAGGTGTTATCGATATTTTTCGACACCGAGGTTAAACTTTGTTTAAATGTGAGAATTCTCGAACCTCTCTTACTTATTATTAACCTTTTACACTCATTGGGGCATATTCATAGACACAGTTTAAGCTGCTTTTAAGAAAAACTCCAGTTTATCCCATTTAAATTACATTGGATAAACCCCAGTTTAAGTTAAACAAAGAACTATGAGTATGCCCCATTGTTTACAGGAATATGAGGCTATAGGTCCGTTCCACACTCAGTCTGACACTGCCGAAATCAGTAATATTTGTTTATTTTTGGTACCGAGTCTGTTCCCAACCAGGATTGCCAGATTGGGCTACTTATCGGAAATTGGGCTATCTTTTTAAAAAATTGCCGACAGCATTTTTAATATGACAGCCTTCATCTTCATTGGAATATTTATATCCCAAATCTAATGTTGGGCGATATTTTTTTCATACAGATTGATTGGTGGCTACTTTTTCGGCTCCGATTTTGGGCTACAAAAATTTTCAGATTAATCTAGCGAACTAGTTCAAGGCATGGCATCCCTGTTCCCAACTACAAAATTTTGTAGAAGAGAGTGCTCACGAAAGAGTACAAAATTTGCCCATCCTGACAAATTTAGTCCCAAGAACTTTTTCGGGCAGAAATATGATTTCTGTCAAATGAAAAGTTGATGTAAGCCAAATAAATACATACCTAAATAAAAGAAAACAAATCAAATTGTAGTGATATTTAAATTGAATAGCGTTTACGTGTTTTTTGTATCAAAAAAGTGTTAGAGTTTATCGAATTAAACATAAAATATGAAATTGTGTTGCATAATGGTGTTCAAATAGTTCCAGTGTTCCAGACTCTTTGGCAGTATTTTGTAGTTTTATTTTCTACTGAGAGAATACTCTCCCAACTCTCATTTATTTGACAAAAAGTCTGGAACAGAACTTATTATTTCTATTTTTGTCACCTTTTTCTTAAATAATTTAAATCCTTAGCCCAATTTAGGATTTATATGGTGTATTTTTGCCAGAATGGAAAACGTCCTACGTTACTCCTATTCACAAATGTGGTCCAAAACAGGAAATCATAAGTAAATTGTCCTCAATACCTAAATTATTTGAGAAAATTTTTTGCGATAAATTGAATTTTTTATTAAAAGAAACCATATCCCCGTACCAACACGGCTTTGTATCCGGTAGATCAACTTCCACTTACCTAACCATTTTCACGAATTGCATTCTCAATTTATTAGAAAAGGGTTACCAAGTCATAAATTTTTATTACAAAAATTAGAGAACACAGGTTTTCATTCCAACATGCTTAAATGGCTGACAGCTTATCTTACAGGACGCAGCCAGATGGTTTCAATTGATTCGATTAGGTGCCGTGAAATAACGCCGAGCGAAATAACGCCGAATTCCAAAATTCGGCGTTATTTCACTTTACAAAAGCGAAATAACGCCGAATTTCAACATTCGGCCTTATTTCACAATGATAAAGTGAAATTACGCCGATTCGGCGTTATTTCACTTTTTCAGTGAGGAAAATCCTGCTAAGTGGAGCTTAGGAAAAATTTCTATGTAACCACCTGCAGTCAGTTTGGTATCGAAATGCCATATTTTTGGCACAGGGACATAAGGCCCATGGAATAACAGCCACTATTATTGTGGGGCTTACATCAAGCTTGAGTGAGACATAAGTTCCAAATTAAATGTGGGGCTTATGTCAAACTCAGGTTGGACAAAAGACCCACAAATAAAGGATGGGCGTTATGTCTCACTAACAAAGAATTTACAAATTATAAAATTATCTCCCAACTGAATAACTGTATTTGGGATAGTTACATAATTCGATTTTGCACTTATGTCCCACCTTATTGGAAAATAAGCCGATTCAATAGTGTAGCCAATCAAGGGGATTGCAGCAGAGCAGCATGCTCTCAGCCTCCAAAAATATTTCACTGTTTATAAACCTAAGTATCTTGGGTTTTATTGTTTTATTTATGTGTATACCAAACAACAAAGATATGTTTGTGTTATAACTTGGCAAACGCTAAGCGAAAAATAAATTCTTACATAAGAATCTATTTAATTTTTGGAACCCAAACGCGAAGCGGAAAAAAATTTTGCCCACGGGAGAATCAATTTTGAGGTGTGAAAATAAAAATTCGCGCGAATTTTTAATTTCACACCTCAAAATTGTTTCTCCCGTGGGCAAAATTTTTTTCCGCTTCGCGTTTGGGTTCCAAAAATTAAATAGATTCTCATGTAAGAAATTTGTGTCCGCTTTGCTTTCCACCAATTAAAACAGGTGGGATCTATTTGTTTCTTATCATTATCTTATTCAAAGTTTCTTTTGCATTTAAAGACTCTGGAACAAAACGCGAATAAAATATACCAAAGTTATAATAGTTCATTATTGTTTTATAATTCGAAAAGCGTGGGGCTTATGTCCCACTTAAATGAAAAATATATGGAGCTTATGTCCCACTCAAGTGGGATATAATTCTTAAATTAAATGTCAACCCACTCAAGTGGAACATAACTCATATAAATAAAAAGTGGGTGCTATATCCCTGGGCCTTTTGTCCCTGCGACATGTTTTTGTACCTTCTTGAGACTAATCTGTTAATGAATAAATAAGAGGCACATAAGACAAAAAACTTTTTTGGACATAAGTCCCAAATTGGTATTGGGGCCATTCTGCCTTAATAAAATAAATTAGGGCCTTATATGCCTTTGAAAATAAAAAAAGGTTAGCATTTTAATATACGGGTTAACTTAGGTCCACTTCTATGCTCACTTTTCTAGCATTCGGCCTTATTTCTCACTTGGGACTCGGCGTTATTTCACTTTGACAAAGCGCAATAAGGCCGAATGTTGAAATTCGGCGTTATTTCGCTTTTGTAAAGTGAAATAACGCCGAATTTTGGAATTCGGCGTTATTTCGCTCGGCGTTATTTCACGGCACCATTCGAGGTGCCGTGAAATAACGCCGAGCGAAATAACGCCGAATTCCAAAATTCGGCGTTATTTCACTTTACAAAAGCGAAATAACGCCGAATTTCAACATTCGGCCTTATTTCACAATGATAAAGTGAAATTACGCCGATTCGGCGTTATTTCACTTTTTCAGTGAGGAAAATCCTGCTAAGTGGAGCTTAGGAAAAATTTCTATGTAACCACCTGCAGTCAGTTTGGTATCGAAATGCCATATTTTTGGCACAGGGACATAAGGCCCATGGAATAACAGCCACTATTATTGTGGGGCTTACATCAAGCTTGAGTGAGACATAAGTTCCAAATTAAATGTGGGGCTTATGTCAAACTCAGGTTGGACAAAAGACCCACAAATAAAGGATGGGCGTTATGTCTCACTAACAAAGAATTTACAAATTATAAAATTATCTCCCAACTGAATAACTGTATTTGGGATAGTTACATAATTCGATTTTGCACTTATGTCCCACCTTATTGGAAAATAAGCCGATTCAATAGTGTAGCCAATCAAGGGGATTGCAGCAGAGCAGCATGCTCTCAGCCTCCAAAAATATTTCACTGTTTATAAACCTAAGTATCTTGGGTTTTATTGTTTTATTTATGTGTATACCAAACAACAAAGATATGTTTGTGTTATAACTTGGCAAACGCTAAGCGAAAAATAAATTCTTACATAAGAATCTATTTAATTTTTGGAACCCAAACGCGAAGCGGAAAAAAATTTTGCCCACGGGAGAATCAATTTTGAGGTGTGAAAATAAAAATTCGCGCGAATTTTTAATTTCACACCTCAAAATTGTTTCTCCCGTGGGCAAAATTTTTTTCCGCTTCGCGTTTGGGTTCCAAAAATTAAATAGATTCTCATGTAAGAAATTTGTGTCCGCTTTGCTTTCCACCAATTAAAACAGGTGGGATCTATTTGTTTCTTATCATTATCTTATTCAAAGTTTCTTTTGCATTTAAAGACTCTGGAACAAAACGCGAATAAAATATACCAAAGTTATAATAGTTCATTATTGTTTTATAATTCGAAAAGCGTGGGGCTTATGTCCCACTTAAATGAAAAATATATGGAGCTTATGTCCCACTCAAGTGGGATATAATTCTTAAATTAAATGTCAACCCACTCAAGTGGAACATAACTCATATAAATAAAAAGTGGGTGCTATATCCCTGGGCCTTTTGTCCCTGCGACATGTTTTTGTACCTTCTTGAGACTAATCTGTTAATGAATAAATAAGAGGCACATAAGACAAAAAACTTTTTTGGACATAAGTCCCAAATTGGTATTGGGGCCATTCTGCCTTAATAAAATAAATTAGGGCCTTATATGCCTTTGAAAATAAAAAAAGGTTAGCATTTTAATATACGGGTTAACTTAGGTCCACTTCTATGCTCACTTTTCTAGCATTCGGCCTTATTTCTCACTTGGGACTCGGCGTTATTTCACTTTGACAAAGCGCAATAAGGCCGAATGTTGAAATTCGGCGTTATTTCGCTTTTGTAAAGTGAAATAACGCCGAATTTTGGAATTCGGCGTTATTTCGCTCGGCGTTATTTCACGGCACCATTCGATTACCTCTCATCCCTTTTCTGTAACTTCCGGCGTTCCTCAAGGGAGTCATTTAGGTCCAATGCTGTTCCTTATTTTTATAAATGACCTTCCTGATGTCCTTACTAACTCAACGTGTCGTATGTTTAAGGACGATTTAAAATTTTTTAGACGTGTAAGACTGTACGCTTCTCCAAAATGATGCTAAAAATCTTATCAACTGGTGCAATAAACCAATTAGCCCTAAACATATCCAAATGTCAATGTTTTTCGTTTAGTCGTCGTTTTTTACCTATCGTTTACGATTACAATATGCATAATCATGTCCTTGAAAGAGTTTCTATTAAAAAAGACCTTGGAGTAATTTTTGATTACAAGCTAAACTTTGTACCTACATCATATAGAATTCATGGTGAACAAAGCCAACTCTATGTTGGGTTTTATTTTTCGTAATTCGTTTGGTCTTAGGGACCCATACACACTTAAATTCTTTATGTTGCGTATGTTAGATCGGTCCTGGAATACCTATTGCTGCGTAGTGTGGAATCCTCATTACAATCTTCATATTACAAGAATAGAAAATCTAAAAAAAAATTGACAAGATTTGTATTACACAAGCTAGGCTGGAACATTGAAATGCCTTCGTATAACGTTAGATGTCAGCTTATTGGTATACAGACATTAGAAAACAGCCGTAAGATGTTTGCTATAAATTTTGTCAGTGATATTTTATCATATCATATTGATTGTCCTTATTTGTTATCGCTGGCTGATTGATCTTTACGCTCCTTCTAGAGAACTAAGAATTCGAACCTTATACCGTGAAAACGTTCATAGAGTAAATTAATGAACCTATGACTCGCAGTGTTAGGGAGATTAATAATGTGTCAAATAATATAGATTTTAATTTCCATTTGAGTAGAACCTTATTCAAAAATTTGTAAACTTGTATTTTTTAACTAATTAAATAATGTTAATAAATAATTTTATTTTTTTGTACATATCGCACCCTCAGTGCAAGACAGCGATAAGTCAAAAAATGTCATTTTTGAGTTAATGATGAGTAAATTTTGCTTTTTAAATTATCTTCATTTTGAGGGACATGAACGAAAAATTCGAAAGATTATTACTGTTTTTATTCAATTCCTATTATATTCATAATTTCCAGTGCAAAACAGAGCTAACACAAAATGCTCACGTTTTTTTCTTCAGTAATTTCAATGCAAGACAGAGATTTTCCAAAATAGTCTCATAAATCACACTGATTTTCTCATTTTGAAAAAAAAAAATCTATGCAAAACAGAGACATTCCAAAATAATCCACTTCAAACAATTCTTGGTTCCAATGCAAAACAAATACAAAACAAAAATATTTCATTTTTCTTAGTGCTAAAGAGCGATAAACCAAAATAGTTCTGGTTTTTTTCTCTGAATGTTTCAATGCAAAAGAGCGATAATTGAAAAAAGATTATTCTTTTCTTATTATTTATATTTAAACAAATTTAAATGTATTAAAAATACAAAATAAACATAATGGTTCTTGTAATAAAGCTTTGACATTATGGAAATTGCTGTCGCATGGGAAAGTTATAGGAGAATGTTTACAGTCAGTATTTTCAAGAAGCGTTTTCTCGAAATGGAGGTTTTTGAGTTCTCGCTCTTTTGCACTGAGGGTGCGATATGTAGCTTTAATTTTATAATGATTCAATGTATAATTTAAAAATTTCGTTAGTCTATTTGAGATTGTAAACTCTAATTGATATTAAATAAATAAATAAATAAATAAATACAGTGACGGACAAAACAATAAGACCACCTCTATCACTCTTAAAATATTCTCTCTATCTCTTTTTAAAATTATATAAAAAGGCTCTTTTTACTATATTCTACTTAAAATAAGGGAACTATTATGAAATAAAAGAAAAAGAACATGCACAGATAATTTGATGCAAAAAATAAATGTATAAACTAAAAAGAAATTTCAAATCGTGTGGACAAAACAATAGTACCAAGTGAAGTCATTTATTTTTGTATTACCTAGGATTCAAATTTTAAACAATATTTTAAATAGAATACTCTTGTGAGATCATTTAATATTAGTGGAGCAAAAAAAAAAGTTGGGAAAACATTAAAATGGGTCGTGGAATCCATTGTTCTTCAGCCGTGAGAGAATTGATGCATTAACTGACAAGAGAAGGCAAATCAGAACGGGAAATTATTGAAACTATTGGTTAATTAAAAAAGTTTGTATTAAACGCACTAGAGCCCCCAAAAGAAAATTTTAAAATAGGAACAAAGCGAAAAACTTCACAAAAACACGTCTTAGAAATAATGCGATTGTCATAAAAAGACACTTTCAGGTCATCTTTGGACATTAAATTAGAGCTTAACTTGCTAATAAGTGAGAAAACGCTCAGAAGAAGACCTTAAGAAAAGTAACTCTTCCAAAGAATCCCCAGGGAAGTTTCACTCATCAGCAAGAGGATTGGTCCAGATAATGAAGAAAAAATGGCGCAATGTTCTGTAGCCCGACGAAAGTAAAGTCAAATTAGTGGGATCAGATGGCAAAAGATGGATAAGGCGTCCAGAGTACGCAGAATTCAAACCGCAATACACAAGACAAACGCTTAAACACGGTGGTAGAAACATCATCGTGTGGAGGTATTTTTCTTGGCACGTAGTAGGTATAGGTATAATTTTTTGGATTAAAGAAAACATGGACCAGCATTTGTATCCCAATTTCTTAAAAGAAGATTTTTTTCCCTATACGAAATGGAAAATGTCACTAAAATGGCAGTTTATGCATTATAATGACCGTAAATATACATTGGGTCCAGTTCAAATATGACTTAAGGGGCATAGAATTAATTTTATGTCTTGGTTTGACCGATCGCCGGACCCAAGTCCAATTGAAAATTTGTGGGCTATCGTTGAGAACTTATTGGGTGCAAAAAAGTCGAGAAATAAGGATGAGTTGTTGCAAAAACTTCAAGAGACTTGGTATGTAATACCGAGACGAACTTCTCGCAAATTAGTGGAATTAAAGCCTCCAAAAGGATGTGCGGTGATGGTAAATAAGGGCTTTTCGACAATTTATTGGTTTTGATCAGAAAAAGAATTGAAATATGAAATAATTTCCATTTTTTGAGTAGTGGTCCTATTGTTTTTATCGCTTTAGAAATCAATTTATTTTCGTATTTATTTATTTTTTTTATTTAAACAAAAAATGAGGAGCGTTTTTTCAAAACTCAACAAACGCATTTTTTGCGAAAATGAGTTATTGGTATCGAAATTTTTGGCACGACCAGGCACAAAATAAAAATGTTAAAAAAGTGAACAGTTTTAATTTAAAAAAATATTTAAAATCGAGCGTTTTCTCAAAACTCAACAAAATTACTGGAGGTTTTTGCAAAACTCAACAAAATTATTGGAGGTTTTTCCAAAACTCAACAAAATGGCTCGTTTTTGCAAAACTCCACAAAGTTTGCCTGTGGTTGGAAAGCAATTATTATTATATGGGCATGAAATGGGCATCCCAAGAGAGCGACGAGGAGGAAACAGGGCTAAACCCATTGATTCTGAAATAACAACTGCTGTTAGAACTCACATTTCATCTTTCTACTGCCGCGAAAGTCATTATTCCAGAAAAAAATCCAAAAGAAGCTATCTTCCACCAGAGCTGACTCTCAAAAAAATGTTCAATATTTTTGTATCGGAACAAGAGAAAACTGGAAAACAAAAGTGCAGTCTATCCAAATATAAAAAGATTTTTTACTCGGAATTTATGAGAGTATGATGTCCAGATATCAACGTGCAAAGACAAGACAAGTGTGGCGTTACAACATGGGAATCGTCAACCACATGGAAAGCCAAGATAAAGAAAACGTAACGTTTTATACTTGGCTGGAGACGGATGGCCCAAGAGGAGCAAACGAAGTAGCATCCAACGTTGTGGACTATACTTAAAAAAGCTTGAAGGAAGCCTGAAGACTCAATCTGGGCCAAAGCCAAAAAAACTACGTCTTTTTTCTGACTCTTGTGCTTTTCAAAATAAAAACACGATTTTGATGATTGCACTATGCTCTTTTCTGGAAAAAAGCAAAATGTTCAAAAATATAAACCACTAACAGGTCACAGCTACATGCCACCAGATCGTGTGTTTGGACGAGTGGAAAAGGAATATAGGAAGAAAGAAGTCATCAATTCTCCTGAAGAATATTACAACGTTCTTCAAAATATTGGAACCGTAAGAAAAATCGGAAAAGACTGGACCGTGTGCGACTACAAGCTGGATTCAAAAAAAAACTTATAAGGTCAAAGTTGCCTTTTAAAATAAGCTAGAGTGATATACTACGAAAAGACGGGAAATAAAGTAGCATTATCTGTCAGTGACACCTTCAGCGGATCTCCTGTAACGGATGCACCTCTGAAAAGCCAGTTTTTTCAGCGTGTCCAAAAACTGCCAATTTAAAAAAGTTGCCCCAGAAAACAAAGTTTCGGAAAAAAAGATGACTGACGTACAGAAGCTAATGAAATTTTTTATTATTCCGGATGATGCCAAGGACTTCTATGAAACTGTTCTCTCCGCAAACACTAAGGAGTCCACAGAGGATATTGAAAGACGCTATGGCGATTAAAAATAATGTTTTTTTTTATTCAATATTTATTTTAGTTAATATTAATATAAGTTCATTGCAATGTATTTATTTCTTTAATAAATAAGATTTTTAATACTAATTTATCTATCTATTTATTTAAAAGAAAAATAAACGTTTTTGCAAAACTCAACAAAAACCTGTATTTGTTGAGTTTTGAAAAAACGCTCCTCAAATCTTGTTAGATAATGAATTGATTTAAGTTCCTGATACTGTAACGGCCAATTTCTTCACATAAGTCCTAAGTCAGCTAAGTACCCGGTCTAGCTAGACCAGGTCCTAGCACTAGTACTCGGTCTTAAGGAAAAGTTAGGACCTGAGCATTTCTTCACATATGGGGCATTCCACGTGAAACCAGCAGCTAAAAATGTGGTGGGTCGTCAAATTTGTTCATATTTGGTATATGTATTCCTCAATCGATTTAAAAAATACATCTGGAAGGATTTTGAATTTTAAGCCTTGATAGCGGAGTTATGGGCTTCTAAAGTTTTGAAAAACTCTGGGAAGAGTTTATTTGAAAAATTTATATAAATTAAACGAAGGGGTAACAAAATTATTTTAATGATGGATTATATGCAAAATTAGACGTGCTTTTCAAATGTGAAATCTAAACCGGAAATAGATTTATTTTTTCGACAGAAAACCGGAAGTTGGCACTTCAAATCCAAATTTAAGAAACTTCGACCATTTTGATATTTTTTTAAATAGTCTTAAAATAAAGCTTATACAATTTAGAAACCACATGCCAAATTTCAGAGTGGGATCTCAAGCCGTTTAGAAGATACATAGGTTTTAGTGAGGGGTCTTCGTGCATGTAAAACCGGAAGTACCCAGTTTTCTCTGCTCTGACCCAGCAGTTTGTACCACCCCCAAATTTTTTTTGCCCATTCGATAGAGCATTGGCTGAATATCATTATCCTGATTTTTCGCACTCGCGAAATTCACCTTTCAGCCGCCATCTTGGATTTTAGTTTTTGTTGAATATCTCGATTTCTATTTATCCTACATAAAAGTTGTGCATGCAAGAAACGTAGGAAATTAAATTTCGCGTCTTTTATGTTTAAAGAACTTTTTCGATATTCTTAATATTAAAAAAGTTGCAAGCCAAAAAAGAAAAAAAAAAGAAAAAAATGACAATTTTAAAGTTTTGCGCACTTTTTATCAAAATTATGAAAAAAGGTCCTGAATTTTCTCTTGTAACATAAATCTCTAAAATACTTACTAATCAAAATTCAATATTTGTTAAAAAAAAAAATTAAGAAAAAAGTAAAGATAAAAACACAAACAAAAAAGAGCATTTTTTAACAAAAAAAGTTTAATAACGTTTGTGTTTATAGCGTTACAAAAAAAAGTTGTATAAGAGAGTTGTAGAGAATTTTAAGGTGAATAATCTTTTCTCGGAAGGTTTTTTCATAATTTTGATAAAAAGTGCTCAAAACTTTAAAATTGTCATTTTTTTCGTTTTTTTTTTCTTTTTTGGCTTGCAACTTTTTTAATATTAAGAATATCGAAAAAGTTCTCTTAACATAAAAGACGCGAAATTTAATTTCCTACGTTTCTTGCATGCACAACTTTTATGTAGGATAAATAGAAATTGAGATATTCAACAAAAACTAAAATCCAAGATGGCGGCTGAAAGGTGAATTTCGCGAGTGCGAAAAATCAGGATAATGATATTCAGCCAATGCTCTATCGAATGGGCAAAAAAAATTTGGGGGTGGTACAAACTGCTGGGTCAGAGCAGAGAAAACTGGGTACTTCCGGTTTTACATGCACGAAGACCCCTCACTAAAACCTATGTATCTTCTAAACGGCTTGAGATCCCACTCTGAAATTTGGCATGTAGTTTCTAAATTGTATAAGCTTTATTTTAAGACTATTTAAAAAAATATCAAAATGGTCGAAGTTTCTTAAATTTGGATTTGAAGTGCCAACTTCCGGTTTTCTGTCGAAAAAATAAATCTATTTCCGGTTTAGATTTCACATTTGAAAAGCACGTCTAATTTTGCATATAATCCATCATTAAAATAATTTTGTTACCCCTTCGTTTAATTTATATAAATTTTTCAAATAAACTCTTCCCAGAGTTTTTCAAAACTTTAGAAGCCCATAACTCCGCTATCAAGGCTTAAAATTCAAAATCCTTCCAGATGTATTTTTTAAATCGATTGAGGAATACATATACCAAATATGAACAAATTTGACGACCCACCACATTTTTCGCTGCTGGTTTCACGTGAAATGCCCCATATGTAGGACCTGATCTAAATTCACAACGCAGTCCTAAGAATTAATACGTATAAAACTGGTCTAACTGTCATTCTGACAATATTTTGATGTTTTAAATATTTTATTTTGATATTTCAGCAGATTAAACCAAATGAAAAATATACAAAAAACAGTAAATTAATGAAATTATCATTAAAATAATTTTTTTTTAAATATTGTAAAGATTGAAAAAGAGGCCAACAAGAACAGAAGATAAATTCTATTAAGAATTGTCACAATCAAGAATGAAGATAACGTCTGGATCGTATACAAAAGTATCGGCAAGACTGGTAACTAGTTCACCAACGAATATAGATTGGCCATTGCCTGGGAAAGTCCGAAGACCAAAAAAAAAAAAATCATTTTGAAATAAGTAATAAAAAAGACGTTAACTATGCGGATGTTTGTTCATAATGTAAATTCATATCTAAAAAAAATAACGTTTTTGAAAAACTGCGGCTTTATTGTTTTGGTGGAGTTTTTTTTATAGCAGTCATAGGACGAACAGAATGAAGACAAGTTTGAGCATAATCTTCAATGCTATTTGTAAATAGAATCCTTTTGCAAATACATTTTGCGTTGGAAATTGGAAGATGGTTTTCACACGGCCATCACAAATTCTAAAACCTGTCCTCTGCCCGTAAAATGGTACCGAAAGATGATATTTTGAGTGAATATTGTATGTAGGTGACTCCATTTATATTTATACTTAACCATGGTTTTCCTATCAGAAATGCAGTGCCAACGATTTTTTTTTTTTCATAATAATTTATTCAAAAGTTGCTTTGTCGTTATTATTCATGAATTATATCTAATGCAAAAAAACGATTATTATGTTTTTGGTAAATAAAAACAAAATCATCCAAATCAATAGAAACGCACTTTTCAAGCGCAACAACACCCAAGAAATTAAGAAATCTGCCAGATATCTCTTAAAAATAATTAAATTCATTGCTTTCATTGAAGTACTAACCGCTAGACTACCGATTTTGAGGTCCTAATAAATACCGAGTCCTAACTAATACTCGGTACCAATTTGACAGTACTAAGGCTTAGGACTTTTGTGAAGAAATCACTTGGTACCGATCTGAGTACTAACGATTGGTATAATAAACAGGTACTAGTCGATTTTGAGGAGCTAGCTAGGACCAGGTCCTAACTAGTACTCGGTCCTAAATTGACAGTTCTAAGGCTTAGTACCTGAGTGAAGAAATGAGTTGATACCGATTTGAGTACTAACTTTAGGACTAGGACCGGTACTAGTGCTAGGACTTTATATTAATAATTTTTTTTTTTCTTTTAAAAACAATGAAAAATGTGTGTTTTATGATTTGTTTTTAAAGTAAGACGAAATAGTCTTATTGTTTTGTCCATCACTGTATATCATCGGAATATTATGAGGCTTCACTCTTGTTTAATTTATCATATCAGAGTTCCTAAAACGTCTCTCAGCACAAATCTTCTTTACTTATTGCAACGTCTGTAGGCTGTTTAGATCCTCTGAACATTGACCAATCCCCCAAACTTATTTCTACTTTTCCTGTTCTGGAAACGCCCTTTCTTAAATTTGAAACAAAGCCATTTTTAATTAGACATTTTCTCTCAGAACTAAAAGATCCTTTAAGAGTCCCACGCAAAAAAAAACGAAACAGAAACTTCTTAAGTCACAAACGAAACACAGAAACACCTTTCTTACAAAGAAACCTAAACAAAACACCGACATTCCGAGCAGTCTACGGCCTACGCCCATGTAAATATGTCATCACCCACCTTAAATTACTATCGAATCAAATCTTAATCCAATGATTAAGTTAGTTCTTTGCCAAACCCGGCAAATAAATTCCTTTCAAATAATCTTCTCAAATTAGAAAGAACTTCTTTTCTACAACAGTATGGAAAATAGAAGTCATTTCATTACGTGAATAGTTTATCGGAAGCTAAAGGCTATTATGTAAACAGTGTGAGGCATTTTAATCACACCACCGCACGATAATAATAATTTCCAAGATATTTACGCCCGTGGCAAACGCTTGACCTCGCCCGGAAATTGTTTGTAGATTCAAACTCTTTATCTCTTCAAAATGATTTCTATTAGAGAGAAAGTAGTTTTCAATTAACAAAAAAAATAAAATAAAATGAAAGAAAAAGAGACATTTCGTTCCAAAAATGGGTTTTCTTTCCACATAGAAAAATTAAACAGAAAAAAAGAAAACAGCTTTTTCCTAGATAATTTTTTTGCGAGGCGGAATTCTTTTTTGTTTGCTTTCCAAAATCAATACCGGTTCGGGGATTTAACAAAATCAATAGGAAATTCATTAAAAACCACAAAGAATTAATTTAAAAAAAAAAATTATGATGACATTGAGGCAAAAATTAAAGATTTTTTTTTGTAGTTGAAAGATGCAAATTATGCAAGAAGCTGCTGTCGTGAGTGCGGAAAAGAAAAAAGACACTTTTTTGACTCGAGTTGATTTGAAACTTACCTCTTTTGAATAATTTACTGGAATAGCTTTCAAATTAAAATATTTGACAAATTTTGTATTTATTTTGTTTTGATTAATTTTTGATTTTTTTTTAATCGAGTTCACTTGTTAATTTTTGCACAAAATCAATAACATACGTGTTAAGTTTTTTTTTTTTTGTTAATATTTTTTGTCTTCTTTCTGATTTTGGTTGAGTTACGCGATTCGTATTTGGTTTATTTCAATTTGATGAAGAAAAAAAAAATACAAATAATTTTAAAAACAGAAAATTGAATTTTTTTTAATTGAATTCTTTTTGTATTTTTATTTTACGTGTATTTTTGCCCAGTTGGACGATTGTAGACACTTTTTTTTTTTTTAATTTTACTTTTGACTGACGATGAACCAACCGAACAAATTGAAAGCAAAAAAACGAATGAGAAGAATGAATTAATTTTTTTCTCTAGCTGCTGCTGGACTGGCTGAATGTTGTTTTTTTAATTTTTTTTTTAATTTTGGATGGAAAGAGAAGGAAAATATGTTATTTTTTAGATGGAGTTTGACTGTAATGTGTAAAAAAGAGATAAATATATTTTGAAGTGACATATAAGTGACAGCGCATCGATTTGTTGGTAGTTCATTTTTGGGGATGAATTTTTAATATTCGATAAGAAATGGCAGTGCTTTAAATAAAATTTTATCGAAACAACAGGGATGTCATTGAGGAATCTCTTTTTATTTTGTGTTTATTAAACTGAGTTTACATAAGCCCCGTTCCATTGGAGGTGGGTAGTTTACTCATGATTAGATCTAGTACTGGAATTAACACATGATCTTCTACTCGAGGAGATAGGAATGTGTAGTTGTTGTACTAGATTTCTACTCACGAGTAAACTACCACCTTCAATGAAACAGGGCTATAAGGTGTTAGTGTAAGGGTTTGACCACACCGGAAATTTATGTGGTAGCAGTACGGGTAATTGTATGAAAAAATTGCACACCTCCCAACTAACAAAACAGCATCTGTGAATTGAAATCTCGCAGGTATTACTTTTTATAGAGCTTTTATACAGCTTGCTTAATTATTTAATTGCACATATAAGTTCGAACTTGTTTGACAAATTCTAATAAGCTGTTTAAATACTGTTAAAGAAGCTTAACCGAAGAAAGCTTGTTTTTGGGAAAAGCTTTACAAATGTTTGTATTTGATTTTTGGTTTTGAAATTGAATAATCTAGCTTGGACTTTTTTTTTAGTTTTAAATCCTAATACGCAGCTGAAGTGAAACGAAATTTTCCATGCAAAATTTCGTTAACGAAATCTTGAACGAAAATTTTGTTTTGCTTTTCGTTTGACGTTTTTTTTTCATTTCTAATTCATTTATTTCTTGCTTTAAAAATTGTTTTTTTGTTGATTTTTCTTGATTTTAAATTAATTTTTATTTTTTTTATTTTGACTTTCACAGAATACTCGACTTTGGAGGATTGAAAATTTTTCGTTTCGCTTTAGCTCCGTACTACACTTTATGTATAAATGCAACAGCAGCTGTGTTCCTTCATCTAAAGACTTAACTACAAACACCACTTTTTGAAAAAGTACAAAAGTGAAAAAAGCGAAACGAAAAAATTTGAAGGCTTTAAAGCCAACAGCGGACATATAGTAACAAAAAAATACCATCGGGTAATATAGCAAAATAAAAATAATAAAAATATTCCTGAATTTTATGCAAAAATAAAACAAATTTTATTTCGTTCAAGATTTCGTTAACGAAATTTTGTATTTATTGGTTTTCCAAAAGTCCGAAAAAAAAAACTTTTTTTTTAAAGCTACAATGTCTTTTCTAGTGTTTATATCATAGTAAATTTGTTTCTTTTTGACAAATGTTTAAATGACATTTATCTTTAATAAGGCTAAGCCGCTCCCAACTAGCACAACAGCTTCTATAAATTGAGATCTCGCAGGATCTACTTTTTATACAGCTTGTATTGAGCTTGCTTCAGAATTTAATTTCTTATAGAAGTTTGAACTTGTTTTACAACTTCTAATAAGTTGTTTAAATATTGTTAAAGAAACTTAAACGAAAAAAGCTTGTTTTCGGAAAAGCCTGCTTAATGAATTTATAGAAGATTTACAGAAACCATCAAGTTTAGTATTTGGTTTTTGGTTTTGATATTGAATAATCTAGCTGGGACACTTTTTGGTTTTGACATTGAATAATTTAGCTCAGACATTTTTTTTTACATTTCTGCTATTTGAACTGATTAAGTTTTTGATTTCATTAATTAATATACGAGGATGGCCGAGTGCGTAGAGTGGTGGACTGCCACCAAGCAGATACGAAGTTCGATTCCTGGGTGTGGTAAAAAAATTATATACTTTTAAAATTATTATTAATAGATATACTAAAAACTAATGGAATATTAGGTGTGTTTTTTTGTTTATCTATATAGATTTTGTGCAAAAAAACGACATCGAGATTTTTTAAATCCGTGCAACCCTTTGGCAGCACTGAACATTAATTAGACAGCTGTCTGTCAAAAAGTTTGCTTTTGCTTTTTTATTTTAAAAATTAAAATTTAATAAAACAAAGAGAAAGAAACAAACAAAAAAATTCGTAGAATTGTTCCTGGTTTGTCGATTGTCATGTTCCTCTAGCTGTGTTAGGTTCCATTCCAAACTACCACCAGGAATTCTACCACATGGTTTGCCCATTGTAAAGGAAGTTGCATCAGCCATAACACCACTTGAACACAAAAAAGAAGGGCTCTATCTGAGAATGTCGACATCTACACAGACTACATTGGAGGTGGTGATAATGAAGAGTCAAACGATGGGAGGACAAATGCTAGGTTGTCGTTGAATCGAGCTTTCTACGAAGACCCATAGTCTAAGAATCGATGCATCACTTCAATGGATTGGTCAACACATTTTCCTGAACTGGTTGTTGCTTCATATCACAAAAATGAGGTTTGCATTTGTATTGTATCGTACGATTCTACCTAAAACCCATTAAATAACTTCCCTAGGAGAGTCCCAATGAACCAGATGGTGTTGTGGTGTTGTAATGGTCTGGAACACAAAATATAAAAAACAAGCACCCGAAGATGTATTCCATTGTCAGAGTGCCGTTATGTCAACATGCTTTACTAAATTCAATTCAATGAAATCTTATACTCGGTGGAACGTATTCCGGTCAGATTGTGCTTTGGGATAATCGAGTGCAAAAGCGCACCCCCATCCAGAGGACACCACAAGATACGAACCCAGTGTACTGTTTGCAAATGGTTGGCACACACAATGTGATATCGATCTCATCCGATGGCAAGCTTTGCTCTTGGAGTTTGGATATGTTGTCGATGCCGCAAGATACACTGGAATTGCAGCAACGGCAATCGAAGCCAATTGCTATCACTTGCATGTTCTTTTCATCGAATGAGATTAACAATCTAGCAATGGCAATGTTTATTCTGGTAAGAGTTTGTTGTGATTTACCATTTGCTTAAAACAAATTGTTGTTTCTAAAAGCTTATCGACATGGAATACGTTCGGGTGTGTCTGAAGTCTATGAGAAGCATTTTGCGTCCAGTGACGGGAATATCAACTCATCTAAATCAATCTACACCAGATTTTGGTGATTTGTTCCTTACATCGTCCATTGATTGGACAATTAAGTTATGGAATCTTAAGGTGAATTATGTTCAGTAAGCTCAAAAATCATATTGGTTAAAATGCAAAGCGCTCCTTTTTATTGTTTTCACAAGGTGAATGAGTGCCAAAGTGGATTTTTGTTACTTTTTTGTATACCAACTATCTAAATACGTAATATTAAACATCCAAAACTTGTTGATTCTTTCCAGAACCAAGCCACTTTCTTTAAGCCTACTTCATCCCACAACAGCTCCCTGGCCCTGTATAAACAAAAACATTTTCCAGTCATCAAGACGTTTATTTAAGATAAGATGGAGGTTTATGTCTATTAATCCATCTACTTCTGCTTTGCTGCATTATGTTTAATTGGATAAAAAAGCTACTATTGAAATCGACAATCTGGAGAATCGAAGTCAAATCAATTCAGGTATCTAAGTCGCGAACTTTTTGTATTTTCGAATGGTTTAAAATGTTTTTTTTTATTATTTAAACTTTCAGGAATGCTGTGATTAATAACCAGGCTAATCATAATTTGCATAATGAAGAACTCTTGTCTAGAGGAGCTATACGCATGTGGCACAATGAGTTGAATGAGATAAAATTTATTAATTTTGTTTTGTTTTTAATTGAACCAATATTGTTTTAACTTTTTGATTGTATATTAAATATTTATGCAAAGTGAAACGAATTTGTTTAACAACAGTTGGAATATAAAGTAAAATTTGTTCAATTGTACTTAATCTATTGAATCATCTCTCATATAGACTCAATTTACTTATTATGTTTTAACAGTAATTTTTTTCAATCAAGCCTTACACCCAAACTTATAATCCCTAAAAAGAATAAAAACTTAAATTACTTAGTGATCACATGAAATGATTTTCTATCTTAATTGTGGCGAATGATAAAAAAAAATTAGCATTAGCTTTTAGTTTCATAAACTGGACGGCGGGAGGTGATTGAGACTTTGGTAGGAGCAGTGGTTGTGGTGGTTGATGTGACTGTGACTGGGATTGTGATGTGGTTACAATTTTATTCTGCTCCGTGTCGCTTTTCTTCTTCTTTCTTGTTGATTTTTCCTCGGCATTAGCTTCATCTAAGGGCGTAGATTTCTTTCCAGATTTAAAGTAGTAGGAAGGCATATCATCCCCTTTCTGCGTTAACCACGTTTATCAGCAAAGCAGTTTTTTTCATCTCTTAAAATGAACCAAACATAAGGAATTAACTAGCGAAACTAGAATTATATTTCAAACATATTAATCAGATATTAATTGAGTCATTTTCAACAAAACACTTTCGTATCTAGTTTTATTGAAAGTTTTCCAGCTCTCTTTAGAAGAACACAAAATATTAAATAAACTTTAACCTATTGCAGAAATTCGTAAAATCTTGTATTCACTCGCCAGAGTGAATATTTGAGTTCTGCTTCAACTTGGAGTTGGTTATGAGACTTTTGTTGTATACCTAGCAAGCAACAAAACAAACAAAAAAGAAACAGTTCTGAGATTATGCAGTGACGCGCGCACAAATTTGTTTATTTAATTTTCATATCGGATTGGAAACTGGTCAAATAAATCTTAATGAGAAAAAGCAAAACGGATTACGTTTCGGGGAAGAAAATATAAAACAAAATCTCCCGCCTTTGTAAGGACTCCCACAGCTGGATCAAGAATGCTAGCTTGCAAATATGTTTTTTTGTTTATCCATGTGTATTGGAATTCAATTTTGGTTTATTGAACTTGCTATTTACAATTGACTTAAAATAACTTATTTCTAAGATACATTGATAGTTACAAAATTTTGTTGGCACAAAGGGAGCCTAACGTTAAATAATGAACAAAGTTATAAAATATAATACATGGATTAACTTAATCTAAAAAGTCGGCTGTATAGGTTGTGCTCGGGGGTGTTCAGACCCATTATGTCCAGTTGTAGGGTTGGTTGAGTTGGGTTGGGAATCCATGTGTATTGCCTTAATTCCTTCCTAGCTGTTAAGGAGGGGAAAGTAATTGCGAAGAAAATTCATGCAGATATCATTTTCTCGGGATCTCGATGGAGGCCTTAGAGCCATTTGTAGAAGACATTTCGTACAGAAACAGGACGACATCAATGCAGGCAGAGTACATCTGAAGAAGGAATAAGGAATATATCGAACCAATAAAGGAGAATAAATAAAAAAATTACCTGTAACCAATTGGGGACCTAAATGATGCCCTCAAACAATTACCATAACGTTCTTTAAAATATTTCTTATACATCAACTTTCAAGATGCCATTGTTTCTACACTTCACTTTACATGCACATGTCGACACCATCATTTGCACAGGCAGTGAAGTGATCTTCTTCTAAGATGGCTTTTCTCATCAACGGGTCTTGGTTCTGATACCATTTACATAAAGTGAGGGAGATTTTAGGGAGTTGAAGGATTTGGGTATTGAATGAGCTGCAATGCAATGTTAGGATTGTCTTGCTTGTTGCTGTCTGCTGTTTGGGATGAAAAGTATTTCCTGAAGGAATATTTTTCGGGAGGTATGTTTGTATTTGCTTTTCTTCGCAGCGCACAGACATGACGTGTATCTTTTTAAAAAGTTATAAGTTTTTGTGGTGGGCATAATGAGGCGATTGATTAACAAGAGCTTTGTTATCATTTAACCATGTTTATCGTCAAAGAATAGATGTTTTCGCAAACGAGCTGGCATTCCGAGAGCATTTACATTACATTTGGCTGTAAGGTTTGAAGGTACCGACATGTATAAGAAACAAGCGCACAGTACACAGAATTCTTCTTTTGTGAAATAATTCCTAGAAAAAAGATAAATATGCTATCTCATTGTAAGAATAAATTGATATACTTTCCATCTGCTTTTCAGGTTTTTTCTTTGGTTTTGTGGAAGATATCGCACTCTTGCAAATACGTGAATCCTAAAATAATTAAATTAAATTTAAAAAACAAAGTTTATGGTACAATTTTTATCTTTTCCAAATATATGCTTGTACCTACTTACATTGATTTGTGTTGTTTGTTATTCCTAATTGAATTCAATTTTAAATATTATATTTTTTTGTCATATATCTGTCACCTGCAGCTGTCGTTTAATGGAATCTGACATTTAATAAGTGTAATGCACCTTGGCAGTACTGTTTTCTATCGAGAGAAAGTAAAATCTGGATAATTATCTGGATTTTTGAAAAATCTATACAGATAAAGTTTTTGTTGTATTTAACACGTAAATTGTTTCGATTTCAAAAATCTCGATGTCGTTTTTTTGCACAAAATCTATATAGATAAACAAAAAAACACACCTAATAATATAATTTCAGATTAAAAGATAAAATTCATGATTTAAAATCAAATAAAAACCATTTAAAAAAGAATTATTTTTTGTTTTTGTAGTAGTTTTTTTTTATTTCGATAAGACATGTATTAAAGAGCTATACAAGCTCTTCCGAAGCTATCTGTCAAATCTCAAAGCTTCTGTAGAGCTTCGGTAAAGCTTCGTTTAAACTTCTTATAGAGGGTCAAACTTGTAAAACGTTCTCCTTTTTCCATGCCCAACAACCTTACTAAAGTTTAAAAGAAGCTAAAATGTAGCTTTTGTAACACCTTAACCGAAGCTGAAATGTTAGTTGGGCTACGCCCAAGTAACAATTTAGCTTTCATAAGGGTCAATGCAAGCCATTTTTTGACTTGTTTAAAAAGAAGGACAAGTCTTATGCAAAGCATTTTGGCGCACATTACCGAATTTCCTCAAGACCTTCCTCCACAGGCAATCCACAAGCAAATAGCTTGTGACGAACAGCGTAAAACGACCTTATGCAGGCCTTTTTACAAAACAATGAAACATTTTAGGGAAACTATAGCTTCGCTAAGGAAACTATCATTTGCATTGGATGTTATAATAAGGCCTTATGGAGGTTGTTATAAGATGTTGAATTTAGGAATAAAAAAAAAGATTTTATTGATTTTTTTTTTCTTTTAATTTTTTTCTATTTTGTTTTTTCTTCTTTTTTGGCCATGTCAATGCTTTTCCTGTCGTTCTGAAATGGGAAGAATTTTATTTTAATTGAAAAAGAACACATTTTTTTTTATTTCACAAATGGCCCCGCCAGGAATCGATCCCACATACCCCTGCATACCAAGCCAGCACCTTACCAGTAGACCATACTCGAATATTAAAGATGAGTGGCAAAAAGGGAGCTAATTGAAACCTCACATAAAAATGCAATGTTTTTTTCTAAAGTGTGACAAACATTGCATATCTGCAGGATAAAAGCTTTGCATACTTATTGGTGAAAAACATTGTATACTTGAGAGATGAAAACATTGCATACTTAGAAGAACCTCTTGGAACAGGTCTCATGAAAGCCTTCTGTCACTTGAAAATAGAAGGCTTCTTTAAAACGGTTCAAACAGGTCTTATGAAGGTCTTCTTTAACTTATATTTACAAGGCTCCTTCTAAACACTTCCAGATGGCCTTAAGGAGACCTCCTTTGTTTCCAAAATGGATGATTTGCGTAAGTAAGCCTTAAACTAAACTTATACAAACTATAGCTTGCCGAATCGAAGAAAATGGACCTTATGCAAGTAAAATTGTTACTTGGGCGACACGCAAACAAGAAGAGTCCAAGACGAGACATTTATCTAAAATAAGGCGTCTAAGACGCCACTAAGACGAAACGCTACTAAGACCGAAACGCGTCAAAAACGCGCCCAAAATACCTCAAAAACGCATCCAAAATGCGTCCAAAACGCATGCGAAACGCGTCTAACACACGTCAAAAATTCATGCGAAACGCGTCTCAAACGCGTCCAAAAAGCGTACAAAACGCGGCTAAAACGCGTCTGAAATGCGTCCAAAACTCGTCTATAATTCGTCAAAAACGCGTCCAAAACGACCAAAACACGTCCGAAATGCTCCCAAAACGTCCAAAACGCATCCCAAACGCGTCCAAAACTTGTCTCAAACGCTTCTCAAACGCGTTCAAAACGCGTCCAAAACGCGTCTATAACACGCCCAAACGCGTCTTAAACGCGCCTTAAATGCGTCTTAAACGCGTCCGAAACGCATCAAAAACGCGTGCAAAAAGCATCCAAAATGCGTCCAAAACGAGTCTCAACACGTCCTAAACGCGTCAAAAACGCGACCAAAACACGTCCGAAATGCTCCCAAAACGTCCGAAACGCGTCCTAAACGCGTCTTAAACGCGTCAAAAACTTGTCAAGAACGCGTCCAAAATGCGTCCAGGTTGAGTCCAAAATTTTTCCAAAACGCGTTCAAAGTATCTAAGTGGCAAAGTAGTCGAGTATTTTGACTTTGACAGAATACTCGATGATATTTTTTCGTTAGCATTTTCGTTGTCGACAATGGAGACATGAAAATTTTTCTTTCCACATCAGCAGCGTACTCTCAAAATTTATAGCTTGTATAAAACTTCTATAAAGCCTACGGTTCTCTAATAATTTTTTTTTCCAAGAAAATCTATGCAAAGTACAAACAAAAATATAAAAAACAATTTCCTCATTGTTATATAATCTTTCAAGTGCAATGACTCATTTCCCTTGTAATAAAAACAATCAAACATTCTCAAATCGTTTTAAAACGTTTACATCTAATCTCAAGTGTTTACATTCCCTAATTACGTAACAACCTTAAAAACGTTTACATTTCATATAAAAGTCTGTTCATACCCTAATCATTCATTCAGTTCGTTCAATACTTTCGTTAAGTGAATTTTCAGTTCAGTGGCAAATAAAATACACATAAAATTTTTATAAATGGCGTTTTTTCGCGACACTGTAGTTTAACTTGTTCTCCAAAAAAATTCGTTTTCACCGCATTTGCATATTTTAGGTATATTTTCTGAAATAAAAACTTTATAAATTAACCGCAAAACATTTTTATTAAAAGAAATCCTACTCCACAATGGCGGGTGGAGCAGCATCTGGGGCAAAAGTGATACAAGTCACCAACATTGCCCCACAAGCCACCAAGGACCAAATGCAAACACTCTTCGGTAATATTGGTAAAATCGAAGAAATTCGTCTCTATCCAACCGTTCGAGATGTCTCATGTCCCGTTCAATCTCGCATTTGCTATGTCAAATACATTGAAAACTCATGCGTCCCTGTCGCTCAACACCTAACCAATACGGTCTTTATTGATCGCGCTTTAATTGTCATCCCTGTCTTATCGATACCCGAAGAATATCGTGCTTTGGAAATGTCTAAAAATGGCACAATTGTACCAGGATTGCAGAAACCCGATTCGAAATTGCCACCCGAAGTTGTTAATCGAATTGAAGGTCAATCACCGCAGCAGGTAAGTCATCAGAGAAGACAGAGACAAAGAATCAGACAAATAAGTTCAACTTCTTTGCAGGTTATTCGAACTTATGATCCCAAATTGACTGAGAACAATTTGCCAGAGTATCCAGCTCTGCCATCATTCTACGACTCGAGAAAGATTGAAGAAATCCGACGAACCATAATCGTTTGCGATGTAAAGAACGAATGGCGTCTGGATGATTTGATGGATTGTTTCTCTCGAGCTGGCGAGGTTAAATACGCTCGTTGGGCCGAGAAAGAGTCCAAAACTTACTGCATGATTGAATTCTGCGAACAGCAGAGTATCATTCATGCCTTACGCATGCAAGGACTTGAATTCAAAGGTGGTTATTTGAGTGTCTACCATGCAACTGATTCGATCTCTAAGCCAGAAGCTAAAAGCAATGAAGCAGCTCAAGCTGAGATCGAAGAAGCTATGACAATTGTCAAAGAAGCTCAAAGTATGATCTCGGCGGCAATAGATCCGGTGATTGGGATGTTGGCTAAGGACAAGCGCCGGCGTTCGAGATCGCGATCTCGTTCAAGAGATCGACGAGCTTCGCGCTCACGCTCGCACCGTTCGCGGTCGAGACGTAGGTCGCGCTCGCGAACGAGATCGAAACGATCGCGCAGCAAGTCGAAACGATCACGCTCTCGTTCGAGGCGTTCGCATTCTCGCAAACGTTCGAGGTCCCGCAAGCGATCGCGATCTCGTCGGAAGAGTCGCTCTCGCTCGCGGTCGAAACGTTCGAGATCGCGTGATCGTCGCAAGCGATCTCGATCCCGTCGCCGTAGCGCTTCACGAACATCCCGATCACGGCGATCTAGATCGCGTAATGCGAAACGATCACGTTCGCGTGATCGTAAGAGGTCGCATCGTACAAGAGATGAGAAGAGGAGGACAACTAGGTCACCGAGTAAGAGACGTTCGCCATCGCGAACTACTTCGAGTCGAACTAAGGATGTTTCGGTGTCCAAGTCGATTTCGTCGAAGAGACGGTCACGTTCACCAGATTCGCGCAAATTGAAGAAAATTGTTGAAGATACTGTAGTTCAAAGGGACTATGATGCGGAGGAGAAGATTGGACAGCGTTCGAGCACTGACAAGGCCAGGAAATCGGCCAGTGTGGAGAAGTCTGATAATATGGATATTTCTAATTCTCCATAGATTGATTGACTATATAGTGGCTCTTATTGCACTATAATATTAATTACCGTAAGATAAGATACAAAAAAAAAAACATAAAATACAAAAATGAATTACTAATTTTCTTTTTTTTTCTTCTCAACAAAAAAATAAAGGATGTCTACCAAGACATTGTTTGAAAACTAAACAAATTATACGAGTTTTTATTTTAGATTTTAAGGGGAAGTCAATTTTCAAATGTTAACACATTTATTGGGCGAGTTAACATATTTAAAAAAACATGTAAATAATGGAAGTATCCTTAAAGGATGTCTACCAAGACATCGTTTGAAAACTAACAAAATATGACTTTTTATTTCTTTCGTTTTTCTTTTAGATTTTAAGGGGAAGAATATTTTCAAATGTTAACACATTAATAGGGCGAGTTAAATAATTTCAATAAAAATAAAGTTTGTTGAGATCCATTGGAATTTTGATTCTCTGGAATCTCCCTCGGAATTAAACTCCATTGAAGCAAAAATTTTATTAAATTACAGTCAAATCGGAGAGAAACTATTGGACAACAATTTTACGTCACCCTGTATGAAGGGAAGCAAAGGACTGAATTCATTAAAGCAGTGATGCTTTGCATCAAATATATTTCTAGTGCATACGTGATGCAAAAGTAAAGATGCGTTTATGAATTCGGCCGTTGGCCATTCCACCATTCCAAATGAAACCAAATATGATTGGTTATTCGGATCATCGTATGGGCATTGGTTTGGGTCAAATAAAAGTGTAATAAAACATGATAAGTCAATTTTGAATATATTTTGTTAAACCCACATTTTTTTAAATGCAAATCTTAATTAACAGATACTTTGATATATAAGGATAATATTTGCATTTAAAGCGTAAAGCCTAAACAAAAAATATGTATTCAGAAACTTTTTTGGAGCAAATGGACTTGTACTGTTTTGAAAATGAACGATTCATTTGTGCTGACTCTTAAATCATGGTTTGGGTTCTCAAAAATGTGCAAATTAGAACGTCTGTAAGAAAAATATTTTGAAAAAAATAATAGATTGACAAAATTCAGTTTAAGTCGGAATTGTTAATGTGGTTATATCAGTTAGAATATTCGGTGCACTATATCTATTCGGTGTATTTACTTAGGAGTACCCATTTTTATGGGTACTTTAAATGTTTTAAAATGAACCCAGTAGTGCTATGTGAGTTGATTCATTCGTTTTGTTTTGGAAAGTGAAAAATATGTCCTGGCTGAATGGCATGACCTGATAAATGTTTTTTTTTTTTTTGCTAGAAGCTAAAACTGACGAGAGCATACCTATTCAATAGTCTGAAGTAATCTCGGCCGAATCAATCGCTAACAATACACAACATGGACTAGTATAAACTAATTAACTAGTAAACTGAGTTAAGGAAAAATCAGACAGTTTTGGATGTCGTTATTCTTCGAATCGTATTTAGTCATAAGTTGTTGTAGGCTAGTTTTAAATTTTGAGCACAACAATAGCCTCCTTAAAAATATCCACAATCTTCTTGCTTCTTGGCACTACAATTATTGAGCTTCGTTCTTTTTGAACTTAGGTATCTTGTGAGGATAAAAATCCGAATTTGAGTTTTTTTTTTTTTAACTTTTTTCGTTATTTCTTTTAAATGCACCTCCCAACTAAATGGGCGAAACAAAGCATAAAACAAACTTGCAATGATATTAAATCCTTCTTGTGTCACTTCTATATATAATTATTCAATGATTCTACTAACAATTTTACGCCTTCCAATTTATTATCGGTCAATTTTGTTAAAGAACATCTATAAAAACCAGCAAAGCATATGTTTTTGGATAGAAAAATAAATTAAACAATTTACAGTGTTATAAAGGTTGTCTACCATTAAATTTATTCATAATTTAATTTTATTATTTATTTTAAATATTTTATTTATAATTGGACTTACAATTTTTACGATTCTCATCCGAAAACGATTTTTAAAAAAATGCAGTTTTCTTTAAAAATTCTTACCTCTTCAATTAATACAAAAAAACTAACTAACTTAAATTGCCAAAACATGTGAACAACTATCGCCTTCATTTTGTAACGAAGCCAATTGTGTCCATTTATCAGTCTCTGGATCATATTCTTCCACAATTTTCAAAAACTCCCTTCCATCATGTCCACCACATGCAAACAATTTATTATTAAATGCCGTTACCGATATTCTCGAACGACCCACTTTCAATGAAGCTACTTTCGTCCACTTGCGAGTTTTCGGATCAAATCGTTCAACTGTCTTCGATCTACCCTCAGCATAATGACCACCAACAGCATACAAATATCCTCCAACAGCACCCAATGCATATTGTGCTGAGAATTCATTTTTAGGTGGTAATCTTGACCATTTATTAGTTTGTGGATCGTAACATTCTAATCCACGATTTTCAGCACAAATTGCATATAAAACTCCATCGACAACTGCCGATTGCGTGTACATAAGTTGAGAGTTCATTGGTGGCATTTCTGTCCATGTGTTTGTCTTGAAATTATATTTTTCCACGGAATTGGTCCAATTCGAATCAATACCACCCATTGCATACAAATGGCCATCGAGCTCGGCCAAGGCGAACCATCTGCGTGGCATTGACATCTGTGGCAAACGACTCCATTTCAATGTTTGCAAATCTAGGCATTCAACTTCATCTGTAGACCTGCCTCCACTATCTCCTCCGCCTAGAACCAGCAAGTTGTCTATTACACAAGCGGCAAAGAATTTTCTTCGCAATATGGGACGTGGCCATTCAAGAGAACTCCATTCGTCTCTTTCATAGTCAAACTTTTGAACATTGAATTTGGATGTATTGTCCCATCCACTAATGAAATAGAGTTTTTTACATGATTTTCGAGGTATGGTTAGGGCATGTGGAAACTGACTATGACTTGAAGGGGACAAGAGATACTGTAGCCAGTCTAGGACAACAGTTTGACATTCTGGTGACTTGCATAGATATTCCCGGTTTTCAACAATATGCTTTGCTTCCAACAAAGGAAAACGAATAAGCTTAAGAAGGGATAAAACCGAACTTTGTCGATTGTCTGCATCATGTTTTATCCAATCGACAACACTTAGAAGCAGAGATTTCTCTGAAGACACCCGAATTTCATCGCTAGCTAAAAAACGGGCCAATTGTTCATCGGTCATCTCAAGGAACTCTTGTTCTTTGCTGACTTGCTCGAAATTTAAATGTGTAAATGCTAGAGCTTTCTCTAACAACTCTGAATAGTTGTGTTGCTCTGCAAAAAATACTACTCTCAGACAATTGCAAGTGTCCAATTGTTGCATCATAAAAGTGCAACATGATGTCACTAAAGAGTTAACTTGAAAAAAATCAGCCGCCCTCAAAACATTCTCAACATTTTCATTCATTATCTCAATTGTTGGAGTGTACATAAAATCAACAATAGATTTAAGCGTTTCCCCATCCCATTGTTCAAGGGTTATTTCTGGAGCTTTGGCATCGCTAAGATTACTTCGGAACATTGTCCGGAAATAGCCACTTGAAGCGGAGAGAATCATTCGGTGAGCGGGCAGTCGGAAATCATCGACTCCGGCAATCAAAACAATATCACAGAACTCACCGGATTCATAGAAAGTGCGTATTTCGGCAGAGACTCTTTTTTCATGGTCAGCACAAATGAGTGTTTGTTTTTTATTGGATTCATCGTCTGGTTCAGCCATGGTGTAAACTTTTATCAGAGAAACGAAAATGAGTAAAATTTAATTTATATCTTTAACAGATATTATAAATGCTCACAATAATTCCAAAGCTGTGGGATGTAGGATAAATATTTAATTGTTTTTGGATCTTTTTGAAATAAATCGATTATTGTTATGACTACTAGTTCTTCGAGGTTTGTACTCTGCATTTATAGTAAATTGAAAGTAAAAATAAATAAATAATGGAATCGAGACCGAAAAACTTGTCAAGTATTGATTTTACTTGGGAAAAATGCAATCACCTATAGACCAGGTGTGCAGGTGCAAGTGCAATCTGCAAGCGATGGCGACGAAGAATTTCTGAATTTTTTGTTTGTATAAGTTGGGTTCAATAGGAAAAAGTGGAGAATGTCAAACAAAGTTTGAAGTTTTTTGAACGCATGTCATACATGTGACAGTTTATCTACATACACTGAAAAAAATATTATGGTTGAAGTGTATTTATTGGCTGTTTAGCTTAACTATAATTGACTGAAGCGTCGGATGAAGCGCTGTTCCCCGCTAGCAACCGCACTCGGCGGATGAAAACTTATCGAAAATACAAAGAAAACAACAACAATTGACAGTGGCTTCCGACTCCATCCGCCAATTATGGTTCTGGCTTAAAACCCAGTACGCTGCTAATGCGAAACGAAATTTTTCATACAAAAATTCGTTAACGAAATCTTGAACGAAATTAAATTGGTTTTGTTTTTGCTTTAAAGACTTATTTTCTGATGTTTTTTCTTGAATTTTTTGATTTGCACTTTTATTATTTTTACTTTGCTATAATACCCGATGGTATTTTTAGGATAACATGTTCGCTGTTGACTTTGGAGGATTAAGCCTAGTACGCTGCTGAAGCGAAATGAAAAATTTTGGAGTCTACAAAGTCAACAGCGAACATGATGTCAACGGAAAAATACCATCGGGTATTATAGCAAAGTAAAAATAATAAAAGTACAAATAAAAAAATTGAAGAAAAAACATCCGAAAATAAGTTTTAAAGCAAAAACAAAACAAATTTAATTTCGTTCAAGATTTCGTTAACGACATTTTGTATGGAAAATTTCGTTTCGCTTCAGCTGAGTACTAGGCTTTATAATGCCGACTTTTCACGAGTCGATTTTAGCCGCACGTCATGTCGGTCGACTAGGATTTTTCTATGGGGAATGTCACTTTAGTCGCCTGCGACTTACGTTCACACGAGTCGAAAAGCTTCGCCGCACGGCAAAAATCGACTCGTAAAAAGTCCCCATAAGGACGAAATACGTTACAATTTGGGTAAATTTCTACCACGATTAAAATGTGACATTTGGTTTGAAATGGAATCAAATTTACCCATTTGCTGTGTGAATTGCGTTAAAAAGGAATTTTTTTACTGAAAATTTCCCTCATGATTTTAGAAATTTCCCTTAGCAAACAATGTTCTTCTTTTTCCTGGTAAAATAAATTGTCGTTCAAAACCAAATTTAAAACACAAAGTAAATAAAAAGTCTCTAAAAATTACAAAAACCTCTGTTTTTCTCGATTTTGTATTGGGAGCAATTCCAAAATAAAAGAGTGCATTAAAAATAAATAAAAAGGTAACAAAAAATAATATTCAAGGAGTAAACAACGATCTTTTTTTAAATGGTGCCCAACGTAGAGCACTTTCCAATGAAAATTTTAATTTTTCTCAATTAATCTTTTATAGCCTGTTTTCACTACACCCCAAATGAGGTAATTTAGCAAATTACCAAAAAAGTGTTTTCACTACAAATTATCTCATTTGGACTGACAAGAAGTGTCAACCCTGAAATGTGACATTTGTTGAAATTAGTGAATAAAAAAAATAAAAATAAAAAAAAACAAATTGAAAATTTTTCAAAAACAAAACAAATATGAAAAATGGAAAATAATATTATTATAATATGCTCAGCCCCTACCATAAATAATTTTACAAGCGCAAAAACCATAGAAAGCTAAGGAAGAGAGTTAGACGCAAAAGCCGACGGAAATGGAAGTGACTTAAAATGGATATTTTTCGACTATTTGGTCAGGGACCCAAATGATCAATCCAAAGCAGTTCTGGATAAAGGTTAGTATTTCTTTTTTCAAACTTATCACATTTAAACAATACATATTAAATTCTTTCAGCTTTTACGACCTTGAGGCCAACATATTGTGGTTTTTTTTACCCTACAGTATGAAACAAGAGAAAACATTTCACAGTGCACCAGTGGCTGCAAAGTGTAGTTTTGACATGTATTTTAAATGGTAGCATCGTAACATATCTAACTATTCGCTGGAACGAACACAAATTGTGTTTCCCTTCGTGTGGTGTCCAAATAGTGGCCAAAATGTATCAAAGAAATTTCTTAATAAACACAATTGAGTATTAATTTTTATTCAAATGTTCATTTTTATAAAGCATTATTGGGGGTGGACACATTTGCATCATCATAACCGGCAGCAGAGGATTGAATTAGGTTGCATATTCGACTGTAAATGGGGGTCCAGATTTTCTTTTCAGCTGAGAATTGATAAAGCTTTGATGCACATTTGATTGCTGAGGAGGAGCCGATACTATAGACTAGTTAGCCGCGCGCTGGTTTAAGTCCAATTTTCTCCTTTTCCTTGCCGGGAAGGACGCCTTTTACCTGAAAACGCACGTCAATAAAACCCTTTTTCAATTAAATCAAACTCCTTACCTTATGCATTTGATTTTTAAATGTTATATTGTTCTTGGTAGAATACGGATTGTGGGACTTCATGTGGGACAGCTTGCAAGTGGGAACAGTCTCATGGGCTTGGGGCATCATCGTAGTCGGATTCAATTTTCATTAATTTTAGAATTAATAAAGACGCGACGTATCCTTGGCACGATATCGGATAGGTTCGACTTCTATTTAATGTGCTCGGCCACGTCTAGCTTTTTTAGCAAAATTGAATGAAGTATTAGTTTTTTTTAATGTTATCTTTTTGTAATTTTATTTTTATTTGCCGAACCGACGCGAAATAAACAAATTGAAATTATTTTACCGTAATGTTTTTTTTTTAGGTTGACTGACTTTTCATGATTGTGACCTATTCACAATGAAGTTTTATGTGCGTTCAGGCGATTTGACTTAATTTCCTAGCTAATTTCGTCGAAATGAGATGATAATTATCTCATTTCAAATTTGAAATTTGTATGGGAAATTATCTCATTTCGAACCTCATTTCGCAAATTTGATCGAAATCATCTCATTTGCTCTAGTGAAAACAGGCTATTAAATAAATCGTCACTTGGATATTCATTTTCATCGTTCAGATTGAAAATTTTTGTTTCTATCACAAAGTTTTTGATTGGTATTGATTTTTTGCTAGAAGCCTTGATAATTTAGTTTTTAAAACATGAAACAGAAATGGTTTGCGCCAAATGAAAGAGCGTCCCAAAATTATGAAGACTTACTTAAATCAATTTCGTAAAAAATGTAGAACGCATCCAAGCGACATGTTTAAAAAAAAAATAATTTACGTACGTTCAGAGCCTTTAAAACAAAAAAATAGCATTTGTTTAGAAATGGTCTTCGTTGGGTGCCATTTGAAAAATAATTTAGTTAAAAAATTAACATTTGCTTAAAAATGGTGTTCAATGGGACCATTTGAAAAACAATAAATATTTATGTAGAAATGCTTAAGTTGGGCGCCATTTTATAATAAAATTAAAAGTAATTTTATGAAACAAAATATATATTTGTAAGTTCGTCGCCTTAATAAAGAAAAAATATTTTTTTTTTGTTAGAAATGGCTTTCCATTGACTTAATATATATGGACTGCTAGAAGCATATTCAGGTTGGTTCCACTTGTTTCTTCGCGATACTAGCGCCCTAAAAAAAAGCGGAGAATAAGTGCAACATTTTTGACGAAGTGCGAAAGGAACAAATATAGAAAAACAGAGAAAGCACTACCTTTTAACGACAGATGTCATTCACTAAAAGTTTCCTTTTTTCGCCGTCTAAGGTTATACCGCTAGTAGAGCTAGAAAGATGTGGAATCATTTTTTTTTCAATTTTTGTATGGAAAAGTCAAACGACTAGCAGTCCATATATAGTAGGTCAATGTGGCTTTCGTTGGGCGCCATTTGAAAAATATTAAATATTTTTTTATAAACCGTTTACATTCCCATGGAGACTATAGACACCTTTTCTTGGCGGATTTTGATTTCGAAAGATATGTATGTTTAGGTTTACTGCTGTTTTTTTATAAGATTTATTTAATACACTTTCAGCAGTTTACTTTTTGTAAACATTTATTAACAAATCAATAAAAAATAATTGTATTTTTTACAAACTAAAGACAAAATAAAAACATTTTGATGAACAGAAGTTCACAAGAAACAACAGCGTGCTTATTGGGTGTTTTCTTTTTCCTGCGATGTGTACATATATGTCCTTATGTTTCCAACTTTCTGCATACAAAAATTTCAAATGCGTACATTAAAAATTTTTATATTTCGCACTAGTATTACAAGACTGTAGTAACTGTTTTTTTTTTTTTTTTGGTTGAGGTGACATTATATTTTATACAATAACATTTTATTTATATTTCTAAGATTATAAATAATTGCTGAATAGTTAAATGCATTATTTTTATAAAAGAACTTGATAAAAAACATTTTTTATAATTTGGAACAGTTTTTCGCTGAATCAGCGAGAAATTTTATTTTGAGTTACTACAGTGCGATTTTATTTTACTAAAGATGATTTATTGACCAATTTAGAGTTTATAATCGAAAAAGTGAAGAAGATTTAAATCTTGTTTTCCTTTGGCTTTTTTGGTCGCAATGGTTGTAGCCATAAACAAAAAATACCAAGACTGGAAACTTTCGTACGTCTTTCCCCCCAAAACCCTTTTGTGCACAGTGCTGTCTGTGAATATATGTGATTGCCACCACGTTGGTAAATGACGTAAACACGCACACATTTATAGATTCACGACATTCACCACACATCGGACACGAACACAACGATAGGTTCACGACATTCACCAAACCTCGCAGGTTGTAGGCAAACGTCAGTTGACCGCCGAGTTTCCAGTCTTGGTATTTTTTGTTTATGGTTGTAGCAATGAAACAATTAAGTAAACATTAGCTTTTCCCGAAGTTTCGACAGGGGTTGCTGTACGTGCTTCCATTTCCATAGCATTAAAAAAAAATTTTGTTTGGTTAGCAACGGAAATTTTGTGACTGATCTTCCAGCGATTTGTTTCTCTCAAGCGCCTACAAGTTGTACTTGGTGAAACATCAGAATCAATTTCATTTTTAATATCCCGAAATGACGAAAAAAGGTCTTCTTCGAAAAGATGAATAATCAGACGGTCGGTTTGAGCGTTTGTCTTCTTCTTAGGGGTCCACATTTTTGCTTACTTTTTTAGTTTTAAGTGTATTCTTTTCTATTGATTTGGAACAACGCACGATCTTAGATCCCTCAAAGACTTATAGCCAAAGACAGACTATTATAGCCTGTTTTCACTAGAACCCAAACGAGATAATTTCGAAAATTATCTCATTTCTGAGCTAATTTGCGAAATTATCTCATTTAAGCTCTACACGACTAAGCTGTAAATAAAAATTGTCCCTAAATTATATATAAAATAAAACACAACCATTTTTTCGTTAATTTTAATGTTTATAATAATTAATTTTATTATTTTTCATTTAATTCTATTCATTTTTCATTTTCACAGTGAATATTAGAGAACTACATATAATATTTATATGTATTGTAATATATTATTATAGTGGTTGTAGTTTATAATAATAATTAATTTTCCTATATAAATTCTCCTTAACTTAATTTTTTTTTTTTAATTTATTACAAAATTAAATCTTCAGATACAAGGATACAGAAGTTGTTATTTTTATTAAATAAGAAAACAAAACAAAAGAAAAATATATAAACTAATTAAAAGTAACAATATTATGGTATTGTTATTACATAGCAGCAGTGTATTGTGTAGTTTTTCTTTATTTGTTTGATTATATTTGTGTTTATAATGTACACAAAATTGGATGTCTGTGAAATTATTATTGCCAATGAAAAAAAAAACAGGAGTGATCACTTATAATAACCGTTAATTATTTAATTTTACTTTAAATAATATTATGAGTGAGATCAATTTAATTCTAATAAAAGTTTAATCTGTTTTTTGTATTTTGTTGATTCGTTTTTTTATTTTAATCAATTTTTATTTTGTTCTGTTACAGCGTATGATCTTATTATTTTTATTATAACTATTTTATTTGTTTGTTCTCTTGTATATTTATTTTTTTTAATTAATTCCCTTATTGATTTGATTTTCTTTTAAAGAAATAAGAAAACACGAATGGCAAACATAAAGATTGTTATAATTCAATATTTTTTTTATTTTATTGCAACACTTAACTAAAGTAATGGTTATTAAAAAATTTTGAAAAATAAAATGTCTTTTTTTTTACGAAAATAAAATAAAATTTATGTAGAGATATATATATTTTAAAATTTGTATATATAAAAAATGTATTACATAATATAAATATTCAAAAGAAGAAAACGAACACTTCCCACGGTTAGAAAATTTGTTCGTTGTAAAAAAAAAATATATGTAGTATATATTTATATTTTTTTTTGTTTTTGTTCATAAAGATTTAGAAGGGATTGGACATTTAATGACGTTTGGTTGATATTCCTTAGTTTAAAACTTATTTATTTAGTAAAAACATCAAAAGTCTGATAAAAAATATTAAAATAAAATTGTTTAATATCTTCGTTCATTTGGTTTATTTAGGACAAATCAATACAAACCTGAAATTGATTGCTTTGTTTGAAAGCAAACGATTACATTCCGAACTATCTGGAAGGGGCAAAGTGTAGTAGTCACTTTCTGTGTTCTGAAAAAAAAAAATGGTTTGAATTAAAAAAAAATAGAAGGAAAAAATAATAGGTTTTATATTTTAAGAAGATATTTAAACAATAACTTTGACTTTCTTATAAACGACTAGGAGGAGAGTAGGTGCCTTGATAAAATTTTTTTTTTTACTCGCATAAAATGCAGCAAGTTGACAATAATAAGAAATCAGGATTTTTGATGTCTTCAGTTTCTGTAGGTAGATCTAACTTCCTCAATGACTGGATACATTTTGGAGCAATTTTGTTCTTAGCGAATAAAGAATTGAATTAGTTCAAATTTAAAATAACTGCTTTATTAAGTAACCGACCACTTAATAAAGCAGTTATTTTAAATTTAAACTAAAAGCGATCAGGAAAATGTTTTAAATCGATAACTGATGCCACACTTATCGACAAGAAATAATTTCATTTTTTTCCATAGAAAGTTTAAAATTGAACAAGTATTATTAATTTATTAATTGTTAAACATGAATTTTTGTAATTTTCTGATGATTTGGATGAGGAAAATAAGAAATCAATTTTTAACATTTATGAACTTTTTGTAATAAAATCTTTTACTCTTTCTTTCACTCATTTTCTATCAATTATTGTGGCCATTTGTTCTTTAGATCGAATGAAATACATACTATAAATGCTACGACAATAAGGAATAACTACACAAGTCAACTTAAGTCGAAATTGAGTTTTTTTTACGAAATCTGATGCACAATAAACGATTCTATCTGAATTAAAGGTAATAGAAAAATGATATTAGCATTGATTTGGAATATGAAGCCAAACATTCAAAACCCTCTCCTGAAATGTTGTAAAAAGTGACTTATGTCGTTTTTCCTTGTTGTCACAGTATGGTCGATTTAAAAATTGTTCCTGATCGCTAAAAAGCTGAAGCTAAGAAAATTGTTTTAGAATTATGAAAAGGGGATCACAATGGACCAATAGGCCCCCGTGTACGCATCAGCTTTTTAACTATGCACTACCCTATTAACCTAACCTAATCGAAAACCGTAAGGATTTGGATGAACAAGTTATCAAATTCTGAAAGCTCTTGAGTTAGAATAATAGCATGTTTCGTTTGAACGATTACCTTTGGGACACCCTGTATATAATTTTAAACGTCATATAAGTAGTTAAAACTCCTTGTTTTTTTAAATAAGATGCACCTTAAGTTATTTTTTTCCCCTAAGTTATGTTCAACTTAAGGGGATTTATGACTTTGTTTGAATTTAGGAAAAATCGTAATATGCAACTTAGTGCTTTATGTTCGGCTCAAATATTTATGTATCGCATCAGAAATAATTTTTTTTTTTCAAGAATTGCAAAAATTAAAAATGAATTATGAATTATGGACACGGGAAGCAAGTTTAAAACTGAAGTCTTTGGAAATTTCACAAAAACTGAATTAAGTCGAAAACCATTACGATTTAAAACATCAACATTTAACAAAGAGGTTTATGGGGAGCACCAAGATCAAGAAACAAAAAACTAATATGCTTTCAAATTTCTATCCACAGTTTGATTTATTTATTTTTTTTTATTACTCTGAACGTCATTTAATTAGTGTTATAAACAAAATTCATCAATCAATTAATAATCAAAAATTACTTACTTGGTCTGTAAAGTCATGTTTATAAATTTGTGTAGAAACTTTCATATCAGAAAATGGTCCTTTGAGGGCAAAAAAGTGAATACTCAAAGGAGTACTTGTCTTAGTTTTGAGAATAAGCTGTAAAATAATTTTTATAAAAAAATATGTAAGAATAGTCGTCAAATTATTACATCACTTCATTACTTACTTGATAGGTAATCGTTCTATCATTTGATTGGTGTGGATCACGTTGACTGTTATTTATTCTTGATTTAACAACCCATTGTTGATTGAATGCAGAAAATCTAGCAGTTTCATAAAACAGCTTATGAACATACTCATCTGTTCGGTATGGCTTCATTTGTAGATCTTTTCAAAAATGAAAAAAAAAATTAATAAAAAAGCTCTGTAAGTATACATAATATAACCTACCATTGAAAATAATTTTCTCATAACTCAATAGATCAATCAAAGTGCTAAACATTTTCTTTTCGTCTTTCATCTTAGCGTCATATGCTTCCAAGGCGGACATAACTTCATAGCCAGATTTATGTGGGTGTAAACAAACCCGTTCGTGTTGTGTAGCTAATTTATTCACAAATTTATTTATTAAAAATTAATAAATTTCTTTGAGATTTCCACTAATCTTTTGCTTACTTTCATGATTAGGTCCACGCCATTGGCATCCAATTCTTGAGTACTTGCAATTTGTTGGACGTTCCTGACATTCATGTTGTTCGTGACGTTCAAGCGACTTGTAAGGAAACTCCTTGTTACAAAACTAAAATTAATACATTAAATAAAAAAATAATAAAACTAATTCCATTGGTTTTGAAATTTACTTGGCATTCACTTGGAAGCTCAGAAGCTGCCTTCTCTACTGCCAAATTTCTAGATGCAGTACTCTTTGAGATTTCAACACGACAATTAGGACATGTAGCTATCTGATCCCTTAAACTAAAAAAAAAAGAAAATAAATAAAAAATACACAAAAAATATTAACAAGAATAAAGAAAAAAAACAAAGTTGATAAACAAATTATTATCATTTGATATTAAACAAACAAAAAAAAAATATTAAAAAAACCAAATCAGCATGAAGAATTTTTAAAAACACTTTACATATTTGAATTAATCATTTTAAACTGTTTGAATAAATAGCCACCCAATCCAACATACCGTCCATCGGCCAACAGATGGGTAAAACAAGCGGCACACATTAAATGTCCCATTTGACACTGAAAATTTTTAAATAGAAAAATTGATTTATTTCAAATTAGAAATTATATATTAAAAAAAAAATTTAATTTATTAAAAATTGTTTTAATTATGTATATTTAAAATGTTTATAAAATTTTGCAACTCACTACATTCTCTGTTAAATAAATAAAAAAAATATATAAAAAGAAGAGCAAGTTGATTAATAATATTTATGAAATTTTTAAATATAAAATTTTTGTTTAATTTTTGTTTTAAATTTTTTTGTTTACCAATCATGTGTGTAATTTAAAATAAATATACATTATACATGTTTCCTAGAATAAAAAAAAATAATAAATGAAATAAAATGTGAATATGCAAATGAACGAAACACTCGATTGTTTTTTTATCTGAAAATGATTAAACGAACGACGATGACGACCACGTTGAGAGAGAAATAAAGGAGCGAAAAGAAGGAAAGTTTGAATAAAACAAAATATTTTCTTTTGTGATTAAATCACTTTTATAATATTTTTTATTCTTTATTTCTGGGTTTTTTTCTTTTTTTTTTTTGTAAATGAATTTATATACACAACAGCTTACATAGAACAAATATGCAATAACATTTCTTTCGTGATTTTTTTAATTTTTTTTATTTTTGTTTAATATTTAATTTTATCTTTTGTAAGTATGAATATATTCACATTTTCTAATTTTTATTTAAACATAACCTTAAAACACACACAGTGAAAAAATAGATAAATTATCGTTATTTTGCTTCTTTTTTTTTGTCAGGTAATTACGATTTTTTTTTTAACTTTAAGCTTATAGATTAAAAATAGTTTAATATTTTTTTTTCTGGCACAGTAACAAATTAATTATTATTACTTATAAATATTTTGTTAAGAAATTATTAAGTTATTGAACTAAAAAAAAAAATCTGCTAGTTTATTGATTTTTGTTATTCTATTTCAAAGAAAAAAAAAACATAAAATATAAAATAATTATAAGTTTAGAAAAAAAAAAATATATATATAAACTGTGCTCGTTTTCTATTTATTTATTGAAATTAAATACAATTCTATTTAAATTATAAGTTAATTTATATTTATTGCATGAAGGTTTACTATATTTTCCCTTGATGTACGAAACTCAAAGGACTTTCCAAGACTATATGTACATATGTTTTTTAACACGCTTTTATTTTAAATCGTTTTCACTGCCATTAAAGTCATGACCATGAACAGAAGGAATAAATTTGTCAGATCAATATTTTTAAGCCAGTAATGTTACAACGACATAATATCTCTGGCGATTCGAAATGTTAAAAAAAATTCTAAAGAAGGAATCTTAGTCTCTAATTTTCTATAATCTAAACGATTAAAGGCTCAACTATAATAGGCAGGAATGAGTCAAAATTTAACGAACTGCTTCACGAATATATATGAGCATTATAATGGGATCGTGTGTTTTTGCCCATTCGCACATGCAATTTTGACATTAGCCCATGTTAGCTCATGCCTATCGTAGTTGGGACTTAATATTTGAATTTATTTTATTTTCTAGTATTCTAGCAGGAGAAAGATCTATTGTACCTCCCGTTTTCGGTCATTGTAGGTAACTCATGAATTGCACCATCAAACAAAGCAAATTATATATATGTAAATCGTTTCTTTTTTTCTATTAATTTCAAACTTCAAATATTTTTATTTTTATTTTCAAAAACCTATTAACTTAAAAATAGAAAAATGAAAGTTTCTTTTCGCGATCGAATAGAACCAAATAGAAGATAAATTTTATTAATATTGGCCAGTCATAATTATGTTTGTAATTAATTTATTGAACGAGACGAATAAAGACGAGAAAAAAGTAAAAAGAAATGAAAATAAACAATACGCGTAAAAAAGTGCAATAAAACTACATATATTTTCTAGGTCAAATGATTAAATCTACATACATGGTTATAAAAACAATGCGGTTAATTAATTTCTATATTAAAAGCCAAGTTTAACTTATGACCATTTGCTGATACGAAAGCTAACTATTTAATTTATTTTTTCTTTACATAAAAGGTTATTTTGACTAGCGTTTAACCACTGAAAAGAAGTACGATAAATTCGAATTTTTCTAACAACAACGCATCGATGACTAAAACTTGAATGTCAACAGTTGTGGATTTTTTTTTGTCGAATTTAAATTCAAACGGGAAACATTTGATTGTATAGATTGGGAATTACGATTCTGAATAGCAAAAACAAAAAATTAGGTAACCGTTTGTTTTTTAATGAGAAAGAAAGAAAACAAATAAACAAAATATAAGACATTCAATTTATGTAAGTTTTGAAAATAAACAAAATAAATGCAAAACACACTTCCACCAGTATGTTGACCTCATCTCTGCTGACACAATTTTTTTCTACAACATATAAAGAGATATATTGATGAAATTAAGAGAAGTGATTTTGTATTGTGTCTTATATTTTATTTATTGATCCGCAATTCGTTAACTCATACACATACAGGTAATAAGTAAAAACAAAGAAAAACAGATCTTATTGTGAAGATTTCTTTTGTGAGGAAAGTAATCCATCAAATTTATTTCAAAGCACAACCATACTTTTTGGCCGGAGTGCCTTCCAACATAATGTGCTGTCTTTTGTAAAAGATAATAGATTTATTTGTTTAGAAATTCAAAGCATTTAAAGTCGATGAACAGCAGGAATTTTGTTTTCTTGTAATTCTCTTTTACAAAGAACTGGTACAAGATTATCGATTTTTAACTTTATCTGGATATCGACTTTAATCACCAAATACACGGCATTCCCTGGTATACACCGATTTTCATGAGATATTCTGACATTTTTTTATATGAGATATTCTGAAGAGATCTGAAGAAGTTTTTGAAGGTAAAAAGTAAAGCAAATTGGTTTATTGAATCGTTTCAAGTTAGGAATTTGATGTTTGACTTTCTGCTTTCACTTCTGCATTGTAAATTTACATATTCGTATGCGAAATTTATAGTTTGGTCTTGGTGGGTGAAATAAGAAAAAGTGAAATAATACCTTTTCGGTGTATTTGATGAACAAAAGTCAATAATAATTTTAGCCATAAAATAAAATAAAACAAAATTCTCTTCGATGTCGAAAATACTATATTTACAACTATACATGTGTAGTGTATTTAAAAAATACTAAACTATTCTGAAGAGGAAGTAATAACTTAATTTTTTTTGGCTATGTTGACATCCGATAAATTTAACAAATAAAACCACAGTTAATTTAGATTGTTTAGATAAAATTTGTGTATGAATCGAATTCTAATGAATGTCTATAATGACAAAATAACTAATCTCACAAAAATTGTTTTAAAATTACACTAATCTATATTGGTTAAGAGGTCTCAAAAAAAAAAAAAAATTGATTCCATTTAAGGAATCATTAAAACCCCATATAAATGCATTCCACCGGAACCACACTATCTAGACGGAGAAAATAAAGAAAAGGAACTATGGTCAAAAAGCTATAGTTTACTCATGTGGAATTGTTGTACACAAATTGGCACCATTAATTGGTCATGTTTGTATGTACATTATGTATGTAGTTAGTCATACGTCACAATATTTATTTAAATCTATGTAAATAAATGTGCATGCATGTGTAGTGTGCCTATTACCTACTCAAAGTGGCCTTCATGTCTGCCTGAAAAATGCGCTGCTGTCCGGGATATATTTTTTGATTTATTTTATTTTTGTTGTTTTTTTTTTTCTCAAATAGATACAAATATTTTAGTTTGTTTTTAAGTTGCTAGATAAAAATGTACACAAAATGTATGTATTTGTTGCTGGTGGTGTCTTTTTTTGTTTATATAAACAAAGTGGAGGGGCGATAAAATTAGAATACTTAAAATAGAAAATCATCTGCGGCAAGTTTTACATTTAAATTGAATTTTTTTTTCCCTGAAAGTTGATTTCTTTTATTTCCGAGGTAGTTTTAAGGATTATAAGGAATGATTTAATAAATTGGCATTTGAAATAAGTAGTTAATACATGTTTTTTTTGAGTATACCTAAATATATTATCCACTTCTAGCCCCTTACGACATTAATAAAATGTAAAGCAAAACCACTTAATAATGCGTTTCATGAATCACATTTGAAACTACGTAGGTACCTATTATATAAAGTCCACCTTCCTTCCACTCAATCATATCTACGCAATGAAAACATTAATACGCATAATAGAAGTTTAAATGCGTCTTATTATCGTTCTTTTAGAGAATGTTCATAACTGACATAACATCTACGTTCTGGTATTAGGTATATCTTATTGAAAACATCATGTTGAAACTATAATACGATAAGCAAGTTGGTCTGCTAAAGATTAACATTCTTTTTTTTTATACAAGGCCACTATGTGTCCTACTATCTAAAATATATACCTTGTAGAAAAAAAAAAACATAAAGGTGGATAACCTGTTCAAATAAATAGAATGATGATAGTAAAGAAAAAACGTAAACAAAAATTCACAATAAGAACCCAGACAGGCTTTTATTATTTTTTCTTATCATATTGCTTTTTGCAAGTTCATCATTAGATAAGAAGCCGAGTAAATACAACATTTATAAACGCTTGCACTTCCTGAGCAGCTGTATTTTTGATGAGGCTTAAATATGTGATGAGATGAATTTAATGAACCTGCAACTGCAAAAACAAAAAAAAACAAAAACTAAGACGAACTATTTGTCTATATCACTAGAAAAATCCTTGCTCCTCATAAGACATTGCGAGCATTAAAATCTTCACCAAAAGTAACATAGTCGAAGCTAGACTATGTAAAAGTCAGTACAAGTATGAAAACTCAAATAAGGGATAGTAGCATCGTGAAAAGAAATTATTTGTTAGAAAAATTATTTTGGAAAAATTGGATTATTTTTTATAAAATTTCTGTTCCTCAAGACAATCATTTGGAACCAGGGGCGCAATTGTGATTTAGTTGATTTTCTTTTCCATACCAAAGCAGGGATATCCCCGACTTTTCAGACCACAGCTCTAGTTATTGGTTTGTTTAATCACGATCTAATCATAGATTTTAATGGTTTCTGAATCTTAATTGATGTTAGTGTGACGGTAACTGCAGGTATTTTTTTTTTTTTTTGAGATTTCGATGGACTATTGTCTAATAGAGGCAACTTGCTAGTATTTGAAAAAATTTAGATATTTACTGTTATAATCATTTAATCGACAATAAATGGAATAATTTGCCAAAATTACTAGAGACAGTGGTAAGTTGTCATTCGTGTAAATGAGGTATCTATTAGTTTGGTAATTAGTTTATGACAAAATCTTTAACCTACTTTCAACATTTCTTTTTCTATCGTCACATCAAGTGTTTTTTTGCTAAAAAAAAGTTAAACAAAGTCGAAGAAAGACCAAGAAAACAAGAATCTGTTATAAAAAATTGTTTCTTCTGGTATTAGCCACATTTTTGCTGAATGAAAGTAGTTGTCTGAGAAGGTGCTCATACCTGACTATCACTATGTAACATGTGAAGTTCCGGCTTCCCAATAGATTTACCTGAAAATATAATCCTATAGAGCCCACAGAACTTCTTGAGGTAGGTATGAAGGTATATGAAGTATAGGTACATAATGTACGAGCTTGAAGGCCTAATGATAATTCAGAACAATTACTACCAAAATAAAATATGTGTATCATTCACACCATCCATATTAATTCTAAATTCAACTAGGCAGGTATTCAAGATATGATAAATATGAATAGGAAACTATTTTCTTTTATTCGAAGTTGATCATCATCATATGTTTGAGAAAATATCTAAAACATCAAAAACAAAAAATATTGGTATCAACAGTAAATAGTATCAATTTATAATATTTCTTTTGCTTTTGTTTGTGCCCCTAAACCTGTTTATAACTACATGTATATAAATTACATACCTACACCATAAATAAAGTAGCTAAATATATTTGTATGTACCTACATATATTAAATAAAACACCCTAGAGGCCCAGATGTGTTTACCTACCACTCACACACTATTAGATAGAAAGGGTCAGCTGTTTTTGACAAGATATACACTTTGTGTATATATGTATAATAAAAAAAAATATCAACAACAACAAAATATAGAAGCATTTGTGTTTGTTATTTTTGATCAGCTGGGTTGGGTAAAAGACAACGTATTAGAGGGTTGTTATTGTTTTTTTTTTCGCTTACATCTTCTTTTCTCTTGTCTTTGATTGCTATCATTCCTGTTGGCTCTTTCTTGATGTGGTATTTAAAATTCTGATGAACTTCCTTCATCAGAATTGGATTTGTTTTTATTTTTTTCTCATTTTCTCTTTATGCTACACAAATCAAAATAACTATCTCTCTCTCTCTCTCTTTCTATTCGATTTTAAACTAATACAAACATTTTTCTTATCTTTTATTAAAATTTGTTTTCAATTTTACTTACGTAGGTATAACTACATAATAGGAATATAATGTACATGACTAGACAATATTCTAGGGGATATCTAGATTCTAGATGTAATAATCTATCTAGATAAAAGAAATCGATAAAGAGCGGAAGTCAAATAAATCCAGACAATTTTTTAGAATTATCTATTAGATAACATGATCAATTGCAATCTAGATTGGAAAATTATCTAATCGAATAGATTAAGATCAATCGCATTAATGCAATGCAAAACAATGGAAGCTTATCAAATTCGTATTTCCAAAGCTATGATCCCACATTCAAAAGGTACATAGTAGCACTGGTTATTTTCCTATTTAGTTCATTTGTTCAAACCAATTGGAAACATTTAGAGCCTCCGCACACTATAGACTTTCTATAGGCCAAAAGTTTAGTCGGGTTAAACTCCTAGTGTGCGTTTGAAGGCAATTTTGTAGGAAAAGAAGCTTTTTTTCGATCAAAAAAACTTTTTGATCCGCATCTGACTACTTCTTCGTTGATAAGAGTGTCCATTGATAGTAGGTACTAGGGTTTCCAACTGTCCCTCTTTTTGGAGGACGGTCCTCCTTTTCACTTTTTTGTCCTATGCCCATGTTCTGTGTCTTTTGTCACTGGCGATAAAATATTTTACTTTAAAATTCACTCATCAGAATAAGAGAAATTTCGTTCAAAATAATAATTTTTGAGTTCTTGAATTCTGATTTTGAAAGAAATTTGGCTTTATTTTTAAAAAAGAAAATAGATTTTAGAGACGTTCAAAAACGTTTACCGCCAGTGATAGTTACAGAACAGGGGCCCTGCTATCCTTTTAAGTTTTTAAATTTCCTCCTTTTCCAAATGAATACATTACATTCATTAAAATTTAGAAACCGTTACATATTCCATTTATTTATGTAAAAGCTACTTTTGGTCTTAAAAATGTTTGAGAATTTGAATTTGTTATTATAACTTTACGTTCCCAAAACTATCTTTCATTAAGCGCACAGTTTTTACACTGAAATAGCTATGAATTCTGTGATGTAAGTTTATTCTTTTTTTTATTATAGCTAAAAATGCTAGTTTTTTGGTTACGTTGTTTTAATAATTATTATCAATAATAAAAAGTTCCTTAAAGTGTATATAAATATATATTTATATAAAACTCATATTTTTTAATTTTAATTTATGACGTTTTTTTTATTCTGAAAAAATATTGTACTTATTTGTTTCCAACCAAATTTGGATACCCAAAAGAGAAGTCAGATACTTTTCGGTTCGAACAGTGAATTGTCAGTCTTCTGCTTGTCGTACCTTGGCTGGCTAGTAAATTTTATGGTATTGCAACAACCTTTATTCTTTACCCAAATATCAGAAAGGAAGAAGATATCTCAATAAAAATAACTCACTTTTAATATCAATAGAAATAGAAAAACTCAAGAAATCTAATAGATATGACTCTTGACCTCCCAGAAATTCCATTCCAATTTGCATTATTATGATAGACATGTGTACCTACTAATCTATGAAATACCTACATAAAATTCTAGATGAAAAAAAAAATAAATAAAAACAACCTGTATAAATGCAATTCATCATACATAAGTTCAGTATTTTAACCAAAAAAAAAAACTGAAAACACTTTCCCTAGGTTTTAAAATATTTAATTTGAATTCTTGAAACAAACTTTATTCTATTTTTTCTACGTCGTAAAATTATTATACTTTTTACATACATATTTACTATGCCTATCTACTACCCAACTTAAACCCTCTCTCTTCCCCTTGCATTAATTTACAGAGATTACATTCTACGTTTTTTTTTTTATTTTTGTTTAACTGCGCCACACCAACACTACAAATGCGTTGTTGCACTATTTCTTTTTTTTTTTTTGTCTACTTCTCACTCTGACATTTTTAAAGAACCAAGAATACAAATGGGATGGAGAAAATATAAAATCAAGAATTAGGAGTAGCGCAGTAAAAATAAAAAAAAAATCTTTCCTGTTTATATTATTTACTTGCAATATGACTTTGACTTGTGTATTTGTGTCTCTTTCTCAAACAAACACAACAAAAAAAGAAAAAAAAAAAAAAAAACAGAAAAATGCACTGACTTTTCCTATCTTGCATTTTTCCTTCTTTTCCCATTTTCATAGTGGTTAAATGGTGATTAAATGAAAGTCATCTTTTTTTTTTGAAATTTAATATAGCTTTTTACGGCCTTTAGTCCAAACAAAAATTTGCAGTTTCGTCCCTATGGAACTCACTTGGACTCATTAGTTGACTTATCGTGAGACACCTTGTCAATTCGCAAATTTTGTTTATATTCAGCTCAACTTACATAGATTTTTTTAACAAAAACCTTATTTGAACTACTTTACTGATTTCAGTAGTATATAGAATTTTTATTCAATCTTTTTTTTTTGTTACCTACTTAATTAGAGTAATTTTTATACTGGTACGACGACAACTGCGGGTACCAACTTAATCATTCTTTAACGACTGCAAATCAAAACAACAATCGAACAGCTCTCAAGGACGTTCTTGTTTATATGTGAAATCGGAATGCAATGGGAAAAAAGTACCCACATTCATTAATTTTTTATAAAATTATGCACACATTGGTACTTCTCTCTATTCTACAACCCACCCATGATTTATTCCCACCTCCCCCTAAAAAAACAAACATTATTATTTGCAAGTTAAGAGTACTCACCTGGTACATAGCCGTCTTTGGCAAATCCAAACAAACAGCACAACAAAGTATCCCACCCAAACGATATTCGAGCTTTTCGTGTTGTGTAGTAGTGGCTGATGTACCAGCTGTAACCAAGTCCAGCTTTGGTTTTTTAGCTTCTGGCTCATTGGAATCCCCACCGACAACAACAGACGATGTTCTAGTCTGTCCACCAGCACCACTCGAAGCCGATGACGACGAGTTGGCTGATGACGATGACGACGAGGCGCTCGACGAACCACCGCCCCCCGATGAAGATTGGGGTTGCAATTGCTGCTGCTGAATGCTCACTTGGGCATTGCTATTGTCCACCATTAGTTCAGCCGCAATCAATGGTATTGAATTGAGGTGACTTGTGGAAGTTGGGGGCTGTTGTACAGCCGAGCTAGACGATTCAACATCCGCCATATTTGATTTTTTTAGATGAGGCAAAAGAGAACCAACACGACGAAAAGAAAATTTCAATTCGTTCGTTTTTCTTTTTAGTTACGATCCCAATGAAAGTTAAATACTTTTATTTATTTCGATAAGGAATAAAGAATTTATATTCTTTTGCAAGTTTTTCTTCAATTTGTATTTTCTTGTTTCAATTTTTTCTCAATTACAGAAGAAAAAATATATATAAAAAAAAAAATGGGAACTCCCAAATTAGCAATGAAAATTCCACTGGCCACCACCCACGGGAATATATGGAAGAATAGAGCTTTACAAAATAATTGATCTTATTCTTTTTGTAATTGTTAACAAAAAAATATGTTTAGATTATTTGAAAATGTATAAATTTTCAAATTGTAATATCAAAACAAATTTGTAAATTTTTTGTTCCTCCCAAAGTGAATTTGAAATGAATTTTTTTCAGTTTTTCTGGTTTGCTTGCACACAACACACAAATAATTCTCGCAGAGAAAAAACAAAGTACGTCTCACTTTAATGAAGATAAAATTGAGAATGAACTTGTAAAAGAAAAAGAAGGTGGAATTTTTAGTTGGTGGTGGAGTCGCACTCTCACATATACTTTGATGGAGAGCTATAGTGGTGTAATGTGTTTATCTCGCTTTATTCACTGGGATAGTAGTATTACATAATTTCTTGTATTATTGTTTTCTTTTTCGTTTGATAGGAAATTATGAATACTTGATAATGGTTGTACGCATGTGTTAAAATTATTTTTTGTATATAGATGCAAGAATGCAAGTGCATTTAGAAGATGGATGCACTGTCCACTGTGCGCATTGAAAAATAGAAAAAAAGAGTCAAGTTTATTTTTCTTTTGTTTGCTGGAGGGGGACTTATTTGTATATAGACAAGGATAACGATATGAGTTTCTAGCTAACAGATGATTATATGAGAAAAAGAGATGTTTGGGTGTTTTGGTGATGTCCTTATTTAACAATTTTTTTTGTATAGGAGGCAGGATAGAAAAGGAAAGTAGGTTTCATTTCGATAAATTAAATAAAGATGTGTTCAGATAAGTGAAATATTATTTTCACCGTGGAGGAATAATTAGCCATGTTCCAATTTTTTTTTTTCAAAAACGATTTAAGGCCTTAACTACATTGGCGCAAAAAGTAAAAAAATGAAAATTATCATACTGATGTTATAGATTTTCGTTTAAAAACAATTTGTATACATTTTATAGACTCCACTCAGAAAAAAAAGTTAAAATTGGTATTACTACTTTAAATAGTTCAAAACGGTTTTTTGTGCGTTCCTTTGGGAACATTTATCTATTGCTTAGTACTTAAGTGCCTGGCTACACAGTTTGGTGCCCGATCACGTTCCAATTTACATTTTCTAAGAACAAACGTCAAAAAGAAGATAATCCTCACCCCTCTTGCCTACAAGCCTACTTACAATTTTGCTTCTATAATGCTTTACAGAAGCAACAATTACATCTGTAAAGCTTTATAGAACCAAAATTGTTTGTCGGGAACCTGACGGGTTAGGCGATTGAAAAATCACCGTGTAGCTTGACTTGACTTTTTAGCTCCCATACAAAATTCTCTTCAAAATTTCTAATCCAAAACGAACTAAATTTAATCTGACATTTTTTATTCGTTTTTCTTGTTTTATTTTTGTCCGCTGAGTTAAGACAGATAGAAAATGTATAGTAAAGCCTGGTACGCTGCTCGCGCTAAATTTTAGCTTCCATACAAATTATCGAAAATTTTTAGCCGAGATAAAATGGATCCCATACAAGTTATCGATAACTTGTATGGGAATTTTATCTCAGCTAAAATTTAGCGCGAGCAGCGTACCAGGCTTAAGAAACGAATGTGTGATTTTTTTAGCTGAATCTGCTCACAACTGGACTGAAAAGTCTAAATTTTGGAACAGCTAAATTTTTGAGATGATTTGGTATAGGAGCTAAAATTTAGTTTTAAACTGTGTATTATAGAATGTTTTCACTAGAGCCCGAAATTTCGAAAATTATCTCATTTTGAATGTCAAATTGTATAGAAAAAAATTTAATTAAAAAATTTGAACTGACCTAATTTCCGAAATTATCTCATTTGGGCTGTAATGTAAACACGCTATTAAGCAAACACCACAATCATTTCTTTTTTTACGAAAAATCCATTTCCTTTTCCAAAGAAATATTTTATTTCACAGTGTAAGCACACCCTAAATGAGAAGTTCTTCTCATATTTTTAACTTACTCCACGAACACACCTCCAAAAGCATTCAGTCAAAAAAACAACGCCACATTTTTTCTCACTAAACTCACTCATTTACAAAATGGTTCCCTTTCATTTTTGATCACTATCTCCATCCTCCTCAGTCGCTTGCATTTCTTAAATCTCAAAAAACAAATTGAAACTGTTCACATTTTCAAAATTGAATGGATAATAACGACGAATATCTTTGTAGCATCTTCCAGCAGCACCGATTTTTTTTTTAAATTTCGCTGTCTCTGAGAAAAACTTGATAATTTTCACATCAAAATTTAATTTAAAAATTCATATCAAAATTACAGTGTAAAAATATTTGTTAATTGTTTTGTGTTTCGTCTTAAAAATCCCCAACAAAAAGAAAAAAAAAAAAAAAACATGTCGGACTTATTTATCAAAGCCCAAAAGGACATGCAAACTCTCACCCAAACTTTTGTCCAAGAATTAATTGAAATTTGGAAAAAAATATTTGATGAAAATGCCTGCCGTGATAACATCATTAAACTCGAAGAACATACGAAAAACTATTTCGAAGATTTAGTAATGGAGTCGATGGAGAAACAAGAACAAATTGAAAAAGAAATTGCTGATTTACGTTCGGAAGCTGAAAATCTACAGCGTTTGTTGAAAGTTGAAATCAATCTAAAGCCAATGGAAGGTGTTCCATTGCTAGTTCAACAATCTGAACTTGATGACAGCTTAACCGAATTGCGTGAAACTCTGCGACTTCGCAGAGATCAAATATTCGAACTTCTCCTCGAACAAGATTCACTTTGTAGTGAATTGGGCGAAGAGCCACGTTCTTTGGTAGCAGATCCTCTGCCCTCTGAAGAAGAACTTCAGGAATTCCGTCAGCATTTGGATGTGTTGAAGGAAGAAAAAGTCGACCGTTTGAATAGAGTTTCCACAATGCGACGTGAAATCAAGAATTTTCTTCAAATTCTCGAAGTAAAAATGTTCTCTGAAAATGATGATAGACTACTTAACCATCGCCAGATTAAACTTAGCAAAGAAACTTTCGATGGACTGAAGGAAATGCACGCTCGCTATCGTGACAAGGTAAATAGTAAATTTGTAAACTTTAGTTTATATAATAACAATAATGAATATAATAACAATACAAGATATAGAATCAAACATGGCACTCTACTACTTGTTAGGTATCTTTACAATTTTGTTTTTGCACTTTTATGAATTTAAATAAAATTTGAATACCTACATATTTAATGAATATTCCATCTTGCGTGACCTTTTTAGTAAAATGAATTCTATAAGATTTTGTGGGCTATACCTAGGTCTTTTCTTAAGTTCGTTCTTATTTCAATCAGTCGACGTTTCTGGTATGGATATGGATATACCCTTCTTCAGGACTCTGTTTAATTAATATAAAATTATATGTTTTAAATATATAAAACATATCGTCGCTGTAGTTCTAATACCTCGTAACCCAAAAAAGCCCATTTTGGACTAATGATGCAATTATATTGTTGACAAAAATCCGGATGTAATAGAAAAGACCCTGTTTACCTACAATCGATATTCTCAGAACTTCGCTTAATCAGAATCAGATCATTTGTATTGATCCTCATACATTTCATACTTAGTTTTTTGCCTCTCCTGAAAAATAGACTTTTCTGGGTTACGAGGTATTAGAACTACAGCGACGATATACCTAATACAATATTAAAAACTTCAATATTAAAAGCTTCACCAATATTAGCAGATATTGTTATGGAAGCTTTATTAGATGAGGTTTTTGCTAAATTCCAGATAAGCCAAAAATAATAATAATATATCCTTCATCTATACAACGTAAAGCTAAAGAAGTTTTTTGAAAATGCCCACTATGTATAGGTATTTGATCTATGACAGACAATTCGATTCTTAAGTTTCTGCATTTACTGAAGGACAGTGTTTGATTTTTCGTTTTTGGAGAATTCACCTTTTAAGTTTAAAAACAATGAAGTTCTTAACCCATTAGCACCCAAGTGTAGTAAAAATTAAAAATAATATATTTTTATGACATTTTCCGTTTATTTAGATAAAAGTTAAGATATATAGAAAGAAAAATTATTTTTAAAAATTGTTCGTAAGGAGTTATGGGGGTGTACTTTTTTTAGTACAATGGGATCATGCATACCATATTAATTTTCATAAATATTAGAATTTCCAAAACACTCTTTCGAAATGCATAGTGTAACATTACACATTCAACAACAACATTTTAACCATAAATGACATTTGCGACACTTTAGTTGATTAGGCAGTTTTATTTTAAGAAACTGTTGTCTAGCGCTCTCTATAATGCGTTTTTTGAGATATGTTAGTGCTTTTGTAAACATTACGGTAGCTCTATTATTTTTATGTTGTCATCATCGATGTCTTCTTCATCTGTCATACTGTCCAATGGTCAAAAAATCAGGGATATAAGGCCCAGGGACATAACCTCGCACGTACCACAAATCCTATAATGTGTCCACCATTGTTTACACACCATTATTACTTACATACAGTGCTTGCACTCATTATTAGTGAAATATGTTTAGGAGGGGAAGGAGGGCATACTGCTTCCCCGCAACCCCCTTCTTGGACACTCTATTGGATATGGGGTAGGTGCGAAGTTGGTGTATGCAATCCTTTTGAATCCTTTTGTTGGATAGCTTTTGAAAACAAATATGCTAGGTGGGGTATAACTCCATAAAATTCTGGTATGGACTGATGTCCCAATAAGGTACGACATAAGAACAAAATCGAATTTTTTATTTGACTAATGTCCCACTTCAGTGGGACTTGAGTGGGTCATAAGCCCCATAAAAGTGGGCGTAATGTCCCTGAGCCTTATTTTCCTGAGCCAACTATATAAGCGTTGACTACTTCCGCTTTGTTATCAACTTGTTCTAGGGCAGCACCAAAATGTTGGGAAAGTTTTCCATACAAATTTATACTGGGGATAGTTATAAAATCCATTCAAAGTACTTGAAAGAAAAATGTATGTATGATCCCACTGTACTTTTTAAAGTACATTTAACTTTAGCTTTGCTTATCTCCGTATTTATGTATAAAAATATGATAAAATCTATTATTTTCTTAATTTTGGGTTTATTTCCAATTGATTATTGCAGAAATAAGCAAAACATTTGGTCTAGTAAATTTTTTTTTATATACAAACTTTTTCGACCGAATAAAAAAGTTTAGTTTAGTTTAGTTTATTTATTTAGCAGAACTCTGCTATTAAAATTCCAAATTTATAATAATATTAAACTTAAATTCTATGTACATATATTCAATTTTTACATTCTTAAGTATAGTTACATTTGATGAATTCAGTTACATATCTTTTAAAATTTTTGAAATTTGTTTCATTTTTAGCTTCATAAGGAAGTGAATTGAATGAACGACAACCTTTATACAAAATGCTATTTTGTGTAATATTATCTACATAATGAGGAAGTCTAAAATCTTCTCTATTTCTTAGCTCATAAGGCTGCGATTGGCCAACATATCTCAAATATTTACTTAAATAATTAGGCAGTAAATTGTTTTTAATTTTAAACACAAAACATAATACATTAACAAAAATTCTTTGCTTTACATTCATCCATTGAAGCATCTCAAGCATTGTTCTTATAGAGGTAAAACGGCTACATTTAAGAATGATTCGCATAGATTTGTTTTGTAACCGTTGTAATTTTAACAATTCTGAATTAGAACAAAGATACAAAATTGACGAACAATACTCGAAGTGAGGTTTAATCATTACATTATAAATATTGATTGCGCACATTACAGATAGTTTGTTTCTTATTCTGTTAAAAAATCCATTTTTTGTTGATATTTTTTTGACTAAATAATCAATATGCATATTAAACTTTAATTTGCTATCTATAAATATACCTAAATATTTAATTATTTGCACTTGTTCTATTTTTTCGTTGTCAATCTCCAAGAAAAAGAAAAATAATTTAAAATGCTTTGCGCCAAAAGACAATTGGGTACACCCTAATTCAATTTTTAAAAAATATGTGTATTTGGAAAAATCAAAAACACTCAGTTAAATCTAAAAAGCATCTTTAAACGAATATTTTATGTCCCCGCCTGCTTTTGCATTCACAAAATGTCAATGCATTTCGCTGTACTTTAAAAAGTACAATGGGAGAGAATGGGTTAATGTACACATTTGCTGATTTGAATGCTAAACAAACGTTTTCTTTATTTCTTATAGGGGCATATTATTCGAAATGTTTATTTGGAATGTATAGAACACTTTTGTATGAAAGCTGTGTAACACTTGTTACTAAATTAGCTGAAAATGGCGTTTTTTTTATATTTAAAAGAAATGGATTCGAAATTAATGTGTCCATTATTATTTTAATATTCTTTTGACGGAAGACAATGTCACTGATATCCAATACTATTTTGATAAAAATTTTTGGTGTGTTGATAATTACTCGTGTAGGCTGTTGTAATTAATCTTCTTTTTCTCGGCGCTGTCATGATTCCAATTTCTAGGTGGTCATAGCTATCCCACGTATCTGCTTCACACTACACTAGTCATCCGCCTGTGGGGTTCGACGGGTTGACCTCAGAAATCGGCGGCAAGCCTCCCGGTTTTGTATTGTTCCATTTCTGAGACCAACTGAATGCTGGTGTTTTTGCATTTGCTTATACCAGGAGTTTTTAGGTCTACCTTTCTTTTAACTTAGTTTTCGAACATTGTATGATGGGATTCTCAGGATCTCTTCTTTGAACAGCATCTTCATCTACCGTTAACTTACTCTTATACATTTTGTACATTGTCCAACATTGTGAACCGTATGTGAGCGCTGGACGCACAACTGCGGTGTAAAGCCTTCCTTTCAGCTTAAGGGGGTATTTTTCGATCACAGAAGATAGCAGAATTTTCCCGCCACTTCATCCACGCGATGATTGATATCGACATCACAAGTAGCTTCACAATAAGCAACACCACAGAGGCTGTTGTAATTTATAAGAATTGTAATAAATAAGACGACCCGAAAATGTTGGTTTTTTTATAACAATCAAATATCAATTGATTATTTTTTCTAATTTCCATTACGTTAAGATTGTGAAGTTCTCCATTATTTTTACTCTCTGTAAACTCAACTGTAAACTGAACTTTCGGATGAAAAGAATTTAGTTAGAATTTTAACATGACTAGATTTTAGGATTATAAAAATGTCATTGACATATTGTCGGTCTCATAAGGAAAACTCGTGTCGTAACTCCACCTTTTTCCGAAAATTACTTTTGAATGCCATTTTTTTTAGAAAATTTGTCAGCGGAGCAACCCAAAAAGTTTGAAATCGTTCCGAAAACTCAATTCAAGTTTTGCTACTCTGTTGTCTAGCAAACCTCGTAACTTCAATAAAAATGTTAGTGAGAAAACCTCGTATACCTTTTTTTTGTGGTATACGAATGATTTTCGCTGAATCTCCAAACACAATGCAGCTTATGATAGAGTATCTGATTTCCTTAAGAAATGGGACTTTTTGTTCAAAAGTCAAAAATTATGATTTTTAGAAACGGTGGTGGTCGATATGGGTCGTGTGAGAAATGGACTTATAATGGAGAACAAGTTGAAGTTGTTAAATATTTTAAATACTTAGGAGTCATTATAACACATGGATTTTAACAAGATAAGTGCAAAGGTGCATTTAGACTTATAAATGCATAATGGAAAAATTTTATGTCAAACAAAAATATCCTTTTGTCGACAAAATTTCAAGTTTTCAATAGTGTTGTTCGATCTTCTCTTTGTTATGCTGCCAGGTTTAAGGGTTATTATATTTATGAGAATTCTAAAAAAACATTTCGTATCTTCATCAAAAAAAATGTTCTCCCTTCCATCAAATGTTCGTTATTATAGCATTTATCTAGAGAGTGGACTGCCTCTTCACAGTTTTACACTTAAGATGCAAGCTTACTACATTTTGAAAACCTTAGTTGTGAAGAAAACCAAAAAATAGCAAAAACGCTTATTGGATATGAATAAAACTACAGTCTTGAAGCTTATAAATACCGATTACTAATAATAAAAGTGTTCTCCTGAGCTTCCGTATTTGTTCTGGAAGAGAAATCATTGATTGTGTCCTTAAAATACTCGTATATATATTTTTTGAAATTTGAAATATGCGTATTTATTGATTCTTGTTTTTTACATTTATTTATTCATTAAATGTTTATTTGCGACCAGGTCCTAGAACTCGAAGACACCATCGACGGCATGAAACGAAAGTTGAATTCCCTCTGGGACAGACTCGACACCAGCCCAGCCACAAGAAATAAATTCAGTCGCTACACAGAATGCTCCCAATCAACTGCCGACATTCTCCACAAAGAAGTCAATCGTTGTGAACTTTTAAAGAAGCAAAACATCAAACTTTTTGTCGAACAAATTCGAAAGGAAATTCTCGAATGGTGGGACAAATGCATGAAATCCGAGATCCAACGTAGTCGTTTCTCGAATTTCTACTCGGACTGTTTTACTGACGATTTGTTGATTCTGCACGAAATGGAATTGGAGGACTTGAAAACATTCTATCACAATAACGAGAAGATTTTCAAGCTTTTCGAAGACAGACGAATTCTATGGGACCGTATGACTGCACTCGAACAAAAAGCATCCGAACCGGGACGCTATAACAATCGAGGGGGACAGTTGCTCAAAGAAGAGAAAGAACGAAAGACAATTGCAAGTAAGTTGCCTAAAATTGAAGCTCTTCTTACAGAACTAGTTCAGGCATATGAAGAAAAAGAACACAAGAAATTCCTAATTTACGGCGAGGATATCCTTGATTTGATATCTCGTGATTGGGAAAAGAAGAAGATGGAAAAAGAGAAGCTAAGCAGTGCCAGAAAGAATCCACAGACTCCGTTGGCCAATCGTACTCCCATGTCGATTAGAAACTGCCAGATGTCGGCATCGACGATGAAGAGAACTCCGTCCACTACCAATATTTCGTCAGCATTAAGTTCAAATAAGAGGAAACTCGCTCCAACAGATCGACAAGCTCCTTCGGCTAAGAGAAGTTTATTGAATGTTTTGAACAGCCCGAGTGTGTTTGGCTTTTCGACAACGAACAACACGAAGACACCTTTCAAGTCGCCATACAAGAAGAATCGAGTTCTGGCCACAACTATCCGGAGACGATCAGCCAGACAGAGTGGAAGCGCCAAGAAATCACGACGATCATCGTCGAGACAACCGAAACTCGCCCCTAAAATAACCGTTACAGAGAGTTCTGATTTATCGGATGCAGATAATTATGAACATTTTCAAAAGTGCATTGAACCAGCAGCGCGGTCGTCTATTATGCCCTCATCCACAGCGTCCAGCAGTAGCAGCAACATAAGTCGATTGGTGCGTAAACAACCAGCAAAGGAAAACATCCGTCTGCCTAATCCTCGATTAGCACGAGTGCCTTCCAAGATGAACCTCATGGATACGATGTCGAAATCACCAGCTCATCATACATCTCATTCGCCATCTACTTCGAGCAGCAGTAGAAAATTGACTACGAAAAATCTACCGATTTTAATTTAGTTTTTTTTTTTTTTTGCAGCAAAATACAAAATAAAAATAAGAAACAAAAAAATGTACAACATTTGAAGATATTTTTTTAGTTATAAGTCACTTAATATATTTTATGTTTTTTTTTTCTTTTTTGTTTTGTAATTAAATGGTAGTGGATTGTTTATCAGTACTTTGTCCTAATGATAATTGTAGTGTATTGTATTAGTATGTAATATTTGTTTTGCCTTATTTTTTCTTTGCAATGACAACATAAACTGTTTATAATTATTTTGAAGATTATTACTAATAAATTCATTGTTTATAACCTAATTATTTGAGATTATGAAAGTTTGTGTTTTACTATCTTGGAATTTAATAAATGAAGACAAGGTAATCATCCAATTGCCAGGGGATGTTTTGGACGAACTCAAATCTGTGCGATTAACTTGTTGAGGAACTTGGGGAAGTTATATATTTCTTTAGAGCCTGAACCGATTTGGTTGCTGCTTCAAAATAAACCCTTTTGGGTTTAAGTTAGGGTCGTAATCTGAAATGAAGATTCCACTCACAAAGCAACTTCAACACAAAATGAAAAGCGAAGCAAGTATTGTGGCCGTTTCGAGGGACGAACATTTTCCAGAACTGGAACTTTGAGAAATTTTGTCGTCACATAAAACTATCAACTTAAGGCGATTTCAAATGCACCACAGTGATGAAACTTACACTGGACATCCACGAATCTGTAGGTAAGAATAGATTTCAATTAAATTTAAGTTTTACAATAAACAAAAACACCATTTTGAATGTGAACCTAAAAACATTAGCAATATAATGCAGCCAATCAAAGCTGCCAGACTTAGAGTACTTAAAGGCTAAGCACCATAAAAATCCTTTGAATTATGGTTGATTTAATGACCAAAAATTCAATTTAAAAAAAAAGAAGAAATTTGGTATAGATGTGTTTTCGATGCAAAGTACAGTTTGGTTCCTTTCACATATGATTTAAATTCTGACATCTTTCCCACCCTTGTTGATTTATTTTTTTTTTTTTTTTTCTTGAGAAAACGCAAACTATAGTTTTTGGATTTTTTAAGGCCACATTAGCGAACCTCATGTGCAAACTAGAGGAAGTATCAGTATGACGATCTTTGTAAAAGAACTTATATGGCAGTCTAAACTTGGAATGAAAAGATGACTCCAAGTTAGTAAAAGCGCTTTGCTTGGAAGCTTTTCTTGAAATTATATTTCTTGGTCCAGCAATCTCTTGGGATGTTAAGTAAAATTTTAACTGCTTCGATATCGAGTCAATCTCTCTGGGACATATTTGAGGCGTTCAGAATAATAGTGGATTAAGTCCACTTCTCTACAAGTTATGTTTTCTGTGTTTATTTCTTAAATAAAACGGTAAAAAAATTCAGGACACATAGTTTTGTTTAGTTTCTAAAAAGAGCTCTCAGTCGTATATAATGCAAAAATTTCAATTGGACTTATTCCATTATTATTCGGAACACGTCATTTGCCTGTACCAGTTCCTGCCTTGGCGAACGTCAAGATTGCAGTGCTTCCGATTAAATCAATGATGTCAAATGGAAATTCACTGCTATAGGGCAAGTTTTTATTGCACCCGTAATGCATGTGCTCATCATTTTCCTAGTTCATCATTATAATGTACATCCATTTACTTACTCGTATTCATAACACTGCACAACAAGGTTTTGGATGAATAAACTATACAATACTTTTCCAATGGTTTTTGGTGTGCTGAACTCGAATCTGGAGTCAGAAATATTCTATCAGCTCTAGTTTTTGAAATATTGCCATTAGAAAATGCAAAAACACTTTTTTTGGCTGATAGCTCTGGTCAAAAAAATTTGACTTTTTTTTATAAATAAACCAAACTATACTTTGCCAATAGTTTTTGGGGTGCTTAACTCGAATATGAAGTCAGAAATATTCTATCAGTCTTAGTTCTTGAAATATTGCCGTTAGAACTTGCGAAAAAAACGTGTTTTGGCTGTTTTTGAGGTAATGCTTAGATGTGAGGTACCTTATTTTATCATAAGTTTTAACGGTTTCTATAAGAACTGTTTTTCTTCTTTGAAAATCTGTATAAATCTTTCCGACATCTGTTTTATTGTCTGAGATATCTTAAGTTTAAGTACGTGTGTTTTTGCTTATTTTATCAATAACGTTATTTTCAAACTGCAGTAACTTCAAATTAAAATATCTCGGATTATAAAAAAGATATCGCAAAGATAAAAACAGATTTTTAAAGAAGAAAGGCAATTATTATACAAACCTTCACAAAAAGTGTTCCAAAAAATTCCCACACATTGCAACACAACTTGAGAAACAGGTGTTTTTGCATTTTCTAACGGTAATATTTAAAAAACGGGAGCTGATAGAATATTTCTGAATTCGGATTCGAGTTCAGCACACCAAAAACCTTTGGAAAAGTATTGTTTGGTTAATTCATCATACAAAAAGCTTAATTTTGTTGTGCAGTGTAATAGGTGTTTTCGAATGCTTTCTTTTATTCAAAGTTAAACATTCCATTAACACTAATTTTTGTTAGATTTTTAGTTCGATATTCTGACAAATTTCATCCAAAATATAAAAACAAAACCATCTTTTTGTAAAAATAAGGTATATTTTTCATTTTTAAATTTATTTTAATTAAAACTAAAAAGTCAATCTTAGTCAGCTCCGAATTTCTTTTGTACGAAAGCACCTGGCAGTTGTTCAATCAATGAAATTGGATTCACACCAACAGCTACAAGTTCGTCTATACTTAACCATGCTAGGTGAATAAAATGCTACAAACAAACAAAATATAAAATCATTTTCCATTTAAAAAACAAATCTACACCAAAATCACATACCTGATATTTTTTTTGAAATTTCAATTTCAATCCGGCAACTTTACTTTCTATTAATTTCTTTTTCTTCTTAACTCCGTCATCACCCCCACCAACAGCATCGGGTAAACATTTCTCCAGTACAAATAAACTCGTATCATTGTGTAGAATAAACATATTTGGATTTCGATGATCCAATACAATACTATTCACACAATGTGTTTCCGAATCCTTAACATAACAATCTTTTTCTGTGCATGTAAAGCACATTTCTTCGAGGTCATATTCAAATATTTTCGAATCGGAAAACGAAGCCACAAGACGAGGTGAATCCCGATGAATGGATATCGCTGTTGTGGGAGCAGTATAACGTGGTAAATTCAAATGGTGTTTGAAGTGTTTATCCTTTTTAATCCACACAGCTATGGTTCGACAGGTTCCAGCTGTCACAAAATAATTCCCACAATTTGACACGGCTACCAAGTGAATAGTGTCTTTAATGTATTTAGATGTCTTAATTGTCTGAGAATGATCTATCTCGCCATTAGAAAGTATACTAAACACCTCCACTGTATTATCTATCTTCCCTAGGAACAAAGTTTTCGAGTCATCTGAGAAGAGAATATTTTTACACGCAGTAAACTCTTGTGGCAGACACTTAATACGGACAACTTGTGACATCTTATTCTCTTCACCAGCCATGAATGCAAACATTCGAATTTCAGTCATGGTCGAGTAAACCAACCAGTTTCCATCTGGCGAGAGTGAACTGCATGTAATTTGATTGCCATGTTTACTTCTCATCTCGAGGAGTTTCTGTGGACCTTTTTCATATTTCAGAAAGACTTTTTCTTCAACTGGAGGATAATCGTCCTCTTTAACTTCCTCTTTAATTTCCTCCTCCTCATCTTCTATCTGCTCTATGCCCGTGGATTTCCCTAATTTCCAAATTTCCACAGTATTTGGATATCGCAATAAGAGTAGTCTCTTCTCAGAAGAAACACAAACAGCAGGACCTTGTAAAAATGGCCCATGTTTCGCTATACCCGAACTGGTTGTTCGATCAACTGACGAAATACCCAAATAACCGTCCATGCCCCCGGAAAATATTTTATCTCCCATACAAATCAAAGCCTTTACATCATGATCATGGACTTGCTTTTGACGATACTTAATCCAATTTTGCATAGTAATGTCCTCTTTTTTGATTTCAGTCAAAGCATAGATTCGAATTTTCGGATCGATTCCAGAACAAATAAACTTGTTTTCTTCTTCGTTAACAGCCACTGCAAGGACATCTGCTTTAAGAACATGATGTTCTTCAAGATGAGCTGCATTTTTGCCATCCCAAACTGTGACAATACCCCGGGAATCCCCTGTTATGATTGTCATATCTTTAAGAACCTGCAGCGACCACACAATGACTTCTTGTGCCCTCTTTTGTCGAGCATAGGACATTCTGTGAATGGCATGTCCAGTTTTTACATCCCAAATGCGAATAGCATCAATTCCACCTGTTACAAGATGTTCAGCCGTGGAATCGAACTTGCAACAGAGAATACGACCTTGTTGCTTATCGAATAGCTTACTATAAGCCATTTGTTCGTCGCTAATGTCGAATATGTTTATGTAACCTTCCTCGGTACCGAGGGCAACTAAAGTGCCTTCGGTGTTGACATCAAGACACCAAATAGAATTGCCAGTGGCAGTTTGTGATTGATGCTTTGTCAGTGTTGTTAAATCCCATTCCAAAAGATGGCCAGTTAAACCGACGGTAAAGAGTCGATTGCCAGCCCAAGCCATTCCCTCGATCGAAGATTCTCCTGTGACAATAGTTTTTTCATGAAATGATGCATATTGCATATCCCATATATCAATTGTTCCATCGTTTCTAATAATTTATCAATCGATTTAATTTAGAATTTATCATATATTTATGAAGGAAATACAAACCTTGAAACAGCAAGTTTTTTGTTGATTTTATTACAAGCCATACACGTTATAAAACGTGGTGTTAGATTATAGAAACTGGCATTGTGAATTTGAGTGATTCCGTCTTCTTCATGATTTGTTTCTTTCATATTTATTATTTTTATAAATGGACTTAATTTAAGAAAAAATGTTTAAAGAATAGAGTTTTAAAATTTATAAACAAGAAATACAACTCAAAAAAATTATTGACGACTGCACGTGGTGACATACGTGCCGGATAAAAATTTTGACAAGTGACAGGTTAGAAATGCGTTCGAAGATAGATTACTTTAGCAAAATTATTTAAAGGTGGAAACAAAATAGTGTTTGCGAAAAAATTGATGATTCGCATGTGAAATTGAAAGTACCTATGTATCTGGAATGCAAAAACTTTTTCAATTTAATAAAATTCGAGATTTAAAGGCTTGGCCACACCGGAGGGTATGCGGTAGCGGTACGGGTAGAGGTAACGGTACTTGTATGAAAAAAATTCCAAACTGACATATCAACGTTCAGATGTGGAATTTTTTTCATACAAATATCGTAACCGCTACCCGTACCTCTACCGCATACCCTCCGGTGTGGCCAAGCCTTAAGCCTGGTACGCAGTTCGAGCTTAATTTTAGCGAAGATAAAATTTCCACAAGAGTTATCGATCAATGCCTCTCCTTCATACGTACGGATGAATTATCTATCTATCCCCCTTTACTTTTCTGTATGCAGACGTATGTAAATCCAGCAGTATGCGGAAGAGAAACGGATAATTTTTTGAAAAAAAATTCCACCCAATTAAAGGCTTGGACACACCGGAAGGTATGCGGTGCGGTACGGGTAGAGGTAACGGTACTTGTATGAAAAAATTCCAAACTGACATATCAACGCTCAGATGTGGAACTTTTTTCATTTAAGGCTTGGCCACACCGAAGGGTACATACGGTAGCGGTACGGGTTATTGTATGAAAAAATTTCCACAGCTGAATTTTGATGTTCCAGTTTGGAATTTTTTTCATACAATTACTCGTACCGCTACCGTATGTACCCTTCGGTGTGGCCAAGCCTTTAAGGCTTGGCCACACCGGAGGGTACGCGGTAGAGGTACAGGTAACGGTACGGGTATTTGTATGGAAAAAATTCCAAACTGACACATCAACGTTCGGGTGTGGAATTTTTTTAATACAAATATCGTTGCCGCTACCCGTACCGCTACCGCGTACCCTCCGGTGTGGCCAAGCCTTTAAACATCGTTACCGCTACCCGTACCGCTACCGCATACCCTCCGGTGTGGCCAAGCCTTAATGCTGGATTTACATACATACGTCTGCATGCAGAAAAGTAAAGGGGGATATATATAAGGGGTATTCACGATCCGATGCAACTGGTCTTGTATCATTGCAAAAGTGCAAAAGTGTAAAATCTTACAACACTACAACAACAAAATATACGGATTAAAATTTTACAACAGTCTTGCACTTTTGCTATACCCTAGACCTATTGCAAAATAAAAATACAATAGAGTAAAATTATTTTTGACAGATGGCAGCTCACCATGATAAACAGTTTGTCTTTTTTATTCTGTTTATTATGGTTGTCGGCACTCATGTCCCGTAATTTAGTTTCTTTTGATGTAAAATAATTTGTGAAAATTAATTAACCCGAACAAAACAAAGAATTAAATTATAAAAAATGGAAAAAAAAAAGAAGAAGCAACAGTGGAGGAACAACCCTGTTAAAAAAAACATCATGGATTTCATTCATGCTTCAATATTTACTATAGATAAGAAAATGGTCGTTCACGATCTATTGTAAAAAAATAAAATTTTACATTTTTACTAGGCCTGTTGCACCAGATCGTGAATACCCCTATAATAAATGAAATCCGTACGTACATATGAAGGAGAGGCATTGATGAAGACGAACATGTTCGTCTTCGCCATAATCTTCCTATAATCTGCTTTTGTGAAGATCTCTGCATTTTCATCAACTCTCTCTATCCAACTTAAATACTGTGTCTCCTTTCAATGCAGATCTGGAAATGCAGACGTATGTAAATCCAGCATACCTTTTCGGTGTGGTCAATCCTTTATAATTTGAAGTGCACAAAATTAAATATGCACATCTCTATCAAAAAAAATATCGATAACATTAAATGACAGAAGTACCAACCACTTAACAAAAAATCAGATCTGTCATCTGTCAAAAATCCTTCAAACGAAAAAAAAACGCCGTTCTACCTTCTTTTCTCGGAAGAAAAGATTGCTAAAAATTTATCAAAAATTAAGTTAAATTCAATTTTATTTAACCAAAAACAATGGGTGACGCAGATCTTGAAGCTATCCGCCAACAAAGAATGGCTCAACTTCAATCGCAATATGTAAGTTAATTCTTAAATTTCCATTCAAAGTAACATGCGGCTCAGACTTTTGCCAAAAAAGTAGGTATTACTTTCCATAAATAGCAACAATTTCCACAAAAATGTTTAAGTATAAACTTTGTGAAATCTCGACTATTCCTTGTTTTTGAATAAAAATTAAAGAACTAAAATCCCTCTGACTCATCGGTTTATTGATTGTTGTACCTTCAATTTCCTTCTTTTACTCTACCTTAGGGTGGCGGTGGCAATGACCCAGAGAAACAGAAGCAACAACAAGAACAAATGCGCCAGCAAGAAGACATGAAGAATTCCATACTCTCTCAGGTTTTAGATCAACAAGCCCGAGCTAGATGTAGGTTCAACTCCTTTAACTGAATACCTTCCTAATCTAATCCATTTTAGTAAACACCCTCAAAATAAGTAAACCAGAGAAAGCTCAAATCTTTGAGAACATGGTAATCCGTATGGCACAGATGGGTCAAATAATGGGCAAGCTTGATGATGAACAGTTTAAGTCGATTCTGGAAAAAGTCAATTCCCAGATGCCGCAAAGTACGTCCACAGTCAAATATGATCGTCGAAGAGCTGCCATCGATTCTGATGAAGATGATGATGATTACGGATGCTGATTGCTGGTGAATCGAATGACTCATAAGGTCTGCAAAGAACTATTGCTAGGAAGGAGGAAAAAAAATCGGCTTCTTTTTCTTTTTTTCTTTTTAAGTAACAGGCCATTTTTTAGATATTTTTCAAAATAATTTAATAATTCTTTTTAACTTATAACACGACAGAAAAAAAAAAAAAACACATTTATGTAGAAGTAAACTGAAAGAAACTCAGGAGATAAATAAAATCTATCTTTCATACTTAAATTAGAGCAAACAAAATAAATACACAAAAAGAATGAGAGAAACACAAAAGTGATTTGAATTGAGATCACAACAGAAATGTACAACATTTAAAATTTAATTTGATTGACTTGGGAGGAGAATCATTCTCCCGATCCCTTCGACATTTGGTTTATTCCTTCTTTTCGTGCTCGTCCTCGTCTTCTTCGGAAGCATCCAAACAGTCACCGCAGAAGATCGAATACAAAATCAATGCGAGGAATCCTAATGGCAGGCCAAACAAGACAGTTGTTAGCACTGGATTGCCTAGCCACATTTCTCTAAGGGATTTCTTGGCTTCGAAGCATGCCCGATAGAGACGCACCAAGAAGGTATCACCGCCATAAACAACTGCCGTCTGATTGCTTATTGTTTCAAGGAAAATGTGCAAAGATTGAGGAGTCATTTGCATGGGATCATCTTCTGGGATGTGATGATGTTGGGTTGTTGAATTGATGACAATGATGTGGGGTGTTGGCAGTGCGTCCATTACGATGGAATGTGCTATGCTGGGATCACCAATCTGCAAAATTTAGAAAAAAAGAAGAACATTAGGAAATTACCTGAAATATTGGATGGAGTGCGTATAAGAAAGATGGAATAATGTGGCCTTTACTGCGGGTATAGTAAACATCGAGTACCTAGTACCTCAATCGAAGATTAGAGTAAAAGCCGATTGGGAAGTTTTTTTAACACCTTATATGGGATACTTCGACATATTCACAGCAAAAACCAATAGAGCCTCTCGCCTTTGCAGTTATCAAAGGACCTGGTCCTCTAGGTTGGCGGAAGGATAGGAAGATATTTTGGAACGACGAAAATCCTCGTATACGGACTTATTTACTAACGACGAACTCTGCAAACCAAATAAGGGCAATGAATTTCGGATCTTAACGTGCAATGTTAGTTTTTATAATAGACCACCTACACCCAAACAATTAGCAGAGGCCCTCGACTGCTAAAAGGAAGATATAACTGCCATCCAAAAATTAAGATGGGAAGAGCCTGGCAAGAGAAAATTTAAAACCCAACAGGGCACATTTTGATGCGTATTCGTCGTTGGAGGCAGACTCAGTCAGAATGTCCTGAGTTGTAGTTGAATGAAAGACCGTTTCATCACGATCCACATTTGCTAAAACCAAACATGACAGCGAATTTCAATTGTTGAGAGGGTTAAGGTCACACTGCACCAAAATCAGGAGTGCCCTTTAGGTGATAACAGACCCTCTGCTGTCAATTCTTTCAAAATTGATTTTTTTTTATCCGACCTGATTTATGTTTTTGTTTGCAGGCGAGGTTAAGTTTCGAGGGCAAGATCTAAGAATTTAGGCGATACTATGAATTTAGAGAAATCACTTTTGCTATCTCTATAATAGCTGTGTTCCTTTGAGCTCAGGAAAGTACTTTTTAGTACTTCTGAATCCATTCAAAGTCATTTTTTCTAAAGAAGAAATGGAGTTGAATACAACCAGAAGTACTTAGCAGTAGATACTTTAGGCCAAAGGAACACAGCTAATGGCGATGCATTATCCTTGAATGAATAGTTACAGAACTCTAATGTTAACACCAGAAGCACCATCTTTCGGTCCAGCTGCTTGGATAAGATATTGACATAATCGGAAGTACACAGCTTGGTGATAGTGGCACTTTTGTGAGAAACGAAGCGGAAGTGGCTTGAATGGGTTTAAAGGCCAATGATGGCAAAAACATATAGGCTTTCGTCAAAAAACGTTATTGGACAAAACGTCACCATGGACAGCCATAACTTTGAGATAGTAAAGGATCTGCCTCCTTGTATACGAACAACTATTTTTTGTCATACGAATAGAGTTTGAGAAAAAGAAACCGAGTGAACAACAACAGACTTGTATGAGTTAATAAAACTGCTAGTCGGTTCAAATAAACTTGACATTTAGAAATCCTGTTCGGGGTAACGAATTCACAAGTGGCAGCGGTGGTGCGAAACGTAGTGCGTCGGTCTCCCTATCGCTAGGTCGTGAGTTCAAAATTAATTGAAAAGAGTCTGATGATCGGGTTGGTCCCCGTGAAATAGCTAACTCCAGCCTATGAACTTGGTGGTAACACACACAGATTGTTGTTGTTCATTCAAAACCTTCAGGATTTCGTTTACCTAGACTCCGCTATTAACACAGACAACACTAGTGCTGAAACCAAACGAAGAATCACTCTTGCCAACCGCTGTAACTTGGGAATTAGAAGACAATTTACCAACAAAGTACTTTCTCGAGCAACTATGGTGTCCATATGAAAGACATGTTATCATTCTAGTTCTGGTATATAGCGCCTAGACATGGACTTTAGCGAAAGCGGATAAAAACACCTTGGATTTTTTCGATAGCAAAGTTCTTCGGGCGATTTTTGACTCCAACTTGACGTGCAAAATTAGAAGCAACTTGGTGAATAAGCTTGTTGGTTGAGGCATGAATCAAAAATGGATTATAGCGCCTCCTAAAAGCGGCGCTGGTCACCCTAAGTAAGTAATAAACATTAACAACTTACCCATCCAAATTGAAATTGATCATGATAACGATCTCGATACTTTCTAATAACTCCCTCAACCATATCACGGAATTCCAGCTCATGTGTTGCCACCTGATTGAGTTTATCTTCTTCCACCACAGCAACAACCAGGTACTTCTTAGTCTTCATCAATTGATGGATATTAAACCGAGTAATCTTGGGGAAAGTAACAAAACGTTCAACATTCACCCAATGATGAATTGTTTCATTAACTTCAGCCGGATCCATTTCATGAGCTACATGAGCATGTGCATACAAATGCTGTGCCTCTTCTTTATAAACCAGCACAGCTGGCAACTGTTCGATGTCAAAATGTTGCTGAGCAATATCCTCAGTTGTAGCATAAAAGAAACCATGTTCTTGATAACTTTCGGCAGCGCCATAGAAAGTATCCCAAACAACACCTTCTTGTTGGCCAACAAACATAAAGAACAAAGTGTGGGCGTCCTTGAGCATATCAACACTTTCTGTTCTAGTGACTAATTGCACTGGTGGCCCACTCATACGAAGAGCGTAGTCGACTAAATCTTCTTTGGTTCTGTCACCGCTGTAAGTGAATTCCATGTTGCCCTTGATAAACATTATTGTGGGATAGCCACGTATACGGAATTCTCTAGCCGCAGCTGGAAAGCGTGTACAATCTAATCTACCGACTCTTACATTTGTACTGTGTAACGATTGTGCAACTAGACCGAATACTGGTTCGGTGCGTTTGCAATATGCACACCATGGGGCGTAGAACATGACCAGCCATTGACTTTCGTGGCGGACATCGATAAAACGATCGCTAAGTTCAAGTACACGTGTTGCATTGCTAAATGAAGGAATTCCTTAAAATACAAAATAGAAATTGTGTAAAAAAAGTATTTTAAAGTTTATCATGTTTTTTTTTGGCGCACCATATACAAATAAAAATGCAGCTAAAATCACTTTTGATACAGACAATTCCATAATGATTGCCTTTTTTTGTGGGAATTCGTTAGTTTCCCTTTTCTTTTAACAAGTTAACTAATTTATTTAGATTTGATGGCACATAGTAAATAGGTTTTTGGAATACAATTAAAGAGTGCTAATTACTAGACTAATTAAGTTAGTAAAAGGCTATAAGAAAATTGTGTTAAAAACTATATAAATGTTCTATGAGAGTAGAAAATTTTTATTTTTTCCAATAATTTGTTGTCAGGATAAAATTAGAAAGAGATGAATATATTTGGTGACAGGACTGTCAAAAAGTTATAAAATGCGGCGAATTGGTGAGAGAAATTTTGTTTAAGGTGTTGTTTACATCGGACTAATGCGATATTTTTAGCATCAGAGTGATATAGGGGTAAATGGGACATAATGGGCCCCTTAAGGATAAATCAACAAAAAAAACATACCAAAAACATGTTAATTATGTTCAAAACAATTTAATTCATTCAATGAACATTTAAAATAAGGAGATATAAAATAAATAAATTTAAAAATTCTTCAATCTGTATTAAAATAAAAAAAATGGTTTAAAAACCCATTTTGCCCCATGCATGGGGCATAATGGGCACAGGTAAAAAACGGTGGGTATTGGGTTAGTGATGTTACTGAAACTTCTGCAAATGTGAATTGATTCATCATCTCCATGGAGATGCATCCTCCTCACCGGCAAAGAGCAATGGATCCACTTTCCGTAGGCTCTACAAATGTTCACAATAAAGACATTTTTCATCTTCTTCGCTTTCCGAAAATTCTATTTTCCTCTTCTTTTTTATTATTGCGAAGAGCTTTTTTCTTTCTTTTAGGCAGATTTGAAGTTTGGAGTTTCAGCCTCAATGGGGACCCATATGCCCATTATGCCCGACAAAAAATTTTGGTTCTATAAAGCTCTACAGATGCAATTGTTGCTTCTGTAAAGCAATATAGAAGCAAAATTGTTAGTAGGGTGCCCCGCCCATTATGCCCCATGTCCATATTTTTGTGTCAAGTAACTTAATTAAATGAAATAACTAGATTAAGTTAAAATAAATAAACTTACTTTATTCTTAAATGAGAAAAATTAAACTTAAAATGCACTCATAGCCTAAAAACACGAATTTCACTTTGATTTAGAAATACATCAACTCTGTTGAAAACCTATTTTTATTAACTACGAACCACAGATATCATTTTCACTCAATAAGGAGATTCCCCCGTATCACCACAGATAATTTGAAAAGGACAGATGCAAAATTGAAGTTGCCACTTTATTCAAACAAAAAATACGAGGGGGCCCGTTATACCCCGGGGGCCCGATATGCCCCGCTTTCAACTAAGCATTACGTCTCGGAATGCTCATTTTATCACTGTAAAATTGAGATTATAAGAACACGTTGGTTTGGGAGCAGCAGCATTTTGCATGGAAGGAAAATCAGCAATGGAAAAGTATCGAGATAATCAACATCAAAAAAAGTTTACAGCGTTGCATGAGGTTTTATCAAATAACTTCCAAGAGGCTTTACATGAATGCGTACACACCCTCTTTTTAAATTTTGTGTGTATAAAAACGAATAAAAATGGCTTTACAGCTGAATTTTTTAATCTACTTTATTTATCACGCAAGAAGTGACAGAATTTAACCAAACTTAAACATTTTTACAATTCATTCAATTCACATATACATACGGCCTTAGGCAAATGTTCTCAATTTTCCGCCATTAGTGTACCCAGTTTTATCCGAAAAAATGCAGCGAATTCATTCATGACAGCTGTCACAGTTTATCCAAAAATAGCAAAAATAAAATATACGCTTTTTTTGATCTCTGCCGCACAGAACGCCACAGTGATTTTCTGTTTTGTGTTTCGATTGATAATAATTTTTGATTTTAATTTTTAACACTTCACACAAACTCAGCATTTAAAAAAGTTTATTTTATCAAAAAAACAATGAAAACACGATTGCTATAAACAATCTAACCCCATTATCTTTATCAAAATAAACAAAATATTTGATTTAAAAAAATAAACCTTACGAATTCAATCCCACCAAAGCCAAACCAAACCAAAAAACCATTAAAAAAAAGTCAGATACAAACTCAAGTAACAAAATACCAACAACCCTACAATGGAACCATCGGCATGCGAAGGTAATCAAAGTACGAAACAGAACAGAACGGTGAACTTTGTTTTCTCCATCTAATCATTATCTTTATTTCGTCTATTCGTTTCTTTTGCAGATCTAAAGGCATTTGAACGCCGTCTAACCGAAGTAGTCTCTTCATATCGGCCCTCAACTTTGCGATGGAGAAGTGAGTACTTCCTTTTAGTTTATAGATTAATTTAATTAAACTTTTCTTTTAGTTGTTTTAGCTGTTATATCGATGTGCACAGCGATTGGCGCTTGGTATTGGTTGCGCGACCCAAAGACTTCAGTTGTTCCGCTCACGGAATCGCTTTTAATTCATCCAGTATTTTCTTTTGCAACATTAACGCTAAGTAAGCTTTTGTCATATCCACATTCAACTTTTATTCAACTTTTTTGTTTTCCAGTTTTGCTCTTCCTGTTTGGCATTCATAAGCTTGTGATAGCTCCACAAATAATAACCTCACGCATGCGACTCGTTTTAGGCGATTTTAATATGAGTTGTGATGACACTGGCAAATTAATCTTAAAGCCAAGACCGAATAACAACTGAGATATAGAGAAAAAGCCACGCAGGCGAACTAGTCTTTAGTGAAATTGAATTTTTTGGAGGACACGAATGGATTTTTTTGTTTACAAAAAAAAAAAAAAAATAACAGACGATGATCTTTAATTTGTTGGTGAAAGTGTCCCAGCGAGTTTTTTTAGGGCCTTTTAAGATCAAATTGTAAATACAAAACAAAATTATATTTATTTTAAGGTCTTATTTTTTGTCTTTTTTCATAAATCCAATGTTCTCTCCGAAAGTTTGTTGTTAGGTTTGTCAAAATAAATTAAAAAAAAAAAACAGTAAAAAAATCTTGTAGTCTTATTTTGATTTCAGAAAAAAATTAGCGGCTAAGCTAACAAATTTGTTTTAAAAGCAAAGAATTTTCTCATTGGTTGTATTTCATATACAAGCAACTTTAAGGTATTGGAGCACTTTGGACTCCATGCGCAAGGAAAGATAGAAGAGTTTTTGTGTACGCACAGGTAAACCCCTTTTTTGCTAGACGATTAACCCCCTTGTACCCCCATGCGCACATCTGTTACAAACCAACAAAGATCCCACAAAAGTTGCAAAAACTATATTTTTATTCTTTTGAAGCTTATAATATATTTTTTAGATATTGCTTTATCGAAGTAGTACACCATAGTTTTAATAAATGGCACCAATAGTTTTTAATTGGCAGTTAAAGTTTAAAGTTTGGCTTTTTTTGAAAACAAGCTAATTTGTGTAAAAAATACAAAATTCAGAAAAAATATCTTTCCTGCAGGAAACATATAACAGGGTTTTATTTTAGGAATGCACCTACAAATAAATATTGGATAGTTTTTTGCTTCAATTTTTGCATTTATCTACAAAAATAATTTATTTAAACTTATTTTTTTACTCCTTAAATTTCAAAATAACTAAGTAAATTGAATTTAAAAAAAATACGTGTTTTATTATAGGTAAAGGCAAGTCGATTGACATTATTAATTTTAAGATTTGCGATCTTCGGTTACAAGGGGTTAACGTGAATTTTTTAATTCTCTCGATTAATTGTCATTCAAAAAGACTTGGCTTAGATTTAATTTTGACCTACATTTAATCGCTTTTTATTTTAAATCTTCACGTGAACCGAACACTCTCGAGTCAAAAGAAGCAAACTGTTCTGTAATTAGAACCTCTATTTATTCAGTACTGACTCTTAAGACGTATCCGACTTAGAACTATTGGCCTTAGTTTTTGTATTGATGCAGATTTGCTTTGCCTTTTATGAACTCAAAGTACCTACAACTTATCTTCAGTCCCATCACTGTATCGTTTCGTTTCGGTATAAATTACATCCTTATTTTGTCTAAGAGAAGAGGACAAAATATCTGTGCAGATATCTGTAACCCCCTGATTACAATGGTGTTGTAGCTGTGGTTGTAGCTTGTAGCGCAAGTTAAGGAATTCTCAAATTTTTGCTCAGTTGCCGCCAACTTTTGCAGGGTTTTCCGTCAGTAGAATTTTGACAGTACTACAAGCTACAGCCACAGCTACACCATTGCATTCAGCCAGTAAATTAATGTGCATTAACGCAATGAAACTAAGAACTAAGAAAAGGAATTCACTAACAGCTACAAATGTAAAATTTTGTCGAAAGTATTCGGATTCGAAATAGTTGCGTATTTTGTTAAGAAAATAAACATGATTTTCCTATATACTTTATGATTCAATCAAAAATTACAATCAAAAGACTAAAAATTGTGTTTTCTATTTAATTTAAATCTTGCGTTAATTTTGGGACAGCCTTTATTTTATAGTACTGGTTCTGTACTCATGAAACAATAATTTGCTTTAATGCAAAATACTGAATGAAATATGCTGAGAAGGTTTGGGGAGAGATTTGCTGAAGTTTGTCGGATAACCCGAGAACCTTCTTGAGTTTTGTCATAATTTTGTTTTGTGGAATCTGGGGTGACGTTCTGTATCGCATAAGCGAACAAACGTTTTCGAGTGTGCGAAAGATTTGCTTCAGACCATGAAGCAAATTTTTCGCACACGCGAAAACGTTTGTTTGCTTATGCGATACAGAATGTCACCCCTGCTTTACACATCGTACGGAGTAAGCCATCCAGGGCCAGCATTAAATTCCGAAAGATTGTTTTCATCGACCATGATAATGAACGACCTTATGTGCGAGAGTGGTCCAACATATTTCAGGGAATATTTCAAAGACTCTTTAAAACTTAATTCGTGGAATGAACAGACGACTTAAACCTGTCATGCACTCGAGAAGGCAGTAACAAGTATTGAATGTAATAATTTGAAACAACCTGATTTTTTCCGAAATAAAAAGAAAGGTAGGCCTAAAAACTCCTGGTACAAGCAAATGCAAAAACACCAGCATTCAGTTGGCCTCAGAAACGGAACAATACAAAACCGGGAGGCTGGCCGCCGATTTCTGAGGTCAACCCGGCGAACCCCACAGGCGGATCACTAGTGTGAAGCAGTAACGTGGGAAGGTTATGATCCCCTCGACATCGAGATCATAACAGCGCCGAGAAAAAGGAAGAAGAAGAAGAACCTGATTTTTTCCTAACTCTTGTTTTCTTTTATTAGAAAAAAAAAAAGTTAAAAAATATTTTTATTAGAAAAAAAGTTAAACAAAATATTTGGCTGTCTAGGAGGTCTAGGGTTAGACCTCTGTTGCAAGAACAAATCGTTCAACGATTTAATACCTTGAACTGCTGTCTCTATATACATATAGCTGTCTTACAAATTCATACGCAAATGAAATTGCTCGGTCACTCGGTCGTATACGTACTTTTTCACCCATGTTCTGCATTTCACCTTTTGTGGATCAGATGCCGAAAGTGAATTTGGTTGTTCTGTATTTCAAACATTTCGTAACCGAATTCAAATAAATTTTTCTCAGCTTCTTCAATTGTTGTCTTTTTCAATTAATGTGCATTTTTTTGGGAAAATATTAAATTTAAATTTTTTGTTCACAAAAATTTTAATTTTAATTAAAAACAAAAACAATACAGCAACAGCGGCAACTTTTAAATCCATAGAGGGTAAAGTATTTTTAATTACCAACGTTTGCAAAACAAAATCATCGAAATCGGAGCTTTTCGGGCTTCGGGCCTAATATTGCTAATTTTTTTTGAGCTTCAGAATAAAACACAATTGACTGCGTTGTTTTTATTTTTTGTATTTATTTTGTTCATTTATTTATTTGATCACTTATTGGTATCGTTTACACTACACAACTCCTCTAATTACTTAACTTTATCATCAGTTCCAAATATGTAAACCAGATTTTATTTATTTATAAAAAAGAAAAAAAAAAAAACAAAAAAAAAGTTCGGAGTTCATAGTTTTCATTTTTTTTTATATAATCGCTGGCTAAAATTTTAAAATATTTTTTTTTTCATTTCTCTTCAAAAAAAAAATTAGATAACAAGAAAAATTGTTTGCATTTATTTATTTATTCATTTCTAATTATAATAATTTTTTTGGTACAAAAAACGCAAAACAAAAAACTCTTTTTTTATTTATTATTTTGTTTTTTTAATAATTGTTGTATAATATAATTTAATAATAAATGCATTTATATATTGTGGTATTTGTTTTTATTCTTTTTTTTTTTCTAGAAGAGATGTTTTTGATGTACATAATTCTGTACAATACTTTTTTTTTTTAAATAAACACCATTATGTGTGTTTTTTTTTGGTTTAAATATATATTTTTTGTATATAACCAATTTATTTTTGTTCGTATTAATTACGCTAGATATCTTTGTATATTTTTATTTTGTGTTTTTTGTTTTTCCTAGTTTTTTTGTTTTATCTAAAATTTGAGTTTTTACGGAATTTTGTTTTTTGTTCTGTATTCACTAAAAATGCATACTGATTTGTGTGTGTGTAATTAAACTACATTTTTAAAGTGATTGGTTCAAATAATGCGCAGCAAAATGTTTTTTTTTTTTTTTTTTTAAATTCTTAATAAAACATAAACAAAGAAATTAACATAAAACATTACACTACACTCAATTTAATATAAATAAATTATAAAATTAAAAATACAAAGTGTGGTGATATTGGTCAAGAAAAATGATTTTAAACTTACACTTTTTTTTCATTTGATTTTAAGTTTTAAGAATTCTACAAAAATGCATAATAATCTACTTATTAATTAAGAAAATATTTTATGTTTTTGTTTGATATATTAAAATAAATGTTTATTACATTACTAATTTGTTAATTTATATTTTTTTTATTATTATTTAAATGAATTTAAAATCTACAAAACAAAAAAAGTTAAAACAAATTAAAATTTTCAATTAATTAATTAATTATTTTTTTTTTTAGAATTACAACGAACAAATAATTGTGTATTGTGTTTAATAAATTCTAAATGCAATTCAGCACTCTTTCAATAAAAGTTATTTTATAATAAAAAAGGGGGATTTTGGATTCCGACTATTATGCAGCCAAAAGATTTCGAATATTTTTCGGCGTATTTTCCTCGTTAAGATGTTTAGTTGTGTAGCGGAGAGCATTTAGGAGTGGCTCTGCTTTGATGGCGGGCTGGGCCTGCAGCAACCGTACACATCCTTTGACGTCTACATGTGCTCCACGGGCAAATGCTCCGACAGGATGAACATGATCGTAGAGGATGACAAGGCCAACCATTACTCTAAGGACTAGAAGATGCGTTTCTTCACGTTCAATTTGAGACAAAAGTTTTCTAAGAGTTAAAAAAAAAATTAACAGTAATTAATTAATACAAATTAAAAGAAAAACTTACGGATTTTCCAACATCCTTAAACAAACTTTCGCCATTGTGCCTAATGTCTCTGTGGTATTTTCAACATCTTGAGCATGATCGTCGACAAATTTTGATGTTGCTTCGCTAAGTACTTTCAGCATTGGTGTTGCGTGGGCATAAAATAATGACATACGATTTGCTAGCTCTGTACTAACCAGAAGGTTATTAGTGCTATCGATACGCTGGCGGCTGACGATGCGTCTGTAGTAGCTAAAGTCATTTTGTATCGCTGGGGTCTTCATCTATAAAAACAAGAAAACATACAATTCTTACATTGAAATACGAATACGACTATGATTGTGAAAATATAGCCTCAAGTGATCTTCAATCAAGGGTTTCTAGACTTAAATGTGTGTTACACGCATCATTGACCATATACTTAATGATTATTTATTACAACAGGCATGGAAAACTAATTGCTGATCAAATCTTGTTTTGGCTGTTAGAAAAGGAAATCGAGTTTGTATAAGATCGATGTATGAGGAATGTAAAGAAGATTATTTATATTATTGTCTTGATAAATGTATTAGAGATTATATGGCGGCGGACGAGTTCCGTGACGCCAATGTGTGTGGGCTTACGATTTATTAGAAAAATTCATGTTTGACGTGGATTGAAATTTAAACATAGTGTTAAGCAAGCAGTTTTGATAACTATAGTTGGACCCAATATAATTGTGACTTTGAAGTTTATACTTTTGCAATAATTTAAAAAATTATGCTTATGTCGATAAATGAAAGAAATTTGTGTGGCAAAGCAATAGAATTTTATTAAGCATGAGTTTAGGAATCTAAAAATAAATATCAATTTGAACTTAGGTTCCAGGAACGTTATTTTGGGTAAATTAGATGGAATAAAAAAAGAAATGACAATTTTCTTTGCAAAATGAATACGTTTCTAGACGAATGCTTTAGTTTGTTTGGTAAATGAAACAAAACTTTCAATTTAATGTAGTTTTGATTTAAAAAAAAAATCATAATTTTGGCCTTTATTATCGCACAATTAAGGGATTACGAACTAAACAACATCGATTAAAACCTAGTTACTATATTTAAACAATACAAAAGACAAAAACTGACTTGATACGAGTTTCATAATTTATTGAACAGACTGTTATTCTTAAAATCGGAATATTTGGCAAAAGCAGGCGAAAGATAAGGTACTCGTATGTTAAAACGGCTCTTGTAAGCAATTTTGATTGTTGTTTACTAAGGGCCAGTTGTACAAACGTGGTTCAGCCTCGGATCAGGAATTTAACCCACCGATTTCGGCGGATTAGCTGAGGGTCAACTTCGGTTCAAGCATGGATGTGGCTATTTTTACATATGTGGACCTTGCACCAGTGCTAAACCGGAACCTTACCACCGATTTCAGAAGATAAAAGTTGCTGAACCACGGATTAAATATTTGTACAACTGGCCCTAAGCTCATAAGGTTAGATATTAAAATTGTAGACAAATGGGTGATAAGTTGAAAATGAAAATTCCGCTTTTAAAAGGGGAATTTGTACATAAAAACCTTAAAAGTTATATGACTTCTCTATTTTAACAAAAAAATTGTTATATCACTGTCAGTATACTACTCAACACTTGTAAATTTTTCAAATAAGGAAATATTATACACATATGTATGTATGTTGTAAAATAATTATAATTAATCAGCCCAATCCTGAGTTTTACATAAACAAGATTCCACCCGGAAAAATTCAATTTCACTTTTCCCTTATTGTGAGTTCCGGGCGAAAAGTTGTTCACGTTCGGACATTTTCCTTTATTTTCAAGTAATTTGCGATGTGTTTGACAGCAGTTATCTTTCACTTAAATTTTGTAACGAACTAGTTTAGCGGAAAATGTAAATTCCCTTCGGGTGAAACTCATAATAGCTTTTGAAATTCCGGGCGAACAAAAATATTCCGGTAGAAAACATTCCACGTGAAACTCACGATAGGGCTGATTAAGATTTAAATATGGTAACCCTGGGGCCTACTCAACTATTGGCTTTTGAGGTTGCTGATGTATTAAATGCAGCTGATGCAGATGATGTAGTAGCTTTGAAACAGGGCCTTGATGTGAAAAAAAATTACATTTTTAAACAAAAAAAAGGAAATTTTTGTATTTATGAGTTTAAGTCTAAAATTTGTAAAATATTGCTGATTTATAAAAATATCGCCACTTTTAATATGGAAACAAGTCTTGACAACTGTTTAAATGGTGAAAAATACCAAAAAATTGGGTTTTAAACAAAATATTTTATGGAGTTAAATGCCAAATCATAAAAACCACTTAAGCTTATAAGATTTAAGGTAAAACTTAAACTAGAGGAAATTAATCGTTTGATTGACAATTTGATATTAGAGATATTAGAATTTTATGAATTTCCTGGTTAACTTTGTTTGTCTGTTGTATATTTTTTTGTTTTCTTATTTCATAATAATTTATTAATTAAAGAAGTTACATTTTTGTACCAACTCGTGAGACAGTCTTAAAGCCGTAATTTTGTAGGTGTGTCTATATGTGATGGCAGAATTTTTTGTACGTGACTGATGATTCAATGTACTTTCACAAGTTCTTTTTTTGCTTTTCCTCAACTGTTTTTTTTTATATTTACCTAAAACAGGATGCTACAACAGTACAGGATAAAAACAAATAATAAATACTTGGATTTAAAGTTAGAAAATAAGTTAATGCGTTTAGAGGAATGATCGTTTATTTTTTTTTTTTTAATTAAACCCTCTGTAGGCCCACCTCTTTTTTGTGACGTGATAGGCACACGGGTGCGAATTTGGTTTATACTTTTTTATGTCGCTAGACCTTTTTTCGGTCACAATATTTTATAGAGAATCAAGTATGAAATTGATGTAGAATATTCCGAGGAATTCGAATATTGTATTCACAATTGCGAAAAAAATATTTTCACCCTTATAAAGAGACTTTTTTGTGACCACTTTTTTGAAAAATCGTAATTTTTTATTTTTGTCCTGCCAAATTCGCACCCGTGTGCCAACAGAGGGTTAATAGTTTTATAGATGCGAATATAATTTATTTGAAAGAATGATTTCTACTTAATGGAGAATTTTTATCTTCTGCAAAACACTCCCATTTTAATTTCATATTGAAACAGAATTAATTTTGTGTAGATATGATATTCTTTTATGTCTAATATCTATGATTATAGCTCACGACCTTTCCTTCTTAAAAAAAAGACCTAAAAGGTTTATACATTGTTTTTTAACCCATTTGAAGCTTTTATACAAATCAATGTTATCTGCATAATCACTTCGTTTAGATACAAAATACAAAAAAAAAAAATACATAATGACACACAAAATTGTTCTTCGCAGTTGTTTAAGGCCTTCCTTAATATCGTCCGCGTTATTTTTATTACTATGGACAAAATCCACCATCAGTGGGTGGTTTGTTGTTTACGATGTGACCAATATTATCATGGCAGCTGATAAAAAAAAGACAACACCACCTATTATGATGATGATGGGTTAGTTACAAACAAACAACACAAAAATGCCTATACATATGCCGATGATATAAAAAAATACATTATATATCTACTCTACATACATAATGTTTTTATTGAATTTTTTTCGTTCCCATTAATATGTTTTTTATCATGCCAGGAATGAGAAGAACTCAAGTCGTTTGAAGTATTTCATTTTTATTAAATTAGGGCGTGTTGTATATTAATATCGACGATGAGATGAAACACGCACGTTATAAATTTTGATATAAAAGTTTGTAGAACATGGAACGATTTCACTTAAGACATTCAAATTCCTAAAAAAAAAATAAATAAGAAAAGACTATCCAATGGAGATTGGGGCAGGTGGAAAATCAATAAACACACCTTTTGAAGTGTTACAACACATAAATAAACTGTATCTACCACAATATTTTTTTTGAAGTTGGGAAACTTATAAAGCGAAAATATTTAGCACGTTTATCAAAACAGACAGACTTTGATGTAAAAGGATTAAACATTTTTGATAGTTCTTCCAAAATAAATAGAAACAGAAAGTATACATTCAAACTTTAACGGTTTATTCTTTGGATGTAAGATTTTGGGATGGATTTGTTTTCGAAATACGTTTTTTGTTTGCTAATAACACGATTATAGAATCTTTAATAGCTTGTGAAAAATGTTTATACGAATTTCTGAACCTCTTCGAATGAGGAAATCACATAATTAAAATGGTTTTCCGGGTAATGAAACACGTATGTGTTCTTATAATCTAAGAATATTGACGGAAATGATAACAAGGAAGCGTTTACTAGCGTTTACTACTAAAAGATCAATCAAAATGGTATTTAGTAAAAGAAGATTTAAAGAAATTCACTACAACAACAAAATTTTTGCACCTTTTAATTTTATTTAAAAAAAAGTAAAACCTAATGATGATATTCCACTAATTGTGTTGAATCATATCTATCTCCATTCACGTCAAAGTTCACACTATCCGACTCTAAAGGTAGAACCCTATTTATTTCATCAGTTTGTTGCTGGTAAAATGGCCTAGAATAGTCAAATTCCCTTCCAAAATCTCTTTGTCCAGTTTCTTCAACTTCATAACTATTTGATCTAGGATAGCTCAAAATAACTTGATCCTTTCGTAATTGAGGTTGAAAAATTCCCAAAGTTGGCTGTGTAAATGACTCTGGAATGTCTTCAACGATAATTGGAGATCCAAAATAGGAAGATTGACAAGAAGCAGAAGTGACTAATAAAAGTGTAATTGACTGGAATAAGAGGAATAAGATTTGAGTGTTTTAACTTTTTAGAAACAAATGAGCTACTCACCAAACGCAGCATGTTTAAGTTGGAGTTCTAACAAGAAACTGACATCGAATTTGGGACAGAATTTGGCTTTTATACCAAACTTTTTTCTCTGACCAAACTGCATTAGATTAATGTTTGGTTGCTTTTGGAATCATAATAGCCTTCGTAAATTTTAAAACTACTAACAGTGGATACGATCCAGAAGCAAGCAATTAATATTGGTCATTTAACATCGCCGCATCCACGCTATAGTGCTTCTGGGTACACACATTATGACCTCTATAAGACTCAATCTTGATCTAGATTTATTTGTTTTTCTTTTCCTATTTTGATATTGTGTTTTTTTCTATTCCATGAACCAATTAAAGAAATAAGTTAAAATAAAATTTGAAGTCAAGTCATGTACTAAGTGAGCTGATTCTATATGGAGGTAAAGTGAAAACAATAGCAATTTATAATTTACGTGGTGTTATTCTCTTTTATAAAAAAAAGATTTGATGTGAATTGGGCTCTATTATTTTAAAACATCACGGATTAAAAAAAAATGGTTAGTTTCATAACCATAATTATAGCTAAGTACATATATGCATATTTTATATAATTTTTATTCGTAGTTGAGGTTTTCGGTTTTATTGCAAAACTATCAAAAACCTTCAAATATTATATTTTTCTTGAAACTAAATGAGAGTTAAACTGGGGATTAAAGTGGGTCGTAGGCACGAGTATGGTGGGTATACCCTTGATTCGGGGTTTATATCCAAATTCAATAGAGCCGTTTTCGAGAAAACTGTCATACTTCGAAAATTGTATATGGGAGCTATACGTTTAAGACGAGATTTAAAAATAAAAAAAAACGGGCCTTAGAAATTACCCACATGATGTAAAGTAAATATAAAGGAAATCCATCCATCCGTTTATGCCCCAGCTCGATGTACGGATTGAAGCACAGACGAACAGATAATAGACGGAATGACGAAAATCACTTTTGGATTTCTCAATCATGAACGTTGGAACACCCACGAAATTTTGGACACTAATATTTGCCCCATAGAGCAAGTAAATATAATGGTCAATTAGGGTTCGGCGGCGAACAAAAAAGTCGGAATATTCTTTTTTTTTTTAAATAAGGTTTTTTTTTGTATTTGGATGGCATTTTTAAATATTCCTTTATCTGATTGCGAAAGATTTATTAAAAAAAAAAAAATGGAGATGAAAAGTAGTAGTATCTGAAAAGAGAATCAAAAAACATCTCTTTGAAAGAATGCAGCCATTTTTTAAGGCAATCATTTGATTCGTATTTGACTAGGTTTTTGACTGAAAGCTAATACTGTGAACTAAGAAAAAGCCTGCCACGAGTATAAACATATAAATATCGTTGCCTTAGTATTGGAGTGCCCTATACGCCAAATTGCATTTTTTGAACTAGGTATGAAGTCTTATGTTTTCGAGGGTGCTCTTTTAAAAATTGTTATGCATTTTTTTCTATCTTTTTTCGTTGCTGAGATATTCACGTATTGTTTAGAGTAAACACCAAGTTTTGGCATTTACGTCAAATTTTTCATGCAGGTTAGGAAAATTTAGAGAATTGTTTTGACGTGTGTCTTAATGCGGTTATGATTTTTTTTTGTGACGTACTACGTGTATAAATAAAAGAAACTTCATGGCGTATACGGCACACTCATTTTGGACAAAAATTTGAATATTTTGAAAACTAAAAGAATTTCAGATGTCCAATAACATGTATATAAAAGATAAATTTTAAATATATATCATACTAAAAAATTAGCTGTTACGAGTAGTTCTTTCGCAATAATCTTCCAAGCATTAAAATGCGATTTCCCAAAAATGGAGTATACGGCACTTCAATACTAGGGCGACGATATATTTTGAGTGTACAAACAAATTACCTTACCTCATTTTTGGAGTCCTTCTTGTTTTTAAGTCAATTAAAAATCATTTATATTGATTTGAATTAGCTTTAAGTAATGAATTCAATGAACCGCTCTCAATTAATTTACTGTTTTTAAACTTATTTGGAGTTTCAGTTTACAGTACAGCAGTACAACAGATTCAAAATTTTGAAGTAATACTACAAATTAGTTCAAATGAAAATGAAATATTCATAAAAGTTTTTTGTAGAGGATTACAAAACTAACTTTTTGTCTAAGTCAAGTTTCGTATAAGACTGGTTCTGTCGTTACGGGTGTGACACTAATAAGTACATATGATTTTATTAATTATTCACCCAGTGTTCAATATTAATAGAATTCAATCACTTGAAAATATATTCGATTTACTTTCAATATCCAATTAAATTGCGTTATACAGGTGTGATTTAAAAAAAAAAGATTTTATTTTCGGATAGGAAAACGGTGTTCGGATGTTAAAGGTGTAACTTTGTAGAATCTTTTTCAAATATACATATAAATGTTAATCTTCAGGATAACTTTTACAATTAAACACAAAACATTGAAAAACAATCAAAATACATATTTGTTTTAATAAGTTACATACACGAAAACGTTGCAAATGTGACATTTGATATTTTGGCTTGATATTTTCATGAACTTTCACAAGTCTTTTCCAATAACATCATTAATTTTTTTTTTTTTTTTTTGTTCTATAGATTTCTCTTAATAGTCTAGGACTGTCTTGGAGGTATTTTCTTTGCTAATATTCTCACCAATCAAAGTAAATAAAATCAAAACAAATCTATTAATAAACTTCATTTCACATAACATCTCAAAAAAACCAAACCTCATATCATAAATCATCCCCACACACAATTTGCCCAAGACAAAAAACAGAAAATCACGAGTATAGTAAGTAGGAAGTAGCATAAAAATTCAATCTGAATTAAACATTTCTTTCTTGATGGCGTAAAACGTAAAACCCATTATCGTACCTACTACTGCGACGCACGACGACGAGATGTAAAACCCATTTATGGTAAACCAAGTGTGTAGTTCGATTTGATGAATGGCCACATTATTTCCCACAAGCGGGCATCTAAAGATGATGATGATGATGATACGATAGCATATACGCATAACGCCTCTGCACGCGTCATTTCTTGACGTGCCACAGACTTGCTCCGCATAATTTCAAGAAAATCATCTATACAGAACGAACACCTACTGCCTATACGATAGCATCGGGGAGCGACGACGACGCTATGCAACGATGCATGAAACCCATTTAAGCAGTCTACCTTCAACTCTTTATACTTACGAGTCCCACCTCCTCCACACACACTTACCTTGTATTCATCGAATTTCAGCACAAATTCAAGTATCTCCGCCAACTGTTTGACTAGGGCCTGTTGTGTTTCTAAATGTTGAGTAGGATTCAATTTACCACCAACCAATTGGCCCAGTAGTTTTGGTACGATTTTTTCCAGTTCCAGTGAGTGTTCATAGCAGCGTTTCAGTTTGATCACAAGTGGCAAAACAGCGTTCCAGGCTTTTTCTTGACATTGTGGCGATGGGTCAGCTATAGCTTCACGAATTTCTTTACCAGCACCCTGTAACAATACGAAAAAAATAAGCAATTAGTTACTATTTTATTATGATGACAGGAAAGAATGATGTTCAAAGGCAATGCATGCCCCCATGAGACAACAAGGAGAGACCGTACCCTCTTCGAAAAGTAACTTCATTTACTGACCATATTTGAAAAAAGGGAGTTGCGAAGCTCTTGGAACAAAAAACATAGCTCTCGTATAATCAACAAACAAACACGATAGTAATAAAGTGAAGGGTGAACATTGAATTGAAAACAAAACAAGTGAATGAACGACAGCTATACAGAGGTAAAACTAGCCAAATAAGGAAGTTGTTAGGAAAATGTGTGAAATGTGTGCCGTCCCCGTAGTTGTTTGTTGTTGTTGGAATTATTATATTTTATTGTAAGATTGTGACTTCTCCCATTTAATTAATGCTATCATTTATTTCATTCACTGCAATTCACTCGACTCTCAGCTGGAGTGAGAAGAATTTTAATTAATAAAGAGAATGTTTCGTTGATTGGAAGGAATGCATTATGGTGTGCAAGAAATCACAAAGGGACTACGAAGACGAAACGGGCAGCGACGATGTCGTTGAATGGAATATAGTGGAGACGGAAGTGTTGGGTATGACAGCTGCTTCAATAAAAGGACACACATCGCAGTTGCAACTGCATTTCTTGATATAATAAAAAAAAGGTGGTAACGTGTGGGCACACAAGCAAGCAGCAAAGATAGGAAAATGATGAATGAATCAGAATTCAATTTGTAAAAAAAAGGAGGGAAGTTATTTTCATCTTTAAAATAATTGGTATTAGATTTTGTGCCACATTTTTGTTGATAAGAGTAATACGAATATGTATGTAGAAAACTGCAATGACTGCGTTCTTTTTAATAAATTTAATTGTTTTGTAATCACCATTATTATCTGGGCTTTCCCTTCATAGCTGTAATAAAGAAAACTTTCCGGATTTTACATTCATGGAACAGTTACACTTTATGCATCTAGAAAAGTGGTTCTCGGTTGCATATGGTGAATCTATCAATATGATCCAAACTTGGAATGGTCCACAAGGAGCAGCACATCACAATTTAGTTTTTAAATCAAAACAATATTAATGATCATAATATGTTCCTAAAGTGGTCAAGTGATTAAATTTGTTTGATAAAGAGTAGGAACTTAATTCTTGAGTAAAAAAAAATAAGCTTGAAAAAAAATGATACACATACACCACAGTGGCCGATTAAGATTAAAGCTTTAAATTTGGCGATTTAACGTTACTTTCAAGTTAAAAAAATACGCAGATCAGGCTAAATTTTAGCTGACATTTTTTTCTCCGTTTTTTTTTGTTTTTACTTTTTTCCGTGCGCTTAATTGGGCAGTTGAAAACGAAATTGTGATTTTCTAGCTGAAGCACAACTCGGCTGGAATTTTTAAATAAATTTTAGCTCTGCCAAATTTTGTAGAGAAATTTGTATGAGATCTAAAATTAAGCTCAATTTAAAAAAAATGTATACCTTCTAGGCTTACAAATCCACCAGAGATATGAACAGAGACAACCAATTTACTTACACTTTTAGGGGACTACCCAAAGTGTTTTTATTGCAAATTACCTCATTTCGTTTGACAGCATTTTCTGTATCTCTGTATCATTTTCTGTATCTCTCTGACTTTTCTTATACACCTCTTTTTATCCATTTTATTATTTGTCTGGAGTATTAGGTGAGTTCTTAGAGTTTCCTAGCTGAAGGAAATAAGGAGATAATTATATCATTTAGGCCCATTTGCTCATACGGATCATAAATTCGAATCTTAGCTAGGTCGAACATAACTCTTATGTTTTACTTACTTTATTCTAAGTTGCTAAAAAATATTTGTGTTCAACATAGCAATGATTTACTTTCATCAAGAAATCGCTGAGAACTTCAAATTAAAATGTCAAATCAATACAAAAGTCAGTTAGTTTTTATTTGTTTTTGAGCAATTATAGCAAAAATATTGCTAAATGTGTGTTTAAATTAATGAAAAAATGTAAAAATAGTGAAAATTATATAAAATTTGTGTTTTATTTAATAAAAATGGATTGATTCGAGTGAATGTATTTGTGTTTTGTAAAAGTATGTGTGTGTCAAAATTTGTGTAGGGAGTAAAACAACAAAAGAGTGAAATTTCAACAATTTTAGAACTGAATTTTTACATCTGAAGATGGTTAATATTTCTAAAGGTAAGTTAACTGATATTTTTAAAATTAATTGGTGGTAATTTTTTACATAAATGCATTATTTTTCTAGCGAAAATTTCTCTTTAAAACTGCTTAAGTAGAACATAAATTGCTTATGATCTACTATTTCTTCCCCCTAAGTTATGTTAAACTTAGAGGAATTTATGACACATTTTGAAGTTCGTGCAAACGACTAAGTAGAACTTAATGTTTTATGTTTCACATAAATATTTAAGTCTCGTTTCAGCAAATGGGCCTTAAAATTTGAAATTTTTATGCAAAATTAGTGCAAATTTCATCTAAAAAATCTCATTGTCATTGTTAATCGAAACAGGCTGTCAACTTATCCGAAAACTAAAAAAAAATCAAAAATATTATACAACATACATTTTGGCGACAAGGGTTAGAAAAATTTTACAGTTTTACTGAACATTTACTAAATATTTTTTTAATTTACTTTAGTACATTTTTTTACAAAAATTCCTTTAAAAATTCTATACTTATTATAGAAAATCCTTCGACTTTTTTGTGTCTTGATCAATTGCGTCAATTTTTATAAAATTAACTTTTTAATGTAATTTCCAATAAACTTACTAAAATAAAAAAAAATAATATACGATAACCTAGCAGAGGAGTCATTATTTACTCTATACACTTTTTTGTATTAAATCTATGAAAAGTAGCCCAGTCATTTTAGTCATTTTTAAGCCCAATCTGCGGAAAAATTCCTACTGGGCTGAATTTTGGTATACAGCTTAATGACGGCTTTGTTATGAAGATGTGAAAAATCGACATTGATATCGTGTCCGCGTTAAGAGTTATAGGGGTCAAAAGATCACAAAAACTGGTTTTTCACGATTTTCAGCAAAACGGTAAGTCTTATCAAAAAATTTTCAATGCAAGAATTGTAGACCAGATTATTATAAATAAAAAGTATCATGACACTTTTTTTCCTAAGACCCACCGTTTCTTAGGTATAACGATTCAAAAAGTTGAAGTTTAGTTGTAATCGTCATAATCCTATTCCTGAAAAAAAACTCCTAACTGAAAAGTTCCTGAAATTTCATTATTTTTTTAGCTTGAATTTTGTTCCTCAACTGTTAAGAATATGGGGAAACCAAAAAAAAATGGAAATTTTCGCCATTTTTCCGATTGGGGCCCTTCTCCCGAAACCATTTCCCTGGGAATTTTTGTTTAGAATATGTCTGAAAATATACAGGGTGTGCAATAGAGAATGGACAACCCTAAAACGGCTTATAGCTACACTTATGATTGTTCTAAAAACAGATAGAAAAAAGTTCTATCGCAACCAGTTCATAAAATATGGACTTTTTTTCGTTCAGTGTATTTTGAATTTTATCATCTTATGTTTTCGTTCACTACAACCACGAATGAATGAATTTTTTTTTTTTTTTTTTATAATTTTCTACAATAATTGGATGAGTACATAAACACTTTAAAAATTTCATAGCTATTGCACATTTTCGTAAAAAAAATTTTGAAATCTGTTTTTTGATGCAAAATGTAAAAAAAGTATTTTATGAAAAATTTTAAACACCTGTGGTATAAAATAAATCTATAGAAGCCTAGGTGGCCAACTTTCTTAAAAATATTCTGGTATAAGGAGAATATTTTTAAGAAAGATGGCCACCTAGGTTTCTATAGATTTATTTTATACCACAGGTGTTTAAAATTATTCATAAAATACTTTTTTTACATTTTGCATCAAAAAACAGATTTCAAAATTTTTTTCACGAAAATGTGCAATAGCTATGAAATTTTTAAAGTGTTTATGTACTCATCCAATTATTGTAGAAAATTATAAAAAAAAGAAATAAATAAAATTCATTCATTCGTGGTTGTAGTGAACGAAAACATAAGATGATAAAATTTAAAATACACTGAACGAAAAAAGTCCATATTTTATGAACTGGTTGCGATAGAACTTTTTTCTATATGTTTTTAGAACAATCATAAGTGTAGCTTTAAGCCGTTTTAGGGTTGTCTATTCTCTATTGCACACCCTGTATATTTTCAGACATATTCTAAACAAAAATTCCCAGGGAAATGGTTTCGGGAGAAGGGCCCCAATCGGAAAAATGGCGAAAATTTCTATTTTTTTTTGGTTTCCCCATATTCTTAACAGTTGAGAAACGAAATTCAAGCTAAAAAAATAATGAAATTTCAGGAACTTTTCAGTTAGGAGTTTTTTTTTTCAGGAATAGGATTATGACGATTACAACTAAACTTCAACTTTTTGAATCGTTATACCTAAGAAACGGTGGGTCTTAGGAAAAAAAAGTGTCATGACACTTTTTATTTATAATAATCTGGTCTACAATTCTTGCATTGAAAATTTTTTGATAAGACTTACCGTTTTGCTGAAAATCGTGAAAAACCAGTTTTTGTGACCTTTTGACCCCTATAACTCTTAACGCGGACACGATATCAATGTCGATTTTTCACATCTTCATAACAAAGCCGTCATTAAGCTGTATACCAAAATTCAGCCCAGTAGGAATTTTTCCGCAGATAAAACCTAAAATTACTGGACTAAAGAGAAAATATGAATGAAACTTATTTTTGGTCATAACAAAAAGATTGTTTCTTTTTTTTTGTGCAAAAATCCCACTTTGTCATTCTCTCCCATTAATTGATGATTCATTTTTTTTGAAAATTATTTTCGAATTTAAATTTCCAACTAAAATGAAAATTTGCCTTGGTTGTGTGTACAAAATATGGAAATTTTTGTTTATTTTGTATTCTTCAAAAAAAACTAAAGTATCCTACTTGTCAACAAACAAAAAGCTAAATGGAAAATGTTGAATACACGAGAAGATTGTGTATACAGATGAAATTTAAAATGCATTTCTCTCTAAGATAGTTGTTTTTTTTTTTTCTATGCAATATTTATGTATATAGCCGTATTCTTAATATTTACGAAACCTTGAATCTTTGAATAAGTCGGATTGAGGGGATAAAAACATAAAAAATATAATATTTCCTCAAAAAAAAAAAAAATATTTTTAAAAACAAAACAAATATACAGCAAATAATCAAGAAAAATAATAGTAATATCAATCCTTTGTAAATGCCTTTATTCTTGACAACGATGAGTTTGCATTGTTTAATAGTAAATCCCAAAGAAATAAATTCTACGCACAAGGTTTTCAATTCATGCCTCAAACTTCTAAAGGTGAGGGTCAAGCCTTCTTTTTTACAAGGTTTTTTAGGATTCAAGTGTGTTTATTGTTTCCCTTGATTTAAGCTCTCAATTTCGCATTTGAAAAGAGCAAGCTGATTCTTTAAGACAGTAAGTAAAATTTCCATTACGTGTTTGTTCTTCTTATACGAGTGAATTTATGAAGTTATATTTATGAAACTTGAAATATGATAAATGAAATAAAAAGAAAGGTAGGCCTAAAAACTCCTGGTACAAGCAAATGCAAAAACACCAGCATTCAGTTGGCCTCAGAAACGGAACAATACAAAACCGGGAGGCTTGCCGCCGATTTCTGAGGTCAACCCGGCGAACCCCACAGGCGGATCACTAGTGTGAAGCAGTAACGTGGGAAGGTTATGATCCCCTCGACATCGAGATCATAACAGCGCCGAGAAAAAGGAAGAAGAAGAATTTATGAAACTTATTAAAACGACGTGTTGCACCCTGGAGAAGGACATAAGCATATAATTTTTTTTTCAAAATTTTTTTAAGTTTGAGTCTTGCATACAAAATCTATAGCGAGATTAGGGAGTTTACTTCGCTTTATTTGCACTTGCATGTCAAAAAATAGCACAGAACATTCTGCTTTCATAAATGATTGTGAATGTTTAATTATTACGAGGTGACCCATCCTGAAGTTGTTCAAGAATTATTACTAATATTTTAAATAATTTTTCAACAATTTCCTGCTAATTATTCAAAATACTTAAAAAACTTTCATCTTTAAGTCTTAATCAACTTTAAAACGAAAAGTTTGTCAACATTGAACCAAGGACAACATCTGATATTGCATATTTACCCATCTTGTATACTGTTCAAAAGTTTTTGTTTGTTAAAAAAAAATGCAGCCTTTCTTATTTTTCCCCCTAAATACAAACAACAATTTATTTAATTTACTCTTTCCAGTTGTTTCGGGTACAAAAAATTTTAAAATTGCTTTTTTTTTATATTTTTTTCCATTCAAGTCCTTGTTCTTGAAAAATGAAGAAAAACTGGAAAAAAAAGAGAGGAAAATTGTTTCAACGCTCCTATACACAGTTCAGAAGTGCATAGGACTCTTTAAATTTTTCAAGAACTAAAAACACATGGGATGCAACTGCATCCTATGTGAGATTCGTTTAGGTCTCGTCTCCGCCGACGACGACAATTGTTACATTTTTGTTTTTCTATATTTTGCAGTCTGGGTTTCTGATGGGGGTTCTGGGAGGAAAATCTTCTAAAGAAATGTTATGAATTACTCCTACTCTAAAGATTTTCACAATGCTGCGCTGGCATTCAGATGCCGATGCTAATGTGAAAAAAACACAGAGTCTTCTTCCTTGACTCCTCCGCGTGCATCTAGAGAAGGATGCAATTTTATAAGTTTTCATTTCTCTAGTGCACCGAAGCAGAGAGTACACTAAACACACTTCTGTGATGATGTTCTTTGTTTCGTGCGTTGGCTGGTGATGGTTGTTGGATGTTAGATTTCCTTCTCTCTGCTTTTTTTTTGTTGCAAAATCGGACTTGGTTATATGATGATAAATAATTGAAATGAGAAGTTGTTCTTGTGAGGTGACAATAAGGCACAAAAAAAAAAACTCTTCAAACGAGAACGTGGAAGGACCAAGACATTGGTGGTGTAATGTGAACGTCCTTTTGCCCTCAAGACACAACAATGTATATAATATCGTTCACGTACGACATTGTCGAGTGTATGGTCGTATAGTGTTATTTTTTCTACCCAGAGGGGTTTAACTTTGGTGAAATGCTTAGAATAAGTACTGTTTGGAGGTTTTAAAAGTTATGTATAAGTAAAAACAAAAGCAATTGCCTCAGTCCTTTTTTAAATAATTATTCGTTTACAGACAGAATTTTTTTTTTGCTTTTGTTTAAATAGTTATTTCTTGTTAAGAAGCGCAGAAGGATGGTAGGAATGAATGTTTATGGAAGATATAAAGGGTTCTTTTGAAATTAAAGAAAAAAACTTTAAATAAGAAAATTCCGGAAAAGAATGCTTATAGCTAAAAAAAACTTCTGTGTTTTTTTTTTACCATATTCTGTGTTCGCCTTAACATCTTGGGGTATGTCTGATTTTAAAGAAACGTTAACTAAACATTTGCTGTAGGTACCTTACAAAGATCTTTATACGGCTGCCCATTTTTAATTATTTTTTATGGGTTGGATTGCATTGAAAACCTGAAAGGAAAAAGTGAGATTTTTGATAAATGTGTTTGGATCTTTTGCAAACTCACATACTACACATTTTAAATGGTTTCAAAACTATTTAGGAAGCCTAAAGAAATTTGTGGGTTAGTGCACGTTATTATACAGTAGGTACACATAGTGAAAAGAACTTGGAGGTTATTTTAAATTTATTATTAATTTTTGAATAGATCATGAAAAGAATTTGCGCTTTCTTATTGGATAACTAAAGTTGTAAGCACTTTCAACTGAAAAAAGTTGACTACAAGACTATTTTTTCCTAACTTTTAACCCTTCATATGCCAAGAACGTATATTTTAAAATTAGTAACATGCTAGCACTTGCCTTAAATAAATGCAAAACACGTATTTTTTAAAAAATCAATATTTTTATTTTTTAGTGTTTTTCGATATCTAGAAAACAAAATAAAAAGTGTAAAATGCTGTTCTCAAGTACAAAAATGCATAAATTTAAACAACAAACTGTTAAATATTTACTTTTACGCAATTTCCGAAAGTCCAATAAGAAAATCTTGTAAGTTAAGAGAGTAAAAATATATTTTCCGAATTTCTTATTTTTGTAGACATGGGAACATATTCTCAAGAAAACCAAACTTTTAAAATAAACGGTCAATTAAATACTTGTAACGCTTTTTCTGTGAAATATTTTGTAGTTTTTCGAAAAAATAGTAAATTTATTTAAAAATAAAGTTATCACAGACAAAAGAAATTTACATTTTTTGTTGGATATTTTTTGGTTTGTTACAGAAATGCCACATAGTAATATAAAGGGTTAAACAAATAATGTTTTTATTTTTAATAAAAAAAATACGTACATATATGTATGTAAAAGCCTGTTACTACTAACCTTATGCAGGTATCTGATATCCATGGTAAGTTTAGGCCAACTCATGATCAAAATTATTAGTGATCAGAATTTTTGTCTTCTTTGGTCAAAATCACACTTAACCATTCCACAAACAAATAAAGCCGCAAGAGTTAAACTATCAAAACACCAAAAATCAGCCCTGATTGAGTATTTTTTCAAGTTCTTAGACAGTCACATATTTATTCTTAATTATTTTTTAAACTACTTTTGTCCACATAATTAAGCTTGAAAGTCTTATACCAATAAATAACACTTTTAACATCTTTTCAAATGAAGTGGCAAAGAAGAAACATTTATCCCAAAAAAATTGTTTTCCAACACTCAAAAATTCCTCAAAAAAGAAATGGAATACCTGCAAAAAAAAAACTGAACAAATAGTTTGTCTTGTACCTAAGTTATAAAACAAAAATATCTGCTTAAAACTGAAAACAAAAATAATTTATCAAAACTCTTGCCTTTTCTTTCGTTTTGTGTGCGCTTAGTTAAAATGTTGTTTTTTTTTTCTACCTCCACATCCTTTTCTTTTATTGTTTATGTTCTGACAGGTGCATACATTGTTCAAAAGATATATTGACAAATAAAAAGAATGCAGCTGCTGTGGTGTTTATAATTTGTTTTCAAGGAAGTAAGATACGAAAAAAGTACGATACACATACTCGTAGATACAAAAAAGTATAAAAACACTTGAAACATTCGTAATTTTTAGCAAGAAAACCTTTTTCTTGTTCTGTCTTACTCAATTCCACTGCAATTCGAAGTTCTTTAGGATGCGTTTTTTTTTTTTTGCAAAGAAACTAAGTAAGTACACCAAAGTGAAAAGAAGACAGGTTTTGTGGATGCATTGTTAGATGTTTAGTGCTAATTATCTGCTCATTTTGGGATAATTTTTCCGAATTCTAGTTATTTAAAAAGTGCCTTTGGGAATATGGGTAAATTCCATTTATTTTTCATTTCAAATTAAAACTAATGATGGACTACAAATGTTTAAACATTTTATTTTTCGTACCAAAACATTGGTAAAATGCACAAAACTAAAAAAAAATATGTACAATTACACGGTGTAACACTCAAAATATACGCGGGCGGAGACCTATCAGGTTTTGTAGAGCTAGTCGCACTGAATACGAAACGGTATTTGAAAATCCCCTAACACCCCCAAAATCTGGAGTTACGGGCAAAAAACGGTTTTTTGGACCTTCACCCATTGAAAAAATTCTAGCTTCGACAATTTTTTACCCATTTTCGATTTTTTTACAGTTTCTGATAGAAGATAAATATACCTTTTCAACAATGTATAAAACATGTAACTCGGTTAAACCACTTAGAATTTATAAGCTGTCAAAGTTCAAAAATTCCATTTTTTTCGTCATTTGCCCAACTTCGGCATCAATTTAAAGTATATGTTTTCAAAACAACATGCTATTTAAAAAATATATTCATAAACTATATCTATTTCCCAATCAATCGAGGTATTTTTTATGAAAATCACTTCAAAATTGGCTTAGAAAAAAAAACTTTTCGATTTCAACCCAGATACAGAAATTCGAACTTTTAGGTATACAACAAAAATGTTGTTTCGGCACGTAGTGGGATAACTTGGGCGCCAGGATTTGATAACGGGTTTTTGTAGAGGAGCTCAATACAAAGATTTTTTTCTTTGGAAGGGGGGTCTATCTCCCCCCCTTTAGGTGGGAGGGGCAGTTTTCTAAAAAAAAATTATCAAAATAAAAAAAAATTATTAAAAAACAACGGCAACACTTACAGTAATAAATGATACCATTTACGAAAGGAAAAATTGTACATTTGATTCTAATTTTTAAATCAATATAACATAACCAATAGTTTTTGAAATAATCGATTTCAAAAATAAAAATTGGCGAAAAAAAATTTTTTAAAACTCATTTCATAAATCGAAAATGGGTAAAAAATTGTCGAAGCTAGAATTTTTTCAATGGGTGAAGGTCCAAAAAACCGTTTTTTGCCCGTAACTCCAGATTTTGGGGGTGTTAGGGGATTTTCAAATACCGTTTCGTAATCAGTGCGACTAGCTCTACAAAACCTGATAGGTCTCCGCCCGCGTATATTTTGAAACCTCATTTTTGTAACACCGTGTTATTTATGTAACCTAGAAGATACTCAATAATATTTTTGTTAGCATATCAAACTCATCTTTCTCTGCAAAAATGGCAGCCGTTTGAAACTCAGGTGATCGGATATTTATTTATTTAAAACCCCATTTTGTAGATTGTTATTTTCATTTGAAAGCTTAATAATAAATCACCTCGCATTTAATATCGAACACAATTTACCGAAGAATTGCCAAAATAAATATCAAAATGGAATAAACTATCTGCAAGCAGCTATTATAACTGGCATTTCTGGGCCATCTCAGGAGTGCTACTTTCAACACAAACATATACAACGTTGGAATGTTTTGTATGTGCATTATATGCATTCTATACGCCATGTCAATCGCACAAAATAATCACACGTTGGTTTGTGTATTATTTTTAGAGCCAATATAGGGTAAATACCTCAATTATTGGCAGGACATACAACTTTAATAATACATTTGGTTGATTAGTTCTTTATAATGTATCCATTTTTGTTCAGCTTAATAGATTTCACTATGAAAGTATATGGAATGTAATGATTTTTTACGGAGAAAACCTTAAATATTTTAAAGATGTTAAGTGGAACGTGGAACCTTAACACAAAATCAATAATTTAATATTATTAACTTCCTGTGAACAATATAGGGTAAATACCTCAATTATTGGCAGGACATACAACTTTAATAATACATTTGGTTGATTAGTTCTTTATAATGTATCCATTTTTGTTCAGCTTAATAGATTTCACTATGAAAGTATATGGAATGTAATGATTTTTTACGGAGAAAACCTTAAATATTTTAAAGATGTTAAGTGGAACGTGGAACCTTAACACAAAATCAATAATTTAATATTATTAACTTCCTGTGAACATTGAATACATTCCACTTGGCATATCTCGTGAAATGAAAAATGAATGCATACCAAACAAATAACTTTAATTATAAGGAATGGGTGCTGTGGAATGTAAAACAGAAATTTCCACAAAACGATTTTATTTTCGAATATTCTATTACCACTCGAATTAAGTAAGCTTGATTCGTTGACCTGAAAATGAAAACAAATCGTTCACGATAAAGTTTCAGCTCTATTTTTAAAATATTTTTAAGTTTTATTTCACGAGTTAAATATGACTTTAAATTTGCGAAACAAAATTGCTTGCGAAAATTGTTGTTTGAAATATTTCAATTGAATCTGAATAGTGAAAATTTATTCATTTAGCCTTTTTCTCATTTCACGTGAAAATGTGAAATGAACGCGTTCCACACAACTAGTTTTTAAGGACGTTATCCGAAGAAAATATTCCTAAATAATATAGGTAAGCTTTAAATTATTTAATCAAATACATTCATACATTCAATTCCAATTAGAGGCTGTGGAATCTAAAAATAAAAAAATTCACGCAAAAAAATTTTTATTAACATTTATTAACTATTTTTAAGTAAAATTATTTAATGTTCGAGGGTTTTTTTTCAAAAGATATTTTTATTAGTTCAATTGTTAAAAAAATAGAAGAAGTGAGCTGTTAAAGATTGTGGAACGTAAGTGGAAGATGAAAAATATAAAAAAGTTAAAAGCTTTTTCTATATTATTTTGTTTCTTCTTTATGAAGAAACTTCACAGCCTAAACCATTAGCTTCTTTACATTACACCAATCTTTTGACTTCATCATGACTCATCAGGAGCAAACATTAGGCTTTTCACTTCACTTTGCTTTACCACCAAACGGAAAGCAACAAGAGGTTCTCTTTTTCCGGAGCCGTCGCCGTCGCCGCCATCTCATCGCCACTAATTGCACACTTTTCAACGAAATTTTAAAACAAAAATAAACAGAAACACACGAAAAATTCCTTCGTCGAATTGAGTGCTGCGCTATACACTGTGACTGTTCTAATCGCTGCTGAAAAAGATAGACCGTCTGCGATTAACAGCTGCGTGAAGAAATCGTCTTAATTGCATTGCAATTAATCGCAAATAGTCTCTGACTTGCGTTGCAGTTGCAATTACAAGAATATTATTCAAAAGAAGTGCGGTGATGGTGATTGTGTGTGTCGGTTTTTTGTTTTTTTATTTTTGTTTTTAGAATGTGCTTTTCCGTTCAACCCTTTGAAATATCATTTTATGTCTGAACTGAACTCAAATGGAAGCAGGCTGGCTGGTAGAAGGCAAATCCCTTCATGAATTACAAATTGCCATGTTGCATAAGAATTTTGCAATGCAACCCCATTTTGTCTGTCAAATGTGTCGATGTTGGAGATGACGATGACGGTGTGATGTCTTGGAATCTCCTTTTTTCATTCTTTCGTTATAGATATTTTCTCTGTGTTTTTGTAAAAAAACATATAATTTCTATAAACAAAAGGTTCTATATGCGATTATTATATGAGAATATCTACATTCATGCATGAGTGTAGAATGTAGCAAAAAAAACATTGCTTTTGCTTAAGTCGGAAATTTATGCATTCATGCCTTAGAAATGCCAAGAAAAACCCTCGTGGATTTTCAAAAAAAAATCATCATTTCCTTTTTGTTTTTACTTTATTTTCAAATCTGAATTTTATAGTCTAGGGTTGGCTGGGCACACATTATAAGAAGATGGTTGGTGTGTTGTTCGTTTCATGTTTGTACTATGTTGGGGGGATGCATATATGAGTACAGTGTGTGTCTGTGCTTCCCTTTAAAACATGAGGATTGATTTCAGGAAAAAGAGGTGTCTTCTGTGGGGTATGTGTGTTGTTCATAATAATACGAAAATGCTCCCTTGTGCTTGTGAACTGTTGGATAATTTGAAACATTTTTGCACACATGTGTACTGCAGCAGCATACTGTGTGATGTGCATGTTTTTTTTTTTTAGACAAAACAATAAAAAGAAGAAGAAGAAGAGGATGTGATTGAATTGGTGTCAGTACTTGTTATACTTACTTATCTCTAAGTTCTAAGAATATAAGTAGATGTTAGAAGAAAAGAAGAGACGTGTTTTCTTTTTTTTTTTCTTAGAAAAGTACTTGTTGGGCCTTAAAGGATTAGGTCTAGTAGTTCTTAAGCTACATATGATACCATATTTTTTTCTATGTTACGAGGATTAGTCTGTACAAAATTCTATTATGTATTTAACAATTTTGTTTCTTCTTTTAGTTTTATAACCTATTTTTTGTATATTTGTCAGAATTTTTATAGCAAGTGTATGTAGAACTTAGGAAAATGCTGATTCTAGACGGTTAATAAATATTTTTTTCCACTTCTAAGTTATTGTCATGATATTATAATAACAATGGGTAGCAAAATTAAAAGAACTTTTTATTCTTGATTACATGGGTTTAAATTTGTAAATGTTGATGATAATGGCCGAATGCTTTGAATATGTAAAACTGGGCAAAGTGGAAAAATACAGAGGAATTGTAACAAACGGTATTCGAAGTGAAAGTGGAAATATGGACAAAAAACAAAGTAGTTCTTAAAATAATCAAAGACATGAACCAAAATGTACACAGAGAAAAATAGACCGCATAAAATAGAACAAAAGCAATAAGATTTCTCTTTGGATTTCATCCAACAAGGAAATCTCATTAAAAACAATCGGGTTTTACTTATTGTTTTAAAATTTGCCACGAATATAAAAAAAAAACATGATCATGTAAGGGATCGAACTGATGACTTCAACTTTCTAGTCGCACACTTTATCACCTGAACCAACTCACAATAAGAATATTCGTCACAATTTTTGTTCTAGTGCCAAGTTGAAAAAAATATGAAATTTTTACTAAAGGTTAAAGTCGGGGGATATGGCACCCATTTTCGGTTTTCGTTACCTATAACTTGAGAAAAAAGAAGATATCTATTTCAAACAAAAGCAGATTTTTTTAAAACTATTTCTTAAATACAAAATAGGTAGATAAGTGTAATTCAAAGACAATTTTTTGTTTTTTTTCGCAAAAATAAAACATGATTGAAAAAATGGAGGGTGATATGGCACCCTATTTCTTTTTGATATTATTTTTTGACACTTGTTGCATGTGCTGTTGAAAGACGTACACGAATCATGAGACCAAAAGTGACATTATGATTACTGCCTTATTCCGCACTTTTCAGCCAATCTGAAAGCTATTTGGCAAACTTTTAGGTTCTGGTCATTTAAGAAGCCTTTTTTAATTTAGTGAAGTGTGAAGGGAATCGCAAAATGCTTATGTCCTGCTTTTTTTTGACATTCAGCAGCTCCAACGGCTGCTGTGATCTGGGTTTTAGTCCACTTGGCGTGGTTTGCTGAAGTTTTTTTGTAAATACAATTGTCAGTTGAAAAATAAATAGGTTCAATAGAAGATGCGGGCGAAATGGCACCGGTGGCATATATCCCGAGGTTTTTGGGTGCCATATCCCCCATTTGACTACACTTCTGTTTTCTTTAAATGACACGAATAATCACGTTTGCTTAGTTATTGCAATAAGCAAACACAAAAATACAACCGTTACCGTTCTGTTTGTGTTAAAATGAACCCTCGCACAGTGGGTCCCGCCATAGGTCAAAAATAAAAAAAGTAAATGTCAATTTTTTAAAATCCAATGATTAAACAACGTTCTACAATCTCCCATCGAACCAACACCAAAAAAAATTTGACGGTTACCCTTTTTTTAATTTCTTAATAGCCATTCAAAGTCGGTATATAAAAAAAAGTACAGTTTTTTAATCGCTGCAGTTATAAGGTGTGAACTTGCGATAGTGGATAGCGGGTGTTAAAAATTGTGAACAGTATTAAATTGTTATGGATATTAAACGAGAAGGTTAATACTTTCTAAAAACATAAATTATATTGTTAAATAACATTAAGGCTAATTATAATGGGGCTCGTTAGCGAAGCAATTTTAACCATTTTTATTTAGCTCAATTTTCATTAAATTAGAGATTTAGTTGGTTTGCCTTCGAGTGCCCTCTACAATTTAAGTTCTCAAATGAAGAATAACGTCCTACCTTTCGAAATAATAGCACCGTTTTTTCCCCTTTTCGAATAATACGAGTTTAAATGACGATACACGGAGAAAAAAAAATTACAACGTAAAACTAAAAAAATCCTTTTTGGCACTATTATTTTTATAAAAGACTGAACTAGAGGGTAAGGGTAAAGTGCTCGACTGACAGGCAGGTCCATTTCCGGCATTAACCATTTTTTCAAAAAAAAAACATTTTCAAAAAAAAAATTTTTTTACCTTTTTTTATTTTTCTTGAAAATAACCAAAATTTTAAAAAAACTGACTTGATGCATTTTTTTGCAATAATAAATCATATAAAATGATAATACAGGTGTTTCATTAAAAAAAAATGGTCATTATATTTTTGACCGCACTTTGTATGGGAGGTGACCCACTGTGCCTCGGCGTCAAATACTTTTGGAACCACACGTTCAACAATTTCACACAAAAAAACTTTTCGCTCAAATTCAACTCACTATTTTGTTTGTCCATTTTTTTAATTTAAGTGGCAATGGTTACTGCGGATCCGAATGCATCTACTGAAAGCTTACGTCGGACTGAATTCTATTTTGCTCATTTTGCTTTGAAAAGAAGTCATTAATTGGGAGATATTGAAAGGGTGCCATATCACCCGTGGTGCCATATCACTCGACTTTACCCAAATTTAAAGAAGATTTTCTCCTTGAAAATAATAGAAAATCACTATGTCAAAACCTTATTAATCGTTGTTTTTAATAAGGTTTCTTCATAAAACAGTTCAATAAGGCAATCTATTAATTTTTGGGTGGTCATATTTTTCTCTGTGTAGGTTAGGTACGCGAATAAAATTGTCCCAACTTTCCTAAAATTGTGAGGACGAAGAATGTGAAATTATTTTAATGATAAATACAAAAAAAAAACTTAGCTCTCGAATCTTGGTTTTTTAAACATAGTTGAATAAGTTAAATTTTTTGGTAAGGCCACACTGTAAATTTCGAGGAATAAATAAAATGATCGCCGCGCCGCACATTGAAATTTTTGGAAATTGGTTTTAAATTAAGATGAAACCCATAGCTATCAATTCTGCGAGTTCTGAAAAAAAAAAAAAAAAAAATGGGTAAACAGGGTGTTTCAGATTATATAACTGAAATACGAGCATTAGGTATATTAGGTGATTGTTTTTGTTTATTATTTACATTGAAATCTGTTGCGAGTTTTATGCTTTAAAAACAATACCTATAGATGTCGTGATTTAAAACAAACCAAGGTTTGTACCACACAAAAATGTGGAAATAGAATTGTTTGTATTTTTATAATTGAATGAATTTTTTTACTTGCTCAATAGGGCAAGTATTGGTTTCGTGTAAAAAAAAAAATTCGAGGTTTTAATCAAAACTAACATTACGATGATGGAGAAGTCCGAAAAAGTGGTTTTCGTCATGACGTCCGTCGGTCTGTGCGTCGGTGCGTCGTCACAAAAAGCTGTACATGAAGCTGCAGCCTAAACGGGTTGAGGGATTTTCTTGAAATTTGGTACAGATGATTTTTTTGTAATTTCAAAGGTTGGTTTTTTTTTGTTTTTTAATATCTCGCTTTAAACGTATACCTCCCATACAAAGTTTTGGAGTTATTGCAACTTTCTCGAAAACGGCTCTAACGATTTTGATTAAATTTAACATACGTAATGCTGTTTGCAGTTCTAACATAACTGCGTTTTTAGTTTTATCTCAAAAAATGCAGATAGTGAAAATATGACTCTTTTTTAAATCGCGGATGTCGGCTCTTCCCGTACATCTTAATGGAGTTATTGCAATTTTCTCGTAAATGACTCTAACGATTTCGATTAAATTTTACACAAGTAATGTTATACGTAAATCTAACGTAACTGCATTTTTAGTTTTTTCAAAAAATACGGATAATGGAAATATGACTAGGTACATTTTTTTTAATCTTTGATGTCGGCTCTTCCCGTACACCGTTAATGAGTTATTACAATTTTCTAGACTAAATTTGACATACATAATGCTTTAAGTGATTTTAATATATGTAGCTAATTGCGTTTTTTGTTTTTGTCAAAAAAACACGAGTAACAAAAATATGGCGTAAGAAAAACTAAAAAAAAATAATTTCGTATTTTTGCATTTCTTATTAAATTCCTTAAAAAAATCAAATTTTAACTAATTCAAAATATTTTTTTTTTAAATCTTTGACATAAAAGCTACTTTTATCATAAGAGCAAGTACGTGCGGCCCCAGTCGTGCATTTCATTTTAAGTTGCATTCAATGAAACTTATTTCGAGAGAAATATAGTTTTGTAAAGTTTGAAAAAAGTTTAGGTACTATTTTTTTGTGTGGGTATATTTTAAACATTTTTATCGATTAAAACAAAACAAAAAAAAAAATATTTAGGTATTTTAAGCTATGTACATGTATAAAATTCGCTAATTAAAAAAAAATAATTTTAAATCAACAAATTTTGCATTGATTTTTTTGAAGAAAATTTTTTTATTTGCAATAACATTATTTTTAATGGTAAGGAGAATGACCAAACAATCAGCAACAATTATTAAAATGTTGTTATCGTAGATGAAAAATATTAATTTTTTTCTAAAATATACCTTCTGAACCTGCTATGGCGGTGCTTAATTTCAAATTATAAATTTTTTTAATTTAAAAAAAATTGTTTTTGGAATGATAAACAGGTATACTTTATAAATTTTGAAATCAATTTTACTAAACAGAAAGTTGTGTACCTATATTTAATAGCAAAACGCTTTAATTTATCCAGACAAACTCAATCTAAAGGTCAACAAATTTTTTGCTAAACAAAAAAAAAATTAATAATACTCAGACTTCATTGAAACTAATGTGTGTGTTTATTTCAGCAGCCAAATGGACTTAGGGGACAGATATAAACCATATTAAGGCATAATTTGAATCGTCATTTTTGCACTGACACTGACAATTCCTCCTCTTTTTATAAGTAGTTAGTAAAAAGATAAAGTGCTTAACAGTTACCTAGTGTGAAAAATAAATAAAAATAACTTGCGTCACTTAAGCATGAGTTTGTTTTTTTTTTTTTTTTTTTTTTCAACAAATTCATTCATCATGCTCATGATTCTTGGGGTTGGTTGTACAAATTTAATAATTGGGGTCTTTGAAAAATTTAGAGATACTTGCAAATACGCAGTAAATTTTACAGAGTATATTAAAAACTATCGCTGCTTTCAACTCAAAGAGAAAGTCACCGGTTATTATAACGAAATTCCAATAATTCAAAATACGAAATTACCCATAGTTTTTCAAAATATAATAAAAAAATAAAACTAATAGAATACTAAGCGCCTACTCGTTCTTTTTTAAATCGCACACAAAAACACATATCGTTGTGCTGTGCAAACATTAAAAACCGCATTGATGATATCTAATGAGTATGACGTGTTTTTTGCTTTAATGAAAGATAAGATAAATAGATAGATGCGCGATTTGAAATAAAAACTAACCACAAATTGGAATCAGCTGATAAGATAATTATCCTATCCAATAATATGCAATTGAAATTGCACAACTAGAAACTACGTGTTTAATTTATTTTCGTTCGTATACTTTGATTTCAACTTTAACTAGTTTTTTTTAGGAATTGTTAATCATTTAATATGAAATCATTCACGTTATATTTATGTAACTTTGAGATTGAAAATTTAAAAGATATTTCATATTAAACATTATTCTGTACGCCATTTTACATTTTTACTTCAATTCTCCCAATTGACAATCCCTTTCAAAACAACATACTACTCAAAAATAATTGTTACAAACAGTATGAGGAGGACGACCTAAAGTGCAAGTAAATTTGTGGCGTCTGATCGTCTGCATTCGATATAAGTCCCACTCATTCTTTATTCCACTTTTGTTTCTTGTCTGCAATTTTATATATGAAAAAAAAAAATACCAAATATGGACGAAAACTCCTTGTATTTTTTTTTAAGAAGAAAAAAAAAAACATCACGAAAACTATTCTTAGAAAGTTATGTGTTCGAATAACGATCCACACGATTGGGGTCACTGAATCACTAATATATGCTTTTTCTTCTTTTAGAAAACATAACATACAAAAACAAGAACTTTGCACATTTTCCCTCCTTTTTTGTTCGTAAAGTGTATGTTTATTTAGCAATAAGGAAGAATTTCCATCCTTACGACCGCCAATGGAAAATGTCGACAACAACGACGACGATAAAGTCCACGGACGCGAAAAATGATGTGAAGTGATTCTAATTCGACGACCTACCAACTAGAAAAAAGCTTTATAGACTTCCTTTTTAGCTTGAAAAGGATAAATTGCAGTCATAATATAGAAGAAAGAAGAAGGAAGCCTTGTCGTAAAGGTTGAGTGCTATACATAGCTCGTGTGGAAGAGTGCCCGTGATATTGTGTACAAGACGCGCGAGCGTCCGTTGTTATAATCATGCTTCATTGCATGCAAACATCCTCCGTTTTATGAATATATTTTTTTTTTATTTTTACCAACATCTTTAAATAGAAATACGATGTAAGAGGGAAGGAGGGGATGAAGTTTGAAAGAACAGCAGGTGTGGAAAGCTGGAATTAAAATGCCAACCAAGAAAATAACAACAAACTACTCGTAATTGACGCTTGTCCGTCCGTTCGCCTTATAGAATTTCTTAATGACTGAATTTGCACTTGTATTTTTAGCTTTACAGTATTGTTGCACACTGAAAATAAAACCTTCCAAAAATTAAAAAAATGATTGTCGATAGTGTCCCAATATAGTGAAAAAATAGAATCTGAAATTGGTTCGTGTATTTGATTATTCGAGATATTTGCTTATTTAATTTTCACGTTTTCACTTCGAGTAATCACTTTCAAATATTGACGTGAAAGTCTCACGATTGGCTTCATTTTGTTGGGAGAAAGAGAATCGGTAAGTGGACATATATTTTCATAGAACCCTTGTGAAAAGCTCACGACTTTATTTTCAGTGTATAAAAAAGGACAACTTCAAGTATGAATGAATGGATGGATGCACAAGAGACTTCTTCACTGATTCTGATATTTTAAAATAATTATTCAGTGCTATGTATCCGGTAAAAGTTATTTGCAGCAAATTGCATTATTTGCGGCGGTGTGTATAATAATCTCGTAGTTCGATGTTAATTGAAACTGAATTAATCGTCAGTATGGCACGAAGCACGACAGAAGTGACGGAAGAGAGATTCTTATGAATATCGATGCATTATTATTATATTCGTGTGATGGACAAGAGATTTTCCTCTCTTAATGATGATTTCGACAAATGTAATTAGTTTTCATGTTTTTTGTTTTTTATTTTTAATGATGAATGCTGGGGAGGATAAATTGCTTGTTAAAAACAGAAAATTGGTTATAGATTGTTTGGAGTTAAAAAGCATTATACCGGAAATCAGTTTCAATGAAATTGGTTATGAATTTAAGAGCATTTAAAATTCTGATTGATTATTTCGAACTAGTTTAATTTCAAGCATTTTTATATTTCTGTCGAAGTGAATCAAACCAGAAATACGGAACACATAATAATAACTAAAGTTGAATTCCACTAAATTCTGTCACAAACAAGATATATTTTAAATATTTGTTTGAGTCGAAAATGTTGGCAGCAACACTATCAATCCCAACGAAGGTACAAATCCACGAAAAAGAGATTATGAGCCTCGTGTTGTACCAACTAAGGGTGCTTCCGGGAACAAGATAATTTATTATTCGACTTTGAATTAATACAAAAAATCTATTCCTACACAGAAAAAAAAAACAATATTAATTTAACATTTTTTTAATATAAATTTAACATTTTTTAAATATCAGCCAAAAATGCTCTATAAAATGTGTTTTATGATATTTAAAATGTTAAAACAACATTTTTATTATCAGGATGATATTTAAATGTCACATTTTGAAAATTTTTTTTGATATTTTATTATCATTTTTTCATGAAAAATATTAAATAAAAAATTCTTAATGTGTACTTATTTAAAGGCGCTTTGTGTTTTTTCGAAGTAAAATGTATGATTTACTGAGAAAATTTGACCGGCACTTAGATTTTACTTCACATTGTTTGGGAGAAAATAACAAAACAATTATATCACCTATAATAGAAAAAATAATATCAGCATTATTTTGTAAAGAATATTCCCTTTCAGTAATGTTTTGAGATAAGAAAGAAAATTCTTAGAATAATAAAAATAATAAAAAAGAAAAGGAACGAAATAGGTTTCATTATAATAAACTAAAACGTAAAATCTAGTCAACATTGATATTTTAATTGTCAAAGTGAAATTTTCACTATCCACTTAAACTTAAAAAAATGTCAAAATGATATTTTAATTGTCAAAGTGAAATTTTCACTATCCCACCTGAAATTAAAAAAATGTCAAAATGATATGATAAAATATCAAAATTGACATTTTAATTGTTGGACGACTTTTGTCACTGAAAAATGTTAATTTGATAGCTGTTATCAATTTTTTTTCGGAGTAGCTTCTGAAGTTTTACACTGTTAAAAAGTTTCTTTTCCTGCACCAAAATTTTAATTTTTTTTTTTTATTCTTCGTATGTGACTCAACTAATTTGACTGAAAATTATAACCTTAGCTTGTAAGTTGCTTTAATATAAGTTTTTTCCTTAAACTGGAATGGTCAAGACTAATATTATTTTAGTTAGAGATCCCAGTTTTTTTTTCCAGCTAGAAAAAAAAAATATATTTTAATGTTGTTTCCTTTGTTTCTATTCAATGAATGTCTTCAAAGAGTGCACTTTAATTATTATATTTTGAAAATATTCTTTTCTATTTTAGCCGGGTTGAAATTTCAGATTTCTAGCAGCATCCTGGGGCATATTTTCCCACCAACCCAGGGACGGCTTCACATTATAAACAATAGATAGAAAAACAGAGAAAAAAAAAACAAAACTTTTTTAATTGAAATTTTTCCATTTAATGGCTGACCAAAAAAAGATTGTATAAACAAAAAATCTTTCAATGTGTTTCTTTTTTTTGCTCATTCAATGTTTTGACATTGAAAAGACCATTAATACACCAACACTCCAGTACCAATATAACAATAGAATGTCTATTGCTCTCCTCCTTTTCCGACTGTCCAAGTATAAAGTATATACCAAAAACCACTATCATTATCCTTCTTATCAAAATACTAACACACACACACACACATATTGCCATATTGCAGTCTACTAAATGTGTAAGCACCAACTTTGTGGGTAGAAAACATTTCTAAATTGGCACTTTTTTATGCATAGACACACTATAGACAAACCAGACTTTTATAGCAAGCGGCCTCCTGCCATGGTCGACATTGTCATAGCTGTCGAGTACTATTTCCTCGTAGTGTTGCCGGGAAAGGACACGATAATAGTGCGGTGGCACACATAAAAGTAAATCCGACAAGGAAGAAAAATAGGAGAAAAACCCTTGTTCGGGGCTTGTGAGCTTGGTAGATTCCTGTAATTATTATTTTAAAGCTCATAGCTTCACTTTTGAAGGATGTCTGTGATAAAAATAGGATACGATTTGAAGTAAATCAGGATGGAAATAAATGGAAAATATTTGTGAAACTAGGAGAATACTTTTCCGTTGCAATTTGACGAAGGATTTTTATTAGAAAAACGATGCTCCACAAAAAAAAAAAAAATGATGAGGATTGTTGTTTTGACATGAACCAGAAGTCCAAACACAGATATTATGTATTAGAGAATGTATTTTTAGTAAAAGTAGTGCCATACCAGTACCATAATTTAATTTATCGTATAAATAAGAAATGAATAAATCCACTTTAATATTTTAAATGAAAGGGTGTTTTTTTTTTGTATGGGATAACGAAAATGTAGAGGGAGTACCAAGAGCCAAGACCTCGTGTAAAAATATGCTTCATTTATGAAACTTGGTATAAATGCTGTAATTGACATGAGAACAAAGAATTAAAAAAGTCCATTTAAATATTGAAGGTGAAAGGGTGTTTCTTTTTCGAAAGGAACTGTTTTTTTTTAATGAAATTTCTATGAAGGTTGTGTTAAATTAAAGGTGAACTTAATTTTATTTTAAAAATGGGCTTCAAATATTAAAGTTAGTTTTTACCAAACAATGGTAAAGCTAAAGTATTATTATAAAGAAGGGTTATGTTTTTGACTTGTATGTATGGAAGTGTGTTCATCTGTTCCATTAGCTCTTAAACCACGGTTGCCACTTCAAAAAAAAATTTGTGACCAAGGATGTAAATAAAAATGACCAAAATAATATATTTCTGCTAACTTTAAACTAAAGACAAAATTATATAAAGAATGTAAGGGGCAATAGAGCAGTAACCATAAATGGAGGGCTCACAACAATAACGAACCAAGTCAATAAAAAATTCAATTTTAGTACTAAAACTTGAGCAAGGTTTAAGATCTGTCATTCGTTTGGGCAAAAAGTCAAAATTGTCATTTGTTGAAAAAAAATTTTACCCATGCCATAAGATTCAATGGTAGCGTATTTACTTTAACTCCTTATATATCCGAGTTCATTTTTTTTTTTGTTGGTTCACTTTAGCTCTAAGCCCTGAAAATATTAGACCTTGCTTAAAATCTTGTAGAGTTGTTTATGATAATGCAAAAATTTTCCTCATTTTTCGGGTTCAAGTGTTGCAACGGAACATTGTCTTAACAGCATTCACTGTAGAAAAATACACGAATTTTATCCCTTTTCAGGAAAAATTGAAATTAGGAAAATTATCTATGAATTTGAAACTGAACCTTCAGCAATGGAGATCATTGATGTAACTTAAAATGTTTAAAGATAAAATTGATTGTTTTAGATTAGAAGTTTCTCAGCTTTTTTTTTTACTATAAAAACATCTTAAATGTATTCAAACAAAATTCTCTGTTCTTCTGGACAAGAAGTAATATTTTTGATATACTATTTATTTTTATACCCAACATGGCATTCTTTAATTTTTTGTGGACATGAAAATTGAAAGTTAAGCTTTCACGTGAACAGGATTATACCCGGAAAATTTAAATGTCACTTTTGCCTTATTCTGAGTTGTGGTCGAAAAGTTATTCACGTTCGGAAAACTCCCCGTATTTCGAACTTTTTCCGGTTACATGCTAGGTAGTAAACAGAACATAAGAAACTAGTCGAACAAAAATATTTCGGGTAGAACTTTTCACTGGAAACTAATAATAGAGTAAGCTGATACTTTGTTCTTTTCTTCAGAAAAAATGACCAAGTGGAATAAAAAGTGACCAAATGACCAAGTGAATATAAAATGACCAATTTTGGTCATAAATGACCATTGTGGCAACCGTGTCCTAAACTACATACTGTAATTTGACAAATGACGTTTCATTAGAACCGCCTTGCTTGTCCACTAAATAAAGGCTATAAATCAAACTTTAAATGGAATATAGTGGCCTCTAAAGACAATTTTTTTTTCATGATGGAGGTATTAGTATAGTTCATAACCCGACTACTCTTAAATCAAACCTTTAAAAGACTAAAAAAGACAATATTGAAATCTGAAATTGTGATCATTTTGCTGCCTGAAATAGATCCTAAGTGGCATTAACTGTGGTTACGTTCAAATTATATCTTCTTTCATTATAAAATGTGTAAACGTTTACCCTGCTTTACCTTTTCTTATTTAATACTTTGCGATCAAAACTTAATGGTTAAGTGGTAAGGCAGTGCAAATTTCAAAGAAAAAAAAAAAAACAAGCAGACATTCCTAAGCGCATATCCCTGCATCACAAACAATCATATGGGTCTTTTTTCCCAGTTCGTTCAATTTTCACATTAGCTCTTGCGATTTTATGCCTATTATAGTTGGATATTAAGTCATTTTGTATTTTTAAAAATAAAACAATTAATTTCAAAATAAAAAACATAAAAATGGAAATTTCGTTTCTAAGCAGTGTCTACATTTGCACTTTTTTCTCTCGTGTCTAAAATTTAAACAATTCTCAATTCAATCGCAAATGGAAAAATGATTTCTTAAAATGTGAAATGACAAATAAAAAAAAAAACTTAAAATTTTACTCTCTAAACTTTCATTCTTCATCCAAAAACGTCTTCTATTTCAATGGTAGAATGACAACAACCATGTGGAAACTTTATATATGAATCCAGTTGCATTCTTGCAAATTGAAAATAAAAAAAAAGTAGTAACAGTAAACTCTAATTCTCTAACATGAACTAAACATTTCATTTGTATTTCTTTTTTTCAAGATACATTGCCATACAGTCATTTTGCCGTTATAATCGATTCAACATTTACGTTCGCTCGACAAAACAAATCTTTTGCATAGGTATTTGTGTATAGTACAAAAGTTTATCGTCGATATATGGTATTAGTTTTGCATTGTGCATAGATGTATTTAAAAAAGAACTAAAGTCTTGTTCGAACAAAGAAACAAAATCAACTGGTGCATTACCCGGACGGAATGCGGATTAACGTTGTTTAAAAGTTATAACGTTCATTCACCTACTCTATCGACGAGTACTTACATATTATACTATGAATTTTATTATACTATACTGTGTCTAGAACTGACTTAATTTGCTTTAACCAAAAGGTAACCAGGTGAAAAGAAACCAACGTTTTTTTTTTTTTTGAATGACTTACAGTCCAATAATATTGGTGTATTTATTGTGTACAGGCATACTTGAAAGTTTGTTCTGAATCATATTAAATGGGTTTGTATAAATCTTTTGATATAAATTATAAAAGTATTTGTTAATTCTAAATTCCTGAGTGTGTTATCATCACAAACAGATCTCTTGCAATAATTGTAGGTAATGTAGTGTTGCAAAATACACTTTATATCACAAACAGATCTGACGTAAAAAGGTGACGCATTGTGGACTATAATTTGTTTATGACAAACACGCAGTAATTGTATGATGCTTCCTGCCGTACTTAATTGCATCATAGTTTTCGCAACACTACCTTATCGACAAAGCACAAGTTCTTTATAATAGATCTGTTTGTGTTTCAAAGTTGCACTGCATTTAAGAATCTTGTTCCACCTAAGATGTTCGCCTACTTTTAACAACCACTGTAATCTTAAGTTAAAATGCAAAATTTCTGCACATTTGAATAGAATTGCAAATCGTATATCGTGCACAACCAGCCAACAGCAATCAACTGCAGTTAGATTGGCATTGGCATTCGGGTTGCGTGCATTAATCTGGTTTTAATATCATTGGATCGTTGTTGTATATAGATGAAGTAGTCGTCGGTTGTTGTAGTTGTTGACTAGACCAAGACAAAGACCCAAATGGTTCTTGTTTGGCTGCTCATTAAATCCAAGTGGACACGAGCCGTGCATGAAATGAATCATTTTGGGTGTATTTATGATTAACACATGGAATGCAATTAATTTGAATTGCTTTACGATTTATTAAATGAAATATCGTCTAAAGGAAAGTCGCAAGCTTTTTCCAAATACAAATTTTCATTGTAATAAAGGACATTTAGGTGTGTTTTACTATGTATTTTTTTTTTTTGTAATAAGAGTTATTTGGTGGAAATGAAGTGAAAGAAAATGTTTGGTATGTTGTGGTTTGCTTTCCAAGTTCCAAGACTTGAAGTTGTAAAACACATTTGTCGGTAAAATAATCAATTTTGACAAATGATTCTGAATTTGACAAGTGTGATTATAAAGGTGCTGCATTTGTTTATTTTTATGACTGTCCATTTTGTGTATTCTTATATTTTATAACATCCAGCATATACTCAAGATTTTCTCGCAACCATCGAACAGAAGAAAGGAATATTTGCTGTTTTATGTTCGCACTCCAATGCTGATTACTCATGCTCTCATGCATTTGAAAATGTCACTAAGCATCACCATAAAGGTCATTTCGGAAGATAAAATCTTCAATGTGCTATTAGAAAAGTTATCATGTGTAAATATGACTGAATTCCTTAACGAATTACGCTTTGCATCGCCTTTTTTTAGCTCGCAAAACTACCTTACCTACAACTCATCAACTCTTTGAATTTTACATTGTACCTTGCGTTTTTGTATTGTATAAATGTGTAAGATTTTACTGCAAACAATGGATTTACCTATTGTGATTGTACAAATTTAGTGTGTTTGTTCACCTACGTTAGACGTGTTCATTTCTAAAAAAATTTCTAAATCGTGTTTTTTTTTTGAAATATGTAATAATAATTTGATTAATTTTTTTCATATTAGGGTGGCTCTAAAAAATTTCATCTTTTACAGTTGCTTGTGGTATTCCAAAATAATCAATGTGGATATTATTTTGACCAAATTATCGAAGAAACAAAAATATTTCCATTAGGGTGGTTCAATTTTTTTTTATTTAATTGTGTTTTCCCATTAGGGGGCTCAGAAAAATGGTATATTTTACTTTTTTTTGGAATTCAACCGAAATGGATTTAATTAATTTGATATGAATTTAATATTACTATATTTAAAAACGCACTTAACAAACTTTTTTGTGCGCTAAAACTAATTTTTTTTTTCAAACGCAAAAATAAAACTTTTTTGAACACCCTAATTAAAAATATTTGTATCCATCGATATGATTTGTTTCAAATGTGAACCACTCGTTGTTTTATTCTGCTATTAAAAGTAGAAGAAAGAATAATGCAACACGGTTTACAAATTTTCGGTGATATTAAAAACAATATTTTCAGGAACTGAAAAGACATATTTTTGCTTATGAAACAAAACTCATTCTGTGGTCATTTTTTACATTTATTTTTCTGACGTTTATGAAAATTGCTGAAAATTGTACTTACGCAGGCCTGCAAACATTCTGCAGAATTGGTGGTCTCAATTAATGCAAAAAGCAGCAAGACGATTGTACTAACGCAGATTTCCGACGTTTATGAAAAAAATCCCATGTCTTTTAAAACTTAGCAGATTCACAATTCACATCATAAAAAAAAGTACAACTTTAAAAAGTAATCGTGAAAATTTTTAGCCAACACTTATTAATATTGTGGAAGATAAGGGAGTGTTGATTTTTGTATGGAAAAATAGACACTTAAGGCAAGTTTGACAGTCGAGTAAGTGGCATATTTAAACTTAAGGAAAACTTCCCATGTGGGCTAGTTAACCAAGTAAGTGCCACTTAAGTGGCCAATATTGGAAACTTATGTGAGACTCTATATGTTTAAATGTATGTGGATGATTTCTCTCATTGAATAAAAATCGCTCCGTTCGGATAAAAAAATATTGAGCTCAGACAAAGAAAACATCTCAAAATAAAAATCGTATAATGTAAACAAGCTAATAAAACGAAAAAGCCAGCAAAAAAAAATATCATAACATAAAGTGAAATAAATTTAATAGCAATTTTCAAGAAAAGTTCTTTTCGCCCCTGAGAAATGGAAAACTTCAGCTAAAGTTTCTTTCCCCATGCAAACAACCCTCATTTGCATTAATTTTGAGACTTTAAGGTTTCCATTTTATTTGTTTTTATTCTAAAAATTCCCATTAAAAAATATTCTTATTCACAAAGTTCAAAGACAGAAAAGATACCCGGATATTTTTATAATCCGAATGAATAAACATTATATGTATACTCAATACAAGGATCTTTGGTATAGATAAAGTACCAATCGACAAGTTTAATAGACTTATATGTACTTACAGAAAACACAATGCCATATGGGAAGTCTTAAGGAGCAAAAATTACCCAGTATGAAGTACCAGGAAGTTAAAAAATTATTTATAATAGAGCTTTCAAAGAAAGAAAACACATACGAGTACAAAAGCAAAAGAAAATCAATAATATTTTTATCTGTCTTTGCGTCGTAAACGCACACTTATATGGTACTTTCGTTACAACTATCAAAAAGGATTCCCATCATCATCATCATCGAAGGCAAGTAACCTAGTTAAGTTAATGGCAATTTCCTTGCAGCTCTATGATAGTGTTAAAGTTAAAGTGTTTTTTTTTTTGTTGCTTTCATTGATTTTACACACTCGTAAAGTTTTGTCCAAAGCCGTTAATGTAGTTTTGAAGTGCTGTTATCGTTTTTTTTTTCAATCTTCTCACATCTCAGCCCCACATAATTTCTTCCTTGCCACTCTTTCCTCACATTTAATCCTAGCAGTCTAGAGCTCTAGATATGTTTGTTATATGTGGTAATCATCATGTCTCTGTATATATGGATGCAGGATGTGTAGATTATTATTCCATGCTACTAGATTTCTTGAGGGATTTCGAATGGCTTCGTTTAGATTGAACAGGAAAATTAAAGAGAAAAAAAAAATAAGGATGAAATATGTGTGGTGGGTGCATTCGTCTGTGTCATTTGCACATTTTTGAAATCATAACTGACGATCATGATGAGATTTTTAATGAGTTTTTTTTTTTTCTTCTTTTCTGAGAATATTGAACGAAAATTTTAGATTTTTAAGTGGAATTTGATATGAATTTCTTGAAATTATATTAGGAGTTGTAAATTATTTGAAAATATTCAGATATTTTTTTTAAATTGAAAGTATTTAACCAGAACTGATATTGAGCAGAAAATGGTTTGCCAAATTTCGTGTAAAAAGCGGTTTTCTAATCAAAATCGAACTACCTTATCATTTCACTCGCATGGCATACATGCTCGCCAAACCAAAAAAGAAAATGGTTTGCATTTAGAAAGTCATCGAAAACTATATTTCATAGATTTTTGTTCAAAAATTGATATTCCACAGGGTTGTCATCTAGGGCCTATTTTATTAGTTTTAATTCAATGATTTGTCTTCTACTAGACAATATGGAAAAAAAATATTTTTGTATATAAATCATAACGGTTTCTATGAGAACTATTTTCCTTCTTTCAAGGCCTGTTTAAATCTTTGCAATATCTTTTTTACTGCCCGAGATATCTTAAAATGAAGTAAGTGTGTTTTTATCAAAAAGGAGATGAAAACGTGATATCTGTTTGATACATTACAATAAGCCAAAACACTCACGATATCTCGAACGATAAAAAAGATATCGAAAAGATTTAAACAGATCTTGAAAGTAGGAAAATAGTTCGTATAGGAACCGTTATAATTTATACTAAAAAAAAAGAAATGTCTTCACATAAAAGCAAAACCTCAAAAGTAGTTAATATTTCAAAAACAGGAGCTGATAGGATGTTTCTGACTTCAGATTCGAATTCAGCACACCGAAAACCTAATGAAAAGTATATCTTAGTTTTGGCACCAAAAACATTGTAGACCTGTGTAATCAGTCGATGTTGTGAAAAAAGTTTTGACTAAATCGACATTTTATCAGCGAATTGTGTCAAAATTGTAAGCCGAACACAAATAAACCATTTCAAGATAAGAAGTTTTCGCGGTCATGTCACGGGTCAAACAGTAAAATGCAAACCAACTAAAAATCTGACACATAAAATAGCCACCAGCCAGTACAACGCAATTTCATATCACAAAATGCCTAAAAAAACGACAACAACAACTGTCAAAGATAACACTGGCTTAAAACATAACAAAAGCAACAAAAATATGCAACAAAGTTCCCAAAAAGTGTATACATATTCGTTTTGATATACCATGAGATGAATCAATGTTTATTTATAAACATAAATAAACCACCATTCCATCAGACATTTTTGAAGGCCAACATAAAATAATTAAAAAAAACTCTGACTTTTGTTTTGGGGGTTTAACATTTTTGGACGATATTTTCACTTTACCTCATATTCGTTGCGATTTCCATTTATAGTGTATTTTCTCTTGTGTATATATTTTTGTATCCGGTGGAATGATTTGTTATGTCTTCTAATAAAAAAAAAAAAACGGAAGTGCTTGCATTAATAATTTACAAATGTTTTCACCACACTTTACATAGCAAAAAGAGTCCGCGCATAAACATCAACTCTGAGTTCTCTCTGATTGCCAAAGGGGACAGTTGTAGACCCTCGCCGAATAATTTAAAATGACAAAACATAATGTTTTGCGATATAGTATAACGTATATAAATATGGTTTGTGTTGATGTTGTTGAATGAATACAATAAACATAACTGCCATAAGTTTGGTTTTGGATTTGTTTCAAGTTTATAGGGTGGTTCTAATTTTTATGTTTTTTTTTACACCCTGCAGATATAATAAAGTCTACGAATGTATTGAAGATTGGTAAAGTTGAAATGTGCTTTCAATTTCTTCTCAAATCCCAACGATTTAAGAAATGTCAATACAAATGACAACCCATTTGGTTGTCATTTGTATTGACATTTCTTAAATCGTTGGGATTTGAGAAGAATTGATCCGCCATTTTACATAATCTCTGTGCCACCGCCATTTTGCTGACTTTTTTGACAATAGCTCTTAATTTTGATGTATGAATGAATTTCTTTAAAAAGCTGATATAAAACTCTTAAACAAGTCTTTCTGAAGTTCATGAAACATCTAAATTTTTTATAGAAGCTTTATAAGAGTAAAGATAAGAATTTCTTCTCAAATCCCAACGATTTAAGAAAATTTCAATACAAATGACAGCCAAATCGATTAGACATTTTACATAATCCCTGTACCACCGCCATTTTGCGGCCTTTTTTGACAGTAGCTCTTGATTTTGATGCATAAATGAGTTTCTTTAAAAAAAACTGCTATAAAGCTCTTATACAAGTCTTTCCGAAGTCCATGAAGTTTTATAGAACCCTTATTGGAGTAATGAGATTCCATTTTGTAATTGTGAATTGGCAATTTCAATTTTGAAACTGTCAATTATCAATTTTGAAACTGAGAATTGACAATTAACTTTAAGAGAGCTTTATTCACAACCAAGTGCAGTTGTTTAAAAAATCAATATCAAATCATCGTATCGATAAATAACAACTGAGTTACCCTGTGTAAAACCAAAAAAAAACTTAAATACTATGTCAAGAGTCTATCATTACAGCGTACTCAAAGTCTAGTCGCATGCGAGCGAGTGCATAGTAATATCTAACATGGCATGACATCAATGTTTGCACAGACTTTACCGCTCCCAGTTGGCATTTTTAGTGTGACCGGAAGTAGCGCATTTATTTGTTGTTTTTTTTGTGAGCAAAATAATATGTAAATTTCGCTGTTCCAACAAATTTAGGGGGCGAATTTAAATACATATTATGCTTACTGCTATAAAATGGTTGTATGCATTCATTCACAATAGAGACAGAGAGTGCATTAGATGATGATGAGTTTCTTAAAACATTGCATTCACATAGTTCTGTTCGTTCCACACGATTTGTGGTTCAATTATTTAGTTTCTAATATGGTGGGCTGTGAAATTTATTTCAAAAACTTTGTTTAAAGAAAAAAAGGGGGCACGTTTATTATTGTTTGTGAATGAAATCACAACAAATTGTCACGGGTTCGCGGTCTAAATTCAAAGTTGGTTTACGCGATGGTGGCCTAATGGTATGCTTCCACTCACACAGAGAATGGGTAAGAGGAAGCAAATAATGTGGTCTCTTGTGTGTAAATTTAAGTGCCACTAAATAACCCGTTAGTGTTGGCGGTGATTATTGAATTGCAAGCTTTGATGTCTCGGGTGCATATTTAATGTGCGGACACCATAAAAAGAGAGCTTAGGTAAATGTTAACTGGAACGAAAGAGGGGAGCTTAGACAAATTAATAATAATTTTCATTTGTATAGTGTGGAGAGTTGAGTAGTTTGTATGACAATAAATCAGTGATGCCTTTGTAAGCTTTAATCGCACGTTCGTGACAATTGTAATAAAAAAGTACAAACAATGATAATTATGTCAATTTCATATTCTTGGCAAAACTATAAAAAATATAATTGCACATTGCATTTTGATAATAATTTCATAAATAGAAACTCTACCTGATTCTCTCCACTCATTCACAATTATCATGAAGTCTCCCCTTCAAGTACAAAAAAAACTTGGAGAATTCGAGATAAAGTTTTATTAATTCAATAAAATAAAAATAATTTTAATAATTTTTATTATTTTTGTTATTTTTTTCTTCGTTGTTTTATTAATTCTTCAAGAAAACGTACAAACAGCTTTAAACGATTGGAATAACTACAACAATCAAAGACGGTGAATATCTTTATCACTCATTAATATTTATGAGAATGAAAATGTGAATGATGACTCGTTGTCGTTGTTGTCGTCGCGTGTTCCTTCCCGTCTGTACGGATCAGTATGGCATGTGTCATTGAAGATTCAAGTACATACCACATAATTTTTACTTGCGATATAGGTACTATATATCAAGTTATGCATTCGTACAAAAAAAAAAAGTTGAGATAACATTTTTCCATGACATTACGATGGTAGACAATGCCAAAAAAGTGGGTCCCGGAAGTCCGTCTGTCTGTCTGTCTGTCTGTCTGTCAGTCTGTCAGTCTGTCAGTCTGTCTGTCTGTCTGTATAAGGAGCTACAGCCTAAACGGATGAACCTATTAATGTCAAACTTGGTATGTAGCGTTATTTGGCGACTCTCCAGAGGGGTTTTTGGAATTAATTTTTTTGGACCAAAAATAACGGTACCTGTCATATACCGATTTTTAGAAAATTGAAATATCTCGAAAACGGCTCCAACCATTTTGTTTAAAAAATTCAAATGTTAGTTTTAAGTTAAGGTCTATCTTTCAATGAAAAAATTTTTTTTGGAAAATCATTATTAACGGTACCTGCCATAGAACCGTTTTTTTCAAATCCGATTATTTCGGAAACTTCTTGTTCGATTTCAACGAAACTTTTTGTGAAGAAGCATTTATATAATTTAAATATAAGCCAAAAATAAAATTTTGAAAAAAATAATTTTTGGATTTTTAAAAAAAATTTGAAAATTTTTTTTTGAAAAATATAATTTTCGAAAACGGGACATTGAATTTTTTTGAAATTTTGTTTTTAGATGTTGATTAGTGATTTCTACAAAATGGCATACCAATTTTATTTTAAAACTTTTTTTCCAAAAAATTATTTATAAAAAATTAGTTTTTTAAAAAACGGCTCTAACGATTTTCAAAATTTTTTGTCTAAAAATGCATGTTAATATATCAATCAAAACTGCATACTTGTTTTGGAGGGCAATTTAATTTCAGATTTTATTTTATTTTTAAAAAAAAACGAATTTTTTTTTTCCAAATTTCTATACATATAAAAAGTCTTAAAAATTTAAGCAACTTTAACTCTAAGAGCAAGTACGTGCGACCCCAGTCGTGCAATTTATTTCTCAAGTTTCCATGTTATATTTTTTGCTTCTTCTTAATAATTCTTCTTCTATTAAGCTCCCCCTTGTGATAGTTAAGACGCGAATGCTGTGTTTACACTATTGAGCTTGACTCAATTTAGTACTTAAGTCCGCCGCACATATAACATTGCAAGTACACTCTCAAGTCACTTAGCTGCATCACCATCTCACATATCACGTCTCTGTATGTTCAGTGGGTTTTTAAGATTTTTTTTTTCTTTTTTTCTTGCTTTTTGTTTGTGAATGGATTGTGAATGTAAGGCGAGGATCTCTCGCAGCAGTCTCACTATAATAATATCTCCATCATCATGATGAGACGACGAAGAAGTGTGGAAAAAGGCAAGCGCAACCGATCGTTTATGGTTTTCACCTTGTACGGTAGTAAGGTGTCATTTAACTGCAATGACACATGAGTGCAGGCAGATCATAATAAAAAAAAAAGTAATAATAACCATGAGATACGGAGTTTTTGATTGATGTGGTTTAATGGTTGGTTGAATGAATACTAAAATGGGGATGGGGATTGGGGAAGCTGTAGATGGAAAGTATAATGTATATAACTTTGAAGGAAAGTGCTTTACTCATTAGGTCAGAAGCTAATCATAGTTGCAGAATATTATTGTGATTAATAAGGTTTAATTTGTTGAGTAGTTTTGTATGGAAAATTATTACAAATTGAGTTGTAATTTGAGTGCATTTAGAACATCAACAATACTCGATCAGATATACATAATAAAATCATGACATATTACAATCTCCAACTTTTTAATGGCTAGAAAACTGGTTTGTTGGTAAGAAGTCATATCTGACCCAATCATTGGAAATGAAACATTTAGAGTGTTTAGCGCTTCTTAGTTGGGCGCCAAGTAATACGTTCTTAACAGCTCTGTGAAGCCAGAACTGCGACCTCAACATTTTTGAACCAAATTTGTCTAATTCGTTTGTCCAGCGTTTGTCCACCATTCAAAAAAATTTCAGAGCACATTCTTTTTTTATAGGAAGTCTGAAAAATGAAAGATCGTCTAAACCGCTCAAATTTTGAGATAGACGTATAAAACCAACTGCAATCGTTTGTCCACCTCGAGTTCTATATACATTCAATATTATCATTTTTCCACCTCTCGTTTAGGAGCAAAAAAAAATTGAAATTCCCCTAAAATCCCCAAAAATCATTTTTTTTTTTTTCAAAAATTCAAACTGCTATCATTTGTCCATCTCGGGTTATTTACGTATACTAAAAATCATCCTTTGTCCACCCTCCGTTTAGGAGATATTCCATAAAGAATTTTTTTATACCAACTTTCATAAAAAATATCGTTTTTTCTAAACTCCCCAAAAATAATTTTTTTTTTCAAAATTTAAACGGCCATTGTTTGCCCACCTTGAGAAATGGATACATACCAAAAATCATCGTTTGTCCATCCTACGTTTAGGAGATATTAAAAAAACAAATTTTCAAAATTCCCATAAAAAAGTACGCATACACCACAGTGTATCTACCTACTGAAAATGTCCAAAAATTACTATTTTTTTAAATTCAAATTTCTGTCGTTTGTCCACCTCGAGTTCTTTACGTATACACAAAAATCATCGTTTGTCCAACCTACATTTAGGAGATATTGTAACAGAAAGGGCTTACAATTTCGGTCAATTCGAACGGAAGGCAAGTCGGCATTTAAAATCACCGACTGTTCCTAGCTTAAAAAAAAAAAAAAAACAATTTGAACAAAATTATTTTAACAGCAGATTCAAATAGAGATCGCTCATTTAGGGGTTTATGGAAAGAAGAAGGAAGTTCAACTTCCTTACTTTCTTACATCCACTTGCTGACATATTCCAAATTTGGTATCATCAAAAAGTAATAAAGAAGACGCTTTCTCATTAATCATTGTCGATGTATACTACGGAGGGAATGCTATTTTCCAGATCAAACTGAAAGCTGTTGGGCTCGATAAAATTCATCCCGATTTCTTGAAAGTTCCGTTACATTACTCATATTTTCAACTCAATTATTTTTACATCTTGCTTCCCTAAAGTTTAAAAAATCTAAAATCATACCAATTATTTTTTCCAAAAAAATAAGAAAAAAAAAAATTCTCCGGGCAACAAAGAGTTAAGGACCTTTATTTGTATTTGCTGCTACCTTTTTAAAAACAAATTTCAAATAAATTGTAATCCAGTAAAACACAAAGATTTTTTGTTGTCAAAAGCCGCCTATTCAAAATGTTTTTCATCAAACGATGCACACTTTTTTTTTCTAACCTACAATCACTAATCAAGCATTAATTATTTCTAGTTTTCAGGCCATCATCGTCATTGGGTTTGGGCTGGGGTCCCCAAACCGGAAGAACAAACGTTAATTACCTATCTCTGCTTGAATGATGGTGGTATCTCTTCTGATGCAATAGCCATCAACAAGCCAAGTGACCTAAAAAAGACCCTCACAAAGCCTCAAAAAAACAACAACAACAATGATAATTAAAAATAAAAAAACAAGAAACAAGCATCCTCTGTTGCAGTTGTTGTTGTTGGTTGTTGTGTATACCGGGGATTGTCGTCGGGATGACATTTAATAAATTTCGTGCTTTACTCTGGTTCACATCATGAGGCCATAGATAGAAATCTATAGAAAGGAGTATCTCACATTTTTTCGTCACGCCCCAAATTAATGTCAGTCATCATTTATTCAATGCAGTTTGAAAAACCCAGGCTGACCCTACAGAGATAAAATGAGAATCCGAACTGAACAAATACAACACACGACATCGACAACGACAAACTAAATACATGAAACGATGGAAGCACGACTACAATCTATAAAAGTTCACCATGCGGATAGATAACCCAGTGCAAATGGTCCACAATACTATGATGATGGAATCACATTTCATATATGGATTTAGTACAAGAAAAAAAAAAAAAAGAAAAAGAGTGACGGGTAGAAAAAAATAAACATAAAAAAGCCATATGCCAGCAACAAATCCCATAAATCAATACTAGTTGATTAGACGCGCAATGTACACAAAAAAAAAAAAAAAAAATAGAAACAGAAACCTTAAACAAAACGCCATCACAACCAAAAAAGGGTTTTTTTTTACAATAATTCCATTGCTAAGGGACTCGACTCCTAGTTTTATTGTTATTTTTAGTACAAAGAGGTGGTTGCTATTTTCCTGTGTGACCTATAAACCAAGTTTATTGCTTCCTATTTGTTAAACCCCCAAAAAATAGGGGTTTCCCTTATACCTACTCTCGGAAAAGTATACATAAATTCCATTTTTGGGTTGTTATTTAGAAAGAAGAAGTAAGGGAAGGGGATTATACATAACTATTTTTCCTGTTTTATTCGAAAAAGCTGGAAAACTGCCAAAAAATTAAACTGTAAACGTGAGAACTTCCTGCAGGTTGCTGTTAATTGGCTCACCTCTGGCTCCTCTGGTGTGTGTGTGAGTTGGCAGTTGCAGCAAACAATTTTTCTTCGTTTTGAATTTTATCGAGGGTTAAATGTTGGTTATTAGGGTTTAGCACAAATTAATTATTTAACAGAAAAACAAAACAAAAAAATAGAAAGAATGAAAAACTTTTGAATAAAAGTTTCGTATGAGAGAATACAAAAAAAAAGTTGTGTGCACTTTCATTTGGTGCCTACTTTTATTGTTTACCTATCCACTCTTATATTGAAACTAGGCAACCATGGAACTACCTGCAAGTTGGTTGTTTTTTTTTTCAGGATAATTAAATTTGAATTTAATAATTTTTAGGTCACTGATTAATTTGTGAGACAAATGATTTAATTATTTTGTAAACCATGAATGATTTAGTTGTAAGGAAGGATAATTAAAAATAAAAATGAAGTAGCATTCACCAACGCGAGTTTAATATCATCTACCGGACAGTGTCACACGAGCTGCGATGAAAGAACATTATGTTGAATATTAATTTTCAGAAGAAATTGCACTTTAAAACACCTGGATCTAACGACATCAACCAAATTATTGGATTGCAAATGTAGAAAATGATTTAGCAACAACAATTGGGAAGCAACAACGTCACTGGAAAAAGCAGAAGTAATCCCACACCAAACCCTCGCACATTCATGCTTCATGAACGCAGTTGAAGTGTCCATCTTAAGGACCTTTTTAACATAGATTGAACGACTTCAATCCTGCATGTTGTCTGTTTGACAGTCCGATCGTGAGGGATTGCCGAAATAATAAGCTACTCTAAGTCGAAGAAATCAATTGGATGGGGTTTCTAGCGTTGTTCTTAAGAAATTACGCAGACAGTATTAATATTTTTAATATTTTAGCCTCAAAATCGTGTCGATTCTTAAGAAAAGTAGTTTTTTGACCTTTGACCCTGAATTTTCTACATTTTCGATACTAAAAACTTTCATTTCGCCATCGATAGCTGTCGAGACTCACAACCAGAAACTGTTTAAGTACTATTGAAAATGGGGTATAGTGATCAACTCGACAAAATCGGAACTCTTGTGCCTTCGACGAGCAAGAGGAAGCAACTCATTGACACTCCTAAATGGAACTAGATTCCACACGAACGCAAGTATCAGAACACAAACCTTTATTATCAATCCACTGTCATTCGGTCTTCAGAAAAGCCATCCGTCGCCTTCACCTCCTGATGAAAAGAAGAAACGCATTAAACCAATCAACGAAATGATTTGAAGTCACTTTTTCCATCTCCTATAAAGGAGTTTAAAATTCTTGATCGAAAAATCTTTAGAATCTGCACCCGACCGACAGCGGCAAAAATTCTACAGCATCGAGCGACTGATGCAAAAATCATGACTTTGGATAAGTTTCTATTCCAGTCAGCATAGAAACTTGTCGCCAGTACCGGTAAACACCCTAATGTGAAGGATGACAACAGCCACATTCCGAGAAAAGGTACCTTCGTGCTTTGGATATTTGGGTTGAGCACATAATTCTAACGGGCAACGCGGAAGCAGTTTAGTTTTACGCTTTCACGCAGTCCGCATTATAACACGGTAAATGCCAACTCACCCAACGAACTCTCAATTCAATTTCTAAAACTAAAATGAAAAAGTAAATGAGCCACCCTGCAACAAATTAAGAAAAAAAAAAAAAAGGAATCCCCCATTGCTAAAAGAGACCGATCATTCAGAGAACTTAATAAATATTTATTAAAATTTTTACCATCTGTTTTAATTTAATCAAATACTATCTAAGAACCCTGTTCATCAGAATCCTCTTCAACATTGTTGGTCATTTGTGTGATTTCTTGTAAAACAAGATCATCCAACTCATTATTATTATTATTAGATTTCCAATGAAATACTCATTTAACTTTTTGTTATTGTTGCTCTCAGCAAATTCAAAGCGGAAATGATAGAAAAAGCAATCAAAAGCAGAAAACATTCGTTTGAATGAATGAAAAAGTGTTATCCATAGTAATAAGCTCAACAACAACAAGTTGTTTGAGTAAAATAATAAAAAACTATTTTATATGAATCACAGGCACAATATTCAACCCACAGCAGTAGAAGCAGCAGCAACACATGCTCTACTGCATTCTTCTAATTAAAATTCTACAGATATGTTGCGCCAAAAACAAAACAAAACAAAACAACTCGAATGTTCAGTTCATCCGTGCATTGGCCGCAAATAAGTATCTGTTCCTGAGTGCAAACGCAGAGAGTAGGTGCCAGTAACAAAGCACAAAATTATTAGTTTTATACTTTTTTGTTTTTGTTTTGACGTCAGACACAGACTCTGAGCCTTCTTCTGTCCATTCTTAAACCAAAAAAATCGCATATTCATTGTTAAATCTATTGAATAGGGTCCGGCGAGCGCAGCGCAAAAACCGGCTTGGGGCTTACCTATTGGGCATGACTCAGAATATTTCCAATGAATAAAGCCGTTCTCGGAAGAAGGCAGACAACACCAAACGTGGATTATGTGCCGGTTCACAGATCAAAAAATATTATTTTTTAAGTCTTTTTTTTGTTTGTTTTGTTGTGATATGAGAATAAATTATATGGTCATAGCTTTGTATTTCTTTTTTTTACAACTCCAGCTTGTGGTAGTGGCATATGAAAACAGCTTTGATTGATAAATAGAATTAAACAGAAACACAGGTTCTTCTATGTGAAGATTCAAATGACTACAACGAACGGTGTGGTATTGTGTTTCAGTTTGATTGAAACTGAGAGGCATTCTACTGCTTAGTGAGTGCCCTATTCCCACAGATTATGATCATTCGAGTCCGTCATTTAATTGAAGGGTTAAAGATCAAATTTAAATTGACTCATTACTTATGCAGAACAATCGCTTGATAAAGCAAAAATGGAGTTCAATGATGAATTTACTTTATAATAATGGGACGAAACTGAATTCGTTGTTTGTTATTTTTTTGGAAATTTCTTGTTAAATAAATTGACACAATGGTTTAAACCTTTTGTTACAAAATTAACAAACAAGGTGACGCATTGTAAACCGATTCAACTCACAGTACTATGAATTCAACAAACATAAACGGCTTTTAATGAACCTTAATGTTATTGTTAGTAATATTAGGTGATCAAATAAGGTTAACACCGTAAATAACCATTTTTACGTATGAAGGTATCCAAATTATTTTTACTTTTTGAAATTTACGATTTCTTTAACTGTATTAACCAGATTATGTTCATATCATCAACCCATTTGAGAGTATTTTAATTTTTGTTGATAGATCGTTGGTTACAATACAAAGCAATATTTTTCCTTACTTTCATACTGAGAAAGTGAATTATGTTGTTTTAAATAGTCTGGCCTATATAATTTAATTCAGTTTTTTATTTAAAAGTAAATTCTTTTAAATTGGGATCATTATTTGATAGTAACACATCGAATAAAAAGTCCCGGATCTAAAAAAGAAAATACAATTAGTTTATGGCGGGGCTTTTACATTTCGAAGCTTTCTTGTGGGATCTTTAGCCTTAAAATAGACCTCAGTTTTCGAAAAAAATCTTCATTTAATCCAAATATTTTTCCCGCAATCATTTTTTTAAGTCAGTAGTCGCTGGGGGCAAAGTCTAGAAAATAGGATGGGTTCGGAAGCAATTAAGCCCAATAAACGAAATTTGATAGTGATAATAGCCAAAAACTTGTGACCCAGATAATTGTCTAGGTGAAAGAATATTTCTTTTTTGCATATGGGTCCTTTGCGGCATATTTCTTCCCTAATGCAAAACTGTTATAAGCAGCGCCAACAACATCGAGAAAATTACTACAACTACTCATAGCCTATGTTTGCGAATAATTCTCCGACGAGTGAAAAAGCGAATGATTTTATTATTTTATTAACAATATTTAATTAAGTAAGAGACCTGGCGACGTGCGGGAACTGAATGGGAATTTGTGATTTACCTCCACAATTTGTTATGGAACGCATCAAGAACGCCCGAAAGCCAAACTTGACACTGAACAAGCGGGATTCCATGTTGGAGATTCTTGTATTGATCACATCAACAACCTGATCATATGACCAGTGCTTTGAAAATCGATATTTAGTTCACTTACTCTTCATCGACTTACAGAAGGCTTTTAAGAGCGTCAAAAAAGAGTTTATTTAACTTTTTTGTTTATTTGGATCTCCATCAAATGGCATCAAGGGTGGAGAGGGAAGTTAAAATCGTGTTCAACATCCGGTAGAGATAGTATAGAGTTTTCAATTCCATACAAGACATTGTCATCCTGATCGGGTAGGCAAAGCCCTGGAGATCGTGTCAAGTGTTGGTTAACGTACCCTTTTTGCATCGACTTGCCAGATTTTGGAATCTTGTACTGAAACTTGAACATGTCAAAGTTAATGTTATATTTCTTGCTATAATGTTTATGGAATCCAAGCGGTTAAAGCTGCACACATGTTTAACGTTCACCTCTATTCCAGCTGAAGGACATTGTGGTTAGAACTGTAACGACCGATTTCTTCACAGAGTCCTAGCACTAGAACTGACAATTTAGGACTGAGTACTAGTTAGTACTCGGTACTAGCTAGCTCCTCCAAACCTGCAAGTACCTGGTTATTATACCTATCGTTAGTACTAAAATCGGTTCCAAGTGATTTCTTTACACAAGTACTTAGTCGTAGTACTGTCAAATTGATACCGATTCTTACTTAGGTACTCCGTACCGTAAAAATTAATATTTTATTAATTTGATTGGGTATTTTAGCATTTATTTTTAAATTTAATTAGCAGTTTTGCGATTTGGTGGCTTTTGAAATAGATTATTTTTGATTTAATTGATTTTTATACTGATTTTGGCGTTTTTTTTCGAAATTGTGCATTTTGTAGGTGTGCATACTCCCTTCGTTACAAATCTAAGCAAATGAAAAATCGCCTAAAAGTTCTAACCGAACAAGGACATGAACTCGCATTGTTATCAATTCCGGTATTGCACTTTCCGAAGCAATTCGAAATTGACGTCAATTTTACTTCTTGATAAGAGATGCATTATCGTTATCATCTTTAAAGCCTGGTACGCTGCTCGCGCTAAATTTTAGCTCCCATACAAATTATCGAAAAATTTTAGCTGAGCTAAAATGGATCCCATACAAATTATCGATAACTTGTATGGGAATTTTATCTCGGCTAAAATTTAGCGCGAGCAGCGTACCAGGCTTAAGGCTACAACAAAAACTATCAAAGCATACAGTGGTGGCAAAATAATTAGAAACGTTCTCTTTTGTTTACAAAATGTTATTTTTTTCTTACTATAAGTACAAAATATTTAACAAATTTTTAGCAAACACGAGTGATATGATATGATATGATCCTTGTAACATTTTAGGAAAATAATTTTAGAATTTATCCAACAAAAGAAAAATATTGCAAAAAATCTAAAATATAGTCCATATTTGTGTGGAAATATAATTAGAAACATTGAGGAAAAATTATTAAGAAATATCCTGTTTTTGATTTTTTGCAAAACTTGGTAAATTAATTAAACGAACAATTAATAAAAAGGACTATCACCAACTAATTTCTATAAGTTGGTTTATGTGGTGGCAGTCCTCGAAAAATGCCACATGTTCCGAAAAAAAAAAAAAATAAAACGTCTTTAACAATTCCTGACAGACAACCCCTTTGGTCCGTTCTTTTATTGAATATAGTTAACTATTGTTGTTATGTCAAAAAAATCGTTGTATTTGTTTTTGTTAGATTTTGTTAGAAAATTTCAACTTTGATTTAGGAACGACTAATGTTACATTGTGTTGATCTGTCAAAAGAAAATTTTTTGAGAGTAATTTTATGAATGAATAAACAAGAAAGAATTAATTTGGTACTGAAATAATTCTTTTTAATTGAATTCTAAGCAAATTGAAACAAAAATATGCATTCAATAATTTCAAATATGGAAATAAACAAGAAATTCTCTTCTCACATCATCCCCTCTCTTCCTCATTTAGTTGTGTTTGACAGATTAACATTGAAACTCAAGTCCAGGAGCTGAGTTGGAAAAAGTAACAAAATGTAACTATTTGACACTTCAACACTGGATTTAGGAACGATGTTGTGACGTCACGATGGTACACTTTGTAACTTTTTTCTCATTTAGGAACGATGAAAGTTAACTATTGTTAACAATAGTTAACATCGTCGAATAAAAGAACGCATCGCTTATATTTTAGAAAAAGGAGGTGCAATAAAGAGGAGATCCTTAAAAAACATCGAGCTCTTCAAATGTTTTTTTTTGATTTTTCAATGGGACACCCCTGCATTATGTTCTACCATATAAGCATAGTATATGGTATTTTTTTCCGATTTTAATATTAAAATTTAGGGGTCGCTACCATTCACTAAAGATTTAAGTAAAAAAAAAGATCAATTTCAACAAAAAATTTTTTGTTACAATACAAAGTAGGTACGCCTAAGGCCCGATTTTTAATCTTCTAATAAACAGTCAGTTAACTGTCTGTCGAATAAAGATATTAGGCTCAAAAACAATCAGATAAAATCATTGAATTTTTCAATTAAGAAAGATCACTCAGTTAGCTATTCTACAGAATAACACAAACAAAAATGTCAAATTCAAAAATATTCAAAATTAAACTTCACTTTTATTCCGCTGTATTTTTATCAAAATTTCTTTCAAAAACAGTTAAAGATTTAATATAAAGTACTTAATTCTGATTACAAATTTAAAAATTTTTTGAGAAAAAAAAACAAAATTTGGTGTATTTTTCAAAACTTTAAATTGTGGTAGCGACCCCTAGAACGTGTTTAAACTGGACCAAATTTTACCCAATTTACCTATATTTAAGGCAGGAAGAACAAAATGAAAGGGTGTCCCATTAAAATTTCGAAAATTGATTTTTAAAAAGCACCCTTCTGTATATATATATATAGTCAATGAACAATCAGGGCCCTATTTCATAAAACTATTAGTGTTGTACTTGTAGACTTGTAGTTACAAGCACAAATAAAATATGGAGTTGTAGTTTTCTGTTTCATAAAAATTTTCATTTATTTGTAGTCTGGCAAATTCAAACTATTTTGCTTCTAAAAAAACTACAAGTGTAACTAGGGTAACAAAAATAAACAAATAATAAACAAATATTCGAACTTTCTGTAGCAGCAGCGAGAGACGAAGTATTATGAGGAATATTTGTGAAATATAATGAACATTATTGGCTTTAAAAGCTAAAAGCTTGATTTTTAAAGGTTCGTTTTCGGTAGATTATGGTCTTAACATTTAGTTTAAATAATAGACTATAGAAAAATCTATGTTCTTGAGAAAAAAAGAAATGAAATAGAGTTTTAAAAATGAATTACAGTTGCAAAATGTGAAATTACTTTGAACTAAAACATTGATTCACTAAATATTACTTGGCAAAACACATCATCTATTGCAACTTTCTTCAAAAAAGCTTAAACTCGTAAATGAACTTAATATTTATCTATAAGTAAATTAATCTTTAAGGATAAAAAACCAAACTTAATCTTCATTATTTTTCCGCGTTAAGGGGTGGAAATCTCTCGGGTACTTTTTGCACTTTTTGTTTAAAAAATTCTTTACCATCTAAAAAACCTATTTTAGCGTTATATGAAGCATCAAAAGTTCCTAGATAGTCTTCATACCCATGCGCTCCAAATCTAATGCAGTAGGTAACGAAAAACTTAAACGCAATTTTCTCGAAAAGCATTTTTCCCGCGCCGTGCAACGTAACTCAAAAACTAATGAAACTATTTTTATTCGTTAATTCATTGCATTTATAAAATTAGGTATTGGTGTTTTTGTTTCAGATGTCCAAGTCTTGTAAGAGGCCACTATAATTTTTGTAAAATTATTGGTATTTTTGGAAGGATCTTTGAATTGTATGCATGAGATCTGCAAGCGTTGCAGTCTCTTTAGTGGGGGCATATAAGAATCCAAGTGCAGTATTTTTAATTTATTGAGATTCAATAAAAACGATGAATCCTTCTTACTTTACCTTTTAAAAAGTTAAGTTTAAGTTGTTTTATTTTAATCCTTTTAAACCGCAAATACCTACAATCGAAAGCTTCTATTTTGAGTGAATATTGCAGAAAGATAAATACATAAAGATTTGAAAGTCAAGTCTTTTGGACAATTAGAAAAAAAATATTAATTGAAGTGCCATCTACTTTTGGTATCACAACAAATAAAAAAATTGAATTGTTATTGAACTTTAACTACCAAATAAAGTACATTAGCGCTTCATTAAAGAACAACAAAACTAGTACATTTCTTTCTATCAATGACACCCAAAAATTGCTGTGAACTCTTGATTATAATGCTTTATCATTTTTATTCTATTTAAGTGATATAACATTATTTGTATGAAATACATTCAAAGCCCAAAAGACCCAACGTTAGACACCATACTTTTTTTTACAAGTCTTTCTTCTCTTGTAGAAAAATCGCTTGTAGTTACAAGTCTATCGCAAATAAAAAACTTTCAGATACTTTTATGAAACAGAAATATTCGCCGCACTTGTAAATTTTACTTGTAGCTACAAGTCTACGATACTTGTAGTTATTAGTCTTTATGAAACAGAAATTTGCTGATAATTTACAAGCTACAAGTAAATTCACAAATAATTATTAGTCTTGTAGTTTTATGAAATAGGGCCCAGCTTGTGTAGCTTTGAAAATCAGAATCATCCCTGACCTATGGAATTCGGAGATAGCAACAATATGAATACCAACAAATTTCGTCTTAGGTAGGAAAATTGATCTTGTACACGTTGTAGGTTCAATAATCTTATAATCAGTTATATTGCAAAATGTCATCTAAAAAGGAACAAACTTTATTTAAATATAATTACTAAACAAATAACTATTACTCTTATTGAATTTCCTAAAAAAGCAAAAACCACATCTAAATAGCAAAATAATGCCTCCTCCATGTGAACTTTTCTCAATACATCGACCAAAAATCCGTTTTCCTTTCACAAAATCAGACACAATAAACCACTTTAAAGAGCAAATTCGTGACATGCGCGCAAAATAACATTAAAAAAATTTCGTTCGAAAAAAAGTACATATCCACAAAGTACCTATACAAATTCCCACAACAAAAAAGGCAACAACCAAAGACCCTTCCATCTTTACCTTTACCCAATCTTACATAATAACCCAGCTGGTTGCAGCTCTTAAAACATTTTTTGTTGTCATAACAAAATACTTAAACTTCATCAAGATGACATTTTCCCCAGATAGACAGCAGCAAGGGAGTGCTATCGTATCCCCTTTCACTTACTTACCTTATAGACTTGTATTTCATCCAAAACAGCATCCGATTCTTTGAGCACCCGTTCAACTTCAACATAAACTTCACGTTCTGTATCAGTTGGAGCTGCATTTTCAAAATCTAGAAATACATCGTAAGATTTTGCTGTGCAACAATTGGAATCATCTCGAGCAAGTAAACTTAATAATTTTCCCATATTTGTAAATGTGTGTGTGTTTTGGTGGGTTTGTTTGTATGTATGACGAAATCCTTGAAGAAAAGCACCAAAGCGAGTTCAATAGCACTCAGCTAGAATGTAGCACCGAGATGTTATAGAATGTTTATTTTGGGTTCGAAAAAAAAAAAACCGTTAAAAGGACCCCCGCAGAGAAGAGATGCAAACTTCTTCGAATTGAATTGATAAACAAAATCAGATAGTCCGAATCGATTTGATTGGCAGAAAAAAATAGAGAATAACGAGATCGAATTTGGATGATGACGACGAGAAAGAAGCAAAGGCGCGCGATTATTGGGTTTATTCTAATTCCAGAGAATCAGATAGATGATGTCTCCCGGGCAGTGTGATTTGTTTATTTGTTTTTCTTTTTTTTGTTTGTTTGAGGTTGAACACAATTTATGGCAAATTATTTACTTTTTAGTTTGTTTTTTGTTTTTTGAATGAATCACGCGCAATCAGTTTTTTCCTGATAACATAGCTTTTGTTTGTTGTTGGACGACAACGAGAGACGAGAAGGGTTAAGAGAGTCTCGATTTTTGTTAATATAAATTGTTTCCAATGTAAGCAAGCAAAAGTTGGAATTTTATTTATTCCATAAAAACGTTAAAAGCAAAGGGATGAAGTGGCAACGCAGACTAAAGGGGCAACGCAAATTTTATTGTAAACAGATAAAGATCGCAAACAGGAGAACGACTTCACAGACGACGACGATGAAGGCACACGAAATTATGGGCACAAAAAACCAAGAAGAACCAAGAAATGAGACGAAGACGAGAACGACAACGACAAGACGCAAGGAAGGAAGAAAAGGAAAAACAAAAAATCGTGGTGGTGTTGGCTTTTTTTGGTGGTGAGTGAATCGAAGCGAGTTTCTTTCGACGAGACGACTTTCAATTCGGTTGATTTTGATGAACAACAGAAAATTCTCCCCTAGGTGATTTTTTTTGTTTATTGTTTAATTTTTTGTGTATTTTTATTCACAAGAAAAATAAAATAATAAACTTGCCAGATGTTTTTTTTTTTTTTCAAGGGAGAAAATAACAATCTTTCAGAGGAAGAATTGGAAAAAAGAACCACAGAGAAAAACACATAAAAAAAAAAAAAATGAAAGAGGAAACAAATCCACTCTGTTGTAGAGAATTTTTTGCGCGTATGTAACAGAGAAACAACGATAAGGAAAAAATATATCCACTCAAAATACAATTTATAATAAACACACGATAAAAATGTATAAATTCTTATCTTGATAGGGTTTTTTTTTTTTGTTTTGTGTAATAATAAATTTTATTCAATTTTTGACTACTGACGATGGTGGCACAATCGGAATCAACTTGAATCTTGAACACAAAATCAAAAGCAGGCAGACGCAGCAGAGGTGAAAATTGACTAAAGAAAATTTTTTATAGGGGATTTTGTAAAAAAATGTTTGCTCGCAAGAAGATAAAAATGAAAAGAAAATAAATGTACATGGAATTTAAGAGAGAAATGTCAGATTTTTTTTGTTTCTCTTATTTTTGTGTGTATTTGGGAGTCGGTTAGGTAGTGGGGGAGTTTGACAGTAGATAAAAATGGTTGATTGTGGAGAGTTTAAGGGGGTGTTTGCATTGTAATTGTTGGAAACCTTTAATGCTACGTTTCCATCAAACCTTAATGTAGTTTATTTGTGGTTTTGTCTGCATGTTGTGTCATGTCGTTTTCCAAAATTATGGGAGTGAATCACTCCTTTTTTGTGTAATTTTGTAATTTGTTCACGAAGAATTTGGCAAGTGGAGTGATTTGACGTTTGCTTTGCATGTGTTTGTAAAACGAAATAATGAATAAAATAATAACACAATCATTTATAGCCTTTTCACACCAAACCCAAAAACGCCGTTTATGGCAAAAAGTTTTCAAAAACCTGAAAAGCGTTCACACCACAAATTTACAGGTTTTTGTTTGACGTTTAAAATTTTTTGACATCCAAATGTCAAGTTTTCGATGGGATTTAATTTTTGTTGTTGAAATCAGCTTGAGCTCACAAAATTGATCAAATAAAATGAACTCTGACACCGTCACCACCGTTTTTTCGGCTGCTTTTGAGCTGTGGCTCCTTTTCAGCCCAAAGTTCCAACAGGCACTCTTCATCTTCGGTCCCCCGAATTTGTTTTTGTTTATTTTTTCTGCTCTGCCATTTTCCATAATTAATGAAAGAAATAAAAAAAAGAAATTTGATTTATATTATCAAACAAAAATCAACAAACCGCATTGGTAAAACAACTAGTTATCTTTGCCTGTCAGTTCTTTTTTTTTGTCTGCTGAATTGTTGCTGAATACCTCAAAAGGTTTGTTTGGTTATTTCGTTTGGAGTTGAATGTTTTCATTTTTAGGTTTTTGGCGAGTTTAATCAAAAACTTGTGTTTTACGAAAACTTGTGGTCTATGAAAAATGTATGGAAAAACTTGTGTTTTTTTTGGCTTGGTGTGAAAAGGCTATTAAATTCACTTTTAGTGATTTTTTTACAATACTTTATTGATTTTTTTTTTGTAAATAAATATAATTTCCTTCACAAAAAAAAGTTAAAACAACCACCCAACAATTTGACAAGCAGTCCATGAAGTCAAATGTAGAAGTATTGGTAATCACTCCGTCACTCCTTCAAAATTTTGGGAGTGAAGAATTCACTCCAAAAATTCACTCCTTTTTCAATTTTGGAATTTGAAATCACTCCTTTTCGCAGTGATTATATAGCTAGGAGTGTCACTCCTTGAATTTTGGAAAACGACATCAGTTTTTAAGCCTAGTGCTGCTGATGCGAAGCGAACAATTTTCAAGCCTCCAAAGTCGACAACGAAAATGTTAACGAAAAAATATCATCGAGTATTCTGTAAGTCAAAACAACAAAATTCAAAATTAATTTAAAATCAAGAAAAATTTTTAAAGCAAGAAATAAATTAATTAAAATTGAAAAAATCGTCAACACTGCTCTTGGAGTCAAGAAAAATGCACAGGACAGTAAGAAGTAAAGCCCAGTACGCAGATCGCGATAAACTAAATTTTATCTCGACAATTTTTATCTCTACACGCGTTCGCTGAAAGCCAAAATAAATTTAAATTTAAAAATAACGACTGAATCACAGTTTCATTTACCTATACCTACTTACATTCAATATAACATACATATTTTTTTACCTGCAGAATACCTTTTTTACGCTCTCATTTTGTTTTGTTCCTCTTCTTTTATTATATTTCAAGTTTTTTTTTGCTTGCAGCAACAACAATGACCACAAATGTCAAAATTTACCTGTGAAAAAATGCGCTGAGTGGAGACTTTTTGCAAAAGTAGTAGATGAGAATTCGAATTTAGCGCGTGAACTGCGTACTACCTAGCTAAAAATCCTCGCTAAAATTTATCTTTGGAGGAAATTTGTATGAAAGATAAATTTTAGCGCGATCTGCGTACTAGGCTTAAGTGACAAATGAGTGAAAACTCTCCAATTTTTCGCTAGAGCTGAGTACTGAAGCCTAGTACGCTGCTGATGTGAAACGAAATTTTCCATACAAAATTTCGTTAACGAAATCTTGAACAAAATTAAATTTGTTTTGTTTTTGCTTTTAAACTTATTTTCGGATGTTTTTTCTTGAATTTTTTGATTTATATTTCTATTATTTTTATTTTGCTATAATAGCCCCGTTCCATTGGAGGTGGTAGTTTACTCATGAGTAGATCTAGTACTAGAATTAACACATGATCTTCTACTCGAGGAGATAGGAATGTGTAGTTGTTGTACTAGATTTCTACTCACGAGTAAACTACCACCTCCAATGGAACAGGGCCAATACCTGATGGTATTTTATCGTTAACATGTCCGCTGTTGACTTTGGAGACTTCAAAATTTTTCGTTTCGCTTCAGCAGCGTACTAGGCTTAAAGCGAAACGAAAAATTTTGAAGTCTCCAAAGTCAACAGCGGCATATGTAAACGAAAAAATACCATCGGGTATTGTAGCAAAGTCAAAATAATAAAAAAAAAATCAAGTGTGAAATTCACACTTCTTGGTAGAAGTGAAACCTTAACATTCTTTTCTTATCTCAGAATTTTTAATATGAAATTAATTGAAATTTTGTACAATTATAAGGCGTGTTTTTTCTACAACTCAGTAGCTACTCATATTTTTATTTTAGTCGAAAAACAATAAAAAACAAATAGGTACTTACTTGTGCAATTTTTATTATTGTTTTGCGAATAATAATAATAGAAAAAACACACCTATAGTTTATTTAATTACCTAACTACAGTATACATTTCATTTATGTATCTATTAAAACAAAAAAGTTATAATCAATTGATTTTTTCTATATTTTGATATTATATGGTTGCCAACTATGTTAATAAATTAAATATTAGAAAACATGATAATAATGGAGAATTTCAATATTAAATAAAACTGAGAATTTATTTTTTCGGTAAAGCCTGGTACGCAGCTCGAGCTAAATTTTAGCTCCCCTACAAATTATCGAAAAATTTTATCCAAGCTAGAATGAATCCCATACAAATTATCGATAACTTGTATGGGAATTTTATCTCGGCTAAAATTTAGCTCGATCTGCGTACCAGGCTTAAATCAAAATATACTATTCTTAAAGATTTTAAAATTCAAAATTCAAATCCGAAAAAATCTATGACATCACATTTCGTAGATCAAAATTCATTTTGAACATTTTATATCTCAAAAACATGACGATATAGAAACAGTGCTGTAACTCTAACCACAAACACTTGGTGGTAGCACCTTCAAGATGTTGCTGATGTTAAAAGATTATAACGTTATAGATTTTTTTTTCGACTTCAGAGGTCGAATCACGGCATACGTTCGTTAACATATGGCCGCTATATGTCCCTTTCTATCTTTTCCTACTGATTAAAGCCTGGTACGCAGCTGAAGCAAAAAGAAATTTTGCATTCAAAATTTCGTTAACAAATCTTGGACGAAAAATTTCGTTTTTCAGTACGCAGCTTTAGCGAAATATTGGAGAGTTTTCACTCATTTGTCACTTACTTTTTATTGTCCTGTGCATTTTTCTTGATTTCAAGAGCAGTGTTGACGGTTTTTTCACTTTTTATTCATTTAGTTCTTGCTTTAAAAATTATTTTCTGTTGATTTTTCTTGATTTTAAATTAATTTTGAATTTTGTTATTTTGACTTTGACAGAATACTCGATGATATTTTTTCGTTAGCATTTTCGTTATCGACTTCGGAGACTTGAAAATTTTTCGTTTCGCATCAGCAGCGTACCAGGCTTAAATAGAGACGGTGATAGACAAAGTGGTTTACCGAAAAAATAAATTCTCAGTTTTGGGTCCCCTGCAATGAATGCTGCAATTGCCTCTGTGCGACAAAGAGGTGGAGACTTTTCAATTTCGCTTTGTCGCGAAACAGCGTACTGCAGAACGAATACGATTCGTTACGTGCCATTTTTGTATGGATTTTTTCGTTTCGCATCAGTAGCGAACTAGGTTTTAATTGAGGACGGAAGTGGCGAGTATTTGTGATGAAATGTGATGGGCAACGCATTTCACTTTAAAAAACGTTCCTCAATAAGAAATAAAATAATAATTATAATCTATAAGCTACAAGTTTTGTAATAGGTATTTTAAGCTCAAAGTTTTTTACACTTAAATTTCAATTATGGTTTATGAGTTGACTACAATTGGCACGTAAACGCAAACGACAAAAAGTTTTGAGCTTTCACTGCTCAAACTGCGACACAAAAAAATGGTAAAGTTAAGATACTCATTATAAAAATTAAATTCGAAACAGAAAAAGCTTTGGGCTTTATATAAAAGCGGTAGCGGTAGTTGAAACTCATGAGCACCGGAAGAAAAATGAACTCAATTATAGGATTACATCTCAACTAATCATTTTTTAAAACCTTCAGTCAAAATTCCATTTTTTAATTTATTTAATTCACAAACCTCATCGGATGATACCACGGATATAAATAATAGCGCCCATTTGTAATTTTTCAATGGTCGAAAGATGAAAAATATGATTTTTGATGCTCTCTATGTCTTTGGATAGTAACTTTGTATAGCCCGACCTAAAGCAGGGGATTTGAATCATTTACCCCGTGCTTGAATGTTGCAATCATTCCTTCATTTCGAGTTCAGATTATGGTGGATGCAAGAAAGTTCCTTGGTCCTTCCTTACGGCCGGTTTTTCCTGACAATTTGACAGGTTGCCTAAGTAAAATGAACGGATTTATAAGATCCCATATAACTGATGGAAGACAATCTTTTAATTTATTTCTTATTTGGTTTCTTCATAGTTCTTACCTGTTTCTACTTACCCTTACCTCTTGTCAGTATCAATACTTATAGGCTATTGATTATATCGAAAAAAACAGGGTAATAAGGAACTAAGACGTTCACGGGTTTTTATTGCAGGAATCGTTCAATGGGTTATAAAAGAAGATAAAACCGCGGAGTGCTATTAAATGAGAGGGTGGAAACTGAAGATAGGGGTGCAAAAGCCCCCTTTTTGGTTTTTTCAATATACCTCGTAAACCAAGCAAAATTTTGATATATTGCATATATAACTTTTTGTAGAGAATTAAATTTCCTATTGGAATAATGTTTTTTAAAAATTGAAAAAAAAAAAAAATTTCCATACCAAAATAGTCGAAACAATCATAAAAAAAATATCAAAAAAATCGATTTTTTGAGTTTTTTTGCTTTTTTACTTGTACATTTTTTTTTGGGTTGAGATAGACATAAACGTTGCTCCAAAGAAAAAAAGAAGATTAAATTTCCTTCAAAATGCTGTACTCACTAAATTTTTTCATTGAAAATTAACCGAAGTATGGCCATTTTAATCTAGCTTTTTTTCGCATTTTTAGTTTTACTCAAGTAAAACAGAAACATTTGAGGGGAAAGTACGACAACTTAAGCACCAAGAACTGATAATGAGATTTTGTAGAGGGGTTAAATACAAACCCATTGAACGATTCCTGCAATAAAAACCAGTGAACGTCTTAGTTCCTTTCTAAACTACATAATCAATAGCCTATTACAGCAGTTATCTGAAAAATCATCCATAGAAATAAAACACAAAACGACAAATGATTCTGGAATTTTTAAGAGACGTTTTCTTGTTTATCTTTATTTATTTTTTGTTTTCTTGTTTTTGTTTTTGTATTTCTCACAGTTCACAACCTTACAAATTGAAAATTGATATAACCAATACTAAGTTCTTTTTTTTTTGTTTTGTTTTAAGAATATATATCTATATACTTTTTTTTTGTTTAAATTTAATTTCATAATTATTTTTTTGTTAAATTAAAAACAAAAACATAAGAAAAAATTCCCCTTATTTATGTTTTTTCAGTTTTATTTTTGTTTGTTTGTTGTCTGTTTGTTTATTCCTGTTTTTTTTTTTCCTTTATATTTGTTGTTCATCAAAAATAATAAAATAAACTTAAGAAAATTTGTGATTTTTTTTATTTTTGCGTGTTGTTGTTGTAAATGTGTTGTATTGTTGTGTTTTTGTCGCGATTCTCTTTTAATACTTTTTTGTTTTGTTTTTGAATTGTGATGTTGTTTCTATTAAAATATTTTTTATATTTTTTTTGTTTGTTTTTTTTTTAAATATATTTTGTTGTTTGTATATTGGTAAATATATATATTTTTTATTATGTGTATATGATTTCCTATATAATTTTCTTAATGCGGTGTTTTTATTTTTATTTTTTTTTAAAATTTCATCTTCTTCTGACTTTAGCGATGGTTTTTTCTCTATATTTTTGTTTAGCCTTTCGCTTGTTCTTACAAGAAACAAACGAAAAATATCATTTTTTTTTTAAGAAAATCAAAATTAAATAATAAAAAATAATTAATAATAAATATTGTTTTTTTTTTCTGTTCAAATGGCATGTGGGCTTGATTTGAGTTTTATTTAAAATTTAAAATATCAGCTATTTACATATTGTTGTTTTATTTGGTAAAAAATAAATTAACAGAAACAAGAAGTCATGTTCTTTTTATATTTTATTTTTTTTTTATTTGTGTGTGTTTTTACCTGTGAATCTTTTTTGAAATTTTCTTTGTAAGGAAGAGATTTTTTTGTATCTTATTTCTTTATTCCAAAAATCATACATATACATATTTATACGTTTAATTTTTGTTTTTTTTTTATCTTTAATAATAGTTTTAATGGATACATCGTACAATTTGGCACATTTTATACTTAAATTGTTTATCTTATTTATTTAAAAACGTGTGTGTATTTTTTATTTGTGTATGATTTTTTGTTTTAAAGAATTTTTTTTGTGTCTCCCATTTTTTTTGTTTTTGAAATATGGATTTTCTTTGTGTTTTTTTTTTTTTTAACTTGTAATCATAGTTATCATTATGCACTCTACAAAATATTTATGATTTTTTAAAATTTATTTACCACTAAGCTTAAAAGTAGATACGATATTTTGTTGTTTTGCATTTTTTTTTTTGTTTTCTGTTTTAATTTAAGAATTTTGTATATAGCATTTTGCTATATATTTTGGGGTTTTAGTTTTTATTTATAATAAAGATAGCTGGTAATTTAGAAACAAAAAAATATCTTTTTATAGATTTATAGCTGCAGTGAAATTCAGTCAATGCACTGTTTTTATTATTTTATTTTTATTTTTTTTACAAGAAGACAAAAATACATATTTTTAGGGGAGAACTATATAATTTTTTTTGTTTTTTTTGATCAAGTAAATTACACAAGTTTTACTTAAAATTCTTTCAGAAAAATGATATACACTACCATCTATTGCTTAGTGCGTTATATTTCTTTTTATTGGTATACGCTTGTTATTTTTTTTTTTTTTTTTTAGATTTTGTATGATTTTTATTTATTTTATCTTCAAAAGCTATACATTTGGCAATTTTTGGATTTTTATTTTTATGTTCAAAAATATTTTTTATTATTATTTTTAATGATTTGCGTGATTAAAAATATTATCATTTTTCACTAAATTCTAAACACTTAAAAGCATAAAAACACAACTATTTATTTATTTAAAAAAAAAACGATATATCAACTACACAGAAAAATAATTAAAAGAAAAAATATTTAAAAGTAATCCTTTGGCTTTATATATTTTTAAAAAGAGTATTCTTATTTTTTTTTTTATTATTTTTATAGTTTTATTGCTAACAACTACTCAAAATATATATATATTTTTTTTATTCATTTTTTATTTTTTAAATAAATTCACTCGAATTGTGAAAAGAGAGAGAGTGAAAATATATATATTTGATATACAATTTTTTAATATTAGATTTATTATTTATTTTCATTCATGTCATGTGCGCGAAAATTCGTGAAAATGTGCAGAGTTATTTTGTATTTATTTATTTTTACTATTAAATTTAATTTTGGAAATTAATGATTTTTTTTCTTTTGTTTAGTTTCTTTTTATTTAAAGAGGACAGAATTGTTTTTACTTCCGATTAAAAATATAATTTTATTATATTTTTTTTTTCTTAATTATTTTAAAAATATTTATTTATTTTTTGAGCAAACACTACATCAAACAAATAGATGTAGAAATAGGTTCTTTTTTTTTTATATTTTTAAATATTTTTGTTTAATGAACTAATTTTTTTTAATAATTATGCGTTTATGTACTAAAAATCTAGTATTTTCTTTTTGTTTATACTCAATTCAATGTGACAAAAATAGTCAGAGTGTGATTTTTTTTATGAAAAATGTTTCTTCTTCTACATTTTAGAGATTTTTTGATTTTATTTATTTTTTTTTATATATATTTCGGTTATAAGCAGAAAAACAAAAAAAAGCAGATTTTTTGTATCTTTCTTTTGTGAGTCCTCGTTTTGTGCAAAAAATTCTAATACTCTTCCTGAGTATTATTTAATTTTTCTTCTTCTTTCGAATGAAAAATATTGTTTAAAGTGTAAATATTACACTGCGGCCTGGTTAATTTGAATACATTTAACGATATTTGTTTTTTGTTCAAAAAAACCTCAATTTGACTTATTTGCATTGGTGAGATAAAAAAGATGTTTGAGCAAGGATTTTTAAGTTTCGAATTGTGATACATTTTTTAACAGTTTTTTTTTCCTGTTGAAAGAAAGAGTGCATTTATTTAAACATTTTTACAATGTCTGTGAACAGTTTATAAAAAATAGCCTTTTCTAGCAAAATGTTTTTATAGTTTTAGAATTCTGAAGATGTTTTCGAATAAATTTTGTCAGTAGTCCTAAAAAACTCATAGCTAAGCTGAAATCCCGAACGTCGAATAAAAAGCTGAATAGAACGAAAAGTTGCTTTATAACCTAATTTCTGGTGAGATGGGAATTAAAGGACCACTTTTGTTTAACCGTATGTCAAATTATACTCTCAGGAATGAATGTTAAATTTGCAATAAATGTCTCACAAGAATTTTTTTTAAATAATTCGAGCGTAAAACGAAAGAGTTGATGCTAAAACTTCAGGTTTAGTAAACGTACAATTTTGTCCAGCTAAACCGGTCAATATTAATTGATTCTCATTAAACGTCAACATAAGATGAAACAAACTGTGGATTGAAGTTTTAATCTCATTTTTTAGGTTAAGATAAGGTTTTTTTTTCATAGAAACTTTGAAGAATTTTTTTTTTCTTGATACAAATCCTTACCTCATCAATGCAAACAAGTCTCCCAAAGAATGGTTTTACCAACAATGTGCGTATTACCAACAAAATCACATTTTTGTGTATATATAACAAAAATTCTTTCCATAAACAAAGAACAGAAATAAAAAATTGAATAAAATGATGTGCGTTTATATTTTGTGTATGTATGTATGTATTTGCGTTCTATAAATTTTTGTATTACAATAAATCTAATATTTGAGCATAAGTTCAGCTTTTTTGAGTATTGAGTAATATTTATTTGTATAAATAAAAAAAAATTATAATTAAAAAATAGAATATGTTTTTTTTTTTATTTTGTTTGTCATGGTTAAAAAAAAAATAAACTAATTCAAAACACTTGACTTCAAACTAAGCTGCCATTAAATAATAGTTAACTAAATTTATAGGAAGAAAAAAAAAATTGAAAATAAAAAAAAATATTGTGCGCTGAATTGATTTCAGTTGCAATTGCTCTTTTTTATCATTAAAAAATAAAGTAAATAAAGTAAAGTTGTTGTTTTAATCTCATATTTTTTTATAGAACAAATATTGTTGTTTGTTTAAAAAAAAAACTTAACTTTAAAATTTATAATTATAAACATAATTATGAGTATAAAATAAAAATGACTATCTTGTGCTATACAAGAATTATTTTTTGTGATTATTTTGTATGCTTTTTTTTAAACTAAATCTTAAATATACAAAAAACTATAAGAAAGGAAAAAAAAAAATAAACAAAATTATATAACTGACACTGCATCGTACTTTTGGCTTTGCTAGTAATTTTTTTTTTGTTACTTTTTACACATTTATTTGTTTTTGTTTTTATATTACGCAGTCATAATTATAATGATACAAGGTAAGACTTAAATTTTTTTTGTTACCTACATATTTTTTAAAGATTCTTTAGTCATAGATATTGTTTGATCGCATTTTTTTTTGTTTCTGAGGATTAAAGTGGTTTTTTTTTTAATCAAATCTCTTCTTTTTTTATTTTTATTATTTTTTTTTTTTTGGTTTTAATACTCTTTACACTCAATTTATGATTATTTCATCTCTGTGTCATGGCAAAAATGTTCCTCTTTTCTTTTTTTTTTTTTTGTAAATTGTGTGTGTTGTGGGAAATATTGTAATATTTTTTTGTTTTGTGTTGGAAAAAGGATATTTTTGTGTTTTTGTGAGAGTTTACTTTTATTTTTTTCTTCTTCAAAATATATTTAAATATATTTATATGAGTTGTCCTTAGATCTCTATGCTGAGTATTTAGTTATAGATGATGAGTATTTTTTTTTTTAGTGTGTGTTGATTTATAGATAGATAGATATTTTAGTGTGATGCTTAATATGGCGTGAAACGATTGTATCCTCCACGATACATTTGTGCCTGAAAACAAAAACAAAAAATCATTAATATTTGAAATATGTATTAATAAGAAATGTTTATTATTTACCCCATATCCAGGTACTGGTCCAATTCCATGTCCCAAGTATGGATCGGCATATTCTCTTGCATAGCTAGATATTTGTTTAAAAAAAAATATTAAAGTAAGTATTGTTTAGTTTTAATTATTTCTTCATAAATTAATGAAAAATTGATTAGATTTTCTTGATTGATTGTTAATTCTTGAGTGGTTTGAATCTTGAGAAGAAGTCTTGAGAGTTCTTGATACGAGTATTTAAAGTTATTGTAACGGTCAACATTAATCCGATTTCTTTTTCTGCTGGGGGAAAAATAACGAATTTTAATTACAAAAATAATTACAAGAAATAAAAAATTGAATAATAGTATCATATATGATTTAAATTTTAAATTTTAAATTTAAGGCATCATTTATATTTGTTGTTTAAAATAAAACTTGTGAAAAATAAACCAAATAAAAAGTAAGCGAAATAAAAATTCTAAGTTCATTATAAAATGTATATTGCAGATTTTTGAACTCCATGATTGCTGATTTCAACTTTATAGTTAAAAATTGCAAAATTGGAAATTATAGTCTTTACAAAGTTGTATTCTTTTTTACAGCAAATGTAAGCAGTGAAAAACTTTTCTTTAATATTTCAGAAAATTTTAATCTTTTATTAAACATTATCCGAAGAAATCTGTGGTTTTATATTCTTAGTCTAGCTTAAATTATGTTCAAAAGCAATTAACTAGGATCAACCCAACACAGAGCAAACCATCATGGAGCCCATCATAAAAAAAGTTATCACTAAGTTCCATTTAAACAAATAAATTTTATTTGAATGTTCTTCTTTTGGGAGCGAACACTTTATGGAGGTTGTTGTTTTATTTTTTTAAAAATTGTTTCTCTGGATGAAATCTGTCCATGTGTTGAATTGTCGTTTGATGGGCTGTCCATGATGAGTTGTCCCGTCATTTGCTTGGTAGTGATTTGTTGAGTTGAAACCTGACTAAATCAAAGGTTAATAAAATGTATTACATGCTATACAAAATAAAACAAAAAATTTGCTTAAATTAATAGAATAGAACGGGAATTGAGTTCTCAAATTCATTTTTTGAGTTCTAGAATATTTGCAAAAAGAGATACAACAAAATTTTTTAGAAACCTCTTTAAAATTTATTATTTTAAAATATTAGTCCTGAAGAAATATTAAATTACAAGACAGACCTACAGCCCACTAAGGACCATAATATGATTAAAAAAAGAAAATAGGATAAATTAATACTAAGTACAAATTTTCACTGTCTAACCACTCCTTTATTTAAATTATTATTAAAAAATGCAGCACTGGTTTGGATCACTCCTTATTTGTATGATTCAAAAACGCTACCTTGCCTACAGATCATCAAATTGCAAAGCAGTGATGAAAAATGATTTTTACTAAATTTGTTGATTGTTTCGAAATCGTGTATGTCTCCATTTTGTATTAAATCTTAAGCGTTCAGTTTAAAAATAGAAATAAAAGAAATAGTAAAATAACAGAGAAAAATATTAAAAACCTTTAATCCTTCCAATCATGCATTCTTATTGAAATATGTTTTCTTGAGTTCAATCTACTTTACCGACTTTTAATAAAATACCCCTTTGGTTTGAATCCAAGATGCAGAACAAAACTACTTTGCCTACATTCTTTAAAATTAAACTGGCTTCCCGTTCGGGTTAAATCAAATATAAACCTTTTTTTTATAAAAATCATGACATCGCTTCATGCACAATCAATCAAGAAGAAGTCAAATCAATTCCCTTTTTTATTAATTTCTTCTTCAATTTATAATTTCTCTTCTAAACTTACCCCGCAACTGTGGCATAGCCAGCCAAAGCGGGCTGTGATGCAGCTGCTGCAGCGGCAGCGTTATACGCACGTGCTGCTACCGCTGTATATGTGGTTGCTGCTGTATACGCCTGTTGAGCCTGTGATAAAGGCGTTTTTAACAGTGGTGCTGTTGCCTATTTTACACAAAGAAAAATAAATTGTTTTTTTCAATTTTATTTAAAATTTAAAATTTTTCTTTTTCAGTTGTTTATCATTTTTCTTTTGTTTTTTTTTTTGCGTATCAAATAAATTAGCATATTTTAATGAAATATGAAACTACAGTGGATGAAATAGGGAAAATAGAAAAAGAGATAGTCAAAAGATTTTTCCTTGTTTTTTGTTTTTTTTTTTTTTAATTTTTCAGGGAATGAAAGTGAAAAAAAAAGAAAATAATGAATATACAAGGAATTCTAGAAAAAAAAATATAATATGATGAAAAATGTTTCACTCTATGCAACAACAGAAAGGACATAGCTTGAACACACAACAATAAAGGTAGTTTAGTTATACAGGGTGTCCCAAAAGTAATGGATTAAACGAAATATGCTGATAGGTCAACTTTAGGACTCTCAGAATTTGGTAACTTGTTCATCCCAAATCCTTACGGTTTTCAATTTAATGCAGTTTTTGTGAAATTTCGAAAAATCCCGACTTTGCAACAGTATTTTGCTTCCTCCGCTCATAATTGATTTTTGTTTTTTACAATTTTTTCACTAAAACATTGCCTAATAATAAGAAATAGTTAATTTATCAAAATATTTTTTATTTCATATGCCATTTTTCTGCAAATTAATTAACAGTTTCATGTTTTATAAAAACTCAATTTCTTTCTTTTATTTCAGAGCAACACCCTGAAAATAATTTGTATGATGTGGCACTGGTTTATTATTTTGAAAACTTGCTGTGTTATTGCAGTTTTCAAAAATGTATAAAAATTTCCAAAGTTGAAATTAGAACGAAAGATATTTTAATTTGAATGCAAAAAAACAGACGATTTCAGAGCAAAATAACAAACAAAAATCGAGGCTTTTGTTCAAAAAGAAATAAACAAACAACAGTCGAGAAAATGTGTTTATTTTTCTTTGTTATTTTGCTCTGAAAAGCCCTGTTTTGTTGCTTTTAAATTGTAATATCTTCAGTTCTATCTTCAACTTTGGAAACTTTTATACATTTTTGAAAACTGCAATAACACAGCAAGTTTTCAAAATAATGAACCAGTGCCACATCATACAAATTATTTTCAGGGTGTTGCTCTGAAATAAAAGAAAGAAATTGAGTTTTTATAAAACATGAAACTGTTAATTAATTTGCAGAAAAATGGCATATGAAATAAAAAATATTTTGATAAATTAACTATTTCTTATTATTAGGCAATGTTTTAGTGAAAAAATTGTAAAAAACAAAAATCAATTATGAGCGGAGGAAGCAAAATACTGTTGCAAAGTCGGGATTTTTCGAAATTTCACAAAAACTGCATTAAATCGAAAACCGTAAGGATTTGGGATGAACAAGTTACCAAATTCTGAGAGTCCTAAAGTTTACCTATCAGCATATTTCGTTTGATCCATTACTTTTGGGACACCCTGTATGTGAGAGGGAAATAAAATTGCCAGAGCAGTCAAAGGAACCAAAACCGCTGCACAAGTTTTTTTTTTTTTTGTTATTGTACATTTTTTGTATTTTGTTTTTAAAACGTGCATGCTATGAAAAATTCTTGCTAAAACTATTTAATAAAAAAAAAAACAACAGACAACACACACTTTACCTAAATATATATAAAAAAAATACAAACTGGGAAAAACAGGAAATTAACAACTTGAGCTATACACAATAAAAAAAAACCAACAACAACAACACAAAAACACCAAACAAAAGTCAGGAAGAGTATTTTTCTGGTTTTGTATTTTCTCTGAGATATATACAATTGAAAAACTCTGCCGGAAATTTATTTCTATAAATTTTCCAAGAGAAAAACACTCTAGGACTATTCAATTTTTTGTTTTCGTTTGTTTAATGTTTTTATACACAAAAATAAAAAGGATTGGTTATCACTAGAGGATGTTTCATTAAACTCTTAAAAATATTATGTTACATTTTATACACATAGAAAAATGTAAAATTTAACTTAAACCAAAGCAGTAAAACTACATGTTTCCATTTGTACACATTCATACAAGTCGCAGAAACACATACAATCATCATACAAACTAGCAATAAAACATTTAAATACACTACCAAACAAAAAAACACAAACTGTTGCTGTTAATTTGTATATGATTTACAACAAACAAAACAAAATATAAAAAACAAAAAATTCAAAAACAAAAGAACAACTCGTAGGTTATGTTTCAATTTTGGTTACCAAAACATTTTGAGGAACCTGGATGCGGTTGATCGAATGTGGATTACTGTTTAACGTTGTCACTGTGCGGCGCTGTAATTTGAATTTCGAACAATTGTTTTTTTTAAACCGTTTTTTTTTTTATCTAATTTATCAATTTTTTTGTTTTGTTTAAATAAAATAATAAATTATTGTATGTTTAATTTGGAAAACAAATTAAATGAGTTACAACAAAAAAAAAATAATATAAAAAAAAAAATTAACGAAAAAACAATAATTGCCAGATGTCTGTGTTTGGAAAAGGAGTGAAGAACAAATAAGGATAAAGGTACTCATTTTTATAAGGATGATTTGATTTTGCTTTAGAATTTGAAAAAGCTATTTTTTTTTGGGGTTTATAAATTTAAAATTAAAAAAAATATATAAAATGGATTTTTTGATTAACCTTATTTAAAACCAATGTCGGTAGTGTAGTTCGCAGCAATATGCATGTCTATGAGAAAACCTGTTGTTAATTGTTTTAATCCGCAAAGCATTTCCTTCAAAGTCAACTAATCGAACTTCATTGTCATAATATCGACTTCAAATGAAACAAAGAGTTAAAACAGATTAACACATCAGTGATACTTAAAAGTCCGATAGTCAAAACGATAATAAAATTTGAACTGCCTTATCAACAATAAACTGAAGTGTTGACTGTGAAATTTAGCTCAATTAAACAAGTAATTTGTTAACGGAACGGCTCGACTGAGTGCCTAAAATCAGTAGTAATTAATCTATTTGCTAATAGTCACACTACCGACAATGCAACAGATCTTTGCATCATAAATGTTTGTGAGACGGAACTGAATTTAAGAACAAAGCCAGCTTTTTCAAAATAATTGTGCGACGCATTGTAGGTAAGGTAGTGTTTTAAATCACAGAAAATGACACTGTTCACTTCTCCAGACTTAGAAAAATGCTTCAAGGAACTTCGTAATAAACAATTCTCCATTTATTTAGTTTCTAGTCGATAAAAATGACCATCAAAGACAAATGATTCATTACACACTGCCTTACCTCGAGTACATCAAGCAAATCGACACCAAAATCTCAACAAATCTTCACTACCTTACCTGCAATATATGTTGCAACAGATTTGTTTGAAATGTTAAATGCATTATCGTTTAGAAAGTGAGTCATTAGCACTTCAATTTGTTACCACCAGAAAGTAAAGTAGAGGATGAAATACTCCTCCTTGTGGTACCTCTCTATGCAACCAATCTAATGCAGTTAGGAGCATTTAATGTCTTTTTTGTCGCAGCTGAAGATAAATATCAACGAGAAATCCTTTTTTCCAACTTAAAACCGGAAAGACAAAAGAATGACGATATTTACCTCGTATACACGTGACCGTATTAAATAATACTAATGCATTAATTTTTAATTTAACCAAAGTGAAAAAAAAGTACTATTAATGTGACATCACCAGCAACATCATATAGATGTTTATTCACTCGTATACCTTCATATCTCACAGGGATAAATGACATTACAAAGCTGATGTGTGTGGGGGTAGCACACATTTATTTAATTTTATGCCACATGTGGCAGAGAGATGCACTCTTGCAAATTTAGTAGTTGAATGAAATATAAAAAAAATAAAAATATGAAAGGAAGCAAAAAAAAATATTGCTTCCGTAGCCTCAGTTGCAGCATATTTCATAATTTTATGGAAATTATTATATTTTTAACGTTTTTGCTGATGATGCAGTAAGCAAAATAAAAAATATTATATATACAAAAAGGTTATGCTTCAAGGGTTGTTAGTTCACAGGTCACCGCCACTCATATATATTTTTTTTTTATTTATAATTTTTTTTATTTAATAAAGAAGACCCATATTTGAAAGCAAAATCAAATCACACCGTTTGTTATTTTTTGTTGGTGTAAAAGATATATTTGTATATATAAAAAAAATGTTTATAGATACTATTTATTTTTTTAATAAAAAAAAGAAAGTGAAAATAAATGATATCTACGTTATTTTACAAAAAAAAAAAGAAGTTTTAGATCATTCTCTAAAAAAATATACATTTTAGTTAAACTAAATTTATTTTGTAATAAAATTTTAGTTAAGTTTTAATATTTGTTTTTAGATTTTTATCCATGTGTTCAAAAGTTGCACTAGTTTTTTTTTGTATAAGAAAAAGAACAAATATTAATTATATATCTTTTTTTCTTTGAATGAATGATTTATGATGGCGAATGATGAATATTTTATATACAGTTTTAGTCATAGAAAAAAAAAAAACAATTTAGGTAATAAAAAAAAAACTAATCATAACAAACACTAGCCCGTATTCACCATCAATGCCAAAAATCTAATAAGAGAATATTTTTTGAATGATTAAAATTAAAAATATATTTGTTAGAAAATTAAATTTAAAATAAAAAAAAATCCTTATATCCAATTTTTAGAACTACCAATTTTTTTTTTGTTTTAAAGCAAAATAATTAAACTAGTATATGTATATTTATACAGTTATAAAAAAATTAGAGAACAAAAAAAAAAATTAATGATTAATTAAAAAAAAAAGAGTAAGTTTTTGGTATTTTTATAAACAAAAATATTTAAAATTACATTTAAGATTGTTGGCTGTGCGGGTACCTCCGTGACCGGTTTGGCTGCCTGAAAGAAATATTTATTTTTTTTTTGTTTTCATGGAAATATTCTTTTCTTTTTTTTTTTTTCTTTCTTTTAAACATTTACATATATTATTATTTATAAGTAAATCAAAAAAGGACGAAAGGACCTAATACTAATTTTTAAAAATATTTATTATCGACTTCTACGATATTAAATTAAAACAAAAAATAAACATAAAGATACGCTAAGTTTTTTTTTTGTGCATTTATATTACACATTTGATAATAAATAAATATTTGTTTATAATTATGTAATTACCTGGAAGCGAAGATTTGGATCAGCTGTTGCAGCGGCGGCGGCTAAGAATGGATCATAGTACATGCTATGGAAAGGAAAATAGAAAAATCAATATTTAATTTTAAAGCAAAATTATATATTTTTTTGAAATATAAAAATCGAGAGCGTATTTTTGTATTGATTAAAAGCAAAATTCAATTTATATTATTACTATTCTCTTTCATCTTATCTCATGGATTTTTTCTTAAATGTATCTTATAAGATTACACAATAAACATAAAAAAATATGAAACAAAAAAATAGATATCATCTCTCTATGATTGCATTTCTTATCCCTTCACAACTAAATTATCCATACTTTATTTTTTTTTTTCGATATAATTTTATGACTAAAGGCTGGGTATATTGATGGTTAACTTTTAAGGAAGGAAAAAAAAAAAATATACGTATGCTGGGGTTATTTAGGGTAATATATTTTTATATTTAAGGTCCGATAAGTATCGTAATTTGAGATGGACAGAATTCTCTGTTTTCTTGAATTTTTCAATGTTTAAATTTTTATTCAGATTTATGTAAATTCTAAAGTCTAAAAATATTTTTTTCTTGTTGTCCTTTTTTTTGTGGAGGAAGATAAAATTTGAATTTGAAGAAGGTTCATTTGTTTCAATGAAGATTGACTTTTCCGCTGAAAGATTCCTCAATATCTCAAACTCTTTTAACAAAAAAGACTTTAACTCTTTGCTGTACGAAACAGTTTTGTTCAGTTTCTTTGATTTAGAAGATAACGAAACAATCCCTTTTGATTTTTTTAAAGCTTGCCCAAAGTTCTTTAAGAAGAATTGTATAGTTGTCAAGACTTTGAATGTCGGTAACGTAGTTTAACTAAATGTTAACTTAAATTGCAATGTAAATCTGAATAAGAAGAAGATGACTGTCGATGACTGAGCTCTCCGATAAATTCGTTTTATTTTCAACAAAAAAGACCAGTTTTACAGTCAACTGTTAAATTGGAGATGGTAAGGCAGTTTCCTTTATTTTTTTTTCTATTTTAACAGTCAACATATAAGCCATCAAATTGCATTACCGACCTACAGAAAAAAGGCTTCTTAAAGTTATAAATCTGTATGTTCTGTAAAGCATTCAGCTGCTGAATTTTTGTTTAAACATGTATCTCTCCCATTTGTAACCATTCTATAACAATCCATTAACAATCATATAAAATGAAAACAAATTGCCGCAGAACTATTTTCGTAATTTTTCAGTAGTTATTGGTTAAAAAAAATATCTCTCAATGTAAATCAAACAAATACTACACAAAAAGCACAATATTGAAAACCTTTTATTGATAATTGCATAAAAATCCATTAAGGCGTGAAGATATACATCAAAAACTGATTGCTAATATAGATTGCAGTATGATGGCACCATTGACAGCAATGTGAAATATTTCCTCTTTATTTTTTTTTGGGTTTTGTTTTTTATCGAATTCCGATTTAAAAGGAAATTGGAAGCTTTTTATTTTCATTGTTTTATTATTTTCAATGAATATTTGATGAAATTCTTTTGAGTGAATATACAAAATAAAATTCATACACAGATTGTGTACTTCCTGTGTTTTCTTTTTTGTTTGTGATCTATCTTTGTTTGTTTTTAATGACATTTTTCATTTTCGAGTACCTATTCGGGAAATTTAAATGAACTTATAATTTACGATGGAAAACATTCTTTGTTTCAATACTTTGAATCGCATAATGAAAATGTGGATATTTGACAAAAAAAAAATAAAACCGTCGTTAAATTGAAAATTAATTTCCCTTTTGTTTAATAGCATTTATTTCTTAAAGTGTTTAATCCTTACATTCTCTACAAAAAATATATATTTTTCATCTCTTTTACTCAATTTGTTGTCAGTGTCGGTAATGTAGTTCAAAATGTTTCTAAGGGGCATTAAAGGCCTATTTCAAAGTAAGTGTCAATTAAATGTCAGACATTGGAATCTTAGGTGACACTTCCCATGAATTCATTTGAACTACCTTATCATAACTAAATTTAAATGTTAAGTGTGAAACTGGCCTTAGTTCAACAATTTTGGAAACTTAAATGACGACATGTTGACCTCGAAACAAGACCTAAACATTAAAATAAAAGCATCATATTCAAATAGCTGTTTTGAAAAAAGCTCGCAGCACTACTTATCTGCAAGGAGTATTAATACATTCATGAATTCAGCGCTCTGAACCTTGATTATATAACAGGATTTTCTTTTCAATAAACAGTACCATAATACTTAAACGTCAAATGGAATTATGATAATGCAGTTTTACTGTCGAAAAGCTGATTAAAAAGGTAGAATAAAAGGGAATCGCTGCCTACGATTCACATAGGCAGCGGAATATTACTATAAATCAATTACGAATAAGAAGATCTACCCAAGTATATATTCATATTTCTATGTATATCATTATTATTGGATTTTGAAATCAAAGAATATCCTTCCAGAAATGATGTCCATTCCATGCTTCATTAAAATGTATAGTTTAATACAATATAGATACTTTAATACCTTTTTGACATAATTATTTATTACAAAAGAAAGAAAAGATAAATCCATCTATTCCTCCAACTTGAATTGTTTGAATTTATCTTGAAGAATATAATTTTTTTTTCACTCAAACTTATAACCTTGATGAAAGTATATTCCTTCTTCCTACTGTTAACCGTTTTTCAAATAAAACAAACAGAACAAGAAGAAAAAAAAAAAAAATAAAACCTCCATCACCACTACTTTACCATCATCATTGCTATATAGGAAAATTTTCGTGTAGCCTTGAGCAACACAAGTGGGGACGACTTTAAAATACTTAAAAGATAGAATCGATAGCGTAAGTAAATGTCTGTCAATTTATTATGCTCTTAGGCAGAAGGGTCTATCTTTTTTTTTTATTGCCATAGAAATGTTAGAGGATGAAATCAACTATTTTCTTGCAAAAAAAAAAAGATGATAATTCTAACAATATTATTCGAAGAAGAAGAAAAAAGTAGGATACCTAAATGGTATTATGCGGACGACGTTCAATTTAAAATAAAAGCAAAATGATTTTCGAACTGTATACAAGTTTATATAGAGACGATGATGGATGTAAAATAAAAAAAAATATTTGATTGGATATTTTTACAAGTTCCAAGAGAAATATAAATCTTTGCCAATGGAAAAGAATTAATTTTATATAGAAAATTGAAAATATGTATACAGTTCTTCGAAAGAATATTTCAAAGAGAACAAATAACCTTTATTTTTCTTAAGAGGAAAGGACACAATTTTAATGGGTCAATCCACTTGAGGGAAGAAGAAAAAATTAACTATAAGTCGAAAGGTCCAAAGTAGTAAGTTTTTTTCTAGGTTTTGTTCTTTCAAAGTGAATCTATTAAATTATGTGACTGCGTTATACTTCAATAATAGACAATATTAAGCCTGTTTCATAATTTTATACAATTTTAATGGTTTGAACTAGGATCGAAACTAGATATTAATAATGCCACAGTACTGACATAGCTACAGGGTGTTTTTTTTTCTTATTCGATTTATTTTGATTTTTTATCTTACTCTCATCTCATTCTTATCATTCTTTCTAGCTCGTTTTTTTAAGTCTCTTTTATAGATTTCAAAATTTTTTAAGGTAGTGTGTTTATGTCTTACAAAATATTGTGATACAAAAGCCGTGATGGACTTGTTATGCTTGATGTAGTAATACAATGTATTACAGTTTTTTCGTATGGTTTACATTTACAACACTACTTTGCCGACAAGGCATTAACTCTATGTATTTAGGAATCTAGCCCGGATTTGCAAATTATGTTTCGTGAAGTTTTGCACTTTTTTTTAGTTTTCTTCGTATTTTTGTAGATAAAATCTGGAACGTCGATAGTATAAAATATATTTACTTACAAAATTTTTTCTGCCAAAGTATTAAAAAAATTAGCCAAAATCTACTAAATGTAGGAATACTTTGTCTTACAGCGTATTTGTTAAGGTACACTACCTTGCCGGCAAAGTATAAAATCAGATTTATTTCATGATATAAACAAAGTAGAACTGCATTTAGGAAACTAGCCCGTATGTATATGCAAAATTATGTTTCGTTAAACCTTTCACTTTTTTTTCATTTTATTTGTGTTTTGCAGTCAATTCTGGCAAGTAAATTATTGAGTCGGCAGTGTATATCACTTGAAAAAAAAAAACTGGTTAACTTTGTCTGGTAAAGTAGTCAAAGTTGATAAAAAGTTCTAAGCAGACATGTTGATAAAATAACATTATTATCGACTATAAGACTGAACCTACTTGTAGGAAAGGTAGTTCGGCGTTCGATGCTTAAAAAGCAGTGTGAATTCTAAATCATAAATTAATTTACATCAATACTTTTAAGTATATCTCATAACACTACCTTACCAACAACACATTCTTTTTATTTATTCGATAAAGTTTTTTTTTGTTGCAGGTAAGGTAGTTCTGCATCCGATACCTAAAAAGAGTACTTAAAACCAGTGTAGATTCCTAAATGCAATTTTAGTAAATCCCAAAAAACTACTTAACCTACAAAGAACGTTTTTTTCTTTGTATCAGACTTGTTTTTAATTCAAGTTAGTAGTGAAAAAATAATTTTTTTTTGGTTTAAGAAATATTTGCTTCAAACTAATCGGCTATTACACTGTGGCTAAATAAGTCATGATTACTTTTGACAAAAGGAAATTAGTACATATTAAAAAAATAAACCTGGTAACCTATCACTTTTTTTTTTTTTTGAGAAAAATTGTTTTTGTATAAGATTTGAAGCAACGTAATGAAAATTCAAAGGTTTCCCAAAAAAAAAAAATAATATTTGAAGGACTTAGCATTATTTTTTCATTTCTCCTCTGCCTCCTTATCATTTTACTTATACTTTAACCACATATACAATGCCACTGTGTTTGTCGATAACACAGCTCAACCTGTTTTATCTCACAAACAACAAAAAACCTGGACGCCATTTTTATTAAATAATACTTAATACTTAAGGTCATACCATATAGATACCCATAGGGTATATTTTGAAGAAATTGGCACTCTTTTGTTTTTTATTTGAAAATAATGTTTGTAATTAATGAGTGTCAGACCCGTGTTTTATTTGTGTGGCAAACCTGATTTGAATAAAAATATTTTTAAAAAATCCATTTTTTTAATGCTCAAACAAATATCATTCATCATAAATATTTTTATGTTTCATTCATAAATATTAAAATCATCAAAAAAAAAACAAACCAAACATAAAAAAACTATTTAAAAACAAATAAAACCTTCATCCAACATGCACAAGCACATTATTATCATCATCATTATCATCATCCGTGTGCAATTGCTTGTGTTTATGAAATTTCGTGCTTTCTAGTTCAAATCACAAAACCAAAACAAAAAAAAAAAAAAAAAAACTTTCCAGGATATTAATAAAGTTTTCGCATCACATATTGTTTTTTCCATTTGAGCAAAAGTGTGTGTGTGTGTTTGTTAACATGACTATAATAATAAAACTTTTTTTGTCTACCCCAAACACACACATTCATATCACACAATATAACATATCGATAAAAGTGTGAAAATTTACATATACAACAGAAAAAATAAATACAATATAGAATATCTCTACTACTTACGGAGTGAATCCATGCAAAGCATTAGCTGCTGCTTGTGCTGCCGCAGCATTCATTGGCGTTTGTAATCTTCCGGTAGCTGCAGCAAATGCTGCGGCAGCTGCATTAGCAGCTGAAGAAGCATTTGGCGGCGTTGGGAATAGTGCTCTTGAACCTCCTGGTCTTTGAATAGGAACTCCACGCATTGCAGCAGCTAATTATTATTTTTTTTTGTTTTTTTTTTTTTGGTTCGTATGTGTATTGTTCATTTTTTTTTTTCAAATTTTGATTCATTCATTCATCGAGTTATTTTGAGTAACAATCGTGCAGGTGTTAAAATAGGGGAGGCAGGACAAAACATAAAAAAGAAATAAATGAAAAAAGAAAAAATATGTTTTTATTGTAGATTGAAACCAATTAGTTTTTTTTTTTTATATATTAACATGCGATTAAAGATTATATAAATTTTATTAAAGATAATAATTTATTAACAAAAAAATAAGTATAAGAAATATTTATTAATATACCATCAGAACGCTTAAAACAATTGGCAATGCTAAGCTAAGGGTCTGTGTGTAGATGTAAGTATTTATTTTTTATTTGTAGTGAAATATAAATTTGTGTTAATGTTTTCTTTGGGGACAGGCTGAATTCTGTATGGAAAGAAAACACTACCTTACCTACAAAGCATTATGTTTGCACCAGAAATATTTTTGATGCAAATTGTTAATGAATTCAGCCACAGTTTCACAATCAACATTGCTACTTAGGCTTAGAGATGGTAAGGTAGTGCGCAGGTTGCGTAGTATTTTACACTTAACTACCAAAATAAATGAAATATGAAATTGGCAGTATTTATAATTCAATGGTTAATATTAATGGTTATTATATTTTTACAGATAAAGTAGTTTTGACTTCCATAAAAATAGCAGTGATGCCAGTAACGGTGAATGCATAATGAACCCTACCTTACCTGTAAGGCATACAGATTTGTTTTGAGGCAAAACTGGACTCAAAATTATTATTCTTACTGCATTTAGGAATTAAGATAAATGTAGGACTAAAATCAATAAATGAGTACTAGAGAGAGAGACATTTACTAGAAAAGAATAATTAAATAAAATATCAAATTCAAAGTCACTTAGTTTTGTTCATTTTATTAGTGTTTTTTAGCATTTGAGTAGGATTGCAGAGTACTTTTTCGTAATTTAAGGATAGCAATCAATATTGTTGATAATGATTAGAAACTAAGGACTTTTTGTATTTTATTAACAACTTAATTGCAAAATTATTTTTTGTTTTTAAAATCTTAATCCGCTTTTTTTTGTGATTTTTTTGACTTTTGATTTTAAATTAAAACAATTTTAAATTTTATTTAAATCGAATGCATTTCGGTTCTTTAGCGAACTACACTTTTTTACAAGAATGAGAACAAAAGAAAACAATGAAAAAGTTTGACAAGTAAAATACATAATAGATTTAAGTTAAAATTTAAATAGAATTTAAAATTGTTTTAATTTAAAATCAAAATTTTGTTTTTTAATTTAATTTTATTATTGTTTTAATTTTATTTCAATTTTGCGGTCAATAAGGATTTTAAAAACAAAAAATAACAAGGACTTCTTATTGGTAATCGCCATATATTTGGGCAGTTAAACCGGAATATAATTTTAATGGTAAATATGTAAGATCTCAGTTATAAATAAAAGAATGATAGGGAATTGTAGCCAAATACATCTCCATGGGTTAAGTTAACGTAAATCTCATGAAACCGAAAACGCTTTGATATAGTCTTGAATAAAAATTGCAAATTTCATAAAAAAAAACTAAAGTGAATAATTCTTTCAGAAGCTAGGCTATTAAATACTTCATTATTTGTAAATCAAAGCTTAAAAAAATATCTTCAATTCATACAAATCATTACACGTAAATAATTAAATACCTACATATTTCATTTAAATTCAGTTTCAATTACAAATATATATAGGTATGTAATTGATTTATTTAATCTTCTTACTCAATAACTTCAATTTAATGAAGTAGGTAATACTATTAATAAATAAAAATTATTAAATAATTCGACTTAAATCAGGAAAAATCCCTATATCCTAGTGTTACCAAAAAATGAAAAAAAAAAAAACACCCTACACCACAGCCCCCAAACCTAATAAAAACAAAAAGGGTTAACAAATTAAAATTATATGTGGAAAACCCTCCACACAAAAACCATCTATAGCCGATCATCAATCTCAATTTTATTTTCATATATAAAAAAAAAAATAATAAATAAAAAATTTATATATAAACTACATTTTATATGCTTTTAAAGATATTTTTGTGTAAAAAATATATTGAAATTGCATTTACATTCTATATAAAAGACAATTGCTTCAATCAAAATCGTATTCCATAAAATATTTATATTGAACAATATTTATGTATGTAGGAGTATATTTTTTGTAATAAATTTATGAATATTTTATTCAATTACCATGCATGTCGTGCATCATATTTTTTTTGTTTATCGTCTATAGATGTATTTATATTTTATTTCAAAAAAAATCCATCATCATTTTAAATTTTTGGGAAAATCACACAGAACACTATATAACTAGTATATATATTTTGAATATGTTTTAATATTTTATCTTGCTGGCGATATTACTATGCTCTACTACTTGTAAATATGTTTTTATTTTTTCTGAATTTAATGGAGAGCGTGCAAAATGGGCTATAACATTGTTCCTTTATTGATTACAGACAAAAAATATAAAAAAAAAATATATTCATAATGTATATAGACCACACAATATTTTTTACTTTTTTTTTTTGGTAAATAGTAGATTTTTCATTACAAGCTTCATATTCACGTCGATGATAACAATACAAAAAATAAAAACGAAAATCGATTTCAAAAAAACTTTATCATTCAACATACGACAGGGGGTTAGAAATGCAATCATAACAACTCTTTTTTTTTTGTATTTAGTTTTATGCGAAAAATTAAAATTTTTTAAACATAAATTAAAATAAAAAAAATTATTTAAATTAAAAGTGAAATAAAAAAAAAATTTAATCGAAACAAATTATTTTTATTATTATTTTTTTTTCCTTTCTAGTTCTCAAAATATATTGAATTTTGCTTTTTCTTTTGTTTTATTTTTTTGGCGCTTTGATTTCTTTTATGTCTTTTTCTTTTTATATACCTCCGTCTTTGTGTGGCAGCACGAGGTGCTAATACTAGTGGTGTGGTTGGAGCTAAAGGAGCTGCAGCTGGAGCAGCTGTTGGATTCATTGGTGAAGCACCGACAGTTGCGCCTAAGAATGGCCATGTCATCGGTAGTCGGTAACCTTTTTGTTTATAATATATTCATTTAATTTTTGTTTTTGGAAACATACACAGACAAATTGAACAAAAAAAAATTCCTTCTTTAAAATGAAAAAAAAAAAAGAAAAAAAATAGTAGGCATACACCGTGTATGCCTAATTCAAATCGATATTTTTGTTCCGAGTCTTAATTTGTTTCTTATTTTTTTTTTTTAACTTTTATCGGATATTATCGTTAGGCTAATTAATTTATTTATAAATTGGCGACGAATTAAGACGATAATTTTATTAGAATTAAACATTTAAATTTTATATGAGTACAGTGTCGTTCGAAAAATACAACCAAGGTTTTATTTCAAAAATATACCCAAAACTCTACTTCACATACGTTCTGTAAGAACAGATTGCACCTTAAAATAACTTCCTTTTTTTTTGTCACACCCGTGACGTTGAATAGGTCTAGTTTTCTTTAAAAAAATTAAATTGCCATATTTTTCTTTGTACAGTTGAAATCCTTATCTATTTAAGTCTTATGCAAGTTTATGTTAATTTTGTGCAATTATGATCAGGATTTCACCCGTGTTATTATAAAAGCTGAGAATTTTTTTTGATCTAAGTCAAATGATTTGAATTCAAATTTGAAATAGATTTGTAACGATTTTGTAATAAAATAATTTAGCTCAAAATCGCTTCTTATTTTTCCCACCCGTGACAGTAGAAAATACTCTGTCTTTTTTCAAAAATTAATCAAATTGACCAACAAATTTTACTAATAGTGTACTTATATTATGTAAAATTATGTGTTGCATTTGAAAGGAAAATAATAAATTAATTATACAAGTGTCATACTCGTGACGATGGACACATGATTCTATTAGTGCATAGAACTTTGGAAGAATTTTTTTTTAACATAAACCTTACATTCGTAGAAAAAAATGCATAATTTTCAAAATTTGTTTGCCAAGGCAGTTTTTAAACTCGAATAAAACATTTTTTTTCATTAAAAATTTCAACCGACACTGTACTTAAATATTTTACTAATGTAAAACAATGCTATCGTTTCATTGTTTGGGTTACATTAAATATTTGCCAAAATTGTCCCCAAAACAGCAATAAACTAAAAGTTAGTAATCCTATAAAAACTCATGAAAGTAAATTATATTAAATTTTGTTTCACTGGGCATCTTTTAAGCTTATGCCTCCAACTCGTACTAAAAATGAAAAATTATTCCGATAAAAGTTAATGCCTATCTACTATTTTGATATAATTATTTTCAATTAAATAAATAAACACAAACATAAACATAAAACCAACTCCATAAATTAACTATACATCACAACAAAAAAAAAAAAAACAAGAAAAAATAAATAAAACACAAAATACATTTCCTCCCAAAATTACAAAAAAAAAAAAAAAATAAAAAATATATAAATCGACATTTCAATTTCATGAAAGTAAAAATGCAGAAGAGAAGAACGTAACTCGATTTAAAATTTAGGTAAAAACAAAGATATCAAAAATTATAAAAAAAAACTCATCAACATACGATTAATTGTTTTTTTTTTGTTTATAAAATTATTTTTTTTATTTATGCGGCCTACAAAGGAACTTTACAACTCGTATAACAATTAATAATATTAAAAGCAGTTTCATATATTTATATAAATTGTTTCTTTTTTAAAATATTATTTAAAAAATTATGTTAAAGTCAAAATTAAATAAAAAAAAAAACTTGAACACAACAAAAAATATATGTTTATTGAAACCGAAAGAAAACTCTCATATGACTTGTTTCAAAAAATTGATATCAAACCAAATTTAACAAAAGAAAAATTAATTATTTAGTTTAAATATATATTCAAAAACCAAATTAAATTTTGTATAATAAACATGTATATTAGGGTGGGTCAAAAAAATCGATTTTTTTTTTTTTTGATTTGGTACTCCGAAAAATCGATTGCTAGACCCCTCTAGAATATACACGCCAAATATGAGCTCTTTATATTAATGGGAAGGTCCTCCGCTTTGCAATTTTCCATTTTTACATCAAGCTTCTACTAAAAAAAAATAATTTTTTTATTAATTGACTTTTTAGCAAATTTCTTTTCATATTCTTGTAGGAAATTGAACGCTCTACAAAAAAGGCCTTATACACTTTTTTCGTTTATCTAACCGTTGAATAGATATTTGAGGTCCAAAAATCGAGAAAATTTTTAAAAATTCGTTTTTTGTTCTTAATTTTGTAACAAATTGAAAAATTATAATGATCAAACGCGCAAGACATATTCTTGTTGGAAATTGATTGCTCCACAAAAAAGGTCTTATTAACTTTTTTCATTAATCTAACCATTCTAAAGATATTCGAGGTCAAAGTTAAAAAAAAATATAAAAACATTTTATATTTTTAAAAAATTTCTAATTCACTGAAACTTTATTATTTTCAAATTAGCAAGATATATTCTTGTAGGGGCTTAAACGTTCTACAAAAAATTCCTTGGAATGAAATTGATTGCTTTAACCGTTTAGAAGATATTCGTATCCAAACAAATGCTCACTGATTTCAATAGTTTTCTTATGACCCGTATGCATTGCGATTTGGATACGAATATCTTCTAAAAGGTTAAAGCAATCAATTTCATTCCAAGGAATTTTTTGTAGAACGTTTAAGCCCCTACAAGAATATATCTTGCTAATTTGAAAATAATAAAGTTTCAGTGAATTAGAAATTTTTTTAAAAATATAAAATGTTTTTATATTTTTTTTTAACTTTGACCTCGAATATCTTTAGAATGTTTAGATTAATGAAAAAAGTTAATAAGACCTTTTTTGTGGAGCAATCAATTTCCAACAAGAATATGTCTTGCGCGTTTGATCATTATAATTTTTCAATTTGTTACAAAATTAAGAACAAAAAACGAATTTTTAAAGATTTTCTCGATTTTTGAACCTCAAATATCTATTCAACGGTTAGATAAACGAAAAAAGTGTATAAGGCCTTTTTTGTAGAGCGTTCAATTTCCTACAAGAATATGAAAAGAAATTTGCTAAAAAGTCAATTAATAAAAAAATTATTTTTTTTTAGTAGAAGCTTGATGTAAAAATGGAAAATTGCAAAGCGGAGGACCTTCCCATTAATATAAAGAGCTCATTTTTGGCGTGTATATTCTAGAGGGGTCTAGCAATCGATTTTTCGGAGTACCAATCCAAAAAAAAGAATTTCGATTTTTTTGACCCACCCTAATGTATATATAGATATTATGCTGCTTAATAACAAATCAATGCTCTTTTTTTAATAAATTTGATAATTTTTTATAAGAAAATTATGCTTTTTATTTTTGGTCTAAAAAGATAATTTTTAATTATTTATTAAAAAACAATGTAAAAATAAAGAAACCCACAAAATTAAAATGAACAAAACTTTTTGTAAACAAAAAACACAACTTTCATATTGGCTTCTGTCATCACGGTGCAAAAAAATAGTTTCAAATAAAACATTAAGATTGTTTTTTGACAAATTATAACTAAACAAAAAAAAAAAATTATCTACATTATTTTTCTTTTTTTTTTTTTGAAAAAAATAATTTTGAGTGTTACTTTTTAAAAACCTACTGTAGTCTGAAAAGTGTTAGCATTGCCCTGTTTTTTTTTTTTTAATTTATTCTTGAATAAAAATATATACCAAGTTAACCCTTAAGTAAAAAATTAACTAAATAAATAATAAATTAAATAAATTGTATTAATTTTTTGTTTTTTATTTTTTATGACTTACCTTCTGGCCACTGTACGCAAACTGTCATCATCCAAGAAAAATATTAGAAAAAAAGAAAGAAGATTTTTTTTGAAAATTAGGTAATTTTTTATATTATTGAAATATTTTTTTTAATTTCATTTATGATTAATAACATTCAATGGCATACCAGTTAATTGGTTAAAATTTTAACGTTCACTTGCAATTAATTACAATATTGGCTAATGTTAATGTTATAACTAAATTTACTAATTTTTTTTATTGAATTTACTAAACTACTATTTCTAACAAAAAAAGAACTCAACCAATAGTAATGTTATTTAAATTATATTCTTGAAACCTGTGTAGTGGGTAAATGGTAGTCTAAATGTAATGTTTTTATGTTTTTGAATCATACCCTTAGTTGCTTATTTGTTCATAGACATTTCTTAAGGAATCTGGTAAAACTAGAATGCATTTTGGGTGAAAGAACATTTACTCGATTTGTTCCTAAAAATATGCAACTTTATACTGAAAATACTTAATATTTATATCATTAGAGAAAATATTCTATTAATACTCAACTTTATCTAACTATCGTCACTATTTTTTCAATATAAATTTTCAATGCAATATAAAATTGATTATGAAAATAGTTAAGCTCCTTTAAGTATGCAATAATATGTTAAATTTATTGTTATTAAAAGAATCTGGTAAAAAAAATAGTATTTTTGGTGAATTAACAACCATTCGTTCCAATATTTCCGTGTTTTGAGATTAATTAAACATATTTTTCCTGAAAATATGCAATTATATACTGAAAATACTAAACATTTACGCATTATGAGAGAAAATATTCTGTTAATATCAACTGTATTTAATTATCATAATTCTAGCTTAAATTGAGTATAAATGTGGTTAAGCTCATTCGAGTTAATTTATTATTGAAATATTTACATATACTCATGAAGAGAAAACTATTCATTTAATTTGTATACACTAACTTGTAATTACTTATAACAAAAAGAATTTACAATAATTTATATTATATTTTTAGGGGCAACAACTGAAATAATGCAATTCGTCGGAAATAAATTAACCAAAACTGTACTTTTCTTTTCATATAAAACTAAAAAATCCGTTTATTAGAATTTACTCAAAATAAAATAAATCAAATTATACATTTAGGGGCTATCGGAAATAAGTCAAGTTTTCGGAAATGACATTCTTCTTAAACTAAATCGTGACTTTTATTATTCAAATTTAATTTTAAACGTAATTTTTCAAAAAAAACAAATACAGTTACAGTTCTTTCAATGTAAAATGTAAAAAATGTTACATGGAAAACGAAAAGATATAATGAAAAAAACTTTAATCTTCCCTACTTGCTAAAAGGAAACTTGCAAAATTGTATTCACGCGTCATACAACTTTCCTAAAGCTGTGTGGGCTTCCTGAATCGACTTGATTCTTTCCCATTTTGCACAGTTAAGCTGGGCAACAGCCCTACACCAGCTCCGGGTCTTTTCAGGAGATATCCTTTTCACATACCCGGAGAGAAAGAGAGAGTAAAGTTAAAATATGATCCAAAAGGATTATATGGAAATCGCATTAGCCCAAAAAGGACAATTTCCGTGGATTTTGCTGCTGTAACGTCATAAACTTCTTTAACCCTTATACCGTTGCTGCTGGCGCTAGTGCTACTGCCTGATGCTGTTGCTTTGGTAAGCGAAAATCTTCTCATTTCCTTTTTTTTTTGAGAACGATGAACGAAAACGACAATGACGACGATGTAGTCGAAAGGTGTGAAGTTTAAAAGGAGCTACCTTTAACTTAAAACCAACAAACTATACAACTGCACCATATGGATTCAAGGTTTACGGTATAGTGCGGATGGAGTATGAGGAATATATATTGCACATACGTGGATTAAGACTGATTTTCGTATATGAGAACTGGCAAAGAGAGCTCAAGTTTTAAAAATATGAATATTACACCAGAATGAGAGAAAAAAGCAGCAACTACGAGTACATCAGCATATGATAGGATTAGGCGAAAAACTGATGTTGCTTTTTTGGTACGTCTTTGCCATCTAAGGACACCTTCCAAGTGTCATATATTGCATCGTAAAATGAATTTGTAATGTCAGTTCTTATATGAAAAGACTTAATCTTCTTGAAAAATATAACATCACCACATGTGTGCATCTTTTGACAAGAAATGACTTCGTGGAAATTTATAGGTTCCAAATTGAATTTTCTGAAAGCTTCAAAATGGATTTAATTAGAGAAAAGCTGTTTTTCTAGAGAAACTATAAATATTTTGCACAAAGAGCTGCAAAGTATGCAAATAATTTGTAATTTCTTGTTAAATTTGAATGTTTGCAAAATATTAGACGGTACTTAAAAAAAAAGAATACGAAAAAGTCTTTTAAAAAGATATATCGCCTAAAAGTATGCAACACTACATAAAAATATGCAAATATAGAAGAGATAAAGCTAAAATAACCAGGAAATCAATAAAAAAAACGCATATTAAGCATATTTTTGCATGGTTTGAACAAAAACCTCCTAAAGCTATGCAATATAAATCCATCAGTTAAAAATTTGTACGAAAAGACAAGGTAACCATAGATAAAAATTCTTGATGGTATCATAATGTTGTTTTAGGTAACGTTTTCTATACAAACCTATGTTTTTTTACAAAAAGACTTATAAATATGCAACAATATTTATTAAAAAGTTTTAATGCCTATCAAAGATAGTTTTTTTCAGCGAATCGATTCAAAATAAAATTGCAACATTATTCAATAATTTTGCGTTTATAAATTTTCATATATTGGTGTTAATTAAACGATTTTTTCCTAAAAATATGCAATTATATACTGAAATCCCTTGATATTTCTATCATTAGTGAAAATATTCTGTTAAAATAAATTTATCTAATTACCTTCACCATTATTAGTCATTTTAAGTGTATTGTTACATACGTGTATGTAGATAAAACCTATATTCATGCTAAAGAACCATTTCCATTCTATATAGAATATAAAATATAATACGTGCTTTGAATTAATTTTTTTTTAAATTTGAGGATGCACATGCCTAAACATTTAAAATGAATTTAATTCCATTCATGTTTCTGAACAATTATATAAAAAAAAACTTAAATAAAAAATATCTACAATATAATGTAGATTAATTTTTATAAACTTATTTAAGCTACATTAAACATTTTTGTATATGTGTTAATAACTTTAGTAATTTTGCATTCATTAGCTTTTTTTTTTTAATTTTTTGTTTAGTTTAGTTTTTTTTTTTTTTGGTTTCTTTTGATTTCATTCTAAGAATTAACAAAAATTTGAATTACAGTAATATTGTTGTTTGTTTTGCTCACCTAGAGCTGGAGCCGCAACGGCACCTTCTTTTGTTAGACAAACTGATGTGAGGTGATCAACGAAGGTTAAAAAAATGGAAAAAAATAAATAAGAAGATAAAAATAAAAATTATAAATTAAATTAAAATTAATTTCTATTGAAGGTAATGTTTTAAATGATTTTTTTTTTAGAATTTTATTTAAAATAAAAATGAACGTTGTAAATCGTTCTTAAGCGCAAGAAACAGGTTTTTTTTTTTTTTAACAAGCAAATAATAATTTTTTCGTCGATATTGTTTGACTTTTGTTTACATACAACAATTAACTAATTTTACTTAACTAAACCCATGTTTTTTATTCTAAGCAAATAATAATTACAAAATAAAGTAACTATTGGTTGCAGGATTTTTTTTATTTGATGATTTTTTAAATGACAGTGGTTTTCCTAAAAAAAAATGTTTAAAATTTCCAGTTTTTAATTTTCAAAAACTTGTTTTTAACTTCCAAGCAACTTCTAGTTACTTTTAAATCGATTTGTTTAATGATTTAACCGTTTTGTTTGGGAAGATTTTTACAGCAAGTTCTGAGTTAAATTTAAGCTAATTTTTTCGAGCTTAAAACTTTAAAGCTAATTTAGAAACACTTTAAGGCTAAATAACACTTAAGGGCGTATTTAAACAAAAGAGAAGGTTTTCGTTAGAAGTTAGAGCATTATAAAATTGTATGTAGATCGTAAAAGTATGCAAAATTTGTTATTTAGTTAATATTAATTAATTTTCCATGGAAAGTCTCTGAAGAAAAATGATCAAACTCGACATTGTTTTTGAGTTGTGGATGTTTAAAGAATAAGTTACCAATTCGAATATTTTCTCAAGAAAATGAGAGTAAAAACCACTAAAATGCACTAGCTTCTAGTATAAACAGATATCTATTTACATCTGTTTGAAAATTAAACTGCTTTAATCAATATTTCTAATTGTTTGCAAATTATCACACATCAACAATATTTATGTATCCCCATAAAATAATTTATTAATAATAAAAAATCAATATTATCTATCAAAATAAACTATTTAATGACCACCAAAAATATTCAACCGTTGCGTTAGTTTAAAAAAATATATATGCTTGATTAATTTGCATCAAAAATATTGACATTAATTAAACCGAAAATTCCATAAAATTTTAAAATATTCATAGATAAATCCAATCAAAATATATTCATTTATATAGAAAAAAAACCACTGAAACATCCTTTTTGCATTGAAAAACCATCAACTAAAAATATATAATCAATAAAAAAAAAAAACATAAGCCCACCTATTATATCCATAATACATAATAATTAGAGCTAATAAATTACCATAAACAGAAATTAAGTTATCAAATTTTATTAACTTGCTGCACAAAAATAACAAAATCTCTTTCTAAAAACCCATTAAGTTTGTCATTAAAAAAAAAATATATAGATTTCCACAAAACCACATGCTTTGTATTAAAAAAAAATAACAACAACAATGGCGGAATTGTATGTAATAAAATGCGATTAAAAAAAATGATTATGTAAATATTTTTCAAAAAATTAAATATCCATAAGCCCGGTGTTGTGCGCGCGAAAGGCAATAATTTGATAACTTACTCTAATGACGTGACGTCCTGAAACACTTTTAATTAGGGTCCTCTTCCCACACATTCCCACCATATTACATACCTCCATATAACCATCATTATTGTTAAACGAGAATTAATTTCAATAAAATTCCGCATGACTTCAGCGGAATTTTACGCCACGCGTGGCAAAATATACAAACAAAAATTAAATTTAAATTAAACAATAACGACACAACAAACAATACTGATTGTTTGTGTTTGTGTTTGTATAGCGGTGTATGATGGCGGCCATCCTGTTTAAAATTCAAATTATAAAATTTTGCGCTCACTAATAATTTAATCATCGGAGGAAGCGAACAAAAAAATTAAAAAAAGCAACAAAAAAAAAGGCAAAAACGGAAAATAAACAAAAATGGCTGATTTCAAATCTTCTCCTTTCCTGTCAAATGAGAAATGTGAAATGGAAATGATTTCATTTCCTTTTTAGCAAAATGTATCCTTTTTCCCAGGCACAAAACGAAGATGGCAGACATAAAAAAAAAACAGAAAACGAGTTACGGTGGACTTATTTGGATGTCCTTCCCTTTGGAGTGCCTGAGGGTTCCTTTTTCGGTTCGACGACGAAACGAAGAGAATGACAACGACAAGGAGACGATGATGTTTCCATGCAAATTGCTTTTGCTTTCGATTTTTGGTTTGTCGGTATTCCACACCATTCAAACACACACATACACACATTTCTATCTATAAACTATAAGAGAAAACTGTTAATGAGCGCATTGATGCATGAATCCTTTTAAGTTAACTTTTGAGGAGGTCTCATTGCGGGTTGTCATAGTTAAACTTAGCTTATTTGGGATTTTCGGGGGCTGCCATTTTGTTCTTTTTGTCATTTACTATATCAATGGACATAGAGAACCTTACGCCTCCTACTTCTTCTTCTTGTTCGACAATTGTCGTTGTCGAAAAGGAAATTGGCTATTAATTTTGTTTCAAAAGAGGAGGTCTTGGGTTTTTAGTTAAGTAATAACAATTTAGAAAAGAGTGTAGGTATTGTGTTATTTTTGGGGGTGGAAATTAATTGAATGTCGTTTTGGGTAGAATTTTGTCATTAAAAGATATATCTAACAACTAACATAGTTTGTGTGCTGTCGAACTACCCAAAAGGAGGACAGTTAAGAAAACTATATTTACCGAAACGGAATTGCAGTGATTATGATTGGAATATTTATTGAAGTATTTTTTGGGGGGGCGGCTGTATAGTTGTGGTGGTATTAACTAATCGGATGGACTTTATTAACCATGAATTGAACACTCAAATTGAGTTTGTATGGTAATTTCGGACTAATTAAGTTCATATAAGGCGATTTTTCGGTAAAATTTGGTAGATAAAGTAATTTGAAATGGTTCCTTGTAAATATTTTCATTTAAGAACTAACATTAATTTTGAAGAGATATTAAAATATTTGCTGAATTTGACGAGATAAGAAAATTTATTTCAATTTCTTGTTTAAAAGTCACTTAGGGAGAAGTTATTGGAAGTTTTATTCGGTAGAAATTAATTTTCAGTGCTTTTAGGAAAATTAATCAAGGGTTTTAAGTTTAGAATCATTAAATTTGGGACACTTTTATTACAAAAGTTTAACACAAGACAAAAGCTGCAATTATAAACTTCTATAATAACAATTTTGCAATTAATACTCTTAAGGAACTTAATTTAAGTAAAAACTTAATTACAACCCTTTTCAAACATCGATTGATTTGCGATTACATAGTTATTCTGAGATCAGATTATTTGATTAGCTTACAGAGAGAATCAATTGATTCATTATTATTATTGTAATCTTTGTAAGTGTCTATTTGTTTGAATTAATTTCCAATATATATTGCAATAATTATCTTGATTGAAAGAGTAATAAGTGTCAAAACTTAATTACAATTTTAATAGAGTCTTTTTTCTCATGCACAGGTTTTTTTTTTAGTGATTCATAATTATTTTATTTTCCATTTTTTTAGACACACGATCTATAAGTTTATTTTTAAATAAAAAAAAAAAAAAATATGAAAAGATGCACGATTAAGTATTATAAATTAAATAACTAATGATATGAGTATAATGATACGATTTTTGAAAGGTATGAAGTAACTTCATATTTTGAGAAACAAGAAAAAGAAAAGATTAATATCTTTTTGTCATTCCTCGGAAAATCTATAAAACAAAGCAAAATTGTGATTTTTAATACGATTTCAGTTTTCAGCGTTTTTCAGAGCTCATCAATTGGCTCCTTTAATTGAACTTGGACCGCATTGAAATGCGGAGGTTAGAAGACCGTTTTGTACGAGAGAACCAGGAAGTTGCTTCTGCATTTTTTTTAATGACTTTGGACAGGAATGGAAGGATAGCGATTGGACGAAATTCCGAATTGGGACTGTATTTGGGAATTGCAATTAAGAATTTTTTCATACTGGACACATTTCAGTAAAAAAAATTACGGTACCTAACAAATTCACGGACGTCAAAGCAAAAGTTTTTTTTTTAATTTCTAACCCCATTCTACGAAGATAAAAAATAATAATAATTATTATTAAAAAAAAAATCAGCCCAACAACAAAAATCACCAAATTTATAAAAAAATTTTTAACATTCTTGTTATTTAAAAAATTTATATAAATTAGCATTATTTATAAAAATATCTTTATTTTTCGTGTAAAAAAGTGCAGCAAGTTAATAATGAATAAAAATTTGTAGGTAACTTAATTAATTTTAAAAACTTTATTTTGCTAAATAAAATGCAGCAATTAACTATATATTAATATAAAAATGATTTTAAGTAAGATTTAATGTGTACGTATATAAGTTTTTATTAGTACAAAAAAGTTATATAAATAAAAAAATTTAATTTAATAAATTTAATTCAAAATCACATACCATCATAAAATATAAATATATGTATATAAAAAAAAACGTTAAAAATTCTAAATATAAAAATAATAAAACTTATTAATTTTTAAAAATTATATTTATTATTTTAAAACAAAAAAAAAAAATTTTCCATGTTATGGAAGTTTCCCAAAAACATTTGTTTTCTAGTTTGTAATATTTTTTTTTTTACATATTAATTTTGATTAAACTATGACATCCATAACATGGATACTTAAATATTATTTAGTATTTGGGGGTAAAAGACAATAGCAAGCATTAAAAGCAAACAAAAATTTGTATTTATTTTCTCAAAATCCTTAAAAAAAATGCAATAAATTAGGGATTCATATTATTTATAAAAATTTTTTTCTCTCATCTTTCAAACTAAGCTTATATAATTATAATTAAGAAAAAAAAAAATGTTAAGGTTTATTTATATTGGGTTTATAAAAAAAAAACTTACCATTTGGAACTGTTGGCACTTTTTTGGTTTGTACACGAGCTGTTGCATTGTTGACCTTTTTTTTTGTGTATTTTATTGTTGTTGTTTGTTTTTTTTTTTTTTTATTGATTATTTGTAATTAATTAAAATAGAAAGAAATGTAATAGATTAGTAAATTTGTAGTAAACTAGTTTTTATATATTTTGTTTCTAAATATAAAAAATAAATTTAACTATTAAAAAAATATTATTAAAATTTCAAATTAAATTTATCAGACGGACAAAATGGACGAAAAATATACACATATATTTTTAAGTTATAATTTGTTTAAATTTAATTTTAAATTGATTTTTTGTTGGGTTTAAAAAAAAATTAATATTCAGAAAACAATCACGACTATCAAGTTAGAATAAGAAATTTCCTTTTCTTACCCTAGCATATTTAAAAATATGAACACTCGAGAGTGAATATTAATTTAAAGTGAACAAATTTATCAAAACAAAATAATAAAATTATTTAGGATTGCCTAAGAGAAGGACCAAATTTTCATAAAATCGAACTACAAAAAGCAGAGTTGCGCTAAAAACCTCATAATACTTAGACTCATTTTAAATTTAAATGTAAAAGTGATGCCAAATCATCTTGAATATTGTAGTCAAATAAATATATTCAAAAGAAACCTGCAATTGCACAATATTATAATTGTGTTTAGAAATCTCAACTAAAATACCTTCGTACTTAATATTTTGTATGGATATTCTAAAAATTGTTATAATGTTTAGTTTCCTCATTGAGTTTGTTATCATACCAAACAAAATTAATAAATTTATGTCTCTAAAATTTTAATCACCTTAGCTAGTTTTCATAATTTCATATTCCAAAAACCCCAAAACAACACATTTCGCCAGAATTCACTTTATAACATTGTTGTGTTTTTCTTTTCAACTAAAAATTCATTTTACCAAATTTTCAATAATAATCAAAAACTTCCTGGTCCCCATAATACTCATACATATTCTCTTGTCAGCGGTTGCATGCACGTCCAATCAGTTTAGAACCACAAATAATCATGTAGAATGTCATGTTGTCATTTGTTTCAATTACCATATCATCAAATCTCTTCACTTAGTCTCTCTACCAAATAATATTATATAGCCTAAGCTAAAATTCAATAATATATGTTTTGGGATAGAGAGTGAGACATAATTCCACATTAAAATATAGGTACACCCTCCAGAGATATATTGTGTGAAGCTTAGCGGTATAGTTAATTTATATGTGAAGCCCTCAAAATTCTACTCTATGTTGATGATGTGGTATCCTCTCTTGCAACGATTTTACATGATAAAATCTCGTTTCATCTCTCAAAAATTTATCCAACAATGAGGGAGGAAAATAAAAAAAAAAAAGTAAAACACTAAAACTTAGGTGAACCAATGGGTCGCATGAAGTTGCTTTAATAAATTAAAGATTTTAACCTGAACTGTGATCAAAGGAACAGTTGGCTTAAAGTGTTTTGTTTTATTTAAATGCAGTCTCAGCATGTTTAAACTATGAGTTATGTGTAAAAATGTGTAAGAATTGTCACCATAGTTAATTGATGTAACTTTAGATGTAAAAAACTCAAAAACTCAACCGAATTTGAGAAGTTTACTAAGCAACTTTTTGTTGAATATTTTATTTTCTATAAAATTAGATATTTTGAAAGTTTTTATAAAATTTTTTACAGACAAAATATTGGTAAAAATAATAATGTAGGAGGAAAAATAGTTCTGTTTTTAGAAACTCGTTCAAAATTTTTTCTGAACAAAGAAAAAAATCGGAAATGTTCGTTTGAAAATAGCAGTTTGAGAGTTTGGGCTACGATTAGCCAGTTTTTGAAGCGAAACAATACAGACGGAATGTTTCGAGCCCTACAACAGTAGGTTACTTTTAGAAAACTCAAAATTATAATTTTTTTTCCTTGTTCGAATTGTTTTTGTTAATTTTCTATGCGCAAATTATTTTATTATTTTTTTTTTATTTTTATTTTCGATAGAAAATTTAATTTTCCACAAAAAGTAACTTGGGTAAATTTTTAAAATTCGACTTAGTTTTGGAGTTTTTTTGCATCCAAAGTTACATAAAGTAGCAAAAAACCAGTCCAATATTGAAGTCAGACTACCTTTCCTTTTTTCTTTTTTTTCCTTTTTTATTTTAAAATTCATTCCAAATTTAATTGAAAATTTGCATTCAACTTTTATTTTTTGAGTACAGTAACTAGCCCTTAGAGTACACTCATTCATCACTTGCAGGAAAAAAAAAAAAACTATAACAACCAGCCTAAAGCACAAATAGTTCCCCGAGGCTTAATAATTTACGCAAAAACATAGGGTAATTTAAAGATACCCCTTCAATATTGTTCCACAATAACCCAAATCATACATTTTCCGAATCTGTGCACTTTTTAAGAGTGTACCTATTCTGTGTTTGATCATGTTCGTAAGTTGTGTTTCGTAACATTTTATGAATTTCCCAATTCTAAAATTACCTCTCCCCTTCCCCCTCTTCAACATCCATATGACAAATATCTAGATTTATATAATTTTACCTAAAATGTTTTTGTGAACACAATAAATTGTGTACTAGAAGAGCTTGCGAATTTGGTGAATTTCAATTTTAAATTGCATTTTACACAAATAATGTTCAATAGAAGTCTTATAGGGTTTCAATAGAGGTGTAGTTTGTGGAATATTTAAGTTTTATTTATGAAGAGAATATACATTCGAGTTGTGTTTTATATGTGACCTCAAAACAGTGACGGGCGATTAGTCCGATACGGATATTCTGACCTTAGGTTAGAAAACATAGACAAAAAAAAAAATAGAATACAAAGACGGTTTTGCGGTTGACCACTCTTTTTGTGTATGGTAACTTTACTCTGACAGTTAAAATACAGTGTAACCTCACTAACCAGGAATAGGAAGTTCAACTTGAATAGCCCTATTTTTTGAAATTACTCTCTACATCTCTACACACACATAGATACATTTATTATGCAGAAAATTTTGTATTATAGATGTGGACACAAAATACGAGTAGATATAATGTTGCAGGTGGGAGTTTTAGAGATATATGGTAATTACGTGAGGATAAGGTTTTCCTATAGAATTTTGAAAATTTTATAGTGCCTCTTGCTGCAGCCAGCATTGCAACAGCAGCAGTACTATCATTATAAGGCCATTCTCTATATGAACCAACCAACCAACGAAGTAAAGTATCCAATATTCTCTATGTCCATATTATTTTAATATAAAACAAACGATATATCTACTCATAGAAATAGGTAGATCTATAGAATGTGTGTGGTTTGCTTTCATATTTGTTGGATACTTTCCAACAAATGTTACAATCAAGTGTAATATTACATTTTTTTTTGTTTTGTTTTGTTCGTAGTATGACCATAGCATAAATATGTATAGTAAATTCAAATTGATTTTATTTTTGAAGATATTTAATTAAAATCCATTTTAAAAGGAGGAGTTTGTTTGTTTATATAAAAAAAAAACATTGTTGATGATTTTGCAATATAAATAATATTTTTTTTTGAAACAAAATAAAACATGAAAACTTAATGAAATTGAATATGGTTTTGAATATTGATGACAATTGAAAATGAATTTTTGTATGCCAATTGACAGCGAATTGTTTTTTTGAAATATGATAAAAATGAAATATTATAAAAAATATTCTTTATAAAATTGAAGTATTGAAGCAATTTAATTGAATATTACTACAATAGAAAGTTTCTTTTAACAACAACAGAGTGTGTCAATTCTGTGGAAACATGTTTTCAGCCAATTATTTTTGAATACAAAAATTACAAACTTTCCTCTTGAATAATTTGACATCATTTCAGTTATTGGGAGTGAAAATGAAGAAAATGAAACTGTTTATTATCAAATACTTAAACCAAAATGTCGTTTAACGTCGATAATACAGTTCATACCACATATCTACACATGGTAAGATCGCCTTAATGTCGATAACGCAGTTCAGTTCATTTCAATACAGTTCATTTACATCTCTAAAAATGTTTATTATAGATCTCTACACAAGATAAAATTTCTTGAAGTCGATAATGCAGTTCATGTTTCATCTCGACGTATCACTTGAATACAGTTGATTTGATATCATTAGATATGGTAAGATCGCTTTATGTCGATAATACAGTTTATTTCCATCTCAACATACATATGACAAGGATCTCGGAATGTCGATAATACAGTACTTATAAATTCTTTTCCAAGAAAATGTTTAGATGCGATTGCAAAAATAATAATTCGATCTTATGCCTAAAAGTATACAACATTATTTGTAAATACTTTCATTTCTGCCTTTTCAACTGGGCTGAATGTGTTAAAATGTTAACAAGATCGTATGCATTTCCCACTGCAAAAGGTAAGATTCATTTGATTTTACTTTCGGATTATAGAGTTCACAACCAATTTTGTCACAAAGCATGATGACCGGAGCTATAATTGAGTTAATTTTATTGGAATGTTTTTTCTTTTGCAAAGGGACACTTTTTGGTGGATGTTGTTTTTGTAATTATTTCTCTTGATAGAATATTCCCTGGGATGAATTGTCCTTTGATAAGTTGCCTATGATGACTTGTCTTACAAATAGCTATGGAGTGCTTGGATTAGTTTAAAACCCATTTTAAAGTACCATTTGATAGATTCATTTTTTGTGCATAAAAAGTTATGTAAAGTCCTGTATAGCTTTTCTAAAAGGAAAAACCAAATCAAACTCTAAACTTTTTTAAGACTTTACATTCAAACTGGTATCAAAACATACTTTAAGGTACATAATGTTTTCTAAATCAATTAAAAAACAAAGAAACTAAAAACAAAACAGGATTTTTGTCATTTAAAAAAGAAAATGGCTTTGAGAAAGAAACATTTTCCAGGTAACTAAGCTTGTTTCAAATATTTTGATGCTGTTCTTTTAATTCTTCTATCCTATCTATTTATCAATTAAGAATCGAATTAAACACTTTTACACTCTTTAGCAATGGATAATGTCAGCAGTTTCTTCTTCTAATTCGTAAAACGTAGTAGATCCTCATTTTACCTTCGTCTTGTTTTCTTGTCTTTGTTTTTTTTTTTTTTATTTGAAAAGTTTTTCCTATCCTTTTAGTTTAGTTTTTTATTTCTTTCTATTGCTATGGGAGAGGGGCTTTGAAAAGTCTAATGACAATCCTTGTGGCGCATCGAGATTTTCTTCTTGTTACCTATTGAACAAGTACCTTACTACTTTTTTTTTTGCTGTCCCTCTTTCTATAAAGTAGGAGATATAGGATTTACAGAAAACACACACAAAGACATACAATTAAACTTTGCCAGCCTCCCTAACTATACCTTTTTGCGATGACACGATTATATCCGTTTCTCATTTAAACGAGATAAAAGTCTTGTAAAACAATGTTGATGTTGTTTTTCAACATGAGAGGAGGGTATTTGGCAGAACATAGAAGTAGAATGAAGATGAAAGTTCGACCCAAAGGATATTGTAGAATGGGAAATGTTTCCATAACATTAATCCTAAAGTAAAAGTTCGAAGTATAGGTATTTTGTAATGTAGGCACACGCTTGAGAGAGGTTTTTGCCTTCAACTTTTCTCCTCCTCTCTTTTTTTGTGTTGTCCTTCTTTCTTGTCTGTAAAATCTATAAAGTTTTCTATGAAAATGAATGTTTTATTTTTAATTAGTTTTTGTGCTGCCTACACATTTAAAAGTTATCCTTTTTTCTAAAGGATACACTATACCAATTTACAGTTAGTTTGGTTGATGGAGGATGCTTATGTAATAAACTGCATTAAACGAGATGCAAAGATATTGAGTACATTTACCATGAGCATGTGGAATCCAAAAACAAATATGAACTACATTTTAAGACTTTTGCCGAATTCAGACAAAAAGAGGTAAGAGCAGTCAACTGCTGGTTGATTGTTATTTTATTCTTCTATAATGTTTTTCTTGCAATCTTTTTTGTTTCAGAACTAAAAAAAAAGTTTGTCAATTGTCACTTTGTAACTTAATAACAAGTTCTTGAGATACAATTTAATGAACAAAGTTGATAAAGATCAGAATTTTTCATACGTATTTGCTCTTTGTCTCTCATAGTTCACATTCAATTTCTTCTCAAGAAAAAATCGTAACTTTCTGGGAAAGTAATAGATAGTTAATGGATATGTGTTTTTTGTTATCACACTCAAGTGATTGTTTTCAGTGTAGCAAGGTTTTTGAAGGTTTAAAGTGTTACAGATTGATGTTTTCAAGTTAAATTCAAGTTCGTTGCATATGCTCCTTTTTTTATTTTTTACTTTAAACGCTCTAATAAGGATGTACATTATTTGATTGCAATTAGGTTAAGCTGTCACAGCATCTGACACAAAATTTTATACTTTCTCTCTCTTTCTCGATGAGGTTTTTACCACAGACATTCCAGCGATATAGGATCATCCGCAGTTTGTCAGAGAATACACTTTTTCTTCTCTCTTTTTATTTAATGGTTTACACACATCTCCACATTAAACAAGAAAAGAAGTATTTACCCAACAACAAAAGGAGAGTACCTCAAGAATTCACTAGTCAATTAACACTGAAACTACTCTATAGTTATCCTTAATGGATGGTCTTTGTTGCCTTCATCACTGGCTTAACCTATGTATAACTACTTAAGCTGTCTTTAGCACAAGTCCTGTTTTTTTTTTTTATTTTGCTTTTTGTTGTGAAAAGAACTTAAATTGGATCACTTGGATAGAATAGTGATTGAAATGAAGAACAGAAATCAATTAAATACAATAAAAGAGATAAAAAGATAGAGGTTTTCTATGTTCTTCGTCGGTTAACCTATCGATTTTTGTAAATGAATTTTTTCTATTTTCAGATTTAATAAAGCAGACAAAAAATTAAATAATGTGGTTAAAGGATGAAAATGAAGCCGTTTTGAAAATAGATTTAAATACGTTGTAAATATTCATCTGATTAAACTGATTGATTTATTATTTTTTTTTAAATTAAATCTAGAACAAAATAGTTATATAAAAAATGTTGCATACTTTAAGGCGTTCATTTTCATAAATAAAGATTTATAAACAGAACAGAATTTCATTAGGGGAAAACTCTTTTAAGTAAAGACAAACTTGGCAAGCAAAAAATGATCCATAATTTCACCTTAATGTTTGGAAAAAGTAGTATATTTTAAGGCTCAAAGTTTTTAAAACATTAAGATTGGCATTGTACCACCAAGAAATGTGTGAACTTGAGAAAATTATAGCATCATTTACGACCAAGAGCTTATAAAATATTTGTGTTTGTATGCGCTTTTATTTCACGTGTCTTTAAAATTTTTTGTTGCATACTTTAAAGCTAGAAGCATAGAAAACTTTAAACTTTAAAACCAATACAAAGTGTGCCTTCAAAAAATGTTGGATATTATAGTATAGATGTGACTACATTAAGAAGAAATAAAAACAAAATTTACAATTGAGAAATTAGAGCAATCGGCAAAATTTATGCTCTTACTTTAAGAAAAAAGATGCCATCAAGAAAAATGTTCAACATTTTGGGGCTTATTAATTACGAAATATTTAGCTATGAATTTTTCAGGTGGAAAGTGTGATTTTATAAGAAAATTGGTAAGGTAAGAAAAAGAGTTTCCTTCATACGAATGTTTCATATTTTGAACTAAAAACATTTAAGTACACATTTTGAGACCAAAAGAAAGCTCTCAAGCAAAATTGAGCATATTTTATGACTTAGTGTTATCCAAACGAATTGTGTCGTATCATTTTAATCCAGTCAAATAAGGGTTTAACCTCGGAATGAATGTTAGTAGAAATATTTTTTGCTCAATATCTTCCTTTTGCCATTTTATAACATATCTCAAAAGTCTAGAAAAATCTCATGTCCGCTTGTCGCGATTTCAAGGTCAAATCGCGAAATGAAGATTTTCAAAATAAGCAAAAATAGGCTATGGTATTATATACACATATGATACATGATTTCAAGGTATTTTTTAATGCTGATTCCAAAAAATCTAAAATCAAGGCAATCTGACGTCTCTGAAAAAAGTTATACCTGTTTTTCATCTGTTAACCCATATTATTATAACAGTTGCTAACTTACTACCGAAAAACCCTCAAAAGTTATGGTAGCGGAACCAAATTTTGCATGAAGGTTTTAAGATACATTATCATTCAGAATCAAAACAATGCAATGCAAAAAACATTCATATCTAAATCTATGACAAAATGGTATTTTTTGAGAAAAGGGGAAATTTTGATATGTGCACTAAAAAACATCCAGGTACAATCTTGGAATTAGTGCTAATAGGCTAATTTTTTGGTTTCTATGTTTGTTTGGATATTCTATAATTTATGTCAAAAATCTAAAAAAATCTCATGTCCGCAAGTTCTAATTTTCCAGGTTAAACTAAGTTAGGTGCAGATTTAAAAAAAAAATAATAAGAAAACTTTAGATTCTTATATGTATACCAACATAACCCATATCATTTCAAGGTATTTTTTAACGCTGATTCCAACAAAACCCACAAACAAATCAATATGACCATCCCTGAAAAGTAATGTACCTTATTCATGTTGATCTGACACAAATATCTGAAGAGTAGTTTTTTAATTTTTTCAAATCTGCACCTTATCTTCAAACCAAGAAAATTAGGACTTGCGGACATGAGATTTTTTTAGATTTTTGAGGGTAGTTAAAGAATATCCAAACAAAGATTAAAATGAAAAAAATTAGCCTATTAGCACTTATTCCTAAGATGAACAAGAATCTTCTTTAGTGCATATCCTAAAATTTGCCCCTCCATAAAAAAATACCATTATTTCGTAGGTATATATATTTTTTGTAATGGATTATTTTGATTTTTAATAATGATAGATTCTAAAATCTTCATGCAAAATTTGGTTCATCTACCATAACTTTTAAGGGTTTTTCGGCAGTAAGTTTGCAACTGTTATAATAATATGAGTTGACAGATGAAAAACAGGTATAACTTTTTCCAGAGACGTCAGATTGTCTTGATTTTAGATTTTTTGGAATCAGCATTAAAAAATACCTTGAAATCATGTATCATATGTGTATATAATACCATAGCCTATTGTTGCTAATTTTGAAAATCTCCATTTCGCGATTTGACCTTGAAATCGCGACAAGCGGACATGAGATTTTTCTAGACTTTTGAGATATGTTATAGAATGGCAAAAGGAAGATATTGAGCCAAAAAAATTTCTACTAACATTCATTCCGAGATTTACCCCTTTTTTCTCCTTATTTGACTGTATTATTTATTATTATTGGAAGAAAAGTATTCTATTACATTAAAAATAATCTAAGCAAGAACTCTAAAATACATTTTATATATGTACAGAGGTTTAAGACTGTTCTATTCTTAATTGTTCAAATCGTTTAACATTTCGTGCAAATTGATCAATATTCTTACCTTTCACAAAAATGTCATCGCTTCTGTCAATAATATCAACCTCTCTTACGTCACTAATGGATTTTTTCATTTCCAAAAAAAATTATTATTTTGTTTTTAGCTCACTAAATTAAAAAAAAAAATAAATAGAAAAAAAAAAATAAAAAATGTGTTTGATTACTTAAATGCAAACTCGAAGTTTTGATATACATAAAAATCCCTAAACCGAATAACAAACTTAAACAAAAACATATAAATACTAAGAAAATACTTTTAATTTGCGAAATTTCCTTGCTTTTTTCAATGCAACATGAACAAATATTTTAAGTATATCACACATACAAATTTATTAAGTTTCTATTTAAGTTAGAATGTATTAAATTTTAAGTGCTGGCAAAACATGTTTCTTGTTGTTTTACTAAGTTTTATTTCATTTTTTACAGACAATCAATGCATACTTTTAGGCGCTAAAATTATTTCCTCTCTATTTATATAGTTTTAAAATAATATGGCGCATTCTTTCAAGAGCCAATACATACTCCAGAACATCCACCAAGAAAAAAAGGAAACTATTTTTGTTTTAAGAGCCTTAAGGTTGAAACAAATTGTTTTTGATTTACTAAAAAAAAAAAAATAAATAAAACATAATGAAGAAATAACAGACATTCAATCAATTAATTTTCTTCTTCAAACAAAAGCGATGTTCTAGTTTTTGTTTTTTTTGTTGGTTAATAATTTGTCATTTTTTATTACAGCAATGCAATTGTGTAGTAAATGTTTTTAAATGATGTTTTTGTAGTATGAAAAAAAAGTACCCATTACCCAAGATCAGTTGTAGTTTATTTTTTTTTTCTTTAATTTGTCAAACAAAACTTTACTATTCATGCTGTATATTTTTTTGTACGAATCAAAAGGATTAAAGCAATTAAAACAGACATTTTTATGATACGTGACACATTCGACAAGAAACAAAATTTGTATTATTATTTTTTTTAAATGAAAGTACATTTTTTGCAGATTTTAGTGTCTAAGATGAGAGGGTTGATTACAAGTTTGTGGTTTTTAAAAAATAGTACTTTCTACCAAAACATAACACAAAACAAACAGACTATTATGGACTTTAATTGTGATTGTTTTTTTTACTTATTTTTTTTTTTATTACAAACAAAACAAAATTTTATATGAATTTTCTTATAGTTTTTTCTGTATTGTGAATTGTTTTCCCCTTTTTTATCGTAAAAATGAAAAGTTTTAGTACGATTTGGCATCACGAGAAATTAATTTATTACTGACCTGAAACTACCTTATCATTTCTATTTCAGGACAATAACAATTAAAAGATGGGTTCATGTCTTTGCTTTTTAAATTTTTTGTTCACGAATTTGATTATCATAACCACATATTATTTTTTCAAGTATTTTTAATTTAAATATCTACTCCAATGGGCTTAAGGCACATACTTGATCTTGGAACTTTCAAGAGGCTTAATTTTAATTGAAGGAAACAGTCGGAGACGTCACTTAAGCGAAAAGTAACAAGGTTACAAAATCTGAACCAACCTTCAAATGACGTAGACTCGCATTTGATACTTCACAGCCTTTTTTACCTCTTTAAATCTAACAATATACTTCAGAAGTTTAAAACAAACTTCTAACAAGTTGATTTGTGTAACAAACTTTAAGCTTTGACTTTTTCTGTTTGTTTTAGTTTTAATTAAAAGCCAATTCTAACCGAAGGGCATTCTACTTGAAATCGAAAAAATAAGAAAACATCTTGAAAACCTCTTCAAGTTTGACTTTCAGAATTTTCCAGTCCCTGATTTTGCCTACACTAACTAACAAACAATTTTCTTCAAAAAGGCTTCGGGTGAAAGAAACCCACGCGAATAAATAATGTCCTGCGAAAGAAAATAAACAGAAAAAAAAAAAAAATCCTGACGACATGATGACGAACAACACGAAGAAAATAAAAATGATTGAAAAAAAATAAATCATCAACTAGCAAAGAATATAAAATTCACTATACTCCTTTGCTGTGTCGAAGAAGAAGAAGGAAGCAAAACCACTTCAAAGTGTTTTCACCTCAATTTTATAAGCTTTTCCTTTTTCTAGTCGGTAGTAGTAGAGATTTCAAGCTAGAACTATTACTCAATGGTTTTCATATTCGACCTTAAAGAAGGAAAAAATCTCTCAAAGAGAAAACACTAACAACAACAACTATGACTTCTTAATGAATAACAAGCTCAACCAGCACGTTAACCTCGATTTGCACCACAAAAATCCAAAAACCAAAACAAAACAACACACAAGACTTTTCAAACTCACTCCAACAAAAACACAAAAAGGATGACGACGTATTTAAGTGAATTAAATTATGTACCCAGCAATACAAGGATATCATTTAACCAAATACGGTATTTTTAGTCTGAGGTATGAACCAGAGGAACAGAGTTGCCATACTTTGTGTGAAAATTCTTGGAACTAAGTAAAATGTGATACAAAAACGCATTCCAAGAAAGTTTTAAATGAAAATATAGGACTAAAAACTTTTAATTTAAGTCGTAATAAGGCCATACTACTTTTTTCGCTAAGATCGCTAGAAGTTAGCGAAAGATCCCTTAAAATTGGATCCCTTAAAATTTAAACCTACAAGCAAGCAGGAAACAAAACCAACACGAAAACCTTATTTCGATTGGTGTAAAGATTATTTTCGATTGTTTCGATAAGCTTATAGAAACTAAGCGAAACTTTTAACGAATTTGCGCGAACTAATTAGATACAAAGTATAAATCTCAACTCGACTGACAAGAAGAAATCTATACTTTGAATAACTAGATACAATTTAAAAAGTTTTTTTCGCTAAGTTTTTATGAACTTAGCGAATCACCATAAAAAGTTAACAGGAATTAAATCCAAACTGGCCTAAGTAATGATCATCATTTTGTAAACATCGCTGCAGTTTTCTTGATGATAATTTTATATACATTTGATAAGCTTATAGACCAGGGTCGATAATTTTTGAAACCAAAAAAAATCATAGTAGAATGAAACCCATTGGAAAAGGAGGTGAATATGATGAAAATTAAAGAAAAAATAAATTACGGGCGAGCCGAGTTCGGGAAGTGGGTGGGTTGAGTTTTTAGTGGTAAAAAATGGTATATCTCGATTTCCGGCAAAACTACAAATCCTATAGAAAAAAGTTGTATGGCAAAGTTGTAGGTAATAAAAAGATCTACTACTTTTGTACCAACAATTTTTTCACATAACCTCAAAATTTATGTGAAAAATTCAAAAAACCGAGTTTTTGGTTTTTTATTTTTATCTTTTTCAAAAACAAAAATTTTTCTACGAAATTTGGTGAAAACTTACCTTATTATGTCCCAAATACACTGTAATTTATTTGATTTAAAATATTAATTTGATCACCTTATTTTGACTTAACACCAAAAAAACACCCTAATTTTCAATCGAAAATTCACGTGTCAAAATATCAGCTTTTTTCAAAAAGTCGGTGGGCATTTCGTTCGTTAAAATGTCTATTTTCTGATGGTGTAAAAAAAATTGTACATTAGTATACTATAGAACATGTTCTAGTAAAATTCAAAAAATGAAAAAAGCTTGAATTCGAAAAAAATTTTTATCATTGCTTACAATTTTGGCCTATTTATTCAAATTTACACTTTAATTACTCAAAAAACGTAAGATTAATCAATGTTACATGAAATCTTACGTTTTTTGAGTAATTAAAGTGTAAATTTGAATAAATAGGCCAAAATTGTAAGCAATGATAAAAATTTTTTTCGAATTCAAGCTTTTTTCATTTTTTGAATTTTACTAGAACATGTTCTATAGTATACTAATGTACAATTTTTTTTACACCATCAGAAAATAGACATTTTAACGAACGAAATGCCCACCGACTTTTTGAAAAAAGCTGATATTTTGACACGTGAATTTTCGATTGAAAATTAGGGTGTTTTTTTGGTGTTAAGTCAAAATAAGGTGATCAAATTAATATTTTAAATCAAATAAATTACAGTGTATTTGGGACATAATAAGGTAAGTTTTCACCAAATTTCGTAGAAAAATTTTTGTTTTTGAAAAAGATAAAAATAAAAAACCAAAAACTCGGTTTTTTGAATTTTTCACATAAATTTTGAGGTTATGTGAAAAAATTGTTGGTACAAAAGTAGTAGATCTTTTTATTACCTACAACTTTGCCATACAACTTTTTTCTATAGGATTTGTAGTTTTGCCGGAAATCGAGATATACCATTTTTTACCACTAAAAACTCAACCCACCCACTTCCTGAACTCGGCTCGCCCGTAATTTATTTTTTATTTCATTCTTATCATATTCCCCTCCTTTTCCAATGGGTTTCATCCTACTATGATTTTTTTTTACTTTTTAATGTTTTTGAAGGCATCGGCACTGGTCTATTATAGGAACTTACATTTAAACGAAATTATGGGCACTAAATAGAATCAAATTATAAACATCAACTTGATTGAATTCAAGAGATCCTTTGTTCGAATGGTTTTTATATAAGAAATGTGTCGAAAACCTCGTTGCGATTTTAGAAGGTTGATTCGCTGACTTCACATGAACTTAGCGAATCACAAAAAAAAATCCTAACAAAAGACTTATAAAATCCAAATTATCTTACCAATGGGTAATTTCAATTGGCGTGGAGGCGATTTAATAGCATTTCGCTCACTTCATATAAACTAAGCGAAAAAGAGGTTGACACAAAATTCGTCGTTCAATTAACATTCAATATGGAACTACTGTCCCTATAAAAGGTTTTGTAAACTTTACGCCGATATTTGACATAAACTGTGTATGAGGGCTTCTGAGATAATTTTTATTTTGTCAGTGTGGCAACTCTACTACACAAAAAAGTATAATCAGGAATTAAAGTAAAACAGAAATAAAAAAAAATCTTGAACGAGACACAGAAAAAAAAAGAACATAAAGCTGATGATCCAGAGGGAAGGTTGTTATCCTGCACTGCATGTTGCTTCACTATAAAACAACAACAACCAACCAACTAACGACGACTACTACAACTATTCTCCTTTTTGCCATCCTTTTTAAAGCTATTTAAACCTCAAACCCATAAGCTGGCAGTAAATATCAATTTGTGGTAATAAGAAGCTTAAGTTGCTTCAGTAACTGCGGCGGCTGCTAGTTTACCGAATGGAAAAGCTATTCCTTCTTCTTATATAACTACATACAGGTATATGGTAGATAAGGTAGATATTCTGTAGCACCTTGCAACATCATCATCAGCCGCACCAGATAATTCCGAAATAATTAAAAATTGTTCTTGTTAAGTTTCAATTTTTTTTTTCATTTTATGTTTCTCTTTTTTAAATCTTCTTGTTTATAATTTTCATTTTTTTCTATAATATTTTTTGTAGTTAAGATTTATATAATATTACCATAGAGTTGGACTTTGTGTATTCTTGTTAACAACAACAACGTTAAAAAAAAATTGCAAATTTACGATGGCATAAGAAATAAGTGAGATACAAAAAAAAAAAATTATATAAAAAAACCATTAAAAAAGAAAAGACTTTGAATACAGAATGCGGCTGGAACGACCAGGACGACCACCACACTCTACCACAGGGTTTAAAAAAAAGAATATTTATTCTTTTCATAAAATTGCAAGGCAATGTAGTAAAGAGAGGTGGTATACAACACGGAGAGATGCCGTAAATTTATTGTAGAATACACGTGAATAAAAGCAATTGAGGATACACAATGTGCGAAGATCTCTTCCTAAGGACCCTCTGCTATAGATAAAATATGTTTGTTTACATACAATGTGTGTAGGTAAGGTAGGGTTATCGTTGAATAAAAAAGGATGCGCTAACTAAATGTGTGAATACACACAGGTTGGATACTATACTATGTGCATTCTGTGTTTAAAACAAAAGAATATATATGATACACGAGAATGGGAGCCATATCTGAAAGGATTTATAGTTTCAACTATTATTTATGTTTAACGAATGGTAGTATTTTTATTTTCAAAGAAATAATTCATTTAGATTGAAGAATTAAAGTCAGATTATGTGTGTGTGGGAAAAAGAGGAATAAAAGGAGCACAAAAAGAAGTATGTTGTGCAGGATTAAATGCACAACTAGGTTGCAGGATTTACTTAGAATTTTCGCTATTTTATTATGAACTCAGCGAAACAACCAAAACAAATGGAAAACCGATAATATCAAACTAACTTCCTAACTAATTGGAAACACATAAATAAGCAGGACTTTGATTGATGTACAGATCAATTAAGAGAGTTTCGCTAACTTCCTATGAACTTAGCGAAACACGAATTGAAGAGTTATAAAGCCTGAACTATTGTAAATAAATAATAAGTAATTATACACATTGGAAATTGCTTTCACTGACGAGGAGACGACTTTATAAGGTTTTCGCTCAATTCATATGAACTTAGCGAAAAAACCAACAAGGAATATAAAAGACCAATGCAACTTAAATACAGTTTGAATTGAACGAAATTAGCAAACGTGAAACATTTAACTCGTTTAACAAGCAAGCACTAAGAATATTCAGAAGAAGGTATTTCTTACACTGCTTTATCGACATTTGAAAGCCTGTTGTAAATTATAAGAAGGATGATCAGGAAATATATTTGAAGAAAATTATAATTGTTCCTGATTTATAAAAACCGTCCGGTTTTCAGTTTCCCAAAAAACATACAACTGCATTACCGACGCACGTAATTCATAAATTTTGGTAAAAATAACATTCAACGAAATCAGATCCAATTCCAAAAGAGAAGAACACTGTATTACAAACACTGTATTGCTGATATCCCAGTCTATCATTGATGGACAAACGAAAATTGTAATGAAAATAACTTTTAAAAAGACTAGAATCAATTTAAAGGTTTCGAAAGCTCAAAAAGTTTTAATTTGTAGACATTTTTAACACTACATAACCGACATTGATTAATTTTCTCATAGGACGATAGAACTGAAACATGCCTTAAACATTTTTTTTTAGTTATCGACAAAAAGGTTTATAATACCGAAAACAACTCTAAAATATATAGATTCAATGTTCGAGTAAATTTAAATTTGGAAGGTAGTGGCGTGGTTTGATTGCAGTACCCCAATTTAAATCCTCAAACCGATAGAAGTAATTAAATAAGCATAATTCGCTTCTTTCTGACAAAATTTATTTCGAATCAGCCAAACAGATAGGATTCTACGTAAAGTTTGGGGTTCCACAGGAGAGCCAACAGACCCCTTTACTTTTTTGTTGAAATAAATTTCTACTTTAAAATATCTACCATTTCCACGATTGTTATTTCAAATTTTACTCCATATATTCAAGTCCTATTAAAATCTGTTTATACATTTTTATTAACTTCACTTAGCTTTTCACTGAAAAGAATTGAGATTTGATGATTTTCAATAAACGAAGAACATCGACAAATAATTTATTAACAATTTTTCATTTGCTTTTCTTGTATGTAAAAATCATTTAACATCCCCCCAAACGATGTCAAATATCATGAAAACACATTTTTTTAATCTTCAAATGGAATACTTTACCCTTGGGGCGCAATCTTTGTGTAAGTACTTTAAAAAGCCAATTTATTAAAAAATGTTCTGTTTTCTTTTTTCGTGATTGATTTGATCCCATATACTCGTCGTATACATACCATGTCGAATTCAAATTTATCTCAAAAAATAAAAAAAAAATTTGAATTTCCTCTTCTACAAAAGGCCATTGACTTCTATTTCGATTCAATCCAATCATACCTCACTTATCTGAGCTTGAGATGTGAAAAAAAAGTTTTTTTTTTTTTATTTAACATTGAACATTTTCATTTCGTTTTGCCCTCTAACGCGTCGTCATCGTTGTCAACATTCAACATTCGACATCGACGACGACAACTTTTTCCGATAAAACGGAAAAATATTTTTTGCAAAAAAAAAAAAAACAAACTTCATATCCCGAAGGCATACAAGGAGCACCTTAACTTTACTTTTTTTTTTTTCAAACACGAACCAATAAGAATGAACCTCTGTGGCAAAAATAACAAACACAACTCAGGTTCTTTTGCAGGTACTCGTACATATGTATGTGTACCTTCTTCTTCAAGCTGTGTAATACATAGAAGAGTAGTATATTCCATTTCAGTGACTTTGTTAAGAATGCATATTTGATGGGTTGTGTCCCCTTTGGGTTTTGAGCAGGATTCTTGTTCGACGCTGTCGTTGTCACACACAGCGTCACCATCACCATCTTTGTATGCAACTAGAGAATTCAATAAAGTCAACACTCAATGCACCCCTGATAGCAACTTACTCCTTTCTATGCGTTGCGAATAAGTAATTTTAACGAAAATTGAATAAAAATTGAAAAATAACTAAATGAATCGCAGACGACGACGACGACGATGGTGACGGTGATGGGGGCGTATACGTAACATTTTTTTTTTTATATTTCAATTTTAGCTATTTTCGATATAAAGTTTTATTGGCTTCGTTTAATAGATTTTTGTTGATAACAAAAATGAAGAAATTTCAATAAAAAACGAGAAAAAAATGTTGTGCAGGTGAAGTGTAAAAAAATGACAAGGTAAAGTTGTTCAAAGCGACGCATATGATCAAGGAGCTCTTAAGCATTGGTTGTACTTATTTTTATGTAAAATTAAGGGAACCACTTTATTTAGAATTTTAATAAATAAAAATAAAGGCATCGGTACACTCTGGTGTATGCGCAATATTTATTTTTATTTAAATTCATTTTTGTTTACTTGACTCCCAAAATCTTCAAACCTCAAGAAATGGTCCTTGATGCAATGCAATTTAGAAATAATATTCATTTGGAAATCAATGGAAAAAAGCTGCAGTTGAAAAAAAGTACACTCTGGCGTATACGTATCTTTTTTTTAGCTACGCCATTGAGATGGGATTTTAACATTAAAGTAAGGTTGAAAAGTTTTATTAAATAAGTTGAAAATTTCCAAAATATGATGACCAAATCTAAGACTAGATGGTTAATGATTTTAAGACCTCGATTTTATAAAATATTAATCGTAGCTGTCACGGGTGAACGGTTTCGGTACTGGTGGGAAATTTGATATTTTTTTTTTTTGGCAAGAAAAGAGTTTCTTTTGGGTAAAATCTAGAACACAGATTACACTTAATTTGAACTGTCAAGGGTGGAAAAGATTTGTTTGTTAAATTAAAAAAAAATTGAAGGCCTTAAATGATCAATCCCGTAATTTTTTTTAAATGTCAACAAATGTCCACTTTAATATTATGCCATAACTCATTTAATTTTTTATGCAAATCTATCAAATTTAACGAAAAGAAGCAGAAAGTTAATTGTTCACTGTGGCGTATGCGTAACTTTTTTTTCTTTTTTAAATCAAATGCTTAGTTCTGTAAAAAAAATCTTTTAGTTGAATTTTTATCATTTTTCCAAATGAATAACCAAAAAAATAATGTTTATTCAATTTTTCGCTTTGAAAAAAGAAAAAATGTACTCCTAAGAATTTAGGAGTTCATTCATTTAAGCATTCAAAAATATTGAGTTGTTTTACTTTGAATGGACTTATTTCAAGCTTCTAGTTTTTTTTTCCTTTCAATTGAACTTTAAAGTGCTAATGGTCTTGCATCAATAATGACTTAAAAAAAAAGAAATAAATCAATTAAACTTCTTCATTCTACAACTTCAGACTTACAATACAAAAAAAAAAGAAAAAAAAATGTAATGCCGCAATAATATTTTCCTTGCTTACAAAACTAGAGCAGCAGCATACACAATCTCTTGAAAAGCCATGTAGGTAAAATATCTACATTTATATGCCATTCAGCAGGCTTACAAAATAAAATAAAAAGTAGATCCAAGGGATAAACAATTTTATCCCTAAATTCTCCCTAGCGTCAATCGCCTATCTATACCCCCCCCCCCCCCCCCCAAACCTCATAGCATAAAACCCCAAATGAGCTTGAATGCATGAAATGCACTTAGAGTTCAACTTATTGCTGTGTTGTTGTATAGTTCCACACGAACACACACACAGCGATATAAAATTTGTATTGTATGTGAGATGGTTTGCATGTTTTTGGAGGAGCCTGCTGCTGTACCGCATCTGCACCGAATTTTATATTTTTTTTTATGATTTTCCGAAACACAAAAAAGAAAAATATACAAAAAAACTTGCTGATATGAAATAACATTGTGCATTCATGTTTTTTTTGGCGTGGAGGGGGGATAGATTTTATTTGAAATGTAAATGCAGTCCGTTTCATCGTCGACAATGACAATGGATGGTGGATTTTTATTTTCATTGTGTTGTGTAGTATTCTCGTGGATATATATATTTCTATGAGAGAGAAAGGCAGAGGATATACTTCATGCGGGATTTATATACTAAGCCATATCGAGCCTAAATAAACGATTTTAGTGCACAGAGAGGAGAGTTAAATAAAGATTGGTTTTATAAAACGATAAATGCAATGTCACTGGGGCTCTGGGCTCACACAGGATCAACTTTTTTTTTTTGCCTTTCAGTTTTACTCTATTCAAGTTTTGGTTTTGAATTGTCTAATATATATATTTTCGTTCGTTTTTTGTTGGTTTTTTATAGGAAATAAAGTTTTGTAAAAATTTAAAAAAAAAACCAACGAAATATGTTCGGTGGGTTTTAGAGAGTTTTTGATGGTGGAAAATATTGTTGATGGGATAAACTAGACAAACCGTATATAGGAATGTTTTGTTACCTATTTTTTTGGTTTCCTTACGTTAGGTGAAAATTTAAACCGATAAAAGGTGAAAATTGTGAGTTGTGCATATTGTAGATTTGTTGGAATAGAAACTTAAAAGAAATGTAAACTAAAGAATTTATTAAATTTAAATACATCATAAAAATTTGCCAAATATTACCGCTTACAACATCTGAAAAATATTAATTAAAATACATGTCGGCAAGGTAGATTAATGAACTATATCTCAAAAGTTAATAGCGTGTAATCATTAAAAGTTTTTCCGAAGTGCAACAGCATCGAAATCTTAAAATTCAGATTTATTGTCTGACATTAATAATTGCAACGAGTGTCGGTAATGTAGACTAAGAAAATGTGGTATCGAATATTTATCGGAATTGACAATTCTGTTTGATATAAAATATCGTGTCGTAAAGGTAGACACCAATGAAATATTTTTGAAGTGAGACAAATCTCTAACTCGAAAAAAGATGTGTCGGTAAGGTAGATTCGTACAAATGCCATCAAAGTGCACAAAAAAGCCATAAACAGGCTCAGGTTTTGACATTTATATTAATAAAAGAGTTGCAAAATTGTGTCGATAAGGTAGATTCTTTAAAATTGCTTGTTAAGTACAATAACTAGCTAGATTTCGAAATGAAATATTTGTATACTCTTTAAGTCCATTCCAAAATATGTGATCACAAAACTAAAAATTTACAAAAAAGCACCATTTCGCTCTCCCTCCTTTTCCCCTTAAAAATTAACCCTCTCTTAAAAGATTTGGGATTTTTCTACAGTTTGCTGAAATCGTTAATACAAAAGTCTCCAATAAGTCCACCTTTTGTCGTCACTTTGGAATCATAATTTAATTTGTTCTCCATTAAAACACAAAGAAAATTGTCTCTACAATCTGAAATCCAATAAAAATAGCAAAGCATCCTGTCGTAAAGATATGAAATGTCCATTTTGATAAAAAACGAGATAATAATATTGTTCAAAAAATTTCCTTAATTTCTCTCAAATAAAATAATCATCCAAAGCATTAATTTGCAACAATTTCATTTAGATAATAAAATGAAAAAAAATTATGGGCAGGACGAAACACAGAGAAGAAAAAAAAAAAACATCCCAGACATTTTCTAATTTAATTAAAATTCACATTCAATTAAAGTGCGGAAAAGAGAAAGAAAGAAAGATGGAGCAAAAGTATAGTATAGTGTAGAGATCCCTTCTCTGAATTCATCACAGAATTTGCCACAAGCAATTAAAATAACGAATACCAGAACCGAACCAGCAACCAGCAGCAGCAGCAGCACCAACCTAAGAGAAGTATAAACGCAAATGAAAATGAAAGAACGAAAAAAATAACAAAAACCGTCTGCCTTCATTTGCATGAAAAACGCACACAGCAAATTGAATGCTAGCTACCGTTATAATTAATACATTCAAAACAGAATATACGTTCCGTATCCCCCCAAAAATCCTCCGTCTCTCTCGATATCTCGTTTGTGTGTGTGTGTGTAAATCCAATTTTGATGGATAAAGGATGCATCACACCGGAAACAGTCCATCATTGCGAGCAGCACACACAAAAAAATGATGAATTAATCCAGCACCAACAACAAACTGTCTTTTATCCCTGCCCGACAAAAAAATATTATAAATTGATGCAATGCTAGCGAAAAACCCTGATGAAGGGCGAGAAATATAATTAAATACAATCGAGCAAATTAAACATTTCGTGGAATTTCCATATTTATTCTTGCTTGCTGCTGCCTCTTAGCCATTGTCACATCAGCGAACGCCCCCATCATCATACTCTCCCCGTAGGACTATACCAGGACTTTCAGCCATAAGTAATAATAATTGTAATTTCAAGAGTAAATTTTAATCGTTTAATATTCCAATTATAATATGTTGTGTGTTGTTCCTGAAGGAAAAATTATAAAAACAAAAAGAAAATATTTTTACCAGGAACTCTCTCAGGGCTGCAGATTTCAATTAACAACTTTATTTTAAAATTTTTTGGTGAATGAAAACCTGCGGACTAAATGGCAAGTGATGGGGAAAATAAAGTTGATCCTTCCTTTCACGAAAAATTGTAGGTATATATGCAAGCATCAACCAACTTTTGTGGCATTGTTTTTTTTTCTCTTTGTTTTTTGATGATGAGTATTCAGGCGATAAGAACAGAAAAAAAAACAAAAAATAAAGGTAAACCAAAATTATGAAAAGGTCCTTTCAACACCCGGTGTATTTGGAAGTTTTTAATACTTTTTTAACTTATATTCGACGAATTTCAAAGCATTTTCAGACTATTTTTTTTTTTTTTTTTGAGGGGTAAGATGGAAAATTATTTTGAAATTATTCACTTTTTTGATTAAAATATTATAAACAAAAAAAAAATTGTATATTAAAATTTAAAAATATATGTGTATAGTTTATTTTTTATATATCAAACAAATTTGTTTTGTTTGTTTTTTATATTTTTTTTTTGCAAATGTTTGTCAACAAAATTACTAAAACAAAAAATAATTAGAATTTTAAATTTAAAAACAAAAAACATTGTAAAACACTATAATGTATAGATATATTATATATATAAATATATTTAATGTAAATATATAGTTTTTTTTTTTAAGTAAAAAATTGTTCATGCACACCTCAATCTTGCGTCCCTCAACCACAGTGCCGTGAAGACGTTCGCGTGCTCTCTCCGCATCGCTACTATTAGCGAATGTTACAAAACCGAATCCCTACATGCAAAGGACAGAACAAAGATACATGCAATTTTGTATTGGTTGATTTTTTTAAATGGTTTTCAAATAATATAATAATAATAATTGTTTTTTTTTTTTTTTTCAATATACTTAGACTAACTTTTTTTTTAATAATTATAATTTTATTTGTTTTTTTTTTAGATTTTTCTTATTATTTTTTTTTTTTTTCAATAAAATATTTCTTAAATATAAGTCAAATTAAATTTTTATAAAAATAAATACAAACAGGATTTGCTCAAAAACAACATGCAACAAAATATAGTTTATAATTTTTTATTAGTTTTTTAAATAGTATTTTTAGAATATTTGGTTGGCTTACTTATTTGTATTCAATTTCATTTTTTATAAGTTTTGTTATTTTTTCTGAAAAAAAAAAAATGAAAAACATTTACATTTATCAGAAAATCAAAGTTTACAGAGGCCTATTAACCAGCCCATTGAAATATTTTTGGTCCTTCGAGCCGGAAATTTTTGTCCTTCAAGTCAAAACTCAAAATCTCACTCGTGATTGAAAAATCATAAGATATTGCTCACCATTTTTTTTGACAATCGGAAATATTCTAATAAAATTTCATTGATTTACACATTTTCACAAAAAATGTACACACAGAGTGAAAGTCAAAAGACTAAACTTTTTTATAATATTTGTGTTGATGAATTATTTTGTGAATTGATTGTTCACACAACAGTGAAAGTTTCTATACATAGTAAAATCAAATTGAAGTTTCATAAAAAAAAAATTTTCACTTTTCTAGTTTTTAAACATTTTATTCGCTATTAATTTTTCACTCAGAAGTTAAATTTGAAAAATTAAATAATTTTGACAACTAAATTGTTCATTCATTAAAAATTGACTTAAATTCATAAAAAATTAAGACATTTCATGAATTATCTTTTCCCCACCTCGAAAACACCATTTTTCGATAAGCATCGATAAGCAAAAAAAATCTAAAAACCTCAAAACTAATCCAGACTACGAAAAAAGCATCTCCTCCTGGTGCTATTTCCCGTACATTCTTCTGCATACGTGTGTCTTGTTTGCAGCAGCAAAATAACATCCTATTCTCTTTTAAGGATAACTCTCTACAAATTAATCTTCCCAAAACACCAACAACAACAAAATAAACCAAACTAAGAAAAAAAAAAAAAATTAAACAATTTTTTCTTGTACATCTTTATCTTGTCGTCCACATTCCTCGACGAACTTAAAACTTCAATAAAAAATCTATTTTTTGTAGTTTTGCTTGGCATTTTATGCTGGAGGATATGTCTAAAGTTTTTGCGGCAGTCTGGCTCCTTGCACATAGTTTTGCTGTTTGATTTTTGTTCTCGTTGTTGTTGTTGGAGATTAAGATTTGTTAGAAAATTTTCGTGTCCTTCTTAATTCCCATAACAAACCCTCTGTTTTTTTCCATTTTTTCGTTTTGTTTGTAACGGTTTTTTGGATTTTTTTCTTGTTTTTGGTTAGAATATTTTGGTCCTTTTTGTAGCAGTTTTATTTGCATCCTCAAATGTCGGTACGAAGAGATGCTTTTTTCTGTCTTTATGTGAGATTATAGGACAAGTGGATAAAACACATGCAGTATGCATGAGAAGAAGAAAACATTTTACATTTTTATTTTCTTTTTTAAGGTTTTTTTCCAGTTGTCGTTTGCAGGATGCGAGCTTAGATGATTAAGTACATTCACATAAACCCACAAAAAAAAAAACTTGATGTATGTCCTTTCGAGATAAGAACATTGGTTGGTTTTTGAACTCTCTCTCAAAAAATAAAAGAAGATAATAAAAAAGGAAGAAAAAGAAGATATATTTTGTTTGTTACTTTAACTGACTCTCAAGAGGACAAGTAATCATGTGGAAAAAGGAATAGATAATAAGAGAGAGTCCTTTCTATATCTGAGGGATTTGGTATTTTTGGTAAACTCCTTCTCGCAATTGTAGATAGCTATCTCTGAATTGAGGTGGAAAATTTAATTTTCTTTAATGTCCTTAAAAGTTCACCGAAGGTAAATTGGAAGCAGGACAACGAATACGAAGACGACGACGACGACGAGGACTCCGATGACAAAACACAGCTTTTGATCTGGGAATGCTGCTCTCAATTCGAGAAATGTGTAATGTGGAACACAAGAAGGACAATCGACCTGAAACCACCTTACAGCTCTAGCTAGTTGGTGTTTGCATGGGTATGTGTGTAAAGCTCTTGACTGGATGTGTCTGTTAAACATGCACAATGGTTTAGTTTGAAGATGGCTGCGAGACACGACCTCAATATGGGAAGAGGGCACATAAACTATATTATATATACCAAAATGAATATAGTGCTGCAGTCAAGATTATCAACATCGAGTGGTGGTGGTGTTTTCTGTATATGTTGTAACAGAAGTCAGAGCAGGATCAGCACCAGAAGAAGCAGCAGCAGCAACTACACAAAATGAAATGCTTGACAGGGAGTTTAAAGTAGGTGTATGTGTATGTAGGAGTTTGTATATGCATATCCTTCCTGTTTTGTGTATATATTCCTGCCTGATGTGAACTTTGTGAATTCCCTGCTAGGCAATTGAATATTCATAAAGCTTCTCTCTTTTCTTCTTCATTTTCTGTTGGTGTTGTGCTGTGTACGTTGTTGCTTCCTGACATTGATGTTAAGAAGGAAATGTGTAATTTGAAATGCATGGGCACATGCACATGACAAAAAGTTGCATTTCACAGAGTAAAAGAAGTTGTTTTTTTTTCTGTGTGTTTGTATTCTTTATATGGGGATAAAAAGGGTTTGACAAAGATAAGAGTTCAGACGACGATGACGACGATATGCAAACAAACCTGACATATAAGACTATTAATTTTGTGAGTTTATTTAGGAGTTTTTTTTTTTTTTGTTCAAGTTGTCTCGAGATATAATTAGCAGAGTCATGATATAGTCATGAACTAGAATATTACTTTTAATTGTTTGGAAGAAGTTGTTGAGATACTCTTTATTTTGGAAAATTATGCAGGTTCACGTCTTGGCTAGACAACATACTTTACATTCAAGGAGATAATTTTGAATTAAAAATCTTATGGAGATGAAAATGTATGATATAAAACTGGTGCTTAAAACATTTTAAACGCTTGAATGCAATTCAGCAGACTTTTTACACCTGAAATAACATTTATGATTTATACTTTATCATAGACACGTGGTGATTAAAAACATTTTAACACTTGGCTTCAAATTTTTGTTACAAAAATAATATATTTTGTAGAAGAATCTTTTTTAAAAAAATGTTTTAATCGCCTTATATGGTATTGGACTGATGCTGACACAATTTTCTACATATTAATGCGATTCAGCAGAACTTTAAACATTAAAAATAAAACATCTAACTGATCCTTTGCAATAAATAACTTGTGCTTGTAAAATTTAATGAAATCAATATCCTAGAGAAATATGATTCATATATTTTTCAGCATTTTGAATTATATGAAACTGATGCTTACAATATTTTAAACACCTGAATAGAATTCAACAGGTTTTACACTGAAAAATATCATATCTACCCGATGATTGGTCATAAGAAACTGATGCTCACAAAAATGTTCAATATTGGAGTAATTTTTAATGAGATCAATTAATCCAAATCAGAAGTCACAAATTGGTATTTCCTTTACAAAAAGCATTAGTCATGTTAATTTCTAGCTCAATAATTTCTAATCAAAGTTTAAAATTGCGAACAAAACGTACCTTGTTGTTCAATTATATTAAATCCATTCAACTCAAATGTGGATAATTTAAAAACCATGTTTTATTTTTTTCATAAAGCGGAATCATCTAAATCAAAAGACAGGAACTTCACCACATACGCACATTCCTCCAATTCCATTCAATCATTTCTTTGAAAATCAAAAAGCAAGTCCTGTGTTTTGTAGTGAAATGAACCAGAAATTTCAAAAAAAAAATCATAAATTCTTTTTACCAAACGTCAAAAATGCTCCCCCTCAAAATATTGTATTCCTGAGTAACAACTAAACTCCATTAAACCATTCCATGTAAACCTCTCTATCACTCTGCCATTTTGATTGGCAAAAGTTAGTACCGCACTCTCTCTCTCAATTAAATTACTTTTAAAAGCACCCTCCGCGCTTTTCTTCTTCTGATGATAGCTGCTGATTTTGTGACACAGAGAAATGTGAAGACGCGCCTTCCTTTTTATACTATACATGATTATAATCATTTTCTTTTCTATTTGGCAATGAAGGAGGCAAAACTTTTTCCACTCGAAAGTTAATATTTTCTTTAAGGAAAAAAACCTCAAATCAAATAAAAACCACTCGTACACATCTGTTCTGGTTTACTTTTGTGATAAGCACAAGGACTCGTGAATCCTCCCTCATTCCTCTACAACAGATAGATATAGATTTTTTTTGTGAGTTCATTTTAAATTGAGAAAAAGTCCGGGCACAACCTCAATGATCACCAGAGCACATCTTGAAACGACAAAGAACACACCAAACCAAAGTCACTTTTGCTTCTTCTTCGATGGAGTCGAAGTTTTTTTTTTTACTTAAAGTTGCTGAGGATAGTTGCTTAAGTGACACACCAGCGCAGCAGCCCTCAGGAGGACCGAGGAAGACCCAAGAGCAGTTTTCAGAGTGTCTAATAATAAGTTAAGACTTGAACTTTATACTCTGTCAAAAATTAATAAAAAAAAAATAACACACGAAGGAGGAGGAGTAAGAGGTAAAAGTGTAAAAGAAGAGAGTGCTTTTTAATTTTGCAATTAAATTTTGTGCCAAAAAGGAAAAGCGTGTATAAGGATAGGCTGGCTGACATAGGACAAAACGATGGGGAATAAAACAACGACCCAAAGCAGCAGAAGCAGCAGCAGTGGCACACTAATTCCATTATTGCTACTTTTTGCTGAGAAATATTTAAATGAAGATAAAGACGTTTGCATAAAATGTCAGGAGAAAATTATTATCATTTCACGATGATTTTCCATTTTCGTATATAATTTAAGAAAAAGAGAGGGAGATAAACACACGTTATGAGAAGGATAAGTCGTATCCAGGTGCGGATCTTTTCATTTCAAAGCAAATATTTGATGAATATCAATTTAGCTTGCAGTAAAAGTTGTAAGCACTTGTTTTTATTACAAAAATACCACAAAACCTGGTAGTTTTAGCAAAAAACATGTGCTCTATGTGGAAAATGTTTGTAAGCATCAGTTTTCTGTAAGAAAGTATTAACCACATGTGTATTTTTCAACACCAAAACTGTGCTGAATTGCTGGGGATCGTTAAAAAAATTTATTACTGATCAAGCTGTTAATGGTATCAGAAAAATATCGAAGTTTAGTACAGAATACATTTTCAAGAACAAGATACCCAACTTTCGACCTCAAAGGTCTGCTGAATATCAATAAAATATTTCAAATGTTTGTAAGCATCAGTTGTATTTCATTTTTTAAATTCATAATATGGATAAAAAAAACACCAACGATTTTGAAAGCATCACTGTTTTGAAGTAATTTAAGATTTGATTTTTATATTATTATCAATATCCGCTGAATATCACCCAAAATCATCTTAAATTTTGTAAGCATCAGTCTTTTCTGGCAAAACATGACTTAAATATACAAATTCCAATCAAAAAATCACATAATTTCTCCAAAAAAGGCACTGAGTAAAACCCCTCCAGCCCTGGTTGCCACACAACAACAATATGAATGGAAGTATGGTCGTAAAATTTTATTAAACTATTAACATTTAAGATTATATTTGCGTGTGCTCTCTCTCTATGCTTGGGGGATGAATATGTACGTTGGTTATATCTTTTTGAGAGTTAATAAAATTAAGGATAAAAGCACAAGCTAGCACAAGGATGCTTTATAATTACCATTTCCTTAAAGTTCTCAAACACACACAAACTCTGGTTTTGCACATTGTATTCAATGTTCTTCCATGCAAATATGAAGGAAAACGAGAAGAGAAAGATAACTATTATAGCAAAATGATGCAGTTTTTGGTGGAATGTTCTCCATATTCACCAATGGGGAATATTTGGTTTGGAGTAATAAACTTTATATTGTTGCAAAATGTGTATGTTCAAATTATTTAATAGAGATGAAGGAATTCAGGGAGTTTTAAGCTATCTAATAACTAGCAAAATCGTTGTTATGTACGAATTCATTGGAATTGAGAATGTATTTTGAGAAGTTTTGCACACATTTTCAGATGTTTTGTGGTTAACTAGTTGGTTGGCAGAGATCAAGGTCCTGAGTACTTCAGAAAATATTTTATTAAACGGACTAAGTCAAGGAAAAAGCACTAAATAATTTGTGTGGTTAGAAGGATCTTATGACTTTTTGACTTTCAGTAGATACTCTTTTAAAGTATTGAATTAAAAAATAACTTGAAGAAAATTACAAGGTTTATAAATTCGTCAGCATTTTAGTCAAATTTTGAAAATATATGTAAGCACTAGTTTTCTATGAAAAAAAAAACAGTAAAATGTCTATTGTTGGTTATTTTGAAGTGCCCGTTAGTTCCTTTGCTATTTTTATATAATCATATTAAACCTTTACGTCTTTTCACCTCTTTAAATTGAATACAAAAAGTAAGCCATCATTTTTGTTTTTCTTTTATAAAAATGCAATACAAACTTTTGAGTTTTTATAAATGTTTGCCTTAAATTTAAAATTAACATAAATACGAATATATATTTTTTTAACAAAATACAAAAATTACTTAACAAACAAATCAACAAAATACAAATTAAAAATACAAAATTATAGAAATAACAAAAAACATTCCTTACAAAAAATGAGACTTCTTTTAACTAACAAGAACAAAATACACAAAATATATAATTTGACAAACGAAAATAAAAATTAAAAAAACAACAAAATACTGCAAACAGAAAAGCAATAGCAATTTTTTTATACTTCATGAAAAATAAAAATTACGAAAATAAAAATTGTGATTTTATTTAACAAAAAACAAAGTTAAAATAAAAATTATGTGAAAATAAAAATAAAACAATAAATGGCAAGGACATGTTAAAAAATTTAAATTTTCTTAAACTATAAACTAATTTTTATCGTAAATTGTTTTTAAGCAAAATTCTATTTTTATTATATAATTTAGACTTAATAATAGTTTAAAAATATGCAGTGCATATACACTCATTTTTTACAGTAATGCATTATAAGAAAAACATTTCTTAAGATTTTTTTTACACAAAAACAAATTAATTATTTTAAAATTTTTTAATATGAATGTACACACAGGAATTTTTTTTGAAGACTTAAGATATAAATACCTACTTATTTTTTTTATTCAAATTGTGGATTGATTTTAAAAGTTTTCTGCATAATTTTTTTTTTATGTAATTTTTCAATTTTATAAAAGAATACAAATATTTTTTTTAGTGAAAGTTTTTGCTTCTATTAAAAAAAAAACTTTCGTAACGTTGTTTGAGTTTTGAGACTCAGAAATGTTAAAAATTTAGATCAAACTTTTTTTTTTATATTAATAAGTTGGTTTCTTGGTTGGTACTTATACTTACTTTTAAATACAATTAAATCGGACAAACAGACAAATAATTTTAAACCTAAAAATAATTTCTAATTCTTAAAATTAATATTTTTTTTTTAATTTTCTTATAAAAATAATAAAAATAGGATTTTTTGTTTCTCAATAATAAAAAAAATTTAACAACATTTATGAAAACAAATACATACCTTGCTGCCACGCTCATTGAATATAATTTCTACATCAAGTATTGTTCCAAATTGCTAATTATATGTATTTTTTTGGTATTTTGGACGCATTTCAGTTTTTATATATTGAGGGGATATATATTTTTTTTTCATATTTTTTTTTTTGGATGTGTAAACGGATGCAAAACGACCACAAATCAAGGGGTTGGTTTTGTTTTTTTTTTCGACATTTTTTTTTTATTTGAATTATTTTCAGTTGAGGGAGGAACGATCAATAAAAAGAAACAAAAAAAAGAAAAATAGTTGTTCAATATTATAAAAAACAAATTTGGTATACAATCAAGAGCGAGAGTCAAAAAATTTAATTAAAAATAAAAAACTAAAAAAACTAATTTTTTTTTTAACTAAAATTTGAAACAAAACAAAAAATTGAAACAAAATGTTTTCATTTTCATATAAAAAATTCAACTCCGAATGCAACAAAACATTCAAAAGTCCCAAAGTTAAAAAAAAAAATAATAAAAAAACATTTGTAACTCTATTATATACTGTCTCTATATAGCAACTATATAAATGTTGTATAAAATGCGTATATGTCGCTTTTGTTTTTTTTTTTTCGGGGAAGGGGTTAAAAGGATCAACTCGAATAAAGATAACTTACCCCAAACATTGCTCTTAGATCAGGATCACGAAATCTGAATGGAATATTCGAGACATGCAGTCTCTTTGGTTGACTCTTGTGATCGATGGGGACTAGAGCTGAGGCCAAGGATGCGGCGGGTGTTGTCTGTACAGCGGATGTCATAATTCCACTGGCAGCCGCATTTAAGCACGCTATAACCTGTGATGTTGTCTGTGATGCTACGGTACTGGAGGACACGGCAGTTGGGCCGGCGATGTTTGCCTGCAAACTGGATGGAAGACCACTGACAATGGATGACACAATTGTGGCAGTATCGAGTCCTGACGATGTGGTGGCCGAACTTCCGGGCACCGTACCAACGCCACCGCCCATCCCGCTTGCTACCACAGATGGAGCCATCTGTTGGGAGCTGGTTGTAACTGTTGACATATTGCTGATGCTGCTTTGTGATGCGGCGACTGCAGCGGCCATGGCAGCGGCGGCAGCATTTGTGTTGTTGAGGATCATCTGTGTGGTGACAGCTGATTGATTTGCACTGTTCATGTCGAGCAGACCTCCAGCTGCTGCACTGGTGACTATGCCATTTGTCGTGGGTGTGGCACTGCCGCCCGCCGACGATGATGTATTATTTGCACTGGAAATCGCCGCATTTACGCCGAGAGTGATGCCAGTTACAAGACTTGTACTGCCCACAGATGACGTCGTAGCGGCTGCTGCTGCTTGTGCTGCTGATATGCTAATTGGTGTTGAACCACCTCCTCCGCCACCACCGCCAGCTGAACCTGCGGTGCTATTTTGTCCAGCATTAAGTTCTGGTTCGGTTTTAATCAATACTGATGACTGTGAAACGAAAACAAAAGAAAAATTATATTAAAATAAATTTCAACTTTAAGGACGAGAAGAAGGATGAGGGGGGGATATATTTGGGACAAAGGGGATAAAGCGTAACATTCCCACTGCTGGAATAATTAAAAACACACCACAGGTGAATATGTGAAACAACAAACAAACACAAACCAAACTTTTTATGTTATTATTATGAATCCTTTTGCATTACAAATTTATTCCTTGGAAAAATAATTCTAGAAAATACATGCGATTTCATTTAAAAATAAAAAAAAACAAGATTCAATACAAATCCTTAAAAGTTAACGATAAATTGTTTTTTTTTTTTATAAATATATTATCCAAACCAGTCACCTTAAGTTGTTTGATTATTTTTATATTTTAGGGAAAAAAATCACATTTCTCAAAATTATTTTTAGCTCTACTCATAGCAAAATAATAGGAACCAAAAATAAATAATTAATTTTTTATTTAAAATAAAAAAAAATAAATAGAATTTGGATGGTAAATATATTGTTTTTCTTACGAGATGTGTTCTGTGGACCGATTTTTTTTTTAGAAAACTTACCTGAATTTTATAAAAATAATAAAAACAAATTTGACTAGACTAGGTAAGGGAAATAGTACAGTTTTGGATTTAAACGCCAAAAATGTCATTACCATGTCATTCCCCAACACTTATTTACCATACGTGCGTCGATGATAAATAAAATTATACCTACCTAAATAAAAAAAAGAATACTGGCCCTAAAACACACCTCTGTGGAACTCCTCCCAAAACGTAGTATTTACCCAATCTGAATTATTTTTAATAAGCTTCCACAGATATACAATCTGTTATGATTTTTCGCGGTTCCTGAAAAACTTTAAACATGTCAGTACTGTTACACATGTCATTTCGTTATTTTTGTGTGTTAGAAAATTATTTTTCTGACGTGTTGAAAGAGACAGATTTTTATTCTTTAACAAATTTAATTTAAATGAAAACATAAAATTCCTTTTAATATAATGACTTTACAATCTTTAAATGAAAAAATAATTTTAAATTAAATATTTTCCTCATTTTATTACAATTTTGAGTTGACTCGTTAATTCCCCAAAATAATAAGCTTTTATTTTAACCTTTTAATAAAATTAAATCTAATCTCATTCAAATAACCATAAAATCACTATTCACACTAAGACAAGCTGCTACTCTGCCTTCAAACATTTCTTCTACTACCCTTCAAACTAAAATACAATTTTCCAAGGACATTTTTGTCCTTGTTGTTGAATCAAAAAATATATCCAAAGTCTATACACAAAGGAAAATTCATTCGAGCAAGTTTCATCCTATTCAGGGAATTGTACGGTATACTTATCACAAATTAGAATATCCATTAACACTGGGGATCTTCTTCTTCTCTGTTTATATATTTTTTTTTTCTCATCTTGATTTTTAAGGAAAGAAAAAAGGAAGAGAGAATCTGACAGAATCTAAAAACAAAAAGTAATTTTTTTTTCCATTCGACTTGAATTCTACAAAAAAAAGAAAAATATTCAATTCTTTTTACACACTTTCATTCGACTGACTACGAACAATACTCTCTCTCTTTCATGTCACATAGCATCAGCATTTGCAAGGATCTCCGAGGGTTCTAACTATGGAGGATTCGATCCAACGCTCTGCGTTCGACTTGGCTCGACTCGACCCGACCTCCATATCATCTAACCGCAAGAACTTATAATGATATGCTAACATTCGAGTTCGAGCATTTTAATTAAACTGAAACAATGTTGCTCCAGCGGCAGCAGGCACATCACGATGGCGTTTCTATTGTTCGGTTCTTGAAATGGGATGACAGAAGCAAAGCTTTATGTGTTCGGTTCTTTAAATAGGGATGATGATAATAATGATGATAGAAATGACGTTTTGACGAGGGCTTCGAATTGTGCTGCCGACCGTACAAAACGAGTGGTATACCCCTATCAAGGGAGCACATCACAACGAGAGATAGAATAAGAGTCCTTTTTTTTTTGTTTTGTAATATTTTTTCTATTTTTCTAATATCATTGTCGAGTGTGTAAGGATAGATAGATGGTTGTAGTTGTGTGTGAATATTTTCTTTATTTAACTATTTCAAATTGTTGACAGGGCGCGCATTTGAAGAAGCCTCTCTTTAGGGTAATGTTACGATTTAGGGATTTTCTATGATCTCTCATAAATTCACAATATTTCTGAGAGTTTTCTGATGGATGATGAAAGTTTTTTTTTTTTGTTGAAATACAAAAATTGCATTTTAATACGAGGTTAAGTTTTAGGGATTCAACTTTTGTGTTTTTATGCCAGCTAGCAGATTTTTTGTTTTTTCTTTGAAATGATGTGGAAAATATAATGAAAAGATAATGTCTATCACGATGACAGAAACTAGTCAAGTGCTAAAATAGGGAAGAAGTTGAAATTTTTATAATGATGGGAGAAATATTGTTTTTAATGAACAGCTAAGACAATTTCATTGTTAGTCATTAAAATTTTTTTAACACTAAACATTTGGAGGCAAAAATTGTTGGTAATGTTTTATTTGATTTTTCCTTTCTGGATTGTTTTTCTTATTAAACATGAGTTGTTCAATTAATATGAATGACAGTACCATGACATTTTAAGTTTTAATTTTTTTTTTAGCAAAAAATTGCTTTATTAATGTGACAAATTTTTCCTTCACACATGGGAAATTATTTAAGTCATACAAATAACAGTTTTACGTGTCACGGTACTGACAATTTGGAGATAGTTTCACAAGTCATGTGACACAAATTTTTAAATAAATCATTAGATGAAAACGATTAAGTTACAAAAACAATGAAAATAGTATCATAAGGACTTAAATTAAGGATAGGAAATGTTACGGAACTGACATTTTTATAAGTCTTTCCCGGACAAGGCAAAACCATAATAGATTGTATTTCAATGAGAGTTTATAAAAAACTATTCACGTTTGTAAATTGTAATATGTTTTGGGAGGAGTCCCACAGGGAAGTGTTCTAGGGCCAGTATTCTTTATGTTTTATCAATGAACTTGATTTTTTTTTTTGAAGATGTTATCATGTGGCCTTACCTTTTAATAGATTAAATAAATAAAAACAGATTGATAACAAATTAGTTCAGCGGCCTCTGGTGGATTTATAAGTTTAAAGTGGTAGTCATTTCCAGCAGAGGAAACTCCTGGCAAAGGGACTTGTAACGAATTGACAAATTCCATTATGCATTCGTGGCGTAAAGTAAAGAAAGACAACTCTACCATTTATTTAATGCTCTAAGCAACATTTAATTGGTTTTGTTCTTGTCATTAATTTGTAAAAAAAAAATTCTAACATGCAAAAGAACAATCCATTTAGATATTTTTTTTAACTAACTAACTAAAAGCAATAATTAAAATCCACAACGACTTCCTTACATCTTTTACCTTTTTGTAAAAGTAATTCAAAGAATTCTAACAAACTACTAATAATTTAACTCCAAATCAAATCGTTCTTAGGTAAATAATTATCTCAAAATGCTTTTCACCACAAATCTACTTCACAATGTCATTATCAGACCCTCCTCTTCTCTTCAAACTTAATGATGTTATGGTTCATCTAAAACGACAATAATTTACCATCATCAACTTAAAAGAAAAGAAACAAAAGACAAAAAGGAAAATATCCTTCGCAATCAATTCTTCGTCATAAAATTCAATTCAACCAAAAAAGAAAAAAAAAATACAAAATGAACAAACTCCTCGCGACGAGAAATGGGTTTACTCGTAGACATTTTTTTTATCATTTTTCGAATTCTTAACTTAAATTCAAGAAAAAAAAAGAGGAGAAATTTTCTCATCGCTTCTGAGTGGATTAGTTTAATAAAGTGCATAATCTTCTGTGCTGTGTCATTTTGCTGCTAAGGATTTTACCATTTAATATATATCCTTGCGCACTTTTTTTTTTATATTTCCACTCCAATGAACTATGGTCTAACGCTGCTGATGTGAAAAAAAAGATGAAAGTTTTACCCGTTGCTGAGGCGGTGTGTGTGGGAGGCAAATGTACGTAAGTAGTGTAGAAATATAATCAGTTGAAATACAGTTGAGAGATTTTCAGAGTTTATTTTTTTCTTTCTTTGATTTTAATACTTAACTTTTTTTTTTGTTTCTTTCATTTTCAATTCATTTAATGGATGTCTCTTTTGGTGACAAGGTGGTATAAGAGAAGGTGGTGATAGAGGGATGTCTCATCCCAGAATTGTAAAAGAGGTTATTCATAGATAAAATGGAAGCTTATCGTTCTGAAATACATAACTGTTGATTTATCCACGTCAAATGAATATTTGTACCTATAACGCTCCTATAACAGTGATAAAGATAATTTTCAAAATATTCACTAGAGTAGATTATAATTACTTTATGGACCAAATGATTCGATTCTTAAATTTGTTATATGAGTGTTATAGGAGTGTTACATTGAATAGTCATCCTATAAAATAGTTATAAAAGGCTTATAGGAGTTAATTTTTTATTTTCAATATAAATAGAGATTTATAAGTTTTAACGAATTAAATAACCCCCTCTAACTTTTAACTTGATGAAAAAAAGTTAACTACGGCCCTGGTTGAACTCAAAATATATTACAATTTAAATAAAACCCCTAAGGTGACATGTTTTCTGTCAAAGTCATCTACGTACGTGATGTCCTAGAAAATTGTATGAAGCCATAAAATAAACGCAACGAAAAATTAAGGAAGGAGGTGAAATAGTTGCCAGTTTCTGCTGCTAATCGCCAGACGGAGAAGACGAGAAGAATAAAAATAAAATGTAAAATTTAGATCAAGTAGTGTTGCATGCAACAAAAAAAAAAAAAAAAAAAACAAAAAAGTGGGCCACTTAAGGTTGCACCACAACATCCAGTAGATATTTTGCACACAAAAGTGCGTCACGTTTTAGCAACATCATCATAATAATTTCCATGTGCATTTTTCCGACAAAAAATCTCAGGTTAAACTATATGATTTTATATGAGCTGAGCATGTGAGTGTGTGTGTGGCTTAAAAATAAAAAAAAAAATAGAAAAGAAATTTTTATTTTTAATTTCCAAAGTAGATTCCATTCATATAAAATATATATCTCTAAAACTGTTGGTTCTGATGCTGTAGCTCTGTATCGCCCTGTGCTGCTTCTTGCAACCAAACAAGCTTACGCCTGAGGGCACAAACAAAGTTATTCAACTGAGTGGGATTTGTCACTGCATTTTCATGCTCCACTTGTCATTCCAAATGATGTAGATGCAAAGAAGCAGCAGCAGCCAGCATCTAACAACACGACGACACGGGGACTGAAAGTGTAATGTGGCTTGACGGTTCTCTGAATAGAATAAGTTTAAATTTATGCTTAGCAAAAAAAAAAAAAATATACAAAAAAAAATATATATAACAAACAAAAAGGACTTCTATTTTAAGCCATTGAGGAGAGATACAGAAAGGTGACAGGATAAAAAGGTCCTTGAAGTGTTGGCAGAAAAAAAAATATAAACATTTTATTTTTGCACCTTGAGGGTGTGAAATGGTCAATTTTGTATAGGAATTTGAATTCTTTTTTTTTGTTGTTTGCTTGGTTATTGTATATGCATGAAATATCCTTCGGGCCGTTAGTAGACGGTCGTCATCTCACTGAGGAATATAAAGCCGCTTGAAAGGATTTATTTTGCTTTTATGAAATTTACATGAATGCCGACTACATTAATGAGTTGTCATTCTCTCTGGCTTTTTCTGTGAAATATTTAAATTGTTGTTTGAAAACTGCTGTCAGGAGACTCACAAGGATAAATATAAAAAAAGATTTGTTTGTATTTTGTCCCATGTGAGCGGAATTTGTTTGAAATTTGCGAAAATGATTTGGGACTTTAAACGAAAAGTTAAACATTCAAAAGTTAAATAGGTACCGTGTCAACTCAACGTGCAAAATAACGAATCCAGAACTTTCCCTCCGACTTTCAAAGCGAAAGAAAGGAAATCATGCAAAAACTGAACACTTGTTTATTTATTTTTAAGTGCGGCTTAACAAAGAATCTCTGTATTTTTAACAGCGTTTCCAAATTGGTGCTCGAGAGAAAACTGTTTAGCAGTTTGTAGTGATGGTGTTTGAGTAAAGTAATTACGAACATTTTCCCACCCGTGACATTAGTTGTTTATTTTTATTTATGATTTAAATATGATTTTTATCAAAGAACCTAAGAACGTTAACGTGAAAAAGGAAAATATCTTCGCGTAGTTTGTGTGTAAACATTTAAAAAAAATGCGTTTAACTTCTCCCACCCGTGACAATTAAGAAGTCTATTTTGAATTAAAATAGGGTGGCAAATTTTAAAAAAATTTAAATTAATTAAAAAGTTTTATAAAAGTCAATGTGAATTAAAAAAAAACGCAATACATTTATTCTAAAACCCCGCCCGTGACTATGGGTAACTTCATTCGCAAATTAGCTTGTTAGAATTCATTCCACTTGAATATTTTGCGATAGAACATTTCCCACTTGTGACAAAAGAAATCATTTTTTAATAGATTTTAATTTATTGAAGCTAGGGATGTTTGAGTAATTATAGGAAATAAACTCACGTAGTTTCTGTTAGAAAATACTCTTCTAGAAGAAAACATGTTTTATTTGTCAAACCCGTGACACAAAAAGAGAACTATTTTGAGTAAAAATTTGTTTTTTTTACACACGAAATTAATTAACAACTATTAACTTCAATGCTAATTTGAAAAAAATGCAATACATTTACTATACAATCTCACCCGTGACAGTACATTTCTCCAGATATAAGAGAAATATGATAGAAGTAGATTGCGCTGAAAACAGGACCAGTTTCAAGAATTCGTAAATTACGTAAGAATAGTAGTAGATTTCTTTGCAGTACTTTTATCATAATCAAGGTTTTTAAATTGTTATAAATTTTCAACTACGTGAAATCAATGAATTGCCAATAAAAATGTGATTTGCTCAACCTTATCATAAAACCTAAGTCAACTATTTTATGTTCTCTCGTCTAACTAAAACACAAAAACAAGTGCACTGCCTAATTTTTCAATTTATTTTGTCCATTCAAATGGCAAAAAATCATCGAAAAAAATCGTTCTGTGACACTTTTGTGCTTACAAAGCGAAAAAAAATTATCGGATATGGGGATTATTTAACAGTTGTTTGAACATCCTGATGATGAAAATATAATAAAAAAAAAGAGAACAAAAATAAATAGAGCGAGAGAGAGAGAAAAAAAACTCAACACCTAACATTTGAAGTTGGTCTAATCTAAAGGACGAACACGAACTCAAACAAGCAAGCCAACAGAAAAAAAACCGCATTCAAGCAAAAATTCCTTATGTGGTGTAGAAACGTGTTTGGCATAAGGATTAATCTAGTTATTGGTCCTAGTTTCTGTCTCTGTATGTGCCAGAAGGCTATTCTTTGTCTTCTCCTTTTGCTAAACTATATTTTTCTGCTGCTTTGTAAAAAAAGAAGAGGAAAGGTCAATCCAATGAAGAGTGCTTTTGTCGAATTTCCTTTAAGGATTTACCATGTCGAAATATTTGATAACACAAAAAAAAAGAAGAGAAAATAAGTGGAAATCAAAAATTAATGGAATGTCCTTTTGTGTTTCCTGGCATGTCATTGTTTTTATCTTTTGAATCAAACTAAAACGAAGTTCTTAACTGAGGTTGATGCTGATGATGTTTTGTTTTTTTTTCTATTTCATATGAAATATCCTTTTTATTCAAAAAAATTAGATTTAGTCCTTTTTTTTTAAGGAGAAATTTCTGCTAAGGTAACTTAAACAAAATTGACATCCTTTTCTTTTACATCTCATAAACTCTGATGATGACAGTTGTAGTTTTGCAGGACTAAGGATTCATCTCATTATTTTTATATCCTTTTCTTCTTTCAAAGATCATGCAAACAATAAAGCAAATTGAAGAAGAAAAAAAGGATACAAATGTTCCAATAACCAGCAGAGTCAGGATTAAAATGAATCGAGTCAATTATTCAGGATTTTATTGCCACAAAAACGAACTATAAGAAGATTGATGCAAGGTAGAACACATTTACTTAGCTGAAATTACATGGAAATAAGTTGGTTTTCTTTCGGTCTAGTGTGGTTGAGGTAGTAGATAGTCTGCCCAAAGGAATAAGTTGCATGTCACGTTAATGTTCATTTTCATTCTCTATGTGTTTACAAAAGAAAAGAAAGAAAGTCAGTAGTTATATATGTTATACCACAATAATGAAATGTGTTGAAAGTTAATTAAACGGAAAATGGCGCATTTGTCTACTTTGACAACTCTTCTTCGTCGTCGGTCTGCCACCAACGTACAAGCGTTAGGGTGGATTATATGACTCGAATTTCATTTAAAGCAAACTTGTGTTTGTTCAGGATAAAGAATTATGTTTTTTTTTTGTCGGGGTAAAAACCCTTGTTTAGTGATGTAAAGCGCTGTGTAATTGAGCTGGAAATAAAAGACTTTACCTAACTTAGTGGAAAAACTGTAAGCACAGTATTTGAGCAATTACGCGTTGACGGATCAACAAAAGGGTTGTAAATAAAAAGATATTGATGATATACTGTTTTTGAGCAACAGGTCTCTTTGAACAATGATAAAAATGATATTCACGTGCAGATTTTTTATTCAGAACAATGCTCTGTCCACTTAGAATGATTTCGGCTCATGATTTGTTGAATAACCTCGAGGATTTTTCAAAACATTAGAGCTAAAAGCCTGTTTAAATTTAATAACGCTTTGAAAGTGCTTGAAGAACTGATAGGCAACAAGTTCAAAAGTACTTTAGCTTTAAGTAGACCAAAGGTTCTTTATAGAACTCTCATCAGTATAGCCAGTCACAGAGAAATTGCACAACTGTCTCCCTAACCTGCTGATGAAGCTTTGACAGCTGCTTAACTGTCTGTGGGTAAGCAATACAGCAATAATGTGGTTTTGTCCATTTTGCATCCTTCATTATGTGGATTGGGTGTCAAACCTCAAAAAAATATAATTACTTCTTCTCATTCCGAAAAATTACGAAAATCTACGCATAAAAACCCTCACTTCTCTCCAGAAATGTTGAAAACCCTTTAACACTCTCAATATACCTAGCAAATAAGCTGGTCACACAATGGCACTTAAAAATGCAATAAAAGTCATTAAAAACAAATGGGTTCACGCATTTCCAGCCGTCTATCTGTAATCAGATGGTCCAGTATAGTCTGCGAAAACCATAGGGGACCGTTTTTCGATAAAGCAATTAATCATGATGACCCTAGCAAAAGTCTATTGAAAGTGCATTAGCGAAATTCTACTGCTTCTATAACAACCCTCGCAATATATTCAGCAGACAACACATCTGGTCTTTATTGTTTTGTACAAAAGTTAACCAAATGCCTCCAAGTTCCTACTAAAAATACCACAAATGCATGTAATTTTCAGCAACAATGTGCTTTTGTTCCTCGGTGAGTGTTACTTTAAAGGCTTAGGTGACTTGGAGTTTAACCTAACCTTGTTTAAGGAATGTGAGTAGAAGTCATTATTGGAAGAACGATGATTCTTCAAAATTCTCATTAACCTTCAACTACCTGCTGGAACTTATTGTTTCTAAAGTCCTCAATTCGCAAAATGCCTATCTTGGGACAATAAAACCTTAATCCACTTCTTTTCACTTCTTGGTTCACAAGTTTGGTGGTTTTTTTTTATGAAATAAGCTTAGTCATAACACTTAGTACAAAATTACCTTTAACAAACGCTTTAAACCTTAAGATTGTTTCTATCTTTCCCAAAAGGGATTTGTTACTTTTGGGAACAGAACTTATATAAATGACTTCTTAAAATTCCTAAGTACCTATAGAGTCCTTTATTCATGAATATTTAAGGGTTGTTATGTATTACGTTTTTGTTCTTGTCCATTTCTTCTTCTTCTGCAGAAATCTTCTCTTCGGTAAGTTGTTTACCTTTTATCTCTTCTTCATCTGGTTTCCACATAGAAAATGGAAAGAAAAAGTTAACAATTCTTTCTCCCATGAGGACTCTTAAAATATTAAAAAAAAAGCAAATGGTTTTTCCTTTTTCATTTCTTCTTCTGTTTCTTTCTAAGTCACTTGAGAATTTTACAAAAATTTTTTTTTTTAAATTAAAAGTAAACATTTTTCCATCTTCAATTTTCAAGTTCTCGTATATCTCTCTGTCTCTCTCTATTTCACTCGAGTTGAAGGTGTCTTGAGGGATTATTTTGTAGCTTTCTATTTCTTATATAGTTTCATTTTGATTGTTCTTCTATTTTGACCCTCTTCTTCCTTTTGTGTACCCACTTCTTCAAACCCTATTCAGATTCTGTTCAAAGGTCAATATTTACCATCAAAGAGAATAATATGTTATATTTAATGTCCTCGAACCCAATTCATCCTCTGCTGGTTCAATGTTTACGGCATAACAAGCTTTTAAATTGCAATCATGTCGTCACACAAAGTCGTCGCTCTCTCAAACACAATATAATATCGTTTGATAGAAGATTGGAGAGAGATTGAGTCATCATCATCAGTATCAGTATATCGGGGTTCATGATTGAATTCGATTTATGTATTTTGTGTTGGACAAAGGGACTTTGTGAATTAAGTGTACCATTATTGTTGTCCCTTTTTGAAAAAGGACGATATATCAATACCAACTTCTCTCTCCTTTTTATTACCAGTTGATAGTTATACACACCCTTTTTCTACTTTTCTCCTTTGATTTCTATGTTTTTTTCTTGAAAAAAAAAGGCAACCAAAAACTGCTGAATCCTTTATGTTGTTATATAAAACATCAACACAAGCAACAGGATTACAATTTTCTCTTCCAGGAAACAACACAATGAAGTTTTCAAAAGACTTAATCAAAACACCAAAAGATAGGGATGGGTAGGATGGAGAGAATAAAGTAGCAGAAGCAGAAGAAGAACAGAAGAAAATGAAAGGTCAGTAGAAATTAAAATTCACCAGGCTCAAAATGGTTATTCAGGAGTGGAGATTCTCGTCTTATGGGCTAAATTATTTTCCCTTGATCCTGTTAAGGTAAAGCAATTAGACTAAATTGCCAAAGCCTAGGGGATATTTTGTGTGTGTTTTTTTTTTCGTAATTTAAAAACTGTTTAGTCAACCGTAATTTGTTTTGATCCTTGTCTCAATCTTCCCCTTTTTTGTACTAAATCCTTGTTGCTATTGAAAATACAACTTTAAAAACTTTATTTAAGTCGAATGAAGTTTTTGAAGAAGTAGAAAATTGTATTATAATTATTACTATCAATTGTTGTTGAGTTAAATCTGATTGTTTAAGGTCCAGTTTACTTGAAATTGGAAGGAAACAAATAGGAGCTTTTTCTCTCTTTCTTCCTTTTTACTCCCTTCAGAAAATACACACAAAAGATTTCCTGGAATTTATTTTGAATTACGTACATATAGAATTCTTGAAACCAGGAGGATGGATGCATTCCTTTTGTGTTTGTTAGCATCCATAGCATCCTCCCCAATGGCGTATTTTAGGAATGTAGTTACTCAACTTAAAATTGAAATTCTGGAGCGTTGGCTATGGCTTGTTCTAATGTGTCCTTCTTCGTGTATATGTGAATGTATTTTCTACGTCTGTTCAAATAGAATTAAATGCAAGGAATTATTTTTTTTTAGCTTTTTCCCCGCAACCAACATGGGAATCAAAAGGATCTCTGTCGACTCTGACTCTGACGTCTGGAACACAAAAATAGGTTTGGGAATGTGTAAAATTTTTAGAATGAGGTGAAACTTTATGTTCAATATTGATTCTATTTCTGTGATGTTTGATGATGATGATGGACAAAAAGGAAAATGAATGAAGGAAACGGAAGGTTATATTCTGAAATTGCATGCATATAAAGGTGTGGTTTTGATACTTTTTTTGGAATTTTCATTTCCAGACACATGGGTTTTTGATGAAGTAGATGGAATATTGTTGGTTTTTGAGGTTAAAATTAAAGGTACGCCTGGATGAATAAGTCATAAAGTTTAACTGGAATATTTGTTTTGAGTTGAGTTATCTAAAAAAGTAAGCAATTTTTTTTTTGAAAAATCTTTAAAAATGTTTACAGTAAAATGTTCATTTAGATAGTTCTATTTATTCATCAAAATCAACTTAACTTTTAAATTTTTAAGTTAAAAGCGAATATCACAGCCATTCAAAAAGTGTGAGGATATATGTATCTGTTTCGGAAAGTAGACAACGTAATGAGCATAAACAGGAGCTATTTAAAATGTCAATTGCAACTACTGTAAGTACTTGGTCAGAATCCTTGCTAAAACTCAAAACAGATTATTTTTAGATTGAATTTGCTTTTTATTTGCCAATTTTTTGTATTAATTTGGTTAATATACATGAGCATTGAACAAATTTTATGAACTGCTTCAAAAAAATATAATTTTTAGAATTTAAGAAGCTTAATTTAAATTATTCAAATCGTCACATTATTATTTTTATGAGCCTAAGTGCTTTGAAAATCTCAAAAGTCTAACATTTCATATATTTAATTTTTTATTTCTAAAGCTTTTTATCATCATTTAGAATAATAAACAACCACCACAGTGGTAATTAAAAACTCAAACATTCTAAATGGTGAAACTTTGTCTGTCATAAAATTAAAATATATCTCTTTGCATTAATTAATATACATTAATTCTCATCGAATATTTAATTCAATAATTTATTGTGCACTTTGAAATTATTATGAAGATATAAATGTATATATGATTGAAATGCAACAATTAATTACAAAAGCAGTTTTCACATATTTAATTGATCTTGTTTGAAGATTAAAAAATAAAAAAAAATATCTTTCACCTTTGATCATTCAATAATAATAATAAATAATGAATTATTTACGCAATAGGATGTTTGGGTGATTCAATTTCATGACAAGTTCTTCAAATTTTCAAACGCTCTTGAAAGATTTTGTGAAGTGTTTTTTTTTTTGAGGATTCTCTGTCAACACTCTTAACTTGAAAAAGGAATCTCCGATTTGACTCATGTGGCACTCTAAAACAAATCTCCTTTTGATTATTTGTCATCACTCTTGTTGTGTGTACTTTTTTGCTTTATTTGTGTTTTGGTTTGAACACCCACCAAACAACAATTCCTAAGTTATAAGCTATTCTTGAATTATACAACAATACAAACCGTCTTCTAAATCAGATACATATAACCACGAAGTCTACACTGCTATAACTCGTCCTTCAAACTATAATCCGTCATTCAAACCACACCCTAAAATTCCACATAGTTGTTCATTTCATCAAGCAATGGACGGTAAAATAACTAAAGTGAACAGTGGGGCAGATGGGGAATAATTTGTAAAGTTTTAATAATATTTCTAGTCAAAATACTTAAGTGTCTATAAGAATTGTTAAACGAAAGTACGTTTTTATTTGTAGTTTTATGTTTTTTTTAAAAAAGGGGTGTTTTTGGGGGCGTTTTTTTTTCTAAAAGTCCAAAAAATAGCTCCAAAAACAAAGTTTCTAAGACAACATCTATCGCTTTGTACATTTACTTTTCTAATCATGCTAAAATTGTAGAAAAATGGGCGTGCCAGTGGGCGTTTATCAAACGGTTTTAAAGAATTAAAGTGTATTTGCTTTGGTTTGGTTTTAAATTTTGCCTCATAACATTGAAAAAAGTAGATTGTCTCAACTTCTTGACTACTCTGTACTACTGTACTTTTTTCCAAACAACCACTCTTCAAACACATATCAGATATCTCATATATACGTTTATAGGCTGTAGACATTGCGTATACAAAGTATTCCCTCTGATATATATCTGAGTAAAAGAGCTTAAATTCGTATTGCTATTTACGAATGCCGGGATTTTCACCAAACAAGGACATCACAGGACATTAATATATACACATATCCATCCACAGAGCACCACTTCCACATCCAACACACACGCGCTGAAATGTATCCGTTACGGAATCATCCTTTTAGATTAAAATCGCAGAGGCACACAATTCCATTTTGTTGGCTTTTTGGATTGTTGTGCGGCAATAGCAAATGGCAACGACATTGCCAAACGACAACGACCAACCGACGGAACCGGATACCGGCGTTGCATACATATATGAGGAAGTGATATCTGTTTGTTATTTTTTTTTATATGCGTTGTACCATGCCGCACCGCCACAGTTCTACCGCCGTCCATCGATTCATTAAATATTTATCCTGAATTAAATTTTTTAACAATTCGAAATCCCTGACACGAACACAATAAAACAAAAAAATACACACACATACACAGAAAGACTCATCAGATATGAATACCTCGATTTAAAGTATTTTTTATTGTTCTTGCTTTGTTTTTGTATTTATCAAGCCCTTTTTTAAAAAAAATTGATACCAAGTGTGCTCTTGCTGCTTATGAAAAGATAAACACAATATTTTTTAAAAAGGACAGATTTTCATTTATGCTTCAAAGAAGAAGATATAAAAATTGAAAGCTGTGATGTCTAAAAACCCCCAACAACAGACAATGTGGCGCAGTTGCAATTGAATTGAACGATTTCCAAACAGGATTGCTATTGTGAAGTCTATTCACTTAAGGAGCTTATATTCTCTCTCTCCTTTCGCCGCCATTCATTTACTTAACTCTTCATGAAGGGAAAAAAGAATGTCTTTATTTTTGTTGTTGTTTCGTATTGAATATTAAACGATTAAGAGTGTAGAATATGATTTACGTTATAAATAAATAAAACAAAAAAAAATTTTTTTTTCTGTGCAAAGTTTTATCGAGAGGAAAATGCAAGGATGAATTTTTTTTTATATACAAAAAATGTCTTTCTCCTGGATTTTTGTATTTATAATATCACAGGATAAACGAGCGAGTGAATACAGGAAAACAAAACAAAAAAAAAAAAAGGAAGAAGGAAATTTATGAATTATAACTTTAGCATCAGCTGCTGTGAATTTTCTGAAAATAACCCCATAAATTTTAAAAGCTGAGATTTTTTTTTCTACAAAACTGAAAAAATAAAAATAAAAACATTTAAGTGGGGGAGAATCTATCTATACAAAAAAATAAAATAAAAAAAAAATTCCTGGATGTTTCATTAAACATTTGGTTTCATTAAAAAAAATTCGATGAGGCAGTACACCGGGGTGTATACGTGTTTTTTTTTTAAATATGCAATTGTGTTATTTTTTCCTGAAATTCTTTGAATTATGCGAAATGTTCATTAATCACAAAACTGCTTGGTAAAAAATCTTACAAAATCTACGCAATATTCGATTATTTTACTTAAATAAAAAAGGATTAGGAAAAGAATAGAGGAATTTAAATCGTTATAGATATTAAAATTTTTTTTCTGGGAACTTTAAGAGAATTTTTTAAAAAATGTTCAATATACTCTACTCTATTTTGCCGTTTATTCCCAATCGAACAACGAATTCTTTTCAGTGTTTTTTTTTTCTCGCTTATAAGCCTTACAAAACTAGTTCGTTCTACAACTTTGTTTCATTTATTTGCCACAACGATTGTCATAAAGTTAGCTTTAAAATGTCACCGCAATAACACAAATTTGAGTTTTTCTATCCTTCTTTATGTTTAGCGACTTTGGTTGTACTAAAACACGTCCCATGAGTAATATCTTCATAAATTTTACCATTAATTAAGTCTAGCATCCTTGATGGTATTTTTTTCTTCCCATCTCTTTGATCCTTTTTCGTGATACCAAAAAGGAGTGTATATTCTAACCTTTACCCAAAAATGCTTTATGATCTAAATGTACTGCACCCATTCCTTTCTAGACGGTCATAAATAATATTACTTGCCTACATTTCAACATATTTCCGCCATTTTTGGGTTTACATTGAATTTAACACCGAAAATTAAATGAAAGAAGAAGGACTACAAAATATATATTTAACACAAAAAAAACTCATATCCTTCGAATGAAATTTTCTATGCAGGACTCGCACACGAAATTCGGTTTAATTGAGTGTGTGAACATAATTTTGTAGATATAATTTGTCCCCGTTCTCGTGTCGGTTGGATACGGATCGGATAGTCGTCTGTCTGAAGGATAAAAGGAATTTTCGTTGTAATCTATTGAAGAGCCCGTGAATTCTCCCTCAGGACAAAACCACCATCAAAGCCAAACCATGAAAGTTATTTTTTTTCTGTTTTTTGCTTTTGAATGGCGTTGGTTCAAATTTCACAATACAGGTGGCAGACTGTGTGTGTGTTTGTATAGAGAGTGAAGCTCCTGGGTGATTTCCACCTCACACTCCTCACACTTAGAATGAACAATGGAGCGCTTTCAATTTTGTACTTTAAATTCTTTTGACAGCGCATGTAATTAACTTGGATTAACTAATGTTTTGGAAAATTGTTGAATTTTTATCGTTTCCTGTTACTGATTTTTTTTTTTTGTTAAGTTGAATTGTGTGTGTTTTCAGGGTTGAAAATGGTGTGTGGGTGAAACATGTTTCAGGTAATTAAAAAGTCGTTGATGAAGGGGATGAGAAAAGAGTAATTTCAATAGAAATTATGCTAGCTCTTTTATAATGAAAATGCAATTAAGAGGAAAAACACATTACTTTACCCACACATTTACAGAAAAACTAGTGAAAAATACAAATTTAATTACCTACTACATCTGGCTTAAACTAAAAGAGTTGCTAATATAATACAAAATTCCAAGGACTAAAATAAAAAAAAAATTGAATTTAATAAGGGTTTATTAAAAACACACTTATTTACACAATCTACCTCTCTTCACGCAGGTAAAATAAAATTATAATATTTAAAATATCATAATATCACAGCTTTGTTTCTACAGAAAACTCTTCGCATAGCAAAAATATCCTCGTTTAACAATTCTCTCCCTACTTCACCTTCGTCGTCGTCGTCCCTTTCAAAAAAAAAAAAAGAGAAAATTTCCATGAATGTATCATTAAAACTTTTGCGCAAAGCTGCTAATGACCTTACTCCTGTTTCTACATTTGGTATATTGTTCTCGTTACTTAATAACCTCTCTGAAAACAGAGTATACAACCAAGTTAAGAAAAAAAAAAAAAAAAACAGCTCTTTATTATTCGACAGAAACAGGAAGTTATTATCTCGAATAACTTTTATAGTGCTATCACGTAATATAATGTCCAACTTTAAAAGGAATACAGAATACAGATAGTTGTGCTAACACAAAAACTTAACAACGGGGATTAAATAAAACATAATTTTATGTGTAGGTAGACTAAAAATGCAATTTCCAAACTATTAATAAAAAAAAATATAAAAAAAACTTTGTTTAAACAATATGCAGTGGTTTGGAGCATATTTTGCTCCCGGAAATTAAAAAAAACATTTTAAAATATACCAACAATGGATTTATATGAAAGGAAAAACAAATATTTAAACTTTGAACATCAAGATTGCCTAAGAGTATAGTTTGGTTAACATTTAGTTTACTCAGCAAAGTTCAAATATAGTACAGTTTCCTGGAAGTATGCAATGTTGTAGATATTTTCAAAGGATACAGGTTCTTTTTTTTTTTGTTAGAAAAAAGTAAAAGATATTCAGTGTTAATGTTTTTTCCATTTAGGAAGATTCTATTAAGTTGGAATTAAACTTATAACTTACTAAAAGTATGCAATTATATGAATAAATTTAGAGTAGTAATAATTAAACCATTTATGCCGCATAGGGTTAAACAATTTTTTGTCTGTATGCCAATTAAGAAATAAAAAAGTTTAAAAATACTGAAGAGTGACGTTTTTGTTAGGGACCGCGAGACCAGAGAAATATATTGTTATATTGTTGTGGCGGAAATTTATAAGCCTACTTTTAGGCTCGAAAGACAATTTTGTTATAAGTGTGTAAAAAATTACCTTTTTAATTGTTAAAAAACAGTTAAGTAAGAACATAACCAAAACTAATCAAGTCATTTGAATTCATGAGAATCAACAAGAACAAATAGAAATGGTTTTATAACATTTTAAAGCGAAAGGAGTCTAGTTTTCACCTATTTTTTTTTATAACATTTGCCAAACATCGAACGAAAATTCGAGTCACTTGAATTCGTGACAATTACCAAGAACGAATACAATTTTTTTTTAGTTTCTATTCGCGCCTTATCGCAGGATTTTCTTATTGCATTCAATAAACACAAAGCTATTGCAATATTTACACTGGAGCTATAAAAAATTACCTTTCTAAATTTAATTCAAATTTATGAGAAAAAAAAAATCACAGAACACACCTTTACAATTTTCATTCTCTAAAAATAAATTAATACCCACACTCATAAATGCTTTTTTGAAATGTGAAAGACTCTTATTTTAAGTTCTCACTTAATATTTGTTGGTGCTCAAAATGACAACATTTAAATTTTTGTATATAAATTTGTAGATATTTATATAAAATTATGTAGAAAAAAAAAACATAAATTCGCAGTGCCAAATAGCATTATTATATATATTATTTTTGTTCATGCGCTTTTTTAAATTGCATTATACATTGCTTCTAAAAATGTTTATTAGAAAAATATTAATGTTTACTCTTTTTTTTTAAATCTTAATTAACAATTTACCATTTTTTTTTTTTTAATAATTAAACAAATTAAAATAAAAAACCAACCCTTAACCAAAATCAAACAATTTCAACATAAAAGACTTAAACTAATTTAATTGGTATAACATGCTGTTGCTTTTTTCAAAAAAAAAAAAATATTGAACTCGTCAAAAGAAAAATCAAAAAAGTTCTAAAAAATTCAATTTGTTTCGATTTTTTATTTGTTTATAGATACATCATGCTTTTCTTTGATTTTTTGCTTTATCCTTTAGTACGTTCTCAAAACTCAATGTATTTAAATAAATAAATAAAAAAAAACAGAAACAAAAATTGTAAGAAAACTTTAAAGCTATTTGTCCATCAGGACTCAGAGAGAAAGAAAAAAAAAACATAAACAGAAAAACTTTTTCTATTTATCGTAACACACAGAAAAAACTACATTCATTTGTCAAAAATCCTTTGGGGGAAGGACATTTTTTTTTTTTTTTTGATTCGATTTGCAACAAAATTTATACAAAAAAAGAAAAGGAGATGATGCAAACTTTTTCAGCAAAAATTTTATAAGTTTGGTAAACAAACAAGTTCAACAAACAAAACAAAAAAGAAAGAAATAAGCAAGTGAAGAAGAGAAAATGAAATAAAAATAAAAAAAAAACTTTTAACAAAACCAAAACAAAAAAAAAATTAAACAAATAAGAAAAACCAACAACTCTAAAGCAAATTACAAATCCCGCGACCAAAAAACAACGTGTGCAGTGTCCTTCGAACAATGAGAGGACATACTTTCCAAAAGAATGGATATAAAAACAAACAACAACAAAGATGCGTTGCAAGGAGCAAAATGTACAGGCCACACAAGACAAACGGTATTTGGTTGCTAAATTATTTTGAAATCATTCTTATTTTTGTTGGATTTGGTAGTAGTAGAATGGTAGTAGTAGAAGATTTGATGGGACTCACTATGCTGACAGATGGTTGATGCTGTTGTTGCTGCTGCTGCTGTTGTTGTTGTTGTTGCTGCTGCTGTTGCTGTTGCAATTGCTGCTGCACATTGGACGATTGTTGCTGTTGTTGGGAATCAATTCCATTTGAAATACTATTGGCAACCGAAAGTGGAAGAGTTAATGTGGTGGGCTGGGCCGATGATGGCACTGTTGAGGTCGCAGCAATATTGTTCAATTGCTGTTGCTGCTGTGGAGGGATTCCTAGAACTGATGTGGAACTATTATACTGTGATACTGATTGTTGTTGTTGTTGCTGCTGTTGCTGCTGCTGCTGTTGTTGCTGTTGCTGCTGTTGTTGCTGCTGCTGTTGCTGCTGCTGCTGCTGGTGGTGGTGCTGTTGTTGCTGTTGCTGCAGACTTGCCTGTTAAACAATACCAATGAAGGCAAACTCGTGTTTCAGAATAAATTTTATCTATTTAAAGGTTTTTTTTTGTTGTTGTTGAAGAAACACAAACTAAACATTTCTTATTTATTGGTAAATACCCAACACCAAATATGTGGTAATCTGATATTTTTATGAATTAACATGCATTTCGAACACTATACTTTTTTCAATTTCATATTTATTTACTTTCTTGCATGAGTGAGGTTTCAGTAATAAGCATTTTTTTTTTTGCGATAAGAGATCGCAGCAGGCGGCTTTGAAAAACAATTTGATCTGCTTACTATAGCTTGAATTGATTACAAATGTTAAGAGGTTACTGATAATATTCTGTGTGTGGGGTAGAACACATAAAGTACTTTCAAGCTATTTTACTCTGAATAAATTGATTGAAAACGTGGACATTTATATTTGTTGTGAAAAAAAAAACTCAAATGGAATCAGTAAGGCTACGTCAAATTAAACGTCTTCATTGATTTTAATAGCGTACTAATGTAATACTATATTTTTCATTCATTTGTAAAACTTATCTTTGACAAAACAGCAACTATTCTGTACTATTAAAATGTACTGATGAGACTTTGGTTCAGTAAAACAGTGTAAAACTGGAATAAAGTCTTCGAAAGTGCTTCGATTGCAACATCATATTTAATTTGAAACCCTTGCGTAGTATACTCTTACATACTTTAAAGTACTCTTAAGTACTCTAACGTACTCTTACGTAGACTAACTGACTTTGCGTATTAAATTGCAAAATGCTTATTTTTCATTTCATGCACAAGAACGGATCAATCCAACACTGATCTGTACTATTAAAACGTACTGATTGGTAAATGATTTTGGTTCAGTAAAAGAGTGTAAAATTGGAATAAATTCTTCGAAAGTGTTTCGATTGCAAGATCATATTTAATTTGTAACCCTTGCGTACTCTTACATACTTTAAAGTACTCTAACGTACTCTTATGTACTTTTACGAACTCTAAGTGACTTAACTGTTGCGTATCAAATTGCGAAATGCTTATTTATCATATCATGAAAGTCTTAAGTTGTACAAGAACACAATCCAACATATCATAGCACATATCATCATAGTAGAACTCATCATGAGCCATGAGTCATCACCAAGTTCGTTTGGAATACATTAATTTTCAGTTCAATTTATTTTAATGTTATTCTTTTGGTAAGAACGCTTTTTGGTCTTTGTTATTTTTTTATTTAGAAATAAATTTATTGTTTTTCTTGGTAAAACGTTCCCTGTGATGAATTGTCCTATGATGAACTGTGATGAATTGTCCTATCTATCCATCTATCTATTTCTTGATCAATGATTACTTGTGCAGTGATAAGTTGGGTTTAAACCACAATAATACTGAATGTTTCAAAAACAATATTCAGAGTTGCCAGGCGCTGAATTCAATCTGAAAATGTGAAGCTTTTTTTAAACAAATTGAAGAATCATCGAACTTTTTTCGATTTGGTTTTCTAAAATTGTATGGCTGGTAGAGAGTTTGAAGATAAAAATTCACTTACACTTGAACACGATTGATTAATTTAATTTGAAAGTACTTACACAAGTTAATCGAAAAAATTGAAAAATAATATGAATGAAAGACATGAAAGGTTATGTTTTTTTTTGTAACAATAACTGTATATGAATCAAACTATTTCTCGATGGTTAAATATGTTAAGCATCTTTCGCGAATACTTATAAATAAGATTACCAAAACCAAGTTGTTTTTTCTATTAGGTAATTCATTTTTTTTTTTCATACAAAAACCATGCAGTGAATTCATTCACAAAAAATTAAAAATAAATAATTAACAATCTTAAGCTTAATTTCAAATATAAATGTTTTCATCCTTTAAAAAATTATTATTCATAATTATTTTTTTTGTTTTAATATAAAATCTTTTTTTTTTCTACAATATTAAAAAACAGCCATAGTTTGTTTATATATTTCAAAACCATTCTCTTAAATTTCATCAAAAAAATACTTTTGTATATATTATTTTTGTAACCATCATTTGATGTTAAATTAGACACAAGATTATATAAATTTTATACAATTAATTAACACAAAAAAAAACAAAAATTAACCATCTATATCCCATATCGCATGCATTTTCTAGCGCTTTGTGTTTTTATATTTTTAATTTATTTTATTTTGTGCATTTCTCTTTTTTTTTCATAAAAAACATAAAACAAAAAATAACAAAAGAGAAAAATAATAAATCAACAAAGAAGGTTCAACCCAAATGTCCTTAATTTTAAATATTTTTCTTCCTTGAATATTAAACCTCCCCTTTATAAAAATTTATTAAACCAAAAATATTGAAAATTCAAACAAAAAAAAAAATATCCCCACATGGCATTAAAGTGTCCTTGACAACTTTAAAAACCTTTAACAAAAAAAAAAATAAAGTTCTCCAAAAACTTCATCATTGAAACACAAACAGAACAAAAAAAAAAAATAAAGTAAAACTTTCCGACTCTAAAACTAAAAAAAAAAAAAAAAAAAAGAGAATTGATAAAACTTTTACACAAATACTCACTTTTTTCTGCTGCATATATATCTGTGCGGCTGCTGCAGCTGATGACACAGGCGGCGGTGCACCATCTGGCTTCATTTGTGATGCCTGCTCAGCTTTGACGGCAGCCACTGCCATCGAAAGGCTATCAGCAGCTCCGACATTAGCTGGTGCCGGTGGATATCCTGTTGGGGCACCTGGATATGGGCCCACACCCGCCTGCACCATGTGCTGCAAAATAAATAAAAGAAAAATTGTTTTCCATTAGAATGAAACATACACCTGCAAATATGTGTAGTAAACGAGAATGAGGGGATGAGACGTCCGATGGGTGGCAAGTACAGGCAGCACAAAAGTATGCAAAGTATAACACTAATGCCATCGAGAGAAGTTTCGGCCACCAGATGGAGCTTATAAACTGACAGGATATGAAAATTTAATATAAATTTGTATGTCCTCTTATCGCTATTGAAACGGACCGTAACGGTAAAAAGGTTCACCCTGACTCCATCTCTGATATTGAAAATAGCCTAAGGCACTTTTGTACTTCATCTACCTACGTATACAATTCAAGCCGAGAGGGTTAGATTGGAAGGACGAACGACAGCTTCATGTGGATAGGTCTTCCAATTAATATATGACCGGGAGTATATTTGCACATACGAACATTTGTAAGTGCGTTTGTGCACAATTTTGATGGGAATTGGGTAGAAAACCCTCCAGGGAGTCTCTTTTCAACTTGATACCATGTTGCAGGAAAAAAAATGAAACTTCCTTGCTAACATGACATGGAGTGTCCGAAAACTAGACTTTAAGAGGCTTTTGTTGCTATTTTTTTTTGTTCTCCGTGTCAATAAGGGTTCTGTGTTGAATTTGACATGAAGCCAATAAGGGAAATAGGGATTTTTTTCATCTTATTCAAAAAATATAATATACTTATAGGAGATAACGAACTATTATTTGATCATTAGAGAATATTTTTCTGTGATTTTGAACAATGTTAATATCGAATGACTTTGCCTTGGAGGCGTTTTACCTTAATTGACACAAATTGGTCTTTCGATAATAAAATATCTCTCTCTCGACTGAATAAAACAAAAAAAAAATTGCGCACAAAATTATATATCAAAAAGAACTGAAGCGCTGAATTGATGGAAACATCAGATATTGAATAATGTTCGTATATATTTTTTTTCTTTAGTCTCTCTCATCTGAATAGTTGCTAGGCGACAATGTTGTCAGCCCGCGGCAGGAAATTCAATAAACGTAGAGTACCTTTCTCTATACATGAGGATGGGGAGGAAAAAAGAGGATTTTGCTCCTCATTTTTTTTGCTGCGTTAAATTGAATATGGCTTTGTTGAAAATTGTTGACATATTGAGGAGTAGGAAACATTGACGTCAAGTAAAAGAGAGGTTTACTTTAAATTTTTTTTAAAGGAAATCTGATCCTCATTTGAGAGAGGCAAAAATATTAAAAATTTGTACTTTATGAATATTTCTTGGAAATGCGTATGACATGGTGTTTTTATTCAGAGAGACAAATTTTTTAATATATTTTTTATATTTTATAAAGGATATATTGAAGGGAAATCACTTTTTTTCATGTCGCTGTTTTGTCATTTTTATGTTTTTACATATGTTATTTTTTTTTTATTGACATTATTGAAAGGGATTTAAGGAAAATTTGACACTAGTACTTTTTTGATGTTGTATGATCAATATTATATCAAATATTTCAACTAGATTTTTCTGCGGTTTAAAAGTAAAAGTAGTTGAATATCAACGCATGTTGAATTTTTATTGTAAGCAACAGTTTATAATGGCAAATTATGATCCAGATTAGTGAATTTAAGCTTTAAAAGCCCGCTGAATTCCAATAAGCGTAAAAAGTTTTGAATAATTTTGAGTTATTTCCAAAAAAATCAACGAAAGATTAGAAATTATTTGTATGCATCAGTTTTTGGTATGGTTTGGACCCTTTAAGATCGCTGAATGCAAGTCTAAAAATTTGCCGAATGATAGTAGGGCATCAAAATATTTTGTAAGCATCAGTTTTAATGGACTATTTGATCGGTTTTGTTACTAAAAAAATTTATTGTATCTGAAATAAACCAAAGAAATCCGCTGAATACCAGCTAAAAGTCAATATGATTTTGTAAGCACTTGGCTTTTGTGACAAAGAATGAATATTATACTATATAGAAACAATGAACTATGAGGTATATTTTCTTCAATGACTTAATTATCGATTATTCAATATGGATTTATTATGAAAAATTGTAACACCTATTGGAATGGCCTTTAACAAACAAATCAAAAACAATTTATGCATTTTTTTTTTCTATTTCAAATATATCGTAGCACGCATCACAACTCATCATCAATCAATTTAAATTGTTTATGCCACACACGCAGTACATAAGCAAATTATAATTGGAAACAATATTAATGCATAATTAGCGTATAACCTTATGCTAATTAAAATTAATCAACCACACAATTTCTCAATTAAAACTACGTCAATTCATATCTTCAAACATACACACACTTATATCTATTTTGTATCTATATTATACTTAAGCTCGCATCTTTTCTGTAAATTAAACTGAGTATGCACATATTTATGTAAGATACTTCCCCATAACAATTTACTTGCGAAATGAGGTTAATTTTAATTCAAAATTGTTACAATTTTTTTCTTAATTAACTGTGAACAAAATTTTAAGTCGAATTTTGATGACATTTTGTGCATATTTTACACTTTTGTTTACGATTCACATTTTCTGCTCATTACTTTTAATCCCGGTTTATTCCAGTTTCATAATCCAGCAAGTCCTAAAAACTGAAAGCGCATTAAAATAGAATATTAAATAAAATTTAATATTTCTTTTCTCAATTATTTATGCATAAACATAAAATGAAAATTTATTGCGAAATTTTATTCCTCTCGTTGACGTAACTGTCATTCGAAAATATGCATCAATTTAAGGAGGTAGATAAAATATAAATATAATTTTGACGAAGAAATATCCTTCGTTAATAAGGTTATTTATTCAATCCCATGCTGGTAACAATGTTGTTGTTCCGAGTGAAAATGAAGAAAAAAGAACAACAATAACAAGAAAAGTTGTGACCGGCAAGGACGAATAAATTGTATTTGCATATTGAAGCAACATCAGCGAGTTTCCTGAACTGACTTATATAAAATATGAAAAAAAAAAAAAACTGATGGGAATATTTATAAACTTTCTTGGGGTCTTAAAAGTTTTTAATTAATGTAAAATAAACTCACAGAGAGATAGAAAGAGACAGAGTGAGAGAGAAAAAGAAAAATTTCGATTAAAACAACACTGACTAAATTAATTATGCAAAATGTTTTTAATTGAAAGTGGTTACAAGAAGAGACTTATTCCATGATACCAGCCTACCTAAGCCGAGAAAGAGTTGAATTAAATATTCTTTATTGAACATTATCATAAGTTTTAGGCCACAATTACCATGACCAGTTGTGAATACAAATTTTCCACTGATTAAGCGTTTCTAGGGAATATTTGTCCTTTAGGGATTTTGCAAATAAGCAAAAGTTGCGAGATTAACGAGGAATGATAGAAATTTTCAACTCAAGCTCTCAAGAGTATACAAACAATATTGCATTTCTTAAGTTTTGACTTTGTTAATTTATTTGATTGTTTGTTTTGTCTGAGCAAGGTGAAGGCGGAAAAGTTTTGATTTTGTATCAATATACTTTAGTCTTATTATCCACAATGTTTTGTTAATTGGAATTCAGCAGGCTTTAAAAGCTAAAATTCATAAATTTGGCAAATAATTTGAAATAGAAATATGTTGCTTACAAAAAATTTCAACTGGCAGTTTTTTTTCCAAACCTGTGTTTTCTGAGACTTAACCGAAATCATAGTAGCTGAATACCAGCAATGAAAAATTTTGTAAGCAACAGTATTCTATTGTAAATCATTAGCCAAATTTATAAATTTTAACTTTTAAAGCCCGCTGAATTCCAATAAGCGTGAAAATGAATTTAGGCGACATGCTCTTAAAGTAAAGTATAACAGTTTTGAGTGAGTTATTTTCATTTAAAAGTGTGAAAACGAAGTGAAAACAAACAAAAAACCATTAAAAGAATATAAATAATTTGTAAGCATTAGTCCTTGCCATGTTATTATAACTAAATTGCAATAATTTGGATATCAAAAGTGTGCTGAATGAAGCAAAGTGTTAAATATTTTTGTAAGCATTGTGTTTTCTATAGCAAATCATCAATCAAATGAACTTTTTTGTTGAATTTTAGTTGCGTAAACCGACTGAATATCAGTACAGTGTTCTATATCATTTAAGTAAGGTAGTTTCGAAAGATTTTCAAAGTTATTTTAATCCAAGAAAAATATTTAAAGTATTATTTTAATTATCAGGGGTGAATTCGATTTACAAATGAGTGAATTTGATTTGCAAAGGAGTACATTTCTAATCAACTACTCAGTTATTTCTTCCCGTGTACATTGTACAATTGAAATATATTACAAAAATAGAACCAACAAACCTCAACAAGAAGAATTCAGTTGGAATTTTAAAATATACAATTTTAAAATGTCAATATATCACAGAATCATGATAATACTCTCCAAACATGTCCGTCGAATGATGAAGAACAAAAACGAATAATTTCAAACCAAAAATTCTCAATTATTTATGCGCATTGAAATGAGGTTGATTTGAGGTAAAATTATTTTAGAATGTTTTGGTGGGTGTGAGGAGAATCGTTCCATACAGACGACACAAAACATATACGATTGTGGTGTAAGCAAAAATTCAAATGAGCTACTTTCAAAACAGACACTTTTATCTATGGATACACTATCCTTGATGATATTCTGACTGACTGACAGACATGGTTTTCATATACATACAGAAGCCTTTTCTATCTCTACCATGTCTGCTGGGATTAACACAAAACTGCCCTTGAAAAAGACAAAAACATCGACTGGTAGCTTTAGATAAAAACCGACTGCAAAAAAAAACTGGCCTCCTCCCACCATCATCCAACCACATTCTCTTCTGTGTACTCGTTCTCTCTTTAGCTTAATTAACTTTCATTATTCATGGTCCTTCATAAGCGCTGACTGCTGCTAGGACTAGGACCGGAAAGCGAACATTATCCTTTCGAGAGCACCAAATGTTTTGTATCTAATTTTGTTGCCGTTTCTTTTTTTGTTTTTGTTGTTTTTCTGTTTTTGAAAAGAGGGAGTAAGTAATTAATTACATTCTGATGGAAAGCTTTTTGCATTTCAGTTTTATTATGTTTTTTTTTTTTTTTTTTTGCTGCCCTTGCTTGCTTGGTGAGTGGAAATAAGTCTCGTTTCAACATAACCGCAGGAGCACAGCTGATAACAAAACGAAGAACTTCTCTAAATTAGGATTTATATCTTTTTCTGTGTGTTATGTTAAATGTTGAAAGCAAGAGCAAAGGTTTTGTAAGATAAAATTACCATAAAGAGCTCTGGTTGAAGGTCGTTATAAAATATAACAGTGTACATGATACTCTCAGCAAATTAAGAAAATTTGAGTTTTAAATAACATGGAGTTGGAAAGAAAGATGTGTTTCGGGTGGGACAAGAAATAATGGAGAAAAAAAAAAACTCATGATTTAGTGGTAAGGGCGTGTTTAACTTTTTTAAGGGAAAGACCTTTTATTTACATTTTGATATTTAAATGATTTTGGTTAAGTAATTTATTATTATTACTGAAATATGTGTGCCTTGAAAATGGAAAATGGGTGCCAGTACTAATTCTTACATCAATAACTTTTTTAAGTGCTAAATTCCAGCCAACTTCCTTTTTTTTGCATATGACTGATAAGAGAATATTTCGTCCAAAAAGAGTGCTTACAAAATTTTATTTACTTTTGGCTGACATTCAGCAGGTTTTTGGTTTATTTTGTAAAAAATAAAACCTTCTGAAAAGTAGGTACCATAACATACAGAATGAACTGATGTTCTTTGGGAATTCAAGATTAATGCTTACATTGTTGTTTGATATCTTGTTGTAATTCAGCAGATATTCAGTAAAATTTGAATTTTTTAACAATTTCTGTATAGACAAAACCAAATTATCTTAGAAATTAGAACAAACAGGTTAATCTGACTAATGCTTACAATTTATTAACAATTGATTGTAATTCAGCGAATTTAAAACATACAAATTTGCAACAATAAATAATAACTTTTTATATAATAATTACTCAAATAATAAATTAACGGTCATGACATTCAGCAAACTTAAGATATTCAAGAAAATTGACGCTTAAAAATTATTTTTATTCCTTGTGTGATATAAATAAACTTAAATTACTCCCTCACATAATGTCAAAGAAAGAGTACCACAAGAATGCTTGTTTGGACCTTTACTTGATATTTAAAGACATTTTCAATATAACCAGAAAAGAAAATTCAATAAAGGAGTAATTGATTGTAAAATAGCAATTCCTTTTTGTTGGAAGTAAATCAACCAATTCCCAATAAAAACACACCCTCATAAGAATTCCATATATGCATCCCACAAAAGTAAGAAACATTTTCAAATGTAAAAGCAAAAATTTCACCACCTTGCCACCATTCTGACACTGACATTGCTGTTTCATTTATTTACTTTTTGAAAAACAAGAAACAGACAGACAGTCAGATATCGACAGAGATCTACTTTATACAACACTGCTGACAAAGGCAGAAGAAGAGTAAGAAGAAAATTTTGTAAAATTGTCTGTGGTTTGAAGTTGAAAATACCCCAAAAGTCCCCCGCAAAAAAGAAAACCACCCACAATCCACAATCACCACAGAACCCCCTAACAACCAAAACAACATTCCAACTTTGGTGTGTTCTTTCAACAGCAGCAACGGTTCATCTCAAAAATGTTGTTTACAGAAGTTTCCATCAAACGATTTGAAATTAATACAAGAACGATATAGAACGATGCAGAGATAAAGATACAGATAACCAGATGAGACGATGTAATGGTTGTTGTGCAATTGGTTTGGCATTGCTTACAACGGTAACGGTGCGGTGGCGGCAATAGCGGCGGCGTCTAGAAATATCTTAATTTTGTGAATTGAATTAATTACGTGATCGTTTATCACCTTCACACACAGAAAACAACAACACCCATATCGAAATATCTTTATCTGCATTGTTTTTTTTTTTCTGCGATGCATTCTGCACATTTTCAAAAGTATCTAAAGTCTCGAGTCTCGACTCGATGCAAAAGTGTGCATCTCTCGACTGCATATATTGTTATGATATTCGATTTTTTTTGGTTTGGTGTGATGGTACTTTTGCCTTTGGTTTAATTAAAAATAGTTTGCCAAGGGTTTTGTATTGTGTGTGATGCTGATGGTGGTACTCGTAATGGTAATGGTTCTTTGGCTTATAGTCTCTGGCAAATGGTATGTGTGTGCGGTCGGTTAGGTGCAAATGCAATTTTAAAACATCGACAATGACGATGTCGACTACTACGAGCTTATAGCAATAAGAGAACCAGCATTGCAGTTAGGAAGTGTAGTTAATTGAATTTTCGTTGTATTTTTTTTTGTTTGTTTGTGTTTTTGAAAATAAGAATTAAATTCTCTTGGTCGATATCATTATGCTTTGGAATGTGTGTTAAATGTGTTTCTGTTTGTTTCAATTAGAAATTGAACTCTTAGGAGGTTCTTGAGATTGAGTGGTTGGTTCTGTTGGCCTTGTTTTTGGTTGGATATTTTAGTTGAAGTGTTTAGTTTTTGATGGTTTTCAAAAAGATATCAAATATATATTTTAAAAGAATTCTTCATAATATTCGACTGCTTTAGCATTTTTTTAGAGTTTGTTATCATATTGCATTTTTAAGGTACATACACTAAACATTACCCAAATTGTCGTTTTCTGCTCAATTCCTACTTGTCAACTAATTGTCTATCTACGGTAATGTGTCGTTAAATCCCAAATAACGGTATTTTCGTATTCGAAGTTAATTTCACATTAAGATATTTAAAAATCTTAAAACATACCTATCCCAAAATCACCCTTAACTAGAAATAATATTAAATTTAATGAAAAATTCAATACAAAATTAGGTCACTCAAAATGATGAGAATCACAAAGAACGAATATTTCATATTGACGAGTATATAAGTAGATAATTGACTCGATCAAAGTTTTAGGATGGGTGGACAACTAAAAATATTATTTCCATTTGAAATGAATCGATAAAAGCATGAAGATTTTACTTCGCCGAAAATAGAGTTTTAAAATGAGCTGCTAAATTTTTAGGGGTTTCTGTTACTTCCCGTTCCACTTGTACATTACGCCTCTGGCTTATGGTGTCTTAAAATTCTAAATGTTACTTGCCACCTTTTGATCACATTTTCATTTGAGCATGAAGTTATTACGAGAACTTCATAGAACTTACCTGGAAAGAGAGAAAAAAAAATTGGTTATTACAAAGATCAAAACGATTTTTGAAGAAATTGAATATTACTAAAAGTCCTATGAATTAGAACCTTGAAGAAAGTCATAAATGGCAGACAAATGGTTTAAAAATTTCTAAGTTTTGGACAGAATTTTTTTTGTTGGTATTATTACTTTTTGAGGAGACCAATGAACTATTTGATTATTCCAATTTATTAAACTTTTTTTTCATTACTTCCTAAATAACTAATTTACCACTGAAATTTCCGCTCGTTAAACAAAATTGAATCCAAATGAACTCATATTAATAGACCCAAAACCCAAACTATCACTTATAAAACGTCAAAATACCCATTTTCTTACTTCAATCAATCTTTTATTGCACAGCAACAACAACAACAACAAAAATCAATCCACCGTCTCTATTATTACAGTATTTCGTCAAAATATCATTTTAATAAAACCTCTTTTTCGTTACTTAGCTTATTTTTATTCAAATAAATATTTTATACATAACTCATGTAACACTTCAATTGACTGACTTTGATATTTAATAACCTTACAATAGGCGTGACTAACTTGCCTAAATCATCATCATCATCATCGCACAGTCCTCCTCTAATAAAACGTTAGAAGCTATTATTCAAATTTGGTTTCCTTCCTTTTCCGTCTAATTTATCAACACGCAAAGATATCCTTTTTGACTTAAGTAAAAAAGAAAACAAAGAACAATATTCCTTTGGGTGTGTGTGTGTGTTAACTTTCTTTAGCGAAAATTGAAATAGGAAAAATCAAATAAGCAGAAAATCTCATAAGAAAATATTCAAACAAAATACCGGATTAAAAAAAATTCGTTCGCTTTGGCACGTGACCTAATGCCTGAGTGACTATTAAAAAACCCAAAGAAAAACACAAAGCAATTAGAAGTCCAATCACAATTTTATAGGTGAAGTAACAAACATAACAGTATGCCAGTTTTGTTGCCAATGGTGTAACACATTAAAGAAATGAAAAATATTTTGACTTTTGCGCCAAAGAAACAGAAAAAAAAAATAACAAAAAAAAAAGTGAAACTAATTGCATCACTTTTAGGCACTGACATAAATGGCACACCATGGCAACCCATAATTATTTTGACATTCCAATTGCCTTCATCGTCAACGTATGATATCGTAGTCGTCTCTCATTGATTTCCAAGTCGTAACCATCATGAAAAGTCACCACACAAATGACTCGTTCGATATTTAGACAAAATAAATTCTGTAATTCACGGCACGTATGCATGTTTAAAAAAGTTAGCGACGATTTGGCTTAATTATTCCATCCATACAAACAACAACCATCCATATCTGAAGACTTAAAATATTCTCTTAACGTCATATTTGGAGCCCAGATAATACCTCCCAGACAACTCACCACATTGTACGATAAACTTTTTGTGATATTTTTTTCTCTTCTTACTTTCGACTAAAAAGGGTTAAACTAAGACCTTAAACAAAAAGTTTTACAAATATCATTTTTTGATACTCTCATCACACAACACGTCTCCAGTCTCCACACATGAGTTTCTTTTTTAATTCAATAAACTTATTTAGTGCGGTTTTTCGAGAGGGAAAGGGTTTGGGATTATATTTCGAAAACTCTATCCGAGTTTTATTATGGAAAAACTTTTTAATGCACTTTCCCTTGACTCGACTTTGTTTTGTGGGTTTTTGGGGTAAATTTTCAAAAAAAAAAAAAAAAATAAATAAAATTCGCAACTCAAATGAATATTCGAGTAGAGGAGGTATTAAAATAATTTTGTGGGCAGTAAACTCGTTCTCGTCATCATGTCTACATCGTCCTTGTGTGGTAGTTCTCCAATTTTAAAAACATTTCCAATATTCGAATCGATTTAATTGATTAATTAAAAACTTTGACTATTTTCCAGAGAGATGAAATTGATGGGACACGATTTCTATTTGTGGTAAAAAGGATATAGAAAGAGAGAGGGAATTTTAACTAATTCACAAAATGAATGCGGCAAAAAGTTGAAACGGAATTGAAATTTTATAATTGCAATCCTGGGTAAATAGTTAGTTTTTCTGTTATTTTTTTTTTTTTTTTTTGCAAACGACTTTGAAACTAATACCAAAGTTTATGCGCATTTTAAATGGTTTTTATGGTAAAATGATTGAAGAGATGGTTGGTTGTTGTGAATTTTTAAAAGAGATTGAAAGCTTTTTTAACTAGAAAATATTTTTGTTTTAACAAATGGAATCTATTAAAGAAATTGTTTCAGAAATGAAATAAAAGTTTCGTCAAATAAATTTTTATGAGTTTTTAAGATTTTCAAAAGGACAACAAGAAGAGGAAAGATTTTTAATTGAAGTAGATTGTTTCTTTTTTTAACATTTTACATGATAAGCTTGAAGTAGAATGAAAAGTTATAACAAGTAGAAAAACAAAAACATTTTATGTGTCGTTATATCCCAGATAACGGTATTTTTGGTCTCGAAATCAACTTCACACTAAGATATTTAAAAAGCTTAAAACATAATTTGGTCATAGTCCTTAAATCAGCCTTAACTAGAAATATAATTCAATTTTACAAAAAAAATCAATACTAAATTAGGTCACTCAATGTGATGAGAATCACAAAGAACGAACATTTCATATGTGAGCAATTGACTCAATACAAGTTTCAAATTGGGTGAATATTAGGTAAATTCATAAAAATAAAGAAATAACGAACACAATACATTTCAAAATTTTTTTTAATGCAATGCGGTTTTTAAATTTTACTGGATTATTAAAAAAAAAAACATTAAAAATAAACAAAACAAATCAATTTAAATTTCGTGTCATATTTCAAAAATTCCTAACGAAGTATAAACATTTCTCCATCTTACTAGATAGCGCTTAAAATTATTATCAATCTTCGTACATTTTGTTTTTTTTTAGTGACACTCAAATGAATGCCCAAAAGCAACAATTTACATATAGCTCTAAATCGAAACTAAACTAACCTCACTTTGAATTTATAAAGTACTCGTATAAGAGGATCCAGCACTCAGCGTGTATATCGACCTCCGCCGCCATGTTGTTAATGAATTAATGAAACGAGCGTAGGGAAATAGAAGAAGACTACGACGAAACTCAGAGTTCGTTCCTATATTCCAATACATGCGATACGGCTGATGTGACATTCCATTTTCACTGCTCATCATTTTCATCATCATAGCCAAGGCAATCTAGTGTTCAGAGAAGTAGTAGTTTAGCAATGGCACACGGGACCCACATGAACCAATTTAGACCGGAAACATTCAATTGGCGTGAATAAAGCTTTCATCTGTTTTCTGTCTGTCTGTATGTTTGTTGTTGAACGGTAACACTACATGCTACATGCTACTACCACACTAATAAACAGATCTTCCTCTTCCCCTCTGAAACCACCTTCAAACCTTAAGCTCTTATAGAGGATTGAGGATAGTGTATTCTATCTACATATTCGTCGTCTACTCTGGATAGTTATTTGGATGTTTGCCTCTTGAGGGTACCACGAAAGTGGATAACCGATGGAGATTGAGCTCTATCTATGTGACAACGACCGACGCACGGTCCCGCCCGACATGACACAAGTTCTATAATACTTCTGTTCTGAGAATATTTATGTCTACATATACAACAAGCATATAACCAGGCCAGATATCTAACTAGAATGCCTGAATGAGCTATATGATTGAAATAGTGCTACTTGTTGGAATTATAAGCTCTTCCATTCCATCATCGTTCTGAAATGTTTCTGTGAAGTTGATTTTCATCTTCTAATGGTTTAATTAGTTTTCATGTGATGACATCTCAAGTTTTAAGGTTTTCTACTAGTATAAAATGTTATATGCGATGGATCGATCGAGGATGGTGTTGTTGTTAGGAGGGTTGGAGGTGAAATTTTGAGTATGACATAAGAAATTTTGTTGTGCAATCGTAAGCTTTGATAAAATTTTGCTTCCATTTTCACTCTGCAAGAGAAATGAGGGGATGGGGTAAGGGTGTTTGATTGAATTTGACGCACGTGCTTTCGACGATGCAATAGAAGTAAATATATTTATGTATAACAAGAAGGCTGCAACAGACTGATTGACGCTCTCTCTAGAGGACTTCTTCTAAGTGCAATTAATTTCCTATAAATTAGAAGGAGGTGCAGTGGAATGGGTGTGGAAGTTATTGAAAGATGCACGTTTTTGTAAGTTTTCGCAATTTATCGACTAAGAATTATATTAGAGGAATTGCATGTGATGGCATTTCTCCGGTATTTTCATAATTAAGAAAAAGTTTTATTGGAAATTTCATTCCGATGAGCTTGTTAAAGTTTTTTTTTTTACATTTTCAAAGTCGTTCAAAGAAAATCCAATTTGTTTTTTTAAATATATTTAGACGATGTAATTTGATTATTTAAACGAAGATTCTTTTAACTTAAAGTAAAGTTACGAAAAATAAAATATAACATTACATATTCTGGACCATAACAAATATTTTAAGACCCCAATCCAAAAATGTAATTAGAACTCTCAGTAATATTTGACGAAACTAAACAACAATCAAGGTCAAAGGTACTATTTTGGTGCATAACTTCCTTTTTGTTATTGTGTAGTTTCATTTTTCTACGTACGGTCCTAATTTCCGATGCGAAAACATTAAATTTTTTAAATGGTATAATGCTCCTAGTATTAAAATCAAACTCAAAACAATTTTAATTGATTTTGTGATTTGTAAAGTTCTTCAACCTGATTTTCACTTTGAGGACTCATTAGGGTCTTTTTTTTTCTGTGTCTAGATTTCAATTTTCTGTAATGAATTCCTTAAGTATATAAGACCTCAAGATGGCAATTAAAGCACGAAATAATACATAAGACGTATAGATGAGCCCTATACCATGAGGTCCCAAAAGCAGAATTGAGACAGTAGTGCATAGGACCTCAAAAGCTTCTTCTTAGTAAAAAAAAAAAACACTCAACATTAGACTGGGCCAAAAAAAAAAAATATTTTTTTTTTTGAAATTAATATCGAAAATCTTGTTCAGGACGATGAAAAAAAAATTTGGTGAAAATTTGAGCCGTTAAAAAAAATTTTAAGAGGTCTATCATCGGTGTTTTTTATTTTTATACATGATATGACGTTTTACAACAGAACTGCTAGACGATCAAAGTAAAAAAAATTTCTGTTCATTTTTTCTTATATAAAATTAAATTTCCTACAAAAAAGATCTTATTGAAAATTTTCGTCAGACGAGCCGTATTCGAGTAATTAAGCTTTTTAAATCGAAGTGTTTTTTCAATTTGACTGTTTCACTTTGGAATTTTGTGATGAGCAAATAAGTGCATAAAAAAATAAAATCACGACAGATTCTTATAGGAAATTTAATTCTCTACAAAAAAGGTCTTGTAGTAATTTTCCCTAAATTGAAATCTAAAAAAGTTATTCACGATTTAAATCGAGAAAAAAATTAAAAAATCAATTTTCAATTTAAAAATTTTCTAATTCACTGAAAATTCAATATTTTCATATTAGCAAGATGTTTTCTTGTAGGGAATTAAACGTTCTATAAAAAGTTCCTTGGCAGCAAATTAATTGCTATAACCGTTTAGAAGATAATCGTATTCAAATCGCAAATGCATACTTGTCATAAGAAAACTATTGAAATCAGTGGGCATTGGTTTTGATACGAATATCTTCTTAACGGTTAAAGCAATTAATTTGCTGCCAAGGAACTTTTTATAGAACGTTTAATTCCCTACAAGAAAACATCTTGCTAATTTGAAAATATTGAATTTTCAGTGAATTAGAAAATTTTTAAATTGAAAATTGATTTTTTAATTTTTTTCTCGATTTAAATCGTGAATAACTTTTTTAGATTTCAATTTAGGGAAAATTACTACAAGACCTTTTTTGTAGAGAATTAAATTTCCTATAAGAATCTGTCGTGATTTTATTTTTTTATTCACTTATTTGCTCATCACAAAATTCCAAAGTGAAACAGTCAAATTGAAAAAACACTTCGATTTAAAAAGCTTAATTACTCGAATACGGCTCGTCTGACGAAAATTTTCAATAAGATCTTTTTTGTAGGAAATTTAATTTTATATAAGAAAAAATGAACAGAAATTTTTTTTACTTTGATCGTCTAGCAGTTCTGTTGTAAAACGTCATATCATGTATAAAAATAAAAAACACCGATGATAGACCTCTTAAAATTTTTTTTAACGGCTCAAATTTTCACCAAATTTTTTTTTCATCGTCCTGAACAAGATTTTCGATATTAATTTCAAAAAAAAAAATATTTTTTTTTTTTGGCCCAGTCTACTCAACATAGTAAAATACGATTCCAAGAGTAAAAAAACATAGATTTAGTCATATTTTAAGCCTTAAGGATGCAAACTTATTTGAACTTTTAAGCATTTCCGAGAACATCGAAGAACCATTTTGTGCTAAAATTTTGCATAAATCTTTCCCATCAACAAAAAATTATCGCGGTATATGAAACCCAAATTAGCATAGGTACTTGAAAACCTTGTCTAATTCCCAGCTTTCCATTTCTCCATTTTTTTCGTGTTTTTGTTTTTTTTTTTTTGTTTTTGACTCCAAGTGAAACGCAATCGAAACCATCGGAAAAACAAACAAATTGTCTAAGCTTTTCTACAACTAAATTCCAAACTCTCATCTTCATTAAACTTGACATTAAACAAAACTCGTATTTTCACCACATAATTAAAGTGCATATTTCATTCATTAATCACTTTTTGTTTGTACATTTTTAGCAAACTCAAATAAGACAACAACAGAAAAAAAAACTAACGACTTGTGTGCGTCTACAACGCATTCCACAATCACACTTTATCTTAACCTAATCTCGGGTCTTTTTATAGCTCCAAGTCATTTAATACCCACATTTGTATTTCTTGGACATGAAAATAAAAATCCTCATGAAAAACGAGTGCGTACAAAAAATATTTAAATATTTTGTCAACTATCATCATCTACTACATTATCTTCATCATCATCATCATCATTGTTGTTGTTGGCAATCAGAGTCGGCTTTGAGGTCAAAACCAAAATGAAAACATCACCAATAGACTGAGGCTGATGACAAACAGTAGCAACACACAAAACTCAATAACCATAAATAAATTCACCGAGCGTTGAAAGCAACAATAAGACAAAATAATAAAAAAAAAAAAACAAACAAATACCATTTTGTGAATTTTCCTTGCAACAACATTTTTAACCGACGACGAACGCGCGACCAAAGAGTCAGTCATTGAAGCAAGCAGCCTGCAGTGGTCATCTGTGCATTTGGCGACACACATTTTCAATTTTTTCCATTTGGAATTGACCAAAACAAGTTGCAGATACTCGTACGTACTACCTATTCAAGTATAGTATCATTTGGCGGGTACTTGTCTTCACATTTTGCTCAAATTGGAAGCTTGTCAAGCAGCAAATAAGTAGGCAAACCGAATTAGCTATATGCTGCGGCAAAATGTGCAACTTGTTTTATGGTGTTTGTTCTATTGAAGAAGAAGAATTTGATGTTTTTATTTTTTTTTCATGTCGGTAAGGTAGTTCTGTGCTATTTTTAACAAAAATGTAGCTTAAAGAAAAAAAAAACTTTTTGTTTAAGACCTTTTCGGAATAAGCTTTATACCGTTTATGAAAAAGTTCTAGTAATAAAACCAAAGATTTTAAAAAATAATTTAGGACCTTAAAACTAAGCGGTAAGGTGGATTATTTTGTTTTGGTCACTGTTGTTCGTGCTCCAACTTAAGAGGAAGATATGAGGAGCTGCCACAGAAGGCCTATTTATAAAAAAATATTTAGGACCCCAAAAGCTTTCTCATAATACAGAGGGAAACAGTTGAAATTTGGAAATCAAATTTCGGCCCTCAAAACCACAAAGAGAGCTAGACGACCTCAAATTTTCATTTTGAGGACCTAATTGGGGTCTTAATATCTGGTGTTAATTTTTCAGTGTCTTGGTTTTTATTTACAGTGCGGTAATTTATGCATTCGTTTAATATAATAAGACCTACAGATGGAAATCAAAGTACGAAATAGCACTGATAAAACGATAAAAGAAGTCTCACTCAGGGGTCTTAGTATAAAACTAGTTAATGAACTTTATGTTTGTCTTAAATTTCAAAATTATGTTTGCCCACGTGATTTAGAGTAATGTACTTCTTAGTCCCAATTGGATTAGGACCCATTTGGAAACCGAAAATTAAATTACCCCAAAATCAAAAAAAAAAAAATAACCTTGAAATTGTTTTATTTTTCTAAAAAAGAACATGTACTTTGCTCTTGTTTTTTTTTTTTGGGATTATAAACTTGACCATCTAATTGAAATCAAAGATTCGTTCTTTGTTTGGATCAATGGTTAACATAGAACTTTGACTCTACATTATTCATTGGCATCTTTATCTGCTGATCGTGAATAAAATATTTCTATTTTAAGACATCTTTTTTGCTTCTGTCGATTCAAGTGTGAGAGCATTTATCATTCTGTTGTCTTTTTTTGTATATTGAATTGCAATCTGGCACGATGGCCAGATTTTGCTAATTGAATTGACGCATTCATTAAAATTCTTGTGCAAATTTACGCTATCTTCAAGTTCAAAAACTCAAGTTGATTTACAAAAGAAGATTTCATAAACTCACTGAATCATATGAAATTCAAAAAACTTTGTATCTAGATTTTATTCAATATAAAAAAATGTTGGATTTTCAAGTAACCAACTTCTTGGATAAAAACCTAAGAACTTCTAATTCATCAAATGGATAACTTCCTCATTGACTATTCAAACTTGCGAGCCAAAATTTATTTACGATTTTTTTTTTTGTTTCTATTTTTTTGTCAAATAAAAAAATAAAAAAAAACTAATAAAACATCTCAAATGTCGTATTGAAGATAAATCTTCTTCGCACACAATAAATAAAAACCAAGTTTGCGTGTTTTATTTTTTTTTTCTCTTCAAATTGGCAGAAGTCGTATCGAGTAAAGAACCTTAAATATTTTGTTCTTTTTTTTAACTTTTTTTAACTGTCACCAAAATAGATGACCATCGAAGCGAACGAATTCAACTTCTTTTCAATGTCATTCGTGTTCGATGATCTCTTTTAGGTTTTTTTATGTTTTTTTTTTTTTTGTTGAAACATTCATCAATCTGTCAACAAATGTCCTTCTGTTTTTCTTTTTGTGTAAATACCGACATGGCATCAATAACACAAATCAATTATTTATTTATATAAAATTTCCTTTCCTTTCGATTTTATTTTATTTTTTTTTTCGTTTTATTGTATTGCTCTTGTTAGGTTTCTTTTTCTTATATTGTCGCATACTAATGGTTTTTTGTTCCAGTGAAATCCTTTTTTGTCCTTTTGCATTTTATTGAAGGCTGTTTTCAAGGAGAAAAACCTTTTTCTTTACTTAAGTTTATTTTTATTTTTGATATATACAATTCTTGAGAGGTTTTTATAAAGGTAATTTAGAATTTCGTCAAAAAAGCTACCAAGGGGCTTGTACAGGCTGCGTGAAATAAAATAATTCTTGGTACATTTTGCCGTCACGTACAGACAAAACTGGCTGATTAACGTTCATTATTATAAACTTGTGCCGTGTAAAGTAATTATAAAGATTAGGTATTCATCGTCAATGAACAAAAAAATTTTACTTCTTATTTAAAATACAAGAGATTAAAGAGAAATCAAAGTAAAGTCACGTACAGACAAAAAAAATCAAATTGAAAGTTAGCTGATAGAATTATCTAAAAAAAAAAAACCTAAGCAGCTTATAAGATCAAATCCATACGCCCCAAATGGTGCATTTAGTTTTTGTCTTACTTATACATATATTTGTCCCAACATTTCAATGCGAAGAAGGGAAAAGGACATGAATTTATTTTCCTTTTTATTCAGCGAACGTGTTGCAGCTTCCATTTCCATTTGCGTTTTCTATTTTTATCCTTTTTTGTTTGTTAAGAAGGTCGACCCCGACTCCTTTAAGTTAGAGTGTGTTGTGTGGTAGGTTAACCCCATCCATCTCTATCCATTTTGTGGTAGACTCTTATGTATTCTCTTCGAGAAGAAACGTGACAGAGTAAGAAAAAAAGAAGTAGGAAGCAAAAATGCAGATGCAGAGTTTAACATTATCAGTAGAGTAAAAATCTTAAGAAATGCGATTAAATTCGTTATAGAGAGATTCTAGGAGAAGAAGAAGTGTTTAAGCTTCAAAATAACAAAAATAGAAATGGGATTGCATAAGCAAATGAAAGAAAATGCATATTGAAATAAAGAGGTAAACTAAAACAGTTTAATCTGGTACCATTATTATATAATATAATGTATTTGATAGAGTGTGTGTGTTTGTCTGGGATGTTTGTCCTTGCTATATCCTCGATATGGTAATAGGTTTCTGTGTTTTTGGATGCAGTCAGATTTGTCAAGAAGAAAATTGGAAAGATGGGTAAAAGTAGCGTTGGGAACAACTTAATTTGAAGATGGTATAGCACAATTTTGTCCATACAGTCAAATTTAATCAGTTTGTTGCATTCTTTTAGGTGCTTGGATTTTTTTGATCGCCCATAATTTTCATATTTTGGTGATATCAAGAAAATTCTTTTGAATAATTGTGAAAATTTGATTTTTCAAACTAAAATAAAAATCCTTTCGAAAGTTGAATCCAAATCATACAGCTCCATCTATGTTTGGAAAATGAAAGTAAAAAATCCAGAAACCAAACCAATTTTGAGAAAATAATAGCAATTATTAAAAGAGTTTCCTAAATAGAGAAATTGACCCATTTTTACGGTGATTGCCTCAGTAAAAGCTGTTATTTGACTTTTGAAGTATCAAACAAAGCTCCGTTTTGGCTTTCTTTTGGAAGGCACTTTTGGTTACAATTTTTGTTTTTTTTTACGGTAAATAATACAGTATTCAACTACCGTATTTTGTTTGCGTTCTTTTTTTAAAATTGGGTCAGGGTTTTTGAAAAAAGTTCATACATTTTGAAGTTAGAGCACATTTCGAGTAAGAGGACAAAAAGTTTAAAATATGGAAAGCTTGTAGGTATTTATTTTGACTAAACTAAACAGTGACTAAAAAAATAATTGTGGGCATTACCAGATTTGCAGGTTTTTTATTGTATTGTATTGTTGTTTGAAAAGTGTATGGTCATATAAAGTAGGATCTTATTTTATTTTTATTTTAAAAAATTTTCGTATCTTATTTGTTTGGCAAAAGCTAACTAACGTTTAACTAAATGCAAACAAAAATAAAACAAAAAAAAAAAAAATCATCTATATCAATTTTTTTTCACTTAGTTACACAAAGCACAAATCAAATCAAATCAAATGCCACATCAAAAAAATACCTGCAAGGCATCATTAGATTAACTTTTCACGGTAAATTTTTTTCACAACAATTCTGATGTGTTTGGTATTTTAAAAATCATGTTGTATTTCCGGCAACTAAACCGATATATGTACATCAACCAACCATTTTCAACACCAAAATAACAAATACAAAAACAACAAAAAACAATCAAATACAAAAATGTGTATAAATAAATCAAATAGAGAGATGAATTGAAAATCCCAAAAATAAAGATAAATGCATTTGTAAAGATTTGCACATTGCATTGCACATGTACATTCAAATTGTATCATTATTTGGCAACAACGCCAAAAAAAAAAAAAAAACAAATAAAATATTCTATGCAAAATTAAAGAACAAAAATAACAAAAAAAATAATAACAAGATTCTCTTGCATATTAATGAAACATTGAGAGCGCTCGGTGTAAATATTTCATTCTCCCCGAGTTCTATGACTGACATTTCCATTTCATGTTCGCAATCCCTTGTGTTCTTAATTTAATTGATGTCATGTCATGAGATTACACCCAGAAGATATATTTACCTACATTTACAGAATATTTGCGGGGCAAAAAAATAAAACACAAAAACAAAATAGTACCCATTTCCACCATTTTGATTTCATAACAAGATTTTGTGCTTTTTTTTTTTGTTTTTGCGGCAAATTAATTTGATGCCAAAACTCAAAAACAGTATCACACATGTGATTTAATCATGATGTCGTTTGAGAGAGGTGCCACGGGCAGAGGGATCTTTCAAAACATAAAATAAAAGGGACGACTCCTCTGATGAAAGATTGAAACAATCGTCTTGGTAGATTTTTCAATGTCGTCTCATACAAGCCGAGTTATCTGTCGATGACAACCCTTTGCACTCGGGCGTATACGCAACCTTTTTTTTTTTTGCGTTTTTTGCTTTTATGTTTGATTTCTTTTTATGAGTTTAATATTAATGAGGAAAATGAGTTTGGCGCACAATTTAATTAGAACAACTTTTGACATTTTTATTGGATGCACGTAATGAGCAATGGTGGCAATTTATTCTGCCAGGCTGGTATATTTTTAGCCACAAACAACTAACAATCATTGGTGATGGTGGTGGCGATATTTAGATGTTACGGTTTGTATGCTTTTACGCCTGCATGCTACATTTAAAATGAAAACACACAAGTGGGTGATATGATGGGAGGTCGTTAATGGATTTAAACACCCACACCCATGTACCTTTTGAAAAAAAAAAAAAAAACACACAAAAACATCAAAAGAACTCAAAAAGGTATGTTAAATGAATTGCAGCAACCCGGCAGCAGTTCACTCAGTGTGTATGTGGGTATATTCACATCCTTTGTCTGTAAAAAGGGATTCGATTTTAATTTTAAATTGGTTAACCATGCCCTTTTTTTTTGTTTTATCCCTGAAAATAGGCTCCTTTTTTTGTCGGTCGGTCGATATTATTCTTTCTCTCAACATATTAAAAGGATTCTACTTTATTTTGCCTTTCCACGAAAAAAAGGGATTAATTTGTTTAACGTTGTTGTTGTTTAAGAGAGATAAGTGAGGGTTGAAAAGTCTCTGAAAATGAGAAAAAAAGGGTTGAAGATGGAACTACGACGCACGGTGTCAGTATTATGTACCTTCATTGTAAAATGGATATTTATTTTTAATATGTATTTTGTATTCAGTTTTTTTTCCTGTTGTTAGTGCTCGTGTATACGGATCAAGTAACCCATTATGTATCCTTTAATAATGTTGTCATGGTAACGATAAAATGTTAATGCCAAAGTTTTGTGATGTCTTAAAAATTTGTTTCGGTTATAATTTTGTTGGAATTTGTAGAGAAAAAAAAGGGTTATTCAGGGTCAAAGTTATCTAGGGAAAGTTTATCCTTATCGATTGATGAATATTAGAGATAAACTATTTGCAAACGAGTATGAGAATATGGTTGTTTTTGGGTAGGCTGATTGAATATTTTGGTTGAATGGGGCTTGTCACTCAGAAGTTTTGAAAAAAATTCTGTTTTTAAAAGATTAGCACGTTTTTTATCAATCTTATTAGTATCTATCTAAATTGAAATAATCCTTCTTCAAAAGGTTTATTGAGTATACGAAAATTTAAAGAGTATTGGCCTTAAAACCCAACCATGTGGAACTCCACTTTTTTTCACTTGCCATCACCAAATTTTACTTTTTAGGTGATTGTCATGGCGCAGAAAAAATAAGATGTCCCTTAAATCAATGAGAATCAACAAGAACGAACAGTTTTGGTCTAGACCAGATATTTAAATGAAGTTTGAGAGATTTCAATTTAAATAACAGAAGAATGATTTTAATAACAATTGAAATAAATTTCATTCAATTTTTGTTACTAATTAAACTATCCAAAAATTTAATTTAAGTCTGCATATGTTAATATTTTTGTTTAAATTAACTATTTACTAAATAAACATGTTGCGCTAAAGAATTTTTCATCTATTCAAATATTATTTTACTATTAATAATTCTGGCTTCGAATAATAAATAAATGCTGATTGAATACAATACGCATAAATTTTAAATAAACATAACCAAACCATACCCTCTAGTCACAATCCAATGACAATGTACACATTTAATAATTTATTTAAAATATCTATGAATTGCATTTTGCAACATCTAAAATTCTACCACACAAGTCACATTTTTTCATACGTGTATGTGTGTTCAAAAATAATTGAAATAACTTCAAAAATAAATACAAACAACAACGAGAAAAAAATCTGTACTTGAACAACAATTTAAGCCTTGTAAATAATTTAAAAACAACACAAGTGGATTCAAATAAAATACACATACAAACCTATGTTGAAGTATTGAATGATTGAATAACAAATGAAAAAAAAAAGCAAATCAAAAAAAATTCTTCACAAAATTTCAATTGAATAGAACAAACAATTTTATCCCGACTACCTATAACAAACATAGTCAATTCACACAAAAAAAAAAAAGAAATAAAAATAAAAAACAAACCACATCCCCCACTCAGACAAACATAAAAACCATCCTTTGAATGTCAATCAATTTGTTTTACAAATATTTAACTAGATGCCATTTAAGAGTACCTACATACAAAAATACATCAACATAAGTATGCAGATATATAAACATAAAATTGTACACACATCAAATCATTGACATAACAAAATTAAAATCAACCCACAGAGTGAGAGAAATCAAATACAAAAAAAAAAAAATTAAATAATTCCTCAATGCGATTTCCCATGCCGATGACATTACGTGGCACAGAATTCCCATATATTACGACAAGTATACTTACACATTCAAACCACCCAACATAATCGCATCAACATAGCATTGAAATTTTAAATTAAAGCAAAAATTTAAAATTAAATTATTTTTTTGAAAAAATAAGTGAAAAACTCATACATTTCTCGTAAAATTGCAAGAGCCATGTGTAGGCGGGATGGATTTCTATTGGAATGGATGGATGCCTTGCAACAAGGGGTGGAATGAACTCATTAATTTTTCCAACGCCTAATTTATATCATATTTTCGCTATAATCATTTATAAATTTATGTATTTTTTTTTTTTTTTGCTTTTCATTAAAAAATAATTTTAAAACTCACAGAAATTTTGTGTGTGTGGTTTTTAATTATCATTATTTACATTTTGCTGAATTTATTAAAAGGATTCAATTAAATTTTTATGCAAATTCACAATTAATATACGAGTAGGAGGTATTTTGTAAAGGCCAAGCAATGCATTCATAACAAAAACTGATAAAATTAATTAATTCATTCTATCGTCACGGGTTGGACATTTTGAGTAAATGATTATTTCTTTCATCTCATATTATGTATAACTCTACCAAACCTAGAGTTCTCTTAAGAAAATACGTCGCTTTTTTAAAAAAACAGTTGGGCTCTATTCTGTCACGGGTGGGACAAATAAGAGCCACGGTTTCAGGGAATGTATTATATAGATTATATAGAAATTCTGTAAAATTTTTTAAATAGTAATTTATCCCAAATCGTTTGTAATTTTCGTAAAAAAAAAAAATGAATTGAATTTGTCACGGGTGGGACACTTGAAAAATGATTTGAATGAAAAGAGGACAATTTGGTGCCAAACGTAAACCGCTTTTTTATTTCTACTGACTTTTTTATATATGTACTTTTTAGTACATTGTAAATAGTTTATATGGTACATTTTTTTAGTACATACTCAATATAAGTAAATTACATTAAATATTTTTCCAGAACATTTTCCTAGATTTCAAACAATTTACTAAAGTTAATATAAGAAATTGTGGAATGTGTTCATTTAATAATCTCCACGAAGTAATTATTTATTAAAAAAAAAAAACAATAAATATGAAAAATGAACACAACAATCTTCTGACAAATCAAAAAAGTAATCACACGCGACACCCATCTGTACATTCAATTAATTTAAATTTTTGATTTAAAATAAATTTTTCAAAAATATATTTTAATATATTCACATTTTAAGAAGCAATTTCAATCTTTAGTGGGTCATAAATATTTTAGCTACTGAATGTGTTTATGCCATCGAGTGATGATGACAAATAAAACTGATGATTCGGGTGTGGTGCCGATGCGTTGTTATATATTCCATTAGATTGTCCATTTTTAAAATCAGCAATGACGAAATTGTTTATGAATGGAAAACGTGCAATTTCAATTTGTGTGTCACAATTTCTTCTCACTTTTACTTCAAATAAATTTATTTTTTCATGGGAAATATATATGGGATTGTATATTTTTGTTTTTGTTGAATGATAAGTTTATCTATAAATTGAAATCGCAATAAAAACTAGATAAATGTTATTGAAGAAAAAAAAAAAAAAAACCACGTGACACACAAAAGTGCCAACGACGACGACCACACTCAAAGAGGAATTCTTCCTTTTGACAAATTGACAGCATTTCTTAGATGCCTATACAATACTTTGTGGCAGCTTATTGCCCACAGAAATGGATACATTGGAATTGAATTTTTTTCTCATAACAACTCTGAGGAGCTAGAAACTGCAACATAAAATTGCATTTGACAATGAAACCATCACCAGCGACGACACATTGATTGTCACTTCAAAAGAAAAATTCTTTTGAATGAAAACATTTATTATCTTTTTTTTTGTATGAAGTTTAAGAAAAGAAGCTTTTCGGTTGTGGAGATAGAAGAATGCATTTCTCGGACATCAATAGTTTAGATGTGTGGCATTATTCCTAAAAAAAAAAGAAAAATATCGACATGCATTTGAGGCATGAAAATGATTGTGGCTTAAAGCGGAAAATTCCGCAAAAATGACTTAAAGAAGTTTTTCAAATGAAAACGATGGACATTTTCATAAACGATGGGGATTTTTTCATTTGTAATCCCAATGCTTAGTTTAAGTGGAAATGAAATATTTAGCCGGAATTGTTTTAGTAGAAAATTCCGCATTACAATCCACAGCTTCAAATCTCATTTCTACTTGTTTATTTGTAATATTTCGAGTTCTTTTTTTCTCCAATCGCATTCATGGAAACCAGAAATGAAGATTGAAAAGCGTTGTGGAACGTGTTTGATTTTATTTCGTAAATAGAATTTACAGCTTTACTTCTTTTAAGCATTTAAACATGTAGTTTTATTTTTAAATTCTAAGAAATTTTAAATTGTGGATCCTATTAAGTTTTTACATCACGAGTGGATAATATTAGATTTTTATAGAGGAAAAAGTATCATGGAAAGTTCAATTTGTTTCAAGATATAAGTTGTGGAACGTAAATTTCTGAAATTTCTTACTTATTGAACTTTACAGGAATTTTTTACGTGGACAGTGGGGATGAAAGCCATTTTCAGGAGTCCTCTCTAAATTGAGTTAGCAAAAATGTTTCAATGTTTATTAAAATTATAGTAAGAAAGTGTGTGTAAAAGATTGTGGAACGTAAGTTTTTAGTCTTTATAAAGGCATATTTTATTAATACGATTAAAAATATTGTGTTTTAGAAGAAGTCTTTTCAAGAAATAATGCAAGGATTTTGAAATTATCATAAAAGAATATATTTATAGAACATATTTCTTCACTTAACAGAAGAATTAAAAATTCTATTTTTGTACATATAATGCAAAATCAATCAAGCTTACCGATTAATTTTATAAATAAAATTAAATTCATCAAATATTTTTTACCATACCTGTCATTAAACTTCTAATAAGGAGTTGAAAGGAATTTATTGAAATTCATTTTCTTCACCCAATTTCAGACAGTTTATATACCAAAGCACTCAGTTTCATTCATTTAATTCGTTAAACGATACATTTCATTCCATTAGACATTTTCCCATTACAAACCTGTGAGTTAAGTTGTTGACAGGCCACCCTTTCAGTCCTACAAACCCATACACGGACAATAAAAAAATCAGTACAAAAATACATTTTCTCCCTTTTTGGGACAATGTGGCGTATACGCAACTTTTTTTTTTTTTATAAAAAATCATGATATACGCATAAATTTCTATAGAAAATGAAATTTGATTAAGTAAAAATCAAACTGCTGCCAAGTTCGCAATTCTGAAAAAAAACCCATCAGAATTTCAAAAAAAAAAAAAAAAAAAAATCAGACAAAAAAACAAAAACAAAAAAACCTTTGGCTAACCACCAAAGTGAAGTTTGATTGACATTTGAATTACAGTCCCTGGGTGATCTGAATATTTTTATCTACTCCTTCTTCGTATTCGTATACATTTCTTTTAACGTTCACTGTGCAATTGTTAAGCGAAACTGTCAATGTCAAAAAAATGATTTGTATTAGTAAGCTTGAATCATAAAAGGGAAGCCCGCCCCCCAACTCTCTTCCTTGGTAGACCACAAACATGGAAGCACCTGTTTAATACACATAGGGACGACTTGTGTACAAGGCTAAGGGTTGTGCTTCAATGGTAGAGTGATTTGGCAAAAAAAACCCATTCACTACTTCTCCTATACACCTTCACTCTCAGAACAGGAAAATATTTCAATTTGAAAAGAAGCAATATTTCATTTCGGTTTAATGCACATGGATGCTGTTGGTACTGCTGCTGCTCTCTAAAAACCTCTCAACTTGAATCTGCCAAGCTCACCTCTTATACACACCATTCTCATTCTATATGTTATATCGAGCTGTCAAGGTAATAAATAAAAATGTATCTATCGATAGGGAGGGTATGGATATGGGTTTTTTTTCTTTCATTTTTATTTGTGAGTCGCAGAGTCCCCTTATATTTTTTTTCCAATTAAATTGAAATTTTAATTGAAAACGGAAGGAAATATGAAATTGGAATGAATGCTAGCTAGTTCCAGAGTCATCAATATATTTCTTCATGCAGAAGCAAATTTCAAAGGTCACATTAGATTGCATAAAATGTTCCGTAACATTTAGACAGGGTGTTTATTCGATAGATTTTCCCACTTCTGGATTTTAAATAGTCAAAACTTCTTTAGAAACTCCTTAAACAGGGACAAGTTTGCAGACAAAATTCTCCTTTTACTTTCAAGTTTAAAGGTTTTGGCAGATTTGGTCAACTCTAAGCTCTTTCAAAGACACCCTGTGCGAAAAAAAAGAGACTGCTTATATGTTTTTATTTCTATCGTGTGTGATCTGACATTTAAAGGGGACCATCGGCAACGATGTGATGATTAATTTGTCGAATGACATTTCAATGTTTATTAGTTCGCAACCAACGAATGGAATGAATGTGAAAAAAATTCCTTGGTTTTTACAAAAAACTAATAAAGGGTACGTTTTGTAATAACTTCCAACACAAGAGACTCTATATCGCACCATCATATCATCGAGGTCGCGCAACAATCCCAACCAAGAACCACGACATCAACCTGTCCAATAAGTCTATATATAATTTTTCTGTTTTTTTTTTTTTTTTTCGATTGCATGTTTTGAAGAAGATTCCACAACTTCAGGTAATACAACAACAAAACGACAAAAAAATTCGTTGCATCACGATTGAAAACGTGATCACTTGAAGGTGGTTTTCTTGTTAGAGATGGCAAAGTAATGGCACTTCATGTGAGTCAGAAATTGTTGAGATAGAGTGTGTTGTGGCGCTGCTGGCGGAAAAAGGGAAGTCATAAAAATTCGTGAAGATGAATGCTTTGAGTTTTGTCGGTATATAATATTTTTTTTTAAGTTGAATTGAATTGTGCATCATTGAGAGAAGAGAAGTGATGATACACTGGTGACCTATTGACCTATGAAGAGACCCCAATGGCTATCTCAATTCATAGATGACATTTGAATGGATATAATGTCGATTGATTGTCACTCATTGTTGTTGGTTTTTTCTTCCTTTCTATTTTTTTTGTTTCTGTCTGATTTGAAAGAGATTTGAATCAAGCTTAGGTGAAGCATGTTATTACATCGATTGTGCATTTCTTTGTCACTATTATTTTTGGTAGGAAACTACTAGTGTAGAGTTTGGAGTTTAATAGCCGTGTATTTGTGGTGACTTCCTGGTGCTGATAATTTGACTTGGGGTCATGGAGAAATTAACCTTTCGATTTTTCCTTGTGTTGTAAATTAGTGGATTTAAAAGATAATTGCTGTTGAAACAGGAGTTTCAGAAATTTAAAATATTTATAACCAAACAAATAATTCATATGGTACATTTTTTTAGTATGTCAAATCCATTAAAAAAATATGTCACACCCGTTATACGTATTTGAATTATTATAAAACCACAGCATTTTATAAATTTCGTTCAAATATATGCTAATTTCAGGGGTAGTTCCGACAGACTGAATCGACCCGTTACACTAATCTTAAGGTCAAAAAAAAATTTTAAAATACATTAAAAACTTAACACATTGGGTTTTAAAACTATTAAACATCTGAAAAAAAAAAAACAAGAAAAAATTAGGTAACTGTGTCGCACCCATGCGCGTAGGAAGGGGGGGTCCTGGGTGGGCCAGGCCCACCCTAGAAAATCAATGGCCCACCCTAGAAAAACCGAAACATTTCAAAAACCTGTTTTCAAAAAATTGATTTTTCAAGTTCTACGGAACCTTTAGTCTGGTATTAGCTCCCAATAACATTTTTTTTTTAATATCGCTTGCTGAGAATTATAGGGCTGTATGTATGTTTAAAAATTTAATTAATTTTTAAATTAAAATTAATTTTTCAATTAAATTTAATTTTTTACAAAATTAAGATTTTTGGGCGTCAAATATCTTTTAAACGGTTATAGAAACGAAAATGATGTCCAAGCCCTTTTTTGTAGAGCGTTCAATTTCATACAAGAATATGTAAAGAAACCTGCTAAAAAGCCGATTTATAAAAACATGTTTTTTTTTTAGTAGAAGGATAATATAAAAAATGGAATATTGCAAAGCGAAGGACCTTTCCATTAATACAAAGATTTCATATTTAGTGAGTATATTCTAGAGATGTCTGGCAATCTATCGGAGTATAAAATCAAAAAAAAAATTCGATTTTTTTGAACCAGCCTTGTGTTTATGTATATTTTTCTTAGTCAGCGATATGTATAAATACCCCGTTTATATGAGCAGTCTAAAAGGTCGGATTCAATAATTAGCTTTTTCAATTTAGGCCGTGTGTGAATTGCGTTAAATAGTAAACAGCATGTACAATTTTTGACACTTGAGGTTAATAAAAAATTTTCAGCTGTTAAAAATTTATTGGGTTAAATTTGAGTTAAATTTTTTTTTGCTGATGCTTTTTTTTTTTTTTTTATTTAAAAGGAGTATCATGGCAGAAAAAAGGCAGACAAAATTCTAAACAATAATCCATACAGCTGAAATTTTTTTTATTAACCTCAATATTGTCAAAAATTTTACACGGTGTTAACTATTTAACGCAATTCACACACGGCCTTAGACCGTGTGTGAATCGGGTTAAATACTAAGCCGAGAATATATTTTTGATACTTTTGAGGTGAAAGGATAATTTCAGTTGTCAAAAATTTATCCTGCTCTAGGAGCCGGTTTAATTTTTATTTTCAGAGAATAAATTTTTTGCAGAATTTTTGGAGTATTTTTTTCAATAACTAATCAAAAACTGAAAATAAAGAAAGAAAATTGAAAAAGTAGTACTAAATTATGAGTGTATATTAGGAAAAATTTATATTTTTCAATATATTTCATTTTATTGATGATGAAAAAATTGTTAGTTACCCATTAATGGCAACACAAAAATAAAATTCACATGACAACGCGTGTTGGAAGTTTGTAAACTGTTAATATTTATACTTTTTTTTTTAAATCATTATTTCTTTCGATTTGCAGAAAAAAAATATTTATCTACGTTAAAAATGTATCCAAATTCACACAGCTAAATTGAGCCAAAGATAATGTTTTATTCACCATACATTCAAATGTCAAAAATGTATCCTCTGCTAAATATTTAACATATGGATTTAGAGTCACAGTCACCAGCATACAACAACTTTTATTTACAAATTTTTATTTTTATATGTACATACACTTCTGGCTTAAGTTTCAAGAGCACCTTAAACAAAAAAATAAAGCAAATAAAATTAAAAACTTGGTAAGGTTAGTTTTTAAGGCCAATCGCTGTCATAAATTGCGACTGAATTCAACTTTTGTGTAGCTCAAAATAAAAGTGATGTTACTCCATCCAATTGCATTTCGATATATCAAGCTTTTAAAAAACGGAATACCATATATCACTACACAATATAAAAAGAAAAACCAGTAACTTTTTATATTGAAATTCAAAAAAAAAAAATGAGTTACCCCACTATTATTTTAAAAAACGCATTTACCGATCGAATATATTATTAAAAATAAACTTTTGCAAATTTTAAGTTATTAAAAACAACAGAGAGTGGCAAATTATTTGCCAATTAAAGGCGAAGATTAAATAAAATGCACGACTGTGTCACGTAGTTGCTGTAAACTAACACTTATGTTAGTTTACAGATTTAAATTTCAAAGAAATTTTGTTGATGTTGGGGAAGAGCCGACATTCAGGGTAAAGTTTTGTTAAATAATTTTTTTTGTTATTAGACTTTTTTGAGAAAAACTAAAAATGCAGTTTTACTCCTGCAAAGTTTAATCAAAATCGTTAGAGCCGTTTCAAGTTCAAGTTATTTAGTATAACTTGAAGAATTTGTATGGGGGTAATTAAGGTAGAAAAAGAACAAAAAAAAAAAACAACTTTCAGAATTCTATAAAAATCATCTGTACCAAATTTGAAGAAAATCAGTCCACTGGTTTATGGCTGTGGAAATGTGTACAGATGGACGTACAGACGCACGGACAGAATTCCTAGATCCACTTTTTCTTAATTCTCCACCATCGTAATGTTGGTTTTGATTAGCACCTCGACACGAAACCAATACTTGCCTTATATAGACCTAGTAAAAAAAAATTGCACACTCATGGTTATGGCTTCAGGTCGATGATAACATCTGGCCCACCCTAGATGAAATCTCTAGCTACGCCCATGGTCGCACCCGCTACAATGGAAATACCCTTTTGTAAAACATTTAAACGGACAAATTAGCAGCTATTGAAAAAAAAAACACGTTTAAAGTTGTTGTGCAACTATTGTATTTCAAAAGGAAAAAGAAATTAACGTCACATCTGTCCCACTCGTGACAAGAGTTTATTTTGAAATAAGTAGTTTTTACAAATTACACATTATTGTGATCCAAAGATATGCAGAAATCATGCTTTTTTTTACTCTTCATTAAATAAGACATTTACCCTCATAACGATAAAATTTCAATCTTTCTGACGATCAAAATTGATTGAATTCTTGAAAATATCCTTAAGAAAATCAAACACACAAACATTACAGAAAAAAAAGCAAAATATCCTCAATTTATTACATCGAGGTTAAAATATCTAAAAAAATAGTAATAAATACTTGGATATAAAAGCCTTCTCTTTTAGAAGAAGTCAAAAGAAAGAGCGAAAAAAAAACTCATAAAATATCAAAACCTATCATTATAATAATACAAAAAGTTAAGATCCGATATTTTATTACAAAAAACCCTTGTCAAACATTGAATTTATTGGCTAATAATAATAAATGACTTGCTTACATGTTCTTACTTCTTTTCCATGTTGTATAACTTCCAAAGAAGTTAACTTTGTAGATTTCTCTTAAAGTGTCTTACTTAGTTATTAATATATTCTTCCAATGTTTTCTAGAAAAAAAATATAACACTAAATTCTCACCACCACATCATAAAAGTTGAGATAAAAAAAAAAAACAAAAATAAATCACCAACTAGCGCTCCAATTGACATGCACATAGCATCTCTGTTTTTTTTAATCTACCCCCATCCTCTTGGGGTAAATCTAACCTAAACCAAAGTGTTTCCATTTTTTGTGTTTTATTTCAATTCATTCAAAATGCAGACAAAATTCACGTTCACCATATGTGACACACTGTTTAACGACTCTACTTGCAGTTAGTGAGTGAAAACAAAGCACAAATAAAAAAACTAGAACACACAACAAGGACTCATTTACCTTCTCTCTTAACTGTGAAGTTGTTTTTACTGCTTTTTTTTTATCTGAAAAACAATACAATTTCGCACTTTGTTACAAATATGTGTGGGTTCAAAAAAGAAGAAAACAAATATTTTTGCTTTTTGTTTAACAAAAAATTAGGAACACGGAAAAATGTCTCTTTGTATCTTTTTTCCTGATATGCTAACTGACAAAAAGGACCCCATAGAAATTAGAAAAATTGAATGTTGTGTTGGTTGGGGTATCAGATATTATACAAAAGGATATCAAGATCCTTGTTTTTTAGTTTTTTTTTTTCTTTTTTATTAATTTTTCAACATATTGAAAACAACCCCTATAAAAATTGTAAACAAAAATATAGAAAGTAAAAAAAAAAGGATACAAAATGGCAACATTTCGATAACAAAAGGACGAAGCCAGCGGCAAACTTTCCAGTCAACTACTGTTAATATTCAATGAAGAATACATTATCCTTTCAGTGCTTTTAATTTTTTTTTTTGTATTTATTTTTCATTTTCAATAGAAATACACTGGCAAAACAAACTTTCAAGGCAACCAATGTGTGTGTGTGCACCCCAACCCCAAACTAGTATCATATTTTTGTTTATGTATATTTTTTTTTCAAGTCTGATTTCTTTTTTCTTTTATTCTACACAGTTCATTCGCCGGAAAATGTAAACGGGAATATTGTGTCCTGGGAAGCCAGGAAATTGCAAAGAAATATGTGGGTACCTATCTACACACTCTATCTCTATCTCCTTCCCTCTTTTTGTATCCCATTTTTTTTGTGTGTGTAGAATCTAGACATTCTGTATTATGGAAGGAAGACGTAAAGGAAAAGGATTCACATTAGTGTGATATTTATGGCATGTTGCCGGTTTAGCCCCGCTCACTTTCGTGTGCAATTTTCTCTCATAACATCGTTAAGGACACTTTGTTTTTTTTTTTTTTTTCTATTATTTTTTTTTTTTTGGGGCAATGTGTGTAGAGAAAGGATGTTTGTTGTTTTTTAGGAAAGTGCGCAAAATTTTATTGCTATCGGTGTTTGTGTATTATTCTATAGTCGTCGTTTTCATTTTCGTATCTCGCCGCCATGGCAATAGGATACATTAAAAGGATGCTGTTGGACATGATTGTTGGGGGTTATGTGTTGGTTGTGGTTATGTTCTATTTTTTTTTTTTTTTTTTTTGTTATTTTTGGAAAAGTTAACCAAAACACAGTTTTTTTTGTTTTTTGGTTATGTTTTGTGTGGTGCCAGCGAAATAATATCGAATTTTCTTGGAATGAGAAAAAGACAAATGAAGTAACGCGAAAATACCACCGCCATATGTGCAAAAGGACCTTTTTTTTGCTGTGTTGTGTTATGATGGACTGCAAAATGACTTTTTTTTTTCTTTTTTGAATAAGATTGATCGTGATCTTATTGCGGAGGAAATATGTGTTTCGTTTATATGCGAGGCACGTAATAAGGTTTTTGACTTTTTTTTTTTAGGTTGAAACATTTTAAACGACTAAAGAGTGCATGTTAAACATTTATGTAGATTGCAACAATTTATTTTACAACACACTTTGAGGATGTTTTTTGGTTTTGTTTTATCAGTTTTTTTGTTAACTGACAGGGATAATTAATTATCTAGTACTTTTTTTTTTGTCTTTGGAATATTAAAAGTTCATAAGGGTGTGAAATGGTATCGTGACCAGAAAATTTGAATACGTCGTTAAAATTTACAAGAAGGTATTACAAAGTAAAATATACTCAATTAATTTATTTTTATGCTTACAGAATCTCTAGAAAACTTTTTCAAATTTTTGTTCTGTAATAAAGCAAATGAACAAAAAAAGTTTGCCTCTAGATAAAAAAAAAAGCTATAAATGTCACGGGTGGGACAACTCATTGGGTAGAACATTTGTTAAATGAATTTATTCGCTTCAACCTGCAACTGCATCATAAATTAAATTATGGAAAATATATTTGTCATGTTTTTTCCTGTCACGGGTAGGACAAACAAAGGCAAAATTTAACGAGTTTCATTTTTATTTAAAAAAGATTTATTTTTTTTAATGAAATATTTCATAAATTAATAAACAAACATAAATAGATAAACAAAAACTTTCAAGTTGGAACGAAATAATTCGAGGTGAATATTTTATATCAGAATTAAAAAAAAAAAATTAGTTTGACCATTATTTTAAGGCAGAACTAAGCAAAACTGTGTTTAAGTTTCCTACAAACATGCAATAAAAAAAACCTCTCGCAATTCCTCTTTTCATTCAATAGTAAATTCTCGTTTGCTAAATAATTTTTTTATTATTGAACAAACAGTTACGCATACACCACAGTGTACGATTTTTTTTACAAGTTTTTGGTTAACTTCAAAAAATATATTGGTCTAGACTCTAAAAAATAGGTATGGAAAAATAGAAGAGAATTGATTGAATTGATGATTATTTTTAAGGTGAAGATTAATAATATTATAAATATTATTTTATATCCAAATTGTAATCATGCTCGTTGTCCCTTTAAATTATTATGGAATTAGTCTTTCGAAGTTAAAAGCTGTACAAAAAAGAAAACTCTTGTTACCTAACTTTTACACGTTTGATAGATGTGAGAAAATAAAGCTACATAACTGATGCTCCATCTTCAAGTCTTAACTTCACCAGAGTTCCAAAGTGAGTTGACTAGATTAACCAGAGTAAACACAAAAAAAGAAGAAAAAAAAACTGCAAACGAACTGCATAATGAAGAATAACTCAATCAACTGTGCAAAGCCAGAGCCAAGCCGCACTAAAAGCATTTTAATGCTTTGCGCGCGCGATTGTGTCTACCTCAACTTAAATGTGATTTGAATTTCCTCAATCAATCTCCAAACTATTTAATATTCACCGCTATTTTAAATGCAAAAGTAAACAAATCAACGCAGTTAAATAAATAGAAATGTCATCGCTAAGTACTTGTAAACTAATTAAAGATTGTGTTTATTTGTGACTGTGTGTGTGCATGTGTGTATTTGTTTGGACTAACAACGCACGTTTATTACCTAATCTCAGACGTTTAGTTGCTGTTACACCCGTCGTCACCGGTAGTCCGAAGCATGTAGATCGATTAAAGTTAACCAAAAGCACCCACCACACTCTGAATGCCGTTTTAAATTTGCCTGCCTGCCGGCCGGCGCTTAGTGTTGACTCAGAAAGTGCAACTCTCTTACAACAACCACCCCATCAGCCAGTCAGCCACAATGACTCGGTTTTTGTGTTAAAAGGTGTGCAAAGCACAATCGCACAAGTGCAAACACACAAAGTCAGTCACAGTGCACAGTCGAGTCGGTGAAAAACTTACTTCCACCACTGGTCATGCATAGACATAGACTATCGCACAGTTAACGGTTTCTTTGATATGAGAATCAAAAAGACTGACTGGGGATTAAATTACCACATAACATACAGTGGATCAAATTGAATGACAATAAAGAAATCAATCAAAATTTTATTCGGCAAAATTAATTAATATGAAAATTTGTATATGGGGTCGCAATTTTGTCATTTTTTTTTGTTGAAATGAAATTTCGCAATTGATGCGAAATTAACTTCCTGAAGAGCTAGGGACTTGAAATTTAAACCATAGCTCAGAAATAGATGATTTTATACCAGAAACTAGTTTGCGACTGATTTGAAACTAATTTGCAACCAATAAGAAACTAGTTTCTAAAAAATTTGGAAATAATTTGTAAAAAAATTTAAAATCAAATTGCATTTGCTTTGAAACTAGTTTGCAATTTAACAAATTTAAACAAACAAAACAAAATTGCAAACGATTTTAAATTTTCTGTAAATGGTTTGTCCGTGAAAGTGTCATTAATGTTAAATTTTGACAGTTTATTTCTTTCAATTTCATTCCAATTTCGCAACAACTCTACCCCACTGTTCATACCCAGACAGTGAATAACTTCACGCGATATGAGCAAACATAAAGAAATGCTAAGTATATCTTGTGTTTGAAGCTAAACAATTGTGTCTTGTATTATCTGAGCCGCAGCACTCTGGTCAGTCTTAGTAGATACACTACACAAAAGACCGACCAATAACGCCAAGAGGTGGCTCACATAATTACATGGAATTCCATCATCATCAACAAAATCATCGACAAAGACAAGACGTCCACTTCTGTGTAACTGGGATCAACTGATAGTAGTTTTGAGCTGCAAAAACCATAATAGGCTTACGAAAAAAAAAACTCATTCCAACCACAACTACTACACGACGTTGTCAGTCGACGCGCATTGTAAACATTATGCGGTTTTGTAAATTTTCATTGCGTCAAGTGAAAGTCATCGTCACTGCTGTTGCCGCTGCCGCCGACAACGTCGTCATCTTCGTCATTCGTTTAACTCAACAACATACCACCCGGACAGACCGGAGCAGCAAGATATAGTTTATTGCAATTTTCTTCAATTTTGCACCCAATGTGACAGCCAGTGTGGCTGTGGCGATGATTGACTTTGGAGGTTTGTCGACTTTTCTGTATGATAATGATCAATTAATCTTATAGCCTGCGGAGGATTATGTCCACGAGGATTTATTTTTCTTGAATCCGGTTTGAGAATCAATTTTGTTTTTCTTTTTACAGAAATTTGTGATATAAGGAATTTGGGGAAGTAAGAGTGAAACATTGTACAATTACCTGTTTTTTTTTTTTTTATCAAAGAGATGTTTTAATATGTGTAATTACTCGACTTACCTGGAAAGAGAAACAACAAAAAAACAAATTGATTAGTAATTGGATTTAATTTGAGAAAATAAAAAATTTTTGTAATATCATAGAAGAAGTGAACATTTTTTTTTAAGAAGGGGATTTTGTGAGTTTTGTAAGACAGAAGGCAGTTGAATGAAATAAGTAAGGTGAAATGGGGGATGAAATTGGATTAAAAACAAATAAACATACAAATGGAATCGAGTTTTTATAACGACTTTATTATTTTCTAGATGACTGCATTTGAATTACTCGAAAAACTTGAAGAAAACAAACAAATATTTTGTACCTTTACGGTGTTGTCTAGTTAACGGTACCATTATCGTTAAAATTAGCCATTAAATATTTTATTGCAGAATTTTATGTGGAAAAGAATTATTTGATTAAAGTTTTAATAGCTTAAGCATGGTTTGATAAGCTTTTTATTTTCACTTTGAATTATTAGCTCATGCCGTGGGAAATAGTTATATGTAGGGGGAACAATTAGGTATGACATCCTGTAAAATCTTAAAGTAATCTAAAAATTTAATTCTTAGTTTAATCTTAAAGAATATAAAAGTTTTTAATTTGTATATTGTAAGCGTTTTATCTCCAAAAATAATTTGATTACCAAGAATTCTGAAAAGTCTCCACTTTTGGAGAGTAACAGTTTAAGAATTTGTAAAGGTTATTTATAAAGCTTTTTAAGGATTTATCAATTTAAACTTTCAAACTTTCGGATAGGACGTAGTAAACTGATAAGTGGAGGTAGCAAAATTTAGTAAGCAAGTCTCCAATTATTCCCTCGACTATCTACAATCCTGCAAATATGATATACCAAATGGGTCATCATTAATTACGCACTTAAATAACAAGGCAGACTATATGATACCGTATTTTCTTTTCTTTTATCAAACACAAAAAGTGAACAAAAAAACATATTTCTGAAAATTTGTGGAGTGAATTCTAACAAAAACAATTTGGAGGAAAGTTTTTAAATAAATGTATGTACATAGTTCACAAACGTACATATTTCCGCATCTGAAAAATTCGGATTTAATTTGTTGAACTCGAAAAAAGACTTCAGTTATAGATTGTGGATCGCGTTCATCATTTTAATGTGGAACTCGATAAACGATGTGGAACGTAATTATTTTTCATTTCACGGGTATTCGTAGATTCATACTACAAATTAAAAGTTTATTTTTTATTATTTCTAATAGAATCCACTGTTCAAGTCAGATGGAATTTTTGTGGATCTTATTTTTGTCAAAATTGAAAAAAAAATGTTTATTTACTTCTGAAGTTTATACTTCGACTGTAATGAAAAATGAATGCATTCATAATAACAATTTCTGAGTATTTTATAAGAAAGTAAACCGTCAATTTTTGTAATATTGAAAAACTTCAAATTTGACAAACAATCAACTTTAAATAAGTACGTAAGTTGTGGAATGTAAGAAATGCTGGAATTTGCACGCAAAGTATATATTTCGCAAGAATATTTTACTTCTACTTGAACTAAACTTGAACTTAAATTAATTGCTTAAGAAGAACTAGAACCATTTGTTTAATAGATAATTTAGTAAATTAAACAAAAGGAGCCAAAACTTATGATCCTGAACTTTGCAGACAATTTGTCTGCTGAGGTTTGGACAGCCACCAAAGTCGCAAAATTGGTCTGATTTTGATTTTAACGGCATTCGCTTCGTTAAATAAAAATCTAGGGGCGATATTTTTTAGTTTTTTTTTATTTGTCTTAACAAAAAAGTTATGGCCAAAAAACGCAAAACCCACCAAAAAATTAATTTAAAAATTTTTGGACTTTCGTCACCACTGTAATAATGGACACATTTCTAAAAACTAAACGCCATTCGCTTCGTTAAATAAAAATCTAGGGGCGATATTTTTTAGTTTTTTTTTATTTGTCTTAACAAAAAAGTTATGGCCAAAAAACGCAAAACCCACCAAAAAATTAATTTCAAAATTTTTGGACTTTCGTCACCACTGTAATAATGGACCCATTTTCATAAAATAAACGCCATTCGCTTCGTTAAATAAAAATCTAGGGGCGATATTTTTTAGTTTTTTTTTATTTGTCTTAACAAAAAAGTTATGGCCAAAAAACGCAAAACCCACCAAAAAATTAATTTAAAAATTTTTGGACTTTCGTCACCACTGTAATAATGGACACATTTCTAAAAACTAAACGCCATTCGCTTCGTTAAATAAAAATCTAGGGGCGATATTTTTTAGTTTTTTTTTATTTGTCTTAACAAAAAAGTTATGGCCAAAAAACGCAAAACCCACCAAAAAATTAATTTCAAAATTTTTGGACTTTCGTCACCACTGTAATAATGGACCCATTTTCATAAAATAAACGCCATTCGCTTCGTTAAATAAAAATCTAGGGGCGATATTTTTTAGTTTTTTTTTATTTGTCTTAACAAAAAAGTTATGGCCAAAAAACGCAATTTAGAAAATATTAGTGGTGACGAAAGTCCAAAAATTTTTAAATTAATTTTTTGGTGGGTTTTGCGTTTTTTGGCCATAACTTTTTTGTTAAGACAAATAAAAAAAAACTAAAAAATATCGCCCCTAGATTTTTATTTAACGAAGCGAATGCCGTTTAATTTTTCAAAATCAGACCAGTTTTGCGACTTTGGTGGCTGTCCAAACCTCAGCAGACAAATTGTCTGCAAAGTTCAGGATCATCAAAACTTAGCTTCAGAAAGTATTAACAAAAAGTATTTACATACTTAATCTGATTTAAAAGAACATTTTGCATGCTTTTATCTTCTTTCCCTATCAAGAAACTAAACCAAGTCCAAGACATTATTTAATTAAAACAAATAACATTCCCCCCAAATTCATCAGTAACGATTTCCCAAAAGTAAATTTGTTTGAACATTAAAATGCCTTTAACGTCGTTGTTGGAAGAAAAGTCACAAATTTTGTTACAGAACCGACTACAAATTTTCTATTCAAACAAATCTTTATAATTTTCTTTTTAAAATTTATTGTCTCTAAGACCCTCTTGACTTTTATTACATTTACCAACAAATAAATTCTTATTTATGACCTTAGCTTCCCCATTCCATTTTCAACAAAAAAATAAAAAAAAAATCTCCCTATAAAATAAACAAAATAAGGACATAATTAATATATCAGATGTCCTTCTTGTTATACTTCCTTTTCCTCAGCTACCTTTTTCAGTGACACACACAGAAAAGGAAAAAATCTCCATAAAAACAAATCTTTTTCATATTTTTTTTTTTTAATTATCATACAAGCCTGATTTTGTTGTTATTCTGAGGACTCCTCATATAAATGATTTAATGAAATTAAAGGAAAAATATCACTCATTAATTTATTATTGGGGATGAAAAAAAAGAGCAAAATTAAAAATACATTTAAACGAGATTGTACAAACATGGATGTTTCGCCACGTACATTGAACCTTAATAAAATTACCTTATACTCATATACACACTCATTAATAAAAGATTTTTTTTCAACTCTTTTCAGTGTGATTAAAGGTCCTTCATGGTTCACAAGGTTTTTTTAAACAAAATCAAAAACCAACAACAACACCAACAACGATGTACGCAGAAAAAAAAAAAGATTATATACAAATAGTAGTTCACCAAATGAGATTACATTAAATTTTAATTCGAGTTAATTTATTTATTCAAGGTATCCTCTCCTGGTGCGTTTGTTAAAATCGATTAATAATGTGATGGATGTCATTGAAGAGAGAAGTTAAAAACATACATTTATGCCTATAAGGCTAGTTGATGTGCAATTCACATTCAAGCTTGAATAATTTAATGTCTAGAGAGAAGAGTCCTTGAAAGGAGGGGAAAAGAAACAGTTTTGTTCGATTAATTGAAAACGGATATGCGAAGGACAATGCGCTGTGTTATTTAAATACAAAGAAAAGGTCAAAAAACTTTTATGCGAAGGTAAAGTGATTTAAAATAGAACAATAGACTTTTCGAGCTGTTCAAAGCTATTTAAGACTATGAAGAAAACAATATCTGATATTACTAAGTCCTTAAGAGAGCTTCGGAAATTTTTTTAGAAAAAGGAAAAATTGCCATAACGATAAATTCGATTAAGAAATGGAGTTTTCCACCGTCACGGGTGGGATAGCTGTTTTCGGTTTCATTTTTCAAATCTACATGGACTTTCGTTAAACAAAATCTGTACTTGTTAATCCATTTTTAGAGATAAGAAAAATACGCCATCTTTACTTATTAAAACACAGACGCAGAGGTAATTTATTTTGTCACCGGTGGGAAAAAAGATTCAATAGAGGGAATAATTACACTGGTTTACAAAATTAAACTTTTTTTTTGTTGCCGGAACAAAAATATACTTTTCTGAAGGTTTTCAGTGTGCTGAACTTGAATCCGAAGTCAAAAAAATTCTAGCAGCTCCCGTTTTTGAGATATTACCGTTAGAAAGTGCAGCACTTCGGACCTTATTCTTTTATATAAGGAAAATTGTTTGAGCATATTTAGTAACGGTTTTTATAAGAACTATTTACCACCTTTTTAAATTTGTTTAAATCTCTCCGATATCTTTTTTACTTCCCGAGATATCCTCAGTTGTTTGATATTTTTAAAAATTTTATAATGTCATTATCTTCTTTATGATATATGAAGCCAAACCCACTGACTTCAGTTTAAGATATCTCGGGCAATACATAAGATATTGAAAAGATTTAAACAGGTATCGAAAGATGGGAAATAGTTCTTATAGAAACCGTTACTAAATATGCTCAAACAATTTTCCTTATACAATAGAATAAGGTCCGAAAAACTCAAAAAAACGTTTTTTTGCATTTTCTAACGGTAATATCTCAAAAACGGGAGCTGCTGGAATTTTTTTGACTTCGGATTCGAGTTCAGCACACCAAAAACCTTCAGAAAAGTATATTTTTGTTCCGGCAACAGAACCCTTGTTAACCAGTGTTATCTATCAACTCTGATAATTGAGATTAAATATGTAAATAGTTTTAAGCTTCTATAAATATATCTTCAGACTCGTATAAAAACAAAATAGTTTCCAATGTCACGGGTGGGACAAAAATAATTTTTTTTTTCGTTTTGGTATTCGAACGATTTCGCATTAATCTTGGAGTGAAGACGGTTTATTTAGATAATTTATAAATGTCTTCTTTCTGTATTCTTTGTGCTTTTTATTGTTTGATTGCAAATTACTCTGCTTTGGTGTTGAATTTAAAAACTCATGTTGGTTGTTAAGAGAAAATCATACCAAACAAAACAATGCTTTTTTCACCAGTCTCAAAGCACCTCGACACGAAACAACGTTCATTAACAATGTCAAAAAAGAGGGAGAGAAACAAAACAATTCCTCCTAATTAACGTGTAGAAAACACAAATTCAACTTTCAGAATTCACTTCAAACTCACAAAGTACCAAGTTTGCCTTACACGAATGAATGTGTTGACACTCCTAACTTTTAACATTGGATGTGCCTCATTCTGTGACTTTATACATTCAAAATTAGACTCTGAAAAACACAAACAGAAATTCAAAAGATAAGAGAGAGAGGCTGGTAGTAATTTTTGTGTTGAAAAAGGAGGAAAATTCTCAACATTTTGATGCTGCTGCTCTACACTTAACAAAAGATTCTTTTTCTACTGTTTCCGTTTATGGTGGAAATTGTTCATCCTTCCGAATTTCAAATTTTCAACACAGAATGGTTTTCTACCAGCTTTTTGTTTATTTTTTGAAAAAAAAAAGAAAGGAAAAAATGCATTGTGGTCTTATATTCCCTTGATACAAACGAAAAATTTCAAAAAGGCTCATTTTATTATTAAGTTTTCAAAAAGTCAGTCTCAGTACCTTTTAAAGAGAAAAAGAATGAAAAATTCAACGGTAACCGGCGACATTGTTTCCGGTTATGCCATTTTGTTTTGAATTTTTATTTTTGTTGAAAACTCACGTGCAAACGACATTTCTTTCTGCCACGACACAACCAGAGTAAGAGACCAACTCAAAACCAATTATAAAGATTTTATTTTTTATTTCTCCCTCTCTCTCTGTGGCTTGACAGGACATAAATTTAATTCAATTTTACAAGGTACTCAAAAAAATTTATTTCACAACTTCCAGGTCTAATGATATTTCACATAACCTGGTTAAGAGTGGGTTTGGTTTGCAAGGAGGTGTACTTTTTATAGCCAGAAGAGATCCTCGGACAGACCATTAGTTATTTTTTTCTCTTGTTGGTGGTAATGATGAAGATGGCGGTTATTACAGTTATTATTGCTTTTGTGTGTTATTAAAGAATTGCTATGCGCGCTGTAGTGTGCAAACAAAAGAAAATATATATATTTTTCTTTTTGCCAATCCTTGAAATTTGTTATATCTTATATAAAACAAATTTTATTTTTATTTTATTTTCCCTGAAGAAATCCACAAAACACACACATCCAAATCTTTATATGACTATGAGGGAAGTGAAGATGTCCTGGCTACAAAATTTTGTGTTCGTTTTGAGTACAATCATTTCAGCTGGATAAAAGATACACGAGTTACAATCATAAAAATTGAGAGAGAGAGTAGCCTAGAGGGTGGCTTTGGCTGGATAGAAGAATGTATTTATGATTTATGATTTAATTTCCAAATGTGGATATTTTCTTGCCACCATTTTGTTTTTTTTTCTTTGTTCTTCAGTTTGTTTCATTTCTTTTTTTGTTTTAAGTGTCCCAAGGGATATTGAGTGGGGGTATTGGTTAGCCCCGATCCTATAAAATGTTACTTTTAGTACTTGTTTTCTGGGCAAAAAGAAGGAAGAAAAGTTCATTAAATTTTGTGGAAATCGCTGCTCTAGTTGTAAGGGAAAATAATAGAAATTTATTTTATATTGAGTTTTTTTTTTTTTACTTTGTTTGTTTTGTTTTTCTTGGTTGTTTTTTTGTTTTGTTGTTTTGAAAGAGAGCAAAGTTCGAAAAGTACTTGGCTGTTAATTGTTTTGGAACTTTTCATTTAGGCGAATATTTTCGGTTTTGTGTTTGAGTTGAGAATTTATAGAGGTTTTTTCTTGGTTGCTTTAAAGCAGACAAATTTTAAGGACACAATGAAGAGCTATGGTAGAGGCTTTTGGACAAAAATTTAAGACCCACGGAAAGATAAATACATTTGTCTAAATTTTTTCGATATTTTGTTAATTTTCATGTGTTAATATTTATAAGAGGAATTTCACTGTCACGGGTCGGACCTGTACAACTAATTTATTGTTTTTTAATTCTAGCCATAATAAGACAAAATTTCAATGGACTGCTTACTACAAAAAGTAGAATAAATTAAATTAAACTTTGCAAAGAAAAATATGTCAAATTAAATACCTATTTCTTACACAAGGTCTTTTCTTCGTCACGGGTGGGACAGACAAATTTTAAGATAGAATATAATTTAATAGAATATCTGCGAATCGATTTCAAATTTTCATTCAGGTAAAACATTTAGTTTCAAACACAAAACATTCTGAGCTTGTATTACAAACGAGTTAGTGTTGTCACGGGTGGGAAACGTACGAATTGCTTAGCAAAAGAAGTGTTTCTAAGGTTATTTCAATGCCTTTTTTCGTAAAAGTTCTAGTGCAAGAGTAGTCTTCAGAAAAGAAACTAAGAGAAGCTTAAGAAAATAGGTAAGGATTTCAAAAGTACCACGTTATTTACTTATGTGGTAAACTCAAGGCTTTACACATGTCAATGTTTAGTACAAGACGATTTATATGGAATCAATTATCTGAAGACATTTTTATTTTTTGCATGTCTTGATGTCAACAGCACAAATAAGAACAAACAAGTCTATTATTACCGAATTCAAGTCATTTTTAAATAAAATAAATAATACGGGACCGAAGTGCCTACCCTGAGGAACTCCAGAATTGACGATGATCTGATTATAGCTCTCTTTTTTAAACATAAATAATTTTTTATTGAAACAAAATTTTGAAAACTAGACATAATTGCGTAAAAATAAGATTCCACATATCTTTGCAAGCGAATGCTTACTTGTTTTCTAAGCAGCAATAGATTTTACTCTGTGCATGGTCTGACAAAGATTAATTTGAATGACCTATATCTTTTGTACACAAGTTGCTAATTTCTAAGTCCTCCATTAAGAACCATACAAAAATGAGTCTATAAAAATTATTAGAGAGTCACTATAAACTTAATCTACTATCCTCGAACATAATAAAAACAATAACAAAAAACTACCTTTAATCCTTTTCCACGATATCAACTCTAATAAAAGTGCTATGTGTTTAATGTTACATTATTCATATTTAACTATCAATTTATTATAACTCCATCAGGCGATACCTACTATTTAGTTCAACCACTATTTAAAAAACAATACATTCTTTCAGTTTCATTCTCCCAAAACAAACAAACAACAGACACAATAGCAAATAGAGATAAAATAATCGCGTGTTAAGACTTAAATCCATGACTGTTAGCACGGTTATAAAAAAAAAAACAGAAACGAAAAAAATCCATTTTCTTTATGTTTATGAAAAAAATTAAGGATAATGGCGATATATTCTAACATTCACTAGAAAAAACCAAAAGACCAAAAGACAACGACAATGCTCTCTCTAAATTGACTGACATTTATCAAAACACACATCTAAATGTTCCCCTTCAATATAAAAATAGGAGAAATAAAAAATAAACACAAATTTAGTCACGCGAGATTCAAAACATGAATATCCTTACACAGAAAAAAACCAATATGACTTCCTCTCCATACACGAGGATAATGATTTTACTTTTTGAACTTCAAATCGAATTTTTTTATTTTTATTCCTTTAAAAATATAATAATTGAAGCCATCAACAAAACCATAGAAATGGGAGATTAAACGGTGGAAAGGGGCAGAGGATATCTACAAAAATATATAATAAGTGACACATTGATGTGTTATCCTTGACAGATAAATCGATATACATATTTTTTGGCATCATTCATCCTCTTTTTCTCTCTCGCAAATATAAAAAAAATATCATCACTATCGAACTTTGACATGTCATCGTCATCGCCGCCGCCGTCGTCGGTCGTCCTTTCTCACTCTCCTTTTTATTATGATAAGGACACTCAACCATCAGAATGTTGTCGAAAATAAATTATTCTGCGCAAATCGTTGCCAGGATTTGTGACAATCAAATGGGAATTTGCATACCACCCGACACACAATTGACGAGAGAGATGAGCTGAAGAAGAAAAGTTGTTTTTCTTCTTTGACTAAAATGTATTGAAATAGCTTCACTCCAGAGACTTGATGAGGGGTTGTATGAGAAGAGGGTTGAAAAACGAGGAAGCTATATAGTGGATTGAATAACAGAGAGACTTATTCCATTCGATTCGATTTATACGCCAAACACAATTGACTATCGCCCATTCATATTCATCACGATGAGTTCAAAAACACTCATTCCAATCTTCTTACTCCCTCTCTCTTTTGATTTTTGTATTCGACATCCTTTTCGGGTGAAGTGGCAAAGAGTTTCATACAAAAAAAAGTAAAAAAAAAAACTTCAATTCACCTGCTTTTGAATTCTACTCACAATCGATGGAACCTCTTGTCTATTCATAGCTATATTGGACCTATACCGAAAGTTAGAGTACCAACTACTGGTGGCCATATCAACCTCAGGTCCGTCGTCGCCGTCGGTTGTTTGGTCGTTCATAGGCACAAAATGATTGACTGCGGCTCTAATTGAAATTCGGATCACGCATATCCTGGAACAAACAATATTTACAGCACTTTTCCATTGTTTCGGTTTTCGGTCTCGGGCACCCGTGTCGTCCATCAGAGAGTCCAGCCCCCTCCCTATGTAACCATTTCCCCCGTTAAAGAGTCGGACTTTTCGGTTGAGGGCGAGTAAGGTATTGGATAAGAACTTTCAAACTAAGTGGATAGAGGTGTTACGTGCAGTGTGGTTGTTGGCTTATACCTTCCTCTTCTGACGAGCGACCAAAGTCTCTCTGTATTTGGTGTTCAATTTCCGTTTGGAATTTTCGTATTTTCAGGAACGCTTGATCGCACGAACTCAGAGGGTTGAGTTGAGATTTTCTTGGTCGTCTCTTTTCTTCTTGTGAGTTTGTGAACGGAGGAGTTAATTTTAATTTTGTTGTTGTTTTGGTCGAGTTTGCTTTGTGTTCAAAAAGCTCATAGCTAGCTGATGGCAGGAAAATATTTTTGATGCCTATTTTGTGTAAGGGAAGTGCGGCAATGGCTATAGCTAAAGCTATTAAAAGTGAAGTTTTTTTTTTTCTTAGGGCAAAAATACCCTTAAAGTTGTTTTACGAGTGGCGTCGTTGTTCGTCGTCCATGGGTAATAAGCTTTGGGCCACTGGAGTTGAATTTTTTTTTTCAAAACATCTAATTTATTTCTACAGAAGCCGCTGCCACCGTTTAAATGTATTTTGGGTAGAAAAAGAGAGGAGAACATAATTTATCTTTTGGCAAAATGGCCTTTTTATTGAATTTTGTCCAATATTTAAATTAAAAAGTTTTTTTTTCTTTCCTTTCATTATATTTTATTTTACTTTGATGAATGCCATCAAGAGGAAGTTTTGCTTTTGGGGAAGTTTTTCAGTCTTTTTAAAGATGATGATGTAAAAAGATGGTAGAATTAACCATCAACTTAGAAGTCGTAAAATCATTGATGCCTAAAACTTGTTTTTCTTTTTGCTTTTACAGGAAACTTTAAATGACAAGCTTGTGTAATGTTTTCTTAAATTCTTATTTTAAATGCAAAAAGCGACATTAAAGTTCTACTAAACCATGATTATTCGTTATAATTATATATCTAAGATTAAACAAAAGTTAGTACCTATTTACTGACATAGCCTAAAGATGATTATATACATTTTTTGGTTTAATTGACAGGAGTTTATGTATTTTCCTGAGGGAAAATCTTTCAAAACAAAGAAGATAATAATCAACAACCCTTTTGTGTAGAATTTTAAAGAATGTAATTTTGCGGACATAATTTTTAAACAAGGTGATTTGAATAAAAGATGGGATAAAGGGATAAGGTTTATAAATTAGTAAGTTGGTCCAGTTAGTGAAAAGAGTATCTAATAAAAAAAAAAGAGAATTTGTGGAGATGTATTAGGGTTTTTGTGGGAGATATTTGGATTTTACCCTTAATTTGGGTTCCAATTTTATAAATTATTATTTAAATAATTATTGAAAACGTTGATTTCATTAAGTAAAACAAAAGAATGGTTTTATTAAACTGATATATTTTAGTAAAAAAAACAAATAGGTATAAGCTTCCAATAGGGCGTTTTAATCGGTACGGGTGTGACAGTCTACTCAACATGAATACTGAGTAAAACGCATGCTGTTTTTAATAAAAAGAAAGTAACATGTATAATTGATTGAAAAAACCCATGTTCTAGGTTCAATGTCCAACTAAGATGCGTTGCGGTTGTGACACCTGATTATCGAAATAAAATTACTATAAATTAAAAAATGTCACATGAGTAAGTATGTTAATTCTCTTTCAAATGCATAGCTGAACTTTTATTTATATTAGCCTTTCCTCAGTGAGATACAAAACGATGGAAAAATATGAAAATTGTTACGGGTGTGATAAAAAAAAAACGTTACCGGTGTGACATATTTCAATATTTATTTATGACAGAAAAATTTTTCGTTTGATGTTTCACTCTCAGAATATCCGATTTTTCGGATCAAATTGGTTAAAAATGTAATCCTGATTTTATCACTCGATGATTGCAAAAACAGCTTTAAGAGAATATTTCTTCAATGATCTAAAACAAAATTCACTTTCTCTCTTAAAAAAAAAAAAAAAACCAATCGATCACTATCAAATTCGAAATAACACCTGTTACTTCATAACAAGTAATTTTTAGTGCAACCTCATAAAGTTCAGTTGATCTATTGCCTGTCTAGACTTTAATTTAAGTGCAGCTGCCTATTATCAAGGAGCCAATTTATTAAACCAACCATATCGGAGTCTATATAATTATATATTTTAGCTTCGAATAAAAAAAGAAGAAAAACAAGGAAATCTATTTAAAAATTCATTGAGACACAAAAAACACCATAGAAGTACCTATTTCTCAATTATTTTAACTTCCTGACACATTACCTTTCTAACGTTGTTATACCTTCGAGTTTAACTTAGGTTTGAATCTACACATTCACCCTATCGAAGTGAAATGTTTAACAAAAGTGACTTTAAAAGAAAAAAAAAAATACTAAAAACCATAACATGCTCCCCAAATGAATGTGTGACTATGCCACTAAGGAAACATTAAATGTTTTAATTTCTTTTGTAGGTACTTTACAGATAAAGATACACTATACTCTCTAAAGTCCAAGATACAATATCTATCTATAAAATTTTATTACTCTCGCATAACATAACAAATACGAACGACGACAAGAGAAAGACTTAATTTTGAACAAGGACTAAGAGGAGACAGGAGAGTAGGTATAATACAATTTTTCGAGAGAGAAGTGCAGTGCAGTGCGGGTATAGTTGTTGCCATTAACGATAGACAGTATGGAGTATTTCAAGTGAATGCTTAATTTTAATAACAGCGCTATATAAGTACAAAAGTATGTACTTGAATTTTCATTTTCCCTTTTGTCTATTTGAGACTAGAAATGGTGATGAAGAGACTTAAGGGGAGAGGGTCTACTAAAAGTTTCAACAGTTTTCTTTTTGGCACACATTTCCGTATCTTTTGTTTTTATCCTTTTTTTTCGAGGGAAATAGAATAAAATGAATTTTATCGAAAATAAAAGGATAATACAGTCGTTAAGTTTTATTATCCCAAAAATTCATTGTGTGGATATATTCCAATTTTCAGATGCTCTCTGGTTTTGGTGAGTTATACACACTCGTATATTTATCAAGAGGCTATCAAATAACAATTAAATCTAATCGTTTTTGTGATCATAAAGTGGAAAGTTCGTTTTTCCTTCAATCCCAAGAGTAGAGAAAGATATGCAACAGGGAGATGATATAATTTAAGTTTTTTTTTGTTTTGTTTTTGGGTTTCAAATACCAAGTTCTATACTCTTTTACTCATCAAAATGCACTCCTTTTGAGATACAAAAAGTATCTACATAGACACACAACACTTAATTATGTTTTTATTGGTGCTTTGCTGCATGAATCCAAAAATAGATTCCCACAGGAGCGAGCACCATCCAGAGAAAAAACGAACGCACATGTGCAGCACATATGTCTGGGGTTTTTCTGTTTCCATGTTGCTGTTGCTGTTGCTTTAGCTGTGTTCATGCCTTAAGCGCGGAAGCCTATTGATCAGCAAACATCAGTTTTGGTCTTGTATCTTTTTTTATTTATTTTTTTTGTTGTTGTTGTTTGGAGCCTCTCATGTATACAATCAAGGAAGAAGAAAAACGAAGAAACAAAAAAAAAAAAAATAAACAAAAATTTCTATCTTTGGTGTTTTCCAGAGAATTTCTTTCTTTTTTTGTTTTTTTGGTTCTTTATGGACTTATTCCTACTGGCATAGCCCCAGACAACGGAAATATCTAGAAGAATAAAGAAAAAAAAAAATTAAAGGAACGAAATTCACACACACGTCGAGTGTGCATAAATGCATATATTGGCTATGGATTGGAATAATGTTTCCTTGTGTATGTGTGATCTGTGATTGCACAATGCTGCTGCTGCCATTGCCGTTGGCGGCCATAAGATACAGGAATAAAAAGGGGATTAACAAACGACGACGATGAGTGTGTCTGGAATATTTAATACCAAAATGGAGTTCCTTTGCAAGAAAGACTCTATCCAGAAATTCTTACAACACAAAAAAACAAAAAGGGCCCCCTTGGTTTTGGATTGAAACTAGAGAATCGGAATTTTTTCGTATTTTTAACACAAAAATCGTTAAATGTATCGCAACGAACCAAGTTGCAATGTGTTTCACTTTTTTTTTTTTGTTTTGTTTAAATTGAGCGGAATCAGTAGTTTTTTCTTCCTTTGTTTTGTTTTTAGTTTTTTTTTTTTGTTGATTGGTGCAGAAAGGAAACTTCATCCGGTACTTTAACGTGGCATTGGTAATTTTTGGTATTGAAGATGATGTTCAAAAAGTAGACAAAAAACTTGAAATAATTCGACAAAAAAAGATAGTTATTAATAGAATTGTAGTTGCTTAGTGTATTTTGATATAAACAACAAAAAAGGCATTGAGTCTTTGTAAATATACACGCTTTCGCCAAAGATCAAAGTCCTCAAAAATCGGAACTTAAATACAAAAAAATATATTTCTTCTGAGAAAACATGTCCATCATCGACTTTTAAATCTAGAAGACCATTTTTGTAAAAATTCTTTAAACATAAATCATTGCTATTGAAATTTCAATATGCGTTTCCAGCAAAATATGGAAAAAATGATACAAATTTTCCATAAAAAGAAACTTTTCTGGCGTTTCAATTCTATGACTCTTTTTTATATTTTAAAAAATTCAATTTTTTGGCCTTTGGCTTTTAAAGTTCGAAGTTTTTTTTTAACTTCTATTTTACAACAGAATTCTGAAAAAAATTCTGTGATTATCATACAATTTCTTGTTTGACTTGTCTGTACGTGACGTTGTTTAGTAGTGATTTTTATTAAGAGAAAGTCAAACATAATATTTAAGTAAGACGGTTACAATCAATAGGAATTCGTTCAAACGAAACAGTCTTAAAATAGAAACAACAATAAGGTAGATTTGTCTGTACGTGACGGTGAAATACACTAGGGAAAAAAAAAGTGAATTGAATCGAAACTTTGTAGGGTTTTTGTGGACATATTAAACTGTAAAAGGCGCAAACAATATTACAGGTTGCTCCATATTTCCAACCAAAAGCCACAAAAAGTTTTTTTTTTATTTTTCAAAATAATGCAAATAAAATTCGAAACAAAATTTTTTTTGGTAGTCAATATGATTGTTCGGAAATCGTAGTTTAAATAATGTTTTATCGCAAAATATTAAAAACTAGAGAGTTCGAGCTTTCAAATTTCAGTACCACCATTTTGTAAGGGAAATAGTTAAAACTTGAAAAACCTCAAAAAATTTGGATTTTTTTTGCATCCCTCAATTTTTTCCACTAGTTTACATTTACTTGCTATAAATTAAGTTGATTCGATATAAATTTGACTCTGTTTTTCAAATTTTTATGAAAAATTCAATGCGATAATGGTTACTAAATCGTTAGCTCGTTTGAGGTTCAAAAAATTGGTTTTGATAATCAAACACACTGTATTTTATTTATTAACTATATGTATCGTTTCTCCGAAAAACGAATGCGTTTTTTCTGTGGAATTTCACATTCCTTACAATAAACTCAGAACTCTCTTGTGAACAAATTTTGTGCTGTGATTACACTCCATCAGCAATCACATGCAATTAAAAGTAAATATTACCCCAAAATGCGATCAGTGATGTGATGCGTTGATTGTTTACATACGACCTCATGCCTTTAACTCGCGCGACTTCTGTGTAAACTCAGGCTTAAATAAACATGAGAAAAAAAAAAATGATTTTCGTTACTTTGTGCATAGGGCTGTTATAATGTATCTGGCTGTCTGTTCTGTCTGTCTTTACTGTCCGTATGTCTGTTTGTTATTTTTTTTTATTATAACTCGATTTTGTTTGCATTTCCCGATGAGATCGACGGCTATAGAAGGTGGCCTTTGAGCCTCAAACTTAATGCAACAACTCACACATTCTGTTCGATTTTTTGTTTTTGTAATTATTATTCCTTTCAATTATAAAGAAGATATATATACGCACGTCTCTGTGCGTGAAATGAGATGAGAGCGAGTGCACGTCACCTTCAATACAATTTTCATTTTTTTGTGTTGCATGTAAAATCGAAATTAATTATACAAAAAAATAAAATTAAAAATGAAAAAAAAAGTAGATAATTCTTAACCGAATACAAAAGCAAGAGACTCTTCTTCATCAGAACGTGCGATGAATTATAAAAATTCTCCTACATATGTACTCGTCGTACTCGACGACGACGAAGAGCAAACAGAAATATTTTTTGAGTTTGCAAGTTGAGGTGTAAATATTTATTTGAGTATTTAATTTAAATTTAATTCTTTTTTTTTCTTTTCTTTTCTTTTAGTTTTTTTATTTTTGTAAGGGAAATTGCCTGCTTAATGGTTGAGTGGTTATGTCGTCGTCGGCGGCGGTATGGCACCCTTGGGGATAATCATGTATCTTTATATAAAATTTTGTATCTTTTTTATGAGTTTCTTTTTTTTCATTGAATTTTACCAAGCATATGATTGATTGATTTTGACAGAGAGTTATTAATGGTGCAATTCGACACATAATCGCGTTGTTGTTTTTTTTGCTTAATTTAAGTCTTCTTCTTTTTTTGTGATGTAAAAAAGCATTTTTCGATAACATCTATTGTTGAATCGATTTTGTATTCACACAAAGTTTGTGTTTTTGTGTGTTTTGACAGTGACAAGTGAGGACGACTGCCTGAGTTATTTCTCCTTTGCCTCAAAAAATTAAAAAAAAAATACTAAAATTGGTGTCATTGCTGCTGTTAACTAAAATCTTCTTTTTTTACCCAACAGCAATGTTTAATAAATTTACATGATAAATAACTAAAATTTTGTTGGGCAAGATGTTTTCTTTTTTGTCGAAATTGAAATGAAACAAATGACTTGAAGCATTTTTAAACTTTCCTTTTTGCATTGTCATGTTGTTATTTTTTATCAGTTTTTTTTTTAGTTTCAAAAATAAGTTTCACTTTCTTTTCTAACCTTTTGCAAAAGGGATTACGTAATTTACATTCTTTATGAGACTAAATATCTATTATTAGAAAAAAAACTAATAGAATTTATAACAAAAGGGTGAAAAATCTAGATCTTGCATTGTTGTGATTACATTTTTAACCTTTGGTCCAGGCACCTAGTGGACTTGCTTGTAATATTGACTTTCATGACATTTATAAATAAAAATCAATTTATATTTTTTTTTCCTTTTCTCTGGAAGGTATCAGCACCTCTTCGTGATTTGTATCATAATTGATTTAATTAAAACATTCCATCCAGGTCAACTGTGTAAGGACAGCAAACGGAGTTCCTGAAATTATTTATACATACCTCCCCTATCAAAGAGTTCAGTGTAATTAAAAATGATTTTCGTAGAAATCTAAATCAAAACTCAGTTATGGTGAAAAATTGGATTGCAATTCAATTCCTGTGAATTTCAGGATTCAAATTTTTTATAACATTTTGCGAAATTAGTGTTGTTTGAAGCTTTGAAATTCATAGCAAGAAAACAGAAGCGAATAAAAATAGCAATATTCCATAAAAAATGAAAAACCTTTCAACAATTCACAGAAAATGAGATTAAATTTCTTAGAAGTTACAAATTAAGTGTTTTACATATTTTTTCAAAAGAAGGTACCTAATAAACGTGTTTTCTATGAAGTTATTATTAAAAGTGTTTCTTGGTAACTAAAAAAAAAAGTTCCAAATATGGTTCGTTTAAAAATGAATTTCTTTTTTTACAGCGGTGTAATTCACACTGTCTTTTACTGAAAAATAATGAATGAGAAGTGAGATTTGTTAAAAGTTTAAAGCTTATTTAGCATTTCAAGTCCTCCATTTACCTGGAAGATTATTCTATAGTCTCACAGAATGAACAAAAAATTAACTACGTGAAGTCTGAAAGTAGAGTGCATTAATTGTGAACGATTTGACTTTCACACAGGATTTTCGTTTGGTAGAATTCGTTGAGGGTACTGTTGCTAAAATAAACTAGTGACATCTCATCAGACAACTGACCACAAAGACGACTTTTAAGTAATGTACCTATGAGTACAAGTACCTAAAGTACAACAATCTTGTACTTAAAACATTTTAAATATGTACGAATTCAATTGAAAATTCAAAAAGACTCCACTATAATTGGTACATTAATTTATAATATCCCCAAAAGTACTTCAGACTATTAAATTGAAAGTACTAGCGTATGTCATAACAGTACTGTTTTTGTACTTTGTACTTTAATAGTATGGAATCAATTACCTTGGCGATCACAAGCTACCTATATTTGATTAATTTTTATTAATATTTACTTAAAATTCTTTTAAAGTACTTTTTTATTACTAAAAGAAAAATTTAAGTGCTAAAAATAACAAAACAACTTACAGACTTGAACAACAATGGGAAAGCAATTGAGTACAACTTTAAAGTACTAAAAAATTAATTTATTCCCCATTATTAGTATTAAGAGAATTATGAGTACAAGTACAGTACTATCAGTACCGGATATTGTACTCTAAAACTCAAGTAAGGCAACATTTTGTTCTACTTGTGTTACAAACAAAAAATAATAATATAAAGAACAGGGTCCTTCTGCTTAAGATGAAGTTCAGTACGAAAATACTTAATAACCTTACAATTCAAACTGAATTTCATATTCATGATAATTTGAAGTTATTATTCTTGGGTACTAAAAAAAAGCATGAGACAATGTTTTTTCGGCAATATCCGCAAGATTTTGGTTGGTACTCTATACCTACTTACTCATTAGCATGAATTCATTAATTGCATTTAAAATAGTGTTTGAAAAAAAAATCTTTTAGTAGAAACCATTTCAGTCACATATATTTATTTGTTTCTTGATGAATGAAGTAATCAACCATAGCAAAATAATCAAGTGCTTGTTTTTAAATCACCCTGTTTTTCAAGTAGATTGAAAATAATTAATTCAAATAATTCCTTCGGATTCACTATTTACCTATACTCAACTCAGCCCACTTACTCGTAACTTACGCTTTGAAATAAAATAACCCAAGTCCTTCAAAATAAAGAAAACACTTGACTGACATCAGAGGATGATCAAATTGAATTGCATATCACATTCTCGTTTATCCAGTGCTAGTGCCGCATGCTTATAGACATTTTGCTTAACCTGCATTTGACATCGTCAAAGGACTCTTCAGCACACACTTTTACAACACACACTCGACAAATTTTGTGTCCTATTAGGTACATATCAGTGTATGCACTAGTACTGTGCATGATTGCATCGCGCAAGGCCATGATATCAATCATGGTAAAAACTAAAGTGGATTTAGTGGCAGGAGCCAGCCAGGACATATCAGAAAGGAGGGGGTGGGGAAAAAGTCTGATGTATCGAACACATTGTAAATTGAACGCACATGCTTGGCAACCATCGAATCGTTCTAGTTTGAAGGACTAAAAAGAGTTCGAAAGAGAGATAGGATAGAGACAGAGTGGGCGGAGGGGGGATGCGTGTAAAAAGGTGATGGGAATTTAAAATCACAGGAAATGTTGTATATACGACCGCACCCGGTTCCCACCTATTTAGGGTTCGGCTCGGCTCGGCTGAGAAAACTGCACATTGTGCAGCAATTGATCCGAAAGAACAACGCCCGTCCGTTTGTCCGTTGCTCTTCCGTAACGTTCAGTTCGGTCGTTCGCCTCCAATTTCGGTTCGGTCATTCGTTCGTTTTTCGGTCCTCTCTCGTGTGTTATCGCACTGAAACAGAGAAATAATTGCTGAAAATTAATCATCAGAAAAATGTCCTTCCTCTTCCAATGGAACGAAACGACCGATAGGGACCCACTTGTTCGTCGTCCATTCGAGTCGGAGCAGGATGATTTTCGAAAATTGATTGCGAATTTTGTGGAACGAAATACGCTAGGCTACCTTACACGCCATCTACTCCATCTGAATTGTGCTCTGGAGAGCTGTGTGTATATTGGCATAGGTAGCTGGAGAATGGCACAGAAGTGTTACATTGCATTCGCCAGAGACTAACTGCTGGGTTGATGATGATAATGATGATCATCACGATGATGAGGACGACAAACGCAGGCATGCATATGTATCTGCAATGGCACTCTGTTCTATTCAAAACCTTCTTCCAATCCCTTTCCCCCCTTAAGCTCTCAACTTTACTACTATGTCAATATAGAATCAGATGACTGCGATGACGACGACGACGAAGAGCTGACGTTGATGAGAATCGCTTTTGTGTGCAGCACTTCTGGATCAAGGATTCCAAGAATGGGGCTTGGATTTCCAAGCATTTCCTCATTTCAGTTTTTCACTTTTTTTTTGTTGTATTTTTGCTTTTTTAATATTTACTGATGGAATTGAAAGTTGCCTTGGATACTATGAGAGAGAATGTCAACACTTTTTGTCGACTACCAACGACGACGATGAGAGAACTGTGTTGTAGTATGCAAGTGTGCACAGTATGCAGCTCACTGTGAGGATTGAGGATTGAATGTTCCGAATGGAGATGTTTCCTGCGAACTTTGACTCTAATCAAAATTGCCAGTTCAGCTTGTGGAACAATTGATTGGGTGTACTTTATTAGGGAGATTAAGTAGAGACAAAAACGGGGATAGAAAGAGAGGAAGAGGGAAGTGGGATGTTGTCAGTACAGTGATGAAAGAGAATAGCACATGAACAGCAGTTGACAGGAGAGGAATTGCAAAAGTAGGTGAATAGAATTATTTTCTTCTATTTTTTTTTTTCGTTCGAATTTTCATCTCTCCCTACACTGATGTCGTCTGTCTGTAAAGTAAATTGGACACAAGAGGAGGATATTAAATCGATTTGAATTGCAAGTTCTCTTTTTTTTTCTATACGAGGACAATAAAATGGTGAGCGAAGAAGAAAAAAAAATGCAATTTATGGTTTTTGTCATTCTGTCATTCAACTTTTAACGACACTTGATGGAATTTAAAAAAACTGAATTTACCGATGGAACCTTTTTGGAGGAGGTAAAAAAAAACTTCAACAATTCGTCTGAAAGTTATGGACGAAAAATTAAGACTTTTGATAATTTGAAGTTCGAGAACAATCATTTCTTTCTTAGAATTACTTAAGAAGTCTAAAGGTCAAATTCTTTTCAATGAAATAACTTTTACATCAGTCCTTAAGTTGTAAAAAAAAAACACCCTGTTTTACAGTCTAATTAGGTTTTAGTACCATAAAAGTAATTAACAGGATTTTCTTTGCATTTTATTGTTCTTTGAAATCTAAAGTATAAAAACACTAATTTGCGTTACTGGTCTACAAAATTTTGTTAAGCGTTTGCTAATTTTTTTTTTAGCTGAAAATGTCGATTTTAATATAATTTCTGAGAATGGTTACTAGCTTTTCTAATGGTCAACACTTTGAATTCAAAATAAGTCAAAAATACTAAGAAAACATAATTTACGTAATATAAACAAATACGTCGTATTTTTTTTTCTAGATCGCAAAACAGTCATGAAAAATATTCAAACATACACAGATTCGATATGACACAGCATATTTATTGCATTTCCTTTCACATCAAATTAAAAAAAAAAGAAAAAAAAAACATAAGTTTATTGTAAGATCATATTCATTTGACATGAAGTGACATAGCTCATGTGGCACTCACAATCTTATAATTAACTGCCAATTAAAAAATGTTCATATATAAGAATGAACATCTCTGTGAGATGTTTTCAAGAAGAGTTTTGTTTTCTTTGTTTGCCATGTATAAAACTTAACAAACTAACACAAAAAAAAAAGAATTAAAGAAAAATAAACGACTTGAACGAACCGAACCCTTTCGCTTTTATTCTTTGTTTCCTCCTCATTTTTTTCCTGAAACACATGTCCGACCTACTGGACATCATCCACTAGATACTCGATCTGATGCGTAACTTGGCAAAATTATAACAAAAACAAAAAACAAACAAAAAGAAAAACAAAAAAAAAAAATAAACACACATCGAATGGAATGTCTATTTACTTCATCATCATCATCATCATGATTATCATGGATTGTCTTCATCTTCATAGTGCGTTGTTCTTCTTGACCACCATTTAACTTTATCGTCGTGAGTCGAGTCGGTCGTATGAATTAACGAAAATGAAAATAAAAAAAAAACCTCAACTCGCATCTTTTTTATACACAAAAAAGTAAAGATACACTCATCGAATAGGCTGAACAAAAAAGAATTGCCAATAAAAGAAAATAATACAAAAGTAAGGAAACAAAAATGAAAATAAAAACGAATACAAAAAACTATCTGATTCGTTCAACGTTGTAGTCAAACGAAGGCTGGTAAAAACAGATATAAAACGAAGAATTTTCTTCATCTGAAATCTGTAAATAGAGTTGCCAAGCTTTGTACCTTAAAGAAGGTATCTAAAAATGCACACTGATCCAAATAAAATTTTTGAAAAACTGAAATTCTACTGAAAAACTACAATATCCGAAATGTCTCAAGAATTTAAAGGCAATGTTAGGAAAATTGACACCGAATTTTGGGCAAAAATAGATCCGAAAAAGGCAATCTTTTTTCAAAATTCTTGCTTTCTATATCGGTAAGGGGAAAGATAGTTCAATCGAAACCCAAAACCGATTTTTCAGTATTTTATGTTTGATTTTCGGGGCTCCTAAAATTTCAAATTCGGGATCTATCGGAATTTAAGGTTTTTAAGGTTATACAAAATTGTATTTTTGGGTTTTTTAATTTTCAGGATTTTTGGGTAGAGTTGATTTTTTTTTTGGATTTCATTATTTTGGTGTTTGCAGAAATTAGGTTAGTTGAATGGATTTGAGATATTGCGATTCCTTATAGTTTTTAAGATCTTGGGAATTTTTATGGGTTCTGGGTTTTTCAAATTTTGAAATTTTGGACTTATATGTAGGACTTAGGGTTTTCTAAATTTTGGAGTTTTAAGGGTTGTTTTGGGATTTGCATTATTTTGTGCTAATTGAATGGATTTTACATTTTGGGGCTTTCGAATTTAAACATTTTGGTTTTGGGGGTTTTCGTGGTGTTAAATAAGTTATTTCAATTTTTTTTTTGTTAAGTTTGCATTTTGATGGCAACTCTATTACATCTGTCGCCGTTATTGTATGTATAAATTTTTTAAACAAAAAAAAAAAATCTTACTCTAAGTTGCTCATCATGAGATATGAGTAGTCTACGACTTGGTACTTTTGATTGTAAATGAATTTGACCTCGGGTGCAATTTATTCTGTTTTTTTTTTTTTTTTTTATTTTGTATGTATTTTTTTGTTAATGAATAAGAACATATTTTAAATTTTTATTGTTGGATTCTTCTTAAAAAAATTAAATTCTTCTTTTTTTTAGCTTTAAAGTGAGAAGTATAATGTGTCGGGTATTTGGCACTTTTTTAATTGAGAAAATTGGTTAAATAGGGTATACGTATATAATAGTAATTGGGACGCGTGATGAAATTAAAGCTTAGGCTTGTTTTTTTTTTTTGTTATATGTTACGATTGAGATTTTGGTCAAAATCAACATAATTATTATTATGCTCGAAACAAGTCCCAAAAAAGGTCATTTAATTGATATGTGTCACAGCCAGATTGTATATTTTTTTCTTTGAAATTGTTCGCCATAAATGAGAGTTGAATTAATTAAAAAAAAATTTAAACTCATGATTTTCTTATTGGAAAGACGCCTTAATCGGGAAAAATGTCTGAAACATTTATTTTTTTCTCTTTGTGAAAATCATGTACCTATTTAATTTTCGATTTTCAGATTGCGTCACAAGTAAGTGATTTTGACTTAACACCTGTTGGAGTACCAGTTTTTGGAAAAAAAAGTATATTTTTCCTCATACATAAAATAATGTGCAATTAAATCAATTTTTTTTTCTTTAAATAAGACGATTTCGTGATAAAAAAAAACCCTATATCAATATTGGTTTTTCTTAAATCAAAAATCTTTATACAAAAAATACCCTCAGCGTTATGAGACATTTTAAAGTCAAAAATCTTCATAAAATAAGAAGAATTCTTTACCCAAAAATACCATTAAGTGTTATGACACTCATAGAATGTAGCGTATTAAAATTTTTTAAAGATTTATCATTGCAAAATGCCTTTCACCTCTGGAACCCCGATTTGGCACAAAATTTGCTCGATTTCTGCTTGTTGAAAATACATATACAGGCATTTTTAAGAGGGTAAAATACTAGACCCTTGGTATCTAAGAGCAGTTGCGCTACTTAATTAAGACAGGTTTTTACATGGAGCAAATTTTCGAAAGGTTCTATATTTTCTTCATCGGCAGAGATATTAAAATAAATGGATCCTCATTAAAGACTCGATTTATCTATATCAAAACATTTAAGTACCTTATAAGAAAAAAAAAGTAATAACTCCTAATAAAACCCCTAAAAATAGGCCGATCATAAAACACACTTGAACAAACTCCCAATAAAAATTTGAAAAGTTTGAACAAAATCACAAATGCTCTCCTCTTTTAGAAGGACGAACGACTAAAAATATAAATCCCATCTTCTTTCATATTTTTCGGGTGTTACAATTCGTTAAACACATTTTAATTATCTTTTAAGTGGAAAAAGGAACATTTTTCTTGGGAAAATTAAATTCCAAATAAAAAAAAAATCACACTCCCCCTCAATCATTTTGTAAATATTTTTTTTTTTTTTCAAAGAAAAAACAAAGACAGAGGAGGAAGAGAAAAAAAGGACGAAATAAAAAATTAATAACAACCCAGCAATCTTTTTCTCATTTTCTTTTTAAAAAATCCATTAGGTAGAAAACGGGTGAAAAATTTCATTATTTTATCCTTTTCATTTTCCAAAACGAAAAAAAAAGGAAAAAAATAAAAAATAAAAGGATACTTCGCTTCCAATTTCGCATCAAAAAGATAAGCATTTATGAGCATTCTTTAGGTTATTTTTTTTTTTTTTCATTCTTCTTGGCAACAAACCGGAAGACTGCATCTTGTATGTCTTACATAGTTGCTGTATATAAGTCCGCCGAAAATGAGATATTTTTTTCAATAAAGCAAATAGTGTTCTTCACACATAAAAACTACTCACCCTTTACCCCCTTTCCCCTACTCTATCCCCACCCACAATGTGCCCTTAGTGCCGGTAATGCACATACTCGTAAAGACGACAATTTATCGAGTAGAAAAATTAAGCAGCAAGGACGTTGAAATACAAAAAAGAAGAAAAAAAGAAAATGGAAGACACTCTCGGCGACGACAACAACGAAGAACGAACGGCAGCAACGAGCGTTGGCTTATAAAGTCGACGAACGAAAAAGAGTGTTTGTATTGTATTTTGAAGATATTTTGCGCTCAAAACGAATCTGCAATGAAAAGTCATGCGGAAAATTGGCTTTTTCTCTTCTTCTTTTCGAATATAGACCTTAATCATTTGTCGTCGTTTGCTGTGATGCGATGTCGGTATTTGTAGGGTGATTGAGGGTATCTTTGGGAGGGAGGAGGAAATATCTAACTCATCCTTGTTTAGAATTCTGTGCCTACGTTCTGTAACTTAGTCGAGAACTTCTCGCATCGAAAAATTGTGAAACAAAAATTCCATACGTTTCTCTATTTGGAAAAATAACCTGTGTCTGTATCTCGATGTGAGAAGCAACCCTATAAATTTTTTATTCTATTGGAATTATTGGAAACTGTCAAAAAAAGGGAAAATATTTTTACCTTTGGCCATCAAAGGTCATAGACATAGTTTTACAAAAAAATTTCCCGAGGCTCGGTAGTCCGAAGGTAGGGCAGTCGGTCAGCGGGTGGAAGGTACCGAGTTCAAGTCACGGTTGGGGCATGAAATTTTTTCTTTTTTTTTTCTTTCATATTCTTTTTTTTTTATTTTAAAAATTTAATTGATACAAAAATAAATAACCGTGAACACTTTTTCAGAACTAACATCTCACATTTAATACAAGAATATCAATTTTTTTTCAAATATCTTACTTTCTCGCATCCTTTTTGCTTGTGAGTAATTTTGGCAGTTCAATCGAGAAATTATTTCGATAATTTTCTTACAGACACAGTTTTATTCACATTTTTCCAGTCTTTCAAACATTTTTATTCCGAAATGTTTCAAGTCGAGAAAATTTTGTTTATAGAAACAAGCGAATGTGAGAAAATGATTTTTGTGTCGATTCACATTATTTTTGTTCCGATTTGCGTGTTTCATGCGAGAAATTTCTCGATGCGAGAGTTACAGAACGTAGGCACTGATATAACCCGTTTATCTGTTTTTTGTTTTTTTTTTTTTCTTTTTGTTTTGGAAAAAAAAAGAAAAAACATAAAACACTAAAGCTCAACGCGCGCGAGCTACGCTAACGCTCCTACTCTTGTATTGTCTACGTCATTTTGTGTTATGTGCAACAATAATGGCTATCGATAACAGATTTAGAGCAAAATGGGATGGGAATTGTGTTGATTCAAGCACGGAAAACAGCAGCAAGCAAACGCCAATGATGATGAAAATTGAGTTGGATTTATTGGAATATTTTGTTGATTTTTTACGAGATTTTTTTTGTTGAATTTAAGTTTAGATAGAAAATGAGTATCTAGAGAGACGAAATGATTGGTAAATTACTTTATCGGGAAGCTATATTGATACTACTGATTGGCCAATTGAAAAAAAATGCGATGACAGAGTTTTGGTTAGAATGGAAGAAGCCAAGAAGTACTTATACATACAAATAGTAGTAGAAGGACGTGCGGATAGAGATATTATTTTTTTTTTCGTTTTTTTTTTTTTCTTATAAAAATAATATTTCGTGATTCTTACAGTTTGTGGGTATCCGAAGATGGGATGATATTTGCTGCTGGGATTAGAGATGCTTACCTGAAAGTAAAAAAGAAAAGAATTTGAGATAAAAAATTTGTTTAAAAATCATTATTAATGGATTTTACATTTTTGAAATATATTTAAATATAAGGAAATATTTTTCATTTGGGATTTTTGGGATTAGACCCATGTATCCTTATATTTATCTTTTTAATCAATACTGGCAAAAAGGTTTGTTATTAAATAACATTGCGAAATCTTAAAAGATTTACATGAATTTTGGGTTGGTGAATACGACAGTCAATTTGATATGGAAAACCTTTGAAAACCTAAAATTCTTGAAATAATAATTGGAGGATGACCCTCATCGTAACTTAATACATAGGCCTTCACTAAAATCACAGAAGAATTGGGGTTTAGTCTGTAATATTGTATTAAGGCTAGTACATGAAAAAAATAAAGCACTCTTAGATGAGATTATGCCTACACTAAATCGCACCTGCTTAAAACAAAAAGATTTCTTATTAAAATAAATGGAATTCGTATAAATTCTGTTCAATTTAATATTAACTTTTTATCATTTTGATAAGTATTTTCTTTAATAAAAAGATTTTTATAAATTCTATGTGCATGCTAAATGAGTTGCAATAAATTTTTTTTTTTTTCTAAATTAGAAAAACAACCTTCTTTCTAAATTACAATAAATAATATCATCGAATTTGTGTATCTCATAAAATTTCCGTAGATTTACAATTTTGTCAATAGGAATTTTAAAGACTATCAAAAGGAGTCGTCTCGGATACAAAAAATAGCTGAAACGAGTTCGTATTTAAAATTTAAAAAAATACAAGAACCAAATATTACTCATACACCCTAGTGTCCATTGCAAATCAATTTTTAGGAGTACAATATAGATTTTTTAAAAACACCCTTTATCTTAAAATGAAGTCTTTAGATTTTTGGTTCTTAAATAAATTAAATATTTTCATTAAGTCTAAATAAATTAACATTAGGTATAAAATATGATTCTAAACTAAAGCCGTTTTAAAGGTTTTGGAGACAAAACTCTTCTATAATAGTTTTCACGTGTTTTCTTTTATCAATAAATGTTTGCCTCACCTTCTTCTTATTACGATACACAATTGACTTTTTCGTGTCTAGATATCAAATTATTGGTACTAAAAATGTAAAAACAACTCATATTGGATTAAAAGAAACCCATCAGTTTTCGATCTTTTAATCCGATTATAAAAATAAAATAAAAAAATATAACCTAACTATATTTTTTAATTAATGGTTCACAGAGTTTTTTTTATTTAATTTTTTTTTGTTCAACAATAAAAAAAATATTCAACTAATTGAAGTCAATAGACAAAGTATAGAGAATATACTCTCATCTCCATTTCCCTTCTAGTAAATTGGCAATTAGAGCCAAAAATTCACTCAATTTTCATGCCTTTTCTATAGCAGACTTACATGTATACAGAAAAGGGGTATGTGTACGTGTGTGCATGTTTATTTTAAATGTATGAAGCTAGTTTATATTGTTGTTGGTCTTTTGTGTCGTTGCGGAAAGTTGACCAGAAACAATTGAAGTCAATTTATATTCATGTGATGATGTTGAAGAGCATCAGAGGCGAGCGACCGAAGAGTGCCAAGTTCTAATGGCATATTAATTTGTCTTTGTTGTTTTTGTGTTAGTGTGTGTGAGAAAGATGGAGTATATAATATCTAGTACATTGTCATCAACCCATCATAAAAGATAATTTACTTAAGCTTTTGAGTAATTTTCCATAAGGACACACATCACACATTTACACACTCACACTTTGTTCTCCCCGTCTTCACCATTATCATCATCAGATTTGACAGCAGTTCAAGCTGAATCAAATAAAAAATTTAATTTTATAAGAACCTCTTTTTCTTGGTATTTTCTTAAAAATACCAACTTAGTTCAAAGACGACGATAATGCCAAGCTATTTTGCTGCTCCTGTGGAGTAATAAGGATAATCATTACTTTTAGTATTTTGCATTCAAATCTTCTCATTCGATCCTTAAACAAAAATTTTCCTCATCAACTTTGTATGAGTGTATAATTTTTTTTTCCATCCTAAAACCCTCTGCACAGGCGCTAGATATTGTAGCTCGTTAAAATCCCATAAAACGTTGATGGGATGGATGGAGGATTAACTCACCGTGAAAATGACATTTTTGGAGTTGCATATAAAGTGTTTTTGTGTTGATTGTATGTAGTAGCAGCAATTGTCGTGGTTGGTGGTTGAAAATGGCGCAACTGTGGCTTTTATACCGGATCTTCATTAAAGCTTTCAAAGAAACAACAGAGCTACAAAAATAAAAACCCTGCCAACTTTGGTGCAGGAGTTTCAAAAAAAAAAAAAACACGATTTGTACACAAAAAAAATTCCTTAACAATGACGAAATTGTGCGAGTAGGAAGCAAAAAAAAAAAAAAAGAAAGGATTTTACCATTCAAGGATTATACGATGGCGGAATATACGAATTCCGTTTTGCTCATTGCTATATGCGCAAGGGAAAAAACAAAAACGGATGTATTCTTTGATGAAAGCTTTTGGTTTAAATATGTAGAAAAGCCGATTTTTTTTTTTGTTCTTGGATGAGATTTAGAAGAAAAACTGATTTTTCTTTGTGTTAGAAATTCTTTTCAGATTTATTCAAATTTAATTTTCAGAAATGCCGAACAATGAGATAAAAATTCAAAATAAGTTGGAAAAGAAGATTCAAATGTTTGTTTCTAAAGAATTGAACTCAAACAAAATAGGAAGAATTATAAATTAACGAATAATTAAAAAATCAATTTAATTGATAAATCATAATTGATAAGGTAATTTTGATAGTTAAAGCTTTGTCAAGGCCAAGACTGATTTTTTAGTTTAGTTTGACTTTCAATTGCGTTTTTAGTATTTTTGCAAATGAAACACGTTTTTCGGAATAATTAAAAGTCGCAATTTTAAATTTAATGTTCTTCTATCATAATTAACAGACAAGAAATAGACGATTTGTCATAAAAAATAAATATTGCAAAATTCATTAAAAATTTTAATAACTTAAGTCTAGTTATGAGCTACACAGGAGTCCAAAAAGTCTTCAACTCTAACGTATAGCTACAAACAGTTAGAACTTACAATTTAATGTGCAACTTGCCATCGGAAACTTAAATGTTCACACCTTTTAGAGAGAAGCCTTAATGAAAATAATGATCATAGTCGTACACTTACATAATGGAACATAAATAATATAATTTCTGCAGTAGCTTTGGGGTCATAACTTCTTCTTTTCTTTTCTTGTTTTTTTTTTTTTTTTATTTTTTTGTTTTTGTCTTTATTGCCAAACAAAATCTTTTTATTTTGTATTATGCTCTGGGAAGTGAAGTAACAAGGTAATAAAACGGGAAAAGAATATTTAGTTTTGTTTTTTTCTTAAAAGACACATCATTCCTTTCCTACTTAAAAAAAAGACTAAACGAATGTTAAGAAACTCTTGGCCAATATTAAATCATGTTTTTTTTATGGTCGACTTTTTTTTGTTTTATTTTATTATTTTTGTGTTTTAACGGCAACGCGGTGTTGCATGACAATAAATACTTATAAAGGCAACAAAATGACAACACTTTTTGAGACATATAAAAACTTAAACAATTATAACGACTAAAGTGTAATAATTGTGTAGATATAAAAATGGTTAAAGAAGCGGTGACAAGGGTTTTTTGTCTTTTTGTTATTATTCGGTTTATGTTTTGGGATATAAAAGTTCATGACCATGGATGGAGAATAAAGTTTAACGAACCTAATAATTGTTTTGAAGAAGAAAAATTAGAAAGTTAAGAATAAGTAGCTTTTTGTTAACAATTTATGACAAGTTCACGCATTGAATGAAAATGAAATATTTATACCAAATCGTTGATGTGAATTTATATTATATAGAGATGTATTCTAGAAAGTCGTAAAGCGATAATAAATAAATATAATTAAGAGCCGATTTTTCCATCTTCTAATAAACAGTCAGTTAACTGTTCGACGAATAAATTTATCAGGCTTATAAACAATCGGATAACAACATTGAATTTTTCAATCAAAAATAATTTATTCTACAGAATAACAAAAAAAAATGTCAAATTCAATAATATTCAAAACTAAACGTCTTTTTTATTTATAATTGTTTTTGTTTTCTTGTGTTCCTCTGTATTCTTTGTCAAAATTATTTTAAAGCAGCTTTGACAATTGACACAGTATTTTTATTGATATTATTCCTTAGAATAATTTTTATTCGTCTCTGAAAGAAGCAGATAGTTTAATTCATAGGAATAAGCTATATCTGCCTGTTGAAAAAATGATTTTTTCTCTATCAGGAGAATAAGTACTAACTGACTGTTTAACTGACTGTTGAAAAATTGGCCCTAAAACTAATAAATTTCAACAGAATTTCTGACGAAAATAGTAAATTAAAGCTTAAATTTCAGCAGTTACAAGTAAATCTTAGCAGAAACTGATGAATTTTATTCAAGACTGAAAGTATTCAGCAGTATTTGTAGTTTTTTATTAAGTATCAGCTCAAAATTACAGTTAAAACTGGTGAATTTCAGTCGACATTAGAAAATATCAAATCTCACCTAATGTTTCAATATTTCATTGGTAGGTAAAAGACAAAATTTCAATCTCCATTTAAAAATTTCAGCAGAAATTGAAAAAAATTAAACTGAAATAGGTAGGTAAATTTTGCTGAAACTTCAAAATTTCAGCGGAATCGAGGAAATAAAAAAAAAAATATGGTGAAATTTCAACACAAATTGGGAAACTAAAGTCAGAAAATTCAAATTAAACTGCTAAATATAAATTCAATTATATAAATTTCAGCAGAAACTGATAAATCAAAGTCAAAATTTTTGTGGAAACAATAAATCTAGGAGAAACTGACAAATTTTAGCCGAAATTTCAGAATTTGGAAATTTCATCGCAATTAGCAAAACTCTATAAAAAATAATAGATTCCATCCGAAAATTTCAACAAAAGTTAATGAATTTTCGCTAAAACCGATAAATCTCAGTAACAACTTCAAAAGCACTGCAGAAATCAGCCGAAAATTCTTCAAAAACTTAACATTTTCAACCGAAAGTAGTTAAATCCAACTAAAATTGATAAAACTCAGCCGAAACTTCAAAATTTATGCAGAAAGCAATACATTTCACTGAAGAACTTAAAAAAAAATGATCAATTACAACCGAAAGCCGAAATATTACCTGAAATCAGTAAATTTCACTAAGCTGGTAGCAGACTTAAAACTGAAATGTAACCAAAACGAATATTTTCAAATTGAAAACTATTTTTGAGACTGGTTAATTTCAGCGAATACTCTTCTATTAAAAGAACATTAGATTAGTTTCTCTTAACTGTTCATTTGTATTATTTGTATTATAAATATGTGGTCCAAAAGTTTGGTCTCATAAAATGTTTTCATTTAAATTTACATTTTCACAACCTTCTTTTTTTTCGTTTTAATTTTCTGAACAATTTAATGTAGGCAATATATTTCGAAACATTAAGTAAATTGCATTAAATTTAGCTATAAAATTAGTTTTATTAGTTAAAAGCTCATTAAAATCTCTCAAAAATAAACCACAACAGATACCGATAAAAATGTCAATATAAATTGACTTAACATTGATGAGAGTACGATTATAATGAGACTGAATTTAAAGAACATTTAATTTGAATAAAATACAAATAACTAAAAACAATAAAAACAATAAAACTTATACTTATTTTTTCTGTCAGCTAATCACTTCAATCAAATTAAATGTCACAAAAAAAAATCGACGAAAACTTGAATACCTCCTCTTTTTTTTTTCTAAAAATAATTTACGACCAAAAATCCTAACAAAAATGTTTAGGCCAATAACCGTCATCGAACACCACACATAATGTCTTTCGATAACCTTTGATCAGGCTTTGGCCATAAACTAAAAAAATATTTAGGAAAAAAGTCCTTTTTTTCTCCTTTCAACACAAAACAACAAACACCCTCTTGCATTCCAGGATATACACAACCACAAATCATTTTGTTAAAAAAATTCATAGCCAAAAGGCATTTTCAAATAGAAATGAACTTTCAACCAAACAAACAGACAGATAGAATGAAAAAAAAACCTTCATTTAAATAAAATACCGATTCATTGTTGACGCATAACAAAAAAAAAAAAAAAAAAAAAAATGAAAAAAGAAAACACCCACAAAATTGATCCGCAATTTATTCCCCATTTAATAAAAACCCCCTAAAGGGATCATTTCGTATCAAATAAATATCCAAAAGGAAAAAAAAACGAAGAATGTAGTTAATTAAATTAAAACAAAATTGGTTTTTTGTTATCAAAAATATAAAATAAAAAAAAATTCAGCGAAAGTCAAAAAATCTGCAATATAACCACCAGTTCCAAGATAAACCAAAATAATCTTTTTTTCCTTTTTGTACCATTTTTCCGAGGATGAATTTAAAGTATCCTTGATGATATTATGAATCTATACACAATTTTGAAGGAATTTGTTTCATTTTTCTTTTTTTGTATGCGAAATTTCGAAATTTAAAATGCAAATCCTCACATGCGAAACGATGATGATGATGATGATTACAATCTCCTTTTTTTTCCATTTTGTCCTTATCAACAATGGAAAAAAAAAAAGAAACGTCCTTATTTTAGATGAGAACACAGCACGCACATTTGTGGATTCGTAAAAAAAGAGGAAAAAAAAACTCGTATCTCTGTGTACACAATTTAATTTAACATAAATCACCCAATTTACGCTGATTTTGTGACATAATGGCAATTGTGGTGCACAGGAATGAAAAACTACAACAAAAGGACGATGAGATAGGAAGGAGTTTGGGAGAATTGTGGGGCCGCCGCCGTCAGGATATGTATGTGTTGTGTGTGTGTTTATATGCCTGCGCTCCCTTGGGAAAGATTTAAACGATTTATTAAACGTCCAAGTGGTGTCGTGGTGGTGATAGTTAGTAGGTTACTATATAGTGGTGGTGGCGGTTATTGAGGGTATATTGGCAATGGCGGCATCCGGTTGGATACTTTTTTACTCATTTCTTTTTTTTTTTGTTGAATTGTTGGTTACAATTTATTGGCAATTATTTGTGCCGTTATGTTCATATTTTTTTTTTATTTTCTACCACAAAATGATGGCATTGTAAAAAACGTCAAAGGTAAAAAGATAGAAATTTCCCTCTGTCCCGGTTTACAAATCTCCTGGTGTGTCACAGTTCGAAGGACGAATTGAAAATATTTATGTATATATCCTCGCAGGTAGGAGTCAGTATATCTATTTCTATATACGGGAAACGATTGAATTGGATACTGTGATGGAAAATTAATATGAAAATTATGTTGACCTGAATTTTTTTTTTGAATTCATTTCATTTTATTAGCTTTACTGGGCATCCAGATGGGCATAAATGTTAGGTACAAAAATATTTTCTACTTGGATTAATTAATTGGGTTGATGCAGTATTCAATTCAAGGGACTTATTTTATTCACTCATGAGTACTCAAGCATAAAATTGAAAAAAAAAAAAAATAGAAGCAAACTCGGGTTAAGTGCGAGGCAAGACTATAGTTTATGTTAAAATATCACAGAATATGAAGCAATAAAGAAAATATTATTATATCTTGACCTCTTGTGACCAATTTAAACAAAATCATAACAAAAATATACAATCGGATCATTAATTTTATGTGTACTTTCTATGCACACCAATATTTTCTACCTAGGGTTTGTTTTTTTTTTTTTTTTTTGTTATTTTTGAAGATGATGATGATTTGGTTGTTATACAAAAAAAAAAAAAATATATGTATTTGTAGGGTGTGGCTGATGTCTTTGAGGCTCATTAATTTGATGATGATGATGGGTTGGCAAACTTGTAAGACATACCTTTCTTTATTTTGTGGGCTATTTAATGATGTTTCTTGTTTCTTCTTTCTCTCAATTTTTTTTGGGTGGGTAATGAAAAGATTGTTACTTGTAGCGTGGGCGATGATTCAAGGGCGGTTAAACATCTAATCTTAATCTTTTTTTTTTGTTTGGTATTGCTAAACAGAATTTATTTTTGTATCTCTATCTATGATTGGAGGATTTTTTTTTTAAATATGGGTAGATTAGAATTTCTGGTGCTTAAACAAAATTATTAATTAAAAATAAAACCCACGCAACAATTTATTTTAATTAGAGCTTTCTTTTGTAATTAGGGTTTATCTCTCTAATCAAACAAAAAATAATGAATGAATCGTTTAGGATGCAAATGCATTTTTGTTCATAAATTAGTGATCACCGTACTGAAGAATGTCTTAATAAATTCGAATTAAAAAAATATTGAAAAAATTTTATGAAAGCTTACGAGTACCTATGTTTTGTCTAGGAGATTTACCAGTTTTGTCCAAAATTTACCGATTTCGGCTGATTTTTCCCATTAATGTATAAAATTTATTAATTTCTACAGAAATTTCTCTGAAATAAGGGCTGATTTATACTATTTTGGAATGATATTTACTAGATTTTGCTGAAAAATATCAAATTGTGCTGAAATTAATCAGTTTCTGCTGAAATTTTAGACGGAATTTACTAATTTCAACATATTTTTTAACTTTCGTCTGAAATTTACTAATTTTTACAGAAATTTGGAAGTTTCTGTGAAGATTTAGCAGTTTTCGCTGAATTTTTTGGTACAATATTCATATTTCTGCAGAAATATAGGAGTAACATCAATTTTAGCAGATATTTAATACTTTCTGCTGAAATTTTTCAGTTTCTGTCGAAATTGCGGCTTAAACTAACAAGTTTCTTAGAAATTTCGAGATAACGAGTTATATTTACTTGTGTCAACTGCGCACTATTAGTTTCGATGTCGACAAAACACTTGACAAAATTTCTAAACTTGCAGAAAAAAATCAGAATTTTCATAGACGTCCTTCAATTACGTTATCGATTTCAGACGAGCTAACCTAAGATACAGAAGTAAAGTCCATCAAATGCAATTTTTGTCGCGAAAATATACAAATCGATGCAAAATCTTTTAAAATATTCGAGATTTTAAGAAAATTTATGGTGTTCCCCAAGAATGTGCATTTGGTCCAGTATTATTCAGTTTTTAAATTCACGATATACAAGTTTTAAAAGAAGTTATATTTGTTAATAAACAATTTGAAGTTTCGAGACAAAATATAAAAGCGGGCGATTCATTCGTTGACCTAAGAGCTTACAAAAGACTGGAGACTTTCAGATCATTGAGTTGTAGTATTCCTAATACGTTATTCCTACTATGTTGTTTTCTATGGCAAATTTTGAGTCAAACGGTAAGTAAAATAAATGAGGTTCCATAAGGCTGTGTTTTAGGACCATAATAGTTTACTTTTTTCAAAAAAGCATAATCTAATACGTTTTCTCGTGTATACGAAAATGAAAAATACAGAAAATAAGGTTTCATAGCGAAATTGACAAGGGTTTTGATCAAAAATTCAATTAAATCAGAAAACATCTTAAAAAATTCTTTAATTTATGTAAATGTTTTCCTTTTCAAAATCTTCAGATCAAAAAAACCTTATTTAAAGTGGTGTTCTGATAAATTGAATTTTAAGAAAAAAAAAAGACATCAAGTATGCATTTTATCAAATTGTTTTCCACTCAATTTTGTAAACGACAACTCCTTAATCTATGTACCATTTTGTCTTGATGTACAAAATCACAGTTCTTCTTCTTTTGAAAATTACTCTGTAAATCATTCTCCCTCTATCTTTTCCAGGTACATGTTTCTGTCTTTGAAAAGCAATTTCACAAGAAAACAAAAAACAAACAAGAAAAAAAAATGAAGAAGGAAAAAAATAAAAACATTATTTCAAAAACATTTTCTTTATTTTTAGTTTCCATAGCTTAATATTACAAAATTTTGTACCTTTTCTCTCTCACTCTTTTCCTTTTTCTTTGGAATTATACGTAAATATACCTATATATATTTTTATTTAACTTTATTTGTCTGTGTTAAAGAAAAAACTCCTTGAGGCCCTTAAAAATGTTACAAAGTTAAAAATCACGTTATAAACCCATAACTATTCAACTATAATACAACCCCAACACTCTAATACTAAATAAATCACCTTTTGGATGGTCTTTCGAGAATAAAAAAAAGTGAGCAAGCTGAAAATCTCAAACTATAGCCAGCTATAAGTATCTTTGAAGAGCCAGGCAGCAGGATGTATAAGTGAGAAACACACCGAAACGTAAAGGAAGAGAAACACTGTGAAAATAAGGATTGTTATTCTTCGAGATGTAATCACTTTTAAATGTGCTCACCCAGACCATTTTTTTTTCTTCTAGAAAAACTGTGTGAGTGGGAGATTTACAAGAAAAAAACAACCCGTGAGGGGGGTCTACCCTACGATTTGTTCATTCAAAGAATGAAAACTTGCAATCAAAAATGCATTTCCATTGTGCAGCTTTATACTTGCCAGTCTTTTTCTATGGAACATTTGTTTTTTTCCTGGGATTCTACACTGTTAAAAAAAAGAAGAATAAAAAAACTTAATTCTGGCTTTATAATTTGTTTTAAATCCCATTAAAGTAGATTTTTTGTTGAAGGTTGATATTTTTTTTTAATTTTAGGATTAAATTCTTCAGCGCCATAGTTTTTTGAGAATATCTCACCAACGACCTTTTACTAATGCGGAATGGTTTTGGAGATAGATCATTTTAGAATCGAGTAATTTTTTCATAATACAGAAAAAATGAACAACGATTTTAGTTCTAAGCGGTTGAACGTAGGAATATGAATATTATATTCATTCTGTAGGGAATTTCATCGACTACAAAATTGGTCATGAAAGTTTTTCTGTAAAACAAGTCGTAATTGAGATATTTTGGAATAGAGACGATTGCCTTAAATTTAAAACCTTTCAACTTATTTTTAACTCAGTCTGCTGTGACAGCTTTTTATCACAGATAAAAATGTTTCGAAAACAAATCAAATCAAAATCAAAGGATTTTGAAGTTATACAGAAAAAAAAAATCAAACTTTAAATCGAATTATTTCCAAAACAATTGCTCTTAGGTATATGAATATTGTATTCTTTTTAAAGGGAATTTTATCGACTATTAAATTGAATTAGAAAGTTTTTGATAAAAGTGATCTTTTCTGAAATGTAAACCAAAAAAAGTATTAAGTCAGATTTTGTCTAATTTTTTTTTCCGTGTAACCAAGTTCACCCCTTGTCACTGTTCAATTCCCTTTACGAAATAACAACAATATCTTAACTGATGTATAGTTTATTTAAGATGTGCAATCAGGGGTGGTTTTTGCGAATAGAAATCGTTTGCTGCTTCTGACAGAAGTTATACAAGCTTATCTCCAAGGACACTCTCAGGCAGGTGGTGGTGGTGCACCAAAAGGGAGAGTTAAGTTAGAAAATTGTAACCCTTAATCGAGGGGTTACACATTGATTTCTATCCACGCTCTTTTATGTACCCAGCGGGCTATAAGACCTTCATAATAATTACAAAACAAACCCTAGCACACGAGTGTAGCAATCAAAGTGAGGTGAAATGAAAGAAGAAGGATTATTATTGCCATTTGCAAGCAGAGAGAGAATAGCAGCAAGTAAAACTTTTATCATGATTGTTGGCAGTCGTCGTCGTCGCAGCTCTGGAAGGCAAAGCAAGGCAGTTATAAAACCCTTGATATACAATCTCAAGGGTGGTTTACTAAATTTCACGTAAATGAATATATAAAACTGGAAAATTTTCGCCCTAATGTCAAACCCCCGTATCAAAAGTAATAATCATAAGAAGATGTAGAGGTAGAGGTACATATGTGTTTTCACGATGGATTTACGCCCATCGCCATCGCACACACCGTCCGCCCCCTCTCACCCTCCTCCCCCCCCCCCCCCCCACAATGGTAACCATAATAGGTTTAGAGATGGAATATATGGACGGATTTGGGGGATGGGGTTTGATGGAGGTGCTGTTAGAGGGCGTGTATAGGCGTAGGCTGGTACACACGTTTCAGCTCGAGAAACGAAATAAAATAAATTTCCAGCTCAGAAGTTTCAGCTCTCCGTTGCCACATTGCAAGAGACGACGACGACGAGGACGACGGAGAAGATGACAAGGTGGTGCTAACTGTCATCCCTTAGATGAGTGCTCTGTTTCACTTCACTACTTGGCGTTGTTGGCTCAGCAGGGTCTCTCCCCCGGCCTCTGCTTTTGCTTTTGATATTTGTCGTTTTATTATTTTTTATTTCTGAATTTCTGTTTCGCTTCGAGCCAGGGGTTTACAATTTCCATATCTTGTAAATTATTCATGTTTCTATACCAACACAACCTACTACAACCCCAAAATGTCCCGGGGTAGGTATACACTTTTTTTTAGAATGCTCTCGAGGAGTGTGTATACGTAAGTAAGAGAGGCAAGTGTATGTGGAAGGGTGATGCAGAAATTTTGGTTCTCTGTGTTTTTACAAGGTTTTTTTCAGTTTTGTTTTTTTTTTTTTTCTACCATCACCTGGAATATATTAACGCATGTGAATGTTATTTTTTCTTCTCTATCTCTCTGTCTTTCGTTACAGGGTGGTGTGTATTCTAAGGTCTCTTATGATGCGAATATTTATGCTTGAATAAACTGACTGCATAAAGAGCTTTGATTTCAGTCTGTCTGTATACTCGTTAGATAAAGAGAAAGATATTTTGTGGATTCGAAGGTATTTTTTGAGGGAAAAAAGGAAATTTATTCAAAATTCAGTCAGAGTTGTTTCTAGCTTAGGCACGAGTATATGTAAAGATACGAACTTTGGGATAGATACATACATATATCGGAAAAAGGAAACAGGAAAAAGGTCTGTGGATGAACATTTCAAGACCGAAAATGATTCCAGTTTGATACACACACAGTTTTAATATATGTATGGTAGTTAGGAAATATGTGTAGGAATGTAATGCGTCTTTCGAAAGAGAAATGTTGTTGTTTTTATTTTTTTTTTTTAGTAAAATCTAGGTTTGTTAAGGGGGTTAACATATTTTCATCATTTCAGATTTAGCTTAGACCCATAAATGAATTTAAAATTGGATATTTTCTTTTTTTTTCAAAATTCGGGTATACAGTATTTTGAACTTATGGAGATTTGTACCTTGAACCAAAAAAGATAGAAAACGAATTCCATGGATAAGCTTAACTTCTGAAACAATTTTAAAGAAAATTTCACAAAATTAAGAAATTCGACCAAAACAGTTCCGATTTTGGGGAACGCCCTATATTTGACCAAATCCAAGAACTTAAAAAAAAGCTGGGGTACCACAAGGTAGTGTCCTAGGTCCTATCTTGTTTATTTTTTACACGCATCTACATTTAAATAAAAAAAACTCAATTGACGCTTAACTTGCAGTGGGAAAAATCATTTAATAACTTATTAGGTACCGTCAAATCTTGGTAATTTTACTTGCCACTTTTTGGTACCATTACCATTCAAAAATGATGTCTATATTTCATAGAACTTACCTGAAAAGAGAAGAAAAAAAAAATGATATTAATAAAAAATGTCAACGATTTTGGTAAGATATAATAGAATGTTGTGAAAAGGTGAAAGAAAACGCCGAACGCATATTTGAAACGACCAAATTTGATTCGTGAAAATTGGTTCACTCTCGGTAAGGTTATGTAAAATTCAATTACCTAAATATAGGTACTATTTTCTAAATTTATTTTTTTTAATTTGCAAAAATAAAATTTAAAAAGAAAAAAAAATTAAATTTATTTCAGTGTTTTTTATTGTGTTTTTTATAAAAACATTTAGTTATTTTTACATTAACTTGTAGTATATAAATTCATTTTGAAACCGAATTCAACGTTTTGCAAAGCAAATTCATCTCTATTTGATGTATATTTTTTATAAGAAAAACAAAAGATGAATATCGTTTGAATTTATTTTTCAAAATGGTGAAATTATCTATATTTCAAAATCTGTTGAAAGAAAATTGAAAAGTTATAATTTCAATATCCACAACCACTTTTGAACACCAAACGAATTTAAATTGTTTGATGGTTTTTTAGTGACATAATTTTGTTCTAATTTAAGTTCCTAAATTTTTTAAGGCTCAGTTTTGAATTTTACCCATATGCTTCATTATACTCTTAATAGCCTTTGGTAACATGAGTGTATGAATGGACGGAATAAGTCTTTAAAAGTATATTGTCACCCTGTAATTTAAGATTTAGTTTTTATTCATCCTAATCCAAAAGTGTTCTTGAATTTTTTTAAACTTCATTGCATTTTTTTTATTATTCACAAGTGTCCTGTATGTGAAAAACGGTTATACATATATTTTTTTTATTATATTTTTTTCTTATTTAAATTCAAGTTTCTCACCCTCAAAAAATTATAAGGTTGTGAGGTTAATTATATTTTATATATGTATGTGGAGTGTTCACATTTTTTCTCGTGTTATTTTTTCATTTGAAAAGAAAACTTTTGTGTCCTGTCAGAATTTCATTATTCCTCTCTTGTCTTTTATTTTTAAATTACATTATACTACACAATAAGAGTGATGTATAACTGCTGAGAAAGAAGATGCATAAAAAAAAACTTATGAGTTAAAATTCATACAATTTGTATGTCAAGTTCAAAAATGAAGAAGAACTACGAGTATGTGCTGAATTCAGCTATAAAATGACAGCTTTTGGAAACTTTTCAAGGGGTTCTCTTGCATCATAGATGCAAGGAAAAAAAGAAAAGTGTTAAAAATCTAAGAGTTGAAAGAAAGATGTTGAATAAAATATTTAAAAAAAATGTAAAAAAAAAAATAGTTTGAAGAGGGAAATCATATGGATATGGAATTGTACTCGTAACTCGTAATATAGGGCAGATGGAATACATGGGAATGGGAATACATTGCAATGATAGATGATTTTAGTTCGAAGAGAAAAAGTTGAAAAAAAAACTTTTCTTTCAAGAACATTTGGGAATTCATTTTTGTTCTTTTTCATATTTTTTCAATGACGTCTTTCAATAAATTATGCAAACACCACTCGTTCATGGTCAGAAAAATTAAAGTCAAGACCAATATTTTATTTGAAACATGTTCTTCCATTCAATGTCTTTAAAACAAAAATGTAAGAAGTAATTTTATTACTTCCTGGTTCTAAGAAATTTTGAAGGGCTCAAATCACACCAAAAGACCCAAAGACAAGTGAATGAGTACCTATTTGAGTTGGGATTTCAATGAGTGACTAAATAAGTGAGTGGGTATTTAAGTAAGAGAATATCTATGTTTTCCGTTACCAAACATTGAGAAGCTTTTTGAAGTAACTTTTTCGGAAGAAACATGACAATCCGGACAATTTTGTGAATTCTTTGTTAGCCAACACAGAAATACACATTCAGAATTGAGTGGATCTCAGTATGATTGAGTCCAATGTACAAAAATGAGTGAGTTCATGACGTGTAAATTTGAGTGAGTAGGTATCAAAAAGAGTGGACCTCTATAATGAGAAAATTGAGTATGTAAGTGAGTGATTATCTGAGTGAAATTGCTTTGATAAGTGTTTAAGATACTCACTCACTTTATGTAAATGAGTGCATTCTAAAACAAGTGAGTATTTAAATGAGTGAATCTTTAAATGGGTGAGTATATAAATGAATAAATGAATGAATGAATGAGTAACTAAATGAGTGACTATTTGAGTGAGTATTTGAGTAACTGATTCAGAGTGAAGGAATGAGTGAAAATCTGTATAGGTAATAAGTTAGTGAGTTCAAAATGATTGAGTTGGAAAAAATATAACTAATCTCTTTATACCCGGCCCATCATGCCCTTAGAATGCCTGAAATGGTATTCAAACTACCATATTTGCCATGTCATACGAATTAGAAAAAATTAAGCAAAACTCCATCCAAAGGTAACCGACCGTATGTCAAATATCTAGGCGTGAAATTTTAATTAAAAAAAAAGAAAAAAAAAGATCTTACAATCCCAGACCATGTGGCGCTTTACGTCTGTGCTGTAGGTACCCTATGGTTTTTTTTTGCAAAAAAAAAAATGCCTCTAGGGAAAGGAATTCATATACCTACTCCTGGGGTACCTATAGAGATATGCATATTAGACATATCCAGCAATTTCATGTAGGGACACATCATAAAGCACCCGGAATGCAAACAAAACAGCAAAAATGCCTGCAAAAAAAAAAAGGAAAAATGAATAGCAGCAGCAAAGAGAATATACATATTCGCGAAGGATGACGACAACGTGACATCCTTATCCTTTTTATTTAACAACGTTGCCAACGATATTGTTGTTCGACTACGACGATGACGGCAAAAAACAACCGACAACACTACGCTCATGACGATGATGAAGAAAATGACTGTAACGATGACAAAAAGGGATGAGGGATGTTATATAGCTGCTCTATAGGTGACGTTGGGTGATAATGGTTGCTATAGTGTTTTGCGGGCTCGTAATGCAAATTTGTGATTTCTCTTGTGCAGTTAAAAGAGGATTCTATCATCATCCTGAATCTTCAGGCTTTCCTACTGCCGCTGCAAAACATGGCAGTTTGACAAAATCCAACCCAGTGTAAGGTGCAGCTTAAGAGAAAGACGACGTCGACGACAACATAGAAAAATACGTGCGCTAATACAATATGAAAATGAAATATTTCTTCTACAAGAAGAAGGATATACCAAGGAGTAAGGATACAAAAACAAAAAAACAAAATTGTTTTTAATGAAAATGTGCATCATATAAGGAGGTTTGAGGGTGCATTTTGTGTGTGAATAAGGGAAATTCCTTCTTGCTTCTTTTTCGTCGTCTTCTTTTTCTCAAGCCATCATTATCCTTTTAGTGAAAATAATTTCAGTAATTACGATGCGACGACGATTATGCAACAGTAGAAGGGTTGTGTGATATGTGAATTGCATTTAAAATAAACACACACATGATGGGATGGTTTGAAGGTATGCAATTGTATGTGTGATGTAATGATGGCGATGATGATGATTGGATGCAAATTCAAAACGATCCTAGAGATGGATAAATCAAGAGTTGTTACAGGAGTCTCTTTGGAGGATTAAGCAAAAAAAAAGGAAAAAAAAACCTCACCCACATAATCCTTCAATTCTAAAGGGAATTGTCATATAGACGAGAAGTCTGCACGTGTAAATTAAGAATTCATTTGAAAAACGAAAAAAAAAAAAAAACTGAAAACCGGATGCTTAATGCACAACGAGATGTGTGTGTGTGCATTTATTTGAATTGTCTGTTTTTAATGAAAGGGGTGAATTTAATATTTACCCGCCGCGTAGGTATATCTCTACGGATGATAGGAAAGGTGCTCAAACGTTTACTTTTGTTGCTAATGAGCGAGAGTCATGTGAAGAGAGTTCAATGAACTTAATAAGATGATGACGGCGACATAGCTGGTAATATGGCATAGGTAGAGAAGTTCAGTTTTATGATGGAAATTACTTCGCAGTTTGAGTATTTAATTGCAATGCTGGAGGAAGCAAGGTCTGGAAGGTGTTTGCTACGAATTAAATCCTTAAGAAAGTTTTTTTTTCGTTTTTTTTTCTGTCGTCAAGACCTTTGTTTGGATTTGAAACAAAAGATTAAAAATATAACAAAAAATCCGATTGGAGAAAGAGTCGTAATTATTATTTTCATAAAACAATGTAGTTATGTCTCAAAGGAACGTCTGGAAGGTTTGATATTTTAATTGGAATGCATATACAGCTTTATAAATACATATAAAAAAAATAAAAGTCCCAGGAGGAACACATTTATTCATGTTCATAGACGCTTACAATTTCTTAACACCTTTATATACTGTGTATACTTTTCTTTTAATTTATTGGTTATTCAACTTGACATTCGTTAAATGCTTTTTGCGTTTCATGCTCGGAGTTTTTAATTAATTTCCAATTTATTTTCCCCAAGATTGTATAGAGTTTCTAGTTTTCATGCAGTTTTTGTAACATTTCATTAAGTATCATTTCATGGAATTTCTAGTTACGTTAAATTTTCGTGAAAACTTTTTTAAAACTTTTAGATTTAGAATTTCGTAAAGTTTCTGTAAGATTTCTCTGTTTTATCTTATGTTAATTAAATATTTCTGCATAGGGTCCTAATTTACGCAGAAAATTATACGATCAATCTTTTAAATATAAAAAAAAAAATTTAAAAATAAAATTAAACTCAAAATTGATTTTTGATAGTTGTTTGACACTAAAATTCATTTAGAAGGCTGATTAGGGTCTTAATACCTATGGCTAATTTGTAAGTTTAGGTTCCCACTTTGTGTACTGGTTATTCAAACATTTGATTACAAAAATGAAAACTCGAGATAAAAATGAAATACGGTGATAATACAATAAAAGAGGTCTTAAAAAAGGCTACAAGTCAAAAATTTTGATCCAGCCGTTATTGTTCCATTGGGCATCCTCTAAATTTTTCTATATAGGGTCCTAAATCTACATTTTTTAAATGTTATAAGACCCTAAAACTGAAATAAAACCAAATAATTTCGTTTTTTTGTTGTTGATTATTTTCATAGCTTTTTATGTCTCAAAAGGAGGCTTAATTGAACATTATCCAAGTTATTTTTAGGGTCAATATTAAAAGAAAGTCACAGGCTTCAGTTCTATGCGCTTTTGTAGGTACGGTCAATATTTTGATTTATTTCGAATTCGTTAAAAAAGTACAGTTTATGAAGTAACTTTTTCCATGAAACATCAATTAACAATAAAGGGTCTTAAATTTGTTGTTTCACAGCAATTTAATGATTAATAAAGTTTGAAAATTATGTATATTAGGCATACATAACTTTGAAAAAGCATTCGATCGACAACCACGAGATCTGATATGGGTGGCCCTCAGACAACGAGGAGTTCCGGAAACCTATGTGCGGATAATTATGGACATGTATGATGGAGCAGTAACTAAAGTAAGATGTGCAGCTGGAGTCACCGAAGAATTCGAAATCACAGTAGGTGTACACCAGGGAAGCGTCTTGAGTCCTCTGCTCTTTATTACCGTTCTTGATTACCTGCTTGAAGGCAAAGTGACGGACCCAAAAGTGCATCAGTTATTCTTTGCTGACGATGGAGCCATCATAAGTGAAGACCCGATATCCCTGCAACGAGCACTTGATGTGTGGGTGGATGTTCTAGAAGGTAGTGGGTACCGCATAAGCGCGAAAAAGACAGAATACCTATGCTGCCCATTTTTTGATCCACACAGGCCTATTCCTGACATTTATTTGAATGGTGTAGTGCTTCCCAAGTGTGAAAAGTTTAAATATCTGGGGTCTATGATAAATAACGAAGGTACTTGTGATGACGATATTAATCATCGCGTAAGCGTAGGGTGGATGAAGTGGCGGGAAAATTCTGCCATCTTCTGTGATCGAAAAATGCCCCCTAAGCTGAAAGGAAGACTCTACACCGCAGTTGTGCGTCCAGCACTCACATACGGTTCACAATGTTGGACAATGTACAAAAAGTATGAGAGTAAGTTGCCATGTTCAAAGGAGAGATCCTGAGAACCCCGTCAAAAAAGCAATATCATACAACGTTCCAACACGAAATAGAAAGAAAGGTAGGCCTAAAAACTCCTGGTACAAGCAAATGCAAAACCACCAGCATTCAGTTGGCCTTAGAAATGGAACAATACAAAACCGGGAGGCTTGCCGCCGATTTCTGAGGTCAACCCGGCGAACCCCATAGGCAGATCACTAGTGTGAAGCAGTTACGTGGGATAGTCATGATCCCCTCGACATCGAGATCATAACAGCGCCGAGAAAAAGGAAGAAGAAGAAGAAGGCATACATAACTTGAGGTATGATTTTTTTGTTTCTTGACTAATTTTATTTTTCTGTTTAGAGTCCTAAATCTATGTATATTCTTAAAATGTTAAAACCTTGCATAATTCTTTTTTGTATTACAATGTGGTATCTACTCTCTATATAAGCTAATTATTATGTCTAAAATAGGCTTAACTTTTGGACGTTCTACAGATTTTTTAGGGTCAACATTAAAGAGAAAAAAAATTTCAAACAAAACAAAAGCTAGATGTTACCAAAAGGGGCAATTTTTCTGTCACCTTTTCCACTAACTAACACAAACAAAATATTCTAATTATTTTTATCACAACCCTGAAACTCTTAAGAGTAATCAATTTTTTTTTTTGTAATAAAATAAATTTCCTTTGTCAATATAATTCACAGTTTTGTGTTTGTTTTTTTTTAATGAAAATTCATAAAGGTCAACAGCCTACGTCTAGACGCCTTTGTAAATATTGTCAAAGCATAACTATCGCTCCATCGCATCAGAATAAAAAAACAAAAAACAACACCCACACACACGTACGAACATAAAAAAAGGATTAAAAACACCCTCCCTTTTATGATGAAATATTAATTAAGTCCATATAGGTGAAAGATAAAACAAAGCAAAAAAATTATGAAAAAAAAAGAAAAACTCAAAACCACCTCAAATATTGAACGCAAAAAATGTAAACAAATCACTCACGTGTGAGTGCACTTTGAATATAAATATGCATACAAGCTATAAGAGGGTTTGAAAAAAATAAAAAAAAAAGATAGAAAATGTATCTTTGTGCCTATTTTGTATAGTGTTGACTAGCACAACACTGACCTTTTGAGGAGATAGATAGGGTGACCTCTCTCAACAACACACAGAGGAAAATAAAAAGAATTACAAAAAAAAAAAAAAAATACTAACAGAGTGTATGTGTCGCAAGGATTTGTTTTATTTGTATTTTTTTTTTTGCATTCGTCTCTCTCAAAGTGACACTTTTAAATGTGTACCGTTTGTGCTGCGATTGCAGTGTCATGTGTATTCTAGCCTGACATATACCAAAGTCAAACGAATATAAATGATGGCATCTTTAGTTAAAAAAAAAAGAAGAAGAAAAAACTAAATTCACACAAAAAAATAAAAAAAAAAAAGGATTCAAATAGAAATGAACTACCCACGATAACGACGATTGCGATGACTATAACTATGAGAACGTCGTCGTCGGTCGTTGTGGTGGGTGATTTAAGTTTTTTTTTGGCGTTATATAGAACTTTTCTTCTTCGTAGTGTCGTCGTCGACATTGTCAATGTGGTGCGTGGTCGTCCTACATAATATGCTTGATGGATGGGAGCTCAGTGACAATGTGCAAGTGAAAGGAAATTAAACAAATGAATCACACACAAGTAACGAGTCAGTCAAAGCAGCCAGCGAGCGGTTTGGGGAAACATTAGATAAATGAAGATGGCTACCAGAAAGAAAGAGTGAGAAAGAGGAAAAGACTAATACTCGAATTCAGTGCAATCAGTTGACAGTTTGACTTTTTGATTGAGAACACTAAATGCTTGGGTCTTAAAAGTTCAATGTAAATGCTGTTTGCAGTAGCGGATGCAGTTTCATTACTCTTCCAGGAGTTAACCTTTTGTTGATGACGATGACAATGACGATGAAAAAGCAAGGTAAACTACCTCGTTGACAGTAGTTACTGCAGCTGTGGGAACTTTCAGCATTCAATCTTTTTACCTGTTATCGCCAAGGAAAAAAGTCATCTATTTGTGACTCGTTTTTTTTTTCTCATCGAAATGATAAAATGTAGAAGATTGGTTAATCTATCATTTGTTTGGAGAAGTCACGGTTTTTCCTAGATAATTCTTAGTACAACCAAAACCACACACACAACTGAATTTAAATTTTCTTAATTGTTCGCAAACAGACGTTCTTTTCTTGAGTTCTGTATACAAAGTTTTATCTTGTAGGGAATAAATGCCAATTTTCTTACTCTTGGATGCGGTAAGCTAGAGATTAGTCAAAACTGGTTGTGAGTCGTTTGAAAAGTGTATTTCTAAAAATGGTTAAGCTATTACTTCTTTAATGCTTCCATAATGAATTTTCGGCTTCTATAAAACTTCTTATAGGTTTATCTTAGAATTAGTACCCCTTTTATGTTGTCTAAGATTACTTTCTAAAGAGATTTTTAACGAGTGTGTTTTAATTTTAATCCATATTGTAATAAGAAAAACGTTTTTTTTTATAGAAGCCTTACCGAGAACTATATTTTCAGACAAACTTCCATAACAGAATTGGTATAAAATAACTGATATTTTGGCTTGTATCAAGAATTGTTTTGGACAGAAATGTTTCATTTGTTTTTCAGTATACCTCGATAAATTAATAAGGATCTTGAGATTTTTTTAAAACTCCACTGGTTTTTTTCTCAACACATCAATTGAATACAAGAGTGTTACCGAAGTTCAAGCTTCTTTAAAACTTTCAATCGATTATTTTAAAGAGATTGCTGTCAGTTTCTATTGTTCAACTTAGTTGCAATGAATCTTTCATAAGATTTGTTTAGTGCGACCAGCTTTTTAGAGGTTATAAACTATTTAAATGTTTTATGAAAGCCACAAATGGGAGAGAAAAGGTCCTAATCTCAGTGGAAATAGAAAAAAATGTCAGAAATAAAGAAGCCAATATCAAATTCTCAATAAAAATTTGTGTTATCAATTCAATTTCTATCATTTAATCACGTCGAACGTTTTTAGGTTTAGATGTTCTTTCTTTAGCCAAATTATACGACTGTCTATCTCAGTCATAAATTGAACCTTTATGTATAATTTAAATGCCTTTCAATTTTAATAATACTTACAATGCGTTGAAAATGTAAAACAGGCAGTCGTAACTCCTTGAGTGCACGCAGTTTTACTCTATAAAATATTTTTCAACACAATATGAGCTCTGAATTTTAAAACAAAGTAAACTTTAAAACATAAACATGTCAAAAACTGCTCCATCCCATCAAAAAAATCAAATAAAAAAAGAACATTAACACACAAAAGATGAGAAAACTTTCCACACAATGCACTCAATTTAGTTGCCAAAATCAACGTTTTTGATCCATTTCCCTTTTTTTTTTTGAACCTTTATTAGTTTTTCTTAGTTTTTCTCTTTAAACAAAGATATATCGACGCTTTTTTCACACTCCTTGGGGGCTTATTAGTTTGTTTTTCTTGTTTTACAACAACGAGATGTGGATCGGATATTGAGTGTATGTGTGTTTTTTTGTTTTACATTCTACGCCACCACAAGACAACAAGATGAAAAACTTCATTTTCCCTTTCGAAGAAGAAAAGTCTGACACGATGATGTAGAGATCTTTTCTGTTTTCGTTTTCAAGAAACAAAAAGTGTGATGTATTTATGGCCAGGCGTATACAGGCTCTAAAGCTAAGGCTCCCATCAGTCTTTCATATGTACATTTATGGGGTGCATACATGCATGTATATATACGTAAAATGAGTAATAAACTTTTCACCAACTGCTCGTTCATTGTTGCACGACTTTTATAAGATTCAAGATAATAGCTGGGTGCAAAGTTCTTCTTTCACTTTTTCTTCTCCCCTTGTTCTTATGTTTGTATATTTTATGCACCTAACCCTTTTGGATGGTTCTCAACAGAAAAAAGCACCTACCTCCACCCTTTCAAGTGTGAAAACAATGTGATCTAAATTATTTCGAGCCTTAATGAATTTTATGTTGGGAAGGAAAGAACCACGTTTTTGATCTAAAAGACTACATAACGACTACGTCGTCGTCGTCGACAACGACGCCTCAGAACATACTAAGTACATTGTACATTTACCTCCCGAAAAAAAAGTTCATCCTTCCTTGAAAGACTTACGAGTTATACGAGTTACGATGACGACGACAGCGATAACGGGATGTGTGTGTAGTAACGAAATGAATTTCCGAGCAAAGGAAAAGTTTTTTGGGTCTTTTGTTCACTTTTAGAATTCTTAACGGTTGACGGAGGTCTTTACCGTCGGTCGCTCAATGAAGACGAGGAACGACCGAGCGACGACCGACGACGCAACGAATCGCCGGAAACACGAATGGAAATTCACCGCGATAAAATTGTAATAACTTAAGTTTTAACTTTTTTTTTATTGAGTTTTTTTTTGTTTCTTCTTCGAAAGCAGAGATGAAAAGTTGATGAAAGCACATTCAGTTTTATTTTCTGACTTTTTTTTTGTTGTTGTTTTTTTTTTTTTATAAAATTTTAAAGGAACAAAAATGTACAATGTTGACGACATATTGTCTGCGCGATGGAGAAGAAACAAGAAGAAGAAAACGATGAAGAAGTTACAAAAAAAAGAAAGAAGACAGACAAGTGTGGGCGCACTGATGAAGATAATAACAATCTAAGGGTTGACTGTTTTAGTTTCCACATAAAAAAAAGTTACTTGCACAAAATCAAAAAGAATATTAAAACAAGGAAAAGAGTTTTTTTTTTTTGTTTTTCTTACTGATGTTTGAGGACACAAAACAAAAAAAACTTCGGAAAAAGAAGATTTTTGTCTCAGGAAAAAGAAGAAAAAAGTTTCAGTTTTTGTTTTGTTTCTGTGTGTTTTTTTTTACTTTGAAAGGAAGGAAGTTGCAAAGCGATGCATTTCCTTCACTTCTGTTAAAACAAGAAGGTTAAACACTTTCTTGCTAAGTTTTTTTTTTTTTTCTCAGTATTTCCTGACAATATTCTTTTGGGGAAATATTTACTTGACATAATCAGATTTTTGAGGAAAAAGTAATAAATGATACCAAAAAGCAAGTTTTGTTAAACTTAATCTGTTGCATGCAGAAAAGTTTTTGTTGTTTACACCGATTTAATGAGAAACTATTATGAAGATGAAGTTAATATCTGTGTAGAGTTACTGAATTTACTTAGTTTTTGTATTTTAATCTTTTATTTGAGTATCATTCCTTGAATTAGAGCAGAATTTGTCTGGATGTTTTTTCTGGTTTATTAGTCTAACAATGCATAGCATTCCAAGATTATAAACTGCAAATTAAGAAGCAAGGATTAGAGACCAACAACTCTCAACAACATTTCTGCAAGAATGGAAGGGACCTATGTACATTAGGGTGGGTCAAAATCGATTGCTAGACACCTCTAAAATATATCAATCTTCTACTAAAAAAATCATTTTTTTATAAATCGACTTTTTAGCAAATTTCTTTACATATTTTTGTAGGAAATTGAACGTTCTACAAAAAAGGCCTTGCACAATTTTTTCGTTTATCAAACCGTTTAAAAGATATTTGGGGTCCAAAAATCGAGAAAATGTTTAAAATTTCGTTTTTTGTTCTTAATTTTGTAACAAATGGAAAAGTTATAATAATCAAACGGGCAAGACATATTCTTGTAGTCTTATTAACTTTTTTTATTAATCTAAACATTTGAAAGATATTCGAGTCCAAAGTTAAAAAAATTATTAAAACTTTTTTTACTTTTCAAAATTTTCTAATTCACCAAAAAGTCATTATTATCAAATAAGCAAAATGTATTCTTGTTGGGGCTTAAACGTTTTACAAAAGAGTCAAGCATCAAATTGATTGCTTTAACCGTTTAGAAGATATTTGTATCTAAATTTTTGTATGTTAAATAGAAAGTTTCTAAGCTAGGCCAAAATAGAATTTACAAGTTAAAAGCAATAGAACCTAATTAAGAGTTAAAATGCCGTCGTATTTTTGTGTTAGCTTTTTAACTTTATTACGTTTTTAATAAGCTTAAGCTTACAGTAGCCCAAACCATCCATTAAAAAAAAAAATGAGGAAGCTTGAAGCACAATCAAGACCATTTGAAATGTATTACCCTATTTGAATATGATCTTTTATTTATTTTCTCAATAAGAAATAATTTTGATATTTCAATTTCTGAGAAACATAATTCATATTCAAATTTTGAAAACAAAAATATCCGAATAAAGAATTTCAGTTTTGAAATTCTATACACTCACTCTTTCATTGTACATCAATTTTAATGAAACAAAATAACAATAAATTTTCACCACAGGTTTTCATCATCTTTTGAGAGAAAATATTTAAATTTTCAATTTTCTTCTAAAAATAGAAGTTATTTTTTTTTTCTTTTGCCGCCCGAAAACTCCATGTTGTCTTGTCTTGTTTGTCTGGGCTTCAAAAATTTCACCATCATCATCATCATCATCTGCAGGATTTGTGTTTGTTTTGGGGCGGCTTCTGTTGTTGTTATATTTATCTCTTCGTCACTATGAATAATTGTGTTCATTTGCTTTGATTTTCTCTTGGCTTTGGGTTTATTTTTTTTTTATTTGCGGTTTTTTTTTTGTTAAGAAAATGACGCAAAGAACCACACACACAAAAATGTATAAATTACGGTCCAAAATGGCAGATGAATAAGAATTTAACAAACACAAAAAAAAAAAGAACCATCATCGAGAAATGCAAAAAAAAAAAAAATTGAAAGATAGATGAGGAGAGATGGCAAAACGAAAAGCGTCCTCGGCCGTGTCGGCAATTCTCCAAAAACAACAGTTGATATAGTTCTGCACCATCACGAAGCTATTTCGGGAAGAAGAACTACAGCGGTCCTTTTTTTTTCTATATTTCTTCTTCCGAGAAATTGGATTTATCTCTCTTTGGGAGTTTTGGTTTTTTTTTTTATATTTTTTTTATCTCAAGGGTTTGGCTTCTTTTGAAAATCTAAAATGCGGGCTTTTATATTTGAGAGTGGTGGAAGAATTATAGCACGTTCGTACATATATATTTCTTTTATTCTGTTGCATTGCTGATGATTTTTTTTTTATTCTTCGTCAGTTTTTTTTTTTACTCTTCTGTTGGCCATTTTTATTTCATTTTTGCAAAAACGAAAAAAAATCCTTTGATGGATTTGGCGCAGATAAAGTTATTTTCTGCATCAAAATTAAAATAGAAGAAAATAATTGGTTTTTGGAAATACAACATAGTTCGATGTTATAGAAAGAGAGAATAATAAAATTACAAGGTTTTGAATGGATTTTTTATTTTAACTGAAGAATCTTTTTCAGTAAAAATATTTCACTGAAAAATTGTAATTTAGTATTTTATTCAAAATTTTTTTCTATACTATTGGGTTTAGCTTGTACGTTTTATGAAGTCGAAATTTTTATTCTTTTTGGTAAAAAATTTGTGTCCAGCTAAGTTTCGTTTACTTTTACCTATTTTTCATTCTTAAAATGGCTCAAAAAACATTTTACAAAAAATTCTCTCATTGGAATAAGCAAAGCGTTATAGGGTTGCCACCCAGAAAACTATTCATTGGAAGAACTCAATTCGAAAATAAATCAACACTTTGTTTCGAGATTCATAGAATTACACAATCTTAAATTGAAAAATTTGAAAAATACCCCAAAACAAGTGTGAAGATCTGTTGTCGATGACCAGACCAGCCAACAGTGTAGGAAGTACCGTAATCTCAGTTTGAAATTTCGACATGGTTAGCTTCAAAATAATTGTAACTTCTAGATGTCATACAATTGTGATTGAAACATCATTAAATAATAACCTTTCATATAATATAAAATTTATTACAAGTTGTCATATAAAAAAATAAATTTAAAAGTGTTGGAAGGAAAAAATTCAGATTTTTTAGATTTTTTTTTCGAGAAAAATGGTTTTTTAAGGTTTCACTTCTACCACGTGTTCTTTTCTGATCAATTCAAATGTCCATATTTTAGCAACCAAAGACCAAACTGTAACGTTATTCTACTTATCCGTTATCAATGTAATTCAACACCTTTGTTGTCAAACTTTCCTAAAATGTCAATGAACTATTTACAAGTAATTTTATATTACCTTCAAATAACTTTTCCAAAGAATTTTAAATAATTTAATTAGACTTGAATTGAGAGTTAATAAAATTCCATCATCAATATGGTTGGTTTCCTTTGACACTATAGCACTAATGAAAGTCCTTCAAAAGCATCCTAATGAAATACAATATCTATCAAGTACTCATCTCACGTTCATAGCTAATTCATATCTATTTTTATAATTTACTTGAACAAAATTTTCAAACCCAACTTGCCTGCCAATATTGGAAGTTTTTTTTTGTTCTCTCTTAAAACGTCTCATTGAATTCAACACTCTCGGTGGTTCTATCTCCTCGATATTATTAAAAATGACATAAATTGTTTTGGACCTTATCCAAAAAGTATCTGTACTCGAATTCACTTTCAACAAAAAAAAAAATTACTCTCCCTTCTATCTTCTTAGTCAAATGAATAAAAAAAAACAAACATAATAACAATAAAAGCAAAGCCAAAATCTACAAAATCCACAAGAAGATAGCGTTGGCTTTGAGTACCAAATAAAAAAGGACATAAAAAAAAGTTCAATTGTATGCAGATGTAAAGTGCAATTACAAGTGAAAACCACTATTTGGTGCTAAAGTATTCAGCACAGTCAGTGCCAGCAAGGAAATGTCCTTTTTTAGCAAAAAGAAAACAAACTAAAAATAAAACTTTGAAATAAAAAAAAGGAAAAAAATATAAAAGAAAAAGAAAAAAATGAGAACAACAACGACGAAAAAGGAATAGAAATTTAGTGTCTAAATGATTGTCATCATGATTGCAATTTACTTGTTGCACTTTTTTTGTATTTATACAAATATCTGCACAGCGGCAAAGGAAGAATTTTATCACTTTCCATTCTCAGAGAGATACACCAGGCCAACACTTTTTGGTACAACTTTTTTATGGATGATTTAGTGACACCAAGATTCGTGACCAATTGTGAGCTTAAAAAATATATTTCACTCGACAATATAACTTTCATGTTCCAACATTTATATACAATTAGCAAAGTGAATGTGCCAGCCAACAAAAAACATGAATGCAGCGGGCGTGTTGCTCGTTGAAAACTACGACACCAACGCCAAAATTCATAAACGTGTCACTCAGTAAGTGGAAGTTGGCTTTGGTCATGAAAGTTGAAAAAAGTGATTCGTTTTTTTTAGGTGACATTTGAGGTTGGCAAAGGTTTATTTTATTGAGATTTACCTTTTCAGTTTATTTTATTTTGCTGATTTAAGATCTTTAGAAAGACTAACATCTCTCTTTCTCCAGTTATTGTTTTTTTTTACAAGTTTACCCAGAATTCATAAATAAGAAACTAAAGGGAACGGTTTTTGAAGTGAAAAAGTCTTCCTTAGATTTGAAATTTTTATAACAAAAAACATGTTAGAATTTTTAGATCTTTTTAAAGCTAGAAGGAAACAGGTTTGACAGAACCTCGTGATTCGCGCGATTAAAAATATACTAAGAACAAAATTCACTACGTTTGAGACCATAGTGAAGTGTGAGCGATGTTTTCAAAATCAATAGATACTGTACCTATAAGGCATAGCTTTAAGTAACCAACGCGATTAAAAAAAAAAGTCATGTTTGCAATTCACACGTGGTAGAAGTGAAACCTTAAAAAAAAAAATTCTTGCAAAAAAAATCTACCTATTTTTTATTCTATCCCCTTTAAATACATGTTTTTTATATGACAACCTGTATTAATTTTATATCATCTGAAAGCTTATTGTTTCAGCTCAAAATATTTATATTGTCCATGTTTATACAACATCTACAAAATGAGCTTATTTTTTCAAACCAAATCACTTTTCATCAAAAAAGCAAAAAAAAATCAATCTTTTTTCTCTTTTAACATCATTAAATATATTTTTTAAATGACAACCTATTGTCAATTTTATATTATCGGAAATGTTATTTCACCTTTTATATGATGTATGAATCATATTTCTACCATGCCTAGAAAAAAATAAGAATTTTTTAAAGCCAACTATGTCGAAATATCAAGTTGAGATTACGGTACTTCCTACACTGGTCATCGTCAACAGATTGTTGGTGTTTTGAGGTATTTTTCAAGTTTTTTCAATTTAAGATTGTGTAACTTGTAGAGCTAGTACAGTGATATAGTAATTGTGATATATCAAATGAAAGGTTATGTTATCAGCATGCGTATTAAGTTAAATCAAATTTGTATGTGCACTAGATCAAAAGATATAACGTGTGTAGAAAAAGAACATCTTTTTACCGTTATCTCAGAACTTTGAATGGGAAATTAATTGAAATTTTGTACATTTATAGTTTATTTAATTACCTATCTACAGTACAAATTTCATTTATCTACCTATTAAAAAAAAGTTATAACAAGTTGAATGTTCGTGTCTCGTTTTCGTTGTATCTTGTTTCAAATCACTACGATACTAAAGAAGTTTTCACTTCAAAATTATTGGTTGGATTGGAAGAGAAGATAGAAGAAGAACAAATTTAATTTGGTTGAATTTAACGATTTGGGCCCACAAGAAATCGATTTCTTTCGAAAACGCGATTCAAAATAACAAAAATAATAGTTTACTAACATACACAAGAAAAAACTAAATTTGACCGCGATTCACGCGATTGAAAATTAGAAAAATGTATCTAATGTTGATAAACTGTACAAAGGAAAAAGGATTCATAAAATTTCTTAAAATATAGCTATTTTTTGTAAAAGGGTGTTTTTTTTAATAGGTTGAGTTATGTGTGAGAAAGGCATCGTATCAGCTGATATAAAGTTTATTAATTTTTAAACTTATAAGAGCTAAGAATCGAATAAGTTTTTAAAATTATCTTGAGTGAAAGGGTGTTTTTTTAATAGAAATGGTAAAATTCGGAATAAGTAGGTAGCACAAACACTGGGATAAAAATGTAACACCAACAAAAGTTGGTACAAATGTTTCATTTATAACAGAAATCAAGAATCTTATCAGTCTTTAAAAATATTTTAGATGAAATGGTTTTTTTTTTGTTGGGTAATAAGGAAAATCCGCGATAAGTCCGATTAAATCAGTGGTATAAAAGGTACCTTTACGAAATTGTTTGAAAATGTTGTCTTTCCCATGGGAATTACAAATAAAATAAGTTAATACATTTAGTAAAAACGTTGTATATGGGAAAGAAAGCAAGAATAAAGAGTTTAAAAAAAAAATTGAGGTGAAAGGGTGTTTTCTTCGAAGAGACACTAAAATGTGTAATTGGTCCCAAAAAGCTAATAATTAATAATACATTTTATTTTTGTTTTCGATGACAAATCGAACGTTTATACTTAAGTTCTTAGACGTTTTACACGAATCATTGGGACCAATTCCAGATTTAACTGTCTGTTCGAAAAAAAACACCCTTTCACCTATTTTTTTTTAATAAAAACTCTTTATTCTTGCTTTCTATCCCAAATTCAATGTTTTTGCGCGATTCGTTAAAATTGTTTTGATAATCTTCAGTTACAATTCGTCATTAGTGGATCAGATTGTTATGGGGCTGGTATAGCCCAGTATAGAGCTCTATGCTGGAGTATCAAGTCATTCTATCGGGATATGAATAAAATCGCATTGAGCGATTGACGCGATTCGCTCAAAATAGAACGTTAAATCTTGAATTTTTATGATTGGCAAATGAAAGATTTTTATATATGAAGTAGTGGTGAATTGTCTTGGGTTATTGAATAATTCTATTAACACAAACAAAATTCATTGTACATGTACAAAATTCAAAACATGCGCTAAGCGCGATTCAAGACAAAATATTTGTGTTTGCAGTGCAAAACATTAGAGATGTGCTTCAAGTGATTCAAATATTTCGTATAAAAATATAACACAAATATTTTGTTGACGTAGGCGAAGTTGAAGCATTTACAATATTTCCGACGGGGTAACTCTTCCTCTATTGTTTTTTAAACTTTTCACTAAATGTCTAATAAAATCATCAGTGTCAACTTGTCCCATACTGCTTATGCTTTCATTTCAAATTTACATATTTAAACATAACAAGCAAGCTTAATTAATTAATCATTCAAACACCCTTTTACTATTATATTAAATCATAATTTTCTCTTCGTCTCCTATTTCCATTTGAGGCAAAGGCAGTAGGCACCCTGCCGATGAACTATCCGCCGGAAACAGTTGACCATTTGAATGATTCTCAACTTAATAAACATTTTCCGGAATGACTTCGTTTGTCACATACACAATATACACTATCGAAGAAGAAGAAAAAAACTTCGACAGCAAACATATAAGCGTGAATGTAAATGAGAAGTTACCTAAACGCCAAACTATCTCAGATTGATTACCATTTCCATGAAGCTTTCGACTTGATTAGGAGGGAACTATAATATAATTAATCACTACCGCGACTTTATATATAGTTTTTTTTACCAAGCAAGTTGATTCTAAAAATTGAAACCATTTTTTAACTTCGTCACAATCTTTTATACGTTAATTAAAAGAAAACGGAACTAACGCCAAGCGGGTCAGATTAAATTTACCGTTAAATGTGTTCGTTTTTTGAAGAATCCTTCGTCGTGTTATAACTATAGAACGTAAATTGCTTACTAAGAAGTTCAAAATAGAATTTACGGTTCGGGGTCTTGAAATGAAAATGAAAGAAAAAAAATATCGAAAAGATAAATCAACCGTAAACTTGAGTGAATTAAACTTATCTTCAAAATAAGAAGGTTATTTTTTTTTATTTGGGAGATTTAAGGGACAGGTTACGACAGAATGGTTTTGCACACTGATTTACCCCTTTTTTTCGGTCGGTTTTTAGGTTTGTGCTTGGTTGGAGACTATTTGATTTAGGACCAAACCGGAAAAAGAAGACTTGACGAAGGTTAATGAAAAAACTCTTTAGATACAAAAAAAAGAAAGAAAAGAAAATGGTTGCGGTTAATTGATGGATTAGAAAAGAAATGCTGTAGAGGTTAGTTTTTCTTTTTTTTTTTTTGAAAAAAAAGTGATGAGGGTAACAATCACTTTGTAGGATGAATTCAATTGACAATAAGGATACCATACAGACACACATAAGGCTCATGTTGAGGAGACATTATTTATGAATGACAATTTTCTATTGACAAGTAGGTTGGTCGTTTTCTATTTTATAGATAAGATAAATTGCTAAAACGTGATGAGTAGGCAATGTGTGTTGTTTTTTCTATTTTCCAAAAGAATAGTCTTTGGCCTTCTAAAAATACAAACCCATATGTTTTTAGAAAATGTTACTAAAACCATGGTTATTATGGGTGGTAAATATGTGGGAATTATTGATGGAAGAAGTTGTTCAGCGTGACAGCTTTTGTGGTACTAAAGGTTTTTTTGGTGATTGATTTAGAATGCCAATGGTCTTCTTCCGGATGATATGAAATTATGCGGAAACTGGCAATTTGATTAAGTAAAAAAGTTTCAACATAAAGGTTTTAAGGTCAATGGATAAAGGCACTAATGGGAAATTGTAGACATAAGATTTTTTTTTGCGAACTCAGCAATTCAGCCCACTGAACTTTGAAAAATAAATGAAATTTGCTAATACATAAATTGATTTTTTTTTTCTTAAGTTTATGTGAAAGTTTAATTCAACTTGAAAAACTGTTCTAGAGTCGATGTTAAACAGTTCTGCTTATTTAATGAAATTATATTAAATTAAAGATCTTGAATCATAAGGTTTGTAACAGCGAAAGGATGATGAGAAGGATTTCTCTTGTAGATTTTATATTAAGAAGTGGCAATTAAGTACATACCTGAATTAGCAAAAATCAATTCTGTTCTAAGAGCTTCGTTGATCTGCCTAGACTAGATTATGTTTTTTTTTTTTCAGACTACACTTAAAAAACTTTCTTGATGCCGCCTACCAGATTTTTTTATAAAATACTTTGAAAAATTGGTTTTAAGAATCCCACCAACTGCCTGTTGGATTCTACCAGAATATCATTGTTGTTTCTACAATGATGTTTTTTTCTGGTAGAATAAACCAGAATTCTGTTAGTATTTACCAGAAATATTTTTTGTTCCTGGTAAAATGTATCAGAAAACTGGTAGAATTTACCAGAATTTCAAAATGATAGTCCAAACAAAATCTCTAAAACAGATGGCAAAACCTGATTTTGTAATACTGTTTAAGGTGTGGAAAAGTTTAAAGTTGATGGGAACAAACAGCGTATGTTATCAAATGGAAGAAAGGTGGTATCGAAAATTACTCTGAACCTGCAGTCTTTTGTTTAAAATATAAGTACGTAAGGTTCGGAAATCAAGGGAACGAAGCCGGGAAAGGCGAAATAGCTCATTGGTAACAGAAATATTTGAAACAACAGATTTAATACTTTCTTTGATGGAAACAGCCAATATTTACAAAAACTTATCGTCACACGTCCTTTTTTGTTTCTAACTGAAAATTTTTTTGTTTGTTTTTTATTATTTTTTTTTTTTTTTTCAAATTTTAGTTTCAAAAGTAGGAGTACTACCTACTTTCAAGATGTCTAACCTATACTCCTGTTTACTTTAATTTTCTCCTGATATTCGGTAACGTTCTCTGAAACTTATTTAATAATCTGTTTGTTTTAATAATCGTGTAATTTAAATTCTATCTAGCCCAAGGTTATTTGGAATGTTCCAAAAAGTACCTTAACTTCATTACATAAAATTCCATAAATTATAAGAATTGATAAGTAGCTACATTTTTAATCTCTTCTCATAATAATGACTTGATCAATCATCACAAAATAATTTCACCTTTTGCACTGATTCAATGCTTGTTCCCTATTTCATGAAAAATTTCATATAATTTTGTAGGAAAACACCCGGTTTTAAGGTACGCAAACAAAGAGTTATCCAACAACGTGCGATTAGTATCTGACTTCTTCACGCCCATTGAGCCTGAAGTTTAGCGAAGGTAAGTCAATAGGTAGGCATACCTTTGCAACCACAGCAACTTCCTTATGAATGATTGATCTCTCAATGTGCGCAAAAGTTAACGATATAAATGAAATTAAACTACTCTCTGGCACAGAGTTATTACGTCTTGTTTGATATATGTTAACTACCGATACCTCGGGATATAGTTGTTTATTTCTATTGGTCACTGGAATGGATAAAATCTCATACAAAATACACTCCTTAATTCCACACATTCAACAACAGAGGAACCAAGAGAGAGTGTTCCAACAGCTTTCTCGCAGTGTTTTGTGGATATATCAATCGAATTTCCTATTATTTTCTATATATTCCCATGTTCCGGATACACCACATCCTATCTATCTATCTTTTGAGTTAACCAAACAAAATCTGGGAATTGTGTATACATTCATTTATTGTTTCTCATTTATCTCATGACAAATGAAGAACTGCTACTGACTTGACTGTGCATCATCACCAGTTCAAGTTATCGAAATCGCAAAACTTCTGAATATACACTCTTGGATATTTACTATCCACTAGATTTTGACTCTCTTTTCCTTGCATTTGCCCAGTTTATATCAACTTTTGCAAAACCAAGAAGAACGATAATTTTGAGATTGATTTTCTGGATTGTTGGTTGGTTGGTTCGAGATTGGGTTTGGTTACTTCATGTTCATTGGTTTGGTTTGGTTGGGCTAGCAGCGCACACAGTTAATCAAGTTTAAGTGCTATCCAAACCTTATTTCTGATGTTTACCTATACACACCACATTGATTGCATCAATAAAGGTTGAACGGATACAGTAAAGTTCTAAAGGTAAATACCTACCTACTGCGTCTGGTTTTCGAATTTATATAGAATAGATAAAAGAAGCGCCACTTACCTGGAAAGAAAGAAAGAAAAAAATAAATAAATATATTTGATTTTAGATAATTTTATGGTTATTGTGAAGTGTTGATTGGAAATAAAGTTTCTTTTCATTTTTTTGATCAGAAAAAAAAATGAGGATTCACCTAAAGGTGCTCTAATGATTTTAAATCAAGTACATATGGCTTATTATTATGGAAGTCAGTAATTGGAACTAAGAAAAAACACAATATTGTGTATTTTAGTTCGCATTTTTGCGATTTTTTTTAAGTTTTCAAAACTTAAAAAAAAGCACAAAAATCATTTTGCAAATTTTTCTTTATTTTTATTTTTTTTTTTCGCAAATTAAACGCATATAATTTTAACGCCTTGCGCAGGACAAAAATGTGCTTCGCAAATATTCTCGTTTATATTTTTTGCAATCTTGTATAGTATTTTCTTGTATAGTGCTGTTCAAAATTTTCTTTAAAAAAAAGTTTTATTTGACATTGATTTTTCACTTCGCAAGTAAAATGGGTACCTATTTTTAAGTTTTTTTTATGCGTTCCATCTGAGTTTTCGCTTAAAATGAATGTATGCAAGACATTTTCTGTAAGAGACTCTTAAAAAGCTATATGCTAGGCCAATTTTTAAACAAAAATAATTTATATAAATTTATGTCTGCATTTATAACGCGTTTCGCAAATTGAAAAAATGTCTTGATTTTTCATTTCGCAACTTAAATACATTTTTCACAATTTCACATTAAAGTTCGTTTCGCTACTAGATTCGCCTTTTTGAGATGCTAGTTAAATAATATACACTTCGCATTTTGTTCCCCAAGATCATTTTTTAGCAAAACTTATTTCGCAATGTTTTATTCGTGTTTTCAATTTAAAAATTTTTTTTTTATTTTCAGTTAGTTTTTATTCACTGGGATTATGTTTTCCATTTTCTAAAAAAGTATTTTGGAAGAAAAAATCCACAACATAATGAAAACACGTGATATTTAGCAATTAAACAAAATGTTATTCAAAGAAGAAGTTGTGGAATGTTTAGCAGAAAACTTAACAAACTTTATTGAAAAATGTACATATTCAACTTTTCTGTTCGATTAATGTCTGCATATCTTTTCCAAACAACAATAAAACAAATATTAAAAAAAAAGATGAGATTTTTAATGACTTGTGGCAATTAAGTATGTCATAAAAAAGATAACATTCGTGAGTTGCAAATTAAAGGTGTATCACAAATGTGTTACGCATGAATGAATCTTGAAAAGCTTTCCATATTCATAATATATTTGATTTATTATTTTTATATCATTATTATATTTTGTTTTTGTTTCTATTGACGTTCACATTATAGATAGAAATTATCATAAGGTTGGTAATGATAATGAATGTGGGGGAAAGGTGTATCATGCTATAAAAAACTCTCTATGAAATCAGGTTTTTAATAGAAATTTTTTGCTTACCTACATTATTGAGAGCATTTAATAATAACTTGTATCAATTTCCCATTTTATCACAACACAAAGTTCAAGATTTTACTTGACAAAGAAAATATCAATCCGTAGTTTCTATTGAATTGACAGACGTTTTAGAATTTTGTATTATCCAAACTACCTATTGCGTTTGTGGAAACAATTAAAATACTTGTGGAACGTATTTGTTTTTATTTTTTCACGAAAACTCACCATTGGATTTACTTTCATAGTTCATATGAAAAACACTTGACTTTTTCATGGTACTTATTCCATGTGAAATGAATACGTTCCACAAAATTCAAAAATTCAAAAAGGCAAATTTCTGAGCATGAATTTAAATAGAAAACGTCGTATTATCTATGCAGAACCTTCACATTTGTAGATCAAATTTCGTTTATTCAAAACAAAACCTGTGGAATGTAGATAAAGTTAACGACTTTCTATCAATTGAACCAAAAACACCAATAAAATCGTTGTAATACATTTCAATGTGCAGTTTTCGAAAACAAAACTAGTTTTAAAGCAGAGTATTTAGATCGATTTGATATAAAATATTCTTTTGGTGATGTTTTTAATTTAAGATACGTTCCACATCTTTTATTTGTAAGTAAAGTTGTTCGAATGATACATTTTAAGTCATTCAATATTAAGTTAACATATCACCTTTCATTCCATGGTGTGGGACGCATTAATTTTGCATTTCACGACACGCGTACAAAATTCCTCCGGGGGCAACCAAACCCCTTTAAGAAAACAAAGATGTGTCTATATCAGTTTTAATCTCAAAATTTCAAATTAAGACTAATTTTGGTCATTAACATTCCAATGCCAAAATACCATAAGCTAATATAATCAATCAAAGGCGGCAAGAATTATATATGTACCTATGGATTTCCCACAGGAATTGTGTGGTTTTTGGCTGGCACAACCACATGCGTGCTATCAATGGATTTATATTAAAACCAAAATAATTTCTCATCCCAACAAAATTGGCATGTCTCTTAAGCTACAATATCTATACCACAAATTAACAGGATATTAACATCGTTTCTATAGATACGTTGGAACACATGTAAATATGTATCTTTAAGCAAGCCTTAAGGTTTGCAAAGTTCCATTACAGTAGCATGGGAATTTATTTGCCAAAAATATTAGCAAACATACAACATTTCAAAGAAAATTGTTCCAATTTAGAACCAAAAAAAAAACATGAAAAGTAGGTAATAATCCACTCGATATTCAAGGCTTGAAAATTAAATCCCTTTAAGAGGAGGCAGCACCACGAAAATATCATTTCCCTTTTAAATAGCGTAATTATTGTGCCATCAACGTCCTTTGCCTTAAGGCTAAAGCAATTACTCAATCAAATTCACTCACGGTCATATTCCAAAAAACACAGACAAACACACATACAGAAACTGTCGGAAGGAGGATGAGAATTGAAAATACCAACCCACCACAGCCCAGTCAGTGCTATATAACAATATTCTCAATCGCATGTGGGAAACTTAAATCGTTTTCTTTTTTATCTATGGTTTTATTGCGTGCATTTGTCTTGACATGATAAACCAGGCAGGGATCCTTCTTTAAACCCAACAGCAACATCAACAACAGCAGCAGCACAAAATAACAACAGCAACATCGCCGTCGTCGTCCTTGTTGGCAATTTTTCGCTGTCTTTCCTTTTGTTTAAAAAAAAAACCTTTCCAAAATAATAAATAAAAAAAAAATCCCATAAAGGAAGAACAAACAAAAAGGATATCTGTCTGGGAAGCAAAAGCATTTGTGGCATACGGCGCGCAAGAAGCAGAAACTGAAGAAGACGGCAGCAGAGGTATAAACAACACTCACATAGCCAGAGGATTGAAGGAGCAATTAGTCGCTCCGGGAAAGTACAAAATTATACTCCCCAGGCACGATATCAGGCAACTTCATCGAACCAACAAACTAAGTATACTTATCTGCTTTAGCTGCTTGCTACTGCTGCATGCGACTGACGCGAAGCATTGATTGTGTTGCAACAACAAGAATGAAACAACACAACGACCAGCACCGTTTGTTTCGGTGCGGACGATGAGGATATTGGGCTTGGGGATGGTCTAGTAAGTATGTATTTTGTACGTAATAAAGGACTATCTTCCTCTAGCGCTATTTTACTCTAATTTCTGCAACCAGGATACCCGGTATCGATTAAGTTTAATCACCGCAGCTTACTACAGGTGGATGCCATTGCTTCTGATTCTCCTTTTACGTCTGTGTGTGTGTGTATTTGATGTGGTTAAAGAGGAAGGGGATATATAGGAAATTATGGATTTGTGTTCTCGCGCAACTAGATCCTTTTAATCTATTCCTGCAATTATCCTTGAACTCTTTACCAACTCTACTGTGTGTTACCCCTTTAATGTGCATAAAATAGAAAAAAGGATCCTATTTGTAGGGCAAGCGATAAAATATGAGAAGTTTTTGTTTTTTTTTTGTTATCCTTTCTTCTAATATTTTTATTTTTGTTAGAAACAAGGCGGAAGAGTCCTTTTTTTTATTTGTTTTCCTTTTTTTATATGTACTTTCTCTAGTAGCAAGTGTGTTTGAGTGTTTATGTTTTTTAGAAGAGGATATGATGGTGTGCGAGTTTTGTTTGTGATGTGGATTTAGAGTAAATGGTGCGAAATATCCTGACATTAATTTCTATGACGTTGTAGAAATACCTACCTCCTATCTCGGTTTGCGAGCCAGCAGCGATTTATTGTCGTGTTTATTGAATGGGATTTTGTTGTTTTTGATATTTTTCAGTGAAAGCATCCTGTTTTGATAAATTTTTCCTTTTTTTTTATTTTAACTATAAAGCAGAAGGAGCGATTTTTTTTTTTTGATGAATTGATGTTAGACAGAAGTTTTTTTCCTTTTTTTTTATTTTAACGGGAGATTGTAGTAAAAATCTGCCTTTCATGTAGAACATAATGAAGAATGATTGTGATGAATGGCTGATGAGTTTTAAGAAATAAGCAAGTAAATATTTTGTAAATTTTTTTCTGTTTTCCTTTGGGAGACTTTTTTCTTTTCTAGAGAATTTTGAAGTAACTGGAAAACTTTTGCTTTACAATTTTTTGATGAATATTAAATAGGATGAAAAAAGTTAAAGCAGTGTTATTTTTTTTGGTAATCAAAAACTTTCTAGGAATTGAATGCAATAGACTTCATTTCTTAAGAACACTTATGTTACCAAGAACAATAATTGGAATAATATGCTACCTCTTATGAAGAGCAAAATTGAATGCATTCCACAATATAAAACAAACCATAATAACATTTTCAGGAGGCAAACAGTCTATGCTATTATTGAAGAACCTGAAATTTGTCAACGAAACAACTTTTAATAACAATAGATGCTGTGGATTGTAATTTTGTAATTTACGTTCCACAAGACCTTGAAGTTAAACAACCTGTGAAATCTTGTGGAACTCATTTGTATTTCGTTTTTGAATATAGTACCAACTACGTTTTGCTGTATAAAGTGAATTCAGCACAATACAAGTGCTATTAAGAGGTAAATAGATTTTTCATTTTTCTATTTTTCACTTTATCATGGTTTAGTTTGATTTTATTTCTTTTCACTGAACATGCCTCTGAAAACTGCCTGAAAACTTTAAACATTTAATTTTGAATATTGACACGAAAATTAATTACTCACTATTTTCCTAGAAAATAATTTTGAAATTTCGATGAAATGGTTTAGTGTTTTTCTAGAAATAATGCTCCAGGGTTTTTTTTATACAATCGCATTAATATGGTTACTAATGGTCAATTTAATTCTCTACGAAATAAAGTTACAAAAATATTTGAAATTTGATATCCAAGCGAAATGAAAAAATCAAATTTAAATAAGCATTAAAACATGTTGACTTTGGTAATTGTTTTAAAAGTCATTGAAAAAAAAAACATATGAAGGTTAAACACGCATACTTTATCGAGTTTAAAACAAATAACTCAGCACCCTTTTTTGCTAAATGCAATGTTCATGTGCACGCATTTCTAAATATTTCCACATTGTTAAGGTCTTTCCTTCTACTTCCTACTTCTATAGAATTGCCATGGTTTGAAAAATTCCATCAATTTCTTTCCCAACAATTTTAATTACTGCCGTTGGCATTCCTTTCTTATTTATTTCAACCATTGCACTGTGTAGTGTATGCTGCCTGCTGCAGCTCTGCAAAAACCCACAAATGACCCAACCAAAAAGGATATGTTTCCAACATGTATGTAATACATCACATGCTGGACGAAACTTAATTTTCCAAATATCACAAAACCAAGTACGAGTCGTCTATAGGTCTATCCTTATTTCACATTGCAACATTGAATACAGTTGGAGACATTTATTTTAAAGTTGAACAAATATCAAATGAAAAAAGACATACATATCTTAAGTTAAGTATTTGCTTCTGATAAAAGAGACATTGGAACCCTAAAACCTTTAACTGCTTCGCCTTAAAACACTTCAGCCACGCCCACTTTTTTGAAACATAAAATTTCTTGGACAAAAAATTAACTCAGAGTTAAACAAAGACATTTTATCAAGTAAACTTATGAAAAACAGACATTCTACCCCAAAACCATCAACTTAACGCAAAAATACCTCTCAGCCACGCCCACTTTTTCTAAATTTTAGGCCAAAACACTAATTTTTTTGGCAAAAAGTTGTGTAAGAGTTAAATTAAGGCATTTTATTACAAATTAATTTGAATTTCGTATTTTATAAATTTCACACACCCACAAAAACGCCTACTTTTTTGCAAAGTCTTCAAATGTATGTTTTTGGAACTTTTCGGTATAAATTGTTCCACTATTTTCCACTTTACATATCAGTACTCTCCCTACAGCCTGTTAGCAACTTGTTAACTTAATTACAAAACTATGCCAGGATGTCGCTTATTATTTTTCCTTCAACGTCATTGCACTGCACACCCACCACACTACACTCTAGGCTGCCACTTTTTCAGTTTATAAAAGGCTATAAGGCATTGCATTTTTCCATTAGCTTTACCAATTTTGTGCAATGTGAATTATATCTGCTACATATATGCAAATATGCTTCTGTATGCTATACATGTCACCCAAACATTGAAAAAAAAAAAAATAAAAAACGTCGACGATGATGATGGCGTGTTGCAGATGCATTTCATGTGTGCAATTCCTTTATGCTTAAGTGAGCTCAATTGCCTTGATTTGAAAATGTCATCTGTTCATCTATTTAGTTTAGTTGGCATGTTGCGAGCCACTTTAAAAAAGCTTAAAGTGTTGTTTTGAAATCGAATATAATCTGCTCAAATTCACACCTAATTTCTGGGGGCATATATCGTTTGGGATCGGATGAAGCAAATTTGTTCAATGGTTAATGAAACTTTATTTCAAATGAAAACTAGTCAGCTATGTGTTAATTAAATTCCAGGTTATCTGAGTTAGAGATTTGAAGGCTTTTAGTACAATTTCTAAAAATATAAGCCATCTAAAAACCAATTTCTAAAATAATCCACCCTTTATCCTGCCTCTACTTGCGTGATTTAGTATTCCCTCGAAATATGTCTCCTTAAGGATTTAAGGTTTTTAGATTAAATTGCTTCAAGTCAAAACCAATTTGTCTACCGGATTATCGCAGGCTATTTATGTCCAGTCTATCACATATGTGTGTCCTTTACCAAGTCCAAGTTAGTCATGTTTTCGAACTAAAAGCAACGTTGTATAGAAATTCATTGCGCGTTACGTCCCTTTCTAGACCGCCCTCGTCGCATCTCCTTTTAAACAAATTAGAAGCTTAGAATTTCTCCTTTCCCCAAAAACAACCACCCTGTTATTCCGACCAACCACCCCATATGAATTGAAAACACTCAGACGTTTCTAGCTTCAAGCTGGAAAAACAGATTACTCAACTCAACCAAGGACCGGGTGTTGTTTTGTTTGTGTATATATCACCAAAGCATATACGTAGTCTAATTAATATTGTCATTTATACACATTCACCCACACACACACAGAAACACACTAAGCCTTTGTGAAAACACATTTGTACAGTGTACACTTGTGTGAATAAATCTGATAGAAATTTCTGAGGAAGAAAAATATACGCGTTCCTCATGCTTGTTAAAGATATTTCCTAATCACTTTTCTCCAGATACAAAGATACAAGTTTTCTGTCTATTCAATCATATTAACATATAAAATGATTTAAGGACGATTCTGCAGGAGTTAGATATATTCTCCCTGAAGACACGAAATATGAGTGCTTCAAAGTCATCTATATTCGTACATTCTACTTGTGAATTAATTCTCGTTTCATCTAAAGCAATTAATTGATGAAATCTAACCTAACCAAGATGAACATATAATTCTATTGATAGTCGGGTATAATGAATATAATTTATATCGAGAGAAGGTTACACAAAGTTGAATACGAATGAATACGAAATTAATGTATCTCAACTACCAATACCTACCATCGCTAAAACCAATCTCCTATCTCCAACCAACAGAGAGAAAAAGATACAAATGATTATTGTTCGCCGAGAGAGTATATAGTTGAGGCGAGGATTAAGCTGATTATCGTTTTCGTTTTCATTTTCACTTAACTTTTTCATTTTTTTTTTCTCTTCTTCTTTGCTAACATTCAAAGTTATCAGCTTATTAATTTGTTAAGTCACTTTTATCGTTTGTTTTTTGTTCATTTAATTAAATTTCTATTTTTATTTCATTTTGAGGTAGAAAATAATATAGATTTGATTGTGTCTGTTCTGTTTGGTTGACAATTTCATTCGTCGTTTTGATGAATGATGGGGGTTTTTCTGTCTTTGTTCCTGTTTTTATTTGAATATTCTTATCAATCAATCACAATTTTTGATTAAATGGCCGACAGGAGAATAATATAAAAGCATCCCTTTTCGGAATTGATGGGACACAGATGGTTTATATTGTAGGTTTGAATTAATATTTTTGATGACATTTTATCAAACAGAAAGTAGGTAATAGCTATAAATAGATTTTTCAAAGGCAGGCTGTAAAAACAGGGGCGTTTCATTAGAGTGAATAAGGGATTATCACTTCAACATTGTAAGGACGAAACTTTTACATTAATTGCTTGGAAAAAGGATTATTTCAATTTTCAACCATCAAATTGTAAGTATTTAGACTTCTGTCTAACTTCCCTTATTGATGATCCCTTAAAATTGTTCGACTTTATTGTTTTATTACTTATTGAAGTTTATTTCGTGCTTATTTCTTCAAAAACTGCTATTTCTACTGATTTTTTATTTTATTCTTCTTTAACAACTTTCGATACTTTTTCTTCAACTTATTTAATTCTACTTCTTCTCTTATTTTTTCTAGTTTTTCTGCTACTGCCACTGCTTCTTTCTGCTTCAACTTCTACATTCTACTTCTATTTCTTCTTATTCGACTTCTTTGACTTTTTTTACTCCTTGAACTTCTTCGACTTCTTCGACTTCTTCAATTTCTTTGACTTCTTCAACTTCTTCCGACTTCTTCAACTTCTTCGACTTCGGCGACTTCTCCAACTTCTTCGATTTCTTCGACTTCTTCGATTTCTTCAATTTCTTCGACTTCTGCGACTTCTTCAACTTCTTCCGACTTTTTCAACTTCTTCCGACTTCTTCAACTTCTTCGGCTTCTTCAACTTCTTCGATTTCTTCAATTTCTTCGACTTCTTCGATTTCTTCAATTTCTTCGACTTCTGCGACTTCTTCAACTTCTTCCGACTTTTTCAACTTTTTCCGACTTCTTCGACTTCTTCGATTTCTTCAATTTCTTCGACTTCTGCGACTTCTTCAACTTCTTTGACTTTTCAACTTCTTCGACTTCTTGAACTTCTTCGACTTCTTCAATTTCTTCGACTTCTTCAACTTCTTCAATTTCTACGACTTCTGCGACTTCTTCAACTTCTTTGACTTTTCAACTTCTCCGACTTCTTGAACTTCTAAGACTTCTTCAACTTCTTCGACTTCTTCGACTCCTTGAACTTCTTCGACTGCATCAATTTCTAAGACTTCTTTGACTTCTTCGACTTCTTTGACTTCTTCGACTTCTGCGACTTCTTCAACTTCTTCGATTTCTTCGAGTTCCTCGACTCCTTGAACTTCTTCGACTTCTGCGACTTCATCAACTTCTTTGACTTTTCAACTTCTTCGACTTCTTGAACTTCTTCGACTTCTTCAATTTCTTCGACTTCTTCAACTTCTTCAATTTCTACGACTTCTGCGACTTCTTCAACTTCTTTGACTTTTCAACTTCTCCGACTTCTTGAACTTCTAAGACTTCTTTAACTTCTTCGATTTCTTCAACTTTTTCGATTTCTTCGACTTCTTCGACTCCTTGAACTTCTTCGACTTCTTCAATTTCTTAGAAATTGAAGTCTTCTCTGACTTCTTTGACTTCTTCGACTTCTGCGACTTCTTCAGCTTTTTCGACTTCTTGAACTTCTAAGACTTCTTCAACTTCTTCGATTTCTTCGACTTCTTCGACTCCTTGAACTTCTTCGACTTCATCAATTTCTAAACTTCTTCGACTTCTTTGACTTCTTCGATTTCTTCAACTTCTTTGACTTCTTCAACTTCTTCTTCTTCGATACTGATACTTCTTCTTCTCAAAAACCCACACTGTAAGCTTTATTTCTCAAAAAGCACGAACTAACATAAAGTAGTCCACATTTTCTCTTCAAAGTTTAGTGGGTCACAAAGTTTTCCCCAAAAGATTTGTGAGGCGTAAGAACACAAAACTCACGTTTAAAAACTTTAAATTCCAAGTTTTATTGCTATCATACAATATTATATCCTGGATGTAAATTATTTGGCTTGTTTCTCCATATTTATCTAAGTCCTAAGCACATTTTCTATTCAAATCTGTTTTTTTTTTCTTTCTACAAAAAACCCCATTACCATTTAGATTTAAGATCTTGAAAATTTCAAAAATTCCTTTTTCTTAACCATCCAACCGTAAAAATCTCCATTTCAGTTTGTAATTCAATGCATATATACACCTAATATACGAAATTGCGGTTGTGCCTTGTTTAAAAAAAAAAAAATAGTAAAGTATTCATTTGACAGGCACAACAAGGAGAGAAGGATAAAAGGTTCCTTGTGACAGTTAAAGGATTCTTTTGGTTATAAAATATATATCCATCTTGTGTTATTCTATTTTACCTTTTTTTCTGTTGTTGTATTTTTCTTTTTCGTTTGTTTTTTTTTTTTTTTTTTAAGAAAAAGAAGAAGAAAATTTTCCAGGCTCTCAAAATAATTGCTACATTCCAAGATTTGAATGGGGACTTGGCTTTCTTTGTTGTAAAAAAAAGTAAAAAAAAAAAAAATGTGCACACAACATATAGCAGCTAGTAGTGGCACTTGGCCTGGCTTGATGTGATGCTCACCCCAAATGTCAAAACACGTACTCGTAAGTCAACACAACAAGATACACAACTGCGACACAAAGAGTCACAGCACAGCAGAGAGAGAGGCCAAAAGGAGATCCTCTTTTAAGAAAATTTCATCAGGTTCTCGTTGTAGAATAAATATATACACAAAACCGCCATAAGGAGAAAAATACATGCAAGCCTCTTTTCTAAGTTCCCCCCTCATCCTTTTCCCTCTTTTTTTTTCTGGGGGTTTACTCTCGCTAAAACGTGAGGGAATATACTTTTTCATTAAAGTCGTGTTGTTAAATTCAACCCATAACCACCACCCACCCCTGCAATGCCACCCTTCAAACAAAACACAACAAAAATAAAATAAAACAACAAAATAGAGAGAAGCATCACACAAACAAAAAAAAGCACTACGACGGAAAAAAGGTGGGAGAAAGAGAAATGAATATCCATAGAATCAGCGAAAGGGAAATATGACAAAAATATCCTTTTTGCAACAACACGGTGCTGCCACCAGCCACCACCATCCTTAATCTAACCCCAAAGGTGGTCAGGGACGTTTTTTATTTTTTTGTTTTTTTTTTTTGTAACTTTACTTTACTTTGAATGTGTTGCAAATAAAACGTGATGATATGCGGGAACCAGGGGTTTGTGTTCTATACCCGACCCGGGCACTCTGCTGCTGCTGCTCCTGTCACTGTGTAAACTCAATGCAGAGAGTTTTCCATCTTTTTTTTCATTTGTTTTGTTCTTGTTGTTGTTTAGGTTTTTTCTAAGGTTTATGGTAAAATTTGACCCTTAGCGATGTTAGCGCAAAGTGTAGGCGAAATTTAAATACAATTTTGTTGCTACTAGTGATAGAGAGTGTGTGTGTTGGTGTGTGGTTGGTGGTATAGGGAAAAATGTAAAAAAAAAAAAATAACAAAAATAAAGTAGAATAACCCTCAAGCTATGCGTCTATTTAGATTTAGAGAATGGCAAACGTTGAGAGACTCCAAGAGTTCTATTTTGGATGAAAAGGTTTCTCCGTGCAAAAAAAAGTAAAAAGGGTTAAAGGCAAAATTTTCATTCTAGATGTCAAAATAATGTTATTCATTTTCGTTCGTTGGTAAAATTGGGGTAAAATGGACTTTTGTTCAAATTTAATTTGTTTTTTTTTTTTGCCCTCTCTTGTTTCCGTTAATGTGTATTCTTCTGTTTTTGAGTTTATAATTGGTTTTACAAATGAAGAACAAAATTTTATAAACAAAATCGTACCATTTTCAGGTATTTTGATAAATTTCAAAGACTTTATCTCAGTGGATATCATGGGTGACTCCTATTTGGAACTACAATTAAGCTGGTATTCCACAAGGTAGTGTCCTAGGGCCAATCATATTTGTTTTTTTTTTTTAACAAAAGAATATTCAAAATGACATGAAGCTGCGAAGTCAGTTAACTAATTCTTGAAAAATGGAAACTGTGGAAAAATGGAAGGTTATTAGATTTTTTGAGTTTCTTCATTTATAGGACCCCATAATTTGTAAGACCTCAAGACATCTAATAAACTCCTAATTCTAGATCTCAAAGTTTTTTAAACTCCAGTGGTTTTTTGTTTCAATGTTTCTAAAGACTTCTTAATATCGCATTATTTCTTAGAACCTAATAGTTTTATAAGATGAATTTTTTTTTAAAAACTCTTGTATTTTGAGACCTTATGAATTCTAAAGACATACAAGTTGATTAAGTCTTCATGGCTTCTCAGTTTCTTAAGATTTCATGATTTTTTTGAGAAGTCCTCGGTTTAAAAAAAGCTCACGTTACTTTTAAGACCCTAAAAATACCTAAGGCTGAAAGGATTTGTAAGACTTCTTGAGTTTCAAAACCACATTTTTGTTTTAAACCACATAGATCTCTATGACCTCATGATTCTTGAAATCCCAGGATTCTTGTACGCGATCTCATAGTTTCTGAAGACTTTACGATTTTTAAGACCTCTTATTTTCGTCAAACTCGTGTCTAACTTTTTAGGACCTCATAGTTTTCTAAAACGATAGTTTTTTTTTCCTATAACTTAACTTTCTTTAGATATCAAGGATTTCTTAAGACCTCTTGTGTTTCTAAAATGTCATATTTTTTACTACTTAATTTTGTATTTATGTCACATCTGTAACAAGTGAAAACTAAAGTTTCATAACTTAACACAGGTTTAAGTTTCTTCAGTTACAAACTACTCAAGTAAAGAAATCCTTCAATTCATAAGACAAAAATTCTATTTCAATATCAAGTAGTCTAAACGGCTTAGCAAAAATCTAATTTCAAAGACAAATATTTCCAATGATCTTAATAATTGCTGAAATTTGTTAATAAATAGAAATAAAATCGCTTCCACTGCAAATATCAAATAGATATTCTTATTAAAGCCAAAAATTCGTTCGAATTACCAGCTCCCACTACAGCAAAATATCCATGATATTGCGTGTCAAACTATAATATTACAAGAAGAATCTCAAGGGCTAAAAGTCCAAAAATTTGCTGATTACAAACAAGAAGTGTTTTTCTTTTTTCTTGTTCTTCTTATACTTCTTAAAGCAATAAAAGCCTATAAAAACTTGCCATTTGCCTAGGGAAAGACATGTTTTCTGCTATTTCAACAAACTCACCCACTCAAGAGGTTCAACCCCAAATTCCCTTACCAGTAACAAGAAACACACAAAAAAAAATAACAACACATTCTTATTTATTCGATTGGAAATAAATACAACTCACATTCTCTTCTTCGTTTCTCTGCTAAAGAAAAAAAAAAAGTAAACAAAAATAGCAAAAGACAAGCGCCTCTTCAATTCCGCTATTGTATTGTATATGAAACTTAAACATTACTTTTAATTGAAAATCAAACAAAGTATCCCAAAGAAAAACATCCTCCTTCTTTTTTTTTCCAAGACTCAAGAGTTAGATAGAGAAATGGTTAGGGTACTAAACAGAGAAAAAAAAAGTCTGTCTTGTTGAATATTTATGCGAGTCCTTGATACAAGCCCATAAGCGCAAGCAAGCATCCCCCTTCTTCTTCTTTTTGATTGTTTCCATTCTTTTTCCTTGGATATATACAAAGGGAAGAAGACTCTAAGACTATTCACAATACAAAAGTTTGTGTTTTTCTTATTTTATTTTCTTCTTTTACCTTTTAATGGAAGAAATGAAGAAACTATTGTAGATATACAATTTTGGTACACAGAGTAGCAGGATATCAATTTCTAGCAATATTCCTTGTCAAAGAAATAAAAAGTAATTTTGAATCGATAACGAGCGAGACACAGAAAAGAAGACAAGAAGAAGAATTGAAATTAAACGAACAAGGAAGAATTTTGTACTCGTCCTGTTTTTTCTCTTCTTTTATTTTTCTTGTTGCGAAAATAAATTACACAAGAAAGAGTTGAACTGCGTACAATAAAAAGAGGGTGATGGGTTAAGAAAGCTTTTATGTTGTCTTGTCATATTAATCTTTGGCATTGTTCAAAATAAAAATGAACAAGACAAAAAAAAAATGAATGAGTGTAAATTAAAGACATATAATAAAAGTGTGAGGAAGTAAAAGATGATGAATTGAAATTCTCGCATTTTTGCTTTCAAAGATTTCCTTAAAGCAAGTTTTTTTAGGGTTGAGTTTAATTCTATTCTATTTCCAAAATTTAAATTTTCATTCCACTCACTTTAAAGCTGTAGTTTTGTTAAAATTCTACTTTTACTTCCACTTTCATTTCCTCTTACTAATTTTATCTGCAATGTAAATTATTTATATGTCGGTTCAAACATCTGCAATACAATTACTGTGGAACTAAATGGAAATTCGGATGCAATTTAATAATTCAAAGGTTTTTGACATAAACATTTTGGCAACAAACTAACTGAAGCTATAATTTCTGTGTAGTTGATGTATCCCCTTTTGGAGAAGATGATGTTCCAATGAAATGATGTCTCTATAATTAATTTATGAAACCATCCTTTGAACTTAAGAGTATTGTTAACAACTACCTCTTGTTGGGTAAAGATTATACAACTAAAACCGTCACGTCATTGAGTTGGAATGAGACAACTTGAATACGTGTAACAATCACTTAATTGAATATTATATTTTCTAGAAGATGACCAGAAATATTTGATTACTTTTCCTGGAAAAACAATATGAAAAAGAAGAAAATCCGGAACGTATATGAGGATTTTTATTATCTGGGTTAATGCGAATAGTTACTTTACTTTGACGGATAAATCAATTAAAAATATAGAAGATGGCTACATGATGAATTGTTGAGTTTTTCTAGAAGTGGCACAGAGTTTTGTACAGAGAATGAAATGTATCGGTTTACGTATGTAGTCAAGGTTGCTATTACTTACGTTTTTAAACAATTGTATAAATTTCATTAAAATTCGGTTTGTTAACTAACTTGGATATTAAAAAAATCACTAGATTTTAAGAAACTATGAAATCTAGACCTAGGAGGTAATGAGATTCCATGAAAACTTTGGAAGATATAAGGTCCTATAAATCAGGAGATGTTTTTAAACTGTGAAGTCTTAACAAACTAAAAGGTTTAAAGAAAAACTTATGTAAAATCGTGAGATTTTAAACGAAACAAAAAAAGTGTCCTACGAAACAGAATGAAGAGGTCCTAACCAAACATGAAATCTTTAGAAATCATCATGATGTCTTAAAGAACTATGAGTTTTATAGAGGAAGTCTAAAAAACAAATCCTTAAAAAAATGAGATGAAAAAAACAACAAGGGTCTTAAGAGACCATCAGGTCTTAATAGATGATCACCAAGGCATAAGTAAATAAGAGTTCTTAAAAATACCAGCCGATCTTAAGAAACAACTTTGAAGTTGTTAGAAATTATCTTATCATAGGGTCCCAAGAAATCTTAAAAGAAACAATTAGATCTTAATACTCATTTATTTTATTTGTATATAGTCCATAAGGCCTAACTTAATATTGGCTATCATATTAAACTTTGAGGTCTTGAATTTCAAGAGGTCTTAAGAAATCATCAGATTTAAAGAAAATGATAGGTCTAAAAAAACATTATCTCAAGATATTTTGTTCTTCGTACAAAAGAAATGATTAGTTTTAAGGTGTTTAAAAAATCATGAGATTTAATGAATCTATGAGGTCATAAGTAATAAGGTTTTGAAAATTTACACTTAAGAATTCTTATGTAACTTTAAGGTCTGAAAGCAATGATAAGACCGAATAAAACATGGAGTTTAAAAAAATGAGGTCTTAAGAAACTATCAAGTGTTTAGAAATCATGAGACCTTAGCAAATCAAGTGTTTCAAAAAAAAAAATCATTCAATCTTCAGACGTTTTATAACGTCCTTAAAATTATGAATATCTTATAAAACTATGAGGTCTTAGGAAAAACTTAAGTCTTATGAACCAATAAACTCTCATAAAGCCATAAAGGTCAAACGAAGCTATAAGATTTAAAGAGTTAAAGTTTTTGTTCAATTTAGAAGGCCAAAATATGTGGCAAAAAAAAAACTGTCCAAAGTTATAAAGCAGTAATGAGTTTCAGTCAGTTTTCAATAAACATTAATATAAAGGATCACTTAATTTCTGTCCATTAAACTATTAACTTATAATTCAATGATTGATTTTTGTTTGTGTATACTTTCACAAACTTTGCCAAAAATAGAAAAAAAAAAATCATAAAACTTTCATCCCTTTACATTTTTGTGGAATCATATATCCAATAACTTGTGACGTTATAATTTTTCCAAACTTTTTTTCTTTACTAATTTCAGCAGATCTAACTTTTCGTCTTTTCTTTTTATTATATTTAGTTTTTTTTTTTTTGTATTTCTTTTGCTTTTCAACAAGAAAACACAAAATCCCACTCTAAATAACCACTCAAGAAAAAATATATTAAAAAGTTAAGGGTCACTTCATAAAGAGGTTTTTATTTTATAGTCCTTTAGCCTTTTCTATAGGAAACTTCCTCTAATGCCAGTCCGTTTAATGTTAAACAGAATTTTAAACTTAATTTTATTTGCAAAAAAAAAATGAAAAAAGCCAAAAGAATAAAAAAATGAATGAAAGCAAATAAAAGCTCCACGTTAAAATGCGGAAGCCATTAAAATAATTTCATTGAACAGTCCGGTGGTGGCTCTTCAGCACCCTTTCTTCTTTTAGTTTGATGGGGTTGGGTGGGGAATGGTGCATGTTAAATTATGAATAAATCCTCACTATTATTTTATTTTTTACTTTTTTTTGCAACACAAAAAAGAAAAAGGAACCACAAAATTGTTTTCCCATCTCTCTTTTTGGGGATTGAAAGGACCCACATTCAGGCCAGATGACAAAAAATCTACATCATCCGTCCGAAACAAAGTGAATGTTAGATGTCCATTATGAACGGAGAGAGGTTTTTGGTTCAAGTCCGAGGCGAAGCAAGCATAATAATTTATCCCACTCAAGAGAGACACGAGGACGGAAAAATTTTATTACCGAGAATATACAAAATCCAGTCGACCATCGGACTATGACGACGACGACATCAGAAGGACCTCAAGGGATATTTTTTATTTTTTGTTTTTTATGACTTAATCGTTTTTCACTTCCGGTGGCTTAATGGGTCATTATCATCATAATCTTGCACCTGTTGTATATGATTTATTTGAACAGAAAATAAGAAAGAACCCTGGAAAAAAAATCTCCACGTATTACTTCTTCATTATATTATTATGTTAGAGATCGTGCGAAGAGAGAAAATTTATCTCTCTTGTTCGTTTGTGCATTGTAGCTAAAATCCCATTACCAAATTGGATCCATTATGACCTTTTCATACATATTTATGTGTAGTACATTGCCCCTCCCAGAGTGATGACAAAATGCCTCTGAGGTTCTTCAACAACACGACCAGCAGCACATTATTTTGAAGATAATAATTTTGCTTGGCGACACATGAGTGTGCAGATAAGTGCTGCTGTCCTTTATCCCCATCTCTATTCGTGTGAGAAGGAGAGTTTCAAAATTTGTGTGTGTATCTCTTTGATAGATACCTAAGCATATTACTAAGTGCACCACGGAGGTTAATGAGAATTTATGAGGGTTCCATGTAACAAATTTCCAAAGTTTTTTTTTTTTAGAGAACTTAAACATGCGGTCAGGTGGAGTTGTGTTGGTGGGTTCATCAGGTTCAAAAGGTTATAAGGAGGGATGATTAATCCTTTACCATAATACAAACCATCTAAGTGGGGAGGTTCAATACCTTTTATGAGATGAATGATTACTTTGAGCACTTACCTGGAAAGAAAGAAAAAATAATGTTATTATAGAGCCGTTGACATTAATGGTTTGAAAATAGAAATAAAGTGATTTTTTTTATTTTGAAATTTTTTTGTGAAAAATGTAACCTTAAAAAAATTATACATCAGGTTTGTTAAAATAGAAATTTTGCCTAGCACAATATATAAAACATATAAATACTTCCATTTTTTTAAATTTTTAATGTATGTACAATATTGTAGGCACATAATTATGTCTTAAAAAACCATGGGGTTTAAGATATTTATGAAGTTTTGAAAGGTCTAAAAAATATCACTGTCTCAAAAAACTATTTGTCTTACGAAACCATGAATTACAAGAAAAGAAGAGGTCGTAAAGATCGTAAGGTCCAAAGAAATTATGAGGTCGTCCCCAAAAATTATGATGTATAAGGAAAACTATGAGAATTTAAGAAACAAGGTCGTTTGAAATTTCAAGAAGACCTACGAATCTATGAAAATTTAAGGTCTTAAAAGTATCATGATTTCTCCAAAAGAAACAGCCTTTAAAAAAAAAAAAGTATAAAGTCTAAAGAAACGATCAGGTATCAGGTAAGCAGCCATGAGGAATTCAGAAACTATTTTTTCTTTTTAATGCAAGAGGTCTTAACTAATAATAATAGTTCTTAAGAAAACATTTGATCCTACGAAAGTATTAGAAATTGAAATATGAGATATTAAGAAATTATAATGCCTGGAATACTAGGTACGATATTTTAAGATCTTAAACTTGAAGGAGCTCATGAGATGAAAAATATGAGGTCTTATTAATCAGAAAAAATTTTTAAACTATGATTTTAACAAATTGTAAGGTCTTAAGAAAATATGATTTCTGAAGATAATTATTAGACGTATGGAAAATTTGAGTTTCTTAATATGAGGAGGCCTTAAAAATGTATGAGGTCTTAAGAAAAAATGAAAAAATTGCATATTGTAAAAACCAATGAAGTAAATTAGAACCAAGAGGTCTTAGGAAACTATGAGTTCTTAAAAAAAAAAAAAACAATAGAATACGACAAAAAAAAAAACGACAAAATACAAATGAAACAAATACATAAACACTCCTATAACCTACTTATAATTGGGTCTAAAAAAAAGCTATAATCTGGTATTTAAAAAAAAAAATTAACACCTTCGAAAAGTAAAAGTTAGTTTTTAAACATTTTTCTGACTTCTAACAAAATATTGAATGGACCCACTCAAGGGCAAATCGAAAGTTACCAGACACATTGTGTAAATCGTTAACGATATCGTTTTTGGGGTCATTGTGTTTAAAACGCCTTGAGATATTTATATATTTTGATGAATTATTATTAAATCTGCTAAAAACTTAATTACAGATAATAAATTTTCTCTCCAATTATATTCTTTATAAAATATAAAAGTCGTCCCCATAAGGTTCAACAAGTTTTATTACACATCTCTCTTCACAATCTTCACAAAAAGAGGGGGACATTGAATTAAAAGTCTCAACAAAAGCGATAACACTATTACAGGCTCTCTCACATCAACATCAAATCAAGTCAAAACCCCACTATTATTACTTTATATACAAAAAAACTTTGTGTAGAGATAAGATAAGAGAATCTCCGTCACAAGTTCACCCAATAAGTCAATTTTAAAACGCCAACCAACTGATATGAGCTCCTCCTTCTTATAACTTATTTCAACGCCCTAGTACAGTAGTCGCATCGCCATAACATCACCATCGCACCAACTTGTACTTTCAAGTCATGAAACTTTCATACCATCGTCATCATCATCATCAACATCATCAAGTATGTAGTAGAGTTTGCGTTTTAGGAGAGCGTAGATTTAATTTGTGTTTTACCTCAAACCAAAAACTTAATGAAACACAAACGAAAACTCGACTATATGAAACCTAGTTACCATTAGCAGGGGAGCAGGAGGGTTTGGGAAAGTGTTGGAAGAACAAGAACCAATACACTACTCATTCTACCCATAAATAAATCTACTACAACTCAGCTATACCTTCCTACATGCATGTTTTTTGTTGAGGGGTGGAGAGAAAAGTTTCCCGCAAAACTTTTAATGGCATCACAATCGCACCTCAATAAAATTCCAATCTCTCTCTTTCTCATACAAAGTCATTGAATTAATTTACTTACGCACTTGCAAACACACAAGGTGAAGGTCGATATGCTAAAACCTAGAGCTGTGCGCTAGAGCTCCAGAGTATAAAGGGTATGGGTATAGAAGTAAAGTATATAAATTTTGTGTCTTCAGCGAAGCATGTTAGTTGGTTGGCTTGGATGGTTGATGGTTGTGGGAGAGAACAAGCTTTGTTCTTTTTTTTTATTTTCAATTTCTTCTTTTTTGTCGTCATCTTTAAGCCTGGGAATGGGAACCATGGTAAAATTAAGAGGCTAGAGAATTTCCTTTTTGAATAAAATTTTAAACTACTACAGGTTTTTTGTTTGTACTCTGTGTGTGTGTAAGGACTGACGACAAAAAAGTCGTAATAATAATAAAAAAAAAAGTACACCCCAAAGGCGGATGAATTTTAATAGGCATCGCTTGAATGATTCACTTGAAAGAAACGAAGTTCAAAGAGACAATAATTGAAAACATCATTTCAACATAGAGACAAAAGCAAATGAAAATGAAAATAAGTATGTACACAAAGTAAAGTAAGAGTACATAATATTTGACATCTTTTTACAGCTCGAGGCATGTTTGGTTTGTTTTGATACCCCAGATAGAATAAGCAATGCGGAATAACAGTGGCACTATGATAATTATAAAAAGAGAGATTAAGAATGGCAAAGGTTCTTGAAATAAAATTGATGACTAAAAATAGAATATAAGCCCAATTGATATTAAAAATGAGTGACAAGGATAATTGATAGAAGAGTCAATAGCTTGAAGGCAAAAAGTGGAATATACATATTAAGAAGTCATTAACATTTTGCTTTATTTATATACAAATTCGAAACAAGCTTATTTGGTTTATTTTTTCTAAGAAATCAGTAAATCATTAAATGAAACATTCAGCTCTATTCTGAATGTGAAGAAAAAAAAAAATAATCATTTTTATGAAAAAAACAAAACTGACTTCCATGGCTAAAACTGGGTTTTATGGTTTTTCTAATAGTTCCTTTGGCCAGAACTGGACGAAATTGAAATGGGATCACATTTCATTACAGCCGCCAGATATCCAAAACAAAAAGAATTATTTAAATTGGTTTACTCAGTCCAAAGTTATGAGGTAACAAACACAAAAAAAAAAATTTATTCAGAAGTCAGTAAAAAAGACTCATAGCACTGGTCTGCAAAATTTAACTTTTTTTTTCTCCTTCAAATAATTTTTTGATATAATGAAAGATTAGACTTTCCTGAATCTAAATCTGGTATCAGAAAAATTCAATCAGGTACCATTTTTGTAAAAATGATTTTTGAAAAATGTGAGTAGTTTCTAAAAAATCCGTCTTTTAGATTCATTTGAACTTGTATATAATTAAAACTATTTGTCGCATTGAGCTCAAATTTTGAGGACTTATTCTTCATAATATGACCTATCGATTGACACCAAATATGTTCTTTTACATTCATGTTTACTCATTTTTTAAAATACTGATTGACAATAAAAGCAGACATTTCGAAATCCTTCACTTTTTAGTAAATCCTACATGAACAAAAGCACCTTAATTAAGGAAAATGTAAAATATCAATGCCCATTATATTTAAAAAGTCAAATATGTAAAGAAAACCAAAATAAAAAACATTAAACAAAATTTGTACGTGTTTTGTAATTTTATATACTATTTTTTCTATTTAGAAATATCTTATTTATTAATAAACTATTCGATAAACTGCCTTGTAAAGCATCAGATTTGTTTCTCCTAGAAACAATAGTACACTTTTCTTATATTTTTTGATATGCTGAGTTAGAATCCAAAGTCAAAAAAATTCTATCACGTCAGGATTTTAAGATATTCGCATTAAAGTATCACAAAATCAAGTTTTTTTTTAGAAAATCTCAAAAAACACTACTACATATATCTCAAAAACCAGAGCTGGCCGAAATTTGTTGAGCTCGGATTCAAAATCAGCACAATAAAGTCCATTAGAAAAGTATATTTTTGTTCTAGGGAGAAAGATATATTAATTTTTAGAGATCAGTTTCTTAATGGTAAGATATGCCACACCTTCTAAACTTACTTAAATTAAGATATCTCGGAGAAGAAAAGAGATATTGAGAAGATTGAAATTGAATTTGAAAGAAAAAAATAAGTTCTTTCATAAACCGTATCAATTTCAATTGAAAAAGATTGCATTATGCCAAAATATTTCTTCGAAAACAGCAAAAAAAATGGGTTTTTGAGATTTTCTAACGGGAATATTTTAAAAACGTGACGTGCTAGTCAATTCTGACTTCGGATTCGGAATCAGCATACAAAAATTCTTTAGAAAAGTATAGTTTTATTTAAAGCAGGATTTCCTTGCAGACCAGTGTAGTCAAATACAATTTGTCTTTTGCGCCAGAGGTCTGGGGTTCGAGTCCCAAGACAGCTCAGTACTTTTTTTGCTTACAAATAATTTTAAAATTTTTTAATGATGTTTTCACGTAATATTATCGTTCGCAAACCGACTTTATAGACCAATGTTTTTTAGAAATCTATTTTTTACTCATTAAACAAATGTATTGCCTGTAATTATATATGAAAACTATTACCTTCAGCTAATTCAAGGTGTTCTAATTTTCTAAATTGTTATTCAGTTACCCACAAATTGAAAAAAAGATTTCAATCATCATCAAATATGAAAGGTCAACTCATCAAATAAAACTTATTTTGATCTCATAATCACCAAGTAATCGAAGCTTTAAAAAAAAAAAACAACAAAAAAACACAAAAATATTCAAATAATAATTTAATACTAAAAATGTTCATTCAATCATCATTGGCAAATCTCCAATCAAAACTTTTGATTACATTGATGACCATGCCGAATGTAGGTTCATAGGTTATATAATTCTTTTTTTCATGAACTCACACTTACTGACCCGGATTATACAAAAATTTTAAAAAATAAACAAAGAAGAAGCAACAAATAAAAAAAAAACGCAATTAATGATGCTAACTTTGTTCAAATAAAAATGAGTGTTACTTGTTTTAATACTTCTACAAGGTCGTCGATTGTGATTCTCAGATTATGCTCGCATCATTTTTCAATTTAAGTTTAACAAATTAAAGAAATACAAAAAAAAAATTCCAACAAATTTGGGTTATAAGTATGTTAGCGGAACAATGGTATTTAAAAATAGATACAAAAAAATACTGACTGCCATTGACCACGAAATAACATAAAGATTCAAAGTTTTGGAAAACTATTTTTTTTTTCTGGATGAGTGAACTCACATGTTACACATATTTGATTTCCTACCCATTCCCTTGTTAAACAATAAATTGTGAATTCATATGAACAAAATTGTTGTTTTTGTTCAAAAAATAAAAAAAAAAACACATAAATAATTCAACAAAGTGATTGCACTGTGCCTACAACAATGATCACGAACTTTCTTCTTGGTTCGTTGAGCACAATATACGGAAGATGGCAATAGATGGCACTGTACCTCACACTAATTGTCTATATTCCTTATTATTAAATAAATTCAAGTAACAGATACCACCAGAAAGCGTGAATATAAAATAAAATTACAAAGTAAAATCATTTTAAATAAAATATAATTACCATTGTGGTAATTATGTTACAAAAGTAATTAGCCAGCAAATATAATTTTGATGATGATGAGGAACTAGGAAGTGTCTGTGTTTTTCTGCATGATGGAGATTGAAATATTACCCCCACGCAAGTTTTTTTTTTGACAATATAACTTGAATTCTTTGAGAGAATTCTAATTATGGAAGATTAATGAGATAGAACTGATAAAAAACTCGTTCTTTAAATTGAAATTGATCGAATGGCCACCCAATATTTAAAAAAAAAGATGTTAATCTTCTCTAAAAAACAAAAATAAAATTAATACAATGTTGGAAAACTTGATCGTTTTACATGATCTGTTATTAAATGTGATACTATATATGCCTGATTGGGCAATGAGTCCAATATCAACATAAGCAGCCATCATAATCTAGCTAACAGTAAATAACTTGTACTTATCAGGGCCGTAGACAAAAATATTCACCCTTAATTTTGGTATTAATATTTGAAAAAAAAAGATACACAATGATTGTTCAAAAAATTAGATCCAAAAAAAATTGTACCAAAAATTTAAAATCCGTAAAAAAGCTCAGAATTATTAGCAAAATCCTAGATTAATTATTCAAAATTTTACAACTTACAATTTTATCCAAGCCATTTAGAATTATTTAGGATTTTCAATTATAAATTTTTCTGCTTAAATGAATCCTTATTTCAAGTTTCTGGATCTACGAGATTTCGTTTTGTTTCAAATTTTAAAAAATCTGAATTTAGAGTTAAGGGATTTAGGCCTAATTTATTCACACTCCATTAAATTTAAAATTTTAAAATTTGTTACAGATTTTTGACAGATTTTTAATTTTTAATGGCGACTTTAAATGTAATGGAGAATGAATAAACGGTGCTTAGAGATTTCGGGATCTAGGATTTTTGGCTGCTAAAATGTAGAAGGCCTTGGATTTAAAGCTTCCGTAACTTTCTGGATTTATTAACTACGAAATTTTATTTTTTTTTTCTAAAACCCAAAATCTTGGTTTCAATACTCATTATTTATGTGTTATCTTTTAGATTCGAGAGGATTTTAATTTTATATAATTACGAAATTCTAACACTCACTATTGGAAACTGGAAATCGGCTACAAACAGTATATTTTCAGCAATGGGGATTTTTAAGTTCGGTAACATATAATATATATATGTGCCCTTGATTATGAAAGTGGACTAAGTCACTTTTTGCATATTTTAAAGAAAAACTTACATAATAATTTTCTTATAGCGATTTAATTTTATTTTTTTATGAAATCACTAGAGGAGCAATAAAGTAGTTTATTTACTGCAATTTCGCTTTCAAATAAACTTTACCCCTTAAATAATAATTATTTTTAGACTAGATTTGATGCCATTTTTAGGAGTGACTTAGTCAACTTTCATAATTAAGGGCACATATGTACAAACTCCAAAACCCGAAGAGTTAAAATTCAAAATATAAATGATTTGAAAAAATTTGACTACGTTCCCTTCAATGTAAATTCTTTCTTGGTGACGCTCCTGTCATCCACTATAATCCACTATAAAAAACAACTTCTAGTGGACACCAAAGAAGACACGCATGAAATGTAAAGAAAAAAATACTACACTCTCTACTGTCTGCCTCCCAGAAACAACATTTATTATCTCTCTTTCATAAACCTTAACGAAAAACGCATCAGACTGAGAAGACTAACCGGCTTCTCGCTTACATAACCCCAAACCATCCTCCGCAAAAACCTATACCAATAATAACAACCGGCTTTCAAGAAGAGAGACAGAACCAGCCAGAAGCAGCAGCGTACCAGATTCAAGACAACTCTTAGTGTAGTTACCATTTTTGCATCAAGTGACAGGCAGACGACGACTTTCACTGACATTATTACGCCGACAATGACGCTATATATTAATCGGAGCTCGATTTAACAACAACAACCATCAAACTATACCTAACCCAGTTTCCCTTCGAACTAAATATAAAATTTATCTTTTTTTTTTCATTTTTTTTTGTGTTAACCAGTTTTTGGTCGTTTCCCTTGTTATTATTATGCGATGTTGTAAGAAGGCCGAGAAACACAAGTGACGGTTGCAAGCAAAATACATATCCTTGCAACTATACGCAACGAGAAAAAAAAACAACAAACAAGTGAAAATAAGATGCATAAGGCAGACAACAATAACAGGATGCTAACAAGAAGAAAAAAAAAAGAAAAAACTACATTCTATGCCTTGGAGGAGGCCTATAGCAACAACATCAATGAAAATGACGACGACGACGATGGAGCAACATGAAAGTATTACATACTCATCAGTGGGTCCTCGCGAAGTGAAAAAAAACAAAAAACAAGAAAAAGGAAAGGGGCTCGAATGCAAAAGAAGCAAAAGTGACAGTGTAAAGGCAAAAGTTAAACTGACAATAAATGAGAAAGTTGAACCAATTACACTTTAATTAAAAATATTACGATTGATCTGTCACATTGAAGCTAATTGAATATAAATTTTTCGGATTAAGATTGAGCACAAGTCTTGAGGGGGGATATTAACTTGTTTTGTTTTTTTTTTTTTTTTTCCTTTCAAGGAATTCAGGTACAAAAGTGAAGATTTCATTTTAGCTTCAGGTTTCATTTCATGTTGAAATTTAAATAAATCTCATCAGAGAGACTATTTTTATAGGATTGGTAAAGAAGATGCGTTTCAATATTGAAATTATGTTCATAGTCAAACACACATATCATTTGTAAACACGCAATTTGAATTGATATTTGGGAAGTATATTTACGTCATTTTGAAATTTGATCTCAAAAGATTGGCAAATATTTTCGAAGAATTCAATATAGGTAAAGGAGTGGAATTTAAATATTTGCAACTGGCACACAACACTTCTCTTATATTTATTTGCCTTTGAGATAGCAAATTGTTCAGCTGTCAAGTGGTATTTCATTATTGAAGAATTCCAAACTAAATAAATAAAATTATGTTAACAAACGTACATAATTTAAATTTTGGAAAATGGTTCCGAGATGAAACAATATTTATGTTGACAATATATACTTGACTAAACTTTGGGTTGTTTTTTTCGAAGGACTCCATTATTTCAATGCACTAAGTTTGAATAAAGTTAGTAAACAATAATTGTTACCAAAACTACTCCAGCATTGGGATATTCTACTAGCAACTAATTGAATCTTTAATATGCCCTGTTAACTTCAGAAACATCGTTTCTGACATAAAATTGGTAATAAAAAATTCATTAGATAATTTTGGAAGAAACCAATACTTTCGAAGAATTACAATTTTGATAATATAAACCCTCAAAATGGGGCTGTAGACTTTTGAAACTTCTCTGACAAATCACAATCTTGGAAAGACTTAGAAAAGCTGCTCAAAGCACAGAATTAGAAATTTATTTAGTATTTCTTTGAACCTTCATTTTTATTTTACAGTCGTTTTTATAATTCTTCAAATATTTGCCTTGCTGATATTTGATATTTGAAGAATTAAATTCGTAAAACGGAAAACTCAAACTGTAAGACTTTGTTGGGTAAATCATCTCTATTCGAAGATATGATAATCGTCTAAATCTTACCAAAGTAATCATCGAAGAATTGAAATTTTTAAACGCTAAACTATCAAAAAATGGTTTCAGACTATTAAAGTATCTCTTCCAAATCTTGAACAAGTAAAACCGTTGAACATTTTCACGAAAATTTTAAAGAAAGCGTCAGGAAAAGAAAAAGTGAACGTGTTTTATACACAAGCACATATGTTACAGTATTGCTGTTGGTTAAATCATTCTAAATATCAAATCAAACATTTTCAATCTTCAAGAACTTGAAATTGCGAATAAGCTAACAACCCACCCTAGGGCCCAAATAACTATATTTGATATTTACATTTAGATAAGTAGATCAAAAAGTTATTTCCTAATTTTTAGCAAAAAGCGAAATTAAAAATAAACACTTTCGAAGAATTAAAATTTGTGTATTTACGATCTTTGAAAATAGGAAGTAGACTATTAAATCTCCTAAAATACCTACAAAAATTTAAAGGCAATTTTGGGAAAAGCTTCCATATCAATTACAGTAAATTTCTGCAAGTTAATAGTGACTAAAATTTCCAATTAACTTCGCTTTTTCGAAAAATGATGAGTGCAATATTTTAACAATTAGATATCTTGACCCCTTTTTAGGATTTCTATGAAAGTGCTTAGGTTATTACCGTAAATTTAGGTAATTTTCTAATCAAAGCCATTGATTTAAGTTATAAAACGTTAAACACCTAACAAAAAGTGAAAGTTTTTTACAGAATTTATAACCGTAAGATAAATTAATCTGTTTTTTTTTTTTGTTTATGTTTTTTGTTTGTGGTAAGGCATCGATGTAATCCCGAAACAAATCAAATCGTCAAAATGATATAACCTAAGTATACGAAATATTGCCAATTTAATTGAAGACTAGCAATAAAATTTACCTCAAATTGCTTTGTAAAAATTAGCACATGATTCATTAGTTATAATTCTGACCTTCCCTTAAAAAAAAAAAAAACAATGATTAATAGTTAATAATGGATTAAAATGTGAAAGGGAGGGAAACTAGAAAACCAATCGTGGTTAACAATTTTAACACAAGTTACCTTGACAAAAAATAACTTATTATGAGTATAGTTTTTCCAAACAAAAGGGACAAAACAAATAAATTTCAACTAAAAAAAAAAACATACAACAAAGATTGAAGACAATAATAAATGATAAATGATGTAATTTATCACTGACAATATCATCTCATAAGGTAACCTAAGATTCCTTTCATCTTTAAAAATTAAAAAAAAAAACTTTGAAACAGCATGTTTATTTGCGCATAAATCAATCTCACCTATCAGCATCAGCAACAAACTAACACCAGATGGATTATCTTCAATTTATTTTTATTTTTTACATTTTAATATGAATAAATATTTTTATGTTTAAAGTTTCAATTGCACAACTCGCCATTTAACGTTTTTGTTGTTTCCATCACATTATCATAATTCCATACACAATACCGCGCATCCTCATTCATTACCAATTCTATGTACCTCGTTTTATGTATTTTAACACTAAAATAGAAAAAATGGAAGAATTAAGTGCCCCATGAAAAAGAGTAGAAAATAACTAATGACTTCATGTCGAGTTCAACAAAAGCATTATTATAGAAGTTCTATACAACGAATTCCAATCAGTAGCTCAAAGTGATTTAATCAAAAGCTTACTTCTACCACATGACACATAAAATCAACTCTTGGTAACCAACTAGCTACCGCAGCCGCCCTGTCAATTAAATAAAAATACTCATAGATTTTCAAATCTTTCGATTAGAGGTTAGCAGCTTGTTAAAAATGTTTAATTTAAATATTTAAACATTAAATTACAAAGTGAAGAAAAAAACATAAACGGACATAAAGTGGCTTCTCGTCATCGCCGCAAGTGTTCGTTTGTCGAAATCAATTCCCCCATCATAGTCATCATTATCATCATCGTCGTGTCTCTAAGCTATCTATAACTATAGGTTGTCACAAATCAACTGATGAAGCAATTAACAATTTTCCAGAGGCACATTGCCTTGTTATATACATAGTATTGGCATCAATTTGATGAGGCGGTAGCAAGCGAAACACTTTTAGCGGCCAAGGTGGAATTAGCTACCACCTTGCCCCAGTCTTGCCAATTGTATAACAACAAGAGAAGAAGAAGAAGGGGCGCACATCATAAACATCAACATCGACATTAATAACATCGTCATTACCCACCACTGGCCGACAGGCAAAGCGGCAACCCTCAAATGAGAGGCCTGCTGGTGTTCTAGCTTTGATCGACCGACGACCATCACAGCTAGATGGCTATAGGCGATATGCCCCTTTGCCGAAACTTTGGCTGTGATTTTACGTAATTGCTGTCAAAAAGCATAAATGCACCAGCAACCAGGAGATTAATTGTCTTTGATTTTGTGCTGCGATAGATGTTACGAGTCGATACACTTGGAGAAATTGTTGGAAATAAGGCCAAGTTTTATGGATTGTGAAAAAAGTTTTCGAAGGATTTCAGAAATAACGAAGCATTTCGACAACCCTCAAAACTTATTAATAAAATTGATTAAAAAATTTCTCTCAGTGTACCGACTTGATGCAAAAAAAAAAAAACTGCATTCCACTTGAGCTATGATAAATTATTTAATAGAAAATAAATTATAAGAAAAAAAAACTTTTCAATCCGATGGAGGAGAGTGGGCGTGAGAAAGTTGCTCTTCTTCGAATTCAAATGCTACCGAGACTGACTAATGATGGAATGCTTCAAGTTTCATCTCAAGAACGAAAAGACTGAACAAAAAAAGAATGAGAAAAAAAAAATTAATGGAAACCAGCGGACGTTGACTCTTTCAAGATGCGGAATGATTAATTGTGTAGGCGAGAACGGACAGAGAGAATGAACGGGGCCTGGGAAGGGGGAGTGACGCTGCCGCTGCCGCCGTTAACTCTGTGACCGCTCATTATGCTGAGATAAAAAAAAAGTGTGCAGTTCCATAGCGGTGGTTGGTGGTAGTGTGGTGGAAAGTGAATTTACGAGTTCAAGGTTGCGACGCGACGCACGACTACGACGAGGAAGAAAAGAAAGAAATATGTAGGCAAGCAACTTAATAAACTTGAACGAAAGTAGTCTTTAGGTTTTAGAAAAAAAAGCAAAAAAAAAACATCGCCGTGGGCGTATGAATGGAATCGAAAGCTTTTTTTTTTGTGTAGTTCGTCTTCTTTTCTATGTTTTTTTTTTAATCTACGATGAAAGATATAAGTTTCATTTTTATTCTTTATTTCAGCATATTTCTTGAGGTTAAAGTTGCTGCGGGATTAAAATGAAAAATTATACTTTTGTTTGGTGGGAAATCCGTAAACATGGATGCGTTACTAACTGCTACTGCTGGAGATGATATATAAAAGAGATAATGAAACATCAACGAGAAATGAAATTGAAAGGAAACTTCTTAATGATAGATAGACACGCAAAGATTGTTTATTATGAGATGACCAAAAAGACAGATGAGCGAGACGACGATGATATACTCAAAGTGGCCTTCATTTTTTTTCTTTTTGTTTACTAATGACTAAAACATGTAATAGATTTTTTTTTGCTTTTTTTCTTAAGGCTGTCACCTGTCAGATGTTTTACGATTATTATCTTTGAATGAAGATGGTTAAATGGCCAAAACGATTAACTAATGGCATCACGAAAGAAAAAAACTAATATAGATAAGAATATTATTATACTGTCTTATGGGAATTATAGATATTTCATCAGCTTGTTAGCCTATTGATGGTTTGAGATTTTTTTTTGTTTAAAAAGATTGTAAAAGCTTTGTCGGTTGTTACGAAACTTGGGTTAAGACCGGTGATTTATGGAGATTCTATTACAACTTTAATGGAGCTTACCTTTTATTTTATTTATGTGATTTGAAAATAGACCTAAAATTACACACTTTAAGTCTTGCAAAGCTATACCAAAGCCCTTCTTGACGTTTGTTTTTAAGAAAAGTTTGTCTTTTTTAGTTGTTGGACTTTTGTCGGAGAAGACCTAATAGTCTTCAGTCCAATTTTGAAGGTTCGTCATGTTCGAACTACACTTCTTCGCAAATGTTATTTTTTAGATTCATCATTGGTAAGAATTACAGCATCAATTTTTAATCTTCTAAGCACTTCTAAGCTTTCTTATTTTTGTTATGTTATCTATTTAGTTTCGATCGACACAATATTGGATTAAGGATTGTGAGTTAAAACAAAAAAAAAAGGAAGTCTAAGAAATCGTAATATATACTTTTGAAGACTTTTCTGAAGGTGTTTTTGAGAATTTTGTTAAAATGTTTGACTGTTGTTTCAGATTGAGAAATTTCAGAATGATTTTAATAGTCTGCAACTTTTTTCAAACCAAAATTGTCAAATAATTTCTATTTTTCGGAAATGTTTTTTCTGATATTTTGTTGAAATTGCATAAAAATACTATTTTTTTTTGGCTTCTAAAGCATTTTCCGAAGACTCCCTTAAAGTTTGCATTGTATTGTTTGTCTGTTATACATGCTGGACATTTGTCGAAGAAGATCTAATAGTCTAAATTTCAATTTTCAAGAATAATCGTATAAAAATTGTACTTCTTCGAAAATATTAATTTTAGCTTTTTTGGTAAAAGTTAGACAATTTTTTTAATATTATACTTATCTTCAAAAACTCTCTTAAAAACTAAATAGTCAATAGTTGAAGTTGGTTTCTTTCTTACTCTAAAGTGTGAGTGAGAAGGGACCACCAGAAACGTCAAAGTGAGTCGAAGAACTGAGTCCATTGTAAACACCGTCTATCGGATGAAGCTGTTAGAAGTTTACCGTAGTATACAGCTAATCTTCTGACTCAAAAATCAGCAGTTGGAGTTTCGAAACTGAAGACAAAAAGCGTGGTAACTTTAAAAATCTGCAGAATCCAAGAAATAAGACTGCAAATTATTGCGTCCATTTTTTAAATCGGACATCTTTAACCTTGTGAGGAAAAAAGACTATCCCTCTTCTTTTTTTAACTCAGCAGAAATCTATATATTCGAGTGTATGTTACAAAACTTTCAGCGTTTTGCAGCTTATGGGCTACCTAATTGTTGTTTAATAAAACATGGCGCTTCTTTAAAGGTTATTGAATAAAACTTTCCAAACTAATTCAGAAACTTTTAAAAACATATTTCACTTTGATAAGTTAAGTAGCTTTCGAAACTACTTGGAAACACCGGTTAGATATGGTAACCAATCTTTGTTCAAGGTTCTTCGTTAAAAAAAAATCAACTGAACCGCTGACCTTTTTAAAAATTGTCTCTTTTCATTTCACATTCATTAAAAAGTTTTTTTTATTTTTTTATTAGAAATTTCCTTTTGATAATAAAGCCACACGCTGCCACCAACAATTTAAATATATTCCTTCCTTCAGCCGCTATTGTATGGTGCAAAATATTTAAACTGACATGACAACCACGAAGGGACATATTTCCTCCTATTTTTGGTGAGGCTCATAATGACTTGATTGCATCTCATTTTTTTTTTCTTACACTTTTGTGTGAATTTAAATTACTTTCGTCTTCTGTGTGATATCGTCGTTGTCGTCGCCTGTTTGTCGCTATCACAAGAGTAAATTGTTGTCCTTCTAAAACTTTTGATGAGTTTTCTTTTGTTGATTTCATAAAATTTTCAACAACTTTTCCGGTATTAAACTTCTTCCTCATACACAACACAAAAACCGAAACCAGAAACTTTGTTTATTGTGTCGTTTGCTGCCTAGATACACGAGTCTTGTACTTCTTCCGAAAATTGTTTTACATAAAAGTTAAATCACATTCATCATCAAAAAACAAAAAAAAAATAAACAAAAAAACCTTCAAAACTATAAAATCATCATGTTGAAACAAAAATAATAAACTGCAATACGACGAATATGTGTGGAAAATTGTGATGATGGTGTGCTCGTAATTCGTTTACTAGCTTGTAACAAGTTTCGTGCCTATTATTCTATTCAAATATTAAACAAATCATTTCCACATATAGAAGGTGTTGGAGGAAAGCGCTTTTCCTCTCTTTTTTAGAGGGAAAAAGGAGCCTATTTTACAAAATTCATGCTGCAATGATATAGGTATTGAATTTTTAGTACTTCCCCCCTTCTTCTTCTATCCCCCTTGTGATGTAAAGAATCATATATACGAATTTGAGTTCCACTTGGCGAAGTTGAAATAATTGAAGTCAAACATGATTCTCTGCTGCAAAACGAAGAACGAGCACACACGAATATGGCACACTTTACTGCAAACGAACTGTATGATGGTTGGTAGAATTGATGGGGTACCTCTACCTACCTTCTGGCGCATACATACCCTTATCTGTTTTTTTTTTTAGTTCGCCTCACGAGAGAGAATCGATTTTTATCTTGTGAAAAAGAATACCGTCCTCTCAGCTTGGTACTCAAACGATGACTTTCTTTGACGCCAGATGGCATTGACAAGGCAGCTTCTTCTTCAAACTTCTTCTTCGTGTACCAGACCACCACCATCCCCTTTATCTTATCGATCGGCACGAGTGCCAGGCTGTCTATCTAAATATTTTTCTATACTATCGCGAACGCAAAGCCATTTACGAAAAATGTTGGCCCTTTCCACCGCACCACCGAGAACAGCCCTTAGAGATTCTTATCACGAAGGCACTGTTGCCAGTTTTCAATCACATCTTAGTTTTTTCTCTCTATAAGGGTAGATATTTGGTACAAAGGTGGTATTCAGTTTTTCGTATATATTTGATGGGTATAGCTACAGATGCTGTTGCTGGCTGATGCTGTGAAGGAGGGAGGGTTTTTTGAAATTGAATTCATTCAAAAAGGGGTTCAAAGTAGAATGGCGCGTTGTTAATATCCAAATGGGTTCTTAATTATTATACGCGTGCCGTTTTTACCTATGCCTCGTACCTACACAAACACACACACAATTCATTTAAATAGGGGAAAACACCCTTATGCGTAATTGTTATTTGGAAAATACGTTTTTCTTTTCTTGTTTGATATCGTTTGTTGTTACAAGTTTTGAAGGTGTGAATAGAAAACAAGTTGATAAAAGGTCTCGCGCACATTAAGCTGATGAATTTTTCGGGATAAAACTTAAGAATTCTTGAGATCTATTCTCAACAAGGACGAAGAAGAAGAATTGTAATGTCACATTTTGTCTGAAGAGCTATTTGAAATGTTGAAGAATTCAAGTGGCTTTCACAGTTTTATTATAATTGGGTACACAAAAAGTAATGTAGGCAAAGTTAGATGTGATAAGGTTTTTTATGAGACCTTTAAGGCTTTAAGTGAAGAGATTCTTGGGGTGAAGGTTCATACTCTGGAATTTTTGTTAGAAGAAATTAGCTTTTAGTTAATTCAGCGAAGAACTATTTGAATTGATGTATAAAAGTAAGATTGTGCTAAATCTTCAGGCACAAAGAACTCTTGACGTAAATTATAGTTTTTTTTTAGGCAATGGAAATTAGGATTTTATTATTTTAAGCACTTCAATGAATTATTGCTCTTAGGTTATCTACTTAATGTGTCCTCATTTTTTAGAGCATAAATTTGTAGAAATGTAGTATTTCAGAGTTTTTAGAAGATTAAGAAAGATGTTTGATATTGCGAATTCTACAACAACAAGTAAAGTAGAAATTTGTTAAAAATGTTCAAGTCAGGTGGACGAAAATTTAGCCGCCAAGTCTTTGGAAGATTTTTCGAGCCTATCCTTGAAATTTTAGCTGAGATGTTTAATGGTTAAACTTGATGAAGGTTTCGAAAAGATGGTCTAATAGTTCGCTAGCCAATTTTGAAAGTGAATGGTTCCAAAATTGCACTTCTTCGAAAACGCCATTTCAGTGTTTTTTTTTTTAATTAATCATTTTCTTGCCTTCAAATTAATACCAGTTGTTGTTTGTTATTGAAAAAGATTCAAACAACAAGAAATAAAAAAGAAATTTGATAAAAATGCTAAAGTCAGGTGGACGAAAAGTTTTATCGTATTGGTCCTTGAAATTTAAATTTTTGCTGATATTTTTAAATTGATATTACTTGGACGAAAATTATCTAATTGTCCGCTAAGCAATTATGAAAGTGAAATGTACCAAAATTGTACTTCTTCGAAAATGCTATTTCATTGCATTGTTTTTGGAAATACTTATTTAGTGATTTTCTTGATTCTTTGTTTGGTTAAAAATAACCATGGTCGTGATTGACTATATGATACCCCACATCCTTTCCTGTTATTTAGGTAATGTTCTGAAATCTTTTATGCAAACAAAAATTAAATTTTTTTGAATCCCACGTTGGGCGCCATTTAAACAAAAATTTGATAAGTATTTATTTAATTTATTTTTTAAATTTATTTTCAATAAGCCTTTAACACTATTACTCAAAAATAGTCCGCTTGGATACCTTTTTAGATACAATGTTCAACTGATAAGCCTCTTAATTTCAACCAATTTCCATCTCCGTTAACGTAAACCTTAATTAAACTTACAAATTGCAAAAGGGATTTATTAAGTAAACATTAAATTACCGAATGAAGAAACCGACTATGACTGACCATAGGCAAAGTAGAATGTCCATCTTAGCCACCACAACAACAACAACAAACAATAACATTTACCTATAATGTAACACAGCAGCTGGGCTGTATCATAAATTCTTCAAAATAACTCATTAATTTCGAATTAAACACACCCAATCCCATGATTAATTATAATGTCTTCGTGTAGGTCGATGATATAGCCTACCACACATACTAAATGTCTCTTGTACATAATATCCAAGCAGTATAAGTAGATGGGGGCACCATGAGGATATGATTATGAAGCAAAAATACTTTATTTTTGTCCATATAGCTTGAAAATTCTCACTTTTATCACATCTCACAGTGAAATTTCCTTCTCCACGCTCGCACATTCACATATATAAATTCGTTAGTCGACACTAAAAATAATTTATCTGCCCTCAAGCGAAATTAGGCGCGCTCGACGCTTTAAAAACATATAAAATAACAAAACTGCAAGCGAAGAAAAATACAAAGCCGCATCACTTTACGAATGATGCTGATGCGCACCCTAGTCAAGTCAACAGAAGTAAACTCTCTCATCATACACACATTTCTCTCTCATGCGTCATGGATTCCAATTAATTAATTTATTCTAAATTTTTGTATTATTATTTCTCTTTTGTATGCAACAACGTGCGGAGTACAAAAATGATGTTGTTTGCCCTGAATATGGTAGAATGCATATATAAGTTGTGGTGAATTTTGAAACTCAAAAAAATAATTACCTAGCCATCAATCTAAGCACAGTGTTATATAGTATTTCGAGGAAAAGTACGCTGATACAAAAGTTTTAGTATAATGATAGTTTTTAGATCGCAGCAGCAGCAGCAGCAACAGCAAAAACCACTGTACCCATCGACAACAAAGGAAGCAGGTTTGCATGGCAAATTAGTAGGGAAGAGTCTAAAATTTTACCAAATTAACTTTCAACACCCACATTGAGAACCACATCTGAAAAATATAAAGGAGGCGTATGAGGAGCGGTTTCCAGTGGACTAATTACACTGTTTGGGCTGCGTTTTTTAACAGTGGGGTAGAGTATGAAAATACAAGACTCAAAATACCACACAATTCAGGCAAATGCTGACTTTTCTCGAGTCGATTTTAGCCGCACGATATGTCGCACGGCTTAAGTCGACTAGGATTTTTCTATTGGGATTGTCACTTTAGTCACCTTAGGCTTACGTTTTCACGAGTCGCCGCACGCAAAAATCGACTCGTGAAAAGTCGGCATAAGAGAATATTTTTTCGACATATTTTTTTTTCATTTCCACATATGTAAGTGGAATATTTAACATATAGACGAATGTGGAACGTATATTTATACATAATGAAATTCATGTCAAATGTTAATATTAAATCTGGATTAAAATTTTCTTGGCAAAATATGACAGTGGAATACTAATTTCACGCGTTCCACTATATTTCACAATCTAAATTCCCAATTTCTGTGCATGAAAAATAAAAAAAAAACGAATTGAAACAAATTTGTCTTTGCTTACAAATTTAAACACATATTCTGAAGCGGGTGAGCTTGTGGAACCCATACGTTCCACAACATTTCACGAGTCAAATTAGAAAAAGAAAAATTAAAAAAACAGAAGACGGTACTAACAAGTGAAGTGAACATTTCACTGGTCATATTTCTACTAAAAAATATAAAAACACATTTCCACAGAGTTAAGTACACAGAATCTTCACCATCTAAAGAATGAAAAGTTCACATGTTCCACACGTTCATTTCACGAAACAATATAAAGTTCCATGTCTCTTATGTTTTTTTATTCCACACCGAAATTGGCATAGGCTTCTTTTTTTCATTAGATCGGAATTCAAAGTGAAATAAATTGTGGAACGTATTTAAATTCACATTTGGCATGCTATACGTGATGAAAAAATATATAAATAAATATACGGGAACCATTTAGTTATTTCGTTCTGAATTCACTGTAAATGCAAATGAAGTGGTCTTCTAAGAAAAAATGTAATTGAAACAACACATTCCACATTTTGTGAAGTGAAATATAAATAATTGAACTTGAAAATTTCACTCTTTTCACATAAATAGGGTTTTTTTTTCCAATCTTTTGGCAACTTTGAACTGAAATTATACCTATGGAACGTAAAATTATGCAAGGTTTTTGAATTTCATTGTAAGAGTAGGTACAAGTGGAAAATTGTAGTGTTAAGTGTCGATCGAAAAAAAATTTAACTTAAAATCCACTTCTTTTATTAATTTTCAAGCTTCTCGCTTTTGAATTGGAAATATTTCACTAAAACGTAAAGAAGTTTTATAGTTCCAAGTATACCTAAGAAAAAAAAATGTTAAAATTTTATCCACAAACAAACCAAACAAATTCCACTGTGTAGTAGTTTCAATGTTGGAGTTAGTTTTTTTTTGGTTTCGCGTAGTTTTTGCTTTGTTATGGTAAACTTTTAGTCTGCACAAAATTACTACTCTAGTGACAGTTGATGGTGATGATGGTTTTTTAGTGATAAATATTTTTTTTTTGGAAAATGCGGTTGACTGTGAAAATTCACCTGAAAATTGAAAACAAAAATATGAAAATGTGTCAAAGGCCAACCAACAAAATGTCAATTTACTTGGTTTTGATGGCTAAAAGGTATACCAAGTGAGTATGAAGTCCCACCGCATACAGTCGGTCTTCTTTTGTTATGCAAGCAAGTTGACCAAATGTTGTCATTAACATTTACTATGGTCATTTGTTATTGTTAAGAGTTCAGAGGTGTCAAATCCACTACCAGCAAGAGTGTTAGATATATATTGGGAGAGAGAGTTCAAAGAACTCAAATGACCCAAACAACAGAAAAGTTATTAGATACACGGTCACCACAAGCACAGTAGATATATTGGTGACTATTAAAGTGAAGAGGTACAATTAGAAGATGTGTGACGAAACGATTTAGCTTTTGTTTTGTTTTGTGAAATTGCAGGCGGTAACACCTGTCTTGTTTTATTTATTGGTCGTTAAAATTGAGTAATCTCGCAAACGATAAAGTCGATTCGTGTCGTCATTTCGTCGACGATGTTCGTCGTTCGTCGTCGACAATAACAACAAAAAACGTAACGTCGATATTATATGTGAAAGGGAAATCAGTGCCGTGAATGGGTGAGATCTGTCTATCATCAGAATTGACGACTTTAATCGATTCATGTCCAAAGCAGACGTTGATTAATGTAATGCACACGTTTTAGAGTTGTTGTACTTACCTACCTACCTATTTGAGGTGATTGAGGTTAAGATTCGATTGCAGTTTGATATGAGTAAGATGTGATGTTTTTTTTTTTTTTTCAGGGCCCTCCTCATTAAGTATGGAGATGTTGTGTTAACGATTGTTTATAAATGTTTTTCGTAACAAATAAAAACAAACGATTTGATATGAGTTAAAAAAAAAAAATAAACAAGATTTCTTTGGATTTGAAGGTTCAGGTATTTTTTGTTTCGTTTAGATTTAGTAGTTTTTTGCTCTGGAATGGAATTTATTAGTTTTTGTTTTTTATGGAGATCACAAAGGGTCTAAAATTTAGCTTTCTAAATCAGAGAAGTTGTGCTGAAAAGCTTTATCGAAGTTTTATGGAAGAAAATAGTAAAATAAATATACTATCCATTCCACATATTAGATACATAACCACAGCTTCTATTTTCTTTATTTTACCTTCAAATACTCACTGCGTTTGCTTTTCATATACAAAAATTGAGGTGTATTAGATTGTGGGACATATTTGTTTTTTTTTTTTTTTTCATTTCACTTTTTTCATAGAATACTCAGAAATTTGTTAAATGGTTCCATAAACTTTGTGGAATGCATTCATTTTTCATTGTACGAGAAATGAGAATTATTGTACTTGTCGCAATATTCGATAAAAGAAGATAAGGAATGTTAAGGTAAAATATTTCACACTGATTATAATCCTTGATTGGATTTTTTTGTTTAATTTAACGATCGTTTCAGTTGTTAAAATGAGAGGAGGTTATTTGACAGTAATCAAGCTTTTAAAATGAAGTATTTTGAAATATTTTGACTTCAAAAGGAAGATTAATCAAGGCTGATTTAATAAAAAAAAAAAAACTGTTTATACAGAAGAGTACAGAGCTCAAGGTTTCAATTATTCGTTTACATGTTATATTTTTTTAAGGTTCATGTTCGGATTAAAGTTCAACCACTCTTGTACCTCTTTATCTCATTTTTTTTATTTTATAAACTGCATGACTAGACCTTCAAGAATGTTTCGATCGACATGACTGCTGACTGATACGACTACGGCTGACTGGCATTGTTACTTCAAACTGTCAAAGTCATTTAAAGTTGAGTACACTTCTTGATAAATTGATCCCTGATTTGTAAGAATTTTTGTATATAAAATTAAGTGTTGGAGTTTCAAGGATGTTTTTTATTATCAGATTGGAAGGGACGCAAAAATTACATAAAGCTATAAAATGATCAATTTAGACTTACTTAAAAGGGTTTTATGAGGATCTTTTTTTTTATTAAAAGTAGATGGAAATTGTTGAAAATGAAATCTTACAAATGCATTCTATAACCAATATCAACACGCTGACGAAATTTTCTCATGACCCGGAAGTTGGCAAAACAAGGTAAGATAACTTTTAAAGCTTCAGTTTCTTTAAAGCTTTGTAAGGAAAAATAATAAAAATTGTTGTCATCTTTTCAAGAAAATCGCTTTGATTAAAAAAAATTTGAGATTATCAGCACTACATTTTTTGCAAAAAAGCCTTTTTTAATTATTTACTAATTTTACCAAATCATTAGTTTATATATTAACTAATCGTTAAACTATAGCTCGTTACTATTTATGTATCATACAATCCTCCATACAAATAATACCATGCAACTACAAATACAAATTGCATATTATGCTTCTCGCTACATATCTACTTTGTGTTCAAAATCTTGCAATAGCACTTATTCATCATCACATAACTGTTATTGTTATGAATTTAATGAGCTTTGTCGGATTGAAGATAATTTTTTTATGTCTCTCTTTGGTTTACCTAGCCATTTGTGATTAATATGTTGCAGTAGCTTTTACACTCGTACATTTATAACGATTGCGTATTAGAAGGAAAAAATACTTTAAATGGTGTGAAACATGCTGAAATTAGTCTAGTTGTGTGTGGATACGAAAAAAAATAAAATGCACGACTGGGTCGCACGAACTTGCTCTTAGAGTTAAAGTTGCTTAAATTTTTAAGACTTTTTATACAGAAATTTGGAAAAAAAAAATAAAATTCGTTTTTTTTAAAAATTAAAATAAAATCTGAAATTAAATTGCCCTCCAAAACAAGTATGCAGTTTTGATTGAGATATTAACATGCATTTTTAGAAAAAAAATTTTTAAAATCGTTAGAGCCGTTTTTTAAAAAACTAATTTTTTATAAATAATTTTTTGGAAAAAAAGTTTTAAAATAAAATTGGTATGCCATTTTGTAGAAATCACTAATGAACATCTAAAAACAAAATTTCAAAAAAATTTCATGACCCGTTTTCGAAAATTTGATTTTTCAAAAAAAAATTTTTAAATTTTTTTTTTAAATCCAAAAATTATTTTTTTGGAAATTTTATTTTTGGTTTATATTTAAATTGTATAAATGCTTTTTCACAAAAAGTTTCGTTGAAATCGAATAGGCAGTTTAAGAGATAATCGGATTTGAAAAAAACGATTCTATGGCAGGTACCGTTAATAATGATTTAAAAAAAAATTTTTTTCATTGAAAGATAGACCTTAGCTTAAAACTAACATTTGAATTTTTTAAACAAAATCGTTGGAGCCGTTTTCGATATATTTCAATTTTACTAGAACCGATATATGACAAGTACCGTTATTTTTGGTCCAAAAAAATTAATTCCAAAAACCCCTCTGGAGAGTCGCCAAATAATGCTACATACCAAGTTTGACATTAATCAGTCCATCCGTTTAGGCTGTAGCTCCTTATACAGACAGACAGACAGACTGACAGACTGACAGACTGACAGACTGACAGACTGACAGACTGACAGACTGACAGACTGACAGACTGACAGACTGACAGACTGACAGACTGACAGACTGACAGACTGACAGACTGACAGACTGACAGACTGACAGACTGACAGACTGACAGACTGACAGACTGACAGACTGACAGACTGACAGACTGACAGACTGACAGACTGACAGACTGACAGACTGACAGACTGACAGACTGACAGACAGACAGACGGACTTCCGGGACCCACTTTTTTGGCATTGACTACCATCGTAATGTCATGGTAAAATGTTATCTCAACTTTTTTTTTTTTGTACGAATGCATAACTTGATATATAGTACCTATATCGCAAGTAAAAAACACAACAAAGTTATGATGCATTTAGTATATTTTTGATTGCATTCGATTATGTATTATTATTGTGTTGATACCTACACACTTTGTTTTGTATGATTAATAAATTATAATCGGTTTTGAAGCTTGAAGGCAATTTGAGCCTAGTTTGTAACTTAAGCTCAGAAGTGTGACGTATTTAAAAAAAGAATATTTTCATACTCGATAATATTTTTATTATTTTAAGTCAACTAATCGGAGTTCTTAAAGAAGATCATCTAAGTAAATTAAACTCAAAATAAATTTGATGAGTTGTCTCATGTTGGACTGCCCATGGTGAGTTTTCCAATGATGATAATGTGCTGTGGTATGTTAAGTATTTTTATCTGTGCTACAATTTGGATTTTTCAAGCTAGCTGAAATTGACTCGCATTTTTAAACATACAAATAAAAAAAAAAGTAAAACTAAACCGATATTTCACAATGTACTTGACAACCGGCTATTTAAGTATTCCTCCAGCATGAATGTCTTTCACCTTTTTTGAAATCAAAATCAACTTTATTTAAAAAAAAAAAAACTCCAAAAATCTTTTGGATTTATTCAATGTCTTTTTTCATGTCTTTGGCATTTTTATTGCTTCGTTAAAATTATGCAAAAATAATAATAAAAAAAAAATAACAAATAATTTTCGCCCTCTTTATCGACTTTGTACCTCTTCAAATAAATCTACTTGATTGTTACCTGCATCTAAATCATGTTATCTCTGAATGACCACTTCAAAAAACTTAAATTCGTCTCAATTGACTATTTAGGTATTTGTCAAATCAAAAATAAAATAAGACGATGAAAGAGAAGAGACAAAAATACAAAAAAAAAAAAAAAACATAAAAATTACCATACGCAATAAAAAAACTCGAAAAAGAAAAAAAAGCTTGAGAAATAAAAAGTGAAAAAAAAAATCCAAATAACCGACCAACGACCTGAGGGACTCACGCAACTATTTACGAGCAAGAAAAAAAAAAAAGTTTGAGATACTTTTGTTCTTCCTAAATAAAAAAGAAAAAAAAAAAACAAAATGAGACAAAAAAAGAGAATTTAAAACGGAAATTAAAAGCCATATTTCTATTTTTGGCTAAGGAAGTTTTCTAATTTGTTTGAAATTTGATAAAATGCCTTAAACTAATTTATCTTAATAGTTTTTTTTATTTAAAAGCAGTTTTACAACAAAATTTCGAATTGTAATTACTACAAATTCGGTTACGAAACCACCGTAACTGTGGCATTTCTTATGCGGAAACACATATTTTATGACTCAGTCGGCCTAATTTTAAATTTATGCTAATTTTTTTTTTGTATTCATTCTTTTTTTTTTATTTAAAAAAAAAACATAATTTTTGCTCTTTGTTCTAATTTCGAATCGTGTGTCATTTAATTTATTTTTCTCTCTAAAAAAAAATAGAAAAGAAGAGTTCCTTCAAAGTTTAAGAAAAGAATTCAATAAAAAATAAAAACAGCGTCACGGCGAACCCAAAAAATCAACAAAAAAAAATATAAAATTTAATAAATCAAAAAAATATGAAACAAAAGCAACGAAATACTAAAAAAAAAAATGAAAGTGATTGAGATTGATGAGGAATCCGAGAGACTCAAGAGTTGTGGTAGACCGTTTGTTGGTTCTGTCGTTCTGTCTGTGCCCGGCTGCTATCGTCTGTTTTTTTTTTGTTTTTGTTTATTTTAAGATTTTTCAAAACATGTTTTATAAGAAATTTTTCACAATAATCCATCCAAGAAAATGAGATCAGCCAGCAAGCAACACAAACCAACAAAAAAAAAACAAGAAAGCTGAAAATATATCACATTTTGTGAGACTTTTTCGGTATAATTAAAACTCATGTACCAACACCCTGTCATAAAATTTTCAACCCTAATTATGGGAAAATGATGACGGCAACGTCAGTTGCACCCAATGCACTGGTTTAATGAGAAAAAAAAATCCAATTGAAGAATATGTATCTTAATGCACTGGAATGGGATAAAATTACAAAAAAAAAAAACATGCTGGTTGCTACACATGTGTTTTCGAGTGCGGGCATAAAACTCCTTGAGAATCTTTTTTTTTTTTACCCGTAGCCACTACACTCTGACAGAACAGAAAAAAAAATAAACCAAAAACGACAGTGCCATATCGTCGAGAATGTGCGCGCGTAATTAAAACAGAAAAAGAACCAATTTCTCAACAAAAGAAAGCAAGGGGGAAAAAATTATGGAGGACCAGTACAGAACTTGGAACCAAAAAAGCAAAAAAAAAAAAAACATCAATTCTGGGATTCCTTTTATTTTATTTCATATGTAGTGTGTGTGATGGTAGTGGTTGGTGGGATAATTACACCGCCAGAATGGTAAATGGACGACGACTATATTATTCTTTAAAGCTAAAGGTAGGTAGGTATATTATCATCAATAGAAAAACAAAACACATATACTACAGAGTCACAGAGTAGATTTATGTACACACGTACAACAACTGTGGTTAGTTGAAACATAAAACAAACAAAAAAATGAGAAGAAAAAAAAAAAAACATTAGTCCTGTGACAATCAACATTTTAATTATCTGTACAAATATCCTTGGAAGTGCCTGGGAAACTGGGTGAGATGAACAACGTACTAATTTGGCAAACAATGTGCTGAATAGAAAAAGTTGCTTTTTTCTTTCTTTTTGCTGCTTTCTTAGTGGAAAATGCGTTTTTTTTTTTTTGTTTGGTGCTTCAATATTTCTCATTTCCGGACGACATCATTATCTTAATTTCTTTCTTTTCTGTTTGTGCTTTTTTTTACGTCATTTTTTTTGTATGTCATTGAGTTGATGATTAATTGATTTGGTTGAAGTTGGATTATGGAATTTTTGAGGCTTTAAATTCTTTGCGACAACTTCGTTAATTTGAACCATAAATTATCAAAAGAATACATTGCATTTAGTAGTGAACAACCCTGCGATTTTTTGTTTCGGTTTTTAAATATTTGATTATGTTTACTCATTTATTGATGACACCACCGGCACACAAAAAAACAAGAAGTCGCGTACAACGATTTACTACAAAATAACGTTAAATTTACGAAATAACATCAAACTTATAGCAACTTATATCGTAAATATAAATTTCTAAAAAAAATACTACAAACGTAAAAATGTACAAAAAAAAACAAAGCCAAATATACGACGTAAAATTTTTCATCACTTTACCTCAAGTTACGAATCAATCTAAAAGTAGCTGCTAGTTGTCGTCAAATTTAGGACAAATTACTATCAAATTCATGTCTTACATTTACGCGTTTTTTACCAACTTCAAATTTACGAAAGATTACGGTATATTAACAACCTTATTTAGGTTTCTGAGTACCTACCTTATTGGCGTTCAATTTACTAAAAGACCAAATTTCTGTCAAATTGATGTAAAATTTACGACAAATTAAAGTAAAATTACGAAAAATTAACGTCAAATTTGTAACAAATGAATGTCAAATTGATTCAAATTTAAGACAGAAAAACAAAAACTTAAGCTCAATTTTACGTCAAATTTACAATAGACTAACGTATAATTTACTACTAACTGAGGTAAAATTTCTGACGTCAAATATACGAAAAGTTAACTTAAAATTTACAAAAAAACTAACCCTAAATCTACTTCAAACTACCTAATGACCAGGGATAGGATGTTGTGGAATTTGCCTTTTTTCTTGCTTAATCCTACGACATTATAGATTAAAAACAAACACGTTTCACGTCCCCCTAGTGCCAAATATATGTATTTTATTTTGCCTTTTTTTTGCCTTTTCTTTCGTTATTGCCTTTTTTTGCCTTTTCTCCTGTTATTGCCTTTTTTTTGCCTTTTTCTATGTTTTTTATCTTTTTAGCGTCTTTAAAGTAATGCCTACACACAAAACACTCAAATATACAAACAAAAAGATAATTTACTCAATATATTACTTTCTCAATATAATCAGCCCTATCGAGGTATCCGTTCGGAGAAATTTTCTATCGAGGTATCCGTTCCGATTGAAATATCGGAGAATCTTCCGATGAAACTAGGCGCCTATCAACGCATTGCGATGAAGTGTGTTCAACAAAGATTTTTTGACAGTTGTGCTTTGAATTTCATCGGAAATTCTCCGACATGAAATAGTTGCGGAATATTTTAAGAAAAGTGGAATTTCACAGAAAGAAATATAAAAATGGAAATAGCAAGAGAGGTTGGTTGAAATTAAGAAGACTTGAGCATCACAAGGATTTTTATTTATTGAATAAATCGCGCTGACACATGTGTCAAATGAATGCGATTGTATACTTTATTTTTTTGTTCAGAAGTGGATACCTTGAAAGATATGTAAGTTCCGATCGGAACGGGCCATCGTTTCTCCGAACGGATACCTCGATAGGCCTGAATATCCATATTTAGTATTCACTAATTATCCCACACAAACAAATTCGAGTGAAAAGATCTACCTATGCAACTTGTTTGTCTGCTATTGCTACCATTTATTGCCTTCTACGTTCTATTGCGCGGCCGGCAACCGACACGTTCAAAAGCTAACTACTCAAGCTAACTTACGCCTAGTACGCAGCTGAAGCGAAACGAAAAATTTTGAAGTCTCCAAAGTCAATAGCGAACATATTAAAGAAAAAATACCACAAATAAAAAAATTCAAGAAAAAACATCAGAAAATAAGCAAAAACAAAACAAATTTAATTTCGTTCAAAATTTCGTGAAAATTTCGTATGGGAAATTTTGTATGGAAAATTTCGTTTCGCTTCAGCTGCGTACCTACTAGGATTTACTCAATTTACAATATTCATGTATGCATATCGTCGGCCTAGTATTTAAGAGCCGTATACGGCATTTTTTGATTTTCAGTTAATATATACATAGTTAAAATTTATCTTTTCTACATACATGTAATTGGACATCTGAAATTCGTTTAGTATTCAAAATATTTAAATTTTTGTCCAAAATGAGTTTGCCGTATACGCCATGAAAATCAGAAGTTTCTTTTGTTCATACACGTTTGTACGTCAAAAAAAAAACATCGACGTATATATGTCAAAACAATTCTCAAAATTTTTATAAATTGCAATAAAAATTTTGACGTAAATGCTAAAATTTGGTGTTTACGTCAAACAATACGTAAATATCTCAGCAACGAAAAAAGATAGAAAAAAAGAATAAACTGATTTGAAAACAGCACCCTCGAAAAAAAAAGTACTTTAATTCGACTCAACTCGTTTCTACAGATGTAGAGAATTCTTTTAGCCCCTTTAAAGTACTCTTAAGGGACAATCACAGGCGCATGTTACCTGAAATTTAAAAAAAAATCATGATTGTTCAAATTACTACAATTAATTTTTATGCCTTTTTGGGAGTTTTATTTTGCCTTTTTTTAAGTTTTAAGGTCCACAAGATCCTATCCCTGCTAATGACAGACTTCTAACGTCAAATTTACAGCTAATTAACTTCAAGTCAAATTGACGACAGACTAACGTATAACTTACGAGTAATTAAGGTCAAATTTCTGCCAATTTGATGGAAAATTGATGTCCAATTTGTGACAAATTAACGTCAAATTTACTACCATACAAATTAATATTGGAAAAAAGGTGATCGACCAATTTCTTAACAACGTCAAATTAACGGCAAATAGACTTAAAATTAGGAAATATCACGAGAAACACGTTATTATTATAAACTTAAAATTTTGAAAGTAGCAATTAAACTTTTTTTTTATTTTCGGTTGAAAACTCGCTCCTTAATACATGTATATGTTAATTTCCGTTCTTTAAGTATATTTTTTGCATTTTTTCAATGAAGTTGTGTTAATATTTTATATATCAACTCTATTTTGCCTTTTGAAATTTACCTTCACCTTTATAAAAAAAATAAAAACTTCAATTTCAACCCCTATCTATCAACATATTTTATTTCAAGTCCCACGAAAAAGCTTTTAATTTTATTTATTCACGACGAACGATAAGTGCTAGCACTTAATCCAAACAAAATATTCATCAACACTACTTCACCTGCTTTTATGTCCATTATTCGCAGCAAAACAAGTAAAAAAAAAATAAACTAAGACGAATGAATAAAAACTTCATAGCACCACAATACCTTAGGTATATTCTCTTATATCCAAATTTCATCCCCCATTTAAACACTCTACCACCCTAACTTCGAAAAAATAACCATCGTGGAGGCTTAAGTTTAGGAGCTACTCAAACATTTACCTAACCTCTGATCTATTCTCAAGAAGTGGCAAAAAGATACGATAAATATTACTGCATTCAATATGTTTTTATATCTATAGGATAGCTCACACTGAAAACGCAAAACAAAAAAAAAATAGAAGAAAAGCTAAAATAGACAAGACAAGGATGCATATCCTTTAGAAAATAGTTTTTTGTGTATATACATATATTTTTTTCTTTTTATTCATATCAACTTACCGGATAATACATTCCTTGCGGAGGAAGGAAAAATGCCCCTGAGCCCCACAGTTTGACGGCTTTTTATTAACCTTTTGGGGGGAAAAAGAAGACCAAAGATAAGAAGATGAAGAGAAGAGAAAAGAATATTCAAACTGGCAGCAGACGATGTCCTTTCGTAGAAATGACGTCGTCGACACAATCAAGACGAAGAAGACGAAAAACCCAAGACTGCGACTTTTTGTGTAGGTATGTCTACGATGACGACGATATTATAAACGACGACAAGCGACGGGGGCAAAAAACGATGAAACGGCAAATAGCGCAAAAAGGATGCTTTCGTATATGCCTTATATCCTTTTTGTTTGTATTTTTATTTAGGCTGCTTTCTCTTCAAATATTAGAGGGCAATATATTATTTTATTTTTTATTTTCACTTTTTTTTTTATTCTATTTTACTTTCTTTGTACGTTTTTTTTTTTTTTGATTCAAACGCACCACACTTTCTTTATTTTTTTTCTATATATTTTGGCACAAATTTTCAAAGATTTATTTTGATTTATATTTTTCTTTATTACTTTTGGATTACACTGTAAAAAAAAAAAATAAGGGAGAAATTCAATAAAAAAAATGATGAAAAACAAAAAACAACAACAACAAAAAATAACGAAGAAACAAGTGAATTGATGGGAAATAAAATAAATTTGACAACATTGCCAATTGTGGATGGAGGATTGAGCGAGAGATTGAGAGAGAGTAAGAGAAAATGAGAGAGAAGATTTGATTTATTTATTGGTATTAGTTGAGAGTATGATGGTCGACGTTTCTTTTTTAGGGGTGGATGCTGTATGTGATCTTTGCATGTGTGTCATTCAATTTTTTTTTTTATTTTTATTTTAATGTCCTTTTTTAGTACTGAATTGATGGCATGGGGCTCGTGCTGCCCTGGCCTAGCTGTTGTTATTTTTTTTTTTTATTTGTGTGGTGTCCTGTGAGAATCAAAAGAAAGGAGGAAAAACAAGAATTCGAACCGAAAATATTATTATGATGATGGTCTGCAACGCGCACGACAGAGAAAGAGGTCTATTAAAAATGTACGAGAAAGACAAGAGGGAATAAAAATGGGAAAAATCTTCATCTTCTGCTTTCTGCATCATGTGGGAGATTCCAGTTATTTTTTTTTACCAATTCTCTTCTTTTTTTTATTATTACAACAATATTCATCCCTTCGTGAATCTGAAGGGTAGAGAATGTTAAAAAAAAGGGAAAAAAAACACAAGTGTTACCAGATGAGAGGAATTTTTATTTGCTTGCCGAATGAAATCCAGTCTCCTGTGTAATTTTTTATTAATGAAACAATTTGATTCATAAATTTTTCAAAACCAACAAAAAAAAAAAAAGAAAAATGGTCATAAGAGTTTATGTGTATGAGGGAAATTTGACAATTTTTCAAAAATTAAGCTTTGATACTGGTTATTTGGGGAAGATATTGTTTATTTATGGGGTTTTCAAGAGAGATTTGAAAAAGTAGATACGACGACACTTAAAGCTTTAACCAAACAAGACAGGAGAAAAACAAAACCGATTAAACCGAAAATGGAAGATAGAATTTATAGATTTTGTTTGGATTTTTTTTTTTCTGAGTGGCGGCAGCGCGGTATATAAGCACTTAACGAAAGTGTTTCTCAACTTGAGTGTCGTAGATGGCTTATCTCATTCAAAAGCATTATAGGTTCAATAAAGCTGATCTTATGCGGGAATGTAATGTTTTTTTTATTTATTTTGTATTTGTAACTCATATAAATAGAAGTCAATTCAAAAAGATTAGGAAATTGTATCTGTTTTTTGTATTTCATTTTTTTTTTTTTTTTTTCTTATTTTGATCATTTAATTGGATGGGGGGAGATGAGATAAGTGGTTTATTCAAGAGTATTTTGTACTTTTATATTCATGAAGTAGGTACGTACTCTGGCTAGGTAATTCATAAAATTATTACAATTTGTCTTGATTTTATTTTTGTGAATGAATATGATTTTGAAAGAAACATTCATGTAACAATGGTTGACTAATTTATTGACTTTCTAGTATTTTTAGTCTTTTGAAGATATTTCCATTCTTTTTCATTATTTTTTTTGTGAAAGTAGAGCATATTTTTAAATCGTTTTGAACAAATTTATGGAAATCCATAGAAGTTAAATCGAATTCTTTTAGAAAAATTTATTCTTTCGAAAATTAGGAACTTAAATAGTCCCCAAAAATTTTTATACAAATTATGTACTTGACAAAGTGCAAACACTGGAGGTTAATTTGAGTTTTGCTTGCAGTTTCTAGAAAAAAAAAAAACTATTCTGAAACGCATAGAATAACCTTTGGAAGCTAGGTTCCACATTGGAGCCTCCTGCATAGTACGTAATAGGTCTGAAGAGTAAGTAAGTAAGTTGTACGCCTGGTTTTACACTCATGTCTTTTTTTCGTGACCAAACTAAAATTAAGGTTTTTTACGGGTATTTCTAAAACTTAATAAAATCTTCAATATTAGTTTAGGAAGATCTTTCACAGATGAAATACACAAAATAAGTTCTTCAGCAATTTAGGCATTTCTGCATGTTTGTAGCAGTACCAGCAATAGAGAAAAACAAATTGGTATTGTTTCAATATTGCAAACTTTCAAATTTTCTAAATCACAACAGAAGCCATGAAATTATGAACTATTTTCACGATAAAATTGCTGCGAATGAACACAAAACCATGTTCATGTTCAAAATATGCATTTTTCTGTCTTAATTTACAATTCATTTAACAAGGCTATTTTTTAATTTTCTATCAATTTATTCTAAAAAAAAAATAGTCTATGTTATCTATTTCTTCGACTCAAAAGTGAAGAAAGAAAATCAGAAATACTAAAAAAAGTTTCTGTCAGATAAAACAGTAAAGATGCTTTATTTAGTTTCGACTTCTAGCATGCATGGCTAAGGTTCAAATAAAGTCACATCTTGAATACCAATTAAAAATATATAGAGTTACATAAAATATTTTCTGGGTTTCACTTTCTAACAAGAATTCCAAATGAAATGAAGAAACAAGTCAAATTGGTTTGGTGACAAGTGATAAATTGCTTTTTGGTATGGTTAAGGTAGAGGAGTTATACATTAGGTATGTATTTATATTTTCGGTAGGCGTAACGTGATATATTTGTTTAATGGTGTGCCTACAACAAGCTCATAATCCAAACACGTATTTCATATTTTTTTTTTTTCAGTATGAACTTACATAATTTTCAGTACCAAGTTTGGATAAGTTAAATAAGATTTTAAATGAAATCTTCAGTAATTTAAAAAATCGGCCAAAACATACCGTATATCTTCGTTTTCTTGGGTTTTCATGACAAACATTTTGGTAAAAATTCTTTTTCATTATTAAATTTAAGTCACAAGCAGGTAGGTATTAGATGTTTTCCTTATTCTCAGAATTTTGAGATATTTTTTCAAAAACAACACTTAATTGGTTCTACAGATGTGCTTTACTATATTAAGAATATTCATAAATTCCAAAAAAGGAAATGAATACCCAAACCGGAACCCATAAAATAACTTCCACCAAAAATCTATATAAATTTGGAACAAAAAAAAATCGTCTACATCAACCCTCGGACGTACGCAAAAAAATTTGAAAAATTACCCGAGAGAAATTTAACAACTGTTCATACTGAAGCAATTACATGATGTTCAAAGTCATATAACACAGACGACCAATATAAGTATGAAGACATCACAGCTTCAGTTTCATCAGCAGATGCACCCTTAGTACAACGTCCATCGTGTTATTACATCACGGGGGTTGAAACTCAAATTATTTCTCAATATGTCAATATATAACTTTTTTTTGTATTTAGCTTGACTATTGAACTGTATGTAGAGTAAGGCTTTGTAGAAAATATTTACTTAGGTAGACGGTCGTTGGCATGGTACATAGATTAAGTGAAAATTAATATCATTGGAAAATAAGATGAAAAGGGGATTTTTCATTGTTTAGATGACATGAAGTATTTTAGGTGTCAGACAATATTTTAGGCACGCAAAGAACAATGATAATGACTTTTAGTATGTTTGATTTACTTTTTATAAAAATGCATAATTTTGGGGCATTATAGCAACATTATAGCAAAATTACAAAGTTTTCAACTGTCAAGAAAAATGTTATTGTTGAAAAATTGAAAAGCATCTTATTTTGCATGAAATTTCTTTAGTTTATTTTAAAAAAAATTAATTAGTACATTCCATTGAAACTATCAGCACTTTTATTTTAACTGTTAAGGCTTGGCCACACCGGAGGGTATGCGGTATAGCGGTAACGATATTTGTACTAAAAAAATTCCACACCTGAACGTTGATGTGTCAGTTTGGAATTTTTTTCATACAAGTACCCTCACCGCTACCGCATACCCTCCAGTGTGGCCAAGCCTTTAATCTTCACTAGTTTAAAAACAATTTTATTTAGTTTTAATAATTTAAAAAATTTTAAAACTTGAACATTTATCTACTTAAATAAGTAATTTTTCTATGTGTTCTTTAAAAACACCAGGTTAGTTAATAGTTTTTTACTTATTCAATTTTGGTGGAATAAATATTATCTATCAAATCACTTCGGTTTTAAGCGATACCGGAAGCGTAGTATTGATCAACTTTTTAGAGAGGATTTACATTTAAAAGATCGAATCCAAATCTTTCAAGAAACCTTCTTGTCGCTGGAGCGATTTGTTTTTCCTGCGAAATCTATTCTGCTATTGCGTGCTATCACGAATTTTTATTTTACAAAATAAGTTCTTCCGAAGAAGTGTTTTTGAGTCCTACAAGTTATGAGAGAAACTTTTGAGTATCATTTAGGTTTGCAAAGCAAAGTTTTTAATCGGGATATCTCCCATCGATAAATTTTTGTATTTCTACCTATTGCAATGCGCTTTATTAAGAATCGATAAAAATTATGAAAAACAGATACTTTTTGTTTCCCTGAATTTTTCCTCTAGAAGTTATTCTTATCGTGAATAAAGGGATTTCTTTTCCGGGAAAATTTTTTCCTGCGAATTTTATTTTTTGCCATCGTGTATCTTCCTCCAAATTTAACTCCACGGAATAATAAATCATATGAATTGAAAGGTTGATTTCTGATACAAAATAAATTAAGAGGGAAACTTTTGAGCATGATTTTCACTTTAATGTTTAAAATGTTTGTATCCACCCATTGTACCATCATGATCATGAATTAAGATACTATTTAAATTAAAGACGACCTTTTGAATATCTTTTTAAATACAAAGTGAAGCAAGAAAGTCATTCAAATTATCTATATTTGGCCCAAAAACTAATATTAATTATTTAATATTTTGTTAAATATTCAGCTCTATTGTTTCTTTATATAGTTAAAATTATTATTATTATTATTATTGTGAGATCTCCCACAGAAAACTTTTTTTCAACAACTTGGAATTTTGAAATCAATAGCGATTTAGTCATTTCATACATTTAAACGAAATAAACAAGGCAAATTCTTTCTAACACGAACAACTTTTCTCCTAAAATCCACAAAAACTCTGACATTCAATTTTTCGAATGGGATCTCTATGTGGTCACCCACTTTCAGTGATATCCCGCAAAATGCATTTATATAGGGAACGAAAAATTCTATAAAATTGCAGCTGAAAATTGCTTTAAAAAATTTGTTCCCGATTCCAATTAGGCAGTTTACTTTTCAGAGAACTCCTAACATTTAGCATATTTAAAACCAAATTTGTTCATTTAAATCTCCCGTAAATTATTCGGAAACAAATTTAAATAGGATTCGCTTCTTTCAGTGAAAATTCTCTGAGGTTTCAAGAAATTCGAATTTATGTCAACTTTATTTAAATCACAACATTTTCAATTTCCCGCTTAAAAATTAACATTTTGAAATCAATCTGAATTTGAACTTTATTTAACCATGAAACTAAAAATTCTTGCAACAACCTTGCAACTAAGAATATCTATGTACCTATACGGTATACCTATCGCATAATGGCACATGTCAAACTTTAACGATTTCCGGGAAAGCGTTTTAAAATTTTAAGAAAGTGAAAATTAAGTAAGAAATGCTGATAACATAGCTTTGCGATTTTTAAGTGCTCATATCATAAAAACATCATTTTTCAAATTATAAAAGTGACTTTAACTTTTTAGTTTTTAAGAACAAAATTTCTGAACAAATTTCTGTACTTTTATGTAAGTTCTTAAATTTTTTGCAATTTAACCAAAAATAAATGTATTATTCAACTCAGGTGGAATTCCTCATCTGTTAACACTTGAAATGGATGCTGCGTGGAACCTCTTCTCCGACAAAAATAAAAAAAAAAAAAAAAACACCAAATCCCTACGAAGAGCCTACAGATTTTTGGGAAATTCGATAAAACAAATATAAATTTACCACAAATGCTCATGTTAATGATTTTTCTAATTTTAAAAAATATTTTCACTTTTTAGGACTAATATTTTCATTTAATTTTTCTTTTCGAAAAATATACGAAAACAATGAAACACACAGAATCTTCTCGTAAATTTAAAGAAGATTTTAGAAGAAAAGTCCTTCGCACTTTGTGGGTAGAATAGAAAAAATTCTTCAAATTGTACCTTTATTGAGTTTTTATTTTTCTCTTTTCAAAAAAGGACATCAAATAGATTCTCACAAGTTTTTAAGGATATTTTATTTCCTTTCAAAATTTTAATGCAAAACTTGAATCACAAATAATTAAAGAAAACAAAATAAACACAATTTTTTTTTGGATAGGTAATTTCCCGAAATAAATCACCAACTAGAACCAACACATTCCGCGGCATGGGGTGTGCATTTTTGAGATGAGTGAGAATCAAGAAGAACAAATAAAAGGAGAAACAAAAAAATCACATAAGAAGCAAGGAATATAGAATAAAATAAAGTTTTCCTTGTTTTTTACATCGAAAAAAAAAAAATGCACGAGAAATTCTTTTACATAAAAATTTAAATAAAAGAAAATTTTACAAGACCACCAAGAGACGAGCAGAAAAGATGCTGAATTAAAGAGACAGAAGTTGTTTTTGGGGAAAGAACAATGAGATTTTTTGTCAGTGGCGGGCAGTCGGTCGGTTGGCGGCGGTAAATAAAATACAGAATCAGAAAAAATCGAAGAAAAATTTATGGGAAGCGAAAAATCACAGTCGTCCGAGTCTCACAGAACAGAATTACAACAAAAACAACAACAGACAAGGCAAAGGCAACAGAAACAACACTCCGCACCGCACCAGCACAAGATTCTCAGAAGATTCAAGAGGCACCTAAAAGCAAGGCGACGCATGAGAATCTTTATTTTTATTTTTAAACTTTTTTCACGGCACTTTAACTGCTGGTGCTCTCGTTTGGTTCGTTCAATTCGGTTTGGTTAAGGTACGACGGGTACAGGTGCGGGTACGGGTTTAGAAAAAAAAAAAATACTCTTTACGGGTACACTCTGGTTACTCTGAAAAGAGGCTGTCGATCTGAGAGAAACATGAGATTTTTTTTCTCCACTTTTTTTTTATTCGTTTTTCCACTTGATTCTTGATTTGTTATTTAACTGTGAAAATTGTATTCCTTCTTTGGCATTTATTTGTCGATTGAATCAAATCTCAAACAAAAACACATAAAAATAAAAATAAAAATCTCTTTAAACCAACCCTTTTTTTCTTTTTCTCGCAGAGATTTTATTTAATTGAGTTTAAAATTGAATGAACTTGAGAGAGGACATTATTTTGCTGGGAAAAAAAAGAGTTTTTCTTTTTTGTATTGAATTTTCTTCTACAATTTTAATTGGAAAAAAAAAGTGTAGTAGATTATTTTGCTAGTACTTTGCGGTCTTCCAATCAACACAGCACTGCGACAAACGGTAGACTGACATTTGGAATTGAATGAGCGAGAGAGTTGAGTTGAATTTTTGTGGATTGCGTTTTGTGTAGATGATTTCTTGTCGTGTCTGTTTTGTGGTTGAAGTTTTTTTTTTTTTGTATTTTATTCTTGTTGCTTGCGCTTTGGTGTTGTCTTCTTTTGTGAATTGAGGAGATTTGAGAAAATGAGAGAGATATTTTTTTTGTATAATTTCTGCGCATCAAACATACGCAGCTCTTTTTTAGTTTTGTAGGGGTTTTTTGTTCGTTAAATGAATCAATGGAGCATAACAACAAACGGAAAACGACCAGCGGCAGAGTATAGAGAATTATAAAGATGATGAATTGAAAAGAAAAACGGTTGAATTTGTATTTTTCAGCGTTTCAGGGTGTAATGTCAAAATTATGCGGGTGGATAAGAATTGAAGAGCAGAAAAAAGGATTTAACGAATAACAATGTAATGGAGGAATGTCAAATAGCATGTGTGTAACATGTTTACTTTTGTTTTGGTAAGTGGAAGGGAAAAAGATAGACTTAGAAAACCAACATGGCCGATGAATTTTTTGCTTTGATGGTGTAAGAAAAAAAGAGACCATCCGAGTGAGTAGTGTGTGGATTGTGGATTATGTTGCTGATGGATAGAAGTTCAGTGCCTCTCAAAGTGTAATTTGATAAAATGCACTTTGTGGAGTATAAGAATGTTTTTACAGCAGAACAAAAATTATTTTTATTTGGAAAAATTTTCGAAAAATAAAATTAGTTTTTGAAATTCGTTCCAACAATTACGGGTAGTCTTTCAGCACAGTACACATAAAAAGGTAATATATTCCGAACTGACATTGGTCGCCAGATTGTCAAAACATGACACTTTGGCGACCAATGTCAGCTACCGAATTCTTAATTGTTTAATATACCGACGAAAAACGAACAAAAACCGATAAACCACGCACACCACTAATTTTTAAACAATTATTTACCATTTTCCGCGATGAAACACGAAGAAAATTTGATATTTTTCAATTTATAATATTTTTAAATGACATTTTATAAATTAAAACAAAAACAAATTTCCTGTTTACTGCGATTGAAATATAAAAATTAAAGGCCGACCTGACAGATTGGTGCCCATTTTTGACAAACAAATTTTGACAACGTTCGGAATATATTACCGTATTATGTGTACTGTGGTCTTTCAGAGAATAGGAGTAATATTATTTTATGCTGACCAAAAAGAAAATGTATATCGATCAGATAATGTAAATGGGTGAAATGCAGAACAACTAATTTCTTTTTTGGCAAATGAATTCGCAACAAGAGAAATGCAATACATAGGTGATAACAGTAAAATTAATTTATTAAATGAATGTCAATTTCATTGTTGTAAAAACAAACAGTCTTTATGTACAAAAAAATAGTGGGACAATTTAAAGTTACGAGTGGAACACATGAGAATTGCTCTGAATTTGATATGAATTTGAACAGATTTTTCGTGGCTATAACTTTCTCATGGAGGCTAGCTAGGTACTTGAATTTTGTGAACTGAATATTTTAAGTTAAAATTATTACATTAAGCTTAAATATCCGGCGCACATTTTTATTGTTTCAAAAGCAGAAATCTTCTTTCTTGCTTTTGTACGAAAATGTTTTCTGTATGACTTACGAGAACTGCAATCATGTTCCACATTTAAATGCCTCGTAGTTAGTTGATTGGTGATTAGAAAACAAGAAAACTGATACACAGGGTGAAACAAAAATAAACGTAGATTTCGATATAGCTTTTATTTTATAGTTCTTTTTAGTTGTTAAACTTAAGTTTGTTGTTTTTGTTTTCATTTCGATCAACTTTTTGTACTTAATAAAGTGTTTAGTTTTTTTGCAGATTTGGATTTTGAAAATCATCATTGAAATAATAGATCAATTTTCAATCTTTCAATTTGAAGTCCTTGGGTTAGTCTCAGGCTTGTAAAAGAATGCAATCTTTTGTGAATGCAGTCTTTAACATTCAGTTACACAATTCCAACAAAAGATTGCATTCATTGACTTACACTTGAGACTTAGACTTCAAAATTTGCAATCACCAATCATTTTCCATGAAATGATTGCAATTTTTTTTTTTACCCAATCAATTGACTGCAAAATCAAAAGAATACTTAGCCTCGTAGTTAAGATCGAACCTCTAAAAAAACATACAAAACAAGTTCCTCAGTGTAGACGCTGTCAAGGGTTCAACCACACACAAACTTATTGTAAAAAAGAACCAAGGTGTGTGAAATGCGCGGGAAAACACTTAACCGCAGATTGCACCGGAAATAGCAAGAGTCCAGCGAAGTGCATAAATTGCAACGGAAGTCACCCGGCAAGTTATAGAGGCTGTGAAGTAGCTAAAGAGCTACAAAAACGCCGAGAAAAAATTCATGCCCAAAGAAAACCCACAAAGAACGAAACTTCTAAGACCCCTAAAAGGGTAAATACAACAAAACCCGCCACTGGTAAAGAAAATCAAACGCCAACAACATCAAACACGTCTCCAAAGAAACGTAATGGAAACTCATACGCTAAAATGGCGGCTTCACCCGTAATCAAAAATAATTCCGAACCTGTCGCATTCTCTCAATGCTTGGCTATAATTTTGTCAAAATTTGAGGATCAGTTAAAACTTAACAAATTTATGTCTGAAAGGCTTTCTAAACTCGAAGATTTTATTTTATCCAACACTATTCAAAATATAAATGATGGAAAAGCTTAAAATTATAACATGGAACGCCAACGGATTATGGCAAAGACTTGGAGAATTAGAAATGGTTATGCGGGAAAAAGATATTGACATTTGTCTGATATCAGAAACCCATGTTAAAAAAGAATCAAATTTCAATATAAATGGTTTTCTAGATTACCACGCAATTCATCCGTCGAACAAAGCAAGAGGCGGAGCATCATTATACATAAAAGATTGTGTTAAACACTCGACAGGCCTTAAGCTTGAGCTTGAATCGATGCAACTTATAAGTGTGCAAGTTGAAACTAAGCATGATGTACTTAATATCTCATCTATATACTGCCCTCCGCGGTACAAAATTGATAAAAATGAATTTTCAAACTTGCTAAAATTACTTAGACCAACTTTAATTATCGGCGGCGACTTTAATGCAAAGCACACGTTTTGGGGTTCTAGATGTATATCTCAAAAAGGCCGAGCGTTATACGAAGCCGGTATGGAGAACAATTGTGACTTTCATTCTACTGGGAAACCAACTTATTGGCCGGCAGATACCTCCAAAATACCTGACCTGATTGATTACTTTATAGTCAGGGGAATACCGTCAAATCAAATTAAAATAACGGAATGCTTTGATCTTTTTTCAGACCACTCTCCCGTTATACTCACAATCAGCGAAAGTCTTGTTAAAGTTGAAATGCCACCTAGACTAACAAACGGTAAAACTAACTGGGAAGGCTTTAAGAAAGATATTGAGGATAATGTTGAATTAAGGGTATCACTACAGACACCTCTTGAGCTTGAGAAAGCGGTAGATAATTTTGTGCATGTTGTTCAAAAAGCCGCATGGAACAATACCCCTTGCCAAAGAGAAATTTCAGGGTACAAAGATTCTAAATATCCCCAAGAGATAAAAGACGTACTTAAAGAAAAGCGAAAAGCGCGTAAAAAATGGCAACAAACTCGTGCTCCTCAACACAAATCTAATTCAAATCGCTTAAGTAATTTGCTTAAAAAAATGATATCAGATTTCAAGAACCGCGAAGCTAAAAATTACCTTGAAAATTTGACGGCAGGTAAAGAATCTAACTACTCTCTATGGAAAGCTATAAAAGCCACGAAAAAACCTAAGCTTCCAGCACCTCCGATTATGAAAGACCAAAATGCATGGGCAAGAAGCGACAAAGAGAAAGCAAACGTTTTCGCTGATTACCTAGAGGACACATTCAAACCATTCAATGGGCAAGCATTGAATGATAGTATAAATATGAATTTAACGTCAAGTGAAAGCTTTATCACAAGAAATGTTACACTCGCCGAATTAAAAAAAGAAATTAAGAAGCTAAAGCCAAAAAAAGCACCCGGATACGACTTAATTACAGCGGAAATTCTTAAAATGCTCCCACGGAAAGGTTTAATAAATCTCCTCTATATAATGAATGCCACTTTAAGGTTAGAATACATTCCAAATCAATGGAAAGTCGCAGAAGTAATAATGGTCTTGAAACCTGGCAAACCATCACACGAAAAGAAATCATACAGACCCATTTCACTGCTTCCTGTAGTATCGAAGGTTTTCGAGAGAATATTTTTGCAGCGACTTCAGCCAATAATAGAAGAAAAAGGTCTTATACCTGAACACCAGTTCGGTTTTAGAAACAAGCACTCAACGATAGATCAAGTGCATAGAATCACCGATGTCATTGAGAGAGCTCTCGAAGAAAAGAAAATTTGTTCAGCGGTCTTTTTAGATGTATCTCAAGCTTTTGACAAAGTATGGCACGAGGGCCTCAAATTCAAGTTAAGACAAGTCCTACCTGAAGGACTCTTTACCATTCTTAGAGAATATCTAGAGAACAGAATTTTCCGCGTCAGACACGGAAATGATTACTCAGACTTTAGGGAAATAGTAGCTGGGGTACCACAAGGTAGTGTTTTAGGTCCTATTTTGTACCTTCTATTCACACGCGATATACCTCAAACAGAAAACACAATTGTAGCTACTTTTGCTGATGATACCGCAATACTTGCAGTAGGCAAAACAATCAACGAGTCGACAAGTAAATTGCAAAATGCCCTTAACAATGTCAATGAATGGACAAAAACGTGGCGAATAGCGCTTAACGAATTTAAGTCAGTCCACGTGGACTTTACATATAAGAAAATAAATAGACTACCTGTTTTTATTAATACTACTCAAGTCCCATTTGCAAATGAGGCAAAATATCTCGGGATGACTCTCGACGCGAAATTAAAATGGAAAGCGCATGTTAAAAATAAATGTGATCAATTAAATATGAAATTGAGAGAAATGTACTGGTTGCTAGGACAACATTCTAGACTAAGTATCGAAAACAAATTATTAGTTTACAAGCAGGTACTAAAGCCTGTCTGGACATACGGTATTCAACTCTGGGGTTGTACACGCGATACAAATTTAAATAGATTACAAACTTTTGAAAATAAATTATTAAGATCATTTGTAAATGCGCCGTGGTATATAAGAAACGAAGATCTTCACAGGGATCTTGGAATCCCCACGGTTCGCGAAGAAATAAAAACGTTTGCCCAAAAACATCGAAAACGGTTAGTCGAACATACTAATAGAACAATACTAGAAATTCTCGACGAGACAAACTTAGTACGACGTTTGCGAAGGACTAAACCTTCCGATTTGGTACAGTGAAATTTTTCAATTTAATTCCTTTATTTCGAAATATCGGCATTGATTAATATAAATTTAAATGTTTTAGAGATTTTATTTATTTAACTTCCTTTAAAATATTTTTTTGATAACAAAAATTTAAACCATTACTTAATGATTTAATTTAAAACAAAAGTTATTTATTTATTTTTAAATATCATCAGTAGGAACTTTCATCGGAAAGTTACCTACAACACGTAACTTAACTTCGAGAAAGATAAATTGCTAGATAAGTTCCATCTGAACTTAGTTGCAATCGGGAGGAGGAGGTGGTTTTAGTGGTTAAGAGTCCCACATATCTATGAGCACGCGTTTTCCGGTCCTCATAGAATCTTTTGAAGATTTCAACACCTACCCACGGACAAAAAAAAAAAAAAAAAAAAAAAATTGACTGCATTCAAATGATTGCAGTCTTTTGGGACTGCATGCAGTCTTTGCATTCTTTTTGCAATCTTTCCATTCCTTGGCAGTCTTTGCATTCCTTGGCAGTCTTTTGCATTCATTTGCATTCTTTTGAATTCTTTTGCATTCTTTTGCATTCTTTTGAATTCTTTTGCATTCTTTTGCATTCTTTTTGCAATCTTTTGTCACAACCACACCAAATGTATGGATTTCACAATAATTTTAACATTTTTTTAGTTCAAGGATGAATTTGATTGAATGATTGGTGATTGCAAAATTTGAATTCTAAGTCTCAAGTGTAAGTCAATGAATGCAATCTTTTGATTGAAGTCATTAAAGATTGCATTCAAAAAACATTGCAATCTTTTACAACTCTGGCTTAGTCTTAGACAATAATTTCCCAAAACCAGATGCTCGCTTTCAGTACTATGCAAAGCCAATCTAATAAAAAGCGCTTCCATATGGGTAGTGGGTAGAACAATTTTTGACTATATTCCCACGAAAAACAGCAAATCAAAACCAGTTTCTAAACAATAATTCGTTTTATAATACAAATTCTATAAACTACTATAACAAATCAGCAAAGTAGAAGACTCTACATTAATTAGACCTTGTAAAATTATATACCTACATATTAATAGTCTTTTTTTATTTTTTTTTTGGCGTTTCATCCCGATGGAACTCTGTTGGACTGATTGGTTGACTTATCGTAAGACACCTTCTCATTTTTTTTTAGCTCTAGATGTTACATTATTTTAACTCGTAGTTTTTAAATTCCAAAGTTATGTTAACGATTTCTTCCAAACACTTGAATAAAAGGTTAAACCATTCTAGATTACATACAAAATATTTGTTGCATTAAGGAAAAGTTCGCTTTGAATAAAAAAAAAAATTCCCAAAATAACAATAGGATAAATTACATTATACGCATTTTATATGTTTTTTTTTTTTGTGGGTTTTGTCGCATTAAGCCTGGTACGCTGCTCGCGCTTAATTTTAGCCGAGATAAAATTCCCATACAAGTTATCGATAATTTGTATGGGATCCATTTTAGCTCAGATAAAATTTTTCGATAATTTGTATGGGAGCTAAAATTTAGCGCGAGCAGCGTACCAGGCTTTAACTGAAATTTTGTTCTCATTTTACTTTTTTTTAGATTTGATTCCTTTTTTTTCATAAAACATTAAATTTACCTTATCGTTCATGTTTTTAAGTTGATTTAACGAGACGACTTACCTGGAATGAAAGAGGGAAAACAAAAACATTAGTAAATTAAAGTTGAACAAAATTATTCAATAAATTCTTAAAGGCTAAGATAGTCATATGTATATCTTAATTTAAACAAAAATTTCAATACTAATACTTCACATTTTGCTTCCAACCTAAGAGTCAAACAGTTTGAAGGCCTGTGGTTTCTCAGGAATCATAACATTACCTGCAACATTATCTATAGCTTGACCTTATTGCTCAACATAATTTATCTAACAACATTTTCATGTTGCTTGCTTAAAAATATGAAGCAACATAACAACATTTAGGATACACAAATTGGCAAGGACATGCGCCCAAAAATAATTTTATTGTGAGAAAGGTAGATTTTTTTGTTTTGTAATTATTGAAAACTTCCTTTGTCCTTGTGTTCTTCCTCTCTGTGTGGAAAAATAACAAAATTGCATAAAAAGAAAACTCAGGAAATAAAGAAATACAAAAAAAAAAAAATGAAGGAAGGCACAAATGTTAAAGAAAAATTGCATGACTGGGATATGGCATTATGACACTGGCGCACATGAATATTTTTGTTTACTTGAGAAATTCTTTGCCTAACCTTATCCACCGTCGCCCCCTCATACAAACCGGATGTCCTTAGTGCACACTACCTTTTCATTTCCTCCAGACAGACAGAAAGTGAACACAAAAAATAGGAAAATAGAGAAAATCTATCAAACGAAAAAGAAGGAGAAACCACAACGAGAAGAAAATCATATCGAAAACGAAACGTTGAAAGGACATACAATAGATAAACTGCACTGGGATCAGAATGGAGTTCCGGAATCTCGCCAAGGGAAGAAGGATGACAACAAGCTGCCCTGGCTGGCGGGAGAGTCCTTGATTTTCATTAATAAACATTTTCCGGTTGTGTGCCTTGTCTCTCGTTCTTTGCATTTATCTCTTTATCCCTCCCCATTTTTTTTTCGGCTCCCAGGTCCTTATTTTTCAGCAAAAAAAAAAAAAAAGAAACTAAAGGATGATGCTAGGATCCATGTACACAGAGCTCCACTATAAGCGGTAATGATGATGGATTTATTAACGCCCCTGGTTAAGGCTGATTTAATATTTTGATATAGTTCCCGTCGTCGTCGTTGTCGTTTGTCCTATCCTCATGGTTATCACATAAATGCAAAAAGGATGCATTGTAGCAGTGTTCCTTCTGTGCAGAGAGGCTTTATAGCTATCCGTAACAGAGCCCAGGATAAGTCGGGAAGTCTCAAGTGCCAAGTGGCCACGGCCATAAAATGCTTTTAGGAAAGATTGATTTATTAGGAAAGGTAGGAACTTGGTGGTGTAAAGAACATTGTACCACCTAACTGAGGGCTTTATTGGAAAACCATAGTCATGCAGTTCTATAGAAAAAGGTATATTAGAAGGAGATAGGTATTCATTGGGGGCTTTTATGATTGCTATCTTCATTCTCATCCCATTTTCGAATATAATTAAGGTGCAAGGAGTTAAAATATCTCTTCTGTTTTGTTAACTGAACATTTTTGGGGATGTGTTGTAGGGGTTTTTGAAAGTCTCTGCTTGAACATAGATAAAGTCTGATATGTGTGAGATTCTCATTCCATATAGAAAATTTTGATAGAGTATAAAATATTTTTGCTTATAACCTAAGGGTGTCTGACCTTGTAACTTACCTTAAGGGAGTTTAAATATTTTGTTAACGTACAAAAGGATCAACATCATATATCGTTTTTCGAATAGACCTTTTTTTGGACAGAAGGATTATTGCGAAGTTTCAAAGGAATGTCAAATACATTTAGGACATTTTTGTAAGAGGGGAAAGGCTTTTGTTAAAATTATTTGTGTAAATTTAGCTGTACTATGTAGGCTTTATTATTGGCATACCTACCTTTCTAACATTAAACTTAAATTCAATGTGAAATGAAAGGTTTGACAAAATGATGATGGTGTACATTTAGAAGAGGAAGGAAGCAAGTTTTGAAGAAAAACCTACGTTGGGTTCGGCAAAGGAATTTTTAGGGTTTCTCAAGGAAATAAATGTAGAAGTTCCACAAGGAAAGGTTAATGGCTTTATTTTGTTTGTTTCCGATCCCGATTTATGAGACCTAATAGTGCCATGTCTATTGAAATTTTGAAACTAAACCCTCGGTAAAAATGTATGAATTCTATAGATATTGACGAAACACTTCTATTTAACAAGTAAAACTCAAATTCTTTCCTTTTTTTATTTTGAATTTTGTCAATTCTTTGCAGCTGCAACTTGTTTTCAACTTCCATGTGCAATGGCTTCTTTTTCCACGTAGCTGATCAAGACAAAAGTAATAAATTCCATTATCTATTTTATTTGCTCTACTTATTCATTTGTTAAAAAACTGATATTTAATAAATGTCGGGGCGGCGCGAACGCCATCCCCGGCTACCAAAAATTACACGCACGAGTTATTCACATTAGGAACAATCGCAGAGGTCAACTCAACCGAATGTGCAATGGCCAAGTCTCGCTCCGGGGGAACCGCCTTCATGATCACGGTAACCCCTACGCCAGGTAAGTATGCTTTACCGTTATTTTGATGAATATCTTATGCATTTTCTTACACAAACTGAATGTGAATTTTAAAAGATAGAAATGAAAATTTTCAGAAAAAAAAGGATCCTTTACCAAACTGTAAAACATTGAGTACACCAGGTAGAATTTGGTAAATATTGTAGATAGAGTGTTGAAAAGATCATTATTTGCTATTCAAAGTTTAATGGCACCAAAAGAGTATCAAAATTTATAGTCAAAGAAGGGATGAAAATAATGTTAAAGAATAAAATCGTGTGCGTTGTTTTAGTACCTAATTGTGATATCTCTTGTTCGATATTTGCGAATAGTCCATTATGTCAGCTGTCTTGAAGGTGTATCTAAATACTTCTTTTCTAAATTCCAAATTATTTCTAATAGGCGGTCAGATTTTCATAGTGTAGTTAGTCTAGCTGTACCACCTATTATTTGCTTTGGCCCAGTGATTTATGAAGGGGCCGATTCTTGCCTGCCCAGTTCATCCGTCTTTTTGTTGCCTTTAAGACCACTGTCACCTGGAACCAAGATAAGAGTGATTCTGAGGATTGATCCTTGCGGACTCATATCCAATTTGGCACAGACCTTGTGTACCTGTCTCTACGAAGTAATTCTTAATTCTTAAGTTTAGTCAGTCTTTACCTTCCTTTCTTATTTGAGTGGTTTCTCATTTTTTCCGTGAAAAAAAAACTGTTTAAGCACCTCTGCTACCCAGCATCGTATAAAAATTTTTAAGGAAGATTGTTTTTCGGTATTTTCGATACAAGTGGAAAAATCACTTGAGTTTAAAAATTTCCTAAATAGCTTTTTGTGGAAAATTTAATTTTCCATCGAAGTAAAAAAAAACTTAAAATTCCTTAACAATCATTCTGCGAAAATTCACCTTTCCATTAAAATCCTGCAGAAAAAACCACATCACATAGGTTTTTTGTGGTCATATAATTAAATACGTTATATGTAAAAAAAAACTTAATGAAACAACTTCAGGCTGAGTTATTCGAAATGTCTAAAGTTAGCAGATAACAATGTACTCCTTTCCCCCTTGTTGAGCATGAGCATATATGAGCTTGAGCACCCGCTTTGTAAATTCCGCTTTATTAAGGACCTACATCTAATTTCCTGATGTGTGAGCAACAACAAAAAAAGAGAAAAAAAAAAAACACAACAAAATGCTAAAAGGATGCGTTTTTTTTTGTACTTATTTCTTGTATAAGCTTGAGGATAAAAGAAACTTTGAAACAGAAACATACACACTCATTTACACACACACGTAAACAGAAAAAGCAATAACATTTTTCAACCCTCATTTATTTTGTTGTAGAGCTATACTTTGAAATTATTTATGTGTGTATCTAACTGTCTACCTGAAGCGAGAAAGAACTTCTTAATGCAATCTTTTCCCCCCAGCAGAAGAGCTCCATGTCCTTTTTTTGCCTTTATATCCATCTTGAAGAAGATTCACACACTTACTCTACTCGTATATGAAGGTAAAGCCACCTATATCTCTTTTGGATTTTCCTCCCAAGAACAACAACAAAATAGCATCTTCAACAGCATCTTCTAACCATCACAATAATCTGAGAGAGAGAAGAAAACTCGTTGCTACAGAGATAAAATAAGCAATAAATTCGCATGTTACATTCGCCGATCAATATCCTGAGAAATGCGAAGGATGTGTAATATTCCCTTCTTTTTAAGCGGGCTCGGGATGCTGCCTTGTTGCTGTTGTTGTTGTTGGTTGAAGGATATAATGTGGGTTGTGGATATATTTAGATGGCGCATATACCTATATGCTGCCGGCACTTTGGGGGGAATAAATGTTACCATCAGGAGGATTCCGCTTTCATATTAGAGGCAAAAAAAAGGATGATCTATATGCAAGGAGTTTTCATTTTCTCTGTGCTTAGTTCTTGTATTTGATTGTATCTGTTTGTGTGTGTGTAGTAAAATATATGTTTAATTTTACATTACATTTTGAATAATTGCGTTTAATATTATTCTATCTAGTGTGACTGACAGTTGTTAGAAAAAGTACTTAACAAATAGAAGAAATTCAATGGTAGGTACTTTGGCTTCCAGCAGGGTTCTATTTGTGCATGAGTGAAAGCTTAAAGAAGGTGTTGACTTTTATAATGTAGAAGAAATATCAAAAGTGCAATGAAACTTCGTTGAAAGAAACCCATTAAAAACTTTTTTTTGTAATTCAGGTGAAATTGTTGCCAAGCCAACGATTTGATGCTCGTTTTATGGTTTTTTCATTGTCAGAACAATATCTAAATGGTTTCTTGAAAAGTTTAGATAAAACATTTTGGTTTCAATAAGTCTAAAGCTTTGGTTTGGTTGATTTGAAGATGAGGTGTCGACCAAGTTGAATAGTTTCTTCATAGCAGCTGATGCAGGAATTGATTTTCATGAGGTGAATTTGATTTGCAAAAGGGTTAATTTGGTTTGTAATACAATTAATTGTAATTGAAAATAGGTGAATTAAGTTTGCGAAAGAGTGAATTAATGTGAATTTAAAAAGAATAAATTGATAAACTGGAGGATTTAATTTTACAGAAGGTGAATTTGATTTGCAAAAGCGTCAAATTGATTTGCAAAACAATGAATTTTATTTGCAATAGTAGTTCAGTTTGCATTCAGAGTGAATGAATGTGAAGCAGAAAGAATATATTGATAAATTCGATGACATAATTTTCAGAAGGTGAATTTGATTTGCAAACAAGTGAATTTGGTTTAAAAAACAAAAAGTTTCATTTGAAAAATTAGAATTCAGTTTGCAAAAGGTTGAATCTAGTTTCTGCTATTAAGTTTCTATCCTCCTCTAGGTCCAAAAAAATAAAAAGTATCACAAATTAAAAATATAATCTAAATGAAAAAAAAAAGAAATCAAAACAATATTCTTGAAAGAGGTTATATTCTGACCAAGCAAACCTTAGAAATCTTCCTAATAATTGCAAAATACATACATTTTATGCAAATAACATCTTATAATTATTTTTGAATTCGAAAGAAGATACCTACCGAAATTCAAGGATAATAATGCAAATAATTTCCACACCTTGTTTCAAAAAGCAAATGCAAATTTGCAAAAGCAAAAGGTAAATATTATTGCAAAACCACAAACTTCATACAAAATAAGCAACATCTTCCTTCTTGAAACTAAATAATAATAAAATGAAAATGGGAAGGAGGGAAGAATAAATATATATATTTGGTTATTAAGATGTATATAGAAAGTCCATTGCACAAATACCACAAACTTCTAGAAGAGATACATAGAACAACATATATTCACTCTCTATAATTTCATTTTACCCACAAATCGCTTGTAATTTTCCACAAATCGAGACAATATTAGCACGCTCATTAATTCTAAGGCTGCAAAACACCACACCAGATGCAGCAGAGGCATGGAAGATATATATAAACGAGGTATATGGGTCTCTTGGTACCTTTGAACTTACCGCAGCACACTTGAAAATCCCCCTCGCCAAAAACCGAATTTCATCCGGTTATCTCGGCTGCATTAACCAAAAACCACCTTTATTCTCTCTCTCCTTCTACCCACACTTTCTCTCTCTTTCTCTCCTGTTTCCAACACTCTCACATACTCTCATTTAAATTAATGCAATCTAAATGCATATCAGTTTAGAACTTTCCACTGGCATTAGTTTCACATTGACCACACTTACTTTTACTCCTCTCTGCTGGATGATGATGATGGGGATCGGGATCGGGATATGGGAGGACATCACCATCATCCATAAGAGAGACGTGCTGCATCCATATGAAACCAGGATACATTCACGTTGATTTGAGTTTATACTTACTACGACGACGACACGAGTATTGTGCAACAAAGCCACATAATAATTAAGCTCCACAAGCATCTCATGAATAGAAACAAAAACAGAACAACAACAACAGAAAAATATCCTCATTAAGAGTGTCATTTCCCAATCCACTTTATTTCATTTTTATTGAAAAACCTCTGCATTCTTTCTTCTTCTATAGCCATTTCTATCCTTAATTGTCACGATAATTCTTATATTTTTTTTTCTACTTTGTGTTGTGTTGTTCTTGAGCAATACCTTTTTTTATCGATATTTTTCCTCGTCTTCGGTGTCAGTTACATAAATTACATTGTCCTTGTAGTTTCGAATTATTTTATAGAAAGCATTAAACCATATTAAAGTGCTTTTTTATTGCTCTTTGAACAAAAAATGTGGGATCAAAATTTTCAAGTAAAAATATTGGTTTACCAAAAATTTACCACAGAGTAAGGGTGACCATAAACGAATATACAATATAGAAGGAAAGTTCATAAAACAATTAATTCATTTCATTAAATAGTCACTGATAGCCAATATTTAATAAATCCAAAGGATTTACAAAAAAAAAAAAAAAATTACACATACGCCATAGTGACCTATTTCGATGAAAGTTTACATAATTGGCTGTATAATTGGTAAATATTTTTCGATTTTTTGAGATTGAGATGTTAAATGAAAGCAGATATTATGTTGTAAACTTTATTTGTACTGCCATTATTTTATATATTTCAACAAAAATGTTGTTGGCTTATTACATTGTTAATTACATAACAATTTTCCTATAGCCATTGAAATATAATTTTAAGTGTTAAATTTATAATTGAATTACTCCACTTTAAAACCAATATACATTTTTTCCTGTATTATGATAAGGATCATCTGATAAATTAATTAAAAATAAAACAAAAAAAAAAATAAAATTGCTTCCATTAAATAAAATCATCCGAAAAGAAAAGTCAGGAGGAAAACCACTGGAAATGTTTCCATTAAAACAAAAAAATACAAAAAAAAAAAAAAAATAGTAAAACGCACAAAAGAATGCAAGGAAATATAAATAAATTGCATACTTTGCGAGATACACTCGTTTATCCACCATGTTTACGTTTGTGTGTATGTTTGAATGTACTCAAAAAAAACCCCCCTTTTTTTAAGGCCTCATCATATGATTTTCCACTCACTGTCTATCTACTCTCGTATGTCCTTATTTATGCACTGTAATTTACCCAATTTTCTGATGTGCATCTCTCTGTGTTGTGCTGTGTTGTAAATTAAAATTCGTCATCGTCACAATTTAAAATGTTTAAATTCGTTTGCACCTTCATATAGTATGCTCGTATACAGATTTCATGTGTCAAAAAGAGTGCACATCACAGAGTGCATACCACCATGAAGATACACGCCAACAGCGGTGATATATGTATAATGATGGTTTTATTGCGGATATAAAAGTGACAGGCAATGCTTTCTTTTTGGTTAATGCACAACATCAAAGAGTAGCATTAATTTGACGTGAAAATACAAAAAAAAAGGGTAACACATGACAGAGTAAGTACTTAACAAGCACTGAAAATATATGCCAAGTCCTAAAAACTAGGAAAAGTTACTGTTTTTTTTTTTTGGTTAGTTATTATGAAAAATTAAAAAAATTAGGTAGGTAAATAGTGAATTCTAACACTTACTTAGTTAAGTACTTTAATTTGAAAATGGAATAATTTAATTCAGTACAATGGGAACACTTTTAAAATCTCCTTCAGTAATACATAGTATTTAAAAAAATTGATAACCTTTAATTTCTTATTGTTGCTCCAAGATATGGTGAGTCGAAATTTGAGATTTGTAAAGATTTTTATCTATCGAAGTAGTATATTTACGAATAGTATCTTAATATGAATATTAAGGTAGACGGACAAAATCCAGGAAATTTGAATCCAGAAAACTCAGAATATCAAAAATACAGAAAATCCAGAATCCCTAAAATCCAAAATCCCGAAAACTCAGAATCCCAAAAAACCAAAATCCCGAAAACCCAAAATCCAAAAAAGCCAAAATCCCGAAAATAAAACAGAAACAGTAAAAATCTCTTCAAAATCGTCTGTTCACTGAAACTTTAGTTAAAACATAAAATAAAACACCAATTTCTTTTCGAAAGGGGTCCCAAAAGTTGTATTTTTTAGGAATAAATTCTGAAAATTAATTTTACTAATGAGTCTACATCTTTTATCAAGATAGGTGTCAAAATTTGCGAATTGACTTGAAAATTCCAATGATGTACTTTTTTAATTTGAAGATAAATTTTGAGCCTCTACCAGCGATTATATAAGTACCCTATTTTTATTTCATAGAGACTGATGGTAGATCCCGAAAAGTCATGTTCTAGCAAGATCATATTTCGAAGCGTTAACACGCAACTTTTGACCTCTTTCGACAAAGTAAAAGCAAAAAAAATGGTTGGTCATAACTCAGACGATTTTCACTTGCAAAAGGACAACTACCTCAAACATACTATTACCATACCAAACTGTGCAGATGATTTATTCAGGTGAATTAAAATATAAAATGTTTGTGCTCTTTCCATTTCCAAAGCAGTTATAGAAATGATTTTAGAAGACTCCCTTCTGGAACACAAGCTTAATTTTTGTTGAGCTCCAAAATTTCTTAATTATTTCGTACTCTATAAAAAGCCGTTCTTGTTCCATAACCTTGTCAACAGTTTGAACAAGATATTAAAAATGAGCAGAATATAAATGTTTTTTTCTAGAGTTTAAAAATAATAATTCCTCACAAATTCAATTCAACTTTTGTTTTTTGTTTTTGAAATCGCCACTTAGGCATTTTTTTTCCTAATATTTCACTAAGCCTTTCCATCACCAATTTTTGAAAGAACTTATTTTAGTCATTTTATTTTAGACGGTTAAGGAAAATGCTTATTATGTTTCTTAAGTAACAAAATTAGTATATATTTTTTAAATTATGTAGATAGTCAAAAATATTGAAAAGTAACCAGTTTGGTCATTGGAAAAAAAATCAGCTGTGAATTAAGAATTAATCCGAAACTTAATATCAATCAGAATTAAAAAAAAAAAAAACAAAATCCCTTAAACGAAACTTTATTCCGTCCTTCCCTTTATTTCCTCGTAGATTCAATAGGTTAACGGTTAGTATTTGTTAAAAAAATTGACGGCATTTTCTTCTTGAATATCAAATATTTTTTTTTTTTAAATTCACTTCACATTCAAAAACATATCTTATGTCTTCCATTTTGTTTACTGTTTGTTACAGAATACCAAACACTCAATTACTTTCCCTACTCAAAACACTCTTCTGCGAGAGTGTACATTTCTTTTTTTTTTTGCCAACATTTTTATCCATCCACCCAATTACGCATCCAGCCGGGTCCATATGGATGGTGCTAATACAAAAAGCCTGTTGGATGGTTTGTGTATCCACAAGAGAATTGAACACATCATTCCAACAACAACAACTACTACTGCAAGTCACAGTGACAGTGTACTAGAGTACCAGGGAAACATCATCAGGGACAACACAGCCAGAGCTAGCGCGAGAGGAATGAATGAATGAGAATACCTTTTATGAATCTGAACCGAATACACCGAATCCTGGGCATTTTTGTTGACACCAAATACTGAAAGGTGGCATTGGGTTGGGAATATAAAGAGATTACACCTACTTCAAATACCATATTCCACCTACACTTACACACGCAAACATTCGCACACTCTAATGGAGGATTTGTGTTTTTTTTTTTTATTTTGTTTCTTTGTCAACACTGATAAATGAAATGCTTTGCATAACTCTGTATGCATAGCTTTTACTTTAGCAAAAGATTCTGGAGAGAAAAAAAAAGATGAATATGTGCGACATATGGTCGGTTATGAACGTGAATTTGATTTCAACAGGCTGATGTAGAAAATTTAATTAAATTAATGAGTTTTTTTTTTTTTGTTGGGAGGTTGTCATAGATTACGTTTGCACATAGGACTCAACTTTTTTACCTATATACCTTCTGAACCAAAGGTTAAAATATTTAAAAAAAAAAAGATACTTTCGGTGTCAACATTTTTTTCCTCCGATGTTTGGTGTGTAGGTTACTAATCTCCTTGCTGATTTTTGTTTTGAGAATTTGATATACAGGGTGTCCCAAAAGTAATGCATCAAACGAAATATTCTGATAGGCCAACTTAAGGGCTCTCAGAATTTGGTAACTTGTTCATCCCAAATTGTATTTACGGTTTTCGATTTAAGGCATTTTTTGTGAAATTTCGAAAAATTCCTACTTTGCAACAGTATTTTGCTTCCTTTGCCCCCAATTGATTTTTGTTTTTTTTTTTATTCTTTCACTAAAACATTCTCCAACAATAAGTTCCAAGTTTTTTCAAAACTCAATTTTTTACATTTATTTCAGAGCAGCACACCGAAAAAAATTTGTGTGGTGTGACACTGGTTTATTACTTTAAAAACTTGTCCCGATATTGCAGTTTTCAAAAAGGTTTCCAAAGTTGAAGTTAGATCGAAAAATATTACAATTTTAATTCAAAAATACAGGGGTTTTCAGAGCAAAAATACAAACAAAAATAGAGGCTTTTGTTCAAAGAGAAATAAACAAACAACAGTTCGAGAAAATGTGTTATTTTTGTTTGGATTTTTGCTCTGAAAACCCCTGTTTTTTTGAATTAAAATTGTAATATTTTTCGATCTAACTTCAACTTTGGAAACCTTTTTGAAAACTGCAATATCCTGACAAGTTTTTAAAGTAATAAACCAGTGTCACACCACACAAATTTTTTTCGGTGTGCTGCTCTGAAATAAATGTAAAAAATTGAGTTTTGAAAAAACTTGGAACTGTTAATTAACTTGCAGCAAAATGGCGTATGAAATAAAAAATGTTTTGATTAATTAATTGTTTCTTATTGTTGGACAATGTTTTAGTGAAAGAATAAAAAAAAAAACAAAAATCAATTGGGGGCGAAGGAAGCAAAATACTGTTGCAAAGTAGGAATTTTATGAAATTTCACAAAAAATGCATTAAATCGAAAACCGTAAGGATTTGGGATGAATAAGTTACCAAATTCTTAGAGCCCTTAAGTTGGCCTATCAGCATATTTCGTTTGATCCATTACTTTTGGGACACCCTGTTATTTTGGATGAAAAAAATTTTCCAAAAAAGAAACAAACAAAATTGCAATTTTGTATGTGTTGCTTTTATATAAATTGGGATGTCAACTTAAGCAAAACAACAGAGTTTTAAGTAGATGTATGGCAATGAAACCGACTTTTCATCATTCTTTTGCAAGGATGTGTGACAAAAATTAAGGTAAAATATGATTTGAACTAAAACTAACTGTTTTTTTTGGTGCCAAAAAATGTTTTCCATCATTTTTAAGTATTTAAAACAAGAAAATTCACATCAAAATAAAATTGATGGATGCTTTGGTAACGATACAAAATTGAATGTACGTTCTTTGAGCTCTATGACGAGCGTATGGTTTTTTTTTTGAATCATTAAAAAATCACTACAAATTACACCTGGAAATTTTCTTGGTTCCTCTTCTTTGTATTGCAATCAATCTTTGATTGAATTTTTTACTAACTTGAATACCTACTTTTTTGTAAGCCTTAAAATGTTTTATATAAAAGAGGAATGTTAATATCTTATCTATCAAAAACTGGACTGTTGGAAATTAAAATCATTTTGCGCGTTTGTATTGTAACGTACTTTATGATTTTTCTAGCTATTATTCATAATAATCAATTGAAATCAACTTAAATGAATAACTGCTCTTTATAATAACATGTACATATTATTAAGCATTGTACTTGATTTAATTGCAATATCGAACAAAGTTGCTTTATAGTGTAGCTAGTATAGCTAGTAGCCGACCCCTTAAGATATTTTTTCTAATAAAATAAAGCACAGAAACGTCATATATAATTATTTTCGAATAATTCTTGAAGTAAAATATACTTTATTTATTTCTTTTTCGATGAAATTAAAAATAGTTTATAATTGTTCCCAAAAATAATTTATATACATAAGTTTTTGTAAAAAAGTACGAATTTCTTAAATCCTATAAAAAAACCTTACCCGATTGGATCACGACACAAAAAGCTATTTTTTCGAAGAAGACTAACTAACAAGAATAATAAGAATTTTTTAACTTTAGGAGAGACATTCAAAAGAACAGGTGGTCGGCTACTGGAGCACAGTGTGACAATCGCTCATCTAGTGGAATTTAATTAAAAAAATCACTTGCAAGAATCTATTCAAAAGCCGGTTTTATGTGAAATTGAATTGAAAATTGAATAGGTACTAAATAAGTGTGATTAAATTTTTGGGTGGAGATAATGCAAACAAAAAATAACTGATCTTAAAGTTAGAATTTGTGATTTTTTGAGGTAAAATTGAGGTTTAAAGGTGCTTTGATTACTATGGTTTTTTAAGTGTTTTTTAATTTGTTATTGAAAATTTTGTGAGATTTTTATTAAATATAATACAGGAGCATATCAATTTTAGTAAAATCTCATTTCATATGATGTTCAATACTTTGCTATTTTGCTTAAAAGTTGAAAAATCTTGTTTTTAAGTTAATTTTTACACTAAATGGAGATAATTTAAAATTATTCCGCATTATTTCATTGATAATCCATATAAATTTTAAAGCTTGATATATTAGCTTTCCTTTTGCATTTTAAGTGGCTGTTCATTTTCGAACTAGCCTTCCAGAAAAATAACTACTATGGAAAGAATCAAAAACAAAATTATAAGGATTGTAATGTTAATTTGAAACGTTTTTTGTGTGGATTTTTTTTTGCCATTAACCGGTGTATTAAATGGTCTTTATTCTTGTTTTCTAAAAATAATTTTCGAAATTTTTAGACTCAAATTCTTGATGTTTGGGTGTAATTAAATTCCCTGCACCACCAGTGCTAACTTAATACTTACAGGGGTATCTAATTTTTGTTTTTCAGGCACCTTAAGATTCCAACTAACTCTATGTGTTAAATTTCAAAAACCGTTTTTGTTGGTTGCAAAAATCTGATAAAAAAGTTGTTTCCTTATGTTTCAATTTTCTCAAAAACTAGAAGGCATAGGAACATATGGTTTTTAGTGATCGTAAAAGAATCAATTTTGTTGGATTTATCAATCAATTTTGTATTGACATCCACAGTCTTTAAAAAAAATAGTATTCTGAGTGTTTTTTTTAACTTTTTTCCTCAAATTTTGACTTTGAAATCGATTATTTCAAAAATTTTTTATTATAATAACTTGATTTAAAAATAAGAATTCAGTATATAACGTTAGCTTTTGAAAAAGGTATCATTCATAACTGTGAGTGTTGCCGTCGTTTTTAAATATTTTTTTCTCTTAAACGGGGGGAGATCGACCCCTCTCTGGTAGTAAAAAATACTTGTATTTAACTCCTCTACAAAGAATATGTCTAGCAATTTTGAATTAGTTTTTCTTGAAACTTCCAGAACTTCAACTTTATCATAAGCCCTTAAGACTTACCTAGTTTCAAGAAAAAATATTGCTTCTTCAACGAGATAAACTGGATAATAATGGATGGAATGGCAAAAAATTTCAAAAAACTGGTTTTCCCCTTTTTCGAACACTCGCACATCAATATCAATATTTTCCCAAATTTTTTTTTTTTTAACAAAGATTTTCTTAGGATTAAAAAACCCCAAACTAATTAAAAAATTCTCTAAAACTAAACTAGGGAGAGAGAATTTTTCACAGATGAGGGCATTAACTTACACAAAATTTTAAATACAAGCTTTTAAAAGGCTGTTATATGAATCAAAAATATAATACTTTTGATAGATAAAAGCAAATTAGAGTGATTTTTTTGTTGTTGAAAATTTGTATTTCAAAAACAGACCTGTGAATTTAAGGATTCTGTTTTTTTTATAGCAATTTAAGTACTACGAACCTATAAAGCAATTATTTGTGACCCAGTTTTGCATTTTATTTAATTATGAATCAAAATTACAAAGACCAAATTGACATCTTAATTGAATGTCCTTTCGAACAACACTCAAAACAAGGTTCCTTTATTGATCTTTGATAAATCTCTGTTTTTGATGATTATACCTGTTTTGGGTGCAAATTACGCACCATTCTCTTAAGATCTATCACTTTCATTTATGAATAATCTTATAAATATCATCGTTTTAGGCAAATATCATTCCAGATAATATACCAACAACAGTGGCGTATTGAGGGGGGGGCTCAGGGGGCTCAAGCCCCCCCCAAGCCTCCAAAATCATGTTATTATTTAGCTGAATTCATCATAATCTACATGGTTAACTGAATCTTGAATGATCGAGCCCCCTCCAAATTCTGAAATGGTTGTTTGTGTTTCAGCCCTATTCTGCTATTCGATTCACGTGAATTGAAAGATTCCCTTTCTTAATCATGTCAAATTGGCTTTGAAAAACTTCTAACTTTCGATAGCAAAGTGTTGTTCCCGTCTGTTTTAGAAATTCTAAAGAAAAATAAATTGTCTAAATTTAATTTTAACTACCTTTTAAACGCTTCTTATTTTAGACTTTCACGTGAATCGAATAGCAGAATAAGGCTGTTTGTTTGCGTAAGTGCCTTAGTTGCCCTTGAGGGTTGAGATCATTCTTTTAAGGATTTTAGTCCAATTCAGAATGCTTCAAATTATTTTTTTGGTATTTTGACGTCGAATTACATTACCGTTAAATTTTGCGAAGCTTCTTATGGAATCAAGCCGTATTTTATTGTCTTGAGTACCTTATATTTACTTTTTTTCAAAAATAATCTTTTTCTCAAAGATATTGGAAAAAAATTTTTTTTTATATCTCAAAATCTTAATGGTCAACATTAAACATCAATAATAAGACTTTCAATGAAAATTAGTTTTTGAGACTTTCACGTCCTGCATTCACTTGCCGAAAGTGAAATAAGGTGTTCTGTATTTTCTCACTCATTTAAATTTTTTTTTATCGAATTCTGTTCGTGAATTTGGTGCCTTTTTCAATGAATCTGCAATTTTTTGACAAAATATTATCAAAACTTATATTTTATTGTTTTGTAGATAAAAGAAATAAAAATAATCATTTTTATCAAAAAACAAAACCGACTTCCATGGATCAAAACTAGGTTTTATGGTTTTTCTAATAGTTTCTATGGCCAGAACTGAACGAAGTTGAAATGGGACCACATTGCAGCCCCCCGCCAATACAAAAAGAATTATTAAAATTGATTCACTCAATCCAAAGTTATGAGGTAACAAAAAAAAAAAAAAAACAGACGAATTGAATACCTCCTCCTTTTTGGAAGTCGGTAAAAAAAAATTGAAAAAATTTTCCAGCCCCCTCCAAATTTTTTTCTGGATACGCCACTGACCAACAACATCCTCAAAATTGTATCATAAAATGCCTTAAAAGCCTTCCAGCACATATACAAGAGTACCTACATATCTACAGAATCGTTTAGAAGATGACAAATTGGATACGAACTGCTTGATGCACTTAAGTGCCCCACTTTGCTATGGCTCTCGGTAATACAAATCCCAAAAACTCCTGTCACGTGCTCAAAATTCCTCCTTCTATCATGATGTCTTATTTTATCTTAAAAAAAAGTCTTTGAATTTCCATGTCCTGTGTGTGTGTGTTAGAATAGAACTGACACAAGAAGTACAAAAAGAAACCCATCGACCTTGTCATCACCCCAAAACGAACTTCGTGATGTTCCTCTACCTACTTGCCGCTTGTCGGAGTGGCGGATTCAATTCGATTCGATCTTTTTCTTTCCCCCCAAATAGCCCCACTGCACCCCTCTATGGCCCATCATCCGAGCAAGCGACATGTGCAACGCCAAAATAAATTCCAATCTTCCTTTTTAGATGTCGTCCGTGTTGTCCTCCCCATTTTCCACGTCGCCATTTTTGTTGAAGAGGAAAAACTTGTTTCGTTGATGATTTCGAGGGAAGAAAAGTGGGCAGGGGGTGGTTGGTAAAAAAAATATATAAATGCACACATTGCACGGAATGAATACAATTGCCCCCAGGACTTGAGATAATATAAATTTGTACATCTTTATACTGCCACGGTCTGCGGAAGAAAGGATCCTTGATGAGGTCGCAGCAAGCAACCTTACCGTCGTCGTTGTCACCGACACGGGACCAACAAAAACCAAGTGCACAAAATTCACTCCCTTTGGATATTGGCCAAACTGCCAATTCAATTTCAAGTGGAACTTTTTTTTACCATTTTTTCATTTTTGAATCATGTCGAAGATAAAAATTACGACAACGAGTCCTTTTTTAAAGTGTAACCAAAAGAAATCCTTTTGGCGAATTTCCGAAAGTTATTTTTTGCTTGCAAAACCTTAAGAAAAGGACCCACAAAAACTCTCTCAAGGATATGTATGTATGAGAGTGTAGCCAGATTGCTCACGTTAAATAGGCGAGGCTCGATTTGTCGGCTCATTTTTGTGGGCGATTTCCGCCCATTCAAAGTGGCTGACATAATAAAAAGGCAAATCGATTAGATACAACTATATTGTAGAGAATTCTCTGAATCGGAGAGATCGGCAGCACGAATAAAAAGCTGGTGCCATCAAGACGCGATTGCAATTCGCAATTTTCTCACGTATTTCCTAAAAATTTGTGTTTTTACCGAAGGCAAAGTGACAGTGGTTTGAGGATTTTTAAAGAAGTTTTCAATTTTTTCTCGTAGAAAAATTGTTGTCTTCTTTGTTGCAAGTGTATTTGTGTTGAGATTAGATTGTTTTGACAGGGCATATGGCAGGAGTTGCAGTTTTTTTTGTTTTTTTTTGTGGAATTCCTTCTTCTTTTTTGCTGAAACAGAATCATGCTTTTGAAAGTTTCCTTTTCCTGAATTAAGTTGAGATTTTTCTTTGGTTTTTTTGTTTGAAGTTAAGTTTCTAAAAGGACGACATGAAGTCTTGAAGTTTTTTTTTCATTTTTATATTCCTTGAAAAACAGTAAGAAATACTATACCAAGCCACAGAGGAAACATTCCGTTAGGTTTGTTAATTGAAAATTCCACCTTACCAGAGTACTGACCATTAATTCTTATCTCCTGTGTCTTTTTACGTTGCTTTTCATAGAAGTTTTTGAAAACTAAATGTAAAAAGGGATTAAGGTACATATATACGAAAACGTCCACAACCATTGAAACCGAACACAAATATTCTCTTGAAAACGACGACAACATTGTGACTTGGTGAAAAGTATTTTTTAATTTTTTTTAAAGTTCTTTCTAGCTTATTTTCGAAATATATAGAAGTTTCCGTCTCTCAGTTGGATTTTTGCTAAGTTATTCGACCACAAATGGTGATGCTGTTGGTGTTTTTGCTATGTTATACCTGGAAATGAAAAAGCTAAGCAGCTCTAAACATTAGATGCGGAAGGATTTATTAAAAATATTCCTGGGCAAAGTGGTTTTCAACAAAACTTAAAATGGTATACATTTGGTTGGTTATGCTTGTTGTACACTTTTCGAGAGAGAGAGATAAAGTTTTTATGGTTTTAATGGTAATAGCTTTACACATGGAGACTTTAGAATGGAGACACACTTTGAAAAGAAGAGCTATATTTCTAAGAATATTGGGTAGGGAGGGGATTGGGATTATTATATGCGGATGGAGTTTTGTTTCGAGGATAAATATGTCAGATAAGTGTAAAGTAGACGTAATAATAAGTATCAGGTAGGTTGTTAGGAAACTATTTTCGTATTAACAGGTCTTATGTAAGTTTGAGCAGAGTTTTAATAGAAAGCCTTAAATGACATAATGGCTAAGAGAATCTTTTTATTTTAATTGGAACGGAAACATTTTTAAATGCCGAAATTGATACGAGATATTAAAGGGTTGGCTATTTTATTTTTATTTCTTACAGTGTTTTTGTCGCACGAACTTGCTCTTAGGGTTCAAGTTGCTAGAATTTTTAGGACTTTTTATAAAGAAATTAAGTAAATGTAATTATTGTAGGTAGTATCATATAAAAACAAAAAAAAAAATTCAAAAAAAAAACATAAAAATCGTTTTCCAAAATAAAAAAATAACATCTGAAATCAACTTTCCTAACCAAAACAAGTAGGCAATTTCATTTGTTTTATTAAAAAAAATGCAGTTTTAGAAAAAAAAAAGTTTCAAAATCGTTTGAGCCGTTCTTAAAAAACTAATTTTTTATAAATGATTTTTTGGAAAAGAAGTTTTAAAATAAAATTGGTATGCCATTTCAAATAAATTCAATGTCCGGTTTTCGAAAATTTCAATTTTTTTTTAAAAATCCAAAAAATATTTTTTTCAATATTTCATTTTTGGCTTATATTAAAATTATATAGTAGGTATAATAATACTTTTTTACAAAAAAGTTCTTTGAAATCGAATTAAGAGTTTCGAGAGAATCAGATTAAAAAAAATACGGTTCTATTTTTACAGTTAATAATGATGTTCAAAATAAAAAGTTTGACCTGTTTTTGAGAAAAACAATCTTTTCCATTTTGGTCATGTTGTACCTATGTACCGTTAATTTCAATTTCCCATCTAGATAATTGGTTTCCATGAATGAACACATGATCCGTTCCGTTCGCTCGGCAGAATACTTAAATAATGGTCAAAGTTGATAAAATGGAACTGAATCCCGAACATCTGGCACTGATCGTGTTAGATAACAATGCATAAACCCTCGGCAAAAAAGTCTATTAAAAAAGTTCGTATGCTAGTTTTTAAATCCCAATGAATCTAAAAATATTTACAAATTTTGAACAGAAAAAATGACTTTTTTTTCAAAGAATCACAAAAAAAAAGGGAGCGTTTCAAAATTCTGGTTTTCAAAATTCTGGCAGCATATTTTTGAAAAAAAAAATTCTGCTACTAAGCAAAAATACCTTACATCCTACAACTCATTGATGTAATTCAACTTTATTTTTAAAAATTCATAGACTGACTTTCTTGCAACTCACATCTATGGTTGAAAACTATTAATATAATTTTTATTTGATACATTAACAAATTTTTAATTATTTTTTTGAAAATGTTAAACGTTTTCTCAATATTTTTAAATTTATTGATTTTTTGAACAAAAAAAAAAATCAACCTCATAAAATTGACAAAGTAATTAAGTAATAAATTAAGCAGCAAACTTTGCGAGAAGATGATTTTACAAAATTCTGCAAAAAATTAAAAAAGGGCTTGGAAAATGTTAAAACGCGTGCTTTTTAAAATTTTTCAGAACCTTTTTTATTTTTTTGCAGAATTTTGACCCCAAACCAAAAAAAAGGGATCGGGTCAAAATTCTGGCTTCAAAATTCTGCTTTTGAAAATTCAGCTTTTTTAGCGAAAATTCTGTTTTTCAAAATTCTGCTTTTTAAAATTCTGCTTTTCAAAATTCTGCCATTATATTTGAAGAAAAAAATTCTGCCAATTCTGTTTTTTTTTTTATGGCATATGCACTGGCTAAAGAAAAATAAATCTCATTAATGTAATTTAACATTAATGTCTATCAACAAATGTCTATCGACAAATGTCTATCGTTAAATGTCTATCGAGAAATGTATATCGACAAATGTCTCACGACAAATGTCTCATGACAAATGTCTCACGACAAATGTCTCATGACAAATGTCTATCGACAAATGTCTATCGACAAATGTCTATCGACAAATGTCTATCGACAAATGTCTATCGACAAATGTCTATCGACAAATGTCTATCGACAAATGTCTATCGACAAATGTCTATCGACAAATGTCTATCGACAAATGTCTATCGACAAATGTCTATCGACAAATGTCTATCGACAAATGTCTATCGACAAATGTCTATCGACAAATGTCTATCGACAAATGTCTATCGACAAATGTCTATCGACAAATGTCTATCGACAAATGTCTATCCAAAAATGTCTATCCACAAATGTCTATCGTTAAATGTCTATCGACAAATGTCTATCCACAAATGTCTATCGACAAATGTCTATCCACAAATGTCTATCCACAAATGTCTATCCACAAATGTCTATCCACAAATGTCTATCCACAAATGTCTATCGTCAAATGTCTATCCACAAATGTCTATCCACAAATGTCTATCCACAAATGTCTATCGTTAAATGTCTATCGACAAATGTCTATCGACAAATGTCTATCCACAAATGTCTATCGACAAATGTCTATCCACAAATGTCTATCCACAAATGTCTATCGACAAATGTCTATCGACAAATGTCTATCGACAAATGTCTATCCACAAATGTCTATCCACAAATGTCTATCCACAAATGTCTATCCACAAATGTCTATCCACAAATGTCTATCGTCAAATGTCTATCCACAAATGTCTATCCACAAATGTCTATCCACAAATGTCTATCGTTAAATGTCTATCCACAAATGTCTATCGACAAATGTCTATCCACAAATGTCTATCGACAAATGTCTATCCACAAATGTCTATCCACAAATGTCTATCGACAAATGTCTATCGACAAATGTCTATCCACAAATGTCTATCCACAAATGTCTATCCACAAATGTCTATTCACAAATGTCTATCCACAAATGTCTATCCACAAATGTCTATCGACCAATGTCTATCGTTAAATGTCTATCGAGAAATGTCTATCGACAAATGTCTCACGACAAATGTCTCATGAAAAATGTCTATCGTTAAATGTCTATCCACAAATGTCTATCGACAAATATCTATCGACAAATGTCTATCGACAAATGTCTATCCACAAATGTCTATCCACAAATGTCTATCGACAAATGTCTATCCACAAATGTCTATCCACAAATGTCTATCCACAAATGTCTATCGTTAAATGTCTATCGACAAATGTCTATCCACAAATGTCTATCGACAAATGTCTATCCACAAATGTCTATCCACAAATGCCTAGCGACAAATGTCTATCGACAAATGTCTATCGACAAATGTCTATCCACAAATGTCTATCCACAAATGTCTATCGACAAATGTCTATCCACAAATGTCTATCCACAAATGTCTATCCACAAATGTCTATCGTTAAATGTCTATCCACAAATGTCTATCCATAAATGTCTATCCACAAATGTCTATCCACAAATGTCTATCGACAAATGTCTATCGACAAATGTCTATCCACAAATGTCTATCGACAAATGTCTATCCACAAATGTCTATCGACAAATGTCTATCCACAAATGTCTATCCACAAATGTCTAGCGACAAATGTCTATCGACAAATGTCTATCGACAAATGTCTATCCACAAATGTCTATCCACAAATGTCTATCGACAAATGTCTATCCACAAATGTCTATCGTCAAATGTCTATCCACAAATGTCTATCGACAAATATCAATCCACAAATGTCTATCCATAAATGTCTATCGACAAATGTCTATCCACAAATGTCTATCGACAAATGTCTATCGACAAATGTCTATCCACAAATGTCTATCCACAAATGTCTATCGACAAATGTCTATCCACAAATGTCTATCCACAAATGTCTATCGACAAATGTCTATCGACAAATGTCTATCCACAAATGTCTATCCACAAATGTCTATCCACAAATGTCTATCCACAAATGTCTATCCACAAATGTCTATCGTTAAATGTCTATCCACAAATGTCTATCGACAAATGTCTATCCACAAATGTCTATCGACAAATGTCTATCCACAAATGTCTATCCACAAATGTCTAGCGACAAATGTCTATCGACAAATGTCTATCGACAAATGTCTATCCACAAATGTCTATCCACAAATGTCTATCGACAAATGTCTATCCACAAATGTCTATCGTCAAATGTCTATCCACAAATGTCTATCGACAAATATCAATCCACAAATGTCTATCCATAAATGTCTATCGACAAATGTCTATCCACAAATGTCTATCGACAAATGTCTATCGACAAATGTCTATCCACAAATGTCTATCCACAAATGTCTATCGACAAATGTCTATCCACAAATGTCTATCCACAAATGTCTATCGACAAATGTCTATCGACAAATGTCTATCGACAAATGTCTATCGACAAATGTCTATCCACAAATGTCTATCCACAAATGTCTATCCACAAATGTCTATCCACAAATGTCTATCCACAAATGTCTATCGACAAATGTCTATCGACAAATGTCTATCCACAAATGTCTATCCACAAATGTCTATCGACAAATGTCTATCCACAAATGTCTATCCACAAATGTCTATCGACAAATGTCTATCGACAAATGTCTATCGACAAATGTCTATCGACAAATGTCTATCGACAAATGTCTATCCACAAATGTCTATCCACAAATGTCTATCGACAAATGTCTATCCACAAATGTCTATCCACAAATGTCTATCCACAAATGTCTATCCACAAATGTCTATCGTTAAATGTCTATCCACAAATGTCTATCGACAAATGTCTATCCACAAATGTCTATCGACAAATGTCTATCCACAAATGTCTATCCACAAATGTCTAGCGACAAATGTCTATCGACAAATGTCTATCGACAAATGTCTATCCACAAATGTCTATCCACAAATGTCTATCGACAAATGTCTATCCACAAATGTCTATCGTCAAATGTCTATCCACAAATGTCTATCGACAAATATCAATCCACAAATGTCTATCCATAAATGTCTATCGACAAATGTCTATCCACAAATGTCTATCGACAAATGTCTATCGACAAATGTCTATCCACAAATGTCTATCCACAAATGTCTATCGACAAATGTCTATCCACAAATGTCTATCCACAAATGTCTATCGACAAATGTCTATCGACAAATGTCTATCGACAAATGTCTATCGACAAATGTCTATCCACAAATGTCTATCCACAAATGTCTATCCACAAATGTCTATCCACAAATGTCTATCGACAAATGTCTATCGACAAATGTCTATCCACAAATGTCTATCCACAAATGTCTATCGACAAATGTCTATCGACAAATGTCTATCGACAAATGTCTATCGACAAATGTCTATCCACAAATGTCTATCCACAAATGTCTATCCACAAATGTCTATCCACAAATGTCTATCCACAAATGTCTATCGTTAAATGTCTATCCACAAATGTCTATCGACAAATGTCTATCCACAAATGTCTATCGACAAATGTCTATCCACAAATGTCTATCCACAAATGTCTAGCGACAAATGTCTATCGACAAATGTCTATCGACAAATGTCTATCCACAAATGTCTATCCACAAATGTCTATCGACAAATGTCTATCCACAAATGTCTATCGTCAAATGTCTATCCACAAATGTCTATCGACAAATATCAATCCACAAATGTCTATCCATAAATGTCTATCGACAAATGTCTATCCACAAATGTCTATCGACAAATGTCTATCGACAAATGTCTATCCACAAATGTCTATCCACAAATGTCTATCGACAAATGTCTATCCACAAATGTCTATCCACAAATGTCTATCGACAAATGTCTATCCACAAATGTCTATCCACAAATGTCTATCCATAAATGTCTATCGACAAATGTCTATCCACAAATGTCTATCGACAAATGTCTATCGACAAATGTCTATCGACAAATGTCTATCCACAAATGTCTATCGACAAATGTCTATCCACAAATGTCTATCCACAAATGTCTATCGACAAATGTCTATCGACAAATGTCTATCGACAAATGTCTATCGACAAATGTCTATCGACAAATGTCTATCGACAAATGTCTATCCACAAATGTCTATCCACAAATGTCTATCCACAAATGTCTATCCACAAATGTCTATCCACAAATGTCTATCGACAAATGTCTATCGACAAATGTCTATCCACAAATGTCTATCCACAAATGTCTATCGACAAATGTCTATCCACAAATGTCTATCCATAAATGTCTATCGACAAATGTCTATCCACAAATGTCTATCGACAAATGTCTATCGACAAATGTCTATCCACAAATGTCTATCCACAAATGTCTATCGACAAATGTCTATCCACAAATGTCTATCCACAAATGTCTATCGACAAATGTCTATCGACAAATGTCTATCGACAAATGTCTATCGACAAATGTATATCGACAAATGTCTATTCACAAATGTCTATCCACAAATGTCTATCCACAAATGTCTATCGACAAATGTCTATCCACAAATGTCTATCGACAAATGTCTATCCACAAATGTCTATCGTCAAATGTCTATCCACAAATGTCTATCGACAAATATCAATCCACAAATGTCTATCCATAAATGTCTATCGACAAATGTCTATCCACAAATGTCTATCGACAAATGTCTATCGACAAATGTCTATCGACAAATGTCTATCCACAAATGTCTATCCACAAATGTCTATCGACAAATGTCTATCCACAAATGTCTATCCACAAATGTCTATCCATAAATGTCTATCGACAAATGTCTATCCACAAATGTCTATCGACAAATGTCTATCGACAAATGTCTATCCACAAATGTCTATCCACAAATGTCTATCGACAAATGTCTATCCACAAATGTCTATCCACAAATGTCTATCGACAAATGTCTATCGACAAATGTCTATCGACAAATGTCTATCGACAAATGTCTATCGACAAATGTCTATCGACAAATGTCTATCCACAAATGTCTATCCACAAATGTCTATCCACAAATGTCTATCCACAAATGTCTATCCACAAATGTCTATCGACAAATGTCTATCGACAAATGTCTATCCACAAATGTCTATCGACAAATGTCTATCCACAAATGTCTATCCATAAATGTCTATCGACAAATGTCAATCCACAAATGTCTATCGACAAATGTCTATCGACAAATGTCTATCCACAAATGTCTATCCACAAATGTCTATCGACAAATGTCTATCCACAAATGTCTATCCACAAATGTCTATCGACAAATGTCTATCGACAAATGTCTATCGACAAATGTCTATCGACAAATGTCTATCCACAAATGTCTATCCACAAATGTCTATCCACAAATGTCTATCGACAAATGTCTATCCACAAATGTCTATCGACAAATGTCTATCCACAAATGTCTATCCACAAATGTCTATCCACAAATGTCTATCCATAAATGTCTATCCACAAATGTCTATCGTTAAATGTCTATCGACAAATGTCTATCCACAAATGTCTATCGACAAATGTCTATCCACAAATGTCTATCGACAAATGTCTATCCACAAATGTCTATCGACAAATGTCTATCCACAAATGTCTATCGACAAATGTCTATCGACAAATGTCTATCGACAAATGTCTATCTTTAAATGTCTATCCACAAATGTCTATCGACAAATGTCTATCGACAAATGTCTATCCACAAATGTCTATCGACAAATGTCTATCGACAAATGTCTATCGACAAATGTCTATCCACAAATGTCTATCCACAAATGTCTATCCACAAATGTCTATCGACAATGTCTATCCACAAATGTCTATCCACAAATTTCTATCCACAAATGTCTATCCACAAATGTCTATCGACAAATGTCTATCCACAAATGTCTATCGACAAATGTCAATCCACAAATGTCTATCCATAAATGTCTATCGACAAATGTCTATCCACAAATGTCTATCGACAAATGTCTAACGACAAATGTCTATCCACAAATGTCTATCCACAAATGTCTATCGACAAATGTCTATCGACAAATGTCTATCGACAAATGTCTATCGACAAATGTCTATCGTTAAATGTCTATCCACAAATGTCTATCGACAAATGTCTATCGACAAATGTCTATCGTTAAATGTCTATCCACAAATGTCTATCCACAAATGTCTATCCACAAATGTCTATCCACAAATGTCTATCGACAAATGTCTATCGACAAATGTCTATCGACAAATGTCTATCCACAAATGTCTATCCACAAATGTCTATCCACAAATGTCTATCCACAAATGTCTATCGTTAAATGTCTATCCACAAATGTCTATCCACAAATGTCTATCGACAAATGTCTATCCACAAATGTCTATCCACAAATGTCTATCCACTAATGTCTATCCACAATAGACATTCCATTTGTGGATAGACATTTGTGGATAGACATTTGTGGATAGACATTTGTGGATAGACAAATGTCTATCCACAATAGACATTCCATTTGTGGATAGACATTTGTGGATAGACATTTGTGGATAGACATTTGTGGATAGACATTTGTGGATAGACATTTGTGGATAGACATTTGTGGATAGACATTTATGGATAGACATTTGTGGATAGACATTTGTCGATAGACATTTGTGGATTGACATTTGTCGATAGACATTTATGGATAGACATTTGTGGATAGACATTTGTGGATAGACATTTGTGGATAGACATTTGTGGATAGACATTTGTCGATAGACATTTGTGGATAGACAATTGTCGATAGACATTTGTGGATAGACATTTGTCGATAGACATTTGTCGATAGACATTTGTGGATAGACATTTGTGGATATTTGTGGATAGACATTTGTGGATAGACATTTGTCGATAGACATTTGTGGATAGACATTTGTCGATAGACATTTATGGATAGACATTTGTGGATTGACATTTGTCGATAGACATTTGTGGATAGACATTTCGTCGGTGAAACCAGAAAAGTGTGTAACTCCAAATTTTCTGAAAATTAGGTTTGAATGTCATCTGTTAGACAAACCTGATATCTACCGTTCCTTAAACTCGGAATCCCCTTAAAGTTCATAGTTTTTATTTTATTAGCAAATTAGAAAATGAAAACTCATACAAATGCCTTCAAAACGATTTTGTTTTTTTGCTCTCCTATAAAATTTGCTAAAATGGAGTTACACACTTTTCTGGTTTCACCGACGATTTGTCGATAGACATTTGTGGATAGACATTTGTGGATAGACATTTGTCGATAGACATTTAACGATAGACATTTGTCGATAGACATTTGTCGATAGACATTTGTGGATAGACATTTGTCGATAGACATTTGTGGATAGACATTTGTGGATAGACATTTGTGGATAGACATTTGTCGATAGACATTTGTCGATAGACATTTGTGGATAGACATTTAACGATAGACATTTGTCATGAGACATTTGTCGTGAGACATTTGTCGATAGACATTTCTCGATAGACATTTAACGATAGACATTTGTCGATAGACATTTAACGATAGACATTTGTCGATAGACATTTGTGGATAGACATTTGTCGATAGACATTTGTCATGAGACATTTGTCGTGAGACATTTGTCGATAGACATTTGTCGATAGACATTTGTGGATAGACATTTGTCGATAGACATTTAACCATAGACATTTGTGGATAGACATTTGTCGATAGACATTTGTGGATAGACATTTGTCGATAGACATTTGTGGATAGACATTTGTGGATAGACATTTGTGGATAGACATTTGTGGATAGACATTTGTCGATAGACATTTGTCGATAGACATTTGTGGATAGACATTTGTCGATAGACATTTATGGATAGACATTTGTGGATTGACATTTGTCGATAGACATTTGTGGATAGACATTTGTGGATAGACATTTGTGGATAGACATTTGTGGATAGACATTTGTCGATAGACATTTAACGATAGACATTTGTCGATAGACATTTGTCGATAGACATTTGTGGATAGACATTTGTCGATAGACATTTGTGGATAGACATTTGTGGATAGACATTTGTCGATAGACATTTGTCGATAGACATTTGTGGATAGACATTTAACGATAGACATTTGTCATGAGACATTTGTCGTGAGACATTTGTCGATAGACATTTCTCGATAGACATTTAACGATAGACATTTGTCGATAGACATTTAACGATAGACATTTGTCGATAGACATTTGTGGATAGACATTTGTCGATAGACATTTGTCGATAGACATTTGTGGATAGACATTTGTCGATAGACATTTAACGATAGACATTTGTCGATAGACATTTGTCGATAGACATTTGTGGATAGACATTTGTGGATAGACATTTGTGGATAGACATTTAACCATAGACATTTGTGGATAGACATTTGTCGATAGACATTTGTCGATAGACATTTGTCGATAGACATTTGTGGATAGACATTTGTGGATAGACATTTATGAATAGACATTTGTGGATTGACATTTGTCGATAGACATTTGTGGATAGACATTTGTCGATAGACATTTGTGGATAGACATTTGTGGATAGACATTTGTCGATAGACATTTAACGATAGACATTTGTCGATAGACATTTGTCGATAGACATTTGTCGATAGACATTTGTGGATAGACATTTGTCGATAGACATTTAACGATAGACATTTGTGGATAGACATTTGTGGATAGACATTTGTCGATAGACATTTGTGGATGAAAAATGTTAAAAAGCACGCGCTTTTTATCATTTTCCAAACCCTTTTTTAATTTTTTGCAGAGTTTTGAAAAGCAGAATTATGAAAAGCAGAATTTTGAAAAACAGAATTTTGAAAAACAGAATTTTGAAAAGCAGAATTTTGAAATCAGAATTTTGTAAAGCAGAATTTTGATAAAAGAATTTTGACCCTGGCAGAATTTTGACCCCAACCCCAAAAAAAAACTAAAACCTGTAACAAATAAATTAGGGAAAATCCACGATTGAGCTTCACATACTTCTTCGCTAAATTTACATTTTTTTAAATATAAAGAATTATTATTTTTTCTATTTTTTATATGCCGGACTCATTTGTTACGAATGGGACAGTTTTATAGAATATTTATTATTTTCTTTCCAAAATTTATACATATCGGAGTCAAATTTTATTGATTTTCAAAGTATACCTATATACAACTGTTTTGGTTAAGTAATTTGTTTTCCACAGAAAAAAATGCAAAGTTGTTTAATTTTGAAAGAAAAAATTTTTTTTTTGTATGGGTTGGAAAAACAGGGGACATATCAATTTTTGTATAAAAACAAGAGAAAATTTGCTCATCTGCTTGTACACTTTCCCACAAAAATATTCTATCAATTTTTATCTCTAAAAAGGTCAAGTTAAAAGATGGCCCAAAATATTGTCTCTAAAAGTTTGTATATTTGAAATGACAACCTATGTATAAAGTTTTTCTTCTGCATTACAAAAAAACCCTCCAAGAAAAATAATTCCCATCAGAAAGACAAATAATTTAAATAAGACAAATAAATAAGAACTTAAATCTATCACTAGATTTATTTGTTCAGAGTTCATTCAAGGACCTCCGTCTCTCGGTACAACATAGCCTTGAAAGAACTTCTGTTTCTTTAACACTTCAACTATAAAACAAAAAGAAAAACTAAAGAAAACACCAAAACTAAATAAAAACAAAACAAAATAAAATAAAAAACTTCTTATACTACCAGGAAACCCTTGGGTATATAGAATTTTCTATTCTACAACTTTTCAATGTTCTTAAGGAACTGAAAGTTTGATTTCAATTTTTGTTTGTAAAAAAAAGTCTATTTAACATTTATTTCTCTTTCGGCAAAACCACATTTGGTAGATTAGGTTTTTGGGGTATGTGAAATAGGTGAAACGACTTTCTTCTTGTATACACGACCTAATGTGCCAAAAATGTTCGCATTCGTAAAATGTTGATGAAGCTCCCTCCGATGTTTTTGTTGTTGTCCTTGTTAGAAGGTTGCCTTTTATGTGTGTTCTTTAGCAACCTGCCAGAGGTGAAAAAGTGTTATATACGACACAACTTTCCTTTTTGCCAGTTAAATGTAGTTTTAATGTCTTTTTGAACTCACAGGTAAGTACTGAATGGGAGCAGATTAACCCTTTTTTGCCTACATTTACACCTACACTTTGCCTACACCTACAGCTCTACACTTTCCATATAAACAACGACCTTACGGATGCTGAATCAGGAGAGAGAACACTGAAAAGGAAACTGCCTAAAACTACAGTAAACCCTGTTAACGGTGCATATTAAACAACGATTCCAATCCAAGGCAAAGGCATTAAATCAACAGAAAAAGAGAGATGTGCGGTGTAAGTGGTGACTTTTTGAGAGAGGGTGTAGAGGGGGTTAATGGCAAAATATCGAATAAAGCTACCATTAAAAACTTTCAATGTCTTTTTTTTGTGATTTGGGGATTTTTTCTTATTCGAATAATTGGAATTGGGTTGCTTTTACACCCAGCTTTGATGTGGATTATGGGAGGAGAAAAGATTTGTGATGGAAGAGAGGATGCTGGGGGGTGTGAATTGGAAGAAATTTATTCAAAATTGTTGACACACATACTTTGTATTGTTATGGTTTTGTGTGTCACAGATGTCATTGGCAGACGTTTTGTTTTGTTTCGATTGAGAGTGAGTGTGTCCTTATTTCTTTTGAATAATTTATTGGTCGAAGAGTTAATTCAGTGTTGTTTGGATCTATAATGGATTTTCTGATGTGTATAGTTACTCATTCTTTCTCTTTCTATCACAGTCAGTGGGATAGGATAATTTTTCTCGTTTTATTTTTTTTTATGGTGGAATGGTTGAAGGATTTGAACGAGATAAAATATTGGAGTCATAACACGAAGGTTATATACACATGGTTTATCTGAAATTGGACAGATATTGTAATTTATTAACCTATTCACAAGCGTATTGATGTTAGGAGTGTAGTTTTTTGTATTCAGAGCTTAAGGGTGAAATATATGTAATTAAAGATGTTGTGGGTAGCAAAGAAAAACATACATTACTTATTGAGCTAGGTATGTATTGTTTGACCTTGTTGAATAGAACATTTGAAAATCAATTAGTCAAAGGATATGTTACATTATTTATCTGCACGAAATGAACAAACATTGCTGAATACCTACCTTACGTATACATGAGTAACAGGTATGTAAATATCTTCACATGTTTACTTTCTAACCTATTTTTCCTAAACAAAGGAAATTAATTAGGAAGAACAAATTATGCAAATAATCAACAAAAAAGGATGAGAATGGGTCAAGATTTTTATATAAGAATTTCTTTATATTTTCACTAGAATTTATGACCACTGGGACACAAAAATTGAAATTAAAAAAAGGATTTTGAATATAAGTTTGTTTATTTTTTTTCTTTAAATGCTTTAAAAGCATATAAGCTGTTTTATAAAACATTTTGTGTAATAATTTCATCGAAATCGGCTGAGCCATTTTCGACAAAGCCGTTTATTTTTAAAAAAGAAAACGGAATTCCATTCTACAGGGTGTTTTTCTAAACTATTGTGGTTGAGAAAAGAACAGATAGATAAAGCTCCGAAAAAGTTTTTATTCATTTGAACCTAAATTAATTTAGCCCTGATTTTTTAATCGTCAGTTAGACTATCAAATTAATGTCATTATAAAAAAAACTTTTATTTCTAGGAATAAGCTCTAACTGAGGATTATCTGACTATTGAAAAATTGGCCCTTAGTTTGTTTTTTTTTTTTTTTTTAACAAAATAAACTGCGCCTTAAAAATAATGATTGAAAAATATTAATACTCCTTTACGTGTTTTTTTTTAATTAAAATGATATGTATAAGTGAAAAAAAATTTTTTTTTAAAGTAAACAATTGGGTTTGATGCAAAATTGCGGAGAAACGGTTCGCAGAAAAAAAAGTTTTGAGAAAAACTAAAACTGTAATAAATTCTTGATTGAATATAAAAAAAGTTCTTACTAATCGGACGTAGTTTGGCAAAGATAAAGCCAGTTAATGGAAAAGGAAGCAAAAATCATAAAAACCGTCTTAATTTGAAAACGAAACGAAAACGAGAAAATTAACTCTTAAGTTTTTCGACTTAAAATGACCTCAGGAATCCATGGGTTTCTTTTGGGGTGGTGACTGTGGGATACCCTGAAATAACTCCAAACGTAAAATTTCGGCCCTCCCTTTTCGAAAATAAGTCATTTTTAAGAATTTTAGTTTAAAAAAAAAAAAAATAAATATTGAAGGCCTACATATTTTGAAGAGTTCTGTTTATAAAGACTATTGGATATTATTTAAGGTAATTAATGCATGTGTTTAAAAGAACTGCCATTTTTGTCAATTACATATTAGAAAGATTTAACTAATTTTTTTGCGCCTACCGTTTTTAGTCTCAACTTTTACAAAATCAAGTTTTTACAACAACTGGCCAATGCCTTACGACTATGAGGAAAAACGTCTAATTTCGAGGTTTTTGACCAAAACTAACATTGACGAAAAGGGTTTTTGTTTTACCGTTAATCGTTTTGTCCATCTATCGACTCCGACGTTTAGGCCCAAACTTTTAGCTTGAAACATGGAACATAATTCTTTGCCGCCGGGTACAAAGGGGTTAAGTCATAAATGATAATTTGCCAGAAAATGCGAAGTTGAGCTAATCGATGAATTTTTAAGCATTGATCCTCTTATTTTTATAGGAAAGAGTTGTTCTAAATTTATGTGTTTGATACCAAATAAAAGAGAAAAAAGAGGTTATCCTCATTTAATCGAAACCTAAAAAGTGCAATTTTGTGACTTAACCCCTTTGTACCCTTTGCAAAGAATTTTCAAGTAGTTTCCAAGCCCCGTTTTTTATTTTTTAAGTATATCCTTTTGAATGGATGCCTCCATACCTATAGAGTTTTCTAGGTATGTATTGCAATTTTCTTGAAACAGACTCTAATAATATCGATTCAATTTGATGTACGATATGGTCAAAGTGACTTAAACAACAAATGTTCATTTTTAGTTTTTCAAAATTTATAATAGGTATTTATAATTCAGTAAATTTAACAGTAGGAGAGAGGACCCTTAACACAAATCAGATTTGTTAACTGTAGGCAATTATTTTTGGCTTCATTTTTCCTGGCAAAAGAAAAAAATATGAGCTGACTCAAGTCTCAGTTTTTAAAACCTTTAAAAAACAAGTTTAATACAAATCTGAAATGCACAAAAAAATACAGGTATTCCCAGGTATGTAATTATACATAAATTGTCTTAAAGAAACGATGTTTTAGGATTGTGAAAAATTTATGGGGTCAATCAAAGGATATCAATCAAAGTTTTGAAGCTTCCATATTGTATTTGTACACCATTACTTTTAATTCTTGTCTCATTTGCATAAATTTTGCCGAAGTTTATATCTTGCTCTCATAAAAATGACCTTTACCCCTACCCTCTTTTTGAAAGCAATAGTTAAATAGAGGGTCAAATATGCATCGTGCGTCGAAAAGAATCTTAAATAAATAAACAATAAATTAATTTTTCTGACCCTTGAATCTAACATTCTTGGACTAATAAAAGGGTTGCCTCAAAACGTTCATTCATTAAACTTGTAATTTACTACATGTGAATAAAATACTTCAACCACTTTTATCTAGTGAAAAGAATTAATAAATGAACACATGTGGCAGAAGTTTGTTATAAAGTCCTTAAGTTATTCTTTCATCTTCTATATAAAATGCGTATGTAAGATTTTGTAAGCATCAAGTCATTCTAATGGAACAATGAATAAACTTCTATTTAAAATACAGGCTTACAAAATTGCGATGTTTGAACAAGAAAAAAATTATGAATAATTTAAATTTTTCTTCAAAAACTTTTCACTCTAAAAAAGCTGAATTGAACTAAAAAATGAACCTATTGTGTCGAGTTTTATGGTAATATTTCATTCAATTTTCAATTCTTTAAAGTTTAAAGAAATAAAAGTCCAACTCTAACCTGTACTTATCAAATAATAATTATATTTTCTCTTTGTTCCTATTCAAACAATTCCATCATAGCTATAAAACTACCCCTTTTTTTCAAATTGAATGAAATAAAATTAAATAAAAAAAAAGAAGTAAAATAAAACAAAATAAACCAAAACCGGACCTATTCACAGCTTTTTCATAATGAATCTCTCCCATCGCCTATTCATAACAAAAGGATATCACAATCCCAGTGCTAAAATCTAAAAAGTCGTCGTCGTGTTCCTGTACCACATTCATTGTGTTATTCATTGTGTCGACTCAACAGTCGTGTCGTCGTCGTCATCATCGTCATCATCACACAAGGAAACAATTAAAATAATGTTGAATGTGTTCCCTCTGGTTGGTAACTTCAAATGCGACGTTATACACGAGCAAAACACACTACATAGTAACATAGTAACATAGTATATATTTTATTTTCTATATAGAAAACTCTCGTTTTGTATAGAAGTTCAAACTTCAAATCCTCGATGAGAGGAGGACACATTTTTCACTAAGCGCACAGTGTTAGCGACTGCAGCGCCACCATTTAGAACGGATATCCTGCCAAAGCAACAGTAATGTTTCATAATTGTTAACATTTCGAGTGGGTGCATCTGTTGTTAGTGTTGGTGTGGATTCCTTTCCGTTTTGTAGTTGGTGTTCATTCGTTTCCATCTTAATGATGGCAGTCTCGGTAACAGCACCAACATCAATACAATATTTGAGTATTAGAAATGCATAGGACCATCCTGCCCTGAGCTCTGGATTGGTTCAATCTCATCTCATGGCTTTTACTTCTCAAGTTAACTGTTAACTGTGTGTGTTAAATTGGCGTATATCTATAAAAATAAACAACTTCAACTTTTTTTTTGGTAATAATTGACCAGGACCTTTGAACTGCAATAAGCCATCGGGGCAGGATTGGTACTTTTTATTTTCTGGGTGGATTGTGATGAGAGCAAAAATGCTAATAAATTTAACTCGCCAATTCGGGTATATTTCGGTTGAATTCATGCAGAAGATGAAAACTTTCAGTACTCTCGTACTTTACATTCGAGTTTTTATTTGAAAAGGAAACACTTGGTGCATGGAGGAGAGAGCATGGAACATGGAGCATTACCCGAGGCCAATTTGCCCAGAATAGCATCACGGGTGTATAGTTTTATTTTTGATGGCAAAAGTTGGGTGTGTTATTGTTGGGCTTTCGTCCAAACGGAAAATTGGATTAAGACACACAAAGATGGTGCCGATGATGAAGTTGAAAATTACGGATAAAATTTCTTTACTTTGCTCCATTGAAAAAGTTTTTCATTTTCAGATCGAAGAGGGGAGAGGGTTTTTGAATTTTGCCAAAAAAAAGAGAACTATAGTATACAACAAAGGATTTTAGGGAAATCATTGTGATGAATATTCTCGGTTCTTTAGAGATAACTATATAGACAGAGGAACAGGATACACAACGGTATTTCATGGTTCGAAATTGGTGAAATACATAAATTTCATAGTAGTTTTTCTTTTGTTAGTTGTAGTATGTTCCGTTCGAGTTTCAGGAAGTTTTGAGAGAAGTATGTGGGGTAAAATGAAGAAAAAACGAGAAAGAGACTAAGTTTCGGTTTCAGGTCCGTAAAATATGCAAACAATATTCGGGAATAGTATATTTTAATTAAATCTTCTATAGAAACAAAGATTGTATATTATACGAGTAGTTGGGTGTTTTATTGTTTGGATTTTTTATTATAATTTTTTTTTTCTATTTTTGGCAGAGGAGGAAAAAAGGATTTAATAAATTTTACAAGTCCCAGCTGAGATAATTTTGTGAAACAAAAGTGAGTGAGAATTTTAGTTTGACAGAAAGAGGATAAACTTTATTTTCTATACACAAAAAGTTTTCTATTTTTTTATATTTCGATATACCTACTCTGAATGGTCAGTAGAGAGATGGGTATTATCACTAATTTTATGGCATGCGCCATTTCTATAGATTTAAATCTATAGGATAACATAACATACATATATTAAATAGGTATATCTTTATGGTTATGGGTATTATAAAGTTCATCGGCTTATCAATTTCAAATCTGAGGGAATGGAAATTTGTAGGCTTTTAAATTTATTCAAATTTTTGTTTATTTTCTATTAAGATTCATGTAGATAAGATATGGATTCAGAACCACACACACACAGGACTCATAAGTTTAAGTAAATTAATTATAAATTTTAAACAATAAAACTTATTTTTTGGAGATCGTATCTTTGTTTGGATAAGCAGAAAGGTATATATGAATTTAATTTTATTTTATAATATTTTGGGGTTATTAAGAGCATATTTGTATGAAATATGGTTTGAGGTTGAAAAAGTCTATTGTGAAGATTCCAAAAAAAGTAGGGAAATCGAGATTATTCGGGGATCAAATAAATGTACTGGTTCCAAAGATTTACTAAAAACTACTTGTGGACATTCTCGTAAATAAGTTCTGTGTTAGGTATTTTGAAATAAAATTGTATTTTTGGAACCCTTTTCAACAGAAATTTCAGTATTTTTAACGTTTTTTATTTTATTTGTAATAATTTCAAGAATTTGTAAGAACGTCGAGTCGTCCGTCTTTTGATTTTGATCGGAAAAAGGTGACGACATGTAAAATGTGTAAAAAAAAGGAATTCAATTTACTTGCAAAACGAATATTTTGCAACCAAAAAAAGTTTTTGCAATTGTTTTTCAAAAATTTTATAAAAGTTTTGTTTATATTATAAATAGTCAAGTCATTTTAATCATTTTGAACCCCAATCTGCGGAAAAATTCGTAGTGGAGTGAATTTTGGTATACACCTTACCGCGTTTTAATGAAGATGTGAAAAATCGACATTGATATCGTGATTGTTATTAATTTTCCAAACATGAATTCCATAGAAAATGTCGTTTAGAGCTTCTCAAGAGAAAAGTTGCAGAACAAAATTAGCAGCTGAAAAAGCTTAATGGTAATTTAGGATTGATAACTAGCTCAAAACTAAAATTGAACCATGTTTAAAAAGTGTGTTCTTAATAATGAAGGCGCTGATTGTACAAAAAAGGGAAACATACAAAATTTCCAAAAAAAAAACGTGGATTAACGTTTTGTATATTATTTTTTATTCCAATGTGTATATTTTTACTTTTTTTAATTAATCCGTATTTACGTAAAAAGATAAGTAAATAAAACCAAAAAATGTAAGCTACTTCGATAAAACCTCAAAAATTAAGCAAAATAAACCAAAAATATGTATTTTTGAAGTCAAAACTTCTTTAGTATCGTAGTGATTTGAAACAAGATGAAACGAAAACGCGACACGACTTCAACTTGTTATAACTTTTTTGTTTTAATAGATAGATGAATGAAATTTGTACTGTAGATAGGTAATTAAATTATAATTGTACAAAATTTCAATTAATTTCATTTTCAAAATTCGGAGATAACGGTAAGATGTTCTTTTCCAACACACGTTATATCTTTTGATCTAGTGCACATACAAATTTGGTTTAACTTTAATACGCATGCTGATAACATAACCTTTTATTTGATATATCACACATAACGTTACGTGCTCTACAAGTTACACAATTTTAAATTGAAAAGAATTTAAAAATACCTCAAAACACCTGTGGAGATCTGTTGGCGATGACCAGCTACAAGTGTAGGAAGTACCGTAATCTCAGTCTGGAAATTCGACATGGTTGACATTAAAAAATTCTAACTTCTCTTGTAGACATCTTTGAAATAAGATCTATAGCCAACGAAGAAGATTCACTTTCTTTGAAATAAGATTTATGCATCATTATACAAGGTGAAACAATAAGCTTTCATATGGTTTAAAATTTTTTATAGGTTGTCAAACAAAATAATTGATTTAATAGCATGAGAACACAAAAATAAATGTTTTTTTTTGCTTTTTGATGATGATGACACCTGATCGATATATATATTTTGAGCTAAGACAATAAGCTTTCAGATGATATAAAATTTATCTAGGTTGTCATATAACAAACATGGATTTGAAGGTGATAGAATAAAAATAGGTACATTTTTTCTATTTTTTTTTTTTGCAAGAAAAATGATTTTTTAAGGTTTCACTTCTACCACGTGTGAATTGCACACATGATTTTTTTTTCGTATGTGAGTGCAATTTAGTCACCTTCCCTGCGCTCTACTCCCGAAACGGTTCATTTTACAGAAAAATGCTATAGGCAATATGTTGTAGATAATTTCACGACGAAAATTTTGTATAAAAATCTCTGATGATATCCGATCAATAGGTCGCGGGATATTTGCGAAAAACTTTTCGTGTCCTTTTGACCCTTATAACTTTTTAAGCCGGCACGATATCAATGTCGATTTTTCATATCTTCAATTAAACGCTGGAATAAAGGTGTATACCAAAATTTAGCCCACTAGGAATTTTTCCGCAGATAAAACCTAAAATTACTGGACTTTGTGAAAAAAATAAAAAACTAATTAATACAGTTTGTTATAAAAAATGCTAATTAAAATTAAATATCTCCAGGATTCTTTTGGTATAAAGTACAAACTATATTGTATAATGTTCTTCATTAAAATTATGGGACAATTTTTTAAACAAAAAGAATATATTCCCATGCAATGTGTTCAACGCGGAGCGGAAGTGGTATTTATTTTCGCTACTTAACTGATTTCAAAACTATTATCAGAATGCACTTTTTTTAAATGCACTAGTTAGTTGTAGATTTTATAAAATGTCTCGCTATACATTTTAAAGAAATTTAAAAGAGTCGACATGAAGAGCAAAATTTTTATTTTTTTGAAAAAAAAAAAAAAATAATAATAATAATAATGCAGCTATGCTGCGATTTCTTTAAATGTTACGTGCGCAAAGTGGTATTCTATCAAAGCGAAATATTAAAAAAAAAACCCAAATAAAGGCAAATTTCAGGATTCTATAAAAATATATGTACCAAATTTAAGGGAAATCTGTCCCCCCGTTTAGATTGTGGAAATGTGTGCAGATGGACAGATTTCTCCATCATCGTAATGTCAGTTTTGATAAAAAGCTCCAGACATAATTTTTGACACGAAACCAATAAAAATTTCTAGCTTTAAAAAAATAATTATAATGCCATTCTTCAGAAATTATTGGTCGACAAGTTTTCAGTAGAATGAATCGGACTGTTTACAAAATATTGATTTTTCAAAAAAATTGGAAATGTATGTAGGTATGCACATATTTACATACCTACTTAGGTATATGTATTTTTAAAAAATCCAAAAATTTTTTTTTTTACATTTAACAGAATTTTAATTTTCAAGTTACTCAAACGCTTTTTTAAATAGGTATTTATTATTTCTTAAATTCTTAAAAATGCTTTTAAAAATGTCTACAAAATGTAAAAAAAAAAATTCAAAACTACCTACATATTTTTTTCAAAAACGAAATCTTTATAAAGTGTTAAATGCAAAAATTGATTTTATCCGATTGTGAAGTATTAGCTTACTTCACAAGGATGATACTTCTATTCTACACCATATTTATAATTTAACTTTGTTACATCAAAAAATAACAAATAGGTATCCCAAAATATAAAATATTTTTTTTAGCATTTTTTTTCAACAAATACTGTGCGAAAAAATTGTTGTCAAGATATTGAGACACGCGCGCTTTTCAATATATCCAAACAATATGGAAACTGATATTTTATAAACAAAATAAACCCATCTTCAATACTACAACCAAACTTTGCTTACGTCACAACTTTTTTTCAGACTTGTCCCGATTGACTGAACTAATAGATACATAGATTGTTGGAAGTTTACTTAATAGATTATACACTTTAATTTTGTTTCAGTTTAAAAAATCATTCTCATTAAACCCCTTGTGCAAAAATTATTGTTGGCATCCCTATAAAAGTAAAAACAGACGAAATAGTGCCAGACACCTTTAACTCAGCACAGAGCAACATGAAGATAACCGAAGAAAAAAAAAAAACAACAAAATTCAAAGTTCCCACTGCATAATGCATATCATAGCTGTCCTTCACGAATGAAATGCATTTCTCTCATTTCCTCTAACAGGAAACCAAAAGCACTTTTTGCTTTTTTATTGTTTTTATTTGCAGTAGAACCATCTACCACCATCGTGATTTACCGTTCTTGCGTATTGCATTCAACAGCACATCTACCATTTGAACAGTGCACAAGAGTGAGAGGAGAAATAAATGCATCAGGTGGATACAATGCAACATTTTGTTCTCCAAATAAAAAATTAAATAAAAAAGATTTAAGTGAGAAAAAAAAAACGAACCCATATCTCATGATTTATTTCAATCCATTCATCATTTAATTCTTGATTGATTGAAATATTCCTGTAAAAGCTACCCCAACAACCAACAATTATATGCGGTTTGGTTTGCATTTTTCTTGGAATTGCAGTGAAACAAAGAACAGAAAAAAAAAAAAAACACAGAACAAAAACTTTTAACACAAAAGAATATTTGTAAAAGAACGTAAATAATTTGAACAAAATTATTAACAAATTAATTATTTACAAAACAAATACATAATTTGAACATAAAATTGTAATAAATAACAAAAAGAAATAAAAAAAAGAAACGAAGTCAAAAATTATTGACAACCGGACACAATGAATTCGCAAACGGAACTGCATTATATTGTGCAACGGAATATCCGGGAAATTAGTTTTTGTGTAGAGTTTGGCGGCCATCATGAAATTCGATTTAAAATGGTTTGTGTATAAGATAAAAATGATTGGTATAAATTCGCTAAAGAGATTTTTAGTGAAGACACTATACGAATTCGAAATGTGGAGAGTAGCAAGTAACACAACCGGAAACATTTTCAAATTCAGTCGAAAACATATTTGGTCATTGAAAAAGAAAGATGTCGCTAGTAATATTTAAAAATGGCTTTTTACACAACGGATGCGTAAAAATTTTATAATTTGAATTGAACATTCTTTGAAAATTAACGAACTTCTTTTTGAGTTTGAAATTCTGATTGAAACTTAACTGAATAACTGTCGTGGTGATTCTTAATTTTCATTCTGGTTCAAGTTGGTGGGAAATGGAAGACTAAAAAGTAGTTTCTCAATACGTTACTCATAAATATTTTTCAAAAAATTTTTTAACTGGTATCGGTAATCTTTAAATATTTTATTTAAAACCTGAATTCATCGTGGTCAGTTAATTTTCATTCATTCAACAAATTAAAATCAAATTGGTTGTCCGTTAAGTCGGCTTAACGGACAATAATTTTCAGTGATAACGTCGCATCATAGGAAAACTAATTTATTGTTAGCTTTAGATAAAAATATGTACCTACTTAAAAATTATTTGTAACAAAAAAAAAAAAAAAAATAAAAAAAGTATTGGGTTGTCTTAGGATTCGAACCTTGGACCTCTGAAGCAAGAGATAAATCGTTCGTGTAATGCGTTTTTATAGCTCCTAAAGTAAGTATCATAATTCGACAAATTAGGCTTCATCTTTTTTGTTTCTTGGTAAGTTCAAGAACTACTCTAAAATCATCCCTTAAAAGTAAGAAACAAGAAAATATTTTCACCTGGCATGGTTATGTAATGGTTATTCAATAGCCATGCTATTATGTCAAATTTCCCAACATAATAGCTCAGTATGACAGTAATGGGTTATGGATGGCATATATGATCATAAGAAGAGTGGAGCAATTTTGAACTTTTCTTTCAAATCACTACGTCTAAATTATGGTCTTCTCAACTAATTTGTATGTTTTTTTTGAAAAAAATTCTTATGCCTATACGGAATCGGAGCGGGTTAAAATTCTGACTTCAAAATTTTGTTTTTTTTTTTAATTTTGATTTTTCTATTATAGCTCAGGGAAATTACTCAAAATATATATGGGCATGAAATCGCATTTTTCGCGGGACAAAATTTTTTTCATGGAATGTGTTCGGGTGGTTGTCCTTATCATAAAAGTCAATTTGTTGGGATGATTGGAGGTTGGGAACAGCCGCCATCTTAGAAAAGAGATTGGTATCGTTTTTATTGAATAGCTAAATTGTTATTCATTTTAACAAAAAATGACAAAGGTAAGACTTATTAACAATAAAATTACCAAAAAAATGATATACAAAAAAATTCCGTGAGTTGATTGAATAAAATTTTATAGTTGGTCAAAGTGCGGGTTTGCATCGCAAGTTTGGGGTATAATGACATTTGTTCATATATCTGACGAACTTTTGATTTGTGTACATAATTCTTCTAGAATGAAATATAGTACTTATAATTATCTATAAAATGAGCCCACAATCGTTATTGTAACCATCGTATTGTAGAAGTAATCTAACTCCCAAACTCTTCATGTACTAGGCAAAAGTGAGAAAAAAGCTAGTTTTTTGGTAGTAGGCCGATCAAATTTTGGGAGTAGAGGTATAACCAAAATGTAAGTACGCAGTTTTGCAGCCATACGCGTCTTAATATCGATTTCAAAGGTCTGATAACTTTAATTTTGTTCTTTATACGGTTTTCGGGGGGGTTTAATAACGTAAGTTTTCCAGTTAATGTGAATGTAATAAATGTATACTATTTCAAATTATAAATATAAAAGCTGATGCTCTATTATTTTTCCTAAATCTGGACACCTCAATCTCGGCGATGGGGTTAATAGAACTCATGATATAAGCTTTTTTAACTAACCATATCAGGCTTTTCAATTCAAATAAACAAACAAAAATCTTAACAAAAAAGCCTCTAAAACATAATCGTATAAACGGCTTATATCTTGAGTTCTATTGGTCACATCCTCAAAATTGAGGTGTCCAAATTTAGGAAAAATGACAGAGCATTAGTTTTTATATTTATAATTTGAAATAATGTAAATTTAGCTCATTCACATGAACTGGAAAACTTACGTTATTTAACTCCCCGAAAGACGTATAAAGCACAAAATTAGAGTTGTCAGACCTTTGAATTCGATATTAAGACGAGCATGGGTACAAAACTGCGTACTTATATTTTGGGTATACTTCTAATCCCAAAATTTGCTAGGCCTAATAGCAAAAAACTAGCTTTTTTATCACTTTGAAGTTAGATTACTTCTACAATATGATGGTTACAATTACGATTGTGGGCTCATTTTATAGATAATTATAAGTACTAAAATTCATTCTTGAAGAATTATCCAAACAAATCAAAAGTTCGTCAGATATATGAACAAATGTCATTTTGCCCCAACCTTGCGAAGCAAACCTGCACTTTGACCAACTATAAAATTTTATTCAATCAACTCACGGAATTTTTTTGTATATCATTTTTTAGATAATTTTATTGTTAATAAGTCTTCCTTTCTTATTTTTTGTTAGAATGAATGACAATGGAGCTATTCAATAAAAACGATACCAATCTCTTTTCCAAGATGGCGGCTGATCCCAACCTCCAATTATCCCAACAAATTGACTTTTATGATAAGGACAACCACCAGAACACATTCCATGAAAAAAATTTTGTCCCGCGAAAAATGCGATTTAATTTACTAATTTCCCTGGGCTATTATGTCTTTCAAAATTCTGCTTTTTAAAATTCTGACCAGCATACAAAAAATTTTGTTTTTTTTTTTTTATAGCATATGCACTTCACTTGCTAAGGAAAATAAACCTCATTTTTAACGTACTTAATTCAACATTTGTAAAGGTTTTTTGTTTCTGTGGCAAATCTATTTTTAATTGCATAAACTGACTCTCTTTCAACTTACATAACATCTAATAATTAGAAACGATGTTGTATCTTGTATGATACAAAATATTCCTTTTCTCATTTAATTTTTTTAAAACTCATCTTTACTTGATAAATTACTAAATTTTTAATATTTATTTTTCAAAAATATATTTAATATTAAAAACTTGTCCTAATATTATCATATTTTATTTATTTATCAAACAAAAAAATTGATATGCATAAAAAAATGACAAAGTATAAGTTAATAAAAAAGCAGTAGATTTTGCGTGAAAATGATTTGACAGAATTTTGCAAAAAACTAATAAAAGGTAAAAGCGTGCACTTTTTAACGTTTTCCAAAACTCTTTTTTTAATTTTTGCAGAATTTTGTTTAGCAAAATTTTGAAAGCAGAATTTTGACTAAAAAAAAAAAAATAATATACCTATGCCAACCTTGTAGATTTTAAAAATAACTTTTTTCGATTCGGGCTTTGGTATTAACATTGGTCTAATATTGGTTTTGGTATAATATTGGTCCTGGCACAAAACTCTTAAACGGCGGTAAATTACATTAAGAAGATATTTAGAAAATTCGTAAATATTTGATATTCTATAAAAAAATGTATCAACATTTTTTTTGTAATAAATTTAATTTTAAAAATATCATTATTTTCGAAATTCGTCAAAAGTTGAAAAAGTGGCTTTTTGCTCGTAAGTTGCATGGTTGTTGAAAAAAAAACTATCAGTTCTCTATTCAAAAAAAGTTCTGCAATTTTAGTCTAAATTCATTTTCTTGTTAATGGGTTAATTACTTAAAATAAAATTGCCAGCGTAACATTAAGATTCTACTACCAGTCTGATTTTCATCCTGCATGGTTGCTTTCTCCCTCATTTTATATAATTTTCTTAAAACCTTTTTTTTTCAGTACATTTCCTTAGCTTTATCCTAATTTAGAAAGATATAAATTGGAATAAAAAGGAAGAAAGAAAGAAAAAAAAAAGTTAAAAAATGGCTCTCCACTATGTCAGCTGTCAGACAAAATAAAATAAAATCTACCTAAAAATGTAATGCAAATTGATATACGACTATTTAATGGAATCTGTCAGAGAATGTATATCTAATTTTTTTCTTCTCTATATTTCACATGTTAGACTCCTTGTCATTCTCATGACATCTTCACTATATCAAGACTGTGGTATGTACCTTATATAGCCTTGGAATTGCTCCTTTTGATATCCCGAATATAATAGAGAATATTAACCTCCTATATATTGTCCTTTAACATCCAATTTCTTAGAAATCACTTTAAACTAATTCGATAGGACTATACGAAGAGCAACCACAGCAATTAACGTGTACCTACAACACAACCTCGAATTTGGCAGAGACTTATGCCAAACACTACTCAATTTAATTGTGTAATTAATTATGCATGTGTTACCGCTTAAAAGATGGTGGGAGTAAAACAATTGCCTTAAGGTTTGGGGTACCGCAAAGTGTATCAAGTGTAAGGAGAGTATCTTGAGTGTATGAAAGCCAAAGTCCCTTTCCAATTCACTATCGTCCTGAAAAAATATTCCAAGAAAAAACTGTTAATTGAAAAGCAACAACCTGCGTCGAACAAACAACATCCCATGGGATATCTCAGGATTTATTTTTTTTTTTATTTTTGGTTCGTTTTCGACCGAAATGTAATCCCTTACTTCGTCCCATGCTCCTACTCAACGTATTTTGAAACAATAAATTGGATTAACTCGCTGGTTGAATAATATCGGTAATGGAGCTCGGCTCTCGCAATAAAAACTCCGATGCAAGGATGTGGATAATTTTATTTTCGCACATTATACAGTTCCAACAACGTCTTCCCATTTTATATATGTACATTTGATTAATCCCAGGTTTGATTAATTAGCTGACAAGAGCAGATGTCTAAAGTAATGAGTGTTTTGCCAGTTGTTTTGCTTCGGCGAGAACTTTTGCGCAAAGAAGAAGAGATCTCGAAATCCTGGATTATCCTAATTTGCAGATGATTTTGATTTAGGTGTTTTTGGATGAATGAGTCCTGATCGATGTTGTGAGTATACTCCTCGTGTAGGTTAGGTAGGTGTTGCTTGATTGGTTTTGCTGTTTGATGGGTGTGAGTTTGAGGGAAATAATAAGATTAACCGAGTTAAATAAATAAACCAGGATTCGCCAAATTTAAGATTAATTGGATTTCGCAAAATGACTTAATGGGCGTATCGGTTTTCAATTTCTCCAGACTCTGATGAATTATATTGTATCGCATTTCTCGAGCGTCTCTGTGCAAAAGAAATCATTATTGCCATGGTGATTTTTTATTTAAATTGGTGTGGTTGTTGGATGTGCATAGTGGGAGGAAGGACACAAGGACTTTTTTTTTCATTTTTTTAATTTTTTTTCTCGTCTTGTCAGATTTATTAAGTTCATTTTGGTGTTATAAGTATAGATATAGAGATGGAAATGTCTGCTGGTTTTCATTTTGTGGGTATCTGTGTGTATATAAACCGACAAGGTCGGGAATATACGAAATCGGGACGGACTTGTGCGGTTTTATAATTTATGTCTCTCTCGCCTAGTTTGACTTTATTGTTTGCCTTTAATTTATGAAGCAAAGTGCTTAATATTGGAGGGGATAATTAGGTTTGAACAGATGGGGCCTTACTTCGACGACCGCAAATTTGTATTCATAATTGAAATTGAGTTTGTATTTGCGCGCCAGCAGAGGTTTTACTCCCTTTTTCGTGTATCTGTACATCATCTTGGACAGATATCTTGAGCAGATTGCCTTGAAGGCGTGAAAGAAGATATAGAAAATACATTAAAAATAATAATCTTTTAAGCAAATTAGCTTTTTGTTTCCAAGAAAATAAAAAATGTGTTTATAGGAATGTTTTGAGCATAATGTATATATTAATTTGTTGGGTGTTCATTAATACCGTAATGGGTTCGTTAATAAAAACTTACCTTTGTTTTATTTGAATTAAAATTTATTAACAACTAATATTTTTAATTTATTTTGCTTAAAAATTAGAATAAAAAGGCGGTCACAATTCGGGCCCAAATCATTGTCTTCAACTCTTTTTTACATATTTTACTAACTCTCAAATTCGTTTGAAGACGGATTATTTTGAGAGAAGTCCCTGTACACATTCAAAGCGTACATTTGACTTCCGGGGGTTGATCAGTTCCCTTTGGCCAAATGGAGACTGTTCGGCTCGTGCAAATACCAGCCACAATTAAGGGATGTGGTCAACCTCTTTAGTGATAGACAATAGACCGCCAATATTTTAAGACCTAATTTCTTATTTGTATATGAATATGGTTGAAAAAAAATCTACGAATTATAAGCTGAGTAATAATATTTAATGTTAAATTCGTTACACTAATCTAGACACTTTTAAGGTTTGTGTTTGCAATAATAAAATGTATCTTTTTTTTTACATTCTTATGAGATGTGTATTATTTTCTGAGGATGGATAATGTGTATGTGTTCTGAAATATCTTATCAGCATTTTTGTGTGCAGGTGGATGATCGTCAGTTTTAAATTTGTAGATTTTCAGGTATAAACGGTAAACCTACATACCTACCAGGACATTTCAAATAACCGATCAGTCTACCTTCACTTTCTTTTGGTCCTCCTGCTTTACTTCAATTTTACCCACGCTAAGGCTACAATAACAAATTGACAATAAAATATACCTACACACAGATATAAGTATTCAAGAGCTATTTCAGCATCCCTACGCACTACCTGCGAAGCACATTTCGTAGAACAAATGAGAAGAAAAATGATAAAAACCAGAAGATATAAATTTATTTCAAACACAAACCATAAATGTGTCTAGATAAGTTAAACGAACATCGTAAACAATTTTTACTCTGCTTGTAATTCGTAGATTTTCGTTCAAACACATCAATATACAAATAAGAATTTAGTCATCTAAATTGTGGCGGTCGGTTGTCTTCTCATTAAAAAGGTTGACCACATCCCTTAAATAATTGTGTGTGATTAGCACGAGCTAGAGGAACTCCATTTGTGACCTAAGGGAACTGATCACCCCCGGATGTTCAAATGTTTGCTTTGAAATAACGGAAAGATACCTTACTCTCACCAGAATTCGTCGTTAAACGATTTCGGGAGTTGGTAAAATATGTAAAAAATAATGAAAAAGACAATTAAGCGCAGGAGCGTGGATATGGGACGGACCGCCTTTTTGTAATTTTTAAACTAAATTAGTAATTTAAATTTTTTTTTTTTTACAATATAAGTTAATATAATTAAATCCTAATCCACAATTCGAAATGAAGTTTTTGAAAAATAATAATAAATAAAAAGAGAAAGAAACAGAAAAAATGAAAATAAATGTTAACTTTATAATTTTGTCAAATTATTGTTTCATAAACATTTTAATAATTATTTTATTTCGTAGAATTTTCGGAGATTATTGATAGTGAGTTACAAGTGAGATTAAAATTTTTAAATATAGATGATTCATTTACTCATTTTTAATAGTTACTCAAGTTAAGAAGTTACTTATTTTTTGTACTTTCTCTATAGGCAATTTCAGGGTTTATATCAAAACCAACATTACGATGATGGAGAAGTCACTAAAATGCGAAAATTAGAAGAAAATGCCTCAATTATCAAAATTAAATAGTTTTTATCTACCTACTACAATTGACTTTAATTTTATATTCAAAAACAATTTTTTTTAACTAACGAATATCTTAAAAATGCAATGATTTCGAAAAATATTAATTTTTCAATTAGTTAAAGTCAACTTTTTTTTCACTTTTCTTTCGTATATTTCGATTATTTTCTATTTTATTTTCTATTTTTATCCAAATTTGTCAACAAGTTTAAGGTCCAGATATTAGAAAGACTACTCCAACAGTTTGAGGTTTTACTAATTTATCCACAGTGAAACTGTTCTAACATTGCCCTACAAACAATTTTGGTCCTATAATGCTTTACAGAAGCAACAGTAGCATCTGTAAAGCTTTATAGAAGCATAATTGTTTATCGGGTGGTGCGAGTTCGAATAAATCACTAAACTTAAAAATTGGTTGCACGAATTCCCAGTCTTTGAAGATTTAAAGATTGAAATTGTATTCCTCCGGAAGAACATCCAAAGTGCTAATTTCGTCTGATTTATGTAACTTCGACTGATTTAACTTTGAACCCAAACTTACTTTGAAGTGTGTGACCCATCAACACTAGCAATTTTTAGAAACATTTTTAGAAAATAATTAATAAAAAAACAAAACTATTCGGTTGAATAGTTAATAACTAAAAAGTATTAATTATTTTCCAATAAATCTTTCACTATGACTACACAGTATATATTTATTAATTGCTTTGCAACCCTAATCAATATGATACAGTGTATCTTCTTCTGACAGGCTGGTCGCCACACATTCCAAAACAGGATATTCATTTAACATAGTTTTCCATCTGCCTTTTTCCGATTTATAGTTTCAATAGTTTCCAAAAAAAGACATGCTTTGAAACTGCATTCACGAAAAGGTTTTTATAGTTTTTCTTTTGTTATAGAAAAAACATCTTCTTTTCCGTTTTCAAGTTGAACATATTCTAATGACCGGCAGATCTATTCAACATTTGCGATCTTACTTGTCACATAACTTCAAATACTTGACCGCTTACCTATAACAAAGCTATCGCATTTGTAATTTGAAGAAATTGCAATTTGCGAAATTTCAATACCTACAATTTTTTTTAGAAAATTTCCCGAAAATTTATTATCATGAAAATTTTTGTATGATCCCTAAACTTGACAACTGTCGCAAATTTTGCGAAAATTGAACTGTCAAATAATTTATGAAATAAGAATTTGACAATTTGTTATCAATTAATAAGTTAATAAATTTAACATGTTTTTGGTACTGAGCTTAAATATATTTTTTTTTTAAAGAGCTCTATCCGTTATATTCTTATAAATATTTTGTCAAAATCTTAATAACGAAACCGGTCATAATACATATTATGAGAAATTAATAGATTTAGTTTATTTTACTTAAAAATTAAACAAAAAGGCCGCCAGCGCTCCTGCGCTTATTTTGTCTTCTCCATTATTTTTTACATTTCCAACTCCCGGAATCGTTTGATGACGAGTTCTTGTGAGAGAAGGTTTCTCCAAATTTCAAAGCGAACATATTGACTTCAGGGGGTGATCAGTTCCCTTAGGTCAAATGGAGTTCCTCTAGCTCGTGCTAATCACACACAATTATTTAAGGGATGTGATCAACCTTTTTAATGAGAAGACAATCGACCGCCACAATCTAGATGTCTATATTCTTATTTGTATATTGAAGTGTTTGAAAAAATATCTACGAATTATAAGCAAAGTAAAAATTGTTTACGGTGTTCGTTAGACTTATTTAGACACCTTTCTGGTTTGTGTTTGAGATAAATTGTATCTTATGTTTTTTATTTTTCTTTTTCTCTTTTGTTCTACTAAAATTGTGTTTCATGTGAAAAATAAAAGCCTGGCAGTTTTGTGGATTTTTGAAAAAACGTTTGACTGAATGTTTGAATGCTTATATTTTCCTGAGGTCAACGAAAGAATAACGATGATCTGAGGGGCTATTTTTGTTACGTGTTAAGATTGAGGAAAAAAAAATTAACAATTTAAATTTAACCGTAGTAAATTTATTATGTTACATTATATTACGGAATAGGGGTTCTGGACTAAGATCTATCATAATGGGCACGTTCAAACACCTATCGGATAGGCTATCTGGGATACCCGTATCTGGAATATCTTTTTGAACAAAGAGGTATCCAGATAGCTTGCCCAAGCAGCTACTAAAAAAATATGTAAATATTGAGAAGAGGAAACTTTTTCTTTTGAGCAAATTACATTTTTTTTATTGTTGAAAAGTACTTGCACAATCGCTTTGACTTTATTTCTTGCAATTTTTTTTTATTTTGAAGCTGAATAGTAGCCCGAAAAGCAATCAAAATAAAAAAAAAGCCAAATGTATATCAGCTGATCACTCGGATACCTGAGGTATACCAAAAATTCTGGGATACCTTCAGATTATTTTTTGACAGAAAATGGTTCGTTTCCTTGCTAATTTTTAACATTGTTTACAACAACAAAAAGCTATCCGATAGCTTTATGTTAGCTCTTTGAACGTGCCCAATATAGGCTTTATAAGCGTACATGCCAAAAAAAAGATGACGTCTCAAAAACGAAAGCTTGTAGGAACTCCAAAAACTGTCAAAAATCTATGGGCAAATACAAATACGACGCGACGGACGTTAAGATTCCCTTCGAAGATTTCAATTCCAAAATAGGAAAGGAAGTTCTCTGTACCCCAGCTGAGAATTTCAAGCCTGAATACGCAAGCTATGTTAAACTTTTGGAGTTACCATCTCAACCAGTTGTTAAATTGTGATGAACTTTTTGTTTCATTTATTATCCTCCCATAGCCATTTTTTGTTTAATAAATAATAAAAAAAAAACGTCAAACCATCAATTTTTAATTAACTTAAACATTCTTGAGGACAAAAAAAATGTAATCCCTCCTTTAATTTGAGAAACCACAACAATAATTATAAGATATCTCATCAGAATTACCGAGAGTATAAAAAAAGGGTTAAATTCATTCAAAAATGATTAATTACTCACTCACCTGTCTTTGGCGAAAATCCATAACAGAAACTGGAGTCTTTAATTCCACGGCAGACATTTAATCGGACGTTTCCGTGCTGTATTGTTTACTGTGGTCGTGTGCGCGCTGCTGTTGGGCTTTTTCCTTTCTTCACTTTTCCTCGTGCGCCCAAACTGGCCCCCACCAACCTCTGATGCAGCTTGTCGTCCCTGATAAACTATGTGTGTGTGTAGTTTATAGTTGTCAGCCAACAGCGATATGCGAACGAACCACTTTTTTGGTATATATTTCCTCACTCTCCTTCTCTTTGCCTTTTTCAATTCTTTTGGTCCTTTGGTCCTTTGGTTTGAGGCAGAAAAAATATCGACGGAAAATTAATGGAGAATTTCTTTATTACACTTTGATCCCTTATTTCAGTGAGAGTTCTGGGGCAGTGGTTAGATGATGGTGGTAGTGATGGTAGTGGTGGCTGGTAGGTTAGTGATAATTATCCTGAACCGTTTTGGTTTTGCCCATACACTCGCTTTGTGGTCGGGTAAAAGCGGCAACCAAAAGAGTTAAAATCCGTTGGCCTTGCTTACAGGTTATGTCCTACAGATAGTTTCGTGTGTTGTTGGTATATGCGTGTCCTTCCTTTTGCTCACCTCACCGGATGTGGATCATTTCACTTCGATTTTTTGTTTTGTTTCTGTTAAGCTTTCTCTGCTCGTTTTTTGAGTTGCTGTGTGTGTGTGTTTGTAAATATTGGTCAGGAGCTCAGTGGGTGACTTGATGGAGCATTCTCTCTGACACGTCACTATGTCTTCTATACTCGTTTCCAGCTGAGTTATTGAAGTTTGAAGGATTCACCTATAAACAAGAACGACGGGGATTAATAAACATGCCATTTTGTGTTGTATATAATATGTTTGTATGTGTGTCTGATGATGATTTATGTATGTGCGTGTGGTTTTCGCTGTCAAGGAGACTAGGATTTATATATGAATTTATAAGGATTTCATCCGACAAAACGTTTTGACGATGATATTGTTCGGAAAAATGTTTTTTTTTCCTTTCTTTTTTTTTTGTTTTATTTTTTCTTAATAGACTTTCTCATAACATACAAATGAAGCATTTTTTTTTGTATTTAAATTTTGATGGAAAGTTGATGAAAAGTTTTTTTTTTTATTGTTTGCTTTTTTGTTTTTTTGAGATAAACACTTGAGGCGAGCCGAGATAAAATTGACCTAGTTTTAGTTGCATAATGTTTTTTGTTTGATTTTATTATACAAATATTTGCATTCAACTTATAAATAGTTTTGATTCGTTTGGAAAAGAGCAAAAGAGAGAACCTATAAAATATAAACGTAAAAGTGGAAAATTTTATTTAATTTCCATAAAGTTATCATGTACAAAACGTATTTTCAACTTTCAATAGCAACAGAGTGAGATATTTGCATAAATTGCGCGTCAGAGAAAAAAAAAACTACCTCTACTGGAGTAAATTGAATAATTTAATTCAGTTTATATGGATGAATTTAATTTTCACAAAATTAGTGTTTAAATTGAATGAATTTTTAAACAGTTTTTTTTTCAAGTGTCATTTAATTAGAAAATTTAAACGATTTAAAATGAGTTTTTCTTCTATTAAATGTTTAAACCATTTATTGGGGGGAAATTTTTTAGTGGTGGAAGTATTTAGCAACTACTATGGTTTAAGAAACGGTAGGTACACAGTTAAAAATTCTGGAGTATTTTTTAATACTTTTCGGGTAACATAAGGTCTAAACCAGAAATGTAGGTATTAAAATTTAATATATTACAAGTATTAAAATTTTTAGTTGATACAAAATGTATTATAATTTAATATATTGAAGAATATTTTATAATACAAGAATTGTATTACTTTTCAATAAAATTGGATTAAAAAATAATACAGTTTATATTAGAATTCAATACCAAATGTATTAAATTTCAAGTAAGTATCTATTGCATATTAAAATTCAATCTTTTTATATATAAATTCGCATAGTACAAATTTACAATTTTTAATTTAAATTTTTTTTTAAAAAAGGTACCCCAAACAATGGGTAAGATTTTTTTTTTTAAATGGTTGCAGCTGTCGTTTAGGATTTTAGTTCAATTCGATTAAAATTTAATATTCTTGTATTACAATTTAATACTTTTTATATTAGTTTTTAATAAATTTTTATTATATTTGTATACAATTACATAATATTCAAATGTAAAACAATTATATTAAAATGTAATACAAAAATATTAAAATCTAATACAGCGGTATTAAAATTCAATACAAGAATAGAATTTAATACCGACAGGTTTTTTTTAAACCACGGAGGTTATTTTCTAATCATTTTTGTATTACAAGTAGTAAACTTAGTACTTAAATATTTAAATTTAATACAAAAAAGATTAAAAATAATTTTAATATTTTGGAAGAAAAGTAATATATTTTGCTTTAGTACAAGAAGAAGAACTGTATTAAAAAATAATCCAGAATTTTTAACCGTGTAGTAACTTTTGAGTGTTCTATAATGTAGCTCATGGGATAATATAACTTACAAAAAAGCCAATATCGATAATTCTTAGGTAAATTTCGATTTGTTTCGTATTTTCCTCCCTTTCGATTCATTGAGACTACTTTGAGAACCTGAAGGCTTAAATATTGGTGACTTTTTGCTGAAGTACAAAAATAAAAATATTTTTTTTTCTCAGTTTGTAAAAAAGTACATATCACAAATTGTTTTTTTAAACCAAAGTCTAAGCTTTCTGCTTTACTTTTGAAAGTTTTCCAGTCAGAAAAACTATTCAAAAATTTGTTTGTAAATTTTTCCTTTTGTACTTTTCACTTTTTTGGTCAAAGTCCTATAGATAAGGTTTAAGATCCGCCATACAACAATTTTCACTTATCCGAGGTGTGGCACGCAATTTTTTTTTGTGGACGAAATAAGAAAAACTTGATGGAGTTTCCGCCAAATATCCTTGCAAAACTATATATTTTCAATTATTATAACAGTCATATTTTCAAAATTTTGTTTTTCAAAATTTATTTTTCAATAAAGAGGACTCGTGACTATTTTTTCACGGGGTTACCTTCAAAAACCTCCTGTACCTGTACGCTTCAGTCTTTTCCACTACACTCATTTCCAATTATTTTGACTGCTTTGAAGAGATTAGCTAGTGTTGAGCTAAGATTTACGTCACCATAGTCAGTAAAATCTTCCATCTTAGAGCTTCTTACTGAAATCATCACATCAATGCACGAATACCATAAAATATTGTTCGGTCAACATAAATCCTAATTCCAAAGTCCTTTAACCCGTCTCGATGATAAATATTTAAGAAATTCTACTCTCCAGTAATTAACGTAATTTTACGTCATTTTCATAATTTATGAACCCTCTACCAAAAAAAAACATCTAAAATATTCCTCCGCCATGTCATTAAGATATTGCTCGGAATAACAACAACAATATGAAAAAAAAAGTTAAATCCTTAATGACTTCTACTTATTCTTTAACTTTTCATTCACATTCAAAAAAATATATTTTATGACACAAAGTGACTGAAACAATATGCATTAAGAGCAAAAATTGATGAAAGTGATGAAAAAAATAAAAAAAAACACAAATATCCTTTTAGCTTATTTTTGTCCTTAATCCTCCTCGCCCATAGCAATATTTCGGTAGAGAATATGTTGCTTTTGGCCAATACCACCGCAAAGCCTTCTCTCTGTCTCTCTGCTTGTCTCTTTATCTTTATCTGCTTACACCCAACACTGTGGGATATCAAAATACCCGTCAGCATTTTGTACATCACTTGGCATCCGAATTATTCTGAATTCAAATCCAAATCCGAACACAAGATTCACTGCCATGTCCCATCGAGCAAATGGATTTCGAAACGACAATTCCTCTTTTTATACTTCCTCTCTCTACTCTCGTTGTTTTTTTTTTTTTTTTTTTTTTGATAAGGGAAGAAGATGGAAGATACATTTGACATTTATGCTTATGTTCCGTCCCGATTTCGAGGACGAATCCAACTGTGAGTGTATATAGAGGATTAGAGATGGAAGATATGTGTGTGTTTTGCTAACAGAAAATTGCATCAGAAGCTGCTATAAAAATACCATTGAAATGGAAAAACACATTTTGACGATTTATCTAAGCGGTGGTGTGCGTTCCCGGTATGAGTGGTTTTTTTTCTCTTTTTCAAATGAGGACGACTCACAGTGGTCTTTATACGGGTAGAGAGATCTTTATAGTGTTCCACTCTGCGACAAAAATGTTAACAATGACACACAACAAGCACTTGTCTTCCTACTCATATGATTCTGGGCCAAGCAAATTGCAACTATGCCACATCCACTTACCACTTAAGTCGCAGCGTTGAGTATGAGCCAGGCCAACACACGGGTGGTTCTACAATATACGGGAGGACCATCAGCAAATTCTGCTCCATTGGATGCGTTTAAAAGCTGGGCTCTTTCGCTTTTTTTTTTGGATATGTGTGTGGTTGTGTTTGGACACTTTGTGTCTCCTTGGCTGTTTGTATTATTTTTTTTATTGTTTTGTTTAGAAGACGTGTGCTTCTTCTAAATTGTGTCCTATATAAATTCTCCATTGCTGGCATTACAATAAGTTTAGTTTGCGTATCTTGTTTGTTTTGTCATGTGATATCTTTGAGATTTATTTTTCTTTCTTTTCTTTTTATTACTCTGAAGTTTTTTCCAACACTGCAAAGAAAAACAACAAAAAAAAAACGAGGAGGTGGACTCATCAGGACTCAAATAGTTTCAAAGTCGTCGACGACAAAACGTTTTTTTTTTTTTTTTGTTCAAAAAATACGAGGGTTTTTCTAAGAGGAGAGAGGCTTAGCCTAGCTCTTATGTTTGGAGAGTAGAGAATGTATATTATATACATTTTTATTTTATGTCGGCCAAGATTTGTCTTCCGTCTTTTGTGTTGTTAGTTTTTGTAGTTGTCATATAGTCGTACAGTCGTGCTAAACCTACTTTTAGGTGTAGGTACCTATTTATGTAATATTTTCACATCTGTTTCACTGTGTGAGAAGTGAGAAGCTATTAGATATACTATACAGTTTAAGGCAAACTTGCTATAACTATAGTTTGTACTTGTGCCAGCGTTTGTAAAACTCATTTGTCTCATTTGACAAGGGGTTTATTTTCAAAATGAAGCAAAAAAAAGCTTAAGAAGAAATAAGTAAGAAAATGTGCGGTGACTAGTTTGTCATTGAAATGGTTGTATTTCACAAGACTTTCCTCTTTAAGCCTCTCTTTCTCTTTCTATTTCATATTTCAAAGTTATGCTCGTTTGGTTTTTTGGTTTTTCTACATTCAGGCGTAATTTGAACAATTTTTGTGATAGATGGACTGCATTGGTATATACCAGTTTTTGTATATGCCACAAGCATTTACTTATAAAACAACCTTGGGGGAAGATTTTTTTGTTGTACCCTCAAGGATGTAGAAAAGTACTCAGTCTTAAAAGAAAATATTAAGAAATATTTAGTTTAACAACTACAATTTACGATCAGCTTAGTTGTATTATGAGAATTTCAATATGTTTGCCCTTTTTCGTTGGTTTAAGTTGAAATAAAATAGAAAATTAAGAAATATAAGAAATATTTTTGTGTGCTTTTAAATTTGGCTGTTGTTTTTCATATGCTATTGAAATTTTTCTTTCAAAAGAGTTCACTGTTAACTCAAATTTTTACGTAGCGTCCAATATCCAGTTCGATAAAATAGGAGTGGAAAAGTGTCAAATTTGCTTACGTACTTGGAGTTTTAAATGATTTTATCAAATAAATATATTTTCGCAATCATACAGTACAGGAAGTTTTCTTCGTTCTAGCTGACTGGCAAAACATCTTTTAATTTTTTTTATTAAAAATAAGGATAATTCAGTGATAATAATTCAATAAATTTAAGCAATTTTTCATCAATGTTTTCTTATGACGTTATCATGTAAAATAATCGACTGTAATTCAACTTTACAGAAAAATATTTGTTTAGTTAATGAATTTAAAATAAGTTTATGTCAAAACATAAACCGGATGTTTTGAAAGTTTAAAAAATACGGCCGTAAAACGATTAAAATATGTAAACAAATACTCTGAAATCCAAAGTGTGTGTGTATTTTTTAATACCTAAATGATTTTTTGTTCATATGAAACACATCCTTTGCTTTAAGAAATGGTTAATTTGTATGCATATTTAAAATAACACTAAGCGAACTGTTAATTTCTTTTCAATTTTGTTGGTTATATTTGACGGATTACTGTCTTTTTAACTAACGACTTCTTCTTTCATAACGGGTCAACCTTAAAGAATTTAATGTCGTAACTTTTGCAGACGTAAAACGAATGTGTATTGTCGAATCTTGATGATGTTATATCTACTGCATTATTCCATATGAATTTCCTCTATGTGAACAATCAAACTATTAAACTATCTTAATCTACTTTTATCGAATGTCTTAATTAACTTTTTATTGAACTTAAAGCAACGTCTTATCATTCTATATATACTCATCATCTACTTTTTGTTTTAAGGTCTTGGTACCTACTTGTCAATACCTATAGTTGGAAACATGAGCTTACTCTGATCAAAAGTAAAAACTTCTCTTTTCTTCCTAAAACATTTTTACACTTTCAATAGATAAATTAATCAAATACCAGTGTTAAGAACTATTTCTTAAGAAACAAAAACCTTATATATTCCATTTAATCCAATTTTCATCCAAAGAAATACCTACAAACTCGTACATACTTAATTTTGTCAACAACAAAACCCATGTTTCCTTATAAACGTATCATGTTCTGTTAACTAATTTTCAGAAACAAAAAACAGAAAACACAAAAAAAAGTTACCCAACCTATACCTGAAAAACTTAACTTTCGAAAAACCTGAACAATTTACACAGACATCTTGTCCCAGACAGGTATTTCATCCCATCAGCACGTTTAAAACTTTACAAAACGAACGAACGACAACGTAGCTCAAGAACTTATTTGTGTGGTACACCTCTGGTGTATCATCCTCCATCCAGCACACTCCACTTCCAGCACTACCGCAAGCTATCGCCTTTAAGAAATGTTTTCCAATTTTACAACTTTTCTTTCAATCAAACTAAAAAACATCCAAATGGAACACACACGTTTTCGAAATTTATCTACATACATTCAGTGGCGTATCCAGAAAAAAATTTGGAGGGGGCTGGAAAATTTTTCAAAATTTTTTTAGAGGGTAAGCCTACGAAAATTTTTTCTTGCTTTTTCATTCATCTTTGATCGAGAGTGAAGCTCCGTGCTGCGGTACTGAAAGTGGTATAGTAGCATTTAACTGCTTTCGATCGACAGCTTCGTACTGCTGTCTCCTCTTTTAACATTCAAAGTAGTGTTTTTTCAAAGTTCTTGTATCCCAAACATTTTAAACAAACAACAAGGTTCCAACGTCTTGCTTTTTGTGTAAAATATCATCCCTAAAAAACACTTTATTTCGTTCGAACTTTCTCATGTGCTGAGTTCAAACAGTTAACAGATTTATTCCTATCACGTCTAGTTTTTTAGTTAAACTCATAACTATTTTCAATATAAACGCCCATGTTCCGCAATTTGACCGAAAGTGAATTGAAATCACTTTTCAATTTCACGTGAAATGAAAAATATCATGTGCCTAATTCATTTCGATCGATTTCGAAAACTTCGAAATTGCTTCGAAAACGTCAAAACTGAAGGATCATCCATTTTTGTTTAGTTTCTAAACTGAAATTACTGCTGCTTTGAATATGGATGCAATTTTATTGGCAATTTTAATGCAAAAAAAAAACAGACGTTAAAAGAAAAATAAGAAGACACATTTTGCGAGACAAATCAAATATGTAAGTGAAATGCTAAAAATGAATTAGGTAAAGTGCTAAGCGAATGATGTTGGAAACACAGAGGCAGTTATGATATTTCATGCCTCATGTGTTTTATGTATTTCGTATTAAATTAACAACAAGTAAACATTACAAAACGATAAAATATAAGTTTTGATAATAGTAGTTTGCCCAAAATTTGCGGATTCATTGAAAAAGGTAGCAAATTCATAAACAGCAACAAAGTGAAATGAATTCGATCAGAAAATCTAAATGAGTGAAAAAATGCAGAAGGCCTATTTTCACTTTCGGCAAGCGAATGCGCAAAACGTGAAATGCAGAACATTAAAGTCTCAAAAACTAATTTTAGATGAAATTTTTTCTGATGTTTAATCCGAAATATATATTTTTTCGCAATTTGTTGCTTTTTTAATCCAAATCAGAAGCGCATACTGCTTAAAAAAAACCATTAGTTTGTTGTCCACTTGATCTTAAGATATCAAAATATCTATGTATTTGCAATATCTTTAAGAAAAATATTATTTTTGATAAAAAGTAAATATACTTAAGACGATAAAATACGGCGTTTTGAGATTGCATAAGAAGTCTTGCAAAATTTAACGGTGATGTAATTCGACGTCAAAATACTAAAAAATTGGAATTTAACTTAAATCCGAAAAAAAAATTTAACTTAACCCTCAACGTCAGCTAATGTTCTTACTCAAACAAAACATCCGTTTTAGAATTTGGAGGGGGCTCGACCATCTGACCTAGCTCTTAATCTCTAAGATTTACGAAAAAGTTTTAGATAATCAAGTACATTATGATTAAATCAGCTAAATAATAACATGATCTTGAAGGCTTGGGGGGGGCTTGAGCCCCCTGAGCCCCCCCCTCAATACGCCACTGCATACATTCCCCCATTCTTTCACTCCACCCCACTTCATGAGTCTGGAAACAGGATGTTATTCAAATGTTGTGCCAATGTTGACACATAAAACTATCCTACAACTTTTACCATATGGTTCCTTCAAAACAATAAAATCAAATAAAAAAAAAAAACACTGACAGTGCGATGGATGAGGAGGAAACACATCAAAATAAGGGAAAAAAAAATAAACGAAAAAAAGGAAGCAAGGACGAAATCGATTTGGAGGTTGCAGCGCTTCGTAGCGGGATCGGTGAGTGAGAAAAAACATCAGTTTCCATGACATGATTTTAGATTGCATCCCAGGGAAAATGTGTACGAAGACAAGTTTCACACATTCAATTAAACGTCATATCGATGGCTTTTGAGATTTTGATTTGTGTGTACGTGTCACTATCAGTTTTCAATCACATCACATCAACATCAACTGGAATCCAGGACATCACCCATCTGAGCCATCTGAGAGTTGGTGAATATTATTCCCTAGGAATTCGATTGATGTTGATGTACATACACACATTTGAATATGGGGAATGTACCTCTATGAAAACCGAAATCCTAATTAGCGGCTAGAGAGAGTTTGTGATGCATCAAAAAATCCTTGCGCATGAAATTTCAAATCAAATTAAAATACACATTGCCAAGTCACGACCACAATGCTGCGGGTGGTTGCAAATGCAACAAAAGAATTGAATAGAATTCCAACTATTTCGTTCTTCATTTCTACATCAAACATGATGAGAGAATATAACTCACGAATGCCATACAGACTGGCATTTGCACATCACCAGCTGCTGCATCCTCACACAAAAATTTAGCTTTAACAACAGTTGTAGCAGTAGCGCGGCAGGCGGCAGCATACCCAACATCAGCTGCAAAAGCCAGCGAAGCATCAGCAAAGGATTCACACGTTTTCCATAAATAATGAGGAGCTCTGTGTTGGTGGCATCTAATTGAATTGTGTCAGTGAAGAGAAGTGAAGAGTGGGGAAGAGGAATGAAGTAATACAGGACACTCACTGACATGGTACTCTAAGCTCGTCGTGTCAGTCGGGATGGTATTTATTGGGTGGGAGAGCCTTAAGGGTAATTGAAGTGAAAAATAGTTAACTTTTTTTGCGAAAATGAAAGTTGAATACCATGAATAAATATGACATCTTTTAGCAATCAATTAATTTTTTTTATGTAATACAAGTTTTGAAATGTCAAATGAGAAATATTTCACATTTTGTTTTTTAGTGGAAAATTATTATTTATCACCAGATAACATGAAATAATTATACGTTGCACTTATGATTCATAGTAAAATTCATTAACTGCAAGAGGAAAGGAAATTAAAGCAATTGAGCATAAAATAGTTTTCAGTGTTAAAAGCTAAGATTAGCTAAATACTTGTCTTCAATTCGGTAATTTTAATTTTTAGAAAATTTGTTGATCGTGGCGAAAGGATTATTCATATACAAATACTTATATGCTTGATTAAAAACCACTTACCCTTATCCTTATAAAAAAAATATATCAAACGTGGGCCGTTTTTGCTGGTCATAATTTGGTGTTATCCCTTAAACAAAAGAGTTGAGCTTCGAACTTTATTTTGTTTTTGTACAACTTAAAAAAAAAATAAAGCTTTTTCAAAAACAATTATGATTTCAAATAAGTTTTCATACTTTTTTTCATACTTTTTTCAGTGGGTTTTAGTCTAAATAAAATTACTACATAAATAATAGCCTGACAGAAAACGTTAGAATTTTTTTTGTAGAAGTGATCAAAATTTGATAATTTCAATGCGTCATATAGTTGAGAAGTAATTAAGACAAGGAGTATATTTAACCAATAAATTTTTAAACAATAAACGTAACGATTTCTATGTTTTATTTGAACTTCTTACTTATTTTTTGTGATATGAATTTATATATGTTTGTTTTAAGTTTTAACCAATAATATCTTGATTATGTGTTTTCAAATTAAATGAAAAATTACTAGACTATATAATGCATTTACTTTAGCATATCAAACTACTTTAAACAAGCAAATAAATTAAAACTTAATGCAAAACTACCAATAATAACATGCGAAAATATAAATCATTAAAATCATAAAAAAACAAAAACACGAACTGAGATGCACTTACTTACTTTTTTGACTGACTGTATACCACTAACCCAGCATTTCCTCATTACTCACTTTCTGCTAATAATTTTTTCTATATTTTCTAAATGGCAAACTCTTCTATAATAGCTCACCAGAAGAATTTTTCAACAAGTGAGTGTTTTTGTCCTCATTAAAAAGTACGACTTATATAGTTATTTTTTTTTCTGTCCTAAGAGAGTTCCCACTTTAATTCTGGTAAATGAAAATTATTGCGATAAATCCTGTAACTTAATATTCTGTTTTCTTTTCTTAAGGCTTTTGCTCAACTCCTCAATTGAAAAAGTCATTAAATACCACTTAGTAATTTTTCGCACTACATATGTACCTAAAATCGGGATCTTATTACAAAAAGTCACTCTTAAATCACTGATTCCATAGCCGTATTTAGGGGGGGGGGGGTTTGGGGGTTTAACCCCCCCCCCCCCCCCGAAATTAAAAAAATACCTATAAGTCTAATATTTGCAGTACTAAATGGTTTGTTTTTGCATTTTAGTAATTTAATTACCTATCTGAAAATCTCGGGTTGGGGTCAAAACTCTGCCGGAGTCAAAATCCTGCTTTACAAAATTCTGCTTTCAAGATTCTGCTTTTCAAAATTCTGTTTTTCAAAATTCTGCTTTTCATAATTCTGTTTTTCAAAATTCTGCAAAAAATTAAAGAACGGTTTGGAAAATGTTAAAAAGCGCGCGCTTTTTAACATTTTCCAAACCGTTCTTTAATTTTTTGCAGACTTCTGTAAAATCATCTTCTTGAAAAATTATCTGCTTATTTGATAACTTACCTACATAATTTGTTATTCTTTGAATGCATATTAATTTTCTTTTTATAAATAAATAAATTTGAAAAAATTAGGAACAGGTTTTTAATACTAAACATTTCCGAAAATAATTCAAAATTTTTTAAAAAGGAATATTTTGTATCAAACAACCGATGGGTTCCAATAAGTTATAGATTTTATTTGAAAAATATTTGCGACACTCAAGTAAAAAAATTTGGGAAAGTACCAATGTTGAATTACATTAATGAGGTGTATTTTTCTTTAGTCAGCGCATATGCTATAAAAAAAAAACAGAATTGGCAAAATTTTTTGTTCAAGAATAATGCTGGCAGAATTTTGAAAAGCAGAATTTTGAAAAGCAGAATTTTGAAGCCAGAATTTTGACCCGATCCCGAAAATCTCCCTAAAAGTCTCTACCAATTTCGTATCGTTTCAGAAGCTGTCGATGAAGTTTTTATAAGGAAAAACAACAATTTTGTGGTCCATTACAACGTTTGGTAAGGGATTTTCAAAAAACTAGTTTTACCTCTTTGATCATTTCCTAAAGATCATTTCCTAAAGAACCCTTTAAATAACACAAGTATTTATCTACAAGGTTTTTGATGTCGAGGCTAAACTATACTTTTTCAAAGGGTTGCTGAACTCGAATCCGAAGATAAAAATATTCGATCACATCTCGTTTTTGAAATATTACCGTTAAATCTATTTAAGTCTTTCCGACATCTTATCCTTTTATTTCAGAGAGTACCTGTGTAAAATTTTTCGTTATATTTTTAGCTTTCTATTTATCAAATTGTTTCAAATTAGAAAATTAGCTCATGCCAAACAACTTGGATTATTTAAAATTTTTAATTTTAAGTATTCCCGATTTAATTTAGAACTAAATTGATATAATAGAATATTTCAATTTTTTGCTACAAAATTTTAGTGGGAGAAAAATTTCATTTTTCAATGTTTTTATATATAAAATTGTGCGAAATAATTTTTTGTATAAAGCCTAATAATGGTTCAAATTTATTTCTTCAAAAAAATTTTCTTGCTCGCTAACGCTCGCAATTTATATCAAACAACTTATCACTCCTTGTACCAATTTAAACTAGAGATGCCGCCGAATATTCGGCCATTTTATATTCGGTACATTCTTAAATTCTTCTACGGTAAGCAGAGCTATTTTAAACTTTTAACTATGAATTTCTCTCCTAAAAAATACTTAAAAAAGATATTGACAAGTTTTTCGCTCTGACACAGTTCTAATGACCATTTGCTTTAGCAGAATTAAGAATCGACTGCAGTTACATATAGTTGATAAAAAAGTTTTGTGAATCTTAAAAAAAAATTTTTTTCAGTCTGAGGTAACCCCCCCCCGAAATGAAATCCTAGCTACGGCTATGACTGATTCACTTTAATTGGTCCAAAAGCCAATGATTCGTATATAACGTCAAAAAAACTTAAGTACAAACGTTAAATTTGTCATCGAAACAAAAAATAAAATAAATCATTGGCTTTTTGGGACCAAATAAAGATTTTACTGTCTTTTTGAAAAAAACACTTCCTTTCTTGCTTTCTATCCCAAATGAAACGTTTTTACTAAATTTCATTAGGGTGGCCCATCAATTTTGTTTTGACTAAAAAAAAACAATCTTTTAACCTTTATAGTGTTATAGACGAACTTTTGATTCTTGTTTCCAATCTCAAAAGTAACATAATTGCTGAATTGCAGTAGGGTACCACTATTATTACTTAGTTTTTCCACATTTTCTCTACATATTATATCATAAAAAAACACCCTTTCACATAAAAAAATGTATTGATTTATTTTATTCGTATGTACTTCCCATGGCAAAGACAATTATTTTTATTAAATTTCGTAAGGGTACCTTTTATCAGACTTATCGCGGATTTCCCAAAAAACTTTCATCTAAAATTTTTGTATAGACTGCTTGGATTCCTGGTTTCTGTTATAAATGAAATATTTATACCAATTTTCATTTATCCTGCTATTTGTGGTATTTTTTGAATTTCATCACTTCTTAAAAAAACATCCTTTCATTCAAGATAGTTTCATAAACTCTTTAGATTATTAGTTCTAATAACCACAAACAATTTTCTCCTGTTTTGTTGACCTTCACCCCCTGACTTTTTTCTTTTATAATTCCAAATAGATACGGTCCTGAACTTCCGATAAACTACACAAAATGTTCCACAAGAGGTGCTGATAGATAATGTACCTAATCTGATTTCCATGTCCATCCCTTTCCCAAAGCCTTTTTTTGCTTTTATTGTCAAGAGACTTCTTCTGTTCGAGTGAGTAGAGTGTATAGGTAAGTGAACACATGCACTGTGTGGGATATAGTGCATCCATTGTATGGATGCATGCATATAGTGAATATAGAGTGCAGGTCCCTGATATGACATGACGCATGGTTAATATTTTCATTTAAAGGACAATTCTCTAGGCCAGCTAACATTATAAAAAACCACATTATTTAGAGTGTTTGTATTGGTGATGAGGCTTGGAATGGCTGCTACTGCTGCCATCACCCATCAGATTGCTGATGTTGAAAGCATTTTGCTCTACATTTTGGCATTGAGTGGAACAGCGAGTGGCATAGAGATAATGATAAAACGTGTGTTTTACTATTTTTTTTTTTAATGTAAACACATGCATATAAAGCTGAACGGAAGGATAATGCTTGAGTTGATAGAAATAAAACAGGAAAGGTGGCATAGAGAGCTAACTACTAGCAACCAGCAACCACACACAATAATGCACAATGTGAACGTGAGTGAATCAAAGTGTAATGATATGAATAAGATAATAATAAACGTCATGTACGAGGTTATGTTCAACTTGTCATTATATTTTGATTAAACATACTCACTCACACGAACACACCCAACTAACTCGATGTAAATTGAAATTACTCTCTCTCTGATAATAGAGTTCAAAGGAAACCGACTCTTGAAGAGATGTGATGCGGTTGAATATTTTAATGCAGAATTATTTATGCTGGTTTTGGTTTATGGATTGCAGTTCCTGACAGACAAATATTCATGAATTTGTTTTCACTAAATTAACGGAAACAGTCTAGGAGTTTCAAATTGTGAATTTAAATTGCAAAATTATAGGTTTTCTCTCTCTGAAAATGGAAGTGACATAACTTCTTAAAAGTTGGGTTGGTACTGGTAACCCCACTTTTAGGTCTACAGAGTTAAGGAGTGATAAATCTTTCGTGGGGGAATACTTTACGACGATAGGAATGAAATGAAACTAATTTGACCACAAGGACTTGTATAGAAGAAAGTTGTACATCAGGTCCTCCATTTTTGATGATTTCAAAAAGTCAAGCAATATTATGAACAGAACCACGATGTTGAATTTGCTTTTGATTTGAGGTTTGATGAATGAATTTATATGCTTCAGTTCTCGACCCTTATTCTTGTCAAAAAAAAGAGGGAAGTTTCTGTAAGAAAACAAATCTTGAAAGGAAAAGTTTTTGACATCAATTTAAGAAGTTCAATTGAAGAAATTATGTTTCAAACCACAAATTAATTTGTGTGGTTATTGTTGTTTTGATATCCAGAGGAAATCATTTCTAGAGGTGGAAACAATTCAAACTAAAGATATTTAAATAAATTATTTATTATTTACTCATCGATTCCAAATATTTGCACATAAATCTTATTACTCAAAGAAAGACTTTAGTGGAGTAACTAAAGCTCAAAAAATGGCAATATTAGAGAACTCGGCCGAACAGCTCTAATTTTGATGATCTTTTTTTTCAAACGTCGCTAATTAAAAATACTTCTAAGTTTATAGATTAAAAATTGGCGCTGTTGCCGTTTTGATTTTTAAATTTAATTGAAAATTTTTCTAAAAATTTTGCTTAAATTTCATAAATTTACTAGTGCCAAAAGATTGTCTAGGCAATTGAAGGAAAACAACTAGGTATATGGGAGTGAAGGACAATCTTCCATCGTTTAGGCGATAAATGCATTTTTCAAATTGACTTTAAACACAAAAAAAAAATATTTGAACACAAGGGCAACACCTATAATATTTAAATATGTATACATTTTTAAAAAGCTAGAAGCTTATTCATATTTGTAAAATTAAAATTAAGTAAATTGATGAAAGAGTTTTTGAAAAAGTGGTAATTAAACTCAGATTTTTGAATAAAAAAACTTGTCCTTTTTAAAACTTTTTTGTAATATAAAATGCATTTATTTTTAAATTTTTTTTGGACACATTTATTATGATTTGAAATTATAAAAGGAAATGTCAATATGTATTACGGTTTATGAAAAAAAAAATTAAAAAGTATTTCATTTTCGAATTTTTCTATTTTTCTAAAATTCTATCACATCACGTTTTTGAGGTATTAGCATGCAAACACATCACAAAAATAGTGTTTTGGACGTCCAAAATTCAATATCTCAAAAACTTTTCACGTTAGAGCTATTCTAATGCTAGATTCAAATTAAGAAGGTCAAAGGCCATTAGAAAAGTATAATTTTGTTACTATTGAAAATTATTTCTCGCCAATATTACTGTCATTTACGGAAAAATCAATTTTAAAAATCGTTTTTTTGTTTTTTTTTCAATTATTCTCAATATTTTCTAAAACAAAAGTGTAGTTTTTCCACACTATCTTTAAAAAACGGTTTTAAGCTAAATAATTTCATTCCAAACTTTTCAAAAATCAAAAATTTTTTGGTAACTTTTTTGATTGAAAAATAGGCAATTTTTTCAAATTAAATTCTAATAGTTCTAAATTAAACATTTCTAATAGATAGAAAACATAACAAAGTAGTTTTTAGCCAAGTTTTGTTAAAATCCAACCATTTTTGTAAAAGATAAAAATAAAAAATCAAAAAATCGTATTTTTGCATTTTTTCCAATATTTTTGAGGTTATAGAAAAAAATTGTTTCAGTAAAAGTTGTAGACATTTATACTACCTACAACTTTTCATTTGGTTTTTTTCGATAGGAGGTCTAGTTTTGACAGAAATCGTAAAAAACCATGATTTTTCACACCCACCCCACTTTTTCGCCCACCAACCCCCTCTCCCCCAATTTTTTTGTGGGCAATTTATTTTTCCCCTTTCATATACCATTTATCCTAAATTTTCCCACCACCCATATGCTGCTAATCATTTTTTTTATTTTCAAAAATTATTGGCACTGGTCTAGAAGAACTTTTATTAATAGAAGTTTTGAAAAAAAATGTTACTAATTGTTTTTTTTTTTTTTAAGTTCAACATTTAAATATAAAGTTAAATAGCAAAAGTTTTATGTTCCTATTTTCCAAACTCTTTCAGAAAATCAATTATTGGAATGCAAAAATTCAGTTTTTATCAAAAAAAAAAATCCAATAAAATTTAAGTAATTTTTAATTTTTTTTTCAAAACTGTAATATATATTACCTTTTCCTCTTTGGAATTCAACTAATAATATTTATGGCCAAAAATGTTCATATAAATTCATATTTTACTACGAAAAGGTTTGAAAAAAAAAGTCATTTAAAAGTTTTTAGTAACGTTTTTTTTTTCCAAAATTCTGAGTTGAAGCCATTCTTTCAAAAATTCTTGATTAAATTTAGTGGATTTTTACATATAGAAACGAGATTCTGGCTTTTTAAAAACGTGTATGCAAATATTTTAGGTGTGGCCGTTGTGTTCAAAATATTTTTTTTTGTGTTTGAAGTCAGTTTGTGAGAAAATTGCATTTATCGCTTAAACGATTTAAGATTGCTTTTTACTCCCATATATTTTTTTCCTTAAATTACCTAGAGAATCTTTAAATATTATTTATTTTATGAAATTGAAGCAAAAAAAAAAAATAATTTTAATTAAAAAAAAAAACAATACGGCAACATCGACAATTTTTAACCTATAGACCTTGAAGTATTTTTAATTACCGACGTTTGAAAAAAAAAATCATCAAAATCAGAGCTGTTCGGCCGGGTTCCCTAAATTATCTTTAGTTACTCCACTACTTCTTTAACTTTTAAAATAAATATCCTGAAAGATTGAAACTTATTCCTTACAAAAAGTAGGTTACCTACCATCATTAAAAAATATTGTATTAGCCTCAAACTAAATGTGTTTTAAACTTTTCGCAAAACATAAATTTGAATTTCCAATACAACTTGACAACATAAAACACAGTTCCATCGTCATGCTGAATGTGTAACTTCATTAAATCAAATACTCTCTTTTCTCTTCGAAAAGAACATAAATTTCCTCAATAAAACGACTAAAGTTCAAAGATTTATCTAAACTTCAATGAAATTATATCAATATCTTCCAAACCCAAATTGGATTAACGTTAAAATTTTAAAAGTTAAATCCTTCTTTTTTTCTTTTTCTTCTTCGTCGTAGTTTTGTATATATAGTTCGTAGAGATCGAATTTCGCACATGGCTTACAATTCAAATGGCTTTTAAATTGTAACCTTAAACTTTCACCCAAAAAAAACGAAAAAGAGAGACCGAAAACAACAACAAAAATAATAAAATGAAAAAGACATTTTGGAGTGTAGAAGTTCTGGGCATTTGCCCTCAAGACAATGCACCCACGCGCAACACTGAAAATGATGATGAACATTCTATAAGGACCTGGTCAACATGGACTATGAAACGATGCAAACCGAAAATCCTTCTGGCGTAGTTTGATATAAGTGTTTGTAGCCGCTACCGCACATTCCAACCATATACCAAAACCTCTGTGATGACAAAAACACCAACAAAAATAAAAAAAAAAACAACAACAGCAACTACACCAAAGCAAAAGGACGAAATTGTAAAAGCAGAGTTCTAGAAAATGAGAAAACTTTTCTAAAATTATATTCGACGAGTCGAGTCGAGTCGAGTATAGGGAAGGAAAAGAAAAAAAAGCAGGAAAAAGGATAGAAGCGCTCACCGCGCTTTTTCCTCCTCTTTTCCTGGCTAAAGTTTTAAAAGATTTTAATTTTGCTCGTCCTGTGTAGAGTCAGTCGTTCGATGCAATTGGCATGATGGTAGCCCAAACCACACAAACCACCCACACACGAAAGCAAAGTTTTAAAAAAAAAACGGAAGCACCAAAGGCAAAGAACTGAAAAACAAATAACAATTTCACTGTCATCATTTTTCTCAAAGGACTACACCAAACACCACCAGAAACCAGATAATCTTATATGAGTGCGTGGGGGTTTTAAGCTTTTGAGGGACTTTTAGGGTCAATATACTTAAAAAAGAAAAATCAGGGAGAAAAACTTTGTTAATTTCTGTACTCGCAATGGCTTAAGGAAGAAAGTGATATAAACTGGTATTAGAGTCTTTTTTTGCTAACGAAAATGTATTTTTTTTAAGTAAAAAAAGGGATACCTCGTTATGATTTGATTTTTCCTTTTCTAATTTTTGTAAGCGTGTCAAAAGTCAATTTCTGTGTAATGTTTATTAAGCACAGGTATTACAGTTTTGTATATGGTCGGTCGTTTGCATGACAAAAAGTCCTTAGGAAGTGTTTAATCGGAGAAATCGATTTATTTTCTATAGCGAATTTATTTCTCGTTAAGTGAAAGGAGGTTATGGGGTAAATAGAAAAAAATACTCTGCATGTGACGAAAAGGTATTTTAACCCCCCACAGTGCATTAAGGAATGAATCCAGATTGTAGAGGTACCTATTAATCAAATTTTATTTCGGTTTTTATTATTAATATTAGAGGGAGAACGAAAATAATGATATGTGTCAAAGAGGTACTTTCGGCAGATAAGAACTACTAATTCATATAACTTATTTTTTGTTAGAATAAGTTTGCAAAATTTAATTCAATTCAATTGTTTTGGTATAACTACCTCCTTCTTCAAGGAGTTTTTACACATTTCACGATTGCGGATCCATGTCATTACAACGGAAGTTCTATGACTTCAGCTATTCGTCAAGTCGACCACCTTATTATTAAACAAGGTCAGTTTTCCAATGAATTTCTATTCGCACGAAACCGAATAACATAGGTTTTTTCTCGTGCGTGCACTTACAAATTAAAAAGAAACAAACAAATATAACACTTTTCTCAAATGCGTGCTTAACAGTATTCATATCATAAGGCATTTATCATCGGTAATTTATTAAAGTTCTATAAGATATTTGTGGTGCACAGGTTAGTCATAGAAATCTATGAATGAACTTAATAAAAAAAAAAACAGTGGGGCATATGCGTGACGCATTGACATTGACAATAAAGAATGGGTGGTCACAAATATGGTAACCTTAATTAAATAATAAAAAAATTATGATTTTTTTTATAAAGATAGTTATTTATGTATTTACATTGTACATGTCATTAGTTTAGAGTTTATTTTAGCTTAAAAATCTCAGTCTCTATGATAGTTACACAATTTTTTATCATCATAAAAGTAATAGAGCATCAAATTTATATTAATTTGGTATACTTTTGGAGACTATATGACTTTTCAAACCAAAGATACGGAACTTTAAAGAACAATAATTCTCAAAATTTTCATACAATATACTAATATATATTTTTGCATAAGGTATGAAAAAAGACTAAATCGTGTACGTTATGTAAAAACAAGAAAAATATGATAGGATAGGAAGTGTATTTTCCATTATTAATGTGGAGCGGGCAATTTCCTTCAAATATTAATAACAAAAAAAAGTTGGTAAAAATAACAATATTGTGACATAGGTAGGTACAAATTTTATTTAAAGTCTTAAATTTTTTAATAAATCAATTTTTTTTTTGAACATAAGTTTTTGAAAAATTAATTTTCAAACTAAAAAACAATGAAATTAAAAAATTTAAAAAAATTAAAAATGCTTTGCCTTGATTAAAATAATGAAAGTCACTTCGGGACATGCTCGGGACATGTTCGGGACATGCTCGGGACATGCTCGGGACATGCTCGGGACATGCTCGGGACATGCTCGGGACATGCTCGGGACATCTTCGGGACATGCTCGGGACATGCTCGGGACATGCTCGGGACATGCTAGGGACATGCTCGGGACATGCTCGGGACATGCTCGGGACATGCTCGGGACATCTTCGGGACATGCTCGGGACATCTTAGGGACATGCTCGGGACATCTTCGGGACATGCTCGGGACATGCTCGGGACATGCTCGGGACATGCTCGGGACATGCTCGGGACATCTTAGGGACATGCTCGGGACATCTTCGGGACATGCTCGGGACATGCTCGGGACATGCTCGGGACATCTTCGGGACATGCTCGGGACATGCTTGGGACATCTTAGGGACATGCTCGGGACATGCTCAAGACAAGCTCGGGACATGCTCGGGACATGCTCGGGACATCTTCGCGACATCTTCGGGACATGCTCGGGACATCTTCGGGACATGCTCGGGACATGCTCAAGACAAGCTCGGGACATGCTCGGGACATGCTCGGGACATCTTCGCGACATCTTCGGGACATGCTCGGGACATCTTCGGGACATGCTCGGGACATGCTCGGGACATCTTCGGGACATGCTCGGGACATCTTCGGGACATGCTCGGGACATGCTCGGGACATCTTAGGGACATGCTCGGGACATGCTCGGGACATCTTAGGGACATGCTCGGGACATCTTCGGGACATGCTCGGGACATGCTCGGGACATGCTCGGGACATGCTCGGGACATCTTCGGGACATGCTCGGGACATCTTCGGGACATGCTCGGGACATGCTCGGGACATCTTCGGGACATGCTCGGGACATCTTCGGGACATGCTCGGGACATGCTCGGGACATCTTAGGGACATGCTCGGGACATGCTCGGGACATCTTCGGGACATCTTTGGGACATGTTCTGGACATCTTCGGGACATCGTCGGGACATCTTCGGGACATGCTCAGGACATGCTCGGGACATGTTCGGGACATCTTCGGGACATGCTCGGGACATGTTCGGGACATCTTCGGGACATGCTCGGGACATGCTCGGGACATCTTCTGGACATCTTCGGGACATGCTCGAGACATCTTCGGGACATGCTCGGGACATGCTCGGGACATGCTCGGGACATGCTCGGGACATGCTCGGGACATGCTCGGGACATGCTCGGGACATGCTCGGGACATGCTCGGGACATGCTCGGGACATGCTCGGGACATGCTCGGGACATGCTCGGGACATCTTCGGGACATGCTCGGGACATGCTTGGGACATCTTAGGGACATGCTCGGGACATCTTAGGGACATGCTCGGGACATCTTCTGGACATCTTCGGGACATGCTCGAGACATCTTCGGGACATGCTCGGGACATGCTCGGGACATGCTCGGGACATCTTCGGGACATGCTCGGGACATGCTCGGGACATGCTCGGGACATGCTCGGGACATGCTCGGGACATGCTCGGGACATGCTAGGGACATGCTCGGGACATGCTCGGGACATGCTCGGGACATGCTCGGGACATGCTCGGGACATGCTCGGGACATCTTCGGGACATGCTCGGGACATCTTAGGGACATGCTCGGGACATCTTCGGGACATGCTCGGGACATGCTCGGGACATGCTCAAGTAGCACAAAAGTCTAAGATACACCAAAATATTTGGTGTATTTTTTGCACTTTCGTGATATGCATTTTGAATATAAAAAATACACCATTTTCTCGTTTAAAATAAACTCCGGTGGTTAAAAAAATATACCGATTTTGGTGTATAAATGTCACTAGTGGTATATTAAATGATCTGTTTTTGGTGAAAATTATCCCTTTGAAATTAAAAATACACAATAAATCTATGGATAAAATACACCATACAAATTATTCTGATTTAAAATTTGAACCAAAGTTTATTTTTTATCTCTAACAGTTTGATGAATTCTAATTCACACCATTTCTTATGAAATAAATGAAAATGAATTTTCATTCACTTTCATAATATTGCCATAAGAAACCAATGGTTAAATATGATTTTGTTTGCCAAATTTTAAAACGAAACACATTCTATCTACTAATTTTAGATGCTACCCCCTCTAAAAATCGAGCGCCTCAAAAATGTCAGTGAATTAATGATTTTTTTTTTCGATTTCAAGAATCCATTTTTCAAAAATTATAATTTTTGTGTTGTTTTACATTTTTTTAAGAAAAGTTATTTTATAATGAATCGAAAAAACTAAGAATGCGGGACTATTAGGTCGATAAATATACTATTTTAATAAAATAATTAATCGCTGTCTTCTATTTTTAAATGGCGTCCATTGAAAAATATGGCGTCTCCCACATATGCATTTTGGTGAATTTTATGTCCACAGGGTGTGCTTTTTACACCAAACAGAGTGTACAAAATAAACCGTTTTGGTTGAGTTCAGAATCAAATAATTTTATGCACCATAAATGGTATATTATAAAAACAACTGAATATCGGTGTATTTTTTGCACGGAATCTTAAAAAAATGTTGAAATTTTGTACAGAAAAGACAGTGGTATAATTTTTATACCACTAATTTTGAGAAATACACCATATTTTTTCAATTTTCTCAATTTTACACCAAAATTAATGAATTTACACCAATTTATACACAAGTGTGCTACTTGAGTGCTCGGGACATCTTAGGGACATGCTCGGGACATCTTCGGGACATGCTCGGGACATGCTCGGGACATGCTCGGGACATCTTCGGGACATGCTCGGGACATGCTCGGGACATGCTCGGGACATGCTCGGGACATGCTAGGGACATGCTCGGGACATGCTCGGGACATGCTCGGGACATGCTCGGGACATCTTCGGGACATGCTCGGGACATCTTAGGGACATGCTCGGGACATCTTCGGGACATGCTTGGGACATGCTCGGGACATGCTCGGGACATCTTAGGGACATGCTCGGGACATCTTCGGGACATGCTCGGGGCATGCTCGGGACATCTTCGGGACATGCTCGGGACATGCTTGGGACATCTTAGGGACATGCTCGGGACATCTTAGGGACATGCTCGGGACATGCTCGGGACATCTTCTGGACATCTTCGGGACATGCTCGAGACATCTTCGGGACATGCTCGGGACATGCTCGGGACATGCTCGGGACATGCTCGGGACATCTTCGGGACATGCTCGGGACATGCTCGGGACATGCTCGGGACATGCTCGGGACATGCTCGGGACATGCTCGGGACATGCTCGGGACATGCTAGGGACATGCTCGGGACATGCTCGGGACATGCTCGGGACATGCTCGGGACATGCTCGGGACATCTTCGGGACATGCTCGGGACATCTTAGGGACATGCTCGGGACATCTTCGGGACATGCTCGGGACATGCTTGGGACATCTTAGGGACATGCTCGGGACATCTTAGGGACATGCTCGGGACATGCTCGGGACATCTTCGGGACATGCTCGGGACATGCTCAAGACAAGCTCGGGACATGCTCGGGACATGCTCGGGACATCTTCGCGACATCTTCGGGACATGCTCGGGACATCTTCGGGACATGCTCGGGACATGCTCGGGACATCTTCGGGACATGCTCGGGACATCTTCGGGACATGCTCGGGACATGCTCGGGACATCTTAGGGACATGCTCGGGACATGCTCGGGACATCTTAGGGACATGCTCGGGACATCTTCGGGACATGCTCGGGACATGCTCGGGACATCTTCGGGACATGCTCGGGACATGCTCGGGAAATCTTCGGGACATCTTCGGGACATGCTCGGGACATCTTCGGGACATCTTCGGGACATGTTCGGGACATCTTCGGGACATCGTCGGGACATCTTCGGGACATGCTCAGGACATGCTCGGGACATGTTCGGGACATCTTCGGGACATGCTCGGGACATGTTCGGGACATCTTCGGGACATGCTCGGGACATGCTCGGGACATCTTCTGGACATCTTCGGGACATGCTCGAGACATCTTCGGGACATGCTCGGGACATGCTCGGGACATGCTCGGGACATGCTCGGGACATGCTCGGGACATGCTCGGGACATGCTCGGGACATGCTCGGGACATGCTCGGGACATGCTCGGGACATCTTCGGGACATGCTCGGGACATCTTAGGAACATGCTCGGGACATCTTCGGGACATGCTAGGGACATGCTCGGGACATCTTAGGGACATGCTCGGGACATCTTCGGGACATGCTCGGGACATGCTCGGGACATCTTCGGGACATGCTCGGGACATGCTCGGGACATCTTAGGGACATGCTCGGGACATGCTCGGGACATCTTCGGGACCTGCTCGGGACATGCTGAAGACAAGCTCGGGACATGCTCGGGACATGCTCGGGACATCTTCGCGACATCTTCGGGACATGCTCGGGACATCTTCGGGACATGCTCGGGACATCTTCGGGACATGCTCGGGACATCTTCGGGACATGCTCGGGACATGCTCGGGACATCTTAGGGACATGCTCGGGACATGCTCGGGACATCTTAGGGACATGCTCGGGACATCTTCGGGACATGCTCGGGACATGCTCGGGACATCTTCGGGACATGCTCGGGACATGCTCGGGACACGCTCGGGACATCTTCGGGACATGCTCGGGACATGCTCGGGACATCTTAGGGACATGCTCGGGACATGCTCGGGACAAGCTCGGGACATGCTCGGGACATGCTCGGGACATGCTCGGGACATCTTAGGAACATGCTCGGGACATCTTCGGGACATGCTAGATACATGCTCGGGACATCTTAGGGACATGCTCGGGACATCTTCGGGACATGCTCGGGACATCTTAGGAACATGCTCGGGACATCTTCGGGACATGCTAGGGACATGCTCGGGACATCTTAGGGACATGCTCGGGACATCTTCGGGACATGCTCGGGACATGCTCGGGACATGCTCGGGACATCTTCGGGACATGCTCGGGACATGCTCGGGACATCTTCGGGACATGCTCGGGACATGCTCGGGACAAGCTCGGGACATGCTCAGGACATGCTCGGGACATGCTCGGGACATGCTCGGGACATGCTCGGGACATGCTCGGGACATCTTCGGGACATGCTCGGGACATCTTAGGAACATGCTCGGGACATCTTCGGGACATGCTCCGGACATGCTCGCGACATCTTAGGGACATGCTCGGGACATCTTCTGGACATGCTCGGGACATGCTCGGGACATGCTCGGGACATCTTCGGGACATGCTCGGGACATGCTCGGGACATGCTCGGGACATGCTTGGGACATGCTCGGGACATGCTCGGGACATCTTCGGGACATGCTCGGGACATGCTCAAGACAAGCTCGGGACATGCTCGGGACATGCTCGGGACATCTTCGCGACATCTTCGGGACATGCTCGGGACATCTTCGGGACATGCTCGGGACATGCTCGGGACATCTTCGGGACATGCTCGGGACATCTTCGGGACATGCTCGGGACATCTTAGGGACATGCTCGGGACATGCTCGGGACATGCTCGGGACATGCTCGGGACATGCTCGGGACATCTTAGGGACATGCTCGGGACATCTTCGGGACATGCTCGGGACATGCTCGGGACATGCTCGGGACATCTTCGGGACATGCTCGGGGCATCTTCGGGACATGCTCGGGACATGCTCGGGACACGCTCGGGACATCTTCGGGACATGCTCTGGACATGCTCGGGATATCTTAGGGACATGCTCGGGACATGCTCTGGACATCTTCGGGACATGCTCGGGACATGCTCGGGACAAGCTCGGGACATGCTCGGGACATCTTCGCGACATCTTCGGGACATGCTCGGGACATCTTCGGGACATGCTCGGGACATGCTCGGGACATCTTCGGGACATTCTCGGGACATCTTCGGGACATGCTCGGGACATGCTCGGGACATCTTAGGGACATGCTCGGGACATGCTCGGGACATGCTCGGGACATCTTAGGGACATGCTCGGGACATCTTCGGGACATGCTCGGGACATGCTCGGGACATGCTCGGGACATCTTCGGGACATGCTCGGGACATCTTAGGGACATCTTCGGGACATCTTCGGGACATGCTCGGGACATCTTCGGGACATGCTCGGGACATCTTCGGGACATGCTCGGGACATGCTCGGGACATCTTCGGGACATGCTCGACACATGCTTGGGACATGCTCGGGACATCTTAGGGACATGCTCGGGACATCTTCGGGACATGCTCGGGACATGCTCGGGACATGCTCGGGAAATGCTCGGGACATCTTCGGGACATGCTCGGGACATGCTCGGGACATCTTAGGGACATGCTCGGGACATGCTCGGGACATCTTCGGGACATGCTCGGGACATGCTCGGGACAAGCTCGGGACATGCTCGGGACATGCTCGGGACATCTTCGGGACATGCTCGGGACATGCTCGGGACATGTTAGGGACATCTTAGGGACATGCTCGGGACATCTTCGGGACATGCTCGGGACATGTTCGGGACATCTTCGGGACATGCTCGGGACATGCTCGGGACAAGCTCGGGACATGCTCGGGACATGCTCGGGAAATCTTCGGGACATCTTCGGGACATGCTCGACACATGCTCGGGACATGCTCGGGACATCTTAGGGACATGCTCGGGACATCTTCGGGACATGCTCGGGACATGCTCGGGACATCTTCGGGACATCTTCGGGACATCTTCGGGACATGCTCGGGACATCTTCGGGACATGCTCGGGACATGCTCGAGACATGCTCGGGACATCTTCGGGACATGCTCGGGACATCTTCGGGACATGCTCGGGACATCTTCGGGACATGTTCGGGACATCTTCGGGACATCTTCGGGACATGCTCGGGACATGCTCGGGACATGCTCGGGACATGCTGGGGACATCTTCGGGACATGCTCATACTTGCTCGGGACATCTTCGGGACATGCTCGGGACATGCTCGGGACATGCTCGGGACATGCTCATGACTTCTTTGGGACATGCTCGGGACATCTTTGGGACATGTTTGGGACATCTTCGGGACATGCTCGGAACATCTTCGTTGGGACAAAATGCCGGATTTCACCAGGGGGTTGGCGCGCCATGGCGTCCCGAAAAGCAGGACTTAAGCTTTCGTTATACGCTTCTTTCAGATTTGAAAAAATCAGTAGTCCTATATTTCGTTCCACAAAATGAATGTTTTTTAATAACTTTCCTGTACTACATTGGGAACAATCGCAGAGGTCAACTCAACGGAAGGTGCAATGGTCATGGTAACCCCTACGCCCGCCAGGTAAGTATGCTTAAGTGTATATTTAGTTGGAATCATATAATATTTTTGGAAATAAAAAACCGTCAGTAAAAATTTCGTGTCTAATTTCTAATACCGTTCTAAGGGATGTTTTTTTCAATACTGTCTCATTGAGGGTAGTTAATTTATGATAAACAAAATCAATAATTACTTACGTACCTTCATCAATGCGTGATAAAATTGTATTGGTTAGTTAGGGTAGATAGTTAGGTAAAATTCATTCAAATATGTCCTTGGTAAAAATTAGTTTCCTAATTGCCTAACATTACTGATTCTTCTACGCAATTTCTAATGAGTTTTAATTTTGCTTGGAAGCATTCGTTAGTGACCTTAACATATGACCTAAACTTGTAATTATATTCAACTCACAAACGAACAAAATTGCTGACAGTGTGCAATTTCCACAACCCATCGGAAACAATATAATTTTCCTTCACAAATATCCTTATAGATCCCCACAGCCACAACTCCGAGATTCAAGCAAAATACTTCACAGTTCAATAAACCAGTCCATAAGCTCGCATGTGTAGTAGTATAGTCCAACTCGTTCTGTAATTAAAAATGCATTAGCTTCTTTCATTTCAAAACTCACTCGAATCTATGTGTGTGTGTGCACTGAATACGAAATGAAAGTCGTCCAGCACATGGCTTGGATAAAATCTCCACCTCCTTTTGATGTCCCTTTGAGTATCAATAACTTTTACTATTGCATGTCTGGGCTACTTCTCGATGTTATCCCTTCGATATCTCTCTTCTATATTACCGACTATTAAGCTTACGCTCTGTACACATGGGTATAGGGCACGTATATATGTAAAACCTCTTTACGCAAAAGGATATCAACATAAGGACGAGGAGTATAGTTTTATAGTCGACACCATATGTGCGTTTCTGGCAATAATTGTAATTTCCTCAAAAAAAACCCTAAAATCCAGTTTTATTCGTAAAGGTCCTTACCAAAAGTTGCATTAGAATAGGACAAAATTCTGTGCATGGTGAGTGGAGGACAAGCAAACTTTATAGATAAAATCCATACGCTCGTATCTCGATCACAAAATAGAGAGTCTGAGCTTGAATCGAGCTGAACACACATTCAAAGGGACTTTGAGAGAATTAAATATTTATGGATGGCTTGGTTTCCTATATTCGTTTATGCCAAAAGTACTAAATCTCTTTTGGATGACGTTGCCCATATAGTAGTTAGTTTGGGGTGACCAGAGGTTGTCTTTTCTGACATAACCGGATATTTCCTTAATGACTACTTTTACAGAAATGCTGTCCCAATAAAATTTGTAGCTAAAGAAATTTCGAACAAAAAGGACCTTAACGATTTTTTACGTTTGGGCACAGAGTATTTCTAGATCTTACTTAAAAAATCTAATGAACATAAATAAAACCAATTTTTATTTGTAAAAAAATATGGTCATCCTGAAATTACAAAACACAAACACATCGACAAAAAAGTTCTTGGATATCCTTTTGTGGTTAAAGAATATGGCAATTCTAGTATCCTCTTTACCTGACACATGTGAGTTGGTACGTGGTATCCAGAATCCAGTATTCGACTTGAATGTAAAATAGAATTATTTCACGCACAAAACTGAATGAGTAGGACTGATAGGTAAAGATAGTTAGATACGTGTGAGTAGGAATTCATATATGTAAGTAGATAGATGAATATTTTGTAATCTAAAAAGAGGACAAATGGGTAATCCTTGATTTAAAGTTTTGCCAGTGATGTTTGAATGTTAAGAATGTTGTCAGTGTAATTTATGAAGATTAGATAAACAACTTCGACATAGCTACCTTCGTAAATTTATTTGTGAAAATGGATGCGATTGTGAACATTTGAAATTTACGTTTGAGGACTTTTGGTTTATATATCTCTTTCACAATCTAACTAATTTTAAGCTTAGAACTTTTAAGCCATATGGTGTTTTGGGTGAATTTGTCATTTTCCCTATAAACTACTTAAATTGAGTTTAAGTGTTTTTGCATGGATGAAATAGGGGAAAGCAGATTAAAAACTCAAATGCAGTTTAATGTGGATTAAAAGTTTGTCGGTTGTTTGATGTATAAAATGAATTTTGATGAAAATTCGTAGAAGGACAAATGTCGGTTATATGGAGGAGGATAATACTGTGTTTTTATATAAAAATTATGTATTCATAAAAGAACTTAAACAATTCATGTTTAATGCCAAATTTGGGATAGGAATGCTTTTTAATACTTCTGAAATGTTGCCATAAAGCCTGAACTACATAATTTGGTAGTTCTGCCTGACAAAGTTGTGAAAGTTTCAATAATTGTTATTTTTTAAACGACTTTTTCCAACTTAACTCAATCAAAAAACTGCTGAAAGCACAGTAAGAACTTGAAATTATGTCCAAAGAGATATTAATGGAATTATACATTTACATATATTGTTTTTTGTGTTAACTTCTTAACTTAACGCTAACGATTAATTTTCGAAATTCCATTTGGGATTTTTAGTTTTCGGGATTTTGAGATTCTAGATTATCGGGATTCTGGGTTTCCGGGATTTTCGGGATTTTGGGTTCACTGGATTGCGGTTTTCGGTATTTTGACCCCAACCCGATCGCAAGTAAAAATCGGCCTACAACAATAAAATTGGAACTGATTGGAAAAGCTTGAAAAGGATATTCATTTGAGCTATCAATAGAACGTTATTTTTTGAAAAATTTAGTAATGTAGCTCAATCTTAACCCTCTGTATGTACATTAGAGTGACCGCAACTCCCATAGAAAAAATTTTTTGTCGAATTTTTTTCGGGGGAACCCCATAAAATGTTCCGCCTTTGCAGATTTTTAGATAGCCAAAATTTTAGCTCGATTGGATAACTCTAAATGGTGCCGACACTCGCTCAAAGTATCAAAAATCTCTGTTTTTTCACTGTTTTTCGAAGAAAATTAGCTCTAGCTCCCAAACAGATCGGGTTATTTTCACTTTTTATATATTTAATTAAAGGTAGTGTTGTTACACATAATTCAGATGCTTAATTTGTTTAGTTTTACTAAAAAAGAAAAATATTGTCATCAATTTAAATTTTCAGTACTTACCACAAAAAGAGCTGAAGTGCAAACTCGATTTAAAATTAAACTTTTTTTTAACTGTTTTATTCTGCGGATAGGGATAGAATGGATGTTTCTCTATCTCTGGGCCCTCGGGTAGCAAAAGTATGAGGTATAGTCGTGGGGTGAAAGAGCTATTAACAATGAAACTTTCTTTGTTATTGGATCGATGTAAGGCATCTGATAGAAATGCTTCTCGCATAATTATAGCTACAATAGAAGCACTAGGGCAAAATCCAATTGACTTTGTAGTTTCAAAATCAAACTTACATTCAACAAGAAAAAACTTTTGCTTGGTTTAATGCCCCAAGAGCTTATCTGGCTCCTAAACAAGATCTTGATCTTTTGCGTAATTGCATTGAATAACGCAAGATAGACAAAGATATTTCAGAGCAGGCAGGTCTGGCGTTCTTTGACCTTACTTTACCAGATGGCGAACAAAATTAGAAACGGCCAACATAATTTTGAAAACCAGTGAAACGGAAACCAACAGAATAGTAAATCCAAAGCTACAGACACATGAAGATGAACAATTTGTCACAGCAGGGTTAAAAAATATTGTGAACAAAGAAACATTGAACTTTTTCAGCCGATTGAAAATAGACACAAGTTTTCTCAAAGAACCTCCAAATCTTTGGCCCGAAAACCCGCATTTTAAAGAAGGCTTTAAAAAAGTGCAATCACTTAAAGTCGTAAATGACATCACAGAAAGAGGAGTCAAATTAATAACGGATTTTAATAACCTTTTAACTAAAGATGAGGAACAAAAACAATATGTACTTCAAGTAGTCAGTGAGTGCCGAAAATTGTATCCTGATGCTTCCAAAACTACTTTGTAAATCTGTTGATTAAATTTTTTTAGTATTTACTTCATTAATTATGTATAAGAAATGTAACACGATGTTATTTTTTTTTTGTTTTTTAGGCCGTGTGTGAATTGCGTAAAATAGTTCACATAGTGTAAAATATTTGACACTGTTGAGATGAATAAAAAATTTTCAGCTATTAAAAATTTATTGGGCTCTGGGACCTGGTTAAATTTGAGTTAAATTTTTTTTGCAGATGGTTTTGTTTTGTTTTTTTTTTTTTTATTAAAAAGGAGTTTCATAGCAGAAAAGAGGCAGAGAAAAATATTAAACAATAAGCCATACAGCTGAAATTTTTTTGTTCACCTCAATAGTGTCAAAAATTTTACACAGTGTTAACTATTTAACGCAATTCACACACAGCCTTAGAATTCTGTTAAATGTTTCGTTTTTTTAAATAAAACAGTTTAAAAAAAAGTTTCATTTTAAATCGAGTTTGCACTTCAGCTCTTTTTGAGGTAAGTACTGAAAATTTAAATTGATGACAAAATTTTTTTTTTGGTAAAACTAAACAAATTTATCATCTGAATTATGTGTAGCAACACTACCTTTAATTAAATATATAAAAAGTGAAAATAACCCGATCTGTTTGGGAGCTAGAGCTAATTTTCTTCGAAAAACAGTGAAAAAACAGAGATTTTTGATACTTTGAGCGAGTGTCGGCACCATTTAGAGTTATCCAATCGAGCTGAAATTTTGGCTATCTAAAAATCTGCAAAGGCGGAACATTTTATGGGGTTCCCCCGACCAAATTTCGAAAATCGATTTCTTGCGGTCACTCTAATGTACATGCACACCTCTTTTTTGTGACATGATAGGCACACGGGTGAGAAATTGGCTTCTACTTTTTCATGTCGCTAGAATTTTTTTATGTCTCATGTTTTATAGATTTACAAAACACAAGGTTTTTGCCACAACAACCAAAATATACTTTTCTAGTTTTAAATTTGTAACGGTGCCTATAAGAACTGGTTTTATTCTTTCAAAAAATGTTTAAATCTTTCCGATATCTCTTTTACTGCCCGAGATATTTAAAATTAAAGTAGCGGTCTTTGAATCAGAAACAACACTGGCCAACCAAATTAAACTTTTTTTGCCACAAGATATACAAAATATACTATTCTGAAGGTTTGCTAAACTCGAATCCGCAATCAGAAAAATTCTATTAGCCTTCGTTCGTGAAATATTACCGTTATAAAATGCAAAAAAAGGTTGTTTTTTTTATAACGGTTATATTTCAAGAACGGAGGCTAATAGAATTTTTCTGATTACGGACTCGAGTTCAGTAACTCAAAAACCTTCAGAAAAGTATACTTTGGTTCTTGTGGCAAAAATTCTGTGACCAGTGACTTAAAGTTTAGATTAAGTTTAGTTTCTCTTTGGCTTATTAATTAAAAATTAACATTTCTTGAGCAATAAAAGAGATATCGGGAAAATTTAAACAGTTTTTGAAAGAAGAATATCTGTTCTTATAATCACCGTTACAAATTCGTTACCCCACATAAAAGCCGAACCTCGAAAACAGCCAAAATGACGTTTTTTTTTAGCATTTTTTAACGGTAATAATTGAAAAACGAAGGCCAATCAAATTTTTCTGATTCGGATTCAGCACCCCAAAAACTACTAGAAAAGTATATTTTGGTTCTTGTAGCAAAAAAAAAGTTAAATTTTGTTGACCAGTATAATACGCATATGAAATAGATGTAGAATTTCGGAGGAATTCGAATATTGTATTCATAATTCCAAAAAAATATATTTTAACCATTATAAAAAGACTATTTTGCACCCACTTTAAAAAAAAATGTTATTTTTTTATTTATGTTGTGCCAAATTCGCACCCGTGTGACGAAAGAGGGTTAGGTATGAAATCAATTTGGAAAAAAACCTCTAAGTTTTTCCATAACTCGCCGATATTGGTTAAAAATTAAAAGTGCAGGGTTTTAAAAGGTGTCCGAAAATTAGCACAAGATTTAAACTAAATAGAAAACACAGTTTTTAGCCTTTTTATTGCGTTAGTTTTGGGACACATTTAATAAAGTCTGTTCTGTTATTTTCCACTGTCTGTTGAAAACATATATTTTGTATCTTTTAACATTATAGATCTCTCTTTTAGTTCATTAAACAAAAATAAACAAACGATTTTGATATACAGTATACATAATTATGTAAGTCCAAACAAAAATTTAGCAAAAATACCTACAGTCTTTTGATAAGTGATGCACTAGCTATTTGTTTATTTGGTACCCAAAAATATTAATCAACAAATATGATGAAATCCATGAGTAATACCATAGTTTTATCATGGATGACTTCCACAACATTTTAGAACATTTCCTGTATAGGTTAGATATTGCTCTTTTTGTGGTTTAACAAATTCCTGAAATATTTAAAATTATAAAAACCACATAGCTAACCTGTTATACATGTTTTGGTTGGATATCCTGATGACCAGAAGGCTTTTTCTGAATGTTATCTCCAATACAAACTATCATTAACGTCCGCAATAAATAATCATAATATGGCGATCGAAATAATTAAATGACTAAGTTATAAGTACAAATTGATTTTAATTGACTAATTCATTAAATTCAAATTTAAATATAATAAAAAAAAAAAAAAAATTATTTATACACTTAAAATCGGTCTGTTAATGGCTTATCGCATCCTACCAGAGATTATATGTTATTTTCAAATTCAATAAACCGCATTCAAATTCCATAATACAAATCCTCTCCCACAAAAAAAACATATCCCATCACTTTAATGCAACACACACACTCACACACACAAACATTGGATCGTTAATAATAATTTTTCCAGCATTTAACGCTTAAACATCGTAATTACATACGTATACGGTGTAGTTTTGGAAAATCATAATAATTACTCCCAGGACTCTCTGTATCCTGCAGCAGCAGCAGCATCATGATGTTGATATTGGACAACAGCATGTGCAATTTATTTTTCCCATTTTACCCATATACTCATTTGCACAACCCTCTGCACTCCCCACACGTGCAGTGCACCTTAACAATATGAGTTGTGTGGTGTAAATTATACTTAGTCGCCCTCCTTTAATGTGTTATAAGGAGAATAGTGTGCTGTTTAAGTTCCTTCATGAGATTTTTCAAATTAATGTCCCTTTACCTTCAGCTACCTTTATTTCAAGAAATAAGACGAGGCATTGATTATTTTTTTTGTTGCACCCATTTTTGTTAACAAAAATCCAGGACATTAAAATAATACCTACAATTAAACGGTAACACATTCGCGGTGGTAGCATAATCATTTCATTTTCTGTGAAATGTGTTCACACTTAAATTTTTCCCCCGACCGAATTGTCGATTATAATTAAACCACATTGCAGTTGTTTTGTGAACGAAAAAAAAAATTAAAAAAAAAAAATAAACTAAAAGTCCTTCAAGTGGTACAAAATTTTCCGGTAGAGTATTTTTTAAGAGTGAACACAATTATCCGGTGTTCAGGTGAAATTCAACCGAAAAAAATATGTACATTCATTTTCATTGGTAGCGAAGAGAAAGATAGATTGAGTTTGTGTTAAATTTCGACTTAATTCCGATTAATTTGAATTCCAATTTTTTTTTTCTTTGTTTATTGTTATTTTCGAAAACTGAGCACGTCCGTTTTTGGTTGATTAAGAGAACAATAACAAAAATATATTAAAAGTACCCACATCAGCCACTAGGTGGTGTTGGTGTATGGATATTGTGTTTATTTCACATTTTTATTTTTATCAAAAAAAAAAAGAAGAAAACAGAAAATAAATTAATTTTCAGGACATTAAATTTGTTTATGGCAGATGAAGCTGTAGACGTTTTATAGAGTTCGTATAGAATTCGAATCCACTATAGTGTCCCTGTCCGTGTGTGTTATTGGAAATTCTGAATAAAATAAATTTTATTTTTGTTTTATTTTTCTGTGACTGTGTCCGTGTGTCTTTGTGTGTCTGTCGAAAGGCGATTGTTTTAACAAGAATAATAATTATTATTTCGATATGGTGATATTACGTGTGAGCAATAATATGTTCGAATAAAAATGTCCTGCAACAGGATTATGTTGTTCGGAAAAAAAGTTTTTTTTTTTTATTAATTTCAAAAATGCATATAAATGTAGTTTTTTTTTACAGATAAGAGAATATTGTGTTGATTTCTCGAAAGGACGATACGAACAGGAAACAGGATACGAACGTATTCTCGTTGTATTTGCGAGACTCATTTAAAAAAGGCTCTTGACTTATGGGGATGGTGTTTTACTTTCAATATATACTCGTTGAAGAGTCCACAGATGACGACGACGCTGACGGTTTTATTGGATTTAAATGGCATGAGAGTGCGAATTTTTTTTTCATTTTTGTTCTTGTTTTTTGAAACAAAAATTATAATCAAGAGAAAAATTCATTTGCGTAATTGGATGTTTGTGTTTTTTTAATTTACTGAAGTTTCTTCTTTTAGTTTATTTTTTTCTACGAAAAGTTTGTGTATGTTGCTTTTGCATTTTTTTTATACAAATTTTTCAGAAAAAAATGTAAGATATTTTTGTAGCTTTTATGGTATCTACTTTGGGGAGGCACATTGAGTTCTGAGAAGGATGAAAGGAGGACAAGGGAAGGAATTTATTGAAGGATGCTTTGTAATGGGAAAAGTACATCCATTAGGTTCGAACGGAAGCCTAGATAGACAGAATCTTTGTTGTCGGTTTAAGTATGAACCTAGTGCAAATTAACAAAAAAGAAAAAAAAATATTTAGATAAAACTATAAACTACGATACCTAATATTAAATATTTTTATTTTCAAAAACTGAGTAAGTTTTACTACCCCTTCAAAAAGGGATTGAAAATCGGTATAGGTAATCATGATACTTTTATAGGACCGAATGGGGATTTTTTCACTGTCCCTATCAAGGGGGATAGGGGCCCTCCCCCCTCTCTCAGAATTAAAAAGTAGTCAAATAAATGAAATTTCAATTTTCTAATACCTATATAAAATTCTCGTGTCGCAGTGTTTGTTACGAAACTCCCCCGTAACGGCTAGACCGATTTTAATGAAACTTTGTGTGCTTATCGGATAGGTCTGAGAATCGGCCAACATCTATTTTTCATAACTTTAAATTGTTAGGGTGGTCCAGCCAAATTGTTTTACATCTTTTTGAAACGATCTTTACGAATTTGAATTTGCATACCATAAAATGGTTAGGGTGGTCCACATTTTTTTTATGCATTTTTAAAACGATTTTATGAAATTTTGTGGGTATATCGGGTAAGTCTAAAAATAGGCCAACATCTATTTTCATATCACTGAATGGTTAGGGTGGTCCAATCAAAAATTTTTTTATGTATTTTTGTTATGATTTTTATGAGATTTTGTGGGTAGGTACATCGAGTAAGTCTAAGAATCGGCCAAGATCTATTTTCATACCACTAAATGTGGTCCACTCATAATTTTGTTTTTAAATTTATATTTGATGTTGTGACCCGATTTTTTTTTTAAGATTGACACACTTCAAAATTGGAAGTAAATACTAAATAGTAGAAGAGGCGTAACAAAGTCCGCCGGGTCAGCTAGTTTTTTATAACATTAAGATTTTTTACTTGCTCTTTACCATAAGCAAATTTTGGAACTACAAAAATCGCATACTACCATAATTGCACCCCCGGGTGCCACCCATGAACGTTACGCCACTGTTCAAGGTGCAAGATGTATCGAAAGACTGAACACAAGAGAAATCATAGTAGATTAGTGGGATTAAAGTGCAACCGAGTAGGCACTAGCTCTCACACCATATTTAGTACAATGGGACACGATTTTTAATTCATATGCAAGAGGTGGCTCTCAGATGTAAATGGGAGTCCGAGACTAGTAAACCCGATTTGATGAAGCTAGTACACCTTACTCAAATACTTCGTGTTCTCATTTTGGGTAAAGAGTTGATATAAGTAAGTTAATAAACGTAAAAGTAAAAAAGTGATCGCGTCTATAATTTTTTTCTGTGGATCTAAGGAAGAAATTGGTAACAGTACATAAATAGTCCAGTGCATTTATAATTTGACCCAGCAGTTTGTACCACCCCCAAATTTTTTTTGCTCAATCGATAGAGCATTGGCTGAATATCAATGCCCTGATTTTCAGCTGCCATCTTGGATTTTAGTTTTTATAAATATCTCGATTTCTATTTATCTTACATAAAAGTTTAGTACACAAAAAACATAGAAAATTAAATTTCGCATCTTTTATGTTATGAACACTTTTTCGATATTCTGAATATTAAAAAAGTTACAAGCCAAAAAAGTAAAAAAAAAAACGGAAAAAAATGACAATTTTAAAGTTTTGAGCACTTTTTATCAAAATTATGAAAAAACCTTCCGAGAAAAGATTGTTCACCTTAAAATTTTCTACAATTTTGCTATACAACATTTTCTTATTTCGCTAGAATTACAAAAGTTATTAATACTTTTTTGTTAAAAAATACCCCTTTTTTACGAAAGAGACTTAAAAATAAAAAATTTGAAGGTCCTGAATTTTCTCTTATTACACAAAGCTATAAAATATTCACTAATCATTCAAAATTCAAGATTTGGTAAAAAAAAATTTAAGAAAAAAAGTAAAGATAAAACACAAACAAAAATGAGCATTTTTTAACAAAAAAAGTATTAATAACTTTTGTATTTTTAGCGTTATAAAAAAAAAGTTGTATAGCAAAGATGTAGAGAATTGAGCAAAAAAAATTTGGGGGTGGTACAAACTGCTAGGTCGCCCATATATGAACATCATAAATGCACTCGACTAAAAGGGATCAGAAAGATGGGGTCTGACGATCAAAACGATCAGAATCAGAACTAGAAAAAATTAATTTAAAAAATGATCGATCGATTGAAAAGATCGAATCATTAAGCCAACCGATACCGATACCTACTTGATCGATTTGATCTTCCAAAATTATTTTTTTCATAACTGTTGTTTTCATTTGCCACACAGAAGATCCCATTTTAAAAGTGGATACTTATCTTTTGACCTAAGTTACTCGACCGTGGCCGCTTGGAATATTAGCATGATTATTTTTTCTAAGTTTATTGATTAATTATAATTATTATTTATGTCGGGGCGGCGCGAACGCCATCCCCGGCTACCAAAAATTACACGCACGAGTTATTCACATTAGGAACAATCGCAGAGGTCAACTCAACCGAAATGTGCAATGGTCAAGCCTCACTCCGGGGGAACCGCCTTAATGATCACGGTAACCCCTACGCCAGGTAAGTATGCTTAACTGTACTTTTGCTTAGAATCATATGATATTTTGTGCAATAACAAACTGTGAAGTGTATGAGGACAGAAAAAAATTACAGTCCTTAAATGAAGGAACGATCTTAACAATATTGAAGGGATGTTTTCTTCTTTCTAATACTTATCATCCCTTCGCCTTTATTGTGTCAAAATTTCAATAAGGAAGATAAATGGCAATGTACGCCAGAAAGCAGGTAGATAGGTAAGTCAAGTCAACTCAAGTCGATCATCATTGATTTCATCCCCGAATAACTGACAATAGAAGATCCTTTTTTATGTTTATGTTGTTTTCAGTAGGTACAAATAATTTGATTGCATTAAAAATTAAAGAATGAAACAAAAATATCTACCTAACTAATCATCAAAACATTTCAAGTGTTCTTCCCTCATTTGTATATCCTTTCAAACAGAATGAATTCCATACATTTTTGATTAGTATAACCTGTTTGGTATAAAATTAACTCTTTATGTGTGAAGGCAAATCGTCCAACAATATACCAACAAAAAGTTGAATTACACACATTATCCTGATAAAATAAACACAAACAAAATTACAAAGCATGTGAGTATGCAGAGTAGGTAAGGTATGTAATAATATAAATTGAAAGGATTGGTTACTGGTATATGTTATTTAAGGGAAATATATTCATCCTTAGATATTAGGTCAAAGAAGGTTCAAAATATTTCCATTTACTCTTTCACAAAATTTAATGCAAACGAAGTCATAAATATTCGAATGGGATTTTATGTAACTCATTTAGATACTCTGGGCAAGCCACACACAAAGGATAATAATATTCTCATACAACTCAATGGTCAGAAATAGATTATTTTAGATATCTGCAAAGAATTTGGTTTTGCCCTTCACACACACACTGATTATGCAGATTATAATTAAGTTATTATGCGGATATGTGAAAGGTTATTATGTATAAAGATGAAAGAAAGTAATTAATATTATGGTCAAACAAAAGAGAAACCAATTATAAAGAACCATTAATATAATGTAGGCTTTGGTAAAAGTATGAGGGTAGTTTTATTGTAACTAAAAAACCTTAATTGAAGGGGATTTCTTACTTTGTATTGATTCTTAATTTACAAGTAGTTAGTTATATCATAAGTTGATTTATTAACTTGAATTAATAACATAAAATAAATGGATGGTGTATCATATATCATTCATTACCTATAGTAGAGTAACTAAAGCAAATAATTAGGGAACCCGGCTGAACAGCTCTGATTTTGACGATTTTTTTTCAAACGTAGGTAATTAAAAATACTTTAAAGTCTATAGATTTAAAATTGCCGGTGTTGCCGTATTGTTTTTTAAAATTAAAATTAATTTTTTTTTAACAAAACCATTTTTTTTGCTTAAAATTCATAAAACAAATGATAGCAAAAGATTCTCTAGGTAATTTAAGGAAAATATATAAAAGGCAATAAGGGACAATCTTCCATCGTCTAAGCGATAAATGCAATTTTCTAGCATTCTGACCTCAAACACAAAAAAAATATTTTGAAAACAACGGAACACCTACAATATTTTAAAATACATTTTTAAAAAGCCAGAAGCTCATTCTTATCTCTTAAATTTAAATCCACTAAATTTAATCAAGACTTTTTGAAAAAATGGTCCTCAAACTCAGAATTAAAAAATTTTAATGAATTTTTGCATTGCAATAATTAATTTTCTCAAAGACTGTGGTAAATAGGAACTTTAAATTTTTGCTATTTAACTTTCAACAGTAAGGGTTATTAAATGAATAAAAAATAATTTTATGTTTAGATGTTGAACTTTAAAAAAAAAATAAGTTACATTTTTTTTCAAAACTTTTATTAAAAAAAGTTCTTTGAAAATGAAATACTTTTTAATTTTTTTCATAAACCGTAATACATATTGACATTTCCTTTTATAATTTGAAATCATAATAAATGCGGCCAAAAAAATTTGAAAATAAATGCATTTTATATTACGACCAAGTTTAAAAAACGACATGTTAAAATTTTTTCAATAATTTTTTTTTTTCAAAAATCTGACTTCAATTACCATTCTTTCAAAAGCCGTTCATTCAATTAACTTAATTTTAATTTTACATATATGACTAAGCTTCTAGCTTTAAAAAAATGTATATTTGAATATTGTAGGTGTTGCCGTTGTGTTCAAATATTTTTTTTTTGTTTTTGAAGTCAATTAATAAGAAAATTGCATCTATCGCTTGAACTATGGAAGATTGTTCCTCACTTCGATATATTTTTTTTCCTTGAATTTCCTAGACAATCTTTTGGCATCAATTAACTTATGAAATTTAAGAAAAATTTTTGAAAAAAATTTGTTTTTGTTCACAAAAATCTTCAATTAAATTTAAAAAATCAAAACGGCAACACCGGCAATTTTTAATCTATAGACTTTAAAGTATTTTTAATTACCGACGTTTGAAAAAAAAGATCATCAAAATCTAAGCTGTTCGGCCGGGTCCCTAATGTTGCCAATTTTTGAGCTTTAGTTACTCCACTACTATTTACATATATGCCTAATCAAAGACATTATTTTTCTGTAAGGGTTTTCGTATAAACCTCAAATAAAAATTTTAGAACAAAAATCAATTATAATAAATTAAACACAACTTTTCAAATCATTCTTTGCAAATGGACTTTCGAAGTAATCAAAATAGAATTTTTTTAAAAACGGCATTTTTGGATTTTTAAAAAATATTTCAAATTTTTTTTTTGAAAAATCAATTTTTTGAAAACGGATCAATGAAAAATTTTGAAATTTAGTTTTTATGTGTAAAATAATTATTTCTTCAAAATGGCATACCAACTTTTTTTTTGAAAAATGTTAAAAAATGTTTATATTTTTTTTCTAAAAATATCTTTTTATAAAGTAATAAAATGGCATACTTAGTTTTTTTGTAAGAGATCATTTAAAGCGGTATTTAATTATTTATTTGTTTTGCACCACTTATGAAATTCCGTGCAAATATCAAAAAATTTCTTCGGTTCTTTAAAATTTCACTGTTTTTTTTATGAGAATCAGTGTTTTATATCTAATAATTTGATTAATAATAAGAAAAAAGCAAAGATGTGGAGAAAAATTTACCATTGTTTCAGTGCAAGCATTCAAGGAGATATTTCTCATTAAAAAATCAAAACTGGTCAATTTCTTTGCATTTATTTTGTATTCAATTTTGAATCATATTTCAAGTCATGAAATAATTCATAGAGTAATTTTCGTAGTTTACTGCTATTTAAAAAGTGATTAAATAACAGCTATTAATAGCAACTCTTTTTGTATGCTGCTCTCTGCTATCACTGCTCTTTAAAAATCGCTCTTTAGCACAAACTTAATTAAAAAAAAAAAAATTCTTCGAACAAGGTTAAATTCCAAATTTGTTTCAAATCACGTTTTGAATTTTGTTCGTCCTTCTTAAACCAAATACCTACAATAACTTCTCTTACAACTATACATCTAGGATACATATCTACTAATATTTATACTGCCTCTCATTTTTATGAGAACCAACAAGTTTTTTTCTTGGCAAAGATCCAAATAATGAACACAAAAAATCATTTGCCACAAAATATTCTATTTTTATTAAGAAAGGAACCAATCCAAACAGAGTTAACTTACTATGATTGCTACCTCTTTTGGATCATTAGGAACAATAAAAAAAAAAAACTTACTACAAAAATCTGCTCCGAACACATCCTTTCACATGATATCTCCTCCATTATGTCTAATCTAACCCATGGGCACATTACTCCACAATTTCACATAATACTTTATAGCAGGCAGGAAGATGTGTCAACTGTTTTTCCATACTCATATCTTGTCTAGATATTGTATAATAATATGTTTTTGTGTGTGTGTGTATATCAGCTGAAAACTGTCATATTCTCATCATCATCGTCAGTTCTATATGACACTTAAATGATAACACCTCACACTCTTTTTGTATGATGTACATACTCAACTGATGGGTACTCTGATACACTTGGCCAGGATAAACTCTTCGTTGTGGAATGTATATGTGATAAATGTGATTCTGCGCTAGACAAGGGAAAGAATGAAAAAAAGGGATAAACCTAACATTAGCCATCGAATTCCTAGACAAAAAGACGATGACGACGAAAGAGATAGAGAAAAAACTCAAAAGGACACACATAAACCGTGTTTACGAGAAGTGTGATTTTTTAGTAAAAAAAAATATTCTTCAAACATATTTACTTGTAAAAAGGACATTACTCCAAGTGGAGATGGGTAATAAAAACCAAATGGAATTGTGTTGACATGAAAGTATTTCTACAAAGTTTTGAGAAATGGATGGATATATACACTGGAAGTTGGCAATTAGTTTTAGTTTTTTTGTATTCTTTTCAAAACTTTCACGGTAATGGAGAATAAGAAGAAATAAATGGAAGATACTATTCGAAGAGAATGAAAATCATAATAAAAAGAACTTTACAAGTTGTGGGAAGAGTCAAGTTGGATTTTATTACCTTACAATGTTTTATTTAAATGGGGGTAGAAATGTCAGATACATTTACCTCGTCTGTGATAGTAAGATGTCTTTTTTTTTCAAATTACATCCTAAAGGAATTTATGCAGGTGTACGAAACGATCTCGATACACAATAAAGCCACTGGTGCTGATAGTATCTTTTTCTTTGTTCTAAATGGGTTTTATTATTATACAAAGGTATAAGAGAAAAAAACTCCTGCGTAAGCTTTTATGTCTAACACATTCTGGTAACTTAAACGTATAGAATATAAAGGCTATCTGTAAGAGGTTTTCTTATGAATGGAAAGATGACTTTTATGTAAAACAATAGTCATATTAGAAGTATAGGGGACAAAACACTACACGTCACTTTATTGAAGCTGATATTTCTTAAAGATTTATATTACTTCTACAGAAAAATATTTTTGTTTAGTTTAGTGTAAAATGAATTTCCTCCTTTAGGGGTGATATTAACACACCTGCAAAAGAAGAGTTCTGTTTGTGTTTTTTTTTTCATTGCATTAATTTCTCTTAATACACATAAATATGATCGTGTATGGAAAGTTTTTTTCAAGTACAACTAGTTCCTTTTAGCCAATTCAAAGGTTCACTATGGTGTATACGTATTTTTTAAAAGTACGTTAAGGATGCGTATAGAAATCAAACTTGAGATAAACATCAAACATAACAATACAACCATAGAGAATGCGAGAAAAGTGGGTTCCGTAATTCTATCAGTCTGTATCAATCTTGAACTTCAGCCTAAACTACTGAATTGATTTTATTCATACTGGTTTGTTATTAGTTTTGTGAGATTCCCCAGAGGCGGAATTAAAATCTTGCTTTCAAGACCAAAATTTTCACAACAATCGATCCAACGATTTTAATTCAAGTTTAAGTGTGTACGTACCTGTACTGTGACAATTAACTTATTCTTACTTTTAAAATTTAAAAAAAAAAAAATAATTTTTAAGCCCTTTTGAACGGCCCAATTTATTTTGGACTTGAATGATTTTCTTCTTGCATGCTATTAATCATCTTTTTTTTACAACTCTAAGCTCCGCCAATTTCTTTTCGGCTCTTTTATTTGATTTTTTATTGTTGATATGAAAATTTAGAATATTTGTTTTTAATAAAAATTGATGAATTTAATAAATAAACAACTAACAAAACTCAACAACAAAAATTTAGAGCTACTATCACATTTTCTTATCACAGAACTGCCCTAAAACCGTTTTCTTGATATCTAACTGTGTACAAACATTTTTACGTAACGTTAATGTCAAAATCAAGATAAATTTAAAAAAATAGGTCTCTTTGTTTGTCAAAGCATTTTTTCGGCATACGAAAAATTTGTTTTTATTAAAACCTATTTTTTCAAAAAACCATTTCAAAACTTTCCTGGTTATGCCAGCAAGGTCGAAACCACTTAAAGAGATCTCTCTGTAATTTTTTAAAATGTTTAAATCTTTGGCTTTTTCTATTGAAAATCAATATTGAACCATTTATGCTTTGTTTTTGAGTACCTAAGTTATTTAGAGGCATGGAAATGAAAATTAACTTAATGTTGTGTTGAAAACAAGCTAAATAGCACTAACATCGAAAACAAGATTGAGATGCATGATTTCGCTTCTAGTATCACCTAATTTCACTCTCTGACGCCTATATTTAAGAAACGACCTAAACCTTTTTAACATAAAACCCCGAAATTCTCCTTGTAAGTAATTAGCATATTAACCATGGCAAAGCCTTGGTAATACATATCAAAAAATAAGCTAACTGTTTACTTTTTCTTATTTTCACTACGAATCTAAACGAAAAGATTAGAGATAAGCTTTAAAATATGTAAGTTTTTTAGATAATTGAAAAAATTGAAAAAAAATCATAGGAACATTTTGTTCACTATGGTGTATACGTTATATTTATATTTTTACTAACCAATTGATCAGAGCAATATATTTCTTGTGATAATAGCCTGATTTTTTGCACATCTTGAAACTATTGTTAAATCGAAAAAAATTGACTTTATTTTATATATATTTCTTGACCATAATTTTTGAAATACTGTTGGTGGTCGGAAAACTTGAAATATTGCTAAGAATAATTTTTAGAATGGGAAATAGATTTTGAAAAATCGATTTTCAAAAGGACAGTGGGTAAAGACAAAAATCTGTTTTTTTAGTGGCCCATTTAAAAACGCATTAAACAGCATACAAAACTACGAAATCATAACTCTTCAGCCAAACAAACAACTTTAACGTATGGAAGTTTCATGCATAGTTTTTTTTTTTATTTGAACCCCCAGGTTATTGATTTTCACCAAATGTTACTAATTAAGACTAACCTTGGACTTTAAGAAAATAATGCTAAATATTACGACTACGGTTTAAACAACCAAAGCTTTCTATTCAACAATTTAATTCTACAAAAGTAGCACGAAATATTATAATTTCAGTGTCACTATCTTTATACCTTCTTTGTTAGGTATTATTTCTTAATTCCTTCTATAAGACCACCCTTTTGAGCATTTTATCTACTTAATATGAGCAGCATTTTACAATTGTCAATTATTTGTTTCAGTAATTACATATATCCTTCTTGCATAATAATGGATATTTTTTTATTAATCAAAATTATGTTGTCTCATTAAATCAACATACTTTTTCCATTTCATTCATTTTTATGTTGTTTATTTCCTTTTAAAAATAAAATTGGCAATAATTACGACATTGACAAACTCATAAATTTCAAAATGCTTCACAACAACTGATTGGTATATTAATTTTCCAAAGAGAGAAACCCAGAACTGTCAGATTTAATTTGGTTTTAATTCCATTTCAAAGTTTTTTTGCTATACAATTCTCAGTCCTTTTTCCGAAATGCTCATTAAGAAAATTAACGACTTCGACTGTCTGAGAAACAAACAAATAATTGTTATTATTTTCGCCATCAATCTTAATGCCACAAAAAAAAAAAAACATCCACCAAAACTTCGGCAGTTTCAAAAGGACCATGAGCAAAAAGGAACTTTATGCAATTAATAACTCTAAAACCACAAAGAAAAAAGAAAAAAATTTATATTTACAACTTTGATACAAACAAATATTAAGCACAAAAATGAGAAGAAAAGTCTTGGAAAAACTTCGATGAAAATTCCATTAGGACAGAAAAGCCACAGAAAGGACTTTGATAGGAAAATCAGAAAACTGCAACCAATACCATTATAAAACCAACAAAAACTATTAAAGAAACTGATGAAGTAGTTGGTTGGACTCCCAAACCAAACCGAAGCAGCAATAAAATTCTCTCTCTGATTTACAAAGTTGGACGGACAATTTCCGCCTTGCTTTGCCTTCAAAGAAATTTCAATTCATGCTTTTTCCCTTCTGCCAGTGAGAAGGAAGCTTGTCAGAAACTCACAAAGTGATGCGAAAGTTTTTTTTTTTTTCCTCAATTGCGTGCAGAAAACTGTTGACAAAAGAAATATTTTTAATTGTTCAATAGTCATTCCCAAATGTTTATATATGAAAACCAAAAAGGACGAGAAGGAAGAAGGGATGATATTGCGGTTTTACAAGAGTGTTGCATAAAATTCGATAGGAAATGATTTATTGAATGCAGATGATGCTCAAGGGAATTCTCTCACTGTACTTGAACATTATGTGGTTTTTGAAAAAAGGACTACTTTAACAAGTTTCTGGTGTACCAAATTTATGATTCATATTTTTCTGAGTGAAAATTCATGCGATAGCTTTGAGTCATTTCTCAGCTTTTGACATAATCATCATCATCGTAGTTTATTACTTAATTGTTTTTGTCTTCCCCAAAATATTTGTTTTTGACATTTCGAACATTCTCAATCAAGATTCCTTAACCCTCATCATTACATTGTGTTTGGTATAGGGAATAGTAATCAAAGCATGAAAAGCATTTTAATCATTTTGTGATGAGTCACAAACATGATTGAGAAATGTGTCTTCCTCTTCTTCTGTTAGTTGATGTGTACATAAAACCTTTTACCAAGAACCTATAACGAACTTACTTTTATTCCCATGTTTCGTCTCTGACATACTCTCAGGACTATATTATCAAGGAGCTACGACGAGTATAAGTTCCAAAATTTTATTAATGGGAAACTTATGTTTGGAATGTGTACCTAATGTCTCCCTCCTGATTTATTATTCGTTTCGATGCGTAATAACAATTGATTTTGATATTGAATGATGATTGCTGACTCCAAAAAGTTTATTTCTTCTTTTTACTTTTATTGATACCATACAGACACTCGTACTCGTACTTCTTCCGAATTCCAATAATAATAATGCCACATCATTGGGGAGAAGAAAAATGTTTTATTTATCATCTTGGATATCGATTCGTTCATTAAGGTTGTCACAAAAGTTATGTCCAATGACTTTGATACTTTTTTTTTGTATTTTTATTTTATTTATTTATATATTTTTTTATGACAATTTGAATGGTTTTTTGTTATACATTTCGAATGGAATGACAGTTCTACTGAATGGCGAAATAAATGGTTAAATGGTTTGAGTGAATGGTTTTTTTTGTTATGAGGGGGTCGAGGGATAACTTTAATATTTTTCGAAAATAAAAATAAAATTGAAATGGTGTTTTGTATCTAAAAAACATGTACTTTGAACAACATGAGCAAGTACGTGCGACTCCGTAGTGTATTTTATTTAAAGAGGTTTTCTTCAACACCTAACTCTTTCAACTTTTTATTCAGTGTCTAAATAAAGCGTTCAAAACTAAAAAATGGTGGAGTACCTCAAGGTTGCATTTTGAGGCCGCTTCTGTTTTTCGTATTAAAAATGTGGTTGTCCCCTTTGAATAAGGGTAAAGAAAAGTTGCATGCAAAAAGAGTTCCATTTTATATTAGTAAAAGGAAAGCATACCTTCCTGCAAAAATATCCCCTTAATGAAAGTGGTAAGCCTCCTTTTAGAAGTGTACCTATTTTAAGAAAATCCCAATCAATATTTATCAACAGCAAAATTGTATTGTTTAGCCAAATATTATTCTATTCATTGATTTTGTTATATAAGTTTTCTGTTCGTCCTTTCAAAAGCTTATCTTTTCTATATTTTTCATTCATCCTGGAGAGTCATAAGAAGTGTTTGTTATAAGGCTGAAAAGCAGAGATAGGGTGGCATTGGTATACCAAGCAGAAGTAGAGGTATAAGCTTGTCCAAAAATTCATTCATTTTAGAAAATTTCGTTTTGTCTCCGGAAACAAACAAACACAAAGCATTTTGCTTGCTCTTGTTCTGTTTATAAAATCTCTATAAGAAGATTATCAATGACCATTGAGATTGTTCGTTGAATTGAAAAATGTAAATGCTAAAAAGGCTTCAAGTTGATTTTATATCAGAAAGAATGAAAAAAAAAAAAAAAATATAGATAAAACGAAAACATTCAATGAGTATTTTGAATAAAGGATATTGAAATGAAAAACAACAAAGATACCTATATTATAATTGAAAAACTGAAATATTATCTTTTCCGGATTGAGAGACAAGAAAAAAAAACTGATTGATTTGAATATAAAATTGTGTTTTTTGGGATGAACATTTATTTGAATCAGTTTTTATCATTGATATGTCCAATGAAGATAAGCTGGCTTTGTGTACATACAGTTTTGATTAAATATTTTTACTTAGTTTTATAGTAAGAGTGTAGTTTCTGTTGTTGAATTCCTATATTTTTGAACTCTCTAGGCAAATGAAACGTTCTTTAAAAATTGCCTGTATTATTATTTTGTAAGAGTTTTGTGAAAACACCACAATCATTTCATCGAGGTGGAAAATCTTATTTTGTCATTAACCGATTTTGATAGTTGTCTAGTCTAGTCAATATTTCCTATGTCAATTTTCCCAGAATATTGATGAATCGAATTAAACGGATAACCTTTACGCACTTATTGTGAAGGTATTTTTGACAATTAAAAAGTAAATAAATCCATATGTAAATTTTGGTCACTGTGGTGTGACCATACCATTTGAGATTTCTTTAACTTGACACTTAGTCAGCGATCAGATCAGGAATCGAATCACCGCACACGATTTCGATCATACGTTAACGTTTTGACTATTGCTCTCTCTATTTAATCAGTAGAAAAAGATAGGGACATATAGCAACCATACGTTAAAGAACGTATGCGGAAGTTCGACCCAAGTTCTAAATTTTTGACCGGTCTTCATTGATCCTAGCAAAAAGATCTTAAATAAGACTCTGTAGGTTGTCCTAAATAATTCTGAGCATCATTACCATACAGGTGAAAAGAAACACTTAAACTTAAAAGTGGAATTTCATTTATAGAAAGAAAAAATAGTATTGGACCTTACTGATTCCTGCGGAATTACACCTAACAAATTCAGAGACTCTCCCACCGTGAAAAAACTCTGTGGTATCGATTACGTAAGTGATTACTAAGTAACTAAGCCGATCTTTTATTTAACCCAATTGAATCGACAGTTTTAAAAAACGGATTAAGTCCAAAATGCAAAAAACTGAATACGTTCTATATTTTACTGTTTTAAGATGTTTGACCTTAAAGATTAAGTTTAAAATTATGATCCTAGGTGGGCTGTAGGTCTGTCTTGGTATTTTAATATTTTGTCGACGTTTCGGGCGTGATTACACCCTTCTTCAGGACTCTAAAGTACAAAATTTTATTCTAAAAATACTAAAAAATCTAAATTAAAATCTAGACTTACAATATTATAAAATAATAAATTTTAAGATATTTCTTAAAATTTGTTTTGGTTAATTTTTTGCTATCTCTTTTTTATTTCTTATATTTTTGCAATATTTCAAAATTCAAAAATTGAAAATACGATAAATTAAAGATTAAGTGGATTTGAGTCGAATGAGATACAAATTTTATTTCTATCGGTTTCTGGTGGACAGGTATACTGGTTTAAAACGTTACGTTTGAAATTTCACCCAAAAGCCAAAACGTTTGAAATTTCACCCAAAAGCCAAATTTTGAATGAAATAAACATATAATTTATTTAAAACAAAGGTTTTAATGATATAGCAATAGATTAACTATTGATAGAGTTTGAGTTATCAAAACAAAAAAATATTATACATAGTAAATCAAAAATTTTTATTGTGGTCTATTTTTTACTTGCGTAAAACAAAAAATTGGATAAAGATAGGTTCGAATAGTCATATTTCGGTTAATTTTCAATGAAAAAAACTTTTTGAGCCCGGCATTTTGAAGGAAATTTAATCTTCTGTTTTTATTTAGAGCAATGCAAATGGCTATCTCAGCCCGAACAAAAAACTTATAAAATTTTTCAATCCCTGTAACTTCGACACCCAAAATATTTTGTCTGTGCAAAAAATTCTAATCATAATTTACATTTGTTGTGTTCTAGGTGACTCTTGTCCGTTAGATAAATTAGGAAGCTATTTGTATTTACATTATCAGCCTTCTACTCTTCATGACATCAATTGCGCAATTGCTAAGTGGCCCCTAGGCCCGCGAAACAAATTTTTTTTCTGTTTTATATATGTATGTTTGTACTGTTAGCAATTACAACTTTTTCATCCCGTATGAATCTTCTATATTGCCTCATTTTGTATGCATTAACCCTTTCGAACCCAATCTATGAAAATCAATATTAAAAAATGTTTTTGAAGTGAAAACTTCTTTAGTATCGTAGTAATTTGAAACAAGATGAAACGAAAACGCGACACGACTTCACCTTGTTATAACTTTTTTGTTTTAATAGATAGATGAATTAAATTTGTACTGTAGATAGGAAATTAAATAAATTATAATTGTACAAAATTTCAATTATTTTAATATTCAAAATTCGGAGATAACGGTAAAAAGATGTTCTTTTGCAACATGCTGATAACATAACCTTTTATTTGATTTATCACACATAACGTTACGTGCTCTACAAGTTACACAATCTTAAATTGAAAAAAATTTAAAAATACCTCAAAACACCTGTGGAGATCTGTTGGCGATGACCAGCTACCAGTGTTGGAAGCACCGTAATCTCATAATGGAAATTCAACATGGTTGACTTTAAACAATTCTAACTTCTCTTGCAGACATCTTTGAAATAAGATTTATACATCATTATACAAGGTGTAAAATTATACATGGTATAAAATTTTTTATAGGTTGTCAAACAAACAAATTGATTTAATGGCATGAGAACATAAAAATAAATGTTTTTTTTGCTTTTTGAATGAAATTTCATGGAGTTTAAAAAATTCTAGCTCTTATTTTAGATGTCTCATACACCTGATCGATATACCTATATATTTTGAGCTAAGACAATAAGCTTTCAGATGATGTAAAAATTTGTATAGGTTGTTAGAAAAAAAAATTGATTTAATAGCGTGAGAAGATAAAAATAGGTGTTTTTTCGCTTTTTTTGATGGAAATTGATCGAGTTCAAAAAATTCTAGCTCTTTTTGTAGATGTCTCATAGACCTGATCGATATATATTTTTTGAGCTAAGACAATAAGCTTTCAGATGATATGAAATTTATATAGATTGTCATATAAAAAACATGGATTTGAAGGTGATAGAATAAAAATAGGTAGATTTTTTCTATTTTTTTTTTTTTGCAAGAAAAATGATTTTTTAAGGTTTCACTTCTACCACGTGTGAATTGCACACATGATTTTTTTACAGTATTATCGTATCAAAAACATCACAACTAAGAAATATGAATAGCAAAAAGTTATGTTCCAAAATAATAAATAGCAAAACTAATGTGTTTTTCTGATGATGCAAAAAAAGTCGGGCAACTGAGAAAATAACTTTTTATAGAACAATAATGTATGCTACTTCTTCTGAGCCAAAACACAAAACACTTTCTGGATTTACATTTTTTATATCTTTTTCTCAAAATTATGACCATATATAAAACAAATTTTTGCAAAAAAAAAATGTGGATTTCAGTCCCTTTTTCGATTAAAAAAAATTAAAAATATGATATTTGACTAACTTTTTGTACTAATCCAGTAACTAGGCATTATATTCTTTAAATTAAGCCATCGAAACCTAAAAATTTATTTAATTTAATATTTTTTTATGAATTGTTAAAGATATGTTACATGAGAGTAACGCTGGTTCCGAAAGGGTTAAAAATCTATATAGAGCAGTACAATAGGCTTCAAATAAAAAACGAGTGGGTGAGTAAATAATGTACACAAAAAACCAAAAATATAAAAAAAAGTACTAAAAATACAATAAGCCGAAATTTTCACTAAATTTAATGCATTAAAAATGAAAAAAAAAAAAACAAACGAAGTACCATACGGTCTTAAAGCTTATAATAAATCAAGCTGATTTGTTGTTTTTTTTTTTTTCAAAATAAGAAAAAAGTCATACTTTCACTAGGAATCACATTTCAAAAAATTAGTTAGTATAACGTCAATGGCAACAAATTGGCAACATTATTTCATACAAAATATGGTCGTTAAGGTACATTTATGATATAAATCGTTCTTTTTTATGACTCTCATCTTACCATAAATACTTCTAAAACGATGTACCTACCCATTTACCCAAAGAAAAAAAATATCATCCTCATATGATTACTTCGAGTGCAAGAAAATATTTTGGAGCTTTGATATGAGCACGTATAATCTACCCCTTGAGAGTGCTCATAACAGAAAAAATATTATTTTCTGGCTATCGTTTCGTGTACGAGTATGAAATTTTACTTGTTAAGGTTACCAATGACATCGAATATTACCGAATTTCTATATTTTGATAATGACACTCTTATCGGGTTTAAGTAGCTTGAGTATTTGTTCAATATTTGTCCTTATGGAACTATACCCCCTTCAATATGACAGGGACCCTCCTTTCAATTCAACATTTCTTAGAAAAAAAAAACACATCAATACAAAAGGTTAATCTCTTTCTATACCCCACCCCCTCTTCTATAGAATCAAATCACAGACAAAAATCCAATACAATATCCACTTCAACTATCAAAAACCATATCTTTTTAGCCAAATCACTTTCATTTAAAGTGTTTTTCTCCTGAGGTCCTATTCTCTCTTTTTCTTGATATGATTTTGCGTTTCGAATAACAAGTTTTACCCAAAATCCATAAATCACTTCGGCCAAATCTGTTTGCCAAACTTGACTGACATCAAAAAACCATATACATTAGCTAGCTTTGGCCATCAAATAATATCTTCAAGGCATATTCTCTTCTTCCTCCAAAGCCTGTCATACGTTTTCCTTATATCCTGCCTGGAGGCAAAATGTTTTTCTGTATAAATACGACGGGGGTAGGCCCCCACTTTTTTGGTGTATCTGATTTCTTTGTAATCGCTTCGCTCCTCTTTTTGGTTTAAGAGGAAATAAATCTTTAAAAGGAAATCCGTTCCGCTTGGTATATTTTCTATCACTCGCTGCTACTAGGCCATATTTCTAATACCATAAATATTAGCCACTTAAACGATACTTTATGACCAAAAAGAACCTCTTCAAGACATCAAGGCACAAACAAAAAAAGCCGATGCTCTCCCTCACTCATTGTCGATATCTTCTTCTTCTAAGATTTCAAATCAACAGGATCTCTCCTTTTTCCTTTGGCGTCATAAAGCAGCACAAGGAAGTAAAAAAAAAGTTTTTCTTCTATGAAATTGTGTTCGCAGCCCACATCACACAAAATTTCACTCCTTCTTTACACACAAAGAAAAATGCTTAGAAAAAAAAAAAGAAAGTGTACTGATGTCCTTCGAATGCGGTAAGAAAAGGGAGGAGTGAGGGTATAGATAAGTTAGATTGCCAGCCTCTGTATATTTCCATTTCATAGAATGTCAAGTGTTGGCTGTGAATGATGCGAACGAAAGGACCGTGTGTGGATGTCCTTGTGTCAAGGAATGGCGGTGGCGGAGCGCATAGATGAACGAGTGTATATTTTTGACATAATAACGAAGTGTCAAAGTGGCATAACAAGAAATGGAAAATGCGTAAAGATGATTACATTTTCTTCTTTTTGTTGTTTCTTCTATCTGTGATGGAATCACAGGATATACAAGGAAGTGGGGAGATGGATCAGGGATACGATACCCACTTTGTTTGAGGGGGAGTATGAGGCTAATTGAATCTGTCTTGGCAAAAGAACGAAGAAGGAATTTATTCCAGAAAACAGATTAGGTTTTTTTCACTTTTCTCTTCTTTTTTGAATAAAATTAGTTACAAGGATCAACAACAACAACAAACACTAACACAGCAGAAGCACAACATAACATCATCCATCTATCTTAATGTCCTTTATTTATATATATTTAGTGTATACCAACCATTTACAAATGAGTATCCTTTTTTTAGAGAGATATCCAATGATAAAAGACGAAAGATAATCCAACAAAGCTAATATAATCCTTGGGTATCCTTGAAGTTTTTTTTTTTTGCTTTCTTTTTCGTTTGTAAACTTTTTCTTCCAACACAAATCACAAAATCACACTGAATTTCTTAATTATTTTTTTTATTTATTTATTTTCTTATTTTTTTTTTTTTCAAAAGGATTGTGGGATGTCCTTAAACAAACACTGGGGATATTTTATCCCAACTTCACACCAAAAAAAGATTATTTCTAAGAAAAAGAAGAAGGGTTGTGATTACTTTTTTTTTATTCTTGTTTGGTTGTAAGGGTAAAACCGAAATTGGTATATCCTTGCTCTATTTGTAAGGATAAATAAAATCCTTAAAGGATTTTTCTGTTGTTGTGTTTTTGTAGATTCTTAAAGTGAAAACTCTATGCAGCACTAACACCACCTTTAATGTGTATTTTTTGTGTATTTTTGCTTTGATATTTTTCTATACGAAACGAAGAGGTTAACAACACACACGTATTTCGAGTAAGGACCAAAAGTTACTACTGACCAAGTTTTCGGTTTCGAGGATAATTATTGTATGTTTCTGTGTATAACAGTGAGGAAGAGGATGTAGAGCTGCTTCTCTATGAGCTCTATGACGTTTGAAAATTTCTCTGTTTTCCTTTTTGGAAGGAATTTCTTTCCAGTCGCATCTCTGCTGTGAAGGCTCTGGGAGAGGATTCAAGATCTGCGCATGTTTTTTACTTTTTTTTTAAAGGTTCGGTGTGTGTTTTTGGTTGATGTTGAGGGAGTATCGTTTTTTTTCTGTTTTTGGTTGAGTTTTGGGTGGTGTTAAACAATATTCTCCCCATTTTTTTTGTACAAGTTGCGTATGTAGCTCTTGTTCGGAATAAAATGTTTATTTTTGTTTTTCCTGGCTAAAACGTTTGCCCTAGAGGAAAATATTTAACTCAGAGCCGAGAGAGAGAGGAGAGAAAAAGAGGTGTTAATCAAATCATGTTTAAAGTAAGAAAGGTTAGATTCATATATATGATGATGGTGGTGTTGTTGTAGAGCGAAAGGTATTGTTGTCTAAGTAGGGTCTTTTTGTTTTATTTGGATATGATGATATTAAAGTGCGGGGATTTTGTGTATATAAATGATAATGCAAATTTATGTGAGGGAGTTAAGCAGATGCATATTAATGCATATGTTTACTCTGTTTACACTCACGAAAATTTGTTTATTCAAACATTGACTTCAATTTATGTTTACACTGAACCAAAAAGGTACATAATATCAATAAAAAAGTTCATTGTCCCAATAAACTTTTTTATTGAAACTCGTCCAACTAACAAGTTTGTTGGGACAATGAACTCCTGTTTATTGAATTATTTTTTCCATAAAATTTCAATAAACTGTTAGTTGATTTCAATAAACGTTAGTTGAATTTGTTGTTTGATTTTATAAACTGTTTATTGATATTATAAACAGTTAGTTGAAATATTTTTCTGGATCAATAAACGATTTATTGGGACAATAAACGATTTATTGGCACAATAAACGGTTAATTGAAATAATTGAAATTTAAAGAAAAATTATAAACTCTGTTTATTGGCTCAACTAACTCGTTTATTGGCTCAATAAACTCAGTTTATTGGCACAATAAAACGTTTATTGTGCCAATAAACTTATTTATTGACTCAATGAACTCTGTTTATTGGCGCAATTAACCGTTTATTGGCACAATAAAACGTTTATTGTCCCAATAAACGAGTTTATTGACTCAATGAACTCTGTTTATTGGCGCAATTAACCGTTTATTGGCACAATAAACTCGTTTATTGTGCCAATAAACTTATTTATTGACTCAATGAACTCTGTTTATTGGCGCAATTAACCGTTTATTGGCACAATAAACTCGTTTATTGGCCCAATAAACGAGTTTATTGGCTCAATTAACTCAGTTTATTGGCGCAATTAACCGTTTATTGCCACAATAAACGAGTTTATTGGCGCAATGAACTCTGTTTATTGGCGCAATGAACTAGTTTATTGGCTCAATAAACGAGTTTATTGGCGCAATGAACTCTGTTTATTGGCACAATAAACTCGTTTATTGGCTCAATAAACTTATTTATTGGCCCAATTAACTCCGTTTATTGGCCCAATAAACTAGTTTATTGGCTCAATAAACGAGTTTATTGGCGCAATGAACTCTGTTTATTGGCGCAATGAACTCGTTTATTGCCCCAATAAACGAGTTAATTGGCGCAATTAACTCAGTTTATTGTCACAAAAAGCATATTGCTAAAAATTTTAGTAAAATATTAAAAAAATTATTTATTTATTTATATAAATAACTAAACTATTGATATATTATATATATATATATATATATATATATATATATATATTATATATATATATAAATAAATTAAACTTTCAATATATTTATAAAATTTCTATATGGCAATATGTATATGTTAAAAATACTTACATTTTATTTTTTCTATCCGCAACCTTTTCTGAAATTTGTAAGAGTTTTAAGTTCAAAAATTAAACATTTAAGTTAGGTAAACATTATAAATTTTATTGATTTTTTGCAATTGAAATTTTTTTCGAATTAACATATAAGTTTATGTATCAAACATATATACTTATTTTAAGAAATACAAACTATTTTTTGTTTTTGAACTATAGGTATAAAGTTGGAAAAGTAGATCTGAAGTTAAAAAAGGAAAACTCTTTAATAAATTCCACGTTAAAAACAACAGTGGCACCAAATAAAAAACATACATCCCTATTATGTTAGTGGAAAACTAATGATATCGTAACTTTAATTCAAAGGGACCTAAAAATATAGATAATTACTCTTTTATAATAAAGAAAAAGTGCAAATGCATAGTCAAAAATTATTTGAAAAGTGTAAATAATGCATAATCTCAAACTAGTGATAATGATAGAAGTGGAAAGGATAAAGAAGTGCATGCGTTATAAAAAATTATTATAATCACCTAGACCCTTTGAATTAAAGTTATCAAAATACTTAGAAAAAAAAATTTAAATAAAAATTATTCATTAATTACGTTTAGAAGGATGTGTGCTTTTGTACAACATTTTTTATTATCATCAAAATACAATGACTGAATAAAGTTCCAAAAGTTGGAACTTGGATTATTAAATTCTAAGTTAAAAAGGAAGAATGTTTTAAAACAAATATCGACCGCCCGGATGAAACTAATAAAAGGAAACTTTACCCCGTCGAAATATAAAAATATTTCTTTAAAGTTAATAACATCCTTACCAACCACAATTATAAACGGCTGGACGTTATCTCCTTTTTGTTGAAGGTGCTGGATGTGGTCCTCAACGTTCTGTATAGATGCTGCCACAAAAACAAACGACTCCTGGGAGTCCTTGATGGTTGGTTTCAATGTTGTCTTCAATGTTGTCTTCATTCCTTTTCGGTCCTTTCGCACAGACTTTAATGTGGGTACTAGGTACCCATGAAGTGCCCACAAGAGAGCAGCATCCCGACAGTCTAAAAATATAAATGAAAACATGGATATAAAATTGTGTGATATAATTATCAATTACTTAAATTAAACTAGAAGATATACAATATAAACTTTCGTGAAAGATAAGATAAAGGAGACCTCGAATGTAATGGATGGTTTCGTCCCATTGGTGTGACACTTAAAGACCTATATCATATCGTTGTCGTTCAATGAAAATTCCCTTTTTTTCATTATTGCATTAGAAATCATCCAATAATAAAAATCCAAAAATAGATTAATGTAATTGTTAAAATTTTAAGATAGATGTTTTATTACAATTACAAGTCAAAATGGACTTAGAAAATTTCATTGTACGGCGACGATCTGAAAGGTGGTCCTCAACGTTCTGTATAGATGCTGCAACAAAAACAAACGACTCCTGGGAGTCCTTAATGGTTGATGCAATTATTCACCTCTATTAAGATAGTGTTTTGAAAAAAAAAAATTAAAACGACAATCGTAATAGAGGTGATTGTTCGTATGGTATAGGCATAAGTAGTGCAGGGAAAAAACTATTGTGGTTGATTTTTTGAAATAAATACAACTCTATCTAAAAAAAACTGTAAAAATAAATGCAACCATTACAATAAAGTTTTTTCCCTGCATATAATACAGATTTCTGCCTATATAAAAAATAGTACTTAAATGTACTTTAAATGTTACACCAATGGGATGTCCCATTGACTTTTAGTACCTGTCATTTTTAATACAAATACCAAATCTTGAGGACGGAAATAAACTATATGCGTTTTCAAAAGACAAAAATTAATTGTATATAACAAAATTATTTTAAACTTACTTTCTGGAGTGTTATTACACTCCATTTTATCCAGAACGTCCTTGATCGATTTTTCTTTAACTCGATCTTCCGTTGTTAGGAAATCTCGGATCTTGCAGTATAGGTTTTCCCATCGTTCAAGGAGAGAGTTGTGTTTTTTGAACATATACTCGAAGTCCATGTCCAACTTTAAGAAAAAAATTTAAAAATTTATTATAAGTATTTATTTATAAGTGTGTTTTTAAAGGATTTTAAAAAAATTCTGAAGTGGGCAATTTAAAGAAAGAAAATTTAAAAAATATACACTTAAATTTGACTTACGAATCGGAATCCAGTAGGAAGTTTATACTGGGGCCATTTCTTTAAAATATCCGATGTTGCTGTGGAGTTCTTTATATCCGTGAGGGTGGATTTTGAACACGCCTTCCAGCATTTATCGAACTCCTCGGAACTGAGGTTGTCAAATTTTAGTGCTTGATAGCACTTATCAGCATTTTCTTCTGGAACTGTAAGACATAAGCACATTTAAGTATACACTCGGTCACAGGAGAAAGCATAAACTGAACCCAATATAGTAAAAAGGTTTATCCTGTTTCTCATCAAATTACATCAACGATTTCAAAAAGCAATAATTTCGCTCCATTAAAATTGGAAAATACTTCGTAAAGTTTAATAATATTGTTAAAATTCGTTGATGCAATTGATATAGTTGATGAGAAACAGGCCCCAGGTTAAAAAAATATTCACAGAATGCAAAAAGTCTCCGTACAGTGATATAAAATCAGATGGACATCGAAATGTAAAACAAAAATTGACCCCAATGGTGAAAAAATAAAAGTTGAATTTATACGGAGACTTTTTGGATTCAGTGTATGTCGACAAGTGTTATTTTAGATAAAAATTACCCATTTCTATTTCGTTGGCCATTTCTACGTCTCCTTCACGTTTTGGTTTACTTGACGTTGATGTATTCATTGCCTTTAAGGAGAACTTTAAATTGCAATATTTATTGTAGATCTTCCCCCTCTTTCCAGACCTGTAGTACTCCTGTAAAAGTATAATTTGTTAGTAAAAATATCTATAATTGAATTCTTTTAAAAAGACTTACCAGTTTTTCACTGGGAAATCGTTCAACGATTTCTTTTTCGAGTTTATAGCTACCACCGAGTTCAAGATGTATTTTATTCATAATAAAATACTGCGCTATAACACTTATCAACTGATTTCGCTGTTTTTCATTAAATTTGTTGGTTTCGCCATAGCTTTCGGCAAGTGAAAGTGCATTCCCGTTGTTATTTAAAATAGTTGATAGTGTTACAGCGCAAGTATAAGAACTCGGTGATGAAGGTGGCGATGATGGTCTGGAAACTGGGTAGGGAGAAGATCTTGCGGATGGACTTGGACCATCGTCAATTAAACCAAAATGCGATCGAGTATATAGAAAAAGCGTCTTTCCTATAGATTCTCGCCACATTCTCAAATTATTCTCAAACGAGATGAGAGTAGTGTACTTAAAAGGCCTTAAAAGTTGGGGTAAGTGGTGACATTCAATTTTCTTCAGCACATTTATGTCTACTTCTTCATCTAGGAAAAAAAAAAACAAAATTTTTGTTTAATTAGTATCGGAGCAGCTCTGATTGCAAAAATTGAAAGGAGAATAGGCGGTTTCGTCTCATCGTTGTTACACATAGTGACCTATATCACTGGAAATGGAAGTGAATGTAAAAATTAAATAAACTTAGAAGAAAAGAAGACCTTTCCAGTGAGATAGGTCATCATGTTTAACACCATTGGGACGAAACCCATACAGAACTGCCCATTCTCCTTTATATGAGCTGTTTTTATCAACATACGAATGTACACATGTGTGGTGTTTGGCATAAACATGATAACTCCTATAATGTTTATTAAAATATTGCAAAATAACCTATGGATGCAATGAACTAGGTAAATAACACAGGCACACATCTTTCTATATGTTTTTGGGCACGCTGAATTTGAATTTCAAGTACGTTTTGCCCGGTCACCCTCCAGTTTTGAGTAAAATGCAAAAAAACTAAAAAAGAGGAAGTTTTTTGCCTTTTTTGGGGGTATTTTTTACATTTTTCTCAAAACTGGAGGGTGACCGGGCAAAACGGACTTGAAATTCGGATTCATATAGAAAGATAGGTCTGGTTTCTGGTACATGACACTTTTTTTTTGTGTGCCGGTGTAATTAGTCACTTCTGAACGTACGTTCGTCGCAATATTTCGTCGTCGTAAAGCAAAATTGTTCTAAGTACATAGGATTTCTTAAGGACTTAGAACAATTTTGTTTTACGCCGAGGATGTATTTATTAATAATAAGGGTACCTAGTAATCTTTTAATGGAGTTATCATATTTAGACCAAACACCACAGGTATATACTAGAAAATTCAAATAAAATCACAAACCTTTGAAATGTTGAATGAGTTCCTCCTGATTCCAGCTTTTTAGAAGCGCCGAAAGTTCATCAACTTCTTGGGATGCGTTGACGTTGGAGTTGGAGTTGGTGTTGGCGATGGCGATGGTATTGGGTTCAATCTGCATTAAAAGTTTTTGGAGGGCGTCATGTGACAACAGCTCCAAGTTGATTATATTTCCTTCTTCCGTGGTGACTGGGATCATCTCCTCGCTGTTTTCAACACTTGGTAATGGTGATCCATCTGTGCTTTCACTTTCGTTAGTCACTGTTGTATCGACGGTGATGGCTTCATCTTTGTTCGTTTCGTAATCCATTTGAAACTTTTTTTCAACTAATTAAGTTTTTTTATGAGCACGAGAATTCAATTCTAAATGATTTGATTTGGGGTTACACATTGACTTACTTAGCTGACAGACCAGCTGTCAAATGGTAAGATTGATGGCGTGTTTACACTTTATATTCAGACGACAATCGATGGTCTGTTCAGTTGAATGAACACATGTGTGTCCAGCACACAGAAATATCAAATATTCTTTCACTTGAAAGAAGAAGAGGCAAAAAGAAACATTATAATTAATTAAAAATGCGTTTTGGTGTAAATTGTCTGATGCCCAGTCCACATATAAAAGGTAACACTTCGTTTATTTTCGTTCACGTTCGCGTATGTTGTAAAAAAAATGGAGTTATATGTGAGTAATGTCAATTTTGTTTCAAATAACGCGTACTAAAAGTAAAAATTATTCTTGTTTCTTTAGCTGTGTTCCTTTGGGAATATTTATCTACTGCTTAATGCTTAAGGCTGCTTTGAACTACTTTTCAATATAGCAAAAGTAGTTGAAAGTAGTTTTAAGTACTAAGCAGTAGATAAATGTTCCCAAAGGAACACAGCTTTTGTAATTTTATGAAAAAAAAACTATTTTTAGCGTAATTGACACTATTAAACCTAAAACGGATCAAACAATATTGCTTTGAACTTTTGACATATCCAAGATCTTAAGATTTATAGAGAAAAAAGGGATAATTTAAAGAATGAAAAAATATATGTTGACTTAAAAAAAATATGCGAATCATCATCAATTTTTGAAATTCGAAAGCATGCAAGTGGGACATTACACTATTGTATAAATAATTTGTATATTTTATTACTAATGAACTCACCTTGCTTTTTCAAAATTATCTGAGTAATGAGTTGTATTAATTCTCTTGTAGCTTGACTTTTATTTCATTGGTGGCACCTTGGTTTTCAAAACTATCCGAGTTTTATCTGAGTTGTTTAAATTCTCTAACAGTTTGAGTTTTAATTAATTCACTTGTTGGCACAATATGAAAAAAGAATACAAAAACAAAAAGTAAACAAAAAATCAAATACAAGGGCCGACTTTTCTTACGTCTGATAAAAATGTCTGGTTAAACAAACAAACATTGGTAGGTAAAAACGTATTCGAACAATGAAAAATATTTTTTATTGAAAGTTAAAAAATGCATTAATGCATCTTTTTGTTTGTTTGACAGATATGTTTATTTAAGATGGAAAAATCGCCTCTAAATCTAGATCAATAAATAGTTAATTGTGACAATTAATGGTTAATTGCGGCAATTAATAGTTTATTGTGACAATAAATAGTTTATTGTGACAATAAATAGTTTATTGAAAGTTTTTTTGAAATAGAAATTTGGAATATCAATAAACAGTTTATTGTGCCAATTAATGGTTTATTGTGCGAATTAATTGTTTATTAAAAGTTAAGCGTTGTTTTGTGAACCATTTTATATTAGTAAATTATTTAATATTAAAAAAATCACAATAAACCATTTATTGAAAAGCAATTAATTTAATAAAAAGTAAAACAAACTCTCAATAAAACATTCTCTAATCAAAAGAAGTTCAAATACGGAAATAATTATAGCTAAATCAATTTTATTATTGAACACTTCACTGATGCAAGAAAAAATGCAATACTTACATAAATATAAAATTGAATTGATCCACTCCACATAAAATTTTTCAATGCATTTATTAAGCATATGTTTCAATTAAAAATGTATTTCAATATTCTTAATTGAATAAAATTTATTTATTAACACTTTGTTAAAACTTTTTCTTAAAACTTTGTTACAACTTACGACGTTTACTCAGCACAAGAACGAAGAATAGACTGAATCGTTTTTTCAGACAATTCTTTTGCGCTTGGGTTAACTAATAAATAGTTGTTTGCGCCAACAAACATTTAATTGCGACAACTAACAGTTCGTTGAGACAATAAACTGTTTATTGCGACAATAAACTGTTTGTTGGGACAATAAATGGTTTATTGAAAGTTAACTGTTTTTTGAAATTTAGATTTGAGAATCAATAAACTGTTTGTTGGGACAATAAATGGTTTATTGAAAGTTAACTGCTTTTTGAAATTTAGATTTGAGAATCAATAAACTGTTTATTGCGACAATAAACTGTTTGTTGGGACAATAAATGGTTTATTGAAAGTTAACTGTTTTTTGAAATTTAGATTTGAGAATCAATAAACTGTTTATTGCGACAATAAACTGTTTGTTGGGACAATAAATGGTTTATTGAAAGTTAACTGTTTTTTGAAATTGAGATTTGGAAAATCAATAAATAGTTTTTTTTATGAAATAAAAAATAAAAAGTAAAAAACTTCTGATTTTAAACTTTTTATTTCAAGATCAAATCTTTTAAATAAAAATCCATTAGAATTAGAGACAAAATACCATTAGACATTATTAACATGGGCCACTTCTTGTTTTTTTTTTTTGTTGAAGAAATCTATTCAAGTTTTTAACTCGTTTATTGTGCATATAAACTGTTTATTATACATAGAATTACAACTGGGATTAAGAAAATAAACTATTAAATATTTTATTGATTTCGAAATTCCGTAATCAATAAACTGTTCATTGCGACAATAAACGAGTTATTTCGGCTGAAAATTGAAATTCAATAAAAAAGTTTATTGGGACAATGTAAAAGTTCATTGCGACAATAAATAGTTTATTGATTAAAGGATTTCGAAATCAATAAACTCAGATTGTTTGTCCCAACAAACAGTTTATTGAATTCGGGAATCTGAAATCAATAAACGTTTATTGGGACAATGAAAAGTTCGTTGGGACAATGAAAAATGAGTCAATAAACGGTTTTTATAATTTTTATGTACAGTATTATTTTCAGTGTATATGGGGTTTATTTAACAAAGGAGTAACAAATGATTACAATTTGAACAAAGTGTTTATTGTTATTTTTTGTTAGATCCGTTATATTATGACTGTTTAACTGATTTACTTTCAGTTCAATAATCACCATTTTTGAAATGAAATGAGAAGAAGATTTTTAGAGATGTTTCCATCTTTCGTTAATCGTCAAGATGTAATTTAAATTCAAAAAGTGGTATTAGGTAATTGCTGGAGCAAAGATCTTTCTTGTTGACTATTTGTGCCATGAAAGTTTTATAACTTTACATTCCTTGGTAGAGGAAAAAAGTTTAGGTACTCTATAATCAAATAAGAATTCAAAAAGTTTCAAAATCTGGAAACAGAAACTTAGAATAGATCTCTTAGAACACTAAAGTCAAGCCTTAATATTTTATATCATTAAAGTCTGAACTTTTGATTAGTCCAATAGCGTCATTATAGTCAAAGTGCTTTATCAGAATTAAAATATTAAAAAAAAAGTTGTTAAGACCAAATTTCCGAAAAAAAAATTCGAGGACGAAAGTTCAGTTCATTTTTTATGAATTCACAAATTTGTCCGTAATTATGAATATTAGACTATTTTCTACGAATTTGATTCTGAAAATTAAGTACAATTTTTCAGATACCTATTGTATTTTTGACAAAAGTCACTCCATTTTAATTTTTCATTTTAACTACTTGTGATACACAGTGCTGTTCGAAAAATTTGGGTAAAGCATTTTAGTAGTATTTTAAGGCACAGTTCTTAGAACTTGTGTCTGTGACGTCTTAATTTGACAACGAGTGAAATTTTTGAAGATCAAAAAATTAAAAAAAATATCGTGAAATCGGAACTTCCAGAAGAGAGCACGGCAAGGAGGCTTAAAAAGGCGACCCCAGTGGAGAATCTGTTTTTGGTGATGTCGGAATTGGTTCAAGACACTGGATGGATCTTATCTGTGTCGAGCTACAAGAAAAGTAAAAGAAAAGTTTTAAAGCACTTAATAAAATATATTTTTTTAAAACTATATTTTTATTCGTCAGAAAATTTTAAGCAAAAATCTAAAAAAAGGTAAAATTTTTTAAAAAATCTATTTTTTTTAAAGCGCATGAATGAATTTCTTGAAATTGAGGGATAAAAAATTAGGCGTCTAATACGAATTTTTTTTTACAACAGTCTGCGTTTCGAAATATAAATTTTTGAAAAACACCTTGTTTTGTAGGGGTATTTTTGTGTAGTTTTTGATTTTTAGCTCTTTTGGGAGCGTTAAAAACTTATAGGACATGTAAGTTTTGGCCTTATGCATACATGTGCAAAAAATTGGAATCGTTTAGTGAGTTTTGACTGAATAACGGAAGAAACAAGTTTTTAAAAACCACGTTTTTTGACCGTTTTAAAAAATTTTCATCGTTTTTTATTTTTATCGTTTTTTTTTAATAGATACAGGAATAAAGTATATGAAGTAATGATAGACCATGACCACGACTAAATGTGTGCGAAGTTTCAATCATTTTCGTAAACACAATTTTGAGATAACGGTAAAATAAAATTTTAGAATTCAACAGGTTATAACTTTTGACCAAGAGCAGATAGAAATTTTATTAAACTTTTATGAGCAATCTGATACAATTACCTTTCATTTTGTATATCACACATAACGTTAGACTAACTACAAGCTACACAATGTTAAATCAAGAAACTTGCGAAAAACCTCAAAACACCAGTGGAGATCTGTTGCCCCCCGAACAGCCACCAGTGTGGGAAGTACCTACCGTAATCTCAGTCTGAAAATTCGACATGGTTGACTTTAAAAAATTCTAACTTCTCTTGTAGGCATCTTTGAATACGTCATATGAAAGGTGAAATAATAAGCTTTCACATGGTTTAAAATTTTGTATAGGTTGTCAAACATCGAGTTCAAAAAATTCTAGCTCTTTTTGTAGATGTCTCATAGACCTGATCGATATATATATTTTGAGCTAAGACAATAAGCTTTCAGATGGTAGAAACATTTTTATAGGTTGTTAGGGAAAAAAATGGAATTAATGACGTGAGTAGATAAAAATTCATGTTTTTTTTGCTTTTTTTGATGAAAACGATTGTTTTTTTTAATAAATTATTTTTATACTTCATCATTTTTATACTTTTTGCGCATTGTAAAAATTTAAAAATGGTTTTATTCTTAAGAAGAAATACTTTGCTTTTAAATTGCATAATTTTTTTTGTAAGCTTTTAAAATAAAAAAAAATTAATATCATGAGAAAGTAGAAAAGGTATTTCTATTTTAATGAAATTCTAAATTTTTTTGAAACATTTTTAAAATTTTGAAATTTTTGTTAAAAAAAAAACTTTAAATAAAATTTTAAACTATGCTTTGAGTTTTTTATTTTTAAATTAAAAAAAATACTTTTTTAAATTTAAATAAATTCATAGGAAATTCATAGGAACAAGTAGGTACCTACGGGCTTTTTTGCCCGCATTTGGTCTTTTTTGCCCGGGTTGGTCTTAAATTCTTCAAAAGACCATGATGACTGTAATAATTTATTTTTAAAAGTTTGTAAACTATTTGAAATTGTATATAGCTGTTCCAAACCGACAACCTTAAAGCTGCCCAGATTGACTTAAGTCGCTAATTTGCTTTCGATAATTGGCCTGGACTTGAATGTTTTGCATTTACTATTTAATTGGTCGCATATGTCCGGAGTCATCCCGAGAAATCGAATTTGAGAATTTTTAGTAAAAACTGTAGATAATTCTAATAACTTTCTTATGTTAATCCACGTGGAATAACTTAAGTTCGTTAGGCGTTTGTCCAATCATTGATATTATTAAGAGTATTGATCTACAGCTGGTATTGCGTTATCGGTGTTTTCGGCATGTACACATGTGATTGCACATGTGAACATAATGAAGCCTTTAGCACTACCTTATGGTATTTTCTTATGTAAATTTGGAAATGTTTTAATAAAAAGCATTGCACAACAATGAATTTCTATTCTACGAAACCGTTCATAAATTCTATGATTTCAAGTCAAAAGTGCACGCCTTGTTGAAAAAAAACCATCGAAGCATAACACATGTCACTTTGTATCGCGTTGTGTCAATTTCAGATGCAAAAATAGGTTATTGAAAGAAAAATTAAATAAAAATTAACAGAGTATAAAGTTACCTATACCTAATGTGTTTATGAACAAACTTATGAAAATCTTTAAGAAAATTGTAACAAGTTTTAACTCATCAAATTTTGCATAAAATTTCTATTCCATTAATTTTAACAACTAATTATGTATTTTTTTTTTATTCAAAAAGACTTCTTAACAGTTATTACCCTTACCAAATTGTTATTGTGAACTTTATTGTCTTCTTTTAGGTAGGTACATTAAATGAACTTCCTTTATCAACTTAATAATCATAAATAAAAAAATAAAATAAACTTCAATTAACAAAAAGATTGTTGTATATACCTTACCAACTACTACAATACTCGCGTACTCTTGTCTAATTAACATTTTCTTTTATGGCAAAAATATTTTATATCAACCCTTAAAGAATTTTCCGGTTTGTAACTTTTCCACAAGATACTCCTCTCTTCTATATATAAAATTTCCCTTTCTGATTATATTATTTTTTTTGCAAGCTCAATTCAAACTTTTCCCTTAACTGGATTCATTAAATCTTTTCAATATAAATAAATAAAAGTAAAAAGAACTAAAACAAAACATTTTCTGTCTACAAAATGTATCTAAGGCAACGATAACCCTATACCAGTCAGAACCAGCGACAACAACGACAACAACGATGTCAACGTTAACGTTAAAAAGCAGAGCATTACAAGGGAGGCGCTATACAGTGAAGATATTCAAGGTTAATTTGAATTTTAAGTGTTTTTTGTTGCCATCGTTGTTGTAACTGTATTTAGCCAGGCACCACCCTCAAACAGATGTTATGGGGGCGCTCAATTACAATGTCATCAAATAATATTTTTGAGCTATACAAAATAGGTACTCTTTTCAATGACATCGTTGTCAAGTTTCAAGAAATTTTGTCGTCTTAAAAAAAAAAATCATCTGATTTATTTCTTGTGGCTCTAATGGCAAAACACTGCTATTGCATTGGCACAAATCTGAATATCTGTCTTAGAGAAGAAAAAAAATAAGAGAAATTGTTCTTTTTCGGATTTATCCCCCATGGAGTTTTGGGTCTATGTTTTCTTAGAACGCAAAGTACTTTTAGAAAAAGTTTTACGACTTTTCAGTTATTTTGCTGAGTGTGGGGCAGAAACAAAACCAAGGGGAGGGAGTAATACTATATAAGAAGATAAGGTGATGGGGAAATTTCGTTTTTTGGAAAATCTTGTTCTTAAACTTCAATTAAGATATCACGATGAAATTGAAACGTTAATGCGTTGTGGTAAGCAAAAAGTTTGTCTTGAGATGAAAAAATAAGAAAAAAATTGAAAAATGAGAAAGCAGCATAATATACATTTAGATTTATCTAAAATGAGAAAATAATTCAAGGAATAGGTCGAACCATTCAAATTGCTAAGAGACTCTTTTAAGAAAATCCACAGTTCTAGGATCTAGTCTTTAATCTTTGAAGTCCATTAAATAAGTTTTATTTTCTATGACTACGATGAAGTCATTTGCGGTGTTTTGTGGCTTTTTGGTTAAACTTTTTCCTTGGATTTTTAAAATTTCGTAGAACCACCTCTCTGGATCGCACGAACTTGCTCTTAGGGTTCAAGTTGCTAGAATTTTCAGGACATTTTATTATAAATTACTATAGTAAATGCAATTATTGCAGGTACCTATATAAAAACAAAAACAAAAAAAATCCATAAATATCATTCTTCAAAGGCATAAAACAAGATCTGAAATCAAATTGCCCTCCAAAACAAGAATGCAGTTTCATTTGTTTTATTAAGATGCATTTTTAGAGAAAAAAATTTAAACTCGTTAGTTTTGTTTTTTAAAATAATATTAAATAATTTTTTGGAAAAAAGTTCTAAAATAAAATTGGCATGCCATTTTGTGGAAATCACTAATCAACATCTAAAACCAAAATTTCAAAAAAAATCAATGTCCGGTTTTTGAAAATTTGAATTTTCCAAAAAAAATTTTTTTTTTAATTTTATTTTTGGCTTATGTATATAAAAATTACATAAATGCTTTTTTACAAAAATTTCGTTGCAATCGAATTAGTAATTTCGGAGAAAATCAGATTTAAAAAAAATGGTTCTATGGCAGGTAGGTACCGTTAATAATTATTTTCAAAAAAACGCCGAAAACGCTACATACCAAGTTTGATACTATTCGGTCCATCTGTTTAGGCTGTAGCTTTGTATACAGACAGACAGATTGACAGACGGACAGACAGACGAACTTCCGGGACCCACTTTTTTGGTATGTTCCATCATCGTTATGTCATGTCCGATTCTTATCTCAACTTTTTTTGTACGAATGCATAACTTGATATATAGAGCCTTTATCGCAAGTAAAAACCAATAAGAGTAACAATTTTCAACCTGTCATTTGTTTGCTATGTTCTTTTTAACTTCCAAACTTTAATGACATCTGGCAACCCTTAAGAAATTTGTAATTTTTAAAAAAATGCTATAACTATGTTCCTATGTATATGAATTAAAATTTTAAGTACCTATACGTTTCTGTAAGTTTTTATTTATTTTATTTTATTTGAAACCAATGAAATAAATTCATTTCCCGAAGCTTCATGCTGTGTACCTCTTCAAGTTAGCGAGTGAATTTTTAATTAAAAAAAAAAAATTAAAAAAAATACCTAAATAAAATGAAAATTCATCAACGTTAAAGTCAATTATTTGCCAAAGAATCAAGCAGATTGAACTATTTTTTGTTTACAAAAGCAAAAGCATCACCCACCACATATACATTCCTCTGCCTATCAGCAAACATTAATTAGCAAAAAGTTAACAACCCAACTTCCATTCATATATGAACTCCACTCTATCCAACTAACAGGCTCAAATTCTCGTGTAGTTGTCATCAAAAGTTGAAACAAATTACATCAAACCACATTCATTTATTTCGTCCTTTTTGACATTCAATGTTCTGTTTGTGTGCAAAAAGCAACAAAAAAAAAATAAGTAAAAACCCTATGACATTCTCCTGTGTCGTGTTGTCGTTGTGTAATGAGGCGCAAACAACCTGTAAAATGTAAAATGACATTAAACTATAGCTAATTAAGTTTTCGAATTTTAATGTTAATTTCTTCAGTTGGCCGCTTTTTCTATTTGAATTTGGAAATCATTTTTGATTTCTATTTACTCAGTGGAACTAAATAATAATTTTAAATATTTGGTTTTGGTATATTTCCTACGCATCCGACGTTTGTTGGTTGGTTGGTTCTACCTGCGAGTAGAGTAACATTGGATTAACAACATTCAATTTAAGTACATAAATCTAAATGGACTGACAGAAAAAGTGACGTTTGCTGGTAGCAACAGAAATAAATGGCTTTTTAAATATCCTTTTCGGTTTGGTTGGTGCTGTGTGACATTTTGTGTTTGTTGACAAAATGTAAATACAAAAAAAAAAAAAAATAAACAAAAACTCATTTTGAATGTGTGGTCGGAATATGCCACTGTATTTTTCCCAGGATACAACTGTTATACGGAAAGTTTGTGTCTTTTTGTGGTGTAAGTGGGTGGTTCAATGGATGGTTGGTTGGAACCGTATTTACAAAGGACACAGCTTAAACGAGCGAGGATAAGTGGGTCAACTTTACTTTTTATTTTTATATTTTTTTGTTTCTCTTGGTTTTTATTGAAAGCAACTGCATCTGATAGAGAAAAACTTATTGTATTTTTTATTTAATTACTTGATTGGAAAAGTAATTGGAAGGGATGCATTTTGTGTGTGCACACAATATTGAGGATTTAAGAGTGCCTGAAGGATTTTCCAACATGAATTTCTTGCAACATAAAATGTCAGTCGCAGTTTATGTCTACGAAAATAAAAAGTACCAGACAGTAGAGAAAATTTTGAAAAATGTGGTGACGTCACAAAAATTTGCTTAGCTTTTTTTGGCTCCCCCTATTAAAAAAAAAAAACAAGTAACAGAAAATAAGCTAGGATACCTTTTTAAGGATTCGTAAAAAAAAAATCGGACTCAAGATAACAATTCGGCAATTCTGTCTGCCTGTCTATATGTACCTCGATCTATAGCCTTAAGTACTAGAACGGTTTTGTCAAGGGGGGAAATAACTCGGGAAGACAGCTTTTTCAATAATTTTTTTTTGGAAAACCGAAAGCATTTATTGAAATTTGGAAAAGTATCTGATATTATTGACATTATAAAGTATTGATACAATTTTTTTGAAGTAAAATAAAAACAAAATGGCGGCTCTCCAGCTCTTTAAAGTTGGCGTCTACATTTTTCGCCGTGCAATGCCCAAGTCCAGAAAATTATTTATAATCGAAAAAGAATTTTTTTTCCAATAAAATATATTTATACGCATTGCATGAACCTAAATTAAGTAAGAAAAAGTCTAAAATAAAAATTAGACACAAAAAAAAAACGAAAAAACACAATATTTTTCTATAAAAAAATTGTTACAAAAAATGTTTATTGTACAAATTATATTGAACTTTTAGGTTCATGTAACTTGCATTTTATTTCAAGTCGATAGCTTCATCAGTTTTTGAGTTGCGTTGTACGGCGCGTAAAAAAGACGTGTTTCGAAAAAAATGCTTTTAAAGGTTTCGGTTTCGTACTGTGGTAGATTCGGAGCGCGTAGGTTTCGGGACTATCAAGGTACTTTTGAGGCTTCATTTAAGGCTAAGACCACTGAAAATAGTTTCTTCTGTTAATAAATTAATTTATTACGCAAAAAAAATAATGCAAAAATAAAAAAATTCCAGAGAGATTTTCCCCCTTAACAGTTAACGGTTTTCGTTGATTCCCTAGAGGTGAAATTGAAATTTTTAGGACCAAAACTAACGGTACCTGCCATACAACGGAAATAGACATTTTTTTCCAAAAGCGCCTCTAACGATTTTGATTACCTAATTTTTTTTTTCTGAATATTTCGTATATATACAAACCGTTTAAGTAACCGTTATATTATAATTTTAGAAAATTATAATATATATATTATATACCGTTATATTATAGTTTTAGAAAATTTTCAAAAAACACATTTTTGGAATTTTAAAAAATATTTCATTTTTTTTAATCAATTTTTTTAAAAAGGCTCATTGAAATATTTCGAAATTTTGTTTTTAAGTGTTATTTAATTATTTCTTCAAAATGGTATGCTTACCAACTTTTTTTTGAAGAATGTTAGAAAATTTTTATACAGAAACAATTATTTTTAAAAAATATACCGCTCTAACGATTTTCAATTTTTTTTTTTTCTTAAAATTTCTTCCTATACAACAAATCAAATGGCATACTTCTTTTATAGAACGGTGTTTTTACATAAGTTATAAAAACAAATTTTATGTATTTTTACATTATCGAAAATTTTCTTTCACATAATTAAATGGCCAAGATGGCCTTTTTAACATTTCAAACCATCTTTCATTTATTTTAAGTGTCACCAGAAACTCTAGAGGCCTGATATTGGTATTTCAAAAAAAAAAAAGCTGAAACAAAATGAAATTTACAAAATAACCATTAGCAAATCCAAGTTATTCAATAAAAGTTCAAATTTTTTGTTAGCTTATCCTAAAAAAACTCAAACAATTGCCAACCAAAAATAAAAACAAAAAATGTCACTTATGCATAAAACATTACATTTTCCACTCAATCTAATCGTATCTCATGCATACAATACAACATTCCTAAAGTGCAGAATGTCAAAGTGAATAAAAATGCAGTCCTTTTTACTATTACCATGCAGTTTTCTAGCTACAGCAGCAGCTGTCGTGAGATAAAAAAAAAAACTAAAAACTAAAAACAAAAAACTGGAGATGATGAAAAATTGTTTGTGTTTTACTTCCACTATCTTTGAACAATTCGTTTATTTTTTTTTTTGTTTTTTTTTTTTCGTGAGAGGACTCTTCTTGTACTTCACTTGAAAACAATTCGACGAATTTAAAAGCTTTTTTTTCCTCGAACTAAAACTAGTCAAAAAAGAATCCATTCTAAAGGACCTTTTTTATCTATTTTTTGACTCGAGTAGCAGTGTGTTTGTGAAATTGCGGTTTTTGCAAATGTGGTTCTGATTGAAAACATACTCAAATACGTAGTATCTTTTGTTAACTAAAACATTTTTGTATGATTTTTTGTAGATTATATTTTTTGAATCCTTAAAAGCGTTGTAATTTTAAAATTTCATTTAACAAATACATGCTCTCACAGACATCTGTGGGTTATTAGTGGTTTCATCATCATCAGCAACACTCTGTTTAAAAATTCTTCGTCTAATTGAAATTCAAGACTAGTCAAGAATTTTCACCGCAAATTTATGACCATAATTACAAGCCAAAATCCTTGTAGGTACTGTTTTATAGTAAGCCACAATAATGTTTAACCAAAGAAAAAAAAAACAACGAGTTAAGGAGCTTTCCTAACACACAACATATAACCAACACGTACCTTCAAATAAATTAAATAATCTTCACCAATTAAATGAGTATAATATTTGAGCTTCTCACTCGACGTGCTAAAAGATTTATCCTCAAGGAGGAATTAGAATGAGCATCTGATATCTATACCCTTCGTCTACACACAATCCAAACCCACATCAAGAGATACACACAAGATATAACAGTAAAATGTGTGAAAGTTCGTTTGGTTTTACCCAAAAATTGGGTTAACATTGTAGGAGTACTGACTGACTGATACCAAGCTGCTGCTCAACTCATCCTGATACATTTTGTCTTCGTCCTCGGATATATTTAATTTGGGGTATATAAGCTTTGTTGGGTTGGTTTCCTTAGTGATTTAGCTCGCATTCGACTAAAAGAAGCAATACTTTCTTTTATTTTTTTTTCTTACAGAAAAGAGAGATATATAATTTAATTTCTTGATGCTTTTCTGCATTCTTATGACCCGTTTTATCTTTCGTCTACCAGGAAGCAGGATTTGAAGCCAAATCTGCTCGCTCATTGTGTTTTCTTTTCTTAGAAATATATTTATAGTGTATGCTCGTAAGATATCTCTGGCTCTGTGCATACAAGCTATATCCTGCACCACATAACAACATGGTGAAAAAGGGGTAGAGCAGATGATGAAGAGATGAGAGAAGATGATAACAAAATGCACAGAATGTGGATTGTATAGTTATATGCTCTATGTTCAAGGATCCCAAAATGGATGAACATGCACACATAAACGGATTCTTGAAAGGCAATTTGATAATCATCATCGTCGTCGTCATCATATCCTATGAGATGATAGAGACATTTCAGATTTTTGCTTGAGTACCCTCGAATCGAATTCATTTTAATGGTTTGTTAATAAATTTATAAATCTTAAGAACTTTGACTTTTTTTTCTTTTTCTCTTTTTCCTAAATGAGGGTGGGGGTGAAGAAGATATGAAGAAGATTTTTAATTAGAAATTTAAAAATTATATGAGATAATTTATTTTTTGGGTGGAGGTTCATTAAAAAGTACCTATAAAATTTCAACAATGACCCATTGAAATATAGCGTGTTTGATTATTCAGACATTGTTGAAAAAAGAGCGAAAAACTGCACTTCTGAAATATGGAAATCTATAGATGTCGATCTGCTTCAAAGTCTTATATATAAGAAAATGTTACACATACACCACAGTGACCTGTTATACATATTAAAATATTAAGAAATTGATATAAAATTAGAAAAAAATGTCAACATTATTTTGTTTTCCATTTTTTTTTTACTTGCGATATAGGTACTATATATCAAGTTATGCATTCGTAAAAAAAAAAAAAGTTGAGATAACATTTTTCCATGACATTACGATGGTAGACAATGCCAAAAAAGTGGGTCCCGGAAGTCCGTCTGTCTGTCTGTCTGTCTGTATAAGGAGCTACAGCCTAAACGGATCGACCGATTAATGTCAAACTTGGTATGTAGCGTTATTTGGCGACTCTCCAGAGGGGTTTTTGGAATTAATTTTTTTGGACCAAAAATAACGGTACTTGTCATATACCGATTTTAGTAAAATTAAAATATCTTGAAAACGGCTCTAACGATTTTTTTTTAAAAATTCAAATGCTAGTTTTAAGCTAAGGTCTGTCTTTCAATGAAAAAAATTTTTTTTGAAAATCATTATTAACGGTACCTGCCATAGAACCGTTTTTTTCAAATCCGATTATCTCCGAAACTGCTTATTCGATTTCAACGAAACTTTTTGTGAAGAAGCATTTATATAATTTAAATATAAGCCAAAAATAAGATTTTGAAAAAATAATTTTTGGATTTTTAAAAAATTTTGAAAATTTTATTTTGAAAAATCAAATTTTCGAAAACGGGACATTGAATTTTTTTGAAATTTTGGTTTTTGATGTTGATTAGTGATTTCTAAAGAATGGCATACCAATTTTATTTTAAAACTTTTTTCCAAAAAATTATTTATAAAAAATTAGTTTTTTAAAAAACGGCTCTAACGATTTTGAAAATTTTTTTCTAAAAATGCACCTTAATACACTAGCCCAAAAAATTAAAGGAACAAAAAAAAATCGTGATTTTTTTAGTGATTTTCGATAGGCTGTATCTCAGTCAAAAATGACCGCATCATGATAAAATAAAAAGAATGTGAAAGCTCTATTCTTCTAGTTTTAGGATTAAATATTAAAATATTTTATTTCTAACGGTAAAATAGCAAAATTGTTGGAAATGCTCAAAAACCAAAATTTTCTAATTTTTTTTTGTTTTTACCTCTCTCATAAGGAAGTGGGAAAATTTTTTCTGATAAAATGATTAATATTTTTAGAAAGGCTTTTTATTTGGCTTTAGAATTCCTTTTGTTTCAAACTTCTACGATTTTTTTTACACTGCAATATCAGTCATCAAACCAAAAACCATACTTTTGACTTTGACTATCAATATCTCAACAACGAATCACTAACCAGAAAATTTAAGGACACATTTAAAAACTTCATTCAATTCTCTACAAAGAAATTAAGTTTGCTTTGTAAAAAAAAATGTTTTCTTATTTTTGAGATTAATTTAGGAAAGCTATCAAAATAGGCATTTTGACGGTTTTTTAGAAAATGTACCGCTTTTTAATTTCTATGTGTGAAAAGATTAAACTGAGGCTTAATAATTGAAGCTTAATATACCTGAAATTATTATGCAAAGTTTTAGGCTTATTCATCAAGCAGTTTTTCTGTTGTGAAGGTTTGAACTTTTGAGATTAAGTAAAACACCATATTTCTACAGTTCTAAATGACTTACTTCTTGTTACTTTTTTATAAGCAAAATCGATTTTTTTTAGTTCATTTGAACAATTTATTGATAAATATCGTTTAAATTTAAGATAAACCACGAAAAAATTAAAAGTTTTCAAAAAAATTTAAATTTTGAAAAAAAGCTATTTATACCATTTTTGTATATTTTTCCTAATTTTGAATTTTTTTTTGTTTTTCTTTGGTATATCTATAATTTAAACGATATTTATCAATAAATTGTTCAAATAAACTAAAAAAAAATTGATTTTGCTCATAAAAAAGTAACAAGAAGTAAGTCATTTAGAACTGTAGAAATATGGTGTTTTAATTCATCTCAAAAGTTCAAACCTTCACAACAGAAAAACTGCTTGATGAATAAGTCTGAAACTTTGCATATTAATTTCAGGTATATTAAACTTCAATAATTAAGCCTCAGTTTAATCTTTTCACACATAGAAATTAAAAAGCGGTACATTTTCTAAAAAACCGTCAAAATGCCTATTTTGATAGCTTTCCTAAATTAATCTCAAAAATAAGAAAACATTTTTTTTTACAAAGCAAACTTAATTTCTTTATAGAGAATTGAATGAAGTTTTTAATTGTGTCCTTAAATTTTCTGGTTAGTGATCCGTTGTTGAGATATTGATAGTCAAAGTCAAAAGTATGGTTTTTGGTTTGATGACTGATATTGCAGTGTAAAAAAAATCGTAGAAGTTTGAAACAAAAGGAATTCTAAAGCCAAATAAAAAGCCTTTCTAAAAATATTAATCATTTTATCAGAAAAAATTTTCCCACTTCCTTATGAGAGAAGTAAAAACAAAAAAAAATTAGAAAATTTTGGTTTTTGAGCATTTCCAACAATTTTGCTATTTTACCGTTAGAAATACAATATTTTAATATTTAATCCTAAAACTAGAAGAATAGAGCTCTCACATTCTTTTTATTTTATCATGATGCGGTCATTTTTGACTGAGATACAGCCTATCGAAAATCACTAAAAAAAATCACGATTTTTTTTTGTTCCTTTAATTTTTTGGGCTAGTGTATATCAAATAAAATTGCATACTTGTTTTGTGGGGCGATTTGATTTCAGATATTGTTTTATTTTTTTGAAAAATGAATTTTTGTTTTGTTTTTTTTTTTTTATATATGTACCTACATTTCCCAAGTTTCTATATAAAAAGTCTTAAATATTTAAGCAACTTCAACTCTAAGAGCAAGTTCGTGCGACCCAGTCGTGCATTTTATTTTAATAAACAACGACCACAAATAATTATTGTTGAGTGTTTGTTTGTTTTTTTTTGGAAAAACACAGATAAAACAATTTTTAGGCAGTCGGCAGTCGTGGTTTTGATTTCATACATTACAGCATCGAAACAAATTATGCAACCATGTGTCCTTAGCTTCAATTTATTTTAAAATAGAAAATAATGAGTCCTCATAATAAGTTACGTTAATGTTATTTTGAGAAAAAAAAACATTGGTTGTCTGAGGCAGGTAGTAAAAAATAATATTTTTTCTTTAATGCATTTGTTTTTCATTACAAATTAAAAAAAAAAATATTTCTTGTTGAATGTTTGAATTACAAAAAAAAAATATTTTTTCAACTGAAAAAATGTGCATTAAAAAAATATATTGCAACTGGAAAATATTGGTTGGGGTCAAAACTCTGTTTTCAAAATTCGACTTTTCAAAATTTTGCGTTTCATAAGACCACATAAGTTAGCGCATGAGTTACATATGTACAAATGTACATATCCACAGAACAAGACTGGGATTATTTAAAGCCAATATAATAAATATGTTAAACTTAACTTTGTTCCTACATATAATTATGTTTTAAACTTAATTTTATATTAGTATACTTTTTTATAAATGTCTATGAAAATTTAATAACAAATATCAATTACTTGAGAATAGACTCAATTTAAAATTTTGTAAAAATAAAAATAAAATTTGAAAAAAATAAAATTAAATTAAATACTTATTTTGTAAATTCAACATCATAAATAAGCCGTTTCTAAGCAAACATTTATAACTCATGCTATGAAAAAAAAACAGAATTTTTGTTAAAAAAAGTTGAATTTTCAAAGATAGAATAGAAGAAAAGCAGAATTTTGAAGAACAGAATTTTCGTTAAAGAAACAGAATTTTGAAGCCAGAAAATAGAATTTTTATACAAAATGTGTGCCTTTAATATTTTTTTTTTAATACTATTTTTTGGTTCAATATTATTGTTAAAATAGCTTATTAAATTCGACGAATATTACAAAAAATAAAATGCACGACTGGGTCGCACGTACTTGCTCTTGTAGTTCAATGTATCTTTATCTTAAATATCTCTTGGAAATTAAAGATTTTGTTTTTGTTTAGTGTAGAGAAAAAAAAAATTTTTAAAATCGAAAGGTAAAAAAATTAAATTTTTAAAATTTTTTTTCAAAAACTTTTTTTTTAATTTTTTTTTTACATTTTGCACTTCAAAATTATGTCTGTAAATTTTGAATAAAATTGACTTTGATTAAATATATGAACTTAAAAAATATGTCAATTTTTGAAAAACGGCAACGCCATATTTCCGTTCTCCGAATTTTTTGAGAAAAACTAAAATTTTTTACTTGCAATAAATATTTTTTTTTTAATGCAAATATGAATTTATGAGTTGCAATAAATATTTATTTTTAATGCAAATTTTTTAATTCGCATTAAATAATTTTTTTTTTTATTTCAAATGCATTTTTTTTTTTTATTTATTATTTTTATATTTTTATTTATTTAACGCCATAAGAAAGCAAAGTTTAATGATTTCAAAATTATTAAAAAACCACCTTGGTATTCGAACCAGAGACCTCTGGTGCAAAAAAAAACCCGTTTGACTCTATAAAAGTTTAGCTGTTTTAAGTTGGACTTGATGTATAGTCTTCTTATTTTTTCTTGGTCTACTTGCGAAATTTGTTTGAAAATAATTATATTATCATCAACAAAAATCTACTTAACTTCGCAACGAGTTTATAAAAACTTCAAAAATTTACATTCATTCATAATGTATTCTAAATATTGAATAAAACTCAAATATTTAATGCTCACGAAAGTGTTCTTAATGCATAAATAAAATTAGATTTCAAAAAGTGTTTCCATACCTATTCAAATGAATTGCAAACATTTGCATCATGTGCACTGACTGAATTTAATTCTTCTATAGAATTTCAATCTCTGAATGTCTCTAAAATTCTGCTACATAACAAAAAAAAAAAAGAAAAAAAAATACCAACTTTAGAATCTTAATTGGCTCTTTGAAACTCAAACTTGTCTATTTAAATAATTTTACCTGCACATTGCACACACACACATATACGTTTAATGCATGAGTTAACTTAAAATGTAGGTAGTATAACAGGTACAAAAGTTCATATACCTATACAAGAAATATAAGACGACGACGACACTCTGTACTGTGAGAATATTTTATAAGAGTTTGTAGGAAAGGTGTCCTTTAATCGACAAATGTAAATTTAAACTCACTAGCATCCTTAACTAGGACTCTCTCTGTTTCTGATGATTGTATATCTATGTTTTATATACGTTATAAGAGAAGAAGCAAACATCTTTAGGTAAGTTTGTGTTCATTAGACTGAAAGTGGAATTATTTAGATATTGTTCTTAATTAAGGGTTCGTACCTACTTGTTTGAAATATAGTAGTATTTCATTTGAATTGTGAAAATAAAAAAGTTTCGAATAAAAAAGAAAGGACTTCTAGGAATAATTGGCATAATGAAACTTTATATTTGGGGTAGGTACATTTATAAAAAACATTTATTAAAAATTGTATATAAAATCGAAAATTCAAAGATAATGGTGATCTTATTACACTAAAAACATATTTTTTAAAAATGACTACAACTTTTAAAAATTTTCCTGTTGTTCATAATTGATAAAATCGATCTTATATAAAGAACCATAAATATTTTTATAACTACATTGAAAACAACAAAATTTAAAAAATTGGAACTTATTCATACAGAAAGTTTCAGTCAATATACAAGACTAAAAACAACCACAGGCTGATTACCAACCACATAAAATTTAAATACAAAATTATCACTTCACTTTCACAATCAGTGCAATCAGTGCGTGTTTTGTTCACAAACCAAATAATAGCAATGTACAAAACGTACACATTGATGATATTAAACTGAAATCACTATTTTTCTGTCAACCTTGTTGTTGTTTTTGGCATTTCATGGTTAAGATTTCATTGTTTTCATGACTTTTATAGTGACTTATAGACAAACATGGCAACGGTATTGTTCTGGTAGTCCTATCAAAATTTGTTTCAACGAAAAAAAAAAAAAAAAAACAACGCGGAAAGTGAAAAACGATCGTAATGTTGAATTTTTGTTATTTTGCAAACTTTAAAAATATTTATATTAGTAAATAATTATAAAATAAAAAAAAATAAGCTCGTAGTAATGTCATTTTTACTGCCATTCGTACCTAATTTATACAGCTAGATTTAGAAATTTGTATTCAAAGTTGAAAAATTATGAAAACTGATGTAAATACGAGTATTTTTTAAATAATATAAAATCAGTTAAATTTTGACTTTTCAAAAAATTTTCGATTTTTCATTTTAAGAATACTTATAATTTTCCGAAATTTTGAGTTCAAAAATTGTTTTAACTACTTCCTCTGTTTGCCTCTGTGAGCGGACTCATATCACATGATAGTGTTGAATCTCAGCAACATTTGGCACCAAAAATCTCATCCTAGTTCGTCCTAATAAACTTTTTAGAGCAATTTGAAGCTAAGCAAATTTGAAAAATGTATTTTCTAAAAAAGCAGATTATAATAAAAAAATGGAAAGATTTTTTTAAAAATCATATGTTTTAATATGTTTTTTGATCCGATGAATTCAAATCTGACGTTAGTGTGAAAATACCTACATATTAAAAAAAAAAAATCGAAAAATACCTAAATGGACGGTTTTCAACGTTTTGTGCAATTTATTTAAACTTTTCTGGGGTTTACGAATATTAGATTCACAGCCGTTTGCTGAATCGAAACTTAAGCATTTATGTTCTAAATAAACTCTTATGTAGCAGTTTACGCAGAGGAAAAAGTAGAGAATAGGAGCTTATGTTCAACTTAAATTATTTAAGTTTCGTTTCAGCAAATGGCCCTCAGAGCACAAAAAAACTAAAATAAAGATATGACTAAAATTAAAACCTACAAATTGTTTCTTAAATTTCTTCCTAAGTCTTAAACAATAATTAAGCTTGCAAGAAAATCTTATTTTGGTTCCCTTGCTTTTAATAATCTTGCCTGAAAATTTCATTAAAATCAGTTCAGTGGTTAAGGTTTAATTGAGTTTTTTCCAGTTCCCCATACAACGTGAATAACGGTTTCTATTAGAACTATTTTCCTTCTTTCAAGATCTGTTTAAATCTTTTCGATATCTTTTTAATTTCCCGAGATATCTTAAAATGTAGTAAGTGGGTTCGGCTTCATATATTATAAAGGAGATAATGACAAACAACTCAAGATATCTCAGGCAGTAAAAAAGATATCGAAAAGATTAAAACAGGTCTTGAAAGAAGGAAATCAGTTATTATATAAACCGTTACTAAATATGTTGAGACAATTTTACTTATATAAAAGAATAAGGTCCGAAATAGTAAATAAAAAACTTTTTTTGCATTTTCTAACGGTAATATTTCAAAAACAGGAGCTGATTAATTTTTTATGACTTCATATTCGATTTCAAAACATTGAAAACCTTCAGAAAAGTATATTTTGGTTACTGCAAGTCACGTTGTCTTCGTTAAATTTCATACAAAAGTAGTAGTTTTCGACTTTTTTCAACTTAAATAGCCATTTTTTACTTTAGTGGGCGGGGCAGTGGGCGGAAATTACTGGTGTTGATTTATCTTCTTATTTCCTATTATTCCTGAAAAAACGGTCCAGTAGTTTAGATTTTACGGAGTTTTTTCCACTCTCCCCACTGTGGGGCGTGGCAACCGCCCATTTCCGCTGAATTTTCATCAAATATTATAGAGCACTTCTGATTATCGTAGAATCTTGAAATTTAGTAGAATGGTAGAGCTAGTAGTTTATACAAAAGAAAAAATTTAAAATCTGAGAATTTTAGACAGGGGGAGTGGTAACTGCCCATTTTCTCTGAATTTCCTTCAAATATAGAGATTTTAAATTCTACAGCAATACCTCTCAAAAAGTAGTGAAATCACAACAAAAAAGGAGCCAAGTTCTCCTATGTTGAAATTATGCTGGCACAAAAAGTACTGAGCTATAAAAGTGTACCAAGTTCTAAAGTTTGGTTTCAAATTTGTATCAATAAAATTTTGATTGTTTAGGTACTTGGCAATTTTTGAAATAACTTTAAAAATCGATAATTAAAAGAAAAATTGTCAAGTAAACAATCAAAATTATATCGATACAAATTTGAAACCAAACTTTAGAACTTGGTACACTTTTATATCTCAGTACTTTTTGTGCCAGCATAATTTCAACATAGAAGAACTTGGCTCTTTTTTATAACAGTACCTAATGTTTTTGTTGTGACACAGCTTTATAAAAAACTTTTTTTTAGAATAAAGGTTCAAAGTAGACGGAAAACTGTTTTAATATCTGTTTATCGTTAAGAACTTAATTTATGATTTATATTTAAAGCAAACTAGGGGGCTAAAACTTTAAATTTGAAAAAAAAAGAAAAAGTTCCAATTTTCAACTTTCAAAAATTATTTGACCTTCGAAACTGCAATTGAATAAAATAACAAAGCAAAATTTCTTAATTCACTGCCTGGTAGATTTTTTCAAAAATACTGAAAATACCATGAACATCCTGGAACACATGAAATTCTGCGTTAAAGCGATGAAGTAGTTCGAAAAGTGCTGCTTCCATGTCCATCAGCATATAGCGTTGTTGCTAAAGTTTTTGCTTGAAACAAAATACAGTTTGTTGAAACCTTCTATCATACAAAAAAGAAAAGTTTATGTTAATAAAATATTTAAACCAAGATAAAAACAAGTTTTCAGTATCTTCCCACTGCTGTTTCATCTAAATTTACCATTCAAGGTAATCGATCAAATTTTCTCCGTCCCATTGAAAATTTGTGATAAAATCCACTTGCGTATCAACATCTCCAGTCTATCTATTATTCAAATAAAATTGATTACACCCAAAATCTCTTACAAATTCAAATATTTGTCAACTGTTTGTGTGTGTAACAGATTTATTAAAGCACCTACGAAGCCTTATCACATTTTAAACAAAAATCCCTCCAGATGTTACCATTCCGTAGTAAATACACCTTCTTTCAACCTCCAATATGTGTCTCTGTCAAGAAAAAGACTGAAAAGGATAACATCTTCCGGATTTTCAACTTTAAAAAATGTCAACAATAAAACACAAGAACAAAAATTATGACAACATCATAAAAAAAAATGGCAAACACTGCAAAATTAGATTTACTTTTATTTTTCTGGCTTTTGGCTAACACAAACAAATTAAATTTATCAATAAATAAAAAGTAAGCCCCATACTTTCTAATGTAGGCCTAATAAATATATGAGCAGAAAGAATTAGGGTAAAATTCTTTCAAGGACATGCGACACATTCACTCTGCTCTGGTTTGACATTTTATTTATAGTCAACTGGCCTAAAAAGGACACACACATTTAGCAAAATTTAAACATGTCGTTGGCATTCAAAAAATTTAATAGCTTAGCCAATTGAGTATAAAGTACCACCACATTAAAAATAAAACAACAACAAAAATGTTGAAAAAAAAATATAAAAAACAAAAAAAACCCTGATGAAATGTTCCATTAAACCACCGAAAACCATGAAACAGGCTATAATGTTATCGTTGAAAGATTTACGATGGCAGGCTTTTAGGTAAATTATTTCTATTGCAGATGCTTAAAAGCCCTCTCTATTTTGTTTTTCCTCTCGCCCAACTCAACAACACAATTCCTATTTTTAATGGTTTTCACACCTGCCACGGTTATATGCAAAGAGTAGTCGAAGAAGTATAAAATCTGTCATTCAAAATGATTCAAGGACGCGAACGCCTTCCTGTTTGCGCTAAAAACAAGGGGGAAATTGTGTTTCTTTTTTTTTCTAAAAATTCCTAGGAGTTCCAAGAATACAAAAAAAAAAAATAGGAAACAAAATTAAATTATAGTCCATATTCCGGGCCCTTGGGGCTATAAATATTCCCAGTTACAGGTATTTGCATATATACAGAAGGAAAATAAAGAAAAAAATTGTACCCCAAACTCTACCCTGCTTGATGCTTAATTCAAACCTTGACTCTTCCTTTACCCACAATGAACTCAATATCATTTATGTTGATTTCATTTAAAACGCTTTTGCCCCAAAACATTGTTCTATTTTTTTGTCTGTCTTTCTTATAATCAAATCAGGAAGGATAAGGGATGTGGAAAAAAATCCCCTTAGTCTTTCATTCGAGGACATTGAATTTCTTGGTTGTTTTGTTTTTTTTTTATTCTTCGAGAAAATATAAGAAGACCCATAACCACCAACTATCTATAGACTCTCCAATTTATACTCAACACCGAAGGTCTGAGGGGAAAAATGAAGGAGATCCTGAAACCAGAGAGACATGATTTTATGCGAGTCAATTTTGTGTAGCTGAATAAGACTGGGTTTTATGGCGGATAAAATTTAAATGAAACAATGTCGCTAAAAATGCGCTAAGGAAATACCAGATGTTGGCTGGAGACAAACACACACAAATGACACAAGAAACATAAGATACTTTGAAGGAAATTCCTAGGAAATGGAATTTCTGGGAACATTTCAATTAGTTTTTATTTATTTTTTTTAGCCAAAATTTTCAAGAAATGTTGTTGTTTTTTCTGTTCAAGAAATTTTTAGGGCAAAAAGGTTTAATGTTTCTTGAGAATACCAACGCGTTTTGTCTTTTGTGGACGTACGTTTTTATGATTTGCAAAATTTTATATTATAAAAATCTGCTTTAAGAGGATAATTGAGTCTCATAATTTCTCCTTCTATCCATTGGATCTCCTCCTTTGACCCTTTACCACAAGAAAATTATTCAAAAGAAACCGCATTTTCGTATAACTTTTTATGTGAGAAAATTCCCACTTAATTGGTTTTGGTGTACTTTTACTTTTATATATCATCCATTTCCCTAACCACTATATTTGTCCAAATGGTTCTTAAGACTAATTGAGTATACACAGCCTTCGTCTTTTTTTTCTGTTGGTAATAACAAAAGCTTTAAGGACTAAATTTTGTTATAACCAGCAGCAATAGCGGTAGCATCAGCATCAACATCCCAAAGCAATTAAGCACCCTTTTGTTATAATGGCAAATTCAAATAAATACCTTTTTGCTGTGTCCTTTCTGAGAAATAATATCATCCAACAATACAATGCCAACATATTATCCTTTCTAAGGAATATAATTGTAAACGATTAAGTTCCTAATTAAAGCTGGAACCATAACCATGTGGTGGTTTTTGGTATTTACTACTCGTATATGCTTATTGTGGATGTTCATTTATGGTCTTAGGGGAATGCTTCTTAGTCCATTTTGACGTTGTTGTTTGAATTAATTAAATTGCATTTTCTGTTACATTTCTGGATGTCAGAATGTTTTCGGAGTAATTCGTATTACATTGTTATGAGATATTGCATAGTGGAATGAGTAAGAGTAGGGTTGTTGCGTTTGGAGCTCAAAAACGTAGAAAGGATTGGTGTAGAAAAATTTTTTTTGGGAAAGAATTACTTTTATATTTTGCATGAAAAAAAATTACTTTTGAAATCAATTTACTTGGACCATTCAATAGTGCAATATTTAAATTTCATGTTGCGTAAAAAAAGTTATCATTTTTTGAACCCAATAATATTTGACAAAAAAAAAAGGCGCATAAAATGAACTTTTTTCTTCCTTTTCTCATTTTTTTTTAATGAAAAGTAATAAAAATACTTACAGAATCTGAATGCCTTATATTTGGATTCAAAGCATAATAATAATAATTTATTGAAATCAGTAATTTTTCATGTAAAAAGGAAAAAAAAAATAATGTTCTTTTTTTCTTTATACAAAATTTTTTCAATGTTTTTATATAATAGTCCAAGCGGCGACCGTCGAGTTACTTAGCTCATAAGGTTAGAGGTTAAAATTAGTGTCAAATGGAAGATAAGTTGATACTGAAAATAAAAAAATAGGGTTGCCACTTCTAAAATTTGAACTTCCATGTGGCAACCCTATTTTAAAGAAAAAATTGTCACATAACTAATACATTCATATCTTTGTTGTTTGGCAAGATAAAAAAAAAATTTGGCCAAACGAAAGCCAAAATACTAAAAAAAAAATAATAAAATAATATAAAGAACGTAACCCTACAAATGTGGCAACCCCATCCAAATGAAAACAACACTGACAAAAATCTTCTTTGAACAAAACAGTATAACTTTTTATGCACTAGAAAGCTAAACTAAACACTATATTTTAGATAATACTCTCTTCTATCTAAAAAATGTCGGGTGCCACCTCGCAAATGCAGACAAGTACTCGGCAACCCTATGCAAATACTAAAAAACATTAAAATCACTTGTTTTTTGGCCAAAGTGTATAATATTTGATAGAGTTAAAGGCTGTAAAATACATCATGTTTAGCTTAGACTCTCTTCTATCTAAAAAATGTCGGGTGACACCCCGCAAAGGCAGACAAGTACTCGGCAACCCTATGCAAATGCTAAAAAAAAACCCAAAAATCACTTATTTTTTGGCCAGAGTGTATAATATTTGATAGAGTTAAAATCTGTAAAATACATCATGTTTAGCTTAGACTCTCTTTTATCTAAAAAATGTCGGGTGACACCCCGCAAAGGCAGACAAGTACTCGGCAACCCTATGCAAATGCTAAAAAAAACCCAAAAATCACTTATTTTTTGGCCAAAGTGTATAATATTTGATAGAGTTAAAATCTGTAAAATACATCATGTTTAGCTTAGACTCTCTTCTATCTAAAAAATGTCGGGTGCCACCCCGCTAATGCAGACAAGTACTCGACAACCCTACTAAAATGCTAAAAAAAACGCAAAAATCACTTGTTTTTTGGCATTTGGATAAGGTTGCCGAGTACTTGTCTACATTTGCGGGATGGCACCTGACATTTTTTAGATAGAAGAGAGTCTAAGCTAAACATGATGTATTTTACAGCCTTTAACTCTATCAAATATTATACACTTTGTCCAAAAAACAATCGATTTTTGGGTTTTTTTAGCATTTGCATAGGGTTGCCGAGTACTTGTCTACATTTGCGGGGTGGCACCCGACATTTTTTAGATAGAAGAGAGTATTATCTAAAATATAGTGTTTAGTTTAGCTTTCTAGTGCATAAAAAGTTAAACTGTTTTGTTCAAAGAAGATTTTTGTCAGTGTTGTTTTCAGTTGGATGGGGTTGCCACATTTGTAAGGTTACGTTCTTTATATTATTTTATTATTTTTTTTTAGTATTTTGGCTTTCGTTTGGTCTTTCAAAATTTTTTTTTATCTGGCCAAACAACAAAGATATGAATGTATTAGTTATGTGACAATTTTTCCTTTAAAATAGGGTTGCCACATGGAAGTTCCCATTTTAGAAGTGGCAACTCTATTTTTTTATTTTCAGTATCAACTTATCTTTCATTTGACACTAATTTTAACCTCTAACCTTATGAGCTAAGTAACTCGACGGTCGCCTCTCCGACTATAACAACATACTAAACATTTTATATCATTTGAAAGCTTATTATCTTAGCTTTAAATTTCTACCTTTATCATGTCTATACGACATCTACAAAAAAGAGCTAGAATTTTTTAATGCAATCAATTTACAAAAAAGGCAAAAAAACATTTTTTTATGACAACCTATAATACATTTTATATCATCGGAAAGCTTATCATTTCACCTTTATTATTATGCTCCAAACATATCTGTACGATGTTTACAAAAAACGTTATCAATTTTTAAAGACAACAATGTCGAAATTGAAAAAGAGATTACAGCACTTAACTCACTGGTGATCGATGTTGGCCCAACCGTTTAGTTGATCAAACTGACGGCCAAATAGTTTCTGGATGTGCGCACGGTCCCGTACAAGCCCATGTGTTTCATTTTTGAAACCATACTGTTGAGAGACTAAAAGGAGAATGTGCGCGACTTGCCTCAGGCTAGGGAATTTTTTTTTTGTATTTCGAACTATGACTCATATGTTTAAAGTTTTCATGCAAATTAGTTCACTGTATCAATTGAAGCGACTTAGCATCACTGCATACAAATTGGTTCCATGAAAATTTCTTTCCTCCTATCGGTCGTTAGTACCTATATTGACACTGAATTTTTTCTTACTCATATTTCATCAAAATTCATAGTAAAGATCGACTACAAAAGTTTCTTTCTCTTCTGATTGAATTTCAAATAGGTATTTGCATTCATAATTATCAATTTTTAAATTTCTTCTATTTTATTCAGCAAAAAAAATCTTCTTTGATTTGTATATACCGACCCATTATCCATACTAGATTTATACATACTCATTTTTTGTTTGTCATTTGAGAAGTCATAATACAGAGTAGCAATATTCGTCTCCTAGAACAAAAGTAAATTCAATCGAAACACCCAAGCAGAGAATTTCATTTCTATTTTACATAAAGTTACCTACCCGCCTCCTTTTTGTATAAGCAATCATATGGTATCTGCATTCATTTTTTGTATGTCATCCTTGGGATATGTCGTATGTGGTAGAAGGTTGTAGAAGGTATGTCACATCAAAATCAAATTCAGAAGAAGAAATAAGAATATTCAGCATAAATCTGGAAATTGAAAATTGAATACGTGCAAGCGTTGCACTTTCAAAAAATCCTTTTTTCACAATAAAATTTAATCATAAAAGTGTTTTAACAAACGGAAAAATGAGTTAACAAAAAAAGTTACGTATACGCCGTAGTGAACAAAAAAAGAGATTTATACTTTATAATGAATTTATTTCGATACTTTTATGACAATGCAAATACAGGTCTGTTTACAAGAGAAAAAAATATATTATCAAAAAATAGACAAAAGGATCTTAAAGGGAAATTTTTGAAGAATTTTTTTTTTTCAAAAAAATCTACGTAATTGAATTCTACAAGAAATTCCATGGAAAATATTTATAATAGAACAAGAATTTCTGTCAATTTTGTTTTTTACGTCCTCCATTTGCTTTTATTTATGTATGAATATAGCTTTATTACAATCACAATGTCAAGTGGAACTCCTTCAATAAACAGTCGAAAACCCCGAAAGTACTCTCATAGCTTTCTACATGTTGTGTCTAAATTGTTGTATTATTTCATTTAAAAACACTATCAGACTCATTTAAGTTAAATTTGCTTAAAGGATCTGGTCTCCCTTCTAGCATATTGTTATACAATACTTAAACACTATCTTGTACAGCTTCACCCTTAAGCTCATTAAGTACCATTCACTCTGATTCAAAAAATCTCCTCCACCCCCTCTTTAACTCTCAGTCTTGTTCAAACATACATTTATTCACTCCCCTTTTGCTGTTCAATAATTTTATGCAAAAAAATAAATAAAAAAAAAAACATCCCCAAAGGCAATCGATAATATCATAAGCTCTATCATGTATTTTCCCTGCTACCCATGACATGAAAGTAACAAAAAAAAAAAAAAAACAAAAAATAATTTATCCCCTCGAGAATTGGAAAATCGTCTGTTCGTGTTTATCCAAAAAATGAATCCCCAATTCTCATGAATTCAATATCCCATAGGAAGTATACAAGTCCACATGAAAAAAAAAAAACAGAAAAATTAGCATAACATCATAAAAATATATATGTATCAATGTATAGAAAGGATATCGATAAAAAAACACACACACAGTCAAAACACTCATCGATAAAAATAATTTCAAAAAAGTACAAAAAAAAACACACACAAAATCCTCATCCTTGCTCGTTAAAATTGCGTCAAAAAATGTGTACCGTGAACATAAAAAGGACTCGCTTAAGGATATCTAGGACTCGGGGATGTGTTTCTGTCTCATCTTAACCTTTGATAAAATTTATTATCGTGTTTCCATTGCTAGCTGTCATTTTAATGTTTCCTGTTACTTGGCCTGCAATGCAGTTAAGTAATAACCAAAGGATGCTGTGTCCAGTTTTACCTTATTCTTTTTTTTTCTTTTTTTTTTTGTAATACAATTTTTTCATTCAGCTTCATTTTTCTTGGAATTAAAGTCTACTAAGCAAAAGGACTCAAAAATAAAGGGCTGAGGGATCCAATGTAATTGTGAAGCAAAAGGCTTCCAGACAAAAGGGTAAATGGTTTGTTTTCAGGTTTTTATTTTTTCTTGTTCGCTTTTTTGCAAGGGCCAATTTCCCTTGATTTAATGAAAGACATTTACCTAGAATTCGTGGTTGTATATATTCTTCTCTGGTTCGCCGACGTCTTTGAGCTTTGAGGAGGATTTTCTTTTTTTGTTTTCTTATTTTTAAAGTAAGTTCCGTCAGTGATTCATTTCAAGGATTGCGAAAGTGCGGAGTAAAAGAAAAATGAGAAGAAGTAGAAGTTGAAAAAGAAAAAAGGAAGCGCTGTGATAAAAATGTTTTATCCTGGAAGTGTAGTATGCTTTCAAACCTTCATTAAGGATCAAATAATTTTTCATTAACAAAATTGAAAAATGAGTCCTTTATTTTCTGCAAAGGTGAGCAGAAATCTACCCAAAATGAAGAAAAACGTGGGAAGGATATATGTATAAATCCTTAAAACAAAATGTAAAAAAAATTACAACTTTTTGTTGAAAACAAAATGATATCCAAGCATTAACAAAAGCAAGCAATAATGCGGAAACGAATCCTTTCGAATAAATAGAAGTACCTATACCTTCAAATATGAATATTTGTATGAACAGCCATCTGCATTGCCCGCCAGTAGGTAGTAGGTAAAAGCGCTTGAATAAATTTTACAAAATTGAATGTCTGGAGCAATATCATCGAGAGCAAACGATTTGGATAGAGAACATTATAGTCTGGGATGCAGTTTGGTTGAATTCGAATCAGGAAAAAGCATTTCAGGAAATATGGAACAATGAGCAACTTATAGCAGATGGACAAAACCATTTCCTGAAGAGGAGAGAACAGTACAGTTAGCATCGGTAGAAGAGAGTAGAAAAAAAAAACAAAGGAAACGGAAACGGAAAGGGAAGGGGAAATTTCTAACTGCATATCGATTGGATTATCTTCTTTGTAGTTTTTATTTGCATTTTTTTTTCCAGATTTTTTTTTGTTCATCTTTATTAAATGCATTTATGGCTTTTTTTCTAGACTATCGATGTAATGGAGAGGAGTTCCTTTTTTTTCCTCAATTTTTTTTTTTTTTTTTATTGTAGTGGCTCTCTTTTGTTTGAAGGTATAAAGCATTGCATTCTAGGATCATAACTGAAGATTATTTTAGTGAGCCAGATGACGACGATGAAAATCGACAATTGGACTCAATTTTTTTTTTCACTTCTTTTTCACTGAAAACTGAGAAAGCAATTCAATTTACTGCTTTTCGTTGCTATCCACTTTTCTATATCCACTTCAATGATAAAAGTCTGATTGTAGAATTCAGCGAATTTTCAATTTAATCAACCCAAATTGATTCTTTGTGTTGATACGGGTTCTTACTTGCAATATAAAGGTGCTTTTTAAGGGAAGTTTTTTTTTTTATTTTTATTAGTTAACAAAAAATCTCTCGAAATTTTAATCAAATTTGACATCTTTTCATCATTTTGTCATGAAGACAAAAGAAATTGGATCAATAGTTTTGATTATGGTTTTTTTGTGATTTGAAAAGAGTATGGCTTCTGATTGAATTGCAAAACATATGGGGCTAAGAAATTCTTATTTGTAAATAATGCAATAAAAGGAGACCTTAATTCTCATGTCAGAGTAAATTCAGACAACCTCACATAGTAAAACGTAGAAATCCAACTTTTACATGGTCACAAAGCCAATTTGATAAATATCTTGTAGATTCAATAGGTTTATTATGTTAATTTACAATTAAATAGCACTTATTAACGTTAGCTCAATTGATGATCTTGTAAATTTAACATAGTCAGAAGTTAAATGTGACAAGGTTCTAGTAGATACAATAACTGTTACATGTAAACTCGAGGTGAGTATTGATAGTTTAACAGTTCATGGTTTACTTTAACGTGGCACATAGAATCAATTGGCAGAAGATCTAGTTGTTTCAATAATAAATATTAGTTTTAAAAAGATTATCGCTTTAATTTAATGTGATTACTTGTCTCAAAAAAATAATATCATGTTAAATTTTCGAATACATTTATAAGGGTCAATCTTTTTAAACGCATAGCTTAACATTGAACAATATTGGTTTAAACTTAATATAAGTTTGAGTAAACAGGAAGTTCAGTTAAATGAATTAAAATTCCAATTTTAATAACAATATATTCATGTAAACTTTATGCGTATTAACAATAGCTTAAATGATGACCATGTTATTTTAACATGGTTACAAGTTCAATTTCACAAAATGTCGTGTAGATTCAATAGATGTACCACGGTATGTAATTTTTTTATTTATTTATTTACGTGAATATTGATTGCAATTGGCAACAAATCTACTAAATTCAAAAGGAAATATTCATTTTTAACCGAGTATCGTGTTAATTTTAAATGGGTATTTTGACTAGGCGATATCGGACTTTCTAGCTATCAAAATGATATGTGCTAGTTGCGATTTTCCAACTAAAATTAATCTACACGAAAACACCACCAAAGTTGGACAATATTTGTAAGCAATTATCCACTACTCCAAGCTAAAAGAGTCTGTTTTACTGCGCACTTTCATAACTTTTGTCTCTCTAGAGGCATTCATATTCATTTTATTGCAATGTCATGTAATCCATAACTTGCAGACAAGCATAGTGCTTTCAAAAATACCTCATATGTCGACTTACGATAAGTAGTGTAGATGCTATGCTGAAACATATGAACGTAAATTTTTTACTTTGACAAAACTAATAAATTTCCAATAAATCAAACCCAACAATGTTCATTTTTATTTACCCATCTTGAAACATTTGAACAAATCAGCACAGCTGCTTCATGAATCGATTTTAATCTTCTGCCACTTTGGGATGATATGTCCGTCTCCATTTCAAATCAAGAGTTAAAAAAAATAGGCCCCTTAAGAATTTATTGTGTCACAAATTGGAAAATTAAATTGACTTTGTCATAAAGCAATTCGTCTACCATGATTATCCATCCTCTCTGACTCAGTCAAAACCAAACCTGAAATTTAAAGAAATTGGGTGAGATGTCCTATTTTATTGCTATATAATTTAAAATAAGTTTTCGATCTACAAAAAAATATCATCATCATCATCACAGCAGAGACGACTCTTGACAAATTGGTTTATCTAACGCAATCAAATGAAAAGAAGTCTTCCGAAAATCTCCATTAAGATGAAAGGCAAGTTGTGATAAATAAAACATTACCAAAGGGCGTAAAGAAAAAATTTATATAAACGTAGGTATCTTGAAGAAAAAAGAAAATATGTCTCAAGAAAGAAACAAAATTATCACACTTTTTCTTCTTTCTTCTTATTTTTGTGTAAAGATTTTTTTTTTATAGAGAAAACAAAATAAAAGGATATACTGTGTGTATGTCTTTTCTGATTAATGTCATTTTATTTGTAGGTCTTTTTTTCACAGATGAATAATTTACTTTGAGAAATATCAGTAAAGTCCCTTGGGGAGCAGTTGCCTCAAGTTGATTCATTCAAGTGTGATATTAATATTTGAGAATGTCATAAGTTAATTTCTTATTTAGAGGTTATATTTGACATTTAAGTTGCCAAGAATTTTGATGAAAATATAATGTTGTTTTTATTCATGAAAATATTATTAACTTAAAATAATGATACGTTATGGCTTATGGACGTTGAAGTGGTTCAAATCTAGTTATTTTGATTTCGACTTTCTAATGAACAAGTCTTGACGTTGCGATGATAGAAAAAAAAATGATTTCTCAACCAATGATTTTTTAACAACCCTTATTTATTATTATTAAAACAAATATTACTCATACGCCCGAGTGTCCTCATATAAACTATTTTTACTTGCGATATAAGTACTATACATACATATATCAAGTTATGCATTCGTACAAAAAAAAAGTTGAGATAACATTTTTCCATGACATTACGATGGTAGACAATGCCAAAAAAGTGGGTCCCGGAAGTCCGTCTGTCTGTCTGTCTGTCTGTATAAGGAGCTACAGTCTAAACGGATGGACCGATTAATGTCAAACTTGGTATGTAGCGTTATTTGGCGACTCTCCAGAGGGGTTTTTGGAATTAATTTTTTTGGACCAAAAATAACGGTATTGTCATATACCGATTTTAGTAAAATTGAAATATCTCGAAAACGGCTAAAACGATTTTGTTTAAAAAATTCAAATGTACGTTTTAAGCTAAGGCCTATCTTTCAATGAAAAAAATTTTTTTTTAAAATCATTATTAACGGTATCTGCCATTAAACCGTTTTTTTTTCAAATCCGATTATCTCCGAAACTGCTAATTCGATTTTAACGTAACTTTTTTTGAAGAAGCATTTATAGAATCTTAATACATATAAACCAAAAATAAAATTTCGAAAAAAATTATTTTTGGATTTTTGAAAAAAATTTGAAAACTTTTTTTTGAAAAATTAAATTTTCGAAAACGGGACATTGAATTTTTTTTTAAATTTTGTTTTTAGATGTTGATTAGTGGATTCTACAAAATGGCATACCAATTTTATTTTAAAACTTTTTTTCCAAAAAAATATTTATAAAAAATTAGTTTTTTTAAAAAACGGCTCTAACGATTTTGAAAATTTTTTTTCTAAAAATGCATGTTAATATATCAATTAAAACTGCATACTTGTTTTGGAGGGCAATTTAATTTCAGATTTTATTTTATTTTTTTTTTTAAACGAATTTTATTTTTTTTCCAAATTTCTATATAAAAAGTCTTAAAAATTTAAGCAACTTTAACTCTTAGAGCAAGTTCGTGCGACCCAGTCGTGCATTTTATTTTTATTGTTATCAGCGACCAAATTAGAACAAACCAGTATGCAAATCCTCCCCATAAAATTTTCATATTTGAATATTCTCTTAATTCTTAAGACAAGGGCCCCCGACGTTGTCACCGGTCAAATGTCAAACTAAAACGTGTACGTGTTTAGCTCTAATACCATTTTTTAAAAGCAAATAAATCCAATCAACCAAATACATTCTCAGCCTTTTGACTATTGGATACAAATAAATTCTCTTATAGAATTCAATAAATGAGTAATAAGATCCTCTGTCTATTGTCTTCAACATGAGAGACAACCCCGATAAGTAAGAGGTTGATTAAAGTAATCCAAAACTTGTCACTTTGGCAAATTGGAGACAGCTTTTCACTTAGTTCAACAAATCACAAAAAGAAATTCAATCTTTTTTCCAAACACACACAAATTTACCCATTTCTTCATTATCACTTGACCCAAAATCAAGTCATTCAACTTGAGTCTTCTTTGTCTGTTATATTATGTGCCCAAACTCAAATTGACATGTCACTGATATATTGAAGCTCACGTAAAACTTTCACCTTCTGTAAAAACATTTTCTCAAAGATTCCAGAGAGAGAGAGGAATTTTCCCTATCTACACTCTCGCACACATTCGAAAACTATTTCCTATAAATTCACTTATATTGTTTGGTCCCAAAAAGGAAGTTTATACAAGACAGTATATTGACCATTATACATATAAGTAATTCCGAAAGGCACATAGTCAGATTAACATTTGAGACTTCTGCGTCGGCAATCGATTTTGATATTAAGTGCTCGAGTGTTTGGTAGATAATATGAAGCTGTTAAGCATTTGATAGCAGGGAAGAGGCACAAGGAGTCAAGGTTACAAGAAAAGTCAATGGGAAATCGATTTAAGTGTAGGTACTTTATGTCTTCCTTGAGCCTCCTAACAACAGCCACTTAAATCGAATATTATTGCCTGTGTACATTCTGCACAAACACATATCTTGGACAAATTTTGTTTCTATTCATGAGGACTTTCACGGAAAGGATAAAGGATATTTGTTTTCAAAATTACGCAAATTGCAAATTGCCAGAGAGAGAGACATAATATTTTATTTAAAAAAATCCTTCTGTGAAAGGAAAATTGGTGCCATTAAAGTAATGAAGTCGGAACATGCTAAATTAAGCTTTTGAATGTCTTTTTAGTAACCTTAATGGGGACTGTTTTTTTGCTGCGAAAGTGCCCTTTAGCCGTTTTGAGGTAAAAATAGCGCAATTCAAATGCCAAGGCATTCCATAAAAAAAATTCCTTACGAAATAAAAAAATAACAAAAAAAATTTTACATTCAAGTCATGAATTCAGGATTTTCCATATACAAACAGACCTATTTTGCGAGGGGAGACTTAAATGAGGGGTAACCACATATATTCGGAAGAGAAAAAAAGAGGACAAATGAAATTTAAATTTTCTGACATTTCATTTTGGAGTTTTTGTCTTTTCTTCTAGGAGGTTTCCCGCTTCCCAATTTCCCAAAAGAACAAAAATATTTTACTCTTCATTTATGTTAATTCAATCCCCAGCCAGATTCTTGCTCCCAAATGGTTTCAATCATACCACTAAAAGGAGATATGATATTTTGTGTGTGTTTGAGTGTATGTTATTTTTTTTTTTTTTCTTTATTTGAGAAATATTTAAATTTTCAACAGAACTCATCGTGTAAAAGAGTCTTTGTCTTTGTAACAATTCCAAAAATAAATTGTTTTGGGAATATTTTCACTTTTATCCAAAATTGCTATTCAAGTTAAAATGATGATTTGATGATGGTAAATGGATGAAATAAAAAATAGAAAAAAAAAATGGAAAAAATAAACAAATAGACTTCAGAAGTGTGATGAAAGATTCTGAAATTGCCAAATAATATGGTGGTTTTGGATTAGGATTGTATAAACAGGTTTCGTAATAAAAGGAAATGGTTATAAAAAATAAACAGGAACAAATAAGTTTTTTAGCTAGGGTTTCCGTGGAAAAAATTTGGAACAATTCAGGCCAATAATTCACACAGACAAAATTCTTTGTAAATTGTACAAAATTGTACAAGAAATAAATTTTACAAATAATGAAAATTTTCATAGAACTCTTTTTTTGTTTTTTTTTTTTTTTTGACGTGATAACGTCTTATAAATCTATGAACCAGAGTGAGCGAAAAAGTGACGCCATTTCCTCCCGTTCCACTTGAAATTTTTAGGAGTGCGGCAAAAATTTCAATTAAAAATTAAAAATAAACTATTAAAAATACAAAAATCTTCTATAACTTATTTGAAAGATATTAACCTAAAGTTGAATACACAAGAAAGATTTTCAAAAATTCCGTCATTAAATAGGGTAAATAGGGGTAAAACAAAATTGAATAAAAGTGGCTATTTTCTAAATACGACGTTGTAGAAAGTTGATTTTTTTAATCGATAGATAAATGTATTGTAAGGTTGAAAAAAGTATTGAAAAAATTCTAAAAAATTTCAGAACCAAATTATAAATGGTTTTTTAAAACTAAAACATGAGGTAGACCTCTGACAAAGAAGTGATTATAGGTTAGGATTATATTATAATAAAAAATGAAAATTAGGGGTATGAAATGGATTTTTTTTTAAGTCTATGCTTTTCGAAATATGAATTTTTGAAAAACACCTGCTTTTTTGAGGTATTTTCGGGTGAGTTTTTATGTTTAAAAATTTTAGTAGCGTTAAAAAGATCTCAAACTTATAGAACATGTAGTCTATAATTGTGAGCATTCGTGCGCAAACATTCGTGAAAAACAAGTTTTTTTGTCCCAAGTTTTTTGACCATTTTTAAAGGTTTTTTATTTTTATCTTTTTTTCTTCAACAGATAAATGGATGAAATTTATACTGTAGATAGATAAGAGGCAGGACTATATTTGTGCAAATTGAAGCCACAATTTTGAGATAACGTTCAAATAAAGTTCTATTTTTAAACACGTTCTTTCTTTTGATCTAGAGCACATACAAACTTGATTTAATTTAATTGAGCATTCTGATAATAATACCTTTCATTTGATATATCACACATAACGGTACATCCACTACAAGCTACACAATCTTAAATTAAAAAAAACTTGAGAAATACCTCAAAACACCTGTGGAGATCAGTTGCCCATGACCATCCACCAGTGTGGGAAGTAACGTATTCTCAGTTTGAATTTTTGACATGGTTGGCTTTAAAAAATTCTAACTTTTTTGTAAGCATCACAGAAATGTGATTGAAGCGTCATATGAAAGGAGAAATAATAAGCTTTCTTATGATATAAAATTTAATAAAGGTTGTTAAAGAAAAAAGTTGATTGAATGGCGTGAGGAGATAAAAAATATTGTAATTTTTGCTTTTTTGATGAAAACTGATATGAATATTTTGAGCTGGAACAATAGGCTTTCAGATGGTATAAAATGTATGTAAAAAAAATGTATTTTATTGTGTAAAAAGAAAAAAAGTTTGATTTTGCACTTTTTCCATTAAAAATCATTGTTTTCAATAAATTACCTTTTACGCATTGTAAAAATCTAAGAATGGCTTTATTCTTTAGAAAAAATTTTCAACTTTTTAATGGCGTAGTTTTTTTGTAAGCTCTTCACATAAAAAATTGATATAATGAGAAAAAAAAACTATTTGTTTTAGCTTTTTCTTGTAAATTATGATAGGCTTTAAAAAGTTATTCCGTTTTTCTACAAATCATACAGATATAAATATGTTAGGTCATAATCTTTAGCTTAAGTAATTTACTATAAGATTTATTATCTTATAATTTTTTTACAAATAAATAATTTTTAGATCATTTATTTTAACAAAAGCACACGACCTGTTTTTTATGACGTTATCACGTAAAATCATCATCCGTAAACCGGCTTTACAGACAACCTCTTTTTTTTCCAAAAAGGAGGAGGTATTCAATTCGTCTGTATTTTTTTTTTTTTATTATGTTTGTTATCTTATAACTTTGGACTGAGTGAACCAATTTTGACACGTTAACGAACTTGGGAAGAGTGGGAATTGTTTTAATATAACGATATAATAGTTATTTTTTATGAAAATAAATAGGAAAGATGTCAAAACTGTTCGAAGTCCTATAACTTTCCATTTTCATTTTTAGTTCCAAGAAATACGAAACGATAAAAGTTATAAGATGCCAAATAATGAAAATAATGGTGTAAAATGTTCATTTTTATTTTTCACGGGAAATGTTGAGGATAATGGGTAGAATTTTTAGGAACCAAACTTATTTTTCTGACCCATTTTTATGTTCTTAGAAAATTTTCTTAACTTTTGAGTGCTTAAAAAACTCAATTAAGATAGAATACCTATTATAGTCGAGAACGTATGCACTATAAAGTCTTCTTTACAGGGAAGTTGGTAGGTAGGTACATAAGAGGAGAGAAGGTAAAAAATGAGTTTTTTTTTTTTTTTTGTTATTTGTGCCCATCATGTCCGAGTAAATTACTTTAAATTCCGCTAGTAATTGGAAGTTTAATTTTTTTTTTCGTTTTAAGGTCCACTGCATTGCGAAATGTTATTTTTAATTAATGTCAGTTCAGCTGGTGAAAGCGTATTATAATGCCCACTGTCCAGAGTTTTCAGTTTTAATTGGAGATCAACTATTAAGGAATTCGTTTTAATGGGATATTTAAATTACATTGACCATATTCATTGTTGGTGTTTTTATGTCCCATTTGGGTCAGTATACTTAAATCAGTTGAATTGTCAGAATGAGAGAAGAGTTTTAGAGAATTTAATTTTTTTTTAAAGTACCAAGGAAATATTTTTTATTGAGAAGTCCTTCTTAAATAAAGAAATATAAAAATAGGAAAAGAATAGGAAACTGTGCGGAAGAACAAACACCGGAACAGGATGTTTCAGTCATCATTTTTCACAGATTTTTTTTTCTTGATAATTGCATATATACACTTACGTATACGGGTTCTCCTATAGTGAACTATATTTCCAGAATTTTTGAGTTCTTTAGCAAAAAAAAAATCGAATTTGAAGTGAAGATGATGTATAGAGTGTGTGCAAGAATGTGTATACTGTGCATATTAGAAACTCGTCTTTGAGTAGCAATTCATTGTTGTCACACATTGACAGACTCCTCTTCTTTTTTATCAATTCTTTTCTAGTCTATGAAGTTTTAAATTATCTGAAAAGGGAAGTCTAACAATTTGCAAGAAAAATCGATTGGTAGGTACTTTTAGAAATTTGTTCTTTTCAATGACTTTGAAATGGAATATTTGACTACTGTACCTTAGGAATAAGGTTGGAATTTGAGAGAAAAATAAATATTCATAGAAATTGAATTTATTCTGCTTGGTCTTATAATTTAAGTAATTTTTGAATTTTTCTTCTTCTTCTTCCTTTTTCTCGGCGCTGTTATGATCTCGATGTCGAGGGGATCATAACTATCCCACGTTACTGCTTCACACTAGTGATCCGCTTGTGGGGTTCGCCGGGTTGACCTCAGAAATCGGCGGCAAGCCTCCCGGTTTTGTATTGTTCCATTTCTAAGGCCAACTGAATGCTGGTGTTTTTGCATTTGCTTGTACCAGGAGTTTTTAGGCCCAACTTTTCTTATTATTTCGTGTTGGAACGTTGTATGATATTGCTTTTTTGACGGGGTTCTCAGGATCTCTCCTTTGAACATGGCAATACCAACCAATTTTTGAATTTTTGTACCTATATAATGAACACAAAAACGTAAATGTAGGTTTTAAAGAAGGATACATTTTTACTAGCAAATGAAAGCTCAGTAGTTCAGTGTTTGAATTAATTTTTATTTTAACTAGTTTTGGTTTATAATCTATTTGCAAAGCTGGTGCACAGTCATGAATTTTGGCTCGTCCTTTTCAATTTTTTCTGAAAGCTTATAAAATTAAGGGACTTCGAACAGTTTTGACATCTTTCCTATTTATTTTCATAAAAAAAAAACTATTTTGGCGTTATATTCTTGCCAACTATGTTTAATGTAAAGGTTAAAAAACACTCTTATAGATTTTTTAGAAAAAAAAAAATATATTTTGGTTCAAAACAAGTAAATATTCAGTTTTTATAATATAACGACAGAATAGTCATTTTTTGTATGATAATAAATAGGAAAGATGTAAAATTTTGTAAATTCAAACAAAAAAAACCAAGAAAATGTCTAAAAGTGTGATTTATTAATTTTGAACTTTTTGGACTTTTTTTAAGTTTTTGATTTTTTGTCATTGAATATAAACAGTTATACGTAAACTCAATATTAAACACTTTATTGACACTAATTCAGCTAGACTTCCAGCTTACTATTTTGAAAAAGAAAATTCTATTTAAACGATAATTATGTCCGCTATTTTGGAGCCGCCATATTGAATAAAAAAAGTTTTCAAATTTTTCGTCTTCTTTTAAAATATTCTTTGGTGTACGAAATTTCATGACTTTTCGTCAAGAAATCGTGCAAATAATTTTTTAAACCAAAAAGCAAAAAATGCACTACTGTGCTTCGATCATCCCTCAAGGTTGGAGTCAAAAACCTTTTTTTCTGATATAATTCAAAATAATTATTTTTTAATCGACTTGTAAGTAAACTTTTTGTATAATCTACTTGAAAAAATGTGTCTTTTCAAATCCTTATTTGCATTTTCAATTAAAATTTCGATTAAAGATTACAAAATCAAATGAGCAAATTATACAACAATTCCTTTTTCTCCAATCAATTCCTTCCAATTTATTGAAATCGGATATAAAACCAAAACAAAATAACACAAAGAAAAAAAAAAAAAAAAAAGAAACAAGGATACAATCCTTCCTTAATTAATGCTAATGAGTTAATTAATATTCCCAGAAGCTTCACGTTTTAGGCTTCAACGCCTTTAAGGATAACCAAGCAAGTTGATTGTCAGTGAGATGGAGAAAAGACATCAGAAAGAGAAATCAAGTATCTTAATTTATTTAATTTAATTGTAAAAGGTGTCAATTTCCCAAAAAGGAGAAACATAACGATGGTAATTTATTGCATTATACCCATCGCAATCATCAATATATTCAACTAATAACCCAGATATGATATCGATTTGAATATGAATGATTTATTTGATGACAGAAGGTTTGGCACAATTCAATTAATAAAAAAAAAGTTTTTTGATTTATATCATTTGAACTGCCTGCTTCATGAATAATTTGAATATCCTTTTTTTTTTTTGGTCTTTTGATTGTTCTGCTACCTAACAACCATCAAAAGTGAATAGGGTTTTCCAGGAATTCTTCTATTATCTTCTACCTTCTTCCACTTCAACACTCCAGAGAGTTAATTTCTAACAAAAAAAAAATATAATTTTATCGAAATTTAATTGGTCTCCAAGGACTTTTCGGAGAATTTCCTGCTTCGTTCCGAAATTTCAATAAGATAACTTTTTTTTAACCTTCTTTTTGTTTCCATCGAATCAATTTTTAGTCTATAACCTTATTAAAAGTTAAACACAAGCAGGTTATCCCTTCAGGACCCTTTTTTTTCGTCTACAAAAAATGATTCTGAAATACAAATGATGGAATATAGAGAGTGAAAATGTGCATTGCTCTCTCGTCTGGGGTATATTTCCCTGATCTAATTTAATCCTGTTAGTTAGTAATCAGAAGTCATCTAAGCGTTGAAAATTTTCATCCAGACTCATTTTAAACCCCTGGAGCATAATTTCTAATTACCTCTCTACGTTAGTAAGGCATGCATCATGCGAGTGTAAAATCGGATCCTTTTGTAAATTGCAAGTGAATTTTGATGGATTTTATGGAAATTTTAATAAATTTGATATTTAAAGCTTATTTAACTATTTAAATTGATAAAATTTGGAGTTTAGAAAATAAGGATTTTATAATTTGCATTATTCGCAAAGTGGTTAAAAAAAAAAAAACTAAATTCAAATTTAAAAAATCGCACTACAGAAAATAAAAAATATTGTTTTTCTATTCCTATTCCTCCCCTTCTTTTAATTTGCTATTATTTCCCTGCTTGAAAAGCCATTTCTTTAAAGTTCACACCTTCAAAAGCAAAACTACTCCCTTGAAGAACACTATTTTAGAGCTTGTCACACCCTTTGAAGTTTGAAGCATCGTTGGACAAAAATTAATTTCCATTTGAGGTGATTTTTCTCTCTATATTTGTCGAACAACTCCCACCAAACGCGCATCGCGTTCTGTCGTCAGCATTTCCTGCGCGTTCAAAAGAATGCCATTCATTTGGCATCATCCATCATAAGATCCTGTTGACACAATTTCAACAATCAAGGCCTTTTGCGATATTGCTTTATCGCGTTGGGCTGCTTTCCTTGATGCATTTTCAAATAGAAGTAGGTACCCAAGTTGTATAAAGAATGGTATTTTGCTGCAGGACGAACTCGGGATACAAGTGCTTGTTTGTTTTTCTTCAATTTGTCCTTAGAGCAAAAAAAAAAAAACAGAAAAAAAAAATTAAATGGTTCTGAAATTTTGATTTTTTTTTTCTTCTTAGTTTTCTTTCTGTTTAAGCTTAAGAAAAAAAGCATGTTTTTTTATTGAACAACAATTAATAATTCTTTTCATTATAATCATCAATGTTTTATTTTGTTTAAATGTTAATTATACAAAAATTATGCCAGGACTGACTTACAAATAAATACGATAAGTGCCTAGATTGGTATAAGGGGTGGAAGAGGAGCAATAATACGAGGACGAGTAGCAGTTGGTGGATAAAGCTCAAGCTCAGGAGAATTGATTTCTGGATCCAATGTCAGGTCTATACGAGCAGCATTACAAAAATTGATGATGGTCATCAAAAAAACAACAATAAAAATTAAAATCGTTGTTTTAAACATTATAAATTTCTTTTTTTTTTTCCAGTACGTAAGGAATATGATCAAAGAACTTGATAGTTTTTAACAAAGTTTCCAGCTTATATACCTTTTGGAAATGTGACGATTCACGTGAATCGTGACTATATTTCTGAAAATAAAATTTAATTTAAAACAAAATTCGTGCTACCTTTCTATTGAAATATTTTATGTTTTTTTTTTGGTTAAATATTAGTCAATGTTGTTGTTAGAAGGAAAAGTAAACTAATTAAAAGTACAAAAAAGCAATCAGACAAATTCTAGTTCTTAAAAAACACTTATTCTGTATTATTTCGCAAAAAAATGATTATGATTAGAATTTTTATAACTGATTTTGTAGCCCATTGTAGCAGTAAATTATTGCATTTTAAAGAAAATTTATCTCCAAAATGAATACCTATAACTAAAATTGGTATGACGCATATAAGCTCGTTTATACCAAAATGCTTGCAATACTCATTTTTCGGGTGGGTGTCTTATGCAAAACTTTTTTAGTTCACTGGATTCACAAACGTTTGCAGCTCGAGTACTCGAAAAATACATTTAATTTTTGAAATATTTCAATATTAACAGGTCAAAAACGCGTTTTTTTTTGGGTACATTAGACGTCAAATGAAATCATCGGTAAATTTTTTTTGCAAAACTTTTTATGCAATCTCAAAACGCTATATTCAAACTTCCTAATGGTATTTTGTTTTTTTTTTTTTTTCAAAATTATTTTTTTTTTTTAATGATATTGATAAAAGAAATTTATGATCATATCTCAAAATCTTGATTGTTTTTTTTTTCAAAGTAATGAAGGTTTTTTTGAACCAAATTCCAGTTTGCGTCTGATTTGGACTTAAAATAAAATGCACGACTGGGTCGCACGAACTTGCTCTTAGAGTTCAAGTTGCTTAAATTTTTAAGACTTTTTATATAGAAACTTGGGAAATATTGTATATAAAAAAAAAAAAAATTAATTTTTCAAGAAAATAAAACAATATCTGAAATCAAATCGCCCCACAAAACAAGTATGCAGTTTTATTTGATATATAAAGGTGCGTTTTTAGAAAAAAAATTTTCAAAATCGTTAGAGCCGTTTTTTAAAAAACTAATTTTTTACAAATAATTTTTTGAAAAAAAAGTTTAAAAATAAAATTGGTATGCCAGTTTGTAGAAATCACTAATCAACATCTAAAAACAAAATTTCAAAAAAATTCAATGTCCCGTTTTCAAAAAATTGATTTTTCAAAAAAAAATTTTCAAAATTTTTTTAAAAATCCAAAATTTATTTTTTTCGAAATTTTATTTTTGGCTTATGTTTGTATTATATAAACGCTTTTGCATAAAAAATTTCGTTGAAATACAATAAGTAGTTTTGCAGAAAATCCGATTTGAAAAAAGTGGTCCTATGGCAGGTACCGTTAATAATGATTTTCCAAAAAAAAAATTTTCTTCAAAAGATAGACCTTGTTAAAAAACTAACACTTGAATTTTTTTTAACAAAATCGTTGGAGCCGTTTTCGTGAAATTAAACTTTTCCGAAATTTTTGTATGACAGGTACCGTTATTTTTGGTCCAAAAAAAATAATTCCAAAAACCCCTCTGGAGAGCCTTCAAAAACTGCTACATAGCGAGTTTGGAGTGAATCGGTCCATCCGTTTAGGCTCTAGTTCCTTATACAGACAGACAGACAGACTGACAGACTGACAGACTGACAGACTGACAGACTGACAGACTGACAGACTGACAGACTGACAGACTGACAGACTGACAGACTGACAGACTGACAGACTGACAGACTGACAGACTGACAGACTGACAGACTGACAGACTGACAGACTGACAGACTGACAGACTGACAGACTGACAGACTGACAGACTGACAGACTGACAGACTGACAGACTGACAGACTGACAGACTGACAGACTGACAGACTGACAGACTGACAGACTGACAGACTGACAGACTGACAGACTGACAGACTGACAGACTGACAGACTGACAGACTGACAGACTGACAGACTGACAGACTGACAGACTGACAGACTGACAGACTGACAGACTGACAGACTGACAGACTGACAGACTGACAGACTGACAGACTGACAGACTGACAGACTGACAGACTGACAGACTGACAGACTGACAGACTGACAGACTGACAGACTGACAGACTGACAGACTGACAGACTGACAGACTGACAGACTGACAGACTGACAGACTGACAGACAGACGGACTTCCGGGACCCACTTTTTTGGCATTGTCTATCATCGTAATGTCATGGAAAAATGTTAACTCAACTTTTTTTTTTGTACGAATGCATAACTTGATATATAGTACCTATATCGCAAGTAAAAAAAGCAACATTACGGAAAAATGTATATTTTTGACTATACACTAAAAAAAAACTTGATTGAAAATTAGTTTTTGAGACTTTATACCGAACATAGTGATGACTGATATACATAGCTCAGAAATTAGACGTAATAGAATAAATCTGTAAACAGTTTTGAATTCAGCTCACTTTAGTCAGTTAAAATCACACAACAAAGTTTTTGCTCCCGACTTTTTTTTTTTATTTTTGCCGACCAGTGTATTTTTTTAATGTTGAAAAGAATTGATTTTTTTTTTTTATTTTGTTCTTTTTGAATGTTACTTGTAAAACTAGAAAACAAACTATGATGGAAGAAAAAGTTTTAAACGAATTGACACAAGAAAACACTGATGAAATTATTGGTAGGTAGTTAAACCTAAGCAAGAGTTTGCAAAAACTATAATGATGGAAACACTTCAAGGAGATTTTTTGGACAATCAGATGTAACCGTTCAAATGTTTAAAATCCCGTTTCTAGAGTACTGTTGTTTGAAATCCCGCTTATAATAATCCTGTTTAAGCAAAATCCCATCTCTGGAAAGCCTGCTCTTTAAAACCGTTTAATAGAGTTCATCCCGCAAATATCATTTCGTTCTTTGATAATTGCTTCTTAATATAGGGTATACCTACGGTGACCATCCGTCCCGGTTTACCCGGGACTGTCCCGTATTTGTACAGCTTGTCCCGGGTTTTTATTTAAGAAACCCGGGACGTGTAAGTGTCCCGTATTTTGTAATTTGTCCCGTGATTGTCCCGTATTTGCAAATTCTCTGATTTTTTTTATTCAAAAAGCGTCAAGCCTAATTTGCTGCCGAAGCAAAACGAAAATTTTTCTGAGTCTCCCAAAGTAAAAAAACTCCTTTGGAGCAAGAAAAATTACCTGCACCGTTAAGTATGAGTGACAAATGATTGAAAACTCTTCAATTATTCTTGCACAGGTAAGAATTTCGTTGGTTTAGCTACGTAATGTGCAACGAAAAGTTAAATTTTCTTTTACGATTTCGTTGAGCTGGTTTTATAATTTCAATTCGCCTCTAGACTAGGCTTTACTTTTTAAAATTTGTCAGTTTATATTTGCCAGGTTGAAAAGCTCCATCAGCGAAAGTTTTTTTCGAATAAAGAACAAAAGAGTAAAGAACCCAGCTAAATTTCAAAAATTTTAAGGACATGTTAGGAGTTTATTTAAAGATTATACAATTTTAAAATCATTTAAAATAAAATTAAAATGTTAAAAAATAGCTCTCACGATTTGATTGAAAAAATATTTTTTTAGAAGTGATTAACAGTACTTATTAAGTATAAAAGAGCTTTATTTGTTTTGTATACGACTTAAATGATTTCAACGAAAATGTTCTCATAAAATCGTTTAAGAAATCTTTTTATCAAAATGAAGATAAATTATGAAAACGCATTTTAAAAAATTTCAATTTTTATTTATTTTTATTTTTTTGAAGAATCAATATTTTCAAAACGATCCGAAAAATTTTGTATGTGTCCCGGGTTTTGATTCTGGAAATATGGTCATCGTAGGTATACCATAAAATACTTAGGAGTTCCCCTAAGTGAAAAAAAAATAAAAATAGTTGCACTAAAAATGTTAATGTTTGCATTAAAAAAAAATTTATGCAAAATGTGTAAATATTTTTTTTTTAAATATTAGTCCGTGTTTTTTACCATTTTGACTATTCAACTATAGTTGAAATCTATAATATTAAAGCTAATGGCAAAAAAATTAAACGATTTAGAAAAATGCTGAAGCCATTTGGATAATTTAACTAAGTAAAAAATAAGTCTCCTTTTTGACTTAGTAACTTACTAAAATGGCTTAAGCATTTTATTAAATCGTTTAAAACTGTGCGCCAATGTCAAAAAGTCAAAATTGTAAAACTTCCGTTTTTACAACCTCGCTTTCGGAATCAATACAAGGTGTTTTATTTTAAAAGTCGGCTCAATTTTTAAAATAAAACACCATGTGTTGATTCCGAAAGCGGGGTTATTAAAATAAACGGGATGGTAAAAAACAGGAGCGGGATTTTGAAAAAGCAGGATTTTAAAAAACAGTATTAAAAAAAAAGGGATTTGAATGGCAGGAATCAAGATATCATCGAATATCAATCACTTTCACTTGAAGAACCACAGGAGTGTAAAAATAAAGACTACAAGAAATACAGATGAAAGAATACTGCAAAGTTGCAAGGATTCAGCAGAATAAGGAACTACTTAACATTTATTATTAGCATTTAAGAAACTAAAAAGATGAGTTAATTACACATTACCCCGCACTTAGTTGATTGTTTTCAAAAAATCTAGTGTTTACATGTTATTTTGTAATACCTTTATCTTTTTCCACTGTTTGACTTGCAATATAAAACTTTAACACAAAACTCTGAAACACCTTTTTATGATTTGTTCATCATTTTCATAGCCTTGAAAATTTCCTTCAAGATAAAATTACATTGTGGCGAAATCTTTACTCGTTTAGAAGATAGGATTTTTGCAACCAAAAAAGTCAAAACTCCGTATGTCTTGTTTCAAAATCAGTTATTAAAAAAAATTAATTTTCATTCGAATTGTACTGCAGCAATAAGCGCTAAAAGCTTTAAATACACATTTTTTGTATCTTTTTTTCAAAAACCTCAAGAACTCTTAAAATATTACATAGTAAGTCCCAAAAATAACAAGAAGTAATATCTACAAAATTATTCTAAATTTGACCTTTACAAATGGTTTCAAGTACGTGCTATGAAAAAGAAAATGGCAAATCTCTGGTTTAAATCCACAAAGATATAAATTTACACAACGAAGAATTATTGTTGGTACACATTGAGCTCTATGTTTTTCTTTGTGTACCGCACAAATGAGGAGATGCGAGACCCATCGAAAAAGCTATGCTCTCCAACAGCGCCCAGGGTATATTTTTTTTTGTGTTGTTGGTTAATACCAAGAAACATACAACAGATGAGAGTAAAGAATGTTACAATAATTTATAGCGGTCCTAAAATTTATGAAAGCATTCTGTTTCGATTAAGTGGCATATCCTTTATCCTAATACTTCTTGTTGGGGTGCTCACTATACTCATCCATAAATACTTCTCTTTTTTATTGCCATTTATAATTTTTGAATAACAAACAAAATACTGCGTTAAATAAGTTTGCAGTCGACTTAAACCGACAAAACTTTCACACACAACATGACAAACTATTAGTCTTTAAGAGAGGGAGAGCGGGAGCGTGGGAGGGATTTTTTTTAAGGTAAAAAGTACTTTTCATAAATCACAGATGGTCGTATCCTTAATGAAAATAAAACATGAATTGAGCTTCAATATGAAGAAGCAGAATATACGATGTGGAAAAGTGTTCAAGGATATCTCTACATATGTATCTTGTGGAGACCGACCAATTGTGCGAAAGAGGAATTGAAAAAGTTATTTGTTTGCTACGTGAATTGTCATAAAGTACTTTTAACTAGTTGCAAAATGGGTAAAAGATAAAATAAATTTTCGAAAATGACATTGTGATTAAACTTTTTGACAGGCAAATAGCGAAATTTTGACATATAACAGAAAACATTTAGAATCAATAGAAAAAATGTAAAAAAATATAAAATGCACGACTGGGTAGTACATAATTGTTCTTATTGTAAAAGTAGCATTTTTTATGAAAACAAATTTAAGGAAAAGTTATAATTTGATTTTTAAGGAATTTCATCAGAAATGTAGAAAAAATACATAAAATTTGTTTTGAAAATTACATTAGCATTTGTTTTTTTTTTTTGTTTTTGACATGATAACGTCTTATAAATCGATGAAATTTTTAGCAGTGCGACAAAAATTTTAATTAAAAATTAAAAATAAACAATTGGAAATACAACAATTTTCTATAGCTTATTTCAAAGATAATAACCTAAAGTTGAAGGATTTTTAAAAAGTCCATCATTTAATAGGGTAAATACGGGTAAAACAAAATTGCAAAAAAGTGGCTATTTTCAATCAATAGATAAATCTATTGTAAAACTGACAATGGTATTTTTAAAACTAAAACATGAGGTTGTTGTGATTATATGTAGGTAGGAGAATTTTTGTTTTTGACAATTTGACAAATTGCCTTTCAAAAGATAATAAAAAACATTTCGACATGGTTAGCTTTAAAAAATTCTTACTTTTTTTGTAGACATCGTACAGATATGATTAAAGAATCATATTCAAACTGAAATAATAAGCTTTTAGATGATATAAAATTTATTATAATTTGTGATATAAAAAATGGACTTTTTTTATGAAAACTGATTGGGTTCAAAAAATTCTAGCTCTTTTTTTTAATTTCGTACGGACATGGTTGATGTGAATACTTTAGGGTGAAACAATAGGCTTTCAGATCCTATAACATTTATTATAGGTTGTCAATATAAAAATATGGATATTTGGGTGATGGATGTAATTTTTTTTACTTTTTTCATAAAAAATGATTGTTTTCAATAAATTATTTTTATACCTTTTGCCCATTGTAAAAATCTAAGTATTTTTTTATTCTTTAAAAAAAGTATAAGGCTTTTTAATGGGATAATATTTTTTAAGTTTTTCTTATAAAAAAAATTTATATAGTGAACAAAGAAAAAAAAAGTATTTTTCTTAGCTTTTTTTTGTAAAAAAATGCAGACATAAAAATCTTATTCTTTGGCTCAAGTACCTAAAGTTGACGAAAATAATAATTACATTTTTTTTGTTTTTTATCAAAATCACAAAACCTGTTTTCTTATGACGTTATCACGTAACATTATCATCCGTAAATTGACTTTACAGACAACCACTTTTTTTTTTGAAAATCCATTTTTAAGAAGTTTTTAATATTTTTCAAAAACAAAAGAAATGGTTTAAGCTTCATTTTTATGTAAATATAAATAAACCTTAAAAAAATAATTCAAAAAATTCAACAAACCGTTTTCAAAAAAATTACAATATTTTTGTTTTTGAAAATCTTATAAAATTTTAAGAAGATGTTAACTTAAATTTTAGGGTGCAAACAGAATAACAGAAACCACTTTTTTTTTACCGAGATCAACGTAATGTCATGTCTCAGCTAAGTTTTCTACAATTTTTAAGTCTGTATGCATAATCAAAAGAAAATTTCTTATTTAACTTTTTATTTGATCTAAAAAAAAATAGACTTTAATAAAATTTCAATTTAAATCTAATTTGAATATTAAAGAATTTCTTTCATGTTGTCCCCTTAACTAAACCTACCCTCAATAATCTTATTAAATAAGAAAAAAAAAAGTAAATTTCATGGGTGTTAAATTCAAAATCCTTCAAAAAGTCAAATAAAATTGTATTAAATCAAAATAAAAAAATAAATAAGAAAAAAAAGAATAAAAATCGATTCCGATGAGAAGCAGAAGGCTGATGGTAGAAAAGTATCACCGGTCTAAAATATATTTCACAATATATTGACTTTTCCTTCAGCAAAATAAAAAAAAAAAAAAAAATAGCAAAAAAATACTAAAATTGATTGCTGATATTAACGCAATAGCGGAATGATTCCATTCCACATACTTTCTAGCTTCAACCCATAAACATAAAGTTCAACGTGCTTTTTAGCAATTTGCCAGCTTAAAGCATGAAATAGGCAGATTCATCTTATTGGCCCAGGTAATAGAAAAACCGACATCCAGAAACCATCAGCCATATAATGTGGGAGGGGGTGAAAAGGTAACACATAGAAAAACGAACGCACATCCTGGGTACTATAACCTTTTGCTCTTTCGAGAATGCGAGAGTGTGTGTGGAAGTGTTTGGAAAATTGCTCTCTGGTGGTATACGGCCCTGAGATTTATGGAGCAAGACCCAATGCCGAAATAATCCTATTAGTGTAGCAAGGTTGAATTTTTACCACAATTTCAGTACTTCAGTATTGTGTGTGTGTGTGTGTGTGTGTGTGTGTGTGTGTTGGGTTTTTTGTAACGCACCAGGTTACAGTATTTTTTATTCTCTTTCTTTTTTTTCCTACGAGCGTCCTTTTTTTTCAATTTACCTTGAATTCTGGGTGAGATATGGACCATAAAACTTTGTGAGTATGCATGTAGGTTGGGTAAGGGTTCGGAAATTTAACAATATTTTGTATAACAAAAAAAGAAAAAAATATATAACTTTAAAGTAGAACAAAGTCTACTCTCATGATTCAATGATCTTTTTATTTAAAAGGTTCTACTTTTGATGGACGAACGAGCCTTTTTAAAATGTATTATTTTTGCCGAAGAATAAGTTCATTTTATACGGCACAATAAACACAATTCAAAAAGCTGATAAATGAAAACTAAAAGAATGCTATATTGTAGGTCCTTAAAAAAAACTTTGTGAAAAGAGATTTATTAAATTTGAAAAATACTCGTACAGCATCAGCATAAACTTTCAGGATAAAATACTGTTGGCCATAATTTAAGTAAAATGCATTTTTAATGTTTTAATTAATAAGCTTGCTGTTAAGTGTGGAATAAAATTGTAAGTTAGATAACCATGAAATCTGATAAGACAAAGCTCCGAAAGCTAACGTGCGTATTACATACATTTCTCCCTATGATCCATAATTCAAGATTTAACATATTACCCGAGTAAAAATAGAAACTGAATTTTTAAAGAAAAAAAGCCTTCACCGCCGCACCACCGCCGCCCGTTTGAAGAAAAATTTTGGCGCACCACCGTACTATTTCATTTTGAATGAAAAATTCGGTGGACCACCGCCGCACCACGATTGCACCACGTCCGCACCATTTTGTTTTGTATACAAAATTCACTGCACCATGATACAAAATTTTGGATTGTTGAAAAACAAAAAGAAAAAAAAACTACCTACCACAAGGAGATTTGAACCCAAGTATCCAGAGCACTTTCAATTTGAAGTCCAACGCTTTAACCACTCGACCACCAAGTCATGTTTGTACGAAATGGCAATTTGTTGCTTAAGTCAAAATAACTTTGAAGACGACTTAAAAATTTTTGTACAAGTACGAGAATAGAATTTTTGATTCTAAATGAAATGGTGCTGAGGTGGTGCAGTCGTGGTGCGGCTGTGCACCGATTTTTTCATACAAAATGAAATGGTGGGGACGTGGTGCAGAGAATTTCGTTTTCATATTTTTTTAATTTTTTCAAAATGAAATGGTGCGGACATGGTGCAGCGGTGGTGTTGCGGTGGTGCTGCGGAATTACATTTTTACTCGGGTAATTCGGAATTCCATTTTTACTCGAAGAAAGACCTTACTTTCTTCAAAACATGAAATATTTGTCATTCTGCATCACTACTATATAAAAGGTTCAATTAATAGTTGATTATCTTTTTTGTCTTTTGAATGTATAGTCCAAACAAATTTTGAGGAAGGATACATCCTTAATTTATTTCTAACTTGATGATAATTTGCTTATTTCCAAGGACTTACAATACAAGAAGTATTTTCTCCAATTTTCTGTACCTACTCTCTCAATTTGATTTATTCATAAACCAATTAGTAAAATCAATTTACATTCACACTCTTCGATGAGAAGAATTTTAAAATAAAAAAAAAATTTAATCCAATTCTCCTTCATTGAGTCAGATAGAGTGAATTCAAAATCAATCTGATTTTGTTGTTTTAATTAAATCGTCCCAACAACAACAACTCCTACTCTCGTGCATACATATTATACAGTAAAACCCGGATAAGTGCCTCTCGATTAAGTGCCTAACCCGCATAAGTGCCTTTGTTTTTTAGAACCAAAATTTTAAGGATTTTTTCATATAAAACTCATCTTTTAAGTACCTTTCGCTTAACTGCCTTTCCCGCTTAACTACCTTCTATTTTAAATACTTATAATTGAATTTACTTGCAGGAAATTCTTTTAAGTACACATTTGATACAAGTTTCAGCAGTAAGAAAAACTTCATTTGCTAAAGCGCTTTAAGATTCAAAAATTCTACTAAAAGTAGAAACTAAGTAGTTAGTTATTTTAAACTTTCAAAGTTATTTTGTTTATGAAGATTCTGTTTTTAATAAATCAAACATATTTTTTTTTATTTTTAAGTAAATATAGAGATAAGTGCCTATGAGCACTTAAGCGGGTTCTTGTAAGTAACTTACCCGCTTTAGTGCCTAACAAAACGGGGCATTTAAGGTGAGGTACTTATCCGGGTTTTACTGTACATCAGAATTTGCTTATTCAATTAAAATTGCATAAATGCAATGCTAATATGCAAAATGTAGTCGCATACGTTCCACATCAACACAAGTATCTTGATTTTGAATGAATGAATAAACATTATGCGATCAAGTAAGTGAATGTCAAACAAAGCACTCTTCACTTTCACATCCATTTCCTTCTTCGTCTCGTTCGTCCTTTGTCCTTTTTGATGACGATGATGACAATACACGATACTGTATTACAAACACTAACACCCGCAACAACAACAACAACAACAACAACGAGAATCTATGACGTGTTCCACTTTAAGAATTGTGTGTGTCATGCAAACTGTTTCAGTTTTTCCTTTTTTTTTTTTTTTTTTCCAAACACAACATTCGATATACAAACATTTTACAAGGATATCCTTTTTTTGTTTCCTAGTATTGTTGTTGTTGTTTTTAAAATATTTCTGTTTAGAGCTGCCAGGCATTGTTTTTATATTTACATAAAAGTTAATTCTGCAAAAACATGCAACAACAATATGGATTTTGATTGTATTTGTAACAATTTGTGTTGTGTATTTTGTTGTTTTTGTTGTACTGTGTGTGTTTTAAGGATATAATTCAAATTGAAACAATGGAAATTCTTTTGTACCACTGTTGAATTGAATTAATGTTTCAATTATGCAAAACTGTTGCTGGTTTTCTGTATTTTTTTTTCTCAACTTGTTGTGATTTATTGTTTTGTAATTGATGTTTTTATCGAGATGTAAGTGAAGCGGGGGGATATTGGAAAGGATTCACTCATGGGAGACTTGTGTAGTGTCCTTTTGGTTGAATAAATTGTATTTTTGACATGACAAGTTTTTAGTAGGAACTAAAAAATGTAAAATAAAATTGATATAATGTTTGCAGAACTAGGTATACCAATCTATGAGTATTTTACTAAGTGAAAATATGTATTTGATGGAGCGGATGTATTTTCAGGTGATATTTGTTTTTTACATTTTTTAACAAAATAAATCAATTTTTAAAGTGATTTTTACATACAGAAATGTTAAAATAAAACAAACAAAAATTTTGGAAGTGAGTGAAAATGGAATGCATTTTTTGATATTTTTGTTATTTATTTAAAATTAACAATCTTTGATTTTTACTCTTGATGTATACATGTCTTTATATTAGGGTGGTTATTATTTGGGACATTCAGTTGCATAGCCTTTATTCGGTTGGAAATGATGAGAAACAATTTTCCTTATTTGTTTAGATTTTTATTTGACTTCCTTATTATCCCGGATTTAACGTGGAAGCTTAAAGAATCATAAAATTGTTTCTAAAATCAAAAACCTACCGGGCATATTTTTGATGTTTCGTATATATTTAAGAATCAAATGTTTTGGGCTGAATATTTTCCCAAAAAATGAATGCGAACGTGAAGATTTGGATCTCACTAGCTTGATTGCATTTAAGTTGTATGTGCCGCACAGAAACTTCTCTTGAACTACAAGTCAATAATATTTTTTTTAACTGAATTTTTTTAGAATTAAACGAGCATCAATATATTTCTTTTCCTTTACACTTGTCACAGCCTAATGTAGGAATAATGTGTCAAGCTCGTTAAAAGCAAAAAAAAACAAAAATCGGAAAAATTAAAAGTAACATTTTGTTTACAATCAATAGGTATTGAAAAAAAAGTCACAATCGAAAAGGTGTTATTTCTTCAGATTTTGATATACTACAAAATACACCCTAATAAACCGATTTATTTTTCAAAACTAGAGAAGTTATCATCGATTGATACAAAAGTTTACAGGAGGGAAAAGCCCGATTTGTCAAAATAAAGGACACGTTTGGGAAAAAGAACACGCTTTTATATAAAGCCGAAGAAAAGTGATAATCACAGAACGACTTCAATGTTATGTATCAAAAATATATAAGTTATGTGGGACATAAAGTCCTACTTTTGGAATAAAACTAATACCTATTTGTTGCGCAGTTATTAATGGTTCCTGTCATTGAACCGTTTTCTTGATTTCTGATTTTCTCGTTGACCATTTTACCGATTTCAACGAAAATTTTTGTACAAAAACGTTTAATAACTAAATTTTATCTTCTTCTTTGAATTTTTCTTATTGTTTAAGTAACCTTAGTTTAAAATTTAAGAAAAAAAAAATAACTACCCACGGGTCGTTTGAACGCGACACTACTCGAAGTGTCTTGCACTCCATATGTTTTGATGCAGAAATGTTCCTTGGGGTCTAAATAGTAAGAAAAAAGCTTTTTAAAAATTTTCTATCGAGCTATTCGTTTTTTATGAGCTTAATAAGTTATGAAAAAACGTACTTTTTCACACGTTTTTGTTAATAACTCTATTAATAATAATGGTAGAAACTCAAATAATGGCTCTATTTTTAGAAGAAATATGCCTCTTTTTAACGGCATTTCAATCAAATTAGTGGCATTTTTAGATCTTCAGATATTCGAATCTAAGTCCGTTCATTTTTTCTGCCCAATTCGATTTCACTAATCAAAAAGTTTTTTTTTATAGAACTCAGGGTATATTTTTCTAATGGTTTTTCGTATGCTGAACTCGAATCCGAAGTCAAAAAAATTCCATCACATCAAGTTTTTGAGATATTACCGTTAGAAAATCAAAAATACCCTTTTTTAACAGTTTTTGAGGTTATGTCATCTTGCGTGATAATTTTTTATAATTACATTTGTATTTTTTAAAGAACTAAGTTTCTTCTTTTAAAATCCGTTTAAATCATTTCGATATCGCTTTTCTTCTCCGAGAAATCTTAAAATCAATTCAACATGTTTGGTGAATATTCTCTATGAAAAAAAATCTTATGTTCGTTTGGGTTTCATGGCAAATCGCTAAAAATTTTTGCATTCCTTTAAGTTTTTTGGTTAGTTGATGGGTAAGAAAATTTTTGACTAACCAAAAAACGGACGGATGAACGGACTTAGATTCAAATATCTGAAGATCTAAAAATGCCACTAATTTGATTGAAATGCCGTTAAAAAGAAGCATATTTCTTCTAAAAATAGAGCCATTATTTGAGTTTCTACCATTATTATTAACAGAGTTATTAACAAAAGCGTGTGAAAAAGTACGTAAAAGTACGTTTTTTCATAACTTATTAAGCTCATAAAAAACGAATAGCTCGATAGAAAATTTTAAAAAAGCTTTTTTCTTACTATTTAGACCCCAAGGAACATTTCTGCATCAAAACATATGGAGTGCAAGACACTTCGAGTAGTGTCGCGTTCAAACGACCCGTGTACCAAAACAATCAATTTTGATTTTTTTAAATATTTCAATTTTTTTTTAATCAATTAATATATAAAAAAATTTTATTGAAAGGAGAATGGGCAATTTTGTATGGAACTTGGACGTTCCGCGGCCAAGAACGATTTTGTTATTTTTTGATGTAGTTAAGTCTTACATACATTGTGCAGAAGTTTTATCCTTCTAACGTTCTTCACAATTTCGAGTCTATTTTAAGACTTTTTTTCAATATTTTGTTTGTTTTTTCCTTTTGAAAACTCAAAAACAAAATCTTGAAGTGGTTGGTTTAAAAAGCTTATATTTTGAGTTCCATTGGTCGGATATTCAAGATTGAGGTTTTAAATCATAGAAAAAATGACATAAAATCATATTTCATAATTTAATTAAAATAGTAATTCAATTTGCCCTTCGCATATTGCTCGCTGCATTAACAACACTAATATTGCCATATCTTCCATTCCAAATGCAATACAACGAAACGGCCATAATAAAAATTTTTCCTACTTTATAGTTCTTTCATTTGATACCAATTTCATTACTGGCCGCCAAACGTCCAATATGCCCATTCTCCTTTGGTTTGAATATGTGGAAAAATAATTTCTTAAAAACAGCATACCAATTTTTTTTTTTGAAAATTGTATACACTTTTAATTAATACCAAATATTTTGTTTAGAATAAAAAAATTATAGATTAGATTAGATTAGATTAGATTCTTCCTTTATTCATTAGATAAATTACAATTTTTTTTTCTATTGGAAATACGGACATGACAATGCTGCCGTCTGCCGGAAATGACATTTCAGTATAATAAATAAAATTATATAAAGAGAAGATGTATCAAAAAGATTTACAATACATTTGAAATAGTAAATTAAATAAATAAATAAATACACAAAATATTAGACAAAAGTTTATATTAACATAGATATGAGGACTAAATTTGTATATAATTTTAAATTTTAATTATTAAATATAAATTTTTTAATTTTAAAATTTTAATTTTTTTAAATTTTCAATTATATTTTAAATTTTTAATATTTTTTAAAATTTTTTAAGTTTTTTTTTTTTTTTTTTTTTTAAATAAATGTTTTTTTTTTTTTTTAAATTAAATTATGGGAGAGCGAGAAACGTTTGAGCAATTTTAATGATTTGCAACATAAAAACTAGTAATTTTAATGATTTAAAACATAAAAAAGAATATCAATTTTAATGATTTGAAACATAAAGATTTGATTAAAAGCAATAATTTGCAGCCCTTAAATTGAATAGAGACTTGTTGTGAGAACTAATTTAACAAAAAACTATTACGATAAGTCATAGCATGATTGCAATATTTGTACAAGGTGAGCCAACCACGGGCGCCATTCAATATTTCGTAAAGACTATTTACGGACAGAAAACTTTCTTGGAAATGTAATCTTCGGATTTCTTGTAGAATTGGGCATACAGCAATGAAGTGGTAAATATTTTCAGACTCTCTCCTGTTACATAGATCACAAGTTTGCTGAAGATCGACTCTATGTGGCATGAAATTCAAATTTAATAATTCAACTCTAGCTCTGAATATGGTGCTTATAACTTTTGACGAAAATTTTGTGTTGAAATAGCATTCAATGGTTAACATTTGGTGGTTTAGGTTGCGGTAAATAAATCTGGAAGGTGATGAGGACGCTCTTGTTAAAAACTGGTCGTATATTTTGTCATCTTCTTTAGCTATGACCCTTGCGAACATATTTTGCCAGTCGCTAACGTTATTTTCCGATAAAGATAAATCGATATCATGAGATAACGCCAGCTGTTGCCAATTTCTGAAAGGATAAGCATTTGTTTGCAATAGCCTAGTTAACACTGCCCTATGTAAACTATTTTCACTTCTCTTCATTACTTTTATTAAAAATACAGAATGAGCTTTCAGATTTTGCAAATAAATGGGTGGCAAACCTGATTCCACATGAATTGCGTAGGTAGGAGTAGCGTTTGGTAGACGGAATAAACGCTTGAAAAAGTACCTCTGTACAGTTTCGAAATCTTCAAAGGGGTCTACTCCAAATGCCTGCACCCCGTAGCACATACAAGTGTTGACTGTGGCATTGAATACATTATACTTTGAGGACAGATCAATGTTTTGGTTTGCGAAGAATTTTGGCCACATTATGTTGAGTGCCAGCTTTGCTTCTCTACTTTTTTCTTTCACATGATTTCGAAAGTTTAAGTTGCTAGACAACAGTACGCCAAGGTACTTGAACTCAGGAACTACTTCTATCGACTGGTTATTGAGTCTCCAAGTCTCCACTCTTCTACTCCTTCGGTTCTCGAAAACCATAACTTTTGTTTTCAAGACGTTGATATGTAGATCCCATGTCTCACAGAAAGCCTGAAGTTTGTTTATTTGCAGTTGCAGAGTTGAAGGATTCTCAGCCAGCAACACCAAGTCATCAGCATAAAGGAGAACCTTTATTAGCTGACCAGCGAAGCTAACGCCACCCGGAAGAATTTCAGAAATGGAGTCAATGTATAGTGCGAAGAGTATAGGGCTTAAAATGCAACCCTGAGGAACACCTGCAGAAGTTGGGAACCATTCAGACAGCTTGGATCCATCCCACACGGTTGCACTAGAGGAAGATAATAATTTCGCATATACTACCAAGAACTTTCTGGATATTCCAAGCGACGCCAGTTTGTAGATCAAAGCTTGCCTGTTGACTGTGTCAAAGGCTGCTTTGAAGTCTACAAAACAAACATATAACTTTTTATTAAATTCAATATATTTTCTGGCTATGCTAGTTAGTGCGAAAATGTGGTCAATTGTTGAAAACCCGGAACGAAACCCTGCTTGAAAAATGCTGAGACGATTAAAATTTTCTATCCACGTAGAAAGCCTAACATAAAGAGTTGTGGCAAAGATCTTTCTGAGAGAATTTAGAATGGAGATTCCCCTATAATTTTCTGCTTGGGAAGCATCGCCTTTTTTAAATATTGCAAAAATAAGCGATTTGTTAAAACCAGAAGGAACGCAAGCATTATTATATATCTTGTTGAAATAATCCACAATATAATTTTTCAGTTGTACTGTTCCGTTTTTAAAGAATTCGACTGGAATGCCATCACAACCCGGGGCCTTATTGTTTTTCATAACCAGCAGAACTGAATCAAGCTCTTCACAAGAAATCGGACAGTCTAGTTCAGATACAACTTCATTTTGTAGCGCAAAGCTAAAAGTATGAAGATTCTCCTCCGCGAACAATAGAGTTTTAAAATGAGCAGCTAGAGTCTCAGCTTCGAGAGAAATCTTCATACTTCTACTTTGCCCACCTAACTCTCTTACATTATTCCAAAATTCTTTGGAATTTTTGGAGTGCTGCAAGTTCATTGCAAGATTTTTTAGATAAAGCCTTTTTTTCTCGTGACATAATTGTTTGAATTCTTTGTTTGAGTGTAAGTACATATTTTTAAACGCAACCGAGTTAGTTCTTCTAAAGAGTTTCAAGTACTTGAATGAGAGCTTACGAAGTTTAACACAGTCTTTATCAAACCATTTATTTTTAAAATTGAGCGTAGAGCTAGTGCTTGTAGATACAGCTGAAGCGTAAATTACTCTAGTAATGCTTTCCTCAATTTGTTCAACATTGCTCTCATCTTGAAGAGGGAGAAGATTGCAATGCTGATTCAAAAGAGATTTGTACCGAGAAGCTTTATTTTCAAACCATCTGAGTTTTCGAGGGATATCTACGTTCGTCTGCTGTATGTTCTCGTGGAAGCGTATTTTGACAAATCGCTGGCTGAGAATTATAGGGTTGTATGTCAACTCACCTTGGTTTTGAGAAAATCGATCTCAAAGTTTTTTAAGGCTGATTTTTGGATAAAATAGTTACATAGCAGTAAAGTATTGATGCAATCTTATAAAGGACCCTTAAAAAATCATAAAACCATGAGAAAAAAATTAATTTCATTACAAAAAAGGATTCTATGAGCATTTTTGAAAAATGACATAGAACCTTTTTATGAAAAAGTTTGTAAAAAAATTTAAAAAAGGTTCTATGTTCAACATAGAACCTTAAAGTTTTAAAGAGCTTACATGTAATAAATGGATTTTATATGAAAAGAGTGACTTCATCGTGAAATAGGCTTTGATTTAATATAATTTTATTCAAGTTTTGCACAAAACAGTCAAATTATATTTTAAGAAACAGAAAAAAAATACCACAAATCACGTTGTTGCATTTATAGAAAACAACAATTCCTGCCGTTGTTGAATCAGGTACACAGAAAAAAGACATGTTAAAAACAATTAGAATTTGTATTAAATCAATCGGATTTTTGCATGGTTTTTGCCATAAAAATAGACAGTCGTCTTAAAACAATCATCTACAGTGCAAAATGTATGCCAATCAAAATTTAAAGTTTGTTTAATATTTTAGTTTTAATAATAATGCAATTAAAATTAATGAAAAATCATTTCAATCTTAGCAGATATCTACACTTAAATTTTCTTAAGAAGAAATTCTTGTTAAAATGAAGTTCACTTTGATTTAGAAAAAATTTTAATCAAATTTTACTTATTTTTATTAGAAATCTTATTAATTTAAGAGGGTTGGATTTTAAAGGAGTATCATCTTGATTCTGGTGCTTTATTTGTCTCCATGTATAACATAAGTAAATTTGCTTCAAGTTAAAAAAAAAGTTTTATTCGATGAAACTATTAATAGAAATAAACTAATACCTATAATTGTAAAGATGAATAACGAAGAGTTCACTTCGGTTAGTAGAGTAAAACTTCACCTTTGAAAAAAAAAAAAATAAAAAATACTCAATTTTTTTCCAACTAAATACATCTAAAAATTAGTTAATTTTTTGTTTAATATTTTTTGTTTTTTGGGTACTAAGGTGAAAGCTGAATCTCATTTACAGTTGCTTTATCCTAGTATATCTTGCCATCGGCTTTAGATTTGTCCGAAGGTACTTTTTAGGTACTTTTTGAGTTTTGACTTCTTTTGTTTTAAGTCAAGGAATCTAAGTGTTTCTTTAACTTTTGGTTTATTAATACGAACTATGAAATTCCCAACCTCGATTATTAAAAAAAATGTTTTCAAAAAATCACTTTTAATTTTTGGCACACAAAAAACATTACTCTAATTTAATTATGATGTAAGAATATCTAGGTTAGGTAATCCGAATGAATTATTGCAAAATTTAAGGTTGGATAGTAAATTTTTTGGTTTAAAGAGTATACACAACGAGTGAAATCCGCTAACTTGATAGTTGATAGTCAAAAACGACGAATTATGGAGCAAAATCGTCGTTTTTGACTGTCAACTATTGACTATCAAGTAAGCCGACTCCACCCCTGTTGCTCAATACCAGCGCAACATCAAAAGATCTTTTTTTTTTACTTTAGTCAAAAAAAAAGATCTTTTCTATAAGATTTCATTTTGAAAAATTTGCGTAAAAAAGTTCTATGTAACTTAAATCAATGTATTTTTTTGTTTGAAAAAAATCAGTAAAATGGTTCTATGTTGCAATTTGAATAACATAGAACCTTATTATATTAATACATTTATATGAAATCATGAAAGTTGTATGTCTTTTTTACCTGTACCGTCGCCATTAATTTTTTTCTAATTTTTTTAAAAATCTTATCTGAAAGCCGTTGAAATTACGAAAATTTTGGTGTATAAAACTCATTTTTTGTATTTTGTATGAAATACACCCTTATAATTCTCAGCCAGCGAAATAGTGGCAAGTGAGCTGAAAAACTAGACAAGTGCACCTGGAAGTCTTCAACTGAGTTACACCACTCTCCAGATATTGCACAATAGTCGATTACTGATTGCCCTTGACCGCTGATAAAAGTAAGTTCGCCATATTTGTCACCGCTTGTTACCCCATTTAATACAAACAACCCAAAATCTTCTAGCAATTCCGTTAAAAGTCTACCATTTCTGTTAAGGGTTTCATCCTTTGAATTTCTCACCTCATCAAAAATCATCAAATCATGTAATATATGAGCAGGAGAGTTCTGAAATTCACCAATTCGCGCGTTAAGATCACCGACAATCATTACATTTTCCAACGAAGAATTGTTTAAGAAATTGCGTAAATTTTCAAAATCATTCAACCAGCTATTGCAATTAAGGTACACCGGCAAAATATTAAATTGACGTTGGTTGGTAGAAATTTTAACAACAAGCCTATTTTCAACAAGTTTACAATGAACGAAATGATTAATTTTAGTTTTGATGCCACATAACATGCCTCCGCTAGCTCTCCCATGCACATTGGATCTAACTGCTGGAATAAAAGTTAATTTATAATCTTTAAAATATTTATAAAATTCATTTTCATTTTTTTCCTCTAAAAAGGTTTCAATAAGGAAGATAATATCAAATTCTAAAATGTAATTAAAAAAATCTGGTTGCAAAAGTTTGCTTTTGAGACCTGTTATATTATATGAGAGAATTTTTAAATAAGTAAAATTAATTATATTTTGGCAGACGGCATTGATTTCCTATTGTTTTCTATTATTATTAGGGTTCGTTAATTCACGCCTTGGTGGCGCTGTCATCGGTTGAGAGATATGTGGTGTTTGTCGATCATCAACCGGGTCTATCTTCACTCCATCGCTGCAGTCAAAATATTCTTGTGAACTGTCACCAAACATGTTGTTCATATATGTCATCTCAGCTGCAGTTTTGACAATAAGGCCACGCGCAAATTTGTAAATAAAAGTGTGGTTGTTGATTTGCATTTTGTCACCTTTGATAATAATTTTTGCCTGAGCGTTTAATTGTGATAATTTGTTTTTAATTTCAAATAGAGCTCGTCTTTTTTGTCGATACATTTGAGTTTGTTCGCGAAATATACTTATGCCAGTTCCTTTTAGTTGGCTATTTACTGACATTATTTCGTCTACGATATCCGACGATTCTAGCTCTAAGAAAACAATTCCCCTTTGAGTGTGTGTGTTTTGGATTACCCGTGATTTCTTTAAGTGAATATTTTCACCTTCTTTTAACTTGAGAAGCCCCCTGCAAGTTTGTGTTGCTAACTGAACTGCGTCGGTTTCTCTGTCTAGAGGAAGGTGTACCACCATACAGTTTTCGTGAGCCTTACGTGAAATTATTTCGATTTGAGACTCCAAAAGATCACAACGTTCCGTCATAACAGATAGTTTTTTATTCAGATGTGAGTTTTCCGTTCTTAGTGCATCCATCTCCAAGGATAAGGATGCAACATCAAGTTTAGTGGCTAAATCTTTAATTTGTTCGTAGATTGATTCGTTGAGAAGTTTTTTGAAATCATCAATAGACATGTTTCCGATTGCCATTTTGTTCGCAAAAAAATTTGAGTTGTGTTTCTTAGTGGTGTTATTTAGTTCCATAAAAAAATTATATATGAATGAAAAAAAATAATTCATTTTTGGATCATTTCAAGAATTTTAGAAAAAGAAATTTGTCCAATAAGTTTGGTCCCATCAGAAACTAGTTTTAAGTAAAGTGCAAAATACCACAAAAAAAGTCACAATTGGTAAATTTTTAGAGGAATTTTTTTCCACTTCAGATTCAGATTTGGGGCATCGAATTTTATAATCCTGATTGGGTCTAATTTGTTGCACATCTCAATTATTCGAGGTTATAATCAAAACAAACATTTTGCCGTCCGTGTCGGTCTGTGCGTCTGATGTGCGTATGTGCGTCTTTGCATCTATCTGTACATCGAGCTGGGGCCTAAACGGATGGATGGATTTGCTTGAAACTTGGTACAGATGATTTTTACGTAATTCCCTAGACCCTTTTTTTTATTTTTTTTTAATATCTCTTTTTTAACGCATATCTCCCATATAACGTTTTTGTTTTTCTCAAAAAATTCGGAGAACGGAAATATAGCGTTGCCGTTTTTCAAAAAATGGCATACCTACATATTTTTTAATTTCATATATTTCATCAAAGCATAAGTCAATTTTATTAAAATTTAATATTTTTTTAACATTAAATTTTTTTTTCTCTACAATAAACAAAATCTTAAATTTCCATACTTTGGACTACAAGAGCAAGTAATCGCGACACAGTCGTGCATTTTATTTTTATGTGCTAAGCTCTCTATCGATTTCGCATCACATGTTTTTTTTTAATGCTTCCAAATACCAAATGAATAAAATCGAGCTATTAATTCATTTAAGCACTCAGCATTGTTCAAGAGCTATTTTTTTTATCCTTTGAACATTTTTTTAACTTGCATTTACAAAAGTTACCTATAAACGAAAATTTTCAAAACTGAAATGAATTTGATCTCTAAGAGCAATTTCGTGTGGCCCAGTAGAGACCTATAGAGGAAAGTTAAAATCCGCAAATATATCATTTTAATTAACTAACAACTCAGTCAACATCAGTCTAGAGTGCAATTAATCCTTCACATCAAAACGAAAAACCGCAAAAGGACTAAACATGACTTTTCCCCGAAATGGTATAACATTTCAACAGCCATCTTGTGTATTCAATTCACATTGCATCAACTCAAATGAAAAAGAACAAAACTAGCTTCGAAAAAGATGAAGTTGCAATGTAGGTAATACAGAAGTGCCTAGTGCGTGTGATGTCCAAGCTTTAGAGCAAATAAACCAAAAAAAGAGACGTCGTCGTTTAGACGAAAAAAACACAACAACAAAAACCAACTCAACATAAATAAATCAATCACCGATAGTAGCAGTGTGATATACTTCATGATGTTGTATAGTGCCCCCTATATCTCAACATCCACATCCGGTTCCGGGGATATAAACGATATATAGCAGCGATACGGGGCGGTCGGTTAGGCTTTTAAAACCTGACAAAAGAACAAAATACTGCTCGTGGTTTGGTTAAGTTTGGATTTTACCATGAAATCACTATCCAATGTGATGTGGTAACTCCCATGTACTCGTATAGAGTGACACATATTGCCAGCAAAGAGGAAGGGAAAGAATGTTTTCCACGGATATGGATGATGGATACCGCGCTACCGCTGCAGCAGCGTATATACTGGCTACCCGTGATATTGGGTTATGAGCACTCGTCAGTTTTATGGGTTCTGGCTGTGGTTTTGTTGTGATATTTCATTATCGTAGTCCTTTGATGGTTTCAGGGTTGGGCTTTTATACGGTCAACGGGCTTTCAATTATGTCAAATATGTTCTCATAGAGAGAGTGATGAATGTGTTTTATGCAATGAACCTGCAAATTATTTGAAATATTTTTTTACATCAAACAACAGAAAAAAAATTGAATTTTTATTGAATTTTTTAATGAATCCCCCAAACTGCAAAAATGTCAATGAACGCTTCTTGATTAAAGGTCAACCTGTGACATTTCACAAAATTAGTTACTTACAAACTCTGATTGGATGCTTGTGACGTAGATTTAATTGGCAGACACCTTTTGTTGAGTCAGCACAAGCAATATGCTTCGCAAAGCTCAAAAAAAGATCTCCAACAAATGCATGTTCTGCTGCCCTTAGCCAATTATGTGTTCAAATAGAAAATTGCTGCAATCACAGAGAGAGAGTTCTCTATCCTAAGGTCATTCATATATCCAACAATTTAATTAAGTTCAAATTCAAGAGTGTAAATCCAGACTAGAGGTAGACGCATTTGTATACTTTTGCCCACAACAAAGGTAACCTCAAGCTTGATTCAATAATTTATACCACAAATCTAATTGTCAAACTATAAGTGTACGTGTGTTTGTATGATAAACTACTTTATTTGCTTAAAATTATAGCATTCATAAATTCATTCAATCGTAAAGTGGAAACCTACGCAAGTACCTACATAGTACATGAAACCATCGTATTTATATTCATCACTCAACAAATATTACGTATTCGCCCGAGTGAACGAAATGTAATTTGTTTGGTTGCATTTAGAATCTGATTTGTGTTTTAGTGAGAGAGAAAGAGTGGAATTGAAAAGGACTGTGAAAATCAGTGTGTGTATAAATCCACACAAAAGGGAATGCAATATCCTGATAATAAATGTAGCTCAAAGTGTATTTCCTTTTACGAGTACCAGCAACGACCGAGGACACCACCTATACCATCATCATCGTCGTCGTCATCAGGAAACCCTCTCTTCTTGGCTTGTATGTTGGCCTTAGATGGGAAATATGATTCGATTTTATATATATGTCTTCCTTGATGCAATCGTCTATCGAATGTGTGTGGTTTAGATTGATTTCTTCATAGAAAAGGATTCCTTCGTGGAGAAAGAATTGCTAGAGGATACAATGTTGATTGAAATTATTGGATATATAACAGTGGTTTCATTTCTTTTGCACTTTATAATATTGAAAACATTCTGAAGTGAGGGTTTATTGTAAATAATGTTACGTTATCACGTGAACCATACGAATTAGAAATTGAAGGGATTCTTGGTGATATATCTTGATTCGAAACATACGTATTTTGTAAGGCGGGGAGCTTAGATAGGGTTTTTTTTAAAGTATATTGACCGAAAATAAATAATAAATTTTGTAAAATTACGAAAATCGTTTAATACAATACATTTTCGTTGGCCCAACGAAACTTTCGTTGGCTCAACGAAAATATGTAGTTTTTCGTAATATGAAAACCTTCATCACTTAATGAAAACATTTCATAAACCTTTTCTCCCTTTTTAGAGTCAAGAAATCTAATTTAATGAAAATATTCATCACTTAACGAAAAATTTCATACTCATTTTTACGGGAAAAAATCGTTTAAAAAATGATTTTTTTAGTATTTCGATCTAAATTTTCATTAAGTTACGAAATAATTCATCAACTTATGAAACTCAACACTATCAACAAAAATTTTGATCAGTTTATGAAAATAAATAATTGTTTTATGAAAATTCTTCATATACTAATGAAATATTACATCAGCTTACGCAAAAATACATCAGTTAACGAAAATAAATCGTTACTTTACATAAAAAAACAGACTAACGAGAGCACTCGTATTTTCTTTTCTTGTGTGCATTTCTGGTAGTTTAAATTCAACCGCGAAAGTGCGAAGGCTTATTAAGCGGTATAAAAAAGTGGTGTTTTTATAACTAAGCGCTCAAAAAGCTGATAAAAAAACTTCTTCTTAGCTGGTACTTGGGCCATTTACTCGATATTTTTATATGTAAGTAAAATTGTAAACTGACTTCCTATAATTTTGATTCAGCTTCATCTTTTCAAAAATATTCAAAGGTTAACGTCAATGTTCTCAAATATATGGGAAGAGTGGATGAATGATGAGATTGAGAAATGTAAGTATAACCCTTCTATTATTGTTTTCTAAATTTCAATATTCAAATTTATTTCTATTTTATTTCAGATTCAAAAGATGTCAACCTAATGGGTACATAATTCCGACCCAAAAAACCCAAATATTCATTTATGTACCTCCTTAAGAAGAGTAGATATATTTTTCCAGGTTTTTCATGATTTAGAATATCCGACATCAATAAAAATTCAAAAACTAAAATTTAAAACATGTTTTTTTAATTAATTCGTAGGATTACGAAAATAAATTAAGTATAATCTACTAAAAGAATAATTAGTACAACGAAAAGTTTCGTTAGCTAACGAATATTTTTTCGTAATTTAATTAATATATTCATAAAATTAACGAAAAAAATCGTTAGCTTACGAAAGTTTACGTTAATTGATGAAAAAAAATCGTAAAGTGATGTAAAAATTCATTAATTCTCGATCAAAAATTTTTATGAAAAATTTCATTAAAATACAACAGTTTTCGTTAATTGATGAAGTTCTTCGTTAACGTATGAAAACCATTTCGTTGAGCCAATTAAATTAAATTTTCGTTGGCTGAACGAATTTTTTCGTTGTATTTACGTAAGGATTTGGTTCAGTGTTTTAACAAGATTATGGCACTCTTAATTACTTTCTGTCACAAAGTCTCAAAACCTTTATTTTAAAATATCGAATTACAATATTAATTCTTTAACAAATTAGGTAACTTTTCTATATTTAAAATAAACTTTTTATTGTAGGCTTACATTTTTAGTATGTTTTCATTTTAAATATTTTGCTTATTTTGTAAAAATCATAAATCCAGAATTGATCTCTTTACTTGTAGCATAGTTTTTAAGTTCTGAATTTTCCGCCAAAATAAGTCTGAAGCTAAGCGGACAATAGCTGAATGATTAAAAACAATAAGTTTGACCTCCAAATTTTGTAGCTATTTAAATGCTTTTCAATTCCACAAACTTGGTTTTTATAGCCTCAACAGTAAATAATAATATAAAATAAGATTTAAGTTAGCGGACGAAAATAGGAAAATTAATATTTTTTGATGTTCAAAATTGTAGCTAACTCCATCCAGTTATTTTTTATTTCAACTTAAAGTTTCAGAAGTGCACTTTCGATTTGATCAGGCCAGTTAAAAGTCTCCACTGGAGACATTTAAAAATAAATAACTTTATTTCTTTTGTAGCTTTTCAAGGTTTTGTTCCAAAAACTAGCTCAACACAAAACTCTCAAAATCTAAAAATAAATGTGAAATTAATTTTTTTTGTGCAGAAATTTGAAATAACACTCAGGTGATCAGTTTTCTTGTTATTCAATTTTCCACTAAAATAAGACTCAACCTCATATGTAACGATGAAAATTTTCAAAAAAGTTTCTCGAAATTGTAGCTTTGCATTTTTGCAAAAAAAAATTTGTTGCACAAAAATTAATTTTATAGTTCCTCTTAGCCATTTTCTACTTCAATTTAAAGTTAAAAAGTGCACAGCGTTAGAAATAGAAATAATATTGAGTACAATATGAATTTTCCAACTTAAAATATAAAATGGCATCTTAAAGAACTTCAAATACAAATTTTTTTACAATTCTTTACATTTTCTTTTTATAAAAAAAAAAAAAAATACATAGCTTACCAAATTTTAATTCTTTTTGAATTGAATTAATTGTTTCACCAATTCATGTTCCAAACTCTGCATTAGAAGTAGACTAAACAACAAATGTAAAGAAATAATTTTTTTGCAGGGAATTAGTTTTGGAGCCTGAGCTAAGCAACTCTTGGAAACTACAGGAAACTGTTAAGAGAAACTAGTTGAATTTGGAATCACTCTTTTATTAGCTATTAAAAGTTTATCGAATCTTTTTTGAAGAATGTGTGTTTCTCAGTCCTTAACAACAGAACTAATTTTATCACCAAGATTTTCTCCAAACGTTACACTAGAATCAACTGCCTTGATGGCAGCATCAGTTCCAATAATAATACCATTAGCAGCTCCATTTACAATTCCTAGAGTTAAACCAGTAGTTGATCCAACAATTTTTCCACTCAAATATATTATATCTGGAAGAAGTCCTTCGGAATTTCCGAAAGAATTAATATTATCACCAAGTCTCTTTCCCATAATTTGACCAGCATATGATCCCTTAATAGCTCCTTGAGGACCATCGTTCAAGCCACCAATCAAACCACCTCCAGTAGAACTTATAAGACGGGAAGCAGCACCAAAAATATCACCAGTTAGCACGGAAAGGTCTTCAATAAGATCTTCTTTAATAGAAGATCTTCTATTTACATCAAGTGTTTTACTACCAGTAGCAGAAAATATTAAAGCAGCAACAAGTAGTAACGATTCCAAGAGTCTCCCCATAGACATTAGAAGTTGTACAAATGACTTGAACAATTGAAGATACGGTGTAAGAAATCACACCATCAATTTTGAAGATACATTTGTAGCAATAAAAACTAATTGAGTCGTGAAAATACAGTTTTTATTATTCCATGAATAACTAATTGTTATTATTTTTTTTTTTTTCAGTTTCATTGTAAAACTTTAACGAAGATGTTAAAAATATTTCTTCTTCTGACTATTGTCAGTCTTTCTTCAAGTGTTCCAATAGTTGATAATCTTGCTAGTGTTCTTGGTGATGCTGTTGGAACAGTTGCTAGTACATATGGTAGACTTGCTGGGACAATCATTGGCGCGGTTACTGGAGGTGCTGAAGGTGCCCGAATAGCTGGCGAAGTTGGTGAAGCAGAAGGCAGAGATCTTGGAGAAAATATTAGCGATTCTACAAAAAGAAATCCTTTTGGAGGATTGGTTGAAGGGTTAATCGATCTAACTGGTGGTATTTTTGGCACACTCTCTGGTTTTGTTGGTGCAAATGCTGGTGCAGTAATTGGTGCACTGAATGAGGGAACTCCTGGTGCTGTAGAAGCTTCTGCTGCTGGAACAATTATTGGCAAGGGCCTGGGAGAAAATATTATTTCTTCTGGTACAGGAATTTCGTCAGGAGGTCTTCTTGGTGGAAATTTAGATATTGTTGGTGATCTTGTTGGTTCTGCTGCTGGTTTCGTTGGAGCTGGTGTTGGTGCATCTGGTGGAATTCTTGGTGGCAATGATGCTTTTATTGTTGGAGCAAATTCTGGTGCAGAGTTTGGAAAAGGACTTGGTGATACTATTAATTCAATTATATAAAATAAATTCAGGCTAAACATAAAAAGCAAGCAAATTTTTTTATTTGGTATTTTGTTTTACTCCAGGCTCTTAGGACCTCTTTTTGATGTTCCCGAGTAAAAATAGAAATTAAATTTTTAAAGAAAAAAATTAAAAAAAATCTTGACCTTCGCACCACAGCTGCACCACGTCCGCACCATTTCATTTTGTATGAAAAATTCTCTGCACCATGATACATAATTTTGAGTTATTGCAGCGAATTTTTTTCATAATTTTTCGTTATTTCAAAATGAAATGGTGCGGACGTGGTTTAGAAAATTTTAAAATGGTGCGGACGTGGTGCAGCGGTGGTGGTGCGGCAAAATTCCATTTTTACTCGGGTTCCAATTCAGTATCCATCATTTCCACATAAAACCCTCAATTTGCAGAAAGTTTTTATTCAATTTGAGAATTAATTTCAAACCGCATTGGATTTCTCTTGAAATTTTCCAACAAATCATTTTCATTGGTATTACAAATCCCTTTTAGATTGTCCTTAAAACTTGTCCCCATCAACAAGTACATAAATTTAATTTGAAAATGACCAAATGAAAAGTTCCATTCTAACTAAGCTCCAGTCCGATATGGGGTCGGTCCTTGGTCCATCACAAAACTATCACAAAAACCAGAAACAATAAACCTTGGACTTATGTTTTCCAAACAAATATGGCACCCAACTAAATAACCTGACAAGATAATTCAATAGCGCTCTGGAGGACAGACAATACTCAGTCAGTTAGAGATGTGGGTAATGCCATATAAATACATATGTGAGCAAATTCTAATCTCATGAAGGTTATCTTCTCTCACATCGTTTTGTAGAGAAGATACCATAGATACTAACATTTGTGAGTTTGGTACCTTTTTTCTTCTTCATCCACTGACGTTTATTTGATTCTTTTTTTTTTTTTTGTTTTTTCTCTTTGGCCAGCAAATTGAAATGAAATTTCTCGGAACAACACCGTCAACAAGAAATCCCCAAGGATATCATTTGTGTGTGTTTGTGGGGTGCCACATTGCGACAGACATGTGTGTGGCATCTATGGCAGGCGGGGGGATAAAGGGGATAAATACAAGAACATTGTTCATTTTATCGCTAGCGTTCGTAGTCGTCGTCATTGTCAACATCGTCATCGTTGTCTACGTCATCATCATCCTCACCCAACATCGCCCATCTCAGAGTCGTTGTCATTCTCGTCATGCTATGACAACCTTTGAGTGCTTTGATCTTGTTTGTGTTTTGTATATCTCGCCATGGGAATATACTATACTATCTAAGGATGCAGTCAGTTATAGTGCCCAAGCAAGTATCTGGAAAAAGGATAAAACTCAGATACAATTTTGTATCCAAAGCTCTTTCAATTTAAGTGGTTTGTTTGTGGATGACTGCGTATAGGACGGAAAAGTGCATACAATGTGTGTGTGTACTGTGTATGGGTATATTTCAAAGTGTGTCAGTGACAGTTTTGAGACGCAAACAAAGGAAACCCTGGTTAAAAGTGTCACACAAAATGTTGTGGTGATGTTTTTCTTATGGAGTGAGCACCCACGACTGACATCACGACAACTAACGCATGAAGACATCAGCTTGTTTAGTAAATTAAGATTTAAACAAACACAGAACAGCACAGTGTAGATGTTACTCTGGGGAAGTTTGAAGTTTAGGGAGTATATGAATGTTTAGAATATTTTTAGGATGCTTCTTTGACACAATAAACGTCAAATTAACAGCTTTATTCGACTTCATGAATTAAAAAGTCTTCATGCTGAATTAGGACTTCATGAGAAGAATATGTGTTAAGCGAGGTCTCATACAAGATGCGACTTCAAAAGATAAAAAGTCTTCATGCTGAATAAGACTTCATGAGAAGAAAGTGAGTGAAACGAGTTCTCATACAAGATGCGACTTCATAAAATAAAAAGTCTTCATGCTGAATAAGGACTTCATGAGAAGAATATGTGTGAAGTGAGGTCTCATACAAGATGTGACTTCATAAAATAAAAAGTCTTCATGCTGAATAAGAATTTAATGAGAAGAAAGTGTGTGAAACGAGTACTCATACAAGATGCGACTTCGTAAAATAAAAAGTCTTTATGCTGAATAAGGACTTCATGAGAAGAATATATGAAGCGAGGTCTCATACAAGATGTGACTTCATAAAATAAAAAGTCTTCATGCTGAATAAGGACTTCATGAGAAGAATATGTGTGAAGCGAGGTCTCATACAAGATGCGACTTCATAAAATAAAAAGTCTTCATGCTGAATTAGGACTTCATGACAAGAATATTTGTGAATCGATGTCTGATACAAGATGCGACTTCATACGATTAAAAGTCTTCATGCTGAATTAGGACTTCATGAGAAGAAAGTGAGTGAAACGAGTTCTCATACAAGATGCGACTTCGTAAAATAAAAAGTCTTCATGCTGAATAAGGACTTCATGAGAAGAATATATGAAGCGAGGTCTCATACAAGATGTGACTTCATAAAATAAAAAGTCTTCATGCTGAATAAGGACTTCATGAGAAGAATATGTGTGAAGCGAGGTCTCATACAAGATGCCACTTCATAAAATAAAAAGTCTTCATGCTGAATTAGGACTTCATGACAAGAATATTTGTGAATCGATGTCTGATACAAGATGCGACTTCATACGATTAAAAGTCTTCATGCTGAATTAGAACTTCATGAGAAGAAAGTGTGTGAAACGAGTTCTCATACAAGATGCGAGTTCATAAAATAAAAAGTCTTCATGCTGAATTAGGACTTCATGACAAGAATATTTGTGAATCAATGTCTGATACAAGATACGACTTCATACGATTAAAAGTCTTCATGCTGAATTAGAACTTCATGAGAAGAAAGTGTGTGAAACGAGTTCTCATACAAGATGCGAGTTCATAAAATAAAAAGTCTTCATGCTGAATTAGGACTTCATGAGAAGAATATGTGTTAAGCGAGGTCTCATACAAGATGCGACTTCATCAAATAAAAAGTCTTCATGCTGAATTAGGACTTCATGAGAAGAATATGTGTTAAGCGAGGTCTCATACAAGATGCGACTTCATAAAAAAAAAAGTCTTAATGCTGAATAAGGACTTCATGAGAAGAATATGTGTGAAGCGAGGTCTCATACAAGATGCGACTTCATAAAATAAAAAGTCTTCATGCTGAATTAGGACTTCATGACAAGAATATTTGTGAATCGATGTCTGATACAAGATGCGACTTCATACGATTAAAAGTCTTCATGCTGAATTAGGACTTCATGAGAAGAAAGTGAGTGAAACGAGTTCTCATACAAGATGCGACTTCGTAAAATAAAAAGTCTTCATGCTGAATAAGGACTTCATGAGAAGAATATATGAAGCGAGGTCTCATACAAGATGTGACTTCATAAAATAAAAAGTCTTCATGCTGAATAAGGACTTCATGAGAAGAATATGTGTGAAGCGAGGTCTCATACAAGATGCGACTTCATAAAATAAAAAGTCTTCATGCTGAATTAGGACTTCATGACAAGAATATTTGTGAATCGATGTCTGATACAAGATGCGACTTCATACGATTAAAAGTCTTCATGCTGAATTAGAACTTCATGAGAAGAAAGTGTGTGAAACGAGTTCTCATACAAGATGCGAGTTCATAAAATAAAAAGTCTTCAAGCTGAATTAGGACTTCATGACAAGAATATTTGTGAATCAATGTCTGATACAAGATACGACTTCATACGATTAAAAGTCTTCATGCTGAATTAGAACTTCATGAGAAGAAAGTGTGTGAAACGAGTTCTCATACAAGATGCGACTTCAAAAGATAAAAAGTCTTCATGCTGAATTAGGTCTTTATGTGTGAACCGAGGCTTCACGACCGATAAGACTTCATGAAATAAAAACGTCATCATGGTGGTATAGGACGAATGCGACTTCATGAATCAGAAAGTGAGTGAAGAAATATAAAATCTTCATACGTAACACTGGTCGGCAACGAAAATGGAGCTAGAACAAAACCATACTTTTCTAAAAAAAAATTTGTGTGCTGAGTCCGAATCCTAAGTCAAAATTTCACTGTCACGTCATGTTTTTGAAATACTTTAATATTAACAGGTCAAAAACGTGTTTTATGGGTAGGTACATTTGACGTCGAATTACACCACCGTAAATTTTTTTTTGCAAAACTTCTAATGCAATCTGAAAACGTAATATTTTATCGTTCTAAATATATTTACTTTTTTTCAAAATTAATTTTGTTCTCAAAGTTATTGGAAAAAGAAATTTATGAAACTCGTGATTTGGATTTTAAAAGGCATGTATTAAGAAAAAATGTATTTTATTGATTAATCATACAAAAAAACTTAATTGAAAATAAGTTTTTGAGAGTTTTTAGTGAAAATAGCTATGAGTATAGCTCAAAAACTAGACGTGATGGAACAAAATTGTAATTCAGCACACTTAAATTAATTAAATAATCACCTTGCATAGTTCTTGCTAACGCCATTTTTTTTTATTTTTGCCGACCAGTGTAATTAGAACTTAATGAAGTAGGAAGTGTATTAAGGCATTTTCAAAGCCATTAAATTCCATTTCAAGTGCAAAAGTGATTTTTCAATCCGCAAACTAATGCAAAAAACTAAGAAAAAACTAATTAACATTATTTTGAGTAAGATCGTGAAAACACAATCAATTTTTTACTACAAAAACAAATTATTAGTTATTAGTGAAATGCCATTACTTCCTTCAAGCAGTATCTCTCCAAAAATTCAACGAAAATGTTAAAAACATTTGTGTTCAACATTTCTCTTCTGACTGTTCTTGGTATTTCTTCAACTGCTCCAACTGAATTTCTAACTGATACTCTAGCTAATGTTCTTGGTGAAACATTCGGAGATCTTGATAGCTTATATGGTCGTCTTGCTGGCACAATAATTGGTACCCTAACTGGAGGTGCCGAAGATGCTCAATTCCTTGGCCAACTTGGAGCAGCTGAAGGCAGAGATCTTGGTGAAAATATAAAAGCTTCTACTAAAAGAAACAAATCTGGAAGTTTGGTGGAAGGTTTAACCGATCTAACTGGAGGTATTTTTGGATCAATTTCTGGCTTTACTGGTGCTAATGCTGGAGCTATAGTTGGTGCTTTGAATGATGGAACAGCTGGAGCTGCAAAAGGATCTATTGCTGGAAATAATATTGGTATGAAACTTGGTGAGAATTTTATTGAATCTGCTGAAATTAGCAAAGATGGAAGGCTTCTTGGGAGAGTATTGGATCTTGCGGGAAATGCTGTTGGTTCAGCAGTTGGTTATGCTTCAGCACTTGGTGGCGGTTTAACTACTGGAGTTCTTGAAGGTACTAATGCTGCTATTGTTCAATCGAATTCTGGTGTAGAATTTGGCCAAGGAATTGCTAGAGAAATCAATAAAGTGTTTGAAGAAATAAACATATAAAAGTTATTTGAAAAGAATCTTCTTTTTTTTCTAACTTCGATATACTTAATTATAATAATTTCTAAAACTCTTTTTTATTTCATTTTAATTAAACCTCATTAATCAGACTCGATTGCAAAATAAATTATATTTTTCGATAGATTTGATACTTTCAACACAGTTCAAATGCACATTTAAAAAAAAATGTCTAAATATTTACCCTAGTGTATTTAATATCAATAAAGTGGTTTGGTCTCCACAACTGCACCATCACAGCATCTATCATTCGCATTTTCTATTTCTATTTTAAATAAATAAACTCTCTCTCTCTCCCATAACAATAAAGCAAAATCCTCTGGAATACCACAGTAAAATCTAAAACTAAGACCTCCCCCGAATCCTATACATTGGCCTCCCCGAACCAATTTCAATTTTATATATTTTAACAATAGCAGAAGCTAGAAACAGGGAATTTATTTCAAAAACCTCTCTAACAAAAATCCTACCAGTTTATATGTAAACGCAGAGAGTAGAGTTAAAATGTTTTTTGCTTTAATATACATTTTGGTTGTTTTTGTTTCGTTTGTTAGAGGGTCTGCCATTTGCCATGTAGTATGTGTATTGTTGGTTTCTATGCATACCATGAAATATATATATTCTATATCCAATACCTACTCGAGGCTTTTTGTTTTTTAAGCATAAAACAAAATGGAAAATACCGAACGCGTTTTCAAAAACTGATTTTCTTTTGTGCACAACGCGAAGGCACATATAACCTTTTTTTATGACCCGGCATTTTTGGGGGGGTTGTGTGTTTGGTGGAACGTAGAGTTGTATGGAGTAACAGAGGTGATAGATGGCTTACACTCTTCTGTAATTGCATTGGTTTACATTTCCTTTAAATAAAATGAGAGAAAGTGCTTGATTATAACACAAAGACCAAAAAAGCTTTGCATACAAAAAGACATATTTCACCATACAACTTTATGATACCACAGCGAAATAGGCCCAAAAACTACTAGTACAAGCAAATGCAAAAGCACAGTCTCCGATATGCCCAAGTGAGCAGCTTTTGTATTGCTGTACATTGTGGGCATACATTTGAACAGAAGCTCCTCATTTAATTTCATTTTGAAAAGGAAAATAGAAGTGGTCCTTATATGGAACCCTGGGGAACTCCTCTTTTAGTCGGAAGAAAATTCGACATTTTATCGAAATCTGAAAATTCTATCCCAAAGATAAGATAACAACTAACAAACTACCGATGAAGAGAAATGCAAAAAACTTGTCAGAGAGGTCAAGTGTAGCTTTACTTTCGGTGAAAAAGTGACTGCTTTAGAAAAAGGATTGTTTAAAAGTTGGCTGATTTCTATGGATGGATGGATATACTGGTCATTAAAATCGTATTGCAGAAATGCGTCATAAAGAAGCTAAAATAGACTTTAAGTTAACTAAATAGGTTAAATCAGTACATAAGGAAGAAGTTCAGTACCTACTAATATTGAAGGAATGGATAAAAACAAATTTTCTCAAGTGGGCCACCTTAAACCGACTTCTTGAATTTGATACTTTTTTTTTGCATATTTGGAAGATTTATATATTAAAACTAATGTCCCAAAGTATTTTTGAAAAATTTCAAATTTGTTAAAAGTTATAAACATTGTTAAATTGACAATATCTCAGGAACGAAAAAAAAAAATAAATTCATGAAATTTTGTACACATCCAGATTTACACACAACAATTTAATAAAAAAAATTCTCAAAAAAACATTAAATTATTTATAAATAGTTGATTTTGCAATTAACAAATGAATTTTTTACTAAGTTCTGGGGTATGTATGTAGGTAATGTATGAAATTCTATAAGCTTTCACTTGATGAAAGTGCAATTCATAGGAAAAAAAGTTATGGATGTTTAAACGATACAAAATATCATTTTTTTTTACAATGGTACGATTAAACATGCCTACACTAAAGGGAAATCGGTGGAAACTGCTCTCCATTCTCTGGTTAGCACCATTGAATACTCTCTACACTACAAAGAGTACACTCTTGTCGCCTTTTTAGACATAGAGGGTGCTTTCAATAATGTCAGGAATTCAGCAATCATGAATGCTCTTGACAATCTCAAAATAGAAGACCCGCTTAAGAACATGATAGAAATCATGCTTAGTAGCAGGATTATCAGTTCAGAGTTGGGAAACTTCAAAACCCGTAGAGCAGCCAACAGAGGGACCCCTCAAGGAGGGGTCTTATCGCCTCTCCTATGGAACTTAGTAGTCAACGAACTGCTGCTAGACCTAGAGGGAGAAGGTTTTAAGGTTATCGCCTACGCGGATGATGTGGCAATTGCCGTATCGGGCAAATACCCACAGACACTTGCAGAACTTCTACAAACAGCTTTAAACAAGCTAATTCACTGGGCTAGAGGATGTGGATTGGATATTAATCCCCACAAAACGGATCTTGTCCTTTTCACGAGGAAATACAAGATTCCAGACTTCAAACTCCCTACAATTAAAGAGGTAACACTTACTCTATCCGATCAAGCTAAATACCTAGGACTCATTTTTGATAAAAAACTGACCTGGAAGCTCAATATTGAAGAAAGAGTTAAAAAAGCCAATGTGGCACTCTTTTCATGCAAAAAAGCCATTGGTGGCAAATGGGGATTTTCTCCTAACATTGCACACTGGCTGTACACATCGGTCATAAGACCAATACTTACATATGGGATGGTAGTTTGGTGGACCGCACTGGACAAAACGATAAACTTAAACAAGCTTATCAAAGTCCAAAGGTCAGCAAGTATGTGCATAAGCGGTGCGCTGAGGTCAACCCCTTCTGACGCCCTAGACATACTTCTAAATCTCACACCCCTAGACATCTTCAGCAAACAAGTAGCAGCTAGCTCAGCTACTCGTCTAAAAGCAACCTCTCAGTGGACCAGTAATCATATTGGCCACACAAACATTCTAAACAACTTCGGATTCCTTCCGGATCGTCTAGACTATACCACACCTCAACTGGTGTTCGATAATAATTTCCAGAACTCCATTCCCTCCAGAACTGAATGGGAGAACCTTAGTACTCTGGATAATGACTCTTTACACTTCTATACTGATGGTTCAAAAACCAATGAAGGTGTAGGAAGTGGCATATTTTCGGAAAAACTGAATCTCAGTCTCTTCTTCCGCTTACCAGACCAATGTAGCGTGTTCCAAGCAGAAATTCTGGCGATTAAGGAGGTTCTCTCTTGGCTCAGAGAAAACGTAATATCCAACACGGATATTCGGATCTTCTCGGACAGTCAAGCAGCCATTAAATCTCTTGCCTCCGTCTCTACAAACTCAATCACGGTCCTCGACTGTCAAACATCTCTAAGGGAGATGTCTGAGCAGTTTAACATTCACCTCGTATGGGTGCCGGGACATAGAGACATCCCAGGCAACTGCAGGGCAGACGAACTTGCCAAACTAGGAACAATTACTCCTCTTCAACCAGAAAGGAACAATATAGGAACACCTATCGCTACATGCAAACTTATGCTAAAGCAGGACGCTTTAAAGAAAACCAACCTCAGATGGACTCAGAGTAATACTTGCCTAGCTACTAAACAAATATGGCCTTGTATAGACTTGAAACGTTCAAAGGGTTTGTTAAATTTAAACAGAAAGCATATTAGCTGCACCATAGGTGTCCTTACAGGACACTGTCTAATAGGTAGACACGCAAAAAGAATGGGCGTGTTCTCTAACGATTTCTGCAGAAGTTGCATGGATGAAGAAGAAGAGGAAACTGTTCAACATCTTCTGTGCACCTGCCCTGCTCTCTCTAATAGAAGAAAACTCTATCTAGGAGAATTCTTCTACGATTACACTAGTGATCTAGTGAAAACGGACGTTAAAAGTCTATCTTCATTCATAAGAAGCACCGAGTGGTTCGGCTAGTGAGTCCCATCTTGCTAGTCTTTTGTGGTATCACAATGGATCCATAAGGGTCTAAGTGTGTCGGGTAATTTGCCTGACAGCCACTACTACCTAACCTAACCTAACGATTAAACTGTGTGAAACTAAAAACATACGCGTGCGAAAACCTATCACGTTTAGAAGAACTTGTTTCACTGATTGCAAAATAAAAGAAAAACGGTTTTTTAGACCTTTTCACCAATTTAAGATTTCTTGAATATTTTAGAAAGAAGACATTTCGAAACTGTTGTGTTTTCGGGATTTTGGTTTTTCGAGATTCTGCGGGTTTTCGGGATTTTGGGTTTCCTGGATTATTGGATTTCGGGATTTTAGTTTTACGGAATTTTATGTTTTCGGGATTTTAGGTTTTCGGGATTTAGGGTTTTCTGGATTTTTGAGCTTTCTGGATTTTGGATTTCGGGATTCTGTCCGTCTCCCGAAATCGAGAAATTGCACCAGTCCAATATACCTATTTTTTTTTTTTTTTTTTTGAAAAAGAATTGTTAAATTTTTTACTTTTACCATATCAATTGACTCAGAGTGTATGAAACACATTGTTTTGCTAGTTTTCCAAAATAAGTTCATAGCACATCGCATTAAGACTGCCTGTTATATAAAGTCTGTTGCAAGAATTCAATGGGAAAATTCATTGAAATTTACTATTTTACCATATCATTCAATTTCAATATAGCTTTCATGGTAATTAGCTCTCATCTATTATATTTGATATATAGCTGTGTGTTGTTTATTTTTAGTATTTGGGATGGGATTTCTGCCGAATTTGATGAGTTGAATTACTGAGAATATACTGACATAGGTATGAAACTATGGAAACTGATGGAAAATATTATACACGTCCTTAACACGTATTTTGAATTTATTATTTTCTTTTTAGCATGAATTGAAATTATAATCCTTTTGAGTAGTCAATATGAATGAAACATTTTGAATAATGAACTTGTATAATCTACATCAAAAGGGTTTTTTATTTGAGGAGATTCAAACATGGCGCTTAGATTTGTGTTAAATAATCCGTGCCTACTCCATAAACAAAAAATACCAAGACTGGAAACTTTCGTACGTCTTTCCCCCCAAAACCCTGTTGTGTACCGTGTTGTCTGTGAATATATGTGAAAGCCACCACGTTGGTATATGACGTTAACACGCACACATTTATAGATTCACGACATTCACCACACATTTGACACGAACACAACGATAAGTTCACGACATTCACCACACCTCGCAGCTTGTAGGCAAACGTCAGTTGACCGCCGAGTTTCCAGTCTTGGTATTTTTTGTTTATGGCCTACTCGCAAGAAAAGCCTCTCAACACACACAACGTCAAAAAGGAACAGGAGACCAGCGAATAATCTGTGTGTATCTCCTTTTTCTACAACAACAATCAACACCAACCAACGATCGTGTGTGTTTCCTTATTCTTCCCTCCCTCTCTTCTCCTCAGTCGTAAAAAGATATTCAATAAAAAGGACGTGCCACGAGCAGTCCAACTAAAACCAAATAACTCTGTTTTATTTATTTATAATTTAATAATTGAAAGTAAAACTATACAGTCCACTCTCAGGTTACTGTTCACGGTCCATCGAAGCCGAAAAGTGAACTCCGCACCTTTTTAAAATATTACTAAGAACCAAATTTATGGTATAGGTATATTACCTATGTAAAGTTGTCTTGCAAAGTAAATATGGTAATATTACCATAATCACACTAGAGTGAAAACGGTAGTGAGTGTAAAAAAAAAAGAGCTAAATTGAAAAGCAGTGAAACAAAAAGGAATAACAGCAACAAACAAAAAAAAAAAAGTCCTCGCGTGTGCAGAAAAAAGACAAACAAGAATAATAACAAAAAACAAAAAAAAACATTCGCGAGTTTAAAAACAAGCATACATAAGAACAAAAATACCAATACATACAAACTTATATAAATGTGATTGTGCTACACGTGGATCTTCAAAGGAGGTCAATCGAAAGCAGATCTTGGATAAATCAATTGTACAATTCCTTAAATCATTTCACAGACAATTAATCAAGATAAGTATACCTACCTATACAAGTAAGTACCAATGCAATTCACCATTTTCATATTTTTATTTGTCAAGTACATATGTGCATAATATGTGTAATATGTAATACATACATATGTACATACCTATCATGAGCTTAACTTAAAACAAAAAAAAAAAAAAACATTTCCACGCGCTCCCACCATTTGACATTTATTTTTGGTTTAATTGGGGAATATTAAAAAAATTAAAAAAAATACCTACATACATTACATACAAATGCGTTTCTAAAGGATGTGTCATATCAAGTCGTTAATATCAATTTACATACATAACAGTCTTTGCAAATTCATGATATTAAAAATTTCAGGGTGGAACCATTCAACCAAATCTCTTCAGGCAAATAATAAACAAAACAAATGGTATACCTATTGTACATGGGAGAATTATCCCAATTAGATGTTTAAAAAAAAAAAAAGAATATCCAAATTCGATTTCCAATAAAATAAAAAAAAATGTGGGTAGTCTACCTAATAATCTAACTAAGTTCTAGCATGCGAGGGTATAGGCACATTGATGATTTTTAGTTTTTATTGGATATTAATTCCATGGCTTACAAACAAGGTTCTCACTGATATATAGATATGCCTAGGTTGGTACCTGCCTCTTGGTTATAAACCTACCTGTCATCAGAAGTAAAAAAATCATGACGAGTAAAAATATATCCTAGGTGCATAAAGACGTGCATACGTATGTACATCTGCATACCTTTACATAGAAAATATTAAGGTACTTGATATGAAATGAAATTAACGCATACCTACAAAAAAAAAAAATAATGAAAGAAATAATTAGTAAAAGGAAACACCGCCGCGGTTCAATATAAAAAAAAAAAAAAACAAAAAAAAAATTCACATAACAAGAGACACGGGCTATTATGTACACAATACAAGCATCAACCACCCAAGTATACACATATTTCCATGTAAGTGGATTTTTTGATATTTTTTGCACTATACGCAAATGATCTACATATTTACTTGAACATGCCTTCAAGATCTATTCTTTTCTCTATATATTTTGTATGCTTGGTGTTGTGCAGCTGTGGGAAAAGAAAACCCCGTTAGGTCATCTCCATACTCCATCGTCCTTTTTTCTGTGTGTAGCAAGAATTTTGTTTTCGTCATACATTTAGAGATACCTACATTATTTGTGTCGCGTGTCACTGCACATTACCCTTTTTGTTGTTGTTCGTTCGGATAGAAAATTGTTTTTATGCCGCAGGTAGCTTTGTGATCCTTCCATCCAGCACAGGGGACGCGCACAGGATCGTTAGAATTTCTTTTTGAAGTCTAGATGATGTTGTTTTTTATTAGATACTTATATTCTCGCGCCGTTTAAGCTTCGGATATTTGTAGGTATTGCCTTTTTTCTTTATTTTGGGTAGACGTCCAAGTTTTTTATTCTGATTCTGGGTCCCTATGCACAGCAAATAAAGTAATGCTAAATTTAATTATGTCTGAGCGAATGCATGAGACAGCCGAGAGGTACAAAAAGGAATGAAAATTCGTTTTGTAGTAGGTACGGAACTATCTAGGTATAATTCATTCATAAATATAACAAAAAGAACTAGGTACGCATATCAAGGTACCGATTTTATATAAAAAAAAAACATGATCAACGATTGGTGTACGTACCTACATTCAAACACACATTACTTTGCACATGTACCTATATAGTGTATGTAATATATCTACTATGATGAAACTGAAATAAAAAGAAGACGCATTTCATCAAATTAAATTTCTTTCTGGTGAAGACAAATCTCATCAAGTTAAAATTCTTTTTGGTGTAAGTACCTACGCTTGTGCACTTGTGGCCTCAAAATAAAAAAAAAAACATGGATGATAGGTATGCACATTGCACACTCTTCATCTTGGAAAATATCAAATATATTTGCATCGTTGTTGTGGTATGCCGTGCAGCTGTTAAGAAAACCCCGTTAGGTCATTTTCATAATCCTTTTTGTGTGTAGTAAAGAACTTCGCTTTCCACGATCAAGAAAGAAGGTATACTTACCTACTTACATTAGGTACACAACTTACAGTTGGCTCATAACCCTTTTTATTTTTTGGTTACGATTGGGAATTTGTGTTTTGCAGGGCATGTATCCTTATGCAAAGTTCTTTTTATGAAGGAATCATGATCGTAGATCGCCGAGGAAATTAGGAATTATTTTGTGTTTTATTTTCGCGCTGCTTTTGTCTCGAAAAATGTCCTTTTGCGCGGTGAGTCTGAGGTTTAGATCTGCCAGGGTTGAATTAAATTTTTTTTTTGTTTACTCGAGGTGGTTGGTAGGATAATTATCTACCTGCTTGTTTGGGTTGGAGTGAGACCTTTGGATTGTTGTTAAGCAATTACTCATGTCACAACTTGATTTAAGTAGTTTTTCTTTAAAATCCTCTTGAGTCATTGAAAGTATTGACAAACAAACAAATAAGGCTTTTCATTTTATAAGAAAAACTTGTAATGCTTTTAGGATCGGAACTTTTATGCATGATACACAAATCCATTTCGTTCTTTTGTAGCAATAAATACGTAAGCGTTTATATACCTGCTATTTATAAAATTACAAAAAAGAATTAAAGCAAGCTGAAATATATAAAAGAGCAAAACAAAACGAATGCAAAAAAAAAAGGGGCCAAACCAATCCAATTTTAATACACATTTTAGTTCATAATTAGAGCCAAAATAAACAATAAAATAATGCAAAATAATATACACCAGGTTATATTGAGACTACAAAATATAAAAATATAAACCAACAAAAACAAATACAGACGCATATAAGGTTCACTCCCACCCAAACTCAAATTTCACTTGTATATTTCATTTGTTTTCTTTAAGGATAAATTACATGCGTTAATTTGACCACCAGGGATGTTATTTGACTTTTACACTTTTGTCCTTTTCAAAGTCGATATTGAATGTACGTTCGCAGGATGAATCGTTTGTTCTTGAGACAAAATTCATCCCAGCGTACATTCTTCCTCGAAAATCAGTTACCTACAAGGGGTAACCTTTTCACGTTTACTTTTTGAGACAGTTTACCTCACAAATATTTTGAATTGCATTTCCAAATATTACACTGATTACATCGAAATGTAAGTTGAGCCTTAAGCAACATATAAAGTAAATGACAACTGCCATATTTCACCACCTAAAACCGATTCTTGACCTAACAAAAGGTTTGTTACACACTTATGAACTTAATTAGGAAGTTTGTATGTCGAATTTCTGGAAGTTAGGAAAAAATTGTCTCAGAAGGAAATAAAATTACAAAGACTGCAAGGAATCTGGAACAAGTAAAACACCATTATACAATCATAGTTTCATAATCAATCGAACGCTTAAATCGATAAAAAATAACCCACCTTCTAAATGCACAATACAATTCAACTCAATTAATTTTTCATTTGAAAGAACTCATATTTTTTGTAAAAAAAGACAAACAATTGAAACATAATAATTCATTAAAAAAAAAAGGATTTGCCTACATAGAACTAGGAGTGTGAAAACGTACATTCTTCCAGAAAAGCAGATTCCCACAGAGGGTAACCTTTTCACGTTGTCTTTTTTCACCTTGAGTGTACGTTCGCAGGATGAATCATTTGTTCTTGAGACAAAGTTCATCCCAGCGTACATTCTTCCAGAAAAGCAGTTACCCAAAGAGGGTAACCTTTTCACGTTGTCTTTTTTCACCTTGAGTGTACGTTCGCAGGATGAATCATTTGTTCTTGAGACAAAATTCATCCCAGCGTACATTCTTCCAAAAAGAAAAGCAGATTGCCTTCGAAGGGCATCCTTTTCACAATTCGATTTTGAGTGTGCGTTCGCAGGGTGAATCATTTGTTCTTGAGACAAAATTCATCCCAGCGTACATTCTTCCAAAAAGAAAAGCAGATTGCCTTCGAAGGGCATCCTTTTCACAAATCGATTTTGAGTGTGCGTTCGCAGGGTGAATCATTTGTTCTTGAGACAAAATTCATCCCAGCGTACATTCTTCCAAAAAGAAAAGCAGATTGCCTTCGAAGGGCATCCTTTTCACAATTCGATTTTGAGTGTGCGTTCGCAGGGTGAATCATTTGTTCTTGAGACAAAATTCATCCCAGCGTACATTCTTCCAAAAAGAAAAGCAGATTGCCTTCGAAGGGCATCCTTTTCACAAATCGATTTTGAGTGTACGTTCGCAGGATGAATCATTTGTTCTTGAGACAAAGTTCATCCCAGCGTACATTCTTCCAGAAAAGCAGATTCCCACAGAGGGTAACCTTTTCACGTTGTCTTTTTTCACCTTGAGTGTACGTTCGCAGGATGAATCATTTGTTCTTGAGACAAAATTCATCCCAGCGTACATTCTTCCAAAAAGAAAAGCAGATTGCCTTCGAAGGGCATCCTTTTCACAATTCGATTTTGAGTGTGCGTTCGCAGGGTGAATCATTTGTTCTTGAGACAAAATTCATCCCAGCGTACATTCTTCCAAAAAGAAAAGCAGATTGCCTTCGAAGGGCATCCTTTTCACAAATCGATTTTGAGTGTGCGTTCGCAGGGTGAATCATTTGTTCTTGAGACAAAATTCATCCCAGCGTACATTCTTCCAAAAAGGAAAGCAGATTGCCTTCGAAGGGCATCCTTCTCACAAATCGATTTTGAGTGTGCGTTCGCAAGGTGAATCATTTGTTCTTGAGACAAAATTCATCCCAGCGTACATTCTTCCAAAAAGGAAAGCAGATTGCCTTCGAAGGGCATCCTTTTCACAATTCGATTTTGAGTGTGCGTTCGCAGGGTGAATTATTTGTTCTTGAGACAAAATTCATCCCAGCGTACATTCTTCCAAAAAGGAAAGCAGATTGCCTTCGAAGGGCATCCTTTTCACAATTCGATTTTGAGTGTGCGTTCGCAGGGTGAATTATTTGTTCTTGAGACAAAATTCATCCCAGCGTACATTCTTCCAAAAAGGAAAGCAGATTGCCTTCGAAGGGCATCCTTTTCACAATTCGATTTTGAGTGTGCGTTCGCAGGATGAAACATTTGTTCTTGAGACAAAATTCATCCCAGCGTATATTCTTCCGAAAAAGAAAAGCAGATTGCCTTCGAAGGACATCCTTTTCTCAATTCCATTTTGAGTGTTCGTCCTTACAAAACGTACATTCTTGCACACAAGTAATACAAAGGAAAAAGGATAACCTTTTATTTCTTATATATTTTCACTTGGAGTGTACGTTCGCAGGATGAATCATTTGTTCTTGAGACAAATTCATCCCGGCGTACATTCTAACATGAAACCAAGATGAAGCATTCGTTCAAGAGACTAAATTCAATCCAAAAACATCAGTTGAAATCAAATGTTCACCAATGCAAAACACCTCAAAAACGTTTGTACATAATAAAAAAAATGAGTCTTCCATTAAAACTGCTCAAGAAACGGCAGCTATATCAGATCGATCACATTTTATATCCAATAAACAAAAAAAAAAGGGTTTAGGAATTGAATAATAATAAATTGAAAAAATGCAAAGTTTTTCATTCACTTTCAAAGCAGATTCATAAAACAAGCTCAATAAATAAACTTAAGCAAACCAAACAAAATCAAGTCATAGAAAAATTTTCAAAGAGTATCATGCAGAACAAAACTGCTAGTACATTTACATCTACATAAATGTATGCATCTATATTCTTTTTTATTGACTTAAATTTAAATATGATAGATTTATTTTGCAAGAGCAATGGATTTATCTCTATTTTAACTGGGTTTAAAAAAAAAATACCTTTTTCCAAAATTAGTATATGCAAAAATTGAACAACCAGCAATTGCTTATAAACCTTCTAACCTTTAAACCTTTTATTTTGAGTGTGCGTTCTTACAAAACGCACATTCTTTCAGGAAAGCAGATTGCCTACGAAGGGCATCCTTTTCACAATTCGATTTTGAGTGTGCGTTCGCAGGGTGAATCATTTGTTCTTGAGACAAAATTCATCTCAGCGTACATTCTTTCATGAAGACAGAATGAATCATTTGTTCAAGAGACAAAATTCATTTAGAAAACATCATTTAATATCTATTTTTTTACCAATAAAACACTTTAAACATACATACATATAAAATTTCAAAACACAAGCATTTCAAAAACATACACATGCATTTATAATATTCCTTGAAGAAGGAAGCATAACTAAATATTTTCTCTTTCTTTTATTTTCTTTCCGAGCATTTTCAACACAGAGAAATGGCTAAGAATGCCATATGAGATACGACACAGCTTTGTCAATTCTCTTGATTCTGTAGAATCAAAGTGGGCAGGGAAATCTGTCCATAGGCAGATCAAACCCAAAACAAAAGCACACGATGCAGCTTACCAATGGCAGCATATCATTCCGTCAAAATGCTTATCAGGAAAAGCAGGCATCTGGTCCGTTGCAAGCAGCAATAAATCTACAGAAGCAGTAACGGTATCAGTATAGCTACAAAAGCTACAAGAAAATCAGCAAGAACACCAGCATTGATTCGTCATACATCAGTATTTTAACAAGGACAACAACCAAAGCACCAGCAAAACTACAAGAATGACAGCACAGCACCAACATGAGCTTGTGATTCATCAAACCATCAACAGAATATACCAACAAGTTCCAATAGCTGTTCAATTTTAACCATAAGAATGCAGCAGTAACTACAAATCTCACAACAATCATCAGCAAAAAAATTTCCAAAATAAAACAGATCAAGTTTTTCCACACAAAGTAGAAAAATGTTCATCAAAAAGTTAGCACACTTTGAGAACATTCCAAGATCTCTCCAGCCATCCATTTCAACAACAATAGCAATAAGATGCCACTGCATAAACAGCTTTTACATTATCTAACACAATTGGTGGACCACATCAAAATCTCCAAATGATTCAACAGACCTTCAGCCAGCAAAACAGTCACAAGGTCTATACGATCAAAGATCCCCTCAGTGAATATTACCCGAATCGACTTGGTTTTTTCCATTGGCATTTATAAACACTCAGGGGCGCCAATGGTTTTCCCAATGTCCTTGAGCAAATGCTATTCGGAAGAAGCCCCCAATCCATCGAAGATCAACAATCATCAAATGTTAAACCGAAGGTTTAAAGTGGGCAGGATGTTAAATAATCCGTGCCTACTCGCAAGAAAAGCCTCTCAACACACACAACGTCAAAAAGGAACAGGAGACCAGCGAATAATCTGTGTGTATCTCCTTTTTCTACAACAACAATCAACACCAACCAACGATCGTGTGTGTTTCCTTATTCTTCCCTCCCTCTCTTCTCCTCAGTCGTAAAAAGATATTCAATAAAAAGGACGTGCCACGAGCAGTCCAACTAAAACCAAATAACTCTGTTTTATTTATTTATAATTTAATAATTGAAAGTAAAACTATACAGTCCACTCTCAGGTTACTGTTCAATTTGCTTCAAGTTTGATGTCAATATGAAGAGTTTCAAGGACATCAACGAGCCTCTTTTTCTTAACATATTTAGTTACCATCTTCTCATATTTTCACTCATAACTTATACCTATGACCTGCTCTCAATAATTTGCTACGTGAATTTTCATTTCTGCCAAAACCCACGTCGTTGAACTTTAGGATATCATTGCGTGTTATCGCAGCTCCCAATTCATTTCTATTAATCCTTATAGCCCCCCAATCAAAAACAAAATTCTATGCCTGTGCTCCATATAACCCCACTCATAACCTCTCCACAAAAAAACATTACGTTTTAAATTACTAGCTATAGCTGAACCCAAACAACAAAATATTTCCGTTTCTTGTTCTATTTTTGAATCTACCAACTTTGCTTTCGTCCTTTTTATCGTTTGCTTTAATCAGCTCGTGTTTGCACCGAATAAGCACACAAAGCTATAATTCATTTCAAAGATAAGCAAAAAAAAATAACAGACCTTCTGTCTTCTTCTTCTGATGGAAATCATAAGAACCCCCCCAAAAAACCAATAAAAACGATTAAAACCGAAAAATTTTATTCGTCCTTGAAGTAAACCTACTTACAGTTCATTTCGTGGTGGTAATAATGTTGTCATAATCATCTGACGAAAAAAAAAAAAATAGAAGAAAAAACGGATAAAGAAAAAGAGTAAGGATCTTTTTCTTCTTTCTCATGGTAAATTTGAGTTGGAAAATATTGTTTTTTTTTTTTATTTCTTCCTTCTTCTTCGTCCAATTTAACGAATTTAAGAAATCAATATTTATTCAATTAAATTTCTTTCGACCCACTCAAGGATCAATAAAAAGCAGAGAGAGGGCACACAATAAAAGAATAAGATGGCGATTTTAATTTTGTTTTTTTTATCACTTTTTCCTTCCGATTATAACATTTATCTTTGTTTTTATTTACACACGCTCACGCTCTATTGCCCAGAGACAAATGCAAGCCATTTCCTTGTTAAGAAAAAAAGAAGAAGATTAAGCTGAGAACAAACAAATAGAATGAAGGAAGTAGGAAATAGATATAATTGAAATGCAGTTTAATAGCACTCTTGGGGACTTCGAGCATGACGTTTGGATAAATTTGTAAAAGGAGCTTATAGTTTATAGTCCTTGAAATGTAATTTATAAAAAAATAAAGAACAAATAACTTGACTTTGAGAAAAATTATTTCGTCCCTTTTTCGTGTAAACTTTATTTTTACCACATGAAAGTGGAGTAGAATCATTGGGGGTTCGGAAGGATGTACTAAATTTTTAAATGCATGTCCTTAAGTGAAGGAGTGTAATCCTTTGATGATGATGACTTACACTTCTTACAAATTCGTTCAGTCTTTCCACATGTCTTTTGAATGTTTCACTTTTATCAATATTTTTATTGCATCCTTGGCACATGTCCTATTTACTTTCTCAAGAAAACAAAAAAAACAAGTCCAGAAAGGAAGTTAGCAAAATACACTTATTTAATATTATAGAAACGAAGAATGCAATATAAGCTCAATTCAATTGCATTGAAATATCCTGCACTGTGCAGGACATTTTCTTTATTCTCCCAAAGAAAAACCTTTTGTATTGAATTCGATTTTAAAGGACATGCTTTCGAGTAGTTAACAACCCATTACGACTCTAGTCAATATAAAATAAGTTAATTTTTGTAATCCAAAACCCATAAGCAATAAAGTTAAGCTTTGATTTCTTTTTTAATGGTTTTAAAATTCTTACAGTGATTCACTATTATTTTTTTTTTCTTCAGGTGTAAACTTCTTTTTAAACTAACAGTATTCTTTTATGGTAAGTATTCACAGCTCACAGGAAGTGGTAATGGAATAGTCGTTACCTTAATGGGAAAGGATAAGAATAAATGTCTAGTGGAAAGTGCCATGAATGCAATGAAATTGGTGTTAAGTTGACATCTTACCAATTGCTTCAGTTATAGCGATGGAATAGGAAGTTATTTGTGGTCTAGATTTCTTACAACACTTCATTTTTAGCCCAGGGAAATTAGTAATTTAAATCGCATTTTTCGCGGGACAAAATTTTTTTCATGAAATGTGTTCGGGTGGTTGTCCTTATCACAAAAGTCAATTTGTTGGGATAATTGGAGGTTGGGAACAGCCGCCATCTTGGAAAAGAGATTGGTATCGTTTTTATTGAATAGCTCCATTGTTATTCATTTTAACAAAAAATGACAAAGGTAAGACTTATTAACAATAAAATTATCTAAGAAATGATATACAAAACAATTCCGTGAGTTGATTAAATAAAATTTTATAGTTGCTCAAAGTGCGGGTTTGTATCGCAAGGTTGGGACAAAATGACATTTTTTCATATATCTGACGAACTTTTGATTTGTTTGGATAATTCTTCATGAATGAATTGTTGTACTTATAATTACCTATAAAATGAGCCCACAATCGTTATTGTCACCATCGTATTGTAGAAGTAATCTAACTCCGAATCTCTCCATGTACTAGTCAAAAGTAAGAAAAAAGCTGTTTTTTTGCTAGTAGGCCGAGAAAATTTTGGGAGTAGAGGTACAACCAAAATATAAGTACGCAGTTTTGCAGCCATACGCGTGTTAATATCGATTTCAAAGGTCTGACAACTCTAATTTTGTGCTTTATACAGTTTTTGGGGGGTTAAATAACGTAAGTTTTCCAGTTAATGTGAATGGGCTAAATTTATACTATTTGAAATTATAAATATACAAGCTGATGCTCTATTATTTTTCCTAAATCTGGACACCTCAATCTCGGCTATGGGGTTAATAGAACTCACGATATAAGCTTTTTTAACTAACCATATCAGGCTTTTCAATTCAAATAAACAAACAAAAATCTAAACAAAAAAAGCTTCTAAAACATAATCGTATAAACGGCTTATATATAGTTCTATTGGTCACATCCTCAAGATTGGGGTGTTCAGATTTAGGAAAAATAATAGAGCATCAGCTTGTATATTTATAATTTCAAATAGTATAAATTTAGCCCATTCACATTAACTGGAAAACTTACGTTATTTAACCCCCCAAAAACTGTATAAAGCACAAAATTAGAGTTGTCAGACCTTTGAAATCGATATTAACACGCGTATGGCTGCAAAACTGCGTACTTATATTTTGGTTGTACCTCTACTCCCAAAATTTTCTCGGCCTACTAGCAAAAAAACAGCTTTTTTCTTACTTTTGACTAGTACATGGAGAGATTCGGAGTTAGATTACTTCTACAATACGATGGTGACAATAACGATTGTGGGCTCATTTTATAGGTAATTATAAGTACAACAATTCATTCATGAAGAATTATCCAAACAAATCAAAAGTTCGTCAGATATATGAAAAAATGTCATTTTGTCCCAACCTTGCGATACAAACCCGCACTTTGAGCAACTATAAAATTTTATTTAATCAACTCACGGAATTGTTTTGTATATCATTTCTTAGATAATTTTATTGTTAATAAGTCTTACCTTTGTCATTTTTTGTTAAAATGAATAACAATGGAGCTATTCAATAAAAACGATACCAATCTCTTTTCCAAGATGGCGGCTGTTCCCAACCTCCAATTATCCCAACAAATTGACTTTTGTGATAAGGACAACCACCCGAACACATTTCATGAAAAAAATTTTGTCCCGCGAAAAATGCGATTTCATGCCCATATTTTGACTAATTTCCCTGAGCTATTTATTAATGGAAAAAAAAAATTAGTTCTGTTGAAAATCATGTTATAAATATTTGAAAGATTATGGTCATAAATTTAGTGTACTTTTTAACCCATGGGGTATCGAAATACCCCAAATCAATATCCAATCAAAATTTTACAAGATTAAATAACACCCATTTTCGCTTAACTCATTTAGTTCTGACCAATGAGAAAAATGTTAATCTCTTGTTTGTATTTCCATAATTCCATATCGTTCCTCGCAATTGTTGCCAACCCAAAAATCACATGTCATAGCTTAACATAACTTTAGAATTCGTAACTCTAGTTTTTCGTAACTTCGGTTTCGCGTAACTTTGACGCTCGTAACTCTGTCGCCCGTAACTCTGGTATTCGTAACTTCGTCGGTTTCCCCCTCAATTGATTTCTGAATAATTTAGTATAAGTATTTTGCCAAAAAATGAACTCATAATTATATAATATAAATCTTACATGTCCTTTGATCAACTTGCGCCTTTTTTTGTTTACGAAATATCTATAAATATGTCATTGGTTCTTCTAAAGAATGATCATTTCATAATAAAAAAAAATACTTTTATTTTGTTACAAATTCCTTAAATAAAATATAATTGAATCCTGTGCCAATATACAAGTTCCTTTGGATCTTTCAGATGTCCTTACAAAAGAGCCTCTTTTCTTTGCCTCGAAATTAATTTAAAGAAGATTATAGACATCAGTTTCTCGATGATGCAATTTTTTTTGTATCATCGTCTTCAGCAACAAAAAAAAGAAGAAGAAGAAATTGTGTCCAATACCTTCACTATGTGTATAGAGAGGTTGTTTTTTTTTTTTTTTTGTATTTGTATGATTTTCTGATAAAATACACAAGACATGACCCAAAGAGGCTTCCTTTTTAAGCACAAGCACAACAACGACGACGTGATATATATTTTTTTTTCTCAACACAAGAAAAAAGAAGAAAAAAAACTACGTGAAACTGAATCTTCTCGTTTTCAATCATCCATCCTATATCTCTTCTGGGCCAAGTACATTATTATTTAACTTTGCTGAAATTATTTCTCTCATCGACATTGAGTCACGTATGAATTAATGGTTGGCTTTTCTGTTCTCAGCTGCTGCTAGATGCTGATAGCTGTTGCTGTCGGAATTTCTAGCAGACGAAACGGGAAGAATTCATGCATACAATTGTACGTATATTATATAAGGATGAATGCCAGCCTAAGGATATGCAATAGTTTCATTAGAGCAATCGATTTTAATGAAATACGTTGCCTGAAATGTAATTGGTCCAGGTTCCTAGGATTTGATTTTGAAGAAGATTTATTTTGCATCTAAATGCGAAATCAATGGAATTAATTTATTTAATATGCCGATGATGATGGATATTATTTGAGTAGGCTTTTGGGGGCGATATTTATACGTTAGTTGATGCTAATGGTTGTTATGGTACATAATTATCACAACATAGGCATTTGCATAGAACAAAAGACCGTGAGAAAATAAAATAGAAATTTACGTTCCACAACAGTCAAGTACTCAACTCAAGCGTGAATAGCACCCTTTTTTTGCAGGAAGTTACGGCCTCGTACAAACTTCTTAAGTAACAATTTAACTTGTATAAGGATCAATGCAAACTATTTTTTTGACTTGTGCAAATAATTTTGGCGCACATTACCGAATTTCTTCAAGACCATTCATCCACAGGCAATCCACAAGCTAAAAGCTTGTGACGAACAGCATAAAACGACCTTATGCAGGCCTTTTTACAAATGGCCGGGCCAGGAATCGATCCCACGTACCTCCGCATACCAGCGCAGCACTCTATCAGTAGACCATGCTCGAACATTAAAAATGAGTGGAAAATAGGTAGCTACTTGATACCTCATATTGAAAAGCAATGTTTTTTTCGAATGCACTAGAAAAATTGCATAATTTTAAGAAAAAAAAACATTGCATACTTACAAGGAGAAAATATTGCATACTTAAAAGATACAAACATTGGACACTTAAAAAAAAAACTCTTGGAACAGGGCTTATAGAGGCCTTCTGTGAAAAATACGAGGCTTTTGGTTTTGGAAAGGTCTTAAAAAGGCCTTCTTTAACTAAAATTTACAAGGCTTCCTCTAAACACTTCTAAGAAGTCTTAAGGAGTCCGCCTTTCTTTCCAAAATGGTTGACTTGCTTAATCAAGCCTTAAACTAAACATATGCAAACTATAGCTTCTCAAATCGAAAAAATTGGACCTTAAACAAGCCAAATTGTTACTTGGGTTACCAACTAAGAAAAGATTTTTTGCGAAATTACATTTCTATTGCTGCCACAAAATCTAAAAATACCAATTGATTAAGCCACATCATAAAAAAGGTGCTATAAAAATAACTAATAAGCATTCAGTACACATAAATGGTTTCCACCTGACCCATAACAAAGTAAAAATCTTTGCTAAATATGAAATTATCTATACATTAAAGAAATCCAATAAAGTTATATGTACGAGTACGTTTATGATATTGAACAAAAGGAAAATGGTTATCACCAGGGAAAACACTCTATTTTTTATGTGTACATTGAACATAAATACACCTACGAACAAAAATAGCTTAACTGCTACATAAAAATCATTCTAACAGTTCAAATATCTGCTAACAAAAAAAAAGAAAAAAAAATTGATTGGAACACAAGGTCAAAATAAAACTTTATTTTTACTCGATATCTCTCTTTGTAAAAAAAATAAAGGTTTGTATCAATCACAAACAGTGATTCCAAGAACTTGCGCATTGTCTGCTGTTTCTCAATGTGTTTTTCAACTTTCCATTGAGAAACAGCTGAGTAAGTATACCAGTTTCCTAGAAGTTCAATGTTCCTTTCCTATATAATAGATATTATTTACTGTTATACTCTCGCACAATGACACTATTGTATGACAATATAATGTAGATGGGTCAGTAGTGTATTTCTGATAAACTGAGAGTTTTTGACTTAAATGGATGATAATGATATGCAGATAAATAGCATATAGGTTAATAATGGACGAAAATTGGGTGTTGATTTGGTGAAAAAGAATCTTTATATCGAAGCATGAAAATTATTGATAGTTTTAATGGAAGATTCAATTTTGAAAGATAGGTACTGTATTTCAAAAACTTATTTATTTCTTTTCATTAAGGATAGGAACTAAGATGCGATTTTGGTCGCGCGACTATTCAGTCGCAAAAATGGAGTACAAGGATTTCAATGACATGTTCCGGCTTAGTTTCCATGATTGGTTTTTAGAAATAATTTTTTTGGACCAAAAATAACGGTACTTGTCATATACCGATTTTAGTAAAGTTGAAATTGCTGAAAAACGGCTCCAACGGTTTTGTTTAAAAAATTCAAATGTAAGTTTTAAATTAAAGTCTATCTTCTATGAAAGAATTTTTGTCTGAAAATCATTATTAATGGTACCTGCTATAGAACCGTTTTTTTTTAATCCGATTTGCTCCAAAACTACTTATTCGATTTCAACGAAACTTTTTGTGAAAAATTATTTCTATAACAAAAAATAAAATTTCAAAAAAAATGATTTTTGGATTTTTTAAAAAAATTTTAAAATTTTTTTTGAAAAATCAAATTTTCGAAAACGGGACATTAAATTTTTTTGAAATTTTGTGTTTTAGGTGTTGATTAGTGATTTCTACAAAATGGAATACCAATTTTATTTTAAAACCTTTTTTCCAAAAAAATTATTTATAAAAAATTAGTTTTTTTTTTTTAAACGGCTCTAGCGATTTTGAAATTTTTTTTCTAAAAATGCACCTTAATATATCAGATAAAACTGCATATTTTTTTTGGAGGGCAATTTGATTTCAGATTTTGTTTTATTTGAAAAAAAAAATCTTAGAATTTTTTTTTCAATTTTTTTTCGTGCGAACCAGAAAACAGTTTTGAGATTTTACTAACACTATTTTATGTTGCATTTTGTTAGCATTTTGAAACCTCGACATCTTTCGCGAGTTGATAAAATATAAAACACCAGAAGTTTTCGCAAAAGGTCAGGTATGAAAGATTCCCAGAAAAAAATTAAATTGAAAAATCAATCAAAAATTTTAACTTTTTGAAATGCTTATCTTTTTTTAAAAGTGCCTAAAATCTACATTTTTTTCCACCTACCGACTTGTGAACCATTTTACTAGCTTAATTTTATTTGGATTTTTTAAAAACATTAAGTTTTTTGAAAAATCATTTTTTTTTGTAAACGGGTAAGTGTTTTTTTTTTTTCGAAAATTAGATTTTAAATCTTCATTAATATTTACTTTAAAATGTTATTTTTTTAAGTATGATGGTATACAGAGTGATTTACCAGCATTGTGCCAAAAAGCTAGAGCTTGTAGGGTGGGCTGCTACAAGAATAAAATTGTATCGGGGGCAATCTGCAGAAAAAATGGCTTAAAAAATTCAAAATAAATAACTTAATTAGCCCTATTCAAAAATGCATATGTACATCGTTTACTGTTGCTTTCAGCTTTGCATGTTCACATTTTGGAGATAGTGAATCTAAACGTAGCCATAAGACTTGTCAAGTTGATGTTGTTGTTCAAAAAAAGTTTCTTATCTTCTTTAGTTCATTATAAGTCCAACAAGCTTACATTTATTTGAGGTGAAAAACACTTCAAAAACTTATTCAAAAAAATGTATTTAAATTAACATATGTCTGTTCATTCAAAAAAGTTAAAATATTTTGTTTGGAATACACTCTTTTTTGTATAAACAAGATTTTAAGCACCAAACTATTTTGTTGATAATTTTAAAAACAAAATTTTTGTTTTCCAAGTCGAAAAACTTATCCCCAAAACAAAAGATGAAATCTCCCCTCGCTTATTATACATCTAAATATGTAATATTTCCTCTTAATAATTTTGAATGATGAATGAAGAAATTTAAAAATTTCCCCCATTCAAGAAACCGACCGCATTCTTGAAATTATCTTTCAGTTTGTTAGACGTCCCATAAACGTTTACAAAACAATTTTTAATAACAAAAACACCACAAACAAAAGCAAATGCAAAAAAAAATAATACAAAGCGAAATGCATGTTGGGTTGTCTTGATTTCTAAGTGGTTGCCTTCAGTTCAAGTGTCATCACACAAGATACTTAAGGTTTATTTCCATATACACACACAAATGAGAATGTTAAAGCAATATTACGTATACGCCCTGATGTACGCCTATGGACACAGAAACATACAACAGAGTGTGCCTATGCACACTGCAGCTTCTAGTCTATTCAGAGTCATGTTTCAATTGTGCTTCCTTTCCCCCCCCCCGAGAAGAGCTGAGCCGAGTCGAGTCGAGTCGAGTAGAGGTAGAGCCGCAGGCTCTCATGTTCAACATGCAATTGGATTGTGTAGCTACAAGAAGGACAATAGAACTATATATGCAAACAATTTTTTTTACCCTCAAGCCTTTGGTTACAGCATTTGTCACTGGCTTTTGCAACTTTTCAGAGACCCCATCTTTTTACCCCAAATCCCCTCCCCCTACGACTATGATGTATACAGTACATATTTTCTCCAATTGGGAACGTTCATTGTTGCAGTTTTAATTACAACTCAAAAGCGTTTCGCTCTTAGCTGAAGGGCAGCTTGCTAGCAAGCAGGCTGCTGCAGCTTATGTTGTGATGCCTGGCAGAATGTGGTGCAATGGAAACATAAACCATACTCATTCCTTATTGTTAAACCGCCATGTTATAAGGACTTGGGGTTTCACTTCATCTTTTATTATTATTTTTTTTTTTAATAAGTTACTTTTGGGTGGTGGGTGGCAAGAAAAAAAGGATTTTGATCCTTTTTCTTTGTCTCGCTTGTCGGCAATGTAGGTGAAGTTGAAGGCATTTAATAGTATAGCTCAAAGTTGACGTCAAAAAACTTTTGCAACTTTATATCAAAAAGAGTAGAAAAAAAAATGTATGAAACGAGAGTAAAAATTGAAGGTGGTTTCCTATAAGGATACACAACCCAGGATAAGTTTTAATTCATCATATTTTCCGAGTTCGGTCTAAGGGTTAAGGAATGACGTCGTAAAAGATTAATTTGAAGTAATTATGTAGATTTTTTTTTTTCTATTTTTATTGCATCCTTGAGAGTCGAGGCGAGGTCTAAGCACTTGAGAAAGAAAACAATTAGGTCACAAGTATAGAGTAGAGATTCCATTTCTGAACCTTTTGTAACTTTTTGTGAGGTTATGACAGCAACAGATTGAATTTAACAATGAATTCAATTACTCTTTTAAGAAGAATTTTAAATACTTGCCATTTGGAATGTCTGAGAATATTTTTCCAAAAACCCGCACATAAATTGGAAAATACCATCAACATTGTTGGCAAGGACATTTTCTTCCATCATCACACAACAAAGAACTTCTTTGTGTAGATGGACGACATTCTCGTAAACCGATTTTCAAAAAAAAAACATCAATTGTGAATAAATTGTCCTGTTTTACCTTAGTTTTTCCAGTTTTTTTTTTTTTTTTTTTTTTTTTCATGCCACAAGGGATACATCCTTCTTCTCAGTAGTTTTTCTTTTCGTTTTTTCTCTCTTATTCACCCTCATTGAAAATTTTTGTCAACAAAACAAAAATTCAAACCAAAACACAAAGGCAAGTGTCAGTTTCATGGACTGCAATGATAGTTTACTCACGACCAAGATCTATGCAAACAAATGGCCGGATACCAAGCCAGACTCTACTTTTCCACGTGAAATGCCAAAGACGGTAGTTTAAAGGACAAACGATAGGGGAGATAGGAGAAAAGCTGGGTGAGCCAAGTCCGTCGTCATCGTCGTTGTCGTAGTCGACAAAAGTGAATACAATTATGTAAATGGACAGCGAGTTATAGAAGAGCCAGTTGTTGCATGGTTTATGTGTCTCTTCCATCATTCAAGGACTCCCAACCTGACTCTACAAAGAAACTAAGTATAGTGCTGATATGGTGGCGCCGGAGGACAATGGATTCAAATTGAATAGAATATATTGATTTGGTTTAAGGCCAGTCAGTCGATATGAAGTTGCTATACTGTGTAAAAGGAGACAAATGTGTGGTAAGGTTTATTTTAGGAATGCAAATTTATTCATTGTGAATGAAAACCAACAAACGAGTTTAATACTGATTCAAGGTTGAACTTACTTATTTGTTTGAAGTTTTTATCTTGAAAAAACAAACAAAAATTAACGTGCGTCTGACTAGTGAAGATAAATAAATAAACTCCTTCGTCCTTTAACTTATAAGAATACTAATCCGGAAATATTTTTTTTTTGTGGTGATAACGTCTTATAAATCGATGAACCATGACAGCCACCACAAAAAAGTGAACCCATTTTCTCCCGTTCCACTCTCGCACTTTCGCGGTGCGGCAAAATTTCAATTAAAAATAAACTATTACGGCCATATTGTAAAATTGTCAAATGTCAAAAATAAATTCAAATCCAAAATAGTTATCCCGATTTTAGCTTTGAAAATGATTTAAAAATAGTTTAAAAATTACTATTTTTTTCTTTGTGTGATAGTGAATATCAAGGATTTGGATTTATTTTTGACATTTCAATTTCTTTACATCCAGATGTATTTTTTAAACTAGTGAATAATATGGCAGTTAGAGATACAAAAATCTTCTATAGCTTATTTGAAAGATAATAACCTTAAATTAAATATTTTTGAAGGATTTTTAAAAATTCCTTCAATTAATAGAATAAACAGGGGTAAAACGAAAAGATAAAATTTGGGCTAAAATATAAACTCGAAGTTGCAGAGAGTTGATTTTGCTAAAAAAATTTGAAACTAAGCTATAACGTTTTGTTTGAACGTTGTACACGTGTTAGGGCTATGACAAAATGATTATTTTGGGTAAAGGAAATTAGCGTTAAACTTAAAAGGTAATGTAGGCCTCTTGGCCTAATGCATACATGTGCAAAAAATTGGAATCGTTTAGTGCGTTTTGACTGAATAACGGAAGAAACAATTTTTTTTAAAACACGTTTTTGACCGTTTTTAACCGATTTTCATCGTTTTTTATTTTTATTAGATATAGGAATAAAATATATAGAGTAATGATAGACCATGACCACGACTAAATGTGTGCGAAGTTTCAAACACAAACACAATTTTGAGATAACGGTAAAATAAAATTTTAGAATTCAACAGGTTATAACTTTTGACCAAGAGCAGAAAGAAATTTTATTAAACTTACTCTGAGCATCCTGATACAATTACCTTTCATTTGGTATATCAGATCACACATAACGGTAGACAAGCTACACAATGTTAAATCAAGAAACTTACTAAAAACCTCAAAACACCAGTGTTACATAGATCTGTTGCCCCCCGAACAGCCACCAGTGTGGGAAGTACCAGTAATCTCAGTCTGGAAATTCGACATGGTTGACATGGTAGGCATCTTTAAATGAGATTGATACGTCATATGAAAGGTGAAATAATAAGCTTTCACATGGTATATATTTTTTATAGGTTGTCAAACAAAAAAATTGATTCCATAGCTTGAGAACATACAAATAAATGTTTTTTTGCTTTTTTTAATGAAATTTGATAGAGTTCAAAAAATTCTAGCTCTTTTTGTAGATGTCTCATAGACCTGATCGATATAAATATATTTTGAGCTAAGACAATAAGCTTTTAGATGGTATAAAATTCATTATAGGTTGTTATATCAAAAAAATGAATTTTTGGGTGATGGAAATGATTTTTTCACTTTTTCCATAAGAAATGATTGTTTTTAATAAATTGTTTTAATACTTTTTGCGCATTGTAAAAATTTAAAAATGGTTTTATTATTTAGAAGAAATATTTGGCTTTTTAATGGTATAATTTTTTTTGTAAGCTTTTAAAATAAAAAAATTAATAAAAGAGAAAAGAAAAAAGATAATATTTTTTAGCAAAATTATGATTGCAAATTATGATTGTTTGAAATAAATAAACGCTTCAATTGACTCATTTTAAAAGCACACAACCTGTTTTCTTACGACGTTATCACGTTAAAATCATCGTCCGTAAGCCGGCTTTACAGACAACCTCTTTTTTTATGGCAATATGGTGACATAGCGACATGGCGACAAAGCAACAAAGCAACAAAGCGACATACATGGCGACATGGACGAGATGGTGACATGGCAAAATGATGACATTATATCATGGAGACAGGAGACAGGTTCAGGAAATGTTTCAGACACGTTGAGGACATTTTCAGGGCATGTTTATTTCGAGTGGGTTTTAGAGAAATAATTGAAAAATTAAAATGTAACAGAAATGGGAGCGGGTCATAATTCTGCTTGTCAAAATTCTGTACGACAAAATTCTGTGGGGTCAAAATACTGTAATACCATAATTCTGTACGTCATTTTACTGTAAATACAAAATTCTGTACTAAAAATACTGTATCAACAAAATACTGACATGCAAAATTCTGTGCGCGTGCACTTTTTTACATTATCAAAACGACATTTTTTTACAGCATTTTTACAGAATTTTGATTTACAGAATTTTGATGTACAGAATTTTGAAATACAGTATTTTGACCAACCAGAATTTTGCTATACAGAATTTTGACTTTCAGAATTTTGTTTCTACAGCATTTTGCACATACAGAATTTTGACATACAGTATTTTGGCATACAGTATTTTCAATACAGAATTTTGCAACATACAGAATTTCGACCCCAACCCAACAGAAATTTATTAAAATTGGGATCCTTTTTGTGATGAAATTTCGACGAGTTATGAACAATTAGATACTGTTCTGTATCTCATCATAAGAGTTTTTCCTATTGTAGATATAATGACTTCAAAAATTTTAACCTCACATTAATTAACTACACAATTCTTAAACTAACACGCCCATGTTTTTCAAATCAAGTCCGTAAGTAGTTTTTAATAGCACTACAAAAACACCAATTTCTTTCTTCTAGCTGAATAAATTAAAAATCACTGCTTGTACTGGTGGAAAACAACAAAACCATCGCCGACTAGGATAACCACCATCTAGCCTTTCAACCAGTTTTTTGTTTTTGTTTTTTTTTTTCCTACTACACATATTCTTTATCCACAACAAGCCCTCAAAGTGTTAGGTTACCACCCAAAGTAGTAAAGTTGTTGGGTTTCTCCTATGAAATTGTTTTGCCTTTCGCATCCTCAAGTGTGAAAATGGCTCCCTTGACTATGATTGAGGCGATTAGCAAAACACTTTATTTTACAACATAAATTAGCCACAGCAATGACATGGATTATGGGTTGTTTTTGTTTGTGTGTGGTCGGTAGTTAAGATTGTGGATTACACATACCTATTTTTTATAAGAGGTCCCCTTTGGAATTTTAAGTATTTTTATTAAAAAAAATTGTAAAAAAAAAAACAAATTAAAGCTTCTTTAACATATGGAACTTAAAGTATTTTTAAAGCCTTTTGAAGGCAATGCTGTAAGGACTCTTAATTGTTTTCCGCACTAACATTTCCATCAGTGGAAGAGAAGAGTAATATTTTTTATTCACGAGATAGTAATCATCACAAGGTTTGATGATGGTGTTATCCTTACACCTTTTATATTGTTGTTAATGGAAAAACAAGGACCTTTGCTGAAAAGGATTACTCACATGCACGTCTGGACATTTGGGCTATGTGTATATTCCATTCACACAATTCTATACTATACCTTGTGGCGCAATACGGTTATGAAAAATACATATTCGACGAATTTTCGTGTATGAAATCTAGGATTCTACCCTACATTTTCTCTCATTCATACATCAACAAAAGGATTTCAAAAGCACACAATGTTGGACCGATGCCAAAATGTGTACTTGTTGCAGATTTACACACTAACTTTCGCCCTGTTTTGTACGAGAGGAGCACAACGAGTGAAAATGTAGGTATACTACATCCTCGTATTTCGTCCTCGTAGGTATATGTATATCCTGGCCCTGCCAAAAAGACAATGGGATATTATTTAGTATTTACTCATTCACACGAGTTTGGAACTTGGAATTGGAGCTCTGGTGGAGCTGGTAGAGCTCCGCACTGCCACTGAATTGTGAATTGTGATTCATACAGCACACCTCTTGTGTCTTATATCTTTTTTTTATACATAAACCTGCTAACAGTGCCAGTAGTGGGATTTGTAGGTAGATAGGCGCACAAGCTCTCTGGTAATGGAGAATAGGAAACTTTCCTTCCTTCCTGAGATCGTGGTCGGCTTTGTTTGAGTTCGTTTATATTCCCGTTATATATAATGTTGGATTTAAAATTATGAAATTTTTCCTTATACACATGCAAAGCACATAACAGCAACAGCATCAGTGGTGCTATTGTGCATAAAATAATGAGCAACCGAGCGTTGTGGGAATAGAATTTTTCTATTGATGAAGAAAGTATTAGCCCAGTAGAATTAAACATTTCAAATGGAAAAAATTAGATCGTGCAATTTTTTTTCATAGGATGATAGAGGGGATCACTGGGAGCTTAAAACCAGTTTTTCGGGAAAATCGACCTTGTGCTTAAGCCGCCATCTTGGATTAAATGTAAAACACGTTTTAGTGAATAACTCGGCCATTTTTGATTTTTGACAAAAATTAAAACTGTAAAAATTGTAGAAAATTTTATTTTCTATAACTTTTGTCTTAATAAATTTTTCTATATGACCTATATTTTTCGAGTTAATTTGAAAAAACTATACCCCTACTCAGCTTAAACTTTATACCCGCTTTGATTATAGATTTTAAGATGAACGTAATATGGGAGTGTTTTTATATGTTTTTAGGGATGATAAATCTAGCTGCAATGTTAGTTTTTGCAAATTCATGAAATTTTATAAACAAAAGGAACTATCTCAAAATCGGTAAGTGTCGTTTTAAACAAAATTGGTAAATATTATAATTAATGTCTAGCAAGACAAGCAAGTTTTTGAATTTTTCAAATCGGTTCATTAATGCCTAAGATATGACCAATTGTTTATAATAAAAGCTTAAAAGAGAGAGTGAGTTATAAACAATTGGTCATATCTCAGTCATTAATGGACCGATTTGAAAAATTCAAAAATTTGCTTGTCTTGCTAGACATCAATTATAATATTTACCAATTTTGTTTAAAACGACACTTACCGATTTTGAGATAGTTCCTTTAGTTTATAAAATTTCATGAATTTGCAAAAACTAACATTGCAGCTAGATTTATCATCCCCAAAAACATATCCCATATTGCGTTGATCTTAAAATCTATAATCAAAGCGGGTATAAAGTTTAAGCTGAGTAGGGGTATAGTTTTTTCAAATTAACTCGAAAAATATAGGTCATATAGAAAAATTTATTAAGACAAAAGTTATAGAAAATAAAATTTTCTACAATTTTTACAGTTTTAATTTTTGTCAAAAATCAAAAATGGCCGAGTTATTCACTAAAACGTGTTTTACATTTAATCCAAGATGGCGGCTTAAGCACAAGGTCGATTTTCCCGAAAAACTGGTTTTAAGCTCCCAGTGATCCCCTCTATCATCCTATGAAAAAAAATTGCACGATCTAATTTTTTCCATTTGAAATGTTTAATTCTACTGGGCTAATGTAGCTCTTTTTTTGGTATTCAATAGGGCTCTTTTCTCTTTAAGGATAATACAAATAAGTTACATAAGTCTTAATGCTAGAAAAATGAAATACAACGTTACGCAATGATACGATACAGGAGAAAGTAATTATTGTAATGACTTAGCAATGCTCATAAACAGGGGAGTACACTCCCTTGGGGCAAGCGGAGCGGTGCCCCGGGGCCCCCGACCGACCCCAGGGCCCCCACTGGCGACAATGCAGAGAAGGAAACTGTTAGCATAAATTGAGTTACGAAGTAACCAGGGAGACAAATTATGTCATTCAGTGTAATGTATAATACATTGGTATCCACACAGTATATGTATATTGATTTTAAAAAAAGTTACCCCAGGGGCCCCAAAAAAAAATAAACTGCTTTTTTAAAAGAAAAATTAATATTTTATCTTAGGGCCCCAAAAAATATTACTAAATCTTTGCCACCACAAATAATACATTAGGGGCCCAAAAAAGCAAAAAAATATTATTTGAGGATCTTCAAAAGTGGTTCAAAACAATCAATTAGAAAATTAAATATAAATTCAGGGGCCCCAACATAAATACATCAGGGCCCAAAATAAAAACATTACGTTATTGGTGGCATTCCGAATATTACTTCAGAACAGAGGCCCCAATACCTATTAATTTTTGGCTCCAAAAAAATTATATTATATTTTAGGGGCCTCTTAGCACTTAATTTTGAGGCTCTAAAAATAATTTTTCAGGGGCCCCAAAATAAAAAAAAATATGTCTGAAGATGGAAAATAAAATATGTTCTTATTACTTCAGAACAGAGGCCCCAAGAACTATCAATCCTAAGCTAAAAAAAAAATTTATTTTAGGGGTCTCTAAATATTTAATTTTGGGGGCCCCTAGTACAAGTGTTTACTACTTTTATGAGAGACATTTTAAGTAAGTATAGCAAAGTGCATTACGAACATATTAAAACATTAAAATAAACCTAAAAATAAATAAGCCATACAAAAAAAAAACCTATACGTAATTTTTTTTTTTGTAACTAAGGGGCCCCCAAATATCAAAGGGGCCCCCAAAATTTAGTTTTACCCCGGGGCCCTGGCGACTCAACGTACGCCACTGCTCATAAAGAAGCCGTATAGAAATGTTATGTAAAACTGAAAGGTTTGGAAAAGATAATCTATCAATAGAGGGTATCCAGGATTTTGCCCACGTACTTTTATGCAGAGATTCTGTAAATATAATAAAATGTCGTGATCATTGCTTACAGAAAGAAGTAAGAAAAATAATGGTCAGTGCCTTCGAATGGTTCCTGTGAAAAAATTAAGGCGTCAAATGGAAGTGGACATTTTTTACTTACTCAAAAGGGCAAGTATTGGTTTCGTGGCAAAAAAAAAATTTCGAGGTTTTATTCAAAACTAACTTTACGATTATATAGAAGTCCAAAAAGTGGGTTTCATCATGACGTCTGTCGGTCTGTGAGTCGCACAGTGGGCCCATATGGCCTTAGGCGTCTCAAAAATCTGTAACTTTGTTGTCTTTTGTGATAATTGCTTCAAATTTGGAATATAATGTCTTTGATATACATATAACGAATCATTCAACTTATTTTTTTTTTTAATTAAAATTGTTTTTAAGCTTTTAAAAATTAGTCAAAGTTCAAAAAGTACGATTTTCGCTTGGTTTGGGTATTTAAAAATATCTGTAGTTTTTTTTGTAAATGCAAATAATTTTTGAGCTTTGAAAAGCCAGGCAAAGCTCAAAAAGTACAATTTTGGCTCGACTATGGCGTTCCAAAAATCTGTCGTTTTATCGAGTCTGAAAATAATTAACTTAAATTAGGAATATATTACCTGAAATGTTTAATAAATTATTTGACACACTGGCTAGAACGTCTCAAAAATCTGTAACTTTTGTATCTTACAAAATTATTTTCTCAAATTTTGCAAAATAAGATAAAACTGGTTTCTTAACTTTATAAAGGCCTTCCTTTCGTGTCTTAAAATTACTTAATTATTTTTATGAGTATGCAATAAAGAAAAAAATACATTTCAATGTACTTTGTTTGTGTTACGTTATTTGAAATTAAAGCTATTTTATTGAAAAATTATAAGAAAAATATTGATTATACTCATTTTAAATAAAGTCGTTTGTAAGGCAAAGTGAAATAGTCGCTATGCTTTTGAGAAAAGAGCAAAAAAAGAAATCACAAAAAAAAAAACTGGCTGTCAATTTTCACGAAAATCCTTCTTAATTAAATACGGCTCTTTTGAAAATCTTCGAGTAAAATCAAAATCAGTAAATAAAATCTCTATGTAACTTTTTCCATAGATGAAATTTTTTTCAACAATTACAATATGAAATTCTAACATTTTTCTGCTACCTTAGACTTTTTCTAATAGTACAAATATCTTCAATTTCGGGTGCATATACTAAGTCTAAGAGCCCACAGCAAATTTTGGGAGTGGAGGTATAACCAAAATGTGAGTATGCAGTTTTATAGCCTCATGCGTTTTAATAACGAATTCAAAAGTCTGGCAGCTTTAAATCGCGGCTTTATATGGTTTCCGAGGGGTTAAATATCGCGAGTTTTCCAATTAATGTGACTAGGCTAAATTAACACAAAATCACATTCTGAATATAAGGACTGATGCTCTGTCATTCCCCCAAAGCCTGAAGACATCAATATTGACAGTGCGATCAATAGAACTCAAGATATGTATTGAAACAGGTCAGGATGCACCAAAATATGTTTTTTTGTACTATGTCTTTCGACAGATATATCGTTCTCTATCAAAGAAAAGCAGATAAAAGCAGCCAATTCTTTTTGTATCTTTTAGTACATAAACCAAAGAACAAAATTGTGAAAAAAAGTAGACAGCGGAAGACAGCGGAAACATTTAAAACTCAGTTCGAAATTGCAAATAAAAGCTTATTGTGTGAAAAAAATAATGTTAATTAAAAATATATTTTTAAAAGTTTTTATTTTCAGCAATATAAATAGCAGTTAAAATAAGCTTTCCTACGACTTACAACACTAATTTATTCAAATATAGTTTTGAAAACGTATCGTGAAGATTTGCTTTATTTTGTTTCTCAAACTAAAGTATTTTCAAGTGAAGACTTCAGATACAATTTTGTAATAGAGAAACTCATTTTAAAAATCAAATTTTCAATGAAAACATATAGATTAACTTTCCCTTGATTCATTTCCTTAAAGAAATTACCAAAAATTAAAATTTCATAAGAACCATTTTTGAGACGCAAATGGTCCTTTGGGCCCATTGTGCGTCGGTGCGTCCATCTGTACAAGTAGCTACAGCCTAAACGGGTGGACGGATTTTCTTGAAATTCGGTATAGATGTTTTTTTTTCGTAATTTTAAAGGTTGTTTTTTTTGTATCCATGTCGGCTCTTCTCCTACATAAACCAAATTTCTTAAAAGTTAATAAAGAGAAAGCTCTTATTATCTACAAGTTAATTAACATAAAAGTGCTTTGAACTGCAAGACCAAGTACGTGCGACCCCAGTCGTGCATTTTATTTATTTTATACTTTATAATAAACATTAGATTTTGAGATCAAAAACCAAACACGCTGGGAAAAATACAATTTTGCAAAAATTAGTAGTAGTTAAGCCTTAATTAGTTTTATAAAAGGACATCTATGTATATACCTATTAAAGTCAAGTGAAGCTTCATCACAAGAAATACTTAGCTCGCCGGATTAAAAAAGAAGAATTTAAGAAACATAGTCAAAAACTCCAAGGTGTCACTTAGTTATTGCGGAAGGCTTAATAAACATCCTTTATAATATGAATGCAACTCTCAGGTAAAAATGTATCCAAGCCATTGGAAATTCTCAGAAGTAATAACGGTCTTAAAGTCTAACAAACAATCACACAAAAAGAAATCCTACTGGCCCATTTCATTTCTCGTCGTAATATCAAAGGTTTTTGGGAGAGTATTTTTTCAGCGTGCTCAGCAAAGAATAGAAGAAAAAGGTACCGGAACCAGTTTTGTTTTAGAAGCAAATACTCGACGATTGATCAAGTGCTTAGAATCACCGATTTCATTTAAAAAGCTCTTGAAGTAAAAAAACTTTGTGCTTTTGTTCGTATCTCACTTTTTAGTACATTTTCTTGAGATCTATCTTATTTATTATGTACTGAAAAGTGGAGATTGAGCTTAAGCTCATTCTTTTTGCATATGAGCATATGACACGAAGGCCTTAAACTCAAACAGATAAGGTGCAGATTTTAAAAAATTAATAAGAAAAGTTTAAATTTTTATACATATGTATACCAACATAAGCGACATGATTTAAAGGTTTTTGTTTAACACTTATTCCAACAAAACTCACAAACAAGTCAACCTGACCATCCCTGAAAAGTAAAGCACCTTATTCATGTTGATCTGACACAAATATCTGAAGTGTAGTTTTTCAATTTTTTAAAATCTGCACCTTATCTTCAAATCAAAAAAATTCGGACTTGCGGACATGAGATTTTTTAGATTTTTGAGGGTAGTTAAAGAATATCCAAACAAAGCTTAAAATGAAAAAATTAGCCTATTAGCACTTATTCCTAAGATGAACAAAAATCTTCTTTAGTGCATATCCTAAAATTTGCCCCTCCATCAAAAAATACCATTATTTCGTAGGTGTATATATTTTTTGTAATGGATTGTTTTGATTTTTAATAATGATGGATTCTTAAATCTGCATGCAAAATTTGGTTCATCTACCATAACTTTTAAGGGTTTTTCGGCAGTAAGTTTGCAACTGTTATAATAATATGAGTTGACAGATGAAAAACAGTTATAACATTTTCCAGAGACGTCAGATTGTATATAAATAATTATTTTAAAATGGCGTACCTACCTATCAAGATTTGTTTTGGTTTTCTTTTTTCAAAAATAAAAAATTCTTTGCAGAATTTTTTTTTTTTTTAATTCTTCCTATGCAAGAAATGAAGTTGCGTTAATTTTTAAAGTTGTTTTTTTTTTATCTGCAATTTTATATTTTTTTATTTTTTGTCAAAATTTTGTTTATAAAAACATTTAAACTAAGCAATTTATTTCAGCCAAGTTAATTCTATTTATGTATAATTGTATCCATATTCTCTCTTGTCAAAAATCTATCATAATCTCTTTAAACATTCATTTAAAAAAAATCGATGATTTAAATTCTCTGAAAAATGGAAAAAGTTGAACTATTCAATTTTCTTCTCATTTTTTTTTTTCTGGTTGGAAGAATTTTGCAAAAATAAACTAACCCCGCATTCTATATTATGAAAACTTTTCAATTCTTTTTTTCCTTATTATAATTTTTATTCTCTGTTTATTTTCATGCACTTCAATATCTTCACACATCGTTCTTCAAATTGAAAAGTTTCCTTCACAGATTTCAACTTAAGAACTTCATTGTATGCAAATTATGTTCGCACAGACACACACATATCGACCTATAGTAGAGTAAAGTTTAAAGTTTCTTTCCAATTAGCGGTTCAAAACTATTCACTATTTTCTTTTTGTTATATCTATGGAATGGAGTAGGTATATATGAAGAAAAATCTTCGTAGAAAAGTTTTAAGGATCACAAACCAAAACACAAGGTTTTTGGTAACAAACATGCTTGCATTTAAGACTGGTTGAAATTCAAGAAATAAGATTTCAGAAAACAGTTGTATGTGTGTTTTTTTCTGGTTGCCATAGAATAAATTATGATTTTGAAATTTACGGTTTTAATGAAAACCTGCCAAAAAACCAGTTGAATCATTCTCAAGTGATCCTCTTTCAAACATATGGCAATTGATTTTAATTTATGCATTCTACTGAGGTTAAAAAAGAAATTTAAACTCAAAAGTTGTATTATTTCCAACACCACAAACATACTCCAACCCATTTACATGGTATCCCCTAACCATGATATATTTCTGTGAAAATTGAAATGTTTTCCAAATGAGCCATGAAATTTAAGCCGAATATGTTTTACAATCGAAATCAGAAGGTTTTCAATTTACACAATCCCCTCTAATGCATGCACGAAAATAACCTGTGGCCTCCCACTCGAATCATAAATGCTCTTAACATGAAACATGTACTCGTGTACAGAGCAGCAACTTTGCCAACGGCATGGAATTTATATTATTCCATGTGTCCTCTGGAACTATTTATGTTGGTTCTTTTTTTTTTTTGTTATGTGTCCTCCAACTCGCAATGATTTAGACATTATGAAATATAACAACCTTTTCTGTGTGCTGCACGAAAAACTAGTTCACTGTGGCGTATACGTAACTTTTTTTTCGATCATACTTTTTTTTTGTCATACTTCGTGGCGCGCGTCATTCGTATCGTCATCGCGCCAATCCGTCCTCAATTTTGAAACTAAATCTCGCAGGTTACTTCAACTCTATAGGAGAAAAAAAGTTGAATAACCATAAAATGCAAATGCAGTCAATGTGCGAATTGGCAAAAAAATATTTAGATGACATTTTTCCCAAGGATTTCTCTTAAGGGTTTTTTCTCGTTTTTTTTTTTCTTCCTTTTTTTTAAACTTTGGTCTCGTTTTTTTTTCTAGGTACAGAATTAATTTGAAATATTCTTAGGCTTCGTTCGTGTGTGGTGATTTATGCAAAATGCCATTTACAAATGGCGGCGAAGTGAGATGACATCGCTTGTGTATATTTTTATTACCTTGCCTGCCTGCCAGGTAACGAATACTAAGTGTATATAGTTAAGCAAGTGCTGTGTAGGTATTTTGTTTTCTGCTAAGGAGGAAATTTCTTTGGAATTATGACATTTTAATGCAGACGAGCGGGTGGTAGCTTGAAATGTCTTCACTTTTGCAACCAAGTTGTTGGCTAGACTTTTTTTTTTTCATGAGGCTATAAAAGGAAACTAGTTTTTATGAAAGGACTTTTTGTTGTTTCCTTAAACTTACATTTCATTATGATTGATGATGTTAATAAGGAATAAGTAAGAGCTCGCTCCGTGTAAGTGGCAGGACCTTCTTTGAGAAATTATACTAACTTAAAAAGTTTTGATTAAATCTTCTTAGTTTGTATTGTTGTTTTCATTTGACTTTTTAGTCCTCTTATTGAAGTGAAAATTCATTCAACAAAATACACAACACAAATAATACACTCAAATACCTGAAGGATATTTTTAAAATTTTTTGAAACAATACAATAATGATACCTGGCGGCAAAAACACACACAAAAGTTTCACTTGAAACATCACCTTATGTTTGTCTTGAGGGCGCTTATAAGGTAAGCGCGCGCGCTTTATTTTGGAAGACAAAAGATAAACTTTGCTCATAACTCGTGAAAAGCTCTTGTTTTATTGTCGTCGTCGTCGTGGATTGTTGTCGTGTCGTTGACAAAAGACGTATAGGTATGGTAGGTGCATTGTATAAACCTTGAGAACTTGTGACAACAAATTTCAATCGTTGTTTGTGTTATTATTGTTATACTGTATCCACATTTTATTGTGGTGACTGGTGACGGTTAGGAAAATAGCTGTGGCATAGTGAAAGTTTTTAATTCTCACGCGGGATAGAAAAGATGGGGTTGATGATGTTGAGTAAATGCTCTTTTAAACGGGTCGCTGCACTCAAGGGGGTAATATGGATGATGGTATAGAGCCAAATGAACAATAATAATAGAAAAACACTTGAGTCTCGGGGAGGTTGAGGTTTTTGTTTTGAGAATAAGAGATGGAATGGATAAACTTGATTGTGATTGTGTTATTTGTTTTTGTCATTTTGTGAGAAAATGTTTTTTCTTTACTTAAAAGATGATATGAGATATGGATTTTGTGTACATTTCTTAACTTAGACAAAGCAAAATGTTGAGGAATAGTTTTTGATTCCATGTTTTTTTTTTTATAAAAACGAGTTAATAAATTCTTGGAGATTTGAAGATAGACTTTTTTTCAATCAGAAATTCAGAAAATGTTAATTTACGGTTTCGACGAGTATTTTTGGTAAAATTTGTTAATTAACTTTTTACTATTAGAATTTGTAGCTTGATAATGTTTTTATTGGGATCATGAACTAACTGCTATTTATACTGCTGAAAATAAAAATTTTTTAAAATATATTTTTGATTAATATTATTTTTTTCACACAATAAGCTTTTATTTGCAGTTTTTTAATTTCGAACTGAGTTTTAAATGTTTCCGCTGTCTTCCGCTGTCTACTTTTTTTCACAATTTTGTTCTTTGGTTTATGTACTAAAAGATACAGAAAGAATTGGCTGCTTTTATCTGCTTTTCTTTGATAGAGAACGATATATCTGTCGAAAGACATAGTACAAAAAAACAAAACGTATTTTGGTGCATCCTGACCTGTTTCAATACATATCTTGAGTTCTATTGATAGCACTGTCAATATTGATGTCTTCAGGCTTTGGGGGAATGACAGAGCATCAGTCCTTATATTCAGAATGTGATTTTGTGTTAATTTAGCCTAGTCACATTAATTGGAAAACTCGCGATATTTAACCCCTCGGAAACCATATAAAGCCGCGATTTAAAGCTGCCAGACTTTTGAATTCGTTATTAAAACGCATGAGGCTATAAAACTGCATACTCACATTTTGGTTATACCTCCACTCCCAACATTTGCTGTGGGCTCTTAGACTTAGTATATGCACCCGAAATTGAAGATATTTGTACTATTAGAAAAAGTCTAAGGTAGCAGAAAAATGTTAGAATTTCATATTGTAATTGTTGAAAAAAATTTCATCTATGGAAAAAGTTACATAGAGATTTTATTTATAGGTACTGATTTTGATTTTACTCGAAGATTTTCAAAAGAGCCGTTTTAAGTATTTAATTAAGAAGGATTTTCGTGAAAATTGACAGCCAGTTTTTTTTTTTGTGATTTCTTTTTTTGCTCTTTTCTCAAAAGCATAGCGACTATTTCACTTTGCCTTACAAACGACTTTATTTAAAATGAGTATAATCAATATTTTTCTTATAATTTTTCAATAAAATAGCTTTAATTTCAAATAACGTAACACAAACAAACTACATTGAAATGTATTTTTTCTTTATTGCATACTCATAAAAATAATTAAGTAATTTTAAGACACGAAAGGAAGGCCTTTATAAAATTAAGAAACCAGTTTTATCTTATTTTGCAAAATTTGAGAAAATAATCTTTTAAGATACAAAAGTTACAGATTTTTGAGACGTTCTAGCCTAGTCAAAATCGATTTTTTTTAGCTTTGAATAAACGTTTAATACTTAAATAAAAATATTATCAAAAAAAACAGTGTGTCAAATAGTTTATTAAATATTTCAGGTAATATATTCCTAATTTGAGTTAATTATTTTCAGACTCGATAAAATGACAGATTTTTGGAACGCAATAGTCGACCCAAAATTGTACTTTTTGAACTTTGCCTATCTTTTCAAAGCTCAAAAATAATTTGCATTAAAAAAAAACTACGCTCAATGATTTCTAATACATTAAAGATTATATGTTCCAAATTTGGTTTAATTATTTCAGGAGACAAAAAAGTTACAGATATTTTTAAATACCCAAATCAAGCGAAAACGTACTTTTTGAACTTTGACTAATTTTTAAAAGCTTAAAAACAATTTTAATGTAAAAAAAAGTAAGTTGAATGATTCGTTATATCAAAGACATTATATTCCAAATTTGAAGCAATTATCACAAAAGACAACAAAGTTACAGATTTTTGAGACGCCTAAGGCCATATGGGCCCACTGTGCGCCGGCACGATACCAATTTCGATTTTCACATCTTCATTATAACGTCGTAACGCAGGTGTATACCAAAATTCAGCACAATAGGAATTTTTCCGCAGATAAAACCTAAAATTACTGGGCTAAAACTACAGACACCACAACGAAAAAGCAACTTTTTATTAGATTTTTATTTTGTTGTCTGGTTTTCTATAACTTTGGCATTAATAGTGCCACTATGAACAAGGTTTACGATATAGAGTTTATTTATTATTTCAAACTCCAAAAATATACCAATTTTCGCAAAGAAAGTCGTCTCTTGGATGCTTTCTTGTTCTAAAGGCCATTTTTTACGAAATTGAGTTAAGTATGCAGTGTTAATGATTTTGGGGCGCTCTTTCGTTTGACTATTTTGTTCTATCTCTTTTAGTTTTCAAGTTACAGAGCAGTTTTTTGTTCAAACAAATGGAAGTAGGTATATTTAAAAAAATAATTTCATAATTTCTATCTTGTCCAATATCCACTTTTTTTATATTAATGGTTTGTTCAATATGCGTATGAACTTTTTTGTTTGTGTTTTCTTCTATGTTGTTCAATATTGAGTTATTTTTATTTTACTACATCCTACATATTTTGAAAACTTTTTGTCACTCCATATGCCATTGTCCAATATCCAAAATGACTCCTGTTTGATATTAATTTATAATATAATTCAAAATAATTGAAAAACTATTTCTATTACTCTTGTTTTAAAAATAAAATTGTCAAGGGTTGCAGAAAAAAAATCATTTAAAAACAAAAATTTTCTGATATCAACAAAAATATTCATTCTGAAATTTAAAAATCGATTTCCCAAAATTTTGAAAAATGGACATTGAATAAGATAGCATCCAAGCTACGAATTGTTTACCTACAATTTGCTTAGAAACTCTAAAACGCAGCGTTACCATTCTTCGCGAGAATTGATATATTCGTATTTCCTTTATGTCTCGATAACTGGTCATCCAATATGGACTCAGTGCTGCAATGGTTTGTGATATAGACTATGGCTCTAGAGGTCTGGGTTCGAATCCTAACCTCGACCAACTAAAAAAAAAAAACACTTTTTTCAACTGTACTTCCTCTTGCGAGGAGTTAACAAAGACTAAGAGTATCTATCATTATCATGAAAAGTGCATCTCTGCCTAACCGCTCGGACTCGGAGGTAAACTGTATAGGTGTAGGTCCTTTCTATTCTTGAAAATTAATTACAAGCACATAAGAATGGTTGAATTTGTATTCACTAGGCGTTGCTTCTTCATGGGGTGTCATTGACGTCCCTTACTTTGGCGGGCTATTTGTGGCGGAATCAAAAAAAATTCATCTCATTAATTGTAGCTAATTAAATGCTAATTTGTTGCGCAAACCAAAAATTTGTAGATCGCATAGTTTTTGAACTATTGAATTTTCCGCTAAAAGAAGTCTAAAGTTAGCGGACAAAATCTGAAATGATTGAAATTAATGAGTTTAGTTGACCTCCAAATTTGTAGCTTTTTAAATGCTTTTCAATTACATTAACTTGGTTTTTGTAGCATGAACAGTTTTTTTGTTATTCAAAATTCCGCTAAAATAAGACTGAAGTTAGCGGACGAAAGTAGGAAAATTAATATTTTTTTAATGCCCACGCAAAAATTAATTTTGTAGCTTCACCTAGTCATTTTTTATTTCAATTTAAAGTTTCAGAAGTGCACTTCCGGTTTGATGAAGCCAGTTGAGACTTTTTAAAAAAAAAATCACTTTTTTAAGTTTTTTCTTTTTCCATTAATTGTAGCTTTTGAATACATTATTTTTGATACAAACCCCAATTTTGTAGCTCAAACCGTTTTTGAAATATTCAAGATGTTGTTTTGAAAACATAGCTCAAAAGTAACCTTCCAAAATCCAAAAAAATGCGAAATTCAAAAATTTTTTTTTGCACAAATTTCAAGTAACCTAGACTAAGACGAAATCCAAAAACCTCGATTTTGTAGCTCGATTAGTTTTTTTGTTATTCAATATTCCGCTAAAATAAGACTCAATTTCATATGTAACGGTAAAAATTTTCAAAAAAGTTGAATTTTTAAATTTTTTTCTTTTCTAGAAATTGTAGCTTTGCAAAACAAAATTTGTTGCGCAAAAATTAATTTTGTAGCTCCTCTTAGTCATTTTCTATTTCAATTTGAAGTTTAAAAAGTGCACTTCCTGTTCGCTGTACCAATGAACGAAAGAATGGTTGAAATTTTTTATTCACTGATGACTGACTCTTTTTGAATTGGGACTTAATAAAGCTTAAATTCAACTTTTGGCATATCATTTTGTATCTGCTATTATTTTTTTATGCAAATAAAGTATGCAACGTCTAAAAGACAGCAGCACTATACGTAGATTAAAGTTAATAGAATGTTTAAAATGTGTAGATATACATTACATAAATCTGTAGTGTAAGTGCACGATTAAAGAAATTTTCCATCTTTTCCTCTTCATTTTTAAAACCGATAGATTCCATCACATAGATGGTGGATAGGTATAATGAAAGCAAACATTTTCAGTCTTCTTACATTTTATCTTAAGCTCATATAACCCATTTGTTTATGCAGTGTTGAAGATTGTTTGTCTCATTACATCCTTCTACAACACACAATTTAATTTAATTTTACACCTAAAATGACATTCTTTTTCATTTAAAAATCTTGCTCAGCTCTTACACACAATATAATGCTTATTATTAGTTTATACTTTAATTCTGTTGAAAATAACGTGATTTTATGCTTAACGACCAAAAAGAGTATACATTTGCAGTTTTATACCATAGTCTTTCAGCTCAGTTCCAGAGCAAGAAAGAAGGACTTTGCACAGTTCACTTAACTTTTAGTTGACGGAAAATAAAGGAAATAAAAAAAAAAACAAACCTTCCGTCGTCGACGATAGTTTTTGTTATATATTTTTTTTTTATTTTTTAATTACTGATGCAAATGAATGCACTCTGATGGTTGTGTCGTTGCTGTAGAGTTTGTAATCGTAGTAGTAGGAGTAGTGTAGTCTTCGTTGGAGCGAATAATTGAAGGATTTTTCAAGAGGTTAACATTTTTTTTTTTTTTTCATCCGGGTATTGTAATGAAGGAAAACTTCCGGTTCCTTCTTTGGAATTTGTAAGTAGAAAGAGGAGCGCTCAGTCAAGCAGTGTCACAAAGTTGGCTACTTACTTGGTACTTGGAAAAAGGAGAAGATATTTATGTGTATGTGTTAAATGATGTAAGAGAGTGACATGGAAATTATGAAAACAGTTGAAAGTAAAAATACTTACACTGTGCTTCGTGATGGAAACTGTTTTCTTTTTAGTTATTTTTTACAAGCTTTTGAGAGTTGAGTTGATGCTAATTACTTGAGTTATATTACAGATGTTTCATTTCTCAGAAATTTTTCGTTTTGTTTGTTTTTTTTTCAAGATACTGTTTTGTGTAGACTTATAGAAGAATTGGTACGAACTACGGATCACACTTGCTGCTTGTTTGATTCGAATATTTCCTTTATATATTTATAACTTTGTTATCTGGTTTTATTACTTTACTTACGATTGTGCTGAAAAGCTGTTAGTTTCAAATCCGCATATAATAATTTAATCCAACTATCTCGATCTCGAAATAGCCGTCTAATTTTATATTATTTTTTAAGTTTTTTTTTATTTTTTAATTAAAAAAATAATCTTTTATTGAAATTTTTATAAACTTAAATACTCCAAGTAACTTTTAACATACACGGTTAAAAATGTTGGTGTAGATTCTACGAAAAATTTGGTTTCATATGAGGCAACACCACAATTTTATTTAAATTAATACTAATTTACATTCTTAAGTCTTATACAAAATTTATTGAAATTTAAATTTTTTTGTATTAAAAATCGAGGACGTTTACCTGAATTAAAATTTTCAGTTTATTGTAATGGTATTTCTTTCTTTTTCTTTTTATTATTTTTTTTTTTTTAATTTTAGGTATTTTCTTTCTTACTCTAACTTCTTTTAAATGAAACAAAACATTTGTGAAAGTGATTACTCAACATAAATATAATAATGGTGATATTATTATCACAACAAAAACATTACTGTTAAAAAAAGAGCCAAGTTCTCCTATGTTGAAATTATGCTGGCACAAAAAGTACTGAGATGTAAAAGTGTACCAAGTTCTAAAGTGTGGGTTCAAATTCGTATCAATAAAATTTTGATTGTTCTCTTGACAATTTTTCTTTTAATTACCGATTTTTAAAGTTATTTCAAAAATTGCCAAGTAAACAATCAAAATTTTATTGATACGAATTTGAACCCAAACTTTAGAACTTGGTACACTTTTACATCTCAGTACTTTTTGTGCCAGCATAATTTCAACATAGGAGAACTTGGCTCTTTTTTTAACAGTAATGTTTTTGTTGTGATTTCACTACTTTTTGCAAGGTATGGCTGTAAAATTGAAAGTCTCTATATTTTATGAAAATTCAGTGAAAATGAAGGCGGTTGCCACGCCCCCTGGCTGAAATTCTCAAATTTTAAATTTTTTCCTTTGTATAAACTACCAGTTCTACCGTTCTACCAAATTTCAAGATTCTACGATAATCAGAAGTGCTCTATAATATTTGATGAAAATTCAGCGGAAATGGGCGGATGCCACGCCCCCTGAATTGAAAATCTCAAATTTTCGATTTTTTCCTTTGTATACACCACAAGTCCTATCACCGTGTAAAATTTCAAGTTTCTACGATATCGGGAAGTTCTCCATAATTTTGATGATCTGTCAGTGAGTCAGTGAGTCAGTGAATCAGTGAGTCAGTTACGGTTTTTGCTATTTTTGAAGCCCTATATCTCAGAAACTACTCATAGTAGGAGGCTGAAATTTTGTGAGGTGTTTGGTTTTGACCAGCTCAACAAATGTAGCGAGTTTGAAATTTCTATCATCTTTGGTGTGGAAGTTAGAGGGGGGTCGAAAATGGCCTGAGTTGTTTCCTGTAAATAAGGGTGTAGTGCCAAAGTTGCTAGAGAACTTGGCTGGGCACTACCGTGCCCCTTGATCTCTTTTATTTTTTTCACAAACCATATGAGGTTTTATTGCTATTCAAATTTTGTTAGTAATTCATACATTTGAAGCGTTTGGATGAAGAAGTTTTTTGTTGGAACTTTTTTCGTATTCCAATCTAAGTAAAATTGAATAAACTTATAAAACAAGAAAAATTATAGCTTTTTAACAATGTTACTTTTATTTCAATACAGTAGCTTGGTACATTAAAAAAAAAAACTAAATTTTTCAGAAAACGAGCAGTTAAATCTTTCTTGCACAAAAAGCTTATTAGTATTTTGAATTTTTAAGAAAACAAAGGGGTTAAGTAACAAAATTCATTTTTTTTTTTCTTTTTATTTTGAATTTTGAATAGTTGTTTTCTGTTCGCATGGTTACGATAAAACTTTTTCATAAAACCATTGGTGTTCCCTTGGTATGAACATCATTTTTACTTTTTTTGTACAAAAAAAAAAAAGTTGAGATAACATTTTTCCATGACATTACAATGGTAGACAATGCCAAAAAAGTGGGTCCCGGAAGTCCGTCTGTCTGTCAGTCTGTCTGTATATGGAGCTACAGCCTAAACGGATGGACCGATTGATGTCAAACTTCGTATGTAGCGTTATTTGGCGACTCTCCAGAGGGGTTTTTGGAATTAATTTTTTTAGACCAAAAATAACGGTACTTGTCATATACCGATTTTAGTAAAATTGAAATATCTCAAAAACGGCTCCAACGATTTTGTTTAAAAAATTCAAATAGTAGTTTTAAGCTAAGGTCTATTTTCTAATGACAAAATTTTTGTTTGAAAATCATTATTAACGGTACCTGCTATAGAACCTTTTTTTTAAATCCGATTATCTCCGAAACTGCTTATTCGATTTAAACGAAACTTTTTGTTTTGTGAAGAAGCATTTATATAATCTAAATATGAACCAAAAATTAAATTTCCAAAAAAATAATTTTTGGATTTTTAAAAAAATTTTGAAAATTTTTTTTTTGAAAAATCAAATTTTCGAAAACGGGACATTGAATTTTTTTGAAATTTTGTTTTAAGATGTTGATTAGTGATTTCTATTTCTACAAAATGGCATACCAATTTTATTTTAAAACTTTTTTTCCAAAAAATTATTTATAAAAAATTAGTTTTTTAAAAAACGGCTCTAACGATTTTGAAAATTTTTTTTCTAAAAATGCATCTTAGTATATCAATCAAAACTGCATACTTGCTTTGGAGGACAATTTAATTTCAGATTTTATTTTATTTTTTTTATAAACGATATTTATTTTTTTTCCAAATTTCTATATAAAAAGTCCTAAAAATTTAAGCAACTTTAACTCTAAGAGCAAGTTCGTGCGACCCAGTCGTGCATTTTATTTCCTTTAAATTTTGTATTTTCTAAACAGAAAGCTGCTTTATCTTTTTTTCTCGGACGAAAAAGTCTTGGTTTTTTTTATTTCACCCAAAAAGGAGTTAAGTGCTGTTAGCCCATATTTCTACTCATATTATACGATTTTTAGTTGTAAGTAACCCTTTTATACCAAAAATGAAAGCGCTAGATAAGAAAATACAAATCGTAGAGTGACGTAGATTAGACGGAAATTTCAGTTTTCGCAAGGCATCCTCATTTGAAAAAAGAATAAAAATCGAAAAAATGTCACTTACCCCCTTTTTCATCCAAACTCTTCATACTTAAGGAATTAGTTTTCAATTAAATTTTTTTTATACCTACTTCAATACTTTTGATTTCATTTTAATGTTTTGTATTTGAAGTTATATGCAATACACATTTTAATGTTTTTTATTTGAAATTAATTCAATAATAAAATCGCAATATTAAAAAATTATTATTTTTCTGTTGAAAAAGGCCTAATTCCAAAGGTTGTCTTAAAAACTAAGACAGAATTTTTAACCGTGTACCTATACAAATTACCAAAATTTAAAAATTGTAATAGTATTTAAAAGTATTTATTTATCGACACATAAAAATAAAATTTCAACAAAATGCGAATTTTCCAAAAAAATTGAATATTTTTTTTATGTCCAAAAGTTATTTTTTTTTTTTGAAAATATTCCTTATTCCTTAATTAAAAAAAAAGTAAGAATATCGGTTGTACTGCAGTTCTATTTTTTTTCGATTCCAAAATTTGCCTAGAACAAGTTAAAAAATCTTAATAATATAGTGGAATTTTATTTGTTCTACTGAGTTTTTCATTCTGGAGTGGCATTATAACTGCCGCCCCGGATGCCACCCACGCACGCTACGACACTGCAACCATTTACATATGATGGAATAGATGGAAGTGTTTAGTTGCCTTTCACGATTAACGTTTTCATTCCACACACAGAACGCGGCATATTATTCATGATTTGTATCTAGTGACGGAAGATTTGTCTGCACGTGACGTTGGAATGCACTAAATAAATAAGGGATACATTTTCAAGTAAATTTTAAATTTTTTTTTCTAAAGCCATCATAAAGGTTTGAAAAATATCTCATTCAATTATGTTTTGTATGCGTGTATTAATGAAACGAATTTATCAAAAAAAAATAAATCAATAAGAAAATATAATTAATTAAATGAAATAAATCATCATTAAATTCTGCACCGACAAATCATTTTACCTCTCATTTTGGCTTAATGTGTATATATTTTATATGAAAAATGCCAAAGTGGGATTTTTTTTTTTTGTTGTCTTCGACGAAAAAATAATAATGCCAATGCGACATTTCTAGACGTTAATTAAAACCAAAACGTGACACAATGATGACACTTGAGGATGGGTGGTCTCTTCCCCACATTCGCTCCCTTATTTTCCAATGAAACAGAGAGGCATCAGTTGGGGATTATTTGATTTTTAATTGCTGTAGAAGATAGCTCTTCTCTTTTTTGGCGAAGTCAAGCAAAAATATATTTTTTTTTTTTTTCATTTTTTATAAAATATCATATTAAACTCTCTGGTTGGCATTCTGCCCGACCCAGGACCACCACAGATTTTGTTGACAACTTTTGTTACTTCCTTAGACATGTCTTGAAGTAGATTGTGTAGGTTCCTGGCATATTAAAGGGTAATATAAGTTTAAGAACTGAGGATACAAGATTTTTACTTTTTCAAGCTTTAAAGAAGAAAACTCAAAAAATGTACTTGCACCTTTTTTAAAGCATATTGAATCTTAAGTTTTTTTTATTATTGAAAGGGATTTTATTTATTCAAGTCGTCTTAGATTCTACATGTATGTAAACAAACGACTTGAAAAATCCATTTAAAATAACAACAATTGAATTTTAACTTTAACTTATGAGATTGTTTTTCTACTTTATATACTCGTCCTTAACCAAGCCGTGTATGTTTCATCCTGTGGAAAAATACTTACACACTCACATATTAAACGGATACATTTAGCTTATAGAGATAAAACACAAACAGAAGGTCGATAAACAAAAGTTTTAAATGAACCTTTTATTGTAATGATGTTGTACGACGACACTAAAACCAAACACAACAACAACAATACATTACCGCACATACTCGTAAGTAACACAAATTTCATTAAAACTTTGTCCAGCTTTTCTAATGATTGTGTGTGTGTGTGCGATCTTTGAGAAAACGGAACGTAACTACGGAAGAACTAGAAAACTAGAATAATTGAGATTTTTATGAGCTCTTTTAACATCCAACCAGTCAGAGTAGGTGTAGAGGTACATTTGGTATTATTTAATGAAGCTGTGTTATTTATCCCGAAGGAAAAACAAAAAGAAAGAAATGTTTTAGTTTCGTGTTTTATTACAGAAGGTTGAAGGAAGTATGTTTTCACAGTTGGTTTTGGATTCTTCTGGTGAGAAAAAAGACTGTATTTTAAAAAGTAGAACACCTGAGCAAATTTTTTCTAGTTTACTTTATAAAGCTTCTGAAAAAAAACTCAAATCCTGCAGACATGCACTTAGACAAGGAAGAGGGGGAAGGAGATTAGGGGTTTGCCTGATTAATTGCCTCAAAATGAAACAATATGCATTAAATTCAAGATTTAGCAATTTAAAAAAATATGTTACGCATACACCACCGTGACCCGTTGAGTTAAACCGAAATAAATGATTCAAAAATCTTATAGATTACTAAACATTCAAATTTGTCCTTTGTTGATCATTCACTGACTGTCTGTTCCTTCATCGAACTGTTTAAAGAAGCATAAACTAAATTATTCGTACCATTTGGTCGAAAAATAAAAGTCCGATAGATGGAAACTTTGCAAAAATGCCCCATTTATGGGAAAAGAGAAGCTCTGGATTCCGTCAACTACAAAGACACAAGTCGTTCATTATCCACTTGAAATTAGCTATGCCATACTTAAAATTCAGCTGCTATAACGCCTTACAGAAGGTAAATTGCAATCTGTAGAGCTTTATAGGAGCAAAACTGTTATTTGGATGTTTGGTTGGCTCACTGGATTGAAATGCCTGATTAATTGCATCAGAAAAACAATGATTCACATGAAACTATAAGATTTAGCAATTAAAAACAAAATACGTATACGCCGTAGTGACCAGTCGATCCATCAGGAATTTAGCTATGTCTAACTTATATGTTCACTTTTATAAGCTTTATAGAAGCTAAAGTATCCCCTACAATGCTTTAAAGAAGCTAAATTGTTAGTTGGTGAAAGTTTATTCCTGGCGGATGATAAGAAGACTTGTTCCTTTGTACCAATTAACTAAAAATTGCGCTTATATAAAGATTTACAGGATAGCTGGGAGACTAAGGCTCAGATTGTATGCACTAAGCTTTAAAAAAAATTAAATTAAATTTATATCTACTGAAACAAGACAACATATTTATTACAAGGGTTTTCTAAAAAGGCAAGTCAAATTTATAGCATTCAAAAATAATTTGATGAATACAAATTGTTTGATATACTCTTCATCCAAAACTTAAAACGTCAAAACCACGCCACCAATTTAACAAAAAAAAACTTATGGACTTCAAAATTACTCCACCAAATAACCTTTCAAAAAACATTTTTATAGACATCACTCATAAAATAACATCCATTATGACTTTTATATTTTCAACATCTTCTGGTTTCCTGACATGGAAATATATATTTTTTTATCTTTTGCAATCATTTTTGAATTGAAGAATAAGAAAAAAAAACAAATTCCAAGTTTAAAGTTCATAAAAAAAACGAAGTCTCTTACGTTTCTTCTTCTGTCTAATAAAGTGAAACTACCCAAAAAAAACAAAACACCCACAGGCACAGAGAATTCAATTTAATAAGAATCCGTCAGAATTCCCGTTTGGTAAATTGTTCCCATTCTTGTGGGCACAAACACACACAAACATAACATACATTTTCAGTCTTTTACCATACAAAATATTATAATGTTTTATGAGCTTGAAAAGCATGGTACCAGAGGGTACAGGAGAAGGAGAACTTCAAAAATGAACTTTTGCCTGAAGGAAGCAGCGGTAGCAAGCTAGCTAGCGAACGAAACCATTATAAATTCCATACTCATCGAATCCTTTGAGCCTCTCATACAAAAGAAGACATAATAAAAAATACATATTGTGCCACCGCATCGCGAACAGAGATGATGTTAGTTTTTTTTTTCTTTCATTTTTTTTATAATATTTTGTTGGAGGTCGGACGGTTCTTGATACGAGAGCATATACATACGTAACTTTCTAAACCCATCTCTATTGTATGTTGGGTTATATGGGAATAGATTGAGTGATGCATATTATATATAAAAAGGACAAACTCTCGAATACAAGGATGTGCATTCAACGCGCCAACCTGATGTGATGGTGCTCTCTTGGTTCAATGACGGTTATAGGAGAGGGTTATAGCTGATAGGGGTCCTGACAGGATGCCATCATTTTCAACGATAAAAGCTGAAGAGCAAGTTTGTTTCTTTTTTATTGTTTTTTACATTTTAAATTTGGTATTGCTATTATACATACCTATTGTGTGTATGGTGACAGGATATAATGCGATGACTTGGAGCTAAGTTTTCATATGAATTATTTATTCGGTTAAGTTATTGCCACTTTGTGTCATCACTTCATAATTGAATTACGAAGGACACGTAAATTTTAGTTTACCAGAAGCAAAATGTTAAGTAGGAAATAAACTTTTAACATATTTAAACCAAGTGAAAATTGTTTAAGAGATTCGCAGGTTTTTGAATTCTATAACTTTTATAACTGAGTAAAATGAATAGGTTTTTTAATTGGAAGGACTTGGAATAAGAAGGCATTAAGTGACAACTTCGTATTATTCAGCTTGAAGCTACATTGATGAAGCTCTGCCAAGAGCCTGGAGATTAAAATCATTTAAAAATGTGGTTTCGTTATTTTAAGACTTTTTTCAAGACTAAAAAAAGTACAAAAACACTTTTGTTTAATTATTTTTTTTAAATTGCTCGGTCCATTGGACCCACGACATTAAAAGCGCATATATTTTTTTTTCAACTTCAGTTAAGGGTTAAAAAATAGGGGCGTCTTTGTGAAAGTAAAAATAATTTGAGTGCCTTCGTTCTTCATACATAGTTAAACTTTGGGCACTCGAAACTGCCTAGGCTCATCGTCAACCCATAACAATCTCCTGCTCCTAGCCGGGCAGTTACCCCGACAGCTAGTTTTAAACCCTTAGTTTGGTAAATCTTAATAATGTAAATAGTTATACGCAATAATTAATTGAACCTCAACCACTATTTGTTGGTTTGCCCCATAGATTCATCAACCCTTGTTGTCTTCCGAAAAAATTACATCCCCTTTAATCATGAGCATATCTCCCTGATGGTTTATCACAAAATGTTTGATAACTTTCTTGAGAAGCCCTAAAGTTTACAGCCATTGTTGATTAATGTTTTCGAGATCCACTGTTTTTTAAAACCCTGAAGTCATGAGATAAAAATGTGACTGAATTCACATACGTACGTACGTTTATTAGCAAACTTATATCTATTACACCTTGAAAATACTCCATAACTATGCTTTTGTCTTCACGGTTTCTGAGACTATAGTAATAAGTGATAGGAATTTTTGTTTCAAAAAACTTTTTTTATTCTACATTTAAAAAATTCACTCAAGATATTATTGTAGATAAAATTCTGATATTTAATTTTCGACACTGTTAACCTGCTCAAAGAAACTAAATACAAAAAACCTAATAGGGTTCCCAATTGTAAAAGAATTCGAAAAAAAAGTAAAACTATCGGCCCGATTTCAGCATCCGACTTGTTTTCCAATCGTTTGTACTCCATTCAAAAGCAGAAACAAAACTACTTACAATTGTTCACAAAGCCAACTTCAGCTGTATAACAGTTTTTAATTTTTTTCCTCCCTATTCCATTGTCACTCTCATCATGAATCTGGAAAGATTTATACAAGCGCATGTCTGTACTACCCAAAATACAAAAACATACAATCGGAGTAATTCTCTTTCGGAGAAAAAAAAAAGATTAGCTCCATTGCTTCATTACACCTGACTTTGGTGAATAGCTTTTGAATAGTGTGTGTGTATGCATTTGAATAGACTAAATTTAAGGATCCTAATGATAGCATTGGGTTATATCATGGAAACACACACGAGCTACTTACTTGCTCTATCTCTGTTTTCGACGACGAAATGTATACACTTTCATGCTTTCCTTTTCTTCGATAAACACTCAAAATTGGTGTTGGTGATGAGAAAGGAGGGGGATGATAGAATTTTGTTAAGAAGATGATAATAAGGGAGCCTAATTACATTTTATGAGAGGATATGAGATTTGACATACATGGTTCAAAAGCAATGATAACATTTCCTTGTATTATTCTGTTACATGAGGTCTTTTTTCATCTTGGGTATAAATCGACCCTTGTATTCCTGCTAGTCCTCAGACATGAACCTGTCCAGGTAGTCAACTAAAACACATTCATAATTCCTGGTTTTGTTATTTTGTTTTATTTTAATTTTGTTTGAAGTTTCTACACAATAATTACATAGAATCTCACGTGAGTTTGTATTTGATAAAAGTATTCCCCCCTACTACACGACCTTGTATCGACCCTTGTTAAAGACATGATGTGCTGAACTAAGTTTGAGAAGTTCCTCCTTGATCAATCGAGTGATTTCCCGCTTTGCCTTCTGCACTGACATTTCACTACAACTTTCTATTGCCAAATACAGTTTACGTTCACCTTCGGGTGGATTCTTTCCAGTGGGCACATAAGTACCTCTGACAGTCAAACCAGCTTCAGAATACTCAGAAATCTGTGCAAGTGCTTCCTTAGAAGTGACCTTCCATCTAGCTTGTTGTGGGAAATCATTAATTTCCAATTCTTCTTCGTATTTGGTGAAGGAGGATTGTTGCAATGGCGATAGACAATCTTCGTCATCCTTTGGTTGGTAGTTCAACTTGTTGTTGAGTTTAGCAGCCAATTGCTCAACTACAGTACGAGCTGTAATCATTGGCTGGGATTGAGTTCCCTTCATTATTAATTCAGTAGCAGCTTGTTGTTGCATTGGAGGTTTAATTTCGCTGGTCAAATTCCTAGCTGTGTTAATCTTGGAGGCCAATTTCTTAGCTAGTTCCAATTTATCTGAACCACCTGCAGCTGCAATGGTCATAGCTGTGGCTGTGGTAGGCGTGGTGGTGGTGCTAAGTGGTGTTAAAGTGGCGGCGGGAACACCAGCTGTTGCCATTGTAACTGTGGCAGCTGTCGGGGCAGGAATTACAGGAGCAACGGAAGTTTCTTTGATATTTCGTTTGGCAGCAAACAATTGTTCAATTTGCTGATCGATATCTTGTTCAATATCTTCATCATCATCCGAATCAGCCAAACCAAGAGCGGCTTTTTGAAGTTTCTTGCTTTCTTTGGCAGCATTTGCTTCTTGTTCATCGAATTTAAAGCCCTTGCCACTGAAACCACCTCCACTGTGGACTTTCTTGCCTTCGGCTTCTTGTAAAGCTTTGTAATCTTCCCAGAGCTTCTTTAAATCTTCGGGAACTGGTGTTTCAGATAGTTCAAGTGCTCGGATAATGTCGCCAGCATAACGACCTTGTTCGGGTGTTAAGAAAGTCCATGCTTTACCTTTGTTTCCAGCTCTTCCTGTACGACCACATCTATGAACGTAGTCTTCATAATGATTGGGGCAATCATAGTTTATGACAAGAATCAAGTCTTTTACATCCAGACCTCTAGCAGCGACTGATGTAGCAATCAGAAGTCGTACTTTTCCTGATTTGAAATCCAAAATTGTCGAATCACGATCGAATTGGTCGATGCCACCATGAAGACTCATGCAGGGATAAGAAGCTTTCATGAGATCTTTTAAGACAATATCAGCGTTTTCTTGCTTGTCCACAAATACAATAATACTCCCTTGTTCCTGATAGACACCCAACAACTCAAGCAACTTGAAGAACTTTGCATCATCTTCCAGAATAGCGACGTTCTGTTCGACATCCTTGCATACCACCGATCGTCCTCCGACAATAACTTCAATGGGTTTCTTTAGAATTCTTCTTGCCAAAGCTTCCATCTGTCGAGGGAATGTAGCACTAAACATAACCGTCTGTCTATCTGGACGGACATTGTCAATAATTCTCATAACTTGAGGTTCAAAACCCATGTCAAACATTCGATCTGCTTCATCCAGAACTATATATGTTACTCTTCGTAAATTTGTGACTCTTCCAGAGTTGGCTGCCAACATATCAATCATTCGGCCAGGTGTACACACAATTATCTCAGCTCCACGCTTGAGTTCGGCAATTTGTTCGGAAATACCAGTTCCTCCATAAACACATACTGCTCTCAGATTGAGTGCTTTAGAGAACCGTTTGATATCTTTACCAATTTGCATGCATAATTCACGAGTTGGTGCCATGATTATCGATATGGGACCATCTCCATCTTCCATTTGTGGCTGGTCGAGAATGTGTCGGAACATTGGAAGTATGAATGCTAAAGTTTTGCCACTTCCAGTTTTAGCAATACCAATTAAATCACGACCACTCATAATTGCTGGGATAGCTTGACATTGGATGGGAGTGGGGTTTTCAAAGTTTAACTTTCGCAAGACGTCCATTTCTTTCCTACTCACGCCGCATTGTGCCCAGGTCTAGAAGTAGAAGATTTAAGAAAAATCGTTATTTAAAATTAAAAAAAAAAAACAACTTGAATTTAAGTTATTTAGAATTTTACACATTGGCTCAAAAAGTGAAAGAGTACAAAAGTGAAATTTTTTAAATGCATTTTGTGTAGTTTTTTGGGCTGAAAATTAAAACAAATGATGCAGAAAACTTATTTTTGGCCTAAAAAACAATTTGTGTACTCTTTTTAAAAAACTAACTGCGCAGCTGGAAAAAAATATTTTCACTTTTGTACTTTTGCAAAAAGTAGCCAATGTGGTTAAGGCTTAATGAGAAATTTTTTTTAGATGATGAGATGGTATTCAAATGTGATTATCAGCAAAGGGTGGTGTCATGAAATCTGATTATGAGGCCCTCGATATTTCTGTCTGTAAAAAACATACCAATTTTGTATTTCAAAACATTTTTTTATAGTAGTAATTTACTTTTCAAAACACTGTTAGGACTTAACACTCAAGGACTAAATATAAAAATACTGTGAATTCAGGGAAAATTGGAATAGTAGTATCAAGTTTTCCAAACCAAGCAAGAATAACAATATATTAATATATGTATGAGCCGTTGTATTTGATAGTGGTATAAGTCTATTTTTTCATGTTTTGATATATTTAAGGGTTTGCGTTTTTAAGTGTTTAAAAATAAAGGTACATTTAAGTGAATTTAGGTGATGCATTTTATATTACTATCATGTTAAATTTTAAAATGCAATATAATTGATTAAAATTCTAGAATAAAGTTTTACACCCCCAAATAGACTAATACCACTTTCATTAATTTTAAAAATTATAAAAAATAAAAACTACTTCAGTTTAAGTCCATATTTTTTTTCAAACATGGTTTTACTAATAGCATTTTTTAAGCGTTTAAAGTAAAAATAAATTTAAAAAAAAACTTATTTTCATGAATCATCAGGTTTTATAGGAACTGATTTATTTATTTTGTTAATAAAATTAAATTAAAGATAGACTTTGTTAAAAAATAAATAATTGTAATGCTGTTTTGGGTTTTGATTAATAACATAATAAGAGGATGGAAATATTTTCTTAATTGACCTATAACTAATTTTTTCCAAAAGTGGATACAAGATTTTTAAACCAACCACTTTTGTTTTTGTTCGACAGTTTTTCAAACGATTCAAACTAACTAAAAATTGAATATGATATGAAAACTCTAAAAATAGGCTTGAAATTGTTGTTTAAAAAAGCTAATAGTTTGGGTTCTAGTAGTTGGATATTCAAGATTAAGATTTTGAGAGTTAGGGAAAATGACAGAGTATCATAATATGCACTTAAAATAAATATTAAAGTGTTAAATGAAAAAGTGCATTTTATCCGTTTTTGAAGTACGTCACAAGGATACAACTTCTGCAAAACATATGTAAGACTTAATAACATCATAAAATAACAAATTCATCAATGGCCGCTCAGCTTCCACGTTCCATACAAATTTGCCCATTCTCTTTTGTTTCTTTTTGTATTTTTGTAAATTTTAATCTGTGTAAATCCGTCTCAAAAAAGAGATTACAAAAAATAAATCCAATTTTCAGGAAAAGTGCAAGATTTTTTTTTTTTACATGGAATTCTTTTAAGTACAAAGATTTGACTGCAATTCGAATGCAGAATTTTTGGTTCTTTAAAGGTTAAAAATATTGTCAAATGAATGATTTTTTGATACTAACAACAACAAAAAATAGGGTTGTCATATTTAAAATGAGTAACTCCTATCTGGCAGCCCTATTTTAAAGCAAAAATTGTCTAATAAATAGTACTATCATATCTTTGTAGTGTGATTATGAGAACATTTTAATGTATAAAATATTATTAGGAATGCAGTCCTACAAATGTGTTTCAAAAGAGTTTTATTTTGTAAGAACAAAAATGCTAAACTACACACTAAACTTTGGCTGACACTCTTTTCTATCTTAAAAACGTCGGGTGCCACCTCTAAAATACGGACAAGTATTCGACAAACCCTTTACAAATATTAAAAAACAGTAAATTTGAGAAGGTATTTTTAAGAAACTAAATGATTTTTTGAAAAAAAAAAAAATGTTTTACAGACCAATAGCTTTATTTTTCCTAAATTTATTTTTACCATTTTATTTATTAAAGAAATAAACAAACACTGAATTTATAAGGTCTTGTCCACTTACCAAAGTAAAAAATGTAACTTTAAAAATTATAGAAATAATATGCCCTCTCTTTAATACGAAAATGTTTATGTTGTAAATGGTTTGTATGTGAGCTTCCAAAAATTAATTGAAATCAACTTAAATCGACGATTCTCCAAACTAAAAATCTACACGTTAGCTTATTTCTGCTCGCGGACTCTGAAAAAAATCACGATAGCTACATATCTACTAAGAGCTATTTTTAACGTGTTAGTTCTTATTCATTCTAACGTCGTATTTCGAAGAATCTTTGATTGGATTTGCTAAGGCCTAAACTGTCGCTATTGATTCTAATCTAATAACCTTATGGCAACAAATAATAATCTCATACGTGGGCTTGAGGTCAACGCAGGAGATTATTATTTGTAACAAAAAAGGTCACGAAGATAGAATAAATAAGGATCACAAAATCAAATTTTGGCTGTTAGGATGAAAAGACAAAGAAGATATGAACCTTCTTCATCAGAGAACACTTTTTTATCAAATCAACATAACAACAAATCAAGTCATGTTTTGACTAAGTCTTTTACATTTGAATTATTTAGAAACCGAAATGACTTATACGTTGAAACTCGATTAACCGGGATGGTCGGGACCGAGTCCATTACGGATAATCGAAAATCCCGGATAATAGAACTTTTTTTTTTTCAAGAAAAAATTTATATGTTTTTAAGTTTTTATTAAAAAAACTAATAAAAAAAAAAGAAAACTATTAAAAAATTTAATAAAAAAAAAAAGAAAACTATTAAAAAATTATTCCATAAACGTAACAATTCATATTTTTATTTGACTCCTTTTCATTAGAATAGGTACACAACTTTTCAAATGTTCATTAATCGTTTGTCCCCAATAGTGGTACGTGACCTAACAAGGTTTTATTGTTTTATGATAGTTTAAGATGTTGGCAAATGCAACAACTAAAATTATTTCAAAATGGACCATAACTTTCGCATTGTTTTTCTTGGAAAGTATTTTTTGAGGAAAAATCAACTTATTTTTTTCTTCATCAGAATAGGTACACCCTTGTTATCTTTAATGTTTTCGTGGATTTTGAGCAAATTTACCATTTAAACAAATAACTGGACTTTCCTAAGTGTAATTTAATAATCATACTACTATTTTGATAAACATGGGTGGATTAAAATCGCTAAATTTTGGCGAAAACACCTTAAGCAAAAAAAAACAAACAATGAAGGATCCACCAGTACTGGTATGATTAAAAAAAATTACGAATTGTGAATATGCTCTATCCAGACTTCAAATACAAACATTCTGGGGTAAAAAAAATGAATGGTGGTAAAAAAATGCAAAAAAAAACACTTTAAGACGAGTAAATTTTTACATGTGCTACCAGTTTTGGTGGATTAACGACAAGGATAAAAGTGAAAAACAGTTGTTATTTGTAATTTTAGGACAGTAAATAGAATAGGCATTAGTCCCAATCTTCTAAAATTGCTGAATTTTGAAAAGACACCATTACTACACCAAGAACAGAATTGGATGCGTTTAAGGTTTTTGAAATCCTTTGACACATGAAAAGTTGAGTGGTATTTCTTGTTATTTTTGGATCAACGAACATTTAATTTTGATATCCTTGGTGAGTTAAACCATCAGTTTAACATTCTGCGAAAGGAGAAACCATTTTGAGACCAACTTCATTGTTAAAAAAGAAGTGTTAAGGCATGGAAGAAAGTAATCTTATACGATAATACAAATAATGAATTTCAAACGTGAAGAATGGTCACAATTATTTGTAAATGCATATTTAAGAAACTTTTCCTTAATTCTCTAGTATTTGTGAACCAGTATTCTGAATTTTTTTAACAGGTCCACGCCTCCTACCACAAAAAATGCTCTGTAAAATATTGGGATGAAGTGCAAATTTAGAAAGTACTTGAGTATCTACCATAGAAAACAACCCTGTGCCTTGTTGAAAATGTTTGGAAATGGCTAGCCCGTACTGATAAAATTTGTGATATTCGATTTTAAGACAAAAATATTTCCTAACCCACCATTTAACAATTTAGGGAAGAGATTCATATACAGCTATGGACAAAGAAATAGCACACTTTTGATTTTTCTTACAAAAATCGGATTTATTTGGGACCTTTTAACTTATGTATTATAATTTTTACATCAGGGCATGCATTAGCTTATGGGAATTCATAAAATTAATAATTATAAATTATTTTATTTCAATTCAATTTTTAGAAATATAATTTCTAGAGAATACCCTTTTTTCTTGTGGACAAAGAAATAGCCCACATTCCGAAAATCATTAAAATAATCATTTCTAAGCAAAAATTCTTACAATTTTCAATAAATTCAATACTACTAAGTTAGTAACTTGTTAGTAGACCACAGTTTTTCAAAGTTCTTTCGCACCTCTTTGGTAAACTTTCAACTAACGTCTGGTATCCAATTTGTGGAGTACAGCACCACGCTTCTTTGATTCTGGCCCAAAGATCGTTTGAATTTTTGAATTTCCTTTTCCCACGCTTAACCTTGACATCAATTTATAAGTTTTCTATGGGGTTAAGATTGTGAATTTGAGATGGCTAGATGCAAACATCGATTTTTTCGTCCGAAAACCTATCTTGTACTATTTCTGATGCATGTTTGGGTGATTGTCATGTATGAATATCTAATTAACTGGAGAGAAATATGGTTCCTCGGTATTCTAATGTAATATTAAGACAAAAGAATTTATCAATTTTGCCCTCCACCTAACCAATGGGTCCTTACCATGCCAGGAAAATGCGCCCCAGACCATCAAATCCTATCCTCTTAGTTTCATCGTATTGAGATAATACTTTGGCTTGTCCTTTTAACATTTTAGGCGATGGACAAATGTTTTGTCATCGGTTCCAATGCGGTTAACCTTTATTTCATCACTCCAAAAGACTCTCATTCAAAACAGCATGTTTTTATTCAGATGTTTTATAGCTAATAATTGGATTTTTCTTGGTTACCTGTCTGTACAACTCAGCATCATTAAGTATCCTTCTTAAAAGTCTGCTTGACACTTTTTTCGCCGAATTCTATATTTACTTCGGGCAAAATCGTGCGAGATGACTTAAAAGGCCCACATTTGCGTTTCTTTGTGATCGCTCTATCCACTCGTATGGAAGTTTTGCGGGGAAGAAGTTAACGCAATTTAATTTCAGAGTTTAAATTTCTATTTGCTCTTTCCAAATAAATGGCTTTATCCATCATTTTTTCGAAAAATTTAGAGTTTAAGCTAATTAAGAAGGATTTTTCCCTTGACTATGAGGCTCGAAAGTAATTCTCCCTTTTTTCCCAGTTTAATGATGTTTTCTGCCTATTTTTTTCAAAAATACTTGTTAATTAAATAGTAGCAATAAAATGAATGCATTTTCGTCTACAACTTTTGAACGCGGAATAAAAACTTAACGGTTAAACAAATGTGTGCTATTTCTGTGTCCACTAGCGAAAGAGACAGAAAAAGCATTATATTGCTAGTGCAAATAAATATAGAAAATAACGGTACTTTTAAGATATTTTTGTCTCCATCACTTTATTTCGATAATATACCAAAAGAAAAAAATTTATAAAAAGCATTCCTAATATCTAAAATTCGATTCGCATGATTTTTCTCAATAGTGTGCTATTTCTCTGTCCATGGCTGTAGATTGCATAAAGAGATTTAACAATGCAATTCCTGAACAGTTTTGTTATTTTTTTATGAATAAAAACGCCACTATACAAAAAATAAAATAAGTAAAATACATTTTTAAGAAGAACTTGGTTTAAATTCATTTCATGGACCACTTTCACAACATTCACAAAAATTACTCAGTTTTTCGATGTGAAATGCTTTGCCATAGAGAAACAAGAAAAATAACCACACGTTTTGAATGACTAAGATCAAAATGATCCACAATGACTTGACATCAAAAAATTATTATTTTTCCTACACTGTGAGGAAAAAACGAATACTGAACATTTGAAAACTTGTGTACCTATTCTGATGAAAAGGAGTGTACATTACAATATCACGAGATTAATTACGAGTATTATGAACTTTAAGGAAAATTAAAAAATTGTTGCATGTTTAGGTTTTTTTTTTTTTATTACCACCGGTTTTAGCTGGACAAAAAAAGCGCAGTCAGGGCTAAGCAATTTACATGTTAAATGCAGCAACACCTTAGCCCCTTGGGCTTAGTTGTTAAGCTCGATGATATCCCTGGGCTTAAAGGTAGAACTATAATTGACTGAAGCGCTTCCAACCGCACTCGACGGATGAATACTTATCAAAAATTCAAAGAAAACAACAACAAAAACGTAGGATTTGACATAAGCTTCCGACTGCTTCATCTAATAATTATAATTCTGGGTTAACTTTTTGAACAGTTTTAAATCTGTGGTACTAAACTAATTTTTTCATAAATTGTTTAGAATTGGTTTACAAACGGGAAAACTGACGTTTGAAATGACAAAATTTATTTAACTACTTTTGCTAGCATACATTTTTGTATCTCTTTGTAAAACATACAAGAAAAATACAAGAAAACCCGAAAGCGATAAATATGAAAACTCTAAATTTTCTTTGTGTCTGCTGATTTCAGAACATTCAATAAGCAGTGCTGCCCAGATTTCCGGTTAAGCCCCGAGGCGTTTTTTTTTTTGTCCAGCTATGCCCGGTGGTAATAAAAAACACACCTATTGTGTGAATGCGGTCAACTGGCAGTAAATCCTGATTATGTTGTTCCAGAATAATTCTACTTTTCAAAAAAATAAGACTCTCTGGGCAATTCCATGGTAACTCACGTTACATTCACAAAAATTTCCTATACATAAATAATTTTTTTTTTTGTTAATTTTATTATAAATTGATACGAAATTACTATCCATGAATGGAGCATAACTTTTACTTTCATAATTAACAAAAAAAAATTCTTTATTTTTAGCATTTGCTTAAGAGAAATAAAAGTATGATGGTAACTCACGTTACAAAAATCGGACAAGAGTTTTAAGAGTCCGACCGTATGAAGTTTTTCTGCGAAATTAAGAACCTTTATTTGTTTTTAATGAAGATTCCATACATACAAAATTACAAGCTTTTAATATTAGTGACAAAACTAAACATTTGTTCAATATTTCGAGGAAAAATTTTAAAATATTTAGGTAACTCACGCTACATTATTTTGGTAACTCATGTTACCTGCGATTTGTGGTTCCAAAAGTAAAGAAAAGATGTATTTTCACTCATGTTTTTTTTAAATCGAATATTGTGTAACGAAGCTTGCTTAAATGTTAATTTATTTTAGCAATCACGAGGGGATATTGTCATCGTCACTATTAGATTCATCTAGTTTTCTGTGGGCTTCTTTTTCCGTCTTTTTCATGTGAAATTCTTCTGTTGTTGGCAAGCTTATGCTATAAAAATGCTTTAAGATTATTAAACTCCCTGAATTTTATGTCTATCCATAAGGGAATACAACAAAGAATCTTTTTTTGCGACTTGCATAAAGAGTTGCCGTTTGTAAATAGTAATTTGCTAATAAAAAAAGTAAAAAAGACTGCATAATTTGTTCAAAATTCGTGTCCACTTTTTCATGGAATTACCCCTCTACAAAAAAAAATTTCAAATATTTTCTTTATTTTTGAGTGCTGATTTTGTATTTTTTAGTTAAATTTACTTCTTTCCTGTTCTCATATTACGGATAGTAGAGTTTATTACGGATAATAGAGTTTAAAAAAATAAATTTTGTTTATTGTCGAGAATCCAACAAATAACATTGACAATTTTCAAAACAACATTTATCATTAATCTTTTAAATATATTTACCTTAATTGGCTTGGGACACCCTTTTCCCTTAACTTGTATACCCTCCAATTCCACACGATACTTTTCCACTTCGTGTGACTTCATTTTAGCCAACTCCGGTACTTCGACATAGAAATTCTTTCTAAATGGAGCATAATCCACATCAGCATGATTAATCTTAGCCAATTCCTTTTTGTGTTTGTTAGCCAAATTGGCAGCTGTGTCTTTAATATTCTCCAAGTCATCGTCACTGGAATAATCCAGACTGTCTTGATTTTGTTCAATAAGTTCACCCTTATTCGCACTAACATCTTGTGATGTCTTCTTAACAATTCCCGTCATAATAAGAACCCCTGAACTGTCTGTTGTGCTTGAAGGATTGACAATGTTATTGATTTTACGAACTTCTTTGGCAACTTCTTGCATATAAGCGTCTAAAGGATCTATATCGTCTTGAATTTCTTCTTCTTCTTTCTTTGAAATTTCTTTTGTTTCTTCACTTTCTGGTTCTTCTTTGGGTGGTTTTTGTTCCTCAACAATTGGAGGTAATAGTTTAATATCTTTAATATCTTTTGAATCTTTATCTTCTTCGTCATCAGACTCGTCTTCCAAACTCCATTTCTTGGAATTTGCCTGCGTTGGAAGAATTAGCGATTTGAAATCTTTCTTATTTGCTTCTAATTCTTTCAATTTGCGTTCTGCACGCCAACATTCAATACGTTCACGTCGTTTAATCATTTCCAGCTCCAATTGGCGCTGTTCTTCTTCTTTGTCGATTTCTTTTTCGGGACTTTCTTTCGGCTCCGGTTCAATTTTGATTTTTTCAATTACCTTTTCTTTGACGGGCGATGCATTTGAACGCTCATTGCGTTCTCTATCCTTTTGACGATCTCTGTCACGATGACGGTCACGATCACGATCACGTTCGCGATCGCGGTCACGGTCACGATGTCGGTCGCTTGATGATTCCATTGCACTTCCACGACTGAAAACAACTTTTTTATCTTGAATCTTTTAAAGTTTATTTAAAACAATTACCTTCTAAATCCCTCATTATCTCCTCTTGTCCTTGATGAGGGCGGCGGTGAATGTCGGCGTCTTTTGGTTTCTTCACGTTTTCGATTGTCCCGGTTGTCGCGGGGGCGCTTCGACGAAGAGTCTTCGCGTTGCCGGTCATAATCATCGTTTCTTTTCCGATCTCGTTGGGGAGAACGTGACCGGCTGCGAGAATATCTTCGGCGTTCACGATCTCTATCACGACTGTAAAGAATTTGTTTATTATAAATATATTTATGTTTTAATAAAACGTTTATAAAAGAAAAATAAATTATTTTTTTTAGTTTACTCACGTAGAATGCGACCATTTTGACATTTTGAAATTGAATGAAATGACAGATGACAGATTTACAGGGGAGCTAGATGGGATGAAATTGAAATAGAAAATGAACGTGTTCAGTCGATGTAGAATATTTGCAGCACTGCCAGGTAAACAAAATTTATTTAAGGCCGTGTGTGAATTGCGTTAAATAGTTAACACCGAGTAAAATTATTGACACTATTGAGGTGAACAAAAAAATTTCAAAAAAAATTGTATTGTTTAAAATAGCTGCGTTCCTTTGGAAATATTTATCTACTTTTTAGTACTTACAACTACTTTGAACTACTTTTGCTATATTGAAAAAGTAGTTCAAAGCAGCTTTAAGTACTAAAAAGTAGATAAATATTTCCAAAGGAACGCAGCTAATGTTGTCTACCTTTTTCCTGCCATGATACTCCTTTTTAATAAAAAAAAAAAACTAAACAAAACCATCTGCAAAAAAAAATTTAACTCAAATTTAACCAGGTCCCAGAGCCCAATAAATTTTTAACAGCTGAAAACTTTTTATTCACCTCAAAAGTGTCAAAAATTTTACAAGGTGTTAACTATTTAACTCAATTCACACACGGCCTAAGGACATATTTAATGGGCTATTTTCACTAGAGCCCAAATGAAAAATTTCGTTTGGGCTCTAGTCAGTCCAAATTTCAAAATTCAACTTTTTTTTTCTATACAATTTGACATGAGGGGTATTCAGGAAACGAAGGTAAAACTGGGGTCGAATTACGGCAAACGTTCGTTAACGAATGGTTGCTATGTGTCCCTATCGTTTTCTAATAATTAAATAGAGAGAGAAATAGTCAAAACGTTAATACTACGTTTCCACCTACCGTAAATCTGAGATTTAGCTAAGTAGATTTAGAATAAAGGCTTAACTACATACACCACTTTTTGAAAAAGTACAAAAGTGAAAACATTTTTTTTCTGGCTAGCGCAATTGTTTTGTGAAAAAGAGTATACAAATTGTTTTTTAGACCAAAAAATAAGCTTTCTGCATCATTAGTTTTAATTTTCCAGCCCGAAAAACTACACAAAAATGCATTTGAAAATTTTCACTTTTGTACTTTTTCACTTTTTGAGCCAATGTAGTTATACCTTAAATCTCGAGATTTATTCTAAATCTACTTCGCTTTATCACGGATTTGGGTTCACCTACCCCAAATCCAAGATTTTCAACCATTTTCAATCTGAGATTTAGAATAAAGGCTTAACTACATACACCACTTTTTGAAAAAGTACAAAAGTGAAAATATTTTTTTCTGGCAAGCGCAATTTTTTTGTGAAAAAGAGTATACAAATTGTTTTTTAGACCAAAAACTAAGCTTTCCTCATCATTTGTTTTAATTTTCCAGCCCTAAAAACTATACATAAATGCGTTTGAAAATTTTCACTTTTGTACTTTTTCACTTTTTGAGCCAATGTAGTTAAGCCTTAAATCTCGAGTTTTTTGCTAAATCTACTTAGCTAAATCTCGGATTTAGCGTAGGTGGAAACATAGTATGATCGTAATCGTGTGCCGTAATTCGACCCCTGATAAAGTGGTAAATGTGTCAAAATTTTATATGGCATATTTACCATTTTAGCCGTTTTGTACTAAGCCTTTTTTTAATTGATATTTTTACAACCCTGCTGCTGCCGTGCGGTAGTAGAAGCAAAATAATAGGTGTATTCACGATCCGATGCAACTGGTCTTGTATCATTGCAAAAGTGTAAAATCTTACAACACTACAACAACAAAATATATTAAAATTTTACAACAGTCTTGCACTTTTGCTATACCCTAGACCAGGGATATGGCGAACCTTTTTAGAGCCCCGTGCTATTTTAAGAAAATAATTTATTTGAAGCGCCTTCGGCGTGCCATACAGTTTTGATCTAGTTTTTAGTGACTAATAGAAACAAAAATAAATAATTTTAAACTACGCAGTTTTTTTTTGTAAGTATAATTAAATGTTTGAAACTCTATAGGGGTATTCACGATTCGATGCAAATGGTCTTGTATCGTTGTAAAAGTGCAAAACTGTAACATTTTCTTAAAATAAAACAACGAAATATACAGACTAAAATTTTTTTACACTTTTACACTTTTGCTATACCCCAACCCTATAGCAAAAATAAAATACAATGGTGCAAAATTTGTTTATTGTAGTTGTAGTAGTAGAAAACAAAATTTTCTGTTTATAATTCATGTTAATAAATTAACGAAATTTCAGATTAACATAACAAAACAAAGAAACAAGAAATAAAATACAGTGAAGGGGATATTTCGCTGTGTTTCGTCAATTTAAGCAAAATGCAGGCTGTTTCATTTGACAACCTGTTTCTAAGAGAATCTTTAATGTTATTCACTTGAAGGTAGACGAAAACGTTGTCAAAATAGCAAGCGCCTACTTTTTCAATCAGCTATATCGCGAATTGAATTACATTTTTCCATTAATTTGCAATTTACATTCTTCGTCGAATTGCCCTCCAGGCTCTCTAGTTCGATTGGTTCCAAGTCTTTCCTTGTTTCGACGAATTTTTGAGCACATAACGAACTGAATTGGACTTCATTCAGCAGCATTTCAATTTCTTCAATATCCACCCAATGTTGACAAGTAACGTTTATCAATGGATGTCATATCAGGGTACATAATGAACCTAAGCGTTTCCGATAACTCTTTCAGTTTTAAAAACCTTGACGAAAATTCTTCGACTGAAGCCTAGTACACAGATCGCGCTAAAATTTATCTTTCATACAAATTTCCTCCAAAGATAAATTTTAGCGAAGATTTTTAGCCAGGTAGTACGCAGTTCACGCGCTAAATTCGAATTCCCATCTACTACTTTTGCAAAAAGTCTCCACTCAATTTAGCTCGCGAAATAATGCTCAGCGCATTTTTTCACAGATAAATTTAGACATTTTTGTGGTTGTTGTTGTTGCTGCAAGGAATAAGAGTCAAAAAAAACCTTGAAATATATAAAAGAAGGGAAATAAAACAAAATGAGAGCGTAAAAAAGGTATTCTGCAGGTAAAAAAAAATATGTAATGTTATACTACGTTTCCACCTACCCTAATTCTGAGATTAAGCTAAGTAGATTTAGCATATATCTCGAGTTTTATTGTAAATCTCGGATTGAAAGTTTGTGAAAATCTTAGATTCAGGGTAGCTGAACCCAAATCAGAGATTTAGCGAAGTAGATTTAAAATAAATCTCGAGATTTATTCTAAATCTACTTAGCTAAATCTCGGATTTAGCGTAGGTGGAAACATAGTATAATATTGAATGTAAGCTGGTATAAGTAAATGAAACTGTGATTCGGCCGTTATTTTTAAATTTAAATTTATCTTGGCTTTTAGCCAACGCGTGTAGAGATAAAAATTGTCGAGATAAAATTTAGTTTAGCGCGATCTGCGTACTGAGCTTGATGAACTAATTACCGATAAAAAACTCTTCAGTTAGTTTTAGTCTGGTTTTTCATGTTAATTCAAACCGTTGTTAAATTTGTTCAAGTTTGGAAAATACATTTAGTATTTCAATATAATCTTTACTTAAAATTTGCAGTTTACCCTCAACCATTCAACTTCTTCCAATGAAGTTTTTTTTATTGTTGTAATCAAGTGAGAAGAAGAAGAAAAGAGTTTTACAGTGGAATAATTTCTTAAGAAAAATCTTTATTGAAAAATCATTGAATGTCGCTCAATTGTGCAATAATTGTATTACTCAGTTGGCGGTGTGCCGAATATATTTCATGGCGTGCCACCAATGGCACGCGTGCCATTGGTTCGCCATCCCTGCCCTAGACCTATTGCAAAATAAAAATACAATAGAGTAAAATTATTTTTGACAGATGGCAGCTCACCGTCGCGTCGCCCATGATAAACAGTTTGTCTTTTTTATTCTGTTTATTATGGTTGTCGGCTTGTCGGTACTCATGTCCTGTAATTTAGTTTCTTTTGATGTAAAATAATTTGTGAAAATTAATTAACCCGAACAAAACAAAGAATAAAATTATAAAAAATGGAAAAAAGGAGGAGCAACAGTGGAGGAACAACTCTGTTAAAAAAAAATCGTGGATTTCATTCATGCTTCAATATTTACTATAGATAAGAAAAGGGTCGTTCACGATCTATTGTAAAAAAATAAAATTTTACATTTTTACTAGGCCTTTTGCACCAGATAGTGAATACCCCTAATTATAGTGTTAAAGGAAAACTTGAAAATATCCGGTGTGAACACTTTTCGAGTTTTCGAAAATTTTTTTGTGGAAAACCGCGTTTTTGACTTGGTGTGAACAGCCTATGAGGTGGCAATCACCATAGAAGAATTCTAGGCGAAAAAAAAATAACTTACGAAATTTTCTCGTTTGGACTCAAAAGTAAAAATAGGGGTCGAATTACAGCATACGATTACGATCACTCGTTAACGTTTTTACTATTTGTGTCTCTATTTATTTAGTAGAAAAAGATAGGGACACATAGCAACCATACGATAACGAACGTATGCCGTAATTCGACCCCAGGCTTATAATGATGTTGAATGAATTCACTTATTTTTATTTTAGAAAGCAAGTTAGTCAGCTATTACATGAAGCCTCAAGAGGCGCGCCTCTTTTCAAACGTAATGAGTGCAAAAGAGAAAAAAGATGAAACAAAAAATTATCCGACCAGAGAGTCGTGGGCGGAATTCTGAGACTCTTTTTTGACGTTTCTTTTTCCACTTTTTCTTTTTTCAACATTTCCTCTCATTTCTTTTTGCTTCGTGATGCAATACAACAACAACAAATTTTAAATCAAAAGAGAACTGTCAAATTTTAGTCCTGGACTCAAGAGGCATCGTGTAATAGTACGCGCCTCACAGAATGATTATCAAAAGAAAATTAGAAAAAAGAGTCAAGCCTCTTGAGGCTTCGTGTAATAGCTGACTTATTCCGAGATAGCTTTTTGACCTAAAAAAAAGCATCATCATCATCACCAAAATAAATGTGCTACTTCATTGTACTGAATGCATCCATTTTTAAATTGTGTGTTCACCTTCAACCCTTGTTTCATCACCTGAACAATGACATTTCAATTTTCCTGTCAACTGTCATTTTTTCGCAAACAAAATTTGTAAATAACAAAAAAAAATACCGCCTTCATAAAAACCTCGCCAAATAAAAAAAGAAGAAAATGGTAAATCTTATGCATAAATTCCTAAAATCAAATTATTTTCTTCATATTTAAACTATTTCTAGCTATTCTACTCATTCTTCAAGTCATTGGTTGGAAAAGATGTAGTTGTAGAGCTTAAAAATGATCTCAGGTAAGTACCGAATTATTGCCGCAACCCACATGGTTCCAATTAGATTGATTCTTATTATTTATTGAATTTCAGCATTTGTGGAACACTGCATTCCGTTGACCAGTATCTCAATATCAAGCTAACCGACATAAGTGTCACAGATCCCGACAAATATCCTCACATGTTGTCAGTGAAGAATTGCTTCATTCGAGGCTCTGTCGTTCGCTATGTCCAATTGCCTGGCGACGAAGTCGACACTCAATTGCTTCAGGATGCAGCTCGCAAAGAGGCTGTAGTTAGTACAAGATAAATAATGACATAATTCTAAAGTTAAGAAAAGATGTGTAAGTCTCCTCGTTTTTTTTTTTTTTAATTAAAATTGAATTTATAAAAAAAAGTAGAAAGTAGTTTATTTGTAATTTTTGAAAAAAAAAAACACATTCATTCTTTGAACTTTATGTAAGCAATGTAATTTTATTAACTGGCCAAAGCCTACACAAAACTCTGCTCTTAATTAGACCCTCCGGCACCGGTCCGTATGATCTTGAATCGGTGCTATTTGATTGATTGTCTCCTTCCAACCAAACATGTCCCCTCGGCACATAAGTTACAATTGGTTTCCCTTTTTTGCCATCTTCATAAACATTCTCTCGAATGGCGATTGCTTTCATGCCTTCGTCATTGAGCATTCCCGAATTGGCAGGTAATTGGACACTGATTTTGTCGCCAGCTTTGCCAATTACCCGTTTGCAGATGTGAACACTGGAATTTGTAGGACATTTGGCGATAATAATGTCACCTTTGGAAATATTTGATAGTCTTGGTGATATTCGTTCGGTAAGGAGGATGTCATCTGAATAAAGAGTTGGTTGCATGGATGGACCATTGCACTAATAAACAATAAATGAAATTTATTTAGATTTTTTTTTCAAAACAGAGAAAAATGTTAACCTACAACGACAAAGTCACCCAAATACTCGAAGGTGCAATGAGTTACACAACCGTACATTATTATTTTGCCAGTAAATCCTAGAATTTTCGAGACCCATTGTACCATAACAATTTTATTTTTTCTTGTTATCAAAAATATCCAGAAATACCAAAGGTAAAGGTAATCCAGAGAAATTAAGGAAGGTGGGCTGTCAAAGTGGAAAGCAAGTAAAAAAAAAATATATTTTCCCAAAGTCGTTCTTTCAAATTTGTCCGACGAACAGGGTTCAGACTATCATACTTAGATGATCAGACCTCGTCCGATGGATGTCAGTAGGTCGGATGGTGTTTGCGTTCAAATTTGTAGTATTATGTCACAGTACAACCACAGTACACATAAAAAGGTAATATATTCCGAACTGACATTGGTTGGCAAATTGTCAAAACATGACAATTCGGCGACCAATGTCAACTACCCGTAATTCTTAAGGCTTGGCCACACCGGAGGGTACATGCGGTAGCGGTACGGGTACTTGTATGTAAAAAATTCCAAACTGACACATCAACGTTCAGATGTGGAATTTTTTTCATACAATTACCCGTACCGCTACCGCATGTACCCTTCGGTGTGGCCAGGCCTTTAATTGTTTAAATTACCGACGAAAAACGCACAAAAACCGAAAAACCACTCACACAACTAATTTTTTAACATTTAGGTATTTACTATTTTCCGAGACGAAACACGCAGAAAATTTGTTATTTTTCAAATTATAATTTTTTCAAATTATAATTTTTTCAAATGACATTTTATAAATTAAAACAAAAACAAATTTCCTGTTTACTGCCATTGAAATATAAAAATTAAAGGCCGGCCTGACAGATTTTGGCCCATTTTTTGACAAACAAATTTTGACATTTTTCGGAACTACAAGTTACAAGAACAAATTTGTAATTTGTAGATCATAAGTACAAATTTGTACAATGGAATTCTGTTTCACAAAATACAAATAAGTAGGTAATTCCTAAGAATATTAAGTCCAGGAATGGGTGAATATCCCATTTATAGTGTAGGATAGAGTGGCAGAAAAACTGTCAAAAATAAAGTTAAAGCGTCATTCGAGCCATTCTGGTGTGTGATAGAATTAAAACCAAAGTGTAATTCAAATTCAAAAACCCTTTAAAATCATTCTTTAACACAATTGCAAAATTTTTTATAGAATCAAATAGTGAGAAAACAATATAACAAAAAAAAATAAAATGCACGACTGGGGTCGCACGAACTTGCTCTTAGAGTTAAAGTTGCTTAAATTTTTAAGACTTTTTATATAGAAATTTGGAAAAAAAAAAAATAAAATTCGTTTAAAAAAAAAAATAAAATAAAATCTGAAATTAAATTGCCCTCCAAAACAAGTATGCAGTTTTGATTGATATATTAACATGCAATTTTAGAAAAAAAATTTTCAAAATCGTTAGAGCCGTTTTTTAAAAAACTAATTTTTTATAAATAATTTTTTGGAAAAAAAGTTTAAAAATAGAGTTGGTATGCCATTTTATAGAAATCACTAATCAACATCTAAAAACAAAATTTCAAAAAAATTCAATGTCCCGTTTTCGAAAATTTGATTTTTCAAAAAAAAAATTTCAAAATTTGTTTAAAAATCCAAAAATTATTTTTTTCAAAATTTTATTTTTGGCTTATATTTAGATTATATAAATGCTTCTTCAAAAAAAGTTTCGTTAAAATCGAAAAAGCAGTTTTGGAGATAATCAGATTTGAAAAAAACGGTTCTATGGCAGGTACCGTTAATAATGATTTTCAAAAAAAAATTTTTTCATTGAAAGATAAACCTTAGCTTAAAACTAATATTTGAATTTTTTAAACAAAATCGTTAGAGCCGTTTTCGAGAAATTTCAATTTTACTAAAATCGGTATATGACAAGTACCGTTATTTTTGGTCCAAAAAAATTAATTCCAAAAACCCCTCTGGAGAGTCGCCAAATAACGCTACATACCAAGTTTGACATCAATCGGCCCATCCGTTTAGGCTGTAGCTCCTTATACAGACAGACAGACAGACAGACTGACAGACTGACAGACAGACAGACAGACAGACGGACTTCCGGGACCCACTTTTTTGGCATTGTCTACCATCGTAATGTCATGGAAAAATGTTATCTCAACTTTTTTTTTTTGTACGAATGCATAACTTGATATATAGTACCTATATCGCAAGTAAAAAATGTATTGCTGTGTAAAATTGTGCAAAAGATATTTTTATAACCATTCAGAGACCCTTTTCTTTCACAATACATATGCAATCGGCTCCGCGGTGATTATAATTTCCATACCAGTTTGAGCCGCTGCCGTGGGACCCGTTTCGTAGTCGAGGTCGGACTCACTTAGGAGCCGATTCGGACCGAGGCGAGGTCGGACTCGTTTGCTTGAAGGGATGTACCCTTCCTCTTCTAAGTTTTAGGATATTTTTTTTATATTGAGTTGGTAGTCAGAGTCACTCAAAAAACTATTTTCTTGCATGTAAAAGCCTTAAAGTAGCGGTAAAAATTTTCAAAAATTCTAATTTTTTGAAAATGGTTCGATAAAATTTTAGGAATTTTTGTTTATTCTGTATCGAATAAAAATTTTTTAAGATTAGCAAACCAATTTTTTTTTTCGTACTTTACCTCACAGGAACAGATGAATACACAATTTTTTTAGAGCGGTCGTGTAAGTCCTCGTTCCATTCAGAATTATAACTTTAACTTACAGAATTTATAGCTTGATCGACTGTCTTCTCTCAGTTGAAAAAAAATCAAATAAATAAATTAACAAAAAGAGCATGTATACGCCATAGTGCACGTCGACAACGTGTAAATAATGTGAATTACAACTTTGTCAACACCAAAATCGTTATTAAATAACACTTCCAGTCAATAATCGAACCACAACTAAATCTTTTTTATCGTCTGTGTTATAAATTATCTAAAAGAAAAATAAAATCCCTCAAATAAGAATACAAAATTTAAAATTTTTTCGGCTTCTTAAATTCTTTTTATTTTTAAAATATCACAAAAAGTAAACCAATACAAATACTTTCTGATCTCAAAACAGTGACAAAATCTCAAAGAAAAAATTAAAAAAATAATAAAATCAAATAGTTTAAATTTCAAAAGAATTTATTTAATGTTTTTTTTTTTCATCTAAGTTCTATAATGTTTTCGTCTTCTGATGTAATAATTGAATTTTTTCTTAAGCTTTCCGAACGCGTTCGGAAATGTATTAACCAGCCAGTCCCATCGAAATCACGAGCAGCCACAGAAACAATTGATAATCTGTTACTCTGTGAAACGTAAAATTGAACCGGGTCCTAAATAAAAATAGAAGAAATTTGGTAAATATTATTTTCAAAATAACCTAAAACAAATTCCTTACTTGTTCACAATGATGTTTTGAAATCCATTCGGTCCCATTGCTTGAAGTTTCAATAACATTCAAATAATCTGCCTTACAAGCTGATCCCATATTGAATTCTTATGAAAAAAAATATATGCATTTCAGAAAAAAAAAACACCCTGTATACTGTAGATTTTTCAACAAATTACCATGGAAGAACAATTCTATCCGATTTGGTGAGGTTGTTGTCAAATTCCATCGACACACACTAGAATTCTTGTACTCTAAATAGTTAGGACTCATTATGTATCCACTAGGCATTTCCAAATTCCCACCGCAACCTTGTAGTGATGCCTTAGGACTTGCATAGTAAAATATCTCCGATTCACTATACCTGGAAACTTTAAAGTCTAAACGGACTTCAGGAGTAGACGTATAGATTTTTCTGCCGCTATAATTTTCCATGCAATCTTCATAAATTTGACGATTTGTTTTTTTATCAATGACCTTGAGAATAAGCAAGTTTTAGAATAGAAAAAGACACCTATTGGTTTTTTTGTAACATACTCGAATAAAATTTTCGGAGCAATTTGAACCTCTTAAATATAAGCTGGGAATATACAAATTTACTGTATAATTTTCTGGTAGTAAAATGTCATTTTGACAGCTAACTTCATCTATAATAGTTCCACTCAACACACCAGCTGTGTGAGTATATGTTCGATTGCAAACTGCAAAGATAAATGTGCTTAAGTGATAGTTTGCTAAAAGAGCTTTTAAACAAATAACAATATTGACAGATATCAAAGTCTACACTTTTACTGGTATTGGACACGTTCAAGAAATATTAGGGACTAAATATTTAGGCAACGTCATTTTCTGAACGGAAATTTGAGTAAATTGACTAAATTAGTTTGGATATGATGTTATTGTCGAATTTCGAAATTTAATTAAGACCGCATGGGGCAAACACCGAATTTAACTTTACTTTAATAAATAAATAATATTAATTATAACCGATAATGCACTTTTAACTCGTTTTTCACACAAATAAGTTCAATTTAGCTAACGAAATTCTGTAATTAAAAACATTCAGCTGTCATGTTGACAAAAAAAAACTTTCCTAGATTTTTAGGTAAAATTTTCTTGCCTAATTTTCCAGTAAGCTTTCTAATAAAATTACCTAAATTGGAAGGATTTTTTTTGACAGTTGACCAATCAGAGGCCGAGAAATTACCTAAATATTTAGTCCCTAACGTTTCTGAAATTGCCCATTGTGTTAAATAAATTATTGTTTGGCATCTGTCAGTTTCTGGAAAGCAATGCTGTCACTTTAGACAGATCCTGAAATTGAGTCATTTTAGTGTGACGCTACTTACGATTTGTTTTCCTTGCTGTCAGTATAAATCCGGTTGACTCAACCTTTTCATCGCTATGGAATGTTATCTCTGCAATAGCGTCCAAGCGGGAACGGTCAACTTTGATGACATATGATGGAATAGTCCCACAATGCTCGCTAACGACATTTTGTGCATACGACTGTCAAAATTTAAAATAAATCTTCTCTATTCTCTTACTAATTAAATAGTTTAAGGTTCCTTTCACGCTTATTCAATTCGTTTTAAGTTTCCATACCGAAAGATGTCGACCGATTAAAGAAGTGTGAACAAACCATAAAGTAATTAGAAATACCTCTGAACTTTTAATGAGAACATAGTCCAAGCATTTACCAGTTACATCGGATTTATTTTGAAGACTAAACTCGGTGAATTTAAGCTCATATTCAAATCTTGACGTAATTTTCCAAGTGCAATGAGTGTTGGGTGGATATAAACCATTTGATCCTCTTAACGGTTCAATTTCAATGCTCTGCAACGACAATTTTTAATTTTATTCAAACTTTTGACAGTTATATATATAAAGGTATGGTATTTTACTTACACTTTCATCATCCAGCAAATATTCACTTCGACTGCCACATTCTGCTGGAACTAGGCGAAGATTCACTTTGAATAGATGAATTCCCGGTAATTCAAAGTTTGTTCGAATAATAGCATCCTTAAAGGAAGAAATCAATTTTGGCTTAACTGCTCCTAACCAACAGTATCGTCCCAAAACTAAACTGTCAGCTTTTAAGCTGTCAACGATTTCTAAATGTTCACAGCTTTTTTCACACACTGCGCCACATGATTGATTTTGCTTACTAATATTTAACTCCTTTAATTCCATTTCAATTCTAAAACCTGGTGGCGCCATTGCACGAATATTACAACTCATAACTTCGCCACTGAAAACTGTCAAATTTCGATCAATATCAACTGGCGAATTGGCTTCTGTCAGCGTAATTCGCTCGTCGCATGCTCTGCTAAACATTATCCGAGCTGAAAATCCATCTCGTGATATAGATGAGTCAGAAGTTGCAGCGAAAACTGCTGAATTGCTTTCAATATGGAAACTTGGTGGATTAATTGTAAGATTGCCACAAAGTTTCGCCTCAAGATTGTCACTATCCATTTGGGAACCTTTGTAAATAGAAACATAATCCAGTGTACAATCAGAGTTTTCCTCCAGAATTAAGTACTTGAAGTGAATCACAATATTATGACCCACTGGAGCCGTGATATTCCAAATACAATTCATATTATGGGCATAACCATCACCTGCTTCATTCTTCATACTTGATATCCACATGGGTTTATTCACTTCGCCGCCACAACTGTCTAAGAAGAATTCTATTTCATAACCTCCTGTTTCTAAAATAGCTTCATAGTTTATCGAAATAGAGTCCTTGGCTCTTAATTCGCTTACAGCATTGTCTTTGCAATATGGTCCCATATCAACTGAATAACCATCTGAGGTCTGTTTTTTCGCCGTAACTTGGGTCAGTGTACAGCGACTGCGGTAGCCAAGGGCAAACTTGTTAAACTGTACCTGAATATACTTGTTAGGGTCAGAGCTTTTTAGAATATAGTCACAAGTCATACGAATTTTTGTCATACTCCATCGAGATGGGTATTTGATCACTTGATGCTCATTCGTGACATTAAACACTGCATAGCAAGTTTTTTTGATGGACAAACTAAACCCATCACCAGTATTCGCCTCGTCACTCTGGAAGACCAACTGAAGTCTCGATGAGGTCGTATTTATTGAAGATGGTAAATTCCTACCACAATACCTTGGCATCGATACCCAATCGTTGTTTTCAAACTTTCTTATCTCTAGAAAGTCCTTGGTACAATTTTGACTTTCTTCAATGAAGAAACGCCCGCTAAATTGAATGTGCAAGTAGAAACCTTCACTCGCTTGAACATCCCACACACACTCGAGATTATTCTTGTAATCAGTCGAAGTGAAATACAAGTATTCCATTGATGATATTTCCAAATTGATTTTGTCGCTGCATTTTGTAGCTCGCTCAAAAGCAATTCGCATTTGACTATTTGGATTGAATGATTTTGTGTGATAGAATACGTAAATTTGCAGCGAATTCAGACGAGATATGTTGAAAGTTTGACCCTGACAAAGTTTGGCAATTTCGAAATATTCATTTGAAGGTCCCGCATGAACGGTAACATATTCGTCTTCGCAGGGTAGCGTAAAACTGAAATTCGCCCTTAAATCATAGCCATTTTGATTTGAAGTTGTCAAAAGTTGCCAAGCACAATCAAGACTGCCATATTCGGCGGTTAAGTTTGGCATTGAAATCTCGAACCTTTGTCCTAAACGATATTCACCTCCACATGGATTTTTCTTATAAGAAACTTCGAGTTCTTTAACCCGAACTCCATCATTCTGGAGAATGTTTATGGTACCATGTTTGGGCGAAATTGCAAAGACGCTGTTGGTCAAATTGCTGCTTAATATTCGAAGTGTTTCAAAATTACGTTCATCTTTGAAACGCACAGCGAAAGAAGGTAAACGTTGATCGCGGTTTTCGACAATCAGACTGGAAACATTGAAAGACATTGTTTGGGCGCCATTTAGTTCAAAATCAAAAGAACAATAGAAATTCGGTGCGGAACCTAATTTCGCAACCGAAAAAGAACCACTGTCTTCTGTGATATCATCGGGACAGTTTGACTCTTCAATTGATGAATACTCAACCCTCATGCGACGCAGACTCGTTGTGTATGCTCCGAAAATTCGAACAAACATTTTATTGTCCGAAGAACTTATCGACGTGGATGTTGTTATGTTGTTCAAATCAACCATTGTGATGCGTGAGAGCATTTGGAAGTCGTTGTAGAAGGTCGTTCTAAAGCTTTAAAAAATAAAGAGAAATATAAGAAAATAAGTTTTTACAGGAAATTATGAGAACGGTACTAACTTTTTAGCTGAATCAGACTCTTGAACTCCACCATCGACCTCAATTACATCCAACTTCACTCGTTTACCCTTGGGAACTGTTATTTTCCATCGGCACAATAGGAACATTGCCATTCGCCGTGGTGCAATATTAAGTGTCAGCACACCATTGTCACCAGAAACATCCTTGAAGCATGCGCCAAATAAGCGATCGTATTTAACCTTAAAACCACGAAATTTTGTATTCGCTTTAAAACTGTAAAATCGAATCAGGACTTCATTGGTATCAACTTGCATAGCTGTCGGTGTAGTTGTATTGCCATAAATAACTGCCAATTCATCTTCAACTCTTTGCGAATCGCCTTGCAGAATCTGATAGATTCTTATCTGATCGGAGCTATTCAAATTCGCCGCATCGAATGGCAGATCAATATCAATCAATGTCAAATTGACACGAGCAAATGATGATACTTTTATGACATATTCACATATTGAATTCGACGGATATCCACCTGGTGCTGGATAATTCGCTGATGTTATAAAATTATTGTATTGGGTAAATGTTCCACCACAAGTCGACAGCGAAACGTTTGCTTTGAAACCATTGCGTGGTTCTGCGATGTCGGTAAGGTAGCGCATGTAAAGAACATTACCTGACGACCGAATTGTTCCTGGTTTGCTGCAGTATTTGCCTATTTTTCTTGCCATTTCTGTTGCTCCATCACGGAACTCAATAAATTCCTTCGAACACTGTCGCACATTCATGTCGAAATTGCTGACAAATTCAACTTGAACTGTCTCACCAGGTGGCGCTATTATAATCCAAATACACTCTGTGTGTGGATCGGGAACGTTAGGGTAGTTTGGTGAGCTTATCAACTCGGAGGGTGAGTATGATGTCAAACGTACTTCCCCATTACACTGGCTGTACTCACGATAAGTTAGATTCCACATAGGTGTTTCATATAAGTAAAAGGAACTACTCGGTTTGAGGATATACCTTACCGTAGCCCGATTTGAGCTCGTAGTTATTGAACCATTGATTTCTTTATTCGAACAAATTCTTCCTGGAGGAAGAATAGGCGATCCATCATTTACGCCATCGCGTATTAGAGCATAATTCTCACATTGATCAGATGAATGTTGACTCATGTTCTTCGGGAAATTGAATGTGAATTGAATTTTTCTGCCAGTGCCAACTGCAATGTGCCAAGTACAATTTTGTAGGTACCATTCATTGCCAGGACTTACAATATCTGTGTCAAGTATTCTTCCAATTGAATTTGTCAAATTACCACCACAAGTTGTGAACACTTTTGACGTGAAACCAGTTGCATTTAGTGACGAATCGGTTGTAAGTTGTAATTTTAAATATGGAGTTCCATGGATGACAGCTATTGGATTAGGTCCTTTTGCAGGACTGTCACATATTTTAAGTTCTTCATGCCAATTCAGTAAATCATTTGAGGTGAACACTTTCAAATAATCAGCATAACAACTGTCAAGTTTCTCTAAACGAACTTCATAAAGTTTAACTACAACATGTCTTGTTGTATGATCTGGCTTGATAAGCCATTGACAATTTAAATTATTTTCATAGCCAGTTGGATAGCCTGGTGATGAAATTGTCACTGTTGTTCCATATGATATTTGTAGAGTTTCATTGCAGGTATTAATTGGCTGATTTTGTGTTATTACATCTTTAGATATTGCTTTCCATTCAATGATGAACTGATCGAGCATTTGATTATCTGTCATTAGATAAATGACATTCATACTCGATGTTACCTGCCACGGTGACAGTTGGATTTCAATTGGTAGAGCACTACTGTCAAAACCATCGAACAACTATATGAAGAAAAATATATTGAAATAATTGTTATAAGGTCAAAAACTCTTTAGAGGTGCAATCGTACAATTAGATTTTTGTCATATAAAAAGAGTAGAAGAGCGATATATTTTCAACGTCAGCCACAGCGACGCATTTCGTTTCGAACACATTCGCTTCACTCCGCCGACTCATTTTGATATTTGTATGACTCCAAAAATTTTAAATGAGTTTAAACTTTCTTGCCTCTTTTTGCCTCTCTTTCTCACCATAAAGTGCAAATGTCACAGCAATACAGAAATGTCAAAATGAGTCGGCGCAGTAAAGCCAATGAGAACACCGTTCATTGTACTCAGTCCTCCGACTCATTTTGACGTCTTTGTTTTGCTGTTTCACTGACAATTTATGGTGAAAAAAAGATACCCAAGTGAAGCATCTCTTCCTTATCATGAAGTGCGAGTGAGAAAGGAACACACAGACGTCAAAACGAGTCGAAAAACTGAGTCTAATATCAACATGATCCTTATAGATATACAAATGGTCATTGTTCAAAATATTAAAATTGCCCTAAAAAGACAGTTACCTGCAATTGGATAAGATGCTCACATTTTTTATAGATTTTTTGTATGGTCTATGTATTTTCCAAAAATGTGTCATAAGAGACATAATAAAATTAGGTTTTTTTTGCATAAAATCACTGGTTTCTGTGCTGATGGCACATATTTCAGTACCTATAACAGTATAAAAAAGTATAACAGTGCTAATAATAGCTTACCTTCAAACCACCATTAGATTCTTTAAAAGTTAACGAAATCAGATTATCTCTCGGTACTGTTATCCTCCATTGGAATGGTTCTTTTTCTGATCTTATTGACACAATCGACGGTGATTTAATTTTCCCATTAAATCCACTGATTTCATTCAATTGTGCTGCAAGAAATTTTTAAATTAGAATAAAAGTTATAACACAAGTTAAAAGAAGTGTTATAGGATCAAAAGTTTTTACAATTTGTCCAAGATAGTCTAAATCCTAATCCAGTACTGCCTTCGGCACTTCGGAATTTTATCCAAATTCTTTCGAATCCTTGAAGACTATCCTTCGGTATAACATTAGAACAAAATACACCAAGCAATCTTCCAGTGATTGATGTTTCACGAATCTCTAAATAGTCTAGATTACAATTTTCTGAATTGGTTATGTTCATTTGGTCAAATGTCAATTCCAAATAATTTCCCGATGGTGCATTGAGGATCCAAATACATTCCACATTCGATGGATATGATTCTGGATAGAATGGAGATGCCAATGAACCACGCAATGAAGTTAAGACACCTCCACAAGCAGTTTCAGTACGAGTATATTTTGCAGTGTATGACATACGTTGAGAATTTAAATCTATTCGGCCTGAACGGGTGAGGGTTATATCAGGAGGATGGCCTTCACAGATATGGGTATAATCTCTGTTTGATATTTTAATCTAAGAAAGGAGAGAAAGCTTTTCAAATCTATATAAATTGATTAACTGGAAGTGTTTTTTACCGTTAAACCTCGACTTTTTGCGCATTCTTCTGGGCTTAGGCCATCACAATGACATTCAACGTGCGTAAACGTTATCGTTACACGAGATTCTGGAAAAAAAGACAGAAACTTAGGTTAGGTTAGGTTAGGTTAGGTTAGGTTAGGTTAGGTTAGGTTAGGTTAGGTTAGGTTAGGTTAGGTTAGGTTAGGTTAGGTTAGGTTAGGTTAGGTTAGGTTAGGTTAGGTTAGGTTAGGTTAGGTTAGGTTAGGTTAGGTTAGGTTAGGTTAGGTTAGGTTAGGTTAGGTTAGGTTAGGTTAGGTTAGGTTAGGTTAGGTTAGGTTAGGTTAGGTTAGGTTAGGTTAGGTTAGGTTAGGTTAGGTTAGGTTAGGTTAGGTTAGGTTAGGTTAGGTTAGGTTAGGTTAGGTTAGGTTAGGTTAGGTTAGGTTAGGTTAGGTTAGGTTAGGTTAGGTTAGGTTAGGTTAGGTTAGGTTAGGTTAGGTTAGGTTAGGTTAGGTTAGGTTAGGTTAGGTTAGGTTAGGTTAGGTTAGGTTAGGTTAGGTTATCGAGCTAGCCATTTACCTTCTGGAACTGAAATCGCCCAAGAACAATATCCATCTTCCTCCTTCGCTCTGAAAGATCCCGCTTCCTTTGTTAAAGTGCCCCCGCAGTTTACCTAAAGTATTCACATAAATTTCAGTCAACTATTTAAACTCTATAAACCAACAATCAAACCTTTTTGTATTTGAATACAAAGCCCTTGCCAGGTGGCTTATCGACAGAGTTAAATATCACATGCATAACGCTGTTAAACGTTAGGTATATCCTTTGACTTATACCTTCATTACAGTATCGACCTAAAAGATGACTTTTTTCGTCACTTTTTAAACCATCGTAAACATCTAGGACCCCATTTGCACATTTATTTCCGAAAGATTGATGAGTTTCTAGGGACTCGAAGGATAATTGCACAAAGTCGTTTCCTATAGCTGCCATCCATTCGCAGTAGGTATTTGTTGAATAGTTGTTTGGATAGTTTGGTGAATATAATTCGCCGTGTTTGCTGTGAATCACACCGCCACACTCTAATTCAACATAAAAAAACTTGATTTAAGGGACACTGAGAATTGTGATTAAACCAAAAGAACATACTTCCTTGTGTTCTTCGGAAAGATGCCTTCATATACTTTCTTGATCGTACAGAATCCGAGTAAAATCGAACGTACATTGTGCTTCCTTGTGATGTTATTGTTGATAGTTCCGTTTGAATGCCACAAGCTCTTAGTAGAGTTCCAGAATCGGTCTTATCGTTTTTAACCTAAAACATAAAAAGTTTCAATGTTTTGTTGCTTGGCGCTCAAAAATCTATCGAAATAAGAAACTTACAATCAAACCGTTAGTTGAACAATTCCCATCGCCACCTTCGATATGAACTTCCGTAACGTCTAAAACAATTTGCATTCCAGCTGGAGCTTCGATAAACCACTCACAATCGACATCAACACTATATGGATAGTTTGGTGAACCAAACCAAGCCATAGGACCGTTCTTGTATCCACCACACCCGTTCCGTTTGTACTCCAATCGGAAGCCATTTCCATTGTTATTAGAATCCGTTGTAAACCTAACCACAAATTTATTCCCATCAGAAGTTAAAAGCCCCGCTGGATCTCGACAGATTTTGTGACTTTGTAATACATCTTCCCCCTTCATATCGATAACTTCGAATTTATCATACCGGCACTGTAGATCCAGAGCTTCAAGCTCGAAATGTGAAAAAGTCAATGTAATGGTTTCAGCCTTACGACCTTCAATTGTCCACTCACATTTAAGAAAGTCAGGATAGTTGCTTGGGAAATTTGGTGACTCAATAACACCTTCAACTGAATTTAAGGTTTGTTGGCAATTTGTCTGATATTCGAGGTAAAATTGCTGGTCTTCAGCTGCTCCGTCATCTGGCAGAACATATCGAATATAAATCACATTTTTACTTGAGCTTAATCTAATGTCTCCATCCGAAGAGCAATTGATTGATAATTTCTTGGACAAACTGTCTGGACCGTCATAAATAGTTAGGACATCATTTGAGCATAAATTTGCAGTTGGACCGATTTTCGTAATTCGAACATCGATTGAAGAACCTTTGCTAATTGTAATCTTCCAATCACATTGAACCGGCCCACGACTAAGTTCTGGATAATGCGGTGAAGCTATCGATCCCGTATGAGAAGTAAGTGATCCTCCACAGCCTGTCGAAGTTTGTTGGAAGATAATATCAAAACCAGGATAGTTAAGAGATGCATCCGAATGAAAATGTAGATAAAGATGATTGGTAAACGAGGGAATATGCGGTGGAATTTCAGTACCGCAAAACTTTCCAATCAATGGAGACGCCTCTGTCATGCCATTTCTATAAGAAGCGAAAAAACAATTTCTTGGAATTTAATTTTATCCCTGCAAAACTTACCTTATTTCCAAATAATCATCACGACATTCTTTGTAACTTGTTTCGAGGGAGAAATTTCTGGGAATTAGTTCAATTTTATTTCCCAAGGGGGCGTGTATGACCCAAATACAGTCTGTGGATTCGAAATATTCATCAGGCCAGCCAGGTGATTGAATTGATCCCGAAAGCAAACTATAGTTTCCTCCACAACCTTGCAAAGATTTTGAAATATTTAAGAAGATCAATTAAAAAAAATGTAAGACCCCTAAAGACCTCTAAAAGCGAAAAGTTTGCTAAAAATGCTGGGAATGTGAAAATTGATAAAAACACTTTAACGCATAATGGATAACTTTCTAAGATTCAGAAATATTAGTTGTATTGTTTTTTAAACTCAGAACTCAGAGGTCTCATAATTTTGATCAAGAAAAAGAAGCACTTAGAGGCATTGATCATTTAAGTTTGACCACAAAGATCGTGTAAAAGAAACACCTTTAAGCAAAATATGACTACCTGTCAGACATTGAGACCTCTTACATGCTTCACTCTCTATTGATTTAAACATTATTAAAAAGTTAAAAAAAAATCTTTAAGAAAAGTTTGAGACCCTTGAAAATATGTAGCTTTTCTTATAAATAAATGGGTACGACTTTATACACACAAAAAAGACTTTAAAGCGAATAAAAGATAAAATCCCGCTTGAAAATCTTGACACCGTTGAAAAGTCCTTTATCCGATCTTAAAAACAAACCTTGAGAATTAACTAGAGGCGCGGGAAAAAAGCCCTGCTGATGCAAAAATCAAAAACTTGGATTTCTCAAATCACCAGGCAAGTTTAAGGACCTATTCAAAACTTTTCAATCCAATCAATTATTTACAAATGAAAATGGAAAGGTTATTAATGAAATAGTGAAAAACGCTTGTGGCGCAATCCAGCTTTAGTAACTAAGCATTTATTTTGAAAGTTCAATATCCCTTATTAAATATAGGAAATTTGAAAAACAGCAACGTATTCCAAATTGAGACCCTTTAGAATTAATTTTTTTGAAACATTTTTTATAAGGGAAAACTGGACCGCTGGGAACAATGTTTTCTGAAGAACGTTGTCGTTTAGCGGAAACAAAATTCTTAAAATTCATCTTCTAGGTTTTGAGACCTCTAAAAATCGCATTAACTCAGATTTTTATCTTATAAACATGGATTAGAGTTCGTACCAAGAAGAAGACTAATAAGTAAATGTAAAACCTAAAAATCATACCACTGATATTAAGACCCCCCTGAGCATTTTTTTTCAACATGAAAATTATTGTGATTAAATAACATAGATTTGCTTTGTGTACGCCCCGTAAGAAAATGCCACGAAGCTTAATATGAACCTTAAAATCCAACGGTCTACGATTAAGACCCCAATCAAATATTTTTATTATATTTTAAGTAATATTTTGCATTCTTTTAAGATAAAAACTTAATTTGAAATACTAACTTGATGATCTTGGAGTAAATGTGTAGTTGGCTCTAATTCCATATGACACTGCATTTCCAATAGATGGCGGTACTAGTTTTAGAAAAACTGTAGCTATATTTGACGGCAAAATTGTTACAATCCTTTTTTCATCACCACAATGGCTGAAACACACAAAATAAATTAAGGTTTTTCATCAAAGTGTTTAACTCACCTTTCAACTAAACGTCCATCATTACTTCCAGTTCGGTTTAGAAAAATCTTTAAATCAACCTCACCTGAAGCACATTTTGTTCCACTTCGACGGTATGTAAGATCTAATGAAATAACATTCGAATCAGGTGCTTCTAAGATCCATTCACAATACGAATTGGTGGGGCTTGAAGGATTCAAAAGTTCAAAACTGCCTACAGCTTCTCGAAGTACACCACCGCAACCTATTTTCTCGAAATAATACTCTGCTGATATACCTCTTCGTTTCTGGGGATTGGTATTTGAATGGAAGCCCAAGTCAAGGTAGTTACTTGGAGCAATAACATGCATCTGTCCACCTTTACAGTGACGTTGAGGTGGTCCGTTTAGTGAAAAATATATCTATGAAGGCGAAACAGTTAATTTGAGACCCCAAAGTTTTTCTTACATATCTCACATCAATGAAGTCAGCGCCATCATCACAGCCTTGATCATACTCCGATATATCAAAGTCAGTTATGTGTAAATGAACGACAGAATTAAGAGGTCCCACAACAGAATAGACACAATCTAATCCCTCATAATAAGGTTTGGGATAGTTCGGAGTCTTTATAGTTCCACCAGATGGGTCCCGCAACTCATAACCACAAACTGGTATACAAAAACGTTTTGATCATTAACCTTTAAAAAATGATAAATAATACCTCGTTTAAAATTTGCTTCAAACACAATGGCATTTGGATAAGACCCTATAACCCAAGGAGGTGAATCAACTTGCGTGACAATCAATAACGAATTTCCATTCGATGTAAAATTCCCAGGGGATAACTCTCCATCAGTGTCAGCTATAACAGGGTCATCCTCAGTCCTTCCATCGTAGATCTTTAAAACAAAATCGTTAGAATCATCCAGGAGCTATCGAAATCCGGTTTACCTTAAACGAAGCACTTCCCTCTTCTAGTTCCTGTTTGACAAACGCTATTTCAATCCTTGTTCCAACAGGTTGCTGAATCAAAAACACACATCTATTCAGGTCTACCGTGAAGAGTATTTTTCCCTTTTCTTCCGTCAAAAGTCCACCACAACCAGGCTTGCCTTCGACAACCTCATAATGCATATGGAACAAGCTATCCTGCTTAGCAAGATCCGTGTGGAAATGTACCTTAACCGAATTGGTTGATGAATATTTAGGTGGTGGAACGCCTGTTTCACAAATCTTCTCCAATACTTCATTTGAATCATAAAGAATCAATGCATCCTTTGTGCAATTAGCTGAATTGTCCATTACCACCTCGAAGAACCGAAACAGTATACGTTTCCCTAAGGGAGCAATTATATCCCATTCACATTCACGATTTGGTGGACTTTTACCAGGATAAGCTGGTGATTTAATGACCCCGTGACCTTGGTCATCGACATTAAAGCGGCCACCACAAATCGGTGTGACACTTGTCCAACTCAAAGCAAACCCAGTTCCATTAATAGCATAATCCGTGTGGAACCACAAAAACAGTGTGTTATGAGAAGATTGAAGGTTACCACTTCCTTTTGGTAACTCATTGCCACAAAATCGTCCAATTACTGGTGCTGACAGAGACTTGCCATCATTGATTTGCAACCAGTCCTTGCTGCATGTTGCATCAAACTGAATGTCAAAACGGCTAAACGTCACATTCAGAATGAGATCGAAATCAGTCCGAATAACCCAAGCGCATGACTGATTTGGACCATAAACGTTACTTCCACGTGCTGTGGGACTTGTTAAGTCCCCAGAAGCTTGAGTTATTACACTGCCACAAACTGCATTTCTGGTTTGACAAAGGTTCCCAGAGTATCCACGAGGACAAACGCAAATGGTATCGTTGTGGTGTTTGGTACAGGTTCCACCGTTTAAACATGGATTTGATAAGCATATGTTTTGTATTTCACAATGAGCAGATTCAAAGCCATCACGACATATGCATGTTGCCATGCCACCAACATTCACACATGTTCCACCGTTCTATTAAAAAAAAAAAAGAAAAATGGCGCCCAACGTGAAATATCAATCATACCTGACAATTGTGTTCATTGCAGGGATTAGCTGAACCCGATCTGCAACCTTTTTGTCCATACCCAGAGCCTACTAAGCCCTCCGGACACACGCAAACCATCACATTCGAAATATACTGACATTTAGCCAGTGGATGACAAATATTAGTTGACTCACATGAATAAGTTTCCGCCTGGCTACAATAAGTGCCATCACCCGTCCAACCTGGAGGACATTTTCCACATCGATGTGAACCCTACAAATGGATTAAGTGTTCAAACAATCAAAGACACTAAAGCCTTGAACTTTTACCTCGGTATTAATACATTGAACTTTCGGCATCATGCTACAACCTCCGTTATCCTTTTCGCATTCATTGATATCCCGACAATTGACTCCATTGCCAGTGTATCCACTTGGGCAAGGGCCACAAGCAAAGGCTCCAGGTAAGTTGATGCAACTTGTATGACATGAAACCAACGATTCTAGACATTCGTTAATATCAACCGTGCAAGACTGTGTGATATTGTCAACTTTCCACCCAGCATCACACAAACACTGATAGCCCAAGGTATTATTTGCTGGAATGCATTGACCCTTTCCACATAACTCACCGGGTCTGGATTTGGCACAATCAGCCACACGATCTCGACAGTGGGCTCCAAGGAAACCATTTGTACAATTACATCTTAAAATAGAAAATAGGGTTTATCTGTCAAAGTCTCAATGTGAGTAAACTTACCGATAACTTCCTGGCAAATTTATACAAACTCCATTATTTTGACAACCCAAATCGGTTCCGTTGAAATTTTGACATTCGTCAACATCTGTCTCACAGGTTTTTCCCTAAAAAGAAATTTGAAAGCAGGCTAATATTGCTATGCAAGACCCTTAAGGAAGGTTTGACATACCGTCCAGGTCTTGGGACATTCACAGTTAAAATCTTCATACAAATTATAACAAGTTCCACCATTTTTACAAGGAATCGATTCACAATTGTTGGTTAAAAGCTTCTGGATTATTCTATTTACTCGAGTCCCGAGAGTCAATAACCGTGTTTGAAGAAATCTCACACGGTTCATAGACAACGATGAGGTCCTAAATTTCCGAAATACACACAATTTAGTCTTCTTTACTAAATGATAACGATTCTTACCTATTTTCATAACGTCTCAATCGAATTGCAAATCTTTGGATATCGGTTTTTAAAATTTGCACTTGAATGGGTAATTTTTCGATACTGATTTCGTCTGTAGGTTTACTTTGTTCTGAAGCTTTTTGTAAGGAATTTATCACATTGATATCGTTGATAAAAAAACTCGAGCTTTCACTTAGGCGTAGTGTTATATTTTTATCACGAGCTGAATGGAAGAAGAAATCTCCTTCGTGTGACGTGAATTTTGGCCTATTAAAGATATAGAATCAATACAACTGGAGACCGAAAAAAAGGGAATAAACTCACTGATCACAGTAGACATATTTCAAATGCACACTTGAACAAATTGTTAAAATAAAATACACAGTCTTTAAGGTTATCGACATTGTGTCGATCCTTTTTTGAATCCTTTGAGATAAATTAATATAAGATGTTTTCACTTTCACTAGAAATATAGACCAATTGGTCAGTGTAGAATCATAAATGATACTAAAAGATTCTTATGAAAGTGGGCGATATTTTATATAATTAGGGGCGGATACCATCAACATCGATCTATCTCAATTATTTGTAGAAGATAAAGCAAACTCTTTGAATTCGATTTTGTGGGACGATTTGTATTTTGAACTGAAGAATAGATAAACACAAGTTCATAGATATGAGTTTGCACATAATATGAAATAATTATCAAGAAATTCGAAATTAAAAAGGGTGTGATAAAATTTGGACACGAGAGTGATATTGAAGAATGGATTGCAAGCATTGATTTCACTATTAAAATGAATTTCTTAAGTTAAAATGTAATTCGGAATTTATCTAAATCTATATGTTGTTATTGAAGTAGAACTATGAAAAAAAGCTAAAAATAATTAAAAACGATTACAGTAATGGTGTAGGTAAAACAAGAGCAGTAAAAAGAATAAAGAATAGAAATGGCGAAGCAAAGAAAAGAAATATAATTAATAATAAGTAAAAACTCAAGAACAAAAATCTTTTCGATTATTAACTTTACGACCCCGTGATAAACTGAAAAACTGCTTTGAAATAGCATTCATAGAATGGTTATTTGAAACATTCATTTTATACCCATTTAGAAAAGCTATTGCGAATCATTTTATTTTTCAGAATGTTGGCTGTAATGCATCTACTTTAGAATCTTTGACGTCTCAATATTGTCTTTTTATATCTTCCTACATTCGTCTTATTCAAATCCTTCTTAAAATTCAAAGTCAAAAGAAAAACATTCAAAAATATTTTCCTAATAAAAAGTACGCATACGCCCGAGTGAACTGATTATTTTTTTTAATGTAAACATTTACAAGAAACAGATAAATACTTTAATATCAACCTTAATCACATCATATGAGTGAGTACTTGCCATGGAGAGCCCATAATTTAAAAAAGATATCACATGGTCCGATTGGAACAAATTCATTGGGAGTTAATTTATTTGAATGTTCTTCTTTTGAGAAAAGACACTTTTTGGTAATGGTTTTTTTTTATTGTTTCTTTTCTTTTGGTTAAATGTTCTCTTTGATAAACTAATTAGTTAAGTTCAAACCAACTATTTTCCCAATTCATGTGTGTCGATTTTTTTTTTCTGTAAATTAAACTAAAGCTTAAGCAACAGTGAACCAAATGTTAAGTAATTTTTGTTACTTATGAATCCAAACAATTAAAAAAATCTGTTTTTGGTATGTTTCATTAATTTATGTCAGTCAGAAACATACGAAAAATTGAAAATTAAGTAATTTACCTCTTTGAATATGCAACGAATTGTTGGTATTCAATTCAGTATGGAAAAAACATAATATAACAAAAATAATAGCATACTTTAAGGAGCTAGTAAAAATGCTAATCTATTCATTTATAAGCGTTGACATTGGGTAGCACCCTTAAATTTTTGTTGTTGTTCAAAGATTTCAAAACAAATTTTATTAGAACCATTTATTAATGGATCCTGTAGTAGAACCGTTTTTTTTTTTGTTAAATTGCTTAAAATGTCAGAAAAATATACATAATTTTGTTTTTTTTTATTTATTTTTTTTATATTTTTGAAAAATCAAGTTTTTTTTGAAAATTAGTCAATGATAGCTTATTGTTTTGTTTAAATGGAAATTAAATTTTGAGGGACTTAATGTTCGTTGCGGTCGCGATATTATTTGTAAAATTTGATATTTATGTATGCAATTGTAATCGGGAAATGCCAAAAGTTGGGATTGTTTTTTTTTTTTTAAGAAATTGTGGCTTTTTAAGACTGGAATTCGACCTACTCATTCTTTATTCACAAAAATCCACAAAAAGTGTTTTGTATGTACAAAATATAAAACAGTGGGGTTTGAAATAGTGTATTATTCTCGTAATTATTTTTTATGAATGCATAATATCTCAAGAATGCTTATTGTGTCAAGTCGATTGGATCAAAAATTATTAATATTTTTAAACTTGTGTTCTTGGCTTAAAAACGTTTTCCACACAAAAACTACAACAATCTTTTTGACATTTTGAATACTATTTCTGTACCTAATTTACAAAGTAACGCTGAGGATTTTTTTTACAATACTAAATAAGCCAGTTTTACAAAAAAGTGAAATAGTGATATTTAAAAAAAAAAACTCTCCCAGTGATACCTGAGAAAAGATATTATTTAACGAATGAATTTTGATTTCTTGATTTCATAATTTCACATATTCCAACAACATTCAATAAATTAAATTATTAAAAATATTCGAATATTCAATAGTCAGATAAACCTCAGATAGAACTTATTCCTATCAATGAAAGTTTTTTATATTGATATTTATTTTTCTGATAGTCTAACTAACGATTTAAAAATCAGGGCCATAAAAGTACGCATACGCCCGAGTGAACACTTCGAAAATTATTCTACAAAAAATTGTTATAAATAGAAAATAGATGACTGATTTTTAAAACTTTTTGTATAAGTATACTTTTGTCTAATATGGTGCACAATGCACATTGAATGTAAAGTTAATTGTTTAAAAATAACAATTGATAGTTATGTTTGAAAGTGAAATAAATTACTTCTTTCATGTACAAACGTACATGAATAGTTTTTGTTTTGTTTTATTTTTCTAATGTTTGTAGTCAAAAAGGTGTTTTCTCTTCTTGCTTAACAATTTAATGTGACTACAAAAAAAAAGTTCAATTCTTTTGAGTACTTTATTGGGTTTGCCCAGCAAATAAATGTGTTTCTTAAAGACTTTAATTAAAAAAATATATTAATTTATTTGTAATGCTGGGTTAATTTCAAAAGTAAAAAGTTTTTATAAGATTCATCTTTTTAAAATAAATGTGTAATGTATTTAATCATTCCATTTATGAGCAAAGAGGGAAAAAATTACTATTACTACTTTTGAAGAATTCGTTAAAATAATGGTATATTTCAAAAGTAAATACTAATTGACAAAACAAAGATGAGTGCATTTAAAACATTCTCTTGAAATTATTTCGTGCATTTTTGCACGCATATTATCTGGGCTAGATTAGTTCATTTTATAGTCTATTACTAAGAATTGAGATAAATCGTTTTTGGTGGAATCCGCCCTTGATATTAGAATATTTAAGTAAGTTTTACAATTCAACATTTACCAAATGGATACGGGCTTTAGTCGAAATTTCAAGTTCAAGTGAATAAATTATTATAATCCATCACTTAAAAAGGATCGATACAATGTCGCAAATCTTTGAGGCTTTATGTTTATTGTTAACAATTTACACAAGTGTGTACTTGAAAAGTGTCTACTGTGATCAGTGAGTTTAAGCCTTGTTTCCAGTTAATTCAGTTATCCATTTCTTTATAAATTTATAAATAGGCCAAAATTCACGTCACACGGAGGAGATTTCGTTTTCCATTCAGCTCGTGATAAAAATATAACACTACGTCTAAGTGAAAGTTCGAGTTTTCTTATCAATGACATCAATGTGATAAATTCATTACAAAAAGCTTCAGAACAAAGTAAACCTACAGACGAAATCAGTATCGAAAAATTACCCATTCAAGTGCAAATTTTAAAAACCGATATCCAAAGATTTGCAATTCGATTGAGACGTTATGAAAATAGGTAAGAATCTATCAATATTGAAAAACAAAGTTTATTTGTGTGTATTTCGGAAATTTAGGACCTCATCGCTGTCCATGAATCGTGTGATAACTTTTGAAACGCGATTAATGACACTCACGACTGAAGTGGATCGAATAATTAGCAAGCTTTCAACTAACAATTGTGAATCGATTCCTTGTAAAAATGGTGGAACTTGTTATAATTTGTATGAAGATTTTAATTGTGAATGTCCCAATGCTTGGACGGTAAGTCAAACCTAGTGATTGAAATGTTGGTCTACTTCGAGTTTCTTTTTAGGGCAAAACTTGTGAGACAGATGTTGACGAGTGTCAAAATTTTAACGGAACCGATTCGGGTTGTCAAAATAATGGAGTTTGTATAAATTTACCAGGAAGTTATCGGTAAGGTCTCTAATATTGAAACCTTGACAGTTAAAAACTATTTCCTACCTTAAGATGTAACTGTACAAATGGTTTCCATGGAGCTCACTGTCGCGATCGTGTGGCTGATTGTGTCAAATCCAGACCTGGAGAGTTATGTGGAAAGGGTCAATGCATTCCAGCAAATAATACCTTGGGCTATCAGTGTTTGTGTGATGCTGGGTGGAAAGTTGACAATATCACTCAGTCTTGCACGGTTGATGTTAACGAATGTCTAGAATCGTTGGTTTCATGTCATACAAGTTGTATCAACTTACCTGGAACCTTTGTTTGTGGACCTTGCCCAAATGGATACACTGGTAATGGTGTCGTTTGTCGGGATATCAATGAATGCGAAAAGGATAACGGAGGTTGTAGGATGATGCCGAAAGTCCGGTGTATTAATACCGAGGTGAAAATGAAAGAGTTTGGTATGGTCGAATTTGTGTGAACACTCAAATTAATTTTTAGGGATCACATCGATGTGGAAAATGTCCTCCAGGTTGGACAGGTGATGGGACATACTGTAGCCAGGCAGAAACTTATTCATGTGAGTCAACGAATATTTGTCATCCACTGGCTAAATGTCAGTATATTTCGAATGTGATGGTTTGCGTGTGTCCTGAAGGCCTGGTAGGCTCTGGATATGGCCAAAAAGGTTGTAGATCGGGCTCAGCTAATCCCTGCAATGAACACAACTGTCAGGTATGATTGATATTTTTATGTTGGGCGCCATTTTTTTCTTTTTTTTAATTGTCTTTAATAGAACGGTGGAACATGTGTGAATGTTGGTGGCATGGCAACATGCATATGTCGTGATGGCTTTGAATCTGCTCATTGTGAAATACAAAACATATGCTTATCAAATCCATGTTTAAACGGTGGAACTTGTACCAAACACCACAACGATACCATTTGCGTTTGTCCTCGTGGATACTCTGGCAATTTATGTCAAACCAGAAACGCAGTTTGTGGCAGTGTAATAACTCAAGCTTCTGGTGACTTAACAAGTCCCACAGCACGTGGAAGTAACGTTTATGGTCCAAATCAGTCATGCGCTTGGGTTATTCGGACTGATTTCGATCTCATTCTGAATGTGACGTTTAGCCGTTTTGACATTCAGTTTGATGCAACATGCAGCAAGGACTGGTTGCAAATCAATGATGGCAAGTCTCTGTCAGCACCAGTAATTGGACGATTTTGTGGCAATGAGTTACCAAAAGGAAGTGGTAACCTTCAATCTTCTCATAACACACTGTTTTTGTGGTTCCACACGGATTATGCTATCAATGGAACTGGGTTCGCTTTGAGTTGGACAAGTGTCACACCGATTTGTGGTGGTCGCTTTAATGTCGATGATCAAGCTCATGGGGTCATTAAATCACCAGCTTATCCTGGTAAAAGTCCACCAAATCGTGAATGTGAATGGGATATAATTGCTCCCTTAGGGAAACGTATATTGTTTCGGTTCTTCGAAGTGGTAATGGACAACTCAGCTAATTGCACAAAAGATGCATTGATTCTTTATGATTCAAATGAAGTATTGGAGAAGATTTGTGAAACAGGTGTTCCACCGCCGAAATATTCATCAACCAATTCAGTCAAGGTACATTTCCACACGGATCGTGGGAGGCAAGACAGCTTGTTCCATATGCATTATGAGGTTGTCGAAGGCAAGCCTGGTTGTGGTGGACTTTTGACGGAAGAAAAGGGAAAAATACTCTTCACGGCAGACCTGAATAGATGTGTGTTTTTGATCCAGCAACCTGTTGGAACTAGGATTGAAATAACTTTTGTAAAACAGGAACCAGAAGAGGGAAGTGCTTCGTTTAAGGTGCACCGGTCTTTGCTTACCATTAGGCATTTTTTGTATGTTATCAAGATCTACGATGGAAAGACTGAGGATGACCCTGTTATATCTGACACTGATGGAAAGTTATCCCCTGGTAATTGTACATCGAATGGAAATTCGTTATTGATTGTCGCTCAAGTGGAAACACCTACTTGGTTTCGTCTTGGGTCTCTTCCAAATGCCATTGTGTTTGAGGCAAATTTTAAACGAGGTATGATTTATCATTTTTTAAAGGTTAATTATCAAAACATTTTCGTATACCAGTTTGTGGTTATGAGTTGCGGGACGCATCTGGTGGAACTATAAAGACTCCGAACTATCCCAAACCTTACTATGAGGGATTAGATTGTGTCTATTCTGTTGTGGGACCTCTTAATTCCGTCGTTCATTTACGCATAACTGACTTTGATTTATCGGAGTATGATGAAGGCTGTGATGATGGTTCTGATTTCATTGAGGTAAGAATTAAAAAAAACTTTATGGGTCCCAAATTAACTGTTTTACCTTGTTAGATATATTATTCACTAAACGGACCACCTCAACGTCACTGTAAAGGTGGACAGATGCATGTCATTGCTCCAAGTAACTACCTTGACTTGGGCTTCCATTCGAATACTAATCCCCAGAAACGTAGGGGCATATCAGCAGAATATAATTTTGAGCAAATTGGTTGCGGTGGTGTACTTCGAGAAGCTGTAGGCAGTTTTGAACTTTTGAATCCTTCAAGCCCCACCAACTCGTATTGTGAGTGGATCTTAGAAGCACCTGATTCAAATGTTATTTCATTGGATCTTACATACCGTCGAAGTGGAACTAAATGCGCTTCAGGTGAAGTTGATTTGAAGATTTTCCTCAACCGAACTGGAAGTAATGATGGACGTTTGGTTGAAAGGTGAGTTAAGTACTTTCAAGAGAAACCTTATTTTATTTTGTTTGTTTCAGCCATTGTGGTGATGAAAAAAGGATTGTAACAATCTTGCCGTCAAATATAGCTACAGTTTTTCTAAAACTAGTACCGCCATCTATTGGAAATGCTGTGACATATGGAATTAGAGCAAACTACACATTTACTCCAAGATCATCAAGTTAGTATTTAAAATGAAAATTTTATCTTAAATGAATGCAAAATATTACTTAAAATATAATAAGAATATTAGAAAGGGGTCTTAATTTTAAACCGTCGGATTTTAAGATTCATATTAAGCTTCGTGGCATTTTCTTACGCCCCGTATGTGAGTGTACGCCCCGTACACCAAGCAAATCTATGTTCTTTTAGCACAATAATTTTCAGGTTGATAAAAAAGTGCTCAGGGGGTCTTAATATCAGTATACGTGATTTTTAGGTTTTATATTTACTTATCAGTTGCGAAGTCTTCTTTCTTCTTAATACAAAATCTTATCCATTTGTATAATATAAAAATCTCGAGTTAATGAGATTCTTAGAGGTCTCAAAACCTAGCAGATGAATTTTAAGAATCTTGTTTTCTTGATTTTGTTTGTATAAAGTCATACCTCATAATCGTTTTTGTACGGGACCATTTATTTATAAGAAAGGGCAACATATTTTCAAGAGTCTCAATTTTTCTAAAAGTTTTTTTTTTCACAAAACTATTTAATTTATAAGTATTTAAATCAATGGAGAGTGAAGCATGAAAGAGGTCTCAATTTCTGCCAAGCAGTCATATTTTGCTTAAAGGTGTTTCTCTTACACCATCTTTGTGGTCAAGATTTAATTGATCAATGCCTGCTTCTTTTTCTTGATCAAAGTCGTGAGACCTCTGAGTTCCGAGTTTAAAAAACAACGAATATTTCTCAATCTTAAATTCTTCATTATATCTTAAAGTGTTTTTATCAATTTTAACATTCCCAGCAGTTTTAGCAATTTTTCACTTTTAGAAGTCTTAAGGGGTCTTAGTTTTTTTTATTGAATGTTCATAAAAATATGTATTTTCAAATCTTTTCAAGGTTGTGGAGGAAATTATAGTTTGCTTTCGGGATCAATTCAATCACCTGGCTGGCCAGATGAATATTTCGAATCCACAGACTGTATTTGGGTCATACACGCCCCCTTGGGTAATAAAATTGAACTAATTCCAAGAAATTTCTCCCTCGAAACAAATTACAAAGAATTTTGTCATGATTATTTAGAAATAAGGTGAGTTTTGGAGAAATTATATAGAATTCTACTAAATTGTTTTTTCGTTTCTTGTAGAAATGGCATGACAGAGGCGTCTCCATTGATTGGAAAATTCTGCGGTACTGAAATTCCACCGCATATTCCCTCGTTTACCAATCATCTTTATCTACATTTTCATTCGGATTCCTCACTTAACTACCCCGGTTTCGATATTACCTTTCAACAGACCTCGACAGGTTGTGGAGGATCACTTACTTCTCATACAGGATCAATAGCTTCACCACATTATCCAGAACTAAGTCGTGGACCTGTTCAATGTGATTGGAAGATCACAATTAGCAAAGGTTCTTCAATCGATGTTCGAATTACGAAAATCGGGCCAACTGCAAATTTATGCTCAAACGATGTTCTAACTATTTATGACGGTCCTGACAGTTTGTCCAAGAAATTATCAATCAATTGCTCCTCCGATGGAGACATTAGTCTAAGCTCAAGTAAAAATGTGATTTTTATTCGATATGTTCTGCCAGATGACGGAGCAGCTGAAGATCAACAATTTTATCTCGAATATCAAACCAATTGCCAACAAACCTTAAATTCAGTTGAAGGTGTTATTGAGTCACCAAATTTCCCAAGCAACTATCCTGACTCTCTTAAATGTGAGTGGACAATTGAAGGTCGTAAGGCTGAGACCATTTCATTGACTTTTTCACATTTCGAGCTTGAAGCTCTGGATCTACAGTGCCGGTATGATAAATTCGAAGTTATCGATATGAAAGGGGAAGATGTTTTACAAAGTCACAAAATCTGTCGAGATCCGGCGGGGCTTTTAACTTCGGATGGGAATAAATTAGTGGTCAGGTTTACAACGGATTCACACAATAATGGAAATGGCTTTCGATTAGAGTACAAACGGAACGGATGTGGTGGATACAAGAACAGTCATTGGGATGATTTTGAAACTCCAAACTATCCTTATAATGTTAATGTCGATTGTGAGTGGTTTATAGAAGCTCCGGCTGGATGGCAAATTGTCTTATATGTAACGGAAGTTCATATCGAAGGTGGTGATATAAATTGTTCAACTAATGGATTGATTGTAAGTTATTGGGTTCTAGGCCCTGATTTTCAAAAAACGGTTTTTTTTTAGGTTAAAAGCGAAAAAAACGATCCAAAAAATCTACTCAAAACGTGTGGCATTCAAACGGAAGTATCAACAATAACATCACAAGGAAGCACAATGTACGTTCGATTTTACTCGAATTCTGTTCGATCAAGAAAGTATATGAAGGCATCTTTCCGAAGAACACAAGGAAGTATGTTCACATGATTTTAAATCTCAAGGTTCATAAACTTAAGGTTCTTGTTTTATATTTAAACAGAATGTGGTGGTGTAATTCACAACCAAGCCGGTGAATTATATTCACCGAACTATCCAAACAACTATTCATCAAATACATATTGCGAATGGATGGTAACCCTGGGAAGTGAAAGGTTTAAACTTTCCTTTGAATCTCTAGAAGCTCATCAAACTAATGGAAACGAATGTGCAAATGGATTACTTGATGTTTACGATGGTTTAAAACGCGACGAGGAAAGGGTGCTTTTAGGCCGATTTTGTAATGATGGTATACGTCGATCATTATACCACACTTTTAAGGGCATTATGAATGTGATATTTAATTCAGCAAATAAGCCACCTGGCAAAGGTTTTATATTCAAGTATAAAAAGGTTTGATTGATGAGGTCCTATATTGTTAATGTATATGGATGATTAATTTTTTTTTAATAATTTAGGTTAAGTGTGGCGGTCTTTTAGTCAAGGAAGAGGGAACCTTCAGAGCAAGAGAAGAGGATGGGTATTGTTCTTGGTGGATTTCAGTTCCAGAAGGTAAGTAAGACTAGAAAACTAACCAAGCCAAAAACGATACCACAGAGCATTGCAACACAACACACAAAACATCACAACACAACACAACACAAAACAAAAAAACAAAGAAAAATCACACAACACCACAACTCAACCTTACCTAACAAAACAACTCCGTTTGCAGAATCTCGAGTCACAGTATCCTTTTCTAACGTTCAATGTCACTGTGATGGACTATACCCAGAAAAATGTGCAGAAAATCGTGGTTTAATGGTAAACATTAGATCCACTCAATTACATACAAATCTGAAAAACTTTCCTCTCTCGTTCCTCTTCGCCCCATTCTTAGATTAAAATATCAGACAGAGATTATACCCACATCTGTGAAGCACATCCACCTGATTTGACCCTAACCACCTCCTCGATGATTGATTTTTATTCTCAACATATGTCATACACTGCAAAATATACTCGCACTGGAACTGCTTGTGGAGGTGACTTAACTTCATTGCGTGGTTCATTGGCATCTCCATTTTATCCAGAATCATATCCATCGAATGTGGAATGTATTTGGATCCTAAATGCACCATCGGGAAATTATTTAGAATTGACATTTGATCAAATGAACATAACCAATTCAGAGAATTGTAATCAAGACTATTTAGAGATTCGTGAAACATCAATCACTGGAAGATTGCTGTGTGTATTTTGTTCTAATGTTTTACCGACGGATAGTTTTCGAGGATTCGAAAGAATTTGGATAAAATTCCGAAGTGCCGAAGGCAGCACTGGATTAGGATTTAGACTATCTTGGACAAATTGTAAGATCCTATAACACTTCTTTTAACTTGTGTAATAACTTTTATTTTAATTTACAAATTTCTCTGCAGCACAATTGAACGAAGTCAGTGGATTTAAAGGGAAAATTGAATCACCGTCGATTGTGTCAATAAGATCTGAAAGAGAACCATTCCAATGGAGGATAACAGTACCGAGAGATTATCTTATTTCGTTAACTTTTAAAGAATACAATGGTGGCTTGCAGGTAAGAAAATAAATACCCTTACTTAATCGTTGATAGTAAGGATATTCATGCATTGTTGTCCCCTTTTTTTGTCCGTTAACCACACAATGGCTTTCTTTCTATATAAATAGAAAGGCAAATATAAGACTGTTATAATGTTATACTGGTATACATCCTAATGTACAAGTGTCAATATATGCATTTCGTTCTATATATAGAAATGCCTATTATTGAAGAGAAGACGCAGTGAATTTCTTCTCGGGAATTGTACTTGTTCCGCGATCACATTATGTTTCAATCTGTGACCGCTCCGGGATGAAATGGGTTATAACATTAACTAAACTGCTTTCTGACATATTGTGTCATTGTTGAAGTTTATAAAGTCAAATGTCAAGTTTATTTCGAAAGTGACTCGGACTCCGGCCACAGTGCATCTGCGTCTGTTATACAAGCTTAACTGTTATACAAACAATTATAGCTGCGCACAATGGCCCTGTTCCTTTGGAAGTGGATTATGAATAGATGATCTAGTACATTTACTAGTACATTTGCTTCTGTTTTCTTAGAAAAATCGTACCATTGAAAGTCGTTAATAATGTAGGTACTAGAACCACTTCCGTGACATGACAGTTATCAAACTGTACCTCTAATAACTTTTCCAACTTTTAAAGTATTCCAATGTTATGACATTTGTTTTTATATTTTTCTCAATCTATAGTTATTTGATGGTTTTGACAATACTGCTTTACCAATTGAAATCCAACTGTCACCGTGGCAGGTAACATCGAGTATGAATGTCATTTATTTCATGACAGATAATCAAATGCTCGATCAATTCATCATTGAATGGAAAGCAATATCCAAAGATGTAATAACACAAAATCTACCAATTAATACCTGCAATGAAACTCTACAAATCTCGTATAGAAGTACAGTGACAATTTCATCACCAGGCTATCCAACTGGCTATGAAAATAATTTACAATGTCAATGGCTTATCAAGCCAGATCATCCAACAAGACATGTTGTAGCTAAACTTTATGATGTTCGTTTAGATAAAGTTGACAATTGTCAAGCTGATTATTTGAAAGTATTCAGCTCAAATGATTTACTGAGTTGGCATGAAGAACTTAAAATATGTGACAGCCCTTCAAAAGGACCTAATCCAATAGCTATCATCCATGGAACTCCATATCTTAAATTACAACTTACAACCGATTCGTCACTAAATGCAACTGGTTTTACGTCGAAAGTGTTCACAACTTGTGGTGGTAATTTGACAAATTCAATTGGAAGAATACTTGACACAGATATTGTGAGTCCTGACAATGAATGGTACTTACAAAATTGTACTTGGCACATTGAAGTTGGCACAGGTAGAAAAATTCAATTTACATTCAATTTCCCCAAGAACATGAGTCAACATTCATCTGATCAATGTGAGAATTATGCTCTAATACGCGATGGCGTAAATGATGGAGCGCCTATTCTTCCTCCAGGAAGAATTTGTTCGAATAAAGATATCAATGGTACAATAACTACGAACTCAAATCGGGCTACGGTAAGGTACACCCTCAAACCGAGCAGTTCCTTTTACTTATATGAAACACCTATGTGGAATTTAACTTATCGTGAGTACAGCCAGTGTAATGGCGAAGTACGCCTGACATCATACTCACCCTCCGAGTTAATAAGCTCACCCAACTACCCGAACGTTCCCGATCCACACACAGAGTGTATTTGGATAATAATAGCGCCACCTGGTGAGACAGTTCAAGTTGAGTTTGTTGGCAATTTCAACATGAACATGCGACAATGTTCAAAGGAATTTATTGAGTTCCGTGATGGAGCAACAGAAATAGCAAGAAGTTTAGGCAAATATTGCTTCAAACCAGGAAAAATTCGATCGTCAGATAATATTCTTCGCATGCGCTACCTTACCGACATCGCAGAACCACGCAATGGTTTCAAAGCTAACGTTTCCTTATCGACATGTGGTGGAACATTTACCCAATACAATGATTTTATAACATCGGCGAATTATCCAGCCCCGGGTGGATATCCGGCGAATTCAATATGCGAATATGTCATAAAAGTCTCCTCAACTTTTAGTTTCAATTTAGCATTCATTGACATTGATCTGCCATTCGATGCAGCGAATTTGAATAGCTCCGATCAGATAAGAATCTACCAAATTGTCGAAGGTGATTTGCAAAGAGTTGAAAATGAATTGGCAGTTATTTATGGCAATACAACTACACCGACAGATATTAAAATTCACATCAACGAAGTGCTAATTCGATTTTACAGTTTTAAGGCGAATTCAAAGTTCCGCGGATTCAAAATAAAATATGATCGCTTATTTAATGAATGCTACAAGGATGCTTCGGGTGACCATGGTGTCCTGACATTAAGCAGCATGACACCAAGGCGAAAAGCAATGTCAGTAATATGCCGGTGGCGGATAACAGTTCCCAAGGGCAAGCGGGTTAAGTTGGATGTGATTGATTTCGATGGAGGAGTTCAAGAGTCTGATTTAACTAAAAAGTAATTATTTGTTTAAAGATTTGCTATAAGATTACCCATATTATTTTTATTATATCTTTTCATTTTCTCAAGCTTTACGGCAACCTTTTCCAATGATGTCTTTATGCTCTCACGCATCACAATGGTTAATTTGAACAACATAACAACATCCACGTCGATAAGTTCTTCGGACAATAAAATGTTTGTTAAAATTTTGGGAGCTTACACAGCGAGTTTGCGACGCGTGAAGTTTGAGTATTCATCAATAGAAGAGTCAAACTGTCCCGATGATATTACAGAAGACAGTGGCTCTTTTTCGGTTGCGAAATTAGGTTCCACATCGACTTTTTATTGTTCTTTTTATTTTAAATTAAATGGCGCCCAAACGATGTCTTTCAATATTTCTCGCCTGAATGTTGAAATTCATCGGCGCTCAGCATATGCGATGTATTTCAAAGATGAACGAACTTACGAATCGATTCGTTTTTTTAGCAAAAACCTCACCAACAGTGTCTTGGCTATTTCACCTAAACGTGGCTCTATAAACATTCTCCAGAATGATGTAGTTCGGATTAAGGAACTCGAAGTTTATTATAAGAAAATTCCATGTGGAGGTGAATATCGTTTAGGTCAAAGGTTCGAGATAACAATGCCAAACTTAACAGCAGAATATGGCAGTCTTAATTGTGCCTGGCAATTCTATATAACCACGAATAAAAATGGCCACGATTTAACGGCGAATTTCAGTTTTGTGCTGCCTTGCAAAGACGAATTTGTAACAGTTCATGCCGGACGTTCAAATGAAAATTTAGAAATTGCCAAACTTTGTCAAGGCCAAACGTTCAACACAGTTCGTCTGAATTCGCTGCATATTTATGTTCTCTATCATACAAAATCATACAACCCCAACAGTCAAATGCGAATAGTTTTTGAGCGAACTTCAAAATGCAGCGAAAAGCTTAATTTTGAAGTATCATCTACGGAATCTTTGTCTTTCACTGCGACTGACTACAAGAACAATCTCAAGTGTGTTTGGGATGTGCAAGCGAGTGAAGGCTACTACTTGCAAATTAAATTTAGTGGACGTTTCTTCATTGAAGAAAGTCAAAATTGTACCAAGGACTTTCTAGAGATAAGAAAGTTTGAAAACAACGATTGGGTATCGATGCCAAGGTATTGTGGTAGGAATCTACCATCTTCAATAAATACGACTTCATCGAGACTTCAGTTGGTCTTCCAGAGTGACGAAGCGAATACTGGTGATGGGTTTAATTTGTCCATCAAAAAAACCTGCTATGCAGTATTTAATGTCACGAATGAGCATCAAGTTATTAAATACCCAACTGGATGGAGCGATACCAGACAGAATATGTCTTGTGAATATCTCCTCCAGAACACCGATCCTGATAAGTACATACAAGTGCAATTTACAAAATTTGTCATTGACCACAGGAGCCGCTGTAATTTGGCTCATCTGAGCGCTGAGATACGCTCCTCGAACAGGTCTAAAAATGAAATGGGACCATATTGCATAAAAAATGCTCTAAGCGAATTAAGAGCCAAGGAGTCTATTTTGATAAACTATGAAGCGATATTGGAAATAGGAGACTATGAAATGGAATTCTTCTTGGACAGTTGTGGCGGCGAAGTTAGAAGACCCATGTGGATATCAAGTATGAGGAACGAAGCAGGTGATGGTTATGCCAATAACATGAATTGCATATGGAATATAACGGCTCCAGTGGGTCATAATATTGTGATTCACTTCAAGTACTTGATTTTGGATCAAAATTTTTATTGCACACAGGATTATGTTTCAATTTACAAAGGTTCCCAAATGAACATTGACAATCTTGAGGCGAAACTTTGTGGCAATATTACAATTGACCCACCAAGTTTCCATATTGAAAGCAATTCAGCAGTTTTGGCAGCAATTTCTGACTCATCCATAACAAGAGATGGATTTTCAGCTCAGATAATGTTTAGCAAAGCATGTGACGAGCGAATTACGCTGACAGAAGCCAATTCGCCAGTTGATATTGATAGAAATTTGACAGTTGTCAGTGGCGAAGTTATGAGTTGTAATATTCGTGCAATGGCGCCACCTGGTTTTAGAATTGAAATTGAATTAAAGGAGTTAAATATAAGTAAGCATAATCAATCATGTGGTGCAGTGTGTGAAAAAAGCTGTGAGAATGTAGAAATAGTTGACAGCTTAAAAGCTGACAGTTTAGTTTTGGGAAGATACTGTTGGGTAGGAGACGTCAAGCCGAAGCTTAAATCTTCCTTTGAAGATGTTGTGATTAGAACAAACTTCGAACAGCCGGGAATTCATCTATTCAAAGTAAATCTTCGCCTAGTTCTAGCAGATTGTGGCAATCAAAGCCAAATTTATTTGGGGGTTGACGCAAATGTAAGTGTAACCACCACCTCAAAGTGTCAAAAGTTTGTGTAAAATTAATAATTTGTATTTGCAGAGCATTACAATTCACGCTTTGCTAGGATCAAATGGTTTATATCTACCCAACACTCATTGCTATTTGAAAATTACTTCAAAGTTTGATTTTGAGCTTAAATTGACCGATTTTAGCCTTCAAAATAAATCCGATGTAACTGGCAGATGCTTGGATTATGTTCTCATAAAAAGTACAAAGGTAATTACTTTTGGGTTCGTTTCACACTTGATTTATTTGATTTTGGTTTGAACTCATCGGAATGGAACTAGTGTGAAAGGAGCCTTAATATACTTAAATAACAGTAGAACAAAGATAACTTATTTTTATAATTTTAACAGCAATCGTATCCACAACATTTAATTAGTGAGCTTTGTGGTGTTATTCCACCATATGTCATCAAAGTTGAGCGTCCTCAATTTGTCGCTGAGGCTGAGATAACATTTCATAGCGATGAAAAAGTTGAGTCTACTGGATTTAAAATGACAGCAAGAACAATAAATCGTAAGTAGTGTCAATTTGGAATTGGTTCAATGGGGATATTCCCCGATCTGTCAAAAGTGACAGCATAACTTTCTCAAAATTGACAGATTCAAACATTATAAACGTCAAAGTTATAGGTTTTTATGACTGTCAATGAAGAAAAGATTTTAATTTGTCCCATTTTAAAAAATTATCTTAATCTTTACAGTTTGCAATCGAACATATACTCACACATCTGGTTTGATCAGTGGAGTTATTACTAATGATTCTGGCTGTCAAAATGACATTTTACTACCAGAAAACTATATTGTAAATTTGTATATTCCCGGCTTATTCTATTTAAGTGGTTCAAATTCCTCCGAAGACTTTATTCGAGTATGTTACAAAAAAAAAAACTAGTAGGAGTCTATTCTAAAAATTTTGTTTTTTCCTCAAGGTCATTGATAAAAAAACAAATCGTCAAATTTATGAAGATTTTATGGAAACTAATAGAGGTAGAAAGATCTATACGTCAACTGCTCAAATCCATTTAGACCTTAAGGCTTCCAGCGGTATTGAATTGCAGATATTTTACTACGCAAGTCCTAAGGCAACATTATTGGGTTGTGGTGGAAATTTGGAAATGCCAAGTGGATACATAATGAGTCCCAATTATCAAGAATACAAAAATTCTAGTGTGTGTCGATGGAATTTGCTAACAACTTCACCAAATCGAATAGAATTGTCTTTCTATGGTAAATTGTTTAAACAGGGTGTTTTTTTTTGGTCTGTAATGTATTTTTTTTTAATTAGAATTTAATATGGGATCAGTTTGTAAGGCAGATTATTTGAATATAATCGAAATTTCAAGCAACGGAACGGAACGCATTTCAAAACATTATTGTGAACAAGTAATGGGTTTGTTATAAAGGTTATTTTGAAAATAATTTAAATCAATTTTTATTCTCAGGATTTGGCTGCAGCTTACGTTTCGGAGAGTAATCGAATATCGATTGTTTCTGTTGCTGCTCATGATTTCGATGGAACTGGATGGTTAATACATTTTCAAACGCGTTCAGAAAGTTTGAGAAAACATACAATTATAACATAAGAACTATAAAATTGAGCTCCAAAATGCAATTTGATTTAGGTATATTGCTGAATTGCATTTTTAGAAAAAAAAAATTAAAATAGCATGATAATAATAAATTAATATTAACTTTCGAAAGTAATTATTTGTTTTTTTATTAACGTTTCCAGGGAAATTTTTGAAAAGTCACTCGGGCGTATGTGTAATATTTTATGTGTATGTGTAGTAGTTTACGGAATTATGCAATCAGAAATAAATTAAAACGAAAGTTGTGAAGTCTTTTGGTTATTTTATCCAAAATAAGATTCCTTTCTTTACACAATTTTTCGCGACTTTCATTCTCATTGAACGCCGTGTTAAGTTATTTAAAAAAGAAAACAAAAATAACTTGAAATAAAAATCAAATAATTGGCATGTTATTTGTTTAAAATGTTCTTATTTACACAATGGTTTCTATATTTTACAATATTTTTTTATTTAAAATTTATTATTTTTGATTTTTTTCAAATTTTTGATTTTATTATAAATATTTTCTTAAAAACAAATTTTCCCTTTATTATGTACAAAATATTGAAATTAATTGCATTAATTGGTGTTAAATTCTTATCACACTAAAATTAAATAAAAAAATTTACAAAAATAAAATTAATAACAAAAATTTATTTACAAAAAAAAATGTTTGAATGTAAAAAAAAGTATAGATTAATTTTAGATAAATTTAAAAAAATTAAATGAATATTTAACACAGATGACATTTCGAACGAACAAAAAATAAATAAATATTAAAAACTGGGCCATCATTAATTTGTGTCCGACAAACTATCTTCCTCTAACCTAATAAATTCGTATTTTTCTTGGCCCAAAAAGTCGTTAATAATATAATAAATTCTATAGCATTGCTTTTAAATAATTAACATAAGTTTACATTTTTGTTTGTTTTTTTTTTTTCATTTTTATGGCACTATTGTTTGAATTGTTCATAATTTATACAAAATTTAATTGTTTTTCTTTATTTTCATTGTTCAGAATTAAAATATGAATTTTGCATAAGATACAACTTATCAATTGGATTAATTATATTATGCGAATTAAGACTCCCCAGGGAATCATGATGCGTTGACGATGTACCATTTGAATTTCGAATTTGCGTTCCAGGTGTTTGCAATTCTAGATTTTGTAATGACAGCGAATCACCATCGTCATCTAAATGATCGAAATTACTGCCATCTAGTGAGATGTCAGAACTGCAGAAGCTGTCATTTGAATTCGCTGGATAATCTAAAAATAAACCATCTATATAAATTAAAAAATTGATACAGAAAATTTAATAGAATAATAAAAACTCACCATCTGGTGAATAAGGCAGGTTAGGATTTAGCGGTTGTGTTGAGAAGGATCCCAGGTAGCCATTTTCACTTCCTGAGGACTCCTGTTTCACACTCTTATCGTCCTTATCTTTGTCGGATGAATTTTTATCGCCATCTTGTTTCGATTTTCGTTGGATTTTCTTCATTTTCGCCCGCTGATTTTGAAACCACACCTGCACCACTCGCACTGACAGTCCTGTGTCTTTGGCTAAGGCTTCGCGAACTTTGCGACATGGTTTGGGCGATTGATCGAAGGAGGCTTTGAATTGTTTTCTTTGCTGTGATGTTAAAATGGTTCTGGGTCTTTTGGGACCTCTTCGGCCATCTCGAGGTCTCAGAATGTCATCTTCATCGCCACAATGTTGCGCCAGGTAGAGTTCCTTTTCCAAATCGTGGCGATAACAGAAGAGTTGTCCTTCTCGCAGTAGAAACTGTTCGCCTTTCTGTAAGGGTTGTCGACAAACGTAACACACAAAGCACGATAGGTGGAAGATGTAATTTTGTGGTCGCATAACCATGTCGTGAGGCAGGATTGGATGGCAGCAGCCGGTGCATTTTACACCGAAAATTCTAGAAAAAAAGGAAATACAAATTTAGAAACCACTTTAAGACAAAAGTTTGAATCCTTAGAAGAACATTTTTATTATTTTTCTCCACATAACACACAAGGAAGCCTTTGAAAAGGACGAACAACAACAAAAAAAAAGAAAAATAAGAAGAAATGTTTGACAAGGGGACAATGAGCAAGCAATGTTAAAGCATAGCTTTGTCCTTCTCTGGAAAAAGCTGAATGAGGCAAAAAAAACTCCACCCTTAAGTCAATTTCCTTGTACATATCAAAATCCTTTAGGGATATTTTCTTCTTCTTTTATACTTTTCCACCATTTTGCCTCAGTTTAATATTGTTGCTTTCATTTTTTTTGCTGTCGTCGCTTATTTTTTTTTTTTTTTTTGTATTAATATTTGGATTTTCTTCATCTCTTGAGAAAGGATTCTTTTTCGTCGCCCATTTTCTTTACCTATCATATTTTTTTTCTATGCTATACCTATATCCTACATATAAATACAATAAAAAAGAAAGGGAGAGACTTTTTAGTCAAAATTAGGTAGAATTGAATGAATTCAGGCTGGTCCATGGGAGATGAGATAGTGGAATAATTTAAACGTTCGGTGATGAAGCGAATCTAATCGTGATGCTGGTGGATGACGCTCAAAGGAATCAGTGCACATCACTGCAAGGATATTTTCACTATGAATGAATTGCTTTGTTAGATTTTTTTTTTATTCATCATCTTTTTTTTTTTTGCTTTTTTTTGTATTCCTCTTAAAGAGTCGGATCATATTTTTATTAATTTTTATTTAAAATGAAGCTTTGAGAGGTTTGTGATGAGATTCCATAAATAGAGTGTTTGCTGTTTACTGGGTTTTTGTTTGGAAAGTCTAAGGACTAAGGAAATGAAATTTTTTTAGCAAGCTTTGCAAGATTATAGAAAGACTGAAGAACTTTACATATAAAAAAAATAATAAATGGTACTATGAACATGGACAGTTTGTAGGTCTTTTAGAGTTATGAAATGATATTTTGAAATGGCCTGTTTAAGGACAGCATTTATAATCGTAAAGGTTTTCTGCAATATGTATTTAATTTTTTTTAGCTTGAGCTGAAAATTGGTAAAAATATTCAAGTTTAAATGTCGAATATATCATTTTTTCCTATAAAAACCTTTAAAAATGAAATCTTTTAAAAAGTAAGTAATAAAATTTTAAAGCTTTATAGGACTGTTTTTGATGTTATCAAAAAGTGGCTCAAAATTACTAAAATTGTCATCGAAAAGTTGTTAAAAGTTTTCTAAAAAAAAGTAAAAAAAAAAAAATGAAAATTTGTATCATGCAACATTATTTTGCATATAAACGTGTTGACGAATTTTAGAAAATTAGAAAAAAAAATTTAGAAAAAAAAATAATAAACGTAAAAATGGATACGTACAAAAATGTTTTTTTTTGTGATGCAAGAATATATTTTTAATAATATCTTGGAATGCAATATTACAAAGGATTATTTTAGATATAATTGTGCAAAAAAAAAAAAAACGATGAAGTCGCAAAGAAGATATAGGTATGTGAAGAATCAAAAAATCAGACAAAAAGTCCGAAAAACAAGAATTTCACTTTTATTCAGGACGAGTATTATTACGTAATTTTTTTCAATTTTGTTTATTATTTGACATTCTAAAAATATCCATCAACATGTACTTTCTAAGAAGATTATATTTTTAAAATATAACTTCTTTAACAAATTGATTGAACAAATTTTTTTTTAAGCTGAATTGTAAAAAGAGTCAACTGAAACTTTAAGGGGTTGGACAATTTAATTTTAAATTATTTTAGGAACATTTGTTTCTGAAACAGATTCAAGTGATATTCACAGTGTTAGATACTTTCTAAAGTCTTAAGTCTGCCAAACTTTTTTTTAAGTAGGGTAGAGTTACCTATTTGCGACCGTCTCCAGTTTCCGGCCACCTTTTGAAAAATCGTTATAACTAGTGATTTCGTAGGCTTTATTTCAAAATTTTGCTCTTATACTGTTCATTTATATGTAAGAACAGGCCGCAAATGGGCAACTCTACCCTATACAGTGAAATGTTCATATATGATTTCTAAGATGTAAATAAGGGTGTTCCATAAACATTTTTTTCGATATTCGCTCTAAATATTCGTTCAATTTATTCGATTTACCAAGAATATTACACGGTTAAAAATTTTATCGTAGTTTTTAATGCAACCCACAGTGGGTCCCGCCATAGGTCAAAAATAAAAAAAGTAAATGTCAATTTTTTAAAATCCAATGATTAAACAACGTTCTACAATCTCCCATCGAACCAAAACCAAAAAAAAAATTGACGGTTACCCCTTTTTTCATTTCTTAATAGCCATTCAAAGTCGGTATATAAAAAAATGTACAGTTTTCTTATCGCTGCAGTTATAAGGTGTGAACTTGCGATAGTGATAGCGGGTGTTAAAAATTGTGAACAGTATTAAATTGTTATGGATATTAAACGAGAAGTTTAATACTTTCTAAAAACATAAATTATATTGTTAAATAACATTAAGGCTAATTGTAATGGGGCTCGTTAGTGAAGCAATTTTAACCATTTTTATTTAGCTCAATTTTCATTAAATTAGAGATTAAGTTGGTTTGCCTTCTAGTGCCCTCTACAATTTAAGTTCTCAAATGAAGAATACCGTCCTACCTTTCGAAATAATAGCGCCGTTTTTTCCCCTTTTTTCCCCTTTTCGAGTAATACGAGTTTAAATGACGATACACGGAGAAAAAAAAATTACAACGTAAAACTAAAAAAATTCCTTTTTGGCACTATTATTTTTATAAAAGACTGAACTAGAGGGTAAGGGTAAAGTGCTCGACTGACAGGCAGGTCCATTTCCGGCATTAACCATTTTTTTTATATTTTCAAAAAAAAAATTTTTTTTACCTTTTTTTATTTTTCTTGAAAATAACCAAAATTTTAAAAAACTGACTTGATGCATTTTTTTGCAATAATAAATCATATAAAATGATAATACAGGTGTTTAATTAAAAAAAAAATGGTCATTATATTTTTGACCGCACTTTGTATGGGAGGTGACCCACTGTGCAACCTTTGGAATTAGGCCTTTTTAAAAACAAAAATTATTATATATATAAATTATAAAAATATTTGCAATTTTATTAGATACCTAGACACAGTGCCGGTTTAAGCACTACCGGCGCCCCTGGGCAAGATTGCAAGTGGCGCCTCTAAAAAAAAAGTCATCTAAAAACAATTTTTTAAAATCACGAAAAAAAGCAATAGCAGATTATGTCTTACCTCTCATATACTTGTTAATGCATTTATTAAAAATGTGCAGTGTATTAATTTAAAAAGGTTAACTTAAAAAAAAAAATTAATTATTCATGTCATTTAGGCTCAATTGACAAGACTACCTTTATCTCTGACTTTTTTGTTTAAAGATTAGGTACAGTTGGTTTTATTTGAACAATATTTTTTCAAAAACTTTTTCAACATTAGGTACATTAATGTCGTTTTCGATTGGAATCACTCAATGATTCACTCATTCTGAAATCCAATAAAAAACTTTGAATCGCTTCCACCCAATTCTAAAATTTAATATCTGTTTTGGTGAAAAATCAAATATTTTGTTATTGTTTTTTCACTAGGAGAATAAAAAACTTGCAGCACGCTTCTTAATGATTGCAGGCGCTTCCGGACGGCCAATCAAAAACAACATACCTTTATAAGTATAAGGTTTGTTCGTTGTGAACTCTAGGGCACTCTGGGTCGCTCCGAATTCGTTGTCAAGCGTTTTTTGTAGCTCCTTTTTCAACCAAAGTTATTTCCTCTGTGTTCGATGTTCGCTGATGAAACTAAAGCTCTGAGGTGTTCGATGTAAAATGAAAACCCGAGAAACTCTGATTTTTTTCACAGTTAATTGAAATGACTTACAGTGCCCTGGAAGGAGGAACAACGAACAGACCTATTTTTTTATTCTCACACACAAACGTAGTTTTTATGAGAAATGGAGAAGCTGTCAATTTTTGGCATTTCTGGATTTTGGGTTTTCGGGATTTCGGGATTTTGGGATTGTGGGTTTTCGGGATTTTGTGTTTTTGGGTTTTCGGAATTTAGGGTTTTCTGGATTTTGGGCTTTCTGGATTTTTAATTTCGGGATTCTGTCCGTCCCCTTCTCTTTCCTTATTCATTATTATAGGGGCACCTTTGCAAAAATTAAATTGGTAGGAGGAATATTAGGATTGCTTTAGTCTTTCAAAAGAAATTGGGGCGCCTTGTTCTTCAAAGATGAACGAAGATTTTGGACACCATTGTCCTTCCGGAAGCCAAATAAATTAACCCAAAATTGGGGGGCGCCTTCATTCTTCAAAAAGTTTAGGACAAACAATACGAGCGCCGTTGAAAATGTAAAATAGAAAAAAATTGGGGCGCCTTTGTGAATGTAAAAAAAAATAAAACATCGATTGGAAAGACTTCGTTATTTATATAACTTTTGTAAAAGTTCGGGGCGCCTGCGGCGCCCCTCAATTCTTGCGCCCCTGGGCGACGGCCCAGGCTGCCCCCCCCCCTAAAACCGGCTCTGCCTAGACAGTTTTTTATGATGAGTAATCACTTTCAGAAATGTCTTGTTTCATTTTAAAGAAGAAAGAAAGAAAATACTTCATTAAATATAATAAAAACGAAAAAGCAAGAAATATCATTATAATAAACTGAAACTATAAATAATTACAGATTACAGTTCAATGTCTAGATTAGGTATTTCAAGAGTAAACATTTTATATACCTAAGTCTTAATATGGCTTGAGAAGGCATACCAATTATTCTTCGAAAAAAAACGAGATATAAATAATTAAGTATTTTTAATTAATAATTCTGTGGCCACAACCAATAACCGCTTAAGTGAGTTAAGACAAAAAATTTTCAGTGGTCTTATGATGCTTTCCAATTCAAAGTCTACATATTTTTACTATTTTAACTATAAAAAACGATAGATTAAAGCCATCTACATCGAGTTAATAAAAGATTGAGTTGTTTTTGAGGTAAATTAAAAAATGCGGAGCATTATAGTAAAACTTAATTTTGTTTTCTTTTTCGACTTAAGCGGTTATTGGTTGTGGTCACAGAATTATAATTATAAAGCACCAGAGTTCCGGAAAGGAGTGCATATATATAAAATCTGGGTACTATGAAGGTACCTCAACAAACAGCTGTGTGTGCTGTATATGAAATTGATTGGGAAGTGCGGCCAAAAATTATTGTTTCTGACGTCAATATTTATTTTAAATTTAAAATCGAATACTTTCATAAAATTTTATAAAAATTCAACTATTTTTGTTAAAAAAAAACCAAAAAAATTGTTTTTAACATTTTTCTCAATATTTTTCAATGCAAACATTTTATAATTATGTACAAAAATAATCCAATAAAAGTTCTAAACTTTTAATTATCTATTAAACTCTATACATTTTCTTCGATAAAAGAGGTAGGTACTTTTGCCAGAAATCGTTACAAACCCTATCGATTTTTCCTCTTATCTACACAATTGATCCTAAATTTATCTATCATCCATTTTTTGTTAACAATTTTAATCTTTCAAAAACTATTTTCACTGATATATATTGATATCAATCCTTATGTCATCCGGTTCATATAAAGTAACCTTAAAGAAGCAAGAAATTACTCTTTTTTGAAGTTCAGGGACATCATTTCTATTCTTTTTTTCCCAGAACATTCTTCTTTTTTCCGTCCAAACATTTTTGACAGTTAAAAAAAAACCCTTTTGAATTCAAACTTTCCATCGAACTCACCTATCATAGTCCATTTTACAATACAGCTTTGAATTTCTCACATAGCACGTATGACTGAGTTGTGTCCCACAATAGCAACACGCCAGACAATGTTCATGCCAATTCGAGTCGCCAACATTCATCAAATATCGATCCTGAATTTTTTGTCCACATCCTTCGCAGATTTCGTAATTTTTTTCACATTTAATTGTGCCAACCTCTGAAAAAATACAAAAATATAAATATTCAACAGAAATCAAATTAAAGAGGCTTCAATTTTAATGTCAATCAAGGTCTATGTGTATAAACAGTCTGATGTCAGTATCCCTTTTAGCCCCACCACTTTGGTCGTGTGATAAAGTCAATCATAAAACACCTATTGATGTCTAGAATCAGGGTCAAAGGGGAAGAAGGAAAAGGTCTATAAATAATTTATATGTCTACATAAGGCTGATGTAATCTGTCCCTAACAAAAGAGGTAAAAATCAAATACATGAAGGTGTATACAACATGGATGGGGTATTCAACTTCTGATAAACTTATTAATCGATATTTATTATTATTACTTATATCGAAAAAGGGTTCATTTTTTGTTTGTTTTGTTTTCCTGATAAACAAGGATACTTATATGGGGCTAACTCAAGTGGTAAACTGTCAAAACGTGTGTGAGGTGATAAAGTTTATAATGCTTATAAAACCGAACCAAACAACCGAACGACGTAATTTATTTCTAAACGCGCCTAAACTATATTTGACTTTTGACAGGTATATCAGTAAACATTATTGTGGCTCCATAGAAAAAAAGTTTAAGGACTTTCTTGTGTGTGTATTTTTTTGTCTACGAGTGGTTAGTGTATTGTATTTATTATTTATTATGCGACAGCCAAGTGATGGGTGTAAGTGTCATTTTGGTGATTATAATTTATCAAGTAAACAAAGATATTGAAGTGTATAAAATATGGCAAAAAAAGAATTATCAGAATGATAAGGATAATAGAAAGAAACAATAAAAAATGAAACACAAAAACTATTGACTTTATTATTATGACACTTTAAGGGGAATTTTTTTGACATGTATGAAAAAATATTAAACTTGAGATAACAATCAAACGTGACATTGCGATGATAACGGACGAAAAATTATGAACTTCCTAATCTTTTCGTCTGTTTGGGGACGTATGTATGGATATTTCATAAACTATAATTTAAGTTGCTATATGTTTTTCTTAAAAATAAATGGTTAATGATTAAAGGATGATATTTGAAGGGATGTTTTTTAATCATATTTATTACATCTTATACACAAAACCGTCAAAAAACTCAACAATTGCGTTACTTTACTAAAAATTTCAGTTTTATTTATAAAATTGTATAACTATGCTTTCTAATATGGCAATTTTAAACTATAGTAACAACGTAAGTCTTCCTTAAATCACAGAAACATTAATTTTAATTAAATATTCTTAACCCTTTCGGACCCAGCGTTACTCTCATGTAACATATTTTTAAAAATTCGTAAAAAATATTTCATTAAATATTTTTTTTAGGTTTCGATGGCTTAATTGAAAGATAATGATGCCTAGTTACTGGATTATTACAAAAATTTAGTCAATTTTTTTTTTTATCGAAAAGGGAACTGAATTTCACATTTTTTCTTTTTTTTTTCAAAATTTTTTTTTTTTTATATGGTCATAATTTTGAAAAAAAGATATAAAAAAAGTTAATCCAGAAAGTGTTTTGCTTTTTGGCTTAAAAGAAGTAGCATATATTATTGTTCTATAAAAAGTTATTTTCTCAATTGTCCGACTTTTTTTGGTGGTCATAACACATTAGTTTTGCTATTTATTATTTTGGAAAATAACTTTTTGCTATTCATATTTCTTAGTTGTGATGTTTTTGATACGATAATACTAAAAAAAAAACATTTTTTAATATTGATTTTCATAGCTTGGGTTCGAAAGGGTTAATTGTTTATATCATTGCGTTACCAAAAACTTACTTCTACTTTTCTTAAAAGAAAGTTAAAAATTAGTTAATTTTAGGGGTAGACGCTTTTACTTATCGTTATAAATTGGCTCGTATGGAGCAATTAGTACCAAAGGACAATTTTTTTTTTTTTATTATTATATTAGGTAACAATGGAACCAAATACAATTTTCATAAGACATCGAAAAATGTATGTATTATCTATAGCTTTGTGTCCAGGTTCCATTCCATTTTACCGCAACTCCTTTATATATTGATTGAGTGGCATATAAAGCTATTGTTTTTAGGTGCAAGAATGTAACCATGTTCCCCTAAAATATTAAAATTCACAGTCTATTCAGGTTGTGATTTTTATAAGTGTCTGTATTCATGGACCAAAATTTTGCGTCTTAGTAAGGGTATGACAGCATCTAACTGATGAGCCCACTGTCATACCTGGGCGAAACGCATATGGAGTTGAGGTCACTTTAACTATTTAATAATAAAAAGTTATTAACCTTTTAATTGAATTATAAAGCTATTGTTCAATTTCTAATAAATAAATGATATTTCTACTAACACTCCAAAGGAGAATGGGCAATTTTGTATGGAACTTGGACGTACCGCGGCCAAGAACGATATTGTTATTTTTTGATGTAGTTAAGTCTTACATACATTGTGCAGAAGCTTTATCCTTCTAACGTTCTTCACAAACGGATAAAATGCATTTTTGCATGTAAAAGTTAATGCAAATTGTCTCAATGTTTAAAATGGAACGTGTATTTTAAGTGCAAGATATGATAATCTGTCATTTTCCCTGAGCCTGAAGACCTTTATCTTGGATATCCAACCAATAGAACCCAAAATATTGGCTTTTTAAAACATCAATTTCGAGTCTTTTTTAAGATTTTTTTTTCAATTTTTTGTTTGTTTTTTCCTTTTGAAAACTCAAAAACAAAATCTTGAAGTGGTTGGCTTAAAAAGCTTATATTTTGAGTTCCATTGGTCGGATATTCAAGATTGAGGTTTGAAATCATAGAAAAAATGACATAAAATCATATTTCATAATTTAATTAAGATAGTAATTCAATTTGCCCTTCGCATATTGCTCGATGCATTAACAACACTAATATTGCCATATCTTCCATTCCAAATGCAATACAACGAAACGGCCATAGTAAAAAATTTTCCTACGTTATAGTTCTTTCATTTGATACCAATTTCATGACTGACCGCCAAACGTCCAATATGCCCATTCTCCTTTGTTGAATTTAATAATAAAAATATTAGATCTAATCTAGAATCTAACGCAATTGTAAATATCTAATTATATCCATCGTAATAGTGAACTCAATTGAAAAAAAAATCAAAAAATGATGTCACTATAAAAAACTGTCAGCATAAAAACATCTGCAACTTTTACAAATGCGGTAATTTAGTGATAACGCAATAAACACTCACTGCTCTTTGAGGAACTTTGAAACTACTAATTTATCTAGCTTATTCTCGCTGACCAATGGCTACGATTTTTGTAAGGTGTAACAACACATCGAATAAAATTAGGTAGGTACATTGAATGAAATTATAGTAACTTTTATTATTTTTCACATGGTTACGCAGGGTAGCTATGAGTTTATTCATCTCAATAGAGAATTTTTTTTATTTATTTACTACTGAACAACATATCATGAAAAATTCCTCTTAATATCATAAGACTGTTGCTATATTGAACAGCAATATTTTGTACGAAAAAAAAAATTGCGTTACCTAGTTAGACCACAATGTTACCGTGATTTGAAAATACTTCAAACAAAAATTTGGGTTATATCTTGTTGTAAAATAAGTAAATAGAACATGGTACATGTATTATGTATTAGTTACGTTGATGCAGGTATCCACTAATGAGTAACGAAACGTTACTTTTTAAGCAATATTGTTAGTCGTACATGTTTCGTTACAGGTAGTACTAACTCCAGGTTTACTAATCGGACTTTTGGAGTTTCGTTTTGATAGATAACTCTAAATCGGAATTTTTGACACACGCACGAATATTCTGTCGAAATTACATGATTTTTAACCTCTTCCTCATAAAAACAACTAATGACCTTATTCTGGGGTACCTAATGCTTCTTATAACCTTGGAAGGAGTTCCAGCAAGCCCATTAAGTAATGTTAAGTCGCTTATGTATTTTCATGGAGACGGTTTTTCATACCTTCATTCGCCAAATATGTCTTCCAATGAGTTTTAATCATTAAAATTTTCCCGAGCCTCACAAAAAACTCGCCTTTATAAGTTAACAAGTCAAGTTCAGTTAAAAAGACAATATTTTTCTATGCGATTGCCACTTGGAGGTTTAAATAGCAGAATTGATATTAAGAAAAAGTTTCGTTACAATCGTCATTTATTACAATCAATTGCTACCTGATTGAAAAAATCCGCAATATAGTGAACCCGAGCGCACTATATTTTCATTTTCTTTTGCTATGAATATTAATCTTTTGTACCAAAGAGCTCTTCAATATTAAATCTTTTTTAGTTTTTAAGCACCACGATGCTTTGATTTAACCCAAAAGTATTTATACCCCCACACTTCGTTAAGGAAAGAAAAAAAAAAAAAAACAGAAAAAAACCTTTCTCTTTTATTCATATCCATCCACAAATGAAATATCTATTCTAACTTTTCAAGCCAATACAAAAAGTCTCTTTTATAACTCCGTACTACGTATCTCAATAACATTCCATCAATAACATTCGATTCCAAAAATCAACTTCCTCATGAAACAAAAAACAAAAATATTAAAAAAAAAACAAAAATACAAAAAGTCCAAAAAACAAACTTAGTCCCTCAAAACCGTTAAAAAAGGTTATCAAAGCTATGTAGAGCACGCGTCTATATTTTTTTAATTTAAGTCAAACCAAAAACTCTTCTGACATCACCTGTTTCAAAAGAGAGAAAACAAAAGTTGTTACAATGGATATCAGAAGTGGGATAAAAAATAAGAACAAACTTTTTTTTTTTTTTGAATAAATTTATTGATAAAGGTAAATTAAACCGCCCTCTGTGGGATTGAAAACAAATGCGAATGCCAACCAAAAAAAAAATAAAAAGAAAAGAAGAAAAATGAGGAAGCCTTTTATCGATTGCGTTTTTTTTTATAATTTTTTTGGTTTGACTTTTTCATAGCTATAAAAACTCCTGATGTGCTTTATAAAAATAGGGTTTGAGGCAAAAGACTTTTGTTATCTATCAGTCTCTAGGACTCTAGTCGATCGATCCACATTGCAGGCAGAGCATCAACAATATTCCACCATTCTATCAGGACATGAACAGCAGGCAACAGAAGCAGAACACAGTACGTTCGTAGGTTACCATCAAGAGTTCTACCATCATACCAAACCAACCTATAGTCAGTATAGACCACAATGGGGGGTTTGCATTCTCAGCCATTTGAAATAAGAAAAAGAGAGTTTAGATATAAAGCTTTGGGGATTGGAACGGAATCAGGGAGATCATGGGTGGCATTTTTGCTTTTAGTGATTCTGTCTGCGCGTCTAACTGGAAGCTATGACGCCTTTTGTGTTTTTGTATATAGTCAATATTTTCGCATTCTTTTTCCAAAGAGAGAGAATTCAGTTTTTTTTATTTTTGTTGAATAATTCCTAAGCCCTTTAGTCAGTATAAAGAATTGCATACAGACTTTCATTATTATAGATGTAAAAGGATTTGGAAAGAGACTGACGAATAATAATTTTATTTTTTGTTCAGGGTCTATTCAAAAACTGTTGTCTAGTATTGAGATTTGGGATATATTAAATTTTGTTGTTCGTTCAGTTGGGATGAACTTTTTTTCAATATCATTGATAGAACAAAAAAACTAAAGAATATAATATGCACATTTTGATTCCATTGCTTTAAAAAATATTTACTCTTGGAAGTTTGAGACATGAACTAGGAGTGCACAAAATAGCGATTTTTAATGAGCAGTGAAAGCAGTGAGCAGCATACAAAGGAGCAGCTATTAACAGCTGCCTTTTAATCACTCTTTTAAAAGCAGTTAACGCAGTAAATTAAAAAAAATAAACAATATGCTGTCGAATTGAATACCTCCTCCTTTTTGGAAGTCGGTAAAAAGAAGTAACCACTTCATTTTTTTTTTAAGAAATAACTCCTTCTTGAATGCCTGCACTGAAAAAATGGTATTTAACTACTCTCTGTTTTTACACTCTGTTTCGTCATCATCAAAGTAAACTTTTATCTACATCTACATATCAAAGCATTAGATATGCTAAAAGCTAAAAGAATACTCACAAAAAAAGTAGTGACATTTTAAAGAGCAGAGAACATTTTCTGAAAAAGAGCAGTCAGGTTACAAATAAAAGCATTGAAATTTTTAACAGCATCGCACATTTTTACTGTTTTTTCCAGTTAACTTGATTGCTTCATGTTTATCATTATAAATACTTACAAGTAAAATAAGATTGGATTTTTGTAAGGCTGAGAACTGAGCAGTGAGCAGCTATATTGAAGAGCAATCGTAACTGTTCTCTGCTCAGTAGAAGAGCAGATTGATTGAAAGCAACTATCGCAATAGCGATTCTTAGCTCTAGACATTCACTATTGTTCCTTATATTGTTTTAAAAAAGCTTTAATACTTTTTAATTTAAATAATTTCTTATCGAAGAATTAGTGCTATTCGAAGAATTGGTTTTGCAAGAGTTGGTGTTCGAAAAACCGGCACTCGAAAATTTTTTCAGTCAGAAATGGTATAGTTTTTCAGAAATTTCCTTTTGATGAAGGAAAGGAGTTGTCTAAAACTGATGTTTTTGAAAACAAACAAAAGAAATTCTTAATCAATCAAAAACCCAAGAATTCAATTTTATGACTTAATATCTTTTTGCCAAACGCAAAGAAATGTTCTTCAAAGAATTATTATCATTCGAAGAATTGTTATTCGAAAAATTATTCTTTGAATGGCAATTATTGTAGTTTGATGAATTGTGTTTGAAAAGTTAAATTTTCAGCAATTTAGTTAAAAAATATTTTTTTTTTATTTTCTCCACTTAAAAATATAAATATCAATTTTTCAAAGGTTTCAAATCTTCAAGTGTATCAAAAAAAAAAAAGTAGCTGTAGCAGCCAACTAAACTTCAGGATAAACCTCATCCGGTTATAACCACAAAACTGACCCACACCGGAAACCACTGGATATACCCACATTTATACATAATTCGATTCCAGGAGTCTGCTGTCTGAGCCACTGAGCCTGAAAAAGACACACACAAATTTGGTCAATTCTGGTAAAAATCTTCTCCGAAATGCATATCCTTAGGTGTCTCTTATAGAATTTCCATACCTATGTGTACTACCGGTACAAAACTCCATTCTACTGAGTTATAACTGAGATACTATATAAACCGAACCAAAAAACCCAACATCATGAAAAGCAGAAGGACAGTCCTTTGTCGGTCGTGTCGTCTTGCCTTAAAGTATTTTCGGAATTCAAACATTTGTAGATAGAAAAAACACCCAGGTGAGAAGGTTTGTTGGCTTTCTTTCTACTGCACAATTTGTATAGGTAGTAGATTCACATTCCTCCTCATATCCAGAAGTCCAGAGATGGATCAATATGAAAACTATTGGATGCTGCAAGAATTCCAAACTCACTTGACACACAGGTACAGATAGATTATAATCCTGAAAAGGTAAAAGATACACACAAGACATATAATGGATGTGTGTTGCAGATAGAACTTTATGTTCCACATTGAGTTCCTTTATATGGCTAAAATATACACAGTTTAGTTATATCAGGTGGGATTAGAGGGAGGAAAGGGGAATAGGATATGATTGTATCGCCCTTCAGTGATAGCATTGCGGAAGTGGCCAGTAAAGTTGAATGGACGAACAAATTGTGACCAACTGTAGTTACAGTACAGATGTTTCAAGGGCTTTCATCCTGGATATATAACTTTGTATTCTTGGACGTTGGTGAATAGACAGCAGAGGAAAGTGACACATGCACTCACTACACACATTCAGATGAGCATTTTTTGAAATAAATTTTGTATTTTTAAAACATTTCTGCATATTAATGTGGCTTTAAATTTAAAAAGAAATCTTTAAGATCAGGGGAGACCATTTTGAAAACATTAAGAATTCAGATTTTTTAATAAATATAAATTGTTTTAATTTGACATTTTACAATCTTATTAAAATTCTCAAAACGTAGACATATTTTAAATTAAGAAATTCAGGGTAAATGGTAGGCACATCTTGAGAACCCAGTAATTATAAAAATCCGAAGCTACACTTGACAAAATATGAAACAACCCACTTGCTCAATGTTAAATCTGTAATTGCTCTTGACACAGTTGGTTCTGTCAAAAAAGTTCTTAGGGGCAATTCCAATATCGCGGGTGTAACATTTTTATACTCATTCGAAGTTTATTTACAAACATATACAAAGATATTTTAATTAAACTTTAACTTGAAAGGTTACATTTGATAAACTTATTAAATTTAAATTTAAATTTAATAAGTAAATCGTCACTAAGAAGGGTTCAAAGTGCGATCGCTGGTGCAACAAAATTGGCCCCACCTTTTTATATCTAAGTACAAAAACAAAAAAGTCTGAGAATTTTCAAACACTTTTGATCTTTTAATTTCAAAATAACAAGTATTGAAATTTGAAATTATGCCAAAGATCGTCTATAGTGGAATGGCCCTTAGGCTTCATCAAGTAAAGAATATAACTTTTGTTTTTGTATGCTGTAGCAGTTCCTACCCCGTGGCGCAATGGTTATACAGCTATGGACTATCATGTCAGAGTTCTGCATTCAAATACCATATACTAACGCCTTAAAAAGCTTCCAAGACTATCATATCTGTGATTAATAGGTTTTCGGATTCATGGGTAAATTCTAGGTCCCTTTCACTGTTGCAAATTAATAACAAATTATTGTTACTTACTCACTATAAGCCTTACTCTTTTAGCTGTCGTGGCATACAAATTGATATTGAGCTAAAAATTCTTCGAATTTCTCGCCATGGTGAATTAAACAAAAAAAAACTTCAAATAAACACAAAACATGGCTGTGCGTTTACACTTCTTTTGTTTCTTTTATTTCACATGATAATTTCAAAATCTCCAGTTTTTAAGTAGGTACCAAATCTCAAATTTGATTGACAGTTTCATATCAATATAAATTTGGTTTTCTAAGGTGGCTGGATCCATTACTTTACAACTGACAAAAACAGAATGTACTCAGTCATAAAACGACTCTCTGACCATCATATCAATAGTTCTTCCTTTAAAAAGTTATTTGTATTAAAAATGTTTCAATATTGATAAACTAACAGATAAACTATATAGTTGAAAATAGCAACAATACCCGAAAAAAAAGGACTATTAACACGATACGAACAATCATTCTTTATTCAGTACTTTATGTTTTTGTCAGTTGTAAAGTAATAACCTTAGAAATTTATATTGGCTTAATATTAATGCCAGGACAATATTAAAGTCGTACAAATCATTTTTTAGAAGGTCACTGCCCGTTTCTCACAAATAAGAGATAAAAACGTGGAAAAAAAAGCCATAGTTAAAAAAACTTAGTTGGCAATCTTGCTCCTACAGCTTCAAATGTTACGGTAAATGTTTGAAATCAACTAAAATGAACCGTTTATGAATAAAGAACCATATCTTAAGAAATAGACGTCAAATTATGGCATCCAAGCCCCCTGGGATAACGTTTCATGAGATCTGTTGAAATTTCTTTATTATTCTTTTAATAGTCGTTATCAAATAACTTTCGGTTTAGCTAAAATAAATGGGGTGAGGCTATCCTGATGTTACAAAAAAAAAACATCTATTTTATTGACATTCAACAAATAGTTCTAACTTCTAAAAACACAGTTAACTTAAACACATCAATTTAACCCTCTGTAAACACACCTCTTTTTGTGACGTGATAGGCACACGGGTGCGAATTTGGTTTATACTTTTTCATGTAGCTAGAACTTTTTTAGGTCACAATATTTTATAGAGAATCAAATATGAAATTGATGTAGAATATTCCAAGGTATTCGAATATTGTATTCATAATTCCAAAAAAAAAATATTTTCTCCCTTATAAAGAGACTTTTTTGTGACCACTTTTTTGAAAAATCGTAATTTTTTTATTTTTGTCCTGCCAAATTCGCACCCGTGTGCCGACAGAGGGTTAAACTTGTCTGCATCCCTGACACAGTATAGTGTCTACTTGCTGCTCAGTTAAAATTACAATATTTTCACATGCAAAAAGGACAAAAAAACAGATGATTTTTAAAAGTACTATGGGTGAGGCTATCCAAGTGTTACGGACTGTATGTATAAAATTAATACTGATCTTTAACGCTTTTATCTTTGTGGCCTGCGAAAAAGATCATATTCAGTTCCCAGTAAGTTTTTTGTATTCAGAAATAAACAATTTCTGTTAAAAATAAAATCATTCAAAAAATCTATAATACAGTCAAATAAGGTGAAATAAGGGATAAACCTCGGAATGAATGCTAATAGAATTTTGTTTTGCTCAATACCTTCGTTTTGGCATTCTATAACATATCTCAAAAGTTTAGAAAAATCTCATGTCCGCAAGTCGCGATTTTCAAGGTCAAAGCGCGAAACTGAGATTTTCAAAATTAGCAATAATAGCAATGGTACTTTATACACATATGATACATGACTTCGAGGTAGGTATTTTTTAATGCTGATGCCAAAAAAATCTAAAATCAAGACAATCTGACGTCTCTAAATGACGTTATAGAATGCCAAAAAGAAGGTATTGAGCAAAAAAAATTTCTATTAGCATTCATTCCGAGGTGAAACCCTTAGATATTTGACTGGATTACTAATAATCTTTGCCAATTTCAAGTTCATAGAAATTTATGTATTCGCATGGCATTTTAGAACCAAATATTAGCAGTCAACCGATTGGTTCTATCTTTTATCAACCATTTGACGTCTCAAAATCATCACACTAGAAACTTAAGTTTTAACTTTTTTTTTGTTCTATCTATCACTCTATTTAAAAACACTTAATCGCTAATGATCCTCTAGAAAAAAGACTATTATTTATGATAAATCTGTAAAGACAAAGAATAATAAGAATGCAAGCTTCAATGGTCTAGTTTTAAACAAACATTTTAGTTCCAAACTTCTGTTGATTATTACTACCATTGACCAAATTAAACCGACTCCGTCGGTAAACCAATTCTTGTAAAGCAAACGAATACTAATAACTTATGGCAATTTATGGCAACTTATGGCAAGATGAGTATTCCATTTACGATACATAAATATCATGGCTAATCTTTGAAATTAAGCTTTAAACAAGGATCTTACGTTCAACTTTCAAAATTTTAATGCACACTACACAAAATTTTCCACTTGACTTATTCACTTTAATCTCTTTTCTTATAAGAAAAGAAGTTGTTATATATTGTATACTTAAAATACACACATCTAATATATGTATGTATAAAGATACACCCACATCAAACTATGAGAGAAAGGTATATAAACTTCAAACTATAAGACAAATAATTCTGGTAGGTATGGAATGAGAGAGAGAGTTTCTTGATTCTCATAATGATGTTTACCTGTCCGTCCATTACAGTCCGAAGTTTTTGTTGTGTTTCCATCAATGAATCGATTTCCCGCATGGTGATGCTGATGATGATGATGCATCATTAGGCTCCCACCAATACTTAGTCCACCACCACCTCCCGAAATTCCACCACCCACTCCGGAGTTCAAATTCGTTGGCATTGGATAGAATTGTAACATTTTTAATTTATTTTTATAATTCCCACTAAATTTTATAAAAAAAAATAAACACAGAAAATAAAAACAAATGATCACTGAACACACCCGCACTTATTTTTTTTCTTCTTATAATTCACAGCCAATCTTAGTTGTTTTTCTTTTTTCAAAGGGTTGTCACGTGTGTATTTATTAATTTTTATTCCTTTGCTCGAGTTTCAAATATTTTGATTGATTCCTATTAAATTTTTGATATCGCGAATTGTGATTACACCGACGACAACCGTTATTTCGATTACGTCCACTACCCGTCAATGTCAAATCGCATGTGATCGAGATTTGGCGATACCACGTACCACCACCGACACCGAGGAGAATCATTTTAGCGAGATAAAAATAAACACACAATCCTCACCAACTTATGCTTCACAGTCCACCCCTTTTTTTCCTCAAAGGCTATTTTCATGAGCTCTCAATTTATTATTATCCCTCGCAATGTGCTCCGTGCAACGCATGCGAAACTCATACTATCCCTTGTTTCGATAGACAACCGGCTACAGTTATTATATTTGGTGGAGAGGGAGAGTCAAAGTGAGAGAGAGAAAATGAAAGAAATTCAGCGTAATTCACCCCTAAGCAAGGGTTAACAATTCTATCAGATTTTTGACAATTCTCAATCTTTCTAATGCCTGTCAATTTGCGCAAGTTCCAAGTGATTATCGTCCGGCGGAAATAATCCTCCTCCGGAAGATAATTATAAGAAAAAGAATCATCAAAGCGAGACAAATGGATGCTGGCTAAGCCACTCCCTTCTGCTGGATGATGATTGGTTGTTATTTCCCCTGAGTAACTGCACATGAATGACTCCATTTTGAGGTGTAAAGTGTGTGTGAGTAACGGTAGATGAAGCGCATGTTTGTCAAAACGGGAAAATTTCCCAAGAGGATATTTATTATCTAAAGAGTTTCTTACTTTTCCTGTTTATAGTTTGTCTTAAAGAATTTTTTGTTTTGTCTTTTTTTTAGAATAAAGGAAATTAGAAGGACGAACTTAAGGGAAGTGAAGGATAAAAAAATGGTGTCCTTGTTGTTTATATCAAGAAGAATGGCGGAAGAAAGCTTGTCAAGCAAGAATGGGGGGGTTGCAAGAAGAATGTGTATTTTCTTTGTCCACTAAAACTTGCCAAAGAAGTCTGCCAAAAGAGGTTTTTTTTGTATTTCCCTTTGTTGTTGCTCACTTGTTCTCTTTATCTTCTTCTTTTTTTTTTTGTTTTTCTGTTGGTGTTTATGTAACTTTTTGAGAAAGTTTCTTTGACATAAGGGTACTCTGGACTTTGTTTTCAATATCATGTTTACAAGGAAATTTTGTATTTTGAATGTTTCATATTCGTAGCTAGTAGGGATATTCTATAAACGGGGTAAGTATTCAAATACCTATACAAAGTAAGGTGCTTGTATTTAGTTGAAGAGTGGGATTATCTGTGCATTTTGATGATAAAGTTTAAAGTTCTATTGAATTATGATTAAATAGGTAAGAAGTTTTGAAAAAAAAAAAAATATGAATTGAGATGTTATAGAGATTTTGTGATGAGGAAAGTTTCTAGAGAGGTAGAAGTATTTTGAAACGAGCTTAGAAATCTATCTGAGTATTAACATAAGAACTAATCCTTCAAAAACAGTAACATGAATTGTAAAATTAATTTATTAAACCTTTGCATTTTAATGTTCCTGACAAAAAATGCTTTATGTGAACATTTTTGTGTTGACAATTTTTGACTAAAATTAAGTTAATGTTAAGGAAATGTGTGGTGTTATATCAAATAAATATGTTTGTGTAATAAATAAATACATATTAAAATCATACAATACCATATAACGAAAATGTGGAGGCTTTTCAAGTATACGATAAAAACAAAAACAATGTTCAACTATATATGGTTTTGATGCATTTCGTTAATGACGCGCACAATGTTTGTAAGCTCAATTTTTTCGAAAACAAGATTTTGATGCAATTTTTTTTAGATATACGATACTTCAACTCATCAAACCATTTATTCCCACTTTATTCCTAAATGAAATTACATATTATTATAAAATTAAAATGTCATGAAAAAACACGGCTAACATTGAAAAAAAAAAAGAATTTTATTTTTACTCTCTTGTAAAATTTGGTAAAATGGAATTTTACACTTTTTTATGTGCAGATCGCAAATTCCATATTTAAACTGTTTGAATTCGATTTTTGTTACTTTTTATTTGCCTGTCGTTCCAAAACTCAAGCCCAAAACTGTAAAAAAATTACATTTTTCAACAATTTTGTACACATTTCATTGATATTATGATATGATATTGTTTTTTGCAAAATTTCAAGGGAATCGGGAAGTCTTTGGTGTTTTAATCTGCTTGTGATTGAACATTGAACCTTAGAAGGAAAAAATCAAATCCTCGTTCAGAACTGTGCGCAGTGACAGCCAACTGATACCCGTCTTATCTGGGCTGATAAATTTTTTGGAATTGATTACGTTACATTTCTTTTTTGTAGCAGAAGGTCATTTATAAGTATCTAACCTAATTAAAACTTTACATTTTGAATGGTTTAGATAATTTAAAGGTTAGGTAGGTACATATGTATACTTTTAACTAAAAGACGCAGTAGTGCATTTTATTTACAAACATTTTATTTAAAAATAACCAAAATTTTTAAAATACAAAAAGTGTATTTTTTTTAAATTCTGTTTTTGTATAAATTTACTATAGTAGAGTAACTAAAGCAAATTATTAGGGAACCCGGCGGAACAGCTCTGATTTTGACGATTTTTTTTTTTCAAACGTAGGTAGGGGAGAGTGGGGCCAAATGTAACACTTTTTTCTAAAATCGATGGTTCTCCTACAAATTTGAAAGTGGGTCAACCAGACCTTTTTTAAATTAAAGACCCATGTTTTAGCTCCAAGATCCATCATAAAAATTTAGCAAAACATAACGGTAATGTTGAAAAATAAAGCTACAAAAAAAAAATCGTGTTGTTTCAACTTACCCCACATACGGGGCAAAGTGTAACACATACCGGGGTAGGTTGTACCAAGAACTAAAAATAAGAGAAAAATACCTTTATTTGTTTATATTTATTTATTTTTAATTAATAACAATAAAAACAAACCTCACTCATGAAATTTTGGTGCAAATTTGTAAAAAGTGGAGCAAATCCAAGATTTCCAGAGAAAATTTGACAGTAGTCTTAAATAAAAGTTATTCGAATTCATAAATTGTTTTATAAGCTTTATGAATTCAAGTGGTGGTTCAAAAATGTGTTTCCAATTTCAAAATAAATACAAATTCAATTACAAGCATTCATATTCAGGGTTGTTAATTATATTAGGTAAACAATTTTTCAGTATAGGTAGGTTTTTACATGGTACAACTTGCCCCGGAAAAATGTTACAACTAGCCCCAGCATGAAATTTGGCACATAAAATCAATTTAAAAAAAAAGCGAAACTGATATAGACATAACATATACACGCAATTTGAGCCAAAACACAGTTGCATATAACAAAAAAAACACTTAGCACTCTATCTTTTTCGGGTAAAGAGGTAGACCAAAAATAAAATTTAAAAAAAAAGTTACAAACATGCATTTTTTGGGCACCACTAGTGTAACTTCTCACCCTGTCGTCTAATCTTCATCTGAAGAAAATGTGCCGGTAGATATGCAAAAATTGAGCATTTTTCTCCTTTACGCGTTTCTTAATATTGAAAGGAACATCGCTTTTTTTAGTTGTTAATTCTTACCCCTGTTACATTTAGCCCCACTCTCCCCTAGTTAAAAATACTTTAAAGTCTATAGATTAAAAATTGCCGATGCTGCCGTATTGTTTTTTAAAATTAAAATTAAATTTTTTTTGAACAAAACCATTTTTTTTGCTTAAATTTCATAAAACAACTGAAAGCAAAAGATTCTCGAGGTAATTTAAGGAAAAAAAAATATAAGGAAATAAGGGACAATCTTCCATCGTTTAAGCGACTTCAAACACAAAAAAAAATATTTTGAAAACAACGGCAACACCTACAATATTTTAAAATACATTTTTAAAAAGCCAGAAGCTAATTCTTGTCTCTTAAATTTAAATCCACTAAATTTAATCAAGACTTTTTGAAAAAATGGTCCTCAAACTCAGAATTTAAAAAAAAAATGTTATTAGAAAAATTTAAAATGACTCTTTTCCAAACATTTTTTTTTAATAAAATATGAATTTATTTAAAAAAAAAAATAATTATTATCAGTGGAATTTCAAAGCAGAAAAGGTTATATATATCACACTTTTGAAAAAAAAAAAAATAAAAATTACTTCAATTTCAATGGGTTTTTTTTTGATAAAAACTAAATTTTTGCATTGAAATAATTAATTTTCTCAAAGACTTTGTAAATAAGAACTTTAAATTTTTGCTATTTAACTTTCAACAGTAAGGGTTATTAAATGAATAAAAAATAATTTTGTATTTAGATGTTGAACTTTAAAAAAAAAAGTTAAATTTTTTTTCAAAACTTCTATTAAAAAAAGTTCTTCGAAAATGAAATACTTTTTAATTTTTTTCATAAATCGTAATACATATTGACATTTCCTTTTATAATTTCAAATAATAATAAATGCGGCCAAAAAAATTTGAAAATAAATGCATTTTATATTAAGAAAAAGTTTTAAAAACGACATGTTAAAATTTTTTCAATAATTTTTTTTTTTTCAAAAATCTGAGTTCAGGTACCATTCTTTCAAAAGCCCTTACTTCAATTAACTTAATTTTAATTTTACAAATATGACTTAGCTTCTAGCTTTTTAAAAATGTATGTTTAAATATTGTAGGTTTTGCCGTTGTGTTAAAATATTTTTTTTTGTGTTTGAAGTCAATTAGTAACAAAATTGCATCTATCGCTTGAACGATGGAAGATTGTCCCTCACTCCCATATATTTTTTTTCCTTGAATTTTCTAGACAATCTTTTGGCATCAATAAATTTATGAACTTTAAGAAAAATTTTGTTTTTTTCCCAAAAATCTTCAATTCAATTTAAAAAATCAAAACTGCAACACCGGCAATTTTTAATCTATAGACTTTAAAGTATTTTTAATTACCGACGTTTGAAAAAAAAGATCATCAAAATCTAAGCTGTTCGGCCGGATTCCCTAATATTGCCAATTTTTGAGCTTTAGTTACTCCACTATTAGTTTTATGAATTTTTTGGAATTACGGAATGCTCTGATATCTTTGAAATTTGAAATTGTGTTTTTGAATGTCTTGTAACAAAGTGTTCTTACAACAAAAATGTTAATTTTATCCTAAAGCTGTGACCACATTATGTTGATTTGTGATGATTAACACGCTTGATCTACAAAGTGAGGTACCTAGCAGCCCAATAGCGCTGCTAAACTTTTGTTAACCAGAACTCAACCCGTTTGTAATCGGTAAGATCAAAGAATGTTGCCGATGTTCCAGGTTTTTGACAGTGAAATGGCAGTTGAATTCAAAAACGACGCACGTTTCACTGATATTAAACAGAAAAAATAACACGCTGGTCAACAATTTAAAAAATCAGTGTTGAAGTGAAGTGCTGAAGCGAAATATAATGTTTTATATAAAACCAGCACAACGAAATCGTAAAATTTTTTTTATGTTATACGCAACGCATCTTGGTCGACGAAATTCATACCTGTACTAAAATATTTAGAGAGTTAGAGAGTTTTAAATCATTTGTCGCTAATATTTAATTTTACAAGTCATTTTTCTTGCTCCAAAAGAGTTTTTTTTACTTTGGAGACTTAGTAAAATTTTCGTTTCACTTCAGCTACTACTACTAAAAAAGATATCAGAAAGATTTAAAAAGTCGGAAAATAGTTCTTATAAAAACCGTTACTAAATATGCTGAAACAATTTTCCTTATATAAAAGAATAAGGTCCGAAGTACTGCATTTTCTAAGGGTAATATTTCAAAAACGGGAGCTGATTCATTTTTTTTACTTCGGATTCGAGTTTAGCACACCTTCAGAACCTTCAGAAAAGTATATTTTTGTTTCGGCCACAAAAAAAAAGTTAAATTTTGTTAACCAGTGTAATCAATTCTAAAAAAAAAAAACTGTTTACTGTTCATATTTTAAAAAAACAAACCGTTGCTCTTAATACAAGTCATTTATAAAGTTGACATTAATTAAATGTTAAGTCTCAAAAACTTTTAAAGCTTTGATGGAAATTCGTTGGTGACTGAATTATTAGTCAATTTCAATTTCTTATACTACTTGATGGAATCTGACTGCAACAACAGTCTAAAACTAAATATTTTTAAACAAAAATGCTAGGTTTTCCTCAGTTAGTTTTGTAACTGAATTTTTATATTCTTTTTTCTAATCTTTAGGTTTTTTTTTGTAACCAGAAATATATAACTTAAAAAAAAATCTTAGTCATTTGTTTATAAGATAGCCTTTTTTCCAAATATCTCTACATTGGTACTTTTCTTCAAATTAAGTCACCCTATTGGATGCAAAACCTTATTTATTTTTCAATACCTACTTAAAATCTTTGTCTCAATTCAAACTGTAAGCTTTTACTCGAACCATTTATTGGCATCTTCCCTCCGATATCAATGCCATTTTTTGTATGTTTACTCTTACATCTGGTTCGAATTTTTTAATGACATCTTAATAATGCAACATACCGCAACGATCTGTAACCCAAACATATTATATGTGTAGCTATTAAGACCTCTTAACAAGTCTACCACAAAAAAACACAAAACAAAACTCGAAAATATATGTACATCCCAGATCCACTTGTGTCTTCATTAAAGCGTGATTCAAATAAATATCCACTTAAGATTTCATTTCGATGTCCTTTATCCCTTCAACAAACACAAAGCCGCACCGAAATAGTCCCTGGCAACTCTTTTATCAAATGCAAGTGATGCGTGAATATTTATATCACAAACTATAGTCAGACCGCACAGATTCACCTCATGATGGTTGGCCTAAGGGGTAAACTCTTGGTTTCTATTTTTTAATAAAAAAAGAATTAAATGGAATCATAACAGCACAGCGGGTTCCATCATCAAGTCTGCTAAAGACCCTTAAAGAGTCTTTATTTGTTTGTATACCTGCTTCTGATATCTAGTATCAGTGTTGAATGAAAAGTGAAAGTATCTTTCGGGTTACGAAGGTGTTGTTATCTTTTTGCAATCGGAGAAGATGCACCCGCGCTCAAGTGTGCCTTTTCTAAGGTTTCTTCTAAGGAATCCTTTCACATCTGCGCAAAGGTCCAAGAGATCTAGCTGGAGCAAAAGACTATTATTGTTTGTTTGAGTTTCTATACGCACATCCCTGTTGACTCTTGAGTGGGTAAATATTTAGAAGAGATCCCATGGCGTGCCAAAAGAGCTAATTTTATAATGCCCGGGATGATGGTGGTAGTTCGGTAGTGGTAAAGGAAAATCTGTGGTGATAAAGGATTTACAATCCCAAACTAATTTCGCAGATGTTTGATAACTTCTGCTTCCAAAAACGAGAGTCACAAATTAGTCTACTTGAGCGCGGGCTGATTCTTCTCAAGTCACATCACACTCAAGCATCATCTCGAACTTAATTATTATTGTTTTGGGAATCATCATCGAACACAAAAAAAGGGTTGCCTGTTGCCTCAATGTCTGGCCCTTTCTTTAGTGTGATTCTCTCTGGTTTGGAAAAAATGTTTATTTTTGGGATATCTTTTGCTTTGCCGGGATCATTAAAAATGATCATCATCGACGAGTGAGAATGAATGAATTGGAATTTTTATGTCTTCTTAGTGTAAACATTTTTGTGACAAATCGACGTTGGACAATGATGAAGTTTCGATTTTGTTTTGTTTTTCTTGCTGGACGATATGGACGTTATGTTGGGAAGAGGTGTGATTGAGACACAGGACATAGCATCATAAAAGCCATATAAACAGTTTGAATAAATAAACATTGAGGAATTGCATCTGGACAGCGAGAACTCGTTTGCAATGTTTACATTGTGTGCTTGTCATTTGGGTTGGAGTTCTATACAGATGAAGATATCTGTGGGAACTAGCAACTAAAAAATAAGGTATTGCCTTATTCATGAGCTATTCAAAATGGGACATTTCACATGGGTCATTTTGAAATGCCCCACGTGGGTCATTTTGAAATGCCCCACGTAGGTCATTTTCAAATACCCCATGTGGGTCATTTTGAAATGCCCCATGTGGGGCATTTGAAATGCCCCATGTGGGGCATTTGAAATGCCCCACGTGGGTCATTTTGAAATGCCCCACGTGGGTCATTTTGAAATGCCCCATGTGGGTCATTTTGAAATGCCCCATGTGGGTCATTTTGAGATGCCCCATGTGGGTCATTTTGAAATGCCCCACGTGGGTCATTTTGAAATGCCCCACGTGGGTCATTTTGAAATGCCCCATGTGGGTCATTTTGAAATGCCCCACGTGGGTCATTTTGAAATGCCCCATGTGGGTCATTTTGAAATGCCCCACGTGGGTCATTTTGAAATGCCCCATGTGGGGCATTTTGAAATGCCCCATGTGGGGCATTTTGAAATGCCCCACGTGGGTCATTTTGAAATGCCCCACGTGGGTCATTTTGAAATGCCCCATGTGGGTCATTTTGAAATGCCCCACGTGGGTCAATTTGAAATGCCCCACGTGGGGCATTTCAAATGTCATTTTGAAATGCCCCATGTGGGTCATTTTGAAATGCCCCATGTGGGTCATTTTGAAATGCCCCACGTGGGTCATTTTGAAATGCCCCACGTGGGTCATTTTGAAATGCCCCATGTGGGTCATTTTGAAATGCCCCACGTGGGTCATTTTGAAATGCCCCACGTAGGTCATTTTCAAATACCCCATGTGGGTCATTTTGAAATGCCCCATGTGGGGCAAAATGACCCACGTGGGGCATTTCAAAATGACCCACATGGGGCATCTCAAAATGACCCACGTGGGGCATTTCAAAATGACCCACATGGGGCATTTCAAAATGACCCACGTGGGGCATTTCAAATGCCCCACATGGGGCATTTTAAAATGACCCACGTGGGGCATTTCAAAATGACCCACATGGGGCATTTCAAAATGACCCACGTGGGGCATTTCAAAATGACCCACATGGGGCATTTCAAAATGACCCACGTGGGGCATTTCAAAATGACCCACGTGGGGCATTTCAAAATGACCCACATGGGGCATCTCAAAATGACCCACATGGGGCATCTCAAAATGACCCACGTGGGGCATTTCAAAATGACCCTATTGGGGCATTTGAAAATGACCCACGTGGGGCATTTCAAATGCCCCACATGGGGCATTTTAAAATGAACCACGTGGGGCATTTCAAAATGACCCACATGGGGCATTTCAAAATGACCCACATGGGGCATTTCAAAATGACCCACGTGGGGCATTTCAAAATGCCCCACATGGGGCATTTCAAAATGACCCACGTGGGGCATTTCAAAATGACACACGTGGGGCATTTCAAAATGACCCACATGGGGCATTTCAAAATGACCCACGTGGGGCATTTCAAAATGACCCACGTGGGGCATTTCAAAATGCCCCACATGGGGCATTTCAAAATGAACCACGTGGGGCATTTCAAAATGACCCACATGGGGCATTTCAAATGCCCCACATGGGGCATTTCAAAATGACCCACGTTTGGCATTTCAAAATGACCCACGTGGGGCATTTCAAAATGACCCACGTGGGGCATTTCAAAATGACCCACATGGGGCATTTCAAAATGACCCACATGGGGCATTTCAAAATGACCCACGTGGGGCATTTCAAATGCCCCACATGGGGCATTTCAAAATGACCCACATGGGGCATTTCAAAATGACCCACATGGGGCATTTCAAAATGACATTTGAAATGCCCCACGTGGGGCATTTCAAATTGACCCACGTGGGGCATTTCAAAATGACCCACATGGGGCATTTCAAAATGACCCACGTGGGGCATTTCAAAATGACCCACGTGGGGCATTTCAAAATGCCCCACATGGGGCATTTCAAAATGCCCCACATGGGGCATTTCAAAATGACCCACGTGGGGCATTTCAAAATGACCCACATGGGGCATCTCAAAATGACCCACATGGGGCATCTCAAAATGACCCACGTGGGGCATTTCAAAATGACCCACATGGGGCATTTGAAAATGACCCACGTGGGGCATTTCAAATGCCCCACATGGGGCATTTTAAAATGAACCACGTGGGGCATTTCAAAATGACCCACATGGGGGATTTCAAAATGACCCACGTGGGGCATTTCAAAATGACCCACGTGGGGCATTTCAAAATGCCCCACATGGGGCATTTCAAAATGACCCACGTGGGGCATTTCAAAATGACACACGTGGGGCATTTCAAAATGACCCACATGGGGCATTTCAAAATGACCCACGTGGGGCATTTCAAATGCCCCACATTAGGCATTTCACATTAGGCATTTCAAATGCCCCACATGGGGCATTTCAAAATGACCCACATGGGGCATTTCAAAATGACCCACATGGGGCATTTCAAAATGACCCACATGGGGCATTTCAAAATGACCCACATGGGGCATTTCAAAATGACATTTGAAATGCCCCACGTGGGTCATTTTAAAATGACCCACATGGGGCATCTTAAAATGACCCACATGGGGCATTTCAAAATGACCCACGTGGGGCATTTCAAAATGACCCACATGGGGCATTTTAAAATGACCCACGTGGGGCATTTCAAAATGACCCACGTGGGGCATTTCAAAATGACCCACGTGGGGCATTTCAAAATGACCCACATGGGGCATTTCAAAATGACCCACATGGGGCATTTCAAAATGACCCACGTGGGGCATTTAAAAATGACCCACGTGGGGCATTTCAAAATGACCCACGTGGGGCATTTCAAAATGACACACGTGGGGCATTTCAAAATGACCCACGTGGGGCATTTCAAAATGACCCACATGGGGCATCTCAAAATGACCCACATGGGGCATCTCAAAATGACCCACGTGGGGCATTTCAAAATGACCCACATGGGGCATTTGAAAATGACCCACGTGGGGCATTTTAAAATGAACCACGTGGGGCATTTCAAAATGACCCACATGGGGCATTTCAAAATGACCCACGTGGGGCATTTCAAAATGACCCACGTGGGGCATTTCAAAATGCCCCACATGGGGCATTTCAAAATGACCCACGTGGGGCATTTCAAAATGACCCACGTGGGGCATTTCAAATGCCCCACATTTGGCATTTCAAAATGACCCACATGGGGCATCTCAAAATGACCCACATGGGGCATCTCAAAATGACCCACGTGGGGCATTTCAAAATGACCCACATGGGGCATTTCAAAATGACCCACGTGGGGCATTTTAAAATGAACCACGTGGGGCATTTCAAAATGACCCACATGGGGCATTTCAAAATGACCCACGTGGGGCATTTCAAAATGACCCACGTGGGGCATTTCAAAATGCCCCACATGGGGCATTTCAAAATGACCCACGTGGGGCATTTCAAAATGACACACGTGGGGCATTTCAAAATGACCCACATGGGGCATTTCAAAATGACCCACGTGGGGCATTTCAAAATGACCCACGTGGGGCATTTCAAAATGCCCCACATGGGGCATTTCAAAATGACCCACGTGGGGCATTTCAAAATGACCCACATGGGGCATTTCAAATGCCCCACATGGGGCATTTCAAAATGACCCACATTTGGCATTTCAAAATGACCCACGTGGGGCATTTCAAAATGACCCACATGGGGCATTTCAAAATGACCCACATGGGGCATTTCAAAATGACCCACGTGGGGCATTTCAAATGCCCCACATGGGGCATTTCAAATGCCCCACATGGGGCATTTCAAAATGACCCACATGGGGCATTTCAAAATGACCCACATGGGGCATTTCAAAATGACCCACGTGGGGCATTTCAAATGCCCCACATGGGGCATTTCAAAATGACCCACATGGGGCATTTCAAAATGACCCACATGGGGCATTTCAAAATGACCCACATGGGGCATTTCAAAATGACATTTGAAATGCCCCACGTGGGTCATTTTAAAATGACCCACATGGGGCATTTTAAAATGACCCACATGGGGCATTTCAAAATGACCCACGTGGGGCATTTCAAAATGACCCACGTGGGGCATTTCAAATGCCCCACATTTGGCATTTCAAAATGACCCACATGGGGCATTTTAAAATGACCCACGTGGGGCATTTCAAAATGACCCACGTGGGGCATTTCAAAATGACCCACATGGGGCATTTCAAAATGACCCACATGGGGCATTTCAAAATGACCCACGTGGGGCATTTAAAAATGACCCACGTGGGGCATTTCAAAATGACCCACGTGGGGCATTTCAAAATGACCCACGTGGGGCATTTCAAAATGACCCACATGGGGCATTTCAAAATGACCCACATGGGGCATTTCAAAATGACCCACGTGGGGCATTTCAAAATGACCCACATGGGGCATCTCAAAATGACCCACATGGGGCATCTCAAAATGACCTACGTGGGGCATTTCAAAATGACCCACATGGGGCATTTGAAAATGACCCACGTGGGGCATTTCAAATGCCCCACATGGGGCATTTTAAAATGAACCACGTGGGGCATTTCAAAATTACCCACATGGGGGATTTCAAAATGACCCACGTGGGGCATTTCAAAATGACCCACGTGGGGCATTTCAAAATGACCCACGTGGGGCATTTCAAAATGACACACGTGGGGCATTTCAAAATGACCCACATGGGGCATTTCAAAATGACCCACGTGGGGCATTTCAAAATGCCCCACATGGGGCATTTCAAAATGACCCACGTGGGGCATTTCAAAATGACCCACATGGGGCATTTCAAATGCCCCACATGGGGCATTTCAAAATGACCCACGTGGGGCATTTCAAAATGACCCACGTGGGGCATTTCAAATGCCCAACATGGGGAATTTCAAAATGACCCACGTGGGGCATTTCAAAATGACCCACATGGGGCATTTCAAAATGACCCACATGGGGCATTTCAAAATGACCCACATGGGGCATTTCAAAATGACCCACGTGGGGCATTTCAAAATGACCCACATGGGGCATTTCAAAATGACCCACATGGGGCATTTCAAAATGACCCACGTGGGGCATTTCAAAATGACCCACATGGGGCATTTCAAAATGCCCCACGTGGGGCATTTCAAAATGACCCACGTGGGGCATTTCAAAATGACCCACATGGGGCATTTCAAAATGACATTTGAAATGCCCCACGTGGGTCATTTTGAAATGCCCCACGTGGGTCATTTTAAAATGACCCACATGGGGCATTTTAAAATGACCCACATGGGGCATTTTAAAATGACCCACATGGGGCATTTCAAAATGACCCACGTGGGGCATTTCAAAATGACCCACGTGGGGCATTTCAAATGCCCCACATTTGGCATTTCAAAATGACCTACATGGGGCATTTTAAAATGACCCACGTGGGGCATTTCAAAATGACCCACGTGGGGCATTTCAAAATGACCCACATGGGGCATTTCAAAATGACCCACATGGGGCATTTCAAAATGACCCACGTGGGGCATTTAAAAATGACCCACGTGGGGCATTTCAAAATGACCCACGTGGGGCATTTCAAAATGACCCACGTGGGGCATTTCAAAATGACCCACATGGGGCATCTCAAAATGACCCACATGGGGCATCTCAAAATGACCCACGTGGGGCATTTCAAAATGACCCACATGGGGCATTTGAAAATGACCCACGTGGGGCATTTCAAATGCCCCACATGGGGCATTTTAAAATGACCCACGTGGTGCATTTCAAAATGACCCACATGGGGCATTTCAAAATGACCCACGTGGGGCATTTCAAAATGACCCACGTGGGGCATTTCAAAATGCCCCACATGGGGCATTTCAAAATGACACACGTGGGGCATTTCAAAATGACCCACATGGGGCATTTCAAAATGACCCACGTGGGGCATTTCAAAATGACCCACGTGGGGCATTTCAAAATGCCCCACATGGGGCATTTCAAAATGACCCACGTGGGGCATTTCAAAATGACCCACATGGGGCATTTCAAATGCCCCACATGGGGCATTTCAAAATGACCCACATTTGGCATTTCAAAATGACCCACGTGGGGCATTTCAAAATGACCCACGTGGGGCATTTCAAAATGACCCACATGGGGCATTTCAAAATGACCCACATGGGGCATTTCAAAATGACCCACGTGGGGCATTTCAAATGCCCCACATGGGGCATTTCAAATGCCCCACATGGGGCATTTCAAAATGACCCACATGGGGCATTTCAAAATGACCCACATGGGGCATTTCAAAATGACCCACATGGGGCATTTCAAAATGACATTTGAAATGCCCCACGTGGGTCATTTTAAAATGACCCACATGGGGCATTTTAAAATGACCCACATGGGGCATTTCAAAATGACCCACGTGGGGCATTTCAAAATGACCCACGTGGGTCATTTCAAAATGACCCACGTGGGTCATTTTGAAATGCCCCACGTGGGGCATTTTGAAATGACCCACATTTTAAAATGACGTGGGGCACGTGGGGCATTTCAAAATGACCCACATGGGGCATTTCAAAATGACCCACATGGGGCATTTCAAAATGACCCACGTGGGGCATTTCAAATGCCCCACATGGGGCATTTCAAAATGCCCCACGTGGGACATTTCAAAATGACCCACGTGGGGCATTTCAAATTGACCCACGTGGGGCATTTCAAAATGACCCACATGGGGCATTTCAAAATGACCCACGTGGGGCATTTCAAAATGACCCACGTGGGGCATTTCAAAATGCCCCACATGGGGCATTTCAAAATGCCCCACATGGGGCATTTCAAAATGCCCCACATGGGGCATTTCAAAATGACCCACGTGGGGCATTTCAAAATGACCCACATGGGGCATCTCAAAATGACCCACATGGGGCATCTCAAAATGACCGACATGGGGCATCTCAAAATGACCCACGTGGGGCATTTCAAAATGACCCACATGGGGCATTTGAAAATGACCCACGTGGGGCATTTCAAATGCCCCACATGGGGCATTTTAAAATGAACCACGTGGGGCATTTCAAAATGACCCACATGGGGCATTTCAAAATGACCCACGTGGGGCATTTCAAAATGACCCACGTGGGGCATTTCAAAATGCCCCACATGGGGCATTTCAAAATGACCCACGTGGGGCATTTCAAAATGACCCACGCGGGGCATTTCAAAATGACCCACATGGGGCATTTCAAAATGACCCACGAGGGGCATTTCAAAATGCCCCACATGGGGCATTTCAAAATGACCCACGTGGGGCATTTCAAAATGACCCACATGGGGCATTTAAAAATGACCCACATGGGGCATTTCAAAATGACCCACGTTTGGCATTTCAAAATGACCCACGTGGGGCATTTCAAAATGACCCACGTGGGGCATTTCAAAATGACCCACGTGGGGCATTTCAAAATGACCCACGTGGGGCATTTCAAAATGACCCACATGGGGCATTTCAAAATGACCCACATGGGGCATTTCAAAATGACCCACATGGGGCATTTCAAAATGACCCACATGGGGCATTTCAAAATGACATTTGAAATGCCCCACGTGGGTCATTTTAAAATGACCCACATGGGGCATTTTAAAATGACCCACATGGGGCATTTCAAAATGACCCACGTGGGGCATTTCAAAATGACCCACGTGGGGCATTTCAAATGCCCCACATTTGGCATTTCAAAATGACCCACATGGGGCATTTTAAAATGACCCACGTGGGGCATTTCAAAATGAACCACGTGGGGCATTTCAAAATGACCCACGTGGGGCATTTCAAAATGACCCACATGGGGCATTTCAAAATGACCCACATGGGGAATTTCAAAATGACCCACGTGGGGCATTTCAAAATGACCCACGTGGGGCATTTCAAAATGACCCACGTGGGGCATTTCAAAATGACCCACATGGGGCATTTCAAAATGACCCACGTGGGGCATTTCAAAATGACCCACATGGGGCGTTTAAAAATGACCCACGTGGGGCATTTCAAAATGCCCCACATTTGGCATGCCCCACGTGGGGCATTTCAAAATGACCCACGTGGGGCATTTCAAATTGACCCACGTGGGGCACTTCAAAATGACCCACGTGGAGCATTTCAAATGACCCACGTGGGGCATTTCAAAATGACCCACATGGGTCATTTCAAAATGACCCACGTGGGGCATTTCAAAATGACCCACATGGGGCATTTCAAAATGACCCAAGTGGGGCATTTCAAATGACCCACATGGGGCATTTCAAAATGACCCACGTGGGGCATTTCAAAATGACCCACGTGGGGCATTTCAAAATGACCCACATGGGGCATTTCAAAATGACCCACATGGGGCATTTCAAATGCCCCACATGGGGCATTTCAAAATGACCCACGTGGGGCATTTCAAAATGACCCACATGGGGCATTTCAAAATGACCCACATGGGGCATTTCAAAATGACCCACGTGGGGCATTTCAAATGCCCCACATGGGGCATTTCAAAATGACCCACGTGGGGCATTTCAAAATGACCCACATGGGGCATTTCAAAATGACCCACATGGGGCATTTCAAAATGACCCACGTGGGGCATTTCAAATGCCCCACATGGGGCATTTCAAAATGACCCACGTGGGGCATTTCAAAATGACCCACATGGGGCATTTCAAAATGACCCACATGGGGCATTTCAAAATGACCCACATGGGGCATTTCAAAATGACCCACATGGGGCATTTCAAAATGACCCACATGGGGCATTTCAAAATGACCCACATGGGGCATTTCAAAATGACCCACATGGGGCATTTCAAAATGACCCACATGGGGCATTTCAAATGCCCCACATGGGGCATTTCAAAATGACCCACGTGGGGCATTTCAAAATGACCCACGTGGGGCCTTTCAAAATGACCCACGTGGGGCATTTCAAAATGACCCACATGGGGCATTTCAAAATGACCCACGTGGGGCATTTCAAATGCCCCACATGGGGCATTTGAAATGCCCCACGTGGGGCATTTCAAAATGACCCACGTGAGGCATTTCAAAATGACCCACATGGGGCATTTCAAAATGACCCACGTGGGGCATTTCAAAATGACCCACGTGGGGCATTTCAAAATGACCCACATGGGGCATTTCAAAATGACCCACATGGGGCATTTCAAAATGACCCACGTGGGGCATTTCAAATGCCCCACATGGGGCATTTCAAAATGACCCACGTGGGGCATTTCAAAATGACCCACATGGGGCATTTCAAAATGACCCACATGGGGCATTTCAAAATGACCCACATGGGGCATTTCAAAATGACCCACATGGGGCATTTCAAAATGACCCACATGGGGCATTTCAAAATGACCCACATGGGGCATTTCAAAATGACCCACATGGGGCATTTCAAAATGACCCACATGGGGCATTTCAAAATGACCCACATGGGGCATTTCAAAATGACCCACATGGGGCATTTCAAAATGACCCACATGGGGCATTTCAAAAGCCCCACATGGGGCATTTCAAAATGACCCACGTGGGGCATTTCAAAATGACCCACGTGGGGCCTTTCAAAATGACCCACGTGGGGCATTTCAAAATGACCCACATGGGGCATTTCAAAATGACCCACGTGGGGCATTTCAAATGCCCCACATGGGGCATTTCAAATGCCCCACATGGGGCATTTCAAAATGACCCACGTGAGGCATTTCAAAATGACCCACATGGGGCATTTCAAAATGACCCACGTGGGGCATTTCAAAATGACCCACATGGGGCATTTCAAAATGACCCACATGGGGCATTTCAAAATGACCCACGTGGGGCATTTCAAATGCCCCACATGGGGCATTTCAAAATGACCCACGTGGGGCATTTCAAAATGACCCACATGGGGCATTTCAAAATGACCCACATGGGGCATTTCAAAATGACCCACATGGGGCATTTCAAAATGACCCACATGGGGCATTTCAAAATGACCCACATGGGGCATTTCAAAATGACCCACATGGGGCATTTCAAAATGACCCACATGGGGCATTTCAAAATGACCCACATGGGGCATTTCAAATGCCCCACATGGGGCATTTCAAAATGACCCACGTGGGGCATTTCAAAATGACCCACGTGGGGCCTTTCAAAATGACCCACGTGGGGCATTTCAAAATGACCCACATGGGGCATTTCAAAATGACCCACGTGGGGCATTTCAAATGCCCCACATGGGGCATTTCAAATGCCCCACATGGGGCATTTCAAAATGACCCACGTGAGGCATTTCAAAATGACCCACATGGGGCATTTCAAAATGACCCACGTGGGGCATTTCAAAATGACCCACGTGGGGCATTTCAAAATGACCCACGTGGGGCATTTCAAAATGACCCACGTGGGGCATTTCAAAATGACCCACATGGGGCATTTCAAAATGACCCACGTGGGGCATTTCAAAATGACCCACATAGGGCGTTTAAAAATGACCCACGTGGGGCATTTCAAAATGCCCCACATTTGGCATGCCCCACGTGGGGCATTTCAAAATGACCCACGTGGGGCATTTCAAATTGACCCACGTGGGGCATTTCAAAATGACCCACGTGGAGCATTTCAAATGACCCCACGTGGGTCATTTTGAAATGCATCACGTGGGTCATTTTGAAATGCCCCATGTGGGTCATTTTGAAATGCCCCACGTGGGTCATTTTGAAATGCCCCATGTGGGTCATTTTGAAATGCCCCACGTGGGTCATTTTGAAATGCCCCATGTGGGGCATTTGAAATGCCCCACGTGGGTCATTTTGAAATGCCCCATGTGGGTCATTTTGAAATGCCCCACGTGGGTCATTTTGAAATGCCCCACGTGGGTCATTTTGAAATGCCCCACGTGGGTCATTTTGAAATGCCCCATGTGGGTCATTTTGAAATGCCCCATGTGGGTCATTTTGAAATGCCCCACGTGGGTCATTTTGAAATGCCCCACGTGGGTCATTTTGAAATGCCCCATGTGGGTCATTTTGAAATGCCCCACGTGGGTCATTTTGAAATGCCCCATGTGGGTCATTTTGAAATGCCCCATGTGGGTCATTTTGAAATGCCCCACGTGGGTCATTTTGAAATGCCCCACGTGGGTCATTTTGAAATGCCCCACGTGGGTCATTTTGAAATGCCCCACGTGGGTCATTTTGAAATGCCCCACGTGGGTCATTTTGAAATGCCCCACGTGGGTCATTTTGAAATGCCCCACGTGGGTCATTTTGAAATGCCCCACGTGGGTCATTTTGAAATCCCCCATGTGGGTCATTTTGAAATGCCCCATGTGGGTCATTTTGAAATGCCCCACGTGGGTCATTTTGAAATGCCCCACGTGGGTCATTTTGAAATGCCCCACGTGGGTCATTTTGAAATGCCCCATGTGGGGCATTTGAAATGCCCCACGTGGGTCATTTTGAAATGCCCCACGTGGGTCATTTTGAAATGCCCCACGTGGGGCATTTCAAATGCCCAACATGGGGCATTTCAAAATGCCCCACATGGGGCATTTCAAAATGACCCACGTGGGGCATTTCAAAATGACCCACGTGGGGCATTTCAAAATGACCCACGTGGGGCATTTCAAAATGACCCACGTGGGGCATTTCAAAATGACCCACATGGGGCATTTCAAAATGACCCACATGGGGCATTTCAAAATGACCCACATGGGGCATTTCAAAATGACCCACGTGGGGCATTTCAAAATGACCCACGTGGGGCATTTCAAAATGCCCCACGTGGGGCATTTTGAAATGACCCACATGGGGCATTTCAAAATGACCCACGTGGGGCATTTCAAATGCCCCACATGGGGCATTTCAAAATGACCCACGTGGGGCATTTCAAAATGACCCACGTGGGGCATTTCAAAATGACCCACGTGGGGCATTTCAAAATGACCCACGTGGGGCATTTCAAAATGACCCACATGGGGCATTTCAAAATGACCCACATGGGGCATTTCAAAATGACCCACGTGGGGCATTTCAAAATGACCCACGTGGGGCATTTCAAAATGACCCACGTGGGGCATTTCAAAATGACCCACATGGGGCATTTCAAAATGACCCACGTGGGGCATTTCAAAATGACCCACGTGGGGCATTTCAAAATGACCCACGTGGGGCATTTCAAAATGACCCACGTGGGGCATTTCAAAATGACCCACGTGGGGCATTTCAAAATGACCCACATGGGGCATTTCAAAATGACCCACATGGGGCATTTCAAAATGACCCACGTGGGGCATTTCAAAATGACCCACATGGGGCATTTCAAAATGACCCACGTGGGGCATTTCAAAATGACCCACGTGGGGCATTTCAACATGACCCACGTGGGGCATTTCAAAATAACCCACATGGGGCATTTCAAAATGACCCACATGGGGCATTTCAAAATGACCCACGTGGGGCATTTCAAAATAACCCACATGGGGCATTTCAAAATGACCCACATGGGGCATTTCAAAATGACCCACGTGGGGCATTTCAAAATGACCCACGTGGGGCATTTCAAAATGACCCACATGGGGCATTTCAAAATGACCCACGTGGGGCATTTCAAAATGACCCACGTGGGGCATTTCAAAATGACCCACGTGGGGCATTTCAAAATGACCCACATGGGGCATTTCAAAATGACCCACGTGGGGCATTTCAAATGCCCCACATGGGGCATTTCAAAATGACCCACGTGGGGCATTTCAAAATGACCCACATGGGGCATTTCAAAATGACCCACATGGGGCATTTCAAAATGACCCACGTGGGGCATTTCAAAATGACCCACATGGGGCATTTCAAAATGACCCACGTGATGCATTTCAAAATGACCCACGTGGGGTCATTTGAAATGCTCCACGTGGGTCATTTTGAAATGCCCCACGTGGGTCAATTTGAAATGCCCCACGTGGGTCATTTTGAAATGCCCCACGTGGGGCATGCCAAATGTGGGGCATTTTGAAATGCCCCACGTGGGTCATTTTTAAACGCCCCATGTGGGTCATTTTGAAATGCCCCACGTGGGTCATTTTGAAATGCCCCATGTGGGTCATTTTGAAATGCCCCACGTGGGTCATTTTGAAATGCCCCACGTGGGTCATTTTGAAATGCCCCACGTGGGTCATTTTGAAATGCCCCACGTGGGTCATTTTGAAATGCCCCATGTGGGTCATTTTGAAATGCCTCACGTGGGTCATTTTGAAATGCCCCATGTGGGGCATTTGAAATGCCCCATGTGGGGCATTTGAAATGCCCCACGTGGGTCATTTTGAAATGCCCCATGTGGGTCATTTTGAAATGCCCCACGTGGGTCATTTTGAAAGGCCCCACGTGGGTCATTTTGAAATGCCCCACGTGGGTCATTTTGAAATGCCCCATGTGGGGCATTTGAAATGCCCCATGTGGGTCATTTTGAAATGCCCCATGTGGGTCATTTTGAAATGCCCCATGTGGGTCATTTTGAAATGCCCCATGTGGGTCATTTTGAAATGCCCCATGTGGGTCATTTTGAAATGCCCCATGTGGGTCATTTTGAAATGCCCCATGTGGGTCATTTTGAAATGCCCCATGTGGGTCATTTTGAAATGCCCCATGTGGGTCATTTTGAAATGCCCCACGTGGGTCATTTTGAAATGCCCCATGTGGGGCATTTGAAATGCCCCACGTGGGTCATTTTGAAATGCCCCATGTGGGTCATTTTGAAATGCCCCATGTGGGTCATTTTGAAATGCCCCACGTGGGTCATTTTGAAATGCCCCATGTGGGTCATTTGGAAATGCCCCATGTGGGTCATTTTGAAATGCCCCATGTGGGTCATTTTGAAATGCCCCATGTGGGGCATTTGAAATGCCCCACGTGGGTCATTTTGAAATGCCCCATGTGGGTCATTTTGAAATGCCCCACGTGGGTCATTTAGAAATGCCCCATGTTGGGCATTTGAAATGCCCCACGTGGGTCATTTTGAAATGCCCCACGTGGGTCATTTTGAAATGCCCCATGTGGGTCATTTTGAAATGCCCCATGTTGGGCATTTGAAATGCCCCATGTGGGGCATTTGAAATGCCCCACGTTGGTCATTTTGAAATGCCCCATGTGGGTCATTTTGAAATGCCCCACGTGGGTCATTTTGAAATGCCCCACGTGGGTCATTTTGAAATGCCCCACGTGGGTCATTTTGAAATGCCCCATGTGGGGCATTTGAAATGCCCCATGTGGGTCATTTTGAAATGCCCCACGTGGGTCATTTTGAAATGCCCCACGTGGGTCATTTTGAAATGCCCCATGTGGGTCATTTTGAAATGCCCCATGTGGGTCATTTTGAAATGCCCCATGTGGGTCATTTTGAAATGCCCCATGTGGGTCATTTTGAAATGCCCCATGTGGGTCATTTTGAAATGCCCCACGTGGGTCATTTGAAATGCCCCATGTTGGGCATTTGAAATGCCCCACGTGGGTCATTTTGAAATGCCCCACGTGGGTCATTTTGAAATGCCCCATGTGGGTCATTTTGAAATGCCCCACGTGGGTCATTTTGAAATGCCCCATGTGGGGTATTTGAAATGCCCCACGTGGGTCATTTTGAAATGCCCCACGTGGGGCATTTTGAAATGCCCCATGTGGGTCATTTTGAAATGCCCCACGTGGGTCATTTTGAAATGCCCCATGTGGGTCATTTTGAAATGCCCCATGTGGGTCATTTTGAAATGCCCCACGTGGGTCATTTTGAAATGCCCCATGTGGGTCATTTTGAAATGCCCCATGTGGGTCATTTTGAAATGCCCCACGTGGGTCATTTTGAAATGCCCCATGTTGGGCATTTGAAATGCCCCACGTGGGTCATTTTGAAATGCCCCACGTGGGTCATTTTGAAATGCCCCATGTGGGTCATTTTGAAATGACCCACGTGGGGCATTTCAAAATGACCCACATGGGGCATTTCAAAATGCCCCACGTGGGTCATTTTGAAATGCCCCACGTGGGTCATTTGGAAATGCCCCATGTGGGGCATTTGAAATGCCCCACGTGGGTCATTTTGAAATGCCCCATGTGGGTCATTTTGAAATGCCCCACGTGGGTCATTTTGAAATGCCCCACGTGGGTCATTTTGAAATGCCCCATGTGGGGCATTTGAAATGCCCCATGTGGGTCATTTTGAAATGCCCCACGTGGGTCATTTTGAAATGCCCCACGTGGGTCATTTTGAAATGCCCCATGTGGGTCATTTTGAAATGCCCCACGTGGGTCATTTTGAAATGCCCCATGTGGGTCATTTTGAAATGCCCCATGTGGGTCATTTTGAAATGCCCCATGTGGGTCATTTTGAAATGCCCCATGTGGGTCATTTTGAAATGCCCCACGTGGGTCATTTTGAAATGCCCCATGTTGGGCATTTGAAATGCCCCACGTGGGTCATTTTGAAATGCCCCACGTGGGTCATTTTGAAATGCCCCACGTGGGGCATGCCAAATGTGGGGCATTTTGAAATGCCCCACGTGGGTCATTTTTAAACGCCCCATGTGGGTCATTTTGAAATGCCCCATGTGGGTCATTTTGAAATGCCCCACGTGGGTCATTTTGAAATGCCCCATGTGGGGCATTTGAAATGCCCCACGTGGGTCATTTTGAAATGCCCCACGTGGGTCATTTTGAAATGCCCCATGTGGGTCATTTTGAAATGCCCCACGTGGGTCATTTTGAAATGCCCCACGTGGGTCATTTTGAAATGCCCCATGTGGGTCATTTTGAAATGCCCCATGTGGGTCATTTTGAAATGCCCCACGTGGGTCATTTTGAAATGCCCCACGTGGGTCATTTTGAAATGCCCCATGTGGGTCATTTTGAAATGCCCCACGTGGGTCATTTTGAAATGCCCCATGTGGGTCATTTTGAAATGCCCCATGTGGGTCATTTTGAAATGCCCCACGTGGGTCATTTTGAAATGCCCCACGTGGGTCATTTTGAAATGCCCCACGTGGGTCATTTTGAAATGCCCCACGTGGGTCAATTTGAAATGCCCCACGTGGGTCATTTTGAAATGCCCCACGTGGGGCATGCCAAATGTGGGGCATTTTGAAATGCCCCACGTGGGTCATTTTTAAACGCCCCATGTGGGTCATTTTGAAATGCCCCATGTGGGTCATTTTGAAATGCCCCACGTGGGTCATTTTGAAATGCCCCATGTGGGGCATTTGAAATGCCCCACGTGGGTCATTTTGAAATGCCCCACGTGGGTCATTTTGAAATGCCCCATGTGGGTCATTTTGAAATGCCCCACGTGGGTCATTTTGAAATGCCCCATGTGGGGCATTTGAAATGCCCCATGTGGGGCATTTGAAATGCCCCACGTGGGTCATTTTGAAATGCCCCATGTGGGTCATTTTGAAATGCCCCACGTGGGTCATTTTGAAATGCCCCACGTGGGTCATTTTGAAATGCCCCATGTGGGGCATTTGAAATGCCCCATGTGGGTCATTTTGAAATGCCCCACGTGGGTCATTTTGAAATGCCCCACGTGGGTCATTTTGAAATGCCCCATGTGGGTCATTTTGAAATGCCCCACGTGGGTCATTTTGAAATGCCCCACGTGGGTCATTTTGAAATGCCCCATGTGGGTCATTTTGAAATGCCCCATGTGGGTCATTTTGAAATGCCCCATGTGGGTCATTTTGAAATGCCCCACGTGGGTCATTTTGAAATGCCCCATGTTGGGCATTTGAAATGCCCCACGTGGGTCATTTTGAAATGCCCCACGTGGGTCATTTTGAAATGCCCCACGTGGGGCATTTTGTGCGGCTGATCGCGCAGCCGGCCGCGTGGTAATAGTATCGTTCAGTTCTTGCACTTTTTTCAACTCAGATTTGCAAGTTTTTTGTCTTTGTATGTTTTATTTGTATTTTTATCTTATTTCCTGATAAGGGGGAGAGCTTAGAGGAGCCTTTGCTTTTTTGCTTACGGAAGTTTTCGTAACCAGTTCGTTTTTAAACTTTTCTTTTGGTTTTTTAGATTTGAACTGAAAATTGCAGAACATTTTATTGAGATTAGACCTTTTAAACCAAGAATAATTGTATTCAAAAAGAATTGAATTTTTTTAAGAGGTTCCTTAACGTTAGCTTAAACCTTCACCTCAAAGTCAACTCTTCAAGAAACAGTTTCTATGCACAAAACTGGTTCATATTTGTTTTCTCTGAAAAAAAGAATGTTTTCCTGTCAAATATTCATAAATTTTTGAAATCATTCAACTTTATTTTCAATTCCTTTTTCTCTCAAAGATAGATTTCTAAGAATCAGAAAACCCCTACATCTTTTATCTGGAAAAACATCGTCCTTGTGCTAAAAATCACTCCTTAGAGAGAATAGAGCTATGCTAGAAGCTAAGATACATTATATTTCTGTACAAACAACAGAGTAGAAGTTCTCACTCTCGCTCACAACACAATTCAAAGGATTCGCGATTTTTCCAACTCAGTCAACAGGCAAAATCCACCAATATTAGGGATTCATCAAAAAGGATTTGTTTCGGATGCGGATTTTATTCTTTTTTTTTTTGTTTATTTTTGTTTTTACTCTTTTTTGTTTGTTTTTTTTTTTTTTTGTATTCTGAGTTAAGAGTTGGGGAGCGCATAAGTCAAAAGGATATTAGCGGGTTTGTTATTTGTTCTACTTTGTCTTTTTTTTTTTGTAAGATTGTTTGAATGTGAAGTCTGTTTTTTTTTTTTGTGGGGAAAGAGAAAGAATTTTGATGATCCAACAACAACACAACCATTTTTTTCGAAGCCAGTGCTGCAGCAACGATAAAAACAAAAGATAAATGGAAATAATTTAGGGAGTGAATTTTATTAAGAACCTAAAGAATTTTTTTTTATTTTCTCTATCTGAGTATTTCTCAAAAAAAAAAAAAAAAAAAAACAAAACAGACAAAAAAAAAGAGAGAAAGAAAAAGAACAAAGAACACGACTTAAAATTAAATCTAACATTTTTCTTTATTTATTTTTTTTTTAGCATGGCGCAAATCCACCCATCACTTTTAGCATTTTAACTGAAATGCTTTTGGAAAATGTATCCTGGACAAATGTGTTCCCATTTTGATGGTCTTATTTGTTTCTCTGTTTTCGCTTTTTTGTTATCAAAAAAATGTTTAAAAAAAAAAAACAAAATGGCTTTCTCTTATTTTGTTTAATTGAATTCATCGCGAATGCAAATGAATCAGGGACAAAACAAGAAACCATAAAAACCAACACAAAAGCGAATCAGCCAAGGATCGCTGGATTTTATATTTAATTCGCCCTCGCATTTGAACTGGATTGTTTTATCCTGGGAAAAAATAAGCTCCAAACTTTTTTTTCACTTTTTTTGTATTTTTTTGTGGAATGAGTGGTGTTTATTTTTTTTTTCGTGTTGCGTTTCTTAAAATGGTATCAGGATTTAATTAAAACAAAAAAAAAGAAAAAGGAGCAAAAAAAAGAATAATTCCAACATGGCCAAAGGACTAAAAACGGACATCTTGGGTTAGATGTCATTCCCATACCAAGATTTTTCCTCCCTCTTAATATAAATTTGGCCTTAATTCAATACTTCTTTTTGCTGTCTTTACCGAGAGTAAATTTATGCGAGTGTTGATAAGTGTCGAACTAAGAAAAAGGACATCTTGTTATGGATATATCCTTAGAGCTACGAATTCTTAACCAAATTGGTAGGGAAATCGTCTCATTTCGAAAAAAGAAAAAGGCGTAAAACAAAGAACTCACTCTCTTTTCTGCTCCTTGGTTTGTTGGAAGGAGTCAAGACTTCTTTGACCTACAAGGGTGGTGGAATTTTGTATTTTATTAACCAAACTTAGCCAAAAGGACTCCAACAAATTGGATTGGTGTAATGTGGACATTGGAAGTTGCTAGAAATAGGTACATATTTATATTATATTGAAGCTGTTTTGTCGAGGAAAATTTATAGGCAAAAGCTATATACCCATCATCATCAAACATGGACAAGGACATGCCAAAGAATATTAATGAAAAATGTTTGAGAGAGTATTTCTTATATTTTTTTTATTTGGTATATAAATTGGGTTCTTAATTGGTGCCAAGAAGGCCAACATTTTGTCTTATATTGAGCTAAAGTTATTTGAAGAAGAAGAAAAGATAAATGTGAATTTGAATTTGGAAGAAAAAGGGTCGAATAAAGTTGGTTGGGGCATTAATCAAATTTCATTACCACAGGGCTTTAATCTTTAAAAAGGGTCAATAGAAATGCCTGTGGGGAAGGATTGATGCTGAAGAGAATTTAATTTTAAAGTGTTTTTAAAATTAAGTTTGTGTCTCTTTTATTAAGAAATAACTCAATTCAATTCAGTTTTATTATAAATAGAGTGGACAGTAGACTGGGCCAAAAAAATAAAATATATATATATATCGAGAAAAAAATTAAAAAATCAATTTTCAATTTCAAAATTTTCTAATTCACTGAAAATCCAATATTTTCAAATTAGCAAGATGTTTTCTTGTAGGGACTTAAACGTTCTATAAAAAGTTCCTTGGCAGCAAATTAATTGCTTTAACCGTTTAGAAGATAATCGTATTCAAATTGCAATGCATACTTGTCATAAGAAAACTATTGAAATCAGTGGGCATTGGTTTTGATACGAATATCTTCTTAACGGTTAAAGCAATTAATTTGCTGCCAGGGAACTTTTTATAGAACGTTTAAGTCTCTACAAGAAAACATCTTGCTAATTTGAAAATATTGGATTTTCAGTGAATTAGAAAATTTTGAAATTGAAAATTGATTTTTTAATTTTTTTCTCGATTTAAATCGTGAATATCTTCTTTAGAACTCAATTTAGGGAAAATTACTACAAGACCTTTTTTGTAGAAAATTAAATTTCCTATAAGAATCTGTCGTGGTTTTATTTTTCTATTCACTTATTTGCTCATCACAAAATTCCAAAGTGAAACAGTCAAATTGAAAAAACACTTCGATTTAAAAAGCTTAATTACTCGAATACGGCTCGTCTGACGAAAATTTTCAATCAGATCTTTTTTGTAGGAAATTTAATTTTATATAAGAAAAAATGAACAAAAATTTTTTTTACTTTGATCGTCTAGCAGTTCTGTTGTAAAACATCATATCATGTATAAAAATAAAAAACACCGATGATAGACCTCTTAAAATTTTTTTTAACGGCTCAAATTTTCACCAAATTTTTTTTTCATCATCCTGAACAAGATTTTCGAAGTAACTTTCAAAAAAAAAAATATTTTATTTTTTTGGCCCAGTCTAGTGGACAGTGGGGAATGAGACAGTGAAAGTTTCTAGCATTTACATTTTATTAACAATAATCGTTTTGGACTTTTTTGGGCCTTACATTCTTTTAAATGTTCTTAAAATTGAGCTTAGTAATAAACTTGGGGATTATTAAAATTTCTAGTTAAGAAAAACTGCTCCTTCTATCTTTAACGATTTTTTCTTGTTTATATAAGCAACTTTTTAAAAATCCAATGTTTCAACTAAGTTTCTCACAAGTTTTAAAGAAGTTGGATTAAATTCCTGACCTCTATTCAATACAAACTCAATCTCGGAATAATTTTGACTCTAACTGTACAAAACTACCAAAAACACGCGGTTAGGTTAGGTTAGGTTAGGTTAGGTAGAAATGGCTGTCAGGAAAACAACTGACACACTTAGACCATTTATTGGTCCGTTGTGATACCATGATTTTGTGAGGAAATTCCTCACTAATTAAACCAGTTGGAGCTTTTAATAAAGCGGTGAAGGTTGAAGATGTCAGTATTGATTAGCTCACTGGTATCTTCTAAGAAATATTTTTCCAGGTATTTTTTACGTCTACTGGAAAGGGCAGGACATGAGCAGAGAAGATGTTGGATTGTTTCTTCTTCTTCCTCATCAAGGCAACTTCTACAGAAGTCGTTAGAGATTACGCCAAGTCTTATGGCGTGTCTACCTATGAGACAGTGTCCTGTTAAGACACCTATTACAGAGCTGATATGCAATCTGCTTAGAGACAACAAATTTTTTGAACGTTTTGGATCTAGCCTAGGCCAGATCTGCTTGGTCGTTTGGCAAGTTATAATGTTTGACCATCGTATGTTTGTTGCCTCTATAGCTTCTTGCTTCAGCATGAGTTTGCACGTTGCGATTGGTATACCAATATTTGCCTTATTGGGTAAAATTGGTATTAGAGTTCCATTTCTGGCGAGTTCGTCTGCTTCACAGTTTCCCAGAATATCTCTGTGACCCGGCACCCAGAAAAGGTGAATGTTAAACTGTTCTGACATCTCCATGAGAGATGATCGACAGTCGCGGGCAGTAACGGAGTTTGTGGAAACCGAAGCTAACGATTTAAGGGCGGCCTGGCTATCAGAGAAGATGCGGATATCCGATGTAGATATCACGTTTTCTTTGAGCCAAGTCAGTACTTCTTTAATCGCCATTATTTCCGCTTGGAACACGCTGCAGTGATTAGGGAGACGGAAGGAGAGACTAACATTAAGTCTATCGGAGTAAACCCCGCCACCCACTCCGTCATTGGTTTTAGAACCATCTGTATAGAAATGAATTGAATCATCTCTTAGAAACTCGGCATTGTCCCATTCTGATCTATTTGGGATGGTGACTTCATAATTATTGCCGAAAACCAATTGTGGGGTGGTGTAGTCGGAGTGACTGTGGATTGATCCGAATGAATTCAGAATATTTGTGTGGCCAATAGAGTTATTGGTCCATTGAGAGATGGCTTGGAGTCGAATAGCAGTGCTCGCGGCCACCTGCTTGCTGAATATATCTATGGGTGGAAGATTGAGTAATATATCAAGAGCGGCGGAAGGTGTCGAACGGAGAGCTCCGCTGATGCACATGCAGGCTGAACGTTGGACTTTGCTTAACTTGTCTCGATATGTTACTTTTTCCAGAGCAGTCCACCAAACTGCTACCCCGTAAGTGAGAATAGGTCTGATGACTGCAGTGTATAGCCAATGAGTTATTTTAGGAGATAGTCCCCATTTATTCCCTATAGCTTTTTTGCAAGAAAAGAGTGCCACTGTGGCTTTTCTTATTCTTTCTTGTATGTTGGTTTTCCAGTTTAATTTGCTATCCAAAATAAGACCCAGGTATTTGGCTTCGCTGGCAAAATTAAGTGGAACACCATTAATAGAGGGGGGGTCTAGTTGTGGAATTTTATATTTCTTTGTAAAGAGGACAAGTTCTGTTTTTTGAGGATTTACCCCTAATCCACAGTTTGTTGCCCATTTTAGTAGCTTATTTAGAGCAGTTTGCATTAGTTCTATTATAGTATGGAGATGTTTTCCTGATATGGCAATGGCGACGTCGTCAGCGTATGCAATCACTTTGAATCCATCTACTTCTAGACCGACTAGTAGTTCATTAACCACTAAGTTCCACAGGAGTGGGGAGAGTACCCCTCCTTGTGGTGTACCTCTACTAACAGATCTTCTTGCTGAGAAATCTCCTAGAGTTGAGTTAATAATTCTGCTTTTCAGCATAAGGTCTATTAGCTCGCTCAGTGAGCTATCTACTTTAAGGTTCTTCAGTGCATTTGTGATTGCTATGTTGCTGACGTTGTTGAACGCGCCTTCAATATCAAGAAATGCAACTAAGGTGAACTCTTTATGATGGAGGGAATATTCAATAGTGCGCACTACAGTATGTAGTGCTGTTTCAACCGATTTCCCTTTACAATAAGCGTGTTGTGCTGTAGATATAAGATTGGGATCTATGACATTACGCAAGTGGATATCAATCATTCGTTCTAAGGTTTTAAGAAGGAATGATGATAGGCTGATAGGTCGGAGGTCTTTCGGATTGACATGAGAGAATTTGCCTGCTTTGGGTATGAATACAACTTTAACTTCTCTCCATAGGGCAGGGATGTGTTTCAATTTTACACATCCATTCAGAATTATCTCTAAGATGGGAATTAGAATATCTGATGCCATTTGAAGTTCGGCTGGTATTATACCATCCGGTCCAGCGGATTTGTATGGTTTGAAGGCCCACTTTAGCTTCTCTCTTGTAATCAGACCAAGATTGTTTTTTGAATTTGTGTCTGGCCCTGATGGGTCGACTCTGTTTATAATGTTTGAGCTACTTGGAAAATGAGTATCTAGTAGCAAATTGAGTGATTCTTCACAGGAGTTGGTCCAGGCCCCGTTATTTGTTTTCAAGGCACTGGGCATTAAAGGGTTTGTTGAGAGAATTTTTCTTAATCTAGAGGCTTCTGAAGAGTCTTCTATTTTTTCACAGAAATTTCTCCAAGAAGATGTTTTACATTTTCTTAGCTGTTTTTTGTAGACATCTCTAGTGGATTTGGCGAGATTGAAGAGTTTTCTACAAGCTTTTCTGTGCGGTTCTAGCCCTGAGTTCCACCAGTGTGGCTTCTGCTTTCCTCTTACTTGTATGAGTGGGCAGGAGTTATTCATTGATAGGTTAAGGGCAGAAGTGAGATCATTGACTTTGTTGTCGAGATCGATTGTATTTGAGGGATAACTTAGAAGTTCAGGTTTAAGTAAGCTTGTCAGAGTTTCCCTGTATTTTTGCCAGTTAGTTTTGCGATAGTTTCGGAATGCTAACTGTTTAGTAGTCACATCGTTAAGACTAAATTGGATGTATCTATGATCAGAGAACGAGTGTTCTTCAGATACTTTCCAATTTAAGATCCTTTGATGAATCGAATCGGAGACAAGAGTAATGTCTAGTACTTCTTGTCGGTTTCTGGTAACGAATGTTGGTTCATTGCCAGTATTACTTACTATCAGGTTAGTACTCAAAATAAAATCAAAAAGTGACTCACCTCTATCATTTATGTCGGTACTTCCCCAGACCGTGTGATGGGCGTTTGCATCGCAACCAATTATGAGGCAGATCTTTTGCCTTTCAGCATCGGCTACAAGTCTCCGTAGTTTTTCGCCAGGGAGAGGGCCGAGTTGGTCATGGCCGAGATATGCCGACGCAATCCAGAGTGTTCCTTGGTCAGTTTGCAGTCTGACCGCGGTTACATCTCGATCGCTGTAATTAGGGAGTAAATATACATTAGTATTACTTCTTGCTAATATGCATGATCTGGGGTCACCTTTGTCCGATGCATATAGCAAGTTGTACCCAGGAGTCCTGAGTCCCTGAACCATGGACTTGCAGATCCATGGTTCCTGGACCAGCACCACGTCTTCCCCATTCTTGTGGATTCGGAGAAGAAGGGAGGCCGAAGCCTGCTTGGAGTGGTGAAGGTTAATCTGAACTAACTGGAGCATGAATGCTACTGTTAGTCAGATCAGCCCCCACCACCGTAAGGTCGAGGTCTTCGGATTCTGACTCAGAAGATGAACGAAGGAGTTCATCTTCACTGAGTAGAATCTTGTTGAGATATTCCTCTGTTTCCATCTCAACATCGGAGTTAAAAAAAAAAAAAAAAAAAAAAACACGCGGTTATTTGATTCCAATTTGAAACAATAAACCTTCAAATAAGACGAAATTTATTTTTTGAATCTGATAAGAAAATTAGTCCTATAATTTACCCACTTTGAAATTCAAACAGCGCATTGTATTGCTTATCAGATTCTGACATTATTCTCACCCTTATTTTTGAAGACTCCTATAAGAATTGAAGATTTGAATGGTGTATCAATATCATCGTGCACTTTAAACATCCCATAAAACAAATTATTCCCATTCCATATGAGTTTGAAAGATAAATATTCATCCCACGGGAATGAAATCTCACCTCTTCTCGATTGTTGATTATTATTATCCATTGTTTGTTAGATCTTAACTAAAAGATATTTGCTTAAAGTGCAATTATCTGACTTTTGGGTTTTGTTTGCCAAATCAAATATATAAATAGCTTGTCTTTCATGCCTTGATGCCCCAATTGTTTATTGCCTTTAAAAGCCGGGGAATTTATTTACGAAAAAGGCAAACACAGTAGATATAGGTACTCTGGAACACTATAACACAATTCAATGGCACCCCTTAACCATATAAAGTGTTTCGCGATTAGATCATAGATTACTAAATAAATACAAATTTTTTTAGAGGGCAAATAGAGTTAAGCAGGGGTAGTTATGTTGAAAACTGAACTAAAAGTGAGTAGGTATATTGTTTGATGGAAAGAATTTGATTTTTGGTTATAACCTGATATTATGACAGCTTCAAAAATATGATGAAGTGCTAACGAGAAATTTTTGAAACACTCTTGAAACTTCTCCAAATCTTTACAGTCAGGACTTATGAGTACCTACCTATCAAAAAAATTATCTTACAATCAATAGGCTTAACTTTGCAAAGTAAAAATCATACTTTTTACGCTACAAGCGAATGGGAGTACCTACGAGATAATACCAGATAATAAAATCGCTTTTTTAACGACTCCATGCAGCATAGCGAATTGTACTGATAAGAACTTTAAATTTTTAAAACTTTGAATTTGTCTTTTTTTCTTAATTATCGATCGGAATAACTTAATTTAAAAATTAAAAATCAACAGATTTTTTTGCTTTCAAAACAAGTTAGGTTTTTGGTTTTCAGTAATGTCAATATTTTTAAACATAATTTTTTGTTTCATTTCAAGTATTTTTTTTAATTCCTAAATCAAAAGAATTCAATAATTTTGGTAAAACATAATTGGAAACAACTAAAAATTAGTACAAAGTTTTATATTAATTGATCAAGCAGTATTATCAATAGACCTATATGTTAACAAATAGACACTGAGTGAAAAACAACATTAATAAAAAAAAAAATAGTTTAGGTCGCAGTAAAATCGGAGCAATTTGAACATTTATAAATCAAACTTGGAAAACCTAAATTTTATATGATTGCCTTTAAAAACTTTACTTATTTTTTTTAATGTTGTTTTAATAATAACTTCAGTGTCCAATTTTCGATTGTCTGAAAATCGCACATCGTGCAAGATTTACTAAAACTAATCTTTCTTAACAATTTGTACTAAATTTTTAATGGCTAAGATGTCAAATATAAAATTGATACTTGTGAACAATTTTGTAGCATTTCTTTGAAATTTTCTTTTCCTCAAAAACAAAACCGTTTCCATTTTAGATACAGTCGACTCCCTCTAAGTCGAATTTCCCTCTAAGTCGAACTTTTTCATCATTTTTAATGAACAATATTGAAGAAAAAATATTAAATAAATCCCTCTAACTCGAACCGATTTTCGAGTCCCGTAAAAGTTCGACTTAGAGGGAGACGACTGTACTTCATGAATTTTCTATTCATTTATTAACAAGAATATTCGGGGACTTCGGACCTAAATTTTGGTATAAAATTATGTCTCCGTATATTTTTATGGTCGTGGATAAAAATTTATACACCTGAAGTCAAAATTTGTCTCTACTCACGCAAGTGCCCGCTTTGTTTTATTTTAAAACTCAAAGTTCAATTGACTTAAGATTTTATTTCAGCTCATTGGAGTTGGAAAATGTGTTTTGTTCCCAGTTCCCGGCATTCAAAGTTGTACCATTACGATTTCGAACTTGATTTTCGATAGTACCTTTAAATTCTATCCTCTTACAAATCGTGAAAAAATTGAAAAAAGGGTTTTTATATTCAATATATTGAGCTGACCATCGAATACCCTAATATCCCTTATACCTACATATTTTCATACGTACAATATAGTACTTATAGTACAATATATTATACAGGCTGCCTACGACGGGCGTTTGGTGTAAATATTTGCATGCATCGTATCAACCCTTAAGGAAAAAAAAAGGAAATGCATATATTCCAAGTTCAACATTCCAATCCCAAGTTGAAAAAAAATTTTAAATAAAAAAGAATATTTTTTTTTAATAAAAGATTGTTGAGTCATATTTCTAACAAAGTGTGGGGACAGAAAAAAATTATATCTTATGCTTTTGTCCAGTAGTAAACTTTTGTCCAGTAGCAAACCACCTGTGGATTTCATCTGCATAGCAGCTTTTATTCATTGTTATTAAAACAAAATGTTATAAAACTAGGTACCTACCCCATGCTGTTAAGGACTAGCTAATAATAAAAGAAATATGTAATTCCCAAACAGTGAGTTCATGATTTCCCAGACTGATATCTATCTAATAAGAGAAGACTCACAAAACAAAGTCTTTTCTTTACAAACAAAATGGTCACGTGTCAATCAAAATGAATGATTTTCGAGGGGTTGTTTATATTTTTTTCTATTTTTTAATCTCTCAAGTGTGAGTGTGAGCTTCTGATTTTAATCTGCAAACGAATGTTGCAAAACATTCGAAACAATTAAGTACAAGCACGCGACCTTAACGTGGAATTGTTCTATCAAAAGTTAAAAAGAACCGTTTGACTTAAAAAATGATATCGTTCTCGTTTTGTAAGTAGGCGATTAATATTGTTTTAAGCTGGGTCATGTGAAAGATGATATCGATATCATTCTAAAAAAGGGTGGGAAAATGAAGTGATATCAAGGAATTATCTAACAGTGACATCAGCTTTGAATCTCGGAGTGAAAACGTAGGGTTGATAATTTTTCAAAATTTTGAATTTGGAATTTTTCAGAAAAAAACGGGTTTCACTTAAAAAATTCCTTAGCAAAAAAAAACTCACATTACAACTTAATTTAATGAGATCCTTGAAATAAATAAAAACAAAAAACACCCTCAATTTACTCAACACAAAAAGAGGACAATTTTTGAAATTCCAGACTTTTCTGTTAAAACAATTTTCAAGCTTATTTAAACAAAAACATTTTGTGTCTGCGGTATTTTTCGTGGTGTATAATACTAACGCCCGCACCTATATCAAACCCATCATCAAAGACCAAATGAAGCAAACAGAAACTGTCACCGCACGCATAGGAGAACCAACGAAAAGACCACAAAAAATGGCGCCCGGGCAAAAACATCCTTTTTTACGGCAAAAGCTAGTGCTAAATTAAACACTCAAATAGAATGTTTTCTGTATCCTTTGTGTGGTTGGCAATGAATGTTTGTTGGAACTTGCCTCATTCTCTGCAGAGTATGTCACCAGGAAAAAGGTACCCCTTCTAACCCTGTGTCCATATGCATGTTGCTTTATTATTTTTCGAAAAAGTATTTCTATTCTTTTAGCCTCTGGAAGATACTTTGTTCACCAAACCAGGGTTACCCGTTTACCTACACCAATGGGGCATGAGAACCGAACCGAGTCGAACCACTGCCAACACACTGATGGAAATAAGTACATATTTGGTTTTGTTAAATACTTTTCCTATACGAAATTGTTTCCTCTGCATCAGCACTCAGCACCGAGAGACATGAGTAGTGATGGGTTTTTTTAGGGGGTTTTCCTTGGTTTCATTGCGGACTCTGGTCGAACAAAAATAAATAAACTTTTGAGTTATTTTGTTGGATTCGATTGGCATTAAGATGTTCAATGTTTTTGGAAAGTTGCCAGAGCTCTTAAACTCTACTCTTGACATCCTTAAAGTTGTTTATACATTCATTCATCAGAAATGATATACCTACTTTTGTTGTCAATCTCTCTCTTCTTCCAGTTGAAATATTTCACCTTTTGCACCAATCAAACTATATGAAACTTGGCAATTTGTTAATCTATTGGACGCGTGGCGCAAATATTTACTTGTACGAACGTCAAAATGGTGGGTATATGCGTTTCAGAGCTTATTGTTTAGTAGATAGTGTAGAAGTAGTCATGGACTCACACTTTTCTTCATTTTTTTTTTTTTGTTTGTTTGATAGTCACGTGACCGTTTGTTTGACTAGCACCAGCACACGCCTTTGGGACCCTTTTTATGTTTAATTTACCAGAAAATAGCCGCGAGACTGTCAACAGTAAACATTGAATTTTCCACAACGATTAGAATCTCAGTATGAAAGAATACATAGAGATAATAATTCAAAAATAAAGAGGGTGGATAGTTGAAGAGTTTAGATCTTTATTCCTCGTATTGAGTCAGGGTGTAAGGTAGATTATAGAAGACATTTTTATCAGAGCAGCGTTTGTATCACTTTGATGCCAGAAACTACACCTGAGGCTAGACGAGAATAGGAAACAACTTGAGATTTAGAAAAATCAGGGCACTTCGATTTCATTCGAAGTTTTTTAATAGATAATTCTTCAAATCACTCTATGATTTATAAAGTTTAAAGAAGTAAACAAATACGCGAACGGTTGGAGTATATGCGTAAGGAAGTTAATTTAACTTTAGTGATTTAGGGAAAAATTACGAATTTTTGTTTCTTTTACATTTTTACTTGCTCTATAGGGCAAGTATTGGTTTCGTGTAGAAAAAAAAATTCGAGGTTTTAATCAAAACCGACATTACGATGATGGAGAAGATCAAAAAAGTGGTTTTCGTCATGCCGTCCGTCGGTCTGTGCGTCTGTACGTCCATCTGTACATCGAGCTAGGGCCTAAACGGATGGACGGATTTGCTTGAAACTTGGTACACATGATTTTTACGTAATTCCCTAGACCCGTTTTTTTTTATTTTTCTAATATCTTCTTTTAAACTCATATCTCCCATATAAAGTTTTCGAGGTATTGCAAATTTCTCGAAAACGGCTCTAACGATTTTGATTAAATTTTGTGTAGGTAATACTTCCATTGATTCTTACAAAACTGCGTTTTTAGTTTTTCTCAAAAAATGCGGAGAACGGAAATATGGCGTTGCCGTTTTTTCAAAAATTAACATATTTTTTAAGTTCATATATTTCATCAAAGCATAAGTTAATTTTATTCAAAATTTACAGACATAATTTTGAAGTGTCAAAAATTAAAAAAGTTTTTGAAAAAAAATGTTTTTAAAGTTTTTGAAAAAAAAATTTAATTTTAATTTTTTTAACTTGCAATTTTTTTTTATTTATTTTTCTCGACACTAAACAAAATCTTAAATTTCCAATAACTATTTAAGATAACGGTACTTTGAACTACAAGAGCAAGTACGTGCGACCCCACTCGTGCATTTTATTTTTTTTCTCTCTCTCTTAAATTATGAAGCCTATTTCAATAGTAGTTGATATTAGAAATTCATTTCTCATCCAATTTTTTATAAAAATTGAGGTTATTAACAAATTCTTTTGTTAGTTTCTTCTACGTTGGGCGCCATTTTTTTTTTTTTACTTTAATTTATGTCAGATTTCTGCTATATAGTTTTAATAAGTTATATAGCTAGGTTCAAATTTTGAGTGTTTTGTTGATTTGGTAACCGTTTACTCGGGCTAGGTAGCAAATTACCTGGGTCAAATAAATCAGCCCAAGTTAGAATTCAATAATTTCCTCATTTCAATGTACTAAAAAAAAACTTGGATTTTCGGAAGGAAATTCAAGTTAATTTCAAACATTTGCATATCTTTTCGGAAATAATTTAACAAATCGAAACTTGTAGCTAAAAATTGAGATTTCCTTTGAAGAAACATGCGTATGCAAAAAAAAACTTTTCATTCTCAAGGATAAGGATATATCCTTTCTTTTGTCAAACTTTTTCTATTCCTTACACACTTCTAAACATATGTTTACTCGTTACAATAACAACAATATCAACAACATTATACCTATACAAAAGCAAGAACAAAAACCAAAAAGGATGTGAAGTTCAGAAAAGTTTCCTTACCACAAGACAATATACACAAAAGAACAGTTAAGAAAGAGTGGTAAGGTAGAAGATATAAGATTAAAGGATATGTTGAAATGAAAAATCCTCAGCCTCTTATGTAAAACTCACTTACATATACGTGTGCTGACTTTTTGTTTTGTATATGTGTAAGCCTTAAGTTTTATTCCTTTTTTTTTTTGGGTTTATCAAGCAGACAACAAGTTTTATGACTTTTCATTTTGTTTACATTTTGTACATGCTCACGTGTTTACTTTAACAATTTCTTATGGTTTTCTTTCTTCTTAGCAGGATGTTTTTTTGTGCGGTGTAAAAACCACAAAAGTAGCTTTTCCCCAAAACGTCTACATCATTTACTTAAAATTTCCTTTTTAAATTAAGGATAAGACTGGTATGCGTGCGTATGGGAAAACACTTTAAAGAATGAGCTTTCAATATTAAAAATTTGAGAAAACTAAATTTTTCTCTCAGCAGCCGCTAATTTCAAGGTTTCGAGTTTTTTTTTGAAAAATGTTCAGAAAATGGTTGTTTCTAACCATCAGAACAATGAAAACATAACCTGTTTCCTGATTATACAGTCTTTTTCCACAAACTTAAATTTCAAGTGGCCTTTTGTTGAAAAATCTTTCAGTCAGAATCGATAATTCTCAGCAGATTTCTGACGAAATTTTGTTTTGTTTTTTATAATAACAACTGAATTGTTTCAGGCCCGTTTACTGAACATTGCAAGACTGTAAACTTATTGTAAACGTACTTATCTATTTCACTCACCAAAATTTAGACACAGAGCCATCAATTCCACATAACGATAAAGATAGGTAAATAATTTAAACAAATAACAATTGATGAACATTTACACGGACTTGCACTTTTGACAACTATAAATCTCTTTTTCATCTTAAATCAGTTGTTCACCAATCTTTACATTGAATTGGAAAATTATTTACAGTTTATGAGATCGAAAACGGATACCGACACCGAGCCACAACTAGTTGTTACTATCAACCTAAAGTTGCTTCACCGTTAACCTATTAGCATGCTATATCGATTGTTGATTACAGAAAAAGTAACAAAAGAACCGCTCCACCTTCATGATCTTGGCTTAAGCATTGAAAACCCAATGGGAAAATCTATCTAATGTTTACATCCAAAAGAAGATCATAATACCTTTAAGTTGCTCCAATCCCTATACGTATAGTAACGCATTGAAAATGAAACAAAACAAACAACACCATTTTCGGTGTTTACCATTCGCGGCTTTGTTTATGTGAAGAAGAGTAAAGATAAGGATGTTTAATTTTTTGAGAAAACAAAAGATTTAGTTGATGCTGCCGTAACGATGCAAACAATGGCAAAAAAACTGCTACAGATGAATAGTATACACTGAGGAAAATTTCGTTCGATAAATGTAAGATAAGTTTTTGTTCTTATTTGTTGGTCCTTAACACCTTTGTATAATTGTGCATTTCGCAAGCAAGAGGTTCTATGGACTTAAATAACATGGAGTAACGCATAACGCTTGAGGGACATAGCCATAGATGGTCTACAAATCAACAGTGGATCCTGGCAATTAACTGAGGGCATAGCCGTAGCTAGGATTTCATTTCGGGAGGGGTTAGCTCAGACCGAGCAATATTTTTTATATATTTTTACATGCGAGCAAAAAAAATTTGTAGAAGCCTTCCTACCCCTTATACAAAAAACTATTTCGTAAAATATCATATAAAAAACACTAGATATTACACTGGCCAACAATTTTCAACTTTTTAAAATTTTCCAGAAAAATGTATATCAAATTTTATAGATTTGGGCTCAGTTAACTCAAAAACAATATTGGTTTCTTTCTATCAGTTCTAGTTTTTGAAATATTTAATTTTTCATATTTGGGGAAGCATTAATACTAATTTTTAAGTTTTTCTTATTTTGAGCGTTTATTAGAATTTTCCAGAAAAAAGTATATTAAACTCAATGTATTTGGGGTCAATAAACCTAAAAATCACATTAATTGTTTTCTAGGAGCTCTATTTTTTGAAATATTTAAGTTTTCCACATTTTGGGGGTAATTTCGTACTAATTTTAAAGTTATGCATATTTTAACTGTTTGTTTACATTTTTCAAAATTTTTCTTATCCAATCTAATGCATTTGGGTTCACTTAGCCTAAAAATCACACTGGTTACTTTCTAGGAGCTCTATTTTTTTAAGTATTTTTTGAAATATTTAAGTTTTCCACATTTTTGGGGTAATTTCATACTATTTTTTTAGACTTTATTATTACAAGCGTTCTTAAAGTTTTGTTGGAAAAATTTATTTCTAATGTAATGTATTTTTTTTAAATAAAAAAAAATTTTATAAATTCCTATGCCTTTTCATGTATGAATAATTTAAAAACTAGAGCTGCTAGAAAAAAAATAATGTTATTCTTGGAATCAGCACCCTAAATTTAGTAAGAATTGATAAACAACGGTCTGGAAAATGTTTGTGTGTTGGGGAGTGTTATCAATGGTTTTAACAGCCAGCAGATAAATCATAAATGGACTTTTTTCTCTCTGATGAGATTTATGTAAATTATAAATTATTTATTATTAAATGTCAATGTAAAATAAATTATATATCAAGTCTGAATTTGAAAAATCGAGTTGTAACCTCTACTTCCAAAGTTCAGCAAAATATTTCAAAAATGCTTTTACTTTTACGCTAGTTAAGATTCAAATAGATAAGTATAGAAAGTACAAACATAATCAGTTTTTGTGATAAATATCTACAGAAAAAGTGCAACCCAAACGTCAATATATATCGTTTAAAAATGAAAGTTTCCAATATTTAGGTTGAAGGAACAATTTTCTTGCATTCTCGTTTCTTGTTCATATTCAGCCTAGTTTGCTGTGTTACCACAAGCTTTTACAAGTCAGTAATCTGAATTTGACCAAAAAAATTATTTTGCACACAACTGTTTATGTCGTATTATTTCAAAAGTGAGCTCTTTTAGCAAAAACAAATTGTATATGGGGTTAAACCCTGTAACCCCCCCCCCCCCCCCCCTATAAATACGGCTATGACTGAGGGATCCACATTATAACGTATAAGTTAACAATAGATTTTTATTAAGTTTTTGTTAGATTTTATGCCTACTAAATTAAAGCCCTCCTGTCACCACCGTTACTGATAAATCACAAGAAATAGTTTTGTGATATTTTCGCATTCAGAACAGCTCACAACTTTAAAGATAGCTAGAAATAAAAAGTTACGACAGTTCATTTAATTTTTAATCCCACGATTATTGTGTGGACACTTCATGAAAAATACACATATTCTGCAATTCATTCGATATCAATTTGAATTCATGAGCTGTTAGACTTTAGTTCGTCTCAAAATTTATTCATATATTCCAATTCCAACAATTCATATATTTGAAGACCTCTCTCTTATTCATATGTGAATGTTTAAGGATATCTAGGATATTTTGTTGACAACTATATATGATTTTCTCACGCCTCCTGCCATTCATATATCCTTCAGATATAGCTTACTTATAAATAATAAATAAAATCCCTCAACCCTGCCTCGGGGCAATGAATAAATAATTTAAAAAAGGACCTCGATTTAATATCATATTCAATAGCGGCTAATCCCTGACTACCGCTAAATGATTTTCCAAAGCAACAACCATAATTTTGGTAATCCTAGCGTATCCCACCAACACGTGTCGGCAATTGTACGATTCACGCATATAAAATGAAAATATTTGCTAGAGAGATGTAGAAACGTTTATAGAGTGTCATTCGGGTGCCGGTGCTGATGTCGATTCGGGTGCCCCCTGAGGGCATGCTAGGGTATTAAAATTCCACCGATGATAGCCCTGGAAAACAAATAACCATTGGTCGGATACAAGGCCATTGTGTGTGTCTAAGGATGTGTTGGGCGACTCTCTCTGATGATGATGATGAAATCTTCTTCAAAGGCTCTGAAAATCCTTTTTTTCAATTCAGCAGCAGCAGGTTGGCATGGGTTATCTCCTGTTTCCGTTTATTTGTTCCCGGAACAAAGCGGCCGTATACCAATGACGGATGACACATTGTCATCTCACAAGGATACTCTCTCTGATCTCTCTCTTTGTTGGTACTGAACTGAAATGACTCGTTGTCGACCATAGGCATTATTGATCAGTGTGTGAAAATTGAGAAAAAAGAACGTCGAGGGTGAACGGTTGAATAGTTTGGTTTTATTGGTATCTAGCTTAATGTAGCCTTGGGGCATGTTGGTGATATTTACTTTAAGATCGTGTATAAATAACTCAATTGTTGGTTGACAGTTTTATGCCACGTGACTTTAGTTTATAGGGATTTTTTCAGTGTTTTTCTTCTTTTGTCAGAAATGGATTTTTGAATGCCGCTTGAATGAATGTGTGGTCTTGTTCTTTTTTGGGGTGCTGATATTGAAAAATTATTAAAGATACTATTAAGGGCCGGGCCAGTTGATGTGGTTAAGTAAAGAAAAAAAGGTATTATGTGTGAAACCTTAAATTCTAGTTCAGTGAAAGCGGTATCAGTCTTTAACGTAGGTAGTCTGAGAGCCGATATAAAATTTTAAGCGTATAAAGTTGAGGTAACCAAATAACCACACTGAGTTAAAAAACGCAACGTAAAATGTAAAATGTTCAACGTTGATTTAATGTTGAAAAAATTAACATGAAACTTCTTCAAAATAAAATTGAAACAACGTAAGAAATTTTTTTTATTTTTGTCGGACTTCAGCTTTTGTTGCATTTTATCACTCTAATTTTCAACAGTGAGATAGTAAAGTTGGTAAAGCATTCGCCTAGTAACTCAAGAGTTGTGGGTTCGATCCAAAGCGGCTGTCCATTTTTCTTTTTTAATAAATTGATTTAAATTGATTTAAAGATGTTCTATAACGGTGAACCACTTTAAACTAACGATGTTCTACTTTGATTTTAAAATTTTCTTCTTCAACTCAAAATCATTCCGAAAAATAGTTGAATCAACGTGGTTTTCGTTGATTTTAAGTTGTTTTTTCCCTCAGTGCATGTTTATCGAGACAATGCGAGACTTGGTATCGACTTTTGAAGTGTAAGAGCTTTACCCGAGTAAAAATATCTTGACCACCGCACCACAGCTGCACCACCACCGTTTGGCGAAAAGTTTCGGCGCACCACCACCGCACCACGCTGCACCACGTCCGCACCATTTCATATTGAATCAAATCATGTTTGTACGAACTGGCAGTTTGTCAAAATAACTTTGAAGACGACTTAAACATTTGTATAAGTACGAGAATAGAATTTTTGATCATGGTGCAAACGTGGTGCGGCGGTGGTGCACCGAATTTTTCATGCAAAATGAAATGGTGCAGACGTGGTGCAGCGGTGGTGCGGCGCAATAGTATAAAAAGATGGGGATCTTAAGTGCTTAATTGAGGGACTCCAAGTGTAGAGAGAAAGTAACTAGAAAGTACATTTTTGAAGTGCACACTTTAGGAATGGTTTATAAGGTATAAGAAGATATTCATTTCAAATAGATACAGAGGCTTTAAAGACAGATGAGACTTCGTGAAATAAAATTTCTTCATAAGGTACGAGGACTTCAAAGAGCGATGAAACTTCGTGAAATAAAATTAAAAAATGCAAAGGTATTCACTTTAATGGCCAGTTTTGAAGAAAATAAAACAAATATCTGTGTTTTCTAAACTCAAAAGTGTATTTGACATCTATAAAATCAAACAAATATCAGTCAAGTCTGACGCTGTTCTTTCAAAGAAAAACTTGATAACAAAATAACTGACTCTCTACATCCATTAGATTTTCTTTTTTTTTATTGCGACAAAAAAAAAAAACTGAACATGAGTTAAGTGTATCGAGAAAAACCTTAAATAAAACGCTTTGATCCTATATTTGACATTCTCTTTCTATTAAATTCAAATTAGAAAATTGATATCAGAAGCGAAGAAAAACAAAAAAAAAAAAGAACAAAAAACTCCAAAAGTTCTTATGTCAAGTCGATGATTTCTGATTTGCTTAACAAATTTTTTTTTTCGTTCTTTCTAATCAATAAACAATACTTTGATGGTGTAGTGTTGTAGGTCCTTTGCTTTTTTGGTATTCAAAACTTTACATTCGGATGACAAAATAATACCAAACATACCAAGCTGCCGCGTCACAGTATCAGAATATCCACCATCAAGATAGTCCGAGGCTCTGCAGTATATTTTTTAAGACAACCAACACCCCTTGAATTCACATGGAAACAAAATACAAAAAAAAAGGAAAGCTCATCTATCAACCTCTCTACGACGACACTACGACAACGACAGACAGGACGAAAGCAATAAAGAACGTAGAAAAAAAGAAAAACGAGAGTGTTTTCATATTGTTTTTCTATTTCACTTCAAGAAAAATGTCCTAGAAGAAGATGAGGCAATTTTTCTTCGTCCTTTTGATGACTAGACAATGATTAATGCCGGTTTTCTACAAATTTTTGTGGTAATTTCAACAAAAAAAAAAAACAGTTAAAATTAAACAAAAATCCTTACGTGCTAATTGCCTATATTAGTCGCATACGAAGGATCATACCTCTACACTCACAACACCTCTTTACTTTCCACAGAAATTTATTTGAAAAGTCCTTTTTGTTTTTATTCAAAAACATAACATTATAGACCTCCTCATATAAAGAATTAACCCCGCTTAGGTGCAGATAAGTCCATTTGCAAACAATTTAAACAATTCCTGTTGTACTTACTCGTATAGTTGTGTGTATCCCATTTATACTCACATTCCCATTATCCTGGCAATTACGCGCTATTCATTGTTATTCTATTACCGGCTTTTGGTGGGTATAAATGTTTTGTAATCCTGCACGGACACATTTTTTTTTTTTTTTCTAAATGAATTAAATTAAACAAAACAAAAAAATCATCCCTTAAAAATGTTAAACATGATGGCGATGGAAGAGGAGTATATGAAAGAAAAAGGAAAATATATAAAAAGAGAAAAGAATTTAAATAAATAAAATATTTCAATTCTCATTGTTGAAATTGTTGTGCGCGTACAACACGGCGTACATACATACTTCTGCTATTACACTACACGGTTTAGGTAAATATTGGCTACGCAGGACCAAGTCGACCCTCAGCAAAAAAAATAGCAAGGCATAAGAAAATACTCGAAAACATAGGTGCGGCGGAAGGAAAGAGGTCTTTTACATCACCCTTCAGGAAATCAGTCTGAGAATAGAACACCACCTGTTTTGGTTCTCATATTAAATTTTTATACAAGCCAAAAGTCATGCCGTTATTCTCATGAAAAATATTAATGTAATTATTGTTCAAGTTATTTAATACTTGATCTTTCTTTTTTAAAGTTTAAATAGAAAAGTAGATAGACAAAACGCAATGTTCCAATTTGACCAACTTATCCAAAGAAAAAATTTTTTATCAAAATTGGGACACCGGAACTTAAAAAAACATTTAAAAATAAGATTTTAAAATTTTGTTTAATTTTAATATTGAGGTAGGTAAAACAATTCCGTTGAATGGGTTCAGTTGTCTAAGAGAAAGTCTGAAATCAAAAAAAATGTTTGTGTTTCGAAAATATTTTTGAATAGGTAATAGAAGAAAGTGAATTCTGTTTACGTATTTCACTTCACGAGACACCAACCTATAAGAACCTAAAATGAAAAAAAAATGTTGTATGGCGTATGAGTGATTTTTATCAGAAGTGAACAATTCTCATTCACACACATGGAAATGCAAAAAAATTGTTTGTTTTTCTTTTTTATTATGTTAATTATGTTGAAAAAACATTCCAAATAGCGGCAACGTTTGATACACTATTATTAAAAAAAAAAAAAATTAAAAAAGTATTCCTTTGCATAGTTTTTATTTTTTCTTAAAGCAAGCTCAAATAATAAAACTAAAAGAAAATCCTGGCCCTTTTATTGTGTGTTAAAAAAATTTTTATCTTAGCCATTATATCTTTTGTTAAATGAGCCTTTTAAAGGCTCAAAATTTACTACTCTGTGGGAATACACCAATTTGCCAAAAATCCTAAGCACTTGGCAACTAATAATTTATTAGTTATAATATATAATTATAAATTCCATCGGAAATTTCTGAAGTGTAAAATAAATATAATCTATAAATTTATAATTATTATGATTATAATCGTTTTAACCCTCTACTGCATGAATTATGAACGAAATGATATAAAATTTTTTTTAACAATTTTTAGCTTTATTAGGGGTTGAAAAAAGGTATTACATAATTTTTTTTATTTTTTTTACATATATATAAATTTTTAGAAACATAAACCATATATGGGTTAGTATGCAGCTCTTTCTTTTATCATTGTTGCAGAAGAACACCTTCCATTTTCTACATGTACACAATATGTTTTCAGTCCCGAAATTTGATATATTGGTGTTTTTGTTTGCCATTCAGGGATATGGTCGATGTTTTCAGTTAGTACTGAATTCAACGGCTTTTGCCCTTGGTTGTTGTGAGTGAATTGGAGTTTCGGGATTAGATGGGGCTGGACTTCCGTGACTTGTATATAACTCCCTCAGCTTTGTTTTGTTCCATCTCTGCTTTGATCACATGCCAAAGCTGAAGGCTTTCGTGACATTTTAGGTGTTACAGATTTGCAAAAGTGCTCGGAGATGGCTTCTTTGATGTTGAAAAGGGCCAGAATCTGAAGCTAGATCGTCATCACTTCGAAAGCCATCACCAGTTTTAGCATTAACACACTTATTTTTTCCATAGAAAGTCTTTCAATTCATTTTACAAAAAAAAAAAGTTTCCATACATACAAGTAGGTATGTACATACATACTTAGATGCTTTTGAGAAAAAGTACAAGTCGATTGTTTTCAAGTACTTCCTTTCTGGCCACTTTAAAGTTAATTCAGGTGTGCCGCAAGGAAGTCACCTAGGCCCAATTCTTTTTTTTATATATCTATAAATAAGCTTTGTTCTGTTTTCCAAAACTCAATAAATTTTTTTATGCTGACGAAAACATAACTCATTTATTTTCAATATGTGTGATGACTTCAGCAGCATACAAATTCACAATAGGTACTTATAATTATATATAAATAAGTTTTAGAGCTATAAGTTATTTCAAAGAGTTTGTATTCAAAATCTATTAAAATTCGTTGAAACGCATTTCAACAAACTAAAAGAAACTTCATCTTATCTTATCTTATCTTAACTGAATTTAGTTCTAAAGGGTTTATTAAAGTTTTTTAAGTCAGTGATATTTTCTCATTGGCTACCTATGTTGCTTGCTATTCCCTTCTCCGGTGTAACCGGAACACCATCAAACTCTTATAAGCTACATACCCCGCTGTTAAACAAACAAACTGAAAGTGAATAACCTTTGATGTCATACTGTCAAGTCGTCTTCTTTCTCGTCGTCTATGTCATCCTACCTATAGCATCGTACCCTTCTTAACCTATCCAAAATCCCTAAAGAAACATCTTGAAACTTAAATGGAAACATATTGGGGGCATGTTGCTTTATTTTTATTATTCTTCCCTCACTGTTCACTTTTTTCTATTTTATGTAAGGTATTTTTTTATATTTTTCTTTCTTTGTTGGAATGAAATATTTTGTGCGTCGTCATCGTTATCATGTACCTCGAAGGCTTTTCTAGTTCAGCATTTTTTTCAGAAATCCTTAAGGTACCAACCCAACATACAATATAAAAACAAAAATAGAACAAGTCAAGTTAGATATACGAAGAGCAAAAGGGAGAAACATGTGCTTTTGTCAGAAGGCGTCACGTGGTCAGAACATAAAAACGTGATAGAACTTAAAATGCCGTCACTGCCAAGGATATTTCTAGAGCGATTCTATAAAAGGAGAGGATATTCCAACAACGACGATGATGACGTTGTGGGAGTTGTATAGATGTGGATTATTGGAAGATTGGCAGAGATGTGGTGATTTCTCGCCTTATAGGTATAGGTATAAAAATTCAGACTTTGGTGAGTCGCGATGATGATGTTCATCAACGAAAGAAATTGTATTTTTTTTTATTTTCTTAGAAATGAGTTCATTTTGAATGTTTTTATTGTTTTGTTGCGTGAAACTGAAAAATATCATATCTGATGGACCTGAAAATGTCTTTATTTTGCGTAGGTTACCAGTTAGTAATATAGGCTTTTGAAAATCAAAATCAGTCTCGAACGCTTAATTTTAAAATCATTTTAAAGTTACTGAAGTATAAGACTACAACTAGATTGAACTCAACGTCTAGCATGTTGGGTTAGTGAATATGAAGATATTGTGAAAAGAACTCAGATTCGATTCACCATCCTTCTTTGTTCTTTATTTTGAACAATACATATGTGTCTTAACTGTTACAGTAATAAAAAGGGTGCTTATTTTAAGATTCTTGTCCTTAAATATAAAAAACAAAAGTCATCAATTCCATTCTCATTACACAAGAACAAGCAACAAGGTCATTGCTACAAAATACTTTACACAGAATAGCAATGGATGTAATGATTTTACAGCAAAAGTATAAACTGACATAAAAAAAAGGGGAAGAAACGATTTGTTTGTCAGCATCAGAGCTTAAAAAATATACGCAGACGTAATAATAAGGAGTTTTGTTGGAATTCTAAAAATGCAGAGTTTTCATTTTTAACAATTTTTCTTATACTACAAAACGTATTTCAACTGTCGTAGAAGATACTGAGGTATTTTTGAAAAAAAAAGAGGGTGATTTGAATCATGGTTAAGCTACGCATCGTTTTAAATAAAAATAATTATCTGATTTTATTTATTTCGTTATGGTTTTGTTTTAAGTTTAAATAGTTGTTTTTACATCTTCTATTCCACTTTTTTGTTTAGCTTCTCAATTACTTTAAATGTGTTTTATAAACTTATTAAAAGGAAAAAACCCATAAAATGAAAATCTTGTGTGTGAATGAAAATTTTTCACTTTTACAAAAATTACTCATACGCCATACAACAAAAATTAAATAAAAAAATATACTTTTTTTTCTTCTGATAGCTTAAATATCCTTTGTAATCAAAGTTCTAAGATATATGTAGTTTGAACTACAAGAGGAAGTACATACAACCCATTAGTGCATTTTATTTATTTTGTTCGCAAAATAAAAGCAAAACAATTATATGTGTGTACTTACTAGTGTAGTTTGTTTTTATTTTGTGTTATACAAAAGGAGTACGTAACTATTGAGTTGTTAAAAAAAAACATGACTTCTGACGAACTTTAAGGCCGTGTGTGAATTGTGTTAAATAGTTAACCCCGTGTAAAAAATGTTGAGCTGTTAAAAATGTAATGGGCTCTGGGACCTAATTAAATTTAGGATAATTTTTTTTTCAGATGGTTTTGTTTTGTTTTTTTTTTTTATTAAAAAGGAGTATCATGGCAGAAAAGACGAAAAGAAAAATACTATACAATAAGCCATACAGCTGAAATTTTTTATTCATCTCAATAGCGTCAAAAATTTTACACGGGGTTAACTATTTAACGCAATTCACACACGGCCCAAGTTCAAAAGTTGTGACCAAAACATATATATAGGTATACATTTAATATTATGAAAAAAAAGAGGTTGTCTGTAAAGCCGGTTTACGGACGATGATTTTACGTGATGAAGTCGTAAGAAAACAGGTTGTGTGCTTTTAAAATAAGCCATTTGAAGCGTTTATTTATTTCAAACAATCATAATTTACAAGAAAAGCTAAGAAAAATACCTTTTTTCTTTTCTCATTATATTAATTTTTTTATTTTAAAAGCTCACAAAAAAAATTATACCATTAAAAAGCCAAATATTTCTTCTAAGGGCCAATTTTTCAATAGTCAGTTAAACAGTCAGTTAGTACTTATTCCTAAGGATAGAGAAAAAATCAATTTTTCAAGAAGCAGATATAGGTTATTCCTAAGAATAAAACTATCTGCTTCTTTCAGAGACGAATAAAAATTATTCTAAGGAATAATCTCAACAAAAATATTGTGTCAGTTGTCAGAGCTGTTTTAAAAGAATTTTGAAAAAAATACAGTGGATCACAAGAAAACAAAAACAATCATGAATAAAAATGACGTTTAATTTTGAATATTTTTGAATTTGACAATTTTTTTTTTTTGTTATTCTGTAGAATAAATTATTCTTGATTGAAAAATTCAATGTTTTTATCTGATTGTTTATGAGTCTAATAACTTTATTCGTCGAACAGTTAACTGACTGTTTATTAGAAGATTGAAAAATTGGCTCTAAATAATAAAACCATTTTTAAATTTTTACAATGAGCAAAAAGTATTAAAATAATTTATTGAAAACAATCATTTCTTATGAAAAAAGTGAAAAAATCAATTCACCCAAAAACTGATTTTTTGATACAACAAACTATAATAAATTTTATACCACCTGAAAGCTTATTGCTTCAGCTCAAAATATATATATATAGATCATGTCTATTAGACATCTACAAAGAAAGCTAGAATTTTTTGAGCTCGATGAAATTTCATCAAAAAAAGCAAAAAAACATTTATTTTTATGTTCTCATGCTATTAAATGAATTTTTTCCCTAACAACATAACAAATTTTATACCATGTGAAAGCTTATTGTTTCACCTTTCAAATGACGTATCAATGTCATTTCAAAGATGCCTACAAGAGAAGTTAGAATTTTTTAAAGTCAACCATGTGGAATTTCCAGACTGAGATTACGGTACTTCCCACACTGGTGGCTGTTCATGGCGCAACAGATCTCCACTGGTGGTATGATGTTTTTCGCAAGTTTCTTGATTTAACATTGTGTGGCTTGTAGTTAGTCTAGCGTTATGTGTGATATACCAATTGAAAGGTAATTGTATCAGGATGCTCAAAAATGTTTAATCAAATTTCTATCTGCTCTTAGTAAAAAGTTATAACCTGTTGAATTCTAAAATTTTATTTTACCGTTATCTCAAAATTGTGTTTACGAAAATGATTGAAATTTCGCACACATATAGTCGTAGTCATGGTCTATCATTACTCCACATATAATATTGCTCTACCTATTAAAGAAAAAAGGTAAAAATAAAAAACGATGAAAATCGGTTAAAAACGGCCAAAAAACCTGTTTTTTAAAAACTTATTTTTCTCCGTATTCAGTCAAAACTCTTTTAACGATTCCAATTTTTTGCACATTTATGAGAATTTATCAGCCCTACATGTCCCATATAACTTTTTGAACGCTCCAAAAAAAAACCTAATAATAAAAAAACGACCCAAAAATACCCCTAAAAAAGTAGGTATTTTTCAAAAATTCATATTTCGAAACGCAGAGTGTTGGAAAAAAATCCATATGAGACGCCTAATTATTTTTCCTTCATCTTTAGAATTGTCAAAAAAAATTTCCCCTACCCATAATCAACATTTTGTCATACCCACAACACCTGATCAACGTTCAAACAAAACGTTATAGCGGAGTTCCAGAATTTTTTTTGAATTTTTTCTTAAATGCAGTTATCCTTAAATCAGTCTCTTCCATCTATAACAAAAAGAATCAACTCTCTACGACCACGCGTTTAAATTTCAGCCCAAATTTCATCTTTCCGTTTTACCCCTGTTTACCCTATTAAATGACGGAATTTTTAAAAATCCTTCATTTGGATTAGGCTTTAGATTATTATATTTCAAATAAGCTTTAGGAGATTTTTGTATCTGTAATAGTTTATTTTTAATTTTTAATTTAAATTTTTTGCCGCACTGCGAAAGTGCGAGAGTGTAACGCTAGAAAATGGCATCACTTTTTTGTGGTGGCTGCCATGGTTCATCGATTTATAAGACTTTATCACGTCAAAAAAGCTTGAGACAACAATCAGATAATTGGGTCCTGCACTTCGAACTATCTCTCCATGTCTATCTTGAAATACAGTCTAAACTTCTGAGTGATTTTTTTTTTTTTGAGATTTTCAATAAATATATAAAAATTTATTTTTAGGGATTTTCTTACTCTTCTCAAAATAGCCTCTAACAGTTTTGATTAAAATGTTTGTATGCAACTGCTGACGCAAATTAGTTTGTACTTTGAGATATATATTTTTTTGAGATGATATATTTTGAACAGTTATAAACGGTAGCTGTTAAAGAACCGTTGACATGCTAGGAATCGATTCAATGGATTTAATCGAAATTTTTATAAACAAATGCGTTTTAGTAACCGTAACATTATAAATAATTACAATTTTTAAATGCACATTTTCGAATAAAAAAGGACTCACTTTTTTTATTTTTAATCAATTTGGTCATTTGAAGATTTTTTTTTTTTTTTTTGAAAAATATTAAAAAATGTTTATATGCTAAAATTTAGTTTTTTAACAGCTCTGACGGTTTTGATTTTTTTTTTACAAAAATCAATCAAGCACACTTTGGTTGGAAGTCAAAACCTTTAAAGTAAAATTTATGTTTGTTTTTAATTATTTTTTTAAGATTTAACAAATTATTTTGTTCTGATTATTTTTGTGTTTATTTGAGCATATAAAACAAAGTTGATTTTTTTTTAATAATTTGGAAGCTTGTCACCTCCATGATTTTGAATCGTTTATGCTCCCCTGTCTTTATAGTAGGTATTTCATCACTTTCTAAGCTTATGCAAATGATTTTTCTCTTTTCTCCAATTACTTTGAATATTGTTTCTTTTTTTTTTTTTAAGAACTCGACCAACATCCGGTTACTCAAATAATTTACATTTTCTTAGCTTTTTAGTATCAAATTATATTCGCTGTGTTGTAGGTGAGTGTTTTTTTTTTGTTTTAATTAAAGTTTTGTTTTATTTCTTTTACACTTTCAATATTCTCTCTTGGTGTCACCTAAACTCCTCTCGAGAAAAAGCAATTTGATTTTTTGTAATTTTGACCGAATCCACTTGTGTCACACAGAGTCACAGCCCGGCCAATGGAAATGAGAGTATTCTTGACTACGTAATTCAAGATTGTCATTGTTATCTTAACAGATGATGATTATTTTCACTATCCTTTTTTTGTTTTTTCTTTTTTTCAATTTTTTTTTATTTTTAATTTCGAAAGCATATAGTAGGTCGCTTGAGCGGAATGAAAACGGTTTTCTCTCATTTCCTTGACGTTTGAGGGTGCTGCAAGGATTCATTAAAATTTTCTGTGGTTTCCGTTTTTATTGCTCTGGCGTTTTTATTATTATTTTTTTTTTTTTGTGTGTAGATTTGAAGTTCTGAATTTGAAATCACTGCCAAGTGGTCACCGCGGCCACCATCACACCACTTGAGAGTTAAAATTAAAATCATCCCAGCAGCAGTCAGAGGCCATTCTGGGGTTTATTATAAAAAATAACAAAAAAAAAAAAAAAATAGCAAGACTTATGAGAATATTTAAAAGTAATTACAACTTTTAAACACTTGGCGTGAGATAATAGCCATTTGCAATTCAAAATAAATTTACTCCATCATCCCTTTGGGTTTCATAATAAACTTTGAGGCCTAGAAATAGGTTCTTCTGTTTTTTTTTTTTTTTAACAAAACCACATTTGTTCTGCCTTCTGTGTGTGTGAATTCACTCACTGTCACTGTGTTCAATCAAAAAGTAATGAACTTCAATTCCAACAAAATCCCCAATTTGACAAACTGTCACATCCTGGGTATCAATTGACATTTTCAACGCCCCACGCACGCCCAACTGAACTTCCCCCATCATCATAGATATCTTTTTTGTGCTTTTAGCTCTGTTCGCTTACACATTCCCCAAACCGCATCCATTGTTGTTTGCAAGCCCCAATGACATTGATGCTATTCAATACCATATCATCGCTATCCGTCTGTTTGTTTTAACGATGTCCTTTTCAGCCTTTCACATTTCACAGGACTCTTTCTCGAATTTATTGTTGTTTGTAGGTCCCTCTGGGTGTGTTCGTCTATACATTCTTTATATAGAAGAGCCTAGTGCCTAGTTGGAGCATTGTGACATCAAAGGATTGTGTTGCCATATCGGTTCGGTAGGTTCGATTGTGGTGTGATTGTGTTCTGGTTCGTCGATATCGAATAGATGTCCAGGATCTATTGACTTAAGGACAAAAACATACAACCAAGAAAGAGTACACAGCGCTGTGGTTCGGAATATCAAACAAAAATTTGCATTTTGTCACCGAAGCGCATTCAAAGTCTGTGTTTATGGACATGGACTCTATGCGGAATGGGATGGGATGGCTTTATTCTACTTTACAAAAACAACAAAGTCCTTTGAATATAATCACATGAAGGACGTAACACACACTATAGGAAGGTATACGTATCTGTTTCTCTGTTTCTAGATGATGATGATGCTGTTCGAAAAAGGGAGGCAAGTGAAGGTTAAATATATGTTCCAGCTTCCCTCATCATCATCGTCATCCTGGAGAAGAGGAAGGATATTCGAACCTTCAACTTTGTTGTTGTTTTGTTTTGTGTGTGTTTCGGTATACTATAGTGACTTGTGAGTCCTTTTTTATTTTTTTTTTTTTTGTGTTGGGTTGCTCGTTTAACCGATTATTTCCGCATTTCGCTTAAAGAGGGTTCAATTTTTCAAAAGGCAGCGAACCAGTTTTTCTATCCACACACGATATATGGGTGACGTAGAATAGGAGGAATAATCTGACATGCACAGTTTTATACAATCGGCTTTATGGAGCTGAAAATTAAATGATTGATTGAGAATAGCGAAACTAATTAATGTGTGGTTCCAAGTGAATAGTAACAAGGGTATCATGATGATGCGCGTAAATGGTGACAGGCGATTTACACTTGCGAAGGAATTGAATATGTGGGCACAAGTGTAATGGTGATTTTTTTTTGTTTTGTCTGAGTTTTGCAGGTGTTCAAAAGAAGCAAGGGTGCTAAGTTCGATGTAATATTTGTCAACTTAAAACTAGCTCACATTTTTCTAAAATTTTTGGGGACCTTATTCTTCTTTCCTTGTTTCAAAAAGTCATTAGTCTAATTTTTATATAAATTCTTTGAAGATTTTTTTAACTATCATTTATTTAGTTCTAAAACTTGTCAGTACCGTGGCATGCATGGTTCCTTTTATTTGTTATTTGCCTTTGAATTCAATTTGAGAATCCACTTTTAATAAATGACTCAACAGAGAAATGCAGTTTTATATTGATTGCTTGATGAAATAATGGTTTATAATTTTTTATCCGGGAGTTTTATTTATTTTAAAACCAAAAAAAAAAATTCCGGCTTTTTTTCCCACTCTTGAGAAACGAAATGGGACCAAACCAGGCACCAGCTTTCCAATAAAAAAGAATTAACAAAATTGGTTCACTCAGTCCAAAGTTATGAGGTAACAAACTTAAAAAAATTACAGATGAATTGAATACCTCCTCCTTTTTGGAAGTCGGTTAAAAAAAAGTGGTTGTCTGTAAATTCGGTTTACGGACGATAATTTTACGTGATAACGTTCTTATTTATAATTTTTGAAGCTCATATTATAAAAAAGCGAAAAATATTAATTAAAATTAAAAATTAGCATTTCTTATTATATTAACTTGTTTATATGCAAAAAAAAAAATTATATCTACCTTTTATAAGCCTTATATTTATATAAAGAATTAAACCATAATTAAAGCCTATCAGTCGTATTTATTAGATTTTTGTCTACTTATACACTACATAACTTTTTTCAAATTGTTGGAAATATGCTTTATTTAATAAAAATAATAATCACATTATTCGCGGTTAGGACAATCTACTCTTTTGTATAATTTTGACAGCTATCAGACAATAATAAACAAGGTTTTTGATCACATTTTCCAAATTTAAACAGATGTATAAAGTTATACAAAGTTTATAAATAAGGGGGTATATGTTTAGTAAAAATTATAAAAATGATTTCTTGAAATCACTCATGAAAAAAAGCGAAAAAAAAATTTAATTTTTTTTCTTTATTTTTAATATTTTTACATGACAACCCATAATAAATTTTAAATCATTGGAAAGCTTATCATTTAACCTTTATAAAAAAAAAATATGCATCAATCATATCTGTACGACTACTACAAGGAAAGTTACAATTTTTTAAAGACAACCGTTTCAAAATTAAAGCTAAGATTACGGATCGTAATTTTGTATTGCTCGCACAATGGACTGTTCCTAAAATGCATGATAGAATTGAATGTTGGGATTAGGATGAAAATTTTCGTTTATAACGAGGATGCTGAAACCAATTCGCAGGATAGTTAAGATCAGTTCAACCAGGACAAAGATTATTTATAAAACAACTTCTTTTGTGTTGTAAACACAGGCATGAACTCAATCGAATGCAAAAAACTTCTTTCGCGAAAAAATTCTTCGCAAGGACAAGTTCCCTTTAATTATTTCACGACCATTTCAATATGTCTACGATATCATATTAATTGAGCTTTGTTTTTAAGCGTATTGTTTCCATCATCAAATATCTTGTCTCGATAGCCTGAACTGAACCAGACGGAAAACGCAATGATATTTTCCTACCCAACATCATTTATCCATATCAGACGTTCTTCGTTTAGTGACGAATTAGCAAGGACGATGCTGACACGACGATATGCCACAACGACAATAAACGAGGGTGCATATCTAAGCAGCTATACGTAGAATCTCTGGAATAGAATGTCATTGGATTCTCTCCCAATTTTATGATAGTCCTAACAATCCCCTTTTTTTTTATATTTTCAACCCCAATAAAATTTGCTACGCTCTTTTAGGACCTGATTGTTCTTTCATTTGCAAATAGAAGTTTAACCTACGCCATATTGTTTAATCCCAAAGAATGTGACGGGATATGGAATAAAGCATGAATGTTGTATAATTTTCCATCAAAAAATAAGTCGGTCTTTAAAGTTAGTCTCTTTTTTTTCGTTGTTTTTATTTTTGTTTTTCGTTTTAATAACAATCAATGCTCATGGCTAGATGGCTTATGGGTTACGTTATCTCTAAAGAATCAATAAAGAAAGCTTCAATAATAAAAGTCGACCATTAGAGTCAGTTTTATTTGTAAACACACGTTAAATGTCCTCCATTAAGTGTCACATAAAAAAAATTAAAATGGTTTACGTTATACGTGTGTTGTCGCGTCGCATACTGTCACGGGACACACAAAAAGCATTCCATTGGATTAAGATTTTTTCAATAAAAGAGCCATATCGTTTTGAAAGTAGATCGTTAATATCTCACTCTTATGTACATTTGGTAGACGAAACCTACAAAGCGTCGTCGAAACGATGAATCTAGGAGAGATAAACCGCATGGCTTAGTAATAAAATTTGCTATAGTCTTGTGTTTTTATACTGTGATCTGCGGCTTGTGTCATCATCTTAAAGCTTTTCAAGGAGAAAGATTTAGTATTTTTGCACATTAAATATAACGAGTCTGTTAAGTTCTTTAGATAGGTCCGGCGCAGTGGTTGGTGAGGCTAAGGAAAAAAATATTATTAACACCGATTTTCGAGATACATATTTAGAAAAATCTTTAAATTTTTTTGAACAAAACCAAATTATTACATTTAATTCAATATGAAACTCGAGAAGCCATTTTTGGTCTGACCAATTTATCCTTGCTCAAATCATGATACACAACATAATTCCATTACTATAAAATATAAATATAAAACATTTAAAAAACACCCTTTTTCAAGCAAGCAGCTTTTGTTGCAATACCAATGCAACCCATGAGCAAAAAAAATATAATTGAATGGGACCCCAACAAACAGGATCCTTGTAAACATTTTTAAATATCAAACATTAAAGAAGTAGCTAGTTAAACATGTTAAAACAATTTACCCCGGCAGGAAATTTTTCACAAAAATAAGTAGATTTACGAAACACTAAAATTCTTACGTTTCTCACATAGATACTGTGAAACTGTTACTTCTTACCCCCATTAATTCTAATCCCGCTCACCTCTACTCAAAATATATTCATCTCTTCTTAAAAATAATTATAGGGTAAAAGCGGGTGAGATGGCGCGGCGGGGAAGATGGCGCACTTTAAATATCTTTTACATTTATTGCTCTAAAAATGTATGAAAAATATTTTTAGCTTTCTTTAAATATTTTAAATCGAAGTAGCCAGTATTCGTTTCTTTGTCTTTGATACAAAAAATAAAAAAAATTCAATTTTTTTGTTCCGATATTTTGTGAGTCGTTGGGATCTTAGATGCCCTTGATACACCAATACAAACAAGAGAGTATAAGTTATGGATTGCGCGTGAAATCTGAGCTCTAGTTCTATCTGCTTTTTGGGTGCTTACGAATAGGAATTATGCGAAAAAAGGTGAGATGGCGCAGTTTTTTGCGGGTGAAATGGCGCATTCCGTACATGAATTTTTCAATTGAGTATAGTGTTAGCATGTGCCATATCACCCTCAAAATATTTTTTTAAGTAATTCAGCCAAGCTCAAATTTTATAAAAAAGACGACTAGTTGCAATCTATTATATGGCATGCATTGGTGCTTGACTCCTTCACATCGTTCAACCATTTGTGCAATGAATTTGGCCAAATAATACGTTGGATATTGAATATAGAACATTTTTGCATTGCATTAGAAATATGAAATGTGGTTTACTTTGTAAAATATGACAAAAACAAAAAAGGTATGCCATCTCACCCGCTTTTACCCTAAACTTTCTTTAGAGTGGCCGTTTCGGGTTTTATTTCATTCAGTATATTTTAAAATACTTTAAGTTAATGTGTTAATGCTTGATCAATTATTGTCTTCATTCTCCTACTCTTGCATATGCAATTTAATAAAAAAAGAACAAAAAAGATCACGTATACGCCACAGTGTACGTGAACAAGGTAATTCAACTAATATGAATTACAAATTTGGAATAGATGCTAACTCCATAATCAAAGTTCGCATGAACTTGCTCTTAGTGTTAAAGTTGCTAAAATGATAGGAAGGAGTTTTTAAATAGAAATTTAGAAAATGTAGGTACATATGGAAAAAAAAAACAAAAAATTCGTTTTTCAAAGGTAAAAAACAACATCTGAAGGCACATTGAGCTCCAAAAAAAGAAATAGAAATACAAATTTCAAAATCGTTAGAGCCGTTTTATTCAAAAACTTATTTTTTTTAAATGATTTTTTGAAAAAAAAAAAATCAAAAATAAAATTGGAATGCCATTTTGTAGAAATTACTTATTTATATCTAAAACTAAACTTTAAAAAAAATCAATGTCCCGTTATCGAAAATTAGATTTTTCAAAAAAAAAAAAATTTCAAATTTTTTTTTTTTATAAAAATGTTTTCGTATAGGAAAATTCGTTGAAATTGAATTAGTAGTTTGGCAGAAAATCACATTTGAAAAAAAACGGTTCTATGGCAGGCATGGCAGGTATTTTGTAATAATGATTTTCGAAAAAAAAAAATTTCCACGAAAAGATAGACCTTGCCTTAAAACTAACATTAAATTTTTTTTAACAAAATCGTTTTGGAGAACTTAAACTTTTCTTGAATTTTTATGTGGCAGGTACTGTTATTTTTGGTTTAAGAAAATTAATTTCTGGAGAGTCTTCAAATAATGCTACATACCAAGTTTGATGTCAATCGGTCTATCCGCTAAGGCTGGAGCTCCTTATACAGACAGACAGACAGACAGTTAATAAAAAATAATAATTATTTCATGCAAACATTATTTAAGAAACTATTGAACATTTTTTGACGTGATAACGTCTTATAAATCGATGAACCATGGCAGCCACCACAAAAAAGTGACGCCATTTTCTAACGTTACACTCTCGCACTTTCGCAGTGCGGCAAAAAATTTCAATTAAAAATTAAAAATAAACTTTTAGAGATACAAAAATCTTCTATAGCTTATTTGAAAGATAATAACCTTAATCAATCCAAATGAAGGATTTTTAAAAATTATGTCATTTAATAGGGTAAACTGGGGTAAAACGGAAAGATGAAATTTGAACTAAAATCTAAACGCGAAGTCGTAGAAAATTAATTTTTTTGTATAGATAGATGAGATTAATTTAAGAATAACTGCATTTAAGAAAAAATTCTAAAAAAAATTTGAAACTAAGCTATAACGTTTTGTTTGAACGTTGTACACGTGTTGGGGCTATGACAAAATGATGATTTTGGGTAAAGGACATTTTTTTTGGCAATTCTAAAGATGCCATTTGAAAGATGAGAGAAAAAAAAATTAGGCGTCTGATACGGATTTTTTTCAAACACTCTGCGTTTCGAAATATGAATTTTTGAAAAACACCTTGTTTTTTAGGGGTATTTTTTGGTAATTTTTGATTTTTAACTTTTTTTTGGGGCTTTCAAATCTCAAACTTATAGGACATGTAGGTTTTGGCCTTATACATACATGTGCAAACTTGGATTTGTTTAGTGAGTTTTGACTGAATAACGGAAGAAACAAGTTTTTAAAAAACACGTTTTTTTGACCGTTTTTAACCGATTTTTATCGTTTTTTATTTTTATCTTTTTTCTTTAATAGATACAGGAATAAAGTATATGGAGTAATGATAGACCATGACTACGACTATATGTGTGTTTCAATCATTTTCGTAAACACAATTTTGAGATAACGGTGAAATAGAATAGAAAATTTTAGAATTCAACAGGTTATAACTTTTGACCAAGAGCAGATAGAAATTTTCATTTTGTATATCACACATAACGGTAGACTAACTACAAGCTACACAATTTTAAATCAAGAAACTTGCGAAAAACCTCAAAACACCAGTGGAGATATATTGCCCCCCGAACAGCCACCAGGGTGGGAAGTACCGTAATCTCAGTCTGGAAATTCGACATGGTTGACTTAAAAAAATTCCAACTTCTCTTGTAGGCATTTTTGAAATGAGATATATAAAAGGTGAAATAATAAGCTTTCACATGGTATATATTTTTTATAGGTTGTCAAACAAAAAAATTGATTCCATAGCCTGAGAACATAAAAATAAATGTTTTTTTTGCTTTTTTTTTAATGAAATTTGATCGAGTTCAAAAAATTCTAGCTCTTTTTGTAGATGTCTCATAGACCTGATCGATATATATATTTTGAGCTTAGACAATAAGCTTTCGGATGGTATAAAAATTTTTATAGGATGGAATTAATGACGTGAGAAGATAAAAATTCATGTTTTCTTTGCTTTTTTTGATGAAAATGATTGTTTTAAATAAATTATTTTTATACTTTTTGCGCATTGTAAAAATTTAAAAATGGTTTTATTTTTAAGAAGAAATACTTGGCTTTTAAATTGCATAATTTTTTTTTGTAAGCTTTTAAAATAAAAAAATAATATAATGAGAAAATAAAAAAGGTATTTTTTTTAGCTTTTTCTTGTAAATATTATGATTGTTTGAAAAAAGTAAACGCTTCAATTGACTCATTTTAAACGAAAGCACACAACCTGTTTTCTGACGACGTTATCACGTAAAATCATCGTCCGTAAACCAGCTTTACAGACAACCTATTTTTTTATTAATATGCATCATAATAAATGAAATCAACTTGCGTATATTTCTCTTTGACCTCAACTTTAAGAAGCCATTTTTTCATTTGAAGAATAAATTCTGTTGTTATTTTCTAATTTTTGTATCTAACTTAAAAAAACGTAACATAAAATATTTAAGCAATTTGATCCATTCCTGTTATTGATGATTTTTAGTGTGGAACTTCTCATCCATTAAACTGTTTTGCTGACGAGGAAGGTTTTTCGGATTTGTACCAATAACGGCAACATATGAAAAACACATATAATTCTGATATGCCTATCTTGAATTCATTATTCATAGATCGCAACTATTTTCCCAATTTCGCTATTTTTAATGATTTTAGAAACTTAGGGAAGAAATTATCTGTATATAACCTTTCCAATTTTCTAAAATATTTTTAAAAATATTTTATCTGTTAAGGTTAGCTAATACACCCATTCAATCAACCAAATCCCTGACCCTTTTTTTTGTTATTTAAAATCTAACCAAATTGTAAAATGCTGCATCCAATGATGTCGAAAAATTCCAACTTGAAAAATTCCAATCATCAAAAATACCATTTTGTTGCGTGTGCCTTTTCCCGTTTGTGTTTATAAATTTTTTGTTGTTTGTTTGTGTGTGTATCTATACAAAGTATGAAAACAACCAAACTCACTCTGACATTTTTACAACAATCCGCATCCCAAACTAAGCCCTCCTAAGCCATACATACCAAATTGTAACAAAGTGTAACCCATTTTAACCCGCATTTTGTATGTAACCCGCCACTTATCTGGCAATTTGTGTGCAATTTTCAACTCCATTACAAGCTTTTTGCGGCCAAAAGCGGTTCGAAACAATTTTGCCATAAACAAAAGGCGGAATCTTTTGCCAGTTTTCCCGATGATGCCACATCCAACATACCGTAAATCGAATTCTCGCAATAATTGCAACTCAACAGAAAGAGGACTTGTCCCTCTGTCTCCTATAAACCCTGACCCAATCCATATCCATATTCGCACATCCTCCACATCCACTCACCGGATACGGATACTGCCGCGTATTATTTCCAAAATGCAACCGCCATTCATCTGTTTAAGGGCAACACCGAACACCTCCACCACGGAAGCATCCAATATGCGTCATTGCAGCGGATCAGATCAACCGGACCGCACTTCAACTTGCATCCTTTTCGATAACATTTTGAATGGGGGAGAGGGGGTCATACATATATGGAATAATTTTGGCCCAAAGGATGCGTGGTCGACGACGACGAGGATATTATTTGGGATGGTATCATAGAGAAAATGTGAAAACGTGGAAAATGTTAATCGGACGCATCCTGTCCGGCAGCAGGACAGAGGACCATAGCTTTTTTGTTTTTGTTTCTTTCTCGTGTGGCGGAAATGCAATTCGAAATTTCGTGGTTTATTGGTTAATGTTATGCGCATTTCACAAATTGCTTTGGTTGAATTATCGGGTAAAGTGCCATTTTTCCGGACGCGTCTGGTTTTCCCATTCAGCGTGCTTTTATTTTTATATCCTCTCTCCTTTTTTTTGCAAATTGTTTTTATTCTTGTGACGGACGTTATACTATGGTGATGATGATGATGATGGCGGAATTTAATGCGGCCAACATTGCGCGTGTTTATTTTTATACTTTTATTTAATTCATTGGTTTTGAATGAAATTTTTTTTTTCACTGCGTAACTATACAAGAGTAGTGTTGAATATTCAAGAGGCAAAGGCTTGAAAATAGTCGAATTACATAAATTTATACCCCACACCAAACTCTTTCGCTGAATGCTGCCATCAGCATAGTGATTGGTATGAAAATAAGAGTGAGTGTGGCATGAAGGGAATTTTATTCAAACGAACTGTTTGTGGTCAATTAATATTTATTTTATTTTCATTTTCCATATATATTGTTTTTTATTTTTAACCACTTACTCTTCCACATACTATAATACAAGTAGGTTTGGTAGTTTATTTTATATTTGATTATTTGCGGGTTTTTTGTGTTGTTAATTGTTGTGTTTTTAGTTTTGTGCGGTTTTTAAGTGCGGATAAGCATATTTTGTTATTTTTGTTAACTTTTTGTGTAGAGGCTAAGTTAGTATCAGTAATAGAGTTTCCATGTAAGTACTCATAGTGAGGGAGTTATTAAAATTAATAGTTGAGCTAAAAAAAGGGATAAAGTAAAAAAAACTGAAAAAAATTTAAGTACTTTGTGGTGGAATATTATGCAATTCATTTGAATTGTTCATACGTTTTAAAAATATCTGTTTTCTGATAACATAACTTGAATCCGTAGAAAAGCAAAATTATGTTAGCTCGGTATTACGCTGAAAAAAAAATTCTTAATACCACCAACATCAATACAATAACCAGGGGCGTACACTCCCTTGGGGCAAGCGGGGCGGTGCCCCGGGGCCCCCGACTGACCCCAGGGCCCCCACTGGAGACAATGCAGGGAAAAAAACTGTTAGCATAAATTGAGTTACGAAGTATGTCATTCAGTGTAATGTATAATGCATTGGTAGCCACACAATATATGCATATTGATTTTTAAAAAAAGTTACCCCAGGGGCCCCAAAAAAAAAATAAACTGCTTTTTTAAAAGAAAAATTATAATTTTATCTAAGGGACTAGGGTTGCCAACTTTTTTAAGAAGGAATAGAGTATATTTGATTTCAGAGATGAAAAAAAAAGAGTACATTTGAAAAAAGAAGAGTACCATTTATTTCAAGTCTTGAAAATGTATTTTTTGATGCTTCTTGCAGTATATGTATAACAATATTTTTGTTATTTTTTAAATATGTGTATAACTCTAAACGTTCAAATTCAAAATTCATATAAATTAAGAGCTAATTTTTGATCAATTTCAATGAAGCCCTATTCCTCTTATCTCATCACTTCATATTCATGACCCAAAATACTCTCTCAGTGAATGCTGAAGTTGCAAGAACAGATAGTATATAGCTCACAATTTTTGCAGTTAACAATATAATTCATCGAAATAAAAAGAAATAAGAAGCTTAACTCAAACATAAATACCTTGATTTTTTACAAGAAATAATCTAATGTTTTGAGGTCTTAAACAAAACAAAGTAAAATAGAGAACAAAATTAGAATTTAAAAAAAAATTAAGCTAATATTTCTGAAAAAGTAAAAAAATCCTTTTTAAAAATTTTTCTTTAATTAATATTTAAAACGTTTTTTTGTAAAAAATCAAGGTATTAATATTCTATACATTTTTTTATTTCGATGAATTATATTAATAACAGAAAAAGTTACACCAGTTCAAACATTGGAAAATCAAGAAAAATAGCATTAGTTGCGATTAATTTTTTTCTTTTAAAAAAAAAACAAAGTTTAAGTTTTTGAAAAATCCTTTGATTCAATTTCATTACAAAATAGAATTTCAAAAAAAATTAAATTTTAAGTCCGATTAAGAAACAAACAAAACAAGCAGGTCATACTAAAACAACGAGCAAAATTTTAGTGTTTTGTAATCTCTATATTACAATTGTTCAAATTTAGAAATTATAAGGTCGAATATTTTAAGCCTCGTTTTCCTTTTCAATCAATTATCTTTAGAAATATAAAAATTATCCACCAATTTGTAAATGTTAAGATGTTTATGTGGCGGTACACTTAGCCTTAAGTAAAAAAAGAGTATTTTGGCGTACTCTATCAGAGTTATAGACTATAGAGTACACATACGTGAAATAGAGTACAATACTCTTTTTTAGAGTACGGTTGGCAACCCTATAAGGGACCCAAAAAATATTACTTGAAAAATCTTTGCCACCACAAATAATACATTAGGGGCCCAAAAAAAAAGCAAAAAAATATTATTTGAGGATCTTCAAAAGTGGTTCAAAACAATCAAATGGAAAATTAAATATAAATTCAGAGGCCCCAACATAAATACATCAGGGCCCAAAATAAAAACATTACGTTATTGGTGGCATTCCGAATATTACTTCAGAACAGAGGCCCCAATACCTATTAATTCTTGGCTCCAAAAAAATTATATTATATTTTAGGGGCCTCTAAGCACTTAATTTTGAGGCTCTAAAAATAATTTTTCAAGGGCCCCAAAATAAAAAAAAATATGTCTGATGATGGAAAATAAAATATGTATTTATTACTTCAGAACAGAGGCCCCAAGAACTATCAATTCTAAGCTAAAAAAATTTTTATTTTAGGGATCCCTAAATATTTAATTTTGGGGGCCCCTAGTACAAGTGTTTACTACTTTTATGAGAGACATTTTAAGTAAGTATAGCAAAATGCATTACGAACATATTAAAACATTAAAATAAACCTAAAAATAAATAAGCCATACAAAAAAAAAACGTATGGCGTATACGTAATTTTTTTTTTTAACTAAGGGGTTCCCAAATATCAAAGGGGCCCCAAAATTTAGTCTTACCCCGGGGCCCCGGCGACTCAACGTACGCCACTGACAATAACCCCGAAGGACAAGGGAAATCCAGACCCTCTTATTCACGCCAAAGGAAGACCGGAAAGTCCTACTCAAATGGGTCAACTTCACCAATACCGCAATTAAAGTTACAAACAAGCTCAGGGCCTAAAGACTGACAATGGTCAAAGTCAGCCTCTTCAAGTTAAGAAAAACATCGACGAAGTTCTTGAAATGTTTTGTGCCAATATTTGGCAAGTCATTTGAATTTACACTAAAATGTTTATCATGAACCAAAAGGTTGTACAAGGACAACAGCTTAAAGTTCTGTTGCGCCAAACTGCCAATCCGAAGGAACCCCGGGCAACAACAGAGGATGGCCTTTTTGGAAAGCGAAACAAGCGAAGAAGAACGGCTTATCGACATGTACGCTAACTAAACCAAGCTTCAGCTTAATGCCGAAGGCGAAGAAAAAACTTCACTCCAACATTTTATGGTCACCACCACAACCTTTAAAAACCTTTCCCAGGAACCCCGCTAACACTGGATTTTTTTATTGCACTGAAAATAATAAATTTCGTAAAATTACGAAAATCGTTTCATACACTACATTTTCGTTGGCCCAACGAAACTTTCGTTGGCTCAACGAAAATATGTAATTTTTCGTAATATGAAAACCTTCATCAATTAATGAAAACGTTTCATACACTTTTTCTCCCTTTTTGGTGCCAAAAAATCCAATTCAATGAAAAGATTCATCAATTAACGAAAAATTTCATACTCATTTTAAAGAATAAAAATAAGAATTTTTTCCTTACTTTATTAAAGTTTTAATTAAGTAACGAAAAAATTCATTAACTTATGAAATTCAACATTAACTAACGAAAATCTTCATAAGCTTATGAAAATTCTTCATTTATACTAATGAAATATTACATTGGCTTATGAAAAAATACATCAGTTAACGAAAAAAATCGTTGCCTTACAAAAAAAAAAAACGTAGACTTGGGTACATTTCTGTTTTAATGATTAAAAATTGAATCTTGCTTTATATAGTTCACATTAGGTTTTTGTTAAAAAATCTATGTAAGCTGAGCTGAATATAAAAAATATTTGCGTATTGACAAGGTGTCTCACGATAAGTCGGACTCATCAGTTGACTTAATTGAGCTCCACCGGGTCGAAACGCCAATTTTAAATTAAATTAAATTAATAATTTAACAAGTCCAATAAAAAAATACAATTAATACAACGAAAAGTTTCGTTAGCTAACAAATATTTTTTCGTAGTTTAATAAAAATGTTCATTAAATTTACGAAAAAATTCGTTAGCTAACGAAAGTTCTTTCATAAATTAATCAAAAAATACATTTACTAACGAAAAATATCACCGTGGTTAGTTAAATTTTACGTTAATCGATGAAAAATTTCGTAAAGTGATGTAAAAATTAACTCTCGATCAAAAATTTTTATGAAAAATTTCATTAAAATACTACAGTTTTCGTTGATTGATGAAGTTCTTCATTAACGTATGAAAGCCATTTCGTTGAGCCAAATAAATTTTTCATCGGCTGAAAATTAATTAAATTTTCGTTGGCTCAACGAATTTTTTCGTTGTATTTACGTAAGGATTTGGTTCAGTGTGGTAGCCTCAAATCTGAATTTCCGTCCTGCCAGACATTATTTGTCTGCACAAGCTCTTTGAAGGGACATCGGTTATTAGAAATGGAGAAACAGAGATCTTCTTTGCTGTAGCCGACAGGAGCCTTCTTAACTCCGAGATTAATACCACGATTAAGTGTTTAGAGGAAACTAGCTCCGGTGCCCTTAGGAACCATAAGCTGAGGACTTCTTAAAGGAACAAATATCAAAATCTACCACTTAAGACAATGGTACAGAGAATTAACCAAAGAGAGCTTAATACTAGAAATCATAACTAACAGGGTCCTATTGGACTTCTCAAAGCATTTTTAAAGAAGATTTGCTTCCCGAGGTTCAATCAGACTTAACGACTGATGTTTGGGTTTTCTGATTTAGTCGGACTGAAACTGGCCAGAGAACAACCACTAACGGTGATAACATCGAGTGCAAACAATGCCAAAGCTTTTGCAGACTAGTTAAGAGACAATTTTCAACAAAATCTAACAACGGACACAGGATTCTTATTATCAAGTTGGCGCTTAATATTCAGCGAGCGCAGTCAAGAAAATGTTATGTTCAGCAACAATAATCGATACAATGACGTAACCACACTGGAAGAGAAGCAGTCTACAGGACCTAATAAGATATCCAACTTTGTTCTTAAAGAACTACCGCTCACCAGGTCACTGTCGGATACTTTCTTGATATCGAAAAACAATTTGACAGTGTTTACGTACAAGGTGTGATACACAAGCCCTATCAACTACCTTCATTTCAAGTATTTTTACGTCTAAATCAGATACAAAACAAGCAACAAGTTTCAACATCTTTACATCGGCCTAACCCCGTTCTGAAACCGCGGAAAGCCTCATGACTGCAAATATATGGCTCCTATTATACAAGAGTTGGAGCTACAATAAACTCTGCCAAATCGGAACTAGTGTTCTTTAGATGACCAGAAGACCAAAGAAGACGCTTAGTCATGCACCAAAATCAAATCTGGTAGTCAAATTCAATTAGCTCCTCTGGTTTCACCTACACATTAGAGCCGTTTTGAAAAAAAAAAAAAAAAAAAAAATAGCAATCTTGGCTTTAGGAAGTTTGTTAATAGGTGGTGAACCTACAATTAGGGAATAGAAGACATGAAGAAGCTAACAATCTTTAGAAAACAAACTTTGACAATCTCCACAGCAATAAAAAATGACAGGATGTGATGTAAATACGCCATGCCCAAGTAACAATTTTACTTGCATAAGGTCCATTTTCTTCGATTCGGCAAGCTATAGTTTGTATAAGTTTAGTTTAAGGCTTACTTACGCAAACCATCCATTTTGAAAAAAAAGGAGGTCTCCTTAAGGCTATCTGAAGGTGTTTAAAAGAAGCCTTGTAAATAGAAGTTAAAGAAGACCTTTATAAGACCTGTTTGAACCGTTCTAAAGAAGCCTTCTATTTTCAAGACCTGTTCCAAGAGGTTCTTGTAAGTATGCAATGTTTTCATCTCTCAAGTATGCAATGTTTTTTACCAATAAGTATGCAAAGCTTTTATCCTGCAGATTTGCAATGTTTGTAACACTTTAGAAAAAAACATTGCATTTTTATGTGAGGTTTCAATGAGCTCCCTTTTTGCCACTCATCTTTAATATTCGAGTATGGTCTACTGGTAAGGTACTGGCTTAGTATGCAGAGGTACGTAGGATCGATTCCTGGCGGGGCCATTTGTGAAATTAAAAAAAAAATGTGTTCTTTTTCAATTAAAATAAAATTCTTCCCACTTCAGAACGACAGGAAAAGCATTGACATGGCCAAAAAAGGAGAAAAAACTAAATAGAAAAAAATTAAAAGAAAAAAAAATTCAATAAAATCTTTTTTTTTATTCATAAATTCAGCATCTTATAACAACCTCCATAAGGCCTTATTATAACATCAAATGCAAATGATAGTTTCCTTAGGGAAGCTATAGCTTTCCTAAAATGTTTCATTGTTTTGTAAAAAGGCCTGCATAAGGTCGTTTTACGCTGTTCGTCACAAGCTATTAGCTTGTGGATTGCCGTGGAGGAAGGTCTTGGGGAAATTCGGTAATGTGCGCCAAAATGATTTGCATAAGACTTGTCCTTCTTCTTAAACAAGTCAAAAAATAGCTTGCATTGACCCTTTTGAAAGCTAAATTGTTACTTGGGTGTAACAAGAGGCTCTACGAAAAAGCAAAAGTTGTAAAAATTTACAAAAAATGTCTCCTCAAAGCCAGTTAAAAAAAAAACTTTCACAAATTCACTGATAGGAAGTATAATCAGCCGACATCCCGACGTTCGATACCTTGTAGCTAAGAACTAACTTGACGAGGACGAGCAGGAATGTCGAAGAGAACATACAATTCTAGGCTGAACGCTGAACCACACTATCTTGGCCAATTTGACCTTTTGACCTGTGATTCTCACTGTGTTTGTTGTTTTTACAGTCTCCGTGTTATTAAAGAACCTTCTCTTCTTTGAATCTTTTTTAAACATTTTCATAAGTTAATTTTATTTTCTGAATTTTTGCACGAAATTTTTTTCCAACCTAACTTTAATGACAAAAACAACGAAAACCTCGATGACAAGCACGATATATAGGTATCTGGCTGACTTTTCAACTGCGCAATTATTATGCTCGTATAAAAGCGAAGAAGAGCTCCAGCTCCATCCATCTTGGGTGGGTGAATAAACGTTATGGCCATGGGTTCTGTCATAAAAAGCTGACATCTTGTTTCTCTTTCGCTTAAGTTAAAGTTTTCTCCTTTTATTTTTTTTTTTTTTAACTTGCACTGTCATCATCCGAATGCAGAAAGGATCTATACTAAAACTGAGAATGACGATGACAAAGATGTGCGGCAGCAGCTAATCTTTTTATTTTTTTCTTCTCTACGGTTTCTGTGTTCTGTCATAAGTCGCAACGGGATGGATGTCTACAATGACGATGTCGACCCAAAACCCTGTCGTCGTCAACATCACGAAGGCTAAGCCCCCAAGGATATCTTTAGCTGCATGCATATATACCTACTCCCTCATATTTTTATAGCCGGAATAATCTTTTATCTTTATGTATGCTAGGGATTTGCACGACATCCCCCTAAAACCAACCACCAGCCGAGTTATAGAAATTTACTGCGGATAAAGTATAAGGCATCCATCCGCCATTCCACACCTATTTTTTCCATCACGACCTACAACAGCTCGTCCATCTTTTGAGTGTTTCAGCTTTCAGTTTGTTTGTTTTTGTGGCATCACAGGGTTTAAGTTCTTGCATTGCGAGGCAGGATATATAAAAACTATAACCAAAAGCGAAAAGAATCCTTTTCTTTGCCTTGATGCCCACTTAAAGCCTTCAGAGTTCAGATAGAGAGATGTGAATGGGGGGGGGGGGGGGGCACAAAATTTCATCATTGCCACCACCCACTGTGTTCAGGATACCAAAACACGAAAGAAAACAAAACTGCACAAAGATTATTTTCTTTTGATCCTAGTGGGTCTTTTTGGTCCTGATTCCTGAGAGCTCCATGCTGCCTCGATGCAAACAAACATAACCCTCCACATATTGGCCAAATACTTTGCCAAAGTCAAATAAAATGAAAACTTATTTGTCTTTGGTGTAGGTACGTTACATATACACATACGAACATATACTCGCATATGAAATGAATGTTTATATGGGGAGAGCTGGAGCAGCATATCGTATCATCATGTTCCATGTTTGTTATTTGTTGTAGGCAGGCATACAGAGATCCTTTTCATGGCTGTTACAGATTTTTTTATTTGTTTTACTTTCTTTCTTTTTTTGCTTTCTAGTTATAAAGAGGACAATAATTGCCTTTCGGGTGGAAACTGAGAATCCTTGGCAAGGAAAAGAAATAGAAAGTCAAAAGCTATTTTGACAATTCGGGGATCAACTATAAATTTGTTCTTTTATTTTATTTTGTTTGTTTTTTTTTCTTTTTTTCATTTTTGTCTTAGAAAAAATTGTATAACTGTGAGGTCGGCCATATTTGGGGATGACGGTACTTTTTAAATGGACTCACATTTAGGACAGGATAACAATAATGTTTCAGGATATGTGAATGGGACACGTTTCAGTTATTTTCTTTGTTTATTCCATGCATAGATATGGTTTGTTTTTTTTTTGTCAAGTAACTTTTTATTAGTTCTAAGGCTTAATAGTCTATGTTTTGAGGTAACTTTTGGGAATTATACCTTAATATCTACAAAAATAAAAAGAGGTAGA